>NC_141458.1:112720000-117720000 GCF_015680905.1 Coptis chinensis | reverse complement strand
GTCAGGGATAATTTGGATGCTGCAAGGCTCTGTGATGCACTATTGAAGTGTAAAAAGGTCCAGATATGACTTGGTAAATCATGTGTTGGGTTCGATCCTAGGTTGGATCAGGTGTTCTTCGACAACAGTTTGTAAGGCTTCTTCCCCTGATTATGTTACTTTCGCCACACCACTTGGACATCCTTTCGAAAGTCTGACCAGTACAGAGAATACTAGTGCCAAATCTGATGGATCCAAAGAGTTATCATATTTGGTGTTACAGTAATTGGACGAACTGTAACTTATTGTCAAATATGATGGATAAATAATGTTTTCGAATTCGATTTATAGTTTTTTGTTGTTGGGAAATATTAGATTGTTCTCTTCTTTAATTTCCCTTTGCGTATTTGAAAAGATTAATAAATAAATTATGGAGTTGCAATATTTCCTTCCTTGGAGGACGTCTTACATGTTATTACTGATGTCTTACATGCTATCATTGAGTGCATTGTTCTTTTGTTCATGGCAGTACTTCTCCCCCCCTCTCGTCAATCTAACGGCGTATGTGTACTTTCCAGCAAACATCACCTGTCTTCTACTTGTTTGGAAAACCCTCACCCTTATTTCAAAACCCCTGCTTTCGCATAATTATTGTACAAGCTAGACAAGTCGGACTGGTGCAATCGCCATCTCTTTGTTTCACAATAAAGGCGAACGTTTCAGACTTTAGCCTTATTTAAGTTTTCAATTTGGCTGAAACGTAATCGTTTCTCAACGAAAGAATGCAAGTTTTGTCTGCAGTATGACGCAAACTTAAATTCAAATTTAGATGATCATCACAACAAGTTTTTTCCCCAATCACTAGTATCGTAAGGGCTGATCCCAACGTAATCAATAAGCCCAATATGTACTCAACAACGAAAGAATGCTCAAGCAAGAAGACTATTTGTCGAAGTATGACGCACACACTGAGATAAATATCAAATCACATTAGAGGATCATCATCAACAAGTTTTTCTATCCAATCACTATCTAATTGTATATGACTATAAAACCTTTGTTACCGAAAGAAAAATAACAATCAGATGTTGAAAAACACAGTTTTATTCTCTTCTTCAATTCTCAATTTAATTACATCCAATTGAGAACAACACCAAGCAACACCATTAACAAAAATCAGTGTGGACATAGGCGCATTTGCCGAACCACAATAAAATTCTCGTTTTCTTTTTTATTTATGCATTGTCTTTATTATTTTAAGTTTATTGTTGAGTTGTTTTTGATACTATCGTTAATTCTATTGTGTTTGACCCAAGGAATTGTGTCAAACCTTAGCAATCCTAAAACGTGTACCTTGTGTTACATTTGCACTCTCAAATCACGTTTTTTTGGTGTGTGCGGTTTCCAATGACTAAGAATGCGGTATATGACTTTTCAAATCGTTTTGTTGCTTTTTGTCAAGAAAAATAACCAATCAGAAGCCAGAGTAATGTTGAAAACACACAGTTTGGTAGGCTAACTGGCAAGCCACTTTAGCCCCCTATAAAGTTTTTAATATTTATCTTTTTAACTATTAAAAAATGCAAGCCTTCTGTCTAACAATTTATTTATTACATGTTCCCACATTGAGAACCATCTCTCTAAAATCCAACTGTTTCTTGGTAAAAATTAAAATTTAATTTAATTAAATGGATATGCCTTTTGAATTGGGGAATTTTGGGTTGTGCCCTCGCACTACGTTTTGGTTGCTTAGGTCAGAACATATACATCAAGGGTTTACACTTTTGGAAGTGGATAAAGCTTATATATTCATACCTTCAATATCTGCCATGCATAAGTGAATAAAACTTTCTACTACCAAGTCATATTGCATGACCGCAATATGACTAACCTCTAACTAATTCTTATAAAAAATATTGTGTGACCGCCAATTAACTCCTTACAACCGAAGACACCCTTATGAGTAAGACAACAAATTTGGAAGTTTAAAAATGCATGTATCAGCATGCACCAGTTAATAAAGTTTTCTACGGCCAAGTCCGATGATGTATGACTATGAATTAAATCCTTACAACAACAAAAAAAACATTAAATAAGTTAATGCCAATTATCAATAATCATTAATGACAATTATTTAATATTAAATAGGTAAAAAATATAAAGAATTGTTAATGACAATTATCAAGGATACTACTAAAGTACTAATAAAGTACTGCACTAGTACAGTGGTAATTTTATACAGGTTTTGGCATAGAGTTTATGACTATTTCCATTTTTTTTTCCTAAATGGTACTCATATTTTTTTTTTCTATTAGTATTACGAACTCTCAATTTATTTCAATTTAGTACTTTAATCTCTTTTCCGTCTTAATCTGACTAATTTGCTTGCGGCAATTTCCCGTGAATAGTCCATCCGGTAATGAAAAAGACGGATTGAAACGAACCGTTTTCAAAGAAAGCCTCTTTTATTATGAGTCTATTTAATCCCTATTGAATTGGTTAAATTTTTTCCTAAATTTTGTAACAATTGCGTATTAATAATTTTCCTAAAACATTTTCACTTGTGTTTTGGTTTACAAATAAACCAAAGTTATTATCTTTTTGTCCATTAACTGACTACTACTAAAGTGGAATTTCCAAAAGTTAAAAACGAGTGATGACTGGGAAGTCAAGTTCATGTGGCCCGACAATACATCGAGATACGATTTATTCCCAAATCCAACGAACGTCCGAAACATAATCAAGCTCTTATCGATCTCAATTTGAAGGTCACTTGAACAACTCAGGTGAGTTCTATTACTTGTTTTCCGTTCAAATTAGTTGCCAAAGTTTTTATCTTTTCAGCTAACTATTTCTACAATTAAAAAACTGCAGTGATTTTGAACTCAAACTGTGTAATCATGGATTGGGAGAGAGTTTTCCGTGTTGTTTTGTTTCTTTCAGTTTTCAGCTTAGTTCTTGGAGGTGATATTGTTCATCATGATGATCGTGCACCGAAAAGGCCTGGTTGTGAAAACAACTTTGTCTTGGTAATAATAATTTTTTTTTTTTTTTTTTTTATTTAGAATGTGTTGGTTTTGGTTGGTTTAGGTTAAAATTCAATCATGGATTGGCCCTGAAGAAGGAGAAGAGTTTGTGGGTGTTGGGGCTCGATTCGGGGCTACTATGGAGGCTAAGGAAAAACATGCTAATCATACTGCACTTGTCCTTGCTGACCCTCCTCATTCGTGCGTCCCGTCCAAGACTAAGGTACTTAAAATCCTGTGTTTTCTGCTCATTTATCAAGTTTCATTCATTGGATGTGTTAACTTTTTTTTTTTTTTTTTTTTTTTTTTTCTAGGTTCATGGTGAAGTGATGCTCGCACACAGGGGCGGTTGCACCTTCACTGCAAAGGCAAAAAACGCACAAGCTGCTGGTGCTACTGCACTCCTGATAGTGAATTACCATAAAGGTTGGTGGTAGTACTTTTTGGATTTATGAACTATTGTTTGTGATAGCTATGTGAGATAGAATGCTTAGATAGTAGCTGTAACTTAGCAATGTTTACGTGGTGTTGGTTACAGTAGTTCAGAATAATTGTTTGCGTGTGCTGATAATTATGGTGGTGGCTGTGGGAAATTGGTTCTAGTGGAAGTGTTTGTAGTGGTATACAAGCGCTTCCCTGCCTGAGTTGCGAGGGAAGCAATGGTTGTTAGCAGAATAATCAACATCCATCAACAATGCATATTTTCTAATTACTTTTGTGTTGTACCCATTGGTAGATGACTCATGAAATTGTGTGCAACTTTAGCTGACCGACGACTTCGCATATTGGTGCACACCCTCCTTGATATAATGGATTGGAAGTTATGTTGTATGCAATGGAAGTCGTGGAAAGTGCATTCTCTTGGTTAACCAAGCTATTTATGAGTTTATGCTGATCCCATCCAAGTGAATTTATTTTTTATAAGGTCATAAATTTTCTCAATGGGTGAGCAATCACATTAAAATTGAAAGCCCTGAATACAATGTGTTTTCTGGTCTTGACGGATAAGCAAAGTCAAAATTCTTGAATGCCACCTCTCCTTCTTCTTGTTGATTGTCAGAGTCGATGGTTTGTATATGATTTTATGTTTGATCATCTGAAATACTTTATCAGCCAAACTACTTGCTTCACTAAAATATCTCGCACTAATCAGTGAATTTCCAAGTGCACAGTGATTACACGAACTCAGTATTTTATCACTGTTCATATCCAGTTTAGTTTCTCCAAAAAGTAAAAGTGGATATTGTATAACATTTTTTTTTTGTATGGAAGTTCTAGAAAGTATGTAATTTTCAAGTTTTAGCAGTTTGGCATTCTCCGTTCGGTAGACCTTGAAGAGTTTTTCTATCAGTGTAACAATATGCAAATTACATGCTATAGTGGGAAAGTGGGAAACCAACGGGATCAACTGTCCAAGTTAAGGATATTACATGGATTGTAACAAAAATAAATCTATTGTCATTGAGATTTTAACAATATATAGTAGACTTACAGTCCACCATATACCATGTTGTCTCTTGCAGTTAAAACTATCTTTATATTTAATCTAGCCTCCTTGATACATTGAAACCTATCTTTCTGTTTTTTTGATAAATTTGCATCTTATTTGCATTGAAACCTATCTTTATGTTTTATCTTCTCCAGAACTTTACAAGATGGTTTGTGAAGAAAATGAAACAGACCTTCATATACACATACCTGTAGTAATGGTTCCGCAAAATGCTGGGTCCATACTGGAGAAAAATCTGATAGTCAACTCCTCCGGTAATTTCATTTTACTTTTTATCGAGTTTTGAAAAACTTACGCCACAAGGAAAGCCTGAGAGATTTCCATTTTCGTTCTAATGAGTTGGAAGTTGCTCCAGTTGGTGTGCATGTGCAGCTATACTCTCCACGACGTCCATTAATTGATGTTGCAGAAGTGTTTTTATGGATCATGGCGGTCGGTACTATTTTAGGAGCATCTTATTGGTCAGCATGGAGTGCCAGAGAAGCATCCATTGAACTAGACCAACTCCTAAAGGTAATACTTTCAATGCTTCTGGAAGTGATATGTATTTCTAGGCATTATGATTGTTTCTTCTCAAGTGTAAAAGTACGGAAATCTAAGCGATCTAGTAGTTATGAGCAAATTAATGTTTGCTTGTAGGATGCTTCGGATGATTATTTGAATACTGAAGACACAGGTGCTAGCGGTGTGGTGGACATCAACCCAACATCAGCAGTGTTGTTTGCCCTCATTGCTTCCGGTTTCTTGCTTCTGCTTTACAAATTAATGTCGTATTGGTTTGTTGAGCTTTTAGTGGTCCTGTTTTGCATCGGTGGTGTAGAGGTGTGTCCCTTCTCTTCTATATAGTGCACAACCTAATGACATAATTTAATATATATGGTACTTATCGAATCTGTTGCTCCCATGTACTTGCAGGGCCTGCAAACGTGCTTGGTGGCTTTGCTATCTCGGTATCTTTTCTTTTCTCCCACCAAAATTGCATAACTGTTTCATTGAGTACAGAGTACATAAGTTAACAGCATAGGCACAGCCTTAGGAATTGCAGACTTAAACATGCAATGCAAGACTCCCAGTCTGAACTGACCCTGTTAAGCTCCTTATATGGGCTACCTCATGGATTGAGGCTATTACACCCTTTGTGTTTACATTGCTTTAACAAAAAAAAACAGTTTTAATAGCTCAACTATTTGATGTACCTTTGGTAGCGCACTCCATGAGACTTCTTTATTACTTCCTTAAACTTCTTGTACTATAGTCCAATTATTAGAAAGGACCAAAAGATATGATACTTGATGTTCAAAGGCAAGTTGCATTATGCTGCACAGTGCTTTTTCTTTGAAAATCTCTGCATTTGTAATGCAACTATGACAACTCCCGTGGCATAATTGAGTCACTCCATTTCCATGAGAGTTCTAGTGCCTGTAGAATGATCATCTGTGTGGAATGCACCATCCACCATGAGTATACACAAAGTAGGTCTAAGGTTATGGAAATATTAATAACTTGTCTAGTCGGATAGGTTTTTGAGGATTTGGGGTTAACAGTTGTGCAACCATAGAAAACATAGCCTTGGCAAAGATGGAAAAAGGGAGAAAACTGTATTTGTTGGGAATCAAAAGTTATTTGGTTTCGAGAAAGCCAAATAAAACAGTCTGTATATTGACCAAGTTATGTTCTCAATGAGATGATTTTTAGATTTATGGTTATCACTTTCAGGTGGTTTAAACGCGCTGGAGAATCATTCTTTACAGTGCCTTTCTTTGGACCAGTTTCTTACCTGACTTTGGCGGTTTCCCCATTCTGCATTGCATTTGCTGTAGTTTGGGCAATAAAACGGCGCATCGCGGTTGCATGGATAGGGCAAGATATCCTTGTAAGGAAATTTTTCATCATGTTTTTATTTTCCCCTATCTTCTTGTTCTTATAATTTTCAACAAATCATTAGTATGAGATAAATTCTTCTTTGACCTCCCATCCCCAATTTGGTAAACATAGTTGTTAATTTTGTTGCTATATGGCTTCCAGTAGATTAATGTCTTTGCTAATTGAAGTACATAAAAACTCGACGTTCTTTTGTATGTTGCTTGTGAATTTACATTTCTATCCTAACACCTACTGGAAGAGTATAGTTTTAGCAACTAGAAGTAACAAATTGATGCCATAAAAGTGCTTTTATATGATGTGATCTCGGAACCAAATTCTCGATCTTTGTTGGAACTAAGTCTCCGACGTGAAAAATGTAGAACTTTAAAACAACTCCATCTGTTTACTTCCGTAGATGTCAAAAAAAGGAATATCGGAACTCACCAAATTGTTTCAGATGCTTATTCAGAAAAAGTAGTGTGTTTACTACTAACAGTGTTCTGCTTTCTTTACATCAGGGTATTGCATTGATTATTACAGTTCTTCAGATTGTTCGTGTACCCAATCTCAAGGTGATGATTCTACCAAGTTAAATTTTACTACTATTTCATATTCTATACATAGGGTCTTAATCCCAACTTATGTCAAAATTCAAATGTGACTATTGTTTGTTATTCATGGCATTTTGGTTTTGTAACTTTATATGCAATAATAACATTTATTGGGGAACTACTTGTCACCAGCCTATGACTTTTAACTCTGTTGCATGGGTACTCCATTTTAGGTGTTGCGTCAAGTTCGTCTATGTTGACACGGACACATGATTCGTAATAGCTATGTATTATCATGGATGATATCTGAGGGAATATAACAAAATAAGTTGAGATTGTTAAGTGCCCTTCCTTTTTAAAATTTACGTTTTGTTGGAAGGTAGAAGGCGAATGGTCAAAGAAGACTAAGAGCACATGTTGAACAGGATAGAATGTAACTTTCTTTAAATAGTTGGGCCACTGGGTTTACTTGTGCCTCTCTAGTTCATGGTCTAAACAAAACTTATTATGTCTGTAGGGTGAGTAACTCAAAAGCCAACTAAAAAGGTAGTCTAGAGTGAAAATGTAAATATGATTTTGCAGTCTTGGACGTACCCAAAAAGAATTAAAGTATATAACTTACTACATTATACAGAGGCCCTGAGTCTGAGTTTGATTTTTTTTTTCTTACTTGTGTCCGAATCAGACATCTGCACTTGTACCTATGCAGTAGAGTTTAACTTTCTTTCCTTTATCAAGCTAATGAAAGCTTTAGTAGTGGTGTGTGGTGAAGAAGAAGACAGTATCCAACATCTCTTTTTTGATTGAAGCGTGACTAAAAAAGTTTGGGAATTCTTTGTCTCCTCTCGCTACTGTACACCTGATGCTTTTTGAGATTTAAATCCCATCATTTGTAATTGCAAGTATGTACTATAAGGTTTGGTATCATTTCCTACTGTTAGGTATGTGACTGTTGATTCAACTGTAAGGGTTTGGGAAGCTATAGTACAGCTTTGATGTAACTATTTACGGGTAGTGTGAACTTCTCACACTGAGATTCTAATAAAATTCGTAGGTATCTTGTTTGCCATGATTCTAATGACTCCTGTGTGATGCAGGTCGGTACTGTACTTCTCAGTTGTGCATTCTTGTATGACATCTTCTGGGTTTTTATTTCTACGAAGTTGTTCCATGAAAGTGTCATGGTTGTGGTGAGTTATTCTTTAGAACAATTATATGCAAGTGCTTTAGGAGACTTCTGCAAGTGACCATCTATGAAAGCATACTGCTTGTATAATCCTTATAGGTAGCTCGTGGAGATAAAAGTGGAGAAGATGGTATACCAATGTTACTGAAGATCCCACGTATGTTTGATCCCTGGGGTGGCTATAGCATCATTGGATTTGGCGACATCCTATTACCAGGATTGCTGATAGCATTTTCATTGAGGTCTGAACTTTTGAGCATTGCCTTTTGGCGCTCTAATCATTTTGTATTAGTCTATCTTCAATTTACTAGGGTTCACAATTGCTCGAGGAATTACTTTTTGTTTTTGCTTTTATTCTCTTATTTTATATTGAAGTTTCTATGTGAAGAATAAAATCTTTCCTTCTTTCTTAGTTTTCATTGTAGTTTTGAATTAAAAAGACCCTTATATTTACATAACCACCAAATCCCTCACCCCACCTCACCTCACGACACACACACACAATATTTCCATACTATCTTAAAATCCTTATTTTTGTAAAATAAAGTCAAGGTAAAATGTGGTATCTTCCCAACTTCGATTCCGTAATTTCTGTCAACATTTGCAGGTATGATTGGCTTTCGAAAAAGAGCCTTCGAGCTGGATACTTCCTGTGGGCAATGACGGCTTATGGTTTAGGTATGGCTCTGGCACTCAATTAGACGGAAAAGTATGCTATAAATTAAAACCAGAATGGAAACAATAGACGCTGTAATGTGTACCTCAAGAATCTGTGCCATACTAATATGAATGTCTCCTGTGGTAGTCCATTAGATTGTTCCTCAGCCATTTCTTTTGTTAATATAAAACATTTTCAAATTGTAATTGATCTTTGTAATCAAGACCGATATAAAACCAAGATTCAAGATTTTGGTCCAACAATAGTATTATTCATCATTAAATTCACTGTTTCATTCTCAATTAATAAATCGTATGGTCGGTGACTGGATCTCTTCCTCCAATGCTACTGCTGTACAATAATACATTATGCGTCATATGAAATTCACTGATTATGTCCAGGTCTCCTCATCACATATGTTGCACTAAACTTGATGGATGGACATGGTCAACCAGCTCTCCTTTATATTGTCCCTTTCACACTTGGTATGCACATTTCTTTTTGTATTTAATTTTGTTTGAATTTCCTTCCTATGCTGTGAATGCAGCACATTTGTGTCATTTCAGTAATTTTTTGTGTAGTCTCGTCTAAGTCAATGATTTTTGTTCCAGGAACACTTTTGACTCTGGGGAAACAGAGAGGAGACCTAGACATTCTATGGACAAGAGGGGAACCAGAAAGGAGCTGCCCTCATATCCACCTCCAGCACACTGAACAGGAGTCCTAATACTTTAATAGCATTTGTGCTGAAACTAGGGTAGAGGGATCCTACTAATAGTTTACTTGCTGACCTTTCCACATTAGTACAAAGTATTGTCTGATTGTGTTTGTAATCAATAAATTGTTGATTTTGTTGAGCATTAGGTGCTGTTGTTAAAAACATGTAATTGTAACACATTCTAGTGTAAATCTATATGATGAATGAAATGTAATGTTAGTGTATGTCTGATGTCTATGGAAGAAAGATTGCAAATGGTTGCATTATACATGATACAATAATATCTGGGGTTTGTGGAGTTGTAGTTTGAGGGAGTTCCAACTTTTAAAATCTCCCGAAACAAAAGTTGGCATTTATCATCATCTGGCTAGAACTTCCAGATGTTGGGACTTTCCATTTCAAACACACCGTCAATCCTTCAAATTCATAAATAAGAGTTTTGGTTTATTAACAGATGGAATTCAGAGCACTTTTGTTAGTCACGAGATTTAAATTGGTATTTAGTGTTTTAGATATGTTTAGTAGAAAAACAAAAGTGGGTTGTCGTAGAACAGGATACAGCTTCAATTTAAGTTTGCTGTTTTGAAGATAATGCCAGTAGTTTCACTTTTAGCGGATGCCATGCCAGCCAATAAGTTCGTTTCCAGTTTTTTTATCGTACAATCCTGCACGATAGAAAGACTACATTCCTCACTGCCACTGACGCCAATTGTTTTCATATCCAATCACATAGGATGATACCCTCGCTCAACCGTTCTGGGGATGTATAGATATTGAGACGAAACGAACTCATCACAGGTTGTTCCAGAAACAAACCCATAAATTAATTTATTTATACTGTTGTTTCGAACAAAAATTTCTAAACTGCAGCTTCGACACATTTGCTGTATTTCCTTTGGTAATTTTTCATTGGTGAAACACTCAAGTAACATAAATAATCCTAAAAGTTATCATATACAAAGAGGAGGCCACTCACCGGAACCCGAGTTGCTAATTCTATTTTCACAAATGTTCAAACAAATAAATGAATAATACCATTGAGCAAAGATACCATTAAACATGAAATGACTACTAAAAAAAATAAAAATGGCGTTTACTGTTGACGTGTAATTGGACCACCATGCCATCCGTCACATTTAGGCATCCACCACATCTTTCGTTAAAGCAGCAACTCAAACAGGTATTCGTTATGCAACTCCACCAAGTACCTGGCCTTGTCTCATTTTTTTTCTTTTTGCTGGCCTTCCCATCTCGTCATCAAGGACAACTTAATAATGCAGTTTATACACAACTGAGGAAATCGTCTTCCCTATGTAAATCCAAAGGCTGAAGCATCAAATAAACCATTGAAGGACTCGGACTTGCCAAAATAGAAGAACAGGAAAGTTGCCTGATAGTTTCAAGTCAGTTCAAATTCAAACATTGATGACACACAATCTATACACAATTGATGACACAAGACCTATACAAAAAGGGCAAAAGAGTACTGAAACACTCGACTAACCCCACCGGTAAGAAGATCAATGAGAAGAAAGGAAAACCTCATTTTATTAAGATGATAAGACTAGACAAGATCAAATTGGCTAAGTAAACACCTCCATTTCTCTTCTCCATGAACGTTCAAATGTCCCTCTGGAATCAAAATTTCGATCCAGTGAACTAAAAAAACAAAGAAACTTACATACAGGTCTCACACCAATGACTTTGCTCTTACGCTTTCCTGGTGTCATCGACAGTGATTGTTTGTAAGGATCTCGTCAAATCCGTTCTAGCCACTGGGCTCGTTTCACAATACGAGTACCGGAGGTTTATCTTCGGTCCAATCCTGCTCATGGGAACCAAGTCCATATTTAAGGTATGTGAATACAAAACATTGCTTTAACAGAAAGTTCTCAGCTACATTTACAGCAGTCATCAATTCACTACAAATAAAAACTTGAAGACAAGAAAATATATTGTGCCAAAGAATAAACAAGCTAAATAAAATTTACTAAAGAAACAACACAATTACTTCGACTAAAAAAGGCAAACATAATATTTGATCAGATCAACACTATTCAGTCAGGCAGGGGACAAGGACTATTCTTACAACCTTACTCCCTTAGAAAGTATCGTCAGCAATTATCACAACTTCACAGATAGCACTCATAGCAGGCACATCTTAAACTCAGTCAAAAGCTGCAAGGTTTATACAAACCTACTTCATAGGCCCAATAACAATGACTCGTAGTTCTACACATATATCAAGAGTATTACCTTATATAAACCTTTCATGTATTAAGTTCCAAAGCCAAATTTTGCCATACTTGGACCTCAAGTAGTTTTCGTGGTTCATATGTCCTGAATCTATCACCATATTTCCCACAAGATGATATCGTGTTGAAAACTCAATCCTAGTGATTAGTCCTATCCTATCATATCCTATCTTGTTCATCTATTCCATTTTAATGAGTTGATGACTCTGCTACTTCATATCCATCACAACTCACAACCAAAGACTCCAGACCTTATGTTGTCCTAATTGAAGGGGTTGTTTTTTTTCTTTTCCCCCCCTCATATAAGAACCAAAAGGCAGTTTGAAAACAGGGGATATATTAAAAATGCGAAAAGAAAACCCCAACTGTTTTTCCAAAACCAGTAAACCTACAATTACATACGTGAATATCTCCTCAAGGAACCATTTCCATTGATTGCTACTGGAACAGATCGTCTTTCTTGTCCTAAAGATAGAATCTCCTGCATCCTTTGTGGCCAGTCTGAATTTAATCTCCTAGCAAAATCCTCCACCTCCCTGCAATAAAGAAGAATCAGATCACAACTGAAACAAAGGAAGGTTAAATAACTTTTCATTGTTAGAAGTTCACTCAGAACCTCAAGTAGTCACAAAAATGAAAAATCTAACCAGAACAAGAATGAAATACAAAAATAGATAAGGTAGGGAAACTCAAGCTAAAATATATAGTATGGGCCTATAAAAAGTGGAATTTGTGCTTGTGGGAATTATCGAGTAATTGGAGATGAAAAAGAAAACCCTAAATTTTGTCGGAGATGTTCAGACTTCAGAAAATCTAATCAGCCAAAAGAAAAACGGAAGGGGGCAACTTCAATCTAACTGCTAAACATCAGAATGGAACAGTTCCCAGTATGTTTAAAATGATAACATAGTGAAGTACACGATTACCAAAAGTGGACTACTTCAGCATCAGTGTTTCTTCCAGTAGGCGTACTTTATTTTCAATATACATTAGCCATCCTCTGTTTGATTGTCAGAAATTCCATTTAGGGCATTTTTTTCACATCCTAATATTTCTTATCAATATCTTTCTTACATATTTGTCATCAATGTTCATCGATTTTGGTAGCTAACTTAGTGATCCCCAATGAATTATAGAAGGAGACAATCCGAAGACAATGGCTGCAGGCAGGCAATAAGTAGTGCATCACTAATGTTTTCTTTCCATAATGATCATTACTATTTATTAACTTAATTCAATGTTTAAACCAATGACACTCCAATTTCTAACACCAACACAACGCAACTTTGATTGAAAACACAAGGCGTTTAGGTTGGCCGGCCATTATGCTATGCATCACCAATTACCAAGCTAACACTGATCTTGATGGGATGAACTAAGAAGTACAAACTTGAGTAGAGTACGGTCCATGGACTTCCACAACAAAACAAAAAGATCTTTAGACATACTAAAGAGCCACCCAAAGAGAAACAAACATAAAATGCAACAAGTACTACACTTTTTAAGAAAGGAGTAGATGTCAACATCAAGAAGATGATTCTTACCAAGCATAGGCATGAAATCACTCTATTGAATAATATTGTCTAACCTCTAGGTGAAGTGCAACACTATAATCTTAAGGTAGCACTAGAGGTTCTGCCCAACCCACAAGTGCAAGGCATCAACCTCACAATATACAGAAAAAAATTAATCCTTTATTCGCATGTGGTCAGGAGCAAGGCCAGGTACTTGCAACTTTTTCATTAAACATTGCCGCCTTTAACAGCATAGCTCCTCTAATAGTTTTGAGAATTAACTTAATGGACAACTTGAAGTCTCCAAACAACGGTTTATTTCAATATCCCACTTTAGAGGCTTCACTCTCTTTTCAAATGCATTTTGAAAAATCAGAGCATCGAACTTCTCCATGTCAGATCTCAAGTCCATCAACTCTTTTATGATAATCATGTCCAGAGAAAAGCTAGCAAGCATCGCACCTTTTGACTAGCATGTATACTGCTCATTATGCGACACATCTTATGATTCCAAAAAATGTTCTTGAGATTCCAAAGAATATAGCATTCCATGACAAAAAGAATCTCTTAGTGAGTGGGGCATTCAATCAACTAACAACATATGTTGCTTAATTAAAGTCATCAACCTAATAATTTGGGTAAAGAATATGAACAAATACAAATAGGGTAAAAACATTATAATTTGACATACGTCTGAAGTATGTACCTAGTTCAATGAGTTTATTTTTCAATTTCTTTGATAAGAGTATACAAATGTATTTATTTCCTTCTTTTCAGTAATTTGTCTTGTGTGATAGTTCAACTTTTTGTCTGACAAGGTACCATGTAATTGCAACAATCAGAAAAAAATTTAACATAAAGCTTGCTTATTTTTTTCGCTTATAATTGAATGTTGAGCACAAAAAATGTCAACTGGATCTCATCCACCAATAAAAGCTCACCTGTCAAGTTCTTCCTTCATTGCTGGGTCAAGCTCATCATCAATGTCATCATCAAACTCAAGCTTCGGCGAATAAGTGTCATCTGCAACATCTCGTAACTTTGAAGTACGACTGGGACTGGCCACAAAAACATTGCCGTTCAAATCACCATGGCTTTTCGAAGATAAAGCATCTAGCTCCTAAAACACATATAGTTAAACTTAAGAATCAAACTGTGACCATAAAAGAAAAGTAAGCTGAAACTTCTAATTATTTTCTTTCTACACCTCATGGGTGGTGTAAATTGAGCCCCACTGATTTCCGAAGGGTACTCCATTTTCAGCAAATGTATATCACCAACAAAAGACACTCACGTCTACTCAAATTTGAAGTAAGGAACCCCCTATCCCAAACACAACCAGTCACCATAAATCACATCTTCCTCTTCTCTCTCTCCGCTGCCTAATACACCACCCATGAGAGGGCAGTAAAAGAAAAGTGGTGGTAGTAGTAAGAAAAAAAGGAGATGGTGGTAAGTGGCAGTAAGAGAGAAGGGGTGTGCATACATGATTTGGAGTGGGGGTTGTGAGTGCACGAGCTTGTATTGCTGGTAAACATGCTCTAGAAAATGGGGCACTGTACCAAATATTTGGGGCTAAATAACAACACTACTCTTTTCAGATTGGTAAACCACGTCCTGCATTTACAGAAAAGAAATGTCGCGAGAATGGATTCCTCGTAAAGTAAACCTACTACTAACCTCATGATTATTGTTCCCATTGTTAGAACAATGATCCTTTAATTGATCTTTCTTTCTCCGGTTCTTTTTTTTACTCTTAGGAGGTCTAACACTCTTTGAATCTGCGCGAAAAATTGACATCAGAAAAGCCCACCGAGGCCAAGGAGTAAAAACCTAATTATTCAAGTTTATAATGGTTCAAAAGGGACTGCATCAACAGAAAATACATTGCATAAATAAACTTGTGATATGCTGATTGTTTGTTTACAACCATATTCAAGTAAGAAAGAACCTCACGAGTTTTGCAGAGATATTCAACACCCATTCCCATAACATAGCGTTGAAAATAATGTTGTAATCAGATAATTGTTGTTAAATTTATAATCACAATAATAATAAATAACTAAACAAAAAAAAACTAAAAAAAGAGACAAAAAGAAGTGGTGGGGGAGGGGTATATTAGAACGAATTCTTCTTTATCAAGACCAAGATTCTAATCCTGTTCATCACCAATGTATATCGATTTACTGCAACCTTTAACTAGAAACCCAATTGCTAAATTTAAATATGCAGCACGTAATCCAGCATGAAGCACCAAATAGTCACCCACTCAAGTTTCAAGTCAGACTACAGCAACAGGTCAACAGCATGCCCGTTAAGCCTATAACAGACTTTGTCTATGAATTAAAATCTTATTAATATAAACCTACAACGTATACGAACCGATGCACTTTGCCCCCAAGGTGTATGTGTACGTGTTTTCACGGCCTAAGACATCCTAACCAGGTTCACAACACTTCAACAATAGTTCAGAATAACAAATGGGGGTGGGATTCCAAATTGCTGAAAAACTGAGATTCCAGACAATATCAGAAACCTTTCGTGCTTCTTGATCTCATGGAGCCAAAATTTCTCATATATCTAATATTGTTTGACTTTTTACAATAGTTCTGACTATTTCACAAGACCTCACCACACATCCTTTTCTCCCAGCCTACACCCTAATGGAAAGCTACACTACATTACAAAGTTCCCAACCACCTTTCTAAGTGCCCAAGATTACAGCTCACCACTTGACAGTGAGGTCCTCTAACCAATCTCACTCCTTTCCTAATTTCGCAGAAAATGTCTATCTCTAGTCCATATGCACTGGGGACATTTATAAACTGCAGATTAATCTTTTTTACAGCAACCACATGAGGAAAAATAGACACTTCTATTGCACATAACAAAGAACCTTTGTCTTTATGTGGTTTGTTTGAAACAAAATAAGTATCTACTTTTTAGCATGGACAAGGAATCACCTGATCCTTGCTCAATTCTGAAATATCACATTGTTGCAGGCTCACATATTACCTGACATCTTCCATGGGAGGAGTGAAAAGACCCAAATATACTACAAGTGAGATTCAGCCAGAGGTGGTTTTATCTTCTGAAACTCAGGACTAAGCGCCCAGAGGGGAGTTGATCCCCCACTTCTTTGCCAAAGGGCGGAGACCAAGCAAAGGATAAACAGATTCATCTTTGCAACTAAGCACAAACCTATAAAAATGTTACTCTCTTTCCTCACCTTCGAAAATCCAACACCAAGTAACATTACAAATGAAGAACATTTTTGTCCCTTTGACATTCTTATTTGCTTTCTTCCTCGTCCAAGGTTAATTACTCCAAGAGATCCCTAATGATAATGACTTGCTCATTCACCCCATATTCCCTCCCCTTCTTAATTGAATCTTCCATGACCTTGACTCATTGTTTTGTATAAGATGATCAGCCACAAAGTCTAAATTGCACCTTCTTATAAAGTGAACTGCGGTAATAACTTTACAAACTCTGTACAATATGCTGAAGCACTTATTTCTTTTCAAATCTGTCTTTTCCTAGGAGCAAATTATGAATGAAATAAGTGAAGTGATGTACATCTTCACTTTAGGGTATTAAACAGAGGGCATAAGCACTTTCATAAAACCACACACTAGTGGACCTAAGGAATTGGGCTCAAAGAGTTCTCAATCTCTCCCATTTGACCAAAGATTACACTACCAATATGAAAGGAATAACCATTAGCCGCACGTCCATAGCATTCATCAAGATTATTCAGAACTTTCAAAAGCTTTTGTATATCCCAGTGGGTTCCCAGACTTTGGCCACCGTGCTTTGCTCCCATCGGGAGGGGCCTTAATGTCTCAAGTTTCAAATTATGTTTATATTTCTTAGACCTACATGCCTCCATATATGGTGGGCCTATTGCTCTCCATTGTCAACAAAACAGAGTACTGCCCCTTACGCGTAGTAAAAGGCTAAAATGCATATCGATCCAAAATGCAGTTTGTAAGTCAAAACTCAAGAGATGAACTTATATCAGATGGACATATGTCATGGAAAATGGTGCAATTCACCCACCCTCCATGCATGGTAGATAGCAATTAATAATCAATTATAAACAAGGTGACTTTTTTGGTTCACAATTAGTGACATTTGTTTTGAATATTAATTTTTTTTATTATTATTTGACAATCCAAAGTGACAATCAAGCAAACATATCTCAATCTCAGACCACAAGTAGTTAAGCAATCATTTTTTATTATGCTAAAGCTGATCTGTAAAAGCAGATGCAGACATGGTTTAGGAACCCTCAATAATACCTCCATTCCCCCCATTAATGAATGACAAGAGGTCATCAACTGATCGCTCATCTACGGGCTCCTCTTCAACTTCCACATTCTGAAATGCATGAAATATTCAATCAATTTCTGTTGAACCCGTTTTATTTCTATATACCTACTACAACGTATTTAAATTTGAAAAACTGCAAGTACAAGGATGCAGATTGATAAATAGTTATCTGCTGCACTGCTGAATGAAAGATATGGAAGTCACCTTCAGTTTTTCTTTCTCTTTCAATTCTTTCCTCTTCCTTGCATAGAGCCGATTCAATAATCGGATCCGAGGATCATCAGCTGTGTTTCTCAAAGGCTCCAATTTCTCTTCCTGGAAGCAATCAATCTGAGTAAGATACGACGAAAGGATATGGAAAAACAAACTACCAAGATGGAGTCCAAGTAAGACACCTCAGTGAGATCATCAGGCAAGTGAAATGTCTCACGTATCTCCTCGGGTGTTTTCCCTTCTATCATTCTAGCAAGTGCACGGCTTGTTAGATCAACCAAAGGCTTCAACTGGAGACTGTCTGCTGCAGATGTTAACTCGCACAACCTTTTTGTATCTATCCTTATGAATTTTTCATCAAAAGATTTCCTCTCCTATAACCAGAACGAAAAAAAGTGTTGGCCCAAAAATTAATGGAAAAAAACATAAAATAAAAATAAATAAATAAATAACCAACTAAAAAACTACCCATCATATATAATCGCATAAATGAGAGGCTAGAGGAAGACTTAATCACTTGTTAGTTGCTAGATTCAGGTATGTGACGCACTTAAATCAGTGTGCTTACCAATGTTTGTATACATAATCACATAAGTGATTTTAATATCTGACTCCACTCTTGGAAGAACAATAAGAAAAGCATTCACACGACAGTAAAAAGCATAAATTGTCAAACCTTGTTAGAGCGACCAGGTATTTGATGAAAACGACAATAATCAAGTATTAGGCTTAAAATGGCTGGATTGACTCGTGATGGAAGCGGAATAGCATAGTTTTTCGAAGATCCCATGCCACTTTGAAGTACTTCTCGGCATATCATTGGGCAAAACATGGCAACCTCTTCCTCTACTTGCTGAATGGAACCATCAGCAGTTTGGAGCCAAACAAAAGACTTCATGACCTTAAGGAAACATATCAAAAGGGAACAATATAAGCAGCAATATTAATTGATAAGCACAAAACAAAGGACACACTTAAGCTATATGACATAAGAAAGAACAAGGTCAGTACGGCAAAAAGTTATTTTGATGTACATTATATATCTCTCTGACCCACAACCAATTTAATAAGAATGATGCTTCTGCAATCCTGGAGACACAAATTTTGAGAAAGTTACATTGGCACAGATGTGTGTGTCTATATCTGACATAGATACGAAGTGTCTGACGACAGCAAAATATAAAGAATTGGGATATATTACATACAATATGTGACTGTGTCTGACACGGACACGTTGATACGTATCCGACACGCATTATTTTTAAAATATGGAGTGTCCATGCAACCTAGGAATTTTAAAATAGGACTAAATTTTCTGTACTATAATTTTCCTGTATACAAAAAAATTAAACACAAAAAATCGTTAATGATGAGGCAAATTGCTACCATAATAAGAAGATAAAAAGAGATACAAGTACAACACAGCACAACCAAATTCCATCCCAGTTGCAGTTTGAAGTCTAGAAACAAGAAACTTAGTTCTTTCATAAAATGTATTTCCCACCAACCAATAAAACATGGTCTCTTTCACCTCAGAGTAACCGGCATTAGATCTCTCTTATGTTAAATGCATACTCCATTCCTTCCACAACACCCATGAAAAAAGTCTACGGCAACCATCTCAAGGAGGATTATAAATCATCCCAGAATCCAATACCTCCTTGATACCCGAAGGGGTGTCGAAAGGAGAAAAAAAAGCACTTTCAACAGTTCTGCTGGAAAAAGACAAAGCACTACAAGGTGGTCAACATCTTCCACGTTCTTCTAAGCGTAGCAAACAATGGGAAGCTCCATACACCTTTTGCTCAAGTAATTGATTCTTTAAATTCTTTCATGGAAGGCCACCCAACAGCGAAAGTAAACACCGAAAGGGATGAACTTGCACCAAATCTTTCTACAAGGAAAATTATACATAATTTCATGCGGTTAAAAAACCTCCAAAGAACATTTCTAGAAGAACAGAGAATAAAAAGGATTTCACTGTGTATTTATTCTGTTTCCAAACTTCAAAATATAACACCTCTCCCAACTTTGTGCCCGCCTACCCGCACTATAAATAGTTTCCATAAGAGAGCAATACAGTTTAACATGCCAACCAACTAAGCCTTCACACAATATGAAATTCCGTTTTAGGCCAATTAAACTCAACTCCATGTAGTCTTAAACTAGGTCATCCTTGTTGCAAGCCAACTTATAAATATCCCAAATTCAATCCACGATTCCGGTGTCTCCTACTCAAAAGTCCTTCAAAAGGAACGAAAGTACCACTATCAGGTATAAAAAGAATTTGATCGAGATGCCTAAACACATTTTGATGGCACCATATGGTTGTCCTTTTTTAAATATATCTATATAAGTTATATTCCGAAATTCTAAACTAATTAAGATTAATATAAGGGTTTCTATATTTAAAGGACTTAAACCTCGTTGTTCACTTGTCTTTGAAAGAGAATTGAACAACCCCAGTTGCTAGAAAATTGATTTGTTCCTTTAAATCTTGGTTGTTTGTGTCTGCTCATCAAAGTCAGGCAGTGAATCATAACCAGATGCTCGGCGGAATTAGACTTTCCCCTTACGATCTGTTATCTCCGAAAATATTTTCCCCAGCACACCTCTACGAGGTGTTTGATGTGTTGTCCTCTCTCTCTATGGACCCGATGACATTCTCAATACTGCAGTTCTCACCTGCAGAACCACTATTCATTATCTTGAACCACTATCTACCAAAGACTAGTCTGGTTGATTATGGATCCTTGCATGTCTTAGGACGCCATCTCAGCTTCCTGTTTCACTTGGAGGATGAAAGTTGTTTAAAACAACTTAGACCGAGAGGGCCCTATTTGTCCTCACTACACTGGTCAAGTCAATGCTGGTCAAGTTTGGCAATATTGGAATTGTTTTGCTTTCTTGGGCCTTTATGGTGGTAAGGTAATTGGGCTTTCTCTCTCCATAATTGGAATTGTTTTGCTTTCTTGGGCCTTTATGGTGGTAAGGTAAGAGGGCTTTCTCTCTCCATTTATAACTTATAAGCAATAATTGTGGATCTATGACCACGTGTTGGTCCTCCAAGTGAACTAGATATGTCATCGCAGCACAGGTTGAGTTTGTTAGCGATGGGTCACCCTCATCCAAGGCCTTAAGAGTTTCCAACCAATTACAAGTCACAGGGGAGATTTGTCCAGCCATAGGTGCCTTAATATTCAAATTTGAAACAGAAGGGAGAGGCTATGAAATCTCTCTCTATCCATATCTCCACAAAGATTGTTGGGAGCTCCCCTGGTAAGACATTCCATTCAGTACCATCTTCCTCAATCCTTTCTCTATCTGTACTAAATTCTAATCACACATTCAACACTGTGAGACAATTGAAAGACTGCTAGCAGGCAGTTAGCACAAACTGTGTTGGAGGCAAGGAGTGTGCTGGAGACATGCCAATATGTGCATCTAAAGACATAACAGAAGCAAGGAACCAAAGATAAAGTAGAGGTATTTTCGAAAAAACACTGCCAAACATGACTCTTGAACTGGTAAAACAGATCCATGTCCCATGCTCATACACAGGAACCAAGGAAAACAAAAACCATAGCTCAAGCCAAAAATTAGATTTGAGTAAGCATGTTTGTTCAATTAAATAAAGGAACAGCAAATAGTCCAGAATAACGATATATCATACCTCAGGTTTAATTATCGCCATATCACCTGACATCTGACAATGGCCTCCAAGCAATTGAGTGAAGCAAGAGATAACTAAAAAGAGTACAACTTTGCTCCTCTGAGTTCAAAGATTGAGGTGTACTGTGAATGGAAGTAACTTGTCAAAAGGCTATAACAACTGACTGAACCCAGTCTCTTAAAAAGACACATCCAAAATTGTGTGCTCCCAAATCCGTGAACTCAACAAGAGGGCCTCCCCAGGGGTAATGATATCAGGTAATGCAGATGCAACGGGCTGCAAATTGTATAAGATGTCTAACAGTCATTATGTTGGTTCATATGTATAGATATGTAAATGACATTGGAAAACTCCATTTCTAATATTCTACAGCATTTTAAGCAGACCAATCAGTAGAAGTGATTGTAACAATAAGATAAGCACTAGCAGAATGTTTAATATACGTAGTTAACACCTAAGGCATTAATTTCATAGACTACAAGAAAGCATGTTGTGGACGTGCCAAAATAGTTCACTTGTCTATAAAATACGGTGGCGTGCCAACCGCCAACTAACAAAGGAAAAATTCAGCATAATAAATGAGAATATAAGAGAAATAATTATCTTCCTGAACTTCTACAATTTCAATATCTACAAATACCAGATGAACTTGCAAATACCAGATGAACTTGGTCTACCAGGCATAATACATATCGAACTTGCAAAAATTTAGTGAAAACGAACATATCATTCCCTATCAACAAACCACTATATTGGAACTAGGTTTACAGGTTAAAAATAAAAGCCGTGTTTCAAAAGAGAGTTCCTAAGTTTCAAAAGTTAGTTTAAAATCACTTCATCGTTCTGCCTCTCTAGTAAAACTGTAATAAATGAACTTTTACAGTCTCCACTGCAAAATGTCCTATGGTAAAATCGCAATATCAACAACATTAAAAGAGAAGATTGGTCCAAAGTGTTGTATTACACAGTGGCAAAATCGATATTATATCGAATACATAATGAGAGAGTAGTAAATGAACAAAGAAGTAAAACAAACCCTAAAAATAAAACCTCATTGTAAAATTGCCACAGGGCGCGCGCGTATATTTGTTTGTACAACTAATCTAATACACACATATGAGGAGTACATGTCTTATTTCAATTCTAATAAATATAAACTCAATACAAATAATCTTTATTACACTAAACCTATATATCATTTAATTAATTATAATAAATAATAATATATATAAAGAAATGGAGAGAATATGTAAAGACGTACCTGATAATAAGAGAATAATGCGGACGAGAGAATTTGAATTGAATGGAGTGGAGAATTGACAAAAAAAAAAAAAAAAACCGGATAATGAAAACTGATGAATTTTTAGTTAGGGTTTCGATTTGAGGCTATTGGTGGAGGTATGCTTTTTGGAAGTTTTGTTTTGGTGCAACTTCATTTATCTAGCTTTATGTTACTTACAACACCATCTTCTCTTATTATTATGCCACGTAATAAGTTGTGGACCCATTTGAAAAGAAAGTTTGTTATTTAATGAACGTCAAATAAAAGTACTGAAAAGAGAAGAAAATAGAAAGATGGAATTCTGTTAAATGAGTGTCAAACAAACAAGTTCCGTTTATGTCGAACGAACTCTTTTGGTATTGTCCGACAATTACTGTTCTTCTATGAACGAAAGCAAAACTGTTTTTCTAGTATTGCGTCTCACTATTATATTTTCTATTCAAGGTGGTGTGCAGGACATTGGTTAGTTAGTGGATCAAAGGATTATGGGATTCAATTCGTCAGATGTGGCATTATATAAAAGCAATTTTCTAAAAAACGCTAGGTGGTAGTCGGGCGGTGGGAGAATTAGACCTTCTAGACAATGCCTAGACGGGCTAAGTGTTAGGTTTTTTTTTTTTCCTAATATATATAGTAAGTAATACATAGGGGTGTCAATGGGTGCCCGATTATCCGGAACCAAACCGAATGTTCCGGTTCTGGGTCTTAAAAAGTTAGACCCATTTAAAATGGGTCATTAAAAATCAAATCAATAAAGAACATAAATTGTTGAACCGAATAGTAAAAAACATGTGGGAACCCGAACCGAAACCGATTATTATGATTTCGATATTTAAAATTTAGTATTATATTATATTTAAAATAATCAAACTCATACATTATAATGTAAAATATTTTTTATGTATAAAAGTCTATTAAATATATATAACATAATAGTGAATGTGCATTGTTAAATGTATATTTTATAACTATACGTTAAACAATTGTATTCTAGATGTTAATAATAATGTCAACGTGTATATTATTAATTAACTAATACATTTTATATTTATTAATTTATGCATGTGTATATTTAAATATGATATACATGCTTGATATATTGTGGTACACGCACTTATTATAAACCAATATATAGTGTTTATGTTAAAAATTAGTGATGAGATGTAATTGTAAGACGCATGTACTCACATGTTCGATTTAAAATGCGAGTTAATACACGTGTACAAATATATGTGTATGCACGTAAAATATATTAAAGTAACAAATATATGTAATTGCACGTGTACACAATCGAATTAATACAATAAAACAAATATATGTCTATGCACGTAAAAAAAAATCAAAATTATAATGTTAGATATTTGATTATTTTAATTTCTATATCAAAGGTTTAAATTATCACATGAATTGTAAATATTTTAACGTATATGATTGATACGTATTCATAAATTGATGTAAATATGATTGTTGATACTTCACTAATTATATATATAATATTATTATGTAGGAAAATAAAAATAAGTTTTAGTGTTTAAATGATTAAAATTGTTTAATAATCATAATAAATAATAAAGACCCGAATTATAACCGAAACCGATAAAAACCCGTGGGTTTTTATGGTTTTGGATTGGGTTCTATAATTCTCATACTAAAACCATTGAGAACCGAAATCGATAAAATTGCAAATAGTAGAACCTAAATCCAAACCGAAACCGCTAAGACCCGACCTAAAATCGACCCGTTGGCACCCCTAGTAATACACACCTATATTACAATAAATGAATAAAATCATTTACCATAACTCAAAAAATAAACACAGACAAATATACTTATTACAAAAATGTATAATAGTTGAAGAATATCGACTTCATATAAAAATATATTATTTGTTATAGTGGCATATAATTTACATTAGACTTTAGTTTTTAAACTCATTCAAATTTTAAGTCTAAATGGGACATTTAATCATTAAAAAAAAAATGACTGGACTACCTAGAGACCGCCTAAACCCACCTAGTCGGTCCACCAATTTTTTAAAAGACTTAAGCCTAGGCAAGTCGGCTAGGCAACTAGCGCCTAAAGACCGCCTAGACCAATTTTAGAAAAGTGTATAAAAGTTTTGATACTCATATCTCCAAAGAAACATCAATCCGTGACGTCAAGTGTCGGGTAAGGAAACTAGGAAATAGGTGTGGGAATATTGCGCACGTGATTATTTGTTGAACTACCAGCAAAAACTGTTTGTTTTCTGGGGTTTTAGGACTTGTTTTCACTTCGCCCTGTTCGCTCTGTATATTTCTTTTATGTGGGCTTTGTTTTTATGTCCGAGTTTCTTTTATGCGGGCTTCGTTTTTTTAACCTTTGTGAGGTCTAAAAGTGGCCCATTGGGTATGTAGGAGATGGTGATAGCGTGCTAAACAGAACGTATCGCACTTTTCTTCCCTTCGCGTGCTCTATTCACTCACAAACCAACATGTATGCCTGGATTCCTGGATGAAGACTATCAAATTGAATGTTGGTAGAAGGATGGAAAGAATAGAGTGGTAGTGAAAATTTATGGGGCTTAGCTAACCAGGTTCAAATGAAAAGTACAGGCCCAACCTTGTGAGTTTTCAGGTTTCAGCAGGACAGGGACTACCGTCTACCGGACTAGACTATTCTGTAAACATAATCGGTGATGCATCCTCCCACGATTTTCTGTGAAGGTACACACTCTATTTGAATAATTTTTATATCAAATATGAAGAGTAAAAAATATATATTAGGAAATAAATAAAAGACAATGTGTTTTGAAAAAGTTGCACAACTTAGATCATCTTTAATGGTAAGACCTGAAAAACACTAAAATTTTGGGTTAACTAGTATTACCCCCCACTAGATGAGCCAATTAGGATTTCTCCCCTCCCCCCCCCCCCCACTAGATGAGAAATTAGGGTCCCCATCTCCCTCTCCCCATAAAACACAAAAAAAAAGTCAAAGTAATTTGACCGAATTTTTTTGTGTGTATTTAGGGGGGAGATCCTAATTTCCCATCTAGTGGGGAGGGGGGGGAATCCTAATTGGCTCATCTAGTGGGGGGTAATACTAGTTCACCCAAAAATTTTTACCAAACAAAAAACGAATAAAAAGGGTATCAAACTTTATATCTTTTGACAATACAGGGACCAATTGTTTTTTCCATTTCCAAACTGTTTGATTTTTGTAATGTAGGAATTTATGTTAAATTTCTCTAACACTGTTTCTAATT
Organism: Coptis chinensis; assembly: GCF_015680905.1. NCBI lineage: Eukaryota > Viridiplantae > Streptophyta > Magnoliopsida > Ranunculales > Ranunculaceae > Coptis > Coptis chinensis. The sequence continues at coordinate 117,693,990 of NC_141458.1, read as the reverse complement.
TTTATTATTATTATTTTTTTCAACACTGCAAATTAGAAAATTTATATTAATTTTTTTCAACATTACAAATTATTTTACATTTTTTTTTTTTCAACATTACAAATTAATTTTCATTTGTATTCATTTATAAAATGAAAATTAATACAAATTATAAACGGTGTTAGAGAAATTTGACAGAAGTTCCTACATTGCAAAAATCAAACAGTTTGGTCTCCAAACTGTCAAGAAAATAAGTTTGGTCCCCATATTGTCAAAACGTGTAAAGTTTGATACCCTTTTTAGTCGTTTTTTGTTTACCAAATAAACCCAAACAATTTCAGCCCATACATCAAAAATTCGATACCAAATTACGTTGTTTTGGATAAATCGCGCTAGAATAGCCAACGCAGCTTTCGAAACACCGCGCCAGAAAGCCCACAGTTTAGCCCAAAGCCCATGTTGTTTCAAAAACCACGTTACTTTCAGAAAACCATGCCATAAGAGCCCATAATTCAGTAAAAGTCCACGCAGTGTCGAAAAACCACGCGATTTAGGTAAATCGCACCATACATTTGATACAACACCAAAGCAAACACCAAATTGAAGTCGATTTAGTGTTTGATTTGATGTTTTTTTTATTTGGTCTTACCATTGAATATGGTTTTTATCAAATTTTCAAAAATTTGGTGTTTAGTATTTATTTGGTCTCACCATTAAATATGATTTTAGCAGTTGCCTAGTTGGTATCAATTTTGTAACTTGCCCCCTAATGTGATTTCGAACGGAATCTCATAATTTTGCCGAATATCTTGGTTTTTGAAAAATCCATAATTATATATTAAGAGTTTAAATATTTAGAATTTTGAAATATGTTCGGAATATCCCTGAATACCCTATGGAATTACAATTTTTGAAAAATTCTAAAACCTTTAACCATGGTTCCAAAACAGTTTGGGATTTCAGAATTGTTGGATTTTCAGCAACTTGAAAATTGGAATTCCATGGTGACATTCCAATAAGTTCATTTTTTTCGATTGAATTTGGGTGATCTTGGACACACCCATAAAAACACTCCCATACCCCATAACTAACTAAAGTTTTGTCATATCCCAATAACCGTCTCAATCTAGTAATATCTCTCAAATTGAATTGAGATATTTCCAATAGGGACGAAAAAAACAAACAAAAACACGTTACCTTTTTTTTTCCGGCAATCCCCCCTCCCCCTCCACACTAACACTTTTACACAACACAGACAATTGGTTAGTATTGTATGAAATTCATATATCACTTCTTTCCTCGGACGCAAAAGATGGTATCGAGCACCTCAATTTTGGTTGATGATAGGCCAAGAACCAAGATCATCTAAGATACCCCGATTGAATGATTGGAAATTGCAAAGTACAAGTATGTGCCACTTCACATAAAAAAATATTTTCAATGTCTATCTAATAGACTTATGCTATTCATATAACTAACAAATGGAGGCCCAAAAAACACATATTAGCGGCATGTGTAAGTGAATTAAAGCAGTTAAATAAAATGGAAAGGTAATGCAATGAATCACATATAGTGTGTAAACAGGGGCGGCTCAAGGCAATCAAGGCCTAAGCAAAGTTCTAATAAAATTGTTACATCTTATAGATTTGTTTATGTTATTTCATACGATGCAAACCCTTTATTTATTAAACAAAAAATTATAAGATAACAATTATTGTAAAAAATGATCATAACATTTTCTTTTTTCTTTCTTGGATAGTCTATTCACATTTTATATATATATATATATATATATATATACAATTGAATTTTATTGATAAAAATAATAGAAATACAAAGTGAAGTAGAAACATAAGAGTACGTGTTGTGAGGGAGATCCTCACAAACAGAGAAATCCAAGACAAGACACCATAAATACGTGAGGAAGACTGGAAGAATAAAAAAATGTCATACACCTATAACACCGTAGTAGATCATGGCCAAACAACAAGGTCACAAACGTAAAATTTCAATAGATTTAATTTATTTAACAAAGAGAGAGAGAGAGAGAGTTCTACACCAAATTAAACAATATAAAAAAAATCAAATAAAACAAAAAAATGATAGAGATAAGATTAAAGTGCTGGCTTCAATGCTTCACATTTGATAATTTGTCATAGTAAGATTTGTTATACATTAGGAATCCACTGATTACTAGCAACACTTATATTAGCAAGGATAATGAAATCACACAAACAGACGTACAGTAAATACAATTATAGCATCACAAACCTTTTGCCTACATCAAAAGGATTACAAATATAGCATCACATATATGCATTTTCTTGATCGAAAATCCATATGCTCCATAACCATTCAAGATTTTTTAGCACTATACGTTAATCTCACATACCAATAGGCATAATATTTTTGGATAACATCTTCTGATTGAATATGGTTAAGCCCTAATTGTTGCAAGCTAAGACCAAATGACAATGTAACATTATAACTCATTATGTAGTTGATTAAGATAAAGACCTGCACAGAAAATTTAGAAGTAACAATATAATACTTATTACTGAAAGATTAAAGTGCTTGATAGAATTGATAGAGTATTTATAACAATACCTCTGGCAAAGGATTCATGATTCATCACGTACAATATAAATTTAAGCAAAACTTGATGAAGAAAAAAAAGTGTGAGGGCGTGGTCATCTATTATAGCAAATCATGTAAAACCAGAGAAGGAGGTACATTTTTGGGGGATTGCTTGCAAAGGTTGTTATTTACCGAGTTCTTTAGCTTGTTATTGCAAGGAATTCAACGACTGTGATAATTATTAGCGTAAATATTTAGAGTTGATTTATCAAGGTTTCCTTATCAGAGTTGTATGAGATTTCCTTGCAAGATGTTAATTGACTTATTAGAATTGTGATGTATATGGAAACTTTCTAAAGATTAAGAGTTCAAGTTGTATTAGGAAACTTTTTATGATTTAAGAGTGTCTATGTGGCAGACCTCTCTTTCTCAAGAATGCGCCACCTAGGAAAGAGATTGCCCACATAAGATGTACTCTGCTTTAATATAGAGAGAAGTGATAATAGAATACACTCAAACTCTCCAAATATAAGAATTATAAATACACTCAAACTCTCAAAAGAGGTTTCATGTACGTGGAATTAGGATTGTAGGTTATTAGAAAAGACTATCTTTCATATTAGAGTGCCACATAGGAGAGAGAAAATACTAACTCTCATATTAGAGTGTCACGTAGGAGAGAGAAAATCATCCATTGGAGGACTATGCTTTAGTATATAGATAGTAGATATGTACATATTTTATGGTAACTTCCATTTCAATAATTACCAATAGCGTCATTAAAACGAGGCAAATAATACAACTTGTTTTTTCTAATTAACACACTAAAATTGTGAATCTAGAGAGGCTATATAATCAGTTGCATTGTTTGTCTTACAAAATACACAAACACAACTAAACCCATAACTCGAAAAGAGGGACTCACTAATTTACTATATGGTGAAGAATGATAACGAACTTCTGCTTTCAAATTGATGCAACTAAAAACAACCTTTTGTATCCCCCTTTTGATTGCCTTCAGTTTATCTAAATGACACTAATAACGAGGTTGATTTGACACGGCCTTCTTGTTGGTATATGGTTACCAAATTCATATTAGTTTTGGTTTCCTATTCTAAATAGGATTCCAATTTGATACCCACGACCTCTATAAATATGAGATCGGTTTGTGGGATTTGTTATGCTCAAGTTTGTGAGAGAGAGTTTGTGAATTCTTCGAAATTCGTTTGTGAGTGATTTTACTCTATTTGTTTATCTCTTGATTAGTAAAGTTATCATCTTTTGCTTGGTGGATTAGGCTAATGCCAAACCACGTAAATCTCATCTCCACTTCTATTGGTTATTCGCTTTGCATTGGTAAGTATTTTGATTGATTTGTTTTTTTGTCGATTTCTATCACCACATTCAATCTTCTTTGTCCAATTGTCACGCTTTCGCATTCATTTATGTAACAAATTGGTATCGGAGCCAATGTTCTACCTAGGGCTTCTTTTATTGGTTTATTGTGTATGGAAGTTTGAGAAAGTATGGCGACAGATCCTCCATCGGGTACTACTCCTACGACTTTGAATATTAACCATGCAAGAATTGATGTAGAGAAATTTGATGGATCTAACAATTTTAGTATGTGGCGTTGTGAAGTTATATATGCACTATGCCAACAAAACTTGGATGATGTGTTAGACGAAAAACCATCGGATATAGATGAGAGTGTTTGGGTTAAGAAAAATAAGCGAGCTTGTGGTATCATAAGATCGTGTTTGGCTAGGGATGTGAAGTACCTTGTTCTAAATGAGACTTCGGCCAAGAAAATTTGGAGAACCCTTGAAGAGAAGTACTTAGATAAGACAATAGAAGGTCGTGTCTTTATGAAATCAAAGTTGTATGATATGAGAAAGAAATAAGGTGTTTCATTGTCCCAGCATATGAACGAGTTTAACAAGTTACTTACCGACTTGTTGAACATTGAAGAAGAAACGAAGGATGAAGACAAAGCTTTCCATTTGTTGAGATCTCTTCCTAAGGAGGAGTATGGGCATATAAAAACCACCATTATGTTTGGGAAGAAAGTTTTGAACTATTCTGAGGTGTAGTCTGCGTTGATAAGTTGGGATATAATGAACAACAATGAAAAGGAGTCAATAGAGTCGATGAGCACTGCTTTTGTGGTAAGAAGGAGATCTAATGACCGCCCAAACTTTGGTGGTGGAAGAAGTAAATCTCGTTCCAAGTCGAGAGGGCGAAATCTAGCCCGTGATGAGTGTGTTTTTTGTCATGAGGTTGGACATTGGAAAAAGGACTGCAAGAAGTTGAAACACAAGCAGAAAGATACTGAAAGCATAAATAGTCCAATGTCAACATTGCTCAAGGAGATAATGATTCTGATAGTTCAAATTTCCCTTTTCCTGTTACATCGAGTATTTGTTGCATTGATTCCAGTCATTGGATTTTGGATACGAGTGCTATCTATCATGTTTGTCGCGTAAGGGAGTGGTTTACAAGTTTCAAGGAGCTTGAAAGTGGTGATGTGTTGATGGGGAATGATCAACCTTGTCGCATTATAGGTATGGGTAATATTCGTCTCAAGATGTATGATGAAACGATTAAGAAAATAAGGGATGTTCGATGTGTTCCCGCTTTGAAGAAGAATCCTATCTCTATTGGTACTTTATAAGCTAAGGGCTATAAAATAGTCATTTATAAGTCCATGCAAACATTAATAAAACAAGGACTGTTGAAAGGTGCTAATACCTGTAAGTTGGATTTTTGTGAGCATTGTGTTCTGGGTAAGCGATAAAAGGGTAAAGTTTGGCACCGTTATCCACCGTACGTGTGGAACCTTTGATTATGTTCATTCGGATGTTTGGGGTCCTTCTAGGAATGCATCTCTTGGAGGGAACAAACATTATTATGTGACCTTTGTTGATGATTACTCTAGGCGTTTGTGGGTATATACCATGAGAAACAATGATGAAGTCCTATATATCTTTGTGAAGTAGAAGAAGTTGATTGAAACTTAGACTGGTAGAAAGATCAAAAGACTCCGAACTGATAATGGTAGTGAATATACGAGTGATCCGTTCTTGCAAGTATGTCAGAATGAGGGAATAGAGAGGCACTTCACAATGAACGGTATGCCGCAACAAAATGGGGTAGCTGAGCGCATGAACCGTACTCTAATGGAGAAAGTGTGGTGTATGTTGTCCAATGTTGGATTGGGCAAAGCGTTTTGGGCTGAGGCTGTGAGTTATGCATGCTACGTTGTTAACAGGTTGCCTTCGGCTGCAAATGGAGGTAAAACTCCTATGGAGGTTTGGTATGGTAAACCTGCTCAGGATTATGATTCCCTTCGTGTGTTTGGGTGTCCTACTTACTTTCATGTCAAAAATAGTAAGTTGGATCCTAGAGCAAAGAAAGCTATCTTTGTGGGTCTGAAAAGTGGAGTTAAAGGTTATAAGTTATGGGATCCGAAAGATAAGAAATTTGTTTTGAGCAGAGATGTGACATTTGATGAGGCTTCTATGTTGAAGTCTACTGACTCTCAGTAGGTGGAGAGTATGGCCAAAGAGGTATTGCAGCAGGTGGAGATTGATGTGTCTTCACTTAGTTCAGATGGTTATGTATCTAGTAGATTGGTAGTCAGTCAGTTGATGTTTCAGTTGAAGACATAGAAATAGTGAATACAGGTGATGGAACAAATGATAATGCAGAGATATGGCTCCATTAGAGGAGCAGATGAATGTTGGTAATTTGGCTCCGGTTTATGAGCCTATTACAACTGGTAAATCTAAGAGGAATGTTCCCCATTGTATTGGCTAAACGATTACATTACCTATGCACTTCATGTTATTGAAAGTCGTGATGAAAATGTTCCTTCCTTATATTATGGAGAAATCCAGTGCTCCAAGTCAGAAAGGTGGAAGACAGCTATGGATGAGGAGATGCAATATCTTCATAAGAATGATACCTGGGTGCTTCTAAAGTTACCTAAGGGTAAAATGCGATTGGCGGAAAATAAGTGTTTGCATTGAAAGAAATATCTCTAAGTGATGAGTTACGTTACAAGGCAAGATGGGTAGCTAAAAGCTACGCTCAGAGGGAGGGGATTGATTATAATGAAGTGTTTTCTCCGGTTGTGAAACACTCCTCCATACGCATCCTTTTGGTCTTGGTAGCTCAATATGATTTGGAGCTAGCCCAGCTCAATGTAAAAACTGCTTTTTTACATGGTGATTTAGAATAGGAGATCTATATGACTCCGCCAAGTGGGTTTAAAGTTGCAAGAAAAGAGGATTTGGTGTGTAAACTGAAAAAATCGCTAAATGGTTTGAAATAATCTCCCAGGCAGTGGTAAAAGCAGTTTGATCGGTTTATGGTAGGGCTTAAATACACAAAAAGTCACTACGATCATTGTGTCTATTTTCACAAACTACATGATGGTTCTTTCATCTACTTGCTCTTGTATGTTGATGATATGCTTATAACCTCAAGAAGCAAGACTGAGATTGATAAGCTTAAACAACTTTTGCCCTCAGAATTTGAGATGAAGGACTTGGGAAGATTCTTGGCATGGAGATTCAGAGAGATAAAGCAAAAGGCAGGGTTTGTTTGTCTTAAAAGACATATTTGAAGAATGTACTACAGAAGTTTGGTATTGATAGGGACACTAAGTCTGTGAGTACACCTTTTGCCCCTCATTTTAAACTTAGTCCTACTATGTCTCCGAGTTCCAATGAGGAGCGTGAGTACATGACTCATGTTCCATATGCAAGTGTTGGTAGCTTGATATATGCAATGGTGTGTACTAAGGCAAGACATTTCACAAGCTGTTAGTGTGGTTAGTAGATATATGCATAACCCTGGGAAGAAACATTGGCAAGCTGTGAAATGGATTCTACGGTACATTCTTGGTATTGTAGATGTTGGTTTAATGTTTGAGAGGGATACTAGTCAACTTTGTGTGAGTTATGTGGACTCGACTATGTTTGGATAAGCCGGTTTATGTATTTACTTTAGTTGGTGTCCGATAAGTTGGAGGTCTATTTTGCAGCCTACATACTTGCATTGTGTTCAGAGGCTATGAAAGAGTCTATTTGGTTGCAGAGTTTGTTAGATGACTTGGGTATTGTGCGGTTGGTGATAGCATGAGTGCTATATATTTGGCCAAAACCAAGTTCATCATGCCCGCATCGGCACATTGATGTGCTTTTCACTTTGTCGATAAATTTTTGATATCTTACTCACTAAGATAGATAGACACTAGAACCCAAATGATATGTTAACCAAAGTGGTTTATGTAATCAAGTTTCAACATTGTTTGAATTTGATTCATATCCTTCATTTGAGATAATTTGGCTCTTAAGGGCATTGAACTAATTTGATCCTTTAACAAGGGTATCGTTTGTGGTACAATTGTCTTTGGTCCTTCGAGACATTCGATACTTGTTTGGTCCTTCGGACATTTGTGCATTGAAGAGGGGATTTGATATTCGGTTGATCGGCTCAGATTTGGATAATTCTACACCGAGGTGGAGAATTGTTGGTATACGGTTACCAAATTCATATTGGTTTTGGTTTTGGTTTCATATTTTAAATATGATTCCAATTTGATACCCACAACCTCTATAAATACGAGATCGGTTTGTGGGATTTGTTATACTCAAGTTTGTGAGAGAGAGTTTGTGAATTATTCGGAATTCGTTTGTGAGTGATTGTACTCTATTTGTTTATCTCTTGATTAATAAAGTTATCCTCTTTTACTTGGTGGATTAGGTTAACGCTAAACTATGTAATTCTCGTCTCCACTTTTATTGGTTATTCGCTTTGCATTGGTAAGTATTTTAATTAATTTGTTTTTTTGTCGATTTCTATCACCACATTTAATCTTCTTTATCCAATTGTCATGCTTCTGCATTCGTTTACGTAACACTTCCGTCATAGTTTGGGATTTTAGAATTCTCATAATTCCTATAAATCTAAAAACCGAAGTTTACAATATTTCGCCCAATGTTATATTTAGAATTTCAACAAATTTCAAAATTATAAATATTTTAATTCTATATTATTTTTTCTGATTTTTTGAAAAACCGAAATATTAAGTGGAATTCTAATATTCCTTTCGAAATAATGAACACTGCCTTCCGTTCAAGGTCAATCCGTTGGTACTGTTCTAATTTCTAAGCCAATTCGAGGTCATCAAGCCGGTCATTTTCATCATGTACGTGGCAATGGATGAGTGGGTAGGTGGTTGTAGTTTTCAAAGGAATGAGCAAATTGATGATCAGGACATCAGGTGGTCACCACGTGGGCAACAGATAAAGTTTGGGCGGTTTTGTGTGAGGAATTTCGGGACATCCGAATTTTGTTGTTTATACCGTCACTCGTGGTTGGCATGGGCCATTTCATTACTACATGTGCGTTGTTGTGCGTGGGCCAAGGCAGTCCATGGATGTGAGTTGTCTAGCACGATCGTCTACTTTTTTTCGTAAAGAAAGATTATGTTCAATGATTTGGATTACTTAACACTCAAATAAAGAGTTTTTTTACTTCAGATGGTCCCCATTTGCTACAATTCCAATAATCAGTTTTCATTCCATGTCATAAGCCTTATCAATTGATCATCGGGTGCCACTGCATTGTTAGTCAAATTTTTTATTCCACTCCCTCGATCCTCGATGAAAACTTCTTTAGTTAAATACAAGAGGCTCTAAATCGAATTGCTAATTTTACAACATAATTTTATGAGTATCCATATGGATTATGGAGTACACATATGAGAATGATGCAAATTATCTTGAAATACGTCGTTATTTGTAAAAATATAAAAAAAATCTGAGATGTTAAGTACTCAAGTAAGCTGAAAACGCTTACTTTAGAGTTCAGCCAAAGTCATGCTGGTCTAGAAGTCATGGAAGATCATTTTGATCTCGAAATCTCCAAGTAGGCAGATAACTTAAGGAAAGTGATTGAAGATCCATATGTGACAGTGTGAGTTCTGGCGCGTTTGCTTGATTTTACACATACATAGGGTAGACGGGAAATTGAGCGGGTTCGGATCGGATTTTCACTCAAAACTCTTTACTATATTTGAATTCATTTGGATTTGGATTGGATTTCAAATATCCATATCCATTAAAAAACACCAAAAAAATATATTATTTTAATAATTTTTATATATAAATAAAAGATATAAATTAATTTTTAAACATCAAAATATAAATATTATTAAAATAATTTGGATTTTCAAGATATTCAGGTCGGATTCTAATCACAAACATAAAAACCATATCCGTTAAAATGAATACGGATATAGTTAAATTCGGATCGCATCCCATACCATTTCCAGCCCCAGCAGAAGGGTAGTAGTGAATTTATTCTCGTGGAGCTGCAAATACTGTCTCCATTCTAGCTGCAAAACGACAAGGGTAGTACTGTCAATTTATTCTGGAAAAAGATAGAGCCGTTGGTCTCATGTGCTCAATGCAAAACTTGCTTTTTTTTCGATTCTATCAGAAACAATTAATGATTTCAAGTTTGTCACTTTCCCAACGGTCGGTTTAAACGGACAAATATTCCCAGCCAGAAACAATTTATGTATTTCGTTCGTTTTAAGATGAAATTCATTTTTCATTTTCTCATGTTTTAGTTAATTTTAGGAAAACTATGTCATTTTAAACAATTTCTCGCCCTGTTTTCGTTTAGAAATCGAGATTAAACAAAGTGAAGTTAGCTGATACACTTTGACATTAATTACTAGATCGAAGTATTACGAGTACCACTATAAAAAAAAACGAAAAAATAGATCGAGGTATTTTTTTAAGGTCCTTTTGGATAATCAAAAAATGTTAATGCCCTCTAACAAATTGATTTTTTTAATTTAGGAGTAAGATTACAGCAATACAGCATGTCAGCATACCACATTACCACCTACTCTGCGTTTTACTGAAAATGAAGAATTATCTGATACTCAATGTTTATTTGCTCTTAGATACACTCTCATACACTCGTCACTTACCCACTTTGATATACAAAAAAAAAGCACACATGATCACATCTTTATCATCATTTTTAACCTGATCACCCGAAATCTCATGGTCAAAGATACTTATAAGAATTCACAAACTATAATAAAAAGATAAAAAATAGGCCTGGGCTATAATGAGAATATTCTCATAGGGATGAGAGTTGTGAGACTGTTGGATGTATGATTTAACGATATTTTTTATTTTTGGACCGTTAGATATCTCGTCCCTATGAGAATATATTCGGGATAGAATAACTCGAAAGAATATGCATAAAGATAATCAGTTACAAAAAAAAAAAAATTTGGGCTACCACGAGAATATTCTTATAGGGATGACTGTTTCGAGACTGTTGGATCCGAAAATCAAAAACAAAAAAAAAGAAGAGAGAATATAGATTTGTTTTTGATTTTCGGACCGTTAGATCTCGGATCCAACGGTCTCGGCTGGCGTCCCTATAGGGATATCCTCGTGGTAGACGGAAAAAAAAAAAAAAAAAACAAGTCATCCAACCACTCACATGTCAGCGTCTCTGTGTTTCCAGAACCATCTCAGTCCATTTCATTTTATTTAATTAAGTTTAAAAATTATGATACTAATTATTGAGAAAAATATACTAACCAAATTCTATCTGTCATGATTAGGTCACCTTCTATAAATAAAGAAGTAACTAGACATTATTCCCTAACATTATTTTCTCACAAGGTGAGTGCTTTGAGCTGAACAAAAGAAAAGAGAGTGAGTGAAAATGGAGGGTAAAGAGGAAGATGTTAAGCTTGGAGCAAACAAGTACTCTGAAAGACAACCCATAGGGACATCAGCACAGACTGATAAGGACTACAAGGAACCACCACCAGCTCCATTTTTTGAACCTGGAGAGTTGAAGTCATGGTCTTTCTGGAGAGCTGGGATTGCAGAATTCATAGCTACTTTCTTGTTCTTATACATCACTATTTTAACTGTGATGGGTGTTTCTAGAACTAAAAACAAGTGTGCTACTGTGGGTATTCAAGGTATTGCTTGGTCTTTTGGTGGAATGATCTTTGCCCTTGTTTACTGCACTGCTGGTATCTCAGGTGAGCAACATCTTATTTTTGTAGATTTCTCTTGGGGCTTTGTGAACTACTTCTTACACTCTGTTCTTCTTTGTTTGTTAAACAGGTGGTCACATCAACCCTGCTGTGACTTTTGGTCTACTTCTAGCCAGGAAGCTTTCACTAACTAGAGCTGTGTTCTATATGGTGATGCAATGCCTTGGTGCTATCTGTGGTGCTGGTGTTGTGAAGGGACTTCAAGAGAAACCTTATGAGATGCTTGGTGGTGGAGCTAACACTGTTAATCATGGTTACACTAAAGGATCTGGTCTTGGTGCTGAGATTATTGGTACCTTTGTCCTTGTCTACACCGTCTTCTCAGCTACTGATGCCAAGAGAAATGCTAGAGACTCACATGTCCCTGTAAGTATTCTAAGACTAAGCTACTACTCTTTATTACTCTTGACTATTTTTCTGAGTCTCACTTGGATTTCTTAGTTCTTACTGGCCAATTTCAAAGATTCTCAAAATATTGTTGAATAATTACTTGATTAAGAGGTGTTGATGATTGATTCATAGATGTGTAAATTACTGCTAATTTTAAGCTGATTTCTTCACTTTTTTTTTTTTCAAAACCATTTTCTTTAGTCTTTTTGTTAAAGTAAAATACACAAGCAATTAAACTATGCCATGTGTACTTGGAAGTTGGAAACAGTGAAAGGTTCCTAGTGGAATTTCTTGACCTTTGTTGTCATTATCTTGTTGGCTTGAAGATAACTCTTATCTGTTAAGTGGACTAAAGTTTTATTCTTTTTTTTTTTTTTTGGGTAAAGTACTAAAGTTGGTAGTCCAAAAGATAAAGTAGAAGGAAAGACATTCCAATCCCAGAACACCACACCAACCCAAGTTTCACAGTCTAGCTTGTTAGCTTGTAGGTCTACAGTTTACACTTAAAAGGATCTGTCATAACGGAATTGTTAGTATCATAGTATGTTGCTTTTGTTTTTATCAACCTGACATATATTTTGGTCATTTTTATTTTCTGGTTAGATATTGGCCCCACTACCAATTGGGTTTGCAGTGTTTTTGGTGCATTTGGCCACCATCCCAATCACAGGAACTGGAATTAACCCAGCCAGGAGTCTTGGAGCTGCTATCATTTACAACAGAGGTCATGCTTGGGATGATCACGTAATTCTCCTCATTTCTTTTCTTGTTGTGAAGTTGTTTTCATTTTCTTATTCATGTGATTGTGAAGGTGTTTTGTTAATCCATTATTATTTGTTGCAGTGGATCTTTTGGGTTGGACCATTTATTGGAGCTGCGCTTGCTGCAGTGTATCACCAGATCATCATCAGAGCTATTCCATTCAAGGCTAGATCATAAGTCTTTCAATCAATCATGACTATTCAAGTTTGAGGGTCTCGTTCTTTTGTTCAGCTTGCTGTTATTTGTTTTGAATCTTGTATACTGAATGGCTGAGTAGAGAGTGTCAACAAACTGATGTTAATTATGTGTGTAAATTATCTGGCAATGTTGAAGTTTATGATTCTAAATTATTGCTTTGGAATTTATTTAGGACCCAAACTTCAGATATTCTAGTGGAAAGTCGCATCCCAAAAATTTACCTTGGCTTCTCAGTTCTCATGTGATATCTGTTTTACAGAATCACAGAAAAAAGACTATCCAATCTTAAATGAACAACATTCTACCCAACACCCAGAAAAAGACCACCCAATTTAAGATGGAGCCGGTGTCCAGTTAGGTGTAAAACCTTTCCTTAGAATGACTGTCAAGCTTAGTTGTCCTACCAGTCGTTTGATTTTCTCCTTGCAATTTTTTTAACAAAATAAACAGTTCCGAAGATATTATTCTAAAGCAATCTACATAGCAATATAAAATCCAACATTAAAAGGGGTGTGAGAGAGAATATTTTGAATCATAGGGAGATCACATGGGGCAGCTCAAAGCTTTCCCAGAAAGTTCCTACACAAAATGTGAAGGAAAACTGGGTACGACGTACATACGAATTTTGAGGTGAATTGGACGTGAATTGAGCAAAAGTAGTTTTCTTTGCAGTCTTGGCATCTTTGTCCGCACGCCCCTTCAGGTATGCCTGGACAATACCAAAGGAACAAAAGAGTTGAGTAAATATACGTTGGAAATAATTCATGTAATGCCAAACAGCAGTCACGAAAAACTCGGTGAAGGCCTGGGTTGAAAACTTGACAAGAGGCAACAGAGTCCCAGTGGTAATTGGTAATCCCCAGCAGCAAAAGAGTTGATTTTGAGCTCCAAATTCTGTGTTCCCATGAACTTTTGTCTGATCCATGCATCAGTTTTAGTGAACTGCAGAGCAAGATTACTGAGTTACAAAAGGAAAAAAAATAGTATACAGATCAAACTATCAAAGCAGTGACAAATTCGCCTCTAAATTTTTACTTCCACGTGCTCTGTTGAATGCCTTTTCCATGCAATTTTCTGGTAGATTCCTTACTGCCAAACGGTCTCCCACACGAAGTCCTGTAACAGAAAAGCCATTTGCTTGACTAAGCAAAGTTCTCTCATGCTCATGCTCGACATTTTAGGATTTCACTTCTTCTAGAACATCTGACGTAGCCTTCAACAAAAAAATCTGCAGTCCTGGCAGAATCATCATATACATGCTTAAGTTGAACAGCCCATCCAAAATCTGCTTGATGCTTTTGAATAATTGGCTCATAACTTTGGAGGACATACATGGGGTCAATGCTACTTACTGGAGTGTCGTCAGTGCCCAGTTGTGAAAGACCTAAGAGAGGGAACCAATGTTTTATGGTCTTCATACAGTATCTTGTCACCCAAGTAAGATGCAATTCCGTAAAACATTCTGAATGCTTGTGAGCACAATTGCACGGTCGGAATTATCATGTAATGGCCAGCTCTGGGTCAAGACAAACTCGCTGCCCTTCCTCTTAATATCATATTCCTCATCGGTGGAATTTCAGTGCAATTATCACCTCTGCGCTGACATTCTCTTTGTGCTCTTCAAGTATAGTCACTGCAGCATGAGTATCTACACACTTCCAAGTTCCATTAACAATCACTGATTCCCAATCACTACCGATGCCTGAAGGCAAGAGCAAACTGAGTTCTAGAGATAACCTTGTCAAGTGCTTTCTCTCAACTTGTTGAAAATGCAATTCAGAATGAGAAAATTACTCATTACAAATGCAGCACGTCCAGAATTTCCAAATACCATTATTATGACCTTGAGAGCCGAACAAAGCTTCAGATATATCTTCAGTTGCTTAAACATTATTGATTGATGACCTGAGATAGGCCATAAGATCAAGAACAGGTATTTGAAGCATAATTTGCTACCCTATGATGTGGTGCCGAGTTTGAACCTGCAAACATAAACATAATTATAAATATATTTATGTGTTAATGATTATAATCAGTAATTAATTGCAAAGTGAAAAGTTTCTTGCTGGTATGAGGACTGGAGTTAGGGCAGCATCATAAAATCCCAGACTTGCTGGAGCAAGAAGACGATCAGGTCGTCTTGACACTGAAGACTCCTAGTACTGATACAATGATGTCACACTATAAGCTTCTTTAATTACTACATTACAATGGTCCCCCAGGGAGCAGAGTTTTAGACCCCTCAAACTCAATAGTCAACAGTAATGTCATTCTTCCATGTATACAGTCCAAGACCACACTATAAGACAAATAAATAAAAAAGAGAAAAAGCCAAAATAGAAACTTACATTAATAAAGCAACCAATCGAAAATTAATATTTTCGAAACATGCTTTCGAGCACAATCTGACGTGAGATGATCCCTCAGGCTGTCAGGCATCACATTTGTAGATGATCCCTTAGACTCGATGATAACTTCATCATCTACGTAGGATGTGCAAGAAAACATGCTCAAAGAGTAAAATGACGGGAAAAACAAGTTAAAATTTGACATAACTGAATTCATAAAATCTGATAAAAACTATGGGTTTTCGAGCACAATCTACAAAGACGTAAGATGATCCCTCAAGGCACCACAAATTAGATGATCTCTCAGACTCGATATAGATGCCTTCACCGTCTATGTATAATGTGCAAGAAAACAAAACCATGAAAGAAAATAAAATAAAATAAAAATAAATCGAAAAGAAACATGCTTTCAGACACAATCTACAAAGACATGAGATGAATCCTCAGGCAACACAATTGAAGGTGACCCCCAGCACAGTTGTGACTTTCATCGTTTAAGTATGATGTGCATGAAAACATGCTGAAAAGATGAGATATAAAATCAAGAAACAACTTTTGCCAAAGAGAAAAAATAAATAAATAAAAAATTGAACATGCTCTCAAGTCTCAACCACACATAAAAAGGAGCAACAAAATCCCTCGGCAGCACAATTTTTTTAATAATAGCTCTTACACAATACTAATGACCTTCAAAGTCTCCGTATGATCTGTAACAAAAACACACTGGAGAGGGGGACCCTTTTTTGAACACGCTTTGATGGAACCCACACGCAGCCGACTGTTAATGATTTTTTTTTTTGATTGGCAAGCCTGTTTTAAATGAGATCAGTAACTCTTTGATGCTGGCGGGGTTCGATCCCCAGACCTTTGGTATCATCACCCAAAGGTTTTACCGATTGTTAATGATCCTTCAAACTCAATAATAATGACTACCATCACCCTAACAGATGTGCGAGAAAATATACTTTGAAAAGAAAGAAAAGAAAAAGAAAACACCCAATGGAACATGCGTTCGAGCAGTCTACAAAAACATGACAATGATGAACATGATCCCTTAGGGAGGCACGTCTGTATGGTGAACCCTCAAACTGAATAGTAATGAGTTTCATCATCAATGTATGGCATGCAAGAAAACAAACACACAAAGCACCAAATATATATGAGAAACAAGATCAAGTATAAGTTAACATACATTATTTCAGTATGCTTATTACCTTTTGCGATCATGTGGGGCATTTGGCTAGAGCGAAACCGTCGTCACTTTGATGGCATCTCTATTTCGCGTAAGAAGACAATTTTCTCGATAAAAGCTTTGTTATTTCAGTGGTCTAAAGTCTTCAAAGAGTTTAGAGTATGCTTCTTTGAGTCTTTTGTTGCTAGATGGGATCGTTTTTAGACATGGGGTTTTAGATGTGGGGTTTTGTTTTTTTTCTTATGTTTTGTTTCATTGCTTGTAAATATTTATTTTTCGGTTGTTCTTTTGTAATGTAGGCCTTCTCAGCCTACTTTTCTTTTATTAATGGAATATCACTTTTTACCGAGCAAAAAAAAAAAACATACATTATTTCAGTATGCTTTCAAAGAACAATATACAAAAACATGAGATGAACCTTCAAAGCAACACAATTCTGGTCACTAGAGGTTTCCCTCGGGTAGGGCTGGTCATCAAGCTACCCGAGTCGAGTTTTGCTACACTCAAGCTCGACTCATACATGCAAAAGCTCAACTCGAACTCAACTTGAACTCGCATTCGAGCTTAACATTGAAGCTTAAGCTCGACTCGTCTAGTTCTACTAATAGCTCGAGCTCGAGCTCAGGTTCGAGCTTCAGTTCAGTTATGCCCGTTTGAACTCGAACTTGAAAAAAAATGTATATAAAACATTAAAACTAGTATAAATTGTAAATTATAGTTGGGTATAAAGTATAAAATGCCGTATAAATTATAAATTATAGTTCAGTTATGCCCGTTTAAATTAAACGAATACTTTTGTGCGGACGAAGTTACTCCTGAAAAATGACCAGCCCCATGGATGTATATAAAACATTAAAAAACTAGTATTCAATTTATTCTCTCATGATTAAAACCCAACCAAATCCATTATAGTTGGGTATAAAGTAAACCAACACTAAAATGACATATAAATTAGTAAATTACATGCTACATATATGAATCTTATCAATTTAAATCTCCTTGTGACGAACTTGCCTCATAATGAAACTAAACTCGATAATTCCTTGAGGATTTGATTTGAATAAGATCTATTTTTCTTTTGCATCATATTTGCATCTAGAATGAGTTTTGGTTTAACCAAACTTGTGACTGCTCATTGTTTTTAATAGGGGTGCTTTTTTCCAAAAATATGCGGACGAGTTTTGAGATCGAATTTTTTAGCTAATTGGATAGGAATTTGATGTGTTTTCAAAATCACGAATAGCCCAGCCCACATATATAGTTACCCTCGGGCATCCCATTTTTTTTCTTTTTTAGTCTGCAGATGATCCCTCAAGGCCACACAATTATAGCTTGTATGATCCATCAGGCCACGCAACTTTAGCATCCCAGATTGTGACTACATAATACAATATTACAAAAGTTGCCGTTCTTTTCAACATGTTTAATAGGTTACAAACTTCACACACAATCCACTTGAAGTTTTATTTGTTGGGTTTGCACAGAAAATAAAAAAGGGAAGGGGGGGCTCAACTTTGTGATAGAAAACATATATAATAAGATCCCCACTCGAGAACAAAAAGATAGATGATGATGAATACCTTTGTCGAAGCGAATCAACGGAGCAGAATGCGGCAAGACGATTAGATGTTTGGCTACTGGTGTATCATGTGTTTATAATACAATATAGACCCGTGGGCCCATTAGCTTACTACGGTTTGTATCTGGTTGCTACGCGGTTTGTACACGGATACACGGTTTCTCCGCGCATTTTGGGTTTGGGCCTGTTTGGAAAAAGTTTTACTTAATAACCCGAGGAAGGGCCTGTTTTTCTCCTTTTTCGAATCGACAACTTTTGGGGAAACTCATTGGACGGGCAACGAGTCAACGGCAGACGACAGGCTGTTTAACTGCTTTTGTTGTTCCCTTAAGGCACTGCTAAATTCTTTGAGAATTAACTAATTAACTAGTGACAGGAGATAAGTAATAAGGAATATGAAGGAAGTATTGAAGATTCAACGTGCCATTGATTATCAACATTGGTGTGCACCAAGGTTGGAGATCCAATGCTATCAATAACATAAACTTCAGCAATTAATATTTCAAGTTCTTATCCAATTCTCCAGCTTATTTCGCTAATTATCTTCAAATCTTGCCTCTTGGGAAAGTATCACAAAAAAAACTACATTGCCTTTATATCTTGTTTTGATTTTTTTTTTTTGTTTTAGTAATTTAAAATTTTTATTATTACAGTGCGATAGGCAGTTGCAGACTTGCAGTTATATCTCTGAAAAGTAAAACATTTTTACAATCTAGTGGTCTAGAGAACCATAAAGAAAGTTTCTTCATATCTAAATTGGATAGACTTGAAGGCATATTTGAACAAACAATTTCTGGATTACCCCCACCAAGTTGAATCACTTGCTTGTTGTGCCATAGCGTATGTGACAAAATTACACTCCCTATACATCCATTTCAAAATACAAGTTTAGCCATATCTTGTTTTGATTATTATGGCATTCTTGTGGCTGTTGGGAGGCAAGTTCCTACTTCATGAGATTTTGAACTAAAAATGTGCGTTTTCATAGGAATTTTGACAATGTGCGCTCTCAGACATTGCGTATATAAATTTAAGGGATGATCAAGATTTGACGAGTCAACCAGCCTAAACTATCCTGCTACTTTTCCTTCTCTAGATGATCTCCACGACGATGAATTCTAACTCAAATGATAAAATCAGCTTCCCCGAGTCGTTGAACATAGCATTTTTTTTCCTCAAATGCAATTTATTAAGGAGGTGATTAGACAAAGTTTCATGCCTATCCCTATCTACCAAATGACACATATGTGCATAACGCACAAAACTCGTATCATATGGGTGCAAAGTTTATTGCAAGATATGTGAAGTTGGTGGCAGTTGCATCAACCAAACTAAACAGCATGACATTAAATGGATATATGCACCGATTGATAAGAACCTTGGCTCCAAAGTCCAACCCTTACTTTTGGCTAAGCATTTAGTTATGCACATGGAGGAGAGCGCTGTATGCCCTTATCTCTACTTTCTAGTACAGCAAGTTAGGTGCAAAATTTATCATCTTATTTGTCTATAGCACCATATATCTATTATAGTGAACTCTTCCGCTAGTGACTAGTCTCTTACTCTCTTTGGCAAATTAAGACAAAGATAATTTGATACTTTGCTGTGGAAATGATACAAGTTTTGAAGCAAATATAGCAACTGAATATAATCAAGAAACTAATCAAACACAGATACAAATATAGTTAACAAGATTTGCTCACCTGGTGAGCTTCAAAATTTGTGTTAATGTGAAAATGTATAGCACTTCCACTTGACATTTCATAAACTCACAAATTCATTTCATGTGACTGTAATAGTGTAACTTGTAAGTAGAATCAGAAATGTGGACCACATGAAATTTCATGCTACCAAATTGCCAGATTCTTCAACTTCGACGCTCAACTACTTTTAGTTACTTTTATAATTCCAAGTTCCCAACATTAAAGTCTAAACAATAGTATCACAAACTCATAAGCAAAATTACTTCCATGAGATGTCGAAACCACTTCCAAGGAAATCAAGATTTTGGAAGAAACAACTATCTATTAACCATTTCTAAGGACCAATTTACTTTTTCAACAAAGGAACTAAGGTGGGTGGCACTGGTGCAACTCAATATATGGGTAGCTCACCAACATTTACCACGGTGTGAAACACTAACCAAGTAACCAATTTACCAACAATAAAAGTATAAAAATAATGAAATGTAAATAACAAATTGTGCATGGGTCATTCCGTAACTTACACTAACCCCTCACATTTAAAACCACGACACCGCCCATTCATTTTCTTCTTCCCTCCATAACAGTCCCCTCCTCTTTTCTCTTCTCATCAGAATAACTTCCAAATCAAGAAAAACAACATATCGGCCGAAACATGTCCAAAAATCGCCGAAACTTCCCTTCCATAACACGTTGCAGTGAGCCCGAAGGCGGAAATGAGTCAATAGCTGCAGATCTCGACGGGACGCTACTCATTTCTCGTAGCTCATTCCCATACTTCATGCTAGTCGCAATCGAAGCGGGCAGTCTTTTACGCGGTCTAGTTCTCCTCCTCGCGACGCCACTCATAATCATCGCCTACTTATTTATATCAGAAGCTCTTGGCATTCAAATGTTAATATACATTTCATATGCTGGTTTAAAGATCCGAGATATTGAACTTGTGTCAAGAGCCGTGTTACCAAGATTCTATGCTTCAGATGTGAGAAAAGAGAGTTGGGAATTGTTTAATAAGTGTAAACGAAAAGTAGTGATTACAGCGAATCCAACGGTAATGGTCGAACCATTTGTGAAGGATTTTCTTGGTGGTGATAAAGTGTTGGGAACTGAAATTGAGGTTGATCCTAAAACTGGAAGAGCTACTGGGTTTGTTAAGAAACCAGGTGTCCTCGTTGCGAAATTGAAAAAATCGGCCATTTTGAAGGAGTTTGGTGATGAATCACCTGATTTTGGGATCGGTGATCGTGAGACTGATCATGATTTTATGTCTGTTTGCAAGGTTTGTACTCAGTTCTCACTCTTATCATCTTTCAACTTGATATCAACTTTTTTTTTTTTTTTTTTTAAGAATTGCCCCTTATGATTTTGGTCTATTTAGAGTTACCCCTTGATGTTGGATTGATTTCTGATTAATTGATTTTCTGTTTTTCTTGAGGGGAAATTTCTAATTCGGCCATGATAATGTCAATGTGTTTCCAATTCGGCCACAAATTGCAACTCAGCGCATTTTGTCAGCAATTAGTGGGTAATATCAGTAACTTTTTGCACTGAGTTGCTGACAATGGCCGGATTAAGAACAAAATGACATTATGATGGCCGAATCAGAAATTACCTTTTTTTATTTACTTGTGAAACTCTTGATATGTGTATTTTTTTTTTTTTCAATTTGTAATATCCATGATCAAATTACCATCTAATTTAGCTTGGAACTGGAATCGGTTTGTTTATGATGATTTTATTATTTTACTATTATAATTATTACGATGATAATTTTGACATGATGAAGATTAATTTATTTTTTCAATTCAATTAATTTGGAGGATTAATTTCTAACCTCACCAGGTATCCAAAACCATAAATTTAACTATTTATTTTGGTGGGCATTCATCTATTTATGGTGAACTCTCCATGAATAATGTGTGTTGTCCTTGACTCCTTGTCTTACTGAATAAATGCTGCACTTCACACTATAATGCCTGGTTAAAATCGTACGATCGCCAGACCACCACGTTATTCTCAGTTAATGAATATCTTATCTTGACTTATCAATATAGAGTAATATACAGTGAACAAATGCATGTGAGCTCAAAAATGGAACTTGGAAAGGGTACTTTCACTTCACTGGGTTGGCATTTACTTCAAAGTGAGAAAACTTGTGCCATTTACGTATGTTTGAGCTGTATCCGTGGGGACATTTTTAAGACGAAGTTAATACTCCCTCACTGACAAGGAGTACAAGTTGATTTTCTGGCCAACTGGCCTGCGTAGTAAATTTTGTGAATCAGAAGGGGGTATACCAGTAATTGACGTAGGAAGTCAAAATCTATCGACCAATCAGTCTTCTTAACACCTGGAGGCTGGAGATTTTATGGCTGGGAACTTGGGAGTTGGGGTCCTCCAACCAACATTTTTGTTCAGTGAATTTAACGAGTTTGAGTCCACCATTTGCTGGACCGACATAGCTAATGGATCGTAAAATTGCCAAAATAGTGAAAATACCCACTTTGCCAACATTATGACAGGTTTTAAACCCCACCACCCGAACAACCAAACTAACTTTGCCAAAATGACTTGTCCCCAAAAGCGTCCCCCAAAAAGTCACAGGACCGAGTCAACTGGGATTGACCATAATCTTGTTATTAGAGTCTAGTGAAATGTCATGAGTACAATTTGGGACCTAAAATTATCTAAATACCCACTTGACTTCCCAAGACTAAAGAGAGAGTTAGTGATATGTATCCACATCCTATCAACTCAATCTAACGGCTTAAACAAAAAAAAATAATGACACGCGTTACTATCCTATCAACCCAATCCAACGGCTTAAACAAAAAGAGAAGGGGAGTTAGTGACATGTGTCCCCATCATATCAAGTTAATCCAACGACCATAAACAATCACTTGGATTTACTATTAGTTTTCACCACTTTTTCAGATTTGTAGCTAGAGGTACTACTAATTTTTGTAAATACAATGGGGGGGATTATACTAATCAAGTTTCTTTGTGTTTTTCAAAATTCGACAATGTCGAATGGTTGTAGTTGTTTCTCATGTGGTTGTTTTGATAATCACTTAATTGGCTTTTGTATTTGAGGAATCCAACAACGTGTGTCACCATATCATGAACTTAATCCAACAACTAATTTCTAAAACCACCAAAAATCTCTTCCCCCCCCCCTACCCCCGACACAAATTAGTAGTATCCCCCAACTGTATATTCCAAGAACTAATTATTAGGAGCTTCCATCACCGCCACCACCACCACCATTAGGCTATGGTAAAAGCGAAGTTTTGTATCAAAATAATCAATCTTCAATTTGAGACAAGGTAACTAATTATTAAAAAACCCCAAAAACAAAATCAAACTTTAATGGGCAATGATTAGATCATTGTTGATACAAATATTAAATTTAAAAATGAAGTTGAATTAGGAAATTAAGACGAGAAGTTTTAAAGACGAAGATGAGTTAGCTATAGGATCAATCTCGAATGGCGTAAAAGAGATATTGATAGATATTTTGATTTGATTAAATTGTAACAGTTGATTTAAGTGCTTGAGATGTTGACATGTGTCACTAACTCCATTTTGGTTTTGAGAGAGTCAATAGGTATTTGTGTAATTTTATGCTCCAAATGGTACTTAGGACATTTCATATGGTTTGGATGGAAGGATCACGGTCAACCCTAGTTGACTCGGTCTTACTGTGAGTCTTGGGGGAGGAGTCGAAAAAAGCAAAGGAAGGGGGTTCTACTTTTGATTAGCAGTAGCAACTTGAATCATCAAGTTTTGTTACCATTAGCACATGTTCATGTTTTTGTTCAACTAATCTAATAATTCTGACAGCAATGGTTATTGTTTTGATTTTTCAACAACAGTTGAGCTCATACATTTTATAGAAATCTTGATTCCTGACCATTGCTCGTTTCAGCTCATTCAAGTTACCTTTGTCCTGAAAAGTAGTTTTACAGTAATACTGTAATACAGTTAAAAATCAAGTGAAAACTACTTCTAAATTTGTAATGTAGTAATCATATAAGTAACTCAGGTAAACATTAGCCTCGTTAAATTCAGGCAACTTTAGTTCGTAATGTTGATTATATTTGCAAGTTATTTTGATGTTTATGTTACTAATTTGTATGACTAAATAACGTTCAGGAGGGCTACATGGTGCACACTGACCGATCAGCCACTCCGGTACCAATGGATCAACTCAAGACCCGAATTGTATTTCACGATGGCCGCTTTGTCCAACGACCTACACCACTGAATGCCCTAATCACATTTATCTGGTTGCCATTTGGATTTGTTCTCTCCCTCGTTCGAGTCTACTTTAACCTTCCCTTGCCTGAACGCATTGTTCGATACACTTATGGTCTCCTTGGCATCAAGCTCGTTATCCGTGGAACCCCACCTCCTGCACCCTCCCACGGCTCTCCTGGGTCACTCTATGTCTGCAACCATCGCACTGCTCTTGATCCAATTGTCATAGCCATTGCCCTTGGCCGCAAAGTCTCATGTGTGACGTACAGTGTTAGCCGCCTATCCCAGCTCCTCTCGCCTATCCCAGCTGTTTCTTTGACTAGAGACCGAGCAGCTGATGCAGCTCGCATTTCAGCTCTTCTTCAAAAGGGTGATTTAGTCGTATGTCCAGAAGGAACTACATGTCGCGAACCATTCCTGTTAAGGTTTAGTGCATTGTTTGCTGAATTGAGTGATCGTATTGTTCCTGTTGCCGTCAATACCAGGCAAAACATGTTCCATGGGACTACAGTTAGGGGAGTCAAATTTTGGGATGCATATTTCTACTTCATGAATCCTAGGCCAACTTATGAGGTAACTTTTCTGGACCTCCTGCCTCAAGAGATGACTGTTAAAGGTGGGGGTAAATCCACTATTGATGTAGCAAATCATGTGCAAAAAGTAATTGCTGGGACTCTTGGATTTGAATGTACCGGACTCACAAGGAAGGACAAGTACATGATATTGGGAGGCAATGATGGGAAGGTTGAGTCTATGTACTCGAAGAAGTGACTTCAGTATGATGGTGGGAAAGAGTTCTCTACATTAATTTCTTCAAGGAGAGAGAAAGAGATACTTAGAAGAAAATTGTTCATTTATTAGGGAGTTGAACATGGATGATGGATTATGCAGGGAAGCCAATTGAGAATGCCCTTTTTTTTTGTATTTTCATTTGTTGTTCTATCATATCCTCTGTCAAGGTATTAGGTCTTTTAGGTCATTATGTGATCTGTGTAGAACTCTGTTACTAGTTTGTCAGGGCATTTTTGTATGGCAAGATGTAATATGGATATCATATATTGTTATTGGCTTATTGGCATTTCATTCAACTATGCGATCAAATCATTATTGTTGTTTACTTCATTCTTTCAAGTCCATGCTTCTCTTCCGAATGCTATAGACTTTGAAGATAGACAGAACACAGTAAAACACTCAAACACACTAGAATTGTTCAGATGATGTGGACCAAAAGCCCAAGGCGGGGGCATACAGACATACAGTTGCCCGACTATTGTTTGAGGTACTAGGGGTCTTGCATTAGATCTTTATCAGTTATCTATAGCTTCATATATCTGGGAAGAGGACCCTCGGTTGAGGATGTACCTGAAGTTGTTTCCTGAGTTCAATAATCAGTCTAATACGTTTAATGAGAGTGAGATCCAAAGAATCAGGAGGATGTTCACAGGATGGAGAATACCAGACAGTGATATATTTGGGCCTTATGAACTTCTCAATTTCACTCTCTTGGGACCTTATGCAAGAGGTATGTTTAATTCCCTTTTCTTTCTTCTGAATTAGCCAAATATATTAATGAAAGAAAATAGTTACATAGGGTAATTCCCCTATTTACCAGCCAAATTTACCTGATATATGAAGATATTTTTCACGAGTTAAAATAATTATCTTATTTTGATTACGGTTGGTTGCAAAGACTCAGAATTTCGAATTTACATAGTCCAGTTTGTATTTTGGCATTCATATATCAGTCTGGGATGATCTTCTCAGTGATAGACACATGGGATCTTATCCTTCTGAATGTGTAGAGAGATTTGTGACACTGGCTCTAAACTGTTGCAAGATGAGACAGACGCTCGACCTTCAATGGCAGATATAGTCCGGCAACTAGAGAATATATGGTTAATGATGCCAGAATCTGAGAAAGGACCTTCAGAGTTCAGAGTCTATGGAAGCTGCCCCCACAAAAGGGACCCCGCCATCATCAACCTCAATAACAAAGAACCCCTACGGGTCATCAGATGTGTCTGGAAGTGACCTTGTCAGTGGAGTGATTCCTACGATCATAGATGGAGACGGGCGTGTGGAGGTCCCTCTCAAAATAAGTTCAAATATTTTACTACCGCCCCTCAAAAATTTAACTATGACGTGAAGCCACAACATAGTATTTTTATAATAGGTGTAGCCGTGTAGGAGCGTCATATCAAACCCAAGTGTTTTATCATTAATCTATTCTTACTCTTAGAGAATATAAATGGATGGACCGAGAATAGAAGTCAAGTAACACACAATTAAATCGAGGGCAGAAAATCCTTACAAAGTCATGGCTTACTTGTTCTCTCTAAATATAAAAAAACTAAAGTCTTATTATACCATTTATTTACACCCTTTCTTTAATAAGGTCCCATTATGTCTTCACTATTCATTTTACCATTCTGAGTTTTGAAAAAAAAGAGGAAAATTGATCGTTTTAATCCTTCCATAACTTCTTAAACCAATTTATTTCAATTCACAGCAAAGATTTGCTAATTCTGATGGAAAGAAATCAAAAAATGATGTTAGAAGAAAATGTAAGCATTTAAAAACCCTGATATTAAACTATTTTTTTCAATTCAACGAATTGGTTGAGTTTTTTTGGAAACGAAAGAGCTCAGAGTGCACGTAATATATGGAACAGACCTATTTAAATTGTCTATATAAATGACTGTGGGGAGCTTAAAGTGGCCAAGCTTTTGTTTTATCCTAGTCTGCCTTGATTGTTCCTTTTCGAGAGGTATGTTCATAATTTGAATGTTTTACTTAATCTACTAATACGTTTTGTTATCTCTTGTTAATTATATGGTCAAAGTGGTAAACACGTTTCATGTTATTTCATTTTCTGAAATAGTATAAGCACTCCGCCAGGTCAGATTCGGCCAACCTTGTATTTTGATTATGTATATACGCTCGCCTTCCCCTAGGTCAGATTCCTGACTCTGTCCTTGCCTACGATCACACCTAGATGAACTTTGAAAAATGTTCAAATTTTCGGGATCAGTTTGCAC
Organism: Coptis chinensis; assembly: GCF_015680905.1. Classification (NCBI taxonomy): domain Eukaryota; kingdom Viridiplantae; phylum Streptophyta; class Magnoliopsida; order Ranunculales; family Ranunculaceae; genus Coptis; species Coptis chinensis. The sequence goes on along the minus strand of NC_141458.1, from coordinate 117,666,852 downwards.
TCTAGAGACATAAATTGGATCTACATCCTTGTACTTTTTCATCCTGCATGTAAATAGCCTAAAACTAGGAGGTCATTATTGCAGCCTATGTCTGTTTATGGTACACTTCTTTTGGTATTTATACAAAACGATAAATCTATGATATGATCTGAAAATTAGCTTTTCATGAAGGGGTGAACCTACTGCTGCAAGAATTTTTCAGATCTAAAGAATTAGCAGTAGTTTTTGAAGCTAAGACGGTTGTACTGGTTATGGTTTCATAATTTTTAACTTTTGGAATAAAATTACATTAATTATTTATTCAGTAATCTTGTTTTGCTTCAGATTCAAGTCAAGTATCAAACTTGGCATAATTTGAAACCTTGGCAGCTTAGTTCTTCTTCCAGTTTTATTCGAGTCTATCTAGCATCAAACTTTTTTTCAAGTATGCGCATCGGTTTTTTTCAAATCTTTAAACGTAATGCCCACAAGTCATTCAGATATACCACCAAGATTTATAACTCCCAAGCCGTTGCCCAACGAGCTGCAGCCGCCCAATCTCACACTACTACTCCTGACTTTGCTCCTGCTTCATATTCCTCTTTGGCTGACTAGGAAGGGCATCAACTTGCCAACCTGAGCCCTTCACCTCCCCGACGCCAAAAAAGCCCCAAACTCAAGGGCATCAACTCAGATGGTGATGAGCCCCATTGAAACTTCGAAAAGCCCCCAAACAAAAGGTCGAGCTGGTCCCATGCCCTCTCGCCTTGGCTCCACCCCTTGGCTCCACCGCGCTTCTCTGCGAAGGACCCGTCTCATCTGCCCCCTCTCCTCTGGTCCGGTCGAAGTTTGGCATCCACAATTCAAGGCTAGAGATCGCGATGTAACTACCCATGATTCAGCCTTGGACAATCTAGCTGTTGTTGCGTCCTTGTTCTTCAGCTCCCATCTCCCCAGGGACCAGGCATATAGTGACTTTGGCTCGTTCGCCTCCCATAGGGCTTCCATCTACACCGGCTGGGAAAGGGTTTGTTCTCTGTCTCTTTTCTCTTTTCCTTACTTCTTTTATAACTCTTGCTGACACGTGTTTTATATTCAGCTGAGTCTTGACACTGGCTATATGGTGCGCGGACTAACCAACACTGACACTAATTATTATTATTACAAGTATGCGCATCGGTTTTTTCCAAATCTTTAAACCATTAAACCTCTCGCTCTAATATCTTTAAAAAACAATATAAAAACTAGTTTTCAAACCCGTCTTATGAACGGGTGTCGTTATATTAAATTATTCTAAAAAATATTAATAATTATGCAGAGCTATGAGATATATATAAAAATTATATTAATTACTCATTCAAATTTCTTGCACCACTCTCAAATTTCTTACACCACTCCCAATATTAAATTATTCTCAATAAACAGAAAACACCAAACCTTGATAAAACCTATTGACTTCTTTTAGTTGTTAGGTTTAATAATTGAAGTTTTATGAGAATGCTCAATGTAGCAAAGATGATATTGAAACTACTTGAATTGCAAGACATTCTCAATCATAATAAAAGAATTATGATAAACACTATTTAAAATGCAAAACTATACTTGTTGAAACATTATATTCCCCCTAGAAATAATACAACTATGTTTCGAGGTTAGTTTAATGCATTTGCATCAAGTTTCCGATTTTTTGTTAATTATTCATTGAGGTTAGTTTAATATAGTTATTGCATCTAGTTTCTGATTTTCCATTAATTATTCTTTGAGGTTAGTTCAATGCAGTTGCATCAAATTTTCGATTTCCCGTTAATTATTCTTTAAGGTTAATTCAGTGCAGTTGCATCCAGTTTTCGATGTTTCGTTAATTAGTTTTGGAGATTAGTTCATTGCATTTGCCATCCAGGTTCCAATTTCTCATTAATTACTCTTTCATATTAGTTCAATACATCTGCATCCAGTTTCTGATTTCCAGTTAATTATTTTTAGAGATTAACTCGATGTTCAATGCATTTGCATATAGTTTCAAATTTCTAGTTATTTATGCTTTGAAGTTAGTTCGACCAGTTACATCCGATTTCTGATTTCTAAACTATTCTTTGAGGTTATTTTAATGTATTTGTATCAATTTTCTGATTTCATGTTAAATATTCCTCAAGATATTGCATCCAATTTCTGATTTACCATTAGTTAATCTCTGATTTTAGTTTAATGTAGTTGCATCCAATTTATGATTTTTCGTTAATTATTTTTTGAGGTTAGTTCAATGTAGTTGCATCAAATTTATGATTTCCCGTGAATTATTCATTGAGATTAGTTCAGTGCAGTTGCATCCATTTTTCGATGTTTCGTTAATTAGTTTTTTATATTAGTTCATTGCATTTGCATATAATTTCTAACTTCCCGTTAATAACTCTTTGAGGTTAGTTCAATATATATGCATCTAGTTTTTGATTATTTATGCTTTGAAGTTAGTTCGATGCAATTACATCCGGTTTCTAATTTTTCGTTAATTATTCTTTGAGGTTATTTCAATACATTTGCATCTAGTTTCTGATTTCCTGCCAAATATTCTATGAGGTCAGTTCAACGCAGTTGCATTCGATTTTTTATTTTTTGTTAATTATTTTTTGAGATTAGTTTAATATATTTGCATCTAGTTTTAGATTTTCCGTTAATTATTATTTGTAAGTTTGTTTGATATATTTGCATACCGTTTCCAATTTCCGTTAAATATTTTTCAAGGATTTGCATCCAATTTCTAATTTCTCGTTAGTTATTCTCTGTCGTTAGTTTAATGCAGTTACATCCAGTTTTCGATTTTTAGTTAATTACTTTTTGAGTATGGTTTATTGTATTTACATAAAGTTTTCGATTTCCTGTTAATTACTCTTTGAACTCAGTTCAGTGTATTTGAATACAGTTTCCGATTTCCTTTTAATTATCCAATGTAGTGTGTAATATCAATTTCAAACATGACATAAAAATAAATTATGTTTGATTTACTATTTGAGATCATAAAAAATTATCCAGTTCCCGATTTTTCGTTAATTATTCTTTAAATTATATATGACTCACTATATGGGATCTTCAAAGATTATCTACGAACGTGTGATGTTATATTATTTATTCTGAAAAATATTTGCAACTATATATGCATAACTGTTATATATGAATATTATATTGATCACTCAACCAAATTTCTTATAACGTGAAAACCCCACTATCCATTAAAAAAAAAGAATTCGCCCTTGATAAAACCTTTCAACTTTATTTTGTTGTTTAATAATAGAAGTTTGATTGAAGTTTTGTGAGATTGCCTAATAAGGCGAAGTTCATATTGAAGCTACTTGAATAGCAAGACGTTCCAATTATATGAAAAGAAATAAAATAAACATTATTTTAAATGCAAAACTATACTTATCGAGACATTCCTACAATATATAACACAACTATGTTTTGAGGTTAGCTTAATGCTTCCTCCAATTGGTGATCAAATAAATGTCAACATAGATGGGTCTTCTAGAGGGAACCCAGGTCCAGCTGGGTTGGGTGGATCTTTTAGAAATGTTCATGGTGATTTTGTCCTACTCTTGAGCAAGGGTATCAAAATTGCAAACAACTATACAGCCGAGTGCATGGCTATATTGGAGAGTGTGGAGTTTGCCCTTTCAAAAGGATGGAACAATCTCTAGGTGGAATCAGATTTTGCAGCAGCTGGTAGCTGTCACAACTTTTAACTCAGGGGGCATCCCTTGGCAACTCCTATGCAGATGGAAAATTTGCACAACGAAGGTGCAAAACTTGAAACTGTTGCACAACTGGAGAGAGGCTAACCTAGCCGCAGACCAAAGCGGCAAAATTTGGATATTTCTTAGCTGAGAATGATGAGGCTTTTGTATCAAATGGCAGACCCCCATGGTTATATGAATGAGAGGTAACTCAATTCATTTTTTCATTGTATTTTTCTAAAAAGAAACTTTGTTATGTTAAACTTCACCTAAGATTAGTGTGGAAACTATTCTTCGTGGCGTAAGGGTTTTAGGAAAATCGTTTTCAGTGGAAACTATTGTTTTTAGCAATTTAATTTTTTGTCCATTATTTTTTCATAATTAGCTAGTGTTTAGGAAAAGTTGGAGAATATGTGAAACTCTAAATAGGATTGTTTCCTTTTTTATATCATATTTTTTTTCGTAATTAGTAATAGAGTTTAGAAAAAACTGGAGTCTATGTAAGTATTCCAATTATCCGATTTTTCCATATTAGTCTCATATTTTTTCGTAATTAGTCAAAGAGTTTTACAAATATTTGAGACTCTGCGAATGCTCAAAAAATATAGCCAATAAGGTACATTTATAATATATATCTAAAGACATTAGGAGGGGTTGATTATAATTTCAGTGACGTGAAGAAGAATTTCTAAATTATTTTAAATAATATGAAAACTAATTCTAATTTCAAATAGGTGAGGGAGTTTTTTTTATAAATTACTTAAAACAGAAGGAACTAATTAGAATAATTAAGGAAGATGTTTCTAAATTATAAAACACAAAAGATTAGAAATAGCCTTGGAGAAGTGTGGTTCCTGATAACCCTGCTATCATATAGTGTAGAGATTGTATATTTCTCTAGTAAATGCAAAGTCGCAAAGATATTAGCACAGGATATCTAACACTAGTCTACTAGTGTGTGTGTGCCTACTACTCACAAAGTCCTCAATTAAAATCCATTTCATAAGAGCATTTGCAATGCAGGTGAATAAAGGGGGTTTGTGACTATAGTCACCAGTTTTGTTGGAAAATGGTTGTGCAGTGCAGAGGTGAAAAACTGGTGACTAAAGTTGATTTCAAGGTAAAACCTTTCACCGAGTTGACTTGTTAACTTCGGACAGGATGTTTGATTCCGTCTTGTGTGTTTTTTTCGATTTTTTTTCGGACATAATGTTTCATTCCGTCTCGCGTGTTTTTTCAATTTTTTTTAACTTCAGACAAAATACCGGACAGGATGTTACATTCCGTTTGGATCAAAAAGCCTCCAGACGGAATCTAACATCTCGTCCGAGATATTTTATTCACCTTTGCATTGCACAACTTCACCTTGTTTTTCACCAAAACGGTGAAAAGAGAGTGAATAAGTGCTGAGGTGGCGGTGATAATAGGGGGATTATTTTCACTTGCATTGGGAATGCTTTAAATGGTTGTTGCCAATTTCCCAGCAAAAAAGCACACATTTTAGAGGAGAAAAAACCTGGACCCAAAAGGATAGTTGAACGAGCCATAAGCCCATAATCGGCTTTGAAGTCTGAACCCGAAGGCATAGTCATCACTCACCAACCAAACATTTGTTCTCCTCAATAAAATTTAGGGTTTAAGGAAACAGAGGTTTAACCCTGTTAGCAATAAAAGAGAGAGAGAGAGAGAGAGAAACAACGTACAATGGGTAAAACGAAAACAGCAGAAGAAGAATCTGAAATGCTGTATATAGAAACAACGTACACAGATGAAGTGAAAATTAGAAAGACGTCCATAGATGAAGAAACCGAAAAAGTTTCTACAGTAACAAAAACTGAAAAGAAGAAGGTGTCTCCACAAGAAGAAAGAATTTTAAATGAGAAAAGGAGAAACGAAGAAGAAATCACCAGATTGTTTAGAGTAAGAACAACTGCTCTCCAGATGTTAAGAGATAGAGGATACTATGTTCACAAGTCCAGACTCAATATGACTAGGCCTCGTTTCGTTCAGGAATTCGGAAAAGCAGATACAATAGTTCTAAATGATTCTCCTACACAAGGAGGAGGAGAAGAAGAAGATACTACATACATAGTAGTCAAAAGACAAAATATTGCTATACGTGCAAGGAAAAAAGAAGTTGTTAACAAGAAGAAGGCCAAGGCCAATGAAGACTCTGATGAGGAGTTCCGCGATGACGAGGTTCATTTTTAGCTAATTATTATTGCTTTATTAGATTTCACAATGTATTTCTAATTGAGTTTATGTTATTGTGTTATTGGATCAGATACATGTGTATTTTCATGATAAAGAAGTAGCAAGTGCAAAGATCATCAAGCATTATATAGATACTGTGAAGAACTCCGGTGTCTTAAGAGCAATATTGGTTTCTCAAGTAATGAAATTGAGCGCGGCTGCAAAAAAGTCTATTGATAAAAAGAATGCCCAATATTTTCATTTTGAGCTTTTTGAGGTGACTGTATAGTTATTTGTGCTCTTCTTTCTTAATACTAAAAATAATTTATGGCTTAATTGCGCAACTAAATGTTTAGGTGCTGTTATATGGATTGTTTAAGTGTAAATATTATACTCTGGCCAATAGAAAGATAACAGTGGTAACATACTTGCTACAGGAAAAGGAGCTTATAGCCAATATCACAGAGCATCATCTTGTTCCCAAGCATAAGGTGCTTTCAACCGAAGAAAAGCAGGAGTTGCTTGACCGATATACTTCACATGAAACACAGGTTGGTGTTGCCCAAAGACTCTTATTGTTTGCTTCATGGTTTTTGTTTCACTATGGAGTTGATGTTCTTACCTGTTATCATCGTAGACATTCAATTATTTTATGCAACTAGGATGTTCTTTTATGGCTGTGCTTGTAGCTGTAAGCATTTCCAGGCAAATTTTGGAAGATCAGAGTAATCTTGATAGGAAAGGGAGTTTGTTCCAATTAGTTAGTTGGTGTTCCAACCTCTTCAAAACCAACAAGTTTGGTGAAAAATTTGTCACCGTTTCAACTGAGCAGAATTTAGCTGGAACTGCATATTTTCTTAAGGAATTTGGAGATGGAAAAACCTATCATCCCCTTGGAACACCCCTATTCTAGTTTAGAACCACCTGTAATCAAACTTGACTTACATGAAAAGACTGAAAACTTTTACAGGTAAAAAAGCACAACGAAGTTTATAGGTTCACGCAAGTTCTTGATTTTGACTACCATACCTTTAATGTGCGTTAAAAGTTATATTCTCAAACTATATATTCTAGCCGAGAGAGATAGAAGGTGGGCAGAGTTTTCATTTCATTATTTTACAACAAGACCCTTCTAGACAAGTGTTCCTGGGAACTTTGCAATAGCCAAAAGAAAACCACTGAAAGCTATTGCAGGTGGAAGATGGAACAATTGTAGCAATAGTTTTCCTATTTGTACACATATTTGGTGTTGGATCTTTACGTAGTCTCTCTCTCTCCCCATGGTGTGTGCGTGTTGGGGATGGGGCTGTGGATCTTAATTGCTTAAAAAGAATCACTTGGTTGTTTGATAATACCCTGTAATTGATTTTTATGAGCGATGCTTCTTCCACGGTATCAGGGTCCTTCCTATCAGTGAGTGAATGAACACGAAGTCACTTGGAATTTCAACTCTTAGGCGGATATATTAAAGGATTTTTGTAGTTTGTGCCTAGGCACATACCAGTCACGTGACCTGAGCTCCTACCAGGCCTCATCCCCAGGCACATGCCAATCACAGGACGTGAGACACTGCCAGGCCTCAGCCTCAGGAACATACCAGTAACGCGACTTGGCTTCTGCCAGCTCAATCCCGAGGCACATGTTGTATGCATGCCCAATATCTGATCCTAGGCACGAGCCACAGGATATCGCCACGTCACATATATATATATATATATATGGGGAGGGATAGAGGCACATTCATTATGCGCACATTATAGCCACATTTTCAACATACAAATGAATTAAGGCCTAGTTTTTTGTGGAGATGATCTCCCCACCATGAAGATCATTCTCACAAAAAATCATAATATTTGGATATGTCTAACCATGTAAAAATTAGTGTTCATTAGTGTTCATTTGTGTTCATTTTTTAACTTTTCATCTAATGGTCTAAAAGTTTTGTGAGCATGTTCTCCATGGTGGGGAGATTATATCTACAAAAAATCAGCCCTTAATTCAACTTTTAAGTCCATAATTTTGCTTTAATTAATTTACAATGTGGCTATAATGTGCGCATAAGAATGTGCCTTTATCCCTCCCCTATATATATATAGGGATAGAGCCACTCCCAAAACGTACAAAGCCATATCTCATCCTACCAGTTGAGTTAAGGGTTGATATTTGGTCGATATGATCTCCCTACCATGAATAACATGCCCACCAAATTTCGGTTCATTTAAATATGTCTAACCTAATCAAATGTTATTATGAAATCGGAAAATTCTGGACTGTTAGATAAACGTTCAAAATTAAACACTAGTTTTCGCATGGTTAGACGTATCCAAATAGGATGAAATTTTGTGGGCATGCTATCCATTGTGAGAAGATCTTATCCACAAAAAATGGGGTCTTAATTCAATTTGTAAGTCGATGGAGTGGCTCTATTCCTCCCCATATATATATATATATATATAGAGGGTGGTACACACAACTATGATTGCTTAGAGTATGTTCTTGCCTTGTCAAAGTCAGTGTCCTAATTTTAGAGAAAACAATGAAAAAGGCCAAATCATTGTATTTTCACATTGTTGCTATGCATTTTGGGCTTACATAGTCTCTACTCTCTACTCACCCCCAGCGCCTGGAGTAAAGCTTGCCTAGGCGTCACCTTGTCGCATGACCTGCTCTGTAAAGATAGTGTTCAAAACTTCATATGCGGGCATATCATTTTGCTTCTATTTTGTACTGTCTTGTTGTACCCTCTGACACTTCAGTTTGGTTGGATCTTCTTTTTTCGACTTGATTTCCTTTACTCCCCTCTATTGTAGACTCCTTTTTTTTTCTGGATATATGTTGTGCAATCATTCTACTGTTGTTGGCTATCAGCTGACATTGTGAAGTTGATCTTGTAATGCCTCTGCTCTTATGATCTGTTGGATTGCTTTCAGCTTCCAAGGATGCTGATAACTGATCCCATCTCAAGATACTATGGGCTAACACGGGGGCAAGTTGTAAAGATCACACGGAAGAGCGACACAGCTGGAGAATATGAAACCTACCGCATTGTAGTTTAGTTATAAGCTCCAGTTAGAAAGTCCATGCATAAGTCAAAATCTTGCTAGATTGTTCATTCGTGAGGTGAAGCACAATGAAAAGGGTTTTGGCAGCAATCTACACTATGCGTCCTAGGAATGATGGACCGAGTTGTATGGTCAAATGCAATGATATAGGTCCAGAACGTGTACTGTTGTAATAGGGGATTAAACATGGATGACAGATTCGACTGTCGAGCACATTGAGAATACTGTTTTTATTCTTCTTCATATTTGTTGATTTATAATTTCATCTGTCAAGGTTTAAGGCATTGGTCATTATGTGAACTGTGAAGAACTCTGGTATCTATTGTCGGGGAATTTTTTTTATGGGAAGTTGTACAATGGAATTATGAGTATGGTATATTGTTATTGGCTTATTACCATTCATTGTACCTTTTAGATGTTATACATCTTTCTTTTCTGTTTCTCTTCCAGAATTTGAAGATGGACAGAACTACAGAAGTATATAAATTTAAATAAAAATGCTGTGTTGCACGGGTACGTCTGTGACACGGATCTGTAAATTTAACTAATTCTGTAACTAATATTTTTCGACCAAGGGATTCGTGAAAATGCTTGCAACTTGATCTGAAGAGAGGATGTAATGAGGACCAAATAAATTGGATCGGATCTTTTAACAAACACAATGGAAATTATCTTAATTTTGCAGCTATATAATAATTAGAAGTGATGATAGAATTGAGAGGAGCTGTAAATAAGAACAAAGCTATAATTGGATAACAGTGAAGCACTTTCAAGTTCGAATTACGGATCCATGCCCATGACATGGAGATGGAGTTCAGAAGACAAGGAAGAAAAACAACCGAGCATGCCTTGTTCATACAAAAAAGAAAAACGGATTTATACACGATGTAACTTTTTTCTTAACTACACAATGTAACTTTTAGGTGGCCAATCCGAACACAAACAAAACAATGGAAAGGTTTGTTCTGATAAAAACAGAGGTAATGAAGTAAGATGATAAGCTTCAAATATTTCCGAGGGAATTACGCCTTGAACACTGTATGTTGTGGTCTTTTCTCGTACATAAATGACTGACTCTATCAGTTGATCAAGCCCATACTGAAATCCCAGAGTTTTTCAGCTAGTTCCATATCTTTGGCTTGTTCAACCGGCTTTCCTTTGTTACTGTCCAGAAAATACTCACCGCTTACGCCCTTGACCTGTGGATGTAATGCCATGTAGCATGTTGTTGCTGCTCCCTGTAATCACTCACCTTGAGGATAAGTGAATAAACTGATAGAAGATATAGTTGTATCTCAAGAAAACAATTCTAATGTTTGCTACACAGGTTTATTTAGAACATAACAGAAACCCACCTGCTGAACATTTTTCACAAAATATTTGGCAACCGTCTTGAAAATGCCTGCACATTAATAAGAGAAAAACTCAATATGTACTCCTATTTTTTTCCGACAAACATGCAGCACGTACTTATTGTGTTAGACTCAGTTAATATAAAGTTAGGACAAACGAGAGTTTTATAAGTTATATGAGGCGATGCAAATACAAACAAGTTTTAATTTGGCGCTTCTGTGAAAGGCAAAGACTAATTACTTTATCTAGTATTCTATTATAAAACTGAGATGACACAGTTATGTAGGTTATTGACAGAGGCTTGAGCTCAAACTCCCACACGGAAGGAAGTATATTTACAGCAGTTGAGTGTAACCCCAACTGCCCCACATTATAGAGAAGAACTAAAAGTTAGAATGCTCCTATCTGATCACTAAAGTATGGTAACATCAGGAATGGAAAAGTATCTGCTAAAAAGAAGAAGTGCTGTAAGATTGTAAGAAGGAAGCACTCTTCTACATGGCTACCATCCAAAGTCCATCAGTTCCCAATGTATGGCAAAACCAGGAAACAATTTCATTATTACTTTCTATTTCAAATCCTGTTCTTTTTGGACTAATGGACCGTTCAAGTGGAAAGAAAACAAGCAAGCATATTTGGCCCGTCTCAGCAGCGGAATGTCTACTTACTGAGTTACAGTGACAAGGGGGAGGCTATAAGTAAAACAGATTTTGACTTATTTAACTTAGCAAGAGTCGTTGTTTGAGTAGTGTGTTTCGAAAGACCATCAGCATAGACATAAATGAAACTCAAATTAGGTTAGCAACTGACCATTAATAATAGTATGATGCCGCAGAAGATCTGTAGTAATAACTCCTGGATGTAGTGAGTTAGCAGTTATCTGCACCCCATCTTCCTGTTCAGTGCAAAGACAGAGCAAGTGAGTGACTGTGGTTATTCTATTGCTGCCTTGAACATGACTATAGTTATCTGAAAGCGATGATCATGCGAAGTAACAAACTGAAAAACAAAACCTGAACCCAAGTGACATTAGATAAGAGTGCTAATCTAAATATCCTAAAGAACTAGATGAACTTTACATCGTATTAAGTGTCAATCTCTAATAGAAAGAATTGGAAAGTCACGCAACACATAGACATTACCTAAGAGTAAACAATTTATGCACCATAAAAAGGTATGGCAATTGGTAAACGTTCAATTCGTCAGATCAATGTGCCACACAATATAAACAAAGTGCATTTGTCATTTGAGTTTCCAATAATTCTGGATGATGTTCCATACCAGAATTCAAGAATGGATACCACATCCTAGAAAAAGTAGAGAAGGGATTTTGTACCATCTATATTGTGATTGATAAGGAAAAATACATATAAAACAGATAAAACAGCTCCACACTCATGAAAATGCCAAAATCTCCCATTTAAAAGCAAGAACAGGTAAGAGACCACTCAACTCCTTGGAGCAAAGGATATTAATATTCTTAGCTAGAACATCTCCTCTCTCAATTCTGCCCCTTTAGAGTGCCATTAGTCTCAAAGTTGATTGGAACTATTTCATGGCTAAGGACCTTAAACTCACTTTAAATGATGTAAATGATTTCCTTGAGGTCTGTTATGTCTAAGTATATTACAAGAAAAATTATGATATAGAGGAATGAGACATCTGAAGTAAGAGAGACTGATTTAACTTGGTGACGGTAAGAAGACACGACAAACAAAATTTATTATGGGATGGTTGACACAAAGGAACTATGTATTACAGAGAAGAGCCTAATGAGGAAAAAAGACACCAAGTGATCAAAGCCCTCTCACTATTACTACTGCAATCTACATTTCAGCCCAAAGATGAAATAGAAACATAATGAGAATGGTAACAGCAATGAGGGAGATTTATATTTATCTCCAAAATAGATCAAAAAAAGAAAAATGTTAATCCATTAACCCAATAACAAAAGGCATATGTATATACTATCACACACAAAAAAAAAAAGGCATATGCATGCAAAATACACTGCATGCATAAATAATGAAATTCTTGTGCATTCAATTGTATATTTCTGGTGCCTAAACAGCAAGTTTTTCCAGGAGACTAAGCTAAAAGTTGGAATATCTTGAAGGAAAAAAGAGAAGAAAAAAGTACATCAAAACAGAACTGGTTCACGGGAACCACATACACAAACTACTTCTTGATTGAAATTCCTAAATATACCTTTAGGCGTCTCGCAAGCTCATTGGCATGCAATACATTAGCAAGCTTGGACTCGTTATATGCATATAGAGAGCTGTACCTGTAGTTTGTCAAATGTAAAGGGAATTAAGACGGATCAAAACTTTTCAATTTTATACAACAATTTCAAGTAGTCAAGCATCACACAGCTGCTAATATATACAATTTTTTTTGTCCCTATTCCCATGGTTGGGATTTGGGAACTTGGGATAGTGGAAGGGAATGCTTATGGGAATAGAGATACCTTGCTTTATCATTGATCTTATCAAACTGGATTCCTTCACTGCGTTGGTATCGGTGACCTTCAGAGGACAAGTTTAAAATTCTTCCTTCAACGTTATTTTCTTGTGCAGTCTTTTTCATGGTCTCCAACAAAAGATTTGTCAATAGGAAATGACCTGAAAAAGGACAATTAAACCTTATCTTCATCCTCAAAGCCTACTTTTGACATCCTTTAAAGAGAAGGCATCATTAGACATAACTAACCCCTTAAGAAAAGGAAGAAGAACAATGCCCGTTGGTAAAGACTTATAGAGATCAAATCAGGGTAAAACAGGGACTAATTAGCACTTAAAGGATCTCATAAATCCTATCTCTCAACCTAAATGCAGTCGATTAATAATCAGATAAGGTTTGGAATAGATGTAATCACTAATCAGACCTAACAAGGAAAAATTTATCTGTAGTTGAAAATAACACACGCTATTACAGTTGAATATAGAAATCCAGAGGACAAAAGATTTAGAAATTACCCATGACTTCAAATGTTGAATATAGAATCAGTCATTAAAGTGTATCATAAGAAATTGTGTTTCATAGGCAAAACATAGTCAGCTAATGTATTCACTATTCATAATTCCTTTACGTTTATTTTCGAATTTTTTTTAGAACTTCATAAATAAATATTACAACTATTTTGTTTAGACAAACATTGAGGGAGAATAGAATTTAAGTTTTCTCAGAAATTTAGTCCAAAATTGGTTGTCAATGACTATTGTGCATATTCGATCTTTGTAATATAGAAGGGACTCAATAAAAAATAATTTCTTACACAACCATTTGCAATAAATATCTGAATATATCAATATATGTAAAGTACCTATGTAGTTTGTTGCAAACTGCAGCTCTATGTTGTCTTTGGAGAGCATGAAAGGAGTTAGCATAATCCCTGCATTATTGCTTCAAAATAGAACATTTCTAGTCAAACTATGAAACTAAGCAGGCATAAGAGCTCCACATATGGAGGCCACCTGAATAACTAGTAAGACAAATCCATTTTTATAAGCGCAGGAAGCAAGAAACAAAAGTTTAAAGATGACATTCTTACATGAGAATGTTCAGTGGAAGACCAGCAGATATATACTCAAACGCGAACTTCTTTACTGATGCCATTGAGCTGAGATCCAATTCCATTACATCAACTTTAGCACCCGGGTTTTCCTTGACTATAGCTTCTTTCACCTTGCTACCCGCATCCATATTTCTCACTGCCATGACTACATGGACTCCACGCAGAGAAAGAACACGTGTAGTTTCAGCACCAATTCCACTTGATGCTCCTTCATTAAAATAAAACCAACCAATCGCATAATCACATCATTAGAGCTAGTATATATGAAAACAACAAACACAGAGCAAGTAATCCGAGTATTGCAGGTAAACTACATAACGAACACTTGGAAAATTTATATAGTCCTATATTTTGTTGCATGAATCAGTTTCGGGTACAGTGTATTAGCATGTATCTTATTTGTTCACTTGGGCACTATGTAAACAGTAGTAATCACACAACTATATAAAAAAACCACAACAGGGCAATATTTTTATTTTTATGTACGTAGATGATGTTTTACCAGTAACGATGGCAGTGAGACCAGTTCCATCAATACCATGTGTAACTTCTTCTGCTGTTGATGAAGTAGAGAAACCAGATGGCCCCTTTTTGTTAAAAAACCACATTCTCTCTGCTAAAATGAAAAATGAAATCTAATACTAAAGTTGAGAGGGTTCAAGAGTGCGTTGTTTCGACCCTTTATATATAGTTTTGTACTATTTTGACCGTTTAAATATCTTTGTCAAACTGAAGATATTTCAATATTGACTGCAAATTTTGCGTTCACGCCGGCTAAGTCCAATGGTGCATAAAAACACCAAATATCACGGAAATTCTAATCCAATGGTGTGTCACGGAAATTCTAATCCAATGGTGTGTCAAAACGCAATATAAATTTACTATCTATAGTACCAGTTTTAACGAGATAGCATAAAGTCTACACGCCAGTATAAGTGGCCTTTGGGAATGGCAGCTGGAGAGTGGAAAGTACAAAAAAACAAAATTTTTCCTATACACGCCATTGGTATTGGGCGGCTGTCAAAAGAACCATTGATTTTTGAAACGGCTAATCCGCTCTCACTATCCACTATACTATTGTAGTTTGGTGGGATAACGCACCAAACCATTGGAATTAGCCTTAGAATTTATATATCTATTTCTGGGCCTACAAGCAAAGCCCATCTGTGTTGGCCCAAATCTTGATAATGTTGGCCGGTTGGCACTAAAAAAATTATTATCTTTGGCATCTTAAGTTACGAAATGTGCTGGATTTAAGGATTAATTAATTTAAGAAGAAAAAGAGTCTGGGGCTGTTTCTACTTTCTAAAAAGAAATGGGATTTTTTTTCAACAAAATAGGGGCTTCTGGATTCTCTTCTTCGTCAACAGCACTAGAAGTTACACAAGGAATTGATGGTACTAATTTCACTGCCATCGTCACAGGTGATCTCAATACTTTTCTGACTTTTCAGTCCTTTTTAGATTTTATTGTTATAATAAATTAATAATTTAATTGCCTAATAACATTTAAACATTTAAAGGTGTGTCCTTGAATTCTTCTTGTATTTTTCTTACTATATATCAACGGTGCGGGCCCCATTATTATGGGCCTATTCCCCTGGGTAATAAATAACGTGGGTTGTATTAATGAAGGAGCATCAAGTGGCATTGGTGCTGAAACCGCACGTGTTCTTTCATTGCGTGGAGTGCATGTAGTGATGGCAGTGAGAAACATGGACGCTGGTAACAAGGTGAAAGAAGCTATACTCAAGGAAAACCCGGGTGCTAAAGTTGATGTAATGGAATTAGATCTCAGCTCAATGGCATCAGTAAACAAGTTTGCGTCTGAGTATACTTCTGCTGGTCTTCCACTGAACATTCTCATGTAAGAAAGTTATATTGCATTGGCCACCTCTTTAAGTCTTTAAGCCTACTCAGTTACAATATTTTTTTGACAAACATGCATTTTTATCTGTTGGAAGTAACAATGCAGGAGTCATGGCACCTCCTTTCATGCTTTCACAAGACAACATCGAAATGCAGTTTGCAACAAACCATATAGGTACCACAAATATTAGAGTAGCTTATGAATGACTAGCATGAATACACATTACTTGTTCAAGTGACTGACATTGGGCTCAGAGGATGATGAAGAAGTTTAATTGGTTGTTCTTTTGCAGGTCATTTTCTTTTGACTAATCTTTTGTTGGAGACAATGAAAAACACTGCAGAGAAAAATAACATCCAAGGGAGAATTGTCAATGTGTCATCTGACGCTCACCGAATGACATACCGTGAAGGAATTCAATTTGATAAGATTAATGAGAAATCAGGGTGAGTATCTTTCATCTAACAAAATTCAGATTTTACTATCCCAACCATGGTGATAGGTAGATATTTTGATAGTCAACTATGCGGGGATTGGATACTTGCAGTTATCATATAAGGGTGTTTTAAGCTTTTTTGAGTCACACTAGTTAATTTCTCATTGCTATTGATAACTTTCAGGTACAGCAGCTTGTATGCATATGGGCAGTCCAAGCTTGCAAATGTACTGCATGCCAATGAGCTCGTAAGACGCCTAAAGGTATTCATTTATGCACTGTATGTGGGAATATCAGTCACACACGAGGACAAGTAGTTGGTGTATGTAGTTCTTCCAGTCCAGTTTTTTTTTGTGATATTATTGTTTTACAGGGTTTTTCAATTTCTAGCTCGGTTACTTGAAAAATTCTGCTCTTCAGGCACCAAACAAACATAAAGCCATAATTGTTCCACATTTTTCTTTTCCTTTTCTTTATTTGGCACCATCTATTATATTTCTCCATATGCGGTCCTTTGAATACTGTTACAAATTTCACTTGTTGCCCTTGTGTGCCCATGAAGTTGCATTAATATCACTTGCCTCAATTGTAGGTTGGAGTAGTAAAATTGAAAATGCTTTGATCATTTGGTTTTTCTTCTTTTCAGCTTGTCTTTGTTTAAATATTTTTAATATATAGACCAATCAGGGTAATAGTTCAAGTCAAGTGTTGCGCAAACATCAGACCACCTACTCTTTGTGGGGAATTCATTTTGGATTCTTACTTTCTTAGCTACTTTTCGCGTATAGACGGTATAGTGTGACCTCTTCATTTCTTTTAAGAGGTTGGCACTTGTTGCTCTGTACAACTGATCTTATTATAGTCTTTTCGGTTATTGAGGTTGGCAGTCTCTCTTAGTTTTTTTCGGTGTGTCTAACCTCCTTTGATCAGTTACTGATGTGGAACTTTTTTCCCCTGATAAAATGTTCTCACGTCATCAAGCTAAGCAACATTTAGAATATCAAAGATTGCTCTATCTGATCATTTTACAGGAAGACGGGGTGCAGATAACGGCTAACTCACTTCACCCAGGAGCTATTAATACAGATCTTCTGCGCCATCATAGTATCATTAATGGTGAAATCACTGATCTATTTTGAACTTATTTTTTGTTTATACTAATGAGCCTGCAGAAGCACATAATTCAGACGAGGAACAAAGCTGTGCTACAAGCATGTCATAAGCTCTCTTGTGAAGTGTCTACAACTATACCTGACTGATATATAAGATATTGTTGTTTCTTTTCTCGGGTTTCTCCTCTCAGTGTAGCACAGCTTTGTTCCTTTTTCATACAAAGAACTAGCTAAAGATTTTTCATAGATGTTTTAAAATTTCCTTTTTATACTATTTTCTGTGGAAAAACAATTATTGTATTTTTTTTACTGAAAAGATTGAGGGACTACTTAATACAATGTTTTTTGTCGAGATGAAAGCTGAGGTAAGTAAACTTTTCCTTAGAAACCACCCATCTGCAACCAGGGTATATTTCCAGAGTTTGACATGTCCATTCCTGCACCAATTTTTCCAAAACTTCTATTGAAATCCTCCCACTGGTGCCACTCCTGCTCCAGATCCCGCACTTATTAGGTGCTTTAGTAAGAGAAAATTTGGTGCACTGGTGATTTAGCTCCCAGTCCCATGTGGTTTGCAAGTACAAAAGTATTTTGTGGAAATTAAATAGTAATGAATAGGTATATAAAGACGATGTGGCTCAATATCTGTCAAACCACCTTTTTCATGATCTGTAACAACCACTATATTTTACGCGGTTTTATCAAGCATCAATTAAGAAAATGCATGTTACTCAAGTCGATATGTATTAAGGGTTACAGTCCCAACTTTTTATATGTTCCTTTACCAGCTCTTATTTGTATAATTCATATTCTGCTTTGAGCTACCTAATTAGAGATAAATTCTGAGTTTGCTCGTGCTTATTCAGGCATTGTCCAGGCAGTTGGCAAATTTTTTATTAAGGATGTTCCACAGGTGAGTTTCTCATTTAAATGATTGTGCTGCAGATATATGTAAATACACAATCCTGTTAGTTATGAGTTGTTCTCACCTGACATAAATGCAGGGGGCAGCAACAACGTGCTATGTGGCATTGCATCCCCAGGTCAAGGGTGTAAGCGGTGAGTATTTTCTGGACAGTAACATAGGGAAGGCAAGCACACTGGCTAGAGATACGGAGCTAGCTAAAAAGCTATGGGATTTCAGTATGAGTTTGGTCAGTTGATTTTGTGAGTCATCAGTAAATTCAGAAAACAATCACAATTTGTCGTACTGAAGAATATTGCCATACGCCGTGATTTGCATATTACTAATCATCCTCGTTACCTAAGTTTTAGAATAGCATTGTGAAACCTTTTGACGTTTTGTTTTTCCTTATTTTTGTGGTCTTGTGGATAAAACAGATTTAATATATTTTTGTGGCAACTTGAATGTTTCTTTCGCTGTTTAGCTCCCTCCCTCCTCTGGCTTCTGCTGCCTTCTGTCTCTGTGACCTCCGTCCCAATTTTTGGTAATAAATCTGCAGTCCTGGTTTGCATTATTTTGTTTTCAGCAATGGAAAATCTGTTTTTCATGATTTCAGATATGTTATTAACCGAATCATGGCGTGTATGGAAAATCTGTTTTTCATGATTTCAGATAAGTTATTAACCGAATCATGGCGTGTGCTAAACAATTGGTTGGTGTGAATCTGTTATTTTGAACTTAATCCTGCTTTTACACCGAGATTGGTAAGGAACTAAGGATGAAAAACAACCATCCTTAGTCGATACCTTTATTTTTTATCTGATTTAAATTTCATTGAGAACTGCAGTACACTAGTAGGTATGGGTACACCTTAGACAATCAAGTATCAACTCGTATAAAGCGGAAAATGAAAAATCGGTGGCCCATGTGACAGCAGATTTAGTGGAACTCGGTACATTGCCAGCTCATCTGCAACAAACTTTAGTCCTCTGAATCTTGCCTAAATTTAGATCGGAAGAAACTCTTAGACTCCTCAGTCCTTAATCATCACTTGTAAAAAGAAGAAAATGGTACACACGGAAGGCCCAATTCAGAAGCACCTGTTCCAGGCTAGTAAGAGGGTGACAAAAAGAAAGATTCTACATTCAAGGCCGTCGCATAGGTTTTTTAACACTAAAGTACTTCACTTAATAGAAACAGATTACATAAATGGTAAGGTTTTAGTGATGATATATTAAGGTTAGTGCGACTGCCGAGTGGTGATTATCAGTGCATCGCATTTGTGCTGCAATCAATACACAACATTTATAAAGATATGCAGATAGACAGAAACACAAAAATAGTCACCAAGAGGAGTCATCAAAGATGGTGAAATTATAGGAGAGGTTTATTGGAGTCGATTCAAATCTCACTCTCTTTTTTTTGCTGGAATTCAAGTCTCAATCAATCTCATAGCAATTTTTTTATTTTATTTTTCCTATTGGATTTTTAAATGCCATCATCAGCTCTTATCTGGTATGTCAGCCAGCACAGAAAATGATACTGCAACAAGGCAATTGGAAAGAATAGGAAAAAAATAGTTGAATCATATCTTCTTCTTCGATTGACTGCATATTTAAATACAATAAAAATAGGTAAAACATACAACAGTTAGACCCTAGCCCAACATGAAGCAAAACGAATGGCACAGGCTCCCAAAATTTCCTTGCCAATGAGACATGGACCCCAAAACAAGCTCCCCTGCTTCTGTACACAATGTTTTGAACCAAAAAGGAGAAAGAAATACAGAAGTAAATGACTGAAGGGGGCGGGACGGCACGTGCAGAAGAAAAAGATCATTTTCGTTCTGTGTGATGACCTATAATTTACAGCTTTTTTTCTTCACTAAATCGCCGAATTTCAGACCAATTGAAGCCTTCATGTTCTGATCCCCACCGAAGGATCAAAATTCCCAATCTTGAGGTCACCGAGTTCACTTCTAAAAGCATTTCAAGAATACTTGAGAGATAAGTTACACCATCATCGTCTCAGTGATCTAACTAAATTTAAGTACCTCATCTCGGGGAGGTATAAGACACGAACCAGAACCTCCGCATGCACCTCCGTTTCCAAAGATCCAACCTTATTTAACAGATTTTCACTTTGGGTCCTTATTGTACAAATGGATTTACAGGCACTAACAAGATGACATGCATATCTTGCTGGGTTCATACAATTTGCCTGCTGAATAGCTGGCCCACAATGCTGGGCTCTGTGTGAAGTCAGACACCATTAGTACGACCGAGCATAGGAGAGCCAGGACGAAAGTCAAGTGATGGATTTGACTTTACATGATCCCTCAAAAGTTGCTGAGACACGCGGTCAGCCAACACTGATTGTCCATCATACAGTTCCCTGTTGTCCCCATGGGCAGGCCTTCGAAACGACTTTCCTAGAGCATCATTATCAGATGCGATCAATTCCTGAAAGGCATGAGAGCCTGACTGCATTCCTCCTCGAAATAGGTCAGGCTTGGGCTCATGATACGTGGAACCATTAATATAGAGACTATTAGGGGACCGGGGCGAACTTCCAAAACCGTCGTGCAAGTAAGCTGAATGCTTCAGGTGATGAAATGGAATGGCACCATTGCCGCCACCGAGCGGGGTCGATGAGCCAGAAGTGGTACGGGGGCTGGATATAGGGGAAGGAGACATCCTTCCATTCATATGCTGTGGTGATCTTGAATGTAGAAGAGGGCTCCCTATAGGAGAAACCGGACAAGAAATGTTCCTTGGTACAAAGTTCTCACTGAAAAAAAAACAGATGTAAAAGATCAGAAGACAATTGTTCAAACGCATGCCTTTACATGTCACCCAATCTGAATAGACACGAAGTTCAACTTGTTAAGTGATTGGTAGATTAGAGGAACTAACAGTCCACCAATTACAAAGATATAATTTGACTCACTTGACTCATTATTCAGCTAGTGACTGGTAGTAAAGAGAAGCAACACGTAAAACAACAAGTAACATGGACACTTCATATTTAAAAACATCCGTGTCGAAGACAGACACCTGTGTCAGACACACGAATGTGCATACGATTTCAAACTAGGCTTTCTTCTATATACCATAAAAGACTAAAGACATAATCTACTAAGAAAGTTGCAAACCCATTTTATTAGTAAGGAGACACTTTGTGTAACTAAAGAAAAGTAATAGTTTTCTTTTTAATTAGTGGTTCCTATGGCCTACTACATATAGGTCACCGTGTCATACACTCGCTATCCGTGTCAAACTTTGACACATGTACGCATGTCAATGTGAATTAGGTAAAACAATATTATCCACCGAGTATGTAATATTATCTGAGACTCATGCCCATACTTTGGAAATGAGAGACAGACTCAAGCCTATCTGATGTGCTTCTCTTTTATTTTATTTTTATTTTTTCCCTTTCACTGGTCTACATGTATGATTCTTTCAAGGAAATTGATCAACTGAACTATCAAGATCAAGCATAGTTTCACAAACGAGAGAGAGAGAGACCGACCTTGATGTTGTACCAGTTTTTGCACCTCTAGGATGATGGATTGACAATCCTTCAGAATCCAAGGAGGAAAGGTTTCTTGCATGTCCAACACCCTGAAAGATGGCCGTCAACCCAGTCAATTTCTTAAAGTGGATACCTACTAAACGCACCAAACACTTCATACAAAATTGCTCCCATACCAAAGACCTCAAACCAGTCGTAACTCCAGGAAGTGGTTCTGATTGATCAGAACCCAAGATAGGCCTTTCCAATGGAGCTGCATTCTTCACAAAAGGGTGCTCCAAAAGCTGAGCAGCAGTTGGACGATGAAGTGGATTCCTTTGCAAGCACTGCCTCACAAAATCTTTTCCATCATCGGAGAGATGTTCAGGAATTGCTGGAAGTTCCTTACTATTCCCAATCTTAAACATGGCAGCAACCTTTGGCACAAAAGACACAAACTTTAGTATGTAACAAGAGATAAGGTTTTTTTTAATTACAGAATGAGTAACTCAATTAAAGCACTTTCAAAACAGGAACTATGGAAACACTGATCTTAATATCCAAATCACTGACCCCTTCATACTGGCTCCAAGGTGGTTTGGACGTAGACATCTCCAAAACAGTACATCCAAGACTCCATATGTCAACAGCAAGATTGCAACCACTAGAGTTTTTAATAACCTGACATAAAGGATGCAAGTGAAAATGCTAGTGGAAACTGTGTAAGAAAATGTACAAAGAACAGGAGAACATTCTCACCTCAGGTGCCATCCAGTAGGGGCTTCCTTTGAAAGACAATGGACATGATTGCCCAGTAATCTACAAATATGACGCAAAAGTTGAGTGAAAATCAAGTTCTCAGCATAAAACTCATGAATAGAGCATTAGAAGATATTTTATCTCAGCTAAACTAACAAACATAGCAACATTTATGGTCAACTTCCTACGCATTCGTACTGTGTCACCATTATCTTGTGCAACCCTAACAAATACCCAAATCAAGGATCGATATAATACCCCCCCCCGCCCCCCCTCCCCACATCTCGCACCAAAAGACTCAAAACAAATGCTTCTCAAATCCACACACACTTTACATCTAACACACATTGTCTATTTTACAGACTGACCCCTACTTTCAAAACAGACAATTACTGCTTTAAGTTTTTCTTTTATTTTCTTTTAAAGTGCAAGCTCCTAAGCTCAGATACATTGACATGGATACGTATGTCCAGTGTCCGTATCCAACACGGATACGAAGTGTCTGGCATGGTGAAATATAAAAAATTGAGGTATATCACATACAAAATGTGTACAACATGTGTCTGACACGGACACACGGACACGTGGATACGTATCTGACATGGATTATTTCTAAGATATGGCGTGTCCAGGTAACATAGTTCCTAAGTTAGAAATCACATAGGTTTTCTTGACTCATGCACCACGTTATGCTTTTGTGCTTGGTAAGTCAAGCACAAGGTTTTATCACAGGTACCTGGATCAAGGTCACTTCTGCATGTCGTATGCTTATGGGGACGGATATGATGCTCTAGTGGTCATACGGTTTGGTGGGGTAGGCTTAGTAGGGACAATCTTTCAAGTTACCCAGTTCTTTGGGAGTACTATACATAGTTATACTTACGTACTTATCAAGTTATCAGTAACTAGGAACACTTAACTTCAGTAAATTTTGAGATAACTATATTATGCTTCTTGTTATTGTCCTTCAGTTACTAGAAGAAAACAGCCCTAATAGTTTGTTTCTCTTTTCAACCATGCAATAAGAAATAAAATTTAAAGGGGCTGCTAACTTTGGTGATCCGGAGCAACAACCAACACAGACAATGATAGGGATAGGGGATCCATAGTGGAGAGGTGATCCTTTGCAATTTTTATCCTTTGTTACCCAATTTGCTGCTTCAACATGATATGAATTGGCATTTCTGTTTATGCCCATATAAATGTTTCATGCACAATTTTCGCTCTCGCTCATAAGTAAGCCACATCCATTAAACAGAGATTCTGTACAAGTTCACACTCTTGTAGCACTTTATTCCATAAAATTCCGTACGAAAAGACACAGAAGATGTTGGAGAACATTTCCAATAGCCAGTTTCGATTAGATTATATACTTGTGTAGTAAGACAGATTGGTATGATAACACGGTAAGGTTTCAGAAGACACACCTATAAATTAACTAGCCATTGCTATAAGTATGACTTTGCAAGAAGCACTATGTCTAAAATATAAACAACATTTGAGAAGAAGTAAATGAAATGGCACTTACATGTTTTGCCATCCCAAAATCTGCCAGCTTAACTCGCCCATTGGGATCTACAAGTATATTTGCTCCCTTGATATCCCTGATCAGAAAATCAGAACCATAATTTAGATGCGGAAAGTTCACAAGGAGCTAACAAAGTGAGGTCAGTCATGACAACATACGGATGTCTAGTTTATGTTAGTCAATTAACAATGAAAAGAAGAAGAGTAAGTACACCCGATCAAGAAACAAGAATCT
This sequence comes from Coptis chinensis, assembly GCF_015680905.1. Classification (NCBI taxonomy): domain Eukaryota; kingdom Viridiplantae; phylum Streptophyta; class Magnoliopsida; order Ranunculales; family Ranunculaceae; genus Coptis; species Coptis chinensis. Next base: position 117,642,605 of record NC_141458.1, on the reverse strand, counting down.
GTAGACCTACCTATGCACAGTATGCTTAGCATGCAAATATGCAAGTCCTGAAAGAATTTGTTGAGTATAACTGCGAATTGCCAGTTCACCAAAGTGTCCATAGTCTTGAAGAAGCTTATAGATGGAGCCACCAGATACATACTCCAGATAAATATACAGTTTGTCATCCACCTGTTCAAGGAATTAAATTCGACCATCAGGATGTCTTAAGGACACACAATGTTAACTTAAAGAATGGTCTGCATGATTTTTCTGGTGATGTACTTGTGCTCTTTAAAAATGGAAACTGAAATATTCTTAGATGAAACAATTTTCCTGTCAAGGAACAACAAAGTGAACTTTAACCTACTGTGTTTTCTTTGAACTCCAAATGCTAAAAGAAATTGAGCTTTCTTCCACATAGTATACATGGATAACAAATCAGGGAATTTTAGGAGAAGAGACTGTAACTCTGACTTTCTGATTGGAAATGTATCCAAGGGTTGAGAGGAAAAAGGGATGTGCATGTGTACATGACCTTTAAAAATCTCAAAACTTGATCCACAAGTCGGTTTTTGACGATTTTTTTTTACGAGAACACCTGATGAGACATTTCAAATAAAAGCGCCAAGTCTTAAAAAAACTGGAAAGCACTTAATGTGCTAAAAGAGACATGAGACCCCGAACTGCCCGAAGGTGCACGGATATGTCTAATAGGCATGACACATGATGAAGGTATGATGTGCCTAAGAAACAGTGTCGAGGAGTATAACTTTATTGGTAGAAGTTATCGTGATTAACCCCTAAACCATCACTACCAGGTGAACGTGGGAATTGATTCAAACTATCATTTGCCATCACACCTCTACTAGGGTAGAGACTAAAATCAACCCACACATTCTAGTGTGTATTATGCAGAGAGGGAGATAGTTGCGACATCACAAATGAAGGATTAAAATCAAGGATCCGAAGGCTAGAAGAACAAAATAACATTTAGCTCAAACCCATTCAACAAATTGAGGATGTCACTCAGAGGAACAACGGACAAGGCCAATAAGAGGTCATAAATCAATTTCGGGCAGAAGAAATCGCCCACTAAGAACTAATAAATCCGTTTCAGGAAGAGCAAAATCACCTACTAGGAAACTATCAATTATATGAACACGTAAGTTAAAAGCTCTTTCATGGTAGCATATGTAACTGGACTTCTGGAACATTAACATCGACTACCAACAATTTCAGTACAAAACATTTTAAAAGTTACAGAAGAAAACTATAAGAAATGGCATTGGAAATAAAGATAAAACTCAATCATGCAGGCTAGACCGGTAAACATCAGGAACAAAGTAAAAAATAATCATACACATCAACAACACATTATTGGAACAGATAACAAAGAAAGAAGTGTGCAGGAATTAGTAGTCTCATGGATACATACTGTCTCAGTTCCATAGTACTGCACTATATTCTGATGCCTCAAGCGACTCAGTAGAGTGATTTCCTATCAGAACATCCAAATCAAGTACTGTTACTCGCAAAAAGTGAATTTTAAGTATAAAGCATGTTAAGTACTAACTATCAACACTTAAAGGAATATCACTTCTAAAAATTCCTTCACCAACAACAGAAAAAGGATTAATATTTAGACGCCATCAATTAGAAAAAGTTCCCTCCTAAATTTAAGGGGAAGATTAACTTACTTGCCCCAACTGTTTTGCACTTTCCTTTGACTTAGCATCATCAGAAAATAGGGTGACCTCCTTCATAGCACACATCTCACCACTTTCACTGCAAAACCGCAGAATTTTAGAGAAACTGATATATAAACGAGTTAGTTGAAAAAAAACTTAACCAATAAATGGTTGACAAAGGTGTTCAGAAATAGGGAACAGGAAAATGAGACTTAGATATAAATATAGATAAGACAGATGAAGTAAGCTCATGAGCAATCTCAAACTCTCAAATGCTTTTCTACATTGCTTGTGAGCAATCTCAGTTACTTATCTAAATTGCACGACTGATTGTAGGAACTCAGACCCTTAATATACATACCTGTTAAAACCAACATAAACATGTCCAAATGTGCCTCTTCCTAGCAGCCTTCCCTTCTTCCAGCGTGAACCAGGACTTGTTGGATTTTCTGCTCTTCCAGGACTTCGTGGAACTGAAGGTGAGGTCGCTGCTGTTGAATTTGAAGGAGAATAAGGAGAAGAATTTGGAGGAAGTGGCAAACGGTGGCTTTGTTGTTTTCCGTCATCAAGCCAGCTTGCCGATGATTCTGTAGTTGCTCCAGCTGCCCGCGGATGCAGAGGAGTTACAGCACCACTCTGAATTCTAGAGCTGGGGCCTGGACTTGTCATTCTAGGGCTGGGTATAGGAGAACATTCAGCACTACCCCGGCATTGCTGCCAAAATAGCTGTCCCGACATATCACCTCCCATTGAATTATGTCCAGAATTTTGACCTGAACCAGGACTGGAACAGTGACCAGAACCCAGTAGAGCAACATCTGGATAAGGTTTTCCGGCCCAGAAGGCAGAGCTTGCTATTTGCTCAGGGCTGAAGCCTCTCATAGGACTCCTAGAAGGACTTGACATTGAGCTGTCTGGAGCACTTGTGAAAGCACCATGGTGAGGAATTTGTAAGGAGGGTGCATAGCTGCTTAAAGGCCCTCGTCTAGGCGATGTAGATGGATTTTGACTATTGAACAAAGGAATAACTGGTTTTAGCGACTCTCTTGAGTTCTTTTTTATGATGATAAGGGATTGAGCCTTGTGCAATGTGCTTAAACAGAGACAAATGAAAACATATCAGTAAGCGAAGAGAGAGAGAGAGAGATCTGAATTACTGATAATTATGCTGTAAACAGATAGTGTCTTAGCTTAAAACGTCAAGAATGCAGGAAGTTACCTGGAAGGACTATTGGCAACATTTCTGCTACCATTTTCTATGTCAATAGCTCGGGGACTAAGATGACGAGAATCAGCGTGGTCGTCGCTATCTATTGAACATTCACTAGAAACAGAAGCAGTTGCCAAATCTGCATCAATCTCTGTAGGATCTCCTCTGTGGGGTATACATCCAGGTCTTGGAAGAGGCATAAACAACGAGGGCTTTGAGCGCTTTTCCAATTTTGGTCTTGATATACTGATGCCAGAATCAATGCGGCCTACGCTCGAGGGGTGAACCCCAGGAAGTGGAAGTGGCTGGGCAAGGGCTCTGTCTGCAAAGCTTTGACAGCGTGATACTTGCTTGGATGGTGAAGGTGTTGGTGATCTTGATTCCGCTCGTGATAGCGATCCCTTTTCTGAAAATATATCGCTGTTACGTCTTCTAGAACCTCCTGATCTAACGTTACCTTTTTCTTCAGTTGGAGTCTTGAATTTTCGGTGCAATGTATCAATAAAACTTTCCTTGCTAATTTTCTTCTTTACATCCTTTGATGAAGACTTCCCCCACCAAGAAGGCATGTTTCAACTTCTAGAAATTAGAGACTTCAATATAGGCCTCGAGTTGGGTAATATTCAAGTAACCAAGTATTTTTCACATGTATAATTGAGATGATAGAGGATGCTCAATGCTTGACGACCAACAATGATATTGTCAATGAAGAAGGGATCGCCCAACTGGCTGTACCCAGCAGCTCTGGAACATCATAGAAGAACGTAAGAACCAGTCCAGAGTAGGAAATAGTGCACATAAAAGAGTTTATTTAATCAGCTTAACCAATTATAATCCAGTGTGCAAGAAACAACAAAACGTAAGAAAAAAGTGCTGGAAGCCAGTTACATGGTTTATTACACAAATAAAAGTGTAACATTGAGAAAAAGACAGATTCATGGAATCAGGGTTCCATTGAAAAAAAGAGAAACTGAGATAATATAGAGCCATCAAAGCACACAAATGAAAAGCATATTCTAGAAGCAAATGAAAATTAAGGAAAGCAATTCATTTCAAACCTAAGAAATTTGTTTCCTTTAATATTAAGTTACATTGACACAGATGTGTGTGCCCGAATTCGACATGGATACAAAGTGTCTGACACTGCAAAATATAAAAAATTGAGGTATATCACATACAATATGTGTCTATGCCGTGTCCGACACGGACGCGTGGATATGTATTCGACACATATTACTATTAAGATATGGCGTGCCCATGTAACATAGTATCAATAAGATGAACAGAATACAAACTGATAAATGTCGATGGTAGTAACTAGTAAGGTCCCCTCCCATTCTTTAAAATTGATGATGTTTCCCTTTCTGTTTATTTTTCCCATTCAGTAAGTAAGCCGTGGATCATTAAACTTTGGCGAAAAATAACATGCTAACCATCAACACTTTGTAGTTATAGGCTTATCAGCTTATCGCACATAACCAAGTTGTTAAACTTTCCAGAACATACTCAGTCTCGTAATTTCCTTTGAAGTTAATAATTCCTACTAAGTGTGAACTCACTTAACAATTAAAGCTACACAAACAATCAGAGGACTTCAATTAGATCATACATAGTCTGAACTACTCAAAATCAGTACCATCATATCATAAGCTCTATTCTTTATGTGCTCCCACATTGTCACTTCTTTTTTACCAGATAATCAACGAAACAGAAAACAATCATTTTCCCTGACGCCAAACTAATCTTCAAATACTCACTCACATAGATCTTTCTAATACATGCCACGAAAGCCTTTCATTTCAATCCTTAAAACACTCAAAATACACTTACTTAAACTAATCCGATACCTGTTAACTGATCACTACACATTCACACAGATCTATGAAATGAAAAGCTCAAATCTTCTACTTGTACTAACAAAAAGTAAATCAGAATTCAAACTTACTTACTTGAATCAATAATATATCAAATCAAACTCATAATTACAGTAACAACAACGATCGCTGATTTGGAGTTGAAAAAGTCCAACTGTTAGAATCATTAATGAAGAATTTGAATTTGGGTTTCAATTTGGAGCTCCGAAGAGCAAAAAGTGAAACCCTAGAAAGTGAAATGAGGAGGAGGAAAAAAAGAGTGGAGTGGAGTTGAAAGAATGGGGATTGGTTTGGTATTTTACTGAATTTAGATGGGTAAAAAGGGAAGTTTGAGATTTTAGAGCAAAGGAAAGATGAAGAGAGAGTATTATTATTATTATTATTATATATTAAGTATATATATATATATTTTTTTTTTATATATAATATTATGAAAAGGAAAATGGATATGTTGTCTGAAGTCTGAACACTCAACTATTTCAATCCATTTTCTTTCCTGTCCTGTTTTTTATTCGGTATTTATGGCGAGTAGAATACTTATTGGGTATATATACGGGCTACCCAATTTCTATTACTCATGGCCCATGTGATTGACCCATTGTTACATTCGATGTATTCATTCACTCGAGTATAGCAAAAGGGCGGTGTGGTGGGGATCTAATGTTTGGGCCTTTACATATAGAATGCTCATTTCTACAGTGGTTTGTTTCTTCGTGTCCCATTCATATTGTATACTATATATTTCAGACGTTGTTGAATTTATTTAGGGGTGAAACTCAGTCGGGTTGAGGCAACATTTCAATCCGAGCCCAGGACTAAGTTCGGTTCTTAAATTTTCAGTCTAAGTCCTAGCCCGACCAAGTTAAATTGGGTCAGGTTAAGTCGGGTTGGTCAAATTTCTTGGATTTGTTTTTAGAATTATGAGATCAAAAACACTAAAATTGAAATTTTCTAATGAAATCAAAGAGATTTGATTGTCTGAAAGATAAACTAATCTTATTGATTACATTATTTTTCTAAAATAGAGATTCTTAACCTTATTTTTTTACAAAAATAAAGTGATTAAAATATATACTTACATATATGCATATATGGGCTTGGATTTTTCGGTTTTTTTATATTCTAACCTGAGTATCCAAAATCAAATCGGATTTTGATTTTACAAAACCAACCTAGACCAACAGAAATGATTTTAAACCATCTGGCTTGGTGCTAACCCGACCCAAATTTCATCCTTATAATTTAGGTTGGTTTGAAATATGCATGCAACTCAGATGCTTTGATTTTGGCCATGGAACTGTCACATGCTAACATGCATATCATTTCTTCAATGCAATTTCCCCGTGTTAATTTAAAAGAGCAGCCGGTTGACTGACAAATGGATGATCGTGATTCCTGACGTGAAAAAAAAAATGATAATGGATGGAACCAATTTTCTTTTTCTTCGTACATTTTATGTACAGAAGTTGGACAATTAAGCGGTGTCACATAGAATGGAATCGAGGCGTTAATGGCAAGGCAAATTTGCAAATTGTAAAATTAAAAATGGAAGTTGTAGAAAATACCTGTAAATATCCATGCTATTTACTAAACTGACCAGTTAAACTAGCAAAGTTTAATCGAAACACGAGGGATATTCTGTGAAAAGCAAAGTAAGGACAGGAATATTACCAGTAGCATCATGAGGATGATGTGCCCACGTGTACAAACTTCAGTCCTCATAATAAACAACAGAAGCAGAAACGTTTCCCGCTTTCGAAAAAGACAGTTTTACAGTGTAGACGTGTAGTAGTAGATATTCACTTGCATGAAGGAGAGAGAAAACAGCTTCAGCTTCATTGCTATAACAGTGAAGTTATATAGAAACTTAAAAAATGACTGTGTAGTTGTGTTGAAGTGAAGTGAGTTTATAGTTCATTATTTTGACAAGTTATTATAATGGCAATCGGTGGAGTGCTTTCCAGCAGAAATTTCGGCTACTTTATCGGTTCAGGTATTTGTTTCGGCAAATTGATTGTTGAAGATGAAAAGTTGCATTTTGTCTTTTCTTGCTAACTTGCTTGTTGCATGTTTGGAAACATTTGTAGAATTAGGTGATATACAAGTTTAAATTATGTACATTGTGAAGGCCAAAGGATACACTAGCTAATTTAACATGTATTTACTTTTAAATCTTTGATTAATTTGTAATTTTCCAGATAGTGTTTGTGTTTGTTATTTTAAAAAATAAAATAAAATTGTGTGTTTTTGTGTTCTAGTGTTTCTGTTTTGGTTTGTGATTTGGAATTTGCATCATCCACTAAATAACAGTTTTTAAATACAATATGGATGTTGAGGATGAGTAAGGAAAAAGTAAGAAAGAAATGTGCACATGTGTTTTAGAGAAACTTTAAATATCCAAGGGAAATATTGATTCTTTTGTTATGTTAATCTTTTTCTTCCTGATGTCACAATTTATTGTAATCAAGGTGGTTTTATAAATGACATTAGTTCGAAAGTAGTAATTAATCAGGATCTTTCCCACAAAACGCATGACCAGAAGCAAATTAGTAAACAAGATTCATCTTGTGAAGGCATGGTTGGCTTGAAGTCTCGAAAGCCTATTGACTTGTGCATTGTGGGAAAGTATGTAGCAGTGAGCGCAGAGTAGTTATTCGTTCTACACGCGCTTGCTACCTGTGCTTTCTCTGGTGTACGAGGATATGTCTGAATTACTGTGCTCATCTAACTATTGCATACTGATTTCTATGGGGGTATGAGTGTATGGCCCACTCCCCCACCACAATACGAGTGGGAGAGGGGGGAAAGATTAAGAGTTTCTTCATTTGATAATTTCAAATATCTGACAGTAATAAAATGATTCTGACAGGAAAAATTTATGAACTGGAGCAGGCTACTTCACCAAAAGGAGAGCATTTGGGTGGTGTCAGTGCGATCTGTGCAAGGGGGAACAGAATGAACAAAATGTTACATATTCCAAAAGGAAAGTATTCCTATATGTCTAGAAACTATTTTAGCCCTGTTGTGCATCGCATCTTTCTCTCATGTCAAAGCAGTATGAAGCGAAATGCTGAATTGGAGCAACCTCTCTCAACCTACACAAGATTCTGCAAAAAATTTCACAGCGGTGGTCTTAAACGAAGAATTCAAGGAAGATGTGAATGCTTTCTTTCTTCAGATACATTTAGTGCCACTTGGGCGCAGCCAAGAAGGATGGATAAACTTGGCATATATGGTACACAATGGCAGCAGATTGAATACCTTAAGGCAACTAAAACACGGACCAACTATAAAGCAGAGTCATATGACTTAGAAGGACCGAATTTGGACTCAATGGAATTTTCAGAAGTCCCAGATGTGGAGAAAACTTCTTCTTGGCAGGAGAAATTTCCAAAACGTTGGGTGATTGTACTACTATGTTTTTCAGCATTTCTCCTCTGCAATATGGATCGTGTAAGCTATACCCTGGAGTCCTTACCTTTGTCTGTAGTCACCATTGACTGTTGAACCTACAAATTGTGCGTACTCTGCATTGTGTATAACATAAACTATCCGTGGCAGGTGAATATGAGCATTGCCATACTTCCGATGTCTGCAGAGTACAACTGGAATCCTGCAACTGTTGGTCTAATTCAGTCGTCCTTTTTCTGGGGCTATCTACTCACACAGGTCTGGCTTGATATATGACCTGAAACTATACATGAACAGATATGTTTGCTAATCCATTTGCAGTTGCGATTTTGTAGTTCAAAAATGCAATGAACTACAGTTGGTTGAGTTTTCTAGACTTGCTGAAACTTACGTGGGATATCCTAATCTAAGTAATTGGCCACTGGAACTATTTTCAATTTCTTACATGTGGAAGACAATATTATGTAATACTCACACAAAACAACTGCAATTTATTTAAGAATTCTGAGAGTTAACTAATGTACGGAAAAGAAAGTGAAATTCAAGAAACCAATAAACTGAAATAATTCTCAAAAGCATTTCTAAGTAGCAGAATTAGCAACGTAATTTTTTGTAGTACCTTGGTTTTGTATCACTTTCTTAAAATCTAAGATGACTGACTGGAGGAGTGGAGGACAAAAAGCAGATGGTTATAGATGTACCTTTGATAAAAGTACAATGGGGTAGCAATTCTTGACTGTTTCACCAGCATATAGGCTTGTATATACCTATACCAGTCACATGATCACCATAGAAGTACTTATACTCATACTTTTAGTTCTATATACGTGAGGCTTAAATCATAGGCTGCACATTGTATTATATGAACTGTTTGTGACTGAACTATACATGTATTTGTATTCTCATGGATCCACCTAGATACCGTTGCATTTTTTCTGATTGGTACAGTCTTTATAACTTTGAGAAACTTGCACAAATTACAGAGTACTTCATTGTATGTCTATATATACATGTGTGTGTCAAACACATAAGAAATGGAAGTAATAATGGTTTAATCCCTGCATAATTTTGATAGATCATATGTGTCAAACTCATAAGAAATCAAGTGATGGATTAAGCCTTCGTACTTCTGTTTATTTATCTTCCTATTTTTATATAGATTGCTGGACGTACTGGAATGGTTAAGAACTTTCTTTTAGGCGCTCTTCATACTTATTTTAACATGTCTTCCTGTTTTTCAAATAGATCGCTGGAGGTATATGGGCAGACAAAATTGGTGGCAAACTCGTGCTTGGTTTTGGGGTGGTATGGTGGTCACTGGCAACTGTTTTAACACCTATAGCTGCAAAAGCTGGGCTTCCCTTTTTACTTGCTATGCGTGCTTTTATGGGGATTGGTGAGGTTGGCTTCTTCAATTTAATTGTAGTTTTGGAAGTCATTGTTTCTTGGTTATACAAAATATTATCGAAAGCAATTAACTTCGTTTATTTTTCACTTCAAAAATATTTAAAAGTTCTGTTGGTGTCTGATCATGTTTTTTATGTTGCTATACATAGACATGCTTCTCATAGTTATGTTTCTCATGTTTTTTCAATGTAGCTTTCCTGGTCAATTGTTTAGGAACACACACAAATAAGAAAAGCGAAGACGGGAACAAGAATACAGAATTTAACATGGATTCCATTGAACAAAGAAAATTTTACTATGCTCAACGGAATCATAAAAGAGAATAAAGTTGCAATGTCTTCTCCCTTTATATACAGGTTTACGTAGTGGAGTGATAAGTATATCAATATAACACCGTAGCATATACTATGATATACCTTATATTTTATTGTATAATTTGCTTTGTTATTGACCAAGATAATAATCCATGCTAATCTGGTTTGTATACAAGATTCCATTCATACTACTTTAAAATCTCTCTCTCTCTCTAGCTGAGCTTCTTATTTTCTGCGTTTGAATCTGATCAAAATTCGCTCTGTTATTTTCTTAGGGTGTTGCCATGCCTGCTATGAATAACATGTTATCGAAGTGGATTCCAGTATCTGAGAGAAGCAGATCACTTGCACTAGTGTACAGCGGCATGTACCTTGGCTCGGTCACTGGCCTGGCTTTTTCTCCCATTCTAATTCATAAGTTTGGATGGCCATCAGTGTTCTACTCTTTTGGATCTCTTGGCAGTATCTGGTTTGCACTATGGATGACAAAAGTGAGTTATGTCCCTTGTATCTTTATTACAACGCTGATATGTTCCCAGAAAATATATTGGTTTTCTTGTTCCCTGTAAGCACTAGGTTTTGTCTTGACGATCATATGAACCATTTAAGCTACAAGTAGTATAGAATTTGTGACTTGGAGCATAATATAACTTTACTTTCAATATTCTTTTCAAAGTTTTATTTTCTTTTTTGAGAAAAAGAAATTGTGTTTCGGTCCAAGAAGAAGCTACTTTCTTGTTACAGGATATACATTGCTTTTCATTTTTCGTTGTCCTTTGTTTCTTAATAGGCACACAGTTCGCCTCAAGAAGATCCGGAGCTTTCTGCAGAGGAAAATAAACTCATATTAGGAGGCAGTGTATCGAAAAGTCCTGTTACAGTCATTCCGTGGAAATTAATTTTGTCTAAAGCACCTGTCTGGGCTCTAATAATCTCTCACTTCTGTCATAATTGGGGAACTTTTATTCTTCTTACATGGATGCCAACATACTATAATCAGGTATCCTGAGTAGTTATACATATTAACTTCATACTCCATCAAACGTATACAGGATGTTGTGCTTGATCTTATTGTAAGAAGAAAGCATGCAACCAAATTGTAAAAGCTGGAGGGCAGTTCAATATCAATATATCATGTTTGACACCCTGGAAAGCACTACTCAAAGGAAGCATACTGATTTTTTTGAAACATTTTTCAGGTTTTGAAGTTCAATCTTGCTGAATCTGGACTACTCTGTGTCTTACCATGGTTGACCATGGCTGTGTTTGCAAACATAGGAGGGTGGATTGCTGACACACTTGTTAGCAAAGGTCTTTCCATAACAACAGTTCGGAAGGTAAGTTCAACTACTCACAAATAGCCCATTGGCACTGTCCAAAGCTTTTGAGCTACTAAAAGTATTATATATGTTTTGTTTGAGAAAATTACTGATTAGTTGAATTCTGCGATGAAACTCATTTTGTTTATCTGGGTCCATTTGTTGTATGACATGTACATATCAGATCAGTTTAGCATCAAAAGTGGGTAAACATGTTTTTTTTACCACTTATTGTTCTAACTTGCCAATTCCTTCCAATAACAGATCATGCAGTCAATTGGGTTTCTGGGTCCGGCCTTCTTTCTCACTCAGCTGAGCCGTGTCCGCACTCCAGCCTTTGCAGTTCTATGCATGGCATGCAGTCAGGTTAGAAACATTTTACTAGTAACTGCCTATAGTGTGAATTGTTTTGTGATTTAACTACTATACATGCTGGTGCTAAGATGGTTGTTGTGCTTTTTGTTGAATTCCTTTCAGTATATACCAGTTGAATAACTTGTCTTAATATTTGATTGTACACTCCTTTTTCTTTCCCACAGGGTTTGGATGCATTTTCACAATCTGGTCTTTATTCCAATCACCAAGACATTGGACCACGTTATTCTGTAAGTTGCGTTTTCTGTTTTTCCCTTCTGTGTGTGTGTGTGTGTGTGCGGGCACGCGTCTTAAAAAATAGTGGGAAGAGAGGAGGGCGAAATATCTTTATATGCCTTCTACATCTTGATTCTTAAAACCCTGAATAGATTCAATACTTGATAGGAGCACACCGAAAAAAACTAAATAATGATGATCAATTGTCTAGAGCAGACAGTTTATGCCAATTGAGTGGATGCATCAATCGTAGGCATGAAATTGTTGCTCCGAACTGGACTTCAGCTTGAGTTGTGTGCTATGAAATCGTACGCATGGAATTATATTCTTTAAAATAATCTGTGCCGGATACGTATCCACGATTCCACATGTCCATGTTGGACACGTCACGGACACATACCGTATGTGATATACCTCAGTTTTTTATGTCTCTGTGTCAGACACTACGTATCCGTGTATGTCAATGTAACTTGGGTTGTATGTGATTGATGGGTATATGTGTTTTAGAATGTAAACTTGACACAGGAAAGTAATTAAATGAAAATATTGATTTTCAAATAACATTTCTCATCACTTGTTCAACTCTAGTTCAGTATGGATTTATTCTTATTTTCCTGTGAATTGCACTTTTATTACAGAAAAAGGGATTGTATAATGGAAAATAGAAATTCTGATATTCACTGATCAACAAACTAGGACATATGTGTGCATGCACACAAAAACAAACCTGAGAAAAAAAAATAGGTGCCCCAAAATAAGTGCAGAAAAGTCTTTTAATATCTTTCACAAGTAAACTTTGGACCCACAGGGTGTGCTGCTGGGATTGTCGAACACCGCAGGAGTGCTTGCTGGTGTCTTTGGTACAGCTGCCACTGGATACATCCTCCAACGAGGTACATCTAGACTCTAGCAGCAAAATCCGATATAGTTAATTACTTTAGCTCAACCTTCTCTGTCATGCTTGGGATAATTCTTGTTTCAATCTTCGCAGGTTCATGGGATGATGTCTTTAAGGTGGCTGTTATCTTGTATATTGTGGGCACACTAATATGGAACTTATTTGCAACTGGAGAGAAAATTCTTGACTAGATAAAAGTAGAAAGGGAGCTGATGCAGTTTATAACCAAATCATAACATTCTGTGAAAGAGGACTCTGAATCTGGAGAAGGCAGATATGTCTTGCAAATTTGTCCAGATCAACAAGCTATTTTACTATCAGTATTAGTGCTCTTGGTACACGAGCCCACATGCCCCATTTGGTATGAATTTGGCTTGGCCTGGAAACCTCACCGGTAACTGCTATTGCTCTCCCATAATTTTGGTTTATATGCTTTTTTACTCGGATATAGTTCTGGCTGATTGTAGCCATGAAACTTCTTTTACTTGCAATGCGTTTAATTGTGTGAGTCTACGGAGCACCATCTCTTTTTCCTTTTTACTACTCTCCCCTTAGTTCACCTCCAACTCTTAATTCTTGCCTAAAATCTTCCTTTTTCAAATTTTCCGTTCAGTAGTTCAGATCATATCATCTGTCTTGTACTCTTGCGTGTACTTCAGAATATTTCAGAATCACTAGCTTTCATATTTGGGTCCTTCACATTTTGAGAGGTTTTTGTCCGTTGTTGTAGACAGTTTATTTTTGGGCTGGTTTTGGCCTGTTTAGGCACTGGGTTGTGTAACTTGTTCATAAATTTATACAAATTAACCCAAGGCAAGCCAATCCCATGTAGGATCATATCATATTCCTAGTCTGGGTCCCTACCCCGTGCTTTTTAACTCGATTTCTCGCTGGCCCAGTTGTCAAGGTCGTGGGAAAGTATACAGTATACTGTGTCAGATGTCTGTAGCTACCAACCTTCAATGCGAACAATGAATTTAAGTGGTCTCTCAGTAGTACAAAGGACAAACAAAGGTCTCCGAGCGACCGAGCCCAACTAAGTACAGAACTACCTTCATAGACGATCAGTAAAATGGAATGTTTGCCTACATGATATTTACAAAGAAGGCAATCTAGTCCATGGGAATGTGCGATGTTCATGTTACCTGCTGGAAGATTATCTCTGTGTCTGTGAAGTTCCCCCAGGATTTTAAAGAGGCAAACAAGAATGGTAGATTTGGCGAGCCTGGTGGAAAGGTCGAAAAGTCTGCAAGGTCCAGAAGACTTTTAACCAAATAAATGATCTATTAGGTACTGGCTATTAATTCCACGCGTAAATGTGTAGATCTACCAAATGGGAGGAGTGATGGAGAAAGGGATGGGAAACCAAAGATGGTGCTATTGGTTATTTATGGAGATCAGTGACTTTGCTGAACAATTTGCCTGGGTGATACCAAACAGATCTACTCTTTTCACTGTCAATGGATATAAAACCATGTTAAAGGGTCATTTTCTGTGATGGAGGTTTCTCCATAATAAAAGTGGCATTAGAGTGGGCTTAGTTCTCCTCATAGGGTGTTGAAGTTTGAATGAAAGGGCATTTACCTCATGTACTTACAAAAGTGAAAGAGACCTAGGAAAGACTCGAGTCTTTTGACATTTGTTTAAACTTTAGGGAGTAACTAACTAAAAGGCTATCATCAGTCTCTAAAGCCTATAACACCAAATTTCTTAGGGACTTGAGTGGATCACTTGCACGTGTAATTGGCTATGACCCTTTGTCACTGTGGACCACTTATGGGTGAGTTGTGAGTATGAACTATGAAGTTATAAACACTTCGTCATGCCACTAGAATTCGTTAGGAAGGTTACTAATTATGGAGCATACCTGTGCAAGCTGATAACGATATGTAAATATTGAGTTTCCAATCCAACACACTATTAATCACAATTTAAGGCCAGACAGAATTGAGGTACTGGAGATGCTTTTAGGTTCTACATTTCATCCTTAACTGCTGAGATTCTCATTATCTTTACTCCTCGCCAATTTTACTGGGCAATGAACACCAACAATTCTGGCACTTGTGAGTTGTCCGTCACAGTAGCATAGAACGTTGAAACCTCTATCATAAATTCATAACCGTAGAGAACTTCTTATCAAGTGCGCAGCTAATCTACAAAGTGTTTTAAAGGAAAATATATTTTCTTTTTTCTAATCGAGTGTCCGGGCCAACTTAAGCACACCTTGCACCTCGACTAATTCCGGAGCCTAGTTGGAAATTCGACCGGGTACTACTGCTTCCGATAGCTTGAGGGGAATTGAACTAGTGACCATTTGGGAGCAAACCCAATGCGGGACCATTGGACTCTGAGCACTATGCCACTACCAAAATATTGGACGGAACGGAATTCCAAGAATTCCATCGAAATTACGAACTATATGGGTGGTGCAAGTGTGCAACTCTTCTAAGGAGTATAGTGTACAGTCCTTATTGCTCTTTGGAATTGATTATCAAAATTGAGTATAATATATTTTTCTTGAGAAAGAGTGTAGTAGTGAATAGACTCTCTATGGAGGGGATAGGGAGGTGTAGAAGTAGAAGGGTATACCCTCAAAGAGCATTTCCAGCCCACGTTTCGATCAGGTAGGCACCCACTTGAAATGGGCCTCCTCTGCAAAACTCCAACAACAAAGCACTTTCCCTTCATTCATCAGTGATGCAGCAACTGGTGGATTATATTGGGACGACATGAAAGATGCAAGTCAGTCGAACCCAATTCCAATTGCCATTTACAAAGTCAGTCTAGAGATGGTTCTACGGTTGTACGGTTGCACCTACCTAAACAAGCCGTTTTGAGTCCTGACCCACTTTCAATTGATCGTTTCACTGAAACTGAAATGACAGTTTTATACATGAAGGTGGGTTCACCCTCCCAACCTTCTGCGATTAGAATTGACATGGTGTGCGTGGAATAAGTTCCAATTCTTTGTTATAGTTGAACTATCTCCATCAAATTTTTTTCCAGTCACAACTTAGAGTTTTTAGACTATGTTTGAAAATAAGGACACATTCGTTTTGCAAGTAACGAGAAAATTAAATATGAGATCTTCTTAAATATACTTTATTAATTAAACATTCATGAGTATCGAATTTCATACTTTAGCCATAAAGAATGGCATTTACATATATTAAACCTGCTTTATAAACGTTTATTATTAACTTGAAAACATTGATCACACACTATAAGAATGACTTGAAATTAAAAATGAAACAAAAGTTATATATGAGGCTTCCCCCCTCCCCCAACTCCTTACATAAGAGAAACCCTTTGATGTTGAGCTAGTAATGTAAGTAAGTACACGCCAATCGCACATTGCCGCCAAGTTAAAACCGAGAATTTGCAGTTGGCTAACACTTACCTTTTTCATCGTCATATATAATGAAAATACTTTTTATATCTGTATACACAAATTAGACCAAAATCAAGCTGTCACACCAACCAAACCACTTCCATGACCACACTTAACGTCCCCATTACACTTAACGGCACGAGCATTGATACTGTGCACCACATCCTCATCAAGCTTTTTACGAACAGCTGCCACGATATCCGACAAGTCTCTATGGTGCACGTTAACCATGAGCCCATACTTCATGAACAAAGTAAGAGACATTTTCTGCTCGACACGATGGCCTTGTGCTATTGTAAGCCTATGGCGTAGCAAAACCGAAGCTGCAATTGATTTCATTTGAAGATAAGCCAAATCTTTACCCAAACAGATCCTTGGCCCAGCATTAAACGCCACGAATCGAAACGCGTCTTGTGCTTCAAATCGTTTCTCATCAGATGATAACCAACGCTCGGGTTTAAATTCCAAACAATCTTCACCCCACGTGGACTTCATCCTACCCGATGAATAAATTGAGTAAGTGATTGCTGATCCAGCGGGTACAAATGTGCCATCTGGCAAAACATCATCCTTCACCACGTGCTTTGAATCTTCAGGCACGGACGGGTATAGACGGAGAGTTTCTGATAATGCTGCCTTTAGGTAATTCAGACGGTCAACTTCTTCGAACATCAGTGGCTCATCAAACCATTCTGATGTATTATCGCCACGTGTCTCAATCAGAACGGTTGAAATTTCTTCTAGTATTTTATTCTCGACTCGTGGATTTTGAGTAATGAGCCAGAAGAACCAACTCAGAGCAACTGATGACGTGTCACGTCCAGCTAGGATGAAATTGAGTGCCACGTGTTGGAGGAAAGAATCTGAGTAGGACTCTTTTTTCTTCATGAACCTTGACAGCAAATCATCATGTTGCGTTGCAATATTCTGCTGGTTCATCAATTCGAGCTTACGTGTGTTGATGACCCTAGATAGATATTCGTCCACGTGTTTAAGACTTTGGTTCAGGTTGACTTCTAAACCAAGTCCAAGCCATCTTTTCAGTTTCCATACAACCTCAGGCAAGATAAAACGCTGCAACGTAGCCTCGGTGGCAGTATCGAAAGCGTTAGCGAAACCATTAACTGGTAGACCCGGGGCCAGGGTTTGTGGGTCTTTACCAAAAGCCAATCCACAGATGTTATCGAATGTGATTCGAAGCAGGAGATCTTGGAGATCTATTTTTTCAGATTCGAGTTGAGCAGTTTTTAGAATCGGGCAGAATCTGAGTTGAATCGCCCGGTTCACCCAACGACCCATAGCTTGACGGAGAGTTCTTGTGGTGAACTCGAGGGCAGCGGTCTTTCTTTGAAACAGCCACGTGTCGCCATCGGAATTGAAGATGCCTTCACCCAGTAAATCATGAAACACTGCCTGCCATGTGGGACCCTTGGGGTAATTATCGAACCGAGTCTTTAATATGTGCTCGAGATTCTTGGGATCGCACGTGACAGTCACGAGACATTGTTTTCTAGCTAGAAATGGGATGGCGCAGATGCATGTCTGGTACGTGCCACCACACGCGCGAAGATTCTCAGCTATCCAGTCATGCATACGATGTGCGTTCTCGATCAAACCAGGTAAACTACCCACTAATGGCCATACACGTGGACCTTTTAATGATCTCGAGATGAAACTGAACCACAGTAAATACCCCATGATAGCCGTCGACACAAGTAAAACAGTAGATGAATCCATGATTAACAAGTACGTGAACAGTAGATGAAAAACTAGCTTCTCCTCTTTATGACTTGGCTCTCGATCTCAGGAAGCAATGCTGATGAAGCTGAAGCTGTTGTTCATTTTGAAAGAAATGAAGTTGTGTTTGAAGAAAAGAGTCTTAGGTTATGTGAAGTGGATATGCATTAGTGAGTGAGGTAGAGAGAGAGAAGATAAAGAAGTAGAAAAAAGAGGAGATGGATTTATAGAAGAGAAGAAAAGACAAGGAGAAGCATTAAAGAAGGACAGACTGTTCTTGTATTCCACCACATCACCTCACCTCACAATTCACAAACAAACACACACTCAAAAAAATTTCTTACTTTCTTTCTCTTTCCTTGTTTCTTTCTTTCAATTTAGCCTACTAACCATCTGACTCTTTACAATAAATGCTAGCAGAGTTCGTTGAGAATTTAACATCAAACAGCCATGCAGCCTTAAGAAACCGCATCCAGGTTTCCTTCTCTCATATTTTGTACTAAGCCAAAACCAGACACACTTTTTATCTCTTGGGGTGTTCTTCTATCACAAGCCCGCTCACCTAATTTTACAGAAAATAGGAGCTAGTCTTTAAGACTATCAATAAATGAAAGTGAGTGAGATAGAGAAGTTAATGAGTTTGGTTGAGAAACTTTGAGATAGTGAAGAGAATTAAAAAAATAGGTCACCGATTTTGTAGCTTTTTTTTTGTTTAATTACTGTTTCTTCCTAATTTGATTATGGTTTTCGTATGTAATATGGTTTAAGATTGGGTGACCCACCTTCCAGCTATAATATATGCCCTCCTATTATATGCATGCATGCTACATTAGTCAAGAATATGGTTTCGCCATTTGCAAAATTTTCCCACATCACAATATCTATGGCCATTTCTTGGTGCACACACATATACACGAACCAAATAAACGTGCAAATAATATGTATGCCAAACAAGCCCGCTTGCCATTAACGAATAATTAAACTGGCTGTGACTGGTTGCCATTTTTTTCTCTCTGCAAACTCAAACCATGATAGTTGCGAGTGAGATGCCCAATTTGGGGTAGGACATATATCACTGGGATAAGTGATTTGGCTGTCCCGGCCTTTACAAGAGTTATTCTAACAATTCACATTGGTGGTGTAAATAGGTTAATAGGCCTGCTTTTAGAAAATATGTTATTCCAATTGGAAGAAAATAGAGATGGATGAGTGGGATTGTGGGAAATGCAGTACATGCAAGTCAATGTATGAATCTGTAATAGTTGGCATTGGGGTCTTGCCTATACTTTTTAATGATGTTAGTGTGTCGATCGTATGTAGCATTCAAAAGAGGTCTATTCCTTCAATTGAAGTTCGAACTTCGAACTATACTAGTATACTACTAATAACTTCATTACAATTTGATCGAGCGAGGACTATTTCAAGACCCGCCGGCCAACAAATAAAATGGGCTCCCCAGTAATCAATAGCAGATTAAAATTGGTTTGGGAAGATACACATAATTTTCTAGCTCAAGTATGGTGAATCATTAACAGATGTTTACCAACTGAAGTCTGAATCTTAATCCAACTATTACAGGCCTTGGGCACAGCACAAAAGTCTTAGGCATCAATTAACACGTACTATTTTGTCAATAGTGTTTGGCGATTCATTGACTGAGTCATGAATATCTTACTAATCAAATATCAACTCCAAACCAGGTGTGGGAGCAGTTACATTGCGTTATCATGAGCATTGACTATTGTGTTTTGAGGGTACATTGCTCTCAAAGGAGAAGAGTTGGGAGGTAGTTCACATTTAAATTCTTCTAACGCAAGCATGATCGATCAATTATGTATGGATCGACTAAATTTAAACACACACTTAGTATAGTCATCGAAGTAGGAATTTTAATAATCTCGTATTGGAACTGCATTTCACAGTATTTATTCTGACAAGTGACAAACCTTGGACTGGAGTCAGAATTGTGTTTTGTGTCCCATATTTCTTCAGTGGTTCAACAGTAGTCATCAACTGATTTGCTAAAAGAGAGTTTATTTTGGAAATCGGTTGTGAAATTTTAAGACACACACGACCATTAATGTTTGGCCCAATCGCCCAAAGCAACAAAATTACTAAAAAGAAGATTCCTAGTCCTCTTCATCGCTACTATACTAGGATTACTCGCAGTTTCTCAGAGTTTCATCACATTCCCAAACATAGCGTGACATCTGACAAGGTTATATATGCAGCGAGGAATTCCTCTGGAATGAGCTTTTTGAAGAAAATATTTTCGAGTCTGAAACAAGCTGATCAGATAATGAAATGTTGCTACTCTTGTTTAGGGTGCCATGTAGTCAGAATTCCAGTTGACTTTTTGCTCTACAGAATGTCAACGAGTAATGGCTTACTTATCTAGTTATCTTCAATTCCTGTTTTTTAGCCAAAGTGAGTTAAAGCAAAATTTTGTCACAATTCACAGGGTCAATCCGTCAATCACATGATAACGCGCGCTTGCGAGTTTACCGCACAGCAGGTGAATTATGCATTAACGCAGCCCAATACTTTAAAGCATCCATGATCCATGGACACACAACAGTATAATGTTTTTTTTTTGGTAACACAACAATATAATGTTAATCTGAAGATAAAGTGTAACTAAAAAAAAATCCACTTCAATTGTCAACTGGATATAAACTGAGATATGCTCCATCATATTGTCCAGATTTACCCATCTAATTCATTTAAACACAACATTGAATCGAATGGTTGAGATTTACCCATCTACTTGGGTTATTTGCATGGGTACACATATTGGATGAGTGTGTATTACTGTATTAACTCTTACAGGTCTGGCAAATTATATACTTATATATGGTCAACTCTTTGGACACTGCAATTGGATGGTATAACTTATCAAAAGTTTATCCAAACACCACCTGGTACTGAACATGAAAGTGGTCAATCTCTATTGAATGCCGATGAACAAAGGCGCACTCTAAAACTTGGTCACCAAAACAGGTGAGCATCATTTAATGTCTTGCGACGCCAGTTCAAATGTTCAATCCACTGCATGCCATCTTTCGAATCATTAATCGTAGTGAGCAAAGTTAGGAACCCAATATAGAGAGGATTGACTAATCTTTTCTTGAGAGGAAGCCCAATTTAAACGAGATTATTTCGTTGATTGATTCGGATTTCGGAGTGTTTTATGGGCTTACTGGGTCAGAAGCGTTCAACTTTATAGTTAAGGACATGGGCTGCATTGGTTTCTGATTATCTGATATATATATATAAGTTGGGCTTGGTCAGGTAGGCTGAACCTGTGGAGCACAAAATATCTAACCTCCACTGGTATTGTTTTGCATTTAAAATGGTCTTTATTATACCTCTTTTCGTATAATTGGAAATGTCTTGATATTATTCAAGCTTCAATATGAATTTCGCCTATGTAATTATAAGAAATATGAAGCTGAAAATTTGATATGCAAGTAAACAAGGAAGCTTTCTATTACTTGTCAATGGTGTTACAAGCTCTCTCTCTTTTTCTCCCTGATTTACAAATTTCTCTCTGGTTCATCAGTTTTTGCGGAAAAAACATAATGAATTTTTCTCTCCTCATTTGGTCTTTATATAGTCATCATTTTCCTTCCAGCTCCAATCAGTTGACGCGTGTCCATCTTTCTCTTATTCCTATCTTCTTTCTCGCTCTTTCCAGCAACATATAAACATGAGAGTTATCGACCCTTATGTTGATATCTCATGTTTTCATGAAAATAATGGTCAAAATATCAGTATATATGATATTTGGCCACCACAGTCTCATTAGACATTCTCACAAAACTTCAATCAAATTTATATTATTAAACAACAACAAAAAGTCTAAGAGTTTTATCAAAGACAAGTTCTTTCTTTTTATGGAGAGTGGAGTTTCAACATTGTAAAAAATTTGGATGAGTGATCAATAAACTTTTCATAGTTGCAAATATTTTTTTTAGAATAATTTAATATTTTTCAAAATAATTTATTATAACGGAATCCCATTCGTAGGATAGGTTCAAAAGCTGGTGTTAAATTATATATATAGTGCTTCACGTACTCAAGTTTTATTTACTCCATCACCCCTAACTCCACAAGGTGACAAAATATATTTGATTCGATGACCCTAAGTCCTAACCCAGTAATTTTTTATTTATTTTTTCAATAATCCTAACTCAGTCATTTTGGTGTTATCATGGTATGAAATATATATACTATTTCTCAAAACTTTTATTATTGTGTCTTAAAAACTTTACTGTTCTTTTTGCATATATAATGTTGCCATGATAAGTAAGTAACAAGCTCAAAGCAGTTGCAATTTTCTAGTTGATCGAATGGGGAAAAGAATGAAGAACACAAACTGTAAAACAACAGTACATATAATAGAAGCAACAAATATCAAACACTAGGGTTTTGGTTTGCATGCTCTTTAGTCTTTACACAACAAGTAACCATCTCCTACTCCCAGGGCCAGCTCTACCCCATAGCATAATAAGCAACCATTTAAGGTCCCGTAGCCCGAAGGGCCTCCAATATATTTTAGCCCATAGCCCACTAGTGTTTTATTAGCCAAAAAAAAAAAAAAAAACTATTATTGTTTTTCATTTATTTTAATCCGTTGGATAAACATTTTTACATTAGAAAATTGGAAACTAGAAAATCATGTTAAACCTCTTCGTTTCCTTCGCAATTTCGCCTTCTCTAACTAAAAAACATACACGCCCTCTATAATTTATTAAAGTTTTCACCACTCTATAACAAATAATCAAATATGAGGCATTGAAGCGAACACTTCAATCTTACCTCTATTTTTTTTTTTTTGTCTTATTTGGTTTTCCCCTATAATCTCTCATTTTTTCTATATATATTGTTTTATTTGGTGTAGAATTCTTCTTCTCTCTCTCTTGTGTATTTTTTTGTTAAAGAAATATATTGAAGTTCCAAGTTTATGAGATTACTATTCAAAAAGGAAAAAAAAAAATGTTTGGATCAATTTTTACAATAATTGTTATCCTCTAAATTCTTTGTTAATTAAATTGAGGTTTCCCTTCATATGAAATAACGTAAACAAATCCATAAGATGTAACAATTGTATTGGTATATATTTATACTGGAGGCCCCATATTCGAACTTTGCTTAGGGCCCCCAATTGCCTTGAGCCACCCCTGCCTACTCTGAACATTATTGATTGGTAGCCCAAAAATATACGCCACAGATCACAACATTTCTATCGCCTTGAATAATCAAACGATAGTCATTGGGACCGTGTGCACTGTTACTACTCCACACAACATTCGTACCAGATAAAATCACAAGGTTGCCATTGTTATGTAACTCTGTAAGGTAGCTCGGTATGATGTGCCCTTCCATTAGTAGTGGAATTCTAGAGCGTCCTATTTTGGTTGACGTACAAGACGAGATAACAATTTGATTGCATTATGAACCTATAAGGACCATTCTCAGTGAATTCATTATAGTTCAATGTTTCACCACTAAAGAGAATATCTTCAGAAACTACGCACGCTATTGATGGACAAGAAAACAAGAAGCAAAAGAGATGATACTATGTTGAATATACGTGCCATAATTATATGTTGATTGAGGGATGAACGTAGATTGTGAATGTATTAGATACAATATTGGAAGAAGAAGGGTGTTGTGAATTGTAATGTGCATGGTGTTGTACTCGAATAAAGAAAACAATAAATTAAAGAGACAAGGACAACAGTAATAGGGAATAACCAAGGCGCGGATTAGGCTGTCCTTAAGGAAAGATTTCGCCCTTTCCAGTGGTGTAGAAAGGCAACAGTGATGTTTTCCTCACATGATACAATGGTTTACAACAATCTGATTTGCACTAGAACAAACTACTCTCTAGAACGGCGTATAACTCTCTCTAGCGGCTAATAGTAAGAAGAGAAGAAGAAGAGGCAGCAACAGTAGCTTGGGTTTAGAAGTGCGAGATGTGTTTCTATATTGAATACCTCTCATGGATGCAAAGTCCTTGTTTATATAGAGGTACGGTCGTCTATTTCCAAAACAGAAAAGAAGTTTACTCGGAATAGAAGTCAAAACCCATAAGTAGACTCGGAATAGAAGTCCAAACCCATAGGTAAATTGAAATACGTAAAAGTGATTCTAACAATCCCCCACTATTTCAAAATACTTATAGTCCCCCACAATTTTGGAATAGGATATGACAAAAGAAAGGGTTACGAAATGTCAGAGAGAATCGAAAAAACAATGCCTAAGATACTGGTGCTTTACGAGATTAAATCAGTCATAAGGTAACATACATGTTTTATTTCATGTGAAAGTGGTAGATATAAAATCTTTGAACTAACATTCTCTTGTAGTAAAATAGATCACATACACCCACACTGTTATTTCATTATATGCCAGTTTTGTGGTGTTGCGCTTTTTGGCCCTGCGCTACCTATGTTTCATGAATGCTTTAGGATACAAGCCTAAATATCCATAAGAACCAACCCAGTTATACATTCATATAGGTGGATATCCATCAAGTGTACATTACAGTTAAAATACACTATCTCATTATAAAATGGATTATGGATTCCAATAAGAGTAAAATAAATCATCCTTACTCATTGCAATTCAAGTTATACAATGTATACAAAAATACTATCTCATCATAGGGTGGGACGTCTCAAAATAAAAGATGATAGTATATTAAAGCAACTAAGTGACTTATTTTTCCCTTTGAACCTACTTCATGGGATCTCCAATCACATAGGTAGGGTTGCCGTCAGTGTCGCCCTATATCTTAGGCAAAAATCTCATCCCCCTCGACGTTTCAACCACTTGCCTCCTGCTAAGTAGTTTTGTTAGAGGATCGGCCAAATTTAACTCTGACCTCACATAATCTAGAGCCATAACTCCAAATTCCAACAGCTGCTTTATAGACTTGTGTCTCAGACGTATATATCTGCTTTTCCCATTGTATAGTTTGCTCTGTGCCTTTGCTATTGCGGCCTAACGTACAATCACAATGCGTAGGTATAGCTGGAGGCAGTTTTATACCAATAGGAAGATTTGCCAAGAGGTTTTGAAGCCACTCAACCTCAGCACTTGTTTTATCTAAAGCAATAAGCTTGGACTCCATAGTTGAACGAGCTATCAAGGTCTGCTTAGAAGATTTCCAAGCGACTGCACCTCCACAAAGGGTGAATATATAACCACTAGTAGACTTGATATCATGAGAATCAGATATCTAATTTGCATCACAATAACCATCTATCACAGGTGGATTTTGTATCTGACTAAACCCAGGTATTGTTGACATTCCCTCATTTCCATCCCGGAGCATCTTTAGTTTCCCATTTATCGAAAAAATCCCACTCATTTTCCAAGTCTCATTCTTCATCGAACCATATGATATGGATCGATCTAGTAATGATATGGATTGATCTAGCAATGATGGAATGTATATTCTGTTTACTGAATCACATGAAATTTTACCGAACTCCATATCATAGATATAATGTATGAAATCATATGGCGGAGAAATAAAGAGAATTTTCTACTCAAATTAGAATTTGCAACGGATACAAATAGAAATGAATTCATAAAACATTCACGTAAATAAAATTCTGACGCTTAGACTTATGGAGCTTTGTATAGAATATCAAAAGTGATCCAACTTCTACCTATTATTATGATATTAGGATCTGGTTAGGTACCGAAAAAGTAAATGGATTGAGGATTGGATCGTTCTCTATGAATGAGATAAAGACGAGAAAAAGAACCTTTGGCAGAGTTTACCTTTTTTAGCACTTAACTTTTTCGTGGATTTCCTTGTTCAAAAGCGATTCGCGAAAAAGAGAGTAATTTTACCCATTTGTTAGTCGAATTAAGAGAATACAATTGAAGTGCCCAAAGGGGTTTTTATTAAGCACACGCAAGATATAGGCTGCATATTGCTTATCCCAGCCCGCTTGTAACGCTTGTGCGGGCCGTGCTATATCATAATTTCTATTTGATGATATTCAATGAAAAATTGAAGCATGCTAATTACCTTAATTCCCTATAGGCATATTGTTGCAACCCATTTCACAATTTTTTTTTTTTTATAATTCTCGACTACTTGGTTAGATCTTTGAAGGCCGAACAATACACCTAATCGACTTCATCGGTGAACCCATTTGGGTTGCCCTCGTACCCCTTATCGAGGGGGATCAAGGCTGCCACCGTGTAGTTCTCTCCTCTCTCCACTCTTTTCTATCTCACTCTTGGATTCTCCTCCTCTCTAGATGTCATCTCCTCTGGTTGTCTCCCTATTCTCCTCTCGTTGTCTCCTCATTCTGGCTCCTCTTATCTAGGTTTCTCCTCCTCCCTGGATGTCGTCACCCTACTCTTCTTCTCAAGATCTCTCCTCCTATTCCTCCTCCTCTCTGGCTGTCGTCTCCTTTGGCCGGCGTCTCCTCTAACCGTCGTCTCCTTTGGCCGCCGTTCCTATGGCCGTCGTCTCCTCCCTTCTCTGCTCTAGATATCTCCTCCTCTCTTCCTCCTCATCTCGGGACATCATCTCCCTACTCCTCCTCTCTGGCCGTCGTCTTCTCCCTTCTCTGCTATAGATATCTCCTCCTCTCTTCCTCCTCATCTCGGGACATCATCTCACTACTCCTCATCTCTGGCCGTCTTATCCTCTGGCCGTCGTCTCCTCTGACCTTCGCCTTTTTCCTTCTCTGCTATAGATATCTCCCCCTCTCTTCTTTCTCATCTCGGGACATCATCTCCCTACTCCTCCTCCCCTCTCTGGCTGTCGTCTCCCTTCTCCTCTTCTCTAGATCTCCCCTCCTATTCCTCATCCTCTCTGGATGTCGTCTCATCTAGCTGTCGTCTCCTTTGGCCGGCGTCTTCTCTGACCGTCGTCTCCTTTGGCCCTCGTTCCTATGGCCGTCGTCTCCTCCCTTCTCTGCTCTAGATACCTCCTCCTTTCTTCCTCCTTATCTCAAGACATCATCTCCCTACTCCTCCTCTCGGCGTCATTATCCGGCGTGTCGTCTCCTCTGGCCGTCATCTTCTCCCTTCTCTGCTATAGATATCTCCTCCTCTCTTCCTCCTTATTTCGAGACATCATCTCCCTACTCCTCCTCTTTGGCCGTCGTCTCCTTTGGCCGTCGTCTCCTTTGGCCGTCGTCTCCTCTGGTCATCGTCTTCTCCTTTCTCTGCTATAGATATCTCCTCCTCTCTTCCTCCTTATCTCGAGACATCATCTTCCTACTCCTCCTCTCTGGCCGTCGTATCCTCGGGCCGTCGTCTCCTTTGGCCGTCGTCTCCTCCCTTCCCTGCTATAGATATCTCCTCCTCTCTTCCTCCTTATCTCGAGACATCATCTCTCTACTCCTCCTCTCTGGCCATCATATCCTCGGGTCGTCGTCTCCTTTGGCCGTCGTCTCCTCTGGCCATCGTTTTCTCCCTTCTCTGCTAGAGATATCTCCTCCTCTCTTCCTCCTTATCTCGAGACATCATCTCCCTACTCCTCCTCTCTGGCCGTCGTATCCTCGGGCCGTCGTCTCCTTTGGCCGTCGTCTCCTCTGGCTGTCGTCTCCTCTGGCCGTCATCTTCTCCCTTCTCTGCTATAGATATCTCCTCCTCTCTTCCTCCTTATCTCGAGACATCATCTCCCTACTCCTCCTCTCTGGCCGTTGTATCCTCGGGCCGTCGTCTCCTCTGGCCGTCGTCTTCTCCCTTTTCTACTATAGATATCTCCTCATCTCTTCTTCCTCATCTCGGGACATCATCTCACTACTCCTCCTCCTCTCTGGCCGTCGTCTCCCTGCTCCTCTTCTCTAGATCTTCCCTCATCTTCCTCATCCTCTCTGGCCGACGTCTTCATACTCCCCTTCTCTAGATCTCCCATCCTCTTCCTCCTCCTCTCTGACCGACGTCTCTCTTCTCCTCTTCTCTAGATCTCCCCTCCTCTTCCTCCTCCTCTCTGGCCGACGTCTCCATACTCCCCTTCTCTAGATTTCCCCTCCTCTTCCTCCTCCTCTCGGCCGCGTCTCCATACTCCCTTTTCTAGATTTCCCTCCTCTTCCTCCTCCTCTCGGCCGACGTCTCCTCGGCCGCGTCGTCTCCCACCTACTCTGGTTGTCTCCTCCCTCCTCCCCTCAACCTTTCTCTTTTTCTCTCTCTGGTGCCTCTTTCCTCCATTTCTTCTTTTCTCCTTCCCCTCACTTCTTCCCCCTCTTTCTCAAGTCCTCCTCTCCTCACTTTTATATCTCCTCTTTAAGTTTACCTCATGGGGCCTAGTAGGGTCTTGGGCCTATTCTCTGGGCCCAATACCTACAAAGGCCCATCTTATGAAAATGGCTATTACACATATAATATATAAATAAGATCCGGGATTATATATATCTGTGTAACGATTTCTGTTCTAGGGTTTACATATACACATAATTGTTGTTATACTTTTAATTGAAAGAGGTTGATTATTTAATATTATTGATAAACAATTATTATTGGTTGTGTATCAATTGAATTTTCTTATGTCATTAAATTAAGGAAGCACAATTTGAGATCCAAGAACTTGTTAATTCATTAACAATCAATAGTTAATGGGTCCAATTTGGACTGAATTTTTTATTGTGTGATTCAAAAAAAAAATTCTTTCAAAAAGGAGGGAAGTTTTTAGGCCTTGTGTGTTTTGGTATTTGAGATACTATACAATTAAACAATTAATCGAAGGGTATCCACTGGCTCCAATAAAAAATGGAAGGATTTCTTTTAGGTTTATTAGGAAAGGAATAAGGAAAATGGGATTCAAGACGCAAAAAAAAGATTAAGTCTAAACCTAAAAAAAAGAAGATTTCCATCTATTTTTATCGTTTTGGCGGCATGGCCGAGTGGTAAGGCGGGGGATTGCAAATCCTTTTTCCCCAGTTCAAATTCGGTTATCACTTTGATCAATAAAAAAAAAAGTGAAATACCTTTGCTTGCTGATATATTTATATATTATTATATATATATAATATCAGTCGCCGGTCCTTGTCCTTGCCTAGCATAAACAGAGGGAAGGGGCTCGAGCTTCTGATACTTGCTTGATTTTAATTTAAAAACTGGAGGTTCTATAAAAGACTATCAATCCTTGCGCCTCGGATTACAGGGAGGGTTTTAGTATAGGAAGGGTGGGGAGTTGGTAGTTGTGTA
This sequence comes from Coptis chinensis, assembly GCF_015680905.1. NCBI lineage: Eukaryota > Viridiplantae > Streptophyta > Magnoliopsida > Ranunculales > Ranunculaceae > Coptis > Coptis chinensis. The sequence continues at coordinate 117,613,593 of NC_141458.1, read as the reverse complement.
AAGGGTGGAATAGACTTTGTATATGGGCTCACGAGACTTTATAAGTGCTTTCGGACATTCAATCAATATTGGATGAATAATTGGCTTCCTTTATAGAATAGATAAAATAAAAAGTTTTTATTTTTCAACTCTTTTATTCTTTTTTTTCGGTAACACCCAGGCAAGAATGTAATAGAAGGTCCCCCGAGTGTCTTTGTGAAATACTCGGGGGTCATAAGGATTAGATCAAACAGTAGATAGAGATATGTGATAGATAGTGCTCTATCTTGATTGTATATTCTTATGCTTTTTTATTATTATAAATGAGATGAAGGGTAACAAAAGAAACAATAAGTCTTACTATTCCTACATGTTCCGTTAAGAGCATCGCCTTGATAATTACAAGAAAGTAACTGTAGATCTTGCTTGTACTTAATTCTTCCGAATTCTAACAGAAATCAAATATAAACTTGTTATGGGTAGGGTTATTGGATTTGTTCATCAATAGACTTCATTCAGCCTTTTTGACTCTGTGCCATTGATTACATTATTATTACTGATCAATAATGGAAGAATTTTTTCATATTTATAGAGACGGGGGACATAATTCACATGGATATAGTAAGTCTTGCTTGGGCTGCTTTAATGGTAGTCTTTACATTTTCCCTTTCACTTTCGTAGTATGGGGAGAAGAAGGACTTTAGGGTCATTACTAATTTAATTGAGTTGAGTAATCAAATCAAACTGTATCAATAGTTTCATACATCGTTCTACAAAGCTAAAAAAAAATATCTCCATCTTCGTTTCAAAATTATATGGGAATCCGGTAACGATAAGTGTAAGTAATGTAATAGATGAAGAATTACCTTTCAATAAAAAAATATTTCATTCAATGATTCCCATGTTAAGTATTTTGAAAGTAAAAGGAATACACATGATATTCCATTTTTTTCCAACCGAACTTCGTCGAAATATTTAGATGAACTAGCTCTTAACATAATCATATTTATTTGATATGGATATTATAATGAGGAGCAACCAACACCTTTTTTTTTTCTCACTTTAGTGTTCAAAGAGGAGAGGAAGTCTATCTGTTATTATGTGGATATCGTGCTTTGAAAACATGGATATAGTATTTGTCCAATGAAGCAATCACGATAATAAGATCTTTAGTTGGCGTGATTTAGCTTTGTTTTTAGATTCCTAGAAATATAATTCTTTATGTTTTATCGACTCACTTAATATCATGGTTCACATGTTAGAAATAGGTGGTATCTACTACTTTTTTTTTACAAATCTAAAGAATTTCCCACGGAATTCCTTAAATCGTCTGTCAACGGCAAAATCATTTACTTCTTATCGAAATGCTAAAAAAAAAGATGACTGGGTTTCTTTTACTCTGCCCATACCTCCTTCCATTGATTTGATTGTTTTGTATCCCGGACCCATATTGGAAATAAATAATAAGAAAACTAGTAATTAGAAGCGTAAGACATAAGAGTCAAAGTAGGCATTCGATTATATCGTATCGATCGAAATCGGTACAAATAAAATGTCAAATGGATGTAGCCTGAATGTAGCAAAGAACTCAAATTGGGGTACTATTTATATGTATATTACATATATATTGATATTTATATGTTTATGAATAGTATTATGAACACTTGATTAATACCAAATAAAAAGAAAGAGATCGTAAAAAACACGATTAATAATCGAAGAAGATCGGTCGGCCCGACAAGAACACTTGATTAAACTGAACTTTTATTTATTTATATGGATGGATGTGTATGTTACAAGGGAAGATAGAGAGTACTCTTAGCAAACTAGAAAGAAAATTGAAAGGTAAAATATTGGATGCCCTCAACAAGGGTGAGGTATCCCTTTTATACTAGTCGGAACTCAAAATATAATTTGAAGTCCGCACCGGAAGTGGCTACGTGTGCTTCAATAGTTGCAGTCGACTGGGCCACCTTGACAAGGCATACTTGTCTTTTACTTCTGTCTTCAAAGGATAAGAATCCTTTTAATACTTTATTCCATTACCTTTTGACTTTAAAGGAAAGAAAAAGGTGAAATGTCCCTTTCATGGGTCCTTCTTGGATAAAGTAATAAGAATACAAAATGTAAGTATTATCTTGATTCTATTTACAGTCCTTAATTTGGGCCATAATTATGCCGCCATTATCTTTGATTAAATGTAGATTCTCAGCAACTTGGATCAGGATATCATTATCCACATCTTCCAGTTCTGACTCAGAGGAAAGGTTCCCAAGATGGTTAAGATACTCATAAGGTCCTTCTTCATCTATTAATTTGAGGATCTCCAAAGTCGTTGGACTAAGAACCAAAGAGCTAATCCTGCTGAATTGCTCAAAGAATTTGGTTTTATTAGAATTGTCCAAGGATTCTGTAAGGATTATAAATCTATCAGATTCAGACAAAAAAGTAAACTTTGGATACTTTTGTGCTTTGAATTAGATCGATAAACCATTTAATCTGATGAAGACCAATAGCACGGATTTCGCCATTTCTCTCGATCCTGTCTTCTCATTGTAATTATATGAAATTTCTCCTTAGATTCGAAGAGAAATAACTCTTGATATGTCATCAAAAGGTCTCGTTTATGGATTCGGACCAAAAATACTTTGCGGGATAAGTTTCATCTTACGTATATTCGGGACAAGTCAGAGTAGTGAATTCACGATGAAAAAGGCCATGCCATTTAATCATAGTATTTTCTATGGCATGAACCAATGGTGAAGCGGAATGTTACGTCATTAGTTCCCCGCTTCCAAAGATATTACAGATTGATGGTTATGGATTTAATAAATCCCATCTCTAGTAATTCATCAATTAAAAACATATCTTGGGACCAAAATATTGCCAAAATGTAGCGGGAAGGAAGATATGAAGACTAGGATGTATCTTTGTGAGTGCCTTGATAATATGGGCAATACCTTTTATAATCAAAGGGCAAGAACCCAAGACTATTGAATTCCAATTATTAATCCATTTCTGAAAATGTGAAGGAGGAAGATTTTGGATTAATTAAATAAAAAAGGTCTTTGGAAGGAAATTTTGGCTTTATTCCAAAATATTCTGAAAAGTCTTTGGAGAGAATACTCCAAGATACACAATCAAGGGATCTTTTGGACTATGGGTTTTATTAACCCGAGACCAAGGCTTGATTGAGTTTTGGTTAAGCTTGCTAAAATATTTAGCGATGATTTTAAGAATCTGGATAAGATCTTTTTTATTATGCTGATCAAATGTATTGATAACATTGTCCAAAATGGACTTCTGAAAGCTGTGAAGCTTTTGATGTGTAAAGAACTTATGTCGGTTATCAAAGACATAAGGTAACTCTAGATCATCAAATCGTACTTTTCTTTTACCAGTACTTTTAGACTTTCTAGAAAAATTATGCGAAGAACTCGCATAAGCGCTGAAATATTCAGACTCCAAGGTTTTACCCTTGTTGATGCTGTTAGAAATACCAACAGACTCCTGGGAATGATCCCAGTTAAGGAGGCCTAAATTGTCCTCAAGAATGTTGATAATCTCAACATTAGCAGTATCCTGAAAGGATTCAGAGTCCTTTAATGGTTGCTCTGTGTGCTGTCCATATAATGGATTCTCCAATGAACCAAATTGGAGCATGCTGGATTCTGTAAAAAGACATTCAATTATGTCTTAGATGTACAGGATATAATCCCGGAGAAATATTCTCTGAATAATGAAGAGTGTATTATTTCCAAAATATTTGGATACTCATAAAGCCTTTGTTTGTGAATTATATTTCACAATCTTGGATCTTCCGATTACGCAAAGAAGAAGAGATAAATTCAAGACCAAAGGATGATCCTCAAAGTTAGTGTAAATACCATAATTGTCAATTTTATTTATAGGCATAATGGTATTTAAGAAAGGGTTCCCAAAGATAATTTGCTTGGGTAAGGTCTTTAATTAATAGAAAAGATAGAGGTATATTAACCTCATTCTTATTAATATTAACCTTCATAAGCTTATCTGAATAGCAATTTTACTACCACTAGCACTGGTCATAGTTTGAGTAGTAGTTTCAAAATATTTTGGTGGAATTAATCCTTCTTGGATGCAATTCATATCTGCACCACTATCGACTAAAGCAATATAATTATTCAAAATATATTCTTTGTCAATAATCAAGGTTATAAAAATATTCCATTTCCTAGAAAGTATAGAGGAAGTGAAACTGCAGTGTTGGAAGTTAGTGTCTTCCTTGAAATAGTGTTTCTCTATTTGAAACACTCTTTGCTTTAAATGAAGAATCTCTTTGTTGAGATTCTGGATTTGATTCTGGGTGACTAGAGACTTTGAGGAACTAGGTTTATTTTTTCCTAGGCGATCAAATACCTCTTTAAGATTATACCCTTCCGTAGGATCAACAATGTTGTCCTTAACTGTTTTAAAGCAAGTTTTAATTAACTTTAGCTTAGTGTCAGGGTCAGTAATAGAGTCGATAAGCTCTAGGAATGCATTTGTTGTTCCTCGAGGTCGAACATTAATAGCTAACCCATTCATCTGTAAAATAGCTCTCATGCTATCACATTTAGATTGCAACATGTTACACTGACATGGTGCTTCATTCTCTGAAGTACTAGAGTAAGGATCTTCAGATTCATTATTAGATTCAGAAGAACTAGTATTAAGTAAGATTTTACTTAATTGTAATTTAAGATCTTCATCAATCTCTAGATTATTGATCTTACATTTTAGTATAGCAATCGGTTGGCATAATGACCAATTTTTCCACATTTTAAACAAGTAATATTACTTTTATGGTGTGGATCTTTATAAAAATCTTTATTAGGTTTCCAATTTTTATTGGAACTCCTTTTATGTTTTCGAGAATATATTCTCTTACTGTTTTTCTGGGTTTTTCAGGAAGAAATTTTCTTCTTTCTTTGAGAAGGAATATCATAAGCAAATTGTTCACAAAATTCTCCTAGCTCTTGTTTACCGGAAAAGATTCTGCATTTTTTAAAGCCGATCTTTGTAGCTTAAGATCATTGCATAGGCTAAGTCCTTCTTGAATGACTGACTAATGAGACTCCCATAAGTATGAGACTCATAAGAAATATTAGATCCTCCATTAAGATCTCTGAGCTTTTTCCTAACCTTTTCTCAAAAAGAAGTTAGGAGACCATCAATAAATTTAGATTTCCAATGCTCACTATTAGCATCATGTAATTGTAGAACTTTGGCTAGGAAGACATCCTTATACCATCTAAAATGAGATAGAGTAGGACATCTAAGATTTTGCAAAAGATTTCTCTATTCTTTTCAAATGACAAACCTTACGGTCCAATAAAATGATGGACAATGGTTAGGCATAGAGTGTAGATCATCGAGATCGAAATAGATATATTCTGATTAGCTTCGGAACTAAACTCCACTTTGGTAGAGTTATAGATTTCATCTCTTTGCTCATGAGTGAGAACATTATCCCACCAACCTTTAAGAATACCTACAAATCCATGGGAAATAAATCTGCATACATCTGCATCTGTATTTCCATGGGCTTTGCAAACACTCGCATACATGAGCATCTCCTGAAGCGTGTGATAAATCTGATAGTCAGATTTAGCATCAATATTCCAAGTATAAATAGTCTTAGCTTGATAAGACACTTGGTCATTAAAATAGGCTTCTTCATAAAGAATATCTTGAGGAGTGGGTCTAGGATAATAATTCCTGCTGTGACCTATATGACTCACTTTCTGCGTATTCTATTCATAAGTTATTTTATTCAGATTAGGAGAAGCGAAATTTGCTTCAATATCCAAAATTTCATTTGGATTAATATCATCTTTAGAGTTAGATTCTTGAGAAAGAATATTAAGATTTAATTTGCTTAATTGGGTGTATAATTTCTCAATAAAATCATTTTTGGATGAAGACCGATCCAAATTTGAAATTGGGAATATCCACGGGAGGTGAATAGATGGTCTAATATGACCAAAAGAACTATTTTGTTTTAAAGAAATATTCTTTAAAGGTTCTTTATCCTTATTAGGATCAATCCTAGGGGTATGTTTAAGGATATTTTCGATTATTATTCTCAATTCCCGATTAATTGAGCTCCAATAGTTTGTAAACACAAATTTGTATAATTATTCGTTTTACAAATTTTATTAATATCCTCCATCCATTGCATTTGTAGGCTTCTTCTAGGGTGGGCTTGATATAAGCCCAGATCTCGGACTATCTTTCGGTTTCAAAGGTGTTGTTGGAGGATGAATAGTGTCATCTCCTTTTCATCGATAGTAGTCCATTTTTTCGATGAAATTCTAACACACCAATATAATTATGCACGGAGGAGTAAAATTACATTTAGTAGTGATCTCCTCCTGTTCTTGAATTACCTCTTTATTAGGTAACTTATTTTCCTTTTTAATTAAGGTATTTTCCTTAGGTAAATCTATTTTTACCTCGGCCATAAGCCTAGCCTCTTGTTTGGCTTTAAAGAAAATCATCGATATCTTTTCTCGAGTTGCACGCTTCAACTCGCCATTCAGAATTTTATGATTACGATACTCTAAAACAAAACCATTTTGCGAGAGGAGTACAATTCCTCGATGATAATCATAATAATCATCATAAGGTCTAAGCATAGGTTTCAATTCTGTAGGAGTAAAATATTTACTCAACTCTTCATATTTTAATTTATAAAACTGATAAGTTTCATAAGGTGTATAATCCATCTATAAAACAAAATCCATTTCGAACACTGTGGGAGATTCCTAGCTTGTCGTGTATAAATACCATGTGGTATTTGTTGATTAGAGATACGGATCTCTTCTACAGATTGATTATACTGTGTTGTAGATTCAGTTTCTGAAACTGAATGCCTAGAAGATTGTGGTATAGAGATCTTGTAAGAGGACCTCAAAGACAAACTTCTACCAACAAAAGGTTTCTTAAAGTTCAATATAACTTCACCTTCCTGTTTTTGACTATCTGGTCCAAATCATTATTAATGATTGGTCGTGGTTGAACAAATAAGCCGCGCAAATCCATGATTCTGGAAATTGAATCTCACTCCAAGGAATCATCCTGGGTGTTGCTACACTAGAAGTTAAAAGATTTGTGTCTATTAACACAGTCTTACCTGGTGTAGTTTTATGCCGTACATTAGGTGTTAAAGTCTGTAACACCTTGTAGTGAATTCTGTAAGTAATTCCTATCACTTCAGATCCAGGTAAAAAGTTATAACCTTTAGCCTGAATTTGTAATGATACAGAATCATAAAGATTTCTATCCGATAAAGCTAAACTTAAATTAGGATAGACATCAAAATAGACTGGTCCATGACAAAGACTAGTCTCTACTGCTCCCATAAGGGACGGTAAATAGTCGAGACACCTAGCATCTCTGAGTGTTGCTTGAATACAAGCATTCATACCCAAAAGGGTCAATGGTCTGAAAGCAACCTGTATTAGGCCTATGTGAATAAATTTATAATTTTTCACATGGTGATATAAATCACGAGGACTTAAAAGATTTAAATTATTACTCATGGAATTTAAACTAATAGTTTGTTCCATAGTTTTTACCGCAATTTTACTGGTCAATTTTTCAATCCAGTTACCATATCTATATATGGTTTTGGGATCCATATTAGGGATCGTCCATTTATTCATTTTGTCCTGTGTGTCGAGATCATACTCGATTAATTCTGTGTTCTTAATTGAACTCAGATCATCATTATTTGATGATTGTGCCATGGGGGTTGAGGTGTTAGTGCAAAACAGGTGGAGTATAATGAATTATAACTATACTAAACAGTATAAAAACTATTCTTGATGTAATCATTGACACATCGTCTTCTTCTCCAAATATTATAAACAGTATAATCAAAATTAAGTCTTTAGTGCTTATATTAAGTAAAACCACGTCTGTCAACGCTTTACGGGGAGCAAACGGCCTAAACGCATTTCTTGCTAAACGGCACAGCATATACCCTACGCGACTTTGGTGACGTCCCAGAGTTACCAATATAAACGTAAAGAAACAATAATGACCTTTTGCCAATGCAAATAGTCTTATTTCAACAAGAATAAAATTAAGTAATCTTAATTTTATCTCTAATAAGATACTATTCATAATACTGGAAAGGAAGAAGATATATGTAACTAGGTAATCATTAAGAAACAATAAAATTATTGTTTATATATATATATATATATATATATATATATATATATATATATCTTTATACAATACAAGACAACCTTCTAAGTTTATATTTATATAATAATCATATGATATGCGATAGTGTGGTAGAAAGATTCCTATATTTCTATACTATCGATCTCATATATCTTCTGATTTTAATCAGCTCCTTTCATTCTTCCATTATTGATAAGAACTTATAAGTTAAGCTTGCTTCAAATTAATTATTTTGGCTGACCGTTTTTTACGTGAAATGATAAGTAAAAAGCAAGAGGAACTAGAATGAACAGGTCAGTTAGCAATAAATGCGAGAATATTGACTTCCATAATTTCATCGTTTTTATTTCATAATAACTTCGGGATCTAATCCCATAGAGATTTTTAATCTTTCTCCTGTAAAATTCAATGGGAGGAATACATGCCGATGATATTGAATCGGATCAATATCATGAATAACAATATCTGAGCTATCAAATCTATTCATCGTCAAGAATGGAATAGTATAACATAGGAAGATCCTTTATCCATACGGAAGAAAAAAACTAATAAAAATTGAATTCTGATCCAATCAAGAATCCCGTTGAATTTTTCATTATTTATCTATTCGTTATTTTGTATAACCTACCATCTTCTTTATAGAATCATATAATGAGGTAGCATCGGCCCATCTTCCACTTCCATTGGTCACAAACCCAAAAAGTAAAAGTGAAACGGAAAAAGATAAATAAGGACCCCCATCGTGAATTAGACCCTACCCCGCCCTCCTTCCCATAAAATAAATAGATGAATTAATGGAGTCATTGGATACTAGGCGGGACTTACGGGGCTCGAACCCGCTTCGCTTCCGCCTTTGACGGTGGTGCTCGACCGATTGAACTACAATCCCGGAAAAACAAGGTCTACAGCATACATATTTTTAATGATTTGATTAAAACTATTTCCGTTTAGAATCGTCGTCGTATTGGAACAGAGAAAAGAGTGATGTATTAATATCCACATGTATATGTTCTTTAGTGAGAACGATCTGAACTACTAGTAATCTTATTGTCAAATCGATTAATATTAATAATAAATTTTTCAATGAAAAATTATATTTTTCTTTAATACTTTCCCTATATTTACGGATCATGATATGAATCTAGATCATTAAAAAAAAAAGACAGAATATATGAGAACATTATATAAAATATATTTTTTCTTTATTCCTACGCTTCACGTATCGGCGTTTAGTTTCCTGGAGAACAAATTTCTTATATAATCTCATGATGGATCGGCGAATTATTGGGCCGAGCTGGATTTGAACCAGCGTGAGGCGTATTGCCAACGAATTTACAGTCCGTCCCCATTAACCACTTTCGGGCATCGACCCGGAAGAATCGATTCTAGACTTATTGATAATACATGATCAACTTCCTTTCAGAGTACCCTACCCCTAGGGAAGTCGAATCCCGCTGCCTCCTTGAAAGAGATGTCCCGAACCACTAGACGATGGGATATCCGCCCGATCAACATCATACTATACTCATAGTATGAATAGTTTTTTGTAATTGTCAATATAATGTAATGGTGTGACTAAATCCGAATAGGTTTTCTACCTTTAAATGATTCCAATCTATATGATATGAAATGAAGTAATGTTATAATTATAATGATGAATGAAGTAGAGACCCGTGGATTTGTCCGACAAAAAAGGTTAAACCCCATTCTTCAACTTTCACCCACCGATTCACGCATTGTTAAGATGAGATATGCCTATCTCACATCCAGGAAATTAAGAAACAATAGAAAGTTTTTTTTTTTTTTTTTTTATTCAGATACGAGTTCGAGTTGAATCCTTTCATTACATGATTTGATCACATATCAAGTATCTTGTATCTATGTCAAATTGTGTATCAATCAATCGAGTCTCATTGTGATAGGGATCAATAAAAGCAAATAAATTAGGTTTTAACCTAAAAAAATTCTTGTTCCCAAATGAGACACTATGAGTTTACTGCGTGCACCTATGTATATAATATATGTACATGTATATGTCTTCACATTGACTCATTCAGGAATAAAATGGGCCTTTTTAACTCAGCGGTAGAGTAACGCCATGGTAAGGCGTAAGTCATCGGTTCAAATCCGATAAGGGGCTTTTTATACAAAACTCTAGTATGGGTCTTCATTTTTTAGTGTATACTAGAGATATTGTTGATATTTGTAATAAAACAAAGTAAGCATATGCATAATAATAAGTTTTTATTAATATTATTAATGAGTTAATTATTATAATAAGTTATATTATATTAGTAAAATACACCATAATTAACCTGGCCTTTTAAATTAGACCAGCCTTTTTTCTACCACCTAATACCCCTGATTAAATACAAAAAAATATTATTCAATGTCTTTAAAAAGGACTATTTCGTCATTTAATATTTTATTTCTATTTATACCCTTCAATTACAACACACAGACAAAGGAGTTTTATGTCAATTCAGGGGCAAAACCCAAATCCACTTATATTGACATGTATGCAGCGGTGTTGCCTTCTCATTCATACCCACTTAAATACCATTAATACCCACTTAACTTCCCATTAATACTGAGTTCTTTCAACTTCCCCTCCTTTCTTCATGAACTCTTTCCAGTACTGGTTAGATGACCATCTATATATGCTTGGAAGAGATTAGAGAAATAGAGAAAGGATCAAAGGAGGATTCTTTTAATTATTATGATTATCTTCTTAACAAGTAGGCTCGTGGACCTCCATTGAGTAAATTTGGGGTTCAGAACTTGAGAAAACTATGATTATCGAGCTACCATGTAGAATTGAAACCAAAGACCATTCTTAGTCCTACCATTATTCAGAGCCTGACTGGAGCTTGATAGAAGTAGTGCTTTTCCCAAACCTTGCTCAAGGACTTCAGTTCTTTCAACTTCCAATTTCAAATTCCAGTTCTTTCAACTTCCAATTTCACTGTTATGCGTGGTGGTTTCTAGCGTGGTCGTCGAGGAAGGAGCCCATCAAAAGCCTACGGTCAAGACAATTCAGGTAGGCCTTTTTGTTTCCAAACACTAAATCATTTGCCTGTGATTTTGGTTTGCGAGAATAATCATTGTTAGTATTAGTTTGGATGATTTTTGGATTTTTGGATTGTTTCATTGTGGTTTATGTGTTTTTTATTTGGGTTTGTCTTTGTTTTGTAGATGGAATGGGGACTGCGGAATGGAGAGTCTGCTAAGAGTCCGGCTTATTATAAAGCGGTGATATTAGGCATTTTAATGTGTGCTTTGAAGGTCTTTGAAGATCTACCCGCGGGGTGGATCGAAATATGGTACAAAGCGTGAAGAAGGAAGTTGCAATGGATTCATCAAGAGATATTATATTAGCTTATATGCAGAATGGTGAGCTTTTACAACCAGATCATGGTTTTCCAGTAAGGATGATAATTCCTGGATTTATTGGTGGGAGAATGGTTAAATGGTTGACAAGAATCATAGTTACTACAGAGGAATCACAAAATTACTATCACTTCAAGGATAATCGCGTACTCCCTTCCCATGTCGAATTCCGAGCTTGCAAACTCACTCAAGGTAAGAGCTAATATAATGGGTACTTTTAATCGACAAAGAAGACGCTGTACATACACTTTTTTTAGTAGGATATGGAACACACTCCCTTCCAAAGAAAGGTACCATATTCAATCCTGATTCCTATTATAGTAGATCAACAATCTGAAGTCTTGAATCAATGCGACTTGGTGGTACAAGCCGTAATACATTATCAACTAACCGAACATAAATTCAGTAATCACAACACCATGTCACGAAGAGATCTTACCGATTAATTCCAGAATCCACGACAAAATGCCCTACACATTGAAGGGATATGCATATTCTGGTGAGTGATTCTTATTCATTTGCATTGGGAATCTTTTAATTGGTGGAATCTGTTTTTAATCATCAATTATTTGACGGTAAAAGCTAGATCCATAGACCACACAACTTTTATTTAATGAGCCTATTAGAGTTTGGTTTGGTGATCAATTAGCACTTTTCACTGTCGCAACTTAGTTATTTATGTGGAATTTTTGGTGTCAACAACTCGAGTTGTTGTTTGTTTCTCACTATTTTTGTTCCCATTTTATTGACTGAATACGCACAACAACAATTTTTACTTGGTCAAACTGTCAAAGACACTTTATCCCAGAGCAATTTATTGAATATAACAGCAAACAATTCACCCTAGAAGCCTAGAATAGTGGAGTTACATACTCAGTGGAATTTATAGTCAACTAGAATTTATTGACTGAATAGTGGAGTTACTAGCTCAGTGGATTGAAGGTGAGGGGAAATTTATTTTATTGTGGTTATTATGTTCTTTACATTAAGCACACACACATAGTAACACACATTAAGCGTGTAAATCAGTGGAAGGTGGCGGTACTATTAGTTGTTTAGTCATGTTCTTAGGGGTTTGACTTGCCCACTATAAAAACGGGTAAGGGGCTCAAATGTGTCTTGATTAGAAGTATACCTTCTAAGTCCGTCAATGAGTAGGTGCAGCCTTTAGTGTGGGGAACATGTCGGAATGTCTGTTAGAACCGTATCAACCGGTCTTTGGTTCTCAAATTTGAATTAGAAAGAGTTCAGTTGTTCAGTTGTTCGATGTCCGGATGTTACTACATTAGTTCGGATGTTTTCCCACCCGTAGCTTTGGAGGACTCTTTTTTTTAACTCAAAGGATTTTGTTTGAGCAATTGCCACTGCTCCACATGGATATTCCTTGCCACATGAGGACAATTTTTATGCTCATGCACTTTATGGAGGGCCTCTCCACCTCTTGCGATCCCAAGACTCCCCATGAGTCCTATACTAACTAAGTGAATAGTAAGAAGGTGTTAGTTTAGAAATTGGTATGCTTCTTAGATGACATCATGGAAACAAATGATAAAAAATAGTTATTATTTTTTAGCATGACTATAATTGATCCGTGAGCTATGTGCCTCTTACCCTGTATTTTGATATGGAGGATTGCCCGGTAACTTGTACTTTAATCTCTAATGCGCGTTAAATGCCTCTCATTCTAAATGGCTTTTTTACTAAGTTTTAGCATTTCTTCATCTAGATTAATCTTTTAAGTTTTATCTTAACAAGAATTTGATAATGTGCTTGATAACCGGGTTCATACATGTATGAACAAATGATATTATCTGGGGGTCACTCCAGATAGGAAAGCAAGAGCAATCTTTGGTTGATGCGCTCCGAGATATATGAGGGCAAACATTTGATTCATAAGAAAGAACTACTAAACACTTAACTAGCGTTCTGAGCCAAACTTCCCAGTTCCATAATCATCTTTTAGTTTCAACACACATTCAAGGTTGGAATCGGACTCCCTTCGAATGATTATATTAGAAATGTTTTACTTATCCCCTCACTATCCTTTATTCTTGCGGTCTGTTGGCCTTGGTCCTATGATTGCCTGAATTAGCAAGATACTGTTTAGTTGTATTTCTCCCCCTAGCCTGGATCGTGTAATCGTAGCCTCAACCAAGCCTACTGTGTCAGAAAACACAGTAGTGTCAGAAAGTCTACTGTGTTATCTGTCACTACAAGCAAATGGGATGACGTCTCAACCAAGCCTTCAACCAAGCCTTCAGTCAAGACAATTCAGGTAGGCCTTTTTGTTTCTTAACCTCCTTTTTTCTGCTTTACCTAAAGATTTGATCGCACTGCTGGTATTTGAAGAGAGATTAAATTATCTTCTCATTGCGATTTTCTATTCTAAAGGATGTAATGTTCTTTGAAAATTCGGTTGTTAAATGTAACTTCAACCGGAAGCACGGAAATTCCATCGCGACTGGTGTCTACATGGTTTCTCCAAAGAAAGGTACGAAGCGAATATGAAAACAGTAAAGTTACTGGATTAGGAAGGTTAAGAACCTGAGAAGAACATCAGAAGAAGGACTTAGAGGGGGTGTACCAAAGTTTTCCCGTCAAAGGCCTTAAGTCCTTATCCCACCTGTTTGAGGCTTTGGAGAGATAAGTCAAGCTTTTTAATGTCTTTTCTATGTGCGATATTGGTGAAAGCTCGCTTCTATTGTGGGTGAGGATGATACTCTGCGGTTTGGATCTTGGAACTGCCAGCTGTGCCGGTCCGATGCACGGATCAAAGAACCATTGACCGTGTAAGTCGCATCTAAGTTATTCTCGTGATATTTATGCTATATAGTGATCATATCTTATACTTGAAAATTTTAGAGATTTAACTTTATGGTCAATCTGTAATTAGTCGAGGCGTCGGTTAGGGGATTCAATGTTGATATGGAGCATCCCCGTTGGAAAATTTCCCTATCTGCTTGCCGAAAGTAGCACATTGTTATGTCTCGTACAATGTTTTTAGGTGTGATTATTTGAAAATGATCTTCGCATCCGTAGAGATCATCCTCGCATTAAATCATTTTATTTGAATATGTCTAAAGTCTAATTTGATTAAAAGATGTGACAATAGGAATCGCCCACAAGACCACCACTTCAAAATTTCTGCAACCCGCCTTTTGACCACGCTAAAAATTTTGGTGTGGAAGTCATCTTCACGAAAATTCTGCCTTAATGCATAATAGGCCCATCATTTATTTACTCAATATGCCGAGAGCCCACTTCTAGGCGTTTGTAGCCCCCTGAAGTCTCTTTCTTTTTACAATGTGCCCGTGAACTATATCTGCATCTTAGTTCTAGCCTTCCAGTGCCCTATGAAGTTATTTGAATGTCTTATTTTAAGTTGGTACCAGAAAATTTTCCATTATGTGTCGGATAACCTTGATGAGGTATCCGTTTAAATTTGATGGAAGCGCAAATAAGGTCAAGGTTTGGTATTTGGTTAAAAGAAAGAGCTGGATTTGTATCATGGCCTATCAACTTGGAGTCTGTAGTAGACTCTCTGTCTTTTGGTTTCGTTTATTCGGTTTCTTATAGTGTTGTTGTCATACACAATTGTGTGACAGAGTTTTAAACTGGTAATAGTCAAATATAAGCATTTATATGGAACTCCGATTACAATAAATATTGCAACATCTGAACTACATTTGGAAACCAAAGATATATATAAGTTAAATTTGACATTCTACACCTCTCTGATGTTGGATAAATATGTGGTCCATGCGAGAAGCATAAAAATGTTTTTTATGAATTGTTGTGAGGTGGAGCTGACATTGAGCATTGGATTTGGCACTAATAAGAAGAATTCAAAAAACTGCAAAGCACATTCGAGTCCGAGAATCGGTCGCTTCTAAACCAAACAATTATGAAAGAAGGGGAGTTGGATCGATCTCTCATCAATCGACGATGCGGGAGATCAATACGATGAACGAACAAACAAAGACCGAGCGAAGCGGTCGGTGCAAAGATTTGATAGGGAAGGCTTGCAGCAGCCACCTTGGCTTTTTTCAAGCTCGAGTTTAAATAGGACATGAACGTGTATGTATGTTGTTGTGTCCGTGCATTGGTGCATGGAGTCATGGATACTAATGTAACGTAAATCAGCCTCAAGATGTACAATTCAGTTTTATTGATATTTGCATTGGTTCGAGATCTGTGAGTTTCTTTGTTGTCAACATTACTTAACGGGTGAGAGACAAATAGTGGATGAGAAAGTTTAACTTCATAAAATTTGTTACACCGCTTAGATTCTCGTTGTTGTGAATGCAAGTCCCGATGAACAATATATCTTTGCCAAGTGAGTCGCGTTTGTGTCACCCTATCGTGTGAACACATCTATTGAAATATTGCCAATCGGTCTTCATGCACTCAATCATAAGAAGAACGCGTCGCGATGCACTAGATTAAGTTAGGTACAAAGTCCTTGAACTGAAGACAATAAAAGAAATACAAAATATGTGCGTTTGTATGTGAAGAACAGCCAAGGAAATACAAAATGTGTGCGCCTGTCGATGTGATGGAGAACGATAAGGGAGGAGGATTGAAAAACAAGAACAATTAGGTTCCTGTAATAGCATTTGTATGTTTTGAACTGCAAGGTGCACCATTATTATGATGTGAACCATTAGGAGTACTTTTATCGAATGAGTTTACCTTATAACGGACTCATATTCGAAATACGAGAAATAAAGGAATTTCAAGGTGGAAGTCAATGAATCGAAAGATTCATGTTGGGATCGCCACTTATCCCATTTCCATCCACATTTCATCAAGCTGCATGCGGTCACGCTAAAAACAAGGGTAGAGATAGCTTAATTAGGAACAGATGATGGATCGAGCCATTTTGCATTGATCATTGTATTTATATGTGTTAACTTCGTCCCCATAGTACGAAGTTCGCATGTCTTGGTTCCCGGCATGTGGTTAATCATGGGAGGCGATAATAGGTCGATATGAATATCCAAGGTGGAAGAAACAAATATATAAGTATGGAACGGACCCACGTAGGGACTGATTTGTGTGTGGGCGCATCGAAATGCTATTAGTCCCTTATTAGGTAGCTACAAATATCGTGGGCTGTCAATGGTTTCGATAACCCGATAACTGATCCGAAGTAAACCGATAAAAAATAGTTTGGGTTTTGGTAATTTGGTTTGCCTTCTACCGATAAAAAATAGTTTGGGTTTTGGTAATTTGGTTTGCCTTCTACCGAACTGAACCGATAAAATATTGATTTGGTTTTGATCTGTCCTCCATCAAACTGATAAGATGACATCAAATTGGTGTGGCTGAAATTAATCAATTTAATTTAAGATTTAATTAATTCTTATAGTTTTCGGTTCGGGTCGATTCGGTTTCGGTTTGCAATATATCTTATCTGTTTGGTTCGATTTCGAATGAAATATAATATTATCGGTTCGGTTGAGTTTGGTTTCGGGTTTCCAATTTTTTTATCGGTTCGGATTCAGACTTTTCAGAATTCTACCCAAACCGATCCATTAACATCCCCAGCTACAAAAATACAAATCATGTTCCAAAAGTAGTGGGCCTCTTGCACAAATGGAGGAAGGCCGATTGGACAAGTGGTGACAAACGTCGCGGACACAACAGCCCAGGGCAATAGCAGAAAAAAAATTAGGATGCCCAAGCATCCTAAGCTTTTTTGTTTTGACTGAGATTATGCATCCATCCAGGATTAGTTGTCTACAACTTAACATTATTCTGGTTACATCTTTATTACTAACTACTAACCATAATCAAGAAACTAGGCTGTATTTAGTATACACTACTGAATTTCCAATTATAATTAATGAAGGATTATATCGAACATGTTAGGGCATCACCAATGCATGCCTTTAAAACCTAGGGCCACGTCAGCGTTTTGGAGGGCAATAAGCTAATAAGGAGGAGTTAAAACTATATATCGATGGGTGTTCCAATGGAGAAGATGACTGCTCCTTTATAACATGTGAAACAAGACCAAAAAATCAAAAAGTGAAGTCATGTGCAAAGTTTCAATTACACTTTGGGCTTAAGGTCCTTTATAAATATCTATAGAAATAAAGACATATATCCAGGATGGTTAAATTGGAGGCCCATTTAGAAGCTGTGTTGGAAACAATTTTTCACTAAGGTCTGTTAAATCAAATAATTACAGTTATGAGATTTATCAAGCAAACACTATCACAACAAGAGAAACATATCTAAGATCATAAGTATTCTTTTATCCCCATTGTATCTAAGGTAAATAATGATTAGTAACTTTATTCGATTAGACCTTTCTTCATTGTCACTCTTCTCATTTATCTCTTTACACTACCAATTTGATTCTAGAGCTCAAATAATTGATGAAAACTTTGTTGTCTGTTATTGCAAGGAAACTAATAGTTGTTCATTGCAACAAATTCAACCATTCGATCAATTCAATCGAGGTGAAAAATATGAATTTTCTCTTTATAACAATGTTATTCTTTTACCTTTTTGAAGTTTAATGCATTTTCATGCAGTAATGCTGAAGTGGCCTAATGCCGAATCAGAGACCTAGCGTGCTTATTAAGTATTAACATACCGAGAAACTACTTTTATAGACCTTTTCTGGTAGTCTGTTATTAAACTTGCTTTCTGCAGGATGGATTTTGACGTTGTTTGAAAGAAATGCAATTGTTTCTTTTGTCAAGATGGTCCTCTACGGATTGAAGCCACCACAACTGGTTCAATGTCAACAATTTCGAAAATTGTACGCATGGTAAGTATGCTTCTTAATCGTTGATGTTTGAAGTTTGGACTACCTGTTTACTAAGTACTAGAGCATGCTATTCCTGTTAACTCATGGTTATGGATTCGTCAAGTTCAGAATGCTTAGATGTTTGCGTATCCAGATTTATAATATCATGGTAAACCACATGATATGCTATCATTGATTTCAACACTTTCCCGACTTGACGACGCATGGGATGATTATTAAATATTTATCTACAAAATGGAAACCTCCAGAGGGGAAGCGGGGGGTGGGGTAGATGATAGTGAGTCTCTCCTCTGCTGCAGAAAATTATTAAATTAAGGGGTTTAGAGAACATCATGCTAGATCTTAGACTTTGTGAATTATGAACATAAGAGGTGTAGAGAGGGAATTTTAGGACAATAGCATTCAATTTGAACTTTCATCGCGTAACAAGATTGGTTTTATGCATTTGGTTTATTTTGTATTTAAGCTTGAGCACACTTGATGCTGAGCTTCCATTCCTTTGCTTTCGGGTTGAAGATGCTCAAGGTCATGAAGCACCCGATACAAAGGCTCGCCATTTGTGTACACCGTAATGACTTTATCAGCAACAACTTTTGGTTTAGGTATGCGATACATTGGAGTTGCCTGCCTTTTTTCCTAGCTATATAACAGATGATGTAATATGAAAATGTAATGTGATTACTCTCTGATCTAACTGAACTTCAATGTGTTGTATGCTTATTAATCAAGAAATAGAAACTTATAAAACTTTGGGGGTTTGAGACCAAGTTTTGGAAAAAGTCGTTTCACGTTTTAACACCATACAACCATTGCAGTGTAGCCTGAAATAGTAAACTGTCTATGATGAGGTATTTTATTGCTCATAATTATGGTACTTCTCCAGCTTCTTTTCATGGATTGAAATGGCTGTCATCAGTTGCATCACTTCATTCAGGAGCTTATTTGTAATTAGGATTTTCATTCAAACGAGTGTCCTTGAGCTAGGGATGAACAACAACATTGTCATGTTTGGTGTCGTCTCATTGTCTGTTTTCTTTTTTTTCCCTTCATCTTCCTTTCCCTCCCTCAATTTGTTTCACTCTCACCATCTCGCAAATCAGATTTTGTGATTTTCTTCTCTTCCTTATTCTCTTCCCTTCCCTCCTGCAAACCCCAATCCCTATTTTCAATTCCTTATCTCCAATTCCCGACAAGATTCCTGATATTGTCACTGTCACTAATTCACTATCCGTTGTGGCAAGTTCTTCCCCTTTCGATGATGAGTTCTTCATTGGTACAAATGTTTTGTGATTTTATATCAAATTAAATACTCTCCTCCTTTCTGTCTTATATTAGATATATCATAATAAAAAGAGTGCTCACCTAAATTATATTTACACTTTTCGGCAAGTTTTGTTTAACATCCCGTGCATAGCACGTGCATCTTGCTAGTATTATATAGTCATTCTTCTCTATCATAAATTTAAGAAATAAACAAAAGAAAAAGAAAGTGGACCTGACC
The DNA here is from genome assembly GCF_015680905.1 of Coptis chinensis. Lineage (NCBI taxonomy): Eukaryota > Viridiplantae > Streptophyta > Magnoliopsida > Ranunculales > Ranunculaceae > Coptis > Coptis chinensis. The sequence goes on along the minus strand of NC_141458.1, from coordinate 117,593,722 downwards.
CATTGAATCATGACTATATCAGCTATTCTGATATTCAAATTCGATAGAGATGGGATTGTAGCCTCATAATTTTTTTTTCCATTTCCTTAGACTACGCAAGAATTTGTCGATATTTCCGATTAAATTCTCTTGTTCCTGGATCCTCCATAACAATAAATTATTATTCCGTTCCTGCGCGGTAAACGTTTATACCGAGTCACAAAGAGCCGCCTATTTTTTAATATCTTTCTTTGATTCCAAAAAAAATCAGCTGCTTATATCTAGATAGGATATTTAATTTATGAGAACTCCACTGACATTGTTATTGCATATGTAAACTTTAATCTAAGTCACTGAGTCTGTTGTTTGTTATGTGCTGATATTCGTAAAAGTATATCAAATTCCATAATTTCGTTGGTAAGTTGGTTCTATTAGGCACACGCAGATTGCAGAAGAAGTTGGACTTAGAAGTTTCAGCTGTCGCAACCAACTGGAAGGATCATAATATCATATCCTTGCGTCAATCAGTTATAGGCCAGGACTATCCAACTAATCCAAGTGTGGCGGTCATGTATTGAAATTTAGTTTAAGATTTTGTGCTGAAGTAATAGAATTAAGGTTCCTGAGATTGCGAGAAAAGACAGCTCTGGATGGATAGGCGTGTCGAGAGGGATATAGTTCACTCGGCCCTGACCTTCAGTAGTTCAATATTCATGGACAGCGGAGGGATATAATTTGCATGCTCGTGAGAGTTGTTTCAACTTTCAACAAAAAGTGGGTCTTAGTTCAAGAACCTTTTTTTGTTGTTGATAAATGAATTTATTAGGAAAATTGTATGGAGGGACATACAAATTACAGAACTGTGAGAGAGATCCTAAGTTCCTCACTCAACAGAGGGATAAACCCTGCGACCTTGCATACAACTTCTTCGAAACATCTACTATCTCTCCTATGTGGCACTCTAATATGAGAGAGTTAGTTTTTTTTTCTCTTATGTGGCACTATAATATGAAAGATAATCTTTTCTAATAGCCTACAATCTCACATACATAGAACCTCTTAGGAGAGTTTGAGTGTATTTCTAATTATTATATTTGGAGAGTTTGAGTGTATTTCCAATTCTTACATATTTGATCAAATAAAAAATTGCTAAAAATAGGTGATTTGTAAAAGGTAATTTCCTATTATGAATCAAACACTTTTAGTGTTCCAATTCTTATATATTTGATCAAATTAAAAAAAAATATGTAATTTGTAAAATTCCTTATTACAAATCATACAATTTTAGTGTCTATGATAAAACACCGATTTATTTCAAATATATTCTTAACACGGCCTCAAAACATAGTTAAAAACAATTATACAAAAAATAACATCACAAAATATATAATAGAAAATGAAAAAAAAAAATAACGGCAAAGCAATAATGACAAATATTTTTAAAAATTGCTAAAAAATAGGTGATTTGTAAAAAGTAATTTTCTATTACGAATCAAACACTTTTAGTGTTCTAATTCTTATATATTTGATCAAATAAAAAAATTGCTAAAAATATGTAATTTGTATAAACTAATTCCTTACTACAAATCATACAATTTTAGTGTCTATAATAAAACACCAACTTATTTCAATATATCCTTAACATGGCCTCAAAACATAGTTAAAAACAATTATACAAAAATAAACATCACAAAATATATAATAGAAAATTTAAAAAAAAAAAAAAAAAAAAAAAAAAACGGCAAATAATGACAAATATTTTAAAATATATATAATCTTGAATGAAACTAACGTTAAAAAAACAATTAATGGGAACCAAAACTGGATGCAAATGTATCGAACTAACTTCAAATAGTATTTAACGGAAAATCGAAACCTGATGCAAATGCAAACATTAAACTAATCTTAAAAAGTAATTAATAGAAAATTGGAATATATATGGATACAATTGTATTAAACTAACCTCAAAGAATAATTAACGGAAAATCAAAACTTGGATGCAAATACATCAAACTAACATAAAAAATAATTGTCGGCAAATCGAAACGGATGCAAATGCATTGAGCTAACCCTCAAAGATTAAATTAATAGAAAATCAGAAACGGATGCAATTGCATTGAATTAACATCAAAGAAAAATTAATTATTAATTGGAAACATGATGCAAATGCGTGGAACTAATATTAAAAATAATTAATGGGAAATCGAAACCGGATGGAACTACCGAACTAATCTAAAAAATAAACCGGATGCAAATGCATTGAACTAACCTCAAGAAATAATTAATGGTAAATAGGAAACTGGATGCAAATTCATTGAACTAATCTCAAACAATAATTAATGAGAAATCGGAAACTAGATGCATATGTAACTTTATTAAATAATAAACGAAAATCGAAACTGGATGCAAATGCATTAAACTAATCTCACGAATAATTAATGGGAAATCATAAACCGATGCAAATGTATTGAATCGACCTCAAAGAATAATTAACAGTAATTGGAAATTAGATGCAAATGTATTGAACTAATCAAAAGAATAATTAACGAGAAATCGAAACTGGATGCAACCGCATTGAACCGATCTCAAAAAAAAATAACTGAATTGGAAATTGGATGCAACCAGTATTGAACTAACCTCAAAATATAAAATAACTGAAAAATCGAAACCGGATGCAAATACATTAAACTAACCTCAAAACATAGTTGGGTTATATATTGTGGGAATGTCTCGGTAAGTATAGTTTTGCATTTAAAATGATATTTATCTTATCTCTTCCCATATGATTGGGAACTCTTTGCTATTCAAGTAGCTATAATATATATGAACTTCACCTTATTAGGCAATCTCACAAAACTTCAATCAAACTTCTATTATTAAACAACAAAATGAAGTTGAAGGGTTTTATTAAAGGTACATGAGTTATTTTTTTAATGGAGAATAAGGTTTTCAATGTTATAAGAAATTTGGTTGAGTGATCAATATAATATTAATATATAAAAGTTTTGTATATTTACAAATATTTTTCAAAATAATTAATATAACAACACCCGTTAAGTAGATAATCTTTGAAGATTCTACATAGTAAGTCATGCATAATTTAAAGAATAATTAATGGGAAATCGGAACCGGTAATCTTCAATGATCCCACATAGTAAATCAAACATAATTGACTTTTATGTCATGTTTGCAAGGACACTACAGATGGATCAATAGAAGTTGGTATTATACACCACATTGGATAATTAAAAGGAAATCGAATTGGAAATTGGATTCAAATGCATAACCGAGCTCAAAGAGTAATTAACGGAAATTGGAAACTTTATGCAAATGCAATAAACTAAACTAAAAAAAGTAATTAACTAGAAATTGAAAACCGGGTGTAATTGCATTAAACTAACGTCAGATAATAAATAAAGGGAAATTAGAAATTGTATACAAATCCTTGAAAAATATTTAATGGGAAATCGGAAACGGTATGCAAATACATCAAACAAACCTCGGATAATAATTAATAGGCGAAATCGAAACCTGAATGCAAATACATTGAACTAAACTCAAAAAATAATTAACATAAAATAAAAACCGAATGCAACTGCATTAAACTAACCTCATAGAATAATTGGTGGGAAATCGGAAACTAAATGCAAATGCATTGAAATAATCTCAAAAAATAATTAACGGGAAATCAGAAACCATATATAATTGCATCGAACTAACTTCAAAGCATAAATAATCCGAGACTAGATGCATATGTATTGAACTAACCTTAAAGAGTTATTAACGGGAAATCGAAAACTAGATCCAAATGCAATGAACTAATCTCAATGACTAATTAACGAAACATTGAAAAATGGATGAAACTACACTGAACTAACCTAAATGAATAATTATCGGGAAATTATAAATGTGATGTAACCGCATTGAACTAACCTCAAAAAATAATTAACGGAAATCGAAAACTTGATACAAATGTATTGAACTAACCTCAAAAGAACAATTAACATAAATTCGAAATTGGATGCAACCGCATTGAACTAACTTCAAAGAATAATTAACAAAAACCAAAAACTAGATGCAATTGCATTAAACTAAAATAAGATATTAACTAATGGGAAATCAGAAATTGATGCAAATGCATTGAAATATCCTCAAAAATAGTTAACTGAAAATCGAAAGTCGAATGTAATCAAGATCGTGACCTAAAAGCATAAATGTCGGTTTTTAGCCTTCTCACATGAGTAATTACGAGTAATTAGAAACCCAAAATGAAAGTGAGTTTAAAAAACAGACTCTTACATGTATGCAAACTATATAGAAATTGTAAACTATCGAACTAACCTAAAAACAATTAACAGAAATCGTAAATTGGATGTATATGTATTGAACTAACCTCAAAGAGTAATTAACGAGATTAGAACCGGATGCAAATTCAATAAACTAATCTCAAATACTAATTAACTAAACATAAAAAACTGGATGCAAAATTGTCTTGAATTAACCTTAATGAATAAGAAATAGCGTGATATCATAAAATGGATGCAATTGCTTAATTGAACTAACCTTAAATAATAATTGATGGGAAATCGGAAACTTGATGCAAAACTGCATTGAACTAACCTCAAAGAATAATTAATGAGAATTTGGAAACCGGATGCAACGTCTTACATTAAACTAACCTCAAAGAATAATTAATGAAAAATCATAAACTTGATGCAAATGCATTCAACTAATAACCCTAAAATATATTTGTATTATATGTAGGGGAATAAATATCTCGACAAATATAGTTTTGCATTTTAAGTAATGTTTATCATACTTCTTTATTGTGATTGGGAATGCCTTGCTATTCAAGTAGCTTAAATATTATCTTCACCAAATTGAACATTCTCAAAAACTTCAATCAAACTTTTATTGTTAAAACTAACAATGAAAAGAAGTCGATGAGTTTTATCAAAGTTTGATGCTTCCTTTTTTATAGAGAATGGTGCAAGAAATTTAATTGAGTAATTAATATAATTTTCATATCTCATAGCTATCGATAGTTCTTTAATATTTTTTAGAATAATTTAATATAACGGCACCCGTTAAGTAGGACACGCTCATGTGATAAATCTTTTCAAGTGAGAGTGGTGTATTCTTTGAGGATATGGAAACAATCAATCTATTTTAGTGATTTGTACACATTATTACGTAAAAAAAATGCTGATGATTTACCGCTAAATCACCATAAATCTAATAAAACTATTATACAAGCTTTAGATCGAGTTTAAGATAATTCTATTTGAAAATTACGGATTAATATCCTAAACCACAAAGTGAAGAGGCTATCTCAATTTGATCCCTTAGTTTCCAAAGACTTATACACCATAATCACGCTTTCGGCTATCTCAATTTGATCCCTTAGTTTCCAAGACTTATGCATGTCCATAATCGCTTCATTAACGTATTTCGGTTTATTTTTCAATAAAAATATATTTTGATTCAAAATTTGTTTGCTAAATCACCATAAATCTAAAAAAACTATTATACAAAGCTTAGATCGAGTTTAAGATAATTTTATTTGAAAATTATGGATTAATATCCTAAACCATAAAGTGAAGATGCTATCTCAATTTGATCTCTTAATTTCTAAAGACTTTATCACATAATCACGCTTCATTAACATATTTCGATTTATTTTCAATAAAAATATATTCTCGATTCAAAATTTGTTTGAGACATTTTATAAAGCCTTTTAAGCACACAAAATATTTAATATATCCCGGGCGTATGCCCGGGTCCAAAATCTAGTAATCTACTAAAAGAGGGATAAGAAGGTCACAGTTCCGTTATCTAGAACCTCTAATAATCTCTTCCCAAAGGATTACGAGATCCCTAAAGCGAGAATTCCTCCCCTCCATTGTTGTTGATATGATATCCAATACCACAAAGAAAACCTTTGTCCCAATGCAACTTCTTGAGGCCGAGATCCTTCTGCATGTCATTTTCAGTCACAATGTAGCTCATATCCTTTTGTTCCTGAAAATGACATCATTTCTGAGTCACCCTGTAGCCTACTTCTCACCTCAGGCTTTGTGTTCACCATTCCTCCAAAGAATCCGCTTGTGCTAGGCGGGGGGAAAGCTATAGTAATCGGTTGCACATGGATACTCCACAGCTACAGCAAACGAGGAGACATTAGGTCCTTTGTGAATAAGTTCGTCAGCAGTGAGACTACGCCCATGTATTGCAGCCGAATAGAACAACTTGACCTTCAGTGGGATGTTGCAGAACTTGTATCACAGTCCCAGTCTCTTAATCCAGACTATTCAATATTGTCGTTGCCGATCAGCGCTATTCATCCAACTCTAGATATTGTCTTCTTTGGTAATGACTGCTAGATCTTCTAGTATCATCTTGGAAGCAAAACAGTGGAGAAAATTTGTTGAAATTCATAACGAACCTCCACAACTCCAGACTTGCATTCTTCATTTAAAGATAGCGCACCATTCAGCCAAGTATTCAGAAACTACTCCAACGCCCAGTCCATGCATGGGTATATACTAGGTTGAAGCCAGGTTAAACACCTATCTAACTGAAAATGTAGAACAAGTTCACACCAACTAGTGGCGGAAACCTTTTAGTTCTTAAAACGTTAACTGGGCTGATTCCAACAAGAAGTTCAATAAACAGAAGGTGGAGAACTTCCAAATAAATCAGATGAACCTTATCATCTCTTTTCCTATGTCTTAACGTTCACCTAATTCAATATTTAAATATTGAAGCGCTCCCCTTTAAATTCCATTCACTAGTTGCTAGAGCTCACCCCGCAGTGAATTAATTCACTGCTGGAGTTCTTGACTGGCAATCCCCTATATTCAATCAAGTAAACTGGGACAGTGGGGCCTAGCGTTCTTCAATCCAACTGAAAGTCTCAACCAATCGATCTTCCTATCAGATGCTATGACGATTGAAGATAGGTAGGGATTATAACATATAACACGACAGTCGGATGTTAGTTATCAATCGCTTGCAAGAACAAACTTAAAGCATCTTGTGAATACAATTTCAGGAAGAATGCAACGCAACTTGAATGGAAATACATACAATTGGAAGAACCTTTGAAAAATGTAATGGGTAACAAAACCATGTTTCTCTTAAACAAAACCTAAATTAATAAATGAATCCACAAAACTAAAATAAACAAAGAATGATTCCTATTGTGAGAATGGTGTTCTTGTACAATTGTACCACTCTCATCTAAAATCACTACACTACTGTACCAAGTCTACAAACACACAGTTACAACTTACAAGTCTAATATGCCTTGGATGCACTCTGCCACACCTCAACAGATTGCTGATCTTTTCTTGTAACAACCATCCTATTTCCTCCAAAACCCAAGTTTGTAATTCTACTTTGACCACTATCTTTCATTCTTCCAATCACATTTTTCCTGAAGACTCTTTCATCCAACTCATCTTCATAATCTCTTGTTGAACCTATCAGAACCTCTGACCACAACTCCACATCACCTTGTTTGCTACAAAACACTTGGTTACCATGGCTTTCAATCTTACACCCTGCACCTTCTTTCTTCCCTTTAAACAACCCTTTTCTTCCATCACCAAGACAAATCCATGGATTCACAGCATCCAGTTTCCTCATATCAGCAAAGTAAACTTCGCCAGAACTCACCCCAACCTTGAAAATTGCAGATAAATTATCAGAAACTGTGACATCCGAAAAACAATCAATCTTCTCATTTATCCCCCAATGTACATTACCAGACCTTACATCCCATAGTCTAATATTACCCATCACACCAGAAGGTCCACCATGAGAACCTGCAGCCATAAGCAGATTATAACCAGGCACCCATTGCAATTTCGTGGCGGGTATTGCAGAATCAAGTTCAGCCCCAAATATTTCACCATGGGCAATCTCCGACACCGGGCTAAAACTATCCTGCATATCAAACACCATAATAGTATTGGAATTCCGTCTACCGGATTCAAAACTAGTAAACAAATGATTCCCAGATGACCCAATAGCCTGAACAGTACAATCAGACTTAGTCTGATTTTCCCAATTCAAAGTTTCTCTAACAAACCCTCTTTTCAAATCAAGTATCTGCAAACCCGAAAAATCAGTAGCACCAGCAGCAGCTAAACAAGGCGAAATCGCTAAAAGCGAATCGACAGCTGTAAAATGAGTCAAAATAGTAGATTTCTTCTTTAATGACCAATCAAAAGAAGTAATCTTACTACCATGTGCAACATGAAGTGAACCAGAATCAGTAGTAGAGATAACAGATGGTGAGTCTCTACCACTTAATGGCAAAACCAATGATCTTTCTAGATTAAACGCTTCAAATTGCGACGGGTTTGATAACGAGGACACAAGTAATTCACCTAAACCATAAAACTCAGCTTCAAAGATTAAATCTTGAAGATCAATAGTTTTAGCTTTAGATGGTAGATTACTAGTTCTTAACAAAGACAATAGAATTGAAAAAATTTCTGGGTCTCTATCAATAAAAGGAACAATATTTGAGGATGATAATGAAATTGTGTACAGAAGTGAATTTGAACCAGCTAAGGTTAGGGTCTGTTTGGTTGTTTGGAAAAGTTGTCCACCAACATTAATTGTAATTATATCTGGTTTTTTTCTAATTGATTGAAACTGGGTAGGCATGGTGTGTTTTTTTGAGATGAGAGAAGAATGGTTTTGAGGTTTGGCCTTATTTATATATGAAGAAGAAAAAAGAAGAACGTTGGAGTCTTGGGTTTCTAGAAGGTCAAGAGTGTAATTTGAGAATGCGGTCAAAGAAAGGTATATGAAGATGCGCAGAAGAGTGGAATTGGAATTACATTTGAGTGGTGTGCGGAATGAACAGAGAGAATAGTTGACTTGGTTGGACACGAGATGCTTGTTTTCGAGCTGTATTTTGTTGGCTGCTGTTATGGAGGTTTATGTGTAGATCCATCTGTGTCGTCATCGATTGGCCCATTACACACCATTAATCCACTATCGGGGTGTAGGGTCTTTCATCTTTGATATGCTAGTTAAGGGGTTTTTTTTTTTTTTTTTTCACATAATTTTGCCACTTTTAATCATTGTTCGTAATCATAGTAACATCACAATAAATAAAGAGAACAGAGATTATGGCCTAAGGACAAAACCAAATAATAATTTCGTAATACTTTCATTTTTTTTCATTTCGCAATAAGTTCTTAACCGGGTTAATTTTAATTTCTCTATAAGTCTTATGTGAATTTAAATTTACATAGTTTCATTTTCATATGCAAATATAAATTTATATAGTTTCTTTTTTATATATAAATTTAAATTTGTATATGTAATTTTTTTTTTTTCATATGCAAATTTAAATTTACATAGTTTATGGCCAAATTAAAATTGAAGTAGACTTGGGGAGAAAATATTTGGAAAAACTGGGATCTCAGCCCAATTACTAAAGAGAAGAATTTTAGGGACATCTATTTATATTTTAATATTAAAGCTCCCATAAGGAGTATTTTTCGAGCTCTATTAAAATTTCATGTCATCTCCTATTAAAACGAGAATTTCTCTCTTATTTGAAAAATGATAATTTTTTTTTACAACAACGAAATTCATCTCCTATTACTCCCAATTGAAAAAATGGGTTTTTAAAATTTAATTAAAACTTCACTTAAAATAATTTATTAGAAAATTAAAACAAGTTAGCGACTAAAACGGTAGTCTCATTTTTCTAAAAAAAATATAAATATTTTCAAAAAAGCCGGTGCGTATGCATGGATGGGCCTACGAGTTAGTCTTAATATTAAAGCTCCAACAAAGGGTATTTTTCGAACTCTATTAAAATTACACATCATCTCCTATTAAAACCGATAATTTTTCTCCTATTTGAAAAACAGAAATTTCTCTTATATTATAACGAGAGTTATTATCTTATTAAAACAAATTATAACACTTTTAATTAAAGTGGGAATCATTCTCTTATTAAAATGAGAATTCTTCCTCTATTGAAAATTAATCGAAAATCTAGCGTATCTAATTAAAACGGGAATCATTCTCCTATTAAAACAGAATCTCTCTCTCAATTGAAAAAACGGGTTTTTAAAACTTAATTTAAAACAATTTGTTAGAAAATTAAAACGGGTTAGCAACTAAAACGATAGTCCCAAGTTTCTACAAAAAATATAAATATTTTCAAAAGAGCCGGTGCGTAGTCACGGGACTACAAGCTAGTATCTTTATAAAAACACATAAACAAATTCAAATTCGTTAGGACATTTTCTAAACATTGTCACAAATAATAAAAAAATTATAAATTTGGCTCATTATTGACCATTTATTTTTACCATTTTTGATATTATATTTGGCAAGTTTAGAAATTTCTAAATTTTTTATTATTTATAGCAATATTTAGAATAGGTAAGAGATCACATCTACAAAAAAAATTAGTTTAATCTAAAACTTATAAATGCCCTAAAAAATTTGAGTTTGTTACCCTGCAACCCCTCCCATAAATAAAACATTCAAATGTATAAAACTGAAAGTAAATGCACCCTTCATTGCGTACCGGCCGTACCCTCACCTCCCAAATCCCAATAGATTTTGAGTCTTTGCATTTTTTTTTTTTTTTCTTCTTGTGGTTTCGTGACATGGACGTACCGGCTTGAGCGCCTAGCCTCTAGGTCGAGCCTGGCTCTAGCAGACATGAACAGTTAATTAGACAGACCTCTATGTTGGAGGCACCAGAATCGAAGCACAATAATACTAAAATTTGTAGAAAAAACAAATTAAAAATAATAATAATAACTAAATAGGGGTATATTCAGTTCAAACTTCAGAGGACATGGGAAGAATAATGAAACTGGTATAATGGTATTGGCAGTTGTTTGTGTCGCTTTCAACACAACATAGCTCAATCACCGTTCAGGCCTAGAATACTAGCTTTTATATTTTCGATCCCCACACCCCCCATACAACAGCAAATAATTCCACATATCTCCTGAAAGGTTTCGGTACCGGCATGGCGGCATCAATACTAGCTTTTATCATTCAGCCATTTCTGAACTAAGAAGTGCCTTTGGAAGTAATAAAGGAAGGAGTGATAGATACACCAATCAGGCTTTCCGGAATTTTGTCTCTATTATTCTTGATTATCTATTACCAAATCCCATGAATTTAGTCATACATCAACTTTAAAGAGGAGATAAATAATATCCCGAGAACACAAAATCTACAAGTAACTTCTATTTTCTAAGTGGGGGTGTCATAAAAGAAGATCACTGCAGTACCTGGGAAGATACATCTTTCAGGCCAGGAAGTAGTGTAAAACAACAGACCAATTTATGTCAGTAGTTTAATCCATCCAACAGATGTAACCTGCAAAACCCCCAAGTTCAACTAGTATGTATTCTGTTTCATTTGATTGTCTGTTTGTAGATTGAGGTTGGATATCCTGAAATCTTGCCAGGACAATTTTTGTATGTGAAGGAGAACATAATGTAACATCCACGATTATTAGCTGACACCTGGCTGAATCATAGGGAAGAAGGTCCAGCCATTGCGAGTTCCAGCTTCCTTTGCGACAACCTTCTCGTTTGCCCACCAGTCAGAGCTCACAGGGGGCTTATCGGATGTTTCTTCATCTGCATTGACAAAGTTAAATTCTTTGACCGAGCCGATAGAAGTAAGGGACGGCTCTTGCCCATGTTCTTGCTTCGATTCCAACTTGTTAATCTGTGAAGCTTTGTTGATCTCTGTACTGGAAGGTTTCTCATGACAGTCGATTGAGTTCTCTGCTGCATTGGAATGGCAATCTCTTTCATTTGTAACTCTCGCTATTGTTCTGTCTAATAGAGGCTCTGCTGTAGATTCTACTGATGCCAGATGATCCATTCCCATACGGTTGGTACCCACTTTTGCAGTTAACTCAAACGATACCCTGTGACCAATGACAATGTCATCATTTTGGGACCCATTGTCCGAGTTTGCAAGTGACGCAACCTCCGAAATCTGATTCTCCAGATGGAAATTGTCTCCGGAAGGTGGTGTCACGGGATCTGGTGTTATGGAGCCAGAACCTTGATGTGGCCCCCAATTGCGTGTAGAGAACCTATCAATACTCCAGAGCTTAGGAGGTTCTCCAGTACGAAACTCGAGAAAAGGATGTCCGCCTGAAGTGAACTCGTTATCCAGGAAAGGAGAAGAAGTGCCTGAATTAGAGATCACTGAACTGGGTGATATAAGGTGGCCAACTGGGCTTCCTGGATACAGATAATAGGACTGGAATTCATAGTGAGAAGGTGGAAATTTCTGACTGGCTACACTATTTCTGCAACTTGCATCCAGCGAGGATGTTAGTAGCTGAGCAAATGGCACCTCCGGTGACGAAGGTGTTGTCTGATGCAAAGGTTCTGGAGGGGGAGTAAAGGGAGCAGTGGATGGTTCAGTGGTGAAGGTTGAGAAAACAGGCGGAGAAACTAACTGGGTTTCGTGGGCATAAGGCCCAATGGCAAAGATGGAATTGGGACCAGGGGAATAGACATTTGCAGATAGAGAAGTGAAGGATAAGAATCCTGCTGGTGACTGGGTAGCAGAAGGGGGTTCTGACTGAAGGAATGAAGCAGGGGAAGAGGGAGGAGCGGCGAAGGGTAATACAACAGTAGGCGGATGGGCTGAATTTCCGGTGGAAGCCCCAGCAGTTCCTGACACTGTAGGTTCAGGGACTAAGGCAGAATGGCCAATTCGCTTCCCATTTCTATGAGATCCAAAACACCAATATCCACTCCAGCGAATCCCCCATCTTCTTTTCTGCAATGTGCCCCAGTACAGTTACATATGTAAGCTTGTAAAGAGAAATTTCAGTAAGCTAGCACATACTTTCTGTAGATATATAAATCTTGAAAATGAATATTTAAAAAAAAATAAAGAAAAGAGATATCAACAAAAGGTAGACTTGCACCAAATCATCCAAAGAAACGTAAAAGTTGAAGCAAGTAACAAAATGAAGGCTGAATCCTACACCCCCATGCTAACCACATGCAAGAAACTAAGAAGTCTAGTAACAATTTATATTTACAGTAACAATACGGAGCAGATCAAAAGCATATAAAATTGAGCATGCTGAACGACCCCAACGGCAGAATTTAGTTCTCATGACTGAGATATGAAATAACTTACAGCTATACAACTAAGTTACTTGAAAATCTTCTGATGTATTTTGAACAAAGGAAAAAAGAAAAAACCAAAACACCAACTTAATTTCCTTTTAAACAACCGATGCACCATACTTGCCAGCCAAATATTACCAACATCATTAGAATTACTAAGTAACTCGAGCAACAAAATTGAACTTTCAAAAACTAAGGGTCTCAAGAGAATCAATGGGATAGACAAGACACCTTCTACTCCAACTCATGTTGTAATTGGAAAAGCAGAACCTACTCTGAAAACTTAGCATCTGTTATTTATCAAATTGTGTAAAAAGCTTCTAGTTGATGGATTGTGGGGAAGAGAAATACAGAAAATAAAGAGGGTGCATTTTTTTCTCACTAAAATCCAGTAATATTTGGCTTCCATATAAACAAGAACTAAACACAAGAAAGTACAGATAACATCCAGTGTATCACATCAATGTGCGTGTTGAACAGAAGCAGGACTCGAACAATATAAACTTGAGTCCATGTAGCTATTCAAAATTCCATGACTTAGAAACCAGAAATTGGCTTGATAAGTTGATTTATCTTCGTAATTTATAATAAGATTTACCAGTAAAATGCAAAGTATGACACTTTACTGTGGCTAGCTCAAACTGGGTTATAGGAGTTCCTCGACCATGGACTATTATTCTTTCCAATGAGTCCCAAGGCCAACATTTTCAGTAGAAAAACAAAAAACAAAAACTCAGACTATATTATTTTCTTCTGTTTCAGTACAATTTAGAAATATATCAGTACCCTGCAAATAGTGTTAGTAGACTTGTTGTCTAATCTTTGAGTTTGCAAACTTCACTATTTTAGGCCACAATTCCAAAGCAACTCGTGCAAGAAACAGTAGCAGAAGATTCATTGTCTCATCTTTTGGTTACTTTTAGAAATAAAGTTGATAACTCTCTAACTTCTTTTCCATCCAAAAATTTACAGCCTACAATTCTTGACCAAAAAGTCACAAATGAATCATCTTTTCTATTTTTACTCAATTATCCTTAATTAAACTTATATAGATCATCAACAAACACCACTACAAATACAATAGATCTCAGATTCATTAATAAAAAAAACATAACAGGACAATAAGCAAACTCAACGGATCTTAAAAAAAAAAAAAAAAAAAAAAAAAAGGTTGATGAAGAATTACTTGAGAAGAAGAAGGTTGAACACGAGTTTCAGCACCGATAATAGCTGTTGCAGCAGCATTTACAGTGTCCACACTATTATTATTAACTCTTCTCATCTCTTCAAAAAAATTCTTTCATATCAATGAAGAAGAAGGAACAAAGAAAGAGAGAAAGAGAGAAAGAAGTGAAGAAAATGAGGTTTATATATAAATAAATAAATGAATGAATGAATGAAAGAAAGGAAGAGAAGAAGAATCAAAAAAATAAGCTGTTGTCTCACTAAAAAGACTTTTCTGTTAAATTTGGTAATTACTATTATAAAAGTTAAAAGGTCAAACACGGAATTTAATATTTATCTTTTGTGAATCATTGAATCATCACCTTATGATTTACGCCATTTAGTAGTTTAATCTGACGTGGGAAGTTACGGTGATGTCCCTATTATGGGATGTGACGTAATAGTGTGGCGGGTGGGACCGGAAGTGAGAGATGTGTCATGCTGTTGGTAATTGTAACCGTCTGATATTTAATCACATTGGTCTTGCTGCTATAACTTGGCCAAATTCTGCATGACTTAATTAATTGGATGAATACAAATTGCCGTGTGGGACACTCTTTACTTTGTGCTGGCACGAATTTCTTGTTTCTCACATTAATTGATGAGCACACCCTAGGAAATTAGGAATGATCAGAAGCAGCAGCCCTATCCAAAATGTAGCACCTAGATTATGCAAGGTTCATGGTAGCAGGGTACACCGAATTTACTGCACTATGTTGGTGCCCCCTTTTGACAAAAATAATTTTGAGTAGGAACTAGGAAGTACCATGCTTATAAACTAAAAATTAATGTTTTTATTTTTACTTTTAGGTTAAATTTATAGTGCACAGGTCGTATTATATGCTATTAAATCTGGACCATTCATATAAAAAAATGCGTGTGTATTGCATGGTAAAAATACTTATCTAAAAGCCCACATTACCTGTGCACCATACACCTCACGCACTGAAGACATACTCTTACTTTTAATATTTGACAAAAATGTTTTTTTCTTTCTAAAACGTGAGTCTTCTATTGGTTATGAAACTTTTTAGATAAAGGTCGACACAAGTAAAATGTACAATTTAAGGAAAAACTTCATGACCTTTATGAAATTTTGAATATAATGAAAATCTGAAGTATTTTTTTTTTTCATTTGAGTAGATCGAGAGATTAATCTTTGTCCTAGCAGGGGAACAGAAGGCCATATAATGGGCAAAGAGCATATAAAAGCAAAACTGACTTTGTGCCTATCATTATCTTGATTAGTTCACCTTAAGTACTTTTGTCAATGTGTGCACGTGTGCTGATTCACTTGCTGTGATGAGTAATCTTTCCACAACCCCCTCGTGCGTAAGATAAGGTTTGTCTTCTTTTTATTCTTCTTTTATTTTAACGAACTTGCACGGTTGGTTCATCTTAAGTATCTTATTTTTTTTGACTTGGTGACAATGATATCTCAACACCCCCGGCCACCCTCTTTTTTGGCGCACTTATCTAGCTTCTTTTTGCCATCACACAACACACAAATGTACACAACCCCCCCAACCATAAGCTATGTCTGCGGTCTGTCCTTTAAACCTTGACTGTGGGATTAAACGTTTAACTTTTTTTCACCTCCAAAAATCAATGTAACAAAGGATACAAAGCTAAATAATAGCCTTTACCAAAAACACACTAGCCTTTATACTCTCTAGCCTCTACGTCTAGGGCCTTTATACCACCAAAAACACACGAGCCATGTATGAAATTTTAAGAAAAAACCAACTAAAAAAGGGTAACCAACTTTGCTCGAAAATTCAATTGGGTAATAATTTTTATTTTATTTTGCCGTCAAAAATCCGTTAACAAATCGCATACGTGGCAGTCAAATTTCATCTTATATTTTGAAAAAAATTATTGACACCCCCTCAAAATTAATTAATAATTTAGAATTTCCCCCACTTTCACGTTTGATCTAACGGCTCATATCAAAAATATTTTGATGAATACCAAATTAAAATTGGTCGGTCTAAAGTCATGCTACATGTAACACTGTTTAGCTAGTGCATTAGTTTTGACTTGGTCCTCCACTGGCGGTCATTGCAAGTATAAAAATTGTCGACTCGAAGGCCAAAGAAGAAACTAGATGGACTTCCTTGTACCTAATTGCTACTTATAGAAATTTCAATCACTACTTAGAATTCTCATGATATGGCATCCCCACTAGTGTTTCAAAAAAGCCAGATTGGGAAGCTAGCCCAGAGTATTGTTAATTTCTTTGAATTAGTTGAAAAATTTATGGATAAGTAATTTGGGGAAGAGTGGTGGTGTGCGGGCGGCGGGAATGGTGTCACCATCTATCAATTAAATTTAAAAAGGATCCAAAACGAGAAAGTAGAGGTATTTTGACATTTAAGGGTTAGGCTATCTTGATATTTTATTTTGACACTTTATTTTAACATCTATAATTTAAAATTGAACTGGCACATTAAAATTAAATTAAGGACTGATTTTTTGTAGAGAATATCTTCTTACCATGGATAGAATCTTCACCAAAATTCGTCTCAATTGGATATGTTTAGGTTTATTAAAAAGAGTGTTAAAATTATAGACCATTAGATAAATATGGAATTTAAACACAACCCAACTCAACTTAGATATGTTCATGTTTTGATATTTTAGGGCATCTCCAATGGGGGGTGTAAACCGTATAGAGTGGAAATTTTACACCTCAAATATAAAAAAACTCTCTCCAATGGGGGTCTTAAAATAAAAAGCACACAGTTTTGACAAGATAAAACTCTGACATGTTCATGTTTTTTGAAACTTTTTTATTAACTGAGATCAATAGAGATGAAATCTATTTTTTACAGAATATATATTTATGATAAAATCCACTCTTGGAGTTATATTACACCCCCCATAATGCCCTTATAGAGATGATCTTATTTTTTTATTTTTTTTTTTTTTTTTTTTTTTTTTTTCGATAAAATATTGTGTAAGCTGTGAATGTCAAGATAAAGTGTCAAAATAAGATAGTAGCCTGCCCAATTAACATCCCAAAAGAGAAGGTAAAAACAAACTGCCACCTAAGCACATCTCAATAGGTAGGTTAACAGATTTTCCTGATTGACAAATTTACTAAGTTCGTTATCTCAATTGATGTAAAAAAAATTGTTATCCCAATTGAATTTTCAGGCAAAGTTCATTACCTTTTTAATTGTTTTTTCAAATTTTAATTACATGTCAGTAATTTTATTAGTGAATGCCGACTGGAGAGTTGGCGGTTAAGTGGTACAGATTAATCACCAATAAAAGAAAATATATGATCTTTCCTTTATAAAGAAAACTCCTTAGGTAACAGTTCCGTTTGGGTTGGCTGGATTTGTGTGGATTTTTGTTTGTCCTAATTTATCCTCATTGATATCTTCTATTTACTACCTCCTATATTACATCTAAGATAAAATCTGATATTTAATAAGCGTACAAATGTCATTAAAAATGTAATTATCTCAAGTCAACAATTTCTGCTGGGGTTTTTTTTATAGATAGTACACACCCGGAGTATGTACATGTGCGCTAGTAAACATAGATAAATGGCGTATCAAAATTATCATTTGATTTTCTTTCCATCCAAATTCATCCATCGTATCTTATTAGCTAGCCGATATATTTCTATTTACATACTACGTCTAATATTTTATTGTGATGTAGCATTTTGTGATGTGCCTTAGTACCTTTAAGTGATTTCGTGTCTCTTTCAAAACCATAACTTTTGTGTCTTGTTAATTCGTCATTTTATGTTGGTAAAGACGTGAAGTCCAGATAGCATCCACCAGACGAGGTCATGCCACCCTAAGCAAGGTGGATAAGCCAACTTAATAAGGTCCTACTAGATATAAACCACACCAGCACATCACGTGTTCAAGTGGGTGTATAGTTTGATTGATTGGGAGAAATCTATTTATTAAAAGGAAAAAGATGCCCCATTGCTAGGGGGTTTTGTTGTGTGTATTTGCTTGGCAATGTGGGTGGTAATGAATTTGGCAAGGGCAGATCGATGATTGACTTGGTTCATGCATTTGGATTTAGTATTTCACACAAGGGAAAATGGGTGATGGTTGAGTGCTGACATGAATTAAACTAGCTACATGGTGGGTTACTACTTACTAATAAAAAACTTGTTTTTTTTTCAATATGATGTGCTCAAGATGTTTTTTTCTCACAACCGATTGGGGGGAATGCTAGTAGGCACTAGACAGTAGCAACTCATGAAAAGTGAGATGCATATATGCCACTTGATTGGAAAACACAACTTTTGCATTGAGATTACAAGAGTACAATTGATATGAAATTTCAAATACAAATATAGTGTTCATTTGGTGATCAGGGGAATACTGGCACAGTGGCTTCCATACTACAAAATATATTAGGCATAGTACAAAATATCGGATATGAATATTTATCGATATTCAATTTCTTGATATGTATCGTGGATATATATTTTTCTTTTAGGATATTTTATATTGTTTCATAGACAAATATCGTAGATATATCTAACATATTGATAAATATCATAGATATTTTTTAATATATAATGATATATTTTTTATATTTAGTTAAAAAAATAATATTAAATATTAAATAAAATTGTTACCTAAACAAAATATCACCAAATATTGATAATATCGTCAATATTTGCAGTTATATATATCTCTAAATATATAACAACATTTATATATCTTTTGATGAAATCTCAATATTTATTGTGATATTTCGTGATATATCATGATATTTTGTGCTGTGATATCAGGATATGGAAAAATATCGATCCATGATTTATGGATATGTATCGTGGATATATCTCCCTCTTTGGAGATATTTGGCATTGTTTCATATGCAAATATCATGAATATATCCAAAATATCGATAAATATCGTAGATATTTCTTAATATATTATGATATATAATTTATATTTATTTTAAATATAATGGTAGATATTAAATAAAATTGTTATCTACACAAAATAATAAAATATCATAAAATATCGCTAAATATCCCCAAATATCGAAATATCATCGATATTTGCAGTCTTATACATCTCTAAACATATCGTGATATTTATATATCGATATTTTGTTAAAATCCCGATATTTATCGTGATATTTTGTAATATGGTGGCGTCTAGGGATATAATATGGGGCGGGCCGTCAATCATGGTCAAATAATGACAGTCGAAGTCGGGGTCTTGGGGATACAAATCCAATTGGTCTCTCGGAAATGGGTTGATGTCATATTTGATAGGGTTATATACTAAACGCATTACTTTTGTATTAATTCTAATTATTAATATTTTGAATGAAAATCATATGGGCAAATGTTATGCATAATATATATGTTATTAGTTATATCCCGCCTAATACTTTATGTTTGTAGATGATATGGTGTGTGGTTACATAAAGATCATATCATCGCATCTTTATAAAGTATAAGAAAACGCTCACAACCTAAATGGATTTGGACAAACCAATGATCTGGTTGTAGTATAATCAATTCATAGTTTATCTTGACTACAAGATTACACTCAAGTACACTTTATTATATTGAGCGACAACAAGTAAAAGTTGTTTATCTTTATATCGACTATATAAGAGAACAAACACCTCATTATTATGGATGATTGTCCTCTTAATCCGGATATAATAACGACACTTACATGCATTGTCACATTCTTTTTTAAATCATCAATGAGTGAGATTCAATTGTGAATCAACAAACTTTAATAGATTGGGTAATGACATTGTATGTAACAATCTTATAAATTATATGAAGAAATCCGTGATACCCGCAGGAAAACCATGAGTGATGATGTCCCTTTGAGCTCGTAAGGATTGTCGTAAACCCCGCAGTGGATTTAATCCGATATGACAATGAAGTTGAGTGGGGTACTACCGACGACAAGAAGTTGATTAATGTAGTTGTCGATTCTACTTGACTTAATTAACGAGCATTTTTCTATCTTTAATCTGGGGGATATCAACAAGCATATAATATGGAGCCCATAAACGTAACACGTAATTTGGGATTAAGTAAAAAACAAAATGGCCCAGATAGGGAATAAGTCATTTGTTGATAAACGCCACGTCTCCTGTTCGGGTAGGAGTGTAATACGGGGCGGGTCGGGTTAATCGCGGGTCAAATAGTGATGGGGTGGGTCTAGGGGATACAAATCCAGTGATCCCCGACGAGGCGGGGCGGGGCGGGTTATTGAAGTGTCATATCTTAGTACTATCACCCGGCTTGTTGGGTCAGCTTACGGGGTGGGTTTTGGGCAGGTCATCCGGGTCGGGTGGAAATTATCGTTTTAACCCAATTTCACCCCAAAAAAACTTTCTAATTCTGTAAGTAATATATTTCTAATTCACAACATAGAAAAAAATGAAATCAATCAATAAAAAATAAACAAAAATAAAAAATAAAAACTTTAATTTGAACCCAAAGCCATATCTGTAAATTTGAATTTTTTTCTCGTGATTTACCATTTGTAAATTGATTATTTTCCATATCATGATAAAATGAATATGGGAGCGATGATCTATAGTACAAAACAATAAAATATAAACTAACAAAATTCGAAATTAATATAAGGATGAATGATTCATCTTTTTCAAAATTCGAAAGGTGAATTTGAACTTTTGATATTTGCCCAATGTTCAAACTTGAATACGTGAAATTGATGTTGAAATCATAAGTTT
Source organism: Coptis chinensis (assembly GCF_015680905.1). Taxonomy (NCBI): domain Eukaryota; kingdom Viridiplantae; phylum Streptophyta; class Magnoliopsida; order Ranunculales; family Ranunculaceae; genus Coptis; species Coptis chinensis. The sequence continues at coordinate 117,572,633 of NC_141458.1, read as the reverse complement.
GTATTCATATATCTCAAATTCCTACAAAAGTTAAAAGAAAATATAAACAAAATACAAAAATATAAGAGTAGAGTCTTGAAATTGTATGGGTTAACAGGGTTGGGTCAACGGCTTTTGACACCGTCTCGGGTTAAAAAAATCTCGGGTTTGAGCATAGAACCTACACCCATAGTCCCACCGCATAAAAACGGTGGCGGGCGTATGGTCTATTTTCGGTCGGTCGCGGGTTTGGGTGGCGGGTGAAGACCAGGTACCCTACCGGATGATGGGTCAACGGTTTTTTTTACACTCCTAGTTTTGGGCGAACATGGGAAGCCCAAGCCCGTCAGGAGGCCCAACCCTAATTTCTCCTCATGGTTCCTGTTGTAGTCTATAAATAGAAACCTCTTTCTCTGGCCGTTTTTCTCAAGGTTTTGCTCAAGAAAAATAGATCCAAAATCGGTTCCAATTTTGTGAGCGAGAGAGGCCAAGAGAGAAAGAAGAGGGTGGTAGATCGTTGCCCACACAACGTCCATTCCATTAATAGGAATACAACAGAAGTTCAAGAGGTTGTTGCTGATTTCATATATCTTATATTCTCAGAGTTATCTTAGCCGATTTACAGGTATGTTTTCCAATCAAAATCGTGAACGCCATTAATTCTGTTGCGCATGATTTTCACGGTTTGTAGAAATTTACATTCTGAAATAACGGTTCCTACAATATCTTAGTACCACCACCCCGCCTAGGGGTCAGCTTACGGGACGGGTTTTAGGTGGGTCATTTGGGTCGGGTGGAAACTGTCATTTTAACCCAATTTTACAAAAAAAAAAAAAAAAAAAAAAAAAATCTTTCTGATTCTGCAATTAATATCTTTCCAATTCACAACATAAAGAAAATTAATGAAATCAATAAATGAAAAATAAATAAAAATGAAAAACTATAACTTGAACTCGAAACCATATATATCTGAAAATTTGAAACTTTTTTATCGTGATTTACCATTTAAAAATTGATTATCTTCCATAACAAGATAAAATGAAGATGGGAGGATCTATAGTACAAAACAATTAAATATAAACTAAAAGAATTCAAAATTAATACAATGATGAATGATTCATCTTCTCCAAAATTCGAAAGTTGAATTTGAACTTTTGATATTTGTCAAATGTTCAAACTATAACATTTGAAATTAATGCTGAACTCATAAGTTTGTGTTCATATCTCTTAAATTTATACAAAAGTTAAAACAAAATATAAACAAAATATAAACAAAATACAAAAATATTGGAGTTAGAGTCTTGGAACGGTGCAAGTCAACGGGGTTGGGTTAACGGCTTATGGGACGGTGTGGGTCGGGCGGCTAGACGGGTCGGGTTTGAGCATGGAACCTACACCCATAGCCCGACCACGTAGAAACTATAATGATCAAGTGTTTTCTTCTAAGATCAGTTGTGAATTGAATAGGTTTGGATTGAATTGATAGTCAGAAAGAAATGAAACGTACTTAATAAGCTTTTATATTCATCATTAATGGCGGTTACAAACTCTCTCTCTCTCTCTCTCTCTCTCTCTCTCTATATATATATATATATATATATATATATATATATATATATATATATATATATATATATATATATATATATATTTCGCTATGGTTTTACAAGTATTTCTGTAATGAATCGAATGTGCCTTCTTTCTCTTGATTATCGGTTTATATAGTCTTCCTGCTATAGTGGTTCCCAATCCTATCCTGACGTGTTTCCATTCTCATTCTTTCTCCTTCATTTTCCTGTTTATTCCTGTAACACATAAACTTATGCGCAAGATACCGACAATCATGTCGATATCTCGAGTTAGTTACGATATACAGGCTGAAATATCGGGTTGACGATATTTGCCCACGATAGAAACAGTGGCGGGGCGGGTCTATTTTCGGGTCGGTGCAGGTTTGGGTTGCGGGTGAAGATTGGGTGATGGATCAACGGTTTTTTACACTCAATTAACAATTTTGATAACTATTAACAATTTATCACTACAACACTAGCATGCCTCACTTAACAATTTTGATAGTTAAGTGAGCGGAGCGAACGTTCTGGGCCAAGAGGGGTATGTGGCCAAAATGTCATTTGGTTGGTTTATGTTTGTCCTCATCTCTTCTCTTCGTCTCCCTCTCCCTCTCCACTCTCCACTCTCCACTCTCCACGCCCTTCCAAGACTCCGCTCACGCCTCTATTGTTGCCTCTATTGTTATGCAGTATACTAGTTTATTATTATTAAAGGAATCTCTATTGGCCGGGGTGTCCCATCGATTCACCACCTGCTATACGCAGATGATCTTGTACTCTTTGGCAATAATGAGCTCAAAGAAGTTAATGAAATGGTCGAGGCTTTGAAGCTATTCTGTCAAGCATCAGGTCATCAAATCAACTTTGAAAAATCTGATGCTTCTTTCAAGATTCATCGCGCGGCGAGAGATTTTAAGCAAAACTCTCGCACAATTTTTGACATCAAAAGACAGCAGCCAATCTCAAACTATCCGGGGAGCCCAACTTGCCTCGTGAGTAACAAGCAAGTCCTTCAACTCCGCTTCTTCCGAGAGACTACAAAATAGACTCGAGGTTATGGAAGCATCTACCCTCTCTCAAAGGTAGATCGACACTTATTAACGCGGTTTGCTCCAATCCCAAATCATCGGATGGGGTTTTAAACTACCGTAAGTGATTACTCATCCCATTGATGTACATCGGCGCATTTTTTTCCGGGATATGAAGTAAACACTAGGAAAGTTCACTTTCGGTTAACCGGGAAGTGATTGAAAAGCCAAAGTTATATGGCGGCCCGAGTCGAAATCTTGACAAGATAAAATCTAGCTCTCCTTGCTAAGAAAGGTGGGAAGTCATTGCAAGCAACATGTCTTTATGGATCGATATTGTCAAGGAAAAATACTTCATGAAATCAAGATTTCTTGACTGTGTCCCAAACCACTTGACTCTAGAGTCCGGAGAGACATCCTAAAGGCCCGCATGATCACTAAAAGGATTGGGATGGGAAATAGGAAATGGTTCGTATCATCAACCTCGCTCACGAAAAGATGGATCCAAAGTAAAGAAGGTATCACGGCTCCAATATACTCCAATCCTACCATCAAACCGATTTTTTCCTCGACCTCATTGATAGCAACACAAGGAAATGGCGCCCAACACTATCTATCACCTGGCGGGCCTAAGATATTTAAACAAATTATCTCCATTCCACTTTTCGCGATACCGAAAACCCGGATGTAAGAGTTTGGGCGAACAATTAATGGAAAATACACGGTGAAATCAGGGTATCAAGCTATAACCATCAACCAAAACCCCGCTCTCTTTGATTGGAGAATCATCTGGAAACTTCGATGCCCCCCGCGAGTAAAGGTATTCCTATTCAATATAGGTTTAAACTTTAACCCAGATTGTGTCTTATGTAAAAGCTACCCAGATACCTCACAACACCTGTTCAAAGAATGCCCTTTCACTCAGACAATATGGAGACTCAGCCCAATCCCCCAAATTGTTAACGCACCCTTCAATGACACACCGCAGAGATGGATATCAAAGACTCAACAATTATTGAGAAATCAACACGAGATATACCCTTGCTATGGAACTCTTTGTAATCATCTGGCTGGAACATCCGGAAGAGCGAAATGAAATGATTTTGAACAAAAAAGGTCACCCTCAAGGCACAATCAAAGCTAGTCTTGTTTTCTCGAGAAGCACAAAGGATGCCCAATCCACTACTCCTTAAACCCAAGAGTCCTAAACAACTCCATCATCTCTGGCTGAAGCCTCATTCAGACCCCATACATACGTACTCTAAACACCGATGGTGCGAGTCACAAAAATCCAGCCCCCGGGTATGGGATGTGTATTAAGGAACTACGACGGGGTTTTATTCTTTTGATCGATGGATTACGCCCCGTTTAACATCTTTCCTAGCGTAAGCGTTGGCCATGAGACTAGGTCTATACCTAGCAATCTCCTATGGCATCACCCACATACATATCCAAAGTGACTCCTGTGCTTTGATCAAGTGCATTAAGGGAGAAGAGGGGATATAGTCCATGGGAGGCAAGTGGGATCATTGAGGATATTCGCCAACTTTTCTCCTTGTTCGAAAACATATCCATCATCCACATATACAGAGAAGGAAATGCAACAGCTGACACACTGGCACAGTATGGCATTTCTTTAGCTCGTCACATGAGCTGGCACGATAGACCTCCAGATATCATATGTAAAGATCTTTTTTTCGACTGTATGGGTATTTCAACGCCCCGTTTAGTTTAAATAATATGAAAATGTTTGAGAAAAAAAATATATAGGGCTACCAACGGCCCAACTTTCTCACTGACCATAAGCGAGCCGCAACAGTCTGGCCCGTGTAACTTGGGCTTCGACTGACTACTTAAGTTGCATGTAACTTTGTAAAGTACGAAAATAACCTCAACAGTCAACATATTCATCTCAGAAACAAGTGAATCTAAGCAACTGAAAAATGGCTTCCACAACTATATCTACTACATCATCATTTCTATACTCAACAACACAGAACAAGAAAAAGACATCATCCCAATTCTCTATCTCAGCTTCTCTACTTGTATCATGTCCTCAAACCACAAATTATCCAATTCCTCAACTGTGTCGTCATGGGCTAGTTACACCATGGACTGGTTTGAAACAACTTGTTGGTGTTTCAGTTAAGCAGAAACATGTAAGGATAGGTATACTTCTTGTTTTTATTATTTCCACTTGGGTATTTCTCCAATTTGTATCTAGAATTGTGATGTTATTTGTGGTGCAGAAAGAAAAGGAAGATGTAAAGGTAAGGTTGTGTATGCATCCTTATTTGGAGTGGGAGCTCCTGAAGCATTGGTTATTGGAGTGGTGGCTTTGTTAGTATTTGGTCCTAAAGGTCTTGCTGAGGTTAGTTTAATTACTTATCTCCATATGAGAGCATCGTGGCATTTTCATTTATACGCGCAAAACCCGTTTGCCTTGTTCATGGCGTAGGACCACATTAAGACATTGTCAAGGGAAGAAAATAATTGAAAGTATGCATTAGTTTCAAGCAGTGCTTATACACGTTTACATTGGTGGAAGGCACAACTAACAACATATTGAGTATGATTTGTGAGCAAGAGACCTTCTAAATTGAGTTGTGTATTTGTAGGTAGCACGGAATTTGGGGAAGACTTTACGTGCTTTCCAACCAACAATCAGAGAGCTCCAGGTCGGTGCAAATTTCAGTTTAGCTCATGTCTCAAATATTATGAAGACGCAGTGTTGACACGCTAATTACCATTTTGAGTCAGGACGTTTCGAGGGAATTCAAGAGCACCCTTGAACGGGAGATTGGTCTCGATGATATTCCACCTTCAATGGAAAATACTAGAAGCTCTAGAACCTCCTCCTCTTCTGAGAGTTCTCAGACCACACTCGATCCAAGTAAGTAATCACTACAGATATCTCATTGTTAGTTTGTTTATTTTTAGATTAGCATGCCAAATTAGAAACATTGACGCCTCAGGTTTCATTTGTGCATTTTGTTAACAGAGAGTTCATTAATTTTATGAAAAGGTACGTTTCAATATGCATGATTTTCCAGAACATGACACAATTAAAACAGAACTTGTCATTTTGCCAAACATTTAAACAAATCACAGCGAACAGCCGTATAGGACCGAGTACACTTCCCTAAGACATGTGAGTTAATGTATTTTCTGCTTTTAATATCGCTTCTTTTTTTTTCTTTTTTTTTTTTTTTTTGTGTTAATGTTTTAGATGGTACTCCGCTTACAAAGGAGCCATATTCCACCGAAGAGTACTTAAAGACCACAGAAGAGCAGTTAAGAGCTTCAGGTCAACAGCAGACACCACCTCAAGATCAATCTGAAAGTCAGTCACTGGTTGAAGGTGTGTAATTTTGTATGACTTGTCATTAAACCATCTGTCCAAGCATCCTAAAACGTAAATCTTCATTTTCTTTGTTCATAAGAAAATTAACCTGAGGAAAATACACATGATTATCATTTTCATTACCTAGACACTGGAAAATCAAGTAGCTCCCAGATATTGCCTAAGCAATGTAATAGCTCAATGGTAATTCATTTGATTCACATACTTTTACAAATAGCAAAACCCTTTGAAACAAATAACAAGATTTGGATTCCCAAGACTTGCTTTCATCCATAACTGAAAGTCTTGGTTGAAGTGTAATGCCATTGATATAACCACATCCGATGACTTTAAGATAATGTCGTAATACATAACTCCCCTCCAACGCCCATAACTGGCTTTATTAATTTGGTTTCAGTATATGGTTTTGCTTGGTAGAAAGCATAAAAGTAAAGCGCATATTTTGATATGTCAAATTTTGTGTTTAAGAGAGTTTGGGAAAAAGACTACACTTGGTATTGAAAGTTATGACATGGGGGTCAAGTTTGATCAACTTTTTGTTGCTTGGTAGCAGCAGTGGCGTTATCATTTGAGTTTTTGTCAGTTTAAACTCCACACAAGCCCCCTTTAATTTGGTAGTGGGACGCTAGGACTACCTACGAAGAGAAAAAAATAATCAGTTGTAACATGTACAGTGGGCTCTAGGTTCACCACAAGCGCTTCGCTCCTAATGCCTCTTAGGCTCTCGCCTTGGCGTACCTAGGGCCACCTAGGCCCATCGACTAGCCCGTAGGCTCACCTCCAGTGCCTAGTTTGCCCCTGCGTCTTTATTGAAGTCACTCCCATTACTCTCATTTTCTTCTCTTTTCCACCCTGTGTGCCTTTAAAGTTTGTTACCATTCTTACGACAAATGTGGTTAAGTGAAACATTTTCTCAACCATGAGGACCCTGAGACCCCTTATTCAGGCAGTGTTAGAATCCCTGATGATATTTTCTTAAATCCTACCCTGCACCAGCTCAGATGTGTCCATCATTCTCCATTGGATGACAAAAGCATCCTCACTATGGACTTCTCTGAGCTAGTCAGTGGTACATTTTGAGGCGGTGTTAATCACTAAATGTTGTGTTTGAAATTGGCATATATGCCTGGATAGCATTAAGTAGTTCAGTGTTAGTACTTGATCATTCAGACAGTCACATTTCTCTCTTTTTCTTCTATTTATTGGTGGATAAGTGGATAACCCGATTATTTATGTGAGATTGCACATTATTTACCCTGCTGCAGCAGTCATGGTAAAACTGCAGGATGATCCTTTTTTGTCTCATTTTTTTTCAGTCATAAGATAGCCATGCGCATCCTTGTTTACTGACCCTCTGATTTGTCTTTGAAATATTGAAGAAAATAATGAAATCTTTTGTACACTCAAAACAATAAGTTTTGTTATTTTTTCAGATGATGCTTTACCAACAAAGAAACCATTTAACATTGGAGAACTCCTTGTGGAAGCACAGATACAATCATCCCTTGCTGCGCAAAAGCAAAAGCAGACAGTCCCTCAAGAAGCCCAGTCTGAACTTGAGCCTCAGCCTAAAGGTTTGTGATCCTCCCACAACTTGCCATTTTCAATTTTGTTTTATGTTATCGTTAGATTAAGTCTATGTAACTCAGTGTCAACCTACTGAACCAGAAGGAACACCAACGTCTCCACCAAAGAAGCCTGATAGCGAGATATGACATATCTTCTATACACCAATGCGCCTGAAGAAATGATTTTATATAACCATTTATTGGATGTAAACACCAATTCCTCTGGAGAAAGCTTTATGGATTCAAAAGGCCAGAGGCCATGCGAGGTCGTGAGTTTTGTACTGAGCTCTTTTAGGTGATAAGTCTGTTGTATGTCAAGAAGCGTTAAAATAGAAGTAGGACAGTAATGCCTGACTAAATTATACTGTAAGCATCCCCCTTCTTATGAATTAGAGGCTTTGTTTGTTAGCTTCATTACTCGATGCAGAAGAACATTGTAGTGCCCTAATTGTAAGATTTTACATATCCAGATTCCAGACACATCTTTCGATGAAATCACAGGTACTCAATGTATGCTCTCAACTGAAATGGCCCGTTCTAGCCTATATAATGAGAACAAAATAATGAAACTTTCCGGAATTTTGTATAACCATCATGGTGAGATGTGAAAAAAATTATAATGATCCAAGTCTCTTTCTTTGTGAAACCCATTGTCATGGCGTTCGGTGACATGGACTTGCAGTCTGCCACGTTCAGAGAAGCCAGAGTCGCAATCCATCTCAAAACTTTAGTATCTGGCGCAAATCGGGGGTCTCAATTGAATCTGCAACGTTCTGAAAAGGCAATGGCAACGTGAAAGGGCGGGTTTACTTTTGAAAACAGTCATGCTGCATTGCTGCTTGACAAATCAATAAATTACCAACTTTTGACATAAAAAATGATCATAAGAATTAATCTCAACTAATTTTTATTTAGGTAGTGGTGCTACAAACCAGATAGTGATTCGGACAGATAAGTGAGTCCAACTTGCTTTTTAGGTCAATTTATATTTTATACTATCAATATTATTTTCCAGATAACAGCAAGCCCTTGGAGCATCAGTCAACCATCAATGATCAACACTATGTCTTCTCTAGTTCATCTCACTCCTTGCAATGCCGTGCTCAAGGAACATTTTTCCATTAGGTATGAACTTCACCAAAATGTGAAGAGGAAAAAAAATCGCAGATATATATTAAGTTCTATTGCACACCTAGTCACTCACTTCGATGCTGTACCATGAATGAAATGGAGTCCATTTACCACTACATTTTTTTTTCATCTGACCGTAGTGTACTCTTCTGTTTTTTTTTTGGTAGATAAAAATGTGTTGGCAAGCCTGTTTTTAAAGAGATCAATAACTGTGTACTCTTCTGTTGATATAACAATCTGCTCTTTCTACTTAAGTTCGTTAAAGGAATGCTTCCTTTACATTTCTTTGGTTTATAATCTCTTCTTCTTTGTAATTAGCAAATTTACTTATCAAAGATTTATGTATTTTAGGCAAGTTTTATTTGATGGGCAATGGCTAAAGTTTTAAAGACAAACGCAAGAGGTATTCTTCTTTGTAATGCAGATTGTATGGGAAAAGAGAGCCTAGGCCAAAATATCCATGTTGTCTACAGATGAATATATCTCAGAAAATAATTGTCTCGGTTTCACCAAATTCTAATAGGCAAATTGGCATATTTCACCCTCGAACTTGTCAAGTTTTACCACTTACCCCCCTAAAGTTCAGTTTAGGCAATTTTAACCCTCAGACTTGTAAAACGTATCCACCTTCATATTTCGGTTCATTTCCTCGCACCAAGAGTGACGGGATTAATTTTTTTCTTACGTGGAATTTCTAATTTTGAGATGTATCAAATTCTTGCACACTCGGACACTCGGTCAAGTCAAGTCAACAAAGACATGAGAAAATCACGTGACCTACCAACAAAACCACTTTCGCCAAGACAAAAAATTATTCCCTCTCAGTTTTTCTATCCCCAAATCCCCAAATACCTAATTTGAAACCCTAATTCACAAATTTTCAAATTGAAACCATGGAAAATCTAAATTGAAACCCTAGTTCAGTTTGTTGCTCAAACTCATCATTTCTTGCTCAAACTCTTCATTGTTGCTGCTCAAACTCATCATTTATACTCAAATTCTAGATGTCTATGTCTAATTCTACCACATCTGTGAACTCTCGAGGCAACTCCCGATTCCGAACCGTTTGCTATTGTGGACTTGAACCCAAGTTATGGATTTCTCAGACGCCAACGAACCCCGAAAGAAGATTTGTTGGGTGTAGAAAGTTTCCACACCCAGAAAGGTGTTTATTCTTTGTCTGGGCTGATCCACCGGCAGGGAATGGTCATGAAGTGATTATTGCAGAATTGAAATTGCGAATTGAGAGCTGAAATTACAACCCGAAGAAGAAGAACGAGAAGAAGAAATGGATTATAGTGTTTGTTTTTGCTTACTTGTTGTTGTCCTGGTTGAAGTGAATTGTATCGACTTTAAAGATTGAATGTATTGACTGGTTGAAGTGATTTTTGAGATGTCTTTGGAAGTATGTTTTATGCAAACCTTACTCGTTGAGTTTTTAGATGATATGTGGATGTGAACCATTCTGAGTAGAGAGCATTAAGAGTCGGTAGTGTCCGCTTTTGTTCAATGAAACAAGCTATAGATGATGAGAGCATTAGTGTCTATTTATCAATTTGTTCGAATGAAAAACAAACCAAATTTGTGCCTCCTCGCCGTTCAAATGAGATAGACATCACATTCCACATTATAAACTTAGAATTGAGCAAATTGAATGGTAATCTTTTCCAGAGCAACATAACTTAAAGGCACGAGCAACAGAGAAACATAACTTAAAGGCACGCGAGCAATAGAGCAACATAATACATAACCAAAATAATCGACAATTGTTCCAACAGAGCAACATAACTTAAACAGAGAAACATAAAATAGCTTTGTTCCAAAATACTGAGCAATATTAAACATATCAACATCAAACAACTTTGTTCCAAAATACGTAACCAAAATCCCAATTCCCTACCGACAATACTAACAATGCCTCTTGACATAACCAAATTAAATAGAGGTGTTATATCCTCCAATTGGTCTTGGTCTTATTGCCCGCCACGAGGCTTAATACCCAAAGTCTTTGTTGATCTTGTATTCTTGGATGGACTGAATCAAGAATCACGACCGGTGTTGATGCACTTTTCTAGTAGGAGCTTTAGGTGCGACTAATGTTTTACATCCCTGCCGGAGTGCGGTGATGTTTTTCCTCGCGGGCTTTAGGTGCGATCTTGGTGGACTTGTATCTAAAATCACAGCTTTGCCTTTGGGTTGTTTACCTTTGGGTCTTTGTGATGCTTGTGTCTCAAGAAGAGCAGTTGATGACCTTGTATTCTTGGTAGGACTTGTAGCAAGAATCACAGCTTTGCCTTTGGGTTGTTTACCTTTGGAGTGCGGTGATGCTTGTGTCTCAAGAAGAGCAGGTTGATGACCTTGTATTCTTGGCGGACTTGTAGCAAGAATCACGGCTTTGCCTTTGGGTTATTTACCTCACGGGTGTAGATGATGCGATTGTGAAGCAACAACCTGGATTTGATGGTTCTCGTCATAGTTGGGACCTACAAATATGACATGTGTGTATATGTATGAAGTATACAAATTAAAAACAAAACCAATAAACAGAGCAATACCACATTTTACCAATAAACAGAAAGCAAGACCATACCACATTCTCTTATACTTTTAAGTCTCCCTCTTATAAATGTAGTGTTATCGGCTTTCATTTTTAAAAGCTCTAAGCCGCTTTACTTTTTAAGTCTCTGCTTTCTCTTAAACAAGTTATAAATTTCTGATTTCTAGCTTAACTTTAATTTTCTACACATAGCAAGTTAGGCTATATATGGCAAAGCATTACCGTGAAGTAGAGACAAATAAAGGAGTTGTAAAGGAAGTACTAAGAAGTTGTAAAAGAGAAGAAAGAAGTGTACTTTCGAGAGACAAATAAAGGAAGTACATGATACTACTAGAAATAGAGCAATACCATATCATTCTTGGATCTGCTTTTAGGATTTGTTTTACTTTGAGGTGGAGCTGTTGTACTTGGAGGTGCATTACTTGGAGCTGCTGTACTTGTGGGGGTACTTGGAGGTGGAGTTGTTGTACTTGGAGCAGCTGTACTTGTGGGGGCACTTGGAGGTGGAGTTGTTGTACTTGTGGGGGCACTTGAAGGTGGAGTTGTTGCACTGGAAGGTGGAGCTGTTGCACTTGGAGATGCAGTACTTGGAGCTGCAATACTTGGGGCCTACAAAAAAAACATTGTTGACCCAAAAGTAAACAAATTAAACATCATATGTTTAAAGATAAGAATGGCATTATTGATACCTGTTTCTTCTTTGATCTCTTTTGTGGTGGTGCACTTGTGTTCCCCTCTTTGTTTTTTCTTTTCACCTTCGAGTAGATATAAATATCCAAAATAACCCAAACAACAATATAAGTCAATAATGTAAATATCCAAAATAAAAATAGAAATAATAAAATAACCACTTACAGTCAATTTAGGTTGCCTTTGAGTTGGTGCAATAGGTTCTTCGCATCCTTTCTTGTTATGCCCCATCTCCTTACAGTTAGAGCACCTCATATGTTTCCCTCTCCTTGAAATTTGTGGTCCCTTCTTTGGTGACTCATGTGGGTCCTTCCTCCTATTTCTTTTGGGTCTACCAGGCATTCTTTTGCCTTTGGAGGCAACAATTTTATACATTTGGTCTTCACCCATTGTACTTCTCCATTCAAAGGTTTTATATGTTCTTCATAAGCATGATTAACTGTCTCAACCTTATACCATGGCTGCACAAAAATTGTCCACCCTCTTGGTAGCTTTAAAGATGGCAGAAATTGCATGACAACATGGAATCCCAAAGAAGAATCCACTCTCTCAAATCCTCTTTCTTAGGTCAACTTGAATATCCATCATTCCCATTACTAACCTGAAAATCTTCAGCCCCATGGTATATGCACAACCAGGACTTGCCATCTTGTTTTCTTCAATAGTTTTCCTAATTCTTGGAGCAAACACATCACCCACTTCTCGTGCATTGCTTCCCTCTTTTTTTTGCATCCTGTTTTACTATATAAATCTCGATGTCCTCCAACATATGAATTAAGGGCTTGAGCCTTGCTCTAATAATACAACTATTAAAACACTCACTCATATTGTTCTCAACTGCATCACAATAAGATGTATCCAACTGAAAAGCTTTACACCACTGTTCTGGATTTTATTTGGTCCTCAAGTACTCTTTCGCATCACCGACACTAATTCAATCCTTTTCATGTTCCTCTCATAAACTGGAATGGTGGTACTTCTAGCAGTCATCCAAAAAATTCCTTTTAACATAGAACCATTAAATCTCTTCCTAAAATTGGCATATACATGCCTTGCACAACACCTCGTGTTACGCCAATGGCAAAAGTGTGTGCACTTTGCATCAACCAACCCCTACGTTTGTCGATATAATAGTCCACCCAAACCCATCTCGCCACACCAATGTCATGAACCAACAAATTCACAAACCGAACCAAGAATCTTTGTTTTCACCCTCAACTACAGCCCCATGCAATTGGATACATTTGATTATTCCCATCCCTACCTACAAATTTGTCAACAATTCACCCTTTATATAACCCTTCAAAAACAACCATCCAACCCTATCACAGTCTACAATGCACCCATCCCTTTTTTAGAGCATCTAGGCATACATAAAACCTTCTAAAATATTTTGGTGAATTAAGCTCATTTGTAGCACTTTCACCCTCGCGACTCTAACAAGACTACTCCGGATTTCTTGTCGAAGAACTCATGAGCATAATCATAAACCTTGGCATAGTGATCTATCATAACTGAATCCCTCTCCCCAATGCAAACTTCTTAGCTCGGAACATTGATTCAATGAAACATTGATTGCATATGTATGCAAAATGTAAGCAACAAAGTCCTCTAGCTTCCACCTAGGGTTGGCAAGGATTTGAGTCTTGTACTTCTTAGAAAGCCATCTAGCATTGCAAAATTTGGCATTGAAATCCCTATTACATTCATGCAAATCATTTAGTGATTTAATCGCACCTACACTCAACTTGCATTGACCTGGCATGACATCTCCATTTACATCCTTCACCACAAATAGCGGTTACCCCGCTTGATTCATTCTTTATAAACTTAATTGGGTAACCATTTGCCACTCCATAATCTCTTAGACAGTCCTTGAACTCATCTTTACTTGTAAACCTCATACCCAAAGCAGTTCAATTGCAAACATATTTGTCTTTGTATTAAATGTGGGCCAACTCTTCTTTTTTCTTTCTACAAACCTCCGGGTTCTATCTTTGCTTCATCTTCTTCATCACTCTCGATGGGTCAGTAATCTCCATCTTCTCCATACTCACCGCATACCCCCATTAGTGCTCTGTTTCTTCGACAATGCCACATCGGGGGAGGAGCACTAGTCCCTTCACCATTTATGTCATCTCTGCAGCGGCTTTGACTAGCCCCCTTCACCATTTTCATCTATGTTCTCCCCTTTTACACTTCTTCATTTCAACCCTCATATGCCTAACCTCAAGTAACTCTTCATCACTCACATTGTCTATACTACCAACTTCACTTTCAAAGATCACTCGAGAAGCACTATCATCACTAGCATCGATTGCTTGTGTATAACATAAACTTCTATGTTCCCAAATACATCAGCTTCTTTTACCATTGAGCTTACATCACTATCAGTCCTAAGTGGCCTTAACCCATTTTCTAATTCCACCCCAGGAGTGTTAAATAAAATTTCAGCTATACTACTAGGAGGATAACCAAAATCCTTTACCATATTTCTGAGATAAAGGTATGTCATTTTAGCATTCATATCTTCATAAGAACAATTCGTTTCTCCCCCATCATATTGCAAATTGGGGCTACGCACAAAAGTCCCACCATGATGTACGCTTAAGATAAAAAAAAAAAATCCACTGCATTTAAGTAATGAAATTAACATCAGAAGATGCACAATTAACATTTATATAACGCAAATTACTATGGACATATCATAGAATCAAACATTTACTTACTTCAGTGTATTCAACAAAAACATCTAAAATTTGAGCAAAGAACAATGAAGAGTTTGAGCAACAACAAAGGAACTAGGGTTTCAATTTAGATTTTCCATGGTTTCAATTTGAAAATTTGTGAATTAGGGTTTCAAATTAGGTATTTGGGGATTTGGGGATAGAAAATACGAGAGGGAATAATTTTTTGTGTGCGCGTGACATCTAAAATTTGAGCAGCAACAATGAAGAGTTTGAGCAGAAATGATGAGTTTGAGCAACAACAGTGAACTAGGGTTTCAATTTAGATTTTTCATGGTTTCAATTTGAAAATTTGTGAATTAGGGTTTCAAATTAGGTATTTGAGGATTTGGGGATAGAAAATACGAGAGGGAATAATTTTTTGTCTTGTACGACATCTAAAATTTGAGCAAAGAACAATGAAGAGTTTGAGCGAAATGATGAGTTTGAGCAACAACAAATGAACTATGGTTTCAATTTAGATTTTCCATGGTTTCAATTTGAAAATTTGTGAATTAGGGTTTCAAATTAGGTATTTGGGGATTTGGGGATAGAAAATACGAGAGGGAATAATTTTTTGTGCGCGCGCGAGTGGTTTTGTTGGTAAGTCACGTGATTTTCTCATGTCTTTGTTGACTTGACTTGACCAAAGTGTGCTGAGTGTGCAAGAATTTGATACATCTCAAAATTAGAAATTCCACGTAAGAAAAAAAATTAATCCACGTCACTCTTCAGGTGCCGGAAATATGAAGGTGGATACGTTTTACAAGTACAGGGTTAAAATTGCCTAAACTGAACTTTAGGGGGGTAAGTGGTAAAACTTGACAAGTTCGAGAGTGAAATATGCCAATTTGCCATTCTAATATAATTGGCATTGCTAAAATGACAAAGTTAACATATTTTCGGTCCCGAGTAGAGAGTAGAGCTGCGCAGGAGTTTCACTAGCCTCCCCTGAACCTTTGTGATTATTTTGGTTTTTCTAATCCTTGAGGAAAATGATCACCAACAAAAAGCAAAATAGTAGAGACGCTCGTGAAGAAAATTAATAATGGATACAGAGGGCTTTCTTCCCATTCATTTATCAGGAAAAAAGAGTTACAGGCCTCAATAGCACACCATTTGGGTGCTCTACTATAGTTTAAATTACAACAAATTACTGGCTCCTTGAGATGCAAAATTTAGTTGGTCTCCAATTGCTTGCCCGCCAGACGGTTCATATCCATAACCATCAAACGACTTGTCATCTCGGACCACATTCACTGTATCTGGTGTTTTAATGCCAACCATTGGTGATGTCCACTGGACCGGCATTGAAGCGTTCGAGCTGGAACCTTCTTGGTTCAGGCTCAGAATAGTGCGATTCTGTGGAGAGGTTGCTGCAGGTCTCTTGTTGACTGAAGCGACTGTTGTCTGGGAGAGGGATGATGACTGCGGCTGTTGCTGATTCTTCTGAATTGGAGACTTAGGTCGGAGGCCCTCTATATCAGGTGTTGTCAGCACTAGATGAGGTGCTTCAGGGGGTGGATTCCGTCCTCCTCCTCCTTGCCAAACTTTCCCATCCTTGTCACAAAAATTCCTGATATAACCCTGCATTTTTTGAGGGAAAACCCTTTTCAAGTCAGACACAAGATACAAGTACAGCCAAAAAGATTTAGCAAATCAGATTTTGACTCCCTAGGATTAAACATGCAATTGATCTTGTGTCATGCTCCCTTTCCAAGTCAGACATAAGATACAAGTACAACCAAAAAGATTTAGCAAATCAGATTTTGGCTCCCTAGGATTAAACATGCAATTGATCTTGTGTCATGCTCTTCAGAGGAAAGAAAGGTGGGTTCGTTAGATACTTTACCTCTGCATTAAAGTTTGAAGAAGATAATCCTTTTCCTACAGTCAGCCAACCAGACCGAATGTTATGATCTTCACCAAACAGCTCAAGTCTCCTACGCCCAAGGGAGAAATGCTCAATAATCCGATACATATCTTCCGGTTTTTTACTTGAACCTGCCATTCAATTGGTTACAAAATTCAGCACCATGCTCAGCAGCAATATAAGCAGAATATTGATACACAATGGAGTGAAATATAAAACATATAACTTGAAATGAAGCAGGAATAGTTAATCTGATATCCATGCTTTACTATTCATGTATACAAAAACATGCACTGGGACATGACAATGGGTGAAATCATCAAAACTTGCTGTCAAACTCTAGTAAAGTATGACATATACATACCGTAAGGAGGTTCTTCTGCGATTATAATATCCGTGTCAATGTTTGCATGGATAATGTGACCATCTGTGCTACGACGTACCGTTCCTTTTATGCCCATCAAGCAATGTTCCTACATTACAGATAAGAGACTTTAGAAAAGTAATAAATGACTCGTCTTGAAGAGTGATAACAGCACTTCTATGTGTGGAAGCCAATAATGACAAATGTCAAAAACCATAAGAGAAGATATAACCAACCTTTGAATGCTGAAACAAAGTGTGAGAATCATGCCGCAGACCAGGAGCTGCATTACCTTTGTTCGTCTTCACCCAACATATATCCTCACACCTCCGGAATCCCCACTGCATAAATAACATTACATTTTATATACAGAATTACAGAGTACAGAAGTACTATCCAAGTATCCAATAAATAATATCCAATTTAATCACAGGAATCATTCCAAAAATGATGGTGGGTGACTCTCCATCAAATCTGAATCATTTTCAGTTAGAATTATAATAAGAATTAAAGAGAGTTCATGGTTTCCATCAGGGAACTCCAACAGCAATGCTGTTGTGAAACCATCATTCTCACAGGAGGTACAAAAGAAAACAGCAAAATATTCCAAGAGAAGAATCATTGACATGAACGATTAAAATTCTAAAGAGGACCCATATTGTGATGTTAAAAATGGGCTAACTAAGAGCTATGAAGCACAGACACTGACACGCGACACGGGCACGACATCATTCAAAAAAATAGGACACAGATACGTCATGGACAAATTTAAATCAAAATATGAACTCTAGTTTTGGACATGTCCTACTCTAAAAGATTAAACAACATACATGTCCAAAATACAAGCTAATGCCAACAAAAGAAATAACAATTATAGAAGATTCATAACAAATATATATAAAAAGGACTTGGCAATCATCAAGTGCAGTCGTGTATTGTGCCTCATTTTTCTTATTTCAAGAGTGAAATAAAACCCTACCAAGTCATGTATTCTTTTAAGTATTTTAATCACTTTTAAAAAAATAAGAATAAAATGTAGAAGTGTCCCCAGCATGTCCACAGAGTGTTGGAAATTTTAAAAATCAATTATTAAATCCGACACTCCAAATCGAGTATCAAACACATGTTGGAGGAGTGTCGGTGTCAGATACGTGTCCAACACGGATACGTTGCCCCTAGAGGAGTGTCGGTGCTTCATAGACTAAGAGCTCCTTATTTGATATAAGGACTCGTAAAATGAGTATGAGAAAATATATCAAACATAAGCTAAAACCCAGTTACTGAAACTCCAACAGTAATACTGTGAAACCTGATGGTCTTTATCGAAATAATACAATGAGAGGGCCGGAGATTTCGAGACAAAAACACTCACAAAACATAAAAAAAAAATATTACTCGGTATGTCTAAATAGTCCAAGAGAAAAAAATGTTGACACTGAGTCACTGACGATTAAAGAGGACGGAGGACCCATATTCTGATGTTGAAAATTGCTAATTAAGAGTTCTTGGTTTGAATGATTGATTTAATGACTAGTGAAATGAATACGAGAATATCAAACTCAAAAATCCAGTTACGGAAATGTGTTTTATGCGTGTGATGATATATGTTTTATATACCCAAACAATACTTACCTTTCTTAGGCACTGCCGGCCCTGCTCAAGACCCACACCATCACCAACCCATAGGAATATAAAAGAAGGTGTGTCTGCAATTGCCTGAGGACACCCGAAGAAAAGGTTAAATTGCACAAACACATGAAGGTGACATTAGACCACAGAGAATAGCAATGGAAATAGGCAAACAAGGTACCTCAATCTTAAGGTTTGATATTTGTTCAAATGTCCAATATTCTGTAAGGTCAGCAACTCCAGGTGCTCGATGGACATACTCCTCCCAAGGGGGGTCCACAAGAATAACGTCAAACTTTGTTCCAAAAAATTCTGGAGATAAAACAAATTCACGAAGGTCACACTTGTAGTACATGGGTGGTGTAGCAACTTTGGATACAATCTCATCTTTCTTCTGAATAAGTTCCCGCAGCTTGGGGTAATCCTCTACCACACTGGTGAGTTCCAGCTCCCTGATGAAATTCTGGGGCCGCGAGCCAGTGTCAACAAAATGTTGGGAGTAATCATTTTGCTCCCCTCTAGAAGGAGCTTTACCGGGAGGTCCAGTAATTCTAGGAGCACTCCAGCCCCCAAGAGCTTTCTCATTAGGCATTCCACGTCCCATCGTTCCCATAGCATTAAAACCAGGCCCTGAAATGCCAGGGGAGACCCCTATTACAGAGCTTTGTTGATTGAAATACATGGAAGGGTTTGGGCCTGTTAAAACATTGGGCGGAAATCTAGATGGTGATGGTCCTGGAGGTACAGGAGAAGGACCAGGAGGGCCAGCTAACATGTTCATATCTATACCTCGAGCTCCAGGCCAAACATTCGGATTTGAAAATTGTGGAATAAATACACCAAGTCCAATTGGTGGACCTGGACCAGGTGACATGTTTGGTCCGAGAGCCTGCATGTGTCCAGGTGGCAATCCTAGATGGCCAAAAGGAGGTCCCATCATAGGTAGCTGAATACCAACCCGTTGTGCATCCCTCCCTTGGACCCTTCCTCTACCTCCTCTCCCAAGCCGACTCCCTTTTGCTCCTTGCTGAGTACTTCTACTGAAATTCCCAGAACCCTGATTATTTCCAAATGGAAGTTGTGAAGCACTTCTAGGACTAGGACCACCACCACTACGATTAGCACCCACAACACCCTTCTGTCCTCTTCCCTTTTCCATGTCTAGATTGTTCCTCCCTGAATTTTGATCCAGCACAGAGAAGCCATCATCAGGATACCTTTCTTGCAGATCATCTGCAGGACCAAACACATCAGTCATTCGTGACCTGTCATCAGGAAGATTTCCCCATTGCTCATCACTTGTGGCTGAGGTATGATCAGTCTGTGGACCTCCTTCAGTTTTCCTTCCAGTCAAAATTGACCCCGATTCATCTCTTCCATAATCGATAGAAGTGGGTCGAATTTCAATCATCTCTGAGCTCCGATTCGCATTCCCATAGCTTGATGAAGTTTTTGAACCATCATTTCTACCTGTTCTCCTATAGCCAGGGTTAAAATGAACCTTGTCGTTATCAATCCTCTCACGATCCCTTCTTCTTGAATCCCAACCATTTTCATAATCAATATTGACATCCACGTATGCCGAGTCTTTATCATTGCCACCTTGATATCTCCTCCTCCAATTGTCCTTGGAACCTTCACGGTCTTTGTTTCTATCGCTCCAACTATTATCGTGGCCTTTTGACCTATCATCCCTATAACTATCCTTTTCTCGTTCCTTCTCCTTAAGACTAATGCTTCTATCACTATCCCTATAATTATCCTTTTCTCGTTCCTTCTCCTTTAGACTGAGGCTTCTTTCATTGTTCCTATAATAATTATCCTTTTCTTGTTCCTTCTCCTTATGGTTGATGCTTCTTTCACTGTCCCTATATATCTCCTTTTCCCGTTCCTTCTCCTTAACACTAATAGTTCTTTCATTGTCCGACTCAGACTCACCTGACTGTCGATGGCGCCTCCCACCCCTCCCAGGGCTCCAAGACCTTCTGGAGTGCCTGACTTCTCTCCGTTCTATCCATTGTCCGTGCACGTCCATCCTCATCTGTGTTAATAGACCTTTCTCGACTATCTGCAATATCATGAATGCCATAGGCAGGATCAGATAGATGTCTGTGTGTCTCTGTCTTCTCCCCATGACCTCTGGTGCTTGTCTTGTGAGCATTAGAATCAATATCCTCAAAGATCCCACTTGGTTTATCTTGAACTGTCCTCAACTTATCATCTCTACTAGATCTCTCTTCACGAGATATTGAACCCAGTCTATTATCTTCTTCAAGAGCCTCTGACCTGTCTCTACTTTTAGAGTTCTCCTCATCAATCCTTTTCTCTCCACCATTGCTGGACTTAACTGGTGTATCACTGTTTGAGTCCACAACCCTCGCTTTGGTCTCATTAGATTCATTTCTGAGGTCTGGTAATCTCTCTCGAACAGTCCCATGCTTGACATCGGAAGCTTTCCCAGTCCTTGAATCAGACTTCTCAACATAACTATTTTCTTCTCCCTTTCTGACAGAGTCGGATTCGTATCTTTTTAAATTCTTCTCCGCTTCACGAGTTCCATGACCTTTGTCCCTGCTGCTCTCCTTCCTTTCTGAATACCTGGAATCTTTATCTTTCGTCTTTTCTTGGTCAGCGTCATGAGAACTGCTCAATTTGCTCCTACTTTTGCTCTGAGAACTCTCAAGAACAAGGGGCTTTGAGCTAGATTTCCTTGATGATTCTCTCTCACTGTCATCACCTTTACTCCCAGAAATGTCTCTACCCTTCCTATAGCTCTCCGATTCTCTTTCCTGATAATCACTGCTATGCTTCTTCTCTTCCTGATTTTTCTTTAGTTGCTTTGAACGCAATTCCTTTCTTGTGTCATAATCATCTTCATCCCCACTACCAGCCCTACTTGAACCACCTAACCTCTTTTACTCTCAGTTCTATCCCCAGAAGTCTTCCTCTTCCCACCACTGTCCCATTCTTCAGCTTCTTCTGTGCCGTGCTTTCTTGACCTGTACTTCCTCTTCTCACTGCTATCCCATTCTTCCTCGTCTCCAACTCTATCACCTTTCATATCAGATCTCTCCTCAACATCCCGCTTATAACTCCGACTGGATTCACGATTTTCCATTCCTTGGGCCAAAATTTTATCTATCCCAAAATACGATAAAGTTGAAACAAGTTAGGGAGCTTAGTGTTTCCTGCAAAGGAAGGAACCAATTTCACACTCAACCAACCATTGCAAACATTCATAAACACGTGTCAAAAAGAGCGTAAACTCAATGACATTTAGAAAAAGAAATAAAAACTATGCCATTTCGTTGAAGAAGAAGCTTAAACCCAACCCTAGATAATGAAAGAAAATTAAAATATTTCATTAACACCTTATTCCTATTTTCTATCAAACAAACAAAAAACTGTATTCAACTTACACACACTAATCAGATTCAACGATTCAAAAAAACGAATATGAAATCCAATGCGAATTAATATACATATGAATGAGAAAATTGAGTAAAAGTAAATGGGCGAACCTGGTTTTTCTTTTATATGAAATTGGAGATGGACAAATTCACTGGTTTTCTTTCAGTTTTTATCATGTGTCTTAGCGAACATGTTCAAGTATGCTTCCTTTCTTTATTTGCAACCCCATCCCAATATATATTTTTTCGTTAAGCCCATCCCAATTTTCGAGGGTGCCCCTTATATTTTAGCCAATTTAACCCATAATAAGGGTTAAATAGTATTAGCCCCACTAGATGAGCCAATTAGGATTTTCCCCCTACTAAATTTGGCTTGGTGTTAAATTTCAAACACACGGTCAAAATTATTGATGCTCTAAATTTCAAAAAATAAATAATTGAAAATTACATAAATGCTCTCATTAATTTCAAAAAACAAATGTTCAATTTTTATTAAGTGGGGACAATTATGACAGCATCTCGCTAGAATCTGAGACTAATGTCAAAAACCCCATTTTCAAAACTCATTTAATCCAACAAAACTGTTGTTTACCGAACACCATGATCGCCATGACGATACAGTCGATATTGAGAGCAACTTATTGGAATTCTGATATTGAAAGGATATACTTTTTTTCTTACTAAACAAGTGTTAAAAAAAGTTGCTTAATAAATATTTGGTAAGTCAATTACTTGAATCAAACTTTTGATTTAAATATTTAAGCGGTCATGTATCGCATTATACCTTTTTCCTTCGTCGACCTCAGGCAACATTGCGACGGTATTTTGGTCTATCGTCAGATATTTTGGGTTCGAATGAGCATTTTCTGCCATGAACATGACAGTTCACATTAATCCTATAATATATATATATATATATATACACACAGCAATCCACGGTTCCTGGCGTCTCAAGAGTCGAGACCAACCACAAAACGTAACAAACTGATACCATATTCCTTCTTTAACCAATAATAATTTGAACTAATTTTCACTCCAGGGCTGAGGACTCCATTCCTTTTAGAGTGAACTAGAAGGACAAGCATCTAGTCAACTGATGACATCCAATGTATTTACAACAATTGCCAAGTGTATTTACAGGCAATTCCAAGTTGGAGTGACGTTCAGAAACCCACTTCCAAGAAACAGGGACTACTACTGAATTTTATGTACCTTGGCAAGCAATCCAGCCACACGAAAATAACTAGCATAACAACAAATCCAAAGTCTACGGTATGTCTATGGTATATGTCATCTTAAAAACAGTGAATGAAACTCGCATCACTTATAGCGAAACTCCCATCTTCTTCTCCTGCTATCTGCCCCTTTTCGTCATCATCTTAACTCCTGCTACAAGGTCATTGTCGTCATCATCTTACATCTTGCTATCTGCTCCTTTTCGGCATCATCTTAACGCTCGGCAGAGGCACTGTCCCTGATAATCGAACCACGTCGATGGCCACCAACTATCACATCTTTGAATCGAGAGAGCGAACCCATCATCCTGTTCATCTTCTGCCAAAGCAATAAACTCATTAGAATGATTTTGATAGTGTAAGTATTAGTTCAGAATTTACAAAAAGAAAATACAATTTTCTTCTTCAACGCCTGAAGTAAAATAGGAAGATCAATTCCAAAATCAATTCCTACACGAAGTCTAATCTTCCTAACTAAAATACACATTCAGTGTCACAGTGTGTTATATGTATTGACTCACAGTTCTATATTGATTTTTCAAATACCCAGTTTTCTTCATCTTTCTCGCTTCTCAGTTCTCATTGCCACTGCAGAAAATGCATTTCTCCAGAGAGCCCTGTCCATGTATTTCTCTGGAGCCATCTTTTAGCTAGATAATTTGACACAGCCACTCGTAAAATACCCCATTACCTAGTTAACTAATCCACATAAAACCATTCTTCCTCACTTAAAAATGTCGTCTTCGCTTCTCTCCTCTCCATATTCCTCCACACATGTAACTCCTTGCCCTTAATGACTGTCTCAACACAAGGGGAATACTTGCAACTCTTATATGTTGATTGCTACTATATATCAGAGACATAAATGAAAGCACACAAATAAACAAGGAACTTAAACTTTTCTGGAAAAGTTAACTGTGTTTTCAGGGATCTCAAACTCCCTCTATGTTCCTTGAGTTTATATAACTCTCAAGTCTTGAAGGAAGACTTCCAAAAATACGTGAATGTTTTTCTATTCTTTCAATGCAAACAGGGATAATGATTTTTTCCGTTTTTGTTTAGTTTACTTCCTTTTTTCAGCCGTTTCAGCTAAAAGGTCAAATTGCCAAAAGCAAAAGAATAACAAGGCAATGTCTTTTTTTTGGTTTGCCTTACTAAGACTTTCAAACAAAAATTTTGGAGTAATATAGGTGGATAATATTTGTAATTGACTTGGTATTGAGATGGTTGAAGAGTAGTATAAAACTTAATAATTTAGTTGGTTTCAACTCATCTCTATTAATAATGTACTCATAAGAATTTGCAAGTGTGGGTGCAACTCTTCTAAATGGACTCTTACACTAAAAACCATCTTGAGGATTACTCCTAGTTCAACAAATGAAAACCAACAATCACCTCAATTAATTCTCTTTGAGTGATGATGAAGATCATAAAAACTTATACAAAAATATCAAGTTACATCGACACGGATAGGTGTTTCCGTATACGACACGGATACGAAGTGTCAGACACGGCAAAACTTCAAAATTTTAGGACTCAGTAAATCACATACAATGTGTTCGAGATGGACACGTGGATACATATCCGACACAGATTCTTTTTCAAAATATGGTATGTCCATATAATATAGAAAATATCTCAACACAATTAAGAAATCAATAAGCATATCATGAATTATCATGTGCACCACAATGATAGCATAAAAGCACAACATCATTTAGCTTTTAAGTGCACAAGCTCTTCTGTATACTCACTAAAATCTACATGAACTAGCCAAGGGAAGCTTAACACGTGTTGTCCATTATTTTAGGAATCACAAACAATATGTGTTTGAGATGGACACGACACAGATTTTTTTCAAAATATGGTCTGTCTATATAATATAGAAAATATCCCAACACAATTAAGAAATCAATAAGCATATCACGAATTATCATGTGCACCACAATGATAGCATAAAAGCACAGCGTCATTTAGCTTTTAAGTGCACAAGCTCTTCTGTATACTCACTAAAATCTACATAAACTAACCAAGGGAAGCTCAACACGTGTTGTCCATTATTTTTATCTCCTCAACAATGTAAGTCTGAAACAAATCTGCGGTTCACGAATCATAGTGCTAAATCAACACACATCTCCAACCCCCTCGGATAAAAGTTGATTAAACAAGCTTGTTCTTATATTTAGTAAAATGAAGTCAAACAAAACAAAACTTGTGAATATAATAAGAAGAAATTAAAGTTGCGCAAACAAACTTACATGATCCCACCGCAAAAAAAACCTGTTCATGAATCATAGTGCAAAATAAACATGCATCCCCATCCCCCTCGGAGAAAAGTAAAACTTAACAAACTTGTCCTTATATTTAGCCAATGATAAAAAAATTCGTTTAAAATGTAGTGAATAATAAAAGAAGAAAATAGAGTTCTACAAGTAAACTCACATGGTGCCACTGCTAAAAACAAATTAGTAGGTGGTAGATACCTCATCATTAATGCTGAAATGCCACTTTTGCTGAGCCTGCCACCTCTCCTGCTGCCACCGCTGTCCAAGAATTACAATCCCCATTAAAGCTGCAGCAACAAAAACAGACCAAAATGCATTTGCCTCCTTGGCTTGAGCATAAAAAGAAGCTGCCTGCCTTTTCCACCACGCTTCACATGGTAGGCCAGATCCATTGCGCTTGCTTTCATTTTTGGGACTTTGAGATTTTGCCGAATCGGAAGAAGAGTCTGAGTTTGTCTCAGCTGATACGTTTGGTTCTGGAATAACTAAGAAATCTTCACACTCTGCTTCATCAAGTAATGAACTAAGCTTAAGAGCACTGTAAATAGTCTGTTCTTCTTCGACCAAATTTAACCCTTGCAATGCTTTACCTGCTCCAAATTCCGTATCGTGGCCAGATAGGTACTTTTCCTTTTCTTCATAGAACTGAATCCCATGAACCTCTTCGGGTACTTTCATTCCTTTAAAAGTCCAGTTCTCTTCCTTACTTTTTTCAGATTTATCCCCTTCCTCCATACCCAGATCAGAGATATTTGGATGGACAAGTTCACTTCCATGTTCAACATGAATCTCATTGTCAATTGGGTCAAATGGTAAGTTCTCATGCTCACTTGGAGGAAAAACAAAGTGACCAGACATGAACAATGCACGAGTGGCTTCCTCAACATCTCTACTGGACTCATTACCTTGATCATCATGAATTGACTCAAACCCTGCTGGACCAGGAGCAGCTGCATATGCTGAAGCTGTCAGAGACACAACTTCCCATTCATTTCCTCTCGTGGGTGTTTCCTGTGTATCCTTATCTTCTTCCATGTTTCAAATCTAGTGTTTCCCTACACATGATTCAAACCTTAAATAACCTCATTTCCACCAAACAAGTCAACAACGCAAATAGATATAACCCAAACCAAATAAACATGTGCTCAATGCTAAACCCTTCATTTTCCATGCCACTAGATCTGTGAAACAACTAATTATATGACCACCTCATCCATCCACAACAAATTTTGGACATGCACATATTCAATTCATATCAACAGACAACAATCTCACAACATAAACTCAAATTTATAATATTAAATAATCTGATCAAACTATTAAAAAAAAAAAAAACTAAATCATCGATTAATTATGCTAAACAGTTTCCATTTAAACACGCATATACAGATCTAAAATCAGATAAAAAAACACAATCGATATTTCTACAGTTATTATTATTTCATGTAAAAAGATGTGTAAGTTTAGATCGAATTATTACCGAAATTTGTTGGGTGGTAATTGTTGATTTTTTTTTTTTTGAAGGGAAAGAGGGAGAAACAGTTTGGAAGAAGTAAAAGAGTGGGGGATAAGATTCCTACTTTATATATATATATATGTAACGTGTGAGAGAGATAATGAAGAAGAAACTGGATTGTCCGGTTAACTGTTACTAGTACGAGTGGTAATTGACACGTGGTCGCCAATAATGGAAATCAGTTTTTATTCTTTCTCTGTTTCCATGTAAAGTGTTGCACGGGGACAGTCGTTTTTGCGAGTTGCAAACAAGCGAATTATATATACAAAATAATTCACTTATCTATAATTTCTGTTAGCTTTTGTTATTTTGTTGCATGCAGCTTTAGACTTACATCGAAATTGGAAAAGTAAATCCGACATGTGCTAAATAATATGGCACTATAGAGCGAGGCCCAAAATATCAACTATATGTCCAATATATATTAGTATCTTCTAAACTAAGCAATGGGGGTGGCCCAGTGGGGAGAGGAAGATGGAGGAGTGGAGATGGAGGAGGTCCGGAGATTTAGAGTGAGAGGAGAGAGAAAAAGCGAGAAAGGAAGAGATGAGAGGAGGACAATTTAAACCAACCAAGTTGGTTTTGTCCACATAACCCCCCTTCTTCCTAAAATGTTAAACCGCTCACGGGATTATTTTTTTTTTACACCGACATAGATATATTCAATATGTTTTAATTGAATATTGATTTTTTTTCTGATATATATCACAATTTCCGATATAACAATATATATTGATTGATATATGTGATATAAATTGTTGGCTTTGACCAATATATTAACGATATTTCTAATATATCGACATACAAAACAAAAATTTGACTGGTTAATAAAAAAAATATATCTATAATATTTCCAATATATCTAATAAGATATTCACCGAATTCGATATTTTGGTCCTTCCTACCATGGAGAAATATAATTACTTTCTCGTAGTTATGAAGCAATCTTTTTTATTAAAGAAAAAAAAAGGAAAAAAATCCACTTTCTATAAGAACATCTAAACATCACCTTGCACAGTTGCATTTTAACCAAATAAAGGAAAGGAAATAAAATGGGTGGTCACTATGGAATTGAATGGAATGGAATGGAAAGGAAATAATTTTAAAACAAATTTTTTTGATATATCACCATCATAAATCAATCATGTTTGTTTTTAAAAGTATGGAAATGTAATTGAACCCCATACCCTAGTAGTAGTGGTTCCTCCCTTTATTTTTTTCTTTCTTTTAAAAATTTAAAAATCAAAATTTTTAGTTTGTTTTGTTTTATGGAAAAACTTCGTTCCTTTCATATGGCATAAAAAATTTTTATAAACTGTAAAAGGTAGTTTTTCATTTTCAGACAAAACATAAATGTTTCCAAAACAAACACAATGATGAAAAAATGATAACAGACCTATGAAATATCTCCAAAACAAATTTTTTTTGATATATCACCATCATAAATCAACATGGTATTATGGGAATGTGAACCCCGTACCCTACCAATAACAGTGTGTATACTTTGAGAGTTCGTGATTTCATATGGTATGCAAAATTTTCGACTGTAATTTTAGTTTTTCAGAAAGACAAAACAGCAACGAAAAACAATTATGAAAATGACGTAAGACCTATGACCTATCTGATTCCGACATAGTAGTAGAAAAAGGAGATATGGTCATCACGCAAACTAAAGGATTAAGACATGGTTATTGTTTGTTGACAAGTACCACTACACTTCTACGTAGCGTACATGCTGATAAATAAAAAACACGATAAATAAATAATTTAAAAGCTACAACACACCCAAAGAGCCCCCCCCTGACATAAATAGAGATACATGGCAACTCAGCCAAGCAATAATTCAACACCAGGGCGTACAAGGTTTTGAATCTGCTTCCAAGCATTTTCAGTCTTCTTGCCTACTTTTTTTTTCCCATAATTTGACTTCTTGTCTACACAAGTGTCTTTTGCTGTTTTTTTTTCAATTATTTTTTGACAATAACTAAGCAAAGTAGCGGTTTCAACATCATAGTCAAAGAGTCTGCGATAAATGGACAACCTCTTCAGATTTGTCACATTGTTGAGCAAAAATGTTGCAAACTCTATTTCCTGAGAACAACCAGTGAAGCCACTCAGCATAATCTCTTCCAGGTGGAGGTGAGGGTAATCCAAAGGCCTCTCCATGAGCCATTCTTTGTTTTCTTCCCAGCTTCTTGTATTCCAGACAAGCAACTGCAACAAGGAAAAAACAGATATTGAATATTTGAATAAGCTTCTTTAATCTTTACACAGTACAAAGGAGCAAATATGTTAATATAACTAGCCTCGTGCATGTGTCTTGCACATACTCAACATAGAGGGGCCCGCAGATGCTTCAAAAAATAAAAAAAAATACCTAAACATAAAATATTCTTCCTTTTGGGAATATGAAAGTGCGTTGAGGAAATCCCAACCACATACGCAAGTGCCAAGGTTGAACCCCAGGGCCTTCCATTACAACCCCCATTATCGGTACCTACTATGCAGGTAGGTATATTATCCCCATAATCGGTGCCTACTATGCTTGTTTATTATTAAAACTAAAACATATAATAGCCCACCTAGGTAATACGAATGGGAAAAAGTGCATAAGAGCATCTCTAGGTGGTGGTCGTATCACCTCCACATTTGCTACTGAAATTTGCAAAACCTATCCTCAAAATCTGACCAACTCTAGTTAATTGAAAAAGTAAAAAAAAAAACGAAATTTTCACCCCTTATCCACATCCGCCATTGGTAAAAATACAACAACATTTGCCATTTTTTCCGCATTGTGAGCAACTTAGAGATGCTCTAAGTTAACAAAAAAAAATCCATTGCAACAAATCAAGCAGAAAAAACAGTTCCATTTTATTGTAGCAACTTACGTAAGGAGATGCCTGGAGCAAAGGGATGCATCTCCAGAGTGTTCCTGCGATCGTTCTAACCAGCAACACTAACTTCTTCAGATTGGCAAACAAGGGTAACTGTTTTGGAATATTCTTTTCCTGATAATTCCAACAAACTTATTCTCATTAGCAACACCCAGCCAAAGAATATGTAATTAGCAACAAGCAGCAAATCAGTTTTAAATATACCTCAACAGGTACAACTGAGAGAATCAAAGACTTCAAATGGGGAAAATCACTTGATAGCTTTCCACGAGCATAACTTAGGGCCTCACGAGAATGGTCGATCTCAGTACGTAAACTCACATTAGAAAGCTGAGGAACATTTATAGGCATAAACTTCACACACTTCCCCATATAAAGGAATATGGTGAGATTTTCAGCATCAATCGTTATTTCCTTTAATTCATGACAAAAGAGTACACTCAAGTGCTTCAGTTTGAGTGATGGGCCAGAAACTTTTAAACTAAGCAGCCCCTTGCAGTCATACAGACAGAGTTTTTCTAGATTATAACTATTGGACAAGATACTAAGAATTGTGTCTCTGTCTATGCGAATTTCTATCAATCGGAGGTCTATAAGGGAGCTATATCCATTGGAACCAAGAGATCTGAAAGAGCAACCTTTCAACGACAAACACTTCACTGATGAGCCCATTTCCTGGGTGGAAAACAAACAAGGAGATTGGGAGTAGAGATCTCCATCACAATGAATCTTTCTTAGGATGACAAGATGAGACAAACCAATATTGGGGTCCTGACATCTTTTAGCTAATGCCATCTTTATCCACTGATCAATATGGTGAGAAAAATCTTTTATTTGGGCTATTGCCATATCTATCCATTGATTAGAATGATGAGCAAATCCCTTTTCCAAGTAAAAGCGAGTTCTAAATGAGTCTTTAACAGTACTATGGTCCAGGTGCAAGACCTGAAGAACAGATCCCACGAATTCTTTTTTTCCACACCCTATCCTAGAATCACTATAAGAATAATAATATTTAGCAACTAAACGATCACCAAAATCCTCATCTGGGGAGGAAGGATATCTCATAGCTCCAACATCCAGATTAAGACTAGGATTAAATGTGATAGATGTCTTCCAGAGATATCTCCATCTGCGAGAAAGGATGCTAGTTTTTACTGCTTCTTTCACTGTCAATAACGACAGGATGAAAGAGAGAATTTCATCTGGAAAATCACAAATCTTACCCACAGAAATCTGGGGAAGAAAAAAAAAAATAGTAAAGAGAGAAAATAGATGGAAATAAGATCTGACATCAAAATGAGACCAATTTTTTGTTATTACAGTTTCAAAGTGTGTATTATTCATAGAAGAAAACTGCAGTCAGTTATAATGTCCCAGATTGTACAAACTACAAAAGATGATGGGGACTAGAGAGTAAGAAGAGTGGATTGGGATACATTCATTCAAACCAGCCTACGAGTACACATATTATACCAAACAATCCATTATTATATTATTATAGTAGGAGTTTACATACTTGCCTTGAATTTGTTTTTCATACGTTTGACAGCCATGTCGCCGTTCTCTTCTTTCGTCAACACCTCTAAAATTGACAGCTACAATGATGAAGCAAAGTTAAATCTGAGTATATGAAAAATAACACTAATTGTAAAGAATACCAAATATTATAATTGTAGGAAAAAATAAACTAAATGATCAGATATCAAAATTACAAGTTTACAACAAAAGATTTGTAATTTCCATTGGTTTAAGCCAAAACGAATTAAAAAAAGATGTCCCTTTTTCATAAACTAATGCCAGAAGAAGAAAAGATGTAGAGATGGATTCGTGTCACTCTCAACCAAAAAAAAAATTGGGCTTCAATTGCATAATTAATAATTCACAGCATATATAAACTAAGGTCTAGAGCCACTATCTACCTAAACTATATACCAATAAATAGATAATTCAAAATAACGACAACATTAATAATAATAAAGGCCGCACCTATGAAGGCCAGAGCGATGATGGGAAAGCAATTCGAGAGCTAATAATTAGAATGTTCTATACTTCTACTCAAGGTAAGTATGATTGTATTGAGGCTATGCAGCTCTTCTGCACTGATCGTTATTAACTTGTTATCGGTGGCTCTTATAGTTATTAGATTTCGAAATATAGAAATTTCAATACACCGATCGATCAGGTAAAAAGTTTGAAAGTATTGATAACTAGTTGAAAAACCATATTTCACGTTTTAATTAGGGTCCTATTAATAATGACTGACTCCAAATTGTGTTGGGCAGACCCCGGCCCAATTTGGGGTCTGCAATTGTCTTGGGCACCACATAGAGTCCAATACACTCTACCACCCAAAAAAAACCAACCAGAACTGACGTCTATGTATACTTCGCATACCAAGAGATAGTATATGTAGAGGTGTGGATTTCTATCTACGACCTGATGTTGAGGTTGGCTGCCCTCTTTCTTGGGACAAGAGTTGCCTACGTATCAAATTATAGTTCGGCATAAAATATTAAAGTCTAAAACTTTCTTGGGACAAGAGTTGCCTACGTATCAAATTATAGTTCGGCATAAAATATTAAAGTCTAAAACATCCGGGGCAGTTTATTTGTCTTTAGCGCCCAAAGTGTTTTCCTCAAAGAAAATCAGTTTTTTAACTTGAAAAACAAGTTTTACCTAATTATCATAAAACAAGTTTTTTGGACCAAAAAAGTGTTTTTTGGATGATTTTTTTTTTTTTTTTTTTAAATAGAGATCAAAGCATTTATTTTTTCAAAAAAATGTTTTTTTCACCAATAAACACCTTTTTTGCAATAAATAAATAGGATCCAAACACCCTCTTATGTTTCATTGAGAAGAACTAAAAAATATTCTTAGATCTAAACCAAGTAAATCAAACACGAGTTTCACTCCAATCAACAATGAAAAACAGTATTCAACCACTAGAAATGAAATCTAGAACAATATATGAAAAACAACTACAACAATTCATATTCTCATTGTTTCTAATTATATTATTTTACTTTAAACACAAGAATAAACTTGAGATCAAAGCTAGAAAACAACATCAACACTCAAGATCGTTTGAGTGTTGATGTGTTTTCTAGCTTTGATCTCAACGTGAAGATATTGATGCTGAAGATGAAAGCCATATGAATGAGCCATATGAATGGGTCATGGGTGTGAGTAATGGGTATCACGAGTCTTATTTTTTTTAGTGCATGAATATGGAGTGGTTTATTAGTTTAGGTTGAGTGGGTTTGATCTTGATGTTTGTTTTCAAGTAGATTGGAGTGTTGGACCACGTTACAAAATGTCAGGAAATATTTTACTGTGATTTCGTAGAGCTTTCAGTGATATATATCTACATTTTCAACAAAGGTTCTATTTCAATTCAAAGAGTCCATGGGGTTGTTTGTTTATTTTTGGATTCAACATTCATAGCCTTTTAAACTTAAGTTTTAAGCATTCAGAGACTCAAAAACTTGTTTATTTTTTTTATGTAGTTTAAGCATTCAATGGTAGTTTCAGCATTCAGTAATAGTTTCAGCATTTAGCCATTCCTCACTAAAGTTCCTCTTGAATGCTACTTGAAACAAGGAAGTCCCTTCTTGCCATTTCTTAAAAACCCAATCTCAAGAACCAATCTACTTTCTTACCCACACCTTTATCACTTCAAAATGGGTTATTAAAAATTTGATGCTAGTGTCACGGGTTTTTCATTTTTTAGGGTGAATGATATCCACTTTGTTAAAAAATAGAATTACATATATATTTTTTGAAAGTAAATAAAATATTAAAATAATCCGTTAAAATATATTTGTGAAAGCATATTTTAAAATAAGTTTATTTATCATTTCTTTTCTTCGGTAATCCATCTCCCATACTCAAATCTAATATATATTTTGTTTTACAATAAATTAAATTAGTGTTTAAATTAGGTAGCATGGCTAAAATTGTCTGAATGGTTTATATTCAGCATTCAGAGCCAGGTTATTCTAATAAAAAACAAACATATTTTTCAGAGTTCAGCAATCAACATTCAAGGCTATTTAGCATCCAGCATTCAGAGGCTCATAAAAACAAACAACCCCTAACTATATGTATCAGTGCATCTACTACTTCACAACTTGTATAGTTCTTTACCAAAAAAATAAGGGTCAACGAATATTACCACCCCACAAGATGAGCCAAATTAGGATTTCTCGGGGAAATTAGGCTCCCCGCTAATCACACACACAAAAAAGTCAATTTGGATTGACTGTGTTTTTTTTTTGTGTGTATTAGGTGGGGTTTGGTAGAACGATAAATAGCGACAAACGATAAATTTCTAACTAGATTTATGTGTAATAGTGTGTTGGTCTCTCATGGTTAACAATCCGGGGTGTAGGCCTGGAAGGAACACAGCCTTACGATGGATCTCTCTCGGAAGAATGGCAATTGTTTATGAGAAACCAACGATTATTTTTGGTGATGATGTTACTCACCCCCAGTCCTGAGGTAGATTCTAGCCCTACTATTGCGGCTGTAAGTTGTTTTTTTTTTCTGTACTTGCTGATGTGTTACCTACATCCTCTTATTGTTGGGGTTGTGGCACTGACTTATTTATTTCTGGCATGGTGTTAAACTGGCATAGCCAAGTTACGAGGTATTGTGAAGGGAAGAGCTAACATGCAAGTTGATAAGATTTTCATTATATATAGTTGCTAGAGCCTATGATGGTCTCACCTAGAAAATACTTTGGATACAGAAAGAAAATAAATGAGTTTTACTGAGAGGAAAATGAAGGTTTTTTTTTGCTGATACTGAAGCAATCCTGTTAAGCATTATTTGAAACCTCCAAACACACGTAATGGAGAATTAACATACGTAACAACATTTTTTTTCTCACAATTTCAACTTCTTGAGGATTATAGGTGGGTGTTGGTGGAAGTTGGGTTGGACATGTAATTGGGGTTTCCAAGTTGGAAATTTTGGGAGGTGGTGTAGACGATATAGGGGCTAATATTGGGTTTGGGAGCCGAGGAAATCTTTTGTTGTAGATTTAGAGTCGACGATCTCATAGCTTGCGGGGAGATGTTATAGTTTGTATAAGTTGTGGTGGAAGTTACAGAAGTGGCTTTAGTATTTGTGAAAATGGTGGTGTTAGGGTGTGTGATGGCGTTAGGGTTGGGTTTTGCAAAACGCTAGAGTTAAGGAATACTTCTTTGAACATAATCATGAGTCTCGTCTCCAAAGCTTCAAATTTTGCATCAAAAGCTTCAAACTTTGAATCAAAGTTTAATCCGAACTTGTTAAATTATTCCTTTGTAACAAATTCAGTCATTTTAAAAAGTTTTGGGTGGTTTGCGAAAGTGGTGGTGGTGGATCGCTTTCTAGATGAGAATCTAAAAAATGTGGCTCTTTATACCAATTGATGCGGAAGTAAAAAATATTTATTTAGAAGAGAAAATGTACGTGGAGATCTTCAAAAGAAGAAATAGATTTAAAGAGGAAGAAGATTGAATAGACCGAAGAATTGTTGATGTTGAGAGAGAAAAATATAATAGGTTTTGGAGATTTGATAATTGATAATTGACTTAATGAACTAAAGTACAATGCCTCCTTATATAGATAAGTCGTACTTGATAACCAAGAAACCTAAACTTATAAATCTAACCTACACTTCTAAAGCTAATTAAACTCAACATAGAAAATACTAAATATTCTAAATTCCTAATAAATAATAATTCTAATTTAAAAATAATAATCTTAGCACAAATTTGTAACCCTCCAATTTCAAAATCATTAGTGATTACCCCAAAATTAACAATTCTTAATTTGTCCAATATATTTGATGGGGTTACAAGTTTTAGATTTGATTATTTTTTTGTGTCAATGTTTAAAGTTAGGAGATTATATCTACAAAAAATTAGGATAATCTAAAACTTATAAATGCCTTACGATTTTGAGTTTGTTTTCGTGTTTTTTTAACATTTTTTTTAATGTTTTACAGGGAGAACGTAAGTGCAGTATTCCTATCTCTCTGATTGAAATCACTCTCTCTGTCTCTGAAGAAAGATCATCACTGCTGCTTCTTGATTATTGGTTCTGATAACATACATAAACACCTTAAATGTTTTTCTTCTTTTTCTATGATGCCCAAGTTTCTTTTTGGAGCCCAAGTCTGTCTTGGTGAATGAGCAGAGAAGAAGCTCATGGATAGTGAAAATGCAATTGCCTCATTACAGACCTATTTCTTTCTCTTTCTCTCTTTACTCATTCCCCCAGTTTGCTGTATCCATTTTTCTTTTTCTTTTTCGATTAAAGTTTGGATTAGGCAAACCTGTACCTCTATTAATTTCTTAGAAAGATTAAACTTACAATTGAATCCTTTTCTCTCTTACAATTTGCAAGAAGACCAAGACGAGATCGACTTAACCATTCCTTAATAATTGATAGCCTTTCCTTGCAATTTTCAATGGAACCAATAAAATCAACGCAATTTTCACCAAGAACTAGGAAGTGCCACTCACGTATAGACCGATCTTCCAGTAGTGCAAGAGGTTCAATGCAACTACTATGATTAATTGACAAAAAGAACATCAAGAGAAGGACATTCAAGGCCAAGGACTCAATTTGTCCTACTTCAAGTGAGAAAAAGAAGATAAAACTAGAGACACTTTATGAATTTTTTTTGTTATGCCCTTTTAGCAGTTTCATCAGATCTATCTCGAGATGTGAAGTTTCTCCTCTTCAAGGAAATTTGAAGACATCTCCTCTATCATGTTAAACGATGTTATATATAGTGATACACCATTCATGTTCATGTTCATGTGTCTCTGTCTTTGTATCTATTATAGTATACTATCACACTTTCGTTTAGGTTACATGTTTTGTTCCTTGGAATTCATTTGTGTATATGTAGCTTTTGCTGTTTACAAATAATTTATACACTATTGGCATAAACAAATATCTCTTACACCATTCTCATTAGTATTGTTTTTGTTGTGATTCCTTTGTAATGTATATAAACACCGTCAATGATGCTACACGTGATTTTCATGATATTATTGCATTGTTAGCTTGAATAAACATAACTGGTGAAATTAAGTCCATTTTGGTTGGTACCTGGCAGTTTATATAATATGCTCTGTATATTAAGTTAGTGCTGTAAGATTTCCTTGATTACTTGGTATACTATTTAGAAGTAATATGGAAGTGTTGGTGGCCATGGTTTAGATACTACTGTGTAAGATTAGTTACTATTGAATCTTATTATCGATTAGGCATTAAATTAATGTGATCATTCAGAATTGAATGAGGCCCCTCCTCCTAGCCTATACCTATCTAAGATATGCATGTGTCCACTTTGGTTCACTCGAGGAATTATTCATTTTGGGGTATATTGGTGTACTTTCGATTACCAGTAAAATAGTAAGATGATAAGTATCTAATTCAACCTCAATAAGTGTTGTAGGTCATTTGAAGTGATGCAGTGTCAGACAATTAACTCAAGTCCACTCCTAGCTTTCTTATTGTGTATAAATCCTTAGTTATTCGATTCTTTCCCATGTATTGTAAATATGTAACTACTGTGTCTTTCATATTAAACTTTATGAGAATAAATTATGCTTCCCTCATCTGTAAGTCATCATGGACTCAATTGAAATAGCTTTTCTAATTATAGACATGCATAGAATAATAGAGTATTAACTTTAACTCTGTAATGCTTAATGCCTTAGTTTAAATATTGACTCAGTCATTGTAAATCAAGGTTGTAAGGATAGGTGTCAATGTAAGAAGGTATCATATAAATACTTGTAATTAGACAGAACAAACTAATGAAAATTTTCTATTTCTTCATTTCTTGTTTTCATTCTATTATGGTATCGGAGCCTTTTTAGTCTCACGACGAAAGCGATCCTTCATCATCAGAGATAAGATTTTTTTTTTAGATCCATCCTATTTTCTTCAATTACTTGATTGATTTGTTACACTTGATTGTTGTTCATATGTTGTTGTTGATAAATTTGATCGATTATAGATTTCTTTTCAATTTCTTGATTCATAAACCCTAATTTTTCATCATCATCAATTTTTTTTTATTATCATGGCTCAAAACATCACTTTCCACAACATCAATAACTTCATCTCTATCAAATTAACCAAAGACAATTACATTGTATGGAAGTCATTATTCATTCCAGTCCTTTCTAGCTTTGATATGCTCGGTTTTATCGATGGATCTAATGTTTGTCCTGCTCAGTATATTGAGACAACCACTGAAAACAATACAACTCGAGCTGTTAATGATAAGTATCTCGATTGGAAGAAGAAGGATCAACAGGTGTTAATTTGGTTGAATGCTACCATTTCAGAGTCTCTTTTACCTTATGTTGTGGGTATAAGATCATCTTTTGAACTATGGAGTGTTTTGGAAAGGCGTTTCTCTGCCATAACTCATGTGTTGCAGCCTTAAAACACACTTCACAACATCAAAAAGGGTTCTTCTACTATGGCAAAGTATCTTCAAACTATTAAAGAGACCTGTGATTTACTTGCTACTTCTGGAGAAATAGTTTATGATAGTGATATCATCTACTATACTTTAAAAGGATTACCAAATGAGTACAAGCCTTTTGCAACATCAATTCGTATTAGAGAGCCACCTATTGTACCTGATGAGCTTTATAGTCTACTCATGAGTGAAGAACTTACTACAAATGAAGAAGTTTCAAGTATGTTTCAAGCTGATTCATCTAGTCCAGCTCAAGCCTTTGCTGCTACCTCAAATCAATTATATTCTAATTCTAACAGAGGAGGAAGAGCTCCATTTCGTGGAAGAGGTCGTGGCAGATCATTCTACAGAGGTTCTAATGGTTTTCATACAAATGGTTCTGCAAGTTCAAATGGTCAAAGTTCAACTCAATATTCTGCAAGTTCTTCAAGACCTATCTGTCAGATATGTAATAAGCCTGGACATCTGGCTATTGATTGCTTTCAAAGAATGAATCATGCATACATTGGAAGGCATCCTCCAGCCAAACTACAAGCAATGGTTGCAAATAAATCCTCTTTCTCAGATGGCTACACCAACACTTCATCACTTGGTCACACTGGTTATAATCATTATGATCTTGATCTTTCGATTACAATGGTTATCATGGCTTTTACCGATTACAATGGCTCTAATCATTATGATGCTGACTCTACTTCTTATCACAACTCATCTTCACCTTGGATTGCTGATCTGGGGCTACAAATCATGTAACTCCTCATGTTTGAATCTCAACACTTATTCTGACTATGATGGCAATGAGAAGATTTCTGTTGGCAATGGCCAAGGTCTCAATATAGCTCACACTGGTAACTCTGCCCTCTTAACTCCATCTACTATTTTCCAGTTGAAAAATATCTTACATGTTCCTCATAAATTCGCAACAGATAATAATTGCTCATTAACTTTTACATCAAATTCCTTTTTTGTAAAGGACAACTTCTCAGGGAGGATTCTTTTCCAAGGACATCCTGAGAATGGTTTGTACCCTTTTCATCCTAAAGCATCTTCATCACATCATTCATCTCAACATCCTCATGGTCTCTCACCTTTTGTTCAAGCTTCCACTTTATATTCTACTGCATTCATTGGAGAGAGAACAACCCCAGCTCTCTGGCATCAAAGATTGGGACATCCCTCTCTTTCAACTTTGTCTTTTGTTTTGAATAAATGCAATTTACCTGTTTCATGTAAGACTGATGTATCTCATTTCTTATGTCAATCATGTAAACTTGGTAAAAGTGCAAAGCTTCCTTTTAAATCTAATACATGTCATTCTACTGCTCCTCTTCAACTTATACACATTGATTTATGGGGTCCTGCACCTTACTATTCCATTTCTGGATATAGATACTATGTCAGTCTTGTTGATGACTATACCAAGTATACTTGGATTTACCCTCTTACAGCTAAATCTCAATTTTATAATGCTTTTCTGGTTTTTACTTCTTTGGTTGAAAACATGTTAAGCACCACCATCAAAACAAAGAGAGAACTCTTGGGGGTGAATTCATTAGTCATGTCTTTAGAAATTTCTTGAAATCTAAAGGCATTTTTTCACATTTTTCCTGCCCTCATACTCCGTGAGCAAAACTCCATTGTTGAAAGAAAACATAGACACATCCTTGATCTAAGGTAACACTTTTTTGCACAAAGCAATGTCCCTTTTGTGTACTGGGTTGAAGTCTTTTACACTTCAATCTTTCTCATTAACAGACTTCCCTCTAAAGTTCTTTCAAATTCTTCTCCTTTTGAAAAACTCTTTAACCAAAAACCTGATTACAGTTTTCTCAAATCTTTTGGCTGCTCTTGTTATCCATGGATTAAACCATACATTTCAAATAAACTCCAAAACAGAAGTCTACATTGTATTTTCATTGAATATAGCCATAACCATAAGGGATATAGGTGTCTTGACCTTAAAACTGGCAAAGTCTACATCTCAAGACATGTAGTCTTTCATGAAAATAATTTTCCCTGTCACACTTCTTCAAGTCCTTCTACAGTTCCAAATTCTTCTACTTCAGTCCCTGTTGTTGTTCCTATTTTTTAACACGTCACCACTCCTCCTGCACCCATGGTTCCTACTACACATTCTATTCCCGTTGAAGTATTACAACCTATTATTCCTCAAATTTCAGACCAACTAACCTATTCTTAATAACAGTCCCCAATCTTCATTAAACCCCTCCTCCGCATCAAATGCATTAACTTCAAACTCCAACTCAAGTCATTCAAACAACAATTTAGTTCAATCTGTTGCTCAC
Organism: Coptis chinensis; assembly: GCF_015680905.1. Lineage (NCBI taxonomy): Eukaryota > Viridiplantae > Streptophyta > Magnoliopsida > Ranunculales > Ranunculaceae > Coptis > Coptis chinensis. The sequence goes on along the minus strand of NC_141458.1, from coordinate 117,532,004 downwards.
ACCATGCAAACACAAGCTAAAAATAATATTATCAAACCAACTACAAAATACCCTCTCAGTCATTATGTGATGAACACCACTCTCACTACTATCTCAACTCCAACTTGTTATACACAAGCCATCAAAGACCCAAACTGGAGAAATGTTATGGCCAAGGAGTTTAGTGCTTTACAAAATAACAACACTTGGATTCTTGTACCATATGATCCTTCCATGAATCCTGTTGGAGCAAAATGGATTTTTAGAGTCAAATACAAGCCAACTGGTGCTATTGATAAACTTAAAGCTAGGCTAGTGGCAAAAGGTTATCACCAGCAGTATGGCTTTGATTATCTTGACACTTTCAGCCCAGTAGCCAAGCCTGCCACAATCAGACTCATTCTCTCAATTGCCCTAAATAATGATTGGTCAATCAAACAATTGGATGTAAGTAATGCTTTTCTTCATGGTTCTTTAAAAGAGCAAGTTTATATGATTCAACCCCCATGTTTTGTTGATCCTCAAAAACCTTCCTATGTCTGTAAACTACAAAAATCCTTGTATGGCTTAAAACAAGCTCCTCGAGCTTGGTACCAAGAACTTTTCTCTGCATTATTGGAACTTGGATTCATTGCTTCTCAAGCTGACACCTCATTGTTCACAAGGAGGGATTCCAAGTGTACTACTTATGTCCTCACCTATGTAGATGACATTTTAATAACTGGCAGTTCTTCTTCAGTAATCTCTGAAATAATTCAACAGTTAAGTTTGAAATTCCCAATGAAAGATCTAGGACAGCTACATTACTTCTTAGGCTTGGAAGTAAAGAGAGCCTCTCAAGCAATGTTTCTTACTCAGTCAAAGTACATCCTTGACCTGTTGAAGAAAGCAAACATGGAGGGAGCTAAACCATGCTCTACACCAGTCTCTACAGGCCAAAAGCTCAATAATTCTGATGGTGATCCATTACAAAATGTAACTGAATATAGGTCATTGGTTGGTGCTCTTTAGTATCTCTGTTGGACAAGACCTGACATCACTTTTTCTGTAAATCAAGTTTGTCAATTTCTTCACAGTCCAAGAACTATTCATCTTGCTGCAGTGAAGAGAATCATAAGATATTTGAAAGGGACTATTGATCATGGTCTCAAATTTACAAAAGGATCTCCTGCTCAACTCATTACGTGATTCTCTCGGATGCAGATCGGGCAGTCGTCCAATGATGGGTCTACTAATGGCTTTATCATCTTCTCTGGTACAAATCCTATTAGTTGGAGTGCTAAAAAGCAAAATACTGTCTCACGGTCTTCTACTGAGTCAGAGTACAGAGCTTTAGCTCACACTGCTGCTGAGTTGTATTGGCTCTGTAAAATCTTGCAAGATCTTGGTATTCCATTACATACTGCACCTATTCTATGGTGTGATAATATTGGGGCACTTGCTTTGGCTTCCAATCCTGTCTTCCATGCGCGCACAAAACACATTGAAGTTGACTACCATTACACAAGGGAATTGGTAACTAGCGGCACTCTTCAACTCAAGTACACATGCACTCAAGGCCAAGTGGCAGATGTCTTCACCAAAGGTCTTTCCAGTACAAGGTTTAATTTCCTGAAGTCCAAGCTTTCTGTTGCTGCTCAACCAAAAGCTTAGGGGGTGTAATAGAGTATTAACTCTAACTCTGTAATGCTTAATGCCTTAGTTTAAATATTGACTCAGTCATTGTAAATCAAGGTTGTAAGGACAGGTGTCAATGTAAGAAGGTATCCTATAAATACTTGTAATTAGACAGAACAAACTAATGAAAATTTTCTATTTCTTCATTTCTTGTTTTCATTCTATTATAGAGAGCTTTGATTATTTCACCTTTAGACCCAGGTGTCAAACTGTACAAGTGTGACTTAATAACCACTGAGCATATCATGGTACTTCAAATTACCAATTTGATTCTATCCCACATTTGACTAGCTACCATAAGACTTCTATACCTTAACCATTTAACAGTTTAACACGATTTCTTGACAAGTGACACTATAATTTTTAGTAAGATTATATTTTGAGCAATGAGAGCAGATTTGAGTCTGCTATTGAAACCTGACCCTTTGATGAGATTACTTGAACTTAAATCTTTAGTGGCTTTTTTCAACTCCTCAACTCCGTAATGTCTCCACCACTATCTTGTGAGGTGGTGTATCAATCGTCTGAGTGTCAAAAGGATCTAGAGAATCCTCTAAAATAGTCTTAATTTTACTTTGAGTTCTTATACTCAGATGTTGCAACTCAACATCTCTAGACTTGCAAAAATCGAGATATCAAAATCACTGCAAAAGCCGCAACACTTAGACCTGCCACAATACTGCTAAGTGCAATGTAAATTCCAATTAAGTGCAACTTTGATATTCTTGAATGATTTTTCGATGGATTGGTCATTGTGGTGTTAGCACTGGGGAAGGCAGAATTCGGTTCACGGGGATTGGAGAAAGGAGTAAGGATTGGTTTGCTGTTTAGTGGAATTAAAAGAGTATAAAATGGTTTGAACCTTTTTGATATGAAAGTTCTTGACGTGTTATTGGAATACTATAGCATCTATAGTAATATTGAATGCAAAATCTAAGCTAGAAACCGTCTCACCTTCATTAATTTACAAGATAAGATACCACGACAAATTGTGTTCCTTGATTGAGCTCAAATTGAGATGGGCAGGGACCTCTCAATGGGATCAGTACTTGAACTTCATCTTGAAGTCCCCTACGAGATAGACTTGGATTCTTCCCTTGGATGGCTTTGCCGGCCAGTTGTTAATCCCTCCTAATGATTCTGCGATCCCATAGAAGCTCTCCTTCAAAGACACCATTATTACATCTACAATTCAACTGGGATTAGCAAAGGCTCAGACTTCTAAAGATATTATGTACTATTGTGACACTTCAAGCACTTTAGATTCCCTTCCACGCATGGTTTTGTAACTGAGTCCACAAATTTTAGTTTGGGGACTTGAGGATCATATAAAGTATCAAGTTCTCTTAATCATCATGTTCATGTTTCATCAGTTTAAAAGGGAAAAAATGTTAGGGATTTTGGTATTGTTTGAATATCCAATTGGTTGAATATATTATATGTGCATTTTGCAAGCTAATTTAAAAGGCTCCACTACCATGCAGGTGATCAAGATATTCAGGCATTATATACCAAGAGAACCATTTATACACATACTGTTACAATCTGACAAAGCTCTGCACTGTCAAAAATTCCTAGCGGTTCATGTATCAATTTTTTCTTTTTAGGTAGTGCTCTTTCAAAAAATTTAAGTTCTCACTTTATCCTTAATCATCATGTGTTGGTATATCTGATTACGCTTTTCTTCTGCAAACTAAATCTCTTTCCATAGCTTTATTTCCATATGAGACGACGAGCACAATGTTTAGTTTATAGCTAACGACAATTTTATTATTTTTTCCAGTCATGCCACTACATGCGGTGAGTTGCTACAAATCATTATTAAAAGGTTTAAAATTATGGACGGTGACGTGAATGAGGTTGTTTCATACATTTATCTTTAGGTAGACTAATTTAATTGCATTACACTTTTGGTAAGGTCTTCCATCTCTATTTTTTTTTTACTATATATGCTCATCCTTCTCATATCAGATTGAATTTGGACTCCTTTTTTTTTTGCAGGGTTGGTCAAGAACAAGTTGCGTGAGTATTGCAAACAACTTTGGAACATCATTGGCAACTAAGTTGAAAAAAAACTCATATAAAAATATCAAACCTTGCAAGAGGTTGACAAATTAGTAGTATAAACAATTTTGTAATTTTGGACTGAGCTTTATTGCTGTTGTATAGGCATGAAAGCCTAAATTTTGTAATCTAATGTTGATGCATGTTGCTTTTATATTATATTTGACATATGTAAATACTCAAAATTCATCCTACACTTTTATTTTCCATCCACGTGCGAGCACGTGCATTTTAGCTAGTTACATATAAAAACTCACACCCCCTAATATTTCTAACAAACTTCCACTATCCGCACTCCTAAAACTTTTACAACTATAGTGATAATATAATCAACAAAAAAATAGTATGAAAAAAAAAAAACTAATAAAAAACATTCCAATAAACCAAATTTTTTTACCCCTTACAAAATTATAATTTATCATTTATTTGAAGTCCAAAACCATTAAAGAGAGACAAATGTGTTTTTAAATGTGTTGATGGGTTGATGACACTAAAACAAATAACCTTTGCCCATAGCCCAACCGGTCATTTTTTATAATTCTAATCATCCATAACAAACCCGTAAGCTCTCTCTCATTTATTTCACTCTCAATTCTTAAATAAATGTTAGACCTCAACCCAAAACAAAAAACAAAAAACAAAAAAAAAATAACAAATTCATGAAGGACTTGCGGTGCAGCTTGTTGTCCTAATTATTTGTAAAACTCGTTGTCATTATTAATAAAATTTCCACTTAAAAAATAAAAAATAAAACAAGACAAGGTAATTTTTTACTTTTAATGTTAATCTTTTATAGTTTTCTCCACATGATAGTAAGATTATATAGACTTATAACATCATAGAAAGTTAACAATTTGTTAAATTGTTGTAGACTTGTGGACTAAATTATGTAGATATATATAGACATAATAGTATAAATTAATGACTTAAGTGTTTAAGTAGTTAACTTTATCAGTCTATATTAAATTCTTAGTAGTCAACACACTCTAGTTTTGTGAATTAAAATAAATGCATAATTTTATTGATTTTTATTGTTTAGACCTTATAACAAAAAAATAATAATAAAAATTGCATATTATTTTTTTAGGGGTGGGGTGTGCACATAATCTCGCACCCTCTGGTTTAGAATCCTGTCTCCGTCCCTGATCTTAGGCCCACAACATAGATATTCAACAACAAAGTGATCCAAGGATGTGATTTCTTTCACTTCTCCATGTACAGGCACGAGTGGAATTCCAAAACTTTGACAAAATTTTTATAATATTTGGGCACTCTTCTTGGTTTTCAAGCATAAAAACTAGATCAAGATGCCCTCCTTTAAGGGTTTGCTTGGTTTTGAAGCATAAAAACTAGATCACTTTCTTCCTCTTCTTCTTCACCTCACTAATCTTCTCCTCAGTAATCTCCTCAACATTATACTGAATGAAAACAGATTTTAAATAACATTAGAACCCCATATCAACCCAAAATTCTAATAATAGTACCTTCCCTTTTATTCTTCTCCTCCTCCTTTTCTGATTCAACAGTAGTTGAATTCTGACAAATACAAAACCAAAATGAGCTAGAAACAAACACAAATAAGAAATAGCGAACCTGATAATTGAGTATCAACGCTTCTAACCACTAGTTCTTTTGCAGCTTCGAGGATTTTATCAACTTTAGCTTCAGATAATGCCGTAAGAAGACGAGTTATTCTCTACAAATAGAGACAAATTTGTTATAAAAAGGAACAAAACTTCATATATACATACAACAAATGTGAGTTGTGAAGTAGTTTCACCTTCTTAGTAACAAAACTTCAAATATACAACAAAGTCGAGTTGTGAAATAGTTTCACCTTATTAGTCCGCAGCAAGACCTTGTAGGTGTGGAGATATGCATCATTAAGCTTCTTAACATCTACAACAGTGATTTCTTTTGAAATCACTACAAACAACATAAATTTGCAAATTCAGTTAAAATTGTAACGATTAGTAGGTGTTTCGTGTTTGGTTCTTATTTTTTCAAAAAATAATTAAAAAAAAACATTTCAATTTTTAAATAAACATGTTTGGTTGTGATTTTTCTTAAAAACTATTTTATCCAACTATATTTCGCACTATATTTCTCAATATATTTCGCATAAAGTACTAAAGTCTAAAACATCCGGGCAGTTCATTTAGTACAAAAGAAGGAATTATGGTAAGAAAGAGGGGCTAGTAATCCTACATCATTCTTCCATTCTTTTGAAAAACTCGACCTCGAGTTGATGATAGGAGAAAAAAAAATAACATTGTTTTGTCAAAAACAATATTTTCACAATCTTTCAAACTTTTTTTTTCGACTTTTTGGGTGAAATTTTTGCAGTATTTTGTTTGAAGTAAACACACGTCCAAAAGAAGCTTCAAACGAACTTTCAACGAATTTATTTCGACGACACTTCTTATAATATTTCTTGCGCTTATTCGAATAAGATGTAACCATTGGGGAAGAGAACAATGCAAATAAATCTTCATAAGTTGGAAAAATAAAAGTTGGTGTGCACTCCCCTTCAATATATAAAAAAAAAAACTCTATCTTTTGAAAAATCTCACATTTTTGTTCAAGTTGTAGACTTCGAAAGTTGGGATCTTCATACATAATATGTGGAGCATTTTTGGTAACCTGTAATGGAGAATTAACATACGTAACAACATTTTTTTCTCACAATTTCAACTTCTTGAGGATTATAGGTGGGTGTTGGTGGAAGTTGGTTGGACGTGTAATTGGGGTTTCCAAGTTGGAAATTTTGGGACGTGGTGTAGACAATATAGGGGTTAATATTGGGTTTGGGAGGAAATCTTTTGTTGTAGATTTAAAGTCGACGATCTCATGGCTTGCGGGGAGATGCTATGGTTTGTATAAGTTGTGGTGGAAGTTATAGAAGTGGCTTTAGTATTTGTGAAAGTGGTGGTGTTAGAGTGTGTGATGGAGCTAGGGTTGGGTTTTGCAAAACGCTAGAGTTAAGGAATACTTCTTTGAACATAATCATGAGTCTCGTCTCCAAAGCTTCAAGTTTTACATCAAAAACTTCAAATTTTGAATCAAAGTTTAATCCGAACTTGTTAAATTCTTCCTTTGTAACAAATTCAGTCATTTTAAAAAGTTTTGGGTGGTTTGTGGAAGTGGTGGTGGTGGTTTGTTTTCTAGATGAGAATCTAAAAAATGTGGCTCTTTATACCAATTGATGCGGAAGTAAAAAAGATTTATTTAGAAGAAAAAATGTGGAGATCTTCAAAAGAAGGAATATATTTAAAGAGAAAGAAAATTGAATAGACCGAAGAATTGTTGATGTTGAGAGAGAAAAATATAATAGGTTTTGGAGATTTGATAATTGATAATTGACTTAATGAACTAAACTACAATGCCTCCTTATATAGATAAGCCATACTTGATAACCAAGAAACCTAAACTTATAAATCTAACCTACACTTCTAAAGCTAATTAAACTCAAAATAGAAAATACTAAATATTCCAAATTCTTAATAAATAATAATTCTAATTTGAAAATAATAATCTTAGCACAAATTTGTAACCCTCCATTTTCAAAATAATTAGTGATTACCCCAAAATTAACAATTCTTAATTTGTCCAGTATATTTGATGGGGTTACAAGTTTTAGATTTGATTAATTTTTTGTGTCAATGTTTAAAGTTAGGAGATTATATCTATAAAAAATTAGGATAATCTAAAACTTATAAAAATGTCTTACGATTTTGAGTCCATAGAACTCCACCCAAATACAACACTTTGCTTGCTCGTCCGTTGTCCTACACCAAGCTGCTCAAACTTTCAAGTTGAAAAGAAACAAACCATCCAAGTTAAAACGTTTAATCTTCGTATATACTGTTGCGAGTCTTACTGTAAATTCCCATATTGCCTTTTTTTGTTCCTCCGACAATAAGAATGATCCTGAAATTAGAACACCAAATTAGCAACACCATAAAAAAAACTTGATGGTTTCAGGATTAAATGCATCTATTGAACAATGAGAAAGAGATCAAGATGATAGCTCTTATTATATGCATAGCAAATATGACCACACAGTTCATACTTCATATGCGTCTTCTACAGCTGTATGTAAGCATGTTGGAATTCTGGAGTTATCCATTGAATCTTTCGCTGATAAATTTTTCACTACAGAGTGCCTACTGACAAATTCTTTCAAATGCAAGTCACTGCAGGGCGAGGCGGCATTCCTGTGGGAAGCCTGGCTTAGACTTGGTTCTTGTTGATCATTGTTTACATTCCTCACAACTGACATACCAAAACTTTGGAGTCTACTCCCACTTTGTAACTTTTGACGTGCTTTATGGTCATTCCAGGTATACAAGTGCTGACAAAATCAGTCCTTCCAGCATAAACAAGAGTTTTCAGCAGGCAAACTTTAGTTCCCTTGGGGAGTTAAGATCAACCTTGAGAACTGATAGAAAACTTTTGCCAAGGCAAGACCACTTATAGATACTCGCACTATCTTTGCTCTGTAGACATAGACTTCTCAAATTGTGGAAAGGAGGTTGCAAAATTAATTTATCTAGGGTGAATGCCAAATGCAGTCCGAGCTAGAAGTGAAAACAAGACGTCACTTACAGGTGTAATGGGGAGGGCATACACCCACCTTAGCAAATCAAGAACTACGACATTTCACTAATTTAAGTTCAGAATTTTGTCAATGTGCAAAAATGGAACACAAACGAGTTCCATACAAAGTCAGGAATCTAAGTAAAAAAACAAATGGCAGATAAACAAACATGAATCATTCAGTCATTCAAAACCACTGGTCGGTAGAAGCAGCAAAACTGGGATTTTGATTTAACACTTCCATCAATTCAGGATGATTGAGTACTGCTTGCACCTCAAGATCAAAAGAAACAATTGGTGAGCTAGATGTCATTTGCAGGCATACATGCATATGAAAGGGGAATGTCGAGCGCATACTGCCACATTGCTTGCATCATATCCAAGGTTAGAAAATTCTTACGGAGATAGCATTCTTGTCCCATTCATGTGGTGTCATCCATGGGAGCGGCTCTTGTTTCTCTAAAGGATTTAGGACATGTCCCATAAGCACTACCTTCCCACTTTTCTCGTGCCTAATCATGAACATAAAGGGATGATCTGCCACAAAATCGACCTCATCCACATGCAGCTTGGGCACAGATGTGGATTCCACAGCTGTAGCAGTAGCATCAGGAGCTTCAACCTCATTAGCTCCCTCAATATTTAGTTCTTCAAAGAACACATTCAAATCTGCTATCAGAGTAGAGCGCGGTTTTAATTTTAAGCCACAAAGAATCATAGGAGATGCCACCGCATATCCGATCTTGAATTTTGGTACCATGAACTTCCCCATACTAATTGCATCTGTATTTGGACAAAGACATCTTTCCAAGAACCATGGATCAGAATCCACCCTCTCAATAAGAGACCAGAGCTTGTCTCCGTTGTTGGGAAGAAGAATGTACATAGATAAGGTTTTAAGGCGAAAAGGAATCCTTAGCACTTTCAAATCTTCGAAAGTATTGATGAGTTGTGATGTGGTGCTAGTCACGTAGGGAACTTCAACAGAGTCTCCTTCAAGGAGATAGAATTGCGAGTCCTTGATATCCATTTTCACATTCTGTCCAGTCCAGTGTTCAGTGAGCTGGGCCATCTGCCAAATCAGATATCCCTTCCATGGCATTAGTGCATTCGTAACCTTTTGAATCCATTTGCTGAGGAACCCATCATGGTCTTCCCCTGTTGCCTTCATTATAACCATAAAATATGTTACTGAAATATACAGCTGTAAACAAAAGTGAAAAAAATATAAAGAAACAAATGAAGGAATAGCAAAAGACATATGTTAACTATTGATTTTCGATTATATCCTCTTGATTCTAGCTACTGAAAGCCTGGGGCCTTCCGACGAAACCTCAGGTTTGTATATATAATAACTCCCTGTGCAAGCACACTGAAACATTTACCAAATGTATGTATCGAGGCCATTATTAAGGCAATAGCACAGACTCACAAAGACCCCAAACGCCAAAACTGCTATAACTATGATGACGTTTAGACGTTTAGTCAAATAGACATACTCTTCAGTCTTCACCACAGGCAAACTGATCCTAGGTAGAGTAAGAGCATTCACATTGCAAGCATTGGATTCCCTTGTGCAATGCAATCAAACACATCCTAAATTATGAAAACCCCGACAAACACACAATTATTTAACGGTGTAAGAACTTGTCAGAAAGAGTGAAACTCACAGGTATTAGTTGAACGAACGCGGGTGAGAAAACGAAGTTCTTGTCTTTAGCTTCGCCTAGTGCAAGTTCTTTAAGATACATCACGTTAGCACTCCTTATACCTCTTCTTGACTGCACATTGGCTCCGCAAATACCAGTAACCAAAGTTTGCCTACAATTACACGAATTTGGTCTTATTGAGTGTGAAAATTTAGTTGCACAAACACATTGGTCACTAATCTCTAGTTGCATAACAGTAGAATGTCTGGTGCCAAATTAGTACATGAATGACTTACGGTTCGGTGATGGGTGCAATGGAGTGCTGAAGAAGAGCACGTGAGGCAACATTTGCGGACCGTAAAAGCTGTCGCGTGCCCATGACCTATGAGAGCGTCTTTGCCTTGTGTAATGTGTAGTGGAGAAGTGAGAAACTATTATTGAAAATGGAAAGGATGATCAATGTTTGTGCTTAGGGCAAACATCCCTCGGCCCTCCGCCCGACCGAACCGATCGGATAATACTAAATATTCAAAAAAAAAGCCCATAAAATATATCCGAATCCGAACCTGAATACATAAGCGGATATTAAAATCAACCCGAATCTAATGTATTTGGTAATCGAGTCGGGTCGGAATCGGGCCTACCCGACCCGATTCCCTGCCCTATTTGTAGTAAGACTGATTTGGGCCCGTATAATTGATTCTTAGTTGAAAATTGATTACATATCAAAATTTTTTTTTGATTGTAAAACATGGCAAATACATATTATATACCTATGCCCTTTTAGAAATTGGAGAAAGGAGGAGAGGGAACCATATTTTCATTTCATTTTAATTATATAGGGGCGCTCATTTTCCTGATCTTATGAGAACAAATGATGTCTAAACCAACCAAATAAGATTTATAACAAATTTATATTGTCTTAGGTCACTCTATAGGTGGTTCAGTTCTTCATGATTGATAGAATCGGGTTCCCACTTAGTCATGATTTGGGTCATAAAGTCATAAACCACTAATCAAGAAAATTATGTATTTGTTTCTCATTTTATATGGTTGGATCCCAAACATTAAACACACCACATATTTTGTTTTTTGTTGATTTTTTATGTGTGTTTGTATTTAGTATGGGATAAAATCAAGATTTCAATATTGAATGAAGATTGATAGTTTTTCTCCAAAGATTTGATAAATTCAAAAAAAATCTATTAAATTTCGACCCTTATTATATTCGAATTTCAAATTCCCTTCTCTAATAATTTTTCAATATTTCGACTCTATATTCGGAATTCCGATTTTTTTAGCCCGTTTTGGCCTCAAAACGAAATTCCAGGCGGAATTCCAGAGTTTCGTTCGGAATCACGAACTATGCTTTGTACGCACCTCGGTCTTAAGCGCTAAGGACCGAAGAATTTATCCATAATCAATCCACTGATTTGGGCTCCAAAAGTTTCTAAACATTAACTGAAAATTCATTACATATAGTTTCCATGACCTTGATTGTATCTTTGTTTTATATTAATCATCAAAAATTGTTGTTGAATTTCAATACCCAACTGCCCACTATTGATAGACTCGCACTATAATTAACGCTGGATGAAATGGTTGGCCACTAATGGAGTTTCAAGTTAGTGTTAGCAGTACACAACCTATAAAAAAAAACTTATAAAATGGCGGTTTATTTGGATGAATGTTAGATCATTATTTTACGTTGAGGTTTTTATGTCATTTGAATATCAAAAAGTTGAACAACAACGTTAGTAGGATGTAAATTGGTCTATGAGCAGTTTGACTTCCCGTTTAAAGGTAGGATTATGCGTCATTGTCATTGGATTTTTGTGTACTCTATTCAACAAGTCTTTCTTTGGAAACATCTTGACTTGCTGAATTGAACTCTATGTCTTAGTTCTCAATTATGACTAATCATGGTATGTGAACAGAAAGAAAGGAAGAAAAAGTGGGATGACAAAAACCAGGTTATTAGCATTAACTGGTTTTAGTTGTCTCTGTCGTACGTATGTTTCACTTTTTTCATTTTCATTTTCAATCTCATGATTAGATCTGACTTGGTACTTCCTACGGATGATGTTTCTCCACTTTCATTGTTATTAGAAAAATCATATAGGTTAGAAGAGTTGACAATTGATGCCGAGGTTTGTCTAGATAGAAAAGATAGCCTAGGCACATCATATAGAGAAACACACTGGAGAAGTAGAGTTTCAGAAAGGCGTCAACTGCTTCCAGTTTAGATGCAATTTTGTGAAGGAAAAAGCGAAGAAGGATATAAATGTTAATAGTTATAGGTATTATGTGACAAATGATACACTACAACAAGATGGAGATGGTTATTAAGAACAAGTCTATCCTTTGACTTCATTAACATTATGTTTATTTTGACAGAAGTATATTTATAGGCGAATATGTATGTATATGTATTTGCAAGTATTGCCACTTCTTAAAAGTTTAAAACTTAAAAAGTTATCTCAATTCTTAGGTAACTATTTATTTTCAACAGAATCAATTCTGATTTGTGATAACTTGCCTGTTCAGAAACATAAAAAAGTGGAGGATATCGGTTTGAAAGGGATCCGTGCAGACCTTCAAAGCAGGGTTGATTATCTTCGAAAGCAAGCTGTTGTAAGTGGATTAAGCTTAATCTTTTTTCAAATTGACCTTGAATTTGTGGTGGTTTTGAGGTAATGAACTTGTTTCAATGTTTCAGAATTACGATGATAGAGGACCTGTTATAGATGCTGTTGTATGGAACGATGGTGATGTGTGGAGGGTTGCTCTTGACACACAGCCTTGAGGATGACTCTGAGTGTGGGAAACTGGCTGACTTCATTCCGCTAACCAACTATAGGTCTGAACGATAAGTATTATGTTATTTTTAAAGAGATGCACATAGCTCAAGGAAAGCATTATATTGTATGTTAATAAATAGTGTATATTCCCTTAATTGAGTGTGAATGTCTGATAGTAAACTTCTTATAAAGAAAGTAAGGGATAAGTTTGATTTTATGCTTACTTGTTTCCTATAATCATGCAGGATTGAACAGAAATATGGAATATTTAGCAAATTAGATGCTTGCTCCTTTGTTACAAACATATTTGACAAGGGAAACATTTTAAGCATTGTAACAGATTCCTCCCCTCATGGCACTCATGTTGCTGGTATCGCTACTGCTTTCCATCCAAAGGTATGGGAGAGTATCGTTTTGACCAAAAGCTATTTCCTTTGGTGCCCATATGGTTGCCTCATCATTTTGTTTTTGTTTTCTGTTGTTCGAAAGGAACCCTTGCTAAATGGAATCGCACCAGGAGCACAGGTTATATCTTGTAAAATTGGATATTCATGCTTAGGTTCAATGGAAACTGGAACTGGTTTAACTAGAGCATTGATCGCTGTAGTGGAGGTAGATCTTCTGGTCATCTAATAATCTATGTTCTAAATTTTAAGGATTTTTGAACCATATCTTCATTAATATATTTTATCCACATCTATGTTTCCTGGTATTTCTTTTAAAATATCATCTTGCCCTTAAACCTAGATAAAATCCTTTCTTACGGTAATGCACTGGGTCCAAGCACTGTAACTTGTTTTCCATGCTGGAGTGTTTTTTTTTTGGTTGTTGTTTCTAAATTAGTCTTTTTCTCTCAAAGTTCTCAGTCCTTACATGATTCTTGATATGTTTCAAAGCCTTTGTGCTCTATAATGAGCTCAGAGAATGTTTTCCACGAGCATGTAATGGAATAAGTCAATACGAAAGAATCAGCTCAGAGAAAGATTTTTTCCTCATGTAATGTCCATTATATCTTGTCTGCAGCACAAGTGTGATCTCATAAACATGAGCTACGGAGAGCCTGCAATGCTACCAGATTATGGTCGATTTGTCGACCTCGTGAACGAAGTAATAGTTTACACCTGTTTCTTGACTTTTAAAAAATTATTTATGGTATAGCTATCTCAGTGATACCATTGGTGATATTAATTAGGTGGTTGACAAATACCGAGTGATATTTATCAGTAGTGCTGGTAATAGCGGGCCAGCCTTGACCACTGTTGGTGCACCTGGTGGGACCACATCAAGCATAGTAGGGATTGGTGCTTATGTCTCTCCTGCCATGGCTGCTGGAGCTCATTGTGTTGTTGAACCTCCTTCGGAAGGATTGGAATACACTTGGTACATCTTTTTATTTATGAATTCATGAACTTTTTGTGTAAGAATTGATTCATGTGGATGGAGAAAACCATTCTTGGCTTATTTGGGGTTTTTGTTTAGGCATTTACTTGAAATACTGGATACAGGTCTAGTAGAGGTCCAACAGCTGATGGGGATCTTGGCGTTTCTATCAGTGCTCCTGGTGGAGCGGTTGCTCCTGTACCTACATGGACTCTTCAGCGGCATATGCTTATGAATGGAACTTCAATGTCATCTCCATCTGCTTGTGGAGGCGTTGCTTTGTTGATTAGCGCAATGAAGGTTCTCATGAAACACTCTATGTTTCCTTATGTTTTTATATGCTTGCCTGTCAGCCTGTGTAGATGGAAGAGACTTCTAGCAAATGCCTTATTTCTATGCAGGCTGAAGGTATACCTGTGAGTCCATACAATGTTAGAACGGCTCTTGAAAATACAACAGTTCCAATAGGTGCTCTTCCAGAAGATAAATTATCAAATGGACATGGGCTTATGCAAGTTGACAAGTAAATTTTATTTTATCTTATATGTATGTGTATTCGGTCCTTCATGCAAATTGAGTCCTTAATTGATTAATGACTAGCTACAATGATTGTATGGCAGGGCATACGAGTATATTCAGCAGTGTAGAAATTCGCCATGTGTTTGGTACAAAATAACAATTAATCAAGCTGGCAAAGCTAGTAAGTTGTTTTTTTTTGCTTTTTATGGCATCTAGCTCTATAACTTCTGCTATTAGAAGCTCCCACCTTTAATATGAAAACATACAATTTATTTGTTGATTAGTAGCCCATATTTCTAGTAGTCTTCTTAGGATGAAAATGCCTTTTGTTTGTCTCTAGTGTTCAATCAATCAATGCTAGCAGGCCTTTCAATATAATGACATTAATTGTTTTAGTAAGCTTCCTAGGGACAGTTAAACCCTCACTAAAGGTCTAGAGATTTTTGTTCAAATAACAAGTCCCTTTTAATTTGTGCTCTTGTTCTTTTGTTTTATTAATTTTTTTTCCACCCACATTACAATTCCACTTACCCATGTAAAGTTATTGTGCCACTAGTTATACCAATGCCATTACACATAATCACAGAGAAAAACGCCAAAGCTCCTACCACAATCTCCCTTAAGCTGGAGCATACAAATCACATCTGCCCAGCTTGGAGCACAACTAAGAAAGAACCACGAGCCAAAGGCTTCTTGAAAATTTCAAGAAACTGATCCTCAAGTTAAAATGTTTATTCTCATCTTCAAGACATGAATAAGGCTCCTTAGTATCTTTCCTGTTTTGAACTGTTGCTGTGTGTTTCCTGATACTGTTTTATTTTCTGTAAGTTGAGATTGTCAGTTCATGAGAATCACGCCTTATTTATTGCAGATCCTACATCACGAGGCATCTATCTGAGGGATCATTGCGCTTGCCACCAAACAACTGAGGTTGGTTACATAGTCCCTCAGTATTAATTTATTTTCACAAATGTAGTCCCACATGGGATGTGTGAAGCCTTGCAGTATAGACCTATAGTAAAATGTTCCTGGGCCTCTCCACTTATCACCAATTGGTTTTGAGTTGGATGCCCCAATGTTTAAGAACAAACAACCTAGGTAAACTGACTTCTTAGATCCGGTAGAATTTGATTTCTCCTTTTATTGATTTTCTTTTTTTAACATTATGATGAAATTCATGATATGTGATATTAATTAGGAGCAATTCAAGTTTTGGATCGCTATGAATTTTGGTCCATTTGAAGATTTTAGCGGTAATATTGCCACATGTGCATAGTAGGCTGAACGTGTTCCTTAATTGATAATGACATGGACTCAGGGGCCATCTGTTTGATAGACCTTCACAAAAGTTTGATGGCTAATAATCATTTATCAGGATGATATCTAATGGGATAAATAAAATAAACACCCAGTATTCTAATGAGAATATCCTCATGATTTTTTATTTTTTATTTTTTTTCTAAAGGTGGTATAAAAATTTATTGCAATTTTTCTCTTACCAAAGAACTTGATATTAAGATTTTCAATTTTTTTAGAGGTATCCTTACAAAGTACCAATCTTATCCTAATCCGATTTTTGGAGTGGAAGTCGTGGGATTTTGAATATAGATTATAGAAAGTCAGTTTTTTGTAAAATTTACATGACCAGATGGACATGAGCGAAGATCATGAAATACTTGCAATCTTTATGTGGTAAGCATTAATATTGATGCATTTGTAAATGTCCTTTTGAAATTCCCAACAATATCATGTGCATAAGCACCGTTCTGAGGATTGAAGATGGTGACATTGCGATTAAGGGATGGTTAAGGAGAGAAATCTGTGTCATTTGACAAATATGCACAACTACTGTAAAGTGTAAAGTGCATGATGTTTATACCATATGTGATACCTCAAGGGTATGTTTAGGAGGTGTGTCTTAATGTGTGAAGGTTGCTCCAGTAGTTTAATCCCAACATTATGTTTATGCTTGAATATACCTTAGGAATATTACTGAGTGGCACCTATCCCAAAGAGGTCAATGTTATGCCTAGAGATTAGTCCATAATTGTTTCGAACAGCCCATGAAGCAACAAATGTTGACTACAAATTTAAAATCTAATTTATACATAAAACTATCAAAGGATGTCATTTTTTAACGCAATTGAAATATTTTGTTTTTTATGTTGGTAAAACAAATACATACAAACACCCATGCACACGCCCGAGCCAGCACGCACAATCGCACATACAGTTATGTAATTTTCATGGATATTGTATTGTCTGCCATTTGTAAGCAGACACTGTCCTTTTGTTCTCTCTGTTGAAGAATGAATGATGATGGACTTTGCTCACAATTGTTAACATGGTACTCTTGCATAACTTTGTAAAAAGTTGGAGCTACTGTTCTGGCATTCTTAACATATTTTTCTTTAGCAATTATCATCTCAACAGTGGATGTTAATGATCCCTTTCTTGATTCTCTTGAGAAGCTAACTGTTCCCTCTTGGCAGTGGACTGTGCAAGTTGAACCGAAATTCCATGACAATGCAAACAATATGGAACAACTAGTTCCCTTTGAGGAATGCATACAGTTACATTGCACCGAAAATGCTGTTGTTAGGGCTCCTGATTCTTTGTTTCTCACACATAATGGACGTACTTTCAAGTTAGTTCGCAACTTTGAATTTCTTTGATCCCAACTAGTCTGTAATCTGTATATTCAAGCATAAACGTAATGTTGTTCATTTTCAGCTGATTCTTAATTTTGTTTCTTTCTGTTGCAGCATCATTGTGGATCCAACCAGTCTTAGGGATGATCTGCATTACTATGACGTCTATGGAATAGATTGCAGGGCACCATGGCGTGGCCCACTTTTTAGGGTGCCAATTACCATAACAAAACCTATACTTTTGAAGGACTGCTCTCCTCTAATTACATTTTCAGGGATGTCATTTTTACCAGGTGATTCTCAGAATCTCAGTGCCATTCCTGTCAAATATTCTAGTTAGGCCTCCATGTACTCTTTGGTAAGAGAATTACTAGTTCATGATTCTTGTCTAATTTAGATGTTGTTCTTCTGTTTGTTGGTGTAGTAGTTTAGAAGTGAATGGTGTTGGCTGTAACAATAGAACTTCCATATTACTTCTACAATGTTGAGAACTTTATTATCATGAAAACCAATAATATTACTCATCACTTTCCTTTTCTGTGCAAGATCTCAGCATGGTAAGTATAGATCTGAGTTGTAGTGGAGAGTGGAAGATAATTGGTTGGAAGTAAATATAATTTGCTCTTAAATGGGCAGTTTGACCTAAGAAAAGTACCTTCTCCAACCTCTCTATTTATTAAATGCCCACATCTCAAAGCTATTTTCACAATTATGGTAGGATAGTAATTTGTTTGATTGGGTGGCTGGGAACCCGCTTTGTAGAAGTCTCAAGCTCCAAGGTTTTGTATTTGTTGTAAATTGATTATGATGCAACTGATTTATACACGCAAGAAGTAAAATAATTTTCTTCCTAAAGACATTTTGAGGTTTCCTTTTCTATATAGAATTTATTGATTGTAATTTTGGACCAGGTCACATTGAAAGGAGATTTGTTCAGGTGCCGCTTGGTGCTAATTGGGTTGAGGCAACCATGCGGACATCAGGGTTTGATACTGCTAGAAGATTCTTTGTAGACACTGTTCAGGTACAGAATGCCCTCAAATCATAGTTTTTTTTTTCATATTTGGAGGTTCCTTAACATGATTGCCTTCCAGATTTGTCCTTTGAAGAGGCCTATTAAGTGGGAGAGTGTTGTAACATTCTCATCTCCTTCAGCTAGCAGCTTTGCTTTCCCAGTTGAAGGTGGTCGTACGATCGAATTGGCTTTAGCTCAGTTTTGGTCAAGTGGTATAGGTAGCCGTGAAACAACTAATGTGGATTTTCAGGTATTTGTTTGCTGTGGGTTCTCTCATTTTCCTTCTTTTTAGGTTAATCATTGAAACGGTTTATCATTTTATTCTTGCAGTAGGAAACTTTTATCTGCTTCTGTTGCCTCTAATTATCCTTGGAAAGTACAAATTATATGTGCTAGTGGTTATTGTTATGGAATTGAATCAGATGGTTGTTGTTTGACCTAAAATTAATGTTGTTTGGAATGCTTTGCGAGCATTTAACCCTCTTTCTGGATAACATTATTGTTGAAACTTGTCTTGTAGTGTACAATTGATTGTGTATGGCGTTAATATTCCTTCATTAACTTTCATTGGAGATCTTAGACTGAAAGAACAAGGACTTTTGGATTTCCTTAATACGAGAGATATAATAGATTTGTCCTGGGCACCTGTAATTTTGGTTTTTGTATGACTTTCTTAGATTGTTTTTCATGGGATAAACATCAATAAAGAAACAGTAGTGCTTGATGGAAGCGACGCCCCTGTGAGGATTGAAGCCAAAGCTCTATTATCATCTGAAAAACTCGTTCCTTCTGCTACTCTTAACAAGGTATACTTGGTCTTCATAGCAACAGATGTCTCTGGTCTTGCACTCACATCAGGTTTATTGGACCCAACTGATATGGATCATTTGTTGCTTACTTTTGCCACCTCTGGCTTCTTTGCTTTGCAGGTAAGGGTTCCATATCTGCCTAGTGAGAGTAAACTAAGCGCTCTTCCAGCAGATCGTGACAAATTACCCTCTGGAAAACAAATTCTAGCTCTAACATTAACGTGGGTTCCTACATCGTGATACATGTGTTTGATTTATCTTCCTTTTCATTCCTGATCAGTGATTCATATTTGATTTCATACATCAGTTTATTGCCCATTAGCCATATCATAATGTACTTCTATTATTGGTTACCTGCAGTTACAAGTTCAAATTGGAAGATGGAGCTAAAATAAAGCCTCGTTTCCCATTATTGAACAATCGCATATACGACACAAAATTTGAGTCCCAGTTTTATATGATCACTGATTCGAATAAGGTACGTGATAAGTACTGTATTCTAGTTTGTCTTGAGGGATATTCAAAGTACGCATGAATTCAATAACTCAAACTTCTCATATATGTCTGACTATATCGCAACTGCAAATACAATGCAAATTCTACTCTCAGTTTGATCCGTACATCTTATTTTCTTTAATTTTTACCCAAATTTGTTTTGAAAATAAACATTGGTGAGTTACTTTCAGCAATATGTGTGCTCCAAAAGCACTCTGTAGTGGGAGCTTTCTTTTTGGCCTCGAGCATATTGTCCCCTTGTTACGCAGCCACATGATTAATATCAATGAATGGAATACCAATATCTGATTTGGTTTGTTAATATATATTTGCATGTAGTGAGTTGTTTTTTGAAATAGTTCCATATGAAAGATACAAACCCCTACTGTAATTATACAACTATATAGAACTCTCATAGTCTTGAATGACTGATGGAGTTTATCCACTTGTCATTGCAAATCTGATTCCGTCCTCAATTTCAAATACAGCGCGTACATGCCATGGGGGATGTCTATCCAAATGCAGCAAAGCTTCCCAAGGGTGAATACAACTTACAACTGTATCTACAGTATGCCTAAATTAGCAAAGAAGTACAATCATTCAGTGCTTGACTCTGTATACATGTATGTCTGATCTTGTCTGTTGGGGGAGTATGTTTGTGTTGTCAAAATGCGAGTGCAAGTCATGTTTTCCATCACTAGATACTGCAATTTTCAATAAGTTCATCAGCATCTGTTGTTTTGTGAACTCTGATATATTGCTATTTTTTGTAGATTTGCAGTTTGATACAGTATTAAAGGCAAATGATAAGGAGAGATCATTCCCTCTAAATTTAGTGCGCACTTCATATCGGCCGTTGGATGACATGATCATACAGTTTGGTGTGGTTTGTCAGTTGTGGGCCATGCAACAACCTCGATCTCGAAGAAATTTCTCCATCCAACGGCTATTTGCCTTGATCTCTCCAAAATTTAGAGAGAATGATCTCTCCTTATCGGATCTCAGTATTAAACTAGTCTATGTGCTTCCAGTCTGATCGGAAGTGACAGGTGATAATAAGGAAACCATCTATTATCAAGACTGAACATTAAATCTGTCTCCTAAAATATGGTTTTGTTTGAATTGCTTTCAATTTCCAATTTAAATTTAAGGAACTGCTACAACAGAGAATACCAGGTTTGACTTTTCTGTCAGTGAACATGTATGTGCATAACAAGATATGATAGTATTAATATTGATTTTTATTAATCAAAAAGAGAAAAAAACATGTAATCAAGTGTAAACTTATTTGTCGCAATTTCATTTTGTTAATTTTAAAAATTATGTTTACTGTGTTCTAGGCATGATAAACCTGTATTTAATTAAGTTTCTTAGAAGACCAAGTTAATGTGTCCAGCAGAACTGTGGCTTACTTGTCATTTATGGTGGAAGAAACAAATATATCTCATTTTGAGTTTCGAGGTAGATGTCCCACTACATCAGACACTACATTTGCCACAGTTACATATTAGGAATTCTGAGATGAAAAAGAAAATGTTTATAGAAAAAATGGACATTATGTGGAATCCTATCACGTGTCAAAATTCAACGTATTAACTGTGAGAGACGGCTTTAAACAATCCTTGAACTAGCTTCCTGAAATGGCAATGATGAAGAGTTTCTGAGGATCTATGGCA
This sequence comes from Coptis chinensis, assembly GCF_015680905.1. Lineage (NCBI taxonomy): Eukaryota > Viridiplantae > Streptophyta > Magnoliopsida > Ranunculales > Ranunculaceae > Coptis > Coptis chinensis. The sequence goes on along the minus strand of NC_141458.1, from coordinate 117,510,690 downwards.
CGAGATGCCTTTATAGGTTCTCTAAAGCGTAGTTGTGAACCTAAAAAAATTCATCAAAGGTTGTATTAGTCTATTAGTCAAATTGCATTTCGGGGACTATAGAATAGGCATATTGTTATTAAACCAGCACTAATGTCATCCGTTTAGAAAGAAAGTCAGTTAGAACGGGCATCCTGTGTTTTCATCAATTTCATATGTATTCCCTAAATTATGATCTAGACTGTGAGTATAAGATTCCTAATTCAACAACAGAAATTTCCACTTTAATGTAATTGTTCAGTGAAGTGCTACTGCACATGATGTATATTCAGAGTGATTTTTTGCTCCCAGCGGGATTTGCTCCATGCGAAACAGAACCAGCCACGTGTCCACTAAAAAGAGATTGACAGTTATCAAATTCCTTCTTAGAACAAACTTACTGATTTGCCCCCACTAAAAATAGAGATAAATAAAAAGAAAAAAAATTAAAAAAATCTCATTGTAAAATATATGGGTGATCTTGGACATACCCATAAAAACACTCTCATACCCCAACTTTGAAATAAATAAATAAGATTGTTTAAGACACATTTAGGTTCCTAAATTACCCTTTCTTTTATTAAGTATATCAAAGACAAAACAAAACAAGTGTTTATCCTTCCAGCAAACACAAACTTTTCTTCGCACTTATTATTTTCCTTTTTTTTCTGTCATTACCCCATTTTTTTTCTCCTTTACGAAAGGAATTAGAAAGAGATAAAATTGTAGAATTTAGTCATCCTCCTCCTCTCACTCATCAGCCATTAATGTATTTTTTCCTCATTGCAGTTCCTTGCTGTCTTTCTCATTTTCCGTTTGAGAAATTTTCAATTTGATATATTTCTACTAAACTATTTTAACCCTTCTACAATGATGAAGAAGAAGTAATTGCAATAAGAAAAAAAAATCAAATTTGAAACAACTTCTAGAAGAGGAAAAAAACAATTTGTTTTTTGGGCATTCTTTTACCTTTATTAAAAGTTCTCTTATTGTGTAGTGTGCTGTAGTAACACAAAGATTCTTCAAGGTCCAGAGTATTATTTTCAATTATTTTTATTTGTTGTTTCCTTTTGGAATGAGTCTCTCGGTCTTTTTGTTTTTTCTCTTTCTTTACCCCTATTGAAAATATCTCAAATTAATTTGGAAGATATTATTGGATTGAAACGGTTATTGGGGTATGGCAAAAACTGAGTTAGTTATGGGGTACGGGAGTATTTTTATGGGTATGTCCAAGATCACCCAAATATATAGGAGTTCTTCTCATCATTAGCTAAAGATTTTTTTTATTTTTTTTAGTTTGAAAGAAGTGTCACTAGTTCAGCACTTCAAGTTTTTTATTCATTTTTTTTTTATCATCTCTTTTTCTATTACAATTTACGTTCTTATAAAATTCTAAAGGAATCACTGGCGTTATTGTCTTTCTTTGAAACATCACCAATTACATATCTTCTTCATTTTCTTTTTTCCTTTCTAATTTCTAATTCCTTTTGAGTTTTTCTTTGTAGGTTGATGAAGACAAGGAAAAAACTTCTTCTTCTACATGCAGCAAGAGTGTGTGTGAGTATTCAAATTTTAACAATATACAGAAGTGCATATTTTGCTATACACACTTTTCATCTAAGAAGGTGGCTATGTACCTCTATCGGAAATGAACCTCTGTTAAAACACTCGACGTTGGTAAAACACTTTGAGGTACTGCTAAGTATCTAATGAGAAATGCTACCAACGTGAGAAGGTTTCTGTGGGAAAGAGTCAGGTTTGCTACAAAACTCAGTTAGCTTCATATTTGTTTGCGGTTTGGAAAATGATGATCTAAAACAATTCCAAATACGAGAAGGATAATCTAGAAAGCGGCTAAACACCTCTATTGCAGACGAGTAGGTGAGTCGCCATGAGAAAATTTTGTTTTATAAATACAATTAAGACGGCTAACTTCGATCTAAAATCTTAAGACTTGTTCGGACATTTTGTTTGATACCTTACAATCGAAGAAAAGAAAACGTGTTCTATCAAACAAGATTGAATTTTATTAAGACTAAAATTAACGATTGATCAGATATTTAAACTCGCTTAAAGTTGTGAAACCAAACCTTCTTTTCACCTTTCTGAATATTTCACTTACTTCCTTAGATATATATTATAGTTATATTCTCTTGGCTCTATTTTTCAAAGCTACATAGAGTCTCTAATTTGTTGTAAACTCTAATACTAATTACAAAAAAAAAAAAAAAAAATCCAAATCCTTAGATATCTTTAGATATATATTATAGCTGTACCCACCCAGAGCTATAATATATTCCAAATTGTTGTCTGTTACTCGCTTAAAGTAACAAACAACAATTATTCACTGTTTTCTCAGAGAATCTCAGTATATTTCAATTCATGGCCCCGAAGCAAGCTGAAAATGACGGGATCCTGGTTCCTTTTCACCACATAATGATACTTCACGGCCGCGCCCACTACTCAAATATTCAACACTAAACTCATCAAAGAATATAATTTCTTTCACTTCTCCATGTACAATCTCGAGTGCAATTCCAAAACTTTCACATAATTTTTTAATATTTGGGCCCTCTTTCACAAAAATAAACCAACCATATTTAAGAAAAAAAATAAACACACGATTTCAATTAATCCATCAATGCCTAAGAATCCAACTCCTTATATTAAACTCTTTGGCAATATTTACTCCACTCGTTACAAACAATTAAAAAAAACAAAAAACACTAAATCAACTCACAATTAAAAAACCCAAACTTTTATCTATATCTAAAAAAACAAATAAAACTCTTATGTCAAAATAACAAAATCACTCACAATCTCAACTCTTTATTAAACTCTTTGACAATACTTACCCCAATAAAAAAAAAAACAAATAACACTAAACCAACTCACAGTTAAAAAACAAAAACTGTTATCTATATCTAAAAAAAACAAATAAAACTCATCTACCAAATAACAAAATCACTCACAGAACCCAACTCTTTATTAAACTCTTTGGCAATACTTACCCCACTCCCACTCGTTACAAACAATAAAAAAAATACAAAAAACACTTAACCAACTCACAATTAAAAAAATCTAAACTTTTATCTATATCTAAAAAAACAAATAAAACTCCTCTGTCAAATAACAAAATTATTCACAATCCCCGAGAACTCAACTCCTTATTAAACTCTTTGACAATACTTACCCCACTCGTTACAAACAATTAAAAAAAACAAAAAACATTAAACCAACTCACAATTTAAAAACCCAAATTTTTATATATATCTAAAAAAACAAATAAAACTCTTCTGTCAAATAACAAAATCACTTCACTCGCTCTCTCTTAGATTATATTGAATAACACAAGTTTAAAAAAAAAAATTAATAACATTAACACATATAGTGCCACATTCTACTGTCTTGCTTTAGGCCACCAAAACATCAGGGTCAGCACTGTTTTCACGTTCAATGACCTTCTTATTATGGCTCTCATCTTCATGTTCAATGAGCTTTTTATGGCTCACGTCTTTAGTTCTAATCACCATCACACACACACAACAAGTTATTTCAATTCAAATCGATAAACAAACAACAACAACAACAATAACAACTAATAAGGTTAACAGATAATAAAGAAGAAGAAGAATCGAGCTGATTACTTTATGTTGCTCATCGTTTTTTCGAACAAGTACTGAAAAAAGAGAAAATTTGTTTTTAGGGTTTTGAGGAGAAGAGATTTGAAATTTGAAAGTTTGTTAGAATGAAATGAAGAGAGTGTGAGGAAAGGTGGGATAGTGAAGGAGTTTATATAGAGGTTGGTGAAGTGGGAAATGAGGACATGCATTTTTTTTTTTCTTGTTGCTGTTGGGTGGGACCCACCGCCACGTGTCTGATTGAAGGGCCGGGTTACACTTCTATCGGGTCGTGGGTTTGATCTTGATGTTTGTTTTCAAGTAGGTTGGACTGTTGGACTGTTGGACCACATTACATAACGCCAGGAAATATTTTACCGTGATTTCTTAGAAGCTTTCAGTGATATATATCTACATTTTCAACAAAGGTTCTATTACAAATTTTCAATTCAAAGACTCCCTATATGTATCAGTGAATCTACTACTTCACAACTTGTATAGTTCTTTACCAAAAAATAAAACGTGTATAGTTGCATCTGCCTATGTCTCTTTCCCCCTCTTCATGGAAAGAATTCTACTATTTTTTCAGCTTTTAAATTTTCTAAATTTTATGATGTCAAAAATTTTAGTATCGAATTTCAGTATATTATATCAAGAGTGTCAAATGGCCAGTACTGAAAACACTTTCCCTTCCATTGGATTCAACTGCCTGATGAGAACTACGTCGACCATTAAAACCCTGTAATGGTTGCAAGTCACCTTCTCAAGGACACACATTAATGAGTAATGACATTATAGAGCAATGACATATTCTGGTGTTTTAAGAGATAAACTTACTCTAACTAGGATTAGCGGGGGACTCTAACTAGTTTTGAGGAGATAAGACTGGAATCACCAGCAGTATAACTCGAATAGCAAGTAAATGCGCAAACAAGCAATTCTCACATTGTACCAAGCAATCCGCATTGAGTTGGTTTAAATTCCACGCTAGAAGTCGAATGGTTTATTTTAGATACAGCTCTCAGCCCATCCAACAGATTAGGCATCCCATGCATCTGAACATTAGGAGCTTCTCAATTTTAGGTGCGTTAACATTCTCGCTCTTTTTCTTGTTCTCTCCACGGCTCCAGCCGTTTGGCTACTAAGGACGTTACCACAAAATAAACCTCAGGTTCCACCAACCCAACGTATGCAATCCCAAGCTTCTCTAGGAACCAAATAGGTCTCATCCAAGCACCATCCAAGAGTGAGATGACCATGCAAGCACAATCTTCTCGGACGTTAGATTAGATGATACCCCATGCAGCACACACCCACAGCTGATCCCACAGGCTCAAACTAAAAAATTTCATCAACTATGTATATTGCGCGGCTGAAATCATTAAGCAACTAAGGTAAAAGAAACACTGTCAAATATAATTGGTTATAAAAATAAGAAGAGAAATCTATTCTTTGTAAACATACATTATAAGCCCAATCAACAAAGTGTGAAATGATACCTTCAAGCACAACAAACTGATATGTGACTCTGTGAGATGAGCCATCAGGCAGCACTCTCATAAGCTGATCCCACTGGCAGCTCATAAAACTAATGAATTTCACCGTCTACATATATCGTGCATGAAACCATCATCCCATAGACAGTCACACATTGCAATTAAGTTCCAAACTCACAATATATACAGAAAAATTGTTTACTATAAACATGCAATCAAGCGAATTACAATCCTTCAAGCAGCTAGCTGTAGAAGATGGAACAGGCTCAATAGTCAATTTTATAATCATATTTGTATGATGAGCATGAAAATACACTAAAGAAATTGTATAAAACAAAATTCAGTAATTCATTACAAATAAATAAATGGAGTTGGGGATGCATCATCAAGTGTCAATAAAATCGACTTGACGTTGAGGACTCCAAGCACTGGTACAAAGATGACAGCTTTAAGTGCTGCTGTGGTATAGTGGTCCCTCAGGTAGCAGAGTTTTAGACAACCCACATACTAAAAAGTCAACATGTCGAAGACCACACTCAGAAAAAAGTTAGAAAGAAGTCAAACTGTCAAATAAAAACTTACAAAAATGAAATAATGCAACCCATCAAAAAATAATAATTTTCTGAAAACATGCTTTCATGCACAATCTACAAAGACGTAAGATGATCCCTCAGGTAGCACATTTGTAGATGATCCCTCAGACACAATGATCGTTTCATCGTCTATGTAGGATGTGCAAGAAAATACGTTCAAAGGGGAAACGGTGGAAAAAGCAGTTAGCATACATAAATGAAGTCATAAAATCTAAAGAAACACTTGTGTTTTCAAATTAAAAAAAATCCCGCAATCTACAAAGACATACGATGGTCCCTTAGGCAGATCCAATAATCCCTAAGAAGACCCTATATAAACATGCTTTCGTGCAAAATCTACTAAGACCCCTCTCAGGCAGCACAGTTGTAGATGATCCAGACTAGATGACAATATCATCGTCTATGTAGGATACCAAGAAAACACGCTTAAAGTAGAAAACGAGGGGAAATACGTAAATGAATTCATAAAATCCGTAGAACACTCATTTTATAAAAAAAATTGCTTTCAAGCACAATATACAGAGACGTCATAAGATTCCTCAGGCAGCACAAATTAGATGATCCCTCAAACTCAACGTCTATGTGTAATGTGCAAGAAAACAAAATTCACAAACAGTTTTTTTTCAAAAGTCCAAAAGAAAGATGTTTTCAAACACAATCGACAAAGACATGAAAAGATGAGATGAACCTTCAAGTAGCACAGTCGTAGGTGAACCCCCAGGCACAGTAGACTTTCATTGTCTAAGTAGGATGTGCATGAAAACATGCTAAAAAGATGAGATATAAAATCAAGTAAAACTTTTTTAATAAGCCAACGAGAGCTTGAGCATGCTCTCAAGAACAATCTGAACAAGAAAATCCCTCGGTAGCACAATTGTTAATGATCCCTCTCACACAAATGTCATGACCTTCATAGTCTCTGTTTGATGTTCATGGCAGACATACTGGTAAAAAAAGAAGGGGGGGCAAACATCTAACAGGAAAACAATTAAAATTTGTAGAAAACATTTCCTGCTAACAAGCCTTCAAGAAAAATCTAAAAGGACAGAGATGACCCCCTAGGCAGCCGATTGTTGAAGATCCTTCAAACTCAATAATAATGACTATCAGTGTCCCTAGCAAATGTTAAGGGAAAAAAAAAAACTTTAAAAAGAAAGGGCCAAATAAAGTAACAATTTGCACAGATTAATTCACAGTTAGATAAGAAAAAAAATACCCCTTGGAACATGCATTCGAGCAAAGTCTACAAAAACATGACATGATCCCTTAGGCAGGTACATCAGTATGATGAACCCTCGAACTGAACAGTAATAATTTTCATCATCAATGTATGATGTGCAAAAAGAAAAACACACAAACACCAATATTTATGATACAAGAGATCAAGTAAAAGCTAACATAGAAGATATTACCATGCTTTCAAAGCACAATATACAAAAACATAAGATGAACCTTCAAGCAGCACAATTCTGATCAGCTGAGGACCCCTCAGGCACAATTGTAGTCAGATGATCCCTTGAGCCACACCTTTATAGCTTCTATGATCCCACAGATAGCAACTGTGGCACAATCATAGTTTGCATGATCCCACGGGAAGAAACTGTGGTCAGATGATCCATTAGGCCACACAATTTTAATTTGTAGATGATCCCTCGGCGGCAGCGCAATTATGGTTTGCAGATGACCTATCAGGCTCGTCAGTAATGATTTCTGTCATCTATGGATATTGGGAATGAAAACACGCACAATGAATTTCAGCACTAACACGAAGACATTGCATTTTAAACATGGCATCCAGCACAATCTACAGACATGTAATATCCCAAGGCAGCATTATATAATTATATTAGATGATCCCAGACAAATTAAAATGACTTCCATAAACTGTGTATGATAAGTGCATGACAACACACTCAGAATATAAGACTTAACAAATCAAATTTCATGAATGAGCTTAAGAGTATAATTTTTTTTTTCTAAACAGGCAACTTAATCATAGCATGAAAGTATACGAAAACATATGTTATCAAAAAATGCATCATGCACAATCTACAGAGGTGTGTAAGATTCCTCTGGCTCAATGAGAATAATCTTACAAATATAAAGTATTTGCAAGGAAGAAAGGAACAGCAATCAACATTGGAAAACAAATTCTCTCACTAAATATAAGATCAATTGAGGGAAGAACTCATTAATTTGGCAAATGGGTTTCTTATACAGGATTATTTTTAGGGACAAAGCATTTTTATTAATAAATACATATATACATGCATACCTTATAGTCAAAATTTATCGCTATGTAAATTCCGCATGGTTCAAGTTAATGTAACTCAAGACACAACCGAGAATAAGGTTAGATTGATAATTGTAACATCATCAGTGAATCAGAGAGTTGCCACTCTTTTCAACATAATTAACCTTTTAGAAGAATGCCAATAAGAAGAGAAAAATAAGAAATTTCTCCTACAAAAATAAAGAAAATCTATCTAAAGAAAATTAGATGATGAATTACCTTTGTTGATGTGAATTAACGCAACAAAACTGCAGAAGGGCACTGTTCAATGTGCCTATAACAAAAGGTACCTAAGGTACCTAGGGACCATGGCCCTGACTGATGTCATAAATACCAGAGAGAGAGAAAGAATGGGCACAAGTGTCTTTTCCCTTGTATTATAAATTTATAATGTGGTCTGACCAAGTCCAGCCACTACACCTACATGCAATAACTAGACCAAAAGAACATCCACAAGATGGAGCATGTAGAAATACAAAGCAGTAATGGAAGCACTACGTAATGGCTTGCCGAAAAGGTCACCCAGCTTATCCTTATACTCACTATATTAAACAACACTGCATCTCTGAATCTTGAACTAATTATGATGGTCTTTTCCAGATATAACCCTTTAAGTGTCGTCAACTGAGGTAAACAAACCTAAACCATTAAATTATATACAAGGATGCCCTATATTCAACTCAATCTTCTAATCAATTAATTTACTCTCACCAAATATCCTCTGGACAAAAACCATAGATTATACACCTTAGAAAACGTTTTGTATCTTGTGTGTATTTCATTTTCTTTTGTTTGATTATTTGTCAGTTCACTATCTTGGGGATGGTGGAGAGTGACAGCCTGCCCATCTCTACCCTATTTCGGTCTAACCACCAGGCAGAACCCGTCATCCCTCAGGCTAGGTGTCAGTCCAGCATTTTTTCAGGTAAACATATTTTCTCAAAAATGGACAAGTATAAACAACAATTTTTCAAGGATGATCTATCAAGCATACTAGAGACTACAATTAGAGGAGTAACCTTACCTTTCGTCTTTTCTAGACGCGCCAAGCCATAAGTGCAAGATCCAAACTAACTGCAAACACAATGTCTGAGAATGTGGCATAATACAATGTCCTTTCCTTCATTCAGTCCCTTCCACAAAATTTAGTTATCCACCTCCTCCCTCTTTCGGGAGGTATCCTCACTTCGGCAACTTTCCCTTCCTCAAGGCACCTTCTCAATTGTACCCACAATATGTTAGCCATACGAACAAGTCCATATCATATCGACCATCCCAGAAAAAACATTACAAACATAAATAAGAAACTAAAAAAAGAAAAACATTACAAAAAAAAAAGGATGCACGGACGCACGGTTATATAAATAGCTCAAATCTAATTTTGCAAATAAAAACTTGAAACATTAACAACATAATAAGGAAAAACCGAGAATAAAGAAAATAAACTGAGAATTAAGAAAATAAATGAAACAGGTTAATGAAAAGAAAAAAGGCTTATAAAGATAATTAACACATAAACCCTCTAGTCCTCTACCAAAATCAAAATACAAATAATTTTTTCGCAAACATAAAATAAGATTAGTAAGAATTTAAATAAGGGGAGGGATAGAGCCACATTGTAAACGAATCCAAGCAAAATCCTGGACTTAAAAGTTGAATTAAAGGCTGAATTTTTGTAGATATGATCTCCCCACCATGAAAAATCATTCTCACAAAAAATTATAATATTTGGATATGTCTAACCATGTAAAAATTAGTATTCATTTTTTAACTTTTCATCTTAAAATAAATAAATACTTTTAGCAGCACAAATATTGCACATTATATAATTAAAAAGGATAAATCACAATGACATCAAGAAAATTACGCTGAAATTGATAATCCCCAAAGATCTTTTCTTTTTTAAAAGTTCCAAAAACTTAATATAAACAATATCAAAATAGGTGAGGCAGACAAGGCATTACGGGTTAATGCTAGAGCATGTGGTCTGGAGGTTCCAACGACGCCGAAGTAGAAAGTGTTGTAACCTTTTTAAGGTGACAGTCCCAAGCCACAAACACAAGGACTATATAAAGTTGGTCCATCTAAGGCTTAAGTAACCATAAGGATGGCTCATTGATTCCCTCTTCCTCATTTGGGTCCTTAGCCTCTCTTCGGCGCCTACCCCCACTTAGGTACAAAGCAAACCCCAGCACGTCTATGACATTCCCGTAGGTCCTTACCTATAATCTATCATTCCCAAAAGACAGTTTTCATTAAGAAAAAGGGTAAATAACCAATGAGACGTTATTTTGAAAGATAACATGAAAATACAATAACAAAAATAGGTTTCGAAATCAAATGTTATTCACCGTCTCCAAAGGACTAAGGAAATAAATAATAAAACAAAATAAATAAATAAATAAATAATAATAATAACCTTTCACGATGACAATCTGTTTGTTCCAGATTGTTCTTACTTCTTTAGGTGCCAGTCGCAGACCACAAACACTGGATCTAAAGAGGCAGCAACAAACAAGATGAAGAAAAGTAGCCAACACTATTTAAAAAATCCAAAGAAAACCTGCTAAATCCCTTCCTCCTTGAGGACCTTATCCTATCCCCAAGACTTCATTCTTCAGTCCATATCTAGTTAACCCCATATCTATTTCCTCAAGTCTTTATTACCGTCCCCAAAGATATAAAAAACAATACAAATACCAAAACTGTGTTAACCAAATGGAAATTTCTGAAGTCATTAAAACTCAGACTAGTGCATGAATTGAAAGGCGTTAGTTCAAATTTCAAAGAGGGGTTACAAACCCTGGGCTGTATTCAGGAACATATACAAGACAAGATGCAGTTTTAATTTTACTTACCTTAAATATAGTGTAATCAGGTGCTGTATGATGAGCCGGTGTATTATATTTCTCATAAGCGACACTCCTACCACAACCACAAACAGGACTACGAGCACGACCATAACCCGGACATGGTCAGCTCCTGCAGCGCACTCGACTACTAGAATGGCAATACAAACTATCAACACAACCCCAAAACCTCTTCTAGGACAGTCAGGCCTAGCACTACCTGTACCATCACCCCGCAGGACGCAGGGAACACTCAACAGAAACCGCCCTACCTAAAATCTTGCTGAAATTTGGGATGACTGAGAAACGGAAAGAAAAGTTTAAGTTTATAACATGCAAGTTGTAAAAATTTATTCCTAATTAGCGTCTGTAAAAGATGAAGCAAATGTTAAACAATACTGACCTCATGTGGGTGCTTTCATGACTTTTTCACAAATGCGGAGTTCCTTCTAATCAATGTCTTGTATCCTAGTACTATCCGATCAAAGTTTATGACAAACAAAAGAGCATGCCTTGCGAAACACAGTGAGTGTACAGTACATGTTAGGACCATGATTGATCCAACTATGAACAGTATTGGTTTAGTACTAGTAGTAGGAAAGGCATGCATGTCTGCTACTAGAAATGGTAAATTAATAATATGTAGCAATCAGTACCAAAAACAAATGCTATATAAACCTTTGCAATATCTCCATAAACATGAAACAATATCTGGTTGGATGTATTACTTATTGACTCATCCAGGCAGTTTAGATATAGATGATGACTCAATTATATGAATAATAAGAAAAAGCAATGTCGATCTTTAAGAACGCATACAGATAAATTGTAATTCAAATTAAAGGGTCCAACTTTGTTTTGTTGTCGACAAATAATGAGAATCCAAACATACAAAAGTGAAGTTAAATAATAAACTTTTACAGAAAACCACAAAAGTGAAGGTAAAGAAAAACAGGTGATTAGATTACCTTTAATCCTTTATACATACAAGAAAACGAGCAGACTCGTGTGCCCATTATTAACTCATCTCTATTTTTCTGGACTGGGCCTGTTTTTTCTTTCACTCTTTCTTACTGTGATTCCAACATGCGGGCATACATAATACAACGCTCTTGTCCAATCGATCCCGTTATATTTATATACTAGTAAACCTTCAAATTGCTCAAATTTTACATTCCGAATTTCCGATAATTGTATTGTTTTTTTTTTGGGCTTCCATCTATATCTTAATATCCCACAAGGAATATTTTTGCTCTATTAAAATTCCACGTCATTTCTTATTAAAACGGGAATTTCTCTCATTATTTGAAAAACGGAATTTTTTTTTTACAACGGGAATTTCTCTCCTATTATAACGGGAATTATTTTCCTATTAAAACAAATTCTAGCACTTCTAATTAAAACGGGAATCATTCTCCTATTAAAATGGGAATTTCTCTCCTATTGAAAAGGAAAAATCTAACACATCTAATTAAAACGGAAATTATTCTCCTATTAAAACATGATCTCTCTCCCAATTGAAAAAAAACGGGTTTTTAAAACTTAATTAAAATAATTTGTTAGAAAATTAAGGGTGCATTTGTTATGATGGAAAGGAAAGGAAACACTATGGAAAAGAAAGAAAAATAAGAGTGGTCCACTTTTTCCATAGTTTTTAAGGCGTTTGTTTACCCAAAGTAGAAAGGAAATGGGCTTTTCCATATGGAAACAAATGGAAAAGGTTTTGTGTCTTTAAATTAACTCACTCGAAAATTTTGTGGAAAGGAAAAGAAAGGAAATAGATAAATAGGGACTTACTACTAATACACTCCACTCGACAATCTGATTATTCATTTTCATAGCTTTTGCAAACAAACACGATTATTCCTTTCCCCAGTTTTTTCTTTCCTTTCCCCAGGTTTACAAACACATACCATTTAAAATTATTTCTTTTCCATTCCATTCCATTCCATTCCATAGTGGACCACCCATTTTATTTCCTTTCCTTTCCATGAGTTAAAATTTAACAAACACACCCTAAAACAGGCTAGCGACTAAAACAGTAGTCCCAATTTTCTAAAAAAAATCTAAATAATTTCAAAAGAGTCGGTATGCACGGGCCTATAAGCTAGTGTACTATATTTGCTTGATATCTGTCACTAATATATTGTGCCACCCATACCGCCATCTCTCCAGTCTCTCAGATACTTGAATCTAGGTCCTCAACCTCCATAGAAACCGACCCAAAGGCTGCAAATATTACAAGTGCTAAATCACTGCACTAGAAAGCCATCCAAATTATACTATTGGCTAGTTTAACACATCCAAATCAAATATATTAAGATCAAATTACATTTAATATACACTGTAAGGGCATCTCTAATGGGGGGTGTAATTTTACACTTCCACATAGGCTCCATATAGGTGCCACTAGGATTTTAGCCCTCCTACTACACTCTCATGTATTGAACCAAAATATACACATTGGATAGTCTCCAATGGAGAAAAATAGAACATAGTGTATTCTAAAACAAGGACGTTAGTTTGAGTGTCGTCTAAGAAAAAATGTATTGAAACGTCACTTAGCTTAACAAGACGTCCCGACTTTTCGACGAAGAGAAACGTTGATTAAAGTAACGTTTAATTGAAAAAATAAAAAATAAAAAAGAAATAACATAAACAAATGGTTTCCTTCTTCGATCTATCTGTTTCAGGCAATTCCCATTCTTGAACTAGGAATGGCAATCGAAAAGATTCAGCAATGCAATTATAGTCTTTGAAAACAAACAAGTAAGAACGTTCTACTATGAATTCGCGTCTACCCCAACCTTTAAACACCTTGGATTTATCAATCATAGAATTTCTAAGAATGCAAATCAATATGATTTGAAGGGGATACGTGCTTGTTTTTGTAATTCAGAAATATTATTCAAAGATCTAGTGATGTTCAGCTTGTTATCTAACATGGGTACAGATGAATTTGAAAAAAAAACAAAAAACAATAATTGAGATCCACACCTAGAATCATAACTAGAAGAAAAAGAGAAAATGTTCTTATCAGAAGGACTAAAAGCAAAGAAAACAATATGCGTTTTTAAAGTCCAACAAATAAATTCCAACCACATGCATGGATTTGCTTTGCAAGATCAGTCATGGTGGAGAGAGACTTCTTTACATAAAAACGTATACAAGAAACAAAAGCACTCGAAGAAAACGAAATTTAGAGTGGGACGTCACTATAAGTGACGTCTGATTGTTTTTTTTTTCAAACGTTGTTTTGAGTGTTGTTCGATCTATTTATCAACTAATAGCTAGATAGGAAATTCTCCACCCCTTCTATTAGTTAATATTCTATTACCTACGATATACCACCCCCATCCCCCATTAGAAAAAGTTTTTTTATGTTTGGGGTGTAAATTTTACACTCTATATGGTTTATACTCCCCATTGGAGATGCTCTAAAGTGTGTGTATAACTTTAAATGTGAACTAGTGTTACCCCCCACTAGATAAGCCAATTAGGAGGTCTCTTCCCTAAACACACGGTCAATTTGGTTTGACCGTTAACTTTCAAGTCAAACAACTGAAAATGACATAAATGCCCCCACCTAATTAAAATTGAATATTTTATTTTTAAAAACAATGAGAACATTTGTGTAATTTTCACTTGTTTGACTTGAAAGTTAACAGTCAAACTAAATTGACCGTGTGTTTAGGGAGAGACCCTAATTTCCCAGTAGGAGCGAAGTCCTAATTGGCTCAGGGGTAATACTAGTTAACCCTAACTTTAACAACTTTACTAAACAAATTTATTAAAAAAACAGATAAAGAAAGAATCAAAAGAGAAGAAAGAATCTCTTGCCTTTATTAAACTTCTCCTACAAGTAAAGTCTTCATAAACAACTTTACTCTCCACTCTAAAAAAAAAAAAAAACTAACTCTACTCTCTCCACACTCTCTCGACTACAATCCCTCTCAGCAGCCATGAGCAACCTAACCATCCAAGATCTTGACATCTCATCAGAAACCCATTCAACCTACAGAGTCCAAATCGACACTAATATAATCCACACCACTGTCACCTCCACTCCATCAGTTGTTGACCAATACATCAATGATCTTCTCTACACCCATCGTTCTCGTCTCAACCGTCTAGTCGTCGGTCTCGATACCGAATGGCGTCCCCAAAACCCTGTCGCAACGTTACAACTATGTGTTGGACATAAATGTTTAATATTCCAATTCTTGTACATGCCTCATGTCCCACTGTCTTTGATTAATTTCTTGAACAATCCCATGTATACATTTGTGGGTGTTGAAATTGAGAAAGATGTGGAGAAGTTGTTGTTATATTATAAATTGGGTGTTGCGAATGCTGTTGATTTGAGGAGTCTGGCTGTGGGAAAGGGGTTTGTAGGAAAGGGGTTGAAATCTTTGGCTAGGGAAGTTGTGGGTTTGGTGATCGAGAAGTCGGAGATTTCGTGGAGTACGTGGGATGATGAGTGGTTGTCTGATGATCAGATTAGTTATGCTTGTGTTGATGCTTTTGTTTCGTTTGAGATTGGGAAACGTTTGATTTGGGGAGATGTGAAAAAGGGTTGGAGAATTGGGGGTTTTAGGATCTTCAAATTAGTTATGCTTTTGTTGATGCTTTTGTTTCTTTATTTGATATTGGGAATTGATTTGGAAGATGGGATGGACGACTGATGGGTTGGAGAATCGGGGGTTTTAAGGGATGCCTGCAATTTCAGATTTTCTTTTTTTATTTATTATTATTATAGTTTTCTGTCGAAGACTTGAATGCCTTTTGTATTTGTTCCACTTTAAATGTAGGGAAATGTTTTCAAATTTTGAAACTATTTTTTTCCATTTTTTTTTAAATCTTAGCTTATAACTATTTTGTACTCCACCTTATAACTACTAGTATACTGCATTGCAGTGAGGCGTGAGCGTAGTATATCATTTATTTGGTTCTCCTTTTTTATATATATTAAATAGTTAGTTCAACACTTCAACTATCATATATGTGGGCAAATTGGTTATTATTTACCGTACAAGAAAACCATCTGACTTTAAGCTATTCTTGGTGGCTTTCATCAAGTTTAAGACAAACTTTGTTTAAACAAATAGTAAACAGTGTCTCTAAATCGAGCTAATACACTCCTAAGGGCTTTCTCAGATCATAATTAATAAGTTTAAAGTCTTAGAAGTATGGAGTTGAGAGAAAGAATTTGAGTTGGATTTGGCTTCTTTAAAGTTGAAAGATAGCCTAAACCTCCAAAAAGAGTTGCAACGGTTTCGAAAACAACCCTAGAGCATTCGTTTAGCTAGTTAATTAAGAGTGAAAATGGAGTGGCACAAGAAATACCTCGATATGGTGTTGGTTCCAAGTTGTTTGTTAATCATGTTAGGATACCATTTCTTCCTTCTCTACAGAATCATATAACATCCCCGTGTATGCGGCTATAGGTTATGAGAATCATAGCAAGAGAGCTTGGGTAAAGAGGGTGATGATGCAGGTAAGACTAGGATTTTTATCGTCTTTTGTGTATGCTAATAATGTTGTTAACTTAGCCAAATTTTCTCACAACTTGAATGGATCTTTCCCAGATAAGGGTGGAATTCGAGCTAAACAAGCCGAGCTTTACCATGCTCAAGCTCGGCTCGCTAATTACACGAGCTTTAAATTGAGCTCGAGCTCGGCTCATATAGTAAACGAGAGAGCTCGAGCCGAAATTAAACGAGCCAAGCCCAAACCCGAAACTCGAGCCCTTTGTTATTTTACACTATAAATATGCTATTTGAACTAAACGAGCCGAGCTTCATCAAGCTCATTTGTTACACGAGCTTTTATTTGAGCTCGAGCTCGGCTCATATAGTAAACGAGCGAGCTCGAGCCGAGCTTAAACGAGTCGAGCCCAAGCCGAGCTCCGAGCCCTCGGCTCAAATTCCACCCTTATTCCCAGACTGATCAGAAAGAGATTAGTATTGCTATTTCTGTAATCTCAAGCAACACTGGTGCAGCGACCTCTTTTCGTTACATACTCCATTACTATACTCCATTACTCTAAGCTCATACATTGGTGCACAAGTTGCAAGCTCAGACCAAAACTTCATCAATAATAGCACCTAAATGTATACGGCGATAGAAGTTCAACAATTGTGACCATCAAGTACGTTAGCATCCTATTTTCTTGTCGCTTTTGCCTCTTTCATTCAGTCGGCAAGGTACTTCGTTCATTCTACCTTCTTAATAAGCACACCAAACACCGGTGCGGTTGTGTACATGCAAATGAATGTGATAAGGAGAAGTAATTTTTGGTCACTTGGACTTGGAGCTCTTTACTTTCTTTGTTACTTTGTTATTATGGATTTTTGGCCCAATTCGATGTTTGCTTCCCTCGATGATCATGGTGTCAAATTCCTATCGTCCCTTGATGCTAATTCATGTCCAATGCATGAGTATCAATTTCCCAAATTAAAACTCACAGAAGGAAATGATAGTAAGACTCCTCCTTCGCATCGGCGAGTATGGTGGAGATAAAAAAGCAATTTTAACGGTCTCGATTACCTTGCAACAAGATTGCATGTGGATGACTTCGAAAGAGATCAAAACCAGTTCGAGAAGTGGGAACACTTGGTAGATACCTCAAAGGTTCAAAGTAGTATAAGGCGCAAAGGCAGAACTAATATTGCCCCACCCTTGTTTTGGAGCCTATGACGGAGAAGAGCCTCGTAGCCCGGATACAACCGGTGATAGGGTCATTTGGTCATTACATCTTTTTCTCGGGTTTACCCTCATTCAAATTGCTTGGTGAAACAGACCTTTTGTAATCAATCATATTCTATATGATCGTAAGGATAGAGTTTCATAATCAACAAATTTAAATATTCGAAAAGAAAAAAAATTCAAATCTATAAGAGAATGTAATGAAGATTGTGCAGTAGCTCATATTTTACAATTCACAAGACAAATTATACTACAAAAAATAGGTGATAACTGAATAACTGATTACAGCTAGCACAGCAAAACATTAGAGGCAATTTAGTGGCCAAGACCATTCTCACAAACCAACAATCGTCTGAATTACAAAGTAACTAAATACTTGTACGCAACTGCATAACAATTAAAAGTGTCTATTTAATCTCAATTTCAAAAGTTAAAAAGTTGACCCTCATGTAATGTTTATTTCGTAAATAATGAAACAATTATATAATTTAATATGTGAAATAACTACACTTGTTGAAGAGGCTTGGAGCGGTGGAGAAGAAGCACCCTTGTTGAGTTTCTGGTTCTCTGAAGATTTTGCGTGAAGAAAATGAGATTTTTTTTTTTGGCTTAAAGATTTTCGTTAAGGTTTTTTTGGTGTGAAAAAAAAAGGGTTTTGAAGGTTTAGTCGGGGTTTTGTCTACTTTAGAGTATTAGGTAAATAGGACTCTTCAAGTATTAGAGTATTAGGTAGATAGGATTCTTCAAGCATATTAGGTAATTTATAGTATTAGGTAAATAGGACTCTTCAAGCATTAGAGTATTATGTAGATATGATGCTTTTGTTTCGTTTGAGATTGGGAAACGTTTGATTTGGGGAGATGTGAAAAAGGGTTGGAGAATTGGGGGTTTTAGGCTCTTCAAATTAGTTATGCTTGTGTTGATGCTTTTGTTTCTTTATTTGATATTGGGAAGTGTTGATTTGGAAGATGGGAAGGACGGCTGATAGGTTGGAGAATCGGGGGTTTTAAGGGATGCGTGCATTTTCAGATTTTTTTTTTTTTATTATTATTATTATAGCTTTCTGTCGAAGACTTGAATGGCTTTTGTATTTGTTCCACTTTAAATGTAGGGAAATGTTTTCAAAACCTTAGCTTATAACTATTTTAGACTCGACCTTATAACTATTAACTGAAAAACGGAACATAACATATTGCCGCTAATATAGCAAAATATTAGAGGCTTGGAGTACACAATCGTCTGAAGTACACAGTAACTAAATACTTATACGCAACTGCAAAACAATTAAAAGTGTCTATTTAAACTCAATTTCAAAAGTTGAAAAGTTGACCCTCATGTAATGTTTATTTTGTAAACAATAAAACAATTATATAATTTAATATGTGAAATAACTATATCTCGTTGAAGAGGCTTGGAGCCCGGTGGAGAAGAAGCACCCTTGTTGAGTTTACGGTTCTCAAGATTTTATGGAAGAAAATGAGAAATTTTTTTGGCTTGAAGATTTTAAGTGAAGGTTTTTTTGTGTGAAGAAAAAGGTTTTTGAAGGTTTAGTTAGGGTTTTTGTCTATTTAGAGTATTAGGTAAATAGGACCCTTCAAGTATTAGAGTATTAGGTAGATAGGATTCTTCAAGCATATTAGGTAATTTAGAGTATTAGGTAAATAGAACTCTTTAAGCATTAGAGTATTATGTAAATAGAATTTAACCCGTAGCTCATGCACTTTCGAGTCATAATTAAATGAATACACGTAAATTTAACTTTTACAAAGTAGAATTACCATATTTTTTTTCTTTGACATTTAAATTGAACCTGTTAGTATCATTGTGATACCCTTAACTTAACTGAATATGCCTTAGAAAATCATGTTAGCCGAGTAAATGTATTGAGAACAATTTGTTTATCCAGAAGTGGAGTGTACGTAGACAACTTTAAATGTTCATTCCTTGTGTAATCCATATTCAATTTATACACGTTTCTCAAACGGTAGGTGAAGCTATAGGGGTATTTAAACAATGAAACAATTATATAATTTAATATGTGAAATAACTACACCTGTTTGCGTGAATAAAATGGGAGTTTGCATGAAGAAAAGGTGTTTTGGAGGTTTTTAGTCGGGGTTTTGGAGATTTTTGTCTATTTTAGAGTATTAGATAAATAGGATTCTTCAAACAGACGCTTTAGTATTAGGTAAATAGGTTTTGGATGTTTTGTCTATTTTTAGAGTATTAGGTAAATAGGACTCTTTAAGCATACTCTTTAGTATTAAGTAAATAGGACTCTCCAAGCATTAGCACATATCCCAGAAAATCGGGACCACCACTTAAACTGAGTTGTTTTGTATTATAGACTGTTCATTCCTTGTGTAATCCATATTCAATTTATACACGTTTCTCAAACAGTAGGAGAAACTACAGGGGTATTTAAACAATGAAATAATTATATAATTTAATATGTGAAATAACTACACCTGTTTGCGTGAAGAAAATGGGAGTTTGCGTGAAGAAAAGAGGTTTTGGTGGTTTTTAGTTGGGGTTTTGGAGGTTTTTATCTATTTTAGAGTATTAGGTAAATAAGACTTTTCAAGCAGATACTTTAGTATTAGGTAAATAGGTTTTGAAGGTTTTGTCTATTTTAGAGTATTAGGTAAATAGGACTCTTCAAAACTCTTTAGTATTAGGTAAATAGGACTCTTCAAGCATTAACACATATCCCGAGAAATCGGGACCACCACTTAAGCCCTTATAACTTGCTTAAAAAACTGAGTACATTTTGTATTATAGACTAGATTTAACCAGTGGCTCATGCTCGAGTCATTATGGGTAAATTTAGCAAAATAAAATCGTGTCAATTTATTATTTTAACCCCAATTTTATTGGAAAAAAATCAAGAATGTTTCTATTATTATTTTATATTTAAATTGAACTTTTGTGCATCATACATACTCAATTTCACACGGCAATATGCCCATAAAAGTAATGCACCCACAAATGCTTCGAATCCCATGAGTAAATATGTCTTATGCCAACAAAACCTAAATAGTTGTTAAGTCCCTTTATAAGAATTAGAAAAATAAATAAAAAGTCAATAGCAAACTCCTATAATCCAAAGTATATATTGCTATCAATAAGAACCTAAAGCTCAAAGGTTATACAAACACTGTTGGAGCACTATTAGGCTCTTAGTGAGAACTTGTCACACATGTGTATACTTAGGATGAACATTGAAACACACTTCATCCGGCGTCGTTAAGCAAAGCAAATGCAATTTTAAGCCAATGACAATCTTCTTGAGAGAAATTTTGTGGGTCTTTTGGCTTACTTGTTTTAATCTTGCTAAGTACATAGCTAGATTAGCTTATTCGATCATGAGCACATAATTATTATCATCAATAGTTCTGCAAATAGTCCTACTGATTATAACATGCTTGGATCAAGCAACTAAGATCCTAAATTGATATCAAATGTTTTTACTTCTAAATGACATGTCCGCAAGTCAGTCCGCAATCCAATGGACTACCAAACGAATTGTCAACGACTAACAACAAAAGCGAACTAATATGAACTGGCTGAAGTAACAAAAGTTCTCAAGTTTTATTGATTTTGTCAACATCAAAAGTTCAAGACATTAGCTAAATGAATTCAATACATATAATTAATCACATCCATTACACAATTACTACAAAAAATGCATAAGAGATCATCCGTAAGATGCACTACAAATTGTGTCATTACATTGAACAAACAAATATATTTCAAATGACCAATATAGAACCCATGGAGCTTCAAATAGGCCCAATTAAAACATGGTTATTGTAAATGATTTATAAGTCTACTACTCAAAGATACTACTATACTGGGAATAGTTCGATCTGCCACTCAAAGATACCACTGGGAATAGGTTTGCTACTCAAATGAACCTCCAAAATTTGCTCTTAATGCCTCTAATATTCAATTTGCAAACTTCAATGGGTGGGGAATCTGTCAGGTGCCAAAATATTATCGTCTCTATTTCCTTCATTGGATAGTTCCTGCATAAATATAATAATAGTGAAAGTCATAGATCCATTAATAAGTAAAAACAAAATGGATCATTGCTAAATCAAGCATATATGCAACCAACACTTCTGCGTAAGAAGCTAAATACAACCCACAACCAATGCTTAAGACAACATGGGGCAATTTAGTAGCTAGCTATTAAAAAGTGAGCCCAATTGACAATAAAATCTGAACTTCTGTAGCCAATTCTTGTAACTAAATCTTAATCACAAAGTCGGTGTCATAACCAACCTTTCACAATGTAATGATGAAAATAAAATATTTTGTCAATTTTGACACATCCTCATGTCTATTGAGAACAATTACTCTTTTGTTAAATGCTGTGATTATATCATACCCTCGTGATCATTCCTTAACAATGTAAGTGTGCTCCTTATTGATTAAAAAAATGGTGAGGGAAAGAAGCGGACAACCGTATCCTTATCAGTTATTTACACTATGAATATCTGAGACCACCACCTAAGTATATGTTTAAGCATTGTTAGGATTTTCTTTTTTCCAAGTTCTCTTCCAACTTACTTTTCTCTTAGATAGATTAGTAACTATTTCTTATTTCTAACATGGTCACCAAACTGGAGCTATTTTTGGATAAGGTTCACGGCAGGACCTCGGTTCTTTTGGATTCACAAAAGTGAGCTTTTTTTCTTTCTTCAATAAAGTACCATATAATCATTTGAGAAATCTTTCTTCAATACAGAGTACCATATAATCATTTGAGAAAGCTACTTTTACACACAAATAATAACTACTAAAATATGTAGTTGTAGTGTAAATGAAAGGACCGAATTCATCTAAAATTTCAAAATTTAGTGAAAATTAAAGATTCCAGACAGAAAGAAGAGGAAATCAAAACCCAATCTCGCAAATGATATAGATACCCACACCCAATTTTGATATTTTTACAAGTATTCTCCCTATTTAAGTGAAGAACTAAGGAACCCATACCACAAATATTAAAAGAAAACCCACCATAAAAAAATTGCCGAAGGAGTGAGATAGTTCCGATTCCAACTGAATAAAGAAAATGGCCTGAGCTCCGACCGGAATTTTGGTGGCTGGGTGGAGAAGAATGTCCTTGCATTTTCCATTTTTATTTTCTTTTGTTAAACTCTTTGTTTTTCATTAACTTTTTCTCTTTTAGAAACAAAAAGGGTGACTGGGATTATTGGTTGAAGTGGACAGAATTTGAGTACCTATCTACAAATTCGTTCTCTTATTTTCTTGTTTTGTATCTTGACTAGGGTAGGCCCGAGACCTCATCGTGCCTTCAATGCAAGGTCAGTTGCGCCTTCGGTGTGAAACAATTCGTCGCGCCTTCGGCACAAGGCGTAAGCGCGCTTTGGATGTAAGGCCAGTCCAATTGCCCATTATCCATAAATCCAATAGTATCAATTGGGTCAGCCAATTGTGCAGTACCATATCAAATTTGAAGGTTCAACAGTTTATAGGCTAGCCCAATAGTTTATAAGCCCAGCCACAAATGTTGACTTTTAGTTGATTTCTGAATAGTTCCTATAGTATTGTTTGCACTTAACAAAATTGCACAAACCGTCCAAATACTTTGATCTGCCAAGTCATATTTTGGTGAGAATGATTATCTACCATTGGATTAAGTCTTTTGAGTCCCACACTTTCCTATTTTGTTAGATAGAATGAAAAAGAAGATAGATATTCTGTGGGCGCCAATTGTACCATGTAGTTATTCAAGTTGGTGGAATTTCCTGTTTTGTATCATGATATTGTGTGGGAGCTAATTGTACCATACTACCATGTAGTTATTCAAATTGGTGGAATTCGGTAGTTCTACTCTGACAACCCAAAATCACTCCTTATTTCCTACTAGTGAATGCCCGTGCCAGTCGGCACTCTAGACACATTGCTTTTGAACAACACCCCAAGAGAGACCATCTCTATGGTAGCATTGGATCGATGATATAACCATTTCCAACAGTTTTATACTTCATAATCATTTCATACGCATACTCAAGTGAGTTTAATTATTGCAATTCTATGCATTTCATTTCTCACAAACCAACTCATTACACATACTCTTATACATTCATTAATTTAATACATATCAGAATGAGAATGATGAAAATAAAGGGAGAGAGTCTTCAATTAAGAGCATCATCATTTTTTTTTAAAAAAAAAAAAAATCCAGACAGGAGTCTCCTTTGTATTTTCAACATTTCAAAACTTAAATCTGTCATAACCCGAAAATCAAACAATACAATTCTCATAGATCAACCATACCAAAATATATAACTTCATATTTATACATAACACAAATTACTTCTAAAACTAAAAAAGACAACTCATTAAACATTAAAAAGACTTTTTGCATAATTTTTCACGGGGCTAATTCTAGTAACGAAGGGAAAAATAAAATAAAATAAATACTCCCGCCCACTTATCGAAGTTCCTCATTTCTCTCATTCTCCCCTCTATGCATCTTGTTCACACCATTACGCTACCATATGGATAAATCCGCTTATGGAGCAAAGACTACAATCATGTCATTTGAAAAATTATGGCAATTTAACTTGGTACCTGCAAACAAACCACATACACATGATTTTTTTAGACTTGATACATTTAGCATATTGTTTACAAAAGAGATGGTTCTCAAAATAAAATAATCTCTATTCTTATTTTTAAGTATCCACGCTATCATCAACAAAAAAAAACTATCATAAAAACTTTCATAGCATATATATGGATACAATATATTCTTTATTTTCTAAATCAATAAAAGTAACATTCTTTAATTTCTCACCGGCCTTTTCTCATTGGTATCGATGTCCTTAGAGAAGAACTTCTGGGTATACGACATTTGTAGTACAATTTCTTGCATTAGGTGGAAGAAAAACGGATATTTTTTTTGAAGAAGTACATCTGGACATGGCCACATAGAGTTGCCCATGACTGAAAACCGGTGTCCTCAAATCAATGCCAACATATTTCACTGACTGACCTTGCGACTTATTAATTGTCATGGCATAAGCTAGTCGAACAGGGAATTGTCGTCTTGATAGTTTGAAAGGCAACTCTGCATTTGAGGGAGCCAGAGATATTCTTGGGATGAGTACCGGATTTCCAGCTTTCTCTCCAGTCAAAATTTTGGCTTGAAGGACTTTACTCGCACATTGAAGCACCATAAGTCGTGTCCCATTGCAAAGCCCATCTTTAGGTGCTATGTTCCTGAGCAACATTATAGGGCATCTAGTTTTAACTTAAGATTGAAAAGTGGTAAGCTAGAAGGGTCGAGGGAGTTCAGAAACTCGATGGGATAGTGAGCCCCACTTGGATTATCAATATCATCTTCGATGATTTTATCTGCAGCCAAATACTCAAGCGCTTCACCAGGAAACAAATTTAGTGCAACCTCATTAATTGCACTCACATCATCATTACGGGCAGCAAGAATAGTGCGATTAGTTAAGAAATTTGGAGACGGTGTGTCCATAACATCCAACTGGGTATAGACAGAGAAGATGAGTTCTTGGATATTGGTACACTTGCGTATTCCATTCGGCAATTGTACGCATTCTTTGGGATTCGAACCAATCTAAATGAATCAAAGCAAAAAATGAATTCATTAGTTTCTAAAATAGTTCGTTTATCTATGGAACTAATGGAGAAAAAAACATTCTAATTAGAAGGCATTAGTAGCACACCTCCAACAAAAAATCGGCGAATTCGACATTCTCGGACTCTGCCATTTCAAGCCGCATGTTCTGTACCAAGTGCAAAACTTCTAAATAACTCCAAAGGAAATAGCGCCATAGTGATGCACCAACAAATTTCTCTCTCTGGCCTAACGGTATAACAGGCAGTGTTTGTCGAAAATCACCACCAAGAACTGTAGTGATACCACCAAATATCTTCTTGTTTCTACAAATATCTTGAAATGTTCTATCCACAGCCTCAACACAGTATCTATGTTGCATGGGCACCTCGTCCCAAACAATTAGTTTTGTTTCTTTAAATAGGTCAGCAAGGTCAGATTGTTTATTGAAGCCGCAAAAAGTGGTATCCATCATATCAATTGGAATTTTAAATGTAGAATGAGTAGTGCGCCCACCAAACAATAACAGAGATGCAATTCCTGATGATGCCACCATGATGACAATAAGACCCATGCTGTGACAGGCCTTTGCAATTGTATTATACAAAAAAGTTTTCCCTGTACCAGCTGCTCCATTCAAAAAGAAAAGTTTGCCCTTGTCACCAAATCTTGAATCGATCCGTTAGATTGTAAGCATGAAGTTGTTCGTCATTAAGACGACTCACATCAACTGCAGCCTCTTCTCCTATGCCTTCATGCTGAAGTTGGCGTTGCTCCCAAATAAGCTTATTGCCAACAATTTTGCTCCAATCCTCTTTTGGCTTTGGCATGGGTGGAAAATTTTCCAATGTCCTCCGGATCCCAGATTCTAAAAGGACTTGTTCCACCAGATATAAGCCGTAATCTGTTATTTGCTCATCAGTTGGATCTGGGATGTCGTGCTTTATTCGAAGCCAGTGTCCAAGATCATCACATATATTCGATGCAAATTTGCTCCAAAGTAGATCTGGTCGTAACGGATGACACTCTAAAAGAATTACACAAAACAACCTTCGCAGTTGATCTCCAGTTTTCATTATCGTCGCCTCTTCTAGGCATTGTATCCACTCATCATCAGCTTCCAACAGCCCACGAGCAATACATGCTTCTTTGTATGTGTTCTACACGGTATCACCGACTTCATAAAGGTATGCAAAGGAGGTAGGCCCTTTACAATGAGAAGTAGCAAGCGTAGATAAAACCGGCTCCCGGCATTGGGGCTTGCAAAATACATCCTACCAATGGAAGGTCCCCGAGTCCTAGGAGTCCACTCTTGAGAGTCTTTGTGGAAAACATAGTGTCGTGAAAACTCTTGATAGGTATATGCACGCAGCATCCGGATCTTCAAAGACAACGCTTTAAAGAAAGCTATCGGTGTTGAAGTTTGGTCTCCTCGCTCGGGCAAGAATTGCATCCATGGGCTCTTTGCTATTGAAAACAACCCTATGCATACCTTCCAAATGAAGCCAATCGTTGGACACTTGGAAACTCTTTATGCATTGGATTCTGAAATAGATGTCATCACCTTACGTTGGTCCAATGTACCTTGCATCGATATATTCTTTGAATCTCATCATTTGTTTCCTGCCGCCACCATCGTTAAGTTGTTTTGTCATAGCCTTTGTAGATGTACTTGTTAATATATTTAACAGCTTGACACGATGCACAAACTTCAACATTGATATGGCAATCAAACATTTCGAGACGGATATGCATTGTAGGGAACAACATCTCCATTATCAACTTTAACCATTTTATTCTTCCTCTTCACAAAATATTTCTTGCCGTTGTCGGCGCTTCTTCGGTAAATGGAGTACCCTTTTTATCCATAATTGTTTCCTCCACAAACTCTTTTGGATACCTTTTAGTGCATCGACCATTTTCCATACATGAAGCACTTTCGGATCTCGATCACCACCGGGGGCCATGAACCATGCACTTCTTCACATTTCAAACAATGCGGGGGTGTCGGGGTCTGGGAATTCAGCACATACAAATTTATCAACTTGCTCACTGTTTCGGATCTTGTCATCATGCGCAAGAAATAAAAGGCAATGCATGTGTGGAAGACCGCGCTTTTGAAATTCAATGGTATAGACAAATGTAACCACCCGACCGAAGATATCATTCTTCAAAATTTCTTTCATAATTGCTTTTTGTTTCAGCTCGAATACCCGTGCAACTATTTCAGGCCGAAGTGTCGAAGTTTGGTGTTCCTTGAGCGCATCTTTAATTTCCTGCCAATTAGGGTTTGCAGTCACCGTAAGAAAAATATCTGGGTGCTTATAGTGCCGGGTGATAGCCATTGAATCCTGAAAAATCTCGTACATGTGCCTTGGACTTCCAACATGCGAGGAAGGCAAAATAAACCGTTGGCCAATTTGATCAGGACTTAATCCCTCAAGTGCAACATTTGTCAAGCACTTGTACACATCCGAACAGATGGTGTCTTGATTTAGTCTAATGTATCGTAGTCGGTTCTGTTCATATGCAGCCCAAACATCAACCAAAAATTCATGCAACAATTTACACCCTAACAAGATAGATGAGTACTCCGTGGGTCGTTCAAACAAACGGTAGGCGTAATACAATAATTGGGTGAGTCTTGCATTGCTTGGAGCATTTCTCTTGACGTCCCACAACTTCAAATCAGGTGACCAACCCAAATCCCCATAAGAAAACAGAAGAACATAATGCAAAGGCAAATAAGCGGGATGACATTCGCTTATCCGTTCCAACTCATGCCCTCCTCTCAAGCGAAGTACAATATCACGCATGTCATCAACTTTACTACCATCTCCAGGCAATATCACTGCGATCTCATCAGTTGTCGGAAGATTGTACCTTCGTCTATCCGAACGCGGATCATAGTGTAGATGGACCGGAACATTGTTATTCTCAGAAGCATTTTCAGTTAAAGCCTCAAATGCTTGCTTATAGATATCACAAAACTTGTGGGTCTGCAGAAGAGTTTCTTGTACAGTTTTCAACACTTCCCTTGACAAATTTGGATTGCGATTGTGGCGGTGATCCAAAGCAGCTAGGGGATCATAAATATAAATTTGCGAAAACTTAGGTTCCATCCCCGGATCAGGCAACAATGAACCGATTTGGTGCCGCAACTCCCCATGGATGATGAATGAGGTTGGACCACGCCCATGTAACACACGATCGTTAAATTTGCAACTAAGACTGGTAAAGGCATTACACACATTGTATTGCCGAATCTGCTCATGGAATGATCTTGCATGTTTATTAGATCCTTCAAATAAAGATTTAAGTGCCGGAGGCAGTGGAGAAATAAGCGGTAGCTTAACTTTTCCTTGTAAACAGCAAGTTCCAAATAAAGGTCGGTTGCGCCTTGATTTCGATAACTGTTCATCTTTCCAATGAAGGGCCGAACAAAATGGACAAAGAACATCCATCTTTCCCAAAAAGTGACGGCGATTTGGAACTGGAAGCACATGACCTCTATGAGGATTAAGAATTTCTTCTTCACTTTCATCAAATCCAGTCATATATATCATGATCACTGCAAAAATAGACCTATGATATATCACGCTTTACGATATGTTGAAACCTAACAAAAGAGTGAGAATTTAAGCACTTGACTTAGCTTACATAGTGTTATCCTCACAACTTTGCATTGTGACATCTTCCGTGATAGATGAAGAGGACCCAACTTCGTACGTTGACCTCGTCTTCTTAAAGGAATCTGATATGTAATCAGACATAACGTCTTTTTCCCTTCGTCTTCGATTTTGTTGTGTTATAATCCTTTGATTGATATTTTTTTCTCTTCGAAGACGTTGTGCAATAGATCTCCGATTAGGAGGTGCAATAGAGCTTTGACTGGGAGGCACAATAGATAAGAGATTGGGAGGCGCAGTAGATCTTCGATTATGAGAAATAACAGAAAACACATTAGGAGTTGCGGGAGATCGTCGATTAGGAGGCACAACAGATAACCTATTAAGAGCCGCGGGAGATGTTTGATTAGGAGGCACGATAGATAACCTATTAAGAGCCGCGGGAGATTTTCGATTAGGAGGCACAACAGATAACCTATTAGGAGCCGCATTAGATCTTCGATTAGGAGGCACAACAAATAAAATATTGGGAGTCGCAGTTGGTCTTCGATTAGGAGGCACATATACCAAATCCGGAGGCACAACATTTCTTCGATGTGGAGGCACATATACCAGATTGGGAGGTTCAATAGGATGACGTGATATGGAATTGACTAGGTGAACTAACGATTCCCTTCCTCTCTCTTCCATGCGCTCTTTAACCATGATTGCCTAGGAAGTGTCAATTCACAAAAATTTGGAAACACGCAAAATTAAAGAATCAAAATGGAGCTCTAATCAAAGAGCACGACAAAGACTCAAAGTAGTAAATAGTAGAACACCTAATTGAAAAGCACTGAAATGTACCA
This sequence comes from Coptis chinensis, assembly GCF_015680905.1. NCBI lineage: Eukaryota > Viridiplantae > Streptophyta > Magnoliopsida > Ranunculales > Ranunculaceae > Coptis > Coptis chinensis. Next base: position 117,481,012 of record NC_141458.1, on the reverse strand, counting down.
TGATTGCCTAGGAAGTGTCAATTCACAAAAATTTGGAAACACGCAAAATTAAAGAATCAAAATGGAGCTCTAATCAAAGAGCACGCCGAAGACTCAAAGTAGTAAATAGTAGAACACCTAATTGAAAAGCACTGAAATACATTGACTTTCATATATATTTAGGAATTAACATAGAAAATTATAATTTAATTAAGTCTATTATTCAGCTTTAGTATACATTGACTTTGTGTTACAGTGACAGTGACAATGTAACTGTAATCTCGCCACAGTTACAGGAGTTTAAACATTGGAAAAAAAAAAAAGAGAATAAATATTAAAAACATGCATTTTAATCACTGAAGAATATTGTAAAAGGGTCGATTGAATGTAGAAAATATGCTAACATATTTCAAAACACCAATCGGCTCATCGAATGAAGGAGGTGATTAGGGTTAGTATGAAAGTAATGGAAAAGTTTGTGGTTTCTACACACTAATGCAACTCGGAAGACATAAATTTTCTGAAAGATTAATCGAAAACTCTGATGACAGTTAAACAACATAATGGTATATTGTAGGCTTTCAAGTTAATAGAAAAACATGACTAAATGTGATTTGGGGTAACAGTTATAAACTTGTAATATACCTAAAAAAATAACGACAGCCATAATTAATCATATAAGGTGTTTAACATGAATCTGGCAACCTCAATATAATCTACAAACAAACAAACAAACCCATCACCAAAATTTCAACAATCCAAAACCTTAAAATAAAATTATTACCTTTGAAAGAATCTGGCAAGACCGAAACAAACAAACAAACAAAAGCGGTAGCGAGGAGTTACATTCTCCAAGTGAGAGTTGCTTGAAAAGCGTGGCTCTATGAGTGTGTAACCTGGCGTATGTAAATAGTCCTGTGAGAGGTCATTCTACTGTAACTTGGTAGGATTATCGATCTTTCATAGGCCATTCAAAGCAAAATATTTTTTGGGTTGGACGATCCAATTGAAGTTGAGTTACCGTGTTGCCATAATGATGTCCGATCTATCTTATCCAAGAGCTCTCACAGTCACAGCATTATTCCTTATTCCTTTGATGATTGTATTGCTATCCCATTATTCCTTCATGAATGTATAAATACTGTCTTATCCAAGAGCTCTCACAGTCACACCATTATTCCTTATTCCCTTGATAATCATTGCTATCCCATTATTCCTTCATGAATGTATAAATACTGTTTCTTTTTGTTTTTCTATCTTCTTAGAATGTGGGCGGTGAAGATGGAGATAAAACGAATGATACGCGTAGATGAGGAAGTGAAAAGGGAAATTGAAAAGTGGGGTTAGTGTTTTAGTGAAGGATGAGAAGAAAAGTGAAGATGAAGAAAGGAGTGAGGAGAGTTGGGAGTTCGAGTGCTCGAAGATTAGTTTTGAACAAAATAATTTTTCCGCACTCAACAGCCGTTCGATCTTGCTCAAACAGATCTGGACCGTTCTTTATTATAATTTTGTCCTTTAGTGCAGAAAAAAAATACCTATCTTATTAGATAGATGTTTGCAACTTTCTTGTTGCAATTTATTTTCTATCTTTTCTGTTTCAGTTTTCACAAGCTACTATAGTCTTCATTATGTTCTTGTAATCGTAACCATTTCACCAAATACGGGGTTTGGTTCTTATAGGCGCTCTGTTTTTTGCCATGGTTTTAAACCCGCTTTTTTAAACGATTTAAACCCGTTTTAAGCGTTTTAAAGCGTTTAAAAACCGGAGATTTTGAAAATCTCCCGTTTAAAACTTTTTTTTTTTAAAGAAAATGCTAGAAAAGTGTTTTGATTACCATTTTTCCACGTCATCTATTTTGCTTTAGACTATTAATAATTAATTAAAAATTTTAAAGTTATTAAATATCTTACCATATAGAAAAAATATGGGGTATGATGAATAGTGTTTTATTTTATGTGTCTATTTTTTTTTTTCCCACTTTTATAGAAAATCAAACTCCTTATCCTTTTTACGTGGGATTATTACGCTTTAAACCCCGTTTTACCGTTTTAAACCCGGCACGCTTTTTACGCTTTTTTTGGTAATTTCACAGTTTTTTTCTCTTTTTTTTTTTTCGCAATATTTTTGTCATTTTGTAGGGGCAAAATTGTAGTTTTATAATTTTTTAAATTAATTTATAATCATAATGGGCCTTAGGGCATCTCCAATGGGGGTGTAAAATTACACCTCCATATAGGCGCCACCTAAGTGCCATTAGGATTTTACATCTCCAATTGTAAATTATTGTAGAGTCTATAAATATCCACTCTCTATTGTTCCCAATGGAAAAATGTAAAAAAGTTCAATTTTAAATTCGAATCACACTTAAAGTGACGTCCTTCTTTAAATTAAAGTGGGACGTCACTTCAAGTGTCGTCTGAATTTAAAATTTTCAAATTGTGACTTTAGAAATAGATAGGGACGACACTTCAAGTGACGTCCGAATTTTTTTTACTCAGACGTCTGTTCTAGTGTCGCCCGGGATTTTTATTAGTTGATAACGAGATGGAGAATTTCCCACCCTCTCTATCAACTAGTACTCTATTACTTACGATATAACACTCCCATTGGAAAGAGTTTTTTGACATTTGGGGTGTAAAATTTCCACTCTATACGGTTTACACCTCTCATTAGAGATGCTCTTATGTTTGGAAAAGTCAAACAAATAGGGATAAAATAGTCTTTTTTACATATGTTATAAGGGTATAATTGTAACTTTCCTTTTTTTTAAATATCAAAACTTTGTGATTTGTCTTCATTGGTGGGTCACCTCATCACATGAGAAAGTTAAATAAGGCTGCCCACAATTGAATACGTGCGCAGCACGTGCCTTTTGCTAGTATGATTTAATATTACCCCTTTAATATGTGAGGACGACTACAACATGGCCCAGTACAAAAAATCACTTTAATTGGCTGGTTAAAAAAAAAAAAAAAAAAAGAGAAAGACTCGTTATTTTATTGCAAACAGCCAATTAGAATCGATTCAAGGGAGATTCTTTTTTTTTTGTACTGGGCATGTGACCATGTGTGTTAGTTCTATCCTTCTTCTAGCTATATGGATCTATATATACTAGTGCTGACATGATTGGCTGACACGGGCATACTGGTCGTGTTATATAGTTGAATAACAAGCCTTCAATTATCTATTTACATTCATAGATAATTTGTGTGCTTGGTATATACATACCCACATGCCACTGCAACAAATATAATTGGTCTAAAACTTCAAAAAAAATTCCAGAATAGAACACGTTAAAACATAAAACTGGAAACAATCGACAACTGAACGAACAGAAAAAGAGTCTTCCCAGCTTCTTAAGGAACCAAGAATGGTTCTCAATATAACAAGAGAGGCATTCAAGGCCCTTCCAAAATTTTGGGCCACTCAAGCCCTCTTTCAGCTTCCAAAATGAAGTCACTAAAAAAGGGGTGCCCAAGGGCCTGTCGAGCTGTCAGTCTGACAGATGGATCATATTTTAAGAGACCTTCCAAGAGGCCTATAAAGTTCCCTTTCTCATCTTTAAAATTCCCAGGTACCAGTTCCTGCAGAACGTTTCAAGAAAGATGAGCTCAGCAAAAGAATTAGCAAAAAGAACCAACTCTTTTAAAGTACAAACAAGACTACATACGTTAAGTTTCGGCAACTTCTCTACTGTTTCAATACTCCCCTCCAAAGTACTACCTGAGCATTCCAGTTCACTGTTTTTTATGCATCTCTTTTTTTTTATGCATCTCTCTGCATTAGAACTATACAACAAAGACGACAATATGGATAAGAATAAATCTTACTGTGAGGCAAATAACGGAAAACCTAACTAACAAAACAAAACGTACGCAGCTTTCTGTAACATGTACTGTGGCAACTTCCCAAACACACACTCCATCATGGCAAGATGGTCCAAGTCCTCAGCAGTCCTAAACAATTGCTTCCCCTTTCAAAAGAAAAAGAGTATCATGTATTTATTACAATGAATTAATAATTGACTGACAAATGTCGTTACGAAAATGGAAAACTGTCGGCCAAGAATAAAAAATCGCACCAAGCAAAGCTCAACCAAAATACAGCCAACACTCCATACATCACAAGCACAGGACAAGCGGAGACCTGTCAGGGAAAAAAAGCAATAGTTATGTCATTGTCAGAAACAGACAGCAAATTCTTGTCAAACAGATTATGTCAAATATTAGCAAGGAAACTACAAAAACAGACATACCGAGGATGACCTCAGGGGCACGGTAGGGACGTCTTGATTTTATACAAGGAATATCGGTGTACTCATAAAACGAGGACGCAAAATCTATCAGTTTCACAGCAGCTGGACTTTTATAATGGGCAAATACACCAGAACGCTTTCGACAGGGAAGCAGCCAATATTTCCTATTAGCAAACCTTACAGCCGGTAGTATCTCACAACCCAGAATAGTAAGAAAAATATAAACTGACCTTGAAGGCGGAGATATTCTCCTTGTAATATGAAGCAAAAAGTACATGTGCGGGACTCAAACTAGCATGTACGAAATGCAGATCATGCATTACTGAAAATTTGAACAGGCTTGTCAGATCTCAGGGTACCCCCAATTTTAAGTTACCCATAACAAATAGTTCCAAACACAAAAAGCAGTAGCGTTAAGGCAGTAGTTTAAAAATTAATGGAGTACAGACTGTCGCGATAAGCAACAAATGCCAGAAGCTACAAATTACTACATACATGCAATGGATTGCAACAATTCTCTGCCGAGCTCGCGAATGTACTCAATAGGAAGTTGCTCATTCTTGCTTTGGCATTGAAACTCGTATAAGCTTGGTCCAAGACACTCATATACCTATTTAAACAAACCAAAGCAACGTTAGTCTTAATAATTTGAGAAACTAATCCGTCAAAAAGTGGCGAAAGACTTACAATACAAAAATGCTTAGAATGCATAAATGAGTTTTGTATCTGCACGAAACTGCAAAAATAATATTGACCAACTTCAGCACTTTTGGAAAAAATTAAGAAACATCACAAAGAAACACCACATAAAACTAAATAAAGGCTCTCTGAGATTTTGGAAAAGACACTCACTTCACTCCCCCTTTGTCATGCATAGAAAGCTTTAGGAGAGTGAGCATATCAACCACGCCCACGGCGTGACTACCTTTATTACCGCGAAAAACTTTGATGGCAACCAGATTTTGCCCCAGTGTGTCCACGCACTTTAGCACCTTCGCATGCTCACCTGAAGAGTGATAGGAGCAAATAAAACAGATAGGTTTATTGAAATACAAGTTTTTTTTACTGGAATAAGCAACGATAACTTGCAAAATTACTACGAAATCATATCATTAATGGAAAATGTCACAATCACAATTAGTCATGAATAGTAGAAAAATAGACCTGAATCGTGCATAAGAACAAAAAAAAGTTCATAAATAACTGACCTACATTTGCTTCTGTGAGAACCTTATCTGCGCACGAAAATGGCATTTTTCATTAGAATACGAAAAATCTAGACTGAAAAGGCAAGTCAAAAACATAAAAGTCACTTTACTCAGCCCACATTCAAAAAAATAAAAATAAAATATCAGATCTCATTTGATGGCTGAGAAAACAGCACCACTGAAGAGAAGGGATATTTTCATGTTTTTATTTTGAAGGAAAAAAGGATACCCAAGATACATTGACACGGATAGATGTGTCCATATCTGACACAGATCCAAAGAGACTGACACGGCAAACTATTCAAATGTGAGGTATATCCATGTGCCTCCGTTGTGTTTACATGAAAATCTGACACAGATTATTTTTAACATATGGTGTGTCCATGTGATAACATAGACAAATGCTAAACGCATAGCAGATAATAAGAACCAACAGCAGATGAGAGGAACATATAAACCTATGTTACAAGGACATGCCATATTTTAATTAAAAATACTCCGACAGGACATACACACTCTTATTGTATGTGATATACCTCAATTTTTGAAATTTTACAGTGGCAGATGCGAATACTTAGTATCAGACACATATCCATGTCAACAAAACTTATTAAAACTGTAGTAAAATCCCATAAACACATCTTAGTACATAGGAACCTTTTATACAAAAGATAGAGCATGTGAGACATACTAGCAAGAGTACAAGAGAGATTGAAAGTATAATGAGTGGATGATAAGGGTAGTACAGCGAGAATTCAGAAACTCCCCATATTTAATGGAGATATGGTCGCCTTCAAGGTTAGAGAAGAAAGGACGAAGGCAGTCAATGGTGGCTTTGGAGAGTCCAGACGAGGGGGGCCTTATCACGTAATCACCGCTGGATTTGTTTAACGCAAAGCGCTCTGCAAGTGCCTAGAAACAAATAGGAGAAGAAAATAAAAAATAAGAAAATGTAAACCTTATTCTGATCCGTGAAATAAGAAAATGTAAGGACTATTTTGATGAATAAAAAGAAAATAAAAAATAGATACAACCTACCTCCATTGATTTTGGAGGAACATCAATCCTAGGCTTCTTTGTCAAACGTATCTCCTTTTTGCATTCCAACTTATTTATTTCCATTATTATCTCACGGTGAAAAACCTACAAAAGAGATATGAAGCCGATTAAAATATATGTAAAGAGATAGAAATAAGGGAAGCGAAAAGAATAAACCATAACTTACACACTGACAAGTTGCGAAGAGAGAGTCGAAAGGAGGCGGTGGCTACGAATAGGGTTTAAAAAGGTTTTTTTTTAACTTTCCTGCTTTTAAGTTCGAGGTTTTGTGTTTGGGGAAAAGCGGGAACGACCCCATTTACGATGGCTCCAATATTAGGGCATCACCCATGCAGGCCCACTATCTCAATCTCAATGCATGCAAACCCTCGATATGAAAGAACTCTAAACGAGGGGTTCTACATTGCGACCTACAAAGTTAAAATAAAAATCTTTATAAATACAAATTCCATTGGACAGATGGCATATGTTTGGGTTTTGAGTAAGTTTTGTAGTGGGTCTTGAGCATAGATGGAGACAGGGTTTTGAATAATCATTATATTCGGTATTATCTATATTATCAGTAAGAAAATTTTCTGATTACATAAAGGTTCGCCCCTCAAAATAAGTTCAAATATTTTAATACCGTTTTTTAAACCCTTAAACTTTTTGACTATGTTTTTTAAACGTGAAGCCACAACATAATCTTTTTATAATAGATGTAAGAGCATCATATCAAACCCAATTATTTTATTATTAATCTACTCTTACAGAATATAAAGGGACCTATGGTAGTGTTGTAGTAATTAACTAGATTTTGGACCAATATTAAATTTTTTGTGTGTTGAAAAGGTTTTACAAAATGTCTCATACAAATTTTCGAATCAGAATATATTTTTATTGAAAATAAACCGAAATACGTTAATAAGCAACGATTATGGTGTATAAGTACTTGAGAACTAAGGGATCAAATTGAGATAGCCTCTTCACTTTGTGGTTTAGGATATTAATCTGTAATTTTCAAATAGAATTATCTTAAACTCGATCTAGCTTGTATAATTGTTTTCTTAGATTTATAGTGATTTAGCGGCAAATTTTTGAATCAGAATGTATTTTTATTGAAAATAAACCGAAATACGTTAATGAGCAACGATTATGGAGCATAAGTACTTGGAAACTAAAATATCAAATTGAACTAAACTTGACTAAGGTTGACTAAAGACATTAGTTATCATCCCAAAATAGAGACGAGATTTATTGTCATTCCCGAATTCCAACTTATTTATTTCCATTATTATCTCACGGTGAAAACCTACGAAAGAGATGCCGATTAAAATATATGTAAAGAGATAGAAGAGAGTGTGAGAACGAGTAGAGGAGGCGGGTTTTAAAAAGTTTCTTTTTTTTTTTTCTTTCCTTTTTAAGGAGTGATTTTTTTGCTCCAGCGGGATTTGCGGGATTTTTTTGCTCAAGCGAATTGAAACAGGAACAGTCACGTGCCTACTAAAAAGAGATTGATAGTTACCAAATTCCTTCCTTGTAACAAACTTTCTGATTTGCTCCAACTAAAAATATAAATAAATAAAAAGAAAAAGAATTAAAAAAATCTCATTGTAAAATTACCAAATCTACAATGCGCTTCAAATGCAACTCAATGTGTAGTGATTTGGAGCGTAGATTGTCCATCTGCAAAAAGAAGAAAAAATGGGTGAAGGCTAAAACCGGAATAAAACCGGCATAAATATTTTTATTGTATTCTGACCTTTCTCTATACGGCTCGACTCCTCAAATAAACAGCTTCCCAAATTTTCAATAACAAAACCATCCCTTCTCAATTAAAAACCTAACTTCCGCTAAATCCTTATTATTTAATACTCTTATTTGCTGAATCTAGATTAAGTCAAGAGATTACTGCATTGCAAAGGAGTTCGCAGTTATAGTAATATGACTTTTGGTAGGGTTCTTTGGATTCATCAAATAGGGAAGTTCCATTCTGGCATTTCTGGACGATTGGAAGAAGATGGATGCAGACCGTGGTGCAATAGTTGCTGCCAAAGACACTATGTGAAATAGCCTCGTATGCACATTCTCAACATTGATGCCCGTGCCAGTCGGCACTCAAGATACATTGCGTTTAAATAACTCTTCAAAAGACTATCTCCATGTAGCAATGGATCAATGGTATAACCATTTCTAATAGTTTTATATTTCATAATCATTTCATGCGTCTCACTTGATACTAACTTGATATTGATATGGAAGTCCTAGAACAACTTCATATGATTGCACACTATTGTCCTCCCCTATGGATAAATGCGCCACATAACACATAACAATGACTATACGAACTTCCTAACGTGTTGTTGAAAACTTTTAGCAATTTAACTTGGTACATGAAAGCAAACCACATAAATATGATTTTTCCAGACTTAGTACCTTTAGCATTTTGTTTACAAAAGGGCTAGTTCTCAAAAGGAAAATATCCCAATTCTTAATTTTGACAATGGATTTCGCACTTGAAGGATTGCCGGGACCCAATTTCAATGAAATAGCAGATCCTATCAAGCTTGGATCATGTCGCATGGTTGTTATGGTTTTTTCACTAAATCATATGTATATTGAGTAGGGTTTCTTTCGGTTTTAAGCTCCAATAAAACTAATTAATTTTCTCCCTTATGGTCGATTTTAGTATAGGGAGTGCTGTATTATGTTAAGTGGTTAACAGTTCGACACATTTTTGTGCAATTGCATTGTCCAGTAGTTGCATTTGTTGTATGATAAAGTGAGGATATATAGTAAGTACGTGTCAAATAAATGTACAAATATAATTTTTTTCCTAAAATGCATTATGAGCATTGTCGTTCGCTTTAAGGCACCTTCCAGTTATAAGGCATTGGTAGCTCAAGATTAAAGCAGGAGCCAAATTGTGGCGCATAGGTCTTGTGAACATACAATCTAGTCCATCAGGTTTCATCAGGTTGATATTAATCGTGTCTTTTAGAATGTCACGTAGGCTTAGACCAGTTTCCATCTCATGCAAGCCTACTATATCCAAACCTGACTGGGTATCTAATATCTACATTAGACGATAACACTACACTCTTGAGTTGTAATCAGAAGAAACCTGACAACAAAAGGAAACTCTAGTTTTAGACCTCAATTTAGGTTTCACTTGAAACCTGACAACAATAGAAAAAATTATAGTAATATACAAATATGTAATGAGGTTTTCAAATGTAGCTTCCATGAGCATTTCATTTACTTATATTCATTGTACACGATCTCTACTACACCTTCAAACAAAACCTCATCTCCAATCAATTACGTACAAATTTCAATCAATCAAACCCTGTAAATTAAAACAAACATAACTGAATTCTTATTGAAGTTAAAAAATAATGCGATTCAAAATAGAATTCAGAAGAGTAAACTTACTTGGAAGTATTGAGATGGTATGGTTATGCAAAACCTTAAAATTAAGAATTAACAAATGGGCTCTACTACCAAAACTATAATTTCGTGTCTTTCCTATTCATAAATAAAATGAAACCAAATGCAACAAAAACAGGCGCCATAGACACATCTTGATCATCCCCTTTACTTCTTCTTGGTAGAATCCTCAGCCTTGGTTAGCAAAACAGGAAAAGACATAAGAATTATGCCAAAGGTGAAATAGGGAGTCTTGTACAACCACATATTTGAAATTATAATAACTCCACAGCTCCTTAGCCCTGCTCTTCCTCTCCTTCAATTGCGTTCTTGACTTCTCCACCTTCGTATCCAACCCATTTTGTGAATCAAAAGTATACGTGGCCCCAAGTCAAATAACTTTAACAAAATTCTAAATGTTCTGCATATTACATGTGAGCCTCCCACGCCTTATTTAGTTCAACCTCAATCACAAACCAAAAATAAAATGAGGCTTCACATCCTCTTTAACATACCTAACCCAGTACCGTCATTCCCAAACCAAAACTATAACAAATGTGATTTATGTGATAGAAATGTGTGCATAGCATATATCCATAGAACATATATTGGCACAATTCTAGTTCTACACAAAAATTTCACTTTAGAGTAGTTGTCATTAAAAAAAAAAAAAAATAAATAAAATTGTCTCGAACATATAATTAATGGAACCGCATCTCAAACAATTTGTCATAAGTCATAACACACACATGAGCAATTTACTTTTGTATAAAAAATTATCTGTTCAAGTACACCAATACTTACTTCTTCAACATGTTGAGCATCACCAAGCATGCAGACCTTCATCTTACGCTGAGGGATATGGGGAAGCTTACAAAACCACTGAAACGGTTGTCTTTCTGTGGGTTATAGTTTTTCAGTCTAATTTGAAGTTCAACTGTTTCCACAAATTTTCATTTTTTTTACCTTTAAAGCAGTCACGATATGGGTGATACATTCTCTCAATACATCACTCTCAAGCTTACTAAAAAGGTAGAAAAGAAAACATTCAATGACATCAATCACTTGGGATAAAACTCAATATAATCAACACAATATATTCAACACCAATAATATAAATCAACTTATGTTAGCACTTGGGATAAAATACAATATATTCAACACCAATGATCTGAAGAAGACTATAAATCAACTTACACAAATAATAAAAGTGATGTTTCATCATAAATTTTAATGGAAATCTCAGCAAAATAAAATTTGGACTGCAATCTCCCAACCCGTGGTTAAATCACATAAAGCTTAAAGCTTATAAGATCAGTGAGTCCTAGGTGTGGTAGGACTCGACTATTTCTTCACTATTAAAGGGTGTGGCAAACAACAGTAACTCCTAGAATCATGGGGATTCCCATAAGACCAGACTGATGAAACAAATTCAATCTTCGTGCTTTTTGAATGAAACAATCAACTTATTTTTATACTCAAAAACTTTCCAAACTTATTAGTCCATAACCATATCATACATACACAGAGATCCCCAATCTCACTTAAAATTATATAATTTAACCTATAGCTCAATAAGGAAGGAAAACCATTCCAATGAATTAACTTTACCAGTAATGGCGAAATAATGCGTTTTTCGACAGCAAGCACAACACCTTCTTCAAACCAATTGCAATGGAACCCAACTACACAAAAGACACATACAAATCATAATTTGACACAACCCCATTTCTTAAACAATGAAATTAAAGTGCGTTATATATACCTTGATTGCTTCAATTGCATATTCAACTTGAAACAATTTGAATCTGACCAAGGTTAAAATCAAAATTAAAATAATGGTTTCAAGTGCTTTCCTTTTGATTTTCGAGAGAGATGAGATTATATCGTTTAATTTTCAGGAGATGAGATTTGGGGCAGCGCCAATTTGGGAAGAACTGATGGTTTAAAACTGTTTCTTTAGAAGTGACAAAGGTTAGGGTTTTTAGGAAAGGTAATTGGTTGAGTTGGTAGAGTTAATTCCCAAAAAAAATAAAAATATAAAAATCGAGATACGGTGAGTTGAACCCGCGACCTGACGTGAACAAAAACCCAATAACACCAAGTGGGAGTTGTTCCGTCATTGATTGAACTGATGAGAATGTAAAATCGGAAGATTTGTGTTTCTTCGAAGATCAATTGATATGGTGAGTCGAACTCGTGACCTGATGAAAACAAATCCCAGAAAAACCAAGTAGGAGTTGTTCCTGTCAGTGTCCCGATTCTAACAATTAAAATTAGTGCACATATCGACTGTTAGATCATGCTAGAAATGATCTGTACCGTCCTTTATTATAATTTTGTTCTGTAGGGGGAAAAAAAACCCTATCTTATTAGATAGATAGGTTCGGTACCTAATCTGCTATGCCAGTAATTTGTTGCATTAAATTGTAAATACTACATGTAATTGTGAGATCGTTTGAGACGATACTGTAGATTTTTATACCCACGATTCGATGCTTCTCAGTATTCTAGTAATCTAGTCCGTCATATGGCCAACTCCAGTTGTTTATTAATACATTTTCCTTCATCATTGCGCGTACAAGTAGATACAAAATTTATAACCTCCCTTTCAAGGGAAATAGCACGTGGTGCTACTATTACGGTCTAACCCGACCCGTTTGAATTTCAACTTGTTTTACGTGGGCCCTAAATGACGTCATGGGCCGAGGCCCGTATACTGAACTAAAACATGAACATGCCGTGGTGGGATTATCACAAAGAAAAAAACAATTGGACAACGAACTCATTTCTTGTTGGCTTCGATCGAAACGTTATCCAATTAGTGGTGTTTATGGATAAATATATATGTGTCAATCCAGTATTCAGTATGGACTATGGATGTTCTTCTTAAGACCTGCAAAAGAGGTTTTGAGTAATAAGTTATAACAACAACCTACGAGTTATATATAGCAATTCAACGTTCAGATTGAAGAAATGCTATATTTAGAACTTAATTAGAAGAAATAGATTATGATTTTTTTTTTTGATTGGCAAGCCTATTTTAAAATGAGATCAGTAATTCTTTGATGCTGGGGGTTCGAGCTCCAGACCTCTAGTATCATCACCCAAAGGTTTTACCGAACTTTGCTAGTCGACACCTGCAATCCAATGTACGTTGGCACAACAGAAAACCCCCACATTATTGTACGCACAATAATGTCTCATGAATAGTTGTTACCGTCACTTTGGCTTTCTTATTGTAGGTCAACAATGGAAACAATATAATTGTCAGAAACTTTCATTTTAGATGGGTGTATGTTGAAAAATCATTGATAAGAAGAAAGCAGATCATATACGGGTATATGATATGCACCTAATGCACGTCACTTGAAGATCTCCGTATGTGTAACTATTGTAATTATTATTCATAAATAATTGCACACATTTGTTGTCCATGTTATATATAGTCATACACCATAAAAAAAATAGTAATATATAGTCATATGTTTAATTTTGCATATATTCTTAGTTTTGACAGTCTGAAATTGAAAAATAGCTACTATATATATGACACTTTAGAGCTGAGATAAAACATAGAGATGTCGGTGTGAGAGTTGTATATATCAAGTTCAGTATCACAGTATGTCATGTACAATACTGCTACACAGAGAGTTCCATATATTCTTATGTTAATCAAACAGTGTGGAATATGAGGACAAGACACATTTTAGCCTGGTCGTCCTGTAATACACATCAGTAGACTAAAATCTAGAAAGAAATTGCATTTGTTTGAGCAAAGGACTCAAGCTCTCCATAAGCTTCTCACATGGATGGTTGTGAATGCCTTCATATGTTGTCACAACGATGCTTGTATCCTTGGATAGGCGTTGAACTTGTTTCTTGACGTTACATGTATGATGCGTGCAGCGATAATAGCTTCTTCAAGTCGCGTATGTTGGAACAAACAAAGATAAATAATGTCAACAATGCTTGAAAAAAAAACCATGTCAGTAAAACAAAAAATAACTATGGATTAATTATAGGTGTGTATATTTAATGGAAAAAATGGCCGGTAATTAATATAAATGCTTGAATACGAGTATGTTTATATGGACTATGAAGAAAATTAACTACTTAATTAACAGGAAACAAAAAAGAAGAAGAAATGAAATCTTTTATATGAAGGTCTCGAATGGTTTTGACACATATATATATGAATTGAAGGAAGATAGCTAGCTTTTGTTTTACTAATTTGTGGTTCCTTTTGTTGGTGGGAATAAACGTAGATCTAGATCTTCTACTAATTTTAGAGGTGTACGTTGTTTTTGCGAAAAACAAAACTGAGGCAAACCATTAATTTTCCGATTTTTTTTTGCTGTTCTAGGGTTTCTGTGACGAAAAACGAGTGCTGGGAAATCTATTTTTCTGAAAGACAACATGTAATAACAAGCATTATATTGAGTCGATTTTAGTTTCTCTGGAAGAGCTTACCACCACACATACAAACACATGGTTAATAGTATTTTCGAATGTGTAAATTTTTGGTTGTATAAATCTATGCATGGTGCATAAACTGTTTTGGAGATCACCCGCATACAGAGATATTTTGCAAGGATAATGCAAGCATTAGCTAGCACACCTGGGATGTTGACTGTTCTTCACAGATTTCTGCCCATATTTCCTCCATCTGTAGCCATCATCGAGGATATCATCTGCACTCCTGGTCTGAAATGCAAACCTCGGTCGACAGACCTTCTTGGTTCTGCTCTTGCTCACCTTTCCCTTGTCCTTAATACCATCCTTCAACTCTTCATCTCCTCCGCATCCAATATTTAAATTCGATGCACTTGCCATTTGCGCGTTTGGATCTCCTAGCATGTTTAAGTTAGTCCCACAGAGGAGGCTAACCCAGTCAATCTCACCAACTAGTTCATGAGGTTCTTGTTGGGGTTGTTGGCATGGTTGTTGTTGTTGTTCAACATGCAGTAAGGAAGGAGGGAGGGCTGGCAATGGAAGAGAGCATGATGTGAAGATATAAGAAGGATTTTGAGGAGGAATATGTCCTCTTCCTTCCATAGGCATGAAATGTTTATTAACTTCGTATCCAAAATAAGATGAAACGAAAGAAGAAATTTGAGTTTACGTATGGTGGCCGGATGGTGAGAAGAAATAGAGAGTGGGAAGGGAGAATGGTGAGGTTACTCTTATAATTTAAACTCAGTCTTTGTTTCACTCTTACACCCAAAGCTAAAACCAACTACATCTTACCTACTTCTGTTCAACTGCCCTATTGAACCGAGACGACGTGCCCATATAACATATATCGTTATCACCAAAGCATATATATATGCAGGGACTTCTAACGTTCGATTACCGATTATCCGGAAAACAAAACGTTCTATTATCTATCTATCATGCTTGCATCCACAATCTTAAATATTAGTACTTCATCGATGAATCTCAAAGTTAGAAAAAACTATTGAAAAATCACATCAATCATACTTATGTTTGAATCCATGTTTTTCGCATTTATTAGCATATATGCATAGTAATTAGAGGCCATTATGATAATCCATTTTATGACAAATAATCTATTATGAGTCCCATAATTGATTTTGTTTTTAGTAAAAAATTTAAAAAGCCATTAACTCATTGTGAAAATGAGATGACCCCGTTAAAACATAAACAAAAGAAAATAGCTTAAAGAATGAGAAACAAAATTTATGGAGTTTTCCTCTTGAAATGACTTACCATATTTTAACTCTTGGTAATTTCTCTTTCTATTTTTGGGTTGGTCAGTAAATCCAAAATTAATTTGTATTTGGTTGTTATTTGGTATTATTTCTACCATAAGGGTTTATCGAAAAACTATTTATATGTTAGAATTGATTTTAAAAACATAATTATTTATACATATAACAATTAACTAGTTATGAATGAGTAAATAAGAATTAACTAATAATCACTATGATTTAGCTTAATTACCCGAGCAACCATTTTTTCGATAAGAAAATAAAACCTACTTATTATATAGACACTAAACACCATTTTTTTCGTCATATAGACGCCACACACTAAACACAAAACAAACGAGTCCTAGAATTTTATATTAATTGAAATCAAAACACTTTTTTTTATACGAAATTTAACAATATTCAAAAGATTTATAAAATTTATTACCAACAATGATTTTTTTTTCTTATTATTGTTTTAAAAGATGAATGAATTATAGAATTTATCAAAATTTGAAGGAACCCAACACGAAAACAAACGAATCGCAGTATTAAGTTACAAATTAAAGAAAAAGTCTTTTATCCACCTTATCAATGTTGAAGTCAAAGCAAAACATTTTGATAAAATTTATCAAGTATTTGAAGACACCCATTCGTTTAATTTTATGGAAGATGGTTAAAATTATAAATTTATCAATGTTTGGAAAGGCCGGCTGATAGATTCAATTCAATGTAACATAAAAATCAAACCTATCAAAATTAAACAATTTCTTTCATGTAAAGTTATAAATCTTAAATGGTGTCTATTCAATTTTCAAATGGTACATGTTTGGAATTTAGAGTATGTGTGGTTTTGTTTTGAGTGTGGGCAGTGGGCACCCCTTGGTAAAATAGGTGGTGCTTTTATGAAATTAAAACCCTATTTTAAATTTGTCATGAAGATGTATGTTTTTCTCCCCATAGGAAGGATGTAATATTTTTACCAAAAGAAAAGAATATATACTCCCTATATATTTTGTATGAAAATTACTTTAGTTTTATGAATTACTCATAAAGAAAGTGAGTAACACTAAAATAATTTGGTAGCTTAGCTAGTCGTGTACTATTTCAAGCCCGTTTTGAGGAACTTCCCATAGAAGAATGCCAAGAAAGTAAGAAGCAGTTAATTGTATACTCAATCAACATAAGCGACTAAAATAATCAGTTGGTCATCCTTAATTCAACTAATAATATTTTCTTGAACATCGTAATTGGTAGTCTCTAATTCTCTATCATCATGGAACAACTTTAACGTCTGCAGTGCTGGAAGTATTGGTTTTGGGGAATGGAAGTGAAAGTGAGGCGTATCCGTATATCCCCTCGATTCATTTTTATGAAAATAAAAATTAGCTTTGAGCATTGGCATCTATGTTCTAACAAGGTCATGCTAGTAGGCAAAACTGTTTTATTTCAGGAACTTCCAGGTGTATGATCTCATTGGTAAGATAGTCAGACTTTACGCCAGGTGCTATAATTTGGTTAGGTGTTGGACCAACAAATCAGATTCTTTATATTTAAGTCACCTGTGATCCATTCACTTGCTTTAAAGTTTAAACTTTAAACAAGATTCTTAATCCACCCGATTTTGTTTTGCCCGTGTAACTCATCTTTATATATATATTATAGTTCTACTCTCTTCAATTGAGAAAGCATTTCTATAGTGTCCATGTCATGGCTAATTAAGAAAAAATAGAAAATAAAATAGGATTTATATATATATTAGAGCTCTACCCTCTTCAATTGAGGAAGTGTGGGTGTACACTTGTCATGGCTAATTAAGAAAAAGTAGGAGATAAAATAGGAAACAAATATTTATCTTTATACTTAGATATATCCTCATAGAGACTCCCGTTTTTCCTAAACTCTATTACTAAATATAAAAAAGTAAGATATAAATAAAGAAACAATTCCATTTAGAGTTTCACAGACTCTCCAATTTTTCCTAAAACACACTATAGCTAATTACTTTGAGGTTAGTTTAATGTAAAAAAAACAATCTCATCTAGAGTTTTTACAATTGAATCTCCAACTTTTTCTTAAACACTATAGCTAATTCCTAAAAAAACAATCTCATCTAGAGTTTCACAGAATCTCAAACTTTTTCTAAACAATATAGCTAATTACAAAAAAAAAAATAGGAGACAAAAAACTAAATTGCTAAAAACAATAATTTCCACGGAAAACGATTTTTCTAAAACCCTTTCGATTTGATGTGTCATCCACTATGTGATTTAGACATTTATTCAGTTAAGGATTCAAAAAATCACAATTACGGCCACAATAATTACGACATATTCCAATTCCTTAGATATATATTATAGTTATACCCTCACCAATCTATTTTTTTAGAACACTTGCAGAGACTCCAGTTTTTTCTAAACTCTATTACTATTTATAAAAAAGTAGGATATAAATAAGAAAACAATCTCATATAAAGTTTTGGAGAGTCTCTAACTTTTTCTAAACACTATAACTAATTATGAAAAAATAATCCCATCTAGAGTGTCACACATTTCTTTTCCTAAACAATATTTTAATTACAAAAAAAAAAATAATAAATAAATAAATAAAATATATATATATATATATATATAAATATATATATATATATATAATATATATATATATTGAGACAAAAACTAAATTGCTAAAACAATTTTCCTAAAACATTTTCGATTTGATTTGATGTTACCATCCACAATGGATTTAAACATTTATTCATAGTTAAGGATTCCAAAAATCATAATTGACTATAATAATTACGTACATATTCCAATTAAATTTATAATTTTATAAATTTTCAATTTATATATATATATATATATATATATATATATATATATATATATATATATATATATATTTGATGTAAATTTGTGAATCGCATTGAACTAACCTCAAAAAATAATTAACGGGAAATCGAAAACTGGATACAAATGCAAGCATTAAACTAATCTTAAAAAGTAATTAATAGAAAATCAGAATATGAATACAACTGCATTAAACTAATCTCAAAGAATAATTAACGATAAATTAAAACTTGGATGCAAATACATCAAACTAATATAAAAAAATAATTATCGGGAAATCGGATCTCGATGCAAATGCATTGAACTAACCCTTAAAGATTAAATTAATGGGAAATCGAAAACTATATGCAACTGCATTGAACTAACCTCAAAGAAAAATTAATTATAAATTGGAAACATTATGCAAATGCGTGGAACTAATCTTAAAGAATAATTAACGGAAATCGGAAACCGACTGCAACTTGAATTAATCTTAAAAAATAAACTGGATGCAAATGCATTGAACTAACCTCAAGAAATAATTAACAGGAAATTGGAAACTAGATGCAAATTCATTGAATTAATATCAAACAATAATTAACGGAAAATCGGAAACTAGATGCAAATGCAACCTTATCAAATAATAAACGAGAAATCAAAAATTGTATGCAAATGAATTAAACTAATCTCACAGAATAATTAATTGGAAATCAGAAATTTGATGCAAATGCATTGAGCTGACCTCAAAGAACAATTAACAGGGAATTGAAAATTGGATGCAAATATATATTGAACTAACTGCAAAGAATAATTAACGAGAAATCGAAAACTAGATGCAACCGCATTGAACTAACCTAAAAAATAATAATAATGGGAATCATAAATTAGATTCAACTGCATTGAACTAACCTCAAAATATAAATAACGGAAAATCAGAAACTGGATACAAATGCATTGAACTAACCTCAAAACATAGTTGGATTATATGTTGTGAGAATGTCTCGATAAGTATAGTTTTGCATTTAAAATTGTGTTTATCTTATCTGTTTCTGTATGATTGGTAACTTATTGCTATTCAAGTAGCTTCAATATATATGAACTTCGCCTTATTAGGCAATCTCACAAAACTTCAATCAAACTTCTATTATTAAACAACAAAATGAAATTGAAAGGTTTTATCAAACGTGAGTTTTTTTTAATGGAGAGTGAGGTTTTCACGTTATAAGAACTTTGGATGAGTGATCAATATAATATTAATATATAATAGTTCTGCATATTTGCAAATATTTTTTAGAATAATTAATATAACAACACCCGTTCGTAGATAATCTTTACAGATTCCATATAGTGAGTCATGCATAATTTAAAGAATAATTAACAGGAAATTGGGAACTAAATAATCTTTGATGATCCAACATAGTAAATCAAACATAATTTTGTTTTTGTCATGTTTGGAAAGACACTATAGATAGATCAGTAGAAGTTGGTATTACACACCACATTGGATAATTAAAAGAAAATCGAAAACTGGATTCAAATACATAACTAAGCTCAAAGAGTAATTACGGGAAATCGAAAACTTTATGCAAATGCAATAAACTAAACTCAAAAAGTAATTAACTAGAAATTAAAAACTGGATGCAATTGCATTAAACTAACGCCAGAGAACAACTAACGGAAAATTAGAAAATGGATGCAAATCCTTGAAAAATATTTAATGGGAAATCGTAAACGGTATGCATTAAACATTAAACAAACCTCAAATAATAATTAATGGGAAAACCAGAAACTGGATGCAAATGCATTGAACTAAACTCAAAAAATAATTAACATAAAATCAAAAAAACCAAATGAACAACTACATTTAACTGGGAAACGGAAACTAAATCAAATAGCTGGTTGAAATAAATTGGTGGGAAATCTAAAACGGAAATGCAAATATGTGGGAATTCAAATAACCTTAAAGAATAGTTAGTCATGTTTGTAATTTATCACTTAAACTCCAAACCGGATGTATTTGCATAACTAATAAAAAACCTTAAAGCATAAATAATAAATTGGATGCAAATGCATTCGAACTAACCTCAAAAAATAAAATTAACGGAAAATCAGAAATTGGATGCAAATTCACTTTTGAACTAACCTCAAACTAAATAATTTAATCTGAGCGGAATTTGAACTAGATCCAAATGAAAAATAATTTTTATCAAATAATAAACGACAAATCGAATTTTTCGAATGCAAATACTTTTAAATTAATCTAATATTATAATAATTATTATAGAAAAATTTATGAAACAAATAGTTTGATGCAAATGCATAATTGAATTGACCTCTTCCTTTAAAAATAATTAATTATTTATGAAATTTTGTTAAAAAATTGGAGGTTTGAGCTGAGGATGAACAAATTGAACTAACCACAAATAATAATTAATGAGAAATGGTTAACTTTGGATAGACCGTACATTTTTTAATAATATAAAACTAAACCTAAAAAAGAAAAATATACGGAATCGAAAATGGATGCAATTACATTCAACTAACCTCAAAATATAAATAACGGAAAATCAAAAACTGGATGGATGTATCGAACTAACCTTAAAAGCATAAATCTCATTGAATTAACCTCAAAAAATAATTAACGGAAAATTAATTGGATGGGAACTAACCTCAAATAATAAAATGGAACCTTGATGCTAAAAAATGCAATTGCAAATACATTAAAACTAATCTCAAAGACTAATTAATTAAACATATAAAAAATTGGATGCAATAGGATGGATTTGTTAAAAATATTGGATAAATTAACCTTAATGAATAACAAACGGAAATTATAAAGTGGATGCAATTACATTCAACTAACTAACTTCAAATAATAATTAACCAAAGACTAAAATCATAAAAAAACTTGACTAAATTAACCTTAATGAACTAACAATCAAAGAATAATTAATGATAAATTAATTAACGAATCGAAAAATGCAATGTACTACATTGAACTAACTTCAAAGAATAATTAATGAATGAAAATCATAAACTTAATGCAAATGCATTGAACTAATAACCCTAAAACATGTTTGTATTATAAGTAGAGGGAATAAATGTCTCGACAAATATAGTTTTTCATTTTAAGTAGTATTTATCATAATTTTTTTATTATGATTAAGAATGTAATGTTATTCAAGTAGCTTCAATATTATCTTCGTCACATTAGACATTCTTACAAAATTTTAATCAAACTTCTATTATTAAACCTAACAACAAAAAGAAGTCAATGAGTTTTATCAAGGTTTGATGCTTCATTTTTATAGAGAGTGGTACAAAAAATTTGAATGACTGATTAATATAATTTTCATATCTCATAGCTATGTATAGTTGCTAATATTTTTTACAATAATTTAATATAACGGCATCCGTTCGTAGGACGGGTTCGAAAGCTAGTATTAACGATGGCTCTCACTCACCAAAAAAAAAAAAAAACAAAAAACCACCGTATTGGCACCCCATAAAATAGTAAAATAGAACTAACACTTTTGGATGTTATATAGTGTATTGACACATATTATTTAGTGTCTCGAATAGTTTATTTCGTGACCTATATTATCTAAAGAGGTGCTAGTCCCATTTTATAGCTGCCCAAATAAAAAGGATAAAATAACAGAGGCCGATTAGTTTGATTTTATTAAGATGGCTTCAAGTTTTTGAGCTTCGCAATATTCCGGTACTTGTGTAGTTACTACCAAAAATGAAAGGAAAGAAAAAAAGACAAAAAACTGTGGGTTTCAAATGATCAAGAGCGAGGAAACGTTAAATATGGAATCAATCTACTTGCACAACATAGTAAATTAGTAATCAGCAGATTAAATACGTTTATGGACAATGTCCAAAGGCTTATCATTTACCAGTTGTTGGATGCAATATAAGCTCTGAATTCAATGCAATAATCTTCGCAAGCTTACATTCTAAGTAAATAAATACTTCTAGAGGGAAAAAGAAAGACATACGAGGGAGATGCCCTAACAGATTTCACTCAAGTAACTTCTAATACCATAACACCATCCATTACTAATCCATCAATACATCAATACATGCCTCTTATTTTCAATTCCAGTCCGTTTGCGAGGCATCCAAAATCTGAATTAGGCTGTGACCTGCTGCCAAGCATGTATACATGGGAAAACGGCAGTTACACGTCAAAACAAAGGCTTCTTTCCATTTAGCAATCCCAGTAAGTGATCCAAAACTAACCCCCCTCCATCACGCAGACCAGAATGCATATATTCATTAGTTATCCATAGCCTAATTCCAGCTATCTCTGAAGCTGTCTCCGTCGCCACCTTGAAGTTAACATACATATCATCATAGTAAACTGCAGCTGCAACAGGTACCTGCTCCCACACAAAATGAAAGTTAAGATTGATATAGTTACTTAGCGGGTTAGGTGATCACACATTCACACCATCAGTCTCCAGAATAGAATCAGTGACTACAAGGAAACTGCACAATCAAATATTAGGATTTTAATTGACTTGTTTCATTAGTCAAAACCCATGATGAATAAGCAAAGGAACATACCCTGTTACTGTTCAACGAAGAAATGTCATATAGCGGAGGCCAATCCTCCTTCTCAGCCAACAAATGAGCAGCATCTTTAAAATGTTTCAAGGCGTGAATCTCATCAAACATCCATGGGAATATCATCTGTAGTAGTAAACCAAGATGTCAATAAGATGAATCCAGTAAATACAGTAAACACCTAATAGTATGTCTTTGAGGCGGCAGAAATTATACAAAAAGAAAAGAAAAAAGAGAACATGATGCCTTTGGGTAAACAGAAAAACTACTTTTTATGTAAAGGTTGTGATTTCTACCTAATAGCATGTCCAGCTGCTTCTGTTAGCTCCCATGTAAAATGCATATAATAGTTTCATTAATGGAGATAATCTAATGTGACAGAACCTCTTAAAAGTATCACCAAATGACCACATGCTTCTATTCTAGGTCTACCTGCCACTATCACTGCTTAATTTTAACTTATAGTGTTCTAGTTTGTTTCTAAGGTTACGTTAATTCTAGTCTTCCTTTCTTTTCTTAATGCAAATTCTAAATATCTAAAATCAACAGCCTATTCAGTATATAATCTTGTCTTGATCTTTTCATATCCATCTCTCATTTATTCTGAATACACATTTACCCAAATCTTTGAACATTGCAAGTGCAAGTTAATTTAGAAGTACTAAAGTTGCACTAGTACCGTGAGCCTGCCAGGTAGTAGAACAATAGTAGCAAGCCTCTGTTCAACAGGCTGCACTCATGCCAGTGCATTTAGCTATTCTAGATCTCGAAACAGTAGTATAAATGCTTTACCCAAATAAGGTCACCATCCTTACTTTGAAGTTCAAACCATAGGTCAATCAGATTTCACATTAAAGGTTTCAGCCAAGAACTATCTGATCAGCCTGGAAAAGGTAAAATGCTCTAGGCTGGAACCTTTTGACATGCCGAATTTATTATTTTTCATTTTTTCTTGAAATTAACAAAAACTGGGAAGAAATAATTTTGAGTTTGCTGTCATTTTTGTATGCAGGCTAATTTCTTGCACCCACCTCTCCTGTGAACAGTACAGGACGCCCTTCCTTTGCCGCCTTAATTGCATCAAACCTACTTTCATGCTCAGACCTGATTCTGTGCGCAGACCACCTTGATGAAGCTCCCTTCATATAAATCAATGGACTATTTAGAGGAAGCTTTCAAGTAGTCGTTATTAGGAAAAAAAAAGTAGGCAACAATTATAGCATATGAGGGTAGGGTAGATTACTTGGCAGTATATAGCTTCATGAAGCAGAGCATAGAGTGGATTTGTGTCGAATGCCATGAAGTTCTCAAACTGTAGAAAGAAAAGCATATTTAGTTCAGAAGCAATTGGATCTAGTAGGTCAAGCTAACAAATGCCTGAAGTAAAATACTATATGACATTGACATTGACAAATATAATAAAGGAGACAACTATCTTATACACTGCCATGATAATCAAGAACTAGAATTAAAACATTTTATACTTCAACTAACATCTCATGGAGTGATTCTATGCCATACAAATCACTTTCAAAGTGTCAAAATTTATTGATGTTCATTAATATTATTATCAAATAATCTATTTTGTTTGATCCAAATATCCAATATCATGTTCTATTTCACATTTGTAATTTCTTGCTATCAACATCTTACATTTGTTTTATTTGTATTTGCGTGTGTGTGTGCGCTTTGCCCCCCCCCCCAACCTCCCAAGTCTTGACCATTAGGCCACTGGGCAATTTCAAGAATTATACTTTCCAATTATTTTCATTTCTAGTTCCAAAGGAAACTAAAAATGAAATAAATAGAACTGACTTTCACAAAACTTCCACTTTGGGAAGTCTCATATGATAACTTCAAAGTACCGCTTTGCAAGTACTTACATACTTCCAACGGAGTCTTTAAAAACTGTCTTATACAGTAAAAATCAGCCAATAAATTGGCGTTTTAGTTACAACATGTACTGAATAAAACATCACAGTGTGATTTACTCATAGGAAGAGGGAGGTCAGAATTTAACTTCAATGTCTGTCTACATGGAACTGACAGTCTAAATCAATTTGAAAAGCAAGGTTAAGAAGATGCGAATAATGGTGTTATATAAAACCAGAAGAAGAAGCACAAAAAACAATATGCATACATCGGGGGAAGAGATTATCGAGAAATGAGGAATGTAGTACTTTTTGTGCTAATTTTCGAAATGGAGATTGTATTCACTTTGTATATCAATCCAGTGCCAAAGAATTCATGATCACAGGTCATGTCGGACCACACTAACAGGTGGTCAAATTTGGATTCTACAGTTGAATTTTAACCAAAAAACTGTGGCAACAACCACTAATCATTGAATAAAGCCAAGAGAAGATAGAAAGTCTTACAGCTTTCAAGAAGAAGTAGCTAATACTCTTCTTTGCACCTGGAACTAGAATGGGATCCCAGACCCTCTCAAACCTACAATAAGTAGTAGCCACTAGATGAATGCAAGTAATGCCAAAACTAGAATTCTCTGTTAAAAAGATATATATATTATGATTTACATGTAGTGCAAGCGCTCAAAACCAGTTCTTGAACCTAAACCTGATAGACCAATAGTTTGCAGTCCCCTTGGAGTTAATATGCCCCCAGATGGAAGCGGCACCTACAGGAAGATGGTAAATACAAGAAATTAGCAGTGATTTTCTCATTTTCAGCAACGAAAGAACATATTACGTTCCCGAAAAGATAAGAAGGATGCTCACTCCTCCTCCTTCAGAATTTGCCAGGTAGTTTACAACTTCACGAACAACTTCAACGTCCTGGGGATATCTTCTGTAGTACTTTTCATTCTGAATTGAAACTTTTTCAAAGCATACCCGATAATTAGCATCTGCCGGGCTTCCATGTCCAACTGGAGGGGTACCACCGGTTAAGAGAACTTGTTTCAGTCCTTGCGGGGCAAAGCTCAAATATGTAACAGCACAGAAACCACCATAGCTCTAAAAGAAAGAATATAAATAAATGGATAATGTGATACTAAAGATAAAATGAAACATCTCATGATAAACTTCGTTTCATCCTAGGTTGCTTCAATTCTTCAACATGGAAGTATCTGGATAGATTCCACCACTCCGCAATTTATATCAATTGTAAGTATTAACTAATTTCAGGTACTTCAATTTTTCTTTGCCAATTAATAACTTCAGTTAACTACATTATGCTACCAGCTTTTTCAGTTGAAAAATCCATACAAACATATAGCTTGGATTTTGTGTAAATGCAATACAGGTTCCTGCAACTCTGCAAGCTATCTCATATTTTTGAAGACTTGATTAGTAATATTCGATCTTCCATTTAGGTTTGGGCTTCCTTACACTCCACTAGTAGAGTGCTAAAGGTATGACTTGATTATTGGGAGGAGAGGAGTATATAGCCACATTTACTCCAATCTATTCTTCTATCTATCTATCTATGCAAAGTCCTCTTTAACAATTCTTATATATTTTAACATTTTTGAATTCGTTCTACATACCTGCCCCAAGACGGTCCAAGAGCCAGCATCTGGTACAAGACGCACACGGGTAAATTCAGCATCATTCACAATATTATCTGCTCGAAAATGTTTCAAATAGTCAACCAGCTTCTCTGGTGATGTAAATTGTGAAAGAGATGATACAGTTAATGGAGTCGACAATCCTGTTCCTCTCTGCAATATACCAACTCATTAGACATTCGGGGGTCAGATTCTAAAAATATTAGCAACAAAATCATGCCTGATCCAATAAAATAAGACGATATTCTTCGCATGCTCTCTTTATCCATCCACTGGCTTCAGTAGGGCGAGGACTCTCGAAACCAGGTCCACCTTCAAGGTATAATAAGTAAGGCAGCAACTGATCTTCCTTTCCCACTGTAATAACATAATACAATCTATAACTTAATGTGCGTATACACTAAAATCAACTTTAGGCCTAGGGAGATAATACCTGAAACGACCTCGCGAGCAAAGACGGAGATCTTAGTAGAACAACTACTGGTAGAGTAATCCAGAGGAACACTGAATCTGTGATCACGTAAACGCAGTTCCGGAACGGAATACCACTGCCCAATATTGTGTTCTGAACTGGTTTTGGGTGTATCAGCCATGGCGATGATGTTTCTTGTCCAACGGGAGCAGAGAGTTAAAACAAAGTGCTTATGGTCCCGTTGAGAGTGGAAATAGGTTGAGTTTTTTCGGAATAGTGGTGATAAGGTGAACTTTGGGACTATGCTCAGCATTTTTTGTAAGGTGAACTTGGGGACTACCGAAATTTTATTGTATCTCCTTTTGAGTTCGTTCTTTCTACATTGTGGGATGTTTTCTGTGTTTTCTGTGTTCTAGTCGGATTAGGATTTGAGGAAAGTCATAATCTGATGCCGTAAATTGGCATGAATGAATGAAAACAAATACAAAGTTCAAGATGAACAAGTAAAACTTGAAGTACTCGAACTTGGATGTGGTGAGAGTTCGTGAGCTTATAAATAGAGACGAAATACACAGAACAAGACATTCAATTCTAGAACATTAAACCAACCATGGAAAATTTACTCTCCTCCTCTTCATCATTATCATCACTAAGAAATCTCGCATTGTTATTAATTGTTGCTACTTCAATACTAGTCTTGTTTCCCTTGTCCACCGTTTCAGCCTATCCAACAACCCGACCCATTCCTTCTTCTTACCAATACCTCCGACTACCAAGTGGTGTGGTTGGACCAGAAGCTTTTGATTTCGACTGCAACGGACAAGGTCCATACACCAGTGTGTCCGATGGTCGTATTCTTAAGTGGGAAGCCGGCGTCGGGCGTTGGAGGGAGTTTGCAACGACTGTGCCGAGGTACACAAGAAGTAGGGCTTTCTGCGATGGCAACCGTGATCCTAACCGTGAGAGGCGATGTGGTAGACCTTTAGGATTAAAATTCAACAAGAAAACTTGTGACCTATATATTGCAGACGCCTACTTAGGGCTTATGAGGGTTGGACAGAACGGAGGACAGGCTACGTTACTTGCTTCTACGGCTGGGGGTGTGCCATTCCACTTTACGAATAATATAGACATTCACCCAGAGACTGGAGTGGTGTACTTCACAGATAGCAGCACCATATTCACAAGAAAGGACCACTTGCGCGTCACCTTAACTGGTGACAGCACGGGAAGACTCATGGAATATGATCCTGTGAGTGGAAAAGTGATGGTGCTGAAGAGTGGTCTGAAGTTTGCGAACGGGGTTGCTCTAAGCGAGAACAATGACTTTCTTCTAGTTGCTGAAACCGGTGCTGCACGAATTATAAGATTTTGGCTCGAAGGGACAAAATCAAACACAACCGAAATCATTGCTGAACTTCCAGGAGCACCTGATAATATAAAGAGAACTGCTAATGATGAATTTTGGGTCGCAATAAACAATGGGAGATCAATTCCCTCTTACAATGCTAGTGAAATCATTGGTGTTCGACTTGACAAAGAAGGCAGAATCCTTGAGGGCCTCCACGGCAATGGGATTTTGGAGTCGGTTACCGAACTCGAAGAACGCAATGGCCTGTTCTTGGTAGGCTCTAATGTTGCGCCGTTTGTTGGCGTTTTTAGAATTTAATTTTATAGAAGTATTTTCTATGTAATTAGCTACAAGTCTTAAATTTAATATCAAAGTAACTTATTTGCAATTTTACACCATAATTTACAAGTTTATTATTAAGATTTTTGTATATGTTTGGTACAATGTTTATATAAGGTTTCCCGCCTTAGAGTCAGTTACGAAGAACACAATGGTGTGATCTTAATATTGCGCAGTCAGTTAGCATTGTTAGAGTTTAAATTTATGCAAGTAGTTTATCTGAAATTCAATATCGATGGCGACTAGTAATAAATTCGAAGGTTGCAAATCAAAGCTCCGCCCCTTCGCATAAACGTTCGAAGTTGATAATAAAAATCTTTTATAAGTATAAATTAGAATTCTATATTTTTTTGCTACTTCATATAAATCTCCATTAAATTTCTTGATTATGAACATGAGTAGGTTAACTCTCCACTTATCTTTCTAGCTATCTCTCTCTTTTGCCGTAAAATCAAGTAATTAGTTATATTTTTAGCTTTTAGTAATTGGTTTTTTAATTTTGGGGTGCCAAATTTGACTTGCTCTTATATTAACTCTTTTTTTAAGACTTTGGAAAAACAGTGCACTTACATTTAGTCATCAGCTATAAATACGGTGAAGGTTGTTGAAGATGATGTTACCCAGAGTTTCAGAACCAGCCTCATCTTTTGGTCTTGAAGTTGGATTTATCTCCATATACTGTAAAATATACTGTAAAGAGTTAACCAATATTACCCCCCACTAGATGAGCCTATTACCACCCACTAGATGAGCCAATTAAAATTTCCCCCAACTAGATGGAGGGAAATCCTAATTGGCTCATCTAGTGGGGGTAACGCTAGTTCACCCTACTGTAGAATCCCGCTTCTTGTACCTCACTCACGGTTTCAGAGTTGCTGGAGATTCTGAAATTTCAAAATGTGACTATTGGTCTAAGACTCGAAGGTTCACATCAAAACTATTTTAACTGTCATCAGCAAGTCCATGGAAAACTTAACTTGAGGACTTCTAAGGGTGTTAATTTTCCTCTCTACGACACATCGGCAGTCTCTTCGTCTAATGTTGATGGTATTATCTTTTTTTCCCTTCCCCTCTTTCCATGTACAGAGTCACAAATATCTAGACTATATGCAAATAAAACTGAAATTCATTTGTACGAAAAACAAAAACAAAATCGAGTTCATATGATACACTAACAACATAAAATTCCTCGTGAAACATGCAAAATGTGGTGTCAGTTCTGTGCACGAAATGACTTCTGAAGAAGCATCTATCCAACAATAATTTCATCATGACCAGCACCACCAGCTACTGTCTATACCTGAAACCCATATCTATTCCATGAACATGACTACCCAAATTATGGGCAGTGCCAGGAACAGGATGATTTTGTTTTAGATTAACTCTAAGATCCATCTCAATCATCTTTTCCAATGCTTCTGGATGATTATTCCCACCACCATTAACACCGAGAGCTGCAATACAAGAAGTGAAAATAAGTTCAAAAAGAAAAGTAATGTAAAATAGGAGGGCCAAATTTGAAGATAGAGTCAAATATAACATATATATGCGAGGTTGGAGATTTTCTCAAGACATGACTTGTGCACTGTCAAGTCAGAAAGGATTCACACACAATATGAAACGGAATTTACGTAATAACACTATACACCAAAGCAAACTGAACATAAAAGCATTCCGAGCATTATTACCTTGCATAGGCAAGTCAAGGCTTCTGTAGCTCGGTTGATGATGACCAAACGGAATATTCTGCATTGGGTTTGGCTCAGGAGCATAACCAGGCATGTGATTGATAGAATACGGTGACAAAGGCAGACCTCTGGGTACTCCCCGAAGTAGGTGTGGTGGCAGCAGATTACCTTGCATGTGCATTTGCTGTAACAAAGGATGATGGGCAGGAGGACTGAACCTGGTGGGACCATTAGGGGCATGTTGAAAAGAGTTGGGATGGACAGTATTTGCTGGAAAATGATGCTGAGCAAATTCAGGACGTACACCATTTTCTGGGCCTATAATGTTTATGGGGGGATTCATATGAGAGGGATGAGAATCTAATGGGGGAAACAAGGGCCTCCCATGATTCATCTCCACACGATCAAACTGTGAAGTTGGTCGCCCTTGGTGATTCTGGTATGGAAGTTCAGACTCTGGATGATTATAAGGGCCGCGATGGAAAGGCGCCCTATCAGGACTCGGTATCATAGATCTTTCCTTTTGGAAGACAGCACTAAAAGCTGCTAGCCTATCAACAATATCAACTGGCATGCTTGAGGAAGACAATAAATCGGCATCACTTGCATTTCCTGCTGGCATACCCATGGCATGTTGGGGAATAACATGATCACCAAGTGTAATCAAACTCTCCTCTTCAGGCAGTTGAATATCTAATGCCTCAAGAGATCTATCAAAGGCACCAATGTTATTGAGGGTGGACCCCTTTTTACTTTGAGGAGCATCCACGTCTAACCAACGCTCCTCATTCTTATTCGATTTGTTTTGCTGTATATGATTTGAAACATGACTAACACCTTCAAGAGTAGATATTTGCGGTGTATTGGGAGGGAAACCCTCATCTGTGACTGGAAATGCAACTTTCTGAGAGTCCAAAACGTCATTTTTTGTGACCCCGCTAACTGAACCTCTTTGCACAGAGACTGGTGCTTTGAATGACTGCAATTCCTTCATAAAGGCTGTCCCGAAGAGTGTTTCAAGAGTCACATTATTTTCGGAGTTAGGAACCTTTCCGACATCCCCTGCACTTGCATTACTGAGAACACTGCTAACAGTTCCCGCATCATAAACAAAGAGATTTTCAGAAGCTTCACGATTAGGGACCTGGTTGATATCATTTACACTTGTTCCCTTCTGCAATAAAGAAAAAAGGTGTTGAGATGCAAGATTGTTAAAGTCAGGTCTCAGCTCCGTTTTGGCAGCTGAGGCCCCCCAGGCTTGGGACGAGTGGCTGGGACTTGGTCTCTTTTCACAGAACTCTGATAGAATAGACTGTTCAAGGTCTTCACAAGTTAGTACTCCCAGATTATTCCCTTGATTACTGCATTGATAGGGAGGCTCAATTGTAGCAGAAGCTGTAGTAGGAGTTACAGACTTGTCATTAAGTTCATTGCTTCCAGAAGGAAATATTGCTGGTTTCTGATCTGAAACTCTAGACAGTAGAGGCCCATCTTTTTCACCATTTACAATCAATGACAGTAAACTTTCAGGTTTGCCAGATGAGAGGTCATCTTCGGGTTTCTTTTCTGTAACATATGATGGAGTATATATATTAAAATAATGAATATATATTTATGAAAGAGAGACCGTAGCCTTCCTTACCTTCTTCCACAAACCAATGAGTAAACTTGGAGGACTGGAAGGGAATGTGGCTCCTTGTATCTGCATTTACATCACTCCTTGCATCTGTATTAACATCACCGGGCTGGTAATAGAGGAAAATTATTGATGTCAGATTATTGATATCAAGCATGTTTGAGTCTAAACTAAAAGCGTGTACAGTCTGTAAGAAAAACAATTCATTTTCAGTTGAGGCCCATCTGAAATCTGTAAGAAAAACAATTTTAGTAGGAGCAGAATATTTAGGTAGTCCAGCCACAATGAAAGTTCAGAAAATTTATCACTCAAGTTCACATGACGTCAAAGACACTATTACCAATAATTGACCCATACCACACAACTCCAAGTTATATGATGGAAATTCAGCATATATCTGCCACCTCAATTTAGATTTTATTTTATTTTCTAGATAATTACCTCAATTTAGATAGCACCAGCCAAAGTCCTTGATTTAATTGTCAGACAAGTACATCCACAATCCATTTTATCATATTCTATCTTGTTCGATAAGTACATCCATAATCCTTATCATTATTTCTTTTCAACACCATCACTTATTGCTTTATTTTCATCCCATGTTATACATATACAACCATAATCATCAAGAATGCATCTCTCCAGATAACGAGGTTTGGCAAATACACTTCCCAGTAATTGCCAGGCAAGTCCATCTAGAGCGGTACATTCGGCATAGCAGGTATCATTATTTGGGTGTCAACTGAAGGGTCTATTAGACGACCGGGTTATCAACTCAGGCTCATTCATATTTGGTTCATATTTTACCAATACTGAAATATAGGCCTGGCATATTTGGCCTCTTAGTTTTATAACTTCAACTATCACCTAAATCAAAGTCCTTTCAGGATTCTGCTTGCTTTTCTAAAACTTTTATAATTCCCCCAAGTGGTATGCAATAGGACCTGCATGAAACATTGATTCATGGAGTACAGTGTCGAAAAATGTAAAAGTGCCAGGATATATAGAATTTGCCTACAAAGGTCATGCAGGCTGCGCCTATTCAGCTCGCCCACGAAGGCCACACGATCGGAACAATGACTCGGCACACCCACAAAGACATGTAATTGCATAAAAACAATCTGGTGTCACTCGATAGGTCTGATCGAGAGTGTTCCAAATATACAAAGTTTGTTGAAAACAGACTTGTAGATCACAAGCTATAGCATTTTGAGTTTTTACAACCCCAAAGTACCAACAACACTCTCTCTTCGCCACAAGTACCACTCATTCCTAGCCACATGTTCTGGTAATTTTTCTCTCAATATGTCTTTGCCTTCCCACGCCAACACATTTACACTTGTGCCATTGCATGGTAAACAATCGCAACCACAAGATGCAAGTTGTTTCTAAGACAAATAAAGAGTTATTGTTTTGTGTTGAGCTGAAAATTTATGGCGTTGGATCATTTTGGGCATGGGGATCGACACAAATGCTCCACATCATGGAAATAAACAGCCACAGACAAATTCATAGTTTCTGGTGTAAATTATTAATAAATAAGACAATTACGGCCTGACGTCATATAATGCAATTAGTTTCTAGCATGAGCAAACCTTAGAATGGAGAAGAGGAATGACACCCATATCTCGGACCAACAAATACTGGTCAGCAGAACGATTTATGGCTCTATGAAACTACAGTTTAGGGATAACAGAAACAACACGCAGTATGACCAAATTCATCATCTGCAAAAAGCATGGCGTAGAAATCCTAGACAAAATAAGCACACAAGAAGGAACTCTTTTCAAGAACTTGACAGAGTCATTACCTCGGTGAAACTAGAGACTACACCATCTCCTACTGAGGCCTTGCCAAACAGCTTTTCCAGGATTGATGTTGAATGCTCTTGGCTGGCTATACCCATAATGCCATGTCCTGGAACTTTCGCAGCATAAAAGTCTGTGCCTTCATCATTCCGGAGACCCCCATACACTTCTGGTAGGTTAGAATTTATACCCGATGGATTCGCAACAATAACCGGACTCTCATATACTGCTACATCCGATGACAATGTCACAGACTTCACGCTGATGTCTGTAAAGGGTGCATGAGCAGTCTTAATTCCATACTGCTGGTCAGTGGTGTGTGCATGTGACACAGATTTTTCATCTCTTCGATTCTTAGGAGTCCCATTTTCCTCGAGATGACCTTCGGTTTGGCCAACATTTATGTCACCACCAGCATTTCCAACCTTGCAAGGGGGAAAAAAAAGTTATTTCGAAGTCATATCTATCCATGTCCCAAAAGTCTAACCCAGCACCAATTTTGGCTTGCCGGCTTAAAGTTTCATAAATAAAATGTTATTGACTATATAAAATAAATATAAAGAATAAAAATACCGTTTGAGGAATAAGAGATTTTGTCCCCATGTTCTTCTCCAGAACCATGCCTGTAAAACCAGGCGGTACTAGCGGTCTGGATGCAGATGTTTGTGCAGCAGATAAACACTTGGCAGAATCTCCATGTGCATTAAATGGTGCAATGTCCTCCAATCCAATGTTTTTGTCCCAAAGCTTCTTCTCATCTTCAGGTTCCACCAAGTGTGCAGCAACATCTGGATCAACATTTTCTTTGTGTTTGTCTGGAAACTGCTTCTGCTTCTCCTGATTTGCTTTTTGCTCCTTCCTGAACTGCTCAAAGGAAGCTGAGAAGCAAACAAACCCATATTATATTGTGCAGAATCAGCGGCATTGTCTTTAATGCCCCATGCCCAAATACACAAAAAAGTGAGAAGTTCCACATGCAAAAAGAAGCTGAAACAGATGCAAAGAAAGGATCTTGGCAGGTGCTGACTAGCAAAGTCGGAAAAACCTTTGGGAGATGATACCAGAGGTCTGGGGCTCGAACCCCGCCAGCATCAAAGAGTTACTGATCTCATTAAAAGCAGGCTTGCCAATCAAAAAAAAAAAAAAAGATCTTGAAAGACTGACCAAAAAAAAAATAACTTTAAATATTTACCTCGTCTCTTCCTCTCCTCTTCCTCTCTATCCTGGCTTGAACATTCAGACGAACCAAATGTCTCATCATTAATCGAGTCAGTAGCGTTTCGTGAGTGAGGTGCTGCCTGAAAAGAAGAATCAAAAAGTTTAAGATGGAGCATTGGGTCAGATATTCAGTAAAATGACCTTAGAGTTAAGTATTTCAAATTCTAACATCCAGTATCTTGGTTGGAAAAACACAAATATACACACCATGTGTTCTTCCATGACAAATGGCCACATCGGGCATATTAACTATGTGCTTGATGCATGAAAAAATTATTATTCAGTATTGTTGTTCAACACAAACGATATAAGAAAACCCAGTGGCCCTACTAAAACCTCAGCCACAATGAGTCAATGGCATTACAACCACCACCAACGCCTCCAACGCCACTACAACCACCACGATCATCCATCTCCACCTCCACCATAGTTGCTGTTTTCGACACAACTTTTAGCCCTACCAACTCCACCCACATCGTCATTGCAAGTCGACAATCACAATCACGACAACCAATATTCCCAACACGACCTGAATGGTCACGCCAACAAAACGATCAAAGCATCTACTTCACCACCAAAAATGAAGCAGTAAGCATGAGCAACCCTACTACTACAACCACCCCAACAACTAGGTCAAACTGGTCAAAGTCAAGCGGCTAACGTGTAGGTGGCCATTTTAATTTCAGTATGCTTCAGTTTTTTCTACCCATGTCGGGGGCAGGAGAAAATTTATTGAATGCGATTTTTAGGTTACATTGCAAGTTTTCCTTGACTCAAAAAACAACAAAGTAAATCAAAGAGGCAGAGGTATCTTGGGGAAATGCATCCACACCATGAAACAAGAAGTGTCAATTCACATTTTTGAGAAAGTTATTTCAAATGAAATTATTATGACCAATTTATATGATTCTAAAAACAAATCTGGACCATAAAATTAGCATAAATAATACTGATAATGAAATAGTTAATAATATGAAGCATTGCCACTAGGAGCAGGTGAAATGTGACCCATTAGATAAGGAGAAGACCAAAACGGGCACAGATTAAAGTAACAAGACCAGACTTTTAAATACTTAAAAATGGTAAATACTTAAAAATGGATAGTACATATGACATCGTCAAAATTTATTGGTATTTAACCTTGGTTGAATACCAAATCTACATCAGGAGACCCAAAATAGACGGAAATCAAAAAAGTTTTTATCTTTTATCTTTTTTCTTTTTAATATTATTAACCCCACTTCTCCAGAGAACTTAGGAATAGTTCCCAAGACCTTTGCTTGACCAGTAAACCATAGAAACTCAACATTTTTGCTTGTCAAATGCATGTATGACAATTACGCTCTAATTATACCTTATAAGGACGTGGAGGTTGATATGGTTCATTACTCCTATTCAACTGATACTGACCACTCCCTCGAACTTTTGTGACCGCAGAAGCACTTATATATCCAGTTGGTTTTGGAAAAGAACCACTTCCTAGAAGACCATCATGCTCAGGATTTTGCCAAGGACGGCGAGATTGATTCACATAACGCCTTCCAGAATCTGCATTGAAAATTTAGACATTTAAGATGTCATTTGTTAGTCCAATTAAATTCTCCCCTATCCAGCACAAGACTATAATGACTTCTAATCGAAGCACTATCATCTGAATTTTTTGGAAATAAAATGAAGTAAAATCATTTGAAATGCAAAGATAAAAAAATGAGCATCACAAGCATAAGTATGAGAGCAGTTCTAACCACTTAAACAACATTTTATTGTTGATCATATGAATTCAATTATATCTATCTATGTAAGTGCCACTCGTGGATATTTTATTCGGATAGATCATCGTTTCACATGATTATCCCAAAACAGAACTACATACGTAAGAGAAAAATTCATTGGACATATAAAATCAACTAATATTAGAATAAGCAATGGGTACCTGACTCTGAATCCAGCTGTGAGTCTGCATCTCTATCATTGGACCCAGAAGAACGAGTATCCCACCTTCCCTGGGTTGTTCGAGTATAATTGTTGGGTGGAGACGAACTATATTCACCACGTCTGAAATTCTGAGAAGATAAAGTTCCAGGAATTCTGGACCTCTCAGGTATGGTACTGGAAATATCCTCAAATTCACTGTTGCAAAAGATACAATACACCAAGTATTTAAAACACGGGAATAACTAACACCCAAATACCTTTGTTTTTGAAAAAGAAGAAGAAGAAATGGTTAACACAATACATAAGGAAACAAAGCAGTATGATACCTCAAAATCGAAGAGTCAAACCCGCCAGGTAACTTGCTACAAACATCCAACTCACTTAAAGACAGAAGTAGCTCCCTCATGTACCTTGTCTTAGACTTCCTGTTTTCATTAGTTTAACGGAATCCATTACAAACATTCCAGTAATAAAACAACAAAAACCCATAACACTGTAATATAAGCGATGAAGGTAACGAGATATTACTTTGGACCTTCCGGCATAACGTCCCCCAGCTGTGCTGGTAAAAGTTGATCATCATTCTCACTCCTCATTCCAATACAATCGATTTTTTTTTTTTTTTACAAATACAATAAAAGAGCTTATACAAAATTGCACTACAAAGACAACAAAGTACAGCAGCAAACCTCTCAAAAACTAGTATCTCTCACAACCGGAGAAAATGAGTGTGTCCAAATATCTCAGCCAATCCAGTTCATCCTAAATCAAGACCATCATCAAATTCTGTAAAACTGTCTAAAATTTAAAACCCTAGTGTACTTAACAATGATCACCAATCATCAAAATTACACAATTAGCCTCATGCCACAAGTGATCACTTTCTTACTAATTACAAGAATACCTAAATATCACATTCTTCACTAAACATTAAACGATATTTATTTATATATTGATAAAAACACGTTTGAATTGAGCTGAAATCTAGGGTTTCGATTGGAAACTACCTGAATCGGTGAGATTAATTCATCTGTAAAATGTTATCCGTCAATTGTGAAATTTATTTCTAGGGTGAAATAAAAAAAAAAGGAGAGATGAGAATGACGTTTCTCAAAGAGAGAGTGATTTGTTTTTTTTTTTTCTTTCGTGTTTGTTGGATTTTTATTTTTATTATTATTATTATTATTCCGATTTTTTTATCAACGGATATGACCAACGAGATTTGGTTTTTTTTTCAATGAGATTTGGACTGTGGGCCCACTTTTTTTTTCTTTTTTTTTTTAAATGGTCTGATTTTGATCACATCATCACACTAGGATATGATTTATCAATGTCGAGAAGTTGACTTTGACAAATGGCTTAGCTAGCCTTATTCGATCTCAATTTTATTTAAGAGAACCATAAAGCCCATGGCAATTACTTGATCGAAGTAATTAGTTCTTGGTTTGAATAGCAGAAGAACAATTAATTGCAAAAATCATTTTAGGCCTGAGTTCTCTATATATTAAAACTGAATTTTCCTTTTTTTTTTTTTTTCTTTAATTTATCGAGAAGCCAAATTCAGTATGTGTATACATGTAAATATCTACATTAACTACTAGTGTATATAAATCATTTTAAGAATCATCAATTATAGTTTTTGGTTATTTAGTGTTATACTGGCATAGTTTGGGATTTCGAGATTCAAAAATTTGAAATTGATAATATTTCGATCTATGTCATATTTTGATTTTGACTAATTTTAGAATCATCAATATTTCGATTCTATGTTGTTGTTGTTTTTTTGAAAAACTAAAATATTCAGCGGAATTTTTACATTCCGTTCAGAATAATAAACAATTGCATATTGGTGGGGTGAAAAATTGAAAAGAGAAAGACAATCGAATATAGAGAGATATAATTTTAAAAAAAATTAGTTTTTTACACACTTTCACTGTAGATACTTGATTAAATCCAGCACATAAAACTTAAGTGCAATAGTCTATAACAAGAATATATCATCACAAAAACAATGTTAAATTTAGTTAACATTGTATTTCACAAATTATGACATGACACTCTCAAGTGAACTCATGTAATAGTGTGATGGTTAGCTAACCTTGCCTGTTCATCGTCTGTTCATCCCCGGGTCATAGCCACCCGGGAAACCTTAGTAGCAAATAAGGTTGAATAGGTCAGCAGTTCTTAAATTGTATTCCCCAAATTGAGGGAGGTTGTTCAAGTGAATACATTTGCAATACCGTGGGTCCGGATTCTTCTACCCTTTGGCCAAAGGGCGCGGTCCCTTGTTGGCTTGTTGTATATGCAGGGAAAATAAGAGAAACACCCATGTCTTTAAGCTTAGTTGTTTGTTTTCGATGACGAGAAGCATAAATCGTAGGTCAATTATATTAGGGCCCCAGGGTAAGTTGTACGTGTAAGAAACTGGAACACTTGAGGAGTCCAAAAGCACAAACATGCATCTGCATACACTGTTGTACGTGCGGATGCAGGACTTCATCATAGTAGCTATTGGAGATAGTCCAAAACCTTATCCCACGTCACTTGTCCCTTTCTTTTTCGTCCTCTTATTCGACAAAAGTCATAATGCATTCATTAATAAAAGGCTAATAATGTTGGTCGATCTGCAGAATAGGCACATAGCACAAAGGAGTTAATAGTTTGAAATCGATCTGAAGTTCTGATCAATCCTTTTCTCCAACTTTCTTCTCCAAGACATCTAGATTTTCACATGTGTTTTATATATATATCTTACCAAAAAATAATATTTTTACATGTGTTTTATATTTTTATGGTTGCTTAGAAGCCTTAGATACTAGATATCCAAAGTTCTCACATAGTAACGGACATAGATAAATTAGATTTGAGGAAAATAAAAAGGAAACATTTGCTATGTGAGGTTGCAACTAACTAACACTATATATCTTCAGAGGCTTATAGTGGAATGTTTAGTTGTCATTATTTTAAAATTTTCCATTTGTATCCAAATTTACATACAACATGCATGGACATTCATGCATGCTTTCATTTCACTCTTCAGTCGTCAAATTACATCTCCATCCCAAAAAAAAAAATATATATATATATACACACTTGGTTTTAAATAATTAAGTTAAGTGAGGCTCACATTTCAAGCATTCTCGATCAAGGGTATTAAGCCTTAAAAGGAAGAAGGGTATGATGATAGCATAGCTCCCATATTTGATGAAGCAGCTGGTAATGCAACTCCTCCGCCCAACTGAGCTTCAACTTGGTCCCAAATAGATAACCCTGTGCATTGATGAGACTCTACCCAATCATTAAATTCTTGTCTCTGTAAGCACTCCATGGTCGTCGTCATTTCGTCTTCGCCACCCAAGCTACATGAATGCAGTTCCATTGGCACCATATTTTCCATGTTCAACAATGGTGGCAAATAATTTGAATCCATGCAAGTAGCATATGTTGGAGGAGGAAGTGAAGCTTGAACTTGATGTTGATTTATGTGCCAAGAATCATTAATTAGGCATGCAGCTTCATTTAAAATTTCGGATCGTGTGTTCCCACTGTTAACGATCCCATGGACTGAGCCAGTGTCAAACATGAACTGAGGAGAAGAACTAAGCATGATTTCTTGAACTGGTAGCTTTGCTACCAAATCTTGATGCATTACATCTACTTGATTATTCACACCATAGCTTGATTGAATAGACTCAATATTTGATACCCCTGTCATGGAAGGGGCTGAAGTACTCTTTCTGATCTTCTTCTTAATCCATGAATTCCAGTAGTTTTTTATCTCATTGTCTGTTCTCCCTGGCAGGTGAGTTGCTATATGAGCCCACCTGCAAATCCCTTGTGAACGTCAGTATGTAAGTAACTAAGTACAGTACAATCAACCAGCCTTCAAGATCCACAACATAATTTTTATCAAAAAAAAAAAAAACACAACATCGATCATAATTTCATGGCCACAGCCAAGTCACATATAAATTTATTATTATTTACAGCATCATATATACAGAAAGAGAGAGGGCCGAGAGCGAGATACTATATATAAGCTGAAGAAATGGCAAGAATTACATAACCTGTTACCGACAACACCATGAAGGCTGATTATCAACTTCTCCTCCTCTGGTGTGAACCTTCCTCTTCTGATATCAGGTCTCAAATAGTTGATCCATCTCAAT
The DNA here is from genome assembly GCF_015680905.1 of Coptis chinensis. Classification (NCBI taxonomy): domain Eukaryota; kingdom Viridiplantae; phylum Streptophyta; class Magnoliopsida; order Ranunculales; family Ranunculaceae; genus Coptis; species Coptis chinensis. The sequence goes on along the minus strand of NC_141458.1, from coordinate 117,439,900 downwards.
CTACAACTTTTACCACATCTTTGAAGGCCTACACTGACAAAAGAATTATGATAAACATGTACAGTAATGAATCTTGCAAAAGTTCACAAAAAAAAAATGTGTTCTAATTTTGCTTCATTTTCGCCAAAAGGCAGTTGAAGTTTGTGATAAAAGAGGTGCAACAGTAGTGCCTGTATGGATTCAATAATGGTGTCGTCACCGTACAAAAGTGTGAAAGGTGCAACTTTCACTGGCAACACATATATAGTACGTTACCGAATAAGCTAAAAGCACTCGCATCAACGTACACCAAATTCCACAATGAACGGACAGCCCCTAGCTCATAATCCTGAATCCTGATTCTTCTTAACATACATTAATTAACATTCCAAGTTCATGAAGGCATTGAACCATAATTAATAACCATTGCATTACTAGGTTCCGCCATTAATTTTCTTATGGAATACAATACTAGATTGTGATCCATTCACATATCCAAGAGAGCATTGAAAAAAAACCAGGTGTTTTCTCATCTCAAGAAGACCAAAATGAAGTTGATAAGTGTACCAGAGTACATGGTGTATATGGGGGTTTACCTGCTTTCTCAGGAACTTCACTCCAACAACCATAGCCATTGGTGGTGATATATCGAATGAGCTTTTCGTCTTCTTCGGGTGACCAAAGGCCTCTTTTAACTTTCTGTTGATTGCAGCAAGAATGATGGCCCATGACTTCAATTCAAACTTCTCTATGCTAATCCCTCTCAATCTTCTTCAATTCTTCTTGTTGATTTCTTTGTATCGTTGCTGTTTGTTGTATGGTTTGGAAACGTTGGGCTTCTCTTTCCTTTTAAAAATGTTTAAGGGGTCCGACACTGGTACCGGATGGTCCCATTCTCTTAATAGGTCCCAACATTCCATCTAACCTTAAAACGACATGGCATCAACTTCATTCCATGTTTTCTACGTTCTACACTGTATTACTACATAACCAACTTCTTCACACGTACCCCCAACAACCCATGCTAAGACTACTAACCAAGTGTCCAAGTACACACTTTACTGTACCTCTCTACTCGACTGCTTATATTGTTATATAGGAGTATTTTCAGTTGCAACTTGACTCATTGTGCGGGCCTCTCAACACATGCCATTTTATACAAAACTCTATTAAACATATCGATAAAACTGGATTTTGACCTCGTGTGTAAAAGGCTTCGACGTGACATTGTGCCCCAGGATTTAAATTTCATTTTCGGTTATTGTTTCGGTGAACACAGAAAACGAAAATATATAAATTTTCGATAATTTTTTGCGAAAAGTAAAAAAAAAATATGCGAATATATCAACAAAAATAAAAAGTATGGATAACAACTATTATTTCAAATTTAAATATTTATACACAAAAAATGACCAAAATAAGACATATATGATATATTTCAATAATCAAATGTCCTCCCATAAAAAAATAAAATTAAAAAATTAAAAGGAAAATGCAAAAATGATTGATGGTAAGGTGAAGCTAAGTGTTTGTTTGAGAAAATTAGGTATTTAATGTTTAGTAACTAGTAAATATTAAATGTTAAATGTTAAATTGACAAAGGCCCGGGCTACTACGAGAATATCTTTATAGGGATAAGGGTTCCGAGACCGTTAGATGTGTGATCCAACAGTCCGAAAATCAAAAACAAAAAAGAAGAGAGAGAATGTGAGTTTGTTTTTTATTCTTGGATCTCGTCTATATGAGGATATCCTCGCGGTAGACGAACTCATTGACAAAAGTAACTTCTATTTAAATTATTTATTGCACTTTGTACAATTCAAAATTTTCTGTAAATTTCATGAAAAACTACATATTACTAAATGAAATCCAAAACATGATTGAAATTTTCGTAAAATTACTTTGAAAATTTACAAACAGAAAATATAGAGTTCGAAATGTTTCAATGGCCATCGAAAAAGAAAAATATCGTAAAAATTTAACGAAAACTTCTGAAATTTAGTTCCTTGATGTGACCACAAACAATAAGACAAACACGTCGAATGCATAACACAACTATGATCATTCATTATAGCAACATTAACAAGCAATGCTGAAGAGACGCGTCTTAGAGACACCAATTTACAATCTAGAAGGCACATGACATATTCCTAGTACAAGTCTCGCTCCTACTCCCTGAGTCCCGGGCATGGGCTTAAATTGGATGTCGTGAAACTAATAGACGCGTAGGTGTTGCATGGTTTAAAGTTCAAACCAGGGTGAACGTATGTACATCGATCAACATGATGCATCGTCTATTTATGAGAAACCTGATTCTAATCAAAATGAAACTTTTGTATTATTTGCATCTCCCATAACCCCGGACATGACTATAGACTATTATAGACTCTATTAGTCCTTCCACTAACATTAGCCAGGCCTATTGGCCATGTCTGTTTTACCGACAAGTTAAAAAAGAGGTAAGAACAATGTTTTCTTCGTTTCTTTATTTCTTTTCTGGTAAATGCATCTCTATCGTCATCAGTTTTAAAGAAATAATTATTTCCATTTGGAAACATAAATAATGCTTTATTCACAAGAAAAATAACTGATGTGCATAGGTTGAGCATGATTGTTAGCCTACAATATCTAGGTGAGACCCATCAAAAACTTGTTTCAGAATATTGTATATATTTGGACATTTTCAAATTCCTAATCGAAAAAAAAAAAAGAAGAATGTATGTTCTATAACTGGTAAATCTAATTGAAGTCTGTAAACCTTCAACCTGAATTCTACTAAACTTTTGTATTCATATCAACAAAGTTATCAAGCCTTTTCAATTATATATATGGCCGGTTATCTCAATCATATCGAAGTACTTATTTAGCTGCACATAGAGATTATAGATGGAATTACTTTAATTGTGGTCCCTGTGGATTACCTTATTTGCTAAAGACATTCTTTTATTTATTTATTTTTTTTCGATAACCAAAAGACATTCTTTTCTCATCAATAGAAATGGATATGATGTTGATGACTCACAGAGTCACAGTACAGAACATCGCCATACTTTGATAGATATGATACTTAAAATTTTGATCACCCAGCCATTGTCCCAAGTCCCAACATGGAAAAAGGTGATTTTATGGGTTATTTTGGCCCTTTGTCCTATTAAAGACTTGTTTATCGTTTAATTTATAACCATCTCGTCCCAATCAGAAGTATATAATTTTACCATAATAATGCAAACTTTAACCCCCTCCTTGCATTGTGTTACTTAAACTAGGATTTGGAAAGTTGTTAATGAGAGGATAAGTTAACTTGGAATACAAATTCGAGTACTTTGTCTAATGAGGAAAATGTTTGCATATACGTAGATAGACAAACTGGAGTGATAGATGCTGATTGATACAAATCATTCACCACATTTGATGTAAAGAAACGACCTATGACATTTGCTTAGATGGATAGCAAGGGCTACTTAGAAAGTTATTAAGCAAATAAATTCCCATGATTTAATAAGGAGGATTCTTCTCAAGGAGGGTTTGAAAAGGAGAAATGATTATGCTTAACTTTAGAGAGGAGCAACAACTGTGCAACTGTGCTTGGGACCTAATACAATATTAGTAACTTTTCCTTTAAAGCTTGGTTGGTTGAATTACAAAGTCATGAATGGGACCTAATACAATACCTCCACTATAATTATCTCACTTTCCTCATATGTGGTCCTGCTCGTAATAAGTCAGGAACTCAGGACACAACAATCTTCTTTCACTACCTCCGTGAAAACTTTCAGCTGCACATATGAATTTGGAATAATTGTTTCAAGGTAATTTCTCATCATTATTGGTTGGGTTTAAGTACACGCAAGGCTTGAATCCAAAAGACGAGATATACTGTTGCCACTGGACTTAAAAATTTAGTATACATGGCTAATTGCAAATATAATTATACAGGCGATATTCTGACAAATTATTAGGACCTAGGGACAACAAGAATTTTGTCATTTTGTCAGTGAATATGCAAGCTGTAAGGAAACTTGTAAGGCCGCCTTGCCTGTTTGAGTAAAACGGAAGGACGTACGAGATGTACTGTCGCCCTTCGATTAAAAATTCAGTATCATTGCCAAAGCGCGCAGTATATATTGACTGTGTTTTGCAAGTTGCATTGTACATGCTTTTAAGAGAATGGGAATGGTCGTTAGCGATTATCTCACAACTTGGCATGTTTCAAGTTTCAAGTTTTCTGCTATGTAAGTTGCTTAAATGTGATTTTGGAACAACTTTCTTCATTACAACTATCATCCTAATGAAACCATTGTCGCAAATTGAATGCTAAGACAAGCAAGGGCAATTGACAGCTTGTGTAAGCCGAACTTTTTGCTTTCTCCATGATGATTAAAAGTTATGGCAAATTTATACTTGGCAAGAGTCCAAATTGTCTTGCTAGAATTGTGATAATTTATTGAAAGACCAGGTTATATCTTTCTCGAACTCGGCAATATGACTCTTAGAGCATGTCCAATGCAAGTAACTTTTTTTCGTACGTAAGACTATTTCTTTTTTTTGCTACTTTTGTGGTGAAAAACAAAAAAAAGTTGCCCAATACAGAGGTGACTTTAAACTTTAGATGGAATGTTTGATTCCGTCTGAATGTAAAAATCGAAAAAATGCGCCGGACAAAATGAAACATCCCGTCTAAAGTTTTAAAAAAAACGAAAAAAAGTCGAAAAAACACGCGAGACAGAATGAAACATTCCATCCGAAAAAATTTAAAAAAAAACACACGTGACGAAATAAAACATTCCGTCCGAAACTCACAACTCAGTGAAAATCTCAGTAACAAGTGTTATCACCGTTGTGACTTAGTTACAAGTCACCAACTTTGTCCCCTTTGTATTGAGCAAGGATTTTTTGGTATTCAAATGTGAAAACTCTCAATTTCTCCTCATAGTGATTTGTATTGGGAATGCTCTTATGGCGAACCAAAAATAAAAAGTAGTCACAATGCAAAATTGGAAAGGATGTGAATATGATAATTTAAGCTTACATACACTGATGGCCACTAAAGCATTAATTTTGAGCCTAATATTTGACTCGCTCTGTTCGTGTCATCTCCCGCAACTTATAAAAAACTAATGTTCTTGCCATTGTCATTACTTGAAGTGTTGTATCAAAATTTAAGTATTGCGTTGGTGCTACCTAATGGAAAATTCTCAACAGCATTATGAAAAGAAATCAAGAAATTGGGCTAGAGAGTCTCATTTTTTTTTTTTTTAAAAAAAAACAACTCAAAAACCCGACCAATAATTTTTTTGGGTTTAAATATCTCTACATTGTTTTTATCCGCGTAAGTGTCCTATTGGCTCTATTTTTCAAGGCTTCACAGAGTCTCCAACTTTTTCTAAACTCTAATACTAATTACGAAAAACAAAAAATTCGAGTTTTTAGATATATATTATATTTATACCCTCACCAATCTATTTTTTGGAGCACTCGAGAAACTCTAGTTTTTTCTAAACTTTATTACTAATTGTGAAAAAGTATGATATAAATAAATAAACAATCTTATCTAGAGTTTCACAAAGTGTCCAACTTTTCATAAACAATATAGCTAATTACGGGAAAAAAAAACAAAATTACAAAAAATAATATTTTCAACCAAAAACGATTTTCCTAAAACCCTTACGCCACAAAGAATAGTTTCCACACTAATCTCAGACGAAGTTTAACATAACAAAGTTTCTTTCTAGAAAATGATAATGAAACTATGAAAAAACAAAGGAAAAGATGAATTGAGTTGCTTGAACATTTACTTTATGCATTTGTTAACCACACATGTGATTGGAAAAAAAGGAAAAAAAAAAAGTAAACTAATCATAAAATAAGTAATAGTGTACACCAAAAACAAATAAAATTGTATTGTATGCACTATATATATGGGCCTAACAAATAAAGTTGAATCAATTTGAGAGGTGTAAAATTTAGTCATAGTTAAGGATTTTAAAAACCACATGCCACAATAATTATGACATATTCTAATTAAATTTATGAATTTTATAATTTCCAATTTTAGCGGAATAACGAGATTCAGTTAAAACGGACGTTGGCTTAAATAAATTATATAACTATTGATTTAGTTAAAATAGACGTTAGGCATAAATAAATTATATACCAAACCAAACCAAAACAAATTACATATGGAAAATTAAATTATACAAAAAATAACATCACAAAATATATAATAGCAACTGGGAAACACCACCCCCCCCCCCCCTCCCCAATAATAACAAATATTTTCAAATATATATAATACTGCATAAAACTAATGTCAAAGAATAATTAACGAGAAACATAAAACTATATGCAAATACATCGAACTAACCTCAAATAATATTTAATGGGAAATCAAAAATTGGATGCACATGCAAGCATTAAACTAATCTTCAAAATTAATTAATGGACAATCAGAATATTGATACAACTGCATTAAACTAACCTCAAATAATAGTTATCGAGAAATCAAAACTTGAATGCAAATACATCAAACTAACACCAACAAATAATTGTCGGGAAATCGAAAATTGGATGCAAATGCATTGAACTAACCCTCAGAAATTAAATTACTGAAAAATCGGAAACTAGATGCAACTATATTTAACTAACCTAAAAAAATAACTATAAATTGAAAACAGGATGCAAATGCATGAAACTAATCTTTACAAATAATTAACGGGAAATCATAAACCGGATGCAACTACACTGAACTAATTTCAAAAAAAAAAATTGATGCAAATGCATTGAACTAACCTCAAAAAATAATTAACGGAAAATCAGAAATTTGATGCAAATTCATTGAACTACCCTCAAACAATAATTAACGGAAAATCATAAACTAGATGCAAATACAACCTCATAGAATAATAAACGAGAAATCGGAAACTGACCGGATGCAAATGTATTAAACTAATCTCAAAAAATGATTAACGGGAAATCGAAAACTGGATGCAAATGCATTGAACTGAGCTCGAAGAATAATTAGCAGGAAATTGGAAATTGGAAATTGGATGCAAATGCATTAAACTACAACAAAGAATAATTAACAAGAAATAAAAAATTAGATGCAACTGCATTGAACTAACCTCAAAAAATAAATAACAGAAAATCAGAAACTAGATGCAAATGCATTGAACTAACCTCAAAATATAGTTGTGTTATATGTTGTGGGAATGTTTCGATAAGTATAGTTTTGCATTTAAAATGGTGTTTATCATATACTTTTTTCATATAATTGGGAACACCTTGCTATTCAAGTAGCTTCAATATGGACTTCATCTTATTAGACAATTTCACAAAACTTCAATCAAACTTATATTATTAAACAACAAATGAAGTTGAAGGGTTTTATCAATGATGAGTTATTTTTTTTAATAGAGAGTGCATTGAGGTTTTATGTTATAAGAAATTTGGATGAGTGAGCAATATAATATAATATCGTATATAATAGTTATGCATATATAGTTGAATATATTTTTTAGAATAATTAATATGACAGGACCCGTTCGTAGATAATCTTTGAAGATCCCACATAGTGAGTCAGGTATATAATTTAAATAATAATTAACGGAAAATGGGAACTGGTTAATCTTTGATGATCCAATATAGTAAATCAAACATAATTTATTTTTATGTCATGTTTACAAGGACACTACATATGGATAAGTAGAAAGTTGGTATTACACACCACATTTGATAATTAAAAGAAAATCGAAAACTAGATTCAAATACATTGAACTGAGCTCAAAGAGTAATTAACGGAAATCAAAAACTTTATGCAAATGCAATAAACTAAACTCAAAAAGTAATTAATCAGAAATCGAAAACTAGATGCAACTGTATTAAACTAACGTCAGAGAATAACTAATGGGAAATTAGAAATTGGATGCAAATACTTGAAAAATATTTAACAGTAAATCGGAAACGGTATGCAAAAATGCATCAAACAAACCTCAAATAATAATTAACGATGAATCAGAAACTGGATGCAAATGTATTGAACTAACCTCAAAATATAATTAAAAGAAATCATAAACTACATGCAACTGCATTGAACTAACCTCATAGAATAATTGACAGGAAATCAGAAGCTACATGCAAATGCATTAAAATAACCTCAAATAATAGTTAATAGGAAATCAGAAACCGGATGAAATTGCATCGAACTAATTAAAACATCAAAGCATAAATAATCATAAATCATAAACTAGATGCAGATATATTGAACTAACCTCAAAGAGTTATTAATGAAAAATCGAAAATTGTATGCAAATGTAATGAACTAATCTAAAGACTAATTAACGAATATAGAAACATAAAAAAATAGATGCAAAATCGAACTAACCTTAATGAATAATTAACGATAAATCATAAATTTGATGCAACTGCATTGAACAAACCTCAAAAAATAATTAACGGGAAATCGAAAACTTGCTGCAAATACATTAAACTAACCTCGAAAAATAATTAATGAAAAATCAGAAATTGGATGCAACTGCATTGAATTAACCTCAAAGAATAATTAACGGAAAATCAAAAACTGGATGTAACTACATTAAACTAAAATCATATATTAACTAACAGGCCGGGAAATCAAAAATTGGATGCAACATCCTTGATGAATATTTAACGGAAAATTAGAAACTGGATGCAAATGCATTGAAATAACCTTAAAGAATAGTTAACTAGAAATCGAAACCGGATGTAACTACATCGAACTACCCTCAAAGCATAAATAACCGGAAATTGATTGGAAGCTAGATACGAACTAACTTCGAAAAATAATTAACGGGGCATCAGAAACTGGATGCAGATGTATTAAACTAACCTCAAAGAGTAATTAATAGACAATTGAAACCTTAATGCAAATGCAATTAACTAATCTTAAAGAGTAATTAACGAAACATTGAAAACTAGATGGAACTGCACTGAATTAATTTTAATGAATAACTAACGGGAAATCGTAAACTTGGTGCAACTGTACTAAACTAACTTCAAATAATAATTAACGGAAAATCAAAAACTTGATACAACTACATTGAATTAACCTCAAAGAATAATTAATGGAAAATCAGAAACTACTAGATCCAACTACATACATTGAACTAGCCTCAAAGAATAATTAACGTAAAATTGAAAACTTGATGCAAATGCATTGAACTAACCTAGAAACATAGTTGTATTATATATAGGGATAATATAATATCTCGACAAGTGTAGTTTTGCATTTTAAGTAATGCTTATTATAATTATTTTATTATTATTGGAAATGTATTGCTATTTAAGTAGCTTCAATATCATCTTTGCCACATTGAGCATTCTCACAAATTTCAATCAAACTTCTATTATTAAACATAACAACCAAAATAAATCGATGGGTTTTACCAAGATTTGGTGCTTTCGTTCGATAGAGAGTGATGCAAGAAATTTAAACAAGTGATTAATATAATTTTCATATCTCATAGCTATGAATAGTTGTTAATATTTTTTAGAATAATTTAATATAACGACACCCGTTCGTAGGATGGGTTCGAAAGCTAGTTTTATAGAAAATATTTAGAATCTAAGTTTTTAACTGAAGACTAGGCACACCTGTTATTTTTTAATATAATTTATTATCTTTTTACCCTTCCACTATAAATATCTGTGGTAAGATAACTACTAAAATAAGATTGAATAGGATAACTACTTGTAGATAAGATAACTACCACAACAAGAAAAATAGATTTTTGGTTTGAATAGAATTTAGATTTATAAGAAGTAAAGCTAGTGTGCGCAGGAGAGAGAGAGAGAGCGGTGTATTGAATATTTAAACCTAGGCCACTCATAACTTCATAACTACAAAAAATATTGGTGTATTACTCCACAGAGTACTGTACAAGGGCCTAGAAACCAGCGCACGAGTAAATAACTTAAATACTAGCTTGTATGCTCGTGCATACACACTTTTTTCAATTGGGAGAGAGATTTTGTTTTAATAGGAGAATGATTCCCATTTTAATTAGATACGATAGATTTTCGTTTAATTTTCAATAGGAGAGAAATTCTCATTTTAATAGGATAAGGATAAGGATTCCTGTTTTAATTAAAAGTGTTAGAAATAATAGAAAAGAAATTCCTATTTTTCAAATAAGAGAGAAATTCTCGTTTTAATAGGGAATTATTGAAATTTTAATTGAGCTCGAAAAATACCCCGTGTGAACTTTAATATTAAGATATAGATAGATGTGTTTTAAAATGTTGAGTTTCAAAGTAACTTAAATACATTTAAAATTTATGAATTTTTTTTTAAGATATTATGAGAGAGGAAATATGTTGTTTCACATATGGTCAGCTTGGGTGTAAAAACTAAAAATATTATGCCTATGTATTACGAGTCCAAAAAATTCTTAAAAGACTCTTAAACTAAATTTCTGAAAAAGAAATGGCATCCTCAACAACCAGTTACAGAGATGGGATCCACAACCCTTCGGCGGCAGCACTTTATAATAATGCCGTCTAACGTCAGCAAGGACTGGACTACAGTGTTTGCCGATATTAGATATTTGTAATTGATTGCAGAGGAACCCATTATGAAAAATCCCTAAAACACCCGAGGACAAACACGTACAAAGCAATCCCTGAAAGGATTCGAAACAGAAGAAGAAGACCATTATGCTATCCAATCATTCAGACCATGCAATGGAAAGTTGGAAACATCAATTTCTGGCGTACCATGCAATATCCCGGTTCAAGTTCTCTGGATATATGAACCAAAGTCAAAAGTTACGAAAGCAACTCATGCCTGGGTGATGTAGGCAGTAGGCCTAAAGCACTGTATCGATGAAGATTTATATCATTTACTTTGAGAAGAATAAAAAAGGGATCTTGACTTAAACAATCAAGTAGCCTACAACATTAGTCCAATAAAATTGGCCAACTAGAGCTTCCATAGTTCCCCTGCTTGATCCATTAACAAATAAGAATTCTTCCCTATATTCTACGTCCAAGAATGACAAAAAACAACATATTAGTTTTCAGAACCAGTTATTCTAGACTCTACACACATAAATGCTAATTTGATACAAGAAATTTTTGGATTCCTCTTCATCTTCTTCACTAATATATCTCTGTGGATAACACGTCAGACCTTAGCACGCCCTTCTGTTTCGGTGATAAACAGAAAGAAAATTATAGTGGTGTGAGTGTCACACAAAGTGCCCAATATATCGCCACAAATGACACTTATCAATATCAAGTATTTAAGTCGCAAGGAAAAAGAAAAGAAAGACAGATAAAATAAAAATTATAATGAAAAATTAATAATGACATAAGTGATGACTGATGAGGCTAAAATCTGAATTTTACTGTTTTGTTTTTGTGTGAATATTCTCAATGAGATCAGCATACTAAAAGATAGTAGCTATTCAAAATTTCCAATTTCCCTTGAAATGACAAATTTTATCCAAAACTAACGGCCATAAAATTTCAAATCCATTGAAAGTTGAGGTTACACTTGGAGAGGTTAGATAATATCAAATCTAGCTGATTTTTAAACATAATGTGGTATCATCCTCATTCCTCAGTACTCAGTCACCAACAGCTGGAATTTAAATCCATGTCTGTGTCAAACTGAACAAAAACAGGCTAATCACATCTGTAAACCAGCCTAATGACCGGTTGTTATCCTAAAGGTAGAGGAGTATTGTATACTAAACTCACTGACCTGTAGCGACTGACTAGGGCTTTTCTAGAAACAGACTACATTTTCAACTCAGTCGGCTAAGTTGGCATCCTGGAGCTGCATAGGAGAGACATCAATGTCTTATTAGCATTAGCACTGCAGCTAGATTATATACCATTGCTTGCTCCACTTTTACAGAACGAATCAACCAACAGACATCATAATTGGATCAGTGCTTTGAAGTCTTAACTGGACTTGAGGAGTGCTCTTTCAGTTGATAACAAACGGTGTAAAGAAGCACGGGTGGACTCCAACAAGAAGCAGAAACTAAAAGCATTTCATGCAGTACCCTGAGATATTAATACTGACATCTAATGTAGTGATGCCTTCTCTCTTTTGTCTATAATTTCAATGTAGAAGTAACACCTCCAAGACTTAAAATTCTTCTTACAACAACACTGACCAAGACAAAAGCAAAACTGCCAAAGGCTTGGAGTATCTTTTAAATCTCACTACTTGGGGAAACCATAACTATTTGTCTTTTTTAACACAATTTGTTTGAAAGAACATGACATTGGAAAATTCAAGAATACACAAAAAGTACAACAGAACACTCTTCACTTTTACCTCCGTCCTTTAGATTTGGAATCAAAATGATGTTTCTTCAACTTCTTTTTGCGAACTACAACAGTTTGGCTTCCACCCTCTGTGAATGGCATCCCCATGAGTGCAAGTAGCCTTTGACCTTCTTTATCAGTTTTCGCTGTGGTAGTTATGCAAACATCCATCCCCCTTGGTTTACCAAGGGCATCATAACGGATCTCTGGGAAGACACCTTGCTCTCGCATACCAATGCTATAATTTCCATGCCCATCAAAACTGTTTGGGCTGACACCCTGAAAATCCCTTGTCCTAGGAAGCCCCAAGTTTATAAGTCGGTCCAGAAATGAGTACATAATCTGCGAAATACTCAGGGAAGCCTAATATGTCATCTCCTGTGAGCTATGCTGATATATATAGCAGAGGATTGACAATAATCAAAGTAAATGCTTTACCAACCCAACAATAAGCAAATTTGCGAAAGACTTAAGGAACCATCTGTTTGTCTGAATATGTATGGTAAGGTTTGGCAGGAACCACAACTGAACTCGTTTAGCAAAAACAGGTTATATTTACAACGTTTTTATAAAGCTGCAAAGAGTTAGAACATGCCAACTGACTGACACAGTCTATGTGATGAAATCCAAAGTCCTTACTATATCTTGTTTAAGACAAGGTTGATCACTTGGTCGCTTTTAGTGTCATGTTTTAGGGTTATTCATGGAATTCGCGCGTTTGGACCTCATCTAGGCTTCTCCTTTATTTGAATATTCTTTCTGGCAGACTTGCACACCATTATGATAAATTAGTAAGTATACTAGGACAGGTTGTCAGGCCTTTAATCTTAGGTAGATAGTCAACTTTTGTGGCATTATGATTCACTAGCCCTTCGCCTTTCAGAAACCTTATATATAGTTTATCTAAGTAATTGGGTATTCACGAAAATGATCCATTGTGCTATTAATTTCAAGAAATCATGTCAATGTGCATAAATAATAGGACTCACATTTCCCCTGAGTGTGACTGCAAGTCCAATTGGCTGACCTTCTCTAAGCTTAAATGTAGCAATAGACACCCTCGCCCGAGTCTTCACTGGCCTTTGACCACAAATAATAGACAAATCTTTCATTGCTGCATCTAACCCTTTAGAATTCTGTGCAGCTTCTCCAATCCCACAGTTCACTACAATTTTCTCCACTTTAGGAACCTATACACAAAATTCAACAAAACAATCTTCAACGACCAATGCCACAAAAACAACTAAAGTGTGAAAATTTACAAAAAATGAGGAAAAGCAGTGTCTTACCTGATGCATATTAGTGTAAGCAAACTCCTCTTTAAGCAAGGGGACAATTTTCTCCAAGTAAGTAGTCTTGAGACGTTGAACCTTTTCTGCTTCAGATTTTTCCACTAGAACGACATTTGAAGCCTTTACTGAAAACCCACATTGGTTTCTTGAACTTGGTGTTGGAAATCGTGTTGAAATTGGAGATGAAAGTATAGGTGATTGACCGTGGAATGAGGAGAAACATGAATGTAGAGTTGCTGATGACGCCATTTCAGGATCTTCCCCTTGAGGATAAATTTGTCAGTCTTACTTATCCACTCATGTTTTTGAGTTTATTTAGCAAATAGTCTCTGTTTTTTAAGGCCCAAAATATCAAATTTGGTGAATATTTTGATGTACCAAAAAAACGATATATATAAGAAATATCTATATATTTTTTTATTGACCAGTCAAAATTTTGTTTTGTATGTCGATATATCAGAAATATCATCGATTATATTAAAAATATCATCAATATATCAATCAAAGTCAACAATTTATATCGGATATATCATATATATCGTTATATCGGAAATTGATATATATATTGGAGAAAAAAAATTTTAATATTCGGTTGATATATATCGAATATATACATGTCGGTGTACAAAAAAAATAATATATATCAGATATATCAGCAATATTTTGGGCCTTGATCTCTACTAACTTAAAAATCGCAGTTTGATCTACAGTACAACACATTTATTTTTTTTATGTGTGACTTGGGTCACCTTTTTCATGATTGTTTTGCCCCTAATAAATAATTTAATCTCCAATAATAATAAACTATACTAGATAACTACTAAACAGTGAGGGCGTGAAAGGAGGGTGGAGAAGAGAGAGGGAGAGATGGGTTTGTGGGTGGAGAGGGAGAGAGAGTTAGAGTTTGGTTGAGAGGGAGAGGAATATGTGAGGACAGACAGACATAAACCTACCAAACTATCTTTTGTCCCACGTACCCCACTTATCCCAAAAACGTTCGCCTCCGCTCACTTGATAAAAATAGTAATACAATTTGATATAGGGGCAAATATGTCACTCAAATCACATCTAGCTTTAATAAACATGTTTTGACAGTTTTGCCTATGTCCTTTTTATATATTGAAGATTTTATCCCTCACTTTTTATGACTGTTTTATTTTGTTCTTTTACTATATTGACGATTTTACCCCTATTTTTATTTTAAAAAATTCTTTTACTATATTGATGATTTTACTCCTATTTTTACTTTTGAAAAAATCTACAGTATTGTAGGTGTGCGCAAGAATCAAGGCCATTCTTTTACTATATTGATGATTTTACCTCTATTTTTACTTTTGAGAAAATATACTGTACGCCGGCTGTAGGTGTGCACAAGAATCAAGCCCACTCATCACGGCAAAAGGTACGTGTGTATTGCATCACGACGTAGTTTGCAAAGGCCCATATTCATGCACTCTAAATATAGAACTATTTACTTTTTAAAGAAAAACGCACAAATGTGTTTGTGCTACTTAGGGTGTGTTTGTTATGATGAAAACATTATGGAAAGGAAAAGGAAAATAGTCTACATTTTCCATAGTTTTATTAGTTTAGAAAGACTTTTCTATGGAAACAAAATTATGCCTGCGCACCGGTACCGAAATTTTTTGGAAAGAAAAGGAAATGAAATAAATAGATGGGCCTTGACCAAAATACAATTATTCGTGATGTAAAGTGGCATTATTATTCATTTCCATTTTCGCGCAAACACCTACAGCCATTCCATTACATACATTTTAGATTTTCTCTAAAATTTAACAAACACACCCTTAGTTCCCTGGGGGAGGTTTGACTTCTAGACATAAATCGTGACTGAAATTTCGTTTTGAACTCACCGATTCAGCAGAAGTTCCGAGATAAAAAATAATGACGTTGGAAATACGAACGGAATGAGGTTCAAACGTAGACAAAGAATCAGCGGAAGCCTCATTCCTGAACATATCTTTTATTATTATTATTATTATATTTTGAATCCGTTTGGTACGTCAAGTCCAGCATAAATGGCAAACTCTTTATCTAAGAGAAGAACTAATAAGCGACCGAGTCTTCATAACTCTTCTTCTTCTTCTCCTTCTCCTCCTACAATGACCAAAAGATACTTCCTTCTCTCTCTGTGTTTTCTTCTATCCGTTTTCTTTATTCTCTTTATTACTTTAAAGTTGCCCAAGAAAACAACTAGTATTCAACCATTCCCTTCCTCTCATATTTCCTCTATTCAAGTCGTCAACCAGTTTCCTCACGATCCAAATGCCTTCACTCAGGTATTAATACAATTTCCAATTCAAGTCTTTAAATTTTTGAGAAATGACTTGTTTTTTTTTCAGGGGCTTTTGTATGCTGGAAATGATACACTGTTCGAATCAACTGGTCTTTATGGTCAGGTATATCCTATTTCTTTTTACGTTTTTTGATATATATTTTTCAGATGACAAGTAGTTGTAGTGAAATCAATTTTATTATGCCTTGTGCCTCGATAAAACTTAGTTTTCAAGATCAGAATGTGCAGGTAACACCAAACACGATGAATTGATGACAATAGAGGAAGTGGTCACATACTATGTATTTTTCTGCCAATCAGTTTCTAGTTTCTACTAATACATTACATCAAATACGTACTTAACAGAATATGTTGATAAGGGGGTTGAACATGCTCTCTCAAATTCAGTGATTTGGATATCCCCGTCTCAAATCGCACTCCTTGATGGTTTCCGACACATGTATTCACCGTATACCTATACAGAATGGAGTGTAGAGTCCTATATTTTCTTAATATCTTTAATAATTTTTCTGAGGGGACATATTCGTGCTGCATTGTATATTTTTTTTCTTCCTTGGTTCATCTTAATTTATTAAATGACGGTTTCCATTCCTTCTGTCAATTGCAGTCATCTATCAGGAAGGTTGTTATACGTACAGGAAAGGTATTGAACTCGACTTTTAAAGTTTTTTTTTCCGGATGCACACAAAAGACCTTACACTTTTGTATAAAGTTGTGCAGCGTGCAGAATACAATTAGGATAACCCTATTTCATAACACATAATAACATGTCTCAATTGTTTTTATACATCTGTATCTGGTAAATTAATTACCCTTTGATTGTATGTTCTGTTGTTCTTGATTAGGTTGAAGTACTTCAAGAAATGGATAGCTCTGATTTCGGGGAGGGCCTTACTCTTCTTGGTGACAGGTCTGTACGGAGACAGTAACAAAGTTCAGCTTTCTTTTGTATCATATAGTTAAAATTTTTGTAGGCTCATTAGTGTTTTATTTATAAAAATAATAATAAATAGTATGTAATAATAGTATCCTGATTTTTTTTCCTCGTTAGATGTTCACTTGGATGTCATCTTGCGGGGGAGAGGGGGGTGGGTTTCTACCTCGTTAGATGTTCACTTGGATGTCATCTTGTGGGGGGATTTAGATTTTCTTTTTCTTTGGTGAACTGAAGGTGATTTTTCTGGTCTAGAAGTAAGTAACAGAGTAAAGTGGCGCTTTTAGAGAAATTTTCAATGCGTTAATCCTTTCATTAACTCTTTCATCTTTCATAAATTATTGAATCTGCGGATGTTCGATCTTAATGAGTTTTGTTCATTTACTTTTGTAGATTGTTTCAAGTGACATGGAAGAAGAAAAATGGTTTCATATATGATCGATATAATCTAAGCAAAGTTTGTGCTTCACCTTTACGTAATTTGTTTCTATTCTGGTTGTGAAGTAACTCATTTATTTTGTTAGTAATAAAAAGAAAGCAGTATTTTTAAGAGTGTATGAATGAACATGCATATTGAGAGCTCTTCATTTTTTTTTTTAATATTTTTCCCGTTCATGTAAACAGTTTGAAAAATTTAGCCATCAGATGCGGGATGGTTGGGGTCTAGCAACTGATGGGAAAGTGTTATTTGGGAGTGATGGATCTTCTACACTATATCATCTGAGTCCTCAGACATTTAAAGGTCCTCCAGCATATAGCAACCCCCTTTCCTTTTGTATGATACAAGTTGCTTTCATCTTGATTGTACTTTTTTTTCTGAATAGCTTGGTAAATGCAGTCATAGAGAAAGCAATTGTCAAATACCATGGCTATGAAGTTCATAATCTCAATGAATTGGAATATGTAAATGGTGAAGTTTGGGCGAATGTTTGGTCGGTATGCATCTTTTCTCTCTTCTATATTTGCTAGTGCTTTATACTTAACCCGTTTGTTCATTCCATCATGTAACAAGTTTGTTACGGTAAGTGCATTTTGAATGCATCTATGTTGTAGGAAAAACAACTCTTAGGTTTGAAAGTTATGGCGTCTTGGAATTTTGAAAAAGAACAAGAACAAACATTCGAGGCAATGACAATTTTCATATTTATCCCCACACTTTCCCCCATCTCTTCCTGCCACAACTTCTTTTGTTGGCTTTCTCTTTCAATTTTATCTTCAAGAGCTTTATATCTACAGTTTCTGCAAATAAAAGTTTATACTAGTTTCAGGCATAACTATCTTTTTGTCTTTATGCTCCCATTGCTCCAAATTCAGAACTTGCACAGTTGGTTTGCCCTTGAGTTTTATTATATAGGAGATATAAAAATATGTTTTAATCCTGTCTGATAATTAGTACCTTAAGGAAACCTTTCTGTTATATGGTGCAGACCGATTGCATTGCTCGAATTTCACCTAAAGATGGAATTGTACTTGGATGGATTCTCCTACCCACTCTAAGGTTTGTTTTGATTGGTTTTCTCATCAATGACTAATATTCTTCAAGTTTTATAGAATGGGTCTTGTTGATTTTTGAGAAACTTTTTCCATATACTCTAGAAGTTGACCTATCTGTTTGTTTATTCTATGGTTTTATGCTTTTCGCCAGGGAGCAGTTGTTTCAAGCTGGAAACCGAGTAAGTATCATGCAATTGTAAAAAAAATCATAATTAACTAATATGGTTAGCATTTAGCAAAAACCAAATCAATTTTTATGCTCTGTTACCTCTATGTTGACATTGAAAAATTCATGCATACCAGGAGATTGATGTTTTAAATGGAATCGCATGGGACAGTGAGAAGAACCGCCTTTTGGTATGCCTTACCCCTTTACCTTTAGATGATATATCATTAGATAACATGAATCTCTGGGGATATAGATTGAATACTACAAAGTTCTGAACCATTAGGAAGAACGCCCGCACCTGCAATGTTTCAGGCACTCTAATTGATTAAAATAAGACGCAGTGCAACTTAGTGTGACATAGCCGCACAAAGCCATTAGGAAGCTCCATAGCAATCCAGCTTGTTGTACCATAGGCTACGTCATATGTCGAAGCAATGTCAGTGGTCTTCTAATGAGGAGAAAATAACAAGTTTGGGAGCCTTGTTTACTCTCTACAAACACTGATCCTTACTACTGTACATGTAGATACTGGGTAGTCATGCTTTCTCAAAAGTTAATTTTTCTACACACTTAACTCGTACTGTTTTATTATGCTGAATGTCCATAAGGTTCCTCAAAGGTTGACCTGCATAAATGTTTATGGTCTATTTACAAGTGTTAAGGGTTGCGTGAAACAACTCCTTAAGGCTAAGTCCAATGGTGCGGCAAAACACCAAATATCACGGAAATTTTGATCCAATGGTGCGTCAAAACGCTAACCCGCCAACGCTATCGGTATAAATTTACTTATATATAGCGTCAGTTTTAACGGGATAGCATCAAGTCTACACGCTACTTAAAGTGGCGGGTAAAAGAAATCTAAACCACACGCCTTTGGGAATGGCGGCTAGAGAGTCAAAAAAAAAAAAAAAAAAATTTAATTTTTTTTCCCCACACGCCTGTGGGAATGGCGGTTGGAGAGTCTAAAAAAAAAAATCCTACCCGCCATAGGCACTGGCGGTTGAGAGTCCTAAAAAAAAAAATCTTTTTTTTTTTTTATTTTTTTTCCACACGCCTGTGGGAATGGCGGTTGAAGAGTCCCAAAAAAAAAAAACCATTGGATTGGGAAACGCTAAGCCGCTAACTGTATACACTATGCTATTGTGGTTTGGCGGGATGGCGCACCAAACCATTGGACTTAGCCTAAGAGGCTTGCTACCTATTGTTCTCGTAATTGTTTAGCGGTAAATGAATTAGTTTTATGTAACACAAGGCGGTGATCGACTACCCTTTTGTTCGTTTCGAGTGTCATAAGTTTCCTTCTTATTTTTCTGAGAGTCAAAAGAGGAAATTTCAAATTTAGCAGAAAGGGATAGAGCACTTATATCTCATATGTCATGTTGATATTAAACACGTTCTTTCTTCAGTGACTGGGAAACTCTGGCCAAAGCTTTATGAGATCAAGCTGCATCCTGTAGGGGATCCGTTTCATGGATCCATTGAACAACTATGCCTTCGAGGACAAGCATTCCGTTTTGCAGAACCATAGTCTAGCTAGCTGTCTGTAAGATTTTGACCTGAAGCAGTGAGGAACTGATGATTGGGCGGGTCTGAACTATACCAATTAAATTGTATCAGATTGAAACTAACATTGTTGAACAGCCTTTTTGGTTATAGTCGTATTGAGATGATTAACCACCTTACATACTACAAGTCTTAGTACAGTTGTAAGGATTATTTGGAGTTCTTGTTTCAGTGACTTGCAATGAGACATCATTTCTGCTTCCCATCCCGTTGCTGATGGTGAATGTTTACCTTGTCATATGCTTTTGTTCTGTATATTTAGCTAGAAGACTAGATTCCAGACAAGATATCCAGATAAAGATAACCAGACAAGACATCAAATAGAAATAGAACGAGACCGGACAGATCATTTTGAATGCAGATATAAGAGGTTTTCACCAGATCTAGCTCCAGTCTTATTAAGTATCAAAAGTGTAAATGGAGCATCTCTGCATATGCATATTTACCACTTCAAATCTGTTTGTGTTGGCCTCTCTCCCTCTCTGTATATAGATCTCTTACAACGCCATCTTCTCTTTATGTCATTTTTGCTTTAACTTTTGTATCTGTTTTGATACGTGAATATCACCATCAATGGCATACGGGTCATTGGAGAAGAAATAATTTCAAAACTCTTACTTCTTCTTCTTCTTTTATGGCTTCTTCTTCTGCCTCTCTCTTAATGAGCCAAAAAAACTACACTCTTCTCATCCTCTGTTTTCTTCTCTCCGTACTCACACTTCTCTTTATTACTTTAAAGTTACCGAAAAAAAACAACTATGTAATTTGTATGTATTTGTTTTTATGGTCTTTTAACAAATACAGGGGCGGATGCAAGATTCAACAAAGGGGGTTCGTAATTCTCACTTTTTTTTTAGTGAATAGTGTACTTTTGGGTTTTGAGCAAAATAGGGGGACTCAGGTTAGCCAACTTTTCCGCCCCTGAACAAATACATTACATATTTACATCAAATTCATACTTAAGAGGATATGTTGATAGGGCTTGAACATGCTGTCTCAAATCCAGTTTTTTGGATAGTCGTTCTCCCTGATGGAGTTCAACACTCGTACCCATATGCCAATTGAAAATGGAGTTTAGAGACCTATATTTTCTTAATTTCTTCAGTAATTTTTCTGAGGGGGCATTTTTGTGCTGCATTTTTTTTTTCCTTCCTTGGTTTATTTTATTGTAATTCATCAAATGACGATTTACCTTCCCTTCCACTAATTGCAGTCATCTGTCAGGAAGGATGATATACGTACAGGGAAGGTATGGAACTTAACTATTGTGTGTGTGTGTGTGTTTTCTCAGGAAACGTAATTAGGATAGTCCTATTTCATTGACCTTTCATTTTTATTTCTTATACAGTTACCTTTTACAACTTTTCTGTTCAGTGACTGGGAAACTATGGTCAAAGCTTTTTGAGATCAAGCTGCATCCTGTAAAGGATCCATTTCATGATTCCATAAAGCAAGTATGCCTTCGAGGAAGTGCACAGCCATAGACTGGCTGTCAGCAAATTTTGGCGTGGAGCAGTGATGATTGGCTGGATTATTTAGCCTCAAAGATATCTTAACTGTACAAAACTGTATAAAACGCAAAATAGCCTTCAACTGGTTAATAGTCCTTGTGAGACAATTAACCACCTTACACATTATTGTTAATCTTATCACAGTTGTAGGGACGAAATTTTCATTTTTTGGAGTTCTTGTTGCAGGGATTTGCAATAAGACATCATTTTTGCTTCCTATCCTGTTGCTTTTTATTGTTAACTTCCTATCCTGCTGTTGAATGTGAAAATTTTCCTTGTTCTTTAGCAAAATTTATTAATTGAAAAGAACAAAAGTTACAAGGGCCAAGTACTAGACTCCTGAATCCTGATGCCTTCCCACTTGGTCATCCGTGTGTGTGTTGGGGGGTGGTTGAGATTTAGTTTGTGGGGATCCTTCATGTACTTTTCTCATCTTGGCTTCAGAACCCAAGGGAGTTGAGATGATCCAAAAGCTGTTTTAGCAGCCTCTGAATCAGAATCGATCCATAGTCTCTTCCAAGTTCCAAACTCTCTGAATTGCCTTCTCAATGCCTCTAAAATAGCCATGCAACTAGTAGGTACCTGCAAGTGATCTCTAGACATTCCCATATCCTGCTCTGCTTGGATTTCTCATGAAAATTTACCTTGTCAAGTACTTCAGTTTTTTTTTATCTACCTAGAACGCTAGAGTCCACGCAGGTAGAACGGCTGTTACGCTTGGGTTTTTGGATAAATATAAAAAACATGACATCAAATCTGATTGAGACGGGTAACTCATCCATGATTGCAGACATAATATTCTCTGTAAGAGGGGTTTTCATTTACCTGATCTAGTTCTACCTTGATGAATACAATATTTAATTTCACCTTAAAAGTTTCTTCTTTTAAATGGAGCGTCATTTTATTCCACTACAAATGGAGCATCCATGGAAATGGTATGAGCTGTATATTAGCAGAACAAATTCTCATACGACAAATGAATATTTAACCTATGGAATCTGCCACTTTGAAACTAGATTTGTT
The DNA here is from genome assembly GCF_015680905.1 of Coptis chinensis. Taxonomy (NCBI): domain Eukaryota; kingdom Viridiplantae; phylum Streptophyta; class Magnoliopsida; order Ranunculales; family Ranunculaceae; genus Coptis; species Coptis chinensis. The sequence continues at coordinate 117,417,303 of NC_141458.1, read as the reverse complement.
GAAAATTGACTAATGCTGTAAGCAACTGAAGCTTTTTGATTCATGTGGTACGACGTTATTTGCTTGTTGTACACTATCTTTTGAACTAATTCACTGAAAAATCTCCAAATTTGGGGATGTACCTAACGTCCTAACCGTTACAGATAACATGACAATGACCGCTCCCAAATCACAATCCACAGCATCCGTAAATTAAAAAAAAAAAAAAAAAGGAGCAAACTACACCAAATAAACACAATCTTCACAATTCACAGCTGGTACTAAATTTCAATGGAGTCTAAAAATATCTCTTGAATCCAGTGTTTGTGATTCCGAATTTTTTTTCGGAATTTCATCCAATATTTTGGTTTTTCAAAAAATCGGAATTCCAAATATAGAGTCAAAATATTAATTATTCTGAAATCAATCGAAATTTGATGAATTTTGGTTTTTGAATTTGTCGGAATTCCGAAATTCCGAACTATGCTTGAATCGTTCAAGTAACAAGTTGAGCACTTGAGCTTGAACAAATTCAATCCACAAAGTCTACCGAACTCCTGAAGCATTTTCAAGTGAGCGGAGCAAACGTTCTGGGCCGAGGGGGGTATTTGAACAAAAGGTCATTTGGTTGGTTTCTCTTAGTCTGTCCTCATTCTTCATCTCTTCTCTTTGTTCCTCGCCGTTTCAATATCTCTTTCTCCCCTCTCCACTCATCCCTCTCTTCTCAGCCCCATTTTGTATAAAGATATCTTAATAAGTATCAAAGTTTAACCGGTATTATTTGGATAGCGGCGTGTTATGAAATTTCAGTTATCCGATATTTACAGCGAAATCCAAGACCAAGGCCCAAAATATCACCGATATATTCGATATATATCATTTTTTGTATACCAATATTGATATATCCGATATATATCTACTGAATACTGAATCTTTTTTTTCTCGATATATATCGGAATTTCCGATATAAAATTTTATATCACTGATATAACTGATATATGTGATATTTACGATATATATAGTTTGACTTTTTTACCATTTTTTAATATAAATTTCCAATATTTTACGATATTTTTTTACTGATATTTATGATATTTTAAATAATTTGGAATGGTCACAAAAAAAATAGATATATCCAATATTTCTAATATATATCGGATTTTGAATACAGAAATATTTACCGTATTGGTAATTCGATATTTTGGGCCTTCCAAGACAAGTGGCAATTAAGTCGTATTGGTAAAGTCGTAAAAGAAGTAAATAACTCCATACTCCAACACACACGCGTCATTAACACTGAACTCAAAACTCAGAAAAAAAACAAACACCACCAACAACATCCACACCCATTATTATTGTATATTGAAAGCAGTACACAGAAGAAAAAAAGATCACAGATCTCACTCCAACACTTCTCACTCTCCATTCTTCCATCACCAACAACCATGCAACAAATCTTCAATCGAAAACTCATCTCTCTTTAAACCAAAAAAAACAAAACAATGTCTGCGATAGATACTTCGTTTATAAACAGAGAGCTATCAGAAAAAACTTCAATATTCGGATTACAATTATGGGTAATAGTTGGAATATGTGCTGGTGCATTCATAGTACTAATGCTCTTCTCTCTTTTTTTCTGTATATCTTCTTTCTGTAAACGTTCTTCAAAGTCAAAAAAACAATCTTTACAACAACACCCTTCTCCATCACCTGTTATATCAAAAGAGATACAAGAAATTTCCCATTTCGAATCAAGACCCAGTTTACCAGAGATTCAGATTGATATAGGGAAAGCTGAACATAGAGTGGTTTTTTCTGATCGGCATTCGAGTGGAGAAAGTCGATCTACTACGAATGGGAATAATGATTCAGCTTCTATGAATAATGCTAGTGGACCACCTGAAGTTTCGCATTTGGGTTGGGGTCATTGGTATACTTTAAGAGAACTTGAAGCTGCTACTAATGGTTTAGCTGATGAGAATGTTATTGGTGAAGGTGGTTATGGGATTGTTTATCGCGGCGTTTTGCCTGATAAAATGATTGTTGCTGTCAAGAATTTATTGAATAACAGGTGCCCAATTGCTCAGTTTGTTATATAGTCTGTTAAAGATGTGATCTTTTTGGGGATAATTGTTGGTTAGGAAAACAAATTGATGATATATGCATGTGGGGTATCAATTTTTTTAATAAAAGAAACCTGTGCCATAATTGATAACTGAATTCAGTAAGTAGAATTGGTGGTCTTATTGTTTTCGGTATATTAGGAAACCCCATTGGGCCATTAGACATTTTTGTTATATTGTTAGTCCATTATGCATTGTTTGACTTACTTCTTATGGCATTGTATAATTATAGTGAGGACTTGTAGTGGTTAATTTTAAGTTATTTATAGTAGACAATTCCTTTTTTGCACAAGTGATCATTAATGACTGTTTAGTAGTTGTTGTATTTTTGGTTTTGCATCCTTATGTTTTGATTAAGGGTGTTTGATTTTACTTAATGAACTGATTAAATATCAGAGGGCAAGCTGAGAAAGAGTTTAAAGTAGAGGTAGATGCAATTGGGCGTGTTAGACACAAAAATCTTGTCAGACTGCTTGGCTATTGTGTTGAGGGAGCTTACAGGTATTGCCACTCTCATTATTATATTAACCATTTGTTCATTTTATTAGGAAGTTTGCTTGCTCATCTGGATTTAAGGTTGGTTACATAAATTGAGAGTTTACAGTTTTTTTTTTTTTTTTTTTATTCGACTTATTAGGATGCTTGTTTACGAGTATGTAAACAATGGTAATCTCGACCAGTGGCTTCATGGTGATGTGGGGCTAGTCAGTCCTCTAACATGGGAAATTAGGATGAACATCATCCTTGGAACAGCTAAAGGGTACAATGAATTAGTCACAGTTTGTTTTCTTTTTATTTAATAATAAAACTCTCAACATGTGCTAAACACAGATGTTTTTGCAGCTTGGCTTACCTTCATGAGGGTCTTGAACCAAAGGTCGTACATCGGGATGTAAAATCTAGCAATATTCTACTTGATCAACAATGGAATGCCAAGGTTTCAGACTTTGGGCTTGCGAAGCTTTTAAATTCTGAGAATAGCTATGTGACAACCCGTGTAATGGGAACATATGGGTTAGTCTGTTGCTTGTGTATATTTTTGTGTTTTTACTTTTTCGTTCTAATGATGTTTGGACTTACATTTTGCACATGGATGTGTTGTTATAATTAACTTGGCTTTGTGATTGTCGTTATTCAAACAACTGTTTGATTTCACAAAAGCAAATCATAACAAGTAGTTGGATTTTGCAGATATGTAGCACCTGAATATCGTGCACTGGTATGTTGAACGAGAAGAGTGATGTCTATAGCTTTGGCATACTTATGATGGAGATAATTTCTGGAAGGAACCCTGTTGATCATAGTCGACCCAGCGTGAAGAGGTTTATCTTTAATCAATGTGGCATTTCCGTAACCACTTTTCCTTTTCTTTTTCTCCTAGAAAACAAATGAAGTAAATAATACTTTGTTTGCAGGTCAATTTGGTTGATTGGCTGAAGAGTATGGTTGGAAACCGCAAATCAGAGGAAGTAGTGGATCCAAAGCTGCCTGAGATGCCGCCTTCAAAGTCACTTAAACGGGTTCTGTTAGTCGCTCTTCGTTGTGTCGACCCTGATGCTCAGAAAAGGCCGAAAATGGGACTTGTCATCCACATGCTTGAAGCAGATGATTCGCTAGTACGAGCTGTAAGTTGTCACCACACACACGTAGACACCTATATGTCCAGGTTATTATGTTGGAGAGATCTACACACTCAAACACACACGAAGTTGACCTATGCAATAAAAAGCTTATGTTGGTTGCGTCTGGCGTGCATCAAGGAAGAAGTGTCTCCAATATATACACATGCGGTATCACCTCACATACACACACACACAACACAGTCATCTATAGGTCCAGTTTATTCTGAAACGTGACATTTGACGCATAACAGAGACACAAGTTCTTGACATAATTACCTAAAAATGTCCACATTGAAGAACAAGTGTCAAATTCCCCAGTCAGCCAGTCCCTTCTTATATAACAAAAAATCAATGCTATGGATGTTACTAATGTATCCCCAGTCTATTCTGGCTCCCATCTATCACAATCTTACGTAACTTTGCTTCATTGCTTGTATTGCAGGAGCGGCGGATTGCAGAAGAATCTGCCACTTTCCGGCGTGATCATATGCTTCCGAAAACTGCTGAGAAAGAACTGTCTGAATTTCCTACAGTTCAAGAACAAAGTAGTGTCAATCACCATACTCAAGCAAAAAGGAGATGAATAAAAGTATGTTATGTTGCTGACTGATTATCAGTTCTGTTGATGTTCTCAGGGTTCATAATTATATTTATATTCATTTCATTGTATTCATTTTTGTTAGGATCATATCAACCAGAATATTACTTGCCCCTTGACATAAAAATGTAATCAATTACAACTTACGAGTGTTTACATGACATGTTATTCATCTTCTTCACAAGAAAATATACATGTCAATGGTCAAACCGAAAAGCAAAGATGTAAGCCAATTTTGATTTTTTCGATAATGGATGTAAGCCAATTTAGATGCTTGACGCTTCTCCATCAATTGGTTAGTTATTATAGAAGAAGACAATATCTATCTCAAACGTTTCTGAGGTTGTTGGCCGGAGATTAGAATTATATTCTGTCTGCTGTCAGCTTTTCAAATGCAACTACCACTTGGTGCCTGTGGCCCGGTCCCCTGTCCCATACTGCCATTTGCCTACAGCAGCTGTGTTTAGCTGTATCAACACAAAACCGAGTGCAAGGTACTAAATACAGAGTGTATTGGCTGTATCAAATACACTGTTACGTAGTCCCTTGAGAGATGCAGGCAAGCAGCCATGTTGAAGACTTTGAAGACTTGACTAAATTTGGGTCTTGGGATCAAAACTTCTTTTGGGATGCCAGAACACATAATATTGATTCTTTTGATTGTGATTTGAGATTCATTACAATATTATTCTGTTTACATTACATTTAATTAAAACTTTATAATCAAGCCGGCATAGTTCCACATGGGATTAATATTATTCTGTTTACATCTCCGTTGATGAATGAAAAGAGCGTGCTTGCTCGTAAGACCTCATTTGGCCAGGATAGGATGTCTACTAACTTACTAAGGCTGAGTCCAATGGCTCTGTAATCTGCATTTCTATCCCTCTAAAAAACAGTATTATACAGATAAAGAGGACGTTTCTCTGTTTTTCAACGCCATTTCGACCAGTGAAATTGTATTTCAAAATTGGTTTGGTGGAGACACTTCACAAACCACTCCACTTCAAATGGCGTAGTATGAAATTGTTTTTAACATTCTACACCATATGAAATTTTACAAACCACGCCATTTCAACTTGCGTGGACTGTACTCTCCATTCCTCTTCGATAATAACTTTTATATATAGAGTTAAATGCAGATAGAGAGAGAAAACCACCGCAACTCTCACCGATTTTGAGAGAATACGAAGCCATTACATTGAATCTAACCTAAGAGTATCTTTAAGAGTGAAACAAAAAAAACACTAAAATTTTGAGTCAAACCGAACACCAAACCCAAAAAACACCAACCATTTTTAGGAGAACATCAAATTTTCGACATCAAATGATGCGGTTTGGATCGCCAATAAAGCCCATCTGACAGGCCCAACCCCACGCCGGTTTTGGGAAAACAGCACGATGTGTTGTACATTAACTTTCTTATTTATTTTCTTTTCAAATCTCTCACGCAGTTTTGGCAAAACCGCGCCATAGAAGCCGAAGCTCATGCAGTGTTAGAAAAACCGCGGAGATTTGATACAACACCAAAACAGAAACCAAATTTTGATCGATTTGGTGTTTGGTTTGGTGTTTTCATTAACACGTGACTCTCCTGAAAATAAAAAAAACACCACGTTAGTAAAAAATTAGTGTTTGATACTAGAAAAATATCACTCCTAAAAATGCTCTAAGTATTAATCAAAGGTTGCGATAAGTTTGGAATTCGGACGTTTTTTTTGTGCTGGACCATGCGTTTTAGTCTATCCTTTAAAAAATGGCGATGGACGAGTGGATTACGTTTCACGCCTCATGTGGAAGCAAAGAAATTTCCTTCCGTTGTCAGACTTGTCGGCTCCTTGAAGCAGACTGCAGACGTGTTTGAAAGAAAAGGTCTTTATTCTATAAAATGTATCTGCTACTCCAACATGTACCAATCTTATTATCCATTTCTCATGGGCAGAAATATCTCGGTGAAAGCATGTATAAACCCTACATCTGTCCGTAGTAACATAACACGCGTACACTAACTTCCATCAGAATAAAAAAATCGTTTTCAACGCCTTGGATCATTTAAGCAAATGGTTGGTTTAGGTTTAGTAATTTTTATGCATTTGCAAAAACCTTTACTTTCTTCTTCGTAAAATCCGGTGATCTTTTCATTACAAATTCCAAGGTCCATATTTCGATCTTTCTATAACTGTTTTAATTTTTTCATCATCTTTATTTGTAGTTAGAGTCTTCATATGTGAAATTTGGTGTTGTTTGTTTTCTGTTAATCAAATCCAGGTGAAATTGTTTAGATCTATGTATTTAATTATGTTTTGAATTGGTTGCTTAACTCATATCTTTGCTTGAAAAGTAGAGTTGACTTAGATCTGTACCTTAGAGTTTAGTTTGATGTAACATCTGATTTGTAATCTTTTTAGTTCTGGTATGTATCGATGCAGATCGATCTGTTAATTAAGAAACGATAGATGTCTAGTGTATATATTCTTAGGAAATTTTGTGTGAATAAAAGTTTAAGGGTTGTAAATGAGGGGTAGGTGGTTTTTGTTGATTTTGAACGGTAGAATTTGTCTTATTTTGTTTATCTGGTTAGCAGACCTCGCCGTGTCCGAATCGCTGTACCCGTGTCCAAACCCGGCACTCATACTGTACCCATGCAACACAGCCTTGATACTGGAGACTTCTGTGTCAATTGATCCTTTTAGTATTGATCACTGCTTGTATGTACTTAGTGCTGGTTTTGAGGTTCCTAATTCCATTTTGCTCATATATTAGGCCAAAATGGTTTTTGTCTACTATAGATCTGATTGTATCAGAACTTATCGAAGGATTTTACTTGCAGCGGTGGTTGAAGTTTTCTGTGTCTATTTGTGCAGTTGATATGAGTCGTGCACATGATGGGCAAAGGGCTTTCTTCCCTTTTGGGAACCCTTTCCGGATGATTTTTCCCAAGGAGTCTTACCTGTCTCCGAGTCTATTGGCACTGTTAAATTCATTTGAGGAAACCTTGGCTGATAAGCTGATTAGTCTTAGGCCAAAAGACAAGAATGATGTTCTGAGCTTATCGTGGATGACTTCAGCAATGAAGTCTCTTTGCGAGATACATACTGAAATCAAAGTTCTCATCACTGAGCTTCAGTTCCCTGTTTCTGAGTGGGACCAGAAATGGATGGATGTATACCTGGACAACAGTGTGAGGCTTCTTGATATCTGTATTGCCTTCAACTCAGAGATGTCCCGTCTTAGCCAAGGCCAGCTGTTGCTTAAATGTGTTCAACATTCCTTAGATTCCTCAAGTTCCACCCCATCCTCGGCGCAGCTTATCCAGTCTAAAACATCTCTTCATGAATGGATGCAACAGAACAGTTCAAGAAATACAACGCTTGACAGCGTTTCTAGTGTCTTGCATGCACTTGCTACGTCTCTTTATTATCCCAAAATTAAGGACTCTGCCAAAGGAAGGGTGTTGATGCGTGCTATGTATGGGGTTAAGGTTGTGACAATATTTGTGTGTAGTGTTTTTTCAGCAGCTTTTTCTGGGTCATCTAGGACACTAATGAGTTTGGAGGTTTCTGAGAAACTATTGTGGGCGAAAGCTTTTAATGACATGCAGTTTAATGTAAATGGAGAGATTAGGAGTTTGTTTGCAGATGGAAACACAACAGTGTTGAAAGAAGTGGAAGCAGTTGGCTCTAGTGTGAAGAAGTTGCAGTCCCTGACTAAAGTTGGGAATGCTATGGAGGCTGAAACGCGTTGAAGTTTTCAGTGTTGGATTTGGGACAGAAGATGGAAAGACTTTCACAAGGGCTGGATCTTCTTTCGAATGAGGTGGAAGGGTTTTTCCAGAATGTTTTAACTGGACGCGACGCATTGCTATGCAATCTTAGAGATGGTTCTATCCCCGACCCAAGGCAAGGGAATAATGGCAAAGAGCAGTTTGTGAGATGATCCCACTGAAATGAAAGTTGCACTTGTACACAAATGTTTTACTTTGTTCTTTTTTATCATATTCTATGAAAGCTGGGTTGTACTGAATTATATGGTAAGCCATATTTAAGTTGTAAGTAGCTTTGTGTAGCAGTTTGCTTGTATGCTTTTTAATGTAGCGTGTCAAAGATGTCTTAGTTCATTCGCTTTTATGTAATGTAGTTGTGTACCCACATCATCGTGTGTTTTCAGTTGACTAGTTTTATATCGATGCAAGTATAATTGTGCTGTGATTCTTAACTAAAGCTGAAATGCTGATGAGAACGTTCAAGTCTTTCACCAGCGTACTGTATGGATGCATTCTTCCATGATTGCTCAGACATTGCTGAATATTGTCTTGGCCTTGAGCAGGTCCTGAATAATCAATGTTTTTCCTCATCAGATAAAGAATTTGTTCAACCTACTAGACTGACAAATCAAACTTGTTTCCCGCTATTAGAGGAAAAATTCAAGGGGTTTCCTTTCTGGAGTGAGTGTCAGTTTCCGTTTTACGGACTTATATTGGAGATGAGGGAGTTAGGGAGTTTTGTGATCGTGTTTGTGGATTCTCGTTGATACCAAAATCCTCCTCTTCATATTTGCAACAGGTATTGTAATTATATTATTGGTTGCCGATAGAAAACAAATAATTGTAATCTTATTATTACACAGTAAATCATCTAATCCCATTTTTCTTATCCCGAAATGCCAAAAGATCTAACCTGCCATAACAACAAAACTAGGCATTACAACACAAACATCAGTAGTAAATTTAATAAATAAATAAATAATAACAAGCTGTATATAACTGTTGGATTCAAGGTCCTCAAGTTAGATTTTGGAACACCTAACAAGAAGTGGGTGGAAATAAACAGCCTTGGTGATCGTTCTCTGTTCTTAGGGTACAACAGTTACATCTCGTTATGTTGATGACTCGGGATGCAAGCCCAACTGTATCTACCTCATTGATCACTCCTGGGGATTTTTTAAGAAAGGATACGGGTGTCATGATTTTGGCATATTTAATTTTGAAGATCAGAGCGTTGAGAGGTTTCTTCATCCAACTTGCAAGTGGCATTATGTTAGTTTTGCTGCCCCCTATATGGTTTGACTTGTTGAGCACAAATACGGAGATTGATATTTGATTGGATAAAAGCCTAGCTTAGCTGCTTTCAGTTTATTGTCATGATCTAAATAGCTATACATACCTTCTTAACAATGTCTGTAATCCGAAGGAAATGGTGGTGAGTGGTGACAGTAGTGTTGATTGCCCAAGTGCAGAAGTGAGAAGTCTACGTTAACCAGTTTCACAAATGTAAATCCACTTTTGTTAGTTTGTTACCCACTTTTACCCGCGTTGCCATCTTGTATGCAGGAAGTAAATTTGCTACAATGGCAATTAAGAGAAAGATGGCTCGTAAGCCGTTGTTTCAAAAGAGATAAGATGTCCGGAAAACTAATATTCGTGATTTAGCAGGACTTACTGAGAGTCTTGTCGACACCGTTCCAAAGTGCTCTGCCTTTTTGCATGCAGGAAGTAGATTTGCTACAATGGCTAAAAGAAAGAGAGTGTGTAAGCAGCTATTTTAAAAGAGAAAAGATGACCGAAAAGCCAAAGTCCGTGATTGGGCAGGACTTCCTGAGGGTCTCGTCGACGCCATTTCAAAACGAGTACCTGTAGTATCTGCTATTTCCATGGGTGCTGCCTGTGAAACATGGAGGTGCGTACTTGCCTCAGTCCCTCCCACCCAGAAGAAACTTGGACTTCCGTGGCTTATGCTTTGTGGTCAAAATGACAGTGAGGTAAGAACATGCTTTAGTTAGTTTAGTATACTAGTAAATAGAGTCTGGGAGCTAAAAGTTCCTGAAGCCTTCGGGAGATACTGTTGGGGATCTATCCAAGATTGGCTAATAGTGTTAAAAAAGATAATTTATAAGCCAGAGATTTCCTTTTGGGATCCTTTTTCGAGAACCAAACTCCTACTGCCAGTGGTGCTTGATGTGTATTGAAAAATGGTAGTCTCAACATCTCCAAATGCGGCAAACTGTGTGATTGTACTCCTTGGTAGTGCCGGTAGAAACTTTGCATGTTGGACTCCAGGTTTTGATGTATGGCAAACAAGTTACCTGGGTGTATGTGCCTTTGATGATGCCGTCTTCTGCAATGGATGTTTTTATTTTGTGAGCAGTGATTATAATATTCGCACCATCAATGCAGAAACTATAATCCAAGCGCGCAATGAAAAAGTTAATGCATGGGACAAGAAACAGCCAGCTTTGCCACTGTATCTGCCTCCATCAAGTGGCAATGCCTGAGAAACCGACTCAGTCCCGTATGCGGCGTTATTTGGTGGAGTCCTGTGGGGAGGTTTTACTGGTTTGTCGACTGTTTGATGGCCCAGAATAAGGATGTCTTCATCTTCCCCAAGAAGACAACCTTATTATAGGCCTAATCCTCACTTACATTTGTTCAAGTTTCTTTTACTTTTTTTTTGCACTTCTCTTTTTATTCATTTGTGTTTCATTTTATTTCTATTTACAATAATTGTAATAGTTGTTGTAGTTTCTAGGTAACCATTGCGTCCATCTTTACAAACCTATGAGTTGAAAAGCGGTAAAGATGTTGCCTAAACGAAATTCAAGACTTTCACGATGAGTTGTTTGGTGTGAAAGGAAAGACATTTGGCGCCACATCAAACACCTTTCTTCCCAAAGATTACCTGCATGAGTAAGGTTAACTAAACTTAACTTTTACATTGGTGCGTCTGTGGCTCGATTTCTTGAGTTCACAACCCTTCAACCAAAAAACCTTCAAACAAATCTCAAGCCCACGAAGCATAGAAAGCCTCCAGGATCAACTGAAAATTATGGCCACCCAGATGGAAGCCATGAACGGTAGCATCACTTTGCTCTGGCAAGAGAACGCAACATTAAAAACTCAGGTCGAGCCCCAGAACCCGAATGGAATCACCGCTGAGAATGGAATTAACGATGTCAACCAACAAATCAACAACCTCTCCCAGCGGATCGAACAAAGCACTGTCAAAAATGATGCTACTCAGGTCGTTCAGAAGATGTTGAAGACGTATCGAGCGTCCTCCTTCACAATTGAGGTACTCAATAAACCCTCCCCCCAAGGTTTCATTCAGCCTCAGTTCGCAATGTACGATGGCAAAGACGCGTATCCATCGTCGACCCGCTTCGCTACATTCAGAGTCTTGCACTCTATAGTGCGCAGGAGTTCGACCACCTGCAATGTCGCTTGTTTCCAGCAAGCTTAAAAGATGGAGCTCTCGATTGGTTATACTCGCTGGGACCGAACTCAATCGACAACTTCGAAAAACTAACTAACCAATTCACCATCCAGTACGTCCACAACAGACGTAAAACAGCCAACCTCAATTCACTCTTCCAATTGTCTCAAAAGAGTGACGAACCAATTCGCACCTTTCTGGGACGTTTCAAGACAGAGCTACTATCCATGGAGAGCGGCCTTAAGGAGTCGTTCGCTATAGTGGCCTTCACCAACACGATCAGGAAGAACACTAATATGTCCAGGTCGCTCATGAAGGAACACCAAACAACGGCGCCTTTGGCGGTAATGCGACGCGCGGTAGAGAAGTACATCAAGCTTGCAGAAGGCCTCAAAAAAGAAAGACTGGAGGCAGCAGGTGAGGCCGCTGCGATCTCAGATAGCTCCCCATCTTCTAAGAAGCAACCCAGGCAACAGGGTCAGCAGACCAGCACCCGAACCCACACCGAAAGAGAGTTCGCAGTGCTTACAAGATCTCCGAGCTACATACTGGAGAAAATAAAAACAGCAACCTATTACCGACCTGAGGTAAAACAGCCAGAAGACACACCAGGAAAGTCGTACTGCGCTTTCCACAAATCAAAGTGTCATGAGACCAACGAATGTCGCAGGCTCAAGCACTACCTACAAGACCTCGTTGAAGTAGGGCATATCAAACATTACACTAATATTGTCGATGGCGACCTGTGCCACAAACTCATGGCTCACAGAAAACACAGCCGAACTCTACCCTGCAATAACAATAGAGCTCGCTCTCATGCTAGAGGACGCTCCAGTGAGCGATTTCGTCATGAGCGTTGCCAACACTCCTATGACAGAGACAATAACGAAACCATCAACATGATTACCTTCCAGGACAACTCTGTCACGTCCTCCAGGGAGAAAAGGAGACGAGTAGGCGCCCTCCAAGAAGTCTACCAGTTCTCCTCGCAAGCGGCCCCCATCCCACGCACAAGTGGCCGCAACTCAGGAGACATCACCTTCATTGAGGCCGACCTCAATAAGGTGTGTCTCCCACACAATGACGCCTTGGAGGTCCACGTCAAAATCAGTGACTGGACTGTCAAGCGCATATTGATCGACCCAGGCAGTTCGTACGACATCCTATTCTACCGCACCCTTAAGGAGATGAACATGCCCAGGTCAGCCATGATCGATCCAAATGAGAGATCGCCAAAACTAAGCTCGCAGAAGACTTCATCTCTGAGGTCAAAACCTTGGCCAAGACCCCTTGAAGCGATCTACCAAGGGAGAACACTAGGGGCTTGGTCAAGGAAGTCGCTTCAAAAGCTATGACCCAGAGGTCGCCCCACCTTCTCAGATCAAAGAGACACCTCAAGAGACCAAGACCCCAGAGGTCGGTCAGCCCACTGAGGCGGCTGCTCATCCTGAAATGAAGAAAAATGTCAACCTAGGAACTGATGATGACCCTAAGTTCGTTTATGTAGGAGCTAACATTGATCCTACTCTCAAGGCATAACTTGTAAGCTTTTTATCATTAAATAAAGATGTGTTTGCTTGGTCGTATATCGAGGTGCATGAAATTGATCCCAATATTACATGTCATAAGCTAAATGTTAACCAAAATGCTAAACCAGTTCGCCAATGACCTTGAAAGTTATCCCTTAGATTTCGAAAAGCAATCAATGAAGAGGTCGAAAATCTAAAAAAAGTTGGCTTCATTAGGAAGGTCAACTATCCTGAATGGGTCGCTATCATAGTAGCAGTCCTAAAAAAGAATGACACAGTTCGCCTTTGCGTGGACTTTACCAACCTAAATCAGAAAACTCCTAAGGACAACTTCTCCTTACCAAGAATCGACCGACTTATGGACCAAACATGTGGCCACGAGCTCTTATCATTCATCACTACACCAAAACAGGATATTAGTAACGCTCCAGTTTTTTGCTTAGTAACGGTTTTAAAGTGTAACTAGGTTCCTAACGTTTTATAAGTGTTACAATTATATATAAAGTGTTACTTTAATTTTGCCAAATATGAGAATTAATTTGTTACGTTTTAAAATTGTTTGTTTGGACCAAAAAGCGTAAATAAATCGTGAATATTAAATATAACATTAAAAATAATAACTAAATTAGAATTTAAAATTTCTAAATTAAAATTTTCGGTGAATAAATCGTGAATATTAAAATTTCTAAATTAAAAATAATAAATTAAATTAGAATCTCTGACTTAATCCAATATCCCCCTCATATAATCCAATTACAAGTGTAGTTCTTCTCAGTTAAGACGGGGAAGCAATCAGAGCTTGGGTCTCAAAGGTGGAGAATATGAGAAGAAAAGGGTTTCTTTGAGAATGAAAGGAAGTGTGGTGGTAATGTACCAAATTCCTCCTCTTCCCCCCTTTCTAACTGATCCTCTACTCCGTGTTTAAGACTGCTCCACCCCAAACACACACACACACATCGACACCCACCCACAAGTTGGAGTGTTTACATTTCAATTTCTTTTACCGAATGAATAGTGCAATGATTATTCCAATGTGGTTAGTTTTTCGTTTGCTATTCCTTGTTGTAATGAGTTTTGTGTTGGATGTGAACAAGCAACATCAAAATTTCACTGCTTGGCTGAACTGGATGTGCCTTCTGAAAACTTTGGTTTTCGAGGTGAAGCAATAAGTTCTCTTTCTGACATCTCCTTGTTAGAGGTCACAACAAAAGCTCGTGGGAGACCTAATGGATATCGCAAGATCATAAAGGCATGCATTCTTCTCCTCTGTAGAGTTGATCTATGATCATTTTCTTGACCACTTTGGTTGGCCTGCTCTGATGTAAATTTGTGGTGTCATCTCTATCCTACAGGGTTGTAAGTGTTTATATCTCGGAATTGATGACAATAGGCAAGAGATGGGTACCACAGGTAACATCTTATGAATCATCTGTATACGGATTAATATGTATAGGATAGGAGTGACAGGCACTCTCAAAATTTCGCTTGATTTGTTCTCGTTTACTTTATTTGAAAGTATCTGAAGAGTTTATTTTCCGGAGATAAAGGGATTCATATTGCAGCCATATTTTTAGATTTGATTGTTTTTGTTAATTGAACTGTTATTAATAAGAAATCACCATTAGCGATGAAGAATGTAAACAAGGAATACAATGCTTAATATGATAAAAGAGGGCTTTATCTGCTTATATTAAGGCTAGGATATCTTCATTTTGTGTTAGTCACAAATACTTTGAACCTAGGAACTTGGGCCAGTGTGATATTCCTTTAGCATGTGTCGTGGGTATACCCAACTTTTTGCCAAACTCACGAGTCAATCCGTGTGGAAACGTATTCACCATTCAGAAAGAGTGTTGATGTTTTGATCTAATTGAAGATGGACAAGAGAGATAGCAAGAGAGGAGAGCAAGATATAGAGAGAGAGAGAGAGAGAGGGGGAGAGTGATGTAAAATGGTACAAGGGTATAGCCATGTCTCATTTTACACCCACAACATAAAATGGTGGAAGGGTAGAGCCATGTCGGTTTTACACCGTAATGCACGGATAGAGATAGTGAAAATAGAGAGGCATTACTTATATTCTAATCTAGATTTAGGGTTTGAAGGTAGAAGAAAATCAGATCTATCGGGTTTTACTCTTTTGTAGAAAAATTATGATGCAATGCGACTTGAGTGTACATAATTATTATTAGGGCATAATTTATAAATTTCTAATCTGAATTTTAAATATGGCTCCATCATTACGCATAATCTGAATTTTTAGGGTAACAGGCTTTGTTCGATGCATGAGCCTTAAGGTCAAACTAGAACTATCAATATAGTTAAATTACGCATAAATCTTTTATTTTTAACTTTTAGTTGTGACCCTGCTTGCTATAATACATAACATTTGCAAAGAGAAACTTTGATAATGCATGTGATATTCAGTGTATGATTTCTTTGGCAGATTTCTTTGAAGGCAGATGAAAAAGGCGTGTATGTTTATCCACTAGAATTCTTAGCAAGAACAGATTATTTGGTTACATTAAAGCAGAGTTTGGAAAATCGAGAAGTGTTATGGAGATGTAAGGAACCTCCAGTTTTCCTATTTTATTACATTAACATACATGTGTAATGTTTCGAACCAATCTAACCATGCTATTATATTGTAGAGACTGTCGAGGAAAATCAACTCTATGGTCAAATTCCTCGGGGAACTTCGATCGACTCTGAGAATTTGTTTTCACTGTGAGTTATACTTACGATGTTTAATATTAGAGAATGAATCGAATTCAACGGGGGCACTATTTGTGTTTTTTTGTTCGCTTTTTTGAATTTTTTTCGAGAATAGGGGTTCACTTTCGTTTAAAACAAAACAAGAGGGGCGAATTGGACCCAACTGAAGTTATGCTGCTTATTGCTTAATCTGTTAAAATTGGACATGCTTTGAACTAGACGATTAGATTGAATCTGATGGAGAATGTTAATTTTCAATTGTGTAAATATATTCTTTAACTGTTTACGTGTCCTTCATGTGTCCGTATCCTACTGTTTGAAAAGTGTCATATTCGCGTACCCGTGTCGGGGCTTATCCATGTCCTGTTTCGGTGTCTGTGTTTCATAGTGTCTGTACGTCAATTTTATGCGTACATGTTAGGTACTTAAACCAAAGTTCTTATACATGGGCCTTTGATACTTCAACAATCAAAGAGAGTCGAACACGGGAGACAACCAAATTTTATCTCATCTAAGTAATCACCTATATTTTGGGGAACAGAAAAGGCAGAGATGGATCTGATCCTCTTTGATACCATGTCTAGAAAATAGGAGACAGTTTACTGAGATTATCGACATTATACATTTAGTGAGATGACTTAATTGTCTAGAGACTAAGAAATTCACTTGAAGAGTGTCTACAAGGCAACATGCGTTTGCAAAGACAAGGTGATATAGATTAGTTTGGAAAAATTGGTTATCCCTAGATACTCTTTTTACATGTTGTAAGGTCTTCTTAAATAGTCTATCATTTCCCAATTTAGATTGTTGCAAAAGAAATACTAGTTAGGTCTCTTTCTTTGTCCAAAGAAGAGAGAACTCGAAGACCTTTTTCTTTAGCTCACTTGAGAGAAGTCTTTTTATGGAAGGAAGCACTTTATAGTTATAACCACCGACACAAGGAATGCCAATAGGAGATGTCCTCTGCACTAAGGCTTTATAGAAAAACCGAGTGCTTTAAAATCGGCAAGCCCTTCAGTATGTGCAACTGTAGATTTTTCTATGTAACGGGAGGATTGCGAGAACCTTGGTGATGTTTTAAGCCACTTATGCCTGGAAAACAAACCGCTCCTGTGTGTTATGGACTTGTGGTGGCCTATACTTAAAAGCCAAATAACTGAAGTCACCGGCGTGTATGGTGACTAGAAGATCTATTTAGAAATCGTGGTTGCAATTACAGATCAAGAACAAGGAACCAAAACCATCGCAAGTCCACCGAATTGGAGCATATTAAACTTAATACGATGGATAAATCGAATCCAGTCTTTGGACATGGTGCAATAATTAGAGATGAATTTGAGAGGGTCCTAGTGGTGGGGCTACAGCACTTTTCAAATATTTGAAAGTGATTTAGGTAAGACAGAACAAATGTGTGGACCTACAACTGTTGCACATACTCTGATTTCTCTAAGGGAAGTTCAAGTTTTGAACAAGACCGAGGAGTCCCGGTCATCTTGTTTAAACCCCTGTTTAAGTTCTTCCTTAGTGTTTGTGTTTTTCTTACATGTATACGGAGAGACGAATGGAGTGGCTGAATTCGTGGATCTCACTTTCCAACTAACTAATGTTAGGCAATAAACATAAGCAATTTGCCAATCCAACTAAGGATCAGAAGTGTTGGATGTAACATCTAAAAGGGCGACTTCTATCGTCCGTGTATAGACTGGAAAATTGTGTCATTTGTTACCTACAATATGCACAAAACAGTCAATAGGAAGGAGTCATAGTCAATTCCACCAACATGCCTAACTAATAGTTGAGAGTCTCCGCAGGTGCCAACTAGCAAAGTTGGTAAAACCTTAGTGATGATACAAGAGGTTTGGGATCGAACCCACCCCAAACATCATTTTCTTGGTTTCATTTAAAACAGGCTTGCCAATCAAAATAAAAAATAAAATAAAATAGTAGAGTCCTCAACGGTTTCAACCAATAGGTGAGTGTCTTTAATTGATTCAAGATTGAAGTTGGATCTTTTTGGTCCTAAAATGAAGTATCGCGACAATATACATTTGAAGATTGAGTTTTAGAGGTTTTTTGTCCTGAAATTAAGATTGCGCAATTAAGTTTTGGGTTTTCATTCTAAAAATCTAAAAATTAAGACTACACAATCAAGTTATTGCGTTTTTCTTTTTCCTGAATTTAGGATTATGCAATTGAGTTATGGACTGTTTGGCCTAAAATTAAGTTTATACAAGATACTACAAGTAATGTATTTTAAGTTAAGGATGACACAATTTCTGCCTTCCAATATACTCGAGAAAATCTGCAATGTGTTTCTTTCTAGTGTACATAGCACAACTATAACCGTGTACATAGCAGTATAGCACAAGTTTTTTTTGCATGGGGGATAGCGTGTGCATTGGGTCGTGATTTTGTGGTTTAGAATTTTGCACCCCATATAGCATATGCATTCGTAGTACTCTTACTTCAGCCCCACATTCAACTATCCTCAACCTCTTTAAAAGATACTTCGTCAAGTTGATGAGTCAACCCAGGCTAAAGTTGAAGTTTCCAATCATTAAATAGAAGGTGCAAGCCAAGTCCCAAGAGAGTTCTCCATTCTTTGTAACTTCAAAGCATTTCTTAGTGGCATACTGTAGATGACTTTGAACTCAATGTTGACTCTTGACAAGTTGCCCACCAAATGTGTCCATCCAAAATGGTACTTCATTTCTTCATCTCCAAGCTGGAAGTGGATGTTCTTGGCAAAAAGAGTTTCCTTTGTGGTGATGATGCCTAGTGCAGATCCATAGAAGGAACCGGCCGGGTTTGGTGTACCCGGACAAATTTTCCACTCTATATAAGCTTTTGATAACTTCCCTTCATAGTTTAACCATCTTTGAAACCTTGATTATGTCCAAGCCACTTATGTTTTCTTTATCATACCATTTCCACTTCATTAATTTTTTGTGAACTGTTATCAACTCTTTTTAATATTTTGAAACGGCCTATCTCTTACGCTTTTTAGATTTTAAAGACGCATCTCGGTTTTGTTTTTGTTTACATAACATTGTATTATAACAACTTGCACTTTAATTTACTTCCTCAGTTCTTTTCTCGCTTCATTCTTTGTGACCTAACCTTGTACTCTATGTTTGAAACGCCTCATGTTAGCCTTGCACCTTGTTTTGTGCTTGGTTGTTGTAAAAGATTCCTAGCACTCAAGATCTTGATAATATCCCTTTTTACATCTTAGTTAGGGTAGTTAGAATGACAGTACTACTAGATTCTTTAGGCTTAATATTTTTCTGGAGGCATCAATAATATTTTACATAATGCTATCTCCGATTACTTTGTTTAACTTGTTTCAAACATCTTGGTTAGCTACATAGCTTCGTAGCTTTAAGCTGTTTAGTAGTTTTGCTAAATAAGATTTCTTGAGCAGTTTATGTGTTAGACATGCGTCACGTCACCCTGACCCTGCTACTCATAGGTTTGTTGGTTAGGATTTTTGCCCATTTCTAGAGTGTTTTCAGGAGCATCAATTTCAACTTTTACACCCCAAAATTGTCCAATCACACACCATGAAGTTTGATGTAGAATAAAATCATAGTTGTTCCATTGTTGCTTTCTAAAATTTTCACAGATATACATGTTTATTTCTTGTACATTGCCATATTTGGCTTGTAGTGTTTTATGAACAATAGAGTAAAGTAATTTAATTCTCTGAAACTTAGTCTCCTTCTACATCTTTGGTAACAAGTAATATACTTGATATTTTGGGTAGTTTAGGTGTATATAAATTCATCATAATTGTTGTTATTAATATTATTCTAATTGACATTTGTGCATTATCTGAGTGTCGAAATGACAACCTGTGTGAACTAAGACACAGAAAACTAATGGAAAAGAAAACCATTGCAATTCTTTGGTTACACAACTAATTCTTGGGCTCAAGACCTTATGAAGACACCTCCTTACAAATAAATAACTATGAAAGTGGCATATGTGGAGTTGTAACTATGTTAATAGATTATTGTCTTAGTCTTTTAGGGTACATAAGAAACCCTAATTTGAAATAGTAAGTACAAAGTGTCCATGTGGCGGACACGAGTGTGGAGTGTCTCAATGGTGCGTGACTCGTGGTGCGACATGGATTTTGAAGAATAGGGTCCTTGAGACGAGTTCGGCACAAGAAGCCAAGAACAATAGGATTCTGAATAATAATATTTACTATGGCTATTACTATTATTATTGTTGTTAATGGTATTGTTAATGTTATTATTCCTCTCGGGGGAAGAACCTCGGGTTTTAGACTTTTAGGACATTGGCTCTGTGACAAATGTGTGTTCAATGCACCTTTTGACAGATCCCTAGCTGATGCAATCGCACTGGTCATCCTTCTCATGATCTTAGTGGCAGCATGCAGACCGCACAATCCACCTCCATTTTCTGAAGGAGCTCTGGACAAACCAGGTGCGTCCCCACTCCATATCTACTCGAATAGTTGTTGTGGCAGGAATTGTTGTTGTGGCAGGTGCAATATTTGTTGTGGCAATATCCCATAGGAATTGTTGTTGTTGTGGCAGGAATAGTTGTTGTGGCAGGTGCAATATTTCAAATTTTGAAAGCGTGAAATTCTATCTTAAAGTCTTTTGATGAAAGATTCTTTCTGGGGTAGTAATTATTTGTTTCCTTTTGTCTAACATTTTATTTTTTGGTGGTTTGTTTGTGGAAGCTTTTGGTTGTTAGACCCACAATACTTCAAGTGGATTCTCTAGTTTTCACGGAATAAGCGGCCATACAATTAGAATTCACAAAGACATTTTATTTTATTACTTTTTCATTAGGGACTAGGTTATGTAAATTGGAACTTGAAATCTCAAGTATGCTTGTGCATGTTTGATGGGCATTTTAGCCAATTTTGGTAGAACCAACTTCATAGTTTCGTAACACTTAAGGATTAAGAACAATTGCAGAATTTTTGTAAATTTGTTAAAACTAAGCGCATTAGTTCCATTGAAATTGATCAAAAAAGTGGTAGGAATTGTTATATTAGTTCCATAGTGCTATATAGCCTTTGAAAGGTTGCACTATAAAAAAAACTTGTAATTTTTATACTTGCGGTATCTTGTTGGTAATCATTCTATTTTTCTTATTTTCTAGTTTCCCATTCTTTTATTTACGTGGGATATCTCATCCTACATTTTTGATATTATAGTTATATATAGATATACACCCTATCTGGAGAAAAAAAAAAAGATACTTGATCTGTTATTTTTGCTATTGGTTTGTTGATTGGTGTAATCGTGGGTCATCTGTGTGGGTACCGCCTTTTACTTGATTCGTTTACCATATATAGAAGAAGATATGTTTGCATTACTTGGAAAATAATTACATTTGGGGATTCGATTTTTCGTTCTCTTATAGAGTGTGGGAAAAGGACAGGTTGTAAGATATGTTGCTTTCGCCCGCTTGGTCTGCGCGTAGTTGAGTATAGCTGTTATGATATAATGGGATCCCTCGAGAAAAAGGTTTACGTGGCTAGCACATGCTTTCAAAGCGGTGAGAGGTATTTGAAGCAAGTGAGCTTTGTTTATGACCGACATGGCTTGTTTCGGTTCGATGTTGTAACTAATACATGACATTTTTCAGCTACTCTCCAACAATACTTCTTCTCCGCCATTTTGAGGTTTTCAGGAAAGTTTCTTCTCATGAGGGATCATCGATCAAGTTGGTCTTACATTATCGGGGAGTTGACTCGGCCTGCTTTTGATGATCAAGTATCTTGCTCACGGAGGGCCGGTGGTGGCTCTACTTCTCTACTTCCTATAGGCATCTGTTAAAAACTTGTATAACTTTGTTATTGTCCGATCCACAAAAATGTCCTATAGTGGTTAAGCATTTACACTTAAGTTACATTGACAAGGATTGTGTCCCTATCCACCACGGATACAAAGTGTGTCCGACATGGCGAAATACCAAAATTGAGGTATATGAGTATATCACATAGAATATGTTTGCATGTCGTGGTCGACACGGATCACGTGCACACGTAGCCGACCACGGATTATTTTAGAATATGGCTTGTCCTTGTAACATAGGTTTATAATATCAAGAGAATTGGCGCCGGCAAGAAATGGCCTTCTTGTATCTTTCATAAATACAAGACTATCTCTTACACTTCTCTTGATGAATATTGTACTTTAACGGATCTATTATGGTTCTTGACAAACTTCATAAAAATAAGATTCTTGGTGATCATGATTATTATTGTCAAGAATCGATGTTTTAATCTTATCTTGCCAAATCAGCATATGAAGGATGCTTTGAGGATACTTGGACATAGGTGCTATTAGTTGCGATTCTTGGCGATTCGGAAGGTCTTCCAGCTCCTATTAGACATTTGCCTTGGTCATGAGATAAGCATCGTTAGTGAAGTGAACCGAGAGAGTCGATATGCTTTCCACGATTCTTGCCGCACTGGAGTCTCAAGTGATGTGAGTGAATTTTGTTGAGTTTTTTTATAGTGGTATGGTATGAAAAGCACATTGTCTGATCCTTCTTTGGATATTGATAATAATCTAGCTAGCTAGCTTGGCTTATTTTTAAGCCATTTTGTAGGTGCGATGGTAGGTGATATTGATCCGATTTAGTTAGGTTTGATGGGAATTATAAGATTTAGGGCGTCTTTGTGCTTTATTAAGTTCACATACATTTTATTTCCTTGTACATTGTGCTCTGGAGGAGATTGAATGGTTTTATTCATTTCCATGTTAATAAATGGATTTTATAAAATTGAAATGAAAATAAATTCTGTGTTACTTGGATCCGTCTATAAACTTTTAAAGCGGCGACATCATAGAACGCCTATGGACCCATTATCTGCAATTACATTAATCACTTTCCTTCTAACACTCAAACAAAAATCTAATTCAATTGTTGGCTTACAGATCATGAGAAAGAAAGAGGAGAGTAATTTGCTTTCATCCTTAGAAATGATATAAATATATTCATCATTTGTTTTTGCTCTTTCTGTTTGGTGATTTCATCATATATATATTACGTAAAACTGAATTGTACATGAACTTTTGACATCCATAGTGTTCGTGTTTTGTCCTTTGCGGCTGATTAGTACAGGTGGAACTCAATATTCGAAGAGACTTTGCCAATCTTTCTTAGTTTAATAAGCTGAAATGGCCATTCCTTGTGAAGAATGGGCATTGAAGAGTCAAACTATGACTCTTATTCTTTGAGGTAATTTTGCTTATAGTTTATATATTTTAATCATTACGGGACTCATTTCTATAGTCCTGCGGATAGTCGAGAAAGGAAGGGGTAAATCTCGGCAAGAACTCCTACCATCTCAAGTTTCCTTATCTAATCACGGGTCCTATTCAGTACTCTTCATCATCATTTTATTGTCTTTATTACTCAATATTCGGTATTGATGATTGATTTCTTTTAGGTCGAGAAATTTTGGTTTCCATGTTTCTTGAGATGGCTTCACGAAGACATTACAGTTCATAATGAAGACCTTGAAGGTTTATTATAGCGGCGTAAATGAGTATAGTTTAACCTTTAAATTATCACCTTTTTAATTGTTCACCTTCTTTTTATATTATATTATTTATTTATTTCTTTTCTTTGAGAATATCCTTATGGACAAGGGTAGAATTCTTGAGTTAAATAACAATCATAACCTTGGCTCCACCAAATATTATTCCTTAATTATCTGCATTAGGGCATTATGAGTGTGAGACCATCGTCCCCATTTGGAGATAAGCTCTAGTGCCCAAGTTGATGAATAACTGCTAATGTTCAAGGCACCTTCCGGCTTTGGTAGCCTTATTTGAGTGTTGTTAAAATTGGATATCAAACTTGAAGAATCAGTTTTATATGTAAATTAGTTTCACTTTGTTAGATCTAGTCATTTGTGGCGCAGAAATTCGAGTGTCCATTCATCCGTCTTTTCATTTATATCAATGAGAACACTTGCGGAAAAGTTGAATATGACTTATGACGAAATTTGAAAGATGGATAGTGAATCTTGTGCGAAATTCAAAGCTTGACGCAAAGATTGATTCCAAGTCGGGAATTGTTGTCATGGAACCCAATCATGTGAATGTGTAAGTGTTCAACTAGTGTTCAATTTCTCCTGTATGTCTCCATTGACCTTGTTCTTTTACTTTTTTAAGTAGAATAATTTATATGGAAATTTATGTACGCCTATGCTTGACTTAATTAAATGTTCTGTGATAGCTTTTTTTGGACTCTATGAGCTTCTTTAGTAATAATCAATAGAACTGTTCTCTTACTCTTCCCATGGAATTAATAGAGTCTGTAGGGTTGTATATGAGACGAGAGAACACCTCCTTGCGTCAAATATTTTTACGGAAGGCACAAAAGCGATTGTCAAAAGTAGGATCTTTGAAGGCTGCTCAAGTGGAGCAGGTTTATTGGAGTTTGAATTGCTCATATTGTTAGGAGTATGAGACCTTGTTGCCACATTTTTTGTGAGTTTGGTTGTTGGACCAGTGAAAATAAATACTGAACTTTCCGATGTCTTGGAAGGGACAAAACATATTGCTACTTAAGAATTATGCTATCATACTCTGTTTTCTGAATTTCATAGTTTGAGTATAAGGAGCTACTACTTAAGAATAGGATATAAGTATATATCTATATATACATATTTGTTTTCTCTTGCTTTCGACTCTTTTTATTTATTTCTATTGGTGTATAGGATGAAAGGGACTTTTTCGATGATACCATCCCAAAGTCATCCCACGATGCTTACAACTCTGAAGGTGCTAGTTTTGTACAAATGATGTGAGAGCTTGAGTTTAAGGACAAGTCCCATTGATTTGGGAAAATTAGTGTGTATTTCATTAAGTGGCAAGTCTTATTTATGAAAGGCGTTTTGGTGATGTTATTTTAATAAAAGATTATGTGATTGGATGTACTTGTGAGATTTCTTGTTTATATTATGGACGATTGTAAAATACCCAATAAGTGGGCATCTTTATGCAGGTTAAGTAGTCTCCCAAAAAGGGAGGGGGGGGGCGTTTTGGGAGATTTTTTTGTTTTTACATATGAAATAGTTTTGTAGCGGTTCTTCACCGTTACTAAGCTTTGCAATAAGTAACACAAAGAGCGTTACTAACTTTATAAAAGCATTACTAATGTTAAAAAAGAGTAACACAAAAAGCGTTACTAACTTTATAAAAGCGTTACTAATGTTAGAAAGAGTAACACAAAAAGCGTTATTAACTTTATAAAACCGTTACTAATGTTAGAAAAGAGTAACACAAAAAAGCGTTACTATTTTTATAAAACCGTTCTATCGATGTTAAAAAGAGTAACAAAAAAAACGTTACTAATGTTATAAAACCGTTCTCGATGTTAAAAAGAGTAACATCAAAAGCGTTACTAATTTTATAAAATCGTTGCTAAAAAGTAATCTGATTGAGCAAAGAAAACCGTTAGTAAATATTTTAGTAACGGTTAGAAACCGTTACAATAAATAATTACGTAACGGTTATAAACCGTTACGAATATTAATAACGAATTAGCAACGCCCAAACTGTGACGCATAAAAACCGTTACAAATATTTTCAGTAACGGTTTCTGACTGTTAGGGATGTCCTGTTTTGGTATAGTGCATGGATGCCTATAGTGGCTACAACCAAATCTCACTAGCAGAAGAAGACCAAGAGAAAACCTCATTTGTAACAGAGCAAGGAATTTACTATTACAACGTCCTCCCGTTCGGCCTCAAGAACGCTAGAGCGACCTACCAACAACTCGTCACCGATA
The DNA here is from genome assembly GCF_015680905.1 of Coptis chinensis. Lineage (NCBI taxonomy): Eukaryota > Viridiplantae > Streptophyta > Magnoliopsida > Ranunculales > Ranunculaceae > Coptis > Coptis chinensis. The sequence goes on along the minus strand of NC_141458.1, from coordinate 117,391,731 downwards.
TGTTCCAAGACATGTTAGGTGACACCATGAAAGTCTATATAGACGATATGGTTGTCAAAAGCAAGAAAGCTGGAGATCACTTAGATCATCTCACACAAGCATTCTCCAAACTTCGGCGAACTCAGAGGAAACTTAACCCTAAGAAGTGCCTCTTTGGAGCGTCCTCTGGGAAATTCTAGGATATCAAGTCTCACAACGCGAGATAGAAGCAAACCCAGATCAGATTCGAGCATTCTTGGACATGCGACCAAAAATAAAAAGCGGATCTGAGAAATTGTCGAGGAGCGGTGGCAGCTCTAAACTGATTCATATCGAGAGCATCAGACAAATGCCAACCTTTCCTACAAATCCTCAAGAAAGGCGAACAGTTTTCATGGAATAAGCAATTAATGTCATCGAGCGTTCTCTACTCTCAAGGATTACTTGTCAACACCACCTGTGTTGGCAAAACCAAATGATGGTGAAACACTGTTGGACTCGTGACGCCATTGACGACTCCTTCCGAGTTCCAACAATTAAATCTAGAGTTTCAAGGATTTAGTAAATAACTATACTACCATCTAACCTAACCAGTCCAAATATTTCAAAGGAGGAGCAAAACAACGAAAATAGGGAAAGCAGAAAAATTGAGCGAGAACCAAAACTCTAACAGTGCTTTGGTGAAATCGATTTAAAAATAATATAATTACTCACCGGTATTAAAAGCTCCACGAATCCCTCATAGTCCAAATCGTCGTGCTCCAACTCTCTAGCAATCAAGCCGCCTCCATTTTTATTTTATTTTTATCTAAAAACCCTATTCTCTGGAAAAATCTGAATATATATCTGGGTTTGAAACTTAAGCTCAACATAGACTCGGTCCCAGAAATCAGGCCCACATATCCCAAATCCAATCCAATAAATTTTAAATGAAAATTAATTAATTAATTAATTAATACGTATTTAAAATACAGGCGTTACATGCCCTTCACAAACTACCACCCCATATCCCCGTGGGATGAATGCGTTGCTTAAAGCGTCAACGTCATCCCCTATTTCATGTATCTCCAGGTTGCTTACATCTATATCATAAGCATCCCTCAAATCTGTAAAACTTTCCAAAACACGCTAATCTACATTTCTAGGGGGAACCCACTAAAAGAAGAACCCTCACAGCGACCATAACTACTCTCCAAAGCAACTACAGACTCATATCTGACATATTCTTCTTCACTCCCAAACCCTACTGACTCTACTATAACCTCCTCTGATCGTGTGTCATCGAAGTCAGACATGGTGTGAAAACAAAAAAAAATGAAAGAACCTAACAAGCAAAGTTTAACTATCAAAACGAGAGAAGGAAAAATGGAAGAGATAGCACTAACCTGAGCACTCAACGATCTCAAAAATCTGAAGAAAATGAAACAAAACAGTAACTCTTCAGTTCCCCAAACCGTCTTATATACGCCGCCCGTTCAATTCCCAATGCAAGCCATCATTTGATCGAACCCTAACCGACCGTCTCCTTATGTCTTGTCTTTTTCGACTCCCACAAAATGAAGCGGTTATTATTCCCACACATATGCTACACAAGTACACGCGTGCTAACGTTTCTCTCGGCCAGGTCGCTATAACGCACAAAACGACCCCAGGATGGGGGGTCATGATTGGAGTAATATTCACAATCCAATGAATATCAAACTCGTGTCCAGCACAGTAAAGTTAACAACCAACCTCATATCTTTGTCCTCAAAGCTCGCTTTATAATGACTCAACTTGGGCAAGCAACCTATGCAACTCGCGCCCAAAGCAATGCACCACCAACCGATCTCATGTACTCGTCTTGCGAGCTCGCTTCAAAGTGACTCGAGTACAATAGACGATCTCGCCCAGAAGCGATCTCCTCGATACTCGTTCTCCTCATCCCACAGCGGCTTATAACGTATGATGTTATGATTGTTATCAAGACCGAAGCTTCAGGTACGCACCACAGTAAATGCCCTTAACTCACCATCATGGCTCATTAATCAAGCCACGAAATTGAGAGTTGTCTTATATACGCACCACAGCGGCTTGTAACGTATGATGTTATGAGCGTGAAATTGAGAGTTGTCTAATTAATCAAGCCACGAAAGCGAGCCCAACAAAAGCCCAATCAATGTGGCAAGGTTGATTTTTAAAAAATTACAACCGAAGCCGACTCAAAATAAGCGCAACTAAATTGCAACCGAAGCCTAGTAGCAAAAAGCCTATCGAATCAACCGAAGCCCAGTAGCAAAAAGCCTATCAAATTTCAGCAGAAGCCCAACAACAATTGTTGGCCACTCTAATTAGAGTTGAATATTATATTTACATATTTACCCTTGTCAAATACAATAAATTACAAATAAAATCAGATTAGATAGAAAATTTACATAATTGCCCTTGTCAAATACAATAAATTACAAATAAAATCAGATTAGGTAGAAAATATGAGCATGGACAAATTTAGAAAACAAAAAATCCAGTCGATAGAAACACTACTGTTAGGAGTTTTCTTTACAGAGTAAATATAAACCTTAAGTCCGGATTATGGACTTCTATTGTCAATATTGAGCTTTCAGTTTAGTATTTGCGTTGTACAATCGACTGAAAAGGGGCAATTGAAAATTTGAATTAGCTAGAAGTGCAATTTGAAGGGTAACTAGAAGGGGCAATTTGAATTAACTAGAAGTGCAATTTGAAGGGTAACCAGAAGGGGCAATTTGAATTAACTGAAAAGGGGCAATTGAAAATTTGAATTAACCAGCTAGATCACTTGTTTGGAGTCTCAAATTAAGAATCAAAATTGACAGAATCCGAACCCGTGTTGGCACCATCGTACCATACGATCGGGCCCCAAACTAATTCATCAATGCTTCCAACACACTTCGTTCTTGTTTTTTATCTAAGATAAGCAAAACCGTATGCATAGCCAATAAAATTGCACTTTGTGAGTCTCCCCCATTATCTTGCCCATTTTTTTTTTCTCTTAAAATTGTACACGTCTTCAATACACATCACCCTGCCACTTTGTGGTGCCAACACGCAAATACACACACAAACACACTTCCAATTTGAAGGCCCATCAGAAAGCACAACATGTGATATTCGTCCAAAGCTATAAAATGAGGACGATACTCATTTGACTCTTTCCCATACTACCAGAAAGTTCCTCACCTACATTCCTCTCAATTCTTCTCTAAAAACCCAACTCCAAAAAGATAGCTTCAAAGATGGCTACAGGAATTGCTCTAAGCACAAGAGCATTCCGTTTTCATGAAAACCCATTCTTCATTCCCAAGCCCACCATTCTCAACTCGTCATCATCTTCTCTTTTGACACAAAAGAGAAATGTTTCTTTGACTATCTGTTACGTTGCTGATGGAACAAGGAAGCAGTTGATTACCCAAATTGAAGAAGAGAATGTGGAGGAAAACTTGAGTTCTACTTCATTACGTGTTGCCGAAAGATTAGCTAAGAAGAAATCCGAAAGGTCTACTTATCTTATTGCAGCACTTATGTCTAGTTTTGGAATTACTTCCCTGGCTATTCTCTCTGTTTATTATAGATTTTCATGGCAAATGGAGGTACTTTATCTTCTCTTTGGAAACTTGGGCTTGTCTCTTTTTTTTCTTCAGTTTTTGTTTCTTATCTTTAGTTTTTTCAGGGTGGAGATATTCCTGTTGCGGAAATGTTGGGTACATTTGCTCTCTCTGTTGGTGCTGCTGTAAGTTCTCAATAATTGAGTATGGAAACATGGTTGTTTGAATTATTTGATGTTTATGTAGATTGGGTGTTGTTCATTTTTCAGGTGGGGATGGAGTTTTGGGCAAGATGGGCTCATAAAGCACTCTGGCATGCTTCTTTGTGGCATATGCACGAGGTTTGAATCTAATAAATTTGAAGCATTGATTGTTTGTGTAAAATGAATTGTGCAAAGGGTGGGGTTGATTGGAATTTGATTTATGAATTGCAGTCTCACCATAAACCGAGAGAAGGTGCGTTCGAACTCAACGACGTTTTCGCCATTATTAACGCTGTTCCTGCCATTGGTCTTCTCAATTACGGTTTCTTCCATAAAGGCATCTTTCCTGGACTATGTTTTGGTGCTGTAAGTCTTCCTGTCTTTGAGTCGACTCACTTGATATGGTTGTCTGTTTAATTCTGATTACCGTTTTAAAGTAATCATCACGCTTAACTGTCAATTGATTAAATTAACAATACCCTTTTGGTGTATTTAAAATATGATGTCCATATTGTTTAAGTTTTATACACCTCTCTTTATATAAGTCAAGTTGGTTGGTTGGAATGTTGGATCATATATTAGGAAAAGAGACAAATCTAATGGTTTGAAAGTCTCACATTATATTTGACTTGATAATTGTTAATTGCTAACTAATTTAAATTTTTCTAAGAAAGAGGATAAGCCATGCTTTCGGTTATATAAATAATCTTAAAGTATGTTTAGTGGCATATTAGATGAACTAGGGAAGTACTTTTGGAAGCAATACACTTTGTCAAACTGTCAAAGTATACAAAACCAAATACAACACTACCAAATTGTTTGGAACTTTCGAGCTCACACCTTAAGGGGTGTGGTTGTTTGATATTTTATAAAAAAATAAAATTTTCACGCCAAGTATATATGTCAATTAAAGTTTCTTCCATTTCCACTTAAACGTTTTTTTATGATTCTGATATGATGTTTGCAACAAGTAAGAGTGGCGTTCGGGCAACAAGAAGGCTCACTATGGACGCGAACAAATACTTCCATGGCAGTTTACCAAAGTCACTTTCGGTGGTTATTTGCTCAGAAAATATATGTCTATCAATCGAACACGCCATAGGCAATAACCACACCTAATATACCAATATGGATTATACAGACATCTGTTGGATGAGATGGTAACTTTACTACATGCTGCATATATCTGCAGGGCCTTGGAATAACAGTATTTGGCATGGCCTACATGTTTGTCCACGATGGCCTTGTCCATAGAAGATTCCCAGTAGGACCTATTGCCAATGTTCCCTATCTCCGCAAAGTAGCTGCTGCTCACCAAGTAAATGTTCACTCCATAGTAGTATAGACGTATAGTACATATTAAAACACTCGTTTCTTGTTTGAATGTTATTTAAAACTAACCATATGATCTATTGTCTACCTTTTAGCTACATCACTCAGAAAAGTTTAATGGTGTGCCATATGGGCTGTTCCTTGGACCTATGGTAGGCTCTCATTTTTATTTTTTTTGTTAGGAAACTTCAGTTTTGTTCGCAATATATATTAAATATGATAATATAATATGCTATATATGGATGCAGGAATTGGAAGAGGTAGGAGGTAATGAAGAGTTGGAGAAGGAAATCAATCGTAGAATAACCAGACGAACGACTGGTTCGTGATAATGTTGTTAGTCGAGCCATTAAAATTCTTTATTGAGTGATTGACTTACTACAATCTGACAACGATTTTGTACCAATGTTATCTGTTGGAGCGAGCGAGCGAGCGAAGAAAAGGTTGTGTGCTGTACGCCTGTACCATATCACTGTATCAAAAGCAAAACTAAATGAAATGATTGAAATTACTAACGTGTGCACTTGTTTTTTGATGATTTTTATGCTCACATATAACATATTTGCAGTTAGAAGGATCAGACGATGTATGATTGTATGAATAGGTTAGCAATTGAGCAGGATTAGACGATGTATATTCGTATCATATTTAAATCCATCAGCTAGTTTTGCAAGTCATTGAATTATTCGAATATCAAGTGAGCCAAACACATTTTGCGTGCAAGAAATTCTCATATAGGTTAGTAATTGAGTAACGGTACTAACTCTCTATATTTAACATGGTTAACAACAATTAATGTCGACATCAAATCGTGGTTAATTTTGAGACGAAACGCTAATAAATTGTCATAGTATATGAATGTTATTTCTGTCGCATTTGATTCTAAATCTACTAACCAGTGGTCCAATAAATATTGTTATTTAGACCAACTACCACAAGCAAACTATATGACCTACATTGACCAGTGCACATGATTCTTAGAGCAAAGAAGACAACAATTTTTGATAAATAGATTGATTAGATTTAGTTGCATAATTAATCATAATTTATTCCGTCAAGGCTGACATGCTGGTGTTTTCTAGTTAATTAAATTAATTAGGACGTGTTGATACTTGATAAATTCAAGTAACGCTTGGTTACAAAATACACATTCATTCGACAGAATCAGCTTTTTGTCCCCACAAATCAGGACGTTTGATTTTGCTTGGACTGGTGTAGGAGAAAAATACTCTGCCTCACAAGTTTACCCTCACTGTTTTAGGCTTGTCAGCTAAAAATTGAAGAGTGAACTTTCACCCTTGCAATTCGATTGAATCTTGAAACCCACCGCCCTCTGTTTGTAAGTGTCTTCAATGTTCAATTTGACATAATTTGGACTTGGTAGGACATGTGATCATTTGGTAAACTGCGCATTCGTAGTTGAAGACCATGGTACATGGTACACCATTAACATTATGATTTTCTGTTTTTTGTTTTTGTTTTTTTATTGTTAATGTGGGCCAGTCTTCCAGATTCAGGGTACCACTATGGGTGGTGTGTGGACCTTATGTAAGTTTGGTTAGTACACGAGAATTCAGATAGGCAAGTAGTAAGTTACATGAGGAATGCTGCCAGTGGGGCTGCTAATGACCATATAGCACCCAAACACCAAAATATGTAGAGGTGTTTATGGTCGGTTATTATCGGTTTCGGTTCTGAGTCTATTTTTAGTGGTTACTATCGGGTTCGGTTTTTTTCGGTTTTTTTTTATATTTGAAAAATTTGGACTCATACCCATTAATTAAGTTGGTTCTGATTCGGGTTTCGGTTCTTTTTCGGGTTATACATTTTTATTGCTAAAATTATTATTTTTAATTATATAACCGATATAAAAATTGGTTTACGGCGACTATAACACTTATCATCGATATTTTTGTCCTCTCATAAAAAGTAATGGTTTTAAATTCAATAATAGTATTTGAAAGTTATCTAAAACTTTAAATACTTCTCATACATTATATGTATGTGTATATTATACTATCGTGTCGTTATATATAGAATAAATACCATATGTATCACAATTGTTAGTTAGCATTGCACATATTCGTTATCCAATATACATACATATAATATATCGCACGCATAACGCGTTTATGCATTAGTTAATATAGGCGGTGCATTAGTTAATTCATAGTATCGACTATCGTGTAGACATAGACACGTAAATATTATTATTAATATTTATAATACACATATTTAATATAATATTATCAAAAATATATTTAATAATACACATTCACTATTATGTTAAATGTTAAATATATTTAGTATAATTTTATACCTAACAAATATAGAGTGTATATAATAATAATGTTTGGGTTTGCCTTTATTTAGTGTAATATAATACTAAATTCTATATATCAAAATCATACTAATCGGTTCTTGATTACGGTACCCATCGATTTTTTACTATTCGGTTCTAACGGTTTCGGTTTTTTATCGGTTCGGTTCTTGAAGACCCACTTTAAATGGGTCTAACATTTTAGGACCCAGAACCGCTATAAACGGTTTCGGTAATTGGGTACCCATGCACACCCCTAAAAATATTATTCCATTAGTCTTAAATTTGATTGGTGTGATAAATCTAGTCAAATTTGTGGTTTTGTCTAACAGCTGTCATAATTATATTCCAAGAGAAATTTTGTTTAAATAAATTTTAACGAATGACACATTTTCTGCCGTCTATGCTTTAACTTTCAACTGAAGAGCATATCTAGGTGGTAATATCACCTCCCAAATTCTCCAAATTTACTTCTAAAACTCGGAATTTCGAGGAAATCTAATTCTAGGTGGAAGCAAATTCGGCCGCATCACCTATCTAGCCGCATCCTTAGAAACAAATTTGGGATTTCGGATGCGAATACGGAGCAACAGTGGTAATGTCGCCTCAATTTTTTTTTTAACTTTGACCAGCCTACCACGCCAGTATTACTGTCGCGTGGGTTTTTTTTTTTTTACTTTTTCAATTTGGCGCTACATTGGGAATGTTGCGTGGATTTTTTTTTATCACTTTTTTCAACCTCGATGATAGTAGTATTGACGCGCAACATTGGTGACATTACCAATGGCGCGCCTGATAGACCATACATTTATATTTGCGACCACCTGGAGTTGGTCAAAATTTGCGTCAAATTTGGTAGTGATACTACCACCACCTAGAAATGCTATAAGTTTAGAAAATATTGGACGGACGACACACTTTCTGTCGTTCATATTAATTTGACACTTCAATTTTAAAACCTCGATTAGAACTGTTTTTCAATTTTCACATGACAAATTTGATTTGGTTGGCTAAAACTAAGCGTAGGTGACGGTTTTATTTAGCGACTCCCATTAGACCCACAAATGGAGTGCTATATGAGCTACTAAAGGGCCATATAGCATCCCAAATACTAAAATGTCATTCCAATGGGGCTGCTAGAAGGGTTATAAATTTGGATGGTGTGATAAACCTAGTCAAATTTGTAATTTTGTCTAGCAGCTGCCATAATTATATTCTAAGAGAAATTCTGTTGTCTGTATGTTAAATAAATTTTGACAGACGACAGACTTTCTGCCGTCTATGTTTTAACTTTCAACTTAAGTTTAGAAAATATTGAACGAACGACACACTTTCTGCCGTTCATATTAATTTGGCACTTCAATTTTAAATCCTCGATTGGAACTATTTTTCAGTTTTCACATGACAAATTTGATTTGGTTTGCTAAAACTACCAAAAGAGTTTAGGTGACAGTTCTATTTAGCAGCTCCAATTGGACCCACCAATGCTCTCCATTGGACCCACAAATGGGGTGTTATATGAGCTGTTAAAATGCCATATAATATCCCAAACACCAAAATGCCATTTCGATGAGGTAGCTAGAAGGGTTTTAAATTTGGATGGTGTGATAAATCTAGCTAAATTTGTAACTTTGTCTATCAGCTGCCACAATAAATTTCGGGAGACGGACGATATAATTTCTGCCGTACGTATGTTAAATTTCGACGGGCGATAAAAACTGTGTTGTCTGTGCAAAAAAATACAAAATAATGGAACTGTTGTCCATCCATATCATTTAACACTTCAAAACATAAAAAAGCGATTGGATTGAAATTTAAGGTTTTGGCCGGCCATATTTGGCGGACAAGATAAAAACCTTAAAAATCCTACGTGGAGGGTTTAGCGGCTCTGTTTTAGCACCCTCTATTGGACTTGCTCTCAGTGTGGGGGCATGAAATGAACTGACGAAGTGCCCATGCGTGTTACCTACCGGTATTTCTCTTGCCGTACTGAACAATTTGACAAGATCCACTATTTAGTCGCAGTGTTTTCGGTGTAAACATTCTATCTGCAACTGTTTTCTAGCACCTATGTTGATTACATTTGACTTCTTTTTAAAACCTAAAACCACCAGAGCCTAGGCTTTTGGCAAAAAGAAAAATAAAAAAATCATCATGCTCCCTTTTCCTAGTTACATATGTCAGCGTCTTTATATTAATTCGGTAGGGGTCCCTCAAAGGCGCCTTAATAAGATTAATTCCATCCCAATATGGATAGCAAATTAGCAATACGCGTTTATCTTGAGTTTTTTTTTTTTTTGGTAAACATGCTTTTATCTTTGGTTGGACCAATTATTAAGTTGTAGAAATGATATGTTTCTATGGAGTTTCAACCCAATATGGATAGCAATACGCGTTTATCTTGTGTTTTTTTAGGTAAACAAGCGTTTATCTTTGATTGGACCAATTATTAAGTTGTAGAAATGATATGTTTCTATGGAGTATAGACCAAAAAAATGACCAAAAACTAAGAAGAGTTTAGTGCAAGTCACCGTCAATAAAAACTAATTATAGGACTATATATGAGTGAAATGTGCACTTAATCAGTTTCAACCGGTTAGCATACGTTTTTTCATATAGACCCTACAAAAGCCTAACATTGTAAAATCAAACACGTTAGCCCATTGTAAAGTGGACCATTTGAACCTGATTAAAGTAAAAGGCCAGTGATTTGTCATCAAGAGTCAAGACCCAATCTCCATAAATTTACTGTGTTAGACACTCAAAAAGAGACAGACAACCCAACCAGAAAAGAAAGGAAAAAGGTCTTGATGCTAGAAAAAAAAGAGAGTGGAAAAATAGGCTACGTGTAAACATTATGATACCACCACGAAGTTGTAGTATGCCCAAGTTCAGGTTTTTTAGTTTTCGTTTAGGCTGACAGCAAATCCCCCACCACAATCCAAAGCTATCTCCACCAACAGTTTTATAGTTGCTTGAAGGCCCTTGTCTCATGTTGAGTGTCATCAGTCTCCACCAATGTCTTGTTTCATTATTGATCCAAGGTGGAGCCCTGTTTATTAGTTCACGAGGAAGTCTATGCAAGGTTGCACACTTGCACGTTTGCAGCACATTTAAGAGGGAATCGTATATGTTCGGATTGTGGTTTTGTTGGAGACCTTCTGAAGTTGACACTTGTCAATCGGGCCAAAACTTGAATTGAATCTGATCGTTTTATTGGCCCAATTGTAAGCTCCAGCTACTCCGAGGATATCCTCATAGGGATGAGGGTCTGGGGACCGTTAGATGTGTGATCTAACGGTTTGAAAATCAAAAACAAAAAAAATAAGAGAGAAAATGAGAGGATTTTGTATTTCTAGACCGTTGGATCACACATCCAACGGTCGCGGACCTCGTCTCTCTAAGGACATCTTCGGGTAGACAACCTCATTGTTTTATTGCGTTTTTCACTTTTTCTCAGCTCGTAAACACAACGCTACCTTGTACAGCTGTACAAACATCAGCTAAGATTACCGCAGTCTTTGTTAAGGGTGGAATTTGAGCCGAGCGGCTCGGGCTCGGCTCGTTTATAGCTCGCTCGAGCTCGCTCGTTTAGTTATATGAACCAAGCTCGAGCTCATATTAAGGCTTGTCTATAAACGAGCCAAGCCTGAGTAGCTCGCGAGCCGGCTCGTCTAAATACACTATAATAGAATAGTAGATTACGGATCAGTGGATCAACCAATAGCTTATAGTCCAAGTCCAATTAGTAACCACTAAAGTTTAAACCAATACCCATACCCATGACTCAAGTTATATAGTTTAGCAATCCATCTTTCATTTTTAGGGTTTCATCTACGCCGCAAGAAAAGAATAATTCTTTGTATGTCAGTCAGTTCAGTTATGAATGTAAGTTAGTAAGTGATTGTCTGGTTGGGAGTCTTTTTATTTTGTACTGCATAATCAGATTTCAAGCTTCAGACAATCACTTATAATTTATGAATGTGGGTTATTTAATTTTATATTGTATATTCAGATTTCAAGCCTGACAAGCTCGTATAACAAATGAGTTTGAGCTCGGCTCGAACTTGTTTGGTTAAGCAAGCTTATTGAGCTCGAGCCGGTGTGTGTGTGTGGGAATCGTTGGAGAAGCCCAACCTAAGTACGTTGTCCTTGACTTTGCGAACCGAGCCCAAGGCAAATTTGATGGTTTCTGTGTGGCCTTTGGACCTTACCACCGGGCTTGGGCTTTGCATTTTTCATAAGCTAGTAAATAAGTTTTACGCGGTTTGGTCAAAAAGTAACCGAGTAAATATTTCACGTGGTACTTATTTCTTCAGTAAACTCGGTTTGGCAGTGCTTATTTGAGTTATTTCGCACGCTTCTATGTGCCTATAAATAAAAAGGCTCCACAGTAAATTGACTCCCAAATAAATTGCTCGAGCGGAGAAAGTTGAGCAAGGAGAGAAATAACGACCAAGTGTGTATATATTCTGAAGATATTGGCTTTGTTTTTGGATAACAACAAGTAGTTTCTTTTCCTATATATATAGGGCTGTCAATGGGCCGGACAAGTTCGAAACCTGATTGAATCCGAACCGATAAGATAAAGACTTAGACTTTAAATTTAGCCCGATAAGATTATTGGGTCAGGTCTTGACATACCTATGTCCGATCCGATAATGGCCCGGCCCAAATCTATATAGTTTATGTGTTTTATATTTAATATTATTAATATATCTATTATATTTACTGAAAGTTGACATAGAAAATTAGAAGTCATATTGGTTAGTATTGTATTTGCCACACAAAAATTGTGGTAACCACTTACAAATTTAATGGACCTAGGTGTGTCCTATTCAGATCTGGCCCGTTGACAGCCCTACCTATATATAACAATATATTTAAGTCTTCTAACTGTCTCAAAATATTTCCAGACTCACATTGTTTTCTTATGAAATCATTAGAACATTTTCAACAATTTTCCTTTTCTTGTGTTTTTTTAAAGTGATGAATGTCTTTTTGGGAACGCTGGATTATGACATTTATCTTTAAGGTACTCGCTATGGGGCATGGGCACAACCCATTTTGTGTTTGGCGGACCCAAAAAAAAAAATTATTTTACAAATTTGTCATTGACAAAAAAATTGTAATTTGTGTTGAGCACCCCCACCTAACTTGTTGCAACCTCCTATTGCCCTTACCCTAAAAGACCTCCCTTTCCAAAAAAAAAAAAAAAAAAACTAACATGGGTTGCAATTTCCACTCCATCATATATATATATTTTTAAAAATATTGGCTGAAATAATGAAATTAAGGGTCAATGTAATAATTATCCCATGTAATGAAATCAATTTTTTACTTGTATTTTTCATTTAATGTAATTTTGATCAAATTTTGTACGTGTATTTGAAAAACAATCGTTTTAAATATGGATGCTTCAAACAATCTCTTGGTGTCATTCGAGACCAATATACATGGCATGGCTAGACCGTTTGAAACCTTGTACATTGGAACGGCCTCGTGGTGTCGTTCGAGACCAATATACATGGCATGGCTAGACCATTTGAAACTCTTACAATTGGCTCAGACCATTCTTGTATGCAGCAGTTCTTGGACCGTTTAAAAATGTGAATGTCATAAAAAGATTCAAGTGTATTTCTAATTTATATGCAAACATGCTAAATCCTTAAACGTTTGTAACATTCCCAACAAAACTTGCTTCAGGACAAATAACACAAGTTTTTACAAAATTTCCAAAGTACCAATATATGTTGGTTCTTTGGTTTACCCATCAACAAATACTTGAGTAAAAGACATAATGACCGCTATTGTGAGGAGGAGGATTTATGTAGAAGATTCTTTCTATATTATGGGGTTGTATTTTTAGTAGTTTCTTGATAAGCAAGAATTGTATTCCTATTTATTGAGGAGCTCTAGAGATGAGCGACCATGAATAAGATATCTCTCCCGTGCTTGTGTTATTTTTCTCTACATGGTATCAGAGCAGATGATTTTTCGATCTGAATTGTCGACCATTGTGATCTCATAGTAGCAGCTAGTATTGCAAAAGGTTCTTTTCAATTAGTCTTGTCTCTGCTATATTTTTTTCCAGTCTTTCCTTTTATTTTTTATCATGACTTCACCCGGTGAATCTAATACCAATACGAGCATGAAGCTCACATCAATCCTGTTAAATGGATTTAATTATGTCTCTTGGTCCCGAGCCGTCTCGTTATCGCTCGGCGGAAAATCCAAGTTGGGGCACATAAATGGAAGTAAAAGTGCTCCTTCCACTACTGATTCCAAGTTTGAAGAATGGCAATCTCAGGACCAACTGGTCATGTCTTGGCTTCTTAACTCTATGGAGCCAAATATTGCTCCTATATTCACTTTCTCTGAAACTGCTAAGGACCTTTGGGACTCTGTACAAGAGTTGTATGGTCATCAAAACAATGTTGCAAGGATTTTTGAGTTCTGACAAGAAATTATTGATTGCAAACAAGGAAATGAAACATTCTTGAACACTTAAGTAAAATTTAAGAAGATTATGTGGGATGAACTGAATATATACCAATCCACCTACGGTGATCTAAAGGCGCTGCAAAAGAGAGTTGAACAAGATAAGGTGTTCCGAATATTGGCAAGTCTAAAACCCGAGTATGAATATATACGGAGTCAAGTTCTAATGGGGTCAGATGTTCCTTCCCTAGCAAATGTTTGTGCTACTGTTCACAGAGAGGAAACTAGGAAGAAGGTTATAGGAAAAGAGCCTAAATCTGTTATTGAGCATGTAGAAGCTAGTGCTCTAATTGTAGATAAAAGGAGAGAGGACAATAAGCAAGGGATGAAGGAGCAAAGCTTTATCCATTACTTTCAAGGGAAAGGGCGTCGATGCGAACATTGTAACAAGATTGGACACAGTAAGGATCGTTGTTGGATCCTTCATCCAGAATTAAAGCCAAAGTTTGAGAAAACTGACAGGTATGATAGGGCAGCCAACAATGTTACTACAGATTTGTCGCTCTCAGTTGGGCAGTTGGCTAAAATTTGGCAGCAATTGGGTAAGCCTAATTTGTCCATTCCAGACTCCTCACCCTCGACTCATGCATCAGGTAATCATCAATCACTCATTTCCTCTACTGTGAATAAAAGTACTTGGATAATAGATTCTGGAGCAACGGATCATATGACCAACGACCATGGTTGTTTATCTCATTTTACTTGTCAAAAAGGAAAAACAGTATCCATCGCCAATGGATCCTCTGTTCCCATCCATGGTTGTGGCCATGTTAAATTATTTTCAGATTATCCAAGTTCTGAGGCCCTATATATTCCCTCATTTCCTTCCAATTTACTCTCTGTTGGGAAACTCACTAATACTCTAAACTGTGATGTTATTTTCTCTCCCACTTCTGTGATTTTTCAGGATCGGGTCACGGGGAAGATGATTGGTGAGGGTATTTATTCACATGGGTTGTACATGTTGGAGCAGAAATCTCAAGCAATGACTGCTCAAGGGCCAAATATTTGGCACAAGCGTATGGGACATCCATCGATCGAAGTTAAATCTTTTATTTTCCCGGTGTTTCTTCTCATTCTAGTACCTGTGAGGTGTGTCAATTTAGCAAACAAACTCGTTTACCATTTGGTACTTCTTTATCTGTCTCACGTACACCTTTTGAATTAATCCATTCTGATGTTTGGGGTCCAGCTCCAATTGAATCTTATGATGGATATCGTTACTTTGTTACATTCATTGATGATTTTTCACGGGCTACTTGGGTCTATTTGCTAAAACGTAAAAGTGAACTCGCATATGTTTTTCAAATATTTCATTCCATGATTGTCGCTCAATTTTCTGCACATGTAAAGATTCTTCGTTCCGACAATGGAACAGAGTACACAAAAAATATTCGTGCTGAATTTTTGAGCAGCCACGGTATCATACACCAAACTAGTTGTGTCGATACTCCACAACAAAATGGTGTTGCCGAGAGGAAAAATCGACACCTCTTAGAAACCACAAGGTCTCTCATGATCCAAATGCATGTACCGAAAAAGTATTGGTCTCATGGTGTTCTTACTGCTGCATATTTAATCAACCGACTTCCAAGTCGTGTTCTTCAGTATAAGTCTCCTCTTGAAATTTTAAAAAATAAGGATGTTAGTTTATCGCATCTTCGAGTTTTTGGTTGTCTATGTTATGCTCATATATCCGCTCGTCATAGAGACAAATTAGATGCACGTGCCATGAAATGTGTCTTTCTTGGCTACTCTTCAACTCAAAAGGGATACAAATGCTTTGATCCAAAAAACCATAGATTTTTTGTCTCACGTGACGTCCATTTTGTAGAAGACACCCCTTTCTTTCATGAGGGTACTCGGCCCCAGGGGGAGTGCTTTGATGATATGGTGCCACTTCCTACAACCAGCATGGATTCAGAAATGTTAGCTCATTCACAACCTTCTCCAGCAGATGCCTCACCAAGAATCTCTACCGTGACTCCGCCTGAAAATCATACAGAAGTTTCACCTGAAAATCCTACCGAGGTTCCAGCTAATAATGTTCCTGTTCAACCTCAACTCATAAGAACATCCACCAGAGAACGTCAGCCCCCAGTTATATTGAAAGATTTCTATACATACCATGCTTCCGCATTTCCCATTCAGGAACATTTGTCTTATGCTAGTATCTCTCCATCACACTTGGCTTTTTTGAGCTCCCTTTCCACTGAGCCTAATAATTTTCAAGAAGCCTGTAGCCAATCTGTTTGGCGTAAGGCTATGAAAGAAGAACTTCAGGCCCTCGATAAGAATCATACATGGGAGATTGTGAGACTGCCTGAAAGTAAGAAAGTTGTAGGGTGTCGCTGGGTGTACAAAATTAAGTACAATAGTGATGGATCAGTTGAAAGGGACAAGGCTCGCCTAGTTGCCAGAGGATTTACACAGACTTATGGAGTTGACTACAAAGAAACCTTTGCACCCGTGGCAAAAATGAACACAATTAGAGTTCTATTATCTGTTGCGGTTAATTGTGGTTGGAAATTGTTTCAGATGGATGTGAAGAACGCCTTTCTGCATGGTGATTTAAATGAAGAGGTATATATGAGTCTTCCACGTGGACATCCTCAAGAATTTCAGAAAAATTTGGTATGCAAACTTCGGAAAGCCACATATGGTCTTAAACAATCCCCTCGAGCTTGGTATGAAAAACTTAGCTCAACTCTCATGGGAAGTAATTTTAGAAGAATTTCTGCTGATTCTTCTCTTTTTATCAAGAAAAGTTTGACGGGTACCACTGTTGTGCTTGTATACGTCGACGACATTGTCATTACAGGAGATGATATGTTAGAAATCACAGAGTTAAAATCTTTTCTTCATAAGAAGTTTGCTATCAAAGATCTTGGCATCTTGAAATATTTTCTGGGCATGGAAATTGCACATTCAAAAAGGGGTTTGTTTATTAATCAAAGAAAATATGTCCTTGATCTACTGAAGGAAACGGGTAAGCTTGGTGTGAAACCTTCTAGCACACCAGTAGACAACTCTATTAAACTCACTTCAAAGGGAGCACCTCTTGAGAATGTGGGACAGTTTCAACGACTTGTTGGCAAACTGATCTACTTGACTATAACTCGGCCAGATATTACTTATGCGGTCAGCTTGGTTAGTCAATTTATGCACGACCCTAAAGATTCTCACATGGATCTTTGTTCATCGAATTCTTCAGTACTTGAAAAGTTCACCTGGTCGTGGTATATGGATGCAGAACAATGGACATACTAAGGTACAAGGGTACATCGATGCGATCGGGCTGGATGCCCGGGTTTGATAGGCGTTCCACCACTGGATATTGCACATTTGTGGGAGGCAATCTAGTCACCTGGAAGAGCAAGAAGCAAGCTGTTGTAGCTCGATCTAGTGCCGAAGCAGAATATCGTGCAATGGCGTCTACCACAAGTGAATTGATTTGGCTCAACGCTTTACTGTGTGATCTTGGTTCAAGACCACAACTTCCAATGGACATGTACTGCGACAATCAGTCTGCAATCCATATTGCTTCCAATCCTGTATTCCATGAGCGAACCAAGCACATAGAAGTTGACTGCCATTTTATTAGGGAGAAAGTTCAAGCCAAGATTATTTGTACACCGTATTGTCGGAGCAGTGATCAATTGGCTGATATATTTACCAAAGGGTTGCCTTCGGAGAAGTTCTACGAGATTCTGTCCAAGTTGGGTTCGATCAATATCTTCTCCCCAACTTGAGGGGGAGTAATGACCGCTATTGTGAGGAGGAGGATTTATGTAGAAGATTCTTTCTATATTATGGGGTTGTATTTTTAGTAGTTTCTTGATAAACAAGAATTGTATTCCTATTTATTGAGGAGCTCTAGAGATGAGCGACCATGAATAAGATATCTCTCCCGTGCTTGTGTTATTTTTCTCTACAGACACTGGTATGTCTATCTTCTGTTGCAAATTTTCTACACCCCAGAAGGAAACGATTCTAATGATTGAGAAGGGAACATAATTGGGGTTTCGTCTCTCTTAAACTTGTTTTCTGATAATTTTAGTTTGCTTAGCTTCTCTTCACACCAAAGTAACTGATCCTTGCCATCCTTAGAGTTCTTGATATGACTTTAATGTCTATGAGTCCAAACAGTAGTTCCACTTCCTCCATGGTCACAGGCCAAGATTTCTTCTTCCACTCTTTTTTTTTTCAACAGCTCCTTCAGCCTTATCTCTTTCTGGAGTTCAAATATTAGATCATCAAGTTTTGAAAGCAATTAAAGCATGAAACAATTAATGGAAGCTGGAGAACCAAGCAAACTTTTACAATATTGACATAAAAGCGATTGACATGAATTCGCAGAGACGAAGGGTAACTGGTTATCTCGAGTTTCTCTTTGTTTGGGTTTGGTCACGGGGTCTGCCCAAAACTCTCTATTACGCCCAACATAAATACAGACCCCAAATTGGGGTCGGAGTCTGCCCAACACAAAATGGGGTCAGTCAATAACAAGATCCATCTTTAATGATGTTCTCTTTTTCTTAGGTTCTTTTGCTGACAAAAACTTGACAATACATCTTTCCCTAACTTGTTTTACAACAAAATCTGTTTTAGAAAAACCTTTCTCGTGTATATTCACCAATGTCTTTGGGAACTCTGGATTATGACATTTGGTTTGTAGTTTTTTTTCGTGATTTTATTGCAGTGGTAATATTTTTTGACTGTATCTTTCTACAATTACAAAATGTTTTTTTAATTATATGATGAATGTCTTTATGGGAACGCTAGATTACAACATTCCGTTTATAACTTCTCTTTTTTCTTTATTTTTTTAAAAAAATAAAAATAAGAACAAAATAGATAAAAAAAAAAACTGAAATGGTGTTTTCTTCTTCTATCTAAATTTATTTAACGTACAAGGTCTTTGTCAATTTTTCAAAACAGAGCCAATATCTTTTGAGGATATTTCTCATGATACAAAGGGTACGGTGGCCAATATTTAAAGTTATCAATCTAGTGACCATTTAGAAAACAAGTAGATAATAAACAAAAGACGGTATATAGGTTATCATAAAACACTTTACGTTGTTATGAGCACCATAAGTAATATATGCTGATATATGAATTAAAATAACCTTTTGATTCAAAGTTGGTTTCTAGATACACACCCACATGCTATTTTCTCTTTTGATTTCATAGTTTGTAGGATTATATATGTGTTTCCTTAGCACATTAATATTGTCTTTATGATTATCCAAGCTACATTCAACTACACTAGTGATATAACAATGATGGGTTCGAGTAACACTTTAGTTCTTATAAAAGAACTGCTAGATGAAGCAAAATTGTCAAAAAGGGGAGACTCTGGAAGAAAGGCAAAATGGAGAAGGGTGTAGTGAAAAGAAGGTTTGGACTCCAAAAAGGCCTCTAGATTGGAATAGTATATATACATGCTCGCAGTTAAGTTTCTTCAGTTTACTTTTTATCCCGCAATTTGTTTTGTTTTGCCTATAGCAGTTGACTCTGATTTGGAGACAAGGGTCACTGTTTTTTATTTCGGCAATCTGTAATAAAATATGTTTTTTTTTCCTCAAAAAAGAAATTGCGTCTCTTTTGTATCAAAGCTTTACATTCTCTCTGCTTTTTTTCACTGTTGTTGTGCTTCTTCTTTGAAAAACTTTACATGTACCTTGAAATAGTTTTGTGAGAAAAGATGCCTGACCAATGGTTTCCCTTAACTGAAATGTACTTGAATGGTTTTTGACACGACTTTTTTTTTTTTTTGAAGGTTAAGCTAGGGTTAGGCAGACCCTCACCTGTATTAAGGGCCTGTTTGTTAAATTTTAACTAATGGAAAGGAAAGGAAATAATGAGAGTGGTCCACTATGGAAAGGAAAGGAATGGAATGGAATGGAAACAGTTTTAAAATTAATGCTGTTTGGTAAACTGTGGAAAGGAAAGTAAAACTGGGGAAATGAATAATCCTGTTTGTTATCAAAAAACTGTGGAAAGGAAAAGAAAGTTGGAAATAGACATCATATTACCTAACAATTTTCTTTAAGCTCATAGTTCATGCGAATTTTTTTTTGGCATGACCTATCCTATTTTGGGCACATATATCATACATGACACCTGTAAAAAGAAATTCAGCATATAGAATAAAAAAAAATACATAAACTACCCTGTTTTATCAACACTCGTAGAGTATAAACAAGTTTTCCTACACCTGCAAACAACACACGTGCATAATATTATCCATAAAACTACCACAACCATGTACCTCATAGTGCATTTAGAAAATAACAACAAAGAACTAGGTTAAAATCCTCAAAACATCCACAACACTTAAAATAAACATCAAAAAGTGCATCTAAAACCCCAAGAGAAGACTTAAGAACCCATCAAGTCAATTTTCAGCAAGCTTCTTCAATAACCAAGTAGCACGCATGTCGGTATCCATCTTGAGAAAAAACATCTTCAGGTTTTCAGCACCATCCTTTGAAAACAACTCCATAGCCGCAATCTTTTGGGGAACATCCAACCCTTCAATTTCATAAATGGCAGAACAAATCTGGTCCCAAATGAGGGCTAAAGCATTGTTCTTGCTAGCCTCAACTGCAGTCCTCTCACGCAAAGAATCTGCCACATTCTGCATAACAAGCTTCATGCCTTCAATAGCATCATCCTCCCCACCTTCTGTGCTCTTCCGCTTCTTCTTCTGAGGTAATTTGGTTGGACGGGCAGGCTGATTTGATGTTTGGGATGTAGCAGTGTGAGAGCCTCCTCCCTTATCATTAGTTGTCGGAAAGCTATCCACATCGATATGCATGCCTTCATTGAGCAAAGTATCAGTATAATACTGTGATGACATATCCATCTCATTTGTTGCTGTAGCGTCCTCATCCACTGTAAGACCAGTTTTTTGTACGTTACCACAAGCAATATTGTCTCCAAGCACTTCGACCCACTCCAACAACCTACATATTGGCTTACCTTTATAGGTCTTCCTTTTTGGGTTTGCCTGTCGACATAAAAAATATTTACATAGCATATTAATCATATTCACAAAAGCAAAAGATACTTTGTAACATATTTTGATAACTACAATAACTAACAAAACTTGTTCGTATAAATATACTTACCTTGATTGCATCTGCCCAGACTGAAGCATCACTTTCTATCATCATTGTATCCGGATTCCAACCGAAACCACTAGCAGAGAATGATCGCAAATCTTTGAATGATTTAACTGCAGTCCTCTTTGTCTTGATTCTGTTTTCAACGTTATCAATATCGATAACAAAACCCAGTTTATCTTTCATTGCCTTCGTAACAGCGAAGAATGTGATTTCTTTCTTCCAACCACCAGTTCCTCTTAAACCTTTAGCAAGATGTTCCAAGAAAACATCTAACATGACATCATCCATAGCTTGAGTCCAAACTAATCTCCCTTTTTGATCGCGTACCGGTGTTTGAGGTGTTTCTTGTGTTGCCATCCCTATTATTATATGATCATAACACATTCATTTCTACAATACATGTTATTAAAAAACTAAATACTACATAGAAATTGAATTTAAAAGATTCATAAATCAACCCATAGCAATTAACTGTTGCATAAATATCAAATACATAAATAACTAAAATAATATAATAGACAAATGCATGTCGATCACTCTCTTTGCCTACGAAACATATGACGCTCGGCCCACATCCTCTCTGTAAGGTTGGTCCTGAACAACTTCCACTCATCAGTTGGCCTTAGTGCACTATAATCATGACCTTGGTTGTCCATATCTCTAGGTTCATCCACATTATTCGGTTCATCCCATCCACCAAGATCGCTAGGATCAGCCACTCGTATGAAATTATGTAGTATACAACAAGCTATGATCAAATCAACTTGTATATCCACATTGTAAAAAGGGGTTATCCTCAAATAAGCAAACCGTTGCTTCAAAAGTCCAAAAGTGCGCTCTACTACATTACGCAATGAAGAATGTCTAAAGTTAAATAACTCTTTCTCGTTCTGTGTCGCCATTTCTCCAATTTCAGATAAATGATACCTTGTTGCTCGGTACGGAACTAAGAAACCTGGGGCAAGTGGGAAACCTGCATCACCTAAGTAATATTTACCAGGTGGAACAAACAACCTCTCCCTTGGATGGTTTAGAGCAGCTCTCAATATCCGACTATCATGGGCAGTACCCTCCCATCCGGCCAATACATATGATATTTTCATATCAAATGTACAAGCCATTAGAACGTTATGCGCTAAATTTCCCTTCCGGTTACGATAGCGTGGTTGGTCTTCTATAGGTACCATTGCCGGGATAAAAGTACCATCGATTGCACCAACGCAATCCTACATAAAACAAGGGAGGGAAAACTAATTAAAAACTAATAACGTTGTACTTTAAGAGAAATGCTAGCTGGGTTTAAAGGCAAGTATTAACAACTCGATGTACCTTAAAATATCTCATGGCCCAAGGTTTCGGATCACCTCCTGTTGCTGGGGAGTTTGTTTGACCTGCCTGTCTTATGAATTCCCTCCCAAGCCTCAATACGGCTCGCAAAACTTTATGAAAATGTCTGTGGATTGTTTCTTGTGACCTTATCAAAGTCCAAGCAGCAGGCGCCACACGTGTATCGTGGCCTAAAATATAAAGAAACATTGCCACTTGTTCTTTCACAGGAACCCACCTACTAGCAGTCAAACCTCTTTCTTGAAGTCGTTCACATAGATTATTAAAGCACACTCTATTCAATCGGAGCATTTTATGACAATTATTATCATTCTCGAATCTGACCTCTCAAGGGCTAGGTGTCTCTCGTAGTCCCGATTTCTACGTGGCTCCCTATCAATAGGCCTATTCTCAAGAATGTGTAACACTACAAAATATGCAGCAATTACACACAAGTATGCAGCTATTTCGCAATCATCCATGTTCCTACGACATAATCAAAACATACAATTTCATACAATATCAGAAACTCTAGACGAGAAACAGAACAACAAACACGACTTCCACACTACCCATATTATGAACAACAACCCACGCAATATCAACAAGATTCAAGAACCACTATTACCTACAAACACAAAATCAATTACCACAAATTTTCCCCCTAAGCTTAACACCAAGAACTTTTTCCATTTTATAGCACTTCTAGCGAAAGAAGAAGAGGAATATCATACATACCCCTATACGTAAATAAGGGTGTGCAATTAAGTCCCACTTAATCACAATGTGTCCTTTGTACGATCTTATGATGAACAACCTGATTTGGGTAAGTCTGGGTATGATGCTTTGCATATTGCTACTTTGCAAGGGCACCATGGTAAGTGATTGTAGTTTCCTGTTTTTTTTTTTTTGTGTGAGTTAACTGTTTTTTGTATCGAAGTTCCTGGGCTTAATTCAGCAGACCAAATTTTAAACTACTAATATTTTTTGTTCAGCATATTTGGTATGTTTGGGTTGGAAAACTTTGATCAAGTTAAGCGTTGGTCTAAATGTAGCAGCAGCACATGGTTTTGATATACTAAAGTATGCAATTTTGAATGTTTATAATATTTTTTTGTTTGGTTTATAATGTTTATAATGTAGCAGCAGCACATGGGATTCACCGTATAGTTTGGTTTTCATTGTTTAGTTTATTGTGAAGCACGATATTTTCGATCGGCTTGACCACCACAGTAAAACTTAAGTACTAAACTCGATATATTTCGTATTCAACACGATTAAGTTTTTCGCTATCAAAAAAAAAAAAAAAAAACGGAAAAACTTAATAGTGAGAGTGAAAGCGAGCAGTTTGTATTAAGTACTAAACTCGATATATTTCGTATTCAACACGATTAAGTTTTTCGCTATCAAAAAAAAAAAAAAAAAACGGAAAATAGAGGTAGTTACCTGAAATTGGAGATGAGAAGAAGTGATAAAGTGATGAAGACAAATGAAGAAGATGAAGAAGGGGGCGGCTCCTTTTTCTCTGGTTCTCTTTGGGTTCTTTTTTGGGGTTTTTTTTTTTGTTTCCTTTCCGTAAAATTTTTAGGTCTATAGCGCGGACACAAAACCATTTCCGTTTCCCCAGTTTTGTTTCTGTACGGACAACAAGTTTTCCTTTCCATGGGCAAACAAACAGCTACAAAACTACGGAAAAGGTGGACCACACCTCTTTTCCTTTCCTTTCCGTGGTCTTTCCTTCAGAACAAACAGGCCCTAAGAAACCAACCTAGTGTACAGCCTATTGGCTACCTCCTCTTTTACAATAATATCACTTTGAAGATCAAGAGGAGGTACAAAATACACTACATTCTCTTCTAAACACTTACCTAAAGTAGCTAGATGATCTGCAAGCCTATTTGTCTCCCTATAAACATGTATAAAAGAGATAATCTCAAAAAGAGGACACAAGCATTGAATGCTCAAAACAAGATTGAGGCGATTACCAAGGGGGCTTCAATCTTGTTAATGCACTTGTTGCATGTAAGGAGTCCGAGGCCACCACCACTTTCTTGAATCTTTTCATAATGCATCCTTTTCCAATTCGATAGCCAATAGCTCCGAGTGAGTATGCATTTACCCGAGTTGCTTCCATTGAATGCAAGCAACACTTCCCTGCATGGTCTCGATTGCACCACCTATACCGGCTGAGTCCTCTGTTATAGATCCATCGTATTAAGCTTTACAATATCCTGAGCAGGGCTTTACCCACATACATTCAATATTTTCCTTCAGGTCTCATCTCAACTTGCAGCCCCAATCTTTGAATAAGAGCTCGGTTAGAATTTTAATCGGTGATTGTATTGATTATGTGGCTTGTAAATAGAATTTGAGATCTCTCGAGTAATCGCTCCTCAACACATTAGGTGGACATCTAGTATTACTAAATCTCCTGCTTTGTTTCTTTCATTCCATATATAGTTAAGCACAAGCATACATACACTTTGTAGACTTCAGCTACCTCATTCTTCTTTTTCGGCATAATTTCAAGATTATACTAGACCACTCTCATTGTTAGAGTTTGTTTCATCGGACACTATACCAATGGTATCCTTGATACCCTTCCAAACTTCTTTGGAGTATACACACTGGAAAAATAAGTGTTTAGTATTCTCCCTTTCACGGTTACAAAGGCAAAGATAAGGAATGACTCAAGACCTTCTTCTTTATCAAGCGATCCTGTGTTGGCAAGCTCCCAGAGAAAATTTGCCAGCATGAGAATGAATGTCTAGGGATTACCCATTTACCCCATGCCAATCTGCCCCAAGATACCTTTGCAGCTGTTTTCTTTAATGCCTTATAAGCTGAACTTGAAGTAAACTTCCCTGTCGGATTTGGTGTCCACACGATTGTATCCTTATCAATGTGACTATTAATGGGTGTATCCATTATAGTCTTCTTTATCTCTGCATCTGAAAGTAGTTCAACTAAATGGTTCCACTTCCCATTTGTGATAAGAACATCCACTTTAGAATCGATAGGAAATTGCCATGCCATAGTAGCTGCCTGATTCTGCAACAAAGCACCATCTATACACCACGGGTCATGCCATAAGAATGTATCTTTTCCCGTAGCAATTCTCACCCTTGTATATTTTGCTGCAAGCTTCCTTGTCTTCAAAACATGTCTCCAAACCCATGAACAATCTGTTGGGATTTGCATAGTCCAAAAATAGTTATTCTTGATCTGCTGTTGCCAAATCCAGTTCACCCACATACTATCCTCCTTAGAAGCCACCTTGAACACAATACCACAATAAGAGGCCTTATTCCACCTGTATAAATCAGTAATACCTAGTCCTCCCTCATCCTTTGATAGGCAAATAGTACTCAAACTAGCTTGATGCATTTTATTCTCCATAGAAGGATCACTCCATAGAAATCTAGCACACATTTTTGACACTTGATCAAGAACAGTCTTGGGAATAATAAAAGTCCGAGACCAGTAAACATGAAAAGAACTCAATACAGAGTGTATGAGTTGAAGTCTCCCAGCATGAGACAAAGACCTTGCCTTCCAACTAGTTATCTTGTTAGACACCCTTTCTACTAAAGGCTGACATTCATGAATACCTAATCTCGATGCAATTAGAGGGACACCAAGATAAGTAATAGGGGGATATACTAGTTCAATACCAATCAATTCTGCCAAAGCTTCTGCACCATCTTCTGATAGGCCACCCACCAGAATAGTGGTCTTGGATTTATTCATTGCAAGGCCTGTTGCTTCAGAGAAATGTTTTAGAACTTCCATGATAGCAAGGACCGAATCAGTTTGTGCCCTTGCAAATACTAGAATATCGTCTGCAAAGCACAAATGTGAGATTTGCACTTTCTTGCATTTGGGATGCATTATGATCTTCTTAGACTCAATACCCTCTTTCAATAAACAGCCCAACACTTCCATGATCAAAACAAACATATAGGGTGAGAGGGGATCACCTTGCCTGAGTCCCCTCCTTCCTAAAAAGAATCCTTCAATTGTGCCATTTATCAAAACTGAATAATTTGGTGATGATATACATACCTCTATCCACTGAATCAGTTTTGAGGGGAACTGAAATCTTTTCAGCATGCACACTATAGCCCTCCAACTCACCATGTCATATGCCTTCTTAAGATCAACTTTAATAGAGCATCTTGGTGAAATCCTGTGCCTACTATAGTTCCTCAACAATTCATGAGAAAGCAACAAATTGTCCTGAATGCTCCTGCCTGGAATGAATGCTGTTTGACAAGGGTCAATTCTCTCTTCAATAAAAGGTTTTAATCTATTAGTAATTACCTTAGTAATACACCTATAAATGATATTGCAGCAAGCAATAGGCCTATATTCCTCCACCTTGTTTGGATTCTGAACTTTCGGAATAAGGCACAAAAGAGTAGCATTCACCCCTCTTGGTAACTTGTTCGTCACAAAAAAATTTCTAATGGCATTGGTAAAATCTGCTCCTATCACACTCCAACAATGCTTAAAGAAAAAGGCAGTGAAACCATCGGGTCCAGGTGACTTGTTATCTCCCATACTGAATAGAGCCATTTTAATCTCAGCTTCGGTAACTTCTTGCTCTAAAGTCACTGCTATGTCAGAAGTGATTACATTTCTCACTTGTAGTTCCTCAAAGAAACTATCATCCACTTGTAACTCAGCTTCAGTGCCCATCATGCTTTTAAAAAAACCCAGAAATTCATTAACAACTTCTGCATGAGTACTCAACTTGTCCCCTCTCTGATTTGTAATGGACCATATGGAATTTCTACTCTTTCTTTCCTTGATGGAGTTGTGAAAATATGCCGTACCTCTGTCTCCCATTGTATACCAGTCACAATTTGATTTTTGCTTCAGTTCTTGTTCTTCAGCTCTTGCTAGTATACCATACATCTTCATGGCTTCCCTTTCCTGCCTCGCTAAATTAGAATCAAGAGGATTTGCTTGAATCAATTGTTGTAGTGTAAACAGTTCCACTCTAGCTTTATCCACCCTTGCAGAAATATTCATATAGTACTTCTTCGACCATCCCTTGAGCTTCGCCTTAAGTATCTTGAGTTTTTCCATAAGCACATACATAGGATTTGAATAAACTCTCTGATTCCACACTTCAATAAGTAGATCATTGAATTCAGGATGGTGTACCCATGAATTAAAGAATCTAAAAGGTCCTGCTTTCTTTGAGTAGTCCCTCCATGACACCAGAATAGGGCAGTGATCAGAGATTCCATGAGGTAGGAATTCTGCCTCGGTTGCAGAAAAAGATGACATCCATACACTATTTGTTAGACATCTATCAATCTTCGACATGATTCTCTTGTTACCATCGGAATTATTAGACCATGTGTAAAAGAAACCCGAGGCTTTCAAATCGGACAATCCTGCACATTGTAGACAATTTGCAAAGTCTACTATCTCCCTTGGATGTACTATATCACATCCAATCCTCTCATTAGAGTGAAGCACATTGTTGAAATCCCCAATAACCAACCAGGCATTACTGTTGATATTAGGGAAGTTAACTATATCATTCCAAAGATTAAGTCTATCAAAACTAGCATTACTAGCATACACCACTGTCATCATATAAATCATCGAAGTAGGCAGGTAAGTTACCTTACAGTGGATAAATTGATCACTTTCTTTTAGTTTCTGAATAGCAAACAGAGATGGTTCCCAGCAGATCCAGATTCTTCCACTAGTACACTTGTTATAATTTTCCAAAAAGTTCCACCCCGGACAACAAATATTCCTTATCTTGTCAAAATTCTCCTTCTTAACTTTAGTTTCTAGCAATGCAAAAATACCCAAATGCTTACTAACTCTAACTTTGTTCACTTCCGCAGCCTTGTGGAGGTCATTAATACCCGCACATTCCATACACACTTTGGATCCATCTAATGTTTGGATTTAGACCCCTTAGGTCTCCCCTACGCTTCTTGGTGGTCTCAATCCAACCAGAATCTTGGTCTAGTATCTCTTGATATGACCTGGTCTTGATCTTCAATATACCCCTTGGTGGAGTAACTTCTGTACCAACTATCAAGCCCTCTTCAACACCTTGATCATCGAGAAGTGATCGGTTTCACTTCTGACACCTAATTCATCTGCGGTATCAAAGTCCTCATCAATGAGGCTATGGTTGTCCTTGTCTTGAGTGTACTTCCTACCACGAAGATCCTCAACAACCCGACTCAATCAGTATAGGAATTTGAAACCTCGTCGATAATAGTGCCGGATCGTGCTTGATACACCACCATAGGCCCTTGTTGGTTATTACTACCGGGTGTTCTTGTTAGGTTGTTGAGTCTTTAATCACTATAGTATTCTCCCGGATAGATCCAACGCCATTGGTAGGTGCTTCTTTAAGCAGTTCAATCTCCAAACATGGAGATGATGTTGTAGCCTCCACACCAATCTCATTTCTAAGGGTGCTTGTTTGTCTGTTTGAAAGTTTGGAGCATTAACGTTTGTCGCTTTGAATCGAAGTTCACCATCCGGGCTCTCTGCCTCCACACTTGTTGCTTGTTCTTGTTGCACTTGGTGTCGAGTGTCCAAAAGTCTTACACTTGCCGCATTACGGATGGTATCCATGGGTATTCCACTCCCACATTAACTATGATGCCATTTTTAGCTTGAAATCCAATGAGGTAGGAAAAGTGCGGTCGATATCCACCTCAATACATATCCTTGCATAGTTTAGTCTTGTTCTGTTTTTGTTGCTTCATCCACACAAATTGGGTTACCAATCATATCGGGCTGCAAACCCCATACCGATTTAGTCCACATCTGTTTTGGCAAGTCCATTTTCACCCATATAGGGACTGTTCTAGCTCCTTTCCTTCGTGTTTCGATCTCCTCCGACCAAGGTCCGATAACAAATACTCGCCCGGCAACAAATATTGGTCCTTTCTCAATGACCATCCATTCGATCCTCATCACATCCAAACTTGAAGTAAAAGAAGTCTTTATCGCCTAACATTTCAAAGTTACCCTTAACTTTCCATTGTTTCTCAAGGATACTTTTAACCATAGGATAGGAAGCCTACGTTCAATAAAGTATCCAACTAGATAGTTATTCCATATATCATTTCCTTCTTCAAGGATTGCGGATGGCACATCTGCAACACCATTAGTAACTTCGGGGAAGTAACGGTCTAAATTAGGACTAAAGGATGAATCTTTACTCTTAAAAAAGTTCACTCCATGATTTACGAAAGCGATGACCCAACAGAGCTTACAGTGCGGAGCAGGTTGCGTAACGCTTTCATCCGACGATGGAATCATGGTCTCAACTACCATAGTAATGCCATCCACTTCCAGTCAACGGTGGTAGGCCACCGGATTCCTTAGTCAAAGATACCAGAAGAGGCAAAGTTTCTCACCTTCCCTCCAAGAGGTCGAGGTTTGAACCCGAAAAGGAAAAAAAACGATGGGGAAAAGTCTAATGTACCCTCTCAAAGAATCGCTCTCTCAAAGTCTAAAAATCGCTCACTCAAAGTCTCGATTCTTTCCCTCTCTTTTGACACGACTTTTGAAACAAGTAATCTATTGCTTTTCTTTCTTCAAAGTTTACCTAAAAACTCAATGTTTTGTGCTTATGTTTTTCAAAAAATGCTTACTTCTGTTTACATAAAAACTCAAAAAAATGTTTTCTAACAATTCCTTTTTCCCAAAGTTCACAACAAATGTTTTGCTTCTTCAATTTCTTTAAAAAAAACACCTCTTTTTTTAAAAAAAAATGAATGTCTCTGTGTTATTTCAAAAGTTATGCTATTTAGTTTACTCTACTCTTAGAGCATTCCCAATGCAAGCCATTCTTATTCACCTCCACATCAGTTTTATTTTCTCTCGTTTCCATCGTTTTGGTGAAAAGCAGGGTGAGGCTGCCCAATGAAAATGTGACTATTATTCTCAGAGATGTTTGATTCCGTCTGAATATAAAAATCGAAAAAACACATGAAACGGAATAAAACATCCCGTCCGAAGTTCCCAACTTAGCTACTATCTCGATTGAAGGTTTCACTCTCATTTTGACTTAGGAAAATAGTCACCTTGATATTCACTTTTGCATTGGCCAAATGTTTTTGACCATTTGGAGGTGAATATTGTCACATCTAATCCCCTTGATATTCATCTGCCCATTGGGAATGCTCTTAAAGGTGTTTTTGGGCTATAAGTGGACATTCGCGGGTACATCTCACTTGCTAGTAGAAAATTTTCATGCAGTTAGAAACATTGCATTTGCAGAGTTATTCTCCATGCTTGTGAATCTTTCTGTGGAAGAATTCATAGCTTGAGGGGCGTGGAGAAATTTTTATTTTGCAAATGACTTCCTACTCTACTTCTTGTTTACTTTCTGTTTACACCAAACTTTCTCAGGTAGTCAGGTCAGTAGTAAACGCCAAACTTTCTGTTGACTCCTTTTGTGATTCTTGTTTGAAATCTTTTGACAAAATTTGCTAAACTTATTTGACAAAGAATAGGCTGAATAAAGAATTTCCTCAACCGATTTTTTTTTTTTTTTCAAACAGAAATTCATGGTTTCTCTTTTGTAATTAAAAATTGACTTGAAAAACCTATTTCTTCCTATTTGCAAAGGAAACACATTCCATGATATAGAAATTTGTATTTCCTTTTCAGAAAAATCATCAGTGTCACGTTATACAATGTCATGTCCTTTAAACTCGACATTAGTTGCCCTGGTTTATATCCACCGTATGAACAGGCACTGCATGTGGGACACTCGGAACGGGAAACCATATTTAAGCTCTGTGGCTAGTCCAAATTCGAAAGCTGACATTAAACTCAGAAAAGCTGCAATTGCTGTTGCATTTATGTTCTCTCGCGAACTCGAGCACACACATGTTCTTGTTCTCAACTTTCTTATTCCATTTCAAAAATTTCTGCAAGCTACTACGGTCAGAACTTCATCTGGGTCTGAATCCTGTAGACGAGGAGCTGAGGAGGAATATAAAACCTAACCTTGATATTGGCCTTCGAGTATTCCCAATGTAAGTGAAAATAATCCCCCCCTTATCACCGCCACGTAGTCAGGTGAAGCTGTGCAATGCAAAGGTGAAAAAAAAATCTCGGACGGGATGTTGGATTCCATCAGGAGACTTTTTGATCGAGACGGTGATAAAACATTCCGTTCGAAACCGATTTTGTTTTTTTTAAACACACGAGACGGAATCCAATTCGGTCCGAAGTTAACAAGTCAGCTACTATCTCGGTGAAATGTTTCACCTTAAAATCAAAATCAACTGGGGAAAAAAATCACCAGTTTTTCACCTCAGCATTGCACACCCATTTTCTCCAAAAACTGGTGACTTTTTTCACAAACCCCTCATAATCTCCTGCATTGGGAATGCTCTCATAGATATTTTTGACAGAATATGCTCCCCTCTCTCCTATATATGTACATATTTGAAATTGTTAAATACACGTTATTTTGTTTTTCCAATGCTTTTAAGTGATTCAGTACATCGCTCTTCCTAGATTATTATTATTGTTATTATTATTATCTTTTAACGTCAATGATCTTTCTGCATTAAGTTTCAGAAAGTTTTCGCACGAATCTTAGAAAAAATTTCAACAGTGATTATGACAAGGGATATAGCAGACCAAGTAGGAGGTGGGAAGCTACATGGGGTTGTGTGATTCCT
This sequence comes from Coptis chinensis, assembly GCF_015680905.1. Lineage (NCBI taxonomy): Eukaryota > Viridiplantae > Streptophyta > Magnoliopsida > Ranunculales > Ranunculaceae > Coptis > Coptis chinensis. The sequence goes on along the minus strand of NC_141458.1, from coordinate 117,359,676 downwards.
GCCCAATATCCACATGCTGTAAATGTGGCAGCTTGGTTGTCTGTGTGGCCAGTATGTGATGTCTGAGTATAATAGTGGCTCCAATAAGACACTCAATGGTATGAATCTCTCTTCTAGGTAACTTAACTTAAAATTTCTTATCTGAGTTGGTAAATCAACTGTGAAATCTTTGTCCTTGATGAGCTATATGTCGTAGACTCGTTGGTTATTTGATACTTAACAAATCATCCCAAGCCCAATATGCTGGCATATCCCGCCCTTTGTCACACAGATCACCTGTAGGGGCTACCTATCCCGCCCTCAAACACCCCAACCTTCATCTATGCTTATATTGTCTAAATTTGATTGTGGGGTAATGGCTGCCTTAAATTTGGTATGTATAATTTTTTCTTCTTTGCTAAATTGTAGTCCATTCTATGGTTGATTTGACGCATCAACTACTGTTTTCTTTGATGCTAGAATTACTCTATATAAATGCTAAATACACACCCTAAACAAATAGGTGGAAACAATGATTTTGAAAATGGTTTTGTTTTAGCCAAAAGTATTTACCTGACTTTGAAACAATGATTAACTGCATTATTTTGAAATGCTGTCGTCTAGTTACTATATACTCATCTTTTTTTGGTAAATACTAATGCAGCTCTTTTTGCAGAGTTTAAAAATAAAACAAGACGTTTTTTGTATATCATTTGGTTTTCAAAAGATTCTCGTTGTGCTCCTCAACTTGTTTATATATAGTACTCATGGTTTTAGGTCTTTTCTTTTGTTTACTTCTTTCTAAAGGTTGTCTTTGGTTGATTATGGGTGCTTTTAACTTTGCAGTAGACAAATTCCTTGGGATGGGAAGTGTTTGCGAGAATCTTTTCCACGCTCGTGACTTTTTCTGGAGAAGTATTTAGAATTGGAATTTGCTCGTTAAGATTATCTCATTCGTTCAGACACACCAGATTTTTCTAAAATTCTTCAATTCTACACACTTTAGGTTGCTAGTAGGATTCTCTCTAAAAAAGTTACTGACGACTTTCTGGTCATGATTTTGGGGCGTTTTTCTTATTCTTCTAAATGAACCATACCCGCGTGTACATTTCACTAGGTAGTTGACAAATTTCATGTGACAGGAAGCATTTGCTAATATATTCATTATGCTCGTGAACTTATTATAGACGAATTCATAGCGCGAGGGGGGTGGAGAAATTTTACTTCGCAAGTGGTAAGTCAAAACAAACTTTCCTAGTTCATGAAATGTTAAGTGAGAATTGGTCGTTCAAATTTTCTCATTCATTTGAATGCATCTGGATTTTTAAAAGTACAGGTACTTGATTCCTTCCCATGTTATTTCAATTTATTGTAAAATTTGGTGATAGGTATTTAGTTTAATCCTAAGATTTCTTGCGATTTTTTTTTTGTTTATATATTTTAGCAAAATATTCTGTAGTTTATATGTTATTGTGGTGGATTTATAACATTTCTTTGATTGAAAACAGATTTTCATATTTCCTTTTTGGGTGGATGAGGCCTGAGGGTGAGGCTAATGCTCGCATGGATCTATTTTACGAGAAACAATGTTAATAAAAGTCAATATAAGCCATGTCTTAGCCTCTGATGTTCTATATCATAGAAAATGGAGTTGAGGAAATCCTTTCATACACAGTGTTTTCCCTTGTTCTCTTGTCGTACCTTGTTTTTACGGAGTTCATATGATCCTGGAGATTTCAACTGATTTTACGGAAAAGCTAGGGAGCAAACATAAGTTGATAAGCCATTACTTTGCGCTTGCATCTGGGAATTAACGTGATCCATTATTTCTGCCCGTCTATTTTTATCTTTAAATTATATGTTTGTTTTGATGACTCTCTTTTCGCTTCTTTGTGAGGTCTAAAGTCTGATGGTTTTCGCTTTCTGAGTTCAGTAGTTTTTTGGTCCTGGTGCATATATCATCTTGTTGCTTCTTGTCGGCACAAGTTTAGCTTTCCATAATATTCAGGCACCAGTTACTGAAAATCTAGTTCTGTTACCTCTAGTGAACATCTTGCAAGGAGGAAAAGGCCTGCAAACTTTGAAGCCTGCAGATTCAGCTTCATGAAACTTCTAGATCCAACCAAGCCTGCAGATTCAGTACTAATGAAGACCAATATTTGATGTGTTGGAATCTCTAAGTGTATTTCGAAATACTTGTGAGTGTGTGCAAAGTGGAGGAGATGAACCATATGTGTTCTCTCCACTTTAGTGCATAGTAGATAGTCCCACATTGGTTATCCACCACATCGGGTAGGGTTCGGGCTTGGGCTTGGGCTTCTTGTTGTGGGTAGTGGTTTAGATAATAGCTTTAAACTTGTTTTGCCTTTTTCTTTGGCAAACAAGTTTAGGTGTTCTATTAGGAGTTGGTCTCTCTTCCTCCTAACCTCTATAAATAGAATTTGTGAGTCCATAGAGATGAGACTTGATCGAAACTCAACTCGAGGAAAGCGAGAAAACTAAAACCAGGTCCTTTTCTTCTTCTCTTCTTCTGTCGGCCCCGAGAGAGAGTTATATTCTTTGATTACAGAGGGTAGTGCGTTCTGAGTGCAAAGTCGGTCGGTTGTTAACCATTGAATCTGTAGAGGAAGGCGCCCTTTGTTGCCTTTACGCACCATTGGAAGGCGAAATCTTTCCTTAAGGGACTGACTAATCCGCCTTGGTTATTCCGATTCTTTGTCCTTGTTTCTTTTATTCATTTGTTCTTACGTTTCTACTTTAGTTCTGTGTTCATACAACTATTCTAACAATCTTAAGGAAAGAGTTTTGTAGTAGAACAAAGGAGAGTGCTTTAATACGACAATCAAAAGATAAGTCTTTTACTTTGAGTTATTGTTTGTGTTATTGGGTTATGACTTTAGAAATTTTCTAATAATTTCGTTTTTGATAGGGAAACCAATTAAAGATTGAATATTTATTGATCTTTTGTGGTTTATCAAACCCTATATGGTTGTAGACTTTTCTCCTACGTTTGTGGGAGTCAAATATGAGATTTCTATCAAGAAACACGTCAAAGTTCGTCTTTTTGACAGCTGCGTCACTCGTTACGGAAACTGCTATAACTTTCAGCTCAGAGCTCGGTTTTGCAATCCGCTTCTTGTGTTGGATAGCTGATTCAAAGAGCTTTCCAGTGGTATAAGGCTCGATACCTAATTCGTCTTGAGCTGGTTCAGAGTTACAGTTCTTTTGAACTGTTTTTCTGGAAGGAAGAAAATATGGTAATCCGGTTTTTCAATCGGTTAGGTATCGTATTCTTTCACTATTTGCAATTCTTTTGGTTTGATTATATAGTGATATTCTTGCCTTGAGTTGCATGCTAGTTTTCTTAGGAGGGAAATCCCTAAGCTTAAACTTCTTTAATAACCTAGTCAACAAATTATACGTGTTTATCACTGAGGAATTAATTGGGTTGACTAGAAGTAGTTTGATATTAATTTTCTTTGTACATATGTAGATGTATGTAGATGGTCTAAGAGACCTTAAGATAGTTAATATCAACCACACTCAAATCTTGGATAGTAATTATAATGTATTCAATGCATAATTGCTTACCTTTATTAGTGAGCGTGTTGTTAGGCGATGGTTATAATTATCTTGTTGTGAAAATACATGTTAGATGAAGTAACTTGTAGCTTATATCTAATATAGCATATGTTAAAGTTGTGTAGCATGCTAGTTTTGGATATTAATCATCGTGGGTTTGCTTTGAACTTGATGATAGTTTATTAGTAATTTTTTCTAGTTGAAGACATTAATGGGTTGAGCCATTAGATGTTGTGGTAGTACTTGAGGTCTTGTTAATAGGGTATCCTATCTTGCTTGAGCTCATGTAAAAAGAGGAGGTGAAGTCCTCAGTTGTTTTGCATATTCAGTGGCTAGATTTGCTTAAATATCGTATACTTTTTGTTGTGAGGGGTACAGTTAAAGTTTACTTTTCCTGAACCTATGATATGATATTTACCATGTTTGGCATGAATGCATTATTTAACATTGACATGAAGTTTAACCATGTCATATATTATTAAGTAATGAGTATCGTTGTTCACGAGAGGAAACAATATGGGAAACAATTATATCCTCCTAAACCTAATTTAGTCAAGGAGATGTAAGGTTATGGATTGTCTTCTTAGACAATATCCTCCAGTGACTATTTTAGACAAAGAGATGTAACGCTTGTGGATTGTCTTATTAGGCATTATCCTCCTATGACTATGGATAAATAGCTAAGGTGATGTACAAGTGCGTGGATTGTCTCCCTATGATAGTTGGAATGTTGAATGATGAAAAGAAGGATGATAATGATATTATCTCGGGTAAAACCCTTTTCATCTGATTCTTCTATTCTTTAAGATTCATTAGAATCTTTTGTAGATTTCCTTTCATATAGATAACATGAACATAATATGACTATGTTTATATGATCTAGAATCATAGACTTGAGTAAAATATATTCTTGTCATAAGAGTGCATTTTATTGTTGTTGTTTCTTTTAGTGTTTGTAGCGGTATAATGTGTTTTGCATGAAAGTTTGATTAGGTTGAGTAACTATTGAACTGTGGGGGGTGGTGACCCATATGCATAACACTGTTTTACCATAGTTCATCTCACAAGATAATTGGAAAGACAACTGAACTACAAAGTATGGAAAGGTCTTGGGCCTATCCAAAAATGCTTCAAAATGTGGGGGTGTCTTGCCAAGGCTATTGTGAATGAATCTAAAAGAAGTCTTTTTGAGACCTAGAATTATCTAGTAGATATTCATTGGTGAAACTCATAATAGTGATGTTTGTTTTAGTTGTCATGAGTGATAACAATTTTGTAGATACCACACTATTATTGAATGTCTTATATGCTAATTTTATTTGAGGTTGTGCTTTCTGAGAAATTGGCATAATGAACTACATAAGATAATCCCATTATTTCTGCACAAGAAATTTGGAAGACTATCAATGAGTATTTCCACCATTCACGGTGATGATGTTTATATGTTTCTTGAGGAAGATTCATTAACCTATAAGGAAGTTATGCATACATGAAGTGTCCTTTTTGAAGGATACAACTCCTCTAAACTGGACTCTTGATTTATTGGGGGATCTATAGGTTGAATTGGATCTTCAAAAGAAAACTAAAAGCGTGATAGTTGTATTGCAAAATACAATGCTAATAATAATAGCCAAGGGGTTTCAATCGGAGACAAGATTTATACTATTTTGAAACCTTGCTCATATAACTAGAATTTCTTCTACTGAGAATTCTAAAGACTCTAGTTAGTAGTTGTCTTGGAGGAACTGATACCAAGTAATTACCGGTGATGAAATTTGGAAGGTATACAATTTAGTTAAATCTTTGTATGAGTTGATGATTGGCCTATAAATGGCATGAGCAATTCAACAACATATTAGTGTCATATGGATGTCAAAGCACCGTTGTTGATAAAAATGTGTACTTTCTTTAGAGCAAAGCAAGACATATGTGTTAATCTCTCTTTGTTTAGATGATTTAATATCATGAGTGCTAGCATTGAGAATGTGTATGAGACAGAGAAATTCCTATTTGAAACACATCATAAACCGTCATTGAAAATGATAGTTTATTATGTTGTTAAACTCATTTTTATGCTTGCTATATTAGGTTGTCAAGATGTTGGCGTTTGAATATGGTTGAAGGCCTTATGGCGTACCTTAAACCGGACCCGGCCGGATGGTATAGGGGAATTCGGGCACTCTGAGAATTGAATGGTGGTGAATATAGGAATTAAAACTCATGTTGGTCTCATTATATTGTTATAGCACTTAGTAGAAATATTTTTCATTGAAAAGTATGGATATTATGATAGTAAGCATGTGTTAACACCTTTTGTGGCAAATATCCATCTTATGAAAAATAATCTCATTGTGTTTTCTCATACTAAATAAGTCAATATCATTGGTAGCCAATTGTACTTGATGGATAATGTATGTGAGACATGACATTGCCTACATTAATGGCATCTTGGTGATAACCCATTGTGTCCTTATAAGGAACTTTGATGTATATTGTCGGATTATCCAAGTATCTTATGCGAGAGCCATTGATTATGGGTGATATTTAGTAGATTTCCATCATTGTTAGAAGGGTAATATGTTATAAAATTTGGATCGATAATGTTTATGTGTTTACCTTTGGTGGAAATTGAGTGTCTTGGATATCATCAAGCTAATCGCCTTAGAAAAGGCATGTGATGATCTTGAGTGGGTTAGCAACCTCTTGGCAAATCTTCCCATTGGCTCTAACTTGACCTCGATGTGTATATGCTTTGCAAAATTTGTCTCATTGCAATAGCTAAGGCGTGTTATCTTATGTCTGATGGGAAAAGAATACATGTAAGTTGAGATATAACTTAATCAAGCAATTTGCTAGAGATTATGTTAGGTTGGACTTAGTTTGGCCACATGTCTAACTTGCACCACTTCTTTGGAGGCAAGTGGTTATCGTCGAGGGGATGGGACTTTTGCCTTAGATAGAGGGCGACAGCTGGAACCCCCCTTTATGTGATTGGAGATCCCATGAATTAGGTTCAAAGGGAAAAACAAGTCACCTCGCCGCTCTGGTATGCTATTGTCTTTCTTTGAGGCGTCCCACCCTATGACTAGATAGCATTATTGTATACTTTGTATAACTTGAATAGCAATGAGAAAAGGATGAGTTATTTTACTCTTAATGGAATCCATAGTCCATTATTTTTTATGAGATAGTGTATTCTAAGCGCTATGTACACTTGATGGATATCCACCTACGTGAATGTAGAACTGGGTCGGTTCTTATGAGTATTGTGCAAGTACTCTAGAGCATTCACATAACTGTGCAAGCGTATGAGGGCCAAAAAGCAAATAACACCTTGAAGCAGGGCATATAATGAAAGAGCAATGTGGGTGCATGTCCACTATTTTACTACTGAGGGAATGTTGGTTCAAAGATTTTTTAATCCACCACTTTCGCGTATTATAAGACATGTTACCCTATGGTGGTTCAAGCCAGAAAAGCACCGATTATCTTATGCATTGTTTTTCGATTCTCTCGGCATTTCGTTAACCTTTTTTTTTGTAATATCCTATTCCAAAATAGTGGGGGGACTATTAGTATTTTGAAATAGTGGGGATTGTTGGAATCTCTAAGTGTATTTGAAATACTTGTGAGTGTGTGCAAAGTGGAGGAGATGAACCATATGTGTTCTCTCCACTTTAGTGCATAGTAGATAGTCCCACATTGGTTATCCACCACATCGGGTAGGGTTCGGGCTTGGGCTTGGGGCTTCTTGTTGTGGGTAGTGGTTAGACCAATAGCCTAAACTTGTTTTGCCTTTTTCTTGGCGACAAGTTTTGGTGTTCTATTAGGAGTTGGTCTCTCTTCCTCCTAACCTCTATAAATAGAATTTGTGAGTCCATAGAGATGAGACTTGATCGAAACTCAACTCGAGAAAGCGAAAAACTAAAACCGGTCCTTTTCTTCTTCTCTTCTTCTTGTCGGCCCTTGAGAGAGTTATATTCTTTGTTTCTAGAGGGTAGTCCATTTCTAGTGCAAAGTCGGTCTTTGTTAACCATTGAATCTGTGAGGAAGGCATGCTTTGTTGCCTTTACGCACCATTGGAAGGGCGAAATCTTTCCTTAAGGATGACTAATCAGCGCCTTGGTTATTCCCGATTCCGTCCTTGTTTCTTTATTGCTACTGTTCCTTCTGTTCTACTTTAGTTGCTGTGTTCATACAACTATTCTAACATGATGGTGTCCAGTTTCCCACTGGTCAAGCCTTGGTTGGGCCCAAATGTCTTGGGATCAATCCCACCTTCACCTGGGAAGGGGTAGAGGGGAGGGGCTTAAGGGTCGAGGTAAAAATTGATTCCTTAGTTACTCACTTAAATTGATATCACCTGTTGAGTAATCATAGCCTAAGCATAGTCATATGGGCAGGCACTCATTCTTTTCAAATTTGAAACTGATAGAGGTTGATAGGATATATTATGCATGTAATGTCCACACTTAGATATGGTTTGTTCACTGTAGAACATGAAAACAATTTCCGATACTTTTAGAAGATTTGAATTAGAATAGACAATGTTACTGTACCATCCAATCTTTTGGGTGAAGATGTCATTCTTTATCCGTTTCATCTGTAGATGTAATAATAGGTGAAGAAGTCATTTTAGGTCAAACTGCATTCTTATTGTGGTAACATCTTGAAGAGTTTATCCTTATGTTTGTATTTAGTATGCTCGTAATCCTATCGATGTAAATTCTTATAGCTCTACTTCAACTGGGTCTTCGATGATATTGAATTAGTGACCCGAGTTTCACATTTCTTTCTTTGATCTTCATGGGGTCCAGCATTTGAAAAGAGTGACGGTTGCGCAAGTGCTCTGTTTGAAGTTTGAACTATGGGTAAACAATGACAGGTGATTGCTACAAGTCTTGTACTACAGATGAAAAACCACTCAGCCATCTCTCCAAAAGACAGAACAAAATTAAAATGAGGATAAAAAGGTATAGATGTTGGTTGTTTGCTTAAAAGAATTGTGGAAAATAGTGGGTGTTAGGCGGCGGTAAGTGGTAACTATCAGATGAAAGAATTCTTGCTGTCACAAGTAAATTTAAAGAAAACGTTGCCTATTTGGTTGAGAAGGGTGGTAAGGTCCGATTCTGGGAAGATGCTTGGTGCTCTTGATAAATCCTTCAAGGACAGGAGCAACTCTTTGGAAATGCCAGCGCCAACAATGGCTTGGTGGTGGATCAGGTATGGATAACAATCATTGCTTTACATATTATTTAAGCTATAAATCCTTCAGATTGTTTATGCTGAAAAAACTTTGTTGCTTTACATGCTATTCAGTTGTTTACATATGCATAATCCAAGATATAGTTCATTCAACTTGTTTGCAATTCTTTCCAGATTTTTCAATAGTTTGGTTATTTTCTCATTCAATATTTTACGCTATATTATTCATTATTCTAAATTGTCTGAAATCCTTGCCAGATAGATTTTTCGCTAATTCTTGCAAATGTTAGGGTTAGTATTACTCAATGGATTACTTTCATGGTCGCATATGAAATTGAAAAGTTCTTCATTATCGAGTCTCGTGTACTACGAAAAACTATATTGCAGACCAACGGGTTATGATAACTAGAAACTTTAAAACAGGTTCTGTACCGTGTTCTTCATTTTCAGTTGTTAACATATTAAGACTGTTGTTAGTCCATTCCGTGTCAGAGCCATAACAGTCTGTATCTTGGTATGACAGATGACACGGGTGAATTAAATGGAAATTCATGGTATGAAATTAGCACTAGGTGATGCATTGGACTTCAAGTACACTTATTTATTCTTGGTTATTCTGTTGAGATTATAAATTTCTTATATATTAGATTGACTTTGACCTGAATGACAATATTAATTACGTCAAAACTGTTATATTTAGGCGTGTAGGTTGTTACACAGCTCTTTTCTTGTTCTCATATGTGGTAAACTGTAGCATATTTGAATATTTTCTACTATTTGTTTTTGTTATTATTTTCTTTTTTCTTTTACTTTCAGAAACTTTTTTTCTTTTAGTACAAATATGTTGACATTGTTTTAACTTGAACTCTATTATCCTGTCTTACTCCTTTGTTCAATGTGGTCATTATACTAACATTGGTCTTGCCGTTGACGTTGTTTTGATCTTGCCATATATACACAAATCCCAAACAGGCACATCTCCTAATTGGAGTGTGTTAGGGCATCTCCAATGGAGAGTGTATATATACACCTCCACATAAGTGCCACATAGGTGCCATTAGGATTTTATGGCCCCTCTTACACATTAATAGTTTCCACCTCCAAAATGGTTTCCAACGCAACAAAGTTTAAGAGTTTGTAAAATTAAAAAACTGAGAAAAACCGACGGTCAAAGTCCGTCGTAAGGGGTTTAACAAAAAAAAACAAACCGCACGTCACTTTGAGTTACGTCCGAAGTTTATTAAAACTGGGCCAACCAATAAATGACGGTCTTTACCCGTCGCAAACGTTACAATTCTAAAAATAAAATAAAACAGACGATGCGTTTAAGTGGCGTCCGAATTTCTTTTGATTGGGGCGTTCTTGAAATGACGTCCGGAAATGTTTATTAACTAATAGCGGATGGGGAATTCCCACCCCCTATTAGCTATTAGCTTATCACCTGGGATTTACACCCCCCATTGGAAACATGTTTTTGACATTTAGAGTGTAAATTTTACACTTTAAACAATTTACACCCTCCATTGGAGATGCCCTTATGTGGCAATACAATGCTCTAAAGGTGGGTAATAGCGCTGGTATTCGAGTCGAACGAGCTGAGCTTCAATAAATGAAGATGTCATTCTAGGTCAAATACATTCAAAAAGTGGTAAATGATGCGTTCTAAATACTTCCAATAGGTGACGCTGTCATTGAAGGGTTTATCTTAATGTTTGTATTTAGTATGCTCGTGATTTATCGAATTAATTGTCTTATAGCTGTACGAGTATCTTGACTTTGACTGGGTCATTACTGATTCTGAATTAGTGACCTGAGTTCCACAGTTTTTTCTTTAATTTTCATGGGGTTCAGCAGTTGAACGTGTGACACTTGTGCAAGTGCTCCCGTTGAACTACATTCACTGTCTGGGCTTGGGAACTGCTCCTCGTGCTTGAAGTAGCCACTGAAATTGCTTTTATCTGGCTACATGGCTGGAACCTTCCACTTGAATGGGGCAAGCTGGATGACAGGTGGTTGCTACAAGCCTTCTACTACAGAATAAATATCAGAATTAAAACCAGGATAAAAGGTATAGATGTTGGTGGTCGCTTAAAAGAATTGTGGTAAACAGTGGCTGTTAGGCAGGTAATGTTGGAATCTCTTGTGTATTTCTAAATACTAGTGTGTGTGCAAAGTGGAGGAGATGAACAAATGGTGTTCTCTCCACTTTAGTGCATAGTAGATAGTCCCACATTGGTTATCCACATCGGGTAGGGTTTGGGCCTGGGCTTGGGCTTACTGTTGTGGGTAGTAGTTTGACCAATAGTCTAAACTTGTTTTGCCTTTTTCTTGAAGGCCAAGTTTCAAAGTGTTTATTAGGAGTTGGTCTCTCTTCCTCCTAACCTCTATAAATGGAATTTGTGAGTCCATAGAGAATAGACTTGATCGAAACTCAGCTTCGGAGAAAAGTAAAAACTCAAACCGGTCCTTTTTTTCTTTTCTTCTTCTTGTCAACCGCCAGGAGAGTTATATTATCATTACAGAGGGTAGTACGTTCTAGTGCAAAAGTCAGCTGTTAACCATTGAATCTCGTGGAGAAAGGCGCCATTGTTGCCTTTTCTCGCACCATTGGAAGGGGCGAAATCTTTCCTTGGGACGACTAATCCGCCTTGGTTATTCTCAGTTACTGCTGTCCTTGTTTCTTCATTGCTACTGCTTCTTATGTTCTACTTTAGTTGCTATGTTCATACAACTATTCTAACAGGTAAGTGGTAACCAACTGTAGTGTTTTTTTGGTGAAGTGCTAACTGAAATATTGCATGCGCAATTCAACATAAGATTTGATGCTCTTGATGAAGTACATATGACAAGCAGTTCTGTGGGTGCATGAGGTAGTATTCCACCATTCGTGAGGTAATATTCCACCAGAAGCAGAAAGAATTCAAGTTAAGATAACAGTGATGAGTGATGGCACAGTTTATGGCCTTATGGGAAGTCAGAGGATGGATGGAGCTGCTTTGAATTAAGAATCACAATACTGTTACTGGGTCTTTGTGTTCAAGGCATATGGGTGTGGTAAGGGCAAGTCGCTTAGACGCAATTGCTTTGCGATGTGAAAGTTGTTACCTCTTGCTTCTATTATTGATTATTTGTTGTGTGTTTTTCAGGCTGTATCTTGTTCGTGGCTAGGACACACGTTTCTTCATTCTTTTTTGTTTATCACATGAACGTACATGAGTATAGTGGCTGTAACTGGCGGGCTTTGTTATAATGTAAAGGGTAGAGCCACTCACGCTCACCTTCCCCCTCTCTCAGATATTAACTATGAAGAGACATATTTATTTTGGTCTGCTATTTGACGTGAATGTGTGAATCAGGGATTCAGAGTACCCAGGTACACTTTAAAAAGATCGAGCAGTGAAAAGTGTTGATCGAGCTACGTTCACAGTCTGGGACATGGAAACAATCTCTGACGGGTCCTTGTGTTTTGTCGGTGAAATTGCTTCTCTCTGGCTTAGTGGCTTCGGGGCTGGAATCTTCCACTTAAGGAGCAAGCTTAATGATAGGTGGTTTAACAACTGGTTGCTGAATGATTGGTTATAAACCGTTTGTATGAAGGTGGGTAAGTGGTAACCCACAAAAAGGTTGCATGTGCAACAACAAGACACTTGAAAGTGCTTGAGGTAATTAACAGACCACCTGAAATTAAATAAGTTAAAGATAACACGGATGGCAGTATAGCTAGTAAATTTGTGGACGGCAAAAATTCGATATGGCAATTATTCGATACGGTAATTATTTGCCTAAGATTCGAAATTTTCAATAATAATATTTTTAAATATTCGGTCCAATAAAACGTTAATGGTAGAAATACGATATACGTGTTTTAAACGGGTATAATACGAAAGCATTCTTTTAAAATTCGGCTATATATTTTACACTAGCTTTTGAACCCGTTCTACGAACGGGTGTCGTTATATTAAATTATTTAAAAAAATATTAGTAACTATGCAGAGCTATGAGATAGGGAAATTATATTAATCACTCATTTAAGTTTCTTGCACTACTCTCTATAAAAAGAAAGCAACAAACCTTGATAAAACTCATCAATTTATTTTTGTTGTTAGGTTTAATAATAGAAATTTGATTGAAATTTTGAGAGAATGCCCAACGTGGCGAAGATGATATTGAAGCTACTTGAATAGCAAGACATTTCCAATTATAATAAAAAAATTATAATAAACACTACTTAAAATGCAAAACTATACTTGTCGAGACATTATATTCTTCCTATATATAATATAACTATGTTTCAGGTTTAGTTCAATGCATTTGCATTAAGTTTTCAATTTTACGTTAATTATTATTTGAGGTTAGTTCAATGTAGTTGCATCTAGTTTCCGATTTTCCATCAATTATTCTTTAAGGTTAATTCAATGTAGTTGTATCAAGTTTATGATTTCCCTTTAATTATTCATTAATGTTAATTCAATGCAGTTGCATATAGTTTTTAATGTTTCGTTAAGTACTCTTTGAGATTAGCTCATTGCATTTGCATCCAGGTTCCAATTTTCCGTTAATTACTCTTTGACGTTAGTTCAATACGTCTGCATCCAGTTTCTGATTTTCCGTTAATTATTTTTCAAGGTTAGTTCGCATCTAGCTTCCAATTTTCGGTTATTTATGCTTTGAGGGTAGTTCAATGCAGTTACATCTGGTTTCCGATTTCTAGTTAACTATTCTTTGAGGTTATTTCAATGCATTTAAATCCAGTTTCCGATTTTATGTTAAATATTCATCAAGGATATTGCATCCAATTTTTGATTTCAATGCAGTTGTATCCAGTTTCTGATTTTCCGTTAATTATAGTTTGAGGTTAGTTCAGTGTAGTTACATCTAATTTCTAATTTTCTGTTAGTTGTTCTTTGAAGTTAGTTCAATGCATTTGTAGCAAGATTTTGATTTCCTGTTAATTATTTTTTAAGGTTTGTTTAATGCATTTGTATCAAATTTATGATTTCTCATTAATTATTCATTGAGGTTAGTTCAGTGCAGTTGTATCCATTTTTTGATGTTTTGTTAATTAGTCTTTAGATTAGTTTATTGCATTTGCATCCAGTTTCCGATTTATCATTAATAACAGTTTGAGGTTAGTTCAATACATCTGTATCTAGTTTATGATTTCTAATTATTTATGCTTTGAGGTTAGTTCAATGCAATTTCATCCGGTTTCTGATTTCTTGTTAACTATTATTTGAAGTTATTTCAATACATTTGCATCTAGTTTATGATTTCCCGCTAATTATTCTATGAGGTTAGTTCAATAAAGTTGCATTCGGTTTTTTATTTCCTGTTAATTATATTTTGAGGTTAGTTCAATGCATTTGCATCCAGTTTCCGATTCTCTGTTAATTATTATTTGAGGTTTGTTTGATGCATTTTTGCATACCGTTTTCGATTTCCCGTTAAATATTTTTCAAGGATTTGCATCCAATTTCTAATTTCCAGTTAGTTATTCTCTGACGTTAGTTTAATGCAGTTGCAGCAATTTCCGATTTATAGTTAATTACTTTTTGAGTTTAGTTTATCGTATATGCATAAAGTTTCTGATTTCATGTTAATTACTCTTTGAGCTCAGTTAAATGTATTTGAATCAAGTTTTCGATTTCCTTTTAATTATCCAATGTGGTTTGTAATACCAACTTTCTACTAATCCATCTGTAGTGTCCTTAATTGCAAACATGACATAAAAACAAATTATGTTTGATTTACTATATGGGATCATCAAAGATTATCCAGTTTCCGATTTTCTGTTAATTATTATTTAAATTATACCTGACTCACTATGTGGGATCTTCAAAGATTATCTATGAACGGGTTCTATCATATTAATTATTCTAAAAAATATATGCAACTATATATGCAGAACTATTATATATAAATATTGTATTGATCACTCATCTAAATTTCTTATAACATGAAAACCCCACGTACATACTCTCTATTGAAAAAATATAACTCACCATTGATAAAACCCTTCAACTTCATTTTGTTATTTAATAATAGAAGTTTGATTGAAGTTATGTGAGATTATCTAATAAGAATAAGTTCATATTGAAACTACTTAAATAGCAAGGTGTTCCCAATCATAAGAAAAAAGATAAGATAAACACCGTTTTAAATACAACACTATACTTATCGAGACATTCTCACAACATATGACACAACTATATTTTGAGATTAGTTCAATGCATTTGCATCAAGTTTCTGATTTTATGTTATTTATTTTTTGAGGTAAGTTCAATGCAGTTGCATTTAGTTTTCAATTTATTGTTTATTATTCTTTGCAGTTAGTTCAATGCACTTGCATCTAATTTCCAATTCCCTGTTAATTGTTCTTCGAGATCAGCTCAATGCATTTGCATATAGTTTCCGATTTCCCGTTAATCATTTTTTGAGATTAGTTTAATACATTTGCATCCAGTTTTCGATTTCTCATTTATTATTCGATGAGGTTGTATTTGCATTTAGTTTCTGATTTCCTATTAATTATTGTTTGAGGTTAGTTCAATGAATTTCATCTAGTTTCTGATTTTCCGTTAATTATTTGTTGAGGTTAGTTCAATGCTTTGCATCCAATTTATTTTTTGGAATTAGTTCAGTGTAGTTGCATCCATTTTCCGATTTTATGTTAATTATTTTTTAAGATTAATTTCACGCATTTGCATTTTGTTTCCAATTTATAGTTAATTTTTTTTTAGGTTAGTTCAATATAGTTGCAGTTTCCGATTTTATTTTAATTTAATATTTGAGGGTTAGTTCAATGCATTTGCATCCAGTTTCCGATTTCCCGACAATTATTTTTTTATGTTATAGTTTAATGTATTTGCATCCAAGTTTTGATTTTCCGTTAATTATTCTTTGAGGTTAGTTTAATGCAATTGTATTCATATTCTGATTGTTCATTAATTACTTTTTAATAATAGTTTAATGCTTGCATGTGCATCCAATTTTCGATTTTCCGTTAAATATTATTTGAGATTAGTTCGATGCATTTACATCTAGTTTTCTATTTCCCGTTAATTGTTTTTTGACGTTAGTTTCATACAGTATTATATATATTTTATAATATTTGTCATTATTGGTTTGCCGTTATTTTTTTTTTCATTTTCTATTATATATTTTGTGATGTTATTTTTTGTATAATTTAATTTTCCACATGTAATTTGTTTTGGTTTGGTATATAATTTATTTAAGTTCAACGTCCACTTTAACTAAATAAATAGTTATATAATTTATTTAAGTCAACTTCCATTTTAATTGAATCTTGTTATTCCGCTACAATTGGAAATTATAAAATTCATAAATTAATTGTAATATGTCGTAATTATTGTGGTCGGAATTGTAGTTTTTGAAATCCTTAACTTTGATTAAATGTCTAAATCCCACAGTGGATGACATATCAAATTGATCCAACTTTATTTGTTAGGTCCATATATATAGTGCATACAATACAATTTTATTTGTTTTGGGTGTACACCCGTACTGTTACTTATTTTATGATTAGTTTATTTTTTTTTCCTCAATCACATGTGTGGTTAACAAATGCATAAAGTAAATGTTCAAGCAACTCAATTTATTTTTTCCTTTGTTTTTTCATAGTTTCATTGTCATTTTCTAGAAAGAAACTTTGCTATGTTGAACTTCACCTGAGATTAGTGTGGAAACTATTATTTGTCACGTAAGAGTTTTAGGAAAATCATTTTTGGTTGAAACTATTGTTTTTAGCAATTTTGTTTTTTGTATTTTTTTTCCCCGTAATTAGCTATATTGTTTAGGAAAAATTGGAGACTTTGTGAAACTCTAGATGAGATTGGTTATTTATTTATATCATATTTTTTCGTAATTAGTAAATAGTAATAGAGTTTGGAAAAAACTGGAGTCTCTGTGAGTATTCCAAAAAATAGATTGGTGAGGGGTATAGCTATAATATATATCTAAGGATTAGGATTTTTTTTATTTTATTTTATTTTTATTTTTATTTTATTTTTATTTTTTATTTTTTTGTAATTAGTATTAGAGTTTACAAAAAATTTGAGACTTTGTGATGCCTTGAAAAATAGAGCTAAGAGGGTATAGCTATAATATATATTTAAGGATTTAAAATTTTGATATATAAGTACATAACGTTTTTATTTTTATTTTTACAATTTTACTCATGAAAAAATAATACAAATGTCAAATTTTTGATTCTACTTACTATTACTAACACATTTATAATATGACAATTATAAGTCCGGCCCAACCAATTCGCAAATTAAACCGCATCATTTAAAAATTTGCCAACTTACTCGTTTTATTCGCCAAACGAATTAAACGGTGAATTACTAGCTATGGATGGCACTGCTATGGGAAGCCAGGAGATTTAAATGATGCCCTCTAGGCTCAAGGGTGGTACGAAGCTAAGTCAAGGTTGCTCTTCCCCCATTCCAATCCATCAAATTCATGCATGAAATAAGTACCGATATCAGTGTAGCCTAAATGGTGTCCGAAATTAGGATCTTGAGTTAACTTGGACAATCTATGGTCCAAAAAGATATGGGCCGCAGTAAATTACCGCCAAGTAAAACTCGTATATATAACACTTGAACTACACTATTCACTCCCCGATGGAGTTTCCAGCCATTTCCAAATCTCACTTACTAAATTTTGACCCCAACCCTAAACCACTCCCTCTAACTTTCCATTCACAAACAAATTTCCGTTTCAAATCCACTGATCATGTCATTAAAAATAGATTCTACATTTTCTCTGAATCAAAAAACGAGTACACTACTACCAATATCTCATCATTGTTTAAAAACAAGAAAACTTGGATTCACTTCGTTGGTGTTGGTGGTTGTGGAATGTCGGCATTAGCAATGCTGGCTCTGAAACAAGTAAGTTAAACTGTTAAACCCTGGTTTTGCAATTCATAAACTCGCAATGTAGTTTGATTTTGGATTTTTTTTAGGGGTTTGAAGTTAGTGGTTCGGATATTGTGTGGAATGAGTATATGGATCGATTGCGTGAAGCTGGTGCGAGGTTGTTTGTGGGACATTCGGTGTTGAATATTGAGAGGAAGGGTTTTGGTTCTTGTTTACCTGATAAAGTGGTTGTGTCTAGTGCGATTGGATCGGATAATGTGGAGGTTTTGCATGCTAAAGCCATGGGAGTACACGTGTAAGTATTTGATTGATTAATAGACCTAATGCTTTGCTAAATTGTTGACTGTGATAACTGATAAGTGATGACTAATGTCATCTTTGGAAAGGTAGAAGAAGACTGGGTTTTGTGAGTTGAAAACGAAAAAGGCGGGAAGGGATTTAATATGAAAAGAGAAAGTTATGAAAGGGAAACTCCCACCTTGTAAATGTCAAAAAAGTGTCAACTACTTTGAGGTGGCCAACCCTGCATCCGCACGTCCGTGCTCCCTTCAGATGCATACCGCATATCTCAATTCAAAATGCGTGTAGGTGTAAATCCTGAGGTGACACGGGCGTGTGATGAGGGGCTCTATCACTTTTATTTTGTTTGTGTTTCTGAGAAGAATTGGAAAAACCACACCTAAGATAATACTAATATTGAATCTTCTTATTTGTAGTGTCTTACCCATATATGGATTTCGAAACACAAACAGTGTACACTTGTAGGGAGGAGGGGTAGGCGACATCACCAGTTTAAAAAAGCAGTTGAATCTATTCTTAAGTTATTTTCTTGGTGATGTAAATTTTCTTTTTCAGGTACAAAATATCTATTTTATCGTTTTAATCTTTTTCTTTACACAGATTAAAAAGAGGAAATTGGTTGGGAATGATTACAGAGCACCACAACCTTGTTGCTGTTAGTGGAACTCATGGTAATTGTATTTTGATCTGTCTCCAATTGGATGTCTTCCCTTTTATCAAATTTTTATCTGCAAAGCAAAAGCATTGGGGTGAGAATATCTATATCAAGAATGCCAAACATCTATGTATGTGAAAATCACGTGATAGTAATTAGATTAAATATAAAACAGATTTTGCTCATCGTAGTTTACTCTTATTTGTTGATTCAAGTGAACAGATCCCTCCTGTTCATTCTTAGCTTTTAATTCAGAAGTCGAAGTTGCTTTTTTAGAGAGTTATGTGACTGACACATGCCAGTCAAATGGTGAACAAGTTATAGGGTTTCACATTCGGTAGGATCTTGTCAGATGCAACTTCCTGACACTAACGATTCTGTCCTCTGTTGTGTTCAAGAAACAAATACAATGGAAGTCATGCAAACTCTGCATTATTTTTTAGTTTACTGGTTGCATTAGGACTGTAATGATTCTATTTTTTTGTCTGACGGTTGCAGGAAAAACAACAACGGCTAGTATGCTTGCATATGTATTAAGTGCGATGGGGGTTGATCTTACTGCTGTAGTTGGGGCACAAGTGCCGCAGGTAATTTATCTCTTCACCCTTTGCAACAGTTTAATTTATATACCTCATCTTTTAATTTAGTAGGACACTTCATTTGTATGAGCACATAAATTTTTGTATTTCATAGAGAACCATTTATAAAGAGGGGTTCAGCTTAAAGTTAAATGTGACAGAAAAAATGCATCTCATAAACATTCACATAATATCATATGATAAAAACTAAAACAATCTGAATGCTCTATTTACAATCTCACAACCAATTTCATTCAGAGAAATTTTGGTAGAAGTTGTACAACAAGGATGAATCCCAAGGCTCAGAAAGAAAGTAATGGATGGTGGACTGAGTGTTTGCCTGTTATTTCCCATTTCTTCACAGCCATGTTATAAAGATTTTCTTAATGATGTCTGGAGCTCATACCTCAGATGATTTGCTAATTCTGTTGTAAGGTTGCACATTCAAACCGCTCTCACCTATCAAAAGAAAATACATTTTGCCCATTTTGAAGTTTATTGCTCAAGCAACGTCTTTCCAATTAATGAACTGTTTTCTCTCTTCCCTCCCCCCGCCTCCCTTTTAATGCAACATTCCTACGTCTGTGTTATGTTTAGTAAGTTGAGAAGAATTAATTTGTCACATCCCCCCTTTATTGCAACACGCCTATGTCTGTTAAATTTAGTATAGTTGAGAAAACATAATTCAGTATGGTATATATGACATGGAATGTATAGCACATTTTAGAAGTTTCCGGATTCTTTTATTCTTTGCAGTTTCCAGGTGGAAATATTCTTTGCTGCCGGAGTCCCAATTTCATTTTGGAGGTACTCTCTCTCCTTTTCTATGTGCATGTGTGGATATGGGGGACTGTAGAATAACCTTGAGCAACGTTTTGCCATCTACATAATATGAAGAAATATCTATTTTACATTTTTACGCAACTCTTCTGCTTTTCTTATTACTGTACTTCTTTTTACTTTCTTACTTGGTTTCAAAAGCTTTTAAGTTATAAGATTTTGTAGCTATAGGTGAGGTTATTGAAGAAAGTTTTCATCTGCTTTGCAAGTACATACACTGTGGTTTATCCTCCCCTCCCCCTCAACCCAATGACGATTTTTTTTTCCTTGTTTGCTAAGAGATCGTGAGTCTAGTGTGCTGATCCTCTGAAACAAGAACAATATTCTTTTCTTCCAATGATCATTGTTTCTTATTAGATTTTCACTGCCGGAAAACCGACCGTGTATTAAATTGCACCATTTCGTAATTTCTTGACAAGGCTGATGAATATGATGGTTGTTTCCTCCAACTATCACCATATATTGCTGTTGTGACAAATGTGGAATGGGAGCATGCTGATATCTTCCAAGATGAGGTCTGGTATTGGCTGAAATCTTTTTGCATGGGAACCAAAGTTCAATTTCAGGGACGTTTATCTATTTTCTAGACTCAATTGACTATTTTTTTTTGTCAAATAGGAGGCAGTCAAGAATTCATTTAAGAGGTTTCTAAAGCAGATCAAGGTTGGTGGACATCTCATATTATGTAGAGATAGGTACATAACTCGATATTTTCATTTTTTTTCCTATTATTATTATAATTAGACAATATGTGGAATTTTTTGGACATAAGAAGCAAAATTTCCAGCGAAAAATATTATTCATAATAAAAAACTTCCAACATACACCATCTTCACAACAGGGAAGAAAAAATGACCTGTTAGAAGGATTCAATTCTTTCTTGGTTAACTTGCAACTTTTTAGTTGCTTGAAGGCCTTACATGAAAATTTAATTGTCAATGAGCTAAAGCTACCACTAAAGCTTCAAAAGTGGTCTTACATCTATATCAGCAATCGTATTTTGTCTACTTGAGCTTATAAACATTTGGCGGTTTTAATTCCGGCCTCAAAGATCGTAAATTTAGTTTGACAAAAAGCTTCTAAGACTTATGACGAGGCAGAAAAATTGAACAGTGGTATTAGTTTATTAGAATCATTTG
This sequence comes from Coptis chinensis, assembly GCF_015680905.1. Lineage (NCBI taxonomy): Eukaryota > Viridiplantae > Streptophyta > Magnoliopsida > Ranunculales > Ranunculaceae > Coptis > Coptis chinensis. The sequence goes on along the minus strand of NC_141458.1, from coordinate 117,338,492 downwards.
TAGCTTCTAATTAGGATGCAGTTGAAGAACTGCATTTAATTTTTAGAATAATTGATCTGTTTTTAGTCTCTAATATATAAAATCCTTTACAGTGAAGGTGCATATTCATTGGTGAGTGAGACATGTATTGGAACTGCACCAGTGCTCTCAAAGTGCAGTTCACAGCCATTGGATGCTGGTTACAGAGTGACCACTTATGGGACTTCAAGTTTGAATGAATGGTGTGCATCATCCATTTGTCCAAACTCACAAGGTGGTACTGACTATGTATTGGTAACTTCCTACCTAACCTATATGCTTCTATATGCAAATTGTACGTTTTTTATTCTAGGAAAGTAGGCAATCTTGCAAGCTTGAAATATATTGTATTTTTCTCTCTAAAAGAAGTTAATTATGGTCATATAATGGACAAGACACTTCCATTTTTGTTCCAGTTTGCTACTGGTTGCAAATATTTAGGGGTTAACTAGTATTACACCCCCTCTCTAAAAGAAGTTAATTATGGTCATGCAATGGACAAGACACTTCCATTTTTGTTCCCGTTTGCTACTGGTTGCAAATATGTAGGGGTTAACTAGTATTACACCCCTACTAGATGAGCCAATTAGGATTTCACCCCCACTAGATGGGAAATTAGGGTCTCTCCCCCCCCCACCCCCCCCAAGTACAAAAAAAAAAAAGTCAAATTGGGTTGACCGTGTGTTTTTTTTAGTGTATTTTTTTTGTTGGGGTGTAATACTAGTTAACCCAATATTTAGACCTATTTACATGCACTGGCCTTTCTCAGGATTGTTGTGGTGCACCTAGCCACCTACTATAGTTGATGCACCATGATGTGGTTTAATCTAGTCTTGTATATGTCGCAAGGCTTAGATGAAGACTTTTTTGAGTATTTGTTGGCAAGAAGTAAGCCTCGACAATCTTGTAGAATAATGCTTTGAAATATATACAAATTATTATGCATGGATAAAAATTATAAGGTCAATACTAAAGAAAAATACAAGTCATTTAGCAATTGGCTGTATTTCACCTTCATACGAGCATATACAAAAGAAAAGTAGAAGAACACATAGCTTTGAAAATATCTTTTTACTACTAAGGAAAATTTGAAACATTAAATCATCAATTCCTTAGACAAGAAGAACAACTTTTGAAGCTTGTTTTCATCTTGGTCTAAGAAATTTGTTGCAAATAACTGAGTCTAAAAACATAACTATTGCAAGTGACTGAGTCTAACCATTGATGCGCCCTTTACGCCTCAACCACAGAATGCACAAGCCTCAGCCCTTCTTTCAAGGTGTAAACCACGAGCAACGCCTTGAGGCATATGTCTGTTGCACATCGAGCCAAGCCTCTCACAAAATGGGTTTAATTAAGGGCGTTTTCAGCTTACTAAGATTGGTTGCAAAACTGTGACCATTCTACTGTGTTCCTTGTAATTTTACAATTTTCAATGTTCATTTGACATATAAAAGAAGGGTTAATTTGTCCAAACACCTCACTTTTGTCACCACTTTATAATAACCCCCCACATTTGTAAACATCACGATTTCCCCCCCGCTCCGTCTGACTTCCATCCATGTTCCGTTGGTATTTCACCTAATACCAAAAATACCCTTTGGTTTGATTGGTAGAGTTAAATGAAAACATTATTTTGGGGGGTTTAGACAAAATGTAATCCATTTTTGGGAGGGGTATTTTTGGTATTAGGTGAAATACCAACGGAACTTGGATGGAAGTCAGATGGAGTGGGGGGAAGTCGTGATGTTTACAAATGTGGGGGGGTTTATTATAAAGTGGTGACAAAAGTGGGGGGTTTGGACAAATTTCCTCATAAAAGAACAGTATTTAGCAAGAAGATCAGTACAACAGTTTCTGATTTCTCACAGTTTCTGATTTCTTTTCTCTTAAAGAAATCATATGGCATACTACTTATTTAAATCAAACCTTACAATTTGACTGTATCCTGACCATGTTGACCGCTTCATACACGCATACGTTCCCGCATCCTCGTCTGACGCGGACACAGCCTACCAACGACGCGGACGCAGCCTACCAACAGCTGCGTCCGTGGTTCATTGGTATACATCTCATTAACAAAATGTCCAATGATCTAAAGTCGGGAGTGATGCTTTTTGGCTCCTTAAGTTTCTAAGACTTTTTATCATTCTACAATTGTTGTTCTGTGAGAGTTGTCTAAGAAAGAGTGTTATTTTCACAAATCTACTCATGTTTAGTATATTTCTCCTCCGATATTATTCTCCTCAGGGATTGATTACTTCTACAAGTTTGTCTATTTGCTTCTTAAATCATAGGTACGTGGAAGTAAAAGTTTTATGGTTATAGTATTGATCTCTTGCAGTGTCACATGGGGTCTCCAGTGGCAGACATCAGCCTACAATTGACAGGAGTTCATAATGTTCTCAATTCGTTAGCAGTGAGTAGCAATTTCTCTTTCGTCAACTTCCCCGCCCCAACTTCTGTATGAAATATATATTTAGCTGCGCAGTTTCTAAACAGATCATATTTGTGGACTTCCTACTTAGTTTGTGTTTGATAGAAACTTTTTTATTTATTCCACCCCTTCAATGATAAAACATGTTACTGTAATATTGGTGTTCCCTTGTGCAGGTAATAGCAGCTGTCAGAGCACTGATTAATGATTATTGGCCAACTCAAAGATTAATTGACTGTATAAGGTTGCACTTACACAACTTTATTGGTGTTTCTAGACGATTTGAGATGATTGGTATTTTCAATAAATGTCATATCTATGACGATTATGCCCATCATCCAACGGAGGTTCGTGCAGTTATTCAAGCAGCTCGTCAAAGATTTCCGCTCAAGGCTTTGTGGGTCATCTTTCAACCTCATACTTTCAGGTATGATTCTGAAGAAGTTTAGAAAGGTATGCATGTGACTGCAATACACCATTTCAATACTTAACTAGCAGTACATTGTTTATCGAGGATGATAATTAATTTTTCAAATTGCCATATCTTGATTGCTTAAGCAGCCGTCTAGCAGCATTTCTCAAGGATTTTGCTACTGCATTGGGTGATGCAGATAGAGTTGTAATTACAAAGGTATATATTTGTAGACCCTTCTTTCAACTGTCTATAATAGGCCTACTGACGGTTAGTTTATAATGTCAGGTATATGATGCAAGAGAGACGGGCCTTTCAAATGTTAGTGGAAGAGATCTAGCAGTATCTGTTGTTGGCCCACTATCTGAATATATTCCTTCTGTGGTATGCCAAATTATATTTTCTATTTTCTTTATATCACCATAGAAAATATACCTTCTGTGGTAACAATTGGACATGCTTGGAAAAGTAGTATCTCAAATCAAATCTCTTTCCTTGATGAGTCCATATGTAGGCCGAAAGTAGTCCTGTCAAGCCTTCTGCATACTGTACCTGACTTGTGAACCCTCTCCTCCGAACCCAACTAATCTAGATTGGTCAAAATAGCCAGTCTTGGTATCATCTTCCAGCAGACAATGTACTCTTCATTTCTTTTCATTAGCAAGTCCAGGGTGTTACTTCATCTCGCATCATCGTCCGTTGCAGCTTGTTTTTTAGCACCCCTCCCGTCTTTAAATCTCTGACCGGTCTTTGTTTATTGAGTACTTTTTCCCGGCAAACTGCCTCATAACCTCTTATAGAAGTACAAACCCATCTGACAAATATTAATTATTATAATTATTGAAAACAAGTATTAAGAAGATATTATCTGCCGTTTCATGCAACATGCTAAATCGTCATCTCCTGCACATTGCTCAGGTAGACTTGGTGGATAAATTGTGTTTTGAGATATCAAGCAGTCCTGCACAAGAACTTCTGGTTTTAACACTCGGCGCAGGTATCTAAGTTATTTTATTTCAAATGATTTTTTTAGGTAGCAATCTAGTAGAAAGAAAGTATGGTCTTTAGGTTTTTGGCATATATTTGAGTAATGACTTTTTTAGAAAATACCGCAGGTGATATTACTGCTGTTGGCCCCAAACTACTTCAGAAGTTGCAGCAGATTCAGTGCTATTCCAACTAACATTGCAATGGTTAAATATAGGATAGAAGTTTCACTAATACTTCAACTGTTATCAGAAAGTAGAAACATTAGCAATTTTCGCTGTAAAGTTTCAGCAGTTTACATGCCTATTGTTGTCAGCATAGTAAATCACCTTGTAGCATCAGGAACAATGAAAACAGAGTTGGTTGAGCTTCAGAAATAACGTCAGGAACTCACTTGGTATCAACGTTCCGTTTGAAACCAACTTCCAAGACTTGACCATTCACGGAGTTTCCATGTATTTTAAGTGGTGTTTATGGCGGGCTAACTTAAAGCTCTTTATTTCATCAGGATGGGGGGTTCTCCCTCTGTCCAGCGTTTCTCTTTCTTTGCATAGAAGTTGCTGACATAACCCGCTATTCAAGTATAGTGGGGGTGCTTATATATTTGATTACCTAAGAAAACATATTATTGTTTTCTAGTTTATAATATTCCGATCAGAATTCCTCTGCTGTAAAATAAGCTGATCAAATCATCACATTTTGTGTTTTTGTTAAGTGACAACTATTATGTAGACTGGTTGCTGGCCGGATACTGTCATATGGAATCCCGTTTTCTTTGGGCCATTGTTTTGAACTTGGGTAGGCAAGTTTTACAATCCAAATTGATGCATAACTGCTTAAGAAGAAAGAGAATTCACACCATCAGAAAACCATCTGATATCTTTTTAAAGAGATTCAAAGATTGCTTCCTAGGCAACAGAGAACTTCTCACTGACTTTATAGAAACGTTTCAGAAACAAGGTCATTTAGAAGTTCTTCTAGAGATTTTGTTATTTATACAATGCAGGATGTGAACTTCTTGTGAAGAGAACAAATACTGGCATTTTTCCTTTTGGGCAAGTGTGTGCGTGTCTTGTTTCTCCTTCACATTAATGGAACAAAACTACTCTAGTAATGTTGAATTGTCAATGGAAATATGGCTAAAGAGGAAACAAACATTTGATGCTTTGATCCCAAATTGAAAGAATTGAGAAGGCTTAATAAGTTGAACAGCCAAGATGTATGTCGTAGAATCTAGTCCAAAAGTTGAACTACAGGATGTTATCAAAATTTATGTCGTAGAATTTAGTCCAAAATTGGAGCTACATAAACATGAGGAGAATGTTACCATGTTCAGTTGGACTAAGATATGACGGACTGAATTAAAAGGGGTTTTTTGGTTTTGGTCCTCCTAATAATAGTGTAATTAGGTTTTGGTCTGAAAATGTTTGTTTATTAGGTTTTAGTCCTTCTAACTGTGAGTTGACTGAATTAAAATGGGGGATGAAAATACAATGAGAACTAAATGAAACCCGGTATTCCATTGACGCTGCAGTAAACTAAACCCAATAGGGAGAGCTGGCGTGCGTATCAGTGAACAATCCTCACATATCAAAGGCAAAAGTTGATTAGTGAAGGAAACTCGGAACTTCTCTACAGCAAATTTTTGCACTTACATACAGAAAGCCAATAATGCTTAACCTGCAATTTTAGTGAACAGGGATAAGGAGGCAATGCAGTTGGAAAGAGGTTTCAATAAAGAGGAAGTGGTCACCATTCTCTATCAATAACTCATAAGAAATTCCAGAGGAAATCAAATGGTAAATTTCAAAAACTGTTGGATCACCATTCAAGTGGGATTTCTTGAATTGATTCTGAGTCTCTGAGAGGATGAAACTGTGTGAACCAGTCCGCAACTAATCCTTTACAATAGTCTCACATGCCATGGAGCTCAAAACCCTAAACCTCCTCCACATCAGGGATTTATTGATCTCAAGTTTAGCAATACCCAATTGTAGTTGATGATAACGCTCCATTATGATACACAATGATTTCAGTACAAAAAACAAAAAGAAAAACATTCAAGTGGGGAATAGAATGAGACTGAAAACTTCGCAATTAATCAGGCTTGAAATGGGATATGCCTGTATCTTCCTCCTAATATACAGAGTCTTACCACATCAAAATCTCTTCCAATGGACATACAAATGACAGGAATTGAAAAGCAAGTTGAATCGCTAGTCTAAGAGACAACAAGATTATAATGATAACTATCAAATAAGATTGCATAAAAACATTGAAAAGAAGAATAACAAACTCTACCTACTCGCTGTACACAGATTCCCCCTCCCCCGCTATGCTTAACCAAGTAGCAACTGCTTTAAAAATTCCCAAGGCACATCACTTCTTCCATCCCAACAAAAAAAAAACGCCATACAAAGTGCAACAAAATTGAAGTTCCTCGAAAAACTATCAACCAAAGAACGAGAAAAACCCACGCTTCTTAGGTTCCTCCTCAACCATAACAGCCTTCATACTATCCTGCTCAACAAGCCTCCAAGCAGCCTGCTCAAATGCAAGTCCAGCAAGAGTAGGAGGCTTATTCAAAACAAGTGGGTACCCTCTATTCGTGCTTCGAATCACTTCTGCATCCTCAGGAATCACACCCAACAAAGCCAACCCCAACATTTCCTGAACATCCAATACCGACATCATATCTTCACCTCTAATCATATCCGTCCTAACTCGATTCACAATCATTTTAATATCTTTAATCCCATCACATTCAAGTAACCCCGTTACGCGATCAGCATCTCTAAGACTAGTTATATCAGGTGTAGTAACAAGTACAGCTTCATTAGCAGGTGTAATAGCAGTAATAAAACCAGCATCAATACCAGCAGGACAATCAATAATAATGAAATCAGGACTACCTTCTTGACGCGCTTTCAAAGCGTCAACAAGCCATATCAAAGCTTTTCCTCCAAACCCCAGTGGTAATTTCGACCTGGGCTTCGAAATACACAAGAGTTCGAAATTAGACCAACGTTTATCACGCACCAATGCTTGGTCAAGTCTACAATCTCCATTTAGTACTTCAACAGCAGTGTAGTTAACACGGTTTTCTAAACCGAGAAGAAGATCAAGATTTCGTAGACCCACGTCAGCATCTATGGCTACAACTGAGAAACCTAGTCGTGCTAATGAAAGACCCACATTGGCTGTTGTTGTAGTTTTTCCCACGCCTCCTTTTCCAGATGTTATCACTACTACTCTTGGGGTTTCACCTGATAGTTCTGGTTTTCTATTCCATTGAAGAACTGAAACTATTTTGTTGGGCCTATTTTTTAGATTAGATTTTCTAATTAAGTGTTTGGGTGTTGTTGATATTGGGAAAGGTGAGTTTTTTTTGTTAGGGCTTATAGTGTGAAGTTGCAGAGAAATCATGGCTGTGTATAGAGAAAGTGATGTTCACTTGTGTGTAGACACAAATAGTCTCTCTTGCCACACGTGTGGTGTAAAGAAGAGTGGAGTTAGTAAGTAGTTATGTAACAACAGTCTGGTGCATGGGATCAGTGTTTTAAGATGGTTCAAGAACGTTCTTTTGGCTTCTTTATTAAAAGGATACTCAACCACACTCTGGCTTCAGAAGTTTTAAGAACAACTAGAAAAGGTATGAAATACTCTCTTTTTATGGTTTCTGTATGATATCATGAATCATTTGCTTGCTGTATGTAATAAAATTGCAGTCACTTGCTGTAGTATTTTGTTGATTACCCTATTGGTGAATGTCGTCAAGGCTGTTTTAGGAATGATAATTAAAATTTTGCATCACTTGCTTCTAATTAAGTACAACAATAAACTTCATGATTGATACTTCAATACTATTTTATTTTTTTGGGGTATTTATGATAAAATCAAAATAATATTTATGATGGTTCAATAAGTTTTTAAAGATAGTACATAAATTCTAATGTTGTTTGAGGTCGTGAACAGTTGTATGGTCTACAAGATGTTGAAACTATTAGTGGGTTATATATGATTTTAAATTGTTTGTATTTTCGCGTGATTTTTATGTTAAATGGTCGGGAATACAAAAGTGTGTGGCATGGTGTACTGGCGTATGATAGAAGCTTTAAGATGATGAAAGAAGGTGGAGGTAAAATCTTATGGTGTGGTTTTACGATTTTGAAGTGGGCAAAGCAGTGGTGATTATCCGAAGGAGAAGGGGGTGTATGTTAAGGACGATTACATATATAAAGGCAATCGTAACAGACCTTGAGAAGATTGTGACTGTTAAAAAGATATAGCACGAGTATTTTCTATGTCCAATAAATTTGTTACAGCTTTATGACTCTTTTTGAGTTGGTTGGAGGCTTTTGAATTTCTTTCGATGCAATGTCACTTGTGTGCATTTTGATTCCTGTTGCTGTGATACATCCGTAATGGGAAAGCTCTCCCTTTGGTTTACGCTATCGCAAGCAACAAAAGCGGCAAGTACTTGAGCTTTTATGGCGCACATTGGTTCATCCATTTCTTAGAACCTCAAGTTCAGGATGAAGCCATGAATGGGGATATTAGCTGTATAATGGGGCTTTGTGGAAGCAAAGGAAAATTTTCTTACTAGATTACTTTAGATGGGCTTGGAGATGGAACCATAAAGGAAATCTTCCTAGATAGTGAATGACTTTTGTTATCGTGTTTGAGCACGTAGGCATGGATATTGGAAGTTGCAAATTGCGATGCGGTTCAATTTCCTTAATGGACTTTTCACATTTATATGTTATAATTACAATAGATAAACATATTCTTACGGCTTCCCTCTGTGCCTTGTGTGTGAGGCAGGCTTTTTGGCTAATGAAGCCTTACTTTATGCCCTAGCTTTCGAAAGTATTGAAAACGGATCGTCATAAGTGGCTTTTGGCCAAGATAAGATGTGAACAATAATGTGCCCTTCTGAAACTACTTCTCTAGGAGTCTTGTGAAAATTCTGTACAGCTAAAGTGCGGAAGCGTAGGTCAAAATGTTATAGTGGCTCACAGATTTCTAAGTGAGATCTCAATGAACAGTCAACTAAATTTGTAACTTTTTGCTAATTGTAACTCAATGTGCTTGCTACATTACTATGTGGTAGTCTTATGAGGTAATTGGTGGTATTAATGTTTTCATGTGCCTTTGGAGCACAGCCTTGTGCAAACCCATTAATTTCATCTTATGCAACTTCAGGTAGTGATGTGCGTAAGTCTATCTGGTGTTCAGGCTTCAATACCCTTCAAGCTTTCAAGAAGAAGAAGGTGCTCTTATCTGAATGCGTGGCACAACTGGATTACTTACTGCAAAGAATATTCTTAAAGGCATTTCTCTGAGAGGAAGATGGGGTAATATGTGCTATGAATTTCTTATCAGCCTTATTCTTTTATACTTTACAATTTTTTCACACTAACAATTGTGGTCGCACTAATAAAAGTAGGTACCATGACAATCTCACCAAAGAAGCATGGTAATGATATAGGTGAAGGAGGATCGCCAGTTACTGATGATAAAGCCGAACCCATTGTGGCCTTCAGCAAGCCGCCTCTTCCACCTGTTATGGGGCCATTTCTTGTTTTCTCATTACTGGAAATGGTTTCAGGCCATGATAAAAATGACTGATAGGTCATATTATGATGCCATGTTGTTGTCTTTACTGTACTAGAATTGTTGGGGCGTGAGCGAGTTTGACTCACACGAGTCCAGACTGGAAAAAAATATTCAAAGCCACCTGTCCTCGGATAAACCAACATGACAAAAAAAAATCCTAACACCCATTTTTGTCGTCCCTCCACTGTACTGTCACCAAATCTATTGTTTTATTTTTAGGACGCTTCACATCTCGATCACCAGAACATACGACAAATCATCTGATATCTCGAATTGTGTAGGGTGTACAACCTGAGTAGGATCTCATCCACACTTTTGTAACATCGAAATGTGGAATACGTTATGAACCCATGCTAACTTTGGATGTGGTTCATGACGTGTTTCACGTTTTGATGTTACGAAAGTGTACAAGATCCTACTCGGGTTGTACACCTATGCAGTTAGAGATATCAAATGATTTGTAGTATGTTGTTCGACTTACACGATACTTTAGAAATAAGACGGTGGATTTGATGAAGGTACAGTAGAGCGACGACACAGGCCTGTGTCTTTGAATATATTTTTTCAATCTGGACTAGTGTGAGTCAAACCCACTCACATACTTGTTTGTTAGATTGTTGAAGATACGGATCAAGCTATTTCTACTATTTCTACTGAACAATTATCTAAAACTTAGGGGTGTGCCAGATTGGTATCAACTCGAGCAGTAAAACTATGAAGTTGGTTGTGTTTAATGTAGCATGTGAAAAAATAATCAACTTGTACGTTATGCAGACTGAAGAGAAACTCTTGTAGGTGGCCTTCGTTAGTAACTCTTCTGATGTAGTCAGGTATCTTTCTTGATTCAGCAAATATTAGTTTTCTTCTCCGAGATGTTTTAGAAGTCAAAATTTGATGTTCAATATTATTTATCGTCATGTAATGGATCTCGGTTCGACGCCATATCGTCAGGAAAATCATGATCCAAAAATTGTTGGTCCTGTAAAAATTCAATTCTTCTGATAGAGGATATACTTTTCTTGATAACTAATATAGATACATACATTGACTCGAACTTATATGAGAAATTCATACTTATCCGATGCCCACAGCTTAACTCAGTTCTTATCAAGAATTGTTCGGCAGTCTCTCTGAGTGCTGCCAAATGATTACAACTTTATTGGAAAAAATTAGTTACATGACATCAACCTTTTGAAATTTGCAGCACAGCACATAGAATATACATACATATATATTTGTTCAAAAGTTTATGCAGTCATCAAATTCTTTAAACAGAATAAACTTTCTTGGTCATCATCACGTGACAGTCCATGTTGCTGAGGGTGCTAATGTGTGTTCATTTCCTTGACCCATAAAATAAATTTTTTTGAGATTTTATGAAATATGTTAACATTATTATCATGTGGATAAGAGCATTTCCAATGCAAGTCATTATGGTGGGTTTGTGACTTTATTCACTTCTAAATGGTTCAAAATTTTTGCCCAATGCAAAAGTGAATACTAAGGTGACTATTTTTCCAAGTCAAAACGAAGGTGAAATTTTTAATCGAGATAGTAGTTGAGTTGTGAATTTTTAAAGTGCGGAAGCGTAGGTCAAAACGTTATAGTGGCTCACATATTTCTAAGTGAGATCTCAATGAACAGTCAACTAAATTTGTAACTTTTTGCTAATTGTAACTCAATGTGCTTGCTACATTACTATGTGGTAGTCCTATGAGGTAATTGGTGGTATTAATGTTTTCATGTGCCTTTGGAGCACAGCCTTGTGCAAACCCATTAATTTCATCTTATGCAACTTCCGGTAGTGATGTGCGTAAGTCTATCTGGTGTTCAGGTTTCAATACCCTCAAGGTTTCAAGAAGAAGAAGGTGCTCTTATCTGAATGCGTGGCACAACTGGATTACTTACTGCAAAGAATATTCTTAAAGGCACTCTGAGAGGAAGATGGGGTAATATGAGCTATGAATTTCTTATCAGCCTTATTCTTTTATACTTCACAATTTTTTCACACCAACAATTGTGGTCGCACTAATAAAAGTAGGTACCATGGCAATCTCACCAAAGAAGCATGGTAATGATATAGGTGAAGGAGGATCGCCAGTTACTGATGAGAAAGCTGAACCCATTGTGGCCTTCAGCAAGCCGCCTCATCCACCTGTTATGGGGCCATTTCTTGTTCTCTCATTACTGGAAATGGTTTCAGGCCATGATAAAAATGACTGATAGGTCATATTATGATGCCATGTTGTTGTCTTTACTATGATGTCTTTACTGTACTAGAATTGTTGGGGCGTGAGCGAGTTTGACTCACACGAATCCAGACTGGAAAAAAATATTCAAAGCCACCTGTCTTCGGATAAACCAACATGACAAAAAAAATCCTAACACCCATTTTTGTCGTCCCTCCACTGTACTGTCACCAAATCCATTGTCTTGTTTTTAGGACGCTTCACATCTCGATCACCAGCACCAGAACATACAACAAATCATCTGATATCTCTAATTGTGTAGGGTGTACAACCTGAGTAGGATCTCATCCACACTTTCGTAACATCGAAATGTGGAATATGTTATGAACCCATGCTAACTTTGGAGGCAATGAAAGCCTATACGCCATGGTTCATGACGTGTTTCACGTTTCGATGTTACGAAAGTGTGTACGAGATCTTACTCGGGAATGAAAGCCTATACGCCATGGTTCATGACGTGTTTCACGTTTCGATGTTACGAAAGTGTGTACGAGATCTTACTCGGGTTGTACGACCTATGCAGTTAGAGATATCAAATGATTTGTAGTATGTTGTTCGACTTACACGATACTTGATCAAAATGTGAATCGTCTTAGAAATAAGACGGTGGATTTGATGAAGGTACAGTAGAGCGACGACACAGGCCTGTGTCTTTGAATATATTTTTTCAATCTGGACTAGTGTGAGTCAAACCCACTCACGTACTTGTTTGTTAGATTGTTGAAGATACGGATCAAGCTATTTCTACTGAACATTATCAAAAAAATAGGGGTGTGCCAGATTGGTATCAACTCGAGCAGTAAAACTATGAAGTTGGTTGTGTTTAATGTAGCATGTGAAAAAATAATCAACTTGTACGTTATGCAGACTGAAGAGAAACTCTTGTAGATGGCCTTCGTTACTAACTGTGATGTAGTCAGGTATCTTTCTTGATTCAGCAAATATTAGTTTTCTTCTCCGAGATGTTTTAGAAGTCAAAATTTGATGTTCAATATTATTTATCGTCATGTAATGGATCTCGGTTCGACGCCATATCGTCAGGAAAATCATGATCCAAAAAAAAATTGTTGGTCCTGTAAAATTCAATTCTTCTGATAGAGGATATACTTTTCTTGATAACTAATATAGATACATACGTGACTCGAACTTATATGAGAAATTCATACTTATCCGATGCCCACAGCTTAACTCAGTTCTTATCAAGAATTGTTCGGCAGTCTCTCTGAGTGCTGCCAAATGATTACAACTTTATTGGAAAAATTAGTTACATGACATCAACCTTTTGAAATTTGCAGCACAGCACATAGAATATACATACATATATATTTGTTCAAAAGTTTATGCAGTCATCAAATTCTTTAAACAGAATAAACTTTCTTGGTCATCATCACGTGACAGTCCATGTTGCTGAGGGTGCTAATGTGTGTTCATTTCCTTGACCCATAAAATAATTTTTTTTGAGATTTTATGAAATATGTTAACATTATTATCATGTGGATAAGAGCATTTCCAATGCAAGTCATTATGGTGGGTTTGTGACTTTATTCACTTCTAAATGGTTCAAAATTTTTGCCCAATGCAAAAGTGAATACTAAGGTGACTATTTTTCCAAGTCAAAACGAAGGTGAAATTTTTAATCGAGATAGTAGTTGAGTTGTGAATTTCGGATGGGATGTTGGATTCTGCCTCGTGTGTATTTTTTAAAAAAAAACGAGTTTTTTTTTCGGATTTTGTCTTGTATGATTTTTTGTTCTTTTTTAAATTTCAGACGAGATGTTTCATTCTGTTCAAAATGTTTTTTCGATTTTTACGTTCAAATGGAATCTAATATCTTGTCCGAGATTAATATTCGGTGAAATGAGATTTTGAGCAAGGGCCTCAAAATCAGAAAAAATAATAACTTGCATTGGGAATGTTTTAAGTGGTGAAATGAGATTTTGAGCTAGGGCCTCAAAATCAGAAGTACACCATATTAGAATCTGACTGCCTGACTGAATAATGCCTGACTTAAAAAAAGGTCCAAAATCTACATCGGTCTACTCTACTCCTTTCCTTCTTCACTAGTCACTGGACAATAACAACCATTCTCCGACACGTGTCCCATCAAACTTGTTAAAAGACAAAACTACCCCTACAGCCTCCACGCAGAATTCATGTGGCGCTTTATTTAATCACATTTATCCAACAGACGTTTCTTTTTTTTTTTTTTCCTCCTTTTCTTTATATATTTTTTTTCTCTCCCCGCGAACAAGTGGAAAAATTAGGTTGGTTCTAGATCCCAAATTAGATCTGATCCGAAAACAAATAATCCTCAATTTGCATGTTTTATTTCAATTCCCTCTCCTTTTTCCCCAATTCTGAAGGTCAGTTTTTCTCTCTATCTTTATCATTCATTGAAATTTTAACTAATGAGGTGTTTTTTTTATCAGGAGTTTTAATGTAATTGGATCTATTGATTGTGATAATTTAATCATATTTGTTGTTATTTATATTGTTTATGTTTCTGATGCTAGTATAGTAGATTGAAATTGATGTTATTTTAATTTGTGAATTTGATGGATAGAGAATTGGGGATTTAGGTGAATTAGGGATCTATAGTTCAAATATGGGGATTTGAACTGCTAATTGTTTTTTTATTTTGGTAAAATGTATGGATTGAATGGGAGAATTGGGAATCTATGAAATGATGCATTTTAGGTGAATTAGGGATCTAGAATAGAAATTTGGATTTTGGATCTGTTAGTGCTCAATTTTGGGGTTTGAAGTATTTAATATGATTTTATAATCAATTCAAATATCAATTTGATGGGTTTTTCGAGTTGGACTTCTCTAGCTCATGTTCAATTAATGCCAAATTAAACAAATTAACTCCTACTTCTGGGAAATAGTTTCTACTGAACTTTAACTCTTCATTTGGCATGGGAGATGTTATGTAATTCTACTTTTTCAACTAAATACACTCCATGACTATAAATAATATACAACAGGAGGCCCATGTTAACACATCACACGGTGGTATATTTGTCAAAAGAGTAGGTCAATAGTTTGTAGTCTTTTAGATCCTCTTACTTGAAATAGGTGGTTAAGATTATAAGTATATGTTTACTTTAGAGATTTTTTAAGTTGGATTCTGTAATTTTCTTTTTAATGACAAGTGTTTCTCTTTCATTGCAGGAGAGGAGGCGATGTGAGATCTGTGATATCCTTATTGTTATAGTTGCTTTTCGTTCTGAATCTTCATATTGGTATCGTTTCTTACTGAGATGGGTAAATGCAAGGGCTGTGGGAAATTGGGGAGAATGACACCGACAGATATTTCTGTTAGCTCTTACCACTTTGCTCTTCTGCTATCACCTGTTGTTTCTGTCTGGGACTGCATCGTTAGAAAGATGAGATATTCTTTCAGACCTGAATGGGTGTAGGGGTGGACTGGTTAACGTTAATTAGATCCCTCAGCACTTCCCGTTTTAGATAAAGGAGATTTTAGTTTTTATTACCAAAGAAAATAGTTATAGAGAAATCTGTACAAGTTTTAGAGGAGTTTTTTTTAAAAAGTTGCTAACAGAATTGATTTTTTAGAGAAATCAATAGTTGACATGGATACTATAGCGTGCATTCAAGCACCGCCTGTTAGAAAAGGGAAGAAAAAGCAAGCGAAGGATGAGGTAGATCGTCTCAAACAAGCTGAGAAGAAGAAGAGACGCTTGGAGAAAGCACTTGCTACTTCTGCTGCTATTCGATCGGAGCTGGAAAAGAAAAAGCAGAAGAAGAAAGAGGAACAGCAGCGGCTTGACGAAGAGGGAGCATAATAGCAGAGGCAGTAGCTATGCATGTCCTCCTTGGAGAAGACTCAGATGAATCTTGCAAGATTTTACTGCAACAGGATGAAGGTTTCAATCCTTGGAACTGTGCCAGTAATATAGGCCTTTTATGGGAGGGCGAAAAGCAGGCCCTGGTAATCAGGGCTATACAAGGTATTCACTTGAAGGACGGGCGGGTGTCAGATGCTTATGGAGGAATGTCATGTAAATGGAATGATTGGGGGTTTGGTAGCTGGTCATTGTCACAGGATATATTTGGAAAAAAGCCATGCACCATATTTTGAGGAGAGAATACGTGGCACAACAGAGATCTCGGCTGGGCTTATTGCAGCTCAGGCTGTTTCTTCCCTTCAAATTAGGAAGATGCATGCAGAATCCATTCTCATCAATAGAATGTTAAGACGGTAAGACTGGTATTAGCTGAATTTCGGTAGAGGTCTGATCTCTGTAAGGAGGTTTGATAGTAGTCTTCAATAAAGTGTTGTATATATTATTATCATCAAGTATCGTCTGTTGGAGTTGAGTTGTGTGTTGTTGCAGTGTCTTGTCCTTGGACGTTGGCTTTTATTGGTCATTGCAATAAGCTTGCTGTGGTATGGTGTATACTGAGAACCATGTATCGCTTTGGTTATGATACAGTTTTATAAACATTTTCGAGGGTCCTTGTCATGTACGAGTTATAAAGTTGCTTCGAGTTGGGTATGTTTTTTATTATTATTTTCATTTTTTCGGATAAGTGAATATATGAGTTAATAGTTAATACATGTAAGTCTTTTGATTAATCGTTCAAGAGAATCATAGTTTACAATCATGTGATACAGGTATTTATGTGGACCTCCATAGTCCATACTGTGGGTTCTGTAATCTGTTGCAAACATCAAAATCTCGTTTTTCTTGTTCGGGTATTATGGTATTATAATGTCGAACCTTCACCTTTTATTCTAGATATTTTTCTGAATATTTTTGTGGTCTAAAGTTGGGCAAGGGAAAACTCTTTGGAGCTTATGTGATCAAAATTGTGTGTTTAGCAGCAGGTCTATACAGACGACAAAACATGCAGGTCACAAGGGTTATATACTTAGATTAGATAGCACTGACTTATTGATAACTAGTATTTGCCCGTGGCATACGGCATGATTAAATAGATGCGCGCACCTTCGGCGCCCAGACGCACATCTAAGCAGAAGCACAACAACAAAAAAAACCCAACTGTCCACCCTAAAAATCCAGCCAATTGTGCAGTATTATGTCAAATTTAGAGTCCCAACAATTTATGGGCTAGCCCAACAGTTTAGAAATTTTTGGATAGATCCTATGGTACTGATTTAGTTTAACAAATTGCACAAATCTTTAGAACACTTGGATTAGCCATGTCACAAGCAGCATAAAATGTTAAGAAAGTGTTTGGACCATAGGATGGAGGTCCTGTGGGACCCACATCACACTTCTTTGTTATATAGATAAACTAATAGCAGAAGTTAGTTCATGCGTGGAATGGGGTCACCTCAAACTAGTGTTCGTGATTTCGAATAGAATGTTGAAATTTCGGCATTGGCATAGAAATGTACGGTATGTTCCGCCAGGGGTATGATTGTAAATATTCGGAAACCATCAAAAAGTATTGGGAAATTGTCAAAACTTGAGTTGAATCCGTCGATTTAGAAAAAAACTTGATCATTTTCTCTGCACCTACATGAAACAGTTGGAATCCTCCACTAATGATCTCTAGATCTAGTCATTCAATGGTTGAGATCGTCTTCACCATCAAGACATGTTCAATTATCAATATCAATGACCCGGATTCTTCGACTTCATCTCGTGATATCATCACCTATCACCCTCATTATTCTTATCATTAGCACTAGAGACTCACTACAACACTCAAATCATTACCATCATTATCTTCTTAACCACACTCTTTTTCTATACCACCAAACAACATAATACACGGAATCACTACACACGCGTTTGACTTGTGAGGGACGTTATCACTCATCCCGATAATACACACGTCCATACCACCACGCGTGTCCTACCAACCACTTGCTTCACAACTCCTATAAAAGTCAACCCTAGAGCTACGTTTGCCATTGATTAAATTTCACCCCAAAGTCTTTGGATATATAGACATCTTCTTACTCTTGAATAACACCTATTACCACCCACCAAAACACTCATCTTTTTAGATTAGAGCTAAGTCATAAACACTTAGTGTAATGTCCTGTTAATCCCTTGAAATAAAAACATACATTTACAAATTGAATTAAATCTCCCGATCTTAATGAGTTGGGCTTCACTACTCATTATTGCTTTCTTCGAAAGCTTTGGAAGTTCGTTACAAATTTTATGGTGGTGCCTCCTTGACTCCATCTACAAGTCGCCATTTTTGCCTCCACTTCATTACCACCACAATTCTTTTTTAAAACTTAGGAGATAATGATGTCATATCCATCAAATCCAATGGTCTAGATTATTCACATAATTAATTAATTAAAATTTAAGACCTTACAAATTTCGATACACTGGTTGGAATTCTGTGCGAAATTTCAATTTTTAGAGTTATTGGAATTCGGATGATTCCAAAATCTCAAATTACTGCGGTACCAATTGTCCTATACTCCTAGCAAGTAGCAACAATGGAAAAGTTGTGGAGAACAACTTGAGGAAAGCTATGGTTAGAAAGTGACTCTACACCGGCAGTTCTTTCTTTAAGAAAAGGTACCATTTGTGGACCTTAACAGACATTGTTGTCTCCACTTCATTACAACCACCATTCTTTCTTAAAACTTAAAAGATAATGATGTCATATCCATCAAATCCAATGGCCTAGATTATTCACATAATTAATTAATTAAAATTTAAGACCTTGCAAATTCCGATACACTGGTTGGAATTCCGTGCAAAATTATAGTTTTTTGAGTTATCGAAATTATGAGGATTCCGAAATCTCAAATTATGGTCGTACCAATTGTCCTAGACTCCTAACAATGGAAACATTGTGGGGGAACAACCGGAGGAAAACTATGGCTAGAAAGTGACTATATAGGGCAGTTCTCTCTTTTTTAGAAAAAGCACCATTCGTGGACCTTAACATACATCAGCCAAGATGGAAGAGGGTAGCTTAAAAACTTAACCACTGGTGCATCTCGCATACGCTGCGAGAGGCCAATTTTTTGTGTGGATGTTGCAGCAAAGAAGCAATCTTCTATGAACATTGGAGAAACAATTTGGAGCACAACCAAACCCCTATTCATCACCAGTATAGAATGTGCTCACAGGACCTACTATAGATTTGATTAGGCGGTATGTAGATTTCAGTTTTAATTGACAATGTATCATTCTTTAATTGTAATAATATCTCTACTTGTGTGCAAATATATATATATATATATAATCACACATCAGTCTGTGTGAAGTAAGGATGAGCAGTGTCAAACCATAATTACTGAATCATTTGATAAGAAACTTTGTCTCACTAAGAGCATCTCTAGGTGGTAGAGGCATCAAGTGTCATGTTTAAGGCTAGATTTGAAGTAAGCATCGGTAAACAATGATCAGTTCTAGGTAGGAGGCAAACTTAGTGGACCTATTTTAGTAGTTAATAATTTATATAAAAAAAAAAATCTAAAACATAGAGTGTATTTTGGTTAGGTGGGTCCAATTTTAGATTTGTTGGTATTAAAATACTTATTATTCCATAAAAAGTGTGATAGCAAACCCAACAAAAAACCCACATGACACTCCAAATGTTGTGCGACACTTAGAGTGTCGTATGGAATGTTGAAAAAGTCAACAAACAACCCTAGCGTCGTGTTGGTTTTGTTTATTGACTTTTTCAACATTTCATGCGACACTTTATGTGTCGCGCCGCATCCGCAAACGAAACAACAAATTTGCCTCTACAGATGTGGCTAGACACTTGATGCATCTATATTTGAGTCCACATAGAATTGGATTTGGCCAAAATTTCAAATGGTAGAGGCAAATTGACACTTAATGCCTCCACTTAGAGATGCTCTAATTGTAGGGAATCAGACAATAGCATTTTAAGGGTTTATGTAGACTGAAAGATCAAGTGTGGTCACTTTAAAACCTATTGTTACTTGTTAGGTACTTAGCCACTTAGGTCCACTAAACTGTTAGTATATAGGGTTAGTATATACTACTATAAAATTGGTAGTGTCCAAGGAGAATGAATTACAAGTAATACAGTAAGAGTCCTGATAAAGAGAGATCATTCTCTCCTGAAATTAGAGCACTACTTTTCCCAACCGAGAGAGTGTAGTATCTCGAGATTCCACGTAGCTTAAAAAACTAAAAGAGTTTGACGAGGATTTTGAATGCTGGCTTTTGAGTTTTGAATACAATTTGAAAACAACCTTAAGTCTTCTCTCGTCTCTATTCGCTAGCTTTGTGAACTCTTTCGAAGTCTCTCTCTTGTCATCCGAGACCCCAAAGACACATCTCAAAAGGGCGAGGAGTGAATCTCGAGAGGTGACACCATCACAATTCTACCGAGAATTTCAGCAGAGTTTCCTTTGTTTAATCGACCCGTGTAAAACCCTAAAACCTGTCATAAACTGTCATAACACGGAAATCCTAAACTACAACCTTCCAACAACCATATATATACAACCCAACCTTCTAAACAACATTATATACATCCACCATTTGTTTAAGTGTAATCGCTACTTTCGAATACATCAAATAAATACATCAAAAGGAGCGGAGCTCTATAAATATACAACCAAAAGAAAAGAGCTATGCTCATTATATACAGCAAAAGAATAACCTAGCTTATCTCTATACAGCCCAAAAGTATAAACTTGACTCTGTCTCTCGTCAAGCATAAGGGGAATCCTCCCAAAATCCCATAACCATCATTTGGGGTTAGGAAAAGCCTCCTCCATAACTTGCTTTCGTCTGAAATGTTAAGTAGGATGAGCAACAACGATGCCCAGTAGAAACACACATAACCAATAAATAGTCTACTTATAGAAAACATTTAAAACATGCAGGGTTTCTATAATAGTATTCAAATATTGTGACTATGTATATATACATCACTAACTAGCATAAATCATCTCGACATGCTTCATTGATATACAAAATAGAGATTTTCGCCAAAAAAAGGCAGTTGAAGTTTGTGATAAAAGAGGTGCAACAGTAGTGCCTGTATGGATTCAATAATGGTGTCGTCACTGTACAAAAGTGTGAAAGGTGCAACTTTCACTGGCAACACATATATAGTACGTTACCGAATAAGCTAAAAGCACTCGCATCAACGTACACCAAATTCCACAATGAACGGACAGCCCCTAGCTCATAATCCTGAATCCTGATTCTTCTTAACATACATTAATTAACATTCCAAGTTCATG
Source organism: Coptis chinensis (assembly GCF_015680905.1). Taxonomy (NCBI): domain Eukaryota; kingdom Viridiplantae; phylum Streptophyta; class Magnoliopsida; order Ranunculales; family Ranunculaceae; genus Coptis; species Coptis chinensis. The sequence continues at coordinate 117,317,568 of NC_141458.1, read as the reverse complement.
AAGGCATTGAACCATAATTAATAACCATTGCATTACTAGGTTCCGCCATTAATTTTCTTATGGAATACAATACTAGATTGTGATCCATTCACATATCCAAGAGAGCAAAAAAAAAAACCAGGTGTTTTCTCATCTCAAGAAGACCAAAATGAAGTTGATAAGTGTACCAGAGTACATGGTGTATATGGGGGTTTACCTGCTTTCTCAGGAACTTCACTCCAACAACCATAGCCATTGGTGGTGATATATCGAATGAGCTTTTCGTCTTCTTCGGGTGACCAAAGGCCTCTTTTAACTTTCTGTTGATTGCAGCAAGAATGATGGCCCATGACTTCAATTCAAACTTCTCTATGCTAATCCCTCTCAATCTTCTTCAATTCTTCTTGTTGATTTCTTTGTATCGTTGCTGTTTGTTGTATGGTTTGGAAACGTTGGGCTTCTCTTTCCTTTTAAAATGTTTAAGGGTCCGACACTGGTACCGGATGGTCCCATTCTCTTAATAGGTCCCAACATTCCATCTAACCTTAAAACGACATGGCATCAACTTCATTCCATGTTTTCTACGTTCTACACTGTATTACTACATAACCAACTTCTTCACACGTACCCCCAACAACCCATGCTAAGACTACTAACCAAGTGTCCAAGTACACACTTTACTGTACCTCTCTACTCGACTGCTTATATTGTTATATAGGAGTATTTTCAGTTGCAACTTGACTCATTGTGCGGGCCTCTCAACACATGCCATTTTATACAAAACTCTATTAAACATATCAATAAAACTGGATTTTGACCTCGTGTGTAAAAGGCTTCGACGTGACATTGTGCCCCAGGATTTAAATTTCATTTTCGGTTATTGTTTCGGTGAACACAGAAAACGAAAATATATAAATTTTCGATAATTTTTTGTGAAAAGTAAAAAAAAAATATGCGAATATATCAACAAAAATAAAAAGTATGGATAACAACTATTATTTCAAATTTAAATATTTATACACAAAAAATGACCAAAATAAGACATATATAGATAATTAACAATTTCAAGTAGACATATATGAAATGTCCAAATGTCCCCATAAAAAAAATAAAATTAAAAATTAAAAGGAAAATGCAAAAATGATTGATGGTAAGGTGAAGCTAAGTGTTTGTTTGAGAAAAATTAGGTATTTAATGTTTAGTAACTAGTAAATATTAAATGTTAAATGTTAAATTGACAAAGGCCCGGGCTACTACGAGAATATCCTTATAGGGATAAGGGTTCCGGAGACCGTTAGATGTGTGGATCCAACAACAGAAAATCAAAACAAAAAAGAAGAGAGAGAATGTGAGTTTGTTTTTTATTCTTGGATCTCGTCTATATGAGGATATCCTCGCGGTAGACGAACTCATTGACAAAAGTAACTTCTATTTAAATTATTTATTGCACTTTGTACAATTCAAAATTTTCTGTAAATTTCATGAAAAACTACATATTACTGTTAATGTACAAAATAAATGAAATCCAAAACATGATTGAAATTTTCGTAAAATTACTTTGAAAACTTACAAACAGAAAATATAGAGTTCGAAATGTTTCAATGCCCATCGAAAAAGAAAAATATCGTAAAAATTTAACGAAAACTTCTGAAATTTAGTTCCTTGATGTGACCACAAACAATAAGACAAACACGTCGAATGCATAACACAACTATGATCATTCATTATAGCAACATTAACAAGCAATGCTGAAGAGACGCGTCTTAGAGACACCAATTTACAATCTAGAAGGCACATGACATATTCCTAGTACAAGTCTCGCTCCTACTCCCTGAGTCCCGGGCATGGGCTTAAATTGGATGTCGTGAAACTAATAGACGCGTAGGTGTTGCATGGTTTAAAGTTCAAACCAGGGTGAACGTATGTACATCGATCAACATGATGCATCGTCTATTTATGAGAAACCTGATTCTAATCAAAATGAAACTTTTGTATTATTTGCATCTCCCATAACCCCGGACATGACTATAGACTATTATAGACTCTATTAGTCCTTCCACTAACATTAGCCAGGCCTATTGGCCATGTCTGTTTTACCGACAAGTTAAAAAGAGGTAAGAACAATGTTTTCTTCGTTTCTTTATTTCTTTTCTGGTAAATGCATCTCTATCGTCATCAGTTTTAAAGAAATAATTATTTCCATTTGGAAACATAAATAATGCTTTATTCACAAGAAAAATAACTGATGTGCATAGGTTGAGCATGATTGTTAGCCTACAATATCTAGGTGAGACCCATCAAAAACTTGTTTCAGAATATTGTATATATTTGGACATTTTCAAATTCCTAATCGTGAAAAAAGAAGAATGTATGTTCTATAACTGGTAAATCTAATTGAAGTCTGTAAACCTTCAACCTGAATTCTACTAAACTTTTGTATTCATATCAACAAAGTTATCAAGCCTTTTCAATTATATATATGGCCGGTTATCTCAATCATATCGAAGTACTTATTTAGCTGCACATAGAGATTATAGATGGAATTACTTTAATTGTGGTCCCTGTGGATTACCTTATTTGCTAAAGACATTCTTTTATTTATTTTTATTTTTTCGATAACCAAAAGACATTCTTTTCTCATCAATAGAAATGGATATGATGTTGATGACTCACAGAGTCACAGTACAGAACATCGCCATACTTTGATAGATATGATACTTAAAATTTTGATCACCCAGCCATTGTCCCAAGTCCCAACATGGAAAAAGGTGATTTTATGGGTTATTTTGGCCCTTTGTCCTATTAAAGACTTGTTTATCGTTTAATTTATAACCATCTCGTCCCAATCAGAAGTATATAATTTTACCATAATAATGCAAACTTTAACCCCCTCCTTGCATTGTGTTACTTAAACTAGGATTTGGAAAGTTGTTAATGAGAGGATAAGTTAACTTGGAATACAAATTCGAGTACTTTGTCTAATGAGGAAAATGTTTGCATATACGTAGATAGACAAACTGGAGTGATAGATGCTGATTGATACAAATCATTCACCACATTTGATGTAAAGAAACGACCTATGACATTTGCTTGGATGGATAGCAAGGGCTACTTAGAAAGTTATTAAGCAAATAAATTCCCATGATTTAATAAGGAGGATTCTTCTCAAGGAGGGTTTGAAAAGGAGAAATGATTATGCTTAACTTTAGAGAGGAGCAACAACTGTGCAACTGTGCTTGGGACCTAATACAATATTAGTAACTTTTCCTTTAAAGCTTGGTTGGTTGAATTACAAAGTCATGAATGGGACCTAATACAATACCTCCACTATAATTATCTCACTTTCCTCATATGTGGTCCTGCTCGTAATAAGTCAGGAACTCAGGACACAACAATCTTCTTTCACTACCTCCGTGAAAACTTTCAGCTGCACATATGAATTTGGAATAATTGTTTCAAGGTAATTTCTCATCATTATTGGTTGGGTTTAAGTACACGCAAGGCTTGAATCCAAAAGACGAGATATACTGTTGCCACTGGACTTAAAAATTTAGTATACATGGCTAATTGCAAATATAATTATACAGGCGATATTCTGACAAATTATTAGGACCTAGGGACAACAAGAATTTTGTCATTTTGTCAGTGAATATGCAAGCTGTAAGGAAACTTGTAAGGCCTTGCCTGTTTGAGTAAAACGGAAGGACGTACGAGATGTACTGTCGCCCTTGGATTAAAAATTCAGTATCATTGCCAAAGCGCGCAGTATATATTGACTGTGTTTTGCAAGTTGCATTGTACATACTTTTAAGAGAATGGGAATGGTCGTTAGCGATTATCTCACAACTTGGCATGTTTCAAGTTTCAAGTTTTCTGCTATGTAAGTTGCTTAAATGTGATTTTGGAACAACTTTCTTCATTACAACTATCATCCTAATGAAACCATTGTCGCAAATTGAATGCTAAGACAAGCAAGGGCAATTGACAGCTTGTGTAAGCCGAACTTTTTGCTTTCTCCATGATGATTAAAAGTTATGGCAAATTTATACTTGGCAAGAGTCCAAATTGTCTTGCTAGAATTGTGATAATTTATTGAAAGACCAGGTTATATCTTTCTCAAACTCGGCAATATGACTCTTAGAGCATTTCCAATGCAAGTAACTTTTTTTCGTACGTAAGACTATTTCTTTTTTTTTGCTACTTTTGTGGTGAAAAACAAAAAAAAGTTGCCCAATACAGAGGTGACTTTAAACTTTAGATGGAATGTTTGATTCCGTCTGAATGTAAAAATCGAAAAAATGCGCCGGACAAAATGAAACATCCCGTCTAAAGTTTTAAAAAAAACGAAAAAAAGTCGAAAAAACACGCAAAGACACAGTGAAACATTCCATCCGAAAAAATTAAAAAAAACACACGCGGATTTAAATAAAACATTCCGTCCGAAACTCACAACTCAGTGAAAATCTCAGTAACAAGTGTTATCACCGTTGTGACTTAGTTACAAGTCACCAACTTTGTCCCTTTGTATTGAGCAAGGATTTTTGGTATTCAAATGTGAAAACTCTCAATTTCTCCTCATAGTGATTTGTATTGGGAATGCTCTTATGGCTTAACCAAAAATAAAAAGTAGTCACAATGCAAAATTGGAAAGGATGTGAATATGATAATTTAAGCTTACATACACTGATGGCCACTAAAGCATTAATTTTGAGCCTAATATTTGACTCGCTCTGTTCGTGTCATCTCCCGCAACTTATAAAAACTAATGTTCTTGCCATTGTCATTACTTGAAGTGTTGTATCAAAAAATTTAGTATATGCGTTGGTGCTACCTAATGGAAAATTCTCAACAGCATTATGAAAAGAAATCAAGAAATTGGGCTAGAGAGTCTCATTTTTTTTTAAAAAAAACAACTCAAAAACCCGACCAATAATTTTTTTGGGTTTAAATATCCCTACATTGTTTTTATCCGCGTAAGTGTCCTATTGGCTCTATTTTTCAAGGCTTCACAGAGTCTCCAACTTTTTCTAAACTCTAATACTAATTACGAAAAACAAAAAATTCAAGTCTTTAGATATATATATTATATTTATACCCTCACCAATCTATTTTTTGGAGCACTCGAGAAACTCTAATTTTTTCTAAACTTTATTACTAATTATGAAAAAGTATGATATAAATAAATAAACAATCTTATCTAGAGTTTCACAGAGTGTCCAACTTTTCATAAACAATATAGCTAATTACGGGGAAAAAAAACAAAATTACAAAAAATAATATTTTCAACCAAAAACGATTTTCCTAAAACCCTTACGCCACAAAGAATAGTTTCCACACTAATCTCAGACGAAGTTTAACATAACAAAGTTTCTTTCTAGAAAATGATAATGAAACTATGAAAAAACAAAGGAAGAGATGAATTGAGTTGCTTGAACATTTACTTTATGCATTTGTTAACCACACATGTGATTGGAAAAAAAGGAAAAAAAAAAAGTAAACTAATCATAAAATAAGTAATAGTGTACACCAAAAACAAATAAAATTGTATTGTATGCACTATATATATGGGCCTAACAAATAAAGTTGAATCAATTTGAGAGGTGTAAAATTTAGTCATAGTTAAGGATTTTAAAAACCACATGCCACAATAATTATGACATATTCTAATTAAATTTATGAATTTTATAATTTCCAATTTTAGCGGAATAACGAGATTCAGTTAAAACGGACGTTGGCTTAAATAAATTATATAACTATTGATTTAGTTAAAATAGACGTTAGGCATAAATAAATTATATACCAAACCAAACCAAAACAAATTACATATGGAAAATTAAATTATACAAAAAATAACATCACAAAATATATAATAATAGCAACTGGAAACACCACCCCCCCCAATAATAACAAATATTTTCAAATATATATAATACTGCATAAAACTAATGTCAAAGAACAATTAACGAGAAACATAAAACTATATGCAAATGCATCGAACTAACCTCAAATAATATTTAATGGGAAATCAAAAATGGATGCACATGCAAGCATTAAACTAATCTTCAAAATTAATTAATGGACAATCAGAATATTGATACAACTGCATTAAACTAACCTCAAATAATAGTTATCGAGAAATCAAAACTTGAATGCAAATACATCAAACTAACACCAACAAATAATTGTCGGGAAATCGAAAATTGGATGCAAATGCATTGAACTAACCCTCATAAATTAAATTACTGAAAAATCGAAACTAGATGCAACTATATTTAACTAACCTAAAAAAATAACTATAAATTGAAAACAGGATGCAAATGCATGAAACTAATCTTTACAGATAATTAACGGGAAATCATAAACCGGATGCAACTACACTGAACTAATTTCAAAAAAAAAAATTGATGCAAATGCATTGAACTAACCTCAAAAAATAATTAACGGAAAAATCAAATTTGATGCAAATTCATTGAACTACCCTCAAACAATAATTAACGGAAAATCATAAACTAGATGCAAATACAACCTCATAGAATAATAAACGAGAAATCGGAAACTGACCGGATGCAAATGTATTAAACTAATCTCAAAAAAATGATTAACGGAAATCGAAAACGGATGCAAATGCATTGAACCGAGCTCGAAGAATAATTAGCAGGAAATTGGAAATGGAAATTGGATGCAAATGCATTAAACTACAACAAAGAATAATTAACAAGAAATAAAAATTAGATGAATCGCATTGAACTAACCTCAAAAATAAATAATGTAAAATCGAAACTAGATGCAAATGCATTGAACTAACCTCAAAATATAGTTGTGTTATATGTTGTGGGAATGTTTCGATAAGTATAGTTTTGCATTTAAAATGGTGTTTATCATATATTTTTTCATATAATTGGGAACACCTTGCTATTCAAGTAGCTTCAATATGGACTTCATCTTATTAGACAATTTCACAAAACTTCAATCAAACTTATATTATTAAACAACAAATGAAGTTGAAGGGTTTTATCAATGATGAGTTATTTTTTTTTAATAGAGAGTAATGAGGTTTTATGTTATAAGAAATTTGGATGAGTGAAGCAATATAATATCCGTATATAATAGTTATGCATATATAGTTGAATATTTTTTTAGAATAATTAATATGACAGGGACCCGTTAAGTAGATAATCTTTGAAGATCCCACATAGTGAGTCGTATATAATTTAAATAATAATTAACGAAAAATCGAAACTGGTTAATCTTTGATGATCCAATATAGTAAATCAAACATAATTTATTTTTATGTCATGTTTACAAGGACACTACATATGGATAAGTAGAAAGTTGGTATTACACACCACATTTGATAATTAAAAGGAAATCGAAAACTAGATTCAAATACATTGAACTGAGCTCAAAGAGTAATTAACGTGAAATCAAAAACTTTATGCAAATGCAATAAACTAAACTCAAAAAAGTAATTAATCGTAAATCGAAAACTAGATGCAAATCAGATTAAACTAACGCCGAGAATAACTAATGGGAAATTAGAAATTGGATGCAAATACTTGAAAAATATTTAACAAGAATCGAAACGGTATGCAAAAATGCATCAAACAAACCTCAAATAATAATTAACGATGAATCGTAAACCGGATGCAAATGTATTGAACTAACCTCAAAATATAATTAACAAGAAATCATAAACTACATGCAAACCGCATTGAACTAACCTCATAGAATAATTGTGAAATCGGGTTACATGCAAATGCATTAAATATAACCTCAAATAATAGTTAATAGGAAATCAGAAACCGGATGAAATTGCATCGAACTAATTAAAACATCAAAGCATAAATAATCATAAATCATAAACTAGATGCAGATATATTGAACTAACCTCAAAGAGTTATTAATGAAAAATCGAAAATTGTATGCAAATGTAATGAACTAATCTAAAGACTAATTAACGAATATAGAAACATAAAAAAATAGATGCAAATGCACTGAACTAACCTTAATGAATAATTAACGATAAATCATAAATTTGATGCAACTGCATTGAACAAACCTCAAAAAATAATTAACGGGAAATCGAAAACTTGCTGCAAATGCATTAAACTAACCTCGAAAAATAATTAATGAAAAATCAGAAATTGGATGCAACTGCATTGAATTAACCTCAAAGAATAATTAACGGAAAATCAAAAACTGGATGTAACTGCATTAAACTAAAATCATATATTAACTAACAGGCCGGGAAATAAAAAAATTGGATGCAACATCCTTGATGAATATTTAACGGAAAATTAGAAACTGGATGCAAATGCATTGAAATAACCTTAAAGAATAGTTAACTAGAAATCGAAAACCGGATGTAACTACATCGAACTACCCTCAAAGCATAAATAACCGGAAATTGATTGGAAGCTAGATACGAACTAACTACGAAAAATAATTAACGGGGCATCAGAAACTGGATGCAGATGTATTAAACTAACCTCAAAGAGTAATTAACAGACAATTGAAACCTTAATGCAAATGCAATTAACTAATCTTAAAGAGTAATTAACGAAACATTGAAAACTAGATTGAACTGCACTGAATTAATTTTAATGAATAACTAACGGGAAATCGTAAACTTGGTGCAACTGCACTAAACTAACTTCAAATAATAATTAACAAGAAATCAAAAACTTGATACAACTACATTGAATTAACCTCAAAGAATAATTAATGGAAAATCAGAAACTACTAGATCCAACTATATACATTGAACTAGCCTCAAAAAATAATTAACGTAAAATTGAAAACTTGATGCAAATGCATTGAACTAACCTCGAAACATAGTTGTATTATATATAGGGATAATATAATATCGCGACAAGTATAGTTTTGCATTTTAAGTAGTGCTTATTATAATTATTTTATTATGATTGGAAATGTTTTGCTATTTAAGTAGCTTCAATATCATCTTTGCCACATTGAGCATTCTCACAAAATTTCAATCAAACTTCTATTATTAAACATAACAACCAAAATAAATCGATGGGTTTTACCAAGATTTGGTGCTTTCGTTCGATAGAGAGTGATGCAAGAAATTTAAACAAGTGATTAATATAATTTCCATATCTCATAGCTATGAATAGTTGTTAATATTTTTTAGAATAATTTAATATAACGACACCTGCTAAGAGGATGGGTCGAAAAGCTAGTTTTATAGAAAATATTTAGAATCTAAGTTTTAATCAAGACTAGGCACACCTGTTATTTTTAATATAATTTATTATCTTTTTACCCTTCCACTATAAATATCTGTGGTAAGATAACTACTAAAATAAGATTGAATAGGATAACTACTTGTAGATAAGATAACTACCACAACAAGAAAAATAGATTTTTGGTTTGAATAGAATTTAGATTTATAAGAAGTAAAGCTAGTGTGCTTGGAGAGAGAGAGAGAGAGCGGTGTATTGAATATTCAAACCTAGGCCACTCATAACTTCATAACTACAAAAAATATTGGTGTATTACTCCACAGAGTACTGTACAAGGGCCTAGAAACCAGCGCACGAGTAAATAACTTAAATACTAGCTTGTATGCTCGTGCATACACACTTTTTTCAATTGGGAGAGAGATTTTGTTTTAATAGGAGAATGATTCCCATTTTAATTAGATACGATAGATTTTCGTTTAATTTTCAATAGGAGAGAAATTCTCATTTTAATAAGGATAAGGATTCCTGTTTTAATTAAAAGTGTTAGAAATAATAGAAAAGAAATTCCTATTTTTCAAATAAGAGAGAAATTCTCGTTTTAATAGGGAATGACGTGAAATTTTAATTGAGCTCGAAAAATACCCCTCGTGTGAACTTTAATATTAAGATATAGATAGATATGTTTTAAAATGTTGAGTTTCAAAGTAACTTAAATACATTTAAAATTTATGAATTTTTTTTAAGAGATTATGAGAGAGGAAATCTGTTGTTTCACATATAGTCAAGCTTGGGTGTAAAAACTAAAAATATTATGCCTATGTATTACGAGTCCAAAAAATTCTTAAAAGACTCTTAAACTAATTTTCTGAAAAAGAAATGGCATCCTCAACAACCAGTTACAGAGATGGGATCCACAACCCTTCGGCGGCAGCACTTTATAATAATGCCGTCTAACGTCAGCAAGGACTGGACTACAGTGTTTGCCGATATTAGATATTTGTAATTGATTGCAGAGGAACCCATTATGAAAAATCCCTAAAACACCCGAGGACAAACACGTACAAAGCAATCCCTGAAAGGATTCGAAACAGAAGAAGAAGACCATTATGCTATCCAATCATTCAGACCATGCAATGGAAAGTTGGAAACATCAATTTCTGGCGTACCATGCAATATCCCGGTTCAAGTTCTCTGGATATATGAACCAAAGTCAAAAGTTACGAAAGCAACTCATGCCTGGGTGATGTAGGCAGTAGGCCTAAAGCACTGTATCGATGAAGATTTATATCATTTACTTTGAGAAGAATAAAAAAGGGATCTTGACTTAAACAATCAAGTAGCCTACAACATTAGTCCAATAAAATTGGCCAACTAGAGCTTCCATAGTTCCCCTGCTTGATCCATTAACAAATAAGAATTCTTCCCTATATTCTACGTCCAAGAATGACAAAAAACAACATATTAGTTTTCAGAACCAGTTATTCTAGACTCTACACACATAAATGCTAATTTGATACAAGAAATTTTTGGATTCCTCTTCATCTTCTTCACTAATATATCTCTGTGGATAACACGTCAGACCTTAGCACGCCCTTCTGTTTCGGTGATAAACAGAAAGAAAATTATAGTGGTGTGAGTGTCACACAAAGTGCCCAATATATCGCCACAAATGACACTTATCAATATCAAGTATTTAAGTGGCAAGGAAAAAGAAAAGAAAGACAGATAAAATAAAAATTATAATGAAAAATTAATAATGACATAAGTGATGACTGATGAGGCTAAAATCTGAATTTTACTGTTTTGTTTTTGTGTGAATATTCTCAATGAGATCAGCATACTAAAAGATAGTAGCTATTCAAAATTTCCAATTTCCCTTGAAATGACAAATTTTATCCAAAACTAACGGCCATAAAATTTCAAATCCATTGAAAGTTGAGGTTACACTTGGAGAGGTTAGATAATATCAAATCTAGCTGATTTTTAAACATAATGTGGTATCATCCTCATTCCTCAGTACTCAGTCACCAACAGCTGGAATTTAAATCCATGTCTGTGTCAAACTGAACAAAAACAGGCTAATCACATCTGTAAACCAGCCTAATGACCGGTTGTTATCCTAAAGGTAGAGGAGTATTGTATACTAAACTCACTGACCTGTAGCGACTGACTAGGGCTTTTCTAGAAACAGACTACATTTTCAACTCAGTCGGCTAAGTTGGCATCCTGGAGCTGCATAGGAGAGACATCAATGTCTTATTAGCATTAGCACTGCAGCTAGATTATATACCATTGCTTGCTCCACTTTTACAGAACGAATCAACCAACAGACATCATAATTGGATCAGTGCTTTGAAGTCTTAACTGGACTTGAGGAGTGCTCTTTCAGTTGATAACAAACGGTGTAAAGAAGCACGGGTGGACTCCAACAAGAAGCAGAAACTAAAAGCATTTCATGCAGTACCCTGAGATATTAATACTGACATCTAATGTAGTGATGCCTTCTCTCTTTTGTCTATAATTTCAATGTAGAAGTAACACCTCCAAGACTTAAAATTCTTCTTACAACAACACTGACCAAGACAAAAGCAAAACTGCCAAAGGCTTGGAGTATCTTTTAAATCTCACTACTTGGGGAAACCATAACTATTTGTCTTTTTTAACACAATTTGTTTGAAAGAACATGACATTGGAAAATTCAAGAATACACAAAAAGTACAACAGAACACTCTTCACTTTTACCTCCGTCCTTTAGATTTGGAATCAAAATGATGTTTCTTCAACTTCTTTTTGCGAACTACAACAGTTTGGCTTCCACCCTCTGTGAATGGCATCCCCATGAGTGCAAGTAGCCTTTGACCTTCTTTATCAGTTTTCGCTGTGGTAGTTATGCAAACATCCATCCCCCTTGGTTTACCAAGGGCATCATAACGGATCTCTGGGAAGACACCTTGCTCTCGCATACCAATGCTATAATTTCCATGCCCATCAAAACTGTTTGGGCTGACACCCTGAAAATCCCTTGTCCTAGGAAGCCCCAAGTTTATAAGTTGGTCCAGAAATGAGTACATAATCTCAAGTAAATACTCAGGGAAGCCTAATATGTCATCTCCTGTGAGCTATGCTGATATATATAGCAGAGGATTGACAATAATCAAAGTAAATGCTTTACCAACCCAACAATAAGCAAATTTATAAAGACTTAAGGAACCATCTGTTTGTCTGAATATGTATGGTAAGGTTTGGCAGGAACCACAACTGAACTCGTTTAGCAAAAACAGGTTATATTTACAACGTTTTTATAAAGCTGCAAAGAGTTAGAACATGCCAACTGACTGACACAGTCTATGTGATGAAATCCAAAGTCCTTACTATATCTTGTTTAAGACAAGGTTGATCACTTGGTCGCTTTTAGTGTCATGTTTTAGGGTTATTCATGGAATTCGCGCGTTTGGACCTCATCTAGGCTTCTCCTTTATTTGAATATTCTTTCTGGCAGACTTGCACACCATTATGATAAATTAGTAAGTATACTAGGACAGGTTGTCAGGCCTTTAATCTTAGGTAGATAGTCAACTTTTGTCGCACTATGATTCACTAGCCCTTGGCCTTTCAGAAACCTTATATATAGTTTATCTAAGTAATTGGGTATTCACGAAAATGATCCATTGTGCTATTAATTTCAAGAAATCATGTCAATGTGCATAAATAATAGGACTCACATTTCCCCTGAGTGTGACTGCAAGTCCAATTGGCTGACCTTCTCTAAGCTTAAATGTAGCAATAGACACCCTCGCCCGAGTCTTCACTGGCCTTTGACCACAAATAATAGACAAATCTTTCATTGCTGCATCTAACCCTTTAGAATTCTGTGCAGCTTCTCCAATCCCACAGTTCACTACAATTTTCTCCACTTTAGGAACCTATACACAAAATTCAACAAAACAATCTTCAACGACCAATGCCACAAAAACAACCAAAGTGTGAAAATTTACAAAAAATGAGGAAAAGCAGTGTCTTACCTGATGCATATTAGTGTAAGCAAACTCCTCTTTAAGCAAGGGGACAATTTTCTCCAAGTAAGTAGTCTTGAGACGTTGAACCTTTTCTGCTTCAGATTTTTCCACTAGAACGACATTTGAAGCCTTTACTGAAAACCCACATTGGTTTCTTGAACTTGGTGTTGGAAATCGTGTTGAAATTGGAGATGAAAGTATAGGTGATTGACCGTGGAATGAGGAGAAACATGAATGTAGAGTTGCTGATGACGCCATTTCAGGATCTTCCCCTTGAGGATAAATTTGTCAGTCTTACTTATCCACTCATGTTTTTGAGTTTATTTAGTAAGTAGTCTCTGTTTTTTCAAGCCCCAAACTATTTAATTAGGTGAATATTTTGATGTACCAAAAAAACGATATATATCGAATATATATCAGAGATATATATTTTTTTGTTGACAAGTCAAAATTTTGTTTTGTATGTCGATATATCAAAAATATCATCAATATATCGGTCAAAGTCAACAATATCAATCAAAGTCAACAATTTATATCGGATATATTATATATATATCGTTATATCGGAAATTGATATATATATTAAATAAAAAAATATTCAATATTCGGTTGAGATATATCGAATATATACATGTCGGTGTACAAAAAAAATGATATATATCAAAAATATATCGGATATATCAGCAATATTTTGGGCCTTGATCTCTACTAACTTAAAAATCGCAGCTTGATCTACAGTACAACACAGTTATTTTTTTTTTATGTTTGACTTGGGTCACCTTTTTCACGACTGTTTTGCCCCTAATAAATAATTTAATTTCCAATAATAATAAACTATACTAGATAACTACTAAACAGTGGGGGCGTGAAAGGAGAGTTGAGAAGAGAGAGGGAGAGATGGGTTTGTGGGTGGGGAGGGGAGAGAGTTAGGGTGAGGACAGACATACATAAACCTACCAAACTATCTTTTGTCCCACGTATCCCACTTCTCCCAAAAATGTTCGCCTCGTTCGCCTCCGCTCACTTGATAAAAATAGTAATACAATTTGATATAGGGGCAAATATGTCACTCAAATCACATCTAGCTTTAATAAACATGTTTTGACAGTTTTGCCTCTGTCCTTTTTATATATTGACGATTTTATCCCTCACTTTTTATGACTGTTTTATTATGTTCTTTTACTATATTGACGATTTTACTCCTATTTTTATTTTAAAGAATTCTTTTACTATATTGATGATTTGACTCCTATTTTTTTTTTTTGAGAAAATCTACTATATATAGGTTGTAGGTGTGCTCAAGAATCTAGACCATTTTTTTACTATATTGATGATTTTATCTCTATTTTTACTTTTGAGAAAAATCATGCACAAGAATCAAGCCCACTCATAAGTGTGCACAAGAATCGAGGCGAGTTTGCAAAGGTATTGTGCATCAGTGCATACTCTAGAATTGCTATTTACTTTTTAAAAAGGCTCATATTCATGCACTCTAAAATTACTATTTACTTTTTAAAGAAAACGCACAATGTGTTTGTGCGTGCTTCCATATAGTTATTAGTTTAGCAGTTCTAGAGTATGCCTGCGCACCGGTACCCATGAATCTGGGCCTTGCAAAGTACTTCGTGATGAGTGGCCTCCATTTTCGCGCACACCTACAGCCAGCCTACATACAGTAGATTTTCTCTTAGTTACTTAGGAGGTTTGACTTCTAGACATAAATCGTGACTGAAATTTCGTTTTGAACTCACCGATTCAGCAGAAGTTCCGAGATAAAAAATAATGACGTTGGAAATACGAACGGAATGAGGTTCAAACATAGACAAAGAATCAGCGGAAGCCTCATTCCTGAACATATCTTTTATTATTATTATTATTATATTTTGAATCCGTTTGGTACATCATAAATGGCAAACTCTTTATCTAAGAGAAGAACTAATAAGCGATCGAGTCTTCATAACTCTTCTTCTTCTCCTTCTCCTCCTCCTACAATGACCAAAAGATACTTCCTTCTCTCTCTGTGTTTTCTTCTATCCGTTTTCTTTATTCTCTTTATTACTTTAAAGTTGCCCAAGAAAACAACTAGTATTCAACCATTCCCTTCCTCTCATATTTCCTCTATTCAAGTCGTCAACCAGTTTCCTCACGATCCAAATGCCTTCACTCAGGTATTAATACAATTTCCAATTCAAGTCTTTAAATTTTTGAGAAATGACTTGTTTTTTTTTCAGGGGCTTTTGTATGCTGGAAATGATACACTGTTCGAATCAACTGGTCTTTATGGTCAGGTATATCCTATTTCTTTTTACCTTTTTTGATATATATTTTTCAGATGACAAGTACTTGTAGTGAAATCAATTTTATTATGCCTTGTGCCTCGATAAAACTTAGTTTTCAAGATCAGAATGTGCAGATAACATGGCACTCTCTTTCCCCTGACCTCCAAACATGATGAATTGATGACGATAGAGTTTCTAGTTACTACTAATACATTACATCAAATACGTACTTAACAGAATATGTTGATAAGGGGCTTGAACATGCTCTCTCAAATTCAGTGATTTGGATATCCCCGTCTCAAATCGCACTCCTTGATGGTTTCCGACACATGTATTCACCGTATACCTATACAGAATGGAGTGTAGAGTCCTATATTTTCTTAATATCTTTAATAATTTTTCTGAGGGGACATATTCATGCTGCATTGTATATTTTTTTTCTTCCTTGGTTCATCTTAATTTATTAAACGACGGTTTCCTTTCCTTCTGTCAATTGCAGTCATCTATCAGGAAGGTTGTTATACGTACAGGAAAGGTATTGAACTCAACTTTTAAAGTTTTTTTTTCCGGATGCACACAAAAGACCTTACACTTTTGTATAAAGTTGTGCAGCGTGCAGAATACAATTAGGATAACCCTATTTCATAACACATAATAACATGTCTCAATTGTTTTTATACATCTGTATTTGGTAAATTAATTACCTTTTAATTGTATGTTCTGTTGTTCTTGATTAGGTTGAAGTACTTCAAGAAATGGATAGCTCTGATTTCGGGGAGGGTCTTACTCTTCTTGGTGACAGGTCTGTACGGAGACAGTAACAAAGTTCAGCTTTCTTTTGTATCATATAGTTAAATTTTTTGTAGACTCATTAGTGTTTTATTTATAAAAATAATAATAAATAGTATGTAATAATAGTATCCCGATTTTTCTTCCTCGTTAGATGTTCACTTGGATGTCATCTTGCGGGGGAGAGGGGGGTGGGTTTCTTCCTCGTTAGATGTTCACTTGGATGTCATCTTGTGGGCGGGCGGGGGGGGGGGGGGGGATTTAGATTTGGGATTTAGATTTTTCTTTGGTGAACTGAAGGTGATTTTTCTGGTCTAGAAGTAAGTAACAGAGTAAAGTGGCGCTTTTAGAGAAATTTTCAATGCGTTAATCCTTTCATTAACTCTTTCATCTTTCATAAATTATTGAATCTGCCGGATGTTCCGATCTTAATGAGTTTTGTTCATTTACTTTTGTAGATTGTTTCAAGTGACATGGAAGAAGAAAAATGGTTTCATATATGATCGATATAATCTAAGCAAAGTTTGTGCTTCACCTTTACGTAATTTGTTTCTATTCTGGTTGTGAAGTAACTCATTTATTTTGTTAGTAATAAAAAGAAAGCAGTATTTTTAAGAGTGTATGAATGAACATGCATATTGAGAGCTCTTCATTTTTTTTTTTAATATTTTTCCCGTTCATGTAAACAGTTTGAAAAATTTAGCCATCAGATGCGGGATGGTTGGGGTCTAGCAACTGATGGGAAAGTGTTATTTGGGAGTGATGGATCTTCTACACTATATCATCTGAGTCCTCAGACATTTAAAGGTCCTCCAGCATATAGCAACCCCTTTCCTTTTGTATGATACAAGTTGCTTTCATCTTGATTGTACTTTTTTTCTGAATAGCTTGGTAAATGCAGTCATAGAGAAAGCAATTGTCAAATACCATGGCTATGAAGTTCATAATCTCAATGAATTGGAATATGTAAATGGTGAAGTTTGGGCTTAATGTTTGGTCGGTATGCATCTTTTTCTCTCTTCTATATTTGCTAGTGCTTTATACTTAACCCGTTTGTTCATTCCATCATGTAACAAGTTTGTTACGGTAAGTGCATTTTGAATGCATCTATGTTGTAGGAAAAACAACTCTTAGGTTTGAAAGTTATGATGTCTTGGAATTTTGAAAAAGAACAAGAACAAACATTCGAGGCAATGACAATTTTCATATTTATCCCCACACTTTCCCCCATCTCTTCCTGCCACAACTTCTTTTGTTGGCTTTCTCTTTCAATTTTATCTTCAAGAGCTTTATATCTACAGTTTCTGCAAATAAAAGTTTATACTAGTTTCAGGCATAACTATCTTTTTGTCTTTATGCTCCCATTGCTCCAAATTCAGAACTTGCACAGTTGGTTTGCCCTTGAGTTTTATTATATAGGAGATATAAATATGTTTTTAATCCTGTCTGATAATTAGTACCTTAAGGAAACCTTTCTGTTATATGGTGCAGACCGATTGCATTGCTCGAATTTCACCTAAAGATGGAATTGTACTTGGATGGATTCTCCTACCCACTCTAAGGTTTGTTTTGATTGGTTTTCTCATCAATGACTAATATTCTTCAAGTTTTATAGAATGGGTCTTGTTGATTTTTGAGAAACTTTTTCCATATACTCTAGAAGTTGACCTATCTGTTTGTTTATTCTATGGTTTTATGCTTTCGCCAGGGAGCAGTTGTTTCAAGCTGGAAACCGAGTAAGTATCATGCAATTGTAAAAAAAATCATAATTAACTAATATGGTTAGCATTTAGCAAAAACCAAATCAATTTTTATGCTCTGTTACCTCTATGTTGACATTGAAAAATTCATGCATACCAGGAGATTGATGTTTTAAATGGAATCGCATGGGACAGTGAGAAGAACCGCCTTTTTGGTATGCCTTACCCCTTTACCTTTAGATGATATATCATTAGATAACATGAATCTCTGGGGATATAGATTGAATACTACAAAGTTCTGAACCATTAGGAAGAACGCCGCACCTGCAATGTTTCAGGCACTCTAATTGATTAAAATAAGGCGCGAGTGCAACTTAGTGTGACATAGCCGCGACAAAGCCATTAGGAAGCTCCATAGCAATCCAGCTTGTTGTACCATAGGCTACGTCATATGTCGAAGCAATGTCAGTGGTCTTCTAATGAGGAGAAAATAACAAGTTTGGGAGCCTTGTTTACTCTCTACAAACACTGATCCTTACTACTGTACATGTAGATACTGGGTAGTCATGCTTTCTCAAAAGTTAATTTTTCTACACACTTAACTCGTACTGTTTTATTATGCTGAATGTCCATAAGGTTCCTCAAAGGTTGACCTGCATAAATGTTTATGGTCTATTTACAAGTGTTAAGGGTTGCGTGAAACAACTCCTTAAGGCTAAGTCCAATGGTGCGGCAAAACACCAAATATCACGGAAATTTTGATCCAATGGTGCGTCAAAACGCTAACCCGCCAACGCTTATCGGTATAAATTTACTTATATATAGCGTCAGTTTTAACGGGATAGCATCAAGTCTACACGCTACTTAAAGTGGCGGGTAAAAGAAATCTAAACCACTGCGCCTTTGGGAATGGCGGCTAGAGAGTCAAAAAAAAAAAAAAAAAAAAATTTAATTTTTTTTCCCCACGCCTGTGGGAATGGCGGTTGGAGAGTCTAAAAAAAAAAAAAAATCCTACCCGCCATAGGCACTGGCGGTTGAGAGTCCTAAAAAAAATTTTTTTTTTTTTTTTTTTCCACACGCCTGTGGGAATGGCGGTTGAAGAGTCCCAAAAAAAAAAAAAAAACCATTGGATTGGGAAACGCTAAGCCGCTAACTGTATACACTATGCTATTGTGGTTTGGCGGGATGGCGCACCAAACCATTGGACTTAGCCTAAGAGGCTTGCTACCTATTGTTCTCGTAATTGTTTAGCGGTAAATGAATTAGTTTTATGTAACACAAGGCGGTGATCGACTACCCTTTTGTTCGTTTCGAGTGTCATAAGTTTCCTTCTTATTTTTCTGAGAGTCAAAAGAGGAAATTTCAAATTTAGCAGAAAGGGATAGAGCACTTATATCTCATATGTCATGTTGATATTAAACACGTTCTTTCTTCAGTGACTGGGAAACTCTGGCCAAAGCTTTATGAGATCAAGCTGCATCCTGTAGGGGATCCGTTTCATGGATCCATTGAACAACTATGCCTTCGAGGACAAGCATTCCGTTTTTGCAGAACCATAGTCTAGCTAGCTGTCTGTAAGATTTTGACCTGAAGCAGTGAGGAACTGATGATTGGGCGGGTCTGAACTATACCAATTAAATTGTATCAGATTGAAACTAACATTGTTGAACAGCCTTTTGGTTATAGTCGTATTGAGATGATTAACCACCTTACATACTACAAGTCTTAGTACAGTTGTAAGGATTATTTGGAGTTCTTGTTTCAGTGACTTGCAATGAGACATCATTTCTGCTTCCCATCCCGTTGCTGATGGTGAATGTTTACCTTGTCATATGCTTTTGTTCTGTATATTTAGCTAGAAGACTAGATTCCAGACAAGATATCCAGATAAAGATAACCAGACAAGACATCAAATAGAAATAGAACGAGACCGGACAGATCATTTTGAATGCAGATATAAGAGGTTTTCACCAGATCTAGCTCCAGTCTTATTAAGTATCAAAAGTGTAAATGGAGCATCTCTGCATATGCATATTTACCACTTCAAATCTGTTTGTGTTGGCCTCTCTCCCTCTCTGTATATAGATCTCTTACAACGCCATCTTCTCTTTATGTCATTTTTGCTTTAACTTTTGTATCTGTTTTGATACGTGAATATCACCATCAATGGCATACGGGTCATTGGAGAAGAAATAATTTCAAAACTCTTACTTCTTCTTCTTCTTTTATGGCTTCTTCTTCTGCCTCTCTCTTAATGAGCCAAAAAAACTACACTCTTCTCATCCTCTGTTTTCTTCTCTCCGTACTCACACTTCTCTTTATTACTTTAAAGTTACCGAAAAAAAACAACTGGTAATGTATGTATATTTTATTTCTTACAGCCCAAGTTCGTGTTGTCTTTGTTTAGCGTCGTATGGTCTTTTAACAAATACAGGGGCGGATGCAAGATTCAACAATAGGGGGGGCTACTAACACTAATTCTCACTATTTTTTTTATTTTTTTTTAGTGAATAGTTACCACTGTACTTTTGGGTTTTTCAAAATTAAGGGGATAGCCCAGGTTGTTCATAGGCCTTTGAACAAAACATTACATATTTACATCAAATTCCAGGATTTTTGATAGGGCTTGAACATGCTGTCTCAAATCCAGTTTTTTGGATAGTCGTTCTCCCTGATGGAGTTCAACACTCGTACCCATATGCCAATTGAAAATGGAGTTTAGAGACCTATATTTTCTTAATTTCTTCAGTAATTTTTCTGAGGGGGCATTTTTGTGCTGCATTTTTTTTTCTTCCTTGGTTTATTTTATTGTAATTCATCAAATGACGATTTACCTTCCCTTCCACTAATTGCAGTCATCTGTCAGGAAGGTTGATATACGTACAGGGAAGGCATGGAACTTAACTATTGTGTGTGTGTGTGTGTTTTCTCAGGAAACGTAATTAGGATAGTCCTATTTCATTGACCTTTCATTTTTATTTCTTATACAATTACCTTTTACAACTTTTCTGTTCAGTGACTGGGAAACTATGGTCAAAGCTTTTTGAGATCAAGCTGCATCCTGTAAAGGATCCATTTCATGATTCCATAAAGCAAGTATGCCTTCGAGGAAGTGCACAGCCATAGACTGGCTGTCAGCAAATTTTGGCGTGGAGCAGTGATGATTGGCTGGATTATTTAGCCTCAAAGATATCTTAACTGTACAAAACTGTATAAAACGCAAAATAGCCTTCAACTGGTTAATAGTCCTTGTGAGACAATTAACCACCTTACACATTATTGTTAATCTTATCACAGTTGTAGGGACGAAATTTTCATTTTTTGGAGTTCTTGTTGCAGGGATTTGCAATAAGACATCATTTTTGCTTCCTATCCTGTTGCTTTTTATTGTTAACTTCCTATCCTGCTGTTGAATGTGAAAATTTTCCTTGTTCTTTAGCAAAATATATTAATTGAAAAGAACAAAAGTTACAAGGGCCAAGTACTAGACTCCTGAATCCTGATGCCTTCCCACTTGGTCATCCGTGTGTGTGTTGGGGGGTGGTTGAGATTTAGTTTGTGGGGATCCTTCATGTACTTTTCTCATCTTGGCTTCAGAACCCAAGGGAGTTGAGATGATCCAAAAGCTGTTTTAGCAGCCTCTGAATCAGAATCGATCCATAGTCTCTTCCAAGTTCCAAACTCTCTGAATTGCCTTCTCAATGCCTCTAAAATAGCCATGCAACTAGTAGGTACCTGCAAGTGATCTCTAGACATTCCCATATCCTGCTCTGCTTGGATTTCTCATGAAAATTTACCTTGTCAAGTACTTCAGTTTTTTTTTTATCTACCTAGAACGCTAGAGTCCACGCAGGTAGAACGGCTGTTACGCTTGGGTTTTTGGATAAATATAAAAAACATGACATCAAATCTGATTGAGACGGGTAACTCATCCATGATTGCAGACATAATATTCTCTGTAAGAGGGGTTTTCATTTACCTGATCTAGTTCTACCTTGATGAATACAATATTTAATTTCACCTTAAAAGTTTCTTCTTTTAAATGGAGCGTCATTTTATTCCACTACAAATGGAGCATCCATGGAAATGGTATGAGCTGTATATTAGCAGAACAAGTTCTCATACGACAAATGAATATTTAACCTATGGAATCTGCCACTTTGAAACTAGATTTGTTGAAAATTGACTAATGCTGTAAGCAACTGAAGCTTTTTGATTCATGTGGTACGACGCTATTTGCTTGTTGTACACTATCTTTTGAACTAATTCACTGAAAAATCTCCAAATTTGGGGATGTACCTAACGTCCTAACCGTTACAGATAACATGACAATGACCGCTCCCAAATCACAATCCACAGCATCCGTAAATTAAAAAAAAAAAAAAGGAGCAAACTACACCAAATAAACACAATCTTCACAATTCACAGCTGGTACTAAATTTCAATCGGGTCTAAAAATATCTCTTGAATCCAGTGTTTGTGATTCCGAAATTTTTTTCGGAATTTTGTCCAATATTTTGGTTTTTCAAAAAATCGGAATTCCAAATATAGAGTCGAAATATTAATTATTCTGAAATCAATCGAAATTTGATGAATTTCCAATTTCGATTTTTAAATTTGTCGGAATTCCGAACTATGCTTGAATCGTTCAAGTAACAAGTTGAGCACTTGAGCTTGAACAAATTCAATCCACAGAGTCTACCGAACTCCTGAAGCATTTTCAAGTGAGCGGAGCAAACGTTCTGGGCCGAGGGGAGGTATTTGAACAAAAAGTCATTTGGTTGGTTTCTCTTAGTCTGTCCTCATTCTTCATCTCTTCTCTTTGTTCCTCGCCGTTTCAATATCTCTTTCTCCCCTCTCCACTCCTCCCTCTTTTCTCACGCCCCCACTGTATAGCAGTATACTAATAAGTATCGGAGTTTAACCGGTATTATTTGGATAGCGGCGTGTTATGAAATTTCAGTTATCCGATATTTACAGCGAAATCCAAGACCAAGGCCCAAAATATCGCCGATATATCCGATATATATCGTTTTGTTGTATACCAACATCGATATATCCGATATATATCTACCGAATACTGAATATTTTTTTTTTCGATATATATTGGAATTTCCGATATAAAATTTTATATCACTGATATAACTGATATATGTGATATTTACGATATATATAGTTTGACTTTTTAACCATTTTTTAATATAAATTTCCAATATTTTACGATATTTTTTTACTGATATTTATGATATTTTAAATAATTTGGAAAGTTCACAAAAAAAAATAGATATATCCAATATTTCTAATATATATCCGATATATATCGGATTTTGAATACAGAAATATTTACCGAATTCGATATTTTGGGCCTTCCAAGACAAGTGGCAATTAAGTCGTATTGGTAAAGTCGTAAAAGAAGTAAATAACTCCATACTCCAACACACACGCGTCATTAACACTGAACTCAAAACTCAGAAAAAAAACAAACACCACCAACAACATCCACACCCATTATTATTGTATATTGAAAGCAGCACACAGAAGAAAAAAAGATCACAGATCTCACTCCAACACTTCTCACTCTCCATTCTTCCATCACCAACAACCATGCAACAAATCTTCAATCGAAAACTCATCTCTCTTTAAACCAAAAAAAAAAAACAATGTCTGCGATAGATACTTCGTTTATAAACAGAGAGCTATCAGAAAAAACTTCAATATTCGGATTACAATTATGGGTAATAGTTGGAATATGTGCTGGTGCATTCATAGTACTAATGCTCTTCTCTCTTTTTTTCTGTATATCTTCTTTCTGTAAACGTTCTTCAAAGTCAAAAAACAATCTTTACAACAACACCCTTCTCCATCACCTGTTATATCAAAAGAGATACAAGAAATTTCCCATTTCGAATCAAGACCCAGTTTACCAGAGATTCAGATTGATATAGGGAAAGCTGAACATAGAGTGGTTTTTTCTGATCGGCATTCGAGTGGAGAAAGTCGATCTACTACGAATGGGAATAATGATTCAGCTTCTATGAATAATGCTAGTGGACCACCTGAAGTTTCGCATTTGGGTTGGGGTCATTGGTATACTTTAAGAGAACTTGAAGCTGCTACTAATGGTTTAGCTGATGAGAATGTTATTGGTGAAGGTGGTTATGGGATTGTTTATCGCGGCGTTTTGCCTGATAAAATGATTGTTGCTGTCAAGAATTTATTGAATAACAGGTGCCCAATTGCTCAGTTTGTTATATAGTCTGTTAAAGATGTGATCTTTTTGGGGATAATTGTTGGTTAGGAAAACAAATTGACGATATATGCATGTGGGGTATCAATTTTTTTAATAAAAGAAACCTGTGCCATAATTGATAACTGAATTCAGTAAGTAGAATTGGTGGTCTTACTGTTTTCGGTATATTAGGAAACATTTTTGTTATATTGTTAGTCCATTATGCATTGTTTGACTTACTTCTTATGGCATTGTATAATTATAGTGAGGACTTGTAGTGGCTAATTTTAAGTTATTTATAGTAGACAATTCCTTTTTTGCACAAGTGATCATTAATGACTGTTTAGTAGTTGTTGTATTTTTGGTTTTGCATCCTTATGTTTTGATTAAGGGTGTTTGATTTTACTTAATGAACTGATTAAATATCAGAGGGCAAGCTGAGAAAGAGTTTAAAGTAGAGGTAGATGCAATTGGGCGTGTTAGACACAAAAATCTTGTCAGACTGCTTGGCTATTGTGTTGAGGGAGCTTACAGGTATTGCCACTCTCATTATTATATTAACCATTTGTTCATTTTTATTAGGAAGTTTGCTTGCTCATCTGGATTTAAGGTTGGTTACATAAATTGAGAGTTTACAGTTTTTTTTTTTTTTTTTCTTCGACTTATTAGGATGCTTGTTTACGAGTATGTAAACAATGGTAATCTCGACCAGTGGCTTCATGGTGATGTGGGGCTAGTCAGTCCTCTAACATGGGAAATTAGGATGAACATCATCCTTGGAACAGCTAAAGGGTACAATGAATTAGTCACAGTTTGTTTTGCTTTATTTAATAATAAAACTCTCAACATGTGCTAAACACAGATGTTTTTGCAGCTTGGCTTACCTTCATGAGGGTCTTGAACCAAAGGTCGTACATCGGGATGTAAAATCTAGCAATATTCTACTTGATCAACAATGGAATGCCAAGGTTTCAGACTTTGGGCTTGCGAAGCTTTTAAATTCTGAGAATAGCTATGTGACAACCCGTGTAATGGGAACATATGGGTTAGTCTGTTGCTTGTGTATATTTTTTGTGTTTTTACTTTCGTTCTAATGATGTTTGGACTTACATTTTGCACATGGATGTGTTGTTATAATTAACTTGGCTTTGTGATTGTCGTTATTCAAACAACTGTTTGATTTCACAAAAGCAAATCATAACAAGTAGTTGGATTTTGCAGATATGTAGCACCTGAATATGCGTGCACTGGTATGTTGAACGAGAAGAGTGATGTCTATAGCTTTGGCATACTTATGATGGAGATAATTTCTGGAAGGAACCCTGTTGATCATAGTCGACCGCGTGAAGAGGTTTATCTTTAATCAATGTGGCATTTCCGTAACCACTTTTCCTTTTCTTTTTCTCCTAGAAAACAAATGAAGTAAATAATACTTTGTTTGCAGGTCAATTTGGTTGATTGGCTGAAGAGTATGGTTGGAAACCGCAAATCAGAGGAAGTAGTGGATCCAAAGCTGCCTGAGATGCCGCCTTCAAAGTCACTTAAACGGGTTCTGTTAGTCGCTCTTCGTTGTGTCGACCCTGATGCTCAGAAAAGGCCGAAAATGGGACTTGTCATCCACATGCTTGAAGCAGATGATTCGCTAGTACGAGCTGTAAGTTGTCACCACACACACGTAGACACCTATATGTCCAGGTAATTATGTTGGAGAGATCTACACACTCAAACACACACGAAGTTGACCTATGCAATAAAAAGCTTATGTTGGTTGCGTCTGGCGTGCATCAAGGAAGAAGTGTCTCCAATATATACACATGCGGTATCACCTCACATACACACACACACAACACATAGTCATCTATAGGTCCAGTTTATTCTGAAACGTGACATTTGACGCATAACAGAGACACAAGTTCTTGACATAATTACCTAAAAATGTCCACATTGAAGAACAAGTGTCAAATTCCCCAGTCAGCCAGTCCCTTCTTATATAACAAAAAATCAATGCTATGGATGTTACTAATGTATCCCCAGTCTATTCTGGCTCCCATCTATCACAATCTTACGTAACTTTGCTTCATTGCTTGTATTGCAGGAGCGGCGGATTGCAGAAGAATCTGCCACTTTCCGGCGTGATCATATGCTTCCGAAAACTGCTGAGAAAGAACTGTCTGAATTTCCTACAGTTCAAGAACAAAGTAGTGTCAATCACCATACTCAAGCAAAAAGGAGATGAATAAAAAGTATGTTATGTTGCTGACTGATTATCAGTTCTGTTGATGTTCTCAGGGTTCATAATTATATTTATATTCATTTCATTGTATTCATTTTTTGTTAGGATCATATCAACCAGAATATTACTTGCCCCTTGACATAAAAATGTAATCAATTACAACTTACGAGTGTTTACATGACATGTTATTCATCTTCTTCACAAGAAAATATACATGTCAATGGTCAAACCGAAAAGCAAAGATGTAAGCCAATTTTGATTTTTCGATAATGGATGTAAGCCAATTTAGATGCTTGACGCTTCTCCATCAATTGGTTAGTTATTATAGAAGAAGACAATATCTATCTCAAACGTTTCTGAGGTTGTTGGCCGGAGATTAGAATTATATTCTGTCTGCTGTCAGCTTTTCAAATGCAACTACCACTTGGTGCCTGTGGCCCGGTCCCCTGTCCCATACTGCCATTTGCCTACAGCAGCTGTGTTTAGCTGTATCAACACAAAACCGAGTGCAAGGTACTAAATACAGAGTGTATTGGCTGTATCAAATACACTGTTACGTAGTCCCTTGAGAGATGCAGGCATGCAGCCATGTTGAAGACTTTGAAGACTTGACTAAATTTGGGTCTTGGGATCAAAACTTCTTTTGGGATGCCAGAACGCATAATATTGATTCTTTTGATTGTGATTTGAGATTCATTACAATATTATTCTGTTTACATTACATTTAATTAAAACTTTATAATCAAGCCGGCATAGTTCCACATGGGATTAATATTATTCTGTTTACATCTCCGTTGATGAATGAAAAGAGCGTGCTTGCTCGTAAGACCTCATTTGGCAGGATAGGATGTCTACTAACTTACTAAGGCTGAGTCCAATGGCTCTGTAATCTGCATTTCTATCCCTCTAAAAAACAGTATTATACAGATAAAGAGGACGTTTCGCTGTTTTTCAACGCCATTTCGACCAGTGAAATTGTATTTCAAAATTGGTTTGGTGGAGACACTTCACAAACCACTCCACTTCAAATGGCGTAGTATGAAATTGTTTTTAACATTCTACACCATTTGAAATTTTACAAACCACGCCATTTCAACTTGCGTGGACTGTACTCTCCATTCCTCTTCGATAATAATTTTTATATATAGAGTTAAATGCAGATAGAGAGAGAAAACCACCGCAATTCTCACCGATTTTGAGAGAATGCGAAGCCATTACATTGAATCTAACCTAAGAGCATCTTTAAGAGTGAAACAAAAAAAACACTAAAATTTTGAGTCAAACCGAACACCAAACCCAAAAAACACCAACCATTTTTAGGAGAACATCAAATTTTCGACATCAAATGATGCGGTTTGGATCGCCAATAAAGCCCATTTGACAGGCCCAACCCCACGCCGATTTTGGGAAAACAGCACGATGTGTTGTACATTAACTTTCTTATTTATTTTCTTTTCAAATCTCTCACGCAGTTTTGGCAAAACCGCGCCATAGAAGCCCAAGCTCATGCAGTGTTAGAAAAACCGCGGAGATTTGATACAACACCAAAACAGAAACCAAATTTTGATCGATTTGGTGTTTGGTTTGGTGTTTTCATCAACACGTGACTCTCCTGAAAATAAAAAAAACACCATGTTAGTAAAAAATTAGTGTTTGATACTAGAAAAATATCACTCCTAAAAATGTTCTAAGTATTAATCAAAGGTTGCGATAAGTTTGGAATTTGGATACAGAGCCCACCTAGAAACTCCATATTGTGTGCCAAAAAAGTCAACATTTTAGGAGTTAAAAAAAAGGGGCGACTACACTACATGGCCAGCACAGAAAAACCATCATCCCAAATCGATTGGCTGGTTTAGAGAGAAAAAATAGGAGAGAGGAGATAGAAGGAGAGTTTGAGTTGTTATTTTATTTTTACCAACCAATCACAGTCTACTTCGGACGTTTTTTTGTGCTGGGCCATGCGTTTTAGTTCTATCTCCTCATGTGGATTACGTTTCACGCCTCATGTGGAAGCAAAGAAATTTCCTTCCGTTGTCAGACTTGTCGGCTCCTTGAAGTAGACTGCAGACGTGTTTGAAAGAAAAGGTCTTTATTCTATAAAATGTATCTGCTACTCCAACATGTACCAATCTTATTATCCATTTCTCATGGGCAGAAATATCTCGGTGAAAACATATATAAACCCTACATCTGTCCGTAGTAACATAACACACGTACACTAACTTCCATCAGAATAAAAAAATCGTTTTCAACGCCTTGGATCATTTAAGCAAATGGTTGGTTTAGGTTTAGTAATTTTTATGCATTTGCAAAAACCTTTACTTTCTTCTTCGTAAAATCCGGTGATCTTTTCATTACAAATTCCAAGGTCCATATTTCGATCTTTCTATAACTGTTTTAATTTTTTCATCATCTTTATTTGTAGTTAGAGTCTTCATATGTGAAATTTGGTGTTGTTTGTTTTCTATTAATCAAATCCAGGTGAAATTGTTTAGATCTATGTATTTAATTATGTTTTGAATTGGTTGCTTAACTCATATCTTTGCTTGAAAAGTAGAGTTGACTTAGATCTGTACCTTAGAGTTTAGTTTGATGTAACATCTGATTTGTAATCTTTTTAGTTCTGTTATGTATCGATGCAGATCGATCTGTTAATTAAGAAACGATAGATGTCTAGTGTATATATTCTTAGGAAATTTTGTGTGAATAAAAGTTTAAGGGTTGTAAATGAGGGGTAGGTGGTTTTTGTTGATTTAGAACGGTAGAACTTGTCTTATTTTGTTTATCTGGTTAGCAGACCTTGGACTGATTTTCAGACCTCGCCGTGTCCGAATCGCTGTAATTGTGTCCAAACCCGACACTCATACTGTACCCATGCAACACAGCCTTGATACTGGAGACTTCTGTGTCAATTGATCCTTTTAGTATTGATCACTGCTTGTATGTACTTAGTGCTGGTTTTGAGGTTCCTAATTCCATTTTGCTCATATATTAGGCCAAAATGGTTTTTGTCTACTATAGATCTGATTGTATCAGAACTTATATTAGGATTTTACTTGCAGCGGTGGTTGAAGTTTTCTGTGTCTATTTGTGCAGTTGATATGAGTCGTGCACATGATGGGCAAAGGGCTTTCTTCCCTTTTGGGAACCCTTTCCGGATGATTTTTCCCAAGGAGTCTTACCTGTCTCCGAGTCTATTGGCACTGTTAAATTCATTTGAGGAAACCTTGGCTGATAAGCTGATTAGTCTTAGGCCAAAAGACAAGAATGATGTTCTGAGCTTATCGTGGATGACTTCAGCAATGAAGTCTCTTTGCGAGATACATACTGAAATCAAAGTTCTCATCACTGAGCTTCAGTTCCCTGTTTCTGAGTGGGACCAGAAATGGATGGATGTATACCTGGACAACAGTGTGAGGCTTCTTGATATCTGTATTGCCTTCAACTCAGAGATGTCCCGTCTTAGCCAAGGCCAGCTGTTGCTTAAATGTGTTCAACATTCCTTAGATTCCTCAAGTTCCACCCCATCCTCGGCGCAGCTTATCCAGTCTAAAACATCTCTTCATGAATGGATGCAACAGAACAGTTCAAGAAATACAACGCTTGACAGCGTTTCTAGTGTCTTGCATGCACTTGCTACGTCTCTTTATTATCCCAAAATTAAGGACTCTGCCAAAGGAAGGGTGTTGATGCGTGCTATGTATGGGGTTAAGGTTGTGACAATATTTGTGTGTAGTGTTTTTTCAGCAGCTTTTTCTGGGTCATCTAGGACACTAATGAGTTTGGAGGTTTCTGAGAAACTATTGTGGGCGAAAGCTTTTAATGACATGCAGTTTAATGTAAATGGAGAGATTAGGAGTTTGTTTGCAGATGGAAACACAACAGTGTTGAAAGAAGTGGAAGCAGTTGGCTCTAGTGTGAAGAAGTTGCAGTCCCTGACTAAAGTTGGGAATGCTGCGGAGGCTGAAACGTTGAAGTTTTCAGTGTTGGATTTGGGACAGAAGATGGAAAGACTTTCACAAGGGCTGGATCTTCTTTCGAATGAGGTGGAAGGGTTTTTCCAGAATGTTTTAACTGGACGCGACGCATTGCTATGCAATCTTAGAGATGGTTCTATCCCCGACCCAAGGCAAGGGAATAATGGCAAAGAGCAGTTTGTGAGATGATCCCACTGAAATGAAAGTTGCACTTGTACACAAATGTTTTACTTTGTTCTTTTTTATCATATTCTATGAAAGCTGGGTTGTACTGAATTATATGGTAAGCCATATTTAAGTTGTAAGTAGCTTTGTGTAGCAGTTTGCTTGTATGCTTTTTCATGTAGCGTGTCAAAGATGTCTTAGTTCATTCGCTTTTATGTAATGTAGTTGTGTACCCACATCATCGTGTGTTTTCAGTTGACTAGTTTTATATCGATGCAAGTATAATTGTGCTGTGATTCTTAACTAAAGCTGAAATGCTGATGAGAACGTTCAAGTCTTTCACCAGCGTACTGTATGGATGCATTCTTCCATGATTGCTCAGACATTGCTGAATATTGTCTTGGCCTTGAGCAGGTCCTGAATAATCAATGTTTTTCCTCATCAGATAAAGAATTTGTTCAACCTACTAGACTGACAAATCAAACTTGTTTCCCGCTATTAGAGGAAAAATTCAAGGGTTTCCTTTCTGGAGTGAGTGTCAGTTTCCGTTTTACGGACTTATATTGGAGATGAGGGAGTTAGGGAGTTTTGTGATCGTGTTTGTGGATTCTCGTTGATACCAAAATCCTCCTCTTCATATTTGCAACAGGTATTGTAATTATATTATTGGTTGCCGATAGAAAACAAATAATTGTAATCTTATTATTACACAGTAAATCATCTAATCCCATTTTTCTTATCCCGAAATGCCAAAAGATCTAACCTGCCATAACAACAAAACTAGGCATTACAACACAAACATCAGTAATAAATTTAATAAATAAATAAATAATAACAAGCTGTATATAACTGTTGGATTCAAGGTCCTCAAGTTAGATTTTGGAACACCTAACAAGAAGTGGGTGGAAATAAACAGCCTTGGTGATCGTTCTCTGTTCTTAGGGTACAACAGTTACATCTCGTTATGTTGATGACTCGGGATGCAAGCCCAACTGTATCTACTTCATTGATCACTCCTGGGGATTTTTTAAGAAAGGATACGGGTGTCATGATTTTGGCATATTTAATTTTGAAGATCAGAGCGTTGAGAGGTTTCTTCATCCAACTTGCAAGTGGCATTATGTTAGTTTTGCTGCCCCCTATATGGTTTGACTTGTTGAGCACAAATACGGAGATTGATATTTGATTGGATAAAAGCCTAGCTTAGCTGCTTTCAGTTTATTGTCATGATCTAAATAGCTATGCATACCTTCTTAACAATGTCTGTAATCCGAAGGAAATGGTGGTGAGTGGTGACAGTAGTGTTGATTGCCCAAGTGCAGAAGTGAGAAGTCTACGTTAACCAGTTTCACAAATGTAAATCCACTTTTGTTAGTTTGTTACCCACTTTTACCCGCGTTGCCATCTTGTATGCAGGAAGTAAATTTGCTACAATGGCAATTAAGAGAAAGATGGCTCGTAAGCCGTTGTTTCAAAAGAGATAAGATGTCCGGAAAACTAATATTCGTGATTTAGCAGGACTTACTGAGAGTCTTGTCGACACCGTTCCAAAGTGCTCTGCCTTTTTGCATGCAGGAAGTAGATTTGCTACAATGGCTAAAAGAAAGAGAGTGTGTAAGCAGCTGTTTTAAAAGAGAAAAGATGACCGAAAAGCCAAAGTCCGTGATTGGGCAGGACTTCCTGAGGGTCTCGTCGACGCCATTTCAAAACGAGTACCTGTAGTATCTGCTATTTCCATGGGTGCTGCCTGTGAAACATGGAGGTGCGTACTTGCCTCAGTCCCTCCCACCCAGAAGAAACTTGGACTTCCGTGGCTTATGCTTTGTGGTCAAAATGACAGTGAGGTAAGAACATGCTTTAGTTAGTTTAGTATACTAGTAAATAGAGTCTGGGAGCTAAAAGTTCCTGAAGCCTTCGGGAGATACTGTTGGGGATCTATCCAAGATTGGCTAATAGTGTTAAAAAATATAATTTACAAGCCAGAGATTTCCTTTTGGGATCCTTTTTCGAGAACCAAACTCCTACTGCCAGTGGTGCTTGATGTGTATTAAAAAATGGTACTCTCAACATCTCCAAATGCGGCAAACTGTGTGATTGTACTCCTTGGTAGTGCCGGTAGACACTTTGCATGTTGGACTCCAGGTGTTGATGCATGGCAAACAAGTTACCTGGGTGTATGTGCCTTTGATGATGCCGTCTTCTGCAATGGATGTTTTTATTTTGTGACCAGTGATTATAATATTCGCACCATCAATGCAGAAACTATAATCCAAGCGCGCAATGAAAAAGTTAATGCATGGGACAAGAAACAGCCAGCTTTGCCACTGTATCTGCCTCCATCAAGTGGCAATGCCTGAGAAACCGACTCAGTCCCGTATGCGGCGTTATTTGGTGGAGTCCTGTGGGGAGGTTTTACTGGTTTGTCGACTGTTTGATGGCCCAGAATAAGGATGTCTTCATCTTCCCCAAGAAGACAACCTTATTATAGGCCTAATCCTCACTTACATTTGTTCAAGTTTCTTTTACTTTGTTTTTTTGCACTTCTCTTTTTATTCATTTGTGTTTCATTTTATTTCTATTTACAATAATTGTAATAGTTGTTGTAGTTTCTAGGTAACCATTGCGTCCATCTTTACAAACCTATGAGTTGAAAAGCGGTAAAGATGTTGCCTAAACGAAATTCAAGACTTTCACGATGAGTTGTTTGGTGTGAAAGGAAAGACATTTGGCGCCACATCAAACACCTTTCTTCCCAAAGATTACCTGCATGAGTAAGGTTAACTAAACTTAACTTTTACATTGGTGCGTCTGTGGCTCGATTTCTTGAGTTCACAACCCTTCAACTAAAAAACCTTCAAACAAATCTCAAGCCCACGAAGCATAGAAAGCCTCCAGGATCAACTGAAGATTATGGCAACCCAGATGGAAGCCATGAACGGTAGCATCACTTTGCTATGGCAAGAGAACGCAACATTAAAAACTCAGGTCGAGCCCCAGAACCCGAATGGAATCACCGCTGAGAATGGAATTAATGATGTCAACCAACAAATCAACAACCTCTCCCAGCGGATCGAACAAAGCACTGTCAAAAATGATGCTACTCAGGTCGTTCAGAAGATGTTGAAGACGTATCGAGCGTCCTCCTTCACAATTGAGGTACTCAATAAACCCTCCCCCCAAGGTTTCATTCAGCCTCAGTTCGCAATGTACGATGGCAGCACGTAGCTCGCTACATTCAGAGTCTTGCACTCTATAGTGCGCAGGAGTTCGACCACCTACAATGTCGCTTGTTTCCAGCAAGCTTAAAAGATGGAGCTCTCGATTGGTTATACTCGCTGGGACCGAACTCAATCGACAACTTCGAAAAACTAACTAACCAATTCACCATCCAGTACGTCCACAACAGACGTAAAACAGCCAACCTCAATTCACTCTTCCAATTGTCTCAAAAGAGTGACGAACCAATTCGCGACCTCCCCGACGTTTTCAAGACAGAGCTACTATCCATGGAGAGCGGCCTTAAGGAGTCGTTCGCTATAGTGGCCTTCACCAACACGATCGAAGAACACTAATATGTCCGTGTCGCCATGAAGGAACACCCTCAAACACCGGGCCGAATCAGACGCGACGTAGAGAAGTACATCAAGCTTGCAGAAGGCCTCAAAAAAGAAAGACTGGAGGCAGCAGGTGAGGCCGCTGCGATCTCAGATAGCTCCCCATCTTCTAAGAAGCAACCTGCAAAGGTCGCCAGACCAAAGACCAACCCACACCGAAAGAGAGTTCGCAGTGCTTACAAGATCTCCGAGCTACATACTGGAGAAAATAAAAACAGCAACCTATTACCGACCTGAGGTAAAACAGCCAGAAGACACACCAGGAAAGTTGTACTGCGCTTTCCGTAAATCAAAGTGTCATGAGACCAACGAATGTCGCAGGCTCAAGCACTACCTACAAGACCTCGTTGAAGTAGGGCATATCAAACATTACACTAATATTGTCGATGGCGACCTGTGCCACAAACTCATGGCTCACAGAGAACACAGCCGAACTCTACCCTGCAATAACAATAGAGCTCGCTCTCATGCTAGAGGACGCTCCAGTGAGCGATTTCGTCATGAGCGTTGCCAACACTCCTATGACAGAGACAATAACGAAACCATCAACATGATTACCTTCCAGGACAACTCTGTCACGTCCTCCAGGGAGAAAAGGAGACGAGTAGGCGCCCTCCAAGAAGTCTACCAGTTCTCCTCGCAAGTGGCCCTCATCCCACGCACAAGTGGCCGCAACTCAGGAGACATCACCTTCATTGAGGCCGACCTCAATAAGGTGTGTCTCCCACACAATGACGCCTTTGAGGTCCACGTCAAAATCAGTGGACCGGATCATCGCGCGATATTGATCGACCCAGCGGTTAAGACGACATCCTATTCTACCGCACCCTTTAAGGAGATGAACATGCCCAGGTCAGCCATGATCGATCCAAATGAGAGATCGCCAAAACTAAGCTCGCAGAAGACTTCATCTCTGAGTTCAAAACCTTGGCCAAGACCCCTTGAAGTGATCTACCAAAGGAGAACACTAGGGGTTTGGTCAAGGAAGTCGCTTCAAAAGCTATGACCCAGAGGTCGCCCCACCTTCTCAGATCAAAGAGACACCTCAAGAGACCAAGACCCCAGAGGTCGGTCAGCCCACTGAGGCGGCTGCTCATCCTGAAATGAAGAAAAAGGTCAACCTAGGAACTGATGATGACCCTAAGTTCGTTTATGTAGGAGCTAACCTTGATCCTACTCTCAAGGCATAACTTGTAAGCTTTTTATCATTAAATAAAGATGTGTTTGCTTGGTCGTACATCGAGGTGCATGAAATTGATCCCAATATTACATGTCATAAGCTAAATGTTAACCAAAATGCTAAACCAGTTCGCCAATGACCTTGAAAGTTATCCCTTAGATTTCGAAAAGCAATCAATGAAGAGGTCGAAAATCTAAAAAAAGTTGGCTTCATTAGGAAGGTCAACTATCCTGAATGGGTTGCTATCATAGTAGCAGTCCTAAAAAAGAATGGCACAGTTCGCCTTTGCGTGGACTTTACCAACCTAAATCAGAAAACTCCTAAGGACAACTTCTCTTTACCAAGAATCGACCGACTTATGGACCAAACATGTGGCCACGAGCTCTTGTCATTCATGGATGCCTATAGTGGCTACAACCAAATCCCACTAGCAGAAGAAGACCAAGAGAAAACCTCATTTGTAACAGAGCAAGGAATTTACTATTACAACGTCCTCCCGTTCGACCTCAAGAACGCTAGAGTGACCTACCAACAACTCGTCACCGATATGTTCCAAGACATGTTAGGTGACACCATGAAAGTCTATATAGACGATATGGTCGTCAAAAGCAAGAAAGTTGGAGATCACTTAGATCATCTCACACAAGCATTCTCCAAACTTCGGCGAACTCAGATGAAACTTAACCCTAAGAAGTGCCTCTTTGGAGCGTCCTCTGGGAAATTCTAGGATATCAAGTCTCACAACGCGAGATAGAAGCAAACCCAGATCAGATTCGAGCATTCTTGGACATGCCTGACCCAAAAACAAAGAAGCAGATACAGAAATTGTCAGGAATGGTGGCAGCTCTAAACTGATTCATATCGAGAGCATCAGACAAATGCCAACCTTTCCTACAAATCCTCAAGAAAGGCGAACAGTTTTCATGGAATGAGCAATTAATGTCATCGAGCGTTCTCTACTCTCAAGGATTACTTGTCAACACCACCTGTGTTGGCAAAACCAAATGATGGTGAAACTTTCTTGTTGGACTCGCGGACGCCATTGGACGACTCCTTCCGAAGTTCCAACAATTAAATCTAGAGTTTCAAGGATTTAGTAAATAACTATACTACCATCTAACCTAACCAAATCCAAATATTCAAAAGGAGGAGCAAAACAACGAAAATAGGGAAAGCGTAAAAATCGAGCGAGAACCAAAACTCTAATGATTGCTTTGGTGAAATCGATTTTAAAAAAATAATATAATTACTCACCGGTATTAAAAGCTCCATTAATCCCTCATAGTCCAAATCGTCGTGCTCCAACTCTCTAGCAATCAAGCCGCCTCCATTTTTATTTTATTTTTATCTAAAAACCCTATTCTCTGGAAAAATCTGAATATATATCTGGGTTTGAAACTTAAGCCCAACATAGACTCGGTCCCAGAAATCAGGCCCACATATCCCAAATCCAATCCAATAAATTTTAAATGAAAATTAATTAATTAATTAATTAATACGTATTTAAAATACAGGCGTTACATGCCCTTCACAAACTACCACCCCATATCCCCGTGGGATGAATGCGTTGCTTAAAGCGTCAACGTCATCCCCTATTTCATGTATCTCCAGGTCGCTTACATCTATATCATAAGCATCCCTCAAATTTGCAAAACTTTCCAAAGCAAGCTAATCTACATTTCTAGGGGGAACCCACTAAAAGAAGAACCCTCACAGCGACCATAACTACTCTCCAAAGCAACTACAGACTCATATCTGACATATTCTTCTTCACTCCCAAACCCTACTGACTCTACTATAACCTCCTCCGATCGTGTGTCATCGAAGTCAGACATGGTGTGAAAACAAAAAAAAATGAAAGAACCTAACAAGCAAAGTTTAACTATCAAAACGAGAGAAGGAAAAATGGAAGAGATAGCACTAACCTGAGAACTCAACGATCTCAAAAATCTGAAGAAAATGAAACAAAACAGTAACTCTTCAGTTCCCCAAACCGTCTTATATACGCCGCCCGTTCAATTCCCAATGCAAGCCATCATTGCACTGAACCCTAACCGACACGTCTCCTTATGTCTTGTCTTTTCGACTCCCACAAAATGAAGCGGTTATTATTCCACACATATGCTACATAGTACACACGTGCTAACGTTCTCTCTCAGCAGGTCGCTATAACGTACAAAACGACCTACTGAGATGGGGCTGTGTGAGGGAGTAATATTCACAATCCAATGAATATCAAACTCGTGTCCAGCACAGTAAAGTTAACAACCAACCTCATATCTTCGTCCTCAAAGCTCGCTTTATAATGACTCGACTTGGGCAAGCAACCTATGCAACTCGCGCCCAAAGCAATGCACCACCAACCGATCTTATGTACTCCTCTTGCGAGCTCGCTTCAAAGTGACTCGAGTACAATAGACGATCTCGCCCAGAAGCGATCTCCTCGATACTCGTTCTCCTCATCCCACAGCGGCTTATAACGTATGATGTTATGATTGTTATCAAGACCGAAGCTTCAGGTACGCACCACAGTAAATGCCCTTAACTCACCATCATGGCTCATTAATCAAGCCACGAAATTGAGAGTTGTCTTATATACGCACCACAGCGGCTTGTAACGTATGATGTTATGAGCGTGAAATTGAGAGTTGTCTAATTAATCAAGCCACGAAAGCGAGCCCAACAAAAGCCCAATCAATGTGGCAAGGTTGATTTTTAAAAAATTACAACCGAAGCCGATTCAAAATAAGCACAACTAAATTGCAACCAAGCCCAAGTAGCAAAAGCCTATCGAATCAACGAAGCCAAGAGCAAAAAGCCTATCAAATTTCAGCAGAAGCCCAACAACAATTGTTGGCCACTCTAATTAGAGTTGAATATTATATTTACATATTTACCCTTGTCAAATACAATAAATTACAAATAAAATCAGATTAGATAGAAAATTTACATAATTGCCCTTGTCAAATACAATAAATTACAAATAAAATCAGATTAGGTAGAAAATATGAGCATGGACAAATTTAGAAAACAAAAAATCCAGTCGATAGAAACACTACTGTTAGGAGTTTTCTTTACAGAGTAAATATAAACCTTAAGTCCGGATTATGGACTTCTATTGTCAATATTGAGCTTTCAGTTTAGTATTTGCGTTGTACAATCGACTGAAAAGGGGCAATTGAAAATTTGAATTAGCTAGAAGTGCAATTTGAAGGGTAACTAGAAGGGGCAATTTGAATTAACTAGAAGTGCAATTTGAAGGGTAACCAGAAGGGGCAATTTGAATTAACTGAAAAGAGGCAATTGAAAATTTGAATTAACTGAAAAGAGGCAATTGAAAATTTGAATTAACCAGCTATATCACTTGTTTGGAGTCTCAAATTAAGAATCAAAATTGACAGAATCCGAACCCGTGTTGGCACCATCGTACCATACGATCGGGCCCCAAACTAATTCATCAATGCTTCCAACACACTTCGTTCTTGTTTTTTATCTAAGATAAGCAAAACCGTATGCATAGCCAATAAAATTGCACTTTGTGAGTCTCCCCCATTATCTTGCCCATTTTTTTTTTTCTCTTAAAATTGTACACGTCTTCAATACACATCACCCTGCCACTTTGTGGTGCCAACACGCAAATACACACACAAACACACTTCCAATTTGAAGGCCCATCAGAAAGCACAACATGTGATATTCGTCCAAAGCTATAAAATGAGGACGATACTCATTTGACCCTTTCCCAGAATACTACCAGAAAGTTCCTCACCTACATTCCTCTCAATTCTTCTCTAAAAACCCAACTCCAAAAAGATAGCTTCAAAGATGGCTACAGGAATTGCTCTAAGCACAAGAGCATTCCGTTTTCATGAAAACCCATTCTTCATTCCCAAGCCCACCATTCTCAACTCGTCATCATCTTCTCTTTTGACACAAAAGAGAAATGTTTCTTTGACTATCTGTTACGTTGCTGATGGAACAAGGAAGCAGTTGATTACCCAAATTGAAGAAGAGAATGTGGAGGAAAACTTGAGTTCTACTTCATTACGTGTTGCCGAAAGATTAGCTAAGAAGAAATCCGAAAGGTCTACTTATCTTATTGCAGCACTTATGTCTAGTTTTGGAATTACTTCCCTGGCTATTCTCTCTGTTTATTATAGATTTTCATGGCAAATGGAGGTACTTTATCTTCTCTTTGGAAACTTGGGCCTGTCTCTTTTTTTTCTTCAGTTTTTGTTTCTTATCTTTAGTTTTTTCAGGGTGGAGATATTCCTGTTGCGGAAATGTTGGGTACATTTGCTCTCTCTGTTGGTGCTGCTGTAAGTTCTCAATAATTGAGTATGGAAACATGGTTGTTTGAATTATTTGATGTTTATGTAGATTGGGTGTTGTTCATTTTTCAGGTGGGGATGGAGTTTTGGGCAAGATGGGCTCATAAAGCACTCTGGCATGCTTCTTTGTGGCATATGCACGAGGTTTGAATCTAACAAATTTGAAGCATTGATTGTTTGTGTAAAATGAATTGTGCAAAGGGTGGGGTTGATTGGAATTTGATTTATGAATTGCAGTCTCACCATAAACCGAGAGAAGGTGCGTTCGAACTCAACGACGTTTTCGCCATTATTAACGCTGTTCCTGCCATTGGTCTTCTCAATTACGGTTTCTTCCATAAAGGCATCTTTCCTGGACTATGTTTTGGTGCTGTAAGTCTTCCTGTCTTTGAGTCGACTCACTTCATATGGTTGTTTGTTTAATTCTGATTACCGTTTTAAAGTAATCATCATGCTTAACTGTCAATTGATTAAATTAACAATACCCTTTTCAATATACTTAGTCAAGGTTGGAATGTTGGATCATTAGGAAAAGAGACAAATCTAATGGTTTGAAAGTCTCACATTATATTTGACTTGATAATTGTTAATTGCTAACTAATTTAAATTTTTCTAAGAAAGAGGATAAGCCATGCTTTCGGTTATATAAATAATCTTAAAGTATGTTTAGTGGCATATTAGATGAATACGTCAATGGAACTAGGGAAGTACTTTTGGAAGCAATGCACTGTGTCAAACTGTCAAAGTATACAAAACCAAATACAACACTACCAAATTGTTTGGAACTTTCGAGCTCACACCTTAAGGGGTGTGGTTGTTTGATATTTTATAAAAAAATAAAATTTTCACGCCAAGTATATATGTCAATTAAAGTTTCTTCCATTTCCACTTAAACGTTTTTTTATGATTCTGATATGATGTTTGCAACAAGTAAGAGTGGCGTTCGGGCAACAAGAAGGCTCACTATGGACGCGAACAAATACTTCCATGGCAGTTTACCAAAGTCACTTTCGGTGGTTATTTGCTCAGAAAATATATGTCTATCAATCGAACACGCCATAGGCAATAACCACACCTAATATACCAATATGGATTATACAGACATCTGTTGGATGAGATGGTAACTTTACTACATGCTGCATATATCTGCAGGGCCTTGAATAACAGTATTTGGCATGGCCTACATGTTTGTCCACGATGGCCTTGTCCATAGAAGATTCCCAGTAGGACCTATTGCCAATGTTCCCTATCTCCGCAAAGTAGCTGCTGCTCACCAAGTAAATGTTCACTCCATAGTAGTATAGACGTATAGTACATATTAAAACACTCGTTTCTTGTTTGAATGTTATTTAAAACTAACCATATGATCTATTGTCTACCTTTTAGCTACATCACTCAGAAAAGTTTAATGGTGTGCCATATGGGCTGTTCCTTGGACCTATGGTAGGCTCTCATTTTTATTTTTTTTGTTAGGAAACTTCAGTTTTGTTCGCAATATATATTAAATATGATAATATAATATGCTATATATGGATGCAGGAATTGGAAGAGGTAGGAGGTAATGAAGAGTTGGAGAAGGAAATCAATCGTAGAATAACCAGACGAACGACTGGTTCGTGATAATGTTGTTAGTCGAGCCATTAAAATTCTTTATTGAGTGATTGACTTACTACAATCTGACAACGATTTTGTACCAATGTTATCTGTTGGAGCGAGCGAGCGAGCGAAGAAAAGGTTGTGTGCTGTACGCCTGTACCATATCACTGTATCAAAAGCAAAACTAAATGAAATGATTGAAATTACTAACGTGTGCACTTGTTTTTTGATGATTTTTATGCTCACATATAACATATTTGCAGTTAGAAGGATCAGACGATGTATGATTGTATGAATAGGTTAGCAATTGAGCAGGATTAGACGATGTATATTCGTATCATATTTAAATCCATCAGCTAGTTTTGCAAGTCATTGAATTATTCGAATATCAAGTGAGCCAAACACATTTTGCGTGCAAGAAATTCTCATATAGGTTAGTAATTGAGTAACGGTACTAACTCTCTATATTTAACATGGTTAACAACAATTAATGTCGACATCAAATCGTGGTTAATTTTGAGACGAAACGCTAATAAATTGTCATAGTATATGAATGTTATTTCTGTCGCATTTGATTCTAAATCTACTAACCAGTGGTCCAATAAATATTGTTATTTAGACCAACTACCACAAGCAAACTATATGACCTACATTGACCAGTGCACATGATTCTTAGAGCAAAGAAGACAACAATTTTTGATAAATAGATTGATTAGATTTAGTTGCATAATTAATCATAATTTATTCCGTCAAGGCTGACATGCTGGTGTTTTCTAGTTAATTAAATTAATTAGGACGTGTTGATACTTGATAAATTCAAGTAACGCTTGGTTACAAAATACACATTCATTCGACAGAATCAGCTTTTTGTCCCCACAAATCAGGACGTTTGATTTTGCTTGGACTGGTGTAGGAGAAAAATACTCTGCCTCACAAGTTTACCCTCACTGTTTTAGGCTTGTCAGCTAAAAATTGAAGAGTGAACTTTCACCCTTGCAATTCGATTGAATCTTGAAACCCACCGCCCTCTGTTTGTAAGTGTCTTCAATGTTCAATTTGACATAATTTGGACTTGGTAGGACATGTGATCATTTGGTAAACTGCGCATTCGTAGTTGAAGACCATGGTACATGGTACACCATTAACATTATGATTTTCTGTTTTTTGTTTTTGTTTTTTTATTGTTAATGTGGGCCAGTCTTCCAGATTCAGGGTACCACTATGGGTGGTGTGTGGACCTTATGTAAGTTTGGTTAGTACACGAGAATTCAGATAGGCAAGTAGTAAGTTACATGAGGAATGCTGCCAGTGGGGCTGCTAATGACCATATAGCACCCAAACACCAAAATATGTAGAGGTGTTTATGGTCGGTTATTATCGGTTTCGGTTCTGAGTCTATTTTTAGTGGTTACTATCGGGTTCGGTTTTTTTCGGTTTTTTTTTATATTTGAAAAATTTGGACTCATACCCATTAATTAAGTCGGTTCTGATTTGGGTTTCGGTTCTTTTTCGGGTTATACATTTTTATTGCTAAAATTATTATTTTTAATTATATAACCGATATAAAAATTGGTTTACGGCGACTATAACACTTATCATCGATATTTTTGTCCTCTCATAAAAAGTAATGGTTTTAAATTCAATAATAGTATTTGAAAGTTATCTAAAAACTTTAAATACTTCTCATACATTATATGTATGTGTATATTATACTATGCGTAATGCGTTATATATAGAATAAATACCATATGTATCACAATTGTTAGTTAGCATTGCACATATTCGTTATCCAATATACATACATATAATATATCAGGCACGTACACGTTTATGCATTAGTTAATATAGACAGTGCATTAGTTAATTCATAGTATACGACTATACGTGTAGACATAGACACGTAAATATTATTATTAATATTTATAATACACATATTTAATATAATATTATCAAAAATATATTTAATAATACACATTCACTATTATGCTAAATGTTAAATATATTTAGTATAATTTTATACCTAACAAATATAGAGTGTATATAATAATAATGTTTGGGTTTGCCTTTATTTAGTGTAATATAATACTAAATTCTATATATCAAAATCATACTAATCGGTTCTTCAGTTCGGGTACCCATCGATTTTTTACTATTCGGTTCTAACGGTTTCGGTTTTTTATCGGTTCGGTTCTTGAAGACCCACTTTAAATGGGTCTAACATTTTAGGACCCAGAACCGCTATAAACGGTTTCGGTAATTGGGTACCCATGCACACCCCTAAAAATATTATTCCATTAGTCTTAAATTTGATTGGTGTGATAAATCTAGTCAAATTTGTGGTTTTGTCTAACAGCTGTCATAATTATATTCCAAGAGAAATTTTGTTTAAATAAATTTTAACGAATGACACATTTTCTGCCGTCTATGCTTTAACTTTCAACTGAAGAGCATATCTAGGTGGTAATATCACCTCCCAAATTCTCCAAATTTACTTCTAAAACTCGAATTTCGAGGAAATCTAATTCTAGGT
This sequence comes from Coptis chinensis, assembly GCF_015680905.1. NCBI lineage: Eukaryota > Viridiplantae > Streptophyta > Magnoliopsida > Ranunculales > Ranunculaceae > Coptis > Coptis chinensis. Next base: position 117,273,741 of record NC_141458.1, on the reverse strand, counting down.
GGAAGCAAAATTCGGCCAAGATCACCTATCTAGCCGCGATCCTTAGAAACAAATTTGGGATTTCGTGATGCGACACGGATGACAAAGTGGTAATGTCGCCTCAATTTTTTTTTTAACTTTGATCTAAACCTACCACGCCAGAGATATCGCCGCTTTTTTTTTTTTTTTACTTTTTCAATTTGGCGCTACATTGGGAATGTTGCGTGGATTTTTTTTTATCACTTTTTTCAACCTCGATGATAGTAGTATTGACGTGCAACATTGGTGACATTACCAATGGCGCGCCTGATAGACCATACATTTATATTTGCGACCACCTGGAGTTGGTCAAAATTTGCGTCAAATTTGGTGGTGATACTACCACCACCTAGAAATGCTATAAGTTTAGAAAATATTGGACGGACGACACACTTTCTGTCGTTCATATTAATTTGACACTTCAATTTTAAAACCTCGATTAGAACTGTTTTTCAATTTTCACATGACAAATTTGATTTGGTTGGCTAAAACTAAGCGTAGGTGACAGTTTTATTTAGCAGCTCCCCATTAGACCCACAAATGGAGTGCTATATGAGCTACTAAAGGGCCATATAGCATCCCAAATACTAAAATGTCATTCCAATGGGGCTGCTAGAAGGGTTATAAATTTGGATGGTGTGATAAACCTAGTCAAATTTGTAATTTTGTCTAGCAGCTGCCATAATTATATTCTAAGAGAAATTCGTTGTGTCCAGATGTTAAATAAATTTTGATGCATCTAAGCGGACTTTCTCCGCCTATGTTTTAACTTTCAACTTAAGTTTAGAAAATATTGAACTAACGCACACACTTTTTCGGGCCGCTCATATTAATTTGGCACTTCAATTTTAAATCCTCGATTGGAACTATTTTTCAGTTTTCACATGACAAATTTGATTTGGTTTGCTAAAACTACCAAAAGAGTTTAGGTGACAGTTCTATTTAGCAGCTCCAATTGGACCCACCAATGCTCTCCATTGGACCCACAAATGGGGTGTTATATGAGCTGTTAAAATGCCATATAATATCCCAAACACCAAAATGCCATTTCGATGAGGTAGCTAGAAGGGTTTTAAATTTGGATGGTGTGATAAATCTAGCTAAATTTGTAACTTTGTCTATCAGCTGCCACAATAAATTTTGGGAGACGGACGATATAATTTCTGCCGTACGTATATTAACTTTCGACGGGCGATAAAAAATGTGTTGTCTGTGCAAAAAAATACAAAATAATGGAACTGTTGTCCATCCATATCATTTAACACTTCAAAACATAAAAAAGCGATTGGATTGAAATTTAAGGTTTTGGCCGGCCATATTTGGCGGACAAGATAAAAACCTTAAAAATCATACGTGGAGGGTTTAGCGGCTCTGTTTTAGCACCCTCTGTTGGACTTGCTCTCAGTGTGGGGGCATGAAATGAACTGACGAAGTGCCCATGCGTGTTACCTACCGGTATTTCTCTTGCCGTACTGAACAATTTGACAAGATCCACTATTTAGTCGCAGTGTTTTCGGTGTAAACATTCTATCTGCAACTGTTTTCTAGCACCTATGTGGCTTATCTTGTCAACAGTGTAATGTGATTACATTTGACTTCTTTTTAAAACCTAAAACCACCAGAGCCTAGGCTTTTGGCAAAAATAAAAATAAAAAAATCATCATGCTCCCTTTTCCTAGTTACATGTTAGCGTCTTTATATTAATTCGGTAGGGGTCCCTCAAAGGCGCCTTAATAAGATTAATTCCATCCCAATATGGATAGCAAATTAGCAATACGCGTTTATCTTGAGTTTTTTTTTTTGGTAAACATGCTTTTATCTTTGGTTGGACCAATTATTAAGTTGTAGAAATGATATGTTTCTATGGAGTTTCAACCCAATATGGATAGCAATACGCGTTTATCTTGTGTTTTTTTAGGTAAACAAGCGTTTATCTTTGATTGGACCAATTATTAAGTTGTAGAAATGATATGTTTCTATGGAGTATAGACCAAAAAAATGACCAAAAACTAAGAAGAGTTTAGTGCAAGTCACCGTCAATAAAAACTAATTATAGGACTATATATGAGTGAAATGTGCACTTAATCAGTTTCAACCGGTTAGCATACGTTTTTTCATATAGACCCTACAAAAGCCTAACATTGTAAAATCAAACACGTTAGCCACTTAGCCCATTGTAAAGTGGACCATTTGAACCTGATTAAAGTAAAGAGTCCGGTTCCTCTATAACCGGGTACAGAGATTGATCTCTGTACCACACACACGTCTCGTATCTCGATGCACACACACACATCTCGGAGCACACACACAGGTATCGAGGCACACACACACATCTCGATTTCGAATCAACGGTGAGATAACACGGTTACAGAGATGATCTCTGTAACCGGTTGTAGAGATCTCGAACCCTAAAGTAAAAGGCCAGTGATTTGTCATCAAGAGTCAAGACCCAATCTCCATAAATTTACTGTGTTAGACACTCAAAAAGAGACAGACAACCCAACCAGAAAAGAAAGGAAAAAGGCCTTGATGCTAGAAAAAAAAGAGAGTGGAAAAATAGGCTACGTGTAAACATTATGATACCACCACGAAGTTGTAGTATGCCCAAGTTCAGGTTTTTTTGTTTTCGTTTAGGCTGACAGCAAATCCCCCACCACAATCCAAAGCTATCTCCACCAACAGTTTTATAGTTGCTTGAAGGCCCTTGTCTCATGTTGAGTGTCATCAGTCTCCACCAATGTCTTGTTTCATTATTGATCCAAGGTGGAGCCCTGTTTATTAGTTCACGAGGAAGTCTATGCAAGGTTGCACACTTGCACGTTTGCAGCACATTTAAGAGGGAGTATATGTTCGGATTGTGGTTTTGTTGGAGACCTTCTGAAGTTGACACTTGTCAATCGGGCCGAAACTTGAATTGAATCTGATCGTTTTATTGGCCCAATCGTTTTATTGTGTTTTTCACTTTTTCTCAGCTCGTAAACACAACGCTATCTTGTACAGCTGTACAAACATCAGCGTAAGATTACCGCAGTCCTTGTGATTAAAATTACCGCTAAGTAAACCCCTATTTATAAACACGAAAGTTGAATCACCATTCACACCCATCCCAAAATCTCACTCACCATATTTCTGGTCAAAATTTCACCCTCACACTCGAACCTTCACTTCTCCAACAAATTTCTCGTGATTGTGTCTGGATAATGTGGAGGTTTTGCGTCACAATGGCATGGGCGTACATGCTTAAGTCTTGACATGTTATATGCTCTTTCTATTAATTGGAACATAATTGTGCTGTTAAAATTCTTGTTAGCAATTCGAGATACAGTAAAAATTCGGTATGGAAATAATTCGTGAATTATTCGGTAATTAAAAAAATAGTACGGTCAAATATTCGCAATATGGTAATTATGCGGTGTTTAATTAATACGTGTTTTAAACGTTTTGTTACAAAAATTTGGAAGTCAAAAATTTGTGATATTATGTTAGTAAATATTAATAATAGTTGTTATTTTTTACAACATAACAAACATATCTAAACAATTTAATTACAAAAATATTGAAACCAATTGAATGGTCCACATAGGTGCCTTCATTTATTTGTTTTTGGATTGAAATTACCGTTTAAATTTCAAAATACACACACACCATGACATGAGAATTTAAATATTGCCCAAAAAATATAAAAACAAAACTTTTGGATTAATTTATTACTAAAAATGTAAGAGTGAGGGACTTAAAGTAAAAGTAAGGACATAAATTACATAAAAAATAACAAAAACGCAACCAAATTTTCATTTTTTTTTTTTTAATTTTTTAGCTGAATTTTTGAAAAAAATTCGACAATAATTCGTATTATTCGTTTCAAGGCAAAAAATCGCAAATTATTGCGAATCTTTCAAACATTCGGAAATATTATACGTTTTGCCCTTCAAAAATTCGATTCGTAAATTATTTACGAATAATTCGGAGAATCGCTAACAAGGATTAAAAGTAGATTGTTTAATAAGTTATAATTGTTTTGTTAAAAGTAGATATAATCATATAATCACTCTTTAGGTTTCCAAACTATTTATCAATAATTTGTTGGAGTTATAAATAGGAACCAGGAAATATGAATATTGCATTTGTCAATTTAAACATAATAATGCAAACGAAACCCTAATTTGACTAGTAAGTTGTAACATAACAACACCACCGTTAGTGCTTTGAGTCAATCTATTACTGTTTAGGTATGCTGCCAATACTTATTATCATGTTTAGAATCGATTTGTCCCAATTTTTTTTTTTTTTTTTTTAAAGTAAGCCCTAATTGTTGTGAATTTCTATTAACCCAAATTTCTATTAACCCAAATTTCTTATTTATTGCTATGACTTTAGTGTTTTCATTCCTGTTGTACTGATAATACATTCACTTGAACCTGCAAGTGGCCCAGATTATGTACTCAACCTTAAAAAGCTATTGAACCCAAGGAACTTTTGTCAGGGTCACTTTTATATATACTAGCTATTTGGCCCGGCCGATGGCCGGACTTGCTACATAGATAGTTAAAGACTCAAAAGCCCAATGTCCACTTAAATACATATTGATAACTAATCATTTAAAAGCTTCCCAGACCCGAGCCAAACTTCTCTAAGTGCTAGGACAAATTACACAATAGAATAACATCCAAGTGAGAAAAATAAAATCCAAACACATTGGCTTCAATCCAGATTGTGATGAACTAATTCTATATAGTGTTACAGAATCATCTAGTCAACTCTATTAATCTAATTTAACGTTACCCGGTTAAACCCATCTTTAAAATCCTCATTAAAATTTGTTAATCAGTGCACTTTCTCAATATACTTCAATATAGCACAAAACCTATACTTCAATTATCCAATATACCCAATTTAAATCGAAAACAACAACACCCAAAATGCATTACAGTAAAAACTTCAATACCCAATAAATAAAAATAAGCATATGAATCTAATAATTAAAATGGTGTACTTGGTTAATGACCACCATGTTCTAGCTTGGGCATGTGCAAGATGACGATAGTTTTTTAGGAAGAGCAACCAAGAGAAAATCATCCCACCGAAACAAACATGTAAAATAAACTCCTAAAAAAAATGTTTCATTGGTTTCTTCACCACATCTTCTTTGATAATAGCTTCGCAAACAACAGACTTGCCTCGACCTTCAATCCAGTTGACAATCAATTCCCATGCAGAATGTGCACTTAAAATCTGCTTAATAGTGGCATGAGTTTGATTATGCGAAGACTTAGGCCTTGTTGTTACATTAGTTGGTGGGGACAGAGTATCAAGGATTTAAGCTCGTCAGGTACTTTTGGAGTTACTTCTTTAAGATGGAGGGCTTTAAGCTGTTCTGATGGTACAGGTGCCACTTCAACTCCATCTGTTTTATTCTGCGACAACATCAATTGATGGTAACTGAGAATAAAGTTCTTACAGTATTTCCTGAGTTGCTTTTTTTAAGTTGAACTGCTTTCAGCTCTTGAGATATATAGCACAGGCATCGTTTCAACTCCATTTGTTTAATTCTGTAGAGATGCAAGGGAATTTAATAGAAATTCATCTATCTTCTTAAGTTTGGATTTAATATTTGTCTTTCTTACTTTGCTTTGAATCTTGGAGTGTTCAAAAGCTCCATGTGAAGAAATAGATTTCTGAGGAATGCTTGTTGTGATGCTTTCAACTCCCAATTGAACAACTCTTTCATTTGAATCTTCAGAAAATGCAACACTTTAACATCAAGAAAAAGGCTTTCAAAATAAGATCAACAGATAATCATACAACTACTATAAGTTACTTTTATTTATGGGCCATTTATTTTCCTTTTTGTTCTTGTTATAAAATATAAAGTTTGTCTGGGGTTTAACTTGTAACCTTATGGTTCGACAAAGACCATGCTGCACAATTATGATCAAGTAAACATTTAGGTTTCTCTACCCAAACTTGAAGCATAAGTAATATTTTGAATGTCATAAAAAATACATAGCAAATGGAAAGGAATCACTACGTACATATAAGATATACCACTAGTTTCCACGAAGCACTTAACATCTTCATTAATACTCATAAACTTATCAATCTATCCATGAACCCAATAAAACCATCAGTTCAAAATAAAACATTAAATATCAAGCATGAATCTATACCACATATCAATATATTAATCATCCATCCTTTGGAATAAACATATAAAAATCAGTAAAGAAAAAAAGGCTCACCTGAAGAAAATGAGTAAACATCGTTTGTAACACCTGAAAAGCAAAGGCGCGCGCAAGTGTCTATGTCTAAGCATACTTTTTCAACCCTATGAGTCTATGACTCAAGTCATTGGCTCAAGCTCAAAAGTAGAAAACATTGGTATGTTAAGTGGAGTCACCTCATTATCTTGCAGCTGCTTACACTTTTCTAAGGTTATAGTAACTTGTATTTCTTGTCACTGAAGACGGCTAGATCATATGTATTAATTAGTAGCTGAGTAAGTACTAATCAACTAAATTAGCAATCATCTATGTTATGTTTTTTCATTTAATCCCTTAGATCCTATATCCATCTCTCCAAAATTAATTTTTTCCAAAAAATTAACTGGAAGAAAAAACTTAATTACTATGGAAAGGAAAAAGTCGACTCACCATTTGCTGGAAAGTAGTTTGTCCCTGATCCTTATTCTCAACTGCCGCATTGAATGGTATTGCAACTTGGTTTCAGAAACCTATAAAGGAAAGGGAAACAGTTGAATGAAAAGTAAACTTTATGCTCATTTTGTTATTGAGCCTACACCTTAACGAAAGCGAGACCAAGAGATACTCAAACATATTCATTAGTCATTTTGAATGGGTGGTTCCGATTAAACTGTGACATTGTTTCCAGATTATATACCATACCTACACCGGGGTAAGTGCTCATTACAGTAGTGTACATATAAGATACGACAGCCAATCATAAACAGACACCTAGAAAAGATGGTACATAAAATACCTAAGAGGCTAAGAATCACACGGATTACAATGTTACTATGTTAGAGTGTTAGGCCAAGGAGAACACCTAATTTAAACCTACAATGAACATTTTATGATGAAATCAACGAAAAGATGTTTACCTGGCAAAATTGGCACCTGGAGAACAAAGGCTGAAGGTGCGGGTGTCGAAGCAAATCTGCAGCCTGGAAAAACATAAGATAAGTCTTGTAAGTTACAAATGAATAATTGATAGATACAACAAACATGAAAATAAAGTATGAGCCATATGCAAGTCTACGTCCAAGCTCCACATGGACGGAATCTTCGCATTTGACTCGAAGGTCTAAAGGAGTCAACCCCAGGAACATCATTCAAAATTTCACCATGATATAATCATTTTCATAACATTCTCTTGGACAATTACGACAATATGAAAGTTTTAAGATCAAACTTCTAAGAAAAATCCAATTGCATGCATTCATGTTATCCTTGAGGATCTCTTTGATGCATCAAGTCCATACTATCTCAAGAATGTTACTACATTGACCACTACCCCATTTCGAGATCATCTGACTTGCGAATGGTGCCAGTGACTGAAAATAAAGAGAAAAGCATGTACACTGGGTCTAAGTTCTGGATTTTTCCGCAACATGCTCTTTATAAGCCCTCTCCTGAACACAGATTACTTAGAGATGAGAAAGACTATCAAATTAACTTATCAAAACCTTCATGATTCTACGCTCGTTCACATCCATTGTGAGCTTGACCAACATGAGATACACTATATTGCAATCCAGACAGCTCCTTAAATCACAGAACGTATTACGTGATTGGTGAGCATGTACTCGACATGCATTCTTTTAAGAGTTAAGAAAATGGACTCACAATGCTCGAGAATATAATGTAGGAAGTGGCGCCACTATAGACTTGTTTATTTTGTTGATAAGCCCTTGCATGTCCTGTACAGAGAGGAAACTGTAAGTGCAATTTCTTGTATCACAGAAGTTGTATATCCCAAGTCAACGTGTTTTAAACACTAATAATCAGATCATTTATCATACTATTCAATGTAGATTGTTAAAGAGTAGACCATACACAATAAATGACAGAGGACACCATATGAAGTTCTACATAAATGATGCCAATAAAAAAAAAATTGCCTTTAAAACTGCTCAATTGAAATTATTTGAGCTTAAAGAAAACAGTTTGTTGGGAGGTGCTAAGATTCAACTAGCTTTTGACCCCGTCCTACGAACGGGTGTCGTTATATTAAATTATTGTAAAAAATATTAGCAACTATGCATAGCTATGAGATATGAAAATTATATTAATTAGTCATTCAAATTTTTTGCACCACTCTCTATAAAAAGGAAGCATCAAACCTTGATAAAACTCATAGACTTCTTTTTGTTGTTAGATTTAATAATAGAAGTTTGATTGAAGTTTTGTGAGAATGCTCAATGTGACGAAGATAATATTGAAGCTACTTGAATAGCATGACATTCTTAATCATAATAAAAAAAAAATTATGATAAACACTTCTTAAAATGCAAAACTATATTTGTCGAGACATTTATTCTCTCTACATATAATACAAACATGTTTTAGGGTCATTAGTTCAATGCATTTGCATCAAGTTTCGATTTTCCATTAATTATTCTTTTTGAGGTAAGTTCAATGTAGTACATTGCATTCAGTTTTCAATTTCTCATTAATTATTCTTTGATGTTAGTTCAATCTGGTTGCATCAAGTTTCCGATTTCCATTAATTATTATTTGAAGTTAGTTGGTGAAATTGCATCCACTTTATAATTTCCGCTAGTTATTCATTAAGGTTAATTCAATCAAGTTGCATCCAGGTTTTCGATGTTTCAAGTTAATTAGTCTTTGAGATTAGTTTAATGCATTTGCATCCGTGTTCCAATCTCCGTTAATTTACTTTTGAGAGTAGTTCAATACATCTCAAGATCTAGTTTCGATTTTCCATTATTTATATTTTGAGGTTAGTTGAATGCAATTTGCATCCCATTTCGATTCCCATTATTTTTTTTTTTAGGTTAGTTCAATGCAGTTGTATCAAGTTTCCGATTTCTCATTAATTATTATTTGCGGTTATTTCAATACATTTGCATCCAATTTTCAATTTCATGTTAATTAATTGTTCTTTAAGGTCAGTTCAATGCATTTGCATTCAGTTTCTGATTTTTGGTTAATTATTCTGTGAGATTAGTTTAATGCATTTGCATCCATTTTCCGATTTCTCGTTTATTATTTGATAATATTGCATTTGCATATAGTTCCCGATTCCCAATTAATTATTGTTTGAGCTTATTTCAATGAATTTGCATCCAGTTTCCGATTTCCCGTTAATTACATCTTGAGGTTAGATCAATACATTTGCATCCAATTTATTATTTATGCTTTGAGGTTAGTTCGATGCAATTACATCTGGTTTCTGATTTCCCGTTAACTATTCTTTGAGGATATATCAATGCATATTTGCATTTAGTTTTTGATTTTCCACCAATTATTCTATGAGGTTAGTTCAATGCGGTTGCATCCCAAGACGATTTTTGATTTTCTCGTTAATTATTTTTGAGTTTAGTTCAATGCATTTGCATCTAGTTTCGGTTTCCCATTAATTATTATTTGAGGTTTGTTTGGTGTATTTGCATACCGTTTACGATTTTCTATTAAATATTTTTCAAGGATTTGCATCCAATTTCCAATTTTCTGTTAGTTATTCTATGACGTTAGTTTAATGCAATTTGCATCCAGTTTCCGATTTCTAGTTAATTACTTTTTGAGTTTAGTTTATTGTATTTGCATAAAGTTTTCAATTTCCCGTTAATTACTCTTTGAGCTCAGTTATGTATTTGAATCCAGTTTTTGATTTTCTTTTAATTATCCAATGTGGTGTGTAATACCAACTTCTACTAATCCATCTGTAGTGTCCTTGCAAACATGACATAAAAAATAATTATATTTGATTTACTATGTTGGATCATCAAAGATTATCTAGTTCCCGATTTCCGTTAATTATTCTTTAAATTATGCATGACTCACTATGTGGAATCTGCAAAGATTATCTATGAACGGGTATTGTTATATTAATTATTCTAAAAAATATTTACAAATATGCATAACTATTATATATTAATATTATATTGATCACTCATCCAAATTTCTTATAACGTGAAAACCTCACTCTCCATTAAAAAAAAACTCACATTTGATAAAACCCTCCAACTTCATTTTGTTGTTTAATAATAGAAGTTTGATTGAAATTTTGTGAGATTGCCTAATAAGGCGAAGTTCATATATATTGACGCTTACTTGAATAAAAGGAGTTACCAATCATCTGAGGAAAGAGATAAGATAAACACAATTCTAAATGCAAAACTATACTTATCGAGACATTCTCACAACATATAATTCAACTATGTTTTGAGGTTAGCTCAATGTATTTGTATCCAGTTTCTGATTTTCCATTATTTATATTTTGAGGTTAGTTCAATGCAGTTAAATCTAATTTTCGATTCCCGTTATTTTTTTTTAGGTTAGTTCAATGCGGTTGCATATAGTTTTCGATTTCTTGTTAATTATTCTTTGCAGTTAGTTCAATATATTTTCATCCAATTTCCAATTCCCTGTTAATTGTTCTTTGAGGTCAGCTCAATGCATTTGCATCCATTTTCTGATTTCCCGTTAATTATTCTGTGAGATTAGTTTAATGTATTTGCTTACAATTTCCGATTTTACGTTTATTATTTGATAAGGTTGCATTTGCATATAGTTTCCGATTTCCCGTTAATTATTGTTTGAGGTTAATTCAATGAATTTGCATCCAGTTTCCAATTTTCCGTTAATTATTTCTTGAGGTTAGTTCAATACATTTGCATCAAGTTTATTTTTTAAGATTAGTTCAGTGCAGTTGCATCCGGTTTCCGATTTTCCGTTAATTATTCTTTAAGATTAGTTACACGCATTTGCATCATGTTTTCAATTTATAATTAATTTATCTTTGAGGGTTAGTTCAATGCAATTGCATCCAGTTTTCGATTTCCCGTTAATTTAATCTTTGAGGGTTAGTTCAATGCATTTGCATCCAGTTTCCAATTTCCCGACAATTATTTTTTGATATTAGTTTGATGTATTTGCATCCAAGTTTTGATTTACCATTAATTATTCTTTGAGGTTAGTTTAATACAGTTGTATCCATATTCTGATTTTATATTAATTACTTTTTAAGATTAGTTTAATGCTTGCATTTGCACTCAGTTTCCGATTTCCCGTTAAATATTATTTGAGGTTAGTTCGATGCATTTGCATCCAGTTTTCGGTTCCCCATTAATTGTTTTTTGACGTTAGTTTCATTCAGTATTATATATGTTTTAAAATATTTGTCATTATTGCTTTGCCATTATTTTTTTTTTCGTTATTTTCTATTGTATATTTTGTGATGTTATTTTTTGTATAATTTAATTTTCCACATGTAATTTGTTTTGGATTGGTATATAATTTATTTAAGCCCAACGTCCACTTTAATGAATCTCAATTATTATTATATATATAGTGTTGAAAATTTATAAATTTATAAATTTAATTGGAATATGTCATAATTATTGTGGTTGAGAATAGTGATTTTGGAATCCTTGACTATGAATAAATGTTTAAATCCCATTGTGGATGACGATCAAATCGAAAGGATTTTAGGAAAATCGTTTTTTTCGGTGGAAACTATTATTTTTAGCAATTTAGTTTTTGTCTCATTTTTTTTTTCAGAATTAGCTATATTGTTTAGGAAAAGTTGGAGACTCTGTGAAACTCTATATGGGATTATTTTTCTGTAATTAATTATAGTATTTAGGAAAAGTTAGAGACTCTCTGAAACTTTAGATGAGATTGTTTTCTTATTTATATATATATATTTTTTTATAAGTAGTAATAGAGTCTGCGAGTGTTCCAAAAAATAGACTGGTGATGGTATAACTATAATATAGATCTAAGGAATTGGAATACATAATAATTATTGTGGCTGTAATTGTGATTTTTTGAATCCTTAACTGAATAAATGTCTAAATCACACAGTGGATGGCGCATCAAATCGAAAGGGTTTTACAAAAATCGTTTTCGGTGGAAGTTATTGTTTTTAACAATTTAGTTTTTTGTCTCCTTTTTTTTTTCGTAATTAGCTATATTGTTTAGGAAAAGTTGGAGATTCGGTGAAATTCTAGATGGAATAGTTTTTTCGTAATTAGCTATAGTGTTTAGGAAAAGTTGGAGAGTCTATGAAACTACAGACGGGATAATAGAGTTTAGAAAAAATTGGAATCTCTATAAGGGTATAACTATAATATATATCTAAGGATAAAGATAAATATTTGTTTCCTATTTTATCTCCTACTTTTTCTTAATTAGCCATGACACGTGGACACTCTAGAAACGCTTCCTCAATTGAAGAGGTAGAGCTATAATATATATATAAAGATATACAAATACAGGATCTAAGCACCTTTTAAGTGACATGAAAATACTGCAAAAGTGATAATAACAATAAACAACATTCCCAGCATTCAATGGATACCGTAGTCACATCAGTTGAGAAAAAGGTTAGAGGAAGGAACCAATAGTCTCATATTGGGCTAGATTAAAAAGAAATACAGCTCATCAAAATATGTGCAGTATAAGATGGAATTATAAGTGGGTACTTCTTAGTTGATGGGCAGTTTATTTATCTTTAAAATGTTCATGGAATTATACGTGTTATACACGCTCTTTTATCCTCTCTAGTTTCATGTTAGTATGTTACCGATTTACTCCGACCTAGAGGCGCAATTGTTAACACTGCAATGTCCTCTAATGTAATGAACAAACAAAAGCCAAGCAACAACATTCACGTATTGTTACTTCAATTCACATAGCAATATAGCAATATAGTTGAAATAGACGGATCCAATTTCAGGTACCAATAAAGGTTAGCAATTACTCGTTCACACCACTGGAATGGACTGCAATTTCACGGGCTGCTGGTATATTTCTTACCACTCCAATCCTAATCTTAATCAGTCGTCCACTGGACCACGGCAGGAACCACAATCTCATCTTTGGTGGTGGAACTACCATAGGCTTTCTTTTTTGTCTCCCTGCCGGTTTTTTCAACGTAGCATGGATTTTCCCACCATACATTGCAGCAATTGTGGCCGCAAGTGTAGTCTGTAATGCCTCCCCACACTCGTCATCTAGGTGTGATGGTTTGTGGCTACTCAACATCAGTAGAATCACAACATCAATTCCCTCAGAGTAGGTCAGTTGGAAGTTAGCTGTCACTTCACGCTACAACTCTCGGTTGCCTAGGTGGTGGTATCATTTCTGCCTTCACTTACCGCATGCTTCATCACAGAGAAAAATTCATAAGCTTATGGCTGGTATCCATCTTTAGTGGCCTTAAATGGATTGTTGGGTCAGCCCATGCTTTCCTTTGAAACATCATATGCTAACCGTATTCAAATATCCACACGCCCCATAGTTAAAATAGAGCAACCAGGACCTCCTGTGATCCAAAGAAGAAGAGGGTTCTCAGTTGGCTTGTTCTCAGACTTGACGAAGTAGTAGAAGTACTGAACATCATTATTATCATCTACCCTCACATAACTGAAAATACACCAAAAAACAATCCCAAAAAATCCGAAACAATCCTATCAAGAGAATTCCTCCATCGACAAAACATAAGAACGGTCACCATCTTCCTTAGCCTCTTCATCATCACATCCGACCTTCCACTCAAATCCCCATTATCATCACTACTTTGATAAATAGAATAGGTAGATTCTAGTTCTAATTGTGTATTATCTATGTGGAGAGGAGTCTATTTCCAATTCGAGGCCCCCGCTCCTTTTATGAGCAGCCTAAAGGTTCTTCCACAACGATATATCCCTCATCGGATTCTCCACTTCTTGATACCACTCTAACTGTTTCTAATCTATTGCTTTCAACAATTTCAATAGGCATAGATCATGAGTCCTCATTATTTCACATCACAACTCCCCGAATCTAATGTGTCTTGCTCTCCAAACTTTATATCCCCATCAACATTCTATTCAAATTTGAATCAGGGCTTATCTAGTCATTTGCGGTTCAGATTGAACATATTCCATCTCCACCTCACTCTCTACTTTCTCCTCCACACTATCTAGTTTCTCCTCGTCAATGTTTTCATCATCATCAATATTATGAAGGTCTCCGTTCCTTCGGGTTCGAAAACACCATTTTCACCTCCACGGACTCCATATTAACAACAAACATCTTCATGTGAACCTCCAAGGTCCCGTTTCTCTGATATGTCACTCTCAACCTTGGCCTCGGGGGCTTAATATAGTTGTTGTTCTTCCAAAAGCAAAAGATATAGACAAAAATAAAAATGAAAATAAAGGAGACATTATTTTTTAGATTCCCAAGTGACACTTAAAAAAAATATATAATGGCCTCTCTCAATGAGGGATTTGGGTGTATCCGAATAGCACTAACCCCATTCTTGCCTCGCCTTTGCTTTTTGTAGGTTATTTCAAGAGACCACGGCTTTGGTGAACCAACAAAAGGGTTCACCGAAATAAATTTCAATCCCTAGATTATCATCAAACCCATGCTGTTAATAAGAAAAGGTTGGGATAAAAGTGGAATAAAAGTACCTTAAAATGTGCTCCAATCAAGAAAATTTAGAAGACTTTGAGGATTCTGCCTAGTGTTGGGGGGTATCAGCCCCGCTACAAAGGAGCACTTCGAGGTGGTCATCAGCTCTTGATGTTCTGCCACTACATAATCTTTGTTTTGTCTAGAACCGATCAAATTTTGATATATCACCTGTATAGAGAGTATAAAAGATTAAAATATAATCAATATGACTACTAATAAGAGTGAAAAAGATAATCATATATATTGAGACAAAGCCATGAATACCTCCCCAGCATAGTGAGATATAGTAAAATCAGTGCGAGAAAGCTTTGGCTTGATAAAGCGCTTGTTATTTTTAGAATCATTGCAACGGTTGAGAAGGCTAGATGATTTTTTTTCTTTTTCTTTTAGAGAGTTTGGGGTTTTCGGGGTGGATGACGAACAATTAAAAAACCAAAGAAAAACAATTAAAACATCGTGGATCAACATTAAGATTAAGTATATTTTCAACATGCTACAACACCACCACATTTTACTTCAGGGCTCAATAACAAACAGAGGTTGCAAATAAAAGAAAAAGAGAACTTCCGAGTTCAGGCAATGGGTGAAGCAAAATGAGCATAAAATTATTTGTACACCGAAATTGTTCAGTGACCAATTTAAATTCAAACAATATTGTAATGGTTGTTTTAACTCCACACACACGCCAGAGAGAGAGAGTACCGCGGTCAACGCTGACGGCTTTCCATCCTCCGTGAGTACCTCAACTACGGTTCTTGACCGATCGGCTGAAGTAAAAAAGAAACAAAAGGTAGAGTTACACAACAAAGCCTGTGCATGACATGATTTACAAATTTTCGGCAGAACCACCACTTGTTAAGCAGGAATTTGTTTGTTTTTCTGCAAACTTTAATAAAAATCGACCTTGAAGAATCTTATTTAAAATGTATGACGCAAATACTTTAACTGATCAGTAGAAGAAAGAAAAAAAAAAAAAGAGGATTACTGTAAATACCTTGCTTTGAGAAGTAAACGAATCTAGTAAAATTGTTTTGTTGTTCTTATAATTTGAAATCAAGGGCATCTTGAGTTACTAATTTGGAGGAGGGGCAGAGGAAGAAAAGAGAAATAAGGATAATAGACTTTCTCAAATTTTTGGTTTTTTGGGTTTTTATGCGTACAAAAGGGGCACTGATTGTTTTTGGTTAATAGTTGGTAGTGTTTTGTAGAATTGAAAAAAGAGCGTGGAAAGATGTTTTTTATCTATTTTGGGTTACGAACAATTGAAATCGGCAAAAAAAGGCGTAGAATTCATTTTTTTATGAAAAATCTGATGTGTCAGTCTCAGAGAAAAAAGTGGGGCTGACGTGGGTCATCGGGAGCATTTTCCATTACTCCGTATTAATGGTCTTTGATTAGCATTTTGGGCACGGTAAAATTATTCTGGCACGCAAGTGCAATGCACATGTTTGTTTTTCGTGCTTATTTTATAATATCTATCCGAAACGATGAGCGTGAAATTTATTCTGACACGCGCGATGCGCCTGTTTTTTGTGCGTACTTAGTTTATGCTAGCCTCCATACATCTGTATGAATCAAATCAAGTCTACTAGCTTTCAGGGTCTGACCCATTCTCTGAAAATTCACCCGCTTATGCTTTCCAAATACACAGTTCTCACAGAAGTTAATTTCAGTCGACTGTAACTTTGGGAGTTTACTAGAAGAATGAAGGATTTTCATTCCTTTCTCACTCATGTGACCAAGTCTGCAGTGCCAAACATTCAGATCCTCTTTCCCATGTGCCACGGCAATCGACTCACAACCATGTGTAGTCATGTAGAGAGTACCATCTTTCATGCCATTTGCAATAACCATTGAACCCTTCGAGACCTTCCAAGTGTTACCGGTGAAGACTGTAACAAATTCTTCACTTGCCAATTGTCCCACATAAATCAAATTCTTCCTCAAATCCGGAACGTGTCTGACGTCCCTCAATAACCATAACGAACCATTCATCTTGACATGCACGTCACCCTTGCCGACAATGTCACAAGGTTGCTCATCATTGAGAAAGACCGTTCCAAGGTCACCTTCGGTGTAGTTCTCAAAGAACTCTCTATGTGAGGTAGCATGAAAAGATGCGCTGGAATCAAGTACCCAAGACTTCTTCTTTTGCTCCATCGAACATATTAAGACATCATCTACCATCTCAACAACATTAGCTTCTTGATTCTTTTTCTTGTTCTTATTAATGTTGTTGTTTCTTGGTGCTGGGCAATTGGGACTATAGTGGCCAGGCCTACCACAGTTGTAGCATACAACTTCACTTATGTCTTGAGGTTTGTGTTCAACGCTTTGCAATCGGGGGGCTTGAGATTTCGATCTCCCCCTCCACTTTTTCTTACCACGACTCCTGTTTGAATTCCTTCCCCTACTTTCAGTGCTCAATGCCGACCCTGAAGTTGACCCCGAAGATGAAGGACAATCCTGTCTCCGGATTTCCTCGATTAGTACCATACTAACAACATGCTCAAACTTCAACTTGGTTATTCCCGCAAAGCCGCCATAGTCGCCTTCCAACTTGGAGGCAATTGTCCAAGTATCACCAAAGCTAGCACCTCATCACTAAATGTAATCTCAACCGACTCCAATTGGTCCTTAGTTTGGTTGAATTCATTTAGGTGATCCTTGAAGGAGGTCCATTCCGACATTCTTATACTAAATAGCTTGGTGATTAAATAGACTTTGTTCGCAGCCGAGGGTTGTTCATACATTGTAGTAAGTGCCTCCATGAGAGACTTCGCCGTCTTCTCGATTTTAATATTGAAGGCTACCGACTTCGAGAGACTCAATCGGATTGTGGCCAATGCCTTTCTATCTTGCAAATCCCATATGCCTTGCGGAATCTCCTCGAGCTTCTCACTTATCAACGTTTCCATCAAATCCTTTTGATAGAGTACGTCCTCGATTTGCATCTTCCAATAGCCGAAGTTTGTTCCGTCAAACTTCTCTATCTTGTAGTTTTCTTTGTCGGTCGTCATGACTTCCATTGAACCAAAACAACGGTGGAGAACTTCTCAGAGGAATTTCTACAAACACCTAGACTCTCTGCTAAAGGTGGAGTCTTTCCTCACACACCTTGTTCCAATGATTCAAACTGTGGCTCTGATACCACTTTTTGGGAGATTTCACTAAAAAGTCACACCTTAATCTAGTTACTTTCTATTCTAAATGATTTCAACTTGGAGCTCACACCAAGACTTTGGTAGTTATCACAACAAACTCAACATAGCAAAACCACTAATATATCATCACAATTCATAGCAACAATAAATATGGAAGTAAATAATGCAAAAAGACACAAAGATTAAAGATGGTTCGATAAATATTATTTATATCCACACAAGAGCCGAGTTTCCTTTATAGTAAAGATTAGAGAGTTTACAATAGGTAACAAGAATCAAGAACAAGAGGCCTCACTCAAACCCTAGCTCAATAGAGCTCCCACAATACCCAAGAAATGAATCTCTCAAAGTTTTCTCAAAACCCTATTCTATTTCTTTTATATAAGTACACATAGAAAAATGTGAGAAAATGGGCTTTGGGCCGAAATATCAGAAATCAGTGAAAATTTCGGAAGGCTTAAGCGTGGGTCACGCCTTGGCCAAGGCTAATCCGAGCGTGGGTCGCACCTCAGCCAAGGCTAATCCGAGGGCAGGTCGCGCCCTCTTCTCCAAGCTGAAAACTCTTGAACGCGGCATATGGACACCGGAGCAAAGCTCGATGGTTCCAAAAACCCAACAGGTTGGGCCCAAATGTCTTGGGATCAATCCCACCCTCACCTGGGAAGTGGTATAGGGGATAGGCTTAAGGGTCAAGGTAAAAATTGATTCCTTAGTTACTCACTTAAATTGATATCACTTGTTGAGTAATCATAGCCTCAGTATAGTCATATGGGCAAGCACTCATTCTTTTCAAATTTGAAACTGATAGAGGTTGATAGGATATATTATGCATGTAATATCCACACTTAGATATGGTTTGTTCACTGTAGAACATGGAAACAACTTCCGATACTTTTAGAAGATTTGAATAGACAGTGTTACTGTACCATCCAATCTTTTGGGTGAAGATGTCATTCTTTATCCGTTTCATTTGTAGATGTAAAAATAGGTGAAGAAGTCATTTTAGGTCAAACTGCATTCTTATTGTGGTAACATCTTGAAGAGTTTATCCTTAATGTTTGTATTTAGTATGCTCGTAATCCTATCTATGTAAATTCTTATATGGCCCTGTTTGGCAGCATGAATTGCTCAACCTGTAGAAAGAATAAAGCCCTGTATACTAGGTAGGGGTGGGAATTTGGCCCTAACGACCCTAATCCGGCCCTGACCGACCCGACCCTAAGCCCTATAAAGCCCTCACAACTAAAGCCCTCACAGAGTTTAGGTGGTGGGGCAATGCGCCCTAATGCTTAATTCTAGGTAGGGCTAGGTTAAGATTCTAAAACATAGGCCCGACCCTAACCAAGCCCTAACCGGCCCTGTTTCATACTTTCACTATAAATACACATACCATAATTGTCCAACTATTTGTTAAATATTTTCAATTAAAATAACATTGTCCTTTGTAATTTATCACTTACACCCAAGTGGTACTTCCAATAACTTGTTTTATATAACAAAAAACTTGTCAACTTAGCAGCCATGAAGAATAACAATGAGCACTAGCCTAATAAAAAATAATACTTTATTCCTTTGATCATCAAGTCAAAGTCCATAACTTATTATTCTCAATTTCTTTTCTCACTTATTTCTTATAAATTATATTTTTATTCACATCCAAGCCAAGTCTAAAACTAAAGGTTTCCTTCCACACCATTAAAGCAAAATACAGAGCAGACATTTGTAACATAGAAACCAAAAAAAACACCCTTTGTGGAAAAATGACATTTATAATCTCAAACCTTTCTCCATCACTTGTTCAAAAGCCAATATTTTCATTTCCATATACAAAGCTTGAATCACTTTTAAATTAGAAGAAAGGTAATATTATATTTGTTTGAATCTATTATAGAAATAATTTATGATATTACAAATAGTTTAACAACTTCCATGACCCTTAACCAAAACTATTATGTTTCTTCTTTATATCTATTACTTCTTCCTTTAAAATGATAATATAATTATTTGTCTATGTATTTCAATGTTAAATGTAATTTTAGTGAGGTTTGAGTACAAAGGAATAACAAATTCGAACTCTCGATGTACTTCAGTTCATTAGATTGTGGATGTGCATTTTAAATTTTTGGACTTATACAGATTATTACTAGATTGGTTGGACTTTGAGTTTGTAGATTATTGTACATTTTTGTAATATAAATGAGTTTTAAAACTGATGTAGTAAAAAATATATATATATATATATATATAGGACCGGCCCTAAAGCCCGACCCTAAAGCCCTTAAAGAGGGCTAGGGTCAGGGTCAGGGCTTGAGATTTAGACTTGTGACCCGGCCTTAATATCTGAAGGGCTTTAAATGTTTAGGGCCGGGCTAGCCCGACCCGGCCCATTGCCCCCTAATACTAGGTAAGGTGTTTGGTCGGTTCATTTTATGAATTGGGGCCACAACTAATGAGTAGGGTATAAACGGGATAGATCGTGAAACTAGAAAAAATGTGTATAGTGGATCTTTGGGTTTAGGTGAGATACCGTAATATACGAAAGAAATACATGAGAGAGAAAACATCATTTTATCATTCATTCGAGTTATACACTCAAAAGATCGAACCTTCTTCTTCACCCACTCATTTTCTTCTCTCACAAATTCTTCCTTTCACCTTTTCAAATTAAAATTCGAAATCAGAACAGGAGGAGCAAACAAAAAAAAAAACATAAACGGTTTATGACTTCTTCTTCTTCACTGTCTCCATTCCAATCGACCGACCACCGTTTTGATTCTTCCATGAAACTATGTTGAATTGAAGTTCGATATTTCTTTTTGAAGTTACTGATATGGGTTTTCTTTAGTCTATTTGTGTGTTTTTTTAGTTTTTATTATTTTTTTTATTTTGGGTGATTTTTATTCCATTGGGAGAGTTGGGAAAAAAAAAAAACAATGAAAAACAGTATGAGACAATCCCTCTAAAGTAAAAGGGACCAAACAATTTATAGAGTAATTATTTTTGGAGTATCCACCACTTGTTTTCCATACCCTAAACATGGTCGAGTACTACCGAATTTCACATGGCCAAACAAAGCCTATAACTCTACTTCAACTGCGCCTTTGATGATATTGAATTAGTGACCCGAGTTTCACATTTTTTTCTTTGATTTTCATGGGGTCCAACATTTGAAAAGCAGGTTTTACGATAAATCTCTCTGAGTCTTGAGTGCATAATCAGGTCTATAAAAACTCCTCCCCAGCGAGAGAACTCATAAAACCTCCCTATTTTTTTCAAAAACAAAACCACAACTTAAATGGTCACAAATACCCCCTGTAACTTAGCTCCTGAACAAAGAACTAGGTTCTCATATTTTTCTACGTCTTTTTTTCTATTGAGAAATAAAAATAAATAATAAACCCAATACAAATATATAACTATTTTATTGCAAAAAATCTCAAAAATAAAAATAAAAACTGAAGATGAAAGATGAAGATAAATATAAAAATACTTGTTTCTCCACACAAAAAGAAAAGTCTAAACTAAAATACCACAAAAGCCTATGTTTTTTTTTAAAGAAATGTGTGGTTTTGCAAAGTAGAAAGCTAAATAATCCAAAATTTGTTTGAAAAATTATATTTGTTTTTACATAATACACTACAATTACTATTTTGCATATTGAAACATATATGCAAAAACAATTTTACATAGTTAAAATGCTAAGCAAAAATACATTTTCATTCGAAATTACTATGTAAAAATCAATTTGCATAGTGAAATTGTCATGCAAAAATAAATTTGCACAGTCGATTTGATATAGTCAATTTGCTACGCAAAAATAAATTTACATATCAAAAATATTATGCAAAACTAAATTTGCATAGTCAAATTTCTATGCAAAAATAAATTTACATACCGAAATATTATGCAAAACTAAATTTGCATAGTCAAATTTATATGTAAAAATAAATTTACATAGTCAACTTGCTATGCTGATTTTTTTGCACATTGAAATGTCCATTTATAACACCGGAAAAGAAATAAATCAATTGAAAGAAAATCAAATTTTGACGAAAAGTCGAAAACTAATCCACAAAAGAAAAACAAAGAAGAGTGAAAGCAAACATATCCACATCCACCAGTTGAAAAGATAAATTTGCACTAATCTTTTTCAATACACATGAAGTTGAATTGAAAAAGAAATTAAAAATTGATTCCACCCCTCCAATTGGAAGTTAAGACCGTTATTTTTCATTCAAAAAACAAGTTGAAGAGATGAATGAGTTTATTCAAGATCAAATCTTCCAATGAACCAAACTCCTCTATAGCATAATCATACGTGATTTTTAAATCGTAAATGAAAACTTTCTAAAAAGGCTTTTCAAAATTGAACATAATAGAAGAGAAAGTAAAGAAATTAAATTTATTGAAGGAGAAACAATGAGTGAAAATGAGTTTTTTTTCTTCAAAGGGTAAAAAGGGAAGAAAAAAAATAAGAAGATAAACGAAAGAGATCGTGATTTCTTTTTTCTCAAAAATAAGAAGGTTATTTAACACCGCATGAATTATAGGGAGGTTATGAGGTGCGGGTCAAACGGGAGGGTTTTTTATGTACCGGATCAGAATCAGGGAGGTGAGGTCCATTTCTTGATGAAATAAGTACATGTCAGTCAGTGTAGCCTAAATGGTGGTCCGAAATTATAGAGTGGGCTAGGCGACCCTAGACCTTAAGTCCTGGACCGACTTAAGTCAGACATGGGCCCGGCCCAATCACGTGAAATTAGGATCTTGACTTCTTGAGTCAACTTGGACAATCTATGGTCCAAAAAGATATGGGCCGCAGTAAAATTACCGCCAAGTAAAACTCGTATATATAACACTTGAACTACACTATTCACTCCCGATGGAGTTTCCAGCCATTTCCAAATCTCACTTACTAAATTTTGACCCCAACCCTAAACCACTCCCTCTAACTTTCCATTCACAAACAAATTTCCGTTTCAAATCCACTGATCATGTCATTAAAAATAGATTCTACATTTTCTCTGAATCAAAAAACGAGTACACTACTACCAATATCTCATCATTGTTTAAAAACAAGAAAACTTGGATTCACTTCGTTGGTGTTGGTGGTTGTGGAATGTCGGCATTAGCAATGCTGGCTCTGAAACAAGTAAGTTAAATTGTTAAACCCTGGTTTTGCAATTCATAAACTCGCAATGTAGTTTGATTTTGGAATTTTTTTAGGGGTTTGAAGTTAGTGGTTCGGATATTGTGTGGAATGAGTATATGGATCGATTGCGTGAAGCTGGTGCGAGGTTGTTTGTGGGACATTCGGTGTTGAATATTGAGAGGAAGGGTTTTGGTTCTTGTTTACCTGATAAAGTGGTTGTGTCTAGTGCGATTGGATCAGATAATGTGGAGGTTTTGCATGCTAAATCCATGGGAGTACACGTGTAAGTATTTGATTGATTAATAGACCTAATACTTTGTTAAACTGTTCACTGTGATAACTGATAAGTGATGACTAATGTCATCTTTGGAAAGGTAGAAGAAGACTGGGTTTTGTGAGTTGAAAACGAAAAAGGCGGGAAGGGATTTAATATGAAAAGAGAAAGTTATGAAAGGGAAACTCCCACCTTGTAAATGTCAAAAAAGTGTCAACTACTTTGAAGTGGCGAACCCTGCATCCGCACGTCCGTGCCCCCTTCAGATGCATACCGCATATCTTAATTCAAAATGCGTGTAGGTGTAAATCCTGAGGTGACACGGGCGTGTGATGAGGGGCTCTATCACTTTTATTTTGTTTGTGTTTCTGAGATGAATTGGAAAAACCACACCTAAGATAATACTAATATTGAATCTTCTTATTTGTAGTGTCTTACCCATATATGGATTTCGAAACACAAACAGTGTACACTTGTAGGGAGGAGGGGTAGGCGACATCACCAGTTTAAAAAAGCAGTTGAATCTATTCTTAAGTTATTTTCTTGGTGATGTAAATTTTCTTTTTCAGGTACAAAATATCTATTCGATCGTTTTAATCTTTTTCTTTACACAGATTAAAAAGAGGAAATTGGTTGGGAATGATTACAGAGCACCACAACCTTGTTGCTGTTAGTGGAACTCATGGTAATTGTATTTTGATCTGTCTCCAATTGGATGTCTTTCCTTTTATCAAATTTTTATCTGCAAAGCAAAAGCATTGGGGTGAGAATATCTATATCAAGAATGCCAAACATCTATGTATGTGAAAATCACGTGATAGTAATTAGATTAAATATAAAACAGATTTTGCTCATCGTAGTTTACTCTTATTTGTTGATTCAAGTGAACAGATCCCTCCCGTTCATTCTTAGCTTTTAATTCAGAAGTCGAAGTTGCTTTTTTAGAGAGTTATGTGACTGACACATGCCAGTCAAATGGTGAACAAGTTATAGGGTTTCACATTCGGTAGGATCTTGTCAGATGCAACTTCCTGACACTAACAATTCTGTCCTCTGTGTTGTGTTCTAGAAACAAATATAATGGAAGTCATGCAAACTCTGCATTATTTTTTAGTTTGCTGGTTGCATTAGGACTGTAATGATTCTATTTTTTTGTCTGACGGTTGCAGGAAAAACAACAACGGCTAGTATGCTTGCATATGTATTAAGTGCGATGGGGGTTGATCTTACTGCTGTAGTTGGGGCACAAGTGCCGCAGGTAAATTATCTCTTCACCCTTTGCAACAGTTTAATTTATATACCTCATCTTTTAATTTAGTAGGACACTTCATTTGTATGAGCACTTAAATTTTTGTATTTCATAGAGAACCATTTATAAAGAGGGGTTCAGCTTAAAGTTAAATGTGACAGAAAAAATGCATCTCATAAACATTCACATAATATCATATGATAAAAACTAAAACAATCTGAATGCTCTATTTACAATCTCACAACCAATTTCATTCAGAGAAATTTTGGTAGAAGTTGTACAACAAGGATGAATCCCAAGGCTCAGAAAGAAAGTAATGGATGGTGGACTGAGTGTTTACCTGTTATTTCCCATTTCTTCACAGCCATGTTATAAAGATTTTCTTAATGATGTCTGGAGCTCATACCTCAGATGATTGGCTAATTCTGTTGTAAGGTTGCACATTCAAACCGCTCTCACCTATCAAAAGAAAATACATTTTGCCCATTTTGAAGTTTATTGTTCAAGCAACGTCTTGCCAATTAATGAACTGTTTTCTCTCTTCCCTCCCCCCGCCTCCCTTTTAATGCAACATTCCTACGTCTGTGTTATGTTTAGTAAGTTGCGAAGAATGAATTTGTCACATCCCCCCTTTATTGCAACACGCCTATGTCTGTTAAATTTAGTATAGTTGAGAAAACTTAATTCAGTATGGTATATATGACATGGAATGTATAGCACATTTTAGAAGTTTCCGGATTCTTTTATTCTTTGCAGTTTCCAGGTGGAAATATTCTTTGCTGCCGGAGTCCCAATTTCATTTTGGAGGTACTCTCTCTCCTTTTCTATGTGCATGTGTGGATATGGGGGACTGTAGAATAACCTTGAGCAACGTTTTGCCATCTACATAATATGAAGAAATATCTATTTTACATTTTTACTTAACTCTTCTGCTTTTCTTATTACTGTACTTCTTTTTACTTTCTTACTTGGTTTCAAATGCTTTTAAGTTATAAGATTTTGTAGCTATAAGTGAGGTTATTGAAGAAAGTTTTCATCTGTTTTGCAAGTACATACACTGTAGTTTATCCTCCCCTCCCCCTCAACCCAATGGCGATTTTTTTTCCCCTTGTTTGCTAAGAGATCGTGAGTCTAGGGTGCTGATCCTCTGAAACAAGAACAATATTCTTTTCTTCCAATGATCATTGTTTCTTATTAGATTTTCACTGCCGGAAAACTTATGGAGTATTAAATTGCACCATTTCGTAATTTCTTGACAAGGCTGATGAATATGATGGTTGTTTCCTCCAACTATCACCATATATTGCTGTTGTGACAAATGTGGAATGGGAGCATGCTGATATCTTCCAAGATGAGGTCTGGTATTGGCTGAAATCTTTTTGCATGGGAACCAAAGTTTAATTTCAGGGATGTTTATCTATTTTCTAGACTCAATTGACTATTTTTTTTTTTGTCAAATAGGAGGCAGTCAAGAATTCATTTAAGAGGTTTCTAAAGCAGATCAAGGTCGGTGGACATCTCATATTATGTAGAGATAGGTACATAACTCGATATTTTCATTTTTTTTCCTATTATTATTATAATTAGACAATATGTGGAATTTTTTGGACATAAGAAGCAAAATTTCCAGCGAAAAATATTATTCATAATAAAAAACTTCCAACATACACCATCTTCACAACAGGGAAGAAAAAATGACCTTTTTTTTTTTTTTGGTTGGTTTTTTATGGTGTTGCTGCCCAGGATCGAACTGGGAAGAAAAAATGACCTGTTAGAAGGATTCAATTCTTTCTTGGTTAACTTGCAACTTTTTAGTTGCTTGAAGGCCTTACATGAAAATTTAATTGTCAATGAGCTAAAGCTACCACAAAAGCTTCAAAAGTGGTCTTACATCTATATCAGTAATCGTATTTTGTCTACTTGAGCTTGTAAACATTTGGCGGTTTTAATTTCGGCCTCAAAGATCCTAAATTTAGTTTGACAAAAAGCTTCTAAGACTTATGACGAGGCAGAAAAATTGAACAGTGGTATTAGTTTATTAGAATCATTTGTAGCTTCTGATTAGGATGCAGTTGAAGAACGGCATTTAATTTTTAGAATAATTGATCTGTTTTTAGTCTCTAATATATAAAATCCTTTACAGTGAAGGTGCATATTCATTGGTGAGTGAGACATGTATTGGAACTGCACCAGTGCTCTCAAAGTGCACTTCACAGCCATTGAATGCTGGCTACAGAGTGACCACTTATGGGACTTCAAGTTTGAATGAATGGTGTGCATCATCCATTTGTCCAAACTCACAAGGTGGTACTGACTATGTATTGGTAACTTCCTACCTAACCTATATGCTTCTATATGCAAATTGTACGTTTTTTATTCTAGGAAAGTAGGCAATCTTGCAAGCTTGAAATATATCGTATTTTTCTCTCTAAAAGAAGTTAATTATGGTCATATAATGGACAAGACACTTCCATTTTTGTTCCAGTTTGCTACTGGTTGCAAATATTTAGGGGTTAACTAGTATTACACCCCCTCTCTAAAAGAAGTTAATTATGGTCATACAATGGACAAGACACTTCCATTTTTGTTCCCGTTTGCTACTGGTTGCAAATATTTAGGGGTTAACTAGTATTACACCCCTACTAGATGAGCCAATTAGGATTTCACCCCCACTAGATGGGAAATTAGGGTCTCCCCAAGTACACAAATTAGCTCATCGAGTGGGGGTGTAATACTAGTTAACCCAATATTTAGACCTATTTACATGCACGGGCCTTTCTCAGGATTGCTGTGGTGCACCTAGCCACCTACTATAGTTGATGCACCATGATGTGGTTTAATCTAGTCTTGTATATGTCGCAAGGCTTAGATGAAGACTTTTTTGAGTATTTGAGGCAAGAAGTAAGCCTCGACAATCTTGTAGAATAATGCTTTGAAATATATACAAATTATTATGCATGGATAAAAATTATAAGAGGTCAATACTAAAGAAAAATACAAGTCATTTAGCAATTGGCTGTATTTCACCTTCATACGAACATATACAAAAGAAAAGTAGAAGAACACATAGATTTGAAAATATCTTTTTACTACTAAAGAAAATTTGAAACATTAAATCATCAATTCCTTAGACAAGAAGAACAACTTTTGAAGCTTGTTTTCATCTTGGTCTAAGAAATTCGTTGCAAATAACTGAGTCTAAAAACGTAAGTATTGCAAGTGACTGAGTCTAACCATTGATGCGCCCTGTACGCCTCAACCACAGAATGCACAAGCCTCAGCCCTTCTTTCAAGGTGTAAACCACGAGCAACGCCTTGAGGCATATGTCTGTTGCACATCGAGCCAAGCCTCTCACAAAATGGGTTTAATTAAGTGCGTTTTCAGCTTACTAAGATTGGTTGCAAAACTGTGACTATTCTACTGTGCTCCTTGTAATTTTACAATTTTCAATGTTCATTTGACATATAAAAGAAGGGTTAATTTGTCCAAACAACTCACTTTTGTCACCACTTTATAATAACCCCCCACATTTGTAAACATCACGATTTCCCCCCCGCTCCATCTGACTTCCATCCATGTTCCGTTGGTATTTCACCTAATACCAAAAATACCCTTTGGTTTGATTGGTAGAGTCAAATGAAAACATTATGTTGGGGGGTTTAGACAAAATGTAATCCATTTTTGGGAGGGGTACTTTTGGTATTAGGTGAAATACCAACGGAACTTGGATGGAAGTCAGATGGAGTGGGGGGAAGTCGTGATGTTTACAAATGTGGGGCGGTTTATTATAAAGTGGTGACAAAAGTGGGGGGTTTGGACAAATTTCCTCATAAAAGAACAGTATTTAGCAAGAAGATCAGTACAACAGTTTCTGATTTCTCACAGTTTCTGATTTCTTTTCTCTTAAAGAAATCATATGGCATACTACTTATTTAAATCAAACCTTACAATTTGACTGTATCCTGACCATGTTGACCGCTTCATACACGCATACGTTCCCGCATCCTCGTCCGACGCGGACACAGCCTACCAACAACGCCGACGCAGCCTACCAACAGCTGCGTCCGCGGTTCATTGTTATACATCACATTAACAAAATGTCCAATGATCTAAAGTCGGGAGTGATGCTCTTTGGCTCCTTAGGTTTCTAAGACTTTTTATCGTTCTACAATTGTTGTTCTGTGAGAGTTGTCTAAGAAAGAGTGTTATTTTCACAAATCTACTCATGTTTAGTATATTTCTCCTCCGATATTATTCTCCTCAGGGATTGATTACTTCTACAAGTTTGTCTATTTTCTTCTTAAATCATAGGTACGTGGAAGTAAAAGTTTTATGGTTATAGTATTGATCTCTTGCAGTGTCACATGGGGTCTCCAGTGGCAGACATCAGCCTACAATTGGCAGGAGTTCATAATGTTCTCAATTCGTTAGCAGTGAGTAGCAATTTCTCTTTCGTCAACTTCCCCGCCCCAACTTCTGTATGAAATATATATTTAGCTGCGCAGTTTCTAAACAGATCATATTTGTTGACTTCCTACTTAGTTTGTGTTTGATAGAAACTTTTTTATTTATTCCACCCCTTCAATGATAAAACATGTTACTGTAATATTGGTGTTCCCTCGTGCAGGTAATAGCAGCGGTCAGAGCACTGATTAATGATTATTGGCCAACTCAAAGATTAATTGACTGTATAAGGTTGCACTTACACAACTTTATTGGTGTTTCTAGACGATTTGAGATGATTGGTATTTTCAATAAATGTCATGTCTATGACGATTATGCCCATCATCCAACGGAGGTTCGTGCAGTTATTCAAGCAGCTCGTCAAAGATTTCCGCTCAAGGCTTTGTGGGTCATCTTTCAACCTCATACTTTCAGGTATGATTCTGAAGAAATTTAGAAAGGTATGCATGTGACTGCAATACACCATTTCAATACTTAACTAGCAGTACATTGTTTATCGAGGATGATAATTAATTTTTCAAATTGCCATATCTTGATTGCTTAAGCAGCCGTCTAGCAACGTTTCTCAAGGATTTTGCTACTGCATTGGGTGATGCAGATAGAGTTGTAATTACAAAGGTATATATTTGTAGACCCTTCTTTCAACTGTCTATAATAGGCCTACTGACGGTTAGTTTATAATGTCAGGTATATGATGCAAGAGAGACGGGCCTTTCAAATGTTAGTGGAAGAGATCTAGCAGTATCTGTTGTTGGCCCACTATCTGAATATATTCCTTGTGTGGTATGCCAAATTATATTTTCTTTATATCACCATAGAAAATATACCTTCTGTGGTAACAATTGGACATGCTTGGAAAAGTAGTATCTCAAATCAAATCTCTTTCCTTGATGAGTCCATATGTAGGCCGAAAGTAGTCCTGTCAAGCCTTCTGCATACTGTACCTGACTTGTGAACCCTCTCCTCCGAACCCAACTAGTCTAGATTGGTCAAAATAGCCAGTCTTGGTATCATCTTCCAGCAGACAATGTACTCTTCATTTCTTTTCATTAGCATGAGTCAAGTCCAGGGTGTTACTTCATCTCGCATCATCGTCCGTTGCAGCTTGTTTTTTAGCACCCCTCCCGTCTTTAAATCTCTGACCGGTCTTTGTTTATTGAGTACTTTTTCCCGGCAAACTGCCTCATAACCTCTTATAGAAGTACAAACCCATCTGACAAATATTAATTATTATAATTATTGAAAACAAGTATTAAGAAGATATTATCTGCCGTTTCATGCAACATGTTAAATCGTCATCTCCTGCACATTGCTCAGGTAGACTTGGTGGATAAATTGTGTTTTGAGATATCAAGCAGTCCTGCACAAGAACTTCTGGTTTTAACACTCGGCGCAGGTATCTAAGTTATTTTATTTCAAATGATTTTTTTAGGTAGCAATCTAGTAGAAAGAAAGTATGGTCTTTAGGTTTTTGGCATATTTTTGAGTAATGACTTTTTTAGAAAATACCGCAGGTGATATTACTGCTGTTGGCCCCAAACTACTTCAGAAGTTGCAGCAGATTCAGTGCCATTCCAACTAACATTGCAATGGCTAAATATAGGATAGAAGTTTCACTAATACTTAGCAATTTTCGCTGTAAAGTTTCAGCAGTTTACATGCCTATTGTCGTCAGCATAGTAAATCACCTTGTAGCATCAGGAACAATGAAAACAGAGTTGGTTGAGCTTCAGAAATAACGTCAGGAACTCACTTGGTATCAACGTTCCGTTTGAAACCAACTTCCAAGACTTCCTTTCACGGAGTTTCCATGTATTTTAAGTGGTGTTTACGCGGGCTAACTTAAAGTTCTTTATTTCATCAGGTGGGGGGCGCCCTCTGTCCAGCGTTTCTCTTTCTCTGCATAGAAGTTGCTTACATAACCCGCTATTCAAGTATAGTTGGGGTGCTTATATATTTGATTACCTAAGAAAACATATTATTGTTTCCTCTGCTGTAAAATAAGCTGATCAAATCATCACATTTTGTGTTTTTGTTAAGTGACAACTATTATGTAGTCAGATATGAAGTCGATTGTGTTAAGTTGGGTTGGCTAATAATGGGCTTCAATCAATCTCCTATGGCCTTCCTATTACCCACAATACCTCACGGTTAGGAGGACCAAAACCTAAAAACTCCGAATTAAAATGGGGATGAAAATACAATGAGAACTAAATGAAACCCGGTATTCCATTGACGCCAGTCTTGCAGTAAACTAAACCCAATAGGGAGAGCTGGCGTGCGTATCAGTGAACAATCCTCACATATCAAAGGCAAAAGTTGATTAGTGGAGGAAACTCGGAACTTCTCTACAGCAAATTTTTGCACTTACAGAAAGCCAATAATGCTTAACCTGCAATTTTAGTGAACAGGGATAAGGAGGCAATGCAGTTGGAAAGAGGTTTCAATAAAGAGGAAGTGGTCACTATTCTCTATCAATAACTCATAAGAAATTCCAAAGGAGGAAATCAAATGGTAAATTTCAAAAACTGTTGGATCACCATTCAAGTGGGATTTCTTGAATTGATTCTGAGTCTCTGAGAGGATCAAACTGTGTGAACCAACAGTTTGGAAGCCAAGTGTCAAATACACAAGTGCCAATAGTCTCACATGCCATGGACCTCAAAACCCTAAACCTCCTCCACATCAGGGATTTATTGATCTCAAGTTTAGCAATACCCAATTGTAGTTGATGATAACGCTCCATTATGATACACAATGATTTCAGTACAAAAAACAAAAAGAAAAACATTCAAGTGGGGAATAGAATGAGACTGAAAACTTCGCAATTAATCAGGCTTGAAATGGGATATGCCTGTATCTTCCTCCTAATATACAGAGTCTTACCACATCAAAATCTCTTCCACTGGACAGAAATACAAATGACAGGAATTGAAAAGCAAGTTGAATCGCTAGTCTAAGAGACAACAAGATTATAATGATAACTATCAAATAAGATTGCATAAAAACATTGAAAAGAAGAATAACAAACTCTACCTACTCGCTGTACACAGATTCCCCCTCCCCCGCTATGCTTAACCAAGTAGCAACTGCTTTAAAAATTCCCAAGGCACATCACTTCTTCCATCCCAACAAAAAAAAACGCCATACAAAGTGCAACAAAATTGAAGTTCCTCGAAAAACTATCAACCAAAGAACGAGAAAAACCCACGCTTCTTAGGTTCCTCCTCAACCATAACAGCCTTCATACTATCCTGCTCAACAAGCCTCCAAGCAGCCTGCTCAAATGCAAGTCCAGCAAGAGTAGGAGGCTTATTCAAAACAAGTGGGTACCCTCTATTCGTGCTTCGAATCACTTCTGCATCCTCAGGAATCACACCCAACAAAGCCAACCCCAACATTTCCTGAACATCCAATACCGACATCATATCTTCACCTCTAATCATATCCGTCCTAACTCGATTCACAATCATTTTAATATCTTTAATCCCATCACATTCAAGTAACCCCGTTACGCGATCAGCATCTCTAAGACTAGTTATATCAGGTGTAGTAACAAGTACAGCTTCATTAGCAGGTGTAATAGCAGTAATAAAACCAGCATCAATACCAGCAGGACAATCAATAATAATGAAATCAGGACTACCTTCTTGACGCGCTTTCAAAGCGTCAACAAAGCCATATCAAAGCTTTTCCTCCAAACCCCAGTGGTAATTTCGACCTGGGCTTCGAAATACACAAGAGTTCGAAATTAGACCAACGTTTATCACGCACCAATGCTTGGTCAAGTCTACAATCTCCATTTAGTACTTCAACAGCAGTGTAGTTAACACGGTTTTCTAAACCGAGAAGAAGATCAAGATTTCGTAGACCCACGTCAGCATCTATGGCTACAACTGAGAAACCTAGTCGTGCTAATGAAAGACCCACATTGGCTGTTGTTGTAGTTTTTCCCACGCCTCCTTTTCCAGATGTTATGACTACTACTCTTGGGGTTTCACCTGATAGTTCTGGTTTTCTATTCCATTGAAGAACTGAAACTGTTTTGTTGGGCCTATTTTTTAGATTAGATTTTCTAATTAAGTGTTTGGGTGTTGTTGATATTGGGAAAGGTGAGTTTTTTTTGTTAGGGCTTATAGTGTGAAGTTGCAGAGAAATCATGGCTGTGTATAGAGAAAGTGATGTTCACTTGTGTGTAGACACAAATAGTCTCTCTTGCCACACGTGTGGTGTAAAGAAGAGTGGAGTTAGTAAGTAGTTATGTAACAACAGTCTGGTGCATGGGATCAGTGTTTTAAGATGGTTCAAGAACGTTCTTTTGGCTTCTTTATTAAAAGGATACTCAACCACACTCTGGGCTTCAGAAGTTTTAAG
The DNA here is from genome assembly GCF_015680905.1 of Coptis chinensis. Lineage (NCBI taxonomy): Eukaryota > Viridiplantae > Streptophyta > Magnoliopsida > Ranunculales > Ranunculaceae > Coptis > Coptis chinensis. Next base: position 117,240,376 of record NC_141458.1, on the reverse strand, counting down.
AACAACTAGAAAAAGGTATGAAATACTCTCTTTTTATGGTTTCTGTATGCTATCATGAATCATTTGCTTGCTGTATGTAATAAAATTGCAGTCACTTGCTGTAGTATTTTTTTGATTACCCTATTGGAGAATGTCGTCAAGGGTGTTTTAGGAATGATAATTAAAATTTTGCATCACTTGCTTCTAATTAAGTACAACAATAAACTTCATGATTGATAGTTCAATACTATTTTATTTTTTTGGGGTATTTATGATAAAATCAAAATAATATTTATGATGGTTCAATAAGTTTTTAAAGATAGTACATAAATTCTAATGTTGTTTGAGGTCGTGAACAGTTGTATGGTCTACAAGATGTTGAAACTATTAGTGGGTTATATATGATTTTAAATTGTTTGTATTTTCGCGTGATTTTTATGTTAAATGGTCGGGAATACAAAAGTGTGTGGCATGGTGTACTGGCGTATGATAGAAGCTTTAAGATGATGAAAGAAGGTGGAGGTAAAATCTTATGGTGTGGTTTTACGATTTTGAAGTGGGCAAAGCAGTGGTGATTATCCGAAGGAGAAGGGGGTGTATGTTAAGGACGATTACATATATAAAGGCAATCGTAACAGACCTTGAGAAGATTGTGACTGTTAAAAAGATATAGCACGAGTATTTTCTATGTCCAATAAATTTGTTACAGCTTTATGACTCTTTTTGAGTTGGTTGGAGGCTTTTGAATTTCTTTCGATGCCATGTCACTTGTGTGCATTTTGATTCCTGTTGCTGTGATACATCCGTAATGGGAAAGCTCTCCCTTTGGTTTACGCTATCGCAAGCAACAAAAGCGGCAAGTACTTGAGCTTATGGCGCACATTGGTTCATCCATTTCTTAGAACCTCAAGTTCAGGATGAAGCCATGAATGGGGATATTAGCTGTATAATGGGGCTTTGTGGAAGCAAAGGAAAATTTTCTTACTAGATTACTTTAGATGGGCTTGGAGATGGAACCATAAAGGAAATCTTCCTAGATAGTGAATGACTTTTTGTTAATACGTGTTTGAGTACGTAGGCATGGATATTGGAAGTTGCAAATTGCGATGCGGTTCAATTTCCTTAATGGACTTTTCACATTTATATGTTATAATTACAATAGATAAACATATTCTTACGGCTTCCCTCTGTGCCTTGTGTGTGAGGCAGGCTTTTGGCTAATGAAGCCTTACTTTATGCCCTAGCTTTCGAGTATTGAAAAACGGATCGTCATAAGTGGCTTTTGGCCAAGATAAGATGTGAACAATAATGTGCCCTTCTGAAACTACTTCTCTAGGAGTCTTGTGAAAATTCTGTACAGCTAAAGTGCGGAAGCGTAGGTCAAAACGTTATAGTGGCTCACAGATTTCTAAGTGAGATCTCAATGAACAGTCAACTAAATTTGTAACTTTTTGCTAATTGTAACTCAATGTGCTTGCTACATTACTATGTGGTAGTCTTATGAGGTAATTGGTGGTATTAATGTTCTCATGTGCCTTTGGAGCACAGCCTTGTGCAAACCCATTAATTTCATCTTATGCAACTTCAGGTAGTGATGTGTGTAAGTCTATCTGGTGTTCAGGCTTCAATACCCTTCAAGCTTTCAAGAAGAAGAAGGTGCTCTTATCTGAATGCGTGGCACAACTGGATTACTTACTGCAAAGAATATTCTTAAAGGCATTTCTCTGAGAGGAAGATGGGGTAATATGTGCTATGAATTTCTTATCAGCCTTATTCTTTTTATACTTTACAATTTTTCACACTAACAATTGTGGTCGCACTAATAAAAGTAGGTACCATGACAATCTCACCAAAGAAGCATGGTAATGATATAGGTGAAGGAGGATCGCCAGTTACTGATGAGAAAGCCGAACCCATTGTGGCCTTCAGCAAGCCGCCTCTTCCACCTGTTATGGGGCCATTTCTTGTTTTCTCATTACTGGAAATGGTTTCAGGCCATGATAAAAATGACTGATAGGTCATATTATGATGCCATGTTGTTGTCTTTACTGTACTAGAATTGTTGGGGCGTGAGCGAGTTTGACTCACACGAGTCCAGACTGGAAAAAAATATTCAAAGCCACCTGTCCTCGGATAAACCAACATGACAAAAAAAAATCCTAACACCCATTTTTGTCGTCCCTCCACTGTACTGTCACCAAATCCATTGTTTTATTTTTAGGACGCTTCACATCTCGATCACCAGAACATACGACAAATCATCTGATATCTCTAATTGTGTAGGGTGTACAACCTGAGTAGGATCTCATCCACACTTTTGTAACATCGAAATGTGGAATACGTTATGAACCCATGCTAACTTTGGATGTGGTTCATGACGTGTTTCACGTTTTGATGTTACGAAAGTGTACAAGATCCTACTCGGGTTGTACACCTATGCAGTTAGAGATATCAAATGATTTGTAGTATGTTGTTCGACTTACACGATACTTTAGAAATAAGACGGTGGATTTGATGAAGGTACAGTAGAGCGACGACACAAGCCTGTGTCTTTGAATATATTTTTTCAATCTGGACTAGTGTGAGTCAAACCCACTCACATACTTGTTTGTTAGATTGTTGAAGATACGGATCAAGCTATTTCTACTATTTCTACTGAACAATTATCTAAAAATTAGGGGTGTGCCAGATTGGTATCAACTCGAGCAGTAAAACTATGAAGTTGGTTGTGTTTAATGTAGCATGTGAAAAAATAATCAACTTGTACGTTATGCAGACTGAAGAGAAACTCTTGTAGGTGGCCTTCGTTAGTAACTCTTCTGATGTAGTCAGGTATCTTTCTTGATTCAGCAAATATTAGTTTTCTTCTCCGAGATGTTTTAGAAGTCAAAATTTGATGTTCAATATTATTTATCGTCATGTAATGGATCTCGGTTCGACGCCATATCGTCAGGAAAATCATGATCCAAAAATTGTTGGTCCTGTAAAAATTCAATTCTTCTGATAGAGGATATACTTTTCTTGATAACTAATATAGATACATACGTGACTCGAACTTATATGAGAAATTCATACTTATCCGATGCCCACAGCTTAACTCAGTTCTTATCAAGAATTGTTCGGCAGTCTCTCTGAGTGCTGCCAAATGATTACAACTTTATTGGAAAAAATTAGTTACATGACATCAACCTTTTGAAATTTGCAGCACAGCACATAGAATATACATACATATATATTTGTTCAAAAGTTTATGCAGTCATCAAATTCTTTAAACAGAATAAACTTTCTTGGTCATCATCACGTGACAGTCCATGTTGCTGAGGGTGCTAATGTGTGTTCATTTCCTTGACCCATAAAATAAATTTTTTTGAGATTTTATGAAATATGTTAACATTATTATCATGTGGATAAGAGTATTTCCAATGCAAGTCATTATGGTGGGTTTGTGACTTTATTCACTTCTAAATGGTTCAAAATTTTTGCCCAATGCAAAAGTGAATACTAAGGTGACTATTTTTCCAAGTCAAAACGAAGGTGAAATTTTTAATCGAGATAGTAGTTGAGTTGTGAATTTCGGATGGGATGTTGGATTCTGCTGTGTGTGTATTAAAAAAAAAAAAAAACGAGTTTTTTTTTTTCGGATTTTGTCTTGTATGATTTTTTTTTTTTTTTAAATTTCGGACGAGATGTTTCATTCTGTTCAAAATGTTTTTTTTCGATTTTTTACGTTCAAATGGAATCTAATATCTTGTCCGAGATTAATATTCGGTGAAATGAGATTTTGAGCAAGGGCCTCAAAATCAGAAAAAATAATAACTTGCATTGGGAATGTTTTAAGTGGTGAAATGAGATTTTGAGCTAGGGCCTCAAAATCAGAAGTACACCATATTAGAATCTGACTGCCTGACTGAATAATGCCTGACTTAAAAAAAGGTCCAAAATCTACATCGGTCTACTCTACTCCTTTCCTTCTTCACTAGTCACTGGACAATAACAACCATTCTCCGACACGTGTCCCATCAAACTTGTTAAAAGACAAAACTACCCCTACAGCCTCCACGCAGAATTCATGTGGCGGTTTATTTAATCACATTTATCCAACAGACGTTTCTTTTTTTTTTTTCCTCCTTTTCTTTATATATTTTTTTTCTCTCCCCGCGAACAAGTGGAAAAATTAGGTTGGTTCTAGATCCCAAATTAGATCTGATCCGAAAACAAATAATCCTCAATTTGCATGTTTTGTTTCAATTCCCTCTCCTTTTTCCCCAATTCTGAAGGTCAGTTTTTCTCTCTATCTTTATCATTCATTGAAATTTTAACTAATTAGGTGTTTTTTTTTTATCAGGAGTTTTAATGTAATTGGATCTATTGATTGTGATAATTTAATCATATTTGTTGTTATTTATATTGTTTATGTTTCTGATGCTAGTATAGTAGATTGAAATTGATGTTATTTTAATTTGTGAATTTGATGGATAGAGAATTGGGGATTTAGGTGAATTAGGGATCTATAGTTCAAATATGGGGATTAGAACTGCTAATTGTTTTTTTATTTTGGTAAAATGTATGGATTGAATGGGAGAATTGGGAATCTATGAAATGATGCATTTTAGGTGAATTAGGGATCTAGAATAGAAATTTGGATTTTGGATCTGTTAGTGCTCAATTTTGGGGTTTGAAGTATTTAATATGATTTTATAATCAATTCAAATATCAATTTGATGGGTTTTTCGAGTTGGACTTCTCTAGCTCATGTTCAATTAATGCCAAATTAAACAAATTAACTCGTACTTCTGGGAAATAGTTTCTACTGAACTTTAACTCTTCATTTGGCATGGGAGATGTTATGTAATTCTACTTTTTCAACTAAATACACTCCATGACTATAAATAATATACAACAGGAGCCCCATGTTAACACATCACACGGTGGTATATTTGTCAAAAGAGTAGGTCAATAGTTTGTAGTCTTTTAGATCCTCTTACTTGAAATAGGTGGTTAAGATTATAAGTATATGTTTACTTTAGAGATTTTTTAAGTTGGATTCTGTAATTTTCTTTTTAATGACGAGTGTTTCTCTTTCATTGCAGGAGAGGAGGCAATGTGAGATCTGTGATATCCTTATTGTTATAGTTGCTTTTCGTTCTGAATCTTCATATTGGTATCGTTTCTTACTGAGATGGGTAAATGCAAGGGCTGTGGGAAATTGGGGAGAATGACACCGACAGATATTTCTGTTAGCTCTTACCACTTTGCTCTTCTGCTATCACCTGTTGTTTCTGTCTGGGACTGCATCGTTAGAAAGATGAGATATTCTTTCAGACCTGAATGGGTGTAGGGGTGGACTGGTTAACGTTAATTAGATCCCTCAGCACTTCCGTTTTTTAGATAAAGGAGATTTTAGTTTTTATTACCAAAGAAAATAGTTATAGAGAAATCTGTACAAGTTTTAGAGGAGTTTTTTAAAAGTTGCTAACAGAATTGATTTTTTAGAGAAATCAATAGTTGACATGGATACTATAGCGTGCATTCAAGCACCGCCTGTTAGAAAAGGGAAGAAAAAGCAAGCGAAGGATGAGGTAGATCGTCTCAAACAAGCTGAGAAGAAGAAGAGACGCTTGGAGAAAGCACTTGCTACTTCTGCTGCTATTCGATCGGAGCTGGAAAAGAAAAAGCAGAAGAAGAAAGAGGAACAGCAGCGGCTTGCGAAGAGGGAGCCGCAATAGCAGAGGCAGTAGCTATGCATGTCCTCCTTGGAGAAGACTCAGATGAATCTTGCAAGATTTTACTGCAACAGGATGAAGGTTTCAATCCTTGGAACTGTGCCAGTAATATAGGCCTTTTTATGGGAGGGCGAAAAGCAGGCCCTGGTAATCAGGGCTATACAAGGTATTCACTTGAAGGACTCGGGCGGGTGTCAGATGCTTATGGAGGAATGTCATGTAAATGGAATGATTGGGGGTTTGGTAGCTGGTCATTGTCACAGGATATATTTGGAAAAGAGCGCCATGCACCATATTTTGAGGAGAGAATACGTGGCACAACAGAGATCTCGGCTGGGCTTATTGCAGCTCAGGCTGTTTCTTCCCTTCAAATTGCGGAAGATGCGCATGCAGAATCCATTCTCATCAATAGAATGTTAAGACGGTAAGACTGGTATTAGCTGAATTTCGGTAGAGGTCTGATCTCTGTAAGGAGGTTTGATAGTAGTCTTCAATAAAGTGTTGTATATATTATTATCATCAAGTATCGTCTGTTGGAGTTGAGTTGTGTGTTGTTGCAGTGTCTTGTCCTTGGACGTTGGCTTTTATTGGTCATTGCAATAAGCTTGCTGTGGTATGGTGTATACTGAGAACCATGTATCGCTTTGGTTATGATACAGTTTTATAAACATTTCGAGGGTCCTTGTCATGTACGAGTTATAAAGTTGCTTCGAGTTGGGTATGTTTTTTATTATTATTTTCATTTTTTCGGATAAGTGAATATATGAGTTAATAGTTAATACATGTAAGTCTTTTGATTAATCGTTCAAGAGAATCATAGTTTACAATCATGTGATACAGGTATTTATGTGGACCTCCATAGTCCATACTGTGGGTTCTGTAATCTGTTGCAAACATCAAAATCTCGTTTTTCTTGTTCGGGTATTATGGTATTATAATGTCGAACCTTCACCTTTTATTCTAGATATTTTTCTGAATATTTTTGTGGTCTAAAGTTGGGCAAGGGAAAACTCTTTGGAGCTTATGTGATCAAAATTGTGTGTTTAGCAGCAGGTCTATACAGACGACAAAACATGCAGGTCACAAGGGTTATATACTTAGATTAGATAGCACTGACTTATTGATAACTAGTATTTGCCCGTGGCATACGGCATGGATCACGCATCCATGGCGCCGTATGAAATAGATCTTGACCACCCCGCCCAGACGCACATCTAAGCAGAAGCACAACAAAAAACCCAACTGTCCACCCTAAAAATCCAGCCAATTGTGCAAAGTATTATGTCAAATTTAGAGTCCCAACAATTTATGGGCTAGCCTAAAGTTTAAAAATTTCTCAAAGTAATTGTTGATTTTTGGATAGATCCTATGGTACTGATTTAGTTTAACAAATTGCACAAATCTTTAGAACACTTGGATTAGCCATGTCACAAGCAGCATAAAATGTTAAGAAAGTGTTTGGACCATAGGATGGAGGTCCTGTGGGACCCACATCACACTTCTTTGTTATATAGATAAACTAATAGCAGAAGTTAGTTCATGCGTGGAATGGGGTCACCTCAAACCAGTGTTCGTGATTTCGAATAGAATGTTGAAATTTCGGCATTGGCATAGAAATGTACGGTATGTTCCGCCAGGGGTATGATTGTAAATATTCGGAAACCATCAGAAAGTATTGGGAAACTGTCAAAACTTGAGTTGAATCCGTCGATTTAGAAAAAAACTTGATCATTTTCTCTGCACCTACATGAAACAGTTGGAATCCTCCACTAATGATCTCTAGATCTAGTCATTCAATGGTTGAGATCGTCTTCACCATCAAGACATGTTCAGTATCAATATCAATGACCCGTTACTCGACTTCATCTCATGATATCATCACCTATCACCCTCATTATTACTATCATTAGCACTAGAGACTCACTACAACACTCAAATCATTACCATTATTATCTTCTTAACCACACTCTTTCTATACCAGCTCAAACAACATAATACCTGGAATCACTACACACGTTCAGCTTGTGAGGACGTGTCACTCATCCTGATAATACACATGTCCATACCACCACACGTGTCCTACCAACCACTTGCTCACAACTCCTATAAAAGTCAACCCTAGAACTACGTTTGCTTCATTCCAGTCTCACCCCAAAGTACTGGATATATAGACATCTTCTTACTCTTGAATAACACCTATTACCACCCACCAAAACACTCATCTTTTTAGATTAGAGCTAAGTCATAAACACTTAGTGTAATGTCCTGTTAATCCCTTAAAATAAAAACAGACATTTACAAATTGAATTAAATCTCCCGATCTTAATGAGTTGGGCTTCACTACTCATTATTGCTTTCTTCGAAAGCTTTGGAAGTTCGTTACAAATTTTATGGTGGTGCCTCCTTGACTCCATCTACAAGTCGCCATTTTTGCCTCCACTTCATTACAACCACAATTCTTTTTTAAAACTTAGGAGATAATGATGTCATATCCATAAAATCCAATGGTCTAGATTATTCACATAATTAATTAATTAAAATTTAAGACCTTACAAATTTCGATACACTGGTTGGAATTCTGTGCGAAATTTCAATTTTTAGAGTTATTGGAATTCGGATGATTCCAAAATCTCAAATTACTGCGGTACCAATTGTCCTATACTCCTAGCAAGTAGCAACAATGGAAAAGTTGTGGAGAACAACTTGAGGAAAGCTATGGTTAGAAAGTGACTCTACACCGGCAGTTCTTTCTTTAAGAAAAGGTACCATTTGTGGACCTTAACAGACATTGTTGTCTCCACTTCATTACAACCACCATTCTTTCTTAAAACTTAAAAGATAATGATGTCATATCCATCAAATCCAATGGCCTAGATTATTCACATAATTAATTAATTAAAATTTAAGACCTTGCAAATTCCGATACACTGGTTGGAATTCCGTGCAAAATTATAGTTTTTTGAGTTATCGAAATTATGAGGATTCCGAAATCTCAAATTATGGCCGTACCAATTGTCCTAGACTCCTAGCAATGGAAACATTGTGGGGGAACAACCGGAGGAAAACTATGGTTAGAAAGTGACTATATAGGGCAGTTCTCTCTTTTTTAGAAAAAGTACCATTCGTGGACCTTAACATACATCAGTCAAGATGGAAGAGGGTAGCTCAAAAACTTAACCACTGGTGCATCTCGCATACATTGTGGGAGGCCAATTTTTTGTGTGGATGTTGTAGCAAAGAAGCAATCTTCTATGAACATTGGAGAAACAATTTGGAGCACAACCAAACCCCTATTCATCACCAGTATAGAATGTGCTCACAGGACCTACTATAGATTTGATTAGGTGGTATACTGGTATGTAGATTTCAGTTTTAATTGACAATGTATCATTCTTTAATGGAATTTTTAGTATTACCCCAACTTGAGTACACACAAAAAAAAAAATCAACTTGAGTTGACTGTGTGTTTTTTTGTGTGTACTCAGGGGGGAGACCCTAATTTCCCCATCTAGTTGGGGAAAATCCTAATTGGCTCATCTAGTAGGGAGGTAATACTAGTTAACCCTTCTTTAATTGTAATAATATCTCTATTTGTGTGCAAATATATATATATATATATTGGTGATCACGCATCAGTCTGTGTGAAGTATGGATGAGCAGTGTCAAACCATAATTATTGAATCATTTGATAAGAAACTTTGTCTCACTAAGAGCATCTCTAGGTGGTAGAGGTATCAAGTGTCATGTTTAAGGCTAAATTTGAGGTAAGCATCGGTAAACAATGATCAGTTCTAGGTAGGAGGCAAACTTAGTAGAACCTATTTTTAGTAGTTAACAATTTATAAAAAAAAAAAAAAAATCTAAAACATAGGGTGTATTTTGGTTAGGTGGGTCCCATTTTAGATTTTTTGGTATTAAAATACTTATTTTTCCATAAAAAGTGCGATAGTAAACCCAACAAAAAACTCACATGACACTCCAAATGTTGTGTGACACTTAGAGTGTCGTATGGAATGTTGAAAAAATCAACAAACAACCCCAGGGTCGTGTTGGTTTTGTTTATTGACTTTTTCAACATTCCATGCGTCGCGTCACATCCGCAAACGAAACAACAAATTTGCCTCCACGGATGCGGCTAGACACTTGATGCATTTATATTTGAGTCCACATAGAATTGAATTTGGCCAAAATTTCAAATGGTAGAGGCAAATTGACACTTAATGCCTCCACTTAGAGATGCTCTAATTGTCGGGAATTAGACAATAGCATTTTAAGGGTTTATGTAGACTGAAAGATCAAGTGTGGTCACTTTAAAACCGGTTGCTACTTGTTAGGTACTTAGCCACTTAGGTCCACTAAACTGTTAGTATATAGGGTTAGTATATACTATTGTAAAATTGGTAGTGTCAAAGGAGAATGAATTACAAGTAATACAGTAAGAGTCCTGATAATGAGATCATTCTCTCTTGGAAATAGAGTGCTACTTTTCCGAACCGGGAGAGTGTAGTATCTCGAGATTCCACGTAGCTTAAAAAACTAAAAGAGTTTGACGAGGCTTTTGAGTTTTGAATGCACACTGAGAAAACAACCGAAGTCTTCTCTCATCTCTATTTGCTAGCTTTGTGAACTCTTATGAGTCCTCTCTCCTCTATCTATCTTTTCATGGCGAACTGTAAATTGTTTTTGTTGGTCGGAAATCTTGTCATTGTGTATCACTCCAAATTACGAAGAAATCAAATGAAAAAAAACACGACAAAATCTGCTTTGTTGTCAATTTGGCGAATTTAGATCAAATTTGAGAGTTAAAGTGGTATCCGATGATGATGATGGCGGATGATACATGTCTTCAGATCATCGTTTCGTTACAAGTCATGTATCGTTGTGACATGTTATGTATCGTCGATGACATGATGTTGTTGTAAGTAAGAGGGTGATACATGTCATATATCATGCTGATACATGATTTGTATCATCTGCCACGTCATTGTGTCGGGTGAATTTGTCAATTTTATGTGTCAGTGTAGGATTATTGGTGATTGGTTTGGCCACTCTATTTTGTTGGGTTTGCCTCGTCACAGATCTTTTTAGTTCTAAATCCCATCTGGGTATCTTCTCTTGCTCGTTTCTCACCTTGGTTCTTGTGTGTCCTAACCCCAACTCGTGAACAATGTGCACAACTGGGTCCAAATTTTCAGTTTAATTTCTGAGTTGTTGACGAGAATTTTTTGCACCGACGGTGTCCAAAAGATGGAATGGTCTAGTCGAAACTCGAAACTAATCAACTAATAATAAGGTGTTCGACATACCATAGATCTCTTACAACGGGAACTACATTTTTTTATAAGGTTAAATAATAAATACACAGGGATGCAGACAATACCGCCCTCGAGGCTTATCTGGGCGAAGTTTAAGCCAGGAGGGTCGTGAAAATGTTTTTGTCAGGTAACTTAGATTATATTTGTTGCTTAGAGGAGTTAAGTACTGGCCACAAGGTAATTTCCACCAAAGATTGGTTCTGTCACTTCTGTAAGCACGCATCGGAATAAGAAGTATGAAGTCAATGTACTGAAACTAATCTCTATAAAACCGGAATCAATGTACTAATCTATAAATGCAAAAAAGATACAAATGGAATTGCTTTCGTTCGAAACAACTCCAGTCTCCAGAGGATTCAGGTCCAATGCCTTTCAAAGAGGATAGTACAAATGTACAATACGGTATTGTCAATTCCTGATCAGGTGTGATCACTCTAGAATGTCAAACACATTTTGTTAGTCACTTACGCTATGAAAATTAAAACTGTGAGATGCTTGGTAAGTATGAGATTAATTAATAACACAGCTAAAACGACAAAATTTTATTGAAATAGGCTCATTTGACGGTAAATAGTGACAAAATAGTGTGCTGCAACCTGATAATCGGATTCTTACTCAATCTTGCCCTACCAGATCTTTATAAATAAAGATATACTTATCTGCTTTTGAGATCTAGTAATTAATTATGCACTTTAATCAACAACAACAAAATCATTAAACCTTAATGAACAGTGAAACAAAGGGGGTACGTGTGTATTGCATCACAAAGTAGTGATCCACGGCCTTCAATTCTTGCGCAGGATACATCTCGCGCACCGAAGTAGTGCTCTACTTAATGAACAGTGAACACCACTACACCAAAAAAAAAACTAGTAAATTTTACTTTCAAAAAAGATAAAAAAATGAAAAATGACAAGTGAGACTCCAGTTATAGCAAAACAAAAATCAAATAAGAGACGTATATGAATCTGACACAGTGTTGGAATAAGTTAGGAAATGGGCATATCTGTCATTTGGAAAATATAATTAGCAGTAAAACAGAAAATTAGAAATTAGTTTAGTTAATCCCACTCGTCATTTATTTATTTATTATTAAATAAAGAGGAGGGTACTGCTTTTCCCCTTCACCGCGTACTGGTTGAGGAAGAGTGCAACCTGGCATCAATGCATGTTTCTTTCTCTCTCCTCTTCCCCTTGTATCCAAATCTCCAAATCTCAAGATCTTTCAACCCATTTCCTCTAAATTCCATCTTAATGTTATCTTCTTTACTTGATCTTTGTTCCTAGCTTCAAAAGATTCAATTTTTTTTTCATTTATTATAGTGCTAGAATTGGGGCTTTTCAGCATTTGAAGGTTCAACAATGTTAAAGTTGTGAAATTTTTGAGGTGGGCTTTTTGTTTACTACCTTATCAGAATGAAGGGCAATCAGAAAGATTCAACAGAGAAGTTGATTTGGGAACAAATGAGAAGTCCATCTTCAAATACCCCACATACCATTTCATCTTCTTCTTCAACAAGAACACTTCCTAAACTCATGGTTTGGCTTATTCTCTTCATTTCTGCTACTTATCTTATTTACACATTGAAACTAGTCTCAACTTCTCATTCTTGTTACAATGATGAGCAACACAGCATCATCAACCATGCTTCTTCTTCTTCCTCATTTGTTTCAAATATCACCACTACTCATAACAAAACAGCAATTCAAGAAACCCCATTAGCTCAAAAAACTGAAAAACCTCTAGAAATTCAACACATTGTGTTTGGGATCGCTGCGTCGGCAAGGTTATGGGAACAGAGAAAAAACTACATCAAGTTATGGTGGAAACCAAAAGAAATGAGAGGAATAGTATGGTTAGACAAGTCAGTAAAGACCCAAGGAGAAGAAGAGGTACAAAATCTGCCACCATTGAAGATTTCAGGTGACACCTCAAATTTCGCTTACAAAAACCGACAAGGACATAGATCAGCTATTAGAATATCACGTATCGTATCGGAAACGTTTCGGTTGGGATTAAAAGATGTGAGGTGGTTTGTAATGGGTGATGATGACACTGTTTTTGTTGCGGAAAATTTGGTGAGAGTTTTGTCGAAATACGACCACGAGCAGTTTTATTATATTGGGTCCTTATCAGAAAGTCATTTGCAGAATATTTATTTTTCCTATGGTATGGCTTATGGTGGAGGTGGTTTCGCTATCAGTTATCCTTTAGCCAAAGCACTTTATCAAATGCAAGATAAATGTATTCAGAGATATCCCGGTTTGTACGGTTCTGATGATAGGATGCATGCTTGTATGGCTGAACTTGGTGTACCACTTACCAAAGAACTTGGTTTCCATCAGGTAATGTCATTTTTTTTTTTTATAATAATATATATCGGGTTTATTAATTTAAGGATGTGATTGCCTTTGTTCTTTGGTGTTTTCAAGAAAGAAAAACAATTAATGGGGAATTGCTATTTTTCAGTATTATTATATTACTGTTTTTGTCAGTAGACAAAGTTCTGACGTTTGTATGTTTTATGTGGATTTGACAAAACTGACCCTACATGTGTATATGTTATCTTTTCACACTTGCACCCATAGACAAACATTTCCGTAATTGACGAAACCATCACTTTCTGGAACCTTTTTCTGGTATTTACTGTTCTTTTCGTATTTGTCGGTAAGCCTAAAAAAGTAAAAACCGACGAAATTAGTGTCTATGGTTGCTTTAGTAAAGTGACATTGGATGCATGTGATGCAACTCTTTTAAGTGGAGTTGTTCATTATCATATCATTTATAGACTAATAAAATGATTAGCCAATAAATTCGTTTCGGTTCTGATTTAGTCATGTGTAGGATCTATGTTTTCCAGATCGTATAAGTCGTCCACAATAATTGATTATGAAGGGAGGGACCCATTGCTTTAGAGGTGTGTCCGTGTCGGTGCGGGCTTTTTAGAATGTGATAGTTAATATTGTTACAGTACAATAGTGGGCAGGATTATAATACGAAGGTATAGGATACCCTTTGAATGATTCCACCCATATATTACAGAACTACAGTTGTTTCAACCACCAACCTTTCACTTTCCATATTACAAAATGATTTTTCTGTGGTCCTAGAACCACACTACCAACAACCTTGTGGGCCTTGATACATACATTGTGGGTCTGTTTTTTGAGCTGCAGCTCATTGTAATCATGGTTTCAAACTTAATTGGCTGATAATTTGATGGACTTAAAACACATAATCTTGCTTGAAATTTATGTGATATATTGGGAGAATTTTCGTACATCTCAGAATGCCAATGTCAAACTATCTTGTATCCATATACGAATCTCGGAAATACCAAATGGTTTTTGAAAGTTTGCGAAAGTTTCTTCTATGGATGAACTATGTTTTAACATGGTCGAACATTGGCACAAAAAGTGTCACGCCTTTTATTATGGAGGACATAATTTCCCTTTTTAGTTTTTCCTGCAATCGTTTGTTCAATAAAAACTTTGAATTATGTTAAGAAGTTACTATTAAAAGAGTTGATTGCATGCCTGTTAAAGTTTTTTTTTTCATTCAAGAATACTGTGATTGGGGTATTAGTAGCAACAGGTTCCTTTTATCCTGCCATCTCGGTAAAATGTGATGCCAATTTCTGTCGAAATGGCCAACTTGTTATCTCGACGTATTTTGCTTTTTTTGTTTAGTACTGACTACCTGCTGGCCGCTTCAAATAGCAGTTAAAAAATTGTCTTTAATTTTGCGGGTGGGATGCAACTCTACTACAAGAGTTGCTTGTTATAGTTCATGCCTCAAAATACGCTTTATTGGCTTCGGTGTTTTCACTGTTTCCTTGAGGTAAACATAGTACGTATCTTCAAGTGTCTGTTCTTAGCATACTTCTAAATGGTCTTTTTTATCTGCGTATTATATGGATGCAGTATGATGTTTACGGAAACCTTTTTGGGCTGCTATCAGCTCACCCAGTGACACCACTAGTGACGCTGCATCACTTGGATGTCGTAGAACCAATATTCCCAAATGTCACACGTGTACAAGCCTTGAAACGTCTGACAGTGCCAATGAAGCTTGACTCAGCAGGACTGATGCAGCAGTCCATATGCTACGACAAAGAAAAAACGTGGACTGTTTCCGTATCTTGGGGATTCGCTGTTCAGATAATACGTGGCGTGTTCTCCCCTCGTGAAATGGAGATGCCTTCAAGAACATTTCTCAACTGGTACAGGAGAGCGGATTACACTGCTTATGCCTTCAATACCCGGCCCGTTAGTCGAAACTTGTGCCAGAAGCCATTTGTGTTTTACATGTCCGCGGCCAAGTATAATTCTTCTAGTAATCAGACGGTAAGCGAGTATGTCCGGCATCGTGTCCCGCACCCAGCATGCAAGTGGAAGATGGCAGACCCTACTGTTGTAGATAGAATACTAGTTTACAAGAGGCCCGACCCTCATCTTTGGAAAAAGGTAATTGATCCGTTTCTCCTCTTTATTTTATTAGTCTTAGATAGGAAGATGCATAATAGATATGTATGTTACACTAGTTTTTGCCCGTCAGGCATAACTGTGTTATGGTTGAAATTTCTTTCAGCATTTCTCTGCAATAGAATCCCCTTATTGAATATTGAATACACGAAGTATGTTGCATGGTTGTATTGCCATTTGATTGGCTAATCATTGTTTTTGTAATGCACGGAAAACTCATTTTCATAGAACTGCTATAAACCCAAACAGAACTATCTGGTGCTATGAAAGATAGTGAACCAGACCAGTCGACCAACATAGATAGTATTTGACTGGCCAGCCGAGCACCTTCCATTGTGTACTATTTACTTTAACTCATAACCAAAATGGGGGTTGCAGTAGAACAGAATAAACTATGTTGAGCAAGTATTTTTCATTAAAGAATAAAATGAAAAGAGTTTATGGTTTTATTTTTTACTGGGTTGACAAGGAAAGTAAAGTTGACCCAGTTGAACAGTATATATATATACTATTCATAGCTACATGTTTTGGAAGTTTGACTTGCCATGTACTAATCAGATACACTAGACCTGCCAGTTTAGTTGAAGTGTATCAAGAATTCATCCCTTGACCTATATATATTGGAGATATATATTTGACTGAAAATATTACCCTCTTGTCATTGTATAGTCAAGCCACGTAATGCAGCTACTTTTGGCTCATTAGTCACCTGTAACTTTAGGTTGTATATTTTGACATAAACAAAACTTAAGGAATAGAATCGTTTTCATGCATTTACCTTGGGAGGATTTATGGATACTTTTTTAGCACTTTTTGAGATACAACAGTCACTAGACTGCACTCTCCTGAAGGGGATGCTCTTGACTACTTTCTTGACAAACTTTTAAATGTACAAGACATCATGTACCAAGTTATAGACTATAGTTCTCTCAAGAAAGAGAAAAAATAAATGAAAAACATATTTGCCAAGCTTTCTTGTTCTGAACCCGTGGCCTGATCCAAGATCCTCTAATTCTTTGTGAACCATCTTCCCATACTTGTTCTGTCCCATACCTGTGGTGGTTTGGACAAAGGTTCATGGCGCATTCTAGGATTATTTCCCATTAATTAAACAATGGACGAAACTCTGCTTTCAACAAAAACTTGTTATTAATAAATTTGGTGATTGTTTGTTGATTTGGACAGTCCCCGAGGAGAAATTGCTGCAGAGTTTTGCCTTTGAAAAAGAAAACAAGCATGGTAATTGATGTCGGTGTATGCAGGGAAGGTGAGATCAGTCAAATATAACAGGAGACACAAGTGAAGAGAAAAGGAAGAGGCGGGGGTGTTGATTGTTCCTTGTTATTTTGTTAATTGGTTCATTTTAGGTCATCATAATATTTGTAAGTTGTAATCTTTTCGAGGATAAAGCTAGTTGATTAGAAAAAAAAATTGTGTTGTATAGTAGTGATTCGTTACCAGAACATTTTATTTATTTAAGGGTTAGATAGGGTACAACCCCCAATTGATCCACTTATGTTAATAATGTTACAAGAATGACAGAGGTGAGGTGCTTTCAACAGTTACTGTGCTGAAAAAGAAACTTGGCTGGCACTTCTGGGTCATGTGGTGTTCTGTAATCTGTAATACTATTAGTCTATTAGTGTATACTGTATACGCAGACAAGTCTAATTCCAGGAAATCAGTAAGATACATTTAAGAACTTAGAGAATTCAGAAATTGTCAGCTCCTCACTTGTGATTACCCTTGGCCTTTGTTTTTGAAATGGATATAACTAGAAGTTTCAAAAAAGAAAAAAGGAATAAAGAAGAAGACATGAAGAAATGATTCTATAAATGAAGGTCAGTTGATGTTCTGAACTTAATCTGCTTGCATTCCTGGGAAATAATGAAAACCATTGGGAACCGCAACCAGGTTTGGTTTCAAAGGATCCTTCTTCTTGTTGAAGTTAGTTTGCTTCATTTGGAAGCCAAGAATGACTGCAAACCAGGCAAACAGCTTCCATCATTTTGTGTTCACCTTTTGCCACAACATGTAAAGTCAATACCACTTCATAAAAATAGTGAAGTTCCATGAACACCACGCTCCTTGGTCCCAATCAACAATGAAAGAGATCTCTGCCAATTCATAGAAAAATCCATTAGCTTCAGTTGACTGTTTTCATATCCTTCTACGTGAAGCATCAATTTTCGTGGGCGAATTCAGGAAGTTGTGATTAATTCAAACTTTAGTATTGATCTTTGCGACTGAATTCAAAACTAGCAAGAGGAACTTTTCAAAGCTTCCTTTTTATTTTGTTGTCTTGAACAAGTCATTCTCCCTCATTTTGTTAAAACCCAGTTCTATCTTTCTCCTTTTCTTTGCTACCAAGCACAGAAAGAGTACACATTCAGACATTCTTTGCGATGATTATACAGTTATACTCCGTAAAAGTAGACTACGTGCACTGAAACTAGATGTCTGGAGTACACATTAGTTCATGGGTTTTAACTTTTAACAGTCTGAACTAGATTCAATAATGGCAAGAAACGGTATGGTGGTAGAAGCTAAAATTGCAGATAACTATCTTAAAGGTGATTGGAACTTTATTCCCAAATTATGTGCAATGTATAAAGTGGAGGCGTGAGATAATCCAATGAACATAAAAGATTCAACTGCTGGAAGCATCATTACTTGAGGCACAAACGTAATCTTATAAACAAACGTGAAATCGGGAGCTATCTTACCTATGTCTACAGAAAACGTTAATACATGGATTTTAAACACAGTATATGAAGTAGGGATACAACAGAACAGGAAAATTGAATGGTGGTTGAAACTACAATGGCATAGTTTTTTTTTTCTTCGATAAACACTATAATTGCATTGCTACCTTAAAGATAATGAGAAGTGGGAATTCTGTACCAAACTCATATGCAAAGTAGGAAGTGGAGGCGCGAGATAACCCCTCTACTGATTACCTATCAAAGATTCAACTGCAGGTAGGAAGGTTACTTGAGGCTTGATTACATTGTAATTATCTTGAAGAGTGGAATCGAGAGCTATCTTATCTATCTGCCTTCATTGGTTATCAATTGGGAGAAGACCTGTGTTGTGTCTGAACTTGCAGAACTATCATCTCCTCGCATTCTTACATTACTAGAAAAAGCACGTGGAATAACTGCAGGAACTGGAAGCTTCGGAATTTCATAGGTGGTGCTGTCTTCGTGAGGTTCTCTAGGCCTCCCTGTTTCCTGGAGCTGTAGGCAATACTCCAAGTTCCACAAAACATCACCCATTGTGGGCCTATCAACACCATAATCAGCCAAACATTTTTCAGCTGTATCTCCAAATTTTCTCAAAGAATTCAGATTAATGTCACCCACCAGTTGAGGATCAATTATCTGTTCAAGTAAACCCTTCTTTTGCCAGTGAAGTGCCCATTCAGCTAAGTTAACTTGTTCCCTCGAAAGCAAAGGATCGATAACTGGTCTCGCACAGAGTACCTCGATAAGCACAACCCCAAACGAATACACATCTGATTTATCTGTCAGCTGCTGCCTCTTAAAATACTCGGGATCAAGGTATCCAAAGCTACCTTTGACACCAGTGCTAACATGGGTCTCATCAAGACATGGTCCTGATCTAGAAAGACCAAAATCAGCAACCTTAGCCACATAGTTCTCGTCAAGAAGAATGTTGGTGGACTTAACATCTCGGTGGATGATTCCTTGTACTGAACCTGTATGAAGGTAGTGAAGACCCCTTGCTGCGCCAATGCATATTTCAAGTCTTTGCTTCCAAGACAAGAGTGGCAAACCAGAACCATATAAATGATTTTTTAGTGGCCCCTTCTCCATGAACTCATACGCCAATATCATCTCTGACTGCTCTTCACAATAGCCAACTAGGGACACGAGATGGCGGTGGCGAATCTTGGACAACACTGTGATTTCAGATAAGAATTCTGGAAGGCCTTGCCTAGACTCTGGTGCAGCCCTCTTAACGGCAACTTCTGTACCGTCTCTAAGTATCCCCTTGTAAACCTTACCAAACCCACCCGAACCAATGATCAATTCATTGTTAAAGTTATTTGTTGCATACTGCAGTTCCGCAAAAGGAATCTTTAAGCCAAGATTCACTATATTCAGTCCAGTGGAGGAGGTAGTGCTGGTTCGATAGGACACCTTACTATGGGAGCTCCCTCCTTGCACAGGCAAGGGTGACCAAGACACAGATTCCACCGCTCTCTTTGATTTCTTCATCCTGCATATTACTAACAAGAAGAGCAGACCTAACAAAGCCAATCCCCCCAATACTGAACCCAGCACAATTGCTATATGTTTTTTCTTTGACCCATGTTTTTGCAACGACCCATCATTCTTCATCATCTTCATGATCTCTAAACCGTTCAGGATAGCATTAATATTTGCCGGACTGCTCCTATCAGATGGACCAACACTAACGCGCATTTTTTCTACATTTTTTGAATCCACCACAAAGTCAGAGTAGAAGGGAGATGCCAGCGTATGCGTTGTGAGGGTAGACAGGTCGACGTCCTTGTATGCATTATAATCGTTGATGTAAATATCGAAAAAGAGCTGATTAAGTGAGGTACTAACAATATCACAGAAATGCATCCTAACAAGATATCCGAAACCTTCATATGGAACCAATGGAAAGTCCCATGTTATATTGAACTTAGCTGTCATGCTCAGATTATCTCTATTCATCTCTTGGGCAGTCATGTAAACATAATCAGGAGCGATTTCTCGACTAGCCCCTCCTTGTTGATAAATAGGAGGACTACTCCTAGAAGCAGCCTTCGCCGCATCCTTTAAAACCAGAAAATTTTCATCCGGAATCCAAGTCCTCCACAAAGTATCATTAAAAGGTGTAACTATAAAACCTCCAACATTAATCCTATGAACAGTCTCAAAAATATAAGAATGAAACCCTGTAAAGCCCTGAATTCCAAGCGAGCCAACAAGCCAACCGCCTTTATCGCGAATGAAATTACCAGGAACAGAGAAAATTTCAATGACATTAACAAACCCCAATGCATTCACAGGTTCAAACATAACAACAACCTTTTCACCATCTAACATTACAACATACTCTTTCAAAACAACAGAACTACTACTACTACTACTACTGTTTCTTTTCACACTGAACTCGCGTAAAACAGAAGCCCCGTTAACAGAAACATGGAATACAGCTGAACTGAGATCATGATTCTGTGTTAAAAATGGAAAGAAATGAAGACGTACCATATGAAGACCATTTGTCTTAATCTCAAATTCATAACTGAACTCCTTTGTGAAAATTCTAGCTGTCTGATATAAAGGAGATGAATTCTGAACTGGGTTTGGGTCAGTGAGTGATTCTGATTGAGTGTTGGATAAAAAGAGTGACCCTGGTTTTGTTACATCACCTATGAAGTTTCTGTTGTCATTAAGAGTGATGCTAATATCTGGACCACCACAGTTAATGAGGTAATTGTCTTGTGGTGTGAAAGCTGATGAAACTAGAAGATGAAGAGATGAGAACTGGATTGTGAAGAGAAGAAGAAGAAGAAGAATACAGAGAAGGTGGTGGTTTTTCTTGTCCATTTTTTTCAATGGAGATTTTCAGGTGGAGGAAAGAAAGATAATTGTCCAACACTCACTTTCATTTCGTTACAGTGGTCATGATGATATGTGACGAATAAAGAGACTTGTATAAGTAACAGCGTTTGACTTATTACAGTGGTGAATTGGTGAAGATGAATATGCGTTTGACTTATTACTAGGATTCAAGAAGTCTGTATGATGATTGGCCTTTGAAATACCCGTATGCTAAATAAATTGTTGTCAGAATTTGTTAATGACAAATTGACAAATTAGTGAGAGCACGATAATCACCATATATGAACATGGATCATTAATGTAAATGTGTTATTTTGTTACAATATATGATTAAGGTGGAGGAGATAGGGATAATAGATTGGAAAGACCGAGTTCGTTCAGAACGAACTGCCTACGTATCTATCTTTCTTTTCTGCGGGAGAGTAGAATCAGGTCTTGCGTAGGTTATGCAAGAGGTATTTATAGTTACTGAACATGAGAATTCACCCAACACGTGTACTGACAAGTATAGATATATGGTTGAGATTGAGAAATAGTGTATGAATGGTGTTAGTAGGACTTCTGTAATGATAGGGAGTGGTTGTAGTCATTCGTATATTGATAATGGGTTGTCCTGGTAATTATTGCATCTGGACAAAAAATGACGTCATGAGATAAAGCATTCTGCGTGAGTTCATCCGTTCGACCTGTGTCACCCTGGATCGAACTCATAGGTCGAACATCTTAGATCGGGCGATGGTGTCGTTGCTTGTAGTACGAGTCGAAGTAGATCACCTATATGAGGCGAGTCGCTTATGAAGTGAGCTTAGAGGACGAAGACCTGAGGTCGGTAGGATATTTCTGTTTATAGTGGACACGCGCATGATATTCATTAAATGTGAATATTACCCCCTCACAATTAACAGTTGTGTAGGTGTTGTTTCAAACTTTCAATATAAATTTACGAAGGATCTTACAACGAAATTCACCATCAGTCCATAATTGACATATTCGGATATTTAATTTAGCACCCAACTAGCCATTTCAATGTATTGACTATTTTGACGCAGCCAGGGAAACTTGAGTGATCGTCATTCGTCCAATATCCGTGAAGTGAAGTGTCGGTTTGCCTTTCGTAATGGGGATAAGAAATTGCCAACATTGGTCCCCGCATATAGCCTTAGCATATTACGAAGGAATTTTCATTGGATAATGGAGTTAATGCCCGTTGTAGTGCTCCCCAGACTGGATCCTTGAAATACGATGGGAACAAATGAAAAGACATTAACTAATCTCTTGGGCCTTCAAAATATATGTACTTAAGAAACACAGTTATCATCCTAATATGCACCTAAAAAGTCAGTATCAGCTATTTAAGAAATTGATTTGCATTTTTCCTCGTGGATCCTTAGAATTGTATTACTTTTACGTGGATCCTCACGCCAATCATTTATCCATACAATGATTATTATAAATTGTTATCGTGAGACAGCTCCAATGTTCATGAGACTAATATCAATTTAGCGAAAAAAAACAAATCATACTTATATCATTGCATTGTGCTGTCATGTTCAATATGATGACACTGGTATTAGTTTATGACTTTATGTACAAAGTAAAAATTGCTGTCAAAGTAAAGAAAGGAGAAACGAAAGAAGAGAAAATTAGTTTGAAAAAACCAACATATTTTTGCCTAATCTCCATCCCTCTCGAGTTTCAAAATCAATGCTCAATCAATGCTCTTTAAGTTAGTGATGTTGAATTGTTTGTCATAAGTCATAAGTCATAAACATGTGCAATGTCTGCTTGCTATTAAGTGGTGCAACACAGCAAGTGCAAGTTCTTTTCCCACTAACTTTTTCCCCTTATTTCTCTGGGTTGACATCGGCTCCATTTAGAGTATTTTCCATGCAAGTCAATATGAGGGGGAATTGAGAATTTTTATCTCCAAATGTTAAAAATCCTTGTCCAATGCAAGAGTGACTATAGGGGTGACTTATTCACTAAGTCAAAACGAGAGTGAAATTTGCGACCGAAATAGTAGCTGAGTTGGGAACTTTGGACGAGATGTTTTATTGGTCTCGTGTGTTTTTTAAAAAAATTTTTTTTTTTTCAGATGGAATGTTTTATTCCTCGACTCTTTTTCGGTTTGTTTTTTAAACTTCAGACGGGATGTTTCATTCCGTCTGACGAGTTTTTTCGATTTTTACATTCAGACGGAATCAAACATCCCGTCCAAAAAATAATAGTCACATTTACATTGGGCAGTCTCACCTTGATTTTCACCAAAACGGTGGAAAAGATAAAAAATTGAGTCTACGTGGAGGTGAATATGAGTGACAAACAAACAAACTTCAAATTTTCTTGGGCCAAACGTTCCACATTCATGTGGGCCTAAATTAGGTAATTGTCCCAATCTTTTCTAGAGAGGTCCGTGAAATTAGGCCCAACATTCCTAATGACACCTTTCTGACTTCCAAAGTTAGAAAATTTTCATCCGATCTTCATTCTCTGAATTAAACGTTGCAACTCTGTTGAAATAATAGGACACGCACACGCTATATATTGTTCCAAAAGCAGCGTAAGTCTAATTATCCCTTTAGAATTTGTTCCTTACTTTTTGTGTAGAGTTTTCTAGTTTTTTTTTTTTTTTTTTTTTAGAAATGGTAATACCAAGGAATAAAATGTTATTTTACGCTATGCAATAATTGGTAGTTGTTTTCATATCAACAAATAAATCTAAAAAATTAAATGTACATCTAAAAAAGAAGTGCTCATTGTTGAGAAAGTTATAGGTTATGACTTTTAGAGCTTAGAGAACTTGTGTTTAATTTAAAGTGTGGTGTTGTTCCATGTGTTAACAATTTGTTTGCCTCTATGATGCAAGTAGTTAAAAACTTAAGGCGCTTTGCTGTTGTAGCAGGCTACCAGCCCACACTTACTATATTGATTTTTTTTTAATGCAGATTTGTGGTGCCTGAAGAGGTGTTGCAGTGACTAGTTTCTCGTATTTCTTGCTGACATTTATTTCCATTGGTCCTTACCATAGGCCTGTTGTTCTTTCATGGTAATATTCACGTTACATTTTGTCGTAAACTTATAATTTAATGACATCCTTCTGTGTTAAGCTTTTTTCGACAAAGTTTATTAGTACCGAACTATTTACAAGTTAGTCGTTAGAACCCTGTATGCTCGCCGTTGTGTATATTGACGATTGCATCATGTCACACATTATTGACTTGATCACATGTGCTTATGATATGCAGGACTCTGATAATCTGTTTGATGATAAGTCTGACAGAAGACTGTACATTGGTAACATTGATCATAAAATAACTGAGTAAGATTTCTGTCTTTGGGGTATGTTTTTGAAATGTAGAGAGTACATGACATCTTATTCCAAAACACTTTTGGTCGGCCTTCTGTATTTAGGGCTCTCCTGATCAAGATGTTTTCTCCTTTTGGGAAGATTGTGGCAGAGGATTACCTTTGGCACACCCGTGGCCCAAAACGTGGAGAGCCACGTGGTTTTGCGTTCATCCAGTTTAATACTAAAGAGGTAAGTTCTCACTTCCCACTGTTTAATCTTGCTGTTATCATGCAATGCCTTATTTTCTCCATTGAAGTGAGCATGCAGGAAGCTGAATTAGCGAAGGAGAAGATGAATGGAAAGTTGGCTTGTGGGCGTCCATTGGTGGTTCGCTTTGCCAGTGAGAAGTACATGGTAGAAGCAGAAGGAAACCAGCTGAAGGCTCCCAGTGAGGGAAGCAAATCAAGTCTTGTGGGTAACTCATCAGGACAGGTGAGTCGGAGTGCTAAGATAGCTGCAATAAAGAATAAACTGAAAGCTATGGAAGATGAGGGTTCTAGCTTAAAAAAGCCAAGGCAAGGTGACAGGATTACCTGATCAAATCTCATTTCTTCCCCAATTGTTGAACAAGTTATCAGTTGTGAAAGTTCGCTTGAACAAATGAAGAGGATGTGCTAGTTTTATGGTAGAAATTTGTTTTGTTTTAGCCAAGTCTTGGAATCAGGGACACATTTTTGCAGTGTCATGTGCCACCCACACGCGCATTCCAGATTCCAGAGTTCCTCTGCTAGATGATGACTAATAGTTTCATTGGCTGAGAGCTTAGCTTTGAAAATATATTTGGAGACGGTGATAGTTGATATGATGTATATAATAAATTCCAAGCTGCAAGATGATAATATCTGTGAACTACTTTGAAACTTATAGATGCAGAAAATTTAGTGCCTTAAAATTGGTGTCCTATATAGGTAGCGAGACAGGCAGATTTGGATTACGGGGTTGGTGGGTTTTCCTTTAGAGCCACCTTCTCCTATATAGGTAAACCCAAAGCATATGATACATCAAGACGCAGAACAGACTCTTCTTGTGTGAGCCAAACAGAGTGACTGCACTCCATTTGTTTGTTTGAACTTTGAAGAGCTAATCAAAATTAGGTACCCAATGCCCATGGGCATTTTGAAGAAAGAGGCCCCAACCCTGGCAAGAAGTTATTGGCATTCTTCCAACTTCACAAATCTGGCTGGTCCAGTGAGTCAGACAGTCAGTGAGCAGTGGTGAAGTCAATCAGAAGTCGTTTCGTTGTTTTAGTATAATAAAAACGCTCCCGCTGCATGTAGAGTTTTTTAGGCAGGTAGTAGATTATAGACCAACTAATATAAAGAAGAGCAATGACGATTACAATGTCAATTTCCAACACTCTTCACCCTTTCTTTCATAAACCAACTCTCTCTACTACCACCACTACATTTTCACAACCCCCACTCCTTCATATAAAACACCCATCCTTAAATCGATCAGTTAAAGCCAGAGCTCAGTTCAACTTAAACTTCCCTCTTATCTCTCCTCATGATAATTGGGGAACTTGGACTGCCCTCTTTGCCACTGGAGCTTTTGGTATATGGTAAAACTTCTACTCATCACTCTACTTCAATTTTATTTGATTATTTTAGTGACTTGGTTTAACAATTGGGCATTGAAGGTCTGAGAATACTAAGATTGGGAGTGCATTAAGTGGTGCATTGGTAAGTACTTTGGTGGGGCTCGCGGCGAGTAATCTTGGTATAATTTCTAGCGAAGCCAGAGCGTATTCTATTGTGATGGAGTATCTTTTGCCCATTGCTGTTCCTTTACTGTTATTTAGAGCTGATCTACGTCGCGTGATAAAGTCGACCGGGGCATTGTTCTTAGCTTTCCTCCTTGGATCAGGTTTTTCTATTGCACCTGTTTTGTTTGTTGTTGTTGTAATCTCAGTTTACCGATGAGTATCTTCCATCACATTATCATTCATTTATATTTTTATCTTTTGGCAGTCGCGACTACAATTGGAACAGTAGTGGCATATCTTCTGGTACCTATGCGATCACTTGGTCAAGATAGTTGGAAGATTGCAGCCGCTCTCATGGGTAGACATATTGGGGGAGGTAATACTGAAAATGTTTGTTTGTTGGAAGTTCTGCTGCATAGTGTAACTAATAGATGGTTTTTGTTGACTTCGCAATGTTAATGTTATACAAAAGTTTTTCATGCGACACTTCATTGGCTTAATTTCATACTAACATTTTTTCAATAATATTGTCAAGTTCCCATGTTAACGGCAATTGGTCTAATTCATCTTTCTCGACAGTGGCGGATCTATGAGTTGGCTGTCTGGGGCTATAAGCGCCCCCCCCCCAACTTTGCCCAAAAATATATAGTGGTCACTATTCATGAAGTATACCCCACAAAAAGTCAAAACCCAAATAGCAATGGCAATTAAGGCTAGTAGCCCCCCCCCCCCCCCTCCCCTTGTGGAGAATCTTGCATCCACCCCTGTTTCTCGATATGCCTGAAAAGTGTGCATATAATGGTCGTTACATTATTTCAAAGGATCTTTCCTTTGGTGGAAAACAGCCATCTGGAGTTATGGTGGTCATTGTGCAGTTTCTCTCATATCATCTTTGTTTTCCACTTTTTGTTGTTATAATAAAGTATTCACATGGTTCTCTGTACTATTAGGGTCGTGAACCACCCTGCATATAACACAATGAATACCTATCTGAGACGGGTTCGTTATCTGTCATTTATCCTTGAACTCGGAGGGTTAAATATAAACACTATTCTCCTATTGCAATACTTACTAGTTTCCAGATCTAGCAAGATCCTACTGTGCTGCTTCTTGTTTCATTTAGTTTGCACATGTTTTTCTTTTTTTTCTTTTTTATGATTTATTATTATCATGTCATGTTTCTTTTCTCCTGTATGTCTGATGAAGAATCTTTGTCCTTGATCTGTCATAGCGCTGAACTATGTTGCTGTTTCGGAGGCGCTTGGTGTTTCTCCATCTATTTTGGCTGCAGGATTGGCCGCTGATAATGTTATATGTGCTTTATATTTCACGTCACTTTTTGCTTTAGCCTCCAAGATACCTCCTGAGTCTTTAAAATCGACAGAGGGTAGGTACTTATCCTTGTAGTTTCATCTACTGTCTGTCCATTATCTATCAGGTTTTGTTTTGTGCTGTTTACCTTGGGTACTTGAAGCACACTTTCATTTGGCCTCTTTTTTTAATATTTTGATTTGTACAACTTATGACTTATGAGTCTTGTATATTTCTTGAGACTGTTAAACGTTTCACCCTGCCAAAGTTGCTCCTCTTTCTTGTTCCTTGTTTCTCTTTTTCTTTTTCGTGTTTTTTTATGCAGCTACATTGAGTGTTGTTGACAAATGGAAATATAAGTGTTTGGACTTTGTTATCTCTTATTTCATTAATGATAATAACTAAGTTCAAATACTTCGAATCTATTTAGTTTCAGTAGTTACTTAGTCCAACAATAAGGATGGTTCTAGTTTCACTGTATACAAGATTTGCTGTCTAAAAACAGTCACATTGACAGATGGTCCTGTGGATATGGAATCAAATCCTGGAAGCAAGACACCAGTTCTACAGAGTGCTGCTGCTCTTGCTGTATCGTTGGCTATTTGTAAGATTGGTACGTATCTGACAAAATATTTTGGAATCCAAGGAGGGAACCTTCCATGTATAACAGCGATTGTAGTAGTATTGGCAACTATGTTTCCAGTACAGTTTGGCTACCTTGCACCTGCTGGTGAGGCTATGGCTTTGATCCTGATGCAGGTACATACTCCAAAACAAATACATTTTAAATTTTCATAATATAATAATGTGTCTCTACGAAGTTAGTGTTATGCTGATTCTCAATGCAGCTAGTGTGCAATCCAATTCTGAAATTCAAGAAAGTAGGGAAGAAAATGACTATTGGAATCGGCATACTACATTAACAGGATTGACTTAAAATATGTTAATTATTGGAAGAAAAACCATTGACAATAATGATCCAATACATTTCCATACTTGCTTAGAATCTTAAGAAATAAATGGCCAGGCCCTGCAATACATAATCTGTCCTAGAGCTTTGAGCCACAACCAAAAATTCTCTCCCCTTGTTGAGATAACAACAATAGAATTCATGAAACCTCGAGAACCTTGTGACATGAGTTGTATACCCTATAGGAGAATAAAGCAACCACAGAAACACTGAAGGAATCCTTTGATCAAGATTCTGTTACCGATGCTCTTTTTGTTCTGGTTTTTTCTTCTGGCCTGTCATAGTGCCGTTTTTTTTTTATTGATTCTTTGGGCTCCTACTAATCGCTAAATTGGTGTCAGACCCCTATCAGAGGCTGTTGCTTGCAATCCAAGTTGTTAAAGAAATGAAAACCCCCCATTCCCCACGTAAGTGGGTATCGAACCATCAAACCCAAGTCCTCCTAGTACAGCCACGAGATCCCTGTTAGACGTTTTGGGATTAGGAAAGTGTTGTGTGTGTCCATGTACATGCGCATAACATCCTACAAAAGCAGCCTCTTATTGATGTTGATTTGTTAAGGTTTCTGTTGCCTATAGTCTTAGGCGTGCATAATCCATTCATACTCCAATAGTCCAATTGCACCAATTTCAGGAATCTGATCTTAAAACACGAAGTTCAAACTGGAGTTTTCTGGGGCAATAATATGTCAGGTGCCGTCATAGGTGACTCATTTCATGTTTACAGACGCGAATACACTTTTCCTCCCAAAGTTGGGGCAAATGAAAGAAGTGAAATGTAGCATAATTATAGGCTTCTGCAATTAGAGAGATTTTTGCTCCTCCATGTACTTATCTTTTGTAATTTGTAATTTGTATTTTGTTTATTTTGCTCTTTGTTTTACAAGTTAGACTGGCTTGTCCGATGCTCCAATCTCTCTTTTTAGAGTAAAAAGAGTGTTACATTTTTTTTTTGGTAGTGTTTCTTGCTTGGTGGATTTAACTCTCTCTCTCTCTCTCACACACTACACATGCAAATTTTTATTTATTGTTAACAGGTCTTTTTCACTGTTGTGGGCGCCAATGGAAGTATATGGAATGTCATCAACACTGCACCCAGTATTTTCATGTTTGCTCTAGTCCAAATTGCTGTTCATCTTGCTGTGATCCTTGGAGTTGGAAAGCTACTACGTATTGATCAAAAGCTGTTACTTTTGGCTTCAAATGCCAACGTTGGGGGTCCTACGACAGCCTGTGGCATGGCCACTGCGAAGGGTTGGAGCTCTTTGATTGTTCCTGGAATTCTTGCAGGCATATTTGGGATTGCCATTGCAACTTTCCTTGGCATCGGCTTTGGGGTGACTGTTCTTAAATATATGTAACTTCTTTTTCTTGTCTTGTATTTTTGCTGAAGAAATTGATGTAACTCTGAACAGTTAATCTGACAAATTGTAAATTGGTAAGTCTGTTCTCTTTTGCGAATTGGCGATCATAGTCATTTCATTTGTCGAAAGGCACAACAGATTTTTGGGTGCCAAAAGATTCACCTAAGAAGAAATTTTGAACAAATTTCATGCCATCGTACCCATGAGTGGTCCACTATGGAATAGAAAATAAATGAATGTAATGGATTTTTCTTTTTGATGCGTCTATTTGGTTATTTCGGAAAAAGGAAAGGAAAATTTAAAAATGGAATCTATGATGTTTGTGAGGCCAAAACTTAAGAAAAGAAAAGAATATAAAACTATATATATTTTTATTAAATTTTATTTCCTTATTTCTTTTACATAATTGTTTGTTATGCAAATTGGAGGGTTGAGCCACTGACTCGAAAACTTTTTATTTTCCATAGTTTAGTTTTCACAGGAGAAAGACAATTTTCTTTTTCATAGCAGACAAACACACTAAACTTATAGAAAGGGTGGTAATTTGATAAATGGGCAGACGGCATCTTCTTCTACTTTTGCCTATTAAGAAATAAAACCTTAAATGAGAAAAATGTCCAAAATGGAAACTATTATAGCATTTCCGGATTTCCCTATAAATAGCAGTACTTTTAGAAAATTGCAAGATGTGTTATAGACTTATAGCTACTTCTCACCTAAGCGCCGCATGTTCTACAAACTTATGTGATTCTGAGGTTATTTTTTCTGTTCTTTTGTTATTCTTTTAATACTAAATGCAGGATACAATTGCTTAAAATCCTCATGGATGCGATCGTTCACAACACTTCTGATTTGTCGTAAAGGTAATTTGGAACTTGTGTTATGCACTTCGTAATGTATAGTATGATGCTGACTTTCTGGATTTGTTTGGTCTTTTACAACAGCTTGATGAGTGCACGCTCCTATTAGGGCTTTTTTTAACAGCCCCACGAACGGTTCAAATACCATGACATCTATAGGTACCTAACCACACACAGACACACGCAAGCACACGCACATCAACACTTGAACACACGACCAACATAGAAAACACATTCTTCTTAACCCATCTCACTGATTAACAACTCAATTCCTCCTCAATTCCTTTTGTCCTAGAAAGTAGAAACTAATTCAAAACTTGTACCAATTCAAGTACTCCCCAGAAGTGTGCGCCTATTTAAACGTACCATACTTCTTCTTTGGACGCCACGTGGAAAACCGATGGATACATGTATTACCAACCGTCCAATGATCTCAAACACTAAAATATTGGACTTCATAACTTTTTGAAGTTTGTGGAGTAAATTGAGTAAACAAAATGTACATCAACCTCAAAAGCCATGCATGACCCTTGCCTTTCCAGGTAAAGAAGTGAAACATCAAACAATCCCACATACCAGTACACCGCAAGCTTTCAATAGGCGTTGACATTGAAAAAGAATGTCAACTTGAACACCCCACATGCGCATTTTTACTTAAGTTGCGGGCGCAAAGAATGTAATGCACACTTGAGCTCAGAATGCACTGTGGAGGGACGTGCATCATGCTTCTTTCCTAATTATTATACTTAAATCTACTAATGCTTAGTACCATAAAGTCATACACAAAACAAGCTAAGTACTATTCAAGTGTACTTGCATGTTCACAAGTTGCTGCCTATATATACTCTTCAGTGTACCATACAATCCTCATTCAAGGGTGTTTCGGCTTAACTTTGAGTACACACATTAAACAAAAAGGGTGAGGAGAAGAGAAGATCATTGCTTCAATGACGACGATAAATATTATTCGAACAATGATAAAGCTTCTGCTTCTTGTGGTTTTTCTTGGGATT
Organism: Coptis chinensis; assembly: GCF_015680905.1. NCBI lineage: Eukaryota > Viridiplantae > Streptophyta > Magnoliopsida > Ranunculales > Ranunculaceae > Coptis > Coptis chinensis. Next base: position 117,208,697 of record NC_141458.1, on the reverse strand, counting down.
GTGATGATTTGGATCATGACGCCAACCAAAATAAATAGGCAGAAATGGCTGCCTAGTATAAGGGCCAAGACTAATTCAACGTATTTTGGGATTCAAGGTTTGTTTGTTTTCTTACACCAAAGTACTTCATAAATTTCACTATATTGGTTGCTAAGGATTCATGCAATTTCGGATGTTTCATAGGAGCAACGATTTTGGAGTATACGTTTCCCATGCTATTCATAGCTGTTTTGGGCTGTGTTTATCTTCATTTGGCAAAAAAATCCAAAGATGATCAAACTGAAAGGTATATGTTTATTATAGAATTGTAGTGTTGCGAGAATTTAGATTTTTGGCAGCCAGATTACTAATTTACGGTTGATCTAATCTGGTACTAAGATTTTATTTTCAAGAGGTCAAGAAATCATTCTCAGTTAAGTTTTCCTGGCTTCTTCTAATCGAGCCTTGGCAAGTCCCAAACTCTGATTGGAAGGCATTATTATCTAAGTTACAGTTTTCACATACTGATGTTGCATGGTGTTCTGTCAGCAGCCCAGGCAAAAAGAATGCTCTTCTGCTGTGGAAGCGACCAGTCCTCGTGAAGGGACCACTAGGGGTTGTTTCTTGGATAGAACTGGCCTTCTCAGCCATGTTCATCGCGCTCTTGGTCTGGTCTTTTGGTACATACCTACAGATCAGTTTTTCGAACATTACAACAAAATCGGCTGCCAAAAATGGGGAAGAAGTGTAAGAAGATGGTTTTAATTACTTAGTCATTGGTTTACCATGACAATGAATCTCACAAATGATGAACATATTTTTATTTTGGCAGGTGGGAAGCTAAGTTGGACAGTGCAGCACTGAGACTTGGCCTTGTTGGCAACATATGCCTTGCCTTTCTCTTCTTTCCAGTGACTCGAGGATCGTCTCTTTTACCGCTCGTAGGAATTACATCTGAATCCAGCATCAAGTATCATATCTGGCTCGGACATATAGTCATGACACTATTCACAGCACATGGTCTATGTTATATTGTATATTGGGCTGCAACCAATCAGATTTCAGAGGTAACAAGCAAACGCAGGGTTACGTTAATTTTTTTAATTGATGTTGGTATAAGCAAGTATGACCATTTGTAAAAACAGAGGAAAGGACTGCCTTTTTTGAAATGATGATCTCCTTAAGGAATTCGTCCTCACAATTAAAATCTGTTTGACATATTAATTATCACAATAAGTAAACAATACATAGTCTACTATGAAGGTTAGGATTGTTGGAATGAACTGATTTTCGGTAAAGATCAACTCTATAGTGGACATCAAGCATGTTTGCCAAAATTAGTCAGTGGCTTATTGCGTACATTACCAAGATTGCATGGTTTTGTTAACTGTCATAAGCAGTTGGACCCATGCATCACACAAATCACACACACAATTCACACATTTCCTGCACTAGTAGTGGACTAGTGGAGTGACTATACCCTTTTCAGTTTTCACCCACGTGAGTATCTTCACAGGAACTATTTAGTGGTGTGGAGACAAGCAGAGGACTCATATATTTATAAATACCGCGAAGTCCCAATATACTATGGGTCCTATGAAAGTGATACTCCGAACTATCATAAATCAACTTAATTTTATTGCTTATGAATACTGAATTAATCTACATTTGACTTTACTCTTTTCTCAAAGTTGACTTTTGGTGGGTGAAGTTTCAGTTCAGCCATCAAAATCCGATAAAGAGGTCGGGAAAAAGAACATAGAAAATACCAAAGAACATACAAATCAACAAGAAGTCAGGAGAAAGAGATTCATGAATTCATGGCTGTGTTCGTCGGCCTCCTTTGGTTATTACCAGGAAGCATGGGCCATATTAATAGTTAACATTGCATATTATTGTATTATTGATTATGGACTAATATTTTCTCTATCAAAGTAGAACAAATATGATAATCATTAAACTTTTCATGTGTTGTCGCTCTAGACGACTAGACCTGAGATGGATTTCAATAAACTGGTAACCTCTCACCCAAAGAATGCAAAACTAGCTAACTGAAAGGCTTTTGGGCTGATACAAATTCTGAGTTGCTTCGGTAATTTTATGATGTGCTTGAGTTAGTGTAGGTGCCTCCGTAAGTCCTAAGACATCATTATGCATGGCCCGGTCTGTCCGACTGCCCCCTGTTAAACGGTTAGACCATTGGTCTTTTTGAGATGCTTATCATGCATCTTTCCTGTACTTTGGGCTTTAGAATTATTTCTAATCTCTTAATGAAGATTCATAATTCGGCAATCGCTGCCGATTAATAGGAAGTGAATTTACAAGATGTGTCTCTTGAAATGCAGATGATAAAATGGGATAAAATAGGGGTATCCAATGTAGCCGGAGAGCTGGCATTGCTTGCTGGACTAGCCATGTGGGCAACTACCTTCCCTCGAATAAGGCGAAAGATGTTTGAGCTCTTCTTCTACACTCATAACCTTTACACCCTCTTCCTCTTTTTCTTTGTGTTACATGTTGGGATCTCGTATGCCTGCATTATGCTTCCCGGTGTGTATCTCTTTTTGATTGATCGATATCTGCGATTCTTACAATCAAGACAGAAAGTTAGGCTGCTTTCTTCTCGCCTTTTACCTTGTGAAACTATTGAGCTAAATTTCTCCAAGAGCACAGGTGATTCTGCAGCACTAGAAAATGTCTTTGAAAACTATCTGAATTCTTTTTGCATCACACCTAACAAAACAAAGCAAATTTCATTATTGCAGGATTGAAATACAGTCCTACCAGCATCATCTTCATCAATGTTCCTAGCATTTCTAAGCTCCAATGGCACCCTTTTACTATAACCTCCAGTTCTAATCTGGAACCGGAGAAGCTAAGTATTGTCATCAAGAAGGAAGGGACTTGGTCCCAGAAGCTCTACCAGATACTTTCAACTCCCTCTGTTGATCGACTTGATGTCACTGTTGAAGGACCCTATGGACCTATTTCAACTAATTTCCTTAGGTGTGTGAATTAACCAAGGATGAAACCAGTGTATTTCTTGCCACCATTAATCATAATTAAATTGAGCATATACTGATTGCATTTAGAAATATTGGTGCAGGCGCGACAGTCTTGTGATGGTGAGCGGTGGAAGTGGAATAACTCCTTTTATTTCGATAATTCGCGAGCTTATCTCTAAGAGCACCACAATGAAGACAAAACCACCACAAATCCTCTTAGTGTGTGCCTTCAAGAACACCGCTGATCTGACTATGCTAGACCTTCTCCTCCCTTTATCTGGAACCCCTTCGGACATTTCTAATGTACAATTACAAATTGAAGCCTATGTTACTAGAGAGAAACAGAACACCATGTATATGGACAACAAAAATCTCCTTCGCACAAAATGGTTCAAGCCTAATGTGTCTGACCAACCTATATCTGCAATCCTTGGTTCCAATGGCTGGCTCTGGCTTGGGGCGATAATATCTTGTTCCTTTGTTATTTTCCTTATTCTTCTGGGTATCATCACTCGTTATTACATTTATCCTATTGACCATAACACCAACAAGATCTACTCTACGTCCGCAAGAGCTCTTATAAACATGTTGCTAATATGTGTCTGTATAGCCATTACATGCAGTGCTGTAGTTTTCAAACACAAGAAGCGAAACGCCAGGGAAGCAAAGCAGATTCAAAACATAGATGCGCCAACACCAATGACATCACCAAGCTCATGGTTCCACACTGCCGACAGAGAACTGGAAAGCCTTCCTACTCAATCCCTTGTCCAAGCAACCAATGTGCATTATGGATCAAGGCCTGATCTAAAGAGTAATCTCTCTTCTCCATTCTTTAGTTTGCATATTTAGTTGATAAATATAATACACGACATAGAGTTCATTTCAGTTGCTTAGGATACTGAATTGCGTTTGCATTTGGTGTTTTTTCCCCCTTGCAGAGATTCTATTCGCGTATGAAGGGCCAAGCGTTGGTGTTTTGGTTTCTGGTCCCAAACAGATGCGACACGATGTTGCTACCATTCGCTCTTCTGGTTTGGCAGATAATCTGCATTTTGAATCAATTAGCTTTAGCTGGTAATGTTAAGGAGATGGCTCTCATATTGTGACAAAGGATTCCGCTCAATCCTAATAAATTGCTATCTGTAGCAGCTGGCCGGGGTCAGAAATTGTACAAAAGTTCACTTTTTTTTTTCTTCGGGTTTGGGGGTTTGAGAATAGAAAGTTAAGTAATGTTGGATCTTTGAAGAAATTCAACACTAGAAGAGTCGCTGTTGATTTTCTAGTGTCGAATTTCTAACCATGATAATGTCATTCTGTTCTTAATCCGGCCATTGTCAGCAACTCAATGCAAAAAGTTGCTGACATTACCCCACTAGTTGCTGACAAAATACGCTGAGTTGTATTTTGTGGCCGAATTGAAAACACATTGACATTATCACGGCCGAATCAGAAATTTACCCCTGTTGTAATATCTGTTAGTATGAAAACTAAGAAATGTTGTATCTTATTAAATTTGTACTATCTATATTTGACTGAAAAGATGCATACGGCTGATACTGTCAGTGAAATGTGGGTGTCCATAAGTACAGATTCATTTAATTGAGGTTATTAGAAACCAATTAAGAGCCATACCAAGAACTAACCTGATTAAGAAGCATCAATCCCACATTCCCACCCAAAAACAATGTGCAATTATCATGGCCGAATCACAAATTTATCCAAAGTTAAATATGGCTTTTAAGATGTAATCTCTATACTATATGATAGCCGGATCTTTAGGAGGAAAATTTCTCAACCGAATTGTGTATTTATAATCTCTCTATTTTATGATTTTAGAACCACCTCCTTTAATTATTCTAATCAGCTCCCTCCTTTTTAAACAATTTACCAAAAACTCTCTCACTTTATTGAAATTAGAATTAGCTTCATATTATTTAAAATAATTTAGAAAACCTCATTCACGTCACTCAAATTATATTCAACCCCTCTTAATGTTTTTATATTATTTTTTAAATTATAACTAGAATTCAAAAAATCATACTATCAGAGAGATGTTAAAGCGACAGGTTTAAAGATTTGAAAAAACACCGATGTGTAGCACAGTTCGCATACTCGTATCTTAAGATAGCTCTTGTTAAAATTTTAACCGATTGAGGTTTTCGAGTAACAATAAATTTCTAGGATTGCATGTTGTACTTGTTCAACTTTCATATATAAACGCGCCATGGCCAAATCTGTAAGTGAATACGAGTGTCAATTCATATTTCAATTCATTTGTGATTGTCTGTTGTACAGTCACAAAACATGCAACTACTTAGGAAAACAATTTTATGAAAATCATGGATAGTATCAGTAATTACTCACAGGTTGTAATGTTCTCTCCTTAATACATTAGTAGGCGTAGCAAGTGCCGACTAGCAAAGTCGGTAAAACCTTAGGGTGATGATACCAGAGGTTTGGAGCTTGAACCCGCATCAAAGAGTTACTGATCTCCTTTAAAAAAAAAAAAAAAAAAAAACTTTAAAATAAATAAATAAAATTGTTTTAGACACATTTATATTACTAAATTACGCTTTCTTTTTTTATTAGACGTACCCAAGACAAAACAATTCATTTATTAGAATATATTAAGGACGCAATACTTAACCGTAGATATTCTAAGTTTTTCACTTGTAACTGAAAAAAACAAGAACATGTTCTTTTTTTTTCTATTAAAAAAAATGATATTGATTTATTCTCTAATAACCTCTTCTTTAATAATATTTCTCTCACTAATAAACATGTAAGTACTCATCTTTAATTTGAATCAAACATACCAAAATAATGGGGATAAATACCAATCTAATTAGGATGAAGGAAAAAAAATCGAAATCAAATTTTAACGAATGGGGAAAGAAGAAAATTGTCGAAAAAAAAAGCGCATTTTTGTTTATTTATTTATTTTTATAGTTTTAATTTTTTGCCCCTAATGAAAATATTCTAAATTAATTTGGGAGATATTATTTGATTGAAGCTGTTGTTGGGATATGACAAAAATTTTAATTAGTTATGGGATACTGGGATCTCAAAACATTTATTGAAAGTTTAAGATTTCTTAACTTATAACAGATATCGTTGATATTCCCAGACTTTTATTTCATGTTCACACCCTTTTAAATGGACTTGTTTCAAATTCTAATTTTGGTTTTTCTGTTATAACTCTTGATGACGGCACGCACTGGCCACTGGCCACTTTAGAGGTTTTTTTAACAGTCCCACAAATGTTTCCAATACCATGACATCTACATGTACTCAACACACGCCAGCACACTGCCACATTGTACTTAACCCTTTTTACTTGTTGATTACCCAATTAGCCCGCAATTAGAAACTAATCAAAAGCTTTTACCAGTTCAATACTTTACTACTTCCCAATGGTGTTTACCTGTCCAACAACATTTGTACTTCTCTTCCCATGTTGAACACTGATCCAGAAAATTGGATCTCACATCTGAAAAATATTCCCAGGAGAATTGGAGTGCAGAACTTTTGTTCAATTTGTCATTAGCGGAAAAAATAGAACTTTTGTTCAATTTGAATGTTATTGATGTGTAAGTAAGGTATCATGGTATTAAAATTATCAAAACTCAAAATCCATTCACGAGTCAAGACCGCCTTCCAATTTTCAAAGAATGAAGTGCAACATCAACCATCAATCCAAAAACATACCACAAAAGAAAACATACCACATAACAAAACATTCCACAAGTCTCCAATAGGCGTTAAAATCTAAAATAAATGTCAACTTGAATACCATATACATGCTCATTGAAATTAATCTTGTGTGCATGCACAAAGAGTTTTTACCAGTACCCTGTAGGTGGACTTGTATTATTCTTCTTTCCGAACCATCCTTAATTAGATTCCTATAATTATGCTCATTACCAAAATAAACCAAAATACTCCTCTACAAGGCTACAAGCAAGTGTCCTTGATATTCTTAAGGTGTTGCTTATAAATACTCCAGGGTACCATAGAATAGTAGAATCCTCATTCAAGGTTAATTGTGGCTTTGAGTACACTAAACAAAAAAGGAGAGGATAACAGAAGAGGACACCATTGCTATGATAACGACAAAGGTGGTTCGAGGAATGATATTCCTTCTGATTCTTGTGGTCTTTCTAGGGACGCTCTTGGTTTGGATCATGAATCCAACCAAATTATATTGGGAGATATGGCGGCCTAGTATAAGTGCAAAGGCTAAATCGACGTATTTTGGACAACAAGGTTAGTTTTCATTGCATTTTAATAGATATGTTTATGTGTTTGTTGTAAGATTGATCTTCAAAGAAAAGAGTTTCATCGTGTTTATTGCGAAGGATTGATACAATCTCTGACGTTTTATATATAGGACCAACACTTTTGGAGTTTATGTTTCCCATGCTTTTCATTGCTTCTTTGGGCTGTGTTTATCATCATTTGACGAAAAAATCCAATGATAATGGCATCAGAAGGTATTTAATAGTTAGTGTTCGTATTAGAGCCTTTGCAAGTCCCCGTGACAGCTGAAATGCCTTATTTTTTAACGTAACATCTTTAATTTTTATTTTGTTCTCTCAGCAGCCTAGGCAAAAAAAATGGTCTGGTGCGGTGGAAGCGACCAGCCCTTGTGAAAGGTCCACTGGGTGTTGTTTCATGGATAGAACTGACCTTTTCAGCCATGTTCTTGACGCTCTTGGTCTGGTCTCTTGGTTCGTACCTACAGGTCGCCTTTTCACAGATTACAGTGGAATCGGCTGCAAAACACGGGGAACAACTGTAAGAAGATGGTCTAATTCTTTAATCATTGGTCTACCGTGGCAACGACGAACAGGGAAACAAATAATAAACTGGGAATGATGGTGGTTTCATTTTGGCAGGTGGGAATCTAAGTTGGAAAGTGCATCACTAAGATTAGGCCTTGTTGGCAACATATGCCTTGCCTTTCTCTTCTTCCCAGTGGCTCGAGGATCGTCTATTTTGCCGCTAGTTGGACTTACATCTGAATCCAGCATCAAATATCACATCTGGCTCGGTCATATAGTCATGGTATTACTCACAGCACATGGTCTAGGCTACGTGGTGTACTGGGCTGCAACCGAACATCTTTCAGAGGTAATAAGCAACAGCACATTATTACTTGTATCTCCATAATATGGTGTCCTAATCAACTAGATCCACACATACGATACTCGCATACTAAACCGCATTTGGTGCACCAGCACTCCAGTAGTAGAGTGAGCGAGTGACTAATTTTTTTCTCTCATAGGAATTTCTTAATAGGTACTATTTAGTGGTAGGGTGACAAGTGTACGGTGAAGGAGTTATTTAATACATCGAAGTTACCAATTTTCCGTGTGGGTCTTATGATTGTTATCGTCTGAACTTTCAAAAGTGAACCTAACTGGATCTTATGAGCCAATGTCAATGATGAAAGGGTCCGATGATGAAAACCCACAGTAGACTTCACTCTTCAGACTGATGGTAAAGGTTTGTTGATTTGGAATTTTTTCATCCTTAAAGCTGCCTTAGGAAAAAGATCCATATATATATTTGGTAACCTCACCCCATGTACCATGTAATGACATTGATTGTTGATTGATATTTCCTCCAACTTACTTAAACAAATATCATCATATCTTTCTCATTAACACCATATATTATTTTCATCAAGTATTTTGATCTCAATAAGTCCGTAAAGTGTCGTTTTGCCCCTGCCCTTCCTTCTCTTTACATTTCCAGCCACTGGACTCCGTGACAAGTTATTTGTCCATCTCTAATAGTCTCGGCTTTTGGAATATTTCCGTCCTGTTTACATAGATTATAATTCGCTACTTAAGCAAATTTATACCTAGGCTGTATGTACATTTCTAAGCTGTCTCTTTTGAAATTCAGATGCTAAAGTGGGAAAAAGTAGGAGTATCAAATGTAGCTGGAGAGATGTCATTGCTTGCCGGACTTGCAATGTGGGCAACTACCTTTCCTCGAATTAGGCGAAAGATGTTTGAGCTCTTCTTCTACACTCATTACCTTTACATCCTCTTCCTAATTTTCTTTGTATTACATGTTGGGATCGCATATTCCTGCCTTATGTTTTCCGGTGTGTATCTCTTCCTGATTGATCGATATCTGCGATTCCTACAATCACGACAAAAAGTTCGTCTGCTATCTTCTCGCCTTTTACCTTGTCAAACTGTTGAGCTAAATTTCTCCAAGAGCACAGGTGATTCTGCGACATATTAAAACGCCATTGAAAACTATCTAACTATCTGGCCTTTCTTTAATTTATATCTCTCCTAACAGTACAAATCAAATTTGACTGCTTCAGGATTGGAATACAGTCCCACCAGCATCATCTTCATCAATGTTCCTAGCATTTCTAAGCTACAATGGCACCCTTTTACTATAAGCTCCAATACTAATCTGGAACCAGAGAAGCTAAGTATTATCATCAAGAAGGAAGGAAGTTGGTCCCAAAAGCTTTACCAGATACTCTCATCTCCCTCAGTCGAGCGACTTGAAGTGGCTGTTGAAGGTCCCTATGGACCTACTTCAACTGATTTCCAAAGGTGTGTTCAGTAACCACAGATCCGACACTAGTGTATGTCTTACCACTAGTGTATTTCTTACCACTAGGATCATAGATCTTATTAAGCATACACTGACTGCATTTAGCAATATTGGTGCAGGCACGAAAGTCTTGTGATGGTGAGCGGTGGAAGTGGCATCACTCCTTTCTTTTCGATAATTCGTGAACTAATTTTTAAGAGCACCACAATGAAGGCAAAACTGCCAAAAATCCTCTTAATCTGTTGCTTCAAGAACTCTGCTGATCTGACTATGCTAGACCTCCTCCTCCCTGTATCAGGAACTCCTTCTGACATTTCCCATGTGGAATTGAAAATTGAAGCCTATGTTACTCAAGATAAACAAAACACCATTTCCATGGACAACAAGAATTGCCTACGAACAATATGGTTCAAACCTAATGCATCGGACCAACCTATATCTGCAATCCTTGGTTCCAACAGCTGGCTCTGGCTTGCGGGGATAATCTGTTCTTCCTTTGTTATTTTCCTAGTTCTCTTGGGTATCATCACTCGTTATTACATATATCCTCTTGAACATAACACTCAGTACTCTACAACAGGAAGAGCCCTTATAAACATGTTACTGATATGTGTCTGCATAGCCATTACATCCAGTGCTGTAGTTTTCAAACAGAAGAAGCGAAATACCATGGAAGCAAAGCAGGTTCAAAATTTAGATGCGCCAACAGCAAGGACATCACTAAGCTCAAGTTTCCACAACAGCGATAGAGAGCTGGAAAGTCTTCCTAGACAATCCCTTGCCCAAGCAACCAATGTGAATTATGGCTCACGACCTGATCTTAAGAGTAATCTCTCAGCTCGATCCTTGCTTCTATTAACATGTTATTTGGTTAATTAATTAACATTATATTGTAAACAAAAAATCGTTTAGATATATTTAACTTGGCTAGGAAACTGAACTGATCGAGTGTTTTTCCCTTTGCAGAGATTCTATACGCTTGTGAAGGATCAAGTGTTGGTGTTTTGGTTTCTGGTCCTAGACAGATGCGACATGAAGTTGCTAACATCTGCTCTTCCGGTTTGGCAGATAATCTAGAATTTGAATCAATTAGCTTTAGCTGGTAATGTGTAGAAGATAATGGCACCATTTTCTTTTCTTTTTCCATCTTTTAAACTTCCCATACATGAAGAGTTATTGCTGTGAAACTGTGTGCTCGAAAAGTTATTCTCGTATAGTTATGCAAAAGATGCGTAACTACATTTTAGATGCGTCCCTAAGTGCGAAAGTTATTGAATGGTTAGTGTTGTAAGAATTTGTATAAGACAAATCCAAAAACTATTAAAAAGGGTATCGAAGTTTACAAGTTTTGACACTATAGAGAGTAATTTTTTTTTTCCGTCAAATTGGGGACCAACTTACATACATTGTTATACACTTTCTTATCAATGTATATCCATGCTGCAACTTCATGACCATAGAAATTAATTCGATCGGTGAAACACCCATAGAAATTAATTCGAACTGTGAAACACCCGTGTGAGAAATTTAGATGTCATGTTACACATGTCCCCACATTGCAAAAATTAAAAAAATTAGTTCCTAATTTAACCAAAAAAAAAATTTAGTCCCCATATTGTCAAAATAAGAAATGGGGCTCAGCCCCTTGGTTTTAATCCGGATGAGTGTAAACCCCTTCATATCGGCCCATACCACATAACCTCCCTATTTATCAGCTTATATCACAAAAACTCCCTGTTTTCCAATATCAGCGAAATTCCAATCCGATTTTTATTTCCTATTTTATTTTATTACCTTTTTTACCCTTCTTCCATATTTGGATCAGATCTCATTGCTTGAAGCTTCTCATCCAAATTAAAAACCTCCTTCTCTATTTTCATCGACCTCTTCAAATTTTCAACATCATTTTTCGCTTCCAACTTCTCAACAAATTTAAGATCCAACTTCACAAATGTAATCGTCATCACCACTTATGATCATCGTACTCACGCGATTTGAACAAGCCAATTATAACACCAAGAAGAGAAGGCCAAGCATGAGGAGTAAGGAAAGGATGGAATGCTTAGGTGGAGTGATGTCTGAGAAGATGAAGTATACATGGAGAGTGGCCCAGGAGCTCATGAGAGTTACTTCTCCAGTATTTGGGAATTTTAAGAAAACTACTAAAGATACCAGCTTTGGTGGTTTTGAGATGTGTTGTGTTGAAGATGTGGTGTGCTGGAATGCTATGATTGATGGGTATGTGAAATATAGTGAAATGGAGCTAGCTAAGTTGGTTTTTGAGAGAATGGTGTGTAGAGATGTTGTGTCTTGGAATACTATGATTAATGGATATGCATTGGTTGGGAGTATTAAGGAAGCAAAGAGGTTGTTTGATGAGATGCCTGAAAGAAATGTGGTTTATTGGAATTCTATGTTGGCAGGATATGTTAAATGTGGTGATGTTGAGGGGCACTTTGAGGTGTCTTACAACAAATGGCCTACACCGACTCCGGTGGAGACTGAAAGAAGTAACTATCATCCATACTTGACCTTTCTATTTCGCTTAAACACATACTGATTGATCAAGCCTGTGATGCTTATGAAATATTAGTGTATGACAGAGTTTGCCGAAGATATTCGTGGATTCTCTTAGAACAGGATATACTTGCTTAAAGTTAGTAGTATATTTATCTCCATTACGTGTTTGTTCTATGTAATTGTAAGAAACAACGCATGAAATAAAATTATGTATTAATCATGTTGATATGCATGGAGTGGATGCGTGGTCACAAAACAGGCTTGCATTACACGGATGCAAGGCTATTATTGACATGAAGGAGAAGGAGGCGCCCAGTCTACCCGGTGTCATGAATGATGAAACCTTGCATGAACATGTGGAAATGGTTGGCAGACACTTACTCGGTTCCGAGAATGTCAAGTTGTGTAACAAGGTGTTGGCAAGTGAAGACTTTGCTTTCTATCAAGAAGTGATTCCTGGTGTAATGTTTAGTATTGGAATCATAAATGAGGAGTTGGGTTCAGTTCACTCGCCACACTCCCCTTATTTTTTCCTTGATGAAGATGCCCTTCCCATCGGGGCTGCTGTCCACACTGCGCTTGCAGAGATTTCTGATTTTCATGTGGAAATTTAAATTTACATAGTAGTTTGACATATGAAAATTTAATTTTACATAGTAGTTTGATATATGAAAATTTGAATTTACATAGTAGTTTGATATAAGAAAATTAGAATTTACATATGAAAATTTAAATTTACATAATAGATTTGTGAAACAAAACATGTCTGACGAAAAAACATTTGTACTATGCAAACTTAAATTTACATAGTCACTAGAGCTATGAAAACTTAAATTTACATAGTAACTTGATCTATGAAAATTGAAATTTATTTAAAAGAGTGTGTTTACATGCAAGTATGCAACACAAATAAGAAACTATGCATGATAAATTGTTTTCACATAACATTTCTTTGAAATTGACCAATCTAATATCTGACAAACGAACTCATGTAATTTTATACAACCTGTTAAAATGTATTTTCACACAGAACTTATCTATGTAAATTTAAATTTACACAATAATTTGATCTATGAAAAGTTAAATTTTCATAGAGAAAACAGATCATAACCTATGCAAAATTATTTTTACACAATATATTTTTGAAACAAAACAAAACCAATTTGTTTTACCAACCTGAAAAGATAAAACAAGTTCCCATTACATCATTTACCAACAACACATTAAGCCAAATCAGCCTTTTTACATCCGAATTTAACAATTGTAGTCATTACATCAAAGATCTAATAACAGATCCACCAAGAAACCGATTAAACAAAAATCAACTCATCATTTCTTGCATTTTTCTTTTTAGATCCCATATTCATTGTTGAGATATGGTCCTCAGCTCTAAGCCTTTTCTTAAAAAATCTGCTACAACCCCAAGCGTAGGTAATGCGAAGCTCTAAAGGTCTTGTAACGACTTATTCTCGTTTTTTCATTCATTTACAATGAGAGAAAACCAATTAATAACAAAGACTATCTATGCAAAGTTTAAAATAACATAAATAAATTAATACGCAAATTTAAAAGTGCAGAGTAAAACTACTATGCACATTTAAGAATGCATAGTAAAACTACTATACAAATTTAAGAATACAGAATAAAACTATCACCACATATTACACAAACATGAAAAAACAGAGTAAAAACACTACGCAAATTTAAGAATATAGAGAAAAAACTACTACGAAAATATAAAAATGCATAGTAAAACTACTACATACACAAACATAAAAATTCATAATAAACCCAAACTTGAAATTGCAAAACTATGAAAACTATAAAATACAGAGTGAAATCACTAAACAAATGTAAATTCGTATTTACAAACTAACTCACATATGAAAATTCATTTTTTCATACAAATTTCTAAAAATAGGATTAAAAGTTGAAGATTCTCACCAGATTTGGTTTGTTTGCCGTAGTTTTTGGAGCAGCCATCTTCTTAATTTAATCTCCATCTCTTCTAGAACTTGAAAGTTTGATTTTTTTTGTTTGCAAAATTATTGTTTTCCCAAAAAAGTCGGAGATTTTCCAATGGATTATGGTTTAGATATGCTTTTTAAATAACCAAACTTCTTGTTTTGATTTTGGTAGTGTTTTATGACAAAAAAATTGATATTTCACATCTGAATAGCGAGATGTTTCTACACTAATTCAAAAATGAGAAATTTTTGGAACTGAAATAGATAACAGAAGAAGGTGGACTGGTGTAGATGACGGGGGTATTCAGGTCATTATTAGTTTTATTTTCTTATTTCGAAAAACAGGAAGGTTTTGTGGATTAGTCCGCAAGCGAGGGTTTTTTAAGTAACTGAATCAAGTTGAGGGAGATTTATCCCAAAACCTGATTGTCAAAAACTGTTCAATACCTTTTTAGTCGTTTTTCATAATACAAATTGAAAATACTTGAAGTCTACATTTTGCAATAAAGTTTATCAAACATTCAAACAAAAATAAAAATAAAGAAAGATGTCATTACGGAAACGTTAAGCTCTACGCCAAACTCATGCCAAACCTGTGGAATCAAGTCAGTTGAGAACTTGTACGTAATGATACATGCTAGTAGATCCTTGTTTCTAACATCAAACAAATGGAATTCATTTATAAATAATAAACGTGCACTTCATTACAACTAAAATTAAATTATGCGTCAACACAAACCCACATCGTTGGAGAATCAACCACGGTATCGAAATTTTATTTGCGAACGTTGAAAAAGCAAAATCAAGTCGCGTATTAATATCAAACGCGTGCGGAGTTTTGTTTTCCACGTGTCCAAATCGTGTCTATGATAAACATGCATAAATCGAAGTCCCCACTGTTTTCTGCTTTCTTCTCGTAACGTTTATAACTTCTAGGTAGACAGCGAGTACACATACCCATTATTGCATTTTAAGGTTTGGTCATGGGTGTAAAGAATGATGGTGGTCTTCCTAAAGAAGCAAAAAAGATATTGCAATCATTGGCTTCAGCTTGGGACGATGTAATAGATTCTAGTACGTTGGAGGTGATACCTATAAAGGGAGCAATGACTAATGCAGTTTTTCAAGTAAATTGGTCGACAGAGAAAGGAAAACTTCCTCAAAAAGTTTTGCTTAGGATTTACGGTGAAGGTGTGGAGGTTTTCTTTGACAGGAGTGACGAGATTAGGACATTTGAATGCATGTCAAAGCATGGCCAGGGACCTCGTCTTTTGGGACGGTTTCCTAATGGCCGTGTTGAGGAGTTCATACATGCAAGGGTATGTGCTTATTTCGATTTTTAATTCTAAGCTTTTTATTTGGATGTTTTATTGCTCTCTTTTGCACAACCTATAAAACCAATCCTTACCAAACATTCAAACCATTTGTATATATTAATGTTCTTTTGGTAATGCACATTGATGTATCTCTTAAAATTGTAATGAATGTTTAGAATTGTGTAAATTCGCGTTCACTATTTCTGTGCAAAATATGCTCAGTTGGATTCTAATGGTCTAATTACAATAGGGTTTTTTTTTCGAGTAATGGTCATGTATTTTTTGTTTACTATGTTTTAGACATTATCAGCATGTGACTTGCGTGATCCAGAAATATCTGCGTTGATAGCAATCAAACTGAAGGAGTTCCATGATCTTCACATGCCTGGTCCCAAGAATGTAATACTCTGGAACAGATTAAGGTAAGCTTATGTTCACCAAAGTTTAAGCTCCCTTTCATGCCAATTTTGTAAGTTGGGGTAAATTTTGTGTACCTTTTTTTTTTCTCTAGAAATTGGTTGAGTGCATCCAAGCGTCTGTGTTCTCCTGACGAAGCGAAAGCATTTAGGTTGGATGCCATAGAGTTGGAAATTTCGCTATTGGAAAAGGAGCTGTCAGGGGAAAACCAAAATGTAGGATTTTGTCACAATGACTTGCAATATGGAAATATCATGATCGATGAAGAGACCAGATCAATAACTATTATTGTAAGTTATCCTCAAATGGTTAATTTAATTGTGTTAGTTAGGTTGTTCTTTACATATTCTAGATGGTTGCAGTATATGCTAAATGGTTAGTTGTGCTAGTCTGTACCGTATATATTGTCAAATGTGATCGTGATTCCGATTCCAATTCCGATTCCATTCCTTTCTTTACAGGATTATGAGTATTCGTGTTACAATCCTGTAGCCTTTGATCTTGCGAATCACTTTTGTGAAATGGCTGCAGATTATCATACTGAAACACCTCATGTTCTAGATTATGATAAATACCCAGGTCAGTTGAGAAATCTGTTATTTCCTGTAATTCATAAATGCGTCCAATTTATAGTGCTAAAGCACGTTAGACACGCACCATAAAAAGTTGCACTTCAGCAATATCTAATTACTTTCATGATGGGCTGCCTGTGCAACAGGTTTGGAGGAGCGCCAGAGATTTGTGCGTGCATATCTAAGTTCTTCAGGTTAGTCGGGTTTTGTTCTGCAATTTAATGACGTGTATATACAAGTAGGGCCTAAAATGTGTTAGACTTGATCCAAATTAGATGTGACTGAATTTAGAAAGATTTTCCTGATCATGGACAATAACATCTTAATGGTTTAATGATATTGTGGCCATATTATGGTATCAATAAGAATGACTTACTAACGTTGAAAATATGAAATTTTCATTATAATATAGGCAATGAGCCTAGCAATGTTGTGGTGCAGCAGATGGTCGAAGATGCAGAGAAGTATACGCTTGCTAGTCATCTATTTTGGGGTTTGTGGGGAATAATATCGGTAAGATGGATTGTTATTGTTTTCATGATTTCCGTGGACAGACGCACACATGAGGCAGATTATCTATATGGAGGAAATTCAATACCAATAGTTTTCAGTACCTGATAAAAAAAAATTCACTTACCTTCATGTTCTTTTGGCAGCCTGTGACCCTGATAATACTTTCTTGTTCATTTTATTGGTCAACAGGAAAAAGTAAATGAAATCGATTTTGAGTACATGGAGTATGCAAGGCAAAGGTTTCAGCAGTACTGGTCAAGTAAATCCGTACTCTTGGAGAATTCAAAAGATGTTGCGGAGGATGGTATTAGTGGTTGTGCACTAGGTTCTTAGAACCTGAACTGTGTTTCCTAAAGCAGGATTTCTGTAAATATTTTCATTCCATTTCCACAGGACATGTAAAAATAGTCCATAGTGGTTGAAGGTTTTAATAAAGCTTGTAATTTGTAGAGCTGATTGTAATGGTTGTTGAATGAATAAACAATTGTGATCTTCTAAATACTATAATGAGAATGTTGTTGGATTCTCCACACACGTCTTTGTTATGGAATTATCAGGAGGCAAACTTGTGTAAACAGATGGACGTGCGACATGTTTTACTTTCTTCTAGTGATGTTCGTTTTACACTTACTACTTTGTTCACCATCCTCCATAGCAGTTCAGTTCGCAATCCTATGAAAAATTATGGGTGAAATTTTCTCGCAGTTTCGGGATAGATTCACTCTGAAAGTCTGAAGTAGTAATGCGAGCAAGAAAAAGGTAGTACAAGAAGAATATTTACTCGCGCGTGACACTCAAAGACTTCAAGTGACTCTAGAAAGTGGTGGAACCAATTCTGATGAAGAGTTTATCCAAAAAAAAAAATCTGATGAAGAAGAATTTTCTTGCAATAATAAAGCTCTTGCTTCTCTTAGTCTTTCTGGGTTCTATAACGATATGAATCATCTTGCCTACCAATACATATAAGAACAAATGGCTGCTGAGTATAATTGGTAAGACTAATTCGTCGTATTTTGGAGTGCTAAATAGGTTTTACTTTACAGACGATGTCAGTATATATGAAGAATTGGTATAGGGCTGATGGTAGCATGGTGGACTGATTTTGGTAGGTGGCAAGCTAGGTTGGGTAGTGCAGCTCTAATACTGGGCATCGTTGGCAACATATGCATTGCCTTTCTGTTCTTTCCAGTGGCTCGAGGATCCTCAGTTTCGCAACTCATAGGTCTCACCTCTGAGTGCAGCGTCAAGTATCAGATATGGCTCGGTCACATAGTAATGACTTTGTTCACAGCGCATGATCTATGCTACATCGTATATTTGGCTACAACCGATCGGATTTCAGAACTAACGGACCACACCATTTAGTAACCGATCGGATTTCAGAAGTAACGGATATATATATTTCGACATTTAGGTGGCATATGTCGGAAATTCCGAAATCCTGAGCTATGGTTCAAAGTTCAAACTGAACATTTCTAACGATATGGTCTACTCATTTGTTGATGAACAAACACACAAACACACAAGGTTAGAAATGTTTAAATATTATTCCAGTACTTTAGCTTAAAACAAAATTATCATTATACAAAAACGAGACCAACAATCAGCCGTAGTTCATTGGATCATCATTTATCCGCTTGTGTTTTCCTTGTCCAAGTATCATAAAAAGTTGACCGACAGTGGCATTGGCTGCATCAAGAATCAATATGCCAGGTTTCTTCCATCTACATTCCACTGAGTTTCTCAGCAGGATCTTCTGCCAAATATTCCAAGGGTCCTCTCGAAGCAATCTTCTGAACTAAATGTCAAACCAAAAAGGCAAAAACATTGATCTACTTGTCACTTCTCAGTTGTTACTTGTGTACAGTGCTAGTTTTCTGATTGAAGATTTTTACGGTGAAAACTGGTGATTTGTTTATCTGGAATCTTCATTCTAGGACCACATCTGAAGGTGGATAGTAGACTTCACTTGAGTGGCCTCTCCAAGTGAACGTTTAAGTTTTAACAGGATCTCTATTCTCTACCATGAATAAAAAAGGAACAAAACAATACAAGTTCAGCAATTAATACCAATTAATGGCGTGTGTTTATGACCAGGAAACATGGACCACATATTCACATGTACTGGTGAAGCTTGCTTCCTTTTCACTTGATGATAACGGATATTTCTACTGTATCATACTGATTTCATAATTCTTTCAAAGAACTAATGTAAATAAAACAGACATTACTTCGCAATCACATTATGTAGGATTGTAGGAATGAACTTACGCCTTTACCTAAATCCCCTTCACCAACCAGAAGGTAACCAACTCTGGTACGGAAAAAAAATACGCCAGACAACATTTTTCTGAATACAGATAAGGAAGCACAATTTCACGAAAATTACCAATGACTTAAAGGACTTCAATGCTTCAAAATTTAAAAGCTGGATCTATAGTAATTCTGATGCTAAAATGGGACAAAACTGGCTTACCAAGTAGCTAGAGTTCGCATTGGATGCTCAATTAGCAATGTGGGTGACTATGGAGTACTGACTAGTGCCAACCGCATACGGCGAAAGATGTTTGGGCTCTTCTTCTACGCTTCTAGCCTTTACCACCTCTTCATTTTCCTCTTTGTATAACATGTTGGGATTGCATAATGCTTCCTGGTCTGTATCTCTTCTTAATTGATCGGTATATGCAGTTCTTACAATCACAATTAAAAGTATGTCCACTCTCTTCCGTTTTCTACCTTGCAAAAGTGTTCACCAAGGTGCCCAGCTTTGCTAAGCTGCAATGGCACCCTTTTCCTACAAGTCCGAACAAGGCTTTGCTAAGCTGCAATGACACCCTTTTCCCATAAGTTCGAACAGGGTTATCTGGAGCCAGAGAGCCCAAGTGCTGTCATAACATAGGAAGGAACTTGGTCCAGAAAGCTTTACCAGATGCTTTCAGCTCCCTCGTCAGTGGAGCGACTTGATTTATCCGTCGAATTCAAGTCATTTTCTAAGGCTTGCAAAATAACTAAGGATCCTCAACCCTAACGTTTTACCAAGATTAATATAAATATTAAATAAGCCTACATGGGTGACACAAGACAATTCTGGTGCAGGTATGCCACCCTTGGCATGGTGAGTGATGGAAGGCATCACTCCTTTCATTTCAATAATCCAGGAACTCATATTTAAGAAAGCCACAACGAATATAAAAACACCAGAAATCCTCTTAATATGTGTCTTCAAAAACTCTGCTGATCTCACAATGCTAGCCCTCCTCATTCTTGTATCTGTAATCCCTTCAGACATTTCGGGTGTAAAATGACTAATTGAAGCATATGTTACTAGAGACAAACAAAATACCATGTCCATGGACAACAAGAATCTACGTCAAATTTCGATCAGGTCTTGGGAATATTCCTTTGCACGAAATTTTTGTAGACCTCTTACTTTGCCTGCCTAGATGACTAATATTAGATTCAATTATATTTCTCAGGACTTGGGAAACTAAACTGGGTCTGCATTTTCAATATTCATTGTATATACATAGTAGGGGTGCAAACGGATATGTTCGGATGCGGATATGTTTGTATCTGAATCCGAATCCGAAAATTTATACCGATATCCGAATCCGAATCCGATGGATATTAAAAAAATTATCCGAATCCGATTTCGGATATCCAAAACGGATATCGGATAATATCCGATCCAAAAATAAAAATTAATTAAAATTTTATTTGCTTTGAATAATTCATTTTACCACTATAAAAACTAGTATAAATATATATATTTGTCATTTATTATTATTATTTTGTTATTATAGTTTTATATTATTAGTTTATGATTTTATATAATATTTTATACAATAAAAAATAAATAAATAAATTATATATAAAAACTATTAATTTTTTAAATCGGATCGGATATTATCGGATGCGGATATGTTAGTATCTGAATCCGTATCCGAAACCAGTTCGGACATAAAAAAAAAATCCGAATCCGAAATTTTCGGATAATATCCGATTTTTCGAATACGAATTCGAATCGGATTCGAATATTTGGATAACCACTTGCACCCCTAATACATAGGCGTATTGCTTGCAACAGATCTTATTACCCAGAAAGAAATGTGAATGCCCATATATGAAGGGAATAATTCTGGGCACTCAGGCATTACAAAATGAAAAATACGAGAAAGCAACCTATTAAAAGTCAGACCAGTACCACCCCAACTAAAATGCCACGAAGCATCCAGTTTCACCAACTTAGTGCAGAGAGGTGCATGCCACACCAAATTAAGCACAAAGTGGTAGTTCAGTCTAGAAGTGAAAAATAAAATAAAACTAAATGAAATAACAAGGGATTGAGCAAGCAGCTATAAATTCTCAAAAGAAAATTAGAATTCTCCGTGTCAGGACATGGCACAATCTTACATGTATTGAACACACAAATAATACAAGTGAGTAATCATGAA
The DNA here is from genome assembly GCF_015680905.1 of Coptis chinensis. NCBI lineage: Eukaryota > Viridiplantae > Streptophyta > Magnoliopsida > Ranunculales > Ranunculaceae > Coptis > Coptis chinensis. The sequence continues at coordinate 117,187,363 of NC_141458.1, read as the reverse complement.
TTAATAAATATGAGTAAAAGCATCAAAAGTATGACATCGAAGAGAGTTCAATCTAAAAAAGAAAAAGAAAATTGGAACCTTTCTGTCGAATCAAGGATTTTTGTGATTTCTCACAAGCGACGCTGCTCAGATTCACCATATCTGCGCCAAAAAGCCCTCCTCCACCAAACTTGGAACCCTCTCTGTATATTGGGGCAATCTTCACCTGAGTTCAAGAACCGATCAAACCAAGCGAGTAAGATCTCTTGCTGCCAAGCTAGAGGCAGAGTGAGAATGGTGTTGCTAAGACCATCCTCAATTAAATGCCGGTCAAGACCATTTGACGCCCTCCTCATCCAACCAAAATCATCATAGAATGGTTCCAGCCATGTTCGCAGAAGCATGCATCTTACTTCCTTTGAAGCCACAAGCTGCCCCTTTCCAATACCAACAAACAGTCTAGCAGTAACCCGACTCACTTCATATCTGTGGATTGCAGGAACTTTAGAGTGCAGTTGAGATAGCTCAGATTGATCAGCCCATGTCTTCAAGAAGTCATCAGCAATCTGTCTATCAATCATTATATCAAGAATCCAATGTAAATTATCAGCTTGTCGAACAATCTGATTCACATCATTCGAGTCCAATGAAGATGATGTCGCTGCACGGATGAAATGCGACCGGAGGAGTTGCAGACACCCATCACAAGCTGAGTACAACGACTCCTTACTAAGGTCATTCTGAGATGAATTCTCACGAAGCATTTTTAACACCAACCCTTTCATTTCCCGCCTTGCTTTCTCGTCTTTGCCCTCAAGAACCACCTGCAAGAGCTTATAAAGAACTTCTTCATTATTGCACCCTTCTTCTGGCTCTGCAACTATTTCAGCTGAAACTCTCTTCAGAACTTCCCCTGCTCCAACCGCCTCTAGGTGAAGACGTGATAAGAGCAATGCTATCTTCTCCTCTTCATCTTCAGCCCATGGAACTGCTTCTAAGTACTCCAAACAAGATAGTACTCCAGCCTCAAATACAATCTCAGCACAAACCTAAGGAACATAGGTATATAACCGGGAAACCTCAAAATTACAATCTCAATCACATAAAACACCAAAGCAAGTTCTCAATATACAATAAACCAACGCAAGGGACTTGACAGTTGGTACTAAAAATTAAGCAAACATAGAAACTTAATTCCTCAAATAAACATTGCAAACATAGAAAAACTTTAATGCACTTGGAAAAGAATATCACCTTCAAGATGGCTAGTACTTTGGGAACATCCTCCTTCATGAGCTTCCTTCTAATGTCCTTACAATACATCAACCTCAACGTCTCAATATACACTTCCACGTCCTCGCAATCTGATATCTCCACAATATGTGGCAGCGATCGCCGTTGCTTGGACCAACTATCGGTCAATTCAGCTGCAAAATAACGACTATGGGCAACAAGGATCTGTCTATGAACATTCATGGAAACACTCAATCCATCGTTAGAACTCAAAGTTAACTTAACATCACTCGAGACGGGATCATTAAACTGATTCCCAGGACTTATATTCCCTACCATCTCAGCCAATCTTTGTTGCAAGAGAACCTGCTTGTCTTGTACCGAAATAGGGTGGGGTGGTTTTCCATTCATAATGGGGATGTGGTTATTGTTATTATTATAAGTTGGCATCTGAGATTTAGGATGGCAATCTACTTCTTTCGACATCATTTCGAAAAGAGTTGGGCTTCGGGCTTTGTCTAGAAGAGGTGGTGGTGGTGGTGGTGACAATGGGTTTAGTAGTCCAGCATTTAGAGCAGAATTGAAGTCAGTGTAACTTGATGGATATGAAGAATTATTATAAGGAGTTACACCAACACCCCCAACAACACCAAATGGAGCTGTAGAAGAAGAAGAGTTGGAAGTATCCATAACTGGAGAAACTCTCCCAGGTGAGAATCTAAACTTCAATGTCAATGAAGATGTAGAAGAAGAAGAAGAAGAAGAGGTTGGGTATTTTTCTTGATCTTGGGGTGGGGCTGAAGTGGAGCAGCACCAAGAGGTTTGAGGAGAAGAAACAATGATGGGGTGGTGAAGATCAGATGAGGAGGAGGAGGAGGCAGAAGTGGAGATAGTAGTTTCACGATGTTTACGACGTTTATTGAGTTTGGAGTGGGTTTGGGTATGGGTTTGGGTTTTGAGATGGGCGGCAGCAGCCATGAATGAAGTATAGTAGTGCCGTTATCCGTTTAATAATAATATAATAATAAAGCGTTGGTTGTAATAACTAGGGGGGAAGAGGTGTCACTTACCTGTGAATGTTGTCCTTTTGTTAAATGAGAGGAGAGAGAAAGAGTGGGTTTTGTTTTTGATGAAGAAAAAGAGGTAATGGCGATGGATACGAGAACACAGATGTGGGAGCGATAAAAGAGAGATAACAAACAATAAATAAAACAGAGGAAAAGAGAGAGAGAGTGTGTGTGGGAGTGACCGACTGAGGTCTGAGGATGATGAATTTTATTGCCCATTTGATAATGTCAGTGTGAATTGGATGAAGTGGGGTCGTGTTTCTTTTGTATGATCGGTGATGCTTTTACTATGTTTATGGTTGGCTGTCAGCTGAAAAGCAACAGACCAACCCTCCCTTTTGAGTTTTGACCAAGACGGCAAGACCAATCCATCAAACCCTCTTCCGGTTCATGGAGGCCCATTTTGATTTTTTTTTATGCACCCGCCGTCACGAATTAGAAGAATCTCATTCCCGCCATACGCAGGCAGGACCGTTTTTGTGTGTTTGAGACTTTGAGTAGTTGCTTTAGTTGGTAGTGCTGGGAACGGGTCGGTTTCGGGTCGGATATGGTTATATCCTAATTCGAATATGAATAGTTTGATAATATCTGAATCCGAATCTGAATCAAACTAAAATCTTCAATCCGAACCTGACTAACCAGATCGGATAACACTAAAAATTCAAAAAAAAACCTAAAAACTATATTCGAACTCGAATCCGACAGACCCGAATAAAGAAACGGATATGAAAATCAACCTGACTATTCGGATTCGGATCAAATCGAATTTGGGGTCAACCCGACCCAATTCCTGCCCTACTAGTTGGATAGAAAAATGTAAGGGACATCCCACCAAATCACATGATGTGCACGTGCAACGACTCCCACAATATAATGTGACCCCTAGACACGTACGAACGCCCATCACACTCGTATAATCAGCAACTCAGTGATTCGTCACTCGATTTTATCTCGTGACATTATCACATACTACTGTCATCATTACTAATATATCCTTAATCTCATTTCCCACCGTAATATATGCACTATTATAGCCATACACCATCATTTCGGAGAATATCATCATTACACCCTATACCAACTCAAATAGACCTAAACACCTACAACTGCTATCCACATACCTCTCAAAATAGATGTCATTCATCTCGACCGCACATATGTACTCGTCATTACACGTGTCGTATCTGATGCTCATTCTCAATGACTATAAAAGCCATTCTCTAGAGCTATGTGTGACTTAATTCCAGTCTCACTAACATAGTGTTGGATACGTAGACATCTTCTTATTCATAAAGAGCATCTATTAATACAAAATAAAACCATTTTTCTTTATTATTCCAATTTTAAAGCTAAGAACTAAGTCTTAATCTTTGGTGTAAATTTAGACATTTTTAAAAAGTAAACAAACAATTGAAATCTTAAGCAAGCTATGAAGTATTGAAGCCCTAAGATATATTTATTCCGAATGTTTCCAACCAAATTTCAGAACTAATGAAAGTACGGCCCAATATTTATTTGAGTCTATTTATTTTTCGTTGTTCGTTTTCTATTTTCAGAAAAGAGGGATATTCATAGGAATTCAGGTATACTGTTCAAAATTGCAAACACTGGTTTGGATACCGTCTTATATAGCATTTTGGATGCCTAGTTTTTTTTTTTTTTTTTTTTGCTCACACACCACCAGACCACAGTCCTCATTCAATGGCAGAAAACATTGAAGAAGCGGTTGTATGGGATTTTTTTTTTTTTTGACAATTCTGAAAGTCCCAAATTTGTTATTGAACAATAGAGCACTCATCTAGCCTCTCCATCTTCTAATAATAGAAGATATGTTTTCATTAACAAGAATTCCGGGACAAAGGACACTTTTTTTTTTCGAATCACTCCCAAACCCAATTTTCGGGTGAAAATAACACTTTATGACAAATATATTGGATTTGAAATTAATATTTTCCGATTTTATTTTTTCTGTGGTTTTGGTATGTCTCTTCATGTATAAACAATGTTTGTTCATGCCCCAAATAAGTGAACATCTCTCATACATTATATTAAAATATGAATAGAGATTGTTCATAGTTTATGTTAAAATATGAACAATAATTATTCATACCCCAAATATATATTAACATACTCCAATATGTATTCTTATTAATCATACATTATTCATAACTCATGTTAAGATATAAACAAACACTACATCGGGGCTCCAAAAATCAAAGAGTTGTTTTGATTTTGGATCAAGGTTATTTAGGATTATTTAGGTTTTTTTTTCAAGGCCAAAAGTAAACTTGAATTTTTACTACCCGGGTTTTTAATTTCGCATAAAAGAGGTATACTTGTTCTAAAATCTATAAAATCTAACCGGTCCTGGTAGATTATAAGAAAAAATTGGTTTGAGAGTGATTTTTTCTTTTTTTTTGTCCTTAAACTATGTGAGGACAATTTTTTGTCCTTTTTGTCCTATTTCATTAACTTAGTGAAGACAAAATTTTGAAATCGAGAATAGAATATCTGAATTACACCTAAACCCGACGCATTTAAACAGTATGGACCGTAGAAGACAACTGTTCTTACCGCCATTAAATTACACTCGAACTTTTATGCTGTGTATTGATTGGTTTCCTCTAATTCCTGCACTGAGAATTTACTGGGAAACGAACTCAAAACCATAAGAAACTACAAAAATACATACAGAACTCAATAAGGAAAAAATATCTTATGACTACCTACTCTAAGTAGATTACAAAAACTACCCTGCTTTAGTAGGATTTTGCAAATATTGCAACCTCCTCTGCTGGATTGCCAGTCATCAGGCATGCTTTCATCCCCTGTGGCTGCTCAAATGGGAAACACCTAATGGTAGCACCAGTCTCTTCCTTCACCCTTAACTCTTCGGAGTCACTGTTCAAACAATAATCGCACACTCTTAATGCATTATATCAGCAAAATTTGACTATAGTCAACTAATTATATTTGTCAAGAACTTCAATCTTTCTGTTGACCTCAGCACCCTCCTTTAAATTCATTGATAGAGAATTACAAAGAAAGGTAATACGCATTAATCAAAGAAAAACTTGCTATAGCAATTTCAGCCTTAACAACGGGATCCTAGAAGTAAATCTAGTGATGCCACAAAAAATCTCATGGACTCATAGTTTCTATAAACCAGTAGTCATCCAACATGTGAATTCAGGCCTTATTATAACCAAATACATGCCACTATGTGCACACTTTGGAAAATATTACCTTGCTGACCAAGGACCCCTAGCCCACTTGCCTTGAGAAATCACCACCTTGAGTTCGTCGTATGAGGTCACGTCCACAATATTGCTGCAGCATGATCTCTTGTTAGTGAAGAAGATTCTTAAAAAAGTAAGGCAAAATGAATATACAGAAATTGTTACCCCTTGCCCATTTGCAGATACAAGAAAAGGAAAGGACTACAGAGTAAAAAGGACAGTTGCATATTTGTTATCCTGATCCATTACCAAATAAAAGCTCACATAATGACCAAACAAACAGTTATATGTTTACTCCAGTCCATACTAACCCTCCAGGAAACACAGACCCAACTATGTGGCTCAATCAGTAAGTTTACCTAGCAATATGTTACTGAGTTAAATACGAAGGCATACTAGCTGTCTTCTGTACATTTCCGTAAAAGGTAAACTAACAACAACTCCGTCTTGAGAGCTTCAGCCTGTAACTCAAATTCATTGACTAACTTCATTGCAACTAGGTCATTACATCAAGTCTAGCTAACGTGAGCAGTCATTCAACATGGCAATTTCTTCAAGAACAAAGTATTTTTGTCACATATTTGATAACGAAATGGAGATTCACATTATCAAGATGATCTGGTTTTGATGTGATATAGGGTTCATTATTATTATTTAGGATACTTTCTGTTTAGGATATTTCTAATTATGCATTTAGGTATTTTTGTTAGTTTCCTTTTCCATTGGTTTCTAAATTGTTAGCCTTTGAAGGCTATAAATACTTATGTAGGCCTTTGGCCAAGTTCGTTTTGGAGATTGAATTGAATTGCAATTGCGATTGCATCAGGTTTGCTTTCCCAAGTTGGAAGTAGCAATAATTATGTACTATGCATGTACGATATTTCTAGAACGACATATTAATATCATGAGATTATAAAGAACTAAAATTTACCTATCTCTGAACGCCTTTGCTTTTTCCAAAAGAGATGCCTGGATCTCTTCTAATTTGTCCTTCACATAAGACTCCAATATAGAAGGTTCCATAGATATGCCAAAATCTTTCCCTTGCTTTCCAGGAACATCTCTCCTTGATACAACTAAAGTCTGACTTGAAACATCACGGGGCCCAATTTCAATCCGTATGGGAACACCCTGATGAATAGAAATGGCTATCGTAAGGAAATGGAGAAATGGAAATCTACTATCAAAAAATGCAACCAGCAATCAATATCAAGGGAGCGGCGAACAAATTCTGTATATGCATACTGCATGGTAATAGTTTGACACAAATTGAACAAGTAACTTTCAATAGTCACAAGAATTGTATGTGAATTGGTGTATACCTTCATCTCCCAGAAATTGAACTTCCATCCTGGGGTTCTCTGTTCCGAATCATCCAATTTAACTTTGATCCCAGATGTTTTTAATATTTTCTCAACAGATAAGGCCGCATCAAGTACATTTGCTTTCTCCTCAGCCTTCTTCCAAATTGGTACAATTACCACCTGGAAATATTTAATACAAAGATAAGTAACTAACTCACAAAGCGTATTATCAAACATACATTCATACTCCACATTTGTCGAACTATTTAAGAATATATGCATGTGTCTATACCAATTAGCATTAAGCTTTAAGATTCTTGGAAGCTTTCAGGGGATACAGCTTCAAGACACAGGTGATTTGCTCGCCTTAATGTGCGCCTAAAATCGCCATTTTAACAATGATCCATAGATTGAAAAATTACAAATAGCAATATGAAACAAAGGTTAGCACCTACCATTATTTCAAAAGAATGTATACAGAAACCAGCACTATTAACAACAAGTATGCCCCCACAAAGTTTGAATTTATCTTAGGCATTGCTTGAATGCAAGCAAATCTAGCAAAAGTTTGCTGGTCAAACTCAAATAAATTAAGGTTTCTTGAGGGCATTGGTAGTCCTGGTGAACGCAGAAAATATCCCTATATATAGGAAAGTGATGTAGGATTACTAGCCCTTCTTTCTAACCATAATTCCTTCTTTTGTGCTAAGATTATTATTTTCAAAGTAGAATTATTATTTATTAGGAATTTGGAATATTTAGTATTTTCTATTTAGAGTTTAATTAGCTTTAGAAGTGTAGGTTAGATATAGAAGTTTAGGTTTCTTGGTTATCAAGTATGGCTTATCTATATAAGGAGACCATTGTAGTTTAGTTTAGGAATTCAATTATCAATTATCAAACTATCAAATCTCCAAAACCTAATATACTTTTCTCCCTCAACTTCTACAATTCTTCTAGGTTACATTGACACGGACATACGTGTCGGTGTCCGACACGGATACGGGGTGTCGGATACGGCTAGCTATTGGAGATCGACACGGGAACACGGATAGGTTTAATTAATTAATTTTTTAATAATTATAAATTTATTAAATTAGAAGTTTTTTCAAGGTCCATAAATAGAAATTGACCACCTGTACAAGTATGGGTCGTGTTTAAACTTTAAAGACCTTATATGAGACTCTTAGTTAAAATTTTAAAGCAAGGCCCATCTAAAAGAAGCCCACTCAACTTCAATTCCTTCTAAGTTTGTCCCAGTCATGACTCACGTGAATACAAACCAGATTGAAGAAAAAAGAAAAGCTTGCACCATTCTTCTTCTTATTCTTCTTTTACTTACCTTTTCTAGTCTTCTGTCCTCTCTCGACCAGTAACCAGTTTTCTTTACTCTTGGTCTGCCGTATTTCGCCGATTTTAGCCGTGTCGACACACATTTTTTTCAGATATTGCCGTGTCCATGTAACCTAGTAATTCTTCTATTCAATCTTCTTCCTCCTTAAATCAATCCTCCTTTTTGAAGATCTCCACATTTTTTCTTCAAAATCTCGTTTATTCCACATCAGAAAGTTTGAGAATCTGATACCAATCTTCCAATATGCATCCACAACTTTTACCCCCATTTTGGCTTGACCTGGAAATATTGGTTCAGTATATTCCATTCTATCAGGGACATATGACGGAATGGGTAGAAATCAATTTGTTGGGCCTTGGTCCTGGTACCAGTCAAGCCTTGGGAAGCTGGAGCAAAGATCTTAGGATCGATTCCCACCATCATCCCGGGTTAAAATGAATACGAGTTGTAGCCATATAAAAAGGCAGTTCCACTACAACTATCTATCAAAGATGATGCAAGTATGAAAGAAATTTTCTCTTCCATTTAAAACTGAAAAAAAACTCAATCGATTTTCCATCCATAGCACAGAATTGGAATGATATTTATGACGAGTCAGAACTAATGACCACACTTGTAATATAGGTTGGTTTCATACCAAGTGGAGCTCATACAATCAACCGATGAGGGCTAATGTAAAACTGTAGATAGCCGCAGACTTACCTGTACTGGAGCAATCTTTGGAGGAAGCATTAAACCAGCATCATCTCCATGAGTCATGATTATACCACCAACAAAACGTGTGCTGATAGCCCATGATGTTTGCCATACATGTTGTTTTTGTCCATTTTCATCAGTGAACTGTCGTGCACAAACATAATTTGTTAAACCTGAGTTGAAAATTACTCTCCGACAAATAACCAACATAAAAAGATTTCTAAAACAACTAATGGGATGCAGGATGCTAAGCATCTATAAAGACACAAGTTCAGTCTCTTTTCTTATTTGCATATCAATATATGCCTAATTTACGTAGAAATAATTATCAGCAAAATGTACAATAACTGACTGACACCCAAATTTTGAGATTAATAATAGCTTAGAAACAATAAAAAGTAACTGTGGACTATATAATCTCAAAATAGAAAATGAACCTATTTCCAATTCCCTGTTGATCCAAACATGAAACATCAATTTGGGACTAATATTAGAGATTGAATACCCATATGCCATGTATTATGTCAAGCTGTATGATCATAACCCTCCGACAGTACTCTCATAGATACACTTATATTGTGAAACTAATGTATTAAAACTTAGCAATAAGGTTAGCCAAAATAGTTTGTTTTGCATTCTTCATAATTACAGGTGGTGACTCGAATTCAAGCGCATCGGACGTATAGTGTAAGAACCAGGGTACCAAAAAGGATAAATTCTAAGAAAAAAATTATCATAAGGACAACTGGACAAGGGTCATACAGATACTTGCCTACATCCAAAAAATGAGAGCAATTTCAGTTTCTACCTTTACTGACATGGGTAGAAAAGTTTGTTAAAAACCTTTGTTCCAAAGGCACGAGAAAAGTTCTGTCCAAGATTATGGCTAGTTCCCGCCTGTAAAGCCTTCTGGTCACCCATCATAGCCTCTATTGTATAGGTCCTTGAGGCACCAGCAAATGTTTCAGCCTTTGATTTCCTACCAACAATAACAGGTATTGCAGTTTCCTCATAAGCAAATTTTTTGTAGACATCAATCATCTGTAATGCCTGCAGTGAAACAACATAAACTAAGTAAACTTACAACAAAACTGCAGTCAAGTTACTTGGGATGGTCTACTTAGAAAACCTCCTTCTCTGCCTCCTCTGGAGTTGCATGAGCTGTATGACCCTCCTGCCACAGAAACTCAAGAGTCCTCACAAATGGTTTCGTGCGCATTTCCCATCTCGTGACATTTACCCACTGAAGATAAATTAGATATAACAAGAGGGACATATTAGTATCTGCTTCCAATTTCACACGTCACAAGGGAAAAAAGGTTACAACAAGCAACAAAATTACTGCACCTGATTGATCATAAGGGGAAGATCACGATAACTATCAATCCATTGGGTGAACATGTGATTTACAATTGTTTCACTAGTAGGCCGCACCTGCCAGTACCTCAAAAAGTGCAAGTAACAGGAATCAAAACCAAAAACCTCGGGCCTGGAGAGGCTTTTTCATATACTTGTAATTAGAGAAACTAGGATCAGTATTAAATTCAAGAAAGAAAGTTACCACAAGTTTCTCTTCAAGTTCTTTCCCTCCGCCAATGGTTACAAGAGCTAGTTCTGGACTGAAACCCTCAACATGACTAGCTTCTTTCTCTATGAATGAGTACGGTATCAACTACAATAGTGAAGGAAATGTAACTATCCTATTAGTTTAACATCCATCCCTGATTAAACCAACAACCCAAGGAACAACAATGGAAAACTCCATTTATATTTAATATATAAATGCCAGAATAGGAAAAAAAAAATTATCCAAAAAGAAATCTCTACTAAAAATACCATAAACCTCAAATGAACACATAAGATGAATTCAAACCTGGGGGAAATACATATTACTGTGACCAGTCTCCTTAAACTTGACATTCAAATAATCCTGCACACAAAAAAAACCCCATATTTCAGAAACACAAAAAAAGAAGACATACAAATTTGGATAAAGAAATAGGCTTTACTTGAATAGCTTCCCAAATAGCATAGCCATAAGGACGAATAACCATGGTACCACGAACTGGACCATAGTCAGCAAGCTGAGCGTCACGAATGACGTCAAGATACCAAGCATTGAAGTCTTGTGAACGTGGAGTAATGGTGCCTTCTGGTTTAGATTTCTGCACTTCATTGTTATGGCTCTTCTCTTTTGGTTTTTGTGGTGTGGTGTTTTGAGTTTTTGAAGCAAGGGGTTTTACAGTGAGACATAAACGGCGGTGTTGTTGTTGGCGAGGGAAGAATGAGCGAGAGGGAATTGAAGAGTGTGGGGATGTGTGGAAGAGTGTGAGTGAAGATGGTTGTGTGAGAGAACCCATTTTTGCTCCACGTTACTCTATGGAGTATGGACTTGAAAACTATATCTTAAAAAGATAAGCCCAGAACCAGAAAGATAACGATATGTAGGTCCAAAACAAAATTTTGGGCTTGACAATTTCAGTTGTACTCTGTGTTCTAAAAAAAAAGGCTTGGCGGTAGTAGGGCGGTGGGAGAACGCCTAATGCCTAGACGGGCTATGCACTAGGCGGTTTTTTTTTTCTTAATCCTACCTACATTAATATCCATTCTCTTGGAATGCTCATAGAGTCAGCACAATTTTTAAGTGGGTACACAAAGTTAATTAAAAGTCATGACAATATGTTGATTATTTGCGAGTCAGTCCCTACTACAAATTACATCAGACCTTGGATTTGCTCGCGATTGTTTAGATATTCTCGGGATACATATAATAAGAACAACACAATTACACGCCCAATCTTTAAACCAATTCGCGATAACTACGAATCATTCAAATACAAAATTTGAATCTAAAAAAAAAAAAAAAAACTTCGATTTCAACTAGGAATCCTAAAAATCCAAAAAACCTTCGACTACTATTAACCAAAAACACCATTTGACTTCAAACTACGAAACCTAAAAATCCGAAAAGCCTTCGACAAGTTCCATATATTAAAACTCTTCATAATTAAACTCCTGCAAAACCTTGAACAAGTCTTCATCAACTATCTTCTTTCTATCTCAATCAACACCCAATCTTATTTTTCCCTGTTCTTTTAAACGGGTTTTTTTCAATATTAAATAAACAATCTCTGCCATGGCGCGCGGGGTAAAATGGCCAGTATATGTTTTTATAATAATGTTTAATTGATTGGTGTTTTTGTTTCTTGTTATTATATGTTGATTAAATTTGTGGAATGTGATATCTCTATAAGATGGAATATTCATATGTGGTAGAGCTAGATGTGCAGAGTGGAAATTTTTTGACCTGGGAAAAAAATAATTTTTTTTTTTGACAAAAGTTTAGTAACATATATTTTCGTTACAAAAATCGTTATTAATAGCAAGTGACACATATATTACTAACAAATATATCTGTGACATACGAAAATTGTTTTCCTGCTAAAAAGTAACTGAAGCAGCACCAAATGTTACTAACACATACATCTGTTAGAAATGAATAGATTAAATGGGCTATCAACAGTTGACTATCCGTTACAAAGAATTATAGTAACAGATATAAGTGTTACTAAAATTAATTTAAGTAACGATTGTATCCGTTACTAAATTTGGCCCAAGTGACAGTGACGCCCCAGAGCTAACGTATATAACCGTTAGTAAAAATATAAGTAACGGATATAGCTGTTGGTAAACGTCTTTTCTGGTGTAGTGACGGGGAAAAATGGCTAATATATATTATAATATATAGTAGTACACACCTATACGGCTATACTACAAGAAATGAATAAAAATATTTAACTCAAAAAATAAACACAAACAAAATTACTTATTGCAAAAAGGCATAATAGTTGAAGAAGATTGTAAGTCATTTGCTCGAAGTTTAATAGAGAAACCGAAGATCGACTTTCTTATAAGAGGATGGTTATATGAACTCCACCTTATAGTGACTCCAATTATTAAAAATGGACTTACAAGATGATTTGAGGGCTAATTTGTTCTGGAGATGTACATCATATGATGGAGAATATGAAAAAAATAACTAGGGCGTTGAATAATTTTGTAACTTTCCAAACAATTTTTAATGAGTTTGTATATTTTCAAATGAACTGATATTTGGTGTGGATGTTCTATATAGTGTGAGAACATCTCCACCAAAAATCAGCTTCTAATTCAATGTATTTAGTAGTGGAGTAACTTTGGAATCATTTTAAATGAAGTTCATATAACCATCCCCTTCTTATAAACACATACTCTCTTTCTTATATTGACATACTAGGTATTACCCGTGCCTACGATACGGTTTGTTATGAGGTGTTTATTATGTTGTTTGTGGTATTAATATTAGTACACCCAAATATTTTAAAATGTGTAAGCTATGTGGGAATTTGTAAACATTTTATTTTGAAGTGGTACTATACTACGTTGTTGTATGTGTGGCATATGTTCAATATTTACACTCTAGGTATTATTGAAGGCACGACGTGCTATTGAAGTTATTTCTGAAACAGTATTTAAATTGATCAAAGAAAATAAAATAAATAAAATAGTAGTAAAATTAGGATAAGTCCAATCTTTTTATTCTAGTTATTGGTTTTAAGCCCGTGTCTCTCAACTTCTCAAGTCGATAGCTAGCAATACTAATCTGTATCTACGGAGACCTTAACAACATAATAAAAATACACTACACATTTTTGTCCATACATGATAAGTTACCAACTATATCAATAATTAAACTAAACAACTGCCAAACATTAACATATTTCTTCTTGATGTGGTGAGAATCAAGTATTATGGTCTACCAAAAAAATCAAATATATGAATTAAAAGGAGGCCTTCCAAGAGTGCGTGAGCTGCCACCAACAATGCGAAGTTACATGGCTTTGATAAAATTCAATATATACAATCATTAATTATGCTCTCACTTATTATACTACTTACTCAAATTCATAGATTGCCTCGTTTACAATGCACGTTGGGCCATCAAAAGTGAAGCTTCGCTGAAACAATGATATTATATACATGACTGCAAAACCCACACAACTAAGCCAGAGTTTTGAAATAAGCCAAATAGCTTTAAGATTGTTCCGAATGGCATACTCTTAAAGCTGTGCGAGTTCATAAAACTTTGTTTGTTTTTTTGTTTTGTTTTGTTTTTTAAGTGGAAATTCTATTAATAATAATAACGAGTTTTACAAATAATTACGACAAGCGTGCCACAAATTGTGTCGCAAGTCTTTTCTGAATGACAAATCCTATCCTCCTAAAAACAAACTCATTAGAATCAACTGTCATTACGTTGTAGTCCATAACTTTCTGCAATCTCTTAAGAAGCTCAACAGACTGTTGTGCCAAGAAACCAAAAGTGTCAAAACTGAAAGGAATGAAACAATGCTGGTTAGTACTACAAGCCTCCTTGTGTTTCTCAATTTTTCTATCGCTGCTCTATTAGTTGTTTCTCCTACCTCAAAGACTCCATTCCCAAGCCCTACCAATGGAGAGGCTCCAGTTACATCAACACACACATGCTTCCCCTCAGACCAACTATAGATCAATACATCCGCAGGCCGAAGTGTCGATCTCCCCTCATTCGGATCAGTGAGAAAATTCACAGGAGCCTTCTTCGATATTCACTTGTACCCCAGCCCTCCAAAATGCATCACATAAAATATCTCTAACATGATCATGTTGGTATTTGAAACCTGGAAAATGTCTACAATATACTTCATGGTCCCTGAAATCATCTAGTCAACTCTTTTTGCAAACAAGGCATAGATCGCCATCAAAGTACAAAGAAATCATGAGATGGTACTGGAGAATAGAACGATACTCTACCACCGACATACGCTGTCCAAGTCCCTTCATCGGAATAGCAAGTAGAAGATCATGTGCATGTTCTGACTGCAAGCATCCAATGACTGCTTTCTGAACGATACTCTACCGGTGACATTATTTTTTTTTTATTTTTTGAATAAAAGAAAATGTATTTTTTTTTTTGAATAAATTTAATTTGTTTTTTTTTTTTTTTTTAGTTTACTCTTCGAATAAAAGAAAATGTACGGGGTTTTTTTTTTGAATAAAAGAAAATGTTAGGGTTTTTTTTTTTTTTTTTTGGTAGTATATACTCTTCGAATAAAAGAAAATGTTGGGTTTTTTTTTTGTAGTATATACTCTTCGAATAAAAGAATAAATATATATTTACTTATTTATTTGGTATTTTTTTTGTGTGTAGTATATTATACTCTTTGAATAAAATATATTTTTTTTCCATAACATATAAAATAAATATAATTTCTACATTGAAAGATAATCCTATGTGAATAACTTAGCCAAATAAAGAAGACAAAGTACTTAATTAAATAAAACTTACAGTAAAACTTGTTTCCAAACTTCCAATTCAATGGGAATCGAAGGAAAGTCACCATCTCTTCTTCGATCTCCGTTTGACTCAGTACTACAAAATTAATTATTTCGGATATGATGTCCATTCCTCACACACCACAGATTGCAATATATCCTCGTTCAAACATTGTCATCTGCCCTCTCAAAATCACAACAAAGCTATACATATGGCACCTTTGAGAGAATTCCCTTGAGTTATAGTTACTTAGCTTCAAGAGTCTTTTTTGTTGTCTTCAGTGGTGGTGTTATAAGAAAAGCTGATGTACAACAACTTCAGTGATGCTGGCATTGCCGTCTTGATTAATTATGAAACTTCAAGAAGTAAGGTGATCTGAGAGAGGTTAGGCAATGATACCGGTAATTAGAAACAAACTGACACCCAATGCAAAGTTTAGCCTAATGTCTAATCCCAAGGATCCCGTTAAGGCCTAAGACCCACCTGCGGCATTTGCAATGTAACATGGTAAAGTTATCCGCAACTTAAATCAAAATTTTTGAAAAAATAAATATTGAGTACAAATGTTCCGATCCAACGTCTATAAATGCTTCATTGAAAAAAACGTTATGACTATGTAAATGAATCATCTGTCTTGGAAAGAATAAACTGACAGAGCAGAGACCAATTACAGAAGCAAGGCACTCAGTAATACCCATAAATGTTTTAATGTAAATAATCGGCAATTAGCAACACCTCACAAACATTTTAATGTAAATGCTTTTCTTTATTCCAATACAATTATTTCAAGATCTATCATCCCATATACAAAAGGATTGAAACTGTACATGTATTCTAACTATAATCCTAAGGTATTCAAATGACAAATGAAATAAAACTTTCAAGAGGGGTTCCAAAGTCGCACCTAAAAATTTAACAACAATAGTGAAAAAAAATCCAAACATTAAGGCATTTAAAGGCTATGTTCACTGATGAAAAGCTTTAGCCAACCAACTAGCTGTACCTAAATCATGTTTCAAGAAGATTTTAATTCCTCTATTAACCGCTAAGATCTAAATTAATGCCTCATTTTGAAACCACGTTTCCTACTATTTCAACATTACCCCAAAAGACACTGCTAGCTAGCATATCTTTTATTAGTCCACTCTTTGGGCCTGACACATATTAACATGTGCAAATGCTTTTGTATTGGATGTGCATTTGGTAGAATTCTTGAATTCATTTATGAAATGACTTCCAAGTTATGAAGGGAAAAGAAAAATTGAAAAATTCGGCCTAAACAAAGAAATCTTAAGAATTTTCTTTTAAAAAATGTTACGGGCTAAATTTCTTCAATCTTTAACAAAGATCGAAATTATTAATAATAATGAGAACATTAGGGGAATTAAGTTGGGAAACTTCTTCATTTTTTCAGTTGTAAGCAAATTATTCCTCCATGTTAGCAGTATATACTCGTTGGCTTGCAATGACCCAAAACTAATACACATATTTTCAAAGGAAATCTATAGTTTTATTCAAATATGAGTTTTTCAGTAAGTAAACAATATATGTTTCTTACTGAAATCTAAGTTTAGTTTATTACTAAGAGTTAACGAATAATTGACTAAAATACGAAATATTGTTCCCAATGAAATTGCTTAACCCATTTACATTTATGTCATCAAACTAAAAATAAACCAGTGAAATACATAAAATATGCCTCATTGGCAGAAGAAGTATGCTGCCACATCGATAGCTGAGCAAATAACTATAGTGTGCAATCAAGAAAACATCATTTATGCAGTTGGTCAACCTAAAATGTGTTGGTCCTACTATTAGTACATAATTTTGGCTTTGGTATATAAATCTTAAATATTAGTCTTTAGTCCTACTTCCGGTAGTTGCCCGTCAGTCAACTCAAGTACCGGAATTAGGACTAAAGACTATTATTTAAGTTTTTTACCAAAGCCTAATAACCAACAAATAGTATGACCAAGACTTAAAAAACCCTAAAATGAACAATGGGGCACTATTGTTACATGCATGTACCCAGATGAACATATTCAAACACATGAATAATTAGGCCTAAAATCAAAGTTGCTAAATCACTTTTATCACACCCAATTATACATCAACACAAAAAAGGAAAGTCACAACTAACCATAACATTTGTAAAGTAGCTAGGGTATGCGGGGCTCTCAACATCACCACTAATTTAATAAACTTCTCAAACTCATTACAATCATATAATTAGAAGCTCACATCGAATAATAGTCAACAATATACTTATTTAGGAGAAAAAAACATAAAACAAATTTATCAAACTTATATTCAAACATAGAACTCCATTTGTTATTAAGAAAAATACACAACTAAAGTGAAGGGGATTTGTAAAGCCAATCATATACATACCCAAAGAACATAGTACATTGAAGTCATCAAAAACTTAGACCAAATATTTATGTCACACCATAATATTTTTTAAAGAAATAGATGCTACATTACCAATGAAAAGATTCATTTGAGGCTAAGATTTTGAGGTTTGTGAAATATACTATAAAGTCTAACCCTGAAAATTAGATATTCTCATTAATGTAAAATAAAAAATGATCAAATACTCATTAGATTGCTCATAGTGGGAAACAACTATGCAATACTTACTGAGTCAATTTTTTCGATCATAACATTAGGAAAGATAAGTTCTTTCCTATTAAGAATAACATTGATTAGTGTAGCATTACAATCGGTAGAATGACTTTTTCCTTAACCAAAATAATGGTAGAAACATAACAACACTCCGTGGAGACTTTTCTCTGTCTCAGTGCTTGCTCATTACTAACAAAAAAAAAATCTTCCTAGTGGTCAAGCAAATTGGATCAATCAATTTTCAACGAAAGTGGCATTAACTACCATATAGTAATTTTCCACAGATACTTCACAACACCGAACTCGTATACTGGATCAAAGTTTCACGACGACGATCATTATAAACTGGACATGGAAAAAATGGACTAACAACATCAACATGAAGAAAAAAACAGTAAGAAACAAAGCAAAAATTCATTTCGTCAAGCGTGGCCGACGAAGAATAACACGTAATCAGTAATCTGTAATGTAAAAGTTACCTAAGACTTTGCTGGTTAGAGACGGAGAAGAGATGCCTGACTGAAGTCGATCACTGACGGTTCAAACACCTAGCTTTTACCAAAAATCTTAAACAAATACCGATAAAATACGTCAATAAAGCAGGCAAACAGAATTTCTTATCTAGATGATAAAGATGTTAAATATAAGGGTGAACTAGTGTTTACCTAGATGGCCAATTAGGATCCCCTAGATGGGTCTCCCCTAAACACACGGTCAACTTGGTTTGACCGTTAACTTTCAAGTCAAATAACTGAAAATAACATAAATGCCCCCACCTAATTAAAATTGAATATTTTTTTTGAAAACAATGAGGGCATTTGTGTAATTTTCAATTGTTTGACTTGAAAGTTAATGGTCAAACCAAGTTGACCGTGTGTTTAGGGGAGAGACCCTATTTTCCCATCCAGTGGGGGGGAAATCCTAATTAGCTCATCTAGTGGGGGTAATACTAGTTAACCCTAAATATAATATGGACATTCCGCTGAAGAAATATAGATAGCAAGATATATAGGGACATGTTATTTCGTACCTTTAATTTTGAAGGTTTTTCTAAAAAGTTCCAGCAAGCAATTTAAAGGAAATTTATACCAAATGGAAAGGAGTAAAGAAGTTATAAGAGAATTTGGAATGAATGATTAAGGCGAGTTGACAATTTAAGAAGCTAATGAAGTGGTAGATGCAGCGGAAGTGATAAATTAAAGTATCTAGCCGTTTTGCTTTGGCAGAACTTAAACCCCAATAACCAAATGGTAACATTTATAGTGTAAATTTATATTAAATCCCCATGGGTCAAAAAACATTTTCATTTAAAACTTTTTAATTTAAAAAAATAACACCCGCAGCTACGAAAATGGGATTTGAAGTTCTTATTAATAAAGAGAACTGCTTTAGTGGTTCTTGTCTCTTGGGTAGTCAAAAGTTGGCTCGAGAAATAAAACGTTTGCATGTGGTATGTTGAATGACTAATAAAGTTGTGGAAAAATATTTAGTAACATTTAACTCACTAACAATATACTTTAATTTTCATTGAGAATATTCTCAAAGGGGTTTCAAAACAATCTTTGTCGTACACATGTTTTTAGCCGATCCCAAAACAATCCTAATACAGATCCCTGCGTGATCCCGACTACCATTTGCCTTCCATTTTGTTTTGTTATAATAGACTAGTTAATGCCCGTGCCTTCGGCACGAATTTCATAAAGAATCAAAATTGATAATGTGATTTAAAATTCCACATGTATTGTCTATTTCCTTAATCGTAAAGGAAACCAAAAATTAATAAGCAAGCCAAGTCGATGATGAAGTCTAAATAATGCGCGCCAAAAAAAGGAAAATATGATTGAATGATATAAAGTAGGTAACTCGGATCATCTTTGTTCCAAATTATTGAAAGCATTTTGAAGTAAGATAATAATGTGTAACATTATGAAGAGGGAAATATACAATACAAAATGAGTCGAAAACTTAATAACAACTAAATTATTCATGGAGGAATTGTGGTAAGTGACATAACTCCGTGATGTGCAACAACTTAATCTATATTGGCAACCCAGTTCGAATATAATTCAGTATCCGCTTTTTTTTAAGGTTTTCTCTAAGGTTGAGTTTTGGTTTAAGGTGTGACTTGTAGATGTAGTCATAAAGATATAGAAAAGCTAGCTTTATGTTTTGAGGTGCTTTGAGTAGCATAAATTGGGAATATGTCTTCAAAAGATGTTGTGGTTGTCTTGTTTATATCTCTAGAGGTGTTTGACAGCCTACCCATTTTCTGCATAAAGAATAAATATGATATATAAAATAAATGAATAAAAATAAAAATAAAACAATATTAACTATAGCTAATGGGAGCAACATAGTTACATAGTGAAATGATGGACAGAAAAGTTAACGTGATAAAAAAAGTTGCATATCACACATATCAAGCAACACAGCAGGCATCATCAGTAACAACAGCAGCATCATAATCAGCATCAACATTAGGAGGTAGCATGCATGAGGCAGCAGCAGCAGACACCGATCCACACACACCAATCACTACACCACTAAACCAGCTACCACCTATACCACTGCACCAGCAACACCTACACCACTACGTAGTAGACACATCACCACTCACCAGCACCACCTACACCAAGTAGTAGACACCAGCACCACTACACCACCTACCACCTCACACACACACACACACTGACCAAACTACTACCACCTGCTAGTACCACCACACTGCACCACACACGCAACGCCACAATTACACACCATCCAGCACAAACCACACAACACCACCATCATACTCACACACACCTAACAATAAAACATCATCCTCGCGAGACATTCAGTTTCACTTCCATGGAATTTCAGTATGTCACAAACACAAACACAACCCAAATCTATAATTATCAAACCAAAAGTTATCAAATTTGGCTCAAATTAACACTATTTTACTATAAAAGGAAACAAATGAACTTACAGTGAAGATCTATACCACCTCAAAAATCCACTTCAATTCAAGCCATAGTATTCCG
Source organism: Coptis chinensis (assembly GCF_015680905.1). Lineage (NCBI taxonomy): Eukaryota > Viridiplantae > Streptophyta > Magnoliopsida > Ranunculales > Ranunculaceae > Coptis > Coptis chinensis. The sequence continues at coordinate 117,166,488 of NC_141458.1, read as the reverse complement.
CCTTTAAAACCCACAGCCGAAAGATCACACAAACAAAAGAAAAGACCAAAAAACTTAAAACTTCAAGAAGAAGAAAAAGAAAAAGACTTCACTATGCTCATCAAGAAGCAGTCGCACCAACTTAAACGCGAAAGAACAACACGAAAAATCAAAAGCTACCTGTTAATTAGAACATGATTCATGCATACAAAGGAAGGATTTGTCAGGTTGAGGACGAACAATGGAAGAGGGCTAACGTAAAAACACTATTCCTATTACACACACCTCGTTATAAAAATTAGTATATATAAGAAAGACTAAAAGAAGCAAACATAGCATATACCGATATGACAGTACAAATAACTAACATATAACATGTGTGGCATTATTTTTTTTAAAGATGTATAGAGATTTCTAGGAAATGATGTTCTACCGGCAGATTGGTCATTGTTCCAATTGAAATATCTGTTTCCATGTCTTCATCAGAACTTATTGATTCATTTAAGATCCTCACTCCTTCATATGCATTTTCGTTGGAACATCTATCGCTTCCAGAACATCTTTTAGACCTGGGGACTACATTAACATTTGAAGCAATAATATATTATATATAAGCATTGGGTGGAACTGACATTTCTTTGACGGATCAAACACTTGATATAGAGAAACACACCAGTAGGTTATTCGTAAAGGTGTTGTTTTTACTATCACCGAGTTGCGGATAACAATCGCCAAGATTCATAACCTTTTCTTTGTATAGAACATCGTTTTCTTGAGTGGAGTCCCCAGTGTAAACGATGACCCAACCAAAAACATGACTATGGTATACAGTGGCGTTGGCGTCAAATCATGAACAATGCTATTTCCTGTGTCCTTTAGAACAGAGGTTTGCAACGGTGAGTGAGAGTCCTCTTCTGCTTTCGATGTTCTATTCAAGATTAGGTAGCAGAGCTGGAGTGGAATGTTGGTTCAAATTAGATGAAGACTGGCTTCTCTGAGCCTTGGTCGAAGATATGACTCTCTTCGAGCACAACATGAGATGGTGCTAGAGGAACAATACTCATATTTGCAATAAACAAACATGGTCGTTACGAATCACACATGCCAAATATCATAAATTTAACATCTAAATTTGTCTTTGTAGGTTCAGTTCTAAGGATCTGCTGGTTCTAGCTCCAAGTTTAAGTAAATAAGAAAAATTTAGATTTTAGGTAGCAATTATGAAGTGTTCTTTTTTCATTTTGACCAAGTAAAACTGTTAAAAATATTATCATCCTTTATTTTATTCTATATACAATTAATTTCTCCTCTTTCTCTTGTCATTCATGTTTTCTTGCTGCAAAGGGTGGTTAAGGGACTTGAGGGGATTATGAGCAAGTTGATCTGATGATACCTTTCCTAGTTCCCACTCTCAACTAAAAAGGCGATTAGTGCGTAAAGATAACAACCTCAAGTTGCTTCAACATGTCAAGGGAGGCTTCGGATCACCCGCGTTTGCAAAGTAGACATCAACAATGGACTGATCGATACCCCAAGATAGTTGCTTTGAAAGAATTGCGGATCCATCTCGGATTCTTCATTAAGGTTCCCTTTGTCCACCGCTTGTGGATTACGGGATGTTTGGTCAAAGAAGTCTTATCATCACCAACAGAGTCTCCGGGATACACACATAAGCCGGGTGCTGTTTTCACTCCTTTTTCCTCGTTTGGAGAGTGGTATATAAGATGATGCATACGGATTCAAAGAAGAGTTTTTTGGATCCATTGTTTCAGTTCATTCAAGATATCTGTCTGTTACAACAAAGTTAATTTTTTTGTTTAAATGACATCATAAATTGCAAGAAAACAAAGATAACACAATAACATCCAAACTATATGACTTTGTATACATAATTACATGAGAAATTTAGAACATGGTGATAAGTTTATGCCAGTTTAAAAATGGAGAGAAAAACATATTTCATAAAAAAAATAAGTGGAGGAAATAACAAAAGCAAAACAAAAGAACCATACTACAACATCACCATGCTTATCCAGTAACTTGTTTTTTCAATGAGTGATTTTTTTTTTTTCTGTCTCTCTTTCCTCTCGATCATGGCTTACTCTCTTGCAACATTTTTTCAAGAATTTGCATCACCAACACAGCCTAAGGATGCAACGACTACTAAAGAAAGGAATCATAAACTCCTACTACAACTCCATAATACTACAACTGCATAACACACAGTTATATACCCCTCAATTTAACGTAAGAAAGGTTTGTTCATTATTAAGTGGCAAAAGGTACTATACCATTTACCCTTGACCATCATATCAGATGCATGTTCTTAAAAGCGGTGGTCTGGATAATAATGCAACTCGTGTAGAGACTTCTATGTGTTCCGGTTGTGGCTCTCTTTGGACCTTCTATCATATGTTTTGAGGGATCATTCACACAAACGAACCACCCACTACCATCAGTGGACATCAGACGTTTTAACCCAAACCGTCTCATGGAAAGGCATTCCATGGTCCACAATAAAAACTTTTATCTCCTAAATCTCATATGGACGTGTGAAGTGTTTTGCTTACCTACATCTGTCTCCTTCCCTAATAGGAGAACTATTCTTTAACTTAAAAAAGTAAAATGTCATAACTTAATTGCCTAAATTGATTATTTCACTCTTCTTAATTATGTAGAAGAAAGGGTAATGCAACTCGTAAAGCCTCCCACGACGCGGTTCTGGCTCTCTTCGAAACTTCTATCATATAACTTGTCATGTGAGGGATCCTTCTCACAATCGGGCCAACCCGCTACCAACAATCAAACATCAGACCTTAGTCACCCAAACCATCCCATGGAACCACATTCCACAGGTCACAATAAAAACTTCAATTTCCTAAATATCATATGGACATGTAAACTAATTTTGTACCTACATCTGTCTTCTGCTATGATTGTTTGTTAAAAGATTCATACAAAATCCATTGTGTGACTTAAAAAAGCAAAATGTAAGCTTAATAACTTCAGTCAATTATATCACTCTTGTGAATCGAGTAGACAAAAAGATAATGCAACTCACCTAGAGCCTTCTAAACATTGCAGTTTTGCCTCTCTTTGGACCTTTGAAAGTCCCATTTTTTGCTGTAGTAAGTTTGTGCACATCTTTTTAATTGTTCAACATTATGATCTATAAAATCATTGATGATCATAGTGCTATTTGCAAAAACTTATCTCCCCTTTTTATCCAGATATCTTGGTCCCAAATCAATCCCTAGCAGACCTCCACTTCAAAAATGCAGCTTAAATTCTTTAAGCCACACCATCAGATACTAATGAATAACAGGTGCTAGAGGAAGCTGGCGCTTTTGAGTTGTCTGAGTGTTGTTGATTGAAGCCCTCGAAAACTATTTGCAATAATTTAACACAATTAATTATAAGTAGGTGATAGAACACAATCTATTATATCGCCATAAGGACTCTACAACAACAGCAAATTGATCAACTCTCTAGCCAAAGCAGAAAAACGAATGAAAAAAAACAAAAAAGGCCTACCTGAATTGTCTTGACTGGAGGCTTGTTAATCTTCCTTAGATGGGCTCTTACTCTCTTTAGCTTGGTTGAGACGTTTGATTATTTGCCTAAGTAATGGACCTTGAGAAAACAGGAAAATTTTTTGTTTAAAAAACCAAAAAGTACAGTGAAATAGAGAGAGAGAGAGTACCTAAGTGCAATGTGAAAAGGAAGAGTGAGAGAGTCGCCAATGACATGTTTAATAACAATATGCAGTAAAACTCATAGAAAACAATAGAAAATATACAAACTAACAATAGAAAATATACAAAATCTGAAAAAATTCCTATTGGAAAAAACAATAGAAAATATACAAACTCTTGAAAAAAATTCCTATTGGAAAACATCATTTGCAATCAAAACACCGAATGAAAATATATTAATTTAAACAGTTAAAAACATCTCAACATCTCAGTCTTCAGATTATGGTAAAAAAAAAATGATGCCATAAGAATATAATTGAAAAAGCAGATAGAGATAGAGATTACCTGAGAGAGAAGTAGCGATATGGGGATCGGAGAGAGGAGTTCTGGTATATACCTGAGAGGGTTGAAGCACTGAGAGGTGAAGGGAGCCATGAGAATATAATTGAAAGAGCATATAGAGATGGAGATTACCCGAGAGAGAAGTAGTGATATGGGGATCGGAGAGAGGAGTTCTGGTATATACCTGAGAGGGTTGAAGCACTGAGAGGTGGAGGGAGAACCCAAAAGGTTTCGAAGCTTTTCACAATTAAATTAAGGTTTCCACATTTAAGAATTTGATTTATTGCCCTAATCTCACGTGGAGGCAATTGTGACCCTCGATTTATACCCCTTGGAAACGAATCCCAGCCGCGAGTCAGGAAACCGAGCTACTAAATATCCAAAATCTGATCTTAGAAACCCACATAAATATACCTAAATACTCCATAAAAGCAATTCCAAGACATTCTACCTTTGCTCACCATCCAGTAAAGACCACACCCTTAAAACCCAACTTGAAAATCCCCCTCATATGCTACAAAACAAATCCTATCCATAAAAGGTTGATGTTACCAACATTAAGTTAAAAGCTACCTGAGTGAGTGTGCATTTCGTCAAAGAAAGAAACTTTTTCAGTCATGGAACTAAAGTTTAATTGAATTTCAAACTAATATGGATATGGGATTGTCGCAAGTTGAAGCAATGAATTCGAAAGGAAAAACACATTCAGACCAAGATATTGTAGTTCTAATGTGTGGGTGCATTATTGAACTATTATTTATGCTTATATTTTTAGTAATTTTGTCCCTGAAGCATGAAGATACCAATGATTGAAATTCCATGCCTTATTTCCTTACGGTAAATCTACCTAATATGCATACAACATGATAAGTATATGTATGAACTATGAAGTCAGACATTAGACTCTAATTAATAGTTCAAGTATGTAGTATGTAAATCTTCTGAAATCTTAAGTGCAGTAAATAATGTAAACCTGCTATTTAGCTCATCGATAGGCTAATAGTATAGAAACGTAGATACCTGTGGAATGCTTAGTTCTTACAAAATATATTATAACTTTTCTGACAAAACGATAAGTCATAGAGGCCAACACATACATACACTATTTAGCTAAGGTCATCATAGAGGGCCACATTAGATGCTAACTCCCCTTTCCTGTTACATGCATGATACACTAAAAATGCGTGTAAGCAATACAAATCTATGTATAGATTATTTTCATTAATTTACTTGACATGAAATATCTTCGATTCCCTGGATAAAACATACATGATGATTCACTCTTGATAATCGGATGTCAAAGTAAGTAAGTGGATGTCAAGGTTTTACAGTTGTATTCCTGAAAAAGAGTAAAAAAAAACTAAAAACTTAAAAATAAAAAAAATAAAAAGTGAAACAGTTGTTCCACTTTAAAACAGTCTAATCTCTAGCAATAACCCCATCTCATGATGGTACCACCATTCAAGCACCATGATACAAAAATCTAGCCCCAAAGCAAACTATAAGTGGTATAACCTCCTAGCCCCTGCTACTCTCGAATGGAGAACTGAAGGCGTTTCTATTGTTCAATGGTTTTCATAATTCTCACAATTAATTTCTAATCCTACGCCATTGTGGTTGAGGCTTTACAACATTCCAGTATCATGCCACTTGAATCAAGGGCATATCAATCATTTTGCATTTACTTGGATCACACAATTCATGTGTAAATATATAATACACTTAAAATAGCAAGCCCACATCAATTAAAATTATATAGCAAGAACAACATAATCATGTTATAATCATGTTGTAGCAAAGCAAGTACCCCATTCGCAAAAAATTAATTTTTGACTAAACAATGTAATTAGTTGGAAATATATAGCTATATTTAATTAGCTAATAATGAGACTCCATGTTAGTCGAGCTGAAATGTATTAATAAAGAAGGACCTGAAACCCGTAAAATATGCATGGTTGCCACTGGAACTTAAAAAAGTGCATTACAAAGATATATTAAATGGTTATCCATGATGTTTCTAAGATTGGTTAACTTCAATTGAAACCGAGAAGAAACTGAAAAAAAATATTGTAGAACTAAAGCGGATTATAATTTGTCCCAAATGATACAATTTCAAGGGTTTACAAAATCTCAAGTGCAATTAAATGGACATACCTCAATACCTAGACGTCAACTCCTCATAAGAAGAACCGCTTACAACATCCTTGTTGGTCATGGTTTCCTCATCAATGAACCTCCTCCCATTAAACCTTAAGAGTTAGATACGAAGGAATCAATGGTTAGAGTTTCCTCTTGAGAGTATGATCCTAACATAACAAAAATGAGAAAAATAGCCCACCAAAAAGATGCAAATTCATGTCAAATTGTATTATTTGTACAAACAAATATGTTCTACACTATGAAGAAGTAAAAAATAATAGCCCTCAACTTATTTGATTCTTGTATAAATTTATAATGAATATTTTTTTTAAGACTGTAATTTCATTCTATAAGGAATAACAAAAACCAAATCCACAAAGGATCAAATCAAACTGCAATATAGCATAGAACCTTACATGTTTGAAGTTCTTCTATAACCAATCAAAAACTATAAGCCAATCATTAACTAAAATCCCAGCAAAAAGTTGAGTTCCCACATCTCAAAATACTGATAAAAAAAGAACAACACATTCCCAAAATCATATTCTGCGAGTTCGCCTTGTTGTGATCTTACTATGTTCATCATCAATTAAAGACTTCTCAAAGTTTCCTGCCAAAGGGGGCTTCTTATTTTCCTTGCAACTACTTCTTAAAGAATATCTCGGAGCAACAATTGGAGTCTCAGATCGACTTACAGAGAAGTTTGAAGGCAAAGACTTCCTCACACTCAAACCTTTTCGAATTGCTTTTCTTTCCAGATTCCATACTAACACCGAGACCATAAGGTGTTTTCTTCTCTTGCCCAATCACACCCTTCTTTCTCTTAAGCCTTTTATTCCTTCTAGCAGAATATTTGAATTACAAAAACCAAATAAATCGGCGAGATACGCACACTTTGAACTAAATAGTTTCTTTCATAGTTTTGTGAGACCCAAATTCAGCCAATAAAATACCAATAGTTTAATTGAATCAAAACATAAACCATTTGAAATTCGGGGGAAAAGAACAACCAAAGCAAAAGAAGAAAGGTTGATAGAAACTTTACCTTGTATACGACATGCGTTGGCTTTGGGTGAAGAAGACAACACATTGATCTTTCTAATAGAATCATAGTTTGAGAGAGATCGGAAGTAGTTTGGAGAACTGGAGAAGGTGAACAGAGAGAATGACTATTCGGTTCAACTTCTAATTAATTGCAAGCCGTTTTCTTTGATTTGAGAGATAGAAAGAGAGTTGAAGGAGCGAAAGAGTAGTTAGGAGTGAGGAGACGAAGGGTGGGTTTTTGATATTTGGGATAACAGTAATAATTAATAAATTTTATTAAGGTAATGAACACTTTAATTCCAATCGTGCCTAATTTAAGACCTTTAATTAATTCTTAATTCAACGTGGCGGCATGACAACTCTCGATTTATACTCTCTGAAACTCAATCCCAGCCGCGAGTCAGGAAACTGAGTTGTTTTGTTAAGTTGATAATTTACATTATAGACATATAATTTACATTAGACTTTAATCTCTTAAACTCATTCAAATCTTAAGCCTTCACGTGTCTTTTATTTTCAATATTTAATCATTAAAAAAAAACAGCTTGAGAAAACCGTCTAGACTCGCCTAATTGTCCACCGATTTTTTAACCGAGTTAGAATTAGGCAATTGTTTCGCCACCGCCTTTGCGGCTGCCTAGACACGAGAAGTCCATGACCTGATCACCTGATGACCCATCGGTTTTCGACGTACACTATCTCATAATCACTAGTGTCTAGATACACGAGTTTTTCAGAGTACACGCATCATTTTCATCACATTAATTCTTTTAACTCTTTGAAACTTAGGTGTATGTACTTTTTAACATATACAGATGGAGGTATGGAGGATTGGAGGTATGGATTCGCTTTTTTCACATCAGTTCTTTTATTCATGAAATTTAGGTTTATATTTAACATCGAGTGAATCTATCATACATTTTTTCTTTTTTTGGTAACTAATTCTATCATACATGAATTGGATTGGTCATTAGTAGGTAAGTATTTTATGTCAAAGATCAATAGATGCTTCCAAAATAAAGCCGCCAAGCCTCCTCTGGAACCGGAATCTGGATAAGGAATGTGTTAATCAGAACAAAATTATTAGCGGTCAAGAGAAAATGGATGCTTCTAATTCTAATGTCTGAAGTCTGAACATAGACAAAGCTAGCCACCTTACATTAATTAAAAGTAGAGATAATAGATGCTTCTAGTTAATTCTAATTTCTGAACACGGGCGCCGCAGAATGAAAGACCCGTCTTCATTAACTACACAAGTTTACAACTAAAAACGTCCCTTCGCCGTCATTGTAACAAAAGATTACGGACATTTTAGACGTCTCGTTCTTTCTTTCTCTCTCTCAAAAAGTAAGCAAATACAGAAACTAGTCAGACCTTTTTTTTTTGGGTAAAGGAAACTAGTCAGACTTGTCTAGCTGATTGATGATGACCTGTGAAAGTTAAGCTTTATTACTAAAATCAAATAATTCACACCCAAGATTTTAAAAACCCAACTCCTTCACAACCAAAACAACCCAACAACAACACAACACTCTCTCTTCATTTTCTCTTGTCTCTTTTCCTTCTTTCTTCTCATCTAGCTCTTTCTTTCTTGCTTCCATTCTTGATAAGAAGAAAAAAAAATGGGCTTTCCAGTTGGTTACACTGAGCTTTTCCTTCCAAAACTACTACTACACGCACTGTCCTTGTTGGGTTACGTTAGAAAACTCATTTCATGGCTATTCCAAGCATTGGGTCTTGGTGATTTTCTTGAATCAGATATTGCTTGGTCTGATTCTTCATCTTCATTTTCATCAACGACATATGGCAACAACTCTCATGTATCTGAGTTCCACTCAGTTTCAGCTGTTCTTATAAGAGAATTTCTACCAGTTGTTAAGTATCAAGATTTGGATTGTTGTGATACACTAATACCAGATAGCTGTGCTGTTTGTCTATATGAGTTTGAAGGGAAAGAAGAAATTCGAAGGTTAACAAATTGTCGACACATTTTCCATCGGATCTGTTTAGACCGTTGGATGGATCATGATCAAAGTACTTGTCCTCTTTGTAGGACACCTTTTATTCCTGATGATATGCAAGAATCTTTCAATGAACGTCTTTGGGCTGCTTCTGCTGTTCCTGATTACTACAACTGATGATATGAAGAGTTTTTCCAATTTCTAGCTTTGGTTTCTTTCTATCTTTTCTTTTTCCTTTTGTTTTCTTGAGGTGTAAATAGTTAGTACTACTTCTACAAAAGATGAAGGTAAAAAAAAAAATGCAATCCGGAAACCGGAAAGAGATGAGTTTGTATACATTTTTTGAAAGAATTTAGAGATGGGGTTTGCACAAATTTGTTGCTCTTGTTAAGTTTGGACTACAATCAGTTGAATTTGGGAGTTTTAGACCAAATTTATCTTTAAATTTTGAGATCTACTGCTTAATAAAATGGGTGTTGCAGATTACCGAAGAAGAATATAATTGGTTGGATTTTGTTAGTTTTGTACCGTCATATTCGGATCATGTCACCACCATCTGCAATTAATTGTTTCTGATTCCGATTGCAAATCTTTGTTTTCAAATAGTATTATGGGATTTTCTGTCTGTAAATCTTGTCCCTTTCTGCAATCTGAAAAATATTCATTGCACCATTTTTTTAATTTTCATTTTTGTAAAAATTAATTTTTATCTAGTGAAATTGAATCTTCAGTGATTGGAAAGAAGGGTCGGACAAGTGATCTGTAAATGGAAATAAGGAAGCAGAGAGCCATGTGATGGAATGCCCCATCTTTTCTTGTTAAATTCTGCAATTCTAATCATATTACTGCAGTTTTGCAGGTTTTTCACTTGCGTCATTTTGCCTTTTTATAGTTAGGTCCATTAAGTGAGAGCCATGAAGTCAGAGTTTCAGGTGGGTCCTCTTAATAACTTTGCATTTGTTCCTTTTCTGTTCGCCAATAATTAGTGGATAAGTGTAGTGTGTATTAAAAACCACTTACGTACTTTTACCTCGAGTATAATACCAACAAACCAAATGCGAGATGCCTTCGATACATTGATGCAATATCTATTAATTTTTAACTTCTAATAAATATAATTTATAGTATGGCGTGAAATCCGTGAATCCGTAAGTTGATTGAATTTCTCTTCCGTGTCAAGACTCAAGACTCAAGGAGACTCGAGAGTCCAATTTGAAAGTTAAAAGTTCCCATCTAGAAACCTTAGTAGGTTTTGGTCGAGTAATGGGGAAGTCATTAGTTTTGTAGACTTTTAGGACGCAAAACAGTTTTGGAGTCTTAATATCAAATAAATTAGTAATTGTTGTTTGAAGTAATTTGACTGTTATAGATATATATAATGTAATCTACACTACTTACACTAGATAGTGACTGATATTATATCTAAGGAAGGAAGAGCGTAATCACTAAGCATTTCCTGTATTTTATTCTCTTATATTCAAATTGGCCACAAATTCTTTTTCTTAAGTACTAGGAAAGACCCAGGCTGAAAATATTGATATATCGGTTTTTGAGGTACTCGATATAGATATGTTTGATATTTTGAAGCCGAATATTCAAAAAGCCAATATATATAGGATTTTCTTATATATCAATATATGTCTGTGATATATATGATATGTGCAGTGTGATATATATATCGATTGACTTGGCTTGACTTTTTTTGTTTGATTATTTTTTTTTACTGTTGACCAATATTTCCAGCATATATCGTTAAATATCGGTGCTATATATATATATATATTGATATTTTGACTGTTATTAAAAAATGATACCTATGATACAACTCGATATTTCAATATACACTGATATATATCAGACCCAAAAACCGATATGGAAAAATTGGGAGTTGATACAAGATACTTGGGGTGTTTGCGTGTCTGTCTTTTTATAAGCGTCACTGAAGACCTGAAGAGAGAAAAAATGGGTGGGGGTGCTGGCGATTAGATTGTGAAATCATTAATAAAGATTTATTCTTCCGAACATTGATGGTAGATAGTAAAAGTTAGAATCAATAATCAAAATACCTCAAATGGAGCAAAAACCAAATAAGCGCGTGATGATATGAAGATACAAAATTCTAAGATTATTAGGTTTTAGTCCTACTTCCATCTGTTGATCGTTAGTCTACGTCGTCTCGGTTGACCGTGGTCAAACTGTTAAATCTTTTTCGATTTTCTTAAATGACCAGAATACATTTGGAGCATGTTTGTCACACGACTTGAAATTGGATAAAAGTGTGACCAAAACCTAATTTACCAAATTATAAGAGGGGGTAAATCCTAAAAATAAGATTCGGACATGCACTAAATTCTAACATTTTCTTAACTTGTATTAAAAAAAAATGTATTTTGAGAAAAATCATTGCATTGTTTTTTTGTGCATTCTCTCTCTTTATAAGTCTTAATTTTAAATTGTTCAACTACGCAACACAATATTGCGTTCATTGAGTCATTTAAATTGGAGTGTTACATTCATAGGATTGAAATCCGTTCTATATTGGGAGACAATTGTTCATCAACCTTGAGCACCGAGAGAGCAAATTTGTCTTAATAAGGACATAAAGATTATCACTAGGCTCGAATTTAATCATTGGTAAATTAAGTTAACTTGTTGAACTAAAGGTTTGTTCATGACATATTTGTTGTATCAATTTGATTTTATTCTTTGTTTAACAATAAGTATAATTTTAGAATAAGTTTCCTACATAAATTACATCTGCCATTGGATTATTGATAGTTTTCATCCTGATAAATTAGGTGAGATAATGAGGGAAAATTCTTCTCACTCCCCCCATTTCGTTCAGACACGTACACCCAACATTTCATCTTATTTCCTAACTAAACCTCATCACTGAAACCTTAACCAAACTTCATCTTCTTCATTAAATACCCCAACTTTAATAACAGAACTCCATTTGCTTCAGTAGTAGAGTTAAAGTTGACAAATTAGTGAAAAAAACATGTTAAAAAATGTTAGAATTTAGTGCATGTCAGAATCCTTTTTTAGGATTTACTCATCCTGTAATTGGGTGAATTAGGTTTTGGTCCTATTTTTTATGGGGTATTTAGGTTTTGGTCATACTTTTATGTAATTTCAAGTTGCGTGACAAACATGCTCTAAAGATATTCTGGTCATTTGAGAAAATCGAAGAGAATTAAACAGTTTGACTACGGTCAATTGAGATGACTAATGGTCAACAGATAGAAATAGAACTAAAACCTAATAATCGATAATTTTATGACAAAAATCTAAATATCCTATAAAAAGTAGGACTAAAACCTAAATAACTCAAAATTCTATTAATGTCTAGAGCTATGGCAACACTTTGAGATTCACGAAAACACTGTTGATGAAGATTTTGCAGTATCAAGAGTAAGCCTACATTTTGCGGGTAACTAATATGGTGCGGTAACCTCCTTTACTATTAGGCTTTTTGAAATTTGTGGAAATTGTTAATGGTTGCAAGAAAACTGAAAGCCATAGTCTTTCACTCTCGTGCCTGTTTGTTTAACTCGAAAAATGAGAAAACAAAGTATATCAAATATGATATCAATTTGTCTCCATGAAAGTGAAGTTCCACAGATCTAACAAAACATCAGTGTGCCCAGCAGATGTCCCATTTTAAATGCTCTATATTCCGATATAGAATTCTAAAATAATTGATGAAAAGGAATTCAATGTGCCTATAATCTAATCACATTCCAGATAAGACATTAAGAGCTTATAATACTCTTTGGCTGTCTAGAAACATTAGAATTAATCACATTAAGCAATTAAAAACATATTCACGTAGACAACATTTTAAGAAAACAACAAAATTGTCAGCAACTTGAACAGTTACACGAAACAAAAGTCATCAACTAGTCTGAAAATTATGTGTATTGTTCACCCACATGCTGCTATCTGTTCTAATTGGGTTGATATAACTTTCCCACGCGCTAATGTTGGGGTGCTAAAGGTAGGTACAAAAGAGATCTTACAATGCCCTGTCTGTCTTTTAAGCTTTGAAAAATACAAGACCGCCAGTCTTATCTCTGTCGTTGGACCTAATTATGCATTTTAATGATACTTAAAGGTGTCGATGGTTATCTTTAAGTTAACAAAAATCGTTAACATGGTATAGTAGCATGGATTTAATAACTATATGAACAAGATATTAAAGACTTTAAGAATAATGAAAAGATATTAGAGCATATCAGGTGGTGGTAGCATACTCTTCATATTTGAAGAATGCGAATGAAGAAGTTGATCGCAAATTTCGACCAACTCTAAGTAGTCGCAAATTCGATTACCAAAAAACAACCCACGCGACATTAGCACTGTCGCGCGACAGTTGTAATGTCGTCCATGTATAATTTGAAAACAACCCACGCGACATTAGGAGTGGCGCGCAACAGTGCAACTGGCGCGTGTGGTGCTGGTCAAAGTCAAAAAAGTTGTGGGGCGACATTTGTAATGGCATGCGACATTACCAATGTCGCGCCGCATCCGCATCCAAATTGCCAAATTTGCGAACAAGAATGCGAACAAGCAAGTGATGCGACCACGAATGCGTCCACCTAGAGTTGGAATTTCGGAAAATTCCGACGCATTTCTTCAAATTTGAAAAATGCGACCACGAATGCGTCCACCTAGAGATGTTCTTAGAGGTACATCAAACAACTAGTCTGACGTGAAGTTGCACGTTACAAAAATTCAAGGGTTTTTTAGACATACCCGCCTATTTATAATTGGGAATTAAACATATCCCATTCTAATTTTTTCTTAGACATGTCCCCCCACTTTAACATCTTGATGCCGGTCAACAAGGTTTGACTGTTAGTGGGGGGTATGTCTAAAGAAGATTAGAGTGGAGGGAGGGTATGCGATATCTATCTGCCGTACCGGGGTGGATACTTGTCTGAGATGGCGGGCAAGATATTTATCTTGCATCGATGCCGGCGGATGCACGTCGGAGGCAGAAAAGCGCTTGGCGATATCGGTCTGGACGGAGGGCGGATGGGCGTCGGGGGTGCAAAAAACGCGTGTATCTGTGCCATACGAGAGGCGGATGCGCGTCGGGGACACCGAAGGCTCATGTATCTGTGCCATACGACACGGGCAAATACTAGTCGTTAACATAGTATAGTAGCATAGATTTAATAACTATATGAACAAATTATTGAATACTTTAAGAATAATGAAAAGATCTTAGAGGTACATCAAACAACTAGTCTGATGTGAAGTTGCACATTACAAAAATCAAGGGTTTTTTAGACATACTCCCTATTTATAATTGGGAATTAGACATACCCACACTCTAATTTTCTTTAGACATGTCCTCCCATTTTAACACCTTAATGTCTAAAGAAGATTAGAGTGGGGGTATGTTTAATTCCCAATTATAAATGGGGTGTCTAAAAAACCTAAAATTCAAAATAACAACTTAAGAGCATCATCAACGCATTGTTAAAATCGATTTCTAATGTGACAGTTAACAAAAAATTTGGCAATTTTCGTCCCCAACGCGCTGTCAAAACTTGATTTCTATTCTAACAATTCTCAAATTCCAAACTAAATTAGTGAGAAATATATAAATGAGCCGCACGGGACAAGTTGTCCCGTCTAATAGTAGGACAGGACAAGTTTTGCCGTCCAACATTTTTTCCTCTTTTTTTTAATAATGAATTAAAATGACTCGATGTATCGTTGGGCTTTTGTTTCAACAGAGACGAGACAGCTTTTGTCATTTAAAACAAATTTAATTTGGAACGGGACAACTATTCCCGTCCAAAATAAAAACCCCAAATTTTGTCCAAACAAGATTGGTGGTTGACTTGTTTTTAGAAATTTTGATGGACTAAAAATGTTGAAGTGTCACAAAAAAAATATAGAAACGCGTTGATGATGCTCTAACAAGTTTCAAGAAACAAATTCGATATGGATTTCAATGCAAAATGACTAGTATTCGTCTTTTAATATAGCAAGGACTTTGGGCTTACGGAGTTACGGCCTTAAGTGGCATGTATTACATATATTTCATAAAAAGAGTGTAAACCACTGTCTGCTTAGGGGTAAACAAGATCTGGACTTGTTTATCGATGAAAAAAAACAAAGTTCTGGAATCTGGACTCATATGAATAATGAATCATACCAATAAAAATTGGTAACAAGTTTATGCAAACCAGCTCGCCGAAAACCCTACACATAATTCATTGTTGAACACTTGAACAAGTCTGAGCCCCCTAATTTTGGGTTTACCTACTTGCTTCCACCGTTGGGGCTTCAATGATCAAATTGGTGGGTCGCGCATTTTGCAAAAAGGAAAGGGTACAAAGCAAAAAAATGAGAGCTACTTGAAGCTGTTTTGTTGTATCTAGACAAAGGGGGTCCTATCAGGGATTACAACAAGATAACGGTGTTGCTCATTTGCTCAAGTAAATAAACCTACAATTCAAGATTCAAGATTGGATCGCCATGTTTTCACCTACGAATTTCCACTTTTCTATTGGGCATCGACTATAGGTTTTGTAAAGTGAAAACTGTGTATACTCTTGTTGGAAGAAATGCTTTCAAAATCAATATTTTTGATACATCAAACTATTCAATTTTATAAATTTAGCTAAAAAATGGTGAATGTATTAATATATATATATTTTTTAAAAAAAATCAATGTCCATAATTACCTATAATGTTGATATGTGTTGGCGTGTTGCCGATATTTACAGTGAGCATCTTTAAACATTCTATAAGACTTTTTTGCCTCCATCCGTACATAAGAAAGGGGAACAACATCAATAGCCCATCCCCAAAAAAAAAAAGAAAATGAACAAGTTTGTGTTTATCCCCCAACTTTTAAATCTTCACACTTTAACACCCACTCTGTCCTGGTCCCATCCCACAACCATCTATATTTTCCCTAATACCAAATTACCAATTATACTCCCTCTAAAAGAGCCGACTTGTTATATAGTTTTGTACTTTTGTATACCCATTGTGTAGCGAGAAGAAAAACAGTTTGAGAAGACATTATGATTCGATTATGTCAGTAGAAGTAATTACAAGAGTTGGTGGGTTATGTTGAATATTTCGAAATACAAATTCTTCTCCACCTCTTATGTTGTTCAATTTTTATGTTCATCTATGTTTTCATTGTCGAACATGGGGTGGTTGTGGTTCAAGTCAGTTTAGTTATTCGAACTTTTAGAGACTCAGCTCTTTTAGAGAGGTATGATTGGTATTATGGCAAAGATGGATAGTTCTAGGACGGAACGGTGGGGGTGATTTAAAGTATGATGATATAAAAGTTGTGGTAACACAAAACATGCCTGTAAATTGTGGGGTTAGGACTTAGGACTAATTTTTCCTAATAATAATAATAAATAAATAAATAAAAATCATGGGTCGTTATTTAGAACATCAACAACTTCGCTGAGGTCTTTATGTGATTATTCTTCGCCCATTTTATTTTTGGCATAGTGGTATTGGAATCTCTTCATGGCATTCTTTCATTTAGAATTTTTAGAGTTAGTTGATAATTCATCACTGGTGCACAGTGTACCAATCAAAACTGAAAATATTGGTCGAAATATCAATTTTTTGGTGAAACACTCAAAATATCAATATATATTGTTATATATAGAAAATATCAGTTAACAGTAAAAAATCGGTTAAACAATAAAAAAGTCAAGCTAAGTCAATATATATATTGATTTTTAGGTACTCGATATAGATATGTTTGATATTTTAAAGCCGAGTATTCAATCTTTTTAAGCTGATATATCGATATATGTCAATAATATATTTGATATGTATGATATATATCGATTGACTTAGTTTGATTTTTTAATTATTTAACCGATTTTTTTACTGTTGACTGATATTTCCAATATATATTGGTATTTGTTACTGCCGGACTCTAATTTGTGTTGGGCGGACTCCAAAAAAAAAAACGATTATTACAAGTGTGATATTGGTTTAAAAAAAACAATTATTACAAGTATGTCATTGATTTCCAAAAAATTGAATTCGAAACCCCAAACTTAAACGATCCGACTAGTTCGTTTGGACTAAGTCCCAAACGACTTGGCCACACCGTTTGGAACTTAGTCCAAACGACCGCCTTGGAGTTAAGAGCCAAAAAGCGAGAACTTTTAATTTTTTTTCAAAGTTGAATCCCAAACAACGTGGCAAAACCGTGCGGATTTGAATCCAAAAGCGATGTGGCCGTATGGTTTGGGATTTGATTTATAAAAAATGGCAACAGCCTTTTTGATTTTAGAAAAATCTCCAACGATATGGCCACACCGTTTGGACTTTTTCCCAGCATTTCTCTATCGATACCAAAAAGATTGATATCTATGACATATCTTGATATATCCATATAGACCAATATATATCGGTTTTAGGTGGGGGTGGAAAACTGGAAATAGAGAAAAATTGGGCCTTGGTAACGATGACACCCACAAAACCATTATTTGTGCTTGGCTGCTTGCCCTTCTTTAGAGTTTTCTTTCATCAGATTGCAAATTTCAGTCCCTGTAGAAAAAAATAAAATAACGATCAAATCCATGCGGACGCGATTCAAATATTTTGCATTTTGTTGATAGTTATATAGCATATAATTAGTTTTGTGATGTTTACTGTAAGTTTGTTAGAGTTTGTTTGACACTAAGATCATCTCCATGTTAAGCTAATCTTATTCTTGCTCACACTCCATATTAGTTAATCAATAGTCGAATATTTCTGCGTATACATGATCAACTCGTTAATTGTAAGTTGTAATATATCCAGTAACCTTATCCAAAACATAAAACCTTTAATAAAGGCTATAACAATTAGTGATCAAAATGGTTAACATGCAGTCACCACTCACCAATGTACAAATTGAATGATGGGATCGTAGCATAAGAAACACGTGGAATTCTCGTGCATTAGCCCTGGTTTTAAGAAATCCGGTTAGGCGAGCTTAAGAATCTCTTCTAGAAAGCCACCATAAGTTGAATTTTGTTAACCAAATGATGTGACGTAAAGTAATCTGAAGTTCTGAACATAGTTTAAAGCCAATTGAGCCAACGGCGACTTAAGTTTTGTCATTTTAATGTGTTTGCTTTCTTGACAGCTTGTTATACTTTTGGTAATCTGATTTGCCAAAGTCTGAACTTTTGGCGATCATAGGGTGTACAACAAATGTCTTTTACGCAAACAAAAAAATGTACTCCTCGTGCATTTTATACCACTGTACAAAATGTTATGAACTTGCCATGTCTTCATTTTGTTCCCTGGATTGTAAATTGGTAATGGATTGCTAGGATCGACAGATCAACTATAGCAAACATGTCTTATTGTTATCACAGAAACATAATTCTTCGATGATTTATAGAATTTTATTGAAACACATACCTTCGGGTTACTGAAATTAGAGGGCGTGCTTAATTTATCTAATTTTTATAGAAACTGTCAGCATAATAAGTTTACTTTTAAAACATATAAAGGTGTTTACCATATATTCACGATGTGTACTATAGAGTACTAGTTGATGCCCGTGCCAGACGGCACTCATGACACACTGAACCACCACCAGGAATGGCAAATACAATCTAATTTTACCACCAAGAGATCCAACTACAATTGAACCACCACCAATAATGGAAAAACACTGAAAGTTCGTCCCTCTAGAAAACTGATGTCCGACGGATGTACTCTCACTTGCGAGATTCTAAATCATATCTTTTCGATCACGCTTATCCCACCTACAAATCCTATTATCATCCAAACCCAAGAATATCGATGCCAAAGGGTCCAACTGAGACCCCTTACTATTGTTAGTTATATCACTCATTGTCCAACTGAGGGTAAAAAAGGAGTGCCCAAAAAAAAACGAAATTGATGCTGGGCTCTAACTCGAGCCCGCGATTTGGTGTGAGAAAAGCCCTTAAAAACGAAGTGGGATTCGTTCCCGTTAATGTCATATTCCAACAATTAAATTCTAACCCTTATCTTGAGGATTCACAAAAATTTGGAAACACACAAAGTTAAATAATCAAAATGGAGCTCTAATAAAAAAGCACGGCGAAAACTCAAAGTAGTAAATAGTAGAACACCTAATTGAAAAACACTGAAATACATTGACTTTCATATATATTTAGGAATTAACATATAAAATTCTAATTCAATTAAGTCTATTATTCAGCTTTAGTATACATTGACTTTGTGTTACATTGTAACTATAATCTCGCCACAGTTACAGGAGTTTAAACATTGGAAAAAAAAAAGAGAATAAATATTAAAAATATACATTTTAATCACTGAAGAATATTGTAAAAGGGTCGATTGAATGTAGAAAATATACTAACATGTTTTTGAAACACACTGGCTCGTCGAATGAAGGAGGTGATTAGGGTTAGTATGAAAGTAATGGGAAACGCTCCCACCAAAATCAACTAACAAATAAGATTCCATTCTATGTTTTTATCTATATTTGAATAATTCCCAATTTCCCACATTCAAATGGCTTACATAGGCATGAACTGAGTTAATAAGTCATGAGTTATTTAAATGTGGCTCAAACCAGACTTGAACTTGCCAAGAAGGATTTTTGTGGTCTTTGAGCCCCTATAGGCATATAACTAAGAAAAGCTTTGATTATCGAGATGGTGTGATCAACAATCACGAGTTTAGCGGAAAAAAATGATCAACAATCTCAGTAGTGACTGCAGTACACATACCACTGCTGGTCTTCATCAACTCTTCAATAGCTTGCCTCTTCATCAACCCTTCAATAGCTTGCCTGACATCGAAAATCCTTAAGTGATAAACAATTGTAAAAACTGAGATAACAAACTCACATTGATATTTGAGACATTTTAATAACATTGTTTCAAATTGCTGAAGTGAAAATTTATAGAAAGTGATGTCTTTGGAGTGAAAGAAATTCGTGCGGGTCTGCAAACTCTTAACTAATGTTGACTAAAACTTTTGTGAGCTGTTGAGCTAAACTTTATTTAATTAAGTATATAAAACTGATACCTGCATGCTGCATGATACTCACTTTTGGAGTGGAGGTTTTTTTTTTTTCTTTTTGATGGTGACGGAGTGGAGGGTAAGTAGTGGAGTCGACTGTGTGTTTTAAGAAGATTTGAATAAAAAAAAACCGAAACTCGTCAGTGTTCTCTGGGCTCGAACCCGCGACTTGTGTGCGAAAAGCCCATAAAAACCAAATGGGATCCGTTCCCGGCAGTTTCCTGTTTCAAAATTCTAATTAGAACTCGTATCTCGAGATTAATCACTACTCAGTATCCGTGGGATGGTGATAGAAATGATCCCGACCATCCTTTATTATAATTTTGTCCAATAGCGAAAAAAACACCCTATCTTATTAGATAGATAGAAGACAATGAATATCTCATACTTCAACAAAAATTCTCATCATTCTCAGCTTTTTCAAAATTTCCACATTAATACAAAGTTCTTTATAACATACGAATGTCCCATACGGACTTCGTTACTATGGTTGTCATTTTGTGAAAGTTTCCCCCACACGATAGCGTCTCTACTCATCTGGTCATCTCCACTCCATATTTGATTATTTGCTCCTCCTTTGGCATTAAGCTTGAGATGGCCCAGTATATTTATTACATGATTGGAAGGATTTTCTTGTGTTCTCACTCTCCAAAATGCTGTTTAAACCAACGTAAAGGCAATGACAGAAGGTGATGCGGAATGCCTTCCAAAATCGATCAGCACTAACGTCCCCAGTGGACACGTCTGTGTTAAAAATGTCTTTAATCTAAAAAAAGCATACATGATTACATGTACACAGGGTCATGTAGCGGAGTTGAGGTGGTGGCTCCTCCAATACGTAAATTTCAGGTTTCTAGAGTAGCGTCCATAACTTTCAATGCTACATGATAGACATGATTACATCTCCATTTGAGAAGAAAGTAACTTCATTCATTTAATTCTTTGTCAGCATTACTGTATACTCAAAAAATTACAATCACTCTCTTTTTCTCTATCCTTTTCTCCTCCCTCTCTCCTCTTTTTATATTCTCTCTTTTTCCTAACTCCCTCTCTCATTAGGCTCTCGCCTCCTAGCTCTCCACTTGTCCCACTCCCTATATGGCAGTTCTCGGCAGTTAGGTTACCGCGGACTTGATCCGCTGCATCAGGTTTTCTCTTCACAATCTGCGTATGACCCTTTTTTGTACCTCGACTCCACATGTCATCAATAAGTCCTATCTAGATGCCCCTCCGGTCCAGTTGACATTCAGCGATATCATTTATGGTCCATGGATTGCATCCATGATTCAGAAATCATCAAACCTCCTCCTCCAAATATTCTATCTCTGGCATGCACCCCCCTTGCATGTGCGCCCTTATCCATGTGGCTAAAGAGCACGTGTAGGAAAGCTGTCTTTTCGGCGCACGCGTATCGAACCTGCCTTTTCGATTTTCGAGGACCCACGTGTCTTCTTTACTCTGGTCCTTTTTTTTTATGATATTATACTTTTACCCCTGCCGCTTAGTATCCCGCTCAAACATCTCTCTTCCTTCAAAACCCCTCTTTTGCATCTAAACTCTCTTACTTCTCTCACTTTTCTCACTCTGCTCCTTCTTTCTGTTTCTTCGTTTCCGGTGGATTTTTGGTCGTTCAAGGTTCGAGTTTTCTTCACCGTTCTTCATTTTCGTTGCTCTTTGCTGCTTGTACCTCAGGTTTGTCTTCATCCTCTTTGCTCCTGTCCTTTGTTCCTGATTACGCTTATTCGTGTAACTGTTCCTCCATTTCCCTTCGTTGGAGCTCTCCAACTTATCGGATTCTATTATGTCGAATCAAATCTGGAGTACCTCGGGGCACTCGCTCCGGGATCAGCGTCCTCCACCTCGGATCTAAGCGGTCATACTGCGGCGGAACGATCTGAATCCGCGACCGATACTTCTAGCCCCGCAGCGGAACCTTCCACTTCAGGAAGTAAAGCCACTCTTCCTCCCTCGCCTTCATATCATTTGTAGACCCAACTTAGATGCCATTAAAGCGCTACGGCATCCCGCCCGGCGTGATCCTTGAGCGCGTGCTGGCATTACCCATTTCCCCATCTAGTCACACCGCGGTCCGGTTGTGTCGTTGCTACCGTGGGTCGGATAGCAGCAGTTTTTCGCGGTTTCCTTAACTCCTCTAGATGTCGCGGTATGTAACCACTTCAACATCCCCATGCCAAGGCATTGGTAACTTTTGAAGCATCTTGCTCGCGCGAATTTCTACAACAAAACCAATTCCCCAAAATCTAACTCTGCGACATAATGGCTCATTACTATATAAAGAAAAGTACCAAATTTGGTAGCGTAAGATACCAATCCTTTTTGTACCGATCCACGAGAAAAAAGTCCTTTGTCCTCCACATTACTACCGACAAAGTATGGCATTATTATCATTATATATGTGTCGGTAGTTTTCTATCGCGGATCTTTCCTCGACCTTTCTCTAAGGCATCTCGGTTTCATTTCTAGTGAGTGCGTAACATCTTTTGTTCGCAATGCCTTTTCCTAACTAGCTTTTAACTCATCTTTCTTCTGTGACACAGGTTGGAGCCCTGATTCGCGATCTAAAATTTACACCAGCGTCTCATCAGCAATTTTCCAAAGGCTCCGTGATTTAGGAAGTGCCCAGTGTGAAGTTCTTGGTATAGATACATACAAGGGCAACCCTCTTCTCCTTGATCCTTCATTGAAAATAATATGTAACTATCAAGGTCCGCTCTACCGACCAACACCACCCAAAGAAAGACTTCCCAAATCCTCCTCCAAAAAAAGAAAAGCTTTCAAGTCCTTCAAGTACACCAACAAGATATCTCACTCCAAAGCCGTTTGCCCAGCGAGCTGCCGCTCAATCTCATACCGCTACACCTAATACCGCCCCTCTTCCTACTGCCCGCGGTGGATTGGGAAGACGACTTTACTCAACCCTCGTCCAGATTATCGGTATCGGCGTTGCCATGGCCACAAATAAGCTCAAACTTTGGGAAAGTGGCTTCGGACGGTGAGGATGCCCCCGAAGCTGCAGCCAAGAGTCCTCCGGCCTAAAAGGCTAGAACCGCCCGCTCACGCCTTTCATGAACCCATGATTCGTATCGCTGCGACCAACGGGGTCCTCCACGGCGTCTGGTAAAGAACCCTACCCATCGGGTCTTTGCCATCGGGGCCGATGACATATGCCCTCAATTCGAGGGGCGAGGAAGCGGGATGTAACAACTCGTGACTTCGATACTAGAAAACACGCTGTTGCGGCCTCTCTTTTCTTCATTTCGCATCTTAGAAAGACCAAGCATATGGAGATTCGGTTCGCTTTTTGCCGCCGCAGAGCTTCCATCTACCGCGGTGGGAAAAGGTATAAATTTTCCCCTTGCAAAATAACTTTTCATTTGTATTGTTTAGTAATCCTTCTTTTGTAGTTAAGTTTGGACATTGGCTCGTGGTCCGTGGCCTAACCACCATATTTGGAATGTTTTGGAGACCGTGAGGCATGAGATCGAAGGCCCTGATGGCTGGAAGGCTAAGTACGCCGCTTTGGAGAAAGATCATGACGATCTTCGTATAATAGCCGTGAAGAACCAAAAGGCGCTCCAGCTGGCTGAAGAAAAACATCGCGACTATGTGTCCGGTGTTGCCTCCAAACTCGAGGGCCAAAAAGCGGCGGGTAAGATTGCAATTCAAGCCGCTGTAGACAAGGCTGTGGCGGAGGCTGCTGATCGATTTCGTAGTCTAGCAGAGAAGAAGATAAGCCGTGAACTTAAACAGCAATTAGAAGCTCTCACTGCGTCTGGCCGTCTTCTTCCGGTTCCCCCTCCAGCCGCGGATATGCCAGCCTCTGTTCCCCTGCCCGCTCCCCGTCCGGACCCTTCTCTCGCTAATGCTGCTACTCAAGGGATGACTCTACCCACAGCCGGGGTGGTTGCCTCTCCCATTGATTTGGATAACGATCCTCCTTCCTCTAGTGAAGGGGATTTGGCGTCCACTCCGAAAAATGCAACTGAAGGGAAGCAGTAACACATTTGGCTTCATCTCTTTGTCTAATCTAAACTTGTGTTTTTGTGGTTGTTGTAATCCTTCTACTATGACTAATTGCCCATTTTGTATTATATACTTCGCCTGTATTTCTGGGTACACCCAGCAGGCTCTTAATATAAGTCGTTAGCAAATCTATTTCCCTTTAATGTACTTTTTACTTCTTTATCGTTGGCGTTCTTTTTTGTTTTATCTAAGTTTGCTGCATAATTAATTTGGATATTCAGTCTGCAAAGGCTCCTCTTCCGCTATCTTTAATAAGCCGTGGAGTCCAATGGGGCATCTCATTTTGCCCCAAGTTTTATTCATATGTTGCGTCCGCGAAGGACTCATCTTTGATTGGCGTGAAGCCTGGGTAGGCGACTCATTTTGCCCCGGTTTGATTGGACCATTTAGATCGCGAAGGGCTCATCCCAGCTGTCTTTGAGCGGTGAAGCTGATAAAGGGCAGCTCATTTTGCCCTGATTTGATTCGAACATTTTGTCCGCGAAGGGCTCCTCCCATTTGTCTTTGAGCGGGTGAAGCTGATAGGGGCGACTCATTTTGCCCCAGTTTGATTCGGACGTTTCATCCATGAAGGAACTCGTCCCGCTCTCTTTGAATGGGTGTGAAGCCTAATGGGGAAGCTCATTTTGCCCCCCTATTGATTCGGACGTTTAGTCGCGAAGAACTCCTCCTCCCCGTGAAGCCCGATAGAGGCGGCTCATTTTGCCCCTGATTTGATCGGACGTTTAGATCCAGCGCGGAACTCGTCCTTTCTCTTTGAATGGTCATGAAGCCTAACGGGGCTGATAAGCACCAAAAGTGTATTATGAAACCCCATTGAGACATATAAATTTGGTTCATTATGTGTTTAATAATTATGAAATAAATATGTTTTCATACTTTTTTGCGGTATTTGCATGAAACATGGAAATATTGGTTAAACCTCGCAATAAAAGCACGAGGCAGTATATATGAATTCTCCCAAATCCACGTTGAAGCATCAAACTTCCAAAGCTCCTACCTCTCGAACGGGACTCGAATCGCGAAGAGAGAGTCGCTTTCGGATAATCGAGGCGATGAACTAGCGTAGGCGGGAAGTTGTAAAAGCGCCCAAAATCTCGGATCGCCTTTGGGATCGCACATGGACCCACTATCGCGGGGCCACAAGATTGGATGAGTCATCAATCATGGAGCATGTCAAGACAAAGATAACAAATTATTGGTGCAAAGTTGACACCTTGCATGTAATAAATTAGATTAGGTGTTAATAGTGAAAAAAAGCAAGGTGTCACTTTGTTTTAATGTGGTAGATAAAAATGAATCAATGTGGTTTGATAATTCAATGGGAGGAAATGAGATTTCTCTCAAATGGAGGAAGAAATTAGACAAATGTGGGGACACTCAATTACTCCCTTGACTTATTTTCCTCACATGACATTATTTTAGTTCCTTAGTGAAAATGAGAAGGAAGTTTTGATTTTATTAAAAGCTTGTAATAGTTTTAATGGAGGAACACTTGTTCTTCTAAGAAATAATAGAAGTGAGTTTGGTTGTGGATTTTCTTCTCTCTCTCTCTCTCTCTCTCTCTTTCTCTTTTGAGTTTTATTAGTTCATAAGTCCTTGTCCCAAGGATCATGAGCTAACTTCCCTTTGGGGAGTTAGTCTAACTTCATGTGAGGGTAAACCAATTGTTGGTTTGGTAGGTTTAGGAAGAACAACTAATCCTACATCCTACCCCAAAATGGTAGTTGGTGTAGAGTTTAGTTAGAAATCAATCAATGAGCTTAGAGATAAGTCATTGTTTAGTTTCACTTGCTAGCATGTATGAGCTCTTTAGTGAGCCATGCATGCTAGGGATCAAATCTATTTTTCCGTTAGGGACTTGTCTATGAGTTTAGGAAGAATCAAAACCTATTTCAAATCAACACTAATGGTAGTTCACATGAGGAGGATTAACTCTCCAATTTCTCTTTCAAATTTCCATTTTGATTATTAAGTGCATGTTTTCATTTTAATGTTTTATTAATAGGAAGGAAAAATCTAGCATTAATAATTACTCCTTACTCTTTAGTTCCCCTTATTGTAAATTCCAATTTGTAGTTGTTCTAAGCTTTAGTTTAGTTTGAATCTTTATTCCAACTCTATTTAAACGAAGATCGTGAGTAAGGAACCTTGATTGCTTTTTCACCAATTTAGAGTTCAAAACTCTAAGTAGTGTCCCAAAGAATATCAAATCAAATGGCCATTTGTTGTTCTAAAGTCATAGAGCGTGTGCTAAAGATCGGAAGTTGCATCGAGGGAACCCCCATTCTCTTCAATCCTTTTCCTCTTCGTTCGTTTTACGTTTTTTTTTTTTTTCATTTTTTTTACAAAGAAAAAGACACGTTCGCTAAAAATTTTCGTTCCACTTGCAGGTACCAAAAAAGTTAGGACTGGGAAACAAAACTCTGAAGATTATAAGACTTCGAGAAAATTTGGACGTGTTCAATTCTTGGACAAAGCGTCTTGTGCTGGTGGGACCAGCTACCAGCGTGATGAATTCGTCGATTTTGCTCTGTTCAACCAAGAATGACATCTACAGATCTACATTGATCCATTTCCAGGCCTAAATATCATACCTTGTACCTGAAAATATCGATAATCCTTTGGGATTAATCGGCGTCGACAAATTGAAACGTTTGTAAGGCGGGCTAAAACGCGGAAGCTACAGTTCCAATTTTGATATTATTGTAATTTATTTATATTATTATTATTATGTTTTCTGCATGTATGCCATGTATATAGTATTAGGAAAAATTTATGGATTATTATTTAAGCTTTAGCCCTCGAATTATGCATGAATCAAATTCAGTATGCCGGTAAATATTTATATACGATTACTGCGGACATGAATTGCATATGAATGTATATTTACATATTAATGGTATTGTATTGCATGGGTATATGTCTTTCTACGATATAAATGTTGCTTGTTAAATGTTTGATATTTCTCACGATTATGCATAACGGTATTGTCTAATATGTCGATTTTGTCAAGAAAGAGGAGAACATTCCAACGAGGGTTAAAATCTTAGTTGGGTAAGTTGTTTTCTAAACTTTACGGGGTAAAGCCGCTCTCTATAGGACATTCGCAATCTCTCAATGAGTATTGTCGAAATCGATTTATTATGCAATACAAGAGTAAATATTTTAGTTTAGGTATAAAACTTTGCATGTTTAGTTTTGTCATCTATTCACATTATGTATCAGATTCGTATTCTCAGATGCTAATGTATTTAGATATCATTATGAGTAATTAAAATTAAAGCATTCTTGTTGATATACATTTACGTAATATCGATTTACAAATTAGCGTGCATATACATTATTATTCGATGTATATTTGCACCATGTCGTATGGAAATATTTATCGATGACACAAGCTTGCCTATTCAGTATAGCTATAATTATGAGTAGAGTACCTTCACATGCTCTGACCTAGTATTGTATGAGTAGATCAGATTTGTATGTTTGTATTTTAAACCTTGCATAAATCTTAAAAAAAAAAAAAAAAAAAAATTAAATTAAATTAAATTAAATTAAATTAAAATTAATTTAATACCACCTTTGCATAAATTTTAATTCCATAAATCTTAATCATATTCCAATGGTGTCTAGGAAACTTGAAAGATTGAGGTTACTTAATTAGAACCGTTTTCGCACGAAATCCTCCTCATATCTATCTTGTGACACGGTACATTTGGTTTATGACACGTATTCTAGCTTCATCGCACGTTAGCGGCAGCTTAGGCATATGTTGTTCAACCCTAATGCTTAAGATAATAATAAAATTCGAAGTCCTCATAATTCATACGTAAGTTAGATCTAATTTTATGCTTGCATGAGATTAAGGTGGTGGTTCCACTAAAGAAATTGAACAAACCTATCGTCGAAAAAAATACGATAAGCAATTGCGTAAGTTCTCACATAAAAATTGTTCTTCTTCGCTAATTACCTTCATCACAATCCTTCGTGCGCCATCAACTTCGTCTATTATGGCGGACGATCCTCCACCAGAGAAGCCCCTGGGACTTCTATCTTTGCATTACAGAAGGACCTTCTTCTGCGATCATCAAACTTGAGGACATTGTCGGTGATTTTCGTGATCCCACCAAACGTCTTGGTTTTGTTACCAATATATCATGGTTTGGAGCACGAAAAACCGTGACAATCATCTTCGTAGACTTCAACAAGTGGCAACAACATTTCATCATCCAGTGATCTTCTAAGGAACAACTCTTTTGCTGGTGTTTCCATTCACTTTAGCGGAAAAAGCATCAATCGGCTGGCTAGGACAACAATCACAATCCAAACACATGGAATAAACTAGTTCAAGCTTTTATGCTTCAGTTTTACACTCGAAGAAAACAATGAAATGCTTGAGAAAATTCAATTCTTCCGTCAAAATCCTCATGAATCATTTTTTTTTAAGCATGGAGTCGTTTTACCGATCTTACGTTGGAATGTCCTCACCACCAACTAGAAAAAGCTGTCCTTGTTCGTTCATTCTTTAATGGTGCATTCCGATCATCAAAAAGAAACTCTTGATATAATGAGCGGAGGAGGTTGCTTCATGGACAAAGCGAGCTAAGCTTATACTTTTCTTGAAAAACAAGCGAAAAAGGTACACCTTTGGGGTAACAGGCGAGCCGTCTAGATCATCAAAGGATCTTTGTTACAAAAAGCCACATCTATTTTTGAGGTAAAACCCGATCCGAAATAAAAATTTGATAGAATCCCTAACTAAAAAAAGTAGATGCCCTTGCGGTTCAAAGTAAACGATCAACTACCAAAACCGGATCATGAGCGTTGACACCCCTCCTTGTGTCCTTTGTCTTGAAGTCCCGATCATCTCGGATGCATATTGTCCTTTGTTATATGTTTCCCCACCAACAAGGCGGGAGGAGGCATGTGCATTCAACATTCCCAATGCACCATGGAGACAACATCCGAATCGGCCAAGGTCGAAATAACCAACAAATGGGGGCTCCTCCTGGTTTAAGCTTAATCAACCTCGATTCGACCTACCAATAATTTTATTCCATACCGCCAAGGAAATAATCAACAATACCAACAAGGTCAATTTCAAAATAATTCTAATGCTAATTATCAGATTAACCGCAGCTTGTTCCAAAATTAATCCAAATCCAACTATAATCAACAACTCTAAGCAATAATCGAGAACTACTACCTGACACCTGACTTGTTTTTAACCATTACGGATGGGACAAATGAGACTTTCCTGGCTTACATGAACCAACAAATCTCAAATTTTGCGTCTATCCAACAATCACTTCAAGAATTGGCGCAAGAAAAGAGTCGAAGGCGTGTTTCTGCCTGGCGGTTCAAACCCTAAACCAAAGAAACCCGACCTTTGAACTTACCAATGCCCGGTACAAGCACCCCCAACCAAGGTGAGGTGCATGCAATCACTACTTTACGATTCGGAAAAGCGCCGACAATCGATCGTATGCGGATAATCAACCAAAGAGCGGGGAGGGTTCCAAGGAATCTATTTCTAATAATGAACCACGGAAGATTCCCCAGATTCAACAGAGTCAACACCTCCGAATGTAGGAACCAAGCAAGTAGACCCTTTTGCCAAATTCATACTAAGGCACCGTTTTCCAAAGCTTAGCAAAGAATAAACCCGATGACAATTTTCTTTGAAATTGAGAGACTTTTCAAAATTTAACAATAAACTTACCTTTTCTCGATGCCTTAAAATTATTACAAAACATGCAAAATTTCCGAAAGATATGTAAACCACAAAGAAGAACTAACGTTCCTCAACAAGCGTTCCTCATTTGAGCGGTTTCCTCCATTAGAACACAATGGTATAGTAAAATACAAGGACCTGGTAGAATTAACGGTTCCATGCACCTAGGTGACAAAATACCGACTTCGCTCTACTAGACCTAGGAGCTAGTGTGAACTTACTTCCATATTATTTATTTAAACAACTTGGTCTTCATGAACTTAAACCTACCACCATGACTCTACGGTTAGCGAGATCGTTCCATAAAGTATCCAAAAGGAATTGTGGAAAAGCGTCCTTGTAAAAGTCCAAGATTTCTTCTATCCCGTAGACTTTGTTATTTTGGATACGAAGTTGCATGTGATTCCATTTCAATCATCTTAGGACCGTCCTCGTTCTTCTTTGCTAACGCTCTTATTAAGCGTCGAGATGGTTCCATGACCATGTCCTTCGAAATCTTCGGTCGAGGTGAATGTGTTCAAGTTGATGAAACAACTTCGAGCGACGTTGATGGTGAGGTCGCGGGGTTCCGACATTCCCAAAGAGTATTTTACAAACTCTTTTTCTGAAGATGAAGTGTACCAATTTCTTTTCCTTTAGCGACTAATTTAAGTTTGAGGGCGATGATTATACACAAGAAGTAAAATGAGTTATTAGAGTCGGTACCATTATTTGACCTACAATAGTGATGTCAAGTAGCGGATGATGATCAATCAATCATTTTACTACATGGATGATGACCTTCCTCAAGAATCTTTTAATACCCCTCCGCCCACCTGAATTAAAACCACTTCGCCGGAATTAAAATAATGCAACTTGATCGCGATGTCACGGGTCACCAGTTATTATTTCTTCACAATTAATCGGCGGTCGGGAAGCTTCGTTTAATTAATGTCATTCAACAACATCGCTCGCTATTGGATGGTCCCTAGATGACATTAAAGGCATTGAACCTAATGTATTGCACCCATCGCATACACACGGAAGAAATGCAAAGGCGTCGCCGTGAACTGTCGCGCTAAATATACCATGAAAGATGTGGTCCGAGAGGAAGTGTTAAAATTACTAGATGCTGGTATTATTTACCCCTATCTCGATAGTGTTTGGGTGAGTCCCGTATACGTAGTTCCAAAGAAATGCGGCATTACGGTTATGCGAAATGATAAAGATTAATGCATTTCCTTCGTATCGATAAAATGGCGAATATATCATTGACTATCGCAAAACTTAATGCCGTCACTCGTAAAGATCACTTTCCACTTCCATTCATCGATCCGGATCTTTCGAGCGTTAGCGGTCATGCCTATTACTGCTTTGTTGATGGTTATTCGGTTATTTTCGGATAGTCATAGACCCTGGCTGATCAAGAAAAGACAACGTTCACCGTCCATTTGGTACATTTGCATATGGAAAGCGAATGCCTTTTGGCCTTTGCAATGCACCCGCTACTTTCATATTTGCATGCTTCATATTTTGGTTGATATGGTTGAGCGGTTTATGGGGTATTCATGGACGACTTCTCAATTTATGGAGATTCTTTTGATAGATAAATTGCCTATCAAATCTTGAAAAAGTCTTTACCGTTGTGAAGAGAAAACCTTGTTCTTAATTGGGGAAAAATGTCATTTCATGGTTACTAAAGGAATAGTTTTAGGACATATCGCGTTTCAAAGGGCCGAATCGAAGTCGACAAAGCTAAGATAGAAAAAAATGCTTCACTTCCTATACCAAAACAGTTGAGACATTAGCGCATTCTTAGGACCGCGAGGGTTTCTATAGGAGATTTATTCAAGATTTCTCAAAGGTTGCTAGACCTTTAACCAATCTCTGCTTAAAGATGCCGCTTTTGATTTCGGTTTCAGTTGCAAACAAGCCTTTGAGGTATTAAAAACCCATTAACTACCGCCCCATAATTCAACCACCTGATTGGTCTAAACCTTTTGAATTAATGTGTGGCGACTATCTTATAGGGATCTTGAGAAGGCAACGCCGGTAAAGATAAGCGGTTTCATTTGCTATCGGTAAAACCCTTAATGAAGCTCAACGTAACTATACCACCACCGAGAAAGAGTTTCTGGCCGTTGTATATCGTTAAGATAAGTTCGTCCTTACCTAAGTGGGTTCTCCAACTGTTGTCTACACTGACCATGCTTCGCCGTTATCTATTAGCGAAAAAGATGCAAAACAAAGGTTGATCCGATGGATTCTCCTTTTGCAAGAGTTTACTCTAAAATTAGAGATAAAAAGGTAGGCGAAAATGTGGTTGCAGACCATTTATCAAGACTTGTCGGTGATGTTGATCTGCGATCTTTTGAACCTATCCGTGATTCCTTTCCGGATGAACACTTATACTTTTTTTTTTCGCCCGGATGGCACCGACAGTAAATTACTTAGTTACCGGGAAGTTCCTTTATCTTGGTCTCGTGAATGACCGGAAAAAGTTTTATCCACTTGTGAAATTCTATTTGCGGGATGATCCCTACCTCTTCAAGTATTGTTCGGACCAACTAATCCGCCGTTGCATTCTCGATTGGAACACAAGCGATGTGTTATCCATACGCCATGAATAATCTTATGGTGGTCATTTTAGTGGTAAGAAAACTGCGGCCAAAGTTCTACAATGTGGTTTTTATTGGCCAACACTTTGTTTAGAGATGCACATGAGCATTGCAAAAGCATCAATCGCTGCCATAATTAGGTCGCGATTACTCGGCGTAATATGATGCCCTTAAATCCCATTCTAATTGTGGAAATCTTTGATGTATGGGGCATCGACTTCATGGGTCCATTTCCAAATTCTCATGGCTTCCTATACATGGCAACAGTTGACTATGTGTCAAAATGGATTGAGGGCATTGGCATGTCGCGGCTAACGATCATAAAGCCGGTGGTTTTGTTTGTAAAAGAAAATATTTTCTCGATTTGGTGTTCCAAAAGCTATAATTAGTGAGGGGAAAACATTTACGCAATAAAATTTTTGAATCATTAGTAAAGAAATATGGAGTCACGCACAAAACAACTCATTATCATCCTCAAAACCGATTGGTCCAGGTCAAGAGAATCTCTAATCCAGAAATAAAATCCATTTTGAAAAAGCGTCAATCCATCTAGGAAAAGATCGGTCTCTACGATTATCGATGCCTTGTGGGCATCAGAGCGACTTTAAAGACACTATAGGGATGTCTCCGTGTCGCCTCGTTTTTTGAAAACCCTATCGTCATCGCGGTTGAACTTGAGCACCGCGTGCTCTATGGGCCATCAAAACTCAATTATAACACTAGCATGGCTTAAAAGAGAAAATTGTTAAATAAGCTTGAGGAAATTGGTGATGCCTATGATCTCGAAATCCTATAAAAGCCAACATGAAAAGAGTGCATGACAAGCACATATTGAAAAAAGAGTTCAAATTCGGTCAAAAGTTTTGATGTACAACTTCGAAGATTACACATTTTCGGGGAAAATTAAAACTTCGATGGTCGGTCCTTTCACCGGTCTCTCTTTGTCACCCCTTATGGGGCTATCTACGTGGAAAACGAAAATGATGGTAGCGAATTCCAAGTAAATGGCGCCACTTTTAAACATTATCATGAGTTGCGCTCTCCGGATGTCGAAGAGACTCTTACCGATGATCCGGTCTTTTACAGACTAATAGATTGGCTGGTGTACTTCTTTTCCATGTATTTAAACAGGAAAAAGTATGCCAGGGGTAGCCGGGCCCCTCTTATTTTCTTTTCTAAAATTCCCTAGAGAGTGTGGTTGCAAGCGCGGAACCTTAGTCCCACGAAAACTCTACCGAAGGCGAAAAGTATAAATGTCTTGATGTCGAAAGCGTGCCTCGGGGAAAACAATGGGTACCAAAAATTTCAACTCCTTCTTTCTCCTCCCTTTTCTATTCTCTTCCTGCTGAACTCAACTCGTCATTTGGTCAAATCTCGCCCATCTCGAATTGGTAATGGTGTTGTAGCAAAATGCTTTCGGCGGCGGAAAAGGATGGGGTGGTGTATGAAAGCATCAAACTCCTTTTTGTCAGTCTTGATCTTTTATCCGAGATGAGCGACACCCGATGAAGCGGATATTATTGTCGTCACCAGCTCAGTTGGGATAAAACTTACGAGGATGCCGTTAAAAGACTCCGTCTTGAGGAGGTTGGCTCACGATACCGTCTTGAGATCGGCGTTAATTAAGGTGATGTGTTGTTTTTATTTGGATTTCGGTGTTGTTGACCGCGTTAACTTCCGACTTGTACATTTGTATATAAAGGATAAATAAATAAAAACCAAAGATTGTTAAAAAAAAAAAAAATTGATGTTTGAATGTGATTTTTCATATTCTAGTGGATGACATTTTTAATACTGATCGTTTCGATATCTCATCCGTTAAATTCGGGTTAAACGAATCGAATTTCCGCGTTTGAAATTTCCGGAACTTTTCGGGACATAAGAGGAATTTCTGTAATTCATTTGTACTTGGGCCAAAAATTTGACCGACCCAAAACCAAGATCCGGGTACAAAGCCCGCGTCCACCCCCAAACTTCTTCTTCCACAAAAACGGATCTTGGTCCCTCACCATCCACTCGGCTTTCACCGGTGATGAATTGGCGCCGCGCCGGCCAAACTCCACCAACCTCAACCCCTTCCTCCGGCACCACCTCCTCCACCTCCTCTTGCTATTTGCACTATCAAAATTTAAATTATACCGCTATGGCAAAGCCGAAGGCAATTACGATTCGAGAGAAATTTCACAAATCTCTATAATTCGGGATGTTTCACCCATTTTTTGATGAAATTGAAAGAGAGTGGGAATATCTATTACATCGAATCAGCTCAATATTCGAAGAATTGGTGTTGAAATTTTATAATAATGGAGGTTTCGGGGTGATCGAATTTTGGATTACGGGCGGATGGGATGGAGCGTGAACTCACACTGAGTTGATTTGAATACCGCGCAGATTCGATTAACTCTAATAGCCCCACCATTATTGTCCAGGAGTATCCGACCACGAGGGATTTGATGTTTGACACGCTTCTCGAGGGGATTACAACACTGGCTCGAGCTGCGTGTACCCGGCGTCCTTCGGGCGTAACCAATTAGCCGTCACTCAATGGTTGGCGCTAGCGTCATTGGAACTTCAAAGGCGTCGGCGTGAACAAGACTTTCTTGCACCGTGGATCCTACGGGAGAGGAAGCACACTTTCTGTATGGTCCACTTCACGGGCCATATTCTTCGACCCGGCGTCAAATAGGTCACTCCTCTTCTTTGTACTTGTTACTTCGGCTTATGCTTAACTTAGGGTTCGGTCTGCTACTCCTTTCATTGAAACAAAAGTCTTTCGAGAATTTTGAAATTTTTGAGACTTGTGTTTTTAGACCATTAAGGACCCGGTAGCTAGAGATGACATTGAGCATGATAACGTACCTCCTCCTCCGCCTTCACCACCGTTGTTTTAATGAAGATACCATCGCCGAATCAATACTCCTATGGATGCCTTGAGGAACATGAATTCTAGTATCGCGAGGATGTTTCTTCGCCCGAGGAAGAGATGATTACTTCGAGAATGAATTCCGAAGAAGAAATGAGAAATCGCCAAGGCCAATTCCAGAGAATGATGATGGCTAATCAGCAGCAATTCAAGATCAGTTTCTTTCTGATCTATAGGCCACATTCACCTTGATCATTTCGGCTGAAGTTAAATAAGTGGCGAAGGCGTAGAAACCGGTTCATCTTCGCTAACCCGGAGGATTCCCGATAGATGTTTATTTTCTTTGGTTTAGAAATGACTATGTCATTTATTTCCCCTAATGCATCGCATTTTATTTTAGTGCTAAATTATTATATATCGGTTGATTTCTCATAATTTTGTATCTCCGCAGACGGTTTAAATGAGAAATTATTTATGTTATCGCGAATATAGTACTTTCAAAAATATGAGTTTGCTCCTTGATTCATTGGGCCTACTCTCAAAGCCCAACGGTCAGAACCCAACGGACTGATCCAAACGGTCACATGCCCAACGGTCAGAAACCAAGTTATAAATACTACTCTCCTTTCCTCTTTCACTCATTCCCTTCTCTCAATCTTCACAACTTCTTCTTCACAAATTTTCAATTTCTTGACAATAATGAATAAACTAGAGCGATGGGAAAAGGAGCAACGAGAATGGGCTATCACATTAATCGTGATAACAATGTTTATCATTATTCTCTTGTCACTCATGCATAACTTGATCCAGAACATCTAGATCTATGTAACCGTCCCTTTTCTGTTTTCATTTTTGTATATTAGTATGGTGTGTTAAATAATTCTCACACATTTTATGCGGGTTCATTATTAAATGGAGAAGTTCGTATTAATTAGTTGTGTATATTAGTTGTTTTTTCCTCTCTAATAAATATATATATATATATATATAACAATAAAAATTAAATAAAAAAATATAAAATATAAAATATAAAATATAAAATAAAAAATAAAAAAAATATATATATATATATAAAAATAATAAAAAAAAAAAATAATAATAATAATAAGTAAATAAATAAACAAACCATAACAAAGAAAGGTCATCGAACTCACGAAATAATTAATGGATACACATAGTGTTCGGAGAAAATCGCCAAGACGCTACAAGGTACACATAACACTTGTCACACATGCAGCTCGATTATTCTATCCATATTCTATTACCGAAGTTATGATCATCATTCTGAAATTACGTGTAAGTCTAACTACCCCAATGAAACTTTTCTCCGTATTTTCTAAACATTAACCCATCTCATTAATTGTATTTGGATATCCGACATGACAAAGACTTCTTGTGGATCCCCCATGATCTTTGTTCATAATCACATGGGTCATTAAATACACTTGGACTCAGATTGGTATAGCCTCATAGATTGCCTATAAATCTCTTCTTTTAAGCCATTCTTATTCATACAATTTTCACTATCCTTCCCAAAGAATGGCTCAACCAAGAAAAATACTTGCGGAGAAAGACTACCTAAAAACTTTCGAAGAAGGCGGTTTTCTCCTTATTTTGACAATGAAATCATCGTCGAGGATGGGCCTCTTCTATATCATTCGGCTAGCCTAGTTATTCCCGAATTGGTTTTGATGTTCTACCAATTTAGCGGTTATGAAGATGGAAAATTCTACTTCAATGCCTATGGACAACGATTGGAATTGAATAAGGAAATGATCTCCTACATACTTCAAATCCCAATAAAAACCGAGGGAGTCCCTTGTTCAAGAGTCATCATTCGATTCATAAAAACTTTATCGCGAGCTACCAGATATCTCATGGCGGCGTCGAACATACACATCACATGGTTCTTCAACTCTTTGAAACGAGAATCAACGTGTTGTGCTCCACTGGTTGGGACATAATGTGATAGGTACATCACACCAAACTGAAGTCACAAAGCCTCCAACTTCACCTACTTTGGATTTTGCAAACTCAAAGAGATGATTTTTGTCCGATCCAACACCTCCGAACGTAATCACCAAGAAAACAAGAAGGTCGGCAGTTCTACCCACTTTGGTTCACGCTAGATTATGATTCGTTAGGGGTTATCCAATAATATCTCGAGAGACACCCTTCAAAGAGTATATATAAAAGTACTTCAAACAGATTACTCCGTTGGTTTTGGACCCACGATACTCGATAGATGAAGCGAGAACACCTCAAGCTCAAATTCGACAATTTATTTGATGAAAATGCCATGTTTGAATATTATTAATCCCATGGAAGGCATTAAACTTCTTCATCGGGGTTTGAGGGAACTACACGCCTTCGTCGAAATATCATCATCACAACTCTTGAGGATTTCCAAGATCGTCAAAACGCATGATGTTGAGCGGGGAGGAGATCTTGGAAAATCATTCTCAATTCTTGCAAAATCATGCTCTCCTAATGGAAAATCAAACTGTACTCTCTCGGCCGAAGGGGACATTCGGATGCATTTCGGCCAACAAATAGATGACCTAAACGATGCAGTGCAAAATATGCATCTCCTAGATCAATATCGAAATCCATGATATTACTAAGTCAATAAGTATATAATCATATATGTTATTACGTTTTCCATCGTACTATGTATTTTATCTTATCTTTTTGTTTTATTTTGTATGAAATGCTTAGTAGGATTGTCATCATTTCCATTGTGACTAATATAATTTTAACATGTGCTTCTGGGAGGGTCTATTTTCTTACATACTCATTTTTCCATCCGGTTGCGTTACCCTAGTTTATTACTTCATCCACTATGGCATCTTCATCAAACACAAAGCATCTTCATCATCCATGGTCCCTCCCAAAATCATTCTGAAAGCAATCCTTTTCGATCTATGATGGATTCCAATGCCTATGGCCATCTCTTCCATGATTACATCACAAACATTGGGTGGTCTTCCCTAATTCTTCAACCTGACCAAACTTATTCTCCTAGTTTGGCTGCATACTTTTATGCTAATATGGATGACACACCAGCATTCAACCATGCGCATGGTTTCTACTTAGACGGATTCACAATCCGAGTTGGTGACACACCTCATATCTTTTCTGAACAACAACTTGCTCTAACTTTGGACCTTCCATATCAC
Organism: Coptis chinensis; assembly: GCF_015680905.1. Classification (NCBI taxonomy): domain Eukaryota; kingdom Viridiplantae; phylum Streptophyta; class Magnoliopsida; order Ranunculales; family Ranunculaceae; genus Coptis; species Coptis chinensis. The sequence goes on along the minus strand of NC_141458.1, from coordinate 117,127,865 downwards.
GAACCTGCTGCATCTTGGCATTACATCTATCATAATTCTTACCGTTCTTTTCAGTGGCAAGCATTTCGTGACTCTTATGGTGATGGTCTTGAGATCAAACGAGAAGGAGATGGCCATGTACCATGGCGCTGACATCACCATTCCATTAGCGAGCATGACCATGAACATGGGGACTGCAATGTTATTTGTACTCTGAACATTATGGGAGATTGGCATTTCTCTGCCAATGAGGTTGCTTAAGGTCGTATTCAGATTACTAGCTTCGGGGTCATGCTTTATTTAACATTTTAGGTTGTGTTGTCTCGGCTGAAAACGAGCTCGCACTTTTCAGGATAAGTATATACTTTTACCATCACCGCTTGCGAATCATGAAGACACATTTCCCACGGTTTGCGGCTACTTTTCATGATCAATCAAGGTGGATTCCATGTGCCCGAAGAAACGGAATCATTAAGCTCATTAAGGTTTAATTCAATGGAAGCATCCCGCCGATACGAGGCATGTTCGATGTTACCCAAAGGATCGAAAAGATGAAGACCAATTTGAGGGAATCCGGAGACAAAGAATGGGCAGAAATTTGGCGGACTATTATCTATTGGCGTGATGCTAAAGAAATGCATTTCCTTAAAGAGGACCTTGACCTTCCGTCTGCTGGATGGTAAACTTGAGTTTGCCATTGTACATATATCTAGCTAAACCTTCTATTTGGTGTGCTATTGTTTTTCATGTTTAGGTTATCTTTTGTGGTTTATTATATGGGTATTGCTATGTTTAGTGTCTTTATTGAACATTTTCTTGTTCTTTCTAAATAATATATTATGATCTCCAACCTCTCTGTTCCAGCAATCTAGCCCTAATAATTTTGCTCCACGGTTCTCGGGTACTTTCTCTCTTTAATTATTGATCCTTCGAGGACTAAGCATCATTACGTTTGGGGTGCTTTAAACCTATAGCAAAAATTAGGCATCTTGTAGCCTATATATAGTTTTATTTTCATATTAATAATTGTACTTAGTGACAAAGTCTTGTTTCATTTTCAATGATGAAAATTGTCTAGAAATCTCACATTAGTATCCGAATTAGGATTTGTTTTAAGAAACTTTAGATAATCATTATGCAATAGTTTATACATCTTTTCATGAATATTCATGTCTTGAGTATCATTGATTGTACATAGCGATAAGTTTACGGAACCAACGGTTAGTTACTTAAACTATAAATCTGTGAGAATCTAACCAAAAGCCTTGATATGAGTGATTTGTGTGTGATGACCACGGAGGGAGTAGTTTTTCGATTAGAGGAAATTGCATCTACTTAATTGATCACCACCACGAACCACTAAAGCGAGAATTTAGGCCTTCTTTGGATCGACATAGCTAAAATTCTTACATTTACAAATATTACCGCTAGTCACTCCAATCGAACCTTTCATCAAACCTTTCACTTTCACCACAAAAATTCCTTACCCATCTATTAAACCAAATAAAAGAACCTACCTAAGTGATGAGTATGAGAAATAGGATGAAATGTGGAAGAATAAAGAGAAAGACTTATCCTAAATATAAAGTCAGGTTACTTGCTTCAAGAAAGGAAAATAGAATCATGTTCTTAAGCTTTAAAAAAAAAAAAAATCTTTTAGTATCCGGAGGCTTAAGAACAAGGTTGGAAAAACTTCGGTTAGAAGAAGGAAAGGAAAAAAAGGATTTCTCTAGTGTAAATATATGAAGACCACATTCTCTCATACTTTCGTAAATTTTGATTATCCATTTCCATTTTTCTTATACACTATCACTAAGCCCCATGATACCTAATAAAGACCTCTAGCTCAATTAGGAGTAGGGTGGTGTGATAATAAGTAGTAGGCGTGATTGATCGACATCGGCTCCTCATTTGTCATTGAGATGTAAAGAAACGTGTGCCCACCGCTGCTGGAGTTAACAAAACCTCGAGTGGAAAAATTTTTGAGTGAATATGTGTTTTGACACATACATGCAGAGAACCCATTTAGGTATGCTCTCCAAGGATCGAAAAACAACCACTGCTAGTATATTTCAATGAAAAGTTCAACTGCATGAATAATCATATGTAGATGTTTTAATTATTGAATACATATTAACTTGAGTTTCAAAGAAATAAATCCTCGTTCCACTGCTAAGGAGATGTATGGATATCCGAGATTAATTTAGGAAACAAGTTTAAATCATTTGAGTCGTTGTAGTATAAATAAAGTTTGTGAGTATCTTTTCGGAAAAACTCTCCGCGGTTATAACTTCGTCCACTAGGGAATTCTAGTGGTTTAAAAGGCCTTGTTGCGTATAATTGTCAATGCAACTCTGTGAAACGAGAATTAGTTTAGGACTACACATTTTTGGCCACTTATCTATTTTAGTGTCTCTTCTTTGCTTGAGAGGACAAGCAAAGTCTTTGTTGGGGGTAGTGTGATAAGCACCCAAAAGTGTATTATGAAACCCGTTGAGACATATAAATTTGGTTCATTATGTGTTTAATAATCATGAAATAAATATGTTTTCATACTTTTGCGGTATTTGCGATAAACATGGAAATATTGGTTAAACTTCTGATAAAAGCCAGGAGGCAGTATATATGAATTCTCCCAAATCCACGTTGAAGCATCAAACTTCCAAAGCTCCTACCTCTCGAACCCGGGGACTCTGAATGCGACAAGAGAGCCTCGGACAATCGGCGATGAACTCTACGCATAAAGGAAGTTGTAAAACTACCCAAAATACCGGACCGCCATCGGATTGCACATGGACCCACTATCTTGGGGCCACAAGATTGGATGAGTCATCAATCATGGAGCATGTCAAGACAAAGATAACAAATTATTGGTGCAAAGTTGACACCTTGCATGTAATAAATTAGATTAGGTGTTAATAGTGAAAAAAAAGCAAGGTGTCACTTTGTTTTAATGTGGTAGATAAAAATGAATCAATGTGGTTTGATAATTCACGTGGGAGGAAATGAGATTTCTCTCAAATGGAGAAGAAATTAGACAAATGTGGGGACACTCCAATTACTCCCTTGACTTATTTTCCTCACATGACATTATTTTAGTTCCTTAGTGAAAATGAGAAGGAAGTTTTTGATTTTATTAAAAAGCTTGTAATAGTTTTAATGGAGGAACACTTGTTCTTCTAAAAAATAATAGAAGTGAGTTTGGTTGTGGATTTTCTTCTCTCTCTCTCTCTCTCTCTCTCTCTCTCTTTCTCTTTTGAGTTTTTATTAGTTCATAAGTCCTTGTCCCAAGGATCATGAGCTAACTTCCCTTTTGGGGAGTTAGTCTAACTCATGTGAGGGTAAACCAATTGTTGGTTTGGTAGGTTTAGGAAGAACAACTAACTCTACATCCTACCCCAAAATGGTAGTTGGTGTAGAGTTTAGTTAGAAATCAATCAATGAGCTTAGAGATAAGTCATTGTTTAGTTTCACTTGCTAGCATGTATGAGCTCTTTAGTGAGCCATGCATGCTAGGGATCAAATCTATTTTTCCGTTAGGGACTTGTCTATGAGTTTAGGAAGAATCAAAACCTATTTCAAATCAACACTAATGGTAGTTCACATGAGGAGGATTAACTCTCCAATTTCTCTTTCAAATTTCCATTTCGGTATTAAGTGCATGTTTTCATTTTAATGTTTTTATTAATAGGAAGGAAAAATCTAGCATTAATAATTACTCCTTACTCTTTAGTTCCCTTATTGTAAATTCCAATTTGTAGTTGTTCTAAGCTTTAGTTTAGTTCGAATCTTTATTCCAACTCTACGAAACGAAGATCGTGAGTAAGGAACCTTGATTGCTTTTTCACCAATTTAGAGAGTTCAAAACTCTAAGTAGTGTCCAAGCATATATCAGGGGCAGCTCATTTTGCCCCCCTGTTGATTTGGACGTTTAGTCCGCGAAGGGCTCATCCCCCCCGCTATCTTTGAACGGCTGTGAAGCCTGATGGGGGTAGCTCATTTTCCCCATTGATTCGGACGTTTAGTCCTTTGAAGAACTCATCCCCCACGCTGTCCTTGATTATCCTCTATTCATGCTATTGCGCCAGGAATGCATTCTTTGTTTCATTGACTTAGAATTCCGCACACAACAACATATATACATTTAAAAAATATTCTTGTCCAACTGAAAGCTACACACTGCTTCTTTCATGGAATTTTTTCAGCATTCTTATATTCCATTGTTTCTCAATCGTTACCCCTGCCGGTGTCTCTATTTTGTAAGTGCCTGAAATTCCCTTCGCTGTCACGACATACGGTCCTTCCCAGTTGGGTCCTAGTTTGCCGTCATTCTCCTTTTTAGTGGCTGGAGTAACCCTTTGCAGCACCAAGTCCCCAATCATGAATCCCCTCGCGGCTTTACTTTCGTTTATCATCTTCTCTCAGAGCCTTCTATGATACTCCTCCAATCATTATCGCGAAATATCTATCTTTTTTCCTCAATTATATCCAACTCGATTGGCTAATATATTTTCATTAAGACCCATTTCCACGGCTCACGGTTCTTGTCGTTTTCTCTATCATTTCCACCGGTATGACCTCTCTCCTCCATATGCTATTCGCGAATGGTGATTCATTCGTCGAAGTCCGCGGTGTAGTACGATAAGCCCATAAAACATGATTCAATTCATCAGCCCACGCTCCTTTTCGGTCTTCCAATTTTCTCTTTAAATTGTTCATGATGATTTTGTTTGATGCCTCGGCTTGACCATTCCCCTCCGGATTGTATGTATGGCCGAGAACCCTTGTTTCACTTTGTGGGCTTGAAGGAATTGACGTACCTTTCCCCCAGTAAATTGTGTTCCATTATCTGCAATGATTGTATGGGGCAAACCGAATCTGCATATTATGTTCTCCCAGAGGAACTTCTTCACATTCTCTTCTTTGACTTGTTGTAGTGCCACTCCTCCACCCACTTGGTGAAATAATCGATGGCGGCCAACATAAATATTCTCTTGCCGCTTGCCATGGGCAAAGGCCCCACTATATCCAGTGCCCACATGGCAAACGGCCACGGACTAAACACATTATGCAGCGGCTCTACAGGGGAATGGATTAGTTGTGCAAACCTTTGACATTTCTCACAAGTTGTTGCATACGCTGTTGCATCCTTCTTCATATGAGGCCAAAAATATCCCTGCGATATCAATCTATGGGTTGTGGTTCGACCCGTTGAGTGACTTCCACAATCACCTTCATGTACCTCGGCCAACACTTCTTGCACCTGCTGTGGCCCTATGCATCTCAATAGCGGTCCGCTGAAACTCTTCCTGTACAAATCTCGCCTAACGTAACATATCTCGGTGACTGCTCCATCTTTCATCTCTCCTTGGTATTTTCTATCTCGCTCCCATAAGAAAAGTTTTAATAGGCGTCATCCATCCCGCCTCCTTTTTCAATGGTGAGACACACACCCTCGGTTTACATGTACTAGGCCCGCTCAAAACTCTTTACTTCAATAGAGCGACCCTCTGTTCACGGAAGCCGCAACGACCACAAATGCTAACGCCTCGGCGTATGTTTTCACAGCGGCCCAAATGGGCAAATCAATCCTTTTGAACTTGCGGCTTTTGTGTCGAAACCTCTAAATATCGTGCCATCCTTGGAAAACGCGCCACAAACCCCCCATTCATCTGACAAATAACCAAGTTAGAGTCAGAGAACACCGATAGCTCGGTTACTCCCAGATCCTGTGGCAAATTTAAACCTGCTATCACTGCTTCATATTCAGACTCATTATTGGAAGCCGCGAATCCTAGTTTCATTGATAACTCCAACCTTGTGTTGTTAGGAGTCACCAAAACCACGCCAATCCCATTTTCGATATCTGTAGCTGATCCATCTGCGAATACTCTCCATCCATTGCGCATATCCCAAGGGTCCAAGGGATCACGTCTAGATTCTTCCTCCTGATCCATGACCATTTCCTCTCCCCAAGTGGGATCCTCGGCCAGAAATTCTGCTAGGAACTCCGCCATGGCTTGCGCTTTTTCCGCTGTTCTAATCTGATATTGGATTTCGTAACAACTAAGCATCACTGCCCATTTCAGCATTCTTCCTGACTTTTCTGCCTTCAACGCTTGTTTGAGGGGCAGATTTGTTATCACTACCACTGAGTGTGCCTCGAAATAGGGTTTCAATTTTAATGCAGAGAAAATCAACGCTAAGGCATACTTCTCCGATTCTATCAGATCGGCGTCGGTGGCTAGCATGGTTTTACTCTGAAAGTAAACTGGCTTCTCTATCTTTTCTATAACACGCACCAGGACTGAGCTTATCACGTACTCTGAAACCCCCAAATAAAGATATAATCTCTCTCCTTCCTCTGGCCGCGATAGCAAAGGGGCTTTCCCTAAATAAACCTTCAACTCACGAAGGGCTTCCTCACACTCGGTGGTCCATCGAAAAATCGGGCGTTTTTCGACAAAGCGATACAACGGTCTGCATTTGTCCGATGATTTAGATATAAATCTGTTCAATGCTGCGACTTTTCCTGCCAATCGTTGCACTTCTTTTACACTCTGAGGGGACGGCATCTCCACTAGGGATCTAATTTGCTTGGGATTGACCTCTATTCCACGATACGTGACTATGTAACCCAAGAACTTCCCCGAAGATACCCCGAATGTGCATTTCTTTGGGTTCAGTTTCAGACTATGCTTCCGGAGTATGTGAAAGGTTTCTTGGATACCCTTCAAATGTTCCTCTTCCGACATGCTTTTTTCCACCATATCATCAATATATATTTCCATGCCCTTCCTAATCTTGTTTTCGAACATTTTTTCCCCCAACTGCTGAAATGTAGCCCCCGCATTCTTCAAACCAAAAGGCATTCTTGTATAACAATAAGTACCTCCTTCCACCACGAATGTAGTCTTTTCTTGATCTGGGCCGAACATCGCGACCTGGTTATATCCCATGGAAGCATCCATGAAAGAGAATACTTTGAAACCAGCGGTTCTATCTACTAACTCATCCACTCGCGGCATAGGATAACAGTCTTTAGGGCACTCTTTATTTACATCTGTAAAGTCAACACACATTCGGACCTTGCCGTTCTTTTTTGGAACCGCGACCACGTTGGACAGCCACTCCGTACATTCTACATCCCTAATTATCCCCGCATCCCTAAGCCGTATAACTTCCTCGCGAATCCCTTCTGCGTATTTGGGTCTTACGCTTCTCATCTTCTGTCTTGCAGGCTTCGCACCTTCCTTCATATGCAAGTGATGACAAGCGAACTCTGGATCTATCCCTGTGATATCTTCAATCGCCCATGCAAATATGTCAGCATTCTCGGTTAATAATTGTGCCAGTTTGATTTTCCATTCCTTTGGCAAGTCCGACCCGACCGAAGTAAACTTCTCTTCCCTCCCCTGAGTTCATGATCTCAATCTCATCCAAAGTTTTCGGTCTCTGAGGAGACTCGCATCCTTCAGTCAAGTCCGCCTCCTGTAATTGCTACGCTTCTCCCTTATCATTCGTCGGTTTTTCACCCCCTATTCCACGAACCATACTTTTCACCGTCACTTGGTGTATATTCCGAAAGCGGCGACTGATCCCCTTTATTTCAGTACACCCCTTCTTCGGGGAAGCGGATCACCGATAATAATAACCTTCATTTCATGAATCCATCTTCTCCCTAGAATGGCATTATATTGGGACCCAGTATCTACCACCATAACCCTGTGAATACCGTCGTCCGGACCTGCTATTACTGGCAATGTTACCTCCCCCATAGGCTTTGTCATGCTACCATTGAAGCCATACAAATTAGTCTGAGAAACCTTCAACTGATCCCTGTCTATGTTCATCTCTTCCATGGCCCCTATAAACAACATGTCTACTGAACTTCCGCAGTCTATCAACACTCGCTTTACTAGATAATTACCCATTGCTATGGTAATCACCAAAGCATCCTCATGCGGCGAAATCACTGATTCCAAGTCTTTCGGAGTGAACATTATGTTTCCTTCGGCAATCGCGGTTCCTGAAACTAACCGCGTCATGCTTGCCACCTCATTTACCTGTTGTAAGCTCGCTGTCCTTCTCATCTTGTCATGGTGGGCATTCCTCCCGAGTGTCTCTCCACTGTAAATGACATTTATTGTTCCCAAGATCCTAGCGGGAGCCTGTCCTCTCTCCGCATGACAAACCTCCGCGACATACTCTCTAAGCATCCCCTTCTCAATCATTATTTCCATCAGCCACTTCAAAGCATAACATTCGTTAGTGGCGTGGTTTCTAATCTGATGATAGGCACAAAAAGGTTTCCCCTCAATCTCTCCAGGTGTATTCCGCGGTCCTTCATAATGCTGCAACCCCTTGATAAGTGGCAAGATTTCCTCTAATGGCCTATTAAGAGGTGTTTGTTCTATCTCACGGTACGGCTTTCTTTCGCGAATATCTCTCCTGTTCCGATCTCCCATTTTGTCGGGTCCACGCCTTTCCCCTCTGTTGGATCCCCCTTCTCTCTCTTCTCTCTTTCCCCTATCTCTTCTATCATCTTTATCCACCGCCTGCACTGCCTTCCCCGATCTCTTTTGTTCCCTCGCATTTCTTTGCATTATGTTCTCGTACCAAATATATTTTTCTACCTTTGGGTACAGAGCGTGCAGAGTGGTGATTTCAATTTTGGACACCGATTCGTGAACCCTAGTCCCCTGCTTCAAGCCGTGCTGAAATGCAATGACTGCTGTATGTTCCTCCAGATTCTCCACCCTCAGGGTCTCTTCTTTGAATCTGCACAGAAACTCCCTTAATGACTCTGCTGACCTCTGTTTGATGTTAAATAATGCCGCGATATCCACTACCCTCCGCTTCTGGTGGATGAAATGGTCCACGAAGGCACGCTCTAGCTCTTCAAATCTACTGATGCTCCGCGAAGATAAGCGGTAATACCAATCCGAGGCGCCCCCCTTAAGGCTTGCAGGGAACATCATGCAACGCAGTCCATCATACTTATTTTCCTACCACAATGGCATCTGTTGTCTAAAATGATGCAAATGATCAGTTGGGTCAGCCCTTCCCATCATACCTTTCAAATCTTGGTTGACTGAATCTCTTAGGTACCTCTGAATTCCAGATCAAATCCGCCAGTGGATTCTTATTGAGGTTAGCAACCTCCTTTTGAGTGGCACTTTGGTTCACTTTTTCAACCGCACGGTTCATTTCTCTATCTTTCTCGATCATGGCCTGTACTACTTCCAAATGATGCCCTCTCTTGTCTACTCCCCGAGGACCGTATACCTCATTTTCCCTTCCATCTCACTGCCCCGACGATCCCCATGTTCCATGTCATCTTGTGTGGTGTCTCTTTCCTTTCTCAACTCATCGTTCGTTTCTTAACGACTATTTCTTCTTTGCATAAGTCGGTGGCGTCGCACGCCACATCGATATGTCTTCCTCTCCACCCACCTCTCTTTCTTCACTCACTTCTTCCTCTACTACCTCTCGAATAATTTCTTTTCTAGGTCTTCCTACCCCCTTTTTTGTTATGGTGGCCATTTTATCTCGCTCTTCCCCACAGACGGCGCCAAAATGTATACTCAAAAAATTACAATCACTCTCTTTTTCTCGACCCTTTTCTCCTCCCTCTCTCCTCTTTTTATATTCTCTCTTTTTCCTAACTCCCTCTCTCATCAGGCTCGTTCATTTCCACTCCATCCCTCGCCTCCTAGCTCTCCACCACCCGTCCCACTCCCTATATGGCAGTTCTCGGCAGTTAGGTTACCACGGACTTGATCCGCTGCATCAGGTTTTCTCTTCACAATACTGCGTACGACCCTTTTGTACCTCTGACTCCACATGTCATCAATAGGTCCTATACAATTACTATTTACTAGTTAATGGCAAACTCAACTAGAGGACAATGGAGCCGGATAACATTTTCTCGTCCTCACAATAAGGGCTGTCAATGGATCGGTTTGGGTCGGGTTATAAAAAATCCAAACCCGAACTAATAAGATAATTGGTACCCAAAATTGAACCGAACCGAACTAATAATATTATATTTCACCCCAAATTGAACCAATTCAAACCGAAAACTATAAAATCAATTAAATCTTAAATCAAATCGATTAATTTTAGTCACACAATTGATAAAAGTTATACAAAATTAATCATAAATATCACGAAAATGTTATCTTATCGGTTCGGATTCATATCGGTTCGGTGGAGGGCAAATCCAAAACCAAACCAATATCGTATCGGTTCGATTCGGTAGAGTACAAACCAAATTACCAAAATCCAAACCATTTTTTATCGGTTTGGTTCGGGTCGGTTATCGAGTTATCGAAACCCATTGACAACCGCACTCACAAGAATGATACTTGTAAAGTTGGTAAATTTTTTGGGTGATGACACCAAAGATATGGGTTCGAACCCGGTACATCAATGAGTTACTGATCTCGTTTAAAAACAGGTTTGCCAATAAAAAAATGATACTTGCTCCGATACATACATAACCACGAATGCATTCTTCTTGTCCTTATGTAACTGGCTTTTGAACCCATCCTATGAACGAGTGTCGTTATATTAAATTATTTTTAAATATATTAGTGACTATACATAAATATGAATATATTATATTGATCGCTCACTCTCTATAAAAAGAAATAACCCAACTTTGATCAAACCATTCTACATATTTTTGTTGTTTAATAATAAAAGTTTGATTGAAGTTTGTGATAATACCCAATGACGCAAATATTATATTGAAGCTACTTGAATAGCAAAACATTCTCAACCATGCGAAAAGAGATGTGATGAACTTTATTTTAAATGCAAACTATACTTGTCGAGTCTACATATAATACAACTATGTTTTGATATTAGTTTAATACATTTTCATCCAGTTTATGATTTCCCATTAATTATTTTTTGACGTTAGTTCAATGGATTTGTAATTTTGCATCCAATTTTTTATTTTTGGTTAATTATTCTTTGATGTTACTTCAATACATTTGCATCCAATTTTCGATTTTCCGTTAATTATTTTTCAAGGGTAGTTTAATGCATTTGAATTTTCCGAATTTCTAATTAATTATTATTTGAAGTTAGTTCAATGCAGTTGTACAACTCTTATCTAAAATAAATGAAAATGAACTGATTTCTAGAAATAATTATTCTTCATTGATGTTAGTTCATTGCATTTCAAACGCATTCAGTTTTTCAATTTCCCATTAATTATTCGTTGAGTTTAGTTCAATATAATATATTTGAATCCAGTTTTCAATTGTTCGTTAATTATTTTCTTTGAGGTTAGTTCAATGCAGTTGCATCCCGTTTCTGATTTTTCATTAATTATATATTTCTCCTTAAGATTAGTTCAATGCATTTGCATCCAATCCCGATTCTGATTTTCTGTTAATTATTCTATAAGGTAAGTTTATGCGTTTGTATCATGTTTTCAATTTTCCCAATAATAATAATAATAATAATAATAATAATTATTATTATTATTATTATTATATTATTATTATTATTATTATTATTATTATTATTATTATATTAGTTCAATGCATTTGCATCATGATTCTAATTTATAGTTAATTATCTTTAAGGTTAGTTCTAATGCATTTGCAATTTGCAATTTTCCATTTATTATTTGTTGAGGTCAGTTCAATGCAGTTGCATTCAATTTTTGATTTTCTGTTAATTGTTTTTTTTTATAAGTTCAATGCATGTGCATCCAGTTTCTGATTTCCTATTAATTATTATTCTTTAAGTTTTCGATTCCTCGTTAATTATTTTTTAAGTTTTATTCAATGCATTGGCATCCAGCTTTCCGATTTCCCGTTAATTATTATTCTTTGAGGTTAATTCAATTTAGTTGCATCTAATTTTTTATTTCTTGCTGATTATATATATTCTTTTTTTAGGTTAGTTCTAATGCAATTGCATCCAGTTTTTAATTTACCGTTAATTATTCTTTGAGTTTAGTTTAATGGATTTGCATCCAGTTTCTGACTTCCTATTAATTATTTTTCGTTGAGGTTAGTTCAATACATTTGCATACAATTTTTTATTTCATGTTAATTGTCCATTTTTGATTAGTTTAATGCATTTGCATCCATATTCTTATATCCCATTAATCATTCTTTGAGGTTAGTTCCTGGTTTTCGATGTCCCGTTAATTATTATTTGATATTAGTATGATGCAGGTGCATCCAGTTTATGATTTCTCATTAATTATTTTTTGAGATTAGTTTGATGTAGTTGCATCTTATTTATGATTTTCCGTCAATTATTTTTTAAAATTAGTTCAATCCAGTTTTGATATTTCGTTAATTACATATTCTTTGAGGTTAGTTTGATGCAATTGCATTTAGTTTCCAATTTTCACGTTAATTATTTTTTTAGGTTAGTTTGGTTCAGTTGCATCCAGTTTCCGATTTCCCATTAATTATATTTTGAGTTGTGGTTAATTCGATGCATTTGCATCCAGTTTTTGATTTTCCGTTAATTATTCTTTGAGGTTAGTTTAATGCATTTGAATCCAATTTCTGATTTTCCTCTAATTATTCTTTAAGGTTAGTCCATTGCATTTGCATCCAATTTCCAATTTTTGATTTTTTGTTAATTATTCTTTGAGGTTAATTCAATGTAGGTGCATAATTTTTTTTATTTTTCGTTAATTATTCTTTGAGGGTGTTTATTATTATTATTACTATTATTATTATTTACTTTGACCATACGTTGCCTAAGAATCCATGATATTCAATATACATGTTGTAGGCTTACTTGATACCAAAATTCATCTTTAAGTTTGGAGGTGCATTAGAATTACGATCAATAATATCAGTAGCAAGGTTACTTAATAAGTCTAAAAGTCCTCTCCAATAATTATAATTGATCATTCCCATAGAGATAATCAAGTGATCCAATTAATAAAATTTACATACAAAATAGTTTCAATTGCATGATTTATACACTAACCAACAACACTCAATCACAATGTAAGTGGATTTGGTTAAAGAAGTGAATAGTTACAACCTTTGGAAGGTAATCCCATATTTGGAGATTTTTCTTTCTAGAATTTGACAAAAATCACATCCAATCACACAAATCAGTAACTTAAGCCATTTAGTTGTTCTCACACAAACCAAAGATTGACACAACAACAATAAAGTTACATTATACTTAGGGAACCATTGATCATCTTTAAGTTTTCATGTATTAGTTTCCAGTTAAATAGTTAATCTCTTCTGCTGCTATTGCACAAATTGTAACTCCTTTCAACACCAATATGATGAGTATCAAAAGAATCTATGAAGCTCATCCTCATTAATTTGGCAAGATTTGTTTATAAGTCGAACATACAATTAACACAGGTGTCAAAATTTGATATGTATAGGCGCCTTGATCTCACTGTAGATATCTGTGTGTTGTTGTTTTAGGCACATACTCTTCTCATTGACTATCCTTTCAGTTGGTCTCCTTAATTAAGATAACCATACTTGTACAGTTGTACTTTTTTCAGGTCAGTTAATTACGATGGCATTTGCGCATCTCTCCAATTCAGGTAAAACAGGAGCACTATAATCTATTTTATCCAATCTGTCACTCCAATGGTTAAACTAAATAAACTGTAATAACACCTTTTTTTATGGTGAAAAAGTGCCAAAATAGCTAGGTAGAAACTAGGTTTCAGTGTAATTCATAAGATTGGGCCAAAAGGACCCAAAAAATTAAACTACAATGCTCAAGAAGAAAGACATATCTATGCATCCATAACATGTTTACATTATGAGACATGCATATTTGCATCTCTTTAACCTTGTAAAGTATATATGTAAACTTCAATTTTAATGTGTCACTTCGTGAAACTATAAGTGGAGTTCTCCACATAAACTTCTTTTGTTTTCCACAACATATTATCAACCTTCAATTCAATCCACCTTAGCTGTGTATACTCATAGCTCACTTCAATTCGTTCAATCACTTGGCTTACTCTGGATCTAAATTGCAATCCTTAAAGTAAGTGGATATAAATTGCAATCTCATTAGAACCTTTTGTTGAACTTGTATGTCATTACTTAGCATAAAGTAAAAAAAACATGTAGATGAATAAAAATAAAATAGGTAAATAGAGTTGAGGTTCAGTGAAAATGAATCAATAGGTAAATCGATGGATAGAGAGAGGAAGAAGTTTAGTTTCTTGTTTGGGGGATATAAATTGCAATTCTTGAAGTAAATGGATATGAATTGCAATCCCATTAGAACTTTTTGTTGAACTTGGATGTCATTATTTAGCATGAAGTAAAAAAATAAAAAAGCTAGATGAATCAAAATAAAGTAGGTAAATAGAGGTTTAGTGAAAACGAATCAGTAGGTAAATCGACGGATAAAGAGAGGAAGAAGCTTCGTTTCTTTGTTTGGGATTTCTAACTACTAAACCAAGCATGTCTCCAAAAGAAGTGTAAAGAAGACAATATAGGAATAAAGGATTTTAAGTGTAGAGTTAGAAAAGAGTCCGATTTTTCTTATGGAAAGAATTAATAGTGATTCATTTTTCGTAGTGACTCTCCAAAAATGCTTCCGATTCTTTGTCCCCTTATTTGGTATCTTTCCTGTTTTCTCTGTTTTTTTTTTTTTTTTTTGCAAAGTGATTTTTCGAAATTAACCACATTACTTTTCGAAAATTGCTAAAAAATAGAGCCAAAAGGGTATAGATATAATATATATTTAAGGAGGACAATGCCTTTTTTAACGATAAATTAGGAAATAAAATTGGAATATTACTTGGTTATCAATTTTTAGTTTTGGAAAGTTTTACTTTAGCCATCTCTTTTTTTTTTTGTAACTTGCAATAGTGTTTTAAAAACTTAAACAACTTTGGACACTATTAGCAATTTTTTTTTTTCTCTTAAATTTCTTAAATTGTAGTGAGTAAAAAAATGACGTGGACACTCTTAGAGAGCTCCAGATGGGCTCTATTGCCATAGCACCTAGGTCCATATCATTCAATCTTGTTAAATTCTATATTAGTGGTGATGCTAGGAAAGTTGTAACATTGATATATTAGAGAAACCAAGAATAAGAACAGAGAAAACTAGAGATTGATTAGGGTTGGAGTTTAAAGTCTGAGAGAGAGTTTGTTCTCTATCCAAAGTTACATACTTATACTAACTTAAAATATGATAATAGCAACTACTAGATATGGATGTCTACACTTATAGAAACATGGGACTTTCCATATTGGACATATACTAATACTAACATATTCTAATACTCCCCCTCAAGCTGTAATTACGCAAACTATGCAAATTACAACTTGGATTACAAAAAATAAAAGATAATAATACTGCTCCTCCTTTTGCATAGAACTGTCTTTAGTTGAAGAACTCGAACAACTGTTGAGACGTTCTGGAGGTGAAACTGTCGGTGTAGGCAATGGCCTAACCTGAATACTGAAGGTGTACCACAGGTCATAAACTGAAATCATAACACCGGTTTAGTGGCGCTACCGCTTGGCTACTACTTACTCCATTCATCATTATGGCCGCATAATATAAAATGAAAACAATAACACCGACTTGATGTGCACTTCTTGGCTGCTACTATCAATGTCACCAAGTAATGTTAACAAAATA
Source organism: Coptis chinensis (assembly GCF_015680905.1). Classification (NCBI taxonomy): domain Eukaryota; kingdom Viridiplantae; phylum Streptophyta; class Magnoliopsida; order Ranunculales; family Ranunculaceae; genus Coptis; species Coptis chinensis. The sequence continues at coordinate 117,112,251 of NC_141458.1, read as the reverse complement.
CTATTATGGGTACTCAAAACATACTTACATTGAGGCTTGATGTTACCTAAAACATACGTCGCGATTAAGGCTTGATTGCTATCTAATATCAAGACTCGAATAGTGGAGATGTCATATAAGTGGATATGGATATGCCTTGTCATGAAGAGTTCGTCAAGGCTTGGCTTGGATTATGGAGACATGAGTACTCTTCCTCATACGTCTCCATATTCTCCTTCCCTCATATACTACTGAATGTCTTTATATCTCCCTATTCCCCCTCTCAAGTTGGAATATACAAGTCTGTTGAAACATACAAAGGCTTGTCTATTCCGACTTGAACTTGAAATTGAGAAAACTAAATACCAACTTATACAACCAACCAATGCCCACTTCAAAAAACTATACCTCATACTCCAATTCACAAAAAAATTCTAACAGAACATGCATCAAACAATACTCACTATAGAGGATGAAGGGTGGGTCGCACCTTTTTATGATTGCGAACTTTGGGAGCAGTGGAAGATGGAAAGAATAATTCCTCGTGAGATAGAAGTCATGTGCCCCTATAATACTTCAAACAAACAACTTGATCATGTTCTAAAAACTGAGACAGAAGACGGCATCAATACCAACTGCGCGGAAGCTAGAAACCCAAACATCCATAATGACATACAAACAATAATACCCCTCCAATCCTGGATGAGAGTGCAAACTACCTTCCAAAGGCTTGATACTTCAAAAATCTCGAAAACTTATGTGTGGAGGCATGAGCGCATGCGCGCCTTCATCAAGGCCAAAGACTCCGGGATACAAAGAGATTGTGCCCCTTTTATCAATACTAAGACAGAGAGATTGCGAAAGACGTAGATTGCAGAAGCGAAATAATACTAAGAAACCAATACTGAGAAACTTTGGATCTCTCTCCTAACATTCTTCAAACAAACTTTAAACACTAACGGAATCTTTAAAACTTACTTTAACATGACGATGAATAGTACCGTGAACAGTATCGGTGAATAGTACCCGTGAACAGTGCCAGTGAACAATACCGTGAACAGTAAACTCGCCAGAGAAAAAATTGAAACTTGAATTGAGATATAAAAACTTCTTCTTGTGAGAAATCCTTCTTCTTCTTGAAACTTGACTTGAATACTATACTGAAAAACTTAAATAAACTTGATTTTGTTTCTTGGTGAGGGATTCCTCTCCTAACATACTACTGAACATCGCTCTGATACCATGTTAAATTCTATGTTAGTGGTGATGCTAGAAGAGTTGTAACATTGATATATTAGAGAAACCAAGAATAAGAGCAGAGAATACTAGAAATTGATTAGGGTTGGAGTTTAGAGTCTGAGAGAGAGTTTGTTCTTTATCCAAAGTTACATACTTATACTAACCTAAAATATGATAATAGCAACTACTAGATATGAATGTCCACACTTATAGAAACATGAGACTTTCCATATTTGACATATACTAATACTAACATATTCTAATAAATCTCACTGTTTGAATTTGATTTTTGGAAAACAATTTTCCCCCATTAGAGCATTCCCAATGTAAGTCATTATGGTGGGTTTGTGACTTTATTCACCTCCAAATGGTTCAAAACATTTGCCCAATGCAAAGGTGAATACTAAGGTGATTATTTTCCCAAAGTCAAAACTAAGGTGAAACCTTCAACTGAGATAGTGGCTGAGTTGTGAACTTCGGACGGGACGTTGGATTCCGTCTCGTATATTATTTTTTTAAAAAAATTGGTTTTTTTTTCGGACAGAATGTTTCATTCCGTTTCACATGATTTTTTATTTTTTTTCGATTTTTTTTTTAAATTTCAAATGGGATGTTTCATTATGTCCGAAGCGTTTTTTCGAATTTTACATCCACACAGAATCTAACATCATGTCCGAGATTAATATTCACCTTTGCATTGGACAGCTTCACCTTGCTTTTCACCAAAACGGTGGAAAAGAAGGGAAAAATAATGACTTGAATTGGGAATGCTCTAATGGACGGGAATTTGATGGGCAATAAGCCAATAACTGAGCCGATCAGTATGTCAAACAATCTAAATTTTGCATCCCCAAAATATTTGTTGAGCCGACCACTTTCCATAAGCATCCCAGAATAACTAGATTTAGTTGGGGATGACACCCATTTTGCACTTAGGGATGCCCCACTATAACCCAAATAATTATTCTGCTCTCCCGTATAGCTAGACAAAATATAAGTTATGCTTTCCTAAGCTTGTTCAGCACAGAAGCAATGAAAACACACATATCCAAATATCCAATGTATGTGGACGGACTACATTGGGATATACCGTCACAACTATTTTCATTATCAGTGAACCAGCACCAAAAGTGCTCGATAACAAGAACGTAAATTAAACAATAATTCACATTCCTGAAACAAATTCCAACAAATGCACCCATGTTCACCACATAAGATGCAACATGTCCGTAGAGAGGAACACAAAATTATGCTTCCAAGTTTAAATGACACACCATAGTATTTTTTTAAGGGAATAAGCATCACAGCACCACCAGCCACCAACATAATCAAACTCACCATATCCAAATATAAGATTTTCAATACTTGCCAACCAGTACAAGGCCAATTTAATAAGACCTCACTGTCACACGTACAGAACCAAGGTGAGTATTACCGAGGATAGCCAGCAGGAGGATAACCAGATGGAGGGTAATTAGGAGGATACCCTTGAGCTTGAGGGGGTGGTGGATAGGGCTGGCCATATGCTGGCTGAACATACCCAACAGAAGGAGGGACTGCCTGATCAAAGCGAGACATCTGCTGAGCAGGAGGTATTGCCATCACTGGCTGTGGTCCAAACACACCATCCCTCTTGTCCAGTTCAACTTTGTGCTGTGTCTGCAATCGAGAATAGCAACTGACCAATGTGTTCCAGGTATACGTATACAAGTAAAACAATAATCAAAAAGAATTTATTGGTCTTGGGCATACCTGCATACATGCACAAACCCTATTCTCCAAAACAAAAAAAGAGACATATTAGTTAGTTCAAAAACTTAAAATCTCGATAACCAAATATTTTTAATTATCGAATAAGGAGGGGAAAAAAATATTTTTGAAACTAACTTGTTGTTGGGATCTAAGAACTCACGTGCAATACACCAAATCCGCCATACAGTTCAGTATCTGTGAAGCCTGTGAAAGCTCATCACTTCCAACAATACATGCAACAATGGAAAATATACAAGCAATTTGCTGAAGGCAGAACATGAATCCCTGCAGAACCCAGCTTTGAATTAGAAAATTAAATAAATAAACAAGTCTTGCCATGTAGGGGGTGAAAGTATGTACAATAATGCAATTGTCGCATTGTGTAGTTTGTATGTTGAATTCATCTTGCAACAGAAAGCGGGTTGAGGCAACCGAACTTCCAAAGCAGAGGAAAACCTGACAAATGAAAATAATAAAAATATATAAATCAAAAGGCTTCACAATTGACCACCGAAGTTGTTCACCAAATAGATGCAGAGCAGTGTAAAAGAAGCATATTGAAATGTCCTCACCTCAGTGCAGAGACAAAATTCAGGGCATCGACTTTCTCCACACCTACCACTACATGGCATGTATCCGGCACAGCATACATACCTTACCAACACATAAGCAAACAATTTTATTAGAAGCCAACTTAGAATTTTCAACTACCAAAAGGTCTATAATAATAAAAGAAACAAATACCTCGACATATCATTATATAGAGCTCGTTTGCGGAGCAGGTATGACACACAAGGTGAACTGCAATGAAGTAGAGAAAGTTTTAGCTTTGCGAGACCAAACATGTACCGTTGCCTAAGTAGCACACACCAGATGTTCTTACAGCGTACACAACCACAATGAAAATATTTGTAATTTACCAGCCAAGAGAGAAAGGAAACAGCAAATAGAAAATATGCAAATGGCTTTCATTTTTCATTGGATAGTTGTTCAAAAACTGTGAACAACATGGAACAAAGGAATTAACAAGACCTCTAGCAAAGATAAACTAGAAAAGTCGACATATTGACCTATTTAATTATAATCGATATAAGAATTTCTTTCTTTTTACCCTTTTTATTGGTGGATAGATTTCTCCTGATTCATTTTCTACAATTTTAACCAACACCAAATCGTAGACATGCATAGAAACCCATTTACTTATTAAAGAAACATTCTACTCATATTTGCTATTTAGCAATAATTTGTACATATGTTTTGCATTAATAAATGAAAGGTATCAACTTGTTTCCATGTATGCATATAGAAGAGGTGTCTCTCAAAATAAGAAAGCAAACTATACAAACAATTTTGGGGAAATATCTGAAACTCTGCAACAATATAGGCACCTAAGCTATTTTTTTGCTTCTGTTAAACATATTAGAAATTAGCTTGGTTTTAGAGGGGACATGTGCATAAGTAACGAGGGGTAAAGGTTTGCATGAAATGGTGTGAAAACAAATAAATTTTGGAAGGACAGAAGACATAAGATGCAAAGAATGAATACGCACGAACTAAGGGAGAATTTATTGCACTTTTTCAATCCAAAGTGTATATGTCAGAAATTTTGACCCATTCGACCCACAACATCATCTCTTGACAAACTTTAAATCATTGGATCGCTCTTAATGAAACCTTTCAATAGAGACAGCTCAAGAACACGAAACAACGAAAAAACATAAAATATTATCTTTATGCTCTTCATAATCGGAACGGGAGGAGCACCTAATCTGTGGGAGCTTGAGGCACATTAAGGCATGTCGCGTTCCACGAATGGTATGCAGGAGGAGTGGTGAAGGGTGTTAAAGGCACCTGTATTGTCTCGACTATTGTAACCATGGGTCACTGATACATAAATGGAAAGAAATCTTCACTAGAATCCCACACAAGTTCATACTTGGCAAACCAAACTCTGCAACCAGAATACCTATGTAACAGCGACTTTCCATATTTTCACAAAATTCTGTCTCAGATATAACAGAGCAACACAGCAAAGGTTATATACCTCATATTCCAATACTTCATACCTGTATCAGGTACTGATACATGTATTTGTTTCGATGTCACTTAGCTGAATACATATTCCTCAAGAGGTCTTTCCATCTTTTGAGTGCATCCACAGCCACTGGTTAATGCAAGAGAATTCCTCGAGACTGAAATATCATGAGCACTGTCGAGATGCTTAGATATCCACACCTTTCTTTCTTACTTTTTTTCTTGGCCGATAAAACAATAACTTAATTATAAATTGATATAAAATGACAGAGAAAGTCACTCTAAACTCCAGTTACACAAAGTCATTACAAGGATCACTTTAAAATGTATGTCATCACTTTAAAGTCATAACACATTTCTTTCTTACTAAGAAACCAATAATATTGATTTCAGAAATGGACCAAAACCCACAGCCTGATGGAGATGGAGACACATGTGTCAACCTCCCAACAGAAGAAGGTAACTTGAATTTTGGTGAACCATACCACACATCACAATTCACAATTCACAAAACACAAAATAGGAAATGAAAGAATAGTAAGATTATGTTTTCCTCCCACTACAAAGAGGAGACACTCGCCAATATTCATTCCTTTCCTTTCTACAGATTTAAAACTGCTCAATACTTTCAAGAGAAGTTCAGTTCACAAAAAATCCCACTCCCAACGAATCAAAATTAGGCTTACTAAATATTTTAATTAAGAAAGAATCCACAATTTTGATTTCACTTAAAAATGTACCGATAATGAGCAGCCCAGCATATACAAACCCCACTTAAAAGATACCATCTGCGGTCTCTCCACCCTCTTTTCAACAACCCCAAAGAAGAATCCTGCCCAATGAATTGCCGCTAAAGGCACTAATGTCCGCAAAACTTTCCTCTCAGTTCCCTTTTCTTTAACATAGTAATAGAAACTAGCTTTCCAATAGCTTAGAATGAAATTTGGGAATAACTCAATAACTGCTTAATAAAATGTGGCTTACCCCCGTACGTTACAAGAAGAGGAAATGAATTTCCTTAAAGGCTTAAGAAAGTTAATAATTGTAACCTTCAATAAACTCGCCCTGTGATTAGATACACTTGGCCGTAAAAACTTCATATTGGATTAGAGGATTGTCATCTCGCATTTGCATCAATATCTACCCATATAATAGAACATCATGACACTCCACTAGAAAGAAGAGCCAAGTTTACAATGTTGATATGCTTCAGGATAGCAAACTAGGCGCCATTCTAAGCTATATGCCTATATCTCCTAAAGACCATGTTAACCTTCCTAAAAATAAGAGCCAATTCTATGTTTGGGAACTGAGGCAGGCCACAAGCGAACAATAATATTGTTTATCCCTTTTCTTCTATGTCCTATTCATAAATTTATGTTTACCAGTAAATACAAGTATACAACCATGTGCCAAATTCACATATACCGTACTACATAGCAGAGATGACCTTAAAGTTGAATACCCATAACCTACTATTTTTTTTTCAGCCACAAGTTATAACAGATAATATAAAGGTGAACAGTTCAAAAGGTTCCAGCCCCAGGAGACAGGTTATAACACTTCTTTTGATCAGGAATATACTGACATCAGCTGCACTACGATATGTCCATCAATATAAAACTCTATATCAAGATGAATGACCGATTCATATGTTTAAGAAACAAATTTTGGATGACGCGTATTTTCCAATATTTAATTCTTTAGAATGGATACAATATGTGGTTGTTGCATATAGACATAATCTCCTTCCACCAATGACAAACCAATTTCTGGAGTAGAAAACTATTAGACCACTAAAACTAGTTTTCACTCTTAGTCAGAGAGAGCAAATGAGGGACTTTTTAATCATTCAATTCCTGGTTGCAATTAATCATTCCAAGCTACAAAATAATCCTTCCAATATGGTGTGATACCTGATCCACCCCATTTTAATTAGAAGATTGAAGGGAATGCGTACTTGAGAAACTCCTCCCAACATATATATAGGGAGGGATCAGCATTCCATGGTTTATACTACACCCCCCTACAAGATGAGTTAAGTGCTAATAATTTGTGAATATGATCTACTAACCATAGATAGCATCTCCACAAAAAATCATCTCATTAGGAAACCTCTATCCTAGCTAATATATATATATATATATATATATATACAAAGATAAAATACTACACACGATTTCAGTGAACGATTGAAGCTATCAGTGTCATTGATCAGACAAGTATCCACAAGCTGAGTCTATTGTTATCTCCACAGAAACAAATTTTCATCAATAACAATCCTTTAAAAAATTTAGTCCCTCCAGTAAGGAGCACCCTTAATTAAGTTGACGAAACCTCGAGGGAATAGCTACGAATCCTCTCCACCCCAGTATATTCCCTTCTTGAAGTGACGAAAGGCAATACTCACGTAACAGTTTAAACATTTAAAGATCAAGCTATTATAAGTCTATGATAGTAGATAAATGCAATGCAGCTCCAATGGTAGGTCATACAAACTTTGTCACGCACCTTAATGCTTTACAATAGAGCAACGTCTAAGTAATATAAGATATAATACTAATGCAATAAGGAACATTTCAAACTACATAACAAAAAAAAAACAAAGATAGATATGGACTAACACAAGAACATAACCATAATCAACAGGCAACACAAAGACTATTCCCAAGTGTTTAAAGTAGACTTGATTATCACAGTCTATGTCTCTTAACATAAAAATTCAATAAAAACTACTCATAACTAATATACATTGCACAATGAACTTAAACTTTCAAAGTCAACTCAAAATAACCAAGTCAACATACTCAAAAAATTTGGAAATAAAATAAACCCTAGATCATAAAAAATCGCATAATAAGCACAAATTTAACAAAAAAAAAAAAAAAAAAAAAAATCACTCACCACCACAATGCAAAACAGCAATCTGCAAAACAATCATACAAAGATCAAGATCCAATCCCTAATCAGATAAACACGATAAAAATCAAAAGTGAAATAAATGAAAAAGCTATGCTTACAAGGAGTATCAGCTTGAATAGTGTTGGTGAGACTGGTGTGCCAAAGATTCCTGTAATTCTGACGAACCTTCATCTTGTCTAGATTTTGTTGAGAAGCTGCCATCACTTTATTTATAGACACAAAATATTTTTTTCTGTGCCAGAAACGGAATGGTTTTAAGTGACAATTAATTTCCAACCCTTTTTATAGATAGAGAGGAAGTTTCATATTAATTCCCTTTTTTGAAACCCTCAAACAACGAACTGGCATAGAAAACACAGCCAATAGAGTATTGAGGGAGTTCTGATTCCATACTCCTTCGCCTACATGTACTTGCCGTCTTTGCAACGGTTAATAATCATTTGATTTGATAGTGTCGTGGGGTTGAGGTGTAGGTGATCAATTAGGATAATGGATCATTTTTCAGACGTTGACCAATAACAAGAAAAAGTTAAACGAATTGAAATTCACAACGCGGATTGGGCCTGGCCAAACCGACCAACTTTAGCTAAATCAAATATGGGAGGGGTTCTATTGATATATTTTTATCTTTTTTGACACCGTAAACAAATTCAAAATAGTTAGGGCATTTATAAGTTTAGGCTAATTTTTTTATAAATATAATTTCTTAATTACTTTAAATATTATTACAAATAATAATAAAAATAAAAAAAAATTCAAACTTGTCAAATGTAATTAATAATTTATAAAATTTGGCTAATTGTAGACAGTTCATTTTTATCATTTTTGATATTATATTTTGATAAGTTTAAAAATTTTTTTTTTTTATTATTTATGACAATATTTATAATAATTAGGAGATCGTATATTTAAAATATTAGTCTCGTCCGAAACTTATAAATATATTAACGATTTTGAGTTTATTTACTGTCAAGATAAAATATGTCTCTAGAAACTATCCCATCAAATATTAAGATAAAATCGCCCCTGTGATTCTTCGATTTTTCACATGTACATTGGTTTTCCAGTTGTTTGGAATTTCACCTCTATTGACGATTTTTTGAACGTTGGATTGATTACCTTTTCAGCACGAGTCACCTCACTCACTCAATACAATTGAGCACTTGCGGGGTTGACAGGCCCATAGGAAGTTTTCACTCGTACAATCATTCGGCCTTGCCAGGCTGCAACGCTGACGGTGACAGTCGAGACTCGAGATCCACCAAACCCAAAGAGGGGGTCCGTCTTGCTAGCAGAATAGTAACGCAACACTTGTTTGTTATGTGGAGGTGGCAAACCAAAACCCATGCCTTGTTTACTGATGCAACCCAAATGTCATGAAACTACAGCCATTGGGTTGCGCGTTGTGGAAAAATTTCTCATCGTATAGATTTCAAATTGCAAGTTCTAGTATATATTTATTTTTTTGGATAAATTGCACGTCTTCTGAAAAAAAAAAAAAACTTTCCCGGCATTGAAATGTTGTTGCAAGAAAAGAAAATTAGTTCACCTGTTTTCTTAGTTCTTACAGTTCCAACCATTGCACTGTATTTCTTTCTTTCTTTCTTTCATTTTTGGCCTATAAAAAGAATCACACTTTTGTTAGAGGAAATTCTGGAGAAATTCCAAAATTCTCATAAAGTGGATGCAACCGGAGAGTTTATGTTGGGGTTGCACGGTACAACTCTTTAAAAGCTAACCCTATTTTATGGAATCTGGAGTTTCTGGACTATTTAAAACATTTTCTTTTTGTGCTGAAAGTAATTTCCAGACAACTAAAAAATGCTCCTAAAGAAGAAAAAGACATAATTAAAACACTAATATTACAACACAGATCAGAGGTAAACCAAGACAATGACCAAACAAACCTCACAAAATACGACCATTCTCCACTGTACCACACGGCTCGTGCCAACCACACGTAACATCTCAAAATTGGATCCCTCCGACCCCGACTCCAAGTCCCCAACCGCAGCAAAATAACAGCATTTATCGTCATCATCGATCACAGATTCAAAATAGAGAATTGAGTGATCTCTCTTTGATGGGCTTTCGAACTCTCTTTTTACGGACAGTATCGTCATCAGAATCATCACATACATCTTCCTCGAATTGATCATCATCATCACTATCATAATCATGATAATTTGCAACATGTACCATTGACGATGAACTAGCTTCAGCATTCGTATCACTGTCCACAGCTTCCATTTCCACATCCTTGACCTTAATCTCATTACCTTTCTTCGACCTTTTTTTGCTCCACGATGGACCAAACCCAGAATAATAATAAAATTCCGATGGAGAAGCAGATGACACTCTTCCCCTATTTCTTCTCTTATTCGCCGCGATGGTGGCTGTTGTCGTTGCTCCCACGGGCGGTTTAACTTGGCTAGATTTCCCTCTAGAATGTGTATAGTCGCTGTAGTTGTAAGATTTCAACTGTATCAAATGATGTTCGCAAAGTGGGTTTCCTTCTTTCGCCTCTTTCTTACAATACCATCCCTTACCATCAGTTTTATTGCATACACCAATTCGCTTCTCTTCTTCTTGTTCTTCTTCCTCACTATCATAATCAACTAACCCTGAACACTTCTTCTTCTCCTCCTCCTCCTCTTCTTCTTCTAAATCATCATCTTGTTCTTCTCTCTTTACCCTCTTCAGTACTACTTCATCTCCCCAGCAATGTTGTGCACTGCTCAAAGAATTGAAAGTAATCTTCTTTAACTAAAACTAGTAGTTTATACGTCATTAATATCTACTAAACACTCCAATTACTACTCAATGTTTCCTTTTATTTCAAAACAAAAAATGGGTTCAACTTTGGTTGAAACTTGAAACCCTAATATTTTACCAGTCCAAGTAGATGAATTTAATCGTGATAATCAGAAACACATACCTTTTGAATACATAAACTGAGTCTTCTTCACCAATATAATTCATATACTTATCTTCTAGCTTAACCTGAAACATCACCAAAAACAGAAGAAGAAGCTAAATACAACACGATAAAGATGATAAGAGAGAGAAACAAGAAAACCACATCAATTATTTTGAGAACCCAGTAATGGATTTTGAGTTTGAAGATTATAAACTAGAAATGAACATACACCCAAAGTGGAAAACCCTAGAAGAAGTCGAGAGAAAAACAAAGTAGAAGAAATGAAGTGAGAAAGAATAAAAACGTGTAAATTTGATTCCTTTAAGAGTAGAAAGAAAAGGGTAGTGATAGATCTGAAGAAGAATGAAAATTTGATGGAATTAAACTGACCTGATATTCATCCCAGGGTGATTTAGAAGTGAAAGCAATGACATCCCAAGGTGAACGGCTGAGCTCACACACGTGAGTGGCAGGAGCTGATGATGATGAAGAAGAACAGGGAATTAATGAACAAGGAGGAGAAAGAGATGAAATTCTAGCATGCTTTCGAATCCTCATTTTTTGAAGAAGAGATCTAGGTTTTATTAGCACTGTAGATCTCGATACGAAGAAGGGTTTTATTTTTATTTTTCCTTTGTTTCTCAACTTCAGTTGTGCTTTCGCATTTCTTTCATATTTTTTCGATTTTCTAGTTGTTGTGATAATCTACTTACTTAATTACCCTTGCTTTGTTTATTAATTACATCAATTGAAATTGTTGTGGAACACTTGAATTTGTTTGTCCGAATGGAATAATATAAACGAATAACAATCCAGATTGGGTATCTTCGACATTTGGTATATATTAATGAAAATTTTCAGATTATGGCCGGCTAAAATTCTAAAACTACTTATTATATGCATTAATCTGGATCAAATATAAATCTCTATTTAAAAGCACCTTATTGGAGTTCAAATCTTCGTATTTCGTCTCTAAAATTTATGATACCGAAATGTATTGTAAAACTTATTCTATGTGGAATGTGGATAATAAACCAATGGGCAATACATGAACTTAGCTCAAAGTTCATGAACATGAACCAATAGGCAACAGTGCAACACATTTGAGTCGATATGAGGCTTCTTTTCTCTGTTTTGGTGAAAAGACTTTGTCATATCCTTTAGTCCTGATCACAGTTCACGATTTCGAAATTGTTGGAATTTCGACTTTGTGACGGACGAAAATTTGGAATTTATTATATTATATTATTCGATGATCCTATATTTTATTTATAATACAGGTTTTATTTTAGCAAAAACCAAAATATTTGAAGGAATTCTAAGATTCCGTTCGAAATAATGAACTATGTTCTGGATATGTTCACATGACCACAAAAGCTAATCTAATTAAGTTGCACCAAGAGTGAGTTTAGCTCAAAGTTATTTTAAGTGGTAATATAATAGCTAACAGTACAGCTGCTGGAATTGAGTTAGACACTGAAAAGATTCAAGCTAAACAAAATTTGGCAGAAAGGACGACGTACTTATAAACTTTTGTACAAAGAGCTAGACAAGTTTCTACTTTCTAGGCGTTGGGAATTTGGGATGAACTGCTGTGTTCGGGTCATGACGTCTACTAGACCCACCAATTCTGGGGCCGAAGCCTATGGATCCCCAAATTACTAACTTTGCACTCATTGTCTTTGGGCCACCACGAATTGGCCCATGGCTCGCTATCCCGTAAGTGTGAGATAAACTCTATTCACACGTAATATTGCATTTCAATTCTCCTAGCAAGGTTTACCTAACAACCGGCTGAGAAAGTGAGGCCTTTGTGGAATGTTGTACTCGAGTCGATGTATCCCCTTTGCACTTGAAATTCCACATTATCTAAAGCAAACTAACAAAACAAACATTATCAACTAACCAAGCTGATTGATCCCCGGATGGAGTCCTTGAGTTGATCTCCCTAGGTTGCATACTTGCATGGGTTACTTATCCTCAATAAGATAACCTGTTGCCGTTAACCCCATTATCATCCATCTTAAAAAATCATTGAGATATGTGTAGCTCGAAAGCCTATTTATTTCCAATTCTTAATGCCTTGCAACCGGTTTTAGAGTACTTGTTATCCTTGTATACATATTTCAAACATATAGTTAGGAGTGACTTGGATCGGATAAGGGGCTTTCATAAAAATTTCCAATTTTTTTCGGATGGCAATATCTTTTTCAAATCCGATCCAATTATTTTTCGGATGATAATTTTTTTTCTGAATTCGAAAAGTTTGAAAAATCGGAATTTTTTTGAAAATTTCAAAATTCGCAAAATACACGGAAGTAAATCGGAAATTTTAATTATATATTGGATTATCTTTTAGGATAACCATTTTTTATCTAGTTAATACATTAATTTAACAATCATTTTGAAATGTATTAATTCAGTAAACAAGTTAGACCTTTTAACACATTCATTCAGCAAGTTTAATCTCCATATTGTTAATGTATTAATTCAGTAAATAAGAAGATGAAAGAAATTGAAACATGTACTAAAATGACAATATAATATTGATTTCTTGAAATTGTGAGAGAGACAATGTTCTACTTCTGTAGGATTTTTATTTTGTTTGTAAACTATTTATAGTTTTAATTTAATAACTATATGAAATAGATCACTATATGTTAAAAATTCAGAAATTAACCTGAGGTGGAAGGCAATTTTGCATTTTTGCCTCCCCTCTCTCTCTCACTCACATGCTCTTTAATTTACAAAAAGATAAAAAAATAATAAAAATAATAAAAATAATAATTTCTCTTCTCTCTCTCTCTCTCTAAGTATTTATTAAAAACATCCATCCCCATTTGAAACCCCCACACTTTTATCAATAAAAACATCATACATGAATTTAATGTCAACACGACTAATATAAAAACACCTCAATTTTTTATTCATTTGTTGTGTTGGGTTTTCTATAGATTAATTTAGATTTTTTTTTTTTTTTTGCTTTAAAATTGAGAACTTTGAGGTTTTAGGAGATACCCTCAATACCCATTTTAGTTTAAATGATCTGAAGTTCGTTTGTTTGGATTAAGATTTGGTGATATATTAAAGATTTCTTGCTACCTAATTGTTTTACAAACTTGTTAAAATTCTAGTTAAGGTGGATAAAGTCTTGAGGTTTGTTTTATTTCTAATGAGTAATAACCACTACCGGTAAGTGTTAGTTATTAACTTTTGATGATGATGATGGCAGTTGCATATTTATAGAAGTGTAAAAAAAAAAAAAAAAGATAAGCCATGGTGAAAAATAAACTTATTTAGCTTGCATTTGTTTTTCTTTTTATTTTGTGATTTAAATGACACATGATAGAGGAGTAAAAAATTTTGCCTTCTACGTCAGCAGATCACTAGAACGGGCTCGAAACCCTATCTCTTTTGAGCCCGTTCTAGTGACCTGTTGAGATGGAAGGCAATTTTTCCTCCCCTCTCTCTCTCACTCACGTGCTCTTTAATTTACAACAAAAATTAAAAAATATAAATAAAAATAATAACTTCTCTTCTCTCTCTCTCTAGTATTTATTGAAAACACCCGTCCCCATTTAAAAACCCCACTACACTTTCATCAATAAAAATACCATACATGAGTTTAATGTCAACATGACTAATATAAAAACTAACACCTCAATTTTTTTATTCATTTGCTGTGTTGGGTTTTCTATAGATTAATTTAGATTTTTTTTTTTTTTTTTCTTTTAAAATTGAGAACTTTGAGGTTTTAGGAGATACCCTCAATACCCATTTTAGTTTAAATGATTTGAAGTTCGTTTGTTTGGATTAAGATTTGGTGATATATTAAGGATTTCTTGCAACATAATTGTTTTACACACTTGTTAAATTTCTAGTTAAGGTGGATAAAGTCTTAAGATTTGTTTATTTCTAATGAGTAATAACCACTGCCGGTAGGTGTTATTTGTTGGAATCTCTAGGAGTATTTCTAAATACTAGTTTCGGTGTCTAGTTGGTTTCTTCTTATCTGTTGGTGAAACCAACTTACTTAGAGTTTGAGGATGAGTCTTTATCTCTTAGAGTTTGAAACTGACTTAAAGTGGAAGTGTGAGTTCTTATCCTATCTGGAACCGACCACCTTACCTCTATAAATACAGGACCTTGCGTCTATATATATAGAGGATCCCCAGAAAACAGCAACTCACACCTACAGAGAAGCAGAACTCGACCCCATCCTATTCTTCTTCTCTTCTTACTGTCAGCCGCCAGAGAGAGTTATACTGCCGTTCTAGAGAGTAGTTTGTTCTAGTGCAAAGTCAAATTGCTGTTAACCATTGAATCATGTGAGGAAGACGCCACTGCTGCCTTTCTGCACCATTGGAAGGGACAAAATCTTTCCTTAAGGACAGCCTAATCCGCGCCTTGGTTATTACCTGTTACTTCTGTCCTTGTCTCTTATTGTTTTTCGGGTATAACAATCTTAAGGAAAGAATTAGATGTTTACACCTGTTGACACCACGCCGATCAAAGAAATCAATTCTGGAGTCATGGAAGTTACTTCGACTATGAGAGATGATGCACCTCTATTGAATGCTCGCAACTTACCCAATGTGTCAAAGATTGAATCCTTCAACGGTTCACACTTCAAACGATGGAGAGAAAGGGTATTCACAGCCCTAGATGTACTCAGCTATGCAAAATATCTCACTGATACAGCACCCGTGGAGGGTTCTAACACTACTACAAAAAGGGTCATTACCCACGGTTGGTCAAATGGTATATACCACTGTATTTATAATAATAGTGGGTTATAGTCATTTACCACGGTACATTTCGCCTTGTAAATCTAGGTACAAGCAAATACCACTGTTTACGTGATACAGTAGTATATAATATCCGCATATGCCACGGTACTACCAAATATCGCCCATTTTGTTTTAAGATATTCTTATTCCCCACTGTTTCTCGAAAAATGGTGGTTTATGTTTTTCCAAAATTTACACCTACCGTGGATAAAGAGTCTCCAAAATCACTTGCTCGAGAAATAATAAAAAGAGAAAAAATAAAAATAGACAAAAAACAACTAAAACTCCCTCTTTTCAATTGTCACTTAGGGTTTCTGCTCTCTCCCCAGATTTCTCCCGATGCTGCGTTCATCATTTCGACAAGGTTGTTCTATCTCTCTCTTGTAATTTTGGTCACTTCCAAAAATCTCCATTTTCAATTGATCCGGTAAGAATTTCTGGCTTTTAGTTCAAAAAATTTTATGTGTTTCTTTTTATTGCGATTTCAAAATTTATAAATTAAATTTGTCATTTTAATTCAAAGCTCATGGTGCGTAATCCCTGATTATCGTCAAATTACCGCTCTTTTGAGAAATCCTCATGTGTCTTCTTGGCAATTAAATTTGAAAGAGTCATTCTATTTCTGTTCTTTTCTTGTTGGTTTGGAAAAATTTATTGTAGTTCTACCAATCTGAAACTTAGATTGCATCCTCTATAAGTTGTCTTCTTCTTAACTCCTTAATTTGCTTAACTGGAAATAATGTGTTGTTTGGGTGATGTTATCTCCCTATTTTGGGTTTGTAGTCCGTCTATAAAGTGTTTGACTAAATTGTTTATTAGTAATGCTATGTCTGATTTCATGCAAGAGCTGGAGAGACAAGGGTATTTGGGACTTTGCATTAGTTATAAGAGAACAATAACCTCTACCGGACCTAATTAAGTGTATGAAGTATATTTTACTGATTGTTTAATCATATTTGATAGTTGTATACACCTGCTCTTGCCCCCACATGTTTCTAAATTTCTTGAAGAATGATGATCACCAACTTGGCAACTTCACTTAAAATTACAAGCTAGGTTATGTCTTGAGAGAAACACAAACTCAGAGAAGTACATCCATATAATGTATGGTGTTCTCGTGTACATCCATATACTAACCGGTTCTTGGCTCTTCATTTCCTTCTCATTTTAGCCCATATTCCCATAATTTATTGAAAAGTTTCAACGCCATTAATTGATTGTGATGAGAAATTTATGGAGATTTGCCCAATATATACCGATTAGGGTAGGATAGACTTGGACCCCTATCTAGTGTATACTTTACTCTCATTCCTCTTATTTTATTTTGTACCAATGCACCCTTAGGTCCGTTTTACCGGTTAAGATAACCACTCTTATGGAACCTTAGTGTTTGGGTGTATCTCCGCCAATCTACTATTATTGACAATGATAACTGCATGTATTAAGATTCACACGCTGTCACAGATAAGGGTGGAACAAGCCGAGCTTTACCATGCTCAAGCTCGGCTCGCTAATTACACAAGCTTTAAATTGAGCTCGAGCTTGGCTCATATAGTTAAACGAGCCGAGCTTAAACGAGCCAAGCCCGAACCACTTTTACACTATAAATATGCTATTTGAGCTAAACATATAGTAGAGTTTTCTTGTGCATCTTTAGATACTTCCCGGATCTTTGAACTAATTTTCCCGTGTTGCAGGGTGGAGAGGGGGATTGCTTTTATGTTGTTGGCAGTGGTGAGTTTGTGGTCTTGGCCACCCAGGTAATAGTGTCAAAATATATTTGATTAGTATTTTTTTCTTTCAATTAATATTTTCCTGAAATAGATTGAAATTTCTTTCTTAAGTAATACAGATTCCATTCTAATTGTTGTAGGCTAGTTGATTCTATTCCCTTTTTTTTTTTTTTAATATCTGATAAGGTAGCGAGTTTTGGTTGATCTGTTCTTGCATGCTTTGAATGATCTTGGTGATGTATGATAACTAATTTTGGAATTGCAGGAAGAGAAAAATGAAGAGGTTGCCAGGGTTCTGCAACTTTATACAGCTGAAAAGTTGTCGTCTTTCGGGGAGCTAGCACTGATGTAAGACATATTGCTGCGGTTATTTATAAGTTTCTTGTTTTGACTTGTGAGTCTATTTAAATGTGATTTATTCTTTCTTTGAAGGTATTAAGATATCAACATTTTGTTTTTTGCCGGACAATTTACTCCCACCGGTTTAATATTTCTTTGTTAGCGGGGGGGGGAGGATACGGTTAAGTTAGTTTCGGCCTTCTCTCACACTTTTTATATAGGAAAATTAGTCCGACTACAATATAGAAACATAAAAAAAATTGGGTCGTGGGGATCAAGGGTCCCACAATACGACTGGGACACCTTCCCTTCGGCACGCTTCAGGGAGTGTCTTACTTATGTCTCACTTAGAATTCTAAAGTGAAACCAATTGCAAATTGTATAGACTTCAAGGCACGCATGTGGTATGTGGTATGTGTTCTTGTAACAAAGGAGAAGTTTGATTCTGTTGAAGTATGTTTCAATCTTTTTGATGGATTTTTTTTTATCCCAGTTAACTAATATTTCATGTTCCTAATTGTATGATATCATGGAAATCAGGTTGAAGGATATTACTTTGAATTATCCAAAGGAATCACCGAGAGAACCCGATGCTTCCAATCCGCAAAAGTTCAAATTTTCTCGATTTGGTAAGGTGACCTAAACAAAAATACATTTTCTTGTTAAACCTTCTTCAGTTCATGGTGTTGTGATGCTATGCTTATTAGATAAACATCTGAATTACTCAATAATATCTGATCTGTAGGAGTGGAGAACATGTATGTATTCCACAGATTAGGTGACAATTGGGCTTGTTCTTTCTCGAGGCTCAGGGTTGGTGATTGCTTATATTCTTAATTTGTGCTTTAATATATAGTGATAGTTGATTCTTTACATATTTGACCACTAACGAAAACATGCCGATTGAAAAGGTTCTCAAAGCAAAAGATTAAGCAACAAAGAAGCACAAGTCTTGAAAGAGAAAGACCCGATGAAGAGCTTGATTCCATCTACTTTTACACCACAAATTATATGCACTTGTGCTGATCAAACACACATTGGAATATTACTGAACACATGCCTGGCATGCCCGTTTGTTTCAATACTTCATACCCCATTGGATGGATCATCCGCGACGATTACGCGGCCGCTATCGTGTCATTGCTGTGAAAGGGCTATGTACACGAGTTGGTCTTGGAAAATACTATAAGCTACATTTATGGGTGTTTGTATTTGTACATATTCCTTGATATGCATAATTTTCTAAAGCAATAGAAAATTTTTACTTAGCAAAATTTAGGGTGGATCCGTTTTCGCGGATTAGATTGTGTCCTCGGGAAGGTCTTTTTATGACATATGATTGTTGGTTTCAAATTTCTTCAAAAGTTTGTAGTCATTACGAGCTGAAAGTTTTGTAGAAATTTGTCATTGTTATGATCAATTAAGTTAGTGGCCTTTTTTTTTTCTTGGTATCGATGGATGTAGCTTGACATTCCAACCCACAAAGTTAGATATTAGATTATTAACATGTATTTTTCCCCATTAATACAGCTTGTAGACTTCAGATTTGGCAAGAAGTTGTCTGGCGAAAGAACATTCACGATATGCGGGATGACGGATTCTTTAGGTCCAGAGATAATCCAGGGAAAAGGCCACACATATGCTGCTGACTGGTAAAGATGCATCTCTGTGAAAATGTTATTGCTAAACATAGTATTTGGGAAAGTTATTTTGGAAACTGCAAGTTCAAGCGTATATCCTTTAGTTGAATGTGTCTTCTTAAGGAAGAAAACTGGTGGAAACTCAGCGTGAATAGTCTTAACAGATGACTTTATGATACATGTTTTTTTTTTATCTCTTATAAGTTGTGATAGATAAAAAAAATTATCTATGTTATGTGCTAAAACGTTTCAAAATTGGTGAAACAGCCCCCATAGGATCTTGAGGTTGGAAAGAATTTTATTATCCATTATACTTATGGATGTGACTACTCTTTGAAGGGGGGGGAGGATACGGTTAAGTTAGTTTCGGCCTTCTCTCACACTTTTTATATAGGAAAATTAGTCCGACTACAATATAGAAACATAAAAAAAATTGGGTCGTGGGGATCAAGGGGTCCCACATTATCACAGGGACACTTCCTTCGGCACGCCAAGGCAGGGAGTGTCTTACTTATGTCTCACTTAGAATTCTAAAGTGAAACCAATTGCAAATTGTATAGACTTCAAGGCACGATGTGGTATGTGGTATGTGTTCTTGTAACAAAGGAGAAGTTTGATTCTCATTGAAGTATGTTTCAATCTTTTTGATGGATTTTTTTTTTTTTTATCCCCAGTTAACTAATATTTCATGTTCCTAATTGTATGATATCATGGAAATCAGGTTGAAGGATATTACTTTGAATTATCCAAAGGAATCTGAGAGAACCGATGCTTCCAATCCGCAAAAGTTCAAAATTTTTTGGTAAGGTGACCTAAACAAAAATACATTTTCTTGTTAAACCTTCTTCAGTTCATGGTGTTGTGATGCTATGCTTATTAGATAAACATCTGAATTACTCAATAATATCTGATCTGTAGGAGGGAGAACATGTATGTATTCCACGACATTACATGACACCGGGCTTGTTCTTTCTCGAGGCTCAAAGTTGGTGATTGCTTATATTCTTAATTTGTGCTTTAATATATAGTGATAGTTGATTCTTTACATATTTGACCACTAACAGAAAAACATCTTTAGCTTGAAAAGGTTCTCAAAGCAAAAGATTAAGCAGCTGGGTAAAGAAGCACAAGTCTTGAAAGAGAAAGACCTGATGAAGAGCTTGATTCCATCTACTTTTACACCACAAATTATATGCACTTGTGCTGATCAAACACACATTGGAATATTACTGAACACATGCCTGGCATGCCCGTTTGTTTCAATACTTCATACCCCATTGGATGGATCATCTGCACGATTCTCTAGGCCGGGGTCATTGTCAGAGCGAAGCTATGTACAGGTTGGTCTTGGAAAATACTATAAGCTACATTTATGGGTGTTTGTATTTGTACATATTCCTTGATATGCATAATTTTCTAAAGCAATAGAAAATTTTTTTACTTAGCAAAATTTGGGGTGGATCCGCTTTCCGGATTAGATTGTGTCCTGGGAAGGTCTTTTTATGACATATGACGAAAATTTCTTCAAAAGTTTGTAGTCATTACGGAGCTGAAAGTTTTGTAGAAATTTGTCATTGTTATGATCTGATTCGTTAGTGGCCTTTTTTTTTTTTGGTATCGGGGATGTAGCGACTTGACATTCCAACCACAGGTTAGATATTAGATTATTAACATGTATTTTTCCCCATTAATACAGCTTTGTAGACTTCAGATTTGGCAAGAAGTTGTCCGGGAAAAGAACATTCACGATATGGGGATGACGGATTCTTTAGGTCCGAGATAATCCAAAAAGGCCACACATATGTTTGTACCGGTAAAGATGCATCTCTGTGAAAATGTTATTGCTAAACATAGTATTTGGGAAAGTTATTTTGGAAACCGCAAGTTCAAGCGTATATCCTTTAGTTGAATGTGTCTTCTTAAGGAAGAAAACCTGTGGAAACTTCAGCGTGAATAGTCTTAACAGATGACTTTATGATACATGTTTTTTTCTCTTTATAAGTTGTGATAGATAAAAAAAATTATCTATGTTATGTGCTAAAACGTTTCAAAATTGGTGAAACAGCCCCCATAGGATCTTGAGGTTGGAAAGAATTTTATTATCCATTATACTTATGGATGTGACTACTCTTTGAAGGTGGGTCGCATTTTTCCCATTTAATTGTAAACACCTTTAAGAATTGATGATGGTTTTCTCTTTTCTCATTTGGTTTTATTTATAAGTAATGCTAATCCTCCTTTTGTTGCACATTCACATGAATGGGATAGATGCATTATTGGTTCTAAAGTTATCTATTTTATTAATTGATACATTTACAGGGGAAGCTAACATATGGAAAAATTGGGGAGTGGCGCTTCGACAAGAGATCATATCTTCGTGGTCCTCCACCAAGAAACTTGTCCTTGCCACCACCTGGAGTTCCGGAGAGTGTGGTATGCCATATGCCTGAAGTTAATTCTGCTATTCATACATAACATTATATCTTTACGTTTGTGCTAGCATTTAACACCCGGTAGCTATAAGAAAACTTCATTAGTCCTCACTCCCTTACATTCAAAATCTTTCAACTGCAGGTCATGTTAGTGACAAAGGTGAATGAGGCCACAGCTAATATTCCTGGATGGGACACATTTTAAACTTGTGTTAAAGTAGTTGAAGACTAGTGTGTTTAGTTTTGTTGGTTAACTTTTCTAGTACTTGAAAGAAATGAGCTAAGTACTAGAAAAGTTTTAGAATTTACTGTTGAAGAAGAAAGTTTTAACTTACTTGGGGTGTTTTGTTTCATGAAAAGAAATGAGGGGCATCGGTTTATATAGTTACTTTGAAACAAGCTCCTGCAGCTCATTATATTGGTGATGACTTGAAATTGGAGAGTGATGATGGTATTAGACATGGAGGAGTTGGTCACTATTATTTTGATGTTTTAGATGGAACAAGTTGGTCATTATTATTTTGATGTTTTGGCCGGATGGAACAAGTTCAAACTTCTTTTAGCAATTCAATGTCTAAATTTATTTTTTTTGTTTGTTGCACTATGAATTGTTTATTTGAGCAATGTGTTTTTAAATCCAATGTGGATATGGTGAAAATGGACAGGTTGCAGGGTTGAATATGATGAAAATCGAATAATTTGGGGCTTTTATTTTATTTTTTTAAATGTCTATAAACCACGGTTTTGTAAGAACTGAGGTATAAGGATATTCTATAAACCACGGTTTTTATCCAACTGTCGTATATAACATCACTATTTTCCACTATTCACCTCGGATAGAGAAAACTATAAAGACTATTAACCACGGTTTGCAAATCCTAATACCACTGTTTTAGCTAAAACCGTGGTATATAATAGGTATTTTTTTACCACAGTTCTGTTAGAAGTATTTGTCACGGTGGTTGTTACCACGGTTTGAAAACAGTGGCTAAAGGCTTTTTACCACTATATATAACAGTGGTATATGAGTTTTTATGTAGTAGTGTAATGATTTCGAAAGAAATCAAGCTGCTTGGCTCAATGGGAATAAGGTATGTCATCATGCTATTTTGAGTACCTTGTCCAATGAAATTTTTGATATTTATTGTTCAAATAAGAATGCACATGATATATGGGAGAGTTTGAACAAAAAATACAAAATAGAGGATGCTGGTACTCAGAAATATGTTATTGGGACTTTTCTAAAGTTCTAGATAAGAGAGGATAGAGATGTCATGTCTCAAATCCATGATTTTCATATGCTGATTAATGATTTGAAAACTGAAGGTATTGATTTACCCGAAACCTTTATTGCTGGATGTTTGATTGAGAAACTCCCCGAGTCTTGAAAACACTATAAAAATAGTATGAAGCATAAACGCAAGCAAATGACTCTTGAGGATGTGATCATACACATTCACATAGAGGAAAAGAACAAGACTCGGGATGATGTGTTATCTAAGGAATTCCATTCTAAAGCCAACATCATTGAAGGTAATCCCAGCAAATCTAACAAAACCTCTAAACAGCAGAAGTACAACAAAAATAAGAATTTCAAGGTCAAAGGCACTTCTTTTAAAAGGAGTGGTACTGGCAATGGAAATTGTTATGTTTGTGGTAAACCTAGACATAGGGCTTTCCAGTGCAGGCACAAGAAAGACACTGATGATCCTCCCAATGCTAATATGGTTGAGGGAGATGATATTATTGCTGTTGTGGTGTCACAAGTGTTCATGACCACTGGGAAGAATAACTGGGTACTAGATTCTGGTGCCACCCGCCACGTCTGTGGTGATGTTGAAGCCTTCTCAGACTACATACTAGTGAAAGATGAAAAGGTCTATATGGGTGACTCAAAGTCTGTTCCTGTTGAGGGAACATGCAAGATTCTTTTGAAGTTAACTTCAGGGAAAACCCTTTCACTTAGTAATGTAATCTTTGCATGTTCCCGAGATTCGGTGAATCTGATTTCGTGTCCCATCGAAAAAGCTGGGGGTCAAGATGACTTTTGAGAGTGACAAATTCGTTCTGACGAAGAATGAGGGTTTTGTTGGGAAATGTTATTGTAATAACAGTGGTCGTTTCATGTTGAATGTACTTGACAACATTATTATTAATAAAGATGAATCTGCTTCTGCTTACTTGTTTGACTCTTTTAATATATGGCATGGTAGACTAGGACATGTGAATGTTCAGTATATGAAAAGAATGAAAGCATGCGGTTTATTGTCTGATATTTCTAATATTTCTAATGATAAATGTGAGATATGTGCTGAAACTAAAGCCACAAAGAAACCTTGCAGAACTGTTTCTAGAGATAAAACTGGATTGCTAACTCTTATTCATACGGATTTGGGTGAATTCAGAAGTATCATGTCTAGGGGGGGAAGGTTAATTGTATTACATTCATAGATGACTTCTCTAGGTACACCATGGTATATTTACTTAGAAACAAGCATGAGGCAGGTGAGATATTTCTCAAGTACAAAGCTGAAGTTGAAAACCAGTTTAATTGTAAGATTAAAAGACTTCGATCTGATAGGGGTGGAGAATATGAGTCTAACCCCTTCCAAGACTTTTGTGACAAGAATGGCATTATTCATGAGACTACTCCACCATACTCTCCTGAGTCAAATGGAGTAGCTGAATGGAAAAATAGAACACTAAAAGAGATGATGAATGTTATGCTTGTAAGTTCTGGAGCTTCCATGAACTTGTGGGGGGAAGCAATCATATCTACTTGCCATATACATAATAGGATACCCAACAAGAAAACAGAGAATAAGACACCATATGAATTATGGAAAGGTCATGTACCTAACCTGAAATACTTCAAAATGTGGGGGTGTCTTGCAAAGGTTCTAGTGAACGAACCTAAAAAGAGAAAATTGGGACCTAGAACTGTTGATTGTATGTTCATTGGTTATGCTCATAATAGTGCCGCATATAGATTTTTAGTAGTAAAATCTGATAATAACCTTGTCGATGCTAACATTATTATAGAGAGTAAAAATGCTGATTTCTTTGAGAATTTGTTTCCTTTGAAAATTGGCATTGAGAGGTTGGTTGCTCCTAGTGAACAACAATTAACAGATCCTGAAATTTCTGAACAAGAAATTCGGAAGAGTAAAAGAGACAGAAAATCCACCAATTTTGGTGATGACTTTTACACGTTTCTTCTTGATGATGATCCTGTGACGTATAATGAGGCAATCAGTTCTCGAGATGCACCTTTTTGGAAGGATGCTATAAACTCAGAACTAGATTCGATTATAGCTAATCACATATGGGAGATAGTTGATCTACCTTCTGGGGCGAAACCTATACGTTATAAGTGGATCTTCAAAAAGAAACTGAAGCTAGATGGTTCTATTGAGAAATACAAGGCTAGACTAGTAGTCAAGGGATTCTCCCAGAAAAAAGGCATTGACGATTTTGATACTTATGCTCATGTAACTAGGATTTCTTCTATAAGAGTTCTAATGGCTCTCCATTTGTTATTCATAATTTATTTATTCATCAAATGGATGTAAAACTGCATTTTGAATGGTGATCTTGATGAAAAAATATATATGATGCACTGAGAGGGTACTATAGTACCAGGGAATGAGCAAAAAGTATGCAAATTGGTTAAGTCTTTATATGGGTTGAAACAAGCGCCAAAACAATGGCATGAAAAGTTTGACAGTGTCATGATGTCTAATGGATATCACATAAATTATGCTGATAAATGTATTTACTTTAAATCTTTTGATGTGAATACATATGTGATTATCTGTCTATATGTGGATGACATGTTAATCATGAGTCCTAGCCTTGATGTTGTGAGAAACACCAAGATGTTCTTATCCTCCCAATTTGAAATGAAGGATTTGGGAGAAGCTGAAGTAATTCTTGGAATCAAAATTATCAGAAATAGTGATGGCTATACGCTTTCACAAGAGCATTATGTTGAGAAGTTTTTGAAGAAGTTTAACTTTTATGATAGTAAGCCTGTGTCGACACCTTATGAGGCAACTAGTGAACTTTAAAAAAATGATCAACATAATGTCCTTCAGTCTAGATATGCCCAAATTATTGGTAGTCTCATGTACTTGATGAATTATACTAGACCTGATATTGCTTATGCAGTTAGCAGGTTAAGCAAATACACTCATTGTCCTAGCCATGAACATTGGAGTGCGTTAGAGAGACTAGCCAAGTACTTGAGAGGAACAATAAATTACGGCATACATTTTAGACAAACTCCACCTGTGATAGAGGGTTATTGTGATGCAAACTGGATATCTGGTTCTCATGATATCAAGTCCACTAGTAGTTATATTTTCACCCTTGGTGGAGGTGCAGTCGCTTGGAAATCTTCTAAGCAGACCTTGATAGCTTGTTCAACCATGGAGTCCGAGCTTATTGCTTTAGATAAAGCAAGTCCGATCTTTGAGTGGCTTAGAAACCTCTTGGCGCATCTTCCTATTGGTACAAAAATCGCCTCCATTTGTACCTATGCATTGTGGATGTCGGCCAATAGCAAATGCAAAAAAGCAAATTGTATAATGGAAAAAGGGCATATTAAATGCGAGACTACAATCTATAAAGCGATTCTTTGGAATCCGAGTTGTGGCTCTAGATTATGTGAGGTCAGAGTTAAATTTGGCCGATCCTCTGAAAAAACCGCTTAACAGGAGACAAGTGGTTGAAATGTCGAGGGGGATGTGACTTTTGCCTTAGATAGAGGGCGACACTGACGGCAACCCCACCTATGTGATTGGAGATCCCATGAAGTAGGTTCAAAGAGAAAAACAAGTCACCTCGTCGCTCTGGTATGCTATTGTCTTTCTTTGAGATGTCCCACCCTATGACTAGATAGCATTTTTTGTATACTTTGTATAACTTGAATTGCAATGAGAAAAGAATGAGTTATTTTACTTTTATTGGAATCCATAGTCCATTTGTTTATGAGATAGTGTATTTTAACTGCAATGTACACTTGATGGATATCCACCTACGTGAATGTAGAACTGGGTCGGTTCTTATGAGTATTCAGGTAAGTACTCTAGAGCATTCATGGAACACAGGCAGCCCAGGGGCCAAAAAGCGCAACACCGCAGAACAGATATATAATGAAAGAGCAATGTGGGTGCATGTGATCTATTTTACTATAAGGGAATGTTGGTTCAAAGATTTTTTAATCCACCACTTTCACATATTATAAGACATGTTACCCTATGACTGGTTTAAGCCCGTAAAACACCAATATCTTATGCATTATTTTTTCAATTCTCTCTGGCATTTCGTTAACCCATTTCTTTTGTAATATCCTATTCCAAAATAGTGGGAGACTATTAGTATTTTAAAATAGTAGGGGATTGTTTGAATCTCTAAGAGTATTTCTAAATACTAGTTTCGGTGTCTAGTTGGTTTTTTCTTATCTGTTGGTGAAACCGACTTAGAGTTTGAGGATGAGTCTTTATCTCTTTAGAGTTTGAGGATGAGGATTTATCTCTTAGAGTTTGAAACCGACTTAGAGTGGAAGTGTGAGTCCTTATCCTATCTGGAACCGACCACTTTACCTCTATAAATACAGGACCTTGCGTCTATATAGAGGATCCCCAGAAAACAGCAACTCACACTTTCAGAGAAATAGAACTCGACCCCATCCTATTCTTCTTCTCTTCTTACTGTCAGCCGCCAAAGAGAGTTATACTGCCGTTCTAGAGGGTAATTTGTTCTAGTGCAAAGTCAAACTGCTGTTAACTATTGAATTATGTGAGAAAGACGACATTGCTGCCTTTCTGCACCATTGGAAGGGGGGAAATCTTTCCTTAAGGACAGCCTAATCCGCGTCTTGGTTATTACCTGTTATTTCTGTCCTTGTCTCTTATTGTTTTCTTTATTCGGGTACAACATTATTAACTTTTGATGATGATGATGACAGTTGTATATTTTAAAAAAAAAAAAAATAAGCCATAGTAAAAAATAAACTGATTTAGTTTGCATTTGTTTTTCTTTTTATTTTGTGATTTGAATGACACGTGATAGAGGAGCAAAATTTTTGCCTTCTACCTCACCAGTTCAATAGAACTGGCTCAAAACCCTGTCTCATTGAAAAACAATTACTTCTTTTTAAACTTTACGTAATCCCATGGGTTAAAACTTAAAAGCCTTATATGCTTGGGCATCAAACCAAGGTTTTGGGCTTTTACAAAGTCGAAATTGTAATGATTTGATGTAATGACTAATGAGGAAGTGGTTCCAGCGTTTGAACTTTTCAACAAGCGTACAAGACACAAAACTCAGACGAGTCGACTCCACCTCTTCCCCCTCGTCCAACATTCACGGATATGTGAAAACGTTAGCTGAAGCCGAATTCCCTTTAAACATTGATTTATAGCTCTAGCTTTCTAAATATTCAATTATTCGTAAAACTATATTAATACACTGACGATGAAAACAAGTATCCGAAATTTGGCATACCCACTGAATGTGATACAAATAACCAACCACACTTCACAAACACCACTCATAATAAACAGAAAGGTCTCCATCAACATAACATAACAACATCTGTTTAGCTTTGTAGTCGAGCACTATCTCAAAACACTGGTGCTATCACCACCATTTGTATCTACATCTAGATAACCAACCATCTAGTCCATCCCCATCATCGCATTAAAACTTTTATATATCCAAATCTTTAGTACCCCCAACACCCTCTTTAATTTGTTTTCCTTTAGTTTAACATTTCCTATCCATAGAAAAAATAAAATAAATATTATCTACAAACACAATTACACAAGCACGCAAAAAGGTTAACTTTAGAATCTTAGATAGAATAAAAATAGACATAAATGTGTGGAAAAAAAAAATAACATATAATTTCCAGATAAATTGTGGTGAAGTTTTCAACACCAAGCTGATGCAACAGTGAGCACACGATCCAACCAACCAAAGCAAATCCCATCACTCTCTTCTTTCACAGTAAACCCGGAATTATTCTTATACTTCGTATTCAACCTACTTTTCATTGACTCAGCAACGTGTTGACCTAATGGCCGGGTAACAAACCCAGCCATTTTCATCCTGGCCCGCCATTTCCCAAAAACTTCACATCTCTCCACTCGTTCTTTCCCTTCACACGCAACTGAATTCGCCGCTTTTCGTCCCAAACACTCTTCAATCTTAACTCGTTCCGGTCCATCCCGATTTATAGTCGAGTCAAGTGAGTTAAACAGCGCCAAATAATAAGAACTCACTTCCCCGACACGTGCAACAAACGAAGCCGTGTTAGAACTCATTTCCTGTTCTAACAGAGTGACGACACGTGGACTGAACGATTTCACGAGACGTAACAACTCGTCTCGTTGATTCTCAGTCGAAACACTCTCGTCCGATAATTTGAACAACCTGAATGCGAAATTCACAACCAACGCTTCATCTGACTCAATCCCAAGCGTTTCTTGACTCAGCTTGAAAATGGGCTTTTCAACAATGTTGAATCTAAACCCGAGTCCGACCCGATCCGCTAACTTTTTCAACCTATCCCCGACCATTCTCTGATCTTCTTGTTTAACAGAGTAATCTTGATTAAGAACAACAGAAGTGATTTTAATAAAAATGGGTATTCCTCTAGACTGATGTTTCTCAGCAATAGCATGAATAAGAGTAATGTATTGGCTACCTTGACCGATATCAAAATCTAGGACATGAATAACATTACTTGTTGTTGTGGCTTCAACAATTGCTAAATTTGAAGCCATGAAACCATATTTGAAACAAGGGGAAGCTTCAAATAACATTTGGGTTGCAATCACATGATCGTTGGAAAAGAGTTGTTGAATGGGTGGTGGGTTTTCAGTTGGGTTTATTTTAGAACGAAGTGCAGAAACCATGTAAGGTATAAATCTCTGTTCTGAATCACCACGGAGATTACAAACTTGTTTCAAAGTTTCAAGCTTTAGAACTGCTACATCAGTGTTTCCTTCTGAAATTGCATTAGCAATATCGATGAAAGACTGTTTTGAGGATGAAGAAATTAAAGGTGGTGGAGAAGAGGATGAAGAAGAAGAACAACAAGAGGGTGTTGGAGAAAATGGTTTTGGAGTTGGAGCTGGAGTTGGTGTTATTAGACTTTGCATAGTTTCACTCCATTCACTAGTTGTAACAATAGAAGAAGAAGAATTAAAATCACCTGTAACAACGACATCATCATCTTCTTCATCGTCATCTAGCAGCTGTTTCTCCAATTCTTGTAGCTTATTCCTCATTTTCTTCTCTGTTTCAATCTCTTTAGAAGAATTCTCCAATCCCATCGTTCGATTTGAAGAATAAACTTGAGAAAGAGATGAATTCAAATAACTTGGGTGGTGGTGGTTGTTATAACCATTATTACTAGTATAGAAATTGTTGTTAGTAGATAAAGAACGAAAATTTTGAAGATGGGGATGATTGGAATTATTGGAAATACTAGTCTGACCTGTGAGTGATGAAGAGAAATCAAACGGGGTAAGAGGAGAGATGGGTGAGGTTTGATTATACTGGTTTCTCTGTTTCACAGATCGAAAAAGAACCCCTTGTTGTTGTTCTGAAAATGGTCTTTTTGCTGCAAAACTTGTTGTTGGTGTTGGTCTTCGAGGCAGAGGAACAGAAGACATTTGATCTTGAAGTTGCTGTCGATATTGAAGCTGAACATTGTTGATCATAGGTGATCCGGTATTAAAACCAGCTGTGTTGTTGAGAAAGAAACCGTTATTATTAACACCACCACCACCATTACCACCAGAAGAAGAGAAGCCAGAAGAAGACATTATTATGGAACAAGTGGAAAAAGACAGAAGATGAATCTAAGAAGAAGAATATAGAAGACAAGAAGACATTGAAACGGAAAGAAGAAGGAAGAAAGAGAGTTTCTTTCTTGCTTGCTTTTGTTTATTACTGCTTCTTCCTTGTATTATGCGTTCTTTTTTGTTTAAACTGAATGATTCTTTCTTTATTATATATTTGTAATATAATGAAATAATAGGTTTTCGTATAAAGTATTTAATTATGAGGTTATACGCAACAGAAAGGGAGAAAAAAAAGGTAACTCTAGAGTTTTTTTCAGATGCATTTATTTCCGTTTCTTTAAAGTTTAAACTAGTTCCACGACCTTCCATCTATTTATGTTTCTATTTTAATTTTTGCATCATAGGAATTTTGTGTACTTAATAAAGAGACTCAATCAATTCTAAGAGACATGGAGGCATCATGGTCAATTTGACGGTTTCAGGCATTTTGATAAATCCAACACTTTGGACTCAAATACGCATACTCGTCTAACCGCATTTTGACTAAATTTGTTGGTTTGTTTATATGGACTCAAATACGGAGGTGAACAGTGAGAGTGTCATGGGTTTTTTTTTTTCAACAAAAATTCTTAGTGTTGGGCAACAAAAACTGCACTTTTAATGAGAAAATGAGTATTTTAATATTAAACAAATTTAAAAATGGGACCCATTTAGCCAAAACACATCCAATTTTTTAGATTTTTTTTTTAAATTGTTAACTATTAAAATAGATCCCACTAAATTTGCCTCCTACCTAGAGATGATTATTGTTTGTGGATACTTGTTTCAAATCTACCCTCAAACATGATACTTGAGAACATTCCCAATGTAAGTGTTTTTCACCTCCACGGGCTCAATTTTCCTTCTTTGCTACCGTTTTGGTAAAAAACAAAGTGAGGGTACCCAATGTAGTGGTGACTTTAAATCTCGGACGGGATGTTTGATTATTTCTGAATGTAAAAATCGAATAAAAACGCGTCGGACGGAATGAAATATCCCGTCTGAAATTTAAAAAAAAAAAACGAAAAAATACGCAAAACGGAATGAAACATTTTGTCCAAAACTGAAACTCACAACTCAGTGAAAATCTCAGTAGTAATTGCTACCATCGTTGTGACTTAATTTTAAGTCACCAACTTTGGTTTTTGGTATTCAAAAGTGAAAACTTTCAATTTCCTTTATAGTGATTTGTATTGGGAATGCTTTGATGCCTCCACTACAAAGTCCTAGAGATGCTCTAAAGAGTTTTATTTTATTTAAAAAAAATAAACAATCAATATTTTTTAAGCTTACACTCACTTGACCATAAACAATAGAGAACTATTTAAGATAGGGTACTCTTAAGATATATATATACACACAACTATAATGTCCCAACCACACGTTAATAAAATACACAATTTAAAAATAATATAAAAAAAATGCAAATAAGGGACATACCTCTTCCTATCTCAAATTCTCAACTAATTAAGGTCCTCAAAACTTTAAGTCATTTCTTAAGTGATTACCTAATCTAAGAATAGAAGAAATATAAAATTCAATTGTTTTTAATTGTTTTTCTTGAAGATGTTCTGTTTTGAGATACTATTAACAGTATTAAGTATTAACACAGGTTTATACTGTTATAGAAGCTTGGTACTAGCAGTTTAACACAGTGTTAAGTCTGTAATATATACATTTTCGTATAACGCGAAAACAAAGAGTAAAGTTGTTTGATCTGTGATTCTGTTTGTCTGACCAACATATTTTGACGTTATCAAAGAGAAAGTATTAGCCAATCATGATACATTTTTGGTTGAATTGCAACGCGCAGCTCTTTGAAAGAGATGTAACATAGCATTGCACTCAATTTAAATATCCCGCTGTAGCTTTTGATAGAATTCTATGTTAAGATTCGAATAACCAACTAATAGTACTGCTATGATCAAAGTAACTACGCAAACGTCTTTACTGCCATCTGTCTATGCAAGTTTGGTTTAAAAGCTGAGAATCTGTTGAGTACAGTTAAGCAGCATTTGGTGTCATTTGAATTTGTTTTTATATAGTAACTGTGAACAACCAGAAATATTTTAGTTACAAAAAGACTTCCACGTGTAGGTTAAAAATTACATAAACTTTACGTCTGTGTTGAGAATTTCAAACCAGAAAGCTGAGTATACGTTAGATATCACCGCACCACAGAAAATGTAAATAGGAAACCTAACTAAAAGACTTCTTCCGACACACCCATCTCTTGCAGATTTTTTGAAAGCTTTAGTTAGATACTTAGATTTCTTCAGACTCTTTTTAAATGCACCCAAACTATTTTGTTCCACTTGACTAAAATGCCCTCTCACCTCCACCCCCACAAAACGAGTGAATGTAACCAATTTGTTGGGTCCCATTGTCCATGTTCAATGGAGGCTACGTGTAGATTATATCTTTTTTTGGAGCTACATATCAATGATCACAGCATTCGGTGATCTAATAAATTACTACAACTTGATCTATGTAGTTGAAACTTGAAAATGAGGATTACCTCATATTTATTTTACTATTTCAGTACGTCGGAGCTTTAATATGTTCATAGCATTCATTTCTCAAACGAGCTCTAAAATTAGTTCAGTCCCAACTCCCAAGTCACTGGAATACAAAACAAAAACACAAAACGAGACAGGAGTCTGGAATAGCCGAATAGGTCAGTTAGCTAACTTGATCCATGAGTCCATGACACTCTGATCGAAGTTAATGGAGCTCTACAATGTCTAGGGATGTCCATTCTGCCCAAAACCCGAAACCCGCTCAAAACCCGAAAAAAACCGACCGAATCCTGCCCGAGCCGACAAAACCCGTACATATGGTGGGGTTTGGTCAATCTAAACCCGGACCGAATAAAGGGTTAAAAGCCCTAAACCATATCCGGACCGAACCCGAACCCAAAACCCATTTATATAGGATAAAAAATGGGACAATAATTCCCGACAACTATATTTTCATTTATTATCTATTTATCTTGGTTAAAAAAAAACCATATCGCAGACCGAACCCGAGACCCAAAACCCATTTATATAGGATAAAATGCCCGACCAAAACCCGAACCCTAACTGCACCATAATTCCCAACAACTATATTTTCATTTATTATCTATTTATCTTCAACAAACTTTTAGTGCTTTCTCATTTACTATTTACTTTTGGTCTTCAGACAAATTACCTTTTGGCCGCACCCTACTACTCTTTTACTCTATTCCCTCCAACAACTCCCCAAGAAAGACAACCCAATCACACGTTCGCTGATGAAGAGATTGGTGGGTTTTGATGGTCTTCTTAAGTTTCATTCAGATTCAGAAAATTTGCGAAGTTATTGTCTTGGAATTCTTTTGCTTTCTTACTTTCTTTTCTTTTGCTTTTCAAAAATGGATGACGTCACGATGTTAAAGTTAAAGCGGTCAAATCCAATAAAGCTTTTGATTAATTAGATGAAAAGAGGTTTTTTCTCAGATCTTGAGATCTAATAACCTTGATCCATGAGTCCATGATCTAACAAATCTGATCGAAGTTAAAACCAAAAATGGAGGGTACCCGTTTGGACATCCCTAACAATGTCTAAGACTATAAGTTCAGCCAATTTAAACTCCCAACAATGTGTTCGATCACGCTGCTCGCATATAAACATACAGCAACCAGTGTTCACAATTCCGAACTAAATGTCTGAATTTTAATGGATATTTTAATATTTTAAAAAAAAAGAAAAAATATGGGATCAAAATATTAATTATTTGAAAATTAATTTGAAATCAAAATATGACATGAGTCAAAATATTTTCAATTTTATTTTTTTAGGTTCTCAGAATTCTGAAATCCCAAACTATGACAGCAACGCAAACATGATCCCAGAAACAAGCTACGCCCCAAGTTGAGCCAGAATAGTGCTTGACTTGTATTCTAGAATTAAAAATAACTTTTGGTGATCAAGAGCTAGCCAATTGTATTTAAAACATCAAAATATATTATAGCAAAATAAATGAATTGTTTGATTTCGAGAATTAATGTTGGTATAGTAAATTTACAAAACAGGCATCACCAGACATCTTAGATATTTAGGTTGAGGCTGGAATTATAGCATATCTTTGAAATGGATTGCTTGGCGTTTCATATGAAATGCTCGTAGAAATTTAGAAACAACAAAACCTGCCAATCCAATTTCCTATTCTAATAGTACCCCGTGTAGGGCGTGTTTAGTAATAACCTGCCAATTACAATAAGACCTTAGTTGAGTTAGTTCACACTGATATTCCTGAATGTCCGTTTTGATCTAACTTAATATAATATCATTATTTAGGATCTGTAGGTTAAAATATTAGTTAATGACCAATTATTCAAATAAAAATGCAAAAGACCGGGAATAAACTTTGTAAAAGAAAACTTCAGAGAAGACCATTTCTTCATATTTTATGTTCGGTATAAAAATTGCATTATTGCCAAAGTTTATGGTACGTAAAAAATATATTAAAAGACCAAGAACCTTCGATGAAAAAAAAATCTTACACTTTAATGAATTAAACCATAATATGTTTTTTATTGCATTTTGGAATTTGGAAGATATATTTTAATTTACAAAAGCAAGGTCATGATGCAAAATTTTAGGCATGAAGAATAGGGACTAGTGTTGAATTAGAGAGACATCAACATGGCTAAGAAATCACATCAGATGAAGGAAAAAAGGAAGACTTCTCATCACAATAAAGTGGGCCATCATTAGGGAATGGCTCATATTGGGTACATTAAGACCACAAGGAATAGAACAAGTAATAAGATGAAAATGAGAATATGTTCTCAAAGACGCAAGTCATTCTGATGCACGAGCGTGTATAAAGATGACGTCAAAAGACTATTATTTGGATCTAGTTAGGAGCTTAGGACTTCCTACGCATGGAATCATTGATACAGTGGTTAATCATTAATAATGAGTAATGGCATCACAGAATTAGCCTGCATTTAAAGTGTTATGTGAATATAATTCACAGGGAAGCTCTCTGTCTACATTTTGAGCTGGGTTGTTATCTAAATTCACGTTCAGGCGTTGAACTCCATCCCTAGCTTCTGGGTTTTAAAATGAACTGGATCAAAATGAGATATTCGGGCGTTCAGCTACATCTAGAATTGAATCCAAACTTATTGACAAAACTGAACCAAACCTCAAGACATCAACATAATTGAATTGTTTAAAATACAAATTCCCAAATGGATCATCAAGAAACTACAAACGCATCAACTGCTACATACACTTATTTTACATTCTTGAATTCAATCACTATAAACAATCAGAGGGATTCATCAAGCTAAACTCATCAAGAGATCCCCTCGACCCGCAAAGTGCTAGCTAGCATCTTGAAGCAACAAAAAACACCTTCTGTCCAATGCCTACCACTTGAAACCATGAATGCTTGACAACTTGGTGTGAAAATGGTATATCCCAACTCAATGTTTCTCCTCGAAATGTTGTAACATCAAACTATTACCCCAAATGTATAGGCGTTGGCCAGTGGATCATGATATCATGAAAAGGCGAGCTAAACAATTTCTTTTGCAAACTACACGTTTTCCTGAAGGAAGTACTCTTAATAAGTTTGTCCAACACTGGATAGCTGATCACTTAATCTTCTATAATAGAAATAGACCTCTGGGAAAGAGAAGAAAGTGACCGCAAGTCTGAAGCAGAAAGTTCTCTGAAATCTTTACGGACGCCCCAAAGAATCTCAGCACACCTCCTCATGCTTGGTCGGCCCTGTCTTGTTGGAGCTAAGCATTGCAGGGCCAGCTCTAGAATCTTTTCTACTGCTAGGTTAGTTGAAGGATTCCGTAGCAGCATTGGGTCCAATGTTAGGATTCCTTCTCCATCAGTGAATTTCTTCATTGCCTGCATGCTCAATAATCCACATTATTAAGATTCCTTCAAATTTTACATGGAAAATGGAGCTCTTTACGTCTCTTGAATTCAGAAAAGAAAAAGAAAAAGGGCCATACCCATCTTGTTGTTATCCGTTCCTTGAGTTCCCTTTTGGGCTCAATAGGACGCCTGCCTGACACTAGTTCCACCAGCAACACACCAAAGGAGTAAACATCACTCTTCTCAGTCAGTTGATAGGTTCTTAGGTACTCTGGGTCTAAATATCCGGCTGTTCCTTTAACTTGAGTAGATACATGAGTGGCACCTGTATCACTGTCAGCTGCCAAGCGAGCAAACCCAAAGTCAGCCACCTTGGCTCGAAGGTTCTCTGTGAGAAGAATATTTGAAGACTTGATATCTCTGTGGATGATAGGGTGATCTGCAAACCAAACAGTCACACCACCTCATTTCTTTCAGTCCATGTTCACTACACCAATTAAACAAACTATGGATTCTCCAACATCGACATTGAAAGAAACTAAAATAAATTGCAATAAACCCGTGCCTGTATACATATGGAGATAGGTAACTGCATGAGCAACATCGATTGCAATATCCAACCGTGCAGCAAGGTCCAGAATGTTACCATCTAAACCTGTACTTGACCCATTGAACCTTTAAGTTGCTACAGAAGAAAAAAAAGTAAAATTTCAAAGACAATGGCTGAAAGAGCATGCAGTCGAAGCAGAAGACTCACAATCCAAACGTTCCCTCAGAGTTCCATTAGGAACATACTCTACCACGACAATCTTTTCATCTTCGTGCTCCA
Source organism: Coptis chinensis (assembly GCF_015680905.1). Classification (NCBI taxonomy): domain Eukaryota; kingdom Viridiplantae; phylum Streptophyta; class Magnoliopsida; order Ranunculales; family Ranunculaceae; genus Coptis; species Coptis chinensis. Next base: position 117,074,916 of record NC_141458.1, on the reverse strand, counting down.
AATACCCATGGAACCTGACCAAATTCAAATGCTCTACACGTGCTAACATTTTTATCTCACTTTGGAACTCCACACCCAAATGCTTATCATACACATTCTGTCAAGAAATGCAAAAATAGAGTCACATCCATCTTCTATCTCATTCAATTGTCGGAATAAAGGTACGAATTACTGAACAAACTCTAGAAAACCTGACCTTTTTCGCACGTTTTACTGCAACAAGGGTGCCGTCATCCAGTCTTCCCTTGTAGACTGTGCCAAAACCACCTTGTCCTATCTTGAAGGAAGGAGCAAAGTTCTTGGTAGCCTTGTATATCTCTGGCATTGTAAATTTCAAAGTCCCAGGTTCTGTTGTTTGGGTTGAATTGTATGAACTGGTATAAATACCTCGTCTGGAACTACGTTTCCTATCACTACCAGCACTCGAAACATCTGACATGAATGACACAAGAAAAGGAAAAGTATGAATAATTTTAATCATTGTGCTCAACTGCCTCAACCTTCATTGCACACGGAAAAAATAAATAATAATAATAATAACAATATTATTATTATTTCAGCATAAACCAATAAGAAGGCTGCAAGGTAAAAATTTATGCGATGTTCTTGGGAATTGTGTGTTTTGACAGGAAATTGTACATTGTTTCAGAACATACAAATCAGTAACTATCCGGTGTAAATATACAAGCTCACACCATTATAGAGAGACTTATCCTGGTATAAAACTTGAATAACAAACAAAAAAGTAAAGTATACAAATTGCTAGTACTAAACATGAAATTGTACATCGAAACAAAAAGAAAAAAAAAAAAAAAAAAAGAAAGAAAAGAAAGAAAGAGACATTTCTTCTCTAGATTGGCATTGTGCAGGCGACTAACCCAAGTTTCATGGTCAAAATAGAAGTAATAGTACGGTGCTTTGAGGGAGTTGGTTGCCTTTATAGGTGGTTTCCCTACTAAATTCACCATTAACAATACTTCAAACTCAATCAAGACTCTGTTATCCAAATGACACAAACTTAATATCTATTCCATGACTTTGGAGTGATACTCATACCAGATATAATTAGTTAAAGAACGTTACGTATACAAATATACAATCAACAATCAGATAGCTGTAACATCTAAAAACTAGACAATATACAAAGAATGAAGACTCTAGTACCATACTAGTACATAACAATGACAAGCGTATGTGTGTCACAAGTCACAAAGAGAACCTAAGCATAGACTTATCCACAATCATTGATAATTACCAAGAAGGAGGCTCGGATTCACCAAAACTAGAAGAAGACTTAGTCTCCGGGGGCGTGAAACAGGAAGTAAATGCCACAGCAACAGATTTCGCAGCAGTTTTGAAACCAGAAGTCGATTTCCTACTAGTAGACGAGCTAGAAGAAACAGAACTGAAATCTGATCTTTCCTCCAAACTCTGTTTCTTGCTACTCCAGTGAGTACCTGGACTTTTCATCCTCGGCCTCGAAAATGAATACTTGTTCTTTTTTTTGATCGAAGAAGACTTGTTAAGAAGACTGTTCGTGTGTGGTAGTTGAATTTTGAAGTGGGCGACGCTATCTTGCGCTGATAAGGCGATGTTTGGTTAACCTGTGCCATCATGCCATTTTACTAGTCAAACTTGGGGATTACGTGAAGTCAAATTTTGAGTTTTAAGTATCGTCAAAATTTTGTCTTATTTTTGTAGGGAAAAATCAGTGATATCGAAATGTTGGGAGTCCAATATGTCGGTGGGTAAAAGGTAGTGGGCCTTGGGCCCACTGTAACTGCTTAGCTTAAAAGGTTAAATGGAGCAGCTTTAAAGGTGGGTGTCAAACTGTCAATTGTCATACTAACCAGAAAACAACTTCAATTATAAAAATAAAAATGTTAACAGTGGGGGTACTACTGCTGTACTCGTGGCAGGGTTGTGCGTAATAATGCTTCAAGGGTCTGATGATGATTTACTTGCTCTCTGCAAAAAGTTCACCCAAGTGACCCAATGAAGCAATGACTTCCCACCACATATGAATCACGTTGGTCTAAAATATGGCATGCTATTGTCTTTGGTGTGGTGTGTAGTTACTGTGTAGGTCTATAGTGGATGCGTTATGTACCTGTACCTCAGACCAAGGACCAAAATATCAACGATATATATCATTTTTTTAGTACAACAATATTGATATTTATGATATATATATCTACTAAATATTGAATTCTTTTTTTTCAATATATATTGAAATTTTCGATATAAAACTTTATATCACCAATATAATTGATATTTATGATATTTAAAATAGGGGATGGTTATATGAACTCCACAAACTTACAAAATGAACTTTTTTTTTTTAGATGTGTGGATGGAGAACATGCTTTGTAACTTTGTATCGAAATTAAAAAATGTTGGATAATTTCATAACTTTCTAAATGATTTTTGATGAGGTTATACATCTTCAAAATGAGTGATTTTTCATGATGATCTCTATTGTGTGGAAAACATCTCCACCAAAAATCCTTCTAGTTCATTGAGTTAAGTGGTGGAGTTCATTTGGAGTTCGTTTTAATAGAGTTCATATAACCATCCCCTTTAAAATATATATCATTTGATTTTTTGACCATTTTTTAATATAAATTCGATATTTCCAATATTTTTGATATTTTAAATAGTTTAGACTGATCACACAAAAAATAAATATATATCCAATATATATCAGTTTTTAAATACACCGATATATTCACCGATATCGATATTTTGGTCCTTGCCTAAGACAAATAATGTTCTCCCACCCACCAAATACAACATTATTAATGCACAAATAGTTCCTTTTCTTTCTTTCCCTAATTATAGCATTTGCTGCCATGAGAATATAAGTTACAAGTTTTGTACAAACATACTTTACTCAACACTTTCATATGAAGGGAGCAATAAGGAATAATCATACCACGATGTAATTTATGACTAAAGACCATATATATCATATCTGAGACCTTCTCCTCAGAGAAAATTTAAATGCTTGGTTATCATTAACTCTGGATGGCAGAAACAATTGAACAAAGACTGATAAACACGCCATGGCATTTCTAATTGCAAGCACTGGGAAAGTACTGAAAATTAAATTGCAACAAAATCGAAGAGGAATATACTGTAGATGTTGCTCTGGTAACATGATGAAAAGACAATAATCTGAAATTAACTTACTTATTCAGTACATACAAAATTACAATTGGGTAACATTATAAATATTCTACCTATAATCCCCTTGATATAGGGAGGTTTGTTCTTCTACAAAATAAAGAAAAAATTTACGCGTCAAAAAGAACAGCACCTTTTTGGTATGTACAAATAACGCACTATCTTAACACTTTACTTTTGGTATGACTCTTGCTTTGGTTTTTCGTTTATACTCTTGTAGAAGAATTTTGTCTGGTCAGTTCATAAGTTGCGCTCTGGCCTTCTTGATTTATTTCAATTACACCGGCAACTTTTGCGCAGAGGAAGAAGAATGAAGATGTATAAATGCTGACATGCCAAACACTGCCAGTGATCGTTTCTAAGAGCATTATGAGAGAGAACAACATATGAAAGACACAGAGTTTAGATTATCCAAGTGTAATCATACCTGTGCCAGATCCAATAACTTTCATCACTTTCCAATTTCCAGCTTAATCCAGCTAAGCTTAATGCAACAAAACCCAACAGAATATAAATCCAGCGGAAACGACTGCGTAGTGTCTTGAAAAAGTTGTAAACCCTATCTTTGATCATTTGCCATCTGTCAATTCAAACTTTCTCGCGTATTAGCCTTATCAAGGAACAAAACCAGCATTCATAAAATTGCCTTCATCTCCACAGAACAGTTTGTTTTATAGTATCTTGATTAGGTTTCTGGATGCGCAACTTAACGCTCACATTCCCATGTATAACAATTATGCAGATAGGAATCACACTTAAATTTGAAACAGACTGCTTTTCAAACTTGATCTCCATGTGTGAGTTATAATTATTCGGCAGGCAAGGCCGAAATTTTGAGCACAAGAGTGTGCTGAAGCTGGAACATAATGAACTTATATACCATTTTTTTTGTTTGGTAAGCCTGTTTTAAATGAGATCAGTAACTCTTTGATGTTGGCGGGATTCGAGCCCCAGACCTCTGGTATCATCACCCAAAGGTTTTACCGACTTTGCTAGTCGGCACCTGCTAAAAATGTGCAGGCAAGCCTGTTTTTAAAGAGATCAGTAACTCAATAGTGTGAGTGGGGTTCGAACCCCAGACCTCTGGTATCATCACCCAAAGGTTTTACCAACTAAGCTAGAAGGCACTTACGAACTTATATACCTAGCTTAGGGAAGATCGTTATCAGTTACTCAAATTTCAAGCAAGGAAGAAAGCGTGCATGACACATGAATTATACTTCCTCATATGCATTTGAACTTGACTAATCAAAACACTCTACTTGGAAAAAAAATTTACAGGAAAATTACAGCTGTAATAAGCTGCTTCACAACCTTAATTAATAGCCTGATTGGTGATTTTATCATTGATTCTTAGCAGTTTCCTCATCATAGGCCTGGACCCTGCTACACATCCAGGGGCTCATGGAGCCCTGGATGAGAAGTTAAATACAAGAGCTAGTTCTTTAGGAGTGTAGTGTTCACCAAAATCCATTGGGTTAGTGGACCAGAACATTTTATATCTGGCCAATATTGGTAAAATTAACAGTTACAAGTGTGCTTACCTTTCGAGAATATTTAAGCTTATTCTTGTTGGAAAAGACAGGGACCTAATCATTGTAGAGGACTCTATCAGCCAGCCAATAACAAGACCTAAAGCCCCAATAGCTATAACAAGGACGATGTTGGACGATCTGCAAGGATAAATACTGTGAACAAACCAAAACTGCTACACAGATACATATATTCAGCTCATTCAAAAGCTAGGAGCTCTAGGTTCCATTACCTGGTTGCTCCAGTTATAGCCAAGAGAGCCGTAAGAATTGCTACACTAGTATGTATTACCCTTTTTGAAACTTCATCAATCCTAGCAAGGTACACAAAAGTGCTCACCACAGCCATGAAAGAAAGCCAGAAGTCCATAAACTGAAACCAAATGGATACAATTATAAGGAGGTGAAGTGTATATACCCAAAATGTGACCACATACGTGGGACCCTAGCTGCAGGGCGGACCCAAAGGAGAGCTAACAGGACTATAATCCCCCTCCCCCACCCCCCCCTAACTTTCTCGGGAAAAAAAATATTATATATATACTACCAATACTGACGAAAATTACTAAATATACCAACTATATATACTATATTCCTATGTACTAATATAAGTAACAAGCAGTTTTCTAGTGAAAAAAAAATCCTTTATATGCTAGTATGTCTCCTCTTTCCTAACCTGACTTCCAAGAGTGGAAAAAGAAGAATAGCATTCTCACACGGTAAATATATATCTTCTAACAGTCCATTATCTCTTTTACTCTTTTATTCTACAAGTTCATTCTCAAATATCAAAAATGGAAATTAAAACCTAAAAGAAAACATCTTGTTTGTTTGTGCGCAATATTGCTTGGTTCCCTTGAGAGAAAAATAAATAAAAATCCTTGAAGTTTAACTTCAAAGTAACCCCCCTGGTTCCGCCTCTGTCTAGCTGGGACACATGAACAACATATCAGGTCAATAACATTGACATGTGCTTTGGACGCCAGTAGACACCATCAAAACCCTAATTAACGATGCCGTAAACACAGGAGAGTGCCCCCCACACAGAAACCACTACATTAAAGACAAAGACAGTTGCTTAATGTGTTTGAACGACAAATGCATGTCAGCATATGTGCAGACATGTCTAGTCATGTGCACCTCATATGACCATTTAAAAGAAAGAGATTGCGCAAGCCTCTACTACAGATAGAGCAACCAAAAAAAATTGATGATATTTTTTTTTCAAGTGTTCATCCTATATCCACTTCTGGTTTGTCTTTCAGGTGCCTTCCCTTCTTTTAGCCACATTTTTTGTCATTCTCCCTTGGTCTTGTCCAATTAATTGAAAGCCCTTATCACCCATTATAGCATGTAAAACTTCCTTGACCATTGATTTTAAATCTATGTTACATGGACACGCCATATTTGAAAAATAATCTTTGTAGGATATTTGTCCATGTATCAATGTCAGACACGACACATACGCATATTATATGTGATATACAGTACCACAATTTTTTGGTATTTCACCATGTCGGTCACTTCCTATCCGTGTTAGACATGGACACATGTTTAGTGTCACTGTAACTTAGTTTTTAAATAATATAGACAAGTTATATATATATGGGGATGGATCAATATACCATGGTTTATACCATGCCCCACAATTTTAAAAAAAAGATGAACTACTAACTAATTTTTTGTGGATATGTCCAACAAACCATAAAGATCAAACCTCCACAAAATTTCAGCTCATTTTATAGTGTTTAACAATGTCAAAAGATGATTGCAAAATCGAAAAATCTAGTCCGTTAAAAAAAATTCAAAGTTGTTAACAATTTTTAAATAAGTTAGAGGTTTCCAAATTAGCCAAATTTTTGTGGAGTATCTATAGTTAGTAGATCATATCCACAAAATATTAGCTTTTAACTCATCTTGTAAAGGGGCGTGGTATAAAAAATCATGGTAAACGATCCCTCCCCTATATATATAAAGGTAAAATGCCAAAAAGTGATCACATATATGAACGTTCATACGTGAGCTTAGACTTGTAAACTTGAATCTGTTTTCTTGGTTGTGCTATAACACTATAACACCAGTTACAGCCCTGTACAAATGTTATCTGCAGTATCCCCAGAGCCGTCAATACAAATAATGTCTATTTTCATATATCCGCAGTTCCACACCACAATTATGTCATAGACCGCTTAAATATCATACGGAAACTATCTATTATGGAAACAACATTTGGTAATTGTTGTTTGAATACTTTATTCCATATTTTAAAGTATTGGTCGTGAACATAAAGAAAACTCAAAGGAAAAACTGCTTACCTGTAAAACATGAAAAGAGAGAGCACACCAGGTGCCTACATCACATGCATGATATAATCCACTTGAAATTCCACTGGATGTGAATAGAACCCATTCTGAAAATGCCTGAAGAGCAGATAAGAAGTTTACAAGTCTTGCTACAATGCTTGGAATATAGAATGAACAGCACCACCCTATCCCCACTTTCGGGGTCACTGCCTATGGAAACTCTAAAGAAAATTTTAGCACAGAACTGAAATCCAATTCCATAGTTATCAAATGAACATTAATCTTCTAAACAACAAGAGGTCATTCAAATATTTTGAACCATAAGAATGGTTTAGTAAAATTAATTAGAGAAAAAATGGAACTTAGACTGTTTTGAGCATGCACACAGGGCCGGCTCTGAGGGGTAGACAGCACAGGCAGCCGCCTAGGCCCCACGACATAGCCCATTAAAAAGGCCCCAGTATACTATTATAGCCCATTTTGTTCAATTTGTGCAAAAATAGCTCTAATGGGGAGTCGAACAGGGATGGATTGGATGGAATTTCAACATTAACACCACTGGACCACACACTTTTTAATGATATGGATCTTTTAAAATTTACTATTTTTCACATACAATCTACACATCATTTTTTGCTAGCTTTGTATGGTTTTACAAAGTCCCCCATCAATGAGCTGGCCTAGGGCCCCTACAATCTCAGAGCCGGCCCTGCATGCACATCAGTGGAGAGAGGGTAAAGGGGATTATAATGTCAACAAACACAAATACAGAATTTCAATCACCAAATCCGTGGTATACACTAAACACTGTTATTTCCTATGTTGATCTAACCTTCTGCCTAAGGGTCCAAAAAGCGGGAAGTATAGCTGCTCCATTTGATGCTATCAGAGCAATTGATTGCCATATGTGCCCTACATTAGTTTATGACAAGTATTAGCCACCCAATTGAGTTACATCGTAAGTGTCAGAACAAGTTTAAAAATACATGGTAAAGTTACAACTGGAAGAAATCCACCCGAAGGGACTGCTCCAACTTAGATGATTTCCTGCATCAGTGCTCCAGTAACAAGATTGAAGAAAAAAGATTCATAAAACAAAATGGGCAACCATTATCAGAAAAACGAAAGTCAAAATGCAACTCACCTTTGTGTGTTACAAGTTCAATGCTGCAATCAAAGCCCCCATGATCCCGGTCACAGGAGCAATAGCTGCAAAATAAATAGAGTGGTTATTTACATTAAGATGAAACTAGCACTGATAACAAATGCAGCCTCATATATGGACATTGACATAGAACTAATCCTAAACAGTCCTTGGGCAGAAAAGGATAAACCAGCATGCAGTTAATAAGTAGGATATCCCACCTGTAGAATGTCAATCCACTCGTATCCAGGACATTCTGACATTTCCCATGGGGAGAAGAGCATCCTTTGGGGCATCTCTCCCTAGCAATAGACATAAAAGTCTGACGCTCATGTATGCTATCAGCACGAACAGGGTGCCTCAATCCGAAGCTCCATGTTCCTTCCTTAGCATATAACAGATAAAAACTGACTGCTTTTTCACTTGAATCATACGATTTGAAAAATACAGATCCATCGCTACTACTTGTCTTGTTGGCATAATAGTAGTCCCAGCTATCAAGAGAGGGTAAACCGCCAAATCTGGAATATATTTCATAATTCAATATTTGATCCGAATTAAGCTGGAAATGAATATTTCCTCCAGCTGCACCAGGAAGAACGTCCAGAAGAAAGTATGTCCAGGCATAATTCTTTTCAAGAGAGGAGTTGCTTAAGAGGGGATCGAGAAGGAACTTAGGTGGTGTCACTGATGCCTCATCAACTGGCAAATAGTAAGTTTCACCACTTCTAATGACTGCCTGCAGAAAGCCATTCTCAGAATAGTCAATATGCATCAATAGTGGATATGTACCAGAAAAGTAGGCTTAACCAAGACTTTGAAAGAGGAACAAAGATCATATCAATTATCAAATTATCATATGATTAACAGAAAAAAAAAATGCATGAAACAGAAATTGACCAAAAAGATAAGTTTTCGAAAATAGGAGCAGAGAAGAACACAGAAGTCCCACCTGAAGCATGTAAGCTTCCGATGTACAATTTGGTCCAGCCTTTCCGACAGGACATTCCATTACTTGCCAATCCAGGGAATAACAAAGATGAACAGTTATATCCTTATCTTCCATTGCTACAGGCCCTTTTGTCTGCTTGACAGGTAGGATAGAAATATACCAGCGTCCAGCCTTTGGTGATGGGATGAACAAAGGGGTCATACTTATATCTACACCATAATCATGAAGAGAGCTTGATGGCATTGCACCATGGCGAGCATATAGGATTCCGATCCCCGTGTTATTTGCTGGAAAACTCTCATTTAGACTGACATTCACCACCCTAATCATCAACTGTTCTACAATACCAATCACATCCAGAGAATAACCCCCAGATGCTATGTAACCAATGCATGAAGTCTGAAAGGAATTTCTACATGTAGTTACCGTTTGTGCTTTCTGGTTGAACAAGCCAGCATCAAAATGGTTTGTAATATTCGTATAGACATCAGACTGAGCACAAGATAGAGGAATAACTGACTGATTGCAGTATTGACCCCAAAATGCTGAGGTTGAGCATCCTTCAACAGTTACGTTGGCACTGAATGAGAAATCTGAGCCTCGATTTATCTGCATTGTTGCAGGGAGATAGTAAGAAGCATAACATTCTCAAACTGCGAATTAGATGTCAATGACTTTTCTAATTTCCAAACACACACACACACACAAAAAGGGTCAAAAGTTAATTAAGGACAGCCTAGAAGTCAAAAATTGTACGTGGTTTCAAACTAATAAAATTTGAGTGGACTGAACCACATCTAGTACATAGCATAACCTTAGATTTTCGAATTCGTAAAAAAAGTTTATAAAATAAACTAGAAGGGCACATTATCATTCACAGAAGGTAGTAAGATGGAAACCTTATCATTCTCCATAAGATGGTGATCCCAAACAAATCCACCTTTTCAGAATTAATTTAGGATCTCTAATGGTATGGAACTTGGATATTAATGTCTTGTACAGGTAGAATGTTTTCACTTGTTGTATCTGCTTTAACTCCCATTTAAAACATAAGTATAGGATCTATATGACTATTCAAATTCCAAATATTTTGCAGTACGAATATGTGTATTCCCGAGATATGCAGAATAGTATTACTACAAAAGTAGGGCACGTAAGAATAATCTGAAGAGGATACTGCAAAAAATCAAACTCAAAAGGATTTCACAATGTCTGCAGATAAATACCATCCTTGACTGTGTTCTAGCAGATCCAATGCCATTGAACAACCCAATGTACCAGACTCCTGAAGATATCTGCACAAAACAAAACCTTCTGAAAACTATTTGGTTCTTTGTCACCCTGTAACTATACATGTCAAAATAGAACTCATACACCAAACCACTTTTGGTTTAAGTGGAACTGGCCATGCATTAAAGTATCCAATTATGAAGTATAACTAGGAACAATCAAACAAACTTAGAAGATAGGTTTTGGGTGTGTGTGTGTGTGTATAATTATATTTCTGATTAAACTTTAGCGCACAGCAGATACATCAATTAGGTTTGTCCAAATTCCAAGTTTTACAACTTGCTAAAATGTGTACTTATGAGGCTATGTTAGTACTCTTCATTCCTTCACTTAAATGTGACAATCTCTTTCACTTTGTCTTAAAGCCAAAAGTCTGAATAAGAACCTGCTCATTTGTCATCATCAGCATTATGGTTTTCTGTAAAGGATGGCACTGCTCCACAAGCTGGAGAACTTCACTACCTCCAATAGATTCATTAGAGGAAGAACTTAACACTGCAAGAACATTATGTTTCATTTTAGCTGTTGTATAACACCATGATATATTGCATTGAAAAATAAATAATTGGTGAACAAAGTGTTACTAAAGTGGAATCTTCTAGAAAGGAACTGATCTTTTATAGTTCTGGATATTCTTTTTTTTTTCTTTTCTTATAAAAAAAATGAAAATTCTGTTATCAAGGAGTACATTTTAAATCTCAGAATATGATAACAATCAAATACTAGGTCCAGTGCCTAGAATGTTTCCGCACAGTCATGAAAACAAGTAAAAGACATCTACGAACGTCAGCATTGAGGTGGTACTTGAACCTGTTAAGGAAATGTCTAAAACATCTGGGATAGGAAGACCACCATTTCGCAAGCAAATTACAGGCATTTTACTTTTCGGAATCTTTCTAACACTCCCTTTATCCTGCACGCAATCCGGAATTTGTAAGAGAATGAAAAAGGTGCAATGACTCCGGAATGAGAGAAACCAGGAAGACTAAAAAGACAATCCTATTAAAGTGCACAAGTATGTTAAATTTTTCACATCTACAAAAATCTCACTGGTATCGGTAAAAAAGCTTACTGATGGGGAAGCATACTCACAATATCCACGTCTGACTTTAAGTTGATGGATATTGACGAGAAACTTTCCGGCAGATCAACTGAAGTGATGCATAGATAATAGAATCAGTACAAAGTCTCATCATAAACTTATACGATGTAAAATAAGTGTATCATGCATTCATACGGGCAATAGAAAAGTTGCATTTAAAATAGCCTAACAACATATATTTCATCGTATCCAAGACAATCAAATGCAGATACCACTGGACACATGATACACTTTATAAACCGTATCGAGGAACACACATGAACCAAAAACCCAACAGTATGCCAGTTCTAGTTTCCATATCAACAAAATATATAAATTTCATGAAACAGGTAAAGCAGAAACCTATAAAACTAAATTAATATAATGAAAACCAAAAAGCAGCAAAAAACATAACTCAATCAAATCTATTTAAACGCCTCAGACTTTGATAAATGAGTGAATGGTTAATAAAATATAGTGTTTAACGTACACACATACCTCTTATATAACGCCATTCATAAGGTTTCAAGGTGGTTTCCACGTAATGGAAACTTGAAAGAGTGATTGGGTCATGCATATTGAGCTCATTAGAAGCAGAAAATGAGATGGGTAGTATAATTAAAAAACAGAGGATGATGATGATGATGTGTTTCAGAATATAAGACCAAGTCTGAAAGTTTGCCATGAGTTTCAGAGAGAGAGTTTCGTGTTCTCTTAATCAACTGAGGTTTACTTATAACGAATAATGAGACAAACGAAGTTACCACGTTACCAACATTACAATTCACAATGCTGACACGTTAATCTTTCTCCGTGGTGGAATATACCTCCATATTTCCGAAAATATCAGTCATTTATATGGGAAAATCAGGTAAATATCGATGTTTATCACCTGATACATATATATGCTTTAACTTGGTGGCCCCGTATCTGAAGAAGTCGGTAGTCTGATAGATCGGGTAGATCCGTAGATATCAGTTTTTGGACTTGCTCTACGCAACTCCGATTTAATGCTCCTATAAAATCCCACGTGTCCGTTAATATTGACACTGATTGTATGATATTTTTCAGAAGTAGATATTTCCACGAGAATGTTTGTCCCAACCCCCAAAGTCCCAAGTTACTTTCATGTTTATTGGGAATACATAATATTATCAATGGTGGCTGTCTAATAATTTACGAGGATGACTCGGCGTCTCAGCTGCACAGTTTTTTATAGAACAATGGACCAACGAACTTTCACAGAGCTTGTTAGACTTCTGAAATTCCGATATATATTGCTAATAATACATTTGGAAATTAACATCGGCTTCATATTTAGTGTGAAACTTCGCATAAATTTCTGGCGGTCTTAGGCTAAGTCCAATGGTGCTGCAAATCATCAAATTTAACGTAAAATGTGATCCAATGGTACGTTAAAACGCGTTATCTTCATAACGCTATCTTCATAAATTCTCTATTTTTGCAAATAATTTTAACGTTATAACGTTGGACTAGTCCATTTTGTCACAATGGCGGGAAATCAAAAAATCATTATTAGTGTTGCATAGCCAGTGGCGCGTGTAGGAATGTGAATTAATTTAAATAATAAGTTAATTATTGTTGCCGCCACTCACAATGGCGCATGCAATTGAATTATTAATTGAAATAATAAGTTACACGCCACTCACAATGGGCGTTTTTATTTTTTTTTTTTTTTTTTTAATAACTTAATTTGTTCAATTACCATTCTATCCTACCCTTTTAAATTTTTTGATTTATTTGTATCTCTTTGTTATAATTTCAATTTTAAGATTAAATTTATTCCAACAACTTAATTAATTATTTAAATAAAACATTTATTGAAAATAAAAAAACAACAAATTAAAAAGAAATACATTAAAAATACATCAAATACATACGCATTTAAAATTTTAATCAAATTAATCAATTTTCTCCGTATTCTCTTCAAAGTGCAAATTTCTTGAAGGAGTCCGTGAATTCATGAAGATTTGATCTTTCAAAATTTGTTTTCTTTGCGTTTTGTACCATTCTTTTCCTTGAGGTGTCATAGTCGATGTATTTGATGATCTTTTTCCCATGCCAATGTCTCACTTAATTTTTTTTTTGAGTTTAATCCTTGAAGGATTAAACGCTTCACTTTCATAGAATTTTTCCCCACGGTCGATTCTTTTTCAATGGCCTCCATCGCCTTGTATTGTCGCTTAATTCTTTGAGAGAAGTTTCATTTTGACTATCAACTTTTTTTTTTTGTTTTGATTTGTCTCTTCCATAATCCGGTCTTTTTGATGGCGCTCTAATCTTGTGGCGCTCTAATCTTGTTTTCATTTTGTGGCGCTCTAATCTTTTTCACAAACTAACATTAGGTTTAACCCCTCCGGCAAACTATTCTCTAAATCAAAAGGACTATACTGCAGTGACGGTATATATCCTCATTTGTCTACACTAGTGAAGGCGAAAAGGAAGGTGTGAGAGCGATTTATACTTCTACACTTTTGTTCAACACCTTGGTAGAACTCGACAATAGAGTGAAAAGCAAACAAGCAAAACATTTAAAAAACTGCTTAGTCGCCACCCCTAATCCACCTGAATTGCGATCGTTATGACCAAATAGCAATCAGAAATTGAGGAGAAAAAGAAAAAGAAAGTAACCTCTAATCATGAACTCTGCACAGCCACTTGATGAAAGTTGTGTTAATAACAATGGATGCATATCTTGCCCACGGTATCAATCTTTCTCTTAGAAGGACAAAACTAATATTAGTATCTTTGTACACTCGCCTTCTGATAGAGTTTCATAGCCATGCCTGGTGAAAGATGGCTTAAGAACGTCACCAACCATTGCAATCTGTCAGTTCCACAGCCACCCTTTTCTACTATATATATCACGCCATCCCGATTCACCCCCTTCACATCAAACACAAGCAAGTGTTCATAGTAGTAGTCACTAGTCACTAATTCACCCACAATGGCAAAGCTTCCGTTGCTTTTCTCACTTAGTGTTTGTTTTCTTATTTTGTTCCACGCCCAAGCAACTCAACAATCACAACGAGAAACCCAAAGCCAATGCCGTATCCAGAATATTGATGCACTTGAACCAACTCGTAGGATTCAGTCCGAGGCTGGTGTTACCGAACACTGGGACGAGAACAACGAGCAATTGGAGTGCGCCGGTGTTGCAGTAACTCGTCATACAATCCAGCCTAGAGGACTTCTCCTGCCTCATTTCAACAACGCACCTAAGCTTTCCTACATTCTCCAAGGCTAGCCTTCTCTCTCATCTACTGTTTCATTTTTGTATGTCCAAATAGGCCGGCTGGACCATGGTTATAGACTCTTTAAGCGCTAAGTGAGATAAAATCCCTATGTTATTGATATGAAATATGTTTATGCATGCTTGAACAGGTAGGGGTATGCATGGAACAATTATCCCAGGTTGTCCAGAGACATACCAATCAACTCAGCAATCTGAGCAACAACAACAGTTCCAGAGTGAGCATGAACAAGGCCAGCAGAGCAGATATAGACAAGGAGACCAGCATCAGAAGGTCCGACGCGTGCGCCAAGGAGATATTGTAGCCACACCTGCAGGAGTTGCCAAGTGGGTCTACAACGACGGTGATACTCCCCTTGTCATGGTCTCTCTTTTCGACACAAGCAACAATGAAAACCAACTCGATAACAATAGAAGGGTAAGAATATTGCACACAAAATTAATATACGTCTAAATGTGTAAGTCACATAATATTAAACTCCATAGATTCAAAAAATCTAAATGACTGATATATATAACATCTGCATTGTAGTCATTCTACCTAGGTGGCAACCCCCAACAACAAAGAGAAAGGCAACAAAGGAGGTCAGCTTACCCATCCAGGGGGTTTGAACAAGACAACTCGTCCAACAATATTTTCAGTGGCTTCGACGATCAGATGTTGGCTGAAGCTTTCGGTGTTAGCAGAGATATAGCAAGAAAGTTAAAGGGCCAAAATGATAACAGGGGAAGTATCGTCCGTGTGGAGAGTGGGCTTCAAGTTATTAGGCCACCAAGAATGGAGGAGGAAGAAGAAGAATATCAGCAAGAAAGACCAAATGGTTTAGAGGAACCTCTTTGCAACATAAAGCTTAGAGTGAACATTGACAACCCCTCAAAATCTGATGTATACAACCCCAACGCCGGACGCATCAATAGAATCAACAGCAGGAACCTTCCCATTTTGAGACTACTTAACTTGAATGCCGAGAAGGGAGTTCTCTACAGGGTATGATTTGAATAATTTAATGCTGATATGATTTAATTACTAAATTTAGATTATCAGAGGTACTATGGCCGAAATAATATGACTACACGATTCTAAACAAAAAGGTGAGTGTGAGAGCGATTTAGAGTGAGCGATTTTTATTTTTTTTTTGGGAGGGAGATAACTACACGCCACTGGTGATGGCGTACAACAAAAATTGGTTTTTTTACACGCCACTGGTGATGGCGTACAAAAACTTGGTTTTGGTTTTTTTTGTTTTTTTTTTTTTTATTTCTTTTGTGTTATGGCTTTTTTTAAAGGGCAATATAGGAAGATAAATAACTCCACGCCACTGGTGATGGCGTACAAAAAAGTTTGGTTTTTTTTTTTTTTTTTGCCCGCCACTGGTGATGGCGTCCAAAAAAACTTGGTTTTTTTTTAACCGATATTTAATATTTTGTGTTGGACGCCATTGTCAAATAAAACAGCTGAAAAATAAACCATTGGATTTGATTTCGCTATCTCACTAACTGTATCTACTGTGTTATTGTGGTTTGGTGTTTTGGCGCACCAAACCATTGGAGTTAGCCTTATGGATGACTTTGGTGCACTACACGTACTGTTTGTCTGTTTATACTTAGAGAATTTTGCTTATTACGGGTGGTCTTCAGTTATGACTCTTTGTACAAATAAAGTTGATCGTGACTTACTCTGATGGACTAGTCCATTTGTCACCAACGAGCTATATAACAATATACTAGTATACTAATGCATATACAGTGGGGCGAGAGTGCAGGGCGGTTTCTGAGGTTTGGGTGGTCCTAGGCGAGCTCCTAAAAATGGGCCCTCTGTCTTAGGAAAAATAAAAAAAACACACACACACGCGTGCGTATTTTTTTTTTAAATTATCAATAGTATACTGCATTGTAGTGGGGGCGTGAACAGAGCAATGCATTTCGTGATCATAGCCAATCCATTTAGTCTTTCTTGTGACATACTTGACTAAAGGCAAAACTTAATTGTCTAACATATTATATATTCAAACTCATAATTCATAAACAATTTTTTTTTTTTTTGAAATAATAGAATAAGCAATTCAAATAATTTTAGCATTGAGAGTTTGAGACCTCGTACGTTTGTTAGAAGAATTTTCGATTTTGTAGGAAAAAATCAAAAAGATAACAAATCTGGCATTCGCTAATTCGCTAAAATAGTATGAAATCCGGCATCCTCATATCTCTTGTTTTGCTACTGTAAATCTGTAAGTTTCGTTTCGTTTCTTTTGTTTAGTGCAATTAGGCTTTTGAGTTTTGACTAAATGGGCCTAGCCAAACAGCCAAATAGCCAAACAAAAAAAAAAATAAAAAATAAAAGAATATGGACGTGGATCAGTGCGTCAGTGAGTGTGCACTTGTATAATAGCTAAAAGCCTTAAATATTAGAATATTAGCAATCAAATGGGGCATAGGCAGTGGCCTATGCTGCCTACTCTACTTGAGTGGATAGGGATGTGGGTGTGGAGAGAGAAAGAGAAATGAAAACAAAAATAAGAAAAATAAAAACAGACATAAACAAACCAAATCACATTTTTGCTACATATTCTCTTTCTCAATCTAAAATATTTGCTCTGCTCACTTGATAAAAAATCACGAACGAAATATATTTTTTAGAAATTTGAATTTTAGTCTTTTTCTTGTATCTAGTATAAAACAATATAACTATTTTCTACAAATGAGTTGGAAGTAAGGACATTGCAAACCTCAAATCCATATAACACCAGTTTTTAGAAACTCAAATAAATACAGTTACCAAAAAAATGTTTTTAGAAGCTCAATTACATTCAGTGTACAATTTTGAATATCTGTTGGTTTCAAGACTACTTTCAAACAAGGCCAATCCCGCTACCGCAACTCCACAAAGTTATTTAACATCTTCATTAATTCAGAGGCTCGCAAAAATAAATAAGCTGTGATTTTTAAGTTTAGAGCTCTAAAAGTCAGAGTTTAAAAAAACAAACACTACCTCTAGGTTAGTACTCGCGTTATCGAGACTTGAGAGTAGAGTACTGAACCAAATGAAATTTGTGGTTTATAACATACAAATTCTGCCATTGAAGTGATTGAACTAATAATTCAGAAGTTCATAGTGGTTTTGGTACGGAATGCAGTTTTCCATGCCTCAATTTGTCGCATTCCCGGAATTACACTGTACTTTCCATTTTTGCCCTTAAAATTTCCACCTACTGCACGCCTCTGCACTTTCGTTAGTAAAATCTTTAAAAAAAATTTTCGGAAACATCATCAGGGACAGCGGACAAACCACCACTCCACCACGGTCATCTTCTTCCCGATTGATTTACAATCGATATAACAAAATTATCAACCATTTAAGAACTCCCAAACAATACTTACGGGAGAAGAAAAAAAGGATAAACCAAAGTTCAACAAGTTCAACTCAAAAACACTTTATACAAAAAAAATTGTCTATTAAACAAAAAAAATTGGTAGCGACTATTCAAAACTAGATTTTGCTAAAATCCCGACTTTTGATTAATTAAAAAAAACAGTTGGTTATTGAATCCTTCAATTCTCGCACCCGCTCATTATACATGTTATTATGTACTTCTTTTTTTAGATTTCCATTTTTAATTTTTATTGCACATTTTGTCCACTGTTGTACCCAGATTCAAACATCCAACACCGGGTCAAAGTGTCAAACCACAAAACTACAAAATTAAATTTAAACCCATGATACCAACCGTACAAAATAAAAAGTTTAGAATATTGTGATTAAATCGTCAGTTTGAAGTTTAAGTCACTTCAATGTTTCGTTCAGAGCACCAATTCTTCTTTTATGCAACAATGATCTTTTGTTGAGGATTGTATTTTGTAATTTTGATGGTGAATACATAGTTATATACTCATGTAAAAAGAATAAGAATAAGAATAAGAGAGAGAAGGGTTTGTGCGTGCTGGAATCGTGAAAAAGAATATGATAGAAGTCAAATTGAACCATTCTTTTGAAGTTTGAAGTTTTTGTCAATTGTTAAAATTGTTAAGGGATTTTCTCAAAAAAAAAAAAATTTTGGAATAGAAATCCAGAGATGCGTCAAATTGTGGCGTGGAAAATCGTGTTCCCATAATTAAAGAGTTGTATGTTAGTTTCTAAAAACAGACGCTAATTTCACTTGGTTTGGGCTTTTTGGCATAGGAGTATTAGAGTATATGCAACACTTTCACAGAGTTTTTTTATACTCACAACTCATATAATGTACGTAGGTGTTTATTTGTGAACCCCTCGCTTCGCTTGAGTCAATCAACGTCCGTCTTTGAAAAATAAAAACAGTCTTTGAAAAGTTAAAACAAATGCATCTTTAAGAATATTCTTAATACAAACAACAACTTGTTATCTCTACATAGGCGCCATACATAACTATTTTCTTATTATTATTTTTTTGATGAGAAGTTACTAGGAGTTGCTCAATGCAAAAATAATTTTAAAATCTTGACGAAATGATTCCGTATGAAGTTTACAACTTAGTGATAATCTCAGTAGTAAACTACTGCTACCTAGTGAATAACTAACTAATTTTATAGTTACGATTATATTGGGTCATTGTTTTTGGCTTATAAGGGTGGCAAATTGTTATTTCCCCTTGAAATCACCAGCACCGGAAATACTCTAATGTTTATCACCGTGTGAGTTTGAAAGAAAGTGGATCCTAGAAATCACTATTTTTTCTCTTTGAGAAAGACGAGAGAAATGTATGCACAAGCCGAGCAAAAATTGTTCTTGTTATTAATGAGGTATGCAATTATGCATGCAAGCTCATTTGGAACTTGTGAGTTTGAAAATTCAAAACCCATATTGGCCCTATATGGACCCATTACCCATATCATTGCATTTTCACTCTCAAATTTGAAAACGATGTAAAGTGCATGTACGTAATATATAATACACAACCCTGACATAAAAAAACACAAACAAATCTTCAGAAACATCCAATGGCAGATACAAAGAGAATAAAGCTAAGATAAAGTAAAGTCAAAACACTAAAATATTACTCAACCTCGGGCGGGAATCCAAAACACAGAAAACAACCGGTAATACCCAGTCAACAAGTAATCAAAGAGAAGAAACAACGCATGACTGTACGAATAAAGCAGGTCGTTTCATTGGCAGTTGGTAAGCATTAACTGTGTTTTTCTTCTTCTTCACTCTCTCTCTCTAATTTTTAGCTCTGAGAATTTCAGACACTTCCTACAAAAGTAGAATCTATCTTTGTTCCTTCCCAAAACACCCACTTTTTTCTTTACTTTAAGTTAGCTCAACTTCAAATTTCTATACTGGAAAAGGTTATAGTGGTGAAAAATTCGGTTAATTTGTCTGCATTGCATATTTTTTTGCTGCCTTGATGGTTTTGAGTTAGGTATATGAGTTTTTTCAACTTTACAACTTTATATATGTTTACCACTGTAAATTTTAATGAAGATATATACAAAGCTTGTAAAGATGGAATTTTTGTTGATCAGAAAGTTGTTTTACTTCATTTATTACTAATATATTAAACCCGTGAAGTATTGAATTTGAATATGTTATTAAGTTTATCCACTTCATTGAATATTATTTCTAGCTTGGGATTCTTTTTTGTTTTGTGTTTAACATTGTTATATAAATTTCACAACTGATTGAATGTTTTTTCTATGCTTGTTCAGGACTTGACACGAAGACAGGGCATGTTTTCAACTAAGAATGGTTGGGCTATTGATCTGATGCTAGTTTACCAGATTTTTGAGATTGTTTGGATTTAGATGCTTAAATTTGGGAGTGATGGGAGTGAAGCTAACTGCATTGCTTGTCTTTTGACATTTTGGTTAATTTGTTGGCTAGTTATAATTTCCACTGTAAATTATGGAGGCCACAGTTGATATCAAGAAAATGTTAGTGCCTGAAATATGTTCATCTAGAATTGTGTCTCCTTGCCGTGAGGAAAGTGGTGATGACGAGCTTTCTGTGCTTCCAAGACATACTAAAGTTATTGTTACCGGGAATAATAGGACAAAATCTGTTTTAGTTGGATTACAAGGAGTCGTCAAGAAGGCTGTTGGCCTTGGCGGTTGGCACTGGCTGGTGAGTCTTTATCAATTCCCAACTTGGTTGTAATTGTTTCATAGTCTTTTCGTGTGATTATTATGATTATGTTTATTTTTCAAATGTTATCTCTCTGTACACTACACTGTAATTTGGATGCTATTTTGTTGTAGAAATTATTGATATGATCTAAGTTTGTTTCCTATTTCATGTTTGTATTTGCAAAGAAAAAAGGATATTTAGATTATTATTAGTCCGGATTTTTTGTTTTTTTTAATCTTGAGTGCATATTTTTACTATAGTATGAGACAGGAATACAGGATTCACTTTCTAGTTTTGTGTTCTGGACTCTTGGTTAGATTGGAAAGTTATGTTTAGGTAGTAGCATTGCTTACGGGACGAGGTTTTAGTGGTTTAGAAGGTTTCTAACTCTGAGTTTATGTTTCCTATTCTTTCTGTAAGTGCAATACAAGCGCAGAAACGTTCCATTATTTTTTCCCTTTTTTCTCCCAATTGTCGGTGAACTAAAATTTTCTGCTTTGTGTTATTCTGGTCAGTCACAATATCTTGTTAATATTTCCATAAATTCATATAGTGAATTAATACTTCTGTAAGTTTGGTGTTTTAGGTTTTGAAGAACGGTGTGGAAGTAAAGCTACAAAGAAACGCTCTGATGGTGCTTGAACCTCCCACGGGGAATGAAGTTGACGACGATGATCATGAGTTAGATAACTCTTACAGTAGTTCTGACATGGGTGAAAAGGATAATGATTTCTGTAAGCCTCTTGTTCTAGGCCCGTTATATTTACAGTATTTGGCTTTTTGTCAATTCAGTGAAATTCTCTTTTATATAGAAATTAAATCTGTCTTTCATTATTGTGCAGCGAGTGGATTGCAATACCCTGGATTACAGTACGCTAGGCGCAGCAAACCGAGGGTTCGACTTCCAAAGCAGTGTCTTTCATCTGCTAAGTCAGTAGGTCGGAACAATTTAAAGGTTCAGTCTAATATCCATAAACCCCAACCGGTAAGAATATGGTGTTTGACAATTTTTAATCTAATTTGTTTGCCATCTGAGAACTTGTTTATTATTTATCTTTTATTCTTCTGTTTGTGCTTGTGTATTATCAGAGGCTGGACCTTGGTAAGCTAGGGATGTCTTCATTGTGGAGATACTGCAAACACTATAACCTTGTGAGTTTTGTTTACTTCTCTAGGCTGTTAGTTGTGCATTGTGCCTTTCACCATAAGCAAGACTGCAAGATAACTTTAATTCTATCTGGTGTCACTTGTCTGTTTGCGTGTTAAGCTAATAGTATATGTTCATGCTTCTCCGTCAGTATTCAATTTTATTTGTGTTGGTTTTAAGCATGACCACTTATATCTTATTGTAAATTTGTAATGCGTTTCTTAAAGAATCTACATTTAGTACCTATTTTAATTGGCACATGCACCCCACTCATATGTTCATTCTTAGTTCTTGGAGGATCTCAATCTGGAGACAAGTGTGAGGATATATCATCTAATAGTTTGGATCATATGATCATTCCTCATAATATTCATAAGATATGACGACATTTTCTCATTTTATTTCATGACTAATGCTTTCTTGCTGATTTATTTTGTAGGTCTATCCTAATACTAGTCTTACTCCTGGTCATTCAAAGGAACATTTAGTTAATATTGTGCAAAGGCACTTTTTGTCGCAGGTCAGTATTTCTTTCCTTATTTCTAATGTTTGTAATTGTGTATTTATAAGCTGATGGTTTGGTTGTTTTGTTAATCTTTGGATTTGACAGAGGTTGGATGAGACTCAAGTGATTCTGGAGTTCATCAATGCTGCCAAGAGATTAAAAATGAGTGACGAGGAGTAGAATACCTATTAGCTGATCAGTGGCTTACACAGGGGAAGTACATTTGATTTCCCATGATGCGTGTAGTATATATTCCAAATTTTCTATCATCCTAACTTCTGAATATAACTAAGTACATATGATTTATTTCTTAGAGTGATGGATCGAAGGGTTTACTGCTAACCATGTAGTGTGTCAAAATTTGGTAATTTACCTGTATTTATAGTCGCAGATGTGTAATATCACCAATGAAGTACATATTAATAGATTATACCACATCAATTGGTAGCTTCATCCCTGTTAGTTGTTATTACTGTCTTGTTATTTGATTGGCAAGATTACAGAACTAGTTATCTAGGATTGGTTGCAGTGCAGAGTGATGAGACAAGCCTATACAGTTGTATCTCTATTTTTTTGGCAACTTTGCTTTTCATCTATATAAGGTTTGATATGAGGAGATTAATAATAGTTCGACGAGGAAAAAGTCCTCCTGTTTAGGACTTTAGGTTAGGGTTGGTGACTGTAAAGCTTAAGATATGGTACAGCTATCATTCCTCTCTTTTGTGTCACGGGATAATGTGAGTCTTGTCCTTTTATAGTAAGTGGAAATTGCGACGTTGACATGACACTGGCCATAGTAGCATGCAATAAAAGAAACGTACATTTTAAAATTTGAAAGCATGGAAGCAGATTTCCTTGTTTGAAATTGGGCTGCCGTGGCTCGCAACTCTCATCATTACTCCAGCGCCTGTGCCATCTCTACAGAAATAGAAATATTTTCTTGATCTTTTTGGCTCAGGAGTCGGGACTCGGGAATGAAACTTCAATGCCAATAAAAAAATAACATGCGGGCCCCCACGGCATATATTGCGATAATTTGACGAATGCGGTCTTCTGATTTCTGAGTTCTGACTGAGTACAAACTTTACGCAAGGAAAAAGGTTGTGCTGTTGAAATTTTAGAGATGCCAACACATGTATTCTCGGCACGTCCCAATTTGTTTTCACACGAGCAGGAAAATAATTGTACTACTAATCAAGATGGGAGCGTGGAGGAGAGGAGAGATGCCTATAGTAGGATATGTTTTATTAACACGCAAGCAAAAGAAAATGTTGTGTGCACCAACAGTCTTACACCAACTCGGGTACTCTCATAATATATATATATATATATATATACTAATCTTATTCCAAAAAAATTATGTAATCATGTAGATATAATTAATACTAATTTTTGGTGGGGTACTAATGATTCTGATAACAATAAGATACACATGTTAGATTGAGAATAATGTTGTAAAAAAAAAAATAATGGGGGCTATAGGTTCAGGCACTCTTATTCCCAAAATAAAACCTCTCCAAGATTTGTTGGAAGATAATGTCTGAACCAAACTTGTTATGGGGAAAACACTCATTTTTTGAAAGCTAAAACTAAAATATCTGCTTCTAAGTGGTGGAAGAATGTTATTAAGGTAAAAAATGATATTTCATTTATTCCTTGTTGGTGTATTTCTAGTGGCTCTAATATTAATATTTGGGAGGATAATTGGATCCCATCCCTCCCATATTAAAAAAAACCTTTTGGTCCAAAACTTTGTGATAATATTTATTCCCATATATCTTACTTGATTGATCAAACTATTTCTTCTTAGAATATTGATATTATTAGTCTGTTGTTCCCTCCGGATATTCAACATGAGATTTTTAAAACTAATATTCACTCATCCAACACATCCCAAACTCTGTTTTGGTCTGTAGAAAAGAACGGTATTTTTTATGTGAAATCTGCTTACAATTGATTTCTTTCTCAGTCTTCTATACCTAAGCTTAGTAATGGGCATGGTTTTCTAAAGAAATATTGAAATTTTATATGGAAATTGCATTCTCCTTTAAGGATTAAAAATTTTATGTGGAAACTTATGAGATCTATTCTGCCTACTAGGAAGATTTTATATGATTGACATATTTGTGATATTTCTTGATGTCCTAGATGTAATGATAGTGTCGAATCTATTGAGCATACTATTTTTACTTGTCCTAAGATTATTAGAGTTTGGTTTGCTTCTCCTTTAGCTTTGTCTTTTGAATCCTGGGATAGGCACTTCTGGGTGCAAAATTTGATCAATAAAATATGTTATAACTGTCTTAATAATGAGGATGTCTTAGCTTCTCTTATTACTTTGGCCAATATAGCTTACTTTATTTGGCTTGATAGAAATAATCTCACATTTGACCCAAACTATAATCCTCTTAATTTTTCCCAGATTCTTTCTCAAGCCCATAACTCGATCCTACCCGTTACACCCCCTATTATTCTTAAGTATTTAATTCCACAACTACATATCAATGATCTTTTCATGCTTTGCTCTGATGGTGGGTTTGATCTATTTAGTAGAGATGCTGGTGCTGGTTTTACTATTAACCTGTGGAATAAACACATAACCATTGTAGGAAGCAAGCATTTCAAAGCCGATTCTCAACGGAAGAAATAGAGCTGCTGGCACTTAAAATCGGGCTTGAGGAAGTGTTGCACTCAGGTATAAATAAGATAGTTGCTTGTTCAAACTGCCACAACCTGATGAAAACTGTTAATGAAGGCAATTCAGATTTGTCTTGGAGTCTACTCAGTATTTTGTAAGAGATAATATCTCTTAAACAAAACTTTGCTTATTTTAAACTAGTGTTCTCTCCTAGAGAACTGATTAGGCATGCTCATTTTCTGGCCGATTCAACAAAGCTTAATCTCATTTTGGGCTGTAATAATGTAATTCCTAGAGCTGTCCAAAATTGCTCCAGTCAAGTACAAACTGCACTGTATGATCTTTTCGCTATATGCTAAAAAAAAACTCGCCAACTCGTAGAAACTCGTAGAAGTGGCCTATCTGTCTGTCTGTCTGGGTTTTTTTGGGTGAGGGTGGGGGTGTTCTATACTCAATTTGAAATGGCTAGGCAGATGCCTAAGGACGCCTCAACTTTATTCGAGTAACAGTGGAGAATGTAGTGTAAATGTAAATGTGTAAGGTATAATATAACCACTAATTTCACCAATTAGCTGAGTTTCCCTTCTCATGGTATTAAATAGTATGAACTTATATTCGAAGAGAAAATAGGATGAACGTATTTTTTTTGTACCTATTTGTTATGAGCGTCATACAAGTATACAACAACGAAGTATGAAGTAGCAAAGTATATATTTTCTTTAGGATTATCGAAAAAAAAGAGAGAGTATATATTTTCAGGGGAAATATCCAAAAGCATCAGTTTTTTAGGCCAAAATTCAACTATGCTGACTCTCGTCTAGTAGTTTAACCTCTACCCAAATTTAGTTATTTTAAGCCAATGATATATGAGTCCAGATTCAGTGAGGGTAACCGCACAAGTCAACTTGTGTGGGCGCAACTAATCCCATTAGATTAACTTTGAGATTACGATTAGATAACGAGTGATTAACACCGTTTTCTATTACGTTAGCTGTCAAAATCTTTTATTTTGGTAACAAAATCTAAACCAATGGACACAAATCCAAAATTCAAAAGAGAGCCCGCCCAAAAACTCATCTTCTTCCCTCCTATTGAACCCATGTAACTAACAAATGAGCCGACAAATTGATTTCGTAAACTACAAGCTATGCACACCAGACCCCGTTTTTGCATTCCCCGCCCCCATTGCCACATCTTTGTTTTTCTTGCATAGAAGTGTGTACACGCGTCTAAAAGACGTATCAATCAAAATCCCAACTGCTTAATAAACAAGATAATTTTGCTGAAAATTTCTACCTACTAACCATTCAAACCAATTTAAATGGGAGTAGTATTAAGGGGGGAAATCTTCCCAATTATAAAGTTTCAATGATACATAGCCCTGAACTAGAACAACTAATGGGTGTTCATCAGATACAAACAAACAACAACAACAACTAATGGGTGCTATGAAGAAGCTCCAAGATTCTCATTCCATAGGCATCAGGTTCTAGCCTAAACAACGTACAATCCCATTACAGAAAAAAAGATGACCCGCTATGCTAAAAACGAAGATGCAGATAGCTATCTCTGGTAAGGAGAATTAGTTGATTTGATTATATTTTTTCTCTTCTGAAGGAAACTTTGAAGAGACTTCTTCATAAGCATGCCATTTGGACTATGCAGTTGAGATTGTTTGAAGGCATGGTGATCCAGGTTCTGAATGAGAATCATGTGAACTTTTCAACTTTTCATCAGTTTCTCTCCTTGCATGGTATATGATTGCTCTAGCCTGCATTTAATTAAAACCAAATTATCAGTAAACTTAATCTTTAAACAAAATTATCACTAAACATTTGAATGTGAACTCCTCCATACTTCAATTTTTGGGTCGATTTGGTTGTCACACAAATTAGTTCAGGAGCACAATAGGAGAGAAGAAGATGAGTTTTTCGCGGGTTCTCTTTTGGATTTTGGATTTGTGTCCATTGGTTTAGATTTAGTTACTTAAATAAAAGATTTTGACAGCTAACGTAATAGAAAACGGTGTTAATCACTGTTATCTAATTTTAATCTCAAAGTTAATCTAATGGGATTAGTTGCCACTCAAGTTAACTTGTGCGGTTAACTTGTCCGCTCATTATCATTGGCTTAAAATAAATCCGGGTACTCAAACTACTGAATATACTCATGATATATTGAATGAAATCATTTTAAAATGGGTAGGATATGAGTCGAGAATTTAGTATCTGTAAGGGACATCTCACTAGTCACATCCCACTAGTCACGTAATGTGCACAAGACTTACATGTAACGACTCTCCTAATTAGGGCAGGGAAATGGGTCGGGTAGACCCGAATCCGATCCGACCCGATTACCAAATACATTGGATTCGGGTCGATTTTCATATCCGTTTATATATTCGGGGGTCGAATTCGGATTCGGGTATGTTGGGTTCAGATTCGGATATACTTTTTGGGGTTTTTTTTTTGAATTTTTAGTGTTATCCAATCGGATTAGTTGGGTTCGGATCGGGTTCGGATATTAAATTTCGGATATGATCGGGTTCGGGTTTGGATACTGTGAAATTATTCGGATTCGGATATAGCCATATCCGACCTGATCCCTGCCCTACTCCTAATATAATGTGACCCCCAAACATATGAACGCCCATGACACTTGCTATATCAGAACATTCGCATATTCAGCAGTCCAGTGATTCGTCACTCGACCCCATCTCCTCCTGACGTCATCACACCGCTACTGTCATAATTACTAACTTTATCCTTAAGTCCCTTTTCCGCCGTAATACATGTATCATTACAGCCATCCACCATAATTACGGAAAAAAATTATCATTACACCCTATGCCAACTCCTATAGACCTAAACACCTACAACTGTTATCCGCATGCCTCTCACAGACACTTGTCATTCATTACGACCTCACATCTGTACTCATCAGTACACGTGTCGCACCTAATGCCCACTCTCAATGACTATAAAAGTCATCCTCTAAGAGCTACGTGTGGTTTGATTCCAGTCTCACGGACATAGTACTGAATACGTAAACATCTTATTACTCATAAAGAGCAACCATTAACACCCAACAAAACCATCTCCTCTTCATTATTCCAACTTAAGAGCTAAGAACTAAGTCTTAATCTTTGGTATAAATTTAGACATTTATATTTAGCGCCGTCTATGGGGAGTTAATCATTTAGACATTTACATATATTTGGTGCTGTCTGTTTGTTTAAGGCATCATGAATTTCATTCCAGACTACATCCATCCAAAGCGTCAACATATTCAAGGCTAAGCATTTTTATTTTTTCATTTACATTTCTCCTTTTTTACTAACAATGACCTGACATTTCAATATTTATGATGCTTGATCAATGAGGGTTTGGCTTTAATTTGTATCCTCTAAAACTCAAATTCAAAACTCACATGCCGAGCGCTTTTACAACGGCCTCATCAATGCATATATACAAAATCCAAGTAGGCCCACGACCTAACTTTTGGTATTCCACTACAAACAATATTTGATGACTGAGGTGTAGATTTTTGCCAAACCCTCACCAAGTCAAGTCATAGTGAATACAGAGACGTCATTAACAACCAAGCTAAAACATTTCTATTTTTTCGTCATCATTTTACTTACAACATTCCAAACTTTTACTAATTGCCATCGACATTTTTTATGGCATAACTTGACATATTGCAGGTCAATCCAACAACTTTCGATCACCGAGGGATTGATTTTAATCTATGTACTCAACCGATCAAATCCTAAACCCAATAAGTCCAACGGCCTAACTCTTGGTAACAAGTGCTCAATGCCCTCACAACGTCATCAAAAACATCACACTGCAAACAATACTCGACAATTGTGGGATAGATTAAAATCACGCCCTCAAAATGATCAAGGCACGACGTCTCAAGTTCCACACTGAGGGCTAACAGTCGCATTTACGGTCTACAACAACCAAATGCTACACGCAGTTTGTAAGCCCTCTCCTACTTGCATTGACTGAGGCCATTCGCTTGCACACAACATCTACATATGTTAAGCTAACATCATCTCACTTTCAAATGCTCACTCAACCTCAAGGAGCTCACATGCACACGACTCTCTTATCAATCTTGCTATTATACCAACAAGTCTTACAATGACTTCTCAAAGGCTACATTCATTCTCATTTCAATTACGACCCGACTCAAAACCTCAACACACTGAGGCCTTCCACTCCCTCTTTTACATTCATCCAGTTGAACCAGTTGACCAGTCATCAACAAATACTCAACAACAACAGCCAACAAGTGCCTTAAGTTATTGTAAGGGAGTGATATCCCCCTTTAGGAATATCAGGCACTTACTCAGCACGGTGGAAATATCACACCGACCTGTGACCAGATCGCACCTATAAGCTAAGAGAACGTTCTAGCACAATTCGCGCCAGTACGCGAACCAGGCTATAACGTGACTCAGCTTGCCTTCTAGAAGCAATCATGAACAAAGAGGCACATGCACGGATCACTGCCACCAGCTATTGACCACTGTCGCAAGCTACTTGCCCAGACTACTAATCTCCATCATCACATCAGACCTATAAAGACAGTTCTCGCACGCCTCCTTGATCTAGACCCCACGTTGGTGATGCACTTTACACGTGGTGGCCGAGGATTCATGCTGAACATCTATAAATACCCCTCCCATGAACTATGTCAGACCTGATTCTTCTCTCCCGGACGAATCGAGAGAAAGATACGTAGGCAGTTCACTCCTAAGCCGAACTCGGTCCCCATAATAACCCATTCCAGTTCCCATCCAACTGTATTTGTAAAGGAAAGCTGAATCACGCCTTTACATTGGCGCCATCTGTGGTCTCGATTACTTGAGACATCATCTTCACACAAACCAAAGAACCAAACACCAAAAACCAAATATCTCAAGCCCACGAAGCATGGCAAGCCTCGAAGCTTAAGTTCAAGGCCTCACAAACCAGTTAGGCTTAACCAATGAGAGTATTTCCTTGCTCAGGCAAGAAAATGCTGCTCTCCGTGCACAAGTTGACGCTCAACAACAGCCAACTGGTAACGTCGCTGAGAACGGCATCAACGAAGTTAATCAACAAATTAATGAGTTGTCGCAACATATCGACCAGAGCGCAGTACGAAAAGACGCATCCCAGATCGTTTAGAAAATGCTCAAGACATACCACACTTCCCTATTCACCACAGAGGTACTCAGTAAACCTTATCCTCAAGATTTTGTCCAGCCACGTTTCCCAATGTACGATGGCAGCACATGCCCCAACCAACATGTAGCCCGCTACATTCAAAGTCTGACACTTTTACAAACTCCGAGTTTGACCATCTTCATCATGCCGGCTTTTTCCGCCCATTTCAAAGATGGCCCACTCGATTGGTTCTTTTCACTCGAGTCGGATTCGATCAAAACCTTCGAGCAGCTCACTGATCTGTTTGCCAGCCAGTACGTGCACAACAGATGTAAAAAAGCAGATCTGGATTCACTCTTCCAATTATCATTTGGAGAGAATGAAACCATTCGCCAGTTCCTAGGTCGGTTCAAAGCCGAATTGTTATGCATGGAGAGTGGCCTCAAAGAATTTTTTGCCAGACTGGCATTCTCCAACGCCTGTCGGGTGTGTAACACAGACCTCTCCAGGTCGCTGATGAGATCGCGTCCAGAAACCCTGTCTGAGCTATATGCTCAGGTCGACAAATATATCAAGCGGCAAGAAGGGTTGTTATGACATCACGGTCCTATCGGGACGACCAAGAAGTTCGCGGCAATCTCGACGCGACACCCCACCGCCAAAAAGCGGTCCAGTCGCAAAGCACCCAAATTCGCAACCGCGGATAACAACGAGAGTTTATTTGTCGACACGCCTCCCAACTATATCTTGGAAAAGATCAAGCGAGCCTCATACTTCCATCTTAGCGTACGGCAACCGGAAGACCGACCTGACATGCCCTACTGCGCTTTCCATAAAGCAAAATGTCACGAGACCGACGCTTGCTGGGGGCTCAAACATTATCTCCAAGATCTCATTGAAGCCGGACAAATAAAGCAGTACACCAACATTGCTGATGGCGACTTGCGCCACAAGCTTATGGCCCGCCGAGTGCGTAGCAGATCTCCACCCCGCAGGGAACGACAAAACATCCAAGCTCGCTCCCGCAGCAGAGGACGCCCCGTCGACCGTTCCCATCATGATCGCCGCCTACACTCGTCAGATCGTGACAACGGTAGAACCATCCATATGATCACTTTCCCAGATGATTCTGTTACTTCTTCCAGAGAGAAACGAAGGTGTGTCAGCGCTCTTCAAGAAGTCTACCATTTTTCTTCACAAGCAGCACACGCCCCGCGACACTCGGTCGCCATTGAGGGGATATCACTTTCACAAAGGCTGACCTCTCCAAGGTCTGCCTCCCTCATAACGATGCGTTGGTCGTCCACGTCAGGATTAGCGACTGGACAGTTAAGCGCGTCCTGATAGACCCTGGTAGCTCTTGCATCATTTTGTTCTACCACACAACTCTAGGAGATGAACCTACCCAAGTCAGTCTTCATAGATCCTATCGCTTCTCTTTATGGGTTCAATGGCTCCAGGGCCGACCCAATCGGTGACATCATACTCCCAGTTTTAGTGGGATCAAGAGAGGATAAAGTCAGCTTCAACATGTTTCAGCATCTTGGACATTAAGTCATCCTACAGCGCCATCCTAGGACGGCGTTGGATTCATCAAATGCAGGCCGTCGTACCATCTACACTGCATCAAGTCCTCCGTTTTCCAGGCCCCAGGGGCATGATGGAGCTTCGTAGCAACCAGCTTGAAGCCTATCACTGTAATTGATCCTTTCAACACACAAGACCGTTGAGGCCCCAATCAGCATAAGAGATGAGCCCACCAGCTACACTATGGCAAAAGACCTGGTCGCCAAAGTCAAAGGCAACGCACCAACTCAGAGCGCTGGAGGCTCCAACAAGAAGGCATATCCATCTGAACAGACTCCGAAAGTCGCCAAAGCAGCCACTCACTCACTTGTCAAGACACCAGAGATCACTCCCGTAACCAGTGTTCCACCTGTTCAGACCACAGAGGTCGCCCCACCGGATCCCCTACTAACAAAACGGCCGCGGCAGAAATCCGACCTTCGTTTGTCATAACCACGGTCATCCTGCACTGGGGTCATAACCACAGAAAACGATCCAACTTCTGTAGCAGCTCCAACCACTCATCAGACCAACAACGCATCCACAGAGCTCAACCCCCCAGAGGACGCTCTCCCAACACAAGCTATGGCAGCAGCTGAAGAGAGGCAACGAGTGAATCTAGGAACGGAAGATGACCCTAAATTCGTCTATGTAGGGGCTAACCTCGACCACACACTCAAAGCCCAGCTTGTAAACTTTTTGTCCATGAATAAAGATGTTTTCGCTTGGTTGTATATTGACGTGCTAGGTATATATCCTAGTGTCGCCTGCCATAGGCTGAACGTCAACCCTAGTGCCAAACCAGTTCGACAGCGACCTAGGAGACTATCACTACGGTTCCAAAAAGCAATCAACGATGAGGTTGATAAACTCAAGCAAGTCGGGTTCATCCGAAAGGTCGACTACCCAGATTGGATCGCTAACATAGTGGCGGTTCCAAAAAAGAATGGCACGGTCTGCCTCTGCGTTGACTTCACCAATGTCAACCAAGAAACACCCAAATACAGCTTCCCGTTACCAAGGATCGACCGATTTGTGGACCAGACCTGCGGCCACGAGCTCCTCTCCTTCATAGATGCTTATAGTGGGTACAACCAAATACCACTTGCTGAGGAAGATCAAAAGAAAACATCCTTCATTACCGAATAGGGGGTTTATTGCTACAACGTTTTCCATTCGGCCTCAAGAACGCTAGAGCGACGTATCAACGAATGGTAACTGACATGTTCCAAGACATGTTAGGAGACACCATGGAAGTATATATTGATATCATGGTCATCAAGAGCAAAAAAGCAGGTGACCACCTCACTCACCTCGAGCAAGCGTTGTCTAGGTTACGCAGAACTCTCATGAAGCTGAACCCAGAAAAATGCCTTTTCGAAGCGTCCTCCGGCAAATTTCTGGGCTATCAGATCTCACAACGTGGGATCAAAGCTAACCCAGATCAAATTCGCGCGTTCTTGGATATGCCCGATCCGCAGATAAAGAAGCATATATAGAAGCTATCAGGCATGGTTGCCGCACTCAACTGATTCATATCTAAGGCATCAGACAAGTGCCGACCGTTCTTGTAACTCCTAAAAAGGCGAGCAGTTCTCATGGAACGATCAATGTCACCAGGCTTTTTCCACTCTCAAAGAGTACCTCACAACACGCCAAACCAACAGACGGCGAAATGCTGGGGCTGTATCTAGCAATATCAGACTTCGTTATTAGTTTGGTTTTGTTCAAGGAAGACAACAACTCAGAAAAATCAATCTACTTTACGAGTAAGACACTAACTCCAGCCGAAAAGAACTACTCTTACATCGAAAGAGCAGTTTTAGCACTGTTATACTCTGGAAGGAAATTTAGACCATATTTCCAGGCACACCCAATCAAAGTACTTATCGACCTCCCGTTGAAGAAGATACTTCACAAGGAAAACAAGACAACTCACATCGAGTTCGTCCCGCGCACCTCGCAGAAAGGACAAGTCGTGGTTGATTTCCTTGCCGACTTCCCTGTGGACGATCTACATTGGGAGCCAGAGATAGACATCCTACCTCCCAAGCACAGCGACAAGACTGTTTGGTCCCTCTTTGTAGATGGTTCCAACAACCCGGGCGGAAGTGGCATTGGCATCGTATTAGTATCGCCCGCCGGAGAAGTAATGGAGAAATCAATTTGCATCGACTTTGCGACCTCTAACAATGAAGCGGAGTACGAGGTAGTAATTATGGGGCTTAGAATGGCGCTACAGCTAAGAATCAGATGAGCCAAACATATATGGATGCAACCCATCATAGAGTACATTCAGAAAGGCACACTCCCGGTAGAGCAGAGCAAAGCCAGACAGATACCATATCAAGCACGTCGCTATTGTGTTATGAATAACAAGTTGTTTCGAAAATCCGCCAGAGGACCTCACTTGAGATGCATAAGTCCAACTCAAGGTCAATTGATTTTTGCTGAGATTCATGAAGGAGAATGCGGCAATCATGCTAGAGGTCGTTTTTTGGCCCACAAAGCGATCTCTCAATGATACTTTTGGCCTCGCATGCAGATCGACGCCAAAGTATATGTGCTCAAATGCATCAAATGCCAAACTTTTGGCCACAACATCATCCAACCCACTCGTGAATTGATCAGCATTGCAAGTCCCTGCCCATTCCACATGTGGGGCATGGACATCATGGGACCATTCATCCCACAGAAGAGCACCGGGTTCCGCTTCGTTTTAGCTGCAACCGATTATTTCACTAAGTGGATCGAAGCAGTTCCTTTGGCACATGTCAAGGAGTCACATGTTAGAAATTTTATTTGGACTCACATTGTCACCAGATTTGGTCTGCCACACACCTTGGTGATGGACAACGGTTCCCAGTTCAAAGGCAAAATGGTCAAAGAATTTTTGGCCAAGTGGAAGATAGTTCACGCATTCTCCACTCCACAGTACGCTCAAAGCAATGGTCAAGCAGAGGCCAGCAATAAGGCCATATTAGAAAACTTAAAGAAAAAGATTGAAAAGAACAAGAGCCAATGGCCAAACCAGCTAGAGAACATTTTGTGGGCTCATCGCACCACAGCTCGCTCCAGCACAGGCGAATCACCATTCTCCTTATGTTATGGCATCGAAGCTGTTATTCCAACCGAACTGACAATCACAACAACTAGATCCGAGCTTGTCGAGTCAGGACATAATGACTCGGTCCTAGCCCGAGAGGTTGATTTGTTGGAGGAGCGCCGCGATCTGGCAGCTATCAGAGTGGCATCATATCAACAGATTCTAAAGAGGTCCTACAACAAACGAGTACATCCTAGATCCTTCCAGCCTGGTGATCTAGTTCTGAAAAAGACGCAGGATGACTCCAAACTAGCCGCAACTTGGGAAGGACCATACGTAGTGGACCGAGTTGTGGGCAATAGGGCCTACTAGATCAAGACATAAGAAGGGAAAGCACTTCCACGACCTTGGAACACTTACTTGTCAAAAAAATTTTATCAATAAAAATTCAGTCTTGTACACAATCATGTTCTTAATCTTTGATAATTCAGATAGTTTAGTTACATTCGTATTGTCAACCACTCCATTCAAATACTTCTAGGATTAACTCCGACAGAACGCTCTTCGCGAGCAACACGCTCTCAGGAGCTTACAGGCTCATAGCCTCTCCAAATCTCGCTAAGTTGAGGACCTATACTCCTAGGATCAACTTCGTGAGAACGCTCTCAGCGAGCCATGCGCCTCCAAATGACTTAAAACGCTCTTTTGCGCAGCAAAGACGCCGGGAGCTTACAGGCTCATAGCCTCTCCAACTCTGGCTAAGTTGAGGACCTATAATCCTAGCATCAACTTCGTGAGGACGCTCTCAGTAGGCAATACGCCCTCAGGGGCTACACACACTTTCAGAAAGCAGTACGCCTTCAAAGGCTAAATGCGATCATCACGAACAGAACGCTCTCAGGAGCTTACCGGCCCTTCGCCTATCTAAATCTCGCTAAGTCGAGAACCTATACTTAGAGGTTCATCCCAGCAGTGAGATTGCTCACTTGAGCACTACTTAACAAGCATATCGCTTTCTTAACCTAAGTCTCGAGCTTCATATCCACAATATGCTACAAGCATCATAAACGGAATAGTAGCGAAAAGAGATCAAGCATAAGCAAAAACATGAATTCCATGCATATTCGTTAAAAGTATTGCGGGCCCAAAGCCCAGGCATTTGTTAACGCTTCCACCGATTTGCTGGGTTTACCCAGGAAATCCAGATCGGTAGCTTTTACATTTGTTGAAAGGCATCGAGCTGCCACTTTCGTGGAAACCAGCTCGTCAAGTATCTAACCAAAAAGGCGAACTGCTCAGGCAGACCTGAGAAACCAGCTCTATTGTTAACTCTCCTATAGAGAGGCCAGATCGCAACACAAATAAACAAAACAACTATTTTCAATGCTTACAAAGAGAAGCTCAGGCAATCAGCGTCCTACATCTGTCACAAGATGCTTAATTATCCCTTGGCGCGGCATTGGTCGAGGGAAGATGACTCGCATCACGGGCAACAACAAGCGCGGCGGCGTCTTCAGCTTCCTGGTCATGCTTCTCCAGTAGCTCCACATACAACTCCGCTAGTACAGAGTGATCCTCACAAGTTCGATCATACTCTTTTTGCGCCTTACGAGCCACCATTTGACACTGTTTGGCATACTCAGTCACAGACGCCAACTGCCTCTGCAGATCCATCATTGAGTTTACCAGTTGTACAGTCTTCTCCCCGGCCTCATGATGCTTGTTCCTTAGGGACGCCAGCTTTTTCTTATCGGGCTCCCAAGCATAACGCATCATAGCCAGCTCGGCCACGCCACCATCACCACTACCAGGTCGCTGAACAGTATGTTTCAATCTATCATACCCTGCCAAGAACTGCATGAAGGACATTAACGTTCAATCGTCCTCATTCAAGTCACAATACAATGTATAAATAGAAAGCTTACCAAACAACAAGCCGCGTCGGTGGTCTTCAGGGTCGTCTCCAAGCTTTCACTCTCCAACTCGACTTTGTCACCATCGAGCACTATGGACGCCGAGTGAAAGCTACAATCAGAATGCTTCACCATGCGCTTCTTCCCAATACGACCAATGTAGTAGAAGTCACTCCCCACATCACCACGACGCGGGGACGAGCTGCCAGACGCAGCATGGCGATCTTGCTCCCGATCGTCACCCCCTCTGCCACTCGGAGACCTGAAGACGAACCCTCCAGGTCGCCCACCTCCCCCTACTTTCGCACGCTTGCCTTTCCTAGCGCTAGAATCATCAGCTTTACGCTTACCATGGTTCCCCAGCGGGTGAGGTGGAATGTCATCTACTCCATCACGAGAGGTGAAGTTTCCCTCTCCCCCTCACTACCACCAACACTCTGGGAATTACGTCTAGCCATTTTCAGACATACAAATCACATTCAAGCATCAGCGAGCTAGCACACAAACAAAGTTTCCTAAGATAAACCACGAATCAAGCGAAGCACAGACGTACCTGAGATGATCAGTAGAACGACGGAGCCTTGCACCATCTAAGAAAGCAGAGCAAACTTGAAGAAAAAGAAAAGCAAATACTCTTCAATTTCTCAAATCAGTTCTATTTATGCCTACTGTTTCGGCAATAAACTGCTTCAACACAACGAGAGCAATGGTAAAGAACACACTAAGAAACAGAGGAATTTGATGTTGGGGGAGATGAAACTGAACCAAATAATGGCTGCCTACGTACCCAAGATCTGTTCTCTAGGGATCAAGTTTCCACGTAGTTCCTTATGAAAAATAATGTGGTATTTATATAGGTAGAGTAGAGAGTCCTTGTAGCTAAAGTAATCTTGTTGCTTGAGTAATTGTGATAGAATACAACTGTCAACTGATAATTATCTCTTTGATGAGAAATGAATCTGGACATAAATCAATGTACATTAGTGGCAAGCCATGTGGCTAAGGTTCAGCCTTAGACACATGAGTTAATGGGCCTGTACATTGATCCATGATATTGCGAATTGGGCTTTATCCCTGTTGATTAAATGAATAAAATAGAGACCCCTACTAATGGACGTTTGCCACGTAGGTGGGGGTCGAAACACCGCCCCCTCTTTGTCAGGCGAACAAAGTTCACAAGGCAAAGAAGAGAAGAGAAATCACGGAAAACGTGAATTAATAAAAGAGCAAGCGGAGTGTATAACAAAGTGTCGTGTGAACGTAAACGATAAGAAAAATGTACAATCGGGAAAAATCGTGAATTAGCGGAAACGAAATAATGTCAAATAAATGTAGACGTGACACAATGACGTAGTTAAAGAAAAACCGGCCGAAAACGCATAGATAGAATAAAAGATGCACATAAAGAAAATACGGGCGAAAATATTAAAAAGAAATTGAGTGCCGAAAACTATACCGAACGTATTTCGTAACAAGGCGAAAGGGAGGTCGATGACGCATACCACCGGAATAGCAATACGAGGATTAGGCCGTTGAAAACTGTGGAGATAAATCCGCGAATTATCCGACGGAACGGACATAAATCGGGCCGGCAATCGCGGAAACGAAATAAATGGAATTCGATATATCTCCTCAAATAACGAAAGATGTCACGCGTGAAAATACTACGAAACTAGGACTCCTAAATTAAATCCGGATTGGATAACGCTTATCATCAAGGCTTGTACATGAAGTCGGTTTGGTTTAGCTAATAGAATCACACATGGACTCAAATACGGGACCAAATTTGAAAGAATATATAAACAGAGAATAGAAAGCGTCCATGCCGAGGGCTCATACCGCAAAGACTGTGTCGCCTTCGTTTTGACTAGCAGGTGCACGTCTCTCTTGATCTTCATCTTTGTTAACGAGGGCTCATAACGCGCAAGTGGAGGGCACAGCGTTGGGCTGGGTGCACCGCAGTCGAAAAGACGGTGCCACACGCCGGCGAATCGACCTTAACACAAAGACCAAACAAAGATACCTTCCGGTGGCAAACGTCCATGGATCAATGTATCGTTACCTTTTGCCGGCCTTGCCAAGACATCTCAAAGTTCTTGCTTACTTCCCCATCCATCTTGCCAACATATTGTTTCAACACTTCCGGCTTCAAAAATGACATGATTGCACCCCTCACACGCTTATGATCGTCACCACTCAACTCAAACAGATTCCTTTGTCCCAAATTTTTTTTTTTTTTTCATGGATTGAGGTTGCTTTGGTTGCCGAAAGTACGTTACTAGTAAACACAAACTTGTTTGCAGGTTGTCCATGAATAAAAACTGTTGGAAGTCCAAAGAGAGTGAGCTTTGATATTGGACCATACTCCGTTAGGTTACTCTATCTTCAAGCCACTTTTCTGCATCAGAGTTCGCCTTCATGGCTCGAAGAAGTCCCAAACTTTGACCTATCATTGGGAGTCCTAGCGATCCAGTGACAATCTGTCTGTTCTTCTTCTTCTTGTTTTAGTTACAAGAAAGATGACTAGAAAAAAAATAGTAGGATAGTGAAAAACAAAACAAGTTCCATGGTGGAGTTATTTGTTTCTTAGTGCGACTTCGGCATGAGCGGCAAGAGGGAAAACGATGATGGCGCTGAACCAAACCAATATGAATAAACAGGCTATGGTGCAACGCCCTCCTAAGGACGAGGCATGGTAACCGCACTTAATGACCGGCTTGTGCATGCGAAGATTTTGAAAAAAAACATGATACGGTGAAACGCCCTCCGGGAAGGGCACCGCACTGTCCCATTGAAGTTGGTTAGGGTTCGCCCT
Source organism: Coptis chinensis (assembly GCF_015680905.1). NCBI lineage: Eukaryota > Viridiplantae > Streptophyta > Magnoliopsida > Ranunculales > Ranunculaceae > Coptis > Coptis chinensis. The sequence goes on along the minus strand of NC_141458.1, from coordinate 117,035,262 downwards.
TGTGGACTCGCGGTGAACCCGGTTTTGAGCAATCTGACCCGATTTTCGTTCTCTTTTTTTCAGGTAGAAACTACCGTAATACACGGACGAAAAAACACTCGAGCAGAAAAACTCGATGACGATCGCAGACTTGGTGAGGTGCAAAGAAGGTGACAGATACAACGACTATCTGGAACCGCGTCAATGGTCGCTTAAGGAAATACAGAAAATACTAGGACTCGAGAAATTTGAGATAGATGAAGTGTACGAATTTGAAACGAAAGTCGAAGAAGATGAAGTAGTAATGGCTTACACACAATTAAGTTGCGGGAGTGCAAGTCCGTTAAGCAAAGAAATTGCGCAATTATTGAGTTATTTTGGGCTGCCGAAGAAGACGGAGAAAAGTTCGGAGAATAGGACAAAGCGTAGGCAAAAAACTTCGACAAGTCAGTATTTTATTTTATTTTTTTTTTTTTTTTTATCAATTATCGTAAAATTTTGGTTAAGTCTGAATGATTGACGAAAATATTTGTTTTGTTGTCGTAGGTTGAAACGGCGGAATTACGGGCAAAAAATATTGACGAAAAGTTTTGAACGGAAAGATCACAATGCCGTAGAAAAAATAATAATAAAAAAGCTAAATAAAGTTTTCGCTTAGAAAGTTAACGTAATGCAAATTTTTGCCGTACGGAGAAACAACAGTTGTACGAGCCTCGGAAAGTTTCGCTCAGAAAGTTTGGCTTAATGCCTTAGAAAAAAAATAATGAAGCTGTCAAAAATTTCAGTCGGTAAATTTCAGAGAAAAGATCGCGAGAATGCCTTAGAAAAATAATGATAATGACGAAAATTTTTCGCCGGAAAATTTTAGGAGAAAGATCGACACAATACCATAGAAAAATAATGAAAAATCGAAAATTTCCGCTCGGAAAATTTTTCGGAGAAAGATCGGCACAATGCCTTAGAAAAATAATGAAGCGGACGGAAAGTTTAACTCTGAAAGTTTTTCATTCAGAAAGTTCGACTTAATGCCTTATAAAAAATAATAAAGATGGAAAAAGTTTTCGCGAAGAAAGGTGACGTAATGCGAATTCTCGCCGCACGGAGAAACGGCGGTATTAGGAGCAAATTATATTCATAAAGAGTCGACGGTGAAAAGTGTAGCGCAGAAAGACATCAATTAATGTCGTAGAAGAATTAAAGAAGCTGACAGAAGTTTCGTTGAGAAAGAGCGGCACAATGCGTTAGAAAAAGAATGACTGCGGAAAATAGTTAACCGAAAGCGCTAAGCGAAGCGAATGCATATTTCGATAGCGGAAAATAGTTAAACAAAAGTGGAAAATAAAAGAACTGGATTGTAAAGGAAAGAATGATAGAGAATGTCGGGGTGACTATTCGAAAACCAATGACTAAAGAAAAAGTGTCGTTCACCGTGGATGAACTCGAAAAATACTTTAAGCGGTGCCAATGATTATTGACAAAGATGAAACATGTATGTTAGTATTTTTATTTATCAGTTATCGTAAAATTGTGGTTAAGTCTGAAAAACTGACGAAAAGATTTGTATTTTTGTCGCAGGTTGAAATGGCGGAATTACGAGCAAAATATAGTTACAAAGAGTCGACAGAGAAAAGTTTCGCGTAGAAAGATGTCAAGTAATGTAGTAGAAGAAATTAAATAATGAAACTGTCGGAAAGTTTAACTCGGAAAGTTGTACTCATAAAGATCGGCACAAGGCCTTAGAAAAAATAAGGAAGATGAAGAAAGGTTTTGCTCAGGGTGATCGCGCCGCAATGCCGTAGAAGAAATAAAGAAGTCGGAGAAAATTTTCGCTCAGAAAAATTAACGAAAAGTGTCTCTCAGAAATATCGGCCCACTGCCTTAGAAGCCGACGGAAAGTTTCGTTGAGAAAGAGCGGCGCAATGCCTTAGAAAAATAATGAATCACGGAAGATAATTAACCGAAAAGTGCTAAGGGTTTAATGCAGATTTCAAGAAGAAAATGAAGATTTAATTGAAGCGGAACCGTAAGATAATTGAGAGACAATTGATTAGGTAATTGTGTGAATGTAATACCATAGAGCTAAAAGCGCTTTTGATGAAAAATAAATAAAAATAAAGTATCGCGCTTGCTATTGAATGTTGTTGTTGTGATAGATAACATACCGTGGAAAACCCGACAATGTTGTTGATTTATATAGTTGAAATGAAATAGAACGAGATGCCCCATGTAGAGAAAAAAAATTCCCAATGCATACTTAACTTTGCAAAATTAGGCTAAGCGAGCATAAAAGCGTTCAAACTTAGGGTCGACAAAGCTAAACGTGGTAACCTCGTCCGATTTTGTCGAACAATAGTAACGAACTAAGCAAGCGTAAAAGCGTTCAAACTTAGACCGGGCGGTTAAAGGTAGTAACTTCACGATTTTGTCGTGATAGCGATATTAATGATTAAGCCGTAAAAAAGCGTTCAAACGTAAACCGACGGCTAAATGTGGTAACCGTCGATTTTTTCGTGAATGATAGTAATGAACTAAGCAAGCGTAAAAACGCGTTCAAACGTAAACCGACGGCTAAATGTGGTAACCGTCCGATTTTTTCGTAATGATAGTAATGAACTAAGCAAGCGCGTAAAACGCGTTTAAACGTAAACCGACGGCTAAATGTGGTAACCGTCCAGATTTTTTCGTAATGATAGTAATGAACTAAGCGAAGCGTAAAACATTCAAACGTGAACCGACGGTTAAATGTGGTAACTTCGTCGATTTTTTCGTAATGATAGTAATGAACTAAGCGCGTAAAAATGTTCAAAACGTAAAACCCGACGGCTAAATGTGGTAACTTCGGATTTTTTCTTAATGATAGTAATGAACTGAGCGTAAAACGTTTAAACTTAAACTGACGAAAAGATGACTGCAAAAGTGATGTGTCTTGACCCTTCGCTTCTAACGGCGGCGGAGAGATAAGCCAATGAATGCTCATCTCTTGCTTCAAAAGACCCACCAAACTGATTAGCAACAAGGCGAAATCCGGTATAACCGGAGCTTTCGCTTCGCTGTCAAAACTGTTCTCAAGGCACAAATGGCAGCCTCATACTAGGCTTCGTTATTTGAAGCGGCGAAACTAAGTCGCACAGATTTCCCAATCTTTTCTCTGCTGGGTTTAACAAAAAAATGCATCCAATTCCAAACCCAGATTACTATGGGAGGCATCTCAGTAAACAATCCATAAGTCAATGGGATTAAGAATTGCGTTTTCATGTTGGTCTTAAATTAAGCCCCGCTTATTGGTCGAATAATGTCTTCCATAGATTCTTCTTGGCGCAAGAAATCATCAATAGGAGAATCATTAATCGGAAAATCAACTATCAAAGAAGCCAAAGCATGTCCTTTTTCAGTAGTATGACTGTCAAAGACAATGCTATATGCACTAAGATAACTTTCCCATTCGGCTAATCAACTTGATTATGATAAAAAAGACGGGTCTACCATCATCAATGAAAAAACAAAGACTAATGAATTGAGTTGTAGCTGCCAGGTATATGCCACTAGGTTGACCCGTTGAAGGACTTGTCAATATAGGAGGACTGACCAAGTATTTCTCGATCTAGTTGTTGCAATGTCATCTCACAATCAACGTTCCAAATTGTCGCCCCCTTTAAAGTCTGGAAGAAGGGATGACAACGATCGGAATATTTAGAAATAAATCTATGAAGAGGCAAAGCCGACCCGATAAAGTCGTTGAATTTCCTTCTTTTTTTTTTCTTTTTTTTTTTGGTGATGGCATATCAATAACGGCTACAGATCTCGATCAGATTAGCCTCAATACCTCTACGAGTCATGAGGAATCCCGAAATTTTCGGAAGAGAGGCCAAAAGAATATTTGGCGGATTGAGTTTTATACTTGTTAAGCCCATCAAAAACAAGTTGAAGAACAGAAAGATGATCACCAGTATGTTTTGATTTAACGACTATATCATCAATATAAGCTTTCATTATTTTTCCCAGCCGATCGAAAAAATTGTATTGACAAGCTTTTAGTAGGTTGCACCGCATTTTTCGCACCAAAAGGCATAATAGTGTAGCAAAAATGCATTGGTCGGTGATGAAGGCGGTGAACTCTTGGTCATCCACATTCAAAGATATCTAGTAGTACCACTCAAGAAGCATCCATGAAAGATAGGCGTTGGAAGCCCGGTGGCGCTTCACCGGCCCGAAATTCGTGGCAAACGGAGGGGGTGAAATCCATTTTATCCGGAAGATTTAAAATGACATGACGCCCGGGCCGAGCTTATGTGGAAAATGACACCGCCATTACCTCTTACAAGAGTTAGAGATTTTAAAAGCGGTACACACGCTCGGGTCCGGACCGAGATTGTCTTTTCTTTTTGCGGTAACCAACCTATCTAGGGTCGGTTTTGTGCCGGATTGTGGTCTTCCCTCTAGTTGCTTCAGGACACCTTCCATCCCCGCCGGCTCGGACTGTGCGATGACAGCTTTTCTCAAATCTGCGAGGTCGGCCTTCCCTGTCAGGTCGGTCCAGTCTAGGATGAAGGTATTCATTATACTTTCTTCCGTGGACGCTTTTTCCCCCGGACTGACGACCGCCTAGGATGGCGATTTTCCGCGAAATCTGCGGGTCGGCCTTCCCGCGTCGTCGGTCCAATCTGGGATGAAGTTTTTTCTTATACTTTCTTCCGTGACGCTTTCTTTTGGAGGCATTTGTATCGCCGTTTGCGGTAGCGGCGGCGGCGGTGTTGCTGCCTTCCGGAACCTAGTAACAAAAGTACGTAACTTTTCGTCACGTTATTGCTTGATGTTTAGAAGTGAGTCGACATTCTTTGGCGTCTTGCAATTGTGGCGGAAACGATTAACAAACTGATTTTCTAGTTCATTGAATTGGTGAATTGATCTTGAAGGCAACTCATTAAACCAGCGTAATGCTTCTCCTTTTAGAGTTGATGGAAAGAGCTTACATATGAGCGGATCATCTCCACCCCATAATACCAACTTATTTTTGAACGATAGAACATGCAAGCCAGGATCTCCTTCCGACTCATCATAAAGTTCAAAATCTGGTTGTTTGAAGTCGGGATGGTGGTAAGCTTCTTGAATGTCGAGCGAAAACTTATCAAGCGCGCCATCATTGATCACCAAGTTTTCATTTTTACATCCCTCGACTCTCTATCGTTAAGTTCTTTTGCAATCAACTCTTTCAACCTTGTTCTCGTTTGAGTTAAAGTATTGGATCAAACAACCGGGGCCTCGGTCGTCGTGCCCATGTGGAGAAGGATACCTTCCATTATCTCTTATTGGAGTTAGAGATCTTTACGACGCGACGATCGGCCGACCGGTGATTGCCTTTGTCTATCCCTCAGAACAAGCCTCGTTTAGGCCGGTAGTCACCACTTGGCCGGGTGACCGGTATATAATTATACCACTTCTCCATGTTTTGTTGTTTTGTTGGGATGCCCGCCTTCCCATCATGTCGGACATATCTCGGATGGCGGTCTTCCCTGAAATTGCTTTTCAGAGGTAAATCTTCCATTTGAGATCGGACATGTCTAGGGTAGTAGTTATCCCTGCCAATCCGATTCTCCCCATAAGTACGGGTAATAAGGTCATTACTCTTAGAGTGTGCACTGGTCATGACTCGTTGTAACTCACGCTCAACCGTATTAGGAGTGGCGGTAGCGGAGGCGGTGGTGGTGGCGGTGGCATTGCTACGGTTGGATGTTGAGAATTGATCTTACTACTAGGAGCAACTTGATTGTTCAACGGTTCTTGCATTGGCCGATTTGAATTTCGAGGGTTGCAATTCCTATTAGCAGGAGGAATATGTTGACTATTTGGTCTGCTTCTTGCGCTTACCATCTTGATTGTTTCACGTGATAATGAATTCTAAGGTCCCCACAGACGGCGCCAATTATGTTTCGGCAATAAACTGCTTCAACACAACGAGAGCAATGGTAAAGAACACACTAAGAAACAGAGGAATTTGATGTTGGGGGAGATGAAACTGAACCAAATAATGGCTGCCTCGCACCCCAAGATCCGTTCTCTAGGGATCAAGTTTCCACGTAGTTCCTTATGAAAAATAATGTGGTATTTATATAGGTAGAGTAGAGAGTCCTTGTAGCTCAAGTAATCTTGTTGCTTGAGTAATTGTGATAGAATACAACCCATCAACCGATAATTATCTCTTTGATGAAAATGAATCTGGACATAAATCAATGTACATTAGTGGCAAAGCCATGTGGCTAAGGTTCACCCTTAGACCGTGAAGTTAATGGGCCCGTACATTGATCCATGATATTGCGAATTGGGCTTTATCCCCGTTGATTAAATGAATAAAATAGAGACCCCTACTAATGGACGTTTGCCACGTAGGTGGGGGTCGAAACACCTACGAAACGTCTCTTCCCAAGACAAGTCATAATGGCATCGAAACGCCAAACGGCAGCCCACCTGGCACCCATCATTTCAAATCTCACGACCGCCCATATTCTTACACGTGCCACGCATGTGTTGTAGCTCAAGCAACTCCAAAGCAAAGAACGTCCCTTGCGTCCTCAAGACATGTGCGACCTGCACCATGTTAATCGGATAGCAAGCACGACAGACAAGCAAAGTCACAGGTCATCGACACCGTACCCTCCGTACGACAAGACGCAACAGCATACCCATACTTACAAAATGCAAACATTCATATCATACACAATACTACTTATAGAAAGCAAATCAACATGTTTCACATTCACAAAAAGGAACGAATTGACGACATCAGGCGCGTACTCAGCACGGTGGAAATATCACACCGACCTGTGACCAGATAGCACCTATAAGCTAAGAGAACATTCCAGATATGCCAAGCGCCAGTACGCGACCAGTCAGAACGCGGACTCGAAATTTGCCTTCTAGAAGCAATCATGAACAAAGAGGCACATGCACGGATCATCGCCACCGCCCATCGACCACTGCCGCAAGCTACTTGCCCAGACTACTAATCTCCATCATCACAGCAGACCTATAAAGACAGTTCTCGCACGCCTCCTTGACCTAGACCCCATGTTGGTGATGCACTTTACACGTGGTGGGCGAGGATTCATGTTGATTCTTCTCTCCCGGACGAATCGAGAGCAAGATACGTAGGCAGTTCGCTCCTAAACCGAACTCGGTCCCCATAATAACCCATTCCAGTTCCCATCCAACTGTATTTGTAAAGGAAAGCTGAATCACGCCTTTACAGTTATCTCTTCATATGCAAAACAATCATAACCGCAACATTTATTACTCTCGCCAACCCATCTCGCTTTTCGTAACCGTCACATCACGTGCCTTCAATTATCTTTTTTTATTTTTTATTTTTGTCTCGTCAACACGCACTTTTCAATGACGTGCTAACGAGAGAGGGCTCTGTAAGAGACATCCCACCAGTCGCGTGATGTGCTCGAGACTCACATGCCATTAACGACTCCTCTAATATTAATGCGACCCTAGACATACGAGCGCCCATCACACTCGCTATATCAGAACACTCGCAAATTCAGCAACCTAGTGACTCGTAACTCAATCTCATCTCGTGACGTCATTATCTGGTACTGTCATCGTTACTAAATTTATCCTTAAGCCCCTTTTCCGCCGTAATATATGTACCATAATTACACCCTATGCTAACTCAGATAGACCTAAATACCTACAATTGTTATCTGTGTGCTTTTCACATACACTTGTCATTCATGACCACACATCTGTACTCATCACTACATGTGTCATACTTGATGCCCACTCTTAATAACTATAAAAATCATTCCAACTTAATCTAAGAGAGCTATGTATGTGGAAGCACTTGGTTTAACGATTCATATCATGATCCATTAACGTATCCATATCTATTAACTAATAATATCCATATCTAATAATAGACATCTTCTTACTCATAAAGAACAACCATTAACACCCAACAAAATCATTTGCTTTTTATTATTCTAACTTAATAGTTAATAACTAATTCTTAATCTTTGGTCTTCGGGCGGCAGGTGGAACTTATGGGATTGGGATCTCTTCCCTTCCCTGTGACAAGTGACAACTGCTGAATTGGTCTCTTTCAGATCTCGGTTTCATAATCTCTTTCAGATCTCGGTTTCATAAACCCAGACCAAGGATCCAGTAACCAATTGGAGCGTGTATCTGGGTGAAACTTATGGCTAGATACAATTCCGACTCGTGTGAATTAGAAAGTTAAAAAGAGAACCTTTCAACACATCTCAATCCAAGCTACAACGTGGGTCTTTGTCATCAACTTAACCCACTATTGCCGCTTCGATCCAATGAGGTACAAAAGTCCAAATGTTTCCATGGGCTGCTTTACGAACCCAAATAACGTGATCCGTAGACACTCCAAGTTCTTTGACTGAAATATCAATCACGCCAGATTGATAGATAATGAAGTTTACACATTATTTATCATTAAATAATAGCTCATTAGTAAAGTCAAATTCTGGTAAAAATTAGTTGAAATTTGAAATGGTTGAACATGAGCTTATCTAACCCGAGCTGATCAGGTCAAGTGAGTGGAGCTGAATGTTTTGGACAGAAAAAAATTATGGGTAGACGAAAAATGTGTTTGGTTAGTTTATGTCTGTCTGTTTGTTCTCATCTATTTTATCCCTCTCTTTATTCGTCCCTCTCATTTTTCTTTCTCCATGCATTCTCAATCTCAACTCCTCTTTTTCCCTTTCCACTCTTTTTTCTTTCTCTCCCTCTTCGTTCACACCCCCACTATTTACCACCTCCATTATTTACCAGTATACTAGTTTAGTTTGGTTATTATTTTATTTATTAAACGATTTTAATTTAACACATATTCAAGTTCAGATAGTCTCACATGCAACTTGTAGTCTTGTACTACAGAATAACAGAAATTGGATTTTTCAACACCCACAGAATAGGTAGAAAAAGAAAATTTCCCACTCCACACTACACACTTGACACGTCTGAAATAATATATAAGTGTCTTATTCCACAATTGCGATTCTTTCTCTCTCCTCGCACAAGAGGAGGGGAATGAAAGACAAAAATACAAAGCAGAAGAAAAAAAACACACTCTCTCTCTCTAATCTCCGAAAAAATCAAATCATAATAATCATAATAATATTAAATTATTAGGTAACATTAATATTCTCAATTCAATTATCTTCTTATTTGGAAATTAAAATATCTGTTGTATTTACTTTTTTGTCTTCTCGCAGTTATTAAGGTAATCAGTTGGAAGGAGTATATATATTTTGGTATGGTTCATCTTCTTTTTATTAGCTTGTATTTATCAATTTCATCAATTTAATTAGGTTTCGTTATTAATTAAATTTTTGCTAGTTTTAGTAGGGAAGTAAAATGAATATGTGTTATTTGTTTACTAAATCAGTAGCCACTGGTTTTTTCTGGTTATTTAATATTGATATACTTGGGTTAGTGGTAATTTTTTGTTAGTTTACTTTGTTTAGTCAGAAGGAAAGAGGAGAAACAAGGTTTGAGATTGTTGTGTGGTGGGTTTGACGAAATGGGGATTAGTTTATTTACATGGGATAGCAGGGTAGGTTACGGATTGGTGCATGTTAGTTGACTTTTTATATATTTATGTAATTTTACTTAGTTAGACAAGCTAGAAATCCCACTTACTTGGACACAGGAAACCAGAGATATATTGATTTCTGAATCCCTTTTGTACTTGTCCTTTCTGGAGCAGGAATTATTATGATTTTGCCCGTGTTGACATCGTTAAGAGTTAAATGTGTTCATTGCATGATGTATTTGCTAGTGGATAAATGTTGCTTTGTCTTGTTTAGCTAATGATGGCTTCTTCTTTTCAGTCAAAGTACAGGAAACGATGCACCAAATGCTTAAAACTTCAGGCGGATAATAGTATCAACTGAAGGAAATGGGCGGTTGCTGTTGTTGTGCTTCTAGAAGAGATCAACATAATGGAACACCTGTATACTATTATGTCAGTACCCTCACACTCTGATCACTTCCCCTTTTGAGTTTTAATTTTATCTCCAACGGAGTAAGTTTTTAATTCACTTTGCAGATAAGTTAGTGCTTCTGTTTTTGAAGTTTTACTGCTGAAGAGCTTTGTTACAGATATTAGCCTCAACATGCATAGAACCTATGTTCAGATTTCGGACTAAATGAATCCATTTAAAGGCTAAACATCTATCACCAACAAGCTAGATGCGTTTCATGGATTTATTATTTGCTTATAGACTGTTACCAATTTGTTTCTGAGCGTTTTTTCTGTAGCATATCATTTCATTGTTGTCGAGAACAGATTATAAAAGGAGACAGTTTTCTGTCTGGTTCATTTACATAGTATTTTCTCCCAGTACCCTAGACTAGCTGCTTTTGGTATTTATGTGTGGCCAGGTCCAACTGCTGATGCAATTTTTTTTCCCACATGACCTGATTGCTATACAACACGTGGTTCATATACGTACATCTTTTTTGTGGTTTTCTTTTTCTGTTGGGGTGGTGGTTTGGGGGAAAGGGTGTGGGTTTTTTTCTTTTGTATGGTGTGTTTTCTAAAAGCCCATGAAGTGTGGTTGTTGCATAATATGCAAAGTTTGTAAGCTGGCCAGTCGGAGTCACTTGGATATTTGTACTAATTTTCCTGTTTTCCCCATTTGAATTTCCAACTGTTCCCTGCAGTGCCCACAATCTCTGGAAGAACGAGAACCTTTGTCTTCCTCCCATGGTGCACCCTCAGCAGCATCGAGTGGACTTTTAGTGGACACAAACCTGGATACATCGACACCTGATACCTATCGAGCACCCCCTGCACCAATGCCTTATGACACAGATCTTGGACGTCCACAAACACCACCTGTCATTCAGGGAAGCAGATGCAACAAGATAGATGCAGCAGCGCATGCAACGGATTCACAATCTATGGAAGGGATAATTAGTGGCTGTGTGGTTGGAACTCCTGCTTCAGGTGATGAACTTAAGGAGTCAGATTGCAAAGGTCAAGTGGATTCTGTGCTTCCATCGTCAAAGGAGGCAGAAGTTGAACCCTCGAAGTTGAGTGAGTCATTGTCCGTAACAGAAGAAGAGGACTGCCCCATCTGTCTTGAAGGTACCATTCTTATTTCTAGATTAAGTAGGACTTCCACTGCCCTTTTCAATTTTTTTTGGTCTTTGTAGTATTGGGTTTGCATATGCTCCATTAGTTGGTACTCTACACCGGTACACAGCATATAAATGATCATTCAGTATGGCAACACTTCCCTTTTTTGTGCCTATTGAAGTTTTGTAATAAAAAAGTTTTTATCTTCTACATAAACTACATTGTTCGAATGGCTAGTGGTGATCAACTGTTCAACATTATTACCTTTTTCCGAAAAATGTGACAATCATGTTGAAAAGAAGAGTTACTTAAAAGTTAAAATCAATGAGAATTGTTAAAAGAGGTAAAATAGTTTACTGATTCAAACAGTTTAGTTGATGTATAGGGTCACATGGTTGGCAGCGTAAAGCCTCTCCCTTTCCGTTGACTCCGGAGGAAATTTGTCTTGCCTACACGCACACACACCCAAAAAGAAAAGAAGAAAAACTCCGGAGAAAAATACATAGCAATTAAATAAAACTATTGATAGAGATAGATACATATGTATGCTTGAATCTGTTAAGCACCATATGTAACTGATTGATCTTTTGAGTTGGAACATTACATTAATCTAATTCATTCCTTGGCACTGGAAGTGTTGCTAATATATTATATTATCCTACGCAGAGTATGATGCTGAGAATCCGAGAATAGTTACAAAATGTGATCATCACTTTCACCTGTCATGCATTCTCGAATGGATGGAAAGAAGTGACACCTGCCCCGTATGCGACCAGGTGTTTGTTGAATGCAACTTTTATATTATCCATTTGGATGCTGAAGTTTTGATCTTCATTTATTCTTAGCTATTGTATTTCAGCTAAAAGGCTTGCTATATTTGATGATACAGGAAATGATATTCAACAACAACATAAATGAGTAGCTTTTGCCAACTCATTCTTAAACAGAGTCAGAGTCCTCAGATTCTTGATAGCAACTTTGTCAATGTCAAGGAATAGTTGGCTTCTTGGTAATGGGTGTCTTCCTTTGTACTAGTCTGCAGCCAGTCTCAGGTTTAGTTTGCTCATGTTGTTTCGAGGAGATGGGTCTATATTGCAGATGTTAAGTGCCTTTGTGGATGTATGCACAACATGAATATAGTTTTCTTATTTACCTTGTCTCTTTGGCCTGTTCTATACCTAGCTTGTCAATCTCAGTCTCTCAGATGTTCTGCACATTCCAAGTGGAAGACTGACTGTGGGCTGCATATAATCGTTGCAGGGAACTTATTGCGAGCCCGTGTTGCTTACCTACAGATAAATTGGTAAACCCTGCCTCTATGTTGATCTTCTTGATTGACTTGAGTTTCGTTTTCTCATTTTGTACAGCAATTTTAATTCGGACAGGGAAGCTGCAAAGAGTTATCTTTCACATTGGATTTATTTATATATGATTACGATACTTCCTTTCTTCTTAATGGTGCTCTTTGTTCTGTGTTTCTCTCTCCTTTCCTTTTGGGTGGTCAAGGGAGAGGAAGTACCGTATGTGCACTGTGTATGGGAAACATAGACCGCCCAATAAATAGGTTTCTTATCCCCGGTGAACCATTATGTACTAAATTCCGCTTCTACATTCAAAAGTTATCCTATAAAGACATTAGATTAATAAAAATCCACATAATTGTTGAATCCTACTGCTGCCTGGATATGTGCCAAATTTGCAGTATTGATGCAGGAGTCGGGCAACCTTTATTCAATCGGTATACACTCCTGTAGTCCTGTATGAGACTGGATTCGAAGAAACTGATACAATTGGAACTGGGTGGTTGCGCAGGGTCTGTATTACACTATCACCTACCCCCACCAGTTTGTCTGTCCAATTTGTTTTATTTCCAATAATTGTTGGTCTGTCCAAATAGTATTGTGCAAAGAAATGGGATTTGATGGTTATGACCATTGAACATGCTGGACCTTTGCCCTCGGACATATATGCTGTTTACAGTTGAAGTATACTCTGCTGGTAGTGGTAGAACCCATTTTTAACGAATTGCATTCTAGAGTCAACCCAGGCCGATTTTTTAAAACTTTCTGACGTGACATCCCTTAAATGCATTAACAATATGGTTGTTGGAAGTAGGATGTTGTTTAGGAATGACATAACTAGGAGCTTGAATTTGTTCGTATTTCAGAGTAGTGGGTGTTTTCCACAGCGCAACCCCATGCAAATAGGTCACCAGTAAGGGCAAGAACACGAGCTCCTGTTTTCGACAACAAATAATTCGATAATACATCGCAATTTGATCCATGTTAACCTATACTTCCGAAGTCCATGTAATATTTATCAAAAAAACACCTTTTAAAGGGGCCTATAAGCTAGCCTGACAAGAGGTTTTGGCGAGCTAGTCGTGAGAGCCAACCAATTTTTGAGCCGTCGCATTTTTAGCCATCTAAGTCTATGGGCTGTGATTTATGGTTTCCTAACTAATCAAGATAAAAAATGTGTCAGCCCAAATGAGATCTTACTTTTGATTTTTACTAGATTTTGGACCGGGCATACACCGGGATCTATTAAATATTTTGTGTGCTGAAAATACTTTACAAAATGTTTCACATAAATTTTCAAATCAGAATATATTTTTATTAAAAATAAACCGAAATACATTAATGAGCAACGATTATGGTGCATACGTACTTGGAAACTAAATGATCAAATTGAGATAGTCTATTCACTTTGTGGTTTAGGATATTAATCTGTAATTTTCAAATAAAATTATCTTAAATTCAATTTAGTTTGTATAATAGTTTTATTAGATTTATGGTGATTAGCGGTAAATCATCACCGCTTAGCTTACGTACTAATGTGTATAAATCACTAAAATATCTATCAAATCACTAAAACAGATTGATTGTTTCCATATCCTCAAAGAATATACTATTCCCACTTGAATTTTTTTATCACATGGACGTGTTCTACGATAAATTGATGAATACAAAAAAAATTATATTTCAAAAAAATGCGTTCACCTACTTAGAATACTCCCCCAAGTATTTTCTCTTTTTCTACATGATTGTTTGTATACATGCAAAATATTCTTATTCAATTCCAATATGAATAACATAGAATATCATGTCGTTCTATGTCTTTCGTCAATGTGAACATGTCAAAGTATTAACGTAAGATTGGGTGGGTAAAATGAGTAATGACCATTAATTTTCAAATTTGAACAATCTAATAATCAAATGAATGGAAGAAGAGTGTGCCTTTCAAATAACATTCTCTTTCCAAATTTGAAGTTTCTAACACACACCTTGAACTTACAATAAAATGCTAAAATATTCCATCTTATTTCACATTTTTTCTTATTTCTTATAGTAGATTTATTAATTCTCAATGTTTCTGCAAGCACATTGCAAAACAAAGTTCGGATGAAGAAATAGTACCACAAAGTTCTTCCAATATTGCACTAATGTTGAAAGGGTTAAATTTGATAATATTAATAAAGTGTCACAAAAATAAGTATAACAATAATTCACACAAACACTTTTCACTCTTTTGGACCAAAGAATTAGCATCCATCAATTATCAGTAGAACAATTGTAAGAATTTTTAAGTTTTGATATATTTTACTCCAAAATTATTAAAATTCCTACAACGAAAAAATATTTAGGTGGCTCTCTTTGCAATCGAAGTTTGTTGCGTATCGAATAAAAGTTGTTAAGCTATTGCAAGTTCAATTGTAGTTCCATCGCTTTGAAATGCTTATCACAATGCAAAATCAATAATAGCTTTCTTATACAATACCAAGAGTAGCTCATATAAGACATCATATTATTATACAACTTGACAAGATCCTACTCCATGATGATATAAACATTATATTCTATAATCATCCACACCCATTTATAATGTTAGAGGGGTGAAACATACTTGGTATGATCATACTCCAAGATATGGACATTCTATAAGCATCCTGACCCATATCTTTTAGCACTATCACATTTTCTTGCACTCAGAATGAGCACAAATTTTGAATATTTATTTTTAGCACTATCCCATTTTTATGTACTCGGGAAAAAAAAATAACAAAACTTAGGAAACCAAAGACATCCGCCTCGATCAGTTAATTTAATCCTCACTCCTGAATGATGTGATTTCACTCACCGTATCTTGTATTTGTTATAAGTGTCAGTTCCAATTTCTATTCCAGGAGCTGAAATGAAATGTAAGAAGGTTGTATATATTTAGTTCAAAGAAAGCCAATATATTGTTTATAAATGAAATTAGTTAAGTACATATACTTAAGGTTTTGCTTACCATTTGAGCAATAAAAGAAACTGTCCCAGGTGCCAAATACAATTTTGCTTTTGAGTTCATTTGTGTTTCCTGATGATATCTGAATACAAAATCTAGATTTTTATAGTTAGCTCTTATTGTGATGGAAAAAACTCTATGGATTCACATGTAAACATACTTTATTGCTCAATATATATTGAATAGAAAAACAACATCACATGCATAACCATACATTATATCTACCTGTTTTCCAAATATGACTATTGGTGATCATTCGATCCTTTCATAGTATTCTTAAATCGATAGAAACACAGTTCTCTACATTAATGAGAAAGAATTTGGGAGAGTTTGCACCTTGGCATTTGATCTCGTGTTAACTTTGGCATTTTATGAATCGAGTGTATGTATATTAGAGGTTGTGTTTGGATGATTATTAGATATATCATTAGATTGTCTAAAGAAACAATACCATACAAAGAAGCATAAATCAAATGTGCAAATAAAAGCACCCCTTCATAATAAGCCGGTGTTCTTTTTACAGGTTTAGACTTTTAATATGTATTATCTTATTGTAGCCTACATGTATTTGAAAATCAGAATGAGATCCAATAAAGAAAAATGAAAAGGAAGAAAAGTGCATATGTTAAAAATGTGAGAGTACGTGATAGGTATTCGGGCACTTACTCGGGAAGTATATTGGTCTACTTCTTAAGAAGTTAATAACTAGCAACAAATGCAAATTCTAGGTATATGAAAGGGTTATGCGAATAACATTTTGAGTGTTCTAATTCGGTATATCTCATATAATCCTTAAAGAATGTGGGGAACCGTCGGAAGCTGATTTTACACCCTATAATAAATTATTAACTGAAGAATATGTAGAAATAAGTCGGTGCTTTATCATAGACACTAAAAGTGTATGATTTGTAATAGGGAATTAGCTTCTACAAATCACCTATTTTTTAGCACTTTTTTTTTTTATTTGATCAAATATATATAAGAATTGGAACACTAAAAGTGTTTGATTCGTAATAGAAAATTACCTTCTACAAAGCTTTTAGAGAGAACTCAAGTGCTACACCGTAATGGATATACATTACTTTTACAAATTCCACGGTGTGCTAATATCTTGGAATTACAATAACAAATGAACAATTGGCAAGATCTACATCTCTTGGACTGTTAGATCGATAATCAAGGTTGCCGAGCAAATCTATTTTAGAAAATATGCAAGTATACTTTAAATGGATACAAAAGTTACTTTACAATTACTAACAAAACATTTTTGAAAGTAACCCTCTAATGTCTATACAGTTCTTATGTTATTTATCAGAAAAAAAAAATAAAGAAAACAAAAATACATATAATTCTTATATTCGTCTTAATAACACCCTCCCTATCATCTAGGTACCCACTCACTTAGATCATTAGATTCTAAAGATTTGCCTTCCATTTAACTTTTGAGTTGAAGAGCGTTATCTTGTTTGATGAAACTCCTATAGTCGCCTTGAATTTGGCATCCACGTGATGAAGCAGCCTTTAGGATCACTCTGGTCATAGACTCATAGGTCAGCACCATTTAGATTCTTGAATACTTGAATATAACTTGATGGAAAATGACAATCAATTCCAAGGGAATACATTAAAGGCAGAAGCGACATCCATTTAAGTTTTGAGCTGAAGAGCGTTATCTTGTACGATTGAGAAAACCCCTATAGTCGATGGAGCAAAACTTCCAAGATGATGATTATTTGATCATTGAACACTCGAATCATTGAAGAAACTTCTCCGGCATATATTACGTTGGAAGAAAATAGTCCATTAAAATCATTGTGTAGTCCAAATGGCTACCTGTTTAAAAAACAATATTCATGTATAAGGGAAAACAGAGCATGTAATAATTACGTCAGAAATAGGGATTGGCATTTGAGTTTTATTGCTTTCTATCAGATCAATCCGAAAACCATGTCAAACATCACCTAATAAAAATATATATGGATAAAAAAAAAAACTAATCATGGCTTATCTCACCAAAGCCGTTGAGAACTCTACATGAAAAAAAACTCACACTTCTATAAGAACTTTGAAAAGAATAATAATCAATACTAAGTTTATCACCAATTGGATTTATTGTGTTAGTGGATTTACAATACCATTGAAGATTTGAGCCTAAACTATATTGGTAGTTTGGCTCACTTCAGTTACAGAAGCGTCAATTTTATTTCTGGAATAGTTACAACCTCTTTGTATATCTGTCTAGATCTTGGTGAATTGTGAGTATACACTAACAGGGTTGGTACAATTTTTCCAAACTCTGTAAGTCTTGATATCCAAGTCTTTTACCTACACTGCCAAACTCCATGAGTTTATTATATTTTTCTCTGTTTTTACATTTTGTATCTCCCCCCACAGAGTTTGGTCAATTTCAAGTGCTCTGTGTTGTGTGGTACGTAGTACTGTATGCCTATTGCAAGGTTTCAAACTTTCAAATGCTTCCTTTACTTGATGCTACAAAGTTATATATACGTAGAAGCAGTAGATTAGTTATTCACTGTTTGTTGGATAATTCCCTAAAGAATATGTTATATATTTTAACAGGTTAGTTCTATAGATCATACAAATTAGACTCTCTTGTGGAAATAGAAATACAATCAAACTCTCGGGCTTTTTATATATGGTTGAAAGAGTTTGATTGTTTGACTATGATACCAACTTTTTGCATATCTGTCTAGATCTAGGTGAACTGTGAGTATACACTAACAGGGTTGGTACAATTTTGCCAAACTCATTAAGTCTTGATATCCAAGTATGTTACCTACACTGTCAAACTCCGTGAGTTTGTTATATTTTTGTCCGTTTTTACATTTTGTATCTCCCCCATAGAGTTTGGTCAATTTCAAGTGCTTTTTGTTGTGTGGTACGTAGTATTGTAGGTTGAGGTCAGCCTAAATCTCTAAATACTTGGAAAAAAAAATCATTGCTCTAGCATGAGCACCTTGTTCCTAATGGAGAACACTGTGTTTAGGATGTACCAAGGTGGATTCACCCTCTCCTCCCTCACTATCCGAACCAAAGTCTTTGAGTCTTTCATCTCTGCTGAATTTTTGTAGTTGTATGCGCACCCATGCCTTTTTTTATTTGTAAAGTACCAACATACCTAGTTCTAGTAGCAAACTGGATATATATAGGTGTAATTCCTGGAAAACATGCATTGCAAGGAAAATCCGCAAACATGCATAGTTGTAAAGTACCTCCATATTGTACCAAGCACGATAGGTGTCTCATCTATTATTCCTTGCTTAATGGTATCAATACTTGATTTTATTCATTAAGTTTGTCTCTGAAATTGAAGTTAAGGCTTGTGCTGTGATTACATAATCATCCTCTTAAGACGCTATTGTGGTTTTGATTGGGTAGAAGTGTTGGAAGTCTACGTTTCATATCCATTTTTTGACATGATTTTAGTTTGACATTGTTGGACTCTATTTTGTGTGACATTGTTTGATTCGCGCTTTAGTATGACATTTTTGAAGTTTTAACTGCACTTCACGCCCGCTCACATTAGTACATTACAGTTCACATTTTGCAAATTTCTGAATAATGGGTGTGGCCTGGAAACTTAGTTTCTCGCTTGTACATACACAACTGATTGATGCATTTAAAAACTAAAACTCGTTATTCTAGACTATCACCATGATCTGGGGCGAGATAGTTTGCTTTTCTTATTGCTTTTTTGGTTGTTTCATACTTTGTTTAGTGTTTGGGGTACTTCATCCATGTCATAAAAGAGTAAATGAACTCTTCTAGGTGCCTTCCTCTAACAATCTCCAAGTGTTTTGCAAGAGGACACTGTTGCAGCAATTTTTGAAGTTTCAAATGACTTTTGTCGGAGTATCTGTACTCTGTAGTAAGTTTATATTACGTGAGTAGTTTCCTTCCAAATGGGGACCATCTGTTTCAGGAATTAGGTCGGGGTACGTCTTGAGGTCAAATTGTTAAGGTTATTATGCTGATTGTTATCTTAATTTGAATATGTTTCCAAATGCACCTAGACATTTAGTTTTTCAGTTTGTGAGAGTATATAAGAAGTGCGTTGTTGTGCATCTTGCAGGAAAATCAACTGTGATAACTATTGGGGGACTGGTTGTGGGTGTTGTGGTGGGATCGGCAGTTGAGAACTGGTTGTAGGTGGACATTGTCCCATTTTTTGGCATACACTCCCCTGCTGTTGTAGTAAGCAAATTCATTATCTTCTCTTAGTTATTGGTTTCCTTGTATCTAAGGTAGGGTTGGGAGGAATTATTGTAACTCTAGTAGTTGTAATTATCACTTTAATTGCTTGACTCTGTGTTGTTAGGATGGAAAAATTTTGGTAACAATCTATACCTATTTTTTAGCAGGACTCTTATATAGTTCCTAAAAAATAGGCAATCTTTTCATAATACTTTGTTGGATCTTATTACAGGAAAAGCAGTGCCGAGCAGACCCAATCCCGAAGTGCATGCTCTGATATATTGGAATCATTACAGCCCCTCAAGTTTGAGTCACCCCAACGTAAGGTTTCTCTAGCCATGAGCAGTTTACAGGGCTATTACCGTCTTAAACCATAGAATAACAAACACACGGAAAAGGAAACAGAGATGGCAGTTTACAGGACAGTTAGAGCTCACTACTTAGAATTTGGACCATTTTCGTTTTCTGAGCCACCTCCAAATTGACATAGAAAGTCTAGAAGCCTGGTCAACGACATTTTCTCAGAAGAAGGTGGATTAGATGAGGATGTGCCAGTTGTTGAAGTAAGGGATGGTGAATCTGAGAAATTGAAGAAGTCTGTCCGCAGGCGTCAAAAGGCTAAAACCGACATTGGCTCTCACACCCTCAATATGCCATTGATGGAGGACAATGGTGGGGGCAGTGTGTTTTCATCTATAAAAGGGAAAGGTCTAGCCTCGAGGCCTAAGTCCAAAGAAATGAATTGCCCCTTGCAGCCAGATGTCGATGCAAATCCTAGTGGGACTTGAAGACTCTGTAGTGACCAGTTTATTTGATGGAGTCAGGAAATCGTCTAGCACATCAAACTTGCAGGACCAAGACTCAATTCAAAAAAGCAGAAATCATAACATAGTTGTTGCATTCATACACGGTTATTGTTTGATTGTAAACTTTTAAGTACACGTGGGAAGTGTTTCAATTAGAGTAGTATTATTCCTTAATTACACATAGGAAGTGTTTCAATTAGAGTAGGAAGGGTTTCAATTAGAGATCCACGTGGCGTAGCAGACTCAAAAGCTTTGATATTAGAGTGCTACCTAGGAGAGAGAAAAATCTCACCTAGAGGTCTCTACTTTAGTATATAGATAGTAGATTTGTTTAATTTTTGTGGCCCCATCCTACTTACATTAATATCGGTTCTTCCAGGATGTTCATAGTTAGCCAAATTCAGCAAAGGTTTTAGAATAGTCCCTACTTGAAAAGTAATTATTTGTCTTCTTACCAAAATAATCCAATATAAGTCAAAATTGTTTTTTCATGTGTGTTGAAAAAAAAAAAAAAAAAAAACTACTTCCGTTATTTTCAATTCTACGCATGAGCTATTTTAGTAATTATCAAATAAAAAAAAACCAACTCTTCGTTAAGTGTAACCTAACCGCCATTCTTATTCTTGACAGAAACAAAACCCCCACTCTTCTTTTTGAAACACCCCACTTCAATTAAAAAATATATATATACTTAAAACAAACACCCCATTTATATTAAACCAAAATTGAAAGAAAACCTACTTCAACAAAACAATCGGTAATCCAAATTTATATTATACGTTATTTGTCAGGAGTTTAGGATACAAGAATATCAACAAGAAAGACCAAACGGTATAGAGGAGTCTCAGCTCTTTGCAACAGAAGGCTATTAGGTTGAACATTGACAACCCCAAAAATCTGATGTATGCAATCCATATGTCGGACGCCTCAATAGAATAATCAACAACAGGAACCTTCCAATCTTGAGATTGTTCCAATTGAATGCCGAGAAGGGAGTTCTCTACAAGGTATAAATTGATGATTTTAATTCATTCAAGTTAGTTGTTGGTTAGGATTATGAGAGGGTACTCTCTACCAACACTCGAGGCACCTTCACTAATAGTACTCTCTCCGAATCGTATCTTAATTATTAGTTTTTCACTATATACTATATATTCTAACTCTTGAAATGGTTTCAATAATTTATAATGCTGCCAAGGCGCTCCTTATTGGAATATGAATGCCCACAGTGTACGTGATCTATGTAACCAAGGGTGATGCTCGGGTTCAAATTGTTGGAAACTACCAACATCCAATCTATGATGGTGAACTCCGTCAGGGTCAACATCTTGTAGTTCCGTAAAACTTTGCAGTGGTGAATGTAAAGGTTCTTTTTGGGCGAACCTTACATGTGTTGATGATTTGAGTATAATGATATTGTGACTGAGTTCGACGGATCGAACTGCCTATGTATCCAGTTCGCTAACGAATTTGAATCAAGTCAAACGTAGTTTATTGTTTGGATTCGAGTGATAGAGTGACCGATGGTGAGCGGAGAAGATGGAGAGTGGGGAAAAAGCCTCCAATTCCCCATTCCTTTAGAGAGTGGAGAGGAAATATATATAATTCCCTCCCCCCCTTTGGTGCTCCATGAATTGATGATATTTAATGCATGTATTCATGTTCATTTTGTAACCATATGGAAACTCATGACTCTTGAGATGACTAATTGTAACGATTCAATAAGTTAGTTTCAAGATATAACACCCCATCTTTTTTATTTGTTTTTCCTACAATAATAATGATAATAATGATAATAATAATAATAATAATGATAATAGATAAAAATAATATATGATAACTATCAGCTTAGGGATAAAAGTCCCGTAAGTAATAGATAAGTGTTGTTCTTGTTTTTCGGTGAGTTTTTTTTTAAACTAATAAAAAAAAATGAGTTTTCTCACGTAGAGTTTTTGAGGGGAAAACACATCGAGAGTTTTAGAAAAAAAGGGAGTTTTACTTAAAAGGTTTTGAGCGAGGAAGATCATCTTTTCGCGCGACAGTCGATGTCGGTCTTTTGGGGTTTTTCACTTTCGGGAAGCTGTTCGGTTTATAAATAGTGAGTAGTCGGATGATGTTTTTAAATATTTGTTTTCTGCTAATCATATCTGTAATACTAGTTTCTTTTTTTTTATTATCTTGTAAACTCTGTTTATGGTGCCGACTCTGTTAATGGTGTCGGCTGTTAGATACCATTTTGAACTACTACAGTAAATAAAACTATGACGAATGTGAGCATTGAACTGTCGAAGCCTTGACACCGGTTGTTAATGGCGTCGCCATCAGCACCAAACCGTCCTATTATTTGTTGTGTTTGAATTATGTTTTATTTGATTTGTGGTGATGTTGAACTGTTGTGGTCATAATTGGTGATGTTTGGTTGTGTGGTGAAGTGTTGGGTTTTGAAGTGGTGTTTGGTTTGATTGGGTGCTGGAGAATGTGGGGATAAGCTTTTACAGAAGCATTAATGGCGTCCATTCGAGTTTTTCACAGTATAATGGAATCACGAATTGTTGGTATAGGTGTTTAGGGGTTTTCTCAAGAAACCCAACCGCTGGGTTCAATATGGGTGGCGAGTGATGGCCGATGGTGGCTGTGGTGGTGGAGGCGCTATGATGGGAAGAAGATGACTAGCGATTTCTTTTTCTGTTGGGCTTGGGCCGAACCATTCCTATTGTGGTTTGGGTAGAGCCAACTCATCTTGTTGAATGGCCGGTGGTGGCTGGAGGTGGAGGAGAGGTACTGGAGGAAGAAGAAGGTGAACAGTGAATTTCGATTTGGGCTTGGGCCAAATCGTGGGTAGGCTTATGTGTTTTTTTTAAATTTTAGATTTTCATTTTGGACTTAAGTTTAGACTTTGGGCCTTAGGCTTTGGGCTTTTGGGTTAGAGGAGTTTAGGTCTGGTTGACTACTGTTGGCCATGGGCTGGTTGACTGCTGTTGACCATGGGCAGGTTGACTTTGACTGTTGACCAGGGTTGACTTTGACCAGTTGACGCAGTTTGACTTTTAACTCAGATTCTGATTCGGTCTATTAGGATAGGTCTAGGGCTATTAGCATGCTTGGCTAAGACCTTTATATATATGTGTGTACGTGTATTAGCTACTATGTGATATTTCAGTTATATATACGACGCTATGACACTTAGACATCCATGTAATTAATAACGCATAAACTAAAAATACAAAAAACAAGATACTCCTTCGTTCTCTGAAATAATATATGCAATAAAATTCAATAATGTGTAAACAAATTTACTGCACCCTTTTAATGAACTCTCCACGCCTCAAGTTTTGGAAATGAGTTTTATGACTGATGATGTCATATGTTAGGTGGGCATTTATTGAATGTGTCATAAATGGCCCGTTAGCGTTATAAATGGGTATTCATTGAATGTGCTATGAATGACCCGGGTATTCATTGAATGTGCCATGAATGACCAAATTGTTTGGACTGCCCTAGAGAGGAACTAAGGTATTCGCCTTGCGGGTTAGTTGTATTCCTTGAGTGTACGAGAATGTAGGGTTGGGTATTCCTTGAATGTGGCGAGAATGACCCAGGGCATTCATTGAATGTGTCATGAATGACCCGTTAGTGATATGATAGGTATTCCTTGAATGTGGTAGGAATGATCTAAGGTATTCATTAAATGTGACATGAATGACCTGAGTTTTTGTGCCCGAAGAGACTGTGAAATATGTGTATGAAAGCCCATAAATGGCTATGCTATTGTGGTATTCGGTGGGAGAGAAGCACACAGAAATGTGTGATTTGGCAAATGTGTGGAGTGCAAATCGTGGAGTAGGTACTAAAGGGTGGGTGTATAAGAAAAGTAATTGATTAATTGAT
This sequence comes from Coptis chinensis, assembly GCF_015680905.1. Taxonomy (NCBI): domain Eukaryota; kingdom Viridiplantae; phylum Streptophyta; class Magnoliopsida; order Ranunculales; family Ranunculaceae; genus Coptis; species Coptis chinensis. The sequence continues at coordinate 117,010,968 of NC_141458.1, read as the reverse complement.
AAGAGAAATTGATTTGATTATGCGAGTGTGTTTGGGCTTACATTTGAATACCCATAGGATATCTACATATGTTATATAAAATTTCTAACTTTCTTTTGCAGGAGGGTAGGACTTAATAATATTTTGTGCAGGGACGCGGTCCTACCCTAATAAAGCAGTGGATATCGGTAAGTTTTAGTTCAATTACTTAGTTATTAAAACAAGTTATTATAACGAGTTAATAAGATGAGAGTCTTGCTTGGGAAGAAACTATGCCGGTTAAAATGACGAAACTATCTGTCTTCTAAGATGAGAATGATTATATTATGATATATTTAAAGTATTGGTTGGATAAGTAAAGATTGAAAATGTTTATATGTGGTTAGTCTACTCATACCAAAGAAATTCGCTTTTGTCAATCCCATGTTTGCTTTGTTTTGCTAACGTGGGTGTGTTCTTGAGAACATAGGTGGAAGGCAGTGGAACCGCGGCGTGATTTGGATTCTTGCCTGGAGCAGTCCGTTAGTTCTTTTATTAGGTCTGATTCTTATTAGAAAGATGTAATAATGTAGTTTGCTTTTAGCATGACATGAGAACATGGTAGTGAGGAATTTTATTCAGAGAGTTTGTTTGATGTTTTATTTGGATGGAAGATAGTTTAATAAAGTGATGGTGGAAAAATTATGGGGATTGTGCAGTTTAAGTTGATTCTTTTATGATATGGTTGTTAGGGTTTTGTATGTGTTATATCCACCCCATTATAGTCTGGGTTTTTAAACAAGTGAACATAGTGATGTTTGAGATATTTATATTTCAAATATTCACTTTGTTATTGTTTAGAAATTTTAGGCTGTGACATAAGATATGATCAATGGCAATGACACGTAACGCGAATATATTGATGACAATATATGTCCCTCACACATCCCCCTCTCGTTAGGTCGTGCTTTCTTAAGAACGATTTGATGAGAGAAATAATTTGACACGTGTCTAAGTGGAACAGTGAGCATGTTGGAGGGTGTGTGAGCATTCTGCTCTAGTGAGTGTAGTGTTGGGGTTTATACCAATACCAATCGATTCCCCCACTACACAGATAACTTGTATTTGAACACAATTCAACTCCAGACAAATTTTAAATATCAACTACAACCTATACTAACATGCCCAACTCGCTAAACAACTATTAACAACAAATAATAATGTAAAGCAGAATTAAACGCATACCACAACATAAAGATATATCGTGGTTCGGCCAATGGTGCCTACTTCCACAAGAGCTAGTCCTTTATAAAGTGGGAAGGAAGATTACAATCACTCCTTGCAGTCTCTCACTTTACTAGATCACTCTTATCTCTTTACAGGATTGTCTCTCTGTAAATGTTATCTCTCAATCTTGATAGCTTTCAAGATTGGGTTTTCTCTGACTTTTGTGTTGTCTCTCGTGTGTTTGGTTTTGCCAAAAACCCAAACATATAAGCCAAAACTCGCGGTTCCGGACAAATAGAATCCTGCCAAAATAGGCATGGGCGCGGGTCGCGCTCGCGGTAAGGCTAAGTCGAGCGCAGAGTGCGCTCACTCGTTAGTAGGTTCATCAAGGCACGAGCGTGGGTCGCGCTCCGAGCAAGACAAAACTGAGCGCGGGTGCGCTCAAGCTTTCCCACGCAGGCTGAAATCTTTTCCTCCTCATGTGAGGGATAATGCCAACACGTAGGTCTAAGACCTTTAGTGCTTAAGTAAGCGTTATGATCGAGTGAGCGTAGGTCCAGGGACCATATAGCGCTTATGTAAACGTTCTGCTCCAGTAGATCAAGGGACCTTTTAGTGCTTAAGTAAGCGTTATGATCGAGTGAGCGTAGGTCCAGGGACCATATAGCGCTTATGTAAACGCTCTGCTCCAGTAGGTCAAGGGACCTTTTAGCGCTTATGGAAGCGTTCTGCTCTAGGGAGCGTTTAAGCTCGAGTGAGCGTATTGTTTTATTGAGTGTTCTGCACTGGGATGGCCCTTGAAGTATAGGTTCCCAATTTGTGAGAAATGTTAGCGATATGTAGCATTCAAGCTCGAGTGAGCATTTTGCTCAAGTGAGCGATGTACCCCATGGGAGCCTAGTGCTCTTAGAGAGCGTTCTGCACTGAGTCAGTCCTAGAAGTATAGGTCCCCAACTAGTGAGAAGTGGTGGTGCTATGTAGCATTTGAGTTCGATGGAGCGTGTGATTTGGAGATCACAGTTGATAGCTAGCCTTGAATTGGCGTGACTATAGTTGAAACAAAGTTGATCCTTAGCAGGGCATTAAGTTGATTGAATTGGTTAATAGCTACCCTTTTAGGGGGCGTTACTATGGTTGACAGTTGGCCTTGAATTGGCATGACTGTAGTTATTATTTGGTAACTCATGACTCTTGAGATGACTAATTGTAATGATCCAATAAGTTAGTCTCAAGATATGATCAATGACAATGACACGTCGCGAATATATTGATGACAATATATGTCCCCTACAATGAAGAAGGTTGGTGACAATAGTTTCGATTGGATTTCATTCAAAACTAATGTTAATGCCATCACAAGCTTCCTTGCAGGAAGGAACTCCGCGCTCTGAGCAATGCCCCAAGAAGTTCTCATAAATGCACTCCAAATATCAAATGAAGAAGTAAGCTAGGAGGTTAAAATATAATAGGGCGGAAGAGATAGAGATCTTTTCTCCAAGGTCTCAATCTCAAGGAAGAGACATTGCTTAATTATGTACAAAGTTAAGCTGCGCTTCAGTTGATGGTTCATCAGTTTGGTCATTTGGATTTGTTCACATCAACTAAAACTGGGATGTTCTTTTGGACTATTTTAATTTTGACGTACTTCAATTGGTGTACTAAGTGGATAGTTGACTATTTCCATTTGCACTACAAAGGTTTCTTTTGTGCGGTTTACTTTGATACATTTTCGATGGAAAATAGTGAAAATATATTTGTAGGTAAAATGTCTAATAGATTACACTAATGCTCGAATAACATGAGTTTTGTAGCAAAAAATATTGCAAATTCAAGTTTTTGTTTTTTTTTGTTTTGAAGTTATGGGTTAGGCTAGACCAAAACCTGTATTTCTTAAAACCTTTTGTACATGAATCCATTTGCATCCTCATGCACTATTACAGAAAGTCTTTCTTCTAAAGGACCTATTTGAAATCTAACAATCTCCTCCTCAGGGCAGCAAGATGTAGCTACAAAATCCGCTGCTCTGTTGCTTTCTCGGTAGATATGCTTAACTTCCAAGTTAATGAACCTGAGTTTGTGCACCCTAATAGCTTGCATTATATCCAAGCAGTACCATGGTGTATACCTTCAAATTCATTTACAATATTCACAACTCTTTCTGAATCAAAATTGACATGCAGATGTTGGTAACCCATCCTCATTGCAGTCCTTAAGCCCGTTCCAATACCATTGCAAATTCAAGTTGATTGCCCAGTTTAATTGAAATTGGTATACTACTTTATTTTAATTTATACTTTTATTTTTATTCCCCTTATAACAATCGTTTCCAATTTACAATGTTATGTTATGTTACATTTAGTGCTATTGATTTTTTAGTAGGCACACTACATGCATGGTGCCTACCTTAAGGTATAACAAGAGGATCATTTCCCCATGAGGCAGCATTAGCTCATGGATTTTTTTAACAACCGAAAGGAAACTAACCCGACTAGGGATGTACCGGTCATGACAACTCCAAAGAATCTGAAGACAAGCAATGAAGCAATATCAATATACCATGTCCAAAAAGCATTACCATGTACTAGGAATGAAGAAGACTAAGTGTACTTATCGTCAAGGCCGGCCCTAGGCCAATGTCGTCTAAGGCCTTGCATAGGGCCCCCAATATAAACCAAAACAAAATGCCCCATTAAGCTAAAAAAAATCCCCACTACAGTATTAAAAACCCACATAAAAAATCCATTCTTTTGAAAAAAAAAAGAAAATAAGGGCCTCATTCTACGGACCTTGCATTGGGCCCATTTTAACGCAAGACCGGCCCTATCTATCGTTAATGATAGTGTGTTATTATTTATTACCAACAATTACTAATTTAACAATAAATATGTAACAATCCCCAGCCAACCAACAGCGGGCTGATTTGCTAGTTGTAATCATAGCAATTGTTTTTTTCTAAAATTGAGTCAATAATAACAGCTGTAATAATAACAGCTGTGGGGTTGGTGCGTCGGCTATACAGCTAGACGTGTCACGTGTGTTCGCTGTGCCATTTGGTCTATGAAATTTGGTGTCACATTGCAATATTGCATCAATCTAATATAATTAGTGGATCTTTACCAAAAACAAATAAATAAATTAGCGAATCGGAAAGTTAGATGTTACAACCGAAATATTCTGAAGTGGTTGGTCTTTTGTTTCAATTCCGTGATGGGGGGTGGCAAAAAAAAAAAAAAAAGTGCCAGGTGCCTATCCGCTGATGTCATAAACAAACCGTATGTAATTGTGCGGAGAAGAAGTTTTTGAAAATTCTTCCAGAGACCCCTCTAAAATAATGAAGTTGATAGGAACCCCCCCTGTCCATCAATTTATATATGGCTGTAAGGTACACTACACTAAACAAAGTGGAGATACACTAAACAAAGTAACTTGAGATTTTGGCGTACGCCGTTTTCTCGTACAATCCAACAATTAGATGTATTTTTCAGATTGTCACTGAGAAAATGTTAGTTTTTGTGCAAATTGATGACCTATACCGGCTATTACAATGAGATGGCCTATACATAATTTGAACTAAAGTCAGCGTCATTAGAATTTGCACGTTTGGCTTAGACTGTGTTTTTGTCGACGACACCGGAGAACTGGATTTGCTGTACTGTAGTACTGCTGTTTGTAACACTTTTGGGCCCATATTAACCTCAATCCCATTTTTGGTTATTAATTAAATCCTTATTTTTCAAATATCTAAATCTGAAATCCTTAAAAATCAATTGCAATAGATTATCAAAAAAATATATATATATCATGATCATGTTTTTCGGAGTTTTTTCATGTTCCAAAGTAGTTTCGACAAGTCCCAAAAGGAAAATTACAATTCCAACAAATGTTTAAGTTGCGATTTTTTGTGAAGATGATCTCAACATTATTAAAATTACGGTTTTGAAAAATTTGCTCAATCTTCTATGTTTTCATTTTTAAGTTTTTTATTTTTGCTAAATTAAGTTAAAAAAATGTGTAGAATTGATGGCCGAAAACGATTCAAGACTACAAGCTTTTGATATCCATGGCATAAAGATTACATGCCCCAAAACTCATAACCTAATTCCACTGTGTCTTTTTGAGGTTGGACGTTATTGTGTTCAACAAAGTTGGACACTAGAAACACTCGTACCAACTTTTATTTGAGGCCCTCGAAAAGATTAATATTGCAATTATTTTCATTCTCCAAAAAACCATTAATGGTGGTAGGGGAGATAAGAAGAAGGATGTGAAATTATAAAAAGAACAACACCCCCTCAGTCTCAATAATATTTAAAGGTGAGGAAATTTGTCTTTTTCCTAGGGTGCAATAAGCTCCACTCTTTTCTCAAAAAAACAAGGGGTACCTCTAGAGGCACTATCAAATTTCCACCACTTAAACAAAAGTCTTTCTAGCGTCCAACTTTGTTGAAACTTGAAACAACGTCTAACACCTTCTAACACCTTGCAAAATTCAATTTGCAACTTTCAATTGTTTTTGACTATCAAAATAATCAAGATCATTGTTATAAAAAACCATGACCTAACTCTATGTAGTTGGATGCTTTTGTGTGTAGATAAAACGTCTATAGACAAACTATATGGAATTGGGTTGTAATTATTTACAAGATTGATGGTCAAAATTGTAAATATTTTCATGCTAAAATAGAAACTTGTTTCAAAATTTATAATTCTACTAAATCTACTATGCGTTTTTAGTAATTTTTCATCATTTGTAGTAGTAAATTTTACAAACCAAATTTAGGAATGAGTTTTGTATGTAATCTTCTCTGTCTTTTTTCCGTAAGCATAAAATATTTTGGTATGATGATATTCATAGCATCCACTCTATCAAAGATTATCCCGCAATCCTAACCTAATTCTATTATGTTGATTTCTTATAAGCCATTTTTGTGCAATGCATTGTATCTGTAAAAGGTACAATGCATCGTATCGATAACAACCTCGATATAGAGATTGTTGCTGCAATATATGGTCCCAATGTCTTTTTTAGCAACTCCTTTAAAGAGTTGTATTGATAGTTTTGATACACAACAACTCTACTTTTGTTTTTCATTATAAAAACCCTTGATATGGCCCCAACACCAACAACACACATCAAGATCAATTAGGGTTACAATTTTGATCCCAAATTTTGTAAAATTAGGGTTGTGGTCAATTAGTCCCAACAAAACAAAAACAAAAACAAAATCATAGATGGATGGGTGTCACATGGCTTAAACTCTTCCAATCTATTTATATATCTCTTAATAGATAGTAGGACCCCTCTCATATTTTAACAAAAACTCTGGTACGTCTCCCTTTTTCCATCTCTTATTTTCTTCCCCGTAAACAAAAAAGAATTTCTGTATTTTTTCTTTTCTCAAAATTTACAACCAAACCCTCCCCTATTTTCCTGTGTCCTTTTTTGCAATTAACCAAGAAAAAGAGAGAGAGAGAGAGAGAAAGCGCGGGAGAAAAATCCAACGAAAATCTAATAATTCCCGCCACAACTCGATCTTTCTCACAAGATTAAAAGGTACTCTTTTTTCTAGCCTTGGTCTCTTTTCTTCATTCCAACTTACTTTTTAAAAAACGACAGTGTAGATGGGGAGAAATTTGTTGTTGTTTTAAAAATCTGTTTTTTATTTTAACTACCCCATGGCTGGTTGGTCGATTTTATCAAACGGGTCTGTTTTAGATTACTTGGAAATTCTTCAGAAGCTTCAGAATCATGGGTTTTGTCTTGATCTTGATATGGATTCGTTGAAAATGAATAGTAATGATTGTGGTAGTAAGGATGGTAAGCTGAGGTATTTGTTTGATCATATTTTATCTGTTTTTCTTAAGAATATATCTGTAACTGATTGTTTTAGACCTTTACCTGTTATGCTTGGTGATGGGCAATGTGTAGATTTGTTTAAACTGTTTTGGGTTGTTAGAGAGAAAGGTGGGTTGGATTTTGTATCGAAGAACGGGTTATGGGGTTGTGTTGCTGAGGAGATTGGATTGAGTTTAGGTGTTGCTTCATCTGTAAAATTGTTTTACTTCAAGTATTTGGATATATTGGATAGATGGTTGAGGAGTTTTGAAGGCGTAAAAGGTGGTATAGGTGTACGGGAATGCGATAGGAATATGGGAGTATTGGAAACACATTATAAAGATATATTATGTGATATACCAAATGGGAGTAGGATAGTTGAGGAGGTGCCAGAAAAGGTGGTTTTGATGAATAATGATATTCAAGTGTCGGTGTCACCCTCTAGTAGTGATTATAACAGGAATGAGGTTATAGGAGTGTTAGAGAAAGGTGGAGTTGACAAACGTGTTGTTGATGATGACGAAGATGTAGTGATTTTAGACAAAAGTGCAGTTGATGATAAGGTTTTTTCTCGGAAGAGAAAACGAGAGGCTTTGTCGGGAATGTTGCATTGGTTGACAGGGATTGCCAAGAGTTCTTGTGATACTACGCGTATGAAGCTTATAGATGCTTCTAAGCAGGAATGTGGAGGCCAGGAGTTTCAAAGTTGGGCTCTATTAGCTCGAAATGCAATGTTTCAAAACATAACTTTTGATTTCAGCGAGGAAAATGAAAATCCTATCGGGCAGGTACACACTCAAAGTTATTTATCTTATCTTCTTTTGAGTTGGCTTTATTGAATGTTCTTGCGTTAATTCAGTTTTTTATTTCTAAATTTGTTCCAAGTTAATAATTGAAAATTAATTAGTACTTTTTATACTAGTCGAAAACTACAACTTGTTTTGATATCCGTTACTCACTATATATTCGATGAAATTAGTTACTCTCTTTGTTTGTAGAAATACGCTTGTTTTTTATATTCTTGCTTGCCATTTATGGGATAATCTACTTTGAAGGTCTTTGATAAATTTGGCCTTTAATATCTTATATATCAACAAAGAAACAATACTGCAAAACTATAGATTTCCTTAAGGTACGTATTTATGGTGGTGTGGATTAGTATATTTTTTAATTGACTGTGATTTATCTGTGCACCCATCTGGTAGTGTATTCCTTAGTGAATTATGTTTAAGAAATTAGAAGAGGGAGGAAATGTTTAAGAGCTCTTACAGCCCCTGATGATTTCCTATATTTTGAAATTAATTTGGTTGAGTGATCCCAAATTATAAAGATCGATGGACTTTAAAATACTCTGTTTGGGATAACGTTAGCTGAACAATGGACATGTTTTGGAACAAATATGTAATACAGTTTTGCACAAGAAACTTTTACAACTATAAATAGGGTGCATGGTTTCTAAAGCTGTCAATTACACCTGATCATAAGAGAGCAGATCTTCTCCGCCCGGGTGGCCAGGTGTATATCCTGCCTCTTACACCTTACAAAAAAATCGTGACTCCTAAAAAAGGGAAGTAACGGGCGTTAACAAAAGCTTTGAAATAAAAAAAGAAAAAGCAAAACAAAACAAAATAGGAAGTTTTCTGTTTGTGATAATCTCCGCAATCTGGTTGTCTCTCCACAATCTGGTTCCCGCTCTCTTTTCTCTCTTATTCTCCCTCCTTCAAAAACCATATCATCATCTAATGGCGTATGCATTGTAGATGCATAAGAATAACTGGAGATCATATAGGGTTCTATTAGCCAAATTGCTTAATTCTTGGCCTTAATTCTTTATGTGTTGTCCAGTTATTTGATGACTGAAACTGAATTAGCCCAAGCCGATCACCAGTGTATTACATGTTTTTGCGTGATTCATTAGATAGGTGGGACACTTTGCCCACCCAAAACTAATTTTGTAAAGGTTATTCCATGTTGTAAACAGACTATTTTCCTATATAAGAAGTGAGAGAGAAGGACGAAACTAATTAAGCCATACTCTCTTTTCTCTCTCCTTTCTCTCTAAACTTTCTTCTTCATTAGCATAATATAACTTAATTTCACATATTTGAGTTTCTCAGGCGTTGTTAAGAATAGAAGCCACACTACCCCTTTAACTGCACACCAATGAGCAGATGAGATAAACCTATTAGATTTGGTATGTCATAACTTAATTGTCAATAAAATCCTTTGAATTTTCTTTTTATGACGCTGTTTAACAAGTTATATGGAACAGAGTAAACTGTGATTTGTCCAGCCACCATTGAATGAGTCAAGAGATTGATAAAAAGTTGCTTTTAGATTGTTCAACATGATTTTTTTTTTGTTTTTTTCTTCGTTGAACTAGATAAAGTCGAGTTGAGAAGAAGAGAGAAATTCTGGAGAGAGAAATAGGATTGTGGAGATTAAGCACAAACAACAACTTCCTTTTTTGTTGCGAGTTTTTGTTATAGCCTTTACTTCTGTTTTTCTAGGGGTCTTAAATAAGTGTCCAGCCGTCATCATTTTTTTTGTGAGGTGTAGGAGGCGGGATTTACACCCAGGGCTGAGAAGGATCATAAATACTCTAATAAAGAGAGAGAAATTATAGCTTGCTGATCTTATCCATGCCCAAAAGATCGCTCTTCCTTTATCTGACGTCTAGGAGACTACGACTGATCAGTTAATGCTCTTATTAATTGATAAATGTTTACTGTTAGATGAAAAGGGAATGACAGTCAAATGTGGTAGTCGGTACATTAATTCAAGAATTTCTTCATAAAAGGGAAAAATAAAATGTCTTGAATGTTACGTATAAAAAGAAATACTTCGAGTAGTGTGGTCAAAGTAAATGTCCTTACAAGATCAGGAATCTACCACTTGCCTTCACCTATAAAATTCTCTATTAAGTTCATTCCGTGCAAACTACTTCCATTGTTTGGTACATGTTGTGTACCATTGGCACGGATAATAGTTTTTTCCCAAGGCATGTCCCATTGCTTAGACCACCACTCTCACCTATACCATATTTCTAATGGATTCTCCCATCTGGTCATGATTGCCTGGTTGCTGTGGTAGTTTAGCATCAGGGCTGCCGTGTTTACAACTACAACATGGATTTAAGTGTGGGTTTAAAGCCATCTGCACCATAATGATTCCTGCCCATTAGTTGTTTTTGTTGATCTGCAATCTTTTAGTGAAAATCCAGAGAGGCTTGAATGAAGTGGTCTTCTTCAAGGATTTCTCTGTGATGAGATGATCTTATATAAGAAAAACCACTAATGCATGCACATGGGTTCACATGGACAATATTTTTTTCCACAGATCATCTTCAAAAAGTTTCAGAGGCTTCTACATACTATTACTCTCTGATTTCAAAGTTTCAATATAATGGAGGGTCTTGACATCTTTTATTCGTCAATCCTTAAATGCTTTTAGTGGTCCCATGAGCACGTGGCATTTTAACGATGCAAAGTTGTGCTATTTCTATTGTAGATCAAAATATATGTCTAGGAATTAGGTTATTTGTGTACATGCTATAACAGTGGAAGCATAGTTAATGAATACATAATTGTTGTAATAAGGAAAGGTACTTAATATGACCATTGTTTGATAATACGACATAACCATGAATTGTTTAAATGTCTCCCATTTCGTCCCCCCCTCCTCTTTTATTAAATCAAGCTTTTATTAGGAGCTATAAAATAGGTTTTCATTGAATAGGGAGCAAGTTTTTGAGGAAATTCATTGTCTCCACAATTTATTATGATACTTCTTACCTAGTCTTGCCCTTAGAACAGTGGAATATGTGAGAGTTAGCAACCCCACTCTGCTGACGCTAAACGTGTACAATTTCTTTATTCTAAATAATACATATTCAGAGAGATTCTTGATGCTGCAGAAAAAACAGAAGATTCATCCGTCCATGTATGAGGATCAAGTGATTGTTGATCATCTGTCTACAGACAGAATAAAATGCAGCCCCAGGATTACATCCCAGAGAAATGGTCACCCTTTTCTTGAGTCACCTGACTTGGACCATCAATCCCTCAATCCATGTGATGAAGATGAGCCCCGACAACGAATCCCATTGGGTCCACTCTATCAAGCTGAAGTGCCAGCATGGACTGGTGTGGCGTATAAGAGAGATCCAAAATGGTTGGGAACCCTTCAATGGCCATTAATAACAGATGAACAGAACTTGCTTGCTGAGAAGTATCCCATTGGAAAGGGTAGACAAGATTCATGCACCTGCCGAGTCCCTGGTTCTGTTGAATGCGTTAGATTTCATACTGCTGAAGAAAAGGTGAGGCTGAAGTCTGAATTGGGCTTGGCTTTCTACAGTTGGAAATTCCATCATATGGGCGAAGAAGTTTCACTGTCATGGACAGTGGGAGAAGAGAAAAAGTTCAAGACTATTGTAAGATCGAACCCTCCGTCCATGGAAAAGGATTTCTGGGATCAGTTAACTAAATGCTTTCGCTCAAAAAGTTGGAAAAGCTTGGTGAGCTATTATTTTAATGTATTTGTCCTACGGCGGAGAACTTACCAGAACCGGGTGACCCCAAGTGACATTGACAGTGATGATGATGAGTCAGAGTTTGGATCTCTAAGTAATGGTTATAGACATGAAGCAGTAAAAGTCCGGGGTTTCAAATCTATATCCTGTGCTCAGAATCAGCAGTGCATTGGTTTAAGTTAGGAGACATGCAGATCAAGAACCAAATTCTTCTGAGACGTAAAATAGACCGAGTTTCGCATACAATTTTTTTGATGGAGGTCACATCTGTTTCTTTTCCTTTTCGTCCATTACTGTGTTGAACCTTTTAATAGGAAATGATTCTGATTGGAGAAGACATGGTGGTCGAAGCATGTAACAGAATTTGTGTCGAACAAGAGCACGTTGATGGATCATGCTACACTCAGGTGATTATTTTGGTTCATGGTCTACATCTTTTTTCTTGAGACTGTATCTGCATATACCAACAACAGAAATGGTACCCTCTGTTGGCATTCTGTTACCGTCTTTTGGTTTTTCTTTTTTATGTAACTGTTTTCTAAGGAAATGGTATAGTGAGGCTAACCCCCTCAATACACACACAATTAGGATGCATTGGCACTTGCTGTTTTCAATTTCTTTGAACATGATATAAGAAGAAAGTTGTTATTATTATTGTTGGCCTCTTCAGTTAAATGGTTAAATTCAACCGCATAATGTATACAGAATCATAGAAAATTTCTCCATGTACCTATCAATTTGTTTGTGAAACCTTGTGCTTGCATGGCTTACACAATTATCACATTCGATGATGTCGATGAGCTGTATATAGGTGACAGCATACTTCGAAATCTTAAATGAGCTGAAGGAAGAAAATCTTCCAAATTATTATCTGTATTGTGGAAAGTTTCTACACATTAGAATTATAGTGCTAAAATCCTGTCTTTATGGTATTATTGCAAAACTCTCAAATACTGAAATGTTTTGCGAATGTCTTCTTTAGGGCCTTAGGGGACAGCTACCTGTTCCTCTCTAGGGTTTAGGAAGATGCTCCAAGCAAAATCGATTGCTTGCACATTCACCGGATATAAAAGACTGAATCAATTATATATATATATATATATATATATATATATATATATATATATATATATATATATATATATATATATATATATATATATATATATAGCCGTTTCCTAAAGACTTAAATAAGTCAAAATTAAAATCTACAAAATGATTTATAACCTAATCTTTTTGTGATATGATCTACTAACCATAAAGAGTATCTCTATAAAAATTCAACTCGTTTAATATCCTCTAACTTAGATAAAATTGTTTTCCACTTTTGAAAATATATATAAAGGTCCAGAAATGTCTAGTTTTTGCAATCATCTTTTGCCAATGTTAAAAATTGTCAAACGAGTTGAATTTTTGTAGAGATGTTATTTATGATTAGTAGATCATATCTGCACAAAAGATTAGGTTATAAATCATTTCAGAAAAAGTTAATGGGTGTTTTAGATTTGATACTTATTTAAGGTCCTTATTTAAAATCCTTTTATGAGTCAAGCTATATATATATATATATATTCCAAACGTTTGGTTGTCATGGACCCATGGCTCACACAGGGCATTAAGAGTTCGCATACTTAGCAATTCTACGAATAATTCGTGAATTATTCGCGAATTTATCGTATTTTTACTATAAGTCTATTATCAAATTTTCTCGTTTTTTTTTTTTTTTTATATTATATTATACTCGAATTACTTACGAACAGAACTTTTGCTATTTCTATTTTTTTTAATCTGAATTGAAAAAACAAATTCTTATCGAAGTTCGAATTTTATTTGAATACTTTCTGTATTGAATTTTTGTTGTATTACGAACTGCTAACTATGAGAGTTCGTCCAGGCTGGTAAGCCCAATCATGTAGGGAGAACCCAAAAACAAAAAAAATCATCATGTTACCCACCGTGAAATATATGTATTCGGGTGGAATTCAGCCGGTTTAATACCTGAATCTGCCTGAGCTGAGGTTTTCGATCCGGTATTAAATCAATGAACTCTTTTACGGTTTTACCTGAAAATCATCGCGAGGGCATTGACGCGTATGGTGTGGTTTCTACTTTCTACTGCAGTTGGTGGTGACAAAAGTCTTTTGTCAATGTAACACGGATAAAAAAAAATATATATTAAAGGGAAAAATAAGTCTCGGGAGAACGTAACAAAATTGAGACGTCATTGGTTTGGTAGTGCTGCCATTGTAGACGATGTTCTGTTTTCTTTTTGCCTAGGCGAAGGTACTTGCTTATGACAGAAGGAAAGAAATGGAACCATGAATATGTGCAAGGTTTGGCTAGTGGCTACTGAGTCTTCTGAGCGAGTTGCGTCGTGAACTTGGCGAGGAACATGTGGTTCGCATTGGAAACAAAACACTGTTGTGGTTTCGTGCAAGTATTTAGACGGTTGTGATTTGATTTTTGGGTGAATCCCAAACTTACTCGCATTATTAACTTTTTGTTGAAAATATAGTATATTATGGTTAAGATGATTAAAAATACGAGTAAACAATGACTCACCCACACGAAATCGGCGTCAAAAGTCGTGGTCAGTGAATATAGAATTTGCGCTGAAATATTTGGCATTTAAACGAGAGAGTGTTGCCTCGTACTGACGATTCTTGCATTTTCTTTCTTTTTTCAAACCACCATGTGGTTTATAAGAAGACTCTGCTTTTTGCTGACGAAATAAACCCAAACGATGTCGGACCAAAAGTAGAGCAATAACCATGCCACTAATTTTTTACAACGCTTAATTGCAGTGTTATCATTTGCAGAGCTCGAGTTTGATGAAGAAGAAGAAGATGAATCAGAAGAAAATGAATCAAAAGAAAATGAATGATCCATTAAAAAATCGTCAAGAGTTTTGGTAGTTTTTTTTTTTTTTTTTTTTTAAGGAGATGAGTTTAGGATTAGAGGGAACATGAAAAATAAAGAGAACCACGCAGAGGGTTAAAAGATTATAGCACGCGGTTTTTGGGCTTGGGCTTCTAAAATGGGCTTCAGTGGCGCGATTTTGAGAAAACCGTGTGGGCTATATGGCGCGGTTTATCCAAAACCGCGTCATTTGATGTTTCTCCTGAAGTTAGTTGGTGTTTTTTTTGTTTGGTGTTTGGTTTGGTTAAAATTTTTAGGTGTTTTCTTAGTTTCTCTCCTAAAGATGCTCTAAGATTCCAATTTTCTACTTGATATATTGCTTCAGTTGTGGCTAGATGGTAAAGAAACTTCTCGTCTCAAGATGGTAGGACCAATCTATTGTTGAAAGCCTGAAACTACCATTACTCAGACCATGTCCATTTCAAAGTAAAATGGACAGTATGTGCAACTAATTCTGGTTAAGGGTGTAGGGGAGCAGTGGCGGAGCCACATGGAGTTACATGGGACACGTGCCCCACGTGAATTTGATAGAAAATCTGAAATATACTTACTGAAGTTACAAATATCTATTATCTAGTGCCATGAAATCCTTCCATATAAATGTACCCAGCCATCACTTCAATACTCACCATCGATAACGCATTGATACCACAATCACTAAAGGACCAAAATGAAATGGACAATTGTTTTCTCGTTAAGAAATAATATAATTTACCTTACCTGACTTTGCAAAATTATTGACTTAAAAGTGATATGGAGTATTTTAAAACGTCTACAAGCAGCTAGAAGATAGTTTTGATCCTTGTGTAAGTTTCACAAGTCAAGTCTAAATTTTCGTATGAAAACTTGATATCTACTTCTCTCATTTCTCATTTTTCGTAGATTTTTCAAAGTATGGATTGTGAAATATGTGATGTATAACATGTCGAATTTCTTGACGTTTGGGAAATTTTCATCAAACTTTTGGAATTTCAAACTATATTGATGTATATGATTCATTGTTGAATTTTTAATATCTCCATATATGTAAGGTGATATATTACTAGCTGGGGAAAACAAATTGTGATTTAACTGAGACGTTCGGTACCCCATGTGGAGGGGATTCCTGGCTTCGCCACTGTAGGGGAGGTATACATTTATACTACGTAAAGACCATGTCCATTTCAAAGTAAAATGGATAGTATGTGCAACTAATTCTGGTTAAGGGTGTATGTCACACTCCGAATTTCGACAAAATTGGAAAAACAATATTTGTTTCCGACTCTTCGATTTTCGAGGTGTGATGCACTCTCAACTTCCAAAAAACCCATTATCCGTTTAACTATTTCAATAATTTGAAACCAATAATTTTTTTTAAATAAACAAAAGTCTTCTTCATTACCAAAAACTCACAAATAGGATTAAATTACAAATTTCCTTTCAACAACTCTTTAATTATAATTACAACTGAAAATACAAAACAACATTGCCTTAATTAAAAATCTATTGCACCTGAAAGGAAAACAAAACATATCCTGTAATGAGACGTTAACGCGAACTACAAGCAACAATCAATTTTCTTCCACTAATCATATCAAGACTTATCAAATTGGTTCATTTTATAAACAAACATGCAAATTGAGTCAGTATTATAAACAATGCTGGTATGAGTAGCCCTAAAATATAAATCATACTTATACATATACATACACAATCAATAAGGCAGTTAGTTCCTCCACCAATGCGCCTTAACTTCCAACGAATAATACAACATTCTTAAATACACTAATTAAGGCAAGTAGTTCCTCTACTGAGGCGCCTTAGCTTCAAACCATACTAAATCAATTGCATCTAATAATAAAATAACAAAACTAAAACTTACTATATACTTACACTAGTATAAGCCTAATCACAGAGTGGGTCACACCTGCATAAATAATCAATTCAACCCACTTTTCTACAAAACCATTGTGAATGCAACATAACTTACAATAAGTTATTTATTATAGATTTAACATATACTTTGATATATCATCACAATTATTGTTTAAAGTTTCTTCAAATGTCTCTAGAATCACGTTGTCTCTATGTCTTACCTAGTTTTCCTGGCTACCACAATCGCTCTCCAACGCTGAACATGAGCATCCACATGCCTCCCCTCACGTAATGAACCACTCCGAGCGTAATTACCCTAAACGGGATATCGCATACCAGGTAACCCCCACACAACCGACATTACGTGGGTACTGCCACTATTTGGCATAAAATATCACGCGTCTCGTTCTAATTTTGTGAACGGAATAATCAAGCCACTATTCGGCTACGATTTTCTTTCACAAGGGTCAATCAACATCTCATATATACACCCTATACAAGGGCCAATCATATCACATACGTCCATCACAATGGCCAAATTACATGAGTTGTGGTAGCTAGGTTCTAGGATTTTTGTTACGTAATTTATTCAGGTGTCATACATATATATCTCATAATCATTTCACTTTATCACGTGCATGCCAAATACATTGCACTAAGCCACAATATTTATAAATATCTCAATACATCTCATAACAACTTTCATTCTTTCACGTGCCAAATAAATTATTGCACTAAGCCACAATCCCTTGGAAAATATCCACAAATATTATACTACCTCATAGTAGCATCTCACATATATAATGATTGAGCGTTTACATTTATTTCTCTAAAAATATTGCATTTAATATATATCCCAACATATTATATCATTTAACAGAACAACAATTACAACATACTACATAGTGTCACAATTGCTCCAAACGTACCACATAACATTTTTATAGCGTTTTAGGAATATTATATCTTCTAAAATTTTACTCTCGCCACGTGTCAATAAATACACAATATCAACGTCAAATCTTTCTTAGATAATGACAATCCAATTTATATATGCTTCCACAATATTCTACCATTTGATTAGTCCATAACATTAAATACATAAAAATGTAACACAATAAACAGTCAACAGTCCACGGTCAACGGTCAAAGAGTTGATTGGTCAACAAATCAAACCCAACAATCAACAGTCATAAACCGATAGTCATCCAAACAAGTACTAACCCGAACCCATGTTTAAAATAGTTCAATAGCCCACGATCAAGGTCCAAAACCAAAACCCAAAAGTCTAAACATTTAAAGACTCAATTGGATCCATTTTTAAGTCATATGAATCGGCCTAAAACAAAATTTGAAACTGGCCCAAAGAATTAATAGATTTCGGCCCAACAACAACTAAAAAAAAATGAAATTAAACTGGCCCAAAACTTTAATTGGTTCGGCCCAAAGAACTTAAACTAAACCGGCCCAAAGAAAACTAATTGATTTCGGCCCAACCAAACAAAAGAAAAGCCCTAGCCCAACCGAAATAGAAACTAAAATGGTGAGATGGGAGCACTGGATACAAATTGTCGTCATCCCCTCCACCACATCAGCTCGGTTTCTGGCCACCTCTCCTCCCTTCCTCATCACATCGATTTTGATCCTGGTGAAAAAGCCTACAACTTTAACAAAGGTAAAACTAATTCCCTTAACTCCATCCACTCCCTCTAAACTAGATCTGGAAATTTTTGACCTCCATTAATGCTTCTTCAAGCTTTAATTGCACCACTCTCCAGCACCCATTCAAAAATCAATAACCAACCTCAAACCAACAAATTAAAAATCACCACAACAAGAGTTCAATCCAAGAAAAACAGGACAGGCGACGCCATTAATGCCTGATTCAAAGCTTCGACAACCCCATCCAAATTTCAATCCCGACAGCACCCATACACCATCACTTCACCATCCACCAAAACGCGACCACAAATAATCTATACATCAATCTACAAATCTATTTACAATAGTCCTGAAATCGATTGATTTATCACTTGTTATCAAGGGATCGGGACAAGTTTTCCGGAGACAGAGTTTTCTTCAATCCATAAACACGAATATAAACACAGTTAACACTAAATAAAATACAGTACTAAAACTAAATCAAAACTGAATCAAAACTCAGTATGAGCACAGACCATTTTCCAGCATTGTGAAATCGACAAATAACGAGAATTTTTATATAAAAGAAATTCAACAAAATATCTACTCACCTTCGTATTCCTGCAGAAAAATATATAGAATAGAACGCCACCAATCCGATCCACAGCTAGATAAAATATGCACAATCCGGCCTCTATTCTTCTCTGTTTTAACTTGTCTAGTTCTAAGCAAAAAATTTAGTTTTCTTAAAAATTCTCCCTTTTTTATAAACCATCCCATTCTAAAGAATTCTCTGCCATATTTTATTTTAAGAAACTTTTCATATTTTCTCCCATAAATTACGAAATTATTCTCTCCATGTTTCCTTATTAGAAAAATCTTTACACTTTATTTTAAAACTTAAAAACTTTCCTATTAAATCATTTTCAAACCAAACAATCTGTTTTTTTTTTTTTTTTTTCTTCAAAAAGTCAAACATACATATTCACTCTACTTAACTTAAGACTTAGTTAATATATTATTATTATTATTATTTTGCAAAATAATTAATTCTGGACATTTAATAAAATGAGGGTGTTACAGTGTAGGGGAGGTATACATCTTTACTATGTAATAAAGAGGCTTTACCGAGCCAGCCGGATAAGCTGTCATGGTGTCCGTATTTTTTGTCTTTTTCTGTTTTGCTTATTTTTTGGGGGCGCAATATTGGCACCCAACTTTATGGGATTGACACCCCTTTGACAAAAAGTAAAACAATAATGGTTATTTCTTATATTTCATTTTACACCTCACATGCCCATAGTTTTACGGTATCGTTCTTTGCGAGATCGCGCTACAATCTACGGTGAAAGCGATTACTGATCGTACATCCCACCACGGCGGGCGCGGGCGGGAATCGGTCGGGTAGACCCGAATCCGACCCGACCCGATTACCGAATACATCGGGTTCGGGTTGATTTTCATATCCGTTTATGTATTCGGGTCGGATTCGGGTATGTCGGGTTCGGGTTCGGATTCGGATATAATTTTTGGGGTTTTTTTTGGATTTTTAATGTTATCCGATCGGGTTAGTCGGATTCGGTCGGGTTCGGGTCGGATTCGGATATTAAATTTTGGATATAATCGGGTTCGGATTCGGATTCGGATATAGCCATATCCGACCCGAACCCGACCCGATCCGATCCCTGCCCTAGCAGGCAGTCTGCGACATTTTTTTTTTTGTTTTTTGTTTTTTTTTTCACTTCAAATTTTGTGTATTGAACACACACGACATATGATACCTTATTTTATTCTTTAAAGTTTTTTTATACACTTCAAGAACAACACCAAAACCATAACAAAAAAAAAAAGTACAATTGAGCTATAATTTTGCTATCTCGTAGCAAATATTTTCATATATTATAAGAAAATTTTGTGATCAAATTAATGAAGAAGAGTTTTGATAATTAACACAAGTAAAAACTCTATTTAAGTAAACACAGTCATCTCGCGACAACTAATTTTTTTTATGGTGGCTATTAAAGAAAATTTAAAAGAAAAAAAACCCCACCACAACCACCTTCCATGGGATATGAGATCTCGCGGCAACCACTTTTCATGGGATATGCGATCTCGCACAGTAACTAGTTGACGTTAGTGTTTTTGTGTGGGTGCTAGTCCCATTTATTAGGGTCTCATTTTTCAGTTTTAATCCCAGGTGTGTAACACGTGCTAAATGCTAGTCTTTTCAAATGGACTGAGTTTTGCTAAAACAAGAAGCCTAGGGGACCACGAGCTGAAGGTGTGCTCTGGGGTTTATTCGCTTGATTCGAGCATTATCGGTAAGCGGTATTGACCTGTGACATGTGACATGTGACATGTCAAGATTTATGGAAAGCCCAAGCCCAATGACTTTCTCTGTGTTTATCTCTATCCACGACAGCTTTATTTGGGCATCAGTATCACTCTCCCACTAGGTTTTTATTGCGTCACCAGAGTGAAGTTTTATAATCATGGATGAAATATTGAGAAAAACATACGAAAAAGATCCGGATGAAAGAGCAACGGATATATTGATCTATTATGGTGTTATAATGATCTCTTCTCTCAAATTTCAAATGGTAAGTGTTTAGATCTGATATTCACATTTAAGAAATTTAGTTAATTATGTGATTTATTGAATGTTACTCGGTTTTACTCGTAGTTCAAGTATGTGACTTTTTAATGTGCCGTGGACTAATATACACACAAATAACTTGCTCGTAGAAAGAATAGGAAGATCGAAGATTAGACACGAATTAAGCGTTTTCTAGGTATTAAAAAATAATTTTACGTCATGAGGTTTGTTTTACTGTGGTTCTCGGAGTAATAGAGTCTACTGTCTTACTAGATTGTTGTTCTGAGGCAGTGAATGTATCTTATTTTGGTATTTTTTCAGAAGTGTTTCTCTCCCTTTTCGGAAAATTAAATAATTGGATGTTGACTATTTATTATTGCCAATTGCCAAAACCACCAGTTGACTCGGGTCAGAAGATTTTAATCTCTTTTGGAACGCTACTTTCTTTAAGACTTGCTTTAATGGGCTCAATGCATTATCAGGTTCTCTATTTCTTTTCATTTTTTGTTCTTATAATCTAAGCCAACTCCTTGTTTCTATTATATTGTCATCATTTTTCTTTGCATGCTAATCTATTCAGAAATGAAAAAACAAACAACAAAAAAGTTACAATATTCTTTTTCCAATTGTTTGTTTCTGTAGGACTTGGAATAATATCACTTCCATATGCACTATCATGTGGAGGGTGTGGAGGGTGGTTAAGCTTGGTACTTTTTTTTACCATAGCTGCCTCGACTTTCTTCACAGGAATGCTAATCCAAAGGTGCATGGATTTGGATACAAGAATTAAAACTTATCGGACATTGAAGGACATGCTTTTGGCCGCATTATGAGGGTAGTGCTATCAATATTCATGCACCTGCAGCTTTATTTTGTTTCCACAGGATTCTTAATACTAGAATGAGATAACCTACATAACCTATTTCCTGAAATTAGATTTGAGTATTCATGGATTAACGTTATGAGAGAGTTGGTTTTGTGATAATAGTGGCTCTAATAATTTTTCCTTCGATGTTGTTACGTGACTTGAGCAAGCTATCTTATTTATCTGCTACTGGGTTCATAACTTCTGTTATCCTCATTCAGCCCAATTGTCTCGGATTTGTGCGATTCTTTGGAGTTGGATTTCATGAAAAGGGAAAGGTTTTGAACTTGAGTCGAATTCCTATGGCTTTTAGCTTATATACCTTCAGTTTTAGTGCTCATCCTGTTTGCCCAGCATTGTATATTTCTATGACAGACAAAAAGCAATTCAATAAGGTAAACAAAAGCCATCTATTAAGTATTTAAGTTAGTGTGAGTGCAATTCTTTTTGTGCCTTTGAATGTTCATGTACCTTGTGTCGAACAACTTTTATACACCATCTGTTTTTGTGCTCATCCTGTTTTAATCCAACACGATACACTTCCATGACATATAGAAACCAATTCACTATAGTAATGAAGCAAAAGCAACTAAAAAAACATATATTAAATTAGTATGAGTGCAATTTTTTTTGGGCCTTTCAATGTTCCTGTCCTTTTAACATTTTGTATCCTGCCGGTTTCTATATATTTATTTAGCTAAATGAGAAGAAGTTGATATTAATATCAATTTTGGAAACCCTTTTGGGGAAATTGAGAAGAAACTTTCTATAAACCCTTGTACTTAAATTTCCAATATCTTCAGCATGTTATGTTGTCATGCAGGTCTTGATCGTCTGCTTTGTCCTATGTACTGTTTGTTACACATCGATGGCCGTTCTGGGGTATCTTATATATGGTGAAAAGGTGAATTCTCAAGTGACACTAAACCTACCCATTAGAAAGATCAGCTCCAAGATAGCAATATACACTACTCTGGTTAATCCCCTTGCAAAGTATGTTTTAATTGCAACACCCGTTGTTTCAGCTATCAAAAACTGCATAAACAGCAAGAAAAGACTTCTGAACGTTCTGATTAGAACCTTGTTCCTAATCAGCACAGTCATAGTAGCTTTAGCTGTTCCATTTTTCGGAGATTTAATGTCTATTGTCGGAGCATTTATAGCTTCCACATCTTGTATCATACTTCCTTGTATTTACTATCTGAAAATGTCTGGAAGATACAAGACATGGAATAGTGAGCTACTTATTATTATAGGGATTGTAATGATGGGAGTCTCCATTGTAGTTATTGGAACATATACATCACCATCTGAAATAACAGGATATATGTATGCAGGGGAATGTTCAGAAATAGTGTAAGTTTGTTCTGGAGTTTTTATTATGCTTTGGGTAATCCTACTGCCATGGTTGGCACTTATATTTGGGTCAAAGATTTCGTCCCATGAGTTGGCTGATAAGTCATCTGAACTTATAATACAGAATGATTGTTGTCTTACCCGATACAGTCAAATTATACGTACCATTATTTTGGATAGTTTATTCTTTACTTCAGTCCTTGTAATACAGAATGATTGCGTTTATTAAACTTTTTCGTTTACATTTTATGTTTTTTGTATTTTGATCGGTAGGTGAAAGCACGTGTGTTACTTGTATGTATGTATTGTATTGATTTGCCAAAGTTAAATGGCAACATTCAATTGTGAAGTCGTTATTACCTATGACGGCATAAAAGCATTCTTTTATTTACTTTTTGATCAGTTGAAATTCCATTAATAAAATACAGCAGGTTTACCACTCCCTGGCTCCTAGTCCATGTTCCACATACATAAAATTTTGGCCCCTTCTCTAACTGCCAACTTTGTAGTAGTAAGTCTAAAAAAATCACAAAAAAATAACTCCAGTTCACAATAGTATTTCTATTCCCAAAAGTCTTTACAACGTACTCCATTCAAAAGTTATTGTATTTCTACTATGTTGTCTTCAATGCAATCTCTGTTGCATCCTTGCAGGTTTCTTGACTTGCCCTTGCGTCAAGTTTGTTGTCTAACACAGAAGCCCATCCCTACTACAATAGTTCACTATGAGATAGCAAAAATTGAGTTTATAAATGACTTGAAAAGCACCAAAAAAATTCTGACTCATCCAAAAGAGTGATGCTCCATTTTTACGACTTTCCCAACAGGCCCTAAAAAGGCAAGATATGCATTAGTTCCCTTATCTGAAAATAAAGCAGATTCTTCGTTCAGCCATCACTACACAGTGATCCCTAAACACAATGACTTCACCGGAATTAGAGAATCTCGAGTTATGGAAAAAAATATTTTTTAATCTAACTAGCATGCAAGAGTGTTGGATAGCCTGGCTGGACTACTGTATCATTATCAAATAGCAGTAAATTTGCTATTTCCGTAAAACCAACATAGCAACCAAAAAAGTCAGTTAGTGCAACGACTTGCCCAGCATGGATTTATTGAGACCACCATTTCTTGTTGTGTGGTGACAGACACTCTGAGGTCCATTTTAAGACTACAAAATAATAAAACGATTTTACAGATTTACTTCTAATAGTCTACTATCAAAAGAAAAAGTCTAATAATATATAAGAAAGTTCTGCAGGCATGGCTGCTGCCTTGCTCCAACCAAGCAGCTTCAGAACTGCCTATAAGCACTACAATTCAGTAACCTCAATATATAGGTAACCTCAATATATAGTTTTAGAGTAAGTATAGATGAACAATGACACATTGAACAATATATTTTGTACCTGAAAAACCCCCCTTCAAACTTGGTTGAAGCACCTTTCTCTTACCAGCGAAACTGCAATAAATTCTGAATCATCACCGATTCACTGGAGATAGGCTGCCATCCAGGGAAAAAACACGTGGTCATTCTGACCATGAGAAAGAAGGTCATCTCTCCTCAAGTGTTGGCCATGCCAAGATCACTTATCTGTACATAGGAATGAAACATTAAGAAACATAATCTGCGATCCAAATACTACCCACGCTCTAACACAAAATATTGGAGAGCAATTTTGGAACATATGACTCTGCAGTATGAACTCCATGATAGGAGAGAAGTAACATAAAAGATTAAAGTCCAACGGTCAGAGCTGAACTCCAAAAAAAATATTGTTTTCTACATCGTTATAATCGAGAGGAATACAAGCTTTAGA
This sequence comes from Coptis chinensis, assembly GCF_015680905.1. Lineage (NCBI taxonomy): Eukaryota > Viridiplantae > Streptophyta > Magnoliopsida > Ranunculales > Ranunculaceae > Coptis > Coptis chinensis. The sequence goes on along the minus strand of NC_141458.1, from coordinate 116,986,362 downwards.
AATGCGAGATATTGACTTTTATTTCTTCTACCCATTTTCCTTACTACTCTTCAAATAAAATGAACTAGTGAATGTTCTACTACTATGTGCCCTCTCAGTCCATTTTTTTTTTATTGGCAAGCTTGTTTTAAATGAGATCAGTAACTCTTTGATGCTGGCAGGGTTCGACTCCTAGACCTCCGGTATCATCACCCAAAGGTTTTACCGACTTTAATAATCGGCACCTGCAAAATGTGTGGACAAGTCTGTTTTTAAAGAGACCAGTAACTCAATAGTGTGTAGTGGGGTTCGAACCCCAGACCTCTGGTATCATCACCCAAAAGTTTTACCAACTAAGCTAGAAAACACTTACTCTCAGTCCTTCCTTCACTCCTGTTAAACTTAAAACTGTTCTCAATGCACGCGCATCACTCTGTATCAAACAATAGAGGAGTTTAGAGTAAGTAGGCAGACAGGCAACACGAGAAAAAGCATCAATTACATAATTCTAGACCTGGTCAGCATGTCCATCTTCTGCAAGGCAATAACAGCATGGGCCTTTGAAACAGAAACCTGTGAAGACAGTATTTTTTATTTAACTGGCTGTATCACCTGGCAGGTCTATATGAAACTAAATAAATTAAGAACACACAAAGCAACTATCATTTCCCGCATAAAATGAAACACTTCAGTGATAAGGTAGTTAACTGTAATGGTGAAAACTAGTAGAAAAAGAAGTTCAAAGCTGATCCACCTAATTATATTAGCAGATTCTGGAAAACCAGAGGCTACTTGAATATATCAAGATTGGGATTAAGATTTTTACCCGAAGATAAAACTTCCGGACTGTTCTATGACTAAAGTAAAAAATAGAGTGGATGACTGATTCGAATCAAATCATATTAATGGTAATAAGAGAAGTCAAAGTCAACCTTCTTCAAATCAGCCGGAATCAGAGGACTTCCACTTCTACATATGACAGATGTTCTTTTGAAGTTGAATTCCATTTTGGCTATGTCAAGTTCCATTTATTCTTTGTCCCGTTCAGCCATCACTACACAGTGATCCCTAAACACAATGACTTCACTGGAATTAGAGAATCTCGAGTTATGGAAAAAAATATATTTTAATCCAACTAGCATGCAAGAGTGTTGGATTACCTGGCTGGACTACTGTATCATTATCAAATAGCAGTAAATTTGCCTTTTACGTAAAACCAACATAGCAACCAAAAAAGTCGGTTAGTGCAACGACTTGCCCAGCATGGATTTATTGAGACCACCATTTCTTGTTGTGTGGTGACAGACACTCTGAGGTCCATTTTAAGACTACAAAATAACAAACCGATTTTACAGATTTACTTCTAATAGTCTACTATCAAAAGAAAAAGTCTAATAATATATAAGAAAGTTCAGCAGCCATGCCTGCTGCCTTGCTCCAACCAAGCAGCTTCAGAACCGCCTATAAGCACTACAATTCAGTAACCTCAATATATAGGTAACCTCACTATATAGTTAGAGTAAGTAAAGATGAACAATGACACATTGAACAATATATTTTGTACCTGAAAAATCCCCCTTCAAACTTGGCTGAAGCATCTTTCTCTTACCAGTGAAACTGCAATAAGTTCTGAATCATCACCGATTCACTGGAGATAGGCTCTGCCATCCAGGGAAAAAACACGTAGTCATTCTGACCATGAGAAAGAAGGTCATCTCTCCTCAAGTGTTGGCCATGCCAAGATCACTTATCTGTACATAGGAATGAAACATTAAGAAACATAATCCGTGATCCGGATACTACACACGCTCTAACACAAATTATATATATTGGAGAGCAATTTTGGAACATATGACTCTGCAGTATGACTCCACGATAGGAGAGAATAACATAAAAGATTAAAGTCCAACGGTCAGAGCTGAACTCGAAAAAAAAATTGTTTTCTACATCGTTATAATCGAGAGGAATACAAGCTTTAGAAATGCGAGATATTGACTTTTATTTCTTCTACCCATTTTCCTTACTACTCTTCAAATAAAATGAACTAGTGAATGTTCTGAAGGATGGACAGTTTGGAATTCGAAGTCGACCCTTAGACCACATTAAAACAAGCCTGCCAACAATTTTAGTCATATTTGAGAACAGTAATAAACTTCTGAAAATTCGAGATCCTCACTTTAGCTCTCCACTGGTGATCTAGAAATATGTTGGATGACTTGACATCTTTATGCAAAAGCCTTTAAGCAGCTGTGTCATGGAGATATTCCAACCCCCTTGCAGCTCCAAGTTCAACACTAACACGAGTCCCCCAATCCAATGGTTCTTTCCCCTGAGCTACATCCAGACAATCTCTCAGATTTCCACAGGTCATGTATAAAATACAAGTAGAATGTTGATGTGTTACAGAAAACGAAAAATTGAATGTGAGAAACATCTATGTAAATAAAAATGATACAAAATGTGGATTGCTGTGAGAATAGTAAAAAATTATATTGTATGAGTTTGACATCTGGTCTGGTCTGTCCTTTACATCATGCAAATTCATGAAACTCATGATCGTACACAATGCTGACATAGAAAATATAAAATGATGAAAGATGACATTATACCCTACCTATCATCATCCTGTACTGTGCCCAATCCTAGCACCAAGCATGTGATATCATCAGGCTGAATACCTTTCTCCTCCATCTTGTTATATAACTGAAGAGCAATTTCCAGATCACCGGTTCTGTGATATCCAGCCATTAGAGCAGTGTAAGTCACTACATTAGGAGTGTCACTCTTGATTATTCTGTCAAATAAATTGCGAGCTTCGTCCATCTGCTTAGATTTACAATACCCATGTACTAGACAGGTATAGGTAAAGATATCAGGTGTTATGCCCCTTTTCTCCATCTCTCTATAGAAATCCAAAGCTGTCTTTGTATCTCCAATTCTACAATACCCAGCTATGATGGCAGTGAAAGCTATTTTGTCAGGTACAATACCCTTTACAATCATTTCCTTGAACACCTTCAATGCTTCATACATTCTTCCGCCACAACAAAATGCACTGATAAGAATAGTGTATGTTACAACATTTGGTGTTTTCCCATCTTTCAACATCCTCTTACACAGCTTGGAAGTTCTCTCCAGAATTAACTGATAAATTTCCTGGGCGCTATTTGATTTTAATTCTTTACATAGCCCATTGATGATTGCATTATAAGTAAACAAGTCTGGAATAATACCTTGGTCTTGCATTTCATCCATAAACAAAATGGCTTCTTCTACGCGCCCTTTCTTGCAGAATCCATCAACAATAACAGTGCAAGTAACAACGTTGGGTCGCATGCCTCCCTTTAATCCTTGTTTGAAAAGACCCAAGGCTTCATCTAGGCGTCCAACTTTGCAGTAACCATGGAGTACATTGGTATATCTGTAAACATCAGGAAACAAGTTATTTCCAAGCATCTCATTCATGACCTTACATGCCGCATCCAAATCACCGAGCTTACAATAACATTCAATTAAAATGCTGTATGAAGTCTTATCATGCCTATAACCAAAGGCACCAATTTCTTTGAACAAATTCACTGCAAATTCAGCTAGTCCACTCTTACACAGACCATCCAAAAGTGGGGTATAGCTAACCAAAGAAGGTCTTAAGCCACTGGTCTTCATTTCTTCGAGTAAATCAAGACCTCTTAAGACATTTCCCATCTTGCAGAAACCATCAATCAAAATACTGTAGCTATGAACATCTGGAGATACTCCAGAACTCTTCATTTCTTCCATAAGCCTCGCAGCCTCATTTACCTCCCCTTTACGACAAAGCCCACGAATGACAGCATTGTAACAGGTGCTACTAAGATGTTGGTTTCTTTGTCTCAACTCACTTAGTAAGTTCAGTGCAGAGTCCACCATCCCATTTCGGCAAAGCCCATGAAGATACGTGCCATATGTCACAACAGTTGGGCTCACCCCACATCTCATCATTTCTTCTATGAGCTCAGTAGCTTTGCCTATGTATTCACAGGCCTGCCCAACAGCTTGTCTACAGTAAAAATTCAACACAATAGTGTAAGTGTACTCATCAGGCTGTGGTCCTGAATTCTTCATAACATCAAAAACACTCGTAATGTATTCAGCCTTGTTACCCTGAACCAAACATTTAAGCATGAAATTACATGATAAAAGACCTGGTTGGAGTCCAATTCCCTTGACCTGTACAAACACATCAACTGCATTTTCAAGCATCAAAGAACTTGCATATACTTTCATCAAGACGTCGAAAACAGCCAAAGATCTTTCCACCCCATTCGACAACTCAAGTAATGTGGGGAACAATGCAAATGTATCATAGCCAACTCTCTCGTAGTACAACACAATCTCCATAAGTAAACAATATACTTGATTGTGCATTCCTGCCGACGAAAACATATGAACCATAATCCCGAAACTGCTGATGGAATGAGGAAAACCATACTTGTCCACAGCTAGTGAAAACGTTACTCTCCTCGTAACCCAGATATCTAAAGTATGAAACACTCTAACTAGTAAGGGAAACAGTGTGGGCTTGTTTCCCTTCCTTAACTCAAATTCCTCAATAGGTTCCTCAACACTGCAATTCTGGACATATGGGATTGGTTCGAATTGTTCTTCTTCAGATAAATATACAGAATAAGAAGAAGAAGCAGTATGATAGACTGTAAATGACAAATATTTCGGTAAAAGAAGGAGTTTTCGAAACGTACCCAATACAATTACTCTCATAGAAAACGTTCCTTAGTCATCAAAAACGAGCAAATTAATGGAACTTAACACGTACCCATTTGAGTACAGCACTTGTACTTTAAAGAAGACATCTTTTAAAAGAAAATCGAAGTTGCCAGTGTTTGAATGTTATGGTTTCTAGTGCCCATGGTGCTTTAAAAAACAGAAAAGAAAAGAGACTGCAAACCTGATCAAGTTTAGTAATGGGGTTTTTTTGGGTTAAATGCGTGGGCAGCAAGTGAGAAGAAGGAAGGGTTCTAGTTGGCAGCTCGAATTTCAAAATGCCGGAGTGACGTTCGAAACATATAATATACCGCCAAAATGTGTCGACAATTTCAGTGTTTATCGAAATCTTTTATGTGGTTATTTACATACAACGACTTGAATGCTTTGTCTAGATCAAAGTTGATGTTTTTGTCATAACCTCAGTTATGGACTTATGGTTGTGGGCGGAATTTCCAAAAATGCATAGTTTGGTTTGACCAAGCCTAATATTGTTTCCATTTTGTTACTAGAGATAAAAATGAGTAGTGGCGTAGTACTACACGGATCTATTTTTAAAACCTATTATTTTGACTTACTATTTGGATAATGTTGGTTTGCATTGCAATATACACGAACACATATCTCTATATAAATCAATAATTAAAATTTTTGACATATAGTAGATTCAAATAGTAAGTCAAATAAAAAGAGTCTATAAAGTTAAAGTTAGAAAGAATCCCAAATATATACATGTAAAACCATGTATTTTTGGCAGAGATACATGTTACCACAAATTGTGTTTATTAAAGGAGGTTGAAGCAAACTAAATTTGTTTAGATTTGGATTATTTGTGTCAAGGAAGAAAGACGAAATCTATGGTCCTTTCCTGTTTTACACAATAAAACAAAACACAAGAGTGGAATACACACCATGGCATAATATGACATCACCAAATAGTGTTTTCATTCTTTAGTCACAGTTGCATGTGATCAAGTAGAGAAAACTATAGGTAGGAGATGAGAGGTGGGGTTTCAAGGTGATGACACACATCATTTTGACTGATTGAATACAAAAAACTAATAAGAGCAATAGTAATGAGATGAAAATATCAACGGTGCAGAATTAAAGGAGAGTGTTTTGCATTAGGTACATAAATAACAAGTCAATCTCTGGCAGTACTTACGTAGAATCTTATTATTATCAGTGCTGCACCCTAAATTAAATGAAAATGAAATTCTCATTCATTCACCCCACCTCATTTCACTACTCCGTGTCTGAATACTGAAAAACCTGCTAACTGTGTACCACTTTTTTTTTTATTTGTTTGTTTTACTTTCTCACCGCCTTTATCATCTCTCAAAGCAACCACAAGTCCACAAGTCCAACAACTCTTTTGAACTAAAAAACACACAAAAGAAAGACACAGCAAACAATCATCACTATGTCTTCTCCAAGCAAACGCCGAGAGATGGATTTAATGAAACTGTAATATTTCTTTGTTTTTTTTTCTTCTCTTCCATGTATTTGTTTGTAAAGTTTTGTTTTTTTGTGATGAATAATATAGGATGATGAGTGACTACAAGGTGGAGATGATCAACGATGGCATGCAAGAGTTTTTTGTGGATTTCCACGGACCAACTGAAAGTAATAATTCTTCAAAACTCTCACCACTCCTTTTTCTGTTACGGGGCTTTTTTAACTATTGGATTTTTTTGTTAAAAATATCAACTTTTTTTTTCTTCAAGATAATAGACTTCAGGGGCAGTTTATATTATTCTAATTAACCAGTCATGTCGGTAATCACTAGATTTATTGAACTTCTTTAAGTTTTATCACTTCTCTGTAATATTGTAGTTAAGAAAGTTATTTTTTAGTTACTTCATTCAGTTGACTGTTTGTTAAAGCTTCACAGTCTACTTTCTCCAAGTAGTGGAAGAAATCTGTAATGTGTTCATGTAAATTTAGCCGAAGAAATCTGTAATGTGTTCATGTAAATTTAGCTGTCCGCAGTTTGCCCCGATTTTTGGACTTTGTTGATATGTTGGCATAAATTTTCATCAGCTCATTTTTTTTCTTTTGGATTATTTTCAAATCAGGTCCTTATCATGGAGGAGTGTGGAGGATAAGGGTAGAGTTACCTGATGCTTATCCTTACAAATCTCCATCAGTTGGCTTTGTTAATAAGATATATCATCCAAATGTTGATGAAGTGTAAGTAAAAAATCGTTAGAACTCTTAGTACTTCTAGTTTTGTTTCAAAGTTTAAAAAAATTAGTCTGTTTAGGAGTCATCTGGAAATTGTTGATATTACCCGATTTTTAGTTTTATCTCATTTGTTTCCAAATTTCAGGTCAGGCTCCGTATGTTTGGATGTCATCAATCAGACGTGGAGCCCAATGTTTGGTAAACTAATTACAAACCATTCTTAGTTATATTAAGATTGGAACGGTTGCTTGTTGCTAAATATTCATGGGCGTGCTCAATTGCTTTCTGTTGTCACTGATCTTTAACAGAAAAAGGAAAAAAATAATTTTCTTTCTGATGTCTTGTTGTATGTTGCAGATCTGGTAAATGTCTTTGAAGTGTTTCTACCGCAGCTTCTTCTTTATCCTAACCCATCAGATCCTTTGAACGGAGAAGCCGCAGCTCTTATGATGCGTGACAAATCTACGTATGAGCAAAGAGTGAAAGGTAGGATCATTTTTTAAACTTTTCGTATGCTTGCTTTTGAAATTAGCCATGTTAATGGCTGTCTAGTTCTCTGCAATGCTTACAACTCATGATATTTGCTACTCATCTCAATAAGGTTTTAATTGGGAAAATTTAAGTGCATGATCTTTTTTTGTTTGGATGGTACTGCATGCTAATTTTTCCTGCTTTACTTCTTATATGGTTGTTGGTGCTATTAGATATAAAAGAAAATTCTTTGTATGATATGTTTCAAAGTAATTGCTGATCGTCTTAATATAAAATAGTTTACCATGTTCCTTTCTGCAGAGAAATAATTAGGTAAAAGTGATTTGCTTTGCCAATTCACCCATTGACTAGTTATGACTTATGACGAACTTGCAGCATCTATATATTATCTTTCGGGCATAAGTTTTATATTGAGGGAGCTCGTTTTTACCCCTGATCTTTGGTATTCAGAGTTCAGACATACTTTAAATTGAAGAGTTCTTATTATGCTGTCTAGTTCCTTTCTGCTGGTTGAATAACTATATGACTGCTACTACATGCACACCATATTTTAAAAATAATCCGTGCTGCGTACGAATATGTATACGTATACACGTGTCTGTGTCGGACATATATTGGACTCATATTGTATGCAATATACCTCAATATTTTATATTTTGCTGTGTCAGACACCTCATATTCATGTCGAATACGGGTTCATGTATCTGTGTCAATGTAACTTAGCTATACGACTAGACTAAGTTAAGTTCCACCCGAAAATGGGTTTTGTAGTATTTGTTATTGGCACACACCATTAATTGAGAAGAATAGAGAAAAGGGATTGATGCAAAATAAGTACTTAATGTTGGGACGGTTTGGTTTGGATGGCATTGTGAAGTATGGTTGGCTTTGGTCTTGTTTCGAAAATGGTATGGTCTGGCAAACGGACAGCCCAGTAGAACTGACCGAGATTCGTTTTGACAAAATGGAGATTGTTTAGGTTGTTTGGGTGTGAGACATATTTGGTTGCTAGGGTTTGGGATTTGGTGTCTCTCTTGAGAGAGCTTTGGAAGAAGAAAACTTCGAAGTCTTCTCTTTATTTTTTATGCCCAAACTCTTTGGTATTTGCCTACACTATTGGATAATTGTAAAGTTTGAGAGAACATTTGTTGTGAGGAGAAAAAGAGAGAGTTGCAAGTTTTCTTCTTGGGAACTTTGGGGATTCTTCGGAATCAAGGTGAGTGTTTTATTGTACTATTGTGATTCTTCTTTGTAGTGGAAACTTCCCCCTTTGGTTGTGGATGTAGGCAAAACTTGTCGAACCATCTAAATCTTTGTGTTTCTTCTCTTGTTGATTTGCCATTGGTAAATTGTTTACTACTTGTATTAGGAGTTATTTAGTTGTTTTTCATACACCGTTGTCGTGGGTTGTTGCTTCTACCTTTTTTCTAGGTTACATGGACACGCCATATTTTGAAAAAAATCCGTGTCGGATACATATCCAAGTGTCCGTGTCGGACACATATTGCATGTAATTTACCTCAAATGTTGATATTTTGCCATGTCCGACAGTTCGTATCCGTGTCCGATACGGCGTGTGAATGTAACCTAGCCTTTTATTGAACCACCACTCTATAGGGTTAGTTCTGTTTCCTTAACTTTTTATTGAACCACCACACAATTCTTGTTATCCTCCATTTTATTGAAAAAAAATCAATAGGATTTAACCTTTTTTATGTTCAGTGAAAGATGATTCAGTGGTTTATCTTTTAATTACTTTGTTCAGTATATTGCAAGCCACATCTATACTTTCCTATAAAGTACCTCCATTGTAGAAGGTTTTTGGTCTCAGCTTTCAGGATGATTTACCAATATCTGCTGATGAACATCTGATATTAGAGGTTTGCACACTTGGTTTGTGTTAAAGGAACTGGTATTTACTTTTAACATTTGGAACCTATCATCATTGATATTATTTTTTCTTATAGAACAGGAGCTTCACTTAATGTGGGGTAGGAAGTGGTTTGTGTGAGAAATATTTTTAGTACTCGAGTGGATCTTTAGTAACTTTAAACTGAAAGCATCCCCCTCCCCTCCTGGTATTCTTGGGAAGATTGGGCAGGTAGCAGTGAGACTTGTGGTGACATATAGGATACAGTTCCCTGTTCTGTGATGAGGGAGGTTTAAGAACATCCAGCTCAAGGATGAATTGGCTGTACCCACAACCATTCAATTGATCCTTCCTCCTCGTCTAATGTTACACGAACAATGAGCCTGTTTTTCTATGTAGTATCTTTCTTGTAAAACCCAATTTGATCTTGTGTTGAGCGTACACATTTTGGAAATTTAATTTCAATCCTATATTTGGATCGAATAGCAGTATAGCACCAACTAACTGTTCATCTGTTTCTTCTCCATTTCATGTGTGACTTCTTATTTAGTAATACTTGTTTTCTGTCCAGAATATTGTGAAAAATATGCCAAGCCTGAAGATATTGGGGCCGTGGCAGAGGAGAAGTCCAGTGATGAGGAGCTGAGTGAAGATTTATGACTATGCCTCCAGTGATGAGGCAGTAGCTGGTCATGCAGATCCGTAGGTGCACCATATGCATATGCAGTCTGCAGTTTGAGTTCTGTATCTGTACATGATATTTAGTTCAATGTTGAATCATAATGTTACCTCTGCATAAAACTCTGGTTAAGGGGACAAATAGCCCCTGACCACCTTTTCATCAATTTCATCTGCCATTGTAAATAAATTTACTTGGGTTTCGCATTATAAATGTTCTTGCCCTGTTTGGTTCTTAGAAAGTGGCAAATTTTGTGACTCTCTTTCAAGAGGAAGAGTGATTGACTAAACCAATTAGCAGTGGTTTGCCACGTTTAGGCAAACTACTGCTTGAAATAGGAACTGTACTGTCAACCACCACTGCCATTTCCTGCTGTTCTCTATATCTTTCTTCCTTACATTAGGAGTGCAGTCTCTTGAGACAAACTCCTTTACGTGAGCTCCGTGGGTGGCATTGCGCACTTGCAATTGAGGTTTGTTCTGTGTGGCTACACCAAACTATTTTAGGGAAGGAGGACGTAATGGCGTGAATACAAAACAGGGGTAAATACAAAATTTGAAACCGAAACCAAAGGCCCAAAGCGCCATCTCCAAATTCAAAAAGGGTTAAACTTAAATATATCAGTGCCTAAATAGGGCCGTCAATGGACTGGGCCAGTCCCGAAACCCGATCAAGTCGATCCTGATAATACATGAGTTAGACTCTTAGTTTTTGAGCCCATTAAAGATCCGGCCCGATAGAGTTTGGGCCGATAACTAATTTTGGTCAGTTCTGGACAGACCTCAGTCCAACCCGATAAGGGACCGGCCCAGACACAAGCAGGTGCTATGTGTTTGGGTTTCTTTGGAGATAATATTATTTCAATCACTGTTCTAAAAATCGGTCTAGGCGGTGCCCAACTCGCCTAGGTCTAAGTCGTTTAAGAATCGGTTGATCGATTAGGCAGGTCTAGGCGGTCCAGTCAAGTTTTTTTTTTTTTTTTTTTTTTAATAATTAAATCTTGAAATTTAAAGACCCGTAGGTTTAAGATTTGAATGAATTTAAAAGACTAAAGTCTAATGCAAATTATATGTTACTATAAAAAATAATATGTTTTTATATGAAATTAATATTCTTCAACTATTACGCATTTTTGTAATAAATATATTTGTTTATGTTTATTTTTTGAGTTATGATAAATGACTTTCTTCATTATTTATAGTATAGGTGTGTATTACTACATATATTATAAGATATATTAGGAAAAAAAAACTGCCTAGCGCCTAGCCCGTCTAGGCAATGCCTAGAAGGCCTAGGAGCTCTCCCACCGCCCCGACTACCATCTAGTGTTTTTTAGAACACTGATCTCAATAAACTTCGAACACACGATGTCACAACCAATTTGGGTTTGGTGGATACTTGTTGGCTTGTTGCTCCTCAGAGAGGCTTAACCTCTGTTCCAAGTTCGAACCCGACCAGTGCTCGTAATTTTAGCCCTAAGATTTAATGTAGGTTAGAAGAGTAGTGGTTTGAGTACGATCTTATTGGATGGTTGAGAGTTCAAAATTCTGAGGCTGATCAAAATGTGCGCTTCTAAATGTTGTGTGCCCACAGACTGACAAGTTTACAAAGGGAAAACTACTAATGCCTAGTGCCTACACATCGTACTTGATACAAAAATTTATAAATCTGCAAATATTGTGAAATTGAGGTATTCTCGCTACTTGCTACTCGACAAGGAAAAAATCTCATTCCAATAATAGGAATACATCTGCACAATGCATTAACAAAGAAGTTTATTGGAGACTTGTGTGATTCTAATCGAAGCTTCCTGATTACAAGAAAGAATGGACATACAGCAAACTAACTTAAAAAATCAATTGCCTTCTTTGTTAGTTAGAAGTCTGGTTATTTTGCTTTGTGTCTCACGAGCAGAGACTGTATCCGGATGATGCTCACCATATATTGAAGTTCTGATATGAACAGTTTTTCTGATGAGGTCGTCAGCAATGTCATAGTGCCCTCCTTTTAGCATTAACTTCGCCCTTGTTTCTAGCACGGCTGCTCTTAACATAGCTAGCTCCTGCCAAAGGTATGGGTTCAACTGTGCATCGGATTTGGCTGAACCCCAACAGTATGACCGGTTCAACCATTTCTCAACTCGAGAAACCAAGGATTCCTCTTTAGCTTCTAAAGCCTCGGTGCACACACGGAGGAGTTCTAACGCAGCATTGCAGCGTGAGAAGGTGATAAATGTATGAATTGCAAGAGGTAGAACCACCCGTTTCACAAGGACTAGCAACTCCGATACATTTAACTCCACCACTAAACTGGAACCAAATCCAAAAACCAAGAAGCAAGCAGCCCACAAATGCTCCAAATGCATGGAAGTAAATCCACGGTAACTGACTGCTTGGACTACTGCTTGAGCAACAACAGGAACTCCTCTCTTGCAAGAGTAGAGCTTGACAATATCCTGAAAATGGATGCAATCTTCCTTGGTCCTACTCCTTGCAATACCAAACCTTACAAGCATGGAAGCTGCTTCCACTTCTGTTCTTTTATTGTAGGGTTGCATGAGACCACAAGTCAGGGAATGGAAAAACAATTTCCATAAATAAGTAGTACCTTGATGCTTCTGTGGAACCTTATTTGCTGCTAGAGCCAATAAGGAAATCGAATAGCCCCAGGCCCAAACCACCCACTTACCTGAGCCATTCTAGTGGCCAAGCTCCTTGGTCCATCTGCATGATCAAAAATTGAGAAACACACTTCCAGAAGTTGAAGAAGGAAGGTATTTTGTCTCAATGTAGGAGCTTCCTTACTACTCCAAATGAAATCTCGCAAAGGCATTCTGTTAACAGTGTCAAGAAGCCTGGTTGGATTTATAGGAAGCTCAGAAAGGATAGCTCCAACAATCCCAAGGCCTAATGTCAATCTACCAAGTTTCTCCTCAATAGCAGCCAAAGCATCAATTTCTGCAATCGGATACTCCCTTGTTCCCTTCATCAATGTCATTGCCTCTACTCCAGACAAGTAAGAGAGCTTTAGAGACTCCAAATTCATTATTCGAGGAAGGCGTGTTGAAATTATAAAGTGGGTTTCTCCGCCAAAGCGTGGGAGAAGATCCATCAAAATTTTCTTATCCCACCAATCCTTCTCACTTTCTAAGTTGTCGATCACAACCAAGAAAGGAATATCTCGCATGAACTCCTTTCGGACTCTGGAAATAGCAGCTTCCTCCTGTTCCTCAAAGCTTTTCGTTTTGCCTCTGTCAAGATACTGGTTTTCAATACCCACGTCAACTTCTAAGAATGACCAAAGGTTCAAATAGTTTTGCCGGATGTATCTAGATTCGCCTCCTATCCACAAAACCATCTTGTATCTCTTAAAAAACCTGTATGCAAATTCCAATATGAGATCTGTCTTGCCAATGCCTGAATCACCAGACACACAAGCAATGCCCTTCCCATACAATATCTTCACATATCTTTTTCTTCTCCTACACCTTCCAGCATTCTTTTTGACCCTAAAGCCTTGTACTCCCCATGAGGAATCTCCAGCCTTTGCATCTCAATTTCTCTCTCAGATTCCTTCCAGATCACTGGTTCTTTTCCTTTGCTGCTACTACTTTCTGTTTGATCGATCCCTTTGTTCTCGCTCCAACCTAACACGGCGTTCTTTAAGCCTATGTCTAGTTTTGAGTTCAAAGTACTCCTTTTCTGCTTCTCCACTAACACTACCAAACAACATGAGTTCCAATTCAGAAACTTCTCTTTTTCTGCCAATGAAATTTTCATTTCGAGGAAACGGAAACTCCTCTTTCTCCACCCTCTCCTGCCACCTACTCAATTTCTCTACCACACTTCGTCGTCCTAACCTTCTTGCCAAGAGAACCACTGCACTGAAAATACAATCCCTCCAGTTACCATCTTGAGCCTCTAATTTTCCTTCATCTAAGCGTGAAAGACCTTCAACAGCTTCCCTCCATTCCTTCTCCAAACCTCCGTATAACATCCACAACTCACCCCCATTTTTTTCCCACAATTCTCCTCTCATTTCAATTATATCCCTAGCAAGACAATCGCCTGGACCCATATCAAAGAAAATGGGAACCAAGTTTTTCTTACCCAGGAAGTTCCTTAGTTCTTCGACACTGTATGGATTTCCAAATGACCTCTTAGTGAGGATCAAAACTCCAACTGTGCAAGCATTCATTGCCCTCTCGACAACATCATGGTTGCGTGAGTTCCTACACCGAGCTCTGTCTGCTGCAAAACAACTAATTCCCTGAACTTCCAACTCTGCCCGTAACCAATTAGCAAATCTCAGTAAAGAAGGCTTACGCCATGGAAGCCTATGTAGACATCATAACTCCTCAATCTATTAGATGTGTATGAAGCTGAGTTTAGAGCAAGTGAGAACTTCCCATGGGTTCTCCCCGACTTTCTATGCTTTTCCTTGTGTCCTGAATACCCAGTGCCACTGGCATGGCTATAAGTAGATGAGTTTCTGTTGCGAGCAAGTGAAGAAGATACATGATCATGGAACTCTGATTTCTGAGAATTACGGGATGTACAAACTGGGGTGGTGAAACATTAGCTGAAACAAACCCAACGTCAGACAAAGTCTCTGGCCTTGAAACAATTGGCTCCAAATTTGCAAGGGAAGCATTGGATGGATTCAGAATATCAGGTTTTGTCTACTCCGATCCTAGATATGTTGGTGATCTTGGAGAGAAGAATGGCGACTGGTTAGCAGAAAAGAATGCTGAGGAAGAAGATGACAGATTCCTTGAAGTTGTGGCTGATAATGCCTTAGACCAGTCTTGTTGAAGCTCCATACATCCATTTTCATACAATCTCCCACACTCAAAAGACGGATCTCCCACGATTCTACATAACACAAGCCTCTCTGCAATGAAATAAATTTTCCCATTCAGTATACAAAACTTTTTGAAAGTTGAAATGATTCTAAAAGACTAATTAACAGCAAAACATTATTTTGAGCCTTATCACCTCCACTAAGAAAAATAAGAAACACTTCAACAATGAGAGAAACAAACTAAAAGTTTACAAAACGATAGGTAACTCAAAAGGCCAAAACTCACTTTGTACTGGCAATATTGCGACGAAAATAAAGATCAATTGAACAGCATTTTAGAACAAAGATAGGGAAAACCAAACATATTTAGAAACTAGAAACTCTCCAATAGAACTATAGAAGGAAGTATGAAATCAAGTAATACAAAAAACAGTCTGAAGATTCAAAAGAACAGGTTTTCTTTCGGTACTTCTAGATCCCGGGAATCATATTCAAAACTTGATTGAAGTAGAAACTTCCATACCAAAGATTCAAAAAAAAAAACACAAATGGAAACCAAGTTAAGAGACTCTATGATCTATGCAACATGTTTAAAAAACTATCCAAATTCTCTTAAAATAGAACACAAAAGACACAAACTTTGTCCATTAACAGATCTGAAAAAAAATGCTTAAACATATTGAAAATGCATTAAATCCAAAAACCCAGAAGCTATTAAATGAAAGGAATAAAAAAATACAAACAAATTAGTTGCTACTTGAGAGTTCAGTACTTACTTGCACTGTTAACTCGAACATGGTCTTTGACATTTCAAATTCCCATGAATCCCAATAAAGAGTCTAACTTTCTGAATTTGAATGCACCCCAAGATCTTTAAAACTTGTTTCAAGATACCATCATTACTAGATTTCAATGGGATTCCAAAGATACCCAAAGGTTCTAAAGTTGGAAATATTATAAACGAATGATTTGCAACTTTGGTTAGTATCTTGTAACAGGTAGAGTGTTAATAAACACAAACACATTTACTTGTGGAAGAAAATCTAGTGACGAGTTTTGAGGCTCACTCTAAAACTGTTAGATTATGTCACCGTTGGAAGTATTTAAGTAACTAATAGTGACAGGACACATAGGCATCTTTTTACAGTTAGAATCTGATGGCTAGGGAATGCCCTTTTACTGTTTTGCACATTTTTAGTACGCTCCAAAATTTCCAATAGTGGCAGTATTTGGTAACTCGAGAGAGATACTGTTGCACTAAAATTTAGCTAGTTACATCCACTGTCGTGTCCATGTATGCAACGCAAGATAGCCTTCGGTGCGTATCTTTTATCATCCTATATTCCTATGTGCTTGGAGACTTGGAGTCTTGGGGCAGTCCTCAGTCCTCACTAGTGTAGATGCAAAACTCTGTCAGGCCATTTTTCTTCTTTTTTGAATTCTTACTTGTTAGTAGTTGGTCGTTGGAATGTTTACATAAAAGTTCAATTATTCATGCCATCATTGTGGTGAGCATAGTACACAATATCGGGATAGGCCGATATATCAAACTGCAAAATGACGATATATATCGTTGATATTTCCCTTTCTTTTGAGAATATTTAATATTGGAAGACATGTAAATATCATTGATATTTAAGGGATATTATGATATTTTAGTAAATATTTCAATGTGATCGATATATACAAGAAAATAGAAAAAAAAAATGGAGGATTCATTCCATGGAAGAAATCAAGAAGAAGAACAAAGCCGTTGAAGAATTATGCATGACCAAATTTCCAATCCCATAAATCCATAATTTTTTCCTCTTACAAGCTCATACCCATGAAACACTCTAATTCGAAAAAAATTCTCTTTTCATAATAAAGAAAAAAAATCATCTCTTTCCACAAAAAATCTACAGCTCTCAAAAAACGTGTCCACAGTCTCTCCTTTTCTCAAAAAGAATACTCAATTTCTCTTCATATAATATTTATACACATTGAATATTTCATAGATATTTTGAATTTATCGCAATATATCAACGCATTTTAGTATTTTACACTTGAAAATGCCCCTTGTATATCCTCGACAATATCATATTTGTTACCAATTTCTTGATAAATATCACGATATATTATTATATATTGCAATATTTAGTACTATGGTGGTGAATACTTCTGGACTTATGACTCCCAACTTCTCAAATATATCTTCATAAATTTAACACTATGTCCTCATTATTGCTCGATATATGCTCTTTGTTTTTCAATTTTATTTTCATTTTGGGCCTGCTTGATAACATTGTTTTTCTACTGGCAAATGTTATTTTCCCACATAAAAAGTACTTGGATGCAATTTAAGACTTGCCAAAGTTTTTGACATTTGACAAATTTTCCCTCACGCACCTTATTTTCTCGTTTAGAGTGAAAAAAACTTATCTATCTCTCCCTTGCCAAATAAAAAGTTCCTTATTTTTCCCACTTCCAGATTCGCCCGGCACTAGTATTTGCCCAATTAATTGGGAATTTTTATCAATCACGCCTTGTTATTGAGCAAGTGAGCATAACGAAAAGAGTCCTAAATTCATCCGTTTCTCCCATAGAGTAGCCCTTTTCAATAGTCACATGGTCTGCAGGTGCATCCCTTAAAATCCAGAAATACTTTCAATCTGGTGTAGATGTGTATCAGTGTATTTTGACTTTACCTCCACAGCTGTAGCATCAGTGTCCTTGAAATCTACCAAAGGACTTGTACCCATGTTGACTTGAGAGAATCACTATACTTTATTGGTTTTGAGTAGTCCAAAATACTCTTTTCATTCTACATGTGAGACCAGTATACCGATTGGATTGTTGTGAATTTGTGATCCTTGTTTCACTCACTCACTCACACAAACAGTTACATACGCGTATATTCCGGCTTTAACACACATTCTGCCATTCTGGCCAGATAAAGAAAAGGTTTTGCATACCCACACCGTTGCATCTCACAAGTGACAAGTTACAACATGGTTATGCATACCCACACCGTTGCATCTCACAAGTGACAAATTACAACATGGAACAGGTTTGGAGTAATAACCATTTAAACTGCACTAGTGACTCTAAAATATCTTTAAATCTTACGTACAACCTGTTTGAAGAGATTGATTTCATCACACTGGTGTGAGGTCCATTTTTAACTATCAGATGATGACCTCGAAGTTTCGGTTTACAATTTCTTAGTTCTAACTTCTGAACTTCTAACCGCCTTTTATATTAAGGTAAGGCTGAGTCTAATGGTGTCATTCTACCAAAAAACAGTGTTTTGAGGATGGGGAGTCAATTTTGGTGTCCAATGGTTCGGACCATTCTATACCATTTCGACTGGCACGGAACTAAAAAAAAATGCATTCCACGCCACTTCAAGTGGGTGCTGTTTGGGATTTTACAAACCACATTATTTCAAATGGCACAGTATAAAATTGAAAAATGTATTTTATGTCACTTTAAATAGTGCCGTTTGAGTTTTTACAAACTACATCATTTCAATTTGTGTGGAATACACTTTCTATTTCTCAATATTATTCTCTATATATAGAGAGTATTATGGAGATAAAGAGTAAAAACCACCGCCATTCTCTCCACTTTTAAGATAATAGAGAGCCATTGCACCCAGCCTAAAGTGCGTTAAAGCGAAATTGGCCTCTATACCTCTACCGACAAAGTCAAGTTTTGAAGAATGAAACTGTGCAACTGTCCAATGGGGTTAGAACAAACTACAGGAAACACCAAAAGACTAGCTAGGTAGGGTTTTTGATGTGTCTTCACAAGTGGAGACAAATCTTCCAGGATTAGAAAAATAATGGTTCCAGTAACAAAACTACACCTTCCCAAGGGGTAAGGACACTTCATGCCCCACAAATCTTCAATAATAGTAGTGATTGACGGATACTACGTATAAATGGACTCACATTTGCATATGTTTGAGAGACATTTTGTTCCATAGTTCATTTGATTTGGATATGCTCCTTAATGGCAATACATTTGTCACATCACTAAACTGGGACCATACGACCCCTGATGTATGGGTCAATTACTCAATTGTCAGGCTCTACTGTCCATATAAATTGGGGCAGCTCCATTGCTACATTTTTTTCGGTGAAGAACTCCATTGCCTATATTGTTGGTCATGCTTTGAGGGGCCGGGCCAGCCCTACCTCATTTACTTCGAGGGCCGAAATCGGTCGGGGCCAATATTTAAATCTCGAAGCCTTTACTCACCAACCCCCTCGGAGGCTTGAGGGCCAGAACTTGAGGGCCAAGCGTGAGGGCCGAGATCCCATGTTATATATTTGATTTACAAAATAAATTTAAACATTAGTTAAAAATGATAAAATCGAATCGACTTCACAATTAAACCTTCAAACTACTAAAAAAAACTTATTAAAGTTATATTAGTCAATTAAGATCAATTAAATTCATTTCATAAAATATTATAATGAAATTATAAGGTTAAGTAAACTTAATAGATAAACGTTTTTTAAGTGATTTTTAGCATATTAATGTTAAAATGAAATATATTGTAAATTTTTTATTAAAATACATGTAATAAATGTTGAGGGCCCAATGAGGGGCGGGCTTAAGGGAGGGCTTAAGTTTCAAGTCTAGGCCCTTACCCTCCCCTCAAAGGCTTGGGGAGGCGGCCCGAAATTTCCCGATGTGTGAGGGCCTCATTTTGAGGGTTTTTTCGGCCCATGAGCCGGGTCGGGGCGGGCGGGCTAAGGGTTTGAGGGCCATTTTGACACCCCTAATTGTTGGTACTAAATTACATGTAGTCAATGTAACTAGTGTAGTCAGTGGCGGAGCCAGAAAATTGAGTGAGGGTGAGCCAACCCCAACCCAACCAAACATAAAAAAAAAAAAAACTCAATTTTTAAACTAATTATTCACAACTCTTATTTGAAATTATTATTTGTCACACGAAATGAAAAAAATCAAAACTGAATGGTAGTGCAAATCTCTAGACCCATTAATGTTATTATGTACTAATGTCTAGATTTTTATGAATAATTTCAACAATTCTTGTGCATCTACATTTTTTATTTCCTAATTCTCTTAGGTGTTCTAGATATGATTAGGTTTTACTAACGTCACATAGAGTGATGCAATTGTTTAAAGAGGGGCTTTGTTTTTGGTTGAAAGGGGTCGGGACTATATATAGAGATTATTCCAAGTTCTTCGAGGAATTATATAAATCTTGAAATTATTTTTACCGGATTGTGAGGTCATAAATAGTAATTTGGAACTTCAATCATCATCTCTAGAATTACAAGTCAATCATTAGGTCCAAGATAGTGTCTCGGATCAACTATCCATAGTGCATCTCGCTTTTGCTTTTAACTTTGGTTACGACAAGTCATAGACATTTATCATGTGACTAATACAATTTAGATTTAAAGAGGCGGAACATGAGCCATTACCGGTGAAAAGTTATAAAACATTTTAATTCGATCTTCCAAAATTACTTACCGAGGGCGGAACCGAGCCATTACCAGCCTTGGATTAAGCAAATCGGAGAAGTGCTCATAAACCGCTTAGTACTATGTTCTGAATTCCTTCTTGGACTTGTCTCACTAGCTTGTATCCTCTTCTCTTTTGCATGAGTACCATCCAAGAAAGGTGTAACCTTTCTTCCTTATTAGCTACCTTATCATCTATTTTTTTTCTTAGGCCTAAATGAGTGCTTCTTCCCAACCTTCATCTTTCTTAGTAATAGCATCTTTCTCCACCTCATAAACCTCTACAATTTCATCCCCTGTAACATGAATTGCATCCACAGTTTATATATCTTTATCCAAACTGGTTTCTTCTTCTTGTTTATCTACTTTAATCCGTGTAGTTTTATGCACAAATTCAGATGCTTACATCTTGCATATGAAGTTGTTATCTGTGAACATAGGTGTTCCAACTTCTGACAGCCTTTCTATCCTTGTATCTCATCGATACAACTTCGTTACCCTAGTTTGATGCTAATTGGAGTGGTAATGTCAATGAAAAACAATTTACATGTTTTGTTGCAATTATAGAATTCTAGTTTGTAAAAAATAGTTGTAGTTGAGATTTAATACCTTGACATAATTATTTGTTTTAAGAAAAAACCATAAACCAAGTTAACATATCCATCGCTGATAATATTAAGTTATTTACCCAACACGATAAGCCCGTGGGGCTCCGCCCACTCATTTGACACCAATAGTCCGCAGCAACAACACTAGGTCTCATGCTATTAAATATCATCACTATTTCCTGGTCTTTAACTTGGAAATAGGAAAACTATATATTTTTTTTGGCGAAAATTGAGGGTGAGCCAGTACCACTGGCCCCCAGCTCCGCCCAATGAGTGTAGTCAAGGTAATAAGGCGCATCATTCTCTCTCTCTCTTAGGCGCGGGGCGGGGAATGCGTCTTATTAAATTGAGGCGGGCATACGCTTTATTAAAGTGAGACACATAGTAATTAAAAAAAAAAATTGAAAAAATATATATATAACATAAATTATAATTGATTTGCATGGCTAAACAATAAAATCAATTCTATAGGATTGTAAATTTGTCAACTATTAAGCAACAACCGTAAAAATCGCGAATCGTTTAGATAGTAATCGATCACTTAAAAGAAAAACGTAAGCAACAATTACATAGTAAAATAAAAAATGTTTTTCTCAAAACAATCTAGCTCAACTTTAATAAACTAAATGAGCAAACAAATTTAACTTGAAGGGCAGAGCCAAAAAAAGCAATATTAGAGAAGTGATATGGTCTGCACCTCAGTGGAGAGTGGTTAAAGCGAACACAGATGGTTCTGCGTTGGGAAATCTTTGAACTGGTGGTGTCGATGTGCTATTTAGAAATCATAATGCAATTGTTCTAGGTGTACTCGCATATGGCAAGGGAGTGACTACCAACTATACAACTGAGTGCACTGCCATCGTCATGGCAGCAAAGATAGTTGCAAGGCATAATTGGAAGAAGCTTTGGATCGAAAGTGACTCAACGGTAGGGCAGGGAATCGGGTTAGATTTGACCCGAATCCAACCCGACCCAAATTCGAGTAGTTCGGGTTCGGGTTGATTTTTTTATCCGTTTATTTATTCGAGTCGGATTTGGGTTCTGGTTTGGGTTCAGATATATTTTTTGGGTTATTTTTGAATTTTTAGTGTTATCTGATCGGGTTAGCTGGGTTCGGTTCGAGTTCGGGTCGGATTTGGATATTAAATTTCAGTTTTAATCGGGTTCGGGTTCAGGTTCGGATATTATGAAACTATTCGGATTCGGATTCGGATTCAGATATAGCCATATCCGACCCGAACCCGACTTGTTCCCTGCCCTACTCAACGACAACTGTCCAATCTTTTGGGCAGAATCAGGTGCCTTGGATGCTGAAAGCAAGATGGTTGAGAGCAGTAAGCAAGCTTGACCTTTGGTGTATTACACATACCTTAAGGGAGGCAAATTTTGGTGCAGATTAAGCTGCAAACAAGGGTACTTCACTAATCATTGAAGTTTCTTTATAAAGCACATCCAGACTAAGTTTTATCACCTCTATAGAGAGTCTTTGGAGAACCTACTACAGATTTAATTAGACTGGATTGTAACTCCTAGTTTTAATTGCATGCAACAAACTCACCTCTCTGTAACTCTATTTCTGGTTCTAATAAAATCCTTACTTGTGTGCAAAAAAAAAATTGAACTGAACCAAATGGACTTCAAAAAATAGAACACCTTATTCAAATTTTGGAAACTCATAAAATTTTATTTAATTTATTTTTGTGTCTCTCTCTCAATCTATTCATCTTAACAAAAATTTGTAAAAATACAAATTTATAGTGTACTCTAATATAAAATTTATAAAAATTGTATGATTTCTTGTACCATACAACTATTGGATTGAGTGTGGATGTGTCACATAATCAAAAGTGTATAAAAAACAAGAAAAACTGTTGCGCGTCTTGTACGCCTTGCACCTCAACAAAATGCACAAAAAGACACAGAAGGCACGCGTCTTATGTGTGCACCCGTGCTTAATTGAGGTGAGGCACTAAAGTGGGCCTCGTGCCTTAATCGCACGCCTCTTTCCGCCTTGACTGCTTATACCAACTAATTACACGTTTAAATTCTGGATTGCAGTGAACTAAGATTCTAATTTAGCTGCTTTCACTAGAATCGACTTTAAGTTATATTTAACTTGAGATAGTAAGACTAGTGGCATCTACGTATAATCAAATTGCCTACACCAGAGTGTTCTATTAATGCTTCAAATGCATGTTCGGGACCAGCTGGAGCTGGTTGTGTCATAAGAGACGATACTGGTCACTTCATGGCTGGAATTGCCGATTCTATCAGAGTCGGCTCTTCTTTGTTGGCTGAATTCTATGCTTTAAAGTTGGGACTCATGGTGGTCGTTGCACTGAAGCTGAATAGAGTGGTGATTGAAGTGGACTCTAAAGCACTATTTCAGATGATTACTAGTACAGCTAGTCATTGTCCAGTGGAGGTTTCAGTGTTACTCAAAGATATTAACAAGTTATTGGCTCAAATTCCTACCACAACTTTATCATGGACATATAGAGAAGCTAACAGGGTTGCTGATGCACTTGCTGGCCATGCTTCTTCAATAGCTATGGATGATCAATGGTGGACCAACTACATACCGACTAGACCATTGGATTATCAGCAAATCTCCAACGTTGTTCCTTCTACCTGTTCATTTTGGTGGCTGCATCCACCATCTTTTCTTTTTGAATGTTTAGATTCTGATCTTCGTGGTGTAAAGTTTGAAAGAATGATCAGACAATAAAACGTTGCCTTTACCAAAAAAAAAAAAAAAATGCATGCTAATAAGATATTAACATGAATTTAGTCAAAACAATCAAACATGATGTCAAGATAACTGAGTATTTTCTTGCAACCTCAACACCCCGGTGTGGACGATCTAATTTTGACATAAAAAACTCAGGGGAACCCTGTCAACTCCTCGCGCGTGCACCGTGGAAAGTAGTCAACTGTATTAAGACCAAGGCACAGTCCTCATTACACGTTATACACTGGAAATTTCCTAGTGTTTTCACAGCGACTTATTGGTTGTCAGGCTTTAATAAACAAGATTAAGTTGAGCTTATCTATCTAAATATTTTGGTATGAGACCAAATTAGCACGTGTTTGCCACCAACTTCAATGGAAAACGATGCTTTCAGCTGAAAGTCTGTAACCAATCATTGTTTCACGCGACATATTTTCAAAAAGATCCTCGAGATTCTTGTCTTACGATTATCTAACAGTCTTGATTTTGGGATCATGGAATAACAGTCCACACTCAACAAGATCCAAGGCGTCCAGATAAGTTGTTAAATATCTTGAATGGGGCTCAAAATGACCTTTGGGCGTAATATACAGAATTACAGATTGGTTGAATATGTGCATGTGGAGAGAAATATTATATGTGCAAAAGTAACATGCTTGGGTCTTTCAAACAATATACAAAATCAACTCATAGCCTTGTCCCTGGACAACTTCTATCAATCAAGAACAATTTTTGTTGGGACGAGAGCTTGTATTCTGGTTTATATATTCTACAAAGAGATGTCAGGTGGGTCTTTATCTACTTCTGTAGTTTGGACACTTTGGACTATTTAAGATTCAGTAGGTCTAGATTTCTGGAATCAAGTTCCATGTCCAACAGCATTAGCAACTAGCAGTATTCAGTGATCATGTATTACGCTTCCAGATGGATATTAGTTTATCACATGTGTGATACCGTTCTCCAATTCCCCTTGAGTGTAAGTTTCAAGATGCTTGGACAATATGAGAATCCAATACCCCCATTTACGTGACTGGTAAAGAACCCTCTAAATAGCAAGAAGTAATTAAATACATACAAACAGAAACTTTACCACAAGTGAGAAAAAAAAAAATGGTTGTAGAAGAGCAGACTTAAATTGATATCACTTATTTCTATTTTTTTTTTTTTTTTTTTTGGCAAGCCTGTTTTAAATGAACTTGGTAACTCTTTGATGCTGGCGGAGTTTGTCATCACCCAAAAATTTTACCGACTTTGCTAGTAAGGCACCTGCTACGCTACTAATGCAGCAAGGAGAACCTTACAACCTGTGAGTAATTACTGATACTATCCATGATTTTCATAAAATTGTTTTCCTAAGCAGTTGCATGTCTTGTGACTAAATTTACAACAGAGAATCACAAATGAATTGAAATCTGAATTGACACTCGTATTCACTTACAGATTTGGCCATTTGGGTCAATTTTTTAATGAAAATAAACTTTAATTAAAACTGCTGGATAAGTTACATAGTTCCATAGGTCCATGTTGTTTAGCCCACATAAACAGATTGTGGGATTTACTATAACCTACCTAAGAAGTCAGTCAAAAAGTACAACTTACGGAGTTGTGGCAATAGCAGCTTCAAATATGGATTATTTTAAAACATGTAAAATTGGTACAAAAAGGACTTGAGGGTACACTATATTGACAATATTGAACTCATTTGGGCTTTTACAGGCCTTGAAGGCCGCTAAAATTACACCTGAAATTAAGAGAAACAATTCCTATTTGTTATATCTACAATCGCTTCCATTGCATTCATAAATGGTTTGGCCTCCGTTTACCAGTATCAGTTCTCATTCTCTTTACAGGATTTGCCCATCCCAAATTCCCACCACTCCCATTAGTCTGTTGAACTGGTTGTTGGGGCCAACCTTGCTGATTGGCAACCTGATGACTTATCTTCACATCCTTCTGAGCATGCAAAGGACCTGGACCTCTAACACCGCGATTAATGCTAGGCGGAGACACTGGTCCTGCCCTAGGCTTCACACCTGACTTTTCCCTATCATTCCTCTTCTTCTTGCATATGACAAGCTCACCTGGGTGAGTGGGCAATGAGACGTCATCTGATTGACCACGTTCCCCCCGTCCACTGCTGCTTGCTAGCCTGGATTCCTTCTGCAACTTGGTTGTGTAGCTGTGGGTCCTCATTTCTTCGTCAGTGGAGACAGAAGCACGTGGAAATAGTTTTGAGGCAGAACTAGGTTCAGATTCTACCTCATTGATCAGCTTATGCGCTTGTTTTGGCTAGAAGGAGCTAGCTTGGGGGTGGAGTGGGTGTAGCTCCAGTACCAGAAAAGTAACTGCACTCCTTGCTTCTCGGAGGTCAGTGTCTGGAAATGCTATCTTCATTATGTCAAAAAACAGATCTTGTACTTTCCTTGCTTCTGACCTCACCTGTGCGTAAGAGTTCACAGATAACTCAGAGCCTGGCTCATACCAAGTAAAATGTCTCCAAATTTTGAACATATTACATATTCTAGGACCAGTCTTTTTTTTTCCCCTTTTCTTTTAATTTATTTTTGGTCCTTTGTAAGACAAGGCACCTTGACTACACCATAGCGTCTTCAACCAAAACAGGACAGTTATGTGAGAATTTCAAGGGGAATCTAAAAAAGTAACTATAGACGATCCTGGAACCATAAAATAAACCAAACACTGGTCTCCTATTCAGAAGAGTGTATTCCAAGTATACTAAGTTTTTTTTTCTGTGCCACAATACACTGCTCTCCTTTACAAATAGTGTATACTAGTTTTTGGTCCTGCGCTACACTAGCTCCTCATATTTGTTTTGATCTATACAATCTAACCACAGTATCAACAGGTTCTCCTGTTGTCCTATTTTCCACTGTTTTTTCATATGTATAAATAAGCGAAGAACATGCTCTCTAGGTCTGAAAGTAGATATATACATTTAAAAAAACAAAGTAAAGAAAAGTGGACATCAGGCCAATATCCGTATATACCATAGCGCTTTGATACGCTTTTGAACTGTTCACTCATGAAATTAACAAAGAGATCAAATTCTTTTCTATCTAGAGAACAAAAAGACCTTAAATTGCGAGCTCGCTCTTTGTAGTATTTGTTTCATATTAATTTCAAAGAATATCTCAGTAAAAAGTATTATATGGAAAAAGGTACTCAATTTATTGCAATTAAGAAAAGAGAATCAGAGGTGAAGCCGCGAGACTCTCCGTCCTGTGTCAATATACCTCGTTGCCCTTTTAAAGGGCTCGTGCAAAAAAAAAGTGAAAATATTGATGCAATAATTTTCCATAAGAGCAGATACCAGTAAGCATACCTCAAACGAAAAGACCAAAGACTGAGCAGCAGTTCTCAGCATGGATTGCACGTCTGCCACAAAGTCCATCACCCCATTATACTCAGATCTGTCCACACGCTGATCAATCCTTTCTAGATCCAAGTAGTTACTCCTGCTCACAGCAGTCATGTAACTTGGATGTGGAGTCCTCTTCCAAAAATCCATTAAAAGAGGTATAATTTGACGACCATCCTTGTCAATCCTTCTCTGGAGCTTGCTGATTACATTTTTACACTTCAAAGATACAAAAATTCCATGTTAGTTTATTCCTATGACTCATGTAGTCATGTCTTTTATGTCTATAACGATCTGTATGTCCTGTGGGAATAGACATGTCGTTCTTGTTGCAAAAATATTTTATAAGCACATAAGCTTTGCTTTATATTATTTTATCTTTCGTCAGTAACTAGCATAATTAGTAGTCTAATAATAAAGAAGCATACGGAGACAATTATTTAAGTACTAGCACTCCTAAAATTTAGAGGCGTGATAGGATACATACATATATCCAGACATCAAGTTACTAGGTAGTCAAATGCTTGCTTCGTGTAGTGAGAAACAAAAGATATCAGGACCAGATCCAACTTAAAATGACAGAATGAAGAATGCATATATATATGAGTTGTGGACTTGTTTTATTAACTCACTCTTTCTTGGAGGAAAAATTAGTAATTTTTTGTTTACTATTGTTCCAATGACTGGTGAAATTTCTTCCAAAACTTACAACTAAAATAAACAGATCATAAAAATGAGAGTCAATAGGCTTGTTTCAGTAACTTCTATTATACTTTGGCGATGGTGTATCCATGGTTCAAGTCAGTCGTGATTTTATATGATACATCTACATTACCTAGATAACGAACAATCTATCTATACATATACAAGTATACTACTAAGTCTAGTAAGTGGAGAAAAATCAGTTGGCAGGACAGTTAAAGACAGGAAACGAATATAACAACAGACTGTTAAGAGATCTAGTGTTCTAAGCGTTCATTAGTGATGAATACCTTTCTTTGAATGACGTCAGACATCTTCGTACCGGAATAACAGGATCCACTAGTGTTCATAGTTTTACCATCCCAACATTCTCTAGAGTCCTCCACAATGTTATCTGTAGCGACTGCATAAGATTTTGATCTACCTGTCTTTGGTATAGCATGCGATTTCGAAATACTTGTACCCCTTCTTGATGGTAAATTTCGTTTGTTTTTTACAACTAAACCACTTGCATCATGCCGGATAACAGGGGGATCTCCATACGACTCCTCAGGATCACTCCTTAATTGCATGTCATTCTCACGCTCCGCATGAAGTGCCAACTGAGAAGAATTTCCACGCTGGAGAAAAAGGCTTGTCATTGCCTAACTTCTCTTCAACTCGTTGTCTAGGGCGATATCGGATGCTACGTTTTCGTTTAATTTTTGGTTGCAAGACTTGTTCATCTTCCCCATCATCACGTTCATGAGCCCAACTTCCAGATTGTTGGATATCAATAGGAGAGTCTCCTGACAAGGCTATCTCTCCTTCTTCTAGTTCCTCAGGCTGGAAAGCACACATAAACAGATTAAATCCAGGGAGAAATAAATAAATAAAGAAAATAAAATGAATAAAGAAAGATGAGAGGAGCATCAGTTGGCACCTAAAAGAAATATATACAGGTAATAATGATTTATGCAGGAAAAATATTTAAAAAGATCGTACCAGCCTTTTTGAGTGAGAACCTGGCCTAGCATCGAGCGCTGAAAGAGATCCAAACTTCTGGGAAGACAAGGAGGGCGATACCATCTGTGCCAATCTCCGACTTCCTGAGGAGGATCCAGAAGAACCTGCTTCCTCCAATACATTACTATTTCTGGAGCCTTCAATTCTTGCGGCAGTATTGATAAGCACTCTCAGAACCCAAGCCTTCCTCTCTTAATTGGTCTTTATTTATTGGTGGTGCACCAACAGCACCACTAAGTTCTTCATCTTCAAACTCCCCGATCTCTCCCTCATCTTCATGCAAAGAAGACCCATTTCTCTCTTCAGAACTGGCTTCAGAAAACTCTCCATCTTCTTCATCCAACTCAGTGTATTTTGGAGATTTTACGCCACCCTTGGATCGAACTCTTTTCCTCTCCGATTTAGTAGTTGACAGATCCGAAACCATATCATTGGATTCCACGCCAATATCACCAACTAAAGTTTTTTCGATGGTTTCTTAGATAGTTTGGCAATAGTTGCATTTACTTCTCTAGAACTGGCTCGAATCCACTCAGGAACTTGATCATACCTTGTCATTTCCTCAATCCAATCCAAGTCTTCATCCATTTGATCAAAGAGTTCAACTTCTTCTTCACTCCGTGCAATCATGCGATTCACCTCCTGCAAGGAGGGAACATCATGCAAAGTTTCTTGATATCTCTCCTCATCATGCAATAATGTCTCTAAAGTCACGCGTCTCTCTTCATGTGTTGTCCTTTGATCAAAACGACCTGCATTTATTACTTCGTCAGCCATGTCAATTTTGTATTGTTGAATGTTATTGCGTATAAGACTCTCAATGGAACCCATATATCGATCTTTCCCTGCAAGATCATCCTCTAGATCAACTGTACCCACAGTTCTAAATTCATCTTCTTTTTGATGGCTTGATATTTTATCAACAACAGCTTCCATATAAATAACCTTAACCTCTCTCTTCTGTCCAATGATGTGTGCTCGAGCAACTGCTTGTTCTTCATTCTTTGGATTTGGATCAGGGTCATAGATGACAACTGTATCCGCAGACTGAAGATTTAGCCCTCTTCCAGCAGCACGGATACTGAGCAAAAAAATAAAACAATCGGAACCAGGGCTATTGAAATCCACAATGGCCAATTCACGGTCTTCCAAGCTCGTTGTTCCATCGATTCTTCTATAAACAAGCCTCCGCCATTGCAAGTACTCCTCTAAAATATCAAGAAGCTTTGTCATGGTGCTAAAGAGCAGTACACGGTGTCCTGTCCTGTGAAGTTTGATGAGGATCCTATCTAGAATCCATAGTTTACCACAAGATCTAACAATGAAGTCTTTGGATAGGTCATCAAAATAAGGGTAATTGAGCAAAGGATGATTGCAAGCTTTGCGGAGCTCCATACATCTGTTATTGAGAACCTTATATGTCTTAGCCGTGTAGTTTGGATTTTTCTGAACTCTCCGTAACTCGTCCTCTGGATCAACCCTTATAGTATTGGTTGACTTCACCCAGTCATAGATCGCACCTTGAATAGCTGACATTTTACATCTCAAGACAATAGAGACCTAGAAAACATCAACTTCAGTTATCCGTTGTTCACAAGATACTATACATAAGTACATCACTGATATAATAGACTGTGATGAACAAACTAGCTATCCACTATGTACATAACAACTAGAATTAAAAAAAAAATTGCACCTTTCTGGGTAGTGATCCCTCCACGTCCTCAACTCGACGCCTTAGCATAAAGGGCTCCAAAATTTGATGAAGCCTGTGGATAATTATAACCTTCTTCTCAGTCTCAAGCCAATCATCTTCAGCATCATGTGAAGGAACATCCTTTTGAAAGGGCTTGGAAAACCAATCATGGAAAGCTTTGCGGTTGTCAAATACTTCTGGAAGGAGTAAATTTAATAATGACCATAGCTCCTTAAGATCATTCTGCAATAGATATGACCTACCTTAGTAAATGATTAACAGTTAATGAAATATTAAACTTTAAAAAAACATACAAGCAACTGATAAGTTCATTAAAACTTTGGTGACACTATGTTTAATCAAGGGGCATGGATCAGTTCCAACTTCAACATCAAGGGTTCAATTCGTAAAGAAGAAATACTGTGAACCATAACTATATTAAAAAAATTATTTTCCGTATGAAATGTCGACGCTTAATATTTTCTGAAAAGAAGAAAAAAGGCTTTACCGGAGTATTAATGTTCAATTACTCTCAAGGACGCTTCATTGAAACAAAGCGAAGAAATGGGATGACAAACATCTCAAGTAACTACCAAATTTTACCAATCACCGAGAGGGCAGTAAGCCAGAAAAAATGCATCGAGAGATACCCACAATGCTCAAAAATGGTGTATCCCTTTTGAAAATAGCATAAATTCCAATATAAAGTAAGGTAAAAAAAAATGCACTTTGGTTTGTTGCTTATTTATTTGTTTTGAGCAGTGAATACATTGCTAATTATTACACATGAGAGGATAACTTACCTGTAATGGAGTGCCTGTAAGAAGTAAACGGCGTTGGCAGCGGTATCTATCGAGATCTCGCGCTAGAACTGATTCCCTGTCTTTCATTCGTTGTGCTTCGTCGATTATGATATACTTCCAATCAATTCTTGATAGCTTCGACCGGTCGTACATAATAAACTCATATGTGGTCACTAGCACATTAAATTTCAGCGCACAAACCTCCTATACGACAAGTATCAGCATAAGAAAACAGCACAGCACCAGATGTCATATCAGGTCATAAAAGAAAAAGAAAAAGAGAAAGTATCAGCATCGTACATGAGAAAATAACTTTGACCGTTGATCCTTTCCGCCGACATAATAAATGCATGACACAGACGGAAGCCAACTATGCAACTCACTCTGAAATATAAAATTGTCAGAAGTTGAAGATAACGAGTGCTGTGAGATATAAGTGGGGAAAAAAAACAGATCCATATAAGATGAGCCTGACCTTCCAGTTAACCAAAACAGCATTTGGGACAATTATTAAATGTGGCCCAAAGTTGCCTTTAAACTCCATCAAGTATGCAATCAGTGCCATCACCTGTTTGAAATATAGCAATCAGAAGTTTCAAATACTTCATTAGTCACTTTAACCAGTTTTTCTTCTTGATATTTAATAAACATTTAAGTAATACATTAAAGTTATTGATAAAGTTGAGTCTATCAACTACAATCACAACTGATTCTGCACAAAGCCTGGCAAAAAATATGTCTCCTACGTGATACCTAAGCATCAGTACATAATTTTAACACCTGAAACTAAGAATGTGCTACTATATGCCAATTATTTCATTCCACGCAGGCATGAATATGTGAGTGCTATTTCATTAAAGGGAACCAAAAGAACATGATACATCAGATGAAGTAGAAACCAGTTGCTAAAACCACTTTATACGGTATATACTAACCTGTACAGTCTTCCCAAGACCCATCTCATCTGCTAAAATTCCGTTTAATTTATTATTATACAACGAAAGCATCCATTGCAATCCAACCTGGAAAGGAAAGAACAGTCAACTCAAGTCGTTTCACAGCACAAGTTCAGAATAAGTAATTAAACCTATATAAAAGAAAAAAAAAACAAGGAAAAAAAAATTATGTGGTCGCAACCTACAAGCTGATAGTCTCTTAGAATGCCACAACGTAGCATTGAAGGTTGCCTCGTGACCTTTTCATTCACAGCATGTGCTTGAGATTGTAATACCTGTAAATAATAATAAGAAGAGAACTAGTTATCAAACAGAAACAAAATGAGAACCACGTTTTCAGGCATATACAAACTATAGCATCATATGCATTTTAAGAGTATTATAAACAATAGTCCTACTGCTTCACAAAGTTTCTGGGCCTTTTTATCAATAACATTATCCGTCTTGGCGGACTACTATGGCGTTATGGCGTGTTTGAGAGTGGGGAAGGGGGTAGCAAGCCTAAAGCAAAAGCAAACAGCTCTATTTTCTATTCGCACAGCATGTATATTACCATGGATAATGCTGCCACTTGCAAAATGTTGTAGCACTACAAACAAAATTGAAGAGACAAATCTGAATTTTCTAGCCCATCAATATTGGTCTATAAATTGAAGTACTTCGCATCATCCATTTCCACGAACAGCATAATTGGTAGTCTATACTCTAGTGTTTATAAAGCAGTTGAAGTTTTGATAACACATTCTCCTATGAGAAACAATGTATTCTATAAGATCTACGTTACTTTACGTCGTTCAATAATTCAAATTGGACAAGGAAAAAGAAATCATCGTCTCTAGTCTCTACTAACTCAGCTCAATCGGACACGTGTATCCCTGTCAAAGTCTGTTCAAATGTTAGGTTTTACCAAAAGGTCTATAATTCTCAGCTTTGTAACAAATATTTCAATAAAATTAGACACACCCAGAAAGTTCAGTTTTTGTGAGGAAGATTTACAAGGTGGCAACTGGCGAGATCGTCTTCACCAAAAGTCAGCCCTTATGTTATTAGAAGGCACAGGTTTGGATAGTGAAGTCCAAATTACTCTAAAATCTAAATGGGTTAATTTCTTTTTTTCTCTCATATATACATATGTTGGTCTATGATTATGTACTTACAACCAAAAGAGAAAATAAAAACTAAGTTTAATCAGTGAGCGTGAACCTATAAACGTTGCTTTTGAAAGCCATAAATAATTTCTCCTATGCTACTTTCATCTAAGCTTCTATACAACAATAGTCAATAAGATGAACTTACTTGTTAATTGATGGACTGTCCTTGGGGGCGTTTATTTCAGAGAACTGGTTTCTAATCATCACTTCCTCTCTAGCGCAGGCTGCTGCTGCCTTAACTTCGTCTTCAGAGAGACCCTAATGTTAACAGTGGTAAACACTTAGAAAGACACAACATCTAGACAAATCAGAGAAGATCTAAGAACATGGGAAGTCGTAGAAAAATAAAAGTATAAAGAAGGAAATGAAACATGCCTGAGACCGGGCAGCAGCAGCAGCAGCATTTGCTGCCTCAACCACCTCTTGCTGATTCTTGGTAGCTGTTATCTTCCCACCCAGCTTATGCAGATAATCTTCTGTCTGAGACAGAAAGGATGAGAGAACGGAATACCGCTGAGCTGCATCACCTGGAACGCTGGTCTGTTGCTCCAACAACATCTCACGGTACCTATCAACATCATTGTTCTTCAAAGCCTCCATCCTTCTAGTCCGGTCTTCATCCTTCTGTTTAGAGAACTCCCTCAACATTCTCTCATGATATTTGGCAACACCTTTGTTGCGTGCAGTTCGTGCATCACGTATGGCCCAGTGAGCCTCAAGAAGCTTTTTACGCCACAGGAATATGGATTTCAATTGCTTCTCTCTCATGAACTTTTTAGAGAGGTGTACTTGTCTGGAAAGATCCAGGCGCCATGCTCACATTCTCTAACAAACTTCCGATACGGTCTGTCAGGCATTGCCAATATTTCCTGCTGCTGCTGATCAACTTCATCTCTTAAACGTGCCTGAAAATCTAAAAAGTCAAGCTTCCTTTCCTCTATTTGTAACCGAAGAACAAGATCAGGACTGATCCTTTTCCTCTCCAAATTTACAGCAAGTAAACCGCCAATTTTTTGAAGATTCTCAGTTCTCCTTTTATTAAGCACTTCCATGCCTTCCTCAAAGAGCAGGTCTTTCACATCGTATGCAAGTGTCAGATTATTTGCATTGGTAGTCACCGCCGAACCAAAGGAATCGTGCTTCCTGGTAAAGAAGGGCACATCAAAAAGTGGTCCAGGATACTTTCTAGTGACCGTACCGTCTTTCGGCTGAGGGGTAGTGCCTGTTTGAGTAGGTTTTTTACCTTGTAAAGCATCTGATACAGCACCCTGTGGAGGAAGTCCCTTTAACCTATCTGCTGTCAGGTCACCTTTAACAGAAACATTTTGCAAACCTCGTTCAACTTCCGCTCAGATTTTACAGAAATTGAGGTATTCGGCCCTTCCTTTCCAGCAGACGTCCCCCATTCAGAATCCTTAGTAACACCTGCGGCCCCTTGCATGTGACCAGCAGATGCAGTTGTTGTCCCTTCTCCTGCTACAAACTCCTCTTTTGGAAGACTGGAACGTTTATTAGCAAGCAGAACTTGCGTTGCCTTCTCATTAAACTCTATCCCTCTAGCATTTTCTTCTATATTCTTCCCAGTAACCCTATCCTGGTTAATTGTTTCTGCAGGTAGAAGAGCTTGCTGTGACTGGGTATCAAGGGGTGGCGGAGCAATAGATCGAAGAACTTCCTGTGGAAGACTACCTTCACCACGCTGTGAAATATCATTAAAAAAGGTTTAGATTACGGCACAAAAAGATTTTCCATTCAAAAATTACACAAAATAATACTAAATAAATTGCAGGACACCAAAATGAAATGAAGTTTTAGACCTTCAAACGCCTGAATGCCAATATCTGTGCTTTAAGGACATGAAGTTGCTGCTTAGTAAAACCAAAACGCTGTTGTGACATCTGGGCTGAAGGACCAGCGGGAGACGGTGTGCGGCCTCTTAAGCCTCCTTCATTAGACAAAACGGCTGATTGTGATGAGGATCGACTGAACTGCTGCCCATTAAAGTTATTCTTTGCTTGAGG
Organism: Coptis chinensis; assembly: GCF_015680905.1. Classification (NCBI taxonomy): domain Eukaryota; kingdom Viridiplantae; phylum Streptophyta; class Magnoliopsida; order Ranunculales; family Ranunculaceae; genus Coptis; species Coptis chinensis. The sequence continues at coordinate 116,951,056 of NC_141458.1, read as the reverse complement.
AGAATCAATACCTTGGCTTGCACTCACAGATGACTGAGGTGGATGCATAGGAGGCATTCCATTTACATTCGCAATTGGCTGTCTAGAAGCCTGGTTTTCCCGATTGCGAACAGCATTCTGTTGCATCTGAATATGATTAGCCATTGAAGGTGTCGGAGTATTTGTGAATGGCCCGTAGGAACTGTCTGTTTTACTTTAGCAGAGGCAGACTGACTGGAAACATCACTTGAAGCATTCCCATGGACAGAATTTTCACTGCCAACTTGTGGAGAAGATACTGTTTGTTGCTTCAATGTTGGCTGATAGGATGGTTGCATAGCCACACTACTTTCATTCAACTTTTGCAGTGCAGGCACATTAGATTGCAGAAGGGGGAGAATTTGAGATATCAGATTGGCATTTGCAGGAAGAGACAAATCAATATTGTTGTCGCGTGCCCATGCATGCATTGCTTGCAACTGGGCCATGGCGAAGGGGTTGTTTCCAATGTTTTGGACTCCAGGATGATCCTGCTGTGCCTGCAAAGGCCTGACAGCATTTCCAGCCGTCATCTGCCCAATTCCTGGCACTTGGTGGGAAGGTTTTGTATCAGATGTTGTTGCCTGTTGCAGTTGCTCCATCTGCTTCTCACCGTGTCTATACTGTTCAGATGACTTCCTAGATGAAGATGCATGTAATTGGTTCGCTGCCTGGATAGACATTTGGTCCTGCATTTTGAGATTTCCCATGCGCATCTCCTGATCATTGCCAGATGGAGGACCAAGATTTCCAATTTTACCTTGTTGCTGTTGCATCATATACACATGACCTGACTTCTGCTGTGCAGCAGCCTGTAAATCATAACTCATATAAGCTTGATTGATAGGATTCAGCATATTCTGTTCCAACCCTTGACCCTTATTCTGGCTCTCGTCACGGTTCTGCATGGTCCCATGTTGCTGAGACATCCCAAGGAACTTATTTGACTGTTGAGGAGGGAAATGGATTGGAGCAGAAGATGATGGGAAGTTGCTCCCACCCATAGCTCCATGTATACCTCGTGCTTGATATGCTAGGAGTGCTTCATCACCTTCAGGCTTCCTATATTGCTGCTGTAACGACTAAAGAAACAGTAATAAAAAAGCAGTAACTTAGAAGTATCACCAAGCACATAGACATCCCAACTAGGCATTACATATACAGTCACTATTAAATTTTACTAAACAGAGTTCAAGCATTAATTAATAACTTCACTGAATAACTTACCATACATTAAGTGATTACTCCCCTGCCTTTTACATTAAATTATTTACCAATTTTCCACTATCCACTACTCCTCTTCAGTAAATAACTAATCTTTATTCAATTCAAACCCCCCCTTCAGTAAATAAACACAAAATTACACTACAACTAACTAACCTGCCTAAACGCTAGTTGCTGATGATGTTGCTGTTGTTGTTGTTGTTGTTGTTGGATAGAATCGAAGCCAAGATGAGGAGCAGAAACAGCTGAAGAAGAAGAAGACGGAGATGCAGAAGACCTGCCATGACTGGCCTGTTGGGACCCACCACCACCTGATTGCATGTAATCCCCCCTCTCAATTTTACTCCAAGAAAAAGAATAATACACACACCCGTCAACTAATTTAACTGAATTACGGAGGGGAGGACTCGTTTTCGAAAAAAGCGCTTTTTTTTTTGTCCCGCTAATAATAATAATAAATAATAATAATAATCCCAAACAACGTCAAATCTTATATATATAAACTTAACTGCCTTTTCTCTCTCTCTCTCTTTCCAACATTTTCGCTGTGTTTTTTTTTAGGGTTTCCTACGTTTTAGAAAAACTTAGATCGAGAGTGGGTTTAAGAAAATTAAGGTAGATCCAGCTGTGATTGAGCCGGAATCTGGTAAAATTAAAACCACTTGTGGTTTTTAACTCTCAGGATTGGTGGTATTGGTCAAACCCTAAACGTTTGGGGGTGGTTTTTATTTTTATAATTTTGTTTTTTCTGAATTTGGGTTGGTTGATATGATAAAGCTGTCCTTTTTTTTTGTTGTTGACTCCAGGGTTGGGTTTTGTGTTAACCACGGTTAGGATTGTTCTTTATTGGGAAATTGGACTTGTGGTTTCATTTATTTACGAGAATGGTCTGCCTTTTTTTGAGAGAATCTTTATTTGGTGGTTGTATCGCATGCTCTCACAAGATAAATAGCTAACTGGCCTCAGATTGCCTAATTGCTAATTTGCTTTGGCAAATGATAAGGAGAGATCATTCTCTCTAAATTTAGTTCGCATTTTATATCGACCGTTGGATGACATGATCATATGGTTTGGTGTGGTTTGTCAGTTGTAGGCCATGCAACAATGTTGGATGACATGATCATATGGTTTGGTGTGGTTTGTCAGTTGTAGGCCATGCAACAATCTCGATCTCGAGAAGAAATTTCTTCATCCAACGACTATTTGTCTTGATCTCTCTAAAATTTAGAGATAATGATCTCTCCTTGTCAAATCTCATTTGCTTTTAATAAGACGAGTTTAATGCCAGCTTTAATTGCCAATTTAGCCAAAGGGCGTGAGAGAGCTTCAAAACAATACAGTGGCCAAATTCTTGATTTTGGCTTTCCTAGGATAAAAACATATAAAACTTATCTGCATATTAAAAGGTAGTCTCAATTGGATGTGCGATTTTTAGTCTCCTCAAAATTTTAAATTTTACTAGTTTGTCTCTCATAAGTCATAACTACTAAATAAAAAATAAAACAAAACAAAACAAAAAATATAAATCAAAATATGAAAAACGCAATAGATGTATTAAAAACAAGCTAACAAGAAGATGATATTATTATTATTAATACGTTTTTGCAGAAAGAAAATAAGAAATAAATATACATATTTGTTGGTTTATTCTATTTTATATATTTTTTTATTTCTTATTTGTATTTTTTTTATGAGAGACAAACTAGTAAAATTGGAAATTTTGATAATTTTGTACATGTTGTAACTTATATTTTTTTGTGAAAAAGATGAGACGTGTATGACTCAAAATCTCCTTGGAGGAACCAAAGGTGGGAGCAAAAAATCACTCCCAAATATGAAACAGTCCCCATACGGCCTTTGATAAGTGTTTGGTTAAATGTTCAACCGGTGTCTGGTGGAAAATATGTAGATGGACCATTCAATTTCGAAATAAAGAGAGCCTACGCCCTACGACTGCTGCTACAACAACAAAAGTCATGCGCTCATCCAGGCTTTATTTTCCCGTTACCTAATAAATTTATTAGTCTGGATTGCTCAACTGCTCTGGCTAATGGACTCTATCTTCGTTCGGAATTATAACTTCTTACTAGTCAAGGGATCAAGGCAATGCGGAATTGCGGATTATACAATTTGATTATTAAAAGTTTGGGGTACATGGCCTCATCTTCATCCTTCAACTATATGTCTTTCATGAATATCGGTTCAAGCTGCTCCATCAATCTTGACCTTACGACCGGCAGATAAAAGAATATTTTCAAATAAATTTTCTGACAGTTTGGGTTCCATTTCGAAGATAAAAGAGGTTTTACGGATAATTTTTCCAAGTTGAAATTTAACTGTTTAAGTCACTTTTCTAAACACCATTAAATATAGGCTAAATCTATGGTGCGCGAGATGTATGGTGCACCATTACATCTCGGCCACTCATTCCAAGGAATGTGTGTGTATTTAATGGCAAAAATACTAATCCAAAGGCCCATATTGCGCACCATACGACCTGCGCACTGAAGACATGCTCTTAAATATAAAAAAATTCTAAAAGAAGTCAAAGAACATAAAAGGTTTTCAGATATTCAAATAAGGTCAGTGAAGAATTTATTCCTCTATTCAGTTGGTTTTCACATCTCTGATCATTCTCCAGACCAAAACACATAACATGTGCTGCTTGATAAGAGAATGCAATATTAGAGCATCTCTAGGTAGAATAACCTTCCAAATTCATCAAATTTGCTTCCAAATTTTGAAATTTCGCATCACCTGTCTAGTCGTGTGCCTTCGCAAATGTCGCCCCAATTTTTTTTTCTAATATGAAATACAGTATATCAACAGCTAGGATAATCAAGCTTTGAATGGCTATTAAGAATCATCAGTTCTCGGTGACAGACAAAACAGTTTTCAGAAAAACACCAATCCAAAGCTTTAGCGAAAACAGTTTGCTTTTACAAATATTTTCACCTACGTTGACAGATCCAAATGAGAAAGCTACCGCCATTATTCATTAAAACGGAACAAATTGAAATATAAATGCTCAAGATTTAGATATCCAACAAATTCAAAAGATAATCTGAACCAAACATCTAGAATAAACATTGATCCCAATACTTTTAAGTCTAGGTGAAGCTAAAACTTGAATAAATCAAGGCCAGTGTAACCGTTTCAGGAAAAAACTCCAACCTCCAACCTTTGAGTAGTATCTAACAAAAACACAACCCGCCTTTCCCTTTTCCTAAGAAGCAACCTTCTGTTTCTTGTTGGGATCTCTATAGATACCAACAACACAAGCATGATCTCTTTCAAAAGGCTCAAGCGTAACTTGCTCTTTAGGCTTAAACTGATCTACCTGTAATTTCTTCACTTCACTCGCAAACACATGCTCGGCAGGAATAGTGGAATCAATGCAATTTGCCTAAAATATTATAAATAGTCAGAACAGATTGTTCTAGTCAGTCTTTGCAAAACATTCAGGCAACAAAACAATAAATAATGTGAAAAAGATAACAAAATACTACATCACAAACCTTAATTGATATCACAAAATTGCCCCCATTTTTAAGGAAAAAAGAAGCATTTAGTGCTAAGATCCTGGCCTGAAAATGAGGATGGTAAAACAATTTTAACAAATCCAACAATTCAACTATTAATAAGAATCTAGCAATCTCTAGCAAACTTCAGGTCACAAAAATTTTAAACTGTTTGAACATTTACTATTTATGTATATAAACGTCTGAAAACTAATTCTGGACACAAGATTTAACCATCACTCGATCATCAAAACTAGAAAGGAAGTAGATATGGACTTCTGTCGCATACTCAAACATAGTCTGCAATGATGAATTTTCACGACTGAAGAGGCAAGTTTTGAAAAACATTGTTGCCAATTTCCAAGCAACTAAAGTATATCATTCCTTTTTTGTGTTAACAGATGGAGCAATCACAAATAACCAGCCTCCACCAGACATCAACGACAACAACAAAGTCTTCAGTCACACAAAAATATCCAAACAAGTTTTTAAAACATTACATAAGAATGAATAATTCTATGCACAAACACTTCATTCTCCAACCTCAATCTCGTTGGATTACATGTAACAACATTAACATACTAGTATACGGCGACACGCATTAAGAACTTACTCGCAAACCATCACCAGATTTACAGAGACAAAATCTAGGCCAGGGCAGAGGAAGATGAAGAATCCACTATGACATAAAAGAACCGGGATAAGTGATTTTACAAAAACAAAACCCCCATCCAACAAACACTTACAAGCTAAAGATAACCTCCTCATATGCTTTACATATGTTAAAGCCGTAAAAGTATCAGTAGTAAAAACATGCTAAAGATAAACATCATGACATATTTCTACATGGAAAAAAAATTGTAGATCTTGAAAAGTAGAAAAAAGACACTTTTACTAGAAAACATCTATAACAACCTTTTGAACATTACAGCATCAGAAACTCGATTTATCAACTTCCAGAATGTCTGAAGGGGAATCCGAGTAATTTCATCACTTGCTTCGTTCAATAGGAAAGATCATAGAAAACAGAAATTTCAATTTGACAATACAAAATTGATAAAATTATCCCATTTGTTCAAAAATTATAATAAAATGGGCCGAAAGTGGAAATTATTATGCTGCAGGGCAGAGGAAGCTAAAAACTATACCAGTACATAAAGCAAACACAAGGTTAATTAAAGAACAGCAAAAAAGTTGAAGGAAAGAACTGTATACCTGATCCGGTTGAGCAACATCAGAAAAAATAACATCAACCATGCCAACCAACATTCGGTACTTTGCAGGATGTCTAGCATCTTCAATAATAGGAATGATGTTGGTACGCTTCTTTGCCATGTTGACCAAGTCTCGACCGCTTCTATGAGAAAATTCAACCGCATAGACAACACCAGTCTATCAAGATAATAGAAAGAGCACAAATTTTCAGAACAGATATCAAGTATCAGTTAAGGAAACAACAACTTGTACCATGGCAAAGTTCACATTGAGTCACACTTACAGGTCCGACAATGTCAGATACATGGGATACGGTGGTACCAGAAGCCGCTCCCAGATAAAGAACCTTAGCACCAGGAACCTTGATATAAAACAACATAAGAAAAAATAAGAAAAATGCACCTCAACCAATAAATGAATGAAGATCCACAAAACAACTTGAATAATTACAAACATGCAAAAAAAGAACTTACAATGTAAACGTTGTCAATGCCACCAAGAATAGCAGAAGCCAGCTTTGAACGGAAAGGGTTCCAGACCCTGTATTCAATTTTTGTTCCATCCTCACTCTGTAAAATTTAAGATTTAATTATAAGATGAACATAACAACAATATCAGCATCTTAAAAGAGAGCCAACAAATTTGTAAGCATCCAAAATAAAGAGTAAGCATCTCAACAATTGTATACCATAGCAGGGAAATGGATAGTAATTTGTGCACAGTTAATTTAAAAATCTATGTTAACATCATTATAAAAACATGTGAAAATCAGGTTTTCTTGTCGTCTTTATTCTATCTGAAAACAGAACCTGTGCAGAATCATGGGTAATGCAAGTACCACAGCAAGACCATATATGCCACGCTAGACCGAAAAACAGAATGTATGAATCCGTTTCTCTATGAATCTAACAGACAACATCTTCTATTCGGAGCATTATGAGAAGAGGCAAGTACATAAAACACTCAATACCCTCTTCACTCGAAGCTCCACATCAATATAATTCTAAGAAAAGGTAAGTATCTATCCATTATCAATTTATTATATTTCTTAATACAATCATTAAAACCAATCACGGTTTTATAATAAAAAAAACTTGATTTTATGTAGTAACCAAGAAAGACATGAAACTCTTACTTCTATAGATATTTTGTATACTTGATAATGGCAAAAAAAACACAAAGGGGGGTGGGCTCAGAGAGTTGCTTAGTGTGCTCAAAGAAGAGCTCATAATAAAGCTCCTCTCATACAAGAGGTGTCAGAAATTAGCACTCTTCATCTTTGCGCCCCTTTTTTTAAACAACAACATACAAAATGACTCATAATTATCAAATTAAAACATTCTCCGGTTTTTTAAACAGAATGATTCTCTAATGATATACAAATAATTTCAAATTATATACAAACTTGCTATAGAAATACTTGCTTAGAAATGTTTTTGTAATTAACTTAAAAACTGAAAGATAAATAGACAGAGGGGCTCAGAAAGTTGCGTTCTGTGCTCAAGGAAGAGCTCTCAATAAAAGCTCCTCTCATACAAGAGGTGTCAGAAATTAGCATTATTCATCTTTGCCACCCCTTCTCCCTAAAAACAACTTATAACTTTCTAAAAGACCTCCCACCAGTAACCATTATCATATCAAAACTCCAAATAACATAAACATTCCACCTCAAAAATATAAACACGTGTTACAAATCAGCACCAAGACCCAATATCAGAACACATATTTACGGCATGATTCAAAAGCATAAAAATTTAATCTTTTGATTAATTTACCTGAACAGAAACACGCTTCTCACCATAAACAGCTTCACCAGGGACTAAATTCTTAGTAACAAGAGCATCTTCTCTACCTTTAGCAATAAACACGCCTTGATGTCTATGTGGTTCAACAACAACTTTACTTCCACCTTTCATTCCACCACCACCACCACGTCCACCTCTACCACCCCTTCCACCTCTACCTCCTCTATCACCACCACCAAAACGACCTCCTCTTCCACCTCTATCTCCACCACCACCTCTTCCTCTTCCTCCACTGAATCCTCCTCTTCCTCCACCTCCATCACTTCTTCCTCTGAATCCACCACGTCCTGCAAATAAAATAAAAAAATGAGTAAGTGACTATCAAATGAAAGTGGTTTGAATAAAGAAGGTAAAAGAGTTTGATTTACCTCCTCTTACTGGGGGTCTCATGGTTGCTGCTGCTGCGGCTAGTTTCTTAGTTGGAGAAAAAGAGGAGAGGGAAATTTTTAGGGGAAGCAGAAGAGTGAACTTTTATTTTATAGAGGGTTTATAGATGGGTTGGGTTTTAGGGTTTTAAGTTTTTGAGAAGAGTTTAGGGTTTTGTTGTGTGTTATTACTTTTTTGTCCTTGAAGTTAATAACTTATGAAAAAAAGAGGAATTGATCCGGCTTGCCGGATTCGAACCAGCGACCTAAGGATGCCTGTTAAACCAACTACAGTCCTCCGCTCTACCAACTGAGCTAAAGCCGGATTTGCTTATGTTGTAAATGTGTTTATATATAATCACACGGAATGGGCTTGGGTTGATTAGGTAGCAAGTTTCAATTTGAGCCTCTTTTGGCGGAATAAAATCAAACTTTTATGTCCCCGTTTACTTTCTACTAACAAAGTCATGTTTAAGCCATAAATATTGTGTTCAACTGGATGTATCGTGGTTAGGTGTTAGAGAAATATATAACAAGAGATGTTTTTTTAGGCTGAAAAAAAGAGGAAGATGCTTGGTGGATAACTATGATATCGTCAGTCAATCGCTAATTGGAATTGTCTATTTCATGTTTTCATCTACGACAACATTGCTTGCCACCAACTTTACTCGTGCAAGATAGTTTTGGGAACACATCAATATAAATTGTAATCAATCAAGTGAGCGGAGCGAACGATCTAGATAGAAGGGGGGTTATGGCTGACAAAAACTAAGTTGGTTGGTTTATGTCTGTCCTCACCTATTCCTATTCCTCTTCCTCTCAACCAAACCCTAATTCTCTATCTCTTTCCACCCACAAATCCATCTTTTTCTCTCTCTTTTCCACCTCCGCTCATGCCCCCACTGCTTATCAGTTATCCAATTAGCTTTACTTTTTTGCTACAAAAACTTGAAAGATATATGAGGACGGACAGGGAAAATTGTATATCAAATTTTGCTTGGAGGTGTGGTAAACTCCATTTTACATGCTAAACGTAACTTTTTTCCTCTTTTTCCCTAAACAAAAGTTGAAGGCGTCTATTATAGAGTGAAACGCTTGAGAGTTAACCAACATTGTTATTATCATTATTTTTGTGGTGTGGTCACATAAATGAGACTAAACACGCAGGAACGAGCTCAACTGTAAAATGAATGCTCTACATGGCTTAGCAATGAGAGTGACAAACTAGGCGATCACTACTTCCGCTTGCCTTAAGTTCTTTAACTTTAACAGTATACCCAATTCAAAATTTATATTTTGTATCACTTGCAGATTTAAGGAGAGATTTCCAAACAAAAATCTTTTGATAACCAGTAGATGAAATTTGATATGCGTAATTTCCAACATATCATCAAAGCCTGACTGATATTTTTATTTAGTACACAACAGATATTGTACTTCACACGAGTCTATATGCATATCAGTAGCTTGTTGACTCCTAATGAAGATTTAACACAGGAGAAACACCATAGCGAACCGATGATATACGTTAATCTACTGAGACAGGTTGCATCTTCTCAGCCTCTTCCCTCAGCTCTTGGAACAATACAGATGACAAGTATCTCTCTCCAAAGCTTGGATGAATAGTCTGCAATGGACAATTAACCTAACTTTAGTACACACTGAATCAATGATACTAACTTTAAGACATAAATTCGTTACCGAACAAATAAATGTAATGTTCATACCACAATGAGTTTGCCTTTGTTCTCCGGTCTTCTTGCAAGTCTTAATGCTGCAACCGTATTAGCACCAGAGGATATCCCCACCTAGACAAATTGAAGAATTAAACTTCACTGCTAAATGTGATGGTCTGGTACGGTGGAAGTTTTTTCTTTGCATTAGAATCTGATACTTCATATAGTTAATGTTGTCTTTTTCAAATGAAACGGCACACTTAAGCATAATTAAACCCCCTCGTTACTTGAAAATCGCAAGCACTTCAGAAAATTACGAAACAAATATAGAAACAGCTGTGATGAATTATTACCAGAAGTCCCTCCTTTAGCGCCAACTCTCTGGCCATTTTCACTGAGTCGTCACTTGTAACCTATATATAACATAAAATAGGGACTCGAGAAGTCAACTCATAGTTTTAAGTACCGAAAACATGTTATTTATATGACGGGATTAATCCTCTCAAACTCTTCCAATATATTTGGGGATTAATACTCTCAAACTCTTCCAATATATAAAGTGAAGTACTTGCCTCAAGGACTTCTTCCATTACATCCATGTCCAATATATCTGGCTTAAAGCCAACTCCATTGCCAGTTATACTATGAGGACCTATAAAAATGAACAACGTTGTTTCACACAAAACACAAAAATACAGATAATAATATATAATTTATATAAGACAACAAATTTCTCAACAAATGCACATATTTATATAGCAAACTATTCCCTACACATAATTTTGTTTTTCGATTTATATACAAGCAAACCAGTAAATTCACTATAATGGAGCTTGTACAAATTAGGATTTACCTGGTTTCCCACCATTTAATATGTTGCTTTCTGCAGGTTCAAGTCCATAAATCTACAGAAGCACAAACACGTTTCAATTAAATGTTGAATGCATTACATTTAAAAGTGGAAAATCGCATGGATGAATAAATCACCTTAACATTAGGATTCATAGATTTTAGATACTGCCCTACACCTGAAACGGTGCCTCCACTTCCTATTCCCATCACAAAGATATCAACTTGGCCAAGAGTATCTTCCCATATCTCAGGCCCTGTAGTCTCAAAATGTACCTGTTAACAAAATTACATTCGAGACTGTAAAAACCTTTTACGCCATATGGCGAAGATAGAAATAACTCCTAAAGTACTCCTGCTGCATTTTAGGGAGGATTGGTTCATGACGTGATTAATATTTACAGGCTACAAGCAAAAAGGTAAAGCAGAGACATAGGGAGAGACCATTAGTTCATACCTGAGTATTAGCAGGATTTGAAAATTGTTGTAGCATATAAGCATCTGGAGTAGATTCTAGGAGATCATAAGCTTTCTTCACAGTTCCTCCCATCCCCTTATTTGGATCAGTGAGGATCAAATTAGCACCAAATGCTTTCATAGTAACTCTCCTTTCTAAGCTTGTGTAAGATGGCATGGTGAGAGTGATCTTGTAGCCTCTCATTGCTGCAACAAATGCCATACTTATCCCCATATTTCCTGATGTGGGCTCAATCAACATTGTCTATATAATTCAAACACGTAAAAGTTAGAAAAATATTATACACTACCTGATAGTGAAATTGAAGAAGATATTGCTCTATTCAGGTATAACTAATGGAATCAAGTGTCGGTGGTCTATATGAGGGAGTGCAAGCATCGCTTGAAAAATGTCATGGCATCTTCAATTGGATGCACAGAGTAGTGCAATCTCTGTTTAGTTTCTCTTCCCTTTGATCATGTTAACATAATTGCTCTTACTTCAAATTTACACATTTGATTATTTAAATTGTAATCTTTTTATAAGCTCACCTTGCCAGGAGTTATTAACTGTTTCTTCTCGGCATCTAAGATCATCGCCAATGCAGGCCTATCACGAGACATAAAACAAAGACAACAAATGAGATAGCTACATTAATTGTTCAAAAGAGATAGTGGTATCTACTGCACTGTACAGAATTACAACAAATGTACACCATTTGATTAGCTTTAAATCAGTATATTTGGGACTAGCAAATTATTTTAGTCTTGATTATCTTCAATGAAATCTTTAAATGTCAAATACTAGTCTGAACTATGAAGTACTCGCGAGTACCTATCTTTGACGCTGGCTGTAGGTTGCATCATCTCTTGCTTCACAGCTATATAAGCTCCACATCCTTCAGTAACTTTGTTAAGATAAACCAGAGGTGTTTTCCCTATAAGCTGAAACATGGAAAAATCAATATTACTACTTGTAGCTTATTTAGTTGGGCAATACATCCAAAGATAAGCTGAAGGAATTGATTTTGTTAGTATAGTAAACCGATGAGGAAAATGTGTGCATCATGTTCGCATTTACTCTAATGAAGCACTTTGCATGACAAATTAATAAAATGAACTATATATATGAAACTAATAAAGTATGTATTCATTGCAATTTTATTTCCTGTAACTTCGTAAGTCTGCATGTATGGAGAAAAAAAAGTAAAATAGCTGTATGTAAAAGCAAAGGACATATCGGGCTACAGTAGGCCCAGTGGACCTATATTTACTGTTCGGGGTGGGTTTGGTGTCCAGGCCCCCAAACCTATATAGCAAAACTTTGGGAGCGAGAGACAGGCCATCGTCACGTTGGATTAGCTTTTTTAGCCGTGGGCCCTTCTTTCAAGAATTGTACCACCATAGCAACCAAAAGTAAAAATAAAGATAGATATGAGTGTGTGACCCACGCGGATGTAATGGTGCATGTATATGGTATCAATTGTTACAAATGACTAATGAACAATAAACACAAACTCTTGATGCTCTGTCCAATTGTTGGGGAATCAATGCATATTATATCATTTCGATAGGCTGTCAATTTACTATTACTGAAAATATGTTGTTGCTGGCTGTCTAAGTGTCTAACCAAAAGAAGAACACCGAAGTTAGGCAGCAACTATTTTAGTTATTTCTTCCACTACTAGATAATTAACTCGTGTATGTACCTGATCGTGTCACTATTATAAATTTATATAACGAACAGTAGTTGATCAGTCCGTCTAAATTTTTTATTGCCATACACTGATACACTGATACACCACATCACCGATTTTGTCCCGAAGTTCAAAATTTCAGCCTTCCAAGTATTCAGCAGTTCTAAGCAAGTCAGCATAAATCTTGCCATTACTACAGTGCAGTAGAAATTACTACAGTGATTTCAGCCAGGCAAGCACAGCTGACTCTATCCAGTATCCATAGATCAAAAGACAGCCACACAAATATATGCACTACTTGGATTGCAATTTCATGAAACCTCTCTCTCTATCTGAATTATAACTATTCCATGACCTGATCTTAGACTTGTAGTTATACATTTATAATCTCTACAAATTGTGACTATGATTGACTTTTGTAGTTTTGTGAGCTTGAAGTGTACATGATCGAGCACAGAGGCACAGACACAGACTGGAAAAGTGAAAATCATAGACTAGCTAGCTAGAAAAGGAGAATAAGCATATAGTGTACTAAGAAGAGACGAGAATAAATTAAGAACTTGCCTCAGAGACATCTTTTTTCACGTTAATTCCAGGCAAATCCTTAGGTAAATCTCTGACTTTCTGCACAAAAGACGATAACTGTCCCTTTTGAAGCAAAGAGTTGCAGATTTTAGATCCTTTCTTGCTAAAACTCAAGAATCTTGCCATTACTACACAAAATTCAGACACCAGAAGAAAACGCCTCTCTTATCTGTGACAAATGAAAGGCATGTAGGCATGGTCTATTTTATAACATGGCGCAGAAAGAACGGAAAAATTAATTATATAATAATAATTATTATTTAAAAATTCTATAGGAGTATGTATATATAAAGGGGATGGTTATATGAACTCTACTAAAACGAACTCCAAATGAACTCCACCACTTAATTCAATGAACTAGAAGCTGATTTTTGGTGGAGATGTTTTCCATACAATAGAGATCATACTCACAAAAAATCAGCTCATTTGAAAATGTACAATTTCATAAAAAATCATTTAGAAAGTTATGAAATTATCCAACGGTCAAGATTTTTTTAATTTCGATACAATTTTTGACAAGGTTAGACATATTCAATTGAACTGATTTTTGGTGGAGGTGTTCTCCATCATGAGATGTACACATCTACAAAAAATTAGTCCTCAGTTCATTTTATAAGTTCATTTTTATGAGTGGAGTAACTTTGGAGTCGCTATAAGGTGGAGTTCATATAACCATCCCCATATATAAATATATATATATATATATATATATAGGAGTAATAGGACTGGATATTGGATTCCGTTAACATTAGCATTAGTGCCGCCTAAGGCCTCAAATTTCCAAATTTGGAAGGGCTCGTATTTCCTAATTTATCCATATATTTGTTTATTATTATCTAATTTTATAAAGAAAAAAATACGAAAAATAAAATAAAAATGATAATCAATTTGTTTACAAATGGGTTTTCTATCCACCCACTAAATTTGAAAGTGAATTAATAGGGAGTGTATACAATCCAATAGTCTACCGCAAAAATGACATCTCGATGTATTGATATGAATCCAATGGCTACAAACGCGTAGTAATTTTAATTTTGATAGGAGTGTGCTAATTTAATCAAATTGTTTCATTTGAAGAATAAAAACAAATGAAAAATCCCGCGTTTAATGAAAGAATCTCCGCATTCTATGCATTTCTTCTTCTCTCTCTTAATTAAACTGTCTTAATTAAATAAATTATCATAACACTTCTCTTATTAAATTTTTCTCTCTCACTTGTTCTATTTCACCAATTTCAAGTTTAACCATTTGTCAATTTCACTTTTGAGTTATAAACGGTAAATCATCAATTCATCATCTAATACTCACAATTTTTATGAAATTTGATTTTTTTTTTAATTTATTTCAATATAAATCTATTATTTAATTTATTTATAGTTTTGATGTTTATTTGGTTACGTTCATGTCATTTTTTCGTTCGATTTGAATAATGATACTAGATTTTTGCTTTTAATTTATAATAGAATTGTAAATATATAGTGAATTTTTTTAATGATTATAGATGGCCTAGGAAATAAAAGCCTCGCAAATAAAGGCCTCGTCCAAGGCTACATTTTGGCTTGAGCCACCCCTGGTTAACATGCATCCATTCGCAACGTACAATGACAAGTGGCACCCATTTTCAAAATATTTGCTGACTAATGACCTTATTAAATATTCTTTGCCGGCGACAAAGATTCCACAAAACATAAATTTATGTAAATTGCAAATTTTATTTGTTATTGTATATATTACCACAAATTTACAACAAAATATAATTGGTTTTTTTTTGTTGTTGTTGATGAAATGTATAATTGCCGAATGTAGAGTCTTCTGAATTATGATACTCTAAACTTTCAAGAACGTGAATGCAAGGTCCAAGAAATAGGGAAATATTCATGCCTCCAACGCTTTTGATAGTTGATACTTGATAGTGTGTAACTGACTAACTGCGTACTGACTGTATTCACTATTTCAATACAAAGCTAGAGGTTGATTCTTCAGCATTCCTCTGCTCTGCTAATACTCTGCAGGCTTGTTTGGCTTCCTGCTTAGCTCTATTCGATTTAGCATTTCAATTGCAGTAAGATCATGTCAGATCAGAATAAAAAAATATATGTTTGTCATTTTTCTCTCGTACGTAAAGTTAACAAGATAGAAAAGGTCAGAAGGAGCAACTCTCCATCAGTCCATGCTAAAGTAATTGACCAATGAAAGATCTAAGTCATTGTTATTATTTATTTAATTTTCGTTTTAAAGAATTGACTTCTTTTGACTCTTGTTGGCGTCCTAAACTCCTAAAGGTAGCGTCTCTTTAGATTATTGGAAGGCTGAAAGCCATGTTTTCCAACATGCCCTCGCCTCTCAAATTCAATGAACCATTTCTTCTGTCGGGCGAACATTGGCCATTCAGTACCAGAGAACGCCAAAAGTCACAAAGTCGTTTTTGCTCTCACACTAGCAACGGGTCGCAAGCATACACTGGTCGGAAGATAAAACAAAAGTAGCTCACAAGGCCCGAAAATATCGATATATCGCTGATATCTACTATCTATATACTAAAACAGAGACCTCTAATAGAGGGTTTTTTTCTCCTGTGACACTTAATAATAATACGAGAAGTTGTTTTTTTTTTGTGTGGCTCTAATATGAAAAGATAATCTTTTCTAATATCCTACAATTCCACGCATAGTAACCTCTTTGGAGAGTTTAAGTGTATTTTTAATTCTTATATTTGAAGAGTTGGAGTGTATTTCCACTTCTTATATATTTGATCAGATAAACAAAATTGCTAAAAAATAGGTGATTTATAAAAGGTAATTTCCTATTACAAATCAAACATTTTTAGTGTTCAAATTCTTATATATTTGATCAAATAAAAAAAATTGCTAAAAATATGTGATTTGTATAAACTAATTCCCTATTACAAATCATACAGTTTTAATAAAACACCGACTTATTTCGAATATATCCTTAACATGGCCTCAAAACATAGTTAAAAACAATTATACAAAAAATAACATCACAAAATATATAATAGAAATTAAAAAAAAAAAAAAAAAAATTAACGGCAAAGCAATAATGACAAATATTTTAAAAAATATATAATACTGAATGAAACTAATGTAAAAAAACAATTAATGGGGAACCGAAAACTGGATGCAAATACATCAAACTATAACCTCAAATAATATTTAACAGAAAATCAGAAATTGGATGCAAATGCAAGTATTAAACTAATCTTAAAAAGTAATTAATAGACAATTGGAATATGAATACAACTGCATTAAACTAACCTCAAAGAATAATTAACAGAAAATCAAAACTTTGATACAAATACATCAAACTAACATAAAAAAAAAATGTCGGAAAATCGGAAACTGGATGCAAATGCATTGAGCTAACCCTCAAAGATTAAATTAACGGGAAATCGGAAATTGGATGCAACTGCATTGAACTAACCTCAAAGAAAATTTAATTATAAATTAGAAACATGATGCAAATGCGTGGAACTAATCTTAAAAATTAATTAACGGGAAATCGAAAATCGGAAACTAGATGCAAATGCAATTTTATCAAATAATAGACGAGAAATCGGAAACTGGATGAAAATGCATTAAACTAATCTCACAAAATAATTCTTGAAATCGGCCCCGGATGCAAATGCATTGAACTGACCTCAAATAATAATTAACAGGAAATTGGAAATTAGATGCAAATGTATTGAACTAATCGAAATGAATAATTAACGAGAAATCAAAAACCGGATGCAACTATATTGAACCGATATCAAAAAATAAATAACGGGAATTAGAAATTGGATGCAACTGCATTGAAGTAACATCAAAATATAAATAGCGAAAAATCAGAAACTATATGCAAATACATTGAACTAACCTCAAAACATAGTTGGGCTATATTGTGGTAATATCTCGATAAGTATAGTTTTGCATTTAAAATGGTGTTTATCTTATCTCTTTCCGTATGATTGGGAACTCATTGCTATTCAAGCAGTTTCAATATATATGAACTTCACCTTATTAGGCAATCTCACAAAACTTCAATCAAACTTCTATTATTAAACAACAAAATAAAGTTGAATGATTTTATCAAATGCGAGTTATTTTTTTTAATGGAGAGTGAGGTTTTCACGTTATAAGAAATTTGGTTAAGTGATTAATATAATATTAATATATAATAGTTATGCATATTTGCAAATATTTTTCAGAATAATTAATATAACAACACCCGTTCATAGATAATCTTTGAATATTCCACATAGTGAGAACACCCGTTCATAGATAATCTTTGAATATTCCACATAGTGAGTCATGCATAATTTAAATAATAATTAATGGAAAATCGAACCGGATAATCTTCGATGATCCCACATAGTAAATCAAGCATAATTTACTTTTTATGTCATGTTTGCAATGACACTACAGATGAATCAGTAGAAATTGGTATTACACACCACATTGGATAATTAAAAGGAAATCAGAAACTGGATTCAAATACATAATAGAGCTCAAAGAGTAATTAACGGAAAATCGAAAATTTTATGCAAATGCAATCAACTAAAGTTAAAAAGTAATTAACTAAAAATCGGAAACTCGGTGCAATTGTATTAAACTGACGTCAGATAATAACTAACGGGAAATTAGAAATTGGATGAAAATCCCTGAAAAATAATTAACGAAAAATCGGAAACAGTATGCAAATACATCAAACAAACCTCATATAATAATTAATGGAAAATCGGAAACTGGATGTAAATGCATTGAACTAAATTCAAAAAAAATTAATAGAAAATCAAAAACCGAATGCAACTGCATTGAACTAACCTCATAGAATAATTGGTGGGAAATTAAAAACTAAATGCAAATACATTGAAATAATCTCAAAGAATAATTAACGGGAAATCAGAAACCGGATATAATTGCATCGAACTAACCTCAAAACATAAATAATCATAAACTAAATGCAGATGCATTGAACTAACCTTAAAGAGTTATTAACGGGAAATCGAAAACTGAATCCAAATGCAATGAACTAATATCAAAGACTAATTAATTAAACATTGAAAAATTGATGAAACTACATTAAACTAATCTAAATGAATAATTAACGGGAAATTATAAATTTGATGTAACTGCATAGAACTAACCTTAAAAAATAATTAACGAGAAATCGGAAACTTGATGCAAATGCATTAAACTAACTTCAAAGAACAATTAACATAAAATCGAAAATTAGATGCAACTGCATTGAACTAACCTCAAAGAATAATTAATGGAAAACTAAAAATTGGATGCAACTACATTAAATTAAAATTAGAGATTAATTAACGGAAAATAAGAAATTGGATGCAAATGCATTGAAATAGCCTAAAAAATAGTTAACTGGAAATCAGGAGTCGGATGTAACTGCATCGCGCTGACCTCAAAGCATAAATGTCTGCTTTTTTAGCCTTCTCACATGAGTAATTAGGAACCCAAAACGAAAGTGAGTTTATAAAAACGGACTCTTACATGTATGCAAATTGTATAGAAATTGTAAACTATCGAACTAACCTAGAAATACAATTAACGGAAAATCAGAAACTGAATGTAGATATATTGAACTAATCTCAAAGAGTAATTAATGGGAGATTGGAACCTCGATGCAAATGCAATGAACTAATCTCAAATACTAATTAACGAAACATCAAAAATTGGATGCAACTTTACTGAATTAACCTTAATGAATAACTAACGGAAAATCATAAAGTGGATGCAATTGCACTGAACTAACCTCAAATAATAATTAACGGAAAATCGGAAACTTGATGCAACTGCATTGAACTAACCTCAAAGAATAATTAATGAGAATTTGGAAACTAGATTCAACGTACTACATTAAACTAACCTCAAAGAATAATGAATGAAAAATCATAAACTTGATGCAAATGCATTGAACTAATAACCCTAAAACATATTTGTATTATATGTAGGGGGAATAAATGTCTCGACAAATATAGTTTTACATTTTAAGTAGTGTTTATCATAATTCTTTTATTGTGATTGGGAATGTTTTGCTATTCAAGTAGCTTCAATATTATCTTCGTCACATTGGACATTCTCACAAAACTTCAATCAAACTTCTATTATTAAACCTAACAATAAAAAGAAGTCGGTAAGTTTTATCAAGGTTTGATGCTTCCTTTTTATAGAGCTATGCATAGTGGTGCAAGAAATTTAAACGAGTAATTAATATAATTTTCATATTTCATAGCTATGCATAGTTGCTAATATTTTTTAGAATAATTTAATATAACGGCACCCGTTCGTAGAACACGTTCATGTGACAAATCTTTTCAAGTGGGAGTAGTGTATTCTTTGAGGATATGGAAACAATCAATCTGTTTTAGTGATTTGTACACATTAGTACGTAAGCTGAGCGGTGATGATTTACTGCTAAATCACAATAAATCTAATAAAACTATTATACAAGCTAGATCAAGTTTAAAATAATTCCATTTAAAAATTAAGGATTAATATCCTAAACCATAAAGTGAATAGGCTATCTCAATTTGATCCCTTAGTTTCCAAATACTTATGCACCATAATCACTGTCCATTAACGTATTTCGGTTTATTTTTAATAAATATATATTGTGATTCGAAAATTTGCCGCTAAATCACCATAAATCTAAAAAAACTATTATACAAGCTAGATCGAGTTTAAGATAATTCTATTTGAAAATTACGGATTAATATCCTAAACCACAAAGGGAAGAGGCTATCTCAATTTGATCCCTTAGTTTCCAAGTACTTATGCACTATTATCGTTGCTCATTAATGTATTTCGGTTTATTTTCAATAAAAATATATTCCGATTTGAAAATTTGCCACTAAATCACCATAAATCTAAAAAAACTATTATACAAGCTAGATCGAGTTTAAGATAATTATATTTGAAAATTATGGATTAATATCATAAACCACAAACTAAATATGCTATCTCAATTTGATCCCTTAGTTTCCAAGTATTTATGCACCACAATCGCTGCTCATTAACTTATTTCAATTTCTTTTCAATACAAATATATTCTGATTCAAAAATTTGTGTAAAACATTTTGTGGAAACCTTTTCAGCACACAAAATATTTAATATATCCCGGGCGTATGTCGGGGTCCAAAATCTAGTATATATCTATTTTTGAGGTATTCGATATAGATATATTCGGTATTTTAAAGTCGAATGCCTAAATATATATTCAACTTTTTTTAAGCTGATATATATTGGATTTTCCTATATATCAATATATGCTGGTAATATATCGATATGTGTGATATATATCGATCAACTTGGCTTTACTTTTTGATATATTGTTTGAACTTTTTTTTTTTTTAACCGATATTTATGACATATATCGTTATATATCAGCACTATTTCCGTTATATAACGATATATATTTATATAATAAAGCAGCTTGGTCTTTTTATGCTGTTATATCGAGCGGTCAGGGAGAAAATAGTTTTGGGACGATCCTACGGTGATGAATCAATTTCTTTTAAGAGTCCTACTTTTTGGGACGATCCTACGGTGATAAATCAATTTCTTTTAAGAGTCCTACTTGATATTAATTCTCATAGATATATACATTATGATATTATCCAAGGCTATATAAATCTTATCTAAGTTGATTCCAATTAGAACTAAATAGTCCAACTTTATATTAATCCTCATATATATATATATATATATATATATAATAAAAAGGCTTGGTGTGGGGTCTATAGGGCCCTATCCGGCGGCTACTATTGTATTTCACAAATTGTGACATGGCAGATCCAAAGTCTTATAGAGTATGTACAATTTACAATGTTAATTTGAAAGAGTACTGGATCATTGTTGATTTGGTCAACAATGAATACTTTGTAGATTGGACTTTTATCATTCGATTGGTTAGGGTTGGGTTTAATTTGTAACAGTGCCTTGGGCACGGGCTATATACTAGTATATATTAAATTATATCTGATATCTTCATTCAGATATATATCCACGCGATCCAAAACTATATAAATCTAATCTAAATTGATTCCAATTAGGAAACTACTACTCAAAGATACTGATTGATCCAACGCTATATAAATCTAATCCATACTAACTATTGCAACACGGAATGGTAGTATGTGACATGTGGTAGAGTTTGTACGATCCTACGGTAATAAAGGTAATAAATCAATTTCTTTTATACTTTATTCACAAATTCCCTTTAGCCAAAACAGAACTATACAAAGATCAGTATGAACTTATAGATGTGGACAGCATGAATTTTGGAACTAACGTGCTTACCATATTCTATTTTGAATATAAGTTATAATCCAATTCTTTGGTGACAATTGACATGCATCATGATCACAAGTGCTGCATTGACACTTTAGGATAAGATTTTCTTTATGACTAAAAGCTTATTGACAAGTGCTTTATGAAATTCAACTTTCTTGATTTTGGTATTGCCACCACTGCAATTATCTTGATTCTTGATCTTATATTAAACTATATTATAAGAAGATTGATATTTTAGTTTGTTATTAGAAATTTGAACTTGCTATCAGTATTTCCTGAAGCAACACTGAAATTGACTTTGATGGTATCGTTTACACATATGCCTTTATTCGTTTCTCTGTGTCGACTTTTACTCATTCTATGTTGTTTCTTCTCTGTTTTTGTTTTTTTTTTTGCCTTGCAGATGTTGTCTTATTGTTAAGGTAATATTCAATCTTAACTTTGGAGTTTAATATAATTTTTTAAACCTACAGTATACAACATACTGATCTACATTTTGTTGTACATCATGTGCAGGGACTTACTAAAAAGTTTAAGGAAAAGAATACTAGTTATACTGGATCAGCAACATTCACTTATGAGTCCTTCATGCTGACGGTCTTGCACTTCCTTATAGCTTAGAAGGTATAAAAAAGTGTCAGAAACTTTGTTAAGCAGTTAACTCCAGTTTGGTTGATAACTTCTACTATTCTTTGTGTTAGAAACTTAGAATTATGTTTTCAGTTAAGGGAGGCTATGCTTGAGTGAGCATCAATGAGAAATCAATTTGTGTGCCTAAATATACTTACTTACATCGACCTCACCATTATCACTTTTGTCCCAGCATAAAATCTTAATTTGTGTGCCTAAAGGCTAATGTGCGTCTTATTAGTCAGGGACGAATTTAGTTCATATTGCATTGTACATTTTATCATACTTTGTTGTCCCAGCATAATAATAATTGCATGAACCAAAAAGTTATGACCCGTCAGATTAGAAAGCCAATGTTGGAGATAATTGTATCGATCTAATACTAGAAAACTCGATTTCCCAAGAAGAAAGGAAGCAATCTTTTTAGACTGTACTATTGGGCAAAAGGGAAGCAATCTTTTTAGACTATATATGCTATTTTTGTTTCTTCTACAAGACAAACATTGTCATTATTCAATTCTTATACTTTCTTTCTTTGCCTCTTTTATGCTTTTAGACCCTTTTGCTATGCACACTAAAGTACAATACATGCATATAGCTTTGGTAGAAGTTCCAGTGGATCAGAACTCTTTATATTTTAATTATACAAAAGTCGATAACTCTAATTGGAGGTACTGGTGACATGGTTGCATTTTGCATAACTCCGAACCTCCCTTAATAGTTGTTCCTAATCATAGTTGTATACCACTTTCATTTATTTGCTGCAATTTCCTTATCAATGTTTGATTATCAGCCATGGATAAGGCACCACCTGCAAGTGCATTTGATGTTTCTTTTGTCAACGCACCACCTAACCAATGAACCTACTGCATCTGTTTAGGTATTTGAAGTTCCTTTTTCATAGTTTGGTTAAGTTTGATTCTTACATGATTTCAAACTTTTAAATTTTGTAACAAATAAAACTCTTTTGTTAATTTGACAACGTTCTCATGTAATTTTTTATGCCACTTTTCATGTACCTTGCATCATGCAGCAAATATAATTGGATTATATAAATTGAGTACATGAGTATAAACAATGGATGATTGACCATGTGCTTGCTACCCTTGCTAAGGTATGTAACATATATACGTTCATTATATGCGGTGGTTAAGTTGTTTACTGCCTTCTGATGGTTATGTTTTATCAAATATAAAATACAGGTTTTGGAAAAACAAGGAAATGAAGGCCATCAAATCCAATCACCTCTTGTGCAAAATGAGGTTGTAGTTACTTCTCCACAATCCACTCTTAATGTTAGTCCGACCAATGCTTTTACACCCTCTCAGCCTTCTCGGCGCAAGTTGGCCCAACGCAATAGAAGAGAAAGAGAGCTCATAAGTGGTAGAAGCAACAAGCGAACAAGAAGAAACTTAGAAGTAGGCCTTCAAAATATACCTGTGTCCATGTCTTCCCATATGTAAGTTTCATTTCTTTGTGTGTTTTCTATAGCATTGTTTTTAGTCAAAAATATTTCCATTCTTAACCCATTATGATTTTTTTTTCTACATGTTAGTGACACCCAAAACGAAATAGAAGTGGATGATCTTAGTGTTAGTCCGACCAATGCTTATACACTTTCTCATACTTCTCGACGCAAGTTGGCCCAACACAATAGAAGAGAAAAAGAGCGCACAAGTGGTAGAATGAACAAGCGAACTAGAAGGAACTTAGAAGCAGACCTTCATAATATTCCAGTATCAATGTCTTCATATATGTAAGTTGAATTTCATTGTGTTTTCTATAACATTGTTTTCAGTAAAAAAAAAATCCATTCCTAACTCATTAGGATTTTTTTTCCTACATGTTAGTGACACCTAAGCCGAAATGGATGTGGATGATTATTTTCAGCCTCTTACAGCTGGTGTCAATATGGCAGAACCTGCTAATATACACAACAATGTCCGCCATTATCTAGGAAAGATGGATGTGGAATGCTCCATTTGTAAAACTCTGCATTGGAAAGATGAAAGGCTAGCAAATACATCAGTCAAAAAACCTTTTTTCGGGATGTGTTGCAAACAAGAAAAAGTCAGTCTTCCTCTACTTAGTCCATTGCCTCCTGCGATTCAAGATCTATATGATGGTAGTGACGCCAAAGCCAGGTTATTTAGACAACATCTTCGTCAATATAACTTGGCTAATGCATTTACCAGTCGCGGTTGTCAACCGGATGACCGAATATTCAGCGGTAGCGGTCCTATTCCATTCATTGTTCATGGTGAATTACGCCATCAAATTGGATCGTTACTACTAGAACCTGAGAAAGATCCGACTTATGCTCAGTTTTATGTTTATGACCCAGCTAGTGCCCTTGATGTGTGTCATCGCCGAAATCCAGAATTGACGTGATGTTTTAGATGTCATTTAGAGTACACTGTCGGATTATAATATATTTGCTGAAAATTTTCATAAAGCATATGATATATTGAGTGCTCGCACAGCTGAGAAAAATGACGTGGCAGCTTATCTCCATTATAATACATCTACTGATCGACGGCGATACAATCTTCCTTCAGCAAATGAAATTGCAGTTGTTATACCTGGGGATGGAACTGAAATTAGAAGCACAAGAGATATCATTCTTCATTATAGATCAGGCAATGCACTGAAGCGGATTGATGAATATAATCCCGCTTATCTACCCCTACATTATCCTTTGTTTTTCCCTCGGGGTGAGCTTGGGTGGTCAACCGAAATGAAACTTTATGATGTCAATGACGACGATTCGAGGCGATTGACTCGGATGGTGTTCTATACATATCGTTTGTTCGAACGTCATACTGAATATTCAGCAATACTCCGTGGTGGAAAATTATTTCAGGAGTTTTTGTGTGATGCTTGGGCTTCTACTAAGCAAAATCGGCTATACTATCATTATACCCACCAAAATGATCTTCTTGCTGAAGTGTACATGAGTTTGATAGATTTAGTTGAGGGTACGGATCCTGATCAGGTTGGTCAACGGTTTATTTTTCCATCATCGTTCATTGGAAGTCCAAGGTACATGTATGAGATCTTTCAAGACTCGATTGCTATAACACGTTACAATAAGCATTCAGATATATTCCTTACGATGACGGCTAATCCTCACTGGCTAGAAGTGCAAGAAGCCCTTTTGGAGAACCAAAATGCGTTTGATCGACCTGATATTCTTGCTCGTGTTTCCGAATTGAAGAGAAGAGCTTTAATGAAATTTATCGAGAAGAAAAATGTGTTTGGCCATGACGTAGCTCATGTATACACTATTGAATTTCAGAAGCGTGGCCTCCCGCACATGCATGCACTCTTTTTCCTCAAGCACGAAGATAAAATTCGTACCACAGCCCAAATTGATCGAATTATATCTGCAGAATTTCCCAACCCAGATAAGGATCCCTTGCTCTTTTATACAATAAATAGTTGTATGATCCATGGACCGTGTGGTGTTAAAAATATGAACTCACCATGTATGGAAAATGGCAAGTGCACAAAGCATTTTCCACATGAGTTTACAGGCGTGATAACCATACAAAAAGACTGTTATCCACTTTATATGCGCCGCAACACGGGACATGTCTATATGGTGAAAGACAAAGAGGTTGACAATAGGAACGTTGTCCCATATAATCCACAGTTGGTGAGGATGTTTAATTGTCACATTAATATCGAAGTGTGTGCGGGATTGCAATGTGTTAAGTACATCAACAAGGGCAATGACAGAACAACAATGGTGTTAGACGGCGGAAATGAGATTAAATAGTACATTGATGCCAGATATATTGGACCACCAAAAGCAGCTTGGCGGCTATTTGGGTTTTCTTTACATGAAGAGTTTCCAACTGTTGTAAAGTTATCTCTTCACTTGCCAGGTATTTAACACTTGATTAAACAAATTTCATTAATATATACTATTAAGTTATACTGGAATGACATACTGTTAAGTTATAATTTGTTGCCAGATATGCATCATGTTGTGTTCAATCCTAAGGTACCGATGGAGAATATTCTTGAGAGGGCGAAATGACAAAAGTCGAGTCTCACTTCATTCTTTGACCATTGTGCTTCAAATCCATATGCTCGGGCCTATACTTACCAAGAATTCCCCGAGCACTTTGTTTGGCACAAACAGAAAAGGTATGGACTAAAAGAAGTAATGGTTATGCTATTGGCAGGATGTATTTTGCCAAGCCCAATGAGAGAGAGAGGTTTTACTTGCATCTACTATTGACCATCGTAAAGGGCCCAACATCATTTGAGGATCTACGCAAATTTGAAGGTATTCCTCGTCTAACATTCAAGGCTGCGTGTGTTGCACGTGGACTTCTTGAAGATGATGGAGAGTGGATACATTGTTTAGAAGAAGCGGCGATAATGAATACTGGATATCAGCTAAGGAGATTGTTCAGCATTATTATGTTGGAATGCAATCTAGCAACCACATCTGTTGTGGGATAGATTCTCAACAAGTATATGCGACGACCTGGCGCACACATTACGAACTATCTTCAACATTTCTAATCCATCAAAAGAACAGGTGACAGATATTATAATAATGCCTCCTTCATGTAGCTTATATTATATTATTAATACACAATTTTCTACATGTGACAGATTACGGGTTGCATCTATTGGACCAGTTCCTCGTGGAATATAAAAACAAAACTCTAGAAGACTTTCCCCCGATGCCCCGACCACTCAAAAAATGGAACAAAGGGATTGGAAATAGACTAATTTGGGAGCAACGCCAACTCCAGTTTGATTTACAAGATGGACAAATCAACCGTAACATTGATTGTCTTAACAATGAGCAACGTCATGCGTTTGATACCGTGGTTGATTCAGTCATGCAAAATGTAGGGGGAATTTTCTTCTTAAATGGAGCTGCAGGTACAAGAAAAACATTTGTGTATAATAAGATTGCAGCTAAATGTCGTCATCTAGGACATATTGTGATTGCAATTGCCTCATATGGTATTGCGTCGCTTTTATTAGATGGTGGTAGAACAGCTTATTCAACTTTTTCTATTCCTTTTGATGTGTTGGAGAACTTTATGTGCGGCTTCAAAAAGGATTCGCTCCAAGCAGGTCTGTTTAAAGAAACAAAAACGCTAATTTGGGATGAAGTCTCGATGCAAAGATAGGTTTTGTATTGAAGCGATCAACCATTCACTCCGAGATGTTTGTAACAATGAAAGACCATTTGGTGGAATCAACATTGTTCTAGGCACTTCCGAACAAATTCTACCGATTAATACCACAAGGTGAGCGTGAGGATATTGTAGGTGCATCAATCGAAAGGTCTTTGCTCGGAAATACGTCAATGTTTTATCTTTGGTGCAAAATATGATATTAGATAGTGACTTGCCAGAGAACGTGTTGTTCTCCAATTTCTTGATGGAGGTATTACTTAATTTCTTGAAAAAAATAATGCTTTTTGATGACCATTTTAAATTATACACAATCACTCATCTCATATGCTCTCATTTGAAATTTTCAGGTTAGAATGAAACCAGAAGAAAGTGTTCAATTGCCGCCAGAGATT
This sequence comes from Coptis chinensis, assembly GCF_015680905.1. Taxonomy (NCBI): domain Eukaryota; kingdom Viridiplantae; phylum Streptophyta; class Magnoliopsida; order Ranunculales; family Ranunculaceae; genus Coptis; species Coptis chinensis. Next base: position 116,923,140 of record NC_141458.1, on the reverse strand, counting down.
CAAAATTGTAGCAATCTTCATGACTTGCTAAATAATGTATATCCCGATCTAAGTGAGCAGTATGAAGCTGACCCAAATTATTTGACCGAGCGGACTATCTTTTCAGCACGCAGCGATGACGTTAGCATTATAAATGCTATGGCACTAGATATGTTTCCTGGGGAAGAAATTGTTTGCTTAGGTGTTGACAAGTTAGGCGCTGCCAGTGTTATTGATAGTGGTAACGCAAATAGCTATCCGACAGAGTACTTGAACTCACTCGATCCTTTTGGGTTGCCTCCATTCAAGCTTACTCTCAAGAAGGGATGCCCAGTAATGTTGTTGAGAAATATAGCGCCAACAGATGGACTTTGTAACGGCACGCACCTGATGATTGTGTGCACAAAGCCACACGTGGTGCAAGTTCTAATCTTAACTGGAGAAAAAGCAGGGAATGTATGCTTTATCCCGAGAATATCATTAACGCCTTTGACCAATGAAATACCATTTCAAATGACTAGATGACAGTTTCCGATTCGATTGTCATTTGCAATGATGATAAACAAATCACAGGGCCAGTCTGTTAAGTACGTTGGTATTGATTTGCGAAACCAAGTGTTTAACCATGGCCAATTATATGTGGCGTTATCGAGATGCACTTTTTCAAAACAAATCAGTGGCATCCTCCTTCCTGATTCTTCAAACAACACAACTAATATCGTGTATCTTGAAGTCCTGCTTTAGTTTGAGAGAATGTGCATTTCATAACTTTTGAGCTTTGATGTTTATTTTTCAATTTATTTTTATACATATGGTTAGGAAATAAGGAACCCTTCATTGTATGTGAGGATTTGAATCTAGATCAGCTAACTGGTTGTTATGTCGTAGCATTTTGCTAGATAGAGGAATTTGTTTTTTGGTTTCTAGACAACAATATTTTTAGATAAAAAAAATACAATATTTGATAGGATAATGACTTCTTAAATTTTATGATAAATGAATGAATTTGATGCATATGTTTATATAACAAAGGTCATCATAATCTAAAACAATCTAAGTAGCATACACCCTCCATAAGCACTCAATATTAATTTTGTAAATAATAGTTATTAGATTTTTGTGTTTATTTTGCAGTTTTTAATTTAATTAATAAAAAAATGAATAACATTATGACTCAAGTGGCGTAGCCACGGGTTAATTTATAGTATGTTAATATTTTGACTATTTTACCAAGAAGATTGATATTTCCGATATATATTTGATATATCAATATAGACCGATATATATCGGTTTTTAGGGGTCAAATATATCGGTTGATATGGATTGATTGGGCCTTGGTAGCTCATACAACGAATATTTGAGAGAGAAAATATTGACAAGCAACATCGATGTCTTTTTTTTTTCATCTACCACAACTTAATCCTATAATTACTTGTATTGAAAGCCAAACATAGTATCATACTACCACTAGATCTTTGTCATTATCCAACACTAAAAGCATTCCCAATACAAGTCACTATGAGGGGAAATTGAGAGTTTTCACTTTTGTGAACCAGAAAACACTTACTCAATGCAAATGTGACAGTGAGGGTGACTTGTAACTAAGTCACAATAAGTGTAGTAATTAGAGCATTCCCAATGCAATCAATTTTTTTTCACCTCTACGTAGGACTATTTTTCTTTTTTGCTATTTTTGTGGTGAAAAATGGTGAAAAACAATAAAATATTGTCTAATGCAGAGGTGACTTTAAACCTCATATGGAATGTTCGATTCCATCTGAATGTAAAAATCGAAAAAACGCGCCGGACAGAATGAAACATCCCGTATGAAGTTAAAAAAAAATCGAAAAAACACGCAAGACAAAATGACATTCCGTTCGTAAAAAAAAACTGTAAATTAAAAAAAACACACACACACACACACGAGACAAAATAAAATATTTCGTCAGAAGCTCACAACTCAGTGAAAATCTCAATAGCACGTGCTGCCCTCGTTGTGACTTAGTTACAAGTCACCAACTTTGTCACCATTGCATTGGTCAAGGGTTTTTCGATATTCAAAAGTGAAAACTTTCAATTTCTCATCATAGTGACTTGTATTGGGAATGTTCTTACTATCGAGATTATCACTGAGTTGTGAGCTTCGGACGGAATCTTTTATTCCGTCTCGTGTGTTTTTTTTATATTTTTCAAACAGAATGTAACATTCAAAACATTCCGTCCCGCGTGTTTTTTTTACTGGACTGGATATTTAATTTCGTTTGACCATTTTTTCGATTTTTACATTCAAACGAAATCAAACATTTTGTCCGAAGTTTAAAATCACCTCTGCATTGGGCAACCCTTTTTATTGTTTTTTCACCACAAATATAGCAAAAAGGATAAATAGTCCTACGTGGAGGTGAAAAAAAGTAACCTGCATTGGGAATGCTCTAATAGATATTGGAATGTCTCGTGGTTAAATGTTCCATAGTTGCCCTCATGGCAACGTGGTATCCTCATTAAAAAAGCGGAAATTACACTAAGGCGAGTGCTAAAGAAGAAATTCGAATCTCGACTCTTATTTTAAACGCATCTCAGAGTTGAATTGGTATGACCGAATCGGCAGCAATCCATGGAGTTGAGTACGTGCTCTAAAATTGTTCAACATTTTTAATTTAGTTAGCGTACACATCGTATATTTAAGGTGTGTTTGTTAAATTTTAACTCATGGAAAGGAAAAGAAATAAAATTGGTGGTCCACTATTGAATGGAATGGAAATGAAATAATTTTAAATGGTATATGTTTTGTAAACTTAGAAAAGGAAAGTAAAAACTGGGGAAAAGAATAATCATGTTTGTTTGCAAAAGCTATGGAAATGAATAATTGTATTATTGGGTTATGGGTGTATTAGTAGTAAGTCTCTATTTATCTATTTCGCAATTTTCCGCTTGGTTTCCATTTCTATGATTTTGTTTATATGGAAAGCAATTTCTTTTAAGGGTACGTAAACAAACTTTAAAAATTGTTGGACCACTTTTATTTTCCTTTTATTTTCATAATGTTTCCATCATAACAAATACACCTTATTTAACGGAAAAAATAATAATAATAAAATAACAAACACACATTATTATAGTAAGACCAACGGTCTTATAAAAAAAAGTATTTAATTTGTTGATGGATTATTGAAAAAAAAAAAAAAATTGTTGAACCACAGTTCCACCGAGACTAGTTTGAGAAATGATTAAACTTAGAAATAGCCCACGTGATTGATGCACCCAAGGTCGTCGTACTGCGTTAGAGCCTTAGGGGGGAGGGATCCAAAATGATTTCAATTCGAATTCTAGATATCCGCGAGTGCAAAGGTACAACTAGCCAGTAGCCAACTACGCATCCAAAAAAAGACAATGAAACATCACATTATTCCTCTCAAGATTTCAGTGTATGGTGGGATTGAACATGAAGGGCACCAACTGAGAGAGAGACAGACACAGAGGTGTTTAGCAAATGGAGGTTTTACAGTGGGCCTCATAAAAAGGTAACAAGACACTAACACAGTAAGCCTACTGGATAATGGACTGGCTATTGTATTACAGGGGCCTAGAAAAGGTTACAAGATTGTTTTCATGTGATTCCAAATTGTGGTTTTTACTTATGTTTCAAAGGCAGAGAACACCAATCCCCGTGTTGGAGAAGATGGAGCAAATACTGAACACTGAAAAGATTTGTTGGAAATACCGAAATACTACGAAGTACGCTTATGTCTACAATCCAACTTTGCCAGACAGGAACCTGTTCCTTGATGTCCGTCGGAACTGTGTTTCCTAGAAAATTGTGATTTGATGCCCTTATGGGCTTATGACCTTTTTCTGGAGCAAATAAATCTAACATGACAGTCTCCAGGAGGATGGCCAACACACACTAAATGTGAATCAAGTTATGCAGCAAACACAAATTTGTATGAATTGTTGTAGAACATGACAGTCTCCAGGGAATGCCCAATTTACACCGAACACCTGAAATTTGTATGAATTGTCGTGCATCTCAATGAACACTAGACAAGGTGCATTGGCAATGTCGTGCCAGTAAAACAAGGCCAATATAAACTCTTAGCAAGTAAAGGCCATCCGATTTGAAAGCCCCAGCAGTGCAACCTGGGGAACAAACTTGATCTATAGTCTATACCCGTAAGGTACTCTTGATACAGATATGAGAAATATGAAAATGGAGGGTTTATTGATGGACATGAAGCTGATCAGATGTCAGGGAGGTGGGATAAGTTGTTCCCTTACTTTCTTGCCTGTAAAATCTAAAATGCTAAGGTTAAATTCATACAGAACGCATGCTGCAGTCATTCAGCTTGCTACAACAGGTACACTGATTAATCATTCCATAGCAATTCTAAAAGCCTTGGTTTATGCCATAAAGTCCAGAACGAATTTTCTCACATCTATCATGTTTAAGTAAGAACTTTATGCGAGTTCTCTGATTCAATTGAGTATCTACCAAAGTACCACACAGATTTTCAGAGCTCATCCTTTGGATGCTTCTGCTCCTTCAGTGGACTTGGATCCTCAGCTGTCTGACCACTGCGATTATCTTCCTCTACAGGAGAATCTTCTGGTTTTCTATGAATCTGATCACCGACCTTTAACTCAGATGTTTCTGGTTGGCTCAACACGAATTCTATTAACTGCACAAACAGGAGCGATGAAATGGTTTAATTCACATGACATTATTTACACAGGAGAAAGCGTTAAGGGACCTATACACATCAGACTAAGAGTCATTATGAAGGAAAGTATACTATGGCTTTCAAGTCATCAAACAGATCTTTTACACTCATCTTTAGCACATTGGTGATCTAGCTTCTTCACTATCAAAGTTTAGGTAACTTAAACTACTGAATATCAGAGATATAAACTGAAGCATACCTCAGTTATGTCCTTCCCCTTTTCCATGGTGAACATGATAGTGCTCAAATCAACTGCCAGGAACTTCACCTCGATTGACCCCGTCTTGAGGACTTTTGTCCATTTCATAGCAATCTCGGCCACCTTATCCTGGAAACCACATATTACAAATCTAATGACTACAATCAGTTCCTACTTCCTAGTACATCAAGGGCCATGTGTTTTCTACTTACGGTTATTATTATTCAGCACAGCACAGTGACAGCTATCTATCTCGGGTAAGAATTGACCTTCATTCGATAAACCAAAGATGATATACATATTAAATTAACAAGGGGTTTACATTATTATTCTATAGTTACTAATTTATCCAAAAAGAGATGCCTTTTATTTGTAAATTCTATCACAAAGTCAACGAATCTAGATTAAAACAAAACCTACACATCTAAATCAGAAACTAATTCAAGAAAACAAGAAATGATTACCCGGGGTCGCTTAACGTCACCGATTAGAAGCTTAACAAAGCCAAAAGAAGGCCCAGAATGTCGTTTCATCAACTCAGCTTGAAATGCCAATGGATCCATTCCAGAAGGATCTAAAGACGGAGGATCATATTTTTCGTTTTTAAATTCTTTGCCCCATTTTTTCCAATCTTCATCTTCTTCATCGTCTACAACATCATCGAGTTCGTCTGGAATGTGAACTTTTTTCTTGCCACCTTGTGCAAATCTAACGAACACACCATTTTCATATACAATAAAAATGAGAAGAATGAGGAGTGGGATTAAAGAAGTGGAAGTGCTTCTTTGCATTCTCGTTTTCTTTATTTTTATTTTTACTGTTTGAGATGTTTGAATTAGGTGGAGATTGGAGGTATATATAGGTTCTGGGAATGGGGTGGAAAGTGTGCAAGTGTTTTTTTTATTTTATTTCTTGCTGACGACAGCTCACTTACTAAAAACTGGTATCATGATCGATCTTTCTTCTTCTTTTCTATCTAACAAAATAGAACCCAATCCAATGTTAGTTAATCATTCACACCAAAATCTGATTTGTCAAAACGAACAATTGTCTTCTGACATTTTTTCCTAAAATAAGTATGATAGATATGTTTCGATTTCCATAACATCTGGTTTGTCGACATCGATGTTTGGTCTTTTCTAGACACCGATGTGCAAAGTGCGACCCTCGGTATTTTCTAACATCGCTACCACATAAACTAGGGCATCTGCATGCCTGTGTTCATTTCTATTGAGGTGCTAAAGCCTTATTTTTCCGAAGTCTTTCAACTTAGTTTTTATAAAACTCAAGTAATTCACTATGTTATCACCGAATATTCTCCCTTTAATGACTGACCACGAGCATCGAGTCACTGAAAATTGATAATTCTTCCACCTTAAGCGATTTGCCCATCTCCAGTCCGGCGATTAAAGCTTCGTACTCAGCCTCATTGTTTGATGCATTGAAGCCTAATGTTATTGCTGTTTCGAGCCTTTGATTTTCGGGTGTAACCAATACAACCCCGATATCACATCCCTTACTCCAGATAATCCATCTACAAATAATTTCTAACCATTTGTTCCAGCCCAAGGATCATCTTAATCAATAATATCCTCAGGCTCTTGCAGCGTTTAGAACTCCTCCTCTTCCATGCCCCAACTAGCATCCTTACATGGAAAATCAATTAAGAAATCGGCCAGTACCTGACTTTTCTCCGATACTCGGTTTTGGTATTCGACATAAAATTCGTTTATTAGTACTGACCATTTCGACATTCTTCTAGATTTGACAGTTTTTGCCAGAGTCTGCTTTAATGGGAAATTCGTCATCACAATCACAGAGTGTGATTGGAAATACGACTTCAGCCTCTGAGATGAGAATAAAAGTGTCAAAGCGTATTTCTCCAGTGTTGAATACCATGTTTCTGCCTCAAGCATTGTTTTACTTTGAAAATATACGAGTCTTTCAACACAATTTTCAACTTTTACCAACACTGAACTTATATCAAATTCTGATACAGCCAAATAGAGAAGCAAACTTTCTCCCTCATCTGGCTTAGTAAGCATCGGCATTTCTTGTAGATATTTCTTTAATTTAGAAAATGCTTATTCACATTCTTCATTCCAACAAAATTTAATATTCTTTTTAAGCAACTTAAAAAGTGGCTTACATCGATATGAAGTTCTAATGTTGAGCGCAACTATTGTTCCAATCAGTCTTTGTATATGTTTTCTAGTCGTTGGTGATAGTATTTGCTGAAGTGCTCGTATCTGATCAGGATTTGCATCGATGCCTCATTTTATAACAATATATCCCAAAAATTTGACAGAGCTGACCCCGAAAAAAGGTACATTTGTCTGGGTTAAGCTTCATATTAAACTCTCGCAATATTCGGAACACAGTGTCGAGGTCCTTCACATGATCTTCAGCTTTCATAGACTTTATGACCATATCGTCGATATAGACCTCGGCAATTCGCTTGATGAGTTTTTTAAACATCTTTTCTACTAACCTTTGATAAATGGCTCTAGTATTTTTTAATCCAAATGACATTCTAATGAAATAGTATATACGTCCATTCTAATGAAAAAATGTCGCTTTTTTTAAGTTTGTTTCGCACCTCCAGATATTCTCTTAAACAAATTGCAGTAGAGAGTGCACAACCTCTAGAATACAACAACCAATCAACTATTCTCCATTGAACCTTGCATATCAATTGAGGAAGAACACTACACACTCCCAAGTGAAAATTGTTAAAACAATGAACTGTGTTGAAGAGAAAAATGCATTGCCAATTCGTTTAGCTGAGATAAAGAAGATAGAAATTGGTTTTTCTTTTGTAATAGTTGATCCTTTAGGCTAATGACCCGTGGATATTGGACTCAACGTTGCTGGATAAGAAAGACCAAATAAAAAAACAACCAATAGGAAATGATGCCCAATCCATAAGGAACCAGGCCCATATGATCAACTCACATATTAAAATACATCAACACATAAAAAAAAAAAAACATCAACACATACAATTCATGTACTTCTAACTTTCAAAATCAAAACCACGCAGGACACAAATACAACTAATGGCTGAAAGAAGTACTAGAGGACAAGTCACACACAAACAAACATATTTAGTCTAGTAAAAATCCTAAACTTCCATAAGAAACGCCTTATCCTTCTCCAATCGCTCCATAGCCTCAGCCTCCAAAGTTATCTCCACATCAATACCTTTCCCTCCGCCTAAGCCTTGGTACAAATAAACCATGCCATCAAACTTGTTATTTGAGCCACTCCTAACAGCTTCTGGCTTCCCAAATCCAAAATCGACATCATAAACACGAAACCTGGGCGAACTCCCAATAGCTACAGGATTAATTCCTGCATCGCTATATCGAAACAATTTTGGTGCACTCTCCCAGTCTTCGCTGCGCTTATTTATAGCCTTCGCGTCATGGGACTCGATCACATTTTGCAACATGGTCGCGCCGAACTCAGGTGGATTGGCCAACAATAAACCAGCTGCAGTCACAGTGAATACAGCCTGAATTAAGTTACCAAAATAACTATTTGGCATTGGCGGATCAACCCTTTTTCGGCAATCCATGAACACAGCAAAAACGGTGTAGTCCTCATTTTTAAGTTGGCGTGCACGTGACACACAACGCCACAGGTGGACTCCCAATGATTGGAAAGTGGTGAATGTTTTGGTGGTTATGTTTGAGTTGACTTCTGACTTGATTTTGCTAACTGCAGTTTCTGAAAATCGGAAGATCTTCTCTCTAAGACGTGGGGCCGGCTTGGCTTCACCGTTGGATTCGATGGACTTCTCGTGGGCTTCAGCTGATTCTGGTAGATCCAGTTTCACGCGAGTGTTTCTTGCTTTGGCACGGTCGTGAAATGGTGGGACCGATATGGTCGTTGACCCACGGCAGATTTCAGCCCATGAACTCATGAAGTGCCACGTGGAATTTCCATCAAGGATAGCGTGGTTGAATGCACACCCAATTGCAAGTCCATCTTTCAGTTTGGTGATCTATATATAAAGTTCCACAGGTTAGCACTTAGCACTGTTAGCAGTCAGCACAATAGTGATTTGCCAATAAACACACAGAAAAGTAACATCAATATGACCCAGTACAGTATCGTCCAAAAAAAGTACAGTTTGAGTCTTTGAGATCTGATTTAAACTGATAGTTAATGTATTCGGTGATGGGTGGGAGGTCACGACATGCAATCGTGGTTTAAAAGACTTGTGTAAAGTGTTAGGCCCTGCCTTTTTCTCACAATAAATTGGGAAACAAGCATTATGACTTTATGTTACAGATATGGATCAAGAAAGTTGGATTTCCCTTAAATTTCTCATGGATTCCAGACTTCCAGTAACTATCTTTTGTTAACAATTTGCTCAGAGCATTATACTGTTTTGTTACCTGCCATGCATTTTACTGACTTGGATTGCTTTCTGGTTCTGGTTTGCATCTGCTTTAGTGAACTCCATAAATGGGGCGCAAACATATTGAGTAAGCACATATACTCTTTGCTATATTGATTATCAAAAAAAAAACACACACACACACACACTCTTTGCTATATTTAGATTGTATCCAAATCAAAACATTTGACTTGATTGTATATCCGATTTGATGAAGGGGTATTGGTTATGGAAAAAAAAAATCCTTGTATTTAAATTTTAACTAACTTTGATTCCGACAAAACACAGTTGGCAAGTTGAAACCTCTCTACCGAAAATGTCTTCACTAAAACTTAAGATTTGGGAAGGGGTACAAGAGTGAGCCACTTCTCTAAATTGAGTTCAGTGACCATCTAATCAGACATACATCGTAAAAGGGTGGTCTTTATCAACGAAGCCACGCAGGTTAACACAAGTAATAATACTAAGTATCCTAGCTCGCACAGTTAGTAACACTACACAAACTCAGTGGTACATATACCAACTTGTAGTGGTGGTTGTTGAATATATCCCACAGTATCAACCAATGTTGACACTTACGTGTAGATTTTAATGCACACACCAGCTATACTGCATTCAAAGTTTCAAACGTCGATTCTCTATTTGCAAATTCTACAAATAAACAGGAACATACTGTGAATTTTCTAACTCTCACAAATTAATGAGACTAAGCACAAACCACGTTTTACTATGTGATTATGCTATTATGAATTACTTCAGGAGATCTCTTACTTTAGTTATAAATTATAGGAACTGACCTGCACGGCCAACAATGGCCGATGAAGTCCCTCTAAGTTCATGACATTGGTGCAGGGAATGATCTGTTGCAATATGCTTGAAGCATCCTCCTTTGCCAGTTCAGCTATATCGACATCGTCGGCAACCGCCTCTGCGACCTCCACCCCCGCATTCTCATCCTCATATTCCACCATCAATACTCCCTCCTCATCTTTCCCTAATTTTCCTGCCAAGGGATAAAATTCTTCCAAAACAACCCCTAATCCTTCCTTCAATTTCGCCACCGCATCTTCAAAATCAGCACCCTTGTAAAGTAACAACTTTTGGTTATAGTAAAAGGTCACATAGGGAAGATCAAATGTGACCAAATGACATTCTTTCTTTCCTAGTTGCTTATTGGGTACCACATTAGTCTTGTTAATGACTTTCACCTTAGCAACTCCCTCTTCTTTGCCAAGTTCAGCAGGTGCCATTCTTGATGATTCAAACACAGAGCAGCACTAAAAATCTTAGTTGAGAAGCAAAAACTGAATTGAGAACGCAAGATGGTGATGGAGAATTAATAGTCGTGTACATGAGAAGTAGTTGGGTTTCTTTAATGCAATTCATGTCACAGTTGGGTCCCAATAAATGTCAACATTTATGGTTGTCTGATCTTTGTTAGGAGTTCTCTAAAATAGATATGTCTCAAAGCCGGAGAAGTAATCTGAAATTTATCAATTGAATAAACATTCACCAATGACCACGTACTAGATTTTTCATTAATGGAAGAACTGAACGTGTCATGAGAACATTTGCCTTATTTTGCTGGTTAGAAGCGCACTTAATTAATTGATAACATTTTTTCAGGAGAAAGCAAATGCAGTTCCTTTCACAGTTTCACACACTGTTTTCTCACCCGAGCTTGGGCGCTTGACTCATATTTGTGCACTTTTTAGTTTATCACTGGACTAAGTAAAGTTGAAATTTGAAAATTAGAAACTGTGAAATTAGATTCTTATGCCCATTAATGAAGTTTTTCAAATTTGCACCGGAATAAAAACATTCTCATTCCTCATGCATCATAAGATCTTATTATCAAATCATCAAAATATGAAGAAACCTTGGCAATTGATTATAATTCTATGACAACACACATTTTAGTCCTGACACCAAGCTAAAAGTATTGTCAAATTAGATGGCACAAAAGTGTTGTTTGGATTAATTAAGACTGAGACGATGACCTTAGTTTTAATGGCTAGTAACAAACTCACCTCCCTGTAACTGTTTTCTAGATTTTAATAATATCCCTACTTGTGTACAAAAAACACACTGAGACGATGACCCATACAACTGTTAGCTCGTTCATTACTGCTATAGTATAATATAACTGTTCAATGGATGTCAATTTCTCAGATTCAATCTTCTTCCTAATTGCTGACAAATGAATAATGGTTCTGGGTATGGGTTGTTTGTTATGTGTTAGTATCATACTATCATCAGTCAGGAGTCAGGACCGTAATTTCGTGAACTGTTGTGTCAATTTGATGCGTCTTTACTCCTTAGTCTTTCGTGAGGCGGGATGTATTATGCCTTGCCTGCTAGTGGACTAATTGAAACCTTAACGAAAACAAAATGATAGACTAATTGAATGGATTAATACCATCATAACCTGTCCTCTACTGAATCTCGGGCGTGGGCACTACTTTAATAGTTCAATGGTTCTTCTACATACAGTCATATTATCATTTACAACGTGCTTTGGGGTTCTATATATGTTTCATTATCCTTTTAATGGTGGATCATATTTGCATGGTAGATCTTATTTGCTGTTACAAGTGTTCTTCTATTTATACCAAATTTGGTGATGTCTTTATTTTTTTTCTTCAATAATTGGTGACGTCTTTATTTTCTCCTCTAGGCTCTAGCTATCAATTATCATGTGAGATGAGATCAAAATATTGGTCGAACTTCAAATTCCTAAATTATCTTTTATATACTAGTATTAAATATATCATCAAAAAAGCTTCATCATCACCTAACTTTAACAGCAAAATTATACTTTATGGTTGGTTACTTATGCACATCATAAGGTTTTGTACCAGCTTATTTGGCATGCATAAATGAAATGGGTCCTATCTAGCCGCATATAATGATTAATGAAGTAAAACCATTTTTAACTTTCATTTGTTCATTTTACTACAAACAGGCTTATTATTAGACCTTTTAGACCTTTAATAGTTATGATCTTAGAAATACATATTTATTTTAAGTTAAAATAAATACGCAAGTAAAACTTCACATAGAAAATAAAATCAATTCTAATTTTTTGTGGATATGACCTACTAATCATAAAGATCATTTCCACAAAATTTTATATTATTTGGAAACTTCTAACATAAGCAAAAGATGATTGTAAAACATCGATATTTCTAGACCGTTGGATTTTTTTTAAAGACGACAACAATTTTTAGCTAGGTTAGAGATTTCCAAATAAATTTAAATTTTGTGGAGATGATCTTTATAGTGTTAAGATAATATCTACAAAAAATTAGAATTGAATTCATTTTCTAGAAAATATTTTACTTACGCACTTATTTTAATTTAAATTAAGTATGTACTTATAAGATCGTGTATATATTGGTAAAGAGACACTTTTTATAACGGTTCTTCTTTAACACTACTAGACAATTCAATTGTAAAACACCTCATTTGGCTAAACATAAGTACTATGGCCTATGGAGGATAGGGCACTCTAGAGTTTTAATGAAATTAAATTTTATCTCAAAAACTAAAAGGGTTAGCTAGCATTACCTCCCAGACGGGGAAATTAGAGTCGTGCACAAAAAAAAAAAAAAAAAAAAATCAACTTGGGTTGATGGGTTTATTGATAAAGTGGGTGGAAATTCTTTGGCTAGTGGGTTAAAGAGTATTACCCTCTCTTTTTTTTGCCAACCAAAAAAAAATTAAGGGTTATATTGATATACCCCCACCACTAGTTGCAATTAGGATTACCCCCCAAAATAATTGAAATTAGGATTTCCCCCCCACTTTGACAGTCAATAGGAGTCAACTAACAGTTGCCGTCAGTTGACTGGTCAAAGATCATAAATTGTCTTAAATACCCTTTTTCTGTGAAAATTACGAAATTAGCCATTAACACTGTTCAAAACCCACAACTCAAAGCCCAAATTCGAAATTAGCCATTGTCATATTGTAATTGAGCTCAGGTTAGCTCAAAAAATAAAAAATCAAATATCACTTTGAGTCCAAAAATGGGATCCAACTGAAGAAGAGGACGGATCCTCACGTTTCTTGTTTCCTGATCACAAATATCATATTCATCACACCTAACCCACTTCTCCATCTTCAAAAAACTCATTTCCATTTCTCTCTCTCTTGGAACCAACAATGGCAACATCAACAGCTACTGGTTTTGCCACATCAATGGCAGCTGTCAAGACGATGATGGAATCTTCTTATTCTAATTCTTCTCAATTCAGAATAATTTGCAAACCCAAAAGAACATTCCTTGTTCGTAGAGGAGGTGTCACCAGGTGTGAAGCTGTGTCGGATAATAACAATAATAGAGTTTCTAGTCTCTCTGCTCTTGAACAGCTCAAAGCTTCAGGCGCTGATCGTATGTGTCTCCATTTCTATATTTTTTTTTACATTGGTATCGTTCAATTCTATAACTACGTCTACTTGTTTTATATATCATCAACTAAATTGCCTGATCAAATGTGAAAACTTTTGATCACTGCATTTACCTATATATATTGGTACTAATTTATTTTTATTTGTTCGTATCTGTCAGGGTATACTAAGGAAAAGAGTAGCATCATAGTCTTAGGCCTGAGTATTCACACAACGCCAGTGGAAATGCGTGAAAAACTTGGTATCCCAGAAGCTGAATGGCCTCGTGCCATTGGAGAGCTTTGTGGCTTGAACCATATAGAAGAAGCCGGTGTTCTCAGTACCTGTAACAGAATGGAGATATATGTGGTGGCTCTATCTTGGCATCGTGGTGTTAGAGAATTGACTGAATGGATGGCAAAGGTGCTTCCCTATTTCTTCATTTAATTCTGTGTGTTAATTGGTATTTGGAATTCTCTAAGAAGTGCAAAGCACATAGACCGATTTATGAGCATTAAATACTATTTCAAAACTTAAATCATCTCTGTTGTTAAACCCCATTTTGCTTTTCTTTGCAGACAAGTGGAATTCCTGCTTCAGAGCTTCGCCATCATCTATTTATGTTGCGTGACGGCGATGCCACACAACACTTATTTGAAGTTTCAGCCGGGCTTGACTCTCTCGTACTAGGAGAAGGACAAATCCTTGCTCAGGTTAAACAAGTCATCATGTCTGGAGAAGGAGTCAACGGATTTGGAAGGAACATCAGTGGTTTGTTTAAGCATGCAATCACTGTTGGTAAGCGGGTTCGAACAGAGACCAACATTGCATCTGGGGCAGTTTCTGTCAGCTCAGCTGCTATTGAACTTGCCATAATGAAGCTTCCTCAGAATTCCTCTGCCACCGCTAGAGTGTTGGTTGTTGGAGCTGGCAAGATGGGGAAACTTGTGATCAAACACTTGGTTGCAAAGGGGTGGGGACTAAAATTGTTGTTGTCAACAGATCTGAGGAGAGAGTCGAAGCCATCCGGGAGGAAATGAGAGACATTGAGATAATCTACAAGCCTCTCACCGAGATGCTTGCATGCGCCGGTGAATCTGATGTTGTTTCCACAAGCACAGCATCAGAGACCCTATTATTCACGAAAGAGAATGTTGAGACCCTTCCCCCTGTGGGTTCAATAAATGGTGGTTCACTGCTTTTTGTTGATATCTCTGTCCCGAGGAATGTCGGTTCCTGTGTCTCTGATGTTGAGAATACACGTGTCTACAACGTTGACGATCTTAAAGAAGTCGTAGCAGCCAACAAGGAGGATCGGAATTGAAAAGCAATGGAAGCTCAGGTTATTATTACTGAGGAATCAAAACAGTTTGGAGCTTGGAGGGACTCTTTGGAGACTCTTCCCACCATAAAAAAACTGAGAGCTCTCGTGGAGGGAATAAGAATTACAATTACAATATTACAATATTGCATTAGTGTCTAATTTCGAATTTGGGCTTTGAGTTGTGGGCTTTGAACAGTGTCAATGGCTAATTTCGTAATTTTCACAGAAAAAGGATATTTAGGACAATTCATGATCTTTGACCAGTCAACTGACGGCAACTGTTAGTTGACTCCTATTGACTGTCAAAGTGGGGGGGAAATCCTAATTTCAATTATTTTGGGGGGGTAATCCTAATTGCAACTAGTGGTGGGGGGGTATATCAATATAACCCAAAAATTAATATTTATAAAACCCCAAATGAAAACAAAGAAAGTCAAATTGAATATATTCTTTCTCCAATTTGTTAAATTAAGGTAATAATTGTTTCACTTTTCATTGTTAGTTGGAGTGGTGTTCCATCATTTGCTTAAATTTTTTATTCCTATAGAAAAGGGATTTAATTCTTCAACAACAAGAAGTACCCATTGTTTGGTTGATTGAACATAACTACCAATCTTAATGGAAATTGCTCAACGACTTCCACGAATTCAATTTATCCAACAAAACAATAATCCATTTACACAAAATTAACTTATTGCATGATTCATTCATTGTAAAATTCATACTATAATGAATATTTGTTTAGATTGAAAGCTATATAAAACTCTAATCATATTTAATTAGTTGTTATATTTGTTAGCATAAAAATATCCCTTGATTGAAAAATTAAAACGTGAAATGAGGTGAGTGAATATACGTGGGTGTTGATCAACAATATACGGAGACAATCTTGTCCAAACAAAACAAGCACTTTAAGTGGGTGTTGTGGCTAAAATGGTGGGTTTATATAACACCACCCAAAAATAAATATCGAGTCCTCAGATGACATGTATTTGTTTACCAAAAACAAGACGGTGTAGTTGCAAGTTGCAACCTAGTTAGTTCCACACTAGAGAAATAAGGCCAGTCGGATTCACGCAGAGTCCCATTGGCCCATATATAAACCATCAACTGCACTAGTGAAGTGAAACTCCTATGCTCCCCTAGAGGGGATCACAGCTTCAAGAGATTTGATGCCTAAGCCGTCAATCGCTTCCCAGCAATTGTTAGTTGCATTAATTTTCCGATGAATGTAGTAATATTTTCCGTTTATTTTCGGTTATTCCCCATCATGCAATTGATCAAATAAGGACTCAATTCATAGGATTCTTTATGAGTTGCTGAGCAAAACCCTTCGTCTTAACCTCTCAAGCCAACTGTACTTGCATTTTTTTATCTAAACCTGAAACTCAATTAATACTTCATCTTGCCTCCCCAAGAACTTACCAAATAGTTTTGAAAATAGACTTTCTGGACTAACAATAGCTATACAAATATCAAAATCAGTGAGTATAATCAATGAGAGAAAACACAAAATAAATGCAACAATACGCATCCATCCCCGTTATATATATGAACTCCCACTTGTACTCTAAAAAAACTCTACCATGAAAAACAATGAATTAGAAATTGATTTTTTGGGAGATGTTCTCCTCACAATACATATCATCCTTAGAAGAAATCAGAATATTTGAAGATGTTTAGGCGTTATCAAAATTAGCTTACAATATTACAAAATTATCTAATCGGTTCAGATTTTTCAAATTTCAAAATAATTTTTGATAAGGTTAAACATTTTCGTTTGGGCTGATTTTTTGTAGAAAGATTCTCTATTATGAAATGACTATCCTCACTAAAAACTAGCCCTCAATTCATCTTATCTATATAATAAAGCAGTTTGGTTTTTTTTATGTTGTTATATTGAGCGGTCGGGGAGAAAACAGTTTTGGGATGATCCTCCGGTGATAAATCAGTTTTTTAAGAGTCCTACTTACTCTAAACTAAATAGTCTTACTTACTCTAAAAAAATTAGCATCTGGGCATTGGGAGACTTCAGAACCGATAGTGAACGTCGTAAATGGTCCCAATGACACCATCTATGATTTTTATGGTTTTCATAAATCCATGTCTCGGAAAGTTAATCCAATGAACCGTGACCATACTTATTTTTCAATCCTTTAATTCAATATTACGTTTTGCCACATTGCTCTTCATAAAGGTTTCATTGTCTTATGTACAATTGAATAGTTATGGCTGGTGAGATAAGGTAGACTGTTAGTTCGGGTTTTTCCTAATTCTGCTATTGGTTTAATGTTTTAATCGTGATTTTATGTTTCAAAGTCTTAATCATAATTAAAATATTTAATGAATTTCCCTTAACTTGGGTTCTTTATATACACCGAAGTACCCTGCACCGTGCACCGCATCTAGCAATGAGAGTAAAGGAGTTGTTGATAGCGAGTTTTGCTTTAAACGTGTAAATGTAGAAAAAGGATTTGAGACTTCGACCATGGTGCTTGGGTGCCCACCATGCTCATGTATCCCAATGCCGACATTCCAAAGGTGTCAACTTTCTATTCAAACCAACAAGGAAGGAACCTATCACCATAACATGGGCTGAGGCATTGGCTCCTCTTAGAGAAGAAGGGGGTATTTATATTTGGATCAAGAAGTGCTACACACAACTTAAGAGAAATGGGTATGAGTAACGGTCATGTTGTTTCTTGGGCTGAAGTCTTTGATACATGGTGTAGGGGAGCGATATCCTCATAGGGCATCGCACTCATGGTGAGCATAAAAGCGAACCCAAGATATCGACCTCCAAGACGGACTGAACGAAGCCCTAAAGCGGACAATCGTGTCGCAAAGATAGATGAATCCAAGGCGACCTCCAAGACCGACCTGCGAGCAGCTCGAGTAGGTGGTGCGAACGAAGATATCTCAAGGTCTTTAACACTTCCGCCAAATACGAACGCCTTTATAGAAACACGCCCCACCGGGTAATGATTGCCAAAATCTTAGTGGTAATCTCAACACCGGAAATAGGGACTACCGCGATCTACCCCAATCATAACAGATCCAATTCAACACTCATCCGCGATCTCCACCCTACATTTGTACAAAAAGAATACACGCGTGTCGGAAGGATCTCCTCTCAAAACTCTATAAATACCACCCTACTTTGGAACTACGTCGGACACGATTCTTCTCTCCCCTAAAAGAAAAACGAGAAGATAATGTGAGGGCAAGCCGCTTCACAAATAATTCCTCGGTCACATCCAAATTCCAAACCCTTCCCGCTCTTCCTTATTGTAATTAGAGAAACCAAAACGCCTTTACACATGGCTCAAAGAGTCTCTATTAAACGGAAGGTAACTACACTCAAAATCTAAGTTTTTCCATTAATTATTTAGAAAAAATATGGGAGATAGAGAAAACATTGTTGGTAACTTATGTTCATAAACAAGGGGACTTCTATAATTATATGTTGAACTTGGAAATGATTGTAAATTAGAACAAACCCCCTATTTATTAATAATTTAGAAAAACCTCCCTAATATCACTTAAATTATATAATTATCCCCAATTTTCCTCACTAATATTAGAACAAGCTCTATTTTATTAATAATTTAGAAAAAAAATTCTAATATCACTTAAATAACATAATTATTCTCTATTAAAAAAATAGATGATTTTTCCTACATAATTACAACTAAAATCCAAAAAAATTATATTAACTATCGAACTCGAGGGACGGTCAGCACTTTAAGACTTTAGAAAAAAAAAAAAAAAAAAAAAAAAAAAAAAAAAAAAAAACATGGTTTGCATACTTGTATATTTTAATTGGGCATCTCTTTCGTAGGTTTTCACCGCGAGATAATAATGGAAATAAATAAGTTGGAATGCAAAAGGGAGATCCGTTTGACAAAGAAGCCTTCTTCTTCCGTAGATGTTCCTCCAAAATCAATGGAGGTAGGTTATATCTATTTTTATTTTCTTTTTATTCAAAATAGTCCTTACATTTTCTTATTTTACATGAAGTTGGTGGAGTGTAAGAGGGAGATTCCTACAAACGATTTCACGGATCAGAATAATTCAAAGATGTTGGATTGTAAGACGGATATCCCTATAATTGACCAAATGGACCAGAATATTTCGAAGGTAATTAGTTTCCCCTTGCTATTTTTCTCTTTATTTGTTTGGTAAAATCTATATAAATCAAAAGCATCGTCCTTTTTATTTTCTTCTCCTATTTGTTTCTAGGCACTTGCAGGGCGCTTTGCGTTATATAAGTGGACACGTGTCAAAAACATTTGGGCATTTTTAATAGAGGGTACGAGAAGAGGTGCAACAACAAATTAGAGAAATTAGATAAGAGAAAACTAGATATGAAATGAGAGATAATGAAGAAGAGAGGAATAGAAGATGACCAAATGAGAGAAAATGTTGAAAGCCAATAAGTTATTGCAATGGAAAGTGAAAAAGTTGCAATGGGAAGTGAAGACGTAAATGATGCGATTAGTCAGGGAATAGAGGTGCCAATAAATCATCTACGACTAAGACAACCAATTAACAAGGTAAACCTACATTGTGTGTATAGACAATTCAAAATATGCAATTTATGTAATGTGATAGAAGTTCTTACACCCGAAACATTAGGCCTAAACAACCTGGCTAGGTCGTCCATAATTATACCAAACGACCTAGACACTTCGTTTAGAACATTTCACCCGCGACGTGGCTAGGTTGTTCAAAAAAACACTCGAGACATTTGGCCTAAACGATCCCCTCTAGATCATCCATCATTTATAGTAAACGACCTAGATGGGTCATTAACAACATTTCATCCACAACGTGGCTAGGTCGGTCCAGAGTCACGTGAAAAACACCCGAGACATTTGGCTTAAATGACCCATCCACATCATCCATCCTTCATATGTCGTTTAAAGCTTTTCACCTGCGACGTGGCTTTGTCGTTTTAGAGTTACATTTGCTACACATTAGGGTCACTTAGAGTATAATACATCACTTAACAATTGTTCTTCATGTAGGATCCTTTGCTGGGTTCTGAGAATCATAAAAACTCAAATGACGTGGATGATGTTCAACCGTTTTCAATGGATACAACATAAATATTAGTGTATTGATTGTTGCTTTCTTTCATGTCTTTAGGTCTTTCTTCATACACGTAATGAGATAATTAGTTGGGCAACTGCTAGGGGAAAACTATATAATGTGGTTGTGGTAACTGGAAAGTCGTAGTATACTAAGGGGAACTGAGTAGCAAGGGTGGATTATTTAGCTTGTGAGAGTTCGGGTGTGTATCGTTCACACAAGAAGGTAGGTGAAAAGAAGGCTAATAAAAGAAATACGGGAACCAGGAAATGTGGATGTCAATTTAAGTTAAAATGTTTTTTCCAACATGGCACTAGAAATAGTTGGAAAATTGTCGTTGTGAAATAGCTGGAAACATTCTCCACCTTATCACTTGTGGCAATTCCAAGACCCCTATACAAGTATGCTAGTAAGGTTGCACTGGCTCTACGCGTAGTCTATGATCTCGTTAAATTTCAAAAGCATCCTCAGATAACAAATAGGAACTATAGTTCCAGACGTGTCGGTGAAAGTGGTACATCCAAAGAAATATAACAGATAAGCTTTCACAACAAACTGCAACTCTTTCTGGATTGACACTTTCTTTACAACAACCCCATTTCCATCACATAAATCTTCATCCGTCACCTTTGGATCAAGAAATCCATCCTAACTTTGGAAGTGAAATTATTGGCTTTCATCTCCGCATCTATCTTGTCCATGGGTATTCCAAGACCTTTGTGGAGGAGTTTCTTAGTATGTTCCAGACTCAAATCAGTGTCCCAAATCACTGCTTTTTATCAATCTGATCGGAACTTCTAAGAGTTGGGAAACATCATCCAACGTGATTGTCATCTCGCCCCATGGCATATGAAAGGTGTTGGTCTCTGGATGCCACTTGTCCATAAACACAAAGACCAACACAGGATCCTGATGCATGTATACACCAAAGACTTGAGCATATAAGCCGGTCCTTTGAAGCTCTTCGTGAAAATTTTCGCAGTCTGAACACTTTTCGACGATATCCCATTATACCAACTTGGTTAGGTGCCCATTACACTTCAATGCTCCTCGCTCCACCTAAAACAACAAAAACTCAGTATTAATGTATGTATGCACAAGGTTTCATAATAAAAAATTTTAATACTAATATATACTATATGATATTACCTACTCCTCCCAAACATCGTGAGCCACGTGCACCACATAGTCATACAAAATTATTGTCCCATAAGAGCTACCACCATAAACACCTCTCTGGAACTCCAAGTCATTCTTGGACTTTCTCATAATGTCTTGTGGAGGTACAGGGATTTCCTCGTCATCGTCGTCCTCTTCATCATCATCCCCCTCCTCTTCTCCATCATCAACACCCTCTTCGTCATCTTCTTCACCATCACCATCACCATCACTTACAACTACACTTTTCCCACGATCCATATTTATATAATCTAAATCTAAATCTACGTCTACGTCTACATCTAAATCTACATCATAATCACTATCTGTATCACTATCGCTTACATCACTCAGCTCGAAACTCTTCCCCTTATTATCTATTTCTTTCATAACTCTACACCACTTACTACTACATTACTGGGATCATCCGCTTTTCGATCCCCTATACGGACCGATAACCTACATAAAGCCCAAATTAATGAAAGAGATGCAATTAAAATAGGTAAGGGCATTAGCCATGAGCTTGCCTCATGCATATTGTATTTGCCCTCCTGTTGTCAAATGGTTTACGAATTCATGAGTCCATTTCCCTTGTCTATGGTACCATCTCTTGCAACAGCTTCTGTAGTCTCAGTGGGAGAGGAGAAAAAAGTTGAGAATCTTTTCCAATAAAGAATGTACTCTTCAGTTGAAGGTGTTAGTGGCGTAGTGCCAAGAAGGAGATTTTTCTGGGCTTAAGATTCTTTATTGGTGGTATGATGGTTTCCATTTCTTGCTTGTACACTGCCTTTGTTTTTGTTGCTTTTGGGCCTCTTTATGGTCTGCTTTCATATTTGTTCCGGGTTATCTACTCATCTGGTTGTAGTGTTGCCGTTAGCTTGCCTCATGCATATTGTATTTACTGTAGTGTCTAATCATGAACAAAAATTTCTCCCAACAAGCCATTTGGTGCTCTTTGTAGACATCTCGCCTGGTAGGAACTGAATGCTTCTGATGACAGCATTTTAACATTTATGTAATTTAGTTATTCTAATATTCTTTTAAAAATTCAATTTGCAGGATTCTTTGGAGAACTCCAAACCATTGACTCCATTCAGATCGTTTGATAATCCCAGTCGTCATGGAACAGTTCACGTCCCTGTTCGCAGTAAAAGCATGCTGTCAGTATTCTTCCCCAAACACAAAAACAAACGATAAATCATGGATGCTTCCAGAACTTATTCTTTCAGGAAGTGCGAACCTGCAGAGAGGATCATATGACCTTAACTCAGCTGCACAAATAGGAAAAGAGATCGTTCATGACTAATGCAAGTAAACACAGTAAATACAATCTCAGAGTGAGTGAAAAATGAAACAAAATAGATAATCGCTGAATGTAATGAAGAATGCAAATGACATACATATATATACGAAAGTACTAAATTCATGCTAGTAGTGATTGATACAATAAGCATCAAATGATACTGAAGTTTCCATTCACCAAAATCAGTTGATAATCAGAGAAGTAAAGTTGGCTTATCCTGAGGAGTCAATTCTGCTGCTTGGGCGTACTTCCTTATTCTTCCTTATTCTCAGGTATTGTGAATAAGGCTAGGTACTACGAGTACGACAAACCCTTACATTATTCTGAATCGAGCCAAATCATATGTGCTTTATATACAACCAATACACTTAGATGCTTATTGAGTTTCAATTAACCAACCCGAATCAATATATAGTACATTGAACACTTCAACATCAGATAAACTCTTGAAAGTAACTAATCAGATGTTACTCCTCTCCAAATTCTCATCAGACTACTGTCCATGGTACCGATCTCAGTCAACTAAATTTTATCTTCAAGTTGTACAAAGTCACAAATCATATTTCGAAATATTTCTCAAAAAGCTAATGGAATCCAAGATCTAAATCTTCCAACAAAGATGCATATGATCAAGAGAACTGTAGAAATGATACCAAATTCAACAAAAAATTCATACAGATCAGAGGTAAAAGACACCTAACACTAAAGCACTAATTTGACATCACATATATTATTTACTTGGGATCTTTTCAGTAATGTAGGGTAACCTTGTAGTAAAGCGCACTGTGACAGTTATATAGGGCATTCATGACAGTTATTTTGCACACCAAATGTAAACACATTCTATTATGTTAGTATATTATTGCACTAGATTTAGGTAACTCTGCACATATAAAACAAGAGAAATACAATAGCAGATCCAACAGAGCAAACACCCTAAAACTCTTACCCACACAGTACAATCTACCAAAAAGAAACGCACATAACACAATAAAAACAGTAACAAATACGAATTGCATAGGTGAGAGGCTGACAACAAATTAAGGGGATAATGCTAGATCACATTGTCTAGAGTCTCAAACGATGCCAAAGTGAAGTGGAAACTACTTCTCAAGGCACCAGGTGCAACTGAAGCCATAACAGCAAGATTTGAGGAAATCGCCACAATCACAAGACAAGTTCTAACGAAGTGGTGGTACTGCAGTGCACAACATTAGATGAATTCACATATGTTGATTTCCTTCTCTTTTGGATTTTTATCCTCTTCTTGGCGCCTTCACTCATCTTTAGGTTAGGTACTTGATCTTCCCCCAACCATGTGTGGGCTCTTTGTACAAGTCTTTATGCAGCAATCCAGAAAAGACAATTGTCACCTTATATAA
Organism: Coptis chinensis; assembly: GCF_015680905.1. NCBI lineage: Eukaryota > Viridiplantae > Streptophyta > Magnoliopsida > Ranunculales > Ranunculaceae > Coptis > Coptis chinensis. The sequence continues at coordinate 116,899,183 of NC_141458.1, read as the reverse complement.
GCAATTGATACAAAGGAAGCATGAAAAAATCACTATTACAATTAATCATATAAAAATAGTAGGTTTAAACAAAAGAAATAAAACAAACAAAAAAAATGAGAACAAAGAGGCTAAGATCAAAAAGTTACCAAATTTTTTAGCAAAACCCAAAAAAGAGACAATAATCCGTGAGCGGAGCGAACATTTTGGGAGAAGGGGGGTTATGCGGACAAAAACCAACTTGGTTGGTTTCTGTCTGTCTGTCCTCATCTCTTCCCTTCTGTTTTTTCTCTTCGTCTCTCTCACTCTCCCTTTTCCTCTCCCTCTCCAGACACTCTAAATCTCCACTCCTCCTTCTCCCTCCACTCCTCCATCTTCCTCTCCCACTCCGCTCACCCCCACTGCTTAGCAGTATACTAGTAAGTTTAGAAGGGGAAACATATCGCAAGATGGGAGGCTAACACATTAAGGTGGTAATACTAGATCATATTGCACAGACTCAGATGACGTGGAAAAATGGTAATCACACTTCCCAAGCACCAGGCCCATGGCATAAATATACGAACCAAGGAAATGGTTACGAATTTACGATTACAAGAACATTTAGCACCATAAAGGCGTAATAAAAAATAAAAAATGGAAACCAATACCAGAAGTACCAAAAAGAAAAACCGAAAATATGAACAGGAAAACCAAGGGAAAAAAATAAAAATAAATTAAAGTTGCAAAAACTTAATGAAGACTATAGAAGCTTGTGAAAACTGAAACAGAAAAGATAGAAAATAAATCGCAACAAGAAAGTTGCAAACATCATAGATATAGAAGGGATACATTTAAATCACATAAATAGAAAACTAAATAAAAACTAAAGACATTGGAATATTGGATTGGTGAGAGGCTTAAAAACACATAAAAGGTGTCATGCTAGATTCAAATGCAGCCAATGATGGTAACTTTGCTTCCTTCCGCACCTGGCCCAAGCCATAGGTAAATATCTGAAAATGGCCACAAAATCACAAGGTCTGAAGATGTGCTCATACTCCATAGTACTGGGGTCACATAGATAATTCATTGACACCCTTCATTCTAGGGTCCTTATCCTCTCTTTAGCACCATCCCTTCTTCAACAAGTGCTCTAAATCTTCCCGCAAAACCTAAAGACCTTCAGACATGTCATTTAATCCCGTTTACTAATGAGTAATCAAAAGCATTACAGAAAAGAAGAAAAACCAAAGGAACGAAACTGCCTTAGGATTGAGGTTTTAAAACAAAAACAATAAAAACAAAGAAAACAAAAAATAAAGTAATGAACTTAGGAAAACTTTTAAAGATAAAGAAGTAATTAGATTATATAAAACAATTGTGATGTTTAGCTTAAATTGAACAAATTTGACCAGATAGAAGTAGATGGAGTGAAAAAAATTTGTAAAATAAAACATAATCAAATTGTGGGAGTATTGGAAAGATAGACCTATAATCAAACGTGTGACTACAATGGGAGCTTGGTTGCCTCGCACGAAACGAGGATGTGATGTTCACATCAACTACAGATATTTTGACAATTGATCATTGCGGGCAAGCCCCTAAACGCAAGAGCAAATGTAATTACATCAGAAGAAAATAGTATCACAGATTCACAGGGAAGGTTGCTTGACTGACACGCTTCCTCTTTGTCAACTGTTCAGGAAGGATCGACCCACACACACATATCGACAAATTGTTTGATCATGATCTTGCTATTGGCAAATAATACAAACATTTTTATTATAAAAGACAAATAACATAAGCAGATTAAGAGGATAAGAATATCAAGGTCTAAGAAACTCTTGCAATCCTCTTTGTTCAGGAGTGCTTTACATGGCAAATCCTCTTTGTAGGTGTACCTCAGTCTTCATATTCAAGCTATATACATCCAGGGCACGCCACCGGACTATACAAACTGATTTTAGAGACCACGTAAAAAAAAACAAGAAAATAAGTAATTAAAATATACATCCAGAGCACGCCAAATTGTATAGTCAGGGCACGCCACCTGACTATACAATTTGGCTTACATGTGCCAATTAATGGATTTGAAATTAAAAGATATTGTGCTTATAAGTAATTAAAAGAAAAGTTTGCACATTATATATCAGTTGATGTGTAATGTGTTAAGAAAATTTACTTTCAGTGATGACTGATGAGATAACACTTGATCTTTAATGAGGTTAATCTATGAAAGATCGAACCTCGAAATAAATATATATGTAGAACCTTAGGCTATTTGCTTCGTTCGAGTCTGGTGGCTTCGGATGTAATCTTCACAATATACTTTTTCATTTTCTCAATCTCAATCTATTTTGATTGGACATTGAGTTCGGGAGTAGGAATGTTGGATGAAATTATTTGAGCTGCAAACTTGGCATTCTCCAGATCTAGCTTGATAACTTCAGCACGAATATGGGCTGCCGTGAATTCAACTTCTTGTTTTTTACATTCAAGTTCTTTCAATTGCACATACGTGTTAGCTTCAAGCAACTTTTGTTCATGAGCGGACAACTTTTCTTTCACTCTCAATTCTTAAAAAAACGTTAAACCTCAACCCAAAAAAAACAAAAAACAAAAAGGATTTATGGTGTAGCTTGTTGCACGTTTATCCTAATTATTTGTAAAACTCGTTATCATTATCAATAAAATTTTCACTTAAAAAAACAAAAAACAAAACAAGATAAGTTTTTACTTTCAATGTTAATCTTTTGTAGTTTTCTCCACATGATACAAAAAATAAAACAAGATAATTTTTTACTTTCAATGTTAATTTTTTGTAGTTTTCTCCACATGATAAAAAAACAAAAGCAAGAAAAAAAATAATAATTTTCTTTTTAATCAGCTCCATGTCCTACTTTATATAGGTCACATGACCTCGGCACGTATCCGTGTCAATGTGACTTTAGCTGAGTACACTACGAATACATGATTGCCTAGAATTAATTTGTGTTCATCACTAGAAGAATATCACTTCTCAAAAAGTAAGGATGTCAACAATGCATAAGGTTATACTGAAGTTTTGAAATATAAATCATGCGTTAACATGCAGCACTATAATTGCAGCTAGCTTTGGATAACTCTGTCAACTAAGCAGCATAGGTTCCTTTGTGAGCACAGGGAAGTCTCTCAAAATTAGGATCCTTGGCAATCCTAATAGAACAAAATTCGAGAAATATATTAAATGACCAAAAAAGACAACCCAAATACAGTTCATGAATAGAATTTGCAAGATTTTGCTACCTCTTTCTTGTCCGACCAATTTGGCTTACATGTGCCAATTAATGGATTTGAAATTAAAAGATACTATGCTTATAAGTAATTTAAAAAAAAAAGGAATGAGTTTAATCTATGAAAGAACCTCAAAATAAATATATATGTAGATGAGAAATTGTCAAGAAACTAATTAACATTTCTATACCAAAAAAAAGTTATGGCCTAAGTATTCTTTATACTAGCTATTTGCTTCGTCCGAGTCGTCTGAGTCTCCTGGTGGCCGCCTTGACTTTGCAATTGTGGATGCAATCTTCACAAGATACCTTTTCCTTCTCTCAACCTCAGCCAATTTTGATTGGGCATTGAGTTCGGGAGTAGGCCAATGTTAGATGAAGCTATTTGAGCTGCAGACTTAGCATTTTCCAGATCTAGTTGGATAGCTTCAACACGAATACAGGCTGCCGTGTATTTAGCTTGTTTCCTTTTATGTTCAAGTTCTTTTAATTTCATAGATGTGTTAGCTTCAAGTAACTTTTTCTCATGAGTACGAACAACTTCACCAGCATCTTCTAGGGTTAGTTTTTAGTGTTGCAACTTTCTTCTGAGCTGTATCGAGCAAGAGTTGTTCTTTAACAAAAGATGAAATAGATACTTTCAACTTCATCAGTCCAGCCGTTTCAACACTCTGGAGAGCCGAGATCCTGCAATATAGATTATTACTATGCTTACCACATGATAGTATGATTATATAGACTTATAATATTATAGAAAGTTAACAATTGGTTGAATTGTTGTAGACTTGTGGACTAAATTATGTAGATATATATAAACAAAACAATGTAATTTTTTACTTTCAATGTTAATATTTTATAGTTTTCTCTACATGATAGTAAGGTTATATAGACTTATAATATTATAGGATGTTAACAATTTGTTAAATTATTGTAGACTTGTGGACTAAATTATGTAGATATATATAAACAAAACAATGTAATTTTTTACTTTCAATGTTAATCTTTTATAGTTTTCTCCACATGATAGTAGGGTTATATAGACTTATAATATTATAGGAAGTTAACAATTTGTTGAATTGTTGTAGACTTGTGGACTAAATTATGTAGATATATATAAACAAAACAATGTGATTTTTTACTTTTAATGTTAATCTTTTATAGTTTTCTCCACATGATAATAGGGTTATATTATATAGACTTATAATATTATAGGAAGTTAACAATTTGTTGAATTGTTGTAGACTTGTGGACTAAATTATGTAGATATATATAAACAAAATAATGTGATTTTTTTACTTTCAATGTTAATCTTTTATAGTTTTCTCCACATGATAGTAGGGTTACATTATATAGACTTATAATATTATAGGAAGTTAACAATTTGTTAAATTGTTGTAAACTTATGGACTAAATTATGTAGATATATATAAACAAAACAATGTAATTTTTTTACTTTAAATGTTAATCTTTTATAGTTTTCTCAACATGATAGTAGGGTTATATTATATTGACTTATAATATTATAGAAAGTTAACAATTTGTTGAATTGTTGTAGACTTATAGACTAAATTATATAGATATATATAAACAAAACAATATAATTTTTTACTTTAAATGTTAATCTTTTATAGTTTTTTCCACATGATAATAGGATTATATAGACTTATAATATTATAGGAAATTAACAATTTGTTGAATTGTTGTAGACTTGTGAACTAAATTATATAAATATATATAGATATAGTAGTATCAACTAATGACTGAAATGCTTAAGTAGTTAACTTCATTTTATATTAAATTCTTAGTAGTCAACGCATTTTAGTTTTGTGAATTGAAATCAATACATAATTTTGTTAATCTTTATTGTTTAAACTTCTTAAAAAAAAATAAAAAATAAAATAAAATTGCATACTATAGTGAGAGTAGGGTAGGGTAACAGAATAAAAAAGATTACTCAGATTTTATCCCTTTTTATATGTCCCGAAACTATAGGGTTGTAGTTTGTACCATACTGATATTTTTATTGATCGGCAATTTAAAAGTTGATATAAAAGCCCAATTGGTTTTGTATATTTTGGTCTTTGGATTTAGAATTAATCGCCAAAAATAGACGATAAGAATATCAAGGTCTAAGATCCTCTTGCAATCCTCTTTGTTCAGGAGCGCTTCACATGGCAAATCCTCTTTGTAGGTACCTTAGTCTTCATATTCAAGCTATATGCATCCAGGGCATGCCAAATGACTATACAAACTGATTTTGGAGACCACGTAAAAAACAACAGACAGGGCTCAACTTCACCCCTTCACTTGTTGTTGTGTTTATGCTTGGCTATGGAAGTTGTATTTATAGACAACTGGGCTTGGACTTTGCGTTTCTCTTAAACTAACTCTAATTTCAGATACGTAGTTATGTTTAGGCGGAGCCAGACTGCCAGCTATTACTTATTATTATTACTTGGCGTAAATAATTTCATATTTACCACGCGATTATTACTTAGTGTTACCCATAAGCCCAAGTAACATATTTTCACGCGGTTCGTGAAAATATTGGCAAACAAATTGTGATGTTTAGCTTAAATTGAACAAAATTGATCAGATAGAAGTAGATGAAGTGAAAAGAATCGTAAAATAAAACATAATCAAATTGTGGGAGTACAGGGAAAAACAAACCTATAATCAAACATGTGACTACAATGGAGCTTAGTTGCCTCACACGAAACAAGGATGTGCATGATGATGCTCACGTCAACTACAACTATTTTGGCAAGGTTAGCTAGTGGTAAATAAGTCCCCAGATGGGAAATTAGAGTCCCCAGATGGGAAACAAGGAAGTAGATGAAGTGAAAAGAATTTGTAAAATAAAACATACTCAAATTGTGGGAGGATTGTGGGAGTACAGGGAAAGACAGACCTATAATCAAACATCTGACTACAATGGAGCTTGGTTGCCTCACACGAAACAAGGATGTGCATGATGATGCTCATGTCAACTACAACTATTTTGGCAAGGGTTAATTGGTGGTAAATAGTCAATTAGGATCCCCCGATGGGAAATTAGAGTCCCCTCTCCCCCAATACACACATAAAAAAACAGTCAAATTGAGTTGACTGTGTTTGTTTTGTATGTATTTGGAGGTTGGGCGAGAGACTCTAATTTCCCATTTAGAGGGGCAATTGATCATTGCGAGAAAGCCCCTAAACCCAAGAGCAAAAATTTGAACATACCTAAAGCTTTCCATGTGAAACAAAAAGGGCTTGTAGATCTTTCTAAAATTCTGTAATGTTACTCAATTGATATGGCTAGCTCTCAGTAAGCCTGGAAATGAACTTGTAGAATAAAACGTTTGAACTAATTGTGTATTTTTTTTTTTTTTTTGTTTTTTTTTTTTTTTTTTTTAAAAGTTTATTAGACTTTTACTAATACATACTCATGATATGAACTCCACTTATATGAACTCTAAAGAAATTCCACCATGAAAAATAATAAATTAGAAACTGATTTTTAGTAGAAATGTTCTTCCTACAATATAGATCATCTTTAGAAAAAATCAACACATTACCTGTTATGTACTCCAGAAAACTCACAAGAATCAAGATTCACTATCTCAATTTAATAAGAGTAGGTAATCCAATAAGTTTCCCTCATTGTAGCACCATATTGAAACGATAAAGGAAATTAATCAAATGATGAGGTCTGTTTTCAGCAAATGTTTCTTCTTTTTTTGCAAGGAAAAAAATAGTTCTTTTCAAAGACTGATCACTTCACAAAATATTAAACAGAATTAACTAGAATTTATAACAATCGTTATGACGAACAAAACTTGCTAGATAAAAAATACACGCACATAGAGGAAATTTAACCATTCATCTGGTTTACCTCAACAACTTGGCGCCAGCCCATATTACCAAAAACGCAACATAAGCTACTAACCCATCATAAGCTACTAACCAAAAACGCATATGACAATTAGAGCCCTCAAGAAGCAACAAGAGTGGAGAAACGGAATAGCCCAGCAGACTTACATTTAATTATATCCAAAATGCTGTCACAATACTAGTTAAAATTACATCTAGAAAGCCACGTGTCGCAAAAGACAACAATCATCTTGTTAGCAACCAGAGTACTCTGACATGAACGATGATGACTCAGCAGGTCACGTACAAAATGATGCAGAAGTGGTATGCAAGGTTTCTCTCTTACAACCCAATGAACCTATGCTTGGTCATCCTTTGCTTTTGCCACCCTAAAAAAAAAAGAAAAAAGGTCTCAAGTCATTCCTCTATTACTGCTTGCAACTCTCATTTTGCAGCAAAGTCCAAATATTTAAGTGGTGAACCATTCCAAGTACAACATGCACCATGTGGGCAGTGAAGGCAGAAACATATAAACTGTCGGTAATTGTGCCACGAATTTCTTGCAAGAGAACCGATTAGCGTTTATAAGCTAGAGATTTCTGTAGTAATTATTATATAGTACCTTACGGGGTGGCGTTCCTGGTCTTGACATGTTGCCAAATCCCAGTTTCGCTTTCTTGTCAGAAGGTTTAAGAATCTGAAACGAGCATATCAATTGCTCATCCACACTCATCATGGCACCAGCATTGTCGAACTCCCCGCAGTAATTTGGGGCAGAGAATATGGTTACCAACTTTCTTTTTGCAAAGAACTCGTATCCATCTTCCACAACCTGATCATGATCATAGTAACTTGTAAATATCAAAAACTCGTTCTGCACAGACTCATTTTGCATTCAAATTCGATTTACAAAGTGTTTCAACCATGCAAAGTAGCAACTAATAAGAAATCCCTTACTGAAATAAATTATGTGAAATCATTACTATGCTTACCGACATCAACCTACAGTCTGACATCGAACATTGATAGATAAAAGTACACTAACTAAATGACTTTCCTCTCAATGTGTTGAAATTTCATTTCTTAATGAGACCCCTGTTTGTACAGAACTCGGTATAGTCACCTGACGTATACAGGGGAGGCAGAACAAGTAGTGGGCCAACCCGAGAGGAAATATATAACATGAACTCTAACAAAAATTTAGTTTAATGAATTACAGAATCGGGGATCGATATCAATCAAAAACTTGCTAGGAACTCAACAAAAATGACTCACAAATTACAACTGCGGCGAGAGGTGAATTCTAAAGGGGTTTAAAAAAGGGTCAAATTGTAAGATTTTATATTAGCAAGTGGTAAGGACTGTCAATAGGACAAAGACCATGTCCTAGTGAAAGCTTTGTTTTGTTTGTAGACCCACATACACAACTGGGAGATATCTATTCAACATTATCAAACTGAAAAATTAATAATATCAGTTTTACCCGAAAATGCTTTGGTGATTCTACCTAAACCACCAATGGTACTACTATACTAGACCCAAAGGATAAACTTATCACTTGAGCAGCAGAACCACAGAATGAATGCCAATTGTGAAATTGTCTTTGCCATATCACGACAGAGGGTGTACAACCGTGTGAGTCTTCTCAAACACGACATAAACTTGACTGAGTGAGTGGGTGAGATAACAATGAACTCAAGTTAATTTTACCTGGTGAGCTCGACAGATGAGATCGAGATCATGTTTCTGAAGGAATTCAGAAACCTGGTCAGCTCCAAAAGTGTAAGATACACCTCTGTCATTCTCCCCCCATCCGGCAACATCTTTATCAGGATCAGACCATAATAAATCACAAAGAAGACCCTGATCTGGCACATCAACAGGCCGAGCAATATTTCTGATCTGATCCAGGTTCTTTAAATCAGGGGACAATCCTCCATGCATACAAAGGATTTTTTCATCAATAAGAGCAGCAACTGGCAGGCAATTGAAGCAGTCAGTAAATATCTTCCAAAGTCTGATGTTAAACCTCCTCTTGCACTCGTCATAAAAACCATATATGCGGTTGATAGAAGCACATTCGTGATTTCCTCTAAGGAGAAAAAAATTATATGGGTATTTGATCTTGAAAGCAAGAAGAAGACAAATGGTTTCTATGCACTGTTTACCACGATCAACATAGTCACCTAAGAATAAATAATTTGCCGCGGGTGGTAGTCCACCATACTCAAATAGGCGGAGAAGATCAGAATATTGACCATGAATATCCCCTGCCAAAGACAAACGAGGAAAATTAATTGTTCTGCTTCTGAAAACAGTGATATTCATTTGATCAGGTGATGAAAATATTCTGAGTTTATGTCTACCTTGCTATTTACTGAAACAGTATTATGGCTATATCTAAATAACAAGGGAAACAATATAAACTATTCATGTAATGACATTAGAAGTTAGGACAATGCTGATGATGAAAGGGCTGTTGGTGTCCTTATCAAAAAGAAAAAGCCAATAAGGGGCTGTTGCGGTGGGGTTGGGGCAGCAGTCATGATGGACAGTACCAATGATCTGAAAGTTTATTATATTATTAAAATTTAGTATATTGACTTAACAATGCAACAGTTAAATGGAGACTCGCAGGGAAAACCCACAAAAGAGGCTGATTACGAAGTTCATCCAAGTACCACTCCTTACAACCCTGAATAATACGTCTGACTAACTGATGTCATAGCAGAACCTATTATTTCAACATATCAGTGACAACTTGTCTCCAGTCCAGCAAGAGTCCTTAAAGATCCTAACCTTTCAACCAATAGAATCCAGCAGATAACACAAGGAATAAGCGCAAAAATAGCAATGAGAGGGAGCTATCAACATTTCCTATCTCCTACTGATTACATATATAGACGCTGTGTACATATTACTGGTATACCTGAAACCAACCATAAGTCAGTCGCAATATTCCTTCACAGCCATGCTCTCCCTGAGTAGCTGAGAAGGCGATTCTTCTGCTCACGTGCAAACAATGCATTGATCCTATATTATTTTCTTCCCCTATTCAGGTTATCTGTCTTCAGAATTATTCGGAACAGAGCACAACATCAAAAATCTGATTTCAGAGGCCATTTCTTCTTCCAAAAGGAGAAATTAGTTTACACCCACCTTCTGATCAGCTAGCATTTTGGTTTCCACAATCACCTCCTGGTCACGCATTGGCACAGTTTGTCATCATCAGTTTCAACATCTTGACCTGTGCAAATATTCGTTAAAGCAGTTGTCTCTTGCATCTTCCAAAGATTACAGTTGTTTCTGAATCCCCTTCTCAAGAATTGTCTCCTGCGTTGTAAATGAGAAGGTTGTTTACAAACCTAACCTATCGTTGTCTAGGGAACATGTTTAGAGGTAGACTTCTTAGATTCACATCGCCACACCACCATCACACTGAAATAGGACTCCCTTCCTTTCAGTTTTTCCCAATAATTTCCTTGGCAAAGGTTTCGTATTATAGACCATACAAAATTCGAATAAGTAAATGGAAACAAATTTTGTGAACCAAGTTCCATACTCATACTCATCTGAAATGATTCATCTCCAAATGCCACTTTCAGTATTTCCGAAACCCGACTCCCATCTTCTTAGGCATGCATACCTTATCAGGGGATGAGGTGGTGCCCCTAATTGAAATTCTACAACAAATCATAATCTTCTGAAAAAAAAATATATATAGCTGTGTATTGGAAGGCAAGATAAAGTGCTGTTGTTTAGTGTCAATTTACAAGTGACTTGTATATTAGTTAGATACTTACAGCACCGAGTCCCAATGGAAGAACATTAACACCGAGTCCGGAATATTGTAGTTTTGAAGAAACTGCTCCTCATGCCTACTAAGGTGCTTCTCAACAATAGACTTGAGTTTAGAAATCTCTGGACACTCCCTCATCACAAGAAAACCGGAACTGTAATCCTTCTCCATTTCTTTAGTCACTTTTCCATTTCCTTTTTTCTTTATTCTGTTTGTTGTTTATTTAATTTTATTATTTTCAATTTTGATTGGTAAAAAGTAAAAACTATGGTTTATCAGATATATTCACTCAAAAACAGGGGTAGAAAGGGATACCCTACTGTCTTTGCTTAGTCCGTTTGCCTGAGATTGTGTACATCGCATAGAGACCCTTTTGGATGTGGTCGCTAAGCTAACACTTGCCAGGCAATTGAATTACAAACATCTAAAAGAACCAGGGCAAAATACAAGAATATAGGAACAATACAGAAAGGGACTAAGAGAAGGGAACAAAGGAGAGCAAAATAACCTGAATCAACTCACAACGGAATACCATATACACACACTGCTAAAAAGGTATCTCTTTGGTCTCCTTCTGACCTTGTCCACTTGGGCCCATAAGAATACCAGGCAGATGATATACAAAACAACCTCCAAATGACACAACACTCCATCAAAGTGTCATATATTCCTGTCCAACCATATGTGCCACAAGATACAAAAGGTATCATACTCCAAATGCAACTAATGATCTCTCCAACCATATGCGCCCAATCGGCCAAAGATATGAAAGGTATCATAAATGCAAATACTGAACTCTAATAGTGTCTTCTAATCTCTCCAACCATATGGCTCTTCTGCGAAAGAACAGTTCCACAAGATTAAAGTAAAGTATAGACGAACTAGCTAGGATTCCACCCAAAGATGCAGAGCCTGTAGGTTCTAGCATTATTAGGACCGGCTTTCTATTCCTAGAATAGTCATATAACCTATGGCCCTCTATCCATCTCACACCAAAAGACTTTATTCCCTTATCCCAGTATCCCAATGGATGCAGCATAAACAAGAAAACATAACACATTGAGAGTTATTTCTCTAGTGTATCAAAAATCAAAACTTTAAATAAACAAGTATATGATAAGAAAAACAAACAAACAAACAAATAGAATGAAGGAATATATAAATAGATATGTACCACAAATCTTTATTGGTGCTTCAAGTTCAAGTAGATTGGGTTGACTAAGAAAAACCTCCTTTGAAGTGATACAAAGCTGTTTGATTTCTCCTTCAGAAAGCTGGACTTGCTTCGGAACACGTGTGTTCTTCGCTTCAAGTAACCTTCTTATTATATCATCCAACACTTTCCCATCCATTGTCATCTTTACTTACGTACTAGTTCCAATACACAACCTTAAAAACTCTAACTTTTTTCTTCTTCTTCCTCTGTTTGTTTTTTGGAGAGAGTGTGTGTGGGTGGGTGGGTGTAAATAAGGAAAGGAGTAAGGAGTGGTGGGAGGGGTTTGAGAGAGAAAAGAGGAGGAGAGAATAATTTTTTTTTTTAGGGTGGAGAAGAAGTGAAGTGTGTCAGGGTTTTTGTTTGTTTGGTCAATTCGTTCGATGCTCTGCAACTTCAAGTTCAAGGGTGCGTGTGTTGGCTTTTTTGTTTCTTTGGCCTTTTTTTTGGGGCCGTCCCTTCTTTTCCCGCCTCTTGTAGTCTTGTCATTTCCTTGTAAACGAAAACAAAAAGTTGTAAATATCGGAAATAAATCACAAGTCGTGCCTAAATTGAAGTCTTGTGACGTTGTGAGTGGGAATATTTGGAAGAAGCTACTTTAGGTTTGTGAGTGGGGCTGGGCATTTTATTGAGTTGGTTGATAAGAATTGAAGAACAGTTCTCTTTGGACCAAGCAACAAATTGATGTGCATCATCACTCCCACAAGTCGTAGTAGTTTTCAATGTGATGATTTTTCTTTTTCAAGAAACTTGTGCGCATCATTGGGACATTATGTAATGGAAGAAATTTGGACTACTACGCGATATTGACTAAAAGTGCATGTTGGTAAAAAATTTGGGTAATGATACCAGAAGTATATGATTCGAACCCTGCCAACATTTTAAAATAAATTCTTATATTCTCATTTAAAACGATAGATATTTTAAATAATCAAAAAATATATATATATTGAATATTGGAAATATATTAAGTAAATTGTGGTCGTCTTCTTCTAGATACTATCAAAACTTTTTTTAGTTGTCGTATAAACTTTTTTTTTTGTCAATCAAGAATTGTTTAACAGCATAGCACTATGGCTATATTTTTGTTAGAGGGTCATTTTCAAATGAGTTGTTCTATAAGCTTATACTTCAAGCCATACTAGATGCAGACTTTGTTCCTCCGAAATGCATCTTCCAAAGTTAGTTAGCTCGGTGGGCAAATCACCATTTGGCTATGCAGTATCTTCGGAAGTGTGTGTTAGATGCAGACTTTGTTTTTATTTTCTTATAATTTTAGGTATTTATTACTGCCGGACCCAATTTGTGTTGGGCGGACTCCAAAAAAAAAACGATTATTACAAGTGTGCTATTGGTTTCAAAAAATCCAAAAAAAAACAATTATTACAAGTATGTCATTGGTCTCCAAAAAATTGAATTCGAAACCCCAAACTTAACGACACGGCTAGAGTCGTTTTGACTAAATCCCAAACGACTTGGTCACACCGTTTGGGACTTAGTCCAAACGCAATTCCTACCACACGGTCAAGAGCCCAAAAAGAGAACTTTGAATTTTTTCAAAGTTCAAATCCCAAAACGACATGGCCACACCGTCTGGACTGAGTCTCCAACGATGTGGCCATATCGTTTGGGATTTGAACTTTGAAAAAAATGGCCACACCGTTTAGACTTAGAAAAATCCCCAACGATATGGTCACACCGTTTGGACTAAGTCTCCAACGATGTGGCCATATCGTTAGGATTTGAACTTTGAAAAAAAATTCAAAGTTACGTTTTTGGGCTCTCGACGGTGTGGGCGTCGCGATTCGGACTAAGTCCCAAACGGTGTGGCCAAGTCGTTTGGGACTTAGTCCAAACGACCTAGCCGAGTCGTTTAAGTTTGGAGTTTCAAATTCAATTTTTTAGGGACCAATGACATACTTGTAATAATTGTTTTTTTTTTTAGATTTTTTGAAACCAATGTCACACTTGTAATAATTGTTTTTTTTTAGATTTTTTGAAACCAATGGCACACTTGTAATAATGTTTTTTGGAGTCGCCAACACAAATGGGGTCCGGCGATAAGGAGACCTAATCCTTAGATCTACTATCTATATACTAAAGCAGAGACCTTTAAAGAAGGATTTTCTCTCTCCTATGTGGCACTCTAATATGAGAGTTAGCTTTTTTTTCTATCTTATGTGGCACTCTAATATGAAAGATAATATTTTCTAATAGTCTCCCACGTACATGGAACTCTTTGGAGAGTTTGAGTGTATTTATAATTCTTATATTTTGAGAGTTTAAGTGTATTTTCAATTCTTATATATTTGATCAAATAAAAAAAAATTACTAAAAAAATAGGTAATTTGTAGAAATACGAATCAAACACTTTTAGTGTTCCAATTCTTATATATTTGATCAAATAAAAAAAAATGCTAAAAAATAGGTGATTTGTATAAACTAATTTCCTATTACAAATCATACAATTTTAGTATCTATGATAAAACACCGACTTATTTCGAATATATCCTTAACATGGCTTCAAAACATAGTTAAAAACAATTATACAACATATATAATAGAAAATGAAAAAAAAATAACGGCAAAACAATAATGATAAATATTTTAAAATATATATAATATTGAATGAAACTAACGACAAAAAACAATTAATGGGGAACGGAAAACTGGATGCAAATGCATCGAACTAACCTCAAATAATATTTAACGGGAAATCGAAAATTGGATGCAAATGCAAGCATTAAACTAATCTTAAAAGTAATTAATAGAAAATCAAAATATGGATATAAGCGCATTAAACTAATCTCAAATAATAATTAACAGAAAATCAAAACTTGGATACAAATACATCAAACTAACATCAAAAATAATTGTCGGAAAATCAGAAAAGCTGGATGCAAATGCATTGAGCTAACCCTCAAAGATTAAATTAACGGGAAATCGAAAATTTGGATGCAAGCTGTATTGAACTAACCTCAAAGAAAAAATTAATTATAAATTGGGAACATAATGCAAATCGTTGAACTAATCTTAAAAAATAATTAACGGGAAATCGAAAACCGGATGCAACTGCATTGAACTAATCTCAAAAAATATATTGGATGCAAAATCTCAAGAAATAATTAACGGGAAATCGGAAACTGTATGCAAACTCATTGAACTAACCTCAAACAATAATCAACGGAAAATCGGAAACTAAATGCAAATGCAACTTTATCAAATAATAAATACGAGAAATCGAAAACTTGATGCAAATACATTAAACTAATCTCACAGAATAATTAACGGGAAATCAGAAACTGGATGCAAATGCATTAAACTGACCTCGAAGAACAATTAATATAAAATTGGGAATTTGATGCAAATGTATTGAACTAACCGAAAAGAATAATTAACGATCAATCAAAAACTGGATGCAACTGCAATGAACTGATCTCAAAAAATAAATAATGGGAATTGAAAATTGGATGCAACTGTATTGAACTAACCTCAAAATATAAATAACGAAAAATTAGAAACTAGATGCAAATGCATTAAACTAACCTCAAAACATAGTTGGGTTATATGTTGTGGGAATGTCTCGATAAGTATAGTTTTGTATTTAAAATGATGTTTATCTTATCTCTTTCCGTATGATTAGGAACTCCTTGCTATTCAAGTAGCTTCAATATATATGAACTTCGCCTTATTAGGCAATCTCACAAAAATTCAATTAAACTTCAATTATTAAACAAAACAAATGAAGTTGAAGAATTTTATCAAAGGTGAGTTTTTTTTTTTTAATGGAGAGTGAGGTTTTCACGTTATAAGAAATTTGGTTGAGTGATCAATATAATATTAATATATAATAGTTATGCATATTTGCAAATATTTTTTAGAATAATTAATATGACAACACCCATTCGTAGATAATCTTTGAAGATTCCACATAGTGAGTCATGCATAATTTAAAGAATAATTAATTGAGAAATCGAAAACTAGATAATCTTGATGATCCCACATAGTAAATTAAGCATAGTTTACTTTTTTATGTCATGTTTTCAAGGACACTCTGGATGGATCGATTAGAAGTTGGTATTACACACCACATTGGATAATTATAAGGAAATTGGAAATTTGATTCAAATACATAACTTGAGCTCAAGGAGTAATTAATGGGAAATCATAAAGTTTATGCAAATTGCATTAAACTAGTGATGAGAGTAACTAACGGATAATTAGAAATTGAATGCAAATCCTTGAAAAATATTTATCGGAAAATTGGAAAGCGGTATGCAAATACATCAAACAAACCTCAAATAATAATTAATGAGAAACCGAAACCGAATGCGAATGCATTGAACTTTACTCAAAAATAATTAACATAAAATCAAAAACCGAGATATAGCTGCATTGAACTAACCTCATAAAATAATTGGTGGGAAATCGAAAACTAAATGCAAATGCATTGAAATAACCTCAAAGAATAGTTAACGGAAAATAAAAAAACTGGATATAATTATATCGAACTAACCTCAAAGCATAAATAATCATAAACTAGATGCATATGTATTAAACTAACCTTAAAGAGTTATTAACGGGAAATCGGAAACTGGATCCAAATGTAATGAACTAATCTCAAAGACTAATTAATGAAACATTAAAAAATGGATGAAACTGCACTGAACTAACCTAAATGAATAATTAACGGGAAATTATAAATTTGATGTAACTGCATTGAACTAACCTCAAAAAATAATTAACCGAAAATCAGAAACTTGATGCAAATGCATTGAACTAACCTCAAAGAACAATTAACATAAAATCTAAAATTATATGCAAACTGCATTGAACTAATCTAAAAGAATAATTGCGGAAAACTAAAACTGGATGCAAAAGCTGCATTAAACTAAAATCATAGATTAACTAACGGAAATCAAAAATTAGATGCAAATGCATTGAAATAACATAAAAAAATGGTTAACTAGAAATCGAAGTCGGATGTAAGCGCATCGCGACCGACCTCAAAGGCATAAATATCCACTTTTTAGCCTTCTCATATGAATAATTACAAGTAATTATGAACCCAAAATAAAAGTGAGTTTATAAAAAGCAGACTCTTACATGTATGCAAACCGTATAGAAATTGTAAACTATCGAACTAACCTAGAAAAACAATTAGGAAATCGTAAACTGGATGCAAATATATTGAACTAACCTCAAAGAGTAAGCGGGGAGATTGGAACCTGGATGCAAATGCAATGAACTAATCTCAAAGACTAATTAACGAAACATCAAAAACTTGATGCAACTGTACGTACTAAATTAACTTTAATGAATAACTAATGGGAAATCATAAAGTGGATGTAATTGCACACTTTGTACTAACCTCAAATAATAATTAACGGAAATCGAAAACTTGATGCAACTGCATTGTACTAACTTCAAAGAATAATTAATGAGAAATTAGAAACGGGATGCAACATACTATATTAAACTAACCTCAAAGAATAATTAATGAAAAATCATAAACTTGGTGCAAATGCATTGAATTAATAACCCTAAAACATATTTGTATTTTATGTAGGGGGAATAAATGTCTCGACAAATATAGTTTTGCATTTTAAGCAGTGTTTATTATAATTATTTTTATTGTGATTGGGAATACCTTGCTATTCAAGTATCTTCAATATTATTTTCGCCGCATTAGGCATTCTCACAAAACTTTAATTATTAAACCTAACAATAATAAAAAAAAAAAGTCGATTAGTTTTATCAAGATTTGGTGCTTCCTTTTTATAGAGAGTGGTGCAAGAAATTTAAATGAGTAATTAATATAATTTTCATATCTCATAACTATGCATAGTTGCTAATATTTTTTAGAATAATTTAATATAACGACACTGTTAAGTAAGACTGCGTTCATATGATAAATCTTTTCAAGTGGGAGTAGTGTATTATTTGAGGATATGGAAATAATCAATCTGTTTTAGTGATTTGTACACATTAGTATGTAAGCCGAACGGTGATGATTTACCGCTAAATCACCATAAATCTAATAAAACTATTATACAAGCTAGATCGAGTTTAAAATAATTTTATTTGAAAATTACAGATTAATATTATAAACCACAAAGTGAATAGACTATCTCAATTTGATCCCTTAGTTTCCAAGTACTTATACACCATGTATTTTGTTCATTAAGCGTATTTGGTTTATTTTCAATAAAAAATATATTACGATTCAAAAATTTGCGCTAAATCACCATAAATCTACAAAAAAACTATTATACAAGCTATATGGAGTTTAATATAATTCTATTTGAAAATTATGGATTAATATCCTAAACCACAAATTGAATAGGCTATCTCAATTTGATCCCTTAGTTTTCAAGTACTTATGTATCATAATCGCTGCTCATTAGCGTATTTGGTTTATTTTTAATAAAAATATATTATGATTCAAAAATT
Organism: Coptis chinensis; assembly: GCF_015680905.1. NCBI lineage: Eukaryota > Viridiplantae > Streptophyta > Magnoliopsida > Ranunculales > Ranunculaceae > Coptis > Coptis chinensis. The sequence goes on along the minus strand of NC_141458.1, from coordinate 116,880,630 downwards.
TGCGCTAAATCACTATAAATATAATAAAACTATTATACAAGATAGATCGAGTTTAAGATAATTCTATTTGAAAATTACGGATTAATATCCTAAACCACAAAGTGATGAGGCTATCTCAATTTGATCTCTTAATTAGTTTCAAAGTACTTATGTACCATAATCGTTGGTCATTAATGTATTTCGGTTTATTTTCAATAAAAATATATTCGATTGAAATGTGTGTGAGACATTTTGTAAAGCATTTTCAGCCCACAAAATATTTAATAGATCCCGGGGGTATGTCCGGGTCCAAAATCTAGTATATACTATAGTTATACCTTCTTGGCTCTATTTTTCAAGGCTTTACAGAGTCTCCAACTTTTTCTAAACTCTAATACTAATTACGAAAAAAAAAAAAAAAAAAAATTCCAAATCTTTAGATATATATTATAGTTATACCCTCACCAATCTATTTTTTGGAGCACTCTAGACTCCAATTTTTTTCTAAACTTTATTACTAATTATAAAAAAGTATAATATAAATAAATAAACAATCTCATCTATAGTTTCACAGAATGTCAAACTTTTTCTAAAACATATAGCTAATTATGGAAAAAAAAAACTAAATTGCAAAAAATAATATTTTCAACCAAAAACGATTTTCCTGAAATCCTTACGCTACAAAGAATAGTTTCCACACTAATATCAGACGAAGTTTAACATAACAAAGTTTCTTTATAGAAAATGATAATGAAACAATGAAAGAACAAAGGAAAAAATGAATTGAGTTGCTTGAACATTTACTTTATCCATTTGTTAACCACACATGTAATTGGGAAAAAGGGAAAAAAAATAAACTAATCATAAAATAAGTAATAGTGTACACCAAAAACAAATAAAATTGTATTGTATGCAATATATATATGGGCATAACACATAAAGTTGAATCAATTTGAGATGTAAAATTTAGTCATAGTTAAGGATTTCAAAAACCACATGCCACAATAATTACGATATATTCTAATTAAATTTATGAATTTTATAATTTCCAATTTTAACAAAATAACGAGATTCAGTTAAAACGGACGTTGGCTTAAATAAATTATATAACTATTGATTTAGTTAAAATAGACGTTGGGAATAAATAAATTATATACCAAACCAAACCAAACCAAATTACATGTGGAAAATTAAATTATATAAAAAATAACATCACAAAATATATAATAACAATTGGAAAAAAAAACCCCCAATAATAACAAATATTTTCAAATATATATAATAATGCATGAAACTAACGTCAAAGAACAATTACCGAGAAACAGAAAACTAGATGCAAATGCATTGAACTAACCTCAAATAATATTTAACATGAAATCGGAAATTGGATGCACATGCAAACATTAAACTAATAAACTAATCTTAAAAATTAATTAATGGATAATCAGAATATTGATACAACTGCATTAAACTAACCTAAAAAAAATAATTAACGGAAAATCAAAACTTGAATGCAAATACATCAAACTAACACCAACAAATAATTGTCAGGAAATCGAAAACTGGATGCAAATGCATTGAACTAACCCTCAGAGATTAAATTAGGAAAAATCGGAAGTGGATGCAAGCTGTATTGAACTAACTTAAAAAATAACTAAATTGCAAAAGCAATATTTTCAACCAAAAGCGATTTTCCTAAAACCCTTATACATACAAAAAATATTTTCCACACTAATCTCGGGTGAAGTTTAACATAACAAAGTTTTCTTTCTAGAAAATGATAATGAAACTACGAAATAACAAATGAAAAAAATGAATTGAGTTGCTTGAACATTTACTTTATGCATTTGTTAACCACACATGTGACTGGGAAAAAAGGAAAATAAAAATAAACTAATCATAAAATAAGTAATAGTGTACACCAAAAACAAATAAAATTGTATTGTATGCATTATATATATGGGTCTAACAAATAAATTTGAATAAATTTGAAGTGTAAAATTTAGTCATAGTTAAAGATTTCAAAAACCACGGGCCACAATAATTACGACATATTTTAATTAAATTTATGAATTTTATAATTTCCAATTTTAGCGGAATAACGAGATTCAGTTAAAACAGACGTTGGCTTAAATAATTTATATAACTATTGATTTAGTTAAAGTAGACGTTGGGCTTAAATAAATTATATACCAAACCAAACCAAAACAAATTATATATGAAAAATTAAATTATACAAAAAATAACATCACAAAATATATAATAACAACTGGAAAAAAAAAACCCCCCAATAATAACAAATATTTTCAAATATATATAATATTGCATGAAACTAACATCAAAGAACAATTAATGAGAAATAGAAAACTAGATGCAAATACATCGAACTAACCTCAAATAATATTTAACGGGAAATCGAAAATTGGATGCACATGCAAGTATTAAACTAATCTTAAAAATTAATTAATGGACAATTAGAATATTGATACAACTGCATTGAACTAACCTCAAAGAATAAATAACGGAAAATCAAAACTTGAATGCACATACATCAAACTAACACCAACAAATAATTATCAGGAAATCGGAAACTGGATGCAAATACATTGAACTAACCCTCAGATATTAAATTACCGGGAAATTAGAAACTAGATGCAATTGTATTGAACTAACCTAAAAAAAATAACTATAAATTGGAAACAAGATGCAAATGCGTGAAACTAATCTTTACAAATAATTAACATGAAATCGAAAACTGGATGCAACTACACTAAACTAATTTCAAAAAATAAATTTGATGCAAATGCATTGAACTAACCTCAAGAAATAATTAACGGAAAATCAGAAATTGGATGCAAATTCATTGAACTAACCTCAAACAATAATTAACGGAAATCGAGAAAACTAAATGCAAATACAACCTCATTGAATAATAAAGCGAGAAATCGAAACCGACCAGGATGCAAATGTATTAAACTAATCTAAAAAAATGATTAACGGAAAATCGGAAACTAGATGCAAATGCATTTAAGCGAGCTCGAAGAATAATTAGCGATGAAATTGGAAATTGGATGCAAATGCATTAAACTACAACAAAGAATAATTAACAAAGAAATCGAAAGCTGGATCAAATGCATTGAACTAACCTCAAAAAAAAAAATAAGCGAGAGAAAATCGAAATTGGATGCAAATGCATTGAACTAACCTCAAAATATTGTTGTGTTATATGTTGTGGGAATATCTCAATAAGTATATTTTTGCATTTAAAACGGTGTTTATCTAATCTTTTTTCATATAATTGGGAACACCTTGCTATTCAAGTAGCTTCAATATGAACTTTATCTTATTAGACAATTTCATAAAACTTCAATCAAACTTCTATTATTAAACAACAAATGAAGTTGAAGGGTTTTATTAATAGCGAGTTATTTTTTTTTAATAGAGAGTACGTGAGGTTTTTCATGTTATAAGAAATTTGGATGAGTAAGCAATATAATATTTGTATATAATAGTTGAATATATTTTTCAGAATAATTAATATGACAGCACCCGTTCGTAGATAATCTTTGAAGATCCCACATAGTTAGTCGGTATATAATTTAAAGAATAATTAGTGAAAAAATGAAGGGCTGGATAATGTTTGATGATCCAATATAGTAAATAAAACATAATTTATTTTTTTATGTCATGTTTTGCAAGGACACTACATATGAATAAGTAAAAATTGGTATTACACACAATATTGGATAATTAAAAGGAAATCGAAAAGCTGGATTCAAATACATTGGTGAGCTCAAAAGTAATTAATGAAAAATTAAAATTTTTATTCAAATGCAATAAACTAAACTCAAAAAGTAATTAATTAGAAATCGTAGCTGGGTGCAAGCTGTATTAAACTAACGTCGAGAGAATAACTAATGGGAAATTAGAAATTGGATGCAAATACTTGAAAAAATTTATTTAACAATGAATCGGAAGCGGTATGCAAAAATCATCAAACAAACCTCAAAATAATAATTAACGATGAATCGAAACCTGGATGCAAATGCGTTTGAACTAACCTCAAAATATAATTAACGAGGAAATAAAAAACCAAATGCAAGCGTGCATTGAACTAACATCATAGAATAATTGTGGAAAATCTAAAACTACATGCAAATACATTAAAATAACCTCAAATAATAGTTAGCGGGAAATCAGAAATCGGATGAAATTGCATCGAACTAATTAAAATCTCAAAGCATAAATAATCATAAATCATAAACTAGATGCAGATGTATTGAACTAACCTTAAAGAGTTATAAATGAAAAATCGAAAGTTGTATGCAAATATAATGAACTAATCTAAAGACTAATTAACGAATATAAAAAAATAAAAAAAATGGATGCAAATGCATTGAACTAACCTCAATGAATAATTAATGGAAAATCATAAATTTGATGCAACTACATTGAACAAACCTAAAAAAATAATTAACGGGAAATCGAAAACTTGCTGCAAATGCATTAAACTAACTTCGAAAAATAATTAATGGAAAATCAGAAATTGGATGCAATATCCTTAATGAATATTTAACGAAAAATCAGAAACTGGATGCAAATGCATTAAAATAACCTTAAAGAATAGTTAACTAGAAATCGAAAACCGGATGTAACTATATCGAACTACCCTCAAAGCATAAATAATCGGAAATTGATTGGAAACTAGATGCGAACTAATTTCGAAAAGTAATTAACGGGAAATCAAAAACTGGATGTAGATGTATTAAACTAACCTCAAAGAGTAATTAACGAAAAATTGAAACCTTAATGCAAATGCAATTAACTAATCTCAAAGAGTCATTAACGAAACATTGAAAACTAGATGGAACTGCACTAAATTAATTTTAATGAATAACTAACGGAAAATCGTAAACTTGGTGCAACTGCACTAAACTAACCTCAAATAATAATTAACGGGAAATCAAAAACTTGATACAACTACATTGAATTAACCTCAAAGAATAATTAATGGAAAATCAGAAACTAGATCCAACTACATACATTGAACTAGCATCAAAGAATAATTAACGTAAAATTAGAAACTTGATGCAAATGTATTGAACTAACCTCGAAATATAGTTGTATTATATATAGGGAGAATATAATATCTCGACAAATATAGTTTTGCATTTTAAGTAGTACTTATTATAATTATTTTACCATGATTGAGAATGTCTTGCTATTTAAGTAGCTTCAATATCATCTTCGCCACATTGAGCATTCTCACAAAATTTCAATTAAACTTCTATTATTAAATATAACAACCAAAAATAAATCGTGGGTTTTACCAAGATTTGGTGCTTTTCGTTTGATAGAGAGTAGTGCAAAAAATTTAAACAAGTGATTAATATAATTTTCATATCTCATAGCTATGAATAGTTGCTAATATTTTTTAGAATAATTTAATATAGTGACACCCGTTCGTAGGACGGGTTCGAAAGCTAGTTTTAATATATGACATTGTTTATAGAAAACAAAAAACACTTCAAGCCATACTAGATTATGTGTCAGTGCCTCGGTGGGCGGATGGCCCGTTCCCAACACACTACTAAGGCTCAATCCAGTCGGACTAACCCAAAACTTGGAGCAAAGCCCACGAACCGGCACAACAAAGTCTTGAAACTATAGTGTTGTACACCTAGAATCTGAATTGACCTGATGAATAGCACCCCTTTAGCAAAAGGGTATAAGAATAATAGTGATTCCCTGTATATCATTTTACATCCCCACATGCCCTATAGTTCCACGATAAGGATAGGGAGTTGTCGTGAGATCCCACATTCCATGGCAGCGAGTTTGCCATAAATGACATTTTTTTTCACTTCAAATTTTGAACACCCACGGATATCGTGATATCCCAAAACCCACGGCAAATAGATGCCGCCAAAACCATGGTAACTCAATGCCGCAAATATATAAAGATTGCGGAAGTTTGTTGCCGTGATAATGGAGGGATGTACGTCAATTTATACAATTAATAGAGGGTGCCAATACCTGGGAATTTGTCGAAGGGGTCAGGAGTGCCAATCCCATTAGTAAGGGTGTAAATACTGCACCCCATCTTTTACATGGGATCATATAAATGACTATGGGTCGTCAAATTAAACAATGAACAGCAGTTGATTAACAACTAAAAGATTGTAATTATAGTCATTTTTGCTACAATCAAAATAACATTTAAAGTATATATATTCACAAAAACCAACACATTCTAATGTAAGTATTTACAAGATAAGCAAACCTTCGCCCCTATCCTGCATGCTGAATGGACATCTTGTATAGCTAGACATCATCTGCACTTATTGTTTCGGAAGGGTGTCAAAGATATGTCTGTAAGAGCATAACCCAAAGATATAAGTGACCAGAGGGATAACTTATTTTCTCCCAGTCACCTGTAAAAGTATGAGCAAGCAGTTACCTGCCAAGAACAAATCAAACACGAGAAGAGGAACCTAATAATTTACTTACGGCCACTTTGGTATGTACACCTGGTTGTCACTGCTTGGATCCATATCTGAACACGTTGCCAGCATTGCCATCAACTTCCCACCATGCACCCTACCTTCGGGAAGTGAAACTACACTTTGCGGTAACATGTCATTCCTAATAGGCATACGAGCCAGGGGTGGTAACTGCAATGAAAGTTCCAACTGCCGACCATTCCAACATTGCGGGCTGCTTCCACCATCACTCAGCTTCATAACATTAACCAGTCTGTCTTGAATAGCGACAACTTCTCTCATCTTCTCAGCCTTGCTAGGTTTCACAGCTCGGCCTGCAGGTACCAGGATCCCACCCCCATGCACCTGCTCATCTTGCAGAAGCGAATTATGGGAGACACAGAAACCAGTCTTTCCCAGGGCAAGGCGATCACACGGAGCAGCAGATTGATTTCCCAACTCTGAACCCGACTGGCCCCAGGTGCAGCGGTTGCCCCCTCCATGTGCCTTGCAGAAGTCCGTGCTGCCTTGTGCACTCTTTTCACATCCTTCGAACTTACACCTCTTACCTCCCCCATGACGAACACAGAAACTTGTTCGCCCCCTTGCACTCTTAGTGCATCCTAGAATAGCACACCGCTTGCCACCACCATGTGCCACACAAAAGAGGGTACCTCCATGTACACTCTTAGGGCAGACTTCACCCCCTTCAAATGAGCATCTCTTTCCTCCACCATGGCCCTTACAGAATGGTGTGCTCCCTTCCGCTCCTTTAGTACAACCCAAAGCCGTGCACCTCTTGCCTCCACCATGAGCCTTGCAGAGCATAGTGCTCCCTTGTGCACCTCTAGTGCATTCTGGATACTGGCAGCGCCTGCCACCTCCATGAGAAATGCAGAGGCCAGACATACCTTCTGCACTCCTAGTGCAATTCTCCTTCTGGCACCTCTTTCCGCCTCCATGCCTAATGCACAAACCTGACTTGCCTCTTGCAGCTCGGGTACAACCCTCATGATTGCAACGCCTGCCACCGCCATGAGCAATACAAAAGTCTGTGCAGCCTTCAGCACTTTTTGTGCACCCAAGATACTGGCACCGACGGCCACCGCCATGGGCCTTGCAATACACAGTACGGCCCTCTGCTCCCTTATTGCAGCCAACTTTCTGACACCTGCGGCCACCTCCATGGGCTATACAAAAACCAGAAGAACCTCTAGCTCCCTTTCCACATCCATCAAACCAACAGGTTTTTGCATTAGCACTGCGCTGCGGCAGCTTAGCGGACCCAGATGCACAGTTTGTTGAACTTTTCGATATGACTATCATTGTTGGAGAGAGCTCTGAAGAAACTTTACCAGGAACTTGGTTACCAACAAGGCCACTCTGTCTCTTCTCCAATGCATGCCACTGAGCAACAGCATTACCAAATTTCCAGTGAGATGATGTTGAACCTTCATCCACTACAGGAGCTGTGCTACCACTCAATGGTGTCTCTAATGTGACACTAGTTACACTAGATTCAGCAGCTACTGTTGATAAACTCAATTCAAGGTCAAGCTTAGGTCCTGGAATCACTGGGGCACATTTATGAGGACGCAAATACTTTTCATTTCCAAGCTGGAGATCGATATCCAAAGCATAATGTGTCAAAGAACTTCTTGTGCAACCAGTCGCTGAACCAAGCATGCTGTTAGAGGAAGTCATCGGATGGCCAAGTCCAAGAGCCAGTAAACAGCCGTCTTCAGGGCCTAATAGACCGTCACTTTGACTCCATTTCCTCTTAGTTCCCTTTAAGGTCGAAACCAGGGAGGCACTGGGTGATTCAAGCCGTAAAACAGTGTCAGCGCAACAATTTACACCAACTTCTCCAATTTTCATAGCTTTACTCATATTTGTCGAAGCCTTTGAGGCAGAACCAGAATTGAAACCAAAATGCAGGATTTTGGTTTCCTTTCCTGCTTATGTGAAATCTGGACCAACTCTAGATGTAACGTGGTAGCCAGTCCGACTTCAAAGGGGGCTTAAGAGAGTGCTCACATGATATAACGTTAGAAGTACACAAAAGAAAAAAATCCACCCCCACTAACAAAGCCCGATGTATCACAGCGATCCATTTTCTGATATACTAGGTTCTCCCAATCAGTCTCAGAAGGGAAAGACGAGCACAAAGAACCTTATATGCTTCATAAGAACTCTTGGAAGCTCATCATTCTGTTCCAAAAAAAATGACACAAGTATGTAAAAAAGACATAGCAAAAACAAGATAAAAAGTGAGAATATGTAGCTTGTAGAAATTACGCAGAATATCGAATGAGAAGGCAAAAATCTACATACACGAGACCTGAAACACTAAAGAATAGAGAAACATGAAATATAAAAAGCATGGTAATTACCATCAAATCTTTTACTACTGTAATGGTGGACTCATATTGGGTTGTCGACAATCACTAAAGATAACATATTACAATATCCCCAACAGACGTATTACTCTTAAAATCTTATGCAATCACTTGAAGGAGATAACTATAAAACATTTAAACATAAGAACATGACTAACATCTATGCAATCATACTCAAATGAAGAAGTTCTATCCAAATCTTTACCAAGTTTTAATAGAACTTCCAGATGAAATGCAACTGCAGATGCACCCCCTTCATGTACTTCCAAGTATATCTAGTGAATAGGCACAGACTGGTTCCAAGAGCAACTGCCTATATTGAGATAGCTTAGGAAGGACTCAAGACAAGCAATGACTGTAACACACGTCGTAGTCATCATAGTCCCTACTCCATAGCTATATCAGTTTAACTAGTAACTTCACATTTCTTTAGTAATTTCTAAGAAAATGCTTACAATCAAACCACAAAGGAGTTGCGGACATACCATCTTATTTAAAGACACTTATACACTCATATATCCAACTTTCAAGTACCATTTCCACATTTAAGGCAAAAAATGAGTCCTTCCGTTACATGGAACGTATGCAACTCATCCCTTAATAGCCACACATTCCAAATTAAATAATTTCGAGCATGGTGCCATGCCCCTGCCAACATATTATTGAATACATGGACAAATTTGGACGAAAATTTGCCCTGAAACTATCGTAAAAGTTTCAAACTCTTCATAGTGCATTGTCATGCACAACAATTCAATATAAGATCAAAATACACGTTTTCTGTGAATCGATTGCAAACCACTTTCATCCTGAACAATATCGAAGCTAAAAACCTTTCTCCAGAGAAACCAATATAAATATCACAAAAAATCAAAATATTTCAAACTCAATATCTTCATAGGACTAAAAAATTCATTCATGCATGTATAAAATTTCGAGATTACCTGAAAAGATGAATATCGAAAGATACATGGTGTCCGAAAGCCGGCTAAATCGAGATGGAGAAAGTGAAGGAAGGAGAGGGGTGTGTGGGTAAGTGACGACGAGAAACAGAGAAAAAAGAGGGCGCCTCGTGTTAGAAAACAATACAAGAAGAAAAGAAAACGCAAACACATGTGTTTAAAAAAAGGCCAAGCGGAGGGTTTAAGGCGGGTGAATAAAGACAAATTTTCATGCGTCAGCTTTCACGTGGAGTTTCAATAATGTAATTTACATCTTTTTGTAATTTAAATACATTACTTTTTTTTTTTTTTTTGCGTTATCTAGTACTTTGGACAATGATTTTTTCTTTCCGGTAACGACTATCGGCCCAATTCTGGTCAAAAAATGCAAACATGTCATTTTTTTTTTTTTTTGCTACTGTAGCATCATATCACTATTTGGTATGCCACAACAACTGAAAAAACAAAAGCGTGATCCATTTTACTCTCCTTCCCCATTTTTTTCGCTCCTATTTAGCCTTGTTTGAAAATTAAATATAGATATAGTTGAAAAGACATCAACTAACAAGTATCAACACTTAATAAACCATTAATAAACCATGTATAAATATTGTCTTGTAAATTGAAATTATTTAAAATTTGAATATTGGACTTTTTCCCGGATAAAGAGTGCCGACTCGTTTAACCGAAAGTATATGCCGTTTAATTTTCTAGAAATTTGGCTCTAGACACTTTCTTTAGTGTGCTTTTTGTCTAGAGAAAGACCAATATTATTTTTTGATTCTACTCCAATTTTAGCAACACGTCACTTTTTGGGTGTAGTAACTGTTTTTAAAACTTCTTATTTATCTTTTTTATCCTTTCATTTGTAACTCCCAATTTTTTCCACAAATAAATAAATGAAAATCTAATGTGCGCAGGTTGTAGGGTGGGAATTTGGCCCTAACGACCCTAACCCGACCACGACCGACCCGAATTCTAAACTATAAAGCCCCCTCACAACTAAAGCCCTCCACAGAGTTTAGTAGGGCGGCCCGACCTACCTCTAATGCCTTAGAGGCGGGGCTTTATTTAAGATTCTAAAACATAGGCGGAACCACAACCAAGCCCCACAATTGTAGCCCCTGTTTAAATACTTTCATTTATAAATACATTATAAACTTCTTTTTTAAATATTTTCAATTAAAATAACATTGTCCTTTGTAATTTATCACTTTACGCACCCGAAGTCTTTCGAATAACTTGTTTTATATAACAAAACTTGTCAACTTTATGAAAGAAAGAAGAGTTCTTTAATAAAAATAAGACTTTATTCCTTTGATCATCAAGTCAAAGTCCATAACTTATTATACCGATTTTTTTACCGACTTATTTCTTATAAATTATATTTTTATTCACATCCGCCAAGTCTAAAACTAAAGATTTCCTTCCACACCATTAAAAGCGAAAATCTGAGGCGGCGGACATTTGTAACATAAAAAACAACCTTTGTCCGGAAAAATGACATTTGTAATCTCAAACCTTTCTCCATCACTTGTTCAAAAGCCAATATTTTCATTTCCATATACAAAGCTTGAATCACTTTTAAATTAGAATAAAGGTAATATTATATTTGTTTGAATCTATTATAGAAATAATTTATGATATTACAAATAGTTTAACAACTTCCATGACCCTTAACCAAAACTATTATGTTTCTTCTTTATATATATTCTTCTTCCTTTAAAATGATAATATAATTATTTATCATGTATTTCAATGTTAAATGTAATTTTAGTGAGGTTTGAGTCTGAGGAAGAACAAATTCGAACTCTCGATGTACTTGATTCATTAGATTGTGGATGTGCATTTTAAATTTTTGGACTTATCTGAGGATTATTCTTAGATTGGTTGGACTTTGAGTTTGTAGATTATTAGACATTTTGTAATATAAATGAGTTTTAAAAGCTGATGTAGTAAAAAAAAAATATAGGCCGGCCCTAAAGCCTCGACCACAAAGCCGACCACCCTAAAGCCTTTAAAGGATAGAGGCTGAGGTTCGACTTAATATATGTCGACTTTAGGGTAGGGCGGGCCCGACACTAATATCTTAAGGGCTTTAAATGTTTATGGCACCGACCCATTGCCCACCCCTAGCGGTTTGTAGGTGTGTGTGTCAATCAAGGCCACTCATTGCGTGTAGGTTATGCGCCAAGATGTCTTTGCAATCAAATAATACAATTGTCTTATAAAAAAAAATCATTTGTCCTTTTACAATTTCACAATTTGAATTACATCAAATAAAGCTTAAACATGCTATTCAAAATTATCAGAGATGCATTTTAAATTGTTAAGCTGTATTGAAATTAGTTGTAATCAACATGCATTTTTTCCGTTTTTTAAGTTGGTGTTTTCTACATTGTCTTCAGAAATTCATCTCACTTTTAATTTGAATTTTGTAGATTTCGGATGAATTTTAGTTATTTTGATTAACCCACTACTCTTTTGGTAACTGATTTAGTTCGTAGTTTTTTTTTTTGTTGGTAGTTGGATAAAAGAGTCAAAATTGTAAAAGTCAGTCTGAAATTTGAGATAGATGTCAAATTTCAGTTTTTATGGAGGAAAAACAAAAAAAAAGTTTGCTATTTCCTATTAACTTAAGAATTTTGCATCTGTGTACTTATACCCAATTTTCTGGTTTAATTTTAGACCCATTTTTGTAATACTGTCTACGGAATTTGAACTTGTACGGTGGAACATTGGCGTCTAACATAAATACAAAAAAACACGAAAGAGAATCGATGTGGTGTTGTGTGGCTAAGGGTTGTTGTGTTCTTAACAATGAAGACGAAGTAATGGGAGGAGGACAAAGTTCAAACGTGCAAACAAATTCAACAGACACATTGGAATTATTGTCAAAAAGATAATGCGTCTGAATTGCTATCAAAATCTAATACCGAGCACAAAATGCATTGAAGACTAATTCGCTTCTATTTCTTTTCCTCTGTTTGGGCTTGAATTGCTATCACTGAACGTCTGAGCCACAAGTCTACAAAGTACAAACACATGTTTGGTTTCCCACCACTGCCACCAGACACCAGTAATTTGAGATATCATAAGACTAGTCTGTTCTCAAACTGGCTCAGTGAAGAACTGGCTGATTGCGCATCAAATTTTCACTCAGCATCCAAAAAAGTTACCTAACTAAATGAAATGGAAAAAAAAAAAAAAAAAAAATAGTGCACTGCTGCGCTTCTGGTTGTCTAAACTCTAAAATGTGTCCGAGATTTTCTCCTGTTTTTTTGGCAAAAAGGGCACACCCATAATTGAATCCTACGAAATTTGATCAACATTTCACCACTATTTTATTGCGATTTAAATCATAATATATGATACTAATGAATAATAAACGTATTCTTACCATTTGAGAGTAGAGATTGTTATACACTCAATAAGGCTGTTTCAATTGCCAAAAATATATATAGGGGAGGGATTCATATATCACTCTACAAATTCACTTATGACTTGATTTGTTGTGAATGTAATCTTACTACTATGGATAACATCTTTGCAAAAAATGAACTCATTTAGAAAATTTTAAAAATGCCAAAAAAGGGTTGCAAAGTTTTCAATCTTGGCCAAAATAAACTCATTGATCCTATGTGCTCTTTCATTAGTTTCATGTTTAACTCGTTTATATTTTTTCTTATGAGTTCAGTCCATGCTCCATCACATGAAAACTTTATTTAGTCCCCATCCAATATTTATAAGAGTTTTTCCTTTGTTATTTTTATTATTATTATTATTATTATTTTGCTAACCGGGTGTTGTGGCCAGCTTACGCGTACCTCGACTAACCCAAGTCCTGGTTGGAAATTCAACCGGGTACTGCCTCTCCAGTGGCTTTGAGGGGAATCGAACTAGTGGCCAATTGGGAGCAAATCACATGCCGGACCAGTTGTGCTACCCCTCAAGGTTATAGGAAGATGAGACAGTCGATCAATTCTCTCCTTCTAACAATGTCTCTCAAATCACTTCTTGTTGATCAAAAAGTTAGTGAGACTAAAGGAATATATGACAATTGAACTGGTCATCCCCGCAACTTAAAGTCACGATCAAGTGAATACATGTGCTCTATTGCAGTACAGATGCTAGTTTTTTTTTGGTAAACAGTACAGATGCTAGTTGAACATCCGTTTACTGTACATTAATATTCTAATTTAGTTGGTTCATGAAACTGATGAATACAATCAAATGAATCAATTCATGCATGCATTTGCTCAAACTACCAACATTTCATCAAGTATCAACTATTCAGCTCCATCAAACCTTAAATGACAGACTTGATGAGTCTTGTATCTAGTCCAATGCCAAAGGATTATGTCACTACCAATCCTCTTGTTATTGGGAAATGAAACGAATTCAGATTCTTTATAATTAAGCGTAAGAATTGGAGGACAAACGAAGAAAAGCTCGAGCAGCAAATGCTGGAGTCGTGGAGATGGAAATAAACCACTACGACGTTTTAGGGATTACAACAAGCATAGAGGCAACCAAACTCACCCCAATCGAAATTACAAAAGTCTACAGACTGAAAATATCAGAAATGCATACCAAATTCCATGAACTGAAATCTTCTTATGACAGCCTCATGAAGGAAAAGTCTTGCACTATTTCCGACAATGATATCATTTGTGAGTATCAAAAACAAGAAGAAATAGAAAAACACCGTCAACAAAGACAACGCCGGGGGAGTTCACTTCAGAACGCCATGCTACTATTAATAGTGTTGACTGCAGGTTGTATTATTTTTGTAATTTCAAGGATGAAATATAAAGAAAGTGTTGAGAATGAGACCATAAGTAATGGCGTAGGCACATGCGCAACTTAGTACTTATATCTTTTAGAGATAAGTTGTAGTATGTTCTGGTGAAGCGTTTTTGGTTTTTTTTCCCTTTGTAGCCTTGAAATGTAAATTTCAAATTTGCCATGAGACTATGAGAGTAGTACTTTGAGCGACACTATTGTTTGATCACTGCTCCAAAGTATTACAAACCAATTCATGAATATTAGGGAACTATCGTTAATTGAATATATCAGAGATCACTACGAGAAATCAGTTGATTAGTTTGAAGGAGCCTTACCCGCCTTCAACCATAGATAGAAACCCTAAATAAAGCCTATATCCAGTTCATCCATTGTGATTTACTGATATACCTAAGGCAATGAAGAAAAACATGAGCAAGTAGTAGGATAGAACAGCAGTTTTATCTTCTTTCCAGACAAAGGAAAAAAAGATTAGCCGCTCACCCGCTCCTGTATTTATCAAAATGGTCTTCTTTCTCCATTCCATGCATATGCAGAGTAGCTTTTTAATAGTTAATGGTACCATTTGACTAATACTAATGAAGTGCTCCCTTCCGAAGTACAACCCACAGCCTTGCACCTCTTGCCCTCTCCATGTGCCTTGCAGAACATAGTGCACTCCTTGGCACCTCTTTCTGCCCCATGCCTGATGCGCAAAACTTGAATTGCCTCTTGCAGCTCGGGTCCAACCCTCATGGTTGCAATGCCTACCACCACCATGGGCAATACAGAGGCCTGTGCGGCCTTCAGCACTTCATGTGCCCCCCTAGATATTGGCACTGATGGCTGCCACACTTCCCATATGCAGTGTGGCCCTCAGCACCCTCGTTGCAGGATTGCAGCCAACTTTCTGACACCTACCCGCGGCCATCTCCATGGGGAGATACAAAGACCAGAAGAACCTCTAGCTCCCTTTCCATCCATCAGATACAAATTTTAGCATTTGCTCAGCTGTGGTAGCTAAAAAACCCAGAAGCACAGTTTATTGAGCTTCTTGACATGTCTACCATGCTTGTAGAGATCTCTAGGTTGATGGAATCTGGACAAACTTTGCCAGGAACTTGGTTAGCAAAAATAGCTACGATGTGCCATTTGCAACAGCATTACCAAATTTCCAGCAAGATGATGTTGAACCTTCATACACCACAGGAACTGTGCTACCACTCAGCGGTGTCTCTAATGTGACACTACATTCAGCAGGAACAGATTTCTCAAGACACAAATTCTTTCCATTCTCGTTGGACGGTTGGAGATTGATATCCAAAGCATGATTCGTTGAAGAACCTTCGGTGCAACCAGTTTCTGAACCAAGCATGCTGTCGGAGGAACTCATTAGATGGCCAGGTCAAGAGCGGCCATGTTCAGGGCCTATTGGACCATCAATTTCAGTCCATCTCCTCTTAATCTTCTTTCAAAGTTGAAAAGAGCTTGGGAAGCACTGGGTTATTCACTTATTCAAGCTGTAAAACAGTGTAAGAGTCTCAGAGAAATAAAGAAAGCAATTGGATTTGGTGTATTCTACATATACACATGGTGAATTTATGAAAAGGTGCATGGGAGAATATTTGGGAACCAATATAACAAGTGGCAAAGAACTCAGGTCAACACTAAAACAAAGGGAAGCTCAACGGGAGTATTGTTTCAAAACAACATAACTTCTAGTCGAACCCCATTCACTATTACCAATTAATGACTCACAACATCCCAAATTGACAGGTGACCCAGTCTGAATATTAGGAGAGTAAGCCTTAGTTGTCTGACACCAAATTAAGTAGGCGGTCTCTTTCTCTTCCAAAATGAGACGAGCATATTCTAGTATAGTAGAAAAAAAGGGAAAAAATTATTGGGAGACAGCGTTCAATCTATCTCCATTATCATTGATAAATCCATAAATAACAGTCAAATCAAACCAACCTTACTGGTGTGAAGACAAAGCGGTATCAATACCACTGTCATCAATAATTCAGTACTATTACACAAAATCAGCATGTTTTCAATTGAATAATATAGTATGCTTGGGGAAAAAAAACAATGAGACAAAGAAATACATCATACCAAATGAGTGAGTAACCAGAGTTGCTTATCAGGACGACAAAATAGAACCTATAGCACCACCAAAAGTATGAGTGAAAAATTCCTAGGAAACAAAAAAATGTCATATCAACTCAAGTAAACAATTAAGCTTTATTTTTTGTTTTCTTTGTTTTTCCGTAAAACATTTGTTCTTTTTCACACTAACACCACAAGCTTTATACCAGGCGAAGTTGGGGATTGATCTGAGACCTTGGGGCCCAGCCCAGTGGGTGACTGGGCACAACAACATCAAATCGCAGTCTACGTTGGTAGTTGACACATTTCTCTGAAATGAACAAGTATGCTATAAGGATGTTCATGAAAATTATGAAGCATGCTACAGACTATTATTAGAGGAGTAACCTTAATTTTCTAGGCAACCAGGCCTAGGCCATAAAAATATCTTAGAGCAATTAACTGTTCTCACCAGATATACCCTTTAAAGTCCATCTCTCTGCTCTCAAACACTGACACAATCTTACAAGACGTTAATTGCTCTCTGAAGCTCAACTGCTAAAGTGCAGTAGTGAATGAAAAACCATGTACCAGAAAATCCCTAAGTTGAGAGCTGAAGCACCATGTGCCATTTCGCAACTGCAACATAAAGAAACTATTATGCAAATTGGTGTACTGAAACTAAATTTGCTTCGTCTATTTGTCACCAAGTCAGGGTTGCCTTTCCTCATTATCACTACAAAATCACCATAGGTTATCCTTCCATCCAGTGCATAGTTGGAGAGGAATACCATCTAGTATAAACAGCCATTGAATATAGAAATGCAATAGAGCTTCCTTTGATTCTTTCAAGAACAAAATGAATTTGATACATATTGTCATGCGTCAGAACAGATTTTCAGTGATAGCTGAGGGTGAAGTAAATCCATAATTTCTCTATGACTCTCATACCAATTAAAACCAGGGTTGTAATTAAAATAGCGTCATCTTATATGTTGAACTTTTCTGACATGGGAGACCAATCATGCTGCACTAGAATATCATGCAGCAAAAAAGATTATTTAATTGTTCTTGAGCAAGCATATAGCAAATGTTAGTTTGGGATTAATCCTGCCTAAGAAAATACAGAAATAATTAGCGAGAAACCCAAAATAAAGCTAGAACCACAGTCCAAAAGAGGTCGCAAAGTTGGCACTGACGAGTATGAGATCAAGTCACCTGAGATCAACCTAACCTTTTGTAGAGAAAAAGGGCGTTTTTCTGCTTTTCCGCGGTCGAGGCCCAGCGCTCAAAGCGGCCTCAGTCGCCACCCGGACCTCGAGGCTCCAAGTATGTTTGGCACGACCGCTCGCCAGCGCCAGCATCTCGATGCTCAGTGATTTTAGCGCGACCAGGCCAAAGGAAGCGCCCGGCTTCAGTCTTTGTTTGCGGGTACCATTTATATAATCAGCGATTTTTTGTTTTAGTATAAAAACAAAATCGGTTTTTGGAAACCTAACTTTTCCAAAAAGAAAGAAAGAGAGATTGTAAGAGAAATTCTTAAGTGAGTTGAGTGTTCATTCTTTGTGAGTGAATTGAGAGCTCTTGTAATCTGTTACTACGGACTTCTAGTAAGTAAAAGCTTGGATCTCGCCCGGTGTGGGCGTAGGCAAATTGCGAACCACGATATATCCTTGTCTTGTGGTTGGTTCTCTTTTGCATAATTGTTTTACTTTATATGCTTGTTATTTGATATTGAGAAGTGTTGGGATATTGCTTGGAGGGTGTTGAAGTCTTATGCAGTGTGAAGGATCGATCTTTGTGTAGGATTGATCCATTTAATGGGTAACGTTGTTTTTGATTATTTATTCACAACAATTGGTATCGGGCGAGGTATACGACACAGGATTTTGAGTTTTGGTAAAGAACCATAGTCTTTCGAAATTTATGTAGACAAGGTGTTCGATAAAATTCACGAGTGAGATAATTTTTGGGTTATTGTGTGTGACTTGAAAAAGGGGCTCCCAAGATGTCAAAATGCTAGATTTAAAGTAGAGAAGTTTGATAAAAAGCAAAAGAAAAGATGGCGAGGGTGATGTCGAGATGAGATGACTTCCACAAGCAAGTGGAAGGGTAGTTGAAGAAGCCTTTAAAACATGTCTGATCTTCTGATTGCAAAGAAAAGGGGCATTATCTATCGATTGCTCTAGCCGAAAAATAGTAACAAGATGAGTGGTAAGTTTGAGAATGAGGATGTTAGTGAAGCAAGTCTTGCTTAGAGCCGATGGGGATGATGTAAGTCTTTCGGTGTCTACACAAGGCGACCACATGACCGATCGTGGATTCTTGATTAGGGTGTTCCTACCACATGTGTCCAAATAGGAAGTGGTTTGCTACCTATGAGAACTTGAGTGGAGGTTCCGTTTTGATGGGCAATGACGTTGCTTGTAAGACGGTTGGGATTGGAACTATACGGGTCAAGATGCGTGATGGTGTAGTGAGGACTTTAACCGATGTGAGACATGTTCCTGAGTTAAAGAAGAACCTTATTTCTCTTGGTACCTTGGATTCCAAAGGCCACAATTTTGTGGGAAATGGTGGAGTCCTAAAGATCCTTAGTGGCTCTCTAGTCATTATGAAGGTCAAAGACATGGAAACTTGTATACTTTGTTGGGTAGTACGGTGATAGGTGATGTAGCGATGGGTACATGTAGTGATGATTCCGAGTGCACAAAATTGTGGCATATCGCCTTGGGCATATGAGCAAAAAGGATTGTCTAAGTTGTCTGGAGCATACTCTTGAAAGACTTGGAGAAACCAAGTATGGAATTCTGCGAAAGCATTGTGTCTATGGCAAGGTCTGAGAGTCAAGTTCGGTACAAGCAAGCACAAGGCGAGAGGCATCCCGGATTATGTGCATCACGGATGTTTGGGGACCTTCTAGAGTGGCTTCTAAAGGGAGGTAACCGGTATTATGTCTCTTTCATCGATGATTATACACGCTTGTATGTGTGGGTATATATCTTGAAGTCAAGGATGAAGTTTTGAGACATTTAAGAAGTGGAAGGCAAGGGTTGAGAATGCACGAGATAGGAAGGTGAAGACTTTACGGTCCCGACAATGTGCTTGAGTATACCTATAGGCCTTTCAAGAGTTTTGTCTTGTTAATGCAGGAATTGCTAGAGACTTTGGACGGTGATGGGCACGCCACAATGAGAATGGGTTAGCGAGAGAGAATGAATCGCGACGTTGTTGAGAAAGCTAGGTGTTTGCTTTCCAATGCAATCTTGGCAAAGAGTTACAGGCGGAATCACGATGGCCATGGCGTGTTACTTGTATAATAGATCACCGGATTCCGTGATAGACCGCGCAAAACACCTTATGAGGTGTGGACGGGGAAACCGGTGATTATGGTACTTTGCGAGTGTTTGGATCTAGTGCTTACTAGCACATGAATGATAGTAAACTTGATTCTAAAGCTAAGAAAGCAATATTCTTGGGCTATGCAAAGGGAGGAAAGGGATCGGATTATGGTGTCTAGAGAACCACAAGTTCGGGTCGTGATGAGGTTACCTTTGATGAGACTTCGGTGCTATTTTTTAGCGGTAGGAGAAATTTGGAAATAGGGGTGATTCTATACAATCTCGAAGTGATTGAGATAGAAGCGTCCCGAGGATGCTAAATAGAGTGAGGTTCTTAGTGAAAGAACTATTCAACAAGAAGTAGAGTTACTGACAACGGCGGCAAACTTTGGCTAGATCAAAGCCAAAAAAAGTGTGAAACAAGTTATGAAGCACGGGCATGATAAGCCCGGTGAAGCATTATGGTCAACCGGACTTCGGTTGCTGTATGTATTGAATATTGCGGATGATGAACCGGATAGCTTCAAGGAAAATTTTATTAGAGATGCTCATTCTGAGAGATTGGTCGGTGGATATCACGAGAAAATGGTGGAGGCTCGTGACAAGTTTTGTACTTGGCAATTTGTTTCATTGCCTAAAAGCGGCAAAGGGTTTTGGGTTGTAGAAGGTTCTCTATGGAGTTGAGTTCCAACATTGGTTGGAGGTACTCCACAAATGGTGGAGGCTCATGCATTGTTGATTGATGCCTTTCGTAGGCATGGCCCTTTGTGGGCGTGATTGCTCTTTGTGAGCATGACTCTCTGTGGAGATGGCTCTTTGTGAGCCTGACACTCTTTGTGGGTGGCTCTTTGTGAGCAAGACACTCTTTGTGGGTGGCTCTTGGTGAGCATGACACTCTTTGTGGGTGGCTCTTTGTGAGCATGACACTCTTTGTGGGTGGCTCTTGGTGAGCATGACACTCTTTGTGGGTGGCTCTTTGTGAGCATGACACTCTTTGTGGGTGGCTCTTTGTGAGCAAGACACTCTTTGTGGGTGGCCCTTTGTGGGCATGGCCGCCGGCGGTTGTGAAGTTACGGATGGATGTGTTCTTCTTTGGATGTGTTAAACCGGTTTTATGTGTTAAAACCTCGAAGAGGTGGAGAATGTAGAAAAAGGCGTTTTCGCTTTTCCGCGGTCGAGGCGCCGCGGCAGCTCAAGAAGCGACCAGCGCTCAAAGAGAAGCGCCAGCGCTCGGTCTCGATGATTTTTTGGCGACCAGCGCTCGCCAAAGGCAGCGCCTTTCGAGTCTTTTGTTTGCGGGGCCATTATAGTAACGCGATTTTTGTTTTTAGTATAAAACAAAATCGATTTTGGAAAACCTAACTTTCCAAAAAGAAAGAAAGAAGATTGTAAAGAAAATTCTTAGTGAGTTGAGTGTTCATTCTTTGTGAGTGAATTGAGAGCTCTTTATGTCTGTTACTCTACGGACTCTAGTAAAGCTTGGATCTCGGTGTGGGCGTAGGCAAATTGCGAACCACGATATATCCTTGTCTTGTGGTTGGTTCTCTTTTGCATTATTGTTTTACTTTATATCTTTGTTATTTGATATTGAGAAGTGTTGGGATATTGCTTGGAGGGTGTTGAAGTCTTGTCTAGTGTGAAGGATCGATCTTTGTGTAGGATTGATCCATTTGTTGTGGGTAACGTTGTTTCCGCAGTTATTTATTCACAGCACCTTTTAAGCACTAAACAAGAGATAAATACAAGAAACTCAGATTGGGGACATAATATAATCCTTAAAGAACATAAGTAATTAAGAAATTGGAAAGCATACATTGTCTGTGTCAACTCCAGCAATGATCTCTTTTACCATTTTCCCGTCACCCTTATTACACCTTCTGCACTCCTAGTGCAATTTTCCTTCTAGAACCTCTTTCCGTCTCCATGCCAAATGCACAAACCGGACTTGCCTCTTGCAGCTCGGGTACAATCCTCATGACTGAAATTCCTGCCACCACCATTAGCAATATATAGAAGTCTGTGTGGGTAGATATTGCCATATTGGCATCGAAGCCCGCCTCCATGGGCCTTCCAATACACAGTATGGCCCTCAGCTCCTTCTGACACCTTACCTCTAGCTCCCTTCCACATCCATTAAAGCTACAATTTTTTCCATTGGCTCTGTGCTACGGCAGCTGTTTGAGTTTTTCAGCATGTTTATTCTTGTAGAGAACTTTAGGTTTAATGGAATCTGGAAAAACTTTGCCAGGAACTTCGTCAGTAAAAAGCTAATCTGGTCTCTGTGTCATGTGCACTGCATGCCATCAAGCAACAGCAACAGCAACACCAAATTTTCAGCAAGATGATGGTGAACCTTGATCCCCTACAGGAACTAATGTGACACTAGCAACACTAAATTCAGCAGGTACTGTTTATAGGCTTGATCCAAGGTCAAACTTAGGTCCTGGACGGCTGGAATCACAGGAGCAGATTTCACAAGACGCAAATAATTCAAATTCCAGAGTTGGAGATTATTATCCAAAGCAAGAATCGTCGGAGAACCTTAGGTGAAACCAGATGCTGAACCAAGTATGCTGTTGGAGGAACTCATTGAAGGCAAAGCCCAATCGCCAGCAAAAAGCCCCATATTCAGGGTCTATTGAACCATCAATTCCAATCCGTTTCCTCCTAATTTCATTTAAAGTAAAAAATGAGCTCGGGAAGCACTGGGTGATTCAAGCCACAAAACAGTGTCAAAGCAATAAAGAAAACCATTTGATTTTGATGTATTTGTCCAAGCCTACACACATACGTGTATTCACTCGAAGTTGACACATTTCCGAAGAAATGAGCAAGTAGAATAATACAAGGATTGTTCAAGACAATGTAGGGATTCCAGACAACTAGGTGCCAGGATTCCAGGACAACTACTGTTAGAGGAGTAACCTTACTTTTCTAGGTGCCTGGATTCCAGGACCAGACCATAAAAGCAAAGCCCGACAAACTGATCACAAACACACAAGGGAGTGAAAACGTTGCACAAATACATTGTCGATTCACAAGAACCATTTTTTCATTCAGTTCCTTCCTCTTTTGGACCCTATTCCCCTCTTCGACAACTTGCCTTTCCTCAATCATGTTCTTGATTCTACCCACTCGATGTGGACCATTCCCCAAGTCCTTATCCACCATTCTGGAAAGGACATTTAAAACCGTAGAAAGTAGATAAAAAATAAAAAAAGAGGCCTTATAATAAAAGATGATACACGAAATATAGATGAAATAAAACAAGCAAAACATAGTTTTGCAAATGAAAACTTGTGAGAACACAAAAACCATAAAAAGAACAAACCAAGAAAAACGAAAAAAGAAATAAGTGTGGAGAAAGCAAATGAAACAGGTCAACCAAAGAAAAAGATGCCAAAAATATTGAATACAATAAACCACGATATTAAGATCTCCTTGGAAGATGAAAAAAACAAGACAAGTAAAATAAATTTTACAATTTGAACATTAAGTAAGTTAAAAAGGAGAAAGCACCATGATAAAAATAAATAAATAAATAAAATCACACTAACAAATAATTGGAAGTCCACACAAATTTTTAGATAAAACCTCAAGAATTTTTAAATTAAAATACCAGACACCGAAGTAGGAAGTTAACTTACTTCTCAAGCTGACAGTTCTGAGAAACTAAAACAAGGACTGTATATTGCCCCATCAATACATGGTTTAAGGCACATGTTCATATCTTCATTAGGAATGTGTTCTTAATCATCAGCCAACCATGCGTAACCACGATACCAACACAAAATAAAACAAATAAAAAAGAGAAAGCTTTTCAACAAAATAACAAAACAAGAGCCAAAAACTTTGTTGCAATTTTCAATAACACAAAATCACAGTAAATAACATTGATTTTTTTTTCAAAATAAGAAATATGGAACACAAGGAATAAGGTAAAGAAAAAGAAAGAAATCAAAGAAATAAGGCTAATAACTCTTGAAGGGGCAGTGCTAGGTCAAGTAATACTTAGGTATAGAGGTGACATTACATCTCTAAATGTTAGTCACAGACCACAAAAGCAGGATCTGAAAGTGCCAACAGTTCATTGTTTGAGGATTCACTTAACATCTCTTATTTATTCTTCATTGTGTTTAATCATCCCCCACCGTGCGTTCTACATGTCCTTATTACTGTTTGCAACATGACATTTATCAGGAAAAAAAAAAAATACATGTACCAAAATAAACACTCATAACTATATGATTACCCTACCACAATGGCTTGCAAAAAATATGTATTCTATTTGAAACACTGGAGCATCATATTCTAAAGAGTCCTATTATCAAACGAGTTGAGAATACCCTCTGGATTGATAAACCTGCTACCTCAACTTCTCCCACTGTTTCTGATTCACAGGGACACTGCATGGATATAATTCTCGTCGTTATGGTTCTTTTTTTATATTTAGTATTTAGAATTTTAGACAAGTCAGAGATTTACATTATCTGTTGAAAAGTAAATAATAAATCAAGTGCATACTGTTTGGCAAAACTGAAACTTGATAGTTGACTGTTTCCGTTATTATCACGTACAATAATCATGCAACAATTATAAATACTGTAAATGAAGTGGGACAAGAAAGCGATATAAAGAAAATATAGCAAAAAATGTAAAAGCTCAAAAGAGAAGAGAGTCTCCAGAACACTTGTACTCCTTTCTCCATTACTTAAAGCATCTACACAAATCACTCGTTGCATCTAGATTAATAAAGTGAACTCTAGATTTTTCATGTTGTTTGCCCGATGACCTTGCCCATTTGCTCATCACTCTTCCTCTTACGCACACCAAGCACTTGTTTTTTTATAAGCAAAATATAGTTACTGTACTTGCAATATAGGAGGGGTAACGCTAAGAGAAAGTCCAATGGAGCTATATGGGCTGCTAAACGCCATATTTCACCCCAAAAACATAAATGTCATTTCCAATAAAAAGGTCTTAAATTTGGAAGGAGTCAAAAACCCAACCAAAATTAAAAGCAGGTCCAATGGAGAGCTGCTAAAAGGTGCCACATAGGCTTTTTAGCATGCCCAGTCAAATTTAGCCCAAAATTAAAAAATCAATCCAATCGCGTTTTTTTATTTTGAAGCGCTAAATGATACGTACGGCATAGTTTCTGCCGTCCGTCTATTATTTTGTAACTTAAGTTGAATTTTTTTAGACGAACGATACAATTTCTGCCATTTGTCAAAATTTAACACACGGACGACATAGTTTATGTCGTCCATCTACTGAACTTATTGTAACAGCTGCTAGCGAATGCCTTAACTTTGGCTGGGTTTTTGACTACTTCCAAATTTAAGACATTTTTAGCAGCCCCATTGGAATGACATTTTTGTGGTTGGGATGTTATATTTGTCTTTAATAGCCCATATAGCCTCCCGCAAAGTCCAAACCCAGTTGTCTATAAATACAAGTTTCATAGCCCAGCCTATAAACACAACAACAAGTGAAGGCGTGAAGCTTAGCCCGGTCTGTTTTTTTTTTCGTGGTCTCCAAAATCAGTTTGTATAGTCAGGTGGCGTGCCCTGGATGTATATAGTTTGAATATGAAGACTGAGGTACGCCTACAAAGAGGATTTGCCATGTGAAGCACTCCTGAACAAAGAGGATTGCAAGAGGATCTTAGACCTTGATATTCTTATCGTCTATTTTTGGCGAATTTGATTAATTCTAAATCCAAATACCAAAATACACAAAACCAATTGGGCTTTTATATAAACTTCTAAATTGCCGATCAATAAAAGGTCCAAACTCCAAAGCCCTATAGTTTCGAGACATATAAAAGGGATAAAATATGAGTAATCTTTTTAATTTTGTTACCTTACTGTAGTCTCACCGATTAGTTAGGATTCTAAGTCCGAGAGTGCTGAGATTATCACACCCCACTCCTAAAAAAAAAGTATTCAATTTTGTTTGTTTTTTGTTTTTTTGTCAGGAAGTCTAAATAATAAATATTAACAAAATTATTCATTTATTTTAATTCGCAAAACTAGAATGCATTGACTATTAAGAATTTAATATGAACTGATTAAGTTAACTACTTAAGCACGTAAGTCATTAATTTATACTACTGTATCTAAATATATCTACATAATTTAGTCCACAAGTCTACAACAAGTCAACAAATTGTTAACTTCCTATAATATTATAAGTTTATATAACCCTACTATCATGTAAAGAAAACTATAAAAGATTAACATTGAAAGTAAAAAATTATATTGTTTTTTTTAAGTGAAAATTTTATTGATAATGATAAAGAGTTTTACAAATAATTAGGACAAACGTGCAACAAGTTACACCGCAAATCTTTTTTGTTTTTTGTTATTCATAGCTAATGACTCAAAAGACAAAGTAGTCCTCATTAATAAATATCTAGGCATCTAATTTTATTATTCATCTAGGAGTATTAGGCGTAAGAAAAAGACCCGGATGAATTTAAGAGGCCACGATCATTATAGGTTATACTACTAGTAGCGATATAAAAATATATTATTTATTATTTTAGGCTTTTGAGTCATTACCTATGTATGTAGTAAGTCCGGCCATAGGAGCCAAATGGCTAGTAAAAGGGATAAAACTTTAGTAATCCTTACCCTACGCCACGAAGAGTCAAATCTAAGGAATAAAATCTGAGTATTCTCGAAATGATGTTGCCTGAGGAAGAAAAAAAAGAGATTGAAAGAGCAATTAGTACCCTTAGTGCATATTCTAGATTAAAATGACTATCTGAGGAGCACAAACAAGTTTTAGTGGAAATTTTAAATCCTGAAGTTGTGAACCCAGTCCTAGATTCGATGAATCAGTTGTGTAATATGTTGGAATCCTTTGGAGATGTAGAATGGAGTTTATTCGAAACGGTGCAACGTCGTGCACATGAAACAAGGGAAAGATATATGCAAAGACTTCTCATTCCTCCGGAAGATGAAGATGATGATTGGGGATGTTGCTCTGGTTCCGGTTGGTGGAAAAAAAACCCTACTATCATGTGGAAAAAAACTATAAAAAATTAACATCAAAAGTAACAAATTATATTGTTTTGTTTATATATATCTACATAATTTAGTCTACAAGTATACAACAATTCAACAAATTGTTAACTTCATATAATATTATAAATCTATATAACCCTACTATCATGTGGAAAAAAACCATAAAAAATTAACATCAAAAGTAACAAATTATATTGTTTTGTTTATATATATCTACATAATTTAGTCCACAAGTATACAACAATTCAACAAATTGTTAACTTCATATAATATTATAAGTTTATATAACTCTACTATAATGTGGAGAAAACTATAAAAGATTAACATTAAAAGTAAAAAATTACATTATTTTGTTTATATATATCTACATAATTTAGTCCACAAGTCTACAACAATTCAACAAATTGTTAACTTCCTATAATATTATAAGTCTATATAACCCTACTATCATGTGGAGAAAACTATAAAAGATTAACATTGAAGGTAAAAAATTATATTGTTTTTTTATTTAAGTATAAATTTTATTGATAATAATAACGAGTTTTACAAATAATTAGGATAAACGTGCAACAAGCTATACCGTAAGTCTTTTTTGTTTTTTGTTTTTTTTTTTTTTGGTTGAAGTCTGACGTTTTTTTAAGAATTGAGAGTGAAAGAAAATAGGGAGAGCTTCCAGATTTATTAGGGGTGATTAGAATTATACAAACTGACCGGTTGGGCTTTGGGTCTTTGGCTATTTGTTTTAGTCTAGGTCATCAACTCATCAAACATTCAAAGACACATTTATCCATCTTTAATGGTTTTGGACTCAAAATAAATGATAAATGATATATATGCGAGAGTTAGTGGTTAGTGAAACAAAAATAAAGTTAGTGGTTAGTGAAGCATAAAGGAATCTAATACATGCTTGGATCAATCAGTGTAATTTAGATCTTTTTTGGGTTTAAGTGCCCAAGACACAGAGGATCTACATGGCAGGATCTTGGCTCTCCATAATGTTAAAACTACTGGACTGATGAAATTAAAGGTGTTAATTTAATCTTTTGTTAATAAACACCGATTGCTCGAAACAACTCTTGATAAAGTTGCAACACTATGAACTGCCTAATGAGATGCTGGTGAAGTTGTCCGCTCATGAACAAAAGTTGCTTAAGGCTAACATGTATGTGCAATTGAAAGAACTTGAACGTAAAAAACAAGAAGCTGAATTCATGTAAAAAACAAGAAGCTGAATTCACGACAGCCCATATTTGTGCTGAAGTTATCAAACTAGATCTGGAGAATGCCAAGTCTGCAGCTCAAATGACTTCATCCAACATTCCTACTCCCGAACTCAATGTCCAATCAAAATGGGTTGAGGTTGAGAAAATGAAAAAGTATCTGGTGAAGATTACACCTGAAGCCACCAGGAGACTCGGACGAAGCAAATAGCGTAAGGAAAACTAAGCCCTAACTTCTTATTGATTCACATTTTCATAGAAATACTAATTAGTTTATTGTCAATTTCTGATCTACATATATGTTTATTTCGAAGTTCTTTCATAGATTAAACTCATTAAATATCAAGTGTTTTTTGCTATATCTTTTGATACGAGAGTTCATTTTCGATTTGATCAGTTGGGTTATTTCTATTTTGATTAGTAGTTTCTTAATATGTAGTTATCCCAAAACTTTTCATTTTTGGAAAATTCTGAGTTTTGTGTTAATTAGGGTATTACGCCTATATAAAAGTTGATAGTCTGTATTAGGTTTTGCAGTTTTGGATTGAGTTAATAATATTAAGAGTTTCTTCTCTTGTTTCCATTGTTTTGGTATTCCTTGTGTGTGAATCAACAAACCTTAAAACCATTAATCTTTGGTACTTCACAAGAAATCAACAAACTATAGTGTAGGTTGTGAAAATCTGCAACTTATAAATTCTTCACTGCATCAGTAAACCTCATCACTCTTCTATTTTTTTGGTTCTTCAAAACCCTAATTTCAGGTTCATGTTTTTAATATCAAAGAAGAGAGAGACCCCTGAGAGTGAGAGACCGTACCTACTTACCTACATGGGAACACGTGCTCAAGGCTAGTCGTTGTAATGCCAGTAGCTCGCTCCCAGGTCAGAGAGGTAGGCTGAACCAAGGCCCAAAATTTCGATATCGGTTAATATATCGATGTATCCAAAAACCGAGATATATCGGATATATCGGTTTTTTTGGTGACCAGTCCAAAGTTTCTAAAATATCGGATATCTCACCGATATATCTCGGATATCGGAAATTTCGGAAATTTCAATATTAAATTATTAACAATTGGTCAAAAAGTCAACTGATATATATCAATTATCTCGAAAATATCGATTATATCGGCGATATAAACTTTCATATCGGAAATTCCGATATATCTCGAAAAAAAAAGGGATTCAATATTCGGTGGATATATATCGGAAATATCGATATCGGTGTACCAATTTACTGAAATATATCGGCGAGATATCGGATATCTCGGCGATATTTTGGGCCATGGGCTGAACATGAATTTTTTCCAACTGTTAATTTAGTTGGTCGGTTTTTGTTGATACACTGATGTTGATATGGTTTTTTCTTTTTTTGGTTGGAACTCAGTTATATAGTTGTCTGTGCTTGGACAAATCATTATATGAACGAAGTTGTGTACTAATATGCAGATTTTATATTCACAGTTTATTAAAATCTGACATGTGTACTCCATGTTTCAAACGCCATCAATGATCCTCTAATCACGTTCTAATCATGGAGAATATTGACATAGAAATTACAATCTCTCAACTATTTCATTTTTAATATTATCATAGATCAATAAACTGTACCCGTTCAGCAAACATAAACATATATACCCATTTCAGTCCCACGTCGCTCTGCTTCAAAACTGTGAACCAACTCTAACTTGGTCTTTTAGTTTCCGAAGCTCAAGTGCAGTAGTGATCCAAAAACCATGTACCTGAAAAGCTCAATGCTAAGCTGATGAAAGTGCATGTGTGATCTCACAACTGCAACAATAAGGAGCTATAGACTTTTGACCCCAGCAAAAAAGAAGATGCAAATTGCAGTGACTGAAACCTATTTGCGCCGCCTGTTTGTCACCAAGTCAGGGTTTCCTTTCCTCATCATTGCTGCAAACTCATCATAATTTATTCGCCCATCCTGTGAACAAAGTGGAAATGGACAAAAATGTAATACAAACAACCATGTTTTCATGAAATAATGACTCAAACGATACAGCTTCCTTTGATTCTTTGAAGAACCATTTGAACCATGCTCAAAATTCAGATAGTGATTTGGTTCACCTTGTGCATTAAACATACTTGACATGCGTGCTGCACCAAAATGACATAATCTTTTTCAAAATTCTATAGGTCTTGAGCCGCTGCAGTGCCCACTATAGGAATAAGTTGGCCTCGGGTTCATCCTAGCTACATGAATAATTGTCGAGAAGCCCAAAATATAGGTAGAATAACATTCAGTATAATAGAGTTCACACAATTAGCACTTAAAAGGAGATAGGATCAAGTCATGCCTGAAATCAACCTAGCCTTTTTAAGCACTAAACTATATATATCCCTTCTGGGACACAATGTCTAGAAATTCTTTTAAGGGATAAAACTATATCTGTAAGATAATAGGCAAACTTACATTGTCTGTGTCAACTTCAGCAATGATTTCTTGTATTGTTTTAGCGTCACCCATATTATACTTCATGAGGGCTTGTTCCAGTTCGTCCATTGTGATATATCTAAATAACCAAGATAAAAGAGCATTAGTAGTAAGATAAAAAGAGTGGCTTCTTTTGGAAGAATGGGGGAAAAGATTACCCGCTCTTGTCCTTATCAAAATACTCAAAAGCAGTGTACAAATGCTCTTCTTTCTCCATTCTATTCATATGCATAGTAGCTGTTATAAACTCAATATAGTCAATGGTTCCATTACCATCCACGTCAGCCTGGAAAATAAAATTATATATCATTGACAAATTATGAGATGTATCATTTAGAACTATGTCAAGCTTACAAAACTGGAGGTAGCAACAAAGTGCGAAGGTTTCTGGAAACAATTCATAGTAGAATATTCCTTGGCAAAAGGTTCTCCTTCACCCAGAAACTTACATGGTGCCTCCCTATAGTACTATAGATTCTTTTAGTACTATCCAGATACAAAACCAGATCGGATCCATGACCGAATGGATCCAAAATTTTCTATTGCGAACCACAAGTTCTCAATAAGACCTATTATTATTTGGAAGATTATTTTGATTAGGATCTAGGAGGATCCGAACCGTTTAGAAGTAAAACCATATTTGAAAAATGAAATAATGATGGTCCAAACCCTAATAACTGCACCATTTCCAGCCCTAGTTCTAGTATCAATCTAATGCCAAATATTGGGTATAAATATGCATGGGTAAATTAACTAAGGATAGTGATTTGGGGCTACAAGTCCTACAACATACATTATTGCTACATTGAATGGAAATTATGGCTGACGAAATCACTATATCATGGTGAGGGCTGAAGGATCACAATCTTTCTGCATATCACAAACAAGAAACTTTACCATGCTAGGGTACAATGGTACATAACTACTTATCAACATGTCCTATCACCTTCTGTTTGGATCAACGTATCCCATAGATCCATGTTTCAGACTGGATGTTGAGATGTCTAATTTTTACCTCTATCTCATGTCTATCCCAACCATCCACAAATTGCAGAGTAAGCAAAGACATTTACAAGAAGATCCTTCAAATCTCAAAAGAGTAAACATGTCACCAATGGACAAATACCAGAAAAATTCTCATAAATATAATGGAACTTGTTGAGATTTATAAGCCCATATCGGATATCTAAAACCTTGCAAAACCATATATAAGGCCTGGGTTGCCAATTGGTTTTTCGTTGGATGGATGCCCAAATTCAATAGAACTTATGTAAAAGGTCCATGTCAAAAAGCTAAAATTATCCATTAACATCCATATTTTGAACGCTCAATCAACAGTAATTGGGAAAATCTTAACTGCCAACTACAGATTTGAAAAGAATAGAAACTAGAAATCAGCTAGACTTAAACAAAAGAGACAAATTCATACCGCCTCCATTAGTTGCCTGACTTCAGACTCTGAAAGCTTGGTACCCAGTTTTGGGAGACCTGCTTTTAGTTCTTCATATGTTATTGTTCCACTGTTATCTGTATCCATGGATTTGAACATTTCTTTCAAACCCATAATCTCTTCTTCTGAAAGATTTTCTGCAATAACCTGGAAAGGGAAGAAGAGAGACATTCATATTTGGTTATAAGTCTCAAGGATGAGCAGATGCGAACCAAAAATCACATAATTAAACTGCTCTGACCTTTAGAGCAACTTTCTTGAGTTTATTCATTGCCCTGAACTGCTTCATTCTACTTAAGACAGCAATATCAATTGGCTTGTCAGATGCGTCCCCATCTTCCCTGATCCATGGGTGGTCTGCAATTAATTTAAAGTTTCAAGGTTAAGCACTCTAGCTTGAAGAAATGTCCAAGAACAGACTTCAATACAGCTTCCATGTATATATAGTTCAAGCTTGAAGCATACTTAGGACTTCAAGAGCCGAAAGTCGTTCTTTCGGATCAGCCCATAACATCTTCTTCACTAGATCTTTGCCACTACTGGAGATGGAAGGCCAAGGATCCGAGGAGAAATCGATATGACCTCGCAAAACAGCGTCAAAGATACTCTTCTCATTCTCTGCATGAGGAAGGCATGTGAGAAGAGAGAACATAAAACCATGGCATTGTTAGATGGTGTCCAATAAATCATAGGTAATAACCATCTTTATGAAGTTAACAATAACATGGGACACACTTATCAAGTACGATAGACTTCATATACACTTCCCACGTCAATTTACTGAAATGCATACCTCCCCAGAAAGGTGGGACTCCACTAAGAAGAATGTAAAGTATCACACCAGCACTCCAGACATCAGCTTCAACCCCATAATTCCGCCGCAAAACTTCAGGAGCAATATAATATGCACTTCCAACCAAGTCTCTGAATACTTCTCCTGCACTCACATATACTAAGGCTTAAGCATCACCATTGGAATACAACACCATGAGATCAACATGATTCTAAGTTCAACTTTTCCATGGGGTAAAATCACAATTGTTCACAAGATCAGAACTTACACAGATTGAAGACTTGTAGACAATAGGTCAATAGTGACATTTAAACAACATTTCCTTGCAGATAAGTCCAGGAAATGATACTCATTAACACATCAATATTTCAAAAGGCCAACAAAACTTAAATGCAAACTGGAACTGTGAGGTCATCAGCAATTTATGTTAAAACCATGATACTGCCTGATCTAAAGCCAAATACACATAAAAATAGACGAAGCATAAATTTGCAAGAAGATTATGAGTTGGCCCTGCTCTGTCCTACTAAAATGCCAAAATGTGCAACTATAATAAAAGCATCCTATCTAAGTCCTAACAAATACACATATAGTTCTCCAACTAGTACTCAATTTACCGGGTTTGACGAAGACAGAGAGACCAAAATCAGTAGCTTTCAATGGCGAATTCTCATCATTACTCAACAACAAAAAATTCTCAGGCTTGAGATCTCTATGCATAACACCCATAGAATGACAAGTGTGTACAACAGTAACAATCTGCCTACACAACCCAGCTGCAGCCCGTTCCGAATAATGTCCCTTTGTAATAATCCTATCAAATAATTCCCCACCAGCACATAACTCCATAACTAAATTAACCGAATGTCTATCCTCATAAGCTCCTTTTAACTCAACTATATTTCTATGCCCAGTCAAGTGATGCATGATTTGTACCTCTCTACGCACGTCATCTATGTCCTCTCGAGTTACGAATTTTCGAGTGGCAATTGATTTACACGCGAATTTTTCTTTGGTTTCTTTGTGGGTTACTAGATAAGTTACGCCGAATTGTCCGCGACCAAGTTCGCGACCGAAAGTGTACGTGGATCGTACATCTTCCATCGGACGGCAGAGAATTCGTCCTGTGATTGATGAGAGTGGGACAGTTGGTTGTTGTTCTGGTCGTTGGTAGTTGGGTTTGGGAAATAGGGCCCCACCGTTATGACCGTTATTTGTGGCTGGAGGAGGTGGGGGTGGTGGTGGTGCTGGAGTTGGTTGTTGTCTGAAGGTAAGCCGTTACAGTTGCCCATTTTTTTTTTTCTCGGGCAAGTCAGAGTGAAGAGTGATGAGTAAGTACACTTTAAGTTTCAGCCTAGAAAAGAGTGTGAGTGTGTCGTTGACTTGGTTCTATAGATGTACTTATCAAAGTCTTGGCCACTGTTTGTTTGTTAAAGCATCGCTAGTGCAGTCGACTATAATTCCCCTCTTTTCACCTCCACGTGTCTAGTATTTTTGTTCTTTTCCACAGTTTTGGCGAAAAGCAAGGTAAAGCTGTTCCAATGTAAAGGTGAAAAATAATTTCGGACTGGATGTTGGATTTCTTCTGGAAGCATTTTGATTGAGACAGAATGTAACATCCCATATGGTATTTTGTCTGAAGTTAAAAAAAAAAACGAAAAAGTTAAAAAAACACGCGAGACAGAATGAAATCTTCCGTCCAAAAAAAAAACGATTTTTTTTTTAAAAAACACACGAGACAGTTGAAGGTTTCACCCACATAATGACTTGGAAATATAGTCACTCTCGTTTTCAACTATACATTGGTACTGCATTTGAACAAAAAAGAGGTGAAAATTTCCGCATTCTCTTCAATTCCACCTGCATTGGGAATGCTCTTAAGTGCTAGAGATATGACAGCTTAATGATCGCAGCAGAGACAACTCTGGAAGTTACATTTATTGTTGTGCATCTCAAATAATGTATAATCCAGATATTCCAGACATCCATCGGTTCACATTGCAATTCGGCAAGAGTCCGAAAACCATGCATCCGGCCATAGGATCGAAGGAATTCGGGCCGAGTCCCTTGGATACTGAATCGGTTAGGGGCTTAAGGCAAAATAAGATCGAAGATAGTTTTGAAAGAAACATGTGCTCGACACTTTTAATGATAGAGTCCTGATAGGATGAATTGATTTGGTATCAGTCCTTATTGAATAACACACAGTTTTTATTTGATTTTCCAAAATGCAATCACAGTGCCTATTAATAAACTGTTCCAAATTCCCAATGCTTGAACATAGACATCGAAACTCAAAACAAGAGGCCGAACATTCTGGGTTGAACTAACAAACGAAACTACTGGAAAAGTATATAAAAGATCGTTGGCACCGTAAAAATTACGACCCATCCTTTTGGACTAACAAAGTCCACTTAGTTCATATACCACACACAGTAACATATCCATTCAATAAACATATCAGACCATAAGAAAAGTTAGACGACAGTTACTGTGTCAAAGCACAGCCACAATCAGTAGTTTATACATTAATCACTGTCAAGTCACAATGTCATAATTTCTAGCTCACAAACTAATTTTACTTAAAAGGATGCCACAATCTGATTTGAAGTTTTGAACCAGAACTGAGCTCCAATAGTGCGGACAGACATTTCCTAATTTCTCTACAGTGTGGAATATCATTAAAGGATATCTCCACCACCTTGTGGATTCTAATAGACCACAGATTCATTGTCCCTATATAGTCGAACTCGGGAAATATTCCACTTGAGCTCCAACTGCCAACCCCACGATCCAAGAATGTGGTATCGCTCAAGCCGAAATCTGTGCCTGAACCTAACTTAAACTACTTATAACTTGTTGAAATCATAATTAAAGGAAAATAACAAAAAGTTCATTGTACAATTGTCAGTTACTAGATCAGCTTGCTGCCACAGCATCACCCCTTGGACTAGATTCTAAGAGCTGCCGTAGCTTGGATCCAGAATTTGGATTGTCGTTGGTTTCAATGCCTTTAGTGGTATTGGACAGGGAATTCTCTACTTTGGATAAGAAGTTCTCTGTACTAACAGGTTGCCCCTCCTGTGGCAACATATTATTGGAGACCATTTCTCCTGCCCCTTCATGTTGTCCACTTTTCAATTTCTCCTGTAACAAATTGCAATAAGAGTCGATCATACCAACGCACAAGCAATTTGCTTTTTACACACTAACAAATACATCACCCAATTATAAACTGCATTTACTAAAAAAAAAATTATGTTATGCACCACTTATAGCAATAATGCTAGAACTTTAAGGACCCAAGTAATTATAATTTTTAAGAAAATCAAGAGTGCCACATTTCGCAAATGTCTAGGGGAATTACAATAATTTTAACACTTAAACCTATAAGTGGATAAAACCAGGGCCCTGCCCTGATCCATACAATTTAGACATTGGTAATAATCACAATAGACCACCGCCCAAAAATTGTATCGTTCAGACGATTGGATGCAAGCCAGAAGTGGTTGCTGTGGGACATTACACTGAGATGAAGTATTAGTACACAATCAAACTATCCCCCACCAAATTACTCGAACCAATTCCATGTACACTTGTTACCATTTATCACTAATGGAGCATCAAAATGTCAAATCTATGAGATACATCTAGAAGATCCTGGTTAAAGTAACAAACAACCATGAACGCGGTATAGCTTTACAATATTAATAGAATAGATAAATATACATGTCGCTTACCAACCAAAATATATATACTAATAAAATAGAAAGAGAACTTAAATCAAGATAGATGATCTCAAGATTAATAAAAGAGTTAAAGAAGAATACCATTAATGAAGAATTTTCGAGCCTCAGTTTCTCCGAGTTCTCTGTTAATTGGTTAATTTCAGACCTAAGGGCCAAATTCTCAGCATTCAGAGAGTCAACTTTTACAGCAAGTTCTTCGGCCTCAGCCTGGAAGAAGAGAATAACACTCAGAAAAAAACAAAATAATCAAAATAGCTGCTCAACAAAATGACAAGAAACAAACTAAAACATTTCCACTTACCTGCTTCCTAAGCCGTGACCTTCTGGCAGATTCTCTGTTAGACTGTTTCCTTTTCTCCCGTTTCAGCTCCCGCTCCTCCTGCATAACAAACAGCAATGGATCTTAAGGAAAAGAAAATTTGATGCAGCAGAAACCAACCAAATGCAGTTACAGAAGATTACAATTAAATGGCAATGAAAATAGTTTTGTGAAAGAGGTAACAATATTCTTAGTCTCTAACAAGTGCACAATAAAGTGATTCCCTCTTTTGACCGTTATCATTTGTTATATTCCAAAATTATACAAATTGACTAATACATCAAGCCAAGCGCATATGGCATATATACAGGTAACAGTGATTCTGCATTAACAACATCATACTAAAGTGATAACCATCATTTCACCACTGTAAGTTGTTTTAACCCAAGTCATGCCAGTTCACTAACACATCAGGCCAAGCCCATAGGGAATGTACACCAGTAATTGGATGTGATAGGTAAAACATATAAATCATGAAATACTTATTTATTTCATGAGAAAATACTAACAAGCTGCAACATATAGTACAACATGTGCCTTGATAACAAGAAAATGATAATCCTCGACGTGGTTTATATTGCAACTGAAACCAAGGCACTTTTCTGTTCCTCGTGATTGTAATATTTTCTTATCTTGAGAGAAACAAAAAACGAAAAACGACTAAAAAGGGTATCGAACTTTACAAGTTTTGACAATGTGGGGACTAAACTTTTTTTTCGGTCAATTTGGGGACCAAACTTTTTAATTTTTGCAATGTGGGGACTAGTTACACATGTAGTCTAAATTTCTCACACGGTGTTTCATAATTCACAAGTTACATACATTGTTATACACCGTGCTAATATTCTACAACCTCATGACCATGGAAATTAATTCGAATTGTGAAACACCGTGTGAGAAATTTAGATGTCATATTACACATGTCCCCACATTGCAAAAATTAAAAAGTTTGGTCCCCAAATTGACCGAAAAAAAAATTTAGCCCCCATATTGTAAAAACTTGTAAAGTTCAATACCTTTTTTAATCGTTTTTTGAACAAAAAATTATACCAAGGCATAGCAAAAGCTAAATGATAATCAGTAACATATCATGGAAAACGAGCTACCACAAAAAGGATTAAGTGGAAGATATAGAATTCTACATTTCTGCAACAAATAAACATTTGCAGCTTATACCGTTGTCAACTGTCCAGATGCTAAACCATGTTGAGATGGCACCTCAGCTACTACAGCAGGAGGAGTAACAGAAACTCCCCTTGCATTTCCATTAGAATAAGGTACAGTTTCCACTTGTTTACATGCTAAACTAGCAGGAACTGGAGAAACCCCCAGAGCCAATACGGGGTGTTGCATTAGCATTTCCACCATATGCAGTAAGGCCATCAACCTTCCTGTCCTTGCCTGATTGCACAAAAAGAGTGAAAAAATCAATACAGAAATGGAAGGAAATTGAATGGGTCAATCATTATGAATTTAAAAAGAAGACAAGACGGACCAGTTTCCAAGTCCAAACCAGTTCTAAAAGCTCAACGCTTGGATTATACTCTTGACTTAAAACTCGAGAACTGAGGGCACAAACGACTAGCGATACATTCTTAGAAAAGGCACAGAAATTATAACCATGTATATGTTAAGTAGTAGATGTACCTTCTATTGAATTATCATCACTTCCACTAGAACCTTCTGTCCCACAGTCCCCACTACACACGCATGGTTGAAAATTATAGAGTTAGCCAAGCAGAAAACTACTAACTGACTTTTCCAAAAGAAACATCAGCTCAGCAGTCCATAGTAGAAATTCTTTTATCCCAGAAATCTCTTTGCAAAATACTGAAAATCTAGGGCCACAGTTGTTCAACATATGTGAGGTGAAAACCTAAAGACGGTTATATTCCTTCCTCATCAACGATGTTTCCAATTCCCAAGAATCAGGAAATTGCAAGTGTTATCACTATCAGATAAAAGTATAAAAAAAAAACACCTATGGGATGCTGCAGAACTCCCAGAATTGCCATTTCCTATCACAGTGGTACTTCCATTCAACCTTTTAAGCTTCTTGGTGAAGCCTTGATCTTTGCTGCTTGACGATTTGGCAGGCGTTGCCATGCTTAAAGGAGTCACCACCTGCATCATACGAACAAACAAATACTGTACATTTCATAATCTGCGCCAAATACAAAAGAGGTAGTTCCCATTCTTGTGCAAGACAAGAAATTTCCATACAGTTAATTTAAAAGTAGCATATCATTACAATCAGTGAAGCAGTTAAAGACTTAAAGTAATAAAGAGCATTGCAAGTACCATGGCTTCAGATGCAGCACTGGGTGATGAGTCCCCAAGACCTTGTGGGGGTGGCACCTGTAACATACAAGAGTCCGAAGATGTATTAGGCTGGGGGGAGAAAACCACTCTTTCTTGTATACCTGTCTTTTTTCTTTCCTAATTATCATCACTTCATCATTATTATTAATGAAAGTACATACAAACTCTGGTCATGAAACAAAACAAAATAGATGCAATTGCATTCACATACTTACAAGGAAAGAAGGATGAGCATAAACACCTCCAGGTGGGTACATTGCTGCATAAGGCGTCCCATAAGGTGGCATTAGATGCTGTGACAATTAAAAAAAAGTTTTTAGTTGAATGTCAGTACAGAAAGTCCAGATGTAAAAATCTTCTTCTGTTCTAAAATAGATGCAAATCATTCAACAAAAAGAGAAGATTTGAGGAAAACGTGAGAGCACCTCAACCTTCTTTATATATTACCTGAGGTGTGCCCCACATATATGGGTGAGGTGGAGGATGACCAGAAGTGACTGCAGAGTTGAAATATGGGGGTGGTAGATTGACTCCAGGGCCATAATATGCCTGCATGTACTAACGCGTTTAAGATACCCTTTTCATAAAAAAGATTCCCAGATTGACCTTATTTATAGCATGAGAAGAAGGCATGAACAAAAAAAAAATCCTGAGCAAACGAATAACCTGTACAGCCGCCCAGTTGGGATATGCATGAATGTTGCTTGGTTCCTGCCAATGGAAAGGGAGATGCCGATTGGTAGAGATTAAAACTTTTCGATAATTATTTCAATTAGTAAAATAAAAATCGATGATGATGTCTTGTGTTTAAAAGGAAATATTAAAATGATTTCAATGCGTCATTTAGGTCAAAAAACTAATTTCATTACTATGTCGAATGCAGTTTCGTGCCTCGTGATGCATGTTAGTCATATTTAATAAATTCTAGTCCGTTCATTTTTATGTTTGTAGGATGTGGACAGCGGTACTAGTTTATCAATCAACTTAATTGCATGCATGTTTGTTTCTGCCCAATGATAAATTTATTTTAAAAAGTTTTAGCTACAATCCTACAACAACTTGGCCCCATACTGAAACTGTTACTTTGCAAAAAAAAAAAAAAAAAAGATGGGCATGGACCAGTTCAAGTATAGGCAGGCTAACTTGACTGTCCATTATTTTTCCTCTGAAAACGTTTGAACTAAATAAGTATAACACGTGTGAAAAAATTATGTTTCTTTTTTCTCTTAAAACACTTCAGGGGCACTGCACGCATGAGTGCCTCAGGGCGCACAGTGAGTATCTACTACGATACAAAGTACCATATTTAAGATTATATATAACTGCTACCTGCTTAGACTTGACCTCAAATAAAATGCCAATTTTAATCAGTTAGAGTTTTGGGCTTTGCAAGAACCAATTACAATACAAGTTTATTTTAACCACAACAAACACAATAACCATATACTATGCTGACAGAAGAAGATTTTCCAAGAAATTACTATATTCCCCAGCTTCAAGGCATGAAAAATTAAATAACTTCTCAGCTTACACTGCCCAAAGCAAACATGCTTACAGCCAATTAAATAATTTCTCAGCTTACCTGTGCAGGCGAGGATGCTTTCTCAGGCTTAATGTTGGTGTCGCCTTCCTCATTTCCCATTGTAAAAGACCAAAACTTGAAGTTAACAATATCTTTGCAGTGTACAATGTATTCCTTTAGACAACTGTCAAATAAGTAACCATAGAAAGATTTTTAGCTCAATACGAAAAAAGGATAGAGAAGTGATCAACCAAATAGGTAATGCTCTAAGTTGTAAAGCATATCTTGATAGCATTTGTAATGCAATAAAGAGAAAGATTTCTTGTTTTAAAAAGGAAATACAACATAACGCAACAAAAAACACGCACAGACACACGCATAATTTAACCCGTGGGAACTTTAAACGAGAAATGTACATGACAAGAATAATGAGAGTAACAGTTAAGTGAGTGATACACAGGCAAATACAAAATTTTCTTATAATAAGAAGGGAAAGATCACATAGATAACAAAACTACAAAGCATGTATAGCAAACAACTCTTAACACATACATAAATAAAATTTCTACACCAATTACATGTTAGACCCCGCGAAGTAAGAAACAACAAATATCTCAACTTCTTTACTAATGTGCTATTAAAGGTAAAAGATCTATGGAAAATAATTAATTCAGAACTCACCAAATGCTACTTGACAATTTGACATAGTAATACATCTTATGTCAGTTATCTAATATCACTTTCTTTTACAACAAAAAGGGAATTATATCAATATACCTCCCGGATTTTCTTGCAGTCAAAAGCAAATGGAAAACCACTCCCAAACACTTGGGAGCTAACACCTCTTAATAAAACCATCAACCACAAACAAAAGCAAAGCAATCTTGTGTGTAAAAAAGGTACTAAACACAAAGGATTGTAATTTTTGTAATTTTAAGGAGCAAACCTATTATTACCAATTTCAATCTTTGGATCCTTTTTTAGGAATCATGTAGGCATATCAACAAACATCACCAATTAGTCAAGGACACAATTACATAAACTCATTTGCTAAAATCCAAAAAACTTTGTTAAGAACATTACTATCAACTAATAACAGTTCTAATCTCAAAACATGTTTCTTTTTTCACTTACGAGATCAGATCCAAACTTGACTTAATCAGTATTAAAAACAATTCAAAATTGCAACTTTTTCATAACGAATCAGTGAATTAAAATAAAAAGATCTAATATTTCAAGGAATGCAACATGATTAAATGAATTTAACGTACCTCAGAACACTTTGTATCACACTTCACTCCCAAAATATAAAAAAAATAAAAATTGACAAAAACTCCAAAATTTTATTTGAAAAAAAAAAAGTTAATTTAAGTTCTCTTCTTATACTTATGGCATTAAAGATACTCTCTCTTCTCTGTAAATGCAGAGACGGAGAGAAAAGAGAGAGAAGGAAGGAAGAAGTAGGAGAAAAAAAGAGGAAGAAGAAGAAGAGAGCGCCAAGGAGATGGGCCACGTCAGTCGACACGTGCTCGTATCAGAAACAAGTAAAAAAGAAAGAAACAATGGTTGTTGAGTTGGCTGTAGATAATCGTGCAAGGCCCATTAACTTATTCTGACTCACTTCTACCGTACACGTGTTGGTTTTATGTCTAGGGTTTTATGTCCAGATCATTACTTGCTTACGTGGTGGTTTTACTTGCGAGAAATTTAACGGCATTTAATAATGGTCTTTGGCGTCCGAATTTGGTCATTCTTTCCAGATCATCTGATCTCTTTCCAGCTTTTGGACCCACCCACCAAAGGGTCAACCCTGTAGCCAAAAAAGTCGCCTCTTCGGAAAAGGATAAAGTTTGAAATTTCATGTTTT
The DNA here is from genome assembly GCF_015680905.1 of Coptis chinensis. Taxonomy (NCBI): domain Eukaryota; kingdom Viridiplantae; phylum Streptophyta; class Magnoliopsida; order Ranunculales; family Ranunculaceae; genus Coptis; species Coptis chinensis. The sequence continues at coordinate 116,837,882 of NC_141458.1, read as the reverse complement.
CTTCTCGATATTTAACACTTTTCGGAATTCATGGTCCCGATATAATTTTTTTTTTTTTTTGAGAAAAGGGTGCCTAACTTTCTGCGGAATATTTCAGGGTTTTGATCTTGGTTTTGCAAAAATTTCTGCATTTCTATTTTCTGAGGAGACGTTTCAATTTCAAAAGAATCACAGGCATACTAAAAATCTACTCTCAGACCATCGCTTTTAGCTTTTCAAATCCAAACTCATTTGGCAGGGGCGGAGTGTGCTGCAGCACACCCAATTTTTATGGTATAATAGTGTATATAATTCTCCCAAACAAACATTTGTAGTGTATGTTAGCTGTCACAGGCCCCGTTGAGTGGCAATTTTGGATATTTGTGATGTATAGTAGTTGTAGCAGGCCCCTTGAGTGACAATCCTAAATATTTTTGGTGTATGTTAATTGTAGCAGCTCCCTGATTGGCAATTCTAGATCCGCCCCTATCATTTGGTCTGTGGCATTAGGCAATAGGTCCTTGCGGTTCATTAGTTAATTATAGGATAAATCATAAAACGCTATAAAAACATCACAATATTTAGTTGAAATTTGAAATAATCACGATATTATATTAGTTGAAATTTGAAAACATAAAAATATTGTAAATCTTTGATCAGAGCTATCTGGTTGGAATTGGATAAAGTCGTAAATCTATTTTCTCTATCTTAATGATTTTTTTTTTTTTTGCTGTAAAAGAAAAATCCATCTTTCTCCTCAGGACATAATATTTTGTTGTCTTGCTATATGCAGTCGTGCAGAAAAGGAATAGATCAAAATCAAATTAGGGAGGCTTCCTCAAGTGCCATTGACCCGAATATCAGACGAAACTTTGTCGAGACTTAACACCTGTATCGAGGGCAACTTTAAGAAGTGGTCCCACAGGATGACGTGTTTCTTGCACGCCGGCTACAAAATAAGTGGTGCTCAAATTATCACATATATTTACTTTTCACTCCGTAAATTACTTAACCTAACCCCACGTGTAAACGCTTTTCTTCCACGTGGGTGATCGGCACGTTTCAACTCCCCATAGGTTGCTATCTCGTGGATGATGAGCTACTGATGTGGAATGACATCAGCACCACATTATCCAAAATGAGCCGTTCGATTAAGTGGTAGAGTGACACGAGTGAGCATGTTTTGCGGTGTAGGGTTGATAAGGACGTATGGTGATGTGTTTCATATGTGGTGATCAGACGCAAATTCCGACAATATGACGCGTCATGCAGGCATGCTTTGCTGTTACTTTGAGAGATTGGTGGGACCTAATTGACGTGGACACCAATTGAAAGTGTCGTTTGCTTTTTTATTAGGCGTCCCCTCCTTTTCCTTTTTCCTTGTTTTGTCAAAGCGAACTGACACAGACACACAGTGAAGCTTCCTTCTGGTATCCTTTTCTTTCCAAGTCTCAAATCAATTGGTAGGGAAGTCTTCAAAATTGCAATGTGGATTCAGCTTTTGGTAAAACACGTTTACAAAATTACAAGTGAGTTTGTTTTTGACGTGCCGCCGCCATAATTTTATGTTCTGGCACTCTACTACAACATGGTCATGCTAAATCTGGAGCTAAGGAGTATACATAACGAGAGAAGCTGTGAGATCAATAATACAGGAAAGTGAAATTTAATGATGGATGATACAGCCGCATAAAAGAATGATCCATGCTTCTGCTTACAAAGCCATGCTGAAAACAATAACTTCTTCAAAGCAGCTAGCTGGAACCGAAGTCAACTGTAGGAGCTGTAATCATCTTTAGGTCGAGGTCAGGCAATTTGGAGAACCAGAAAAAACTCCATTGCCATAAATTAGTGGAAATCTAAGATGAGACGGCGTTTTGTCAAAGTTGGAGAATCGTGTCAAACAGCTGCACATATGGCCCCTGGAAAAAAAATTAGAAAAAAATATATAAATCCACCTGTATTTCTCATAGTAACGTTTCACAATAAAATAATGACTAATTGTACAAGAGGCGTGAACGAACATCTATCCACACTTGTTTGATGGGCTACCCGATAATACCAGTTAGCCAGTTAGGTATTTCTTTCTTTCTAAGGATACCAATTCAAGTTTAAGAAAAACTTAGATATTGTATGATATTCTCGCCAGCACTTGTCATAAATGTGTTTTTCAGCCTATAGTAACAGTAATGGTATTGGCCAAACACTGATGGATGACCCATCATCTCATGGCTTTAGGAAACAACAGTATGGACTAACGGACGAAGGGAAGAAGAAACATATCAAGTATTAATGCTCGAGTGTGTGTGTGTCAGAGAGAGAGAGAGACCAGAAGACCAAGTCGAGCAGCAAAGCTTCACTTCGTCAATATGCTTGACGTCAAGCCCAATAAACCACGACCCAGAACTGACATCATCATGGGCATATGTACGAAGAATGGATCTGCCAATTCAACGGAATATGTCAGCTCCATCAGAGATTATTAACGAACTGAAGAAACTCGAAGCATCATGAAAGAAAAAGCAAAGAGGAACCAACCTATTTATTGAAACAAACTGCGCTAGTGCTTGGGATATGACAAACATCTCACCAGATGCATGACGAAAGTACCTATCAGGAACAAGAAAGTTCTGTCAATACAAAGATAAACAAAAACAACAGACATTGACGAAAACTGCAAATAAACATAAATGAAGGAAGACATCAGAAAGCATTGGATATGTTAGAATTCTGGATAGAACAATACTATATCACTGAGTTGAAAAAAAGTGTTCTCTTTAAAATGGTATCCAATAGAATTCTGAAATCGAAGTTCATTTCAAATGGCTAAAAATACTATTACACCTTCTTAGGATACGGGAAAAAAAAGTGCTTTTAAAATGGTATCCAGTAGAATTCTGAATTCGAAGTTCATTTTCAAAAGGCTAATAATATACAAGAGAAGAATATTAAGAAAACAGAACAGAATTTCCATACTATGTAAGATAAGTCGGGCATAGTGCCATGCCTTTCAGATAGAATTTCTAAATTAGGGTTGTCCTTTGTCAAAGTTGTAGCCCATATCATGCCACCCAAACATTTACAATACGGTATAAAACATTAAAACCTTAAAGCACACTTGCAAGGAAAGGGATTTAAAATAGTCTTCTATATATTATAATAAACCCTCTAGCTTACAACCAGGTTTACAACCAGGTTTTGTAGTCTAGGTTAGATACTTTCATACTTCCCTACATCAAGCTAACATAGAGTCTCAAACCAAAAAAGAAAAAGAAAGAAGCTAATAAGGTGTCACATTTGCCAAAGAAAGAGAGTATAACAAAATAAAATAAAGAAAGGTAAGCAAACACCAATTCAACATAAACACGAATAGAAGTAATCACAAAACTGATACATGATTCAAACAAATTTAAGCAACAAATTTTCTATTTTAATCTGCTAGTAAACCAAACAAACTACAATCTTTGTGTTTAAAGGTGTACGCTTTCCACATTAAGATTTAAGAATAAGGTTACAAGAAAATTTTCCAATTAACACTCACGATTTTCCATCTCCAAACTTCCACCAGTCTGGTTCATACCACTTGTGGCTCCTGTATGAGTAAAAAAACAAACAAAAAGAAAGTTTGTAAATAGTGAGTATACAACTGGTAAGCTATCGCTCATCTTTTAATCAATTTAACAATGAGTCTAAGTTTCTTTTCAGTGAGCTTACGGCTCTGAGAAAACTTCGCCTGATTTCATACACCCAATATAAACGCGAGGCTTATCCAAATGAGCGGCTAGCATTGATCCCAGAGCATCTGTATAGTGAAGGAGCTGTATATGGTCAGTGACAAAGTCCAAATAAACTTTAAAATTCCCATCTAGTCACAGTGGCTGCCGAGCAGGTAATTTCAGTCAGCCAGTAATATATTTCATCAGTGTGGTTATCAATTGCCACTTACGAGACAGTTTACTCTATCATACGAGAAAAGGTTTGATAGTGACATTATGTCAGCAAATGTGGCATCATAATTTGAAAAGGCAATGTCTACACCTATAAAAGTATTGTTGTAGTCCTCAAAGAAAAACAGGGACAATAATAACAATATCTGCACCAAATTTTGAATGGGCTAATCCTCTAATCAGTGAGGTAAGCTTACCAATATTTACATATACATCATCATTAACTTTAGCATAGAACTCAGCATCCCAGGTATCTGCAGCATAAGCAAAAAACAGTTTCGTCTTCTTTGAAACTTCCTCGGGTGCCTCCACATGATCATCCTATAAATAATTTGCAGAGACCCTAATTAACAAAATATGCATATCTATTGTATCAACATAAAAATGGTACCACATCAGATAATGGTAATACTGTAACACTTCTTTTTTCAGATTATGGATCATGAGAGAGAGAGAGAGAGAATAGTACTAATACATCAGCATGGTGCAATCAAATTTTAGGTATTTTAAGTAAACCCCATTCATTAATTATACGTACAAGAATCATGAAGTCATTGGTCTGCCTATTTTCACTGGCGATGTCCCTGTCCAAGCTGTCTCCGCGACTTGGACTGCAATTCAATGTTTGAGATTTACCACACGTCAAGTTGTAAATAAATATTAAATAATAAAATTGTAGACTGGAGAAAAAAGAATACCTTCTTCCAATTACAAATCGTATAATGATGCCCTTGTCATCTTCCAGCTTTTTCAAAGATGCACCTGCATATATATTGTGCTACGTTTGATACTCCACAAGAAAAGGGACCATTTCATTTTACCAAGTTCAAAAAAAAAAAAAAAAAACAGGAAGAGGGACTATACTTTGTTTCACAAGATATAAGTACTATGCATGGAATTTATTTAAATAAACTAGGAGAGTGTGTTGGGGCAGTGACGGAACCGGGATGTTTAGTCAGTGGTGCGGTAATACGCCTTCTGTGAAATTCTTTGGGGGTGTGAATCCATTTAGTTTTGACATTGACATTGTTTCAGCGATTACTGGTAGAGTAGTGAACTTTTCCAAATCTTTAGGGATGCGGATGTGCAGTCGCACCCATCTGCACCCCCTAGTTCCATCCCTGTGTTGGGGTGAGAGTGGAGGTGCAGGTGAATACAAATGGACAGAAAAGCGAGCAAAACATTACATACCAGTTTGTTCGTTTTTGGTTAAATTTACAAGAGCTAAAGCTCTCTGTGTAGTGAAATCTGTTTAAGTGTTTCCCATAAAGGAGAAGTTCGTTCTGAGTGGAATGTAGTGTTTGTCTCTGAGTCCAGTTATGTAGTGGGTCCTTTTAGAAACCACACAGGGTTCGAGATGCTGTTTTCCTCTTTTTCCGCTAAAATTTATTTGTTCATTAACACCCCCCCCCCTCTCCAAACTGGTGACAATGCTAGCCTAGAACATACTATTTCTCTAGAATCTATTTACATATTCAAGGCCATGAGAATATAAAGAAAGAAACTCACAAATGGGAATAGTAGTCTACCAGTTGACATCCATGCCTTTCGAATCGCATCCCTGTTGTTCTTGCGGCCAAACTGAGTAACTATTCCTATAACAGCTAAAAATTTGTTCCTAGGACTAGTCCCATTAGTTTTAGTCTTTGATAGGTGCTTCTGCACAAAACCTTCTTGTTTAGCTGCAGCCAGCTCCATCTCGAGAGCTGATAATCTCTTTTGTTGTTCCCTGACAATTTTGGCATCCAAAGCATTAAATAGCATAATTACAATACAAACTTCGAATTAAGGAAACAGAAACAACAAGCAATATCAAGTTACCTGCAGGCTATGACTTTTAACGTGTCATCTACAGATATAGCGGATTGCCCCTGGAGATAGAATCGTCTAATCAATTATAATTTTTTAGGCAGAAGATCCCATATGTAACATAAAAGTATAAAATTAACATAAACGCAAAACTTCTGTTTGCAATTCTGCTGGAAGCTCTTAAGGTGTCTTCATTAAACAATTTTCTTACTTTATGATTACCAGAGTTAAGAGTTGTAGATTCCATGCTTGTTTTGTATTTACAATACCATTGGTTGTTAAATTGCAATGCAAGATGAATATACTCGTCCGTGATACACAGTGCACACACAAAACTTATTTTTAATACAAAAGTATTATTAAATTCACAGATCTCAATCACCAATTTACCTGGCCAGTAATCCTATCAAGCTCTTTGATTAAATAAACTCTACCCTCTGCATCCTGCCACAACCTACAAAACAACATCCCTATGATTATTTAATGTAATGTAAACCCCCAGTGAAGAAAATGAAGGAAATTTACCGTCCTGCGACGTAAATCGCAGCCATAGTTGCAAACATGGAGATCATAAGAGCCCATATTCTGGATCGAAAAGTTAAACCAGATAACTTGTTACTTGATCCCCTGCTTTGCATTTTGTGATATTGCAACGCTCGATTTCTCACTTCATAAGTGACTGAAAAAGAATTATTATTTCAGAACCAGATCTACTACTGTTATAATAAAAATATAGTAACACTTAAAAAGACGTGTTCTTTTTGTTTTCTGGATTCAAGTGTGAGAGAGGTTTGCTGTTAAAAGAAGAAAACGAGGGGTGGTCGACAGTGGGAGAGACGTTCCAACTAATTTTCGTACGAAGAAGCAACCGATTCAAAGAGCTGCTCCGTGCAACACTTTAAAACGTTAATGCCAGTAAGCAACATATTTACAGGTGCTGCGTGGGCTCACGCTGTGGCGCTGTTTGGTGATGCAAATTTTGATTAAAAACTTTTTTTTTTTTTTTTTTTTAGTAAAAACTGAAGATGTTTGGTTATTCAATGATTTTGTGTTTGTGTTAATAAAACAAATATTATAATAGTTATATGAAAGAAAACAGCAACTAAAGTATAACAGAGAAACCAGTAGGCGAATAGTGAACAACCAAGACGCGGATTAGGCTGTCCTTAAAGAAATATTTCGCCTCTTCTAGTGGTGCAGAAATACAACAGTGGCGTTTTTCTCGCAGGATACAATAGTTTAGCAGGTTGACTTGCACTCGAACAGACTGTTCTCTAGAACGGCAGTATAACTCTCTCTGGTGGCTAACAATGAAAAGAGAAAAAGAATGGCAACAACAGTAGTTTGGGTTTAGAAATTTTCACCTCTCACCATTAAAGATGTTCTTATAATTGTTAGATAGTGTTAATTGTGGTTTTAGTGGACTGTAATAGCACATTTATACTTTTGATAATAAAAAATTCATGCACAATTATCTCTAGCTATTGATAATATTCAAGCTTATTAACAAAACAAGGTAAATTGGGCTTATTGGAACTCGTGATTCAATTCAATACATTCAGCTTATGGTTCATAGTTCAAAACAAGCCAAATTCGATGAGCTACTCGACTGACCAGCCAAGCTTAAGAGAAACAAAATAAAACTCGAATGGATTTTGGGTTTCGGTTCGAGCAACACACGAGCCCTGCTTGATCACCCTAAAACTCAACTCGCCGCATAAATGACTAGTTCGGAACCACCCAGATAAACAATACAACTAGGGGTGATTTCGGATTGGATTGGATTAACCTCCAACATAATTTTTTCGGATTTTTCCAAAACCTAATATGCTAGCCAAATCCGATCCTTTTTTTTTTTTTTTTTATTCAAAATATATTTCCAATTTTGGAAATTTGGAAATTTCATAATAATTCATAAATTTCGGAATACTTGCAAATTTTCACATATCTCTTTACTTTCAATTATTTTTGAAAACAAAATTTTGACATCACTAAATTTCAAAATATAGTAATATACAATAGCAGTAAAACACTTTGAAACTTCAAAAAAACAATATTTTACATGTAATAAACTAACAAAAGCCTAATACATATCAGGAGCTAAAAGTCTTTATATGTTGGGAGTTAAAAAACCTTTACATGTTACAAACCAAAACTTTATATATCATGAACAAGCATTTGCATGTTACAACCCAAGACTCCACATGTCAGGAGCTAAAAGGCTTTACATAACTTCAAAATACCAAAAGCAATGTCAAAATCCACCTGAACAATTTTGGTTCAGTTCAATATCTACTATGGCAGTATGATATTGTACAAAAATTAATATTTAAAACCTATAATATATTCAGCCAACGTCCAATAAACCATCACAAAATTACAATGTTTCATTAGCCAATGTATAATTGATACTCCAATTCATTTACTCCCTATTTATCAAAAACATCCATCAGTCACCAACAACCTCCATAGCTATTAGTGTAATACTTGAACAAGCAAAAGTTGTATAATAATCTAGAAACTAGAAAATATGGATGTTGAACTTAAAAGTAATAAACCATACAGAGTAAAAATATAGATTAAATAAATAATCGAGTTATAAAACTTACAATTAGGATGACTACCCTTCCAAAATATAATCAAGTAGTTGATCCAATTGACAAATATCTCAATTCATATAAGACAACTATAGTGATAAAGCAAAACACATAAGTTTTTAGTAAACAATAATAGAACAAGAACAAAAAACCAAAATCAGGTTGAATACAATATACCTTCCTCAATTTTTTCAAGTGCAACAAGATTTTCTTCAACTTCAATTGATGACAATGAGGTTGAGCACACACCAAAATTTCCACAACTTTTGGAGTCAAAGAGCTTCTAAATGGATATAGAATTTGGTTGGCAATTCTAAAAGCACATTCGGAAGCAACCATGTTATAGGAATGGTTAAAACATCACGTGCCAACATAGCAAGTGCATGATAGGTTGGAACCATCTCTTTCCACCAAGCTAATACATTAAAGACTTTTTCATCCCCTTCTACAACACTATCACCCAAAAACCTATCCAAATCATTTAAAGCTTCACCAACATCTTTCTTCTTCAACTCGCCCTTAAACATGTCTTTAGACAAGAGACGCTTATTCACTTTCCCAACCAGATTACTTCCATCATCATTTAAAATGCTAGATGATTCATATAGTTTGTAATGGTTATAAAGACAAGTCATCAAAGCTTTTAACTCATCACGGAATTTCTCCACCACTTTTTTCCTTGCCTCATCATCATCATCACCAGTTCTTACTAAGTAAGTGTCATACCAGAACTCCACATATTACATTTTATACCGTGGATCCAAAACTATTGCAACAATCAAAATCTGATTTAGAGTTTAAAACTTGCAATATTTGTCAAACTTTAAATTCAATTTTCTAGCCATATCACAAAAAAACACATCATCACTAGCTAAATGATCCATGATAAGATCTTTAACTTGTGTTAACTCATCAAAATACGTGTTAGAAGTAATATATTTGGAACCGGAAACACGTTTTGTTATATCATAAAATCCTTCCAATAAAGTGTGCAACGCTTTTAGTTTCATCTAATCAATATCCCCCTGCTACACCATGCTTATTTACATTACAGTCAAAACCTATAATTTGGATCACACTCGCCAAACTTAACAAAGACATTCTCAAAATCCATTGCGGCATCTATCATTAAATAGGCAGAATTCCATCTTGTTTTGACATCTAAACACAATGACTTTTTAGAAGTAATCATCTCCTCCATACAACACTGTTTAAACACTTGCAAGCGCGAAGGACTACTCCTCACATACTTGACACTTCGACGAAGGCGTATGATTGTATTTTTAACCTCCTCGATCAATTCCATCACCAACGACAAGATTAATAACATGCGCAAAATACCTCATATGAAATAACTCACCACCAATTCAACACAACAACCCAATTCTCTTGTTCAATCTTCTTTTCAAGTCCTCAACACATGAATCATTATTTTTTGCATTATCAAATGTGATGTTCATTAAATTTTGTATACCCCACTCTAATATACACCTCTCTATAGCCTTGGTAGTGGCTTCACCAGTGTGTGGGTGTGGAAGCACTTGGAAATTGATAATCCTTTTGTGAATTGAAGCTTCCACTCATTGTCGATAAAGTAGCAATTAACACCATATACCCCAAAATTTGGATTGAAGTCCATAAATATTTTGTGATGCATACCCTAGAAGGCACTAACTTCATACACTCTTTCAAATTGATTCCTTCTTCATAAAACAAATTTAAGCAAATTCTTAGTTATGGCTGTTCTACCAACCACATGAAACTTAGGTTGAGCTTCTTCGCAAAACAACCTAAAACCTTCATATTCTACAAAACTAAAAGGGAGTTCATCGGCAATTACCATTACTGCAAGGGCATTGCGACACTTTTATTGGTCAAACTTCCAATTAGAAGAATGACCTTGTTTAAAAGTAAGTGTTGTTTGAGTTTTATCACTTTCATAATTAAGAAACTCTCTAAATTTCTTAAGATGATTCCATAATTTGTTGGTTCCATAAGATGAAGGTGCAGTAAATGGTTTATGACAATAGTTGCAAATATGTGTGCCACTATATTTGTTGGTTCCCTCTAATAGCTCCTTGGCAAAGTGATTCCATATGGCAAAAGGTTCATGGTGTCCAACTAACCCAGATTTTAGACCTGTACTAGATAGCTACTATCCCAAGCCCAAGGTCCAGCCCATGTACCTGGTTTGGCACGTGGACATCATCCTCGATATAAAACCTGTTTTATTTTTTCTCTTTCATTCTCTCCCCGATCGAAAATCGAATCAACAAGAAAGTCATTCTTCCAGTTTAAAAAAAATGAACGATGCAGATGTATCAAAGCAGATCCAGCAGATGGTTAGATTCATCCGTCAAGAAGCGGAAGAGAAAGCTAACGAAATCCTTGTCTCTGCCGAAGAAGTAATCATCAATCAATCCCACCTATTTTTATTCTATCTATATTACATTTTTTTTTTACAGATCTGTTTTATTGATTGTTTAATTGGGTTGTGGGTGTTGAATAATTAATGTAGGAATTTAACATTGAGAAACTGCAATTGGTAGAAGCCGAGAAGAAGAAGATCAGGCAAGAGTATGAAAAGAAGGAGAAACAAGTCGATGTACGCAAGAAAATGTAATTTATTATCTCACTTCAATTCAATGTTTTGTCGTTGCGATTCAACTTATTTATTATAGTTAGAACCTTGAATTGGTAGTGATTTGATTACTTTAGTGTCCCTGATATAACATCACGAGTCAATCAGGACTTTAGACATTGTACGTGCCACTCTTTGATTGATAAAACCTCCAAATAGACATGATGCAGTTTAGTTTAATAATTGTGTGGATGGATTAGCTTTTTTGATAGAAGCTACCATAATTAATGTGTTTTATGGTTGGGTTCGTCAAGTGTAGAGAGAGTTTTGATGATTTGAGAGCAACTGTTTCGACTATCCTTTGTCATTGATCTATTTAGTGATCCTGGTTTGTATTATTTTCTTCCACGTGCGTGTAACTTTTGTTCCTTTTGGGTTTGCTTTCTGCAGTGAATATTCTATGCAGCTAAATGCTTCTCGTATCAAAGTCCTTCAAGCTCAGGACGACTTGGTTAACTCCATGAAGGAGTCAGCTGCGAAAGAGCTTCTGCGTGTAAGCCAAGACCACACTAAGTACAAAAAGCTTCTGAAAGACCTCATTGTTCAGGTAGATTGTCTATTTGTTATTTATCTTTGTAGATAGGCCTCTAATTCTCTGACTCATGAAAACCTCCATATTCAGATAGGAAAATCAGGAAGAATGGATAATGACTTGTTAAAATATGTGGATTAATTGTGTAGTTGTCACTCCAGAATGGAAAATGAGTGTGTATATGATTGTATCATAGAAGTTTTGTGAATGCATTGCTATTTATGATAATTGCTTGTGGAACTGTGACTAGTGTCAAAAAGAACCTGACCAGTACTGTTCTGCATACCGTGATTAAATCATGAACATTGTCATGTGTGTAAAAAGGAGCTAGTCTTTTGTAAAAATATGAACTTTTGGTTCTCCCTTCTGAGTATTATAACACCATTTTCTTTTAGAGCTTGCTTCGACTAAAAGAGCCTGCTGTGCTGTTGAGATGTCGGAAAACTGATGTAGAATTGGTGGATTCTGTTTTGCAATCTGCAAAGGAAGAATATTCAGCGAAAGCGGAGGTTCATTCTCCAGAAATACTAGTTGACAAGCAAACCTTTTTGCCACCTGCTCCCTCCAGTCAGGACGTCCATGGTCCTCACTGGTAAGCTTTCTATCTTATGTATTTATGCAAGTCTTTAATTACATCTTTGTAGGTTTGTCGTACTTTTGTGAAAGTAGGTCCTGTTATTTGTTTAGTTTAAGATTCCAATATTTTAAACTAGGGGGCACCCCTGTAGAGATTTTTTGTGCTGTATTTATGCAAGTTTTAATTACATCTTTGTAGGTTTGTTGTACTTTTGTGAAAGTAGGTCCTGTTATTTGTTTAGTTTAAGATTCCAATATTTTAAACTAGGGCACCCCTGTAGAGATTTTTTGTGTAAGTTGAAGAATAAATTGCCTGACAAAATTAGTCTCATTCAAATTGGATAATCGAAACATTAGGTTCACATAGTAGTGCACCTATGACAGTATGACACATATCTACATGGTTTCCGTCATTTTCCCAGGCCTGTAATACTTCTCCCCAAATAAAATTCAAAATTAACAATTTTGGCGGTCGGTCATGACGTCGTGCCCATGCCTTTTAACTTGTCCGTACGTGCTCCAAACACGCGCTTATATGCCCGCCTCTGGGCCAACGGGACACACAGTGGGTTTTGAGGAATATATATTATTTGGAATCAGATATTCATTACTGGTCTCATTTAACAGATCTTAGCAGGTGCTGTAATTTTTGAAGATCAATGTTACTGTATCATTGTATGATAACATTTAAATACGAACTGTTCCTATATCGAAAATTTATTCATTTTATCCTTCTTTTTTAACATTGATGTCTAAATTTATCTCCCTCTCTGGTGTGCACATGCATATTATCTCTATCTACACGATTACACATAGATTTGTGTTTTGTTGTATTTTTTTTATAATTGATTATTGTTGTAACTATTTATTGCCTTACATATTATATGTGTTCAGTGGAAATTGGGTTTAACTATAATCCAACATCTACAGAATGGTGGTCTCTAGACAACCATGATCTCAACTCCCTCTTGGTGGCTGGTGGTGAAGCAAATTGTGAATTAGAAAACGAAGTAATGTTATGTCATACGAACAAAAGCATAATCTTTTCCTTTTTATGAAATCTTTTTCGCGTTGGATTTTTAAACCAGACCCTTTTTTTAAAGTTTTCTGATATGGGTTACAAAAATATATGACCTCTGCTACTTGAATACAAAGAAAAGGTATAACAATTGTGTTGGTTTTGATTAGTTTTCTATACCAATTGGTTCGAAGTGAAGGGACTGGGTTCTGAGAAAACTGTATTTCCTGGCATATACATAGACATGGTAGAGTTGTGTGTGTGTCTACTGTCTAGCTAGTAAACTAATTGCTGAGGTCGCAGCGAGACGTCTTGTTTCATTTCCACCACCTAGTTGGTGTTTCTGTAAGCAACAACCTTGAGTCCTCTACGTAAATAGATTGCATACTTAATTAATCAGGCGGTACACCTAATTAGTCGCTGTCAACTGTCTATCCTTTGTTGAGTTTTCTAGAGTACTATTCCTTATAGCTTATAGTGGGATGTCTATAGGACCATACTGCCCTTTGTGGAATATTGCTTGTAAAAATTATCTTGCCAAGGGATGATGCTGAGTCTCATTGTTGAAAAGTACACCAGGAAAACCTAAAATGTGAAAAGTGTCTTTTAAGAACTGTAGGTTATTGTGTAGTATCGGTGACTGAATCTGATAGGTTTTTACCCTTTTTTCTTCTCTCCAGTTACAGCCCTCCGCTCTCGAGTGTCTTAGGTACTCGACTTATTTATACCTAAAAATATAGTATATGCACCGCTGCTCCCTATGCAAACAACTTAATTTGCTCCATGAAGCTGTAGTTTATAGCTTTTGTGCTGATCTTAATTGATTTCTTCAAATTATTGCACGCTTGAAGAGTTGTAGATTGTTGTCTAATATAGGTTGTTGATTTACATTTGTCTTAAGGAGTGAAAGATACTTCTTACAAAAGTTCAATACTCTTTTGAGAAAAGAGTTTTAGGAGAGAATTTCGATCTAGGTGTTGAGTTGAGATCTAAAGTATGTTTGAATACGAAATTGGTTGTCATAAATGAATATGTGGATTATTTGTGTTGTTTTCCGTGATTGCAGAAGATAACACTTAATATTGTTTTACGCATTTTTTGTATTGCTTACAAAAGGCTTGTTCAAGCATCATTTTTGGTTTTTTGGGTACCGTAAGTATTTCAATAAATATCTGTAAATTGCTTTGATAATATCTGTAACATGTTCAGCTCGGGAGGTGTTGTGTTGGCTTCTCGAGATGGGAAGATTGTGATTGAGAACACCCTTGATGCCAGGTTGGATTTGGTATTCCGGAAGAAGCTGCCAGAGGTAATCTTTCATTATTTAATTATTAAGTGTTTTCATACAATTTTTGGGTGTTGCAATTGCTTGATTTGTAATCTTTATTTTGAGGTTTGAGTTAGATCTATATACCAAGGCTTTTTTTCTTACGGATTATCTAAGACACCAGTAATGCTATCTGCCCCTTCTGGGACAACAGTTCAAAGGAAGAAGTAATGCTATCTTGTTAACCTACTTTTCGAGATATGAAAATGCCTCAATTCCATGAGGAGAACATGAATTTAGCCATATGATGCTTTTTTTAAAATCCACAGCCAAATGAATTATGGAAAGGGATTGCCCTTCCAACTAAACTCTCTACAAATGAAGGAAAGCCAAACCAAGATTCTCCTGTTCTGTTATTTCCTCTATGTTAGCATGTTTGTGTTGGGCTAATAAGCCTCATCATTCCAAGTATTTTAATTGTTTTTCTTGTAACCACATTGGTCTTTCTTAACTGTATGCGTTCAATTTCATTGCAGATTAGGAAACATCTCTTTGCTCAGACTACTGCGTAAGTGGTTGGTTCGGTGTTTCTTGTTGTTGCCCCTGTTGTTCCAGCTTGTTGGTTTAAGGATTGGCCTCCGGAATTTGTCGTGGTCTTGATTATCTATTATTTGTTTGATTATAGAAGGTCCTCGTTTTGATTCCATCAATGCAAGTGTTCCTTGCTATATAATTGACAATCCAAATAGTGCACTCAGTTCTTTGTAGTTATAATTAAGAATAATAAAGGAATTCTAGCTGCCAGCAGAACCAAAAATTTTCTATTAGGTCAATTTGTATGCAAATTTGATGGACCTGAGAAATATCTTTCTTCAGTCTAATTTATTTAAGAGTTGGCCCAAGGTTTCTGTATCGATATCTCTACTTCAATTGGGTTTCTGTAGGATATTTTTGCTTCAATTGAAATGCTGCTTACTGTTTTTTTTTTTTTTTTTGAAAGGCAAGCAGGGTTTTTGAGAGGTCCCTTACCCCTGTTTTATTCATAATAAAATCATTGCTTGGTAACATTCGTACATACTCTTTGCCCCTGGCATCATCATAAATTATCTTTTTTATATCTTCTGAAAAAGAACTCGGCGTAAATTCTATGTAACTAACAGTGGGTATATTGGAAGCTAATTTATCTGCTAGCTTGTTTGTTTCCCTAAACACATGTGTAATAGAGAACTCTTCTAGCTGTTCAATCATGTCTCGTATCTCTGTCATCATATGGTGTGCCCGCCATGGATGCTGCCCTTTATTCTTCATGTAGGCTATTACACATCTCGAATCAGTTTGTGCCATAATTCTTTGACATCCATTTCTTCTTCCTAGTTTAAGCCCTTGTTCCAGCCCTTGCATTTCAATCAAGTCTATCGAATTGTAATCTGATTTCCCATGTCTTTGCGCCAATGACCACGCCATTATCATCTCGCATAGGCTTTGCCCATCCTCCTTGATTCCCTTGAAGAGTGCCATCCGTGTTCAAGTTGTATATTCCTGCACCAGCTCTCTCCCAATGACAATGTTGCACCTTTTTATGTTTAGGTTCAACATTTATATTCCATGTTTGCATAAAACTGGTCCGTTCAGGCCCCTCCTCCATTTTAGCTTTAATCGAGTGTAACTTGGTCTGTACATCTTGTATAATCTCTCTCCCCACCTGCTCTGCCATGACTTGCTTGTGCTGAAATATTCGTTTGTTTCGTTCCTGCCATACCTTGTAGATAAAGCCATTAAAGATTAGCTTTACTGCATCTTGTTTGTAACCTTGCCCTTTTGTCGTGTGTATCACCCACTCAATTTCTGCTTGCCATGAGGATGCTCTCGACCTTCTGTAACCTGCATATTTAAGAACATATTGCCATATAAACTGTGTGTATGTGCATTCATAAAACAAGTGCCCCTCTGTCTCGCTTTCCCGCCAGCAAAGAACGCAGGTATCGTCTTGAACTTTCTTCCATTCCTTTAGTTTGACAAGAGTCTTAAGTCCATTGCTCAGTGTTAACCATGTTATAAACGACTGTCTTGGGATTCTGTTGGAGAACCAGATAATACTATGCCATGAGATCGGAACTTTTGTCTCTCGCACACTCTCGTAAGTGTCTTTGAGATTGAAACCACCTTTCTGCGATGCGTTCCAAATGATTCTGTCCTCTCCTCTTCCCACCTTCACTTCTTCTTCCATGTACGTAATGATGTCAGGCATATGAACTCGTATGTGCCAAGGTATGTTCCAGTGACCATTTCGATCAAATTTGAAACAGGTGCATTCATGCTACATGTTGAATCATATATAAGAGATAATGGAAAACGTTCTTTCAGTATACCCATAGGGTGCCAAGGATCTAACCAAAATTTTGTGTCTCGTCCATCTCCGATTTGGTGCTGTACAATGAACTTGGCGTCCTTTCTGTTCTTCAAGATGTTCCGCCATACCCATGAGCAGTCATTGGGTATTGTTAACTGCCAAAAATTTCTATCCTTTATCAGATTTCGTGTAATCCATTGAACCCATAGATAATGATCTGCCTCTCCATGCTTGTATCTTTCTCCTGACTTTCTCAATCAAAGGCATGCAATCAGTGGTCTTCAATCTTGTCGTTATCAATGGTAACCCAAGATATCTCACGGGTAGTTCTCCTCGTTGAAACTGAATGATACTTTCAATCTGGGCACAACTTGTTGCATCTATACCAGAATAAAACATGTTGCTCTTCTGCAGGTTAACTTGCAACCCTGAGCACATTTTCAGCTTGCTTAGTGTTTCCTTCAGAGCTCTTACTGTACCCAAATCTCCATTCATAAATGCTATTAAATCATCCGCGAATGCTAAATGAGTGATAAGTGGATTTCTGCATTTCTAATGAAGTCGGTATTCTCCTTCTTCCACTTTCCTTCTGAGCATTTGAGTGAAGAATTCCATTACTAGAACAAATAGATACGGTGACATTGGGTCTCCTTGACTTGAATCCCCTCTTGCCCCTTGAAATACCTAAAGGGTGCACCATTTATCATGATGCTATATCTAGGTGTTTCAATACATTTTGAATCCATTGCACCTGGTAATGGTACTCCAATTCTTGTCAATGCAAATATTCTGACCTCCCATCTTATCGTGTCATAGGCTTTCCTTAGATCAATTTTGGGCGCACATCTTGGAGGCCGTGATCCTATGGTAGTTGTCGCAGCGGCTCATGTGAAAGTAAAATATTGTCGTGAATACTTACGCGGGAAATAAATGCATTGATTTAGAGAAATCACGAGACATGAAAGCTTTCATTCTGCGTGTCATGATCTTTGTTATGCATTTGTATATCACATTGCAACATGCTATATCGGCTATAGTCACCAGTGGTGGGCGGGTTTTAGTATCTTAGGGATCGGCGTGATACATGTTGTATTCACCTCTTTGCAACATCATGCGACGCGAAGAAATTCTTCACCGCTTTAACAAACTCATTGCCTATAATCCTCCAAGTAGCCTTGAAGAATAATGAAGAGAAACCATCACTCCTGGCTTTGTCATTGTCTATGTCGGATAGACATTCAATGATTTCATCCTATTAACTTCCTTTACCGGTTCTTCTTGTGCATTTTGATCCAATTGTTCTGCCGGGCTTTCATCTAGCATACTGAAGTCCATCTCCTCCGGTTGCTCGGTCACGTATAGCTCGTGTAAAATTTTACACATTCTTCCCCTATACTTTCTATTTCTTCCGATATCGTTCCATTCACATCTCTCAGCGGGGTAATCTTGTTTGTCATTCTTCTAACTTTGGTGAGTTGAAAAAGTACTTGGTATTACTGTTCCCCAGAGTTACTACCTGGTCCCTTGATTTCTGCTTACATTCATGCTCTTCATCTACTGCAGCTTTGACATATTTTATTGTAACTACTCTTTCCTTTGAAATGAACTCTTGATTCAATGGCTGAGTTTGTAGCAAGGTCTGTATATCTTTGAACTCCTTCTCCGCTTCTTCTTTTCTTGTACCGCCTTCCCTCTTTCTCTATTCGGTGATCAAGGCTCCTTTGACACTCTTTAACTTTTTTTTTGAGGATGTACATTGGGTTTCCTACCAGCGAGATATTCAAGCGTCTGGACCACCTCATGAAACCGCTTCCTCCTCAATCCGGTGGTTGAAAAATCTAAAAGTTTTTTAATCGACCTTTGCATCGAGTGTTTTCACCACCATTGATGAATGATCGAGGTTGCTCTGGGTTATTAAGCTTTGCTTTTGTATCCCCAAACTCATTGATCCACTCAAAGATTGACCATAACTTCGTCTAATTTCCTCCATATTCTTGTGGTTTGTTTTTGTTGCTCCATGTTAAAAATTTTCTGAGTATTTCAAATCCATCAAACCAGCCATAGTCATGCAGATTGTAGCAAGTCTTGAAAATGGTGCGGTCTTGTGTCTTCCCCTCCTACCCTTTCTTGCGAGTTGATCTTGAATTGAAGTCACCAATCACGAGCCAAGGCTACACGTATTGTATACGATATATATCGGGTTCCTCCATAATTCTCTTCTCTTTCTCTATCATTTGATCCATATACCCTTTATTACAAACTTCTTACCATTCACCGATTCGGCATCCATTGTTATGCTTTGATCGTCTCCTTCTCCACCATGTTCATGGTAGCGTTTTGTGGGTTCAAAGAACACCATATCCTTCCCCATTTTCGCTATACTCATAGTTATGCTCCACCATCCATCCATTCTGTGGCCATTAATGACATCTTGCATCTTTGCTTGCTTCACTTTCGTTTCCATCATTCCAAACACACTTAATTCTTTCCGTCTTATCATGTCTTTTACCTCAAACTGCTTAAAAGCTTTGTTTAGGCCCCTTACATTCCAGCATCCTATATCAATCATCTAATATTTCTTTTTAGGATTAGAGTGGTGCGTCGCAACATAACCACTATGTTAGGTTTCCCATAATTCGGAATCTGAGTGTTCTTACTAGCCTTCACTATCCCTTCTTTCCTTAAGCTTGTTTCACCTTTGTCTCTATTTTGCCCGGATTGTGCTAATTTCATTTTGTTTTTTCCTTTATTCTCGCCGCTTCCTTCTCTGTCTCTGCAATTTTGCATCCATATCTTGCATTACTATCGCATTAGGCTCCAGTGTGTGTTGTTGTTGTTGCCTTTCCCTTTTCGCTCTCCCAAATCCTTTGTTTGGTATGCTCATGTGTCTCTATATCCTTCCCTCCAATGCCCTTATCTTGCTCACGAAGTTTTGGGAATTCAATCGCTTTTTTTCCTTGAATTTCCCTCAGCTCGGGCCGTACCCTCCCTCTTTTTGTGTACCTTTGCTCATCGGGTTGTACCTTCCCTTTGTAACATCGCGAAGCTTTGCATCTGCGGACGTTTGCTTGGTGACTCCCACCGGCTTCTTCCTCAACATTGCATACTTCTTGGACCTCCTCTTGTTCTTTGTTTGGCCCTCTCTTTCTGGCTGAAGTTTTTTTTCCTTCGTATAATTTCCTCCTCCTCGCCCGTTCGCGACTTTCGTTCTCCGAATCCACACTTTCGAGTTTTTCTCGCTTCCTCTCTCAACCTTTTAGGGCATCGCTGATCAGAGTGCCCAAAAAATCTTGCACTCCTTACATCGGGGAGGTTTCGGTTTGTACTTTCAAAATCCACTTTATACACTCTCCTTCAAGAAGAATCAAGACTCTTCCGGATATGCGGCGATCAGTATCATCTCTCTACGCACAATCTCGCATAGTTCGTCCCTCGTCATATTCTCTATTAGTCGATCTGTGAACATAGGGATACCCATGGGCTCCCAACTTGGGGTGAAGCTAGGGGTGGGAATTTGGCCCTAACGACTTAACACCGATACGACCGACCGGACCACTAAGCCCCTATAAAGCCCCACAACAACTAAAGCCCTCACCGAGTTTAGGGGCGGCCGATCCGCCCTAATGCTTCTCTAGGGAGGGGCTAGGCTAAGATTCTAAAACATAGGGCCGACCTAACCAAGCCCTAACCGCCCTGTTTCACACTTTCACTATAAATACACATACCATAATTGTCCAACTCTTTGTTAAATATTTTCAATTAAAATAACATTGTCCTTTTGTAATTTATCACTTACACCCAAAGGGTACTTCCAATAACTTGTCTTATATAACAAAAACTTGTCAACTTAATGTACCATGAAGAACAATGAGCACTAGCCTTAATAATAAAAATAAGACTTTATTCCTTTGATCATCAAGTCAAAGTCCATAACTTATTATTCTCAATTTCTTTTTCACTTATTTCTTATAAATTATATTTTTATTCACATCCAAGCCAAGTCTAAAACTAAAGATTTCCTTCCACACCATTAAAAGCAAAATACTGAGTAGACATTTGTAACATAGAAACCAAAACAACCTTTGTCGAGGAAAAATGACATTTGAACCTTTCTCCATCATTTGTTCAAAAGCCAATATTTTCATTTCCATATACAAAGCTTGAATCACTTTTTAAATTAGAAAGGTAATATTATATTTGTTTGAATCTATTATAGAAATAATTTATGATATTACAAATAGTTTAACAACTTCCATGACCCTTAACCAAAACTATTATGTTTCTTCTTTATATCTATTACTTCTTCCTTTAAAATGATAATATAATTATTTTGTCTATGTATTTCAATTTAAAATATAATTTTAGTGAGGTTTGAGTACAAGGAAGAACAAATTCGAACTCTCGATGTCTTGAGTTCATTAGATTGTGGATGTGCATTTTAAATTTTTGGACTTATACAAGATTATTACTAGATTGGTTGGACTTTGAGTTTGTAGATTATTGTACATTTTTGTAATATAAATGAGTTTTAAAACTAATGTAGTAAAAAAAAATAAAATATATAGGCCCGGCCCTAAAGCCTTTAAAGAGGGCTTAGGATAAGGTAAGGGCTTGAGGTTTAGACTTGTGACCGACGACCTATCGACTTTAGGGCCGGGCCGACCCGGCCCTAATATTTGAAGGGCTTTAAATGTTTAGGGCCGGGCTAGCCCGACCCAGCCCATTGCCCACCCCTAGCTGAAGCCGTCTTTGTTCCACATTTCCATTGGCAATCCCTTGACCACCACCCAAATTGGAATGGTCTTTAATTCTCTCGTTTCTGCTTCAACAAAGGTTCTCCACGGCCTAACCACAAACAACTGGCTGGCAATGTGGAACGATCCTACGTCCAACACCGCCTGCCTCTCTTCATCCTTCTCAAATTTGAACGTAAACATCACATCCCCATATGGTTTCATGACAAAATTTTTTATCCTCCACGTTCTACTTACAACATCCTTCACAAAGTTATAACTTAACCTTTTTCCAACAAATGATCCAACAATCAAATTTTCAAATTTTTTATTGTACTCTGAAAACTGCGAGGTGGTGACATGAATGACTGGTTTCCCATTCACAATGGTTGGGGGGACGTATGCTAGAGCTGCACTTCCTACAGCTTTCTTCCCAATTGTATCTGCCCACGTACTCTTAGTGGCACCATTGTCCTGTTCCACATTACCACTTTTCAAGATTGATCACTGGGCTTGATCATAACCAGCTCTCTTGTCTTTAATGGTATCATCTTGCGTCTTGCACCCATCTGATGAGTTATTATTCTGTATCTCTATGCTTCGTGATGCTACTTGCTGCTCTGTTTCCACATGATTGGACTTTGCTGTGTCACTCTTCTTGTCAGATCCTAATATTCCGGATCTTATGTTTGTGTTTTGCACTGCCCTGTCTTGGATTACTGCTCCATTTTCCCCTTTCTCAGTGTGTAGCCCGCGTGTTCCAGGTATGTTTCCGTCATGTGTGATGCCATCAGTCAGATTGAGATCTTCTTCCTCCTCTCGATGGTTTAACAAATCATTGTGTATCCTAACCATTCTTCTCTGAATGAGTCTTTTCAATGACCCTTTCCCATAAAGCTTCTCGAACTCACTTTCTTGTTTCTCTGACTCCTCTTCATCTGTGGCACCTCTAGAAGGTGTTCTATGAGTTGCGCTCTCATTCTCTTGTGTTTTTCCTCTCTCCATTTGAATTTTTTCTATTTTTTTTTCTAAATGACTAAACTACCCCTAGTGATATTATCGCCCACTAAAGGTTGCCATTAACAACTAACCAAGCTTATTTTTTACTTCACAATTGTTACTGCTTACTGTCATGAATCAGGTATCCCGAATGACATTTGGTTCTTTCTGGCTAGAAGCCACAACACAAATAAATAAGGTTACCAAAAAAAAAAAAAACACACACACATGGATTTAGAGCTAGATCATTATATTAGATCATCTGGTTTTAGTGGCACACTTAAACAGGGACGGGGGACGAGAAGTGGAAGAGTAAACTGTTTATTCTTCGTTTTTGATGAATTTTCACATTTTCTTTGATCAATGCATCTTGGAAGTGATTTGTGTGTGTGTGTGCTTCATCATTTGTGGAATGTTCCAGGCATCAATTAAAGGAAATAGCATAGTGGACCATCTACGGTACAGAACGCTATCTCCAGTCTTAATCTGTTTGTACTTTGTTCTCTATTTGCGAATGCCAATCACTTGTGTTAAAGACTTAAAGTTTAACTTGTAAACTAGAAGCCTCCTCTCTAAAATGTCAGTCACTTGTTGAACTAGTTACCTCTTCTCTTTTGGAGCATCCGTGTAAAACGTACCCATCACTATTCACTAGTCCTTACAAGTTACAACAAAGGTGCAACACGAGTACAAATCTTATTAAATGCATAGAAAGAGTTCCATAAATATCCTAATTATTCGAAAGCAGATTCTGGTAAGAATGTTAGTATACAATATTACAAAAGCCGACAATTTTGTTTACAGTAAATGATGTTTATGATCAAAATCACACTTTTAACCATCTGGTGGAACTTGGAAGCCATGCAGACTCCATTGTTTGAACTCTGAACTTGTGGCTTGTGAGTCAACTGAAAGGGGTAGCTGGTTAGCATTGTCATTGATGTCTTCAACATACAATTACATTCACTCGAATCATGCATTCTAGATCAAGTGGGGGGTTAAGGTCACAGAACACAAGAATAAGGTAAACAAGAAGAAACAAATCAAATAAAATAGGCTAATAACACGTGGAGGCGCAATGCTAGATCAAGTAGCGCTTGGGCATAGAGGTAACAGTTTAGGGTTTAGGGTTTAGAGTTGAGTGTTCATTCTTTGTGAGTGAATTGAGAGCTCTTGTAATCTGTTACTCTGAACTTCTAGTAAAGCTTGGATCTCGCCAGTGTGGACGTAGGCAAATTGCCGAACCACGATATATCCTTGTCTTGTGGTTGGTTCTCTTTTGCCTTATTGTTTTACTTTATATGCTTGTTATTTGATATTGAGAAGTGTTGGGATATTGCTTGGAGGGTGTTGAAGTCTTGTCTAGTGTGAAGGATCGATCTTTGTGTAGGATTGATCCGTTTGTTGTGGGTAACGTTGTTTCCGCACTTAATTATTAACAACAATTGGTATCGGAGCGAGGTATACGACCTAGGATTTTGAGTTTTGGTAAAGAACCATAGTGCTCGAAATTTATGTAGACAAGGTGTTCGATAAAATTCCTGAGTGAGATAATTTTTTGGGTTATTGTGTGTGACTTGAAAAAGGGGCTCCCAAGATGTCAAATGCTAGATTTAAAGTAGAGAAGTTTGATAAAGAAGCAAAAGAAAAGATGGCGAGGGTGATGTCGAATGAGATGACTTCCACAAGCAAGTGGAAGGGTAGTTCGAAGAAGCCTTTAAAACATGTACGGTGCTACAATTGCAAAGAAAAGGGGCATTATCTATGTGATTGCTCTGGCAAAAAAAGAGTAACAAGATGAGTGGTAAGTTTGAGAATGAGGATGTTAGTGAAGCAAGTCTTGCTTCCGGCTTCGATGGGGATGATGTAAGTCTTTCGGTGTCTACACAAGACGACCACATGACCGATACATGGATTCTTGATTCCGGGTGTTCCTACCACATGTGTCCAAATAGGAAGTGGTTTGCTACCTATGAGAACTTGAGTGGAGGTTCCGT
Organism: Coptis chinensis; assembly: GCF_015680905.1. Lineage (NCBI taxonomy): Eukaryota > Viridiplantae > Streptophyta > Magnoliopsida > Ranunculales > Ranunculaceae > Coptis > Coptis chinensis. The sequence goes on along the minus strand of NC_141458.1, from coordinate 116,813,437 downwards.
TTTGATGGGCAATGGCGTTGCTTGTAAGGCGGTTGGGATTGGAACTATAATGGTCAAGATGCATGATGGTGTAGTGAGGACTTTAACGATGTGAGACATGTTCCTGAGTTAAAGAAGAACCTTATTTCTCTTGGTACCTTGGATTCCAAAGGCCACAATTTTGTGGGAAATGGTGGAGTCCTAAAGATTCTTAGTGGCTCTCTAGTCATTATGAAGGGTCAAAGACATGGAAACTTGTATACTTTGTTGGGTAGTACGTTGATAGGTGATGTAGATGGGTACATGCATTGATGATTCCGAGTGCACAAAATTGTGGCATATCGCCTTGGGCATATGAGCCAAAAGGATTATGCGAGTTGTGCAAAGCGAGGGGGCTCTTGAAAGACTTGGAGAAACCAAGTATGGAATTCTGGCGAGCATTGTGTCTATGGCAAGCGTCTGCGAGTCAAGTTTGGTACAAGCAAAGCACAAGCGCGAGGCATTCGGATTATGTGCATACGGATGTTTGGGGACCTTCTAGAGTGGCTTAGGAGGGAAACCCGGTATTATGTCTCTTTCATCGATGATTATACACGCTATGTGTGTGGGTATATATCTTGAAGTCAAGGATGAAGTTTTGAGACATTTAAGAAGTGGAAGGCAAAGGGTTGAGAATCGCACAAATAGGAAGGTGAAGACTTTACTGTCGACAATGGTGCGAGTATACATATAGGCCTTTCCAAGAGTTTTGTCTTGAACAAAGGAATTGCCCATTTGGGCGATGGGCACGCCAATGAGAATGGGTTAGCAGAGAGAATGAATCGCGACGCCGTTGCTTGAGAAAGCTAGGTGTTTGCTTTCCAATGCCAATCTTGGCAAAAGAGTTATGGCGGAATCACGGTGGCCATGGCGTGTTACTTGTATAATAGATCACCGGTTCGGCGATAGGCGCAAAACACCTTATGAGGTGTGGGCGGAAACCGGTGATTATGGTACTTTCGCGAGTGTTTGGATCTAGTGCTTACTACCACATGAATGATAGTAAACTTGATTCTAAAGCTAGGAAAGCAATATTCTTGGGCTATGCAAAGGAGGAGGAAAGGGATCACGGATTGTGGTGTCTAGAGAACCACAAGTTCTGGTCGTGATGAGGTTACCTTTGATGAGACCCGGTGCTACTTTTTAGCAGGCGGAGAATTTTGGAAATAGGGGTGATTCTATACAATCTCAAGTGATTGAGATAGAAGCGTCTAAGGATGCTAAAAGAGTGAGGTTCTTAGTGAAAGAACTATTCAACAAGAAGTAGGATTCACAATGGCGAAAGACAAACTTTGGCTAGATCAAAGCCAAAAAGTGTGAAACAAGTTATGAAATACGGGCATGATAAACCCGGTGAAGCATTATGGTCAACGGGACTCGGTTGCCTCTGTATTGAATATTGAAGATGATGAGCGGATAGTTTCAAGGAAGGCCATTGAGATACTCATTCTGAGGAGATTGGTCGGTGGATATGCGAGAAAATGGTGGAGGCTCGTGACAAGTTTTGTACTTGGGAATTTGTTTCATTACCTAAGGGGCAAAAAGGGTTTTGGGTTGTAGAAGGTTCTCTATGGAGTTGAGTTTCAACATTGGTTGGGGGTACTCCACATATGGTGGAGGCTCATGCATTGTTGATTGATGCCTTTCGTAGGCATGGCCCTTTGTGGCGTGATTGCTCTTTGTGAGCATGACTGAAGATAGCTCTTTGTGAGAAGATAGCTCTTTGTGGGTGGCAGCATGACACTCTTTTGTGGGTGGCTCTTTGTGAGCATGACACTCTTTGTGGGTGGCTCTTTGTGAGGCATGACACTCTTTGTGGGTGGCTCTTGGTGAGCATGACACCTTCTTTTGTGGGTGGCTCTTGGTGAGCATGACCTTCTTTGTGGGTGGCTCTTTGTGAGCATGACACTCTTTGTGGGTGGCTCTTTGTGAGCATGACACTCTTTGTGGGTGGCTCTTAGTGAGCATGACACTCTTTGTGGGTGGCTCTTTGTGAGCATGACACTTTCTTTTGTGGGTGGCTCTTTGTGAGGCAAGACACTCTTTGTGGGTAGCTCTTTGTGAGCATGACACCGCTTTGTGGGTGGCTCTTTGTGAGCATGACACTCTTTTGTGGGTGGCTCTTTGTGGGCATGACACTCTTTGTAGGTGGCCCTTTGTGGGCATGACTCTTTGTGGGTAGCTCTTTGTGAGCATGGCTCCTTCGGCGGTTAATTTGCGAGTTACGGATGGATGTGTTCTTCTTTGGATGTGTGCATTCCGGTTTTATGTGTTAAAACCTTTCGAGGTGGAGAATATAGAAAAAGGGATTTTTCGCTTTTTTGATGTTCGCCCCAGCGCTTCGAATACCGCGACTTCGCTCATGACTCCGATAATTTAAGCGACCCGGCTTCAAAGGAAAAGCGACCACTTTCATGGCTTTAACCCGTGGCGGCAGCCCGTATTTCCAGTAGAGCGCCAGCGCTCGAACTTTTTACCGGTGGGCCATTTACATTAACCATGAAATTTTGGTTTTGGTATAAAACAAAATTAGTCTTTTGAAAACCTAACTTTTCAAAAAAAAGAAAGAAAAAAGATTGTAAGAGAAATTCTTTGTGAGTTGAGTGTTCATTCTTTGTGAGTGAATTGAGAGCTCTTTATGTCTGTTACTCTGAACTTCAAAGTAAAGCTTGGATCGCCCGGTGTGGGCGTGAGGCAAATTGCGGAACCGCGATATATCCTTGTCTTGTGGTTGGTTCTCTTTTGCCTTATTGTTTTACTTTATATGCTTGTTATTTGATATTGAGAAGTGTTGGGATATTGCTTGGAGGGTGTTGAAGTCTTGTCAGTGTGAAGGATCGATCTTTGTGCAAGATTGATCCGTTTGTTTGTGGGTAGCGTTGTTTCGCGCTTAATTATCGCGAAAGCGTTCCTATGACAAAACAATCAATCTACACAAAGATCGATCCTTCAAAAATAGACAAAACTTCAATACCCCAAGAACTATCCCAAATTCTTCATTAACAATTTAACAAGCATATAAAGTAAATATAATAATGCAAAAGAGAACCAACCACAAGACAAAGGATATCGTCGGTTCGCAATTTGCCTACATCCACATGGCGGGCGATCCAAGCTTTCAGAAGTGAAATAACGAGATTACAAGAGTCTAATTCACTCAAAAACGAACACTCACTATTTCTAAGAATTTTCTCTCAATCTTTTCTTTCTTTTGGAAAAGTTAGGTTTCCAAAAAACGATTTTGTTTTATGCCAAAACCAAAATGAGCGATTCTTAGAAAAGATAAAACTGGCCGGCCCTCTACTTCCATACGGGTAAATAAAGTGTTACGAAGCGCTGGCGGCGAGGCTTTTAAATCATCGGAGTCATGATCACACATCGCATCTTGGCGGCCAACCACCGCGGAAAAGCGTCTTTTTCTGCATTCTCCACCTCGGCGAGGTTTTAACACACAAAACCGGTAACACATCCAGAAGAACACATCCATCCGTAACTCGAGCCATTTCGCGGCGGGCCATGCCCACAAGGGCCACCCACAAAGAGTGTCATGCCTCACAAAGAGCCACCCACAAAGAGTGTCATGCTCACCAAGAGCCACCCACAAAGAGTGTCATGCTCACAAAGAGCCACCCACAAAGAGTGTCATGCTTACAAAAGAGCTACCCACAAAGAGTGTCTTGCTCACAAAGAGCCACCCACAAAGAGTCATGCCCAAAGAAAAGCTGCGTCATGCCCATAAAAGGCCACCCACAAAGAGTGTCATGCTACAAAGAGCCACCCAAAAAGAGTGTCTTGCTTCAAAGAGCTACCCACAAAGAGTGTCATGCTCACGAAGAGCACGTCATGCATGCCCACAAAGGGCCATGCCTACGAAAGGCATCAATCAACAATGCATGAGCCTCCACCATTTGTGGAGTACCCCGAACCAATGTTGAAATTCAACTCCATAGAGAACCTTCTACAACCCAAAAGCCCCCTTTTGCCCCTAGGCAATGAAACAAATTCCCAAGTACAAAACTTGTCACGAGCCTCCACCATTTTCTGCATATCCGCAGGCCAATCTCGTAATGAGCATCTCTAACGGCTTTCCTTGGCTATCGGCTCATCATTTTCAATATTATATCGCCCAACGTTACCGGTCGGTTGACCATAATGCTTCACCGGGCTTATCATGCGTCTTTCATAACTTGTTTCACACTTCTCTTTGGCTTTGATCTAGCCAAAGCTTTAACGTCTTTCGGTTGTTGTAACTTCTTCTTGTTGAATAGTTCTCTTAAATGTCTCGAAAATTTCATCTTTGAACTTCAAGATATATACCCACATATGAGCGTGTATAATCATCGATGAAAGAGAGACATAATACGGGTTACCTTCCTTAGAAGCCACTCTAGAAGGTCCCCAAACATCCGTGATGCACATAATCTAGGATGCCTCTCGTCTTGTGCTTTGCTTGTAACTTGAACTTGACCTTTGCTTATATGACCGCAATGCTTTCAAGAATCCCATACTTGGTTTCTCCAAGTCTTTCATAGATTCTCGCTTGTACAACCGGACAATCCAATCCGCGCGGCATATGCCCATAGCATATGCCACAATTTTGTGCACTCGGAATCATCACTACATGTACCCACCGGCTACATCACTTATCATCGTACTACCCAACAAAGTATACAAGTTTCCATGTCTTTGACCGCTTCATAATGACTAAAGAGCGCTGGGATCTTTAGAACTCCACCATTTCCTACAAAATTGTGGGCTTTTGGAATCAAGGTACCAAGAGAAATAAGGTTCTTCTTTAACTTCGGGAACATGCCTCACATCGGTTAAAGTCCTCACTACACCATCATGCATCTTGACCGGTATAGTTCAATCCCAACCGTCTTACAAGCAACGTCATTGCCCATCAAAACGGAACCTCCACTCAAGTTCTCATAGGTAGCAAACCACTTCCTATTTGGACACATGTGGTAGGAACACCCGGAATCAAGAATCCACGTATCGGTCATGTGGTCGTCTTGTGTGAACACCGAAAAGACTTACATCATCCCTATGGCCGGGAAGCAAGACTTGCTTCACTAACATCCTCATTCTCAAACTTACCACTCATCTTGTTACTCTTTTTCGGGCTAGAGCAATCACATAGATAATGCCCCTTTTCTTTGCAATTGTAGCATCGTACATGTTTTAAAGGCTTCTTCGAACTACCCTTCCACTTGCTTGTGGAAGTCATCTCTCGTCGACATCACCCTCGCCATCTTTTCTTTTGCTTCTTTATCAAACTTCTACTTTAAATCTGGCATTTGACATCTTGGGGCCCATTTTTCAAGTCACACAATAACCCAAAAATTATCTCACTTTCGGGAATTTTATCGACACCTTGTCTACATAAATTTCGAGCACTATGGTTCTTTACCAAAACTCAAAATCTGGAGTCGGTATACACCGGCTCGATACCAATTGTTGTTAATAATCAATCAAGGAAACAACGTTACCTACAAACAAAGCGAATCAATCCTACACAAAGATCGATCCTTCAAAAAATAGACAAAACTTCAATACCACTCAAGTACTATCAACGCTTCCATTAACAATTTAACAAGCATATAAAGTAAATATAATAATGCAAAAGAGAACCAACCACAAGACAAGGATATATCGTGGTTCGCAATTTGCCTACATCCACATTTGGCGAGATCCAAGCTTTTCTAGAAGTCAGGAGTAGCAGATTACAAGAGAGCTCTCAATTCACTCAAAGAATGAACACTCAACTCACTAAGAATTTTCTCTTTACAATCTCTCTTTATTTCTTTTTGGAAAAGTTAGGTTTTCCAAAAAACTGATTTTGTTTTTATACCAAAAAACCAAAATCGCGATTCTTAATGGCGAGGCCAAAAACTCCGACTGGTGAAAGGCCTCTACTCTGAAGCGCTGTTGTGTTAAATTAATGAGCGCTGGCGCTTCTTTGACTGGTGGCGTAAATCAACTGAGTCATGGCGAAGTCGCCAGCTCTGGTGGCGCCTGACCGTGAAAAGCAGAAAAACGTCCTTTTTCTCTACAGTAACCTTACATCAATAGCACAAAGCTTGATTTGAAAAGGTCAACAACGGTTACGGTTCATTGTTTGAGGATTCACGAGAACGATTTGTTGGTTTCACCCACTCTCAGGTCCTTAACCTCTCTTTGGTACTTTTCCATTCTTCAGAAGTGTTTAGTCAACCCCCCAGCATGCATTCTACATGTGACCTACCGTTCCCAACAAGACATTTATCACGAAAGAAAGCTGTATCCAAAAAAAAAAAAAAAATCAGAAAAAAAATTATATGTACCAAAATTATATATCACACCCTCAGGAGTGATAAACCTAGTAACTCAACTTAAAAACTTCCAATATGAGTTAGGCCCTTAGACACTACTATCAAAGAAAGACAGAGCTTGTGTAGGTTAAAACGAACTTTACCCCTCACTTCCCACTACTCCTGATTCTCAGATCAACACTCATTATAATATTCTTATATGATTCTCAGACAATTAGAGAAATCAGAGAGCTACATTATTATTGCTTAAAGAAGTGCCACCTGTAGATAAAAACTCATCGGTCCCAAAAAACTGAAATTTGGTTTTGACTTTTGAACACACTCATCAATGATTTTTCAAACAGCATAAATAAGCTTCCAAGCTTATTCTGTCCTTCCTCTCTCTTTTTAGTGTTTGTATTTTACACCCAAAGCACTTAATTTATTTATATTTATGGGCAAGGTTTACAAATAGCGTAGGAAATACGAACCGCGTGAAAACCGTCAGTCCTTGCGTCCTTGGACTATCCCAAGAACTCAAAGTCTCAAACACATTACCACCGTTCATTATTTTTCTTGGGAAAAGTGTTGTCTTACATCGACGGTCCCAATGGCTTCGATAAAATTGCGCGGGCTTCACTGCTACTGTGTTTGAAAAACTGTGATCAAACCCTAAAATATTGATCATCAATATCGATTTCGTGTTATTGTTTTTTATTTCATTTTATAGCATGGATGCGCGACAGGGACAATACAAGAAAATATATTATTCGGATCTACATTCGGTACCAAGAAACTTTGGACAAGTGCCCCGTCTGGCGATCTCACTGAAATAGGCGAACGAGGAGTCAATCTCAGTGGTGGTCAAAAGCAGCGTATTCAACCTGCCTGTAGGGCTGGTCATCGACCTATTCGTGTCGAGTACTAGGGTGCTCAAGCTCGGCTCATGTATCTCTCGAGTTGAGTTCAAATTTTGTTCGAGCTTTATTTCATGCTCAAGCTCGACTCATAGAGTAGCTCAATGAGTCTAGATTCCTATTTTTCTAGGCTACAAATTTGAATTCGATCATAGGCTATAGAATTTGATTTGACTTGTATTACGTATAAGCTCGACTTCAACCACAAACTAGAGATAATTGAGTACAAATAAACTTTAAATTTTACCTCAAGACCAAAATAACTTGCTAAACTCGTCTAAATAAAATACTAAAATACAATTACAATTCACTAATACAACAATAACTGTTGGAATCTCTTGTGTATTTCTAAATACTAGTGTGTGTGTGCAAAGTGGAGGAGATGAACAAATAATGTTCTCTCCACTTTAGTGCATAATAGATAGTCCCACATTGGTTATCCACCACATCGGGTCGGGTTCAGGCTTGGGCTTGGGCTTACTATTGTGGGTAGTGGTTTGACCAATTGCCTAAACTTAACCTCTATAAATAGGACTGTGAGTCCATACAGGGGAGAGACTAATAGATCAGAAACCCATCTCAGAGAAACAGAAACGATAACATATCCTATTCTTCTTCTCTTCTTCCTGTAACTGCCAGAGAGAATTATATTGTTATTCTAGAGGGTAGGTGCGTTAATCTAAAAGTCGCATCTTTGTTAACCATTGAATCTCGGTGGAGAGGAAGGCCGCCACTGTTGCCTTTCTGCACCATTGGAAGAGATGAAATCTTTCCTTAAGGACAGCTTAATCCGCACCTTGGTTATTACCTGTTAATTCTGTCATTGTCTACTGTTCCTTCTATTCTACTCTAGTTGCTGTGTTGATACAACTATTCTAACAATAACCACTATCAAACAACTATTTTATGGCGTGTACATTATAAATACAATCAATATGTGTTGAGTAATTATAATCTAACACACTAACATAAATAATTATTCCAAATAAGCATTAACATAACTATATAAAGCGCGAACTGTGAGTAGCTCCAGAGCGTCTCGAGTTCGAGTTTTAAAATGTGCTCAAACTCGACTCATATTATTGAATAAGCGAGTCGAGCTTTCGACGAGCCGAGCTCGAGTTACTCAGGAACAACTCGACTCGATGACCAGCCCTACCTGCCGGAGTATTATACAAGGACGGAGATGTCCATCCGTGGGAGAAGATACTCAATGTTTGTGCAAAGCTACCAAATTATTGAAGAAACAATGAGTTCACTTAATCTGTCAATGCCTACCCCTTAGTGTCCCTTTCTCTTGTTCTCTGTTTGTGAAAAACTCAAATAGTGTTATTATATCGTTTTTACAGTTAATGTCGGATGGGGAAATTCTACAAGCTGCTCATTATCATCAGTTACTGGCCACTAGTGAATGCCCATAAAGAAACTGCTGGTTGTGAAAGGCTCGCCAGTGTTGGAATGCAATCATCAAAGTCTTTATTCTCTCATTTACTAAGCTCTCTTTTCCGTGCACCAATGTCTTTTTATGATTCTACACCATTGGGAAGGATACTTACTTGGGTAAGATTCTCCACGTTAGCACTTAACTTTCATAATGTAAGAGTGTCTAAGGCTTATCTCTCTGTCATGTTTTCTTCTTATACCGGTCTCTGCTGATTTAAATCTTGTTGACCTTGACGTCCCCTTCAATTTAGTTATTTCTGTAGGTGCTGCGATTAATACATATGCCAATCTAGGAGTATTGGCTGTTGTTACCTGGCAAGTCTTGTTTGTAAGTTTGTATCCATACCAATGGTTTACATTGCCATATGCTTACAGGTAAATACTGTTCAATAGGAGCAAATTTAACATGCACTTTTCAGTTTTCACGACCCGTATCATAGACAGAAAACTGAGAGAATAATTAAACACTGGGTTTACTTTTACTATATGTTTATGGTTTTAATCATTCTACTTCTTTGGTTTGAGTTGTGGAAACAGGTCTGAAACTCTTCACTGCACATAATGTACTAAAAATTCTAGATGCCTGAAAATGAAAAATATGATTTGTAAAACCGTAAAGTATATCTTGGAGTTGTTATTATTTTTTTTTTGGTTGGAAAGTGAGGTTGTTATAGAGGTCCCCTACCCGGCCTTTTCATTAAGATAAGAATAATTATAGCTTGTTACAATCTCACATAAACTTTTTCTACTGTATCATTATATATTATTTTCTTTACATCCTCTAAAAATAAACTAGGTAACTAACTCTATATAGCTAGCTCTTGGTATATTACTTGCCAAACATCTGCAAGTTTGTTATTTTCTGTCCGTTGGATCATAAGATATACATAATTACCCTTTTCCATCTTCGAACTCCTACTTGCTCACTACCAAAGAGACTAATTGGACAAATGTATGGTACGGGAAAGGGAGAGTGTTATTTCTCCATTCTTGTTCTGGAATGGTTCAGTGTGTGTTTCGTTATCCTGCTTCTCTTTTTCTAAACGTTAAACTGTGTTTTTAATCTAACATAGATACTATTTTGCTTTTGCAAAATGATTGATGCGGATCAATGGCACAACTAACCCTATATTAGCCAACCATCTAGCTGACTCTATACCAGGAGCAATTGTTGTGCCCCCAAAAACTATGAAGCACACCAATCCAATATAACGGAAGCGAACAACCAATATCAAATGTAGTAGAAGCAGCAACCCACAAGTTTAGTGTATGAAATAAATTAAATAACTCCTAAACAAGTTGTAAACCATTCACCAATTCAAATAAACAACCAAGGGAAGAGAGGCAAATATTTATGTAGTTTAGTTTGCGCCTAATCCATATGATGTTTAAGAACACTTCTCAAATGTTCTAAGATCACATAATCTTAATGAACAGAATGAATGAATAAACAAAATAAAGGGAAAAGATGAATTGAATCTATGTTTTATTGATTTGCGATAACAGTTTACAACATCTCTCTCTTTGGCTATTTCTCTCTCCTTTTTGTAATGGTTTTTCAGATAATCAACTAATGAATCTTCTTTTGCTCTGTCAGTTTTTATATAGTATCCTGATTTAGCTTTGACCCGTCCAATCTCTGATACGTGTCCATTGTCTTCTTCCTCCTCTTTCCCGCTCAATCCCTGCAAATGTTTAAACATAACTCCGAAATATACCGAAACATGGACCCTTATGTCAATGCTTCAAATTTTGAAATATCATTTATAATATCTCTAGGCACAATATTTGCCCACTATATCGCTCTCTCTTGAAAATTTGAAATTTCACTCAACAATTTCAATTTTTCGAAAAGCGGTTATATCAATTTGGCCCAAAATATCAACCTGGTCCATATTATCAGACAAAAATTTAAAACCAACCGTTTAGCTTTTCCATAACTTCAAGCTTCTCTCATACGCTACATCTTTTCCAGAACGCGATTTTCTTTACTGCATTCTTGCCTTCAAATCCTTATAAAGAAATCTAACTCTTACAGGTATATTTGTAACCTCCTGCATTTTGTTAGTTTTGTCATACCATATCTTGCCATAACTCACACTAATATAACTCACATCCTTATAATTATCACTAGGGTTTTTTCAAGATTGTTAAAATTTGAATGCCGTAAGCTTGGGTATGTTCATATTTACACTACTGTAAACAACACTATAGAATGTTTGATACTGTTTAAAAGTGTATATCTTTACTCTTTTAAGATTTTTGACTTAGATATTCTTCATCGTACTGTTTTGCCTATTAGATATATCCATTGTCTATATCGATCGTATATTGAACTTTCCGATATAACAATATTTATATCGCGATTTCGATAATCTAATAATTGTATTACTGATAATACGATATATATATTAAATTGATTGTACTAAAAATACCTTTGTCCTCGCATCTTTGTTTATAGTCCTTCCAATGGCCAGTGAAGATATCCCTCTCGATGATAGCATTAGTAGTGAAGGAACCCCTTCTGACGATAGACTTAGGAGTCATAATCTCGCCTCTACTTCTTCGAGGCGCTATTGACCCCAGACTTCTTGGGATTTGTCTTATGTTATAGAAGGGATCCCTTGTCATCATTTTGAAACCACTGTCTCAGAATCTGAGCGCGAAACTGTTGAAGATACAAGTTAATGGAAACATGGACTTAGCCCTTTCTTCATCAAAAGACCCAATCTAATGTTAGTTTAGACTGCTTATCAAATTCCCACTTCCCTTTATCTACAACACTATGCTGGTACTCGACATTTTACCAAATGTCAAAGTGGCACGAGACGAGCGATCATTGTCACTGTTGGTCAACTCACCGTTGGATTGAGATTTCCTCTGACCAATCTCGATCGCGAAGTACTAACCATCTGAACATTTCTCCTAGTCAAGGAATGGGGAATTTCTTGAGGTTAATGTTTATCTGCAATTATTATAATAGCCACCTTTCCCCAAAAAAGCATGAAACCGATAGAATTAGATTATCCGATATCCTTAAGCATTATAAATTTAGTGAAAAACTTCCTGAATATTTTTACCTTAGAAAATACAACAAATCAACCATCAAGGGTATTATCCGTAAAAATCGTAAAAACGACAAGGAATGGACCAAGTATCCTATCATTGTTTTAGGTGGCTGGGAAAGTGCCGATCCTCCAGTAAAACCTCCTCTGAAATATCAAGTCTTCAATTCTTCAGGTATACCCTCCTTTTGACTTAACTTCGATATTTATATATATCGGAATCCCACTTTGACCCCAGCCTTTCTGTATATTTTCAGTACTCCTCCCTCATTTTGAAAAAGCTCGTGGGAACTCCGACAGAGTGCTTAAACTCTTAGAATGAATTGATGAAGAAATCGATATCAGAACTGGGGCTGATAAAGAAGGGAACCCTCGCCTTACTGTTTCTCTCCCCGACATCAAAAATTATCGAGCACCTCTTTATGTTCTTCAAATTTGGGCTCTTCACAAAATGGGTCAGTCGCTAATTCCCACTCAATCTCCTTCAACAAATCCTTTAAACGATCCTTCTTTTCTTATGTCCTCTTTCGCTTTGCATGAACTCCCTCCTAGTCTTCCCCAAAGTTTCTTCGATTACTTAGATAACAATCTTACCATGACTCCAAATCTTTTTCTTCAAATTAAAAAAAAAAAGTTCATGATTTTTATGAGTATCCGCTTTTACAAAATATATTTGACCAATATCGTTTACTGTATACAGATATAACCCCTCGATTGTCAGCGAACCCAAGTGTTAGTTGCCAATTTCCTGCTAAAGGAAAAGAGAAAGCTGCTGACACTACATCGGCCAAAGCTCCACAGGACAAGCATCCTGCTCCACCCTCAGACATTCGGACCTCTTCTTCCAAAGATAAGCATTCTGCTCCTCCTAAAGATACATCTCATACTTCCTCGCAAGATACCCATACTCAATCCAGTTCCAAGAAACGCATAAATTGGGGGGAGAGTGGGCTTGCTGAAGGACAAACACTCGAATCCATTCTTTCTGATACTCGTGAATTTTTCAAGTCTGTATTCCATCTATGTGATGGCAACAATATTCCTTTAACTGCTTCGCTCTTTGCTGATAATCCCCATGAAGATTTAGGCGTGTCCCTGTCTTCCAGCTGTGTTATTCCAAAGGATAAGCTTGCTATGCGCGATGTATCTCCTTCCCAACGCTTAATAAACTTCTGCGATACTATGGAAAAGGTATAAAGGGAGAAGATGAATTAAATCTATGTTTTATTGATTTGCGATAACAGTTTACAATATGTCTCTCTCTATTTCTCTCTCCTATTTGTAATGGTTTTTCTGATAATCAACTAATGAATCTTCTCTTGCTCTTCTAGTCTTTATATAGTATCTTGATTTAGCTTTGACCCATTCAATATCTGACACGTGTCCCTTGTCTTCTTCCTCCTCTTTCCCGCTCAATCCCTGCAAATGTTTAAACATAATTTCAAAATATATCGAAACATTGACTCTTATGTCAATGCTTCAAGTTTTGAAATATCACTTATAATATCTCTAGGCACGATATTTGCCCACTACAATCCACAAACAAATAGATAAATTTCCAATATAAAGAATATTCAAAAGTGTACAATAAGCTCTCACAGAAACTCGAACCTGCCCTATTCTTCTTCTCTTCTTCCTGTAGCCGTCAGAGAGAGTTATATTGTTGTTCTAGAGAGTAGTTTATTCTAGTGCAAAGTCAAACTACTATACACCATTGAATCCTGTGAGGAAGACGCCACTGCTGCCTTTCTGCACCACTGGAAGGGGTGAAATCTTTCCTTAAGAACAGTCTAATACGCGAATATGCTTGTCTTTGTACATTGCTCAATTGCAAACTTGGTTTTGCCAATATTCTTGTATATAAGTTGGATGTTTTCTTCCTTGCTTGATTTCTGCTGAACACAGATGTCTGTAATGCTGATAGAATCAACGTACACATTGTCCCTGTTGAGAAGTGCTCTGGCATCTGCAATGCTGAAACCTAGGATTATGGCTTTGATGAAACGTGCCCATCTTCTTAGATCACTTGTGTCCAAGGTATCAGGTTGTGTCCTCAGCTCGATCTTTCTCTCCTGAGTAAGTGAGATATTAGAACACTCAAACATAGGTACGGACGAAAACATCATTAAATTGAAATTTTAAAGATCAATTGGCAGGATTTCTACCTATGGATCCAAACCTAGGTCGATGCTTCTTTCAATGGTTAAAATAACACGTATGTGTTCCCATTCACTTAGCATGTAACGGTACCTATGCTTAGGAATACATAGAGCACAAGATATCACCTCTTCTTCTTGCACTTGGTTGGACATGCTTCTTTTTTGCAGTTAGATTCGCTGAAAGAGAATGAGACAGGGAAGTTGGTAGTGTTTCTGGCAAGTGTGAATGTGGCGTTTAATAATCCATCTAATAATAAATACATGTTGAATACGATATTATAAGTGTTATAGTTGTAGGAGTTGTAGAAGAAAACTCGTTTAGAAGGTTTTTATTCCTTATTCAGTTTGTAGTTTGAACACGATTTGCTAAAAAAAATCTGAAATTGAGCTTAGATTATTATTAATTTAACAAGTATTGATGTTTTTTTTTCCTAAAGTTTTGAAACTGTCATTCAAGATTGATAATTAACATGGTTTTTTTGGATTTTAATTATAATTATATAGGGGAGGCACATCTAATTTAATATAAGAGATAATTATATTATTTAAGTGATATTAGGGAGTTTTTTTTTTCTAAATTATTAATAAAAGATGACTTGTTCTAAATTCAGGGAGAAAAATAGATAATAATTATATAATTCAAGTTACATTAGAGGATTTTTCTAAATTATTAATAAAAGAAATTTTTAATTTTTGTGAGATTTCTACAACAACTCACACTTTTGAACCGAATTTGTGAACACACTGACGTGGCAAGCAGAGAGACCTTGATTTTCAGTACTTCTTTGACCAATACACACGCACTCCCTGCCTGATGAGTGCCACGTCAGTGTGTTCACAAATTCGGTTCAAAAGATTCGGTTGCTATAGAATTTTGGAAATGTTTATAAATTGAACCAATAAAGAGATTTCAATTTGACTACTCCTTAGAGATAGTGTAGAGATTCACGTGACAAGAGCCAAGAGAAATTGATTGTATTGTGTTGATTCTATGTGGCCTACTCCCAATAGACATCAAACCATCTTTTCCAGCGGCACAGAAACAAAAAACAAGGTAGAAAAGTTTTCAAAACAACGATTAAAAATTGATGATTTTGTCGTCAAATTCCGCACGTGTCTATAGTAATGGGGTCTCTTTTCTTGACGGATATAATTGGAGTCTTAATTTAATTGGGTCTTCGAATTCATATTGGGTACTTCACTCCTTTTGGTTGGTGCACTCATAAATCATGAATTCATGACTGGCAAAAATTTCACCACTCGATCACTCAATAAAGTGATGGGTTTGTTTTACTATCAAGAAAATAAAAAGTTATGTGTTTGTTTTTTTTTGCAAATATATAGACTTGAAGTTCAATATCTTGGAAAATCTCCAATCCATACTCTAGTAGAATTGAGTAATTGACAATGAGGATGCCTTCAAATTATTCGTTGAGTCTAACTGCCGTGTAGCACGTCGGATACTACCATAGTGGATGGCTGGATGCCTTCAGAATTAAGATGATAGTACACTCCAACAGCTGCCCATTTATTTATGGAGGACCATTTTGTGCTTTTGTGAATGACCACCTAAATGAATGACCACCTAAATAGCCATTCAAAAACAAAAGATCACTTTCTTTTAACCACTATGTTTCCCCACTAAAAGTGGTCTTCTCCAAATACACACAAAAAAACACGGTTAATCCAATTTGTTTTTTTTTTTGTCTATATTAGAAAAATTAGGAAGAGACCCTAATTTTCTAGTGGAGGAGAATTGGCTCATCTAGTCGGGGATAATACTCGTTAACCTTTTTTTTTTTTTTCCAACTATTTTGATAACAAAAGTGAACTAAATATTCTAACAATGCTTGCATTGGCTAAAATTTTTACCGTAAAATGAGAGAATAGACTAGTTTTATATGAAACAAGACAAGTTGATGCCCTATATAAATATGTCCATTGCTATTTGCTAAGAATAGGAATAAATAAGTTAACTCTTCTAATATGGAATGATAGTATGATACTCATACAATAAAGATTAGAGAATGAACGATCTTCTAACAATCACATATACAGTTTGTAGGATGCTGTATCCTAGACTCAGTATGTTTGGCTCATAAATTTTGTAAGTTGTATCCTAGACTCAGTATGTGTGGCTAATAAATTTTGTAAGTTCGTGTGGCCAGTGTGTGGGATATAGACTCATATATTTTCAAGAGATTTGTCCTAATTGTTGAGTTGTGCAAAACTGCATATCTTAATTAACGCCCGACATTGAAGTCAATGCGGTGTTAAGGGATCAGAATCGACCCAGGAGAGTTAAAACCGGAATGAGCAAGAGACAGAGAGAGGTTCTAATTTTCTAAATATATAAGTTAACCGTTCAACGCGGGTCTTTTTCATAGTTTTACTGAAAACACTCGGTGTACGTCGATTAAAATCAACGAAACTTGACCAAGTTATTTCACTTTGTATTTTTATATATTACGTGAGCCATGACGACTTCCAAATTCCATGCAGAACCACACACTAATAAATGTATTTCATTTATGATCGTTTCGGCAGCAGCAAAGAGAGTGAGGAAGAGTTTCATTTCAACTTTGCTTCTTCTTTCACAATATATATATTACCGATATTCAGAAACCGGTTTTCAGTGGCCGATATTCCTGTCAACTTAGCTGTTATTCAGTTTTCAGAACTTGAGGTACAAGATCAATCCCATTTGGCCATTCAGAGTTATTTTTGTATTATTATGTATTTTATATTCTATATTGAAAAAAATATATATTTATACATGTTTTTAGAATAGTTGATTATTGGCCTGAACCAAATTTAAAGGTGTTTGTTTAACTTAGAAGAAGAAAATTTATTTCCATTGTTTTGATATTCTATGAACTATTGCACTTGGGAGATTGGATTGTTGTTTAGATTTTTATAATGTGTGCAAATGGATGCAATAATTAGCAAATGAGTGCTTTCCCTGTTTTTGGCAAACAAAAATGTGTTAAACTCAGTTTATAGTGTAACATTTTTGACTTGTGGGGATCTAATTGTGCAGTTGAGCTAATATGAGTAGTTAAAAAGTCTTTTTCTTGTCAATGCAGAACTTGAAGGATTATTTAAAGGATAAAAACATGAAGGATGATCTCTGGGTTCTGTTTTGCGAGGAACCTAATTGTGTTGGGAAGGAATGTGGTTCAAGTTTTGTGTCAATTACCGATCCAAGTTCATGCATCAACCATGTCTCTGTCCTTTTCTTCAATATCGTGCTCTTATTCATATTCTTTTTCAGCCTACTTCGCAAGTCTTCGTCGAGAAAAATACAGATTCCTATACGTTTTAAGCGATTTTCCCATTTAGAGGGATTGTCTGCAGCCTTTAATGGCTGTTTAGGAGTGCTTTACTTAGGTTTAGGGATTTGGATGTTGCGAGAGCAGTTGAAACGATGGGGGACTGCTTTACCACTGCATTGGTGGCTAGTGGTATTGTTTCAAGGTGTTACATGGTTGTTTGTGAGTTTAACAGTGAGCCTCAAAGCAAGAAAACTCTCTAAACGCTTTCTGAGACCATGGTCGATACTAGCTTGCTTGTATGCTGGGATTCTGTGTGTTTTCTCTCTTATAAATGTCATTTCAAACAAAGAAGTATCCGTCAGGCTTGTTTTAGATGTTTTATCTCTTCCAGGTGCAGTTCTGTTGCTATTATGTGCTTTTAGGAATGAATATGAGGAAACTGGACAGACTATAAAGGGGAATGGTGTCTATACACGCTTGAATAGTGAGACTGACGGAAGTAGTATTACTGACTCTGATACGAACATATCTCCCTTTGCAAAAGCTGGATTTTTTAGTACAATGTCATTTTGGTGGTTGAACCCTTTGATGAAGATGGGTAAGGAGAAAACTCTTGAGGATGAAGATATTCCTCAGATGCGTGAAGTTGATTGTGCAAAGTCATGTTATTCATTATTTATGGAGCAACTGAACATACAAAGGCAGATTAGACCATCCACTCCACCTTCAATTTTGTGGACAATAATTGTCTACCAGTGGAAAGGAATTTTAATTTCTGGGTTCTTTGCACTGCTTAAAATACTGACTCTGTCTTGCGGTCCTCTCCTTCTTAATGCTTTTATTGAGGTTGCTGAAGGAAAACAAGCTTTTAAGCATGAGGGCTATGTTTTGGCTTTATGTCTATTCCTTGCTAAATGCTTAGAATCTTTATCACAGAGGCAGTGGTACTTCCGTAGTAGAATTGTTGGCCTCCAAGTAAGGTCTTTACTCTCGGCAGCCATATTCAAGAAGCAAATGAGACTCTCTAATGCTGCTAAGTTGAAGCATTCATCTGGGGAAATAATGAACTATGTCACAGTAGATGCTTATAGAATAGGTGAATTTCCCTACTGGTTCCACCAAACGTGGACAACAAGCCTCCAGTTGTGTATTGCATTAGGCATTCTTATTCATGCTGTTGGGCTTGCAACAATTGCAGCATTGGCTGTAATTGTTCTAACTGTTCTCTGCAATACTCCCCTGGCAAAACTACAACACAAGTTCCAGACTAAGCTCATGGAGGCACAAGACGAAAGACTGAAGGCTACAGCAGAGGCCCTTGTGAACATGAAGGTGTTGAAGCTGTATGCTTGGGAGACTCATTTCAAGAATGTTATAGAAAAGTTGAGGAAAGAGGAATACAAGTGGTTATCTGCAGTGCAGCTGCGTAAAGCATACAATGGGTTTCTCTTTTGGTCTTCGCCAGTACTGGTCTCAGCTGCTACTTTTGGAGCATGTTACTTCCTTGGAATTCCTCTTTACGCTAGTAATGTTTTCACATTTGTAGCAACTTTACGTCTTGTTCAGGATCCTATTAGATCCATACCCGACGTTATTGGAGTTGTTATTCAAGCAAAAGTAGCACTAGTCCGGATCATAAGGTTTCTCGAGGCACCAGAGCTGCAGAATGGAACTGTCAGACAGAAGCTCAATGTGAAGGAACTCAAAAATTCAGTCTTTATAAATTCTGCTGATTTTTCGTGGGAAGAAAATCATTTGAAGCCCACGCTAAGAAACGTAAACCTAGAGGTTAAACCTGGTGAAAAGGTGGCTATCTGTGGAGAGGTTGGCTCAGGCAAATCAACCCTTTTAGCTGCAATTCTTGGAGAAGTCTCAAATGCCAAGGGAAAGGTGTGTTCTTATTACATTTCATCTTTTTTCTCTCTCTCTCCATAGCTTAAATGAATTATAGTAGGGTTGTAAGAAGTCTCGTTTTAGTTTGTAATTCACAATGTCCCCTTAGTAAGTTAGTATGCAAGCATACCATCATAGGATGAATCTGAGTAGAAATTAATATATGTCATGATAATAGTACCAATATATATCCTGATAACAATACCAGAAATTTATATTCTGTTACTAGTGTGGATTGCCACAATTTTGGTTCTTGTCATTTTAAACTCTATAGTATTGTCAAACAATGAAAAAGTAACTTTACAAAGACAAAGACAATAACAAATCTTACATTACAAATCTTTAGTAACTTTGTCAAAGGTCGAGAAGCATGTCTACTTATATTCAGAATAAGTTGGGCACAGTGCTCAGATCCATTTTAAGTAAAAACCATAAACAAGTATAGATGATTGACATGGTGCCTTTTTCTTCATTTTACAGATTCAAGTATATGGGGAGATGGCTTATGTTTCTCAGACAGCATGGATTCAGACTGGAACAATTCAAGAAAATATACTATTCGGATCTAGCTTCAATAAAGAGAGGTACCAAGAAACTTTGGAGAAGTGTTCACTGGTGACAGACCTTGAGGTGCTACCATTCGGTGACCTCACTGAAATAGGCGAACGAGGAGTCAATCTCAGTGGTGGTCAAAAGCAGCGTATTCAACTCGCCCGAGCATTATACCAGGACGCAGATGTATATCTGTTGGATGATCCATTTAGCGCCGTTGATGCTCATACTGCAACAAGTTTATTTAATGTAAATTTTTTAATATAGTCCTCCTAAACTACACTATTGTGGATACTGATTTTTGGTGGAAGCTAACTTGTATTGTCACAGGAATATGTGATGGAAGCTCTGTCAGGGAAGACAGTCCTACTTGTCACTCACCAAGTTGACTTTCTCCCGACATTTGACTCAGTTTTGGTTAGTGTGCAAGCCACCTTTTACTACGTACTTAAATTTTTTTAAGACGATTTGTGTTGTAAATTTAGTTTATCTTACCTCCATTTAATTTTTTCGCTCATTGATCTATTGCATGTTGACACCAGCCAAGCTATCCCCAAGTCGGGTGAGAAGATACTAATATTTGTTCAAAGTTACCAACACATTTCAAAAACAAACATTCCTCATATCCTGTCAATGCCCACCTCCACACATTTTGGGCTTCGGAGCTCAATTTAATGTGACAGGGGTTAGGATATTGGCACATTGTACCGTAAGCATATAATTTTAACACTTAGCCTCTATCCTTTGATGGTTCTCAACCTTTCCTCTCTTATATGTCACCCTTTACATGAGAGATTTAGAAATTCAAGTAATCCGTACTTTTCCAGTTGTGGCTTCTTGGTAACTTAAACAATTATTATGTCATTTTTACAGTTGATGTCGGATGGAGAAATTCTACATGCTGCTCCTTATCATCAGTTATTGGCCACTAGTCAAGAATTTCAGGTCCTTGTGAATGCCCATAAAGAAACTGCTGGTTCTGAAAGGCTCGCCAACGTTGTATCTTCCCAGAGAACTGCAGCACCTACCAGGGAGATTAAGAAAGCACATAATGAGAAACAATTGGCAGCATCAGCAGATCAGTTGATTAAGTTAGAAGAGAGAGAATCAGGAGATGCTGGCTTAAAACCTTATTTACAGTATCTCAACCAGAACAAGGGATACTTATACTTCTCTTTTGCATGTCTCGGTCATTTTGTGTTTGTGGCTGGCCAAATATTACAGAACTCTTGGATGGCTGCGAAGGTTGAGGACCCTCACGTTAGCAAATTGCGACTGATCATAGTATACTTGATTATCGGATTCTTGTCCACATTGTTTTTGCTTCTTAGATCTATTTCTGCCGTTGCTCTTGGACTGCAGTCATCAAAGTCTTTATTCTCACAATTACTGAGCTCTCTTTTCCGTGCACCAATGTCTTTTTATGATTCAACGCCGTTGGGAAGGATACTTACTCGGGTAGGAGTCTCCAAGATAGAACTTAACATTTGTTATGTAAGGGTGTGTGAGGCACTGAGGCTTATCTCTGTTATTCTTTCTTCTTATACAGGTCTCTGCTGATTTAAGTATAGTCGACCTGGATGTCCCATTCAGTTTTATTCTTGCCGTAGGTGCCACCACTAATACATATGCCAATCTAGGAGTATTGGCTGTTGTTACTTGGCAAGTCTTGTTTGTTTCCATTCCAATGGTTGTCTTGGCAATATGCTTACAGGTAAATATTAAATCGATACAGAGATTTACTTTTGCGAAAGAGAAAGAGTGGCACCAAAATGAAATAGTTAAACATTCACTTTTCATGACCTTTGTCATGCATGAAACTGTAAGAAGCTGGTTGAACATGGGGTTGATCTTTACTCTATAGTATGCAAGTATGGTTTAAACCATCTTGCTTCTTTGGTTGAAGTTTTGGTTACAGGTCTGAAACTCTTCTTTGAACATAATGTATTGTACTGCACTTCATAGATGCCTGATTGTCCTGAAAAAGATGAGGACTAAAACTGAAATGTATATCTTGGAATGGTTTTACTCTCTCTATTGGATCATAGGGATTCGTTATCCCTCTGCCATCTTTGAACTCCTACAGTCCTACTCCCTACTTCCTCACTACCAACAGATTTGACAGATGTATGACGGGAAAAGGAGAAAGTTTTTCTCCATTATTCTTCTGAAATGTGTGAATTTCTTCTGGCAGATTGAATTTTATTTCCCTCTTGTTTTCTCTTGTTATGTTGTTGTTTTCACTCTAGTTTGTGTTATCCTGATTCTCTTTTCCTAAACTTGCAATTGTGTTTTTGAACACACAGCGATACTATTTTGCTTCGGCGAAGGAGTTGATGCGGATCAATGGCACAACTAAGTCCATGCTAGCCAACCATCTAGCTGAATCTATAGCAGGGGCAATCACAATCAGAGCTTTCCAGAAGGAAGACCGATTCTTTGCTCAGAATTTGGACCTCATCGACACAAATGCTAGTCCATTTTTCCACAACTTTGCAGCAAATGAGTGGTTGATTGAGCGTTTGGAGATCTTAAGTGCCACCGTTATTTCCTCCTCAGCACTTGCAATGGTTTTACTTCCCCCTGGAACTTTTAGCCCTGGTGAGCTAAAACTTTTCTTCTACTTTCGGCTGTTATTATCCCATCCTCGATGTTAACATACTAGATTTATTTATTTCATTTTATATTGATAATGGTCCGATGGATGAGATCTTTATCTATACTCTAGCTGTCCAATTTTTTATATATTTATTGTTGTTAGATTCATTGAATGGACTTGAACAGAAATTAGATTATGATGACCTTCTTAGTCATTGTCTGGCTAATGGGTGATTTTATTGCTAATTTTATGGTGGCAGGATTTATTGGAATGGCATTTTCATACGGTCTTTCATTGAATATGTCCCTGGTTTTCTCAATTCAAAATCAGTGCACACTAGCAAACTACATCATATCTGTCGAAAGGCTAAACCAGTACATGCACATTCCTAGCGAAGCCCCACTGGTTATTGATGAGAATCGCCCACCTCCCAACTGGCCCAGTGTTGGCAAAGTAGAAATTCAAGATTTGAAGGTAAACTTTTACGTGTATGCAACTTTGAATTTAAACGTGAATTTAGGCTTCATGGTTTATGAAGATCAATATACTAAGAAAAGTTTTCATCACACAGATCAAATACAGACCTGATACTCCACTTGTTCTACGGGGTGTCAGTTGCACAATTGAAGGTGGGCACAAGATCGGGATTGTCGGACGTACTGGCAGTGGGAAAACAACTCTTATCAGTGCCTTGTTTCGTTTGGTGGAGCCGGCAGGGGGGAAAATTGTCATAGATGGCCTTGACATTTCCACCATTGGGCTTCATGACCTTAGATCACGTTTCGGGATCATCCCTCAAGATCCTACTCTTTTCAATGGGACTGTGAGATATAATATGGACCCATTATGTCAACATACTGACCTGGGAATATGGGAGGTACTTCAGTTTCTGTTTGGCCTTTAGTATGAAGAGAGTTATACTACAACTTTGAAATGTGAATACCGTATATAACTCCTGAAAGCCCTTTTGTATCTCTATTGCACCACCAATTTGTCTTTTCCTAATGGTCCA
The DNA here is from genome assembly GCF_015680905.1 of Coptis chinensis. Lineage (NCBI taxonomy): Eukaryota > Viridiplantae > Streptophyta > Magnoliopsida > Ranunculales > Ranunculaceae > Coptis > Coptis chinensis. Next base: position 116,790,211 of record NC_141458.1, on the reverse strand, counting down.
CATAGCATGGATGCAGTAAAACAGAGACATTTCAGATGATTTTAAAATCTAATTACAGTATACAATCTTAGATAACATTTAATTACCACAACAGTGCATATTTTATACTTAATTTTTCAGTTTTGATAGTTCATAGTTTGGATATAACTTTCGTAAGTGCAACCTCACTAGAAACTTTTTAGTACGTATAAGGAAAACTAGAGTAATTGGATTTTTTGTGTGCACTTCTGTAGGTACTTAGAAAATGCCAGTTGGAAGAGGCCGTGCAAGATAAGGAAGAGGGTCTGGATGCTCCCGGTAATAGTTTAAGCTTTTGGGATTCTTTTATTATGAGCGAGGAATGATTTAATAATAAGAAATTTGGTGTTGCAGTGGTAGAAGATGGATCGAACTGGAGCATGGGACAGCGGCAATTGTTTTGTTTGGGCCGTGCTCTGTTGAGGAGAAGTCGTATATTAGTGCTTGATGAAGCCACTGCATCAATTGACAATGCAACAGATACAATTCTCCAAAAAACCATAAGAACGGAATTTGCTGATTGCACTGTGATCACAGTGGCTCACAGAATACCCACTGTGATGGACTGCACAATGGTGCTTGCTATCAGTGATGGTGAGTTATATCTTTGACCCAATTAGTGAAGTAACTTCACCACACCAACCATGTCACAACTTGTCTTCATGAACCATCATGGAAGTATTAGTTGCTTGTGCTATTAGATTGGTTGTGGCCTGTGGATCATAACAGTTGGAATTGTTTCTAAAGATGGATGGTTTTATTTCTTTTCAGGGAAACTGGTGGAGTACGACGAACCGATGAAGTTGATGAATCGCGAGGGATCATTGTTTGGGCAGCTTGTCAAGGAATACTGGTCTCACAGTGAAGTTAGCTGACAGTTAACACCAATGTATATAAATGTGTTTCCAGAACGAACAAGATACGGGTTGAGAAGGGGGAATTAGCAAAGTTAGACAAGTATGGTCCTCACAAGAAAATAAGTAGTCTGAAAATATAACTTTGGATGCACTGAGAAAAGATTCAGGGAAAGGGCCAAAGGTTTTGATTCATGCCTTTGAGGCTGTACATATTTTTTGTATCGGAATTAGTATACTCCAATTGTATTTAGTATAGGAATTGAGATATTTTAGGGGTCTATTTTAGCCTGTTTTAGTGATATGATTAAAACGCCAACTACAATGAATACTTCAGATATGTTTGATGTTTCCTCTTTGCTGCTTGTCACTTTGCAGTTTATACTTCACAGTTGGTACCAACGTTCATAAAAGGTTCATACCATGGCCTTCCAGGTCACTAACGTTCACACAACTCGAATCATGGGTTTGGGATCGAGATTAAAATCTGATGAATGATTTTAAAATCTACTATTGTTGATCTGAATTTAAAATTACAATGATGGATTAAAAACTTTTTGCTTTTTGGGTTTAAAAATCAGCCAAGTAAAATAGACAATATCAACAAAAAAAGGGAATAAAGATTAGAGAATGTATGATCTTCTAACAATCACATATACAGTTTGTAGTATGTTTGGCTCATAAATTTTGTAAGTTCGTTTGTCACAACAATGAAACAAAAACGAATCGTGCAAAACTGCATATCTTAATTTGAAGTCAATGCGGTGTTAACTGTTAAGGGATCAGAATCGACCCAGGAGAGTTAAAACCGGAATGAGGCAAGAGACAGAGAGAGGTCTTTTTCATAGTTTTACTGAAAACACTTGGTGTACGTCGCTATAAAATCAACGAAACTTGACCAAGTTGTTTTCACCTTTTATTTATTATATTACGTGAGCCGTGACGACTTCCAAATTCCATGCAGAACCATACACTAATAAAATGTATTTCATTTATGATCGTTTCCGCAGCAGCAAAGAGAGTGAGGAAGAGTTTCATTTCAACTTTGCTTCTTCTTTCACTATATATATATTACAGATATTCAGAAGCCGGTTTTCAGTGGCCGATATTCCTGTCAACTTAGCTGTTATTCCAGTTTTCAGAACTTGAGGTACAAGATCAATCCCATTTGGCCATTCAGAGTTTATTTTTGTATTATTATGTATTTTATATTCTATATTGAAAAAAATATATATTTATACATGTTTTTAGAAAAGTTGATTATTGGCCTGAACCAAATTTATTTCCATTGTTTTGATATTCTATGAACTATTGCACTTGGGAGATTGGATTGTTGTTTAGATTTTTATAATGTGTGCAAAAGGATGCAATAATTAGCAAATGAGTGCTTTCCCTGTTTTTGGCAAATGAAAATGTGTTAAACTCAATTTATAGTGTATTAGTATGCATCTTTTTTGGCGTTCTTAAATGATGTATTAGATAAAAAAAAAAAAGTACTATTTGACTTGTGGGGATCTAATTGTGCAGTTGAACTAATACGAGTAGTTAAAAAGTATTTTTCTTGTCAATGCAGAACTTGAAGGATTATTTAAAGGATAAAAACATGAAGGACGATCTTTGGGTTCTGTTTTGCGAGGAACCTAATTGTGTTGGGAAGGAATGTGGTTCAAGTTTTGTGTCAATTACCGATCCAAGTTCAAGTTTTGATGTTTCCTCTTTGCTGCTTGTCACTTCACAGTTGGTACCAACGTTCATAAAAGGTTCATACCGTGATAAAAGGTTCATACCGTGGCCTTCCAGGTCACTAACGTTCACACAACTCGAATTCAAATAGAGCAATGAATCATGGGTTTGGGATCGAGATTTGGGATCGAGATTAAACGTTCACACAACTCGAATTCAAATAGAGAAATGAATCATGGGTTTGGGATAGAGATTAAAATCTGATGATGATTTTAAAATCTACTATTGTTGATCTGAATTTAAAATTACAATGATGGATTAAAAACTTTTTGCTTTTTAGAGTTTAAAAATCAGTCAAGTAAATTAGACAATATCAACAAAAAAAGGGAATCACAGTTTTTCACTTTTTCATACTTGGGATGATTGTTTTGGGCCAGCGAAATTTGATCGAGGCACTTATTGACCTGTTGTGTGTTTTGGGCTTGTGCTGATTGGACTTTGGACCTCTTTTATAGACTACCGGGCTTGGACTTTGCGTTTTAATTAAACAAGTGTAATTCTCACATGTTTACTTATTACTAGCCATTTGGCCCGGCCTATGGCCGGACTTGCTACATAGATAGCTAATGACTCAAAAACCTAAAATCCACTTGAATAAATAATATATATATATATTGATAGCTAATGATTCACTGTTTATAAATATATATATACTTTGTTTAATGGGTTTATGTTTTTCTAATTTTTTTTTGAAGTATTATTGTCCTAAATAACACAATGAAATGAAGAAAATAAAGGCCACATTTTGACATATACTTTATAGGGAATTGAAGAGATGAAGAAAACCTGGGAATTTGATTCCATAATAAGAACAAATTAAACCAAATAACAGGAGCTCTACTAATTGGAAATTGACCTCATGAGTCATGACAGAGACGTAAACCTTGGGCAACAAATCTTTAACAATTCTGATATATTTGGAAAACGTTATATAACCACCCAACAAAGTGATTGTCTTTAAAGCACAGATCTTAAGAGTTGTAAAAACGTATAATAATATATCTCTGAAGCAAAGTGATTCTCTTACCTTGAGGAAGAACTAACCATGGGGAAGAACTTTATTTGGTGGGTGGTGAGGTTGAAGATCGAATGACATTGATCGAATAGGCATTGAGAGAGTAGGTAAGGCTAAGTTCAAATTAAGCAGGTGGCACGTCCACATGACATGAAACAATAATCATACTGTTGGAATAGTTGTATTTTCTAGAAATTATAAGCTGCTCGAAAATTTTCATGGAAATTCATTTGGAAATAGAAGATTACATTTTGTTGGACAGGAGTTGCATACATCACTAAATGAAAATGAAAAACACAATCTAAGGAGGAACCTTGAATCCTGCCTGACATAAAAATATCCAAGTTCAAACTTAGTCGGGGTGCCATCCACATGACCTGAAACAGTAATTTATGTTAGAATAGCTATATTTGCCTTGGAAATGAGAAGTCGTCTGAAAATTTTACTTCAAATTCACTTGAAAATAAAAAAATTAAATAATGTTGGACAGGGGTTCCATACATTTCTAATGAGATGAAAAGCGCAATCTAAAGAGGAACCTTGAACCCCTTTATATCCTGAAATTATTAAAAAAAAAATGGGCATCATAATTTTGGTCATTGACCACTCCAAATCATCTATTGAGGCATTTAGCCACTTGGTAGGAAGATGAGATTGTCTACTGAAGTGTGCTAGGACTCTTTTCAATATGTCGTTTTCTATATATAAGCTTCATCTTATATTCATCAAGACTATCAATATAGATAAATCTCTCCACTGATATATTTATAGCTATCATATTTTATGATCTCAGGCAATACCATGTACTATTGATATAGGGAGTTGTAGTATATTCTTTTAAGATGCTAATAAATCAGTTTCACTTAAAGGATAAAAATGTCATTCTTACATCAATATGTTCATACCTTATGAGGCTGGAGAATCATATGGTAATGGGAATACTAATTAGGAACATCTAGTAGATGGCGCTCTAATTTATAATTACAAAGAACCTGATTATCAGCAATATTCAATACTCCCTCAATCCAATTAAACTAACCATTATCTGAGTATATCTCATCGTGGTTCCAGCTACACGGCTGCCATAGTTGTTTCCAGCTTTCTTTCTAAGGATTTAGGCATGGTTGAGAAGAGTAGCACTTGGTAGCGATCCATTATAAAAAAAACTGAATAAAACAATCAATCTAAATGCACTGTTATATACCCCATTTGAAGCCTCATAATATATTACAACACTAATTGCTTATTATGTAATTTTTTTACTTTTTGAAAGCCATGCTAATAATGTGGCCCATGAGTGTCAAAGAAATTAAACAATCTACTAAAACTTGAGTCCAAATACCAAAGTTTAACTATAAAAAAAAACACAATTAAAACCCCAAAAGCAAAGACCCAACTTTTAAATTGCATAGAAATAAAATTCTAAAAAGCTTCTAAGCAATAAGAACAATATGCTAAAACGTACAATACCTTCTATCTAATCAACTAATCCAACCAGAAGATTAACAATTATCTTTATCTAACACCCACATAGGCGAAGAACCAAATGAATTGTATGCGTCTTTCTTAATATTGTAGTCGTCCAAACTGCTGAAGGCTCAAGCTACATCACACCGTAGATGAGAGCTTTTGCGACCTTATATGTATTCCCTCCCGCTCTTCAATCATTTCTTGCACATTTTGAATGGTATAAGATCCATCCACTCTGCAATTAATCAATTTTTACCGAAGGCACCCTAATGAATATTTACATATGTCACTCCTCAAATTCAATGTCCGTCCTTCCGAAAATGTAAGTCTACTAAAGTCATATCATTCTCCGGCTCCACCTTGTCAAGTCGAGTTTTACGTTTGCCAATTGGGATCCCCACCATGCTTTCAATCGGGGAACTTGACATTCGGAACCATAAACCATCTTTTCACTTTAAGACTAAAAGTTCTATTTTTTTTCAAGAGTAACCGATATTATCATTGTATCTCCCAAACGAAAGACTGCATAAATTGTTGACCCTCCCTCAATGTTATAACTTGCAATCGTTCGACCATCATCAGTTCTTCTCCTAAGTAGAAAAGCTCTTGTTGGCCAACAGAGATACCCTCCTTGTTCTGTATCTTGCGTTTGATAGTAAGGACTGTGTCCCTCATATCCACATCAAGTGTTATTGGCTTCCCAGTCTGCAACATTATCTTTACATGTATTTTTGTTTGGAATCCTGAATCCAGAAAGACACTGATGATTGAGCCATTCTTTATGTCATAATCAACAACCTTTTGCTCATTCTGAAGCCAATCTCCCGCAAAAGACAAACTTGTCAGATTTACCATAGATATACCTTCCAGTTTTGAAAATTCAGTTCTCATGTTTTGGATTGTGTTAGACTTCTTCACCTCTCTCTATGCAGTTTTAACCACAATACCTTTAATAACCACGCCAGAAATCAAAATACAATAAAATCAATACTTTGCTTAAAAAGTCATCCACACAAAATTTATAGACTTGATCAAAGTTGAGGCTTGCGATCTGTAACCCCGAAAAGAGGAGTAGTTACTGAGCTACTCTTGTGAGGTATCTTAAAGATTCTGGTGTATCTTGTGATTCCCACTCCCAGCCTCATTAACGCCCTCTTTTATTTAAATTTACCCTGATCAACAACATTGATACGTTTTGCTAATAAATTCAGGAAGGACAACCCATAAACCAAAGAGAGATCCTCCATTCAAAAAATGGAAAGTTGAGCCAACTCAAGGTGTGGGCATTTGTCAGATTTTAATCTCTTGTAGAAAGTTGATATTATTGTCATGAAAGTAGATCTTCGATATATAGCTTAAATAGTTGATAATGATTGTTCCGACCCTCACAAATATGGCCCAATAAAAGCCCAATTCAATATAAAGCCCACGCTCAGAGTCCATGCTACAAAAAAACCCACGCTCAGAGTCCATGCTCAGAACTTATCTACAAAAAAGCCCAAGCTCAGAGTCCATGCTCAAAGCTTATCTACAAAAAGCCCACGCTCAAAGCCTACATACCTACACGTAAAATCAATATCAGTTGCGCACATGTTTTGCAAGTCAAACAACTTTCACCACTTCGTCCACATTCAAGATTCACTTTCATCAACTTCATATTGTATAACAGTTCTCCCGCCAGTTCTCTAACTTCATCCCATGATTGGACAGTTATTCCACAAGTTCTCCAACTTCATCCCATGATTGGACAATTCTCCGCCAGTTCTCCAACTTCATCCCAAGAGTGGACAGTTCTCCCAGTTCTCCAACTTCATCCCATGATTGGACAATTCTCCCGCTAGTTCTCCAACTTCATCTCACAAGTGGACAGTTCTCCCGCCAGTTCTCCAACTTCATCCCACGAGTGGAGAGTTCTCCCGCTAGTTCTCCAACTTCATCCCATGATTGGACAATTCTCCCGCCAGTTCTCCAACTTCATCCCACGAGTGGACAGTTCTCCTGCTAGTTCTCCAACTTCATCCCACGATTGGATAGTTCTCCCGCCAGTTCTCCAACTTTATCCCATGATTGGCCAGTTCTCCAACTTCATCCCACAATTGGAATATTGGAGAACTAGGAAGTAACTATCACCAATCCTACCTATAAAATCCAACCTTTGTCATTTTTCCAGAACTACGCATTGAGACTTGATCCCAAGCAATACATTTGGGTACGTAGGCAACTTCACTTTGAAGTCCAAATTCTCATCTTTCCCCAACAACCATCTCCTTCACCATCTCCCAAAAACATTACTTCCGACTCAACGGGTGTGTGTTTTGGCAAATCTTCTGAAAAACATATTTTGGCGTGCCTCGTGCTCCTACCCTCAACAAAAAAGTTGCGTCAATAGCTTCACAAAGAACAAACAACGGTGAAGGCTCTCCTCTTGCTGCTCAAGTTCAACACTTAACTTCTGCCGAATGAGAATTCCCTTTCCAAGTCCGATGGTTCTCAGCCATTTGCGACTGGGAGAGTGAGTATTCATATTGCAGATCCAACAACTTAAGTCGACCATCGTCTCCGAAAATTGAAGAAACAAATACATGTATAGTTGTCAGGAGAAGTAACTACAGAATCAAAGCACTTCCTCATGCACCAAAAAGAATCGTGCGATTAAAGGAAGCAAACAAAACTATAATATGAAGACGGATAGTTTCAAGTGTGATCGTGAGTGAGTTCAAAAGCTCTTTTGCTAACTTTAATGTCGACCACTCATGGAGGGGTAGACAACTCATCGAAGATATGAAGAAAAACAATGTTGGTATAGCCAATCCTAACCAAAATGCTATAAGAGATCGGCTCTCTCCTAGAAGAAATTATCTGTATGTATCACTTACCATGCTTTAGTAGTCCAACATCTTTGAAAGGTCCCTCTACAAGTCATGGTCCCAATCCTCGAGCTCATTGTCGACCAATGCATGTTTCACATTACATGGTCAGTTGACAATAATAGTTATGTAGATGGTGACTCACTTACAGAGGACCACAAAAAGAGTGATTGGATCCCAACCTTCCGTCCATATACTCCAAATGTTCACCCTAGGCGAAGAAAGAACCAATCTTCATAATTGGCTCGGTCTTTTCCATTGCCAATTTGCAATATCTAATTTTACCTACCTTAAAAAAAAAAAAAAAAAAACTTGCCGACCAAATGTTTCAGAGAATATTTTGTTGATTCAAATGATCGAAAAAAAAAAATCTATCAATTTTTTTCAATTTTGGCGCTCCAAGAATTTTATTTCGAAAAGCTCTTTCAATTTGGTCATCAAGCAAAAAGACTCAATTTGATGACTAGTACACTAGTTCAACAATTCCGATCTGTTTGCCATCAATTCATATTGACTAGCTCGCTCATCAAGATATAACTACAAGAAATTAGCATACAACAAGGACAGTAGTTGACCTCGTCATAGAACTCGCACAGTTGATAGTAGCCCAAACCTTAGGGCTCATCGACGTGGCTGATTTGTTCCATATGATGATGTCAATGGCGTTCTAATTGTAGCCTCACTGAAGAATAGATCGACATATAACAAGGAGTGGTTGACTTGTCATGGAACTTGCACAGTTGATAGTAGCCCAAACCTTAGGGCTCATCAACATGCTGATCTGTCCATATGATGGTCGATAACCCTTCTATTTGTTGCCTCACTGAAGAATGAATCGGCATATAACAAGGAGTGGTTGACTTGTCATGGGACTCGCACAGTTGATAGTAGCTCAAATCTTAGGGCTCATCAACATGCTGATCTGTCCATATGATGGTCGATAGCCCTTATATTTGTTGCCTCACTGAAGAATGGATCGGCATATAACAAGGAGTGGTTGACTTGTCATGGAACTTGCACAGTCGATAGTAGCCCAAACCTTAGGGCTCATCGACATGCTGATCCGTCCATATATATGATGATATCGATATTCTTTTGTTTATAGCCTAAATAAAGAATGGATCAGCCATACAACAAAAAGTGTTTTACCACTGCTAAAAAATGATGATACTTAAAATTCTTCTGCCTCAAAGTCATATTGATTCACTGCAAAAAATATTGCAATTTATAAGGAATGATGACATTCAAAAGTGGGACAGAGTCTCACATAGTCAAAATGAAAGACCATATATACATAGGGGCATCTTAAATATCATTTTATATTTATAATTTATCTATTATTCATACATGCATACATTTAAATTAGCATTCATATATAGCATTTCATTCAAAGTATTTTAATCATTGTACTATGGGGGCGGTGACACCCCAAAATTTTATTACGTTATCGTTACACTATGAGGGCTGCGACACCTCAAATTTCTTACGTTATCAGTACACTGTAGGGGCAGCGTCACCCCAACTTTCAATATATAATCGTTACAATCTGGGGGCTTCACTTCAAATTTCATTATCATTACAATATGGGGGCATCGACACTCCAAATTTCATTATGTTATTATTACACTATGGGGGCGGCGACACTCCAAATTTTATTTCGTTATCATTACACTTTGGGGCGACACCCCAAATTTCAATACATTATTATGGGGTGGCAACACCCCAAATTCCATAACGTTATCATTACACTATGGGGGCAGCGTCACCTCAACTTTCAATATATAATCGTTACAATCTGGGGGTCACCACAACTTTCATTATCATTACACTATGGAGGTGCGACACCCCAAATTTCATTACGTTATTACTACATTTTGGGGGCGACGACACCCCAAATTTTATTACATTATCATTACACTTTGGGGGCGGCAACACCCCAAATTTCAATACATTATTATGGGGGCAGCAACACCCCAAATTCCATAACGTTATCATTACACTTTGGGGAGGCGACACCCCAAATTTCATAATGAGAATCTATTCTGTTCGTGTTTCAGTAAACCAACAATCAAAAATCCAATTCCCTCAACTTGCTGATAAACCCAAGCTGCCGGTCAAATTCAGATCCATATTATCAGTTCAATTGCCAATCAATCACTACCATTTAATCAATTCAAAATAAAATAAAACTCTGTTTCGAAACCGATCATTGGTATCTTGCCAATCCAATGCAATTATATGCCGCTCAGTATTGTCAATACGATCTAAACTCGATCAGTTTATCAACAATTTGCCTCTCAACCTGATCCCGATTAAAAAAAAAAAACACACAGCCACGTCACGTCTTCACTATTTCAATCAATCTGTTCAAATTGAATTTGAATTCCAATTCTTTGTTTTCTACCTGATCACCTTTAGTTGGTTGCCTCTATATCTCTCGACCAAAGCGGCAGAGTCATAGAGAACTGAACTTTTCTTTTTGAGCCTTGCAATTTGTATAACTCATTTTTGCCGATCAATTAATTTTATGCCGATCCTGTTTCTCCCTTTCTTCATTGCGGAACTTTGTCTAGCAAAAAGACCAATCCTTCAATATATTTAGGCTACCAATTTTTGTATCATAAAACCCATTAGCAAAAAGCCCACTTCAAATGGGCAACCCCTCTGATTTTAACCGACCATTTCTAATATTACACCCCCTTAAATTATTTACAAAACTGTCATTAAATTTTACTCATCCAAAAAAGTTCAAAACCCACCTTTGCTCTTTAACCTGCCCAACATCTAAATTGCCGATCATTTAATCTAATATCTCAAATAGCCCTTGTCATTTCTACCAAATTACCCTTTTAAACAAATCACTACACATCAAAGACCATTAATACTGAGTAGTTGAGAATGCTCCCAGTGACCCACGTCAGCCCCCTTTTTTTCTCTCAGACTGACACATCAGATTTTACCTAAAAAAATAAATTCTACGCCCTTTTTTGGCGATTTCAATTGTTCGTAGCCCAAAATACATAAAAACCCAAAATAGATAAGTAGATAAAAACCTCTTTTTAAATCTTATCTCCATTCTTAAATCTTATCTCCGTTCTTAAACAAAAGGAAACCTGAAAAGTGAGAGCTAAGTAGTAACTAAGGAAATCCTAACTTACTGCAAGGATAGATTAAATCTGCAGACATTTGAATCTCTCTCTCTCTAGAATATATACTATTTAAATTTGGAGGATGCAGTCTAGGGGGATACTATTTATTCATGCTCAAGCTTCATAGTCTTCACGAGTAATCTAGACGGAAGAGCGACAACCCGAGTGAGTCCATGTCCTTGGGACCGAGAGAACCTGCATCAAGCAAGACATGCCAGTTGTTCTGCTGAGCCAATGCCATCCACTGGTAAGAATACTTAGCCCCGGGCCCCGGTAACCCCTGGATTGAAGGGGAACACAAAAGGCCCACTGCGGAATCCTTCTTCTTCCTCTTTTTAGTAACAATCGCTTTCTCAAATCTGTCGGCGAGTTTGTGGTTAGCCATTTGAAACAAGCCTTTGTTAGTTTTTGCACCCTTTTCTTTGGCACATTGAGCCATCCAATTTACCGACCGACTATCGTGATCAAACATGGTCAATGATATTATGGTAGTATGATTTAATTGATTTATAAATTAATATTATTTATTGAAGTATGAGTTAGGGTAATTGAAGACAGTTTCAATTCGAACCGTATTGATTGATGTATTGGCTCATCTTTGATTTTAGAGGGTATCGTATCATGTCTCAAGTTAGAGCGAGAGGAGTTTGATCACATGATGACGATGAGGAAGACATGGGTGGTAATGTCGTTGGAGATGCAACAGACGAAGAGTATTACTATGGAAGTGATGGCGAAGTGCTTTTTGATGACTATGAATCGGTATGCTTTTGATTTTGTCCTTGGAAACATATTGCATTTTCAGGCTTTTGAATTCTTGGTCCGGGTATTAGTAAATTGGTTTGATTGTGCATCTCATTTCGGTGTTTGAATCGCTGAGGGTTCTTTTGTCACAAAGTTTGGCGATTTTAGAAAAATCTCTAAAATAATTGGTTGGAAGTTTTGTTTCGTTGTTTTGTCTGATAATAATTAGAGCTTTTATTATTAAAATGTAAATCAGTTTGCTGCATTTGTAACAAAAGTTACCCCAAAATTAAAAACAACTTAAATACCCTAAAATACTAATCTTTTTTTTTAAAAAAGAAACAGTAAAAATAGCAATTAATTCGAGGATAAAATTAAGGGTAGAAGCATTAGATTGCATCAGTTATAATTTGTGCAAATTTGATCTTAGAATTTTGACCTTACGTTGTCTTAATTCTCTTTCTTATTTTCCAAGTCACATTAACAGGGATATGCACATCGGTGTCTGACACGGTGACCATTATGAAGTAAGATAGAGGGACACAACTAACAAAAACTAAAACTATCACTATTCATTAGTTATACAACTAATTCTTGGTCTCAATACCTTATAAAGTACCTCCTTACAGATAATGAACAATGAAAGTGGCATATCATGGAGTTGTAACTATATAAATAGATTATGCACGACACGGAATTTTTTGAGTGTATGAAGTGTCCATGTTAGTTAGCTTATTTTGCATCAGAAGTGGTCACTGCTATTACTTAACGATCTATTCTTTGTTATAGGCCGGAGTTGATCTTATTCCCCAAGGATGGAGTTGGAGGGGCCCAAACGTCCTGCAGGAAGGTTATGGAACTGCAGCCGTCCTTCCTGAGCAAGGAATATATCTAGCAGCATCTATATATCGACCTGTGCTCTAGGTTTTTTTTTAGTAGCATGTATATTTCTTTGGAATGGATACATGGGCATCTTTGTGTATAGGCTGTAATCATCGATAACAGCTGCTTAACCAACACAAGGAATTAATGCTGATTTTTGTGATGTTAATCCTCACAATAATTTAGTTCATTTGAGGGTTAAGCCTTTTTAACAACTTAATAAATATCTGATCATTTGTGAGGATTATCTTTATGGTGTAGAGATCATATTTACGAAAAATCAGCCTTTTGTTCCCTTTTTAGGTTCGTCAGTCAGTTCCGAGATGTACATTGAGATATAAAACGAGATGGTCATATAAATATAACATATATATTCTCATCTCCAACAAAAAAATTAATAGTGAACAAAATATTCACGAGTTTGTATTGTTGAATTGATACATCCTATGGCTATGCCGTTTGAAGGTCCAGTGACTTAATGGTTTATTTGCATCATGGATTTAAAAATATCTTTCACTTTACTTGGTTGTATACGATCAGTTTTGCCTTGCAGCTTGATTTTAGGCTGAAAATGTTGGGGTGAGCCATACATAAACCCAATTGAACCGTGACTAAAGGGACTAACTTTTTATATTTTTGGGTTTGCTTTTCTGATCTCTGATCTGGTGAAACATTTGCAGTTTACTGATAAAGTTGCAGCTTGGGTAAGCTCTATGCCTTTTGCAATCTATTGTTTGTTATGTGCATCCATGTGCAATGTAGCATGTCTCTTTGTGTGGATCACCAGACATCTGAAACTCAAGTTGTTTTTTGCTTACCACTTTTGATGATTTTAACAAACTATATCTGATGTGTTGATTTTAGTGTAAATTTTAAAACCATTTGCATTCTGAATTCTAATGTTTTTGCAGGAATGATGGGTTGCTTGCTTTTGTGGAAAATTTTCTTAAGGATCACTTCTTACCTACGATGTTTGTAGATTACCGGAAGGGCGTTCAGCAGGCTATCTCAAGCAAGCGACTATGTGTACCTGGTAATCTGGTATCATAAGTTAGCCGAGAAGGAAAACTGAACGTTTAAACCAGCTATATATCGAAGAAGGGTGGGGCAGAAGACTTTTTTTCTTAGATAGCTCTAAAAAATTTGAAATACTCTTACCATTTGGGATTAGTTTTATCACTTTTCAGCTAAAGAGATTTTATCTTTCTTGAGTCATACCGTGTAACATCCCCATCTTGCTTGGGTACCGTCTTTAAGTGAATAGAGCCAATGATCGAAGTCAAGAAGAAGCAAAAAGAAATTCTCCTACGTATCAATCCTACTGCATCCATTAATGTGTATGAAGGGCAAGTTAGGCACAATGCAATAATCACCTCATTACAGGACTTCACCAGTTTAGGCTGAAAAGGCCAACACTTTAGTCGTCATTGGTGACCAAATGCTAAGAGAAAAGAACAAACAAAACATTCAATTACATGGAAGACAAGAACTCATTATAACTGGTTGGAACCTCAAACTTCATCAACTAAAAGACCAAAAAGAAATTATTCTACAACAAGTACTTTGCCTTCTAGCACATTTAATGCACGTGTTCCAACTCGAGGAAGGATATAAGAAGACAACCTAGAGAGAGCCTCTTCAATATTCTCACAAACAAAAATGAGGACAACTCTCATTCTTTCTTGCTTACTATGGCATCTTCTCTTTATTGCAGCATTGCATCATCATAAACTAGCCTATGCAGCCGGAGGGGGCCAATGGACGCTTTTAGAACAACATTGGGATAGCAGCACTGCACATGCAGCTGCTAAACAACAACTGAGTGGTTATCTTTGATCGAACTGATTTTGGCTTGTCAAATATTTTGTTGCCCAATGGCAAGTGTCGAAATGATTCTAATGAAAAGGCAATTATCATATATCTACTTTAATTTATAACCAAATGGGATATCATATTGTGTCGTATCTGGTCTAATTGACCTTAAAGTTGGGAGCAACATTAGCCATCGCGGATTGTGTTTTCTTGGTTGTCAAGATTAATGTGATTATGTGAAAGAGATGGCTTCACTAATAAAAATAATAAGAACAGGAAGAAGAATGAAAAAGCATGTGGAATTGTGGTCGGTTTTGGTTTTCATATTTAAATCCAAGCAAATTTAAATATGAAAACAAACTAATTTGGTTGAACATGCCTTACTTTGAAGAGATGGGAATAAGTAGTCATAATGATACAGTCTCAAGTGGAGAATTCTAATGAAGAGTTGCGTGTGTTGAGCTGTCGGTTTTTGCAAAACCAGTTGCCATGGAGTTATAGAGAACAATATCTGGTTAGGGATTTTGATCATACAAGTTTTGGGAATAATCCATTATATTGTGGTGGAGGTGAGAGTGAAATTGTGGATGAGTTTGGTGAGGATAACAAGTTTGTTAAGGGTGTTTGCTTTCATTATAGATACTTGGATTTGTTTGAGTTCTCAAAGGGAGTTGCATTTGGATATTTAATTTATAACATAGTCAAGTCCTTTCAAACTAGAGTTGATGAAAGGAAGTCAACTTCATAAAAAAAAATGTTTATCGAAAAAAAATAAAAAATACTTTATATGACCCATTAAACTAGGGGATGAATATGTTGCATCTCCATTCATTTGGTAAGTTAAGGTAGTGCCAATGGTAATTTTGGAATTGGATTGTATAGTTTGTGCCAAATAGTTATTTGCCGAAGGGTGCATTGACAATCACCAAATATAATAATAGTATAGAGGCACAAACCTGTACATGAAATATTTTTAGTTGAAGTGTTAATAACAATTCACTTCTGGCATTAAGGACCTCCGACTTTATTCAATTAAATAAGGGTTAACTAGTATTACCCCCCCACTAGATGAGCCAATTAGGATTCCCCCTCTAGATGAGAAATTAGGGACTTAAATACACAAAAAAAAGTCAAAGTGGGTTGACCGAATTTTTTTGTGTGAGGGGAAATTTTTAAATGGGGGTTAATACTAGTTCACCCATTAAATAATCCTAATTAAACAATTAACTCTTTATGGACTTGATGAAACTTTGTGGAGAAATTTAGATATTGAACTAACGTCCACATCTGTGATGAAACAAAGATTAAGGTTTTCTAATACTTTGAGCTATGGAATGGAATAGGAATTACTGTGACTTGATTTGTAATGTTGTGATTGAATATAGAGTTGATAATCACACTAACATGCACACTTTTGTAGATGTGTCAGTAAATAATCATGGTTACCTTACTTTGTAATCCAACTAATTCATAGTAATTGTCTTCTGGTATGGGGACGATTACAAAGACATAGTCACAATATAGGAGATTACACTGCTTTTGTATTGAATGTTTCATTGTAAAAATGTCATTACATCATTGATTGTCGTCACAACACAAACAATTGTGTATTAACTTCTGTTTAGTTTGTTTAATGATTAAAATAGGATCTCGGTTCTTATTTATAACTATTATGATGCATTAGTATGTAGGAGTATCCGCATTACATAATTATCTTCTATTGAGTGGACCTTGGAAGAAGTCAATTTTAGATACAAGTGGTGGTTCGATATAGTTCTAAGATTGATATCCGGATTTACACTCACAAAACTTGGCAGGCAACTCATCCATACATCAATTGGGACTGGAAATCCAATTTATTTGCATATCAAACAGACTATAAAATGTGTTCCTGAAGATTGACCTCTCAAGAAATCGACTCTTTTGGCTATCGATCGGTCGGTCAACATTGTAGGAAAACACGATCCTTTCTTGGGTGGGGAGGACTTTGACAATGTCATAGTGGAGTATTTGGTGAGTGAGATCAAATGCATTCATGAGATTGATGCTACAATAGAATCGCCAAGTTAGCTGTCCAAATGCTTCGTCAAGCAGCTGAGAAAACTAAGGTAGGACTCTCATCTAGATTTGAAATTGACATTGATTTGTCTTTCGCTACTGCCGATGTATCAGCCAGAAAAGATATATGTACGCTTTACACTTACTAGATCAAGGTTTGAGAGCTTGCAATCCCCTTCAAAAAATATTAGAAAAACATAAACCTTTCAAACAAAGTATGCAATGAATTATTAGCTATCAATATACATATATTATTTATTCAAGTGGACTTTAAGTTTTTGAGTAATTAGCTATCTATGTAGCAAGTCCGGCCATAGGCCGGGCCAAATGGCTAGTAATTAACTTACCACTCAATTTGCCAATTTAAGAGTTTCTTATCCAATAACTTTTCGAACTATTAAAAAAGCTAAATAACCCCAAGTCCCAACTTATAAACAGCGGATCCACTCAATTCAATTCGAAATGACCGATCAATTAAATTTGGCCGATCCTCTTTGATATTAATCCTATCCCGATCGACTGCGCAAAGAATTTGAGTATGTTGGTCAATCCTTATATAGCCCGATCTATATAATGTCGATCCTTATGCCAATCAAACCTAAAATTCTTGCCGCTCCCGATGGTTAATCCTTTTCCATTTTAACTTCAATTACCTGCATAAAGTATTATTAAACTTTATATACAAATCAGCTTGAAACTTGGCTTTAATACAAGCTAGATTCCAAAGCTTTGAACTGCCGATCCCTTTGAACCGTTGTGCATTTAATTGCCGATGAATGAGTGCCGATACTTTGAATTGCCGCTTGAGTTGCCGCTCGCGATCCCATAAATGCCGCATTGCCGATCCCATAAATGCCAATCCAATTTTGCCGACCCTATTCAACAATAAAAGAACAAGAAAATCTATTCTAGCCTTTGAATTACCGCCGGAAATAATTGCCGCTGAATTTATTGCCAATCAAACCGATCAATCACTCAATCAAACTAAAATCGATACTTTGAATTGCCGCTCGATACTGTTTCCGATACTTGAACTGCCACATTTGAACTGCCGATCCATTTGCCATCCCTGAACTGCCGCATTTGAATTGCCGATCCCTTTGGACTGCCAATCCTTTTGCCGATCCATTAGAATTTCTCGTCGAATTCGCTTTCACCTTAGCACAATGTTACAAAGAGTCATCCTTAAATAGCTCCGGTTCACTTTCCTTGCTTTATAGATATAAAAGCATTCGCCTGATGCACCCAAACAAGAAAAGTCTTGGTTCGCCTGGTGCACCCAAACAAGAAAAGCCTTGGTTCTCTTCAAGCTAAATTCAAAGATGTTCAACTCTTGATAAAGAAGTATTGCATAGCTCTTGTGAGATCTCTATGGTAATTTCCCAACTGTCGATACTTTGAATTGCCGCTGGTGTGCTGATCCATTTTAATTGCCGCTGGGATCGAATTGCCGCTGGTTTCATAACAATCTATTTTTTTCATAACAGCCACTGGGATCGAATTGCCACTTGTTTCATAACAATCCATTAATTCAAATTGCCGTTGAATGAATTGTCGCTGCTTGATTTCCGCTGGCTATAGTAAATTGCCGCTGTGTTTTCTAACATATGAAGTATTGGCGCTATCCATAGACTGCGCAGGGAAATCAATTGGACTGGGATCAACTGATGGATAGTGTATTGGCCCTTTTTCTGCACCCTCAGTAACCGGTGGAGCTGATGGAATAGCATCTATTCCAGGAAGCTCTTGAATCATTGCGACAACAGAAGTTTTACTGTATGAGTTCTAGTGTTACTGGGACCAGGTTGAAGCACATCCCATCCACTGCTGCTACCCTTGAAAGGAGGTGCAGATCCTTCCGATGAACCCCAACCATTGTGTTTGGAGTTGTCATCTGCAGAGTTGATTGAATCATTTGTATTGCTTACTCCCGTAGTCATGTGTGCATCAGGAAGTGGTGGTCTAAGTTCCATGGCAGAATGAATTGAGGCACTAATAGCCATGGCTAATTCTATGTCTTCTGTGGCACTGGATGGTGCAGTTGCCGGAATAAGTGAAGCCACATTATTATGTGGGATGTGTGATCACTTTAAATCAGAAAATCAGAAACTTTGAGGAGATAACACTGCCAGAACTAAAAACTCTCAAAGTACTTGCTCGTTGTAGGAAGCGGAGGAAATGATTATCTATTGAATTATTTTCTGCCCTCTTTCAAAAATAAAAGCAGTGTCCAAGATTTTACTACAAATTTGACACTTACTTTGTCTACACAAATCCAGAAACTCTACTCTTTGGGAGCTCGAAAGTTTGTGTTGATATCAGTATACCCTCTTGGGTGCATTCCTTTTTGTGAAGACTACTTTCTCTGTCAGTCAAGGGTGCCTTGATCCCTTAAACCAAGCGGCTCTTCTATTCAACTCCCGTATCAAGTCCTTGGTAGATGATCTGAAACCAAATCTCCCTGGTTCCAATCTCGTTTACATTAACACTTATCAAATTATAATGGACATCATCAGGATCCCGCCACTAAAGGTTTCAATGAAACAACCAGTGGCTGTTGTGAGGTGATTCCAGTCAGAGAAGGTGGAAACGAGATATTGTGCAAAAGAAGCGGTTCTACTTGTAGTGATAGGTCTGGTCATGTGTTTTTTGATGGATTGCGTCTTACTGAGGCTGTGAACGATTTAATGGCAAAGAAGGCTTACTTCTGACCTACAGAGCGAAGTATATCCTTTTAATGTTGAACAACTAAGCAAGGCACCAAGCCGTAAGTTTAAATTGCAGAGAAAAAGGGTGTGTTTGTTATGACGGAAACACTAACACTATGGAAAGGAAAGGAAAATAAGTTGGCCCACCTTTTCTAATTTTCCATAGTTTTTAAGGTTAGTTTTACACATGGAAAGGAAATGGGCTTTTTTCCATAGTTGGAAACAAAATCGTGGAAATAGAAAATCTTTAAAATTTTTGGAAAGGAAAAAAAATGAAATAGATAGATAGGGACTTACTACTAATACAGGTTAGTTGACCCAACAATACAATTATTCATTTCCATAGCTTTTGCAAACAAACATGATTATTCCTTTGAGGTTTGTTTCCGGTTTTTACATTCCTTTCCCCAATTTACCAAACAAATACCATTTAAAATTATTTCCATTCCATTCCATTCCACAGTGGACCACCCATTTTATTTCCTTTCCTTTCCATGAGTTAAAATTTAACAAACACACCCTAAGTGTTGTAAACTGTGGTTGCGCCTATGCATTGTAATGGCAAGTAAAAGGTATTTTGAACCTGTCCTACCATTGGAGATGATTTGAATGAATCAACGAAATTTCTGACTTAAAAAATAAATAAATAAATAAATAAATAAATATATATAAATAAATAAATAAATATATATATATATATATATATATATATATATATATATATATATATATATATATACTTAATTATTTTGCCCATGTAACAAAAGAAGGCGATGTTCGACCCCCCCACAAATATGGCCCAATAAAACCTAATTCAATATAAAGCCCACGCTTAGAATCCATCTACAAAAACCCCCTTTGAGCCCATGCCGAACTTATCTAAAAAAAGCCCACTTCGATTGCCCATGCTCAAAGCTTATCTACAAAAAGCCCACGCCAAAGCCTACATACCTACACGTAAAATCAATATCGATTAAACATATTTTTTTAAAGTCAAACAACTTCCACTACTTACATTCCACATTCAAGATTCACTTCCATCAACTTCATATCTATCGTGTGACAGCGGTTCTCCGTTATTTATTCTCTAACTTCATCCCACGATTGGACAGTTCTCCTGCCAGTTCTCCAACTTCATCCCACGAGTGGATAGTTCTCCCGCCAGTTCTCCAACTTCATCCCATGATTGAACAATTCTCCCACCAGTTCTCCAACTTCATCCCACGAGTGGATAGTTCTCCCACCAGTTCTCCAACTTTATCCCACAATTGGACAGTTCTCCAGCCAGTTCTCCAACTTCATCCCATGATTGGCCAGTTCTCCCGCCAGTTCTCCAACTTCATCCCACGATTGGAATATTGGAGAACGAGGATGTAACTATCACCAATCCTACCTATAAAATCCAACTTTCGTCATTTTTCCAGAACTACGCATCGAGACTTGATCCCAAGCAATACATTTGATGCGTAGATAACTATTTATGTTGAAGTCCGTTCATCTTTCCCCAACAACCATCTCCTTCACTATCTCCAAAAACATTACTTCCGACCCTCAACTGGGTTTTGACAAATCTTGCTAAAACAATGATGTTGTTACTTACTTGATGTCTTTGCTTTTTCCCTTCTCCACCCATTGCCACCCCATCATCTTGGCTTAACAGCTACTGCGAGTCTACGTAAGTCTGTGTTTAATTAAGTCAGCGATGTCTTCAACACATACTGGAAAGGGCAGATTCTCAGTCTCACCGATACCATCTCCACCAGAGAAGTCAAGGCCTTCAGAATCTCCCTTTCGCAATTCTTCAAAGGGTCAGATAAGCGTGGAAGATGGTAATACTCCTTAAGTAAACATGAATAGGAATATGAATAGGGTTTACATGAACTGATGCATAAAAGCACGTGAGAATACTAACATCACAGTATCTCTTTTTGAAGTATGCCTGTATGTTAAATGTAAATGCACAAACCAAACTTTGGATGAAAGTTTAATCCAAGATATTATAGCACATTTACATATGATAACCATCATTTTACAATGATACAAATCAAACAATTCCAAAACGTCTAATTCATTAAAACCGCCTCCGCTAACAACATAATATTTGTTTCCCCAACCTAAAGTAGTAAAGAACTCACCGTCATCCACCCAAGCACCCTCAAAGCAACATCACGCAATAATCTCGGGCGGTAGTAACTGAGATCTTGATATACTTCAAGATATTTGGCTCATCAGCATATCTATGAAATCCATAGGACAATCAACAAAATCAGCACACCTCAAGTGGAATAGACTAATCAAATATAGCGCGAGGATAGATTAATTGCAAAGTTAGGCAGTTTCTTGTTTATTTTTTTCTTGCTAGGGGTGAGCCGAGGCTCTAGGTTTCCTAAGTTGTGTCTTGGGCCGCATTGGCACCGCCTCGGTCACACGCCTTTAAAAACAGCCTACAACTTTTTTACTAAAAAACTGCCATCTCAAATTGAGGTGGTCCCCTTGGTACCGCTGTTTGAACAAGCCCTAGACTATCACTCCCATGATAATTCTACTCAAACTTGAAAATTAGCAATTTAACTTCTAAATATCTTGAAGAAAGAGCAATCGAATAATCACTAAATAAGTAAATTAGGATCTCAATCTATATAAGTAACTCCCCCTTCGTTTTAATTTAAAGGTCATCCAATGAGCATTTGTAGTTTGCCAAGTCCACATGAATCCCACTTCTTCAAATTGGTAAGGTTATGTAATACTTTATTATGATCCTGCAATGTTGCTATCCGCAAAACAACAAAGGTTAATTTAGAAATGCATTCAAAGAGACGTTGACATAGGGTTAATGGATCAAAGCAAGGGAAACATACCCTTCTTGTAACGCCCGTATTTAAAATATGTATTTTTCTATTTATTAATTAATTAAATTATTTATTTAAAAATCGGCTGGATTGGATTTGAGATTTGTGGGTCTGGTTTCTGGGCCCGAGTCTGTGTTGGGCTTGGGTTTCAGACCGCAAGTATATAATCACATTGTTCTAGAGAATAGAGTCCGGGGAGAATAAAAATAATAAAAATGGAGGCGGCTGGTTTGCTCGAGCGTTGGAGCGCGACGTCTCAAACTATGATGAATTCGTGGAGCTTGGGATTAAGGTGAGTAGATTAGTTTTCTATTTCACGAAATATGTTAATTATTCTGGTATTAATATTCGTCCTGTCATTGGTAAAACTATCGTTATTAAAACTGATTAAAATCTGTTGAAACTCGGAAATTTGATTGGAACTGGTGGAAGCTTGAAACCAGCTGTCAATGGCGGCTAAAGCCCCTATACATTATGGATTGAACTGGTAGATAGTTGTGTTTATAGTTTGAAGTTTGGTGGGGTCTTCATTCTCTTCCGACAAGCGTTAATGGAAAAACCAAGAGATCGTTTTGGTATTTTGTTGATTGTTGTGTTGATTGTTTTTGTTAAATTGTGATTTGGATCGTGGGTGGTGCTGTTCAAGCTTGAAGGAGCGTCGAATGGGCGACTCAACGATTTAATAAAAGTTTCCATTCTTGGATCTTGAGGGTTTGGTTTTTGATTTGTGATTTTCGTTGTTTGAACTATTATTTGGTATTGTGAGTTGGGGGTTTGATGAATGGTGGTAGTGGGGTGATGGTGGACTGGAGATTGAGTGTTGTGTGAAGCTTTGAACATGTGTTAATGGCGGTCGAGATCTGAGTTTGGGGAGTGATCTCGACAGTCCATAAAAGTGCGTGGTGTGTTCATTAAAGGTTGTTGGTTTTCGATGAGGAATGAAACTGATGTGATGAGGAAGTGAGGGACGTGATTTGGTGGCTTTTGGAGTGAGGAAGATGAAAAATGAGAGATCCGGTGCTCAGGTCTCACCTAGTCTAACTTTAATTAATTTTTGGGCTTGGGCACGGGCTTTGCCTTTTGGTTTTGTTTTGGGCCGGTTTAGATTAAGTTTGTTGGGCCAAAAATGTAACGCCGGTATTTTTAAATTAATATATTTTTATTTAATTAATTATTTAATTATGTATTTTCAAAAATTGAATTTGGATTCTTTTCCGGGATACATTCCGGTTTTGGGCAGAGTACCATATTCGGCAGGTTTTTGCATATATATAAACATTTTAAATGAAAATAGGGTTCGCGGAAATAAAATAGCGAACTAGGAGGGATTAAATTGGGGTTTTAATACCGGGTGAGTAGTTAGTTTTTCTAATTCACCGGTATACAGAAATCGTTTACTGTTAGTCGGTAATGTTTTCACTAAATTTTACTTATCATTATTCGGTTATTGTTAATCGCCAGTATTTATGTTTGAACGTTTATTATTAACTGTTTTAGTTGATATGATTTTAGTCTTGTAAATGAGATCCAACTTGCGTCAGTGGGTACATCTTAGATTGTCTTTATACTCATCGAAAACCACGTGCATATTCCTTCTACACAAGTAGGTAAATTTGACATGCAAACCTGTATCAGCATCACATGTTGTTTATACATCCATATTGATGTCATTCTAATTGGGATCTCTAAGATTCTTTTTCACCTTGTGGCGTTGGTTGCCGCCTATGTAGATTGGTTTTGTTTTTTTCTGGATTGACATCATGCACTGCTTCGATGCATTTGATTTAAACAGTCTTTTTGGTCAGTGGTGTTGGATGCAAATAATTCTCTATCATGAGTTCGTTATAGGGAGACTTGAGTCGATATCTTTGTCGTGACTGTTCTATTGAGAAGTGATAGTAACGTTTGGTGCGGAGTTACTGAATTGGCCTTTATACCGTCGACATTGAAATTGGTGGTGGCTGTTGGTAGCTAGAAGATGATGAACAGTAATCCGAACTTGGATTTGGGCCGAAATGTTTTCAGTTCTTGGGCCCTAGCTTGTTTTGTTTGGGCCCGGATTCTATTATTTTGTTGGGCCGGTTTTGTTTTAAGTGGTTGGGCCATTTTTCTATATGTTTTGTTTTGGCCAGTTATTTTGGTTTGTTGGGCCGGTTTTAATTAAGTTTTTGGACTGTTTAGTTTAAAATTTTTGGACCGAACCACTTAACTGTTTTTCCGGTTTTAATATTAAATGGACCGTCCATTGGACTTAAAAACAGATCTAATTGGGTCGCCCGTAAAATAAATAAAGTGGGCGTTTAGGCGTTCGAACATTAAGGTTTGGGAATGGCCGTTGGGTTTAATTTTTAATGCATATCCGCGAGGCCTTGACCATACTATGAACCCGTGGTATTTGAAAATGAAACTGTCTTTTGAAAAATGGCGGTTTGACTTTTTGATGTAAGTTTGACTTTGACTTGGACGGTTTGACTTTGGACTAGGGCAGTTTGACTTTGACCTTTTACCATGGACGGTTGACTTTCACCTTTGACTTTGGCGATACGAACGGTTGCCTTTTGACGGTTTGACTTTGACCATCGACCGTTGACTTTGACTTTGGTTGACTTTGACCTTTGACAATGGGTCTGGTTGACCTTTGACTTTTGACGATAACAGGTTTGGCTTTGACCATGACATGTTGAGTTTGACCTTGACCATGAGGTGTTGACCTTTGACCGATTGATGTTGACTTTGACCGTTATTGCAATGAATGTTGATATTTTCAGATTTTTCATATGTTTGTTTATATGGATATATATAGTAATAAAAGGACAATTTGATATTGTATAACTTGGTTGGTAGAATTATCTAATTTAGATTTGGCGTGGATAGATTAGTGTGCAAAGATATTTTTTGCTTTTTTTTTGTATTTTTAATTGTCTTACGTTTTATGTGTATATTATATGGGCACATATAGTAATAAAATCTTATGGAAGCTTGTATATATTTGGTTGTCATTATCTAATAAAGATTTGACATTGATATTGTATTTCGACGCGTGGCGATATTGAGATGTTATGAGATATTATATCCTAATATCGTTATAATGGATGTGATACGTTGAAGCATTGTGACATGATATAATATGTTAGGATAGTTGTATTAATCAATATCTTGGGAAATGTATTTCACTCCATTATTTTATATTTGAGATCTTAATATAAGCATTTGGTGAATATCCACGGGAGTGTGGTGTAGTCAAAGTGCAATAAGATATTGTACGTGAAATTATGAAATATGGTTATGAGATATATTGAGATATTTTAGAGATTGTGGCTTAGTGCAATAAGGTAATTGACATGATATAGTAGAAATGTTTATGAGTCATGATATGTACCCACGAATAAATTATTTAAAATCCACAGACCCGACTTAATTAAACTAAATGATTTATTTAAACGGCGTTTCGGATTAAAATTTGAATGGCGCCGGTGGATTTTGCGTGTTGAATGGCTTGGCCCCTCTCGGGCAGCCGAATTTAACGATTATTCCGGAAAAATAGAGCGATGATGAATAAAATGCCGAAATATGCTTACATAGATTTGGCTTCCGTGTGAGGATTTACGGTGTGCGGCATCCCGGCTTAAGGTAGGTGATTCTGTGGCTCATTATTATGTGGATGTACATGTTTGGCGTTGGGTTGCGATTCATTGGGTATGAGGGAAAACTAGGTAATATAGATCTGACGTACTTCGGAAAGAAAGTATGAAATAATCTAATTATGGTAATATGTTGGTTAATGGCGATATCTTTATATAGATGATTGTATATGTTATTTATAGGTTATAGTTTAGTTAGAACCTAAAGCCTCGATATAATATGCCTTATTTATTATGAGTATAGTTTGTTGATTGTTGTTAGTGGGATTGTTTTTGTTAAATTCGATTTGGAGGAACTTTTTTAGTTATTGAACTTAAGGATGTTGTATTAGTCGATTTGAAAGTTAAAAACTCGATGGAGGAACTCTGAGGTATTGGATTTTGTATATATATGTATATTATATGTTGTATTTTACTATTATTTGGTATTGTGACATTTTATAATGATGAATGATTCATGTTTGCTTATCGGGTGTGTTCATTCAATGAACATAGTTGATAAGTTTTGAGAGATGTTTAGTGATGAAGAAGATGGTTCTTTGCTTGTGGTTTTCGCGTTAAAAGCATGGTGTGTTCGTGTAAAGGTTTTGTTTTCCCTTTGATGATATAGATTTTTCGGTTGAGATAATATTATTTGCATTTTTATTTGTAAATTGTTTTATAATAAGAAGATATTGTTTAAGTTAAAATTTTATTGGCTTTAAATTATATATTTTAAAATTTGTTTATGGGCTTTGGATGGAATCGTCACACCTTCGGAGATTTTGGTCGGGGGGACAAATAATGTTTTTAAATTAAATTCGGGGTGTGACAAAAAACTAACTAGTTTTCTTGGGCCAGTTTCATTTTAGTGGTTTGTGGGCCGAACCAATTAAGGTTTTGGGCCAGTTTAAGTTTCATTTTCTGTTAGCTTGGGTTGAACCCAATTAGTTTTCTTTGGGCCGGTTTCTAATTTATGTTGGCTTGTCCTTATGTCCCCAAATTGGGTCAGGTAGAATAAATGAGTTGGTTTTAAACTTCCGGGTTCTAAGGTTTGGGCTTGGCCAGTTGGGTCCGAACCATTACCATGGTCATGAGCCCATGAGCCATGCACCTTAACCTTAGCCGTGAACCATGGCTATGACCCTGAACCAGTCGAACATGGAAACGACAGTTTGACTTTGACAATGACAGTTTGACTTTGACCATGACGTGTTGACTTTAACTTTGACAATGACAGTTTGACTTTGACTTTGACCGTTGACCGTTGACTGTGGAATGTTGACTTTTTCCAGTTTTTCGCATATTTGATTTTATGGACTATTGTAATAATAAAATATTGTCGAACATTGTATAACCTTGTTTGTCATTATCTAATTAAGTTTTGATGTGAGTAGTGCAATATAATATTGACACGTAACTAGAGGGAAATTCTGATAATAAGAATTTGATATATATGTTTTTATGAGTATTAAATTATATATGGACTTAGATTTATGGACTTTAGTATTGGGATTTGATTGTGGACTGTGGACTGTTTAATTGTGCTACATTTTATGTTGTAAATTGTATGGACAAATCAAATGCTAAAATGCTGTGGAAGATTGTATAACTTTGGTTGTCATTATCTAATTAAGATTTGACGTTGATATTGTGACATTATATAATATGTTGGGATATATATATATATATATATATATTAAATGTAATAGTTTTTGAGACATAAATGTATAAGCGGCTCCATTATTTTATATGTGAGATGCTACTATGAGGTAGTATAGTACGATGTGTGGATATTTTTTTCCGGGATTGTGGTTTAGTGCAATAATATATTGTACGTGAAAGAATGAAAGTAGATTACGAGATATAATTAAGATATTTCTAAATATTGTGGCTTAGTGCAATAAGGTATTTGACCAGACGCATTGATATAGTGGAATGTTTATGAGTCATAAATGTATGACACTGAATAAATTACGTAACGAAAATCCTAGAACCTCGCTACCACAACTCATGTGATTTGCCCTGTGGGTGGTATGTGATATGATTGGCCCTTTTCCGTTTTGTTGAATCTGAATGGTGAATAATGAATGGCCTGAATCTGAATGGTAAGTAATGTGATTGGCCCTTCCGGGCGTTTTAGTGAATCTGAATGGCCGCCGGGCGAACCCGAATAGTGGCTTGATTATTCCGTTCGCAAATATTGGAGCGAGACGCGATATTTTATGCCGAATAGTGGCGGTACTTACATAATGGCTTCCGTGTGAGGGTTACGGTGTGCGGCATCCATTTCGAGGTAGTTACGCGCGAGTGGTACATTATGTAAGGGGAGGCATGTGGATGTACATGTTCGAGTTGGGAAGCGATTGTGGTAGCGGAAACTAGGTAAGACATAGATACGGACGTGAATTTTAGGGACACACAAAGAAAGCCTTAATTAATATAATTATGGTAATATGTTGGTTAATGATATATCTTTAGATAGATGATTGTATATGCTTGGCTAGTTATAGTTTAGTTAGAACCTAAGGCGCCTCGATGGAGGAACTACATGCCTTATTTATGATGCGTATAGTTTGTTGTGTGGTTAGTGGGAAGTTAAGGCGCCTCAGTGGAGGAACTACCTGCCTTAAAAATTGTACTTAAGGATGTTGTATTAGTCATTGAAAGTTAAGGTGCCTCGATGGAGGAACTAACTGTCGTATGGATTGTGTATATATATGTATAATTATATGTTGTATTTTAGAGCTACTTACACCAGCATTTTTATAATGCTGACCCGATTTGCATGTTTGCTTATCGGGTGTGTTCATTAAATGAACATAGTTGATAAGTCTTGACAAGTTAGTGTGAAAGAAGATTGGTTGCTACTCGTGGTTTGCGTTAGCGTCGCTTTTCAAGATAGGCTTTGTTTTCCTTTGAGGTGATATAGTTTTTCAGTTGAGACAAAGTTATTTGTATTTTCATTTGTTAATTTTTGTAATGAAGAGGACTTTTGTTTAAGTTAAAATTTTTATTGGTTTTTAATTATCCGCATATTTTAAACTGTTTATGGGTTTTTGGAAGTTGAGAGTGCGTCACACCTCGGAGATCGAAGAGTTGGGAACAAATAATGTTTTTCCGAATTCTGTCGAAATTCGGGGTGTAACACCTCTCTCTCTCCCTAGCAAGCTTGGCCTCGCCCTCTGGTGGTGGAGGAATGGGTTTCAATTGGCAGCATTTCTCGTTCTTTTAAGCAGCATAAGCCTTCAAAAAGTGGCGTATACCCTAGATTGATCGAGTAAGCATGGATGCATTCTTCTCATTTTCTTGATCCCAAGGTTACTGCAGAAATATTTCTGCAAATCAGATAAAACAACATTTTTTTTTTCTTTCAAGCCTAAAATGTAAAAGGGACCAAACGTAAGATCCATTTACTAATTCAACTTAACCTTTTGCCTCATCTCTTCCAGTTCTTAATCAGCACCATGTTGAGAGTTGAGATAAGAGGAATGGAGTACTGGGATGAATGATTTTCTTTATTCATGGAAAGTGGTACGATGGTTTATCTTCCCAATGTAAACACATATGATCAGCTAAAGAGGGAGCGTACCTATGGTTAATGAAAATGATATAGATTGATAATAAAGTTATATAAAATAAATTTTATTTTCTAGAATTATATATTGCACTTGTGGAAAGGTAGTGTTGAAAAGAAGTAACAACAGTAAGAATGTATTTGGATTATTATTTGTAAGGAGGGAAGGGGGAAGGAGCATACAAAATCGGGTAATTAAAGGGGGAAGGAGCATACAAAATCGGGTAATTAATTAATAAGAAAGGAAATAATAGTACTTGAAAAGGCCATCCTCCAAAACGGCCTGCTCATCGGGGAGACCACTCAACGGCCAACTCAACATCCGGATTGAGTCCGGACGCCATCATCATGGGAGCTTTCTTTCGCTTGTTCCAGCTCTAGTGGTCTGGTGGGGATTGAAATGACATGGAGTGCCGATAATGATGAAGATTCAATCTTTGGAATAGAAGAATCTCCGTCACTCTGTTGAACTCCCCCTCCTCCTCCTCCTAACCCATGATCAACTTTCCTGTTCCTGTCGTTGTTGTTGGACATATTCTTGAACCAATCAATAAATCAGAATTCGTTCATTCACTTTTAAGTCAGTCCCCTATAAAACCCATAGCCAGATAATTGATGGGTTACTTTTGTTTTTTTATTTTTGTGTTCACTGCGAATCCCAACAACAATATATCGAGTTTCTCCTCTTCTTGCGTTGAATATATACTTACGAATTTGAATGCTTTTATAGGACCTGGATAAAGCCATTGGGAATGGAGTTCCTAACTCGGCAAGGAAGATTGAGCCAATAGTCAAAAAGGTATTTAGTGGAAAGATTTTGGTTCATTTTCGAATACAGGTGAATTGGAAGAAGAGAAGAATAAGAGAGAGGGTTTGAAGAGATGATTTTTTTTTGAGAGTTGGGAGTGTTTTGTAGAATTGAAAAAAGAGTATAAAAAAAGGTTTTTATCTATTTTGGGTTACGAACAATTGAAATCGGCAAAAAAGGGCGTAGAATTCCTTTTTTTATGAAAAATTTGATGTGTCAATCTCAGAGAAAAAAGGGGGGGCTGATGGTCTTTGATTAGCGTTACTCCTAAGCAAGTACATTTTTACGCCGAGCATGTGCATTTTTTTTTTAGGGTTATTTAGCTTTTGGCCCCATTTTATATATGGATATTAGCGTTTGGCTCTCCTAAGTTGCTAAATTCGTTTTTGGCCCCAGTTCTGTTAGTTGAATAAGTCAATTTTAACTCCACCACATGTATTCTTCAAAATGGCAACTTTACCTTTCTCGCGACTTGCACATGAAACTATAACGAAATATTCTATTGTTTCATTTCGATTTGAAATTCCATTACAATTTCGATTAACACGTGGAAGGTATCTAAAACGAATAATCGACGATGTTACGTATCACGAGAAAACAAAACAAGATATCTTTCATCTCTATGATCTCTCTCTCATCTCTCCCATCTTCAAATCACAAAGGATAGGAATGTTGCTCCCCATCATCGAAGCATCAAATATATCATCACGTACCTTAATTTCTGCTCTCCATCATCACGTATCCTAATTTCTGCTCCCCATAATCAGTTGGTTTGATTGTTGTTTCTCAGTTCAAGCTCAAGTTTTAGTTAATTGGAAAGATTATTTAGCTTGCAGAAGGATATGTCTTTTTGTGTTAATACTTGCATGTAAATTATTGTTGGTTGCATGAAAAGCGATGGGTGATGAACAATATAATAAGGGTACCAATATAATAAGGAATGTGGGGACCAAACCCTAGAAATTACTAAATAATTGTTACTTATTGAAATTGGAAAATTTTGAAATTAGGGTTCATGATTTATAATTAAATTGTAATTAACCCCAATTACTTATTCAAAATTAGGGATTTTGTCCAATTAGGGTTTTCATATGCAAATTGAACATAAAAACTTAACGAAATTACACCATATAAATTGGGGCTTTTGTCAAATTAGGGTTTTAAACACCAATTTGCCCCAATTACATGTTAACAATTAGGGCTTTGGTCAAATTAGGGTTCTAATGTGCAAATTGAACACCAATTAAGCCCAATTACATGTAAAATAAATAGGGCTTTCGTCCAATTTGGTTTATAGTGTGCAAATTGAACCTAAATTGGGACAATTAATTGCAAAAAATTGGGGATTTTGTCCAGTTAAGAATCTAAAGTGCAAATTGAATATTGTGAAGTGTCTTTTCATTGTAATTCTTATATATACTTGTTATGTGTGTTTGTATGCATGTTATGTATGTTTATGTGCATGTTTTATGTGTTTATATGCCTCTGTGTGTGTATGCTTAGTGTATGTATTAAATGTATGTAATACCCTAATTGAATTATTGTAAACATGCATTTTTAGTGATATGGCTTCATCTTTAAGAAGTCAGAGAGAGTTTGTGATACACTATGATGGTTTCTGGATGCAAATAGTGCCTAGTAGAATGAAATATCTAAATTATCATGGTGGTTTCCAATTTCATCTTATGTTAGATGGGAATGAATTGAGTTATATGGGGCTCATTGAAAATATTCACATATCTGTGGGGGATGATGTTCCCATTAATGGTGTTAATTGCATTTATAGAGGGTTATTGACTACCATTTGCAATGATGATGGAGTTATGAAAATGTGGGATACTATTAAGGCAGAAAGAGATCAAACGTTTCATATTAAATAAGACAAAATAATATGATATCTCATAATTAGTAACATTTTGTAGAAAATATGTTACAAATGTTTGTTCTCCTTAGCGTTCACCACAAAATGTTGCAAAAAACAAGTTACAAAATGTCATATTTGTCGTAGTGTCCAAAGGACAGGGAAGAGGATGTTGCCATTTCTTTCATTATTGTGAGCCGTGCATGCGTGCAGTGTTTACCAGATCATTAAACGGCTGTGTTCAGTTGCTTTTGCTTAAGTAGATTCAAGGTCATTCCCGAACCCTCTTGACTGCTGTAATGTTTGTGCAAATGCCTGGTACTTCCGAATGTCTTTATCGCTCACACTCCTGCGGGCATACTTCATAGACTCTTCAAAGTGAGCAGCCTCGATCTGTGACACTTCATCATCAACGTCTACTTCCATTTGATTGTCCTTTCTCCTCCTCTCCCTTTCTATATCCTTCTCGATGTTTTCTCTAATGGCATACTTGCATGCACGTTGGCATATCTCTGTAATATCAGCCCCACTAAAGCCTCGAGTAAACTTGGCCAGGGTGCTCAAGTCCACGTCCTTTGAAACAGGTGACTTCCTGAGGCAGGACTTGAAGATCTGACGTCGTGACAGTTCATCAGGTAAAGGAATATAGATCAGCTGATCAAGACGGCCTGGCCTAAGCAATGCAGGGTCAATAATATCTGGCCTATTTGTAGCACCAATAATGAAAACTGTCTTCTTTGCGCTCATTCCATCCATCTCAGTCAGAAGTTGGTTTAGAACCCTATCAGCAGCACCACCTGCATCTCCGACGCTGTTGCCTCTCTTTGTAGCAATGGAGTCAAGCTCATCAAAGAAAAGAACACAGGGTGCAGACTGGCGAGCCTTGTCAAAAATTTCTCGAACATTGGCCTCGCTCTCACCAAACCACATTGTGAGTAGCTCAGGACCCTTGATACTAATGAAGTTTGCTTGACATTCGTTGGCAATCATCTTCGCCAACAGAGTTTTACCACAACCAGGAGGTCCATAGAAAAGCACTCCTCTTGAAGGAGACATACCAAACTTTTCGAACTTCTCAGGATGCTCCACTGGATATTGCACTGTCTCTATAAGCTCCCTTTTGACGTTCTCAAGTCCCCCTATATCCTCGCAGGATACGTTAGGTACTTCAACAACCGTCTCACGCAGAGCAGAGGGATTGCTGGTTTCAAGGGCAGTTGTAAAGTGCTGATTTGTAACAGCCATAGAATTAAGTATCTCGGCATCTATAGATTCATCCTCGAAATCAATCATGTCCATTTTTTCTCTGATGCACTGTAACGCAGCTTCGGTGGACAAAGCACCCAGATCAGCACCAACGTATCCATGAGTATCCCTCGCAACCCGCTCTAAGTCAACATCATCTGAGAGCTTCATGTTCTTCGTTTGGATGCGTAGAACTTCAAGACGTCCAACTTCATCTGGAACTCCAATCTCAATTTCCCTATCAAACCTCCCAAATCTTCTCAAAGCTGGATCAATGCTGTTGGGCCTATTAGTAGCCCCAAGAACGATGACATTAGCGCGAGATTTCATACCATCCATAAGGGTCAAGAGCTGGGAAACAATTCTTTTCTCAACCTCTCCGTTTGTCTTGTCTCGCTTTGGAGCAATCGAGTCAATCTCATCAATAAAGATAATAGCAGGGGCATTCTTTTCAGCTTCCTCAAAAGCTTTCCTAAGATTACTTTCGCTCTCGCCAGCCATTTTAGACATTATCTCCGGTCCATTAATGCAATGGAAAAAAGAACCAGTTTCATTAGCAACAGCCCTAGCTAATAGTGTCTTCCCAGAACCTGGTGGTCCATATAAAAGAATACCCTTGGGAGGTTTCACACCAATGGCTTTAAAAAGCTGAGGATGCCTAATCGGAAGCTCCATCAACTCCCTGATCTGAGCCAACTGCTTGCGCACTCCACCCACGTCGTCATAACCAACTTCATCCAGTCTATCTTCATCTTCTCTACTAATTGGCTCCCCTTCACAAAATATTTCAGTATCTGGAGCAACCACACAATACTCTGGAGGGTCAGTCTCAATTACCTTAAATTCCACACTCCTCATCCCACCTCTGGCGATGAAGTGGTCGCCTTTCCTTACTGGACGATACGCTTCATGGAAATAAGGTTTCACATACGGAACAAACAAATCCCCAGTAACACGTTCAATAGTATCATCAATAGGCAAAACATGCACTCGCTTCCCAAACTTGATATCAGAACATACGTGAACAGAAACTATATCACCTAGCCTAATCCTCAAATTTGAGCGGACAACCCTGTTGATTCTGATCTTAGGCTCCTCACAAGTTTCATCAGCAAGAACATGGCAAACAGTCTCTCTCCTTTTCTTCCCCTTGATTCGTATAGTATCACCATGGAAAAGCTCGAGTTTGTCCATTGTAGTAGGATTCATTGAAACCGCGGAACTACTATCACCAGTCGTCACAACAACTTCATCAGCAACAAGTCTGTTCACTGCCTTTTTCCTCTCCAATATTGCAGTACTGTAGTCCTTCTTCGACGTCATCTTCCTAAGATTGTTTTAGAACGATGGATGCAGAAAAGAATATAATCTGTGAGACAATGAAACTATGAAGAAGGGTTAGGCTAGTGCATGCTATATTTATAGGGAACAATTATTTTGTCCTTGTCCAAGACGAAAACAGCATATATGTTTCTATTTCGGTAATGGAAATCTAGTTCTTGTCCAAGACGGAAACAAGTCCTATGTCAAATGAATATATAACGGTCAGGGGTGGAACTTGGGTCGGGTTAGTCCAACCCCGATGGGCTAAAACCCGACTTTTGTTGGTCCTGGACCAACATTTCAGATTCGTGGTACGGACTTGGTCTTGTAAAATCAAAACCCGACTCAGTATCGGGTTGGGCTCATATTAGAATATCAAATAACCGAAAAACCCAAGCCCATCTACATATATGTACGTATATATTTCATTAATTCTATTATGTTATATTGTTTCCTTATAAAGATTTATTCTTGTAAAAAATAAAGTTGAAAATATTAATTTTAGAGAGAATAATTAAATCAATCAGAGTAGTTTTCCTTTCAAATAATCAAATCCCTTTGATTTAGTTAGAATATTGAATTTCAGTGTTATTTACCTCTTAATTTATTTATGGGTTAGTTAGACTTACCTCCCCCCCCTTAGTAGTTGCAATTAGTGTTACCTCCCGTTTTCAAAAATATTAGTGATACCCCCCCATTTGAGTAATCCAACGGTCAGATTTCTTCATCTGAAAAAAAAAAAAATCATCTCGTAACCGTTGGATCTTGCAATTGGGTATCACTAATATTTTTGAAAATGAGGGGATAACACTAATTGCAACTAGTAATGGAGGGGTAAGTCTAACTAACCCTTTATTTATTTAGCAATGAATAGGCGTTGAGTTTTTCAGTGTATAACATTGAAACCCGAGAAACATGACCAACCCGACCCAACCCACCCAACTCGAGATTGGTTTGGGCTGAAAATTTAAAGACCGACTAGGGTTTGGTCTTGGGCTCGGGTTGAAACATTTGAAACTCGGGTTGGGCTTGGGTTAGGCCTCAACCCGACCCAACCCGCCCGAGTTCCACTCCTAATAACGGTTTTAGAAAATATCGAAAAAGAATATATCCCAAATGTTAAGTCAACGGATATTTCAAAAAGTCCAAAATCTACTGCGGCATTTTGTTTAGTGATATATATTTTCGATGGGTTATTTAGCTTTTAGCCCCACTTTATATATGGATATTAGTGTTTGGCTCTCCTAAGTTGCTAAATTCGTTTTTGGCCCCAGTTCTGTTAGTTGAATTAATCAACTTTAACTCCACCGCATGTATTCCTACTCATATTTTCGTAATGGCATAAATACCCCTCACACATGACACGTACTGATTTTATTGAAAACAGATAAAATTTACACGTGTCGAAATCTTGTGGTTTCCATCCAACGGTTACTGATAATGAGCCGTTGGGCTTTGAATGTTGCTCCCAACGGCTATACTAGTTAATCTATAAGTACTGGAGTAATTGGTTGAGTTTTTTTGTTCATTTCTTACTCCAAAGTAAAGATAGAATGGGTGGTAGTCAAGTTGTTATCGTTGGTGCACCAAAGGTTTGTACTCTCTTCAAATATTATCCTAAGTAGTATCCCATTGTCCATTAATGGAGGAGGGGCCAAAAGCTTGAAAGTTTTCCACAAAGAGGGGCCAAAAACAAAGGTTTATTTAATTTAATTTTGTTTTGTTTTTTTTTGCAGGTTTGTCAATTTTGTTTTGAAGTTGGGCTGCTCCTACATGTAAGTATTTTGGGATGCATTGCCCTCGTGCTTGTTTTGTGGCTTTATGAAAGTGGTTTTTGGTTGTGTTAACAGCGGAGAACAAGGAATTCTAGAATTCAAGTATTTGAAATGCTCGTTTGAGCAATGTAGTGTTGTGGAGATTGTGTCATCTTACATGTTCATTGGATGTAGTTTGTGTTCATATATATCACTTCTAATAAAGATTCAAGATTTGGTGCTTTAATTCTTTTCTTCTGTGTTCTTTGGTTTTATCTTTCTCTGCAGTTTATTTATTGTATTAGACTATTGGGGTTAAACGATCTCCAACTTTAGAAGATTCCAGTTTAGAATAGGCAGATTTTTTGTTGTGGATTTGGATGTGAGCTATATGTAGGATTGATGCTAGTCTTGCTTCGGACATGTGATTTGAGACTTATTCATATTCCGTTGTTGGTGATTTGAGACTTATTCATTTTCCCTCTTCCGTTTGTTTCTCCTAGATTCATGTGAGATGAAATTGATAGTCAAGTGCACTACTACACCTTTATTTTTTCGTGAACTCTGACAGCCATATAAAACTCTGACAGCCAAAATTCATAACTGAAACAAGGCAAAATTGTATAAACTCAACCCAAAATTCTAACAGCCAAAATTCTGAATTGAAACAAGGCAAAAATTTGCAGAGTTCACCGAAAATGCTAGTTAAAACTCTGACAAAGTTCACCGAAAATAACTGAAACAAGGCAAAATTCTGACAGAGTTCACCGAAAATGCTAGTTAAAACTCCGACAGAGTTCACCGAAAATAACTTAAACAAGGCAAAATTTTGAGTTCACTGAAAATGCTAGTTAAAACTCAACAATTCAACCTAGTCTTACAGAGTTCACCGAAAATTAAAACTCTAACAGCCAGCCAAAATTAAAACTCTTACATATAATATCTAAAACTATGTATAAAACTCTGACAGCCACATTGTATAAAATTGAAGTGAATCAATGAATTCTCATTATGACCAATTCGTAAAGGACACATTTGATGAATTCACAGAATATTGATGACAATCTCAGGAAAAATGTTACAAAAGCAACAGTACTCATCCTAAAGGACACATTTCATTGTAAAATTCAAGAAAAACATTTCAAAAGAAATGGTACTCATCCTAGAAAATACATTTCTTTGTCGGATTCAAGTGAGTGAAAAATACAATAACTTAAATTAAAGAGTAAAGGGAAGATCTCATAAGCAATGTTCAGTTCATTGCATCATAATCATCCAGCTTCTCATGGTATTCTAGAGTCGCCTTCTTTATCTTGGATGAATCTACCCAAGTAATTAATGCAGTCTTCCATGTTTCTTGTCACTAGATAGGCACAATCAGTAACTATGTTTGGACCCACCCTAACGCACCCCTGCTCAATGTAGGTCACAACTTCTTTCAATTGTTCTACAAACTTTCTCCTCACCCGAACAGTTGATAGTCTTCGCCTGCATATACAATAATGTGCACATGTTATATTAAATCATATTATTCTTCAACTATAACATCAAACTTCAAGTCGTGCGTGTTAGCACTTCAAGAACAGCGGTGAACATCAAACTTCAAATCTTTATTTCTTGTCTTCGACAATTTTTAACTTAATTCATTTGTGTAAAGAAGCCACATCAATTAATAGCAAAAAATATACAAGTAGAAGATAAAGGAATCAGACAATAGACCTACTAGGGAAAGTATAGTAAAACAAATCCAACCCATTGCAAAACCCACCAAAGGAATGTCTCGGATGCTAAGATACTATGCAATAACATATACAACGAAAAGTACCTTACAAAAGAAGACACTGACAATTTATCACACACAAAGGCAAGCTCTTCATTTGTTGGATTACACCCATGCATGTTATACCTGTCATTGGCATAGAAAGGTTACCGAAGGATACCAATTAACCCTCACCCTTCGTCCCTCTGACTCTCTGAGAACGTCTAGCGATAGAATAAATTTGTCATTCGTCGTTACTCGTTAGGTATGTACAGAATGTCAATCTCTTTCTCTCCCTAGAAAGTACTTCGCATTCTATGTAAAATGTACTACAAGATAATTATTCTGTTTGAGCTAATGCCTTAGATTGTTAACCACATCTACATATTAGAGCATCTTTATGAGAGAAACCAAAAAAACACTAAAATTTTGAACCAAATCAAACACCAAATAAAAAAAACACCAACCATATTTAGGAGAAACATCAAATTTTCGATATCAAATGATGCGGTTTTGGATAAACCTCGCCATATAGCCCACGCGGTTTTCCCAAAACCGCGCCACTGAAGCCCATCTGATAGGCCCAAGTACACACGGTTTTGGGAAAACTGCACGACGTGTCGCACATTAACTTTCTAATTTATTTTCTTCCCAAATCTCCCAAATCTCTCACACGGTTTTGGCAAAACTGCGCCATAGAAGCCCAAGCCCATGCGGTGTTAGAAAAACCGTGCGGTTTTTCCAAAACCGCTTGAGAGATTTGATACAGCACCAAAGCTGGAACCAAATTTTGGCCGGTTTGGTGTTTGGCTTGGTGTTTTTTCAGTGTTTTTATCAACATATGACTCTCCTGAAGATGAAAAAATACCAAATTATTGGTGTTTGATGCTAGGAAAGTATCTCTCCTAAAGAGCATCTTTAGGAGAGAAACCAAACAAACACTAAAATTTTGAACCAAACCAAACACCAAATAAAAAAAACACCAACCATCTTTAGGAAAAACATCAAATTTTCGATATCAAATGACGCGGTTTTGGATAAACCGCGCCATATAGCCCACACGGTTTTCCCAAAACCGCACCACTGAAGCCCATCTGACAGGCCTAAGCACACGCGGTTTTGGGAAAACCGCACGATATGTCGCACATTAACTTTCTTATTTATTTTCTTCCCAAATCTCTCACGCGGTTTTGGCAAAACCGCGCCATAGAAGCCCGCTTAGAAACCCAAGCCCATGCAGTGTTAGAAAAATCGCATGAGAGATTTGATACATCACCAAAGCTGGAACTAAATTTTGGCCGATTTGGTGTTTGGTTTGGTGTTTTTTTGGTGTTTTCATCAACATGTGACTCTTCTGAAGATGAAATTTGGTGTTTGATGCTAGAAAAGTATCTCTCCTAACCCATTTCAATTTTTAGGTAAAGTCCGTAAACGGACGTCCGTCTAAGAGCGGTAGCCCAAATATAATCTCACGAAGGGTTTTGAAGCCGGATCCTCAAAACTCTCTCACTCGCTTCCTCCCTCCTATTCTCTCTCCAAACATAGATAGAGTGACCTGTCTCCCCCTCTGTACTCTCTCCCTCTAATAGGGTATCTCTTTTCTCTATTTCTCATCTTAAAATTCCGATTAAAAACGAGGTTGCAAATTCACGTGTGAAGAATGGTGGAGAGATTGAAGAAAAACAAAAAGAAAGTCATGTGGAGAAGGAAAAGAACAAAAGATTGTTTCATAATTTATCTCATGGTTTTTGGTTGATGTCGACGATTACTGCAGATTCATATAATTTATTCCCAAAGAATGCTCCTTCTGCAAATGAAGTAACCTCAAAAACTTTTTCTTACAACCATTTTGCCTTTTTAGAACTTATAAATGGGAGGGGTTCTAGGGACATATT
Source organism: Coptis chinensis (assembly GCF_015680905.1). Taxonomy (NCBI): domain Eukaryota; kingdom Viridiplantae; phylum Streptophyta; class Magnoliopsida; order Ranunculales; family Ranunculaceae; genus Coptis; species Coptis chinensis. Next base: position 116,750,200 of record NC_141458.1, on the reverse strand, counting down.
TTATTTTGACACGTAAACAAACTCAAAATCGTTAGGGCATTTAGAAGTTTCGGATTAGCCTAATATTTTGTAGATATGATCTCCTAACTATTCTAAGCATTGTCACAAATAATCAAAAAAATAAAAAAAATTCAAACTTGCCAAATGTAGTTAACAATTTACAAAATTTGGCTAATTATAGACCGTTCATTTTCACCATTTTTGATACTATATTTGGTAAGTTTAGAATTTTTTGATTTTTTTTAATTATTTGTGACAATTTTTAGAATAGTTAGGAGATCATATCTACAAAATATTAGGCTAATCCGAAACTTATAAATGTCCTAACGATTTTGAGTTTGTTTACGTGTCAAGATAAAATATGTCCCTAGAACCCCTCCCTATATATATATATGGTAAGTCTGTTTTAAATAAGATTAGTAACTCTTTGATGTTGGCGGGTTCGAGCTCCATAGTATCATCACTTAAAGGTTTTACCGAATTTGCCAGTTGGCACATGCTTAATTTCGCAGTATCACTTCACACATTATCCGCCTCACGAATTTGATTTGGTTATTTCTTTACCTTATTTTCTTTTAAAAATGTCTGCCACAATCTTATTTGGTTATATTTTAAAAAGAAATAAAGTAATTCTCTATTTTGTTTGTGTTGTAAAACTCTCTTTGTGCTTGATGTTCTTTGGATTATTCCCCATGTATCTTTCTCTTTGCCTATTACATTTATTTTTGAAAAAAAATTGTTTAAAATAAAAAATCTCTTATTTATTGAGCCATTAGGTTAATATGTTTTTTTCCCCCTATTTCGATCTTTCCAAGTTTTTGGTAATACCTTTTCTTTGACTTTGCATTTAAAAAGTTCAATTTTAAAAAATACTTTGATATATATATTTTTCTCTTTTCATTATTCTTCTTTCTTAATTCTTTTTACTTTGGGGCGGTGAGGGTTTGATTCTGCAACCTATATTTGCCTTTAGATACAGTCTTTTATGTTTGTGCCTTTCATGTTATTTTGAAATTTTTATTATTCATGACACATGTTCTTTGGGGAACACTGCATATGGAGTTGAAGGAATGGTATCCATATGGTGGAGGTGATTAAGATTGATATTCACCTTTTGCTACATTAGAGATTTGAATCTCTTCTTTGGCGAAAATGCGAATTCAAAGATATTCTTTACTTACAATCTTCGTGTTCGTATAGTTGGAGTAAGGATTCGAACCAACCTAAAGTCTATGACCACTTTCAACTTGGTTTTTACTCTTTTAGGGAACTAGTGAGTAAGTTTAGCTATGATTTTGTAAATACTAAATACTTGGTTTCTTTACTACACAAAAGTTGAAAACATTAAGTTACGTAAATATGCAACTAAGACACGATAAAATTTTACTAAAACAAAAGTGGAGAGTTAATTCTCCTCATGTAAAAATTACTTTTGTTATTTGATTTTAGTAAGTGCATTAAAATCTTCCTAGAACTCATAGACAAGTCCTATTAAAAGAAAACTTGATCTCTAACAAATATGACTAATCTCTAAGCTCATACATGCTAGCATATGGAACAAAGCAATGACTTATCTCTAAGCTCATCACTTGATCCCTAACTAGACTCTACACCAACTATCATTTTGGGATAGGATGTAGGCCTAGTTGTTTTTCCTAAACACTTACTAAACCAAATAACAAGATTTTTCCCTCACATGAGTATTATTAACTCCTCACAAAGGGAAAGTTAGCTCATGATCCTTGGGAGAAAACTAAAACAAGTGTGGAATGTAAAAAGAGATAGAGAGAGAACAAAAAGAAGAAACTATCTATAAAACTCACTTGCATTTAGATTTTATTCCACTAGAAGAAAACAAAGTTTCCTCTATTAAAACTATTACAAGCTTTTTTTCAAAACTAAAAACTAAAAACTATTTAAGACTAAGGAACTAAAATAATATATGGTAAAGGAAAATAAGTCAAGGGAGTAAATGGAGTGTCCCCCCTTGTTTTGTTTTCTTCTTCATTTGAGAGAAATCTCATTTCCTCACACGTGAAACATCAAACTACATTTACTTCCTTTTTATCCACCACATTAAAACAAAGTGACACCTTGCATTTTTTTTACTATTAACACCTAATCTTATTAATTACATGCAAGGTGTCAACTTTGCACCAATAATTTGGCATTTTTGTCTTAACATGCTCCATGATTGATGACTCATCAAATCTTATGCGGGCAAAAGATAGTGGGTCCACGTCCTGTCCAGTGGCGGTCCGGTCTTTTGGGCAATTTTACAACTTCCCGCCTATGCGTAGAGTTCATCGCCCTGATTGTCTAAGCAGCTCACTTGTTGCATTCAGAATCCTGGTTCAAGAGGTAGGAGCTTCGGAAGTTTGATGCTTTTGTACGGATTTGGAAGAATTCATATATATGTCATTCTCCGTGCTTTAACGCAGGTTTAACCAATGTTTTCATGTTTACTGCGAATACCTGCAAAAGTACAAAAATATACTTATTTCATGATTATTAAACACATAATTAACCAAATTTATATGTCTCAATAGGATTTAATATTACAGTTTTGGGTGCTTATCACACTACCCCCAAACAGCACTTTGCTTGTCCTCAAGCAAAGAAGAGACATTAAAACAGATAAGTGGCAAAAATGTGTAGTCCTAACTAATTCTCGTTTCGCAGAGTGAGATTGCATTGACCATATGTAACAAGGCCTTAAACCACTTGGAATTCCCTAGTGGACGAGTTATAGCCTCGTGAGAGTTTTCCAGAGAAGATACTCACAAACTTCATTTATACTACAACGACTCAGTGACAAAAACTCGTTTCCTAAATTAATCTCAGATATCCATACATCTCCTTAGCAGGGAACGAGGATTGATTTCTTTGAAACTCAAGTTAATATGTATTCAATAATTAAAACATCTACATATGATCATGCATGCAGTGAACTTTTCATTGAAATGTACTAGCAAGGTCGTGTCTGGATCCTTTGGAGAGCGTACCTAAATGGGTTCTCACAGGTATGTGTCGAAACACAATTCCACTCAAAATTTTACCACTCAGGTTTTGTTAACTCCAGTGTGCAGTGGGCACACGTTTCCTCACATCTCAATGACAGTCAGAGGAGCCGAGGTCGATCAATCACGTCTACTACTTATTATCACACCACCCTACTCCTAATTGAGCTAAAGGTCTTTATTAGGTATTGTGGGGGCTTAGGTGATAGTGTACAAGAAAATGGAAATGGATAATCAAAATTTACGAGTATGAGAGAATAGGGTCTTTAAATATTTATACTAGAGAATTCCTTGTTTTCTTTCATTCTTCTAACTGAGTTTTCCAACCTTGTTCTTAAGCCTCTGATGGATTATTATTATTATTTTTTTTTTTAAGCTTAAGAACATGATTATATTTTTCTTTCCTGAAGCAAGTAACTGATTTTTATTTGGGACAAGTCTTACTCTTTATTTTTCCACATTTCATCCTATTTCTCATACTCATCACTTAGGTAGGTTCTTTTATTTGGTTTAATAGATGGGCAAGGAATTTTTGGTGAAAGTGAAAGGTTTGATGAAAGGTTCAATGGAGTGACTAGTGGTAAAATTTGAAACAGGTAAGAATTTTTAGCTATGTCGATCCAAAGAAGACCTAAATTCTCGCCTAGGGTTCGGGTGGTGATCAAGTAAGTAGACGCGTGATTTTCTCTAATCGGAAAAACTACACCTCTGTGTCATCACACACAAATCACTCATGTCAAGGCTTTTGGTTAGATTCTCACAGGATTTATAGTTTAAGTAACTAACCGTTGGTTCCAGAAACTTACTGCTATGTACAATTGATGATACTCAGTGCATGAATGTTCATGAAAAGATGTATAAATTATTGAATATGTATTATCTTAAGTTTCTTAAAAACAAATCCTAATTCAGATACTAATGTGAGATTTCTAGACAATTTTCATCATTGAAAAGGAAACAAGACTTTGTCACTAAGTACCATTTTTAACAAGAAAATAAAAACTATCTACAGGCTACAATTTGCCTAATTTTTGCTACAGGGTAAAAACACCCCTAAACATAATGATGTTTAGTCCTCGAAGTATCAATAAATAAAGAGAGAAAGTACCTGAGAACCGTGAGCAAAATTAGGGCTAGATTCTTTTGGAACGAGAAAAGGTTGGAGAACATAAGATATTATTCAGAAAGAAACAATAACATGTTCAATAGCACACGATACATAGCACATGAAACAATGAAAAACAATAGCACACGAAGCATAATTATTTGCTAGATATATGTACAATGACAAGCTCAAATTTACCATCCTGCGGGATGTGAAGCGTCCGCATCCTCAATAAGAAAATGCATTTCCTTAGCATCGCGCCAAAAGATAATAGTCTGCCAAATTTCTACCCATTCTTTGTCTCCGGATTTCCTCAAATGTTTCTTCATATTTTCATCATTCGGGTAACAACAAACATGCCTCAGGTACCGAGCGGGACGCTTCCATTGCCTAAACCTCAATGAACGAATGATTCTGTTTGCTGGGCACATAGAATCTACCTTGACCCAGTCATGAAAAGTAGCTGCAAATTGTGGGAAATGTGTCTTCATGATTCGGCAAGCGGTTATCGGTAAAAGTATATATTGATCCTGAAAAGTGCGAGCTCATTTCAAGTTGGAGATAACACAACCTAAGATGTTAAATAATGTATGACCTTTGACGAAAGCGAATCACGACTTGAGGCAGACCTCATTGGCAGTAGAAAAATGCCAATCTCCCATAATGTTCAGGAGTATAAACAACATCGCAGTCCCCATGTTCATGGTCATGCTTGCTAAGGGAATGGTGATGTCGCGCCATGGCACATGGCCATTTCCTTCTCGTTTAATCCCAAGACCATCACCGTAAGTTTCACGAAAGGCTTGCCACTTAAATGAACGGTAAGAATTATGATAGATGTAATGTCATGATGCAGCAGGTTCGTGATATGGAAGATCCAAAGTTAGGACAAGTTGTTGCTCAGAAAAAATATGATGTGTGTCACCAACTAGGAGTGTGAACCCATCTAAGTAGAAACCATGCGCATGGTTGAATGCTGGTGTGTCTTCCATATTAGTATAAAAGTATGCAGCCAAACTCGGAGAATAAGTTTGGTCAGGTTGAAGAATTAGGGAAGACCACCCGATGTTTGTGATGTAGTCACGGAAGAGATGGCCATAGGTATTGGAATCCATCATAGACTGAAAGGATTGCTCAGGAATGAGTTTGGGAGGTACCATGTTTGATGAAGATGCCATGGTGGATGAAGTAAAGAAATGGGTAACGATAAAGGCAAATTGGACGGATAAATGAGTATGTAAGAAAATAGACCCTCCTGTAATCACATGTTAAAATTATATTAGTCACAACGTAAATGATGACAATCCTAGTAAGCATTTCTTATAAAAGAAGACACAAAGATAAGATAAAATTCATAATATGACGAAAAATGTAATAATATATATGATTATTTATTTATTGACTTAGTAATATTAGAAAATCATGGATTATTATGTTGATTTTGGAGACGCATATCGTGCACTAGACTGTTTAGTTCTTCCATTTGTTGGCCGAGCTGCATCTGAATGTCCCCTTGGCTGGCAGAGAGTGTAGTTTGATTCTCCATAAGGAGAGCGTGATTTTGCAAGGACTGAGAATGATTTTTGAAGATTTCCTCCTATTCAACATCATGCATTGTTTGACGTTCTTGGAAATCCTTAAGAGTTGTAATGATGATATTCTGACGAGCGTGTAGTTCCCGCATGCCTTGATGAAGAAATTGAATGCCTTCCATGGGATTAAAAAAATTTAGCATGACATTTTCATCAAAGAAATGGCCAGGGTTTGAGCTTGGGTCGTTTTGTTCATCTGTCAGAGTATCAGGAGTCCAAAAACCAATGGAGTAGTCTGTTTGGAGTACACTAATATGTGCTCTTGGAAGTGGTGCTTCTGGAGAAATTACTGGATAACCCCAACGCATCATAATTTGCGTGACTAAAGTAGGTAGAGGTAGAGGTGCTGACTTTCTTGTTTTCCTAGTGATCACGTTCCAGAGGTGTTGGATTAGACAAAAATCTTCCCTTTGAGTCTGCAAAATCCAAAGTATGTGAAGTTGAGACTTTGTGACTTCGGATTGGTGAGATGTATCTATCACATTGTGTCCCAACCAGTGGAGCACAACTCGTTGATTCTGTTTCAGAGAGCGTTGAAGAACAACGTGATGTCTTTTTACCACTTCGCCATGAGATGCGGTAGCTCTTAGTAAAGTTTTGACGGAATCAAATGATGACTCTAGAAAAAGGAACTCCTAGGTATTCATTGGGATTTGAAGTATGTCGGAGATCATTTCCCTAGTCAATTCCAATCATCGTCCATAAGCATTGAAGTAGAATTTTCCATTCTCAGGTCCTATAAATTGGTAGAACATCAAAACCAATTCTCGGGAATAACCAGCTGCTGAATGATATAGAAGAGGCGTCCATCCCCAACGTACAATTTCGGTGTCAAAATAAAGAGAAAACCGGTCATCTTCAAAAACTTTTAGGTAGTCTTTCTCAGGCATTATTTTTCTTGGTTGATCCATTTGGTAGTATTACGGAGGGAAGAATAGTGAAAATTGTTTGAAATGAGAATGGCTGAAAAGAAAAGATTTATAGCCAATCAGTGCGTCTGTACCAATCTAGATTCCAAGTGTAGTTAATGACCCATGTGATTATGAACAACAACAATGGGGATCCATAGTAAGTCTTGTCATGTCAGATTTCCAAAAACAATTAATGAGATGTTTCAATGTTAGAAAATACGGAGGAAAGTTTCACAGGGTAGTTAGACTTACACGTAATTTCAGAAATGATGATCATACCTCAGTAATAGAATATGGATAGAATAATCGAGCTGCATGTGTGACAAGTGTTATGCGTACCTTATAGCGTGCGATATTCTCTGAACATCATGAGTATCGATTTAATTATTTTGGTGAGTTTTGGATGGTGTTTTCTTTGTTATGGTTTGTTTTATTTATGTTTTTATTTTTATTTTTATTTTTTTAGAGGAAAAGACAACTAATATACACAAATATTTAATACGAAACTTCTCCATTTAATACATAACTCGTACAAATGTGTGAGAATTATTTAACACACCATACTAATATACAAAACGACAGACGGAAAGAGAGATGTCGGTTACATAGATCTAGATGTTCTGGATCATGTTATGCATGAGTGACAGCAGAACAATGATAAACACTGTTATCACGAATACTATGATAGCCCATTCGCGTTGCTCCTTTTCCCATCGCTTGATTGGATTCATTATGTTCAAGAAAATGAGAATTTGTGAAGAGGAATTTATGAAGAGTGAGAGAAGGGGATGAGTGAAAGTGGAAAAGGAGAGTTGTATTTATAATTAGAATTCTGATCGTTTGGATCAGTCCGTTGGGGCATTTGACAAACTTCTTTTTGTGTGTGAGATGTGGTATATGGATGATGTAGATAGATGAAGGTCATTGAACAAATAGAAGCGTATCAAAACCTAATTATCCCTCAATAAGTAAAGGATTAGTAGGGTATCGTTCCACTTTTAAGTGTATATTTATATGAAGGACAGGACTGGAAAGGGGGTTTGAGGGATTAAAAACTATAATTATAGATATAGTAGATTCTAATGCTAAACTAAACTAAACTAACTAAACTTATACTAAAGCTAAGAATTGGAAATAGGGAGAGAATATGAGAGAGATAGATTCAAGAGATTCAAATCCACCAATGCTTTTGATTCAATGACTTTTTGCTTCATGTTGTTCTCCAAGTAGACTACAAATGGGCAATCGAAATGAAAGTGCCGATGCCTTTTTGGGTGAAACATCATTAAACAATTAACTCTACTTAAGGTTGTTCCTATGTTCATGTTACTAGTATCTTCTTTCCTTTTATGTGAGCTTGGCAGCCTATTCAATGAATCACCATCTAAGGCAAACACAAGGAATACTTCCCTTACTCTAAAACACTACACAATTAGAAGAAAAGTAGAGAATAATAGTATAATATTCAATTACAATAAATAAAACTCTATTCTAGCATTATATTCAATTGCAATAAATAAAAGCATGTTACTAGAAAATATTGAATTGCAATAAATAAAACCCTAAACTAGCATGATATTCAATTGTAATAAATAAAAACCTTAATCTATACTTCCATCCCCTGGTGTGGGCAATGGAACTAATAACTAAAAACATAAAGAACTAACCTGATTGAAGAACATCATGAACCAGAAGAATAATTAAACCTTAAGATCGGCTTCATCTCTCCTCCCTTGAAGGAGAAGATTAGCCTTCCATATAGAAGGAAGAACACGAAGAACAAGAAGAAGAAGAGTCGAAGAACATAAGACTAGAAAGACTAATTTATTAAGACTCAGCTAGTTAAAACCGATCTTTTATTATTAATCTCTCTCTGCCTCAAGTTCTGGAGACAAGTTACAACCCATGACTTATCACTACAGTATGGTACGAAGTCTAGAATAGGTGAGAGGATGCTAAAGTGAAGGACCCGACACTTCATATGTGATTGACATTCTTTCCATGAGACTACTTTTATTCAGAAGTCTGTTTTTCAAGATAGTATGTGGGATGTTCGTATGCATTATTCTTTTCCCCACATACATGAGGTAAAATAGTAGACCATCTTCTGAGAGATTTTTTTTCTGAGAGTATGACCGGTGAAGATTGAAAGTCGAGATTATCTACCTATGGTAAACTAGGGATTCCGTTTCTTGGATAGGAGAGTATAGGAGATTGACTAAGTACACACATAAACCTTGATTGACAATTTTGTCAATTTTTACTATCTCCCATCATAATCTATGAGTCTTTGGCAAAGAATGTAGTTAGCAATGGAGACTGTCTATCGAGTAAGCACTAAGTGGGTAAGGAATTTTCTCTCTGAAAAATACTATCATTCTTGAACATGCTATTGATTGATTTTGTGGGTATATCAATTGAAAACCCTCACGAGACTATAACTTCGCCCTTTTGGGGAACTTAAAGGTTTAAAGCCTTGTTGTATATGGTAAATGCAATCGCGATGCCCGGCGAAAAGTGAATTAGGATTTTATTTTTGTTATTAGGATGTGATTTTGATCACTTATCTATTTTTTATCTTATTTGCTAAGAGACTAGCAAAAGGCTAGTTGGGAGTTGTGATAAGTGCTCAAAAAGTGCAATTTAACCCTCGATTATGCCTCTTGTTTAGCCATCGTAGTGGACTAATAGTGTTTGTAAGTTATGTTTTATGATTCTACAGGAGAAAAAGTGAGTTTTGTGGAATATTAGAGAAAAAGGGATAAAATGGAGCAATTCGGAGCATTAAGGATCACATGGGAAGCCCGTGGACAATCATGGAGAAGGCCAAGGAATTGAAGCTATTAAAGATGCGACTTGGACCTATTTTAAAGCATATTTGGAAGCCCAAGGCCAAAGGACTCGTTGCTTGGACCAAAACCCGCAAAAGAGGAAAGAAAAATAGGCCAAAGGTGGAAAAATAGAGTCTCGCGTTTGAGACACAACTATCGTGCGTCCAGATGCGACCTATGTGTTTGGAATGCATGAATCGAGCGTCCAGACGCATTGATTAAGTCTGGGATGCATGAATAGTGCGTCCAGACGCATGAATCATTAATCTTATGCCAATTCCTTCTCGGTTTGGAGGCGAAGTTGGACTCTGAAAGAAGTCTATTTGTATTAGGAAACAAATGACGGTTTGGAATGCTTCTAGAGCTCATTGTAACCCCTATAAATAGAGGACCTAAGTGCCTCATGTAATTTGCCAATTCACTTATATTCTTGTCTCCAGAACTTGAGGCAGAAAGAGATTAATAATAAAAGATCGGTTTTAACTAGCTGAGTCTTAATAAATTAGTCTTTCTAGTCTTATGTTCTTCGACTCTTCTTCTTCTAAAAATAAAATAAAAATAAAATAAAAAAAAAAAAAACAAAAAAAAAAAAAACGAGATGTCCTTCAAGCTTCTCGCTTTCTTAAAAGGATGGATGATGCGGCTAAAAATTACCTCAAGATCCAAACTTCTAATCTTGAAAGAAAATGTTAAACATAAACAACTTAAAACGGCAGTGGCGCCATTTGACCTCGCCTCTTTTGTGTGTGAGATGTGGTATATGGATGATGTAGATTGATGGTGGTGGTTTAACAAAAAGAAGCGTATCAAAACCTAATTATCCCTCAATAAGTAAATGATTAGTAGGGTATCGTTATACTTTTAAGTGTATGTTTATATGAAGGACAGGACTGGAAAGGGGGTTTAAGGGATTAAAAACTATTATTATAGATATTGTAGATTATAATGCTAAACTAAACTAAACTAACTAACTAAACTTATACTAAAACTAAGAATTGGAAATAAGGAGAAAATATGAGAGAGATAGATTCAAGAGATTCAAATCCACCAATACTTTTGATTCAATGACTTTTTGCTTCATGTTGTTCTCCAAGTAGACTACAATCGGGCAATCGAGCGAGTGCCGATGCCTTTTTGGGTGAAACATCATTAAACAATTAACTCTACTTAAGGTTGTTCTTATGTTCATGTTACTAGTATCTTCTTTCCTTTTATGTGAGTTTGGGCAGCTATTCAATGAATCACCATCTAAGGCAAACACAAGGAATACTTCCCTTACTCTAAAACACTACACAATTAGAAGAAAAGTAGAGAATAATTGCAAAGACTCAAATTCTCGTTAAGGGTATTTTTGTAAATTTCATATCAAATCTAGGGTCGTTTATGTAAATTGGTCATCGGGTTTATATTTCAAACGTACGTAACTTAATGAAACTTAACTCCGACTCATAAGTCACGTTAGGTAAGAGACCCATATGCGAAAATTGGACAAAATGTCGGTTAGCGGCTTTCTGCGTTCGAAGCGGGTACGAGTTAACAACTTACACGCATGAGTGGGTCATCGTTATAGCCTGCGGTGAGATAGAATATAAGAGATTAAATTTAGCGGGATGGGCCTGAAAAATAATTACGACACGACGTCAAATAAGTTAGTGGTTAGAAGTTAATTAGGACCTTAAGCCTAATTTGGTCATATTGGGCTTGGGACTTAACACTTAAAAAAAAAAAAAAAAAAAAAAAAAAAAAAAATCTTGTATCGCACCAAACAAAAAACGCACGAAACCAAAAATTCCCTAAATAAAAAATCGCACCAAATTTCTCTCAATTTTGCCCACCTCTTAAACCCTAGGAGAGAGAAACCCAAATTCACCCAATTTCAGTGATTAAAAACCTCAATTCGAACACCTAATCCTTAACAACAGTAAACGCGAGTGTGGAGATTCAAAAATTTATTTGAATTGCATCGTGTTTTCCGCAAAAGGTGAGTAATTTTGTTTCAAACAAATAGTTTAAACTCATTTCAATGGATTTGATGTGTTACTGAAGATATTTGAATGGGGTGGTTGTATAATTCGACAGTAGCTATTTGGAGAGGTAATGGCTTAACGAAATCAGCCGAGAAGAAAGCTAAATGAAGAATTCTTACTGATTTGGTAAGAGACTTTTATATTCTCTAGTTCTATACTTTGTTTTATATACCTAGGAATTTTAAAAAGCAATGATTCTAAGTTTATATGTATTAGAGTAAATTCGCACCCATTCATTGATGAAGTTATTATGGTTGGAGAGTATTGAAATTTGGATGGGATTGTGATGTATTGAGAAAAAAAAAATTGAAATTGGTTGTTGAATGTCGGCAGTAGCTTGTTTGGAGAAGATTGAGTTGAGCGATATCGGTGGGAGCAAACTAGCTAGGAGTCGTTTTCTCGACTTGGTAAGAATTATATATATTCACTCTATTTTAGAAAAGCTTATGTTAGTTATATACTTGTTTAGGATTAGGTCGATTGATGAACGATTGATAAGGAACACCCCTGTAATTATTTCTAGATTTAAGGTGAATTGAAGAGTGGAATTTGTTTGTAGTTGGAGTTGGAAAAAATCTTAATCGTTAGTGGAATTGATAGGAGTGGTATTGACATAAAGGCCGCGGAGACTGTCAGAGTATCAGTGCCAGAAATGGCTTGTAGCGCGGTTGACCGTAGTTATAGGAAAAGATACCTGCAACCAAATTCGTAGCGACGAGATTTCTTCTCGACTTACGTTAGATAAGAAGTCCTCGTTCGTTCGATAAATTCTAATAACCTACGTGTATATGATGTTATAGGAGACAAATAAGAGTGGATTCAGTTAAGCGGGATCGATTCGGTTAAGTGGGCTTGAGGAGAACGGAGCTTGCTAAGGTAGGAACCTACATACCAATATATAGCATGCTTATTTCCATGCATGATTTGATTTGTTTAAATGGTTAAGAGATATTTTGCGTATCAACCATGCATGTATATATGGTATTCATGTTTTGCATTTGTATTTTTCCGCGATATAAACTAAATACGGATAGCTTTTGTGTGAAAAATGAGTTTGCGAAATCGAGGTAGCGGGGATTTATTTTCTTTGTTAAAAGAGCAAAACTGGTTTTGGGAAGGGTTCTCGTCTCTTGTCTCAGTAAGGAGACAGAGAGATGGATTTTGTAATGTGGGTAAGGATTACCCGGTTATTTGTAACTAGGTGTGAGGTTCTGGATTGTTCCCGGGATGGTTGTGTTATTTACGATGATTCGCCGTTTGGGAATCATCGGTTGTTATTTACTATGACTGGCCCGGTTGGGAGTCATAGGTTGCTTTTACTTGATGGTGGGAAATCCAGGAACTCACACCTACAGAATCAACAGTTTAAAAGGAAAACTAAATATGTATCTATAGTATTTGGAAATAACCGGTAATACGAGTATATATATATAGATATTACTATGCTTATCACGAGGGGATTTAGAAAAGGAATTGTGAATTCCTATAAAGAAAGAACTGTTGTCGAAATTCTGGAGACGGCAGTTCGCTCTAGGATTCCAACTGTGGTGTACACCTTTCGAGGTGGTGGGCCACCTTTAAAGGGATGCATCACAGGATGTAGTCCGGGAATTCCTTTTCTTCTTTTATAGATAACTATGTTTGTACGTGTCACGCTGTATGGTGATTAGCTTGTGTGAGGTTACATGCTACCTCGATGAGGTTTAGACGCCGAGGAGTGAGAGTTTAGTCCACTCGGATGTGTCGAGGATCCTAAGCGTCAGGCAGTCGCCGAACGGTTGACCACCGTAAGTTAGGTGACAGCCCGCATGGGGGTCGGTCTGAGTGGCTCACCCGAGCCCTAAAAGCTTTGGGATTTTGTATGTATTTAACACAACAACGGCATTTCAGCTCTCCCTGCCGGTAAAATCGGAAAACAATGATTGCATGGTTCACACCGGAAAGTACTAAACCGAGATTTGCCCGCGGATCGGGCCGAAAAGTACCACCACTTACCCTCACCATTCTAATAGGATGCAGCGGTCACAATAGTTGTATGATGATTGTGAAAACTATATTTTGAATATTAACGAAGCATGTCGAAATGATTTCTGCTAGTTAGTGATGTATGTATATAGTCACGATATTTGAATATTTTTATGGAAACCCTGCATGTTTTAAATGTTTTCTATAAGTAAACTATTTATTGGTTATGTGCGTTTCTACTGGGCATAGTTGTTGCTCATCTTACTTAACATTTCAGACGAGCTAGTTGCGGAGGAGGCTTTTCCTAACCCTAGTGATGATGGTTATGGGGATTTGGGAGGATTCCCTTATGCTTGACGAGGGACAGAGTCAAGTTCATATTTTGGGTTGTATAGGGATAGTCTAGTTTATTCTTTTGTTGTATATAGAGAGCATAGCTCTTTTCTTTTGGTTGTATAGAGAGAGACTAGTTTCTTTTGTTGTATATATAGAGAGCTAGGTCATTTTGATGTAATAATAGATGTATGTGGCAACGGTTCTCATTGTTTTGTAGATATACCGTCATATCCCTGTAGTAGCTAAAGTTAAGAGTAGTATATATGGTTGTTGGATATATATATGGTTGGAAGGATGAATTATGGGATGTCCAGGGGTTATGACAGGTTTTATGACAGGTTTTTTGTATATGAAATGTCGATTAAACAAAGGAAACTCTGCCAAAATTTCGTTAGAATTGGGGTGGTCAGCCTCGAGATTCACTCATCGTCCTCGGGATGTGTGTGTGGGGTCTCGGGGCGTGACAATAATAGTATAATATTCAATTACAATAAATAAAACTCTATTCTAGCATTATATTCAATTGCAATACTTTTAGCCATCTTAGTGGACTAATAGTGTTTGTAAGTTATGTTTTAAGATTCTACAGGTGAGAAAGAGAGTTTTGTAGAATATTAGAGAAAAAGGGATAAAATGGAGCAATACGGAGCATTAAGGATCACACGGGAAGCCCGTGGACAATCATGGAGAAGGCCAAGGAATTGAAGCTATTAAAAATGCGACTTGGACCTATTTTAAAGCCTATTTGGAATACCAAGGCAAAAGGATTTGTTTCTTGGACCAAAACCCGCAAAAGAGGAAAGAAAAATAGACCAAAGGTGGAAAAATAGAGTCTCGCATTTGAGACGCGACTATCGTGCGTCCATACGCGACCCATGCGTTTGGGACGCATGGATCGAGCGTCTAGACGCATTGATTAAGTCTGGGACGCATGAATAGTGCGTCCAAACGCATGAATCGACACTGTAGCCAATTCATTCTCAGTTTTGGAGACGAAGTTGGACTCTGAAAGAAGTCTATTTGTATTAGGAAACAAATGACGGTTTGGAATGCTTCTAGAGATCATTGTAACCCCTATAAATAGAGGACCTAAGTGCCTCATGTAATGGGCAAATTCACTTATATTCTTGTCTCCAGAACTCGAGGCAGAGAGAGATTAATAATAAAAGATCGGTTTTAACTAACTGAGTCTTAATAAATTAGTCTTTCTAGTCTTATGTTCTTCAACTCTTCTTCTTCTCGTTCTTCCTTCTTTATGGAAGGCTAATCTTCTCCTTCAAGGGAAGAGATGAAGCCGGTGCTTAAGGTTTAATGATTCTTCTGGTTCATGGTGTTCTTCAATCAGGTTAGTTCTTTATGTTTTTAGTTATTAGTTTCATTGCCCACACCAGGGGATGAAAGTATAGAATAGGGTTTATGTTTTGCAATATTAATATCATGCTAGTGTTCTTTACTTTTCTTCTAGTAGTATAGTTCTTTAGAGTTAGGGAAGTATTCTTTGTGTTGCCTTAGAAGGGGTAGCTCAGGGAGTGGCTGCCTAGGGGAAGTATTCTTTGTGTTTGCCTTAAGTGGTGATTCATTGAATGGCCGCCCTATTAGGAAGTACTCCTTGATGTTGCTCTTGGTAATACATTGAATGGCTGCCCGAGCTTACATAAAAGGAAAGAAGATATTAATAGCATAAACATAGGAACAACCTTAAGTAGAGTTAATTGTTAATGATGTTTCGTTCAAGAGGGCATCGGCACTTGCTCGATTGCCTAATTGTAGTCTACTTGTAAGAATAACCATGAAGCAGAAGGTCATAGATTAAAAGTATTGGTGGATTCTAATCTCTTGAATTTCCTCTCTTATAAATTCCCAATAATTTAGTTAATTTAGTTTAGTTTAGCATTAGAATCTAAATCTCTATAATCATAGTTTTTAATCCCTTAAACCCCCTTTCCATTCTCGCCCTTCACATGACATACACTTAAAAGTGGAACGATACCCTACTCATCCTTTAGTTATTGAGGGATAATTAGGTTTTGATACGCTTCTATTTGTTCAACGACCATCATCTATCTACATCACCCATACACCATCTACACACAAAAAAGAGGCAAATCAATGTCAAATGCCTTGTTTTTAAGTTGTTTATGTTTAACATTTTCTTTCAAGATTAGAAGTTTGGATCTTGAGGTAATTTTTAGCCGCATCATCCATCCTTTTAAGAATGAGAGAAGCTTGAAGGACATCTCGAAGACAAGATCTACCATCCAGGTTAGTCGAATCTTCATTCTTTTTATTGCTTTCTTAGTATAGTTGCATCATAGTTTAGTTTTATTGCTTTCTAGTATAATTGCATTTATGACCTTTTCAACAATTGAAGTTGTAAGCCAACACAAATTAAACATCAAACTCTAGTGTTTTTGTCGAATCTTGACAAACGGACTATCGTCTCGTAGGCAGTGGTACTTAAGCAATCCAAGTGATTCACCATAAACCTAGAAGAGATGACTTTTAGACAACGGCGAGATACTAGCTGCAAAGCCCAACCCTAGTTGAAGGAAAGTAGTTTTACATTTTAGTATAATTTAGAATAGTTGCATATTATTCAAGCATTGTAGGATAGTTTTTTCGTCATTTTCACATAGCATTTTCTAGTGTATGCCCCGTCGTCCATATCATCGTCCGGTAAGAACACAACAGTGGACAAGGTTTAACAACCGACTCACAAGAATACTAGACGAGATTGATACAATGGTCGCACGCAATGATGGAAGTGTTTTGGACAACAATAATCCCGAAGCTATCCTATCCCACCCAAGCAACAACAAGAGGAAAGAAGTTGAGCGATTTCTATTCCCCAATCATTGGAGACCCACCCAGCAGTATTGTTTTTCCAGAGACAAAAGCTAATCAGTTTGAACTTAGAGCATCAGTAATCTCTATGCTTCCAGAGTTCAATGGTTTAGATAATGTTCAACCTTATGTTCACATGAACAAATTTCTATCAGTCCTCAGAACTTTCAAGAACCAGAATATCAGGGATGAGAGTATCAAGTTAATTCTTTTTCCACTCTCCCTCGAAGGTAAAGCATCCGAATGGTTAACTGCACAGCCGATCAATTCAATCAACAACTGGGAGAAGTTGAGAACAAAGTTTATGAACAAGTTCTACCCACCCCAGAAGACAGATGTCATGCAGCAAGCCATCAGCAATTTCAAAGGGAAGGTGACTGAAGAATATCATCAAAGCTGGGAGAAATTCAATAATCTGCTAGTCTCATGTCCACATCATGGTTATGATAAGAGCACACCGCTCATTTTTCTTCGAGGACTTTCTACTATGAACAAGCGGATGATCTGATCAATGCATCAAGGTAAGTTTACATCGTTGGATGGAGAGGAAGCCTACAACTTTCTCGAGAATTTAGTGAAGACACTCAACAATGGAGTACTAGCAACGAGGACGTAGCTAGAGTGGAGGGGGTGCCGAAGAAATTTGGCAACCAAATTCAAGAAGACCCAAATCAAGCAATGCTATCAATTATGGCAAGCCTATCAACAGGACTTGAAAATCTGAACAAGAAGTTTGATCGGGTTCTCCATGAATCCTCCAAAACCAAACAATTTCCAAGCTAAACCTCGACCATCCAAACCTTGTTATACCATTTGTGAGCTATGTTTCGATGAAGGCCACACCATCAAGAGTGTTCAGATTATCTCGGATACTAATGCAGAGGCATGTAGTATCAACTCTTTAGGAAGAAATAACCAGTTCAATCAGGGACAGAATTATTGGAAGCCACAAAATACAAATTAGAGGAATTTTCCTCCAGGATTTCAGAATCAGTCAAATTAGTTCCAGAATAACCAGTATCAATTCCAAAACCGCCAGCAACCATACAGAAATCAACAGTCATACCAGAACCAACAATACTAAGCCAACACAAACAGAGAGTTAGTACCAGATCTTATGAGTGGATATATTGCCCTTATGCCTCAGTCGAGCAAAGCAGTTACCCCACATCTGGAAGATGCTATCACCACCATTGTCAATGAGCTGAAACAGACAAATCAAAGAACCCAGAAGTTGGAGAATAACTTTAGTGTCATTCAAGGCCAGATAGGGAAAATCGCTGCCGCCTTGACAGAGAGATCAAAAGGAGCATTACCAAGCTAGCCGGAGCCAAACCGAAAAGGAAGAGGTGTCCCGCAGTGGATAACCGGAGATTACTCGGTCCGAATGCCCAAGTTAATTTCATCACCACTGGAGGTCGGGCAAGAAAGTTGATAATGTGATTGTTTATGAACCAAAAGATTCATGGAGCCTAAGGTAACTTATGTCCCCACCATCCCACCCGGTTCTAACATTCCGGATATATCTAGTGTTGTGCCACCCATCAAGAAACCGTTGGTAAAAGAAGTTGAAGGAACTACCGTGGAAGTAAGTAAGAAGAAGTCATCACGAGTGACTCCACCTGTCACTCCACTATTTGTTACGAAGCCAACCGAAACCGAAAGAAGAGAACCGATATTGAAGAATCCGCCAGCACCGTTTCCTTCGAAACTAGTGAATACCAGAAAGAATGACCAGTACAAGGAGATTTGCGATGTATTTCAGAATTTGCATATTAATATCCCATTTCTGACCGTCATCAAGCAAGTTCCCTCGTATGCCAAGTTCCTGAAAGATCTAGTGAAGAAGAAGACCAACATTCCGAAAGAAGCTTTTATCGCTCAATGATGTTCATCGTACCTACAAAATCTATCGGTTGTTGAAACCGAAAGATCCCGAAGTCCAACTGCTACATTTAATTGGAGATTCTTTGGAGGAACAAGCTTTATTAGATTTGGGTGCCGGTGTGAATCTTCTACCATATTTCGCCTACGAAGTTGGGCTTGAAGGATCTAAAACCGACTAATGTTACTTTACGGTAAGCGATAGATCGCTGAAGATACCTAGAGGAATCATTGAAGACATCATAGTCAAGATCGAAGATTTCTATTATCCCAGGTTGATTTCATAGTACTTTCGACCACGTAACCTACATTTGGTAGGCAGATACCAATCATTCTAGGCAGACCATTATTGGCCACGCGAAATGCACTCATCAACCGGCCGAACCGGTAATATGGCGTTATCCTTTGGTAATATGAGAGTCGAAACCAATATCTTCCATACGCAGCAAACCACGGGGAGGTGTGTGCGTGAACCAGGTTTGTATGATTGAAGCGTTAGCACAGATTATCGACTCATTCATATCCCTGCCGACGAAGTTGTTGAAAGCTCGGATGCACTTCGCATTTGTGAGGAACTTAGTGTTGAGGCAATGCCTGATGGACCATATAAAGAGCTTAAGAAGGAGCCACCTAAGCTAGAATTGAAGCCTTTGCCGTCTACACTCAAGTATGTTTTCTTGGGAGATTTGGGAACCTACCCAGTAGTCATTTCATCATATTTGACTGAGGAGCAGGAATCCAGGTTAGTAGCACTTTTAAAGGAACACAAGTCAGCTATAGGTTGGACAATTGATGATATCAAAGGGATCAGCCCTATGATAGTTCAACATAGGATTCATCTAGAAGAGGATTCCAAGACTTCTAAGCAAGAGGTTGTCAAACTCCTTGACGCCGACATTATCTACCCTATTTCGATAATCGATGGGTTAGTCGGTTCAAGTTGTGCGAAGAAGTTGGAACCCACGAATCGAGAATGAGAACAATGAGTTGATTCCAACCGTGATTAATTTGGATGGAGAGTTTGCATCGATTACAGGGGAAGTTGAATAGCGATCGAGGAAAGATCATTTTCCATTGCCTTTCATCGATCGATATTAGAAAGATTATTTGGACAAGCTTACTACCGCTTTGATGGTTACTTTCGAGGGATACTTTCGGATCCATATTCACCCTAAGGACCAAGAGAAGACATTCACATGTCCTTTTGAGGATTGTCTCGATCATCTCCTTAGTCCTTAAACGTTGTTGCGATACCAAGTTAGTTCTAAACCTGGGAAAAGTGTCACTTCATGGTAAAGGAAGGGATATCACTGGAAGGAATTCTAGTAGATCGTTTAAAATGTCTACAGGAAGTAAGCATGTTGTCAAAAGATCAGTTTTGAGATGGAAACCTAAGTATTCCCCACCTGTTAGTTTATGGGATTTACTCCCTGTTGACCTTCAAAGGAAGATTATTTCTATGACTCGTGTAGGGTTCGGTAAAAGTCCATTTGCACATAAGAGGAGAGTGCGTAAGCTAGGTTGCTATAAGAATTGCCATTCTAAAACTTGTCCTGGATTACAGCCATTAAGAGAAAATTGTTGGTACAAGGTATACTTTTGTCAATCACATGCTGAGAGAGATCAGAAGAATTCCTACAAAGTGGAACCTAGTGGGTGGGAGTACTAGTCATGAGGATCTTACTATAAAGGACTCAAAAGTCTTGAGGATCTGACTTTAAAAGACTCACATTATGTCTTGGGGATCTGACGTAAAAAGACCTAAAATTTTGTTTCTTGAACTAATTCTGATATTCGGCATCAATGGTAATATCCTACCTTTTTCTCATCCATTTCATTTACTTCTTTATACATTGAGGTCAATGCATGCATAAGTAGGGGAGGGTGTACTTGAGAAATGAATTTCAAAAATTAGTTTTCAAAAACAAAAATATTTTTGGTTTCTATATCAAGAAGATGAGAAAAAAAATGAATTTTAATGATGAGTCCGGGATATATATTCTATACTGCTTAGTGTTGAGTTTGATAGATAGTTGATATTATTGATTTCATTACTGCTTAGACTATTTATTATGCTCGGACATAGTTCTTGTTGATAGAATCCTTTATCAAGGCACCACCATAATACTTGGTCAGTTTTGTGTACTTTTGCTAGAAGAGAGATTTAAACCCGTAGTAAACTGGAAGTAGAATTTTTAGACTTAACCCATAAGACTTGAGCTTTATACCCATTCTTTGGAGAGTTCT
Source organism: Coptis chinensis (assembly GCF_015680905.1). Taxonomy (NCBI): domain Eukaryota; kingdom Viridiplantae; phylum Streptophyta; class Magnoliopsida; order Ranunculales; family Ranunculaceae; genus Coptis; species Coptis chinensis. The sequence continues at coordinate 116,729,438 of NC_141458.1, read as the reverse complement.
TACAAAAAATCCGAGTCTTAGTGTCTCAACATATTTCAGTTTTTTATGTCGTTGTAATATAGTCTCATTATTCGTTGATTTGGTTAATCACGAAGTGACATCAACTGGGAAGATAGCCATTAGGTTTTGTAGTCTATTCGAAACAGAGTATCATACTGATAAGTCAAGTAGTGAACCCATTCAGCCTTTATCCCACCTAGTAGGACCATCATGTTAAACCCTTTTGAGCCTTACAATAAGCCATTTTCTTTCATAAAACCCTTTACCCGTCACCCAATTCCAGACAAGGAGTATAGCCAAAATCTTTATCAGCCATACCCATATGTTTCTGAGAATACAAGGGGCACAAAGAGGAAGAAAGACCACAAAAGGAAGATTACAAGGAAATATCAAAGAGATACAATGAAGTCCATCATTCTGTTCAAAATGAAAGAAGCTAGTGAAAAACAAGCATATCCAGTACTAATCAAGGATATACCACTGAGCTTTAACTAAAAAAAAAAAAGTTGAACAGAATGGATGGAAAAGCTAAGAGAAAGGAAGAATTTTCTCTGCAATACAGAATTTGAAGAAATCTTCCAAAGAAAGAAGCAAAACATCAACTGGGAAGATAGCCATTAGGTTTTGTAGTCTATTCGAAACAGAGTATCATACTGATAAGTCAAGTAGTGAACCCATTCAGCCTTTATCCCACCTAGTAGGACCATCATGTTAAACCCTTTGAGCCTTACAACAATAAGCCATTTTCTTTCATAAAACCCTTTACCCGTCACCCAATTCCAGACAAGGAGTATAGCCAAAATCTTTATCAGCCATACCCATATGTTTCTGAGAATACAAGGGGCACAAAGAGGAAGAAAGACCACAAAAGGAAGATTACAAGGAAATATCAAAGAGATACAATGAAGTCCATCATTCTGTTCAAAATGAAAGAAGCTAGTGAAAAACAAGCATATCCAGTACTAATCAAGGATATACCACTGAGCTTTAACTAAAAAAAAAAAAGTTGAACAGAATGGATGGAAAAGCTAAGAGAAAGGAAGAATTTTCTCTGCAATACAGAATTTGAAGAAATCTTCCAAAGAAAGAAGCAAAACCCTTAGTGTTTTCACAAACAACCTTAGAATCCTTTTTACCTTTCCTTCATAAACCAATACCCAAGCCAAGTTACAACCCATGACTTATCACTACAATATGGTACGAAGTCTAGAATAGGTGAGAGGATGCTAAAGTGAAGGACCCGACACTTCATATGACCTGACATTCTTTCCATGAGACTACTTTTATTCAAGTCTGTTTTTCAAGGTAGTATGTGGGATGTTCATATGCATTATTCTTTTCCCCACATACATGAGGTAAAATAGTACACCATCTTCTGAGAGATTCTTTTCTGAGAGTATGACCGGTGAGGATTGAAAGTCGAGATTATCTACTTATGGTAAACTAGGGATTCCGTTTCTTGGATAGGAGAGTATAGGAGATTGACTAAGTACACACATAAGCCTTGATTGAGAATTTTGTCAATTTTTACTATCTCCCATCATAATCTATGAGTCTTTGCAGCAATGTAGTTCGCAATAGATACTATCTGTTGGAGTAAGCACTAAGTGGGTAAGGAATTTCTCTCTCTGAAAAATACTATCATTCTTGAACATGCTATTGATTGATTTTGTGGGTATATCACCTGAAAACCCTCACGAGACTATAACTCATCCTTTTTGGGGAACTTAAAGGTTTAAAGCCTTGTTGCATATGGTAAATGTAATCGCAATGCCTGCGAAAGTGAGTTAGAATTTTATTTTTGTTATTAGGATGTGATTTTGATCACTTATCTATTTTTATCTTATTTGCTAAGAGACTAGCAAAAGGCTAGTTGGGAGATGTGATAAGTGCTCAAAAAGTGCAATTTAACCCTCAATTATGCCTCTTGTTTAGCCATCTTAGTGGACTAATAGTATTTGTAAGTTATGTTTTAAGATTCTACAGGTGAGAAAGAGAGTTTTGTAGAATATTAGAGAAAAGGGGATAAAATGGAGCAATTCGGAGCATTAAGGATCACACGGGAAGCCCGTGGACAATCATGGAGAAGGCCAAGGAATTGAAGCTATTAAAGATGCAACTTAAACCTATTTTAAAGCCTATTTGGAAGCCCAAGGCAAAAGGATTCATTTCTTGGACCAAAACCCGCAAAAGAGGAAAGAAAAATAGACCAAAGGTGGAAAAATAGAGTCTCGTGTTTGAGACGCGACTATCGTGCATCTAGACGCGATCCATGCGTTTGGGACGCATGGATCGAGCGTCCAGACGCATTGATTAAGTCTGGGATGCATGAATAGTGCGTCCAGACGCATGAATCGACATTGTAGCCAATTCATTCTCAGTTTTGGAGACGAAGTTGGACTCTAAAAGAAGTCTATTTGTATTAGGAAACAAATGACGGTTTGGAATGCTTCTAGAGCTCATTGTAACCCCTATAAATAGAGAACCTAAGTGCCTCATGTAATTGGCCAATTCACTTATATTCTTGTCTCCAGAACTTGAGGCAGAGAGAGATTAATAATAAAAGATCGGTTTTAACTACCTAGGGGAAGTAATCTTAGTGTTTGCCTTAAGTGGTGATTCATTGAATGGCCGCCCTATTAGGAAGTACTCCTTGATATTGCTCTTGGTAATACATTGAATGGCTGCCCGAAGCTTACATAAAAAGGAAAGAAGATGTTAATAGCATAAACATAGGAACAACCTTAAGTAGACTTAATTGTTAACGATGTTTTCCCCGTCAAGAGGCATCGGCACTTGCGATCTTGCCGATTAATTGTAGTCTACTTGTAAGAATAACCATGAAGGAGAAGAAGTCATAGATTAAAAGTATTGGTGGATTCTAATCTCTTGAATAAATTCCCAATAGTTTAGTTAATTTAGTTTAGTTTAGCATTAGAATCTAAATCTACATAATCATAGTTTTTAATCCCTTAAACCCCTTTTCAGGTCCCGTCCTTCACATAACATACATAAAAAAGTGGAGCGATACCCACTTTCATCATTTACTTATTGAGGGGATAATTAGGTTTTGATATTTATTTGTTTCTTCTCATTATCTTCATCATATCATCATCATATAAAAAGAGGCCATTTGACACCGCCTTTTGTACCGGGCCATCCCAGTGAATACCGTAAAAGGATGACTAGTACAAAAATAGGCAGTGTCAAATGGCCTCTTTTTGTGTGTAGATGGTGTATGGGTGATGTAGATAGATGATGGTCGTTGAACAAATAAAAGCATATCAAAACCTAATTATCCCTCAATAAGTAAAGGATGAGTAGGATATCGTTCCACTTTTAAGTGTATGTTAGGTGAAGGACAGGACTGGAAAGGGGTTTAAGGGATTAAAAACTATGATTATAGAATTTTAGATTATAATGCTAAACTAAACTAAATTAACTAAACTATTGGGAATTTATTCAAGAGATTAGAATCCACCAATACTTTTAATCTATGACCTTCTGCTTCATGGTTGTTCTTACAAGTAGACTACAATTAGGCAATCGAGCAAGTGCCGATGCCCTCTTGGACGAAACATTGTTAACAATTAACTCTACTTAAGGTTGTTCCTATGTTTATGCTATTAATATCTTCTTTCCTTTTAAGTAAGCTCGGGCAGCCATTCAATGTATTACCAAGAGCAACATCAAGGAGTACTTCCTAAAAGAGCGGCCATTCAATGAATCACCCCTTAAGGCAAACACAAAGAATACTTCCCCTAGGCAGCCACTCCCTGAGCTACCCCTTCTAAGGCAACACAAAGAATATTTCCCTAACTCTAAAGAACTATACTACTAGAAGAAAAGTAAAGAACACTAGCATGATATTAATATTGCAAAACATAAACCCTATTCTATACTTCCATCCCCTGGTGTGGGCAATGAAACTAATAACTAAAAACATAAAAAAACTAACCTGATTGAAAAACACCATGAACCAGAAGAATCATTAAACCTTAAGCACCGGCTTAATCTCCTCCCTTTAAGGAGAAGATTAGCCTTCCATAAAGAAGAAAGAACACGAAGAAGAAGAAGAGTATTTATTAAGACTCAAACTAGTTAAAACCGATATTTTATTATTAATCTCTCTCGCCACCAAGTTAAGGAGACAATAAATATAAGTGAATTGGCAAATTACATGAGGCACTTAGGTCCTCTATTTATAGGGGTTACAATGAGCTCTAGAAGCATTCCAAACCGTCATTTGCTTCCTAATACAAATAGACTTCTTTCAGAGTCCAACTTCGTCTCCAAAACTGAGAAGGAATTGGCTACAGTATCAATTCATGCGTTCCAAACTTAATCAATGCGTCTGGACGCTCGATTCATGCGTTCCAAATGCATGGGTCGCGTCTGGACGCACGATAGTCGCGTCTCAAACGCGAGACTCTATTTTTCCACCTTTGGTTTATTTTTCTTTCCTCTTTTGCGGGTTTTGGTCCAAGCAACGAGTCCTTTTGCCTTGGGCTTCCAAATAGGCTTTAAAATAGGTCCAAGTTGCATCTTTAATAGCTTCAATTTCTTAGCCTTCTCCATGATTGTCCACGGGCTTCCCATGTGATCTTTAATGCTCCGAATTGCTCCATTTTATCCTTTTTTCTCTAATATTCTACAAAAATCTCTTTTTCACCTGTAGAATCTTAAAACATAACTTACAAACACTATTAGTCCACTAAGATGGCTAAAGAAGAGGCATAATCGAGGGTTAAATTGCACTTTTTGAGCATTTATCACAACTCCCAACTAGCCTTTTGCTAGTCTCTTAGCAAATAAGATAAAAATAGATAAGTGATCAAAATCACATTCTAATAACAAAAATAAAATCCTAACTTATTTTCGCAGGCATCGCGATTGCATTTACCATATGCAACAAGGCTTTAAACCTTTAAGTTCCCCAAAAAGGACGAGTTATAGTCTCGTGAGGGTTTTCAGGTGATATACCCACAAAATCAATCAATAGCATGTTCAAGAATGATAGTATTTTTCAGAGAGAGAAATTCCTTACCCACTTAGTGCTTACTCTAATAGACAGTCTCCATTGCTAACTACATTGCTGCGAAGACTCATAGATTATGATGGGAGATAGTAAAAATTGACAAAATTCTCAATCAAGGCTTATGTGTGTACTTAGTCAATCTCCTATACTCTCCTATCCAAGAAACGGAATCCCTAGTTTACCATAGGTAGATAATCTCGACTTTCAATCCTCACCGGTCATACTCTCAAAAAAAAATCTCTCAGAAGATGGTCTACTATTTTACCTCATGTATGTGGGGAAAAGAATAATGCATCTAACATCCCACATACTACCTTGAAAAAACAGACATCGAATAAAAGTAGTCTCATGGAAAGAATGTCAATCACATATGAAGTGTCGGGTCCTTCACTTTAGCATCCTCTCACCTATTCTAGACTTCGCATCTACCATACTTGTAGTGATAAGTCATGGGTTGTAACTTGGCTTGGGTATTGGTTTATGAAGGAAAGGAAAAAAAAGGATTCTAAGGTTGTTTATGAAAACACTAAGGGTTTTGCTTCTTTCTTTGGAAGATTTCTTCAAATTTCAGTATTGCGCAGAGAAAAATTCTTCCTTTGTCTTAGCTTTTCCATCCATTCTGTTCAACTTTTTTTTTTTTTGGTTAAAGCTCGGTGGTATATCCTTGATTAGTCTTTGGATATGCTTGTTTTCCACTAGCTTCTTTTTCACTTTGAAACGAATGATGGACTTCAATGTATCTCTCGATATTTCCTTGTAATCTTCTTTTTTGTGGTCTTTTCTTCCCTTTGTGCCCCTCGTGATTCTCGTAAAACATAAGGGTATGGTGATAAAGATTTTGGCTATACTCCTTGTCCGGAGTCAGTGACATGTAAAGGGTTTTATGAAAGAAAATGGCTTATTGTAAGGCTCAAAAGGGTTTAACATGATGGTCCTACTAGGTGGGATAAAGGCTGAATGGGTTCACTACTTGACTTATCAAGATGATACTGTTTCAATAGACTACAAGACCTAATGGCTATCTCCCGGTTGATGTCACTGTGATTAACCAAATCAATGAATAATGAGACTATATTACAATGACATAAAGAACTGAAAGATGTTGAGTCACTAAGACTCGGATTTTTCGTAAGAACTCTCCAAAGAATGGGTATAAAGCTCAAGTCTCACGGGCTAAGTCTAAAAATTCTACTTCTAGTTTACTAGGGGTTTAAATCTCTCTTCTAGCAAAAGTACACAAAACTGACCAAGTACTATGGTGGTGCCTTGATAAAGAATTCTATCAATAAGAACTATGTCCAAGCATAATAAATAGTCTAAGCGGTAATGAAATCAATAATATTAACTATCTATCAAACTCAACATAAAGCAGTATAGAATATATATCCCAGACTCATCATTAAAATTCATTTTTCTCATGCTACTGATATAGAAACCAAAAATATTTTTGTTTTTTGAAAACTAATTTTCGAAATTCATTTCTCAAGTACACCCTCCCCCTACTTATGCATGCATTGACCTCAATGTATAAAGAAGTAAATGAAATGGATGAGAAAAAGGTAGGATATTACCATTGATGCCGAATATCAGAATTAGTTCAAGAAACAAATTTTTAGGTCTTTTTACGTCAGATCCCCAAAACATAATGTGAGTCTTTTAAAGTCAGATCCTCAAGATTTTTTAGTCCTTTATAGTCAGATCCTCAAGACTAGTACTCCCACCCACTAGGTTCCACTTTGTAGGAATTTTTCGATCGATCTCTCTCAAAGATGTGATTGACAAAAGTATACCTTGTACCAACAATTTTCTCTTAATGGCTGTAATCCAAGACAAGTTTCAGAATGGCAATTCTTACAGCAACCTAGCTTACGCACTCTCCTCTTATGTGCAAATGGACTTTTACCGAACCCTACATGAGTCATAGAAATAATCTTCCTTTGAAAGTCAACAGGGAGTAAATCCCATAAACTAACAGGTGGGGAATACTTAGGTTTCCATCTCAAAACTGATCTTTCGACAACATGCTTACTTCCTATAGACATTTTCGCTCGATCTACTAGAATTCCTTCCAACAGTATCCCTTCCTTTACCATGAAGTGACACTTTTCCCAGTTCAGAACTAAGTTGGTATCGCAACAACATTTAAGGACTAAGGAGAGATAATGCAGACAATCCTCAAAAGGACATGTGAATGTCTTCTCTTGGTCCTCAGGGTGAATATGGATCTGAAAGTATCCTGAGTAACCCTCAAGAAAGCAGTAGTAAGCTTGTCCAGCTAATCTTTCTAATATCTGATCGATGAAAGGCAATGGAAAATGATCTTTCCTCAATGCGCTATTCAACTTCCTGTAATCGATGCAAACTCTCCATCCAGTCTGAATCTTGGTTGGAATCAACTCATTGTTCTCATTCTCGATTACTGTGGTTCCGGACTTCTTCGGCACAACTTGAACTGGACTAACCCATCGACTATCAGAAATAGGGTAGATAATGTCGGCATCAAAGAGTTTGACAACCTCTTGCTAGAAGTCTTGGAATCCTCTTCCAGATGAATCCTATGTTGAACTATCATAGGGATGATCCCCTTGATATCATCAATTGTCCAACCTATAGCTGACTTGTGTTCCTTTAAAAGTGCTACTAACACGGATTCCTCGCCTCCTCAGTCAAATCTGATGAAATGACTCTTTGGGTAGGTTCCCAAATCTCCCAAGAAAACATACTTGAGTGTAGGCGGCAAAGGCTTCAATTCTAGCTTAGCGGCTCCTTCTTAAGCTCTTTATATGGTCCATCAGGCATTGCCTCAACACTAAGTTCCTCACAGTCTAAGTCCGCCGAGCTTTCAACAACTCGTCGCCAGGATATGAATGAGTCGATAATCCTCGCGGCTAACGCTTCAATCATACAAACCGCGATTCACAAAGACACACCTCCGTGGTTCGTAACGTATGGAAGATATTGGTTTCGACTCTCATATTATCAAAGGATAACATCATATTACCGTTTTGACAGTTGATGAGTGCATTTGCAGTGGCCAAGAATGGTCTGCCTAGAATGATTGGTATCTGCCTACCAGATGTAAGTTATGTGTCGAGTACTATGAAATCAACCGGATAATAGAAATCTTCGATCTTGACTATGACGTCTTCAATGATTCCTTTAGGTATCTTTACTGATCTATCTACAAATTATAAAGTAACATCAGTTGGCTTAAGATCCTTCAAGCCTAACTTCTCGTAGACGAAATATGGTAAAATATTCACACTAGCTAGCACCCAAATCTAATAAAGCTTGCTCTTTCAAAGAATCTCCAATTCTGCATGTAACAGTTGGACTTCCAGGATCTTTCAGTTTCACAAACGCTTGATTCTGTAGGTACGATGAACATCTTTGAGCGATAAAAGCTTCTTTCGGAATGTTGGCCTTCTTCTTCACTAGATCTTTCAGGAACTTGGCATACGAGGGAACTTTCTTGATGGCGGTCAGAAATGGGATATTAATCTGTAAATTCTGAAATACATCGCAAATATCCTTGTACTGGTCATCTTTTCTGGTATTCACTAGTTTCGAAGGAAATGGTGCTGGCGGATTCTTCAATATCGGTTCTCTTCGTTCGGCTTTGGTTGGTTTGGTAACATATAGTGGAGTGACAGGTGGAGTCACTCGTGATGGCTTCTTCTTACTTACTTTCATAGTAGTTCCTTCAGCTTCTCTCTCAACAGTTACATCAGTGGGTGGCACAACACTAGATATATCTGGAATGTTAGAACTGGGTGGGATGGTGGGGACATAAGTTACCTTAGGCTCCACAGAATCTTTTCCTGGTTCATAGATAGTCTTGTTATCAACTTTCTTGCCTGACCTCAGAGTGGTGACAGCATTAACTTGTTCATGAGTAATCTCCAGGTTATCCACCTGCAGGACACCTCTTCCTTTCAGATTTGGCTCCGGCTGGCTTGGTAATGTTCCTTTCGATCTTTCCGTCAAGGCGGCAGCGATTTGCCCTATCTGGTCTTGAATGACACTAAAGTTATTCTCCAACTTCTGGGTTCTTTGATTTGTCTGTTTCAGTTCATTGACAATGGTGGTGATAGCTTCTTCCGGATGTGGGATAACCGCTGCTTTCGACCGAGGCGTAGGGGCAATATATCCACTCATAAGATCTGGTACTAACTCTCTGTTTGTGTTGGCTTGGTATTGCTGGTTCTGGTATGATTTGTTGATTTACGTATGGTTCCGGCGGTTTTGAAACCGATCATTGGTTATTCGAACCCGATTTGACCGATTCTCGAATCACGGAGGAAAAATTCCTCGATTTGTATTTTGTGGCTTCCAATTATTACGTCCCGATTGAACTGGTTATTTCTTCCTAAAGAGTTGATACTACATGCCTCTGCATTAGTATCTAGATAGTACGAACACTCTTCAGTGGTGTGGCCTTCATCAGAACATAGCCACAAATGGTATAACAAGGTTTGGATGGCTGAGGTTTAGCTTGGAAATTGTTTTGGTTTGGAGGATTCATGGAGAACTTATCAAACTTCTTGTTCAGATTTTCAAGTCCCTGTTGATAGGCTTGCCATAATTGATAGCATTGCTTGATTTGGGTCTTCTTGAATTTGGTTGCCAAATTTCTTGGCACCCTCCACTCTAGCTCGCCCTCGTTGCTAGTACTCCGTTGTTGAAGTGTCTTTAACTAAATTTCGATAAAGTTGTAGGCTTCCTCTCCATCCAATGATGTAAACTTACCTTGATCGTTGATTGTATCATCCGCTTGTTCATAGTAGAAAGTCCTCGAAAAGAAAAAATGAGCGGTGTACTCTTTATCATAACCATGATGTGGACATGAGACTAGCAGATTATTGAATTTCTCCGGCTTTGATGATATTCTTCATCCACCTTCCCTTTGAAATTGCGATGGCTTCGTTGCATGGCATCCTTTACAGGGTGGGTAGAACTTGTTCATAAACTTTGTTCTCAACTTCTCGGTTGTTGATTGAATTGATCGGCCGTCGCGCTTAACCATTCGGATGCTTTACCTTCGGAGGGAGAGTGGAAAAAGAATTAACTTGATACTCTCATCCCCGATATTCGGTTCTTGAAAGTTCCGAGGGTGATAGAAATTTGTTCATGTGAACATAAGGTTGAACATTATCTAAACCATTGAACTTTGGAAGCATAGAGATTTTGCGATGCTCTAAGTTCAAACCGATTAGCTTATGTCTCACGAAAAACAATACCTTGTTGGGTGGGTCTCCAATGATTGGGGAATAGAAATCATTTCGAACTTCTTCCCTCCTGTTGTGCTTGCATGGGTGGGATACCGGGATTATTGTTGTCCAAAACACTTCCATCATTGCGTGCGGCCATTGTATCAATCTCGTCTAGTATTCTTGTGAGTCGGTTGTTAAACCTTGTCCATTGTTGTGTTCTTACCGGACGATGATATGGACGACGGGGCATACACTAGAAAATGTTATGCGAAAATGACGAAAAACTATCCTACAATGCTTGAATAATATGCAACTATTCTAAATTATACTAAAATGTAAAACTACTTTCCTTCAAGCTGGGTTAGGCTTGCGGCTAGTATCTCGCCCGTTGTCTAAAGTCATCTCTTCTAGGGTTATGGTGAATCACTTGGATTGCTTAAGTACCTGCCCACGCAGGGCGATAGTCCGTTTGTCAAGATTCGGACAAGAAACACTAGAGTTTGATGTTTCGCTGTGTTGGCTTACAACTTCAATTGTTGAAAAGGTCCTAAATGCAATTATACTAGAAAGCAATAAAACTAAACTATGATGCAACTATACTAAGAAAGCAATAAAAAGAATGAATATTCAACTAACCTGGATGGTAGATCTTGTCTTCGAGATGTCCTTCAAGCTTCTTTCTTTCTTAAAAGGATGGATGATGTGGGTAAAATTACCTCAAGATCCAAAATTCTAATCTTGAAAGAAAACGTTAAACATAAACAACTTAAAACGGAAGCGGCGCCATTTGACACTACCTCTTTTTGTGTGTAGATGGTGTATGGGTGAGGTAGATAGATGATGGTCGTTGAACAGATAGAAGCGTATCAAAACCTAATTATCCCTCAATAAGTAAAGGATAAGTAGGGTATCGTTCCACTTTTAAGTGTATGTTAGGTGAAGGACAGGACTGGAAAGGGGTTTAAGGGATTAAAAACTATGATTATAGAGATTTAGATTATAATGCTAAACTAAACTAAATTAACTAAACTATTGGGAATTTATTCAAGAGATTAGAATCCACCAATACTTTTAATCTATGACCTTCTGCTTCATGGTTGTTCTTACAAGTAGACTACAATTAGGCAATCGAGCAAGTGTCGATGCCCTCTTGGACGAAACATCGTTAACAATTAACTCTACTTAAGGTTGTTTCTATGTTTATGCTATTAATATCTTCTTTCCTTTTATGTAAGCTCGGGCAGCCATTCAATGTATTACCAAGAGCAACATCAAGGAGTACTTCCTAATAGGGCTGCCATTCAATGAATCACCACTTAAGGCAAACACAAAGAATACTTCCCCTAGGCAGCCACTCCCTGAGCTACCCCTTCTAAGGCAACACAAAGAATACTTCCCTAACTCTAAAGAACTATACTACTAAAAGAAAAGTAAAGAACACTAGCATGATATTAATATTGCAAAACATAAACCCTATTCTATACTTCCATCCCCTGGTGTGGACAATGAAACTAATAACTAAAAACATAAAAAACTAACCTGATTGAAGAACACCATGAACCAGAAGAATCATTAAACCTTAAGCACCGGCTTCATCTCCTCCCTTGAATGAGAAGATTAGCCTTCCATAAAGAAGGAAGAACACGAAGAACGAGAAGAAGAAGAGTCGAAGAACATAAGACTAGAAAGACTAATTTATTAAGACTTAGCTAGTTAAAACCGACCTTTTATTATTAATCTCTCTCTGCCTCAAGTTCTGGAGACAAGAATATAAGTGAATTGGCAAATTACATGAGGCACTTAGGTCCTCTATTTATAGGGGTTACAATGAGCTCTAGAAGTATTAATTCCAAACCGTCATTTGTTTCCTAATACAAATAGACTTCTTTCGAGAGTCCAAACCGTCTCCAAACCGAGAAGGAATTGGCTACGATTAATCGATTCATGCGTCTAGGCGCACTATTCATGCGTTCGGACTTAATCAATGCGTCGACGGGCCTTTCGATTCATCGTTCAACGCGCGTGGGTCGCTATCTGACGCGACGATAGTCGCGTCTCAAACGCGAGACTCTATTTTTCCATCTTTGATCTATTTTTCTTTCCTCTTTTGCGGGTTTTGGTCCAAGCAACGAGTCCTTTGGCCTTGGGCTTCCAAATAGGCTTTAAAATAGGTCCAAGTTGCATCTTTAATAGCTTCAATTCCTTGGCCTTCTCCATGATTGTCCACGGGCTTCCCATGTGATCTTTAATGCTCCGAATTGCTCCATTTTATCCTTTTTTCTCTAATATTCTACAAAAATCTCTTTCTCACATGTAGAATCTTAAAACATAACTTACAAACACTATTAGTCCACTAAGATGGCTAAACAAGAGGCATAATCGAGGGTTAAATTGCACTTTTTGAGCACTTATCGTCCGTTGGGTTCTGACCATTGGGCTTTGAGAGTAGGCCCAGTGCATCAAGGAACAAACTAATATATTAGGAAGTACAATAATTGCATAACGTAAATAATTTCTCATTCAAACCGTCTGGAGATACAAAATTATGAGAAATCAAACAGTATATAATTTTTTATCACTAGAAAATTAAAAATGCAATGCATAAGGGAAATAAATGACATAGTCATTTCTAAACCAAGGGAAATAAGCGCCTCATTGGGAATCCTCCGGGTTAGCGAAGATGAACCGGGTTTTACGCCGTGGAATACCACCGATTTAACGAACTCGGGCGAGATTTGGTGACTAGTATGGAATGTGGCATATAGACTGTAGCAGTTGATCTTGGAATTGCCGTTGATTTGCCATCATCATTCTCTGGAAACGGCCTTGGCGATTACGCATTTCTTGCTGGAAGTCATTTTGGGAAGTAATCATCTCTTCCTGACGAAGAAACATCCTACGCATACTAGTGTTCATGTGTCTCAAGGCTTCTATGGGAGTGCTGATTCGGCGTATGGTATCCTCATTAAAACAGTTGGGTGGTGAAGGAGGAGGAGGAGGTACATTATCACGCTCAATATCATCTTTAGCTACTGGGTCCCAGTGGTCCATAACATAAGTCTCGAAAATTCCAAAATTCTCGAAAGACCTTGTTGGAATGAAGGAGTAGCAGACTGGAATCCTAAGTTAAGCATAAGCTGAGTAACAAGTACAGCAAGAGGAGCTAACCTGTTAGACGCAGTCGTAAGAACATGGCCCAGGAAATGGACCATACAGAAAGTGTTCTTCTTCTCCTGGAGGATCCACAGGAGGTGCAAGAATGTCTTGTTCACGTCAGTCATCGTTGAAGTTCCAATGACGTTGTAAGCCAGCCATTGAGTGACGGCTAGTTGGTTTCGTTTGAGTGAGTGCTGGTACACGCAATTCGAGCCATTATTGTACTCTCCCTCGAGAAGTATGTCAAACATTAAGTCCATCGTAGTTGGATACTCTGACAACAACAGGGTCAGACTATCTGAGTTTATCGGAATCTGTGCTGAATTCGATATTAAGTCCAGCGTGAGTTCACGTTCCAATCCATCCGCCGTAATACAAAATTCATCACCCCGGAAACCACCATTGTTGTAAAACTTTAAAACCAAATCTTCCGAGTAATTAGCCGGCACCTTGTGCAACAAATACTCCCACTCCCTATTTGCAATTTCTTCATCGAAAAAGGGATGAAACATGCCCAAATCGAATAGATTTTTGAAATTCCTCTCAACTGTGATTCGTCTTCGTGTTGCCATAAAGAGGTCTAGATGATTTTTTTAAGGGTGGAAATTGCTAGGAGTGATGGAGGAGATGGTGCTGGAGGAAGGGGGTTCGAATTGGGGGTGTTTAGCCCGCGTGCGCGGGTTCAAATCAAGTCTGTCTAGTCGCGTGCGTGAATGGGTTCTATGGGGGACCAAGATCCGGATTTTGGGGGGGGAAGAAAAGTGAGGGGCTGACACGTGGTGTGGCCCGCGGGTTGTGTTTTGTGACCGGATCCATGATTTTGGATCAGGTCTAATTTTTGGCCCAAGCCCAAATAATTTCCAGAAATTCCCCTTATGTCCTAAAATGTTCCGAAATTTCAAATGTGGAATTTCGATTCGTTTTAACTCTAAATTGAATGAACGAGATATCAAAAAGATCGACATTAAAAATGCAATCCACTGGAATATGACATAATCACATTCAAACATTATTTTTTTTTTTAAGTTTTTTATTTATTTACAAATTTTATATATAAATGTACAAGTGTCGAGAGGAACGTGTCAACAACACCAAAAATTCAAAAAACAAAACATCACAAATGCCTTTTAAATCGGGCAACTTTCATGTCGGCCTGGGCGAACCCAATCTAGCCCATCGGTGGCTTAACCTTTATGTTTTGGGGGCCTAGGGTTCAGGACGGTACCATCCCTGACCAATGTGCAATGGTCTAATAATAATATTATCCTTAGTACATATGGTATAGCCTCAAACCGCCCCGAAATGCAGTCACATAGAAAACCGATAGGGGTTGGCCTGGGTGGAATCCATTGCCCACATGAACTAGGAAATATCCGATATTGCATATCACGACTCTCTTTGGGCACCATGCTTGGTGCTAAGGGAAAAATAAAAAAATGAGTATATACATGTTGAGTCTTTTAACGTCAGATCCTCAAGACGAATGTGAGTCTTTTAACGTCAGATCCTCAAGACGAATGTGAGTCTTTTAACATCAGATCCTCAAGACTAATTGTAACGTCCGTATTTTTAAATACGTATTTTTCTATTTAATTAATTAATTTAAATTATTTATTTTAAAAATTCGTCGGACCGGACTCGGGATACGTGGGCCTGGTTTTGGGCCCGAGTCGGTGTTGGGCTTGGGTTTCGGACCCAAGTATATAAACACATTTTTCTAGAAAATAGGGTTCCTGGAGAATAGAATATTAAAAAAATGGAAGAGAGAGAAGCCGTTTTTTTGGGCGTTGGGTATGATTTAATCGGGCTAGGAGGATTCGCCGAGTCATTACGTCAAGTGAGTAGCTATTTGGCTATTTCACCGAGTTATAGTTTTCGTATATGATCTCGTTTAATGTTTCATTTTCTTCGCTTGTTCATTATATTGTTTTTTAGTGTAGTGTCGTAATAGTAGATTTAACTCGTTGAGACTTCGGAAACTTCGACATTTCAATGTCGGCGGATGGGCGTTAAAGGCGCTTAAAGCCCCATTAGAGAAATCGTTATTTTCTTTGTTTTCTATGTGTATACTCTTGTTGATTTCTTGTGGTGGTTGTGGTTGTTTTAAAAACTGTTGATTGTCGGATGATTAAGCGTAGTGGGGGTTGGAGTATTGGAGTATTGGAGTGTTGGACTGATTTGTTGGGATGGGTTGTAGGGATGGCGTCTTTGGAGAATGGACGTAGCCGGGAAGCTCCATTAACGGCTGGCTAGAAATCGCCCGATAAAAGTATGAGGACTGTGATTGTTGTGTTTTGTGTTGATTGATTGTTGGGGTTTGATGTATGGGTGTGAAATTTGGTTGAGAGGCGGTGGGAGCTTGAACCAAGCTTTAATGGAGATCGAAATCTTAGATCTAGGTTGAAGAAGAGTATTGAATCACCGATATTGGAGTTTTGTTTTCATTAAAGTGGTGTGGGTTTCTATGAGGAGTCAAACCGCTTAGGTTGAATCAGTGGTCGTCGTGTGGAGGCTTGTGGTGGCGGATTTGGTGGTGGAAGAAGATTGAAGAAGATGAACAGTAATTTTCGGGTTGGGCTTGGGCTGGGGTCAAGACCAAGTGGGTCGGTTTTGCTTAAGTCGAGTCGATGGCTTATCCCTTTAAAAGTAGTGTTAAAAGTCGATAAAGTAGAGCTAAAAGTCGATAAAGTAGCTCTAAAATAGAGGCTAAAGTCGATAAAGTAGAGCTAAAGTCGACATATTTCACTCTCTATCTCTTTTTTACTACATTATAGAAAGTAAAATAGAGAGAAAAATGCCGACTTTAGCCTACTTTTATTGACTTTGAAATTCACTTTAGCTATTTTAGAGCTACTTTATTGACTTTAGCTCTTTTTATCGACTTTAACACTACTTTTAAAGGGATAGAGAGCCATTGGACTCAACCTTTAGGCCCGATTCTAATTTCATTTGTTGGTTGGGCCCGATTTTGGTTGTTTTGTTTGGGCGATTTTTATTAAGTTTGGGACCGGTTCTAATATTAGCCTATGGTCCGTTACATTTGTATTTGTGGACCGGTTTAACTTAATGAGTGTTTGGGCCCGTTTCTAATATTCTTGGACCCGGTCCATTTGGACTTAAAATAGATCTTTTCTCGGTCTTTACATGTTTAAACTTTCGGGTTCTAAGGTTTGGGCTTGGCCAGTTGGGTCCGAACCATGACCTTGGTCACGAGCCCATGAGCCATGCACTTTGTCCTTAGCCATGAACCATGGCTATGACCTCGACTGTCGAACACTTAAAACGTTTGACTTTGACTTCGACCGTTTGACTTTGACCAGGATAGTTTGACTTTGACTAGGACAGTTTGACTTTGACCATCGACCGTTGACTTTGACGGTTGACTTTGACCTTTGACCATGGACGATTGACTTTGACCTTTGACCATGGACGGTTGACTTTCACCATGGCATGTTGAGTTTGACCTTGACCATGAGGTGTTGACCTTCGACCGTTGGCCGACTTGACCTTTATTTATTGGTATTTGTGTGGATGTTGACTTTTCCAGGTTTTCATATGTTTGTTTATATGGATATATATAGTAATAAAATCTTGTCGGATATTGTATAACTTGGTTGGTAAATTATCTAATTTAGATTTGGCGTGAGTAGTGTGTAAAAGCATATTGGGCTTTGATTGTGGTGTGGATTGTTTAATTGTACCACGTTTTATGTTGTATATTATATGGACATATGTAGTAATAAAATCTTTGTGGAAGCTTGACAACTTTGGTTGTCATTATCTAATAAAGATTTGACATTGATATTGTGTATTTTTGACACGTGGCGATATTGAGATGTTAGGAGATATTATATTCCTAATCGTTATAATGTATGTGATACGTTGAAGCATTGTGACATGATATAATATGCTAGGATAGTTGTATTAATGCAATATCTTGGAGAAATGTATATACACTCCATTATTTTATATGTGAAATGCTAACATAGCATTGGTGAATATTATATTCAGTGTGGTGTAGTAGTGCAATAAGATATTGGCACGTGAAAGTATGAAATATGGTTATGAAATATATTGAGATATTTCTAGAGATTGTGGCTTAGTGCAATAAGGTAATTGACACGCACGTGATATAATGGAATGTTTATGAGTCATTAATGTATGATTTTGAATAAATTACGAACGAAAATCCTAGAACCCGACTACCACAACTCATGAGATTTGCCTTGTGTGGGCTTATGTGATATGATTGACCCATGTGTTGGGTGTATATATAAGATGTGATTGACCCATGTGTTGGGCAATCGTTAGTTAAATAGTGGCTTGATATATTCCGTTCGCAAAATAGAACGATGATGCATAATATTTTATGCGAATAGTGGCGGTGCTTACATAGATTTGGCTTCCGTGTGAGGATTTACGGTGTCGCGGCATCATTTCGGCCGGTGGTTGGTTACCGGAGTGGCTCATTATGTAAAGGGAGGCATGTGGATGTACATGTTCGGCGTTGGGTTTGCGATTGTGGTAGCCAGGGAAACTAGGTAAGACATAGATCTGACGTGATTTTTAGGGACACACAAAGAAAGCCCGAAATAATCTAATTATGGTAATATGTTTGGTTGGTTATTTGTTTAGTTATAATCTAAAAGCCTCGATGGAGGAACTACATGCCTTATTTATTATGTGTATAGTTTGTTGTGTGGTTAGTGGGAAGTTAAAGGCCTCGAGTGGAGGAACTACTGCGCCTTTAATTATTGCGGCTTAAGGATAATATATTAGTCGTTGAAAGTTAAAGGCCTCGGTGGAGGAACTAAGCGCCTTGTGGATTATGTATATATAACGTATTATTATATGTTGTTTTAGGGCTACTCACACCAAAGCATTGTTTATAATGTCAACCCGATTTGCATGTTTGCTTATCGGGTGTGTTCATTAAATGAACATAGTTGATAAGTCTTAATGAGGTTTAGTGTTGAAGAAGGTTAGGCTGCTTTGCTTGTGGTTTTGCATTTAGCGTTACATCTCGGACACGTTTTGTTTTTCCCTTGAGGTGATATAACTTTTCAGTCTAGCCAATGTTTTTGTATTCTCATTTGTATATTTTAATTAAAGAGTTATTGAAAAGAGATTTGTAACCTAATCTTAATTGGGAATTTTTGTAATGAAGAGGACTTATGTATAATTGAAATTTTTATTGGTTTTAATTATCCATATTTTAAACTGTTTATGGGTTTTTGGAAGTGGAGAGTGCGTCACACCTCGGAGATCGAAGAGTCGGGGACAAATAATGTTTTTCCGAATTCTGTCGAAATTCGGGGCGTGACACTAATCCCAACCTGTGGGAATAACGGGGCGACGACAAAGTTTATCCTGCTGCTGCGGTGTCAGACAATAATATACCTTATACCGGCTCATCTCTGATAATAGATCAAGACGTGGACAGAAGCGTTGTTGACAATTCATACACCACCCCATCTTTGCGCACGTCGCTGTCGAGCAAAAGTACTATGATCATTACCTATTCGAGATGGGTGAGATTTACACCAAATGATGAGTTAGAGTTCGCAAGGAAGAGAATAGAAAAGGGAGGAGAATGAAGGAGTTGAAATTTTTGGTACCCATTGTTTTCCAGGAGGCACGTTTGCTCGATTATCAGAAGACATTTATACTCAGTTCTGAAGTAGAGTTTTTATGGACTAAGGTTCCGGCGCTTGCAACCACACACTCTAGGGATTTTTAGAAAAGAAAATAGAAGAGGGCTCGACTACCCTAATGGTGTACTTTTCCTGTTTAAATCACATGGAAAGAAGTACACCAGCGAATCTATTAGTCTGTGTAGACTGGATCTTTTAGAAGAGTCTCTTCGACATCTGGAGAGCGCAACTCATGATAATGTTTGAGGCGTTGGTCATTTACTTGAAATTCACTGTCATCATTTACGTTTTTCAAAGAGATAGCCCCATAAGGGGTGACAGCAGAGACAGTGAAAGGACCAGACTATCGAGTTTTTAATTTTTCTGAAAAAATGTGTAATCTTGATTCTTGAGTTGTACAACAAAACTTTTTGACCCACTTTGAAATCTTTTCTCAATATGTGCTTGTCATGCACTCTTTTTATAACACCCCGTCTTTTATTTGCTTTTCCTATAATAATATTAATAGTAATAATAATAATAATAAGGTAAACAGTTAAAACAAAAATAGGATATCCAGTAGTTCGGAAAAAAAAAGCCCGTAAGCAAGTAGATAGGTTTAAAACCCTTGTTTTACGGGGAGGTTTTAAGAAACTAGAAAATAAGGGTTTCTCACGTAGAGTTTTTAGGGAAAAACAAAAAGGAGAGAGTTTTACTAGAAAAAGTTTGGATCAAGGAAGATAATCTTTTCGCGTGACAGTAGACGTCGGGCTTTCGGGATTTCGATTTGGGGAGTTGTCGGCCGTTCGGGTTTATAACGGTGAGTAGAAGAAATTATTTTACTTTTTCATTAGCTGGCGATCATATAACTAATTAGTGCTTTCATTAGTTGATATCTCGTTAATCGCTAATAATATCCCAAATGTGCGGCTATTAGATCAAATTTTGGAAGTACTACTACAGTTGTATAAAATTCTAACAAAAATCTAAATTTCATGATTTTTATCTTTGTGATGAGGATGAGAATATGTTTTAGTAAATACCAATTTCATTGTTTAACTTGATTTGAATAGAATTCTATTACTAGGGTTTGTTTTTCGCTATTGTTGGTGCGTAGGAATTGGGTGGTTGATTGGAAGTGTTTTGTGGTAAGGGGATGAACTAGATAGGTTGTGTGGGTTCTTGAATGGCAATGGGTGATGGTGGAGGTATGTTATGAGCGGTGAGAAGCTTTGAACGACCATTAATGGTACATTCAAACAAGAACCCAAACCGCCCTAATTTTTGGTGTTGTTTGGAATGTTTGTTGTGTATGACTTTTGTTGCTGTTGTTGTTGGGTTTATGTTGATGGTTGGGGGTTGATTTGGGTGCTTGAGGGGGGTGATTGAAGCTTGAATCAACCTTTAATGGCGTCGGTCGAATTTTTCGCAAGATAACGAGAATCAAGTATTTTTTTGGTATAGGCACTGGGGTTTTCTCCCTGAACCAAACCGCTGGGGGTTTCTTTTGCCATGGATGGCGGTGGTGGCTGTTGTGGTGGTGGTGGTGGTGGAAGTTTTGTTTGAGGAAGGAGATGAACAGTGCAACACAATTTGGGCTTGGGCCAAATCGTGTGGGCTCATATGTTTTAAACTTTTGGATCTTATTTTTGGGCTTTAGTGTAGACTATGGGCCTTAGACTTTGGGTTAGAAGAGTTTGGGGATGGTTGACTTTGGTGATTGACCGTGAGTTGACCTTGACTGTTGACTAGAGTTGACTTTGACTTTGACCAGGGTTGACTTTGACCAGTTGACCCGAATTTTTGACTTTTTCCTAAAATTATGATTCGGTCTAATAGGATAAGTCTAGGACTATTAACGTGTTTGATTTTTGGCTAAGACCTTTATAAATATACTTGCAATGCGTGTATTTCTTGCTTTGTGATTTTTCAGTCTTTTGAGATACACAACGTTATGACACTTATACATCCATGAAATTAATATCGCGTAAACCAAAAATAATTGAATCAAGATATTCCTACGTTCTCTGAAATAATCTATGCAATAAAGTACAATAATGCGTAAACAAAATTTACCGCACCCTTTTAGAACTCTCCATGCCTCAAGTTTTGGAATTGAGTTTTATGACTGATGATGTCATATGTTAGGTGGGCATTTATTGAATGTGCCATAAATGGCCCGTTAGCGTTATATAAGGGTATTCATTGAATGTGCCATGAATGACCCGATTGTAGTGGACTGCCCTAAAGAGGAACTAAGGTATTAGCGCCATGGGTTAATTGTATTCCTTGAGTGTATACGGGAATGTAGGATTGGGTATTCCTTGAATGTGGCGAGGAATGACCCGGGGCATTCATTGAATGTGCCATGAATGGCCGTTAGTGATATGATAGGTATTCCTTGAATGTGGCGGGAATGACCTAAGGTATTCATTGAATGTGCCATGAATGACGAGTTTTTTTGCCCAAAGAGGCGTGAAATATGTGTATGAAAGCCCGAGATGGCTATGATATTGTGGTATTCGATTGGGAGAGAGGCACATGGGAATGTGTGATTTGGCAAATGTGTGGAGTGCAAATCGTAGAGTAGGTACTAAAGGGTGGGTGTATAATTAAAGTAATTGATTAATTTTACAAGAGAAATTGATTTGATTATGTGAGTGTGTTGGGCTTACTTTTTGAATGCATATATGATATTTACATATGTTATATATACAAGTTCTAACTTTCTTTGCGGGGAGGGTAGGACTTAATAATATTTTGTGTGGGGTTTTGGGTCCTACCCTTATCTGTGTGAGATATCGGTAAGTGGAATTCAATTATTTAGATATAAAAATGAGTTATTAGAATGAGTAGTAAGATGGAAGTTTTGCTTGGGAAGAAACTATGCCGTTTGAGATGACGGAACTACTTGTCTTCCAAGCTGAGAATGATTAGGTTATGATAGATTTAAAGTGTTAGTGGGATAAGTAAGGTTTTGAAATGTTTATATGTAGTTAGTCTACTCATACCAGCAAATTCCATTTTGCTGACCCATGTTTGCTTTATTTTGGCAACGTGGGTGTGTTCTTAGGAACATAGGTGGAAGGCGATGGAACCCGCGTGTGATTAGGATTAGGTGCTTGGGGCCGGTCCGTTAGTTTTCTTTTAGGTTTGATTTTCTTGGTTGGAAGAATGTAATAATGTAGTTTACTTTTTTCATGGCATGAGGACATGGTAGTGATGAATTTTATTTGGAGAGTTTGTTTGATGTTTTATTTGGAAGGATGTTATCTTAATAAAGAGATTGCGGATAATTGTTGGGATTATTGTTATTTAAGTTGTTTCTTTTATGACATGGCTATTAGGGTTTGTATGTGTAGTATTCTCCGTCATAGTCTGGGTTTTTAAACAAGTGAACCTAGTGATGTTTGAGATATTTATATTTCAAATATTCACTTTGTTATTGTTTAGAAATTCGGGCTGTGACACTTTTCATGTTAGCTTTATAGGATTTCGAGAGATCATAGGCATCACTCCAAATTTCCTCAAGCTCATTTAACTGCAATTTTCTCTTTGCGCCTGCCGCGTTAGTATTATAATTGAGGCTTTTGATGGCCCATAGAGCACGGTGCTCAAGTTCAACCGGTAGATGACAAGGTTTTCCAAAAATGAGGCGATAAGGAGACATCCTTATAGGTGTCTTAAAAGTCTGTTTCAGATGCCCACAAGGCATCGATAATCATAGAGACCGATCTTTTCTAGATGGATTAACAGTTTTTTCCAAAATGGATTTGATTTCTCTATTAGAGACTTCTACTTGGCCACTGGTTTGAGGATGATACGGAGTTGCCACTTTGTGCGTGACTCCATATTTTTTTACTAATGATTCAAAAAATTTATTACAGAAATGTTTTCCCCCATTACTAATTATAGCTTTTGGAACACCAAATCGAGAGAAAATATTTTCTTTTACGAACAAACGATCGTTTTATGATCATTAGCACGACATGCCAATGCCTCAATCCATTTTGACACGTAGTCAACTGCTACTAGTATGTATAGGAACCCCTGAGAATTTGGAAATGGACCCATGAAGTCGATGCCTCATACATCAAAGATTTCCACAATTAAAATGGGATTTTAAGGGCAACATATTGCGTTGAGTAATGCGTCCTAGCTGCTGGCAATGATTGCATGTTTTGCAATGCTCATATGCATCTCTAAACAGTGTTGGCCAATAAAATCCACATTGTAGGACCTTGGCCGCAGTTTTCTTACCACTAAAATGACCACCACAAGATTGTTCATGGCAGAATGATAACACGTCATTGTGTTCCCAGTCGGGAATGCAACGGCGGATTAGTTGGTCGAACAATACTTGAAGAAGGTAGGGATCATCCGAAATAAAATTTCACGGTGGATAAGAACTTTTTCGGTCATTCTGAGACCAAGATGAAGGGATTTCCTCGGTAACTAAGTAATTTACTATGTCGGTACCAAGAGGACTAAAAAAATAGAATGACGAGTGTTCATATGGAAAGGAATCAGATAGGTTCGGTATCGATTATCAACATCAGCGACAAGTCTTGATAAATGGTGCGCAACCATATTTTCGCAACCTTTTTATCTCTAATTTCTAGAGTAAACTCTTTGCAAAAGGAGAATCTATCGGATCAACCTTTGTTTTGCATCTTTTTTCGCTAATAGATAACGAAGTGCCGCATGGTCAGTGTAGACAATAGTTGAAGAACCCACTAGGTAAGGACGAAACTTATCCAAAGCATATACAACGGCGAGAAACTCTTTCTCAATGGTGGTATAGTTACGTTGAGCTTCATTAAGGGTTTTACTCGCATAGTAAATGACAACTGGCTTATCTTCTCGGCATTGCCCTAGTACAGCTCCAATAGCATAGTCACTCGCGTCACACATTAATTCAAAAGGTTTAGACCAATCAGGTGGTTGAATTATGGGAGCGGTAGTTAATGCGGTTTTTAAAGTCTCAAAAACTTGTTTGCAATTGAAAGTAAAGTAAAAAACGGCATCTTTAAGCAGAAGATTGGTTAAAGGTCGAGCAACCTTTGAGAAATCTTAAATAATCTCCTATAGAAACCCGCGTGTCCTAAGAATGCACGAATGTCGCGAACTATTTTTGGTATAGGAAATGAAGCAATTTTTTCTATCTTAGCTTTGTCGACTTCGATTCCGTCCTTTGAAACGATATGTCCTAAAACTATTCCTTTTGTAACCATGAAATGACATTTTTCCCAATTAAGAACAAGGTTTTTCTCTTCACAATGTGTAAAGACCTTTTCAAGATTTGATAGACAGCTATCGAAAGAATCTCCATATATTGAGAAGTCGTCCATGAATACTTCCATAAAACGTTCAACCATATCATTGAAAATGTGAAGCATGCAGCGTTGGAAAGTACCAAATGCATTGCAAAGGCCGAAAGACATTCGTTTATATGCAAATGTACCAAATGGACAGGTGAACGTGGTCTTTTCTTGATCAGCAGGGTCTATGACTATCTGAAAATAACCTGAATAACCATCAAGAAAGCAGTAATATGCATGACCGGCTAAGCGTTCAAGCATCTGATCGATGAATGGAAGTGGAAAGTGATCCTTATGAGTGACGGCATTAAGTTTGCGATAGTCAATGCATATTCGCCATTTCACTGGAATACGAGCGGAAATGCATTCATCTTTATCATTTCACACAACTGTAATGCCAGATTTCTTGGGAACAACGTGTACTAGACTCACCCAAACACTATCAAAGATAGGGTAAATAATACCCGCATCTAGTAATTTTAAAACTTCCTCTCGTACCACATCTTTCATGGTAGGGTTTAGTCGACTCTGCGGTTCTCGCAACGTCTTAGCATTTTCTTCAAGGTGTATGCGATGGGTGCACACAGTAGGTTCAATGCTTTTAATGTCATCGAGGGACCATCCAATAGCAGAACGATGTTGTTGAATGACATTAATTAAAAGAGCTTCCTGATCGTCAGTCAATTGTGAAGAAATGATAACTGGGTGACGACCATTTGGATCAAGCTGTACGTATTTTAATTCCGAAGGAAGAGGTTTTAAGTCAGGGGTGGGCGGAGTGGGTATTAAAGATTCATGAGGAAAGTCATCGTCCATGGAGTAAACAGATTTATGTTCATCTAAGTTACTGGACATCACAGTCGTAGGGTCAAATAATGGTATTGACTCTAATAACTCATTTACTTCTTGTGTATAATCATCGTCCTCAAACTCAGATTCGCTAAACGAAAGAAATTGGTATACTTCATCTTCTGGAAAAGAGTTTGTTAAATACTATTACGTAATGTTGTCAACCGTGTTCACCTCACCATCAATGTCAGGCTCTGGAATTTGTTTTATCAACTTGAACACATTCACCTCGACCGATAGATTTCCGAAGGACATGGTCATTGAACCATCCCTACAGTTAATAAGAGCATTAGCAGTTGCTAGGAACGAACGTCCTAAGCTGATAGGAATGGAATCACATGCAACTTTAGTATCCAAAATAACAAAGTCTACAGGATAGTAAAAGTCTTGGACTTTTACAAGTACGTTTTCCACAATTCCTTTTGGATACTTAATGGAACGATCAACTAACTGTAGAGTCATGGTGGTAGGTTTAAGCTCATGAAGACCTAGTTGTTTAAATAAGTAATATGGAAGTAAGTTCACACTAGCTCCTAGGTCAAGTAGCGCAGTAACCGTATATTTGTCACCTAAGGTGCATGGAACCGTTGGTCTACCAGGGTCCTTGTATTTGACTATACCATTGTGTTCGGTGATGGATGAAAACTGTTCGGTGAGGAATGCTTGTTGAGGAACATTATTTTTCCTTTTTGTGGTGCACATATCTTTCAAAAAATTTGCATGTTTTGGCAATAGTTTTAAGGCATCGAGAAAAGGTAAGTTGATTGTCAAATTTTGAAAAATTTCTCGAATTTCAGCAAAATTCTCATCAGGTTTATTCTTTGTCAAGCGTGCAGGAAAAGGTGCCTTAGGGCGGAATTTGGCAATAGGGTCCACTTGCTTGTTTCCTAAATTCTCAGATGTTGACTTTGTTGGATCTGGTGAATCCTCCGTAGGTTCATTATTGGAAATAGATTCATTGGATCCTTCGGATTCCTTTGGTTGATCATCTGGCATACGTATTTGATTGTCTACAGTTTTTTCAGATCGTAGAGTAGTGATTGCATGCACCTCACCTTGGTTGGGGGTGCTTGTATCAGGTGCATTGGTAAGTTCAAAGGCTGTGTTTGCTGGTTTAGGGTTTGGAATTGTTTGTCCAGGAAACACGCCTTTCTGACTCTTTTATTGCGCCAATTTTTAAAATGATTGTTGGATAGACGTTAAAATTTGGGATTGTTGGTTCATGTAAGCTAAGAAAGTCTCATTTGTCCTATCTGTAACGAGTGGCGCAGGTTGTGTAATAGGTAGTAGTTCATGATTATTGCTGAGAAGTTGTTGATTATAGTTGGGATCTGGATTGGCGGGAACAAGGCTGCAGTTGGTTTGATAGTTAGAATTGGAATTATTTTGAAATTGACCTTGTTGGTATTGTTGATTATTTCCTTGGCGGTATGGAATAAAGTTGTTGGTTGGTCGAACAGGTGGATTAGCGAAACATGGAGGAGCCCCCATCTGTTGGTTATTTTGGCGCCAAGCGAAATTCGGATGTTGCCTCCAAGGTGCATTAAGAATGTTGAATGCACATGCCTCCTCCGATTGTTGAGTAGGGGAAACATATAACAAGGGACAATCCGCATCAGGATGGTCAGGACTAAGACAAAGAACACATAGGGAGTTGTCAACGTTCATGACCTGTTTTGGTAATTGATCGTTTACTTGAACTGCAAGGGCAACTACTTTTTTAGTTAGGGATTCTATCAAATTTTTTAATTCGGGATCGGGTTTTACCTTAAAAATAGAAGTAACTTTTGTAACAGTATCCTTTGAGGACCGAGATGACTCAGTGTTACCCCAGTGTGTACCTTTTTTCGCTTGTTTTTCAAGAAAAGTATATGCTTCAGTAGCTCCTTTGTCCATGAAGCAACCGCCATTCATTATATCAAGAGTTTCTTTTTTATGATCAGAAAGACCATTAAAGAATGAACGAACAAGGACAGCTTTGTCTAGTTGGTGATGAGGACATTTTAAATGAAGATCAGTAAAACGACTCCATGCTTCCGTAAAGGATTCATGAGGATTTTGACGAAAGAATTGAATTTTCTGAAGCATTTCAGTTGTTTTCTTCTGAGTGTAAAATTGAAACATTCCATGTTTATTCCATTTCTTCTGAGCTTGAACAAGTTTATTCCATGTGTCTATGGATTGTGGCTGTTGTCCTACTAACCAAATTGACGCTTTCTCCGCTAAAGTGAATGGAAACAGCCGAAGCAAGAGTTGTTCCTTAGAGACGGCTAGATGGTGAAATGTTGTGGCCACTTGTTGAAGCCTACGAAGATGATTGTACGGTTTTTCGTGATCCAAACCATGATACATAGGTAACAAACTAAAAACGTTTGGCAGAATTCGAAAATCACCAACAATGTCCTCAAGTTTGATGCAGGAAGAAGGTCCTTCCTGTAATGCAGTATAGAAGTCCGACAGGGGCTTCTCAGCTGGTGGAGGATCGTCGGCCATAACGACAAAAGTTAATGGTGACGAAGGATCTTGATGAAGGTAATTAACAGAAGTAGAACAATTTTTAGGTGAGAACTTATGCAATTGCTTATCATATTTTCTTCGACGATAGGTATGTTCAAATTCTTTAGTGGAACCAGACCTTAATCTTATGCAAACATAAAATTAGATCTAATTGCCATAAGGAACTTATTATTACTTGAATTTTATTATTATCTTTAAGCATTAGAGTTGAACAACGTAGGCCTAAGCTGCTGCTAACGTAGCAGTGAAGCTAGGAATACGTGTGCATAAACCAACAGCTAAGACACAACAGAGATATGAGGGAGGTTTTCCGTGCAAGCACGGTTCTAATTAAGTAACCTCAATCTTTCAAGTTTCCTAGACACCGTTGGAATATGATTAAAATTTATGCAAGGTCTTTTTTTTTTTTTTTTTGTTGTTGTTGTTGTTGTTGTTGTTTTTTTTTTTTTTAAGATTTATGCAAGGGTGAAAATACAAACATGCAAATACAATCTACTCATACAATACTAGATGAAGTAGCATGTGAAGATACTCTACTCATATAGCTATACGAATAGGCAAGGTTGTGTCATCGATAAATACTTTCATACGTACAGGCAAATATACATCAGTAGTACGTATATGTACGCTAATTTGTAAATCGATATTACGTAGACGTATATCAACAGTAACAGACAAATTTGAATCACTCATACGTATCTAAATACATTAGCATGCGAATATAGTATACGTACACAGAGAAATACGACAAAACTAAACATGCAACATATTATACATAAACTAAAATACGACTCTTGTATTACATAATAATTCGATTTCGGCAATACTCATTGAGATTGCGAGTGTCATATAGAGAGCAGCTTCACCCCGTAGGGTTTAGAAACAACTTACCCAACTCAAATTTTAACCCTCGTTGGAATGTTCTCCTCTTTCTTGACAAAATCGACTTATTAAACGATACCGTGTATTTATACGTAGAGAAATACTAAACATGCAATAATAGACACTTATACATATAAATATAGATAACCATGCAAAACAGTACCATTGGTATGTATATATACATTAATATGCAATTCGTACCCACTTAATCACATATAAATATTTATAGGCGTATTAACATGATTTATGCATATTTCTAGCCTAAGACATAAATAATAATCCATAAACTAGTACATAATAACTATGTACATGACATTCATAAAAAAAACACAAAAAATTTGGAACCTGTAGCTTCCCGCTAGTCCGCCAAAGAAATGAAACAGACGTTTCAATCCGTCGACGTGATTAATCCCAGAAGATATTCGAATTTTCAACAAAGAACAGACACCAGCGGACGCGGGTTATATTACCGTGCGCGCGAATGATTTTCCCACAGAGAGCTCAAATTTTGACAGCAACCTTAGATACTTGTGTAATTTACTTTCCCGGTCCTAACTTTTTGCTCATGGAAGTATTACAAAAAATCCGTTAGTGATCAGGTCTTTTGCGAGGCAAAAATACGAAAATAAACCAAAAACGTAAGAAAGAAACGAAAAAGGAAGAAAGGAAGAGAGTGGGGGTTCCCCTTGATGCAACTTCCAATTTGTAGCACAAGTCCTTGGTCTTTAGAATGGCAGCGGTGCCATTTTGATAGTCACCTTTTGCTACGTTAGAGATTTGAATCTCTTCTTTGGCGAAAGTGCAAATTCAAAGATATTCCTTACTCACAATCTTCGTGTTCGTATAGTTGAAGTAAGGATTTGAACCAACCTAAAGTCTAGGACCACTTACAACTTGGTTTTTACTTTTTTAGGGAACTAGTGAGTAAGTTTAGCTATGATTTTGTAAATACTAAATACTTGGTTTCTTTACTACACAAAAGTTGAAAACATTAAGTTACGTAAATATGCAACTAAGACACGATAAAATTTTACTAAAACAAAAGTGGAGAGTTAATTCTCCTCATGTGAAGATTACTTTTGTTATTTGATTTTAGTAAGTGCATTAAAATCTTCTTAGAACTCATAGACAAGTCCTACTAAAAGAAAACTTGAACTCTAACAAATATGACTCATCTCTAAGCTCATACATGCTAGCATGTGGAACCAAGCAATGACTTATCTCTAAGCTCATCACTTGATCCCTAACTAGACTCTACACCAACTATCATTTTGGGATAGGATGTAGGCCTAGTTGTTCTTCCTAAACACTTACTAAACCAAATAACAAGACTTTTCCCTCACATGAGTATTAATTATTAACTCCCCACAAAGGGAAAGTTAGCTCATGATCCTTGGGAGAAAACTAAAACAAGTGTGGAATGTAAAAAGAGAGAGAGAGAGAGAAAAAACAAAAAGAAAAAACTATCTATAAAACTCACTTGCATTTAGATTTTATTTCCACTAGAAGAAAACAAAGTTTCCTCCATTAAAACTATTACAAGCTTTTTTTCAAAACTAAAAACTAAAAACTAAAAACTATCTAAGACTAAGGAACTAAAATAATACATGGTAAAGGAAAATAAGTCAAGGGAGTAAATGGAGTGTCCCCCCCTTGTTTTGTTTTCTTCTCCATTTGAGAGAAATCTCATTTTCTCACACGTGAAACATCAAACCACATTTACTTCCTTTTTATCCACCACATTAAAACAAAGTGACACCTTGCCTTTTTTCACTATTAACACCTAATCTAATTAATTACATGCAAGGTGTCAACTTTGCACCAATAATTTGGCATTTTTGTCTTGACATGCTCCATGATTGATGACTCATCAAATTTTACGGGCCCGCATAGTGGGTCCACATCTTGTCCAATGGCGGTCCGGTCTTTTGGGCAATTTTACAACTTCCTGCCTATGCCGCGAGTTCATCGCATACGATTATGCGAAGCAGCTCACTTGTCGTATTGAATCGGTTCAAGAGGTAGGAGCTTGGAAGTTTGATGCTTAAATGCGGATTGGAAGAATTCATATATCGTCGTTCCCGTGCTTTTTTAGCGGGTTTAACAAATCTTTTCATGTTTCTTTGCGAATACACCGCAAAAATCGAAAATATACTTATTTCATGATTATTAAACACATAATTAACCAAATTTATATGTCTCAATGAGATTTAATATTACAGTTTTGGGTGCTTATCAAAGATCACATACCAAATAGGATAGTTAATGAAAGGAAGGGTAAAGACCCTAATGAGAAATAGGAAATTAGTGAATTGTACCAATGATTCATTCAAGCTTCAGTGTTCTAATGTTGAGGCCACTTTTTCGGTCTTTGTGTGTCACAGCCCGAATTTCTAAACAATTACAAAGTGAATATTTGAAATATAAATATCTCAAATATCATTATGTTCAATTGTCTAAAAACCCAAGCTATAACGGGGTGGATACAACTCATGCCAAAACCGAAAACCCACATCATAAAAGAATCAACTTAACAACAAAATATCTCCAGAATTCCTCAACCATCACTTTATTAAAAGATCATCTTCCATCCCAATAAAAACATCAAACAAACTTTAAGAATAAAAATTTTCCACATCATATTCTCATGTCATTTGAATATGTGACCTACGTTATTACATCCTTCCAATAATAACAGACCTAATAAAAGAAGTAACGGATTGCTCCAGGCAAGAATCCAAATCACACGCCGTGGTTCCACTGCCTTCCACCTATGTTCCCAAGAACATACCCACGTTGCAAAACAAAGCAAACATGGATCAACAAATTGAATTTGCTGGTATGAGTAGACTAACAACATAAAAACAATTCCATACTTTAATTATCCAAACAAACACTTTATATGTACCTATATCTTAATCATTCTCAGCTTGGAAGACAAGTAGTTTCGTCATTTCAACCGGCATAGTTTCTTCCCAAGCAAGACTTCTATTCTATTAACTCATTATAATAACTCATCTTAATTACTTAATAATTGAATTAAATCTCACCGATATCCAGCCGGTATAAAGGGTGGGGCAATCTGCACAAAAGATTATTAAGTCGTCCTACCCTCCTGCAAACGGAAGTTAGAAATTTTATATAACATATGTAGATATCTTATAGGTATTCAAATGTAAACTCAAGCACACTCGCACAATCAAATTAATTTCTCTTATTAATTAATCGATTACTTTTCTTATACACCCATCATTTAGTACCTATGTACCTTAGGTCATTCCCGCCACATTCAAGGAATACCCAACCCTACATTCCCGTGCACTCAAGGAATACAACTAACCCACAAGATGAATACCTTAGTTCCTCTCTAGTAGGGGTGACTTCGGATCGGATCGGATCGGATTAACCTCTTTCGGAATTTTTCCAAATTTTTTTCGGAACCTAATATGCTAGCCAAATCCGATCCAATTTTTTTGGATTCAAAATATATTTCCAATTTGAACTTTTCGAAATTTCGGAATAACTTCGGAAATTCCGAATGCTTGGTAAATTTTCAAAGATCTCTTTACTTTCAATTATTTTTGGAATATCATCGCCAATGTTCATTGTAGGGAGAAAACCATGTCCACAACACCAATGTACCAACAACAATACGCACTTGTTTCTTGAGAAAACCCATTTTCATTCAAACAAATGATCCAGAAAAAGCGAGAAAAAGAAACTGCGACCACGATAGCAAGCATTGCATTCATTTGAGGTGCGGGTATTTGTAATGTTTCAATCTTTTTTTCGTGTGTGGAAATTGAAGCGTGAAGTGTCTGCATGAATAATGGATTACGGTCTTGGACTCGGCTTTACATAATATTCTATCTATTGGAATTTGGCTTTTGGATTGGTGCGGAAGTCATTGTATGACTTCAATGACATTTTTTCATATCATTGTTGTTATGGCGGACGGTGTAATGGCGGTAGAGTGGTCCAATTCAAGGGGAAGTAAGCGGCTAGGTTATGTTTTTGGAAGTAAAAAACTAGAAAATGAATGAGCGGTCGAGATCTAATCAAGTGGATAGTGAGAGAAGTATATATTTTGAATAAATTAGCAATAATATCGAAAATTTGAATTTTTCGGATCGGATCGGATTTTAGAATTATATCAAATCCGATCCAATTTTTTCGAATTTTTGAATCGGAAAATCGGAAAATCGGCCCATGAAAACTACACCCAAAGCCGGACCAATTTGGGTCGGTTAAAAAAATCGGAAATTCGGCAAAAAGAGACACCCCTACTCTCTAGGGTAGTCCAAACAATCTGGTCATTTATGCACATTCAATGAATATCCGGGTCATTCATGGCACAGTCAATGAATACGACTTTATAACACTAACGGGCCATTTATGGCACATTCAATAAATACCCACATAGCATATGACATCATCAATCATAAAATCTCATTTCCAAAACTTGAGGTATGGAGAGATTCAAAAAGGGGTGGTAAATTTGTTTACACATTATTGAACTTTATTGCATATATTATTCCAGAGAACGGAGGAGTATCTTGTTTCTTGTATTATTGTTTACGCGTTATTAATATATCGATGTCTAAGTGTCATAACGTTGTATATCATAAAAGACTGAAATATCACATAGTAGTTAATACACTCACTGCATTATATATAAAAGGTTTTAGTCTAAAACCAAGCATGCTAA
The DNA here is from genome assembly GCF_015680905.1 of Coptis chinensis. Taxonomy (NCBI): domain Eukaryota; kingdom Viridiplantae; phylum Streptophyta; class Magnoliopsida; order Ranunculales; family Ranunculaceae; genus Coptis; species Coptis chinensis. Next base: position 116,696,121 of record NC_141458.1, on the reverse strand, counting down.
TAATACTAGACCTATCTAATAGACCAAATCATAATCCGAGTTAAAAGTCAAACTGGGTCAGTTTTGGTCAAGGTCAACCTAGTCAATGATCAAAGTCGACATGCCAAGGGTCAATGACAATCAACCGGCCGGTCAACAGCGTGATCAACCAAACCTAAACTCCCTAACCCAAAAGCCCAAAGACTAAGGCCCAAAGTCTAAAACTTAAGTCTAAAATGAAATTCCAAAAGTTAAAACACTCAAGCCTACCCACTAAGTTCGGCCCAAGTCCAACAACACAAAAACCCTCACTGTTCATCTTCTTCTTCCTCACAGCACCTCTCCTCCACCTCCAGCCACCACCGGCCATCTAACAAGACTCGTGGTTTGACCCAAACAACAATATGGCCCAATCTCAAACCTAACCAAGGTCGTCTCCCTCTTGGCGCCATCGACTCTCTCCAGCGTCGACCCGGCTCGCCCGATTACTCCCCACCTAACCGAAAATACTCCCCTTCAAAACCCCTATAACATTAACAAAAGCAAGACCTAAATTCTTAAATTCGAAATCCTTCAACCAAAACTAGATCTGGAATTTCTCACCACCATTAACGCTCCTCCGGAGCTTCAACAGCACACCCAATTTCAACCCAACAACACTCAACCACCGATTCTAAACCCGACATCCATCTCTAAACCCCCGACATCAACCAAATAAAAAAAAACAACCCACACACAACAACAGTATAACAGTTTCAACAATATACAGTACAAATGTTAGTTTGGGCCCGCGCCGCCATCAGCTCTCTCTCCAGCGCCCAATCAATCCTCAACAATCAAAATCAAACTAACAGTATAACATCACAACAAAATTCCAACAAAACAATTCATTCAACCAAAACAAAATAGGACGATTTGGTTCTTTTGGCGAAAACGCGTAGCCAATACATAAATCGACCAATTTGGTTTACAGCAGCAATGATCGATTTATTACCCTCGTTGCATCATTGCATATAGACAAGTTTTAGGAGATAGCGGTTCTTGGCGATAGTCAAGTTGTATCTGCTTGATTAACACTAAATAGTATCTGATCTTGAATAGCAGCGACATGTAAACAGTATGAACATTAAAAATCATATATTTTCTTTTTCCTCGTATCATAAAATCTACAATAAACGAGAAATCTAAAAACCGTAAAATATATCTACTCACCCGTAGCGCGCTCCGACTATCAGCTAGCTAACAAAAAAATCTTCCTTTTTTGCTGTCGGTAAAACTCTATTTTTTTTTTCTCTGTATAAAAACTCTCTGTGTTTTTCCCAAAAAATTATTATTATTATTATTATCCGTGAGCAGAGCGAACATTTTGGGAGAAGGGGGGGTTATGTGGACAAAAACCAACTTGGTTGGTTTCTGTCTGTCCGTCTCATCTCTTCCCTTTTGTTTTTTCTCTTCGTCTCTCTCACTCTCCCTTTTCCTCTCCTCCCTCAGACACTCTAAATCTCCACTCCTCCTTCTCCATCTCCACTCCTCCATCTTCCTCTCCCACTCCGCTCACCCCCACTGCTTAGCAGTATACTAGTTATATATTAGGAAAACTAAAAGAAAAAGACGGGGTGTTATATTGTGTTTGTGGCCTCATTTCTTCTTCAGATAATTTTTTATGGCTTGTGGCACCTGGAGAAGTAGGGTTACTTTCTACTCAAGCGTAGTTTGAATTCCCAAACGACGGGAGCTAGCATTTCTTCTTGGTGTCTTGCAGCCTCGCAATTATTTGGTTTGTTCTTTTATTGATTACTTTTATTTTTTCATATGGTTAACCTTTTGTGCTTTTTTTTTTCTTCCTGTCTTTGAGTTCTTACAAGTTTACATTTGCAAAAATCTATTTTTTATGTTTATATAATGCATTGCTCTTAGCTTTTATACTTATATTTTTTTTAAAAGCCCTTTTGGGATGGGTGGATAAGGACTTTTAGCCACGTTTAAAGACTTGTGTTTGTGGGCAGTACTCTGTACTATGTTTTATGAACAGTTCTTTGAAGTGAACTTATGTCTTAATTTTTATTCGCTAAAGTTAAAAAAAAAAATGCTAATCACGTTTTCTTAACTTTTTATTTTTCAGAAATAAGGTTGAGTACGAAAGAAGGCCGTGAAAATGATTTGAAATCCAGTTGCCCTCTCAAGTTGGTATTACTTTATGTTTTGTAGAATTCATTATCAGAGCCTCATTTTTTTGGTAGGATCAGAGCCTCATTGGTGTGTGATAGATCATTTTTGTCTGTCATTTCCTATAGCAATTATGATAGTATGACATTTGTCTCTTGATGGGACACATGCAATTTCTGTCTCACGTTGGTTGATTTATTTTAACTTCGTCATTAGTTGAAATTATCACTTTCTTAACTGGTGTTTCCCATCACTTTTATTCCAGTAGCATATTATTCCTATATGGCTTTATCAATATTCCTTTTTAAAATTTTCCTTTGCTTTTGATATTTCTGGAGCTACTTTTTTTGCATGTCACATTGTGGGGAAGCAGTAAAGTGGTGAATTATAGGATTTACCTAAGTTTCCTAAATTATGGTGCTTTGTGATGTAGCATCCGTGAAAAGGTTTTGGACTTTTCAGTGTTCTAAATGGTTATCGTTCTGTTACCGTTATGGGGCTCGATATTTCCTGCTGCATGCTGAGACATTAATCAAATTCGATTGAAGGTATGAATATAAGTTCTTAGCTGCATCTGAAGTTATATAAGGTATTGAAGAATGGTTCACCATAGGTCATTATAAGTATGGTATCTAAGTATGTGGTGCATTATTATAAGTATGGTCATTAAAAGTATGTTATCCAAGTATGGTCAATGATATCGACGTATAGTCATTATAGGGGTAATAACTGAAGTTCCTTTCACTAGATTCTTTGTTTTTTCTTGTTAGAACTTAAATCAGAATAGACATTGTTCTTGTATGTCAAGTTACATTCTAGATATTACGTTCGAAGGATCAAGGCATTCTAAGTCAGTTGCATTCCATGTATGGTGAACTACTTGTTTAGGGCTTTTTCTGAATGTTTATATTTATTTCTTTTGATTCTATCGAAGTAAAATTATTACAGGTCTATGAGTTTCCGTTGATCCTTATATAGGAATCCCTGTTTTGCATGTTCTTTTTAGGTTGATAATTATATAGTGACCGGGGGTTGGTGTCGGCAAGTGTACATAAGGAATTCTCAGGGTATCTCGTGTACAGTCCTGCGGTTGAGTAAGTTGTGAGCATCCTTCCTTACTAGGAGGTATCATGGACTGGTCACACACACAAAATGTATCATGTTTCGAATTTCTTTTAATCCTTAATTTGTGGGAGAGTTTATCATATTATATCTTCTGGACTTATGATTGTCAACTGGCATGTATTCCAAATCATAATATCCTCTTTGTTTTTCTCAGTACTGAAACCCTGAAAGCTTCCTGATGTGTTGCTTGGTTTCCAACAATAACAGGTATTATAAATTCTGAATAACGTTTCGGAATATATAGCTTTCTAGTAAAGAATATTTTACTCAGGTATCAGAAATTACCTATGCCTCCAAATTGCCTGTCAATACATGAGATTTCTGATGGAGTTAGCTTCATGTCTTCTGTAAGTTCTTACTTACACTGACTCTAATTTTGCAAACAATGGTAGGGTGCTTTCAGGTCTTGGTGATTTAGCGTTGTGCTCGTTTCCATTGCATTTTGAAATCTTAACCAAGTTGGAATGATGAAAAGGTCGAGATTGGGTTCTCCAAATTTCGAGTCTCATAAAGTTGAAATGAATGATTTGCAAACACAATATCTTCATCGAAGGGAACTGTTAAGGTATAACTTATATTAGAGCACTCTATCATTTCTTTTACCTTTAGCCGTTGGAACCTTCAAGCGGGTTGGTTCACCGTTCACGGTATGCAGCCATATCCTGTGTCACATCCCGTATTGAAATGTAAATGTGAAATGCAAATGGTGAAATATGAATCCTAGACCAAACTCAATAGCTCATTGCATTCTTATCCGAGTCCTAGGCATACGTTTTTGACAGATTATTACATATGATTTTAACAAATTATTGTAGTGAAAAAAGTACCACTACATAGGTTTGTATTGTGCAGCAGAGGCATCTAAACTCTAAAGGATATCGACATCAAGTAGAGTCATCTCTCCTTAAGCGTGGGGTAGTAGATGACTATGAGGACACTGTAATAAAGTCACCTGATTATAACAAGCATCTCTGGGTTTCTGGAAATAAAAGGAAATCAATCTCTTCCCTTCACATATTCCTGATCCAGAATCTCTTGTTAGCTATTATTTTTGTACGATTTTCATCTCATATATTGTTTCCTGTTATAACTTCAGGGTACTCCTCTCACAGAGATTACTGGTGATGCCTACAAATAGGTCAGTGAAATTGGTCTGCCACTAGAAATTGCCCAAAGGATTTGAAAATCCATTAACATGGAGGTCGAACAGATTGGCTTCTTCGGTATTCAACTTGCTGATTGAGGGCATGACCTCCTCTTCCTTTACAAGTTTTGCTGCTAATGGAGTTGAATCCCCTTCTGAGGCATCTGGATTGATCAAGAATTGTTTCTTTCATGGTCTGAGCAGCGGCCTGTGAGGATTTGGTACATTCTATTTATTGGGAGAAGTTCTTGTTAGTTGTTTAAAGGTTAACTGAACCGGGAACCTTATTCAAGAACTTAATGACTGTTCCTAGAGATATTGTCCTGCTCACTGATGGGACTATGAGTAATGTCTATTTATTCCGTAATCCAGTTTAAAATCTGAAGTATAGTCTGGGAGTAAGGGCCATAGATTTTGTCCTCATGGTGAGCCTGGTGGTGCTTTAGCAGCAACCACTGTATCAAATCCTTCATATAAGTAGTAAATCATCATGGGAGCTAATGAAGGTGTTCAGTCTTATTAAAATTGTTTATGCTTCTGTTTTTCTCTTTGCCTTATATATCCCTTGTTTCTATTCAATCTGGTTTCAGAAAATCCTTTTTCTGAAAAGCAATTCTATGAATGATCTCAATGACGGAGGGGTTATATTATCGTGAATGATTGGTGTTGTGTGAAGAAATATTGCAAAGAAACTGCTGCGTATCTCGTTCAGAATCGTTTGAAAAGAGGCAGTTTAAAAGATATTACAGTCAACTTATAGATCATCGTCAGATCATTCTGCTAATAAAGTTGAATCCGGCTTCTGAGGCATCTGGATTGATCAAGAGTTGTTTCTTTCATGATCTGAACACCTATGAGGATTTGGTACATTCTATGTACTCAGGAGAAGTTCTTGTTCGTTGTTTAGAGGTTTAACTGAACTGGGAACCTTATTCATGAACTTAATGACTGTTCATGGAGATGTTGTCCTGTGCTGCAATGGGACTGTGAGTAATGTCTGTATTAATTTCATAATCCAGTTTAAATACGAAGTAGAGTCTCGGAGTAATGGCCATAGATTTTTTCTTCCCGGTGAGCCTGGTGGTGCTTTAGCCGCAATTGCTGTATCAAATCCTTCATATATATAAGGTAGTTCTTAATTCATCATAAGTAGCAAAGCATCATGGGAGCTAATGAAGGTACTCAGTCTTATTAAAATTGCTTATGCTTTTGTTTTTCTCTTTGCCGTATATATCCCTTGTTTCTATTCACTCTGTTTGCAGGAAATCCTGCTTCTGAAAAACAATTCTATGAATGATCTCAATGTTCGGTGGGTTATATTATACTTTTTTTTTTATGGTTGGGGCCTGTGAGATTCTCACAGGCACCTAAATCATTCATTCGTTACTTAATAACTGGTTTAAAAACCTATTACATACCTCCTTCTCAGTTAGAAGTCTTTTACTTCCAGCCCACTTGGCCAAAGTATGAGCAGACATATTACAAATTCTTGGAGTAAACCTGAATAACATAGAATTGAAATGACATAAAAGACTGGAAATATAGAGTAACGGTGGTCTCCAGGTCCATGAAGTTGCTGCCTCAATGTTTCTACAAGCTTGTATCACCACTCTGGCATCTCCTTCCAAAATGACCTCTTTCCATTGCTTCTGAAGTGCAAACTCTACTGCCAATTCTGCTGCAAGGGCTTCTGCTTCACCAGGCGAGTTGGCTCTGACTCTACCAACTTTTCCTTCAAGAAATTCTCCTTCACTATTCCTGCCAACAGCAACAATGTTTGCATGAGCAGTCACTATGAAAACTTGCATCAAAGTTAATTTTGCACCATCCAGGTGGTGGCTTAATCCAGTTTTGGTCTGAGGAAAGAGAAGCACCCTCTCCAGTATCAGTATCCTCACTTCCAGAAGCAGGTTTAGTAAAGGCCACTATCCAGTTCTGACAAACTCTGTAAGCCTGTTGCAGTATAGAGTGCTGACTAGCAACCACCCCATTAAACCTTTTGTTATTCCTCGCCTGCCAAATAGCATCCATAATGGCACAGAACAACATAGGGGAACAAAGATTATCAATATCAGGGTGTTTCTTTAATACTTAGACACATTTGGAGCCACTCATAAACCATAAAGTCAGCTGCATCAGTCCTAATGCATATATTATACTTGAATGATAGGAGTTGTGTGAAGAAATATTGCAAAGAAACTGCTGTGTATCTTGTTCAGAATCTTTCGAAAAGAGGCATTTTAAGAGATTACAGTCGATTTATAGATCATGCGGCAGATCATTCTTGTTTTACATTGTTAATTGGTCTTCTACTAATTCTGTACATGTTGGCATGTTGCCTAATGTTACATGTCCATTAAAATTTGCCACTTGGTGGATGAAATATTTTGCAAGTACATAAACTTAACCAGCCTCTGCATGTGGCAACTTGGTGGGTTAAATTGTTTTCAGGGAAACTGGTGGAGTATGAAGAACCGATGAAGTTGATGGATTGCGAGGGATCATTGTTTGGGTAGCTTGTCAGGAAAAATCAGTAGGGACTAAAGATGCAACTTTTGATGAATTTAGAAAAGTTTCAGGGGAAGGGCCAAAGATTTTGATTCACGCCTAACTTCCCACCGTAGATATTGTTGTATACAGGCGTTTGAGGTATCTAACCAGTTTTACCAATTTTTATAAAGCAGACTGCATTGAATGGAATCTTGAATAGAATATTCATATACATTTTTCTTTGAATTTGTTGCTTTGCCGTTGGCACCCACATTCAGAAATGGTGTACCCACGAGTCTTGTGCAACGGTGCAGCCTAAAAGATAATCTTTTGAAATCTTGGAGAATGAAACCTACCTCCATTCTGCGGCTGAATTGTATAAGGGATAGTGAGATGCTGACCTGTTATTCTGTAATGCTAAGTCTACAAAAGAAAACAGTATATCAAAGTGAATGAAAGTTATGCGTAAGGAATATGGTCGGCTTGTGGTCACTAGACTGTTGTTAGGGAATAGGGGAGCACCTTGGGCTGAAATAAAAGCTCAGAACTGGCTCTCAATCGCAATCCAACTTGATATGCACTGACTGTACAGTTAAGCACCAAACGCACCAAGGCCTTCTAGAGCTGTTCTAATGCCACAAGTGAAGTTAGGCTATCTGTTTTTAATTCTTAGTTTCCATTCCTGTTACGAAGGTCTAGGTTTAGAGTGGTGGCTAAAAAAAGGTTTTAAGTAATCTGGCTGAAGAGTAAAACCATAAATTTTTTACTATTTATGGCTCTTAAACAGTACAGAGGTTCAAGTTAGAAGAAGTTGGGAAATAAACAGATGTTGCATGCATCTTTAAGTGAACTATCAAACTCAGAGTACCTCACTACCTCTCCAGTCCTATATGTTACAAAAGAAATGACCATGAAACAGCTATTCAGCATTCTAGAATCTGGATCACGACTTGTTACTATGGTCCTCCAAGTATGGCATTCTCGATATCTTCTCTACTCAGTGCATAACTGAATCTCCTCTCAACATCTTTTTCAAGAGTCCCAGGGCCACTCTTCAAATACCTGCATCTCAAATAAGACAATACAAATTCGTATCACCAGTCGAGCATATATCACAATGAGCTTTCAATATATCAACAAACCTTATATACAAATCAGTGATATCGAGAGACAGCTGGGCATGCCAATCAGGTTTCTCAATGAGCCAACGAGCTCTATCTTCTCTACATTGAAAGAATCCTAATTTCTTCAACCAAGCTTCAATACAAGGAAGACTATGAGAATACAAAGGTTTTTTCTTTTCAGGGAGTTTTTTAAGCCATTCCTGGTCTGTAATTGAGAGTTCTGTTTCAGCTGATTTTGATAAAATTAGGGTTCTTCTGTTAATGGGTTTGGGACATAATGGGAATTTTAAGATGGGGAAGGGGCAGTAAGTGGTAAATTGAAGAATATGGGAAGGAGGTGAAGATTGGGAGGAATAAGAAGAAGGATTGAAATGGAGGGCATTTTTTTTTTTTTTTTTTTTTTTTTTGACAAAAGAGTTCAGTTGGGAGACACACCCAATTAATTGGTTTATCTTGTCCTCTACAAAACACATTTTCCAATTTGTTTTTTTAGTAAATTAAAAAATATATATTATATATATGAAATAAAAATGATTAAGAAAAATTAAAATAACTAACAAAATTGAATTAATAAAAAAAAACATGCTTTGTTACTATTAATCAATTTTCGATAAAGAACTAACCCTAGATCTAAGGATTTAACACTAAATCCAACCCATAATTAATGGTTTTAAGAGAGAACCATCATAAATTGAATGAGGAGAAAAGATGATGGAATGTAGATCCGACATCATCCACAATTGATGGCACATAGAACAAAAGAAATTAGAAAGAGATAGAATTTACAAACGAGAACAAATATAAAACCATTGAATTTTTAGATCTAAAAAATCAATAATTGTTATAAAATATGGCAAGTTGGCAACCTTGCAAATTGCGAGGTTGTCTTCGATATTTCGGACAACATTTTTGTTTTTTTAGACCATCAAAGTTTTGAAGATTTTAGAATAATGAATTATACTTGCATCTAACTAAGGGAATATAGGAAAATAAATAAATAATAATAATAATAATATAAACTAATTTGTTTTATTTTGTATTATTATTGATCAAATGTTCTGTATGGTTCTTCAAAAATCATACTTTTTTGAGCAACCATATTCCAAGTGTAACTAATGTACAATTGTAATAGTTGGTCCTATGCATATTTTTTTTTATTGGCAAACTTGTTTTAAATGAGATCAGTAACTCTTTGATGTTGGCGTGATGTTGGCGAGATTTGATCCCTAGACTTCTGGTATCATCACCCAAAGATTTTACCGACTTTGCATAGTTGGACTTTGCATAGTTGTTTGACAAACAGAACTATAACTAAAGTCTAATAGTTAAGTTTTTTTTACCAAAGTCTAATAAACCAACTATCCGTATATGACCAATGTCTAGAAAACCCATTAATCAATTATTATTATTGAAATAAAATAGTGGAATTAAGATGGCAAATATATCATTAAATGAGATTGAGAGAGACCTGCTGCAACAAACAAAATAACTACAATGAAGCACAACTTAAGGGAAGCCTTCTTCATATGTTTTTTTATCGCAACAGATTGATTCTTGACTTCTTTTGTGTATGTTGAGTAGCAATGGGTGAGCTTGATTTACATGAGGAAAAGTGAGCATATTTAGTAGCAACATGAGTACTCACTTTTTTTTTTTGGCTAGGTAAGCAGAGTATATTAATAAGAATAAAGAATTATATGGTTTTGTGACCTACCCACTAGAGCACCTTGTAAGAGTATTATTTCTTGTATATTTACTGTAACCATTACATGAGTTTATATAGACTAATTGTTACAAGTAAATCCCATAATTCTAGGAGAAGAATAAGGGATTGATACCATTCTATGGGAAGTTTCCTATCACGTAATTATATGATAGGAGACTTGATATATATCCTAACACCCCTCCTCAAGGTGGTGCGTGGATGTCATTCATGCCCATCTTGATAAGAGAATCGGTAAAAGCACATTTGTTGCCCGACTTTAGTCGAGGAATATGCGCAAGTTGTTGGTGACGGACAAAGGGAAATCTGATTATGCCAGCATCAAGATTCTCTTTTATAAAATGCCTGTCTATCTCTACATGCTTGGTTCTGTCATGTTGAACAGGGTTATAAGCAATTTCTATGGCAGACGTGTTATCACAATAGAGATTCATTGCTTGTAGAGGAGGAAATCCCAATTCAGTTAGTAATATTTTCAGCCATAGTAACTCACACACTCCTAATGCCATACCGCGGTATTCAGCTTCTGCGTTGGATCTCGAGACTACCGATTGTTTCTTACTCCTCCAAGTCACAAGGTCCCCCCAACAAAAGTTAGATAGCCAAAGGTAGATCTTCGATTATCAACGGAACCTGCCCAATCGACATCTGTAAATCCATCCACATTCAAATGTCCATGTTTAGAGAATAATAGACCTTTGCCCGGAGTCGACTTTAAGTATCTCAGAATGCGCTCTATAGCATCCATATGTGGCTAGCGTGGATCATGCATAAATTGGCTTCTTGTACTTTACCGTGATAGGCAATATCAGTCGAAGTATGAGACAAATAAATCAATCGCCAACAAGTCTTTGGTAGCGTCCTTTATGCGTACTTGGATCACTCAAGCAATGGGGGAAAGTGAGTGGTCTTCGTTCAATGGGTGTATTAATTTGGTTTTGCACCAAGAAACCCTGTTTTCGGTCAAGCAGGTCTAAGATGTACTTTCTTTGAGATAGAAATATACCATCCGAAGGCGGGCAACCTCAATTTTGAGAAAATACTTGAGATTGCCAAGTTGTTTCATCTCAAATTCAGAAGTCAAATGACATTGTAGACAGGAAATTTCATCAGCATCATTACCTGTGACTATCATGTCATCCACGTATATGATCAACACAGTGAGTTTACCATTTTTATGCTTCAAGAACAAAGTGTGATCAGCATTGCTTTGTTTGTACCCAAACTTGACCATAGATTGTGTGAATCGACCAAACCATGCCCGTGGAGATTGCTTGAGTCCATACAAGGCCTTCTTGAGCTTGCATACTAATGAAGTATTCTTGAAATCCGAAATTCCCAGAGGATCCATGTACACATCTTCAGTAAGATTGCCATGTAAGAAAGCATTTTTAACGTCAAACTGTAGAAGAGGCCAGTCTTTATTAACAGCCAAGGATAAGAGAACTCGCACTGTATTGAGCTTAGCCACAGGTGCAAATGTATCTTGATAATCCACACCATAGGATTGAGTATATCATTTTGCCACCAAGCGAGCTTTAAATCTTTCAATAGTACCATTTGCTTTGTGTTTGATGGTAAATATCCATCGACAACCAACAATCTTTTTTCCATATGGTAAAGCAACAAGATCCCAAGTGCCATTTCTTTTAAGAGCATCCATTTCCTCATCCATAGCCTTTGTCCATTGAGTATCTGTCAAAGCTTCCTGCAATGTACTAGGTGTAGCGACAGATGATAATTGACACACATAAGATGCATATGAGTTCGAGAGTTTGCATGAGGAAACATGATTACCTATTGGGTATTTGATCTTGGCTTTGGGGGTCGAGTTCATATTGAATAGGTGGTATACCTCGATTAGTGCGTGGTGGAAGGGTGTAGTGAGAATTTAAAGTATGTTCAGTTGAAGGAGAAAGAGATAACTCAGGTAATGCCGAAGAGGGCGGTGGTGATGAAGTTGCATGATGGATTCGACTATCTGGTGGTAGATCAGTAGCATGGTCAACACCGGCAATACTGTCTTCTGGAGTATTCTCCCCACTAGGGCCACTCTCAATACGGCAATCTTGACCGACTTAGGAACACCTTCTAGAGTATTCTCAACACCGTTTGGGATCAAAGTTCCGAAATTCCGTGCGGTGCAGGTTTCTTTGGTGGAGTAATACAATTCGGATTCATGGAATACAACATCCATAGAGATATAAAATTTGTGAGTAATGGGATCGTAACATCTATATCCTTTCTGAGTTGTTCCATATCTAACAAAGGTACATCATTATAGCTCGTGAATCAAGTTTAGTGCGATGTTTGGAGGATAAGTGCACATAAACTACGATCCAAAATCCGTGGAGGCAAAGCGAACATGAGGTGGAAGAGTACGATTGTTACGCGGCACATCTAAAGGTCGTCTAAAAAGACGAACACTAGATAGTGTTCTATTCATCAAATACAAGCATTACTAAGGGCTTCCCCATAAGTATTTTGGAGTATTACCTCAATCAATAAGGATGCGAAATTTCGAGGAAGGTGGTGATTCTTCCGTTCTGCGATGCCGTTTTGTTGAGGAGATTCGGACATGAAGTATGATGAATGATTCCATTAGAATGCATAAAATTAGTCAATTCTTGCTTAAAGAATTCACCTCCATTATCGGTCGCGAACAACTTTGACAGATATACCAAATTGTGTGAGTATCATTTGATAAAAGCGTTGAAATATCATCTGAGACATCACTTTTTATGTTTCATCAAATATACCCAAGTCATTCTAGTGTAATCATCCACAAATGAAACAAACCATTTTAATCCGGTGGGGGTAGATCTTTGGAGATGGCCCTACACATCTGAATGTATCAATAAAAATGAGTTATACTTCTAGTTGTTGATGAAGGAAAATGATCACGATGGCTTTTAGGCGGATCACAAGTTTCACAAACCATATCCGAAATATTACGACCAATAAATAATGAAGGAAAAAGCGTCGAAGATAACCAAGTGGCGGATGACCTAATCTCTTATGCCTGACCATATTTGCTCTATATTGTCTTCCAATTTACGTGAACTTCTTTGCATGTGCCAAGCTTTTATTAACCTGGTGGAGCATCACCTTCCGGATAGTACAATCCATCCGCTAGACTTACTTTGCCAATCCTCTCCTTGGTATGGAAGTTCTGAAAAAGACAGTGAGTAGGAAAGAACAAGCCAACACAATTATAAGCTTGGATAAATTTATTTACAGAGAGCAAATTGCATGCAAGAGAAGGAACATATAGAACATGAGAGATAGGTAATGAAGTAGGTAAAATAACTGTACCGATACCAACAATTGGTACTGAAGCGCCATTGGCAGTAGTAATGGCATGTTTAGAATGAGAAGCAAATAATTGGCTAAAGTTAGATGAGTTGCATGTCATATGATCAGTAGCACCTATGTCAATTATCCAATCGCTAGACGTAGTACAAGTAGAAAAACTAATAACAGATTTGGACATACCAGTTGATGCCACCAAACCTGCAGAAGGTTCACTCGGTTGAAGGGTTGGAGGAACAGCATGTTTGAAAGTAGAACTCGTACCAGATACTTTCTTACCCTTAGGATGCCAGTCTGGGTAGCCATGGAGTTTGAAACATGTTTCAATAACGTGATTATCTCCATTACAATTGCTACATTTGCGCCCTCCTTTCTTCAAGTCGGTAGAGATAAATTTCTGCGAGCGACCATGGCGACGCTATCCACAGTGCTGCTTGCCCCATCATAGCATCATGCGGTTGGCTTCACACATATCATGGCATAAGTCGTTTGAAGATTTGGGAGAGGGTGTGGAAAGAAGCGACTGCGAACCCCATCCAAGTAAGAGTCTAAACCGGCAAAGAAAGGCATACACTCGTTGGGAATTGACTTTGGATGTATATCGCCCAATATCGATTGGGACACTCCATATCTGATCATCAATGACATCATATTCCTGCCATAATTTGCATAACTTCCCAAAATATTGAATAACAGATTGCCACTATTTTGGCGAATAGATAATACCTCACAATGCAATTGGTATGCTTTGGAAGCATCTTCAGCGGCCAAGTAGGTGAGTGAGCTTAGCGGTAAAGATTTCCTTTGCAATGGATAATCGAGAAACAAGGATCGATATCCTTAGTCATGGCATCAAGCAACCATGATTTAATCATACGGTTATCGTCCTCCCAAACCTCATATTGAGGGGAGGAAGTGTCATTTGGAAGCGACCTTAGTTCGGAGATAAATCCCGTAGCTTCGGCCTCGAAGTTTATTCGAGCTCATTTAAGGACCACTCAATGTAGTTAGGTGCCATCTAGGCGTTGAGGGGTTAACAAGGATAATATTTCACGATAACCATTACTCGTTCTCAACCGGGTACGTTTTGGTGTAGACATGGTGTGTAGGCGTGGAAAAAGAGCGAAGAAGATGGCGGCTAGGGTTTGTAGAGTGGATCGATACCTATCGCGATACCATGTAAGAGTATTATTTCTTGTATATTTCTTTGTAACCATTACATGAGTTTATATAGACTAATTATTTACAAGTAAATCCCATAATTCTAGGAGAAGAATAAGGGATTGATACCATTCTATGGGAAGTTCCCTATCACGTAATTATATGATAGGAGACTTGATATATATCCTAACACACCCTCCAGTGCAATAGATTAGAAACTATTCAAAGCAAAAGTACACAACATTTGGGTTCTCCCATTTATGCAAATATGGGTGAATGCCCTCACACATCAGTCTCTCATTCATATCTAAAGATGCAATATTGTTGCCATGGCATCAACAACAAAATTAGCTTCTCCCCAAGTGTGAAATAGAAGAAGTTGTATAAACATGAATGCCTAGAATTGGTAGAACTTTAATTTCGTAATTTTTTTTTTATTCACTCTTAAATATCTTAATTGTTTTTCTATATGTGGCAACCTAAGGTATAATACTTACCCAATTTGCTAAATTATGTTAGAAGAATTTACCAAAAAAAAAAATGTTAAAATAAATCTTAAGATTTCATTTTGGTAAGGAAATTGTTTTGGAACTCAAGTACTTACCTTTGAAATAAGACTCGTAGATCCCTTTCTCCTTTTATTTTCTACAGGGACACCATCAATTTCAAAGTTTAAAACAGCAAAAAATCGAAGTCAATGCCATCAATTGTGGACATCTTATTACAGCCCACACTACGGAGTACGGACCCAAGTAAACAGGGCGGGAGGCCTGAGCAGTTTGAAACTTGAACAAGTGGAAGTGTAGCAGTAGCAGGGGTAAGGTGAGGAAAATGGCCGCCAAAGAGGAAGGCAAAACCGGCCTATTGAGCGCAGCTAAGCTAATATGCGCCGGAGAAAGCCACATGCCGGTTTCAAAAGGTTGAGACCTCCAAACCAGGTTTGGTGCACAAAATGTTTGAGATCAGAACCAGACTGTTCCAACGAAAAAAGAAGAAGAGAACTAGACTCTTAACTGCACAGTAGCTAAGGACTGTACTTGCATGTACTCTAAACAGAAATCTGGCACTAACAAGTGCACATACTTTCATATAACTTATAACACTCCGTGTTTTTATTCTTTTATTTTTCTAATAATAATAATAATGAATAATAGGTAAAATAATATAAAATAACTATCAGCTTAGGGATAAAAGTCCCGTAAGTAATAGATAAGTGTTGTCCTTATTTTTCGGAGAGTTTTCTCACGTAGAGTTTTTGAGAGAAAAACACAGCGAGAGTTTTAGGAAAAAAAAAATAGAGAGTTTTACTGAAAAGGTTTTGAACGAGGAAGATCGTCTTTTCGTGCGACAATCGACGTCGGTCTTTCGGGGTATCACTTTTGGGAAGCTGTTCGGTTAAAAAAAAACTATGAGTAGTCTGAAGATGTTTATTTTGTTTAATTATGTGTTTCTGCTAAACATATTCAATAATACTGTTTTACATATTCGAGATATTGTAAACTCTGTAATGGTGCCGACGGATACAAAACTTTGAAATACTTCTGTAAATAAAACTATGAAGAATTTTAGCTTTTAGCTGTCGAAGCCTTGACACCTTGGCACCGGTTGTTAATGGCATCGCCAGCAAAACCGAATCGTCCCATATATTTTTGGTTGTGTTTGAATGATGAGTTTTTGTTTAATTGTGTGGTGATGTTAACTGTTTAGTTTGAATTTTGATTGATGATGGGGGTTGTGTTGGTTTTACTTGGTTGTTGGTCGTGGGATGGTGAGGAATAGATGAATTATTGGTTGTGGTTCGAGGGTAGCTGTTACAGAGCCTTAATGGCGTCGCCTGCCTTGGTTGCTTAGTTTGAACTCTTGATGTTGGGTTGTTTTAATTTGATGTGTTGAATTGAGGTAGTATTTGATGTGTGAATGGGTGCTGGAGAAGGGCGAGTGAAGCTTTAGCAGAACGTTAATGGTGTCGATTTGGGTTTTCGGGGTTTTCCACAGTATAAGGAAATCATGAATTGTTGGTATAAGTACATGGGGTTTTTCTCCATGAACTAAACCGCTGGGTTCTTATTGGATATGGATGGCCGGTGGTGGCTGCATAGGTGGTGGAGGCGCTGGTGGAGGTTTTGCGAGGAAGGAGATGAACAGTAAATTTCGATTTGGGCTTGGGCCAAATCGTGGGTGGGCTTATGGGTTTTAAACTTTTAGATTTTTATGTTTAGACTTAAGTTTAGACGTACTATGGGCCTTTGAATTTGGGCTTTTGGATTAGAGGAGTTTGGGGCTGGTTGACTTTGACTGTTGACCAGAGTTGACTTTGACTAGTTGACCAGAATTGACCTTTTAACTCGGATTATGATTCGTTCTATTAAGATATGTCTAGGGCTATTAGCATGCTTGGCTTTAGGCTAAGACCTTTCTATATACGTGTGTACGTGTATTAACTACTATGTGATATTTCAGTTTTATACACAACGTTATGACACTTAGACATCGGTATATTAATAACGCGTAACCAAAAATACATGAAACAAGATACTCCTACGTTCTCTGAAATAATATATGCAATAAAGTTTAATAATGCGTAAACAAATTTACCGCATTCTCCACGCCTCAAGTTTTGGAATTGAGTTTTATAACTGTTGATGTCATATGTTAGGTGGGCATTTATTGAATGTGCTATAAATGGCTCGCTAACGTTATTTATGGGTATTCATTGAATGTGCCATAAATGACCCGGGTATTCATTGAATGTGCTATGAATGACCAGATTCTTTTCTTTGGACCCCTACTAGAGAGGAACTAAGGTATTAAGCCTTGCTTGGAGTTAGTTGTATTCTTTGATTATGCGAGTGTTTGGGTTTACTTTTGAATACCTAATATAATATCTACATATGTTATATAGAAGTTCTAACTTTCTTTTGTAGGAGGGTAGGACTTAATAACATTTTGTGTAGGGGACAGTGGGTCCTACCCTTATCTACCGATGGATATCGGTAAGTTTTAATTCAATGATTTAGATATTAAAACGAGTTATTAGAATGAGTTAATATAATGAAAGTTTTGCTTGGGAAGAAACTATGCCGGTTGAAATGACGGAACTACCTGTCTTCCAAACTGAGAATG
The DNA here is from genome assembly GCF_015680905.1 of Coptis chinensis. Taxonomy (NCBI): domain Eukaryota; kingdom Viridiplantae; phylum Streptophyta; class Magnoliopsida; order Ranunculales; family Ranunculaceae; genus Coptis; species Coptis chinensis. Next base: position 116,678,774 of record NC_141458.1, on the reverse strand, counting down.
ATTAAGTTATGGGAAAATATAACGTGATTGTTTGGATAATTAAAGTATGATAATGGTTTTATGTGGTTAGTCTACTCATACCAGCAAATTCCATTTTGCTGACCCATGTTTGCTTTGTTTTGGCAATGTGAGTGTGTTCTTGGGAACATAGGTGGAAGGCAGTAGAACCACGGCGTTTGATTTGGATTTGATCTGGAGCAGTCCGTTAGTTCTTTTATTAGGTCTGTTCTTTTTGGAAGTATATAATAACGTAGTTTCATATTCATCATGGAATGAGAATACGATGTTGATGACCTATTATTCTTAGAATGTTATATTGATGATTTTTGGATGGAAGATAGACTTTCATAAAATAATAAAGAGAATTTTTGAAGATTATTTTTGTTATTAAGATTCTTTATGATGTGGGTTTTAGGTTTTGACATGTGTTGTATCCACCCCGTCATAGCCTGGGTTTTTAGACAATTGAACTGAGTGATGTTTGATATATTTATATTTCAAATATTCATTTTTTTTAATTGTTTAGAAATTCGAGCTGTGACATAACTGGCATCGTTATTGTCTGCGTTTCATTCCATGTATTCCAAGAATAAAGATGGTCTTCGAATACTACAAAGAGTGCAATTGTGTTCTTCCTTGACAGTTCGTTGTTACATTTGCGTGATTCATTGGACTGATATGAAACCATCAGCTCGTCAGTTTCACCGCCTTCAATGGATTGAAGTCATTGTAAATTAGTTGATAATTAGAGTACAATGATGTCAAATGCATAGTTTGTTGGAAAAATGGTTTAGCACTGTAGTTTCTTGTGTTTGGAATTCATAGACATTTAAATTGTCTAAAAACCATTTAATAATGAATGAGAAATTGTCTTTAGGGTACCCATTTGAGTAGAAATAATGTGACTTATATTTTAGGCTTAGGCTTATGGTGTATAAGTAATATTTCTTTTAGAAAGTGGTTTATATAACTACCGTAATCGAATTTGGCTTTTGTGAAAATGTTGTGTCTTTTCAAAACATGTATCTTTCGAAGGGGTGCGCAACTCTTTGAAAAGGTGCATACTCTTCTATAAAACCAACTGAAATCATATTTTGAAATAATATAAGGAAAAAGTCTTTTGCATTAGTTTTTCGTATATTTTTTTTCTACAAATTTTTCGTTGTTGAAGTACAAACACAATATTGTGTTCATTGAGTCATTTGAATTGGAATACTATATTTATAGGATTGAAATCCGTTTTATCCTGAGAGACAATTATTCATCAACCTTGAACACCATAGGGAGCAAATTTGTCTTAAGGACATAGTGATCATTACTAGGTTTGAATTTAATCATTGGTAAATTAAGTTTATTTGTTAAAATAAAGATTTGTTGATGATATATTTGTATATCAATTTGAGTTTTTCTATTTACTTAACAATAAATATATTTTTGGAATAAAATTTTATACTGTGGTGTTCCAAGGACAAATTGCATTGTTTTATGTGGTTTGCCTACCTATGCATGGTTTTGGACTATTACTTGACCTCGGCTCTTAACTTTTGTGGGCAATTAAATGAAATGATAAGAAACTAGGTCACAAGTCACAACCACGATGATAATTGCAAAGTACATAAGCAGATTCTATATGACAAAAGAATTGGAAAAAGTTTCTGTTTAAGTAAGGCATAAATGACACGCTGTGGGATTAATTGCTGACAACTTGACATATAAAAGAGTGTGAACGTACTTGAAATTACATCACCAATCTAAGTTTCAAACAACTTTTTTTTGGTCTCTTTTCATTTTCACAAATATCCTGCTAGTCTTAATTCATATATGGGAATTTCTTCAAAGAGAGAAGGAAAAAAAATAAAACAAAAATTATAACTTAAACCAATTAGGCTACGGAACTTCATTATGCTCAAGTACTGGTTGTGTCCTAGTTACAGTTGCAGAAGGCATTCTACTCATACCAATCCATACATTCTCAAAACTTTCACCTTCATCTGCTTTTCTTTCCATTTCTTCATTTCTCTTCATCTTTACAAATTTATAAACTATGACCCCAACCAAACCTATCAGGACCAAAGCAGCAAATCCTAATGCAAATCCTATCACTAACCACTTCCATAGTCTTTCTTTTGATCTCTTTGCCTTCTGCTTCTCCACCTCAGGAACGACAACAGAGAAATGTCCTTGATCCCGCGTAGAGCATACATTATTCAAGGCCATGTCACTGAACTCTAGCGATGCACCTTCACCAAATCTAACACATTTTATTGATGTTGAATTTGATCCTTGTGGTAATATGAATTGCGGAAAATGAACAGAAATAGGCTCTCCCATCAGAGTAAGGTTGAGCTTCATGATGCTGTAGGCACTTACATTGGTTGCATTATAAACCATAAAGCCGATAACAGGGGTAACCATTGTATAGCCTGGTACATTGTAATAAGTAGAAGACCAGTTGCCCAAATTTTGATAGACTACACTCATTCTCTTCACAAAAGGTTGAGGTATAATTCTTGAGGGGAGTCGAAATTCACTGATATTCGCTCCCTTAGTCCAAAAACTCCCACTCCTTAGCGTCAAGGCTGAAACTTCAATCCCAGAAAAATTAGAAGGGAGTGTCACGTTGTATAGAATCCCTGTACGATGCTGCGCTAATGACTTATAAGCATATTCTTGAAGAAGAACGTCTAAAGAATCGCGAGAAGTGTTCATGCTTTGGCCAAATGAGGAGAAAATGGAATATATTAGTAAGATGATGGTGTAGCAGCTTCTTTGAAACTCCATCAAAATCAATCAACTCTTGGCGTAATAAATTTTCTTCCTCATTGTATGAGCATCGAAGAACAAATCGATCTCTAACCGTTTCAAGAATATTTCCAAACAACACTTGCAATCCTCCCTTGCATGAACTCCTCCAATGTATGTCCTTCTTTCTTCTTCCAAGAAAACAATAAAATTCTTGGTTGAACCCGCAATATCAAAATCTCAACACTCTACGATTTTGAAATAATGATACGGGCTCAACCTCGAATCAACGATTCAATGCACAAAAATTAAACCAATTAGTTCAATCCCCTCGTACAATTTTTTGCTCATAAACGTCGACGTACAAAATTATGTACCACCCACCCCACGTGGATAAATGATTGAACCTTGGACGTCAAAAGTTGTCAGGTCCAAGATTCAAAGAAGAATTGAATCACAAAGAGTGGCTTTGAAAGGTTTAATCATGGAAGAAGAACAGAGAATAATGGCCCCACAAAAAAAAGAAGGGGTCGTTATGAGTTGTTTTGTGGTGTTTTTTAATTTGTGAAAGCCAGTCAGTTGGAGTTGGTTGGATTGTAAAAAACAGAAATTTGGTTCTTATTAAACTAGGAGTTGGTCAAAAGGCATGATCATATACAAAAATTCTCCGATTCAATGGTTAGCCAATTGCCAAACATACTAAATATCGCCACGTGGGGTACAAAAATGATGTCATATAATGAGCCGGAGTAGAATGCTCAGCTGGAAGTGAGGGACAAAAAGTAGAAACGACCGACAACGATAACGCTGGCGCGCGCCGGATATAGTTATGAAAATAAAAACTATATATAGAGTATCTAATTTACTTGAGTGTGATAGATAATTATTAGGTAGTAGGTTGTAATCTGGGCCGGCATGCCCTTTATGAGTGGGGTTCTAGTTTTTAATCTCTAAAGCACGGACGCACCTATAAATGTGCGGTGTCCATGTCGGACGGCGGTCAATATGGTCAAGAGGCAGGTCAAGACGCAATCAGGACATGGTCAATATGGTTAGGACGCGGATTTTGACCCAAAAAAATAAAAAATAAATAAAAATAATATTAAAAAACTCAATTTTTTCATTTTTTTTTTTTTTTTAAGACTTATGTAAGGGTGCCAATGGGTACTCAATTACTCATAACCGAATCGAAACCGAATATTTCGGTTTTGGGTCTTAAAAAGTTATACCCATTTAAAATGGGTCATTAAAAACCGAACCGAAACTGTAGAACTGAATAGTAAAAAATCCGTAGGTACCCGAACCGAAACTGAAACCAATTATTATGATTTCGATATATAAAATTTAGTATTATATTACATTTAAGATAATCAAACTCATATATTATAATATAAAATATATTTATTTACGTGTAAAAGTCTATTAAATATATATAATATAATAGTGAATGTGTGTTGTTAAATGTATATTTTATAACTATACGTTAAACAAGTGTATCGTAGATATTAATAATAATGTCAACGTGTATATTATGAATTAACTAATATATTTTATATTTATTAACATATGCACGCGTATATATTTAAATAGGATGCACATGTTTGATATATTGTAGTACACACACTTATTATAAACCAATATATAGTGTTCATGTTAAAAATTAGTGATGAGATGTAATTGTAAGATGCATGTACTCATGTTCGATTTAAAATATGAGTTAATACACGTGTACAAATATATGTGTATGCACGTAAAATATATTAAGGTAACAAATATATGTGATTGTACGTGTACATGATCGAGTTAATATATGGAAACAAATATATGTGTATGCACGTAAAAAAAAATCAAAATTATAAAGTCAGATATTTGATTATTTTAATTTCTATATCAAAGGTTTAAATTATCATATGAATAATAAATGTTTTAACATGTATGATTGATACGTGTTCATAAATTGATGTAAATATGATTGTTGATACATCACTAATTATACATAAAATATTATTATGTAGGAAAATAAAAAAATAAAAATAAAAAAAAGTTTTAGTGTTTAAATGATTGAAAATGTTTAATAATCATAATAAATAATAAAAACCCGAATAAGAACCGAAACCGACAAAAATCCGTGGGTTTTTATGGTTTTGGGTTGGATTCTATAATTCTCATACTAAAACCGTTGAGAACCGAAACTGATAGAACTGCAAATAGTAAAACCCAAACCGAAACCGTTAAAACCCGACCTAAAACCGATCCATTAACACTCCTAGACTTATGACATGTTTTTAAAGTTTGATTAGAAAATATTAAACTTAGTTTTGTAGCTATTTATCTTTAATAGTTTTGAATTTATGAATATTAATACATTTAATTTAGTTTTTACGAGTCTGTGTCGTTGTTTGTCTAACATAGTTTTTAATCCATTTAATCATGGACACATAAATTAATTGGGCCGGGGTCTTATACTTTTCCCGCCATTTTAGTTTGTATGAAACAACAACAAAATCAGATCTGAAAACACAGAATTCACAGCCTTCACCTGAAATCTGAATTCGAGATTGATGGAGGAAAGTCTAAATTTCTCAAAAACACAACGCATAGTTTTAATTATAGATTTAAACCCACTCTTAAATCTTGAAAACCCAAAACCCTACATCAATTCAATTCTCTCCACATCAAAAACCCTTCTCACATTCCACTCCCTCTCATCATCTCTCTTCACTTTCAAATTCTTCTTCTCTTCTCTTTCCCCTTTACTCTCTTCCTCTAAACTCCATTCCATTTTCCCTAAATCTTCTCAATCCCCCTCTTTTAATTACCCTTCTCAAACCCTAATTTCACTTTCTCAATCTTTAAATTCCATTTCTACCCTTGCCCAATCTTTAGTTTCACCTCCCAAGGCTTCGTTTACCGCCAGTTCGGTCTTTCAGGTTGTGCATGATTACATTTGGGAATCTCAGGTTGAAGATGATTTTATAGGTAATAATTCTTCAATTGTTAGAAGTAATTTGATTGTTATATTATCGCCGGTTTCTAGAAATTTGAAATGTTTAGGTGATTTTGTTGATGTGGAAATTGAGGAAGGGTCTCATGTGGTTTGTGACAAGTTTGTGAATGTTTTTAACCCTGTGAGTGAAGGGTTAGTGAGTAAAGATATACATTGTTGTTGGGTTGATGTTAATTATGAGGAAGGACGCATGGAAAATGGATCTTTATCTGTTTTTGAGAAGGGGATTAAGAGGTTGGGTTGGGGATTTTGTTCAACTGATGCTATTGTTTTGGGGTCTGCTCTTGTTCCATTTGGAATGATTTATCCGAGAATTGGTTGTGATATGACGGATTTTTATGCTACTAGTTGTGGGAAGAAGAGTCGGGTGGAATTGAGACTTACAGTTAAAGATGTTGGGGGTAAGCCCTTGGAGTGTAACTGTTGTGAGCTTGAGTTGCTTGATTTGAAGCATTTGAATACGCAAGCCGGCACATGTGAATCTAGTAATTCAACCATCGTGGGTTGTACTCGAACGAAAATGTTTATGGAAAATCAAACCGTGAAGATCTCTGTGAAGTTGGTATGGAGGAACATTGAAAATTTGAAGCTCAAGGACAGTTTTCATGATTATATTCTGCTACGAGGGTCTTCGCTTGGGGAGGATCGAAAGGAGATTTCTTCAGATGGTTTCTTTGCGGATAAGGTTCTGGAAATGCTTTGCATGGAAACTAGTGACTTTACTCCAGGAAAACCGATTTGGCAGGTTTTTCTTACTTTCCTATACAAAAATAACTACTGGGCTCTGGTGTCTGTTTCAGTTGGAGGTGACCAGTCCTTAATGGGAATTCTAAAGCCATTCACTGTCCATTCCGCTCTAGTTTGTATTTTAGATAAATTTGCATTTGGAAATTATTGTGATGCAGATGGATTTTGTTCTAGCTTGGCGGAAATTGTTACTGTGAACTCAAGTGAATTGCCCAAGGGTAATGTTAACAGTTCAAGTAGTTCCCAGAAGGATTTATCTCATACGAAGTCATTGGAATTTCAGGATGGTAAAAAGAAAAATCATAGGAAGAGTTTAAAGTGTCTTCAAGAACTCTCGTGGAACTCATTCTGTGAGGCAGCTCTAAGAGACACTACAATGGATTTGGAAGACGTATACATTGGGAGGGAGAGTACTAATTCTAAGAAGATGAAATTCTTGAAATGCTGGATGAAGCAGGCAAAGAAATCTTGTTGCTCTTTTGAAATCAAACCAAATGAACCTAAGTCACATTCATTAAGCGAAGAAGAACTGAAGGTAAGACTAGTTGGGTCAGAACAAGAAAATGATCAGCCTGTCTCTTCTTCTTTCTCAACTGAAGAAGCTTCTTTTGCTGGAACCAAATTAGCTGGAGAAACCATTCCTGTTTCTTGCTCAGAAACTCCAGAAGCTTTTTTCAATTGCATTTCGCAGAAGGTACAACAAGGCATTGAATCTAAAGAAGTGGACTTGGGTGCTTTAGCAGAGAGGCTTGTTGAGTGCTCCATCAATTGGTTTTGTCTGAAGCTTGAAAAAGAGAGTGCACTATTAAACACAACTCCCGAGGAGCAAGCAGAAAATTGTACTAAAATGATTGTTGCTGAACTGGTGAAACTTTTACTAAGAGAGCCTAAGGATTTGGCTATGAAATATAAAGTCGGTGAGCCACTGCCCTCGACGTCTGAGTTGAGCTCTGCGTCGTATACTTCAGAAAATAGAATTAGAGAGTATCCTAATTGAATTATATAATTCTTTTATTTTTATTTTTTCACATTCTTTGGAAAAGTTAACGCTCTAAGCTGATGACTATTCGTAATATGTTTTTCTTAATCAACACAAAGATATGAGTTGCAGATTTTGTTTCGAATGGAGATGCTTAGATCGAAAGTTGAAGGAGACATTGAAGAGAGTGCTAAGAGGAAAATGGTGAAACATATTTGTTTGCTCTTAGATGACATTCAATATCACTTTGAAGGGGGCTGTTTCGGTGATGTTAGCCTTGACAAGTACGTTGGGAGGACCATTAAAAGCAGGTACACTCATACCTATAGATCAGAATTAATGTCAGTCTTTTAACTCCTTACCTACATGTTTCCATCCAAGTCGATGATAAATTCCTCAATAGCATTTCGAGTGAAGAGTTGTTGTGTAATCTTTAGTATTTGATCATTTTGTGAGGTGAACTCATTTACTTATTTGACAGTATCTATTTTCTTTCTTGTGAAAGGATTAAAATATAAATTTCTTTTTTACAAGCTCCATATTAGGAGATACCAAAGATGAGGAGAATAACATTGTCTGGTTTATCTTGGTATTTCATTGAGAAAAATGTTGGACTCTAATCATATCTTATATATACGCTCATGTAGTCACGTGCTCCTGGGGATTTTCCCTGGTGCTGAAGTGTAAGTGTGTGTTTGATTTCTGGTAAAGTTTCTTCTAGGAAATTAACTCAACCAGCAGAGTGTTATTATATCTATGACACTATATGGCATGTTCCAGAAAAGTTTTTCACAGCAGTATCTTTTGTTGGAGAATTTATCATCTTCTGTTTCTTCTCTTGATTATTGTACGAATTTACACAATACTATTCCATGAGTCCTCTTTAGGACGCAATAATATTTGTGGCTATCAGTCCGTAGTCAGGATTAACCCCGATTTTGTTATTTGTTGCAACTTGAAAGTCGTCTAGTCTGCATAGTCAAACTGTAGGTTAGTTTATATTCCAGATATTTTCAATCTTGTCAAAAGTTGTTCGTTCTGATTTTCAATATTTACTGTAGTATACTATTGTAGGAATAAGATGTGAATTTACACAGAGACTTCCATTGTTTTCTTTGATTGGCAAACTACCAGAGATTTACTAACAATACTATGCTAAAATGCAAAAATGAAACCAAATGCCACTATGCCAGGGTAACCCAAATTTCCTTTCTCATCTCAATTTTCTTTTCTTAAGAAATTGTCTGTGAGAACAATGCTAATACTTGCACTATTGCGTTCCCGAATTAAACTTACCTTCCAGTTTCTATTTTCACTTATGTGTGTTATACTGTTATAGCTATTCTGGCCATATGTTATCGTTCAATAATAAGTTCCCTGACTCTTGTGTCTGTTAATTTGTAATCAAGTTACACTAGATGCTGCTACCCCTAGTAGATTTTATCGTTTTAAGGATATATTTCAATTTGTCTAGTTATAAATATCTGTTACCTTTTTAATTCTTACAAGTAGCAACTCATATTTCTCAAGACAGGGTGGACTAGATGGTCCTCATGCATAGAACGAACTTATATGAAATCAGTTTCTATTGATCTTATTTGGCAGGTTTTCTCACTGTCTAGGAGACGTGGTTGACAGAATCTACACCAAGATGGATCTACTGCTCTATTATGATGATGATCGGCCATCTGGCTCTCAAATAAATAGTGAAGATGGTGATGAAGCCCAACGGCAGGTTATTTTTGAGAATGAGATAGGTGAAAGTGCCAGTGGTAGTGCATCCACCTCTGGCAGCATGCCTATTGAACTAAAGGAGTATTATTGTGCAAGCCCAATAGAACTCAGAGAAAAGGAACATCAGTGCTGCTTAATGGAAGCTCAGGAGAAGAGAGAGAGGGCTAGTAGGTTCTCATCTTTCACAGGAAGAGGCCAGTATTTGCAAAGGGTGTGGGCGCCAAAAAATCTGAAGGCAGTGAGAGGAAAGACCGACTCTCGTCATAAACTTCCTAAGAGAAAGGACGGGAGGGGAACATGCTCCGATGTGGTGTGTGAGACCCCAATGACAGGGATGAAACGTTCGTGCATACGAGAGAGCAACGAGGCTAAAAAGCAGATAGGTTCTGAGATAAGGCCGTGTGGGTCTGTTTCAAAGGCACTATTTCAGGATGGTAATGATGCTTAGACCAGTAACATTGCTTTATATTGATGAACATCACGAAAGTATTGCAAGTGCTTGACAGAGTGCAGTCACACCTTGAGTGTAAGGGTTTAAATTAGTTAACATGGGGTTGATAAAAGGATACTTGATCAAAATGATTCTAATTTTCATCTTGTTAGGCACTCTCTCCTTGTAAAAAAATAACACAATTTCTGTTATATTAAATGCTTCATCTAATTTTCGAATTGTTAAATGTAAGTCTACACTGTTTATTTGACTGAAACAATGCGTGAAGCTGTGATTTTTTTTTTATTATTTATTATTTTTAATTATTTTAGTTTATTTTAACAGATGTGAAGCTGTGAATTAATGTAAGTCTATTTCTTCTACGACCCTGACCCTAACTATTTTGACTGATAATGATCTGTATTCAGATAGAAGGATTTAGAAGCATTTTCAATAGTTGTATTGACACAGGTGGATCCACTTTTACCATTCCTGCAGTCCCCAATTGCTGAGATTTTCTCAAATTGTGCTGGCAGCTGTATTTGAATGGTGGAGAACAGAAGTATAGACTGGGATGTTTAACCTGGAGCCAGTCTCTGACCACTGCTTTAGTTGAGAATATCATAAACCATCAGAAATTCAGAAGGTACTCACTTGGTCCATGACCATACTCCAGTTTCTCCTCTTATGGTTTTATATCCAGAGACCATTTCGTTGGAGCATTAGATGGTCGGAAAAGGATTATTCCTCATATCATATATGGGGTCTATACGATGTTCCAGACTCCATGCCTCAGCGTTATGTGTGACAGTGTGACTGTTTACAGTGTGATTTCATCAACTGAAGTATATTATGTATAACATTCTTGATTCTTGAGCTACCTCTTGGGTTATAATTATTAATTTGTCATTAAACTGATACACAATGTCAGGCTCCTGGGTGAGTGTATTTCATTTTAACAAACAGTGAAAGCGTTTTCTCTGGTGAGAACCGAGAATGTGAGATAATTACCCTATCACACATCACACATCACACTTGTGTTTAGGCAACATGTTATAAATAGAAAAGGAAAAATGTGATTGGTTAATCATTGAGATTTAGAAAGTCAATGGAATCAAAAATACAGGAGTACAAGGGATACTCGGATTCTTGATAGGAGAACAGCCAATTAGGAGCAGAATATATGCCACGTGTAATGAAACTAGAACCTTGTTTGGAAGAGAGATAAATAGAAAATGTGGATAGGAAAAAAATGGATGGATGAAAGATTACTTGGAAAAGTGTGTAGTTTGGTTTTGTTAAGCAACTAAAAAAAAGGGTACTATCAGATAGAGAAAAAGAGGCCAACACTCAACACAGAGAGAAGAGTAGTGCCATGGCGACGACTTATGCAACTTCGATGGCAGTTTTGAGTTCTCGTCTACCAACTACTACGACTACCAGCTCTCGGCGTTCTGCCGTACCATTCCTACCTTCTCGCCCATCCACCCCTTCTTCTTTCACTACTAACATCAAACACTTCTCAGGTACTAATTTCACTACTCATTCCACCTCTATTTTTCTGTTTTGCTGTATTGGTTTTTGTAGTCAGTAGTGAATTTGCTAATTTTTCATTTTGGAAAAAAAAAGACCAAATCTTTTTTGTTTGTGACATTGTTTGACCTCAACTGAACTTGGGTGTGTTAGAAAATGACTAATTATTGACCAATTATAGTCTTTTCAAGCAATTAGTGATGAGGGAGAATGAATTGTATGTTGGTAAACAGAACTTTGGTGTGTTAGAAAATGCTTAATGTATTGTCTGGGAAATAGTTTTTGTTTGCTATTGGAATAAGGCCACTAAGCTGAAACATACATCGTTTGATTAGTGAGAAAAAAGAGCTTCTTGTTTATGTATTTTGTTGTGGTATTGGAACAAGTTTCTTTTTGCTATTTTTTTCATTGGATAACATCTACTTGGTTTCTTTGGTTGATACAGACTCCCGTAGGTTTTCACCACTCCAGATTAGAGCCTCAGAAGAGACATCGGGTTCTGTTGAAGTTGGAGAGTTGTTCTCGGACATAAAGGAGAAGGTAAATGCCACCTTATTCGACTGATTTTATATCTTTCAGTATGGAAGAATAGTAGAATAATAACGTTTGTAGTTCACCATGGGGGACTTGGTCACTCATTGATCAATTATTCATCCCTCTATTTTTAAATGTGTATCTAAATCTTTTCACCAATATTAGTTTCAGCTTTTTACCAACTCTAAACTAACCTTTCTACAATCATTAATAGTGGGAGGCAGTTGAAAACAAATCCACAGTACTTGTCTATGGAGGTGGGGCTGTAGTTGCAATTTGGCTGTCTTCTATTGTTGTTGGTGCCATCAACTCGGTCCCTCTGGTATGCGATATAATTTTTGGCCAGCGTTATGTTTATTTGTTTTTAGCAATTTATTTCATTTTTTTGGTACATAGGTTTGTTGTAACTACTCTGAATTGGGTTCTCTTATTGTACCAGCTTCCAAAGATCATGGAATTAGTAGGGCTTGGATACACTGGGTGGTTTGTGTATCGGTACCTTCTCTTCAAGGTAAATTTGCACTGGTATAATCATTTCGCTTATGTGGATCTTCATGTTTCAGTAGTAAAATGTTCAATGTGCGAAAACTGATGGATCCCTGTGATCATTTAGGAGACCCAATTTGACAAAACAGAAATTGGTCATTGGTTAAAAAACTGTAAAAAGTAGTAACAGAAAGAATAATTGCAAACTTCTTCAAAAATATATATTTATATATCTATTACTATATATGGCAATACAACTGCAGTTGGTCAAATTGCAATGCTGACGCCCAGCCCAAATTTACGTCTCTTCATACTTTTATTTTTTTCATTAATTTCATACAATGTTGTGCTCAAGATAGAATGCTTTGGGAATATCTTATCTGCCAAGTGTTAAACACTTGCTTTATGTTTATATGCCCCCTTTTTCTTTCTCTCAGTCAAGCAGAAAAGAACTAGCCACAGATATTGAGTCCTTGAAGAAGAAGATTGCAGGAACTGAATAGAGCTGCAGGCAGGTTGAACTGCAGATGTATAATGCATTAGTCGAGATCGTTGATTTGGAATGGTCCGTTTTGGATAATCTGTATAAGAGGCAATTGAATCCTTCTATTGTAAGGACGGTTAGTTATATTTAATCTACTTTGTAACATTAGCTTTGCCCATTGGAATGAAAATGCAAAAATTGTTTTTCTCACGAGATTTTTACTTTTTATTTTTGAAACAACCAACTTAACTGCCCTCAGAAGTGCCAAACTTTTTAATAGCATAATGTTCTTGCATAGGGATTGTACTATATGTACTGGTTGTCTGGAGATACGTACACAACATAGTCTTCACCTGAAAGTGTACCGGTTAAACAGTTAAACTGATTTACTTTCATCCTGATATCACTGCTGTCGTTGTTAGGTCGATACTGTAATTTTAGTGGCACACATAACACGTGCAAGAGCAGAAACAATCCTTGAGACCAGAGAAACTGAATTGTCACTTTTTCTGGCATAAATGTAAAAAAAAAAATGATGTTGGAACAATATTACCTCCTCCTTTCTAGTTCTGGAATCACATCTTGAAATAACTATAGTGCTAATGTGCTATACAACGTAATAACGAGAGAAGTAGTGATAGTTTATAAGTAGATTTCTGGCCTGGCCGGATTGCCAATTATGTAGGTATTCTACTCCTTTAAAATTGAAATTGATTAGATTTTCAATACTAGGATTCAAGACATGTAAATATTGAGCTTCCTAAGTTCCATCTCTCTTTCATTTGCTTGGGAATCAAAACAGGATGAGGGCCATGTGCACAGCCCAGAAGTTTGTTTGTCTTTGTAGAAAATCCCGACCCAGAATGAAACGGGGTTTTCCAAGTGTCTCAACTTATCTTCAATCTATTTACGACTGCTACCCATAAGTCGTGGTGCCCCCACAGGCCACAGCCCCACCGTTAAACAAACAAGATTCCACATCTTTGATTTTTTTGAAAAAGAAATATAGATGTTGGGAGTGCTTATCCATGGCACTGTTTCATAGTGAAGGAACTGCAACTTTTGCTTGTTTCTTGGTCAGAGTATCCTCCTTGAATCACTATTCACAACGCCATCTAAAATACTTATAATCAGTGTATGTGCACAATTAGGTGGAACTCTTATCTAAATTTGAACTATCTATTTTATCCCTTGTTCCCAAAATTTAAAACGACTATCTATTTTGAAATAATATAATAGTGCTCGACTACTTCTGCACTTACTAACTTTTCTGACCTCTCTTTGACGCATCTACGTCGCAAAAAAGCTATGAAAGTCAATAAAAAATACGGAGAAACCACGCAACAAATATTCTTTTGAAATGTCTACGAGATTTCGGGGAAATATTTACGGCACATATGTAGGGAACCTCGCATTGCAATAAATTCAAGAATGGCGCTGCTTTTCGGTATTTATTATATATTTAATAATTAACAAGTCCAGATTAAATTGGTTGGCTTTCAACCACGTTGAATTCAGTGAGAATCCGATCTGCCCCAGGTACACCGTACCATGATTTATGATCCCAACATTCCATTTATTTCTGTGTACGGATCTCAAATATGAATTCCTGCCTTCTCGGCATGAAGAACGCTAAAATAAGCTGTGATGCCTTTAATCATACGTGCATTTACCGACTATATATGTTCACTATGCAACTCTTTACTCCATGCAACATAAAAAAAGTAGATATTTTGCCCGTACCATATAGGCATAGACACGGATTCTGTGAAAAGGGTTCTAAATTCTGACTAACGATTGTAAAAGTATGGAAAATGACATTTTAGAATCAAGACCGACATGAACATATATGCTCTTGGTGGGCATTTCTTTATGGAATTGCTAATCTACCGCTTGTGTGTGTGGAGTGGGGTAATATTGTGCGATTTAAAGTTTTTGAGTCTTTGCTTTGGGAGATCCAACATGACATTTGATTGAGTAAAATTGTAGTTAAATTGGATAAAGTGGTGGTGGGTTTCCAATGTGGATTTGCTGTTAGTGTTAGAAGTTCGGTGGAGTTTGGTTCAAAATTTTATAGATGTTCAATACTTGTTGTGGTTCTCTTGTATTATTTTCATCTATTTTTTTTTTTTTTGTTTCTAGATGTATGTAATCCATCTTTTGATTTACAATTAGGTTATTCACCGGAAAAAAAAAAACATATATGCACATAAAATGAGTGTCCGAGTGTCTTGTCACTTTTTACTGACTGATGCGGAAACGAGTGCCAGATGACCTTGTGCAACTCTTATGAATCGGTTGCTTAGAAGCAATTTCTCTGTCAGGTAATCTGTCGATGAAGAAAATATTACCATTTTGATTAGGCAGTTTGTATTTGAATTTTGACCGTTTGGAAACAGTGTATGTACATGGAACAACTAACACTTCACTTGTATCCATGTTTTTGCATTAGAAAGAAGAAACCGTTGTCCATTTTTTTTAATAAATAATCAATCTTGTCTGCTCTTCTGCCTTCTTTTATCCTTTTTTCTTTTAGTCTCTTCGCTCAACGTGTAAGCTTTCTATTACATATATCATGCTGCATGTGTTGAGTTTTGAATTCTCTTCTCTTACTCTTGGATCTCCAAATGTCCACTGAAGTGTTTTCTTCAACTGTGGTGTCTTTGGAATTGAGTTTGAACTAGTTTGGAGTGCAGTCTGGGTGAAACTCTGAGAATTTGGGTTCTGTTTTTGATGATTGTTTTGCATTGGTTAATGTTCATTTGAAGCATATGAGATCGATCTGAGAGACTTTAAGGAGAAACTTGCTATTGTTAACAAGTGTTGGTGTTTTTGTTTGAGGATCATTGGTAAAGTTATAAGGGGGCAGTTGGGATTTTGCTTCTGGTTCACGAGATGGTTGGTTTGTCACAAGAAATATTGTGCTGGGGCAGTTTGAATTCTAACTTTAAACGTGAGTGTACACTTCTTTAATTGATTACATTTCAGCTTTCTTCAAATTCTTGTTGAAGAAGTTGTTAGGAGAGAAAAGAGTTGAATTAGAGTCACGGTGGTGTTGTCTTTTGAAAGACATGGGCCATTCTGTCGCGGTTTGGGACCAACAAGTAGCAATGGAGATCACCAAGGATTGGAATGGAATTGATCAAGTCACTCTTCGTTCGCCTCGAGGCGCTTCTACTCGGGTTAGTTCTTGACATACTATTTGGAATTTGTCTGTTAGAATTGCAAATTTTGTTGAAATGTTTGGATCTTGTTGTAGACTTTGAAATTAGTAGTCTTTGCTTTCAAGATTTTTATATATATATATATTTTTTTATATATTTGTTCAAAAGTGTATTTAATGCTGAGATGGATGCTTTTCTTGTTTATTTACAATCCAGGTTAGCTTGTATGGTGGACAGGTTATATCTTGGAGGAATGATCGAGGAGAAGAGCTTTTATTCACTAGTAATAAGGTGTAGTTCATTGGTTCTCCCTATTTTAGAATATTCAGCCGTAGTACTTATTTTATTCAGAATCTCAATTAAGTTGACTGATTCAAGATATCAAGATACCACCAACAAGTATCTATTGTGAAAGTTGATAATAATGAAATCGTTTTTATACGTCAAAAACGAATCTTGGTCTAACTGAATCCTGTGCAAAGCCTGTGAATGTGGTTCGTAGAGATGATTTTCATTTTATGTTCATGCCAACTTGTTTTTGTTTGCATAGAGATCAATTCTGATGTCTTGATTGCATCTTAAACGCCTGGGTCTTAATTTTATGAGGACCACAGAGATCGATTAAATTTCATAATGCTAATGGCTAAATTATCCTATATACAATATCCTAAAAGTACATAGCATTTTACTAGAGACTGACAGAACGAAATAGCGCTAAAAGCATGTTATGCTATATCATTTACCACTAAGAATCATTTTTTGCTTCAAAATCTTGGCCCTAGAATGTGTGAATTTTAAACAAAAAAGTTGCAATAATTTTTTGTTAATTATCTGTGCAAGTTGAGACATAGATGTTTCAAGAAGTATCAATTGCAATTCCGGTATTGCACATTAAGACTGTTAGAATTTCTCTGAAAAATAATGAGATTGATTTGTTTTATGTAATATTCTGGTGTTGATATGTTTTATGTTCATTTATTCACCATAGGCAATCTTTAAGCCGCCAAAAGCAATGCGAGGAGGAATCCCTCTTTGTTTCCCGCAGGTATTTTTCAGCCTTGCTAATTGATATTGATCCATATACTTTGTTTTTAACATCAATAACTGGTTTAGTGATGTCTATGAAGTTTGGAAACGGTGGATGCTTGGAACAACATGGGTTTGCTAGGAACAAGATTTGGACCATTGATGATAATCCACCGCCTCTTCATCAGAGCGATTCAAATGGAAAAGCTTTTGTTGACTTGCTACTCAAATCTTCGGAAGAAGATTTCAAGTGCTGGCCACACAGGTACAAGCTCAGATTTTTCAGAATAACCTCTTTTTTTCTCACCAGACACCAGATTTCTATGATGTACCAGTGGGGTTTAAAAATTTGCCATCGCATATGAACTTGTTATAGATAATGGAGCATTTTTTTTCGTACTAGGTGAAACTTGAGAATGTCTGCATTTTAGATTGTATTAGTGGAATGTGTTATAATAATGATGTGTTGGCTTCAGTTTTGAGTTTCGCCTTAGGGTGTCCCTTGCAGCCAATGGGGATCTGAACTTGATTTCACGCATCAGGAACATCAACGGAAAGCCATTCAGTTTCTCATTTGCCTATCACACATATCTCTGTGTTTCTGACATCAGGTTCAGTGTATTTCTAGTTCTTCATTCAGTTATGATTGATATGGGTTGCGATTTACATGAAACTTGCTTGTATTCACAGTGAAGTGAGAATAGAAGGACTGGAAACACTTGATTATCTGGATAACCTTTGTCAAAGAGAACGCTTTACAGAGCAAGGAGATGCAATTACTTTTGAAACCGAGGTAAACATGAGTTTCTGTATTTTTGCACTCAGATCCGACAAGTTATGAGAAACTGTTGGGTTCTCATAATCTGACCAATAAATTACGGGGGAGCCAAAAACAACAATATATAATAAATTGTTGGTTTCGCTCCGTACTTTTCTTGTTTTTATGGAAAATAGACCTATTATGGTTTCTTTGATAAGCAGGTGGACCGAGTTTATCTTACTTCTCCAAATGTCATCGCTGTCCTTGACCATGAAAAGAAGCAGACTGTTGTTATCAGAAAGGATGGACTTCCGGATGTTGGTAAGATAGATTTTCCTTTTAACAACAGTAATTTATAGGCTTTCTCTTAACGGACATGTTTCATAGTGTCTTGCACAACTTATATAGCATCGTCCGTTAAACAAATTAATAAGTGTAAATTAAAAAACTGTTCAAGACACTATATAAGCTTCCCACGGACATGTCCGTTTAAGAGAAAGCTTGCAGTAATTTATATGTAGGATAGTGAAACCTTGTATTAAAGGTGAACCACGTCCCATGGAAATTGCTGATAGCAGAGTGATTGATTATAGTTCTCTTCTAAAACAAGAAAGAGCGGCGTAATTTCTTAAATGTGTAAACTAGATATCAAGTAATTGAGTGATTTGTCGCTGCAGTGGTCTGGAATCCATGGGAAAAGAAATCCAAAGCTATGATAGATATTGGTGATGACGAGTATAAACAGATGCTTTGTGTTGATGGTGCGGCGATTGAGAGGCCTATTACCTTGAAGCCAGGTGAGGAATGGACAGGCAGGCTAGAACTTTCCATTGTACCTTCCAGTTATTGCAGCGAGCACCTTGATCATCATTTCAGAGGTCTGTGATGGTCACATTAGATTCTGCTAGTAATGCGGCTGTCGCGAGTTTGTCATAGTTATGTACTTTTTACGTTTTAGCATGGAAATAGTTGAAACATAATTTTTAATGTTTCTGCAGCCATGCTTGTGAAGATCCTTTAAATTCCGTGTTTCTAGTATTTTATTTACATTGTAAGATAATGAAGTCTCAACTTACATGGAAGATGAAAAGAATGAACAATTCGGTGTTTGTAATCTACTTCTTGCTTGCTGTTGTTATTCCATCTTCAGCTAGTGAGACTAAATAAATCGTGTCAATAGGTATCCGATAACACTGAACTCTGTGTAAGGATGTAAAATCCTTGAAGTACCAACAAGCTGACAGTAAGCGACAAAAAAATAGAAATAAAAAATCTCATACCGATATAACGTAGCGCCATTAATGTTGCCCCATAGGCCATAGCACTGAACGGTGACAAATTGGCAATACTTTGATAAATTAGAAAATCAGGGCATCTCTATTTGGTACAGTGGTAGTATCATCTCTCAAAATCTTCAAATTTGAATTTTTTTTTTGGAATTTTCTAGAATTCCAACTCTAGGTGGTAGTATATTCGGTCGCATCACCTGTCCGTTCGCATTCTTGTTCGCAAATTTGGCAATTTGGATGCGGATGTGGATGCAGAGCGATGTTGATAATGTCGCGCGCCATTGCAAATTTCGTCGATTTTTTTTTTTTTTTGACTTTGACCAACACCACTACTAATATCGCGCGAGTTATTTTTCTAACTTTTTCAATTTTGTACAACAGTGGAAATGTCGCGTGAGTTTTTTTTTTCAACTTAGGACGCGTGTAATAGGTTCTACAATTGCATTTGCAACCAGTTTCTCCAAATTTCAATTTTGAAGAGTATACTGCCACCATCTAGAGAGAGCTATCAGTATTGGAAAAATCAGAAAAATCAAATATCAGACCAGTATGGGCTAATCCAAAGTATCAATACCGTGGGCCTTGCTTTAAATTAGGGCACCCAGGAAACTCCAAGCCCAAAACCTTTTGTTCTCTTTTTTCTTCAAATCAGAAACCTCTACAGAGAAAACAGGTTTGGGCAGCAGCATAGAAAGTGAAATGGAGTTCGTGAGTCCTGAAGGTCTTCGCTTGGACGGACGTCGTCCCATGGAGGTCACTTCACTCTTCTATTTTTTTTTTTCTCTTCATAATTATTATAGACTCATTTTTTTACTTTTTATATTTTTCAAAATCAGATGAGGCAAATTCGTGGCGAAGTAGGTGCTGTCTCTAAAGCAGACGGGTACGGAAAAAAAATATATAACATCCTTTTCTTATACCCGAAATTAATAAGCATTAATTGTATATTTCATCTCAGGTCAGCTGTTTTCGAAATGGGTAACACTAAAGTCATTGCTGCTGTTTATGGTCCTAGAGAGGTTCCACTTTTTAACACATTTTGTTTTTTTAACTTGTTTTTGAAAACTGACGGTTTAATTATGTTGTGCAGGTTCAAAATAGGAGCCAACAGATGAGTGACAAGGCACTGGTAATATTTTGGCCTTTTAAAGTTAACCTCTACTTATATTATATCCATGTTTTTTCGCGTTCCAATTTATATTATAATTTCATATTCCAGGTGCGCTGCGAGTATAGCATGGCTAATTTTAGCACTGGAGACCGTATGAGAAAGCCAAAGGGTGACAGGTATATTATCTTCTCTTCTTTTGCTATATGATTTATGCTGTTAATATAGTTTAGCATACCTTTGAAATCCTAAATATAAAGAATTACCTAGACAGAACGAAAAATTCCAGCCAGTTAATAAGTAGGCATAAGATAAAATAAAAGAAAGATATATATCAGCCAGATGAACAGAATGTTCCACTGTTTACATTTTTGTGCTAATTTGTGTCACACAAACACGAGCATCTTAAGGACTTTTGCTGGACTATTCATGACTCGGTTCATTTTTCGTATTGGGATTTTGGGCATATATATGATTTGTATATCATGACCAAACTGAGCTATATTTGTTTGTTAAGTTTTCTAATGTCAGTCAGCTCGTATGATTTGCAGACGATCCATAGAAATATCACTAGTTATTCGTCAAACCATGGAAGCTTGCATAATGACACATCTAATGCCTCGTTCTCAGGTTTTATTGAAACTGTATCTTCCTTAACATCTTGTTTATCTGCACGAACCTTTCTTAAAGCTCCCTTTTCATGTATATGCAGATTGACATATTTGTTCAAGTTCTTCAAGCTGATGGAGGTAAGCAGGAAGTTTTTGGCAAAGCACTTGGTTCATTTTCAAATGATCCTCACGAATTCACTCTTCTGTTTTCCACCACCTTCTCCTTTCTTTTCTGTCTTGGAATGTAGGACGACCGAAATTTAAATAAAACGAGCTGTAAGTTCATAAGCATCAATGTTATGTGGTAGTATACGGGAATGACCTGAAATGTAACTGTATAGTAACAATAAGCCCTTAGCCCAAATTTGTCATCAATAACTCTGACTGATCCATGGATATCTGAAGAGTGTGTAAGATTTGTGGGAATACTTCCCTTGCGAAACTTCCATTTTAATAAGCTTTATGGACCAATTTATTTGTTTGTGGGAACTTTTCACAACTCGTTAATTTGTGAGAACCTTTTAACAAGTAGTTGAAGTAGAATAGTTTAGGTGAGATTAGAGTTTTTAAGCCTATAAATGAGTGTGGGAATTATTACCAGTAATGGAACTCACCCTTAAATTTGAGAACTGAAGCCATTACCATCTTTCTCTGCAGGAACAAGATCTGCATGCATTAATGCTGCAACCTTGGCACTAGCAGATGCTGGGATCCCAATGCGTGATATTGTTACTTCCTGCAGTGCTGGATTTCTTAACAGCACTCCTTTGTTGGGTATATATGTAATTTGCACTTTTAAAAAAAAACTCACTATTTAGAAGGATAAGGCTTGTTTTCTCATTAGAGTTAAAAAATTTATATGCAGATCTGAACTATATAGAGGATAGCGCTGGAGGCCCTGATGTTACTGTAGGAATGCTATCAAAGTTAGAGAAAGTCACACTGCTTCAGGTCGGTCCCATATAAGTAATTTATCTCTAGATATTTGGATTATTCAATAAATGTAATGGGCACACCTTACTTGGTTATATGCATGTAGTATTTCCTATATTAAGTATCTCTACTAGTCTACTGTACATACATAATTTGAATTTGCACTTTTTCAAGTAAATAAAGAAAGCTTTTCTTGTTTTAATACAGATGGATGCAAAACTACCAATGGAAACCTTTGAAACTGTGATGCAACTTGCTATGGAAGGGTGCAAGGCAGTTGCAAATTACATTCGAGAAGTAAAAAATCTCATTATTCAATATCCCCTATTATGTTTCAAGTACATTCCAAGCAGTGAAAGCACTATTTTCATATGTACCAAAAATTGTGTGGTTTTTTTTACCTATTTAACTGGTTAAATTGACAGGTACTACTAGAGAATACCAAGCAACTGGAATTTCGCTGTGGTGTATAGCTGTTCATCAGGGTAACAAACGTACGTTTTTCTTTAACTACTATATTTCTTTTTGATATGAGTGGAAAATTTGTCTTGGTAATATTCTCATGGTAATACTGGATGACTGGTCACTGGATCCACGGTCTCTTTTGGTGTGCATGTAACATACTCATAGGGGGGCTTTGCCAACAAATACTGTAAAAACATACATGTGCTTGAACCGTGCAGTAGTATGTGTTAAAGTTTGCTTATATGAGTGAATTTGATGAACTTTTGTGGGCGATGAAACTGATCTGACCCAGCCTGGACCTGTCCTGTCCTGGTAAGTGAAGGCACTTTTGGGACTCCAAGAGTTAATTTAAGGTTTAAAGATGGTTTCGAGTTCCAACATGAAACTTTAGCCTCCGCTCTTGGTACTGGTTTCAGTAGGTAGATTAGTTCTTGGTACAGCATGTGAGTGCATCATGCTGTGTTGTAATACATTTTTCTTATCGTTTACTCTGAACTGTATCGAGCAGGTGTTCTAGGTGATTGTGTCATCATAATTAACACTATTATGGTTCTGTTCAGATGAGCCTCGTGCACTAGGCAGTTACGAAGATTGGGAATTTTGATGCAACCTTGATCTTACAAAGACCAAAACTAAGCCCACACAAATACCCAAGCTTCTTGGAAAAGATATGTCAGTCGCCAATCTCCAAGAGTAGAAAAGTCATGAGAAGGTGGGCCAGATTGTAGAAAATGCCATGCAAAAATCACGCTTTGATTCTTCTTATGAATTTGTGAAAGACACTTAAAGAAACCTTTTGGTTTGCTTGATTTTTGTATTGGTACCTTGGAAGATGGTTCTCTTTCTTGTTAAATTTAGGTTTTGCAGGCTATCCCAGTAATTCATATGATATGTGATTGATTTGTCGTTGACAACCCTTATTGCAGCTGTCACAAAAAAATTTGTTCATAATTTCATATACAATTTGTTGGTGTTGAGGGCTGCCCTCGGCTCAACAGTATTGTTTGAATGTTTGGTCCACCTACTTGCTAGCCCCTTTGACCAGTGCCGTATTACTAATGCGTGGATTGAGTGACCTAAGATTGGTCACACAGTAAGAGCATACAAGGAGGCAGCAGAAAGTTGGGAAGACAAACCAGAATCAAACTCATGTAGATACAGAAATTAGCATTAACAAACCAGAACTCAAGACTCTAAACATATAATTCAGTTAATTATCACACTTATCATGGTTCAGTGGTTCACGTTAACTTGACACAATCCACTTCAAGTTTTTGTTGTTGGCTTGCAAAAAGAAAATAAAAGAAATTACCAGATTTCATGTCGACACGCCCACGGCTAACCTTTGACGAAATTGAAGAAAGAGACGATATCTACAAAAGTATCGAAATATTATGAGAATCGAAACAAGTGAAAAATAATAAGAAAATTTCAACTTAAAAGATAATAAAGATAGATGATGATTACCTTTTGTCGAGGCAAATCAACGGAGAAGAACTGCTGAAGGTGATGTGAGGTTTGGCTACTGTTTTATCTGTTTGGCGTAATGGTAACGCTATACGGTTTTGTACGAGATTGCTACAAGGTTTGTACACGGTAGAAAATACGAAGTACGTGCAAGAAGAAAGCGCCGCTTAAAATTTTGTTACCGTCTACGTAAGTAAAGTGCCACGTGTAGGAATTAGTTGCTTAGGATTAACGCTAACTAACTAACTAAGTAACAGCACGGTAAATAAGTGTCACGTGTTTGCTTAGGACTTAGCATTCCCAATGCAGCCTAATTTCCTTTCTTTTCTACTGTTGTGGTGAAAAATAAGGTGAGGATGTCCAATGTAAAGGTGAATATTAATCAAACATTCCGTCAGAAAAAAAAAAAACCCATTTTTAAAAAAAACACACATACGGAATCCAACATCCCGTCCGAAATTTACAACTCAGCCGCTATCTCGGTTGAAAGTTTTCACTTTCGTTTTAACTTGGAAAAATAGTCACCACCATATTCATCTTTGCATTGGACAAAAAATTTGAACCAAAAAGAGGCTAATAAAGTCACAAACCCACCATATCCACTGCATTGGAAATGCTCTTAGGAATAAAGCTAATAAACTAACCGTGCGAAATTTAGACTAGCTTAAGAAAAACGCCGAGTCCATAAAAAGCCCGGTGGGTCTATAAAAAGAAGACCCAAAGCCCAACACACCATAAACTCAATTCTTCTCGAAAGTAGTGTGGTTTTTACATCGACGGTCGCGATGGCCTCGATCAGATTAATATTTCTTTCCCTCCAATCTCCACGGTCCTAGTTTCAGTGCTGATGTGTTTGAAAGGAGCCATTCAATCAATGATGATGAAGAAAGCCAACCAATGACTCTCTTGTAAGTCCTTTGCCTTGCTCTCTATTTCTGATTCAAACTCTAATTTTGCTTTTGTAAATTTTTTGTCCTTCCTTTGGAGAAGTTATGTGTTTTCGTTGAACATAGAAGGGCAGGTTAATAAAGTAGAGAAGATTAAAGTGTCATCAATTTTTGTGGAATGATAAGACTGGTATTTTTTTTTGTTTTTGCAGGCAAAATGTGAATATTATATATAATAATAAGGTTACAAAATACGGGTTGAATCCAAAATAAAATATTCCATGAAAGTGATAAACCTTTCATTCTAAATTCTAAACCCTGTGTGTTTCCAGTAAGAGTAATTCATTTATATCTTCCTGATATGTTTCTAGCCCTGGGTGGACGAGGAGTCAGATCGACAACTTTCCCCGTTGGCTTACTTCCTCTCCTCCTCTGAGTTTGCCATGGTTCATCACCATCCTCTGAGTTATCTTTGTCATTAGCAAGATCTGCCCAATTGACCAATCTCAGTATGGATTTGGTTTCATTTAAGACTCTATTGGTTGCTTCTGAAGAGGCACTAGAGGACTCTTCTCCCGTTGTTGATGAAGAATAGGAGTCTAAAACTCTACTAATCATAGCTTATACCGCTGTCACCTCCTTCTCTACTTGCTCGTTCAAGTTCATGCTCACTGGCTTTGAGCATAGAGGTTCCATTTCTTTTTCTTGTCGCGTATCCACTTGAAGCGATGTGGCACCCATCGCCGTGGGTGATGCACACACACGCGGTAGGTTAGTATCATCCACACTAGGTGAGTCTGTCTCCACTCGGACCTTTTGTTGGAATCTCTAATGAGTATTTCAAAATACTTGTGTGTTGTTTAGTCCCACATTGGTGAACCACCACTAGCAAGTGAGGTATATGAGGTGATCCTCTAGCATAAGGGCGTGCCCTTAGGGTACAAAGGCTTTTGTGTTAGGAGGGAGGACTCACCCAAAGCCACACGCGCGCGCGCCCGCGTCGTGTCGGGCTTGGGCTGATTGTCTAGTGGGTAGTGGATTACCAATTGCTGCCTAAACTTGTTTTTCTTTTTTGAACAAGTTTTGGCCGAGTCGCAGATCTTGAAGTTGGACTCGTCTCATAGCTATTTTGGGAGACCGACTTTGAGGAGTCATTCTCGAGGTTTGGTTACCGATCGAAACCTCTATATAAAACACAGAAAGTGTGTGTCTATAGAATAGCATCCATTTAGAGAGTAAGAGGCGGAGTCGTCGCCGCCGCCTCCATACACCAAATAAACGAGAACTCGTGGATACCGTCCCTTCATCCCTACACCTAATCGAGAAACAGATAAGTCTTTATTCTTCTTCTCTTCTCTTCTTCCACCGCCAGAGAAGTTATATTGTTGTTCTAGAGTGTAGTCCGTTTCTAGTGCAAAGTCAGTCTTTGTTAACCATTGAATCTGTGGAGGAAGACGCTTTTTGTTGCCTTTTCGCACCATTGGAAGGGGCTTAAATCTTTCTTAGGGACGACCTAATCCGCTACTTTGGTTATTACCTTTTATTACGTCCTTGTCTTCTATTGTTTTCTTTTATCTGCATACAACAATCTTAAGGAAAGATTAAGATGTCTACACCTGTTGACACCACGCCGATCAAAGAAACCAATTCTGGAGTCATGGAAGTTACTTCGTCTATGAGAGATGCTGCACCTCTACTGAATGCTTGCAACTTACCTAATGTGTCTAAGATTGAATCCTTCAACGGTTCACACTTCAAGAGATGGAGAGAAAGGGTGTTCACAGCCCTAGATGTACTCAACTATGCAAAGTATCTCACTGATATAGCACCCATGGAGGGTTCTAATGATTTCGAAAGAAATCAAGCTGCTTGGCTCAATGGGAATAAGGTATGTCGTCATGCTATTTTGAGTACCTTGTCCAATGAAATTTTTGATATTTATTGTTCAAATAAGAATGCACATGATATATGGGAGAGTTTGAACAAGAAATACATAATAGAGGATGCTGGTACTCAAAAATATGCTATTGGGACTTTTTTAAAGTTCCATATGAGAGAGGATAGAGATGTAACGCCTCAAATCCATGATTTTCGTGTTTGATTAATGATTTGAAAACCGAGGGTATTAATTTAATTCAAACCTTTGTTCTTTGGATGTTTGATTGAGAAACTCCCCGAAGTCTTGGAAACACTATAAAAATAGTATGAAGCATAAAGCGTATGATGACTCTTGAGGATGTGATCATTCACATTCACATAGAGGAAAAGAACAAGACTTCGGGATGAGGTGTTGTCTAAGGAATTCCATTCTAAAGCCAATATCATTGAAGGTAATCCCAAAGAAATCTTACAAAACCTCTAAGAAGCGAAGTCCAACAAAAAAATAAGAATTTCAAGGTCAAAGGCACTTCTTTTAAAAAAGGGTATGCGGGCAATGGAAATTGTTATGTTTGTGGTAAACTGGACATAGGACTTTTCGGTCGCACACAAGAAAGACACTGATGATCCTCCGAATGCTAATCTAGTTGAGGGAGATGATATTGTTGCAGCTGTGGTGTCACAAGTGTTCATAGCCACTGGGAAGAGGAACTGGGTACTAGATTCTGGTGCCACCTGCCACGTCTGTGGTGATGTTGAAGCCTTCTCAGACTACATACTAGTGAAAGATAAAAAGGTCTATATGGGTGACTTTAGGTCTGTTCCTGTTGAGGGAACAGGCAAGGTTCTTATGAAGTTAACTTCAGGGAAAACTCTTTCACTTAGTAATGTTCTTCATGTTCCTGAGATTCGTCAGAATCTGATTTTTCGTGTCCCTACTTGGAAAAAAAGGCCAAGGTGACTTTTGAGAGTGACAAGTTTGTTCGACAAAGAATGAGGGTTTTGTTGGTAAAGGTTATTTAATAATAAAGTGGTCTTTTCATGTTGAATGTACTTGACAACATTATTATTAATAAGAATGAATGCATACGCTTACTTGCTTTGACTCTTTTAATATATGGCATGGTAAACTAGGACATGTGAATGTTCAATATATGAAAAGGATGAAAGCATGTGGTTTATTGTCTAATATTTCTGATTTTTCTAATGATAAATGTGAGATATGTCTTTGAGATTAAAGCCACGAAGAAACCCCTTGAAGCGTGTCTAGAGATAAAACTGGATTACTAACTCTTATTCATACGGTTTGGGTGAATTCGAAGTACCATGTCTAGAGGGGGAAGTTTTATTATATTACATTCATAGATGACTTCTCTAGGTACACCATGGTATATTTACTTAGACACAAGCATGAGGCGGTGAGATGTTTCTCAAGTACAAAGTGAAGTTGAAAACCAAATTTTAACTGTAAGATTAAGAGACTTGGTCCGATAGGGGTGGAGAATATGAGTCTAACCCCTTCCGGGACTTTTGTGACAAGAGTGACATTATTCATGAGACTACTCCACCATACTCTCACGAAGTCTAATGGAGTAGCCGAATAGAAAAAAAGTAACACTAAAAGAGATGATGAATGCTATGCTTGTAAGTTCCGGAGCTTCCTAAACTTGTGGGGAAGCAATCCTATCTGCTTGCCATATCTGAGAATAGGATACCCAACAAGAAAACAGGGAATAAGACACCATATGAGTTATGGAAAGGTCATGTACCTAACGACATATTTAAAAATGTGGGGGTGTCTTGCTAAGGTTCTTGTGAGCGAACCTAAAAAAGAAAATTGGGACCTAGAACTGTTGATTGTATGTTCATTGGTTATGCTCATAATAGTCGCATATAGATTTTTAGTAGTAAAATCGATAATAACCTTGTCGATGCTAACATTATTATAGAGAGTAAAAATGCTGATTTCTTTGAGAATTTGTTTCCTTTGAAAATTGGCATTGAGAGGTTGGTTGCTCTAGTGAACAACAATCAATGAGATCCTGAAATTCTGAACAAGAAATTAGGAAGAGTAAAAAGAGACGAAATCCACCAATTTTGGTGATGACTTTTACACATTTCTTCTTGATGATGATCTGTGGCGTATAATGAGGCAATCGGTTCTCGAGATGCTCCTTTACGGAAGGATGCTATACACTCGAGAACTAGATTCGATTATAGCTAATCACACATGGGAGATAGTTGATCTACCTCCGGGCTGAAACCTATCGTTACAAGTGGATCTTCAAAAAGAAATTGAAACTAGATGGTTCCATTGAGAAATACAAGGCTAGACTTGTAGTCAAGGGATTCTCGAGAAAAAGGCATTGACTATTTTGATACTTATGCCCTCGTAACTAGGATTTCTTCTATAAGAGTTCTAATGGCTCTAGCTGCTATTCATAATTTATTTATTCATCAAATGGATGTAAAACCTGCATTTTGAATGGTGATCTTGATGAAGAAATATATATGATGCGACCGAGGGTACTGATAGTACCGGGGAATGAGCATAAGGTATGCAAGTTAGTTAAGTCATTATATGGGTTGAAACAAAAGCCAAAACAATGGCATGAAAAGTTTGTGATGTCATGATGTCTAATGGATATCACATAAATGATCTTTGATAAATGTATTTACTTTAAATCTTTTAATGTGAATACATATGTGATTATCTGTCTATATGTGGATGACATGTTAATCATGAGTCCTAGCCTTGATGTTGTGAGAAACACCAAGATGTTTTATCCTCCCAATTTGAAATGAAGGATTTGGGAGAAGGCGATGTGATTCTTGGAATCAAAATCATCGAAAACTTGATGATGACTATATCGCTTTCACAAGAACATTATGTTGAGAAGTTTTTGAAGAAGTTTAACTTTTATGATAGTAGCCTATGTCAACACCTTATGAGGCAAATAGTGAACTTGAGAAAAATGCTCAACATGGTGTACTCGGTCTAGATATGCCCA
This sequence comes from Coptis chinensis, assembly GCF_015680905.1. Classification (NCBI taxonomy): domain Eukaryota; kingdom Viridiplantae; phylum Streptophyta; class Magnoliopsida; order Ranunculales; family Ranunculaceae; genus Coptis; species Coptis chinensis. The sequence goes on along the minus strand of NC_141458.1, from coordinate 116,649,499 downwards.
AATTATTGGTAGTCTCATGTACTTGATGAATTGCACTAGACGACATTGCTTATGCAGTTAGCGGGCTAAACAGATACACTCATTGTCCTAGCCAAGAACATTGGAGTGCCTTAGAGACTAGCCAAGTACTTGAGAGGAACAATGAATTACGGCATAAGGTTTAGACAAACTCCACCGTGATAGAGGGTTATTGTGATGCAAACCGGATATCGATTCTCATGATATCAAGTCCACTAGTGGTTATATTTTCACCCTAGGTGGAGGTGCGATCGCTTGGAAATCTTCTAAGCGGACCTTGATAGCTCGTTCAACCATGGAGTCCGAGCTTATTGCTTTAGATAAAGCAAGTCTTTGAGGGCCGAGTGGCTTAGAAACCTCTTGGCAGATCTTCCTATTGGTACAAAACCGCCTCCATTTGTACTATGCATTGTGGATCGGGTATGAATAGCAAAGGCAAAAGAGCAAATTGTATAATGGGAAAAGCGGGCATATTAAATGCGAGACTACGATCTATAAAGTAGCTCTTGGAATCTGGAGTTGTGGCTCTAGATTATGTGAGGTAAGAGTTAAATTTGGTTGATCCTCGACAAAACCACTTAACAGGGAGACAAGTGGTTGATCGTCGAGGGGATTGGACTTTGCCTTAGATGAGAGGCGACAATCGACGGCAACCCCACCTATGTGATTGGAGATCCCATGAAGTAGGTTCAAAAGAAAAACAAGTCACCTCATTAAGCTCACGGTATGCTATTGTCTTTCTTTGACGCCCGTCCTTTATGACTAGATAGCATTATTGTATACTTTGTATAACTTGAATAGCAATGAGAAAAGGATGAGTTATTTTACTCTTAATGGAATCCATAGTCCATTATTTTTATGAGATAGTGTATTTTAACTGCTATGTACACTTGATGGATATCCACCTACGTGAATGTAGAACTGGGTGGGGTTCTTATGAGTATTCGAGGAGCAAATACTCTAGAGCATTCACATAACACAGGCAACGCAAGGGCCAAAAAGCGCAACACCGCAGAACAGGCATATAATGAAAGAGCAATGTGGGTGCATGTCCTCTATTTTACTACAAGGGAATGTTGGTTCAAAGATTTTTTAATCCACCACTTTCACATATTATAAGACATGTTACCCTATGACTGGTTCAAGCCCGAAAAACACCAGTATCTTATGCATTGTTTTTTCGATTCTCTCTGGCATTTCGTTAACCCATTTCTTTTGTAATATCCTATTCCAAAATAGTGAGGGACTATTAGTATTTTGAAATAGTGGGGGATTGTTGGAATCTCTAATGAGTATTTCAAAATACTTGTGTGTTGTTTAGTCCCACATTGGTGAACCACCACTAGCAAGTGAGGTATATGAGGTGATCCTCTAGCATAAGGGCGTGCCCTTAGGGTACAAAGGCTTTTGTGTTAGGAGGGAGGACTCATCCAAAGCCACACACGCGCACGCCCGCCCGAGTCGCGTCGGGCTTGGGCTTGGGCTGATTGTCTAGTGGGTAGTGGATTACCAATTGCTGCCTAAACTTGTTTTTCTTTTTTGAACAAGTTTTGGCTGGAGTCGCAGTGCGAGTTGGACTCTGTCTCATAGCTGTTTTGGGAGACCGACTTTGAGGAGTCATTCTCAGGTTTGGTTACCGACTGAAACCTCTATATAAACACAGCAGTGTGTGTCTATAGAATAGCATCCATTACAGAGAGTAAGAGACGGGAGTCGTGCTGCTGCTGCCTCCATACACCAGCGAAACAGAACTCGTGGATACTGTCCCTTCATCCCACCCTACACGAATCAGAGAAACAGATAAGTCTTTATTCTTCTTCTCTTCTCTCTTCTTCTGTCGGCCGCCCGAGAGAGAGTTATATTCTTTGTTCTAGAGGGGTAGTCCGTTCTAGTGCAAAGTCGATCTGCTGTTAACCATTGAATCTGTGAGGAAGACGCACTGTTGACTTTCTGCACCATTGGAAGGGGCGAAATCTTTCCTTAAGGATAGCCTAATCCGCGCCTTGGTTATTACCTTTTATTCTGTCCTTGTCTTCTATTGTTTTCTTTTATCTGCATACAACACCTTTGTCTCAATATTCAGCACTTCTACTATCTCGTTTCCGTGTGTATCCTCTTCAATCTCTGCCAGAGCCGCAAATTGGTTACTCGTGCCTGCGTCCTTAGTGGCACTAACCTCATTGTTATCTCCATCTTTCTTATTTGCGTCCTCATTGTTAGCTCCATCTTTCTTATTTGTGTCTGCTCTCACCCATTCCTGATAAGACTGGTATTATTTATTTCTCCAATTGCAAAAGGAAACGCACTATTTCCATGACTGTATTAAAAAGTCGTAATAATGGAAGTTAGTAAGGACTTTTTTTTTGTAGTTTCAACCTTGATAAATGTAGAACACTCTGGTATATATGTTCTAGAATTGTAGCTAGTTAGCGCAAAAATATTTTTGTATTCAGTAAGCGTTTTGTACTTGAAGTGCTGTATAAATGGTGACTATGACCAAGTGTTCAAACTTATGGAGTTAAAGGTGCATGTGCTAACTGGGCCGGGGAGCCGAGGGGCTAGGTGATGGCTGAGGCTGGAGGTGCTATGGGTGAGCCTAGAGCCTTGGCGATGGTCCTAAGGAAGCCTTTGACTGCATAGGTTCAAACTAGGTTGTATAAGATCCATGTAAGTAATATGAACAATTGATTTTCTGATCTATTTTTCCACTGTGTAAGTTGGTTCTTTGTTGTATAACAAAATTATGTTACCTTCTGATAAAATAGGTATCCTGGAAAGACTTTCTAAGAAGTTGATAGCGCATGGCCTTTCTGTTGCGGTAATTGCAACTGCAAAGCGTGCTTACTCAAGGAATTTTACGTACATGGTACAGTAACTTGCTTGTTTTTCCGTACTTTTTGTTTTTGAATCTTCTTAGACCACAATTTACCTTTTGGAATTTTGCAGGCCAAGAATTGGAGCCGGTGGCAATCTCAAACTGCAACGTCTACTTTATTTGCTTCATCAAGTTTTGCTTCTTTTCAGACAACTTTACTTGGAGCAAAATTTTGTGAAGTAGGAAGGCTAAGGATACAGGGTAGGCTAACTGTTGGAATCTCTTGTGTATTTCTAAATACTAGTGTGTGTGTGCAAAGTGGAGGAGATGAACAAATGGTATTCTCGCCACTTTAGTGCATAGTAGATAGTCCCACATTGGTTATCCACCACATCGGGTGGGGTTGAGGGCTGGGCTTGGGCTTCTTGTTGTGGGTAGTGGTTTGACCAATAGCCTAAACTTGTTTTGCCTTTTCTTGAAGCAAACAAGTTTCGGTGTTCTATTAGGAGTTGGTCTCTCTTTCTCCTAACCTCTATAAATAGGATTTGTGAGTCCATAGAGAAAATAGACTTGATCGAAACTCAACTCTCGGTAAACGTAAAACTCAAACCCGGTCCTTTTCTTCTTCTCTTCTTCCCCACACCGTATGAGAGAGAGTTATATTTTGATTCAGAGGGTAGTGCGTTTCTAGTGCAAAGTCGGTCTGTTAACCATTGAATCTGTGAGGAAGACGCCATTTGTTGCCTTTTCGCACCATTGGAAGGGGAAATCTTTCCTTAAGGACAACCTAAATCCGCCTTGGTTATTCCCGATTTCTTTTTTGTCCTTGTTTCTTCATTCTTCTCTTGTTCCTTACGTTTCTACTTTGGATTCTTTGTGTTCATACAACTATTCTAACAATCTTAAGGAAAGAGTTTTGTAGTAGAACAAAGGAGAGTGCTTTAATACGACAATCAAAAGATAAGTATTTTACTTTGAGTTATTGTTTGTGTTATTGGGTTATGACTTTAGAAATTTTCTAATAATTTCGTTTTTGATAGGGAAACCAATTAAAGATTGAATATTTATTGATCTTTTGTGGTTTATCAAACCCTATATGGTTGTAGACTTTTCTCCTACGTTTGTGGGAGTCAAATATGAGATTTCTATCAAGAAAAACGTCAAAATTCGTCTTTTTGACAGCTTGCGTCACTTTCGTTACGAAACTGCTATAACTTTCAGCTCAGAGCTCGGTTTTGCAATCCGCTTCTTGTGTTGGATAGCTGATTCAAAGAGCTTTCCAGTGGTATAAGGCTTGATACCCAATTCGTCCTAAGCTGGTTCAGAATTACAGTTCTTTTGAACTGTTTTTTCTAGAAGGAGGAAAATATGGTAATCCGATTTTTCAATCGGTTAGGTATCGTATTCTTTCACTCATTGCAATTCTTTTGGTTTGATTATATGGTGATATTCTTGCCTTGAGTTGCATGCTAGATTTTCTTAGTAGGAAAATCCCTAAGCTTAAACTTCTTTAATAACCTAGTCAACAAATTATACGTGTTTATCACTAAGATATTAATTGGTTTGACTAGAAGTAGTTTGATATTATTTTCTTTGTACATATGTAGATGTATGTAGATGGTCTAAGAGTGACCTTAAGATAGCTAATATCAACCACTCTCAAATCTTGGATAGTAATTATAATGTATTCAATGCATAAATTGCTTACCTTTATTGAGTGAACGTGTTGTTAGACGATGGGTATAATTGTACTGTTGTGAAAATACATGTTAGATGAAGTAACTTGTAGCATATATCCAATATAGCATATGTTAAAGTTGTGTAGCATGCTAGTTTTGGATATTAATCATCGTGGATGGATTTACTTTAAACTTGATAATAGTTTATTGGTAAATTTTTCTAGTTGAAGACATTAATGGGTTGAGCCATTAGATGTTGTGGTAGTACTTGAGGTCTTGTTAATAGGGTATCCTATCTTGCTTGAGCTCATGTAAAAAGAGGAGGTGAAGTCCTCAGTTGTTTTGCATATTCAGTGGCTAGATTTGCTTAAATATCGTATACTTTTTGTTGTGAGGGGTACAATTAAAGTTTACTTTTCCTGAACCTATGATATGATATTTACCATGTTTGGCATGAATGCATTATTTAACATTGACATGAAGTTTAACCATGTCATATATTATTAAGTAATGAGTATCGTTGTCTACGAGAGGAAACAATATGGGAAACAATCATATCCTCCTAAACCTAATTTAGTCAAGGAGATGTGAGGTTATGGATTGTCTTCTTAGACAATATCCTCTAGTGACTATTTTAGACAAAGAGATGTAACGCTTGTGTATTGTCTTATTAGGCATTATCCTCCTATGACTATGGATAAATAGCTAAGGTGATGTACAAGTGCGTGGATTGTCTCCCTATGATAGTTGGAATGTTGAATGATGAAAAGAAGGATGATAATGATATTATCTCGGGTAAAACCCTTTTCATCTGATTCTTCTATTCTTTAAGATTCATTAGAATCTTTTGTGGATTTCCTTTCATATAGATAACATGAACATAATATGACTATATTTATATGATCCAGAATCATAGACTTGAGTAAAATATATTCTTGTCATAAGAGTGCATTTTATTGTTGTTGTTTCTTTTAGTGTTTGTAGCGGTATAATGTGTTTTGCATGTAAGTTTGATTAGGTTGAGTAACTATTGAACTGTGGGGGTGGTGACCCATATGCATAACTTGTTTTACCATAGTTCATCTCACAAGATAATTGGAAAGACAATTGAACTACAAAGTATGGAAAGGTCTTGGGCCTATCCAAAAATGCTTCAAAATGTGGGGGGTGTCTTGCCAAGGCTATTGTGAATGAATCTAAAAGAAGTCTTTTTGAGACCTAGAATTATCTAGTAGATATTCATTGGTGAAACTCATAATAGTGATGTTTGTTTTCAGTTGTCATGAGTGATAACATTTTGTAGATATCACACTATTATTGAATGTCTTATATGCTAATTTTATTTGAGGTTGTGCTTTTTGAGAAATTGGCATAGAGTGGTTGAATGTTCATAATGAACTACATAAGATAATCCCATTATTTCTGCACAAGAAATTTGGAAGACTATCAATGAGTATTTCCACCATTCACGGTGATGATGTTTATATGTTTCTTGAGGAAGATTCATTAACCTATAAGGAAGTTGTAAATACATGAGAAGTGTCCTTTTTGAAGGATACAACTCCTCTAAATTTGGACTCTTGATTTATTGAGGGGGATCTATAGGTTGAATTGGATCTTCAAAAGAAAACTAAAACGTGATAGTTGTATTGCAAAATACAATGCTAATAATAATAGCCAAGGGTTTCAATCGGAGACAAGATTTATACTATTTTGAAACCTTGCTCATATAACTAGAATTTCTTCTACGAATTCTAAAGACTCTAGTTGAGTAGTTAAAGCGGAACTACAATACCAAGTAGTACCGGATGATGAAATTTGAAGGTATACAATTTAGTTAAATCTTTGTATGAGTTGATTGGCCTATAAATGGCATGAGCAATTCAACAACATATTAGTGTCATATGGATGTCAAAGCACCGTTGTTGATAAAAAAAAATGTGTACTTTCTTTAGAGCAAAGCAAGACATATGTGTTAATCTCTCTTTGTTTAGATGATTTAATATCATGAGTGCTAGCATTGAGAATGTGTATGAGACAGAGAAATCCTATTTGAAATACATCATAAACCGCCATCATGAAAATGATAGTTTATTATGTTGTTAAACTCATTTCTCAGAATCGCTATATTAGGTTGTCAAGATGTTGGACGTTTGAATATGGTTGAAAGCCACAACCAGTACCTTAAACCGGACGGCCGGATGGTATAGGGAATTTCGAGCACTTCTAATTGAATGGACCGGTGAATATAGGAATTAAAACTCATGTTGGTCTCATTATATTGTTATAGCACTTAGTAGAAATATTTTTCATTGAAAAGTATGGATATTATGATAGTAAGCATGTGTTAACACCTTTTGTGGCAAATATCCATCTTATGAAAAATAATCTCATTGTGTTTTCTCATACTAAATAAGTCAATATCATTGGTAGCCAATTGTACTTGATGGATAATGTATGTGAGACATGACATTGCCTACATTAATGGCATCTTGGTGATAACCCATTGTGTCCTTATAAGGAACTTTGATGTATATTGTCGATTATCCAAGTACTTATAGCAGAGCCATTGATTATGGGTGATATTTAGTAGATTTCCATCATTGTTAGAAGGGTAATATGTTATAAACTGGATCCAGTAATGTTTATGTGTTTACCTTTGGTGGAAATTGAGTGTCTTGGATATCATCCAAGCTAATCGCCTTAGAAAAGGCATGTGATGATGCTGAGTGGGTTAGCAACCTCTTGGCAAATCTTCTCATTGGCTCTTGACCTCGATGTGTATATGCTTTGCAATTTGTCTCATTGCAATAGCTAAGACATGTTAACTTATGTGATGGGAAAAGAATACATGTAAGTTGAGATATAACTTAATCAAGTACCGCTAGAGATTATGTTAGGTTGGACTCGGTTTGGCCACATGTCTAACCGCACCACTTCTTTGGAGGCAAGTGGTTATCGTCGAGGGGATGGGACTTTTGCCTTAGATAGAGGGCTTATTAATCGACGGACAACCCCACCTATGTGATTGGAGATCCCATGAAGTAGGTTCAAAGGAAAAACAAGTCACCTCGCCGCTCCGGTATGCTATTGTCTTTCTTTGAGGCGCCCCACCCTATGACTAGATAGCATTATTGTATACTTTGTATAACTTGAATAGCAATGAGAAAAGGATGAGTTATTTTACTCTTAATGGAATCCATAGTCCATTATTTTTATGAGATAGTGTATTTTAAGCGCTACGTACACTTGATGGATATCCACCTACGTGAATGTAGAAGCTGGGTCGGTTCTTATGAGTATTCGAGGCAAGTACTCTAGAGCATTCACATAACACGCAGCGTATGAGGGCCAAAAAGCGCAACACCTTGAAACAGGGCATATAATGAAAGAGCAATGTGGGTGCATGTCCTCTATTTTACTACAAGGGAATGTTGGTTCAAAGATTTTTAATCCACCACTTTCACGTATTATAAGACATGTTACCCTATGGTGGGTTCAAGCCCGTAAAAGCACCGATATCTTATGTATTGTTTTTTCGATTCTCTCGGCATTTCGTTAACCCATTTCTTTTTGTAATTCCAAAATAGTGGGGACTATTAGTATTTTGAAATAGTGGGGATTGTTGGAATCTCTTGTGTATTTCTAAATACTAGTGTGTGTGCAAAGTGGAGGAGATGAACAAATGGTATTCTCGCCACTTTAGTGCATAGTAGATAGTCCCACATTGGTTATCCACCACATCGGGTAGGGTTCTGGGCTTGGGCTTTTGTTGTTGGGTAGTGGTTTGACCAATAGCCTAAACTTGTTTTGCCTTTTTCTTGAAGCAAACAAGTTTCAGTGTTCTATTAGGAGTTGGTCTCTCTTTCTCCTAACCTCTATAAATAGGGGTGAGTCCATAGAAAATAGACTTGATCGAACTCAACTTGGAGAAAGCGAAAAACTCAAACCGGTCCTTTTTCTTCTTCTCTTCTTCTTCGGCCACCGTAGGAGAGAGAGTTATATTCTTTGTTCTAGAGGGTAGTCGTTCTAGTGCAAAGTCGGCTGTTAACCATTGAATCTGTGAGGAAAGCGCCCTTTGTTGCCTTTCGCACCATTGGAAGGGGCGAAATCTTTCCTTAAGGACAGACCTAATCCGCCTTGGTTATTCCGATTCTTCTTTGTCCTCCTTGTTTCTTCATTACTCTTTCCTTCTACGATTTCTACTTTAGTTCTTTGTGTTCATACAACTATTCTAACACTAACATGATACGAAAATGAGTGGAAGTTGTTTTTTTCTTTTGGCTAAAGGGTTTGCTGTGTAATTAATTAACCCGGGAATAGTTCTATACCTGTTCTTGTTGTTATTATAGGTACTCAACGAACTGACAGAATTTGACATGGAAACATGTAAACTTGATGAGAAATGGCCGCTTGTACTGGTATATTCTCACCGTCTTACATTTCTGAATCTCTTTCTCTTTTGGCGGTGCATCAAACCTCCTCGTTGCACTATGCAATTGATTCAGTTTTCGTCTTTTGGAATCCGCACTGTGGTATGAACAGGTTCACCTTATGCACCTTCACCTCACCCACTTGTCAACCCACCTCATATAAAACACGACTGAGATATAAGATTAAGTCTCTAGAGATTAGCATTTTGAACATGCAGAAATCTGACCAACTCCTACTCATTTTATCTGTATTGATGTTGCTGTTATTATTAAACATGAAAATGTCTGTACACTTAGTGCAGAGACATCATAAATATGTGATAATTTTACCAACCAAAGCAATCCTCATGTGAATGTTTTCTTTGCGTTAGCTGATTCTGTTTGTTGCTTTGAACGTGTTGTTATGATTTATGTTTAGGTAAATGTGCTGACAGACAGCTGAGATCTTCGGCAACACAGTAGCCTAAGGAATATGCAGAAGGTAGATGCCAAAGAACTGTTTACTTGTATAGAAAGTAGGGTGAATAGTGATGCAGATTTACAATTTCCTGGAGAGATGGATTCACATGCTCGCATTCATGAGCAACAAGATAGTTATTTGGAAAGATCCAGTTCTTTGAGATGTGGAGACATTCATGAAACTAATTCATTACCGGAAAGGGATGACAGTGGGAATTTAGTTGAATAAAGAAAAGCTGGAGAGTAGAGAAAACGTTTCACTATGGTTGGTGACATTCTGGTTAAGTTGTTGCTTTCTAAATATGGTTATCAGATGGACCAAACACAGGTATGTTAGTATGTATATATTGGCGAGACGTCCCAGATACTTTGCATTTTTTAATCCATGACCTGAACATTTATTCATTTTACAGGTGAAGATGATGGCCTTAAATGGTGCTAATTCCCTTGTTAGACACGCCAGAGTTCTAAATTCCGAGATGAAGTTCATGCAGTTGCCTTTCGAGTTTTCTTCCTCAAACTCTCATTACATAACTCCTTTTGTTGCCATTTTATGCCTAAATATTGGATTGCCATTCTTGATGCTATACAAATCTGTGAGTTTTCCTTTATCTGCCCTTAGTTAGAGAATACAACCTTTGCTCTTACTGTTTTAGGTCTAGAAGGTCTGTGGTATATCTTATATTATGTTTTTATGGTTTATTCTTTTTAGAATGGTAAAGGATACCTTTCATAGTACAATTATATACTCCATTAATTAAATCTTGCACACTGAATGTCTTACACAAAATACTTCTCCACCTGGTCGGAGGTCTCATTGTTATAAGCTTTTCGTGTCCGGGTGCCAGCCATATAATGGAACTTAGAATAAGAACATCGGTCTTTTCACCCAACATAGCCTGTCAGAGTAGACCATCTTATGAATCACGGTGCTTAATAGCTTCCCGAATTTTGGTATGGGTTTCTTATTGAGAGGGGAGCTGCCCCTCTACCTAGTTACAATCATCTTCAACTTCTTCGAAATGATTTCCTTTCTTCTAACAGATTGCATAACCAAATCAAATTTAAACTCTGGACCAGCTTTGTCTTCAGGAGCTGTCAGAAGTCCAGTCATATCCCTCGTCTTTTCTGTCTTTTCTACAGTAGGAGCAAGGACTTAAAAACTCACAGTAGTAAGGACATTTGTTTCATCACAGTAACGACTTGAATTAGGATTCCAATGAACCATTTTATGTGATCCTCTGATTTTGGTAATTGTTCAGGTTCTCAACCTGGCCAGAAACAGTGCAATGCTTCCAGGTTCAGAAATCACCCAATGTTTACTTCAAATTTCAACCATGAAGCCCATGTGCAAACTAAAAGACATCATTTCAGAACAACTTCCTACAATTGCAGTAGCAAAAAAAATTCAACTGAACAAATCTTAAAAAACAAAGAAACAAGGCTGCTTTAGGTAATTGTTCAAGCTCTGGTCATAAACAAAGCTCTCTTGTGCAAATCATCCATACAGTCTCAAAAAGAAAAAGCAAGACAAGATGACTTTCAACATAGGAAATCGGAAGACTTTAATTAATCCTTTATTTGAGGCTCTCCAGATGTGACTTTTGGCTCTGGGCTAGATGTGACAGCCTCCAAGGTCTTGTAAAATTCCTCTGGCAGTGGACCTGGTCGATGCTGAGGAACATGCTTAGGAATTGGAGCATCATTCTCAATCACTTCACATTCATAGTCTTCGGGAACGCCCCAAGGTGCCCACTCTACACCAAATTATTGCAAAAAGCAGAGGTAAAGGCATTTGACATCTTTCAATAGGATAGAGATGAAAGTTTAAACTTGAAAGCATTGAGAGAGACTAAAGAAAAGCATCGAGAATGATATGTGATCGTCTAAAGGCAAAAAGATTAAACAAATAAAGATGGTAGGTCAAAGCTCCCCACAATAGATACACACACCCTGAATCACACAAAGTAAAAGAAAGCATAAAACTAACAACAACTCATCGGTCTCATCCTAACCATAGTACGCAAAAAAATACAAAATTACTCCCACTTGGAAAACATAATTGACTCTTGCCAGAGGACTGATTGATTGAAAGCAGTCGAAACAAGTTATTTCTCACCTTCACCCAAACAGAGAACTCCTACTATTGATTGAAAATTACTACCTTAATAGAAGTTAATCCTCCCAAGACACAATCCCTAATGGGTCATGCTCCACACAACTAAAAATAAAGTAATAAATAAGTGGGAATGCCCTCTCGAGAACGCCAAAATGCAAACATAAACCTGCCTTTTTATATATCTTGATCGTTGAGAAAACACTGCAACTGGAGTGAGGCTAAAACAATAGATCAAAATTTCCAAAAATGAGACATGGATCAAGATACTGCATATATCCAAAATCGCGATACTAGCTGTATCGCGCCCAAGGTCAACCTCCCACCACTCTCTAGATCTCTATAAATCGCGAATTGCCACCGAGAGAGGTTTCCCTTTGGATCAAGACAGTAAGGTCGTGACACTAGCAGGTGACGACTAGCAAAGTCGGTAAAACCTTTGGGTGATGATACCAGAGGCCTGGGGCTCGAACCCCGCCAGCATCAAAGAGTTACTGATCTCATTTAAAACAGGCTTGCCAATCAAAAAAAAAAAAGGTCGTGACACTATGCAAACCAAAGAACAACTTAAAAACATCTATCCAACAAGTGCAATTTATAGGGATATTTCTGTGTATCCCCCCTTTTCCTTCTGAAACTTATAGAGACTTAAATACCATCCCTCTAGTAATACAAGTTATAATAGCCTCCCAAACATGATCAACCAAAGTTGTCACAGACAACTGCTGACAAAACCTAATAGAACTTCGCTTGTAAAAGACCATCAATTTAAGGGTGAGCACAAACTTTAACTTGTGAGGGTGCTTACAATGCACTTGATGGCAAAAGGTAACATTGCCTCGTCTTCCCTAACCCAAAAGGTATCTACTTACCACCAAAACACCTGCATTCACTTATATACTGAAATTCGACAATCGTCACAATTAACCCATCTACAACCCTAATAAACCTTGTTTAATCCCAAACAAATATCGTAATAACCAAATTACTCCCCACAATGAGACATTTTCCTATAAATTAAGGCAAAAAATGTTACCGTACCGATCATTTTGCCAATGAGAGTGAGTTCATCTTTAGCTTCCTCAAGAACTTCTTCAATTTGACCACACCCAAGTTTGTTCTCAATCTGTTCCCAATCTTCTTCTTCTTGACAAACCTTCAATCGATGTTTAGTAAAACTCTCAACAGCTTTTCTATAACCTTCATCTTCAGGTACAGATTTGATTTCATTTAGGGTTTTGGAGTAGAGTGAAATCAATTGTTCTCTTGCATTTGGTACCACATCTAATCCTACTATTCCTGTTGTTTCTTTCACTCTTGCCAGTAATGGGAAACTCAATCTGCGTAGGAACATACTCATTTTTTTTTCTATGATCTCGATTTGTTTTAGTTAGGGCAATAACAATGTATGTGTGAGCTTGACTGAGTTTAGTAAAGGTCAAATTTTGTAATTACAAACTTATGCCCTTGGGTCTTTCATTACTATTTTTTTGTTTTTATGGAACAAAAAAGTTTGTTAATCTATTATTGCCTTGGTTAATACTACACTGACAATGTTGCAGTGGTGAAAATAAAAGTAAAAAATCTTTATTCTCTTTCAATTATAATTTTTTCATTTTTATTTTGCCATTCTCATTTTTTCTTCATAGCAAACTATCAATTCTATTGATTTTTCATTGTGCAACATTGATATTACAGTGATTTTCATTGTGCAATATTTATGTTGAAGTGATATTTCTCTATGTAACATTAACGTTGTAGTGGTTTTCATAATGCAACATTGAAGTTTTAGCAAAAAAAATAAAAAACTAGTGGGGGAAGAAGGGCATTTGTGAGAACATGGAAGAGAAAAACAAAAGAACATACGTTACCGTGCACCAAGCAAAATGTCTACTTTTTTTTCCTGTCCCAATAGGCAAGAGACATCCCTACGATTAGTCGGTTTATTTTTCAAAATAAGGCCATCTTAGAACAAACTAGCATCATGCACGTGCGTTACACGTCTTAACAATACATCACTCGACCAGAAAATTTCCAAAGAAAAAAAAAAGTCCTATACTCCTTTTCTCATCTCACAATCAAAATCATCGAATGAGAGACCCAGAAATAATTCAACCCTGGAATTTTAAATTGGATATATGACATAACCAAGTGAAGACAAGAAGCCAACAAAGGACACACATGAACAATAGGCATACAAACGTCAAAAATTCAATTTTTACATTGACAGAAGAAACCATAGTTGTTCGCAACATCAAGAAGACATTACCCATTCGAACTTAAAAAATTAAGAGGGAACAAAAATAAATTACACATGAAGCTCTAAACTACAGTTCCACGCCTAGGAGTCTGGGACCTTGCAAACAAAACAATGTAAATGTCAGAGCAAATTTCACAGGTAAATAATAAAGCAATGTATATTTTTAATACAAAAGTTTACATAATTTATAATCGATCTCCTTTCTACACTATACTTGAACCTTAATAAGGCTTGAAAAAAAGTGTCACGGTGTGTATTTCATTCTTAATGCATCCAGCAAAAATAGAAATACCAATAACCACCCGTAAACTCTCAAGTATCAAATTAAATTAATCCAATGCACTAAATCTTTCTGGTTTCCTAATCCCTAATAGCAATCCATATGAAACATGGATAATCAAATGTGGCAGGTAATGTTATCAAACCAATTATAGCCGCCAAAACATTTATATAAATGGTATCTTAACTGCTACAAAACATGTCAAACATCCAAATACTATTCAGAATCCAGCACAATTGAAAATTGAGCATGGTTTATTCTTATTACATGTGTATGCATAATCCAAGTTGTCGGGTATTGGTATATAATATATATGGAATCTGGATTGGTTGTGACTCACCACATATAGCTTGTGGAATGGCTGAAGCGATCGAGGAAGCACAATGCAAGTCTTTAATTTGTATAGGTTCGAACTTGTGAAATGGAGATGGATCGAATGGGTCTGTTTAGGGCAACGACTAACCATGTTTCACACCTGTCAGCAAAAAAAGGAAGAAAAAAAAGTAGAAAAAGTTTGTTAGGTATTGAGTAGACGTACTAAGTAATGTAATGGATAATTGATAAATAAGATGAAAAATAGTAAGATATGAATTCTTAATTTGGAAAGAATATGTTCATAAACTTTTTAATAGTAAGACATGAATACTACGAAAAAGAATGATAGAATTACGAATACAAAAAGGATTCTATTCCAACTAAGAAAAAATAGAGATGGATGGATGTATTAACTGCATTAAATAATCACAACCTTAAAAGGTGCAATTCCAAAACTTTAGGATGAATTGCAGTACATTCATTTTGATTTATCACAGTTTTAAAGTATATATCATTTGAATAAGAAATAAAAACCTTGAAAGCTTTCAATCCAACAGGATGCTTGCAATACCTCCTCCAAAAGCATTCTCTTTTTATCCGTAATTTTTTTGGCTTCTCAGGTTATGCTTAGCTATGTATTGTGACTCTAAGCTTCTTATTACATCCTTTTTTCAAGCCAAAGCTTACTAAACCCTTCCTCAAGCATTAAACAATAAACACTGATCTCAACATCCATATCAAGAACCAAAAAAAAAAAACTTACAAAACATAAAATACTAAATTTTATGATCGAATAAAGAGTGTATAGTGTCAGGAAAAATTAACAATGGGAGCTAAGCGAAGAAACAAACCAAAGGGAATGAGATACATTTTATGCACTTGTTTACTCTGTTCCATAAGACTATAACCATGAACAACTTATATTATATGGAATAAGTAAACATACATTTTAACATCTATCTATGATAAATGAAATTTATAAACACGACTAAGTGAATTACAAAATAATGATATGCCAACTTGAATGTGTTGAAAATTTCTGACGAAAACTGAAAACTCCATATACCCGATGTTTGGATCAATAGCAAAAGGCATTAAGCTCCGATCCACTAAATTCGATTAAAGTAACTGTCAAAAGTATGTAAGCGACACGAATAGATATGAAATTGAAATCTAAAGGGTTACAAACAAATACCTAGACACCTAGTGCAAGAGTAGTAAGAGCTTTTGAGCATCTAGCATCTTCAGCTGTCTTACTCCATGGAAACCTTATTCTGTACGTCTTAAAACAATCCGTTAAGAAAAAAGAGAAAATAAAAACCACAGTTAACCCAATTTTGTAATAAAATATTTTGTTTGTAAAAGATGTAGTATAACTTACAGTAGTACTCAAGCTTATATGATATTGAGTCACTAACCAGCAGTAGTCTAAGCGAAGAAACTACATTCTCAAGCTATGGATACCGGAGGACTAATAGTGGATAGTATCCATGTAACTCGAGCAAATAGAACTGACACCCATCCATTAGCTTGAAGCCCTCAGCTATGGATATCTAAATATTAAACAAATGATTTCTTATTCCAGTAATAATAGCAGCTCCACCTTTATCATAGATACAACATGTCCACCTACCACATCTTCCACTTGACTTAATGAAAACTTCTCACTCCATATCCAATAGAACCAGGTAATCGTCCGGTTAACCTTTCAATCGACTAACACAACATACAAAATAAAACCACATTTCAATTAACAATTATATGTAAAGCGAAGGGAATACTTGACTCTGAAGTCAGATGACATTGTGTATGTACTTAATCAAATCTCAGAACACACAAAAATTATGCATGGGCATTGCTTATAAGCGCATTATGAGTCACCACATCCTTTTTTAAGTTAGCTCGCTCCATCATTTTGCAAATACCCATAGCTTCTTGAAACCTTCCAAAGCACAAATGCATAATATATTGGGTACATAATATTTGTAGCTAGTAATTAGTATAAACAAATATATATTGACTTTCAAAGTGGTGTGCTATAGAAAGATGTGCCCAAGTCCCATGGTTCTTCGGCTAATAAAGTAGCACGGGCCACATTTTTTAGTATGGGTGGATAGAGTGGCTCCAAAAGCAATTTCTTTTCATTATGCATGAATGTATGAGTATTGGACTCACCATCAGGAATACTCTTGTGGTTGAATTGCCACGGTCAACCTAATAAGAGGTGACAGAAAAGCTCTATGGATTTAACCAACTAGTTAACCTTAGTACGTTAGTGTGTCATCCAAATGTCTACAGGACTATATCTTGATAAATGCTGAGCTTAATTAACTGCCTACATACAAACTCTACTACAATATATAGCATGCTCAGAAAATGTTAGGATATGTGAGGATCAACTGTGTTAGAATCTTAGAAACGCAAGTAAAACCACTTTCTTAGATACATTAAGTTCTCCTGAGACATAGAAAACATTGATTTTGTTTAAGCACACATTTGACATAGAACTGGAAAGGTTAAAATAGATGTAAAATTGTAGTGCAGTAATAGGAGAAGTTGTTGAGTGCACCTTTAGACTTTCAAGAGCTGCATCTTTGAGGAAAATGCAATGGCAATCCAGTCTAGTTGGAGCACCGACCCCTGCGGTTGGTTAATTTCCGAGTCGGGCAGAGTAGGCCAACATGGGATCAATCCCATTGGGACCAGCAACAGTTGACAACTCCCAAATGAGTGTCCGGGCATCATCACCAGCAAATTAAACAGATATGGCGAGGACTCTGGGGAGCCCAAGCAATAGCATTAACGCAATGCGGTGCCTATCCAACTCGGGACACACATTGTGGGAGACCGAATGTCTACTATCCATCAAAATGGTAGCCATGTACCTCAAATCCTGTTTGTTCGGTATCGGGATGAGGACTCTAGATAATAATGGCGAAGTGTTATTTGTCCCTCAAATCATATACACAAATATTTCTCATAAAAATCTCCACAACTCTACTAAAATCCACACCCCTTTATCAAAAACATCAATGACAACATTATAAGTAAGCAAATTAGGCTTCAAACCAGAATTTTTTCATCGAATCAAAACCATAAGCGAGATTTAGAAGACAGAACGGGGGGAGACGAAGTGAGAGAGACTGAGCGGAGAGAGGAAAAAATCGAGAAGTGTCGAGATAATATTTTTAGACAGTGAAAAGACCAAAATACCCCCACAATAGAAAGCGAATGGATAAAATTACCCTTGTAAAAAAACTGTTCATCGACCCCATATTTTTCTAACAAGCAACACTCAAAATCCTAGTTATGCTTCTCACCTTCCACTTGTGCTTTTCAAATAATATTAGCAAGAACTATTTCTTATAGCACATGTGCTTGCATCCTAGTTATTCATTACCGACTCCCTTCACACGTATTAAACACCAAAATGGTAAAAGAAAGTCGCATTCCACAACAAAACAACATTTTTAAGAGTTGGGTGTTTCTTAAAACACAATTCTAAGCCATAAAAAAAAACACGACTTCATCTTAAAGAAAAACAAACAATGCTTATAAAATATGAAAATGCATAGCAAAATCTTGAGTTGTTGTTTTTTTCTAACCTGGCACAGACGAAGAGCAAGGGAAGCAGCTTTCTTGGCTCATAAACCATTGTAAGTTACTAGCATGTGTCCTGTGCTATGCATCAGTTCGCCAAATTGTAAATAACTAAAATGAAAATTGTTAAAAAACTAAAGAGAAACAATTTTTGTGAATCTCTCACCAAGAAAAAGATAAACAATTTTCTAAAAATGGAAAAAGATATACAATTTCTATACATAAATTTTAGCTTTTAAATTAAAGAAGACTATCATAAAATTATGAAAAAGGAGGTGGTTCAATTTTAATAGAGATCGAGGGAGCCAATTGTAATTAATAAAAGGAGAGATGTAATTTAAATAAACATAGGAGGTGGTTTTAAAATCTTAAAATTGAGAGATTAGAAATACACTGTTGGGTTGAAAAGTGTAGTTCCTACAAACCCGGCCTATCATATACTGTAGAGATATAGTAAGATTAGGCTATTTGAAAGAACAAACCCGGCCTATCATATAGTGTAGAGATATAGTAAGATTAGGCTATTTGAAAGTTTTGACTTAGTCCGAGAGTGTTAAAAGCCAGTATTGAGTGTGGACTCTAGACTCGGCCTTGTTATTCTTTTTGGCCCCAAAAGCTAATGACAGAAAAAGTCAAAAAGCTACTAAGGGAAATGAAAGCACACTCAAATAATTGATATAAAAGTCGGCAATTAGCCCCAGGATATTCTAGATGTTGCTCAATCACTCTCTTAAAAGCCTGCTTGTGAAAAATTCTCCAAATGATTCTAACAGCATTTTGGTAAAATTATTTTTCTAATTCTTCTTTTACCAGTACCCCCACCTATTCACCAAGATGGCAACCAACTAAACCTCTGCAACACTGAAACTCGAAGTTCGTATTGCAACATTGTTGGACAAGTTGCACAATAAGTGATCAGCATGTTTTTTTTGCTAATAATTCTTCTTTTATAAAGGAAAAATCACCAACCGTACACACCAGTGTCGAATGGGTTCTTCCAGCCCAGATGTCGAACAATGACCATTATTTAGGGAAGGCCACTAATTAAATTTCTTATCCCTTGTACTGAGATGTAATCGTGCCCAAATTTTTGGTCGGGCTGATGCTGACTCCCGATTACGTGAGGGCATATGTCCAACTCATGCGTGGAGTTGCTTTGGGACTGAGAGCCGTTTTGACACTCACACAAGTCACACTCCTAACAACTGTCAAATCCACGCTTAAACGAATGTCATATATTCAAAATTGAAATTAATGTGCAGGCGAAATTAATTATACGAAAACATGATAAACATCCACATTAGAGGTATTGGTCCTACTTGATTATAATGTCACATTATACGAAAATAGGGTGGTATTGGTCCTACTTGATTGATAATATGAAATTAGACATTGACGACAAAAAAATAATGTGTAATTAGAAATTGGTCCTACTTTCGTCTAATGTCCAGTTTGAACGTGAGGAGAATAATGTGTAATTAGGAATTGGTCCTACTTTCGTCTAATGTCCAGTTTGAACGTGAGGAGTTTACTTATATTTTTCAAATTCCCATGATACCCTTAAGCATGCGATGGCAAGTGAGGCAGTGGGAAATGGGAATTAGTAATTGGTTCTACACGTGTCCTGTTTAGCGTTCTAATCTCACGCTGTTAATCTTTAAATGAAACACATCTCGAGGAACCCAACATAAACAGAAAAGTTGATTAGATTTCAACACATCTTTCGAATCACTACTCCTTTTCCATCACTTTGTCTGGACACTAACTCCCCAACCTCAAACAAGGTTGTTAGTCACAATTTGGTGGGGAAGATAATGGCTTAAAGCCTAATGGTATGGGTTTAGATTGGCTTTTCAAAGTTCAATGAAGAAGATGACCCATAACCATGGGATGATATATCAAGATTGTTACATGTGTCATTTTTTTACTTTTTATTTTTTGTAAAATATATCTAGATAATTATAACTAAGGTTAATTTGTCTAAACCCCCTACATTTGTAAACATCATGGTTTACCCCTCACATCGTTTGACTTCCATCCCTTTTCCATTAGTATTCTATCTAATATTAAAATTACTCCTAAACCAATGGGATAGCGGGTATTTTACAACAAGAGAGGGGTTCGGGGAACATATAAAAATGACACTTAGTTTCATCAAGATACCAACCACAAGATGGGTTTAAAATCAATGACTAAGAATTAGCCAGCTTGGCAAGTCTGTACTGGCTTTTCCTTAAGCCCAAGTCGAATAAGCCAAGTCCATTATGTTCACCTTTTTCAGTTCAGTCTTCTTCTTCCTCCTCCTTACTCTCTCACATTTTTTTTCTTTCAATTCCTCACTTAATAAATAATACATTCTTACTAACCAATCAACATATATTACCATATTTTACAACAATTGATATCAAACTAATAAAAATCCAACTACCAATTTTATTGATTTTCAATATATTTTAATTTTTATTGATTTTTGTGAACCAATGTTTATGTCAATCTATAGAAACATAATCCAACATTAAAACCTAACTGAAACTCAAAAGAATGATTTCATATTTCGGGAAAATAGATGTCCCATCAACCAAATAAACTTAAAAATAACAAAAGTGGATGTGGTTTTTGGTTTTGGTTTCGAGAAACAACAAAATGCAATTTGATTTCACCAAACGGGGCTTGGATTGGATTTTAAGGATTCTGGAATTTGTGGGATGTAAGACACAAAAAGAAAAACAAATTCAAATGAGAGGAAACGAATTTGAAAGAGGTTGTTCATTTTTAGTGAAAGAAATTCGATAATAGACGAATCGGATTATGTTGGTATGATTTTCAAATCATTTCTTGATAAACAGAATCGGCATCCTCACAACTCGTCTCAAAAAATGGGGAAAAAACAAAGTGATAGAAGTCGAGAGGAAGAAGAATAAGACAGTACGGCTAGCTTGGCTTGGGCTGAAGGGAAAAAAAAACAAAATGATTTTGACTTGCCACGTGGCTAATCGTAGTCCTTGATTTTAAACCCATCTTAGGGTCAACAACTTGAGTGAAACTAAGTATCACCTATTTATGTCCCTTGATCCCCTCCCATAAGAAAAAGGCAAAATGTAATAACGATTCTTTTTAAAGGATAATTTTAGAATACTAATGGAATTGGGATAAAAGTCAGACGGAGTGGAGGGTAAATCATGACGTTTACAAATGTGGAGGGTTTATTATAAACTAGTGACAAATATAAGGGGTTTAGACAAATTAACTCTTATAACTAAATATGTGTTTGCCATGTGATGGGTATTTCCGTCAGTACATTAAGTTTCTAAAAAAAATTGAGTCGGTCTAATTTTCTATTATCAAGTAGGACCAATACCTAAATCACCCTAGAATATTAGACGCCAATTTGACCTATTAAAAAATCAACTTCTAAACTAGTAGTTCATATGAAAATCACAAGCAACCCATGGACAAGTGACAACCATATATGTGTAGTTAATTTATCGAAAGAAAAAAAAAAAAACCATATATGTAGATTCCTTTGGTACAAATTTCAGTTAAAAAATGTATTAAACGTTGACTAATTTCGTTAATTAACGGAGAGAACATAAACTAAACTACAAAAAGATAGTGAGACAAATAACAATGTTGATAAAGTCAAAGATAAGTGAGGTAACAAAGCTATGTTAATAGAGTATAGAATATGAAACATGGAATTAAACTAAAAACAACCTCTTCTTATTGTCATCTTCATCTAACATTTTTGGGTAAATGTGACGTTTTAATTACAACTAAAAACTGTTCTACTTTGCCGGGCAAAAAGAAAGTTTCTAAGAAACTTGTCGCTATCAAACGCTACCGGCGGCGGTGGCGGAGAACCAATGGGGTGAAGTGAAACAGTCATCGAAACCAATCGGGATGGTGTCTGTAGAATTTGGTCCGGCAAATTGTTCCAACTCCATGAACAAGTCATCAGTCATTAGTCCTTGAAATTCAGAGATTCCAAGATCATCATCATTTTCTTCTTCTTCTTTGCTTTGTTGTAACATAAGCTCATCATCCTCTTCTTCCATTGATGTTGTTAATGGTGTGGTTGGTGATAAACCAGTTGGTGAGGAAGAAGAACAAGATGGGGGTTTGTCCATATTGTTGGTAATGGTGTTTGGGGTGGGAGGGGTTTGAGGGGTGGTCAGTTTATGGCGAGTACTTCCAGCTAATGAGTTTCTATGAGTTGGAATTGGGTGGTTATGTTCTGCTGTGTATGTTATAACGAACATCCCTGGATCCGAACGGCTTCTTTCAACTTGTTTTCTTGCTAAACATCCCTTGGAACTGCTACATCTATAATAACCCCTGTTTCAAAAAACAGAACATAATCAGAACCCCCTGTTCATTTCATAGAAAGCAATTAAATTGATTCATTTTAAAGAAAGTTATTTTGGGAAATTTACCTTGGGTATGGAGACCCTTTGATGGGTTTTTGTCCATATTTACGCCAAGCCCACATATCTGAAGATAAACCTTCAGCAGGCACTTGACAGACCACCTTCTTTTGTTGATTCTTTCTGTAATTAATGAAAACCAACAAATAAATTACATGCTTATTAATTAGATTGAATTTAATTCAGCAAGATCAGTAAGAATTAACTCATAATCAATTAACTAACAAACCTTCTTTTTTGCCTGGGAGTACTAATGGTAGTAGAAGCAGCAATAGTCCTTCTAGGCTGCTGCTGCTCTTGTTTCATTCGTACTGAAACTCGATGCTGCTGCTGCTGAAGTAGTAGTTGTTGTTGTTGAAAAGAAATGGGGTTGGGATTGTTTAAAGGGGAGGGAGGAGAAAGGGGTGGTTGAAACTTGGGAAGAAATGGCTTGTAAAGCTGTTCAAATTCGTCTAAAACAGTTTTAGCCTCAAACAAATCGGGAAAAGAGAAAAAATTCTCATTTTCTGGAAAACCCAAAGATGGAAAACAAGCAAAAGAATCTTCCACAGGTAATACCGAAGCAGTTGCAGTAGAGTTGCTATTGTTGCTGCTGCTACAACACCCTCTTACCACTGCTTGGAGATCCCAATCTTCTTCCATTAAAGCATCCAGCAAAAGCAAAAGAGAGAAAAGAGAGAAAAATAGTGGGCGCTGACTTTTGGAGAGAAAAGAGAGAAAGGTGAGGAGGCACTTATAGATCTAGTGTTAAAACCTGCTCTTGAAAATGTCAACAAGTGGTATTGTGGTTTACCATTGACTTTGGACAAATGTCAAAAGCAGTTTTGTAAGGTGAGGACTAAGTAAAAGAGGTCATGTATTATCTAATGGTAGCAATCACACTCCGAGTGTAGAAAAAGTCCACACACTCAGCTCACCGTCGGTCGAGCCGACTTGACTTTTTTTTGGAGTTGAGATTGGAGACAAAATGGACAGCGAGAGAGCTGGTGTAGTGGGGGGGAGTTTTTACATTGAAGCGAACAATCCGGTTGAAGCCACGAGTGAGAAGCTTCATGCGCCTCGATATACACGAGGCTTGTATTAAATTCATCATCATCAATAGCCGTGCATTTTTTTGTTTTTCTTAGAATCTTTCCCCCCCCCCCCCCCCTTTTTTGGCTTCAATAAAATCAGTTATCTTCCACAATAAACTATAATTTTCAAAATTTACATAATTTCAAAAAGTTGAAAATCTGAAATTTCTTCCCAAATACGAGGCTAAGAGGTGTAAATGTTGTATTTCGTTAACCTTAGTGATATAGGTACTCTTTAGGGAGAAAGATGCTTGAGGGATTGAATTGACCGAGTTCGTATGGACGAACTGCATACGTATCAAGTTCTCTCTGTTGATGGAAGACTTGAATCAGGTCAGATGTAGTTCCTCATCCTCTTTATATAGGCAAGATGTCCGCGTCAGATTAGATCCAGGTATTTAGATCACTCCTCAACCTTGATTGCGAGTTATGGACATTTATCATAAAGCGTGCCTGAAGCTCTGGCCTTGATGGCTGTAATAAAGACATACGTTACGAGCCGTTGTGGAACGAGAAGAGTGAGCGCTACGTAGGTCGCTTATGGTTGAGATCGTCCATTCGTCTCAAGTCACTTTGAAGCGAGCTCGCAAGACGAAAGTGTGAGATATTGATTGGTGGTGAGGTCGCTCTAGACATGAGTTGAATATGTTGCTTGTCTGAAGCGAGCTCTGAGGACGAGAATACGAGATTGGTTGGTAGTTTTATATGTGCTTGACACGTGTCTAGTATCCATCAGTTGTGGATATTATTCCCTTACACAGCCCTATCTCAGTAGGTCGCTATAGATGAAATAGCGATCTACTGAGAGAGAACGTACGGTGGCACTTGTATGGCACATGTGAGGGTGTGGGCATTTTTGAAACTGGATCTGAACCGCTTCATCTTCGGGTGGGTGAAATTATCACGTACTTGAAAAGACCACGCATATGAAGACATGTCAGTCTAGGTTTAGGTGCAATGATGATTTGCGTTGGAAACTGAACAGACGGCTTAGCTTGTATAAGACATTTTTTGGGAACTGAAGGGGTAGTTTTATCCATTTTTTCCAGCTTTGTGAGAACGTAGACTACTCAGGTTAGTTTTTCTTGCATTTATGTTTTCGCTTTTCTTCTTTCAGTAGGTTTATATCGGAGTTCCGTCAAGTAAAAAGGTTTAAAAAAGTTTGATTCTGACGACACTCGGTCGGACGAGTTGATAGAGAGATCGCTAGGGTCCGATAATATGGTAGAGGAAGAGGTTTTTGGATCTATTATTGCCATTTCAAGTGGTGACCTTGTGGAGGATGGTTCTTCTTCTAGTAGTTTACCAGCCAGTGTTGTAAATAGGAGTGCCATCACGAATTTTGCAGATATTAGGTCAAGATTCGACATTAACATCCCCAACCTGGAGATTCACGGCCTGAGTAATGTAGATAA
The DNA here is from genome assembly GCF_015680905.1 of Coptis chinensis. Classification (NCBI taxonomy): domain Eukaryota; kingdom Viridiplantae; phylum Streptophyta; class Magnoliopsida; order Ranunculales; family Ranunculaceae; genus Coptis; species Coptis chinensis. The sequence continues at coordinate 116,624,612 of NC_141458.1, read as the reverse complement.
CATGTTTAGTAGTAGTTTTATACTGATAAATCGAGGGGTTGTTGTGTGTATAGGGTAATTGAGAGCGGGGCTGGGTTTGCCGTTCTCGAAATTGACTTGTGATATTCTGAACTTCTGTGAGAAGGCTCCATGTCAGTTCATTGGGAACAGTTAGAGGTTGTTAAGGGTATTCGGCTTGTTGAACGAGTCAGGAGAGTACGATATAAGACTTGATGATGTGTTAGAGTACTTCGAACAATTTTAGTTTTCAGACTATAACTGGTAAATCTTTTGTTCTGGATGGGGTAAGCAATGAGTCTTGGGAACAAAGACCATTGTTGTTAAGGGGTGACTACTGTGTCGTTGGAAGTAGATTGAGGTGTAGGAGTTATAACTTTAATGGTACATTTGTACTGTTGTTTGCTTTTGTAATGTTTTCTTGTTTCCTTTCTCTTGGTAATACTGACTTTGGTTGTTGTTTGTGTCTGCAGACGTTGTTATTTCAAACCGGGGTTTCGTGGGGAGATCGAGAGGTTTGCGAGACTTCAGTGATCTGAGAAAAGGGATTTTCTTGCAGTTGTCTCGGGCTATTTCACTAAGCACGGGGGTGAAGGTGTCAGGTCGAGGAGAAGGCAACAAAAAGGAAGAGCGCGAGTTGCTGGTGTTATAAGTTTAGAGGTTGAATCGAGAATGGAGAGAGAGATGAGTGACTTGGTGACTCGTGAAGATCACCACATAAGTCAAAATGGGCCAGTGAAGGTGGGAGGTAACGATGGTAGTTCAGGTGGCGGGGCTGGTGTGAGCAGGCGAACTGGACCGCACATTGTGGGGGGCTCAGAGGTTGCTGATAGGGAGCCTAGGAGGCAGCAAAGGAAGAGCTCCCCATTGGTGATGGATGACATGGTTGTCGCGGTTTGTGAGTCTTAGCTGAAGAGGAAGGCTTGCCCTTCTAAGGTTAGGCCTGGGAAACATGCCTTTCTGAGGTTAGGCCTGGGAAGCATGCCCAAACTGAGGTTGGCCGCGACCTGTTCATGGAGTATAGCGAACAGGGGGGGTCCTAGGTCTTTTCATAGGTCAAGGGTTGCGCCTGATGTGAGCGGCCTGGACCTAGAGGCTTTTAAGGCCAGTCAGACTCAAGCTGTTACTTCTGGGGGACGTAGTTCTATTGTGAAGGTGAAGGTACCAAGTAAGGTAAGTGGAAAGGCAATGATGGGGCACGATAACCTTGACCACAACCTTATGTATGTCGACGACCATGGTGAGAAGCAGACCATACAACGTTCTAACTGTAGCTATAAGTCAGCTCCTGTAGCGGGTTGTCTGCTTTAGAGTATCGCTCTGGATGGTGACCGGAGTGACCTCAATATCAAGAGTTTGAAAGAAAATATGAGGTTAATGGATCTGTCTTAATGCTTGGTAAGTGTTGTAAGGATTTGTTTTTTCTTATTTTGTGTTATTGAATCGTTTGAATTGTGATGGTGATCACTCTCACTTTGTATAGATGATCAGTGGGTATCGTAAGCTTAAAGAGATTGCCCAAATCGCTGAATCAGATAATGCTGTGATTGAGGGGCTTAGGGAGGAGTTGAAAAACGTCCAACTTGTTCAGGCATCTGAGAAGAAAGAGTATGATATATATACTGAAGGTGAAGTACCAGGACGCTTGCTTAGACAAGGTTATGCTGGGTAATGAACTTGCTCAAGTGGGTGTTGAACTTGCTCAAGTGAAAGCGGAGCTTGTGACAGTCACGAACTATGCAAAACATTGTAAGGAGGTCGCCCAAGAAGCGAATGATGTTTACAACTCTCTGGATTTTGACTTTATGGAGCTAGAGAAAGCGTATTCAGCTTTGAAGGAGGAACATGAACATGGGGCTCCGGGTACACCAGTGCTAGACGTACCTGGATATGCATGTGATGTTTCTCCTTTGGGCCCTTCTTCTTTAGTGATCGTGGATAGCCCGCTTGATTGAACCATTGTTGGTAGTCTGGTACTTCTTCTGAACCTACTGCTGGAGCCATTGTGGAAAGTGCACTTGATCCCTTGGCCGTTGAAAATTTGGAAAATGTGTCTTAATCGTGTCAGCCTTGCATGATTGTTTCTCTATGTTCCTTATGTTTCCTGATGTAAGTGATATTTATACAATAGAGCTGGTCTCCTAGGCTTGCCTGGGCAGTTCACCTTTTATATTTGTTGTGGCATGGGATAGATACATTAAGAGTTGATAACTTGGGGCGACCTAAGCAGTTCGCCTTTCGTATTCGCTTTAATTTTGGTATTTGGACGAGCTGGCTTCCACATAAGTGGCAGTTCGGTAGTTTTAAAGAACTGGTTTCCTGAGTATGTTCAAGTAGTTTGTATTTTGCACGTATGAAATGTATGTTTGCTTTGAAGTATTAGCTTACTTTTGTCTGAATGTTTGTTGTATATTGTTTTGACATCTCAGTAGGAATTTGACCTAGAGATGTAAGTCCTGCTGTCTAGGAAGACTTAGGATGTCATGAAGCATTTGAACTCGATTGAGCACATTGCTTAGGAGAGCATTTTGACTGTTACAGAAAATGCTCTGCAGTACATTGATCCTAGAATTGTAGGTCTTCAATGAGTGAGAAGTGTTGTATTTTAGTAGACTTTGAGCTCGATTGAGCATTTTATCATAGATAATGTTTGAGCTCTAGAGAGCGTTTAAGTTCGTTTGAATGCTTTGCTCTTAGAGAGCGTTCTACACTTAGTTGACCCTAGAAGTATAGGTCTCCAACTAGCAAGAAGAGTTCAGGCTAAGTAGCTTGTGAGCTATGTAGCCCTGAGCTCGAGTGAGCATTTTAATGTGGAGAACATTTAAGCCCTGTAGAGCGTTTTAGTTCGAGTGAGTGTCCTGCTCTTAGAGAGCGAGCTGTGCGTCGACTTGACAATATTGAGAGATTGCAGTGCATTGATGCACAATAAAACTATGTGTATGAATGCTAAGAATAAGAACTTATGGAAATGGAATTTTTTATTGATAAAATTTCTTTAACAAGAAAGTATTCCAAAGACGTGGAAGTGCCTGTCCATCTTAGGTTTTGATCCAATATGCTCCATTGCCAACGATTCGTTTCACTATATAAGGGCCTTCCCATGTTGGTACCAGTTTCGAGTCATCCTTAGTCTTTTTCAAGACTAGGTTGCCAGGTTAGAAACTTCGAGGGTTAACTCGCTTGTTGTATGTCTTCCTTAGGGTTTGGTGGTAGGATTCCACTCGAATTGTTGCTAGATCACGTCGTTCTTCAAGTAAGTCGACCTCTCGTGCAAGAATGGAATCGTTCTTACCAGACTCGACAATCTCAGATCGAGTCATTGTAATAGTCAACTCAGTAGGAATGACGACCTCAGTATCGTAACATAGTGAGAACGGTGACTCTCCCGTACTAGAATGAGTTGTCATTCTATGAACCCATATAGGATGTTTTTTAGTTGCATTGGTCATTGACTCTTTTTCTTTTCAATCTTCTTCTTTAAGTTCTCTAGGATACCTTGTTGCTCACTTCTGCTTGACCGTTGCTTTGAGCGTACTGGGGGGTTGAGAACACATGAACGATCTTCCATTTAGCCAAAAGTTCTTTGACTATTTTTCCCTTGAAATGGGAGCCATTATCCATCACCAATGTGTGGGGTAAGCCAAATCTGGTGATGATGTTGGTCCAGATGAAGTTTCTGACATTAGATTCTTTGACATGAGCCAAGAGAATCGCTTTCACCCACTTGGTGAAGTAATCTGTTGCAGCTAGAACAAATCGGAAGCCTGTGCTTTTCTGTGGAATGAATGGGCCCATGATGTCCAAACCCCACATGTGAAATGGGCAAGGGCTAGCAATGTTAATGAGTTCGCGAGCTGGCTAGATGATATTGTGGCCAAATATTTGGCACTTAATGCATTTCAGTACATACTTCTTTGCATTGATCTGCATTCTTGGCCAGAAGTATCCGTGTTAGATCACTTTGTGAGCTAGCGAGTGACCTCCTACGTGGTTTCCGTATTCTCCCTCATGGATTTCTACGAAAATCATCTAATCTTGTTATGGGCTTATGTACCTCAAATGGGGTCCTCCGACGAATTTTTTGAAAAGTTTGTCGTTTACTAGGCAGTAGCGACCTGACTGATATTGAACCTGTCTGGCCCTGGTGTGATCTGCTGGTGATTTGCCGAGCTGGATATAATCTATAATAAGTTGCATCCATGTTTGACTCATTTGAGTGTCAAAGAATGGGCATAGGTCGGTAACTTCTAGGACGTACTCATTTTGGTAAACAGGTCGATCGACTACTTCGATGAGTAGTTTCCTAGGGTCACAGTTCGGTGTTTGGGTCGCGAGATACGCTAAGTTGTCAGCGTGGCAATTCTCTTCCCGTAGGAAATGTTGTATGGTGACTTTCTTGAAAGAAGGCAGTAATTGATCTACAAACTTGAAGGTACTTAGAAAGGTTACCTTCATTGGTGGTATACTCATGGGCGACCTGGCGAACGACCAGTTGTGAATCGGTAAACACTTTGAGATCTTGAACTTTGAGCTCTAATGCCATACGGAGTCCCATGACCAAAGCTTCGTACTCAACTTTATTGTTGGATGTCGCAAAATCAATACGAACTGACTTTTCCACCATGAAGCCATCTGGTGACACTAGGACTACTTTGATTCTGCTGCCACCTGGATTACTGGCTCCATCCACAAAGAGTGACCATATCGCCGAGTTGTGTTGTTTAGAGGTCGGGGTGTTATCTTCTGGTTCTCAGTTTAGGTCGTCAACTAGGAAATCTGCTAAGAAATCATCAACAACCTGATCCTTCTGAGAGGTTCTTGGGGTGAACTCAATGTGGTGTTCACCGAGTTCTTCTATCCATACTGCCATGCAAGTTGTCTTGTTAGATTTAAGAAGGATCTTCTTAAATGGCAGGTCGGTGAGCACTCTGATTGGATGTGCTTGGAAGTAGGGCTTGAACTTTTTGCAGAATAAAGTACTGCCAGTACTACCTTTTCAATGTGGGAGTAGTTTTTTTCAACTGGTAGCAGTGTCTTCCTTGTGAAGTAGATTGGTTTCTCTGTGTTCTGCTCCTCTTTGAAGAGAATTGAACTGATAGTGAAGTCAGACACAGCTAAGTACAGCCCCAGTATTTCGCCATCAATGGGTTTTGCCAGCACAGGTGATGTTGTCAAATAGTCCTTGAGAGTAGAGAACGCTTGGTGGCATTGCTCATTCCATGAGAATTATTCACCTTTCTTGAGAATTTGTAAGAAAGATCGGTATTTGTGTGATGCTCTCAATATAAATCAGTTTAGAGCTACCACCATTGCTGAGAGTTTCTGTATCAACTTATTTTGGGTCGGCATTTGTTTTTAGGTCGGGCATGTCCAAGAACGCTTGAATCTGATCAGGGTTTGCTTCTATCCCACGTTGTGAGACCTGATACCCCATAACTTTGCTGGACGATGCTCCAAAGAGGCATTTCTCAGGGTTAAGCTTCATCTGAGTTCGCCAAAATCTAGAGAATGCTTGTGTGAGGTGATCTAAGTGATCTCCAGCTTTCTTGCTTTTGACGGCCATGCCATCTATGTAGACTTCCATGGTGTCACCTAACATGTCTTGGAACATATCGGTGACGAGTCGCTCCAGCGTTCTTGAGGCCGAACGGTAGGACGTTATAACAGTAAATTCCTTGCTCTGTTACGAATGAAGTTTTCTCTTGGTTTTCTTCTGCTAGTGAGATTTGGTTGTAGCCACTGTAGGCATCTATGAATGACAAGAGCTCGTGTCCACAGGTTTGGTCCACAAGTCGGTCGATTCTTGATAAGGGGAAGCTATCCTTAGGAGTTTCCTGATTTAGGTTGGTAAAGTTCGCGCAAAGGCGAACTGTGTCGTTCCTTTTTGGGACTGCTACTATGTTAGCGACCCATTCGGGGTAATTGACCTTCCTAATGAAACCAACTTTTTTTAGATTTTTGACCTCTTCATTGATTGCGTTTTGGAATCTAAAGGATAATTTTCGAGGCCGTTAACGAACTGGTTTAACATTGAGGTTAATATTTAACTTATGACATGCGATATTGGGATCAATTCCAGGCATATCGATATACGACAAAACAAAAACATCTTTATTTAATGATAAAAATCTTATAAGTTGTGCCTTGAGAGTAGGATCAAGGTTAGCTCCTACATAAACGAACTTGGTGTCATCCTCAGTTCCTAGGTTGACCTTTTCCTTCAGCTCAGTCTGAGCAGTTGCCTTAGTAGGCTGAGCGACCTCTGGGGTCCTGGTCTCTTGCGGTGTCTCTTTGATCTGAAGGGGTGGGGCGACCTCTGGGGTCTGGACTTCTGGTGGGACATTTTTGACTGAGCCCCCAGTGTTCTCCTTTGCAAGTTTCCTGCGGGGGGTCTTGGTCAAGGTTTTGACCTCAGAGATGAAGTCTTCTACCAGCTTGGTTTTGGTGATCTCTCCCTTGCTTTTGAGTGAAGCCCCAGCAGACTTGTTAACTGATAGGATCTGATTGCGCGCATCGAGCTGGTTGCTTATGAGCCCCATCATGCCTCTGGGGCCAGGGAAGCGCAAAACCTGATGGAGTGTTGATGGCACTACTTGCATCTTATAGATCCAATGACATCCTAAGATAGCAGTATAGGACGAGTTGACATCCAGAATGCTGAAGCGTGTATTGATGTTGACTTTATCTTCGTGCGACCCAACTGAGACAGGTAGAATGATGTCTCCTATTGGGTCGGCTCGTGATCCATTGAAGCCATAGAGGGGGGCTATTGGATCAATCATGACTGACCTAGGCATGTTCATCTCCTTAAGGGTGCGGTAGAATAGGATGTCGCACGAACTACCTGGGTCGATTAGGACGCGCTTGACAGTTCAGTCGCTGATTTTGACGTGGACCACCAAGGTGTCATTGTGTGGGAGACACACTTTGTTGAGGTTGGCCTCAGTGAAGGTGATGTCTCCTGAGTTGCAGCCATTTGTGTATGGGATGGGGGCCACTTGCGAGGAGAACTGGTAGACTTTCTGGAGGGAGCCTATTTGTCTCCTTTTTTCCCTAGAAGACGTGACAGAGTCGTCCTGGAAGGTAATCATGTTGATGGTTATGTTGTTGTCTCTGTCAGACGAGTGTTGGTGACGCTCATGACGAGATCGCTCATCGGAGCGTCCTCTAGCATGAGAGCGAGCTCTGCTATTGTTATGGGGTGGAGTTCGGCTACATTCTTTGCGAGCCATGAGTTTGTGGCGCAGGTCGCCATCGACTATATCAGTATAATGTTTGATATGCCTTGCTTCGACGAGGTCTTGTAGGTAGTGTTTGAGCCCGCGACATTCGTTGGTCTCATGACACTTTACTTTATGGAAAGCGCAGTACAACTTCCCTAGTGTGTCTTCTGGCCGCTTTACCTCAGGTCGGTAATAGGCAGCATTTTTTATTTTCTCCAGTATGTAACCAAGAGATCTTGTAAGCACCGCGAACTCTCTTTTGATTTGGGTTCGGGTGCTGGTCTATTGACCCTGTTGCCTGAGTTGCTTCTTAGAAGATAGGTTGCTATCTGAGATCGCAGCGACCTCACCTGCTGCCTTCAGTTTTTCTTTTTTGAGGCCTTCTGCAAACTTGATGTACTTCTCTACACGTGCGTACAGTTCGGCCAATGTTCAGGGTGTTCTTTCATGAGTGACCTGGACAAATCAGTGTTCTTCCTGATCGCGTTGGTGAAGGCCATTGTGGCAAACGACTCCTTGAGGCCGCTCTCCAAGGACAGTAGCTCTGTCTTGAAACGTCTCAGGAAGGTGCGAATTAGTTCGTCACTCTTCTGAGACAACTGGAAGAGTGAATTGAGATCGGTCGGTCGACATCGCATCGGGGCCGAACCGGTTGGTTAGTTTTCGAAAGTCAATCCAATTGAGTTAGGTCCCGAAAGTAGAACCAATCGAGAGCTCCATCTTTTAAGCTTACTGGGAACAAGCGGCACTGTAGGTGGTCGAACTCCTGCGCACTATAGAGTGCGATGCTCTGAATGTAGCGAGCTACATGCTAACCAGGGCACGTGCTACCATCATACATTGCGAACTGAGGCTGAATGAAATCTTTGAGGGAGGGTTTATTGAGTACCTCGATTGTGAAGGGTGATGCACGGTATGTCTTCAACATCTTTTGGACGACCTGAGTGGCGTCCTTCTTGCCGGTGCTCTATTCAATCCGCTAGGAGAGGCTGTTGATATACTGGTTGACCTCATTGATCCCGTCCTCAGTGGTAACTCCGTTCGGGTTCTGGGACTCAACCTGGGTTTTGAGAGCTACATTCTCCTGTCGGAGCTGGGTGATGTTGTTGTCCATCGTGCCCAGTTGGTTGACCAGGTCCTTGACTTGTGCTTGGAGGCTTTCCATGTTTCATGGGCTTGAGGTTTGTTGGTTTGAAGATTTGTGAACTCAAGAATTCGAACCACAGACGACGCCAATGTAAAGATTGTATTTCGTTAATTAACCTTACTGATATAGGTAATCTTTTGGGAGAAAGGTGCTTGAGGATTGAATTGACCGAGTTCGTATGGACGAACTGCCTACGTATCAAGTTCTCTCTGCCGGGGGAGACTTGAATCAGGTCAGACATAATTCCTCATCCTCTTTATATAGGCAAGGTGTTTGCGCCTCTCGTATTCCCGCGTCAGGTCAGATCTAGGTCTTCAGGTCACTCCCCAGCTGTTTATCATGAAGTGTGCTTGAAGCTCCGGCCTTGATGGCTGTAATAAAAACATACGTTACGAGCTGTTGTGGAACGAGAAGAGTGAGCGTTACGTAGGTCGCTTCTGGTTGAGATCATCCATTCGTCTCGAGTCACTTTGAAGTGAGCTCGCAGGACGAAAGTGTGAGATCGATTGGTGGTGAGGTTGCTCTTGACGTGAGTTAAATATGTTGCTTGTCTGATTCGTGTCACTATGAAACGAGCTCTGAAGACGAAGATACAAAATCGGTTGGTAGTTCTGTATGTGTTGTACACGTGTCTATTATCCATTGGTTGTGGATATTATTCCCTCACAAGAGGCTTTTTGCAATTTCACATAAGTAAAAAATAAAATTGTATCATAAACATTTTGAGTTTTCCGATGGATTTTTCTTTCTATCTCAGCTGAATAGTCATAACGCTCTCTGTAAATGAAATGCATGCAAGTAATTGGAGTCTGTCGGATACAACGTGTGCGTGGTTTTTAAGATTCTTTGCATATATTTCTCACACGTGGAGAAAAATCTCGTAAATATGTGTTGTCCCCTCTGTCAGGACAAGCATAATCTCTACACGACTAGTAGTTGCACAAATGTTGTAAGTAATTTTCGGTGAAGTTGTTAGTTTATCAAATTGGAGCGCACTTACGTATATAGTAACTTTTTGACAATGGTACTTCTCGAATATACTTGTGTACACATGAATTGAATAAACTAATGAGGACACGTGAATGGAATAAACGCAGGAGTTAGTTAGTGACAACAAACGTCACTCGTGGAGTTTTATCTGAAACCCTAACCCACCAGGTGAAACCGAATAGAGCATGCCATTTCATCCCAAACTTTAAGGAGCAACCCAAAGATATGATTATTCATAGACCAAAAATCTCGTTAATCTTTGGAATTTGGCCCTTCGGTCGGGGGGCAAGCATGATCCTTGTAAGATTATAAGTTGCACTGCATCCCATATGCCAACATTTATATATGCTAAGTTAGTAAGTTATGAGAATAATGAAGGTTTCAGTTTAATTTATTTGAGGTACTTTTCGAATTCGTGTTCTAAATGATATGTTTTAAAAGAGACACGTAAAATACCACTGGGTGGATCCGTGTAGATTCCCACCCATTTCAAGGGACGCCACCTTGAAGATATGATTGCTTGACCAATAAACCGGAGACATGATTTATAACTTAAGACCTAGCTAATTATTTGACCTTGGTTGTTATTGTGTCCTCCTTAAATGGAAAATACATATGTTGTTTTTTTTGTTAAAATAAATAAATTATTTATATATATTTTTCATACGTGGATAAAAATCTCGTAAACCTGTTTTATTATTTTTTTTGTCTCATCAACCGAACAAGCATAACCGTGCTTACATTACCCCCAGTGTTAACGCATATACCATGTTCGGGATATAATTGTTATTGGTAATTCTGATCCCTGAAGTTGTAAATTATTGTATTGTTTACAGGTGGAGCAAAGATTTTTTTTTTTGGTACTGCCCATTATTATTGCGGAATCTAGAAATTGGGGTCTAGACATTTTTTTAGTGTGTTTTTTTGTCTAGAGAAAGATTAATATTATATTTTGATTCTATTCCAATTTTAACAACACGTCACTTTTTGGGTGTATTAACTGTTTTTAAAATTTCTTATTTCTCCTTTTTATCTTTTCATTTGTAACTGCCAATTTCTTCTACAAATAAATAATACTAAAATCTAATGTGTCCAGACTGTAGATGTGTGTGTCAATCGAGGCCACTCATCAGGCAAGAGTGCGTGTGTATTGCTCCAAGATGTCTTTCGCAATCAAATAATACAATTGTCTTATAAAAAAAATCATTTGTCCTTTCACAATTTCACAATTTGAATTACATCAAATAAAGCTTAAACATATTATTCAAAATTATCAGAGATGCATTTTAAATTGTTAAAGTTGTACTGAAATTAGTTGTAATCAACATACATTTTTTCCGTTTTTGAAGTTGATGTTTTCTACATTGTTTTGGTCTCTCCAGAAATTCATCTCACTTTTAATTGAAATTTTATAGATTTCGAATGAATTTTAGTTATTTTGATTAACCCACTACTCTTTTGGTAACTGATTTAGTTCTTAGCTTTTTTTTTTTGTTGGTAGTTGGCTTATAGTTGACTTATTTAGTTGGGACTAATAAAAGAGGTCAAAATTGTAAAAGTCAGTCTGACATTTGAGACAGATGTCAAATTTCAATTTTTTATGGAGGAAAAACAAAAAAAAAGTTTGTTATTTTATCTAAACTTAAGAAATTTGCGTATGTGTATCTATACCCAATTTTCTGATTGCGGAATTAAACATTCTGTACAAGAAACAGTCAAATCATACCAAAGTAGATTACATACAAAGTTTGGCAGTTTCAACCACCAAAATAAAAAAACATCGTCTAGTAATTCCAATAATACTGTTAGAACATTGACTTTCACACCAATTAGAGTTAATAACCAAGAGACATCCTCAGCACGATCAGATACAGAGTTAGCGAAAGCATCTCCCATAAAGTTAGTTTCCCTGTAATTCCATATTAGTTTAGTATGTTCCAGTGAGCTAAGTAACAGTGAACACTCTTGAATCACATGAATCACCTCCCAAGGAATATCAACTGATGATTGCGTAATGCAATGACTACTGAACTTCGAATCAGTCTCCACTAGAACACGAACACCATTTAGATGTAGAAAAGTTAAGATCTTCAGACCAAAGTATAGTGCTCTAGCTTCAGCCATAATAGTGGATGCATGGATAATTGGTACTACCAAACCAAAGATAAATCTATCTTTCCAATCTCTGAGTACACATCTAGCTCCTGCGGCACCCGTGTTCCCTGTAGACGATCCATCAATATTCAATTTTAACACACCAACAGGTGGGGGTATCCAGCTGATAGACACCCACATCATACATTTTTCCCCTAAAGAAGCAGTCGATATTACTTCACCGTTTCCCTCTCTCTACATATTTTCCATTAATTTTTTGGCCCGCATCATATAATGAAGAGGTGATACCGTGGAGCAAAGATATGATTGTCGTTATTAAGCAACGACTTCCTTAATTGTGGTATACTTTTCAAATATATATATATATAGTTTACGCGTTATATTGAGAACATAAATGAACAACTAGTTTTGAGTTAATAATGCGATAAACTTTGAGTTTCATCTGAAACCTAACCCACCCGATGGAACCACAAAGATACTCACATGAATTTTATTTTTTCCACATTCTCTATAAGATGTTGTCTACAGTTCCCCAACACCATTATTTGGCATGTCATTTTCTCTCATTAATCACATATTCACATGGTATTTGTCCACAGTTTTTTATATTTCAAACTCAATACCTAAGCAAAATTAAATAATACATTTCCCCTTACCAAAACTTACTGGTATCAAATGGCATAAAAATTAAAGTTAAGAGTCCTATTTTGTTCAATCAAACATCGAACTGATATCTTAATTTTCCAACTCAATAAAATAAAAGGAGAAAAAAATATACATTGTAAGTACTCTCCGTTTTCAAACATATCACTACAGCACACGTGTCTACACACTAGGTCATATTTTCACATCTCGTATCACGCCACCAGGACGTGACAACAAATCCAACATCAGGTTGTAGACACAAAATCCACACCTCTACATTGGCGTCGTCTGCTGGTTCGTTTCTTTGAGAAAACACCCACACTATTTTCTCAAGCCCACAAAACTAGTTAGAAAATCACCATAGAAGCACAACTACAAGCCTTAGTAGATTAAGTCAAGTTCCTCTACGAGTCATTCACCACGCTCCAGTAAGAGAACCAAGCTATGCGCGAGCAAACCACTTCCAACACCAACAACGTGACTCCAGACGCCATCGACAACAATGCGGTCACAGCCCGCCCTCACAACAACCACTAATCAATGCTTCGATGACCTCACCCAACGACTAGACAAAACAAGCGAAAAAGCCAGCACAACCCAGATCGTTCAGAAGATGCTCCAGTCATACAAGGCGTCACCATTCACCACAGAAGTCAGGGACAAGCAGCCTCCCACTGATTTTATCCAACCAAAGTTATCGTTGTACAACAGTAGCTCATGTCCAGGCCAACACATAGCTCATTTCAACCAAATCCTAGTGCTTTATAGCGCTCCGGACTATGACTACCTAAAGTGCATGCAAACTCTTTCAAGCTAGCTTGAAGGATGGAGCATTAGACTGGTTCTACGCGCCACAGCCGATTCAATCAACAACCGACAAAGGCGGCGAGGCGTTTAAAGCGAGTTTCGTCTACAATGAGAAAAGAAACAAGCCGACCTAGACTCTTTGTTCCAGCTGAAGCAATCACACAATGAAATTATCCGCGCTTTCCTAGGATGGTTAAAAAAGGAATTCTTATCAATGGAGCCAGGCCTCAAGGACAGCTTTGCAACTTGTGCATTCACCAACGCCCTCCTAGACGACTTTGACCTAACAGGGTCTCTCATGCGCAACAAGCCAAAATGCCTAGATGACCTGTACCACAGAGTCGACAAGTACATGAAGTACGAAGAATAGATAGCCCAGCGCAAAGGCAAAGAAGTCATCGCAGTAAGCGACAAGCGGGGACCCAAAGAAAGCAGCCAGTACTCGGGCAACAACAACAAGGGCAGCAACTCCCACAAGCCCTCGTACACTAAAAGAAAATTCTCCAACTTCTCCAGGACGCCAAGCCATATCCTGAAGAAGATATATACAACACCTTACTTCAAGCCAAACATTAACAATGTGATAGCAATACCAAGACGTCCATACTGCCACTTCCACAAACTCTACCACCATGATACCGATAAATGTTGGAGCCTCAAGTACTACCTCCAAGACTTAGTCGAAAAGGGAAAACCGAAAGAGTTCTTGCCAAAAGAGGACCTCAGGCATAAGCTGAATGCCAACCGCAACAGAAGTAGGAGCCATAGCCATGAACGACTTGCTCACAGAAGGAGTAGAAGCAGGACATTCCGACGATCTAAATCTCCAGGTCGGTCGAGGCACAACAGGAGACAACACTCCTCCGATCACAACGAGAAAAATGTAATCCACATGATTACTGACACCTCCAACAACGAGACCTCAGGTTGTGAAAAGTGCAGGCGAGTAGGAGCACTGTAAGAAATCTACCACCTCTCCCACAAAGTTGAAGTGATCACTCCTACTAGCTTTCAAGCTACAACCGCCATAACATTCATCGAGGAAGATCTTGACAAGGTGTGCCTACCCCATAATGATTCTCTGGAAGTGCAAGTCAAGATCAACGGATGGACAGTCAAACGGGTCCTAATCGATCTAGGCAGCTCCTGCAACATTCTCTTCTACCAAACCTACAAGGATATGCACCTGCCAAACTTGGTGATGATAAAGTCAAATGCACTACTCTACGGGTTCAATGGAGACTGCACAGATGCCATTGGAGACGTCATCTTACCAGTTTCTATTGGAGAAAAAGAGGACATGGTCAAGACCTCAACACGCTTCAGTGTGATTTATGTCAAGTCATCATACACTGCCATCTTAGGACGCAAGTGGATTCACAAGATCCAAGCAGTTTTATCAATCTTACACCAAGTCTATAACACCCCGTGTTTTAATTTTACTTTTCCTATAATAATAATAATAATAATAATAAGAATAATAAGAATAATAAGAATAATGATAATAGGTTAAACTAAATATAGGATAACTATCAGCTTAGGGATAAAAGTCTCGTAAGTAAAAATAGATAAGTTTCAACCCTTGTTTTCAGGAAGGTTTAAAAAAAAAAAAAAAAAAAGTTTCTCACGTAGAGTTTTTGGGAGAAAAAAAACACAGCGAGAGTTTTAGAAAAAAAAATGGAGTTTTACTGATAGAAGAAAAGGTTTTGAACGAGGAAGATCGTCCTTTCGCGCAACAGTCGACTTCGGTCTTTCGGGATTTTTCCCGCTTTTGGAAAGCTGTTTAGTTTATAAACAGTGAGTAGTCTGAAGATGTTTATATATTTTATATTTGTTTTATGCTAATTATATCCGAATTACTGGTTTCTTGTTTTGGATTATCTGGTAACTCTGTTAATGGTGCCGGCTGTTAGATACCCTTTTTAAATATTGTTGTAAATAAAACTATGACGAATTTAGCATTGAGCTATCGAAGCCTTGACACCGGTTGTTAATGGCGTCAACCTCAGAACCCAACACGTCCTATTTTCTTGTGTATTGGAATGATTGTTTTGTTGGAACTTTGTGGTGATGTTGTACTGTTTGGTTTGAATTTTGATTGATGATGGAGGTTGTCAGATGGGCTGTTGAAGCTTGGAAAAAGCTTGAACAGGTGTTAATGGTGGCGGCTCGCACAAACATCATCCTGAAAAAATATTGTGAACTGTTATTATGTTGATTGTGTTAGTTGCTTACTGATTGGTGGTGGTGGAATTGTTATATGAGAGCTGCGAAGCTTTGAACCGCCATTAATGGCGTTCAAGCAAGAACCAAACCGTCTGGATTTTTGTGTTGTTTAATTGATTGTTTGTCTGATTTTTGTTGTGAGATTATGTTGTTGGGTTGAGGTGGATTGTTGGTGGTTGTTTTGGTGCTGGAGAGAGGGCGATTGAAGCTTGAATAAACCATTAATGGCGGGTCGATCGCGACTGGTACAGTATAATGGAATTGAAGTTTGTTGGTATAGGTAAGTTGGGTTTTTCGTGGGGATGAAAACCGATGGGTTTAATAGGGGTGTCGATTGGTGGTTGTGGTGGTTGCATTGGTGGTGGAGACGCTGGAGAGTGGGAGAGAAAAAGGTGAACAGTACGTGAGGTTTGATTTCGGCTGGGCTTGGGCTTGGGCCAGCATGTGGGTTGAGATGTTTTAAACTTTAGAATTTCATATTTGGATTTTAGTTTTAGACTTTGGGCCTTTGATTTTGGGCTTTTGGGTTATAGGAGTTTGGGGCTGGTTGACTGTTGTTGACTTTTGGCAGGTTGACTTTGACTGTTGATCAGGGTTGACTTTGACTAGTTGACCCAATTTGACCTTTTAACTTGGATTATGATTTGAGCTATTAGGATAGGTCTAGGGCTATTAGCATGCTTGACTTTAGGCTAAGACCTTTATATATACGTGTGTACGTGTATTAACTACTATGTGATATTTCAGTTTTTATATCTGATTTATGACACTTAGACATCGATATATTAATAAGCGTAAACAATAATACAAGAAACAAGATACTCCTCCTTTATCTGAAATAATATATACAATAAAGTTCAATAGTGTTCTCAACAATTTACCGCACCCTTTTAAAACTCTCCACGCCTCAAGTTTTGAAAATGAAACTTATGACTGAAGATGTCATGTGATAGGTGGACATTTATTGAATGTGTCATAAATGACCCGTTAGCGTTATAATTGGGTATTCATTGACTGTGCCATGAATGACCCGGGTATCCAGTGAACGTGTCATGAATGACTAGATTGTTTGGACTGCCCTAGAAAGGAACTAATGTATTCGCCTTGCGGGTTAGTTGTATTCATTGATTGTACGGGTGTGCTTGGACTTACATTTGCATACCTATAGGATATGTACATATGCTATATAAAATTATTAACTTTCTTTTGCAGGAGGGTAGGACTTAATAATCTTTTGTGCAGGGACGCGGTCCTACCCTTATCCAGAAGTGGATATCGGTAAGTTTTAATTCAGTTACCTAGTTATTAAAACGAGTTATGATAATGAGTTAATAGAATGGAAGTCTTGTTTGGGAAGAAACTATGCCGGTTGAAATGACGGAACTACCTGTCTTTCAAGCTGAAAAAGATAAGTTATGGGAAAATATAAAGTGATTGTTTGAATAATTGAAGTATGATAATGTTTATATGTGGTTAGTCTACTCATACCAGCAAATTCCATTTTGCTGACCCATGTTTGCTTTGTTTTGGCAACGTGGGTGTGTTCTTGGGAACATAGGTGGAAGGCAGTGGAACCGCGGCGTTTGATTTGGATTTGTTTATGGAGCAGTCCAGGAGTTTATTTTAATAGGCCTAATCTTTTTGGAAGTATGTAATAACGTAGTTGCATATTCATATGACATGAGAATACGATGTTGAAGACCTATTATTCTTAGAGTTTTATATTGATGATTTTTTAACGGAAGATAGTCTTTTAATAAAGTGATGGTTGAGAAATTTTGGAGATATTTTGTTGTTAAGTTGATTCTTTATGATGTGGGTTTTAGGTTGTGACATGTGTTGTATCTACCCCGTCATAGCCTGGGTTTTTAGACAATTGAACCGAGTGATGTTTGAGATATTTATATTTCAAATATTCACTTTGTAATTGTTTAGAAATTCGGGCTGTGACAAAGTCCAGCAGTTCCCCGGACCCCGAGGCATCATGAAGCTCAGAAGCAACCAACTAGAAGCTCATCGATGCAATTAAGTCAGTGCAACAACCAAGGAGAAAGCTCATGTCGTACAGACAAAAGACATCCCAAAACTGCAAGATCCTCAAGCTTTCAGCCCTCCAGCATCAGCAACAGACAAGCTCATGGAAAAACAAGCACAAATCGAACCTAGAGAGAAAGTTAATTTGGGTACAAATGATGACTCAAAATATGTTTATGTAAGGGCTGATTTAGACCCCAAGCTCAAGAAGCAACTTGTCAATTTTTTATCTCTTAATAAAGATGTTTTTGTTTGGTCGTATATCGATATGCCAGGAATCCTCAGGTCGCTTGCCATAACTTAAATATAGATCCAACTATAAAGCCTATCAAACAACAACCTAGGAAACTATTACTCACATTTCAAAAAGCCATCAATGAAGAGATAGGAAAGCTCAAAAATATTGGATTCATCAGAGAGGTCGAATACCCGACCTGGTTAGCTAATATTTCCTAAGAAAAATGGCTAGGTACGACTCTGCATAGACTTCACCAACGTCAACAAGCATTGCCCAAAGGACAGCTTCCCCTTATCCAGGATTGACATACTGGTAGATAGGGCAGGGAACGGGTCGGGTTCAGGTCAGATATGGCTATATCCGAATCCGAATCTGAACCCAAATAGTTTGACAATATCCGAACCCGAACTCAACTAAAACCAAAATCTTATATCCGAATCCGACCCGAACCCGATCGGATAACACTAAGAATGCAAAAAAAAGACCAAAAAATATATCCGAAACCCGAACTTGAATCCGACATACTCAAATCCGAACCCGACTTGAATAAATAAACGAATATGAAAATTGACCCGAACCCAAACTATTCGGATTCGGGTCAAACCCGACCCAATTCCTTGTCCTACTGGTAGATCAAACTTGCGGACATGAACTTCCATAATTTATGGACGCATATAACGGATATAATCAGATAGCACTTGCAGAAGAAGACCAGGAAAAAACGTCCTTCATAACCGAACAAGGAACGTTCTGCTACAACGTCCTACCATTCGGCTTGAAGAATGCTTGTGCGACCTACCAGAGACTTGTTACCAAAATGTTCAAAGACTTGCTGGGCGACATCATGGAAGTCTACATAGATAACATGGTAGTCAAAACTACAAAGGCTGGAGATCATATTTCTCACCTGCAAGAAGCCTTCGAAAGATTGTGCTAAAACAAGATGAAGCTCAACCCAACAAAGTGTGTATTTAGGGGCGATTGGGAAATTCTTGAGATACCTCATTTCACAAAGACGCATTGAAGCAAATCCAAAACAAATACGAGCTCTCCTTGAAATACTAGAATCAACTTCTAAATAACAAATTCACGAGCTATCTAGCATGGTTTCAGTCCTCAACATATTCATCTCACGTGCATCTGACAAATACAAACCGTTCCTGCAAATACTAAAGAAGGGCGCAACATTCACACGGACAGACGAATTCCACAAAGCTTTCAACGACCTTAAGGCTTACCTATCAACTCCGTCCGTTATGTCCAAACCAAATGAAGGAGAAACACTAGGGCTTTATCTTGCGACTGCCAACTTTGCCATCAGCTCAGTTCTCTTTCGCGAAAGCGAGAGAATCGAAAAACCAGTCTATTTCACCAGCAAGACATTGGCAGATTCAGAAAAGTATTACTCTCCAATTGAAAAAATAATGTTATCTTTGTTATACTCTGCTCGTAAGTTTCGACCTTACTTCCAGTCTCACAACATCAAGGTCATAACAGATGTACCCATTAAGCAAGTTTTGAGTTCTAACAACAAAACAACCTGTATGGCCAAATGGGCTGAAGAACTCAGAGAACATCACATCGAATTTTTTCCCATAACGTCTCGCAAAGGTCAAGTCGTTGCTGACTTCCTTGCTGACTTTCTCGTTGAAGATGTCAACTGGGAACCCGAGTCCATTACTTCACTCCATCAACCAACCACCCCAGACACATAACACCTCTACGTAGATGGAGCATGCAACCGTGGTAGTGGACTGGGGGCTGTGTTAACTTCACCAGAATGAACCCAGCTACAAAAGTCAATCAAGATCGATTTCGCAACATCCAACAACGAAGCGGAGTATGAAACAGTAATTACAGGCCTCCACATAACACAACAACTATAAGTCCAAAAGCTCAAAACTTACAGTGACTCACAACTAATCGTCAAACAGATCACCAAAGAGTATGTGACAAACGGAGCAAACTTAGCTAACTACTCTCAGGTCGTCAATGATATCATCAACTCGTTCACAACATTCTCTTTGAAACACATTCCCCGAAAGGATAACATATATGCAGACAGCCTGGCTTTCTTAGCCTCGAAAACCCAAGATGCATGTCCTAGCACAGTCTACATTGACATCCTAGAGAGACCCGCCTACTAACAAGAAAACGTTAACAGTCTCACGGACTTCCAGCCCTCATCCGAAGAACAGATCACTCAATTTTGGATAGGCCCATTCTTAAAATTTATCTTACATGACGAGCTCCCAGCAAAATGAGAAATGCTCGCGTCATGTAATTTCGAGCCCTCAGATACACCGTGATCAAATGTGGTTTTACCCCAATGTAGTAAAATGCAGGGAACTTTGCAATATCTCCTTTCCTCATAAACAATCAGAATATTTAGTTTACATTGACGAAAAGAAAAGATAGAGCTGAAAAACGATTCAGTATCTTCCATTAATAGAGATTACCACATCTAATTTAAAGAAAGATCTTATACATGTAAAATCTCATAAATAGGTGAAATCTCATTATACATGTGACCATTTATGGTTTCACAAAAAAATCCTCTTGATTATGGATTTCTAATAATAAACATGATGTCGAAGCTCTTAAGTTGCGACCGGATGCTAAAAAATGTAAAAATTTCAAGACAAAGTGTTTTAATGAGTGGCCTCCTTCACCGTTCCTCAGATCATGTAATCGCATCTACTTCGCTCTCGTCACTTCGTTAGTCCTGACTCCTGACTCCTGACTCCTGACTAGTTATCATGGTTGTTTAAGTATAAACAAAGATTTTGTCGGGCAGATTTTAGTTGTAGAAACGTTTGGTGGGATTGGTTTTGTTTAGCTTGCGGTCTGACACTCTCACCAAATACTATATTAATTATGGGCGCGACTGTCACACATAGTCCGGCACAAAAAAAGGTTTTAGAAATCAGCTGTGATTAGCTGGTGAGGAGAGATAAGAGAGAATTTAACTCATTATTTTAATGCAACACACTAATTAGAATTGATTTTGGAGGTTTTTTTTGTCGGGTCATGTGGGTTAGTTCTATGACTTCTATCCTATATAACAGTTCTAAAATACGCCTGTTGCACCGGTAAATATGAATCTGGGTCTTTGTACAGTATTTTGTGATGATACACACATTTTTTTGCTGTGATGAATGGCCTCGATTGCCTACACCACTCTCTCTCCTGTGCACAATAGATTTTCTCTATTAATTAAATTTGATGATTAAGCCAAGTACAACTTTACTGTTATTTTGGTGCTATACAAAAACTCAACCGGATTTTGCCTCCTTGACACGGGCGGAATGAAATGAGATCGAGGTGCACGAGTAAGAAATGACCAACACCCAAAACACCTTGAAACCAAATATTTAACGTAAATTTGCTCCACAATCTTATGCTTTTTGACCAAACACAACCTTTTTCGTCAAACATATAATCACGATTATTCATCAAAGTCCAATACAGAGATAGAGAGCTGGGGAAAGAGCTCCAACTTGGCAGCACTTTTTAGTGGGGGAGAAGGGAAGGTGCCACAATGAGAATGGAATGTTAGAGCACCCCACACTATGACACTAGTTCCACCACAACGATCACAATCACATGTCTGCATCAACTGGTAACTTTTTTCATCCCATCCCATTTGTTATCCATGAATCAGAACATAACCCTGCAACATTTTGGACCTTAAGTTGTGCTTCTTCCATTATTGTGTGGCTTATAGCTAGTTTGATTTGGACCGAGAAGGAAAAAAAAAGTAACATCACGATGGAATTAAAATTTGTAGACAACGTTACTACGATAAGTTTTCCAACTACATCTCAATTACGTACATTCTGGAGTCCTATGCACTCTCTCCATGTGACCGATCAAAGTTCCATTATGAGGGTGTTAGTGGCCATAACAGATAAAATTGGTCTCCTAATAATAGTAGCACAAAAAGAATAAGATTGTATGAAATATGCACTTTTGGTGACACAAGAAATAGATTGTATATTTGTATTGGCACCAGAAACAACTGCAAATAATAAAATTACAAAGATTGCATAAGATTGTCTTACGATTAACATATGTATGGCATAGTGGTTATGTTCATAGCAAACAATTGTAATTGCTGTAGAGAATAGACTTCCATAAATTTTGTTCACTAAGAACTGTTGGAAATGTGAATGAATTTGTGTCCTCATGGGTTTGAACCCATGACCTTTTGTATCTACTACACTCTAATGTGGGGGGCTTTAGTCCCACATTGGTTACTAAACTTAAGACTCTTAAGTTTATATTGGTTGTGTCCTTATGGAGGGATAGTGTAGAGAGATATAAGGAGATGCTTTCAGCAGCACAAGGCCTCCTTGGTTTGGGAGCTCCAGAAAACCTTAGTGCGCGTGTGCCCACACACGTCGCGCGCAAAATTGACCATCAATAATAAAGTTTTACTATGCCTTCATTTTCTTTAGTAACTAATATTACTATAGAGCTGCTTCAAATATTCAACAAAAATGAACTACAATGTTTAATTCATGAACTTACTGTTCAAGTTAGAAATTTTCCAAAGTCCTTGTCAGATATAATATACTTGACCTATGACTTGCAACCCTAAAAATTCAAAATTAACAATACCACAGTCACTCAACCAACACCAATGTAAAAACCCCATCAAATCACCTAAAATTGGAGTAGAGGTCTTGGCTGGTACACCATTTTCGTTGCAAGAGTGAATGGAAGAAATGAAACCTTTTCATCCCAAAAAAAGAGGCACCATGAGAAGAAGTCGGATAGCAAATTGTACGCAGTGACCTAAAAACACAATCCAACATACACTTACTGTCACGCCCCGAGACCCAACACACATCCCGAGGACGTTGAATGAATCTCGAGGCAGACACCTATCCCGATTCTACCGAAATTTCGGCAGAGTTTCCTTTGTTTGATCGACGTTCGTAAACCCTAAAAACCTGTCATAACCTGTCATAAACCCTGGACATCTTATAATTAATTCCTCCAACCATACATACATCCAACAACCATATATACTACACTTAACTCTAACTACTACGAGGATATGACGATATAACAAAAACAAGGAGAACCGATTTGCCAAATCACGATTATTACATCAAAATGACCTAGCTCTCTATATATACAACAAAAGAAACTAGTCTCTTTCTATACAACCAAAGGAAAAGAGCTAGGCTCATTATATCTGACAAAAGAATAACCTAGGTCATCTCTATGATCAAAAATATAAACTTGACTCGCCTCGTCAAGCATGGGAAATCCTCCCAAATCACCATACCTGGCCATCACTAGGGTTAGGGAAACCCTCCTCCGCAAGAACCGCTCGCCCTCGAAATGTTAAGTAGGATGAGCAAACAACTATGCCGGTAGAAGCGCATACATAGCTAATAAATAGTTTACTTATAGAAAATATTTAAAACATGCGGGGTTTCTATAATAGTATTCAAATATTGTGACTAGGTATATATACATCACTAACTAGCGAAATCCTCTTGACATGCTTCATTAATATATAAAATAGAGTTTTCACAATCATCATACAACTATTGTGGCATTTGTGATCCTATTAGAATGGTGAGGGTGCGACCGGGGAAAACCCGATCCACAGCAATCTCGGTTCAAGACTTCCCGGTGTGAACCATGCACCGTTGTTTTCCCGATTTTACCGGGAGAGGAGAAATGCCGTTGTTGTGTTCAGACATAATAACAAAATCCCCAAAGCTTTTAGGGCTCGGGTGGGCCCTGCGGACTACGACCCCCATACTGTACGTCACCTAACTTACGGTGGTCAACCGTTCGACGATCGTAGACCGCTTCGGGGATCTTGACACATCCATCGAGTGGACTAAACTCTCCTCTCCGGCGCCTAAACCTCATCGAGGTAACATGTAACCCCACTCAAGCTAATCACCATACAAGCGTGACACTACAAGCATGGTTATCTAGAAAAGTAGAAAAGGAATTCGGACTACATCCGGTGATGCATCCCTTTAAAGGTGGCCCACCACCTCGAAAGGTGTACACCACGGTTGGAATCCTAGAAGCTTAACCGCCTCCGAAATGCGATAACAGTTCCTTCTTTATAGGAATTCACAGTTCCTTTTCTAAATCTCCTCGTGATAAACATAGTAATATCTATATATATATACTTCAGATTACCGATTATTTTCAAATACTCTAGTTACATATCTAGTTTTTCCTTTAAAACTGTTGATTATATAGGTGTGAGTTCCCGGATTTCGAAATCGGCGTAACAACCTATGACTCCCAAACGGGCGATCATAGTAAATAACAACCGATGATTCCTAAACGGCTGAATCATCGTAAATAACACGACCATCCGGGACCAATCGGAACCTCGCACCTAGTTACAAACAACGGGTAATCCTTACCCGCATTACAAAATCCATCATCTCGTCTCCTTACCAGACAAGAGGCGAACCTTTCCCCAAAACCAGTTTTTCACTTTTAACCGGAAAACAATCCTCGCTTTCCCCGATTTTACAGAAAACCATTTCGCGAAAGCTATCCATATACTTAATTCATATCGAGGAAAACTACAATGCAAAAACATGAATATCATATATACATGCATGGTTGATAATAAACTATTTCTTAACATTTTAAACAACTCAAATCATGCATGAAAATAAGCAGACTATATATTGGTATGTAGGTTCCTACCTTAGCAAGCTCCGTTCTCCTCAAGCCCACTTAACCGAATCGAGCCCGCTTAACCGAATCCCTCGTGATTTACTCCTACACATCATATATATATACGTCGACCATTAGAAGTTATCAAAAGAACGAGAATTCTTATATAACGTAAGTCGAGAAGAATCTCGACACTACGAATTTGGTTTCGGGTAAATTTTTTTTTCTAACTACCGTTAACTGAGCTACAAGCCATTTTCTAGCATTACATTCGACGGTCTCTACGGCTATTTCGACCCACGCAGGCCCAATACACGACAACGCCAATTATATCAAGCGTCCAATAACAATTAAGATTTTTCTCAACTCAAAACAACAACAACAATTCCACTATTCCATTCACATTAAATTTCGCAATATTTATCTGTTGTCTTCCTTATCGATCGTTCATTACTTAATCTACTCTTAAACAATTATAAACTGGCATGAACTCGCCAAAATCGAAAGTGAATAGCCAAGATTCTACCGAATAAGCAAAGCAAAAATCGTTCCTAGTTCATTTTGCTTCCACCAAAATCGCGACTCTCCTTCTCCAAACCGACTCATGCCGACATTAACCAACAAATTCCAATTATTATTATCATTTTTCTTTCCAATACCACTAATGAACTCGAAATCGAAGTTTATACTATCGATTTGTGTTTAAATTCACTAACCTTTCGCGAAAACCCGACGACTCAAAATTTTCGGCTCCACTTGTTTGTTTCCTCCACTTTAACTCCTCCAGATCGCCATGCCGACCTTCAAACACCCCTAACACAATCAAATTCAGCATTACAATCTCAAGAAATCGAAATTGAAGCTAACTATTTATTTGAAACGAATTCAAACTCACCTCATGAAATCGCCGCCAATTCCAAACGTTTTTGAATCCCCACACTTGCTTTGGGTGTTGTTAGGGGTTAGTTGTTCGAATTCTTGGGTTGAATCGGTTGGAGAGGAATTCCCTCACCTGTCGCCGCGATTTGGCTTCGAGATGCTCAATTTTCAAGAGATTTCGAATTCTCTCATTTGGGTTTAAGGTTTCTAAGGTTTGAGGGTGAAGAATTGTTGGTTTGGAGTGATGGAATTTGATGAATTCGAATTTCTCTCTCCTAGGGTTTCAGTAGGTGCGAAAATTGGGGAAGAAGGTGCGATACTGTTTTCGCGATTTTTGGTTTTTTTGGGCCTATTTCGCGATTTTCGTTTTTTTTCTCTAGTTGGGCCGATTTTTGGTTATTAAGGCCCAAGCCCAATATGCCCAATTAGACTTAAAGTCTTAATTCACTCTTAACCGCTAAGTCATTTGACTTCGCGTCGTGATTATTTTTCTCCGGCCCATCCCGCTAAATTTAATCTCCTATATTCTATCTCACCATAGGCTATAACAATAACCCACTCAAGCGTGTAAGCTGTTAACTCGTGCCAGCTTCGACGCAAAAAACCGCTAACCGGCATTTTGTCAAATTTTCGCCTATGGTCGCTTACCTAACGTGACTTATGAGTCGGAGTCAAGTTTCTGTAAGTTACGTACCTTTGAAATATAAACCCGACGACCAAATTATATAACAACCCTGGATTTGATATGAAATTTACAAAAATACCTTTAATAATAATTCAGGACTTTACATCTACCTTTGCTTTTAAAGTGTTATTTTCAATAGTACAATAGGAATTCCAGTGCGGACTTTGACCACCAAGTCCATACAGTCTTTCACAACACTCTATGCAAGTATGACTTGCGCCTTGAATCTAGAACATCGTATCATTAGTGATCAGTGTTCACTAAACCAAAACAGCTTTTTTGTAACGCCAAAATGGCGTCACAAATAATTTTAGTGACACCATTTTAGCGTCACAAATTTGGCATCAATTATTTTTGTGACGCCAAAATGGCATCACAAAAGGTTAGGCGTCACAAATTTTGTGACATCATTTTGGCGTCACAAAATATATTTTAGAAAAAAATAATAATAATTGGTTGCTATACATCCACTATATAGCAACCAATTATTATTATTATTATTATTCAAGATACAACTAGCCCTAGCCTTATACACCCACCAGTTGCTATATGAACTAGCCAAGATACAACTTTTTTAAAAAATAGTCCATTCCATAAAATACACAATCACACCGTCAATCCCATTCAAGAATAAAACATTAATTCCATCACTCAAAATTATCAAGTCACTTGTAAACACCAAATACTTCAATTTTCCAAGCGAAAAGTAAAATACAAATCACTTGTAAACACCAAGTATTTCAATTTTCCAAGCAAAAAAGTATATTACATTATGCTTACAACTTGCTCGAAAGAAAGTCTTGTTATTAGAAAGTGTCCAAGTGGCAATATCGACCACCTCAATCCTTCAAGGTCGGCAACAAACAAATGTCACATGCATTACCTGTTTCATTTAACAAAAGAGTTTAAATAGACTTCTACCTTAAAATGTAACGAGAGATATATACAACAATAGGTTCACTTATATTAATTAAAACTAAGTGACATAGTTTCTAGTATACCAAATTAGTAACATAGCAAGAAGGTAATCATGCCACTAGGATATCAAAGAAGTTATAGGCCATTACTATTTGACAACACAACACTAATACACAGTAAAGCACCTATGAGAGCCTTTTTAGCCCTAGAAGCTATATGAACAACAAGGTGACATATATACAGCTAAACGGGTACTACCTCTACCTTCTAGTATATAGCCTGGTGTCATATGGCATGGAAACTGGCTTACATTATAACAGATTAGACTGACATAAGTTCCAACTTCCAACCTTGGTTAAAGTATCAACATAGAAAACGAAATGAAGAAATAAAGCAAAACCTTGAGATTCAACTCAATAAAAGAATGCACTAACAAACCATCGACACTACTAACAGTAAAACAATCCTAAACCACTTTTTTTTTTTTTTTTTTTCTATTCTTCTATTATCCAAAATATAGAATTACACAGTTAACCACCACATCAGTTTTCCTCTATCAAATTCAAAGACAACTAACAAAGATTAAATAATGTTGACTTGTAAAGTGTATTGTATCAGAAAATTGTTTGTTAGTGTTCCTTTGTGTGTGCGTGGTGGTGACTGGTAGGTTAAGGTGCGGGCGCTTGGGGGGTGGGAGTGGGAGTGGGAGTGGAAGAGAAAAGATGGGACAGTTCCTGTTGTTGCAAGTAAAGACGATGTCAAATCAAGTCAAAGAATTTGGAAAGAGGTTCCTAAGGTAGTGCCGAAGAGCTGTTAAAGAGGGTTGCACTAAGAAAGGCAAAGAATCCAGAGCATGATATGCTGATAATGGGGTATGCTTGGTGGGTTAAGAGGGCCTTCCTTCTAAATCATATCACTCAAAACGTATTTAGGGGAAGGAACATCACTTAAAAAATTAAGAGTGTCTTGAGGAAAGAGTGTTTTGAGTCCTTGGTATGGTGGAACTTGAATGACAATTAAAACAAAATCTCACCATCTAAGCTCTTTGCTTCTTTGAATGCATACTACCTTCTTTAAAATAGTGATGATAAAAATGTATATCAATTAGGAAGAGGATGATTTCAACTCTCACAATTAGTTAAAAGCAAAATGATCTGGAAAGCTACTTACTTTCCCATTTCGTCTAGCGTCTACATAAGGAAGGTTACCCACAACAACTATTTGCCACAAACCAGCCATCTTTATGTCATCCAAAGTGTTGGAATTCTTCAAATATGCTTGTGCTTCTTCATCCACAAACATATAGAAACAGTGAAACACACATTTTTCTTTGCAGCTTCGCTAATGTTTCTTGCCTGTTGGATAATATCATAGTTTCCTGGTCAACAATACAGCCATGAGAAACAATAATCCATCAGCTTAAACTTGGGAAAATAATAAAAAGTTCAGTACCAAATATGGCTGTTGCAACAACAATTCCCTGGCACTGCTCCATCTCAAGAAGATCCACATCATCAATATCAAACCCCGATTGTATACCAGGTTTAATTCCTCTAACAAATCTGATATGCAAAAGAAGAGGCTGGAATCAGACACTAGTGACTACAAGATTAAAGAAAAAAATTAATTTTTCACTCGAGACAAAATCATCACCATACAAAACCAAATGTCAACCTAAACATTCCCACAGTGAACATTCATTGACTCTTTTACATCAAAAGAATCATTTCTCTGCTTTAGAGAAGGATATCCACCAAAATCAGAACCTCCAAATGGCTCCGTTCTAACTGGGTTTTCATCATGTACATAAGTTAAATTCCTAAGTATAGGAGATGGCGACGAGATACTAGGCATACGAGTTATGGCTTGCGTAACAGGAATGTAACATACTGGACATGCTGAAGAAAAAATCAAACAGAAAATTAGTAATAGTACGTAGTAATATGCATCCAATTGAGTGCTTCTGGACATAACAATTTAACAAATAACTTACGTCGTGGACCAATTCGCTTCCTATTGGAGGGAGGTGGAGGGAGGCAAAGTTTTCACATGGATGCTCGGGAGGAAAATTGTTTCCAACTTCTCGAAGAGATCTGGTTTGATTTTCCTGTTCACCACGTATTGGCAATATTATTTGACAATGAAGAATCACTAGCACTCTTACTATCTTTATCTCCACTATTAAGGGGATGTACAGGATATTATGATGGGATGCAGACATTGACTGTATTATTTTGGACATGTAAAACAGTATTATGATGTGAGACAGGGCTTTCTGGAGCATCTTCATCTGGAACACGCCAAAAAAAAAAGCCAAATCGTTTCTAAAAACAAATACAATGATACTAGCAACAACAAATATCCAAAACTAATTACTGTAATAATTGGCTTGTTAAAAATTAGAAAATTTGCATCTCAGACGTGCATTACCTAATCAATAGCTTAAGATAACGGAAATAGGGAGCAATGTACATATGTATGTTACATTAGGACCAACCATTTGTGGCTATACATTCTGATGATGGTAACAACCCAACAAAAAATCAATCTTTCTTATTCCCAGGGAAAAAAAAGTCGATATAGAAAGTCTAGATGTTATGATGTTATGCAGTTAACAGGTTTGTGGGTCACATTGTCATATAAGATAACTAAAGTAATGCTCGTGAAATGGTGGTCACATTTCAATCATTCTCAAAATTCGATAGTAATGATGCTATCTGGCTCAGAGTAGTGTAGAGCTATGGGTATTGATGACTTATCCAGTGATCCGTGAATCCATGATAACCTTAGACACCTTGACATAAACAAGTAATAAGTAACTAGTTAATTATGATTCGCTAGAGAAGAAAATTCCAAGACGACTGATCACATGAAAGCTAGCTTATAAATGAAAAGAGTTAATTATGATTCACTAGATCGAAGAGAAAATTTTAAAACGATCAGTAGCATGAAAGCTAGCTTATACACATTGCCTTAAGTCATACCTTAAAGAGCAGACAAAGAGCAACTTAAGAAGATAATGAGAGATAAAAAGATGCACCTTTACTAACTGCGGACAAAAGCGACATGAGAACTACAACAGAAACGACAAACGGGAGAAGCATTCCAACCCTACTTCGCCAAAGACAAATTTACCGATCGTGGAAGAATTTTTCCTTCTCTCTTGCATTAGATAAAAGCATCTTTGGCGGTTTGGCGCAACAACAGTGTATTATAGATTGGCAAAACAACACTATTATTCGGCAAATGTTGCAATGATCCATAACTCGAAGCACGCTGACCCAATGACCCTCCAGTCATTGCTCATCAAAACGCACACAAGGTTTCTCTTTCATTTCCCCTTTTCCTCCAAAATCAAAACTCAATCACAACAACACCCTTTAACTATTCAAAAATTAAACTAAACTGCCCCTTAAATCACATCGCAAACTAAAACCCACTTCTCAATTTCAATCCAACTCAATCTTAACAACTTACTTCAATCCCACTAACTCTTTTGATTGAAGTGTATCTCCCCTCGATTCCAACCAATGCAGAAAGGAGATCATCGATCATTAAGAGCTCCTACACAGCAAGTAAAATTTCATTCTGAATGTCCAAAATCGTGAGTACAATCGACATTATGAAAATGAGGATTAACAACTTACTTGAGCGAAGCATTGTAACATCCAATGGGACTTTTCGAACCGGATTTGTTATAATAAATGGAAATGTATAAGTACATAAATTTTTTACATAATATTATGAGATGATAAAATGAGTTAAACCTGTAGACTGAATGTCTCATTTCGAATAGCCTTTATAGTGTGTGTGTGTTGAGAAGAAGGTTTTATTTCCTGAAACAAATTCTTGTGAGCATCAAGATGATTTTTTTTTTTATTTTTTTGATGCAAGATAAAATTCAACCTGGTGAAAACGACTAGTGAGAAATGGTCGTTCTATGTTCCATCGAGGAGTTGAAGGGCACGAAGCAGAATTTTCCATGTGCAAATAAAGATGCTGAACAGCAGTAAATTCGATATAAAACTCAGTACTGCCACCGTGTTAAAAAAACATAAATAAATGGTAATTACGCTAAATTAAATGTTGCAGCGTACACTCAACATTCACTGAAAGAGAGAAAGTGAGGGAAAGCACTTAACCACTATGGGAAAGATGGTACCTTTGTCTAAGATGAACAAATTGAAATGAACAAACTGCTTCCTTTAGTTCAATTTCATCGAAATTTGGGGAAGATGAACAAAAATGAGGTGGAGTTCGAATAGATAAAAAAAACACGAAGAAAATATCAGGCGGAGTTAGGAGGGTAGGGTTTCTCTTTGTTGTGTTCTTGAGTTGAGGTTGAGAAGAAATCCAATTCTTTGCAAACAGTTCCGAGTTTACGCCTCATCTTGTTGCACATGCCCATCACGTGTGTTATTATCTCACGCCTCCTTGTCGTCACTATGTTTTCTAAATATTTCTAAAAATAAACAAATTAATTATTTGATTTATTGTGACGACAAAACCCAAATAGTGACGCTATTATGGCGTCACAAATTTTCTAACGTCTATTTGGCGTCACAAAACAGAAAAAAGCCCCTGTCACAAAAACGCTGTTATGGTGTAGTGCGTTTGACATGTTTGGTTGTATATGTATAAATAAAAAGGGCTACAGGGATTTTTTTTTTTTGATAAGTAGGCAGCTTGATGAAAATAGGAGTGCCTAAGAATAGGAAATTCCCCTATAAAGGCAAAAAATAAAAATTGATAAGTACATAGCTCGATGAAATTAGGAGTGTCGAAGAATAGGAAATTCCCTTATAGTGCCAAAAAATTAGGAGTGTCGAAGAAATCCAACGAAAAAAAGACATAAAAATAAAAAATAAAAATAATAAACAATACATTTTGCGAATAACTATGTTGGAAATTTACAAATAAAAAATATCGGAATAGACCATCAATAATAATATTCCTAAAGTTTCACCATGCCTTCACTTTCTTTGGTAACTAATATTATTACAGGGCTGCTTCACCAAACAAATATTCAACAAAAATGAACTACAATGTTTAATGTATGAACTTATTGTTCAAGTTAGAAATTGTTCAAAGTCTTTATCAGATATAATATACTCGAGCTATGACCTGCAACCCTAAAAATTCAAAACTAACAATACCACAGTCACTCAACCAACACCAATGTAAAAATCCCATCAAATCACCTAGAATTGGAGTAGAGGTCTTGGCTGGTACACTCTTTTCGTTGGAAGAGTGAATGGAAGAAATGAAACCTTTTCACCCCAAAAAAAGAGGCACCATAAGAAGAAGTCCGAGAGCAAATTGTACGTAGTGACCTGAAAACACAATCCAATGTACACTTACCATTTGCTTTCAAAGTGTTATTTTCAATAGTACAATAGGAATTCCAGTGAGGACTTTTACCACCAAGTCCATACAGTCTTTCACAACACTCTATGCAAGTGATCAGTGTTTGACATGTTTGGTTGTATATGTATAAATTAAAAGGCCTACAACTAAATCAGAACAAAGAAAAACCAATTGAATGCACATAAACTCGGGAGGTTGAGGGGTCTAGATCACCAACGTCATATTCACTAAAGCAGTCGATATTGCATATATATGCCACAAAAGCTATCCACCAAGTGCATATTTCATTTCAAAAGCTATGCAGGTTGGCATTAGTACTACCTTTAGTGAACTTGAAGCACCAAAAAACTTAACTTATACCATCTTGCAACATGAAATAAGATTATGCAAAGTTTCCATCAAACATAAAAAGTGTATAACACTTTTTTTAAAACACAAACTCAAAAGTCAAAATAATGACCAATACAATATCAACAAATACAATTTTAATTTAATGCAACAAAAAAAGTACATTTAGTTCAGGTAATGCTAGCTTTGGAAAATATTGAGTATCTTATTAGAAAGTCATGTATACGTAACAAAATCTAATAATGTTGCTATTATTCATATGGATTAAGAGAACATCGATCAAGATAAAAATTTAACTATAGACTGTACCTAGACATTTAATTTACTCCTTTAGAAACTAAAAAATATATACTTAACGTGGATGCTTAAGTTTGAAAAGCAAAAGTGTCACTTTCCGGTGACTCAAATACACATATATAGGCCGTAAGAATAAATTGATTCAAAATCATTGTTTTCTGTACTACTAAGTCAGTAATTTTGTGTGTGTGTGTATTCAAGTGAGTATTTTTCACTCTAAGATTGAAGAAACACATTCGTCTCCCCATTAAAACAAAACTAATGCATTCGTATCCTCATTAAAATAGAGCACTTGATCAACTTAAAAGGCTCCCTTGGAGCATCTATGGAGCTCTTAGAATATGAAAAAACTTTGACATACCGAATGTAAATAATGTTCATCTTTTTCCGCTTAAAGTCTAAGCCTTAAAGTTATCCGGCTTGACAAAAAGAAGATTTGAGGTGTAGAGGCGACAAACAATTGTAAGTAACTATCTATAATCTATTTCCTAAAGATGTTGCGGAACCAAAACATCCTAAACCATTAGGTAATGTGGTAATCTAAACATCTTGAGTGCAACATTCCATCAAGTTTTATTCCACAGTAAGAAACTTGATGGAACCAAATTAACAAAAAATATATTTAGAGATAAACTGTAAAAATTGAAATATAAATAAGGGTTATTTAGCTTTTGGGCCCAATTATAATTGGATAATTTGCGTTTGGTCACCAATTGATCGTTTATTAGACATTGGGCCAAAATTGACGGTGATCCGTCCATACTTTTTAAAATGGCTAATTTACCCTTACACGTGTACTATAAATGATTCAAATGAACGGGCAGAGATCAACGGCCAGCACTACCTTATATCTTGTCCGTTTAGTTGTAACACGTGTCGTAATCTCTCACTACCTATCCTATTAGCGGGAAAAACACTCAGTTAACCGCTCTCTCACCAATTAATAAAGTCGTTTCCTGTTGTCTTTTACGTTCAAATTATCAGATAGCAAGATGGCAAGAATAAAGAAGTGACTACTTTTTCAATTGCTTCATTATTTATAGTGAACTCAAGGATCAAAAGCAAAGTCCTTTGGTGTGAGATTCAACTCAGGAAACTCTCTTAAAGAGTTTCAAATTGGTCCGGCGCGTAATCATCGGTAAGATGCGAATCTGAAACTTCTTTCTTTGGCAAAGGAAAGCAACACGACTTCGAGCCTCATTCGCCCCAAGTCTTTGAAAAGCAAGCCCGAATTTTTTTGAGAACCGTCTCCAACCTCAGGCTTCAACTTTCAAAGTTGCTATTCTCGGAGCTGCTGGTGGGATTGGACAACCTCTTGCCAACATTGTGAAGATCCTGGTTGAGGCTGTTGCGGACAACTATCCAGATGTTTTTATCCACATCATCAGCAACCCAGTCAACTCCACAATACCAATTGCTGCGGAAATACTCAAGCAAAAGGGTGTGTACAATCCAAAGAAGCTATTTGGTGTTACAACTCTAGATGTTGTTAGGGCTTAACACTTTTGTTGCACACAAAAAGAACACGAGGCTCATTGATGTAGATGTCCCGGTTGTGGGAGGACATCTTTGGAATTACTATTCTACCTTTGTTGTCGAAGACAAGACCGGCCGCAAACTTTACAAGTCAAGAAATTAAAGAGCTAACAAGAAGGATCCGAACTTTACAAGTCTATGAGTGCTCATTCGTCGGTCGGACCTTATCGAGCTACCATTCTTTGCATATAAGATTAAGCTCGGTAAAATGGGGTGGAAGTCGTGATATCTTCGGATGTCCAAGGGTTGATGAATATGAGACAAATGCTCTGGAAGCTTTCAAGCCGAGCTTAAGTCAAGCATTGAGAAGGGTGTGGTGACGGCGTTGAAGCAAAGCTGCCCCAAAGATCGATGAAGAGTTAAATAATAGACTACCATACAAGCAGTAATGACCTAGCTAATGGGTTTTCGTGAAAGAATAAGAAGAAGTTCAAACAATTTTTGCATCCACCATTGATTGAAAAAAACTTCGGATATTTAATTGAAAAAAGACTTCTAGCGATATTTAATTGGGACTGTTGGATCAAATCTCAGATCTCACCGTTATTTTGATGATATTTGAAAAGTCTCGTGTAAAAACGTGCAAGGGTGTTTTAGGCATTACACAAAAGCTATTTTTGGGCCCAACGGTAAAGCCACAGAAAACACAAAGTCAATGCAGTCAACCGTTAATTTTGGCCCAATATCTAATAAACGATTAATTGGTGACCAAACATAAATTATCCGATTATAATTGGGCTCAAAAGCTAAATAACCCTATAAATAATCCCCATAAAAATATTTATCTGATGAGTATTAATCATATAATATCAATTATCTATTTAGTCCGATGAACTTTTCAATTGAGAAATTAATAAAATTGAGGAATAAAACCAATAAACATTTTCTTGAAAGCAGAAAGCACGCATTTTACAATGAATCAGTAGTAATACGTTTTTCTTATTCAAGATTAAAGAACCTTCAAAGAAATGCAGCATACTTAAGGAAATTAGCGCAACAATGCAACTCTTAAGAATCGATTGATCAAAGCAGCACTTACATGATCTTATACTTTTCTTTTTACAACATTTACTTAAACGTGATTTTAGAATCAACGCTACTAATATTTTAAAGATACTAAGAGCATCTTTAGGAGTGAAACCAAAAAAATACCAAAATTTTGAACCAAACCAAACACCAAACTAAAAAAACACCAACCATCTTTAGGAGCAACATCAAATTTTTGACATTAAATGACGCGGTTTTGGATAAACTGTGACATATAGCTCACGCGGTTTTCCCAAAACCGCGCCACTAAAGCCCATCTTCACAGGCCCAAGCCCATGCGGTTTTCCAAAAACTGCGTGCTATAACCATTTAACCCTCTTAATCCTACGAGGTTCTCTTCATTTTTCAT
This sequence comes from Coptis chinensis, assembly GCF_015680905.1. Taxonomy (NCBI): domain Eukaryota; kingdom Viridiplantae; phylum Streptophyta; class Magnoliopsida; order Ranunculales; family Ranunculaceae; genus Coptis; species Coptis chinensis. Next base: position 116,589,089 of record NC_141458.1, on the reverse strand, counting down.
GTTCCCTCTAATCCTAAACTCATCTCCTTAAGCAAAAAAAAAAAAAAATACTAAAACTTTTGACGATTTTTCAATGGATCATTCATCTTTTTATGATTCTTCATCGAGCTCGAGCTCGAGCTATTCAAATGATAACACTGCAATTAAAACTCGTAAATTAGTGGATATTGCTTTACCTTTGGTTCGACATCATTTGAGTTTATTACGTCAGCAAGAAGCGGAGTCTTCTTATAAACCACATGGTGGTTCGAAGAAAGGAAGAAAATGCAAGAATCGTCACTACGAGGCAACAACTGGCTCATGTAAATGCTAACTACTTCTGCGCAAATCCTATATTTTGTGACCACGACTTTCGACCCCGATTTCGTATGGGCCAATCATTATTTACTCGTATTTTCAATCATCTTAACCATAATGTACCATATTTTCAACAAAAAGTTAATAGTGAGGGTAAGTTTGGGATTAACCCAAAAATCAAAGTAATTGCTGCTAGGGGTGGGCAATGGGCCGGGTCGGGCTAGCCCGGCCCTAAACATTTAAAGCCCTTCGGATATTAGAATTCGGCCCTACCCTAAAGTCAACATAGGGTCGGCGGGTCACAAGTCTAAATCTCAAGCTTCGACCACGACCCTAGCCCTCTTTAAGGGCTTTAGAATTCGGCTTTAGGGCGGGCCTATATTTTTTTTTTTTTACTACATCAGTTTTAAAACTCATTTATATTACAAAATGTACAATAATCTACAAACTCAAAGTCCAACCAATCTAGTAATAATCCCTGTATAAGTCCAAAAATTTAAAATGCACATCCACAATCTAATGAACTGAAGTACATGAGAGTTCGAATTTGTTCTTCCTTGTACTTTCGAACCTCACTAAAATTACATTTAACATTGAAATACATAGACAAATAATTATATTATCATTTTAAAGGAAGAAGTAATAGATATAAAGAAGAAACATAATAGTTTTGGTTAAGGGTCATGGAAGTTGTTAAACTATTTGTAATATCATAAATTATTTCTATAATAGATTGAAACAAATATAATATTACCTTTCTTCTAATTTAAAAGTGATTCAAGCTTTGTATATGGAAATGAAAATATTGGCTTTTGAACAAGTGATGGAGAAAGGTTTGAGATTATAAATGTCATTTTTCTGACAAAGGGTGTTTTTTGGTTTCTATGTTACAAATGTCTGTTCTGTATTTTGCTTTAATGGTGTGGAAGGAAACCTTTAGTTTTAGACTTGGCTTGGATGTAAATAAAAATATAATTTATAAGAAATAAGTGAGAAAAGAAATTGAGAATAATAAGTTATGGACTTTGACTTGATGATCAAAGGAATAAAGTCTTATTTTTATTAGGCTAGTGCTCATTGTTCTTCATGGTCGCTAAGTTGACAAGTTTTTGTTATATAAAACAAGTTATTGGAAGTACCCTTGGGTGTAAGTGATAAATTACAAAGGACAATGTTATTTTAATTGAAAATATTTAACAAAGAGTTGGACAATTATGGTATGTGTATTTATAGTGAAAGTATGAAACAAGGGGGCGGTTAGGGCTTGGTTAGGGCTTGGTTAGGGTCGGGCCTATGTTTTAGAATCTTAGCCCCTAGCCCTGCCTAAAGCATTAGGGTACGCCCGCCCCAAACTCTATGAGGGCTTTAGTTGTGAGGGCTTTATAGGGCTTAGGGTCGGGTCGGTCAGGGCCGGGTTAGGGTCGTTAGGGCCAAATTCCCACCCCTAATTGCTGCTATACGAATGCTTGCTTATGGGTCTTCTGCTGATCTAGTAGATGACATATTACATGTTGCTGAGCTAACTGTTCATGAATGCATGCGCTATTTATGTGATGGAATTATTAGAATTTTTGGAGGTGAATACTTGCGCAAACCAAATGCTGCAGATATTTAACGTTTGCTTGAAGAGTCTGAAGAACGCGGATGGCCTGGAATACTATGAAGCATTGATTGCATGCACTGGCAATGGAAGAATTGCCCATCCGCGTGGCAAGGGTCTCACACTGGCCATGTGCATAAACCAATAGTGAGTTTGGAGGCGGTTGCTTCTCATGACGACACGTGGATTCGACATGCTTTTTTTGGCATGGCAGGTTCTCACAATGATCTTAATGTGCTTGACCGCTCACCAATATTTGATGATATAGTTAATGATGAAGCTATTTCGTGTAACTACACTGTGAATGGCCATAATTATGATATGGGATATTACTTGGCTGACGGTATTTATCCTAATTATGTCACATTGATTCAAACGATTGCTAAACCGACTGTTGCACAAGACAAATATTTTGCAAAGAAGCAAGGAGCTGCTAGAAAATACATAGAGCGGGTGTTTGGTATATTGAAGTTGCGTTGGGCTATTTTAGTGAATCCGTGTAGGTTATGGTATTTGGAGACCATGGCTACTATTATGAGGGCTTGCATCATTTTACACAATATGATTGTGGAAGATGAACGCAAAACGGATATCCCGCAGTATATTTCTAAGTATGAAGTGTTATGTAGAGAAGGTGCATTTGAAGATCAACGCCACTTTCGTTCTATCTCATTGGGCATCTAGCATTGAGAGAGTTCGTTCAAAAGTTGTTCATGATAGATTGAAGAATGACTTGGTCGAGCATTTGTGGAGTAGGCGTGGGCGGCGTGGTCAGACTTGATTTCTATTTCTATTTGCACTTCATTTGGACTTTGTGTTTATCTATCGTTTCAATTTCTATGTATTTGTGTTACAAGTTTATTTCTATATATTTGTGGTTTTATGAAAGGATTTGTGTATATGAGAATTTTGAAAATACAAAGTAGATTCTGCTGAATTTTTTTTAGAATGATAAAAAGTATCAACTTTAAATTAAGGTAACTTAACTCAAATTAAAAGAAAATATTCAATTAAAGCACATTCTAATTAAAATCAAAATACAAACTCAAATTAAAGTACGTCATAAATTAAAGTACATAAATTAAAAGACAAATTAAAATACTCAAATTAAAAAACATACAAACTTAAATTTATATTATGTACTACTTTGACTACTATCAGTGATATTGCCAAGTCGATTCTTCATTTTTTGTAAAATTTATGCCCTTTTGAGTTGCCAAATTTCGCGCTCGTCTTCGGGTAATCCTTCTAATTTCATTCATAGTATTTTTGCATCATTTTCATCTTCTCGAACTCGTAGCACATCTTTCTTCAATTGAAGTTTTTCTTTTTGGATTTGGAGCTTCCAATCCAACGTACTTTTCTTCAATTGAAGTTTTTCGGATTCCATCTCATCTTTCTTCAATTGCCTTTGAGCTTCCAAGTTATAGCTTTCTTTGGTGGTTTTAGAAAGTTCTGCTAGAAAATCATCAAGTTTCTTAGCGGATTCCTCCACTTTAGAATCACTTTCTTCTTTCTCTTTCTGCCTTCTTCTCTTTTCTTCTTTCTTTCCAACAGGCATATCCTCAAGCCCAACAACTTGGTGTGGATCATAATCCATTGGTTGAGTTGTCGCATTGATATTGGAACTAATGAACCTCGTTCCCCATTGTTTGACTTCGACTTTTTGGTGGGTCGCAAATCATTTCTCAACTGTAGCCTCTTCCATTTGGGTGAGTCTTTCACCACATTATAGCATTGCATCCACTTCCAAACCCCATTATGTAGCCCATATACATTTATTGCTTCCTCAACCTACCAATTAAGAAAAAACTAAATTAGAATTGAAAGATGTTTTTGTGAATCAAAATAGCAAATAAAAGGTAAATACTTACAATCATATTATCATTATAGCCACTTGGAGGAGATACTTGAATCTTAGAAAGAATAACATGGAACTTGTTGATATTAGCTTGAATGAGAGTCCAACAGTGTTTCATCCCCGTCAAGTTGCGTTCAGTCATTCTTCCTATATTTGCATGAAATGCATTTAGAATCCTACTCCAAAAATCGTTTGACTTTTGCTCATTTCCTACTACACCATCTTGACTAACTTGTAGCCAACTATTGGTGAGAGCAACATTTTATTCTAGCTTGTATCCATGAAGCCCCTCTAGATTTTGCTTTTGGTTATTCATTAGCCATTGTTGTTTTAAGAGTAGAGAGTAGAGAGTAGATAAAATAAGTGAGTGTAAAACTATTGTGTGAGTATTTCAATTTATAGTGTTAGAAAGATATAGCCATTTTTTGCCCGTTTCTTCATTGAGAGCATGCGGTTTTGGAAAAACCGCGCGGTGTTGGCAACACCGCATCATAGAAGCTCACTTAGCAGCCCAAGCCCATGCGGTGTTAGAAAAACCGTACGGTTTTTCCAAAATCGTGTGAGTGATTTGATACAACACCAGCACGGTTTTTCCAAAACCGCGTGAGTGATTTGATATAACACCAAAGCTGGAACAAAATTTTGCCCCATTTGGTGTTTAGTTTGGTATTTTTTTGGTGTTTTCATCAACATGTAACTCTCTTAAAGATGAAAAAACACCAAATTGTTGAAAATTTGGTGTTTGATGCTAGGAAAGTGTCTCTCCTAAAGATGCTCTAAAGAACAAATTTTTGCTTCACTTCTTATATTGACTATGATAACTTGTCGACCCAATCACCAAAACTGACGCCTCCGATGCAATTAGGAAACTGCATTCAAAATAAATATAGATGAGTGTGTGTATATTTGATAGAACCATCATTGAATAGTTGAATGATTTAGACGAAATTAAATCATCCGTGATGAATGTCGGGTTCACTGTCTTTGTCGTGACGTTCATTGCTCCCATTAGTTCCCTATCAACCTTGTAACCATTCCAATATAGAAGTCAAGAAAATTTCAGAAATCAGTAGTTTGAAGAGATACAAAAACAGTCAAAATAATAAGAAGACTAATAATTAATTTGCTAAGAAAAATACTTGCATGAGTTTGTGGAAAACCTTTGATGGTCAAAAACAGTATAAATGAGGCATTTGGGTTTAAAAACTCATCGTCTGTCTGTTTTATGAGAGAGAAGAAAATGGTTGCGCCTGTTCATATTTTCATGAGTCTTGGGCAGATAAGAACTGATGAAGAGTTACTCTTAATTGCAAAAAGAGAGTACTAAATTACAAATAAAGAGGGGGTTAACGTAAGCGCATGCCTTGGTCCTTCAATAAAATTTTACCAGTCTAGCATTTGGACGTATAAAAGAAATTTAAATCGGCACACGTAAAAATTTAATTGTATTTAAAGTTTGCAATTAGTCATTTATAGAGAAAACATAGAGTTTTTTTTTTGTTTAATTTCACAATTAAGAATCCAATTAATTTTTAATCCAGCTCATGGGCTGTCATAGTGGTTAAATCGGTACACGTAAAAATTTGATTGTGTTTAAAATTTGCAATTAATCATTTCTAGAGAAAACAAAGGTTTTTTTTTTTGTTTAATTTCACAATTAAGAATCTAATTAATTTCTAATCCAACTCATGGGCTATCATCGTGGCACTCGTCTTGACCCTTGATTTATACCTCCTTAAATTGAATCTCAGTCGTTGGCTATCAAGACCGCCCTGTTTTGTTAAGTAGATCAGTTTTCTAGCTTTACCCCTCATAACTTAGGCCAATTAGTTTTACCCCCAAGTTCTTTCATCTAGAGGTTTACCCGCTCCCCCCCTCTCTCCCAATACCACACCATATCCAAGTCAATTATGTTTGACTGTTATCTTTTTGGTCAATGTATGTAAAAAGACTTCATTGCCCTTTGTCATTTTAATATTTTTCTAGTTTTACCCCTCCAGAACTTAGGCCAATTAGCTTTATCCTCCTAGTTCTTTCATCTAGAGATTTATCCCCCTTAACTTCGCCAATTAGCTTTAGCCCCCTCCCTCCTCCCTCCAGGTTCTTCGTTCTTTCATCTAGAGGTTTACCTCCCCAAGACCAAAACACATCCAAATCAACTGAGTTTGACCGTGATGTTTTTAGTCAAGACAAATGAAAAAACTCTAATGCTCTTTTCTAGGTATAACTACATAAATACTTTGTGACTTTGGCAAAGACAAAATTCAAATTCAAATCATTTAGGACACATGTCATGATCTTGTGAACTCTATTCGACGGCTGCCACCAATCCTTATCAAATGACATCCACACCCTTAACATTATGAAATTATATATTATGCCAAATATAGTTAACAATTTACAAAATTTGACTAATTGTAGACTGTTCATTTTCACCATTTTTGATACTATATTTGGTAAGTTTAGAATAGTTAGAAAATTATATCTACAAAATATTAACTTAATCCAAAACTTATAAATGCCTAACAATTTTGAGTTTATTTAATATAAAATATGTCCCTAGAACCCCTCTCTTATTTTTTTAAATACTGTGATTGTTGAAAGAGATGAAATATATAACTGAAGTGAGAAGACAAAGGTAAAAGAACGTTGAGTAGCATTTGCAAGTAGGACCAAAGCATATCCCATTTCCCCTGTTTTCTCCACACCACTCGACCAACGATCAGTGTTGGCACGAGTGTACAGCTAAAAAAAAAAAAAAAAAAACTCCAAACGCGTTTGCCTTGTTAAAAAATTAGCAGTATACCAATCAGTGAAGTACGCATGTGATGTGGATAGAGATTTAACTCCGCACTCTCTCATCAACTTGGAGCACCCAACACGTTCACTCCCACCACTGTCTAAATCCTCCCATCATGATGATCCTAGAATCAGCACTAGCCGTTAGATTCCGCAACAAAACCACCACCACATCAACAACAACTAGTCTTTATCCCCGTCCTTGGTTCAACCACGATGAAGTGGCTCCACCTTCAGTTCATTTCACCCCAGGGCTCAATTCCTCTATATTATGCTTATTACCAACAAGAAGAAGAAAAAGAATAAACTGGGCTTTACGGGCTGGGGATGGCCCAGCGGAGCATTCTTCGGATTCGGATCCTCCATCTTCTTATCATCCGTTTGAAGATATAGGTGAACCCTCTTCCACGTCATTGGATTCTGGAGATGCCCGACCCACACCTGCTGAAATTACCAGAACATTAATTGAGGTGCTTTCTTTTTCTTTATTCATTCATTCATTCGTTCATTGCATTTATAGTATTGTTAACAGTATTGAAATTTACAGGTGAACAGCAAAGCCACACTCATGTTTTCGGGATTGATTGATGATCAACTTCCTGACACTGTTTTCTGGCCAGATTTACCTTATTTAACGGATGAACATGGAAGTAAGCCTGGCTTTATAATAATATGTATTTTCATTTTTGCCCGTTCGCAGTATTTAGAATTTAGAAACAATGTTGTGTGAGAAAAGAAACTGACTTTTGTTTTTTTAATTCATATTGAATGCATTGTGTTGTTAGACCTCAATGGAATACACACACCAGTAGTGCATTGAGGTTTGAGATTGCGTTACATAAAATAGCCTTTGGCATTGTAACAAAATTCATGATTGGGAAGTTGGAAAAAAAATTATTGCCTTTTATTGTTCTTTTTTGTTTGCTATATTCTAAATTGTGCCGTATCTCTTCAGATGTTTATTTTGAAGTAAAGGACGATGAAGACATTCTACAAACTTTAACTACTGAGAACAACTACGTGGTAAAATATTTTTTTTTGTTCTCTATTATCGTTATTGTTACTTAAGGTCTAAAATGTTGTCAGTATTCATACACTGATTATGATACTTTATAATGCAGCAAGTTGTAGTGGGTCTTGATACGGTTGAAATACTCAACGAGATGGAATTAGGACCATCTGATATTGATTTTGGATTTGAAGATATTATGGAAGAAGCTAGTGACGATGAGGACAATGAAGGCGATGATGCCAATGATGATTATGAGAATGTGTATATTCTTTATTAGTTTATCCTTTTATGGTTGTGTTTGGGTTGTGATGAAAGTATTTGACAAAAGCTTTGCTTGTAGGACTGGGTTGACGTTCTTGATGACGAGGAAGATGATATGGATTCTGACGAGACACTTGGGGATTGGGCGAAATTGGGGACAATGCGCTCTTCCCATCCTATGTACTTTGCTAAGAAGATGTCCGAGGTAAATGGTTGGAGGATAGATATAGTCTTTCACAAGCACCATTAAGTTCATCCTTGTTGTCTTAAATTTTGTGTAATGGAGTAACCTTCATTACTCGCACACATCATGCCAATTATGGCTTTGAGGCTTGGTTGGATGGTAGGGCTGACATTTTCTGTTTTGGTGGTGTATGCTCATCCTATAATGGTGAGTTTCTAGTGCTGCTAGAACGATGTTTGTTTTGCATTAAATGATTGGTATCACACTATGACATCACAAAATGACAAAACGTACTCTAGGGCTGCTGTACAAGATAAAAGATCTTAGGTGGGTGCCATCCTTACAATCGATTTTTCACGTTTAAGTGTAATAGGTTATAAAAAGTTGTGAATTTAAGCGCATAATTGGTTGCGTTTATGGGTATTCTTATGAAGATCAATTTGAACCTAATCTAAGTGGGTCATAGCATCTGTTTCTAGTTTAATATGAGTACCTTGGAATATTGCTGTTACTGGGTTGAACTCTTAGTTCTCTTTTCCAGGCTGCATCAGATAATCCAATGATGGATTGCATGTATCAACCTCCATCAGGCCTTTGTATCCAAGGTCTTTTGCAACCTGCCTTCATTGAAGAAAGTTCTGTTATAAGAAAACATATGTCGGATCGTCAATCTCATAATGATGAGACAAATAAAGTTGAGAAGCTTGTGGAGGACAGTCTAGATGTCCCTGGCATAAATGGTCATGATCATAATTCAGACTTAAAATCCTCATCTCAAAATGGTTCAATCTGGGCAGAAGAAGAGGAGAAAGATAAAAACTTGAGAACTGGTTCTTCATTTTACAAGCTAGAGATGGTCAAAATTCAGTTGATTTCTCCACATGGAAATCAGGCATGTTGATAGTTTCTCCTTCTTCTGCTTCTTTTTTATTTTATTTTATTTTATTTATTTTATGTTTACTTTACTTTTTTATTTTTTCCACTAGGTAATATTTACTGTTAAATCCTTTAGGAATTGGAGCATCTTATCTTCAAAGTCTTAACGTAAGTAGGAAACTTAGGATTGTATGCTGTTCTCTAGCTATAGTTTACAAACAGTCCTTGCTTTACTTAAGCACATGATTTATTTTTATTTTTATTTTTTCCCTTTTTGATTGGTTTACTTGAATTCCTCATCTTACACTTTTATTATGAATTTGTTCCACTTGAAAGCAAAATTAATTCCCTCATAAACAAATGTTTAGTGACACACTGATGCTCTAATGCTATTTGTTCATTGAATCAGATGGAAAAGTTGTCTTCAAAAAGACTTTTCTTGTTTTTGCCTTTCGCTGTTTTCACTTGAAATTGTCATGAGGAGAGCTCATCTAGATTGTTGACAATAACATTTGTAAAACAGGAACTGATTAATTGATGTTGTCATCATCGTTTGCTCATCCCAACAATTAGGAAGATTGCACATACATGCATAATAATCTTTTCATGCAGTGTCTTGATCAATCGATTAAGAATATTGCACCTTAGATTGGTCAGATTTGAATATTTGGAGCACCCCATCCATGTATTTGCTAAAGCAATTAGCCAGATCTTTTTCCTTAGTGCCACACTTTTTCTTACTTTGTGTTCATCTTATGCTGTTATAATTTTGTTTATAGTGATCATCTTATGCGTTGTGTTTACCTTTATGGCTTTATCTGATGCGTTACATATACCACTTATTTGCAGACTTTTGTTGAATTAAATGACTTTCAAAAAGCTCAACCAGATGCTATTGCACATTCAGCTCCTAAAATTATTTCTCGCCTCAAAGCTGGAGGGGATAAAACTATACAAGCTCTCAAGTCTCTTTGCTGGAGAGTCAAGAGTATTCAAGTAGAAGTAAGATACTACAGCACTTGTCAATAAACTTCTGTACATCAAGAAATGATCATGTGTGGAATTCATGGGAAACAGAAAATTAATTCACCTTACAATTTTTTGATCTCGGAGTTGAACTAGTTCTAATGAGCAATTTGTATACAGTGTCTGTCACTCAGTCTCTTGATCTTGTTCTTTGGTTTGTTTGCGCTCCGTGTGAGTTTGCTATGCTCAAATGAGCAGTTGTGGTGCAGTTGGTGTTCTTTGTTTGAAAGCCTTTTGCACAAGAGTCTTGTACGCTGTTACATAATTGTGAATATGAACCAACTCTGGGGGCACTGTTTTGTTGTATCGAAGACTACTTGGAAATGCATTTGAAGGTCAACTGATAGAACTGTTGTGTAGATCATTGCCACATGTTTGTGCTGCCTTAGCATTGTTTGTTTTTGGAAAAAGTTGACTTAGTGAGTAATCTTACGCATCAAGTTGAACTTTATCTTTGTAATAAAATTAAACTCAGCAGCTTGCCTTCACATTTTAAATTTTTTTCAAGAATATGCCCTCTGTTGTGTACCATGGTACTTGAGCTTTTGTCATAGTAACTTTGACATGCGAAGGATTTTTGGTCTTTTGGGATTTAGTAATCCCATTTAGGTATTTGAGGGTTAACCTCTATGATGTCGAATGTTTGTTGATAATATCATTTTGCTGCAGGAGGCTATACTAATTGGGGTAGACACCCTTGGTTTTGACTTGAGAGTTTGCTCTGGAAAACAAGTTCAAAATTTGCGGTTTGCATTCATTGCAAAGGTATGTTATGTGGTTTGCATTTATTTATTTATTTTTTTTTTTGCAAGCTCTTTCGTCTTTGATCCTATGTTGTCAGGAGCAAGGCAAGACCTGAGTGGTTAACTTTCCTCCTTATGAACGACCTACATCTATTATCGCTAAAAATTACTGCCTTGTCTGCTGAGTCACTTTGGGCGGCCTTTGACATTATAGAATTTACATCAACGTTGTTATTATATATATATACAATACAAATTTAAGAAATAGTTGGACAACCCAAAATGAAATTTGCTTCTTAAAATCTAGTTGTGCATGTAGGGCTTGTGCAGAGAGAGCTCCAAAATGTACTTTAGGATAGCTTTTGGCACAATATGATGTAGGATTACTAGCTCCTCTTTCTTACCATAATTCCTTATACTTGTGCTAAGATTATTATTTTCAAATTAGAATTATTATTTATTAGGAATTTGGAATATTTAGTATTTTCTATTTAGAGTTTAATTAGATTTAGAAGTCTAGGTTAGATTTAGAAGTCTAGTTTCCTTGTTAATCAAGTATGGCTTATCTATATAAAGATGTCATTGTAGTTTAGTTCATTCATTTAATTATTAATTATCAAGTTATCAAATCTCCAAAACCTATTATACTTTTCTCCCTCAATTTTTACAATTCTTTTATTCAATCTTCTTCCTCCTTAAATCTATTCCCCCTTTTGAAGATCTGTTCATTTTTTCTTCTAAATCTCTTTTTAATTCCGCATCAATTGGTATCAAGAGCCTCATTTTTTAGATTCTCATATAGAAAGCGATCCACCACCACCACTTCCGCAAACCCCCCATTTTTTTTTCCTCTCAATGGCTAAATTTGTTACAAAGGAAGAATTCAACAAGTTCGAATTAAACCTTGATTCAAAGTTTGAAGCTTTTGATGCAAAACTTGAAGTTTTGGAGACGAGACTCATGATTATGTTCAAAGAAGTATTCCCTAACTCTAGCGCTTTTGCAAAACTCAACCCTAGCACCATCACAAACCCTAACACCACCACTTTCACAAATACTAAAGCCACTTTTGTAACTTCCACCACAACTTATACAAGCCATAACATCTCCGCAAGCCATGAGATCGTCGATCCTAAATCTACAGCAAAAGATTTCCTCCCAAGCCCAATATTAAGCTTTTTATCATCTACACCACCTCCCAAAATTTTCAACTTGGAAACCCCAATTACACGTCCAACCCAACTTCCACCAATACCTACCTATAATCCTCAAGAAATTGAAATTGTGAGAGAAAAAGATGTTGTTTCGTATGTTAATTTTCCATTACAGGTTACCAAAAATGCTCCACATATTATGTATAAAGATCCCAACTTTCGAAGTTTACAGCTTGAACAAAAAAGTGAGATTTTTCAAAAGATAGAGTTTTTTTTATTGAAGGGGAGTACCCACCAACTTTTATCTTTGAAGATCCGTTTGCATTGTTCCCTTCCCCAATGGTTACATGTTATTCGAAAAAACGCAAGAAATATCATAAGAAGTGCCGTTGAAAGTTCGTTTGAAGCTTCTTTTGGATATGTATTTACTTCAAATAAAAGACTATGAAAATTTCACTCAAGAAGTTGAAAGAAGCGTTGAAAGATTAGAAAATGTTGTTTTGACAAAACAAGGTTATTTTTTTTTCTTATCATCAACTCGAAGTGAAGTTTTTTCAAAAGAAGGGAAAAATGATGTAGGATTACTAGCTCCTCTTTCTTACCATAATTCCTTATGCTTGTGCTAAGATTATTATTTTCAAATTAGAATTATTATTTATTAGGAATTTGGAGTATTTAGTATTTTCTATTTAGAGTTTAATTAGCTTTAAAAGTTTAGGTTAGATTTAGAAGTCTAGTTTCATTGTTAATCAAGTATGGCTTGTCTATATAAAGAGACCATTATAGTTTAGTTCATTCATTCAATTATCAATTATCAAATTATCAAATCTCCAAAATCTATTATATTTTTCTCCCTCAACTTCTACAATTCTTCTATTCAATCTTCTTCCTCCTTAAATCTATCCTCCTTTTGAAGATCTCTGCATCTTTTCTTCTAAATTTCTTTTAATTCCGCATCACAATACCTAATATAGCCATGTGCAGTTCATTTAACCATTGACAGTAGTATGTCCTCTAATTGAGCTCAATAGCCGCTATATGATTTGTGAGTTGGAACACTGATGTATGATTCCGTAGTACTTCAAGGAATATCTTCAATGCCAATGACCCATTTTTGGTTAAAATACCAACTGTTGAGTGTTTTATAAACTTGAATGAATGATTTCCTTGGTTATATATCCACAGTGGTTCTTGTAACTCTGATTTGGTACTTTTGTCTTTGATTTTTATGAATTGTGCTTTTGGTGATTTAGAACTTCCGTTCTTAGGAACAAAAACATCTAAACTAAACAGGAGTTTAAATGTGAACTCCTTCACATCTGTTTTCATTTTTTCCCATATGCTTGTACAGGCCAACTCTGAGTACAGTGCTGAGAGGCAACTTCACGATCTAATATTCCCAAGGATCCATCACAAGCCGCAAAAGAGGCAAGAAGCTCATTCAAAAGAAAGCTGACAGTACTTATCTCTGCACCAGGTTTCTTATTTGGTGGTTCTGATATTCTCTCAAGTGCTGACAACCAAATTTTAGCAGGTAAGAAGTTCGCTATATATATATATATATAATTTGTGTAAAAAAAATGTTATTATTTATGTAAAATCGGCCTTTTTGTTTTCTGGCCCATGCATTCTAGAATTATGTCTATTTGTTTGCCGGGTGATTTGACCAGTTTTGAAGTTTTAAAATTGTACTTAAGAGTCCTGAAGCAGAAATTTGTATAGAAGAGGGAATAATGAGTTTGGTCAAATGATTGGTTAAAACCTCGATGAGCAATGTTTCGAGGAGGCTCAGCATATAGGTTTTCTGCTACATATGACCGTGCTGGTTGTCTGTACTCTGTTCTGTAGTTCTTTTGTGTTTGAGAACCTTGAATAGGTATTTGAATAAGGTCGGTATGGGTATAACTTAGGATAAAATAAATAGTAAACAAATAGTGAAGGTTATCTTTTGACGAAGTTCTTTTGTGTTTGAGAACCTTGAATAGGTATTTGAATAAGGTCGGTATGGGTATAACTTAGGATAAAATAAATAGTAAACAAATAGTGAAGGTTTATCTTTTGACGAAAGATCATCATTTCTGAACAAATTCCTATATTTATATATAAGCACCTCCATATAATCAGATTGAGACATGAAGGCTAATGCCTATATTTGTTTTGGTACATGTGCAAAACAAATAAGAATCTGAATTGAGTGAAATTTTGTGTGAAGATGAACAGAGAGGGGAGATCATTGTCAGGTAAAGTGGGTCAATTTGCTTGAAAATTATGACCCTGATGTACTATAAGAAACCAAATAGAAATGTCAAGCCACATTTATCCCAGATGTGTGATATATGAAGCTCTTGATAAAGTGAAAGAGGTGCTGAAAGTGAGGTGTTCATCCAAGAGTTACATCTGAATGAAGTGCACGTGAATTATGGCAAATGCCCTGGCAAACTATCAAATTTAACAGCAAACCGAAAAGTTGAAAAATGAAACAAGGGAAAAGTTGAATATGTAACTGCAAAGGAAATGGAGGGAGTTCGGAAAATCGAGTAAGAGGTATGAATGAGGTGTAGTGGGAGATCAAGATCCAAGATCCAATTATATTTATAGCCGGGTAGATAATACCTGATTCCTACATTTGCTTTAAGCAGTCGAGCCTTTTTATTTGCAGGTACCACACGATGACCTTTGTTGGAAGAATTAACTGTCCAAGTATCAACAGGAAGGGACTCACCAAGCCATACAAGATTACTTGCTTTTCCCAAAGGATGCTCAGTAGTTGTTGGCGGTCTGAAAATACCATGATGGTCATATTTGTGATTGCATGTCATTGCATTATGTCTCCTGTGCACCAGATAGTATATTTCTCTTTAATTTTATTATTATTTTCTGGTGTTAATTGCAATGGAAATTATTCCTTATATTGTTTGTGTCAGTTAATTGATTTCACATTCTTTACCCTGCTGAGGAAGAATGGCCAAGAGTGACACCCTGCGCATTTGCAGTATGCAATAATAATATGATAAAGTTCTACAACGATCGTCCTAATTGAAGATGACATTTTTTGCTCCTAGAGTCGACTAAATAGTTATGCCTGTACTGTAAAGTGTCAGATACCCTTTGATGCTAAATACCCCTTTACAGTCTACACACAATATTCCCCCTCTGCCTCTAGTTATCATAATACTTTCCTTTTAGCCTTCTTACCACTGTTTTTCTTTTGGATTCTTAGTGTATTTGAAAAATTAGAAATTACTAATCAAGCTGACATATGTTAAAAGTACAATAATTGGCAGAGTTAGATGGGATAAAATATCATTGTAATTTTTTAACTTGATACATTTATTTACTTGATTGAACTCAATGATTTGCAAGTGAGACTGAAAAAGTTAAAAAGATGCAAACTGGGCGAGAAATCTAATAGGCTCTGTGTATCAATTAAACAATTTGAGCTCTGACATTGTAAATATACTTAGCAAGGAGAGTTGCAAGTTGCAACTCCGTGGTTCTATTTTTCGGTCTGATCTTCAATCTTCGGGATACAATTCCCAGTCATCCAATGCTGAGTGTACTCACCTTTAATGGGCTGAACAGCAACCCAACCTCAGCAGTCGTGCAGGTATTCATTCTTCATAAGTTCATAGTTTAATAAGATTTCTTTTTTCCTTTTCCACATAAGAGTGAACAGAATAGATTATACAGTTAGACTCCACTAGAAAGTTTTTAATAATTTCCAAGGGCCAACCTGGATTTGATTATCTATAACTGTTCTGGTATATACACAAGTCCTTTTTAAAAAAAATTTATACTTTCGAATCTTATCCTCCAAAACGTTACATCCGAAGTCATGAAACTCAACAAGAATACATCCCTCATTATCACTCTCTCTTCACTCAATATAATCTTCTTCCATCTATCAGAAATACCACCACAACCTCCATGGAAGATCATTCATCGTCTCCATCATCAGTATCTTCTCCAACACCACCACCACATCACAAAACCTACACGTTAACAACTTCTTCAATATCTTACACCAAGTTCACTACCACAACCAATGCAGCCAGCTTTCTCTTCCGACCTTGTACTGCATCCCCACCAACTTACATTTTAAGGGATATCTCCTTCACTGCACATCCCTCTCAAGTTCTTGCCATTGTTGGTCCTAGTGGTGCAGGCAAATCAACTCTCCTTGACATACTAGCTGCACGTATCTCACCTACTTATGGAACCCTTCTCCTCAACTCTTCACCTCTCAACCCTTCGTCATTCAGAAAACTCTCAGCTTATGTGCCTCAACATGATGCATCCCTCCCATTACTCACTGTCTCCGAAACGTTCATCTTCGCTGCACGTCTTCTTATCCCCAACACATCCCAAATTCCATTGATTGTGAACTCTCTCCTTGCTGATCTTCACTTGTCTCACCTAGCTAACACCCGTCTTGCAAGCAGTCTATCAGGCGGTGAGCGTAGACGCATTTCAATTGGTCTCAGTCTCCTTCACGACCCTTCTATATTACTACTAGATGAGCCTACATCAGGGCTTGATAGTGCATCAGCCTTCAATGTAATGCAGACTCTTCAATCCGTGGCAACATCTCGCAATCGGACTATAATCCTCTCCATCCACCAGCCTAGCTTCAAGATTCTTTCCACAATTGATAGTATTCTCTTACTATCAAAAGGAACAATTGTACACCATGGAACACTCTCTTCCCTTCAATCCTTCTTACTAACTAGTGGCTTTACAGTCCCTCCACAACTCAATGTGCTTGAATATGCCATGGAGATACTAAACCAACTTTGTGAGGATAAATCATTTGCACCACTATCACTTGTTCCTCCTCCCTCTACCACAACATGTCTCCCAAATGAAGATGCAAGAGAGATCATAAGATATAAGAGTTCAAGAATTCATGAAATCTTCACTCTTTATGGCAGGTTTTGGAAAATTATTTACAGAACAAGACAGCTTCTATTGACAAACACATTAGAAGCACTTGTTGTGGGTACTGTGTTGGGCAGCATCTACATTAATGTGGGATTTGATAAACAAAGCATAGAAAAGAGGTTTGGACTCTTTGCATTCACTCTCACTTTTCTTTCTCTCTTCCACAACTGAAACTCTACCAATTTTCATTAATGAGAGACCAATTATATTGAGAGAAACTTCAAGTGGAGTTTATAGGCTCTCATCTCATCTCATTGCTAATACACTAGTCTTCTTGCCTTACTTGCTAGTAATTGCAATACTTTACTCGGCTTCTGTTTATTTCTTAGTTGGTCTTTGTGCTACTTGGCAAGCTTTCTCCTACTTTGTATTGGTTATATGGATTGTAGTTCTAATGGCTAACTCCTTTGTCCTCTTCTTGAGCTCTCTTGCACCAAACTATGTCGCCGGGACGTCGCTTGTCACTATATTTCTTGGTGCTTTCTTTCTCTTCTCAGGCTATTTCATCTCATGTAAAGGTTTACCAAAGTATTGGCTCTTCATGCATTACATCTCAATGTACAAATATGCCCTTGATGCTCTTCTCATTAATGAGTATTCATGCCTTGTGTCAAGGTGTTTGGTATGGTTTGAAGATAGCAAACAGTGCATGGTGACTGGTAATGATGTTTTAGTGAATAAAGGACTTCATGAGAGGCAAAGGTGGACTAACATATACATCTTGATTGGTTTCTTTGTGTTGTATCGTGTTCTTTGTTTAGTTGTTCTGAGCAGAAGAGCTTCAAGATCAAAGAAATGAAGGCATAGGTGACCTTCAACGTTATTTGTTTTACTTTATTTTGTTGTATTGTTTGATTAAGCTTCAAGCAGCTGTGTAATGAATGTATAAGCTTCATCTAATTTACCAAGCCAATTATTATTTATCTCTCTCTCACGTACTATTTATGTTTCTTTTGTTATTGTATTCCTATTATATTTGAAATTAAAGCAATCATCACTTCAAAGAATTGCGCTGTGAAAACACAAATGAACAAGGCTTCGTACTAGGTGATCAAAAAATCAAACCAAATGATTCTAATATATACCAACTTAGCTTTCATTATGTGTCCTGTCAACTTGTTGTATTGTGTGGTTATAAACAAGTAAATGTTGAGAATCACGGTGAGTAGAATTCCCTCTCTGCATAGTTAATAGTTGAAAATGGACATATATGATAGATGGTAGGGTGTTATGTTTTGAAGAAAGGTTGTTCACTTCTTCCACGTACTGGCCAAAACTAAACTATAAGAGGCACATACATCATGCATGGACTTTGATTCACGGGCTTCGCCATTATTTTGTTCTGAGGGGTTGTCAGCTATTGCTTGTTTTTTTGTTAGTTTTGTTTGATTAAAATCAAGTAGTGCATGTTCACGGGCTATTCTACTATTGTATTTGTACTTTTGTACTAGCATGTGACTTGGTTGACAATTGGGCGTTGCGAAAAATGAAGATGAATTTGAACGTTTTCAAAGTCACAAGCAACGATCACTACCACTGCGGATAGAAAATGAGGAATTTCATTGCTGCACACAGCACACTATAAGGCAGAAGCAATGTTATTAACCCAAAGTCCCAAACAGCCTTTTGGAATTTGGAGTGTTGGGCCCAATTAATTACACATACTTATTTTTTGAACTAGGAATTACAGCCCAAGGACAAAGCCTAATAATAATTTCACCCAAGTCCAGCCTAAATTTAATTACGGATTTAAAAACGTCAGCAATCTTCATTAATAATTTTAAGTTTAGGACAAATCTTAATTAATAATTTTGGCTCAAAGACAAACTGGGCTGACATCATCCTATGTAAGGCATATAAAATTACACACACAGTATTTATATATGACAAAAAAATCTAAACAATATAAAATATAAAGTTTAGATTTTTTTATATGTAGGAGTTTAAATTTACACAATATTTTGTTGCAATTGAAGAAGTCTGTAAAATTATATTTACATAGTTGTCTTGATTATTGTGTAAATATAAATGGGTTCTATTATTGCCGGACCCCAATTTGTGTTGGGGATTTCATTAAAAACTATTATTAAAGAAGTATTCGTTGGTTTGAAAATCTAAAAAATTATTACAATTATGTCATTGGTCAAAAATTGAATTGAACCCCAAACTTAAACCACCGGTTAGGTCGTTTGAACTAAATCCCTAACGACTTGGCGCGTTTGGGACTTAGTTAAACGATTCGCCGAAGTCGTTTGATCTAAGTTCCCAAACGACTTGGCCACACCGTTTGGGACTTATTCCAACGACCCGCCACATCATCGGTCAAGAGCATAAAAACGTAACTTTGAATTTTTCAAAGTTTAAATCCCAAACGCATGGCGCCACATCATTTCAACTAAGTCCAAACGGCGTGACCATATCGTTGGAGACTTAACCCAAAACGATGGCCATATCGTTGGAGATTTTCTAAGTCCAACAAGTGTGACCATTTTTTATAAGTCAAATCCCAAAGCATACATGGCCACATCATTTTGGACTCAAACCCGCATTGTGTGGCCACGTCGTTTGGGATTTGAACTGAAAAAAAAAAATTCAAAGTTACGTTTTCGGGCTCTTGGACCGGTGTGGGTCGAATTCGTTTGGACTAAGTCCTTAAACGGTGAGGCCAAGTCGTTTGGAACTTAGTCCAAACGACCGGGTTGTTTGGACTAAGTCATTAAACGGTGTAAAAATCGTTGGGGATTTCTAAATTCAAAACGACTGGCCAACGGGTCGCTTTAAGTTTGGGGTTTCAAATTCAATTTTTTGGAAATCAATGGCATACTTGTAATAATTGTTTTTTTTTTGGATTTTTTGAAATCAATGACACACTTGTAATAATCGTTTTTTTTGTGGGAGTCCGCCCAACACAAATTGGGGTCTGGCAGTAACAAATACCATATAAATTTACATTGTTGATGTCACGGGTCAGTTTGTGTTTTTTTTTCTTTAAATCCGTAATTAAAATTCAGGATGGAGTTTTCAGCGCAAATCCATGTTTTTGAAGACCCAATTACTTGTTGGGGAGTGTTTTGGTTGTGAGTTGTGAGTTATGCACAATCTTTCGGTGATTCGGGACTCACAACCTCTCATGCAAGATGAATGTTTCATTGAACATCACGACGGGCGATGTTGCTGGGTTACATGATCAAATCAGGTAAGGGAGAAATGTTTCAAGTTTGCCACAAAATGGGCGTGGATGGATCGGATTTGGACCCTACCAAATTGGTTACCTACCTTTAGTAATTGGGCCAGGAACCCTTTTCACCTGTTTGCTAGCCCAATAAGCTAAATTGTTTTGACTTTTGAGAGACATGTCCGCTGACAAGAAAAGGATCATGTCTGGCTCTTTGTTTCCGAGCAAAGGAACACTGAAATGGCTATCTATTAACAGAAAGCGTTACGTCTGTAAACTTGCAAGCATACCACATGGTTTGAAAAAGACCTCCTAGACCAACAATTTGTGAATGAATAGATTGAAATTTTTTGCATAATAGACGAAGCAAAAATCTAGACATATAAGTGGCAGTAGGATTTTATCTCGGCAATAATGGTACTAAGTGGATTTAGTTTTTTTAAGTGTTAAAGAGGGTGTTTTGCATGTGTTTGGTGTATTTTGAGGCTTCGTTTATGCACAATGTCGATATGATTTTATGATTGGGTCTCTACTCTCTACGATGAATTATTCCATTCTATATTCAACTATGCATATTAATTGTGGGGAGGGGTTTTAGGGAAGATAGCACGTAAACAAACTCAAAATCGTTAGAGCATTTATAAGTTTCGGATTAGACTAATATTTTTATAGATATGATCTCATAACTATTCTAAACATTGTCACAAATAATAAAAAAAATAAAAAATTTCTAAACTTGCCAAATATAGTATAAAAAATGGTGAAAATGAACGGTCTACAATTAGCTAAAATTTGTAAATTGTTAACTACATTTTGCAAATTTGAATTTTTTGATTTTTTTTTTTATTATTTGTGACAATATTTAGAATAATTAGAACATCATATAAAAAAAAAAAAAATAATAATTTAATCCGAAACTTATAAATGTAAAAATAAAATACAGAGAATGGGCTTGAAGCCCAGTGTTTCAATTTAATTACGGAAAAAAGACACAGCTTTTTCTAATTATATCAAAAGCCCATCCAGTCCATTTGTTGGCAATATTACACAATTGTCCCTTAAAGAGAAATCAAACTAGACAAATATGCAACATTCATGTTGCAGTCAACAACATATGCAAATTTCAAAACCCTAATTCCCCAAATTAAACCTAAATTTTGAAACTCTAATCCTACTTCCCCAAATTAAACCCAAATTTTGAAACCCAAGTTCCCCAAATTAAACCCTAGTTTCCTCAAATTAAACCCAAATTTAAAATGAAGAACCCTAATGAAAAAAAAAGAAAAGATTCAAACGATAATGTGCAAGCAAACACAAGATCTACTACAAAAAAAATAGAACAAGATGGCAAAAGGTTAGATACCAAATTTCATTGATAGTTTCACAATTTTGATATATTAGGATTTTCATTTTATGAAAAATTGGTTAAAGTGTGTTGAATGTATTCAATATGCAACATGAGTGTTGCATCGAATATACTTAGATTTTCATTTGCAATCGGTCACTTACCATCGCAATATGGATGTTGCACTATCAAATCCAATGCAACATGGATGTTGCAAAGTGTCAAATCCCACTTTAACATGAGTATTTTTGGGTCGAATGCAACATGAGTGTTGTTTGAGGTTTAAATTGGTGATGTTTGTTTGAGTTTTTGAGGCATGTTTTCCATCAAAACATCCATGTTGTAGTAAAAAGCACTAATCAAACATTCATGCTGCGGTCGAATTGGTTGCAACAAGCTACTAATTCATTATTTTTCTTTTCAGTTACATGAACAAGGGAAGGCCGCTAAATCTAAACTGAGCCTTCCGAAACAAACTAAAGATGCAACTACCTCAACGAGCAAAAACCCAAAAACTAAAGGCAAAGAAAAGATAGAAGAGAAAGGTAAAGAAAATTTGGTGAAAAGCGAGTTGTTGAATTATAGGTCCAGTTTAAAGTCAATGATTGATATTATGGATTTGATTAGAGCTGATATAACGGAAGTGCATAAGGAAAAAATGATAGATACACCATTTGCAAATCTTTTTAGTGTCTTTATTGAAAATAGGGTGAATGTTAATACCACAATAAAAGCAAATATTGATGTTTGGTCAGTTTTGAAGGCATACAAAATTCCTTATTAGTGCTATCAGTTTGATACCTCATCAATTTCATTAATGATATCTTTGAGAAGCTGGCTCAGGAATCTTCAAGGCTTGCAAGGTACAACAAGAAGCCCACCATCACTTCTCGGGAGATTCGGACTCATCGCTCGTCTTGTTCTTCTTATTGAATTGGCTAAGCATGCCGTTTCTGAAGGCACCAAGGCGGTTACCAAATTTACTAGTTCTTGAAAATGTTTGTTTAGGGTTTGTTTCAATGTTTCAATGTTTATGTCTTTAGTATTTAGTATTAGAATGTTTCAATGTATATGTCTTTAGTATTTAGTATTAGAATGTTTCAATGTTAGTGGTGTCGATGTAATATATAGTTGATTTAGAACCTATGAATCAGAGTTAGATATTTTGTGAATGAAATTAGGGTTTCTGGTGTTCTCTATTTTGGTTGATTTCTTCATTCGTTTTACCTAGTTCAGATCTGAGATGGTTTGATTACAATGCCAATCTGGTGTTATTGGCGTAAATTTCTGTAACCAGTTATAATTGATGATGGTTATGGATCTTGAATTGGAATGATGGCGTTTTTAAGAAAATGTTAGCATAATTGTAAAGTTTGGTTACTTTTTTATGCCTAAATTGATGAAAGGTTGTGGTACTGAGGCTTCTGTTTCGTCATTTCTTGAAAATTTGGTACTTCATAAATCCCATTTTGTGCTTAGGTTTATTCTTGTGAATTGTGATTGTTGTTATGAATGGTATCCTTGTCCAATAGGGGTTGCAATGTTTTGTTGTGTTGGTGGGCATCATAGTGAATGTGTAGTAAAGTTCAGACCCTATATAGGATGATCTACAATCCCTGCAATTTGTATCAGTAGACGTTGAATGCCTCATCAGCCAGTTGCTTCCTAAATTCCAAGTTTCTAATAAATGGGGCTAGCTTTGTCTACATTATGAGTACATGATTCCAAAGACAAAAACACCAAGTTTAAAAGGAAGCATCAAACTATGTAGTTGCAAAGACATAGCATGGCATCGTAGAAATGGAGAAGTCTCCTTTAAAAGAGATGGGTTCGAGAAGTCGCGACGATTATTTAATCGCATGCAATATGAATGTTTCACTCTCAATTACAAACCGCAACATGAATGTCAGACTCTCACCACTGACTACAATAGATCGCAACATGAATGTTGCACTCTCAATTACAACCGCAACATGAATGTTTCACTCTCAATCACGACAATGAATGTGCATCGCAACATGAATGGTGCACTATCAATTACAACCGCAACAAGAATGTTATACTTTCAATTACGATCGCGAACATGGATGTTGCAGACTATCAATTATAACCGCAACATGAATGTTGCACTATTAATTACGATCGCAATTGATCGCAACATGAATGTTGCATTGTCAATCACGCCGCAACATGAATAATTTTACAGCTATAAATTTCATTATAACAAATGAAAAATAAAACAAACCGACTAGCTTAATAATCTCAAATGAGTATCAACATTCCATAAAAGTATACAATGAATATCAATTTTCATTAATAAATGTCAAAAGACCAAACTTAAAAATCTCAATTAAGACAACTAAAACATATGGTTTGCCGAGAACATCAAAACCGATCATAGACTAACGAATCACACCGGTGCTTTAATTCTTTTCTTCTTGGGTCTACCGGGACCAATCTTCGGACTACACGGATAAACCGCAGGAGAATCGGGCATCGTCTTGGCATAAAACCATTGAACCGGCTTGATAGAATGTGAGTAGCATTGCCCTCAAACGCGATCACCGTATATCCTTCATCAATGTAGCCATAAAAGGAATCACCCTTACTACCAATACAGCAATAACATGTATGCAAGGGAAATTACCGAAATCTCATTTTTGACATCGATAATTGAAGAAGGCGGACCAATACGACTCATGAGAGTTAAATTTTGAAGGATATAACTCCAAGAACATTAAAATCTATCCTACAACACAAAATTGAAATGAAACTAAAAATTACAACAATTCCATTATCTTAAAAGAGTGCAAAGTTATATTATTCATGAAAAAAAATGATCAAATACGAGATGACGATAAGTTAAATTATCGAAGAGTCAATTTCCATCTTTTTTGCCCTAGATAACATAATAATAGAAGTGTAGGTGTAAATAAATGTACCTTAGTGGTGACATTCCGAAAGTCCAAAGAAAAGGAGAACAAAGAAGAAAAAAGAGAAAAGATCGGCCTCAATTTCAGGTCAAAATCACGATATGAGAAATCACCATTGCCAATTGAGGAAGAAAAAATTAAGAACAACTTTCATATAAAAGGGTATGTAAGGTATTTTGAAAAAACAATAAAGGTGCGGTTGGTTTTTTCTCACAAACTCACCGAAAACGAAACCTTTATTTCGCACTTTTACAAACCGGGTGGGCTTTAGACATAATTCAAAAAGTCAACGGGTTTTAGGCTAATAAAGACCGGAATCAGGGTTTTGAACCTAGTTTTATGAATAAAATATGCCCCACCTAATTCTGAACTTCTGAAGTCGTGCTCCCACCTAATAAATACAAAAATTAGTCGAAACTTTTTGAAAAAGGCTTCATTTAAAATTAGTAACAGTATAAATATATAAACACACGTGGCAGACAGAGATAAAGAAAAAGCGGGAGTAGGGATGATGACTCAGCGGCGAGCGATGATGAATGGTTCGACTCAGATGGCTTTGCCATCTGTAAATGTTGGTCAGGTGAACTCGTTGAGAATAGCAGCAGTTGCAGACCGGTTATTAAACAATGTTAGACCCGGTATTCGTTTTGAACCTGCCGAGTTTTTCCATCTCTGTATCTCCTTAGCCAGGTACTCTTTTTTTCTTTTCAACTCTTTTACATTTTTTTTTTTTAATTTCAAACCCTAGTTGTGTTTCTTTGACGAAATGCAGGGGTATCGATTTTGCTATTGCCAACGACGAAATTCCAGCGAAATCTCAGGAGTTACCTTCACTCTTGAAAATGGCAAGTCTCATATTTGCATCATTCATTTATACTTTACTTGTATGTTGTATGTTATGACATTGTGAATTTGTGATGATGCCAGGTATACCAGCGCAAGAATGACGACCACCTTCGAGTCGCTGTTATGGTGCTAATGATTTCTGTAAAGGTCATTTTTTTATCCTATGCTTACATTTAGTTGTAAAACAAACATTTTCGTACACACGAATTTACTCATGTTCTATTTACTTTGGTAGAATGCTTGTAAGAATGGATGGTTTGTGGTTCAAGATGCTGATGAACTTCTTACCCTAGCTAATGAGGTTTTGCTTAATATTTTCTCTTCATCTTAAGTCACTCATTCTGTTTAATCATCTTTTCTCGATAAATAGTTCAATATTTTCTGGATGTCCAGATAGGGAGGAGCTTCTGTAATCCAGCAGATATCAACATTGAACCCAGTAGTCTTCCTCACATTATCTCTAATGTTATGTCAAGGTTTGAGATGTCATGCTTTTCTTCGTTCTTTGCTTTGTCCGTTATGTTACTGAATTTTCCTTTTACATCTTGACGCATTCTTCAACTAGTTGAGTCTTGTCTTTCTAGCTTTCAAGTTATATTTATAAGTGGATTGTTTTTATGTGTGTGGAAAAAAGATCGAGCTTCTACCACCTAAAGAGAGGCTCTGATCTATTCTTAGTTCTTCGCTATTTGTTGAGCCCACGTTGATATGATGTCATGGTCAAGTAAAATGTAAGGTAGCAAACTTAGGTGCTCGGTTGCAAGAAATTAGGAGCTGCTACCGAAGCGTAATACTAGGCAAACCACTTGGAATCTGAGCCAGTTCCACGGTTTGATTCTATTCCTTTTGATGGTTCAAAGTTGGAAGTATTCAGGAGAAAATCCAAAAGTCTTACTAACAAAGTAGAATGTTCCATGTACGTTTCCTTTCAATAAAAGATAAAAGCTTGTATCAAATTCGAAAAAATGGAAATTTGTGGTCATCGCTAAAACAGAGAAGTATTGCAACTTTCCATAAAGAGATTCAACAACTTAATTTAATTCAACAAAATAAGGTGAAACAGTGAAACCTAAGGAAGACGAGAGTATTGCCACAAAAATTCCTGACTGAAAAGGAGAAACTGAACTTCATGTTTTGTCTTTAGTCTATTCTTAGGTTTTCTATAGCATGTATCAATATAAATGGAAGTTCCTATTCTGGTCCAAGTAGTTAGTCACTGTATTAGGTCATTGTTAGTTTACATTTAATTGTTCACTTTGTTATACTGCAGATTCTTTCCCCGAATGAAGATTGGCAACGTACTTGCCTCTCTTGAAGTCAAGGTTAGTTTGTATATGATTTTGTAACCTTGGTTGAACTTCTTTATTTAGGTTCTGTTTCTATTGTGAATGTTTATTAGATTTTGTCATGTAATCAAATTTCTCCATTTGAATTCCCAGTGCATCAATTTAATTATAGGGTTATAGCACCTTTGGCTCTAAACATATATTATGGTGTTCTCCATTTCTTGGAGCCAGTTGTAAAGTAAATTAGGAATTTGGTTAATAAGTCTTGACTTTGCCGTGTTTTGTGGTAGACATGCTGTTAGAGAATGCAAAATCATGAGCGTACAAGTCAACAAACAATTGGTTAATATTTACAATTACAAGACATGACTAACATGGGACTATGCGTACAAGACACGAGACGTACGTCTTGCTCCATATGCAGTGAAGGAATTGGGTCAATCACGAGGAGTTAATATATTTTTCAGACTGGATGGGCGAAAAATCCCATTCTTAAATTCTATTTCTGCACCATTGGGAATCATTAAGACGGAACTTTTATGAGTTAACTTAGCTTTCTTAGATTATACTGTTAGTGATGTGTGTAGTAATAATTGGACTGTCTTAGATACTGCCTAGATTGGCAGCCTTGTTGTATTGTATAATGCTTTAGATGAAGCTGGAGTCCCTGATCCTGTTACTGGTATATAGAAAATAATGTCACTACTTTCTGTTCTGTTGTTGGAGCATACGTCAAAACAAATGTTCTTATTCTTATGTATGTAAATTTCTTCGATAAGTAATACAGATAGATGTTCTTTATGGTATCCAAGGGCTGCTAAATTTGGAAAATTGGATGTGTCGGTTAACATTTTTCTTGTTTCATAGCCTGGCTTTGGAGCTTTTGTGGTAGATTTCCACATCTCAAAGAAGGCCTCCACGGCAGAAGAGAAAATAGTAAGCAGATTCTGATTTTCATTTTTGTAAAGAATCAACTTTTCATAGCTAGTTAACTCTAGGAGGAAAAAGATAGATCTTGGTTATTCATGTAGTCATCTTCTGTGCTAGATCCCTTACAAACTGTACTATTTTGTAGTGGTTGCTTCCTTACTGCAAAATTAAGCCAAGTTTGTAACGCCTACCTCTTCTTTCATGTCCTGCAGCGGCTGTTTGTTGTTCAAACGGATAGTATTTCAACCTCAGCTTGTCTTATTAGCCCACCAAAAGTGAAGTACGGCACTGTCTTCCTTAGATGCTCTGAGATAATTGTTATTTAGATTTATTGCAAAAATAATTTTTCACATGATATTGTAGTTTCTTGTTAAATGGGAAGGGTGTAGACAGAAGGATCGACATTACTATGGTTTGTGCGGCTCCTCAATATTGTTGGTTAAATAATCTTTATTTATCCTCCTGCCTCTCAGTGTGAGGGAAGTACCAGAAACTTTATTTACATTTGTTTGTATGTCCCATTCTCTTTCCAGGATACTGGACCCCAACTTCCAACAAATGTGACTGCAATGCTCAAATATGGGACTAATCTTCTGCAAGCTATTGGGCAATTCAACGGTATGCTTGAGACTAGTTTATCATCTACCGTCCTAACTTTATTGTTTAACACCAAATCGTTTGTCAATTTATAGCATGTAGAAACTTTCAGACACGCCCTGACCTTTCTAAACCTGATACTAAATTCCATTAACTTTTATGGATGTGTACTTAAATTTGTGTCACCACACTGTTTTTGACATCATAATTTTGCAGATGATGAACCATCCTTGAAATGAATTGCTTCAGCTCTGATGTGTTGGTATTGTTTTACAGGTCATTATATCATAGCTATGGCCTTCATGAGTACGATACTAACTACTGATGTGCCAGTTTTACAAGATTATGTTCAACCGGTTACCGCTGCCCCGGAATCAGGTAAGGTGAAAACCTAAAGGTCCATGGCTATTGGTTACCTTCAGTTGTCTCTTTCAGTACTTAGGAAAGAAATTAACAACACATTTGTTGTATGAAGCAAGCAGTGAGACGTAATCAGTTGATAGTTTTATGTTTGGACTGCGAACATCTTGCTTTATTGCGGAGAATGTGATGCTAATTGTATTTATATAAATAATCCTAAGTGGTTTTGCTAGTGCGATTATATAACAAGCAAACAGGGTTGCATCTAGAACAGAATTTAAAGAGCACTTTCACAAGAAAAGGAAAAATAAGAAAGAACAAAGAAATTCGGTGAAACCCAATCTAGGCCAACCCTAAGTATTATTATTTATTATTTATATATAGGATTACTGTGCGGTTTATAATCAAATGGGGGAAACAGTTACCATTTAATATTTAAAAGGATTAGTAGAACAATCATTTCTTACAAATAGTCAAATTGAACTGATTCATGAATCAAAATCTGATAATTTATATGGTATACATTTATCTGTTGCTCACGCGTTTCATGTCTCACTTTTCTCGTCTGAGTTAAGTTAGTTAAATTTGGATTTGGAAGTGTGCTAAAATCATTAGATTCACATCTAAATTGAAATTGGCGTCTAATGGTTGTCAGCTGTCGCACACAGAAATTTAATCTTCTGCTCTGCATGTGGCTGAAAATTTTGAAATTTAGAATTTGGATTACTTTCGTAATAGAAACTTGATGAAATTTCATTGTTGCTTTGAGTTTCAACTTATTGGTGTATGGTTAACAAATCAATTTGTGTTACTGATTTGATTTTGCCACTATATGTATATTTCAACTTAATGTTTTATTGAAATATAGTAGTGCTGGTGCACAACCTAACAGAACTTATGGGTTTCCTTTGACACTAGATTCTGAGATAACTGAAGGTTCATCCCGTATGTCGCTTAACTGTCCAATAAGGTTTGTTCAACATCCTTTGTTGGCAATATTCTTTTTTCGTATCCTGAAAATTTGCATTAACTTTCATATTGTTTTGTTGTTTCCTTGAAATGCACCTTGTAAAGCACTGTCTAAGACAACTGACAAAATTATTATTTTGCTTTGTCCTTTATGCTCTTTGGATTTACAAGTATCCTTCACAAATCATAACCCTATATCTTGTTCATAGTGATCTCCAAAGAAGACCTCGACAACCCTCTTACTTTTCTTTTTCTTCTCAAACATCATGTTAATATGTTTCTCATCTTTGAAGTTTCATTCAACTTCATAAGACAGTATGGTGTCTGAAACTTCTTTTTTGTTTGACTTATTGGGAACTTGAAATGATTCAAACACATGGATTGTAAAGTACAATTCTGAATAATTATAATTTAACTTTTATGTTATTTCATTTTAAGAATTGAGACTTAAAGACTAATAGTTACTCGAGTAGTTGAGACTTGAGGCTTGTTCTGTGTTTCTATGTTCTCGTTGTTATAGTTGTGTCATTGTGCAGCTTAATATTGGATGTTGCTGATCATCATCATTCACTAGCCTAAGTCTAGTACGAACTTTATACTTCAAACATCAACTCAATGTATATCAACATAAAAGTGATGTAAAACCATGTACAAAGTGGTGGCGATGGATTTATTTTAATTAGGTATTTTCAGGTGAGATTGCATACTGAGAAAAGTAGATCTCAATGTGCTAGATGTGTCCTTGGACCTAAGGCCCAACCTATTGAGCCTAGCGCTTTTAACAACATAGATATAGTTTGAGCCATCAAGTCTTTTTCCGTTATCAACGATATATATATAGATTTCTTCAGCAGTAAATATACATATACAACCTATATGCATGGGTCCTTCTCTCTGTAATATTTATGTGTTAGAATGTAGAACTTGTTGACATTTATAGTCCCACTTCAGGCAGTTAAAGCATTTCATCATGAAACAAAAAGATCCTGGGGCCACTCCCCTCATGGTCAATTGGCAGATGCTCCAAATCTAAGAGTGTTGGCTTCTTCTTCTGAGGCTGACTAAGCTTGTAGATCTTTCACAGTCTCCTTCTCTCTGTTTTTTTACTGTTATTATTATGAGCATTAGACTTTTCTTCTTGTGGACACATCCTGTTCGGTTGATCTATTAAATATGTATTAAGCAATTTCTTCTTTACAGCTTCACGCGTATGAAAACTCCAGTTAAAGGACAACTCTGCAAACACCATCAGGTAAGTTTCTGGTCCAACCATGCTATTGAGTGAATAAGAACCTGCCAGGTAGAAACTTTGGGATGGTTTAGCAATATCAGAAATATTTGGAAAAAAAAAAAAAAAAAAGAAGGAAAGATTGAAAGAAAAGAATTGAAGTGAGTCGTGAAATCAGAGTCTAGATTCGTCTAAGTTTTCTGGACATTTATGGAAAAAACTATATGTCAACCCAAGTGACTAGGTGTTTAGGAATTAAACTTGAGCATGTCGTTGTGAAGGCTATTATCACCTGACCCAAAAGCTATTATCACCAACCCTAAAGGACTTAATTAATAACACGTTAAAAACTCCCCAGATGACCCTAGTGAGTTTCGAACTCGAAACCTCCCCCATGGGAGGAGGGGTGCACTACCAGTTGAGCTGCAAGCTCATGTGCCATTAATGCTTCTATTATAGTGCTTCTCAAAAATAAAAAAATAAAAAATAAAATCCTTGGTAGGTCAATTCAGGCCTCTGAATGTTATCCCTCAGATGGAGATCTTTTGTAATTCTTTGTACATATGGTTATTAGAAGTATTTGATAGCACAACATACCTTTGAAAACTTCTGTAATTCTTGTGTAGTGTTTTGACTTTGAAAACTACATTGAGATCAACTCAAGAAGACCATCTTGGCGTTGTCCTCACTGCAACCAGTCTGTCTGTTACATGGACATACGTATCGATCAATATATGGTTAAGGTGAGTTTGTCTGGACTACTTATGCTTAGGGTCATTGGTGTTGAATACTTTTACATCCATCAGCCATCAATATTAAATTGGCTACTGAAAGGAGTTTGGAGGGCAATCTGCACATCCTTCTCCACTCAATTATATCTACATACAAGGTGTCTCTCGATTCAAATTTTTCTAAAAGTTGATACTCTGTTACTCAGGTATTGAGAGAGGTTGCAGGAAACGAATTGATGTAATTGTTTCAGCTGATGGATCCTGGAGGCCTGTAATGGAAAGTACTGGTCAAACAAACGTACAAAGTGACAGTACCCTCGGGCACGATGGGTCGGAGCAGTGTGAATCTACAAGATTGTCAAACACAATTACTAATGTTGTGGACCTTACTGTGGAAGGTGCTGAGGAGAATGATGTCAACAATACTTATGAAACTGAAGATCGCAAACCTTTGAAGGATGTGCTTCCTGGTAGTTCTGTTGCTATGGTTCCTTTGGCATCAGATATCATGAATACCTCTGAGATTACTCCAAACCACTTTCCTCCAATTGAGGATGATTTCTGGTCAGGAATATCCTTTACACGTTCTTCTACCTTTAATGGATCAGCAGCACCAACTGTTTCAGAATCCCCTGCCACGAATTGCATGAGGACTCCTTTGGTAGGTGATCCTGTATCTCTTCCACTTAATCGAGAAGTTGTAGATGTGTGCGTGGGGCAAGGGACACGACATCCTTGGTACACCAAACCCAATTTTTGTCTCCGGTAACATACAGTTGCAGCATTCACAGGAATATTGTGATTCCCGGCAGTGGTTGAGGAATGTCAGCAGAACTCCAGTAGCAGTTCAGGCTCTTCCAGCTCAGAGTCAAGTACCTGCCACACATATTAGGGCAAGACCAAATTTTATTTCCATTAGTGGTGCTTATCAGACTCCTGGTTTGCCACCTACAGATGTTAATGGTGAATCTGAAAGACAGCAACAATTTCCCCAATCTCGTCTTAACTCCCCTTCTGCTCCTGACATGGGTTCTTATTCTGTGCCGCAGGTTGGTTTCTTCATATTACGTCACTCACTTGGGGCACATGCCTGGTTACTATAGCATGAAGGCAGGGGTTTAAGCTAACTTAAAATGTTCTAGGGCAAATAAAAGATATAAACTGCAATTTCTATTTGAATATTTTCCAACAATAGCAACAGTTATAGACTTATAGGTTTGTCATGAAATGGTGCGGCCATACATTCCAGCACCTCGGTAAGGAGATGTTCCACATGGGAACTTGCATAATGCTGATAACTGTGGGTTTTGCTAACATGACAAGTTGTTGAATATTTATTTTTACTTTAATTCTTATTTAGAACAAGATATGAATTTGAGAACTGTAGGAAGTATGCAAGTTTAACAACTCATATGGTAATGGAGCTTAACTTGAGTTTAAGTTCATATGCTTTTTTATTTGGCTTAATATTTGGTTAGTTCTACTTTAATTCATGTTAGAAATAAGTAACTGGTTGTGCTTCTCTTTACGATGTGTGATATGCTTATGTCTTGCATTAATAAGGTAGGATTACTTTAGTTACAGGGTTACACCCACATTTAGAACCTCGCAACATTAGAGCACATCTTTTCACATTTGATACATGTACTGACAATACGTTTTAAAAGAGTCAAATCTGGTGGACCAATTTAACTTTTTTTGTCCTAAATCTTATGCTTTCATCCGTTAATAAAGTTACTGGTTCTGTATATCTTTTCCGAACGCTTCTCTGCTCAGTTTACCTATGTTCCTGGCAGAATTGGGATCATCAAGGCCGCCCATACATTCCAAGTCCATTGCAACAGGTTGTTGGGCTTCCAGCAACAAGTCAAGTTCCAGGTTCCTACAGAGGTTCTTCTGGGCTTCCGCCACCAGCAGCAGTACAAACATCTTCTCATTATCATCCCCTGCAAGTTCAGCAAGGAGGACCACTAGGTGCTGGTGGTCAGGAAGTGGGAGGTGCAAGTAACTTGCATAATCGTCTTAGAGCCGCAGCTAACCGTTCTGTCCAGGTTGCAAGATCACCACCCGCCGTACCTGTTCAACTCCAAGCACCTGGATCATCTTTTCCAATGATTGTCGACGGGCATAGGGGGATAAATACAGCACATGTTGCAAGATCTAATGTCTTGAACGAATTGCCATCAGATCAGAACTGGAGGCCTGCTGGTCGAATGAGAGGAGCTCTATCTGGTCAGGCTTATTCTGCTGCTCTTAGCCAGTATATGGTTCAGCCAACTCAATCGGTTCAAGCTGCATCACCACCACCACATACAGCGCCGCCTTATAGTGTTTCTCAGCAACTCCAGATACTCATCTCCAACAACATTAATTCCCATGGACCTTCACAGCAGGCTCAAACAAGGACTGGAGGTGCTGCAGCTGGACAGGGGCATCATCCCTAGTCATCCTCTAGCTGTAGTCCTTTGTATGGATGTGCAAATTTTGTCAGCTGTAGATTGTAGGGTCAATTCAGTTAACAGCTTGTAAAGTTTTTGGATTTGGAGGAGTGATTAGTCTAGTGGTAGATTTGATGTATATACAGTTGCAACATTTCATACCGACGTAGTTTCCACTTTCGTCATCTGCTTCATGTTTTTATGTTACTTGAAATAGGAAATGCTTTACTTGAAGAATGAGTTGTTAGCACAGTATTGAAAGAGATTAGTATACTTAAAGAATGAGTTCTCAGCAGAGGATTGACTTATACTTGAAGAGTTCAGAGATTAATGTGCTTTAGTTTGGTAAGGCTTGTGTAAGTGGAAATTATTTGCGAGGCAATTGTTCACTGTTCGGCAGAAACAAGAGAGAGAGGGCCACAAAATTTGGCTGTGGTTGGCCAAGTAAAAGTTTTCACGTGAATTTGCAGGGCTGTGCTAGGAATTGGTAGGTGTCTGGGTGTTTCAAAGATTCTACCTGGGAGCTCCTGAAAATTGCGAGAACATGTGAAATTGAAATGGGAAGTACTGAAGAAGTGCTCACCATAATTTTTATCGACTTTTTAATGGTGGAAATAGCTACTATGTACTCAGATTCTCGTAAGCACCCTACTTTAGCCCAAAACTACTCTGTTTTAACTCTTCCGTATCCACGGAAATCATAAAAAGCAAGGCAGATAGATATATATAAGCACATTTTTTTAATCACAACCTCCGTTGGTGAAGATTTAAACGTTCACCATTTGGAGTTGCACACTCGCACCCCACACTTGATACGATAGAGAAAACACTTACTGTCCTACGTGTATAAATACGGACATGAGAATTCCCAACAATGGAAGAAATTTTCAGACCCCGTAAAAACAATTACCATGTTGTATCGTACTTTGATCGAAGTAAGGATTTACCAACAAAAAAATATGAACTCGAAAAACCTATATCAAATTTTGACATAGATTTGAATCAATGCGACCTATTAAAAGAGTAACCCAAGAATCGGTGTAACCACAGCTAATATTTAGACCCATTAAATTATTTCTGTGGCTTCAGTTGTCACCGAACTTCACAAGATCTACCAGGAACTTCTTGCAAGGAAGCATAGTCTACCCATTATTTAAATAAACAAAGGTCTGACAATATTATAACCTATATAACGACTAGTACTAGTATAAATGTGTCTTTGTTAAACTCATTCTGCAATCTTAACATAAAACCAGCCTCGCAGTCAAACAGGAGGGACAACTAGTTCAGCCAAAAAATAAACAGAATAACCAAGCTACTAAATTGGACTGATTACAAAAACCAAAACACAAGTAGAGAAAGATGTAGAATGGCCAAAGCAGTTTTCAGTACTCCCATTTCTTCATCTCCATACCATCAGGAGGAGACCCCTCCACTTTCTTTGCTCCCACCTCCTTCCAATTAGTTGAAAGAACTGTTCCATTTGATTCAACCTAAAATGAGGAAGAAGAAAAAATGCAACAAAACCTGAGACCATTACTCGAACAAATACTCAATGACATCTTAGTAACTTAATTTATACAGCAAGCCAACGGATAATGCAATATAGTCATAATAAGGGATTTTGGACGAGAAGACCATTCCAGTGACAAGGTATCTACAATTCACTAAAGCGAATCAACAACCAGGGTTTCAACTGCAGCATTATACAATCAGTACTTATTGGTGGATTTGCAAGTGCACTCTACAGGTCCATAATTTGATTAAGGAAATTGCAGAAACACGGATAAAACTTGCAAAAGAAGAAAATGTGCACACACTAATTAATAATTTTGAGCAACTTACAAATGATTTGCTCATTGCTCGCCGTATATCGTCATCAGAACCTTGGTATATGTCACGGAAAAATTTATTCAAAGCCGCGTCACCATCTAGCTTCTCTTCTTTTTCCTAAAGTTAGATCACCACAGAAGATGTATCACTAAAATGGTACACAACTGCTAAACCGTTAAGGTATTGCAATAACTCAAGCTGACGGTACCTCTTTCTTTACTTGCGCTTCTATCTTATCCCAATTAACACCTCTAGATTTAGATTTTGAAGACGGATATGTAGGTCTCCCGGCTTCACCAGCTGCCAAGTGCGGAAAGCATTAAAACATTTATTAATTTTTGTTAACGAATTATAAAATCACTGTTAAGAAAAATAAACAAGCTCACACAGGAACATGACGCATAAGAAAACACAACCCTGTATGTCATACATGGCGGGCCAAGAGTGGGCATGTGTTATTTTGATCATAAATGTTATTTTTGTTAATTTATTAATTTTTGTTAATGAATTCTAAATTCATTGTTTAAGAAAAATAAACACGCTCACACAGGAACATGACGCATAAGAAAACACAACCCTGTGTGTCATACATGCGGGCCAAGAGTGGGCATGTGTTATTTTGATCATAAATGTTATTTTTCTTTCGACTTTAATTGTTACAATGAAATAACATTAGTATATTACTATATTAGTATATTACAGTGAGGTCAAGTATCTTTCAGCTTCTTTTTCAGATGAAAGATATGAGCCTATGCTTGAATGCCCGCATGTGTGTGAAAATGTGCATATTTGCTTGGATGTGAATGTGTGCGACATCCACATGTCCACACGCAGAGGAGTGTGCGAGCCAGCCAGTATGAGCTAACAATAAGATTCTTTATAGTTCAAATCAAGTGCGACATCAATTGGGAACTTGAGGTATGGGATAGATCTTCATATGCAAGTACAAGTATAATTGTTTGTGATCTGTGAGTACAATCAAAATCATAAAAAAAAAATGATCATATGGGTGCAAGTACGAATGCACACAAACTACGTGACACTATTATAAAATCCACCAATGTGAGGGTGCACGTCCATAAATTGACAGTATGAGGCAGTTTTAAAATCACAAGGTTTAAATTACATAGACCATGAGAACTATATCAGAGGTCCGTACTTTTAAAAGCATACAGACGGAGTACGTGTCTGTACGAGCACCACCATAAATGCTTCTCTGACATTACAGATGGCGTGCATTTATTCCTTACAGATGGTGTATATTTGCAATATGGTAGCACAGCTTCACGTTTTTTAAAGCAATTAGACAGTTTGAGTCTGAGCACTGATATTAATTTAAATATATATATATATATATAGGGGATGGTTATATGAACTCTACTTTATAGTGACTCCAAAGTTGCTCCACTCCTAAAAGTGGACTTGCAAGATGAATTGAGGACTAAATTTTTGTGGAGATATACATCACATGATGAAGAACACCCCCACAAAAAATCAGCTCAATTGAATATATATATGTTGTCAA
Organism: Coptis chinensis; assembly: GCF_015680905.1. Classification (NCBI taxonomy): domain Eukaryota; kingdom Viridiplantae; phylum Streptophyta; class Magnoliopsida; order Ranunculales; family Ranunculaceae; genus Coptis; species Coptis chinensis. Next base: position 116,552,139 of record NC_141458.1, on the reverse strand, counting down.
AAGTTGTACCGAAATTTAAAAAATATGGGCCATTGGATAATCTCATAACATTATAAATGATTTTTGACGAGGTTGTACATTTTCAAATGAGCTGATTTTTTGCTAGGATGATCTCTATTGGGTGGAGAACATCTCCACCAAAAATCAACTTCTAATTCATTGTATTTAGTGGTGGAGTTTTTTTGGAGTCACTTGAAGTGGAGTTCATATAACCATCCCCACATATATATATATATAGGCAATTACTTTTATAGGTAGTAAATTTGCACATATGGTGAAACATGAATCAACTGCACTTCATTTTACTGATTTACCTATGAGCTTCCGCTCCAACTACTGACAGACAGCTCAGCCGGAGGACACTTTTTTTATCTATGTTAGAGGTTTCCAAATGAACTGAAATTTTGGGAAGATAATCATTATGGTGAGTGCTTCATAACCACAAAAAATTAGGTTTGAATTCATTTTGTAGGTGAAGTTTTACGTATGTACTTATTTTAAGTTAACTTAAGTAGCTACTTTTAGAGAAGAATTATATATATATATATATATATATATATATATATATATATATATATATATATATATATATAGTAAATTTGCACATATGGTGAAACATGAATCAACTGCACTTCATTTACTGATTTACCTATGAGCTTTCGGCTCCACCTAGTGACAGACAGCTCAGCCAGAGGACACTTTTAGCATATAAAACTAAAATCATGACAATTAAATTTACCATAAGCTATAAAACATGCGGATTTTAACAAAAATGTATACCAACAAACTGAGATTGCACATTCCAAATGCGTGCATCACAAAATTGGCAAGTTAACTTCTAAGAAAATGAGCAAACAAACATGATACTAACCTGAAGATGTATTTAACTTTTGTGATACTACTTGTTCCTTTGTGAACTCCAAAGATGTCCAGTTGATTGCTTCAGCTTTAGCAAGACGGACTTCAATTTTTGTTGACAAAACTTGATATCTGCAGTTTTCAGGCTTTATCTGCTTGCCATAAAGCCGAACATGAAAAGGGGTGTTATATAGCAATACAGGATACTGCAGAGCAGGTGGTGCAAATATTTGCCAAAAGATGCCAGAGGGGAAAATACCAATGAAGAATATAGATTTCATTGTGTTATAAATAGCAAAAGTTGCCTGAGTCAACTTAAATCCATAACAAGGGGAAATCACTTCCTATGTTACAAGACAGCAACAAAAAGAGTTGACACTAAATCAGCAAACAAAGAGATACCTTTCCAAATAAGCGTGGCTGAAAATGGTACACATCTTCACCAGGGATATCAATTGTAACACTTAGCTGCATTACAAAGGAGGTGGAATTATTTTAAGATCTTTTCCTTGAAATAGGGATGACCTAACAAACGAATGAGCATGATATACATGCACAAAACATAGTTTTTGAATGAAAACGTACAATCTGTTCACCGAAGTCGACAACCACATATTTTGCTGGTACACCCTTCGCAAATACAGTCACAACTACTTCCTCTGGCTTCTGGTAAAATTCATGCCTGCATAACCATATCATTAAGATCAAAATTTTCATATAAGTTCAGAACCATAAAAAGTTCTCTATATTATATAGCCTATAGATAAAACTACACAAGGACAATGATTACGGTAAAATGGGACTATTAAGTACCTAAATTTTGGTTTAGCAGGAGTTGTGACTGTCGCCTGATGGGACAAAGTACTGTTTTCATCACTTTTTCCATCAGCAGAATTGGCTGATACTGAAGGAGATGCAGCAACTGGTGCCACATTGCCCACTGGGTGCTTTGTCAGATCACCAAGTTCCTCTGATTAATCATAAGTTGCAAATTAATCATAAAGATCGATAAAGTGTACATTGAAAAATGAAACATACTAATTATACTCATATGCTGGACAATTAGATTCTTCACCACTATTTAGGTAGAAGGGTAGATAAATAAGATTCCATTCTATAAGTACCTGCAATGCGTTGATCACATTCCTTGATTAAATTGGAGAACCGTGCATCACCAGGTGCCAAGGAAGCACCTGCTTCAAGGGCTGCCTTGGCAGTTTGAAACTCCTCCAGCTTTAAACAGGCAGTCCTTAAAAAAGAAACAAAATCCTTGTAAGATGGAAGTTGTAAACAGGAAAGGTATAAAAGGCAACAATTGAACAATAATATAATAATTAAGAAATCCATATAAGTTTCCAACCATTTGCAAAGTCGCTAATACTTCGTATCTACACAGCATATAGCACATTTATGTTTAAGATGATAAAAGTAAATGTCCTCTCACCCTTTACGTAGGTATGCTTTGGCCATGGAAGTATCCAGCTCAATTGCTCTGTTTGCATCAGAAACTGCCTCTGTTCACATTTACACATGCATTATCAACTAAGAGCATCCCCCCAATCCACAAGAAAAAAATAAAAGGAAATACTTCTGAACAAATAAAAGGAAAAAAACCCAATGCAACAGATACTCACAGTAATAACGTAGGAATTATTTAAACAACGCCCTATGACGGTAAGACCGTAAAACACTATTATATGGCAACTTCTCAATAGAGTATTCTTTTAAATTTCCTAATTAACACAAAAATAAATAAGTTTCTACTGCTTCTAACTGTGCTTTCAATAACAAATTGCAAACCCTAACACAATGAAGTCAGAAATAAAGTCAAGAACACAATGCAAATCATTCTTGATTCCTCTTATTACAACAATACAAAGTGAGAAACATGACATAATTAGGGTTTTTCCCCAAAACAAAACCCTAACTAGTGATAATAATAATAATAAGTTAAAATTTTCCTTGAATAAATTCAAACATCATTAATAAAGAAAACAGATTAGTGATATTAAACCCTAAAAAATACCAGTGAAGTTGGAGAGTTTGATATTGGCTTGAGCACGATCAGCAAATAGATCAGCGTTGTTCCCATCCATATCGATTGCTTGAGAATAAAGGTCAACTGCTAGTTCCAAGTTATCATCCACGAAAGCTTCTTTAGCTTTCTTCTCCATCTCACTCGCCATTTTTGGATTTTTTCTTTTTCTTTTTCTTTTTTAGGAATGACCTCTTTTCTTTGATTGCGGTTAGAGCAAACAGATATTTCTGCTTCTATTTATTTGACCTTTCATCATCTTGACTTCTAGACACTTCTATTATACAGACATACTTGCCTTCGCGCTTCATCCATGTTGGGCTTTTTCTTGGGCCTTCATCCTTTCACCATATCGGACTTTTTCTTGGGCCTTCACCATGTCGGGCTATCCTTTCACATGTCCTTGTCACGCGCGTAAGCACTTTTGTTAGAGTTTAAATCCTATCGACAGGTTCTTCCTTTATTTCTACTAACAAAAGGACAAAGATAAATTGCATGTATTGTTTCGTTCTAAAACGGCTATGCAACAAGACTGTAAATAACCCTTATACAAGCTGTAGCACAGGCTACACCTCTTTTTGGTATGGCCACCTATAAACTACTTCGATCTACTTGTCAAAAGATTGACAAAGTTTGTAGAAATTTCTGGTGGCATGGGCAGGAAGAAAGCAAAAGTATTCACACTATAGGGTGAGATAGTATATGCAAACCTAAGACCTTGAAAGGCCTAGGACTGAGAAAAGCTGGGGACATGAATAAGGCTATGCTTGCAAAGCTGGCCTGAAAAGCTCTTATTGATAACACATCTATATGGGAACAAACCTTCCTAGCTGCCTATGGAAAATCTTGGTTTGATGTTAAAGCTAAACCCCCACCTTGGGCCTCTTGGTTTTGGAAGAGAGTCCATAGGACTGTTAGGGATATCCTACTATGGGTGGTTTAGAGCATTGGCAAAGGGGACAAAATCAATGTCATGAAACAACCTTGGATCCAGCTCAATGAGAAACCCATCAAATTGGTAGAGATGTTACCTAACAGACCAGACCTTGAGAGCCTAAAGGTGGAGGATTTGATGCTTAGGGATGACTCTAGATGGGACAACCATAAGATTGCCAGTTTGTTCCCATCTGAGATAGCTACTCTAATCAACCAAGTGGTTATAAGACCCTCTACTTTGGCAAGTGACTCAGCCAAATGGGGGGGAACCAGAAATAGTAGACTCTCTGTGAAGTCTGCATATTACTTCTTGACTAACTCTGGATGGCAAGGAGGCACATCCTCCTTTAACACCAAAAGCATTAAGACTCTCTGGAAAACTAAAACCGTCGCCTAGTTTCACCGTTCTTATGGAAATCAGATATGGACATTCTCCCAACAGGGATGTATTGACCGTGCATAACCTAAAGGGAGACTATGTATGTCTTCTTTCTTTGGACTAATCAAGAGGACCCAAATCATTTGTTTTTCCAATGTGAATGGATAAAAGTGGTTTGGTTTGCCTCCTCGATTTAGGAGCAAGAGTAGATGAGAGGGTATTCAACACGAGATTGGATGGACGAAGTTTCTAGAGTGGATTAAGAACAAAGAGACAGGATGGCTGAAAGGGTGCGCTTGCTTGTATTCTCCTACAAGAAATATGGGAGATGAGAAATAAAGCAAAGTTTGAGGGTAAAACACCCAATAGAGATGGTCTGCTGCGAAGAGCCCATGCTAAAAGGAGTAGATATAGCAAAGCATTTACAAATGCTCAGGGAGTGAACACACATTCTTTTAACTCTTTCAATTATGTCATAATGAAGACTATATTTCTAATTTCCCCAAATAGAAGAAAATACATTGGTAATTAGATTTGATGTTGCATATTGCAAGTCTACATAAAAAGGTCAGCTGCAGGGATTTGGCTTGAGATAGGGAAGGCAAGCTGGTGAACGCAGCTACACGTAGATTTGAGGCTGGTAGTGCTGAGGAGGCTGAGATGGTGGCAATGGAAGTGGCAGCAAAACTAGCAAGGATCACAGGCAAAACCTCGTTCCTTTTGAAAGAGATCAGTAGGCAAGTTGTTGTACGAGTCTAGAACTCTTGTAACTTAGACGCCTCAAACTGGAAATTAGACTCTATTCGAGTATGATCATGGGCTTATCGACCTTTCACCTTTTGTAAGTTTAACTGGATTAGCGGATGCTCCAATGTTGAAGCTCACTTGGCTAAGTGGGCATCAAACAATCTAATGAGAGCCTACTTGCTCAACATATGTTGCAATGTAGCACTATACTTTTGATGCTATAATATGACATGTTTCTGAAACAAAAAAAAAAAACAACAACAACTGTAAATAATCGAATCATGTTTCTGTTTTAAAACTACAAATAAAGCTCACTTGTTCAAATAGGAAAACACTACTACTCCAGTATGGCTTTTTCTTGGGCCTTCACCATGTCGGGCTATCCTTTCACATGTCCTTGTCAAGCGCGTAAGCACTTTTATTAGAGTTTAAATCCTATCGACAGGTTCTTCTTTTATTTCTACTAACAAAAGGACAAAGATAAAACGGCTATGCAACAAGACTGTAAATAACCCTCCTCATACAAGCTGTAGCATAGGCTACACCTCTTTTTGGTATGGCCACCTACAAACTACTTCGATCTACTTGTCAAAAGATTGACAAAGTTTGTAGAAATTTCTGATGGCATGGGCAGGAAGAAAGCAAAAGTATCCACACCATAGAGTGAGATAGTATATGCAAACCTAAAGCCTTGGGAGGCCTTAGTCTGAGAAAAACTGGAGACATGAATAGGGCTATGCTTGCAAAGTTTGTCTGGAAAGCTCTTATTGATAACACATCTATATGGGCACAAACCTTCCTAACTGCCTATGGGAAATCTTGGTTTAATGTTAAAGCTAAACCCCCACCTTGGGCCTCTTGGTTCTGGAAGGGAGTCCATAGGACTGCTAGGGATATCCTACCAGGGGTGGTTTGGAGCATTGGCAAAGGGGACAAGGTCAATGTTATGAAGCAACCTTGGATCGAGTTCAATGAGAAACCCATCAAACTAGTAGAGATGTTACCTGACAGATCAAACCTTAAGAGCCTAAAAGTGAGGGATTTGATGCTTAGGGATGACTCTAGATGGGACAACCATAAAATTGCCAGTTTATTCCCATCTGATATAGCTACTCTAATCAACCAAGTGGTGATAAGACCCTCTACTTTGGCAAGTGACTCAGCCAAATGGGGGGAACCAGAAATGGTAGACTCTCTGTGAAGTCTGCATATTACTTCTTGACTAACTCTGGATGGCAAGGAGGCACATCCTCCTTTAACATCAACAGCATCAAGACTCTCTAGAAAACTAAACTACTAACTAGTACTCAACTGTTCTTATGGAAGCTGTATATGGACATTCTCCCAACAGGGATATACTGACCAGGCATAACCTAAAGGGAGACTATGTATGTCCTCTTTGCTGGACTGTCTGTTTTTCAAATGTGAATGGATAAAAGTGGTTTGGTTTGCCTCTAATTTGGGAGCAAGAGTGGATGAGAGGGTTGCTCTGAACACCAGAGATTGGATGAACGAGTTTCTAGAGTTGACTAAGAACAAGGACCCTGGGATGGCTGAAAAGGGTCTGCTTGCTTGTATTCTCCTACAATAAATATGGGAGATGAGAAATAAAGCAAAGTTTGAAGGTAAAACACCCAATAGAGATGGTCTTCTGCGAAGGGCCTATGCTAAGAGGAGTAGATACAGCAAAACATTTACAGATGCTCAGGGAGTGAACACACATCTTTTTAACTCTTCTGAATTATGTCATAATGAGGACTAGATTTCTAATTTCCCCCAAATAGAAGAAAACACATTGGTAATTAAATTTGATGTTACATACTGCAAGTCTACGCGAAAGGCTGCTGCAAGGGCTTTGGCTTGGGATAGAGAAGGCAAGCTGGTGGAGGCATCTACACGTAGATTTGAGGCTGGTAGTGCTGAGGAGGCTGAGATGGTGGCAATGGAAGTGGCAGCAAAACTAGCAAGGATCACAGGCAAAACCTCGTTCCTTTTTGAAGGAGACTGTAGGCAAGTTGTACAAAGTCTACAGAACTCCTGTAACTTAGACGCTTTCAACTGGAAATTAGACTCTATTCGGTGTACAATCATGGGTTTATATCAGCCTTTCACTTTTTGTAAGTTTAACTGGATTAGCAGAGACTCCAATGTTGAAACTCACGACTTGGCTAAGTGGGCATCCTGCTGCTTGAACACATGTTGCAATGTAGCACTATACCTTTGATGTTATAACTAGCCATTAAGCCCGACCTATGGTCGGGCCTGCTACCTTGATAGATGAATATATGGTTGAATAAATTTTTTAAATATGTATGTATTTTATGAAATTCATTAAGAACTTTTAGTTCAAAACGTTAAGTTGTGATGGAAGAAGAATCAATAAATTAGAACGATTTATCAATATGGTTGAATAAATTTTCTAAATATGTATGTATTTTATGAAAGGCCTTAAGAACTTTTAGTTCAAAACGTTAAGTTGTGATGGAAGAAGAATCAACGAATTACAACGATTTTTTTATTATTAATTGAACTATTATTTATCTACTATTTACGTGTATCAAATTGAAGTTGTAAAGCATGAAGAAAAAATGTGATTTCATCTTTGCAAGTGTTTGGTCAGAGTATTATTTATTAATAAGTTTTTGTTCATGTATAAACTTGCACTGGAGTTTCTAGTAATAATTGACAGTTGTCCCGGTGCAATTTGCCACCACTCCAATAATTGCGCAATTTCTTTGTTCAACGGAATTTCACTCCCGCAATTTAATTGTAAGTGCCACTATAGTACTTAAAGAATCACAACCATAAAATTAACAATGCCGGAACTGTTGGGCATTTACGGCACAAAACACCCAATAATATTTTCTTCGAACAAATTGCCATTCATGATAAAGTTCAGTGATTTATCTCTCCGTTTTGGATGGGAAGAAAGGGTTATTTTATGCGACGAATTGTTTATGCATTTATACTTTTGAAGAGTCGCAAGTTTTCCAAGGTGTTTTCCAACGTTAGCAAGTGAGCATTCTTTTCATCATCTACACGCAATATGGTTGGAAAGATTTCAAAATAGTTAGTTTGCATATACGCTCTTTAAAACCAAAGATAATACAACTACCACCTTCCCTTTCTTTGGAATAAGTAGCACAACGTTTTGACCATTAGTATAGCTCCCAGTCATAGAAAACTTTTCAACATCTTTTTGAATTTTAGATTGAATCTCAATAATCAGAACATAGACAATTCAATCTCCAGCACTTCGTTCAGATGCAACAATATCATTTACAATTTTACCTTCAAAATAGTAACAGTTAGTATGTGTGTTCTCCCCTGTCTAAATATAGGATGTTAAAACACATAAATTTACATTTTACAGTTAATAGCAAACATGAATTCCACATTTATGAATAAATTATTAACTATTGTTTCACATTTTGTAGGTTTTTCCTCTACGTCAATTTATAGTCTTACTGGACATTATCTATTCTATAAAAAAAAAAAAAAAAGGTATGTGATTATAACCTGCAATGACTCTGCTGAAATGATTTCCATAATGCAATCTTTTCATAATGCACTCCAACTTCATTTTGAATACTCGACACACAACGTCAGGAACATCATTAGGCAATAGTCCAGGGTCTTTTTGTAGATAACTAAGAATTTCATTCCAATTTGGATTGCAAGTCACAGTAATAAAAAGATCAGGTGGTCCTGCCCATCTACATATGGCAATAGCATCTTGGTAGGTCTGTATCATGTATCTAGGGCCTCCTGTAAATGTTGATGGAAGGATCAAACGTTTACCAATTGATGCTGCTGTAGTATCACCTGTGTTTATTTTAAAACGGGTTATTGATAGATTAAAACAAATTATAAGCTAATGGAAATAAAATTTAAAAATTAAATAATATTACTTATATACCTGCGACCACTGCATCCATCACATTGCTGTATAAATCAGCCCTAATTTCTTCTTGGTGTGTCCGATACCAACACATTCTTTGATCTTCTATACATGTATAACCATCAACAATGACTGTTTGACGTAAACGTCCACCTATCCAGAGTAGGCGACTTTCTAGTGTCCTTCTTTGCAGTCTAAAAGCCCAATATTGTCTCATACTAACCGTATCTCTTTTATGATCATCTATATTAAAAACTCTTTCATTTTCCTCACTATTAGGAAATCTTCTATAAGGAATCCTAGGTCTATAACCATCTTCACCACGGGGAAACATTAAAGGATATTGCAAAGCCATGAATTTAGGATGCAATTCATTTATTCTCTCCAAACCTCCTCTAGTTTCAACAATTATGTCCCTAAAATCATTAACATTAAACCCATCCCCTTCAATTAAAGCTGCAACTTCATTGCTAGTTGGCAGATTGTATTGTCTTCCATCACTCTGCCGAGAATTAATAAGTCTTAGGCGGACATCAATCATTTCATCTTCTTTAAAAGACTGTACAACTTTATTGTATTGATCAAACATTTTGATCAATCCATCAACAATTGCAGGATCAGGAAGTTCATTATATTCATTGAATATTTGCATCCTATTATTCAATTCATTTTGAGTATCGTATACATATAACTGGGCAAATTGAGGAGGCTTATTTTCGAATGGAAGAAGAGACCCAATTTTATGATGATTTTGCCCACTTATTCTGAAATCAAAAGGACCTCCTCCATCATTGATAGTCTTATCTATCTTCCTCCCCTCTGAAGTAAATTGAAACATGGAGTTGTATGTCCGTATATATCTTCTAAATTTAGTAGATCTTATTCCTCCTTGCAAGTCTAAGAGTTTATTAAGAAACTCAGGAGCAGTCTCAAATAGTGGAAGTTGAACTTTTCCTTCTCCACAACATATAGAGAATGTTGGAACAGATGATTTTCCTTTGTTATTTCTTTCTTCTTCCCAAAGAATTGCTCCACAGTACATACACTCTTCAGTTGGTGGTCCAAAGTCATGAACTCCTAAAATATAAAAAGTAGTTGTGAATTTGGCAAACATTTTGAATAAAATATCAAAATTGAAGAAGAAAACACATACCATCATTGTTAGTATACTTGCTTAGATCACAATGAATTTTTTTTTGCTTTTGCAAATGTTTATTCCTTTCACTGATATTTGTGATTTGAGATATTGAAGTCATTATACGGCGCATAGCATCTGTAAGATTCAAAGTACCTATTTGGCCTGTGTAATAAAAAATATGAAATTTCAAAAACTCTAATTAATCCTCAACGGAATATAAAATACAATTTTACCTTTATTTGAATGCAAGTTGTTTTCCTTGGATGCCAACAAACGATTACGTTTCTTTAAAGCCAACAAACGACTTCGATTAAGGCGAGCTATTTTAGCAGTCTGTTCCTTTGTAGATTCAACATTGACTGTTTGAGAATTTTACCAAAAAAGGGTCAACTTTAGCCATTTCTTGTGGAAAGGAGATTAAAATTGTTGTGTCATTATAAAATCAGTAAGTTCATACCAGTACTATTGCTTAAATGATTGCTCTGTTGCTCATTTAATTCCTGTCTGTGTATCAATTCCTCTGTAATAAAGGCATAAAGAAAAATATAGATATCAGTTACTTACATCTATACAATATCTTAAAATCAAATGAGAGTATAAAACGGTATTTTTTTATTTCTCAAGTTACATACCAGTGTGACTTTGATATTCCATTAGCTGTGGATGTTTTCTTCTATGCTCTTTTAACACTTTTTCTCTATGGTTGCTCTTTGTATTTGCAGACATCATAATTCTTCTATGACGCATAAGGTTAGAACCTTCAATATATTCGCATAAGGTTAGACCCTTCAATATATTATTTTGTTAGAATATTTATCAAGTGTGTAAAATAAAAATTAACACTTCGTACCATTATTCTTTTTCAGTGCAAGAATACATCGTCTATTGTACCGAGCGATTCTGGAGGTATATATTTTTTCGTCATCCATAAGGTAAACCTGAACAACTCTTCCTCTCTTTGGCTAAAGCTTTAACTCTTCTTATAGCTGCTGCTCTTATTCACTGCAGCTAATAATGATTTAGAAATTGTCTTCTTGGATAGCACTCCTTTGGGCCGTATAGGAAGTGCATTTGCATCGGAGTTGGGAACAATGTAGGTTTTGGAGCAGACTGATACATTGAGAGTTCTTGGTACTGACCCAGTAGATTACTTTGTTATGCCGAGAGTGATTGCTTGTTGTGTTGCTTTGCCGATTTTGACGCTGATTTGTTTTAAGTTTGGGTTGGCTTCCAGTGCCCTTCTTCCAGTGCCCTTCTTGCTGATTTTATGGTGTTAGTATAAATATTATATTGGAAGCCTTAGGATATAATCAGTGCTATGATTAAGTTGCAGGTGTTTGGGGGAATTATTTATATTGACAGCTGTGCTTGGGGTGTTAAAACTCTTGGAGGTGCTAAGGGCGTTGGGGAGTTTACTACTTCGGCAGGCAATTTGTTTACCGTAAGATATGTGACACTGAAGAGGATCTTGAGCGGCAGAAAAAACAGTTTGCTTACAGATTTTGTTAGTGTTGTGTTACCTTTAAACTTTTAATTGTATAGGATTTGCAATTGTGTAAGAACTGAGTTAGCTTTAGAGTTTTAATTGTATAAGACTTCTTAAATTTATCCTTGGACATTTGAGTTGTAGTAATTTATTAGGTTATTTACTTATTTGAATAAAGAGTGTGAAACAAAATCAAATTCCTAGTTTCATCAAGATAAAACATGATCCTATTCTTAGATCCTATATAATAGCTCTGTTCATGTTTGTGCTAGCTCGTGTTAAGATTTCACTGCAAAATGAAATCTTAACACGATATAGGTGCAATTTTGTACGTCACCGAAGATTGAACATCAAAACCTAATTGTGTTCAATCCACACCACCTTTTTTTTTGTATGTTCACTGTATGAGTGTCTAATACTCCAACAGAAGGAATCTGAGGAGTTGTAGAAATATAAAACACTCAGAGCTACACTTGAAAAAAAAAATCAATAGTGAAGTCAAGGAAGGGCACAATTTTGCTGAAGGTTGTTTACAGCTGAGGTAAAGGAGTAAATCGAAATTGATATGCACGAAATAGGGTTAGATTCTCGAAGAAAAAAGTGTGATCTTAAAACTTTGTGGTTGTGCTCACTTTCGCCACTCCCATAGACTGCAGATACGTAGTGTGCGGTTGAGACCTTACTACCATAATCTAAAATACGAATATACATGCCAGAGCCATGCTGAAGTGACATACTCATGTGCATATGGTGCAGGGTGTGCTGAAGCTGCACCAATGTTTGTTGCAAAATGTTTCTATGGGTAAAGACTGAGAGCAATATAGGGTGGGATCCGGAAAAGAAAACAGTTGACCTCTTGTATATGAGTTCACCTTTTTGTGTGCTATATGATGTGTATGAGACTTCATTTCTGATTTTTAATGTCTAAATGAAAATTTTAAGTAGTTCGCTGCTGCAGAAAACCTCTGAGTTTACTTTAATAGGTAACTGTTGAAAGCAGACTTCAGTATTGATAGACAGTTTTAGGTTTGTTTGTTGCTAGTAAATATTATCTAGCTGCCGTGTATCTGGACATTCACTGTCTGTAAGCTGAAGGTCATATGTGTCTCATCTTGCTTCTCCAGGTCTTGTCCCCAGAAATGAGCTTAGCCACAGTTCGAGCTTATATATGGAAGAAACCCGATGATTTGGTTCTCAGTTACAGAGTGGTACAGAGCAGATAATACTTTGGAGGACTGTGGAGGTATGCACCACTTCGCTGATCCTATTAGATATATATATATCTAAATCAGTTCTAGTGTTGATCTGAACCTGTTCAAAGATATTAAATATATATAAAACTTGGCTGAAGACAAATTTAAGTTGATAAAACATAACTGTATATAAATTGATCCAATGAAGGTTGCTTACAACATTTTTTCCCAGCATGATCAAAAAGTACAGATTTCCTAAATTGCCTAATTAGATGCAAAGCAAGCTGTGCCGACCTTCAACGCTGAGATTCATAGCTTGGAGCGGCCTTTTGTTTTTAGCTTTCAAATTCTGCAGCTTCTTACCCACTCTGAGGCGCATCTAGTCATGGACCATTTGTGCTGCCCTTGCTCAAAATTCTGCTGGGTTTATCTTGGATTCAGGACGCTCAACAAAGTCCAGTGGCAATGCTTCTGGCCTCACAACGCATTGCGTTGAGGAAGGTTGGCTAGATTTTCGCCTTTGCTGGAAATTAGCCAAGCCAAAATCATCATCTTTGTATTCCAATCTAGCAGGTCCGGTTGCTGGTCTTTTCGCTGGCTTCTTGTAGAGTAGTCTTTCCTCATTATCATCATGTATCGTGTCATCATACCGTGTACTATTACAGAATATGAACCGACTCCACTTGTAAACCAGATTCCGCGCAAGCATTTTGTTTCCAGTACTCTCTTCGTTATACTTGGAGAGAAACATAATAACCTTGCCAATACCACTTTTCCTCAGTTCCTCCCTTTTATGGGATTCCTCTAGACCTATTGGATAATCAGATAATATCTCCAGTATCGCAGTTCAGATGGCGATGTTGGGTAGACTTCCATCGGGTAAGGGTTCAAGCCAATATTTTAGAAGCGCCAACACTCCATGACCTAAGAACTCAAGTTGGTACTGTTTCTTTGAAAGAACTTGCTTTAGTAGTGGTAGCTTCATAAGTTTATTCACAGCAAGCATCGACTTTCTGTTCAATTCTCCATCTTCTTCGACTGTAAGTTCAAGCTCGGCCATCACTTTCTCCACCCACAAAGCTATCTCCCCAGCCGTCTTCTCAACTTTTTTTTTGTTTCTTACCCATGTTAAATAGATCCTTTATTTCTTCATCCTCTTCTTTACCTCTTTTTCTATGATCAATGGAACCCCCTTCACAGCCTTTTCCCTTGTTTGACGACGGTTTCACACGCTCATAAACATCCTTAACCGAACCATTTTCTTCTTGAGGATTACCATTGTTCACACTCTTCTTCCCAAGTTTTAATCTCACTATAAGCCGTTTGGTGGTGGAAGTTGGAGTTGTCTCACCCATTTGCAAACCCCCCAAAGTTTTTGCTTCTGCGTATTCCACGTTTACAACTGCAAATACCTACTTACTCTTCCTGTTTAAGGATTCATGCTGGACACCTATTATATATATATTAGCTACATTGCTAAACACAAAAGTGGCGTGTGTGTGTATAACATAAACAGATAAAACTCCACTCACCATAACTCCTTCAGCAGCATCAACAACCAAAACCGCACCATCAGCAAGTCGTAAAGCAGCAGTCATCTCATCCGAGAAATTAACATGACCAGGAGTATCCATAACATTACACAAATAAGACTTAGCATTACTATCTTCCAAAAGCAAAGACACAGGCACAACCTTAATGGAAATTCTCCTCTCTTGTTCATCAATCCTAGTATCAGTATACCTCATATGTTTCTCACTATTCGAATCAAACGTAGATATATATATGATGTGTCTGTTCAACTAACATATCCATAAACAAATTCGTCCCATGTTGTAAATGACCCACTAAAGCCACATTCCTAACTAAAGTAGGATTCTCCATTAAACCAAACAAAAACTATGTGGAAACATACGTGGAAACATCTTTAACCCCAACTTCAAACTTAACATTTCTAACGGGTTTAATAATTGGTACTTCTAATGGTAATTCATCTCCATCCATAACTAATGTTTCGACATCCTCACCATATACTTCTGCAGCTGTTGGGTAATATTTTTTGTCCTCAGCTAGTACTATCTGGTTATCCATATCCACTTCATTTGACGCCATAATCCACCCGTTCTAAGCGGGCTCTTCGTCGTCATGGTCTGTCGCTTCGGTGGACTTTGGGGAAATGTCGTTGTCTTCATCATCATTGTCCACATCATCACTTTCTTGATCTGATTCTATTTCTGGTCCTATGTAGTTACCAAACTCATCATACAAACTATCATCCATGTCCTCAAATCTGAAGAAACAAACAAAAAATAACAGTTAAATGAAGTGAATGTAAAAAAAGGGATTTGTTTTTTAGACAATGTTGTAGTGTGCTGACCTCGATGAAATAAAACGCGGAAAGAGATGAAAAGATTACCTGTTGACTGCGAGAGAGTGAGCGAGACAGAGAAGAATGTTTTAACCTTTTAAGGAGCTCATCCCTCGGGTCCCTATCCGAACGGCACCCTCACATGTGCGTGTTTGAGACAGAGAGATGGATCATGGAAATAAATAAATATAAACATAATAGCATTGCAAAGCAAAATTATCTCATCAAGTGAAAGTGGAATTTCTATGGGTATAAAGATAAAGACAAACCAAAATCTGTGGACACCATGCCACTTTTAATATCTTTCCACAGTATTCTTCTTTACATCCTCCCACGATCCATCTCTAAGCAATGAATAATGTTAGGTACCATCTTTCTAGTATATGCCAAGTATAAACTTCTTCAGATAACTTAAATTGACAGAATTATAGCAAAATTGTACTAAATACCAAATATAGCTCAAATCCGAAGAAGCTGAAAGAAGGTAAATCAAGGAAACACTTCGAGCCTTGGTTCAAAGCAAAAGCCGGTGAATAGCTGAAGGGGAAACTTCTTGCTAACAGGGCACTTCTGTGACCATTTCCACTGCACCCACCATTACCAGCTTATCCTTGAGGTTCATTAGACGACCGCAGGTAAGAGAGAAAGGCACAGGAATATAAGTGCGCATCAATGAATCAGGGCAATACCAGTTATAAGGCACATGAACTTTTTTCACCTTCAATAATGCTTTCATACTTTCGCCAAGAGTAGTAGAAGGAAGCTTCTTCAAAAGTGCTCGCTGTTGGACTTGCAGTTCCTAAAAGCATGCTTCAAAGTCTTCAACTTTTTTCACCTTCAATAATGCTTTCATACTTCAAAAGTGCTCGCTGTTGGACTTGCAGTTCCTAAAAAGCATGCTTCAAAGTCATTAAGAACACTTCAGAGGAGGATATTCTGAGAAAGGCGTCATCTTGAGAGAGTTTGAATTAATGTTTCTAGTGTTTCTGGACTTGAAGATGAAGATGAGCTGCTTTACCGACATATTCACCCGTAGATGATTCTGCTTTATAGACTTTATATTGATGAAGATCAACGACACTCCAAGACTGATTTCTTCGTCGAGTAACTACTTAAAAGTCGCATTCTTCTTCGTCGCATTCTTCTTCATCGCTTGATCTTTGTATTTGTGGTAGCAAAAATTTGAAGGAAATTGATGCTGAAAGAGTTTTGCTTTAGAGGTATTTGCGTCGTCTTGAGAGAATTTGAAGAGATGTTTTTTTTCATTTTTTGAGAGTTCAATTATTTTGGAAGAAGAATAAGAGAGAGAGTTTGAAAGTATAGAGATAGATTTTTAACTATTTTGGACTATGAACAATTGAAATAGGGCGTAGAATTCATTTTTTTATATAAAATCTGATGTGTCAGTATGAGAGAAAAAAAAAGGGCTGACGTGGGTCACTGGGAGCATTCTCAACTACTCAGTATTAATGGTCTTTGATATGGTATGTTTCTACCGAAAACAAAAAAACAAAAAAAAACAAGACTGTAAATAATCGAATCATGTTTCTGTTTTAAAACTACAAATAAAGCTCACTTGTTCAAATAGAAAAAAACTACTACTCCAGTATCAAACTGCACTGTGGGCAAAACACTACTGCTGTGGCGCCATATCTTAGACTGAGTGGTCGGGCCTTCAAATTGATGCAATTACCTTAAATCCATTATTTTCCTTCAAAGATGAACCATGCAATGATATTTGTTCATAGCACAAAATACTCAACCAGGTAAGTAAATTTCAAATATAACTAATATAGGACTGCATACACGCTCGTGCAGAAACACTGAGAGATTACACTCCAAATCATGAATCTAGTTCACCAACTTTAGATAATATAGACCAAGCAATTATACGATTAAATATGAATCTCCATGGTGATGTACAAGCCGCCGTTGAGACTTCCTGCATGTCCCAAATAATCTTTAGAATATCTTCTATGTTGAAACCTCTTTCCTATAGGCTCCTACAAAATTTTTGGTCCGCTTCAATTAGGACAAACTGACCATCTTCCCCTCCACTTTGAACGTCTTGCTGCCTCCTAGCTGCACAGATAGAACAAGCAAAACATGTGAGAAGAATCACTTTTTCGTAGTGCTAACGACCTATTCAACCATTGCTGGGCCCAGTCATACACAAATTTAGAAAATTAAAATTAGGTGTGAACGTTGGATTGTATAAATTGGTCATGAACTATAAGTTTCAATAGTTACCTGTCATCTGTACATATAATTAGTTTTTATCAAACATTCCTTCTATAAGGTTCAAAATAAGGATAACATTACATGAATAACCTGTAGACTCAGAGTAGATCATTACTGTAAAAACCTATATAGTACACTACAAGTATGTAAAGTTCTAGTGATCCACCAAACTTTTGAACTGTTCTTTTACCCACATGTTATCACCAATAACGAAGAAAATCCTAAAAATCCCTCCCCCAAACTTTCAATCTCAACTGTATCGTACCTTTCTCTTTCTCTCCAACCTTTCAGTTTCCCCGACAATACTGACCTAATATTTATTAATACTTATGCATGTATGAGGGTTCAGCATATGTTCCCAATAGAAAGGCAGGCTTCATTAAAGGAAAGAAGGACAGCAGTGTAAAACACATAGCAATAAGAAAAATAAAATAAAATTGTGGAGACGTTTGTACACAAAATTTATTGAGATCAAGCAAGTGAAGCAACTGAAGAGAGAAACGAAGGAAAGAATTGCTACATATGAACTTCAAAATGATAGATATAAACTCCAGCATTTCTTCCAAATATTCATTAAATCCTACAATACCTTGTGCTTCAAGTATGAAAGTGAATCCCGTTTCGAAGAGAAGTTGGAAAACAAAGACGGTGAATGTTCCTCAATAAGTTCTTTAAGTTGCTTCAGCATCAGTGATTTGTTAGGAACCTGTCCATTAAGCAGTAAGTGGTTAAAAGCCATTTCCAACACTCAAAGCAGTCTCAAGTTTAGAGAACTACCTGTCGAAGAAGCTGCTTGCATAGCCTTTTAAACTTCAATCTCGATTTGTCTGTTTTCTCCATATATTGAACCTCACTGCACTTACTTTTAGGAGAGGGCTCAACAACTGCAGAACCATCATCTTCACTGTCACTGAAAGAGGTTTTCTTTCCCTTCCAGTCGCACCCAGCTATTTTTTTGGGCTTATTCCTGATGCCTAGTCCTTGCTTACCAGTTGTGGCCTTATCCTGGATTATTACATAAAAAGCATTATCAACAACAACTATAAATCTTCTGTATCCGAGTTGATTAACTTGTTTTATATTTTATACTTGATGTTTGATTTACAACTTTATTTCCACAATCATATTATATTGATAAGAGACAAAGGTTTTCCTTCGTACCATCTTCTTTTACTATTCTTGAAAAAAATTCATTGATAAATCTCGTATAAAAACCTTCCAGATAATATTGGGCATAACTGCATAACGACTGTCGATCAAGATCATCTTGGTTTACGCAAACTCCTACCATACTCCACACCATCTTTTTGAACACTGACTCAAACAATAGACTAAATAAGGATATTACAACAATATAGCCCTTGTGTGGAGTAAATGGATCAGCTGCACATGGTATCCCATAACACATGACTAACATCTATATGTTCCGTTCAAATTATTACAGCCCATATATCATGACACGAATATATTAAGCGGGTTCCAAGGTCTCTCGTTCTTATGACCTTATTTATTGCATGGAGGAGTCAGCATACAATCGCCAGAAGAAGTCTTTCCATGCCAATCAAATTATTGCACCCAAGGAGTAGGATATCGAAGTGGGAAAGGGAGTGACACAAGGATCATAAAATCCCCAGGCAGAACAAACTTATTGAAGACGTGTGCAGATTCAAATGATACTTATTAGTTAATCTAATATGTAGATTAGACACAATCCTTTTATCTATGAGTTTATTTGGACCCAATAACATTCCAAGTTTTCAATTATTTGTTATAACTTTATCAAAATTTATATACACTATAACTCTTTCTAGTTTCAAACCAGCTCCTCGGCGTCGTACACTCAACCCCTCCTCCAGAAACTCCACTTCACTCATCTTTCTCTGTACAATTTCTGTGAGCATGCTTCAGGCTTAAATTACATACAAACAAATCCCTTTCCAAAGATCAAGGTACCAAAAAATGAACTCTCTACCAGATCAGCCATGGTAAATTCTCTAGTACATAGCATTCAAAAGATTGTAAAGGTCCACATATCATATTATTTTCTACAGAAGGACCGCATACCTGGACAAGATTGTAAAGGTCCTCTTGATCTTTTTCGAAAAATGCAGTCCTCTTGTCAGATTGGTCTGCTGCTTCAGAACTTTGCAGAAGCTTCTTTGCAGCAGATTGTGCTCCGAGAAAACCACCAGAGACAAAGCCATATTTATGACCCCACCATTGAACCAAGTCATCATTAGCTGTATTTCCTGCGGTAGAGGACAGAAGTTTCAATAAAAAAAAAATCTTTAGTTTCTAGGGAGCAACTTGTGAGCACCAGTGGCAGAACAGATAATATGGATAGAAGATATGTTAAATGGATATTTAAGGAGAGTTAGATTGCTTGAAACAATGGCTCGCTAAGTATGAACAAAAAATTTCTGACACAACTGGCAACTCAGTTTTTATTAGTATAATTATATGCTTATTGGTAGAACTAAACCCTTGAATCCACTAATCAATGACCTTGGCTCCGACCCCCAAAGCCTTGACCAATGAAGAAACTCACTCTATAGCGCCTTTTCTTTTTTCTTTTTATCTTTTTTTTTAAGTATTGTATAATAGAATACCATAATATCATATGAATATGCTGTGTTGAAGAGAGAAGATCAAAACTGTTATGCAAAAGTCCCAATGTAGTAGTTGATCACCTTTTCTCTTTTTTTCAGCATGAAAACCAAATTATTAGTTAATACATAAGCAATAACAAACAGTAGATCGAGGAGATATGGGGCCTTACGTAGAAATCCAAAGAAGAAAACCAATTAATAATGGCGATGAAAAACAAACAACTCAAGGGCATCGTGTCTAACAATATCTCTTTGTCAATCAAGCAAACCCAAAAGAGAACAATAAAGATTCCATACTAACAGTTTCTTTCCCAAATGTAAATAACAGTTACCTTCAGCAGAGGAGTTAAGAGACTCAGTAGCAAGAGTCTCAAGTATGGTTGTTGATTCCAATTCTTCAGCTTGATCAATACCTGTGTCCATATCTTCCTTAACTTTTGTGACCTGAAATTTCCATAAATTCCAATATATAACTAAAAGTTATATGAACCCCTTTGTAAGGTTAATGACCAATATTATTATGAGCTTTGAAAAGATAATCATAATTCTCCAATATCAGTTCAACATTAACAAACAAAATCCAATCATTTATACTTTATCAATAGCACGGATTGACCATGATTTTGCAAGAAAACACTTGAGAAGATTACAAACTTACGAGAATTCCCTCAAGATCCTTTGAAGAATACCCAGTGACAAGCTTCCCTCTCTCTCTTTTTTGGTATCTGATAAGAAAAACAACACGGAAATAAAAAACATACTCCATTAAGATATGAAGCAAAGTAACACAAGTACGAAGAAATAATTCATACCTCCCCCTTGCTCGAGTGACTTTAACTTCTTTTTCCTGAATTTGTACACTTGTATCATTTTCTACTTTTACTTCAGAATCATCTTTCTTAACAACTATATCAATACAAAACACAATTTTCCATCAGAATTTTTTTTTATTGTATAAACTAATTTTAAGTAGTTTATCACATTTACCTTTGTCGTCATTGTCTTCGTCATCATCACGGTCAGCTACTTGCTACCAATTTCAATAAGCAACATATTAGTGACAATGTATAAATATAAGGTTTTATAACTTAAAAGTATCATTTTAAGCTAAATGAAATGAGAAAAAATTACCACTTTCAATCGTTTGAGAATGTTATCGAATTGGGATGTATCAAATGCCCAATTATTAACCTTTTCCAAACCAACACCTGAAATATTAAACAACAAGCATTAAAAAAAGGAGGGCGATATTGAATGAGGAAGGAAAAGAGTACCGGTGGTGTCTTGTTTGTGTTTCACACGAAGATGGCCTTTGATTCCTTGTTTGTCTTTGCCCAGACCCTCACCTTCTTCCCAACCCTATTATAATAATAATAATAATAATAATAATTAAATTAATTAATTTACACATAAAAAGTCACAAAGAAGTAAGGAAGTGAGTCAGACCATTTGTTTCATCAGACGGAACGCGGCTGAGCCTCTAGCGACACCGACATAGCAGAGTGGAGCTTCTGGTGCTGCCATCACTTCTTCTTCAACAATCACTCTCTCTTTTTAGTAAATTTGATTGCGCAGACACTGTCTTTTTTTTTTTTAGTAAATTTGATTGACAAGAGAGTCGAGGGTTTAGAGAGGGTACAGCTCTTTTTCATTTTGTGTGCTGTTTAATGGAGAAGAGAGAATGAAAATTTGCAAATATTTCGTGAAATTTTAATATATCGAGAATAGTCAAAATAATTTTATTTTTTCTTTCCGTTAAAACACTACTTGTCAAAAACGCTAGTTCAGAACTTCAGATACTCAGATACATGATAATATCCATTCTACCAAAAAAAACTGGTGAAATCAGTGATTACTTAAAAAATCATAAAATTCTGGCAACATGTAATTACAAAATTCTCTAATAAATCCATTTGCAACCTCTTTTGTTACTCTAAATGATTTTGATAACAATTTAGCCAGTATCTCATATCTCATTCATTGCTGACATGTATATTAATTTTGTTCTCCTCCAATATCTTAACAAAAGCCAATTAATTGATCATGAATAACTTAGACATTTATAGTGTAAACCCAAAATAAATTTTGATTGGGTAATCCCAAATTTTATAGGAAGGTCTATTAATTAACTAATGTACAACTGCATCTGTAAAAAAAAAAACACACACACACAACAACTACTGGATCATAAATGATATGTGAATCACTGAACATGTCAAATTTCATAAAAAAAATTTGTTAACGCATACAATATGAACCTGTCATGCAATGTTTGTTTGAGTAAAATTGGCTGACCATGAATGGTACACAATAATTAGTCATAAGAACCTTTGAAACGCATTCTATTTGTTGCGTTGGCGTGGTTGATGTATTTTGAAGAGAGAAGGAGAAGTTAGGCTTAAGGGTTAAGCCTAGAGTTTGCCTTGCGTTAAGGAGTTGGGCTTAAATAAACCAAAAGAAATTTACAAGTCTGTACAAGCTGAAACATAAAGTCACTTGTTGAAGAATGCTTAACAATAATCTCGTTAAATATATAGAGATAATAGTGTTGCTGAGCCTACAGATTACAGTAGGAGGTGCTTCCCGTTTTTTGAGCAATTGACTCTCAGAACGAAGAACCTGAAGCTAAGTGTAGTAGCTCCATTAGTACCATTTTCTAAGCATTTTGGGAGCGTGAATTCTTGGTTTAGGATATTCATAGCTAACTACTAGAACCATAATGCCATAAATGGTGTTTCTTGGGGGTGTCGTCGTTACACACCCTGGTTCCATGTTAGCATATCATCAAACATAACGGCATAACTTCACTTGATAACCAACTTAGTTTGAGTGTGAAAGCTTTTTGGACCAAAACCAAACTTTTTCAATGGACTTTCTGCTTTAGTTGATTTAGACGCGCTACATTTTCAACTCATTGAAAATCCATGTGTAAGTAACACCAAAAATAAGCAAACACGTGCCACGACATCAACATCAAATGATCTTGTGGCAAGCCGACCACTATGGTATTGGATGGTTTTTCAACAATTAGTTCACCCACCTTTAGACACTTGTGCTCACCCATATATGTGACACACTTAATTCCACCCCACCCAATATATACATTGGTTTTTCTGAAGCTTGGTGTATATAAATATGTAACTATATATCATATCTCAATGTTTTGGTCTAACAATTTCACCACACATTAAAGTACTTCAATTCGGTTCCATGCATGGCTTCTTACTCATTTTTTTTCTCTTTCTTTCTGCTCTCACTGTTTCTTCTGGTGATGAGTTGCTTGGCTCAGATTAAGTTGGGGACAAGATTGGTTGCTGGTGATAACCAAGCATGGGTTTCGGCTAACCAAACATTTGCATTTGGGTTTACGCCATTCAATTCAAAAGACCAATTTAAGTTGGCCATTTGGTATGCACAGCTTCCAGGCGATCGAGTCATAGTTTGGTCTGCAAACAGGTATGATCATAAAGCAGATAACATAATTATATCCACACACAAACAGCGTATCTAATTATTAATTAGTTATTAGTTATTACTTTGAAGATTCCAATTCGAAGTTTTTAAATGTACCAAGCTTACCACAATCGGTTGTGATATTTTGGGCATAGGGACTGGTAGATAGATATTAGATATTTCATCTCGTTACAAAGACTTCTGCGGGTCCTAGGACTTACTTGCCACCGGTTTCATTTTCTCTCACTCGTCTAATTAGAAACTCTCCTGTTGGAAAAGATGCAACCTTGGAGCTTGACACAAGCGGAAACCTTGTCCTCATTGATCAGACAAAAGTTGTATGGGCATCAAATACATCAGATGAAGGCGTTGGGACGGCTGCAATGTCAGAATCCGGCAACTTGGTTCTCTACAACAGCACTCTTCATCCTGTGTGGCAAAGCTTCTCACACCCATTAGACACACTACTCCCTGGCCAGGCTTTATCAGTTTCCTTGGAGCTAACATCATCAAAGTTACCTTCACATGGAGGATATTACACACTCAAATTGCTACAACAAGCCACATCATTAAGCCTTGGACTCACTTATAACTCACCAGATTCTTACAACGATTCGCCAGAATTTTACAGTAACTACTCGTACTGGTCAGGACCTGAAGTTTCAAATGTTACAGGAAATGTAACAGCACTTTTGGATGACAACGGAAATTTCGGTATAGTCTATGGTTCATCGTCAGAAGGTATAGTTTATGTCCACAAGAACGACGTGGGCAATGGGGGATCATCAACAGGAAACAAGCCTATCAGTAGTTCAGCCCTTCGTAGGTTAACAATTGAAGCGAATGGGAACTTACGTCTATATCGGTGGGACAATGATGTCAATGGCTCCCAGCAGTGGGTACCAGAGTGGGCTGCTGTTTCCAATCCATGTGATATTGCAGGCACTTGTGGCAATGGAATATGTAATTTGGATGCAACCAAGACAAATGCTACTTGCACTTGCTTGCCAGGGACTTCTCAGGTGCCACCTGGCATCCAATGTTCAGAGAACTCACTGGTGACAGCTAATTGTGATCCATCACATGGAAACTCGACATCCCAATACAAAATCACGACAGTGCTCCAAACCAACTACTACTATAGTGACCTAGCAGTTATTGCAAACTATAGTGACATCTCGACAAGCTCAAGATGCGGTGATGCTTGTCTATCAGATTGCGAATGTGCTGCTTCTGTGTATGGACTCCAGGAAGAGACAACATACTGTTGGATTTTGAGTAGTTTAAAGTTCGGAGGTTTCCAAGACCCTGGATCGACCTTGTTTGTTAAGGTTGGGAAAAATTACTCATCACCAACTGATACCAGCAGGTCCAGAAAGTCACCAAAAGAATCTCGCAGTACCCGCAACAAGGTTCTGGTTCTTCCAATTGTCCTCTGCATGTCTGTCCTTATCGGTTTGCTCTGCTTCTTGTTATATTATAGCTTTTACCGGCGACGGTCCATTGTGAAAGCCATTAAAGGAGCTTTGACAGTGTCAGGTGCTCCTTTGAATTTCAAGTACCGGGATCTTCAGAGCGCTACAACTAATTTTACTCAGTTGCTTGGAACAGGTAACAAAAATACTGTCATTTGGCATTTAAAGTTTGAATGACTAACCTTGTAAAGATTTCATTTATTTATTTACTTCAATGCACTATATATGATTTCCTTTTTGACCGTTGCAAAAAAATACATGCACTGAAAACAAAAGGTGATGCTGCTCTACACTATAGATTAATAATGAGTACTTCGCCAGACAACTGTTCTCATGAGTTTCAGGCAGATTCCTCACCAGCGTAGTAAGCAGTAACTTCACCTTTATTCTTCCTTTTATTGCCACAGGCGGTTTTGGAAGCGTTTTCAAGGGAACCCTGGCGGATGGTACATTGGTTGCAGTGAAAAAACTAGAGAGGTTTTTGCCTCATGGAGAGAAGGAATTTATAACAGAAGTGAACACCATTGGGTCGATGCATCACATGAACTTAGTTCGCCTGTGCGGATTCTGCTCTGAGGGGTCACACCGGTATGGAACTCCACTAATTTTGTTTTCCATTTTTGCTGGCCATCACTTCACTTGATAATTGGAATTGTAGAATTTGCATTCTAAATGTTCATGAAATCAATGCAAAACAGCTGAACCGATTTTATTTATGTTTCCAAAAAGGCTTCTGGTTTACGAGTTCATGAAAAACGGATCACTGGATAGATGGATATTTCCTTCTTACGGTACCAAAGACGGCCACAAAAGGCTACTAGACTGGTATACCCGCTTCCATATAGCCATTGCTACTGCACAAGGAATTGCATATTTCCACGAACAATGTCGAAATAGGATCATACACTGTGACATCAAACCTGAGAACATTCTCTTAGATGAAAATTTCTGTCCAAAAGTTTCAGATTTTGGGCTTGCAAAGTTGATGGCAAGGGAGCACTCTCATGTTGTTACAATGGTTAGAGGAACGAGAGGCTACTTGGCTCCAGAATGGATAAGCAATCGCCCCATCACTGTCAAGGCGGATGTTTATAGCTACGGAATGCTTCTGCTAGAGATCATTGGTGGCAGGAGAAACTTCGACATGTCCTTGGACGCAGTTGACTTCTTCTATCCCGGATGGGCATTTAAGGTAAAAGAAACAAATAGATACACCGTTTATGCTTGTGTACGAACTCGTGTGTTTTCACTTTTTCCATAACTAGGTTACTAAACATGGTAATGTGGTTCCCTGTAGGAGATGACACAGGGAACACCCATACACGTTGTAGACAAACGACTACTGGGTGTCTTGGATGAAGATCAGTTGGTGAGGGCCATGCAGGTAGCCTTTTGGTGCATCCAGGATGAGGTCTGGATGAGGCCATCAATGGGGGAGGTGGTGATGATGTTGGATGGATCTGTTGAAATCAATCCACCACCAATGCCTCCGACAGTATTGGAGTTGGTTGAGGAAGGATTAGAACATGTCTACAAAGCAATGAAGAGGGAGTATACTCATTCCCACCCAGCAGCATCCCATATTAGTTACAGTTACTCCATTGCTACTCATCCATCGTCTCAAGCCACTTGTAGTTACTCTACAATGTCACCAAGATAATATATTTCTCCTAGTCTATGCTTCATTGTGTATAAGCACGCCAATACTCCAAACGATGGGTTCCAACAAGAGATTCACCAGAAAATGTTTCATCTATGTAATCAGAAATTTTCATCCAACACTAATAACATCAATTCAGTTCAATGAGACTCATTGTTTCCCTGTCTCAGTAGGGTAGATTGTTCGGCTCTTAACTTTCTTTCATATACACACTAGGGCTTTTTGGGCTTAACCCCCCTTGAAAACCCCCCATTTTCAAAATCATTAGTGATTACCCACCCCCCTCCCCTCTCATCTGGTATTTTGGTACCCAATTTTGCATAATGACAATTTTACCTTTAATAGGGTTAAATATGCACTTTGTAAAAACCCTGTATCTTTAACATACCTCTTTGACGTTTAACCAACCTTATGAGCATCGGTCAAACAAAAAAGTTGAAGGGTATGACGAAGAGGAATTAGACATGAAATAAGGACCAACCTTTTGAGAACCAAATCCACCACCAATGAAACAAAAAAAGTTTGATTTGGAGAAGAATCGAGTTGAGAGTCAGACTTTGGTCTTCGTTTGGACTACGTTTGGTCTTAAATAATTGGTCATTATTTCATGTCTAATTCCTCTTCATCATACCCTTCATCTCCTTTGTTTCACTGATGTTCATAAAATTGGTTAAAAATAGAGGGTTTGTGCATATTTAGGGGTAAAATTGCCATTATGCAAAATATCAACTTTGGGTGGTAACAGATGAAAGAGAGGGAGGGTAATCACTAATGATTTTGAAAATGGGGGATTTTTACAAAGGGGTAGAAGGGTTAGGTCAAAAAAGCCCTGCACACTAATTGATTCCATCAATCATCTTCTTAACATTGCCTCTCATAGCACAGGATACTTCTCTTTGTAAGGTGGACATCACCCAGGTAATTTAAGATCCTATGCTACTACTATGCTTCGAAGTGATGTACCAAAGATGTAAAGGCAATTAGGGAATGAAATAAATAACAAAAATAATTATGCATTCGTTGAAATGCGTTAGGTTACTCCCCTATGGATACTTGTTCTCGCTAGTTGTTTTTGGCAAAGACCGTGTAGTTGTTGCCTCTAAATAAAAAGATATAATCTTCAGTTCAGTTGCCAAGGGATATTTAAAGGGCCACGGTATTGGCACCCCATAAAACGGGACTGGATAATATATGACATATATCATCCAAATGGGGGTGCTAGTCCCATTTATCAATACCACGGCCTTATTTAAAAGATCAGAAGACACAATGGTTGCATATCAAACACCTAACAAGTGATGTGGCTTAATCGCACTGCAGCTCTCGAGTATAACAATCAGCAAGATATGTGCCTTAGTGCCTTACCACTAAAGTCTTGGATCATAAAAAATGGAAGGGTAACAGAAAAAAGGACTTTATATTGGGAAACAATTAAACCAATCACATAAAGAATGGGGCTACGCAGACGAGCGCTTAGCATAAATTAAAACACTAACAAACACTAACGAAAAGAGCTCATACAAAAACTCAGACACGCTGAGTTATATAATTCTCCAATGTAACAAACATAGGAATATTTCAGATCAAGAGAAAATTGTATAACACAATAATAAACATAAAAAAGTAGAGCATGCCAACCAGCATAGGTAATTGACCTTAAAAACAATAAGGAAACAAAATAATTTATAAATCCCAAGTTCTACAAACACTCAGATGGAACTCCAAATTTGGAAGGACATTTTGGGCCGTAGGATACATTCGTCTTAGGATCCTCGTCAACAGAAAAAGTGATGGCAAAGAAAAAATGATGGGTAAAGAACAAGGTTAAATTTTTGTAAAATCTCACATAAAATCATAATCGTCAAGCGCTTCGTAACCACTAGCAGCCAAGTCGTCATCTGGCTTATCAACAAGAACCTGCTTCTTTTTGGCTGCAGAGAAGAGCCAGAGAGCATTTTAGAAACATCAGTTATTCTGAAATCAGAAGTAAAAATGAAACGGTAAACCAAGAGGCATCCTATCCCATTGACCACTAGAGTTGTTCACAGTTGTTAATCGATCCATGTCTGGCTGGAGATCTGTTGAAGAGATCTCCAAACATATCAACACCACATGTAGACTATCTTAGTATCTTTATTGCAAACTTCCAGCCCATCCAAAATGAAAAAAAAAGGTAGCATCGCTCTCTAAGTCTACAAATTAAAGTTGGATAAGATAATTTTATTGGGCCAACAGTCAGCTCGGTGTAGGTCTGTAGGAGTATCTGTTATATGAAGAAAATATGTCTAGGGTGTCTGAAGACTTTGAAGATTAACTCAATTGGAATATTGGCATTATCTTTAAAATACAAAATATTATCTTGGATTGCTTACCTGGTTTCTTTTTACCAGCGGTGGCTTCTTTCTCTGCCTTGATCTTCTCATTCACAATTGCTGTAATGGAAGAAGCAACCTCTTTTGCTTCTGCCCCTTTCAGAGCGTCATTGACAATCTCATTGTGGCCTTCAGTAGATTTATGTAATGGAAACTTTTCTGAAATAAAAGTAATATACAGCTCAGTAAGCTTAATCTAGGAAAGGGAAGAATCAATGTTGTTTGCTCAGAATTAGCTTGCACCTTAATATTAACAAAACAAGTTCAACGACCTCATATGGCGGAGTTTGTGAGCTACAAGCTCAGCATACTCTAAAAAATCATTTTCTGACTTGGGAATGAAAGTATCAAAGAGACTTCTCATCACCTTTTCTAGCAAATAATTCTGTGGTTGACTTATAATCAGCTTCCTCTACAAGTCTACATCAGACAATAAAGAAATGATGTGACCACTTAGCAAGAAAAAGAAAAGGAATTGATGAGGTCAGATAGGTTTTCTAGAAAAAGCAAACTTGTGTAATTCCATCCTTTAAACAAGGGTGTAACATAGAAAACCTCCAATCAAGCTGACTGATAGATGATGGGGAGTGAATATGCATGTGTGAAGAAAGAAAAACTGTTTCTTTATTACTTCCAAAACCACAAGTGCTATCTTGTTATACCAATTTTTAAAGATTCAAGGCACACCACCATGTGTCAATTGGATTATATGAGTGAACTCTATGTAATATGAGTGAGCTCTATGATAGTATGATAGATTGACAATGGGCTACAGCAAGTGGTTAAAGCTTTAAAGGGTTTATGAGCATTAATTAAGCATGGGCAAGTTCTACAATGCAGCATGCTAATCAAACAACACAACAATCTAAAAAGATAATATCAACCATAAACAAACAAGCAAAAGAAAATGAATCGACCCAGATAAGTAATAAATGAAACAACCATTACCTTTGCTGGCGAAGCTTCTCTGCTACAGGATCCAGAACCTCTTCCTTTTCTTCTACAACAGCCTTTCCTTTACTCTCAGTAGATTTTGCCCCAGCTTTCTTGATGCTCTTTGGTGCAGATGGTTCCGGTTCAAGTAAAGGTTCCTGATCACAACAAAAAAACAAACAAATTAAAAATTACGCATCCAAAGATTCGGTGGAGATACCTGACCACATTATTTATGGGTTATAAATGATATAAACAAAATTCTTAAGAAAGTTACTTTGAAATTTATTGAGGGTTATGATGTGTCACATTAAAATCACATGGGGGACTTGAACAATAATAACCATAGCATAAATGAATGGTCAATTTCTGTGAATGCATGGTCAATTCCAAAATTATTTGATATATTTTTCTTCTATAATCAAGAAAAAACAGGGACTTACAGGAATAGATTCTTCATCTTCCCAGGATTCCTTAATACCATCGTCCTCAGCATCTTCATCATCCCAGTTAGTTTCGATTAGTGCCTTCTTTGGAACAGGTGAAACTGGCTCATCCTCTGCATAAGTTCAGAAATGTACATTAGCAATATCCTCACAACACTCCATATCTAAACTCTTAAACACTCTTTTCTGTGTGACAATTACAAAGTTTCACTTTTTTTTCAGATAACTGTTGAACTGGCCAAGCTAAAGCAATAGATGCAAGTCAAACCCAAAATACTCCCAATGTTACAGTCTACTTACCCCTTTCATAGTCCATAAATGCAAGTATAGATGATAAAATTACATGTGGCAATTCCATTGGAGGAAAAAAAAAATAAGAGCATAAATAAATGGATTGAGAACAGATAATATTACCCCCAGTCCGACATTTTCCTGAAATTGAATTCTACAGTAATAGGTTCTGCATACTGAAGCAAGTAAATAATAGCAAAATAAAAAGTAATAGGTAAAAGCTAACCAAACAAAGGGATAGGGTCCTGCATATTCAGCAAAAATCATGGAGGTTACAAGTAAATAATATGAAACAAAATAATTATAGAGTTACAGATCACGTGTCTAAAGTAAACCAATCTACTATCGTTGAGAAAAGATCATCTCAACAAAAAACTTTATTTTCTTCTAACCAATGTTGAAGTTCCATAAAGGAAAAATAATAATAATAATAATATATATATATATATATATATATAGTGTGTGAGATAATACCAAGTTACAAACTACAAAGTTTGGAAGTTCAATATGCATAATGCAGTAAAATTCATTGGACCTCGAACTGTCAGAAAACTTTTAAGAAACTGGATTGAGTTTGACCACAGGAAAATATGTTTCAATGAAAGTCAGTTCAAAATACCATCAATCAGTTCAAAAGAAAAGTGACAAAACAAGAATTTATAAACATACAAAAATTAGAAAAATTTTCATTCATGGTTAAGCTAAACACAAAGTAGATAAAAATAAATAGCTTCAGACAGATACTCAAACCTCTTCCTCACTAAAAAAAATCTAGGGTCCCTCATTAATTATTATACCAAGAGCTTATATCCACAAGACACTTTTAAATTTTAAAAAGTTCCAAGACAATTAATTCCACTTACTGACAGTTGCAAAATATCGGCGGAAAGAAACAAACTTGCTAGCACCAAAAACCGATGTCGGGTGTTTAACTGAATTGCACACATAGTAATTGTTGTATATATATAGCCGGTTGTTAACTGAATACCCAAACCCTAAATTTTGACAAAAAAAAAAAAAAACGGGAAGGAGTGATAGAGAAAAACATACCTTGATGCGGCGTAAGAGATTTGGCGCGAGAGAGAGAGAGAGATTGGAAGTGTTAAACCCTTTTTAATATTTGTGATTGAAAAGGCCACTCGAAATTGGATTAGTAGATTGACCAATCGTCGCCGCCGCTTGTAAGGCGTTACTAGTAAATTTATAGGGTGGAGAGAGAAAGTTCGACTGAAACAAGGATTTTGGGTTGAGATTTGATGACTATTTATTCCCCCACTTTGACACCAGTCTAATTGTTGGGTTCTATTTCTGGAAATTTTGCTCGAAAAACAAAGGCCTTGATTGTGGGCTTATGGCCCTGCCCAGTTTGTATCCGAAAACATACACACCACAATCAAGATGCTTAATTGCCGTTTAGAGCATTCCCAATGCAGTCCACTATTATTCACCTCTACGTAGGCAGGCAGTATTTTTCCTCTTTTTCACCGTTTTGGTGAAAAATATAAGACTGTCAAATGCAAAAATGAATATTAATCTCAGACAGAATGTTAGATTCTATCTCGACGTAAAAATCGGTGGGGAAAAAACTCTGAAACATTCATCCGAAATTTTAAAAAATACCCAAAAAATCGAAAAATCATGTCGCGGCCGGAATGAAGCCCAAAAAAACACACACCTGCGAGGGCGAAATCCAACATCCCGTCCGGTTCACAACTCAGCCACTATTTTGGTTGAAGATTTCACTTTCGTTTTATATAGTCACCACCATATTCACATTTGCATTGGGCAAAAGGTTTGAACAAAAAAGAGGTGAATAAAGTCACAAACCCACCCAATACAGGTTGGGAATGCTCTTATACAAAATCTTCAATCATCAATTCTTGCCAAATCTAGCATGAGATTTGAAGCAAAGCACATGAGATTAAAATTTAAGATATAGACATACATAGAAAGCCAGTAAAATCTTCAGATTTCAAAATGAAGAGGTGACCATCCAACATAGCCATTATCTGTCAACAATCACCAAGCAAAAGCGGTACAAAATCACCATCGCTCATCTTCCATCAAGACTCTGTCTTTCCACCACTAAATGGCAGGATCGTTGACGTGGAAAGTGGAAACAAGCATGCACTCAAAAACTCCTTTGATCCACCACAAGTCTTACTGTAGTTCCACATTATGAGAAGTCCAAAACGGAATGGTGACCAACTAGCCTTGGTTGTAACTTCTAACCATTCAAAATTCTAGTCAGTAAATTAGTAAACGCGACAGTAGAAGTTTAATTGCATTTACAGATAATCTTCATAAGTTCTTGCCAAATTTGAAGTACAAACTACAAAACATTGTAATGTAGGCATGTAAGTCAATCTGTAGCAAAGAACAGAAACTACACATACATAGAAAGCATCCTCAAGTTTCAAAATGATGAGATCTTCCAACATATCCATTTAACTTTTCAACAATCACTAAAACAAAATGCAGAACAAGCCAATACAAAACCCACCATCCCTCATCTTCCTTCAAGACTCTGTCTTTCTGATCAGGCCAGATTTCTTTGTTTTTTCTACTAGATGAGGCAGATTTGGTTGTAGTCTCTTTAAAAGCAGAAGGACAAAGATGATTTATTCCACACATCCCACAACGAGGTCTAAGAGGAGTACAAACAGTTTGTCCAAAACCAACCAACAATGGATTTATAGGAACCCATTCTTCTTTAGGTAACCATAACTCCAAACCCACTCTAGTTCCTTCAGGAGAAGAAGTAGAACACACCCATTTCAACCTATTACAAATTCTATGCACATGAGTGTCTACACATATACCTTGAACATTATCCCACCCCACATTCATAACTAAATGAGCCATCTTTGGGACCAATTCCTGGTAACAAAAGTAACTCTTCCAATGTACTTGGAATATCACCTTCATATTTATCAAACAAACGCGATTTTCTTCAAGTTTGTAGCTTTCCTTGTGTAAAACCCAACAGGGTAAATCAATTTCTTGATTGTTTCTTCATCAACATTAACAATAGCTTCAGCAACAAGTAGCCCATTTCCAAGTAAACGTTGAATTGCACCATGATTGACTTCATCTTTAGTTTGGCTTTGATAAAAGTGGGGATACCAATACCGCAAATCGCCGTTCTTTCGGTGAAGTAATACTGTTTCCAGCTTTCTCACACCCCATTGAATCCACTGGAGCATTTTTCAGATGATCTCATTTTCCTAATTCCTTCAAAGAACTTCAGCCCGGCAATTTTCGGGTGCTTCTGCTTCTACTTTTGCAACCAGTTTTGAAGGTGTTTTACTCGATTCTGAACAACCCTTTTGTTTTACCATAAGCAAAGTCTTCAATGTCAATCAAGTTTTATGCTTTCTTCTTTTTGATTCGACAACTTCTAGTTTAACTTCTTCTGCTTGGGTTTCATTTTCACTCTACGTTTTCTGACCGAAAACACAGAAGTTCTGCCTTTGTTTCTGGAATTGGGGGCTGGGGTTTTGATGGAAAATATTTGGAATATGATTTGGATAGTTGCAGAGAGGGGATCTCACATCATGACACTTGCTAATTTCATCTTGCCACTGTTTATTCCTCCATCTCTTTCACCCTCCTGGACTGGGTGGAAAATGTGGAGTGTCTAAGGGCCAAAATGGAAGAAGATTCATTGGTCAATTGTTGGGCTCAAAACTCCAAGACCCTATTTCATTTCATCATTACATATTTACATGATCCAACTATTACTATGGCGAGCGTGGACGTTTATTTGGTATTTTGATTATTCGTATCAATGACCTGACTAATCATTCATGATTGGTTAAAGAAAAAAATATATATTTCAATCATAGTTGAGAATGCTCCCAATAATCTACGTCAGTCATCTTTTTTTTCAAGACTGACACATTATATTTTATAATAATCTCGCATAAAAGCAAATCTACTTTTCACAATCGAGAAAAAAAAAAACAAAACCTCTTTCCATAATCTCTTTTTAATTGTATGGCAAAACATTCCCCAACTCTCTCTCGCTAAAAAGTCATTTTTCAAACCCTCTTTCTTATTCTTCTTCCAAAATTAAACTAAGATTGTCCTTCAAGCCCTCCATTCATCAAGTAAATCAAATTATTGCAATAACCTTACCAACATTATCGTTTCAAGTCTCTCACACACCAAAAGTTAATAATAAAAGAGACTCTTCAAATCGGAGATCATTAAAACGAAATCAGGTTATTGGATTGATGATTACAACTTCACACAATCAAGTTTTAGACAATTGGATCAAAATTGCCAATCTTACGGTGGTAGGTAGTTGAGTCGTTGGGAACCTTTTGCCAATGCCATTGCAAATGTCATCAACCCCAATGATCTTATTCAGTGAATATTGAGTCATCTTTTCTCTCTTGCTTTTATTTGTTTTGAAGGAAATAATGGCGATGGGCTGATTTGGGTCTTAAACGCAACGATAATTGATCAACCTCCATCCTTTTATACCACCCAGCCCGCCATGCGCATTCCACCACCACCACCTCCTCATCCTCCTTCATATTACAAAGGCTCAACCACCACCACCTTTTTCTTTGTCCGATTGCACATACTCCCTTTGATTGTCGAACCGGATATCGTTGAGTTCTTTAGTGGTCTTGACATAGTTGACATTCCGTTGGTCAACAAGGATCGGAGGTTCGCAGGAGGCGCTTTGTGTTCGGGGTATCCCGCTTCATGTTTGACGTGGGGAATGAATAGCAGATCTCACACACACCCGTGCATTTAGCATGTAAGCATATTATTTACAACCCCGAGAGCTTAGTATTTCAAGATATGTATCTTATGATATAAAAGTATCTTAATGGACCTGTACCTATCGATAGATAAAACTCTAACACTAATTGAGTTGTATTTGTTAATGACTTATATATAAATAGTTAATCCAAATTTAAAGAGCAACCAATTTTGGTGATGACTTTTACACATTTCTTCTTGATGATGATCCCGTGGATTATAATGAGGCAATCAGTTCTCGAGATGCTCCTTTTCTCGGAAGGATGCTATACACTCGAACTAGATTCGATTATAGCTAATCACACATGGGAGATAGTTGATCTACCTCCTCCCAGCTT
The DNA here is from genome assembly GCF_015680905.1 of Coptis chinensis. NCBI lineage: Eukaryota > Viridiplantae > Streptophyta > Magnoliopsida > Ranunculales > Ranunculaceae > Coptis > Coptis chinensis. The sequence goes on along the minus strand of NC_141458.1, from coordinate 116,516,501 downwards.
AAACCTATATCGCTACAAGTGGATCTTCAAAAAGAATTGAAACTAGATGGTTCCATTGAGAAATACAAGGCTAGACTTGTAGTCAAGGGATTCTCCCAGAAAAAAGGCATTGACTATTTTGATACTTATGCTCCTGTAACTAGGATTTCTTCTATAAGACTTCTAATGGCTCTAGTCTGCTATTCATAATTTATTTATTCATCAAATGGATGTAAAAACTGCATTTTTGAATGGTGATCTTGATGAAGAAATATATATGATGCGACCGAGGGGCACTGATAGTACCGAATGAATGAGCATAAGGTATGCAAGTTAGTTAAGTCGTTATATGGGTTGAAACAAGCCAAAACAATGGCATGAAAAGTTTGGAGGTGTCATGATGTCTAATGGATATCACATAAATGATCTTGATAAATGTATTTACTCTAAATCTTTTAATGTGAATACATATGTGATTATCTGTCTATATGTGGATGACATGTTAATCATGAGTCCTAGCCTTGATGTTGTGAGAAACACCAAGATCTTTTTATCCTCCCAATTTGAAATGAAGGATTTGGGAGAAGTTTGATGTGATTCTTGGAATCAAAATCATCGAAAATGCTGATGGCTATATGCTTTCACAAGAGCATTATGTTGAGAAGTTTTGAAGAAGTTTAACTTTTATGATAGTAAGCCTGTGTCGACACCTTATGAGGCAAATAGTGAACTTCAGAAAAATGCTCGACATGGTGTACTTCAGTCTAGATATGCCCAAATTATTGGTAGTCTCATGTACTTGATGAATTGCACTAGACCTGACATTGCTTATGCAGTTAGCAGGCTAAACAGATACACTCATTGTCCTAGCTAGGAACATTGGAGTGCCTTAGAGAGACTAGCCAAGTACTTGAGAGGAACAATGAATTACGGCATAAGGTTTAGACAAACTCCACCTGTGATAGAGGGTTATTGTGATGCAAACTGGATATCTGATTCTCATGATATCAAGTCCACTAGTGGTTATATTTTCACCCTAGGTGTAGGTGCAGTCGCTTGGAAATCTTCTAAGCAGACCTTGATAGCTCGTTCAACCATGGAGTCCGAGCTTATTGCTTTAGATAAAGCAAGTCTTGGTCGAAAGTGGCTTAGAAACCTCTTGGCGGATCTTCCTATTGGTACAAAACCGCCTCAAATTGTACCTATGCATTGTATTTGTCGGGCCTTGATAGCAAACGAAAAGAGCAAATTGTATAATGGGAAAAGCGGACATATATTCGCCCGAGACTACAATCTATAAAGTAGCCTCTTGGAATCTGGAGTTGTGGCTCTAGATTATGTGAGGTCAGAGTTAAATTTGGCCGATCCTCTGACAAAACCACTTAACAGGAGACAAGTGGTTGATACGTCGAGGGGGATTGGACTTTTGCCTTAGATAGAGGGCTTACACCGACGGCAACCCCACCTATGTGATTGGAGATCCCATGAAGTAGGTTCAAAAGAAAAAAACAAGTCACCTCCTTAAGCTCACGGTATGCTATTGTCTTTCTTTGAGACGTCCCACCCTATGACTAGATAGCATTATTGTATACTTTGTATAACTTGAATAGCAATGAGAAAAGGATGAGTTATTTTACTCTTAATGGAATCCATAGTCTATTATTTTTATGAGATAGTGTATTTTAAGCTGCTATGTACACTTGATGGATATCCACCTACGTGAATGTAGAACTGGTCGGTTCTTATGAGTATTCGTGCAAATACTCTAGAGCATTCACATAACACACGTAAGTATGGGCTAAAAAGCAAACACCTTGAAACGGGCATATAATGAAAGAGCAATGTGGGTGCATGTCCTCTATTTTACTACAAGGGAATGTTGGTTCAAAGATTTTTAATCCACCACTTTCACGTGTTATAAGACATGTTACCCTATGACTGGTTCAAGCCCGAAAAACACTAGTATCTTATGCATTGTTTTTTCGATTCTCTCTGGCATTTCGTTAACCCATTTCTTTTGTAATATCCTATTCCAAAATATTGGGGGACTATTAGTATTTTGAAATAGTGGGGGATTGTTGGAATCTCTAATGAGTATTTCAAAATATTTGTGTGTTGTTTAGTCCCACATTGGTGAACCACCACTAGCAAGTGAGGTATATGAGGTGATCCTCTAGCATAAGGGCGTGCCCTTAGGGTACAAAGGCTTTTGTGTTAGGAGGGAGGACTCACCCAAAGCCACACGCGCGCGCGCCCGCCCGAGTCGCGTCGGGCTTGGGCTTGGGCTTATTGTCTAGTGGGTAGTGGATTACCAATTGCTGCCTAAACTTGTTTTTCTTTTTTGAACAAGTTTTGGTGAGTGAGTCGCTGATCTTGAGTTGGACTCTCAATCTCATAGTTTTTGGGAGACCGACTTTGAGGAGTCATTCTCAGGTTTGGTTACCGACTGAAACCTCTATATAAACACAGCAGTGTGTGTCTATAGAATAGCATCCATTACAGAGAGTAAGAGACGGGAGTCGTGCTGCTGCTGCCTCCATACACCAGCGAAACAGAACTCGTGGATACTGTCCCTTCATCCCACCCTACACGAATCAGAGAAACAGATAAGTCTTTATTCTTCTTCTCTTCTCTTCTTCCTGTCAGCCGCCAGAGAGAGTTATATTGCTGTTCTAGAGGGTAGTCTGTTCTAGTGCAAAGTCAGACTGCTGTTAACCATTGAATCCTGTGAGGAAGACGCCACTGTTGCCTTTCTGCACCATTGGAAGGGGCAAAATCTTTCCTTAAGGACAGCCTAATCCGTGCCTTGGTTATTACCTTTTATTCTGTCCTTGTCTTCTATTGTTTTCTTTTATCTGTATACAACACCTTTGTCTCAATATTCAGCACTTCTACTACCTCGTTTCCGTGTGTATCCTCTTCAATCTCTGCCAGAGCCGCAAATTGGTTACTCGTGCCTGCGTCCTTAGTGGCACTAACCTCATTGTTATCTCCATCTTTCTTATTTGCGTCCTCATTGTTAGCTCCATCTTTCTTATTTGTGTCTGCTCTCACCCATTCCTGATAAGACTGGTATTATTTATTTCTCCAATTGCAAAAGGAAACGCACTATTTCCATGACTGTATTAAAAAGTCGTAATAATGGAAGTTAGTAAGGACTTTTTTTTTGTAGTTTCAACCTTGATAAATGTAGAACACTCTGGTATATATGTTCTAGAATTGTAGCTAGTTAGCGCAAAAATATTTTTGTATTCAGTAAGCGTTTTGTACTTGAAGTGCTGTATAAATGGTGACTATGACCAAGTGTTCAAACTTATGGAGTTAAAGGTGCATGTGCTAACTGGGCCGGGGAGCCGAGGGGCTAGGTGATGGCTGAGGCTGGAGGTGCTATGGGTGAGCCTAGAGCCTTGGCGATGGTCCTAAGGAAGCCTTTGACTGCATAGGTTCAAACTAGGTTGTATAAGATCCATGTAAGTAATATGAACAATTGATTTTCTGATCTATTTTTCCACTGTGTAAGTTGGTTCTTTATTGTATAACAAAATTATGTTACCTTCTGATAAAATAGGTATCCTGGAAAGACTTTCTAAGAAGTTGATAGCGCATGGCCTTTCTGTTGCGGTAATTGCAACTGCAAAGCGTGCTTACTCAAGGAATTTTACGTACATGGTACAGTAACTTGCTTGTTTTTCCGTACTTTTTGTTTTTGAATCTTCTTAGACCACAATTTACCTTTTGGAATTTTGCAGGCCAAGAATTGGAGCCGGTGGCAATCTCAAACTGCAACGTCTACTTTATTTGCTTCATCAAGTTTTGCTTCTTTTCAGACAACTTTACTTGGAGCAAAATTTTGTGAAGTAGGAAGGCTAAGGATACAGGGTAGGCTAACATGATACGAAAATGAGTGGAAGTTGTTTTTTTCTTTTGGCTAAAGGGTTTGCTGTGTAATTAATTAACCCGGGAATAGTTCTATACCTGTTCTTGTTGTTATTATAGGTACTCAACGAACTGACAGAATTTGACATGGAAACATGTAAACTTGATGAGAAATGGCCGCTTGTACTGGTATATTCTCACCGTCTTACATTTCTGAATCTCTTTTCTCTTTTGGCGGTGCATCAAACCTCCTCGTTGCACTATGCAATTGATTCAGTTTTCGTCTTTTGGAATCCGCACTGTGGTATGAACAGGTTCACCTTATGCACCTTCACCTCACCCACTTGTCAACCCACCTCATATAAAACACGACTGAGATATAAGATTAAGTCTCTAGAGATTAGCATTTTGAACATGCAGAAATCTGACCAACTCCTACTCATTTTATCTGTATTGATGTTGCTGTTATTATTAAACATGAAAATGTCTGTACACTTAGTGCAGAGACATCATAAATATGTGATAATTTTACCAACCAAAGCAATCCTCATGTGAATGTTTTCTTTGCGTTAGCTGATTCTGTTTGTTGCTTTGAACGTGTTGTTATGATTTATGTTTAGGTAAATGTGCTGACAGACAGCTGAGATCTTCGGCAACACAGTAGCCTAAGGAATATGCAGAAGGTAGATGCCAAAGAACTGTTTACTTGTATAGAAAGTAGGGTGAATAGTGATGCAGATTTACAATTTCCTGGAGAGATGGATTCACATGCTCGCATTCATGAGCAACAAGATAGTTATTTGGAAAGATCCAGTTCTTTGAGATGTGGAGACATTCATGAAACTAATTCATTACCGGAAAGGGATGACAGTGGGAATTTAGTTGAATAAAGAAAAGCTGGAGAGTAGAGAAAACGTTTCACTATGGTTGGTGACATTCTGGTTAAGTTGTTGCTTTCTAAATATGGTTATCAGATGGACCAAACACAGGTATGTAGTATGTATATATTGGCGAGACGTCCCAGATACTTTGCATTTTTTAATCCATGACCTGAACATTTATTCATTTTACAGGTGAAAATGATGGCCTTAAATGGTGCTAATTCCCTTGTTAGACACGCCAGAGTTCTAAATTCCGAGATGAAGTTCATGCAGTTGCCTTTCGAGTTTTCTTCCTCAAACTCTCATTACATAACTCCTTTTGTTGCCATTTTATGCCTAAATATTGGATTGCCATTCTTGATGCTATACAAATCTGTGAGTTTTCCTTTATCTGCCCTTAGTTAGAGAATACAACCTTTGCTCTTACTGTTTTAGGTCTAGAAGGTCTGTGGTATATCTTATATTATGTTTTTATGGTTTATTCTTTTTAGAATGGTAAAGGATACCTTTCATAGTACAATTATATACTCCATTAATTAAATCTTGCACACTGAATGTCTTACACAAAATACTTCTCCACCTGGTCGGAGGTCTCATTGTTATAAGCTTTTCGTGTCCGGGTGCCAGCCATATAATGGAACTTAGAATAAGAACATCGGTCTTTTCACCCAACATAGCCTGTCAGAGTAGACCATCTTATGAATCACGGTGGGTGCTTAATAGCTTCCCGAATTTTGGTATGGGTTTCTTATTGAGAGGGGAGCTGCCCCTCTACCTAGTTACAATCATCTTCAACTTCTTCAAAAATGATTTCCTTTCTTCTAACAGATTGCATAACCAAATCAAATTTAAACTCTGGACCAGCTTTGTCTTCAGGAGCTGTCAGAAGTCCAGTCATATCCCTCGTCTTTTCTGTCTTTTCTACAGTAGGAGCAAGGACTTAAAAACTCACAGTAGTAAGGACATTTGTTTCATCACAGTAACGACTTGAATTAGGATTCCAATGAACCATTTTATGTGATCCTCTGATTTTGGTAATTGTTCAGGTTCTCAACCTGGCCAGAAACAGTGCAATGCTTCCAGGTTCAGAAATCACCCAATGTTTACTTCAAATTTCAACCATGAAGCCCATGTGCAAACTAAAAGACATCATTTCAGAACAACTTCCTACAATTGCAGTAGCAAAAAAAATTCAACTGAACAAATCTAAAAAAACAAAGAAACAAGGCTGCTTTAGGTAATTGTTCAAGCTCTGGTCATAAACAAAGCTCTCTTGTGCAAATCATCCATACAGTCTCAAAAAGAAAAAGCAAGACAAGATGACTTTCAACATAGGAAATCGGAAGACTTTAATTAATCCTTTATTTGAGGCTCTCCAGATGTGACTTTTGGCTCTGGGCTAGATGTGACAGCCTCCAAGGTCTTGTAAAATTCCTCTGGCAGTGGACCTGGTCGATGCTGAGGAACATGCTTAGGAATTGGAGCATCATTCTCAATCACTTCACATTCATAGTCTTCGGACGCGCCCCAAGGTGCCCACTCTACACCAAATTATTGCAAAAAGCAGAGGTAAAGGCATTTGACATCTTTCAATAGGATAGAGATGAAAGTTTAAACTTGAAAGCATTGAGAGAGACTAAAAGAAAAGCATCGAGAATGATATGTGATCGTCTAAAGGCAAAAAGATTAAACAAATAAAGATGGTAGGTCAAAGCTCCCCACAATAGATACACACACACTGAATCACACAAAGTAAAAGAAAGCATAAAACTAACAACAACTCATCGGTCTCATCCTAACCATAGTACGCAAAAAAATACAAAATTACTCCCACTTGGAAAACATAATTGACTCTTGCCAGAGGACTGATTGATTGAAAGCAGTCGAAACAAGTTATTTCTCACCTTCACCCAAACAGAGAACTCCTACTATTGATTGAAAATTACTACCTTAATAGAAGTTAATCCTCCCAAGACACAATCCCTAATGGGTCATGCTCCACACAACTAAAAATAAAGTAATAAATAAGTGGGAATGCCCTCTCGAGAACGCCAAAATGCAAACATAAACCTGCCTTTTTATATATCTTGATCGTTGAGAAAACACTGCAACTGGAGTGAGGCTAAAACAATAGATCAAAATTTCCAAAAATGAGACATGGATCAAGATACTGCATATATCCAAAATCGCGATACTAGCTGTATCAAGCAAAAGGTCAACCTCCCACCACTCTCTAGATCTCTATAAATCGCTTGAATGCCACCGAGAGAGGTTCCCTTTGGATCAAGACAGTAAGGTCGTGACACTAGCAGGTGACGACTAGCAAAGTCGGTAAAACCTTTGGGTGATGATACCAGAGGCCTGGGGCTCGAACCCCGCCAGCATCAAAGAGTTACTGATCTCATTTAAAACAGGCTTGCCAATCAAAAAAAAAAAAGGTCGTGACACTATGCAAACCAAAGAACAACTTAAAAACATCTATCCAAACAGTGCAATTTATAGGGATATTTCTGTGTATCCCCCCTTTTCCTTCTGAAACTTATAGAGACTTAAATACCATCCCTCTAGTAATACAAGTTATAATAGCCTCCCAAACATGATCAACCAAAGTTGTCACAGACAACTGCTGACAAAACCTTATAGAACTTCGCTTGTAAAAGACCATCAATTTAAGGGTGTGCACAAACTTTAACTTGTGAGGGTGCTTACAATGCACTTGATGGCAAAAGGTAACATTGCCTCGTCTTCCCTAACCCAAAAGGTATCTACTTACCACCAAAACACCTGCATTCACTTATATACTGAAATTCGACAATCGTCACAATTAACCCATCTACAACCCTAATAAACCTTGTTTAATCCCAAACAAATATCGTAATAACCAAATTACTCCCCACAATGAGACATTTTCCTATAAATTAAGGCAAAAAATGTTACCGTACCGATCATTTTGCCAATGAGAGTGAGTTCATCTTTAGCTTCCTCAAGAACTTCTTCAATTTGACCACACCCAAGTTTGTTCTCAATCTGTTCCCAATCTTCTTCTTCTTGACAAACCTTCAATCGATGTTTAGTAAAACTCTCAACAGCTTTTCTATAACCTTCATCTTCAGGTACAGATTTGATTTCATTTAGGGTTTTCGAGTAGAGTGAAATCAATTGTTCTCTTGCATTTGGTACCACATCTAATCCTACTATTCCTGTTGTTTCTTTCACTCTTGCCAGTAATGGGAAACTCAATCTGCGTAGGAACATACTCATTTTTTTTTTCTATGATCTCGATTTGTTTTAGTTAGGGCAATAACAATGTATGTGTGAGCTTGACTGAGTTTAGTAAAGGTCAAATTTTGTAATTACAAACTTATGCCCTTGGGTCTTTCATTACTATTTTTTTGTTTTTATGGAACAAAAAAGTTTGTTAATCTATTATTGTCTTGGTTAATACTACACTGACCAGGAAAAATGACAATGTTGCAGTGGTGAAAATAAAAGTCAAAAATCTTTATTCTCTTTCAATTATAATTTTTTCATTCTTATTTTGCAATTCTCATTTTTTCTTCATAGCAAACTATCAATTCTATTGATTTTTCATTGTGCAATATTGATATTGCAGTGATTTTCATTGTGCAACATTTATGTTGAAGTGATATTTCTCTATGTAACATTAACGTTGTAGTGGTTTTCGTAATGCAACATTGAAGTTTTAGCAAAAAAAAAAAAAAAAACTAAGTGGGGGAAGAGGGGCATTTGTGAGAATATGGAAGAGAAAAACAAAAGAACATACGTTACCGTGCACCAAGCAAAATGTCTACTTTTTTTTTCCTGTCCCAATAGGCAAGAGACATCCCTACGATTAGTCGGTTTATTTTTCAAAATAAGGCCATCTTAGAACAAACTAGCATCATGCACGTGCGTTACACGTCTTAACAATACATCACTCGACCAGAAAATTTCCAAAGAAAAAAAAAAAGTCCTATACTCCTTTTCTCATCTCACAATCAAAATCATCGAATGAGAGACCCAGAAATAATTCAACCCTGGAATTTTAAATTGGATATATGACATAACCAAGTGAAGACAAGAAGCCAACAAAGGACACACATGAACAATAGGCATACAAACGTCAAAAATTCAATTTTTACATTGACAGAAGAAACCATAGTTGTTCGCAACATCAAGAAGACATTACCCATTCGAACTTAAAAAATTAAGAGGGAACAAAAATAAATTACACATGAAGCTCTAAACTACAGTTCCACGCCTAGGAGTCTGGGACCTTGCAAACAAAACAATGTAAATGTCAGAGCAAATTTCACAGGTAAATAATAAAGCAATGTATATTTTTAATACAAAAGTTTACATAATTTATAATCGATCTCCTTTCTACACTATGCTTGAACCTTAATAAGGCTTGAAAAAAAGTGTCACGGTGTGTATTTCATTCTTAATGCATCCAGCAAAAATAGAAATACCAATAACCACCCGTAAACTCTCAAGTATCAAATTAAATTAATCCAATGCACTAAATCTTTCTGGTTTCCTAATCCCTAATAGCAATCCATATGAAACATGGATAATCAAATGTGGCAGGTAATGTTATCAAACCAATTATAGCCGCCAAGACATTTATATAAATGGTATCTTAACTGCTACAAAACATGTCAAACATCCAAATACTATTCAGAATCCAGCACAATTGAAAATTGAGCATGGTTTATTCTTATTACATGTGTATGCATAATCCAAGTTGTCGGGTATTGGTATATAATATATATGGAATCTGGATTGGTTGTGACTCACCACATATAGGCTTGTGGAATGGCTGAAGCGGTCGAGGAAGCACAATGCAAGTCTTTAATTTGTATAGGTTCGAACCTGTGAAATGGAGATGGATCGAATGGGTCTGTTTAGGGCAACGACTAACCATGTTTCACACCTGTCAGCAAAAAAAGGAAGAAAAAAAAGTAGAAAAAGTTTGTTAGGTATTGAGTAGACGTACTAAGTAATGTAATGGATAATTGATAAATAAGATGAAAAATAGTAAGATATGAATTCTTAATTTGGAAAGAATATGTTCATAAACTTTTTAATAGTAAGACATGAATACTACTTTAAAAAGAATGATAGAATTACTTAATACAAAAATGATTCTATTCCAACTAAGAAAAAATAGAGATGGATGGATGTATTAACTGCGTTAAATAATCACAACCTTAAAAGGTGCAATTCCAAAACTTTAGGATGAATTGCAGTACATTCATTTTGATTTATCACAGTTTTAAAGTATATATCATTTGAATAAGAAATAAAACCTTGAAAGCTTTCAATCCAACAGGGATGCTTGCAATACCTCCTCCAAAAAGCATTCTCTTTTTATCCAGTAATTTTTTTGGCTTCTCGGGTTATGCTTAGCTATGTATTGTGACTCTAAGCTTCTTATTACATCCTTTTTCAAGCCAAAGCTTACTACAACCTTCCTCAAGCATTAAACAATAAACACTGATCTCAACATCCATATCAAGAACCAAAAAAAAACTTACAAAACATAAAATACTAAATTTTATGATCGAATAAAGAGTGTATAGTGTCGGAAAAATTAACAATGGGAGCTAAGCTTAAGAAACAAACCAAAGGGAATGAGATACATTTTATGCACTTGTTTACTCTCCATAAGACTATAACCATGAACAACTTATATTATATGGAATAAGTAAACATACATTTTAACATCTATCTATGATAAATGAAATTTATAAGCACGACTAAGTGAATTACAAAATAATGATATGCCAACTTGAATGTATTGAAAATTTCTGGCGAAAACTGAAAACTCCATATACCCGATGTTTGGATCAATAGCAAAAGGCATTAAGCTCCGATCCACTAAATTCGATTAAAGTAACTGTCAAAAGTATGTAAGCGACACGAATAGATATGAAATTGAAATCTAAAGGGTTACAAACAAATACCTAGACACCTAGTGCAAGAGTAGTAAGAGCTTTTGAGCATCTAGCATCTTCAGCTGTCTTACTCCATGGAAACCTTATTCTGTACGTCTTAAAACAATCCGTTAAGAAAAAAGAGAAAATAAAAACCACAGTTAACCCAATTTTGTAATAAAATATTTTGTTTGTAAAAGATGTAGTATAACTTACAAGAGTACTCAAGCTTATATGATATTGAGTCACTAACCAGCAGTAGTCTAAGCGAAGAAACTACATTCTCAAGCTATGGATACCGGAGGACTAATAGTGGATAGTATCCATGTAACTCGAGCAAATAGAACTGACACCCATCCATTAGCTTGAAGCCCTCAGCTATGGATATCTAAATATTAAACAAATGATTTCTTATTCCAGTAATAATAGCATCTCCACCTTTATTATAGATACAACATGTCCACCTACCACATCTTCCACTTGACTTAATGAAAACTTCTCACTCCATATCCAATAGAACCAGGTAATCGTCCGGTTAACCTTTCAATCGACTAACACAACATACAAAATAAAACCACATTTCAATTAACAATTATATGTAAAGCGAAGGGAATACTTGACTCAGAAGTCAGATGACATTGTGTATGTACTTAATCAAATCTCGAACACACACACAAAAATTATGCATGGGCATTGCCTATAAAGCATTATGAGTCACCACATCCTTTTTTAAGTTAGCTCGCTCCATCATTTTGCAAATACCCATAGCTTCTTGAAACCTTCCAAAGCACAAATGCATAATATATTGGGTACATAATATTTGTAGCTAGTAATTAGTATAAACAAATATATATTGACTTTCAAAGTGGTGTGCTATAGAAAGATGTGCCCAAGTCCCATGGTTCTTCGGCTAATAAAGTAGCACGGGCCACATTTTTTAGTATGGGTGGATAGAGTGGCTCCAAAAGCAATTTCTTTTCATTATGCATGAATGTATGAGTATTGGACTCACCATCAGGAATACTCTTGTGGTTGAATTGCCACGGTCAACCTAATAAGAGGTGACAGAAAAGCTCTATGGATTTAACCAACTAGTTAACCTTAGTACGTTAGTGTGTCATCCAAATGTCTACAGGACTATATCTTGATAAATGCTGAGCTTAATTAACTGCCTACATACAAACTCTACTACAATATATAGCATGCTCAGAAAATGTTAGGATATGTGAGGATCAACTGTGTTAGAATCTCAGAAACGCAAGTAAAACCACTTTCTTAGATACATTAAGTTCTCCTGAGACATAGAAAACATTGATTTTGTTTAAGCACACATTTGACATAGAACTGGAAAGGTTAAAATAGATGTAAAATTGTAGTGCAGTAATAGGAGAAGTTGTTGAGTGCACCTTTAGACTTTCAAGAGCTGCATCTTTGAGGAAAATGCAATGGCAATCCAGTCTAGTTGGAGCACCGACCACTGCAGCTGGTTAATTTCGGAGTCGGCAGAGTAGGCCAACATGGGATCAATCCCATTGGGACCAGCAACAGTTGACAACTCCCAAATGAGTGTCTGGGCATCATCACCAGCAAATTAAACAGATATGGCGAGGACTCTGGGGAGCCCAAGCAATAGCATTAACGCTTGTGCGGTGCCTATCCAACTCAGGGACACACATTGTGGGAGACCGAATGTCTGCTATCCATCAAAATGGTAGCCATGTACCTCAAATCCTGTTTGTTCGGTATCGGGATGAGGACTCTCGTAGATAATGGCGAAGTGTTATTTGTCCCTCAAATCATATACACAAATATTTCTCATAAAAATCTCCACAACTCTACTAAAATCCACACCCCCTTTATCAAAAACATCAATGACAACATTATAAGTAAGCAAATTAGGCTTCAAACCAGAATTTTCATCGAATCAAAAACCATAAGCGAGATTTAGAAGACAGAACGGGGGGAGACGAAGTGAGAGAGACTGAGCGGAGAGAGGAAAAAATCGAGAAGTGTCGAGATAATATTTTTAGACAGTGAAAAGACCAAAATACCCCCACAATAGAAAGCGAATGGATAAAATTACCATTGTAAAAAAACTGTTCATCGACCCCATATTTTTCTAACAAGCAACACTCAAAATCCTAGTTATGCTTCTCACCTTCCACTTGTGCTTTTCAAATAATATTAGCAAGAACTATTTCTTATAGCACATGTGCTTGCATCCTAGTTATTCATTACCGACTCCCTTCACACGTATTAAACACCAAAATGGTAAAAGAAAGTCGCATTCCACAACAAAACAACATTTTTAAGAGTTGGGTGTTTCTTAAAACACAATTCTAAGCCATAAAAAAAAACACGACTTCATCTTAAAGAAAAACAAACAATGCTTATAAAATATGAAAATGCATAGCAAATACTGAGTTGTTGTTTTTTTTCTAACCTGGCACAGACGAAGAGCAAGGGAAGCAGCTTTCTTGGCTCATAAACCATTGTAAGTTACTAGCATGTGTCCTGTGCTACGCATCAGTTCGCCAAATTGTAAATAACTAAAATGAAAATTGTTAAAAAAACTAAAGAGAAACAATTTTTTGTGAATCTCTCACTAAGAAAAGATAAACAATTTTCTAAAAATGGAAAAGATATACAATTTCTATACATAAATTTTAGCTTTTAAATTAAGAAGACTATCATAAAATTATTGAAAAAGGAGGTGGTTCAATTTTAATAGAGATCAGGGAGCCAATTGTAATTAATAAATAGGAGAGATGTAATTTAAATAAACATAGGGAGGTGGTTTTAAAATCTTAAAATTGAGAGATTAGAAATACACTATTGGGTTGAAAAGTGTAGTTCCTACAAACCCGGCCTATCATATACTGTAGAGATATAGTAAGATTAGGCTATTTGAAAGAACAAACCCGGCCTATCATATAGTGTAGAGATATAGTAAGATTAGGCTATTTGAAAGTTTTGACTTAGTCCGAGAGTGTTAAAAGTCAGTATTGAGTGTGGACTCTAGACTCGGCCTTGTTATTCTTTTTGGCCCCAAAAGCTAATGACAGAAAAAGTCAAAAAGCTACTAACGGAAATGAAAGCACACTCAAATAATTGATATAAAAGTCGGCAATTAGCCCCAGGATATTCTAGATGTTGCTCAATCACTCTCTTAAAAGCCTGCTTGTGAAAAATTCTCCAAATGATTCTAACAGCATTTTGGTAAAATTATTTTTCTAATTCTTCTTTTACCAGTACCCCCACCAGTAGAAGAATACTATGCGTCTATTCACCAAGATGGCAACCAACTAAACCTCTGCAACACTGAAACTCGAAGTTCGTATTGCAACATTGTTGGACAAGTTGCACAATAAGTGATCAGCATGTTTTTTTTGCTAATAATTCTTCTTTTATAAAGGAAAAATCACCAACCGTACACACCAGTGTCGAATGGGTTCTTCCAGCCCAGATGTCGAACAATGACCATTATTTAGGGAAGGCCACTAATTAAATTTCTTATCCCTTGTACTGAGATGTAATCGTGCCCAAATTTTTGGTCGGGCTGATGCTGACTCCCGATTACGTGAGGGCATATGTCCAACTCATGCGTGGAGTTGCTTTGGGACTGAGAGCCGTTTTGACACTCACACAAGTCACACTCCTAACAACTGTCAAATCCACGCTTAAACGAATGTCATATATTCAAAATTGAAATTAATGTGCAGGCGAAATTAATTATACGAAAACATGATAAACATCCACATTAGAGGTATTGGTCCTACTTGATTATAATGTCACATTATACGAAAATAGGGTGGTATTGGTCCTACTTGATTGATAATATGAAATTAGACATTGACGACAAAAAATAATGTGTAATTAGAAATTGGTCCTACTTTCGTCTAATGTCCAGTTTGAACGTGAGGAGAATAATGTGTAATTAGAAATTGGTCCTACTTTCGTCTAATGTCCAGTTTGAACGTGAGGAGTTTACTTATATTTTTCAAATTCCCATGATACCCTTAAGCATGCGATGGCAAGTGAGGCAGTGGGAAATGGGAATTAGTAATTGGTTCTACACGTGTCCTGTTTAGCGTTCTAATCTCACGCTGTTAATCTTTAAATGAAACACATCTCGAGGAACCCAACATAAACAGAAAAGTTGATTAGATTTCAACACATCTTTCGAATCACTACTCCTTTTCCATCACTTTGTCTGGACACTAACTCCCCAACCTCAAACAAGGTTGTTAGTCACAATTTGGTGGGGAAGATAATGGCTTAAAGCCTAATGGTATGGGTTTAGATTGGCTTTTCAAAGTTCAATGAAGAAGATGACCCATAACCATGGGATGATATATCAAGATTGTTACATGTGTCATTTTTTTACTTTTTATTTTTTGTAAAATATATCTAGATAATTATAACTAAGGTTAATTTGTCTAAATCCCCTACATTTGTAAACATCATGGTTTACCCCTCACATCGTTTGACTTCCATCCCTTTTCCGTTAGTATTCTATCTAATATTAAAATTACTCCTAAACCAATGGGATAGCGGGTATTTTACAACAAGAGAGGGGTTCGGGGAACATATAAAAATGACACTTAGTTTCATCAAGATACCAACCACAAGATGGGTTTAAAATCAATGACTAAGAATTAGCCAGCTTGGCAAGTCTGTACTGGCTTTTCCTTAAGCCCAAGTCGAATAAGCCAAGTCCATTATGTTCACCTTTTCAGTCCAGTCTTCTTCTTCCTCCTCCTTACTCTCTCACATTTTTTTCTTTCAATTCCTCACTTAATAAATAATACATTCTTACTAACCAATCAACATATATTACCATATTTTACAACAATTGATATCAAACTAATAAAAATCCAACTACCAATTTTATTGATTTTCAATATATTTTAATTTTTATTGATTTTTGTGAACCAATGTTTATGTCAATCTATAGAAACATAATCCAACATTAAAACCTAACTGAAACTCAAAAGAATGATTTCATATTTCGGGAAAATAGATGTCCCATCAACCAAATAAACTTAAAAATAACAAAAGTGGATGTGGTTTTTGGTTTTGGTTTCGAGAAACAACAAAATGCAATTTGATTTCACCAAACGGGGCTTGGATTGGATTTTAAGGATTCTGGAATTTGTGGGATGTAAGACACAAAAAGAAAAACAAATTCAAATGAGAGGAAACGAATTTGAAAGAGGTTGTTCATTTTTAGTGAAAGAAATTCGATAATAGACGAATCGGATTATGTTCGTATGATTTTCAAATCATTTCTTGATAAACAGAATCGGCATCCTCACAACTCGTCTCAAAAAATGGGGAAAAAACAAAGTGATAGAAGTCGAGAGGAAGAAGAATAAGACAGTACGGCTAGCTTGGCTTGGGCTGAAGGGGGAAAAAAAATGATTTTGACTTGCCACGTGGCTAATCGTAATCATGGATTTTAAACCCATCTTAGGGTCAACAACTTGAGTGAAACTAAGTATCACGTATTTATGTCCCTTGATCCCCTCCCATAAGAAAAAGGCAAAATGTAATAACGATTCTTTTTAAAGGGTAATTTTAGAATACTAATGGAATTGGGATAAAAGTCAGACGGAGTGGGGGGTAAATCATGATGTTTACAAATGTGGAGGGTTTATTATAAACTAGTGACAAATGTGAGGGGTTTAGACAAATTAACTCTTATAACTAAATATGTGTTTGCCATGTGATGGGTATTTCAGTCAGTACACTAAGTTTCTAAAAAAAATTGAGTCGGTCTAATTTTCTATTATCAAGTAGGACCAATACCTAAATCACCCTAGAATATTAGACGCCAATTTGACCTATTAAAAAATCAACTTCTAAACTAGTAGTTCATATGAAAATCACAAGCAACCCATGGACAAGTGACAACCATATATGTGTAGTTAATTTATCGAAAGAAAAAAAACCATATATGTAGATTCCTTTGGTACAAATTTCAGTTAAAAAATGTATTAAACGTTGACTAATTTCGTTAATTAACGGAGAGAACATAAACTAAACTACAAAAAGATAGTGAGACAAATAACAATGTTGATAAAGTCAAAGATAAGTGAGGTAACAAAGCTATGTTAATAGAGTATAGAATATGAAACATGGAATTAAACTAAAAACAACCTCTTCTTATTGTCATCTTCATCTAACATTTTTGGGTAAATGACACGTTTTAATTACAACTAAAAACTGTTCTACTTTGCCGGGCAAAAAGAAAGTTTCTAAGAAACTTGTCGCTATCAAACGCTACCGGCGGCGGTGGCGGAGAACCAATGGGGTGAAGTGAAACAGTCATCGAAACCAATCGGGATGGTGTCTGTAGAATTTGGTCCGGCAAATTGTTCCAACTCCATGAACAAGTCATCAGTCATTAGTCCTTGAAATTCAGAGATTCCAAGATCATCATCATTTTCTTCTTCTTCTTTGCTTTGTTGTAACATAAGCTCATCATCCTCTTCTTCCATTGATGTTGTTAATGGTGTGGTTGGTGATAAACCAGTTGGTGAGGAAGAAGAACAAGATGGGGGTTTGTCCATATTGTTGGTAATGGTGTTTGGGGTGGGAGGGGTTTGAGGGTGGTCAGTTTATGGCGAGTACTTCCAGCTAATGAGTTTCTATGAGTTGGAATTGGGTGGTTATGTTCTGCTGTGTATGTTATAACGAACATCCCTGGATCCGAACGGCTTTTTCAACTTGTTTTCTTGCTAAACATCCCTTGGAACTGCTACATCTATAATAACCCCTGTTTCAAAAACAGAACATAATCAGAACCCCTGTTCATTTCATAGAAAGCAATTAAATTGATTCATTTTAAAGAAAGTTATTTTGGGAAATTTACCTTGGGTATGGAGACCCTTTGATGGGTTTTGTCCATATTTACGCCAAGCCCACATATCTGAAGATAAACCTTCAGCAGGCACTTGACAGACCACCTTCTTTTGTTGATTCTTTCTGTAATTAATGAAAACCAACAAATAAATTACATGCTTATTAATTAGATTGAATTTAATTCAGCAAGATCAGTAAGAATTAACTCATAATCAATTAACTAACAAACCTTCTTTTTTGCCTGGGAGTACTAATGGTAGTAGAAGCAGCAATAGTCCTTCTAGGCTGCTGCTGCTCTTGTTTCATTCGTACTGAAACTCGATGCTGCTGCTGCTGAAGTAGTAGTTGTTGTTGTTGAAAAGAAATGGGGTTGGGATTGTTTAAAGGGGAGGGAGGAAAAAGGGGTGGTTGAAACTTGGGAAGAAATGGCTTGTAAAGCTGTTCAAATTCGTCTAAAACAGTTTTAGTCTCAAACAAATCGGGAAAAGAGAAAAAATTCTCATTTTCTGGAAAACCCAAAGATGGAAAACAAGCAAAAGAATCTTCCACAGGTAATACCGAAGCAGTTGCAGTAGAGTTGCTGCTGTTGCTGCTGCTGCTGCTGCTGCTACAACACCCTCTTACCACTGCTTGGAGATCCCAATCTTCTTCCATTAAAGCATCCAGCAAAAGCAAAAGATAGAAAAGAGAGAAAAATAGTGGGCGCTGACTTTTGGAGAGAAAAGAGAGAAAGGTGAGGAGGCACTTATAGATCTAGTGTTAAAACCTGCTCTTGAAAATGTCAACAAGTGGTATTGTGGTTTACCATTGACTTTGGACAAATGTCAAAAGCAGTTTTGTAAGGTGAGGACTAAGTAAAAGAGGTCATGTATTATCTAATGGTAGCAATCACACTCCGATTGTAGCAAAAGTCCACACGCTCAGCTCACCGTCGGTCGAGCCGACTTGACTTTTTTTTTGAGTTGAGATTGGAGACAAAATGGACAGCGGGAGAGCTGGTGTAGTGGGGGGAGTTTTTACATTGAAGCGAACAATCCGGTTGAAGCCACGAGTGAGAAGCTTCATGCGCCTCGATATACACGAGGCTTGTATTAAATTCATCGTCATCAATAGATGTGCGTTTTTTTGTTTTTCTTAGAATCCTTTTTTTTTCCCCTTTTTTGGCTTTAATAAAAGGCTAAATCTATGGTGCGCAGGTCGTATGGTGTGCTGTCAAATTTGGGCCACTCATACCAAGGGGTGCGTGTGTATTGTATGGCAGAAGTACTGATCCAAAGGTCCATATTCTCTGCGCACCATACATCTCGCGCACTGAAGAAGTGCTCTTAATAAAATCAGTTATCTTCCCCAATAAACTTATAATTTTCAAAATTTACATAATTTCAAAAAGTTGAAAATCTGAAATTTCTTCCCAAATACGAGGCTAAGAGGTGTAAATGTTGTATTTTGTTAACCTTACTGATATATGTAATCTTTGGGGAGAAAGGTGCTTGAGGGATTGAATTGACCGAGTTCATATGGGCGAACTGCCTACGTATCAAGTTCTCTTTGTTGAGGGGAGACTTGAATAAGGTCAAACGTAGTTCTTCATCCTCTTTATATAGGCAAGGTGTCCGCGTCAGGTTAGATCCAGGTCTTCAGATCACTCCCCAACCTTGATTGCGAGTTATGGACATTTATCATAAGGCGTGTCTGAAGCTCCGGCCTTGATGGCTGTAATAAAGACATACGTTACGAGCCGTTGTGGAACGAGAAGAGTGAGCGCTACTTAGGTCGCTTCTGGTTGAGATCGTCCATTCATCTCGAGTCACTTTGAAGCGAGCTCGCAAGACGGAAGTGTGAGATATTGATTGGTGGTGAGGTCGCTCTAGACATGAGTTGAATATGTTGCTTGTCTGAAGCGAGCTTTGAAGACGAGGATACGAGATTGGTTGGTAGTTTTGTATGTGTTGGACACGTGTCTAGTATCCATTGGTTGTGGATATTATTTTCTCACACAACCCCATCTCAGTATGTCGCTATAGATGAAATAGCGATCTGCTGAGAGAGAACGTACGGTGGCACGTGTATGGCACATGTGAGGGTGTGGGCATTTTTGAAACTGGATCTGAACCGCTTCATCTTCGGGTGGATGAAATTATCACGTACTTGAAAAGACCACTCATATGAAGACATGTCAGTCTTTGTTTAGGTGCAATGATGATTTGCGTTAGAAACTGAACGGACGACTTAGCTTGTATAAGACATTTTTTGGGAACTGAAGGGGTAGTTTCTATCCATTTTCTCCAGCTTTGTGAGAACGTAGACTGATCAGGTTAGTTTTTCTTGCATTTATGTTTTCGCTTTTCTTCTTTCAATAGGTTTATATCGGAGTTCCGTCGAGTAAAAAGGTTTAAAAAAGTTTGATTCTGACGACACTCGGTCGGACGAGTTGATAGAGAGATCACTAGGGTCCGAGGATATGGTAGAGGAGGAGGTTTCTGGATCTATTATTGCCATTTCGAGTGGTGACCTTGTGGAGGATGGTTCTTCTTCTAGTAGTTTACCAGCCAATGTTGTAAATAGGAGTGCCATCATGAATTTTGCAGATATTAGGTCAAGATTCGGCATTAACATCCCCAACCTGGAGATTCACGACCTGAGTAATGTAGATAACGTGTTTAGTAGTAGTTTTGTACCGATAAATCGAGGGGTTGTTGTGTGTATAGGGTAATTGAGAGCGGGGCTGCGTTTGCCGTTCTCGAAATTGACTTGTGATATTTTGAACTTCTGTGAGAAGGCTCCATGTCGGGCCATTTAGGAAATGCTTAGAGGTCATTAAGGTATTCGACCTGTTGAACGAGTCAGGAGAGTACGATATAAGACTTGATGATATGTTAGAGTACTTCGAACAATTTTAGTTTTCAGACTATAACTGGTAAGTCTTTTGTTCTGGATGGGGTAAGCAACGAGTCTTGGGAGCAAATACCATTGTTGTTAAGGGGTGACTACTGTGTCGTTGGAAGTAGATTGAGGTGTAGGAGTTATAACTTTGATGGTACGTTTGTACTGTTGTTTGCTTTTGTAATGTTTTCTTGTTTCTTTTCTCTTGGTAATACTGACTTTGGTTGTTGTTTGTGTCTGCATATGTTGTTATTTCGAACCGAGGGTTTCGTGGGGAGATCGAGAGGTTTGCGAGACTTCAGTGATTTGAGAAAAGGGATTTTCTTGCAGTTGTCTCGGGTTATTTCACTGAGCACGGGGGTGAAGGTGTTAGGTCGAGGAAAAGGCAACAAAAAGGAAGAGCGCGAGCTGCTGGTGTGATAAGTTTAGAGGTTGAATCGAGAATGGAGAGAGAGATGAGTAACTTGGTGACTCGTGAAGATCACCGCAGAAGTCAAAATGGGCCAGTGAAAGTGGGAGGTAACGATGGTAGTTCGTGGCGGCGGGGCTGTGAGCAGCGAACCGACCGCATTATTGGGGGGTTCAGAGGTCGCTGCTAGGGAGCCTGGGAGGCAGCAGAGGAAGAGCTCCCCGCTGGTGATGGACGACATGGTTGTCGCGGTTTGTGAGTCCCAGCTGAAGAGGAAGGCTTGCCCTTCTAAGGTTAGGCCTGGGAAGCATGCCCAAACTGAGGTTGGCCACGACCTGTTCAGGGAGTATAGCGAACATGGGGCATCCTAGGTCTTTTCATAGGTCAAGGGTTGCTCCTGATGTGAGCGGCCTGGACCTAGAGGCTTTTAAGGCGATCGGACTCAAAGGCATTACTTACGGGGGCGTAAGTTCTCATTGTGAAGGTGAAGGTACCAAGTAAGGTAAGTGGAAAGGCAGTGATGGGGAACGACAACCTTGACCACAACCTTATGTATGTCGACGACCATGGTGAGAAGCAGACCATACAACGTTCTAACTGTAGCTATAAGTCAGCTCCTGTAGCGGGTTGTCTGCTTGAGAGTATCGCTCTAGATGGTGACCGGAGTGACCTCGATAGCAAGAGTTTGAAAGAAAATATGAGGTTAATAGATCTGTCTTAATGCTTCGTAAGTGTTGTAGGGATTTGTTTTTTCTTATTTTGTGTTATTGAATCGTTTGAATTGTGATGGTGATCACTCTCTCACTTTGTATAGATGATCAGTGGGTATCGTAAGCTTAAAGAGATTGCCCAGATTGCTGAATCAGATAATGCTGTGATTGAGGGGCTTAGGGAGGAGTTGAAAAACATCCAACTTGTTCAGGCATCTGAGAAGAAATAGTATGATATACTGAAGGTGAAGTACCAGGACGCTTGCTTAGACAAGGTTATGGTGGGTAATGAACTTGCTCAAGTGGGTGTTGAACTTGCTCAAGTGAAAGCAGAGCTTGTGACAGTCACGAACTATGCAAAACGCTGTAAGGAGGTCGCCCAAGAAGCGAATGATGTTTACAACTCTTTGGATTTTAACTTTGTGGAGCTAGAGAAAGCGTGTTCAGCTTTGAAGGAGGAACATGAACGCGGGGCTCCAGGTACACCAGTACTAGACGTACCTGGAGATGCATGTGATGTTTCTCCTTTGGGCCCTTCTTCTTTAGTGATCATGGAGTGCCTGCTTGATCGAACCGTTGTTGGTAGTCTGGTACTTCTTTTGAACCTACTGCTGGAGCCATTGTGGAAAGCGTACTTGATCCCTTAGCCGTTGAAAATTTGGAAAATGTGTCTTAATCTTGTCAGCCTTACATGATTGTTTCTCTCTGTTCCTAATGTTTCCTGATGTAAGTGATATTTATACAATAAAGCTGGTCTCCTAGGCTTGCCTGGGCAGTTCGCCTTTTATATTTGTTGTGACATGGGCCAGATACATTAAAAGCTGATAACTTGGGGTGACCTAGGCAGTTTGCCTTTTGTATTCGCTTTAATTTTGGTATTTGGACTAGCTAGCTTCCACATAAGTGGCAGTTCGGTAGTTTTAAAGAACTGGTTTTCTGAGTATGTTCAGGCAGTTTGTATTTTGCACGTATGAAATGTATGTTTGCTTTGAAGTATTAGCTTACTTTTGTCTGAATGTTTGTTGTATGTTGTTTTGACATCTCAATAGGAATTTGACCTAGAGATTTAAGTTCCGCTGTCTAGGAAGACTTAGGATGCCATGAAGCATTTGAACTCGACTGAGCATATTGCTTAGGAGAGCGATTTGACTATTACAGAAAATGCTCTGCAGTACATTGATCCTAGAATTGTAGGTCTTCAATGAGTGAGAAGTGTTGTCTTTTAGTAGCCTTTGAGCTCGATTGAGTATTTTATCGTAGAGAATGTTTGAGCTCTGGAGAGTGTTTAAGTTCGTTTGAATGTTTTGCTCTTAGAGAGCGTTCTGCACTTAGTTGACCCTAGAAGTATAGGTCTCCAACTAGCAAGAAGAGTTAAGGCTAAGTAGCATGTGAGCTATATAGCCCTGAGCTCGAGTGAGCATTTTAATGTGGAGAACGTTTAAACCCTGTAGAGCGTTTTAGTTCGAGTGAGCGTTCTGCTCTTAGAGAGCGAACTGTGCGTCGACTTGACAATATTGAGAGATTGCAGTGCATTGATGCACAATAAAACTATGTGTATGAATGCTAAGAGTAAGAACTCATGGAAATGGAATTTTTTATTGATAAAATTTCTTTAACAAGAAAGTATTCCAAAGACGTGGAAGTGCCTGTCCATCTTGGGCTTTGATCCAATATGCTCAATTGCCAACGATTCGTTCCACTATATAAGGGCCTTCCTATGTTGGTACTAGTTTCGAGTCATCCTTAGTCTTTTTTAGGACTAGGTTGCCAAGTTGGAAACTTCGAGGGTTAACTCGCTTGTTGTATGTCTTCCTTAGGGTTTGGTGGTAGGATGCCACTCGAATGGCTGCTAGGTCACGTAGTTCTTCAAGTAAGTCGACCTCTCATGCAAGAATGGAATCGTTCTAACCAGACTCGACAATCTCAAATCGAGTCGTTGTAATAGTCAACTCAGTATGAATGACGACCTCAGTATCGTAACATAGTGAGAATGGTGACTCGCCTGTACTAGAACGAGCTGTCGTTCTATGAGCCCATATAGGATGTTTTTTAGCTGCATTGGCCATTGACTCTTTTTCTTTTCAATCTTCTTCTTTAAGTTCTCTAGGATTACCTTGTTGCTCGCTTCTGCTTGACCGTTGCTTTGAGCGTACTGGGGGGTTGAGAACGCGTGAACAATCTTCCACTTAGCCAAAAATTCGTTGACTGTTTTTCCCTTGAAATGGGAGTTATTGTCCATCACCAATGTGTGTGGTAAGCCAAATCTGGTGATGATGTTAGTCCAGATGAAGTTTCTGACATTAGATTCTTTGACATGAGCCAAAGGAATCGCTTCCACCCACTTGGTGAAGTAATCTATTGCAGCTAGAACGAATAGGAAGCCTGTGCTTTTCTGTGGAATGAATGGGCCCATGATGTCCAAACCCCACATGTGAAATGGCCAAGGGCTAGCAATGTTGATGAGTTCGCGAGCTGGCTGGATGATATTATGGCCAAATATTTGGCACTTAATGCATTTCAGTACATACTTCTTTGCATCGATCTGCATTCTTGGCCAGAAGTATCCTTATTAGATCATTTTGTGAGCTAGCGAGTGACCTCCTACGTGGTTTCCTCATTCTCCCTCATGGATTTCTACGAAAATCATCTGACCCTGTTATGGGCTTATGTACCTCAAATGGGGTCCTCCGACGGATTTTTTGAAAAGTTTGTCATTTACTAGGCAGTAGGGACCTGACTGATATTGAACCTATCTGGCCCTGGTGTGATCTACTGGTGATTTGCTGAGCTGGATATAATCTATAATAGGTTGCATCCATGTTTGACTCATCTGAGTGTCAGAGAGTGGGCATAGATCGATAACTTCTAGGACGTACTCATTTTGGTAAACAGGTCGATCGACTACTTCGATGAGTAGTTTTCTAGGGTCACAGTTCGGTGTTTGGGTCACGAGGTACGCCAAGCTGTCAGCATGGCGATTCTCTTCCCGTAGGAAATGTTGTATAGTGACTTTTTTGAAAGAAGGCAGTAATTGATCTACAACTTGAAGGTACTTAGAAAGGTTACCTTCATTGGTGGTATACTCATAGGCGACCTGGCGAACTACCAGTTGTGAATCAGTAAAGACTTTGAGATCCTGAACTTTGAGCTTTAATGCCATACGGAGTCCCATGACTAAGGCTTCGTACTCAGCTTCATTGTTGGATGTCGCAAAATCGATGCGAACTGACTTTTCCACCATGAAGCCATCTGGTGACACTAGGACTACTCCGATTCTGCTACCACCTGGATTACTGGCTCCATCCACAAAGAGTGACTATATCGCTGAGTTGTGTTGTTTAGAGGTCGGGGTGTTATCTTCTGGTTCCCAGTTTAGGTCGTCAATTGGGAAATATGCTAAGAAATCAGCAACAACCTGACCCTTCTGAGAGGTTCTTGGGGTGAACTCAATGTGGTGTTCACCGAGTTCTTCTACCCAACTGCCATGCAAGTTGTCTTGTTTGATTTATGAAGGATCTTCTTAAGTGGCAGGTCGGTGAGCACTCTGATTGAATGTGCTTGGAAGTAGGGCCTGAACTTTTTGCAGAATAAAGTACTACCAGTACTGCCTTTTCAATGTGGGAGTAGTTCTTTTCAGCTGGTAGCAGTGTCTTCCTTGTGAAGTAGATTGGTTTCTCTGTGTTCTGCTCCTTTTTGAAGAGAATTGAACTGATAGCGAAGTCGACACAGCTAAGTACAGCCCCAACGTTTCGCCATCAATTGGTTTTGCTAGCACAGGCGATGTTGTCAAATAGTCATTAAGAGTAGAGAACGCTTGGTGACATTGCTCGTTCCATGAGAATTATTCACCTTTCTTGAGAATTTGTAGGAAAGGTCGGCATTTGTGTGATGCTCTCGATATAAATCGGTTTAGAGCTGCCACGATTCCTGACAGTTTCTGTATCTGCTTATTTTGGGTCGGCATTTGTTTTTAGGTCGGGCATGTCCAAGAACGCTCGAATCTGATCAGGGTTTGCTTCTATCCCACGTTGTGAGACCTGATACCCCATAAATTTGCTGAGCGATGCTCCAAAGAGGCATTTCTCAGGGTTAAGCTTCATCTGAGTTCGCCAAAGTCTAGAGAACGCTTGTGTGAGGTGATCTAAGTGATCTCCAACTTTCTTGCTTTTGACGGCCATGTCATCTATGTAGACTTCCATGGTGTCACCTAACATGTCTTGGAACATATCGGTGACGAGTCGCTGGTAGGTCACTCCAGCGTTCTTGAGGCCGAACGGTAGGACATTATAACTGTAAATCCCTTGCTCTGTTACGAATAAAGTTTTCTCTTGGTTTTCTTCTGCTAGTGAGATTTGGTTATAGCCACTGTAGGCATCCATGAATGACAAGAGCTCGTGTCCACATATTTGGTCTACAAGTCGGTCGATTCTTGGTAAGGGGAAGCTATCCTTAGGAGTTTCCTGATTTAGGTTGGTAAAGTTCACGCAAAGGCGAATTGTGTCATTCCTATGTTAGCGACCCATTCGGGGTAATCGAACTTCCTAATGAAACCAACTTTTTTGAGATTTTTGAGATTTTTGTTGATTGTGTTTTGGAATCTAAGGGATAATTTTCGAGGCTGTTGGCGAACTGGTTTAACATTGAGGTTAACATTTAACTTATGACATGCGATATTGGGATCAATTCCAAGCACATCGATATACGACCAAACAAAAACATCTTTATTTAATAATAAAAATCTTACAAGTTGTGCCTTGAGAGTAGGATTAAGGTTAGCTCCTACATAAACGAATTTGGTGTCATCCTTAGTTCCTAGGTTGACATTTTCCTTCAGCTCGGTCCGAGCAGTTGCCTTAGTAGGCTGAGCGACCTCTGGGGTCCTGGTCTCTTGCGATGTCTCTTTGATCTGAAGGGGTGGGGAGACCTCTGGGGTCTAGACCTCTAGAGGGACGTTTTTGACCGAGTCCCCAGTGTTCTCCTTTGCAAGTTTGCTGCGGGGGGTCTTGGTCAAGGTTTTGACCTCAGAGATGAAGTCTTTTGCCAGCTTGGTTTTGGCGATCTCTCCCTTGCTTTTGAGTGAAGCGCCAGCAGACTTGTTGACTGAGAGGATCTGATTGCGCGCATCGAGCTAGTTGCTTATGAGCCCCATCATGCCTCTGGGGCCAGGGAAGCACAAAACCTGATGGAGTGTTGATGGCACTACTTGCATCTTATGGATCTAATGACGTCCTAAGATAGCAGTATAGGACGAGTTGACATCCAGAATGCTGAAGCGTGTATTGATGTTGACCTTATCTTCGTGCGACCCAACTGAGACAGGTAGAATGATATCTCTTATTGGGTCGGCTTGTGATCCGTTAAAGCCATAGAGGGGGGCTATTGGATCGATCATGACTGACCTATGGATGTTCATCTCCTTAAGGGTGCGGTAGAATAGGATGTCGCACGAACTGCCTGGGTCGATCAGGACGCACTTGACAGTTCAGTCATTGATTTTGACGTGGACCACTAAGGTGTCATTGTGTGGGAGACACACTTTGTTGAGGTCGGCCTCAGTGAAGGTGATGTCTCCTAAATTGCAGTCATTTGTGTGTGGGATGGGGGCCACTTGCGAGGAGAACTGGTAGACTTCCTGGAGGGAACCTACTCGTCTCCTTTTCTCCCTGGAAGACGTGACAGAGTCGTCCTGGAAGGTAATCATATTGATGGTTCTGTTGTTGTCTCTGTCAGACGAGTGTTGGTGACGCTCATGACAAGATCGCTCATTGGAGCATCCTCTAGCATGAGAGCGAGCTCTGCTGTTGTTGCGGGGTGGAGTTCGGATGCGTTCTCTGCGAGCCATGAGTTTGTGGCGCAGGTCGCCATCGACTATATCAGTATAATGTTTGATATGCCTTGCTTTGACGAGGTCTTGTAGGTGCTTGAGCCCGCGACATTCGTTGGTCTCATGACACTTTACTTCATGGAAAGCGCAGTACGACTTCCCTAGTGTGTCTTATGGCCGCTTTACCTCAGGCCGGTACTAAGCAGCATTTTTTATTTTCTCTAGTATGTAACCTAGAGATCTTGTAAGCACCGTGAACTCTCTTTTGGTTTGGGTTCGGGTGCTGGTCTATTGACCCTGTTGCCTGGGTCGCTTCTTAGAAGATGGGTTGCTATCTGAGATCGCAGCGACCTCACCTGCTACCTTCAGTCTTTCTTTTTCGAGGCCTTCTACAAACTTGATGTACTTCTGTACACATGCGTACAGTTCGGCCAGTGTTTCAAGGTGTTCTTTCATGAGTGACCTGGACAAATCAGTGTTCTTCCTGATCACGTTGGTGAAGGCCATTGTGGCGAACGACTCCTTGAGGCCGCTCTCCATGGACAGTAGCTCTGTCTTGAAACGTCTCAGGAAGGTGTGAATTGGTTCGTCACTCTTATGAGATAACTGGAAGAGTGAATTGAGGTCGGCTGTCTTCGTCCATTTGTGGGCGTCTTGGGAACCCGTTGGTTAGTTTTTTTTTGCCGATTGAGTTCAGTCCCAGCGAGTAGAACTAATCGAGAGCTCCATCTTTTAAGCTTACTAGGAACAAGCGGCACTGTAGGTGGTCGAACTCCTGCCACTGTAGAGTGCGATGCTCTGAATGTAGCGAGCTACGTGTTAACCAGGGCACGTGTTGCCATCGTACATTGCGAACCGTACATTGCCATCGTACATGCTCTGAATGAAATCTTTGAGGGAGGGTTTATTGAGTACCTCGATCGTGAAGGGTGACACACGGTACGTCTTCAACATCTTTTGGACGACCTGAGTGGCGTCCTTCTTGCCGGTGCTCTGTTCAATTCGCTGGGAGAGGCTGTTGATCTACTGGTTGACCTCATTGATCCTGTCCTCAGCAGTAACTCCGTTCAGGTTCTGGGACTCGACCTGGGTTTTAAGAGCTACATTCTCCTGTCAGAGCTGGGTGATGTTATCGTCCATCGTGCCCAGTTGGCTGACTAGGTCCTTGACTTGTGCTTGGAGGCTTTCCATGCTTCGTGGGCTTGAGATTTGTTTGAAGGTTTGGGAACTCAAGAATTCGAGCCACAGACAATGCCAATGTAAAGGTTGTATTTCGTTAACCTTACTGATATAGGTAATCTTTTGGGAGAAAGGTGCTTGAGGATTGAATTAACCGAGTTCGTATGGACGAACTGTTTACGTATCAAGTTCTCTGTGTTGGGGGAGACTTGAATCATGTCAGACGTAATTCTTCATCCTCTTTATATAGGCAAGGTGTCTGCGCCTCTGGCATTCCCGCGTCAGGTCAGATCTAGGTCTTCAGGTGTCACACCCCAAATTTCCAGAAAATTAAAAATAGGGAATTATCCACACCCTATTCCATCTTCTGAAAATCCAGGATGAAACAAAACCCTAATAACCCATTAACAACCACGATATTAAAATATGAGATCCAATTAAAACCAAACGAACAACTCTTATAATGTACAAATTCAAGAATTTACTAAACCACTCTATTACATCTATTTCAAATCAAGACTTTATACTTCATAAAACTTATACCAATAAGACTCCAAGAGTGAATCCCAATCAAGCGTCTTCATCCACTGCATTCCACCATCTATGTTCCCAAGAACACACCCACGTTGCAAAACAAAGCAAACATGGGTCAGCAAATTAAATTTGCTGGTATGAGTAGACTAACAACAAAATATATATAATAATCTTTCAAATTAATAAATATAACATTACCAACCATTTCAACTTGGAAGACAATATAGTTCCGTTTTCCAAAATGGTGTGTAGTTTCTTCCCAAGTAAGATTTCAATCCCAATATACAATTCCAAGATAACTCACAACAGAAATACCACTTATTACATACACATATGATAACTTAATTAAATATTGGTTTGATACACATTACCTTTAAAGCCCGACGGCGTCTCGGGGTAGGATATTTCGTCCACATAAAAGATTAATAGATTCTACCCTCCTGCAAAAACAGAGTTAGACAGCACTATAAAAGGATTTATCTCAGACAGTCAAATTTTCATTCATAATCAAACCTCATTTAAGACATTGAAGTCTAATTAATACAACATAGTTCGTCCCGCATATTCGGGAAATACTACTTATCATACCCCTTATATCAAGGGTAGTCATTCACATGACATCATTACGTCATAAAGTTTCCAAGTGCATAACTATATATCTTAGACTATTACAAGTCATTAATGCTTTCATAATAACATATCATTTTATAGTAATTCTACAATCACAGAAAAGATCACAAGCATTCAATAATATTATTCTCAGTCACACTTCACATCCATAACCTCACACAAACCACCTCTATATTTCTTTGTAAGAAAACATATACATCATAATACATAAATATTCATAGGCAATAACTCACTCATATGTAAAATCAATATTTCACTTTGCTTACTAATTATCTTGTTGACTCATTTATAAACAGACTCAACCCAACCTTTAGTTCCTACTCCACGATTTGCACTCCACACATTTGCCAAATCACACATACACGTGTGCCTCTCTCCCACCGAGTATCACTATATCACATCCATCTCTGGGCTTTCCATACACATAATCACAGCCTCTTTGGCCATAAAATCTCAGGTTATTCATGACATATTCAATGAATACCTTGGGTCATGCTCGCCACATTCAAGGAATACCCATCATAACACTAATGGACCATTCATGGCACATTCATGACACTAATGTCCAAAACATATTTATGTAGTCTCAAAACATATTCATATACAACTTCTATCTCACACACAATAAATAAATATATATATATATATATATATATATATATATATATATATATATATATATATATATATATATATATATATATGGGGTCTACCTTTGATTCCATTTGATGACTTATCTTGACATATCATCTTAACCATCCAGATCTTACAAAATCAATGGACAGATCGTGGTTTCTGTTAACAAAAGAATAGAACAGGGGTAGACTGGTCATTTTACAATTTAATAAGAAATAGCAATTGAAATATGTTTTCTTCCTCCGTCTCCTCTCTCTCTCTCCTCATCAATTGAACCGGGAAAAGAAAACCCATTGAAGACGAAAGAGATTCAAACATCCTAACCATTCAGATCTTACGGAATCTACGCTCAAATCTCGCTCTCAATTAGCAAAGGAATAGCCCGGGGGTAACATTGTAACTTTTGCTTCTAACATCAAATGCTCTCCCCCCTCCTATTCCCAGCGAGAGAAACCAGACGACAAAGTAGAGGACTTCTCTCCATCTCAAGTGAATTGAAAATTTTCCCTCTCAATCCTTCATTTTTTCTCTTATTAAAATTAAACTCTAAAGAAAACGAAGCAAGGCGAAAATTAAACTTGAAGGGAAAGGCGACTTTGAAGAGAGAAGACGGATGAAGCTAGTCAAAAAATGAAACTTCAAGAAGATGAATCAAATAGTGATACACGGCTTGAACTTCGAAGAAGATGCAACTGTGAAACAAAACAATAAAATTCAGTATCCTTGTTGCTGCTCAAACTCATTTCTCAACCCAATTTATGTCTTCCAATACAAAGCTTATTCAGAATGAGATTTTGGGTATCCAACTATCATGGAATTTTGGGTATCTTGGACTCACCAGTTAAGGCCTTATATGAAACATGAATGCTATTAGAATGTCCATAAATTGTTTCCTTGGAATGCATATCTTGTTTAGAGTATTGAGTTCTTTGTATAAGTCTGTAAATTGTTTGTTAGAATAAGTTCTATGTATATTTCAGCATTACAGACTAAGAAGTTTGTCTGCATATGTTAAGTTTTTTGTTTCAGTTTCAACTTCACAGACACAGTGTTTTTGTCATGAATAAATTTTGCTTCTACCTCCAATTAATTGGTTCTGGTCTTCAAGAAATTGCTTCATTGTTTTTTTTTTCCTTTTTTAGATAATCCAAGTAATCTACCTCAAGTTCTTAGTGCAGGTCGTTTGGCACACACAATAACATAGAGCTACAGACATTCAAATTAACAATTATGCCAAATCCACCTTTTCCATGTAACAAAGAGTAATATAATAAACCCGATTTCCATTGTCGAGAGCTTCTTCGAAATTAGAAATGGGTTTACAGATTCAGAATTTTGGTTGCTTCATTTCATCTTATTTGTGAACTTCTTTTGTTAGGAGAGATTCACAGAGAAGAATTGTGTTTTAGTGTTGATTTGTTGGGAGAGATGAAGAGAGGAATGAGGAGTCGGGTGGTTTTTGGATTTAATTTTGACAAAAAAAGTAAAATGACCAAGTTACCCTCGACATTCCTTTTGTTAAATGGGAACAAGATCTGGGCATTGGATGGGCTGGAATCTAATGAATGTGGTGAGCTGTTAAGATAAGCTGTCATTTTAAGCTGTCAAGGTAGCCAGCCCCTATATATATATATAGTCTCAAAACAACAGTAATTTCTAACACAATCACATAGTTATCACACCAACTAATATATATATTATAGATATAGTGACTGCACTTTTGTTCAAAGTTGCCTACATATCCAAATCTTTCAGGATTGGAATCAAGCCTTCGTAGTTCTTACCAGCCACATAGTTAATGCTATAGTTTTTCCTACATTCATCCAAATGACATGTAACTTAAATATTTAGAAACTAGGGTATGTAGACACACTTTTTCATGTAGAACTCGAAGTCCCAACCTCAGCCCATCTAGAAGAAAACTTAAGTTGAAAACGGTAAAACTCCTAATTTTTCAGCAAACTAGATTTCTGATGGACTATCTTCCGAATGACACAACGCTTTCCACAGGTGTCCAAATGCATCGAGGTTTTTTGCGTTGAAAAGCTAACACATAGAACTTACTTTCTTATGTTTTACAAAAATTCTCAATGTCGTTCTAAATATGCTAAAACTAGGCTCGAACACAGTGCGCATAAACTGATTTCTGACGCACTGTTTTCTGCCAACCAAACTTTTAGACATCGTAACTATCTCCACAGGCCACGGAATGCACCAAGACCAATTGGGTTGGAAATAAGACACACGGGGTCTTACTTTTTTATGTTTTAGTATGGGTTTGAATCTCAGCCAAACTAGGTGAAAATGTGGCTCCAAAACTTTTCACACTCGCAATCAAATGAATAAAGACTTATTGTTATAAAAAGCAGACCCAAGAAACATGGTTTTTCATGTTTTGAGGAAAATCTAACATAAACTCGAAGTATACAAACATTAGCTCCAAACAAGACACAAGTATTAGTGTTCCAGTTTTTTTGTTTCACGAATGATTCAAAATGTCCAAAACTTAAAAAATGGATACAAGTCATAAATACAACTAAAATTATATTCTTTGATATTTCAAGATGTAAGTCTAACATTTCCCACGTATGATTTTAATGATACTAGGCAATCCAACACAGTGTGCCAACTCATGAACAGATTATATACACTTGATGAACACCACCTGAACAACAATATATACACAACAAAATTTATGTGAAGAATACAATGAGGTGAGGGATCAACATCAACTATAGCACAAACGTTAAGCCAACCATACAGTTAGACAATCATACCACATACTCAAACAATTAAATCAACTAAGCAATAATATCAATTGGTTCAAATATCTCCTCCACCGTAGTCCATGATTTAGTAACTATGTATATTCATAAAAGCAAATCAAAGAAAAATAATGGTATAGGTAAACCCAAACTTTCAATTTTGAAATCCACAAGAAATTGGTAGAAGGATTACTCACTTGTGAATTGATCAGAAAAGTGAAAACTAGCGAAAAGAAACGAAACTGAAAGTCACACCGTTACTCATATATGAAGGTTGTCTTCTCCCTCCGACTTTTATCTCTTTCACAACAGTAAGCTCTCTCTCTCTCTCTCTCTCTCTCTCTCTCTCTCTCTCTCAGAGCACGGCTTTCAATTTTGAAATCCACAAGAAATTGGTAGAAGGATTACTCACTTGTGAATTGATCAGAAAAGTGAAAACTAGCGAAAACTAACTAAAAAAGTCACACACCGTTACTCATATATGAAGGTTGTCTTCTCCTCCCGACTTTTATCTCTTTCCATATGAAAGCTCTCTCTCTCTCTCTCTCTCTCTCTCTCTCTCTCTCTCTCTCTCTCTCTCTCTCTCTCTCTCTCTCTTCTCTTCTCTTCTCTTTTTGTTTTCCTTTTTCTTTTAAAAAAAGTCTCC
Source organism: Coptis chinensis (assembly GCF_015680905.1). Classification (NCBI taxonomy): domain Eukaryota; kingdom Viridiplantae; phylum Streptophyta; class Magnoliopsida; order Ranunculales; family Ranunculaceae; genus Coptis; species Coptis chinensis. Next base: position 116,482,743 of record NC_141458.1, on the reverse strand, counting down.
CAAAAAACAAGAACGAGTGTTTGGTAAAACCAAAACACCCGAAACCCCCATTCCTTATTTCCAACAACTACTCGTCCCACTTCCCACGTTTTTATGATTCTATCTTTATCTTTATCTTTATCCTTTCTTTTTATTATTATTTAATTTTATATATATTAATAAAAATGGGAATAAAAAATAGGGTTGTTATATCATGTCACTCCCCAGCTGTTTATCATCAAGTGTGCTTGAAGCTCCGGCTTTGATGGCTGTAATAAAGACATACGTTACGAGCTGTTGTGGAACGAGAAAAGTGAGCGCTACGTAGGTCGCTTCTGGTTGAGATCATCTATTCGTCTCGAGTCACTTTGAAGCGAGCTCGCAGGACGAAGATGTGAGATTGATTGGTGGTGAGGTTGCTCTTGACGTGAGTTGAATATGTTGCTTGCTTGATTCGTGTCACTATGAAGCGAGCTCTGAGGACGAAAATACGAAGTCGGTTAAATTGGTAATTCTGTATGTGTTGGACACGTGTCTAATATCCATTAGTTGTGGATATTATTCCCTCACAAGGGGTTTTTTGCAATTTCACATAAGCTAAAAAATAAAATTGTATCATAAACATTTTGAGTTTTCCGATGGATTTTTCTTTCTATCTCAGCTGAATAGTCATAAGTCATAACGCTCTCTGTAAATGAAATGCATGCAAGTAATTGGAGTCTGTCGGATACAACGTGTGCGTGGTTTTTAAGATTCTTTGCATATATTTCTCACACGTGGAGAAAAATTGTCCCCTCTGTCAGGACAAGCATAATCTCTACACGACTAGTAGTTGCACACAAATGTTGTAAGTAATTTTCGGTGAAGTTGTTAGTTTATCAAATCGGAGCGCACTTACGTATATAGTAACTTTTTGACAATGGTACTTCTCGAATATAGTTGTGTACACATGAATTGAATAAACTAATAAGTACACGTGAATGGAATAAACGCAGGAGTTAGTTAGTGACAACAAACGTCACTCGTGGAGTTTTATCTGAAACCCTAACTCACCAGGTGAAACCGACAGGGCCGGCTCAAACCAAAGTGTGGCCTAAGGCGGATTTCATAATATTGTTATATTGAGGCCTTTTTTTCTCAACAATTTAATAAAGAAAAATGGTATATAAGTAGTAAGAAACTAAGAATTGAGGCCTATAAATTTTGGGAAGAGGCCTAATTTTCAGGAAGGAATTTACATGTTAGATTTTTTAGAAATTTCTTTTGGGTTTTATGATATAAGCGAAATTAAGGCCTATTTTTAAGGTGAACTTTGGGAATTTTCCAACAAACCATGCAACTTACGAGGCCTTTTTCAAAGTGAGGCCTTAGGTGGTCGCCTTTTTTCTATAAAGGACGAGCCGGCACTGGAAACCGAATAGAACATGCCATTTCATCCCAAACTTTGAGGAGCAACCCAAAAATATGATTATTCATATGTAAACCAAAAATCTCGTTAATCTTTGTAATTTGGCCCTTCGGTCGGGGGGCAAGCATGATCCATAAGTTGCACTGCATCCCATATGCCAACATTTATATATGCTAAGTTAGTAAGTTATGAGTAATAATGAAGGTTTCAGTTTAATTTATTTGAGGTACTTTTCGAATTCGTGTTCTAAATGATATGTTTTAAAAGAGACACGTGAAATACCACTGGGTGGATCCGTGTAGATTCCCACTCATTTCAAGGGACGCCACCTTGAAGATATGATTGCTTGACCAATAAACCGGAGACATGATTTATAACTTAAGAGCATCTTTAGCAGCGCAACCAAAAACACACTAAAATTTTGAACCAAAAAAACACCAAACAATTTTAGGAGCAACATCAAAAAAACACCAAGCAACTACGCGGTTTTGCCAAAACCGCTCCATAGAAGCCCATCTTACAGGTCCAACCCCACGCGGTTTTGCCAAAATCGCGCGGTTTTCCAGAAACCGCGTACTATAACCATTTAACTCTCGATTTTGCGATGTTCTCTTCATTTTTCATGTTCTCTCTCATCTAAACTCATCTCTTTTGAGCAAAAAAAAAAAAAAACTACCAAAACTTTTGAAGATTTTTTCAATGGATCATTCATCCTCTTCTGATTCTTCATCGAGCTCGAGTTCGAGCTCGAACTCTTCAAATGATAACACTGCAGTTAAAACTCGCAAATTAGTGGCTATTGCTCTACCTTTGGTTCGGCATCGTCTGAGTTTATTGCGTCAGCAAGAAGGGAAGTCTTCTTATAGACCATATGGTGGTTCGAAGAAAGGAAGAAAATATAAGCCTCGTCAGTACGAGGCAACACTGGCTCGTGTAAATGCTAACTACTTCGGCGCAAATCCTATATTTTGTGACCACGACTTTCGACGCCGATTTCGTATGGGTCAGTTATTATTTACTCGTATTTTCAATTATCTTAATCATAATGTATCATATTTTCAACAAAAAGTTAATTGTGCGGGTAAGTTTGGGATTAACCCAAAAATAAAAGTAATTACTGCTATACGAATGCTTGCTTATGGGACTGCTGCTGATCTAGTAGATGATATGTTACATGTTGCTGAGCCAATTGTTCATGAATGCATACACTATTTATGTGATGAAATTATTAGAATTTTTGGAGGTGAATACTTGCGCAAATCAAATGCTGCAGATATTCAACGTTTGCTTAAAGAGTCTGAGGAATGCGGATGGCCTGGAATGCTAGGAAGCATTGATTGCATGCACCGCAATGGAATGGAAGAATTGCCCATCCAGCGTGGCAAGGGTCTCCTGGCGGCCATAAGCATAAACCAACAATGATTTTGGAAGGCGATTCTTGCGATCGTGGACGCATGGATTTGGCATGCTTTTTGGAATGGCGGGTTCTCACAATGATCTTAATGTGCTTGACCGCTCACCAATATTTGATGATATAGTCAATGATGAAGCTATTTGTTTCGATAGTAAACTGCTTCAACATAACGGAAGCAATGGTAAAGAACACACTAAAAACGAGAGGAATGTGATGTTGGGGAGATGAAACCGAACCAAATAATGGCTGCCACGTGCCCAAGATCTATTATCTAGGGATCAAGTTTCCAATGTAGTTCCTTATGAAAAATAATGTGGTATTTATATAGGTAGAGTAGAGAGTCCTTGTAGCTCAAGTAATCTTGTTGCTTGAGTAATTGTGATAGAATATAACCTGTCAAACCGATAATTATCTCTTTGATAAGAAATGAATCTTGACATAAATCAATGTATATTAGTGGCAAGCCATGTGGCTAAGGTTCACCTTAGACACGAGTTAATAAGGCACAATACATTGATCCATGGTATTGTAAATTGGGCTTTAGCCCTGTTGATTAAATGAATAAAATAGAGACCCCTACTAATAGACGTTTTCCACGTAGGTGGGGGTCGAAACACCGCCCCCTCTTTGTCATGCGAACAAAGTTCACATGGCAAAGAAGAGAAGAAAAATGAGCGAAATGTATAACGAAGTGTCGTGCGAAAGGAAATGAGAGGAAAATTGACTGTCGAAAAAATCGTGAATTATTGGGAATTAAAAAATGTCAAACTAACATATACGGAACGTAATGTAATTAAATAAAAGATGGCTGAAAAATGCACATAAAAAAAATAAAATATGCACAGAAATAAAATTGCAAAAGAATTCGATTGTCAAAAATCGTACCAACGCATAATAACGAACAATATGAAAGATGATTACGACACAACGTGCCCGGTGAGAATAGCGATACTAGTATAGACCGTTGAAATTATCGTGTAGGGCAATATAGTAATAATAGTAATAAAAGGAAGTTAAACATTAATTGGACTCAAAGTGTTCGGATGAGATAATAATGTGGAGTAGATAAGAATTGAGAGTAGAGATGAAGTTGGAAGGAGTTGGAGTTAGAGAAGAATCCTACCAGCAATGGAAAACTAGCTCGGAAACCCGATATAAGTGTTGCGCTTATCAAACAGACGTGGTCAAGACTCCCTGAAGTCGCAGTACTGCCGATCTAGAACGCTATGTTTCGTCTTCGCGTAAACTAGCAGGTACGTTCTATCTCCAGCAAACTCTGTTTATATATAAACTTGTGTCGGTTTCCGGTTAGATTCAGGGACATCCCTTGACTCTCTATCGTTAAGTTCTTTTGCAATCAACTCTTTCAACTGTTGTTCTGTTATAGTTAAAGTATTGGCTCGAACAACTGGACGCCCCCGGTCGTGCCCATGTGGAGAAGGATACCTTCCATTATCTCTTATTAGAGTTAGAGATCTTTGGTGGTACACACGATCAGCTCCGACCGGTGATTGTCTTTGTCTATCCCTGTAACCAGCCTGTCTAGGCCGGTAGTCACCCTTGGTCAGGTGGTCGGTATAATTATACCACTTCTCCATGTTTTGTTGCTCTTGTTTGGGATGTATGCCTTCCCAGTCATGTCGGACATATCTCGAATGGCGGTCTTCCCTGAAATTGTTTCTCAGAGGTAAATCTTCTATTTGAGATCGGACATGTCTAGGGTAGTAGTTATCCCTGCCAATCCGATTCTCCCCATAACTACGGGTAATATGGTCATTACTCTTAGAGTGTGCACTGATTGATTGTGTTTGAGAAATAACACGTTGTTGAGGACGAAGAAGTGGATCTTCAAGATGGTCCCATACACTGGAATGGCTGCGTCCGCCTTGAGTGGCGATGTTGTTGAATTTGCGGCCTCGTCCACCGGCCTTTGCCTCTTTGCCGACTTCCTTCTCAAGTTCATATTTTAAATTTTTGACTTGTCGTAACTCCGCGCTCAACCGTATTAGGAGTGGCGTATGCCGAAAGGCGGTGGTGGTGGCGGTGGCTGGCTACGGTTGGATGTTAAGAATTGATCTTACCACTAGGAGCAACTTGATTGTTCAACGGTTCTTGCATTGGCGATTTGAATTTCGAGGGTTCCAATTCCTATTAGCGGAGGAATATGTTGACTATTTGGTTTGCTTCTTGTGCTTTACCATCTTGATTGTTTCAACGTGATAATTAATTCTAAATTCCCCACGGGCGCCAATTATGTTTCGACGGTAAAACCTGCTTCAACCTGGCGAGAGCAATGGTAAAGAACACACTAAGAAACAGAGGAATGTGATGTTGGGGAGATGAAACCGAACCAAATAATGGCTGCCTCGTGCCCAAAGATCTATTCTCTAGGGATCAAGTTTTCCACGTAGTTCCTTATGAAAAATAATGTGGTATTTATATAGGTAGAGTAGAGAGTCCTTGTAGCTCAAGTAATCTTGTTGCTTGAGTAATTGTGATAGAATATAACTGTCAACTGATAATTATCTCTTTGATAAGAAATGAATCTTGACATAAATCAATGTATATTAGTGGCAAGCCATGTGGCTAAAGTTCAGCCTTAGACACGAGTTAATGGGCCTGTAAATTGATCCATGGTATTGTAAATTGGGCTTTAGCCCTGTTGATTAAATGAATAAAATAGAGACCCCTACTAATAGACGTTTGCCAAGTAGGTGGGGGTCGAAACACTATTCCTTATAACTACACTGTGAATGACCATCATTATGATATGGGCTATTACTTGGCTGACGATATTTATCCTAATTATGTCACCTTGATTCAAACGATTGCTAAACCGACTATTGCACAAGACAAACATTTTGCAAAGAAGTAAGAAGTTACTAGAAAAGACATAGAGCGGGCGTTTGGTATATTACAATCGCGTTGGGCTATTTTAGCGAATCCGTGCAGGTTATGGTATTTGGAGAACATGGCTACTGTTATGAGGGCTTGCATTATTTTACACAATATGATTGTGGAAGATGAACGCGAAACGGATATCCCGCAGTATATTTCTGATTTGGAAATACCAAGTAGAGAAGGTGCTCCTGAAGATGAACGCCACTTTGTTCTATCTCGTTAGGCATCTGGCGTCGAGAGGATTTGTTCAAAAGTTGTTCATGATAGATTGAAGAATGACTTGGTCGAGCATTTGTGGAGTAGGCGTGGGCGAACTTGATTTCTATTTTTATTTGCACTTTATTTAGACTTTGTGTTTATTTATCGTTTCAATTTCTATGTATTTGTGTTCTAAGTTTATTTCTATGTATTTGTGGTTTTATGAAAGGATTTCTGTATATGAGAATTTTGAAAATACAAATTTTTTTTAGAATGATAAAAAGTATCAACTTTAAATTAAAAGAAAATATTCAATTAAAGTACATTCTAATTAAAATTAAAATACAAACTTAAATTAAAGTACGTCATTAATTAAAAGACATAAATTAAAAGACAAATTAAAATACTCAAATTAAAAAAACATACAAACTCAAATTAAAAGATATATAAACTCAAATTTAGACTATGCACTACTTTGACTACTACCAGTGATATTGCCAAGTCGATTCTTCATTATTTGTAAAATTTCTGCCCTTTTGAGTTGCCAAATTTCGCGCTCGTCTTCGGGTAATCCTTCTAATTCATTCATAATATTTTCGCATCATTTTCATCTTCTCGAACTTCGAGATTCATCTTTCTTTAATTGAAGTTTTCTTTTTGGATTTGAAGCTTCCAATCCATCGAACTTTTTTTCAATTGAAGTTTTTCGAATTCCATCTCATCTTTCTTCAACTGTCTTTGAGCTTCCAATTCATAGCCTTCTTTGGTGGTTTTAGAAAGTTCCATCAGAAAATCATCAAGTTTCTTAGCGGATTCCTCCACTTTAGAATCACCTTCTTCTTTCTCTTTTTGCCTTCTTTTTTTGTCTTCTTTCTTTCCAAGAGGTCTATCCTCAAGCCCATGAACTTGGTGTGGATCATAATCCAATGATTGAGTTGTCGCAGTTGATACTGGAATTGATGAACCTCCTTCCCCACTATTTGACTTCGACTTTTTGGTGGGATGCAAATCATTTCTCAACTGTAGCCTCTTCCATTTGGGTGAGTCTTTCACCATATTAAAGCATTGCATCCACTTCCAAACCCCATTATGCATCGCATATGCACTTATTGCTTCCTCAACCTACTAATTAAGCAAAAACTAAATTAGAATTGAAAAATGTATTTGTTAATCAAAATAACAAATAAAAAGTACATATTTACCATCATATTGTCATTATAGCCACTTGGAGGAGATGCTTGAATTTTAGAAAGAATAGCATGAAACTTGTTGATATTAGCTTGAATAATAGACCAACGGTGTTTCATACCCGTCAAGTTGCGTTCGGTCATTCTTCCTAAATTTGCATGAAATGCATTTAGAATTCTAGCCCAAAAATCGTTAGACTTTTGCTCATTTCCTACTACACCATCTTGACTAACTTGTAGCCAACTATTGGTGAGAGCAATATCTTCTTCTTGTATCCATGAAGCCCCTCTTGATTTTGATTTTGGTTCTTGACTTATTGTTGTTTTAAGAATAGAGAATAAAGAGTAGAGAGTAGAGAAAATAAGTGAGTGTAAAAATATGGGATGAGTGTTTCAATTTATAGGGTTAGAAAGATATAACCATTTTTTGCCCGTTGTTGTAATTGAGAGCACGCAGTTTTAGGAAAACCGCGCGGTTTTCCCAAAACCGTGTAAGTGATTTGATACAGCACCAAACCTGGAACCAAATATTGGTCGATTTGGTGTTTGGTTTGATGTTTTTTTGGTGTTTTCATCAACATGTAGCTCTCCTGAAGTTGAAAAAACACAAAATTCTTAAATGGAAATTTGGTATTTGATGCTAGGTTGATATCACTGCTAAAGATGCTCTAAGACCTAGCTAATTATTTGACCTTGGTGGTTATTGTGTCCTCCTTAAATGGAAAATACATATGTTTGTTTTTTTTGTTAAAATAAATAAATTATTTATATATATTTTTCATCGTGGGATAAAAATCTAAATAAACCTGTTTTATTATTTTTGTCTCATCAACCGGACAAGCATAACCGCAGCTTACATTACCCCCCAGTGTTAACGTACACCATGTTCGGATATAACTGTTATTGGTAATTACGATCCCCGAAGTTGTAAATTATTGTATTGTTTACGGTGGAGGAAAGATTTTTTTGGTAACTGCCCATTATTATTGCGAATTAGACATTACGTGCAGAAAGAAATTGTTGGAGTTATCCTCACATGAGGAGAGAAACAGAGCCGGAAAGCGGAAAGCGAATTCGCATCGAGAATGTCAAAAAGCGCGGCCAGAGGGGCGACTTCGGCTCAGTTCCAATGAACTAGGGGGCGACCAGCCATAGAGGGGACCAGCTCGATCTCGGTACATTGAAGCTCCACGCCAAAAAAGAGGGCGCCTTCAGCTCGAGTCTAATTTTCGTGGGCTTTGCTTCAAGATTCCCTTGAAATTTGGTTTTTGGAGATAAAAACCAAAAATCAAGGTTTTGGAAAACCTAACCTAACAAGTCAGAAGGATTGGAATCCAGACCAAAACAAATAGAGAGAAACCCAATCTTGAAAGCTATCAAGATTGAGAGATAACCTTTACAGAGATACAACCCTGTAAAGAGATAAGAGTGATCTAGTAAGGTGAGAGACTGAAAGGAGAGATTGTAATCTTCCTTCCCACTTTAATAAGAACTGGCTCTTGTGGAAGTAAGCATCATTGGCCGAACCACGGTAAATCTTTGTTTTGTGGTTTCTTTTACTTTGCTTTTACATTATTATCATTTGTTAATAGTTGTTTTAGCGAGTTGGGCATGTTAGTATAGGTAGTTTGTGATATTAGAGATTTATCTGGAGTTGAAGTGTGTTCATACAAGTTATCTGTGTAGTGGGGGAACCGATTGGTATTGGTATAATCCCCAACAACAGTCAGATAAGTAGATTACATACAAAGTTTGGCAGTTTCAACCACCAAAATAAAAAAAAAACATCATCTAGTAATTCCAATCTAGTAATTCCAATAATAGTGTTGGAACATTGACTTTCACACCAATTGGAGTCGATAACCAAGAGACATCCTCAGCACGATCAGATGCAGAATTAGCGAAAGCATCTGCTACAAAGTTAGTTTCCTATATTCCATATTAGTTTAGTACGTTCCAGTGAGCTGAACACTCTTGAATCACATGAATCACCTCCCAAGGAATATCAACTGATGACTGCGTAATTCAATGACTAATGAACTTCGAATTAGTCTCCACTAGAACACGAACACCATTTAGATGTAGAAAAGTTAAGATCTTCCGACTAAAGTATAGTGCTCTAGCTTCAGCCATAATAGTGGATGCATGGATAATTGGTACTGCCAAACCAAAGATAAATCTATCTTCTCAATCTCTGAGTACACATCTAGCTCCTACGGCACCCGTGTTCCCTCTAGACGATCCATCAATATTCAATTTTAACACACCAACATATGGGGGTATCCAGCTGATAGACACCCACATCATACACTTTTCCCCTAAAGAAGAAGTCGATATTACTTCACTGTTTCCCTCTCTCTACATATTTTCCACTAATTTTTTGGCCTGCATCATACAATGAAAAAGTGAACCGTGGAGCAAAGATATAATTGTCGTTATTAAGCAACGACTTCCTTAATTGTGGTATACTTTTCAAATATATATATAGTTTACACGTTATATTAAGAACATAAATGAACAACTAGTTTTGAGTTAATAATGCGATAAACTTTGAGTTTCATACCCTAACCCACCGGATGGAACCACAAAGATACTCACATGAATTTTATTTTTTCCACATTCTCTATAAGATGTTGTCTACAGTTCCCCAACACCATTATTTAGCATGTCATTTTCTCTCATTAATCACATGGTATTTTTGCACAGTTTTTTATATTTCAAACTCAATACCTAAGCAAAATTAAATAATACATTTCCCCTCACCAAAACTTACTGGTATCAAATGGCATAAAAATTAAAGTTAAGAGTCCTTTTTTGTTCAATCAAACATCGAACGAATGTCTTAATTTTCCAACTCAATAAAATAAAAGGAGAAAAAAATGTACATTGTAAGTACCCTCCCTTCTCAAACATATCACTACAACACTAGGTCATATTTTCACATCTCGTACATCACCACCTCGTATCACGCCACTAGGACGTGACAACAAACCCAACATCAGGTCGTAGACACAAAATCCACACCTCTACATTGGTGTAGTCTGCTGGTTCATTTTTTTGAGAAAGCACCCATACTATTTTCTCAAGCCCACAAAACTGGTTAGAAAATCACCATAGAAGCACAACTACAAGCCTTAGTAGATCAAGTCAAGTTCCTATATGAGTCATTCACCACGCTCCAGCAAGAGAACCAAGTTATGCGCGAGCAAACCACTTCCAACACCAACAACGTGACTCCAGACGCCATCGACAACAATGCGGTCACAGCCCTCACAACAACCACTAATCAATGCCTCGATGACCTCACCCAATGACTGGACAAAATAGGCGAAAAAGCCAGTACAGCTCAGATCGTTCAGAAGATGCTCTAGTCATACAAGGCGTCACCATTCACCACAGAAGTCAGGGACAAGCAGCCTCCTACTGATTTTATCCAACCAAAGTTATCGTTGTACGATGGTAGCTGTCACAGCCCGATTTTCTAAACAATTAAAAAAATGAATAATTGAAATATAAATATCTTAACCATCACTTGGTTCAATTGTCTAAAAACCCAGGCTATGACGGGGGGATACAACACATGTCAAAACCTAAAACCCACATCACAACAGGATCAACTTAACAACAAAAATCTCCAAATTCCTCAACTATCACTTTATTAAAAACTTTCTTCCATCCCAATACAAACATAAACAAACTTTAAGAATAACAATTTCCAATATCGTATTCTCATGTCATATAAAAATGTAACCTACGTTATTACATCCTTCCAATAAGATCAGACCTAATAAAAGAACTAACGGACTGCTCCAGGTCAAATCCAAATCACACGCCGCGGTTCCACTGCCTTCCACCTGTGTTCCCAAGAACACACCTACGTTGCCAAAACAAATCAAACATGGGTCAGCAAAAATGGAATTTGCTGGTATGAGTAGACTAACCACATATAAACATTATCATACTTTAATTATCCAAACAATCACGTTATATTTTCCCATAACTTAATCATTCACAGCTTGGAAGACAGGTAGTTCCGTCATTTCAACCGGCATAGCTTCTTCCCAAGCAAGACTTCCATTATATTAACTCATTCAAATCACTCGTTTTAATATCTAAATCATTGCATTAACACTTACCGATATCCCCTGCTGTATAAGGGTAGGACCGCGTCCCTGCACAAAATGTTATTAAGTCCTACCCTCCTGCAAAAGAAAGTTAGAACTTCTATCATTTGTCGATATCCTATAGGTATTCAAAAGTAAACCCAAGCACACTCGCACAATCAAAGAAATTTCTCTTATTAATTAATCAATTACTTTTCTTATACACATATTTCACAACCTATGTACCTTAGGTCATTCCCGCCACATTCAAGGAATACCCAACCCTACATTCCCGTACACTCAAGGAATACAACTAACCCGCAAGGCGAATACCTTAGTTCCTCTCTAGGGTAGTCCAAACAATCTGGTCATTCATGGCACATTCAATGAATACCCGGGTCATTCATGACACATTCAATGAATACCCATATATAACGCTAACGGGTCATTTATGGCACATTCAATAAATGCCCACCTAACCTATGACATCAACAGTAAAAAAACTCAATTCCAAAACTTGAGGCGTGGAGAGTTCTAAAAGAGTGCGGTAAATTTTGTTTACGCATTATTGAAATTTATTGTATATATTATTTCAGAGAACGAAGGAATATCTTGATTCAAGTAATTTTGGTTTACGCGTTATAAATTTCATGGAGGTATAAGTGTCATAACGTTGTGTATCGTAAAAGACTGAAAAATCACAAAGCAGTAAATACACGTACACAAGTATATTTAGAAAGGTCCTAGCCTAAGTCAAACATGCTAATAGTCCTAGACTTATCCTAATAGACCGAATCATAATTTAGGAAAAAGTCAAATTTGGGTCAACTGGTCAAAGGTCAAAGTCAACAGTTAATGGTCAAAGTCAAAAGTGCATGGCTCAAGGGCTCATGATGAAGGTAATGGTTTGGACCCAACTGGCCAAGCCCAAACCTTAGAACCCGAAAGTCTAAAACCAACTTATTTATTCCACCTGACCCAATTGGGATCTATATTAAGTCCTATGGGTGGCGCCCTCCAATATTATAAAGCTACCCAAAAATGGTTAAGTGGTTCGCCCAAAATTGAACTAAACCGGCCCAAAAACTTTAAATTAAACTGGTCCACAAATAACTTAAAATCGGGCCCAACAAGAAATAGAAATTGGCCCAAAGAACTTAAACATTTCGCCCCAGCTAACAATAAGGGGTTTGGCCCAACCGATTAGGCCCAAAGCCCAAATCGAATTACTGTTCATCTTCTCCAAATTCTCTTCTCCACCACCAAAACCGACCGGCCACCAGCCACCACTAATCCCTTCTCCCTCATATCGGTTTCATTCCTTGCAACAACCCCTACCACTTTGTCAAACACAAAAACTCAAATTCTTAAATTTAACATCTCGACCAAAACTATATCTGAGACAAAATTCGGCCACCATTAAAGCTTGTTTCAAGCTTCACTCGACCCCATTTACATCCCAACATACAAACATACCTCAACAACCCACCAAAGCAAACAAAACATTTCAAACAATTGTAAAAACGCATAAAAACGCAAGTCACAGTATCATAGTAATGGCAGTAACGCCATTAACGCCTCCCTCAAAGCTTCACTGCCCCGACATCACGCACTACACAACCCAAACATCAAGTTCCAACCCAACACAAAGTCACAAACCACCCACGCACAACAGTTAACATAAACGGTACTGACCGCCATTAACACATTATCTTGTTTTATTACTCTAGCCATTAGCATAAACTTTATTGACCGCCATTAACACATTATCTTGTTTTATTTCTCTGGCCGCCATTTACGACTTCCGAGTTCCAATAGTTCCAATACCGATTTAAGAGATTCAACAGTTCAAATCAACTATAAACATATCGACAGATCTAAAAATTATAAAACAACTGGTCGGAAACACTCGACAGTAAAATACGTAAATATTAAACAGACGAAAATTATAGTTTTAGTAGTGGTGAGAGATAAACTCTACTCACCTGTAGCGCTCTCCGATTATCAACCAGCTACCAGGAAAAACCTTCCTTTTCTGTTGTCTGGTAAAACTTCTCCCTTTTCTGAAAAACTCTCGCGGTTTTTTTTTTTTTACCAACCCTATCCTGTTTTCCGTTCTGTTCAAAACAAAACCCCCGAAATAGGGACGAGAGTTTATCCCATAAACCCACGTCTCCTATTTCCACTAACACTTATCCTATTTTTATTATATCTATTATCTATTATTATTATCTTTATTATTATTATAGAAAAAAAAACAAATAATAAAAACACGGGGTGTTATAGTAGCTCATTTCCAGGCCAACACATAGCTCATTTCAGCCAAATCCTAGCGCTTTATAGCGTTGCAGACTATGACTACCTAAAGTGCAAACTCTTTCCAGCTAGCTTGAAGGACGGAGCATTAGACTGGTTCTACACGCTCACTCTTGATTCAATCAACAACTTTGACAAGCTGGCCGACACGTTTGCAGCAGAGTTCGTCTACAATAGAAAGAAATAAGCTGACCTAGACTCTTTGTTCCAGCTGAAGCAAGCACACGGTGAAACTATCCGCGCTTTCCCAGGACAGTTAAAAAAGGAATTCTTATCAATGGAGTCAGGCATCAAGGACAGCTTTGCAACTTCTGCATTCACCAACGCCCTCCTAGACGACTCCGACCTAGCAGGGTCTCTCATGCGCAACAAGCCAGAATGCCTAGATGACCTGTACCACAGAGTCAACAAGTACATGAAGTACGAAGAATAGATAGCCCAACACAGAGGCAAAGAAGTCCTCGCAATAAGCGACAAGCGGGGACCTAAAGAAAGCAACCAGTACTCGAGCAACAACAACAAGGGAAACAACTCCCACAAGCCCTCGTACACCAAAAGAGAATTCTCCAACTTCTCCAGGATGCCAAGCCATATCCTGAAGAAGATATATACAACATCTTACTTCAAGCCAAACATCAACAAAGTGATAGCAATACCAGGACGTCCATACTACCACTTCCACAAACTCTACCACCATGACACTGATAAATGTTAGAGCCTCAAGCACTACCTCCAAGACTTAGTCGAAGAGTGAAAACTGAAAGAGTTCCTGCCAAAAGGGGACCTCAGGCATAAACTAAATGTCAACCGCAACAGAAGCAGGAGTCATAGCCATGAACGACCTTCTCACAGAAGGAGTAGAAGCAGGACATTCCGACGATCTAAATCTCTAGGTCAGTCGAGGCGTAACAGGAGACAGCACTCCTCCGATCACGATGAGAAAAAGGTAATCCACATGATTACTGACACCTCCAACAACGAGACCTCAGGTCATGAAAAGTGCAGGCGAGTAGGAGCACTGTAAGAAATCTACCCCCTCTCCCACAAAGCTAAAGTGATCACTCCTACCAGATTTCAAGCTACCACCACCATAACATTCACCGAGGAAGATCTTGACAAGGTGTGCCTACCCCATAATGATGTTCTGGAAGTGCACGTCAATATCAACGGATGGACAGTCAAACGGGTTCTAATTGATCTAGGCAGCTCCTGTGACATTCTCTTCTACCAAACCTACAAGGATATGTACCTGCCAACCTTGGTGATGATAATAGAGTCAAATCCACCACTCTACGGGTTCAATGGAGACCGCACAGATGCCATTGGAGATGTCATCCTACCAGTTTCCATTGGAGAAAAAGAGGACATGATCAAGACCTCAACACGCTTCAGTGTGATTGATGTCAAGTCGCCATACACTGCCATCTTAGGACGTAGGTGATTCACAAGATCCAAACAGTTCTATCAACCATACACCAAGTCCTGTAGTTCCCCGGACCCTGAGGCATCATGGAGCTCAGAAGCAACCAACTAAAAGCTCATCGATGTAATTAAGTCAGCGCAACAACCAAGGACAAAGCTCATGTCGTACAGACAAAAGACATCCCAAAACTACAAGATCCTCAAGCTTCCAGCCCTCCAGCATCAGCAACAAACAAGCTCAAGGAAACACAAGCACAAATCGAACCTAGAGAGAAAGTCAATTTGGGCACAAATGATGACCCAAAATATGTTTATGTAGGGGCTGATTTAGACCCCAAGCTCAAGGAGCAACTTGTCAATTTTTTATCTCTCAATAAAGATGTTTTTGCTTGGTCGTATATCGATATGCCAGGAATCAACCCTCAGGTCGCTTGCCATAACTTAAATGTAGATCCAACTATAAAGCCTATCAAACAACAACCTAGGAAACTAGTACTCAAATTTTAAAAAGCCATCAATGAAGAGATAGGAAAGCTCAAAAATATTGGATTCATCAGAGAGGTCAAATACCCAACCTGGTTAGCTAACATTGTAGCCGTTTCTAAGAAAAATGGCTAGGTACAACTCTGCATAGACTTCACCAACATCAACAAGCATTGCCCAAAGGACAATTTTCCCCTACCCAGGATTGACATACTGGTGGATAGGGCAGGGAACGAGTCGGGTTCAGGTTGGATATAGTTATATCCGAATCAGAACCCGAATAGTTTGACAATATTCGAACCCAAATAAAACCAAAATCTTATATCCGAATCCGACCCGAACCCGATCGGATAACACTAAAAATGCAAAAAAAAACCCAAAAAATATATCCAAAACCCGAACTCGAATCCGACATACCAAAATTCGAACCCGACCCGAATAAATAAACAGATATGAAAATCGACCCGAACCCAAACTATTCCGATTTGGGTCAAACCTGATCCAATTTCTTGTCCTACTGGTAGATCAAACTTGCGGACATGAACTTCTATAATTTATGGACGCATATAACGGATACAATCAGATAGCACTTGTAGAAGAAAACCAGGAAAAAACGTCCTTCATAACCGAACAAGGAACGTTCTGCTACAACGTCCTACCATTCAGCTTGAAGAACGCTGCTGCGACCTACCAGAGACTTGTCACCAAAATATTCAAAGACTTGCTGGGCGACACCATGGAAGTCTACATAGACGACATGGTAGTCAAAAATGCAAATGCTGGAGATCATATTTCTCACCTGCAAGAAGCCTTCGAAAGATTGTGCTAAAACAAGATGAAGCTCAACCCAACAAAGTGTGTATTTTGGGGGGGGGGGGGGGGGTGGGAAATTCTTGAGATACCTCATTTCACAAAGACGCATTGAAGCAAACCCAGAACAAATACGAGCTCTCCTTAAAATGCTAGAACCAACTTCTAAATAACAAATTCATGAGCTATCTGGCATGGTTTCAGTCCTCAACATATTCATCTCACGTGCATCTGACAAATGCAGACCGTTCTTGCAAATACTAAAGAAGGGTGCAACATTCACACTGATAGACGAATGCCACAAAGCTTTCAACGACCTTAAGGCTTACCTATCAACTCCGTCTGTTCTGTCCAAACCAAATGAAGGAGAAACACTGGGGCTTTACCTTGCGACTACCAACTTTGCCATTAGCTCGCTCCTCTTTCGCGAAAGGGAGAGAATCGAAAAACCAGTCTATTTCACCAGCAAGACATTGGCAGATTCAGAAAAGTATTACTCTCCAATTGAAAAAATAATGTTATCTTTGTTATACTCTGCTCGTAAGTTTCGACCTTACTTCCAGTCTCACAGCATCAAGGTCATAACAGATGTACCCATTAGCAAATTTTGAGTTCTAACAGCAAAACAACATGCATGGCCAAATGGGCTGAAGAACTTGGAGAACATCACATCGAATTTTTTTCCCATAACGTCTCACAAAGGTCAGGTCGTTGCTGGCTTCCTTGCTGACTTTCCTGTCGAAGATGCCAACTGGGAACCCGAGCCCATTACTTCACTCCATCAACCAACCACCCTAGACACATGACACCTCTACATAGATGGAGCGTGCAAACGTGGTAGTGGACTGGGGGCTGTGTTAACTTCACCAGAAGGAACCCAGCTACAAAAGTCAATTAAGATCGATTTTGCAATATCCAACAACGAAGCGGAGTATGAAGCATTAATCACAGGCCTCCGCATGACACAACAACTACAAGTCCGAAAGCTCAAAACTTACAGTGACTCACAACTAATTGTCAAACAGATCACCAAAGAGTATGTGACAAACGGAGCAAACTTAGCTAAGTACGCTCAGGTTGTCAATGATATCATTAACTCGTTCACAACATTCTCCTTGAAACACATTCCCCAAAAGGATAACAGATATGCAGACAGCCTGACTTTCTTAGCCTCGAAAACCCAAGATGCATGTCCCAGCACAGTCTACATTGACATCCTAGAGAGGCCCGCCTACTAACAAGAAAACGTTAACAGCCTCACGGACTTCCAGCCCTCATCCGAAGAAGAGATTACTAAATCTTGGATAGGCCCATTCCTGAAATTTATCTTACGTGACGAGCTCCCAGCAAAAGGAGAAATATCAAATACTCGTGTTATGCAATTTTGAGCCCCCAGATACACCGTGATCAACTGTGGTTTGGGTACCCTATGTAGTAAAATGCAGGGAACTTTAAAATATCTTCTTTCCTCTAAAACAATCAGAATATTTAGTTTCCATTGACGAAAAGAAAAGATAGAGCTAAAAAACGATTCAGTATCTTCCATTAATAGAGATTACCGCATCTAATTTAAAGAAAGATCTTATACATGTAAAATCTCATAAATAGGTGAAATCTCATTATACATGTGACCATTTATGGTTTCACAAAAAAATCCTCTTGATTATGGATTTCTAATAATAAACATGATGTCGAAGCTCTTAAGTTGCGACCGGATGCTAAAAAATGTAAAAATTTCAAGACAATGTGTTTTAATGAGTGGCCTCTATAGAGTTCACCGTTCCTCAGATCATGTAATCGCATATTCGCATCTACTTCGCTCTCGTCACTTCGTTTGTCGGGCAGATTTTAGTTGTAGAAATGTTTGGTGGGATTGGTTTTGTTTAGCTTGTGGTCTGACACTCTCACCACATACTATATTAATTATAGCAGTTTTAGAGTATGCCTGTTGTACGGGTACGTATGAATCTGAGTCTTTGTACAGTATTTCGTAATGATACATATATTTTTTGCTGTAATGAGTGGCCTTGATTGACTACACTACTCTCTATTAATTAAATTTGATGATTAAGCCAAGTACGACTTTGCTGTTATTTTCGTGCTATACAAAAACTCAACCGGATTTTGCCTCCACGACATGGGCAGAATGAAATGAGATCGAGGTACACGAGTAAGAAATGACCAACACCCAAAACACCTTGAAACCAAATATTTAACGTAAATTTGCTCCGCAATCTTATGCTTTTTGACCAAACACAACCTTTTTCGTCAAACATATAATCACGATTATTCATCAAAGTCCAATACAGAGATAGAGAGCTGGGGAAAGAGCTCCAACTTGGCAGCACTTTTTAGTGGGGGAGAAGGGAAGGTGCCACAATGAGAATGGAATGTTAGAGCACCCCACACTATGACACTAGTTCCACCACAACGATCACAATCACATGTCTGTATCAACTGGTAACTTTTTTCATCCCATCCCATTTGTTATCCATGAATCGGAACATAACCCTGCTACATTTTGGACCTTAAGTTGTGCTTCTTCCATTATTGTGTGGCTTATAGCTAGTTTGATTTGGACCGAGAAGGAAAAAAAAAGTAACATCACGATGGAATTAAAATTTGTAGACAACGTTACTACGATAAGTTTTCCAACTACATCTCAATTACGTACATTCTGGAGTCCTATGCACTCTCTCCATGTGACCGATCAAAGTTCCATTATGAGGGTGTTAGTGGCCATAACAGATAAAATTGGTCTCCTAATAATAGTAGCACAAAAAGAATAAGATTGTATGAAATATGCACTTTTGGTGACACAAGAAATAGATTGTATATTTGTATTGGCACCAGAAACAACTGCAAATAATAAAAGTACAAAGATTGCATAAGATTGTCTTACGATTAACATATGTAATGGCATAGTGGTTATGTTGTTCATAGCAAACAATTGTAATTGCTTTAGAGAATAGACTTCCATAAATTTTGTTCACTAAGAACATCTTCATATTAAATTGATATTCCACCCAATTCACATGCGTGTTTTGTGATTGATGACAATGAATATAGTGAAGTTTATTATAGCTAATCAAGAAGAAAGTTGAGAGAGAAAAGAGGACGGCTTAGTTAGGTTTCAGTCCCTCCTTACATTTTTTCTTATATAGGAAAATAGTCTGTTTACAGTATAGAAAACCCAAAAAAATCTTTCGCTGGTTCCGTGTCCTTCTGTGACGGCCCGGGGCGGATCTAGGGGGGGCGGGGTGGGTTGCAGCACACCCAAGCTTTTGTCCAAAAAAAAAATACTAGTGTTCAAAATAGAAATTGAAGGTAGAAAGCTAGCAAAGTTAGCCCAGCCCAATAGCCCATTGACTTATTGAGCCCAGTCGCTTAATCAATACGTGAGGTAAAAATAGAATGGATAGACTCGAAAGTTAGAAAACGAACCGAACAGAGAGAATCTATTGGTTAACTTACTCTGAAGTCTAAAGTATAAACTCTCGCCTCTCGGGTAACTCTTGGGTGGCTGGTGACGGGCAGTATCTCACACTCTTGGTTCTTTTTCCTCGCTCTTGGCCTCTTGGGAATATTTGCTTATTTCTTTCTTCGGTTCTTTACTTCTTCGACTCTTGCAAACTTTTATTATTCTCCTAAGGTAAACTTTTTAATTCAATTATTCTCAATTTATTAACTTATTATGATACTTGTTTAGTTGTTTAAATATTTGTGCATTAGACATTAGTTTAGTTAAGACACCAATTTATTTAAATTATTTATATGAATTCGTTTATTTGTCTAGGGATTTAGTGACACCAATAGAACTATTTGTTTGAATTGGATTTTGTTTTTATGCATTAGAAATTTTGGATTGTGTGGATGATATGATAACGCCCAATGATAATTATTTTCTCTTTCTATTGTATATTGATAATTATTTAATATCTTAGGTTATAATATCGCATCATCAAGCGCCCAAAAAACCATTAACTCTTCTATCGTTCTATAAGCGAAAAGATGATAAACCGGAAAGTGGCGAAACTTCAACATCTATTCTTGATACTTCAAAACTTGATGGGGATGAGCAATGTACTACCAAAGTTCAAGTTGCCGAAATTGAAAGAGTTGAACCTTCTTCTCGAGTCCAAAGAGCCGGAGTTGAACATTCTTCCAAAGCTCAAGAAGTTACACCTATGGAAGTTGTCACTTCTCCATTTGAACGTGATCCGGGTAAATGCATTGCTATATATGAATACCCGCTTAACAAACGTGATGAAGTCCGAGTAACTTATTTTAGAATGGGACGTTGTCGACCGGCTCATGAGAACGAAAAAGATTATCCATTGACTATGTTTGGAAAGCAAGGTATAAACTATTTCCTTGGCTAGAGTACTCACGTACTCCACAAGGATAGAGCATATTGTTTCTATTGTTTTATCTTTGAAACCAATTCTTTGAAGTATCCGTTGTTTACCATTGATGGGTTTCAAAATTGGAGGAAAGTTAACAGTGGGAAGCAATGTCCTTTTTTGAAACATGAAGGTGATATTTGTTCTTCACATGGGTCGGCAACATTGTATTGTGAGAATCTAATGAATCCTTCTCGACATATAAATAGTATTATCAATAGACTTTCTAATGAAGCGATTGCAAATAATCGGATCCTACTCCGAAATGTTGTTCAATGTATTCGGTTGCTTGCACTACAAGGGTTTCCTTTCAGAGGCCATGATGAGTCAAAGAAATCAAAGAATTATGGAAGTTTCCTTGCAATATTCGAGTTTTCAAAATTGTTAAACAAGAAAGTTGCTGAAATAACAGGTAATTGTTCGGCATGTATACTTCACATGGTATTCAAAAGGCACTTTTGCATATATTTGCCGAAAATGTGAGAAAGAAAATACGTGAGGATGTTGGTGATGCACGGTTTTGTATCCTTATGGATGAAGCACAAGATAATTCACGGAAAGAACAAATGGCAATTATTATAAGATTTGTTAATCGTGATGGTTTTATTAGAGAGAGGTTTTTTGCTATTGTTGGTGTTGAAGACACTTGTGCATTAACTTTGAAAAAATAGATTTCCAAAGTTCTTGCTAGTAAGAATTTGCTTATTGGAAATATGAGAGGCCAATGTTATGATGGTGCTAGTAGCATGCGTGGTCAATGGAATGGATTACAAGCACTATTTCTTAATTAATGAGTGTCCTTATGCATATTATGTGCATTGTTTTGCGCATCGACTACAACTTACATTAGTTGCGGCTTCTAAAGATGTTTATGATGTTTGATTATTCTTTTCAAAGTTGGAATCCATTGTTAATCTCCATGTTCCGCCTAAGAGGAAGAAAGAGTTAGAGAAAGCTCGAAAACAGAAAATTGAAAATTTGTTAGCAATTGGTGAACTTAATAGTGGACGAGGTGTTAATCAAGTTTGTACATTGTAACAAGCTGGAGAAACTCGATGGAGTTCTTACTATGAATCCATTTGTAGCTTGATGGAGATGTATGATGCAATTTGTACGGTTCTTGAACTCATCATAAAGAATGGGTCTAGTAACACCATGCGTGGGGAAGCTAAGGGTTCTTATGTTGCTATGAGAGACTTTGAATTTGTTTTTATGTTTCATTTATTGCATAAGACTATGGGAATCACAAATGTACTATGTAAAGCCTTGCAAGTTAAGTCTCAAGACATTCTAAATGTCATGGGTTTAGTCTCAAGTAGGAAGGAACTTCTTCAAGAATTTAGAGAAACAAGTTGGGATAGTTTCCTTGGGGATCCCTTGGGGATGTGATTTCTTTTTGCAAGAAGCATGACATTGATATTCATAATATGAGCTCTTGTCATATGACGGGTACACGTCGTTCTTGCCAACAGAATGATTGTATTACAGTTGAGCACCACTACCACGTTGATATATTTAATGCTGTAATAGATTACCAGTTGGTGGAGTTGAATAGTAGATTCTCTGAGGAGGCAATGAAGCTTCTTTCTCTTAGTTCGGCTTTGGACCCGAAAGATGCTTATAAGCACTTTCATATTTATGACATTTCCAAGCTCGCCGAGAAATATTATTGTGAAGACTTTACGAAGCAAGTGATACTTATTTTGAGAAGTCAACTACAACATTATAAGCTTGATGTAACTCGTCATCCTTGTTTTCAGAAATTATCTACCATTTATGAGTTATGTCGAGCTTTAGTTGAAACAAGAAAGTCAACTATTTATCATTTGATTGATAAATTGATTCATCTTGTCTTGACTCTTCCTATCTCCACAGCGACTGCTGAACAAGCCTTTTCAGCTATGAAACTTGTCAAAACATGACTCCGTAACAAGATAGATGACGAGTTTCTTGAGGATTGCATGGTTATATACATTGAAAGGGAGTTTGCTAACGAAGTTGATATAGAGTTAGTAATAGATGAATTTGATAAGAAACCTCGCAAGTCACGATTTCATTAGTGTCATGTTTTAACTTTTGGATGTCTTTTGTTATAGTTGTCAAGATCTATTGTGAATATGTGTCTATGTGAAGACATTTGTTTTTGTTCATTTTGAATAGTATAATGAAAATGATTACTTTTTGGTATGATATTTGTCGGAAATATAAAAGCAAAGATGATGTCTGTATAGTTTTTGGTGGGACATTGTTATAATTATTATTATTATTATTATTTTTTAGTTTAACTTAAGTACAGCCCCCCCCCCCCAGCTTAACATTCCTGGATCCGCCCCTGGTGACGGCTTATAAGAACTTTGACACATGTGTCCTTCTGTGACGGCTTACAAGAACTCTGACACATACCCTGATGTGCGCGTCAAGTGACTTGGCTTACTAGTTTTTTTTCCCACTACAATACAACTAGATATGTTCTTCAAGAAGCTCGCTCCAATCAAAAGCACACTTATTTGGTGGTCTCTTCAGCATTCTATTTTCAGTAGCTCAATACTAACTGTCCTAGGTTTGGTAGCGATAAGAGAAACTTAATTAGGAAATGGGGTAGGAAGTGGAATAGACATCATTGAGTTACATTACACTACACTAGTTAATGCCCGTGCCTTCAGCATGGATTCCATAAAGAAACATCATAAATAATGTGATTTAAAATTCCATATGCATTTACTATTTATTGTGATGGGAAAAAAAATGATAAGTGGGCAGGTCGATGAAAATAGGAGTGTCCAAGAATAGGAAACTCCCCTATAGAATCGAAAAACAAAAATTGATAAGTAGGCAGCTCGATGAAAATAGGAGTGTTGAATAATAGAAAATTCCCCTATAGTGTCGGAAAATAGGAGTGTCGAAGAAATCCCACGAAAAAAAGACATAAAAATAAAAAATAAAAATAATAAACAATACACTTTGTGAATAACTATGTTGGAAATTTACAAATGAAAAACATCGGAATTGACCATTAATAATAATATTCCTAAAGTTTTACCATGCCTTTACTTTCTTTGGTAACTAATATTACTACAGGGTTGCTTCACCAAACAAATATTCAACATAAATGAATTACAATGTTTAATGCATGAACTTACTGTTCAAGTTAGAAATTGTCCAAAGTCCTTGTCAAATATAATATACTCGAGCTATGACCTGTAACCCTAAAAATTCAAAACTAACAATACCATAGTCACTCAACTAACACCAATATAAAAATCCCATCAAATCACCTAGAATTGGAGTAGAGGTCTTGGCTGGTACACCCTCTTCATTGCAAGAGTGAATAGAAGAAATGAAATTTTTTCATCCCAAAAAAGGAGGCACCATGAGAAGAAGTCTGAGAGCAAATTGTACATAATGACCTGAAAACACAATCCAACTAACATACACTTACCTTTTGCTTTCAAAGTGTTATTTTCAATAGTATAATAGGAATTCCAGTGAGGACTTTGACCACCAAGTCCATACAATCTTTCACAACACTCTATGCGCCTTGAATCTGGAACATCATATCATTAGTGATCAGTGTTTGACATGTTTGGTTGTATATGTATAAATAAAAAGGCCTACGGGGAAAAAACATTGATAAGTAGGCAGCTCGGTGAAAATAGGAGTGTCAAAGAATAGGAAATTCCCCTATAGAGTCGAAAAATAAAAATTGATAAATAGGTAGCTCGATGAAAATAGGAGTGTTGTATAATAGGAAATTCCCCTATAGTGTTGAAAAATAGGAGTGTCGAATAAATCCTACGAAAAAAAGACATAAAAATAAAAAATAAAAATAATAAACAATATATTTTGCGAATAACTATGTTATAAATTGTAAGTGATTTCTAGTTTAGTTGGTAAAATCTTTGGATGATGATATCAGAGGTCTGTAGTTCGAACCCCACTACACACTATTGAGTTACTGATCTCTTTAAAAATAGGCTTGCCCACACATTTTAGCAGGTGCCGACTAGCAAAGTTGGTAAAACCTCCAGCATCAAAAAGTTACTGATCTCATTTAAAACAGGCTTACCAAAAAAAAAAAACACTATGTGAGAAATTTACAAATGAAAAACATCGAAATTGACCATCAATAATAATATTCATAAAGTTTCATTATGCCTCCACTTTCTTTGGTAACTAATATTATTACAGGGCTGCTTCACCAAACAAATATTCAACAAAAAATGAACTACAATGTTTAATGCATGAACTTTCTGTTTAAGTTATAAATTGTCCAAAGTCCTTGTTAGATATAATATACTTGAGCTATGACCTGCAACCCTAAAAATTCAAAACTAACAATACCAGTCACTCAACCAACACCAATGTAAAAATCTCATCAAATCACCTAGAATTGGAGTAGAGGTCTTGGCTGGTACACCCTATTCATTGTAAGAGTGCATAGAAGAAATGAAACCTTTTCACCCCAAAAAAGAGGCACCATGAGAAGAAGTCCGAGAGCAAATTATACGTAGTGACCTGAAAACACAATCCAACGTACACTTACTCTTTGCTTTCAAAGTGTTATTTTCAATAGTACAATAGGAATTCTAGTGAGGACTTTGACCATCAAGTCCATACAATCTTTCACAACACTCTATGCAAGTATGACTTAACCTTGCACCTTGAATCTGGAACATCGTATCATTAGTGATCAGTGTTTGACATGTTTGGTTGTATATGTATAAATAAAAAGGCCTACAACTAAATCAGAACAAAGGAAAACCAATTGAATGTACATAAACTCGGGAGGTTGAGGGGCCTAGATCACCAACATCATATTCACTAAAGTAGTCGATATTGCATATATATGCCACAAAAGCTATCCACCAAGTGCATATTTCATTTAAAAAGCTATGCGGGTTTAACAATGAAGCCCTCATGCTTTGAGGGCCGGGCCAGCCCTACCCTCATTTACTTCGAGGGCCGGGTCGGGTCGGGCCAATACTTAAATCTCAAAGCCTTTACCCGCCCCTCAACCCTCTCGAGAGGGCTTGAAGGGCCGGGCTTGAGGGCCAAACGTGAGGGCCGGATACTATGTTATACATTTGATTTACAAAATAAATTTAGAAACATTAGTTAAAAATGATAAAATCGAATGCACTTCACAATTAAACCTTCAAACTACTAAAAAAACTTGTTAAAGTTGTATTAGTCAATTAAGATCAATTAAATTCATTTCATAAAATATTATAATGAAATTATAAGGTTGGCAAACTTAATAGATAAACGTTTTTTTAAGTGATTTTTAGCATATTAATGTTAAAATGAAATATATTGTAAATCTTTTTATTAAAATATATGTAATAAATGTTGAGGGCCTAATGAGGGCCGGGCTTAAGGGAGGGCTTAAGTTTCGAAGTCTAGGCCCTTACCCTCCCCTCAAAGGCTTGAGGGCCGGGTCGGCCCAGCCCACAAATGTGTGAGGGCCTCATTTTGAGGGCTTTTTCGACCTATGGGCCGGGTCGGGGCGGGCGGGCTAAGTGTTTGAGGGTCATTTTGACACCCCTATGCGGGTTGGCATTAGTACTACGTACCTTTAGTGAACTTGAAGCACCAAAAAACTTAACTTATATCATCTTGCAACATGAAATAAGACTCTGCAAAGTTTCCATCAAACATAAAAAATGTATAACACTTTTTTTAAAACACAAACTCAAAAGTCAAAATAATGATCAATACAATATCAACAAATACAATTTTAATTCAATGCAATAAAAAAAAGTACATTTAGTTTAGGTAATGCTAGCTTTGGGAAGTATTGAGTATCTTATTGGAAAATCATATATACGTAACAAAGTCTAATAATGTTGATATTGTGCATATGGATTAAGGGAATATCGATCAGGATAAAGATGTAACTATAGACTGTACCTAGACATTTAATTTACTACTTTAGAAACTCAAAAAGATATATTTAACGTGGACGCTTAAATTTGAAAAGCAGAAGGGTCACTTTCCGGTGACTCAAATACACATATATAAGCCGTGAGAATAAACTAATTCCAAATCATTGTTTTCTGTACTACTAAGTCAGTAATTTTGTGTGTGTGTATTCAAGTGAGTATTTTTTACTCTAGGATTGAAGAAACACATTCATCTCCCCATTAAAACAGAACTAATGCATTC
Organism: Coptis chinensis; assembly: GCF_015680905.1. NCBI lineage: Eukaryota > Viridiplantae > Streptophyta > Magnoliopsida > Ranunculales > Ranunculaceae > Coptis > Coptis chinensis. The sequence continues at coordinate 116,455,954 of NC_141458.1, read as the reverse complement.
GTATCCTCATTAAAACAGAGCACTTGATCAACTTAAAAGGCTCCCTTGGAACACCTATGGAGCTCTTAGAATATGGAAAAACTTTGACATACCGAATGTAAATAATATTCATATTTTTTCGCTTAAAAGCGAAGCCTAAAAGTTATCCGGCTTGACAAAAAGAAGATTTGAGGTGTAAAACCGACAGACAATCGTAAGTAACTATCTATAATCTATTTCCTAAAGATGTTGCAGAACCAAGACATCCTAAACCATTAGGTACTGTGGAAATCTAAACGTCTTGAGTACAACATTCCATCAAGTTATATTCCACAGTAAGAAACTTGGTGGAACCAAAATAACAAAAAATATATTTAGAGATGAACTGTAAAAATCTAAATATAAATAATCCCCATAAAAATATTTATCTAATGAGCACGTATTAATCATATAATATCAATTATCTATTTAGTCCGATGAACTTTTCAACTGAGAAATTAATAAAATTGAAGAATAAAACCAATAAACATTTTCTTGAAAGCAGAAAGCACACATTTTACAATGAATCAATAGTAATACGTTTTTCTTATTCAAGATTAAAGAACCTTCAAAGAAATGCAGCACACTTAAGGGAATTAGCACAATATTGTGAATAGAACAATGCGGAAACAACGTTACCCACAACAAATAGATCGATCATACACAAGGATCGATCATTCTCACTAGACAAGACTTCAACACCCTCCAAGTACTATCCCAACGCTTCTCATTAACAATTTAACAAGTATATAAAGTAAAGATAATAATGCAAAAGATAACCAACCACAAGACAAGGATATACCGTGGTTCGGCAATTTGCCTATGTCCACACTGGCGAGATCCAAGCTTTACTAGATGTCCAAAGTAACAGATTACAAGAGTTCTTAATTCACTCACAAAGAATGAACACTCAACTCACTAAGAATTTTTCTATTACAATCTCTCTATTTCTTTCTTTTTGGTTAGGTTAGGTTTCTATAGAAAAAACCTATATTTATACTATTTCATAAAACTTCCGAAAAAGTCAAAATTAAATCTTTGAAAAAAATGGAGGGCTGGTCGGCGCTCTCGACCGAGCAAAGTTGAGCACGGTCGGTGTAGCTTAAATTAATGGAGGTCACCAAAGCATGAGCGCGGGTCGCGCCTTGCCCAGGTGTAAATGGAGTGCGGGTCGCGCTCTTCACACCAGAATGAGAAAACATCATTTTTCTCTATAATTCTCCACCTCGGTGAAGTTTTAACACATAAAGCCGAGTCGAACACATCCAACAAGAACATATCCATCCAGAACTCGCAGTCGACCACCCCGAAGGGCCATGCCCACAAAGGGCCACCCACAAAGAGTGTCTTGCTCACAAAGAGCCACCCACAAAGAGTGTCATTCTCAAGAAGAGCCACCCACAAAGAGTGTCATGCTCACGAAGAGCCACCCACAAAGAGTCATGCCCACGAAGAGCATGTCATACCCGCAAAGAGCTATCTTCACAGAAAGTCATGCTCACAAAGAGCAATCACGCCCACAAAAGGCCATGCCTACGAAAGGCATCAATCAACAATGCATGAGCCTCCACCATTTGTGGAGTACCTCCAACCAATGTTGGAACTCAACTCCATAGAGAACCTTCTACAATCCAAAGCCCTTTTGCCCTTAAGCAATGAAACAAATTCCCAAATACAAAACTTGTCACGAGCCTCCACCATTTTCTACATATCCACCGACCAATCTCTGTAATGAGCATCTATAACAGTTTTCTTGAAGCTATCTGGCTCATCATCTTCAATATTCAGTGCGTAGGCAACCGAGTCCGATTGACCATAATGCTTCACTGACTTATCATGCTCGTACTTCATAACTTGTTTCACACTTCTCTTTGGCTTAGATCTAGCCAAAGCTTGCTGCTCAGGTTGTTGTAACTCTACTTCTTATTGTATAGTTCTTTCACTAAGAACCTCACTCTCTTTAGCATCCTCAGACGCTTCTATCTCAATCACTTGAGATTCTATAGAATCACCACTATTTCTAGCCTTCTCCGGCCTGCTAAAATGTAGCACCGAAGTCTCATCAAAGGTAACCTCACTGCTGACCAGGAACTTGTGGTTCTCAAGACACCACAATCTGTATCCCTTTCCTCCCTTTGCATAGCCTAAGAATATAACTTTCTTATCTTTAGAATCAAGCTTACTATCCTTCACATGGTAGTAAGCACTAGATCCAAACACGCGCAAAGTACCATAATCAGCTGGTTTTCCTGTCCACACCTCATAAGGTGTCTTGCAGTCTATCGCCGAAATTGGTGATCTATTATACAAGTAACACGCCATGGCCACTGCATCTGCCCAGAACTCTTTGCCAAGATTGGCATTGGAAAGCAAACACCTAGCTTTTTCAAGCAACGTGCGATTCATTCTCTCTGCTAACCCATTCTGCTGCAGCGTGCCCTTCATCATCCAATTAATGTCGGCAATTCCGCATTTACGCGCACAAAACTCTTGGAAAGGCCTATAGGTATACTCAATACCATTGTCAGACCGTAGTGTTTTCACCTTCCTATCTGTGCGATTCTCAACCCTTGCCTTCCACTTCTTAAATGTCTCGAAAACTTCATCTTTGGACTTCAAGATATATACCAACGCATAGCGTGTATAATCATCGATGAAAGAGACATAATACCGGTTACCTCCCTTAGAAGCCACTCTAGAAGGTCCCCAAACATCCGTATGCACATAAATCTAGGATGCCTCTCGTCTTATGCTTGCTTGTACCGAACTTGACTCTGCATTGCTTGCCATAGACACAATGCTCGCAGAATTTCATACTTGGTTTCTCCAAGTCTTTTAGTAGCCCTCGCTTGCACAACTCAGACAATCCCTTTTGGCTCATATACCCAAGGCGCATATGCCATAATTTTGTGCACTCAGAATCACCACTACATGTACTCACTGCTACATCACCTATCACTGTACTATCCAACAATGTATACAAGTTTCCAAGTCTTTGACCCTTCATAATGACTAAAGAGCCACTAAGGATCTTTAGGACTCCACCATTTCCTACAAAATTGTGGCCTTTGGAATCCAAGGTACTAAGAGAAATAAGGTTCTTCTTTAGCTCAGGAACATGCCTCACATCGGTTAAAGTCCTCACTACACCATCATACATCTTGACCCGTATAATTCCAATTCCTACCGTCTTACAAGCAACATCATTACCCATCAAAATGGAACCTCCACTCAAGTTCTCATAGGTAGCAAACCACTTCCTATTTGGACACATGTGGTAGGAACACCCGGAATCAAGAATCCACGTATCGGTCATGTGGTTGTCTTGTGTAGACACCGAAAGACTTACATCATCCCTATCAAAGCCGGAAGCAAGACTTGCTTCACTAACATCATCATTCTCAAACTTACCACTCATTTTGTTACTCTTTTTCAGGCTAGGGTAATCACATAGATAATGCCCCTTTTCCTTGCAATTGTAGCATCGTACATGTTTTAAAGGCTTCTTCGAACTACCCTTCCACTTGCTTGTGGAAGTCATCTTATTCGACATCACCCTCGCCATCTTTTCTTTTGCTTCTTTATCAAACTTTTCTACTTTAAATCTAGCATTTGACATTTTGGGAGTTTTTTTTTCAAGTCACACACAATAACCCAAAAAAATATCTCACCCAGGAATTTTATTGAACACCTTGTCTACACAAATTTCGAGCACTATGGTTCTTTACCAAAACTCAAAATCCTAGGTCGTATACCTCGTTCTGATACCAATTGTTGTTTCTCTATTTCCGAAAAAGTCAAAATTCGTGCTGAAAAATGGTGGAGCGCGGGTCGCGCCCTCGACCAGGCAAAGTTGAGCGCGGGTCGCGCTTAAATCAATGGAGGTCACCAAAGCATGAGTGTGGGTCGCGCCTTGCCTAGGTGTAAATGGAGCGCGGGTCGCGCCCTTCACACCAAAATGAGAAAACATCATTTTTCTCTACACGCAACAATGCTACTCTTAAGAATCGATTGATCAAAGCAGCACTTACACAATCTTACAATTTCCTTTTTATAACATTCGCGTAAACGTGATTTTAGAATCAACGCTACTAATATTTTAAAGATACTAAAGAACAAATTTTTGTTTCACCTCTTATATTGACTATGATAACTTGTCGACCCAATTACCAAAGCTGACGCCTCTGATGCAATTAGGAAATTGTATTTAAAATAAATATAGATGAGTGCGTGTATATTTGATAGAATCATCCTTGAATAGTTGAATAATTTAGACGAAATTGAATCATCCGTGATGAATGTCGGGTTCGCTGTCTTTGTCGTGACGTCCATTGCTCCCATTAGTTTCCTAGCAACCTTGTAACCATTCCAATATGGAAGTCAAGAAAATTCCAGAAATCAGTAGTTTGAAGAGATACAAAAATAGGCAAAATAATAAGAAGACTAATAATTAATTTGCTAAGAAAAATACTTGCATGAGTTTGTGGAAAACCTTTGAGGGTCAAAAACAGTAGAAATGAGGCATTTGGGTTTAAAAACTCATCGTCTGTTTTATGATAGAGAGAAAAAAATGGTTGCGCCTGTCCATGTCTTCATGAGTCTTGGGCAAATAAGAACTGATGAAGAGCTATTCTTAACTGCAAAAAGAGAGTACTAAATTACAAATAAAGAGGGGGTTAATGTAAGTGCATCCCCTGGTACTAAAATAAGATTTTACCGGTCTAGCATTTGGACGTATAAAAGAAATTTAAATCGGCACATATAAAAATTTAATTGTGTTTAAAGTTTGCAATTAGTCATTTCTAGAAAAAACAAAGAGTTTTTTTGTTTAATTTCACAATTAAGAATACAATTAATTTTTAATCCAACTCATGGGCTGTCATAGTGGTTAAATCGGTACACGTAAAAATTTAATTGTGTTCAAAGTTTGCAATTAATCATTTCTAGAGAAAACAAAGGTTTTTTTTTTTGTTTAATTTCACAATTAAAAATCTAATTAATTTCTAATCCAACTCATGGGCTATCATCGTGACACTCGTCTCGACCCTTGATTTATAACCCCACCTCTTAAATTGAATATCAGCCATTGGCTATCAAGACCAAAAGTTTATGTGTTATACCGATCTGGAACTCTAGAGATCATTATTACTCATATCTCAAAAAAATAATAATAATAATGCAAAACTCGATTGCCCTTTGGGCTTTTGGTCGCAGCCACACCAAATAGTCGTGAAGCTATCCTAAATAACTGACCAACCATTATTTTTTAAGGACTCGAGATCTCTACAACCGGGTACAGAGATCATTTCTGTAACCGTGTTATCTCGCCGTTCATTCAAATTCGAGATGTGTGTGTGCCTCAATACCTGTGTGTGCTCCGAGATGTGTATGTATGCGTCGAGATACGAGATGGGTGTGTGTAGTAAAGAGATTGATCTCTGTACCCGGTTATAGAGGAACCGCTCTCATTTTTTAAACACTGTGATTGTTGCAAGAGATGAAATATATAACTGAAGTGAGAAGAGAAAGGTAAAAGAACGTTGAGTAGCATTTGCAAGTAGGACCAAAGCATATCCCATTTCCCCTGTTTTCTCCACACCACTCGACCAACGATCAGTGTTGGCACGAGTGTACAGCTAAATAAATAAAAAAAAAACTCCAAACGCGTTCGCCTTGTTAAAAAATTAGCAGTATACCAATCAGTGAAGTACGCATGTGATGTGGATAGAGATTTAACTCCGCACTCTCTCATCAACTTGGAGCACCCAACACGTTCACTCCCACCACTGTCTAAATCCTCCCATCATGATGATCCTAGAATCAGCACTAGCCGTTAGATTCCGCAACAAAACCACCACCACATCAACAACAACTAGTCTTTATCCCCGTCCTTGGTTCAACCACGATGAAGTGGCTCCACCTTCAGTTCATTTCACCCCAGGGCTCAATTCCTCTATATTATGCTTATTATCAACAAGAAGAAGAAAAAGAATAAACTGGGCTTTACGGGCTGGGGATGGCCCAGCGGAGCATTCTTCGGATTCGGATCCTCCATCTTCTTATCATCCGTTTGAAGATATAGGTGAACCCTCTTCCACGTCATTGGATTCTGGAGATGCCCGACCCACACCTGCTGAAATTACCAGAACATTAATTGAGGTGCTTTCTTTTTCTTTATTCATTCGTTCATTGCATTTATAGTATTGTTAACAGTATTGAAATTTACAGGTGAACAGCAAAGCCACACTCATGTTTTCGGGATTGATTGATGATCAACTTCCTGACACTGTTTTCTGGCCAGATTTACCTTATTTAACGGACGAACATGGAAGTAAGCCTGGCTTTATAATAATATGTATTTTCATTTTTGCCCGTTCGCAGTATTTAGAATTTAGAAACAATGTTGTGTGAGAAAAGAAACTGACTTTTGTTTTTTTAATTCATATTGAATGCATTGTGTTGTTAGACCTCAATGGAATACACACACCAGTAGTGCATTGAGGTTTGAGATTGCGTTACATAAAATAGCCTTTGGCATTGTAACAAAATTCATGATTGGGAAGTTGGAAAAAAAATTATTGCCTTTTATTGTTCTTTTTTGTTTGCTATATTCTAAATTGTGCCGTATCTCTTCAGATGTTTATTTTGAAGTAAAGGACGATGAAGACATTCTACAAACTTTAACTACTGAGAACAACTACGTGGTAAAATATTTTTTTTTGTTCTCTATTATCGTTATTGTTACTTAAGGTCTAAAATGTTGTCAGTATTCATACACTGATTATGATACTTTATAATGCAGCAAGTTGTAGTGGGTCTCGATCGGTTGAAATACTCAACGAGATGGAATTAGGACCATCTGATATTGATTTTGGATTTGAAGATATTATGGAAGAAGCTAGTGACGATGAGGACAATGAAGGCGATGATGCCAATGATGATTATGAGAATGTGTATATTCTTTATTAGTTTATCCTTTTATGGTTGTGTTTGGGTTGTGATGAAAGTATTTGACAAAAGCTTTGCTTGTAGGACTGGGTTGACGTTCTTGATGACGAGGAAGATGATATGGATTCTGACGAGACACTTGGGATTGGGCTTAAATTGGGGACAATCGCTCTTCCCATCCTATGTACTTTGCTAAGAAGATGTCCGAGGTAAATGGTTGGAGGATAGATATAGTCTTTCACAAGCACCATTAAGTTCATCCTTGTTGTCTTAAATTTTGTGTAATGGAGTAACCTTCATTACTCGCACACATCATGCCAATTATGGCTTTGAGGCTTGGTTGGATGGTAGGGCTGACATTTTCTGTTTTGGTGGTGTATGCTCATCCTATAATGGTGAGTTTCTAGTGCTGCTAGAACGATGTTTGTTTTGCATTAAATGATTGGTATCACACTATGACATCACAAAATGACAAAACGTACTCTAGGGCTGCTGTACAAGATAAAAGATCTTAGGTGGGTGCCATCCTTACAATCGATTTTTCACGTTTAAGTGTAATAGGTTATAAAAAGTTGTGAATTTAAGCGCATAATTGGTTGCGTTTATGGGTATTCTTATGCAGATCAATTTGAACCTAATCTAAGTGGGTCATAGCATCTGTTTCTAGTTTAATATGAGTACCTTGGAATATTGCTGTTACTGGGTTGAACTCTTAGTTCTCTTTTCCAGGCTGCATCAGATAATCCAATGATGGATTGCATGTATCAACCTCCATCAGGCCTTTGTATCCAAGGTCTTTTGCAACCTGCCTTCATTGAAGAAAGTTCTGTTATAAGAAAACATATGTCGGATCGTCAATCTCATAATGATGAGACATATAAAGTTGAGAAGCTTGTGGAGGACAGTCTAGATGTCCCTGGCATAAATGGTCATGATCATAATTCAGACTTAAAATCCTCATCTCAAAATGGTTCAATCTGGGCAGAAGAAGAGGAGAAAGATGAAAACTTGAGAACTGGTTCTTCATTTTACAAGCTAGAGATGGTCAAAATTCAGTTGATTTCTCCACATGGAAATCAGGCATGTTGATAGTTTCTCCTTCTTCTGCTTCTTTTTTATTTTATTTTATTTTCTTTATTTTATGTTTACTTTAATTTTTTATTTTTTCCACTAGGTAATATTTACTGTTAAATCCTTTAGGAATTGGAGCATCTTATCTTCAAAGTCTTAACGTAAGTAGGAAACTTAGGATTGTATGCTGTTCTCTAGCTATAGTTTACAAACAGTCCTTGCTTTACTTAAGCACATGATTTATTTTTATTTTTATTTTTTCCCTTTTTGATTGGTTTACTTGAATTCCTCATCTTACACTTTTATTATGAATTTGTTCCACTTGAAAGCAAAATTAATTCCCTCATAAACAAATGTTTAGTGACACACTGATGCTCTAATGCTATTTGTTCATTGAATCAGATGGAAAAGTTGTCTTCAAAAAGACTTTTCTTGTTTTTGCCTTTCGCTGTTTTCACTTGAAATTGTCATGAGGAGAGCTCATCTAGATTGTTGACAATAACATTTGTAAAACAGGAACTGATTAATTGATGTTGTCATCATCGTTTGCTCATCCCAACAATTAGGAAGATTGCACATACATGCATAATAATCTTTTCATGCAGTGTCTTGATCAATCGATTAAGAATATTGCACCTTAGATTGGTCAGATTTGAATATTTGGAGCACCCCATCCATGTATTTGCTAAAGCAATTAGCCAGATCTTTTTCCTTAGTGCCACACTTTTTCTTACTTTGTGTTCATCTTATGCTGTTATAATTTTGTTTATAGTGATCATCTTATGCGTTGTGTTTACCTTTATGGCTTTTATCTGATGCGTTACATATACCACTTATTTGCAGACTTTTGTTGAATTAAATGACTTTCAAAAAGCTCAACCAGATGCTATTGCACATTCAGCTCCTAAAATTATTTCTCGCCTCAAAGCTGGAGGGGATAAAACTATACAAGCTCTCAAGTCTCTTTGCTGGAGAGTCAAGAGTATTCAAGTAGAAGTAAGATACTACAGCACTTGTCAATAAACTTCTGTACATCAAGAAATGATCATGTGTGGAATTCATGGGAAACAGAAAATTAATTCACCTTACAGTGTCTGTCACTCAGTCTCTTGATCTTGTTCTTTGGTTTGTTTGTGCTCCGTGTGAGTTTGCTATGCTCAAATGAGCAGTTGTGGTGCAGTTGGTGTTCTTTGTTTGAAAGCCTTTTGCACAAGAGTCTTGTACCCTGTTACATAATTGTGAATATGAACCAACTCTGGGGGCACTGTTTTGTTTTATCGAAGACTACTTGGAAATGCATTTGAAGGTCAACTGATAGAACTGTTGTGTAGATCATTGCCACATGTTTGTGCTGCCTTAGCATTGTTTGTTTTTGGAAAAAGTTGACTTAGTGAGTAATCTTACACATCAGGTTGAACTTTATCTTTGTAATAAAATTAAACTCAGCAGCTTGCCTTCACATTTTAAATTTTTTTCAAGAATATGCCCTCCGTTGTGTACCATGGTACTTGAGCTTTTGTCATAGTAACTTTGACATGCGAAGGATTTTTGGTCTTTTGGGATTTAGTAATCCCATTTAGGTATTTGAGGGTTAACCTCTATGATGTCGAATGTTTGTTGATAATATCATTTTGCTGCAGGAGGCTATACTAATTGGGGTAGACACCCTTGGTTTTGACTTGAGAGTTTGCTCTGGAAAACAAGTTCAAAATTTGCGGTTTGCATTCATTGCAAAGGTATGTTATGTGGTTTGCATTTATTTATTATTATTTTATTTTTTTGCAAGCTCTTTCGTCTTTGATCCTATGTTGTCAGGAGCAAGGCAAGACCTGAGTGGTTAACTTTCCTCCTTATGAACGACCTACATCTATTATCTCTAAAAATTACTGCCTTGTCTGCTGAGTCACTTTGGGCGGCCTTTGACATTATAGAATTTACATCAACGTTGTTATTATATATATATACAATACAAATTTAAGAAATAGTTGGACATCCCAAAATGGAATTTGCTTCTTAAAATCTAGTTGTGCATGTAGGGCTTGTGCAGAGAGAGCTCCAAAATGTACTTTAGGATGGCTTTTGGCACAATATGATGTAGGATTACTAGCTCCTCTTTCTTACCATAATTCCTTATACTTGTGCTAAGATTATTATTTTCAACTTAGAATTATTATTTATTAGGAATTTGGAATATTTAGTATTTTCTATTTAGAGTTTAATTAGATTTAGAAGTCTAGGTTAGATTTAGAAGTTTAGTTTTCTTGTTAATCAAGTATGGCTTATCTATATAAGATGTCATTGTAGTTTAGTTCATTCATTTAATTATTAATTATCAAGTTATCAAATCTCCAAAATCTATTATACTTTTCTCCCTCAATTTTTACAATTCTTTTATTCAATCTTCTTCCTCCTTAAATCTATTCCCCCTTTTGAAGATCTATTCATTTTTTCTTCTAAATCTCTTTTTAATTCCGCATCAATTGGTATCAAGAGCCTCATTTTTTAGATTCTCATATAGAAAGCGATCCACCACCACCACTTCCGCAAACCCCCCGTTTTTTTTTTTTCTCTCAATGGCTAAATTTGTTACAAAGGAAGAATTCAACAAGTTCGAATTAAACCTTGATTCAAAGTTTGAAGCTTTTGATGCAAAACTTGAAGTTTTGGAGACGAGACTCATGATTATGTTCAAAGAAGTATTCCCTAACTCTAGCGCTTTTGCAAAACCCAACCCTAGCACCATCACAAACTCTAACACCACCACTTTCACAAATACTAAAGCCACTTTTGTAACTTCCACCACAACTTATACAAGCCATAACATCTCCGCAAGCCATGAGATCGTCGATCCTAAATCTACAGCAAAAGATTTCCTCCCAAGCCCAATATTAAGCTTTTTATCATCTACACCACCTCCCAAAATTTTCAACTTGGAAACCCCAATTACACGTCCAACCCAACTTCCACCAATACCTATCTATAATCCTCAAGAAATTGAAATTGTGAGAGAAAAAGATGTTGTTTCATATGTTAATTTTCCATTACAGGTTACCAAAAATGCTCCACATATTATGTATAAAGATTCCAACTTTCGAAGTCTACAGCTTGAACAAAAAAGTGAGATTTTTCAAAAGATAGAGTTTTTTTATTGAAGGGGAGTACCCACCAACTTTTATCTTTGAAGATCCGTTTGCATTGTTCCCTTCCCCAATGGTTACATGTTATTCGAAAAAACGCAAGAAATATCATAAGAAGTGCCGTTGAAAGAAATTCGTTGAAAGTTCGTTTGAAGCTTCTTTTGGATATGTATTTACTTCAAATAAAAGACTATGAAAATTTCACTCAAGAAGTTGAAAGAAGCGTTCGAAAGATTGTGAAAATGTTGTTTTTGACAAAACAAGGTTATTTTTTTTTTCTTATCATCAACTCGAGTCGAGTTTTTCAAAAGAAGGGAAAAATGATGTAGGATTACTAGCTCCTCTTTCTTACCATAATTCCTTATGCTTGTGCTAAGATTATTATTTTCAAATTAGAATTATTATTTATTAGGAATTTGAAGTATTTAGTATTTTCTATTTAGAGTTTAATTAGCTTTAAAAGTTTAGGTTAGATTTAGAAGTCTAGTTTCATTGTTAATCAAGTATGGCTTGTCTATATAAAGAGACCATTATAGTTTAGTTCATTCATTCAATTATCAATTATCAAATTATCAAATCTCCCAAATCTATTATATTTTTCTCTCTCAACTTCTACAATTCTTCTATTCAATCTTCTTCCTCCTTAAATCTATCCTCCTTTTGAAGATCTCTGCATCTTTTCTTCTAAATTTCTTTTAATTCCGCATCACAATACCTAATATAGCCATGTGCAGTTCATTTAACCATTGACAGTAGTATGTCCTCTAATTGAGCTCAATAGCCGCTATATGATTTGTGAGTTGGAACACTGATGTATGATTCCGTAGTACTTCAAGGAATATCTTCAATGCCAATGACCCATTTTTGGTTAAAATACCAACTGTTGAGTGTTTTATAAACTTGAATGAATGATTTCCTTGGTTATATATCCACAGTGGTTCTTGTAACTCTGACTTGGTACTTTTGTCTTTGATTTTTATGAATTGTGCTTTTGGTGATTTAGAACTTCCGTTCTTAGGAACAAAAACATCTAAACTAAACAGGAGTTTAAATGCTAACTCCTTCAAGATCTGTTTTCATTTTTTCCCATATGCTTGTACAGGCCAACTCTGAGTACAGTGCTGAGAGGCAACTTCACGATCTAATATTCCCAAGGATCCATCACAAGCCGCAAAAGAGGCAAGAAGCTCATTCAAAAGAAAGCTGACAGTACTTATCTCTGCACCAGGTTTCTTATTTGGTGGTTCTGATATTCTCTCAAGTGCTGACAACCAAATTTTAGCAGGTAAGAAGTTCGCTATATATATATATATATAATTTGTGTAAAAAAAATGTTATTATTTATGTAAAATCGGCCTTTTTGTTTTCTGGCCCATGCATTCTAGAATTATGTCTATTTGTTTGCCTGGTGATTTGACCAGTTTTGAAGTTTTAAAATTGTACTTAAGAGTCCTGAAGCAGAAATTTGTATAGAAGAGGGAATAATGAGTTTGGTCAAATGATTGGTTAAAAACCTCGCATGAGCAATGTTTCCCGAGGAGGCTCAGCATATAGGTTTTCTGCTACATATGACCGTGCTGGTTGTCTGTACTCTGTTCTGTAGTTCTTTACATAAATAATAACATTTTTTTTACACAAATTATATATATATATATATATATATAATTTGTGTAAAAAAAATGTTATTATTTATGTAAAATCGGCCTTTTTGTTTTCTGGCCCATGCATTCTAGAATTATGTCTATTTGTTTGCCTGGTGATTTGACCAGTTTTGAAGTTTTAAAATTGTACTTAAGAGTCCTGAAGCAGAAATTTGTATAGAAGAGGGAATAATGAGTTTGGTCAAATGATTGGTTAAAAACCTCGCATGAGCAATGTTTCCCGAGGAGGCTCAGCATATAGGTTTTCTGCTACATATGACCGTGCTGGTTGTCTGTACTCTGTTCTGTAGTTCTTTTGTGTTTGAGAACCTTGAATAGGTATTTGAATAAGGTCGGTATGGGTATAACTTAGGATAAAATAAATAGTAAACAAATAGTGAAGGTTATCTTTTGACAAAGTTCTTTTGTGTTTGAGAACCTTGAATAGGTATTTGAATAAGGTCGGTATGGGTATAACTTAGGATAAAATAAATAGTAAACAAATAGTGAAGGTTTATCTTTTGACAAAAGATCATCATTTCTGAACATAATCCTATATTTATATATAAGCACCTCCATATAATCAGATTGAGACATGAAGGCTAATGCCTATATTTGTTTTGGTACATGTGCAAAACAAATAAGAATCTGAATTGAGTGAAATTTTGTGTGAAGATGAACAGAGAGGGGAGATCATTGTCAGGTAAAGTGGGTCAATTTGCTTGAAAATTATGACCCTGATGTATTATAAGAAACCAAATAGAAATGTCAAGCCACATTTATCCCAGATGTGTGATATATGAAGCTCTTGATAAAGTGAAAGAGGTGCTGAAAGTGAGGTGTTCATCCAAGAGTTACATCTGAATGAAGTGCACGTGAATTATGGCAAATGCCCTGGCAAACTATCAAATTTAACAGCAAACCGAAAAGTTGAAAAATGAAACAAGGGAAAAGTTGAATATGTAACTGCAAAAGAAATGGAGGGAGTTCGGAAAATCGAGTAAGAGGTATGAATGAGGTGTAGTGGGAGATCAAGATCAAGATCCAATTATATTTATAGCCGGGTAGATAATACCTGATTCCTACATTTGCTTTAAGCAGTCGAGCCTTTTTATTTGCAGGTACCACGCGATGACCTTTGTTGGAAGAATTAACTGTCCAAGTATCAACAGGAAGGGACTCACCAAGCCATACAAGATTACTTGCTTTTCCCAAAGGATGCTCAGTAGTTGTTGGCGGTCTGAAAATACCATGATGGTCATATTTGTGATTGCATGTCATTGCATTATGTCTCCTGTGCACCAGATAGTATATTTCTCTTTAATTTTATTATTATTTTCTGGTGTTAATTGCAATGGAAATTATTCCTTATATTGTTTGTGTCAGTTAATTGATTTCACATTCTTTTCCCTGCTGAGGAAGAATGGCCAAGAGTGACACCCTGCGCATTTGCAGTATGCAATAATAATATGATAAAGTTCTACAACGATCGTCCTAATTGAAGATGACATTTTTTGCTCCTAGAGTCGACTAAATAGTTATGCCTGTACTGTAAAGTGTCAGATACCCTTTGATGCTAAATACCCCTTTACAGTCTACACACAATATTCCCCCTCTACCTCTAGTTATCATAATACTTTCCTTTTAGCCTTCTTACCACTGTTTTTCTTTTGGATTCTTAGTGTATTTGAAAAATTAGAAATTACTAATCAAGCTGACATATGTTAAAAGTACAATAATTGGCAGAGTTAGATGGGATAAAATATCATTGTAATTTTTTAACTTGATACATTTATTTACTTGATTGAACTCAATGATTTGCAAGTGAGACTGAAAAAGTTAAAAAGATGCAAACTGGGCGAGAAATCTAATAGGCTCTGTGTATCAATTAAACAATTTGAGCTCTGACATTGTAAATATACTTAGCAAGGAGAGTTGCAAGTTGCAACTCCGTGGTTCTATTTTTCGGTCTGATCTTCAATCTTCGGGATACAATTCCCAGTCATCCAATGCTGAGTGTACTCACCTTTAATGGGCTGAACAGCAACCCAACCTCAGCAGCCGTGCAGGTATTCATTCTTCCTAAGTTCATAGTTTAATAAGATTTCTTTTTTCCTTTTCCACATAAGAGTGAACAGAATAGATTATACAGTTAGACTCCACTAGAAAGTTTTTAATAATTTCCAAGGGCCAACCTGGATTTGATTATCTATAACTGTTCTGGTATATACACAAGTCCTTTTTAAAAAAAATTTATACTTTCGAATCTTATCCTCCAAAACGTTACATCCGAAGTCATGAAACTCAACAAGAATACATCCCTCATTATCACTCTCTCTTCACTCAATATAATCTTCTTCCATCTATCAGAAATACCACCACAACCTCCATGGAAGATCATTCATCGTCTCCATCATCAGTATCTTCTCCAACACCACCACCACATCACAAAACCTACACGTTAACAACTTCTTCAATATCTTACACCAAGTTCACTACCACAACCAATGCAGCCAGCTTTCTCTTCCGACCTTGTACTGCATCCCCACCAACTTACATTTTAAGGGATATCTCCTTCACTGCACATCCCTCTCAAGTTCTTGCCATTGTTGGTCCTAGTGGTGCAGGCAAATCAACTCTCCTTGACATACTAGCTGCACGTATCTCACCTACTTATGGAACCCTTCTCCTCAACTCTTCACCTCTCAACCCTTCGTCATTCAGAAAACTCTCAGCTTATGTGCCTCAACATGATGCATCCCTCCCATTACTCACTGTCTCCGAAACGTTCATCTTCGCTGCACGTCTTCTTATCCCCAACACATCCCAAATTCCATTGATTGTGAACTCTCTCCTTGCTGATCTTCACTTGTCTCACCTAGCTAACACCCGTCTTGCAAGCAGTCTATCAGGCGGTGAGCGTAGACGCATTTCAATTGGTCTCAGTCTCCTTCACGACCCTTCTATATTACTACTAGATGAGCCTACATCAGGGCTTGATAGTGCATCAGCCTTCAATGTAATGCAGACTCTTCAATCCGTGGCAACATCTCGCAATCGGACTATAATCCTCTCCATCCACCAGCCTAGCTTCAAGATTCTTTCCACAATTGATAGTATTCTCTTACTATCAAAAGGAACAATTGTACACCATGGAACACTCTCTTCCCTTCAATCCTTCTTACTAACTAGTGGCTTTACAGTCCCTCCACAACTCAATGTGCTTGAATATGCCATGGAGATACTAAACCAACTTTGTGAGGATAAATCATTTGCACCACTATCACTTGTTCCTCCTCCCTCTACCACAACATGTCTCCCAAATGAAGATGCAAGAGAGATCATAAGATATAAGAGTTCAAGAATTCATGAAATCTTCACTCTTTATGGCAGGTTTTGGAAAATTATTTACAGAACAAGACAGCTTCTATTGACAAACACATTAGAAGCACTTGTTGTGGGTACTGTGTTGGGCAGCATCTACATTAATGTGGGATTTGATAAACAAAGCATAGAAAAGAGGTTTGGACTCTTTGCATTCACTCTCACTTTTCTTCTCTCTTCCACAACTGAAACTCTACCAATTTTCATTAATGAGAGACCAATTATATTGAGAGAAACTTCAAGTGGAGTTTATAGGCTCTCATCTCATCTCATTGCTAATACACTAGTCTTCTTGCCTTACTTGCTAGTAATTGCAATACTTTACTCGGCTTCTGTTTATTTCTTAGTTGGTCTTTGTGCTACTTGGCAAGCTTTCTCCTACTTTGTATTGGTTATATGGATTGTAGTTCTAATGGCTAACTCCTTTGTCCTCTTCTTGAGCTCTCTTGCACCAAACTATGTCGCCGGGACGTCGCTTGTCACTATATTTCTTGGTGCTTTCTTTCTCTTCTCAGGCTATTTCATCTCATGTAAAGGTTTACCAAAGTATTGGCTCTTCATGCATTACATCTCAATGTACAAATATGCCCTTGATGCTCTTCTCATTAATGAGTATTCATGCCTTGTGTCAAGGTGTTTGGTATGGTTTGAAGATAGCAAACAGTGCATGGTGACTGGTAATGATGTTTTAGTGAATAAAGGACTTCATGAGAGGCAAAGGTGGACTAACATATACATCTTGATTGGTTTCTTTGTGTTGTATCGTGTTCTTTGTTTAGTTGTTCTGAGCAGAAGAGCTTCAAGATCAAAGAAATGAAGGCATAGGTGACCTTCAACGTTATTTGTTTTACTTTATTTTGTTGTATTGTTTGATTAAGCTTCAAGCAGCTGTGTAATGAATGTATAAGCTTCATCTAATTTACCAAGCCAATTATTATTTATCTCTCTCTCTCACGTACTATTTATGTTTCTTTTGTTATTGTATTCCTATTATATTTGAAATTAAAAAGCTAGGACAGCAATCATCACTTCAAAGAATTGCGCTGTGAAAACACAAATGAACAAGGCTTCGTACTAGGTGATCAAAAAATCAAACCAAATGATTCTAATATATACCAACTTAGCTTTCATTATGTGTCCTGTCAACTTGTTGTATTGTGTGGTTATAAACAAGTAAATGTTGAGAATCACGGTGAGTAGAATTCCCTCTCTGCATAGTTAATAGTTGAAAATGGACATATATGATAGATGGTAGGGTGTTATGTTTTGAAGAAAGGTTGTTCACTTAATCACTTCTTCCACGTACTGGCCAAAACTAAACTATAAGAGGCACATACATCATGCATGGACTTTGATTCACGGGCTTCGCCATTATTTTGTTCTGAGGGGTTGTCAGCTATTGCTTGTTTTTTTGTTAGTTTTGTTTGATTAAAATCAAGTAGTGCATGTTCACGGGCTATTCTACTATTGTATTTGTACTTTTGTACTAGCATGTGACTTGGTTGACAATTGGGCGTTGCGAAAAATGAAGATGAATTTGAATGTTTTCAAAGTCACAAGCAACGATCACTACCACTGCGGATAGAAAATGAGGAATTTCATTGCTGCACACAGCACACTATAAGGCAGAAGCAATGTTATTAGCCCAAAGCCCCAAACAGCCTTTTGGAATTTGGAGTGTTGGGCCCAATTAATTACACATACTTAGTTTTTGAACGAGGAATTACAGCCCAAGGACAAAGCCTAATAATAATTTCACCCAAATCCAGTCTAAATTTAATTACGGATTTAAAAAGGTCAGCAATCTTTATTAATAATTTCAAATTTAGGACAAATCTTAATTAATAATTTCGGCTCAAACACAAACCGGGCTGACATCATCATATGTAACGCATATAAAATTACACACACAGTATTTATATATGACAAAAAAATCTAAACAATATAAAATATAAAGTTTAGATTTTTTTATATGTAGGAGTTTAAATTTAGAGCATATCTTCAGTGCTCGAGATGTATTGCGCAGGATGTATGGGCCTTTGGATCAGTACTTTGTGATGCAATACACACACACTCCCTGTGGATGAGTGGTCCACATTAAATACGTCCTGCGCACCATAGATTTAGCCTTAAATTTACACAATATTTTGTTGCAATTGAAGAAGTCTGTAAAATTATATTTACATAGTTGTCTTGATTATTGTGTAAATATAAATTTACATTGTTGACGTCACGGGTCAGTCTGTGTTTTTTTTTTTTAAATCCGTAATTAAAATTCAGGATGGAATTTTCAGCCCAAATCCATATTTTTGAAGACCCAATTACTTGTTGGGGAGTGTTTTGGTTGTGAGTTGTGAGTTATGCACAATCTTTCAGTGATTCAGTCGGGACTCACAACCTCTCATGCAAGATGAATGTTTCATTGAACATCACGAGTTCACAACGGGCGATGTTGCTGGGTTACGTAAGCGATCAAATCAGGCAAGGGAGAAATGTTTCAAGTTTGCCACAAAATGGGCGTGGATGGATCGGATTTGGACCCTACCAAATTGGTTTACCTACCTTTAGTAATTGGGCCAGGAACCCTTTTCACCTGTTTGCTAGCCCAATAAGCTAAATTGTTTTGACTTTTGAGAGACATGTCCGCTGACAAGAAAAGGATCATGTCTGGCTCTTTGTTTCCGAGCAAAGGAACACTGAAATGGCTATCTATTAACAGAAAGCGTTACGTCTGTAAACTTGCAAGCATACCACATGGTTTGAAAAAGACCTCCTAGACCAACAATTTGTGAATGAATAGATTGACAAATTTTGCATAATAGACGAAGCAAAAATCTAGACATAAGTGGCAGTAGGATTTTATCTCGGCAATAATGGTACTAAGTGGATTTAGTTTTTTTAAGTGTTAAAGAGGGTGTTTTGCATGTGTTTGGTGTATTTTGAGGCTTCGTTTATGCACAATGTCGATATGATTTTATGATTGGGTCTCTACATTCAAAATCGTTAGAGTATTTATAAGTTTCGGATTAGAGTAATATTTTATAGATATAATCTCATAACTATTCTAAACATTGTCACAAATAATAAAAAAAATAAAAAATTTCTAAACTTGCTAAATATAGTATAAAAAATAGTGAAAATAAACGGTCTACAGTTAGCCAAAATTTATAAATTATTAACTACATTTGTCAAGTTTGGAATTTTTTGATTATTTGTGACAATGTTTAGAATAATTAGATCATCATAAAAAAAAATAAAAAAAAAAATAATAATAATAGCATAAATGCTCTAACGATTTTGAATTTATTTACGGGTCAAAATAAAATATGCCCCCTCATTTAATTTAGAACTTCTGAAGTCGTGCTCCCACCTAATAAATACAAAAATTAGTCGAATTTTTTTTGAAAAAGGCTTCATTTAAAATTAGTAACAGTATAAATATATAAACACACGTGGCAGACAGAGATAAAGAAAAAGCGGGAGTAGGGATGATGACTCAGCGGCGAGCGATGATGAATGGTTCGACTCAGATGGCTTTGCCATCTGTAAACGTTGGTCAGGTGAACTCGTTGAGAATAGCAGCAGTTGCAGACCGGTTATTAAACAATGTTAGATCCGGTATCCGTTTTGAACCTGCCGAGTTTTTCCATCTCTGTATCTCCTTAGCCAGGTACTCTTTTTTTCTTTTCAACTCTTTTTTTTTTTTTTTTTTTTTTAATTTCAAACCCTAGTTGTGTTTCTTTGACGAAATGCAGGGGTATCGATTTTGCTATTGCCAACGACGAAATTCCAGCGAAATCTCAGGAGTTACCTTCACTCTTGAAAATGGCAAGTCTCATATTTGCATCATTCATTTATACTTTACTTGTATGTTGTATGTTATGACATTGTGAATTTGTGATGATGCCAGGTATACCAGCGCAAGAATGACGACTACCTTCGAGTCGCTGTTATGGTGCTAATGATTTCTGTAAAGGTCATTTTTTTATCCTATGCTTACATTTAGTTGTAAAACAAACATTTTCGTACACACGAATTTACTCATGTTCTATTTACTTTGGTAGAATGCTTGTAAGAATGGATGGTTTGTGGTTCAAGATGCTGATGAACTTCTTACCCTAGCTAATGAGGTTTGCGAATATTTTCTCTTCATCTTAAGTCACTCATTCTGTTTAATCATCTTTTCTCGATAAATAGTTCAATATTTTATGGATGTCCAGATAGGGAGGAGCTTCTGTAATCCAGCAGATATCAACATTGAACCCAGTAGTCTTCCTCACATTATCTCTAATGTTATGTCAAGGTTTGAGATGTCATGCTTTTCTTCGTTCTTTGCTTTGTCCGTTATGTTACTGAATTTTCCTTTTACATCTTGACGCATTCTTCAACTAGTTGAGTCTTGTCTTTCTAGCTTTCAAGTTATATTTATAAGTGGATTGTTTTTATGTGTGGAAAAAAGATCGAGCTTCTACCACCTAAAGAGAGGCTCTGATCTATTCTTAGTTCTTTGCTATTTGTTGAGCCCACGTTGATATGATGTCATGGTCAAGTAAAATGTAAGGTAGCGAACTGAGGTGCTCGGTTGCAAGAAATTAGGAGCTGCTACCGAAGCGTAATACTAGGCAAACCACTTGGAATCTGAGCCAGTTCCACGGTTTGATTCTATTCCTTTTGATGGTTCAAAGTTGGAAGTATTCAGGAGAAAATCCAAAAGTCTTACTAACAAAGTAGAATGTTCCATGTACGTTTCCTTTCAATAAAAGATAAAAGCTTGTATCAAATTCGAAAAAATGGAAATTTGTGGTCATCGCTAAAACAGAGAAGTATTGCAACTTTCCATAAAGAGATTCAACAACTTAATTTAATTCAACAAAATAAGGTGAAACAGTGAAACCTAAGGAAGACGAGAGTAATGCCACAAAAATTCCTGACTGAAAAGGAGAAACTGAACTTCATGTTTTGTCTTTAGTCTATTCTTAGGCTTTCTATAGCATGTATCAATATAAATGGAAGTTCCTATTCTGGTCCAAGTAGTTAGTCACTGTATTAGGTCATTGTTAGTTTACATTTAATTGTTCACTTTGTTATACTGCAGATTCTTTCCCCGAATGAAGATTGGCAACGTACTTGCCTCTCTTGAAGTCAAGGTTAGTTTGTATATGATTTTGTAACCTTGGTTGAACTTCTTTATTTAGGTTCTGTTTCTATTCTATTGTGAATGTTTATTAGATTTTGTCATGTAATCAAATTTCTCCATTTGAATTCCCAGTGCATCAATTTAATTATAGGGTTATAGCACCTTTGGCTCTAAACATATATTATGGTGTTCTCCATTTCTTGGAGCCAGTTGTAAAGTAAATTAGGAATTTGGTTAATAAGTCTTGACTTTGCCGTGTTTTGTGGTAGACATGCTGTTAGAGAATGCAAAATCATGAGCGTACAAGTCAACAAACAATGGGTTAATATTTACAATTACAAGACATGACTAACATGGGACTATGCATACAAGACACGAGACGTACGTCTTGCTCCATATGCAGTGAAGGAATTGGGTCAATCACGAGGAGTTAATATATTTTTCAGACTGGATGGGCGAAAAATCCCATTCTTAAATTCTATTTCTGCACCATTGGGAATCATTAAGACGGAACTTTTATGAGTTAACTTAGCTTTCTTAGATTATACTGTTAGTGATGTGTGTAGTAATAATTGGACTGTCTTAGATGCTGCCTAGATTGGCAGCCTTGTTGTATTGTATAATGCTTTAGATGAAGCTGGAGTCCCTGATCCTGTTACTGGTATATAGAAAATAATGTCACTTTTCTGTTCTGTTGTTGGAGCATACGTCAAAACAAATGTTCTTATTCTTATGTATGTAAATTTCTTCGATAAGTAATACAGATAGATGTTCTTTATGGTATCCAAGGGCTGCTAAATTTGGAAAATTGGATGTGTCGGTTAACATTTTTCTTGTTTCATAGCCTGGCTTTGGAGCTTTTGTGGTAGATTTCCACATCTTAAAGAAGGCCTCCACGGCAGAAGAGAAAATAGTAAGCAGATTCTGATTTTCATTTTTGTAAAGAATCAACTTTTCATAGCTAGTTAACTCTAGGAGGAAAAAGATAGATCTTGGTTATTCATGTAGTCATCTTCTGTGCTAGATCCCTTACAAACTGTACTATTTTGTAGTGGTTGCTTCCTTACTGCAAAATTAAGCCAAGTTTGTAACGCCTACCTCTTCTTTCATGTCCTGCAGCGGCTGTTTGTTGTTCAAACGGATAGTATTTCAACCTCAGCTTGTCTTATTAGCCCACCAAAAGTGAAGTACGGCACTGTCTTCCTTAGATGCTCTGAGATAATTGTTATTTAGATTTATTGCAAAAATAATTTTTCACATGATTTTGTAGTTTCTTGTTAAATGGGAAGGGTGTAGACAGAAGGATCGACATTACTATGGTTTGTGCGGCTCCTCAATATTGTTGGTTAAATAATCTTTATTTATCCTCCTGCCTCTCAGTGTGAGGGAAGTACCAGAAACTTTATTTACATTTGTTTGTATGTCCCATTCTCTTTCCAGGATACTGGACCCCAACTTCCAACAAATGTGACTGCAATGCTCAAATATGGGACTAATCTTCTGCAAGCTATTGGGCAATTCAACGGTATGCTTGAGACTAGTTTATCATCTACCGTCCTAACTTTATTGTTTAACACCAAATCGTTTGTCAATTTATAGCATGTAGAAACTTTCAGACACGCCCTGACCTTTCTAAACCTGATACTAAATTCCATTAACTTTTATGGATGTGTACTTAAATTTGTGTCACCACACTGTTTTTGACATTGTAATTTTGCAGATGATGAACCATCCTTGAAATGAATTGCTTCAGCTCTGATGTGTTGGTATTGTTTTACAGGTCATTATATCATAGCTATGGCCTTCATGAGTACGATACTAACTACTGATGTGCCAGTTTTACAAGATTATGTTCAACCGGTTACCGCTGCCCCGGAATCAGGTAAGGTGAAAACCTAAAGGTCCATGGCTATTGGTTACCTTCAGTTGTCTCTTCAGTACTTAGGAAAGAAATTAACAACACATTTGTTGTATGAAGCAAGCAGTGAGACATAATCAGTTGATAGTTTTATGTTTGGACTGCGAACATCTTGCTTTATTGCGGAGAATGTGATGCTAATTGTATTTATATAAATAATCCTAAGTGGTTTTGCTAGTGCGATTATATAACAAGCAAACAGGGTTGCATCTAGAACAGAATTTAAAGAGCACTTTCACAAGAAAAGGAAAAATAAGAAAGAACAAAGAAATTCGGTGAAACCCAATCTAGGCCAACCCTAAGTATTATTATTTATTATTTATATATAGGATTACTGCGCGGTTTATAATCAAATGGGGGAAACAGTTACCATTTAATATTTAAAAGGATTAGTAGAACAATCATTTCTTATAAATAGTCAAATTGAACTGATTCATGAATCAAAATCTGATAATTTATATGGTATACATTTATCTGTTGCTCACGCGTTTCATGTCTCACTTTTCTCGTATGAGTTAAGTTAGTTAAATTTGGATTTGGAAGTGTGCTAAAATCATTAGATTCACATCTAAATTGAAATTGGCGTCTAATGGTTGTCAGCTGTCGCACACAGAAATTTAATCTTCTGCTCTGCATGTGGCTGAAAATTTTGAAATTTAGAATTTGGATTACTTTCGTAATAGAAACTTGATGAAATTTCATTGTTGCTTTGAGTTTCAACTTATTGGTGTATGGTTAACAAATCAATTTGTGTTACTGATTTGATTTTGCCACTATATGTATATTTCAACTTAATGTTTTATTGAAATATAGTAGTGCTGGTGCACAACCTAACAGAACTTATGGGTTTCCTTTGACACTAGATTCTGAGATAACTGAAGGTTCATCCCGTGATGTCGCTTAACTGTCCAATAAGGTTTGTTCAACATCCTTTGTTGGCAATATTCTTTTTTAAGATCCTGAAAATTTGCATTAACTTTCATATTGTTTTGTTGTTTCCTTGAAATGCACCTTGTAAAGCACTGTCTAAGACAACTGACAAAATTATTATTTTGCTTTGTCCTTTATGCTCTTTGGATTTACAAGTATCCTTCACAAATCATAACCCTATATCTTGTTCATAGTGATCTCCAAAGAAGACCTCGACAACCCTCTTACTTTTCTTTTTCTTCTCAAACATCATGTTAATATGTTTCTCATCTTTGAAGTTTCATTCAACTTCATAAGACAGTATGGTGTCTGAAACTTCTTTTTTGTTTGACTTATTGGGAACTTGAAATGATTCAAACACATCGATTGTAAAGTACAATTCTGAATAATTATAATTTAACTTTTATGTTATTTCATTTTAAGAATTGAGACTTAAAGACTAATAGTTACTCGAGTAGTTGAGACTTGAGGCTTGTTCTGTGTTTCTATGTTCTCGTTGTTATAGTTGTGTCATTGTGCAGCTTAATATTGGATGTTGCTGATCATCATCGTTCACTAGCCTAAGTCTAGTACGAACTTTATACTTCAAACATCAACTCAATGTATATCAACATAAAAGTGATGTAAAACCATGTACAAAGTGGTGGCGATGGATTTATTTTAATTAGGTATTTTCAGGTGAGATTGCATACTGAGAAAAGTAGATCTCAATGTGCTAGATGTGTCCTTGGACCTAAGGCCCAACCTATTGAGCCTAGCGCTTTTAACAACATAGATATAGTTTGAGCCATCAAGTCTTTTTCCGTTATCAATGATATATATATAGATTTCTTCAGCAGTAAATATACATATACAACCTATATGCATGGGTCCTTCTCTCTGTAATATTTATGTGTTAGAATGTAGAACTTGTTGACATTTATAGTCCCACTTCAGGCAGTTAAAGCATTTCATCATGAAACAAAAAGATCCTGGGGCCACTCCCCTCATGGTCAATTGGCAGATGCTCCAAATCTAAGAGTGTTGGGCTTCTTCTGAGGCTGACTAAGCTTGTAGATCTTTCACAGTCTCCTTCTCTCTGTTTTTTTACTGTTATTATTATGAGCATTAGACTTTTCTTCTTGTGGACACATCCTGTTCGGTTGATCTATTAAATATGTATTAAGCAATTTCTTCTTTACAGCTTCACGCGTATGAAAACTCCAGTTAAAGGACAACTCTGCAAACACCATCAGGTAAGTTTCTGGTCCAACCATGCTATTGAGTGAATAAGAACCTGCCAGGTAGAAACTTTGGGATGGTTTAGCAATATCAGAAATATTTGGAAAAAAAAAAAAAAAAAGGAAAGATTGAAAGAAAAGAATTGAAGTGAGTCGTGAAATCAGAGTCTAGATTCGTCTAAGTTTTCTGGACATTTATGGAAAAAACTATATGTCAACCCAAGTGACTAGGTGTTTAGGAATTAAACTTGAGCATGTCGTTGTGAAGGCTATTATCACCTGACCCGAAAGCTATTATCACCAACCCTAAAGGACTTAATTAATAACACGTTAAAAACTCCCCAGATGACCCTAGTGAGTTTCGAACTCGAAACCTCCCCCCCATGGGAGGAGTGGTGCACTACCAGTTGAGCTGCAAGCTCATGTGCCATTAATGCTTCTATTATAGTGCTTCTCAAAAATAAAAAAATAAAAAATAAAATCCTTGGTAGGTCAATTCAGGCCTCTGAATGTTATCCCTCAGATGGAGATCTTTTGTAATTCTTTGTACATATGGTTATTAGAAGTATTTGATAGCACAACATACCTTTGAAAACTTCTGTAATTCTTGTGTAGTGTTTTGACTTTGAAAACTACATTGAGATCAACTCAAGAAGACCATCTTGGCGTTGTCCTCACTGCAACCAGTCTGTCTGTTACATGGACTTACGTATCGATCAATATATGGTTAAGGTGAGTTTGTCTGGACTACTTATGCTTAGGGTCATTGGTGTTGAATACTTTTACATCCATCAGCCATCAATATTAAATTGGCTACTGAAAGGAGTTTGGAGGGCAATCTGCACATCCTTCTCCACTCAATTATATCTACATACAAGGTGTCTCTCGATTCAAATTTTTCTAAAAGTTGATACTCTGTTACTCAGGTATTGAGAGAGGTTGCAGGAAACGTAATTGATGTAATTGTTTCAGCTGATGGATCCTGGAGGCCTGTAATGGAAAGTACTGGTCAAACAAACGTACAAAGTGACAGTACCCTCGGGCACGATGGGTCGGAGCAGTGTGAATCTACAAGATTGTCAAACACAATTACTAATGTTGTGGACCTTACTGTGGAAGGTGCTGAGGAGAATGATGTCAACAATACTTATGAAACTGAAGATCGCAAACCTTTGAAGGATGTGCTTCCTGGTAGTTCTGTTGCTATGGTTCCTTTGGCATCAGATATCATGAATACCTCTGAGATTACTCCAAACCACTTTCCTCCAATTGAGGATGATTTCTGGTCAGGAATATCCTTTACACGTTCTTCTACCTTTAATGGATCAGCAGCACCAACTGTTTCAGAATCCCCTGCCACGAATTGCATGAGGACTCCTTTGGTAGGTGATCCTGTATCTCTTCCACTTAATCGAGAAGTTGTAGATGTGCGTGGGGCAAGGGACACGACATCCTTGGTACACCAAACCCAATTTTTGTCTCCCGGTAACATACAGTTGCAGCATTCACAGGAATATTGTGATTCCCGGCAGTGGTTGAGGAATGTCAGCAGAACTCCAGTAGCAGTTCAGGCTCTTCCAGCTCAGAGTCAAGTACCTGCCACACATATTAGGGCAAGACCAAATTTTATTTCCATTAGTGGTGCTTATCAGACTCCTGGTTTGCCACCTACAGATGTTAGTGGCGAATCTGAAAGACAGCAGCAATTTCCCCAATCTCGTCTTAACTCCCCTTCTGCTCCTGACATAGGTTCTTATTCTGTGCCGCAGGTTGGTTTCTTCATATTACGTCACTCACTTGGGGCACATGCCTGGTTACTATAGCATGAAGGCAGGGGTTTAAGCTAACTTAAAATGTTCTAGGGCAAATAAAAGATATAAACTGCAATTTCTATTTGAATATTTTCCAACAATAGCAACAGTTATAGACTTATAGGTTTGTCATGAAATGGTGCGGCCATACATTCCAGCACCTCGGTAAGGAGATGTTCCACATGGGAACTTGCATAATGCTGATAACTGTGGGTTTTGCTAACATGACAAGTTGTTGAATATTTATTTTTACTTTAATTCTTATTTAGAACAAGATATGAATTTGAGAACTGTAGGAAGTATGCAAGTTTAACAACTCATATGGTAATGGAGCTTAACTTGAGTTTAAGTTCATATGCTTTTTTATTTGGCTTAATATTTGGTTAGTTCTACTTTAATTCATGTTAGAAATAAGTAACTGGTTGTGCTTCTCTTTACGATGTGTGATATGCTTGTCTTGCATTAATAAGGTAGGATTACTTTAGTTACAGGGTTACACCCACATTTAGAACCTCGCAACATAAGAGCACATCTTTTCACATTTGATACATGTACTGACACTACGTTTTAAAAGAGTCAAATCTGGTGGACCAATTTAACTTCTTTTGTCCTAAATCTTATGCTTTAATCCGTTAATAAAGTTACTGGTTCTGTATATCTTTTCCGAACGCTTCTCTGCTCAGTTTACCTATGTTCCTGGCAGAATTGGGATCATCAAGGCCGCCCATACGTTCCAAGTCCATTGCAACAGGTTGTTGGGCTTCCAGCAACAAGTCAAGTTCCAGGTTCCTACAGAGGTTCTTCTGGGCTTCCGCCACCAGCAGCAGTACAAACATCTTCTCATTATCATCCCCTGCAAGTTCAGCAAGGAGGACCACTAGGTGCTGGTGGTCAGGAAGTGGGAGGTGCAAGTAACTTGCATAATCGTCTTAGAGCAGCAGCTAACCGTTCTGTCCAGGTTGCAAGATCACCACCCGCCGTACCTGTTCAACTCCAAGCACCTGGATCATCTTTTCCAATGATTGTCGACGGGCATAGGGGGATAAATACAGCACATGTTGCAAGATCTAATGTCTTGAACGAATTGCCATCAGATCAGAACTGGAGGCCTGCTGGTCGAATGAGAGGAGCTCTATCTGGTCAGGCTTATTCTGCTGCTCTTAGCCAGTATATGGTTCAGCCAACTCAATCGGTTCAAGCTGCATCACCACCACCACATACAGCGCCGCCTTATAGTGTTTCTCAGCAACTCCAGATACTCATCTCCAACAACATTAATTCCCATGGACCTTCACAGCAGGCTCAAACAAGGACTGGAGGTGCTGCAGCCGGACAGGGGCATCATCCCTAGTCATCCTCTAGCTGTAGTCCTTTGTATGGATGTGCAAATTTTTGTCAGCTGTAGATTGTAGGGTCAATTCAGTTAACAGCTTCTAAAGTTTTTGGATTTGGAGGTAGTGATTAGTCTAGTGGTAGATTTGATGTATATACAGTTGCAACATTTCATACCGACGTAGTTTCCACTTTCGTCATCTGCTTCATGTTTTTATGTTACTTGAAATAGGAAATGCTTTACTTGAAGAATGAGTTGTTAGCACAGTATTGAAAGAGATTAGTATACTTAAAAGAATGAGTTCTCAGCAGAGGATTGACTTATACTTGAAGAGTTCAGAGATTAATGTGCTTTAGTTTGGTAAGGCTTGTGTAAGTGGAAATTATTTGCGAGGCAATTGTTCACTGTTCGGCAGAAACAAGAGAGAGAGGGCCACAAAATTTGGCTGTGGTTGGCCAAGTAAAAGTTTTCACGTGAATTTGCAGGGCTGTGCTAGGAATTGGTAGGTGTCTGGGTGTTTCAAAGATTCTACCTGGGAGCTCCTGAAAATTGCGAGAACATGTGAAATTGAAATGGGAAGTACTGAAGAAGTGCTCACCATAATTTTTATCGACTTTTTAATGGTGGAAATAGCTACTATGTACTCAGATTCTCGTAAGCACCCTACTTTAGCCCAAAACTACTCTGTTTTAACTCTTCCGTATCCACGGAAATCATAAAAAGCAAGGCAGATAGATATATATAAGCACATTTTTTTAATCACAACCTCCGTTGGTGAAGATTTAAACGTTCACCATTTGGAGTTGCACACTCGCACCCCACACTTGATACGATAGAGAAAACACTTACTGTCCTACGTGTATAAATACGGACTTTCACATGAGAATTTCCAACAATGGAAGAAATTTTCAGACCTCGTAAAAACAATTACCATATTGTATCGTACTTTGATCGAAGTAAGGATTAACCAACAAAAAAATATGAACTCGAAAAACCTATATCAAATTTTGACATAGATTTGAATCAATGCGACCTATTAAAAGAGTAACCCAAGAATCGGTGTAACCACAGCTAATATTTAGACCCATTAAATTATTTCTGTGGCTTCACTTGTCACCGAACTTCACAAGATCTACCAGGAACTTCTTGCAAGGAAGCATAGTAAGTCTACCCATTATTTAAATAAACAAA
Organism: Coptis chinensis; assembly: GCF_015680905.1. Classification (NCBI taxonomy): domain Eukaryota; kingdom Viridiplantae; phylum Streptophyta; class Magnoliopsida; order Ranunculales; family Ranunculaceae; genus Coptis; species Coptis chinensis. The sequence continues at coordinate 116,426,216 of NC_141458.1, read as the reverse complement.
GGTCTGACAATATTATAACCTATATAACGACTAGTACTAGTATAAATGTGTCTTTGTTAAACTCATTCTGCAATCTTAACATAAAACCAGCCTCGCAGTCAAACAGGAGGGACAACTAGTTCAGCCAAAAAATAAACAGAATAACCAAGCTACTAAATTGGACTGATTACAAAAACCAAAACACAAGTAGAGAAAGATGTAGAATGGCCAAAGCAGTTTTCAGTACTCCCATTTCTTCATCTCCATACCATCAGGAGGAGACCCCTCCACTTTCTTTGCTCCCACCTCCTTCCAATTAGTTGAAAGAACTGTTCCATTTGATTCAACCTAAAATGAGGAAGAAGAAAAATGCAACAAAACCTGAGACCATTACTCGAACAAATACTCAATGACATCTTAGTAACGAATTTATACAGCAAGCCAACGGATAATGCAATATAGTCATAATAAGGGGATTTTGGACGAGAAGACCATTCCAGTGACAAGGTATCTACAATTCACTAAAGTGAATCAACAACCAGGGTTTCAACTGCAGCATTATACAATCAGTACTTATTGGTGGATTTGCAAGTGCACTCTACAAGTCCATAATTTGATTAAGGAAATTGCAGAAACACGGATAAAACTTGCAAAAGAAGAAAATGTGCACACACTAATTAATAATTTTGAGCAACTTACAAATGATTTGCTCATTGCTCGCCGTATATCGTCATCAGAACCTTGGTATATGTCACGGAAAAATTTATTCAAAGCCGCGTCACCATCTAGCTTCTCTTCTTTTTCCTAAAGTTAGATCACCACAGAAGATGTATCACTAAAATGGTACACAACTGCTAAACCGTTAAGGTATTGCAATAACTCAAGCTGATGGTACCTCTTTCTTTACTTGCGCTTCTATCTTATCCCAATTAACACCTCTAGATTTAGATTTTGAAGACGGGTATGTAGGTCTCCCGGCTTCACCAGCTGCCAAGTGCGGAAAGCATTAAAACATTTATTAATTTTTGTTAACGAATTATAAAATCACTGTTAAGAAAAATAAACAAGCTCACACAGGAACATGACGCATAAGAAAACACAACCCTGTATGTCATACATGGCGGGCCAAGAGTGGGCATGTGTTATTTTGATCATAAATGTTATTTTTGTTAATTTATTAATTTTTGTTAATGAATTCTAAATTCATTGTTTAAGAAAAATAAACACGCTCACACAGGAACATGACGCATAAGAAAACACAACCCTGTGTGTCATACATGCGGGCCAAGAGTGGGCATGTGTTATTTTGATCATAAATGTTATTTTTCTTTCGACTTTAATTGTTACAATGAAATAACATTAGTATATTACAGTGAGGTCAAGTATCTTTCAGCTTCTTTTTCAGATGAAAGATATGAGCCTATGCTTGAATGCCCGCATGTGTGTGAAAATGTGCATATTTGCTTGGATGTGAATGTGTGCGACATCCACATGTCCACACGCAGAGGAGTGTGCAAGCCAGCCAGTATGAGCTAACAATAAGATTCTTTATAGTTCAAATCAAGTGCGACATCAATTGGGAACTTGAGGTATGGGATAGATCTTCATATGCAAGTACAAGTATAATTGTTTGTGATCTGTGAGTACAATCAAAATCATAAAAAAAAAAATGATCATATGGGTGCAAGTAATGAATGCACACAAACTACGGACACTATTATAAAATCCACCAATGTGAGGGTGCACGCCCCATAAATTGACAGTATGAGGCAGTTTTAAAATCACAAGGTTTAAATTACATAGACCATGAGAACTATATCAGAGGTCCGTACTTTTAAAAGCATACAGACGGAGTACGTGTCTGTACGAGCACCACCATAAATGCTTCTCTGACATTACAGATGGCGTGCATTTATTCCTTACAGATGGTGTATATTTGCAATATGGTAGCACAGCTTCACGTTTTTTAAAGCAATTAGACAGTTTGAGTCTGAGCACTGATATTAATTTAAATATATATATATATATATATATATAGGGGATGGTTATATGAACTCCACTTTATAGTGACTCCAAAGTTGCTCCACTCCTAAAAGTGGACTTACAAGATGAATTGAGGACTAAATTTTTGTGGAGATATACATCACATGATGAAGAACACCCCCACAAAAAATCAGCTCAATTGAATATATATATGTTGTCAAAAGTTGTACCGAAATTTAAAAAATATGGGCCATTGGATAATCTCATAACATTATAAATGATTTTTGACGAGGTTGTACATTTTCAAATGAGCTGATTTTTTGCTAGGATGATCTCTATTGGGTGGAGAACATCTCCACCAAAAATCAACTTCTAATTCATTGTATTTAGTGGTGGAGTTTTTTTGGAGTCACTTGAAGTGGAGTTCATATAACCATCCCCACACACACATAAATATATAGGCAATTACTTTTATAGGTAGTAAATTTGCACATATGGTGAAACATGAATCAACTGCACTTCATTTTACTGATTTACCTATGAGCTTCCGCTCCAACTACTGACAGACAGCTCAGCCGGAGGACACTTTTTTTATCTATGTTAGAGGTTTCCAAATGAGCTGAAATTTTGGGAAGATAATCATTATGGTGAGTGCTTCATAACCACAAAAAATTAGGTTTGAATTCATTTTGTAGGTGAAGTTTTACGTATGTACTTATTTTAAGTTAACTTAAGTAGCTACTTTTTAGAGAATTACTGTATATATATATATATATATATATATATAGTAAATTTGCACATATGGTGAAACATGAATCAACTGCACTTCATTTACTGATTTACCTATGAGCTTCCGCTCCACCTAGTGACAGACAGCTCAGCCAGAGGACACTTTTAGCATATAAAACTAAAATCATGACAATTAAATTTACCATAAGCTATAAAACATGCGGATTTTAACAAAAATGTATACCAACAAACTGAGATTGCACATTCCAAATGCGTGCATCACAAAATTGGCAAGTTAACTTCTAAGAAAATGAGCAAACAAACATGATACTAACCTGAAGATGTATTTAACTTTTGTGATACCACTTGTTCCTTTGTGAACTCCAAAGATGTCCAGTTGATTGCTTCAGCTTTAGCAAGACGGACTTCAATTTTTGTTGACAAAACTTGATATCTGCAGTTTTCAGGCTTTATCTGCTTGCCATAAAGCCGAACATGAAAAGGGGTGTTATATAGCAATACAGGATACTGCAGAGCAGGTGGTGCAAATATTTGCCAAAAGATGCCAGAGGGGAAAATACCAATGAAGAATATAGATTTCATTGTGTATAAATAGCAAAAGTTGCCCGAGTCAACTTAAATTCATAACAAGGGGAAATCACTTCCTATGTTACAAGACAGCAACAAAAAGAGTTGACACTAAATCAGCAAACAAAGAGATACCTTTCCAAATAAGCGTGGCTGAAAATGGTACACATCTTCACCAGGGATATCAATTGTAACACTTAGCTGCATTACAAAGGAGGTGGAATTATTTTAAGATCTTTTCCTTGAAATAGGGATGACCTAACAAATGAATGAGCATGATATACATGCACAAAACATAGTTTTTGAATGAAAACGTACAATCTGTTCACCGAAGTCGACAACCACATATTTTGCTGGTACACCCTTCGCAAATACAGTCACAACTACTTCCTCTGGCTTCTGGTAAAATTCATGCCTGCATAACCATATCATTAAGATCAAAATTTTCATATAAGTCCAGAACCATAAAAAGTTCTCTATATTATATAGCCTATAGATAAAACTACACAAGGACAATGATTACGGTAAAATGGAACTATTAAGTACCTAAATTTTGGTTTAGCAGGAGTTGTGACTGTCGCCTGATGGGACAAAGTACTGTTTTCATCACTTTTTCCATCAGCAGAATTGGCTGATACTGAAGGAGATGCAGCAACTGGTGCCACATTGCCCACTGGTTGCTTTGTCAGATCACCAAGTTCCTCTGATTAATCATAAGTTGCAAATTAATCATAAAGATCGATAAAGTGTACATTGAAAAATGAAACATACTAATTATACTCATATGCTGGACAATTAGATTCTTCACCACTATTTAGGTAGAAGGGTAGATAAATAAGATTCCATTCTATAAGTACCTGCAATGCGTTGATCACATTCCTTGATTAAATTGGAGAACCGTGCATCACCAGGTGCCAAGGAAGCACCTGCTTCAAGGGCTGCCTTGGCAGTTTGAAACTCCTCCAGCTTTAAACAGGCAGTCCTTAAAAAAGAAACAAAATCCTTGTAAGATGGAAGTTGTAAACAGGAAAGGTATAAAAGGCAACAATTGAACAATAATATAATAATTAAGAAATCCATATAAGTTTCCAACCATTTGCAAAGTCGCTAATACTTCGTATCTACACAGCATATAGCACATTTATGTTTAAGATGATAAAAGTAAACGTCCTCTCACCCTTTACGTAGGTATGCTTTGGCCATGGAAGTATCCAGCTCAATTGCTCTGTTTGCATCAGAAACTGCCTCTGTTCACATTTACACATGCGTTATCAACTAAGAGCATCCCGCCATTCCACAAGAAAAAATAAAAGGAAATACTTCTGAACAAATAAAAGGAAAAAACCCAATGCAACAGATACTCACAGTAATAACATAGGAATTATTTAAACAACGCCCTATGACGGTAAGACCGTAAAACACTATTATATGGCAACTTCTCAATAGAGTATTCTTTTAAGTTTCCTAATTAACACAAAAATAAATAAGTTTCCACTGCTTCTAACTTTGCTTTCAATAACAAATTGCAAACCCTAACACAATGAAGTCAGAAATAAAGTCAAGAACACAATGCAAATCATTCTTGATTCCTTTTATTACAACAATACAAAGTGAGAAACATGACATAATTAGGGTTTTTCCCCAAAACAAAACCCTAACTAGTGATAATAATAATAATAAGTTAAAATTTTCCTTGAATAAATTCAAACATCATTAATAAAGAAAACAGATTAGTGATATTAAACCCTAAAAAATACCAGTGAAGTTGGAGAGTTTGATATTGGCTTGAGCACGATCAGCAAATAGATCAGCGTTGTTCCCATCCATATCGATTGCTTGAGAATAAAGGTCAACTGCTAGTTCCAAGTTATCATCCACAAAAGCTTCTTTAGCTTTCTTCTCCATCTCACTCGCCATTTTTGGATTTTTTCTTTTTCTTTTTCTTTTTTAGGAATGACCTCTTTTCTTTGATTGCGGTTTGAGCAAACAAATAATTCTGCTTCTATTTATTTGACCTTTCATCATCTTGACTTCTAGACACTTCTATTATACATACATACTTGCCTTCGCGCTTCATCCATGTTGGGCTTTTTCTTGGGCCCTCATCCTTTCACCATATCGGGCTTTTTCTTGGGCCTTCACCATGTCGGGCTATCCTTTCACATGTCCTTGTCACGCGCGTAAGCACTTTTGTTAGAGTTTAAATCCTATCGACAGGTTCTTCCTTTATTTCTACTAACAAAAGGACAAAGATAAATTGCATGTATTGTTTCGTTCTAAAACGGCTATGCAACAAGACTGTAAATAACCCTTATACAAGCTGTAGCACAGGCTACACCTCTTTTTGGTATGGCCACCTATAAACTACTTCGATCTACTTGTCAAAAGATTGACAAAGTTTGTAGAAATTTCTGGTGGCATGGGCAGGAAGAAAGCAAAAGTATTCACACCATAGGGTGAGATAGTATATGCAAACCTAAGACCTTGAAAGGCCTAGGACTGAGAAAAGCTGGGGACATGAATAAGGCTATGCTTGCAAAGCTGGCCTGAAAAGCTCTTATTGATAACACATCTATATGGGAACAAACCTTCCTAGCTGCCTATGGAAAATCTTGGTTTGATGTTAAAGCTAAACCCCCACCTTGGGCCTCTTGGTTTTGGAAGAGAGTCCATAGGACTGTTAGGGATATCCTACTATGGGTGGTTTAGAGCATTGGCAAAGGGGACAAAATCAATGTCATGAAACAACCTTGGATCCAGCTCAATGAGAAACCCATCAAATTGGTAGAGATGTTACCTAACAGACCAGACCTTGAGAGCCTAAAGGTGGAGGATTTGATGCTTAGGGATGACTCTAGATGGGACAACCATAAGATTGCCAGTTTGTTCCCATCTGAGATAGCTACTCTAATCAACCAAGTGGTTATAAGACCCTCTACTTTGGCAAGTGACTCAGCCAAATGGGGGGGAACCAGAAATGGTAGACTCTCTGTGAAGTCTGCATATTACTTCTTGACTAACTCTGGATGGCAAGGAGGCACATCCTCCTTTAACACCAAAAGCATTAAGACTCTCTGGAAAACTAAACTGTCAGCTAGTACTCAGCTGTTCTTATGGAAACTGTATATGGACATTCTCCCAACAGGGGATGTATTGACCAGGCATAACCTAAAGGGAGACTATGTATGTCTTCTTTGCTGGACTAATCAAGAGGACCCAAATCATTTGTTTTTCCAATGTGAATGGATAAAAGTGATTTGGTTTGCCTCTGATTTAGGAGCAAGAGTAGATGAGAGGGCTGTTCTGAACACCAGAGATTGGATGGACGAGTTTCTAGAGTGGATTAAGAACAAAGACCCTGGGATGGCTGAAAAGGGTCTGCTTGCTTGTATTCTCCTACAAGAAATATGGGAGATGAGAAATAAAGCAAAGTTTGAGGGTAAAACACCCAATAGAGATGGTCTGCTGCGAAGAGCCCATGCTAAAAGGAGTAGATATAGCAAAGCATTTACAAATGCTCAGGGAGTGAACACACATTCTTTTAACTCTTCTGAATTATGTCATAATGAAGACTATATTTCTAATTTCCCCCAAATAGAAGAAAATACATTGGTAATTAGATTTGATGTTGCATATTGCAAGTCTACGCAAAAGGCTGCTGCAGGGGATTTGGCTTGAGATAGGGAAGGCAAGCTGGTGAACGCAGCTACACGTAGATTTGAGGCTGGTAGTGCTGAGGAGGCTGAGATGGTGGCAATGGAAGTGGCAGCAAAACTAGCAAGGATCACAGGCAAAACCTCGTTCCTTTTTGAAAGAGACTGTAGGCAAGTTGTACAGAGTCTACAGAACTCTTGTAACTTAGACGCTCTCAACTGGAAATTAGACTCTATTCGGAGTATGATCATGGGCTTATATCAGCCTTTCACCTTTTGTAAGTTTAACTGGATTAGCAGATGCTCCAATGTTGAAGCTCACTTGGCTAAGTGGGCATCAAACAATCTAATGAGAGCCTACTGCCTGAACATATGTTGCAATGTAGCACTATACTTTTGATGCTATAATATGACATGTTTCTACCCGAACAAAAAAAAAAAAAAAAAAAAAACAACAACAACTGTAAATAATCGAATCATGTTTCTGTTTTAAAACTACAAATAAAGCTCACTTGTTCAAATAGGAAAACACTACTACTCCAGTATCAAACTGCCCTGGGCAAAACACTACTGCTGTGGCGCCATATCTTAGACTGAGTGGTCGGGCCTTCAAATTGAACCTTAAATCCATTATTTTCCTTCAAAGATGAACCATGCAATGATATTTGTTCATAGCACAAAATACTCAACCAGGTAAGTAAATTTCAAATATAACTAATACAGGACTGCATACACGCTCGTGCAGAAACACTGAGAGATTACACTCCAAATCATGAATCTAGTTCACCAACTTTAGATAATATAGACCAAGCAATTATACGATTAAATATGAATCTCCATGGTGATGTACAAGCCGCCGTTGAGACTTCCTGCATGTCCCAAATAATCTTTAGAATATCTTCTCTGTTGAAACCTCTTTCCTATAGGTTCCTACAAAATTTTTGGTCCCCTTAAATTAGGACAAACTGACCATCTTCCCCTCCACTTTGAACGTCTTGCTGCCTCCTAGCTGCACAGATAGAACAAGCAAAACATGTGAGAAGAATCACTTTTTCGTAGTGGTTCACTAACGACCTATTCAACCATTGCTGAGCCCAGTCATACACAAATTTAGAAAATTAAAATTAGGTGTGAACGTTGGATTGTATAAATTGGTCATGAACTATAAGTTTCAATAGTTACCTGTCATCTGTACATATAATTAGTTTTTATCAAACATTCCTTCTATAAGGTTCAAAATAAGGATAACATTACATGAATAAGCCGTAGACTCAGATTAGATCATTACTGTAAAAACCTATATAGTACACTAAAAGTATGTAAAGTTCTAGTGATCCACCAAACTTTTGAACTGTTCTTTTACCCACATGTTATCACCAATAACGAAGAAAATCCTAAAAATCCCTCCCCCAAACTTTCAATCTCAACTGTATCGTACCTTTCTCTTTCTCTCCAACCTTTCAGTTTCCCCAACAATACTGACCTAATATTTATTAATACTTATGCATGTATGAGGGTTCAGCATATGTTCCCAATAGAAAAGGCAGGCTTCATTGAAGGAAAGAAGGACAGCAGTGTAAAACACATAGCGATAAGAAAAATAAAATAAAATTGTGGAGACGTTTGTACACAAAATTTATTGAGATCAAGCAAGTGAAGCAACTGAAGAGAGAAATGAAGGAAAGAATTGCTGCATATGAACTTCAAAATGATAGATATAAACTCCAGCATTTCTTCCAAATATTCATTAAATCCTACAATACCTTCTGCTTCAAGTATGAAAGTGAATCCCGTTTCGAAGAGAAGTTGGAAAACAAAGACGGTGAATGTTCCTCAATAAGTTCTTTAAGTTGCTTCATCATCAGTGATTTGTTAGGAACCTGTCCATTAAGCAGTAAGTGGTTAAAAGCCATTTCCAACACTCAAAGCAGTCTCAAGTTTAGAGAACTACCTGTCGAAGAAGCTGCTTGCATAGCCTTTTAAACTTCAATCTCGATTTGTCTGTTTTCTCCACATATTGAACCTCACTGCACTTACTTTTAGGAGAGGGCTCAACAACTGCAGAACCATCATCTTCACTGTCACTGAAAGAGGTTTTCTTTCCCTTCCAGTCGCACCCAGCTATTTTTTTGGGCTTATTCCTGATGCCTAGTCCTTGCTTACCAGTTGTGGCCTTATCCTGGATTATTACATAAAAAGCATTATCAACAACAACTATAAATCTTCTGTATCTGAGTTGATTAACTTGTTTTATATTTTATACTTGATGTTTGATTTACAACTTCATTTCCACAATCATATTATATTGATAAGAGACAAAGGTTTTCCTTCATACCATCTTCTTTTACTATTCTTGAAAAAAATTCATTGATAAATCTCGTATAAAAACCTTCCAAATAATATTGGGCATAACTGCATAACAACTGTCGATCAAGATCATCTTGGTTTACGCAAACTCCTACCATACTCCACACCATCTTTTTGAACACTGACTCAAACAATAGACTAAATAAGGATATTACAACAATATAGCCCTTGTGTGGAGTAAATGGATCAGCTGCACATGGTATCCCATAACACATGACTAACATCTATATGTTCCGTTCAAATTATTACAGCCCATATATCATGACACGAATATATTAAGCGGGTTCCAAGGTCTCTCGTTCTTTATGACCTTATTTATTGCATGGAGGAGTCAGCATACAATCGCCAGAAGAAGTCTTTCCATGCCAATCAAATTATTGCACCCAAGGTGTAGGATATCGAAGTGGGAAAGGGAGTGACACAAGGATCATAAAATCCCCAGGCAGCACAAACTTATTGAAGACGTGTGCAGATTCAAATGATACTTATTAGTTAATCTACTATGTAGATTAGACACAATCCTTTTATCTATGAGTTTATTTGGACCCAATAACATTCTAAGTTTTCAATTATTTGTTATAACTTTATCAAAATTTATAGACACTATAACTCTTTCTAGTTTCAAACCAGCTCCTCGGCGTTGTACACTCAACCCCTCCTCCAGAAACTCCACTTCACTCATCTTTCTCTGTACAATTTCTGTGAGCATGCTTCAGGCTTAAATTACATACAAACAAATCCCTTTCCAAAGATCAAGGTACCAAAAAATGAACTCTCTACCAGATCAGCCATGGTAAATTCTCTAGTACATAGCATTCAAAAGATTGTAAAGGTCCACATATCATAGTATTTTCTACAGAAGGACCGCATACCTGGACAAGATTGTAAAGGTCCTCTTGATCTTTTTCGAAAAATGCAGTCCTCTTGTCAGATTGGTCTGCTGCTTCAGAACTTTGCAGAAGCTTCTTTGCAGCAGATTGTGCTCCGAGAAAACCACCAGAGACAAAGCCATATTTATGACCCCACCATTGAACCAAGTCATCATTAGCTGTATTTCCTACAGTAGAGTACAGAAGTTTCAGTAAAAAAAAAATCTTTAGTTTCTAGGGAGCAACTTGTGAGCACCAGTGGCAGAACAGATAATATGGATAGAGTTAAATGGATATTTAAGGAGAGTTAGATTGCTTTAAACAATGGCTCGCTAAGGTATGAACAAAAAAATTCTGACACGACTGGCAACTCAGTTTTTATTAGTATAATTATATGCTTATTGGTAGAACTAAACCCTTGAATCCACTAATCAATGACCTTGGCTCCGACCCCCAAAGCCTTGACCAATGAAGAAACTCACTCTATAGCGCCTTTTCTTTTTTCTTTTTTTCTTTTTTTTTTAAGTATTGTATAATAGAATACCATAATATCATATGAATATGCTGTGTTCAAGAGAGAAGATCAAAACTGTTATGCAAAAGTCCCAATGTAGTAGTTGATCACCTTTTCTCTTTTTTTCAGCATGAAAACCAAATTATTAGTTAATACATAAGCAATAACAAACAGTAGATCGAGGAGATATGGGGCCTTACGTAGAAATCCAAAGAAGAAAACCAATTAATAATGGCGATGAAAAACAAACAACTCAAGGGCATCGTGTCTAACAATATCTCTTTGTCAATCAAGCAAACCCAAAAGAGAACAATAAAGATTCCATACTAACAGTTTCTTTCCTAAATGTAAATAACAGTTACCTTCAGCAGAGGAGTTAAGAGACTCAGTAGCAAGAGTCTCAAGTATGGTTGTTGATTCCAATTCTTCAGCTTGATCAATACCTGTGTCCATATCTTCCTTAACTTTTGTGACCTGAAATTTCCATAAATTCCAATATATAACTAAAAGTTATATGAACCCCTTTGTAAGGTTAATGACCAATATTATGAGCTTTGAAAAGATAATCATAATTCTCCAATATCAGTTCAACATTAACAAACAAAATCCAATCATTTATACTTTATCAATAGCACGGATTGACCATGATTTTGCAAGAAAACACTTGAGAAGATTACAAACTTACGAGAATTCCCTCAAGATCCTTTGAAGAATACCCAGTGACAAGCTTCCCTCTCTCTCTTTTTTGGTATCTGATAAGAAAAACAACACGGAAATAAAAAACATACTCCATTAAGATATGAAGCGAAGTAACACAAGTACGAAGAAATAATTCATACCTCCCCCTTGCTCGAGTGACTTTAACTTCTTTTTCCTGAATTTGCACACTTGTATCATTTTCTACTTCTACTTCAGAATCATCTTTCTTAACAACTATATCAATACAAAACACAATTTCCCATCAGATTTTTTTTTTATTGTATAAACTAGTTTTAAGTAGTTTATCACATTTACCTTTGTCGTCATTGTCTTCGTCATCATCACGGTCAGCTACTTGCTACCAATTTCAATAAGCAACATATTAGTGACAATGTATAAATATAAGGTTTTATAACTTAAAAGTATCATTTTAAGCTAAATGAAATGAGAAAAAATTACCACTTTCAATCGTTTGAGAATGTTATCGAATTGGGATGTATCAAATGCCCAATTATTAACCTTTTCCAAACCAACACCTGAAATATTAAACAACAAGCATTAAAAAAAGGAGGGCGATATTGAATGAGGAAGGAAAAGAGTACCGGTGGTGTCTTGTTTGTGTTTCACACGAAGATGGCCTTTGATTCCTTGTTTGTCTTTGCCCAGACCCTCACCTTCTTCCCAACCCTATTATAATAATAATAATAATAATAATAATAATTAAATTAATTAATTTACACATAAAAAGTCACAAAGAAGTAAGGAAGTGAGTCAGACCATTTGTTTCATCAGACGGAACGCGGCTGAGCCTCTAGCGACACCGACATAGCAGAGTGGAGCTTCTGGTGCTGCCATCACTTCTTCTTCAACAATCACTCTCTCTTTTTAGTAAATTTGATTGCCCAGACACTGTCTTTTTTTTTTTAGTAAATTTGATTGACAAGAGAGTCGAGGGTTTAGAGAGGGTACAGTGTGATGGAGAAGAGAGAATGAAAATTTGCAAATATTTCGTGAAATTTTAATATATCGAGAATAGTCAAAATAATTTTATTTTTTCTTTCCGTTAAAACACTACTTTGTCAAAAACGCTAGTTCAGAACTTCAGATACTCAGATACATGATAATATCCATTCTACCAAAAAAAACTGGTGAAATCAGTGATTACTTAAAAAATCATAAAATTCTGGCAACATGTAATTACAAAATTCTCTAATAAATCCATTTGCAACCTCTTTTGTTACTCTAAATGATTTTGATAACAATTTAGCCAGTATCTCATATCTCATTCATTGCTGACATGTATATTAATTTTGTTCTCCTCCAATATCTTAACAAAAGCCAATTAATTGATCATGAATAACTTAGACATTTATAGTGTAAACCCAAAATAAATTTTGATTGGGTAATCCCAAATTTTATAGGAAGGTCTATTAATTAACTAATGTACAACTGCATCTGTAAAAAAAACACACACACACAACAACTACTGGATCATAAATGATATGTGAATCACTCAACATGTCAAATTTCATAAAAAAAATTTGTTAACGCATACAATATGAACCTGTCATGCAATGTTTGTTTGAGTAAAATTGGCTGACCATGAATGGTACACAATAATTAGTCATAAGAACCTTTGAAACGCATTCTATGTGTTGCGTTGGCGTGGTTGATGTATTTTGAAGAGAGAAGGAGAAGTTAGGCTTAAGGGTTAAGCCTAGAGTTTGCCTTGCGTTAAGGAGTTGGGCTTAAATAAACCAAAAGAAATTTACAAGTCTGTACAAGCTGAAACATAAAGTCACTTGTTGTTTGGAAAATGCTCCCAAAATGCTCCCAAAAGAAATTCACGCTCCCAAAATGCTTAGAAAATGGTACTAATGGAGCTACTACACTTAGCTTCAGGTTCTTCGTTCTGAGAGTCAATTTTGCTCAAAAAACGGGAAGCACCTTCTACTGTAATCTGTAGGCTCAGCAACACTAGTATCTCTATAGCTAACTACTAGAACCATAATGCCATAAATGGTGTTTCTTGGGGGTGTCCTCGTTACACACCCTGGTTCCATGTTACTGTGAAACTCTGAGCATATCATCAAACATAACGGCATAACTTCACTTGATAACCAACTTAGTTTGAGTGTGAAAGCTTTTTGGACCAAAACCAAACTTTTTCAATGGACTTTCTGCTTTAGTTGATTTAGACGCGCTACATTTTCAACTCATTGAAAATCCATGGGTAAGTAACACCAAAAATAAGCAAACACGTGCCACGACATCAACATCAAATGATCTTGTGGCAAGCCGACCACTATGGTATTGGATGGTTTTTCAACAATTAGTTCACCCACCTTTAGACACTTGTGCTCACCCATATATGTGACACACTTAATTCCACCCCACCCAATATATATACATTGGTTTTTCTGAAGCTTGGTGTATATAAATATGTAACTATATATCATATCTCAATGTTTTGGTCTAACAATTTCACTACACATTAAAGTACTTCAATTCGGTTCCATGCATGGCTTCTTACTCATTTTTTTTCTCTTTCTTTCTGCTCTCACTGTTTCTTCTGGTGATGAGTTGCTTGGCTCAGATTAAGTTGGGGACAAGATTGGTTGCTGGTGATAACCAAGCATGGGTTTCGGCTAACCAAACATTTGCATTTGGGTTTACGCCATTCAATTCAAAAGACCAATTTAAGTTGGCCATTTGGTATGCACAGCTTCCAGGCGATCGAGTCATAGTTTGGTCTGCAAACAGGTATGATCATAAAGCAGATAACATAATTATATCCACACACAAACAGCGTATCTAATTATTAATTAGTTATTAGTTATTACTTTGAAGATTCCAATTCGAAGTTTTTAAATGTACCAAGCTTACCACAATCGGTTGTGATATTTTTGGGCATAGGGACTGGTAGATAGATATTAGATATTTCATCTCGTTACAAAGACTTCTGCGGGTCCTAGGACTTACTTGTCACCGGTTTCATTTTCTCTCACTCGTCTAATTAGAAACTCTCCTGTTGGAAAAGATGCAACCTTGGAGCTTGACACAAGCGGAAACCTTGTCCTCATTGATCAGACAAAAGTTGTATGGGCATCAAATACATCAGATGAAGGCGTTGGGACGGCTGCAATGTCAGAATCCGGCAACTTGGTTCTCTACAACAGCACTCTTCATCCTGTGTGGCAAAGCTTCTCACACCCATTAGACACACTACTCCCTGGCCAGGCTTTATCAGTTTCCTTGGAGCTAACATCATCAAAGTTACCTTCACATGGAGGATATTACACACTCAAATTGCTACAACAAGCCACATCATTAAGCCTTGGACTCACTTATAACTCACCAGATTCTTACAACGATTCGCCAGAATTTTACAGTAACTACTCGTACTGGTCAGGACCTGAAGTTTCAAATGTTACAGGAAATGTAACAGCACTTTTGGATGACAACGGAAATTTCGGTATAGTCTATGGTTCATCATCAGAAGGTATAGTTTATGTCCACAAGAACGACGTGGGCAATGGGGGATCATCAACAGGAAACAAGCCTATCAGTAGTTCAGCCCTTCATAGGTTAACAATTGAAGCGAATGGGAACTTACGTCTATATCGGTGGGACAATGATGTCAATGGCTCCCAGCAGTGGGTACCAGAGTGGGCTGCTGTTTCCAATCCATGCGATATTGCAGGCACTTGTGGCAATGGAATATGTAATTTGGATGCAACCAAGACAAATGCTACTTGCACTTGCTTGCCAGGGACTTCTCAGGTGCCACCTGGCATCCAATGCTCAGAGAACTCACTGGTGACAGCTAATTGTGATCCGTCACATGGAAACTCGACATCCCAATACAAAATCACGACAGTGCTCCAAACCAACTACCACTATAGTGACCTAGCAGTTATTGCAAACTATAGTGACATCTCGACAAGCTCAAGATGCGGTGATGCTTGTCTATCAGATTGCGAATGTGCTGCTTCTGTGTATGGACTCCAGGAAGAGACAACATACTGTTGGATTTTGAGTAGTTTAAAGTTCGGAGGTTTCCAAGACCCTGGATCGACCTTGTTTGTTAAGGTTGGGAAAAATTACTCATCACCAACTGATACCAGCAGGCCCAGAAAGTCACCAAAAGAATCTCGCAGTACCCGCAACAAGGTTCTGGTTCTTCCAATTGTCCTCTGCATGTCTGTCCTTATCGGTTTGCTCTGCTTCTTGTTATATTATAGCTTTTACCGGCGACGGTTCATTGTGAAAGCCATTAAAGGAGCTTTGACAGTGTCAGGTGCTCCTTTGAATTTCAAGTACCGGGATCTTCAGAGCGCTACAACTAATTTTACTCAGTTGCTTGGGACAGGTAACAAAAATACTGTCATTTGGCATTTAAAGTTTGAATGACTAACCTTGTAAAGATTTCATTTATTTATTTACTTCAATGCACTATATATGATTTCCTTTTTGACCGTTGCAAAAAAATACATGTACTGAAAACAAAAGGTGATGCTGCTCTACACTATAGATTAATAATGAGTACTTCGCCAGACAACTGTTCTCATGAGTTTCAGGCAGATTCCTCACCAGCGTAGTAAGCAGTAACTTCACCTTTATTCTTCCTTTTATTGCCACAGGCGGTTTTGGAAGCGTTTTCAAGGGAACCCTGGCGGATGGTACATTGGTTGCAGTGAAAAAACTAGAGAGGTTTTTGCCTCATGGAGAGAAGGAATTTATAACAGAAGTGAACACCATTGGGTCGATGCATCACATGAACTTAGTTCGCCTGTGCGGATTCTGCTCTGAGGGGTCACACCGGTATGGAACTCCACTAATTTTGTTTTCCATTTTTGCTGGCCATCACTTCACTTGATAATTGGAATTGTAGAATTTGCATTCTAAATGTTCATGAAATCAATGCAAAACAGCTGAACCGATTTTATTTATGTTTCCAAAAAGGCTTCTGGTTTACGAGTTCATGAAAAACGGATCACTGGATAGATGGATATTTCCTTCTTACGGTACCAAAGACGGCCACAAAAGGCTACTAGATTGGTATACCCGCTTCCATATAGCCATTGCTACTGCACAAGGAATTGCATATTTCCACGAACAATGTCGAAATAGGATCATACACTGTGACATCAAACCTGAGAACATTCTCTTAGATGAAAATTTCTGTCCAAAAGTTTCAGATTTTGGGCTTGCAAAGTTGATGGCAAGGGAGCACTCTCATGTTGTTACAATGGTTAGAGGAACGAGAGGCTACTTGGCTCCAGAATGGATAAGCAATCGCCCCATCACTGTCAAGGCGGATGTTTATAGCTACGGAATGCTTCTGCTAGAGATCATTGGTGGCAGGAGAAACTTCGACATGTCCTTGGACGCAGTTGACTTCTTCTATCCCGGATGGGCATTTAAGGTAAAAGAAACAAATAGATACACCGTTTATGCTTGTGTACGAACTCGTGTGTTTTCACTTTTTCCATAACTAGGTTACTAAACATGGTAATGTGGTTCCCTGTAGGAGATGACACAGGGAACACCCATACACGTTGTAGACAAACGACTACTGGGTGTCTTGGATGAAGATCAGTTGGTGAGGGCCATGCAGGTAGCCTTTTGGTGCATCCAGGATGAGGTCTGGATGAGGCCATCAATGGGGGAGGTGGTGATGATGTTGGATGGATCTGTTGAAATCAATCCACCACCAATGCCTCCGACAGTATTGGAGTTGGTTGAGGAAGGATTAGAACATGTCTACAAAGCAATGAAGAGGGAGTATACTCATTCCCACCCAGCAGCATCCCATATTAGTTACAGTTACTCCATTGCTACTCATCCATCGTCTCAAGCCACTTGTAGTTACTCTACAATGTCACCAAGATAATATATTTCTCCTAGTCTATGCTTCATTGTGTATAAGCACGCCAATACTCCAAACGATGGGTTCCAACAAGAGATTCACCAGAAAATGTTTCATCTATGTAATCAGAAATTTTCATCCAACACTAATAACATCAATTCAGTTCAATGAGACTCATTGTTTCCCTGTCTCAGTAGGGTGGATTGTTCGGCTCTTAACTTTCTTTCATATACACACTAGGGCTTTTTGGACTTAACCCCCCTTGAAAACCCCCCATTTTCAAAATCATTAGTGATTGCCCACCCCCCTCCCCTCTCATCTGGTATTTTGGTACCCAATTTTGCATAATGACAATTTTACCTTTAATAGGGTTAAATATGCACTTTGTAAAAACCCTGTATCTTTAACATACCTCTTTGACGTTTAACCAACCTTATGAGCATCGGTCAAACAAAAAAGTTGAAGGGTATGACGAAGAGGAATTAGACATGAAATAAGGACCAACCACCAATGAAACAAAAAAAGTTTGATTTGGAGAAGAATCGAGTTGAGAGTCAGACTTTGGTCTTCGTTTGGACTACGTTTGGTCTTAAATAATTGGTCATTATTTCATGTCTAATTCCTCTTCATCATACCCTTCATCTCCTTTGTTTCACTGATGTTCATAAGATTGGTTAAAAATAGAGGGTTTTTACAAAGTGCATATTTAGGGGTAAAATTGCCATTATGCAAAATAAGAGAGGGAGGGTAATCACTAATGATTTTGAAAATGGGGGATTTTTACAAAGGGGTAGAAGGGTTAAGTCAAAAAAGCCCTGCACACTAATTGATTCCATCAATCATCTTCTTAACATTGCCTCTCATAGCACAGGATACTTCTCTTTGTAAGGTGGACATCACCCAGGTAATTTAAGATCCTATTCTACTACTATGCTTCGAAGTGATGTACCAAAGATGTAAAGGCAATTAGGGAATGAAATAAATAACAAAAATAATTATGCATTCGTTGAAATGCGTTAGGTTACTCCCCTATGGATACTTGTTCTCGCTAGTTGTTTTTGGCAAAGACCGTGTAGTTGTTGCCTCTAAATAAAAAGATATAATCTTCAGTTCAGTTGCCAAGGGATATTTAAAGGGCCACTGTATTGGCACCCCATAAAACGGGACTGGATAATATATGACATATATCATCCAAAAGGGGGTGCTAGTCCCATTTATCAATACCACGGCCTTATTTAAAAGATCAGAAGACACAATGGTTGCATATCAAACACCTAACAAGTGATGTGGCTTAATCGCACTGCAGCTCTCGAGTATAACAATCAGCAAGATATGTGCCTTAGTGCCTTACCACTAAAGTCTTGGATCATAAAAAATGGAAGGGTAACAGAAAAAAGGACTTTATATTGGGAAACAATTAAACCAATCACATAAAGAATGGGGCTACGCAGACGAGCGCTTAGCATAAATTAAAACACTAACAAACACTAACGAAAAAGAGCTCATACAAAAACTCAGACACGCTGAGTTATATAATTCTCCAATGTAACAAACATAGGAATATTTCAGATCAAGAGAAAATTGTATAACACAATAATAAACATAAAAAAGTAGAGCATGCCAACCAGCATAGGTAATTGACCTTAAAAACAATAAGGAAACAAAATAATTTATAAATCCCAAGTTCTACAAACACTCAGATGGAACTCCAAATTTGGAAGGACATTTTGGGCCGTAGGATACATTCGTCTTAGGATCCTCGTCAACAGAAAAAGTGATGGCAAAGAAAAAATGATGGGTAAAGAACAAGGTTAAATTTTTGTAAAATCTCACATAAAATCATAATCGTCAAGCGCTTCGTAACCACTAGCAGCCAAGTCGTCATCTGGCTTATCAACAAGAACCTGCTTCTTTTTGGCTGCAGAGAAGAGCCAGAGAGCATTTTAGAAACATCAGTTATTCTGAAATCAGAAGTAAAAATGAAACGGTAAACCAAGAGGCATCCTATCCCATTGACCACTAGAGTTGTTCACAGTTGTTAATCGATCCATGTCTCGCTGGAGATCTGTTGAAGAGATCTCCAAACATATCAACACCACATGTAGACTATCTTAGTATCTTTATTGCAAACTTCCAGCCCATCCAAAATGAAAAAAAGGTAGCATCGCTCTCTAAGTCTACAAATTAAAGTTGGATAAGATAATTTTATTGGGCCAACAGTCAGCTCGGTGTAGGTCTGTAGGAGTATCTGTTATATGAAGAAAATATGTCTAGGGTGTCTGAAGACTTTGAAGATTAACTCAATTGGAATATTGGCCGTATCTTTAAAATACAAAATATTATCTTGGATTGCTTACCTGGTTTCTTTTTACCAGCGGTGGCTTCTTTCTCTGCCTTGATCTTCTCATTCACAATTGCTGTAATGGAAGAAGCAACCTCTTTTGCTTCTGCCCCTTTCAGAGACGTCATTGACAATCTCATTGTGGCCTTCAGTAGATTTATGTAATGGAAACTTTTCTGAAATAAAAGTAATATACAGCTCAGTAAGCTTAATCTAGGAAAGGGAAGAATCAATGTTGTTTGCTCAGAATTAGCTTGCACCTTAATATTAACAAAACAAGTTCAACGCACCTCATATGGCCGGAGTTTGTGAGCTACAAGCTCAGCATACTCTAAAAAATCATTTTCTGACTTGGGAATGAAAGTATCAAGAGACTTCTCATCACCTTTTCTAGCAAATAATTCTGTGGTTGACTTATAATCAGCTTCCTCTACAAGTCTACATCAGACAATAAAGAAATGATGTGACCACTTAGCAAGAAAAAGAAAAGGAATTGATGAGGTCAGATAGGTTTTCTAGAAAAAACAAACTTGTGTAATTCCATCCTTTAAACAAGGGTGTAACATAGAAAACCTCCAATCAAGCTGACTGATAGATGATGGGGAGTGAATATGCATGTGTGAAGAAAGAAAAACTGTTTCTTTATTACTTCCAAAACCACAAGTGCTATCTTGTTATACCAATTTTTAAAGATTCAAGGCACACCACCATGTGTCAATTGGATTATATGAGTGAACTCTATGTAATATGAGTGAGCTCTATGATAGTATGATAGATTGACAATGGGCTACAGCAAGTGGTTAAAGCTTTAAAGGGTTTATGAGCATTAATTAAGCATGGGCAAGTTCTACAATGCAGCATGCTAATCAAACAACACAACAATCTAAAAGATAATATCAACCATAAACAAACAAGCAAAAGAAAATGAATCGACCCAGATAAGTAATAAATGAAACAACCATTACCTTTGCTGGCGAAGCTTCTCTGCTACAGGATCCAGAACCTCTTCCTTTTCTTCTACAACAGCCTTTCCTTTACTCTCAGTAGATTTTGCCCCAGCTTTCTTGATGCTCTTTGGTGCAGATGGTTCCGGTTCAAGTAAAGGTTCCTGATCACAACAAAAAAACAAACAAATTAAAAATTACGCATCCAAAGATTCGGTGGAGATACCTGACCACATTATTTATTGGTTATAAATGATATAAACAAAATTCTTAAGAAAGGTACTTTGAAATTTATTGAGGGTTATGATGTGTCACATTAAAATCACATGGGGGTCTTGAACAATAATAACCATAGCATAAATGAATGGTCAATTTCTGTGAATGCATGGTCAATTCCAAAATTATTTGATATATTTTTCTTCTATAATCAAGAAAAAACAGGGACTTACAGGAATAGATTCTTCATCTTCCCAGGATTCCTTAATACCATCGTCCTCAGCATCTTCATCATCCCAGTTAGTTTCGATTAGTGCCTTCTTTGGAACAGGTGAAACTGGCTCATCCTCTGCATAAGTTCAGAAATGTACATTAGCAATATCCTCACAACACTCCATATCTAAACTCTTAAACACTCTTTTCTGTGTGACAATTACAAAGTTTCACTCTTTTTCAGATAAACTGTTGAACTGGCCAAGCTAAAGCAATAGATGCAAGTCAAACCCAAAATACTCCCAATGTTACAGTCTACTTACCCCTTTCATAGTCCATAAATGCAAGTATAGATGATAAAATTACATGTGGCAATTCCATTGGAGGAAAAAAAAATAAGAGCATAAATAAATGGATTGAGAACAGATAATATTACCCCAGTCCGACATTTTCCTGAAATTGAATTCTACACTCGACTGAAGCAGCAAAAGTAATAGGTAAAAAGCACAAACAGGGTCCTGCATATTCAGAGAGGTTACAAGTAAATAATATGAAACAAAATAATTATAGAGTTACAGATCACGTGTCTAAAGTACCAATCTACTATACGTTAAGAAAACTTTCTTTCTTCTAACCAATGTTGAAGTTCCATAAAGGAAAAAAAATAATAATAATAATATATATATATATATATATATATATATATATATATATATATATATATATATGGGGAGGGATAGAGGCACATTCTTATGCATTATTATAGCCACATTGTAAATTAATCTAAACAAAATCATGGACTTAAAAGTTGAATTAAAGGCTAATTTTTTGTAGATATGATCTCCCCACCATGGAGAACATGCTCACAAAAATTCAGCTCATTCAAAGAAATCTAACATTAGAACATGCTCACAAAACTTTTTAGACCGTTAGATGAAAAGTTCAAAAATAAACACAAATGAACACTAATTTTTACATGGTTAGACATATCCAAATATTATGATTTTTTTTTGTGAGAATGATCTTCATGGTAGGGAGATCATCTCCACAAAAAACTAGGCCATAATTTATTTGTATGTCTAAAATGTGGCTATAATGTAGCATAATGAATGTGCCTCTATCCCTCCCTATATATATATATATATATATATATATATATATATATATATATATATATATATATATATATATATATATATATATATATAGTGTGTGAGATAATACCAAGTTACAAACTACAAAGTTTGGAAGTTCAATATGCATAATGCAGTAAAATTCATTGGACCTCGAACTGTCAGAAAACTTTTAAGAAACTGGATTGAGTTTGACCACAGGAAAATATGTTTCAATGAAAGTCAGTTCAAAATACCATCAATCAGTTCAAAAGAAAAGTGACAAAAACAAGAATTTATAAACATACAAAAAATTAGAAAATTTTCATTCATGGTTAAGCTAAACACAAAGTAGATAAAAATAAATAGCTTCAGACAGATACTCAAACCTCTTCCTCACTAAAAAAAATCTAGGGTCCCTCATTAATTATTATACCAAGAGCTTATATCCACAAGACACTTTTAAATTTTAAAAAGTTCCAAGACAATTAATTCCACTTACTGACAGTTGCAAAATATCGGCGGAAAGAAACAAACTTGCTAGCACCAAAAACCGATGTCGGGTGTTTAACTGAATTGCACACATAGTAATTGTTGTATATATATAGCCGGTTGTTAACTGAATACCCAAACCCTAAATTTTGACAAAAAAAAAAAAAAAAAAAACGGGAAGGAGTGATAGAGAAAAACATACCTTGATGCGGCGTAAGAGATTTGGCGCGAGAGAGAGAGAGAGATTGGAA
Organism: Coptis chinensis; assembly: GCF_015680905.1. Lineage (NCBI taxonomy): Eukaryota > Viridiplantae > Streptophyta > Magnoliopsida > Ranunculales > Ranunculaceae > Coptis > Coptis chinensis. The sequence goes on along the minus strand of NC_141458.1, from coordinate 116,403,394 downwards.
GTGTTAAACCCTTTTTAATATTTGTGATTGAAAAGGCCACTCGAAATTGGATTAGTAGATTGACCAATCGTCGCCGCCGCTTGTAAGGCGTTACTAGTAAATTTATAGGGTGGAGAGAGAAAGTTCGACTGAAACAAGGATTTTGGGTTGAGATTTGATGACTATTTATTCCCCCACTTTGACACCAGTCTAATTGTTGGGTTCTATTTCTGGAAATTTTGCTCGAAAAACAAAGGCCTTGATTGTGGGCTTATGGCCCTGCCCAGTTTGTATCCGAAAACATACACACCACAAGCAAGATGCTTAATTGCCGTTTAGAGCATTCCCATTGCAATCGACTATTATTCACCTCTACGTAGGCAGGCAGTATTTTTCCTCTTTTTCACCGTTTTGGTGAAAAACATAAGACTGTCAAATGCAAAGATAAATATTAATCTCAGACAGAATGTTAGATTCTATCTCGATGTAAAAATCGAAAAAACTCTCCTGACGGAATGAAACATTCCGTCTGAAATTTTAAAAAAATACCCAAAAAAAATCGAAAAATCATGCGTGACGGAATGAACCGTCCAAAAAAAAACACACACACGAGACGAAATCCAACATCCCGTCCGAAGTTCACAACTCAGCCACTATTTTGGTTGAAGATTTCACTTTCGTTTTATATAGTCACCACCATATTCACATTTGCATTGGGCAAAAGTTTGAACAAAAAAGAGGTGAATAAAGTCACAAACCCACCCAATACAGGTTGGGAATGCTCTTATACAAAATCTTCAATCATCAATTCTTGCCAAATCTAGCATGAGATTTGAAGCAAAGCACATGAGATTAAGAATTTAAGATATAGACATACATAGAAAGCCAGTAAATCTTCAGATTTCAAAATGAAGAGGTGACCATCCAACATAGCCATTATCTGTCAACAATCACCAAGCAAAAAGCGGTACAAAAATCACCATCGCTCATCTTCCATCAAGACTCTGTCTTTCCACCACTAAATGGCAGGATCGTTGACGTGGAAAGTGGAAACAAGCATGCACTCAAAAACTCCTTTGATCCACCACAAGTCTTACTGTAGTTCCACATTATGAGAAGTCCAAAACGGAATGGTGACCAACTAGCCTTGGTTGTAACTTCTAACCATTCAAAATTCTAGTCAGTAAATTAGTAAACACGCGACAGTAGAAGTTTAATTGCATTTACAGATAATCTTCATATAAGTTCTTGCCAAATTTGAAGTACAAACTACAAACATTGTAATGTAGGCATGTAAGTCAATCTGTAGCAAAGAACAGAAACTACACATACATAGAAAGCATCCTCAAGATTCAAAATGATGAGATCTTCCAACATATCCATTTAACTTTCAACAATCACTAAACAAAATGCAGAACAAGCCAATACAAAACCCACCATCCCTCATCTTCCTTCAAGACTCTGTCTTTCTGATCAGGCCAGATTTCTTTGTTTTTCTACTAGATGAGGCAGATTTGGTTGTAGTCTCTTTAAAAGCAGAAGGACAAAGATGATTTATTCCACACATCCCACAACGAGGTCTAAGAGGAGTACAAACAGTTTGTCCAAAACCAACCAACAATGGATTTATAGGAACCCATTCTTCTTTAGGTAACCATAACTCCAAACCCACTCTAGTTCCTTCAGGAGAAGAAGTAGAACACACCCATTTCAACCTATTACAAATTCTATGGACATGAGTGTCTACACATATACCTTGAACATTATCCCACCCCACATTCATAACTAAATGAGCCATCTTTGGACCAATTCCTGGTAACAAAAGTAACTCTTCCAATGTACTTGGAATATCACCTTCATATTTATCCAAACAAATTTTCGCGATTTTCTTCAAGTTTGTAGCTTTCCTTGTGTAAAACCCAACAGGGTAAATCAATTTCTTGATTGTTTCTTCATCAACATTAACAATAGCTTCAGCAACAAGTAGCCCATTTCCAAGTAAACGTTGAATTGCACCATGATTGACTTCATCTTTAGTTTGGCTTGATAAAAGTGAGGATACCAATACCGCAAATCGCCGTTCTTTCGGTGAAGTAATACTGTTTCCAGCTTTCTCACACCCCATTGAATCCACTGGAGCATTTTCAGATGATCTCATTTTCCTAATTCCTTCAAGAACTTCAACCCAATTTTCAGGTGCTTCTGCTTCTACTTTTGCAACCAGTTTTGAGTGTTTTACTCGATTCTGAACAACCCCTTTTGTTTTACCATAAGCAAAGTCTTCAATGTCAATCAAGTTACATGCTTTCTTCTTTTTTGATTCGACAGCTTCTAGTTTAACTTCTTCTGCTTGGGTTTCATTTTTCACTCTACGTTTTCTGACGAAAACACGAAGTTCTGCCTTTGTTTCTGGAATTGGGGGCTGGGGTTTTGATGGAAAATATTTGGAATATGATTTGGATAGTTGCAGAGAGGATCTCATCATGACACTTGCTAATTTCATCTGCCACTGTTTATTCCTCCATCTCTTTCTCCCTCCCTAAATTTGGGTGGAAAATGTGGAATGTCTAAGGGCCAAAATGGAAGAAGATTCATTGGTCAATTGTTGGGCTCAAAACTCCAAGACCCTATTTCATTTCATCATTACATATTTACATGATCCAACTATTTTTTTTTTTTTTTTTTTTTTTGATGCAATTCATACTATTTATATTTATCAAACTTAAGCAACCCCCCTCACAGCCATACAGGAACACAGTTTGTAGCAACCATACAATTCGGAAGATCAGAGTTACCTAGCTGCTGATAGGCCCAGGCAGCTAGGGAGTCTGCATCCCCATTGAAATCCCTACTAATCCATTTAAACTCTACAGAGTTACTAACAGGTACTAGAGAGATAATATATTTTGTCATGGCTTCCCATTCCCATCGACATAGGTGTCCTCCTCCTTGTTAAACCTATACACAAAATGTGGCCCCAAGTTTTCTTGCCCGAAAAACCGCAACTTTCATTTCATCATGGTTCTAAATTTCTTACATAGCATGATGCATCCATCATTACTATGGCGAGTTTACTATGGCGAGCGTGGACGTTTATTTGGTATTTTGATTATTCGTATCAATGACCTGACTAATCATTCATGATTGGTTAAAAAAATATATATATTTCAATCATAGTTGAGAATGCTCCCAATAATCTACGTCAGTCATCTTTTTTTTTTTCCTTTTAAGACTGACACATTAGATTTTATAATAATTCGGCATAAAAAAAAGCAAATCTACGCTCTTTTTTGTCAATTGAGAAAAAAAACAAAACTCCTCTTTCCATACTCTCTTTTTAATTGTATAAAACACCCCCAACTCTCTGCTAAAAAAAAGTCATTTTTTCAAACCCTCTTTCTTATTCTTCTTCCAAAATTAAACTAAGATTGTCCCTTCAAGCCCTCCATTCATCAAGTAAATCAAATTATTGCAATAACCTTACCAACATTATTGAAGTTTCAAGTCTCTCTCACACACCAAAAAAAGAATAATAAGCGAAAGAGACTCTCTTCAAATCAGAGATCAATTAAAACGAAATCAGTTATTGGATTGATGATTACAGCTTCACACAATCAAGTTTTAGACAATTGGATCAAAATTGCTGACCCTACTGGTGGTATGTTGAGTCAAGACTGGGAACCTTTTGCCAATGCCATTGCAAATGTCATCAACCCCAATGATCTTATTCAGGTGAATATTGAGTTTGCGCTCTCTTTTTCTGTTTTTATTTGTTTTTGAAGGAAATACGGCGATGGGCGTGATTTGGGTCTTAAACGGCAACGCATAATTGATCAACCTCCATCCTTTTATGGGGCGCCACCCACTTCCAGTTTCATGTGCAGTGCTTCTCCACCACCACCTCCTCATCCTCCTTCATATGCTTACAGTGCTCAACCACCACCACCTTTTTCTGTTGTCCGATTGCACATACTCCCCTTTGATTGTGCTGAACCAGATATCGTTGAGTTCTTTAGTGGTCTTGACATAGTTGACATTCTGTTGGTCAACAAGGACGGGAGGTTCAGTGGTGAGGCGTTTTGTGTTCTGGGGTATCCTGGCTTCATGTTTGACGGGGTGACTGGAATAGTGCAGGATCTCACACACACTCCAGGTATTTAGCATGTAAGCATATTATTTACAACCCTGAGAGCTTAGTATTTCAAGATATGTATCTTATGATATAAAAAGTATCTTACAGACTCAAGTGTGTACCTATTGATAGATAAAATCCTCTAACAGACTAATTGAGTTGTATTTGTTAATGACTTATATATAAATAGTTAATTCAGCTGCAGTACTAAGAGCATGAGAAAGGAGGGAGGCTATTTTGATGTGATAAGTAAGGCAATTCTGAATATGTCACTTCGCCACCAGGACTCCTTTGTTTCGTCAAGAGAAAAAGGATGGCCAAACCCCACCCCCAAAACTCTATTTTCGATTCTCAGATCATCGCCCTTCAAAAACACCTCTTAATAGTTTATTGAATAAAAGGGGTAAGAATTGATTCCTGAGTATTTGAGACTAGGCATGAAAGAAGCTATTCGAGTTAAGGATTCGAGTGTTGATTCAATTATTAGTGAAACTATCATAACGTGTATTGTACTTGGCAATCATCATGTTTCATTGAAAGTGAAGCAAGAATTCAAGGTTGATAAATTGCTTCCTTACAAATTATTATTGTAGAAATAGTTGTTGTTGCACCACTATAAAACATATCGTCAAACCTTGAATCACTTTGCAAGTTTTTGATAAACAATGGTACCAGCTCAAAGTATCTACTTTGGCAACAATCAAAGATCGGGAGGCTCTGGAGAAATTTTCACAAGAGGAAAGACCATCAGTTGGTAAGCTTCATAGGCTTTGTGTTGGCTCACCTTTTTCAGTTTAAGTATATGATATGCATAATGAGTGCTTTGTGTTGGTGATGCTGGGATTTTTCGAATGTTTATTTTTTTATAATTTTGCAATCTACGATTAATTTGCAATCAACTCTTTGTGTCAAATCGATGATTCAATACCTCTATAATGAATGATTGAAGTTTGTCCTTGGTTCTGAAGTCAGCTCTTTTTCACTAATTGGAATAGTTTCTTTGCCTACATCATTTGGAAAAATTTTTAAAAAAAAAACAAAACAAAAAAAACATTGATTTGTACAATAAAAAAAACGTAAGAACGTACTATAGTTTATGTTCTTAATGGTTAAAATGTACTTATCAAGATGAAGATATTGGTAAGGATTTCTTCATAATATGACATTTAATTTGCAGACTAAAGAAGACAATGTCATGTTTAATCAGTCTTGATTATCGTATGTCTGAAGAACCTATATACGTCTTTCATGGTTCTTCTTATTCTAATCTAACCAAAGTGGGTAAGTATATTACAGTAGGGGGTGAGTTAAAGAAATTCAGTTGTGGAACTAATGTTTCGAGTTTAAAATCCTTCTTGGGTGTGTGCGTGTATAAAAAAAATGTATAACTTGATAGTACATAAATCTTTCTTAGGTGTCTTTTGGTTCAAGGGTATATTCAAGTCACTAAATTACTTTTAGATTACTTTTGCTTCGATAGCAAATATGACATGATAATAGTACTAGCAACTTTTTATGCATTGCATTGGTAGGTTCGGATTCAAGACATAGAAATGCTCAAGTCTTGAAAAGTGTATGCCAAAGTTTCATGTAGATTTTATAAAGACTCAAATTCTCGTTAAGGGTATTTTTGTAAATTTCATATCAAATCTAGGGTCGTTTATGTAAATTGGTCGTCGGGTTTATATTTCAAACGTACGTAACTTAATGAAACTTAACTCCGACTCATAAGTCACGTTAGGTAAGTGACCCATATGCGAAAATTTGACAAAATGCCGGTTAGCGGCTTTCTGCGTTCGAAGCGGGTACGAGTTAACAGCTTACACGCATGAGTGGGTTATTGTTATAGTCTGCGGTGAGATAGAATATAGGAGATTAAATTTAGCGGGATGGGCCGGAAAAATAATTACGATCGCGATGTCAAATGAGTTAGGGGTTAGGAGTGAATTAGGACCTTAAGCCTAATTGGGATATATTGGGCTTGGGCCTTAATATATCGGCCCAAACAAAACAAAATCGCAAGAAATCAAATCGCACCTATGTTTTCCCCAATTTCGCTATCTCTTGAAACCCTAAGAGAGAGAGAGTTAATTCACTCAATTTCCATCGATTCAAACCAAGAATTCTTCACACCCAATCCTTAGAACCATAACCTCAAGTGTGGGAGTTCGAATTTCCAGCGTACCGAAGTGAAATCGCAGCGACAGGTGAGTTAAATTCCTCTCAAATCGATAGTGTAACCTCGATTTCGATTTAATTGGTTGTAATTGATGAGAGATAATTGATATGGTGTTGATAATGTCAGCAGTAGCTAGTTGGAGAAGTAGAGCTTGCGAAATTGGTGGAGGAGAAGCTAGAGTGAGCGAAAATTGGTGGAACCGAAAGCTAAGGAGCTGTTCTACCGATTTGGTAAGGATTTTAGTATATTCAATCTATTTTAGAGAATTGATGTTGGTTCTACACTTGTTTAAGATCACGTTGAGTATCGAGTGAGGGAGAAATAACACCCACTTAGTATTATTAACGTCGAGAAAGAATTACTACGCTATCTACAATATTCAACGTTAGCATTATTATTCAACGTTAGTAATATTCAACGTTAGTATTATTAACGTTAGTATTATCAACGTTAGCATTATTAGTAACGTTAGTATTATTAACGTTAGAAATATTCAACGTTAGTAATATTCAACGTTAGTATTATTAACGTTAGTATTATTCAACCCACTTAGTAATATTCAACGTTAGTATTATTAACGTTGAGAAAGAATTTGGTTTTGATGCTATCTACAAAACCGAATTCTTAACGTCGAGATTCTTCTCGACTTTCGTAGATAAGAATTTCCTTGTTAGTTTGATAAACTCTAACGACCGACGTATACATCTGATGTTATAGGAGTGAATTCGAGTGGATTTGGTTAAGTGGACTTGATTCGGTTAAGTGGGCTTGATGAGAACGTAGCTTGCTAAGGTAGGAACCTACATATATACCAATATATAGCATGCTTATTTTCATGCATGATTTGATTTGTTTAAATTGTTAAGAGATAGTTTGCGTATCAACCATGCATGTATATATGGTATTCATGTTTTGCATTTGTATTTTCAGCGATATATAAACTAAATATACGGATAGCTTTGTGTGAAAAATGGTTTTGTGAAATCGGGTAGTGGGGATTTATTTTCTTTGTTAAAAGAGCAAAACTGGTTTTGGAAGGGTTCAAGCGTCTCTTGTCTCCGATGGGAGAGACAGAGATGGATTTTGTAATGCGGGTAAGGATTACCCGGTTGTTTGTAACTAGGTGGGAGGTTCTGGATTGTTCCCGGAATGGTTGTTGTTATTTACGATGATTCGCCATTTGGGAATCATCGGTTGTTATTTACTATGACTGGGCCGTTTGGGAGTCATAGGTTGTTTTTACTCGATTGTGGGAAATCCAGGAACTCACACCTACAGAATCAACAGTTTTAAAAGAAAAACTAAATATGTAACTAGAGTATTTGGAAACAATCGGTAATACGAGTATATATATATAGATATTACTATGCTTATTACGAGGGGATTTAGAAAGGGAATTGTGAATTCCTATAAAGAATGAACTGTTGTCGCAATTCCGGAAACGACAGTTCGCTCTAAAATTCCAACTGTGGTGTACACCTTTCGAGGTGGTGGGCCACCTTTAAAGGGATGCATCACTGGATGTAGTCCAGGAATTCCTTTTATACTTTTCTAGATAACCATGCTTGTACGTGTCACGCTGTATGGTGATTAGCTTGTGTGGGGTTACATGTTATCTCGATGAGGTTTAGACGCGAGGAGTTAGAGTTTAGTCCACTCCTGGATGTGTGTCAGGATCCTGAGCAGTCTGCAGTCGTCGAACGGTTGACCACCGTAAGTTAGGTGACAGCCCGTATGGGGGGAATGGTCACTGGGCCCACCTGAGCCCTAAAAGCTTTGGGGATTTTGTGCGTACGAACACAACAACGGCATTTCAGCTCACTGCCGGTAAAATCAGGAAAACAACGGTGCATGGTTCACACTGGAAAGTACTGAACCGAGATTTGCCTGTGGATCGGGGATCACCGTACCGTACCGTGCATCCTCACCATTCTAATAGGATACAGCGACCATAATAGTTGTATGATGATTGTGAAAACTATATTTTGAATATTAACGAAACATGTCGAAATGATTTATGCTAGTTAGTGATGTATGTATATAGTCACGATATTTTGATTCGTATTATGGAAACCCTGCATGTTTTAAATGTTTTCTATAAGTAGACTAGTTATTGGTTATGTGCGTTTTTACTGGGCATAGTTGTTGCTCATCCTACTTAATATTTCAGATGAGCCAGTTGCGGAGGGCGATGATGGTTATGGGGATTTGGGAGGATTCCCTTATGCTTGACGAGGACAGAGTCAAGTTCATATTTTGGGTTGTATAGAGATAGTTTAGTCATTTTGGTTGTATATATATAGAGCTCCGCTCATTTTGATGTATTTATTTGATGTATTGGAGTGTGGTTAATCTCAAACATTTTGGTTATGTATATGGACACCTCGGTGGCGTATAAAGTTGATTTTGTATATATATGGTTGTTGGATGGGTACACATATTGCGATGTCCAGGTTATGACAGGTTTTAGGGTTTACGAATGTCGATTAAACAAAGGAAACTCTGTCGAAATTTCGTTAGAATTGGAATGGGTGTCAGCCTCGAGATTCACTCCTCGACCTCGGGATGTGTGTGTTGGGTCTCGGGGCGTGACAGATTTGCTCTTGAAATTTGAAGTAATCAACAGCTTAACAGTGCATCAAATAGAATCTCATAGCCATTAATTATATATGTACTATGTAGTCTTAACTTTTTTTACTTTTGACCATAAGGAAGAATCAAGCAAAGTTGCACCAGTATGTCATTGCTTGCAAATTATTTACATATCTATTTTGAAAAACAATTATTGTTTAAAAAAATACCAAGGGCAACAAAACACATAATTATTGTGTGAAAAAATAAGGTGCTACATTGTAGATAGGAATCCAAGTCAGAAAGCATCGTGCAACTAATCTTTTAGTGTTGTTGCACGTAGTAGTTGTCATCTTTTTAAAGTCTTCCCATTAGTAGTTGTTAATGAGTTTGTGGTTTGTCATGTTAATTTCTTTCATTGCACTAGGTGCTCTAAAATTGATATTGAAATTTTTATAATTGGAAGTGGATGTCGTTTCCAGTAGTGTATTTTTTTTATTGTCCTTTTCTCATTTTTTAGTAACACTGCTTTTGATAAATCCAATTTCTTGCCAAATACTTCCGCTTTCTTCCCCAATTTAAAGAAGGATAAAAGGGTTTCGAAACACTAGAACTCATCTATATTTTTTCTTGGTGTTGCTCTCATCATTTCTATTTTTTTGCTTTTGCAGCAAAAAATTGCATTACACTGATCATTGGATGAAAGATGAGGCTCGATACGTTTCTACATACTCCGCGCAATATGATTGCTTTCACTTTCTAACTCTAAGATCAAATGGATCATTGTAAGTTCTTCTAGCTAATACCATAAACAATCCAGTTCGTGATTAATCTTATAAATAGTCAGACTGAAGCCTACATTTGATTTGCATTTGCACATACTTTTTAAATTATTATGCCAAAGCCTAGATTGGCTTTCTGGCTCTGTAGATGTGACTTTGGTATATACTTTGGAATATTTATAATTTAAGCAGAACATTATGGTGCTTATTAAGGTTTTTGTTAATGTGGTTAATATGTTTTCTGCCTCTAACCATGTCTTTTAATTTTCTATTAAATCTTATTTAGCAATGTATTGAGATGTTATCACTTACGAAGAAGCCATATTCTACTAAAGAGTACTTAACCACCACAAAAGTGCAAGTAGGAGCTCAGGTCAACATGAGACATTCAAGATCAATTTGAAAGTCAATTACATGTTAAAAGTGCGTAAATTCTATGACTTAACATGAAACCCATATGTCCAAGCTTCTTGAAATGCGGTCCTTCGTTTTCTAACCTGATGTGAAGACACATGACACGTGGTTATGGTGGCGGCATATCAGCTATGGTGGAGGTGGTGGTGGTGGTGTCTATGGTAGTGGAACCAATTTTGATGGAGGTGCTAGTGCTGGTGGTCATGGTGGAAGTGGTGGGGAGTATGGTGCCGCTGCTGGAGGTAGTAATGATAACTTTTTTAGTGGTGGTGCAAGTGGCAGTGGCTATGGTATGGTCAAAATGATCTTTTAAATAATGATCGAGCCTGAAGATGCTGGAGGTGGTAGTGATAATTTTTTTAGTGGTGGTGCAATAAGTGGCAGTGGCTATGGTACGGTCAGAATGATCCTTTAGATAATGAGCATGAAGACTTTGCTGACAAGAGGGGATCAGAAATCTCTCTGTATAATGTGCAAAAAATGACTCGAATGCTCATAAGATTTGAATTTTTGTACCAAGTAGAGTGAAAATAAGGATATTAGTTGGTCGCAATCCCCCTTCTTTCTTAGTTAATGGCCACTCATTATGTTTTGATCTTTATGTCGGTTTTAATGTGAGAATGTTTTGGCTAATTGGTCAATATCTAAATATGTCAAAGTGTAGTTATTGTACAGAGTAAAAATAGTTTATTGTGAACTATCTAGCAGGTTTTCTAATGGTAGTAATTGTGAACTATTAATGGTAGTAATTGTGCTGGCAGCAGGTTTTCTAAATATTGGATGTTGCAACCCGAGTGTGGTGACACGTACAGTTCAACATTGCGGGTATATACAAGAGTCTGGCTGTCCTTGAAACCTGAACACCAAGTATTCACAAGCTTACCTACTCTGTAACAAGGAGAGCCAACTGGGAGGGTCTCAATTGAAGCAGTCTCACAAAACACATTACAAGATTACAGACTAGCTCAATAGATGCATAAACATTCTACAAACAAAGATATTTACCTGAGTGTAGGAGTGTAAAACAAAACCGTTGACCTATCACCCGACAGGTAAACCGTCTTTGACCGGCCACCCAAACCCAAACCGACCCAAAAGTTGACTCGCCCCGCTCCGCCCCCGTTTCTATGCGGTATGGGTCTGGGTGTAGATATTGTCTTCCAACCCGACCCATCCAACCGCCCAACCCGTACCGTTCCAAAAACCGTTTACTCCGCCCCATTGACCCGCCCCAATGGTCAAATAGGACCCAACCCAGCAATTTTTTGAATTTCAAAACTAGCCATTTATGGCTGTTTTTTTGGCACTGTTCATTCATTTATGGCTGTTTATAAGACAATGAGAGCGTGTGAGATGATTGTACCGACTTAAAGGACTCCGGTCAGCATCCTTCCAGCTTATTCCCATGTAGGAGCTTTGCGACAAGGAATGAAAGTTCATGGACACACGGTTAAAATTGGCCTCCTCAGTGATATATATGTCGGTACTTGCCTGATATATGTTTATACAAAGTGTGGGAGGTTAAATGATGCTATGCTGTTATTTAAACAAGTGCCTAGAAAGAGTTCCGTCCCTTGGAATGCCATAATATCAGGTCATGGCATCCATGGACAAGTTGAAAAATCATTAAGTCTCTTTGGAGAGATGGAGGAAAAGGGGGTTAAGCCAGACCATGTTACCTTTGTTTATTTGTTATCGGCCTGTAGCCACACTGGTTTGATAGATCAGGGTCAACAGTGTCTTAAGTTGATGCAAGAGAAGTATTGTACCCAACCTGACCCGTTATCCGCCCCAAGACCTGCCCCAACAGGTTGGGTGACGGTATGGACCTTGACACTTTGCCCCGCCCCGCCGGAGACTGCCGAACCTTCAACCCCCAGACCCGCCCCGCCCCGCCCCATTACTATTTGGCCCGCGGATGACCCTCCCCGTTTTACACCCCTACATGAGTGTCACAAAAACACAAACCAGTTATCTCTAAGCAACTGTTGCCCTGTAAACACGAGCCTGTAAGGTGGGATGTAGATCCAGAGTCTTGTAAGAACAAAGAAGTGTTGAGCACCCTGTAAACCTGCCAACATCAAGCTACAAGGGATGAGTGGAATACATGCACCAACTAAGCACACAAATGAAATACAAACAAAGCATGTAGTCAACAATGTAAAGGTTCCCAACTATGCTTTGAGGAATGAGGACCCAACAAAGTTATTGAGCACCAGCAGTCACAATACCACAGAAAACACATGCTTTCATAGCCTAAGGAGCCACCTTTGAAGTTTTGTTCACCTCAACATATTCATTCAAAATTATAGCGCAGACGTGTTGATCTTTCTGGCTGCATACTAATGCCAGACAACAATCAAGACCAAAAATCCCACAGAAGGCCAGTTTTACACACAAGGTTTATCGCATGGACAATTATCACGATACGAAAAAGATTAGGTATGAACATACAAAGGGTAACCTCCTGGAAATACATACAACAGCACTCACAAGACAAACATTCAAATGCCTTATGAAAGCTTATATTAAACCTCCAAATCTAAGTTGCATTGAAAGTTTGTATATGGTGAGTTAGACGCGAGTGATGAACTGAAAAAGAATTCAACTAGATTATTGTATGTTATAATCACTCACTTGAATTAGAGTCATCCTAGGGCGGTTGGATTTTACAAAATAAAACTCCACTGATACAAAATATTTACTTTTGGACGGTGTTTTTTCTATGCTTTATGATACTTTCTCTTTCAATTGATAAGGTGAAAAAATGGATTGAGGTTATGTGATCTCTTTTGTTAAAATTTAATACATAGAAAGTTCACCCTTTTGGGTTATGGATGTCATGGAAGAAGCAACATTCACCGGGTCGCATTTAGCTGTATTTGTAGTGGAATTATTATACAAAATAAATAGCAAATGGTAAATTGGTAATGCATATATTGTTACTAATGTACATGAATTTTTCTGTTTGTTTCATGGATTGATGCAGTGAATGCTTCCCCTGAGAAGGATCCAAACAAGTTTTGCGAGCTCATTGTTTTATCTTTCAGTGAATATCACTTGCATTGGTATACTTCTTCTTACATTTGTATTTCATTATTTTTGAGTACCTATCTAAATTTGCTCTCCAAAAGGAGTTGATCCTGTGGACTTGAAGGCAGTAAGGCACACAGGAAGTTCGTCAAGAGCAAAACATGATAGTAAGACCACCCTCATTTGGTATTCATTCTCTACAGATGCTTTGGATTTGGTACAACTAAATCCAGCTTAATGTTTCCCATTCCAATTGGGTTTGAGAAAACTCCATTTTTTGAAAATTATCCATTAAGTAATCTAGGAGATATCAAACCTGATATGAGATTTAGAATAACATTTTGCTCAAGGTTTCACAACCCAATTGTTTCCCAGTTGAGTTTTTTCAAACCAGTAGACAACATTACTAATACTGAAGAATAGGGGGATAACATGAATTTATTCAATTTAAAAGAAAGTTTCAATAACTGAGTTTTATATTTCAAAAATATGTCGATGAGCCTAAATGCAGAAAAATGTTTAGCTTAGTTCACAATTTAGTTGTGTTGCATAATTGCATTGTCGAGGATGCAACAACAGCCAAAGGAGGTTTCTACTTTTTTCGTTATTCACTCAGATTCACTCAAAAATTTCTTCCTTGGTTCTCCCTTACAGAATGACCTTTTGCAAGAGCTTCTGAAATTTATTACAATGTCGTGTTAAAAATAAAATGGCTTGGATCTTGGGAAGAAAAAGAACCAACATATTCAACATCTACAAGTGTTTGAAGGTGTGCCTCTATGTCCTTAATTTTATTTCTTCTTTGTTAGTGTAGTTTGTTTGGGTTTACTTTCTATGAAAGTACACATCTGATTCATGTCTGCTTTTATTACATTCGGGTGTATTAAGGGGTTTCTAGCATCCCATTAATAGAATGATAAAAGTAAAAATTGTTCATCGTGAACTATCAATGTAGCAAGTCCAGCCGCAGGCGGACTAATTGGCTAGTACTGAAATACCAACTCAGTAGGGATCGAAACAACTACGTATTCAGCTAAAGTTAACTTAAAGTAGCATTTAGAGAACTCCGGTTTAGATTTAAACATAGAGAAAGCCATGGCACGGTTTTGGGAGAGGTTTTTCCCTATCGGAACTTACCTACTCCAACTAGTTCCTGGTTCGAGTACTGCACATCCCATTATTACATTTTTTGTAGTTCACTTTATACATTTACAAATCATTCTTCTAGCTATATGGATCTATATATACTGGTGATGACATGATTGGCTGACAAGGGCATACAAGTCGTGTTAGAGCATCTTTAGGAGTGAAACCAAAAAAACACCAAAATTTTGAACCAAACCAAACACCAAACCAAAAAAACACCAACCATCTTTAGGAGCAACATCAAATTTTCGACATCAAATGACGCGGTTTTGGATAAACCGCGCCATATAGTCCATGCGGTTTTCCCAAAACCGCGCCACTAAAGCCCATCTAACAGGCCCAAGCCCACGTGGTTTTGGGAAAATCGCGTGATGTTTCGGACATTAACTTTCTTAGTTATTTTCTTTCCAAATCTCTTACGCAGTTTTGGCAAAACCACGCCATAGAAGCCCAAGCCCATGCGGTGTTAGAAAAACCGCGTGATAGATTTTTTTTTTTTTAATCAGTTAGAGGTTAGGCAGACCTCAACCTGTATTGACTTAAAATTTTGTGTACACAACACCTCTCGCATCCTCATCTAATATTTCACTCAGTTGCTTAGGATAGGGTCCTATGTTATAGTTTATAGAGTTATCACTCATGTTACAAGATTTGGCTAGGAAATCTGCTGCCCGATTAACTTCCCTGAAAATATGGCTAGCCTCTACCTTCTAGCTAGAATTTCCTTATATGTTGTTTGATGGCTTCAGTCACATTGAAACAGAACCATGGTGTGAGTTCTTTTCCATTTAGTATATTGACAACCCTCTTTGAGTATGAGTTAATCTCGATTTGGTCATTCCCTATCATCCTTGCTGCCTTTAGCCCTTCCAGAATGCCTAATAATTCTTGAAAAAGTATTGACCTGCATGTGGAGCTACCATTATAGGTTATCAACACTGTACCATTTTTGTCTCTAATCAGCACTCCATATCCATTGCATAGTGGTTGCATAGTGCCATCAGTATTAAGCATAGCATTTGTAGGTTTCTGCCATTGGCATTGTATCACAGTTTTGTGGACCCATCCTATTTGCAGTCCCAGCACTTCAATCATTCTTTTTGCTCCATCTGACTCTGTAACTTCCTTGAGTGCTTGCTGCAAATAGACTTTTATTTTCTTCAAGGTATCTTGTGCAACTTGTTTTGTTGTGTGTTTCTTACCCTTGAATCTTCGACTATTCCTCTCATTCCATATACTGTACACTGTTGCACATGCCATTACTCTAATAATCTCTGCTTTAGTAGAGTTTGTTCTTGTCTCCCTCAAGATGTAGTACCACTCTTGGTTAGATTCCATCACATTAGGATTCATTCCAAGATTCTTTTTCACCTCAGACAAAATTTCTTGAGTATAAAGGCAGTCAAAGAACAAATGGTGAGAGTTCTCCCTTTCCTGCATACACATACAACACTGTGATTGGTGTAGTATATTTTTCTTTATAAGTCTATCCTAGGTAGAAAGACTTCCACTAAACAACTGCCAAGTAATAAAGGAATGCTTTGGCATTGTTAGTTTCCCTCATACTAGTCGATACCATTTGACTTTCTCTCTAATTTTCTTGAGGCTCATGTATGCTGATTTGGTGGTGAATTTTCCCTGTTGAAGTTTCAGTCCACACAGTAAAGTCTTGCTGTAACATGTTTTGGATTTCTGTGCTCAAAATTAAAGTATTTAATTCGCCATTTGGTAAGCTGAGTACTTTATTATTCCATTGTTTTTCAGTGATCAGCTTTGAAACTCTTGCATCATCAGGTAGCTGGAGCAAACTTTTGGCTTCTGTATTCGCATATAATAATTGCGTGAGAAATTTGATACAACACCAAAGTTGGAACCAAATTTTGGCTGATTTGGTATTTGGTTTGGTGTTTTCATCAACATGTGAAAAACTCCAAATTGTTAAAGATGAAAAACACCTTAAATTGTTGGAATTACCTTTTACATTCATAGATAATTTGTTTGATGTTAAGAAAAACCACATATCACTATTTGGTCTAAAACTTCAAAAACAAATTCCGATGCTCATTATATAGTTGAATAACAAGCCTTCAATTACCTATTTACATTCATAGATAATTTGTGTGCTTGGTATATACATACCCACATGCCTGATAAACCACATCCCACTGCAACAAATATAATTGGTCTAAAACTTCAAAAACAAATTCCAGAATAGAACACGTTAAAACATAAAACTGGAAACAATCGACAACTGAACGAACAGAAAAAGAGTCTTCCCAGCTTCTTAAGGAACCAAGAATGGTTCTCAATATAACAAGGGAGGCATTCAAGGCCCTTCCAAAATTTTGGGCCACTCAAGCCCTCGTTCAGCTTCCAAAATGAAGTCACTCGAGAATTTAAAAAAGGGATGCCCAAGGGCCTGTCGAGCTGTCAGTCTGACAGACGGATCATATTTTAAGAGACCTTCCAAGAGGCCTATAAAGTTCCCTTTCTCATCTTTAAAATTCCCAGGTACCAGTTCCTGCAGAACGTTTCAAGAAAGATGAGCTCAGCAAAAGAATTAGCAAAAAGAACCAACTCTTTTAAAGTACAAACAAGACTACATACGTTAAGTTTCGGCAACTTCTCTACTGTTTCAATACTCCCCTCCAAAGTACTACCTGAGCATTCCAGTTCACTGTTTTTTATGCATCTTTTTTTTTTATGCATCTCTGCATTAGAACTATACAACAAAGACAACAGTATGGATAAGAATAAATCTTACTGTGAGACAAATAACGGAAAACCTAACTAACAAAACATCATGATCAACAAAACAAAACGTACGCAGCTTTCTGTAACATGTATTGTGGCAACTTCCCAAACACACACTCCATCATGGCAAGATGGTCCAAGTCCTCAGCAGTCCTAAACAATTGCTTCCCCTTTCAAAAGAAAAAGAGTATCATGTATTTATTACAATGAATTAATAATTGACTGACAAATGTCGTTACGAAAATGGAAAACTGTCGGCCAAGAATAAAAAATCGCACCAAGCAAAGCTCAACCAAAATACAGCCAACACTCCATACATCACAAGCATAGGACAAGCGGAGACCTGTCAGGGAAAAAAAGCAATAGTTATGTCATTGTTAGAAACAGACAGCAAATTCTTGTCAAACAGATTATGTAAAATATTAGCAAGGAAACTACAAAAACAGACGTACCGAGGATGACCTCAGGGGCACGGTAGGGACGTCTTGATTTTATACAAGGAATATCGGCGTACTCAAAAAACGAGGACGCAAAATCTATCAGTTTCACAGCAGCTGGACTTTTATAATGGGCAAATACACCAGAACGCTTTCGACAGGGAAGCAGCCAATATTTCCTATTAGCAAACCTTACAGCCGGTAGTATCTCACAACCCAGAATAGTAAGAAAAATATAAACTGACCTTGAAGGCGGAGATATCCTCCTTGTAATTTGAAGCAAAAAGTACATGTGCGGGACTCAAACTAGCATGTACGAAATGCAGATCATGCATTACTGAAAATTTGAACAGGCTTGTCAGATCTCAGGGTACCCCCAATTTTAAGTTACCCATAACAAATAGTTCCAAACACAAAAAAGCAGTAGCGTTAAGGCAGTAGTTTCAAAATTAATGGAGTACAGACTGTCGCGATAAGCAACAAATGCCAGAAGCTACAAATTACTACATACATACAATGGATTGCAACAATTCTCTGCCGAGTTCGCGAATGTACTCAATAGGAAGTTGCTCATTCTTGCTTTGGCATTGAAACTCGTATAAGCTTGGTCCAAGACACTCATATACCTATTTAAACAAACCAAAGCAACGTTAGTCTTAATAATTTGAGAAACTAATCCGTCAAAAAGTGGCGAAAGACTTACAATACACAAATGCTTAGAATGCATAAATGAGTTTTGTATCTGCACGAAACTGCAAAAAAATATTGACCAACTTCAGCACTTTTGGAAACAAGAAACATTACAAAGAAACACCACATAAAACTAAATAAAGGCTCTCTGAGATTTTGTAAAAGACACTCACTTCACTCCCCCTTTGTCATGCATAGAAAGCTTTAGGAGAGTGAGCATATCAACCACGCCCACGGCGTGACTACCTTTATTACCGCGAAAAACTTTGATGACAACCAGATTTTGCCCCAGTGTGTCCACGCACTTTAGCACCTTCGCATGCTCACCTGAAGAGTGATAGGAGCAAATAAAACAGATAGGTTTATTGAAATACAAGTTTTTTTTACTGGAATAAGCAACGATAACTTGCAAGATTACTACGAAATCATATCATTAATGGAAAATATCACAATCACAATTAGTCATGAATAGTAGAAAAATAGACCTGAATCGTGCATAAGAACAAAAAAAAGTTCATAAATAACTGACCTACATTTGCTACTCTGAGAACCTTATCTGCGCATGAAAATGGCATTTTTCATTAGAATACGAAAAATCTAGACTGAAAAGGCAAGTCAAAAACATAAAAGTCACTTTACGCGGCCCACATTCAAAAAAATAAAAATAAAATATCAGATCTCATTTGATGGCTGAGAAAAAAACACCACTGAAGAGAAGGGATATTTTCATGTTTTCTTTTTAAGGAAAAAAGGATACCCAAGATACATTGACACGGATACATGTGTCCATATCTGGCACAGATCCAAAGTGACTGACACGGCAAACTATTCAAATGTGAGGTATATCAATGTGCCTCCGTTGTGTTTACATGAAAATCTGACACAGATTATTTTTAACATATGGTGTGTCCATGTGATAACATAGACAAATGCTAAACGCATAGCAGATAATAAGAACCAATAGCAGATGAGAGGAACATATAAATCTATGTTACAAGGACATGCCAGATTTTAATTAAAAATACTCGGATAGGACATACACAAATGGTATGTGATATACCTCAATTTTTGAAATTTTGCAGTGGCAGATGCGATTATGCGAATACTTAGTATGAGACACATATCCATGTCAACGAAACTTATTAAAACTGTAGTAAAAATCCTGAAACACATCTTAGTACATAGGAACCTTTTATACAAAAGATAGAGCATGTGATGAGAATAACAACCAAATTCTCTATGAATCACCTCAGAATCACGCCATGTTTGAAGTAATAATTTGAAAAAAAAATATATGTAGAACATTTTAAAAGACAATTGTCAAAATGTATCACAAAGTAGAAGCCTAAGAAATGCCCGTAGGCAAGTACAAGAAAAACAAGATTACATATACATGCACCAATTTACGATAATCAACAAACGGACAACAAAGAAAAAAAGTTCCACGCCAGTACGAGAGACTGAAGAAAACAAAACAAAAATGCAGACCACTGACACATACTAGCAAGAGTACAAGAGAGATTGAAAGTATAATGAGTGGATGATGAGGGTAGTACAGCGAGAATTCAGAAAATCCCCATATTTAATGGAGATATGGTCGCCTTCAAGGTTAGAGAAGAAAGGACGAAGGCAGTCAATGGTGGCTTTGGAGAGTCCAGACGAGGGGGGCCTTATCACGTAATCACCGCTGGATTTGTTTAACGCAAAGCGCTCTGCAAGTGCCTAGAAACAAATAGGAAAAGAAAATAAAAAAGGACGATGCTTTTTATTTATATAGATTTTACCAAACAAATAAAGAGAAAAATATTACCTTGGAAGTATTCTGGTCCATTTGGTCAATTGTAGGGATATCCGTCTTACAATCCAACATCTTTGAATTATTATGATCCGTGAAATCGTTTGTAGGAATCTCCCTCTTACACTCCACCAACTTCATGTAGTAAAATAAGAAAATGTAAGGACTATTTTGATGAATAAAAAGAAAATAAAAATAGATACAACCTACCGGAACATCAATCCTAGGCTTCTTTGTCAAACGTATCTCCTTTTTGCATTCCAACTTATTTATTTCCATTATTATCTCACGGTGAAAAACCTACAAAAGAGATATGATGCCGATTAAAATATATGTAAAGAGATAGAAATAGGGGGAGCCAAAAGAATAAACCATAACTTACACACTGACAAGTTGCGAAGAGAGAGTCGAAAGGAGGCGGTGGCTACGAATAGGGTTTTAAAAAGTTTTTTTTAACTTTCCTGCTTTTAAGTTCGAGGTTTTGTGTTAGGGGAAAAGCGGGAACGAGCCCGTTTACGATAGCTCCAATATTAGGGCATCACCCATGCAAACCCTCGATATGAAAGACCTCTAAACGAGGGATTCTACAGTGCGACCTACAAAGGTAAAATCAAAATCTTTATAAATACAAATTCCATTGGACAGATGGCATATGTTTGGGTTTTGAGTAAGTTTTGTAGTGGGTCTTAAGTTTGACCCTCGACAAGAGCAAAATTTTGTATTTAATTTTCATGTTTGACAAAAAAAAATTCGCGAAACGGATCCGGTCTCTTAAAATAGTACTAGCATTTTGGGCACACTCGATGAGCGTAAAATTTATTTCGGCAATACGCATGTTTGTTTTTCGTGTTTATTTTAGAATACCTATCCGAAACGATGAGCGTGAAATTTATTCTAGTATGCGCGATGCGCTGTTTTTTTTTTGCGTACTTAATTTATACTAACTGTCCGAAACCGAAATCAATCGGGTTAATAAAATACCCTGATTCTAAAATTCAAATTTAAATCGATAAAAAAAAATATATTCCGACCCGATTTGTTGCTATAGATGTAAAGAGATCTCACTAACACACTAATTTAGACTAATTGTATTAAATTTGTCGGGACTGTAAAAACAAAAAATAAATAAATAAAACAAACAAATAGCAGGAGCTGTAATATTGGTGTTTTTTGGAAAGTTTTTAGAATGTTATTTTTTTTTGTCAAATTTGGTCAACTGTCCAAACCGGGTCAGACTTGTCCAAAAAATTATGATGTGATGGTGACAACTCAATCAGTTCATTTACATTTACACCCATACAAAAAACACAAAATAACAATAAAACAAAGATGGCATGAACCGTAATATCGATATTTAGTAAAAATAAAACAAATATGGCATGAACTGTAATATCGGTATTTGGCAAGGGACAAATTCGGGAAAAAAAAATCCAATTGATGGAAAAAGCTACTGTTACGGGGGAGTTTTGTTTACAAGGTAAATATGTAGAAATAAAGAAATATTTGAAGGATGGTATGTATAAAGGCTGCATGGGAAGTCCATTTATGTATTTGGTCCCTCAAATTTAAATATTGAGGCACATATGAAGATCTATTGGTATTGGTGATGCCCTTAGATTCTAATGGCATTTGAAGCCTTTTTATGTATTTGGTCTCTCAAATTTGAAGATTGAGACCTATACGAAGGCCCCATTAATAATGACTTTAGATTCTAATAACATCTACGGTTTTATTATTATTATTATTTCCATGCTTTCTTACAAAGAGCTCATAATTTCTTCATCTAAGGGCATCTCCTATGGGGTATAAAATTACACCTCTACGTACGTAGGCTCCACGTAGGTGCCATTAGGAATTTACAACTCTAATTGCATACTATTGTGTAATTTATAAATATCCACTCTATAGTCTATACTCTCCAATAGAGAAGTGTAAAAGAAAATTTGATTTTAAACTCGGACGTCATTTAAAGTGATGTTTCTCTTTAATCTAAAGTGGGACCTAAGTGACGTCTGAGTTAAAAAATTACAAATTATAACTTTAAAACTAAAAAGAGACATGACTTAAAATGACGTCTGAATTTTTTTTGTTCGGACATTGGTTAAAGTGTCACCTGAGTTATTTATCAACTGATAGCGAGATGGAAAATTTCTCACCTCCTCTATCAACTAATAGTCTATTATCTACAATATACCACCCCATTGGAAAAAGTTTTTTGACACTTGAGTGTAAACTTTACAATCTATATGGTTTACACCCTCTCTTGGAGATGCCCTAATGTTTGGACACGTGTCCACTTATATCTTACTATATTAGAAAATTCTGGGGTCGATGAACATGAATTTTCACATACGTCACAGGGGCAGAATCGTCATTCACTTTCTGTTGTGGGGGCAAATTGTCAATTCACAAGAGGATAGAACAAACAATAAAAAAGTCTAGAGAGAGAGAGTACGAAGGGGGAAGGGAAGGAAACCAACTCTCTCTTCTCCCCTGGCCTAAAATCTAGAAAATGCCTACACAAAATTCGGTGACGTAAAAAAAAAAAATCGGGCTTTAGTTATTCCAAGTAGGAAGGAGAAGACCCTTGCTGGGATTATTAGAGAGATTGATGATTATTTCTTGAAAGCTTCAGCGTCGGGGAGGAATGTGATTCTGCTATTGGATATCAATAGGAATGGTGACTCTCTTTATTATAATTTTGGAGAAAGCATGAGTAAGAACTGATTAATATTTCGTTGTATAATATGTTTGTTACCTGATTAGTATTAAAGACCCAACAAACTTAACTTACAAGTTTCGCCTCACAGAGTAGGTTTATATATCACTAGCTTTGTAGTTTTTGTGGTTATTGTAGCTGTGAAAACTGTGGGGGTATGTGTGATTGTTTTTTGGTGTATGTAGTATCTGCATTGAGGTTGATGAGAATAGAGTATGGGGCGCATTTGCTGACCTTTTGAACACGAAAGGAAATGTTCAAAGCTAATGAGATGGGATATGTTGAAAGAACACTTGGTTTTTGTACGCGTAAATTGGATGATAGAGATCTTAGATTGGTACTTTTCTTTCTCCATTATGAATAGTTGTCAACACTTTGAAAAAGATGCATATGACATATGTGCTTCTGTTGGTCTTACAAGACTTTGTGATAACCTAGGCCTGATCATGATTGCGTGACCCATCATTTTTATTTGTTTATAGGTGACAAATATTGTTGGAGGTACTATTCGCTGGAGACAATATCTTGATCATCTCATAGTAGCATTGTGCCACGATGAGAAGGCGTTTAGATCCATGGAACCTCTTCTCTTGTAGGTATTACAATTAAGTCCATGGAAGCACCTTCCATACCAAATAAAGGAAATTGCTGCCAATGATGAACCAACATGTCTACAGCTGACCTCATAACTGGTTTAGTATAGGATTTTCCTAATATTTTTGGAGTGCAGCAAAATGAAAACCATTTACTTCTTTCTTTGTTTATCAAAATGGCTTTGATGGTTATGCCTTAATTACTCACGAAGTTTGTTTTTTGGTTTTTAGATTCTTCGAATTGTGTTCTATGAGATTCTCAAGCTGGATATGCCACCGTATGTTGTTGTAGACGAGGTAAATAACTTCAATGTCCCGCCTCAATTTTTGATAAATCATTAGGATCTAGCAGAAACGGTGTGAAAAATTGACACCATCATTTACACTAGAGTCGGTATGTCACTACCCCAAGTGTCTAGATGGTTGGTACTGTACATCAGGTATCCAAAAATAGACACATAAAGACATGTGTATTTACACGGACGATGACACTAAGTTTGTACGCTTCAGTTTTCTTGGTATGTAGTATCTCTTAAATGGCAAACAAAGTGGCAAATCTTAAGATCTCTACCTGCATTCCAATCATACACTGTTAAAGGGTGTGCAGATGAGGTTAATTATTTATCATTTTTATAGTTTTGCATATATATATGCATCTTTCTAGCACGGAAAAATCTAATATCCATCATGCTCCAGTCACTGGTTTGGGGTAGTTACCTCTGGGGTTCTAAGCAACAACCTCATTATGGAAAGATGTACTTACTAATTTACTTATCTTTTGAGCGTTATGATATTGCAGAATGTAACGCTTGCAAAGGTTGCTCTTAGGCCTGGTGCAGGGAACATGGTGAATGGCATGCATTATGCGGAGATTAGTTTTTCTTAAGATTTGTCATCTTATGAATACATGTTTCATTTGTTAACAAAACCAAACAAACAACAATGTAGCTACATTCGTTCACTATTTTTTTAATGTAGTTGTTGAGGTTGCGAAGTTCATGACTGTGGTTTGTTTTAAAGGGAAGCGGTGCAAGTCTTCTAAGGTTTTTAGTACACTTTCTTGGAGTTGGTCTTCAAGAGCCCTCCATTCTAGCAAGGATGCTATAGACTTTAATGAACCTGGTGAACCTTTCAAGCCTGGTGCACATGGTGTTACACCCTAGATAAAATTTATGTTGAGGAAGAGAAGTTGTATAAGGAAGTTAAGGTAACTGTACGTCTTTTAGTTTGTTTTTAAACATTGTAACAGTATATGTAAACTCCATGCAACTTATATTTGGACAAATAATCAATTTCATATTAATAGGTAGGATAATGACTTTCCATAGGCTGTTAAGTGTGGTTAGGATGTTAACAAGTGATGACTAAGGGCAAGTTAGTTATGAGAAGAGGGTTCATGTTAGATAGGGATTCGAGAAGAGATTTTTTCTCTTTTGTGAGTCCACTATTGCTTCTCTTACCCTGCAATTTATAGCCAAGTGACCGAATGTGGTGTGAAAGTAATGGTGTGCTGATGATTTGAGAGTTCCAACTTCCAACACATTCTTTCTTCTCAATTATGGCCTACACAAAATTCAATCTAGATTATCCTTTCTCTCATCTTCTCATGATTTTTTGTTCCAGTCCTGATTCGTAGAAAAGATCAATATGAAGCTTTCATTATCTGAGGAAAAAAATCCAAATAAATAGAAGATCCACTTTATTGGCAGTGAGACTATTATTCAAAACTTCAACAAAAGATTGGTTCAAATCTGAGAAGTTAAATGAAGGTTCGTCCTGTCGATCATTCTCCATGTTTGTTGATTTGTTTTCTTTTCATCCATATTATGTTTGTTGTTGTGTTAGTTCCAAGTTTCTATGGTCTGAGTTTTATTGGATTGGTGGTTAAATTTTACAATGAAATCATGTTTACTAAAATGGATAACGTTTTTTGTGTTGGTGAGCCAGTTGACCATATGATTGAATGAATCGATTATCCATTATTTGGGTTTCATATTAGCCTAATCATAGTTTTTAATTAATTAGGTTTATATTCTTCCAGATTATTATATAGGTAATACAATCTTTCCATATTGTATAGCCATTCGATTAAGAACTCCGTCTTTTTTGGAGATATTTGTTGCGGGTAATAGTTGAATAAGTTCTTACACAATGCCTTTCCCATACTTTCTTTTGTGTTTTTTTGACTATCTTTTCCTTATTGCTTTTACAGCTTGATATTACCTACTCAAGCCATCTGTTCTCGGGGGATCTTTGTTCCAAAAAATATGTCCAATAATTGGGTATGAATATTCTTTTCTCTTTTTGAATATGTATGGTTTTTGTCTTATCAATATTATTTTAACTGTTCAAGACATTCAATAGTCATGTCTTCTCTGGATATGTATGGTTTTTGTCAGATCAAAATTATTTTACCTGTTCAAGGCATTCAATAGTCATGTCTAAACTCTTAGGATTATAGATTCGATCTTTTAGGCATGATTGTCTATTAAATGGTTTATGTGCCTTTTTCACTTTTGTTATCTTACGATGATATATATTGTTTGTTTTTTTTTGGCTTTTGGGTATTGAATTTTGTATCGTGGTGCTTGAATGGTATTATCAGTAGACAGGGTTACCGCTAGAGATTAGATGACTTCTTTAAAGTTAAGCTATTGTTTTGTTTTGTTTTTAAAAAAAAATTTAGTTATCAGCTGAACCTTTTTCTATGTTGTTCGTTAAAGGGAAAGTAAATTAAGTCTTTGGTATCTCCATTCTCTGGAACCAGTCAGCACTAAATAGTTTTTCCACAAAATAGCAAGCAAACACATAATTTGTGTCTCATGAGTGGATGTGGATACCCCCATATGTATGAATGAAAACAAGTATAGTTTTATTGAAGGATACATGCAGAGGGAGGCGAGTAGCTAATATTCTCTGTTGCTCCACGTCTCCACCTGAGTGTGAGCGACGTTGGTAGAAGTAATTTATGAGGGGTGAATGGTTAGTTGGGGAGCTTGGAGTTAAACATGACCTCCACGTTTTTTGTTTTGTTTTAAGTTTTGATTTTGTAAAATGATTACATATAATGTTATAGTTATTTCTCATAAAATATAAAATGAAATTTTAACTCATGGGGAAAGCGAAATAAAATGGGTGGTCCACTATATAAAGGAAATGGATCTCATTCTAGCATTTTGATATAATCATTGCACCAGTATTAGTAGTAAGTTCCTATTTATCTATTTCTTTTCCTTTCCTTTCCATGGTAAGATGTCAAAAACAAACGTAAACTATGGATTTGGATTTGATACTTATCAAGTACCAAAAGAAGTATTTGCATTATATTATTCATTTTTAGTTGTTGTTTTCTATCAAGCTGTTACTCAAATTTTCGTTAGTCATAACCATGTTTAACACAACATTAGTAAGGTACGTTAAGGGCAATAAGTTACTTAACATTGTATGATTGACTTATACTTTTTATTATATTAATTTCAGTTTTAATATAATACAACCATGACCTGGTCTTTTATCGGATAATACTTTTTGACGCTTGATTTTACTTCTTTTCCTCAATGATAAACTGTTTATGTAAGATTTTGTTCAACATCTACTGTTTTATGTGAAGTTTCCAATTTCATCTGATTCCACGGGAAAAGATTACAAAAATATGTGAGGTGTCGGCCATATTTGGTTCACTACATATCAGTTGGAGTTGTTTGCTACATATTTGTCGACTGTTGTGTCTTGGCAGAAGGCCATGCTACAATATATAGTTTTTATTAGAGAGCATTTTGACCACTTTCATCTCTTTTTGTTTCCTTAATTTTCTTGGTAAAATAATAGGTTCATAAAAGATATGTTGTGGTTAATAATCATTGGTTTAGTTGAATTTTGTGTTTAACTATATGTATCAATAATTGTTCCACTGAAGAAATATCTTTGTCTAAACCGCTTAAACAGTCTTGCAGAGCCAGCTGAAGAGTTGTAGAAATCGTATGAGCAATTTCTTTGTCATATGAAGCTATACATGAAAAAGAAAAGCAGGGCAATGCCTTTTTTTTGTTACCTGCTGGTTTTCATTCTATCTTCTCAAAATTATTATAATCTAATCTGCAGCTGATGCACTTCAGCACCAGGAACGAAGAGCTACCAAGGTGCACTCACTCATATAACAAGAAAAATGAAAAAGATCAACCAAATCACTTGCAGAGCTGAAACTGGGACCTCGGGAGCTAATTTAAAAGAAAAAAATAGTGATCTTAAAGGTGTTGATGCCAAAATATTTGAGGAAGACGTATCCACAGACAAGCAGGATGGGATATCATTTTGAGTCAAAGGCTCTCTTTTCTTCTAACCACTTCTCAAAGCAAAAAGAGAGTATTGATGTGGAACTAGATAAAGCTAAAACATTCTTTCTTGGCACGTGTTCTTCATATTGTGAAGAGTTATAATTTCTTCATATTGTGAAGAGTTATAATTTCTGTTGTCAATGTAAAAATTGAATTTCTAAGGTTTGTCTGCCTATTTTGTCATGGTTTTAGAAGAACAGGTTTAGTTTGGATGCCAAAATCTTTTAAAGACCTATTCTTCTACATATATTCTGCTGCCCTGTTCAAATCTGTATCGTTATCACGTGTTTTTGCACGTGCATGATGCTAGTAGCGGTAAAATACAGGCTTTCTTTTTTTTATTCGACAGCTTCTAGTTTTATCTCTTCTGTTTGGGTTTCATTTTTCACTCGAAAACACGGAGTTCTGCCTTTGTTTCTGGATTTGGGCTTTGGGGTTTTGATGGAAAAGATTTGGATAGTTGCAGAGATTATCTCATCATGATACTTGCTAATTTCATCTGCACTCTTTATTCCACCATCTCTTTCTCCCTCCCTAAATTTGTGTGGAAATGTGGAATGTGAAAAGGGCCAATGAGGCAGTGAAGAAGATTCCTTCGGCAACCCATTTCATTTCATTGCCACAATGCCACTTGCCCACTATCCATCTAGTACTACCCATCATCCAATAATTACTGGAGCGTCGTCCTTCTAGTTGGATCATGGATGTGTTTGGTTTATATACACTGTTTTTATGTAAACTTTTCGTTAGTGTTTGAATCAGTGCACAATCTTTTACTGCGTCAATTGTATACATCTTATCTTTATATGCAAACGTTTTGTTTAAAGGGGAACTTGGTGACTGGTGACAGTGAGAACGGTGTACTATAATTGTGGTCTGATGGTGACGTTGGAGATGGATGATGCAGTTGGCACTCAAGTGAGTGCCTTTGGTCACAATCCTTAATTTTCCCAATCATTCAATTGCCACACGGTTACACAGATACTTTCAATTTCAACGGAAACAAATAACAACAAACAAACAAACTCGGAAGGCGTTTCACACTTCAAAGTCACTCATTAAACATTATAAACATTACAGTTAATAGTACAAATTGCCTTGGCAATGCAACTCATTCAACAACACTAGAGACAAGTAACAAGAACACAGCCTATATAACACTTTCCTGGGCGGCTATACAGAACTGAGTGCCCTTTATACAAACTCAAGCTAACTTATTTGACGAGGCATGTTGGGCATAATTACAAACTTTCTAGCACAATAATATTACAAGAAGATTGTTTTTTGGTTTTTCGATTATCATGTGTTTTTAGCCTTTTCGATGGGTAGTCCAGCTTTCATACAAATTCAGGAGGTTTTGGTCAATACCTCCAAGCCGCCCGGTTCCAGGTGCTCAGCTTTTCCTTCATGAAACTTCAATTCATGCCGGGAGAAAGTGGTGTTACACTGCAGATTACTTATCCGATCTACCTCAACTCCTCTAAAAGAAGCTTTTCCTTTGTGAAACTTCAAATCCCAACTGCAGAAAAGTGGTGCCAAACTGCAGACTTTACTCATCTGTCTGCACAAGCTACTCTAAAGGAAGTAGGACAACTGCTGCTTCTTTCTTGAACCTCCTTCCCCATATTGTTCATTCCACTGCCTCAACTCACTCATTATAGAACCCTCGGCTGCAAAACTAGCTGCAACCTGTGACATGAAAATTTTCTCTATGTTCAAGTCAAACAATTCAACGCAGTAGAAAGGCAAAATCAGTCCTCTTAAAATTGCACAAAAACAACACAAATTTTCGATGATGCACAATCCTAAAGTCCAAACAATCTGAGGAATTTAGTTCTTTGATGAGTTTGATCTACCATGTTAATTCCAAAAAACTAAAAATAATTATATTATAATTGTAACATCAACAAAAGCCTAAATCCACCAATCTAATCTAACAGAAACATGTACATGATCTGGATTTACGAAGAAATTAAAATGGGCATAATTTTTTATGAAGTCGGAGCACTTAGTAAATTAGCATAAACCGAAAATACATTTTTGTAGTTGGTCACAAAAGAAAACGATTGATATAGATAAGATGTGAAACATGCACCGAGAGTGAGATACAACTCCACTACATTACCTGATTCTTTGCCTGCTTCATATCTTCGATGTTTAAGGGCCTGAAGGAAATTTCTCTGTCCTCTTTCTTGTTAGGTGTATTTGAAGCCTCTTCTGAATTCTGTTCCTCCTCAACTCTCTGTTTTTTCTCCTGGAAAGAGAACGGCAATTTAGATAGGAATTCAAGTTTGAATCTTAGTAATAAAAAACACAAAAGGAAGAGTGAAGAGAACATTTTCCTATGAAATAGAAATGTGGAGAAAATTACCAAATCTTTAAGTCTCTCCCTTTGAATAAATTCCCTAACAGGGCGATAAGCTGCCGTCGTGCACAGGTTCTGTTTTCAACAAGTTTCATCAAAAGTTAACTTTAGCTGTCAACACATAAAATTATAAACTTCAGTAACAAACATACAGACCTGGAGGTCACTTCCACTGTATCCTTCTGTCATGGTTGCAAGCTCCTTGAAATCTAGTCCTTCTTCGACCTTCTCCTTCGACAAAAGTGTTGCCAGGATTTTTTCTCTGTTCTCCGAGGATGGGAGACCAACCATAATTCTGTAAACATCAGGCATTAATATTCAGGCATGTGCAACTTTTTCATCACAATACATTTGATTAAGTTATCCTAATAATTAACAGCATCAAGAATCAGGATACATTTAACAAATGATATTCAATATTTAAACATTGTGGACTTGTCATCAACGCTTTTAAACAATTCATTCCTTCTGACAACTTTGCACTTGTGATCGTAATCACAGGATAGTAGCTAGTGAGTATACTCTGGCCCGTTGTGTACTGCTAATTATTGTCACTGTCAATCTTTTAACACACAGAACATACCTGCGTTCAAACCGCCTTATAATTGCTTCATCAAGATCAAAAGGCCTGTTCGTTGCAGCCAGAACAAGGATCTGCTCACCAGGTTTGGTCAACAACCCATCCCAGTGGGTCATGAACTCATTCTTGATCTTCCTCATCGCCTCATGCTCCCCAGCTCGGGTTCGCTGCCCTAGCATACTATCAACCTCATCCACAAAAATAATTGTTGGTGAGACCTTTGCTGCAAGTGAGAAGAGAGCTCTAACGTTCTTTTCATCCTCCCCAAACCATTTTGAAGTGATGGTAGACATGGAAACATTAATGAAGCTTGCTCCTGCCTCATGAGCAATGGCCTTGGCCAGCATTGTCTTCCCAGTACCAGGAGGCCCAAACAACAATATTCCTTTGCAAGGCTTTAGAAGACCTCCTCCTTTGAAAAGATCTGGCCTTCGTAGAGGAAGCATAACTAACTCCTGAAGTGATTCTTTAATTTCATCCAGAGCGCCAACATCTGCAAAGGTTACTCCTATCTCATTTGCAGGAATAACCTCTGGTCTGATCCGCTTCTCAAACTCATTGTCAGGAGGAACGTCCTGTTAAACATATCGCATAATATTCAGCATTATTCAACACTGGGATGGGAAAAAGTAAAATTAGAGTGTCTAAGCTCCATATTGACCTAGAATATCATGGCCTTAATTAATAGACCATGAAAAGAGAGAAATGTGTAGTGACTAAAGCAAACCTATTAGACTAGGAATGACACCATGTTTAGTCGTCCGTTAATTGCGTACAATCAGTCTGAATGGTTTGGTTTTAGTGGAATCACACAGGGACTTCATATACTTGCATCAATAGCTAGCGAGAAAATGACCAAATTTATCAAGGGGCGTCAACAAAAGACATCATGAACACTGCTAAATTAACTGTTGGAAGTCATAACACTCGGTATCAATTTCTATTAAAAAAGTAGATTTTTAGACCTTAAATTATAATTACTCGAGATAAAAATATTTTGACATGTGCAGGAGTAGGTCTTAAATAAACTCACGTGCCAATATTATAAAAATTTTACTTACAGGAACCTTTGACGAAGAGGACGGAGTATCACCATCCTTCTTCACCACTGGGACAGATTTCTCTCCTTCGCCTTTGCTTTCGGGAGCAGAAGTTTCAGTTTTTGATCCAGGTTTCACACCAGTTGCATTTTCCCCTTCAGCTTCCTATAATAAAATCAGATACTGCAATCAGATCCCTGCCACCATATTGACAGAAGAGGAACTTAAAAAGGAAAAAAAAAAAAGACCTTCTCAGGTCCAGCATTTGCTTCCAGCTTGAGAGTATCTTTACCATCACACTTATCTCCATGGAATATACTCAATCCATGGGATAGACTGTTCCATGACAGAAATGGTAAGAGTTAAACAATGACCAAGTAAAATAGAAAGAACCTGATTTAAGTATGGATCTAACCTCTTGGATGAAATAATAAGCTTTCCATTTCGGTATTCAGGATTCTTGGTATTCATCAAGTGAAAAGAAATTGCTGATACCACAATCTCTTCAATGTAATTACTGAGAACCACCGTGTCTGAAAGGCATATTGAACCCAGATCAGCACATTCAAGATCATTCGCTGAAAGTACCTCAGTGATGTGGTTTCTGTTATCTTGATACTGGATCATTTTCATGTCTTCCTCCAGTTGGGATTTCCAACTGACAAGTTGATTCTCATCTTCAGGCGCCTTGATGTCAATGTTGTAGGGGAATAATTGGGTGAGCCGCTCGTCTACTTCACCATAATCATTATCCTGATCCAGCATCCGTGAACCAAGAATTAACACTGGTCCAGAGAGTTTGTTCAACATTTTTTGGAACAAGGTGTATATCCTTTGTGATCGAAAGACTATGCTCTCAACATCCCTGAGATAGAGGACAATGGGACTGGTCTTCGATACTGAAACTAGAACCTGAATGGTGTAGTAAACATCAAACCAGACTCGTCAATACTTTCAAGAAAGATAAAGACCCAATGAATTGATTTTAGCATAATTTAGCAAGCAGAACCATCTAAAGGATGCTAGAGAGATTTGAATGTGCAACACATTAAAGAGACTACCATGTAAAGAGACTGTATGAGAAGTTTCTCATCAAAAGACCAGCTACTGTCGCGCTTGATTGAAGCTGAAAAAAATGGAAGAAACCATGAGAGACGGCTAAGGGGAAAAAAAACATATTTTCGAAATCTCTCTATTAGCTAGTGTCTAATGAAATTCAAAATATTTGCAGGGGCATGCAGTGATTAAATTATTGTAGGCAATCTGATGATAAAAGATTACCAACTGCAAAAAAATGATCCACAATTGGCAGTATACCAATAAGAGTAATGAAACAGCTCCGTCTTAATCTCCAAAGTACCAAGCACCACATTCTACAAACTCAGCTCTATCTAGCATTCTAGCACAAATGCATAAGTACACATTTCCTACCGAGTCCTGACACCATCTAAAGATTTTGTGACTCATCATTTCAATGATCTTCTACAAAAGTGTGAAAGAAAGCATGTCTAACATTTCTTCCAACCATTAAATCTAACTTTTCCAACCAAGGCGTATAAAAGTAATTATTGATTTGAGTTTTACATGCTACTTTCTTCTTCATTTCACAAAGTGAACCATTAATTTGGAACGAAGCCAGAAAGACTACATTGACAAGTATACATCTAGGACAGCTCTCAGGGATATTAAAGTTATAGATAACAACCTGGATTACTAGAAGTGGACTGCGAAGCCAGGCTACTGATAGCAGATGCAGCAGAGGCATTTCTACGAAGCTTTAATGGATTATTACCAATTTCCCTGGAAAAACAGATAAAATAATGATGAGAATTGAGAAGTAATATGACTGACTAAAAGGTACAACATGACAACTCATTAACCTCATATAGCATACCTAGATCTAACATCCACTCCACTACTTTGCCTCCGTAATGTGCCTGAAATGTAAGAGTATCAATGGAACTACAAGAAGAAAAATATAAACAGGAGGAGAGGATATATATGATGAGTATTAATGAAAAATTAATGAATGAAAATTAAAGAATCCGGTGTTCGGTAGGTGGGGCAATGTCATTGCAAATCCATGGTAGTATATAATTGCAAATTTTTAAAGTGGAGAACCTTCTATAACACTAGTGACCTATCATCCCTACAATGTGGAACTTCAGTTTAGATCTGTAGGCAGATTTCTATAATAGGTGACCCTCCAGCGAGCAAAGGAAAAAAGAATGCCATCCAAATTTTCACCAATTGCATAGAAAATAATATGTAAAGAACATTTCTCTTATATACCTTTGGTTTCTACACTTGGTGTAAGCATTGAAAATGAACCGAGTAAGCTAGACATCCGTTCCAGTGTTGTTTCAGAGATGGATCTCTTGAAAGACTGCAAAAAGTAAGATAAGTATCCGAAAAGGAAAAAAATTCCACAAAAATAGATATTTCTCAAGGGCACTACTGCATGTGTCGAACTCTCTACCACTTGACTGGGAGTTCAGCAAGCATGAGAAATCACTAGGAATAAATATTGAAACAGCAAGCTAAGTATTTGTCAGACAAACTTACTGGTTCTTTAGTTAGAGAACCATATTTGCTTTGGATCTGTAAAACACAGATGTCAAACATCAGCACAATAAGCATAAACTACATGCAAACTAAAACAAATGTATGCAATCACCTTAAGCGCAAAGTCAGTTACATCTAACAACAGCAGCTTGGCTTCAAAGTAGTGTGCCAAAGCCTTGGCAAGCATTTGCTGGTAAAGCTCTTTAAAATCAAAGATATTTAATCACGAGGTTAGAGAACTGATGTATGACGATAAACGCCATCAAGGTATATCAGATGGATGACATATTCAACATAACGTACCAGCAGGCCCTGAGAGCAAAATAGAGCGACTTGCAGGGGAAAGGTTCCGAGTGTGCTTGGAGAATTCAGCTTGCTTCAAATGCACATAGGCAGCACTTGTCAACAACACTCGTGTTTGCTCACTGTCATAAACATCACCAAACAAGGCTGTGACAAAAAACTCATTCAAATAGAAAATTATACTTATAAACATAGAAAATATGCTACTTCACAAAACAACATTTCAGAGTAGGATAACATTAACTCCGTACTATTACCCATTAGCTGGAATAGTACAGTCGCATAACAATGTCAGCCTAGATCCTGTTGTACATACATATTGTTTTCTGTATGATAGTACTTGCAGAAATTGTGCAATGCAAAGTGCACAGTACTAGCATCTTTATTGGAGCCTGAAACAAAATCTCAGAAGAGATAACCAAAAGAGAGAGGAAATACATAGGAGTACACAAAAGCATGCTCTTACAGTGATCTTCCCTTCCTTAAAAGCTTCCATTTCCACATGGCCAACTTTCTATTGAACCTATCCACTACCAAGTCCGGAATAGCTTTCAACTTGTAATGAGATCCAAAAAGCTAACCCACAACTCCAACATCTACAAACATAACAAACTTCTGCAACTTTATAGCCACACATTTTAATTTTGGAGCAAACAACCCTTACACATGGTGCCATTTTAGCTTCCCATTCTTTGATTCTCTTACAAAAATGAAAATACAATTCTACGATGGAAATTTGTGCATGCTTAAAACATCTACAATGATTCCTTTATGGGCCTTCCTTGGGTCCTTTTGAGAGCCAAGCTTATATGGTGATGTCACATCTTGTTGGCGGAAGCTTCAACAATGGATGAACATCATATGGTCTAGCAGTTCCCTGAAAATTCACTATCCATTGGACTTATTCCCTAACCCCTTAAATCCCCTTTTGGGAACTGAAGGTGGGACAAGACAATGAGCTCAACCTGCCCAAGGCTTGACCAGTAGGTCACTGAAAATTGATTATCCCTAAAAATTCCCTGCAATTTTCTCCAAACTTAACAACGTCGTTATGAGCCGTAAAGCTCTGTGCCTACTGCGACTTGGTAGAAGTGAGCCGTGTGGCACCAAGAATGTCGTCCAAAAATTAATCTCTATTAACCATTATGTATTGCACAGGACCCATAGTGTGGCACCATACCACGCGAGGACACAGTTCGACATACTAAATTTTGGCCTCTGAAATAGCCTTGTCTCTATCCATATATCATTCTGTACACGGTCCATTACATGCTAGTGGCTCTTGAGAATAGCTCTTAGAGTCATAGTAGCAATCTAAGAATAGAGACGAAAGGATTATATTCAGAACAATCCAAGTGCTACAAAAATCCCACATTGAAATCTTTTATCACCAAAGTGTTCCTAAAAAAGAATTTTGATTCTCAAGTCATTTTACAATCAGATTCGAGGAGTTATATTATGAACCAAATCTGAATCTGCTTATGTTTTTTACTGAATAAAACTACCACCACTAATATAGAGGGCTGACTCCAAAGAGTTTATGTTCCACATTCGGATCCTACAACCATATAAATTCACAACTCTCATAATTTACAAACTTTCCAACAAATAAATTAATTTTTCCTGAAAAAAGTTTAAAAAAAAAAAAAAACAATTCACTGGTCTCATCCATGTCAAGTCCTCATTCTGTATAAAATCTAGTCCTTTCGTTTATCAAATAATAAGATCTTCGTCATTCAAAACAAAGATTTTTTTTTTTTTAAACAATAAAAAAAATTAATAAAATAACTACCAAGACACTGAATAAAAAAGGCGTAAAAGGGAAAAAGGTTGAAACCCCACCATAAGCAAACCCATGAAGAATATCTTGAAAAACCCACATGCCTAAAAAAACAACCCATCCTAGATTATTATTATTTTTTGCCAAGTGAACAAGTTGTTGTATTGATAATGTAAATATACCAAGTACAGTTACATACTTACATATCGGGTTAGTAAAGGTGGTGTCTTGAAACCAAATAAACAATTTCCAGTGTCTTGAAATCCTCGTATACAGATGATCAATAGTAACATAAACAATATATATAAGAATTGACAGTCTCTTGATTTATTTACCTGAGGTAATAAGGAAATTCATCAAAGGTTACGTTACTATCCCGTCCATCAACCATCTGTCTAAGCAATTCTTGTTCCATTCTTTCTAAAGTAATTGCATTCGATGCAGGATTTGAACCAGTCCAATTACTAACTACTGTCTGTCCAGAAGCCAATCCAAGCCCAACTCCTACACCTAATCCTACACTTAATGCTGACATCAATATATGTTTCTGTTCCATTATGATTACTTCTTCTTCTCCCTATTTTTCTTAACATGCAGTTACAAGACTGGGAAGAAAGTGGTGGTTATAGAAATGGATCAGGGTGAAAATGGGAAGAAAATGGTCGGAGAGAAGTAGTTATAGTTCTCCCGCTATTTGAGGTATGTCCTTTGGTTTTTGAGTTTTTTCAGGAACTACGGGTGTGGTATTTATTAACTTTGTGTTGCAATAAAAAAGGATAAAGGGGAATGTTACGTGTCACGTGTTTAACGGCTTTCAGACTTGAGTTTTACTTTGTACAGCATGCATCGTGTCTCCTTTTTAAGATTTCCTTTTTAGGAGTTTTCTTTTACTTTGTTTGACACTCGAGAAGTTGCGATCCGTTACTCCACCAAATATATAATTAAATGTGTAGCAGTATGCTGATAAACTTTATGAAACGTTAGAACATTTTTAGGTGAGATACTTTTCTAGCATTAGACACTAAATTTTTAATAATTTGAAGTTTTTTTATTTTCGGAGAGTCACATGTTGATGAAAACATAAAAAAAAACACCAAATCGGCCAAAATTTGGTTCTAATTTTGGTGTTGTATCAAATCTCTCACGCCGCAGTTTTAGAAAAACCGCACGGTTTTTCTAACATTGTATGGGCTTTGGCTTCTATAACGCGGTTTTGCCAAAATTGCGTGACAGATTTGGAAATAAAATAAATAAGAAAGTTAATGTGCAACACATCACACGGTTAGACTATATGGCGTAGTTTATCTAAAACCGCGTCATTTGATGTCGAAAATTTGATATTTCTCTTAAAATTGGTTAGTATTTTTTTGGTTTGGTTAAAATATTTAGTGTTTTCTTAGATTCTCTTCTAAAGATGTTTTTATCATTATTATTTTGTTAACATTCATGATTCATGTGGTTAGTGTATGTGTTAGATATTTGAAAGAATCTGATATGATTTTCGGGTAATATAAGGTGATCAATAAAGCCGATTACTAATAACTCGCTAAGAAAGAAAGAAGAATGCTATGATTAAGGACTATAGTTAGAAATTTTTATTTTAATGGTGATGATGGTAATGGTTCCATGATATGATTAAGGACTACAGTTGGAAAATATTATTTCAACGGTGATGATGGTAATGGTTCATTGGTTCTGTCAAAATAATTTGAAATTACACCCAAGTTTTTTTTTGGAAATTACAACCAAGTTGATGTAAAATCCAACTAAATTTTTTAGGGTAAACCTCCTTTATAAATTATAATAACTAGTACAATAAGAAGAAAAATTACATATTAAAGCCTGATCATTAAGGGATTGTGTTGTTATTTATGGATAACTAAATTATAATGAGACGATGAATGTTTTTTATTTTAGTTTTTCTATAGTAATTAAACTAAGATTTGATTTTGTGGTGAAGTTATTAAACTTCTGGTAAACTCTGGACTCGGTAGGAGAAAAATGAAAAAGTTGAAAAAATAATTAGTATACTTTTGGCCCTTACCCAATGTATAGAAATGGTTGGAGAAAAATGCACAAAATATTATGAGAGAAAAATATATAATTCGTAAATCTGGTATGGAGGCTAGCATATCTATGCTCCGAATAAAAACATGGCTGGCTCTTTCATGTGAGCAAACCATCAATTAAATGTCGCCTACTGCACCGTAATAATAAGCCGATAAGCTTACACAATTAGAACATTGGTGTTAGTGGATAATAGGGGTGGGCAATGGGCCGGGTCGGGCTTGTCCGGTCCTAAACATTTAAAGCCTTTTAGTTATTAGGGTCGATAATAGGGGTGGGCAATGGGCCGGGTCGGGCTTGTCCGGTCCTAAACATTTAAAGTCTTTTAGTTATTAGGGTTGGGCTAGCTCGGCCCTAAAGTCCCCATAGGGTCGGGTCGGGCCGGGTCATAAGTCTAAATTTCAAGCCCTGACCCTACTCTAAACCCTTTTTAACAGTTTAGGGCCGCGTCAGACTGGGCCTATATATTTTATTATTTTTATTGCATCAGTTTTAAAACTCATTTATATTACAAAAAAAATTCAAAGATTTGCAAACTCAAAGTCCCACCACTTTAAAATTTGAATAACAACCAATCTAGTAATAATTTTTGATAAGTCCAACAATTTAAAATCGATATCCACAATCTAATAAATCAAGACATGTAGAGACTCATATTTATATTTCAAAATTACGCTTAAAATCATAAAACACATTTTGGAATGAAACTTTCAATCGACATAAACCGTTATTTCAGACTCAAATCTCACCAAAATTATATTTAACATTGAATAACACAAATACAAATAAGAGTATGGAATGAGTTTTCTTGACATCAACCTATTTTTCATTAAAGCTAGTGCCTGCTCATTATTATTTCTTGCATTAGGTTTAGGTTAATCGAGGAGTTGTGAAATGACGTGAGTTGTGAGATATAAACAATTAGGTTTACAAGTTTTTATGATATAAGATAAGTTATTAGAAGACTTCATACGGTAAGTGATAAATTACAGGACGATGTTATTTTAATTAAAAATATGTAATGAGGAGTTGGATAGTTTTAGTTGTGTATTTTATAAATGAAATTATAACTACGGCTTGGTTGGGGGGTTAGTTAGGGTTCGGGCATATGTTTGAACCTTAGCCTCGACCGCCTTTAAGAAGCATTAGGGCCGGGTTGGTCCTGTCCTAAACTCTGTGAAGGTTTTAGTTGTAAAGGCTTTATAGGGCTTAGAATCGGGTCGGTCAGGGCCGGGTTAGAGTCGTTAGGGCCAAATTCCCACCCCTATTGGATAACCCTTGAAATTATTGAAATTTACTGTACTCTATGGTGCAAACTGTAAAGTATATTGGGCGATTGGTTATCAACTCAATCGTGAATCATTAGCATGTGTCCAAATTTAGGTGCCAGCATTTTAACTTACAGCTTTTAATTAAGGTTTGATTAAGGTGTGGATTCATTGCAACAATGCAACGTGACAATTAATGTCAAAGTCTATTTTTCTATAGTTTGTCCCCCAGTTGTCCAGTCGAAAGTAGGACCAGTCCTTGATATCCAAGTCAGCAAAAGGTGGGCTTTTAGGTACGCATCTGAGGATCTTCTTTTCCTTATTCTTTTTGAATGAAAAGGTCTTAAAAAAGTAATGGATATCTACGTGTTAGCTGCACATTTCCGCAACAAAATAATTGACGCGTGGAAAGTAGATATTGTGCAATCTGGTATTGTGTTCTGTAAAGTAAATGGTGGACAAAAGAGAAATGCCAAAAGTTACCAAACTTACCAACTACACCAAGGATCGGAGCTAAGGCTGAGTCCAATGTCCACGCATACTCCTAAAATAGAATGGGAAGTGGTGGAAATTATCTCTTCATCCGGATTTTACTCTGTATACAGAGAGAGAGAGTGTTTTTAGAAATGTGGAGTGTATTCTAGGGCACTTGAAGTGGAGTCAAATGAAAACGATACAAATAGTGTCACTTCGCCACTTGAAGTGGCGCAGAAAAGATAAACGCTTCATTTGGCACCATTTTAAGTGGGGTATAATGGTTTTTATTAAAAAAAAAAATTTGTTGTTGTTGAAAAAAAAATGAGTTTCAAACTAGGCCAATTGAAGTGGCGTAATATCTTTTAGACCATTGGATCACCAAAACCCACTCTCTATACCACTATTTTTTTTTAAGGAACAAAAATAAGAAGTTGATTACCATTGGACTAAGACTAAAATTTCTTCACTTTCGCTTACTTGGTTCAACTTGTCACCTATCTGAATTGACCAATTATTTCACTTTTATTATCTGATAAGTTCTCTCCTTGTTTCAAATTATAAATTGTTTGTGACTTGTCATGCATGCATAATTTGATAACTCATTTTAAATATTTAGTTACACATGTTTGAACCACACTTCAACAATATGAAAAATTGAACAGAGCAAAACTTTGTAGATAACAATATGAATAAAGAAGATGATATTTTTTAGAATAAAACAAATAACAATCAAATAAATTACTCTTGATGATTGAGGATTGCAAGTGCAATGTCATGAAGGCGAATTTCACCCTTGTCAAAATGCTCACAATTATTTTTCAGGTGTCGTATTCCCATGGTACAACAATCAGTTACTTTGAAATCATAGCATCACAACTTTAAAACCCTAGCTAACCTTTGAATGAATTTTTGTACTCTCAATGAAACTTTATAAATCAATAATGAAAAAAGATATTGATGATTCTGTTACTTTCAAAAGTTATTTTATCTTCTTCAAAGATCTTTTTCAGGCTTATTTTGAAATAACAAAACAAGGGTTTAAATAAAATGAGTGTTTGTTCCAATAGTCACTTTTCATCTCTTCAAGCATGTCTATCTAATACAATGTTTAAAGAGTTTTATAACATACATAAAATAGAATTGCAGTCATCCAAAAAGCAATCGTCAGTCACTTCTTGATAATTGTTTATGCAGGGGCTGGACCAGGCTTCAGCCTGGGGTCTTTTTGCTGGAAAAAAAAATATTATTGTTACAGCCCGAATTTCCAAACAATTAAAAAGAATGAATATTTGAAATATAAATATCTCAAACATCACTCGTTTTAATTGTCTAGAAACCCAGGCTATGACGGGGGGATACAACACATGTCAAAACCTAAAACCCACATCACAACAGAATCAACTTAACAACAAAAATCTCCAAATTCCTCAACTATCATTTTATTAAAAACTTTCTTCCATCCCAATACAAACATAAACAAACTTTAAGAATAACAATTTCCAACATCGTATTCTCATGTCATATAAAAATGTAACCTACGTTATTACATCCTTCCAAAAGATCAAACCTAATAAACTAAACTCCCAGACTGCTCCAGGCGAGAATCCAAACCACACGCCGTGGTTCCACTGCCTTCCACCTATGTTCCCAATAACACACCCACGTTGCCAAAACAAAGCAAACATGGGTCAGCAAAAATGGAATTTGCTGGTATGAGTAGACTAACCACATATAAACATTCAAAACTTTTCTTATCCCACTAACACTTTAACTCTATCATAACCTAATCATTCTCACTGGAAGACAGTAGTTCATTATCTCAACCGACATAGTTCTTCCCAAGAAAAACTTCCATTATCTTAACTCATTTTAATAACTCATTTTAATATCTAAATCATTGAATTAAAACTTACCGATATCCACCGCTGTATAAGGGTAGGACCGCGTCCATGCACAAAATGTTATTAAGTCCTACCATCCTGCAAAAGAAAGTTAGAACTTCTATATACCATATGTAGATATTATATTAGGTATTCAAACGTAAACCCAAACACTCGCATAATCAAAGAATACAGCTAACCCGCAAGGCGAATACCTTAGTTCCTCTCTAGGGTAGTCCAAACAATCTGGTCATTCATGGCACATTCAATGAATACCCGGGTCATTCATAGCACATTCAATGAATATCCATAGATAACGCTAACGGGCCATTTATGGCACATTCAATAAATGCCCACCTAACCTATGACATCAACAGTCATAAAACTCAATTCCAAAACTTGAGGCGTGGAGAGTTCTAAAAGGTTGCGGTAAATTTATTTACGCATTATTGAACTTTATTGTATATATCATTTCAGAGAACGAATGAGTATCTTGATTCCTGTATTTTTTTTATTTACGTGTTATTAATTTCAGGGATGTCTTAGTGTCATAACGTTGCATATTATAAAGTACTGCAAAATCACATAGTAGTTAATACACATACACTGATACACACGTATATATAGAGGTCTTAGCCGAAAGTCAATTAATAGCCCTAGACCTATCTTAATAACCCAAATCATAATCCGAGTTAAAATATCAAATTGGGTTAACTGGTCAAAGTCAACCCTAGTCAACAGTCAACTCTAGTCAAAGTCAATACGTCATTGTCAAAGTCAAACTGTCATTTCCATGTTCGACAGGTTCGGTGTAAAGTCCTGAATTATTATTAAGGGTAATTGTGTAAATTTCATATCAAATCTAGGGTCATTTATGTAAATTGGTCGTCGGGTTTATGTTTCAAACGTACTGGATGAAACTTAACTCCGACTCATAAGGCACGTTAGGTAAGCGACTATAGGCGGAAATTTGGCAAAAATGTCGGTTAGCGGCTTTTCCGCGTCGAAGCTGGCACGAGTTAACAGCTTACACGCATGAGTGGGTTATTGTCATAGCCTGAGGTGAGATAGAATATAGCAGATTAAATTTAGCGGGATAGGCCGAAAAATAATCAAGACGCTAAGTCGAATTAGTGGGGGTTAGCGTTGATTAGGACCTTAAGCTTAATGTATTGGGCTTGGGCCTAAATATATCGGCCCAACTAGAGAAAAGAAAAAAAAAACCCGAAATCGCGAAACCGAAAATCGCGCAGACTCAATTCTCTTCTTCCCCAATTCGCTATTACTAAAACCTAAGAGAGAGAAACTTAATTCTTCCCAATTTCAGTAATCCAAACCTATAATTCGTCACCCCAATCTTAGTAAAACAAAAATCGCACCAAACGAAATCGCGAAAACAACCCAAATCGCACCCATCTTCCCCAATTTTCTTAATCCTTTAAACCTAAGAGAGAGAAACACGAATTCGCCAAAAATTCCATCGATTCAACCTCAATTCCTCACGCCCAAACCTTAACAACACTCAACCAAGCGTGGGAATTCAAAAATTATTGATTTTATGTGCATCTTGTTGCCACGCCGCCGTGAGTTAAT
Organism: Coptis chinensis; assembly: GCF_015680905.1. Taxonomy (NCBI): domain Eukaryota; kingdom Viridiplantae; phylum Streptophyta; class Magnoliopsida; order Ranunculales; family Ranunculaceae; genus Coptis; species Coptis chinensis. The sequence continues at coordinate 116,359,918 of NC_141458.1, read as the reverse complement.
TTGCTTCAATTTCGATTTCTTGAGGGTGTGTGATCTTTGAAATGGATTGTATTAGGGGGTGTTGAAGGTCGGCAATAGCAAATGAACGAGTTTGGAGTGGAGTGAAACATGGTGGAGTCGAAAAATTATTTGAATTAAGGCGTGTTTTTACGAAGGTGAGTAATTTGGTTTCAAACGATTAGTTTAAACTTCGTTTTAGTGGTATTGGATGAAAGATATTTGAATGGGTTGGTTGTACACTTCGCGCAAAGAGTTCGGTTGGAGAAGGAGAGAGCTGCGATTTTGGTGAAGCAAATGAGCTATGAACGATTGTTCTTTGCTGACTTGGTAAGAATTTGGTTATTCATTACAATTTCAAGAGATTTATGTCGATTTATAACCGATAAGAATTGATGGAGTAATGATCGAGGGATAAGGAACACCCAATCGATTTTATTAATAGAATTAATGTTAATGGAGAAGTGGAGAATGGGTTGTAGTTAAAATTTGAATTTGAATTGAGGCGTGATAGGATTGGCGTCGATGTGTGGGCTACCGATGGCTCGAAATAGCCGTAGAGACCGTCCGAGTTACGATGCGAGAAATGGCCCAGTAGCTCTGATATGATCCGTAGTTAGATAGAAAGTTATCCAAACCAAATTCTTAACGCCGAATTCTTCTCGACTTACACTAGATAAGAATTCCTCGTTGTTCGATCAATTCTAATAATCGGCGTATTTGTATATGCTATTATAGGAATGAATTCGAGTGGATTGGGTTAAGCGGGATTGATTCGATTAAAGTGGGGCGGAGGAGAACGAGAGCTTGCTAAGGTAGGAACCTACGCACCCAATATATAGTCCGCTTATTTTCATGCATGATTTGAGTTGTTTAAAATGTTAAGAAATAGTTTGCGTATCAACCATGCATGTATATATGATATTCATGTTTTGCATTGTAGTTTTCCTCGATATGAATTAAGTATATGGATAGTTTTCGTGAAATGGGTTTTCTCAAAAAATCGGGTAGGGATTGTTTCTTTGTTAAAAGTGAAAAACTGGTTTTAGGAAGGCTCGCGTCTCTTGTCTCGATGGGGAGGCAGAGATGGATTTTGTAATGCGGGTAAGGATTACCCGGTTGTTTGTAACTAGGTGCGAGGTTCGGATTGGTCCCGGATGGTTGTGTTATTTACGATGATTCGCCGTTTGGGAATCATCGGTTTGTTATTACTATGATCGCCCGTTTGGGGAGTCATAGGTTGTTCTCGCCGATTTCGGAAATCCGAGAACTCACACCTATATAATCAACAGCTTTAAAAGAAAAAAACTAGATATGTAACTAGAGTATTTGAAAATAATCCAGTATCTGAGTATATATATATAGATATTACTATGTTTATCACGAGGAGATTTAGAAAAGGAACTGTGAATTCCTATAAAGAAGGAACTGTTGTCGCATTTCCGGAGACGGCAGTTCGCTCTAGGATTCCAACTGTGGTGTACACCTTTCGAGGTGGTGGGCCACCTTTAAAGGGATGCATCAATTGGATGTAGTCCGAATTCCTTTTCTATTTTTCTAGATAACCATGCTTGTAGTGTCACTGTATGGTGATTAGCTTGAGTGGGGTTACATGTTACCTCGATGAGGTTTTAGGCCGCCGAGTGAGAGTTTAGTCCACTCTGGATGTGTGTCGATCCCGAAAGCGGTCTGCGTCGTCGAACGGTTGACCACCGTAAGTTAGGTGGCGACCGGGGGGTCGTGGTCCACGAGGCCCACCGAGCCCTAAAAGCTTTGGGGATTTTGTGTGTAATGTAACACAACAACGGCATTTCATCTCCTGCCGGTAAAAAATCGAAAAAACATGGTGCATGGTTCACACCGGGAAGTATCTTGAACCGAGATTGCCTGCGGATCGGGGGATGAGTACCGGTCGTACCCTCACCATTCTAATAGGATCGCAAATGCCACAATAGTTGTATGATGATTGTGAAAACTCTATTTTATATATCAAATGAGCATGTCAAGAGGATTTACGCTAGTTAGTGATGTATATATACCTAGTCACAATATTTGAATACTATTATAGAAACCCCGCATGTTTTAAATGTTTTCTATAAGTAAACTATTTATTGGCTATGTGCGTTTCTCTTGGGCATAGTTGTTTGCTCATCCTACTTAACATTTCGCATTTGAGCGATTCTTGCGGAGGAGGGTTTCCCTAACCCTAGTGATGGCGGTGTATGGTGATTTGGGAGGATTTCCCCATGCTTGACGAGAGGCGAGTCAAGTTTATATTTTGACCAGTATAGAGATGACCTAGGTTATTCTTTTCTTTGTATATAATGAGCCTAGCTCTTTTCCTTTGGTTGTATAGAAAGAGACTAGTTTCTTTTGTTGTATATATAGAGCTAGGTCATTTTGATGTAATAATCGTATTTGCAAATTTCTCCTTGTTTTGTAGTTATATCGTCATATCCCCTGTAGTAGTTAGAGTTAAGTGTAGTATATATGGTTGTTGGATGTATGTATGGTTGGAGGAATGAATTATAAGATGTCCGGGGTTTATGACCGAAGTTATGACGGGTTTTAGGGTTTACTTAACGTCCGATCAAACAAAGGAAACTCTGCCAAAATTTTCGTAGAATCGGGATAGGTGTCACGCCTCGAGATTCATTCCACGCCCCTGATGCGTGTTGGGTCTCGCGTGACATTCGGGGTCATAGCCATGGTTCATGGCTAAGATCAATGTCATGGCTCATGGGCTCATGACTAAGGTAATGGTTCGTAATCTAACCGCCAAGCCCAAACCCTAGAACGAAAAGTCTAAAACCAACTTATTTATTCCACGACCCAATTGGATCTATATTAAGTCCCATGGACCTGCCCTAAGCAAATATTAAAATTGGCCCAAAACTTTAAAACTGGCTACCAAAACTCAACCGAAGTTCGCCCGAATTTTTTATCTAAACCGCCCAATCAAAACAAATGAAATGGGCCCATAGACTAAAAATGAAACTTTTTTAGTGTTTACCACTCCTACAATGTCAACTAAACCACCATGGTGTTACGTAAGATATATTTATATTTTCCTTAAAAAATGATCTTTTATTCTTTTTCATGTTGACAAATCGGTGTTCGATATCTTTGCTTCCTAAAATGTAGACTTTCTTCAATTCATAAAAAATATATTTTCTCCACAATAAAAATAAAATAAAAATAAAAATCATTAAGTTTTTGTTTCCTAACAAAATTTCTATTGCTTTATTTTCAACATTGATCTCGAGGTGTAAGATTCAATCTCAGTCACCACATAATTTTTCCCATATTAAATCCATACTGCAATTCATAACAGTTTTTATTATGTTATATATTGATTGTAGTTGGTCGAGAGTTTTTAATTGGGTCGTCATAGGGGGCATATATTTATTAAGGTTTCCCTTTGAAGTGGGAATTATGCCCTAGGTTGCACACTTGCACCTTGTGAGTGAGATTCTCTTTCACGTTTGTATCTTATTTACATGAAAATTCACTTGTTGTAATTTATAATTGCAATTTCAAACAGAATGTTCGAATTTCAACGAATATTTCATTCAAAATAAATCAAAAAGAAAACAAAATCAAACAATTAATTAATGTGTTTGAATTCAAATTTTTTGAAATTTGGTCGAAACTTATCAAAATTGTGGCAAATCTGGAAAAAAAACCCAAATTATAGGTTCAACATACTAGATGCACAAAAGAAAATGGATATATATAAGTGTTATACATCTTAAAACCTCGCTTGTGACATATAAACCTACATAATGGATTGTGTGATACCCTTGGGGCATGACTCTGATGAGAGTATGATGGAAACACACCTAGCCTGGTGATCGGCGATAGTTGCATCACAGTGTGGTCCACTTTACTAAGATGGATGTCCAGCCAAGATCTTGGTTATAAATAAGACGGATGTCCACGATTTTGGTTATGAGTAATTATTCACCAAAATCTAACATCGAGCTCTTTTCAAGCACACTTGCGTGATGGTCTTATGGGTTGATGAGAACTTTGTAATTAATGATACTCATATATAAGTAGATCGAGACTTCGAGGATGGGCGACATGATAGGAAGTCCCATCATGATAAAAACTTCCTATCATCATGATAAAAAAAGGAGGTCTGCAATGACTAATCAAGGAGATTATCGATCAACAACGTGTAGCGATAAGGCGCATTGTTAATTATTGGCGACTGATTATTTACTTAATTGTAATTATTATTTTGTTGCATATGGTCATCTCCACCACGAACATCTCTGCAAGCTCATTCATTTATGAGTTGTCTACCCCGAGGATATTCTCATAGGGACGAGATCCGAGACCGTTGGATGTGTGATCCAACGGTCTGAAAATAAAAAACAAACTCACATTCTCTCTCTTCCTTTTTGTTTTTGATTTTTGGACCGTTGGATGTTTGATCCAACGGTCTCGGAACCCTCATCTCTATGAGGATATTCTCGTGGTAGCCCAGGCCTTCATGAGTTCGTCCCCGAGGATATTCTCATAGGGGCGAGATCCGGATCCGGATGTGTGATCCAACGGTCCAAAATAAAAACAAACTCACATTCTCTCTTCCTTTTTGTTTTGATTTTCGGACCGTTGGATCACACATCCAACGGTCTCAAACCATCATCCCTATGAGGATATTCCGTCATACACTCCACGTCCGCTTTTTTTCGGCCGAGATTGTTCAAATGAGATGATTTGTAAGAGCATATTGGAGACTTAGGCGTTAGTTAGGCCATGTCCACTGAGAAACAAAACTTCACAGACAGACGAAAAATAACTTCCTCTGAGAAATGGATTTATTGTTCTTGCTTATGAAAAAAATTAAAACATCATCCTCTGGCTGAGTAGAGCTCTGAGTTCAATCATAGCTAAGGATTTCAAAATCGTCGGAATTCTAAACGTTCCAAAAACCATAATCAAGTGAGCGGAGCAAACGTTCTGGGCCGAGAGAGGGTGTGTGGCCCAAAATATCATTTGGTTGGTTTCTGTTTGTATGTATGTCCGCAATATCTCATCTCTTCTTCTTTTCCAAACACTCTTTCTCTCTCCTTCTTCTTCACCCCCCCCCCCTCCTCTCTCTCTCTCTGCAGCTCTGCGAACTCTTGAGGTCGGGTTCAAAAGTCATTCCAAAATCCACTTTGTTTGTGTTTGTTCGTATACCGCTCCAAACAAAAAAAAAAATCGCTACAGATTCCTTCATCCGCATTTTCTCACCTTACTTCACTTCTCCTCTCTAATTTATCGTCTCACCCAAAAAATCAACTCCCACAGACAACAACGTGTGTTTAAAACTAAATAAAAAGGTTTGATTTCAATATTGCTCTTCTCGCATGTGATTCTCTTTCCTGCCCCACCACTTGTGGGTTTGGTCCTTGTTAATTCTTTCTCGTCACTAGTCAGCCAAAAGGTAATCCAAATTTGCCGACACCCTTTTCAAGTTAGTCCCGATTTTTGAGTTTGCTTCATACGTTTTTGTGATTTGATTTTGATTTGGTGGTGTTTAGAATTCAAAAATTATTATTGATGCTCGTGTGTTTGTTAAATTGGGTGTTTATAGATATATTGCTCTTGAGCAAATACCAATAAATCGTGGTTTTGCACAAGGAGGGTGATACAGAATTTACAACTACCGATGCAAGATTCGAGGTTATTACCAAGCCAAAGATTCCCATTACTTAGGTAAAATAATTTCTTAACCCTTTTACTTATCTAATTACATGTTCACTAAATTGATGATGTTCAATTTGGTTGATTACTATTATCGATGTGTTTGGATCTTAGCATATGGTATTGGTCAAGTACTAAAAGGCAGAGTTCATCAATGTATGATTGCATGTTTCCATAGTTATTTGGTGACTCTTAGATGAAATTAGTGTAGAGGTACATTTTAGTCACGACCTTACAATCTCGGAGAATAGGATTTGTATAAGATGTTTGACTGAACTCAGACCGGTGTTTTGAGTTGTTTACATATCTAGTTCTCTGATGAACTGTAATCAAGTAAGACGTAGTTCATCTTGAGTGATTGAGTTGGAGATAGAGAGAATGTGAGCCTCCCCTTGAGAATGGAGAAGACGCATCCTTTTATAGGCGTATATCCCCCTTTTGTGCTGTTTTGATGATTGCTTTTATTTCTTCCGTTACGAAGTAATGATCTGTCATTAATAACGTTGTTGACTAGCTTGCAGCGGTTACGTTTCCTAAGTCGTTTGGACAACCTGACCTTAGGTCGTATGCACGACTTGCTTGTAATTTGGACACGTGGTCTGCCACGAGTGGTTGAGAGTGGAGGGTGCTGACAATTAGTAAAAGAGCTTATTGTCGGATAAATATCAACCATGAAACCACTCAATTTACAACCGAGCTTGGTGAATGATACTATGTACAAGTCGTATAACTCATGATTTATAACTTTCTGATTGAACGTGAAGAGTTGTTGATAATTCTGTATTTGGTGAAATGGATTTTTGAATTGTTATTGGAAAAGCTATGACTTGTTGTAGCTTGCGAGAATCGCTGATTCAACATGTCTTAACTAGGTTAATGAATCAGTATTTGGTGTGTGATTGAATATATTCTTGCAAGTTGTTTGATGAACTGCCGCATAGAGTTTGTTTTTTATTTGAGAAGTGGTGATACTTTAGCTAACTATCGATTCCCCTCTTCTTGATTATAGGTAATATCTATTGGTTCACTCGTTTGCTTTCTCTCTCTTTTTTTGAATTGAAGTATCAGGTGGGTGATGGGGTTTTATTATTTTGGTGGTGTTTGTTGTTTTTGGATGGTCCAATCACAAACTATGATTTCCATTGCCACTCCGTCAGCAAGGATTTTAAGGAAAGTGCAGACACAAGATAGGAATGAAATGCCCAATTTTTGGATGGACTAACAGATGTAACGTAACGGAGGCCTATAAACTAGCCCAAACTCATACAGACAGCGTGATCTAGAGTTCTGGACCTTCCACCTGAGTGTATTATGAAAAGCACAGGAAATTAAATTAAAGAGAGGGAAAAAGAAAACATCCCCAAATCTAATCCAATCCAGCAGTAAAGGAAGATCTAGCCTCTTTATTATAGTAGTACCCATAGCAGCCAACATAAAAAATGAGGAAGGACAATTTAAACAGTACAACCACCAAAACCCCAACCCCAATCCTAATGTCTCACCCTAATAATAATACAAAACCTTCGCCACTCCCATTAGTCGTATCTCTAAACTGCCTAGAAGAATGTAATCTCGAACAAGAAACCCTCGATGGAATCGCAACCGTTGAACACATTGGTCTTAACCGTCTAACGGACGGTCGGATCGAATCCGCGTCAGCTATTCTCCTTCACTCACTAGCATTTCTCCCACGCGCCGCTCAACGCCGGCTTCAGCCATGGCAAATTATTCTCTGCCTCGGCTCATCCGACCGGTCCGTAGACACAGCTCTCGCTTCGGATCTTGGGCTTCGTCTCGTTCACGTGGATACATCACGTGCGGAAGAGATCGCTGATACTGTTATGGCTTTGTTTCTTGGCTTGTTGAGACGGACTCATTTACTTTCTCATCATGCTTTTTCTGCTTCGGGTTGGCTTGGTTCTGTTCAGCCTCTTTGTCGTGGGATGAGAAGGTGTAGGGGTCTTGTTTTGGGGATTGTTGGAAGGTCTGCTTCTGCTAAGTCTCTGGCTACTAGGAGCTTGGCGTTTAAAATGAGCGTGCTTTACTTTGATGTTCCCGAGGTATTCCAATGTACACTTAAATGTTATTGTGTTAGATTAAATACTTTGTAATGTATAGTGGAACCTTGATGTTTACCGGCTCTGAAATGCCGGGCTGTATTGGCATTTCAAGAATGCATATTTATGTTAAACGTAGTTGCCTACAGAAGTGCATTTTGAATATTGAGTCCAAGAATGTTACCGGTTTACCTAGGTAGGAAGCTGTTATGCTCTATGCAGATATCAGAGGGATTGATATTAATAGAAGATGATTATCTGGATAGATTTTGGTCTTTATTTGCTTATCTGAATTTGAGGATATATTTTTAACTTATTATTTTATTCTTAAAGTAATTCACTGTTTCTGCCCTGTACTCATATTTGATTGGGTTTTCCGTGTAGGGGAAAGCAATCAGGCCTCCTACCATGTTTCCTCCTGCTGCAAGAAGAATGGACACACTGAATGATTTACTTGCGGCAAGTGACCTTATTTCACTCCATTGTACTTTATCAAATGAAACTGTTCAAATTATCAATGCAGATTGCTTGCAGCACATAAAACCAGGTAGGTACCATATTTTAAAACATTTACATCCTTGAAACTTCTTATGATTACTCTTTGTATCTAAAGGTGAAGTCTGTTGTTTACAGGTGCATTTTTAGTGAACACTGGTAGTAGTCAGCTGTTAGATGATTGTGCTCTGAAGCAACTTCTGATTGATGGAACTATTGCTGGTTGTGCGTTGGATGGTGCTGAAGGGCCACAATGGATGGAAGCATGGGTATGAGCATTTTCCTTAGGGTACGAGTTGTAATCTTGAATGCATGTGTTTATTTAGGCCTGAATCCATTCCTTAAGTTCTGATGAGTATTTATTTTTATTAAGATCAATTAGTAGATCACAGCTAACACAAAGTAAACAGAAAAACAAAGAGCCAAGTTTACTGTGAGTCTTATTTGTTTTCTACTTGGTGTTTATGTACCAACTTCCATCTAGAATTCTTTGATTTCATCGTTTAAATAGCCAGAGATTCCCTTTCTACTGGTTGCATGAATTGCTAAGGGATAAAATAAAAAAGAATTGAAAGAGAAGAAAGGCGAGAAAGGAAAAAAGAAAAGAAAGTAGAGCTCGTGCCACAGAAGCAGATATATATTACTTTCCATCTTGTGCTTTAATTATGCTCAAATGAATTTTGACATTTCAAATACATTGTGTTGGCACCAGTTATATATTGCATTTGCCTTATGGTATGCAGATTTTTACAGGAATCTACCTATTAATTTTCTGATTCACTACAATTTTGGGTGGAGCTTGATCTAATTGTAACTTAACCTTCAGGTGAAAGAGATGCGAAATGTGCTAATTTTACCTCGTGAGTCGCGGATTATAGTGAAGAAGTATGGATGGACATAAGAGAGAAAGCTATTTCAATATTGAAAATGTTTTTTCTCGATGGGGCTATCCCGGCAAATGCTACCTCTGATGAAGAAGATGCAGTAAGTGATATTGGATATGAGGATGGACAATCTGAGAAACTGGACAAAGAGAGTCCTTTGCAGGGTTGTGATGTTGAGATGTGGAAAGATGATATTCAATTAAGTTCAGACAACAGCAAAAAGAAAGGCATTTATGAACCAAAAGAGTCCTATATACAGCCTCAAGGGTCAGGTGTGTCTCAAACAACTGTTGTTCAGTCCGAGGGAAGCCATAGCAGATCAGGCAAGAAGGCTAAGAAAAAGCATGCTCGACGTAGGTCGCAACAAAAGTTGGATGAACCATCTGTATTAGAAAAAGACAGAAACATTGCTTCACCACGAGAAGATGATACTGCAGTGAGCGGCACAGATCAAGTGCTAAGTTCCAGTTCTCGTTTTGCTTCCCCAGAAGATTCTAGAAGTAGGAAAACCTCCATTGAATCTGCCCAAGAATCAACTTCTGAGCAGCACACAAAGTTGAGCATTAGAGTTGGTAGAAAGTCTGCTGAGGTACTAAAAGACGGGTTTGTTATAGCATTACATGCAAGTGATCGATCTGCATTACACGTATCAAGGCGAAGGGTTATTGGTGGTGGTTGGTTTCTTGATACCATGTCAAATGTAACAAAAAGGGATCCTGCAGCACAATTTCTTGTTTCTTTTAGAAGCAAGGTATGATACCTTTTTTTGTATCATGTTCTGTATCATCAATTGTTACAACGTTTACTTGAATGTATTATTTGTGCTGCAAATTTTTATATGCTTACACAATACATTTTCTATAGGATACTTTTGGATTGCGATCATTTGTGGCCGGTGGAAAATTGTTGCAGGTATTTCTTATTCTAACTAGGCTTGCTTCTAATTTGGTTTTCTATGGGAAATTTTAAGTTGTTGTTTTTCCCCCTCGCTTGTTTGCAAAAGTCTGCTAGATGATATTAAAATTTTGAAAAGTCAGTTTTATATACTCTCTGAACAGTCTGGCACTCTAGCTGCTAGCTAGAATTATTAAAACCTCTCTATCCCGCATCCCTCTTTTTGGAGCATTAATCTGTAACCCTTCTTAGAGGGTATGAGCAGTATATAGTAATGTTGTTACAGAAAAAAATTATTTATCATTTCTCACTAGGCACAATATTAGTTATCCCGATGCAGGTAATATCTGAGCTGATGCTCCATGAGTTTGTTGAGTATCTATTGGAAACCAGTAGGACGTTCTTTTGTTTTCTGAAAATATCATAGTGGAAATGGTAAAGATATTCCGTAGTCACGAGGAACCCTATCCTAAGTGAGGCTTCAAACGACAAATATGTTTGATTTAACAACTTGATGTGGCAACCATATTGCGCAGAGACTGATGTTGATCGATTGCTAAAAGTGAAGGAGTCTTTTCAAATATATGATTTTAATTGTTTGTTTTATCAAAAGAAAATGTGCACAAGATACTATCTTTTGGTTAAAAAGAATTTCAAATATTGCATGTATGTTCCATAATTCTGTAAGTATCTGCGTATTTATAATCCATCGGAAGTCATCTATCTCTCTTGATCTGACAATTCTTGACGGTAGCCCTAATCACTAAAGTTTCTATGTGAAATGTTGGTATTGTGTCGGTCAACCTTCGTTTGATTTTTTCAGATAAATCGAAGGATGGAATTTGTATTTGCCAGTCATAGCTTTGATGTTTGGGAGAGTTGGGTGTTAGAAGGTTCTTTGCTGGAGGAATGTAGACTTGTAAACTGCAAGAATCCCCTGGTAAGTCAATGGTTTTACTATAACATTGTTTTACTTTGAATCCAGGTTCACGCTTCCCATATCTAAACCAATTAGTATTTTGCATGAACGAAATTCTAAAGTTGAATATTTGAATGGCTTATCAATAATTTTGTGAAGTGATCTTCTATTGAAAGCTAAGAATGATAACATTCTATACTATCAATTCAAGCAGATGATTTTCAGGAAAATCGTGCTTTACTTCTTACTCCTGTTGCTTTCTAATGCAGGCTGTATTACATGTGCGCATTGAGATTCTAGCTTCCGTAGATGATGAAGATGGAGTTGCTCGATGGATTGATTAGGTGGTGTAACAATTAGAAGCTTGAGACTGGAGTTACACCTCACGTTTCTCCCCGAATTTGGGATGAAATTAGCTCAGTCAACTTGTAAAGGATCCAGTTTTGATGATTAAAGTATGGGAATCCGTGGCGTGGGCTTTAGCGTATCTGTTTTTCCTTGGGTTCTTTGTTATTCAGATAACAATTTGAATGTAGGCTTTCTTGCACAACAGGACTTAGTGATCAATCCTGATGTTTGCTTATGTTACGTCCAATTGTTTAAAGGGCTTTCGTTGTACCCTTTGTTTTGTTGTCTATTGTTGTTGCATGAATTTGTATTGCAATTCTTTCATGTTTAAGATAATATGTTTGGCATCCTTTGTCGAGTAATCAGAATTGTCGGTATCTGACTTGTCAATGACTGTTCTAGTTGCTACTCCAATCATACTTTCTGGATGTATTAATTTGCATTTGCTGGTTGGATTTGAAAGTTCAGATATCAGTAAACTGTATTTTCCGTCAGCTACATTTTGTTAAACCTTTTAGGGTAATGTTAATGGCCACTTGGCCAGTTGGGCCACTCAGCTGCAAAATGCAATGAAAGTTGTCAAGTAAAAAGCTGGAGGTGTCTAATTAGTTCAGTTCTTGACAAAGCCACTGTTGAAAGACCTGTATAGAAAAGATCACTACCTATGTGATTCAATTAAACATGACGAATTGTTTTCAAAATCGAAAAAATTGAGTATCCCAAATTCTCTTGTCAAGGAATATTTTTCCTAAGAGAAAAATGAAGTTCACATTTCTTAATCCTAGGTAACATTAATAGTATTTTCAAAATGGAAATTAAAGGAAGAGGAAGAAAATAATAGTTTATCTAGAACTATGTTTTAGTAGTACTGAACACTGATCATCCCTGCTTTACTGCCTGTACTCAGTAGTACGCTGGTACTGGGGTACAAATCAAAAATTAATTATTTCTGAAGTAAGTAGTGCCAAGCATGTGTTACCACTTACCAGTTTTTGTTGTTAGATGAAGAATATTTTCAGCACAATTCTGTTGGCATAATTCTCTTACTTGAAGGTCAAGAATGGTCCAGCATAATTAGACTACAGAGGTTTAAGAGTCAACATTTACAACGGTAAATTCTAATAATCAAGCAACCTTTCACCTCCATTCTGCATGGATTCTCGACCTTGGCTCAATTACTCCATACACACACCAACAACGCCAACACCAAACAATGTAGCGAGAAAGACTCGAAAGCCTTATACTCTCACCAAAGAGAAAGAATATTGGACGGATTTAGAACACGACAAGTTCGTTGAAGCTGTTGAACTGTATGTTGTAGCTTCCTTCTCATTATTATAATTTTTTTTATATCAATATGGTTACTTATATCTTGTTGAACTTGTTGTTGCTCAAAGCCTCATAGAGGCTTTCTTATTCATCTTCTCCGAACTGGGTTTCTTTGGTTTTTCATCAGATTCCTGTAAAAGGTGATGAAAATATTGTTGCTTCTTTACTGTAATAAAATTACTCTAAAAAATTTCCTGCTCATCAATATTGTTCTTGAGTTGAGAAATTGTTAGTTTTGTACCAAATGGCATTGCTTAAAACAGTTATTCTCTTCTTTTCTTAGGTACTGAAAATCAAATGCATTTGGTACTGTAAAAAAAAACATGTTAATGTAAAAGCAAATGCAGATGAAATATGTAAAACCAAACCATCTTATTTCTGTCTTTGAATTAAAACATGAGCAATTTTGTAATTCTTTTGATCATTGTCTACTTCTTATTTATTTTTTTGCTGAATTCCATCAATCTTGGAAGAGACTTTGTACACTGATTCTTCCTTTGGTTCTCTTACAGGTTTGGTCGTGATTGGAGAAAGATTGCAGCGTTTGTTGGGAAAAAGACAGCTAAACAGGTGATATTAAACAATTTCACCAATATGCATAAAGCCCTGTACATGAGATAGGCCAAACCCCCTATGAAACGGGTCAATCATGTAGACTCGAGTCATTGCTTATGCCTGGCAATCATATTTAAGCCCCCTTATATCTTCGAATCTCTTGAAACACAATCGGTTAATCTGGTTCTTTCTGTTGATGCCAATTATTTAAACCATTCAAATATCGATGGGATACAGGACACCTTGTCTTGGGATTTCCATATTTGTGTCTTCATTGGGAATTCAGATTCCATCATACTGTTATTAAGGCTGTTATTTTCTTTGATCTTGGAACTTTTGATTATACATTTTACCCGAGGTTTTTCCCTCTGTAGTGCCTTTCCGAGGGCAAATTGATATGTACGTGGGCCAAACACTATCTCTTTGTACTTGACATGTTTTCTTGTAGGAAGGAAATCTTGTTTTAACAATAAAAAGAAAATTGATTTTTCCACTATCCGAATTTGCATTAGTATTTTGATGAGGAAAGTACTTCACATCCAAGTATCTCTTTCTTTGTTAAAATACACACTTGTTTTAACTGTTTAACATGATGACTGGAGAGAATGAATTACTAATCATGCCTTCCGTATGGTCCTGTCAGTTCCTCAGATTGAAATAGAAATATGTGTGCGCTGATAGCCTCTATTTCAACTATGGAACTACTTCCGTCTGAGAAATATATTGATTCATTTGTATATCTATATATTTTTAGTTTTTTTATTTGTTTAGTTTATGCAGTTTAGTGGCTAAGGCTAATCTTTTGCAGATTAACAGCCATGCCCAGAAACATTTCAAGAAGATTAAAAAGGATGGGACAAATGAATATATACCACCCCCTAGGCCAAAAAAGAAGGCAGCTCATCCTTATCCTCGGAAAGCCATTCAAAATGGTTAGAAAGATTTATGGTTTATGTGTGCATGTGTGTTTTATACTTTTAAATACCTTTATGTTTCACTTGATTCTCTGAATGTAAAGGGAAAATTTAAAAAGAAACCAGAGATTTTTTTCTCTTATACTTCAATAAAGGACAGTGCCTGTTCTCTTAATTTGCAGCGATGGGAGCACTCCAATCTTCATCCCCTATACTTGAACTGGGATGTGTTGTTAAGCCAGATTCATCATCACTACAAACAGGTTCGATTGCAGTTCCAGTTGTATCTTCGTCAGTTCATGATTCTGTACCACCAGTTAATATGTCACATGTGACCACAGGTTTAGTTCTTACTTAATTGACACTGACCAGTTGGTGTACCACCAGTTTTCGTTTCACTTAATTCTCATGATATGAAAACAAAAGAGGAATAACAAAAAAACTGATTTTTTCTTTAACTTTAATAAAATGGCAGTGCCTATTCTCTCACAAGCTATGGGAGCATTTCAATTTTCCTCTATTCTTGAACCGGGATACGATCTTAGACCAGATTCTTCGTCACTGCAAATAGATTCTATTGCAGTTCCAGTAGTGTCTTCATTGGCTCATGATTCTGTACCAGCAGTTGGTGTATCACATATGGAGACAGGTTTAGTTCTTACTTTGCTCATTAATGACAGTTCAAGTTTGTTTCTCATTAGAAGAACCAGATCTCTCTCTCTCTCTTCAAAGAAATATACACTTCTCGTTTAACACCTAATATAGGATCTGCAGGGGCTACCATAGTTCAAAACTGTTGCGGTAGCATGGACAGCACACCAACGGCGTGTTTAACTCATATAATGGCTGATATGGAGAATCAAACCTCTCCACTAAGAGGTAACCTCTATACGAAATTGATTTTTGGAAGGCAAAGAATCTTAACTAAACAAAAAATGCGATGCTTTAATAAATTATTCAATCCATTGACTTGCTCACTTCTATGGACAGCCTCAATTCTAAAAAAATACTTTTATAGTATTTTCACGAATTCAAAGATATGATAAACTGACCAAAGGATCATATCAACTCTTATTGACTTTGTTTTCATGTTAGTGAATCACAAACCTACTATGTCTATGCCTTGGAGAAGTTCAAATGTCTTTTTTTTTTTTGGCTGGTTAGGTTTCTAGTTTGTTCCAACAATGCCTGTTTGCTTGCATTTAATTACTAATTTGTTGCTGCAGGTACGCCAGATTTTGCTGAGGTCTGTCGCTATATAGGTAGTGTCTTTGATCCAAACAGCTGCGATCACTTCCAGAAGCTAGAGGAGATGGATCCGATTGATTTTGAAGCTGTATGTCTTTTAAGGAACTCATACTTTCACAGTAGTAGCATACTAGCATGTATGTAGTGATGTATAGTTGATTTAATAGGAAACCTTTTATCCCTATTCTTAGTTTACTTGGCATTGAGTTTACAAGTGTGAAAGCACCCGATCAACTAAAGGGGTGGGAAATATGTCCCCCTACTAGGAGGCCATGAAATTACCAATGCATTTGAATGTCCTGCTTTTTTGAAATCTATTAGTACTGTTTTGTTCGTAATTTTGTTGCAGAACTCTTACCATTTACCAATAAAAATTAAATTAGGCATAAAACAGTTTGGCATTTGATGGTGAAATTATTGAATTTACGTGACCAAATTTTGTGTAAAATGAAATTGGTCTGTACGTGCTTGACTCTATACTCTATAGTGTGACATCAGATCCTTGGATGCAGATAGAACTAACTTGTAAAATAATTTGGTATTCCTTGAGATGTTCATTATTCTTGCTTTGAGTCTTTGACAGGCGTTGCTGTTTATGGACAACATCTGTAGCAATTTATTGAGCCCTGATTTCGAGGATCATTTTAATGCCTTATTGAACTGATTGCGCAGTTCACTTGTCGTAATGTCTTATTGTAATACTGAAGTCTTGTGTATCCACCTTATTTGGCCTTGCGTTTCAGATAAGTAAAAATATGGAAATTGTATCTGCAAAATTGCAAGTCAGAGCACTGATGTTTGGAAAAGTCAGATGGAAGTTTATTTTCTGGAGAACCATGGGGTTGTTAATAGCGAATTCTGGGCAAGTCCATTGTTTCACCATGGAAGTCTTCAATTTTACAAAATTTATAAGATGCGCCAAACATTTTCCTCTCATAATTAATTGTTAAACAAGAACAATGATTGTGTGCAAAAAAATAAAAAGGTTTATGAACAAAACATTGACGTTATAATTAAAAGTGTGTATTACTGCGCTCTAAGAAAAAAGCTAAGGAATTTTCTTGTTGAAAATATTTTTGAAAGGAAGATTTTCTGTCTTGGTCTCATAGACTAACAGGAAGTAAAGAAATCATCACTGATCCAAAATGGTTTACTGTTGCTTATCTGTGTAATGCGGTGGCGGAGTAGGTACTACCGTACTAATAATTCAGTCACACTGACAATCATCAGAATATCAAAGTTCTGCTTCTATGTTGTGATTGGTCCTGGTTTTTTCCCACAGGGTGCATTTTATGTATGAAGTAGGATTCTAGCCTCTGTAGAGTGTAGACTATGATACTGGAGTTGCTTGGTGGTGTAAGAATGAGAAGATTGACACACTTTGACCGCGTTTCAATTCCTTGAACTTGGGCAGAAATTATCTGAGTCAACTTGTAGAGCCTTCAGTTTTGCTTACTGAAATATGAGAATCTACAGGGTGGGCTTGGTGTATATAATCGATACTGGCGTTTGCTCTTTTGATGGTTGAACACAGTGTAGTGTATTGCTTGATTTGCTTCTGCTATTGCATGGATTTGCTTCTTTATAGTCTTTAGCTTATAATACCATTCTTTTGCTAATTATGCCCTGCTTCTCTAATCTCTCTCTGCCTCTGTTGCATGGGTACGCTCTAATTTCTGCTGTATCGTGTACACGGGTACGGACACGGACACCCGGACACAAGCAAAACAGTATCCTAATTCTCAGATCTCGCTGTGTCCAAATCGTCGTACCCGTGTCCAAACCAGACACTTACCCATGCAACACATCTACCTGCCATAGAGCATAGAAGCACTTTTTAATGAAAGAATATATATGAGAATAAAGTTTCAAATGTTCCATTAACACACGAGGACAGAGGACTGCATCTCAAAGACAGGAAAATTTAGACATTTGATCATGGCTTTGGGTACCACAGTTGCTCCCAAGTCCCGTCGACCAAATTGCATTTTGAATGAGCTAAAAAGTAGTCCACCAATCACTAGTCAGCTGTAACAGGACTCGTGAACCAAAATTTTCTTGTACAAATGGTCAACTCTGGTAAAAATAGTGTACGAGAGAGGACGTGTGGACTAAGTGAGTGACCAGTCAAAGTTAACAGTAGGAGTACCGGTAAATTTTTTGTTAAAAAGAAGGATGCTGTAATTGCAGCCACACTCCCCACTTCTTCTTTTCCTCCATCAAACCAAAACCAGAGAAACATTCAAACAACACAGACACACAAGACACACATAATAACCAAAAGCATATGGTGTCTGTGAATCCAAACCACCCATCAGAAGGAGGTTTCTTTATAGATCCTTCTATCACCATGTCTGCTTCTTTACCTGGTCTCAATTCTCCCCCTACAACAACAACAACAACTACAACTACTACTACTACTACAACTGGTTCGTTAGATGATTTATCAAAGAAGACTAGAAAGCCATACACTATTACCAAGTCTAGAGAAAGTTGGACTGAACAAGAGCATGACAAGTTCCTTGAAGCTCTTCAACTGTATGTCTATACTCATTCATTTGTTGGTTTTTTCAATCTGGGGCTTGTTTATTTCTTCTTATTTTGATTTGGTTTTGGTAAATTTATATTCTTTTGTTGATTTCATGTCATGGTTATTGATTGTATTGTTGTTTACTTTTCTTCAATTCTGATATTATGTTGTTTGAATTTGGGGTCTCAATTTAAAGTGGAAGTTTGAAGTTTGAACTGTTTGACTTGTTAGTTCTCCTACTCATATTGAGTTTTGTCTAATCCAGTAATCCTGGGCTACATATGTCCCTTAGAGTTTACCGGGTGTGAGAGCACAGTAAATATCTTCTATCTCAGTTATTCTTGATGAGATATCTCGTAAGAAAGGTATAGAAATAAATGAGCTGAAATAAGGTCAAATTATTTGGAAAAAAAAGCAGGTTTGGAGAGAGTTAAAAAGATGTTTTAGGGCGGACATATATGCTTTCAGTTCTCACACATTGCTAACCGGGTGTTCGGCGCACCTCGACTAATCCCAGAGCCCTGGTTGGAAATTTAACCGGGTACTGCCTCGCCAGTGGCCTTGAGGGGAAACGAACTAGTGACGACCATTGGGGAGCAAACCCAAGGCCGGACCAGTATATAAACATTGAGATCATCAATCTCTTTGTACAAAAGAACTACATCATTTCTAATTTTCTTACTCCATTACTAGTTTATGAGATATTATTGATACAAATTTCACTCCTTTTGTAGTTTTGATCGTGACTGGAAAAAGATCGAAGCGTTTGTTGGGTCGAAGACAGTTATTCAGGTAATTAATTTTACTTTTTAAATTTCTATTAGTGTAAAACTTCATAGACACATCTGGCATGTTACATTTATCGACATATACTTTGTTAATATTTGAAGGGAGAATATATTCAAAACGGGTTTAAAAAACACTTTAGACTTTTGAATCATCATTTATAAATACTGAAAATTATGATTTTCTTATCATCCCTCTAATGACAGTCCTGTCTGCACAATAGAACATAGTAGAAAGGTATATACATGCATCTCAGCTATTTCTAATGTGGAACTTATTCCATCATTAGAAAATTGGTTTCCAAGATGATCAGTAAGGTAGATTTTTGTAGCCGCTGTTTCTTTTTTGTGTTCCAGATGTTAAAGGGTAATCTTTGCAGATACGTAGCCATGCACAGAAGTACTTCATAAAGGTACAGAAGAATGGGACGAGTGAACATGTACCACCTCCTCGGCCAAAGAGGAAGGCAGCTCATCCATATCCACAGAAAGCCATAAAAAATGGTAAGCCAATTATTTTGCGACCATGTGTTTCTTTTTAACCTTCATGTCAGTTGTTTTAAATAATTTGGAAAGGAATTAGAAGAAATCAGAAGATTTGTTTTCTAATAATTCACTAATATTGCAGCACCTGTGCTCTCACAAGTGATAGGTGCAGTTCAATCTTCATCTGCTATGCTTGAACCTGGATTTGTTATGCGGCCAGATTCATCAACCATGCTTAGAAATTCTACTACTAGTCCTGCTGTATCTTCATGGGCTCCTAATTCTATACCACCAGTATCACATGTGACAAAAGGTTTACCCTCACCTATTTGCTCAATCTTGATTTGTTTAAAGCCTATAAGTTGGTTTCCGAAACGAAGAACTAGAGATCCATTTTATTTTATTTTTTGATTGGCAAGCCTGTTGTTAAACGAGATCAATAACTCATTGATGCTGGCAGTTTGAATCCCATACCTCTAGTATCATCACCAAAAGGTTTTAACAACTTTGCTAGTTAGCACCTGCAACTAGAGATACATTAATCAAACAGTCCCCCTTATTTTATATTAATTGATTTTAAGCCAGATGATTTGGGGTCTGCTGGGCCTGCTGTTGTGGCTAACTGTTGCAGTAGCACAGAAAGCACACCAAGGGCTTGCCCAATTCGTGAAACAACTGATAAAGGGAATCATGCTCCATCACTAAGAGGTGAGGACTATATTTTTCGATATTGGCGTTTCCAGGGGAAAAAATCTATCAAATAGTATATGCTCAGAAATATGATCAAACCAGTAGCTTCACTTCTATCCACTGCTGTTCCATTACATGTTAGAGCAAAGTACACCTCCCTTATTATGATTTTGACGTTTCGAATAATATTCTGGTTCAAACTGACACATGCATTGGATCCATCACTCCTATTTGTTGCCTTTACTTTTAAAGTGCAAAGCAGAGTAGGATGTCCATGAGAAGTTTCTTTCATGTTTATCAAGATAATTGGACAAAGACAATGTATGCTTTTAGGAGTGTCCATTTTAAATGAACAGAAAACTGAGGGTCAGTTTCTGAGTACAGACCATGCCAGCTTGCCAGGTTTTTAAGCGAGTCAAATCCCAATTTCTTAACTTTCATCAGTACATCTCACCATACACAAATGAGCAAATGAAAATAAGATTTGGATGCTTATCCATGCTCATGGTTTGATCTTACAGAACTAGCAAAAGAAGCTGGATAGGTTATAGCTGCCCTTCATAACTAAACCACTGTGTCGAGTTTGCTCATCTGATATTTTCTGATATTCAGTAGTCAAAATTTTAGCCTAGTCTAAAATGGCTCAAGATTTCTGACTTATTAGGTGTATATCATTAATTCGTAATGGATATGTATCTGAAGAAAAAAGATAAGTATATGAAAGAATTCTAATATCTTTGTTTTGTTGATTTTTTATACTATAATAAGTATCATTATTGTGAACTTTTTTTCGTTATCTTGTTTACAACGCATTCATGTACCTGTGAGGCCCCCTTACTTTTGTATGTCCAATACTGACTTTCATTTCTGCAGTTATACCAGATTTTGCTCAGGTGTATGGCTTCATTGGAAGTGTCTTTGATCCAAACAGAAGTGGCCACTTGCAGAAGCTAAAGCAGATGGATCCGATTGATGTTGAAACTGTATGTCTCATGCCAAATTTCTATCGGTTTGATCATAAGAGATTAGAAAGTTGGTTCGTGTAGTATCTTATACAGTTATACTTGTACAGTTATACTTGATATGTTCCTTTTAGATGATCTTTGAGGTTAATAGTTAAACTGTATGTATCCAACCACAGTCATCTCTGCAATTAAAGTCGTTTAGTGATGAAAACTTTCTTCAAAGCTAGTGAACAGATCTGCCACTTGATCTCAAGATTGGTGCAATTAATTGAGGTTCCTTTGTCATCGACGAAGTTCCAACCCATGTGTCTTTGATTTTGCAATGGATGTTTGGATCCTGAAATAGAGATATAGCTAACTTGCCATCAAAGTATAATTTTGCAGCTCCATCCTGACCTTAATTATGTATCTACATTGACAGGTGCTGTTGTTGATGAGAAACCTCTCTATCAATTTATCAAGCCCTGATTTTGAGGACCATGTAAGCGCCTCAATAGACTGATGCTCTCTCTCTCTCCCTCTCTCTCTCTCTCTCTCATGTAGTTAATTGATAGCAAGGAGTTGAAACAACAATCTCAACCGTTTTCTCTTTCTATTATTATGTATTTATAGTTGAATTTGATGCAGAGAAGGTTGCTCTCATCTTATGATGTTGATTCTGAAAAGACTGAAGCAAGTGGTGCAAATAATATTGGTGTGTGCCGATCAACCTGAGAAGGTGCCGCATACGTCCACATAGGGAAAGAGAAACAGGAAGTCGATCAACTACAACAGTAAAGTTATATGCCTGTTCTTCACATTCCTCAGAATTTGCACTGAACCTTTACTGACTGTCCTGTAAAATGCTGGGACAATGAAAAATGATCTGTGTTCAGGAAACCAAACCATGTGTGGATATGAGGTGTGAATATGTTGTGTAAATGACGTACCAACAGTTTGACTTAAATTCTAGTAAGGAGTGTTTGAGCAATACGTTTTGTTTACTCAGGGAGGTTAGATTTCCTGTAGAGAGAGAGTGTGTAACCTGAGATGTATAATCACTGTATAAGTTTTGTGGTTATCGTCTCAATAACCAGTTAATAAATCCTATATTTCTTTTTTTTTTTTTTTTTTCCGATAATTGCCTAATTGTATTCATTCACAGATAAAAACATTACATTCAGGACAACAAGTTGAAAGCAAAAAAAACAAGGATGTAATCAGTACAACTGTAACAAACAAGAGCACTAAAAATCCTGTCTTCTCAACATAAGCTCCACCAAATCCAAACACCCAACAGCAGCAACAAAACCACATTGGAAACCTCATCTTCTTCTCCAGACCAGCTTCAAACTTGCTTGTACATCCACCGTGTTGGATCTCCCAGAGTAAAGACTCGAAAGTCTTCAAATTCAAATCACACAGTATAAAACTCCACGACAAAGGCGGCAGATTGGCAATTCCAAAAAAGAACGCCCCACCTTAATAAATGAGCGGTGGCCTGACCAAGGTACCCAAACCAACAATCCGGAGAGGGGTAGATTTAGGGAGAGAGCCATGGCTTTGGACAAACAAAATTTAAAGCCAAACCAGAAATTCGGACTCAAGGGGCTGAACCCATGACATTGACGCCGATTGAGAGATGCTAGACCTAGAAGAATCAGCTTGAACCAAACACCACCAACAGAACACCCACAAAAACCTAGATCTGGCTTATTTATGGTCTTCATACAAAATAAGATCTGCAAAAAACGGAGAACCCAGATCTCAAGAAACTGAATAGCAAGACCAGTGCCGATCTTCCAAAGGGTTAGAGAAACCCCTACATACAAACAAAGAAGACGAAAAAAGAGAAGTTTTTTTTCTTTTTCTTCTTCTTCTTCTTCATCACTTCCATCTAAAGTAATCTAAGAGGGAGTAACCCTATATTTCTTCTTTCTACATCTTCCTTTTGTTTCCTCTGAAAGCTAGAATAGCAATTGTTGCCACTGGATCGAGTGGCAGTAAATTTTCTTTGGACTAGTAGTTCTTATGAATAATCAAAAACTTTTTCACCGCTACAACTTTTGTTTATGACTTCATATAGTACCTCCATAAATTGTTTCTTATATTACGTCTATAGTGAGACAGAAACTATTACGTCCTTGGATAAACTACCTAGAAAATAACATAAAATGCACAGGCTATAGTTGAAAATTTTCATGCGTTGTAAGAACTTATTATATAGTAGCAAGTTTACTTCAAATTCGTGTTCGCCCCCAAGTATTTTATTTTGATGGTGATTACCCCAAGTCCAGTACATAGGCAAAAAAAACACAATTATATTTAGGATACAGCTGTTGGAACAACCCGCTTTGGACTCCTATTTGCATCAAAAGGACTGTAACACCAATTCATAGATGCATAAGAAAGTGCACCTCGCACTCTAGCGCTGTGCATCCTTCAGTACAAAAGACATCTTTGCTTCTCATATCATTCTAATTATGATCAACAAAGTAAATCGATGAAAAAAGCATCCTCAGTTTGCCACGAGATGAGGATTATAACAGTTCACGATTGTCAAAATCTGTCTGCTTTTGCAAAAAAGTGGTCTATTAGCTTGCAACCTTGTGACTGCTTGGAGCCATTCTGGCATCGCTTTGGCGCGAATGAACTATCCTTGACGTCCTGAAAAAACAAAAAACAAACACAACCAACCACTTTGTAAATTGAAGATTGAGAGTAGACTCACTAAAGCTGAATAAATGAGTAAATGACAAGGACTCACTCGCTGGTCCAGAGATCTCAAGATTTTAATTCTACCACCTCTTCCATCAGCTCCAACAGCAATCAGATCGCCCGTACCTGTACCAGATCCTTGCATGGATGATGATATTGATGCATTTCTTTGGGTACGTTTGCACCATTTTCCCAAATGCCAGTT
Organism: Coptis chinensis; assembly: GCF_015680905.1. NCBI lineage: Eukaryota > Viridiplantae > Streptophyta > Magnoliopsida > Ranunculales > Ranunculaceae > Coptis > Coptis chinensis. The sequence goes on along the minus strand of NC_141458.1, from coordinate 116,336,220 downwards.
TGCGCCATCAGGTCCCAAAAGGCCACCAACAAAACATTGATCTCCTGTGATTTTCGTGCGTTCAGGAGAGACAGATTAATGCACATTCTCAATTGAGCAAAATAAAGTTAAAGTTTAAGAAGATAGTAACTGATTCCTCAAGTGTTCTTTTAAATTATAAATATCATGGAATTGTTCCCACTTCACAATGGAAGTTGTAGTTATGAGAAATACCTGGTTGGGGAGTTGGCACAGGACTTGACACCTCTTTTCTAATGTGAATAGCTGGAATCTCTGTAATTTCCTCAACACTTGATTCTTCCCCAACTGAACTTGGATTGTCGATTTGCACCACATCATCATCCATATCATCAATTACAGTATTGCGGATGTTATTCTTATTCTTAGTAGCACTACTAGGAGCAGAGAGCCCAGAAGAATTGCTTCTTCCATTTCTCAATGTTTCCATATTAGCAAGAGGAACTCTTGTCTCTGGCACGCTGGACTTCTTGGCAACTATATCCTCGAAACAGTTTCTGGTTTGAGCTTTTAAGATAGTAGAAGCATGTTTACCAGCAGGCTGGCGAGGCTCAGAGCTACTATCATCCATCAGAAAATCTGAATCTTCCTCTATATCAACGCCAATTACATCTTTATTTTTCTTGCAACTACTTAGATCCAAATCTTTGTGAAAATTGATGTTACCATTGTTCCTAAACACAGTAGGGTGATTTGTCAGACCACCACTTTGATTTGATTTCATCACAGGTTCAACAGAATGCTCTGTTTGAACTACTGAAGCATCATCTCTTGAGATGCACGGAGCATTAGATTTGATGCCATTCAGATTACCTACTTTACCAGAGGTTCTGCTAGAAGCTTTCAAAGACCTTAAGGCTTCATTATCTCTTCCTTCAACAGCTAACTCAAGTTCTTTCACTCTCGTCTGATTAAGAAAGAAAACAAAATACTTCTAGTTAAACAGGTAATGAAGCAACAAATATTTTTCTAAGGGTCTTGAGATGGATCTACCTCTAGTTTCTTCCTTTTCTCCTTAGCCTTTTTAAGCTTTTCAAGAGCAAGAGATTTTTCTTTGCCCTCCATTTTGCACTGTGACGTCAACTCCCTGTAATGTCTGCATAAGCCAATGCACAAAAGGATAAAATTATTACATGCAAGTAGACCAAATATACGGCAGTGGCATACCACCACTGACACGAATTATAACAAGAAATTAAGCGACGCTCTGCACAGTAACGGATAGGGAACCAACAAGAAGAAAATGGATTTCAACGAAAATGTCTAACCAAAATAGGGGAAAAAGTTGTGCTAACTAAATAGATGCTTAACCAATTCGTTTTCTCCCACACAATTACATTATTTGTGGTCTCAGAATTACATTACATATCAATTTCATGATACTATAAATCTCCATGTGCTTATATTGTTGGTCGAAAAGTATAGGTTAAAATTAAGTATAACTACATCCACAGTGAAACAATTGACCAACCTACCACTATTGTACTCAAACAGAAGTCATGGAAGGTCAGACGAGCTGGTTCAAGATTTGAAATTAGGTCCATCTTTCTTTGTCTTTGCAAGAGATGTTCATAAACTCAAATATCGTACATGAAGTTAACTACAGTGTTTGTGACCTATAACCGTCCACTTATTCTGCACAACTCAAAACTAATACCCCACTGGCACGGCATAACATCCAACCTTTCCTACAAAACAGAAAACACTCTAGTTGACATGCTTGCCAGCTTTTACTAAATTCTCTTATATACTAGCTTAGGGTTCTAGATATGGAAAGGGTCCGACAAACACATTTAGTTGGCTACTGTGGTCCTGGTGAATGAGTTTGCAAAAACAATTTGCTATGGATATTAAGTGCAGAATGTATTCAAGATAACGAACCTGTAGACCTCAACATTTAGTTCTAAATGTTCTAGTTTTGATGACTTTTAATGGCCACGTATCCTCTAAAATTTAAAATCACTAGTTCCATGTGCTCAATGGATGTGAGTAAATGGTTCATAATTCAGTAGAAATCAAATACTATATCAACTAGAAGATTATGGGGGATCCTCCTACTTACTTAGCTTAATCGTGCCCAACAATAATTCGTGAATGCATAAACTTCATCCAAACCAGATGACACAATCTGCAACACTTTTTTTCATTTTTTTTGTGGTCAAAGTAAAATAGAACAGTAAGACATCTTACTTCTGACATAGAAGTAGCGACTTCGTTAGAGCATATACTGCATCTTTGCTATAAGGTCCATGTCCAAGTGAAGCAAGTTTCATAATATCTGCTTCCTCCAGATTCACATCAGCTACCCTACATCACCAACCTTAAAATTCTAATCAAGCAATAAAACAACATCAAGCAAAGAAACACAAAAAACCATTTTTAGTTTCTCATACAATTTAAGTACAGAAAGCTCCTTAGCTAGTGCCATGTTCATTTCTTGAAGCCTCGAACACTCCGACATTGTTTTAACAAGTTCCTAAATCCCATAACCATAAATTATGTTATCACACTGATCCAATAATCTGTTAGCATTGATATAGAAAGAAATATAAGTATTACGTGCCCTCAGTTTCAATCGAAGTGATGCTATAGTAGATGTTCTCTCCTTCAAAGCTTCAATTTTCAGTGCAGATTCTTTCTTTAATTTCTCCTTACAATTACAAAGCTGTACTAATCCAAAAAACACAAAAAACATCATTTTTTTTTTTTTTATACATTTCAATTAATTTTAAATTGATCAAAAACCAAATACCTCTTCATTAACTTGTTTAAGATTCTGTTCTTGATCTTCAAAAGCAGTATTAAGAGCAGAAAGTTTCCCCTTAAACTTATTAACTTCTCTAAGCATAAAAACAGGATCTTTATCATCTCCACCACCCAATAATCCTTCTGATGGTTTCTGAGTGGAGTCGTTTGCATCGCCAATTGACTGGAAATAAAGACGGGCCACATTAGCTTTACTACATTTCTGCTTACATACAGGACAAGTACATTTCTTCGCATTGGAACAATACTCTAGCCATTGTTGAAGACTGTAAACAAAAAAGAAATTAGTCAAAGATTCAATCTTGAAAACATAAATGTGTAGAGAGAGAGAGAGATAAACCAGAGTTCATGAAAGACGTGGCCGCAAATGTTGATGGATTGAAGGTCTTCGATTAATGGTTTGAGATCTTCGTAGCAAATGGAACATATTGTTTTGCCGAAGTTTGTACTGCCATTCATTTCTCCTCTTCGATGGAATGGGATTTTGTTATTTGATTTTATTTCAGTGGTTTAACTTTGTTTTTATATATAGAAAGGGCGGCAATTTGAAATACTGAATTTCTTAAGCGGGAAAGATGTTGAAGTTTCAGGCTTTGTCGCAATTTGAATCCCGATATTCGGGCATTTTGTATTATGTTAAACTGCCAGTCAAAATGACACGGAATGTTTCAGTTTTCCACTTTTCCAGGAATGTACCGTGTACTGAGTACTGACTTGTCGATTTGTCTACTTTAGGAGAGATGAAAGTATCTTACAACCAAACTTGAGAGTATTATAGAAGTACAATATGTGCTGAGGAAGCTCCGACTGTTCCTCAACAGTCATGGCGTCATGGGAACATGGCAGATACCTGCTCCTATTGTGGACTTGTTGGTGCAGGGAAATATGCATATCTCATGGAGAACGAATCTGTGAAAGGGAAATATGGACTTGTGAGCATCTGCAGCTTTGGCTGTTTTATAACATCATCCTTATAGACGTAACCATCTGGCAGCCCATATGCACTATTTTCTCCAACAGATGCTGAGCAACAAGAACTTCCTGCACCTACCACCTTTGCTAAGGATGGAAAGAGACACTAAGATGTATAAAAAGAGGTCAAAGGTCTATTTTCTACAATGATATCAATGCTTGAAATCTGGATTATATTACCTGATTCACCATGGAGACCACACAAGCCCATGCACTCTTATCAAATGTTCGAAGATCCTGTTCTGGTTAATGGTTATCAGGTACTGTTATGCGGCCTCTGGTTGGGCTTCAATGTCGTATGAACCTCTACATGACATGCTCTAGCAGTACCCCCTAATGTCTTATTAGATTCTCACATGTTCTGGTAGTTTCTATTTTGAGTTTCAGAAGTTTTTTTAAAAATAAATCTGTGTGGATTATTGTACATCTATTCTCTATTCTACACTGTAATGAGGCGTTGGCAAGCGAGCCATTTGCCGTGGCAAATTCCGTTCGCACCAATTCAGACGATTTTACCCTCAATTTCTATTTTAAAATACAAAAAAGTCAGCTAAATATAAATGTAATAGTTGTTTTATTTAGGGGCTAAAAGGTAAAAAATGAAACTTACTTTATTGATGGCGTGGCCAACTTTTTGATTGAGATGTCTCTATCAATACAAACTATTGGACGATTCTGTCCCTATTTTACATCTTCAATTACAAACTATAATTGTTTTTATATTATTTTAATATTTGTTATGTTTTAGGGGCAAAAATGTATTGAGAATTTTTTTGAAAAATTGGTCAATGCAAATTGTGGCAGAGTGGCGTAGCCACGTGCTCAAAACTAGTTATTATTATTAGTGTGATTTTCTTGCTTTGTCTCGGTAGTTTCAAATCGTACGTCGTTCAGTTCGGCAGTTCCATCCAAGACCTGCAGTCTGCCAAGTGGTGACAAATATTTATTCTATACCGAAGGCTTTCGTGGTCGATGGTTGAATAATTTTTCATTTTCATTACGAATTCTTAGGTTATATCTTTTGCACAAAGCCATGTGGTGGTTTGGTTTGTGGGCATGCTTCGTTACTAGAGGAGGTGTCATGGGCTACATATCCAGTATGGTCTGCCTTGTTGGAGCCATGATATCTCGTAGCACGATAAGTATAACGACTACACTAGGCATTTTAATCCAAAGTTAGGGGGTTGGTTGTCATGGGATACCCCAACCCAAAACACACGAGTGGGCACACACAATAGATTTGGTTATTGGCAATATGTTCTGCAGTGAACAAACAAAAAAATCAAACCCCAAAACACACACACTCAAACACAAAAGATGTCCAAACAGGTTCTGCGGTGTATACACTAGATGATTTATAATAAGCGTAACATTATTTGGTTAGTAGATTGATTTGGATTTTTGGCTTCCTTGTATAGTTTAATGATTTTCATCCAGGGCTTTTTTAGTTAGAGGGTTATAACAGAACCGAACAACTGTGATTAGTGATTAATGGTTATCTGAAGTTGCAGTCTCTAACAAAATTTCTTATAAGTTAATACTTGTGGATACCTGGTGACAACTGACAAGGTGGAAGGGAGCTTGTGTCTCAGTGCATGTATGGAGCCAATTTCACAGAAGATTTAGTAGCCAAATGGTGCCTTAAAGGACTAAAGCACTATGGTAATATGGTCCGAGCTGTTACGTGACAAAAGAGTTACTTTTCATACCCAGATATGGTATATTTTCGGTTGCCCTGTAGATGTGTAATTGTGTATGTTTAATGTACTTGTTCTAGTAATTATTAGAGTGTCGATCCCAAAGGCGTTGGATGCTATGTCGCTACTATAGCCAGACCTTGACTTACTACGAAATGCATGGATGGTTTGTGTTGGGTGGTAAATTTGGAAGTGATCTCCCTTACATCATGTGAAGAGGTGGTAGCCCTTTTTTCTTTTTTGTTGTTGTTGTCTTTTTTTTTTGCCGTTTTTTGTTTTTCAGTTAACTAATATTTTGTTGATGTATTATTTATGTAGAGGACAAACTCTGGGCCTAGGGCGCGACAATAGAAAATTAAGGTTACCTCTCTAGTCGTTTTGTAGTATGCTTGATAATAGTTGTCATGAAACCAATGCGTGCTGGGGGCTTAAGCACTATCTCCAGGACCTCGTGGAAGCTGGTCATATTAAACAGTACACCAATATTCTTGACGGTGACTTGCGCCATAAACTCATGGCTCGCCGAGTACGCAGTTGATCTCCGCCTCGCCGTAACCATCAAGAGTTTCAAGCTCGCCCTCACAGCAGAGGACATCCCAGAGGCCGTTCTCGCCACGAGCGAAGACAACACTCGTCAGATCGTGACAATGCTAGAACCATTCATATGATTACCTTCCCCGATGATTCCGTAACCTCCTCCAGCGAGAAAAGATGTCGTGTCGGCGCTCTTCAGGAAGTGTATCATTTTACTTTCCAGGCAGCACACGCTCCGCGCAGCTCAGGTCGCAATTCAGGAGATATCATTTTCACAGAGGCCGACCTCAACAAGGTCTGCCTCCCTCACAACGACGCACTGGTCATCCACGTCAAGATTAGCGACTGGACAGTGAAGCACGTCCCGATCGACCCTGGGAGTTCGTGCGACATTTTATTCTATCACACCATTCAAGAAATGAGTTTACCCAAGTCAGTTATTATAGATCTGATTGCTCCCCTTTATGGGTTCAATGGCTCCAGGGCCGACCCCGTCGGTGACATCATACTCCCAGTATCGGTAGGGTCTAAAGAAGACAAAGTCAGCTGCAATACACGCTTCAGCGTTATGGACATCAAGTCGTCCTATAATGACATACTAGGTCGACGGTGGATACATCAAATGCAAGCCCTACCGTCAACCTTGCATCAAGTTCTCCGTTTCCCAGGCCCCAGAGGAATGATGGAGCTGCACAGCAATCAACTGGAAGCGTATCATTGTAACCAAATCCTGTCAGCAAGTAGGACCGCTAGTGGACCAATCCACACAACCAACGAGCCCACCAGTTATACAATGGCCAAAGACCTGATTGCCGAGGTCAAAGCCAACGCATCAGAACAACACGCTGGGGGATTCAGCAAGAAGATTCAGTCGTCTGTTTCAACTCCAGAAGTCAGCCCAACCATTGTTGATCCACCAGGACAGATCCCAGAAGTCACGTCAGTTGTTGTCAAAACAGCAGTCAAGACCCCAGAAGTCACCTCCACTGTTGTTGCCCTACCAGTTAGCATCCCAACAGTCGCGCCGCCATGTGTCGCGCAACAAATATCAATTTCGAAAGTCACTCCAGACCTTGTTGTCATGATCACAGAGGCCCTTCCAGCCCCTGTTCTCGTCACCAAAGATACCGCTCCAACTCGGGCGACCAATTTCTCTCTCCCTCAGATCGCTAAAGTATCACCATATGAGGAAGCATCACCACCCAAGACAACACCTCAACATGCCGACAGAGAGCGAGTGAACCTAGGAACTGATGATGATCCCAAGTTCGTATATGTAGGGGCTAACCTTGACCCCACGCTCAAGGACCAACTTATAAACTTTTTGGCTATAAATAAAGATGTTTTCGCTTGGTCGTATATCGATGTGCCCGGAATAGATCCTAATGTAGCATGTCATAGATTAAATGTCAATCCCAATGCTAGACCCGGTTAAGCGGTCCTTCGCCGTTATCCCCGCGGTTTTGAAAAGCCATTAATGACGAGGTCGACAAACTCAAGCAAGTCGGTTTCATCAGAAAAGTGGACTATCTAGACTGGATTGCCAACATCCTCGCGGTCCCTAAAAAGAATGGAACAGTTCGCCTATGCGTCGATTTCACGAATGTCAATCAAGAGACACCGAAAGATAGTTTTCCCCTAGCTACCTCGCATTGACCGACTTGTCGACCAAACCTGTGGTCATGAACTCCTCTCCTTCATGGACGCGTACAGCGGATACAACCAAATCCCACTCGCTGAGGAGGATCAAGAGAAGACCTCGTTCATTACTGAACAAGGAATTTATTGCTACAACGTTCTCCCGTTCGGCCTTAAGAACGCTGGAGCGACGTATCAACGTCTGATAACTGATATGTTCCAGGACATGTTAGGAGATACCATGGAGGTTTATATTGACGACATGGTCGTCAAAAGCAAGAAAGCAGGCGACCACCTCACTCACCTCGAGCAAGCGTTCTCCAGATTACACCGAACTTGAATGAGGCTGAACCCAGAGAAATGCCTCTTTGGAGCGTCCTCCGGAAAGTTTCTAGGATATCAGGTGTCACAGCGAGGGATCGAAACAAATCTAGACCAAATCCGAGCGTTCTTAGACATGCCTGATCCACAAACAAAGAAACAGATACAGAAGTTGTCAGGCATGGTCGTTGCACTCAACCGATTCATATCCAAGGCGTCAGACAAGTGTCGCCCGTTCCTACAACTCCTAAAAAAAGGCGAGCAGTTCTCATGGAACGATCAATGCCACCAAGCATTCGCCACTCTCAAAGAATACCTCACCACGCCTCTTGTCTTAGCCAAACCAATAGATGGAGAGACACTGGGGCTATATCTGGTAGTATCAGACTTCGCCATCAGCTCAGTTCTCTTCAAAGAGGAGAACAACTCAGAAAAACCGATCTACTTTACAAGTAAGACGCTCACGCCAGCTGAACGGAATTATTCTTTCCTTGAAAGAGTCGTACTTGCTTTGTTGTATTCGGCAAGGAAATTCAGGCCGTACTTTCAAGCACATCCGATCAAAGTACTGACCGACCTCCCCTTGAAAAAGATCTTCCACAAAGAAAACAAGACTACTCTTATAGAAGTATGGGCCGAAGAGCTCAGCGAACACCACATAGAGTTTGTACCTCGAACTTCTCAGAAAGGTCAAGTCGTCGCCGATTTCCTAGCAGATTTTCCTGTCGATGACCCACATTGGGAACCAGAAATGGAGCTCGCAGACGCAAAGGAATGTATCAAATCAATCTGGTCTCTCTTTGTAGATGGCTCTAGCAACCCTGGAGGGAGTGGCATCGGGGTCGTCTTAGTGTCACCCGATGGAACTATGGTCGAAAAATCAGTTTGACTCAACTTCGCATCTTCCAACAACGGTAGTCTGGCGAAGCGTTGATCATGGGCCTTTGTATGGTATTTCTGACTTCGGTGTGCAAGAACTTCAAGTCTTTAGTGACTCGCAACTGGTCATTCGCCAGATTGCAAAAGAGTACACTACCCATGAAGGTAACCTTTCGAAATATCTTCAGGTCGTTCATCATTTATTACCTTATTTTAAGAAAGCTACCATACATAATTTTTTGCGTGATGAGAACCGTCACGCAGACAGTTTAGCTGACTTAGCCACTCAAACACCGAGTGGTGTTCCAAGACAACTCCTCATTGAGTAGTCGACCGACTGCGTGCAGTCGAGCATGCCCTAGTTATAACCCGATCTGTTCCCCTCCTCAAGAAGATCGGTTAGTCGGACATGGATCACGACCCATCATGGACTACCTCCACCATGGCACGCTCCCTGCAGAACGTGCCAAAGCCAGGCAAATCCCATATCAAGCACGTCATTATTGCTTATTGCACAATAAGTTATTTAGGAAATCTGCTGGTGGACCACACTTACGATGCATTACTCCAGAGCAGGGCCAATTGATTTTTGCGGAAATCCATGAAGGAGAATACGGAAACCATGCCAGAGGTCGCTTTTTAGCCCACAAGGCAATTTTCCAAGGATACTTTTGGCCCCGTATACAGATCGATGCCAAAGCATACGTCCTCAAGTGCGTAAAATGTCAAACATTTGGCCACAACATCATCCAGCCCGCTCGCGAGCTGATCAATATAGCGAGCCCATGGCCATTTCACATGTGGGGCATGGACATCATGGGACCATTAGTCCCACGAAAAACACTTGGTTTTAAACCGTCTTAGCTGCAACCGACTATTTCACTAAGTGGGTCGAGGCTATTCCTTTAGCACATGTCAAAGAATCACATGTCAGAAACTTCATCTGGACTCATATCATCACCAGATTTGGTTTGCCACATACACTAGTGATGGACAATGGACCCCAATTCAAAGGCAGAACAGTTAAAGAATTTCTAGCCAAGTGGAAGATAGTTCATGCATTTTCTACTCCACAATATGCTCAGAGTAATGGTCAAGCAGAAGCCAGCAACAAGGCCATCTTAGAAAATTTGAAGAAAAAGATTGAAAGGAACAAGAGCCAATGGCCAAATCAGTTGGAAAACATTTTGTGGGCTCATCGCACCACAGCTCGGTCAAGTACAGGCGAATCTCCATTCTCCTTGTGTTATGGCACGGAAGCCGTCATTCCCACCGAGCTGACAGTCATTACGACTCGATCCGAGCTCGTCGAGACGGGACATAATGATTCTGTTTTAGCATGAGAGGTCGATTTGCTAGAAGAACGGCGTGACTTAGCCACCATCAGAGTCGCATCTTATCAGCAAACTCTGAAGAACTCCTACAATAAATGAGTGCATCCTCGATCTTTCCAGCCTGGCGATCTAGTGCTAAAAAAGACGCAAGACGACTCCAAATTAGCACCTACATGGGAAGGCCCATACATCGTAGAACGCGTTGTAGGCAATAAAGCATACTGGATAAAAACCCAAGAGGGGAAATTGTTACCTCGCCCTTGGAATACTTATCTGCTAAAAAAATTTTATCAATAAAACCATTGTTGTTGTATATTCCGTTTTTCATGTACTGTAAGTTCAAGGTTAAATTTCTTATGTTACATAGTACAAGGTACTCTATTTACTTGCATCAAAAAGTCATACAGTTCGCATCAGAAGCACGACCAGTATACTTACCTGATCCAACACGGTCAGCGAGCCATACGCTATTATAAACAAGAACGCTCTCCGTGAGCAGATAGCTCTCTAAAGCTTACATGCTCCATAGCCTCTCCAATTATTGTCAAGTTGAGGACCTATATTTCTAGGATCGACCAAACGAGAACGCTCTCCGTGAGCAGACAGCTCTCTGGAGCTTACAGGCTCCATAGCCTCTCCAATTCTTGTCAAGTCGAGGACCTATACTTCTAGGATCGACCAAACGAGAACTCTCTCCGTGAGCAGACAGCTCTCTGGAGCTTACAGGCTCCACAGCCTCTCCAATTCTTGTCAAGTCGAGGACCTATATTTCTAGGATCGACCAAACGAGAACGTTCTCCGTAAGCAGACAGCTCTCTGGAGCTTGCAGGCTCTACAGCCTCCCCGAACCTCGTTCATCGAAGAACCTATACTCCTAGAGTCGACCATACGAGAGCGTTCTCCATGAGCGTCACGCTTCTATAAGCCCACACGCTCTGCCTGAACAGAGCATTCCTTTGAGTCTGACTTCTAAGCTCAAAGTAATGCACTTAGTGGAGAACTCTTAATTCTAGACTCAGATTATCTAGACTCCTAACGTTTCTTCTCTTATAACATGATAAACAAGGAAGAAAGTGCTAATCACAGGCAAATCATGTTTCTAATCTAAGTCTCAAGTTCCTCAATTATTTCAAGCCACAGGCATAATAAGCAGGATGCTAGCTACAAACAATTAAGCAGAAACATGCATTCTGAGCACAATCTGTAGCAATACTTGACCACAGCCACAACAATTAGATCCACCGATCTGCTAGGATTACTCAGGAAATCCAGATCGGTGTCTATTACAAATTTAACAAAGCATCAAACTGCCACTTTCGTGGAAACCAGTTCTCTATACCAAAATAGCGAACTGCTCAGGCAAGCTTGAAGACACAGCTCTATTGTTAACTCTCATATAAGAGAGGAGGAACGTAAACAACACTTCCAATGTTTCGCTAAAATGGACAAAGGTAGATCGCATCATCAAATATCAGTCAAGACATGCTTATCTTCTGGTGCCGCGCTAGTAGAAGCGATTAAGCGTCCGCGAGATCACCGAAGATCACGCCGCATACCTTGTCCCTATTCCTCGCCTGCAGTCGCTTTCTTCAGGGCGTCATACTTCTCGTCCAGAGAGGCATATGAGACACAAGCCTTGGTATATGCCTCATGTGCTTTGCGCGCCACCTTTTGACATTTTTTAGCATATGCAGTTACTTCAGCTAATTCCCTCTCTAGATCAGTCATATCAATCACTAATGCAACATTCTCGGCAGCATCATTCTGATACTTGTTGGTCATCACTTCTAGCTTCCTCTTGTTAGCCCCCCACGCAGCTCGTATACACCCAGCTCGACGTGAGGGTTATCATCAGTCTCGGTGTTTTGCACAGCATCCTTTAGTTTATCGTACCCTGCAAGAAATTGCACGAACGAAGTTAAAGAGCCAGAATGCCCTGGAAACAGACACAACAACTTAGCGTGTCATGAACTCACCAAACAAGCGGCCATATCCATCGTCCCCAACAGAGTCTCCATGTCCTCATCTTTCACCTCTGCCTTGTTACCATCCAACACGATCCCCTTCACAACGCTAGTCACTATGGGTGCCGAGTGGAAGCTACAGTCCGAGCGTTTAACCATACGCTTCTTCCCCGTCTTCCCTAGGTAGTAGAATTCGCTCCCCACATCCCCACATCGCGGGGACGAACTCCCACCAACGACTTGGCGACCTTGCCTCAGGTCGCTACGCTCTGCAGCATGACGAGCAGTTTCGCCTACCCGCTGTGGCGACCTAAACACAATGCCGCCAGCCGGACGACCAGCTCTCCTAGGTCGTTTGTGACCCTTGGCTCCTACAGCAGCAGCCTTCCTCTTACCATGATCACCATGCACATGAGGATCAAATTCCATCTCCTCCATTATCAGAGGCGACATCTCCCTCATACTCCCTTCTCCTCTCACATATGGGTGACACCTTGCCATAGTCAAACCTATGAACAGAGATACTATTGCATGAGTTAAAGTTGTACACCGAATCCTTCTCAACGGAGTAGCATTCACAAATGAAAATAAACGTACCTGTAGAAGCAGCGACGAAGGTAGTGCAATGCAATAGAAGCGATAGATAGGATAGAGAAAGAGCTAAGACAAGAAGCCAAGCAAATGCCTTTTGGTATTCTGCGAACAGTTTATTTAATAGGTAACGTCTTTTCCCTAAGCGCTTCATAATTACCTTGAGACGCCAAACGCCATCTGCCCGCCATCATTATGTTCCCTGAACCGTTCGTTTTCCTACACGTGTCATGCACATGAGGGAATACCGCCGCCGTTTCGCGACGCGAACCACAACACAATTAGTCCGCTCTATATGCGAGAGCCCCGGTGATCTGGTGGCATCATTACGAGCGACACCAAACAGCTGAAGACATGTTAACGACAGGACGCTCATACAATCTTACTGGTCATTTGCAGCACAGTTATCACCACAGTACAACTGCCATGCATAGTTATAGCAGTATCATCATTCGTAAACACAATCAAGCAAGCGACACACACACAGTTGGGAAACAAACAACAAACATAGCATATAAGCAAACAACGACCTGTTCCAACAGACCTGAACCACCGTTCGTTCTTTAGCCGAGTTGCTGAGACTACTCAGGAAATCCAACCCGGCTAAACAATATTTGTCATCACATGGTTACCCCAAACTAGTACGGGATACCAGCTCGTTCAAAGTAATAGCACATAAACGCAAGAAAGACGAACTGCCCAGGTTACCCCAGGAAACCAGCTCTATTGTATCACAGCTTATAAGCTGACAGCATAACAAAACAAACTTACAACTCACCATCTCTAGGCACAACAGTTAACTCTCCAAGCACGAGCGACTCATCAATTTCCGCATCCCTCCCATCCACCACAACAGACACTCCATCCAAGTTCAAACTCATGAGCACATCAGACGCAGCATCTTCAGTTCGCGGTATCACAGCCTCTGGCATGACCACTGAAGAAGCAAGAATGCCACCAACATCTCCTTCCACCTGTTCCACTGAGGGACGAGACATCCAGCATGCTTGCTCCTTCTTCAGAGCCTTATAGTCCACTTCCAGCTCGACAAAGTCAGCATCCAGGTCATCATAGGCCTTTGTAGCGTCCTGAGCAACCTTCTTGCAGTGTAAGGCATACTCGTTCAGCCTACCAATTTCCACAGTCGCTGCCAGAACATTCTCTTCAGCTCCCTGTAGTTTTTGCCTCAGATCTTCTGCTTCGGTATCTTTCAGCATCTTGGCCAGACTCAGAGCTTGATGATAAGCACCCAAAAGTGTATTATGAAACCCCATTGAGACATATAAATTTGGTTAATTATGTATTTAATAATCATGAAATAAATATGTTTTCATACTTTTGCAAGTATTTGTAGTAAATATGGAAATATTGGTTAAACCTGCAATAAAGCACGAGGAACGGCATATATATGAATTCTCCCAAATCCGCACAGAAGCATCAAACTTCCAAAGCTTCTACCTCTCGAACCAGGACTCCGAATGGGACAAGAGAGTCTTTTCCGGTTTCAATCGAGGCGATGAACTCCTATGCATAGGCGGGAAGTTGTAAAAGCGCCCAAAATACCGGACCGCCATCGGGTCGCATTATGGGCCCACTATCGCGGGGCCACAAGATTGGATGAGTCATCAATCATGGAGCATGTCAAGACAAAAATAACAAATTATTAGTGCAAAGTTGACACCTTGCATGTAATAAATTAGATTAGGTGTTAATAGTGAAAAAAAAAGCAAGTGTCACTTTGTTTTAATATGGTGGTTAAAAATGAATTAATGTGGTTTGATGATTCACGTGGGAGGAAATGAGATTTCTCTCAAATGGAGAAGAAATTAGACAAGGGTGGGGGACACTCCATTTACTCCCTTGACTTATTTTCCTCACATGACATTATTTTAGTTCCTTAGTGAAAAAAAAATCATAAGTTAGTTTTTAGTTTTTGTAAGAAGCTTGTAATAGTTTTAATGGAGGAAACACTTGTTTTCTTCTAGAAAATAAATATATCAGTGAGTTTGATTGTTTATCTTCTTCCTTTCTCTATCTCTCTTTTGTTTTTTTAGTTTATAAATCCTTGTCCTAAGGATCATGAGCTAACTTCCCTTTTGGGGAGTTAATCCAACTCATGTGAGGGTAAATCAATTTTTGTTGGTTTGGTAGGTTGTTAGGAAGAACAACTAGCTCTACACCCTATCCCAAAATGATAGTTGGTGTAGTGTCTAGTTAGGAATCAAAGCAATGAGCTTAGAGATAAGTCATTGCTTAGTTCCACTTGCTAGCATGTGTGAGCTCTTAAGTGAGCCATACATGCTAGGGATCAAATCTTTTCTTCCATTAGGGGCTTGTCTATGAGTCTAGGAATGATCAAATAACCTTTTTCAAATCAACAACTAATGATAGTTTCACATGAGGAGGATTAACTCTCCACCTTTTCTTTCAAATCTCTATTTTGGTATTAAGTGCATGTTTTCAAACTTTAATGTATTTCTTAATGTTTGTGTAGGAAGGAAAACCTAGCATTAATATTATAACCTTACTCCTTAGTTCCCTTTATTGTAACATCCAATTTGTAGTTGTTCTAAACTTTAGGTTAGTTCGAATCCTTATTCCAACTCTACGAAACGAAGATCGTGAGTAAGGAACTTTGAGTGCTTTTGCATCAATTTAGAGAGTTCAAACCTCTAAGTAGTAGTAAACAAGCATATATCACTTGATGTGCTTTCTTCAGGTCTTCCAGCTCCTCACGTTCCATCTTCGCGGCGTCCTGAACATTTTTCAGCTCGTCGGACAGCTTCACCACAGCTTCTCTATCTGCCTCCGTGAACTGAGCAATCTCCTTCAACTTCTTAAACTCACTTACCAGCTGCAATTACACACATATGTTAATAACCAAGTCACAACAGCGTGCATAGGTGAACAGATACATCAAAAGGAAACAAACCCACGTACTAGACATTGCGCGACTTCCATTCGCTTCAGGTTATCAGCCAGCCCTCTCTCATCCAGCTCCTTACGGTTGCCATCTAGAGCTATCTGTTCTAGCAGACAGGCTGATACCTTACTCGACCTGAAGCTACAATCACTTCGCCTCACAGTTCGTTGCGCCCCATTGTCATCCAAATACACAAACTGTGCCTCTAAGTCATCAGCAACCATAACAACTTTTCCACTTGCTTTGCGGGGAGCCTTCGCTTTCGCCAGCAGACTGGGTTCACGCCCCAGTCGAGAAGGACTAGACCCCGCCCCAAAGGTGGCCAAGTCCATGACCTGCTCCGGTCGCACCCGACTCCGGCGAGCAACCGTAGCACCAGTCGGATCACCACCAGAACCGCCCCCGCACTGGAGCTTTCCCCAAGAGCGTGTCGCGCTACTTTGGCAACTCGGGTAACGTCTTGCTCAGAGGCGTCATGTCGTCTCTTCTCCGACCTGCTCCTTGCATGAGGGTTGAAGACCACCGTCTCCAACTCTACAGGAGCATCGATCGACCCCCCTTCAGGTCGGGAGCTCGACCCACCAGCCCCTGAGGCACCACCTCCAGCGGGTCGTCTCGAGTCGCCACGAGTCTGATTCCTATCTTCCCGCATTACCAAGTCACTCGAACGCGTCTCCATCACCTCTCACTTTGTCCGACCTCGAGCTCGGTCCTTTTGAGCTTTTCTTTTTTCCCGGATCGCAGGCCCACCCCTTTCCACAAAGAAATGAGCAACTTCGGGCAACTTCGCTTGTTTTTTTGCTCGAGTCAGCCGCACGAACCTCTCTATCTCCCCCTGATCAGTTCGCGTTTTCATAGAAAAATCTACAAACAAAGCAGAGATATAGACCAGTTAGAACAACCGTAAATCACCAAGTAAAGCAACAAAAGAAAGACATTCCTACCCACCGGATATGTTACAAATCCTAGTTTGCAACCTACATCCGCTAGCACAGTAGTTGCCAACTAGCAGCAACAACCTCTTTGTCCAGGCCTCGTTGCTTACACCATCGATCACAGCAGAACGCGTCGTCATCGTTTGCAAACTAAAGTTCAAATTACCAGATCGCCTCACAACATAATGCTCAACTATGTTGGATACACCTATGTTGTATTCCCTACTCGCATTCAACAGGTCAAACACCTTAAACAATCGCCAGGTGTTACCAACAAACTGACAAGAAGACTTCCAACAATGAGCCAAGAAGTCACACACCAGTTTCGAGAACGGTATTTGCATATGTGCTCTCAGCTGGCCCTCACAGATGATTACCCCACCCCCCATTCGGTGGGTTGTACTCTTCACTACGTACATTTTCACTCAACCGTGGCTCGTATATCTCCAGGTCGGGAATGTTGATCTCATAAGCTGCCCTCAGCTCGGGGAACAAGCTCGCAGCACGACGATCTACCGCTCTAAGGGGCAACTCACTTGATGACGACATCTCCCCTCGACCTGACGTACTGGCCACGACACCTTCTGACCCAGATCGAGTATTACCCTCATCTATCCTAACTTCCTCATCCAACTCAGTCTAAATGCCAACACTCACCGATTCTTCATTATCATCCTCATACTCTCCACAACTTAATGAAATCTCACGAACTTCTTCCGATCGAGTATCATCAAAATCAGACATTATAATGTTTCCTTTTTATCAATTACTCAAGCTTAAACCCTACAACCTAACATTGACCTACCTACTTAACAAATCGCACTTGAACGAGAGGAAAGCAAATTGAAAATGAAAAGGTAATGCAAAGAAACACTCACCTGAGAAACCCTAGCTTGCGTTTTTGCGGAAGAAGGAAATAGGAAATACCTTTTTGATTGTCCCAAATTTGATTTTGTACAAACCGCCCGTTCAGTTACCAAGAAGTTATGATTACAGCCTATGCCCTAGTCCGCACACGTGTTCCAAGGACCTGTCTTTTCAAGAGTTCCGAATAACGCTGCGACACGTTTCTTTACCAATCTGCTCACGATTACATCGCGTGCAATCACGGACCAACTTCCCTTTCCCACCAAATCATCATGCCACATGATTCAAAATTTACGGCATCCCAGTCGGATCGTCCACCACCGCTCACTCATGCTCCACACGTTCTTACGTTTTTCTCTCAGTAGATCGTTTCCATGGACATAAACAATCTACTGAGAGGGGGCTGTGTAGGGGAGTAATATCCTCATTAAGGAATATCACACACGCGTGAAGCATAAAGCGAACTTCGGGACATCGACCTCCAAGACCGATCGTGAAGCGGCTCCTTGTGAAGACACACGCCGCGGCAAAGATAGGCGAACCCAAGACATCGACCTCCAAGACCGATCGTGGAGCGGCTCCCTTCATGTAGGTGGTGCGTTTAAGCTCGATCAAGGATGTCTCAAGATTTAACAAACGCCGAGAGCGAATGCCTCGGATAAAGTTACCACCGGTGTAATCATTACCAAAATCTTACTTGTACTTCCCACCACCGAAATAGGGACTACCGCTACCAACTCCCAATCGACACCGCGACTTATTCTAAAACCAGCCCAACACTCATTCACAATCTCCACCCTACACGTGTGCAAGAGGTACCGCGGTCTCTAGGATCGACACTTCCATAGGCCTATAAATACCACCTACTTGAACTACGTGAGACTGATTCCTCTCTCCCTCGAAAACCAAGAGAGGATCGTGAGGCGGCTTCATTTCATCCGGCCCTTCGGTCTCTGCAGAAAACTTCAACCTATTCCCCTCTCTTCACTATATCTAAAGGAAAACCAAAACACCCCTTTACATTTTGGTCCTGAGACCATTGGAGCTAACATGGTCGTTGACATGTTTAAGGGAGTTCGGTACCTGAATGAAATTAAGGACGTGGTTTTGGCTAATTTTCCAGGGGGTTCCAAGGAAGGTGCATTGGCTGAAGGGAACATAATTAGGTCTTCTCCAGCCAAACAGAATCTCAAGTGCCTAACAAATAAAGACCTAATTATCCTAATATAATACTTTGTTGACACTTGAGATTAACAGGATATGTACCTTTTCAGTCCAGATAAAATTTAGGGTTATTTAGCTTTTGGCCCCACTTTATATATGGATATTAGCATTTGGCTCTCCTAAGTTGCTAAATTCATTTTTGGCCCCAGTTCTGTTAGTTGAATCAGTCAACTTTAACTCCACCGTTTGTTTTCTTCAAAATGGCAATTTTACCCCTCTCGTGACTCATGACTTGCACGTGAAATTGTAACGAAATATTCATTTGTTTTATTTCGATTCGAAATTCCATTACAATTTCAAAATTATCTCTTGTACAATTTCGATCAACAACATTACAATTTGTCTGATATCACGAGAAAACAAAACAAGATCTCTCATCTCTCCCTCATCTCTCTCATCTCTCTAATCATCAAATTACAAAGGATAGGAATGCTCCCCATCATCGAATACCAACAAAATACCAACTCCCCATCATCACGTACCCTAATTTCTGGTCATGATCAGTTGGTTTGATTGTTGTTTCTTAGCTCAAGCTTTAGTTCATTGGAAGGATTATTTAGCTTGCAGAAAGGTATGTCTGTATGTACTTTGTTGGTTGCATAAAAATTGCATGTAAATTGTTGGTTGCATGAAAAGCGATGGGTGATGAACAATATAATAAGGAATGTGGGGAATGTGGGGACCAAACCCTAGAAATTACCAAATGGTAATTTTAAAGTGGGGACCAAACCCTAGAAATTACTAAATAATTATTACTTATTGAAATTGGGGATTTTTTAAATTAGGGTTCACGATTTATAATTAAACTGTAATTAACCCCAATTACTTATTCAAAATTGGGGATTTTGTCCAATTGAACATAAAAACTTAACAAAATTACACCATACAAATTGGGGCTTCTGTCAAATTAGGATTCTAAACACTAATTTTCCCCAATTACTTATTCAAAATTGGGGATTTTGTCCAATTGGGATTTTAATATGCAAATTGAACATAAAAACTTAACGAAATTACACCATACAAATTGGGACTTCTGTCAAATTAGGGTTCTAAACACCAATTTTCCCCAATTACATGTTAACAATTAGGGCTTTAGTCAAATTACGGTTCTAATGTGCAAATTGAACACCAATTAGGCCCAATTACATGTAAAATAAATAGGCCTTTTGTCCAATTTTGTTTATAGTGTGCAAATTAAACCTAAATTGGGACAATTAATTGCAAAAAATTGGGGATTTTGTCCAGTTAAGAATCTAAAGTGCAAATTGAATATTGTGAAGTGTCTTTTTATTGTTAATTCTTATATATACCTGTTGTGTGTGTTTGTATGCATGTTTTGTTTGTTTATGTGCATGTTCTATGTGTTTATATGCCTCTATGTGTGTATGTTTAGTGTATGTATTAAATGTATGTAATACCCTAATTGAATTATGGGAATTATTGTAAACATGCATTTTCAGTGATATGGCGTCATCTTTAAGAGGTCAGAGAGAGTTTGTGATACACTATGATGGTTTCTGGATGCAAATAGTGCCTGGTAGAATGAAATATCTAGATTATCATGGTGGGTCTCAGTTTCATCTTAGGTTAGATGAAGATGAATTGAGTTATATGGGGCTCATTGAAGATATTCATAGATCTGTGGGGGATGATGTTCCCATTAATGGTGTTAATTGCATTTGTAGAGGGTTCTTGACTACCATTTACAATGATGTTGCAGTGCTAAAAATGTGGGATACTATTAAGGCAGAAAGGGATCAAAAGTTTCATTTGTTTGTCACCATGGTCACTCCAGATATGATGTAACCTGCTGAAGTCCCTAAACCTAAGCTCCAGAGTAAGCCCAATGCCAAACCACATAAGAAGCCCAGTATTGTTTCTAAGTCCAAGTTGGTTTCAACACAAAGCCCAAGCACACCTACAAAGGCCAAGTCTATTCTTAACTTTGAAGTAAGAAGGTCACCTAGATTTTCCTCACAACTGTCTCCAATAAACCTAGCTTCTCCTCCTCCATGTGAATCTGAGTCCAAGTTGGTCTCAACACAAAGCCCAAGCACACCTATAAAGACCAAGTCTATTCTTAACTTTGAGGTAAGAAGGTTACCTAGATTTTCCTCACAACTGTCTCCAATAAACCTAGCTTCTCCTCCTCCATGTGAATCTGAGTCCAAGTTGGTCTCAACACAAAGCCCAAGCACACCTATAAAGGCCAAGTCTATTCTTAACTTTGAGGTAAGAAGGTCACCTAGATTTTCCTCAAAACTGTCTCCAATAAACCAAGCTTCTCCAGTTATACAATTGTCTCCATGTGAAGATGAAGATGCATGTGAGGGGATCCAAGTTGATGAAGGGATACAACAAACTGCAGAAGATGTTGTCAATGACTTTGCTGAGTTGTTTGAAATTGGTGAGGCATTTGTTGATGCAGTAGAAAAAGCAAGTGCCCAAGAAGAAAACAATGGGGAAGTACAGAATGATGATAGTGAAAATGAAGAGGGTGGAAGATACTTTGAGAAATTTCAAACTGGTGGTCCATGTGTGGACATGAGATGTGGGTATGTTAGTAATCAGTCAACTGAATATGATGATGATGATGATTTCACACCTCAAGATGTTGAAGAAGATGAAGTTGTATGTAATTTGGTGAATGAGGCAACTAATCTTGAAGAAGGAGCAGATGATGTGATTGATAGTCTTGGGTTAGGGACAAGTAACTTGTATCAGGGTGAACCAATCCCAAGTGTGGAGGATGAAGATATAAAAGAAGATAACAAATTGAAGCTAGAACCAAGCATGCAATGGAACTCAATGCCTGAATGTAGGAGTTATCTGAAGAGTTTGGCAATACAAGACATATTCAGTTTCAAGCAAAAACAAAATGACACAAAAAGATACAGAATTTATTGTATTGGTGAAGACCATGCAGATAAAGAAATGGTTAAACCATGCACCTGGAAGGTAGCATGCATGTAGTATCACAAGGGATCACCATACTGTGAAGTTAAGGAAATTTGTGGGGACTCATACTTGTGAGGCTGATGGAAAGAATCATGTGAAACAAGCCAAAGCTCCTTGGGTTGCACAAGTTCTTGAGGATTTCCTTAGAGATCACCCAAGCATGAAACCTTTAAATGTTCACAAGGAAGTTTGGAGGAGATTTGGAGTTGAGTTATCTTATTACACTGCTTGGAAGGCTAAGGTCAAGATGTTTGAGAAAATAAATGGGAATTATGAGGCTAGTTATCTTGTAGTATCTGAGTTGAAAAAACAGATAGATATAAAGAATGTGGGAAGTCTGGTCAAATGGTACAGACATGGTGAAACAGGGGAATTTATTGGGTTCTTGCTTGCTTACAAAGCATCATTGGATGGGTTTATCAATGGTTGTAGACCTATTATTGGGTTAGATGGATCATTTCTGAAAGGGAAATATGGTGGATGTTGTCTAAGTGCAATGGCCTTAGATGCACAAAATGGGCTCTTCCCAATTGCTATCTATATTTGTAGGGGTGAGAATGGAGATACATGGAAGAAGATTTTGAGTCAGCTGAGGCCTTATTTGATCATACACAAGGAGCCACTTACCTTTATCTCTGATAGACAAAAGGGTCTCATAGAAGCTGTGGATGCTGTGTTTCCAGAAGCTAAGCACAGGTAATACACTGTGTTGCTAATGTATTTTAATTCTTAAGTAATTCTTTGCATAATGTATTCACTTTCTTATTTACATGTATTTTAATTCTTTTTTGGTTCTATTCTTTTTTAGGTATTGCTTTAGACACATGTACAAAAACTTTAAGGTGAATTTTAAGGGTGAATTGCTAAGGGACTTGAGATGGAGGGCAGCAGAAGCATTTAAAGAATGCCATCATGATAGATATATGGAACAGTTACTGGATGTGGATGAGGAAGCTAAAGAGTGGTTAGAGGGGGAAGCAAAACACACTTGGGCTAGGTCACATTTTGATTTCTCAACAAAATGTGATGCTATCACCAATAATTTCAGTGAATCATTTAATTCTTGGATACTGAAAATTAGAGATAAGCCCCTAGTGCAGTTTGTTGATCAATATAGTCTTGCTGTAATGAAATTGATCCATGAAAGGAGGATTACTTCACAGGAACTAGTTGATGGTGATTTGGTGCCAGCTGCTATGAGAGTCATAAATAAGCTAGAAAACAAGTACAACAAATACAAAGTACAAGGATTTGTTGAGGGATTTGTTGAAGGAGTTGAACACAACTCATTCTGTGTCATTAATGTCAAGACTGAAAAAAAGTTTGTGGTAGATATGACAGGTTTGGAATGTACATGTGTAGTATGGCAAATGACTGGAATACCATGTGTTCATGCAGTATGTTTTATTAGGAAAAGGAGAACACAGGGTTCTAGCTGGGCATAGTAAGTAAAAATGGTGTACTATCCTTATATTTTAACCTTTATTGACAACAAATTTACATGTTTATTTCATTTTTTGTTTCTATTTAGGTATTGCAGTCCATTCTATAATGTCCAATCCTTTAAAGCCACTTATGCTGGTTTTATATATCCTTTTGATAATGAGGAAGACTGGGACAAGGTGAATGTTGCACTTATTTATGTTTGAAATTCATTTTCCTTCATTGTACTTTGCTAATAGTGATTGTCATGAATGTCATTTAATAGGTTGAAATTGGTGATGAGGTACTACCTCCACCACTTGAGAGAAAATCGGGGAAGGCCTAGAAAACAAAGAATTAGGGATCACGAGATGAGGAGAAACCATCCAAGAAGAGGGTCTGCAAGTTATGTCATGTACCAGGCCATAACAAGAGGACATTTCCAATGAGAGAACAAGGTGGAACTAAGGGAATGTCAAAAGCAAAAAAAAGACAAAGGAGAGGAGAAGGCGAGTGTGAAGATGAGGCTAATATGCAGCAACAAACACATGAACAAGTGAACTCTCAAGTAAATGTGCAGCAGCAAACACATGAACAAGTGAACTCTCAGGGAAATGAACAAGTGAACTCTCAAGCAAATGTGCATTGTCAGGCAAATGTGCAATTGAACTCTCAAGAAAATGTGTACTATCAGGAAACCCATCAGGAAAATGTGCAAGTGAACTCTCAGACAAATGTGCACTCTCAGGAAAATGTGCAAGTAAACTCTCAGACAAATGTGCAAGTGGAACATATACCAAGGGCTGGTAGAGGGGGTAGAGCTGGTAGAAAGGGTAGAGCTGGTAGAAGGGGTAGGGGTACTGGTAGGGGAATGGCTTATTGGTTTGGAGAAGACACACCAGCAAGCTCAAGCCAAGCAACACTACCCCCTCCATTAAATGAAACGCAGTAGTAAGTAGTCACATTGAAGGTATTAACCCTTCATTATTCAATATATATTTTGCATGTGTTTTTCAGTTGTACTATTAGCTATTAATGCATAATTGTTACTGTTTTACTTTTGACCAACAATTTAATGTCTTAAATGTCATGAATGAAGGTGTTAGTTTCCATAAAAGGTAGTTCCCATACCTTTTCCTATAAAAGCAACACACACACATCACACTTAGAATATCTCTCTCACACATCTCATATCAAATGGGGAAAAGTAAGGGAAAAAATAAGGAAAAGGGGAAGAATAAGGATAAGGGTTATGAATATCCACCTCATCTCATGAGTGCAGTTAGATTTGGATATAACAATTATCCTAGAAATATAGTTTTGGCTGCCAGAGCATATGTAGATGAGCATGGTCATGATGTCTCATATGAAGAAGTCCAGGCTTATATCATGGAGTTGTTGGACAATCAAGAAAAGCAAAAGGTGGCTGTTGGATTGCCTGTAGAAGTTCTTCAAGATTGGGAGAGGGAGTGTTTGGAGGAGTTAGGGGAGTTGGAGGGGTATGTGGATGAGTATTTTACCATCTCTAAACCAAAAGCTGGTAAAAATAAGAAAGGTATTGGAGAATGCAGTTTAAAACAAGCAGAATCTGCAGGGGGGAAGTCAAGCACAACCAAAGCCACAACCAAAGATGGTTGTTCAAGCTCTAATGTGTCCAGCAGAGTTTGAAGCAGAGTTTAAGCTATCGACAAGGAAAAAGTGGAAGAAGTGATTTTGTCAGTGATTTTGGTTCTAAATCATTTTTTGTACATACATGCTAGGGTACCCTACATGATATCTGTTTTCAGTGATTTGGTTCTAAATCATTTTTTGTTTTTCTTCTCTCGTTTACGAGGGGAAGCGGATCGGGTGTTTTTGCGGGGAAGCGGAGGCCGAAGTGTTTTTGCAGCAAAAATCAACAAAAATATTTTGTCTTTTGGTGGGTCTTTATGGAGGCTAGCTTTTGGTTGGTTAATTAGGTTATGTAATGAATGACTAGCTTTTGGATGGTTATATGCTCTTTAATGGATGTTAGCTTTTGGTTGGTTAATTAGGTTATGTAATGACTAGCTTTAATGGATGCTAGCTTTTGATGGTGTACCTGTTATCTATGTATTTGGGCAGTCTATGTATTCGCAGTCTACTTGGTTACTTTAGTCTTTATATTTGTGCACTTGGAATCTGTGTATTTTTGCTCTGGATTTGCGTACTCAGTCTATGTAATGGATGATGTTCAGTTTTATGTAATGGATGATGTTCTGTTTTATGTAACAATCCCTCACACTTACATTATATAGCAAAGCATTACATCTTCCTTACTTGATCTAATAGATAACTTGAACTTCATTACAGCATTACATCTTCCTTACAAGGCAATCCCTCACACACTTACATTATTGGCACAACCATTAGGTAAATGACATCCCTTGCATAGGCTGCACACTTCACACAACTCAAGATCTTCTTTGCACATATTATAAACTTTGTTCTCAACCTTTCGATCAAAGTAGATCCACTCCACAACACTGCATTGCTCAAACGAGCACTTCAAATACTTGTATTCTAGAATTCCTTGTACTCCACTGTTAACACGACCAAAAACCACTTTCATAAAGCCACAACAACAAGCACGAGGGCAATGCATCCCAAAATACTTACATGTAGGAGCATAATGCCCAACTTCAAAACACAATTGACAAACACATAAAACAAACAAAAACAAAAATGAAATTAAATAAACCTTTGTTTTTGGCCCCTCTTTGTGGAAAACTTTCAAGCTTTTGGCCCCTCCTCCATTAATGGACAGTGGGATACTACTTGGGGTAATACTCGAAGAAAGTACAAACCTTTGGTGCACCAACGATAACAACTTGATCGCCACCCATTCTATCTTTACTTTGGGTAAGAAATGAACAAAAAACTCAAGATGGAAACCGGTATTTATATATTAACAACCATTAGCCGTTGGGAGCAACATTTAAAGCCCAACGCTCATTATCGGTAACCGTTGGATGGAAACCACACGATTTCGACACGTGTAAATTTGATTTGTTTTCAATCAAATCAGTACGTGTGTCACGTGTGAGGGGTATTTGTGCCATTACAAAAATATGAGTGCGAAAACATACGGTGGAGTTAAAGTTGACTGATTCAACTAATGAATCGGGGCCAAAATGAATTTAGCAACTTAGGAGAGCCAAACGCTAATATCCATATATAAAGTGGGGCCAAAAGCTAAATAACCCTAAAATTTATAATTTGTGCATTGGGTTAGGTCTGACCATTTAGATCACTTTCTCGTACCATTTAATTTCCTTAGGCAAGGGTTTTATACTCGACTATGAGTCTGCTCCTACACAATTGTCTGACTAAAAGTTTGGCCGTAGTCTGACCAAACATTTCTGCATCACATAGTTAACTTAGAATTTTCAGTAGATATAAAAGATGCTCATAATGTCACGTCAAAGATTCACTTGTAGATGGCTAATAATGGCATGAACGTGAAAAATTACCATAACTTCCATTAATACATCTTGAAAGAAAGGGGACCTTAACAAATAAGTAACATATCTTTAGATATATATTATAGCTATAACCTCTTGGCTCTATTTTTCAAGGCTTCACAGAGTCTCCAATTTTTTGTAAACTCTAATACTAATTATGAAATAAATAAATAAATAAAATCAAAATCATTAGATATATATTATAGCTATACCTTCACCCATTTATTTTTTGGATCACTAACATAGACTCAAGTTTTTTCTAAACTCTATTACTAATTACGAAAAAGTAGGATATAAATAAAGAAACAATCCCATCTAGAGTTTCACAGAGTCTCAAACTTTTCCTAAACAATATAACTAATTACAGGAAAAAAACAGAGACAAAAAACTAAATTGCTAAAAACAATAGTTTCAATCAAAAACAATTTTCCTACAACTCTTACGCCACACAGAATAGTTTTCACACTAATTTCAGGTGAAGTTTAACATAACAAAGCTTCTTTCTAGAAATTGACAATGAAACTTTGAAAGAACAAAGGAAAAAATGAATTGAGTTGCTTTAACATTTGTTAACCACACATGTGACTGGGGAAAAAAGGAAAAAAAAAAGTAAACTAATCATAAAATAAGTAATAGTGTATACCCAAAACAAATAAAATCGTATTGTATGCACTATATATATGGGCCTAACAAATAAAGTTGGATTAATTTGATGTGTCATCCACTATGGGATTTAGATATTTAGTCATAGTTAAGGATTTCAAAAATCATAATTCTGGCCACAATAATTATAACATATTCCAATTAAATTTCTGAATTTTATAATTTCCAATTTTAGCGGAATAACGAGATTCAATTAAAGTGAACGTTGGCTTAAATAAATTATATAACTATTGATTTAGTTAAAGTGGACGTTGGGCTTAAATAAATTATATACTAAACAAAAACAAAACAAATTACATGTGGAAAATTAAATTATATAAAAAATAACATCACAAAATATATAATAGAAAATGAAAAAAATAATATAAAAAAATAATATATAACTAACGTCATGAAACAATTAATGGGAAACAGAATACTAGATACAAATGCATCGAACTAACCTCAAATAATATTTAACGGAAAATCGGAAATTGGATGCACATGCAAGCATTAAACTAATCTTAAAAAGTAATTAATGGACAATCGGAATATGGATACAACTGCATTAAACTAATCTCAAAGAATAATTAACGGGAAATCAAAACTTGGATGCAAATACACCGAACTAACATCAAAAAATAATTGTCGGGAAATCGGAAACTGGATGCAAATGCATTGAACTAACCCTCTGAGATTAAATTAACGGGAAATCGGAAACTAGATGCAAATGTATTGAATAACTAACCTAAAAAAAAATTAACTATAAATTGGAAACATGATGCAAATGCGTGAAACTAATGTTAAAAAATAATTAACGAGAAATCGGAAACCGGATGCAACTACACTTAACTAATTTCAAAAAATAAATTGGATGCAAATGCATTGAACTAACCTCAAGAAATAATTAACGAAAAATCGGAAACTAGATGCAAATTCATTGAACTAATCTCAAACAATAATTAACGGGAAATTAGAAACTAGATGCAAATGCAACCTCATCGAATAATAAACGAGAAATCGGAAATTGGATGCAAATGTATTAAACTAATATCAAAGAATGATTAACAGGAAATTGGAAATTGGATGCAAATGCATTGAACTGACCTCGAAGAACAATTAATAGAAAATTGGATGCAAATACATTAAACTAATTGCAAAGAATAATTAACAAGAAATCTGAAACTGGATACAACTGTATTGAACTAATCTCAAAAAATAAATAACAGAAAATCAGAAACTGGAGGCAAATACATTTAACTAACCCCCAAAATATAGTTGTGTTATATGTTGTGAGAATGTCTCGATAAGTATAGTTTTGCATTTAAAACGGTGTTTATCTTATCTTTTTTCATATGATTGGAAACACCTTGTTATTCAAGTAGCTTCAATATGAACTTAGTCTTATTAGACAATCTCACAAAACTTCAATCAAACTTTTATTATTAAACAACAAAATGAAGTTGAAGGGTTTTATCAATGACGAGTTTTTTTTTTTTTTGAATAGAGAGTACGTGGGGTTTTATCAATGGATAAGTGATCAATATAATATATGTATATAATAATTATGCATATATAGTTGCATATATTTTTCAGAATAATTAATATGACAGAATCCGTTCGTAGATAATCTTTGAAAATCCCACATAGTGAGTCAGGTATAATTTAAAGAATAATTAACGGGAAATCGGGAACTGGATAATCTTTGATGATCCCATATAAATATAGTAAATAAAGTATAATTTATTTTTATGTCATGTTTGCAAGGACACTACAGATAGATCAGTAAAAAATTGGTATTACACACCACATTGGATAATTAAAAAGAAATAAAAAACTGGATTCAAATATATTGAACTGAGGTCAAAGAGTAATTAACGGAAAATCGGAAATTTTATGCAAATGCAATAAACTAAACTCAAAAAGTAATTAAGTAGAAATCGAAAACTGGATGCAACTGCATTAAACTAACGTCAGAGAATAACTAACGGGAAATTAGAAATTGGATGCAAATCCTTGAAAAATATTTAACGGAAAATCGGAAATGGTATGCAAAAATGCATCAAACAAACCTCAAATAATAATTAACGGTGAATCGGAAACTTGATGCAAATAATGCATTGAACTAACATAAAAAAATAATTAACAGGAAATCAAAAGCCGAATGCAATTGCATTGAACTAACCTCATAGAATAATTGGCGGGAAATTAGAAACTAGATGCAAATGCATTGAAATAATTTCAAAGAATAGTTAACGGGAAATAAAAAACCGGATGAAATTGCATCGAACTAACCTCAAAGCATAAATAATCAGAAATCATAAACTAAATGCAGATGTATTGAACTAACCTCAAAAAGTTATTAATGAGAAATCAGAAACTGGATGCAAATACAATGAACTTTTCTAAAAACTAATTAACGAAACATCGAAAAATAGATGCAACTACACTGAACTAACCTCAATGAATAATTAACGGGAAATCATAAATTTGATGCAACTGCATTTTTGAACAAACCTCAAAAAATAATTAACGGAAAATCGAAAATTTGCTGCAAATGCATTGAACTAATCTCAGAACAATTAACGGGAAATCGGAAATTAGATGTAACTGCATTGAACTAACCTCAAAGAATAATTAACTGAAAATCAGAAACTGGATGCAACTGCATTAAACTAAAATCATAGATTAACTATAGTCCGGGTAATCAGAAATTGGATGCAATATCCTTGATGAATATTTAACGGAAAATCGGAAACTGGATGCAAATGCATTGAAATAACCTCAAAGAATAGTTAACTGGAAATCGGAAATTAGATGTAACTGCATCGAACTACCCTCAAAGCATAAATAACCAGAAATTGGAAGCTAGATGTGAACTAACCTCGAAAAATAATTAATGAAAAATCAAAAACTGGATGTAGATGTATTGAATTAGCCTCAAAGAGTAATTAATGGGAAATTTGAACATGGATGCAAATGTAATGAACTAATCTCAAAGAGTAATTAACGAAACATTGAAATCTAGATGCAACTGCACTGAATTAACCTTAATGAATAACTATGGGGAAATCGTAAACTTGGTGCAACTGCACTGAACTAACATCAAAGAATAATTAACGGGAAATCAGAAACTTGATATAACTACATTGAATTAGCCTCAAAGAATAATTAATAGGAAATCGGAAACTAGATGCAACTACATTGAACTAGCATCAAAGAATAATTAACGTAAAATCAGAAACTTGATGCAAATGCATTGAACTAACCCTGAAACATAGTTGTATTATATGTAGGGAGAATATAATGTCTCGACAAGTATAGTTTTGCATTTTAAGTAGTGTTTATTATAATTTTTTTTATTATAATTGAGAATGCATTACTATTCAAGTAGCTTCAATATCATCTTCGCCACATTGGACATTCTCGCAAAATTTCAATCAAACTTCTATTATTAAAGGGTCCCATTATTAAACCTAACAACAAAAATAAGTCGATGGCTTTTATCAAGGTTTGGTGCATTCTTTTTATAGAGAGTGGTGCAAGAAATTTGAATAAGTGATTAATATAATTTCCATATCTCATAGCTCTACATAGTTGATAATATTTTTTAGAATAATTTAATATAACGACACCCGTTCGTAGGACGGGTTCAAAAGCTAGTCCTAATTCATAGTACTCTTCATC
This sequence comes from Coptis chinensis, assembly GCF_015680905.1. Classification (NCBI taxonomy): domain Eukaryota; kingdom Viridiplantae; phylum Streptophyta; class Magnoliopsida; order Ranunculales; family Ranunculaceae; genus Coptis; species Coptis chinensis. The sequence goes on along the minus strand of NC_141458.1, from coordinate 116,305,366 downwards.
CATGAGTGTTAACGAGGGTGTAACTCCGTAATGGAGGCTTCATTAATGTAACTACTAATAGATCGGTCTGGCAGAATTGATTGGATTGATTGGCTTGAATTATTTGTGTTTCGTCCATGCTTCTCATTTGTCCAGCCAAGGTCACTTCTACTAACAAAAAATGCTGGTTCATTAGGTAATGGAATGGTGACAGAGTAGCTGTTTAGCATTAGAACAATCGATGCCATCGTAGGTCTCCTTGCTACATCTTCTTGAACACATAACAAGCCGATGTGTATGCATCTCATTACGTCATTTCTTGAATAGCGTTCTCTCAGTGTCGGTTCTATCAACTCTAAAGGACTCCCTTTTTCCCACTGTTTCCATGCCTGCAGCAATGCATCATAGGTTTATTTCAGTAAAAGTAAAAGCGGTGGTATCTTGGACTGTTTCCAAGAATGTATTTAAGTTTCGTATTCTTAACTCTATTTGTTGTTCTTATAGTGAAGACTGTAGCATAAAAAGAATAAAGAAAAAGGATAAATAACAACCGTAGGCATACTCACATAGCTTGTAAGGTATTCTGCAAGTTCTGTATCATAGAAAGAATTATTCTTATGACCACTTATTATCTCTAAAACCAAGACACCAAAACTGAAGACATCTGATTTCACCGAGAATTGTCAATGCATTGCATACTCTGGAGCCATATACCCGCTACATCAACAATTAGTTTTCTTTTAGATGGGAACAAGAAAGGTTAACGAGTATTACCCCCACTAGATGAGCCAATTAGGATTCTCCCTAGATGGGAAATTAGGGTCTTTCAAATTGGGTTGACCATGTTTTTTGTGTGTATTTGACGGGAAACCATTTAGTGGGAGAGAATCCTATTTGGCTCATTTAGTCGGGGGTAATACTCGTTAACCCTACATAAACCAAGAATGCATCCAATTTTAGAGCAGTCCATCAAAAGTGTAATTCTGATTCCAAAATGTAATATGCCTCTTCAAATAAAATAACAAAGTGATTCATATTTGTTATACTTACTATGTTCCAACAACTCTATTTGTATTGCCCTGAGTTTGATCTACTCCAAAAAGCTTTGCCATCCCGAAATCTGAAATTTTTGCGTTCATCTTCTCATCTAATAATATATTTCCCGCTTTGAGGTCCCGATGGATGATCCTGAGTCGAGAATCTTCATGAAGATAAAGTAGTCCCCGAGCAATCCCTCCTATGATATTGTAGCGCGTTTCCCAATCCAAATCTGCCTTTCTAGCTGGAACTGTTCAAGGAGTAGAGAAATAACTAACAAAACACATTACATCATCTTTACAGAAGGGCGAAGGCCTCCTCTAGTATAAGTATATCCTTGGAGACACAAATAAAGCATAGTAGATCAGTGAGACAAACCAAATATATAGTTGTCGAGGCTTCTGTTTGGAACGTATTCGTAAATAAGTAGCTTTTCTTCTCCAGCCAAACAGAATCCCAAAAGCCTAACAAGATTCCTATGTTGAAGCTTATGCATCAAAACAACTTCATTTTTAAATTCTAGTGAACCTTGCCCAGAATTCGTAGCGAGCCTCTTCACTGCTATTTCTTGCCCATCAAGAAGCTCACCCTGTAAACAGGTGATATATATTAAGAACCAAGCAAAAAAACAGAATATATATTAAAAAAACTATAGTTGCAACATAAAAATGTGATAAAAATGCAACAGATCTAAGGCTAAATAATTGAATTTACCTTGTATACTATGCCAAATCCACCTTCACCAAGCTTATTAGCATTAGAAAAATCATTAGTAGCAGTCCTGATCGTATCCAAATCAAATTGCAAGGACTTTCCGTTTCTGACGTCATCCTCGTCTACATAATTAAATGATAATTATTCGATTGATGTTATCAGGAAAAAGGTTCTAATCAGACATTACAGATGCTATTGTAGATATAAATTCTCTTTCACCCTGTCATCAGTCTTATATTAAGCCTTTGTAGCCTACCAAAAAAAGTAAGTTAAAAAAACAAGTTAGAATATAAAATCTAACTTACAAATCAATTCTCGTTTCATTTTCCTCCTATTCTTCCTGATTCTCGTAGTTATAAAATATGCGCTAATTGCAACTAAGATTACCGCAACAATTGTTGGAAGAACAATCGCAACAACGTTGACAGATTTGCCATTTCCAGTTCCTACACAAACAACAATACTCAAATATAATCCATTCCCAATACGTACCATAATCCTACTAAGCAGTTCTTTTAATCATATTACCGGAATTGATTGCGGTGGTGAACCTTGGAGTGCTGGAGGAGGAGATGGTGATGAGTTTAGAAAAAAATGGATAAAGCTCATATATTATATGACAACTTGGACTGAAAACCTGGGCTCCTATACGGTTTCACAAACAACTCGGTAACAAACTAATCATTCTCAGTAGACAAGAAGAGCATTGAGTAGCTGATAAATCTCTAGTACACGTGACCAAACCATATATATCATTCAGGTTTCTGTAATCAATTGATCCAAGGTCAAACTTTGTTGTTACAGACGCAGCAGTAGTAGACAGATTGTTAAATAGGTTTTCTAACTGCCTGTTGAAACGATTAACATCAGCTTCAGAAACATCTGCCCCATTGGCTATCCCCTGGGGATTACTATCAACTTGGGAGAAGAACTGCGTATTGGAGTAGCGTATAATGCAAAGATCGTATCGCAGCGTAGCCTCCTTTCGGTTTGGGCATATTCGGATAACATCTACAACTGAATTATTCAAACAACGTCGACAATCTTCTGTTGAGGCATCACCTCTGCATTGGACTAGGCCATAGACTATATCAGGACTAGTTCCAACAGTTGTATTAAAAAATCCATCTCGAGGACCATTTGAAAGAAGGGAAGGAAGGAGGAGGTTGAGATTGGTCTGGAATTGGCTATTGGATGTGTAGTTTGCAGTGGTGGGGCATATTTGTAGTAGTTGAGCTTGGACATGGTTACGAAAAAGAAGCAAACATGAATATAGGATGATCAAATGCATGATACTTGATCTAGGTACATACATTTTTTTCATTTATGTTCCATCCCTCTCCAGGAATTCCACACGATCTTATAATGTTCAAAAAATAATTGTCTTCACTAAAAATCTTTCTTGACCCTACCAAGAGAACTATCACTGATAAGAAATTTCCAGGTCTTTGTTGCGACTTGTGACTTTTCTTCCTAACTATCCACATAATACATAATGGTGTACAAGTTATATCTAGGGTTAACTGAAAAGGAGAACTTTGCAGGTGCCGACTAGCAAAGTCGGTAAAACTTTTGGGTGATGATACCAGAGGTCTGGGATCAAAGAGTTACTGATCTCATTTAAAAACAGACTTGCCAATCAAAAAAAAAAAAAACTTTATTTTTCACTAGCCAATTAGCCCGTCTGCGACCGGGCCTGCTACATTGATAGTTCAGTTTTTACTTTTATCAAACTATTAACAACTATAATACAAGTATATAGGCAATACCCAATATTACCTGCCATTAGCTGTATTACCTACCATTGGCAGAGTATTGACTGACCTTCCTCCATTAAAATATAATTAATACATGAGTTGTATAAAAAATTAATAGCGGGCTGCCTATGAAATTAATTTTCCTTTGTACTAATTATTTTGAGAAGTATAATGATTCTTTCAAAGAATAATAAGTATAAACAAATTGATCAATAGTTTGTCTAGTTGTCTGTAACCTATCCATAGTCATTTCAATCTAAAATATTGAACTCAATATCGAACTACGCATTAGCTGCGACTAAACAGCCCTACACAGCAGAGTACATCAAGGTGCTTCTCATGTATGTAGCAATATCACCCATGATCTTATTTGCAGCCATCTTCACATCGGCCCCTTTTGCAACAGTTGCGTCGAAGAACTTCTATTAATTGTAAGTCTGAAACTGTCATAGATGGTAGAAATTTCAATGCGTTGGTTAGCGGACCTGGCATATCCCTTTCCTCCAACTTAAGACCATAACCGCAACAAAAATTGACTTCAATCAACATATTGTGCCATCCATTCCATACTGATTCTTTTGAAGTTGTATTTGTCTGCAACATATATGATGCCATGTTTAATTCATAATTATGATTCTACTTTCAGTCATTTAAACTTATGATTAAGACTCAACTTGCGCCTTCTTACCTTGCCAAAAGGAGAAACTAACTTCTGAGAAGAACTGTTATTTTGTCGGACATCTTGTGCCTTCTTTTCACCTTTCATGGCAAATGGAACATATTGTTTTGCCGAAGTTTGTACTGCCACTCATTTCTCCTCTTCGATGGAGTGGGATTTTGTTATTTGATTTTATTTCAGTGGTTTAACTTTTTTTTTTTATAAAAGGGCGGCAATTTGAAATACTGAATTTCTTAAGCGGGAAAGATGTTGAAATTTCAGGCTTTGGCGCAATTTGAATCCCGATATTCAGGCATTTTGTATTATGTTAAACTGTCAAAATAGCTCCGACTGTTTCTCAACAGTCATGGCGTCATGGGAACATGGCAGATACCTGCTCCTATTGTGGACTTGTTGGTGCAGGGAAATATGCATATCTCATGGAGAACGAATCTGTCAAAGGGAAATATGGACTTGTGAGCATATGCAACTTTGGCTGTTTTATAACATCATCCTTATATAGACGTAACCATAGTACAAAATATTAGGATATGGGTATTTATCGATATTCAATTTCTGAATATGTATCGTGGATATATCTCTCTTTTTGGGGATATTTGACATTGTTTCACATGCAAATATCGTGAATATATCTAAAATATCAACAAATATTATGGATATTGTGGATATTTTTTGATATATCATGATACATTATTTATATTTATTTGAAATATAATGGTAAATATTAAATAAAATTGTTATATATACAAAATATCGCCAAATATCTCAAAATATCATAAAATATTCCCAAATATCACAAATATTATTGAAATATCACTGATATTTGCAGTCGTATATATCTCTAAACATATCGTGATATTTATATATTTTTTTCTGAAATATGGATAGATATCCCCAAATATCACGATATATCGGGATATTTTGTACTATGGACGTAACCATCTGGCATCCCATATGCACTATTTTCTCCAACAGAAGAACTTCCTGCACCTACCACCTTTGCTAAGGATGGAAACAGACACTAAGATGTATAAAAAGTGGTCAAAGGTCTATTTTCTACAGTGATATCAATGCTTGAAATCTGGATTATATTACCTGATTCACCATGGAGACCACACAAATGACTCAATCCCATGCACTCTTATCAAATGTTCGAAGATCCTGTTCTGGTTAGTGGTTAGCAGTGCATTGCATTATCGCGACCTCTGGTTGAGTGGTAAAAGTATGGCGGGCTGAGAAAAACTTTAATGCTTTTTGACCCTTCAGTCCTTCACCATTTAATGTAAAATGGAACCTATAGAAAGAACGGAGGGTTCTATGGACATATTTTATCTTGACCGTAAAAAACTCAAAATCGTTAGGGTATTTATAAGTTTGGATTAGGCTAATATTTTGTAGATATAATCTCCTAACTATTCTAAATAACATTGTCACAAATAATCAAAAAAATCAAAAAAATTCAAACTTGCCAAATGTAGTTAACAATTTACAAAATTTGACTAATTATAGACCGTTCATTTTCACCATTTTTGATACTATATTTGGCAAGTTTAGAAATTTTTGATTTTTTTGATTATTTGTGACAATGTTTAGAATAGTTAGGAGATCATATCTACAAAATATTAGCATAATCCGAAACTTATAAATGCCCTAACGATTTTGAGTTTGTTTACGTGTCAAGATAAAATATGTCCTTAGAACCCCTCCCATAAAAAAAAATGACACCTCTTATAAGTGTGCCACTAGCTGTACGACTATACTTTTCCAGCGCCACTAGAACCAACTAACCAAAGTTGTTTCTGTTCTACAATTTAGTGGCGAGTTGAGATACTGAAAACTTCCACATCAAGTGTCAAAGGATAAGATTAGTGAACATCTGTTTGGGCACAAATGGTGTTTTCAAACAGTCAGTTCTACAAAATTCCCTGCAGGGTGAAAAATAAAGGGTTAGTTAGTGTTACCACCTACTAGATGAGTCAATTAGGATTTCCCCCCACTAGATGGGCAATTAGGGTCTTCCCCCTAATACACACAACAAAAACACGGTCAACCCAAATTGATTTTTTTTTTAGTGTACTTGGGGGGTGACACTAATTTTCCCATCTAGTAAGGGAAAAATCTTAATTGGCTCATCTAGGGGGGATAATACTAGTTAACCCAAAAATAAAAAAGATTATACTAATTCTCTTTTCCCTGAAAGGTAAAACATAATCTTGGACATAAGAATAAGAAAAAAAAAAAACCCCCACATGTTGACTACTATGACAAAAGACTGAGATAGTAATGGCCTCTCCTGCGGGAGATAGCAGAATTTTCCTTCCCCCCTTTTTTTCTTGATTTCAAATTTCAAATTCATATATGTTTCTTGCTGTCTCAAGTCAGGGATAGCTTATTATAGTTTTTTTATCAATCATCCTTTCTGTTTCTCTCTTAGCCATCTCACACCTTTTTTTTTCCACACCCCCTTCTTGCTCACTCAAGTTCAATATCTAGTATCTCTATCTTGACCATCTTTCTTTAGCTCTGAGCATATTGTCTCTTCTACTTTTTAGTTACTGCTCTTATTATGGGTGAATCATCTTTATGGGTATCAATCATCTGGAAAGGTGTAGATACAAGCTATCATGGATAACAACGCACTTATTATGGGTGAATCATCTTTAACATAAAATAGGGATAAACAAAATGGACAACCTTTTCTTTGCTAGGAAAGAAGCAGTTGTTGATATAGACTGTATAAACATAGAGGAACCGAGAAATGACTCTCTTACTGTAGTGGAAAGGATGTATGGAGGCCACACAGTGCCGGCCCTGACATTTTCGTGGCCCAAAGCGATGCACTTAAATGTGGCCCTATATGCAGTAAAAAAAACAACAAGACAAAACAAAATACTTATATTATTCAACTTTCATCTGCCAATATAATTCAGGAGGGGGCCAAAAAAAAAAACCTATAACTTAAAAATCATTCTTCTCGCATTTTTAGATGCGAATTCACTAATTACACTTGAATAATCATCCTTTTCAACAACAACTTTTTCAATAGATAATATCGCTAATCCATTCAATCTTTCTTGTGACATGGTCGAGCGAAGATAAGACTTGATCAACTTTAACTTGGAAAAACTTCTTTCACTGGAAGCAATTGTAACAGGTATAGTCAATAATATCCTATAAGCAACCCAAGCATTCGGAAAACAATGATCTCTTAATCTCAAATAATTCACCACATCAATCGCCTTCTTTGTCTCCTTCGGCAAAATTTCTCTTAAGATTCTTAATTCTGAAAATAAATCTTCTCCATCAATATCAGAAACATCTTCGTGTTTTAGAAACACTTCAAGGTGCTTACAAGAAACCTTCAAACTATTAGCATCTACAGAGTTTAACTTTTCCACATTAAATAAAAACCCAAATAATCCTTCATATACTTGGAATTGTTCAAACCTGCTTCTCAATGAGGAAAGAGCTTGGTCCAAAATAAATACAAAATAATGGACTCTAAAAGATTCCTCGGTGATAGTGGGCCTCCCTCGACAATATTTTCATCAAACCTGTCTCTTTCTACTGAATAATCGCTTCTCACGGAAAATAGGTTCAATTTGCATAGAAGTTGCAACATCTTTAGCTTCAGCCTTGGCCTCCTCAAATCCAAATTCTCTATACTTTTCAAATGCAGAAATAAGTCCCTTCCGGTTGATCTATGGCAACATCAATGTGCATATCTTCAGCTTGCATTGTTTTACTAACAGAGTTCACAACAAATAACAAATGATGCCAGATAACCATACCAAGCAAGAACTCAAAATTTTCCATCTCATGTGTTACTAGGGACTCAGCTTCACTCTTTGTTTTAGGGTCATCATTAGCATCTGCCAAGAAAATTAAAGCATCCCTTATCTTTGGCGCTTGATATCTTATTGCTTTAACACTTGCCACACGACTTTCCCAGCGAGTTTGAGACAATGACTTAACACTTAGACCTTTCTTACCTTTCTTTTCTTTGTATTTTACATGATCTTTGAAGACCTTCCATCGCTTTGTAGAAGAAGAAAACAACGAATATATGCGTTGTACCACTCCAAAAAAAGAGACAGCTTTAGAACAAGAGTTAGCCATATCACATAGAGCAAGGTTGAGACTGTGGCAACCACAAGGCGTGTACATTGCTCTTGGATTTATTTCAAGCAACCTCTTTTGCACACCTTTGTGTTTCCCTTTCATGTTAGATCCATTATCATATCCTTGTCCTCTTATATCACCGATTTCTAGCTGAAGAGAGTTCAGTGTATCTTTGAGTGTGTTAAAAAGTCCCAATCCCAAAGTGTCGTCCACCTGTAGAAACCCTAAAAATAATTTTTTTACCTTTATCGGACTTGTAGAAACATCAACACACCGTATAACAATTGACATTTGTTATTCATGGCTTATATCTGGGGTGCAATCAAGTATCACATAAAAATATTTTGCTTCTTGGATCTTCTTTACAATGATACTTTTGGTCTCCTCTGCTAGCAAATGTATTAACTCATTCTCTATCCTGTGACTGAGATAATGGTAATGAATTTCTTTTCTTTGAATACGCCTAATATGTTCTTGCATTACAGGATCAAATTCGGCAATCACCTGAATTATGCTTAAGAAAATACCATTGTTCTCTTGATAAATCTTCTCTTTTGTCCCACGAAATGCTAAATTATTTCTAGCAAGAGCTTTCCACAAATGAGAATATCCCTCGATAATATGTGATCCCAACGTTCTTTCTCTTTATTGATCTGTTCTTGCACACATTTATCAATCGTTTCATTCTTTTTCAATCTTATCTCTAATTCAATCCAACTTTGCTCATGCAACCCGATGTGCCTACTATTTTTTTTTTCATGACTTTTAAGCCTCAGTAAAAGATTTCTCCAATTTTAAATCCATTATTAAGCCATCTGAATATTGTTTCTCCGTGCTTAAACAACTTGCAACAAAAAGCAAAATACCCTATCCAAAGCATTGGAATATACAAGCCATCTTCTATCTTGCTTCTCTCCATTTGATAAGTGTCGAACATAATGAGTAAAAGAAAAATGCCTACCAAGATCATCTTTAGGAAAATCGACAGTGTTATCTCTTTTAGGGCCTATTTCCACTAATAAATCTCTGTAATTTTGATCCATTTTATCCCAATTTCGCAGGTCATCAATGTTTACTGGCCCAAATAAGTCAGCCACATTTGTTTGTTGATTAAGTTCTTCATCAACCAAATCCTCATCATCTTCATCCACCAAATCTTCATTGTTTGCAACCACCAAATTTTCATTGTCTTCAGCTACCAAGTCTTCATGTGTGTCATTCATAATATGATCCTCATTATCATTGGCAATTGTATGTTCCTCATCTACCAAATCTTCATGTGGTGCATCCACCAAATTTTCATGTTCTTCATTCACTAAATCTTCATCAGAACTATCTTTTTTTTTTGCCACTACAAAAATACTTATGAATAGCTCCTGTTTGAGATTGAATCAGTTGTTATGTTTTTTGTTTTTTTTTTCTTTTGCTACTACCAGATGCATGCATTCTAATTCTAGGAGGCATGATTGTAAATAACAAACACTCCAATCTAATTATCTAAATATTTAATACAAAAAACCAGCTAGAGTGAGTGGAGTTTTGTACCTTTACGTCTTTACTTCTTGAGCATCTAACAAATGACTTGAGTTTATCTTCTTCTTTTTTTTTTGGGTAGAAGTTTGGTTTTGGAACAGGCAAACAACGACTTGGGGTTTGTGTGTCCGTAGGTGGTTTTTTGAGAAAATGTAATAAACTTCCCTTTTGTGGGCTTTTGTGGGCGAGTATAATGTGGCCCTTAAATTTGATACTGACTTGGTGGCCCAAAGCGGCGTCTTGGCTCGCTTTGCATCAGGGCCGGCACTGAGGCCACACAATCAATCTGGAAAGGTTGGGGCAGGATTTTCATAGAACTTGGCAGACAAAGGGCAAGGTCACATTTGAACTCATTGATAGAGAACATGTCAAAATAGTCTTTGCAGAGGGAAAGGAATGTCAACATGTACTCACAAATGGACCTTGGGTCCTTTATGGGTACATCTTCTCAGTAAAAGAATGGATCAGGGGGAACAAACTGAATGAGTACCAGTTTGATTTTGTAAACTTCTGGATACAGATTTGGGACTTTCCCAAAGCAAGAATCAACAAGGCAAATGTGTGGAAAATAGGGGCAGAACTGGGCACTTACTGTTTTAGAAGCGGATTTGTCTTGCCCACCAGAGTTTAATAAACCGGTTGCAAGAGCTAGGGTGGCTATGGACATCAAGGAAAGATTAGTTAAGGACAAAAAAGTGAGACTGGAGATAGGGGAATTGATGACCGTCAGGTTCAAATATGAGAAGCTGGAGGTACTCTATTTTTAAAGTGGAGTTATTGGTCATGATCAATATACATGCAGAATTCGAGCACAACATAGACATGATCTTCTCAAATGTGGGGGATCCCCAAAGGACATTAAACCTTTATTCACCAGCCAATTATGAGCGAACATCTTCTATAATGGCATAGCATGCATACACAGGTAAGCAGATAATCTCTGTTTCAGGAACTCCTAAAAAATTACGCTTTGACGAGATGCCGGCCATCGGAGGAGAGATACCAGAGTATGGAGGTTGGAACCTTACCGTTAGAGCCAAATAGGACAGATGGCACACATCCACGTCACCATCCACAGAGAATAGTAGAGACAAAGGAAGAGGTACAGAATCAGGTACAAGTGAGGGGGCCACAGGCTCAGGCCCAACGGATCTAATAACGAATAGGAACACAACGGTCTTACAAAGTCAACAGGGAAGTAGTCTTCAAAGCAGACAAGTGGGGAAAAGTGTGTTGGGCCCTGGCCCAGAAAAGTCCAATGGGCTTACTGAGATGGATATGGAACACGGACTAACCAGAAGTCAGAATAGCACGTCAAATACTATGGTGGTCTTTGGTCAAGCTAGGTTGACTCAGTCAAGTTCTCTGGTGAGTCAGCATAACACAAATGGGACAAATCTGAATACTAGATTGGCAGTGGGCTTACTATGTCAAGATAAAAATAGACCTAGGTCGAAGACTCTGGAAATAGGAAGTACTTCAGTAGGAACTTTGAATGAACAACCACTTTAATTTTGGCAAGTTCCAAGACAACCCAGTCTACAACTGATAAAGCTGATGCATCAAAAGGAGGTAACTCTAGTAAAGGGGGTCAAAAACACATCTACCAATTTAATAGCAAGCAGACACGTGGTAGGGGATTTAAGACTATGACATCGAAAAGAACAAAAAGGATAACTGATAGAATAAGGGGGAAGCCTGGAATAGGGGGAGCTACTGAGGAATTGCAAATAGTTACCTCTATTGGGAGCAAGAGAAAATTAATTGATTCACAAGGGGAGGAGGAAATGGTGTTGAATGGAGATGGGACCTGGGTAAGACAGAGTGTGAGACTGATATTAGGAAGATCTAAGAGAGCAAAACGTCATGCTGATGATATGAGAAGAAGAGGGCTAGGGTATGAGATGATCCCTGAAGATGCACAGATCGTTCCAATTTCTAGTGACTGCTGAATCACAAGTTCGCGGAGGAGGAAGTGGGCAGACAACTTCTACTGAACCATCACCACCAAACTAAGATGAAATGGTGGACCCTTACTCGTCTACAACGGAATCAGAAGGGTCCGAGGGATTAGAAGAATTGAAAAACAACACAAATCTTCCAATGACTGTCTTCAATGCTGGTGGGCAAATGAAGGGACAAATGGTACAACAGAATGGGTTAACCAATTATGGAACTCAAGAAATGAGGGGGTATGAAATGGATATAGAAGAGGTTGCTGATCAACCACAACCGATAGCAGTGGATGCATCCTCAGATGTGCACAGATTGCAGTATCCTGGTGATCAAGATAGTTACCTTGGGAATACCAGCTTTCAGAGAGGAGAAAGTTCGAATAGTGGGGGCAACAGGATGTATGATGAGACAAACGAGATGATAAGTGTTTCGACCAAATATGATCAAAACACTAAGTGGTGACGAAAGAGATGAATTATGTAGAAAAGTAATGAGAAAAGTGATGGTGATTGAGAGAATGATGAGACTGTACCTTTCGGTTGCCTACGTACCCAAATTATCGATGGGATCAAGTCTCAAGAATGTAGTTCTGAATGAAAAATAGTTTGGTATTTATATAGGTAGAGTAGAGAGTCCTTGTATCTCAAGTAATTTTGTAGCTTGAGTAATTGTGATAGACTATAACTTTCAACTGATAATTATCTCTTTGATAAGAAATGAATCTGGACATAAATCAATGTACATTAGACACATGAGTTAATGGGCCTGTACATTGATCCATGGTATTGCAAATTGGGCATTAGCCCTGTCGATTAAACGAATAAAGTGGAGATTCCTACCAATGGACATTCGCCACGTAGGTGGGGGTCGAAACAATAAGCAATGGAGGTTTGTACAAGTATCCTCCAGGGTTAGCAGTGGCTGTCCCCTCACAGCCGCCTTCACCTCGATGAGTATTTACGCCTAGAATTGCCGGGGTATTGGTACCACCACTGTGATTCAACAACTAAATGACCAAATTGGGGGGTTGGAGGTGGATATTGTGTGTCTGTCAGAGACAAAGGCGGATAGTAAGAAAGTGGAAAGGTTAGGTAAAATTATCAATTTCGAGGGGTGCTTCTCTGCACCAGCAGAAGGACTAGGTGGTGGTCTTGTAGTGTTCTGGAAATCAGGAGTGGACTTGGAAATACTTGGGGATACAAAAAACCAAGTAATAGGTAAGCTTATAAATTACTATAGCAATAATGTTTGGTATTTCTCCTTTATTTATGGGAATCCTGTGCCTAGCCAACGCATCTGAGTATGGAATGAACTGAGAGAGATTGCTACTCTAGTTCCTGGACCTTGGTGTCTTTTTGGTGATTTCAATGCCATTTATACTCTGGATGAAAAGGGGGGGGGGGGGGATAGTAGAATAAATACTTATTGACTTCAATAGTTTGATCAATGATTTGGGTTTTGTGGTTCTTGGGTTTATAGGAACCAAGTTCACCTGGAACAATAATAGAAGACTAGGGGACCATGTTTTGGAAAGGCTTGACATAGCCTTAACAACAACTGAGTGGTTGACTCTGTTCCCTCATGTCCAAGTAAGAACTCATGTAAATGCTTCTTCGGATCATCTATCCCTGCACATTCAGTTGAAAAAATAGGAAGATAATTGTCCAAAGCCCTTTAGATTTTTTGATATGTGGCTACATGATGAATCCTGCTTACCTTGAATAGATGATGCTTGGAATTCAGTAATGTATGATCTCCCTGATTGTAATGTTATTTCTAGATTGCATGCTACTAAAAAGAGTCTTATAGGTTGGAATAAACATGTTTTTGGGAATATCACTTATAACATCAAGGAAACTCAAAAAAAACTTGCACATATTTTGATGAGACCTTTTAATGATGTTAATCGCACAACATAGCTAGAGATCTTAAATCCAAGCTTTTTGACTGGTATAATAAAGAAGAGTTGTTATGGAAACAGAAATTTACAAACTAGTATATCAAGGAAGGGGGCAATAATACTAGATTCTTTCACCTGTCTACTATATATCGTAGAAAAAAAAATTTGATAAGATCAAGAACAATGAGGGGTACTGACAAGAAGGTAGGCAGGACATTGGCAAAGCTGTTAATGATTATTTCATTGATATCTTTGCTATTGATCATCCTGCACCTAATAATAGGATTCTTGATCTTTTTGAACCATGTATTTATGACAGAGAGAATGATCTGCTCACTACTGTCCCATCTAATGAGGATATTTGGCTTGTGGTAAAAAGCATGTGCAGTTTAAAGGATCCTGGACCTGATGGGTTCCAAGGAGTCTTTTTTCAAAAGTGTTGGGACACTATTGGAAGTAGTATCATAGCCTTTGTGAAAGACTTCTTTATCACTGGCTTCTTTAATCCTACCTTTAATGAAACATATATAGCTTTGATCCCAAAAGTTTCTAATCCTGATCACATGTCCAAGTTTAAACCCATAAGCTTGTGTAACTTTTGCTATAAGATTATATCTAAGATTATGGCTAATAGATTAAAGTGTCACATTAATAAGATTGTGTCCCCCTTCCAAGGAGGCTTCATTAAGGGGAGGAGTATAGGGGATAACATTGGCCTTGCCTGTGAGGTCTTTCACAATATGAAACATATGAAAAATAAAAATGAGGGGTGAATTGCCCTTAAGATGGACATGGCCAAAGCCTATGATAGGGTTGAATGATCTTTCCTTGAGGGGATCTTTGAACATTTAGGGTTCATTCAAAGATGGAGACAGTTGGTTTTGCAATGTCTATCCACTGTTTATGTCACAGCCCGAATTTCTAAACAATTAAACAATGAATATTTGAAATATAAATATCTCAAACATCACTATATTCAATTGTTTAAAAACCCAGGCTATGACGGGGTGGATACTACACATGCCAAAACCGAAAACCCACATCCTAAAAGAATCTTAACAACAAAAATAATCTCCAAAATTTCTCTTTATTTCTTTATAAAAAGTCTATCTTCCGTCCCAATAAAACATCAAACCACTCTAAGAATAACAGGTCTTCAACATCGTATTTTCATGTCATATGAAAAGAAAACTACGTTATTATATACTTCCAAAAGATTAGACCTAATAAAATAACCTCCTGGACTGCTCCAGGCAAGAATCCAAATCACACGCCGCGGTTCCATTGCCTTCCACCTATGTTCCCAAGAACACCCCGTTAAGCAAAACAAAGCAAACATGGGATTGACAAAATAGAATTTGCTTGAGTGCGAGTAGACTAACCACATATAATATTATCATACTTTAATTATCCAAACAATCCGTTATATTTTTCCATAACTTAATCATTCTCGGCTTGGAAGGCAATTGGAGTTCTCATTTCAACCGCATAGTTTCTTCCCAAGCAAAACTTCCATTATATTAACTCATTCTAATAACTCGTTTTAATATCTAAAACTTTGAATTAAAACTTACCGATATCCACTGCTGTATAAGGGTAGGACCGCGTCCCTGCACAAAAATGTTATTAAGTCCTACCTAGGGGTGACTTCGGATCGGATCGGATCGGATTAATCTCCTTCGGAATTTTTCCAAATTTTTTTCGGAACCTAATATGCTAGCCAAATCCGATCCAATTTTTTTTCGGATTCAAAATATATTTCCAATTTCAAAACTTTCGGAAATTTCGAAATAACTCAAAAATTTCGGAATACTTGGTAAATTTTCAAAGATCTCTTTACTTTCAATTATTTTTGGAATATCATACGCCAATGTTCATTGTAGGGAGAGAAAACCATGTCCACAACACCAATGTACCAACAACAATACACACTTGTTTATTGAGAAAACCCATTTTCATTCAAACAAGCGATCCAAGAAAAAACGATAAAAAGAACCTGCAGCTACCAATAGCAAGCATTGCATTCTGTTGAGGTATGAGTATTTGTAATGTTTCAATCTTTTTTTTTTTAGGTGTGGGAAATTGAAGGCGTGAAGTGTCTAAAATAATGGATTATGGTCTTGGACTCTAAGTAGCTTTACATAATATTCTATCTATTGGAATTTGGCTTTTGGATTGGTCTGGAAGTCATTGTATGGCTCAATGACATTTTTTTTCATATCATTGTTGTTATGGCAGACGGTGTAATGACAGTAGAGTGGTCCAATTCAAGTGGGGAAGTAGCAGCTAGATTATGTTTTTGTTTTGTTTTTGGAAGTAAAAAACTAAAAAATGAATTAACGGTTGAGATCTAATCAAGTGGATAGTGAGAGAAATATATATTTTCTTAATAAATTGGCAATAATATCGGAAATTTCGGATCGGATCGGATTTTAGAATTATATCCAAATCCTATCCAAATTTTTTTTGGAATTTTCGGAAATCAGAAAATCGGAAAATCGGCCCATGAAAACTACACCCAAAGCCAGACCAATTTCAAGTCGGATTTCGGAAAAATCGGAAATTCGGCGAAAAGAGACACCCCTAGTCCTACCCTCCTGCAAAAGAAAGTTAGAACTTCTATATAACATATGTAGACATTATATTAGGTATTCAAAAGTAACCCAAACACTCGCATAATCAAATAATACAACTAACCCGCAAGGCGAATACCTTAGTTCCTCTCTAGGGCAGTCCAAACAATTTGGTCATTCATGGCACATTCAATGAATACCCGGGTCATTCATGGCACATTCAATGAATACCCCTATATAACGCTAACGGGCCATTTATGGCACATTCAATAAATGCCCACCTAATATATGACATCAGCAGTCATAAAACTCAATTCCAAAACTTATGGCGTAGAGAGTTCTAAAAGAGGTGGTAAATTGGTTTACGCATTATTGAACTTTATTGTATATATCATTTCAGAGAACAAAGGAGTATCTTGATTCATGTATTTGGTTTATGCGTTATTAATTAGATTAATGTCTAAATGTCATAACGTTGTATATCATAAAAGACGAAAACATTACATAGTAGTTAATACACATACACACGTATATATAAAGGTCTTAGCCTAAAGCCAAGCATGCTAATAGTCCTAGACCTATCCTAATAGCCCAAATCATAATCCGAGTTCAAAAGTCAAATTGGGTCAACTGGTCAAAAGTCAACTCTGGTCAAAGTCAAAGTCGACCTGCCAAGGGTCAACAGCAGTCAACCAACCCCAAACTCCTCTAAGCTGACCAGGTTCAATAACTTAAGCCTTAACCCGGCCCATAAACTGGGTTGGCCCAACTTGAAGATCCACTTAAAATACTATGGACCCGACCCCAAACCAAAACAAGTTAAGGCCCAAACAAAACCAACAAGTTTCGCCCAAGGCCCAACTAACCCAACAGTCGCCCTCTTCCTCCAACATCTCTCCAAGCAGCTCCTCTCCACCGTCAGCCACCACTAATCCACCACTGACCCACCTCCATCATCCTATCGGTTTTGACCCCGGAAAAACCCCATCAACCGATACCATCATAACGCGATTTCCTTATCTTGACAAAAACGGGATCGACGCCATTAATGGTCGCTTAGAGCTTCACAAATTTCCAAACTAGTATTTAACCGCTTCCACCACAACCAACAAGTATAACCTCAAAACAAACTCAAACAACCAATCCTTGAAGCAACAAAAATCGGACGATTTGGTTCTTGCTTGAACGCCATTAATGGTCGTTCAAGCTTCACAACACTCCCACTCTCAAACAATCACCTCTACTTCACCACGCATTTAGCCAAATTCAAACAAAACAATAATTCAAATAACACCAAAACTTTGGGCGCCATTCTTTGCTCTGCAAAAGCTCCATCTCCGCGACACCAACAACCACCAACCGCCAAATACAATCAATTAGGCGATAGACACTTATCTAGTTCCACCATAACATTTACAAAGAAACATAAACAATCACATTCACACAAAACAAAAATAGTGCGAGTTGTTTCTTTTGGCTTTTGACTAAAAGCCGAAGCCGGCGATAGCCAATAAGTTAGACCAATTGCTTTTTTCTGGCTGCCATCATCGATTCAAACACCACTTTCGTTTTAAGTTTTTCCGAGACAGACGTTTATTCACAATTGTATCGTGAGTTAACACTACACAAGATATCTGATAAATGAGCATGTGAACAATACTGTACAATCTATAGTAAACGAGAAATAAAAAAAACGTAAAAATCTACTCACTTGTAGCGCGCTCCAACTATCAGCTAGATCTCAGAATAAAACTCTTCCTTTTCTTCTTTCAGTAAAACTCCATTTTTTTTTCTAAAACCCTCGCTGTGTTTTTGACCAACCCCATTCTATTTTCTTTTTGTTTAAAAACAAACCCCCGAAATAGGGAAGAACACGTCTCCTATTTCCACTAACACTTATCCTATTTTATTTTATCTATTATCTATTATTATTATTATTAGGAAAAATAAAATAATAAAAACACGGGGTGTTATAGTTTCCTTCCAAATACTCTTGAATGGAACCCCCCTGGACAGATTTATACCTGAGTACTGTGAGGCTTTAGGACAGAAGATAAATTTTGGCAAATCTAGTCTCTTCTTTAGTCAAAATGTTAAGTTTAGAAATAAACTTAAACATAAAAGATTCTGGAGGATGAAGAACTTTGAACTTAACCTAAGGACAAATATTTGGGTGTGCCCATTATGCTTTCACAAAAGAAGACAGAGGACTTTGAATACTTGGTGGACAGAGTAAACAACGAGATAAAGGGTTGGAAAGCTAAGGTGGCTGAGGTGCTCTCCCAAACTGGGAGAGCAACTTTAATCCAATTTGTAGCTCAGGCTACACCCCTTTATGCTATGGCAACATATTTACTCCCTATCAGCACTTGTGAGAAGATGGATAGAGCTTGTAGGTATTTTTTCTGGAATGGATCATATAAGTCTAGTAGTGTCCACACCATAGGGTGGGAGCACATTTGTAAGCCCAAGAAAGTTGGGGGGCTGGGGTTGAGGAAAGCAAGGGATATAAATATAGCCATGCTTTATAAACTTCCATGGAAAGCAGCTACTGATCTTGAATCACTTTGGACTAGAACCCTATCTAGCATCTATGGAAAAAGCTGAATTGGGGATGTGGATAAACCACCTGATACTGCTTCCTACTTCTGGAAGGGTATACACAAAGTTGTCTCTAAAATTTGTGGTGGTTTGATTTGGAGTATTGGGAATGGTACCACTACTTACATTCTTAATGACCCTTGGCTGTGTAAGGAGGGTACCCCTGTTACTTTAAAGGAATTAGGGGTGGAATGCCCCCAATTGGAAAACCTTCATGTAGTGAATCTATTTCTGCTTGATTGGGGGATGGAATGTGGACAAGTTGGACAACTTATTCCACCCACTCATTAGCAAGAATATTCAGGAGGTCATTATAAGACCAATAGGGGCTCAGGGGGACAAGATGAAATGGGTTGGGGATGGCAATGGGGTATTAATTGTCAAGTTTGCCTACAAGTTCCTTAAAAAGGGCTCTGGGGGTGGGCAGTCTTCAAGTGTTAACCCCAAAACTATTACCCTAATTTGGCAATCTAAACTCTCTGCATATATCCATTTGTTCTTATGGAAACTCTACATGAGGGCTCTTCCAGTTGGGGAAACTTTGGCCTCTATATTAATATATCTGTACACTCCAACAAATCAGGAAAATACTTGATAAGAGTTGGACTCTGTACTCTTTCATTCAGTTCTAGTTAGATAAGTAGAGATAGTTAGATAAGTAGAGAGAATCTCTCAAGTCAGTTGTAATCTCCTATTCCTATTTAAATACCTCGAAATCAATAAAGTAAAGATATCTTTGAGGAACTTAACCTACGTGTTTTCACATGGTATCAGAGCAACAATTTTATTCAAGTTAAAACATTTTTTTTTTAGCTTCCTCCCTATTTACTTTGTTCAATGGATGCACCACCAACTCCTGGAACACCAGAGTCTAATGCAACTTAGGTTTCCTCAAATGGTCTTTTTTTTGTGCATCACTCAGACAATCCATCCACTGTGTTGGTTGCTCCTTCTTTATCAGGTGACAATTACAACACATGGATTCGTGCCATAACTATGGCCTTACGAGCGAAGAACAAATTTGGTTTTGTTAATGGTACGATTGACAAACCAACTGATGCTGCTGAAATTCTTCAATGGCAAAGATGTAATGATCTTGTTTCCTGCTGGATACTCAATTCTGTGAATCCTGAAATTCGTGGAAGCATTGCATACTCTGAATCTGCAAGAGAAATCTGGAAGGACCTTTAACGGACGTTACTCTCAATCAAATGCTCCATTAGTCTTTCAACTCAAGGAATATATTAAAGACACAAAGCAAGATGACCTGTCTATCTCTGCTTATTTTACCAAGCTCAAGTCCTTGTGGAATGAACTTGATTCTCTCGCTATAATTCAGCCATGTACTTGTGGTTATGGCAAGCTTCTTGCAGTTCAAATCCTTGATGATCGAGCAATGAAATTTCTTCAAGGTCTCCATGATAGGTACAAACCACTTCGCAGCCAAATACTTCTCATGGAGCCCTTTCCTGCCATTACCAAGATTTACTCTCTTGTTCGTCAAGAAGAAAAACAGCAAGAGATACATTCTTTTTCATCTCCTATTCCAGAAGCAGCTGCACTTGCTGCAAAGCCCGCGTATCGTGGAAACCATTTCAATCGTGGCAATCAAAAACCACGTTTTCATTGCGATCATTGTGGAAGAGATAACCACACTATAGATCGTTGTTTCAAGCTCCATGGCTATCCTCCAAAGAAATCTGATGTACACCAGAACGCAACAAAGAACAAAGAACAAGAAATGGTCACAACTCCTAGCGTCACTAAGGAACAGTATAACAAATTACTTGCCATGCTTTCTTCAGGTAGTGCAGATTTCAATGCAAATCTAGCAGGTATTGCCCTTACCGTTCCCACCAATTCAGTGTGGATTATTGATACAGGAGCCTCTAATCACATGTGTTATAGTTTATCACTTTTTTCCTCTTATAAACCATGTCCACATCCTTTTCCGTTGGTCTTCCGATGGCTCAAATGCATTTGTAACTCATGTTGGTAATTGTCACAATTGTTGTCCCAATTCATTAAACTTGAAAATGTTTTCTTTATTTCATCTTTCAAGTTTAACCTTTTATCAGTCAGCCAACTTACCAAATCAAATGATTGTGTATTAACATTTTTTCCTCACGAATGTGTTTTTCAGGACCAATCAACGAAGAGGACGATTGGGAAGGGTAACATTCATGAAGGGTTGTATTATTTTCAAGCGGCTTCAGCAATGGCCGTCATCAAACCACCTACCATTGATTTATGGCATTGGCGCCTTGGCCATGTTTCTTATCCCACTCTCCATCGTCTAGTTAACAAGGTTCCATTTATTTCTTGTTCTGAAAATAAACCTTGTAATATTTGCCCTCAAGCAAAACAAGCTCGTTTATCTTTTCCTTTGAGTTCAATTAATACTACTAGACCTTTTGCTTTGATTCATTGCGATATATGGGGCCCCTTTTCTCAACCTTCATTAAATGGTTCTCGTTATTTTTTAACCATTGTAGATGATTTTAGCCGTTGCACTTGGCTCTATCTCATGCATTTTAAATCTGACACAAAACAAGTTTTGCAATATTTTTTTTCCATGGTTCACACTCAATTTCAGCATCACATACATCGTATTTTTTCTAACAACGGTGCTGAAATTTTTCCAACAATACAAGGTGTACGTTCCGATAATGGAACTGAATTTTTATCTAAAGATATGCAAAAAAATTTTGTAGACAATGGTGTCATTCACCAACGAAGTTGCGTTGGAACTCCCCAACAAAACGGGGTTGTAGAACGGAAACACCGTCATCTTCTTGAAGTAGCTAGAGCTCTTCGATTTCAGGCACATTTACCTTTAAAATTCTGGGGTGAATGTGTTCTCACAGCCACATACATAATTAACAAACTGCCAACTCCTCTTTTATCACACAAATCCCCACAAGAAATTTTGTTTGGTTCAAAACCTGATTATTCTCGCTTACGAGTTTTTGGCAGCTTATGTTTTATGCACAATAATAACATTCAACATAAATTTGATCAGAGGGCTAAACCTGGGGTGTTTCTTGGCTATCCACATGCACAAAAAGGTTATCGCATTTTTGATATTACAACTAATGCTATATCTACTTCTCGCCATGTTACTTTTCATGAAGGTATTTTCCCCTTTCGTGACATACCCATATCACCAATACAATCCTCTCATGTTTTACCATTATCCTTAGATGACAATCCTTCATATGATGATAGTCCAACAGATATTCCACGCTCCTCCCAAGTAATTATGGAATCACAATTCCTTTACTCAATGAATCCCCCCCCCACACCTCCTTCACAAAATACACACCACACCAAACTTCCAATACCAGTCCATCCTTGGCTACTCCACCAACAACTATACCATCTAATTCCACACAAACTTCTCCATCTACCAGTACACCACCTCCTGATAAGACAGAAAGAATTCGGCGCCCTCCTCCTTATTTGGTTAAGCACTACATATGCTCTACAGCTAGTCATGAATGTTCCCCTTCTTCATCTAACTCCAGGTTGAAAGGTACACCATATCCTCTTAACCAATATACTTATAATGTTAATTTTTCCGCTGCACACAAGTCGTTTCTTTCCACTATTTGTTCTACAGATGAACCAAAATCATATTCCCAAGCTGTTAAAATACCTCAATGGAAGGATGCTATGACAAAGGAAATTGAAGCCCTGGAAAAGAACAACACATGGACACTTATATCTCTCCCTCCCAACAAACAGGCAATCCCTTGCAAATGGGTTTTCAGAAACAAGTATCGATCTGACGGTACTCTTGAGCGTCCTAAAGCACGCGATTAGTTGCTAAGGGCTTTACTCGATTCATGGGCTAGATTACCATGATACTTTCGCGACCGGTTGCCAAATTGGTCACCGTTAGGTTTTTTACTATCTATTGCAGGTGTTAAACGTTGGTCTCTACACCAACTTGATGTTAACAATGCTTTTCTACAAGGTGATCTACATGAAGAGGTTTATATGACACTTCCACCCGGTTTTGCTCGAAAGGGGGACACTCGTGTTTGTAAGCTCAACAAATCAATTTATGGTTTGAAACAAGCTTCTCGCCAATGGTTTGCCAAGTTCTCTTCTACACTACTTGCTGCAGCTTTTCTCAATCCAAGTCCGATTATTCTCTTTTCATTTATCATAAAGGCGCGGGTTCTTCGATTTTTCTTCGCCTATGTGGACGATATTATTATCACTGGCAATGATGAATATGCTATTAAACAATTCAAACAATTTCTCGAAGCAAAGTTTTACATCAAAGACTTGGGGAAATTGAAATATTTCCTTGGCATTGAGGTAGCTCACTCACACAAGGGCCTTTTCATCTCTCAAAGGAAATATATTTTAGACATTCTCAAAGATACCGGTTTTCTTGGTGGACGGGTTGCTGATTTTCCTATGGAGCAGAAACTCAGATTATCTAAAGAGAGTGGTACATTGCTTCCTGACCCGACTACATATCGTCGCTTAGTGGGCTGCCTTATTTATCTAACGGTGACACGCCCAGATATTAATTATTCAGTTAACATTCTAAGCCAGTTTATGCAATCCCCTCGCACTACGCATCTTGATGCAGCTCACCGAGTGATTCGCTATTTGAAAGGCTCTCTTGATAAAGGGATATTTTTATCCTCTTCTAGCAAACTTCAATTACGTGGTTACTGTGACTCTGATTGGGCAGGATGCCCAGATACTAGACGATCAACCACTGGTTATTGTACTTTTTTGGGATCTAATATTGTTTCGTGGAAAACTAAGAAACAAGTCACAATATCCCGTTCTTCCTCGGCCGAGTATGGGGCTATGGCAACTCTCACTTGTGAATTACAGTGGTTACAATACTTGTTACGTGATTTTGGAATTTCTCATCCTTCTCCCATCGGATATGTTACTGCGGATAACAAAGCCGCGACCGCATATTGCCAACAACCCCTGTTTTTCACGAAAGCACTAAACACATAGAACTTGATTGTCACTTCATTAGAGAGAAGATTCAGTCAAGCTTTTAGCTCCTCAATTTATATCTTCCAAAGGTTACACCAAGCAGACGCTTTTACAAAACCATTGGGCGTAGATCAATTTGACAATTTGATTGGCAAGATGTATGCTCGATCCTTGAACGCTCCACCTTTGAGGGGACTATTAATATATCCGTACACTCCAACAAATCAGAAAATACTTGATAAGAGTTGGACTCTCAGACTCTTTCATTCATTCGTTTCTAGTTAGATAAGTAGAGATAGTTAGATAAGTAGAGAGAATCTCTCAAGTCGGTTGTAATCTCCTATTCCTATTTAAATACCTCGAAATCAATAAAGTAAAGATATCTTTGAGGAACTTAACCTACGTGTTTTCACAAAAGGCATGACAGGGGACTTTGCATGTCCTTTTTGTGACATGACTATGGAATCTGAACAACACCTCTTCTTTGGTTGTAATTGGTCAAAAACGGTGTGGTATGCTTCTGCTGTGGGCCTTTATTCAAGTGCAGAAGACTGCATTAGAGAAAAGATTCTTCAATTCCTGTTAATGAGAAATAGCTATGAGGAACACATTTCTCATCAGGCTGGTATACTATGTCGTTTCATTCTCCATGGGCTCTGGACCATGAGAAATGAAGCAAAGTTTGAACATAAAACTGTTAACAGAGGAAGGTTGCTAAGGAGGTGTTCCATGGAGGCGCACAAATGCTTTATAGCATTCCAAGAAGACTAGCTGAACCAACATGAAGCAACTAGTCCCTCCACCTCAAACTCCTTAAATGATATTTTCTTATCTACTATACCAAACAATTGTATCACTGTTAGATTTGATGCTTCTTTTTACAGGGAAACTGGCTGTGCTGGAGCAGGATGTTTGGCAGTAAATGATGAAGGGAAGGTGGTAGGAGCAAAGAAGCTAGGAGCTTGAGCAAAAGGACACGATGGAAAGGCAGAGATGGTTCTGCAGCGAAGTGGCGCCATACTAGCTTGTGCCTTGCCAGAGCAGAGTTTTGTCTTTGAAGGAGATAATGCAGAGGTTGTTAAGGCTTTGAATGATACAGAATGTCCTTGGCCATTGTTAGCTTTACAAAAGTTTGTAAAGCAACTCCTTAACTCTTTCTGATTCTACAGGGTTAGGTGGATTAGTAGAGATTCAAATGGGGATCGCGATCAATTGGTCGCATGGGTAAACCAGCTGAGAACAATATGCTAACTCTTCCGACTTGTATGTTAGATGCTAAACTCGATCCTATGGTTCTATGATCAATATATAAATATGTGTCTATTTCATCGAGGAAAAAAAAAAAAAAAAAAAAGAACATTCAAACTACCTACTTTACACAACAATTCAAGACTTCTAAGGGACATCCCAAGGGCATCTAAGGACCGGGTCTCAAACAACAAAGTAGGGAGATAAACTTCCTTCTCTAAGAGCATTTCAATGCATTTGAATATCAAGGGGATGTGACAATATTCACCTCCAAATGGTCAAAAGCATTTGCCCAATACAAAGGTAAATATCAAGGTGACTATTTTCCCAAGTCAAAACGAGTTAAATCTTCAACCGAGATAATAGCCGAGTTGGAAACTTCTGATGGGATGTTTTATTCCGTTTTGTGTGTGTTTTTTAAAAAAATTCGTTTTTTTTTCTTCGGACGGAATGTTTCATTCTGTCTCGCGTGTTTTTTCGACTTTTTTTCGGTTTTTTTTAAAACTTCAGACGGGATGTTTCATTCCGTCCGGCGCATTTTTTTGATTTTTACATTCAGACGGAATCAAACATCTCCGTCCAAGAATAATAGTCACCTTTGTATTGGCAGCCTCACATTGCTTTTCACCAAAACGGTGGAAAAGAGGGGAAATAGAGCTGACGCGGAGGTGGAGGTGAATAAGAGGGATGCATTGGGAATGCCCTTATCGAGTGAGCAGAGCAAACGATCTTGGCAGAAGGGGGGCTATGCGGACAAAAACCAACTTGGTTGGTTTCTGTCTGTCTGTCTGTCCTCAACTTCTCTCTCATTTTTTCATCCCCCCAATACCCTCTCCCCCG
Organism: Coptis chinensis; assembly: GCF_015680905.1. Classification (NCBI taxonomy): domain Eukaryota; kingdom Viridiplantae; phylum Streptophyta; class Magnoliopsida; order Ranunculales; family Ranunculaceae; genus Coptis; species Coptis chinensis. Next base: position 116,279,449 of record NC_141458.1, on the reverse strand, counting down.
CATCACCCAACTCTCTCTCTCCCCTGCAGCTCCACTCACTCCCCACTGCCACGCAGTATACTAGTAAAGTTATAATGAAAACTTTGCCTCCTTTTTCAAATTTCCACATGTTTATCTGCTTCCTTACTTTTACATGACTTTCGTATATATTTTCGACAGAGAATATGCTAATCCCCCACCCCATTCCGCCTCCACTCTAATCTATACATGTTCTTTTGTTTTTCCAATGCTTTTAAAAAATTCAGTACATCTCTTAATAGATTATTATTAATATTAATGCTATTTTCAATGTCAATGGTCTTTCTGCATCAAGTTTCAGAAAATTTTCGCACGAATCTTAGAAAAAATTTCAATGGTGATTATGACAAGGGATATAGCGTACCAAGTAGGAGGTGGAAAGCTACATGGGGTTGTGTGATTCCTGGACATTATCCACACGCTGAAAATTTGGCAGCTTGGTTGTCTGTGTGGCCAGTATGTGATGTTTGAGTATTATAGTGGCTCCATCAATAAGATACTCACTGGTATGAATCTCTCTTCTAGTTAACTTAAATTTAATTTTCCTTATCTGAGTTGGTAAATCAACTGTGAAATCTTTGTCCTTGATGAACTATATGTTGTAGGTTATTTTATACTTCACAAATCATCTCAAGCCCAATATGTTGGCATATCCCGCCCTTAGTCACACAGTGATACCTGTAGGGGATACCAATCCCGCTTTCAAACATCCAGACCTTCATCTATGCATATATTGTCTAAAGTTGGTTGTGGGCTTATGGATACCTTAACTTTGGTATGTATAATTTTTTCTTCTTTGCTAAATTGTAGTCCATTCTATGGTTGATTCGACCCATCGACTACTGTTTGCTTTGATGCTAGAATTACTATATATAATTGTTATGTACACACCCTAAACAGTTAGCTTGGAACAATTAATGATTTTGAAAATGGTTTTGTTTAAGCCAAAAGTATTTACCTGATTTTGAAACAATGATTAACTGTATTATTTCGAAAAGCTGCCATCTAGTTATTGTATACTCATTTTTTTTCGCAAATACTAACGCAGCTCTTTTTTCAGACTTTTTTTGTATGTCATTTGGTTTTCAAAAGATTCTTGTTGTGTTTGTGGTGATGTCAACCTTTACTGTCCTTGAGTTTGTGGTTGCACTTTCACATATCCCGTGTCTTTATGGTGGGACTGTTTCCTCGGGATTTTGAGAAGTATGGTTAATTTCTACTTCAATGTCGTATGAACCTCCACATGACATGCTCTAGCATTACCCCCTAATGTCTTATTAGATTCTCACATGTTCTGGTAGTTTCTATTTTGAGTTTCAGAAGTTTTTTTTGAAATAAATCTGTGTGGATTGTACATTATTATTATTAGTGTGATTTTCTTGCTTTGTCTCTGTAGTTTAAAATCGTACGTTGTTCAGTTCCATCCAAGACCTGCAGTCTGTCAAGTGGTGACAAATATTTATTCTATACCGAAGGCTTTCCTGGTCGATCGTTGAATAATTTTTCATTTTCATTACGAATTCTTAGGTTATATCTTTTGCACAAAGCCATGTGGTGGTTTGGTTTGTGGGCATGCTTCGTTACTAGAGGAGGTGTCATGGGCTACATAGCCAGTATGGTCTGCCTTGTTGGAGCCATGATATCTTGTAGCACGATAAGGATAACGACTACACTAGGCATTTTAATCCAAAGTTAGGGGGTTGGTTGTCATGGGATACCCCAACCCAAAACACACGAGTGGGCACACACAATAGATTTGGTTATTGGCAATATGTTCTGCAGTGAGCAAACTAAAAAATAAAACCCCAAAACACACACTCAAACACAAAAGATGTCCAAACAGGTTCTGCGGTGTATACACTAGATGATTTATAATAAGCGTAACATTATTTGGTCAGTAGATTGATTTGGATTTTTGGCTTCCTTGTATAGTTTAATGATTTTCATCCAGGGCTTTTTTAGTTAGAGGGTTATAACAGAACTGAACAACTGTGATTAGTGATTAATGGTTATCTGAAGTTGTAGTCTCTAACAAAATTTCTTATAAGTTAATACTTGTGGATACCTGGTGACAACTGACAAGGTGGAAGGGAGCTTGTGTCTCAGTGCATGTATGGAGCCAATTTCACAGAAGATTTAGTAGCCATATGGTGCCTTAAAGGACTAAAGCACTATGGTAATATGGTCCGAGCTGTTACGTGACAAAAGAGTTACTTTTCATACCCAGATATGGTATATTTTCGGTTGCCCTGTAGATGTGTAATTGTGTATGTTTAATGTACTTGTTCTAGTAATTATTAGAGTGTCGATCCCAAAGGCGTTGGATGCTATGTCGCTACTATAACCAGACCTTGACGTACTACGAAATGCATGGATGGTTTGTGTTGGGTGGTAAATTTGGAAGTGATCTCCCTTACATCATGTGAAGAGGTGGTAGCCCTTTTTTCTTTTTTGTTGTTGTTGTTGTCGTCTTTTTTTGCTGTTTTTTGTTTTTCAGTTAACTAATATTTTGTTGACGTATTATTTATGTAGAGGACAAACTCTGGGCCTAGGGCGCGACAATAGAAAATTAAGGTTACCTCTCTAGTCATTTTGTAATATGCTTGATAATAGTTGTTAACAATTTTTTTAAGCGAACATATTGTTTTAAAACATTATAGTCTAATTGACGATTTTTACTTGTTCATTTCTGAGAATGAGTGTAAAGTATGAATGAAAAGATCATGATTTGATTTGGGGAGGGGGGGGGGGGGAGAGAGTTTCCCATTGGTCAAACTTTCACCATGTTCATTATTTTTCTGTTCATATGTAATGTAATTGGTGAAGAAGTCATTCTAGGTCAATTGCATTCTCAATGTGGTAACATTTTGAAGACTTTATCCTTAATGTTTGTATTCTGTATGCTCGTAATCCTGTTGAAGTAAAATTCTTAATTCTTTTCGGGGTTAAGTAGTATTACCCCCCACTAGATGAGCCAATTAGGATTTCCCTCCACTAGATGTGAAATTAGGGTCTCCCCCGGTCCCCCCAACACACGGTCAACTTGGTTTGACTGTTAACTTTTAGGTCAAATGACTGGAAATGACACAATTGCCCCCACCTAATTAAAATTGAATATTTTCTTTTTGAAAACAATGAGGGCATTTGTGTCATTTTCAGTTATTTGATTTGAAAGTTAACGGTCAATCCAAATTGACCGTGTGTGTGTAGGGGGGAAACCCTAATCTAGTGGGGGGAAATCCTAATTGGCTCATCTAGTGGGGGGTAATACTACTTAACCCTTCTTTTAGTTCTGGAAGTATCTTGACTTCGACTGGGTCTTTGTTGATACTGAATTAGTGACCTAGTTTCACATTTTTTCTTTAATCTTCATGGGGTTCAGCTTTGAAAAGTTTGACAACTGCTCAAGTCCTACCTTTGAAGTTTGAACTACATTCGCTGTCTGTGTCGGGGGAACGATCTCTGGCTGCTGCTTGTGCTTGAAAAAGTCACTGATATCTCTTCTGTTTGGCTTCATGGCTAGAATCAGATGACAGGTGGTGGCAGTCTTCTTCTACAGATGAAACATTAGAATTAAAACCTGTATAAAAGGTGCATGATTAAATATAAGATTTGAGGTCGATGAAATACAGAGATAAGCAGTTCCGTGGGTGCAGGAGGTAATAATCCACCATAAATTGTTCAAGTTAAGATAACACTGATGCCACTATTTATGGAAGCCAGAGGAATGGGTGTAGCTGCTTTGATTTAAGAATCAATAAGCTGATTTATTAGGTCTTTGTGTCCAAGGCTTATGGGTGGTCGAGCAGTCTCGTCCATGAAGATCTTGTCTGAAGAGTTTGGCTGGGACAAGGATCTTACAAAGAAGATCTGTGTTTTGGTCCCGAGACCACTGGAGCTAACATGGTCGTTGACATGTTTAAGGGAGTTCGGTACCTGAATGAAATTAAGGACGTGGTTTTGGCTAATTTTCAGGGGGGTTCCAAGGAAGGTGCATTGGCTGAGGGGAACATAATTAGGTCTTCTCCAGCCAAACAGAATCTCAAGTGCCTAACAAATAAAGACCTAATTATCCCAATATAATACTTTGTTGACACTTGAGATTAACAGGATATGTACCTTTTCAGTCCAGATAAAATTTATAATTTGTGCATTGGGTTAGGTCTGACCATTTAGATCACTTTCTCGTACCCTTTAATTTCCTTAGGCAAGGGTTTTATACTCGACTATGAGTCTGCTCCTACACAATTGTCTGACTAAAAGTTTGGCCGTAGTCTGACCAAACATTTCTGCATCACAGAGTTAACTTAGAACTTACAGTAGATATAAAAGAAAAATCACTTGTAGATGCTCATAATGTCACGTCAAATATTCACTTGTAGATGGCTAATAATGGCATGAACGTGAAAAATTACTATAACTTCCATTAATACATCTTGAAAGAAAGGGGACCTTAACAAATAAGTAACATATCCTAATTCATAGTACTCTTCATCCATGAGTGTTAACGAGGGTGTAACTCCGTGATGGAGGCTTCATTAATGTAACTACTAATAGATCGGTCTGGCAGAATTGATTGGATTGATTGGCTTGAATTATTTGTGTTTCGTCCATGCTCCTTATTTGTCCAGCCAAGGTCACTTCTACTAACAAAAAATGCTGGTTCGTTAGGTAATGGAATGGTGACAGAGTAGCTGTTTAGCATTAGAACAATCGATGCCATCGTAGGTCTCCTTGCTACATCTTCTTGAACACATAACAAGCCGATGTGTATGCATCTCATTACTTCATTTTTTGAATAGCGTTCTCTCAGTGTCGGTTCTATCAACTCTAAAGGACTCCCTTTCTCCCACTGTCTCCATGCCTGCAGCAATGCATCATAGGTTTATTTCAGTAAAAGTAAAAGCGGTGGTATCTTGGATTGTTTCCAAGAATGTATTTAAGTTTCGTATTCTTAACTCTATTTGTTGTTCTTATAGTGAAGACTGTAGCTTAAAAAGAGTAAAGAAAAAGGATAAATAACAACCATGGCCATACTCACATAGCTTGTAAGGTCTTCGGCAAGTTCTGTTTCATAGAAAGAATTATTCTTCTGACCACTTATTATCTCTAAAACCAAGACACCAAAACTGAAGACATCTGATTTCACCGAGAATTGTCCATGCATTGCATACTCTGGAGCCATATACCCGCTACATCAACAATTAGTTTTCTTTTAGATGGGAACAAGAAGGGTTAACGAGTATTACCCCCATTAGTCCCTGGATGGGAAATTAGGGTTTTTCAAATTGGGTTGAAAGTGTTTCTTTTGTGTGTATTTGGCGGGAATCCTAATTTCCCGTGGGGAGAATCCTAATTGGCTTATTTAGTGGGGGTAATACTCATTAACCCTACATAATAAACCAATAATGCATCCAATTTTAGAGCAGTCCATCAAAAGTGTAATTCTGATTCCAAAATGTAATATGCTTCTTTAAATAAAATAACAAAGTGATTCATATTTGTTATACTTACCATAGTACAAAATATCCCGATATATCGTGATATTTGGAGATATCTATCCAGATTTCAAAGAAAGATATATAAATATCACGATATGTTCAGAGATATATACGACTGCAAATATCAACAATATTTGGGATATTTGGAGATATTTTGTGTATATAATAATTTTATTTAATATTTACCATTATATTTCAAATAAATATAAATAATGTATCATGATATATCAAGAAATATCCATGATATTTGTCGATATTTTAAATATATCTACGATATTTGCATGTGAAACAATGTCAAATATCTCCAAAAAGAGAATATATCCACGATATATATCCAGAAATTGAATATCGATAAATACTCATATCCTGATATTTTGTATTATGATACTTACTATGTTCCAACAACTCTATTTGTATTGCCCTGAGTTTGATCTACTCCAAAAAGCTTTGCCATCCCGAAATCTGAAATTTTTGGGTTCATCTCCTCATCTAATAATATATTTCCGCTTTGAGGTCCCGATGGATTTTTGTTAAGAACCATGAAGAAAGATTAACATCATTTAGCCTCATAAGAAAAAGTAAGTCCTCAATTTTTCCCCATTGTTGGTTTTGAAGGTACAGATCAGAGATGTGATATCCAACAACAGCCAGAGAAGTTTGGACAGGGGCTGATTTGGTTCGGCTGGTTCATGAAAAAAAGATTGTCAAAGCGTAAAACAAGTTTAAAGAAAATGCTCAACAACTTGTAAAGGGTTTCAACACCAATTCTCTTGTAGCCAAAGCATGCAAGCTTCGAGCAAGATCCTCACGAGGTGAGAAGACAGCCCTTTGTGAAGCTCGATGACTCTGCTGTCATTCAACAGAGGACAACAGAGCTTGGGATGAAAGCATTAATTGGCGCGGAAAGGAAGTAAGAAGTTCTTTTATAGCCGTCTGCCTCTATAGAGAGCAAAATGGTGAGAGGTGGCATGAGAAAGGACAAGAAGAACAAAGCGAGAAAAGGAAAATGATTCTAGGAAGACAAGGGATCCGCTAAATTTTCACGGATGCTACCCAAAAGTTCATAACATCTTCCAAAGCTACACCTCCTTTGTAATGAAGGAAGTATTTGCAGAAGTGGTACCTTCCCCTAGGAAGAAACCGAGGCATCCAAAGTCTATTCAAACACGCTTGGACTCAAATTTACAAGCAATGAGTCAACTAAAACAGTCCATGCAATGAAGAAATAAAGGAAATTGATGTCTTGATTGACTTTTGTAGTGGTGCTAATACCTTCAGGAATTTTGAAAAGAAAGACACTCTAGTTGGTCGTAAAGATGTAAGAAATAGCTTCACCGATGGTAAAGCTCGAGAATTAGAGTGTAAAATAGAGAAACTTGAGAGAGATCTAAGAGAAGCTACTGCAGCTGAGGTCTCTCTTTACTCGATAGTCGCAGAGCATGGGAATTGACAAATAGGGTTTATGCTCCATTTCGGCGCCTTTCCAAAGTTATACTTACTTACATGCTTGTAGAATGGATCAGTGACTAGCGAGGGAGAGGCCGCTAAAACTGCTGTTTATGGATTAGTTTTGGTTGTGAAAGCATGTGCAACTGATGTCCCAAGGTTCAGATAAACTCACTCTTTGCTTTTTTTCTTCCTTGAAATTTTCATCAATACACCTCAGATTTTAAATTTGCGAGTTTGAATGCGGTCAAGACATCAAGTGTATCTAGACTCTTTCCCGCTTATAAGCGGCGTCCCTCTACTTACGTTCAACCACATGGCTCTCATAAAGTTCAGCCCGTGTCATCGCTTGAGCTTTTGCAAGTACAAGGCGATGAAACTTTACAAACCAATATGTCTAGCTTAGATGTTCTCCAAACCTGTTTCTTTGTTATCATATCCCAATTGTTGCACATTTAATTCTCGTGAACTCTTTCCACTTCTTAGTCAGTTCATTGTTTGACCGCTTTATTGAAAAAATAGGTTAACTTTTCTGGTCGCCAAATTCAGTTGTCTTAGGAGCAAGCATCGGCAGAAAGCCGATGAGAAGTTGCGACTACAAGCTCCCTCTACACCCTATATTGAAATCAATGAATCTGGGAAGCCAAACAAAAAGAGATCTTCATTAATGAAATGAAGGTGTCTCCCCATAGAAAGAAGGGAAGGAATTTTGAGTTTACCAATGATTGTGACGTGGGAGGATCCAAACACATTTACAAGTGCATTGGAAAGAATTGAAGCCCGGATATTCTCTCGAATAATTGAATCATTATGGTGGCAGGTAAGCAAGTCAAATCCTAGTGATTTCTTTTTGTTAGATATCTCATATCATCTCTATCCGAACATATCGAATCCATTACAACTTGTATGTTTCAGTGTTCTCTAGACTTTCACTCCACCTATGCAAGTCGCCACTTGTCGGTATTATTCTCTATCTAGGTGACATGCTAGCTTATATACTTTTTAATGTGAGTGGTTGCCTTTAAATGATCCTGCTTTGTATTCTTCATTTAGTTATACATTTGCTCATTTTATGTAATCGCATTTGTTTTCCTTTTGATTTATTTTTGTCGTGTTTAGGTAGCCTATTAGTTCCATTCACACCTGTGACATCTTTAAACTTTTCAGGGGGATTACTTGGACTTTGCTTATCCATTTCAGTCTTTTCAAGTAGGAAAGACAGCCAGGATGCAGTTTTTGGGGCTGGGGAAGGATTGAAAGATACTAATTGGGTGCGCCCTTCCATCTGTTTTTTAACTCTTGTTCTATGCTTTATTCTTTAACATTGATAAAATTTCTTATTAGATTCGGTTTCTTTTGATAAACCACTGCACATATCGTTTAAGACGTCAAACGTGATTTGGTTTCTCAAGATCTTTTACACTCAATGTGGCATAAAATTAGATTAGATTCTCTTGCTATCCGGACTCTAGATTGGTCATCCGGGTGATATCCAGAATCGAAGTTTCAAAGACAAGTTTTTAATGCTTAGATCAGGGTGCTTAGGATCTGTAGGATTTCCAGATGTTGTTATGTTTTCCCTTTTACTTGCATATCACTACACCAGAACTGTTAAAATACGACAAAATCTTTTTAACCCAAACGACACTTGTTATCTTATTGAAGTATCACAATGGAGTGTTTATAATAAAGCACTGAATGTTTCTAGAATCTAGAGTCATATTTATGTACTTCGTTACCAAGCTAATGTTAAGTACAAAACTTCACCCATGTATCAGTCTTTTCCAGTGGCCTTAGTTATCTCAACTTTCAAGTTTGACTGAGTATCAGAAAATAGCATTCTGAGATACGGTATCTTTAGGAAGATCTTGCTGGTATCTTTCTAAAGACGCTCTCATTTAGTGTTTGCATAGAAAAAATTATATTCATCAAGATCTCTTCTATATCCTACAACTTTGAGTTTTCCCAATGGGAATAGATTAGTATATTTCCCCACAATTTAATAAGTTAATGCTCAACATTGAAGAATGTACGAGTTTAGTGTTAGGACCAACACAGTTATATAAGTATTTGTATATAAGTAGTCCAATTATTGTGTTACGGTGTTACCTAAGTTTGTGAAACATTAAACTCAGAAAAAAAGACCTTTAATGGCTGTTGATCTTTGAACCATTGTGTATAAACTAATAATGTAAAGACCTCAGCTTCTTGTTCTTGGCACATGCATGCCCACTGGAGAGTGATTTTCTTTGCTCACAATCTATGGAATGAAAGTGTCTAGATTATGTTGATTGGCATCTATTCTTGCTTGTATTTCAGATTCTCAGATAATGGGAAATTCCTTATAAATTTTCAGATTGTCGGTAAGAATGAGAAGAACAAGCTTGTTAGCATATAGTGTAGACGTGAATGAGTTCGATCTTGTGATGTAGGTAAAATGTTTACTCTTATATTGATAACTTTAGGTGGAAGCTTTATATAAGGTCCTTCAACTTTAACAATCCACATTAAATTTGATATCTTTAACTAGACAACGAAGGCGGGAACCCATGATTCAGAATCTTGTCAAAGGCAGCAGTCTTGTTTGCCTTTGGGTGGCTACAGGTGAGAAATCATACTCTCTATCTCTCTCTGTGCATGTGTTACAAATAGGAGTTTAATTGAGATTATAATGAGATATATAATGGGGTTGATTTTCAATTCAGTCAGCCTGATAATAGAAATACTACATGAAAACCTTGTTTGCTGTTAAAAATGTTTCAATTTTTTATCCATATTTGAGAATAAAGAAAGTTCCAAAATCTCGAGAGATATTATGATTTTGGGAGGTTCATAATAAATTTAGGCCACACTTAGTTTAAGTAAGAGGCGCGATTGACATGATTTAGTAATTTTGAAATATTTCAAGATTTTATGTTGATGGAGATTTTATGTGTTCTCGCTTTTTCGAAAAATATGAAGAATCTTTAGAGGAGAAGAAAGTATAATGCTTAAGCTATATGTGTAACATTATGTGAATTGAAGTTTACTCTGTCTGCGGACTTAGTAACGATTTTTCAATGGTGGATATCTTGATTTGCCAAAATATTGACATATGGGATGGTTTTACTCAATCGCTCTCTAGTTCCTAATATTTCTCATTGATACAGATTTGTTGCAACCGAATTTTCCCATACCTTCATGTTTTCTGGTGTATAAGCCAATGTTTCTTAATGTTGGTCATGACCTGAACATTTTAGTTTCTATATCGCCCTGTAATATTACATGCTATGAAGTAATTGTTTGTTGAAGGACCATTCCATTGTTTTTGACTTATAACCTTCGGTTCTGTTTTCGACATCATCCGGCGGCGTTGTCTTGTCTTCACTCCCGCCAATTAGTATTACATCAGGACAGCCCAAGCCTATCTTATTAGTAGTGGCGTCCATGGATTCCGCGTCTTTTTTCCGTGACAAAAGTCCTGGTGCAGATTCTCCTTTATCTGTATATTGAAAGCCTTCTATTGCAATTCCTATAGTCTTTATAGCAAATTCAGAGATAATTTTCCTGTGTGTTGAATATATTGTTAAAAATTGAATAGCTATTTCAAACAATGTTCAGGGAATGATTTCATTGTTGGCAGCAGTTGATGCTCTTTCCCATATTGATGGTGTAAATGAGCTTAAGAAGCAGGTATGTTTGAGATTGATATCGTCGGGAATTTTTATATACAATTTATGTGTTGTAATTACTTTACAAGTTATTTTGAAAATTATTAGGCGTTCATCCCATAACTGCAAACAAGGATAAATGTCAATATCTGTAGGCAGCAGGGGAATTGTTTATAGTCCAGATAAACACCGCAAATAACAAGATCACAATGGTTTGTGGTTTTGCAGAGTATTATCCTTTGATATCACAAAACGGTACTTGGATAAGAGCATCCCCAACTGTTGTGTCAAATGCTAGAAAAAACAATGTTATTTCTCATTTTTGTGGCTAAATTTGGCCATAAAATAACCGATGACTTTGTGTTTGATTTAGCAACCACGCGGCAAGTCTGGCTGGCAGCACGACTAGTCCTCTACCAAGATGGTGACCTTTTCTCGATATTATTTTATGTCCGTTGAAAGAAATATAGCCTTAAAATATGAGTGTTGGTAGATTCCGGATACCATATGACATAATTTCTAATAGTAGCTTCATGAGCTACTATTAGAAATTATCTTCTTGAAAGATCTCGTGTTTGTCAAATTTCCGATCCTCGAAAGAATAACTACCATTGTTTCTACCTTCTATGTGTAGTATCATCACAGGTATTTTCTTATGAACTTGATCCTCGTCCTTGGGAAAGTTCCTTCATTATTAGACTGGATATGGTGCTAATATAGCCAATGCCTATTGTTTTAAAACTTAACAGAAATTGAGAAGTATAAGTTGGGAAATCCCCAATCATTTCGTTATCTTAACCAGCTTAAATTGCTATGAACTAGTTGGTGTGTTTATGCTCATGAATACCTTGCCACTCGCAGAGCTATGGATATAACAGAATTATCGGGCGTAACAGGTGCACAAACCGGATATTTTAATTTCTTTACAACTTGCATTGATAAGAGCCACGCCCTCATTCTTCTATTTTCCGTGATTCAATATTCAAAGTTGTCGCGGTGATTCATCATCTTGGTAATATCAAATTCGATAAGGGGAAGAAAGTGATTCATCAATTCTAAAAAGATGAGACATCTAATTTTCATCTTCACATGACCGCAAAACTTCTCATGTACTCTATCGATCCTTTATAGTAGCATGCTAGATGGTTACATTTTGTTAGATATATCTTGGTGGCTGGAATTTTTTTATTAATGTCATCATTTCAAGTGCTTATATAAGGGTCCTAGACATCATTTTGGGCTTGTTAAATGTTGTGGGAGCATGGACCCATTATTCACTTTGTGAAGTTTCTTTCTATTTTTATGGAAAGTATATTTGGATATGGCTGCTTTTCTAAAGAGATTTTGGGTAAGGGAAGAATGGCTTTCCATGATTCTCCGCTCGCTTATGGCTTAGTGGTTTTGTGATTGTCTTTTATCATACCATGCTAGCTAACATCGAGAATCCTTAAATTTCTTGCAGTGTCACTGCATCATCTTAATTGGTTAAGTGATCTACGGGATCAAGTCGAGCATACTAGAATTTTGAATGTTGTTTATCGACCCAGATCCGCTTTAGGATCACGCCTACCCTCTATAGCTAGCTTAAGAGCAAGGGTTGTCGGGCAGGTGCCATTTTTGATCTCCAAGAGTACTCGTGTAACTTTGTACCAACTTTGAAAACTTATGTCTGTTTTGAGCAACTAGGGATGTGGTTTATTGTGCTAAATGATTCGCTCGAACAATTGATGTTACAAACTTCTTATGCTTATGTTAGAATTTAAGGAAATAATATTGTCTTTGCTTTAACAAGTATTAGGTCGCAAAGAGGATAAATTGCAAGGCATTGCCTTGGTGGTTTGGCCTTTCTCTTTGGTACTTTAGTAGCACATTAAGCTATGTGACATGGACACTTCATATTTTGAAAGCCTCAGTAATGAATTGACTCTTGCAGAAAAAAAAATCTTTCTAGTAGGGAAAGGTTTGTGTTGTGTCTCCGAAACAAATGCTAATATGTGCCCAATAAGATAAGTATCCGCATATCCGTGTGGACACAAACACATTGATGCATAAAATTTCTAATTGTGGTTACCCTGATAGACTAAGAACACTCTCTGTTAACATATAGTCACAATTCCATGAGATGCCCCTAGCATTGATTTCCTTGTAAGGAGGCGCTTTATAAGGTTTTAACCCCAAGAAATATTTGTGTAACTAGAGGATTGAAATATTTTTTTACCTAACTATGTCCTACTTCATATAGGTTGCCATGTCATAAACCAACACACACCTGTGTCAATGTTTCTCAGATATTTCAATTCTTGCCAGGCTTTGTCAAATAAGTGGTGATATCGTGGGAGAAGTTATGGGAATTGTAGATGTGCACCCCTAAACCGATGGGGAACACTCGAGAGAGCAATAACAAGCACCATGATCGACCAATACAATGGGATATTCTATGACAAAGATATTAGACATCCCAAGATTAGGTTAGGTGAAGTCATTTCTATATAAGTTTGATTTGTAAATTGGGATTTGGACTAGTGTCTATATTTTTATAATAATGTTTAATTGATTAGTGGTTTTGTTTTTTGTTATTATATGTTTATTAAGTTTATGGAATGTGATATCTCTATAAGATGGAATATTCATATGTGCAGGGTGAACTTTTTTTAACATTTTGACCCAGGAAAAAAATAAATATATATATTTTTTTTAACTAACAAAAATTTAGTAACGGATATATCCGTTACACACATCGATATCAATAGCAAGTGGCACATTTATTACTAACGGATGTATCCGTTACACATATCGATATTAATAGCAAGTGGCACATCTATTACTAACGGATATATCTGTGACATATGAAAATTGATTTCCCGCCAGAAAAGTAACTAAAGCAGCGCCAAACGTTACTAACACTTATATCCGTTAGAAATGAATAGATTAAACTGCCGATCAACAGTTGGCTATCCGTTACAAAGAATTATAGTAACGGATATAAGCGTTACTAAGATTAATTTAAGTAACAGTTATATCCGTTACTAAATTTTGCCTAAGTGACTGTAACACCCTAGAGCTAACGGATATAAGCGTTAGTAAAAATATAAGTAACGGATATAGCTGTTAGTAAAAACCTTTTTTGGTGTAGTGTGGGTTTCCTATCCAAAGGGTTTTTCTCATTCTCACTGTCTCCTGATGATCAAAAGGCTAGACAAAGATAGAAAAAGTCCTACTTGGGAAAGAAGCTGCAAGTGTAAGCCTTTTCACTTCAAATATATTCATGTCAAATATATTCACTTCAAGTAACGCTTACACTTGCAGCTTCTTTCCCAAGCAGACGCATCGATAGGATTTTTATCTTTCCTACTTGATGTAAATGTAGTAATTGCACTCATGCAAACACCACAGTCTTGTGTAAGAACGGTTTCATCGTGAGACTTAGTAGAAAATACATAACCATTGATGCGATACTTTCGAAAAGTTTTAGCTTTGAACAATGGCCCTCTAGCAAAGAACCACAATTCAGATGAAGTGTCGCCATTCTCCAACAACTACAGAGAAAACATACCACAATTCAAAAAGTGAAAATAACATAAAAACATAACTTACTATCCTAATTAACAAATACCTTATTATATAACCAATCGATAAAATCTGTTTGTATCTCTACTTCTGTCTTTGTTATCCTTTTTCACGCTTCGGGAACTAGATTGCAAAGACTCACGATACTCACTACAATTTATTCAAATAAGTTAGTATATATGTGTGAATTTATTAATAGGGAAGTAAACATTCATGCCAAAACTAACACTGTAGTGATCATCAAGTCCATCGACTTCCAAACGGAAAAGTAGCCATCTACGGATTTGTACAAATTGCTCCTTTGACAAAATCACATCTTTACCTTCAAGCACATAACCCTCATCGCTATATTCATCATTTTCATCTAGAAACACTTGACCATTGGTTTTGTGATTCTTGGGCTGTGAATTTGGAATGTACTCCATTGCATACCTACCGTCGGACTCACGAGACAAGATACGACTCAAGAATCGATACTTCAACAAATCGTTTGTTATTGGGTATATCTTTGCACTCCTTCATTGACCTAATTAAGTGATAAACCCATGAATGCATTTATTAATTTTATTTAAAAGCAAGGAAAAAAGAATTGGGATTGAAAGAAGGATTATTTACCGCTCAAACGGATACATCCAACGATTTTGAGTGGGTCCACACATCAATGCCTCATCACTAGATGCACAACAAGGTGAATGCTAATATCAAAAATGATGGTGGAAAGTACTTTTCCAAAGACGCACAACGCCTCTACAACCATGTACTTGGCATCTTGGATTTCTTTCCTAATTACAACTTTTCGAACACAAAAGGTTAAAAAATAAGCTTATCGATGAAGAGCTTTCCTTAAATCGGGATGAGTTGGAAAAACATGTTGAAGTAGCACGGGCAAAAGATATTGCATAATCACATGATAGTCGTAGGTGACTTCATTACAAGCAAACCAGATGGATCAAGATCGACAATGTTACTCGATTAGATGAAAACCCCGGCGGAGCCTCAAAGTTTTCAAAGTTTTAAGGAAATCCATCTTTCTCGCTTTATCTAGGAAGAACGGTGTTGTAGGTTTAACTTGTTTCCCACTTGTGGTCGGTTTGCATCCATCGATCGGTGTATGCCAAGTTCCCTCATATCCCTCGTCGGCCCGGATCAGATCTTTCGATTTGTCTTTCTTATTAAGGATCGTGTCTAGTATGTGCTCTGCAACATTCTTTTCAATGTGCATCACATCAATAACATGACTAACTTTGTGATAGATCCAAAAAACAAGAAAAACAATATGGACTTTCTATACCGGGCCGATGTAACTTCATTACCTTCATTGTCATCAACCACAATTTGACCACCTCTCTTCCGCCGACCAGGTTTATACTTCACATAACTCAATGTTTGCAAAAGTACATCGCCATTTAATCGTTGAGGAGGATTTCCTACGCTCTTCTTTCTTGCTACCCACTAGCCCTAAGTACTTGCCGTTCCTCGAACGGGTGATTGCCTTTAAGAAATATACAGTAATCTAAGTATACATTTTTCCTACTAGACTTCAAATATATGGAAGGAGTATTGTCACCACAAACAGGACAAGCTTTGTAACCATGTGCTACGCAGCCCCGCTAAGTTTCCATATGTAGGCAAATCATGGATACCCCCACATTAGCATAGCCTTCAAAGTGAAGTTTTCTCTTTTGTTCATGTCATGTTTCACACTCCTTTCCACAACTCTTTCAACTCATCGCATACAATGGTTCAAGAAAAACATCTATGTCTCCTTTTGGTGCCTTTGGACCGGGTATAAGTAAAGACAACATCTGAAACTCGCTTTCATGCACATAGAAGGGGAGATTGTAAGGCACGGTGATAACAGGCCAACAACTATAACTAGTAGATTGAATGCCACGTGGATTAAACCCATCGGTTGCAATTGCAAGCCAAATATTTGTTGCTTCATTAGCAAAGTTTGGCCACTTTTCTTTACAAATTTTCCACTGACCTGAATCAATTGGATGACGCATATAAGCCGCAGAAGTCTCTGCTCGTGCATGCCATGTCATCTCATGCGCTATCCACGGTATAGTATACAACCGCTTGAGTCTTGGAATTAAAGGAAAATGTCTCAGTACCTTGTTAGGCTCCTTGGAATTCTTCTTCCCTTTACTCCCCTCCTTAACTTTAAACCTTGGTGCTTGGCACTCGGGACATTCTGTCAAATCTTTGTTCGTCTTCCAATATAAGATACAATTGTTCTCACATGTATGAATGCACGTAGCCTTCATCCCTAAGTCTTTCAACATCTCCTTCATTACCGGATACTTCTCAGGGAGGGTGTTACCTTTAGGCAACCATCGCCTCAACAAGGATAAGAGTACTGTCATACCAGTTCCAGACCAACCAAATTCTTTCTTTACATTATGAAGTTCTACAAGTGCTGAGAGAGTTGTCTCAGGACCTTCACATGTAGGATACAATTTTCAGTTGCCTTTTTCTTATAATCGTAATACCTCTTTCCTAAGTCTGGTTCAGGAACATAAGGCTCATCAAATTCAATTCCCAAATTGTCATCACCTACCACCGCATCACCATGTAATCCAAAAGCAGAGTCGACAAAGTTTCTCATCCCAATCCCAACATCCCCAATGGTTTCTTCCTCAGTGTCCCCCATCTCAAACCCATCATCATCCGAGGTTTTTTCTCCAATATTTGCAACCAATGGAGGATGAACAACAGCGTTAGATAATTCCTCACCATGTAAAGTCCATACACGATAGGACTCTCTATACCTTTTGAGATTAAATGGTATCCAACCTCTTTATACGTCCACCAATACCTATTCCGACACTTCTTGCACGGGCAAGGACACTTCTTCCCGCCCAACTTCCACTCTGCAAATTTAAGAAAAACCTCAACTCCCAATGAATAGACTACGCCGCCTCTTTCGTTTTCACTCATTCATTCTTTATCTATTGGTTCTGACATTCTATACTATATTTAGACACCAAGGGAAATAATGATCAGCATAAATAACAGACAACTAGCTATCCAAGTACAACCAAAAACAAGAAACAAACGCCATCATAAATATAAATAACAGAAACTTTATATACATAAAATTAAAACCAAATAAAACCAATAAGTCCAATGAGTCCAATAAGTCCAACACGTGCGCTAAATACAAACACGTTTAAATACTTACGCGGCTCGCAAGATAAAACCAATGCATAAATGATCTGGAAGTTATGATTCTAATCATGCATAATTACTAGTTCATTAACCCCCATACTGAAATGAGCTCCATACTCAAACCTATATAATCCAATTTAATCTTCGTCTATTTTCGATATGATTTAACCTTACTTTTGAAACAATGTCGCCTTACATATCACTAGTCGTTCATAGGATGTGCAAATTATACAAGCATTGTTAGAATTTAGTAGCAACCTCTTATTTTATCATCAGCATTGCAAAATATAAACTCATGATAATACAGTAATTCAACCAAACTAAATATTCAAGTGTGCACAATAATGATATATCTTTCTCACCAAAGATCGAAAAAAAAAAAAAAAAACTGGAGAAAAAAAACTACTTCAACAACTATATCTAAGATAACATCCAGTACTTAAGATTCCAAAAGATTTTAAATTTCAACACTTGACAATGTGTAACTCAATACATTGAGTGCAATACCATAAATTGTTTGTGTAACATAGAGTTACCATCATCATAACATAGAGTTACCATCATCATAAACTAAGCCTTCAATGGAATTCTGAAAATAAACATGTTTACAAACAACCAACAAAAATGAGAGAGAGAGGTATTGGTAAAAAAGCAACCTTTTTTAATCAAGCAGAATATATATTGAGACTGTAAGAGGAAATCGAAAACGAAGTCAAGAGACTAACCTGATTCGTCAGCAATATTTCACAACCCAAAAGAGAAATCGGAGAAGATGCGAAGAGAAACCTAAGATCTTTTCAAAAGGCTAGGGTTCTATAGAGAGTGTTTTATTTTATTTATTTTTTGGTTTCCTCTTCACGAAAAAACAGGCGCAAAATTAGAATTGCTAAATTAGTGTTAGCCAAACAAAAAGAAAAAAAAGAAGGGGAAACATAGTCGTGATATCAAATATTGCCCGGCTTTTGATATTTCTTTTCATTTTAAATTTATTTTGCCTTATTTTCTCCTTTACTCATAGATACAAGTGTTACTCTATCCTAACATAACCCGTCAAAACATTATTAAATATTAATTTCGGACTTTAAGTAACGCTTGTGGTAAAACGTAACGGATATATCTGTTACTTAATAAGTAACAGTTATTTCCGTTACTTATGGAAAATTTGCACTGTTACAAAATAGCTATTATGGTGTAGTGTTACTTTGGATTTGTTTCCTGTTTGTGCGACTGTTCTATTGCGATCTGAAGCCAAGTTATATCTGTAAAGGCGTAAACATAGTTAACTCTTTGATTGTACTCATTGTCTTTTATAACATTTTACATTGTAAATTAGCTTCCTCCGAGATCCTTGCATGATGACGAAGAGAATATGGTTATAAAACACATATTTTGAAATATTCATTTAAATTGAAATATTTGCCTCAGTGATTATGTATGAAGACTCTGTAGCTTCGGAAACATGGGCTTACTGGGGTTATGTAGAAGGACACATTAGCCTAAATGTTACTTTTGTTACTGAAATTTTCATGGTATCACACAGATGAGTGGAAGTTCGAAAAACTTATGGCAACATGAAACACATGGATAGTAATTGACATGTACGGGATGCGGCGTTCTCCATTATTGTATTTTGGGTGAACTTCAGGGAAAGTATTTGGACTTATGTTGACATACCATCACAATTCACAAGTTGAAATGTTGAATATTGCATCCTGTATATGTTTCTAAATGAAGGTACTCCACTTGGATTGGTTTCCTAATGCCAAAACTTGAAATTTCACTACTTAAAATCAGCAGTGTAGGTTAATTGGGTGCATCGTGCACAAACCATAGGTGCTCCTAAACTTTTTGTATGTGAACCTAAAAGAAAGGAAAGATTTAGGAATAAAGTGCCTTAGTTTATACTTCTTGCTGCAATGTATATCAGTATACTGTTAGTCTGTTACTACACAGGAGGTGGATATGAACCAGAGATTGCCACAGAATTGCCTAAAGAGATGTTTAAGAAACCGAGACTGAAGAATTACTCCACTGGAATGAACGAGGCTGGGGGAAAGAAGTTGTACAGTCCCACTTTTGCAAAGAGAAAGACAGATAGCAAGCCAAGCAACTCTCAAGTGAAGAGTTACTTTGCTGAACTGAACACGCCCAAGGAAACAAAGCTGTATAGTCCCACTTTTGCAAAGAGAAAGAGTTTTAATTGTCCAACCATCACCCAAGATAATCAAGCTTGGTCACGGTTTTAATCTTTAGTCTTTTGTGCTTGCCATATGATATACTTTCTTGTAGAGTTATTTCCCTTCCCTTTTATGTGCTGAATAGCTATTTTTTCTTGATTTCAAAGTGAAGTTTGAGTTGTGTATATTAGATTCAGTGTTTGATTGGTTTCTGGTTGTGCATTGGCTTAGACCATGGAGGTGGAATCCATCAAAACATAGTAACTAATTGTGTAGTTGTTTTACCCTTGTAGTGGTCCTTCTACCATTCTACCAAGACATGACAAAAACCCTTTTGTTTCCAACACAAGTAACCAAGATTTGAATCTTTCAAAGCAAGACCAAAATTTGAATTGAATTTGTCACTTGCACACTTTTTTTGCTTCAAGCTGAGCAATGTAATCGCATATTCTGACCATTGTAACAAGTCTAAAGTCAGCATGGCCTACATAAAAGATTGGGATGGAATTTGATATATATGTATAGTTTTACTAAAAAATCACTTGGTCAAATATAACAAGCTATGCAGGCACCTTTTTGTTTTTTGTTATTAAATTGAATTAAGTAAACTGCAGCATTTTACTCATGATGTAAGTTTGGAAATTTGCAGAGCAAAAGGGAACAAGGGAATCTCAGCCAACTATGGCACAAGGACCTTCCAAGTGGAGTGATTACTTGGCAGAAGATGAAGATTATTTGTTGTTTGGAACAACTGGAAGTTTGGATGATGCTCAGGCTCCGTTCAACCATAACATGTTCGAGACCAATTTCAATGATCAAAGAGTAGAAGATGAAGTCCACCCTGACTTTCATTGATAAGTTCCCATGTTGATATGTTAGTGTTCAGTGTTGTGATTCAGGTTTATGATATTTGTCATTACAAGTGCTTGTGTTTGTAACTTTGACCAAATTACATTCTAGAACTCTCAAAAGAACCATGGGGTAAAAAGCAGGAGCTCTGGATAAATAAAACTTTGCTTACCAATTTTATGATGTAGTTTCTTGAAATTTTAATCTCTATATGGAATTTTGGCTAGAAAAAATAAATAAATAGGCACTGTGAAAGTTATAATAGTTTTGAATTTTGAAAACTTTGATGGTGAAATGGTAGATACGCAATGCTCAAAAATCAAAATCATTATTTTGACATATGTAAATACTCAAAATTCATTCTACACTTTTATTTTTCATCCACGTGCAAGCACGTGCATTTTAGCTAGTGTTAATAGTGTAACTTATTTGATTAAGTCTTTAATTCAAAAAAATTGATTTCCTCTTTCGATTTATTTGTATAAACTTGAACGAGCAATTGATTTTCGTTTATTTCTATTTATTTCAAACATAAATGCATTCTAAAGTCAACCTTAAATTTCTCAAAAGTATTGTAGTCGAAAATAAGAGCAAATGGATACTTTGTCCAAAATTATCAATCCTCAAGATGGCCTCTAACCCCAGAACCTATATATCGGCAAATCATCTATAAGATTAAAATTTGTATTAGTAGGAAAGTGATAAAGAAGATGCTTAGAAATATAAGTGGAAATCTAAAGGTCTAAACCAAAGTCTTCACATGATTGGAATTTGAAATTTTAGGGAGAGCAAATGGATAACCAAGATGACTGTAAATACAATATGCAAAGGTGGAATTCTAGAGTCTAGGGTTAACTGGGGCGTACCCTGAACGGGGATGTCCATTCTGCCTGAAACCCGAAAAAAAAACCCCGCACCAAACCCGACAAAACCCGAACCCAGACCGACCCGATAATTTGGCCCTAAACCCGTTAAAAGGGTTAAAAATCCCGAAACCATATCCGGACCGAACTCGAACTCGAAACCCGGTTAGAGAGGGTAAAAATGCCCGACCAAAACCCGAACCTGAAACTCGGTTAGAGAGGGTAAAAATGCCTGACCAAAACCTGAAATCGAAACCCGGTTAGAGAGGGTAAAAATGCCCGACCAAAACCCGAACCCGAACCAGACTCATAATTCCCAACAACTCTATTTTCATTTATTATCTATTTGACTATTTTGAACTTTTGACTTTTGGGCTGATTACTATTTACAACTTTACAAGTGCTGATACCCACGTGGAGACTTGTAGATATAGGGGAATATTTACTTTTGTTTGAGATTTTACATATTTGTCCCTATTTTATGATTGATGGGCTCCTAACAACTCTATTTTGAGGGTGAAAATGACTTTTGTGAATAACAAAATCTATTAATACAAGGTTACATATTTGTCTCTAATTTATGACCGTTGGGCTCCTAACAACTCTATTTTGAGGGTGAAAATGACTTTTGTGAATAACAAAATCTATTAATAGAAGGTTACATATTTGTCCCTGATTTATGATTGTTGGGCTCCTAACAACTCTATTTTGAGGGTGAAAATGACTTTTGTGAATAACAAAATCAATTAATACAAGATTACATATTTGTCCCTAATTTATGATTGTTGGGATCCTAACAACTCTATTTTGAGGGTGAAAATGACTTTTGTGAATAACCAAATCTATAAATACAATTCTCTACACCTCAAACTCTCCAATTCTAATCATAAACTTAGTTATCATATTCTCTCTACAACTACAAGCAAGTTCTTACAAGCAAGTGCTAATTCAAGGATAAAGAATGAAGATTGAGATTAACAAGTGATTTAAATATACTTCAAGAACTTCTCCAAAGCTAATTCGGTTAGTACTTCTTTCACAATTTAATTTTTCATTATATAATTAGGTACTTATTACTCTTTCCACAAACCCCACTCTCTTGTTATTAAGTATTATATATTATTTGGTTGTAGTGTTTTTTATTTATTTATATTTTTTAGAAAAAAAAAATGGATGATGATAATGATCCCACAGAGTTGGGATATGAAAGTGATTCAAATAATATGGGTGCTCCCCCATCAACTGATAATAGTCATAATACCAAGGCTAAAAGGGCAAGGTAAGGTGTTTGGGAACATTTTACTAAGATGGAAGTTAAGAATAAACTTGGAGTTATGGAATTAAAAGCAGTTTGTTGCCATTGTCAAAAACCATTAGCTCATTCTGCATCAAATGGAACTACTGCTCTTAGAAGGCACGTGGAAAGATGTTTACAAAATATTGCACCCAATGCTAACCAAACTAATTTGTCTAGAAATAGTACGGGTGAAGTTTCAACTTGGTCATATAATTCAACACAAGAACACTATCACACAATCAAGTTTTTTGTAATGAGAGAACTTCTTTTCTTAATGGTTGAAGATAAATATTATTTGGAATTTATTAAGGGTGCTTACTTTCCAAATTTTGAAAATATTTCTAGACAAACGCTTGGTAGAGATATTCAAAAAATGTACAAGTCCAAAAAATTGGATATTATTTCGTTGTTGAAAAATGCTCCTGGAAAGATTTCTCTTACTTCCGATCTTTGGACTTCAATAGCTCAATCTCAATTTATGTGTATCACAGCACATTGGATTGACAATGATTGGAAAATTAACAAAAGAATTATTGCTTATTTTGAGCATCCAGAACCACATAATGGAATATATATTGCTAAAGCTTTGATGGAAAAACTTATTGAGTATGAGATTGTTGGCAAAATTAGCACTATAACTTTGGATAATGCTAGCAATAATGGTGCTACAGTTGATGAACTTATCTCTAAGTTATTAGAGATATACGGTAATTTGTTCCATGTGCGTTGTAGTGCCCACATTTTAAATCTCATTGTTAAAGATGGGCTTAAGCATTTTTCTGTTTTACTTGTTGGATTTAGAAGTTTTGTCAAGATGTTGAGATATTCACCTAGAAAATATCAAAGATATTGTCAATTTTGTGAGATGGATGGGTTTGAAAAAAATAAAATACCAATAGATGTGCCCCATCGTTGGGATGCAACATATGAAATGATGAAGCATATTATGAAGCATAAGAAACCAATAAATCACATGTTGCAAGAGGTGAATATTGGGTTTTGCCTAATGAAGAAGTATGGGAAGCAAAACATGAAAACTTGAAAGATTTTTTGGTGTATTTGCTGATGCTACAAAGCTTTTTTCCGGCTCATCATATGTCACTGCTAGTGATTTCTGTTTGACAATTGGGCATCTTAAAAATCTTCTCAATGATAACCTTGAAAGTCCAGTTTGTGAAAAAATGCTTTTAAAGTATGACAAATATTGGAACAATATGGATTTTCTACCTTTAGCACTTGCATCTGTTATGGACCCGCGATATAAGATGGAAGTGCTAAAACATCTCTTGTATGCTAATGATTCTTCTACTTATGAAACAAAACTTAAAGAATATCGGAACAAGTTGGATACACTTTTTGCATCATACCAGAGGAAATTGGGCAGAGAACCTGCCAACATAGCCTCATCATCATCTACATCTACATCAAAATTAGCAAAGTTTATGTCAAGAGGACAATTGCAATTGCCCACTACCAATCAAAGGGAAATGAATGAGTTGGAGAAATATTTAGACTCGATCCTATTCCCATTTTACAATGACGAAATTTAATGTATTGGATTATTGGAGGACTTACTGGGACTTTTCCAGTTCTTTTCGTAATTGCGGCGTGATCTATTATGTGTTCCTCGTGGTTCACAGTTCCTTCCGAAGTCCGCTTTTAATGCAGGTGGAAGAATTATGTCCGAGTACATGTCACAATTACTTCCAAGTACCTTAGAAGCTTTGGTTTGTTTGAAGAATTGGTGGATAGCCGAAGAAGGAGTACCAAACGACAACGAGCAACCAGGAGGGGTGATATCAAATTTTATAAATGATTTCCATAATTTGGTACTTTGAGAGTTCGAGATGTATATTTTTCGTAATAGGGTGGATGCCTAGCCTCTAGTCTTAGAGAATTGGTTACAAGCATCCAAAAAATGAAAAATAAAGTTTCTTATTATCATTTGTCAAGTTACAAGAAAACTATTGATTACAAAAGCCATAAGACATAGCAAAAGCCATAACATGTTCTTTACAAATTAACCATTGGATTACACTAATGTCAAACACAATCCCATAACTTAAAACTTAAGGAACACATTATCCACAACCGTGATATAACTCAATAATGAAAGTTTTTAGTCAAAGTCAAAATTAACCAAAAAAAAATCCACTTTACCTTTCCGGCAACCATTCCCGTTAACAAACCCATCACCAACGCCCACAAGATCTATACAGTGTAACAGAAAAATATCAAAGGTAACAAACGCCCACAAGAAGGAATACAAAATCAAACACCCATCTAAGTTAATCTAGTTTTTTTTTCATAAACAATATACAACTATAAACAAGTTTTACAACCACCCCAGTGTTTGGAAGATCGTGTAAAATGAGGATCATAACTCTCCAGAGACCAACTCGACAATTTTGATTCAGCTCTTCTGGTTGGCCGAGAAGCTCGTTCAGATGTTGATGTTTGCTTCTTCGCAGGTAGCTTGGATTGACTAGTCTTCTTGAATTGCACCAAAATCATTGTCATGTTGTCACACCCTTGCCCGCCAGCTATTGATGGAGCCAAACACCTATCAAACACTCTTTCACATACTGCCGAGAGTGTGCTTTCCCTCATGTTTGATTAGCTTAGCTTAATGTCATACTCACAACCGATAATTTTTTGCACCTGTGATCTATATCCACTGATCCAGACTGTTAGATACATGAATCGCTGCTTTTAGTCTTTTAAACTAGGACTTGTAATCTTTATTGTTGAGTCATTAACAACTCTTTCTTGAGATGGCTTTTGATTAATTAGATGAAAAAGAGATTTTTTTTTTTAGATCTTGAAGTGGGAAAACTGGAAAAGAAAGAGGTTGGATTGTTCTATATTTCGGGTTTTATGATACCCGAAACCCAAACCCGAGCTCGACGAGTACCCAAAAAATAGGGTTAGGGTAGGGTTTGATCACATGTATCCAACAAATACCCGAACCCGACCCGCAAAGAATAGGGCCGGTCCCAAAAAACCCGATACCCGTTCAAAACCCAAAAAATTGGGTTCGAGTCGGGTCGAGTACCCATTTGGACATCCCCTACCTGAACCCCCCCTGGCTCTGCCATTGATTGCATACCCTGCAGTCAAGTGCTCCTGAAATGACTTTGATGTTAGGATTTGACAAATCATTACTTATATCTAGAATCTATGACATCTTGCTAAGTGATCTGAGACCAAATTATTTAGAGCATATTTAGGAGTGATACTTTTCTTGCATCAAACACCAAAATTTCAATAATTTAGTGTTTTTTCAACTTCAAGAGAGTCACATGTTGATGAAAACACCAAACCAAACACCAAATCGACCAATATTTGGTTCCAGTTTTGGTGCTGTACCAAATCTCTCACGCGGTTTTGGAAAAACCGCGCGATTTTTCCAACACCGCATGGGATTGGGCTGCTAAGTGGACTTCTATGGCGCGATTTTGCCAACACCGTCTGGGCTTGGGCTTCTATTGGCGCGGTTTTGCTAATACCGCATGTGTTTTTTCTAAAAATTAGGAACTGTGCATAGAAGTTAAGAAATTAAGAATTGTGCAATTGAAGAAATTAAGAATTGTGATCCAAAATCTAAGAAATTAAAAAAATTAAGAAATTAAGAAATTAAATAAATTAAGAATTGTGCAATCCAAAATCTATGATTATAATCTAATATCCAAAATGATCCAAAACCTATCATATTACATAAAATTTATTTAGCTCTATTCTTACGCCCCTTACCACTCGATGCCTCTCTTCTCTCTATTTGGATGTTCCGAAATTGCTCCTCTAAGTTCCTAACCTGAGAACCAAGATATTATCTGTCTATACGAAGGTTAACTACTTCAGCCTGAAGTTCCTCATATCTCTGATGTTGTTGCGTGTACACCTGCTGAATATCCTCATATGCTTTTCGTCTCGTCATACGCACGTTGGGATTGCTGATATGTTTGAGAATATGACTCCTCTCTTTCTTAGCTATAATGATAATCTATATATCCATCCTCATCCCATCAAACATACAAATCTGGTTCTCATATCTTAAAGAACCTCACCTTGAAAATCCAAGAAAATACATTGTGAGTACATATTATATATATAATGAATAAGAAAAATAAAATAACTAAACTCACCGTGGTATACTGATCAATCTGCGGCTCTAACTCATGGCAACGAGCACGAGACACCTCAGGAATGGAAATGTAAGTAGCCTCCCCATCAAGTCCCACACACGCAAACATCCGAGGATTCTTGGCGCATTACGTGAATTTGGATGATATGCATTCAGAGGTTGTGGGTTGTAAACAGGCTATGGCGGATGAGGAATACATAGCTCACGTCTCATCCCTTCTAGGCCGACAAACTCGAAGTTGTTAGCCCGACCAACAGGGGGCAACAACGGACCCATGGAGACACGGTTCCACCATCTATAATACTAATCAGCAGTCTGCTCAACAACAAAAGAAGACGCATCTGGCCAAGGACCACAACTGGCATGAACTTCATGAACTTGAGTTCTACTCCACGACTTCGCATCACTAACATCTGGCATGGGAGCACATGGAACTCTATAACGTCCAGTCATCTGTCTCCAATATCTGTCACCACAGTACCAAACCTTACAGTCACGTGCGGCAAAAACAACTCTATGACGTAACAACACACAAGCATGTTGCACAACTGGATCGTCAAAGGCAGTAGACAAACGCCAAAGTCTTCACTCAATAGATGACAATGATCTAATATCAATATGAGCACGAGCCATACATATATTATTTCTAATCTGCCCCCTGTTACAAGTCAAGTGAGACCCTGACCAACTAGCAAATCTAGGGCGAGTATTAGCAATCAAGTCTATGTTAAGACAAAGACATCGAAAGTACTCATAAAACCAAATCTCTAAAAGTCCTTTAAATCCTGCAATCTGAGGACTTCTACTTCCGAATGTCTGTGAAGCTTTATCTAACGTCGATATCAATGTGGCATATACTGAGCTACCAAGGTCATAATCTCTCATATTATGCAAATCAGAAACATAAGCATAATATCCAAGTCGTACCGTAGAATGACCATTTTGAAACAGAACATACCTAATAAAAAATATCAAAAAAGCCCTAACATACACATCGACACCCTCACTACCAGGTAGAACAGTCAAAGCTAACTCATTATATGTATCGGGATGGGAAGAGGGGTCCATATATCTTGATCTTAATATGAGATAGCTTAATACCAGAAGAATCATAAGCATCTGCATCCAAGCGAGGAAAACTCATAAGCATACTATCCATATTCTCATAATTTGTATTAAAAGGTATCGGTTGGCCTATACCGATACTCAACCCAGAAATCATGGTGAAGGAAGTCTAGTGGTGTGAACCCTAACTCCACACAAGAAAAATGAAATGTATGAGTTGTATTCCACCATCTTTCTACTAAAGCTATGACCACTACCCAATCAACCTTCTTATAATCAACATCAACCAAAAGACCCAAAGGTGTATATAAAATACTATCTTTAATATGTACAAACTCATCTAAACTCTTAATAATCTTTCACCACTCTCTAACACCAAATAAAGTCGATCTAACTCGGTAGTCAATAACATGCTGATATTATGAAAAAAAAAATGCGTATAAGATAAATAATTAATTGGTCCAACTCAACTAATTAATGCATAATATTCAAAATATTTAATCAAAACTAATTAATTACTTGAGTATTAGTCACTGCACTCAACACATGTTTTGTATCACGTGTAGAAGACACAACTTGTATATCAAGTGCTTCACCGGGATTAAATTGTCAATTGAAGTCGTTCATCTGATACTCAAGTACATAAGAATGTCTATCAGTCGGCGCGACATCCTCAGCTTCTTCTCCCCCACCGTCTTGTACTTCCTCGGGTTCTTGCACCTCTCCCCCATCGCCAATGTCGTTTGTGTACTCCCAATACACATCGTCATTATCGTCATCACCCTCGAAAGGTTCAAAAGGATTCAGATAAAATTTCAAAAGTTTAGGTAGGTTTTTGTTTTTTATTTTTTTACTAAGGATAGAGTTTATAATTGAGAGAAAAGTTGAAAGTGATTGAATCGCGCGGTGTTGAGAATACCGCGCGATTTTTGCAAAACCGCATGGGATTGGGCCTGTCAGATGGGCTTTAGTGGCACGGTTTTGGAAAAATTGTGTGGGCGGTTTATCCAAAACCGCGTCATTTGATATTGCTCCTAAAAATGGTTGGTATTTTTTTGGTTTGGTGTTTGGTGTGGTTCAAAATTTTGATATTTTTTTGGTTGCTCTCTTAAAGATGCTCTTAGCCTTCATACAATAGGCGTCTTTACAACAATTCCCTTTCAAATTATACCCACGTTGTATTACTGTCCCACCACCATCTCCTTAAAAACCCCCCCCAACCCAATCTTGATATTGTTTCCTCCCGAGCACATTTAACTACGAGTTCTCACCAACATTACATCCAAATGCTCTTGATGGATCATTACCTATATCCAGAATCTATGACTACATCCCAAGTGATGTGATGCAGCAATCATCAGCCTTTATCGAGCTAGGTGCCATAACATACATTAACCTTTTAGGGCCACACCCATGGGGTATTACCATCCCATAAACGTTTGGAACAAGTCTTTCTTGGCTCTGATAGCATTTATACCATTCAAATCATGCAATACTGTTCATGTTGATGCAATACTGTTCATGTTGATACCGTTCCCACTAAGTAGTTGTTAGGACCTCCACCATTGTGTGCTATTATACTCGATGGGACTTCACATTAGGTCGCCCAATTTCGCGCCCAAGCAGGGCTTTACTACAATATTCTTACCAACTCTATGGTGAAATACACCTAAAAAGGCCTCAACGTTAGACATTGACGGATAATTACCTTTATCTAGGATCTAGAACAACTTCCTAAGAGAAGTGAGACCAAACCATGGCACAACCGTCACCCCTCACCAGTTCACCAGCCTATGACACATTTTTTATATACCCCTCTGGTCATACCCCATGGGGTATCAAATGAATGTTACATTGGATTTGAGGTGCTTGATCTGTCAGATTCATTCTTAGGTGGATGAAGTTATAAACCTCATGTACAATGTTATATTACTCAATTGTCGACTAAAAGTTTGGCCAGAGTCTGATCACGTACTACATTTCTTCATCGCATATTTAACTTAGAACTTAAAGTATTTATAAAAAAAAAAAAAAAATCGCTTGTAGATGCTCATAATGTCACAAAAAAGATTCACTTGTAGATGGCTAATAATGTCATGAACGTGTACAATTACTATAACTTTCATTAATATGTCTTCAAAGGCAAATTTGTCAAAGTAAAAAATATTCGGG
This sequence comes from Coptis chinensis, assembly GCF_015680905.1. NCBI lineage: Eukaryota > Viridiplantae > Streptophyta > Magnoliopsida > Ranunculales > Ranunculaceae > Coptis > Coptis chinensis. Next base: position 116,249,526 of record NC_141458.1, on the reverse strand, counting down.
ATGTCTTCTCATAAATCTTTGCCAAGAGATAATAGGATCAGAAAATGTTATAGTGGTCAAAGGAATATGGGCGGGGACAAACTATTGCCCTAGGAGTAAACCCTAAGAGAGGGATATAAAAAGGAGGAGGAGGGGCAGAGAATAGAAAGAAAAAGGAGGAGAGTGGAAGTGAACTACGGCGGCTTGATCCCGTAATGGGTACGTAGGCAACCTAATTGGTGCAGCCGATATCAAATATAGCTCTCATACTAGTGTGATTACGGTTCGCGGTATTGTGGTGTAACAAATGGCGCCGTCTGTGGGGACCGAACATGACCTCGTCTGTGTTTTCTACCGCATCAAAGAGGAGGAAGCTCTCTGAATCACCTGTCTTCCACCTCAAAACAAAGAAATCGCCCAATCTATGATTTGAAATGTGTTATTTGAATCTTTATGTTGTTTATTATGTTTTGATTCTGGTTGGATGATGATTGGGGGTATTGGGGGTGGCTGTCAAAGCTTTGAACCAAGCATTAATGGCGTCACCGGTCCTGATTTTGTTGTTATAAACTCTTGTTGTTGTGATTTGAATTGGTTGGGTTGATGTGGGTTGTTGATGGTTGCTTGGGTGCGAGAGAGTGGTGCTATGGAAGCTTTGACAAATGTTAATGGCAGTCGAGATCTAGATTGGGGAGAGATCTCGACAGTTGTTGAAAGGGTATGGTTGGTTAATTAAAGATGTTTGGTTTTCGATGAGGAGTGAAACCGTGGGTATGAGGAAGTGAGGCGTGGCTGATCCGGTGGTGGCTGGTGGTGGAGGGAGCTGGTGAAGGAGACGACCCTTAGTTGGGCTTTGGGCCCAAGTTTTTAAACCGGTTTCTGTGGGAAGCTTTCAGAGATCATTCTAGATCTCCGTTTCTTCTTTTTTCAGACAATGGCAGAAACAGACACAACCTTCTTCATTTATACACTTCCTGTTTATCTACTTCTGACGCGTGGAAGTTGTTTAATGAAATGCCTGAAAGAGATGTTGTTTCTTGGAACACTATGATTTCTGGTTCTGCTGGAATAGGCTGTTTTAAAGATGGTTTCTCTTATTACTGCCAGATGAAATGTGCAGGAGTTTGTCCGAGCCAGTCGAGCTTTGTTTCTGTTCTCAAAGCTTCGGTAGAGATGGGCAGTCTTGGAATTTGCAGGCAAGTTCATGGTGAAAGTTTCAAGTATGGGTTATCTTGTGATCTTCTTGTAGGAAATGCACTTTTGACAGTGTATGTTAAGCTAGGTGAGATGAAGAAGTCGATGGAAGTATTAGAAGGAATGCATGAGTTTGACGAAATTTCTATTGAGATATTACTAAGAGGGTATCTTCACCAAGGAAATTCAGTCTGTGATGCTTTCGAATTGTTCAGATATTCGTTTGTTTCACAAGTTCCGTTCAGCTGTTATGCTCTTTCTAGTCTTTTGAGCTTATGTTCGAGTGTGGATGGTTTTGATCATGGAGTACAAATTCATGGCTATATTGTTAAGGATGGGCTAAGTACAAATGTTTCTATTGTGAATTCTCTTATTACAATGTACGCAAGGTCGTACTATTTGGATGATGCCGTGTGTTTGTTTGAAGATGCATCATCACGTGATATTGTTACATGGAATTCTCTGATTGCTGGATATGCTTTTAATAGTCGAGGTGAAGACGGATTGGGTCTTCTTGGTTGGTTTATGTCAAGTGGGATGAGACTGAATGAATCTACTTTCTCAAGTTTACTTTCTTGTTGCGCTACTGTGACAAGTCTTGAGAGTGCAAAGGAGGCTCATGCTCTCATTATTAAGCTGAGAGAATCCAAGGATGTAGGAATTGATAACATTATACTGACAATGTACTGTAAACGTAGAAGTTTAGATTATGCGTCCCGTGTATTTAATGTTTTAGACGAGCGAGATGCTGTATCATACAACCTTATGACTGGATTGTTCAGAAACCATGGCTGGTACGAAGAATCTATGAGAGTTTTGCACCTTATCCAGTTGGAAGGCTTCAAAGTTGATGAGTTCACGTATTCAAGTCTCATTTCTAGCTGCTCACGGTTGGTTGATTTAGAAGTTGGACAGCAGATTCATGGTTGCATTATGACAACTGGTTTTGACATGATTTTACCTCTTGGAAACTCTCTTCTGGAGATGTACTCTCAATGTGGACAACTAAAGGACATGGAAAAAATCGTCAGTGAAATTGATGCGCCAGATGTTTTCACATGGAATATTATGGTTATGGCATATACCAGTTTTGGTTTTTTTGACAAATCATTCAAATTATGGGGGAAGATGAAAGAGTCAGGTGTAGACCTTAACGAATTCTCTTACTGTGCTATGATAGACACATGTAGTTATGTTGAGGCTCCACTTGTGGGTGAGCAGATCCATGCTAGAATCAAGAAGTTAGGGCTTGGTTCTGACACGACATTGATGAATTCAATGATCACCATGTACTCAAGTTGCGAGAAGATGGAGAAGGCTTCTATAATCTTTGAAGAGATTCCTTTAAAAGATTATGTCTCATGGAATGCATTGATTTGTGGTTGTGCACAAAATGGCTTCACCGAAGAAGCGGTCAAGTTCTATGTGCTAATGAATTTCAGTGGTTTTAAACCTAATGACATGACTTTTGCAAGTATTTTCAAGTGTTGTGCCCATCACTCCATGCTTCTGCTAAGTTTGCAGTTTCATGCTGAAGTTATCAAGACAGGATTTGAATCAGATGTCGCAATATCCAACTCAATTATCACCATGTATGCAAAGTGTGGGGAGTTAGGTGACTCAATAAAGACATTTCAAAACACTATGAACAACAGAGATGTGATAACATGGAATTCCATGATTAGTGCATTCTCCCATCACGGCTGTGGAAGACAGGCTCTTGATACAACCGGCGACAACCCGGTCGAAATCTGGTGAAGCGACAACCGGTCGAGAACCCTAACCCGCGAGTGGGATGAGCCCTCCGGATCGGAGATGTTAGAGATACATGGGGCAATGAGAGCCCCAACCGGTGATAACCGGTCCGAGCCAGCAGTGGGATGAGCCCTCCGGTGGATCGAGATCTAGAGAGATGGGGTAATGAGAGATGAGAAGCTAACCGTGACATAACCGGTCGAGCCCGCGGAGTGGGATGAGCCCTCCGATCTAGATCGAGATGTTAGAGATACATGGGGCAATGAGAGAGCTGATAAGATAAATAATTAATTGGTCCAGCCTCAGTGGGATGAGCCGCATATGATTCAAAGATGTTAGAGATACATGGGGCAATGAGAGCCCCAGTCAACCTGAATCAAATTAACGTTTCGAGCCATGGAGTGGGATGACCTCCGCGGATCAAGAAATGCTAGAGATACATGGGGCAATGAGAGAGCCCCAACCGATACTCATAACCGGCCGAGAATGAGTGGGATGAGAGACATCCTCCGGATCGAGAGATGTTAGAGATACATGGGGTTCTGAGAGAGCCCCCATCGATAAATAACCGTTTTCGACTCCCAGCGGAGTGGGATGAGCCATCTCCCTCGAAAGGATCAAAAGATGTTAGAGATACATCAAAAGTTGAGAGTTTTGTTTTTATTTTTAACTAAGGATCGAGTTTATAATTGGGATGAGCCTTTGCGGATCGAAATGCTAGAGATACATGGGGCAATAAGAGAGCCCAACCAAAAGCGAGAATTCGAAAGCAAGCAAGAATGGAGTGGGATAGAGCCACTCCCGGACGGACGAAAGGCAAAAAAAGGTTGGTAGGTCAAAAGAGTAGCCCCGTACCTTTGGTTGGAGCTTTTAAAGATGTCGAAGATACAAAAAGAGATATCGCGGACATGAGATCCGAATCAAACATGGGGGCAATTTGAGTTGCCTCAAAATGCTTCATTCCAAAAACAGAGACAAGTAGGGGTGATGAACCTTCCTTTTGAGCGAGTTCCAAACCAATTGGAAGGGGACAAAGGCCCTTGATGGATCATGAGGATATTGAGGTCCATGAGTAAGGGCAAAGGAGATGAGCCCTTTGGCGGATACAATGTTGAGTTCTGCTGAAAAGGGTGAGACACTCGAGTGCACATAGTAGTAAGTTATGTGGAGGGAGCTTATGGTATAGACAAGACACTCTGGCACATGCGATAGTGAATTTTGTAGATGAGAGTGGATAGGTTGGGTTGAGACTTACCGGGCATGAGGATGAGTTTGAAGAGTGAGAGCCGGGCGGGATGAGAGCCTTCGTGGATACGCTAATGAGTTATATGAATGAGAACCGATATTAGTCGATGGGACACTTCAGCGGGCATACGGTCCCGATGACAATATTGGATCGAAATGTCCCGAGGAGAAATAGACTAAAAGGCTGATCAACAGGACAACGTGGATATCTAGAGTTCAAAGAAAGAGAACAAGGAAGTTTGAGGACTTCGACCAAACCATCGTCATCGTCACCCCTCACCAGGGGCAAGCCTAGTAGCCATATTTCGGGGATGTACCTCATAAGTCTTGGGCCAAGAGATAAGAAATGACCGTTAGTGTGTATTTGAGGAGAATATGGGCCCAGAGACCAAACTATTGCCCTAGGATTTCTTCAGAGAGGGGGATATAAAAGGACTTAAAGTATTTATAAAAAAAAAAAAAAGGAGGAGCTTGGAGATGAACATAATGGCTTGATCCCAAAATGGATTCACGTGTAGCAACCTAATTGGTGCAGCCGATATCAAATATAGCTCTCATACTAGTGTGATTACGGTTCGCAGTATTGTGGTGTAACAGCAACCTTAACAAATAAGTAAAATATTCTAATTCATAGTACTCTTCATCAATGAGTGTTACCGAGGGTATAACTCGGTAATCAATGATGCTTCATTAATGGAACTACTAATAGATCGGTCTGGAGAACTGATTGGCTTGTTTGGTCCATGCTCCTCTGTTGTCCAGCAAAGTTCCTTTCTGCAACTACTTAACAAAAAATGCAGGTGCAGTAGGTATTGGAATGGTGACAGAGTAGCTGTTTAGCATTAGAACAACCGATGCCATCGTAGGTCTCCTCGCTACATCTTCTTGAACACATAACAAGCCGATGTGTATGCATCTCATTACTTCATTTCTTGAATAGCATTCTGTTAGTGTCGGATCTATCAGCTCTAAAGCATTCCCTTCCTGCCACTGTCTCCATCCCTGCACCAATTCTTTATAGGTTATTTCACTTAAAGAATAAAGAAAAAGGGAAAATAAAAACCATGGCCATACTCACATAGCTTAAAAGGTCTTCGCCAAGTTCTGATTCATAGAAAGAATTGATCTTTTGACCACTTATTATCTCTAAAACCAAAACACCAAAACTGAAGACATCTGATTTAACCGAGAATTTCCCATGCATTGCATACTCTGGAGCCATATACCCGCTACATCAACAATTAGTTTTCTTTTAGATGGGAACCAAGAATGCATCCAATTTTAGAGCAGTCAATCGAAGGAGCAATTCTGATTCCAAAATGTAATGCCTTTTCAAATAAATTAACAAAGTGGTTCATATATGTTATACTTACTGTGTTCCAACAATTCTACTTGTATTGCCCTGAGTTTGATCTACTCCAAAAAGCTTTGCCATCCCGAAATCTGAAATTTTTGCGTTCATCTCCTCATCTAATAAAATATTTCCGGCTTTGAGGTCCCTATGGATGATCCTGAGTCGAGAATCTTCATGAAGATAAAGTAGTCCCCGAGCAATCCCTCCTATGATCTTGTAGCGCCTTTCCCAATCCAAAGCTGCCTTTCTAGCTGGAACTGTTCAATGAGTAGAGAAATAATTAACAAAACACATTACATTATCCTAGGAATAAAGCATAGTAGATCAGTGAGACAAACCAAATATATAGTTGTCGAGGCTTCTGTTTGGAACGTATTCGTAAATAAGTAGTTTTTCTTCTCCAGCCCCAAACAGAATCCCAAAACCTTAACAAGATTCCTATGTTGAAGCTTATGCAACAAAACGAATTCATTTTTAAATTCTAGTGATCCTTGCCCAGAATTCGTAGCGAGCCTCTTCACTGCTATTTCTTGCCCATCAAGAAGCTCACCCTGTAAACATGTGATATATATTAAGAGAACTACAGTTGCCACATAAACCTTCGATAAAGTTCTCAAATCTCAAATTTGATAAAAATGCAACAGACCTAAGGCTAAATAATTGAATTTACCTTGTATACTGTGCCAAATCCGCCTTCTCCAAGCTTATTAGCATCAGAAAAATCATTTGTAGCAGTCCTGATCATATCCAAATCAAATTGCAAGGACTTACCGCTTCTGATATCATCCTCGTCTGCATAATTGAACTGATGTTATTGGACTGATGTTATCAGGAAAAAAGTTCTAATCCGACATTACAGATGCTACTGTAGACAAAAAATCTCTTTCACCCAGTCATCAATCTTATATCAACCCTTTGTAGCTACCAAAAAAATATGTTAAAAAAACAAGTTAGAATATAAAGTCTAACTTACAAATCAATTCTGGTTTCCTTTTCTTCCTGTTCTTCCTAATTCTCCTAGTTATAAAATATGCGCAAATTGCAGCTAAGATTACCGCAACAATTGCTGGAACAACAATTGCAACAACGTTAACAGATTTGCCATGTCCAGTTCCTGCACAAACAACAATACTCAATTACAATCCATTCCCAATACCGTAATCCTACTAAGCAGGTCTTTTAATCATATTACCTGAATTCGATTGCGGTGGTGGTGGTGAACCTTGGACAGGCCAAGGAGGAGATGGTGATGAGTTTTGAAAAAATGGAAAAAGCTCATATATTATATGACAACTTGGACTGAAAACCTGGGCTCCTATACGGTTTTCACAACAACTTGGTAACAAACTAATCATTCTCTGTAGACAAGAAAGGCATTGAGTAGCTGATAAATCTCTAGTACACGTGACCAAACCATATATATCATTCAAGTCTGTGTAATCAATTGATCCAAGGTCAAACTTTGTTGCTACAGACGCAGCAGTAGTAGACAGATTATTAAATAGGTTTCCTAACTGCCTGTTGAAGCGATTAGCATCAGCATCAGAAACATATTTCACGTTAAATATCCCTCGGGGATTACTATCAACTTGGGAGAAGAACAGCGTATTGGAGTAGCGTATAATGCAAAGGTCGTATCGCAGCGTAGCCTCCTTTCGGTTTGGGCATTTTCGGATAACATCTACAACTGAATTATTCAAACAACGTCGACAATCTTCTGTTGAGGCATCACCTCTGCATTGGACTAGGCCATAGACTATATCAGGACTAGTTCCAACAGTTGTATTAAAAAATCCATCTCGAGGACCATTTGAAAGAAGGGAAGGAAGGAGGAGGTTGAGATTGGTCTGGAATTGGCTATTGGATGTGTATTTTGCAGTGCTGGAGCATATTTGTAGTAGTTGAGCTTGGACGTGGTTATGAAAAAGAAGCAAACATAAATATATGATCATCAAATGCATGATACTTGATCTATGTACATACATTTTCCATTTCAGTTCTTTGCTATTGCATTTTCCTTTTCATTCACCTTGATCTTATAAAGAAGTTTTGAAGTCTAGACTCTAGACCAAGATAGGTCGTTACTGATTCACTTGGGTTCTTTTAAGCCGATGAACTTTCATATTTACTGTTTCACTGTATCATTCTAAAAACGCTTTCTGCCAGAGGGCCAGTCTACATCGAGGTCATTCTTCCACTGTCTCAAACTCCCAATCGGCCAATCCATACTCACACGTCAAAATATCCAACCGTCTTGACTCTTGAATCAAATCCCAAGCAAATTCCAACCACACAAGTCTAACGCCAAAAAGGATATAATGTTCAAAACAAAAAAAGAGTAATAATTGTCTTCACTAAAAGTCTTTGTTGTGACTTTTCTTCCTAAGTATATTCACATAATGGCTCATACAAGTTATATCTAGGCCTTGTAAGTGTATGATGATTGATGATGGCACTGTTTATGGGGTTGTGGGAAGCCAGAGGAATGAATGGAGCTGCTTTGATTTAAAAATCACTAAGCTAATTGATTTAGGTCTTTGTGTTCAAGGGCTTATGGGACGTGGTAAGAATTAAGAAACTAGGACGGATTGATACGTCTACTGTTTAGATGCAATTGCCTTCATGATGTTGAATAATGAATACCTATAGTTTTGGAATATCACGAATATGTTGGTATTTTAACCAGGATTTGAGTTTAATCTCCCTGGTTAGAAATCCGGTCCATTAAAACCCGAACAACTCACAAAATCTCCCTGCTTTTAAGAAAATAGGAAACTGACAAAAATACCCCCCACTTAACAAATCCGTGAACCCGTGAATCCTTCTATTTTTTCTCTTCCTTCTCACTTCCTTTTCTCTAACTTTTTAGATCTGAAATATCTTCTCTTGCAAATCTAAATTCACATAGTTTAGGATAATAAAGTGACGAATCATCAACAAAAGAGAAATGAAGAACTCTACAATTACAAAAAAAAATTGAAAAAAAAAAAAAAAAAAAAAAAAATCAAACTTTCAAGTTCTAGAAGAGATGGAGATGAAATTGAGAATATGGCTGCTCCAAAAACTACGGCAAACAAACCAAATCTGGTGAGAATCTTCAACCTTTAATCCTATTTTTAGAAATTTGTATGAAAAAATGAATTTTTATATATCGAGTTAGTTTGTAAATACAAATTTACATTTGTTTATTGATTTTACTCTGTATTTTATAGTTTTCATAGTTTTGCAATTTCAAGTTTGGGTTTATTCTGAATTTTTATGTTTGTGTATGTAGTAGTTTTACCATGTATTTTTATATTTTCGTAGTAGTTTTTTATCTACATTCTTAAATTTGCATGTAGTGTTTTCTTTCTGTTTTTCATGTTTGTGTAATATGTGGTGATAGTTTTACTCTGATTCTTAAATTTGTATAGTAGTTTTACTCTACATTCTTAAATGTGCATAGTAGTTTTACTCTGCACTTTTAAATTTGCGTATTAATTTATTTATGTTATTTTAAACTTTGCATAGATAGTCTTTGTTATTAATTGGTTTTCTCTCATTGTAACAGAAGGAAAACGAGAATAAGTCGTACAAGACCTTTAGAGCTTCTGCATTACCTACGCTTGGGGTTGTAGCAGATTTTAAGAAAAGGCATAGAGCTGAGGACCATATCTCAACAATGAATATGGGATCTAAAAGAAGAATGCAAGAAATGATGAGTTGATTTTTGTTTAATCAGTTCTTGGTGGATTTGTTATTAGATCTTTGATGTAATGACTACAATTGTTAGAATTCTGGATGTAAAAAGGCTGATTTGGCTTAATGTGTTGTTGGTAAATGATGTAATGGGAACCTGTTTTATCTTTTCAGTTGGTAAAACAGTTAGGTTTGTTTTGTTTCAAAAATATATTGTGTAAAAATAATTTTGCATAGGTTATGATCTGTTTTCTCTATGAAAATTTAACTTTTCATAGATCAAATTATTGTGTAAATTTAAATTTACATAGATAAGTTCTGTGTGAAAATACATTTTAACAGGTTGTATAAAATTACATGAGTTCGTTTGTCAGATATTAGATTGGTCAATTTCAAAGAAATGTTATGTGAAAACAATTTATCATGCATAGTTTCTTATTTGTGTTGCATACTTGCATGTAAACACACTCTTCTAAATAAATTTAAATTTTCATAGATCAAGTTACTATGTAAATTTAAGTTTTCATAGCTCTAGTGACTATGTAAATTTAAGTTTGCATAGTACAAATGTTTTTTCGTCAGACATGTTTTGTTTCACAAATCTATTATGTAAATTTAAATTTTCATATGTAAATTCTAATTTTCTTATATCAAACTACTATGTAAATTCAAATTTTCATATATCAAACTACAATGTAAAATTAAATTTTCATATGTCAAACTACTATGTAAATTTAAATTTTCACATGAAAATCAGAAATCTCTGCAAGTTGATGTGGGAAAGAGCCCCCGATGGGAAGGGCATCTTCATCAAGGAAAAATAAGGGGAGTGTGGCGAGTGAACTGAACCTAACTCCTCATTTATGATTCCAATACTAAACATTACACGGGAATCACTTCTTGATAGAAAGCAAAGTCTTCACTTGCCAACACCTTGTTACACAACTTGACATTCTCGGAACCGAAAGTAAGTGTCGCCAACCATTTCCACATGTTCATGCAAGGTTTCATCATTCATGACAATTTGGGTAGACTGGACGCTCCTTCTCCTTCATGTCAATAATAGCCTTGCATCCGTGTACCAAGCCTGTTTTGTGACCACTTGCATCCAAACTCCATGCATATCAACATGATTAATACATAATTTTATTTCATGCAGAAGTTGTTTCTTACAATTACATAGAACAAACACGTAATGGAGAGAAATATACTACTAACTTTAAGCAAGTATATCCCGTTCTAAGAGAATCCACTAATATCTTCGCAAAACTCGTCATACACTAATATTTCATAAGCATCACAGGCTTGATCAATCAGTATGTGTTTTAAGCGAAATAGAAAGGTCAAGTATGGATGATAGTTACCTCTTTTAGTCTCCACGGTCGGTGTAGGCCATTTGTTGTAAGACACCTCAAAGTGCCCCTCAACATCACCACATTTAACATACCCCGCCAACATAGAATTCCAATAAACCACATTTCTTTCGGGGCATCTCATCAATCAACCTCTTTGCTTCCTTTAATACTCCCAACCAATGCATATCCATTAATCATAGTATTCCAATGCATATATCCAGTAAATCTATATTTACATAGGTATGCAGTATTTTCAACATTTAAAGCATGACAATATCACCAATTTAAATTTTAATGACATGAATCTAACGAAGAAGAGAATAAGTAAAATTAAAATAAAGAAGAAGATTGAAAAGAGGATAATCAAAAGTTCAAAGAAGTGTATTGAAAAGAGGTTAAAACAAAAGTTAAAATAAGAAGATTTCTCTCATGCCAAACCTTATTCTTTAATGATGTGAGAATGAAGAGATCAAATCGCGAAAATAAAACTCAACTCCGAGCTGAAATTGGTGTGTTCTTTGTGTCATTGTTGGTTAAAAATGGCGAGAATAAAAACCCCAAAACATAGTTGTGTGCTGGAAAAGAAAAAGGGTAAAAAAGGAAATCAATTTTGTTTGGAATTTAAAAATAGACCGAAATTTTATTACTTTAGCAAAAAGAGGGAGTTTATTTCATAAAAACTTAAAAATAGGGGGGTTTAATGGGTTGGGCCTACATGGGGGAGGTTTTGAATAATGGGTTAGGAAGGCAGGGGTGTGAGCCACATTTCTTGGTATTTTAACTATTTTGGCATAAATGTGTCGATATTTTAGAAGTTATACTCGTTCGTTCGTGCCGTATTCATCTCCGGGCCATGAATACATTGCGGCCTCAGAGTTGGCTTAAGGGTTGTTTGTTTTTTTAGCATCTGAATTCTGAATCGAATGAATCTTTGAATGACCCACCTTCGAATCTTTGAATCTTTGAATCTTTGAACTTCGAGAAAAACATGTTTGTTTTTCTCGTCGAATGACCCGACTCGAATCTTTGAATATAAATCATTTAGACATTTTACCCTTACAATCTATTTTGAACACTAACTTGATTACTTGTAAAACCAAAGAGTTAAAAATGGATTTTATGAATTTCCTTTGTTTATTCAACATTTTGGCCTTAAAAGACTCATATAGTAATATGAGATAAAAAAAATACTAAAAAATATAAACATAAATAATAGTTCAATAACCATAAGGTCATCTATAAAATTTGCATACCAAGTTAAATGACATTACAAGTAACTCCAAAGTTAGGCTCTTGTAAACTTGATCATATATGTCCACTAAACAATTGTTCCATAATTTGATCACGCAAGTTGATCATGTACTCATGTGCCTCAGTCCAAATGTGTGATTTATACTTGGTGGTGCTTCAGTCCGTCGAGAGTTAATTGAAGACCTCCTTTGGAATAGTCACATTTTCTTTTTCATATTGCTTGAACAATCGATCATCATCATCAATGGCCACGGAACGGAGAAAATTGTGTATTGCCATGCATGCTACAACAATTTGAACTTGTGTGCGAAAACTATATGGAGCCATCTTCTTCAATATCTTGAATCTTGCTTTCAAGACACCAAATGTTCTCTCAATTACATTTCTTAGCGAAGAATGTGCCTGATTAAATTTCTCTTCTTTGTTTTTAGGACGACCACCGCGATTAAAATCTGCCAACCAATACCTAGCATTCCTATAAGGACACATAAAGCCCCTAGTATGTGTGTATGCAGCATCACACAAGTAATACATACCTACAATAATGAGACACATAAATATGTAAACCAAAAATATATATTTGATCAGTGAGGTTGTTTTGATACGTACCTTCAGGAGGCAATGGAAATCCGTTTTTTTCAGGCCACCTTAATGTCTCATTTAATACACGAGCATCATGTGCAATCCCTTCCCATCCAGCCATCACATAAGTAAATTTCATATCAAAATCACACACACCAAGAACATTTTGGAAACAATCCTTACCTCCTCTTCCTCTAAAGGGAATTTGCTTATCAAGTAGAATGTGTGCATCTACTAATGTACCATCCAAAGCTCCAATTGCTCCTTTAAATGGTCCTCTCTTAAGACGGCGTTGGTAACGAGATCCACCTTTATGAATAACCCCGTCAAATGGCGGATCAATTATCATCTCCTTTGAGAAATGGAGCATTGCCACTAGCACCTCATGAAAACACTTACTAATGGTTTGTGTTGAATGTTGAAATCGATCCACTATTGATCGATTTCGCTTATTGTGACCAATAGTCATTAAAAACATAGCTATTTTTTCCTCTACATCAATATGTTTACTATCATGAAGCCACTATCTCTGCCTTTGCGAAAGTGATCACATAGCATAATGAAGGCAGGCTTCTTCAACCTTAGCATGTTAAACATATGTGTGGAAGTTCCATGTAGAAGCTCTTGTACATACATTTTCCCAGTAAGCGCAGATATACATATCTTCTGCCTTATACGCTTACGCTTTGTCGAAAGCCATGTGAATATTATGATTAAATACACTAATAACCATTGTCGTTGTGTCATTTTCCCTGAATTAAAATAATAATAATAAATCAATCAATCAATCAATCAAATTAAATATTAACCTCAAAGTAACAAGTTTATAGCAACCATAAGTAATCAAGTCAACAAAAATACTCATAAATGTTGAGTCATAATAACCATAATATGACAATAATCCAAGTCAACAAAATGTAAATACGATAGTCATCCAAATAATTAACGCTGCAAAGATTATGTCATCCTAGAAGTAATATTCTTCAGGAATTGGATCTTAAGCCTATTTTCTTGAAGATTCAGAAGTTTCTTGTTATGAGAAGCGTGGAGGGAAAGAGCTTCCAAGGAGTTAAGATAAAGAGAATCATCTAGCAAACCCAAAACATATAACTCTTGCACCTGCGCATCACCTTCATCCACAAGCTTCTTGTCTCCCATGGTTTCAGCCTTCACCATCTCCACAAGCTCCCCAATACTCTTAACAAGAGGATCTGCTGGCTCAATCGAATCTCTCTTACGTTTTTGCTGCGAGCTACTTGCATCACTCTTTGCTCGTGACGTAGTCGGAACCTGTCTTTGGTTAGGTGGTTCATCTACTGGAGTATTCTGTACATATGTAGGAGATTCTTCATTATCAGATGGGATATCATGAGAAGGATTATATTGTGTGTCATCCATGGGTACATCATGTGATGTGTAAGGATCATAGTCCCCACAAATTGTGACATTAGGGAAGTAACCAGCTCCATGAATCTGGTTATCCTCATCTCCATCACTTTCAATATTCTGAACCTTTGCAACATCATCATTGGGGGGATTCGTCATTGGAATTGGATGCTTGTGATTAAACATTTCATCGCCAGAAGCTAGGGTGGGCTCAAACAAGGATTCTAACAACTCCCTATTCATCAACGGAGCATGCCTGAATTGACCCGTCAACGGATATTTCTGTTTATAGCAAAAAAAAATCAAATTAAACAAATAAAATAATATGCATACGCTTATATAACTTGTATGAACAAAAAAATGTGGGTTTCTACCTCAATTAAGTCGTCCCAAACTTCATCCGGGAATTCAAAGACACCTCCAACAAAATCGACTCCATGTCCCGTCCGTTTTGATAGTAACCTCCATGCCGCATATTGCTTTCGAAGGTAATCCCATTGGTTCTTGAGTTGCCTTTGTGTGTATTGGGCATTGTAATTTTGCTCATTTTTTTCATTAATCTTAGTCCATGACTCTGATTTTAACGAAGTTCCACTAAAGCCTTTATTATTAACCTCGTCCAAGCACATTTCGATGAAACATTTTTTCCACATATCATCAGTCTTTAACCTAAGATTTGGAGCAGATTTCTCAACGACTTCCTGAGTTGCTTTTTTCTCTTTCTTAACTCTTGGAGTTAATTTTTCCTTCCGAGGACCCATGCCTAATGTCACTCATTAGCTATTTAAATGAATTTAAAGTAATGCACTAGTAAAATAAAAAAAAGACATAGAAAAGACTAATTCATGAAATGGTCGAAATGGATGATGCATAACTTGGTCGGACTCAATCTCGACCATGAATGATCCGCGGTTTCAAAACACATCGCAAGACTCGAAGTCTTTGCATATAAAGGTGACGGTTTAAGATACAGATAGTTTCATCCATGGGAACAATCTCACTGATGTTATACTAACAGGTACCATTTCAAAATACACCATAGGTTATGAATCTAGGTAATACTTGCCTATAACTCCTATAGGAAAATACTTTGCTTCAAAATGCAACAAAACTAGATTTCTGACGGACTATCTTCCAAATGACACAACTCTTTCCACAGGTATCCAAACGCTACAAGGCTTTTTGCGTTGAAAAGAAGACTCTCAGAAATTACTCTTTCATGTTTTACAAAAATACTAACTCTCACTCTAACTATATGAAAACTGGACTCGAACACAGTGCGCAAAAACGGAATTCTGACGCACTATTTTCTGTCAACCAAACTTCCCGACATCATAGATGTCTCTACAGACCTCGGAATGCGTTGAGTCCAATTGGGTTGGAAAGAAGACTCAGAAAACTCACTCTTTCATGTTTTGGCGAGAGTTTGAATCTGAATCTAACTATGTGAAAACGTGGTTCGAAAACAGGCACAGATCCTGATTTCTGTAGTCAGAAAATTCTGACGTGCTAACTTCCGAACACCATAACTATATCCACAAACCTCGGAATGCGACGAGGTCGATTGGGTTGAAAAGCAGACTTCCAGACCTTACTTTTTTGTGTTTTAAAAAAAAATTAGTTCAAACTCTAACTAAATCAAAATTAAGCTTGAAATCAGACCAGCACTAAGCTTAAAACATCTGACATCTAAAACACGCCAAGTCATCCAAAGACCAACAGTACTGTAACTACCAAACACATAGCCATGGAAACATACATGCCTACTACTCAAGCAATTCCACAAACAACATAAATTAAGTATCAGAAGCCCAATCTGTATGCTGTTTAAACGACACACCTAATTTCTATTTTTTTTTTTTTAATGAAATCACATCAACTATAGAACTTTATAGTTCTCATTTGAAAGATCAAATATAAGATCTATAGTTTGCATATTATTAGGTTTCCACGAATGGAAACAGAATGACTCGTGGTGATTAACAAAAATGACGATACTGATTACCTCACCATGCAGAGAGAGAGGTCATTTCCAATTTAATGGAACCCAAACAAGGAAACCTTACAAAAAGACTGCAGTGCATCGATTAACATATCACACAAGTCAACAAAATCTGCCTGCCTTTCCTCCTCAAGTAAACCGGGCCTAGAACTTTACAGGTTAAAAGACTAGTTGTAGCTGCATGATTATGGGAAAAAATTCATTCATCACCCCACGGCGTACTAGTTGAGTTTTTCACAAGAAACGATGAGACCCTCTAAATATACTCATACCTAGCACGATCCACCCACACTTTACTTTCCAGTCTTTTGTTGTGTACAAAACAGGGTCCAAAAGTTCTTGAATTATCCAAATAAATAGTTCTGAAGATATAATCTTCAATAAGTCCAATAGTTCAAGAGCAAAATTAAGAAAGCAAAGCCCAAAATTTTAGGCTTGGAAGATAGGGGGAGTACGAAGTCAATTTATGCAAAAAATGTTTAATTTGTTTGAGTTGTTATTACTAGACTGCTAGTGTCAAACACATATACACGTGCCAGAATCTATATAGTGTCTTAAACACCTAGTAACCTTCTCAAGCACCAAGCACTCTGTTTCCATGAGTTTGGCAGAAGCATGGCTTCTTTGTAGCATTTACCATGGTCGACACTTTTCTCACTAAATGGCAACCCAACCAGGTGTTCCTAACTAATAATACTGTCAGGTGGCCCCATGTCATGTTCTTTTTCGAGGCAACTACGTCAGGTCTCCTTGCACAGTTTGAGTGAGCTGCACAAGGCCTAAAGTGGCAATTTGCGACAACTAAAACATGACGGTGGGCTCGCGACTCTTGATTTCCTTTGCTCAAGAATCCTCTTAAAGCTCCACACTAGGTACTACGATCCGGATGCATGACAAGACAAAATTAAAAATATGCTTCAAGAAACCTAAGCCTATCCGATCTGATTGGTACATCATCCGACACGATACCCATAATTGAATGTTACAAGTCATTCATAGATTCAAAAGAGCATGTTCCTCGTTCTTATTCATTGGCGACACTATCTCATCCATCGTGAATTTATTATTAATTCGACCATGATGCTATGAGGTTTTGGGTACCAAAGTAAGGTTCCGGATAGACAGCTCGGTTTTCTAACATTCTACTTATCTTTGATTGCATCAATACTAGCTAGGTAGGTAAGCTCTTTATATAAATAACACATATTAATCAACACTAGGTATATGCATCATTCAAAACATGTTGATTAATCAATACATATTACAATGAAGGAATTGTTTCTAACGATTCAAACATATTTGTCAATCAAAAGAACAACAAAAACACAAAACAAAACAGATATATAAATAGTACACACAACACATATTAAGAATGGATCAAAGATAAATATAGTAGAGAAATATTTATTTTGGAAAAAAAAATAATAAAAACATGACTTTTATGTACCTTGTTATTATAGCCAACAACCAAAAAGTGGGAGAAGATGAGTTGGAGTTATCAAGTTATGGAAGGGTAGAGGTGGAAACCTAACTTGAGCGACTCTTTCTTCATTCAGTTGAGAAAAGAAACGCTGAATGTCAAGTCGGTTTGGTACCTTTGAATGTCAAGACTCCAACAAAACAAACAACTTGACTTTCTTTGAATCTGAAAACTTAGTTTCGGTCTTCGAATGCTTAAAAATAAAAAAACAAACAACCCCTTAGTATATATTTTGAAGATATTGGCTTTGTTTTAACTTATGTTTTTTTTTTTTTTAACCCGAGTGACTCTCAAGGAGAAATCAAGTGAAATAATCATTTCCAAACCCAAGTGTTTTTTCATAATCATTCTCAAAGACAGAGTAGATAAAAGGTCAAGTATACTCTTGAAAAATAAAAAATGGGTCGGGTAGATAAAAAGTTAAGTATACTCCTGACCCAGTGTATATAGTATGAACAATCATTGTTCATATACAGAACATGCGAGCTCATTGTTGATACCTATTGGAATATGAACACTCATTGTTCATATTTATTATAAACTATGAGTAATGATTGTTCATACCTACTAGAGTATGAACAAAACGTGTTCATTCCTATTGGAGCTATGAACATCTCATAGCTCATGACTATGAACAATCATTGTTCATAGTCCAATTTTGGTATGAACAATCACTGCTCATAACTATGAACAATCACTGTTCATAACTATGAACATTCATTGTTCATAGTCATGAAGTTATGAACAATGAGTGTTCATAGCTATCAAACACTCATTGTTCATAGTACAATATGAACACTTATGGTTCATAGTACATTATGGACTATGAACACTCATTATTTATAGTTATGAACAATGAGTGTTCATAGCTATCGAACTATGAACAATCACTGTTCATAGTCCAATTGTGATATGAACAAAGAATGTTCATAGCTCATGATTGTGAACAATAATTGTTCATAGTTTAACTGTGGTATAAACAAAAAATATTCATAGTTCATGACTATGAACATTCACCGACTATGAATATTGAATGTTCATAGTACAGTATGAGCTATGAACAATATGAACAATGAGTGCATGTTCATAGCTACCAAACTATGAATAATCATTGTTCATAGTCCAATTGTGATATGAACAAAGAATGTTCATAACTTATGACTATGATCAATCATTGTTCATAGTACAGTATGGACTGTGAACACTCATGGGTGTTCATATTTACCGAACTATGAACAATAACTGTTCATAATCCAATTGTGATATGAACAAAGAATGTTCGTAGCTCATGACTATGAACAATAACTGTTAATATTACAATATGAAATACGAACACTCATTGTTTATAGCTCATAGCTATGAACAATCATTGTTCATAGTCCAATTGATATATGAACAAAGAATGTTAGTAACTCATGACTATGAAAAATATTCATAGCTCATGACTATGAACATTGATTGTTCATAGTATAGTATGTACTATGTGAACACTCGTTGTTCATAGCTCAAAGGGATGGGGAAAGTTCAAGTTTGCCCTTGAATACGTGCCCACTATAAGTTAACAATTTGTTGAATTGTTGTAGACTTGTGGACTAGATTATGTAAATATATATAGACATAGTAGTATCAATTCATAGCTTAAGTGTTTAAGTAGTTAATTTCGTCAGTTTATATTAAACTCTAGTTTTGTGAATTGAAATAAATGCATAATTTTGTTAATTTTTATTGTTTAGACCTTTTGACCAAAAAAAAAAAAAAAAAAAAAAAATTTTTTTAAGGTGGATGGGGTGCACATAATCTCGCACCATATTGCATGTGTTCAACAACTAAATGGAGAAACTTAAGGGAGATGTACAAATGTACAATGCATGACATGAATCTTCCTAATCGATCTAGAATGTGAAGGGCATGACTTGTGTGTGAGCTAGTTAAATGTACAATGCATGACATGAATCTTCCTAATCGATCTAGAATGTGAAGGGCATGACTTGTGTGTGTGCTAGTTTTCGAGTTTTTGTTACCTGGTAATGTATATGTATATTGATTGGAATGACTGCTATGTCACGAAATGACATTTTCTTTGGTGCCAAATATTGGAATATTTAATGAGATTTGTAATGGCATTTTGTTTCTCGAACCGATCTGCCGCCGTTCTCTTTTTATGTGAAAGAGAGTTTTAGCGCTTCGTTATCTTTTTATGTGAAAGAGGGTATTTCTATGAAAGAGGGTTTTAGCACTCTGTTCGGTTCGATGCAAGCAAGTGCGAAAGAGGGTATTTATGTGAAAGAGGGTTTTAGCGCTCTGTTCGGTTCGATGCAAGCAAGTGCGAAAGAGGGAATTCATGTGAAAGAGGGTTTTAGCGCTCTGTTCGGTTCGATGCAAACAAGTATAAATAGCAAATGGGGTGCAATTACATCGTAATGCATGACAAGGAATTGCAATGACAATTCACTTCACATGTTTGGTTAGAGTAGTGCAAAAGCACCCTACGTCATCTTTTATATATTTTTATTTATTAATTTTTAAATTTTTTCATCTTCTTTACAAATACATAACTAAATAACAAGATGATTTTCTCCTCTCCATAATTCCAAATTCTAAATACACACTTTAATATTAAAACAAGTCTTTAACTATTGAACAATTTATTTTCATATCTCATCCATAAAAATTACCTAAAATACTTTTTTTTTCTCAATTTTTTTATTCAATTTTTTATCTAATTTCAAACGAGATTCAACAAAATTAGTTGATTTGAGTTGGTTTAAATCTTCATAGAGAGGAGATTGAGATTCAACGAAATTAGTTAATTTGATATGGTTTATTCTTCATGAATAGGAAAATTTGAGATGAAAAATCTAAACTTTTATTTTCTTTGCTAGTGGTGGCAGCTACAAAAGAGGAGGAAGTTAAAAAAAAAAAAAAAAGAAAAAAAGAAAGAGGAATTGCAAACAGTTACAATGAGTTTTTTGGTTGCAACAAATTGTCTCCTGACCTATTTATACCGTCCACATGAGTGCAACTTATTTACGTAACTACCACTTTGTATTAGTGGGCCAAACACAAGTAAATAGGTATGGGTAGTTACCCATTACAACCCATTACAGTGAACCAAACAGAGCATAGAGAAAAGGGCTCTAGGTTGTGTGAGCGTCTGCTGTTCGAACTATATATACAACTGAAGAAACCTCTCAAAATCCCAAAAAAAACAAAAGAAAGAAAATGGGGAAAGCAAAGAAAACACCCAAATTCGCAGTGATGAAGAAACTCCCTAGCTCCAAAATGCTAAAAAAGTAAGCACTTTTTCTCTTTCTTCCAAACTTTATTTATCTTTTATTGAAATATTGAAATTGATTGAATAATAATTAGGCACAAGGAAGAGGTTATAAACGGTAAAAAGAAAGATCTTGAGAAGGAAAAACTCCCCAGAAACGTGTAAGTGTTTTTTTTTTCACTCTCTCTCTGCTTCAGTATATTATTTTTTGATTTTTTAATTACCACGCCTCTTACTTTTGTTTTTTGATTTTTTGTTGTTGAAATAATTACAGGCCATATGTTTCTTCGGCGCTTTTCTTCAATTACAATACAGCATTGGGTCCGCCGTATCGGGTTTTGGTTGATACCAATTTCATTAATTTTTCTATCCAGAATAAGGTATATTATTATTAACTTTTCCCCTCTGAGATACAACACTTGTCACTCACTCACTCATTATGGTTTTTTTATTTATATATACATATTATATGATGAGTAATTAATTTGAGTAAGGTCCTTGCTTTAGTCACGCGTTTCGTAACGTGGTTTAGCTTTCTGTAGATTAAATTCCTTCTAACACACACACACACACACACACACAGACAATAATGTATATAAACCATTTGTACTTATCGTATTGCATGGCTAATGATTTTGTTGTTGTTTATTGGTGCAGTTGGATCTGGAGACAGCAATGAGGAACTGCTTATATGCTATATGTGAGTTTTTCTACAAACTAAAATTTGTTTTTGTTATGGTTTGCATTGGCACTCATAGTCATATTCTCTGGGAAGCAGAATTTAGTCTATTTTCAAAAACTTGGAAAGTCAAGAAACTCATTTAACTGATCCAGTCATAGTGCCTTACTCCGTTCGTCCCATCCCCTAATTTCAACAATTTATCACTCTCCAGCATTAGTAACAATTAGTGAAATGATTGATTGCTACTGGAAAAGGTGGGAGTCAGAGGGCCAGTGCAATGTTGGTATGTTGCACTGCCAAAATACTAAGACCTTAAAGTCCCAGTGGAGGCGGGGTGGGGTTGTGGTACATCAATAATTCGCCCTGATGGTCGGTTGATCAATATGTTTTAACCTAATGTCTATATAAGTGATAGCACTGTATCCCCTCAGCCTTTCTCTGAATTTCCTCTTGATATGAGGTTTCTGTTGTGCTGTCCTTTGGATAGTATCTACTCTTTTTTTTTTTTTTTTTAGTGTTATTATTACAAGATGATGCATGCGGTTTTGGACTCTTCTAAATGTCTTTTTGGTTATCAAGGTAAGCCTTGCATCACCGATTGTGTCATGGCGGAGCTCGAGAAGTTAGGCCAGAACTACCGAGTTGCTTTGAGGTACATATTTTTCCACTGGATTTAGGGTCTTTGAGTTTGATATGACCAATGGTGTATAATTCTGAATATATTTGTATCAAAGTACATAGTAGTACCAACTACTCATACCGTATTACTGTTGAAGCCTATTTTTTTATTGGTTGAAAGATCAAGTTGTAATCTCAGAATGCAACCATGTGTTGTTATTTTCTGACATATGAAGTTGTATCCAGATTATGTGGAAGTATCTTGAGAGCACAGTAAAAGAAACTATCTTTATGGGGCTAAATATTGGCCAGTGGAGAAACAGCTTATGAATATTCGTAGACTTAGTGTGGCGGAGACAAAGGTCGAGATGGATTAGACCCAAGTCCTGGGAGTTTTGTAGTAGGGAATTAGCCCATTTGGTAATGTCTAAGGGATTTCGAGGGCTACTGCCTCTCCTGAACTTTCTAAAATGTTGTTAATGTGGTAATATAGAAAGTGGCTTGCTTGTGAAGAGGCACCCCTCAACTTTGGTTCTTAAATAATTACTATCTATTGTTTCTAACATGGGCTTGTTTGGTACAAAGTTACCTTTATAGTTACCCAACTCAATGTGAGAATCCACCTTATCTCTTCCAAACTTGTAATTCAAACATAAATGCCTAACTTCTTATTGATTCACATTTTCATAGAAATGCTAATTAGTTTCTTGGCAATTTCTAATGAACATATATATTTATTTTGAGGTTCTTTCATAGATTAAAGATTAAGTGTTATCTCATCAGTCATCAATGAAAATAAATTTTGTGAACACATTACACATCAATTGATATATAATGTGCATCCTTTTATTTATTGGAATATATGCATCAATTAATTACTTATAAGCACAATATCTTTTAATTTTAAATCCATTAATTGGCACACGTAAACTAAATTGGTCAGACAAGAAAGAGGTTGCAAAATCCATTGTTTGCCCCCCGCCCCACAAGAAAAAATGGCCGTGTTAACTGGACACTTCCCAATTAGGAAGGTACAGATTGAGGAGCTGAGAGCTAGACCAAAAAAATGGAGTTGAATTTGGGGGCAGATTTGAATGGACTTGGTTATAAATAACAATGATATCTGAGCTCTGAGCATTTCCTGGAAGGTATGCCTAACACATGCTATGCAGCTATCTGTACAATTAAATTGCTACTCAGTCACTACTCGCTTGAAGAGCGAGTAGGAGTAGGTGTAATTGGTCGGGGATTAATGGGATGATTTTTCGTAACACTATATTTCTTTATAAATAATTATTAAATATGTTTAACTTTGAAATACCAACATAATGAAGCCAATTAAGAACCCAATCAATCAATAAACAATTAAAACACCCAATCAACTAAAATAAATATGATTAAAGTGTAGAACTTTACAGAATCGAGAGTTGGTCGAATCGGCGAAATGTCGACTTCAATGTTTAACATTGAAATAGTGAACACAATTACTCGGCTAATCGGGCCTAATCGGCCGAGTACTCGGGGTGTTTTTGAGCCCGATTGTGATTGGGGATTAAATTGTTAGTCGGGTCGGCTAAGCAGCGAGTAGCGAGTAGTCAACGATTTAATAGCCCAGGCAGCTATGCCAAACTAAACACTACAACACTACAGTTTTCAAGCCTCCAAGGAGCTCCGATGAGCCATTTTATCAACGACAAAAAGTGCTGCACCATTTTCTAACACTTCTTTCTAGTGAAGTATAACATTTAGAATCCATCTAACATGCTGTACAACATTGGCCATGTAAAAAAGTCTTAGGCAGTTCTCTGGTCACGTGCATTCTTAAGTACATAGGTTGAGATGTTGATTACAAAAGGCAAGCAGGATTTTGAAAAATAAATAGTATCTATAGAATTGATAGCTCTGTCAGAGATATAATTTTGGCATTACTCTAGCAATATAGTTAAAATTGAGATGGCTAGTCCTATTAAAGATGTTCATAGGTAGATAATTGATAGGTGGAATATAATTGATAGATGACTATATACTGTATAGGTCCTTTTTTCTATCGTTCTTATTTTTCCTGCAAATTCTGTTCATGATCTGATCTGCTGTATTTGGGCTGTCTTTTTGGTCATTTAATATATTTCTCGAATTTTGTTCTATTAGGGTTGCCAAGGATCCTAATTTGAGAGACTTCCCTGTGCTCACAAAGGAACCTATGCTGATGACTGCTTAGTTGACAGAGTTACTCAGGTATAGTTTGAAGTTGCAATTATAGTGCTGCATGTTCACGCATGGTTTATATTTCAAAACTTCAGTATAACCTTATCCATTGCTGACATCTTTACCTTTTGAGAAGTGATATTCTTCTGGTGATGAACACAAATAAATTGTAGGCAATCATGTATTCGTAGTGTACTTAGCTAAAGTCACATTGACACGGATACGTGTCGGTGTCCGGGGTCATGTGACCTATATAAAGTAGGACATGGAGCTGATTAAAAAGAAAATTATTAATATTCTATAGTTACACAACTAATTCTTGGGCTCAAGACCTTACAAGTTATAAAGTGACTTTTTACAAATAAATAGCTATGAAAGTGGGATATCTTGGAGTTGTTACTAGGTATCTAGATTATTTTCTTAGTCTTTTAGGGATAGAAGAAATTCTAGTTTGAAATCGTATGCACATGTCTGTGTGTCCACTGTCCACGAGTGCCCAGGTGTCTGTGTGACACAGCTTCTTTTAAGAATATGAAGTGTCCATGTTACTTAGATGCTCAGAGTTTATCCGTGAGTACTTACGTGTTTTTGTGTGTGTGGACAACCATTTTTTCTTGACCATTTGATCTGTTTTTTTACGTTCTTAGTCAGAAGCGGTTTGTTAATTGAATTATTAAGATGGATCCCTCCATCCTTTTTGTCTTTACCACTAATTATAAATTTCCACACTAATTATTTTCTTCTGCACTATTCCCTGGAATTTATTTTGACCATTTTACTGGATGCTGCAGCATAAGTGTTATATTGTTGCTACTTGTGATCGAGACTTGAAGCGAAGGATCCGCAAGGTATGTAATAGATTTGTAATTACTCTGGTTTCCAATTTTTGGGTCAAAATGGTACCTGATAATTATTCCTTTTATTGTTTTGTTTTTTGACAAGCAGATTCCTGGTGTGCCAATCATGTTTATTACTCAACATAAGTATTCGATTGAAAGGTTGCCTGAAGCAACTATTGGTGGAGGTAGGCTAGAAGACTATTCCTTTCTCTTTTGTCTTGCAGCCATAGTTACAAGTCCAATTGTCTTTGTGATGCAAGTTTTAAGCACTTGCGAGAAAGGGTTCATGAAAAATAAAAAAATGCCCTTAAATTCTGTGTCAGTTCCTTGGAGTTAAAGTCATCCAACCTTATGATTTATAAATATAGCAATCTTATTTCTTTATTTCTTCATGTTATCCTTTACGTTCCAGTTTTTTTTTTTTTTTTTTGATCCTTTAAGTTCCAGTTCCAAACAAATGCATTAGATTGGATGGTTTAAATTGATTGATGCATTAGATTGGAGTTGAAGTCATTTAGCATGTGCTTTTATGTTTTGTGCAGCTCCAAGATATTAACTGTAGATGGTGGTTCAAGTCGATTATGTTTTCCTCTTCTCTGAAGCTGTTTCTTTCCTTTTTGGGATATGCCTCCAACGTAGTATGTGGCAGGAGTTGATCTTTTAGCAACAGGATGAGCATAAGTGCTAGTCAACCTTTCCAGGTTCGACATAAGGTCCATGGATAGCTATGTTGATAACATATTCGTGCTACTTTATTGATTTTACTTGTCATGCACCAATGTAACTGATTTTCAGTGGTCCTAGGTTCTCTTTGATGTGGGTCTAGTCGTTCCACATCGTGGTTGATTGGCTTACTTCTTAAGTGCATCTCACTTATTATGGTTGTTTAATTGTTTTCCAGTGTAATAACTATAATGACAAAAAGTTGCGGAAGCAAGAAAAATTCTAGTTATTTTTCCACTGTCACTATATATAACCATTAGGCTCTATATGTTTATTTTGAGCTGTTTTAATGTGGTGTGTTACGGTGTGTTTTCAGTTTCGTAGATGTTTAATCTTGAATGGGACCTTTGTTAGGCTGGGACTGTTCAGCCTTATTATATACCACTGTATGAAACAAGATATGTGTTCTTCCAAACCAGATAAGTGCGCAAGGCTCTAGCCGTAATGGTGTTGTCCTCTGGTCAGACAATTTACCAAAGGGATTTTTTTACGTTCCTGATATTTTTATTTCATGATATGTAGATGTATAAGCCATCTGATCGGAATGAATTTAATGTAAATAATTGAACCCGACCTTTCTGGCAAGGACCTTGGATCTGATGTTTTTCTGTAGACTTGTGCTTCCTAACTTGTTTAACGGGTTTCACATTCGGTTGGGCTTGAACGTTTGTATTCAGTGTTTAACTCCGCTGGAGATATATGGTACATCTCCTATGACGTTATAGTCCTGAAGTCCTGAATTGGCTTACCATTGTATAGCCTGTTATTTGACATTAGAAGAGAGTTTGTTTGCCAGCCTTATTAGACAGCAAAGGGAACAATAACTTATTTGGATCCTACAAATATTTTCACGAGCCTCGCTTCGTATGCCTTTTATCACTCCCCAACACTACTGGGTCTGATTTTGTATTAGAATTTCCGTGTACTTTTGTACACCCGCATCCTTGAACCTGGCCATCACAGCAAGATCGTTGACCGACTCAACCAAGTGATCAAGGCGAGCTACAAATTCAATCAGCAACGAGGTGAATGTTGCAAGAGACAGTGCCGTGGTACTCTCTAGTGCTCTCATTCGAGGGAGGTTGTCCATTTCAAGGACTCCTTCGTCAAACACATCCACTTCTCTCGATGGCCACGAATGCAGCCTTCTCTGTTGCTTCTTCATTACTTCGTGGTAAGACTCAGCCTGAGCTGGTGCAGAGGGAAGTGTGCCTACGGGTTGTGGGTTTAAAGGTAATTCAAGGTCTCCGCTTCCCTGACCGTCCTTGGACAAGCTGTATGAGAGGTCAGATAGGGTAGATGAAAGAGTATGAGACAGTTTGGTAAGTGGCTTGGAAGAGTAGTTTTGGTCATCGTGGCTTGATGTGAGGAGATAGGAATGCATGTCTATGGCTCGTTGTAGGCGCTCTGTCGAGGTGTGAACTTTCTTAAGTGATGTAGATTTGGGGGTGCGCATCATGTTGCTTATGTCTTTGCCCAAGCTCCTCACTAGCTCTGCAGCATGGTTACTGGCATCAAGAATTTCTGATTGGAATGTAATTCGGAGGTTATGAGGTGCCTGAAAAGAGAACAAATTGATTTCAATCGCCATTGGCATCAGTGGCAAATGATACAGTCAGTGCATGATGTCGCTGGCAAGTTATTGATCGAGTATACACCCGGAAATCTTTACTTGATCATGCTATGATTATAAGCGAGAACTTAGAAGCCGTTTGGGCCATATATTGAAAATGTGCTTCTCTGATGGATGTTGGCCTACGGTGTAGTGGAACAGTGTGACTGGAGTATATCATTGAAAGTGTCGGTAATACTATGAACTGAGAGGGAAGGTGGGGGCTTGGGGCAGTTTAGATGTTGATCCTCTAGTTCGTGTTGGACTACTTTAACCATTCCTGAGATAGACCTCATAGATGGTTATTTAGATATTAGAGATGCTCAATCCAGTGGGCAAGGGATGTTTATAATGTATTACTACGTGGATTGCAGGGACCATAGACCCATAGTTACCCAGTGGGGAACTTTCTCAGGAGTTTGAACTTTGAAGTGACTGGCGATTGGAAAGGAAAATGTCATTTGTGTGTGTGTGTGTGTTGTGGCCTGTGGGGTGGGGGTGTTACGTAGAACTGTAGTGGATGCAGGAAGAACAAAGGAAAATAAATTGAAAAATATAGACCTGTATCTCTGAATGTAGGACACCATGGAGGGCCATGACCTCATAGGCACAGTAGCGGAGAACGGCACCAACTTTAACGTACTCTGACCATGGGTAGGAGCAATGCCAAAACCTCCCGTGTGGTGGCTCCCATTTTGCTGAACTAGCCTAGAACAGATCATTTTTGTCAGTCCCTCCCACCAATACACGTATTCTACCAAACAAAGAAAGAAAGAAACTGATAGGTACCAGGGTTTCTAGTTTGGTCGATGAGTTCAGTGTTGCTTGGCATCTCCTATATGCTGGTTCATCTGGGAATTCATCCATGACAGTTTTGGAGAATTCTGGGTGATCTGAGTCATCATCTTCTAGATACTTCCTAATGCATTCTGAGGGAAAGAAAACAAGTAGTTTAGACAAGAGTGTAGACTGTGGTTGAGAAAGTGGCAGTCATCGTTAGGGGCTCACCTTCAAGGGAGTCGGCCACTGCGTCAAAGTTCTTAGCTAACTCATTGTGTAGCTGCTCTCCTGCCCATATAGGGAAAATAAGCACGTTTACAAAAACAGTTACAAATGCTCCAATTGCTATGGAATATAGCCGATCCATGGCAGTTTTAACCGGGCTTCCCATTCGATAACCTGATACTACTATTAAACAGAATGTGAACAATATGACCCTGAATCCGTACTCATATGGCACAAGGGACGGCCACAGCTTCATGAACGATGTTAAAGCTCCTGCATGGAAACACCGACTGTGAGAAGCATAATTTTACCTCCCATCACCCTCCCTTTTTATCCCACTTGTTTACACTAGGAAAAAGCTTATCAGATATGCCTCACCAATCAAGAAGATGCTGGCACCAATAATTGTAGGTTCAACAACATGTCCAGAGCAAATAGCCACTTGGGCAACGACAACTGCCAATACTCCAGCAAGTAAACTTCCAACAGCACGGTTGAACCCTCGGTTAAATGTTGCTCCTTGAAGTAAATATATGTCAGGGCAATATAATTATTAGATACTAACTAAAGTATGCTCCATGACCGTGCATACGTGCATATATGCATGCACAAACACTCCTGGTCTACGACTACGAGGTGCATATACATAGATGTACCAATTTATCGCATGGATCATATTTGTTTAATATCTGTATAAATAAGCAAAGCATAATTGTTTAGTTGGGAATATATAATTATGGACATACCGACAGTATATTCAAACATGATGGCGACAGTGAGGATAGACCAAATGATGTTGGTGCCGAATACTTCATAAGGTGCCCGGAATAGTATGAGCAATGACACGAGGAGGACAGCAAGGCCAACCTTCAGTGAAAATATTACTCTGTTAATATCTCCTTTGCAAAATTCCCATACACTCTGTATCCATTGTTTGAAGGAAAAGTTTCTATTGCCGGTTTTATTTTCCATTTGTTTAATTTTTTTGGGCTCTGGTATGTCGATTTCGATACTACCTTTCTTGCCATTCATTCTCCAATATAGCAGGATAATGTTCGACCTTTGTTCTGTGGATTTTTTCGACAATGCAGACCCTATGTTTCCCAAGAGTGGATGGAGACCTACTTAGCTTCTTAATAAGTTTTGGTTGATTAGTTGACACTTAAACCTACTGTTTTCAAATATATTCTGATGGAAAGAGGGAACTGGCACGGTTGAGTAGGGAGCGAAAGGTATGAGCTTGAGTTCAGTAGAGGTGAAGTGGAAGAAATGAGAAGAAATTGCTAATTTAAAGAGCAAGTACGTACAGCTAAGTTGATGGAAGTCGAAGAGAAAGCGTGTGGTTATGATATATGCATGCAACGAATAATGCTAAAAATCAAAGAACAAAAGATAAAATGAATTACTCGGATAAAAGATGCCTAACCTCAATAATGTGATTTGGATTGAGAATTAGAATCTGATCCAGGGAGAGGCTTATGATGCGAGATTTTGGTTAATTATGATGAAATATTGAAACAAATACTACTGGAAATACTTCACTAAATAGTACTACTGCCATGTTGACTACGATGACAACAACAGCAGTTGGTGACACACTACTAATAACGCAAATAAACCTGGTTCCACATGCCTTTATCTTTTTATGTTTCTGCATTCATATTATATTAGGGCTGGGGTGAACTAGTATTACCCCCAACTTGACTCAAAGCCAAGTTTGAGCTTTAATTTAAAGCCCATTCTAGATAAATGGGAAATTCGAAGGTAGCTCATGAGCTACTTGTTTTATAAACCCACGTAGTATAAAAAATTTTCGGTCAATACCCAACTATAATTTACAATTTTTTAGTTTTAATGTTTTATATACATTTTTGTCGAGTTTTCGAAGTTCGAGTTCAAAGAGGCATAATTGAACTCCCTAATTTCCCATCTGAGCTATTAGTAGAACTAGAAGCTTCTTAATTTGGCTCATCTAGATGGGGTAATACTAGTTCGATGACCCACGACTATATTATTGTATATAAATTGTTCCCCTGGGCATTTCCATTTTCCTATAATATATATATATTACTATTTAAATTTTTAATAGCTTCCTGTGGAACTTAGATAATAAAAGATAAAAGAAAGGGAAAAAATTTTAATAAACAGATCCTGTTTAAATAAAAGAGGCAGTCACTATGTATAATGCCTAGGGGTGTCTCTTTTTTCCGAAAACCCAAATTTTTCTGAATTTCAATCCGATATTTTTTTGAATTTGGTAATGATATTTGTGTTCCGATATCTGATTTTTCCAAAAAGTAATTGGATCGGAATTGGATGTGTTTTCAAAATCCAATCCGATCCGATTTCCAATTAATTTGAATTTTTAAAATATAGCGGTCTATTTCATATAGTTACTAAATTAAAACTACATATAGTTTACAAACCAAATAAAAACCCTAGAGAAGTAGAACATTGTCTCTCTTACAACTTCAAGAAATCAATATTGTCATTTAGTACATGTCTCAATTTATTTCATATTCCTATTTATTGAATTAATGCATTAACATGAATTTTTTTTTTGCTGAATGAACGTGTTAAAAAGCCTAAGTTGTTTATTGAATTAATACATTTCAAAATGATTCCTAAATGAATGTATTAACTAGATAAAAAATGGTTATTCTAAAAGAGAATCTGATTATATAATTCAAATTTCCGATTTACTTCTATATTTTGCGGATTATGAAATTTCCAAATTTTTTTTGGTTTTCCGAACTTTCCGAATTCGGAAAAAAAATTGTCATCCGAAAAAAATAATTAGATCGGATTTGAAAAAGATATTGCCATCCGAAAAAAAATTAGAAATTTTTCCAAAAGCCCTTTATCCGATCCGAAATCACCCCTAATAATGGCTGAAATTCATTGTGGGTGAAGCTTAAAATGCCTCAAATGCGACAAGCGAAGCTTATGGTTTATGCATACGGCGGCATGTCTCATTTCCTGAGGCAAACAAGTGGAGTGCACTTTGTTTTAGGGAATGCCTCCAGCATATAGATGAAATTATGCTCCATTGCTTGATTTTCTAGTACAGCTGCGGTTGTTTGTCCTGTAAATTAGTAACTTTCGTAATTTCAATTTGAGACAAGGAATTTGTAAGTGCCACCACTAAATTCTGATTGTCTTTTGCAGCTTTAATTTTAGTTGGCACTATGCACAGTTTAAAATTGACTTCTTGCCTCTTGTATCAGATTTTCGTGAAACACCTCCAAATTTCTTGCCTCGTACTTAAGTTACTTACCTTCTTCATGAACTTTTTCTTCAAATTCTGCAGTCAAACAAACACAGCCCATGTTTCTACTTTTCACTCATTTGTTCAAACACGCACAGCCTAGAAAAAATGATTTCTCAAATTTTTCTAAAAGAGAAAGGAGAGACCGGTTTTCATTTTAATTTTTAGTGCCCAAACTATGCAAACTATGAGTTTTTCAGGTTGTAGGAACAAAAATCAGAAATAGTACTTTTGTTAGGAATATACAACTTAACTGTAGTTACTCTTTACCATATACTAAACTATACAAATATTTTGTCTTGTAAGTGTCTTGTACTTCTTAGTTAAATCCGAACTTAGTGTAGATACATTATATCCTTAAGATAGATTTTTCCCCTCACGTTGTTTGAAGGTTGATGAGAAACTATCTTCCAAAATATAACGGATTTCCTTCTATAGAAAGCTAGCATTTCAATTCTATAGAATCAGCGAACACAACATAGTATTTAACTAAGAACAGAGGGTGAAGAGAAAAATCAGAACTCTCTGTGATCTAATGTGTCTTTCTCTCCAAATTCATCTACTATTTATTGATGAGTGGTGCTTCTTCGAAACAACACAGTGACTCTTGGGAAAAAGTAAGTAATTCTTTGAAAAGTCACATGTTTCGAAAGAACACACCATTTCGGCATAAAACACTGTTTCGAACCAGTGCCTATTTTAAAAGGTCACACCTTTTCGGCATGATGCAGTATTTCGAACCAGTACACATTTCGAAAAATCGCACCTTTTCGACATAATGCACTGTTTCGAACTAGGATACCATTTCAAAATGGTTTTTCTCAAAACGTATTGTTTAAAGAGAAACCCATTTCATCTCAAGTGGGTAACTTACAAGACAAATTATTCATTTATATCTTAATGGATTTATGCAAATCCATTTTTCTAACAACTTTTACTCCTATTAAAAAACTCCTCTTAGGGGCATCTCCAATAGGGGGTGTAAAATTACACTTCCACATAGGCGCCACCTAGGTGCCATTAAGATTTTACTACTTGTAGAGTTTATAAATATGTAAATTATCAAATGAAAAAGTAAAAAGTTTATAAATATCCTTCTCTCTATTTTTTCTCAATGGAAAAGTTTGTTTTAAAAAGTTCTGGGGGTTTTTATAAAACTCGAGGAGAAATTCCCCACCCCTCTCATTTCATTACCTACGGTATGGCGTTTGAGTTAAAAAATTTAAATTGTGAGATTTTACACTTCTAAATAGATAGGGACGACACTCTATATTCTCCAATGGAAGAGTGTAAAAAAAAACATCCGAATTTGTTTTACTTTGGAGACGTCCGAAAGTTAAAAAATTACTTTAGAATTAGTGTTGTGGCGGGCTTTTATTAGTTGATAGCCTGGTTTTTTATTAAGGGCAAATTCCCCACCCTCTCTATCAACTAATACTCTATTACCTACGGTATAACACCCCATTGAAAAGAGTTTTTTGACATTTGGGATGTAAAATTTCCACTCTATACGGTTTACACCCCCATTGGAGATGCCCTTAGTGTAATGGATACTCATAATATTAGTATTTCAACAACTTGCATTCACGGTAGATTTGTAGTTCACCAAAATAACTGATTTATATCCCGACTCATGTGGGGTAAATAATTGAAAAAAAGTGATAAAAATAATTAAAAGGAGACTACGATGTTCTACATATATTTAGTAGGAAAAACAATCTCTCCACAAGCCTAGTGGTTATATTTGAATACCAGTATCCATTGGAAGAAGAAGGAATGATTTCTAGTCCAATAATTAAAAGCTTTGAGTAATTGAAATGCTAACAAAGTTTACATATCAAGAAAAAAACACGTATTAGTGATGGCATATTGGCATCAGGTTCTGTAGAATCTCTCCCACATCGTATACACAGCTCTCATGTTTGAGAATATTGTCATAAATTCATAATTAGCGTTATGTGTTTTTCTAGTTTGATGGCTCTTGAATAACGCCAAGTTGTGTAGCCAATCCTCTACTCGTTACGTTGTCGACTTGTAATCCCACCTTCATAATTGTCCATGGCATCCCTTCTCATTCAAACCTTGTTCAATTTTCTTTACTAAGAGTATATTTCGGACATATTGCTAAAAGAAAAACCAGAAACCTCAAGTCTTTGTAAATTAGAGCTGGGTTCCAATTACAGAATTAACATCCATTTTTAACCCTTTTGAAAGTTATTGCAGTAACTTTACGAGGAACGTAGATGTCGAAATTGAAATTACATTTGATAAAGAACATATAGAGGTGGCCGGGAATTGATTTTACATGTTATACAATGCAGAAAATTTCCATATCGGTATGGTGTAATCCAAAAACCGATATATATTGGCATTTTTGGTGAAATGATCAAATTATCACTATATATCATTATAAATATCACTGATATATATCAGTCAAATAATATATATCGGATATTTCACTGATATATAAGATATAAATCAGAAAATGGGATATATATATTGGCTGGAAAAAACTACAATATTCGGTGGAAATATATCGAATATTTATGATTTTATGTCAAGTACCCAAAAAATGATATATATCGGTGATATTTTGAAAATATCGGCGATATATTAGACCTTGTACAAGGGGATAGAAGTGTAAAAAAAACCCGTTGACCCATAATCCGGTAGGGTACCCGATCTTCATCCGCCACCCAAATCCAAGACCAACCCGAAAGATTTTCATTACATTTGCATCCAGTTTTCAATTTTTCATTAATAACCCCGTTTTTATGCGGTCGGATTATTTATGCTATGAGGTGATGCAATTTCAGGTTCTATGCTCAAACCCGACCAGGTTAGTTCAAGCCGACATTTCGCAGTGTCAAAAGTTCGATTTGACCCAACCTCATTGACCAAGTTACAATTTCAAGACTCTAATTTCTAATATTTTTGTATTTTGTTTATATTTTTAGTTATTTTAACTTTTGTAGGAATTTGAGAGATATGAATACAAACTTATGATTTCAACATCAATTTCACATATTCAAATTTGAACATTGGGCAAATATCAAAGTTCAAATTTACCTTTTCGAATTTTGGAAAAGATGAATCATTCATCCTTATATTAATTCACCAATTCTTTTTAGTTTATATTTGATTGTTTTGTACCATAGATCCAATTATACTAAAAAAGATAAGCTCCCATCTTCATTTTATCATGCTATGGAAAATAATCAATTTACAAATAGTAAATCACTTTGTTGAGTTTAAAAAAGTTTCAAATTTTGCAGATATAGTTTTGGGTTCAAATTCAAGATTTTTTTTTTATTTTTGTTTTTTTTTTATTGATTGATTCCATTTTTTTTTTCTATGTTGTGAATTGGAAAATATATTACTTAGTTGCGTTTTGAGAATTAGAAGTTTTTTGGGTCCAAAAATTGGGTTAAAATGATAATTTCCTAATTTAACCGAGGTTACAAGGATGACCCAAAACCCAAAAACCAAGTTTTGATTTTCCATTAATTTGACCAATGCAGTTTAGGGTGATAATTAATTTTTAAGACATGTTTGACACTTCAACCTTTAAATATTATTTGAGGCCCATGCCCGTCGGGAACCACGTTAGTTTCTGGATTTATATCTCCTAGACCCTGCTATTATATATTTTGTGATGTTATTTTTGTATAATCACTAATTTATTTGACTGCGGTTGATCCGCGGTTGACCCGCCCGCCCAGGTTTAAAATTATTATAACCCTACAAGGGGATATTATTGATTTCTACTTTCCAAATACATTATCCTCTAACTAGAATACAAATAATGTCTCTTATTAGTTAGGGCATCTCCAATGGTAGGTGTAAGATGAAGTAAAGTTGACACACCCAATGGGGGAGATGCAAACCGTAGATAATAGCTAATAACTTGAGTTGAGAATTCTTCGGGCCACCAGGATACAATTTGGAGCAAGTGACACACGAGTTTAAAATTAGTAATTTCTAATAATATAAAATAAGCTCAGATGTCACTATATGACTATATCATGCCACGTGACGTCCCTCTTTAATTATAATAACTTGGACATCACTCAAAGTGACACCTGTGTTTTAAAATTACAAATTTGTAAAAGTTTCCCATTGGAAGAGAGTGTGTGTGGATTAGGGGTGTCACTTTTTCCCGAGTTACAAATGTACATGAGTTACCAGTCTACGGATACAGTAGCAGTCTAAGAGTTTATATTAACAAAACCTATAATAGACATGCTCTGGAAGCTCCCATTTTGGTTATTCATGGGGGTTTTACAATAAAAATAACTTGATAATTGTCTTGAAGATTGATTGCGTACTTTGTCAATTGCTTTGTTGTGAAATTGGCTTTTCTCCAAACTGGAGTCAATTTGTAGTAGTCTAATGCATCTTTGCCATCACTGCTTCATACACTAAGGTACACTTGAAGTTCCAAAAGCATTAACTATAGATGTCGAGTTTGACTCCACCCTGACGCCCTGACCTTCCTCCAATTTCTTTGAATAGCATACCCCACCGCCTCTAAAATTGCTAAACATTCAGCTATGAAATTCGTCTGATGACCAATATTTTCCTGCAAAGAAGCGCTAGGAACACACATTTATTATTTCTAAAGCATGCACATACCATAGCCCAAAGGGCCAGGATTACCACAAGAAGCACCATCCACATTAATTAGCTTTTATGATGTCACCCTCGGGTGGTTAACTCTTCTACACCTTCCATTTCCAGTTTGATGATGTTTGGAAACCATAGAAATTATTTGTAGGTGAATATTTCAAACCATGGAAATTCTTTCATGATGTTTGGAAACCATGGAAATGCATGATTTGTAGGTGAAATAATAATTCCAGTATGCAAGCGACTTATTTATTGAATCAATTCAATTCCAGTGAGATATTACATTAGATGTTAAAATAAATGCACCCTTACGTAGTTACATACACGAAAGTTCAATCGATCTATTTATGTACGTTAGTTGTGTAGATCATCTAGTGCGTGATTATGATTAGTCTCCACTCGCTCACCGAGTGATAAATTGTGATTCCTCAAATGGACCAATGCACATGATTGACACCGTCTCCACTCAATTTGACTCCTACATAGGTCCATTATTGATTCTCCGGTTATGATTTAATGTCCATTTTCAGATTAATTCAATGATTACTACACATTTTAGAAATTGAACCTCTTCAAATAACGAACCTCGATCTAGGACCACAACAACATAACAGACTGCACCTTTTGATGTCACTTGGTATTAGCACCTTGCAGCATCCTGTGACATCAAATGTAGGTTCTTGGTTTGTCAGGCTGTAGAGATCCTAATTCATATCTTTCCCAAACATGCATGTTAAAAAAAAAAAAAAAAATAAAGAAAGAGAAATAAACCATTTAAAGGAAAGTC
This sequence comes from Coptis chinensis, assembly GCF_015680905.1. Classification (NCBI taxonomy): domain Eukaryota; kingdom Viridiplantae; phylum Streptophyta; class Magnoliopsida; order Ranunculales; family Ranunculaceae; genus Coptis; species Coptis chinensis. Next base: position 116,212,623 of record NC_141458.1, on the reverse strand, counting down.
TTTATGCTATAAAGATACTATCACCTAAAATATCGGATTTTCATGCACGTAGACATGAAATCTAGGCAAGAAATCTCACCAAGATTCTCTACATGACTACATATTTCGTATATTTTCATCCGACGGTCAAGATGATATCAGATTCTTGCCTGTTTAACTCTCAATCCCTACATAAACCCCTCTTACCTTCTCCTTTCTTACAAGCAAAATTTATACTTCGACAATGCACGAGCTAGTGTGTAGTAAATTTCTTTTTAGTTTTTAATATTCTTGTATATGGTTTTAAAACACTAGTGGTTTTGAAACAAGTGTGTTAGTTTGGTCATTGAATTGAAGCTCTCTTCACTCCAACTCTGAAAGGAGAGAGGGTGTATAACGGCTGCTAGTTCATGGATTCCTCAGGTGCGCAAATTAGAAAATAAATGTGCAGTTCAAGGGCGTGCATGAACTAGGAGACGATTTTACCTTCCTCTTTTCTTAATTGGATTGAAGGGAGCTTCGAAGATCCGTTCAGCTATCTGCACAAGTATTGGCATGCATATTTGTTTTGAAATATATATATATGGTCTGATTTTTTAACGTAAAGATAGTTCATTATATATGGTCTGATGATTGTAATGTTAACATACATGCTTGCTAATCTTTATATACTTATGTTACAGGAACTATATCAATGTATGACTATCCCCTAACTAGCTTCTAAAGAATCGGCCCCTGCTTTATTCTTACTTTCTGAACGTACTATTTGTTTATTTGGATTAATGCCTTGAGTGTTGAGTCCTTGACATTCTATAGTATTGTACTATTGAATTTGTATAAGCATGACAACGGATTTAAGGTTTAGTTAATTTTTTTTAATAAGAGGTTAGTTAGTTGTGAAAATTAATAATGAACACTAAATAGAATTGTAGTCGATGAGGATTTTTTTTCTTCCCCAAATGATAGGGGCATAGGCCGGGCTAGAAATTTTAGAGAGGTTTAATTCTTTTTCCCTTCTTTCTATAGGATAATTCTCAAAACAGGGTGTTATCAATTAAAATGGTTATTGGTCATATGGATGAGAACTGTGATTTATGTACTGGAAATGTAAGTATGTCTACCTCTAGCCCTTTTTTCATTATTTTTCATTATTATTTTATTAATTTTTTATAATTCTGTTTTTTCCGAAAAATTAGTGGAATATATACCACGAATCCATAATTTTGTTTCCTGACCTTGATTGTGATTCTGATGTCCTTACTCAAAATCCTGTTTAAGAAGCTGCAAACAGCCACTAATTGCGAGAAGCGCTCCATCAAATTGTTTGAGAAAGGCTTCATCTTATTAAGCTAGACTGCTAGAGAACGTTCAACATCGTGAATACGGTGGTTGACAGACGATATTTTTCTTTCGTATTTGTGGTATTTTTTGCAATGAATTTGTATGTGAAGCAATCTTGTATACTGTCATGGGAGACTCATGGAATTCTTTTATGCCCATTACCTGATTTGAAATAGGTGAGGTCCAAAATCTAAACAGTATAAAAAAATTTGGTGAGAACAGTAGACTCTGTTTCTGTTATGGTGGCAAAATCGTAAATTTTTTATTTCGCGTGGTAATTTTATAGTTTTGTTATTTTTTTTTGTGGGCAAAATGATGGCAGTTCTGTAATATGCTATCAATATGGGTTATATTGGCCAATTAATCCCGTATCGCTTGTAACCCAATTAGTTTTTACCAATTTTTAAAATTTTATCACTTAACCAATTTAATTACTGAGTTGACCGATTAATTGGCCGAGATGAACAATTTATCACTAAACCGAGAAAAAAATTTATTGAAAATATCGGTTCTCCATAAAAAAATACGTAAAATTAACAAATTGGATTTTTAAATAATAATAATCCTAATAAACACACAAAGCTAAGAGTTTATTTATTTTCTTCTCTTAACAAAGGTTAAATATACTAATTATTTTAATATCTCTCTAATATATATTATCTCTTCTCTCTCTTTATTCTTTTAAATATTTAACATAATTGTTGTGTTTGACATTTCTGTAGTACTCTAAAATTGAATTGATTAGTTATGATTATGAGAATTTGATATTTTTTTATTGCATCTCGGATAACTATTTAAAAATATCTTATGATTATATTATTATATATTTTGAAAGTGTCAAATATATACATCCGATATAACTGATTAAATCGCCAATTAATCACCGATTAATTGATTAATTGCATATCGCTCCTCCACTGATTAGTTCCAAAAACCAATTTTAACTGGTTAGGTTCTTCAGATTTCATCAAATACGGTGGCAAAATTTAAAGTCTTTTAAAAAAAAAATACAAAAACAAAAAAGGTAATTTTGTCAACTCAAATGGGCTCCACTCTACTAAAAATTTTGTAATGAAAAATGTGTTGAAAAAAAGGTAGTTTGCCACATGCACAACGCTAGTGTATTTAAAAGATGTTATCACAGGCTAATTGGCCAAAAATAATTGGGCTTCAAAATCAATTTTGGCTAAAAGGATGTCTTAATAAATTGTTCAACTGTACAACTTATTCAATCTTCAATTACAATTAGGGTTTTATATATATGTATCTTACTTTAAAACTAAATTAGATTTGCCCCTCCCCCCTCCAAATTCAGTGAAAATAGACTTACCGCTCAAACTCACAAACCGTGAAATGTCTCTGTTATCTCGAGGTGAAATCTCTTAAATACCTTTGCGTGTGTAAAATTACCTAAATGTCCCCTTTACTTTAGAATACCAAGATTTTAAAAAAAAAAAAAACATGTTAGCATTTTATTCACTCTAATCAACGGTCACGATTGCAATACCAAAAATCTTTTACCCAAAATATCTTTTACACAATGCAAGTACAACTAGAATAACTATTCCTGAATTACACTACTTACTAACTTTTTATTTAGACTTGCACCCCCAATATAAACCTATAATTAGATAAACACCCCAAACATTACTATTTTATTTAGACTTGCCTTCCTAATACAAACCTACAAACGTGGAACAAAGGAAACACCCCCATTTTAAGATAACCAAGAAAGAGTAGTTAGGACATTTCACCACGAGATAACAGAAACATTTCAGGGTGTGTGAGTTTGGAAGTCTAATTTCACTGAATTTGGAGGGCAAATCTAATTTCGTTTCAAAAAAGGGGTGCAATCTATAAAAACCCTTACAATTAAAGTATATATATACTAGTATAATCCCTATCAAGAATCAAAGATCTGCATTTATAGATAGATACATACATTTTGTAACAACGTACCTTCGCTATCAGTAGTCAGTACATACAAATATACAATTACCTTAAGCGAAAAAAAGAGAGTAAATACCTCAAGAAACTAAAAATGGTAAATCTTCTTGCTAAAGAAAAAAGTTATGGAAACAATCTTTAGAAGATATCCATAAGCAATGATACCGGATTCCCATGCTATCAAGGGGGGAAAACCTTTACTAGCTAGCTATATAGGTTCAGCTTGCTCTATAGGTTTTTATTACTATACTGTCTTAACACATCTTCTGATCTTCCTATATAAACACTTCATTCTCAGCTCCTTTCTTGCAACCAAGTTTTTCACTACTTCATTAGTGATAGAGCAGGGAGTTGTTTTGAATTAACTATTTAATTTGCTTAGACAAAATGATGGTTTCATATGTTCTTGGAAACAGGTAGTGGTTTATACAAAAACCATTATGTGGTTTTGAGAGAGGTCCATGTGTCATGTGTGGCTCAGTGAAGCTCTCTTTACTCCAACTCTGGACGGAGAGATGGTAGATCACAGCTGCTAGTTCATGGATTCCCTTGGGTGAGCAAGGTAAAAGAGAGTGCTCGGTTTAAGGGTGTGCATGAACTAGGAGACGAGTTTACCTTCTTCTTTTCTTAATTGGAGTGAAGGGAGCTTTAAAGATGCATTTTCAATGTCTCTTTTCCGTCTTCATTATTTAACGTAAACTTATGGTCATGATTTGTTTTGCACAGGTTCTTGATTATGTTGCTTCGGTACCATATATATCCTGGTTGATTAGGTTTATGTCTTCCAAGTATCATGCTGGTGGTCCAATCGTCGATCAACACACAAATTTTATTATGTATTTTAATTTTAATTTTTTGCAAAAAAAATTATATATTTGGGTCTCCTTAAAGGCTCAAGGTTCGTATGTTATTTTGCAGTGTAGTAAATTTAAGGTAAGCTTTCTAATTGTTAGTTCCGTTTATTTGCTCAAGAGCCTCTGTTCTCAATGCTATTCTAAGTTTCTAACTTATATCTTACATTCAACCTTAAGAACAGAGCAAGAAGTTCCTAGAAATCCAGAAATATCCAAGTTCTCAAGATAGACGTTTTTACATATGATTAGAAACTCAAAATTTCTGCTCCATTGAATCAAATCACCTCTTCATGTACACTGATAGGAGACATGGCGTGTTCTACTTACAGAGCGAAAGTGAGCAATATCTATTTTTGGTCAGTACCAGGATGCTCGAGTAGTACATGTAACACTGGAAGTGTACAGGCACACCGCACACCTGAACAATAGTCTCCTGTCATGTTCTCTTCTTATTTAGGTGTGTGAGCCTATGTAATTGTTTACCTTGTTTAAATAAATATTTATTTATAGTTTCTAACTTTCTATTGTACGCTTAATGGGTCGAATCTAAAAGTTTTTAGAGTTGGAAACATGAGGCTGCCTATGTAGCAATCTTTATAATTTTTGTTAGAAAACTTCTTCATTGCAGTTACATGGTTTTCAATTGTTTACTAAGTAACACATACTGATATTTTTTCCGTACAAAACTATAATCACACATCAAGATTATAAAGCCTTCCATAATAGCATGTAAGATCCTGCGTCCCTGCCAATTGGTTTTCAGTGGAGTGTCCCCAAGATCTTATATACCAGTATGGATATATCCTGCGTCCCTGCCAATTTTGAGCATGCTCAAAGAGTTTGGAAATGGATGACTGATACTTTTGGGTTTCGAACTCAATGCCTCTTTCGTTGAAGCTATTGATGCTGCTAAGTCGAGGAGTCCTATGATTAAACAATTATGGGATATCGCGGTGTCTACTACTATATATGGTGACACTTTGGCATCACTGTAATAGGATTTATCATGAGGATAAGAAAATAAACTTTAGCATGTGTTATGGGAAGATAAGAAAAATATTAGGGCAGCGTCTATGTGATCACTGGTCACTCCTTTCAGAAAATGGCAGATATGAAGATAATGAGAGCTTGGAATTTGTTGGTACTTTAACCAAAACTCCTCGTATTAGGCCATGCATGCTGGTGGACGCCGCCGGCAAAAAACACAATTAAGGTCAATTGCGATGGATCAGCTGTAGGGAATCCTAGATCAACTGGGATTGGGGCTACATTTAGAGATGCTTCAGGTGACTTTTTTTCTAGCTAGTTATGTGGAAGAAAATAGGAATTAATACTAATTATCTAGCTGAGTGCTTAGCCATAGTTGAGAGTGGAGATTGCAGTACAAAGAAATTGGAAGAATGTGTGGGTTGAATCAGATTTAGTGGCAGCGGTTTTGCTTTTGGGTCAAACAAACTTCCATGGCAACTCAAGACTAGGTGGAGCAAATGTATTTTTGAAATTCACAATATACTCAACTTGGAGAGAGGCAAACTTTTTGACAGATTTGGCAGCAAAAAAAGCTACAATTATGACTTCTGAAGCCCTTTATGTGTATCATGGCAAGCCGCCATGGTTATATAAATGGGAGGCTGCTTCTAGTACATACTTTACTTTAGGTTTGATTAAGCGGGATATGTGCTTGATGAGGTGTGCTTGGAGGCCTACCTAGTAGGGTTGCAACAACACTTCATTACCGTACAATACCCAGTTTTTTTTTTTTTTTTATACTTTTTTTTACTGTAACTCTCTCCTCCCTTTTTCCCATACTCAATACAATTCTTAGCTCACTAAAAAAAAAAAAAAAATAAAAATAAACAGCGCACACTGGCAATATATATTTCTTTCAACTTGGGTTTAAATCCTTCGGACATGGAATCAATAGGTTGAACGTTTTCTCGACTTTTGGCACATCAGTCATCATGTGGGATTTATTTTATATTAGATGCTTCATCTAAATTGTCAATCTTTACCAGCTTAACTTTTTTAATTAATTACTTTCTTTGTTTTTGTATTTTAATAAAGTGATTTCAGTAATTAAAGTGGGACGTCTGAGTTTTTGTATTAGATGCTTCATCGAGTTTTTGTTTTTGTTTTTGTTATTTTATATTAGATGTTTTTGTTTTTGTATTTTAATCAAGTGACGTCCGAGTTTAAAATTTTCAAATTGTGACTTTAGAAATAGATAGGGACGACACTCTAAGTGACGTCCGAATTTGTTTTTACTCAGACGTCTGTTCGAGTGTCACCCGGGTTTTTTATTAACTGATAGCGAGAGAGGGAATTTCCCACCCTCTCTATCAACTAATACTCTATTAGCTACGGTATAACACCTCTATTGGAAAGAGTTTTTTACATTTGGAGTGTAAAATTTCCACTCTATACGGTTTACATCCCCCATTGAAAATGCCCTTAGACTTACAACTTGACACAAGTTTCAGAAAGCATTTACCTACTGCTTATATTATTGCTCTGTGTTTTAATGTGCTCCATCTTCTGGGGGTGCCTCCGATATGTTATGCACTTATACTTGTAGGTACAGTGGTTGAACTTGGTCATGTTGTGTAGTTAATGGAGGACTTCATATTACAAAGGAAAAAGACATCCCTCTATATGTGATCTTTTAACCCTGCAACTTGACACAAGTCATGCTTCATTTTAGCTAGGAAGCCCTCCGAAAAGTAGTGTGACAATTAGGCTACTGTTCCTTTGAATTGCATTCAGAAGAAAGAAAAAAAAAAATGCATTAGCGCTGGGTAGGGGAAACCAATTCCGTCTGTTGTTTCTGCTAGCACTTAGAGAAATTGCTCGGCAACATTTAGGATGTTGTTCAGCACTTCAGCTATTAGGCAGTTTGCTACCAGATTGGTATTCACTTTAAGGGCTAAAGATGCTATAAAAAGATTAAAATTAATTTTGTGAGTTTTAACGAACTTATGACCTGTGCAATCCAGGGCTTCTGTTTGTTTTAAATTTTCCAGTTTTGTTGCCAAATTTTAGGAGACCGCACCGTACAAAAAACACCAATCAATACTTGCAACTTCTACACTTGCCTTCTGTCAACTGCATCTCCTACAGTTGAACTCGAACTTGCGAGAGAGATGATACCGGTACAAGCAAAACTTCCGGTATGCATTGAGGTGGTGGTGTATTGGGTTATTTCTGTTGGACTTAGTTGTTGGGCTTGGGAGCGGAAACTGCCCAATGCAATTTCATGAGTGCCCTGTACTCATGAATAAATATATAACCAATAAATAACTGGGGACTCAAAAATAAATAAGGTATTCGGTATGGGCACGTTCCATTTTGTGTTGGGTGGAGTCAAAAAAAATACATATGAAGATAACCTTGCCGATCTATTTAAGCTAATCAACAACTGAGACCATCACCAATAAACAGTCTCACAGTTTGAGTTGAACTCAAACTCTTAGGACAATAAGTATGAGACGACATGGTGAACTATGTCATTCTAAAACCATCTCTCTCCTTCGTGTTCTTCATTTTTTTTTATTGTTTCCCATCTTCACAGTTTCTTATCCTATATACCCTAGATACCTAGGGTATACCAATCCATCCGATTACGAGTAGAGTGACTGGCCCCATACAGGTACGACTGCGTTATCATTGATTTTCTATGCATTACTCCATATTAATCTGTGTTATTTGAATTCTCGGCCTAAGAACAAGTCACAAAAATCAAGTTTCTGAAATTTCGTCCTAAGTTGGAATCACCAATTATTGCTGTGTGTTTTAATGTGCCTCCGATATATTATACACTGATACTTGTAGGTACAGTGGCTGAACTTGGTCACGTTGTGATGTAGTTAATGGAGGACTTCATATTACAAAGGAAAAAGACATCCCTCTATATGTGATCTTTTAAGCCTGCAACAGGCTTTATTTTAGCTAGGAAGCCCTCCGAAAAGTAGTGTGACAATTAGGCTACTGTGTCCTTTGAATTGCATTCAGAAGGAAGAAAAAAATGCATTAGCGCTGGGTTGGGGAAACCAATTCCGTCTGCTGTTTCTGCTAGCACTTAGAGAAATTGCTCGGCAACATTTAGGATGTTGTTCAGCTATTAGGCAGTTTGCTACCAGATTGGTATTCACTTTAAGGACTAAAGATGCTATAAAAAGATTAAAATTAATTTTGTGAGTTTTAATGAACTTAGAGCATCTTTAGGTGAATACTTTTCTAGCATCAAACACCAAATTTCCAACACCAAATATCAAATCGTTCAAAATTTGGTTCCAGTTTTTGTGCTGTATTTGAAAAGAAAATAAATAAAAAAGTTAATGTCCGACACATCACACTGCTGTGTTCCAAAAACTTGACTTTTAAGATGGATCATTTGACATTCATCATTTGATATCGAAAATTTGATATTTCTCCTGAAGTTAGTGGATATTTTTTTGGTTTCATGTTTAGTTTGGTTAAAAAATTGGTGTTTTCTTGGTTTCTTTTTGTTTTAAATTTTCCAGTTTTTTTGAAACTTCTCCACTTGCCTTCTGGCAACTGCATCTCCTACAGTTGAAAACACATTTCTGCCAATAATACTGGTCTATAAATACAAAAGGACCCGACGAGCAAAATATAAAAAAGAGCCCGGCGAGTAAAATACAGTACAAACAACAGTTACAACTGATAAATAAAATGATGACAAAGGAAGAAATTAGCGCTTAATGCTAAGTTCTGCCCTAAGATGGAGGATGTCATTGATGAAATAATTGCTTTCATCAGCCATGAAGGTTTGCCATTGAATTTGAAACAGGTTGCGATAGCCAACTGCCTTCCCACCTGTGAATATATAGCTTCCTTTGTACTTGCTGACATACTCCTCGGTAGGTTTTGATCTAGCTAAAAACTCGTACTCTACACCAAAACTTACTGACCCTTTTTCTTGCATTCCTAAAAACAGCCCAAAGCAATTGAAAGCGCCCTGCTGGTCCATGTTGCAGTGGGCCGAAAGGAAAAACCCTTGTCCACCAAGATGGAATGCTTGTGAGTAGACTCGCCCTGAAGGGTACAGGTTTGCACACTCCTCTCGCTTGAGTTCCAGGTAAACTACACACTGCTGCCTGGGATGCTCAAACTCCACAACCTTTACAGGACGATATTTGTAAGCCCGCTCCACAAAGCGGCGGTTAATGGATGCAGATTCTTCAGCGGCGAGACTGCGTTGTCTATGTGGAGCCTCAGCCTTGAAAAAAAGGGCCTCAAGCACAACCTTGGAAGCAAGGTCATGTTCAAAGTCACTGCAGGTGAGGACCTTCTTCAGCTTCCGACAGGTCATGAAAGGAAAGCGGATTAGTCGACCAAGGCGTGTTCCCAGAACCTCTCGCCTATCCTCCACCTTAGGAAAATGGGTTCTCGCCCACTTTAGCATGAAATCGTAGACCGCGTCCTCTGATGCTACCTGGAGATCGTCACTAGAAAAGATAGCCTCAATCCCAGCCAATGGCAAATTCAGTACCTCATCTTGGAACCTAATCAGGTAATAATAGAAAAGTATGAATGGCACTCTATATTGCATGTACATCATTTCAGTATAACAATTGGGCGTGTTGGAATAGGAACAGATAAACTAACTAATGTGTAAAATCTAAAATGCATTAAATTACACCTAATCCACTGTTTGCTTGTTTGATTTTATTCAGGGGAACAAAATTGCAACACTTGGATCATATATTCATATATAAAATTCGTTAATACAGAATTTTGATCAATCAAGAAATTGCCGTGAATTTATTATCAATAACATACTTGGTTACGTCTTTGTAGCGTGCCGCAAGGTACTGCTTAGCTGCATCCGTCAATGGCTGAACTGCTTCGGCCATTAAAATGCTGGAAGGAAGCTCCAGATAAAGTAATGCAGAATCAGGTGTCATTGGCAAATTCCGTAGGACGCGACTACAGTATCTCATGCAGGAAGCCACCTCGTATTTATCAGCAGCCATCAGTATATCCAAAAGAGCAGGAGCAGTAGTTGCAGATAAGGTATTGCTGTACATAAAACTCAACAGCTCCATGAGTGCAGCTTCCTCTATTCCAATAAAGAGAAACAGATAAGTAAGCCTCGTGGCAAATGGCATCCTGTAACTTCTTCTATTACAAAAAACAAAATTAAACAAAAAATTAAGCCTATATATAAAATCACAAGCTGGTAATCCCTGAGGACAACAACAACCTGTAGATTACGTTTAAGGCTGTCACTTTGAGTGTCTCTCTTTATACCATTGGATGGTGTGTGGATGTATTAGTGAGATAATGATGAAGTATCAAATATGTCCTTGGAAAACAGACATCTCCAGACAATCAACTAGTACCAAAAATACAGATAAATATCTTATCCTGGACCTTTGTTTTGACATCAGAACTCATCCAAATATTATGGGGGGAAAACTCATACTACATTTTAGGATGGTTGGAGAGAAAACCCTAAAGAGTAATATTGCGCAACAAACGTTTGTTTTCTATTAATCGCAGGCATATAAGTAATACATTCGATTCAACAAGAAATGAAAACACTGTATCAAATCAAGGGCATCTTGTACAGTGTGTATACAATTGACAATATTTCGAAACGAAAACTAGGAGGAATAAGATAAAATTGTATATTGAACACCTTAGAAATCAATTGAAAAAGTCCAAGACAGAAAACTCCAAGGACCTTAGCAGTCCTATAATAAATCATAGTTGAAATTACCCAACATCGGGACATTCAAAGAGATTGAAAAGGTTTTCTAATTTAATCGTTGGAACTTTTCCAGATGCATATCTTAACCAATTGTCTTTTGACTCTTATCTTTCTTATATCGTTCAAATACAGGTTTTCTTATATCATATACATTGTACAACAGGTAAAGTAGCAAATAATTCAATGAATATTTTTGTTTATGATCGTCTACACACCCGTAAACATGACAAACGAGACATTTCAACAGTCTATCTGGCAGGGTCCAATCTGACGATAAAAATACTGTTTCAATTACTAATAACTAAGTACCATTGACCACTTTAAAGAAGAAATACCCCATATTTCAAATGTGAATAGTGAAGTTTATCAGTTTAAGGAGGTTATCCAACCAAAAAATTGAAAAAGAATGAATTAATAAAACCAATAAACAAATATAAAGTCATAAACTGCTGCAAATGCTGCTAAGGGATAAATGAAATGACCAGGTTTTTTGTATCTACCAGAGGCATTGATTCGCAAAGTTACATGTCGCTGCTCTGATTCCCTCATCCCATTTGAGAAAAGCTACAAAATACAATAAAAAAAAATTAAAAAAATAGGCAAGAGGCAATAAGTATTTCAGCAGCAGTTGTTGATATAACTCCCTTTTTTGGTTGGTACAGTGGAAACTTTACCTTGTAGATGACTTCATGGTCTTTAGATGACTTAAGTTTTTTACCTCCTTTCTCTTCTGTATGGTTGCATCGTTCACCTATTTTTGCTGCTTCAGTCCCAGCTTTTGATGCTTGGGGCTTTTGTAAATATAGACTTATAAGTAAATAATGAATTTAGCTTTCAATCAAAAAAAAAACTTTACCTTGTAGAAAAATGGACTTTTGGCTGCTAAGATTGGGGAGCTGATGTGTATAGTACTAACTCTCACAACAGTAGAACAGTCCATGCTCCAGGATGAGTTACTGTTGATTTCTAAGGCCTCATCACCTGAAAACAAGAACTAATTTGTTAAAATAAACTACAAAGCTAATTGGGGTAAAAGGCTTTGGGACCAATCCATCCCCAACAGAAATAAAAGATGTTTTCACGATGCAGCAATAGTGGATGGATCAGATGCATGTAGCAAGCAGAAGTACTTTCATCCTCGGGATTCAAACAATCCACAGCACCCAGAAGAAAATATAAGCATATGGTCAAAACCAAGGCAGATAATTCAATCCTCCGTGCACATATAACCAATAATTTTATTCACGACGGTTTGAATCGTCTCAAATCCTCTCTATCACCGTGGAAATCTTATTTCTTTCAGGTCTCTTTAAGACGAGTTATGCTACAAGATAAGTAAGTATCAGCTCACCTGAATGTGTCTCTTCAATCATTGCCACAGCATCTTCGTCTAGATTCTCGTACGGTCCTCCATCATCCGTATCAGGCTGGTTGCAGTTCAATATATGGTCCTCATGGTACACAGACAACTCAATAGCTACAGAAAAAAAAAAATGGGAGTCATTAGTTTAATAAGATGCTAGGACTAGACTTGAAAACTAATCTGGCATAGGTATATGCAAGAGTGATCTGCCTATGTAACACATCAAATTGTCTATTAAAAAGTGTTCAGTCACGGAACAGAAACATGATGCTCTGAGTCCATAAAACTTTCCCGAAATAACAACCATGCAGAGAGCAAAAATGACCATGCCCTGATTTTATCTACATCATACACTGGCAAAACACTCTAGAATCATTTCCATAAACCAAAACCCCTTAGACATATTTCAGCTCCAATTCTTGTAATTACGACTACCAATACATAAATAACAACAAAGCTACCATCTTTCCACGAATACAACAATAACATGTTCATCATAAATCTAATTAAAAAAAAAAAAGGCTCACCATTTTCCTTGTGTTTAATCTCTTCTCTTCTCCTTTTCCGATTTCTAGCCCAATCAGAAATACTATTACAACCTTCCCCATCAGATTTACTCTCACTCAATCCATCCATGATCTCAATTTTCAATATCCGATCCGAAAAATTACTATCGTTAAAAGCAAACCCAAAATCCCCTTCCCTATTACCACCACCACCACCACAACCACCTTGCTCATAACGACTAACAGCAAAATCAGAATCCATTTTAGGTTCAAATAGATCTAACACCTCTTTCTTCTTCATCTTCCACTCATCAATCAATCAATAAAGTTTTTGGTTTCGAGAGAGAGGAAAAGTTGAAATTTTAGAATGGGGATAAAATGGAGATAATAATAATATTGATTTTTAGGTAATGAGTGTGCTTTTCGAGAATATTTCAACGGCTAAAAAGGGGTAGTTGAGTAGTTTTCATGCCTGTCGGTTCTAATTTTACTACCTTGAAATTGGAATGGAAATGTTTTTTTTCCCTATATGGGCCCTTGGGCCTTTAAGGAAACAAAGCACTAAAATGTGAGGCGACCAATTTATCTGACCAAACAGAACGGTGGTGTGGGGCCTGAAGGGCTCTATCCGACAGTTCAAAAAAAATTTCAACAAAATATAAAATTATGAATCTATTCAAGTATTTTATTTCCTTTTTTGTTAAAATTTTGTTAAAACTTGAAATTGGAATAAATGTTTTTTTTCCCTATATGGGCCCTTGGGGATCTATCTCAAATGTGAAACCAATTTATCTGACCAAACAATTACGATTGGACTTAAACACAGTGAATTCAAGTAATTTAGAAATTTGTACAATTTTGTTAAAACACTAAATATTTATCGGATCTATCTAGAAAGTCAACAATTATGATTGGACTTAAACACTAGACTAGTCCATATATTATTGGGCCTCCAAATTTGATATAGTGAATATATAGATAATGGAAAATTAGGCTGACCTTGATTGGATTTTCTGCGCGCGACGAGTTGTTCAGTGCCGTAAGACCCTAGTTTCTGTATATCGGGAAACATAATATCAGCAATTTTGACCAAATACTTGGTGATTACTGCATGACCTCTAAAGGAAGTCATAAGTCTATCAGAATGTGATAAAATTTCCACCCGTGATCTTGCAGGTTGGGCCATTAGAGGTCAAGTCAATGTGTATTATTATTATTTTTTTAGGTGAGCAAAAGGGCAATGTGTATTATTGAGTCAGGTGTATTTTGTACACTGACTAACGCATTTTCTTTGTATTCTATGAAATTTCTCTTCTTTAATTTTTGGGTAAAGTCTGGCACAAGAACACATACACTGATGGCTCATTCTTTTACAAGAAGACATGCACAGGTAAGTCTTTTACAGGCTATTCTCTTAGAAGGAAGTCGAGGAACAATGCCCTTAAAGTTAGAGGGCTACACTACTCCAGAGTCTTGTGAGGGTAAAAATTTAGTATGGGAATAATTTGAGAATTATTCGGTGATTGAAAAAAAGACGGTACAGTCAAAAATTCGCAATACGGCAATTATGCGGTGTTTAATTAATACGTGTTTTAAACGTTTGGTTGGAAAAATTCGGAAGTCAAAAATTCGTGATATTATATTAGTAAATATTAATAATAGTTGTCATTTTTTACAACATAACAAATATATCTAAATAATTTAACTACAAAAACATTGAAACCAATTGAATGGTCTACATAGGTACCTTCATTTATTTGTTCTTGGATTGAAATTAACGTTCAAATTTCAAAATACACACATACTATAACATGACAATTTAAATATTGCCAAAAAAAAAAAAACAAACAAAATTTTTGGATTAATTTATCACTAAAAATATAAAAGTGATGAACTTAACGTAAGAGTGAGGGCATAAAGTACATAAAAAGTAACAAAAACGCATAATCAATTTTTTTTTTTTTTTTTTTTTGAGAGCCGAATTCGACAAAATCCGTATTATTCGTTTCAAGGCAAAAAAATCGCGAATTATTATGAATCTTTCAAACATTCGGAAGCATTATACGTTTTGCCCTTCAAAAATTCGATTCGCGAATTATTCGCGAATAATTCAACGAATTGCTAACAAAGCTCCAGAGTTCATACACCAAATGCTAATTTTTACATACTATGCAACCCCCGTGCAACGGATACCTAAATACATTGAAAAGCGTGCCTTTTCTGGGCAAAATTTTGGTACATGTTATCATCAAAATCAGATTTGCACTTTCAGCAAAAATAAAAATCATATTCCCACGTCCCATGGTGATGATCTTTGGTGCATGGCCCGCTCTAGGTTTAATGACTAAAAGCTATTCGAGGCTCAAACTTTTGTCCATACTACTTAGAACAAACTTTGGAGAGTTACCGTTAAGAGTTCAATTTGGATGAGTTTCTGTGTCCTAATCTTCAGGAGTCTGTTTATCAAGTCGGTAAAAGTGTGTAATGAACTTAATAAGAGGTCACTTAGTATTGAGTAAGTTGCTGACTCATATAAAATATTGGGGGCATTTGCGATACTCCCTACATTTGAAAATCATTTGCGATACCTTTCACATTTTCAACTTCCATCGTTAGTTGACCAAGTCAAACTGTACAAAAAAAAACCCAAAAAATTCAAAAAAAAAATAATTAAAAAAAAAATCGACCTAATTAAATAGTAGAGATTACCAAAATACCCCTCCACTAAAAGAAAAACAAACAAAAAAAAGGAAGGGAAAAAGAGTGGTCGTGAGTTTAAGGAGAATGTTCATGAAAATAATCGAGCTCTTTCCGACCACCCATTATTGCTACTAAAAGATTGCGTCAAGGTGCAAAAAAATCCAATCGCAAACTCTAATTTTGCAAAAATGAAGATAATTTACTCTAATTTTTTTCATTTTATTGAGTCTGCGTATAGTTACTTTTTTAACTCATATGATTTTGAAATGTAGAATCTTTGTACTTTTTTTTTAAAAAGTGCCAAATCAACATCTTTGAAGAAATAGTCGAAGAAATATATAGACTTTGTTTAATACTGCTAGCTGCACACTTGCACCCTACTTATCTACTACTAATATTTCGTGTTCTAAGATTGAGTTTTTGTGGTTAATTATAATATTGAAGGGTGTGTTTTTAAATAAATAAATAAATAAGTCAATTTATTCAATTATTGTTCTTGGCTAAAGTATTAGGTAGCTGAAATGCTGAATACACAATAGTTTATAAATTTTAAATCTCCTCGGCTATCGAAAAAAAAATCTCCCTAACTATATTACAATGTTTTCTCTTACAAGCGAAAAAATGGTCTTGAATCCCCACGAACTGGATTTTTTTGGGTTTTCTATATTGTACTATTTTCCTATATAAGAAAAAGTGTGAGGAGGGGCTAAAATCAAACTAAGGCGTCCTCTTTTCTCTCTCAATTTTCTTCTTGATTAGTTATAATAAAATTTTACTTGATATTAGAGCATCAAATTAAAAACCGATCATTTCCTTTTCTTCTTATTCTTTTCATCTTTTCTGAATCTACAAATTTGCTGGTTTGATTGGAGTTTAGGAAAACCCTAAATTTAGTTGTTTCAGTGATCAATCAGTCTTTGTTTGAAGATTTGGCTCGAGTATTGGAGTTATTTTGTTTTATTGTTGTTGGGAGTTAATTTCGTCTTCTCATATTTGTGGTGGATTTTGATTTTTTCTTGGCTAAATCTCAATTTATTTGGTAATTCTTATTTGTTACACTGATTGATCTTTGTTTATTAGATATTTTCGTTGATTGTTATTGGTTTATCTCGGTATTGTTAAATTATGGATGATATGTCTAATACTTGTAAAAATTCACTTGTTGTTATTGGTGGTCAGAGTTCCAACTCTAACCAACCTCCTTGATATTTTCATGATGATATTGGTAAACAGATTACGTCAATTAAGTTGGACAGTAAAAATTATTTAGCGTAGTCACAAGATGTTAGGGTTTTTCTTCGTGCTAAGATGAAACAAAAGTATTTGACTGATAATCCACCTGATGAAAATTCTCCTAGTACTGAAACTTGGTAGAGTGAGATGTCCATGGTAATGACCTAGTTATGTTGCTTCCATTGTTCAGTTTCTTGATACTACAAAGAAGATATGGATCGCCCTTGAGGAGATGTATTCTCAGACTTATAATGTTTTTCGGATTTATCAGATTTTTAAAACAATGTTTTCTACTAAGCAAGGTGACAAACCATTGAATGAGCATTATGCTCTTCTTTACAGCCTTTGGGAAGAGTTATTGATTTATCAACCTATAACTCCTGATGTTGAGACTCAACTCGCAAACAGGAGGAGGATTTTCAGTGTGCATTATTTCTATTCAACTTAAATCCTAATTATGCTGTGTTTAAAGACCATATTTTAGCTAATGAGTCTTTTCCTAGTGCCGCTAATGTTTATTCTCCGCCCCAGCGAGCATCTATTGTTTATACACCTTTTGTTTCCAAAGATGCATCTACTATTGCTTTTGTTTCTAATGGTCGTGGTGGCTCTGTTAGAGGTGGTCGATGTCGTAGTAGTGCAACAAAGAGGAATGCTAAGAAACTAAGAAGCAATCTGTTCTTAGATTTTCACTGTCACATTCTTGGTGAAAAATGACACACTTCGGTGAGTGGAAACCGTGTTGGATCGGGCAGCCTCACTTCGCTTGAGTTAAAGATTTGAACTTGACCAGGAACATATTTCGGACATAGATCTAACTTGTATTGCTAGCCTGCTAGGCTTCTGGTTTGGGATTTGGCCAAAGGAATTGCCAGAGGAAAACATAGACTAAAAATGTTTTTTTTTTATAGTGACTAGGGTATGCCTGTGTCGTACGGGACTGATGAACTTGACGCGCCTTCGGCACTATCTAGCATGAACTCGACGCGCCTTTGGCGCTATCTCCTCTACCAGCCCAATTGGTCATTATCCATAAGCCCAATAGTATCAATTGGGCCAGCCCTATATGCAGTACCATGTTTATAAGCCCAACTGCAATTGTTGACTTTTGAGTGATTTTTAGATAGATCACATAGATACTGATTTGGTTTAACAAAATTGCACAAACGCCTAAATCACTTGGATTCGCTATGTTATATTTTGTGAGGAAGATTTGCTGCCGGATGGGGCCCTTCGGCCCCATACTGTTCTGTTTTGTTAGATAGATTTTGTTAGTCTTTTGCCTACGTTTTGGTTGGTCTCACACTCACTATATTTGCTCACCAGCGCACCATCTTGCCTTGGCTACAATTGCCTCTTTCTCATTGTCCTTATGTAGACTGTAGAGTCCTTCTGACTTTATATTGAACCATGCAGAAGCAGGATTACTTCTGAAAACTTTTGTGGTGACTTCTCACTGCTATGAATATGATGCATCTGAATAATTGAAGGAAGCAAAAGAACAAGAGGAACAAGGGAAGACAAAAGAAGCTACAAAAGAAACTTTCTGAGAGCGTGCCAAATGCATCATTCTCTGATACAAAAGTAACTTGATCAGGGGCATTTACATAACCTTCAAGCATAAAACAAACATTGTTTTGTGAAACTATCATTCGCAGCTAAGAAAGTAAGCAACAAAATTTGTGCTGGAGATCACAAGATAGCTGGGCGCATACATTTGCACAGTTAGCCAAAAATAAAAAGAGTGTAATGAGATATAAGACTGAATTGACTATTACAAAAGTACAAACTTGGTCTTCGGCAATTGGCTTCCAATTCTGTTAAGTTTTGCTTACACAGACAGCAGATGTGAGTAGTTTCGGCACAAGAACGCATGGTTTGAGCAATCTCTGCACTGAACTTCTCTACCCCTGCTTGTACATTTAGATTATTACAATATTATAATTCCTCCTCACAACACCATTGAATATTGTGAGCAATCTGTAAAGTATATGGAATCTGGTTTGCTCAAGATATCTGAAGATGAAACAGAGAAAGGAAATGCATACTTGGTTCAAATGAACAAAGATCCTTACTACACTCACAGCCTGCACACACACACACACACCACTCACACACAACCTGCACACACACACACACCACTCACCTACACTCACACAGCCTGCACAGAGCACTCACTCACAGTCACACACACACAACACTCACACAACCTGCACACACACAGACCACACACAGTCAACAACCCTGAACGAAAATAGACGTATCTTTCTTCCTAGTTAACATACCTGTACTAAAACAGTTGTATCTTTTCCTATATATATTGGATTGAAACAAATCCAATTAGATATTAAAGCTGAGTAAGAACTCTACAACTTCTATTTGAACCTCAAAACCTGGTTCCTACTCATAAATCCACACAAGTCAGCACAACAAACCACAGAATGAATAACAAACAAAAATACAAACCAAGTTTCTAAATCTGCAGGTTTTCCTGTTCTTCTTATTCACAACAAATCCAAACAAAACCATCATCATATTGGATTGAAACAAATCCAAACAAAACCATTACTTTTTTTAATAGTAGTTTCTATTTTGCTGAAGGAAATAAGATAGCTAGTATGCCCTCAACCTATATACCTTCATGGCTTCATTTACTTACTGCAACCTTAGAATTATAAATTAAGCTGCTAAAGAGAAACTTAATACAAATCGTCAAGTTTCTTTTCATGTAAGTAGTGTCTTAATATAGAAACCGTAGCTGTTTTAGAAGGAAAAATCAATATATAATGTCTATCCATAAAAAATGATTAGTTCCATCGCAAAGCTAATTAACCTTGCTGCAAGGGAAGAATGGTGATGAAAACAGCAGCATTGATTCTCTTCCTCTTCTTCTCGTACACGAGTGCATCTCTCACTTCTAGTACCAATATGGTTTCAGGTACATTTTCTTTGTATTAATGCTCTTTATTTAGTACTTAAGGTCGTCGGGGTG
Organism: Coptis chinensis; assembly: GCF_015680905.1. Lineage (NCBI taxonomy): Eukaryota > Viridiplantae > Streptophyta > Magnoliopsida > Ranunculales > Ranunculaceae > Coptis > Coptis chinensis. Next base: position 116,192,972 of record NC_141458.1, on the reverse strand, counting down.
TTGCGTCCAATCAAAGAAAAGTAGTACTTGGTTATTTTCAGTTAATATACAAGTTAATATATAGATTCACACATGATTCACACAGCACAGGATTCACACAACACAAGTAAATATATACATTCAAACATATCATCCAACCATTAATCATCTTAAAGTCGAAATCAAACAATTGAAATAAACAAGTTAACATCATCTTATCATCCAATCAAAATCAAACAATCGATGATAACTCACCTTGATTAGAATGAACAAAGAGACAAAAGAAAGCCAAAAATCTAGTTTCAAATACAAAATCCAAATTAACCCATTGAAATAGAAAAAAAAAATAAACTGAAAAATTGAATGGGTTGAAGTGCTCAGTTGTGGTGCTGGGGAGAGAGAGAGAGCTCACACTTGCTGCGCTTGAAAGAGAGAGGGGAAGACAAACAATTCGAAGTAGCAAAGGATTTGCCAGATTAGGGTGGAAGTGGATCGATTTTCATCTGGCAAAATATATCCACCCCCAACTTGGATATATTTTTCCCGCATCAAGTGGGAAAACTGGATCACGTGCTTCATTTTCCGGCAAATCACAAAAGAGTTTTGCCAGGTCCTAAAATGCTACCAAACAGTGGCAAATGGGTTTTTAAGTGGGAAAATATTGGTTTGCCAGCGGGAAAATGGGTTATCAAGCAGGCCCATAGACATTCGTAACTCTTACAGTGTGGAACTTATTAAACAATCTAACAAGAAAGTCATTTATTGAGTATTTTTACTCACAAAGTCACAAGATTCGGAACAATAGCTAGTACAAATCCATTCTCAAAATGTAAATCCCATAGTGTGTGCACTCACCAGATGACACAGTCAGTTCCAATTAGAACTCATATATAATTTAATAAACCCCAAAAAGAAAAATAATTTACTTTAGCAGTATAAAAGCCAAAGGACGACAAAATGACAATGAAACAAAAATGAAGAAACCCTACATAATTTACACAAACAACAATCACCTCCTTGATCGTTTGCGAGGCTGTCTTGAGGCTGCCACCTCCTTTTCAGTTGATTCTCTGGCTCTCTTAGATGTTGATGGCGGTGTGATAGGCGATGATGCATGTCGCTTTGGGGGTCGCCCCACACCTCGTTTTGCAGGAGAGCTCTGTTCTCGTGCCTGCTTTCGAGATGAGCTTTGCCTGGTTGGCTGTTCTTTCCGTGCATCACCCCTTCCACCGCTGCCCCTCTTCGGCTCTGCATTGCTTCCTTTGCCATTGCTAGAATTATTTCCAGAATTTTTCAACGACTCCAACAAGGCACCATTAGATGAAGTATTCCTTTTCATTCTATTCAAAAAGTTTGCTACACTTCGCTTCTTCGCCACACTGGTTACACCATTCTTTTTCTCTTTATCCGTTTTTGTTTCTGAATTATCGTCAACTGCCAATCCTTTGCCTGATGAACTTGGGTTTGAGCTGGGGCTTGCATTTCGATTTGAATTTACATTCGAGTTCTTGTTTGAATTAGTGTTGTTCTGATTCTTGCCGGCTGTTCTTGAGCTTCTTGTACCCGAAGCTGGCCTTTCCCTTTTACCTTTGTTTATGACAATCTGTTCTTCCACTGGATGTGCGAAAACAGGTTTCTTCTCATCTACCACCACTGCCTCTTTCTTCCTTTCACTCACCACAATTGAAGCTTTTGTGGAAACTGGTGTACGTTTTCGACAAGCAATCATGGGAATGGTTATCTTCGGTTTCACAAGCAAAGATTCTAAAGGTTCTGGATCAGGTTTTGGGAGGGCAGGTGGGGTTATGGTTGGTTCTGGTGGTTGTTGTGCCTCAGGTGATTGACTGGATTTTCGAATTCTTGTACCCATTTCCTTAGAAACTATCTGCCTGAGTTCAATAGCAGCGGTGAATTCAACAGAGTTAGGGGAAAAGAATACAATGGCATTGTTGATTAGAAGCAGCAAATCTCTGAAGAACTTGCGACTAGAACCAGAATATTTTCCTTCATTGAGCCTCTTGCTCACTGTCTCAAGATCCAAATGTTGCCTGATTAAGTTTTTGTACTTGGGGGTTTCCTGCAAAGTTCAGCAAATGACTTAGAACACAACTTAGATTACGAAAACATACAAGTACATCTTTTCAATGGAAAAGAAACTTGTAAATATACAAAAAACAATTTTGATATGGAGCTCCTTTTGATTTTCATTATGAAAAATAGAACTATGATCGCCCGAAACACATATCACATGTTTCAGCCCCACCAGTGGAGATGGAGACTGCAGATTCCAGCTGAGGCAACCAGAATTATTATACGAAACTAAGGGAAATTTTACGGTGTAATTCATTAAGGTAATTTATATTTTTTGGGGGTGATAATGACTAATCCAGTACACACTTTAACAAAGACAAAATGTGTCTAATGAAATCATCAACATTCAAATGTCAATTGCAAGCAGCAACCTTATACCAAATCAAATATTCTTTTCATCATCCCACGTAAGCCAGGAATGTTTCACTTGCCTCACCTTTAATGTTTGAACTTTGAAGCAGAAATGGTTGGAAACTAGCTGATGTGGCACGATGAGCAATTAAGACATCTATACTGTTTTCAACCTTTAAGGAACAGCTTGTAAATAATTTATTTTCCAGTAAATATGTCTTCATTAAGAGTGGCTACTGAGAGTACATGGACCATGATCCAAACAGGTCAGACTAGGGACTATGCATTTTGGGGGATGAACCATAAAGTGTTTTCAATTGTGGATATTCTATAAGTATTTTCAAAATTCTGGTGAAGCTGAAACGTCAAAAAGTGGTCTTATCCAAAAACAAACAAACCAAAAATGCAAAAAGGTTGTCAAAAGTGTCAAACAATGAAATATCTATTGTTTCTAATAGAAAATGTTAAAAATGCATTTATTTGAACACAGGCATTCTTACTTCTCAATACGAATTGATTATTGAAAAAAATAAAATAAAAAATTAACTCAATACTAATTGATTACCAGTTAGAGAGTCGGCATAAAATGATTCATGGATAAACGTTTCCATCTATGTTACATATAGTGCCACATTTGGCATGGGCATAATTTGTGCGATTTTATAATAATTGAGGCTTACGATGAATTTACCTGGCTTTCAAGCCGTCGTTCAAACACGGACCCATACTTATGTCCTTTGATAATCTCGAAGATTTTAACCAACGGCTGAGACTTAACTGATAAACGTTTCATGGCGGGAGAAATCTCCTCGCCGCCGCTGCTACTAACAGATACATCCTTTTTCCGGCGATGGGACAAACTTGCTGAACTTTGTACATCACTATTTTCTTTCATTACTACTTCTTTTGACTCGGCAAAAGATTCCCATAACTCAGTTGACTCACGAGTTTCTCTTTTTTGAATCGGTTCTAATTTTAATGCTTGACTCACGGCTGAGTTTGTGTTTTTACCTATTGTCTCAGAACTACCATTACATGAATCTTCCCCCGCCGGTTTCGATACATTTCCGACCGGTTCGACTGTTTCGGGTTTTGTATCTAGACTTATCGGTCGTTTGGGATCGGAGGAATTCGACTCATTGAACGATTGGTTTTCTCTGTCGGAATCCTCACCGGGGATGGGCTTCTCAGCCACCAGATTTTGACTCTTAGTTTCCAGATCTGGTTTCACTTCCCCGCTATCTTTTGAGCTGTGTTCTCTTTCTTCTTTCAATCTCTTCACCTTCAATTGCAAAGACCTGTAAAAACAAAACATAATAAAAATTCAAAATCTGAAAACAAATCTATAAAAAAAAATAAAATAAAATAAAATAAAAAATCAGATCTTACACTATAGAAACATCATACTGTTCAACTTCTCTTCTCAACTCAGCCACACGAATGTTTCTCAACTCTTCCAGCCAAGGAATCGTATCATCATCATCTAATGAATCGATTTTTTTTAATCTACGACGAAGGTCAAGGTATCTCGTTTCACAGTTGTTGGGTGTTAAGAGAAAGCGAGATCTAGAAAACGAAGAAGATGAAGTGATTCTATTCTGTATTTCCATAGCGACTGATTCCCAGTTTTTAGTTCCGTGTCGATTAACCGCAGATACTAGTAATAACTCTTCCCAAGTTCCCCATATTCCTTCCCCCTCCTCCTTATTACCTTCTTCTTCTGTTGTTGTTAATCTTGTTTCCTCTTCTTCAGCTTCTGCCATGATTGATTATCTACACTTTTTCTTTTTTTCTTTCGTTTTCTTCTTCGTTTTGATTTTTAAAGTTTTTTTTTTGGTTCCGCTTTTTTTTTATTTTTTCGAGTTTTAATTAATTAGAGCTTCTTCGTTTTGATTTTTAAAGTTTTTTTTTTTTATTTATATATCCCCTCTGTGGTACACATCAATTCGCCAAGTTGTAAAGAACTAAAATGAAAATTGTTAAAAACTAAAGAAAACAAAACAATTTTAAGAAAAATAAAAAATTTTATAAAATGGGGAAGATATCTATTCCTATACATAAATTTTAGCTTTTAAATTAAGAAGATTATCCTAAAATTATTGAAGAAGGAAGTGGTTCAATTTTAATAGAGATTAGGGAGCCAATTGTAATTAATAAATAGGAGAGATATAATTTAAATAAACGTAAGGAGGTGGTTCTAAAATCTTAAAATTGAGAGATTAGAAATACACTATTCGGTTGAAAAGTATGGTTCCTACAAACCCGCCTATCATATAGTGTAGAGATATATTTTTTCCGCACACAATACAGAGGGTAGAACCGGAAGAATGCCATGAACAATTTATCTGTGACCGAAAATAAAAAAAATAAGGTGATTTAATTAAGCACTCATCAAATTGGATGGGCAAACCCCCAAAAAAAAAATATAATAATAATATATATATATTACAAATTTGTCATATTACAAATTTGCCATTAAAGTTCAGGTTAAACAACTAATTCAACCGGTCTCGCCATAACGAAATTCTCGAGTCGTTTGAGTATACACTAAAACGGTCTTGTCATGTCATTTCAGTGTACACTTAAACGGTCTCACCATGTTGTTTGAGACAAAACTCTTCTTGGGTTTTTAGCTAGACGATATAGCGGAGTTGTTTGAGCAATCTCCAGGACGACATAACGAGGTCGTTTGGAGACTCTCTTGGGCAATATGGTTGGGTCGTTTGGACTTAAAAAATTCAATTTGTTTGTCACGAGTTCATTTTAAAAATTAAATTCCACTTAATCAATCCAAACTCTAACACAAACTCGAAACGACTTCATCAAGCTTGTACAAACTCGAACTCAAGTTTAATCAATTCAATCTTCCACCCAAACTCCTAAAAAACATTAAGTTTTAAGTTTTAAGTTTAATCAACCTCATCTTCTACCCAAACTCGAATTCATCAAGTTTGTATTGAGTTTGATATGAAGTCATCATGTTTGTAATATTTGGGCTGAAGTCATCCATAAAAGCACTATGTATTGAGTTTGAAATCATTAAGTTTAATCAACCCAATCTTCCACCCAAACTCGAACTCAAATTTTGTATTAAAGTAGTTAGACTTGACAGCCAAACTCGAAATTTCTTTGGATGCAAACTCAAATTTCTTGGATGCAAACTCGAAGTCGCGAGAGAGATAATACCGGTACAATCGGTTACAAAACAAAACTTCCAATATGCGTTGAGGTGGGGTGTATTGGGCTATTTTTGGTGGGGGTGTATTGGGCTATTTCTGTTGAACTTAGTTGTTGGGCTTAGGCTGAAGGCTGCCCAATGAAATCTCATGATTGCCGAGTACAAGACTCAAAAATAAATAAGGTACTCGGGCCTTTCATTTTGTGTTGGGTGGACTCCCAAAAAAAGTTTATTACAAATATTTTGTGATAGACGATTATATTTTGTATTGGACCACCCCTAAACTTTATCAAGATAAACTTTGCCCTGTTTAAGCTAATCAACAACTGAGTTCATCACCATTAAAACAGTCACAGTTTGAGTTGAACTCATAAACTCTTAGGACTAGTTGGTACGTGCTTATAAATATGAACGATACATGGTGAACTATGGCATTCTAAAACCATAAAACCATGGCAAAATTATGTTCAATAAGAAATATCTACTTCGTGTTGTTATTCTTCACTTCTTTTTTATTGTCTCCCATCTTAACAGTTTCTTATGCTACATACCCTAAATACCAACCCATCCGATTACCAGCTAGAGTTACTGGACCAGAGAGTTTTGCTTTTGATTGCAATAGAAAAGGTCCGTATGTCGGCCATCGGCGTCTCTGATGGCCGGATTTTTAAATGGCAAGGACGTGGTTGGAGCGAGTTCGCATATACAGCCCCATACAGGTACGACTACATTATCATTGATTTCCCATGCATTACTTCATATTAATCTGTGTTATTTGAACTCTCGGCCTAAGAAGAAGTCACAAAAAGCTTCTACTTCTTGTAGCCTATGACCATGCCTCAAATATCTTTATTTTCCCTCTCGTAAAATTATTAAGCTTAATGTATTCATGTTGTTTTGCAATTTCCAATACGAATTGTATTTCTACCCAAATAATTAACGTTAAATACCCGAATCTTTTATACTTTTCCAAAAATTTGATAGAATTTTCATTGCTATATGAACAGAGCACGTATTATATAAATTGTATAATACATTGTCGTATCGGGCCTTGATGAGACAATTAAGAATTTGTTGCATTTTTATGAATATCTATATATAGGTATTAATGGTGACTTGTTTTGGTTGTAATCAGGAGAAGTGTGTGATGGCTCTACTGATCCCAGTCTTGAATCCATATGTGGGAGGCCACTGGTTTTGCAATTCAACAACGCAACATACGAACTTTATATAGCAGACGCCTACTTTGGGCTTATGAGTGTTGGAAAGAATGGTGGGGCAGCGAGCCAACTTGCTTCTAGCGCTGAAGGTGTGCCATTCAAATTCACTAATAATATGGATATTCACCCAGACAGCGGCATAGTATATTTTACCGATAGCAGCACCCGATTTTCAAGAAGGGAACACTTGCGTGTAAGCTCAAGCGGCGACAGTACCGGAAGACTAATGAAATATGATCCCGAAGCAGGCAAGTGACCGTGTTGCAGAGAGGTCTAAAGTTTGCCAATGGAGTTGCATTAACCAAGAATTATACATTTCACTTCGTCGCCGAAACCGGGCTTGCCGAGTTTTAAGGTATTGGCTTGAAGGTCCAAGAGCCAATACGATTGAATTGTTTACTCAACTTCCAGGTGCACCTGATAACATTAAGAGAAATGCTAGGGGAGACTTTTGGGTAGCTCTCAATGATGGACAATCGACACCATCATATACTGATAAAACTATAGGAGTTCGAGTTGATGAGCAAGGTAGACATTTGGAGTCACTACATGGTAATGGCTACACAGAATCTGTTAGCGAAATTAACGAATACAATGGTATTTTCTCGGTAGGATCCGTGGCTATGCCCTACCTTACCATTTTCTCACGTTAGATCGATTATGTAATTAATTCCATTTGTTGGATTTTGGCGAATTTGCTGGTTACTCTTATTTACAATTTGGGAATAGTGATCAACTTTTTTGAGTACAAAAGTGTTGTTCAGATTATTCTATCTGACCCTAAAAGTAGATAGTTTTGGCATTCTGGTGTCGCGTCTGTGCAAAAAACTTGAGATAAATGGAACATGAAGCGCAGTTAAAATTTCAGAAAGAGAACCAAAAAAAAAAAAAAAAAAAAAATCAGGAAGAGGCAGTAGCAAAGATGTTTGGGTAGCTTTAACAAACCTTGCAGTCTTTTTGAAACTGGCCGGTTAAAAATAGATTTCCTCAACGCCATTTGAGAAATAGAGAGCAACAGAGAAGTAGACAACCTGGCATCTGTACAAACTATAGCCAAGAACCTGGTTCTCATATTCCCCACTTTATCTGTAACTAACTCAAGTGTACAAAGATTACGAAGAGTCTCAACGACATATCTTTTTCAATTCTATAACAAAACTCTACTGTCCTCAAAATACCGAACATTGCACCAGTCGCATAAGATTATGTATGTTTTCCACAAAACAAACACATTCAATCAAATTAAAGTCGGGACTCAAATTGGATTTAACCAAAACCAAACCCGAACATCTTGCAAAACATACCCAGCGTAGTAGAATGATCAGGACAGTAGTATCGCTGTCAGCATTACAATGACAATGATTACAAAGGATTTCTGACAATTTTTGACAGAGCATAACCTTTTCTTCTGCCCCTTCTTATGATCCTCTACAAAGGATTTTGATCAAAGTGAAGCTTGTCGAAACTTTAAACCCAAGGTCAGAAAGGCAAGGATTTAAATCAAGCTTCAGCTCGTAATCCACAATTGATGTCATGCTGGCTATATTCCTTGCCGCAGTGGCTGTATTATTCCTGAAAAAGTTAGCCGGCATCCAGAATCCAGCTACACCACAGAGTATAATAATTTTTGTCCACCACTGCGAATATCACAAGATTGCCGAGAGTTGCAAGTCAAGGCACCGTCTAGCTTACCAAGATTACCAAAACCTTTGGGTGATACCAGATCTTCCAAACCTCGAATTATATCAACCACATTACATTCGGTCCTACCAGCTAAACTCGTGAAAAAATGTGTTGTCTTTCCTAAATCACAAACAAAGCGTTGCGCAACATCAGATAAAGTTTCAAGAGGAGACTGCTTCAAACTCTGAAACCCAACAGCCTAACATATCTTGGTAATAACTCCGCCATAATCATCTTCCCCTTCTTTTGTTGCTTCACTCATATTCAAGAACCCTCCAATTTCAAGTAGAAACTGCAGAAAAGTCTAGACTAGATTATTTGCATAGCATAATAATAAATACATTTCCATTATAAACGAAAAGTTGAAATTTACTTACCAGTAGTTTGTTTTCCAATTCGCCAAATAATTGGTTCTACAATTGAATATAAATGTATTGGAGGGAAAATAATAATAAATATAAATGTTTTTGGGCTCAAGGCCCATACACCGATACGAGACAAGGTTAAATATGGATCCACTCTTAACCCAGCCCAATTTAAGGCCCAAGACCCAACTTATATTATTATTATATAAGAACGAGTGTTGAGCACAGTTAAGATTGGGGAGGAGGGAAAGAAGAAGATTCTGGAAGCGGCGGCAAACATGTGGACAGAGAAAACCCTGAATTTAAATCCGTGTTGGAATTTCATTAGTTTTCAATCTGAATCAAATAAATTGCTGCTCGAATCTTCTTCCTTTCCCCCCTCCCCTTGGACCTAATGATGACGTCTGAAGGCCAATCTGCTTTTTTAAGTATGCATCAATAATAATGTGTTATTTAGTTTACATCTCAATTTATGTTTAAATATCTCTTGATATACTCGCCATTCATATACAACTTTGTGCATTTTTCTTTTTAAAATTTAATTTACTACATCTTGTTCTGCATTGTAAAAGAGTCAGAAATTGAGTTTAATAAGATCAGTGGAGGGCATTTAGCTTAAATCTAGATTCTCATTGTTAATGGTTTCTAGCAGGATGAGTGCTCGCTTTTATGAATTGATATATTAGCATCAAATGCACCTGTGCTATTTGATGCAGTTTGTAGCCTCCGGTTAGGCTTTTGGAAGAGCTTCATTAGTGAAGTGGGTGAATTCTCTAATATATTTGGATAATGAGCACTCATCCTGCTAGAAACCAATGTGTGAGGCTCAAAGCTCACTACCTTACATGTGCTATCTTCCTGCTACATACCCAGGCTCCAACAACAGTGGTTTCTATTTCTTCAGTATAGCGTTGTTTGTAGTGCACGCACATCTGTAAGAATTAATTGGTTTTTATATGTATTCATTAGACAGAAAACGAACGATAGGGCATATAACTGATCTTCATTTGGAGTAACTATCCCTTGAATAATCATAGGGATTCACCTCATACTTTTTCTCATGGCATGTACCTTTTGATCTTTTCCAGGTTTGCATGACACCTTTAAAAAATGAACCTAATAGACGTTTTCTCATGCTGTACTCTTTTGACGGCCAGAAAATAAGCAAATGCAGTATATGAATAAGCTAATTAAAACTGCCCTACCAGGTAAATAACTCCATTCTTAATCGAACTTTTTTACTGTTAATTTTATATTCTCACCCGTTCCATCTATCTTATATCTACTCCATTTTTGTTCTTATGGGAAAACATTTTCATATTAATATATTTTGTTTTGTTTTTCAGAAAAGCAATGCTCATTAGGAGAGGCACAATAGAAACCAAGCCTCACCCAAACACCAAGTACAGATTTGATAAAGAGTAATCTACTTTCCATAAAATCTACTTACTAATATGATGAACTTTTTTGTCAACAGGTATGCGTACTCTTTGAGAGGCACAAAAGAAGCCAACCTTCACCCGAACACGAAGTAGAGATTTGATTAAACAGAGTAATCTACTTTCCGTAAAACCTGTTTAGTAAGATGATGGACGTCCTTTGTCAACAGGTATGCATACTCCTTACCAATATATGACTGCTTTCTGTTTCTCAACCAAAAAAAGTAACCTCAAAACTTGGAAAACTGATATAGACAATGGAGATAAAATTAGTCATTTAGCCCACCTAATTGGCTACTCTGAAGTAAGACCTGTTAATGTTTTCTGTTTCTGTAGATATACCGTTTTGGGAGAAATCGAACATTTATGTCTATAAGATTATCATACTTATTAATGGCTGCATGATTCTCTAAGTTCATGGATTTCTCAACCTCATCTTTCTTCCGTATTGACTGCTTCTATAGAACTAAATTTGTATAATTGTATACCTTTTGTTTAGAAAAATTTTTTTTGGCACTTTTTAGAATATAGCGCTTATGTGCCCTTATCCTCTCTCACTTTCTGAGATTTGGGTCTACTTTTCTACATTAATACAAAGAGGATAATACATGAAGAGAAGTGGTTACTCGGTGGAGTGTAGAAGATATTCTGATTAGCACCAATGGTTTTGGTGATATTCTCATTTACAGCGAAACCACAACAAGATTTTAATAACATTTGTTAATCTTGACCCAAATGAACTATGCCATATAGGCATATACCATGTGGTTCTGTTGCTCAAGTTTTAATTTGACTTTGTTGTTAAATTTTTATTTTTTGTATAGTTCAAACTTCAAACTCTAATTGGGGGGAGGAATGAAGCAAATATATTCATCTGTGTACAGGAGAGAGAGCTTGGCTAAATGATCAGCAGCTCTATTTACCTCTAAGTACACATGAGTGAATGTTATGTCAGAAAAGCTTGTGGCATATCTTTTGATGGCAGCAACAATATCTCTAATTGGTGTATTTATCTTTGTCGTATGTCGCTAATATCTGACATCTGTCTGAAAACTATGTAGTTGTTAGCCGAAAAGCACAACTCTATAGTATTGTAAAGGTGATAGAGAGCGTTAAAGTCAAAGTAACTCATGGTACAATGACTGACAGTGAGCCTTTTGTCGAAGACCAGATAATGAGAAGCAGTGATCAATGGTGGATTTTATAGTGAATATTTTGACAATGTATTCAGAACTGAGTTGGGGATGCAATTGCATTCTGCTTTGTATGTTATTGCTGCTGTAATTTAGAATTTCACATCTTATGATCGTTTTACAATACGACATGCCTTCCATTTTGGAACAGCAACTTGGATTTTTTTCACGTTTTAATAGTTAGTTAAGTTAAGATGACAAATACACTAAATGGTATATTTGTTTTTCAGCCTTGGTTTTCTGTTCACGTGTTCATTTTGTCAACCCACACAGTGATCGTATACAGGTATACGAGTCACTCGATCTGTACATGCAGGCATCTCAAAGAGTATGACGCTGATTGCTTCTGAAAATGTGTTAGGCCATATGTCACATGAAGCCTTTTTTTTTTTAGAAGGCTAATTGCAGAAGTAGTCAATAGAAGAAGAAAAAGGAAACGACTTTAAACGGAACATGGATGCCAAATTCACATAAGTTCTCTTGAACGGTAACCAACACTGAAAAACATACAATGAGAGATGGATTTATGTCATTTCAAACACTACTGGCACTCTTTATCAGCAATTCAGCATCCATATCTTCGCTTTGGCGGCTTTGGCTCTCTAAAAACTCATCTGGAACCTTCTGATGTTGGCGGTTTGATTCGTCACAAACCCAACTCATTTCCAATTCGAAAGGCCTTGTCTTTTGCCTCATCATGTACTCCATACATAATATATTAGTTTGGCAACTTCTACCACGTACTCTTCTCTTCATGTCATTTCGGAGAGCTTCAACTTTTCAATTTCCGGTTTTGCAGCCTGTCTTCCCTTACCAATCGCAGCGCCAAAGTATCGATAGGAAACACTTGAAGGTTCAACCATGTATAGTTGTGATCCATCTCTGTCATAACCTCCAAGAATTGCGCTACATCCAAAAGGTTTTAGCCACCAATAAAGTGTGCACAAATGCACATATCAGCTGCCAATCCAGCCACAGTCATGCCAGAGTGGCGATGAACGTAGGGAATTCTCCTATTAGAACCATGTAACATCATCTTGGAAGCTATCAGCTTCTCCACACCCATAACAACCCCATCTTTGCATTTGTTTCCAATAACAGTTCCACTGTTGTCCACGGCTTTGGAAGCGTATTCCATCTGAAAGACACGGCCATCAGGCGCTCCAATACATACATAACTTTCTAAACTCAAAAGTTTGATCTTCATACAATTTACTGACCTTTGGAAAAATCGGTCTTACCAATTAATAATAAAAAGCCAGTATTTCTACGAAAGACTCTTATTTCTACGTTGCTCTTGGTGCTATCCATAGCTAAAGTGTGATTCGTAGTTAATCATGCATTAGATTGCTACTTGATCAGACCAAAAAACTAAGTCTGTTTGCCTTTCCCACGCGATTGCGCGTGCCGTTTAATGTTTTGGAGTGAAAGGCCTGCAACAAGAACAATGACAAGAATCTTCTCAGCAATGACCACATGCATGATGCATAATCATATGTTTATTTAAGCAATTAACAGCATTGTTACGGCGACGATATCTAAAACTGATGTAATTCGTTAAGTGTTCACATATGTTCTTATTGGCAGTGGGTTCCACTAGATGCCTTGTTATGTCCCAAGTACAGTTATTTTTAGGAGCCAGTGTTTTGAAAGTTTGTGATATGGCTTGCTCTTCCATTTTGGTGCGTGGTGAATGGATTGTACTAAATTTTGTACATATCCATTTCCCTCCATTTTAAATATAAGGGGGACTGAGAAGGTGGTAACAGAAAATGAAATATACAACGAGTAAGAGATGACCAACATTCTTGCATTTATTGTTTTAGTGTTTCTTTCCTTTGCGTTGGCTTTTGGTTCAAGAGCAAAGCTCTTCTCAAGTGATGGTCAGTATAGGAAGTCTGCACTGCCCCAGCTGCTGATGGTGGCATTTGTGAACTGAGGGTGGCACTATATGGATACGCTTGCGAAGAGCATACCGTAATTTATAACCTTTATTTATTTCACCTTGTTCCTTAATTTTGGGGATAATATATTTTTTCGTTTGCTTGTAGGTAACGACTCGGGATGGTTACATCCTTAGTATGCAGAGGATGCCGATGGGGCGATCTGGTGAGACAGGAGGCCACAGGCCTCCAGTTTTGTTACAGCATGGACTACTTATGGTAAGTCAGACATACATATTTGGTTATGTATTCCTAGCTCGACCTTTTCTGGATATGCTGAAAGCAGATATAAAAAGTTAAGTTGATGAACAACTAATGGTCTCTGCTATCAGGATGGAATAACATGGCTGCTAAATTCCCCAGATGAGTCCTTAGCTTTCATATTGGCAGATAGTGGGTTTGATGTGTGGATAGCAAATACCCGCGGAACCAAATATAGTCAGGGACACACTTCATATAGTACAGATGATTCGGTTTTCTTCTTTCCCTACTGCCAGTTATGCTTGAGTATGTAAAACATTGTGTACTGTAGAGTAATTATTGCTTCTTACCTTTGTAGGCCTATTGGGACTGGTCATGGGATGAATTAGTGGCTTATGAGTTTCCTGCTACCGTCCAATATGTCAACGATCAGACGGGTCAGAAACTTCACTATATTGGCCATTCCCTGGTGAATAAATTGACATTACTTTTTATGACTTCATGTGTTATGTTATTTAAGTTGAATGCTGATATTGAATCATGGTATTCGTAGGGAACTTTGATTGGTTTGGTCTCCTTATCCCAAGGGATTCAGATGGATCTGTTGAGATCAGCTGCCTTACTGAGCCCAATTGCATATCTTGGTCAAGTATCATCAGCACTTGCTCGCACTGCAGCTAAAATCTTCCTTGCCGAAGTAAATATAGTTTTCAATTCTGTCTATTTCTAAGCTGAAGTTTGCATTACAATGGAACTTACTATTTCAGCCTTGTATGACAGGATATGTACTGGTTGGGCATTCATGAGTTTGATCCAAAAGGGTATAAAACCTCTGCATTCCTATTTATACAATTTAGTTACTTTGAGAGTTAAATTTTTATACAATTCAAGTCTAATATAAAACCAAAAGAAATCTGTTTTCTCGAATCTACATACGACATCCCCTTAATCAAAGTAAAAGGTAGGTTTGTGATACCTTCTTTTGTGATCAAACAGGCAACCTGTAGAAAATCTACTCAAAGTTATATGCAAGACGCCGGGTGTTGACTGCTATGACTTAATGACTTCTTTTACAGGTAGAATCTGTGAACCTTATGTTCTTGTTGATATCCTCACTTGATAAACCTGAAATAATTTTGTTTACATAATACTAACTTGTTATGTTATTTGCTATCTTAAGGTAAAAATTGTTGCCTAAACTCTTCCAGTGTTGATGTGTTCCTTGATAACGAGCCTCAGCCAACTTCAACAAAGAACTTGATCCACCTTGCTCAGAGTGAGTCTTCACAATTATTTGACCCGCCAATTTTCAGGACTACCTATTAAAATTACTTTTAAGCATGTAGTTGTGAACGTGCCATTGGTTTTTGGTTTGGTGGATTGATGCACAGTGATTAGAGGAGGTACCATAGCAATGTACGATTATGAAGACGAAGAGGACAACATTAAGCATTACGGGCAACCTACACCTCCTGTGTATAACATGACAAGCATCCCCAATGACTTTCCACTCTTCCTAAGCTATGGAGGCGCGGATGCTGTGTCTGATGCTCAGGATGTGCAGATTTTACTGGAAAACCTCAAGTCCCGTGATGGAGATAAGCTAGTTGTTCAGTATCAGGACGACTATGCTCATGCAGATTTTGTAATGGCGGTGAATGCGAACCAAGTCGTTTATGATCCACTCATGGCCTTCTTTAAACTTCAATAACAAATTCATGAAGACGGTGGTTTCTCCTATCTTCTTTTGTAACTAAATTCAAAAATTGACTTAATCATCTGTAGTATGTGATTTTTCATATTTTATTTCTTACGATGGTCAGCAATACAATGTATTTAATTTGCTAATTTAAAACCTTTTCCATAACATAATTATTTACAAGAACTTCATCAGAGGTAGTATCATTACAACATTTTGAATACAAATCTTACAGGAAGAAGTTAAGTCCTTGTTAGGTACGTTGGTCATAATTTTTTCTAGTGAAACCATCTTTAGATTCCATATACCAAAAAACCAGAACAGCTGGTCGAGCCTACATTGGGGTTGCAAATGATCATCATTCATCATTAATTTATACAAGTTAAGCAATAATGTATTCTTGGTCTAAGCATGCATATTACAAAATAAAAGTATGACCCAAAGGAGGAAAATGGACCTTGACACTGTTGTCCAAAACAAAGTTGAGAAGACAGAGAGGACGGGAGGTAGGGGTTGTTTACATTCCAAAGAAAGCTAAATGTAGATGTTTGGGCGGAGACTGAAATGATTCTGGGCTAAAATAAATGCTGCCAGTACGGGGTCATCATCAACGTTGGCCTTGGCTGATTTCCTGAAGAGCTCATCATGGTGAACAGCTCGCGGAGGGGACACCAATCTATCGCTGCTCTTCCTATGGAGTGTAACAATATTCTTCAACTTCTTTCCATATTTAATGAGCTTCTCCAACTTCTTATGTTTAATTTCTTTTGTGTGCTCCATGACCAATACTCAGTTCTCTTCCTGGGGATGGTGTTGCAATGGGTTGATATAAGAGGTTGGGAGCATTAGTACGCTGTACGCGTCACATGGGATATGGGAAGATAAAGGAGGCTTCCCAATTAATCGTTTTGGTTTTAGCTTTGTAATTGGGTAGCTTCAGACCTTCAGTGTGAATGCGTAATGCTTCTTTTTGTTTCACTCATCTTGTTTCTACTTTTAGAAAGTTTCTGTTATAAGAAATACTAAACCGTTTTTGTCACTATATATAAATTATATATACGTTAAGAAAACCTGCCTAGAAAAGAGCAACAAGTTAGTTTGATGTTTTGTCAGAATTAACTCTGAAAAACAAAATGAAATGAACTTTGATGATAAGGACTTCTTCTACATTCCTTGGCAATTACCCAATCATATTGTACTGCAAAATGCAAATCCATCTATTATAATAAAACAAAATGGGTAGATAAAGAGTGGTCAGAATCGCGTGGAGATCTGAATTAGATGTGTGTGGGGATTTGCATAAAGATGGGTTTTAAATACAAATTCAATGCATACATTAGATGCCTAATAATGTAATCAATATTTCAATTAATTAAAAATAATTTGTGTTCAATACATATATTGGTTATACATTGGATGTCTAACCGTAATTAATATTTTAATTAATAAAAATTTAATAGGAAAAAAATATTTTGTGTTCAATACATACATTGGACGTTTTTGACACATATGGGGTAATGTGGACATTTGAAAGGTCTCCTTAATAACATTTAAAGTGTTTAGTTAACACATTAAATACGCCTTTGACAAGTCTTCATCGATATTATGTATGATTTTGAAATATATTAAACTCCAAGATGTAAGCTTGAAAAACACTCGAGTATCAACCAATTTAAGATGGTCAGTTTGTAACCGTGGTGTGTAAGGTCTACTTGAAGACTTTTGAGCTTAAAGATAGTTAATGGTTATTTGAAAATATATTAATGTGTTTTGAATACCAAAAGTTATCTTTGGGTGAACGCTATTATAATAAAACAAAATGGGTAGACAAATGATCACGTGGGGATCTGAGTTAGATGTGTGTGGGGATTTGCACAGAGAGGGTTTTTATATACAAATTCAATGCATACATTAGTTACCTAATGTAATCAATATTTCAATTAATTAAAAATAATTTGTGTTCAATGCATACATTGGATGCCTAACTGTAATTAATATTCTAATTAATAAAAATTTAGTAGGAAAATAATATTTTGTCTTCACCAACAAAATGGGTAGACAAAGAGTAGTCGGGATCGCATGGGGATCTGAGTTAGATGTGTGCGAGGATTTGCATAAAGAAGATTTTTAAATACAAATTCAATGCATACATTAGATGCCTAATGCAATCAATATTTCAATTAATTAAAAATAATTTGTGTTCAATGCATACATTGGTTATATATTGGATGCATAATCGTAATTAATATTTTAATTAATAAAAATTTAATAGGAAAAAAATATTTTGTGTCCAATACGTACATTGGACGTTTTTGACACCTATGGGGTAATGGGGACATTTGAAAGGTCTCCTAAATAACATTTAAAGTGTTTACTTAACACATTAAATACAGTTTTGACAAGTCTTCATCTATATTATATATGATTTTGAAATATATTAAAACCCAATATGTAAGCTTGAAATATGCTCGAGTATTAACCAATTTAAGATTGTCAGTTTGTAACCGCGGTGTGTAAAGTCTACTTAAAGACTCTTGGGCTTAAAGATAATGGTTTTTAGAAAATAAATTAATGCGTTTTTAATCCCAACTATTATCTTTGGGTAAAAATTTCCACCTCTATTATAATAAAATAAAATGGGTAGACAAAGAGTGGTCGGGATCGCATGGGGATCTGAGTTAGATGTGTATGGGGATTTACATAAAGAGGGTTTTTAAATACAAATTCAATGCATACATTAGATTCCTAATGTAATCAATATTTCAATTAATTAAAAATAATTTGTGTTCAATACATACATTGGTTATACATTGGATTCCTAATCGTAATTAATTTTTAATTAATAAAAATTTAATAGGAAAAAAATATTTTGTGTTCAATACATACATTGGACGTTTTTGACACATATGGGATAATGGAGACATTTGAAAGGTCTCCTTAATAACATTTAAAGTGTTTACTTAACACACTAAATACACCTTTGACAAGTCTTCATCGATATTATGTATGATTTTGAAATATATTAAACCCTAAGATGTAAGCTCAAAATACGCTCGAGTATCAACCAATTTAAGATTGTCAGTTTGTAACCGTAGTGTGTAAGGTCTACTTGAAGACACTTGGGCTTAAAGATAGTTAATGGTTATTGAGAAATATATTAATGCGTTTTGAATACCAAAAATTATCTTTGGGTGAATATTTCCACCGCTATTATAATAAAACAAAATGGGTAGATAAAGGATCACGTGGGGATCTGAGTTAGATGTGTGTGGGGATTTGCAAAAAGAGGGTTTTTATACACAAATTCAATGCATACATTAGATTCCTAATGTAATCAATATTTTAATTAATTAAAAATAATTTGTGATCAATGCATACATTGGTTATACATTGGATGCCTAATCGTAATTAATATTTTAATTAATAAAAACTTAATAGGGAAACAATATTTTGTGTTCAATAACAAAATGGGTAGACAAATAGTGGTCGGGATCGCGTGGAGATCTGAGTTAGATGTGTGTGGGGATTTGCATAAAGAGGGTTTTTAAATACAAATTCAATTCATACATTAGATGCCTAATGTAATCAATATTTTAATTAATTGAAAATAATTTGTGTTCAATGCATACATTGGTTATATATTGGATGCCTAACCATAATTAAGATTTTAATTAATAAAAATTTAATATGAAATGAATATTTTGTGTTCAATATATGCATTGGACGTTTTTGACAACTATGGGGTAATGGAGACATTTGAAAGGTCTCCTAAATAACATTTAAAGTGTTTACTTAACACATTAAATATAGCTTTGACAAGTCTTCATCTATATTATGTATGATTTTGAAATATATTAAACCCCAAGATGTAAGCTTGAAATATGCTCGAGTACGTATTAACCAATTTAAGATTGTCAGTTTGTAACCATGGTGTGTAAAGTATACTTGAAGACTCTTGGGCTTAAAGATGGTTAATGCATGGTTATTGGAAAATAAATTAATGCGTTTTGAATCCCAAAAATTATCTTTGGGTGAAGATTTCCACCTCTATCTATTATAATAAAACACAATGGCAGGACAAAGAGTGGTGGGATCGATGCTGGGGATCTCGAAGTTAGATGGGAGCAGAGATAATACGATCTAGAGCATTTTGAAACTCCTTTTCAATGCCATTTAAAAGTATTACTTGATGAACTAAATGTTTTGTAATACAAATTCAATGCATGCATTGATATGTAATCAATATTTCAATTAATAATAATTTAATGAGCTAAACCTAAGCATTGGAACCACATAATTTGTGTTCAATTCATACACTGGTTACACATCGGATGCCTACTTTAATTTAATTTAATTTTTAATTAATAAAAATTTAATGGGCTAACTTTAAGTTTGTTCCTTTTATAACAATTAACAAAATTTATAACGGCTTCTCTTCCCAATCAGTTGTGGGATTTTGGATTGGGCTTTGTTTATATTAGACTAAACAAAACGTAAAGGAAGAAACCAAAACGTCAACTTCTGAACTTCCAATAGACCCGCGAATTAACTCCACCATCAAGTACCGCTTAAAACAAAGTCGGCTGCTCAACAACTAAACTCAACATCTCTGACTCCAGTGTCTCTCATCCTCTCCCAACAATTTATGATCCTTGAGATGGATTGCGACTGCCATGATGCACCACTCCTATTTTTTCAGGTAGGTTCTCTTTCGATTGTTCGATTTTTTTTCCCCCACAAACTTCTCCTTTCATTCATTGAACATTTTTTTTTTTTTTTAAACTTTGAACGAATTCAAATATGGGCATTTTCATTGCCTTTGGATTGTCAGTTTCAAGCATAAGATGACATTATGTGGAATCCAAAAAGTTCTTTCTACATGGTTTAAATAATAAATAATAAAACGCACAAACTGAATGATTGAATGCTTTTCTCATTTATTGAATTGAATACAGACTCTTCTTTTCAATACATAGTGAAATAACAACCATTTGTCTCCACGACTCCATTTTCTTCATTTTTAAGGTTAGGTTGCTAGCAATCTTTTTTTTTTCTCCCCCTTTTTTCTTTTGCAAAATGAATTCTATTGCTAATTTTATTGATTTACATTTTTTTTGTTACTCAATTTTGAACTAATAGTGCCACTTGACTGTTCCACACAAGCTCAAATGTTGTTGACTGAATGGTTGGTTTGCGCACACAGAAACAAACGAGAAAAAAAGCGATGGGCTTCGGACGTTAATGGTTCATGGTTAAATGGATTCACAAGGTAAATCCCCTAATTAATTCTCGATGAATGTTAACAATTGTAATCAGAAAGGTACATTATGAGAGTCGTCATCTTCTAAACCTTCTATCTCCCTCATTCAAAAAGTGAAACAATTTCGTTTCAAGTTTATTCCTATCCTAGGCGTTCACATTGTATGGAATGGTGTTGTTATCTCACTCTTCTTCAAAACCATCTCATTTGGTTTGCTAGATAATAAATGAAGGCATGGGCAAGACTCTGTGAAGCATGTCTTTTGTGCAACATTGAAGGTACACAAACATTTTCGAACTTCTCCTTTTCTCTGATAATGGTTCATGGCTCCATTGAATTAGGTGCATCCATTTGTATAATTCTATGTATAACTGTTCTTCTCTTATTTATTTTTAGCATCATCAATATTACAGTTCCAAATAAAAAATTCAACAAACATTTAAGAACACTTCTGCGTAATTTTTACTTTCTAACAGTAATCTTTAATTTCTTTTTGTATCATATTTACTGGCCAATCTCTCTGTAATGACAGTGATTTGAGTAAGATAATCATGATAAAAGAAAGTGAGATAAACGATGTAGCTTGAAATGCAGTCTTTCCCAAGGTATGACACATTGGAATCTTATTTAATGAATCTAGGAAGTTTAAAACTAGCGTTTCCCAGCTAAAACGACATTAAAGGATTCTTTTTGAGTAACGTCAGAATCCAGCAAAAAAAAATCAGAAACCATTCCAAAAACCCCCGGAATACCGACTCTTCTATCCTGAAAATAAATTACTCTATTTTAGAACGATGATCACTCATATTCCTTCTTCTCTCGGTGGCTTCCTCCTCTTCATCTGTACCTGATATGATTATGTTTTATCAGCTAGGTTCTTTGTTTGCATTGTGCAGAACACTTATCACATGAAGATGGCCTTTTCGGTACAATTGTTTTCGTGCATGTCTAATGCATACCGGGTTTAACTCTCGACTTCACTAAATGTTCCTTCCGAGTGTTGATTATTCACTAGCTTGAATCACATATGTTACAATTTGTAAATTTTCTATGTTCTTGGCTAAGCAATTTTTTTATATATATTTTGGTTTAGTTTTTTTCTTTTCTAATTTGTTGTTTTGTTGATGAATATGGAATTTGAATTATACTTCCGAAGTGTTTGTTATATTCTAATCGAGAATCTGTAAAGAACTATTGTTTGTTAGAGTGCCTCAACGAAGTAACTTTTTTTTTCTTAACTTCAGTCCAATGCCGAACTTGCGGCCGATCAAAACTTCGACTTGACCATAATTGGAAAAGGGTATAAACTCTAATCAAGAAGCACAACTCTAATCCCGTTATCTGTTTTCCTAGAGCTTTGACAAGGTTAGATTCATTATTTTATTTATAATTCTTCCTTTCTTTTATTTTTTCAAGAAAAGCTCTTCATAGTAACCATACACCTAAGTTGTCATTTCACCTAAACTAGATAATTACTTAAGCTCTCTTCATATTCATCCAATGTGAATTACCTCTGCCATGAATGTGTGGTTACAAATAATCCATACAATGTATATTTTGCTTTACATCAATTTGGAAAACATTGACGTTACTAATTTTGAGTTTTTTTAGACAACTTAGTCAATGTATTGATTCAAAGGTCCATTCTCTGCCATGAATGTCTGGTTACAAATAAATCATTTTAGGCTAATAGTTTGGTTTTTGGTTTTGGCAAGAGTTTGTTATTGGTTATGCATCCTATTAATATTGAGAACCATATTACCAACACTTTGCATTGTTACCTTTCAGATTCGAAGGTGTGATCCAACATCTAGGAATGGAAAATCCAGCTCCTGTTGTGAGCCTTTCTGAAGAAGAACTACGTACAAATGGAAGGGTTAAAATAGAAAAATTGAAAGAAATAGGAAGAGACGGGTCTTACAGGGTAAAACTTTATTTGGACATTTTAAATAATTTATCAATTGGTTGACCTTACTATCATAAAACAAGGGAAAATGTAAGAGGAAAGTTGTTTTTAAAAAATGTGTCCCGACTTGCAGAGTTGAAGTGAAAGACGACAATAAGTGAACTTCAAGGCACATGGGGTGTTGGTTGAAATGTAGAAACCAAATAGTGATTGAAACAGAGGTGAAGAGACATTGGATTTTGTGTGTTTATAGTATGTTTTTTCTTTCAAGAGATTTGCATGGTAGTAATAGTGTTAGTAGTTATCTTCACTTATGTGATTTTACTAAGCAAAGCAACTGCATTATTGCTCTTATGGTGATTTCCATGGAAATGGCATGCTTCCCTATTTTCTTTTTCATTTTCAAAATTATGTTTTTGTAAACTGTGTTTTAGATTCAAAACTTGATTATATATGAACTTTTGAGTTGAATAGGGACAACAAAAGGAACCGAATATTGGAAAGAGAGTATTGCAGGAATAGGTGTTTCCATGCCTTGCTGAGATAAACAAGGCATGTTTACTTTTTCATGGGGTTTTGTCTTTGTAGACTGTGAGTGTTTTTTTTTTAAAAAAAAAAAAAGAAAAAAATGATTATTTGGGGTTTTGTATGTGTGTTATGTAGGGTGGTAGGGTAGTATTCATTAAAAGGAGGTATTGTTAGCTAAATACCGAGGAGTACTTGGTTTTAGAAAGCTGATAGGCATATGCTTAGTGTACTGAAGGTCCTGTATTCATTTCCCAAGAATTTAGAAATCAATTGAAGTGGAAATAATGGTATATACATGTCCACTAAGGATGTCATTGTTAAGAAAAAGTTAGGGAAAAAACCAATGTAAACTTCATATACATTTCCTATGCTAGCTTTCAAATGATATTAGGTTGTAAATTGGAATTTGTTGAGAATTTGGACTGATAAAGAAAACCCGGATTAGGTTGAGATTTTATTAGAGAGGAGACAAGTGTTTAGTGAGTATGAAACACCTTTAATTGACGAGTCGAGCGTATTAAAACCACAATAATGGTGGTGTTCCATTTTTGACTTTCTGACTCTTGGGCTAATAAACAACTCATTACTCCCAAGGCTTCATGTTATAATTTTACTTTGTGACTCTTATAAGTGCAACCCATGTTTAATAAATTTCTTTGTAATGTACGTTTATGGTGTATGTATTTTTGAGAGTAGGTATTTTAAACTAGGAGCTGTATTTTCTGCTTTGTTTTGCCATTATTAATTAACTTGAGTATAAAGCTTTGTACTATAACGGTGCAACTATGTGTTTAACAAAGAAAGGGAGGTAGCTTCTTTGTTTTATGCCCGCCCTCTATGTAAGTAAATTAGTAAACTGGTCATCTTTCCAAATGCTCATTGGCTCTTGCACGTGGTAATTGATGGCTTTATTTAATGATTTCCTCCTTGAACTTTGGGGATGTGAAGAGGACTCCCAATAAGCATATTGGTTACTTGCCCAATATTTCTGTGAGTGAGCGAGCTTTCCTGGTGGGCAAAGTATGTTACCTAATTCAGTTGGTTTCTAAACATTTCTGGGTGGGCTGAGTAGGCAAAGCAGATCAACTTCATGGTTTTGTCGGCAGAAGGCCATCCAAGAGTGTTTAAAGGGAATGAACTTGCTATAATGGAAATCAAAATACAGATCCCTACCATAGAGGTTTTTAATACCATAACTCTTCTTTATCATAAGAGAGAAGGAAACCGCAACTGCTCATCTAAATATTTTGCTAAACTGTTTATCTTTCCTATTTAGCTCTTTTGAGCTTTACATCGAATTTATACCAATTTAATCAGGAAATGTTTCCATTAATTATATGTTTCCATATACTCATACTTATACAGTAACCGAAGGCAGAGATGTGAGGCAACTTAACCTTGCATGGGCATGGGATTCTAAACACTTTTTAATATAACTTTCAAATAAATGTCGCACTCTTGCTTGCCCCTCTAAAGTCTCAGCTCCTCATCTCCTCAACTCCAACTCTAATCTTTACTCTCTTCATATTTGTTATCATGTAATCTCTCTCTCTTCTATCATGCTCACTAATTTTCTGTATGTTTCTTTCGACAATTTTCTAGGGCTTTATTTTTTGGGAAGGGGATTCGAGAGAGGATGATTTCCAAGAAACTTGGGATACACATGTAATGATCGAGAAATTGTCAACCGGTGATGGATTGGATGATTTCCCGGATTACACCCCTTTCCTCCCTCGAACCCCTCACTAATTGACACGAGGAATTCACTTCATCCACCACCACAACAAAGCATTGAGTATCCTTATTCCCTCAAATTTTTATGCTACTTATTTTTCGATTTAACTTCTTTGGGAAATTTGTGGCACTTTATGCCTCGACTTCTTATCTCCAATTTGCGGGTGAAGGTAGATGTCTCTTGTTTGGTTTCATGCACCATTACACTAATAATTTTGTGGACTATTCAATCTATACTTTTAAAGTTCGTTTTTAAGGTGATATTTTTATTAGAACTTGTTGTCATTGTAACTAACAACAACAACTGAAAAGGTTGTCTGTCGACAACTTATGCTTGCTCATGTTTCTCATTACGTGGAATGCCGGATTTGTTTTATAATATAGGATTTAATTTCAGTTTTGGTTATAAGATTGCTTTGCAGATCTTTCATAATTTTGTAGTTTGTACTTTGTACTAATCAATTTGTGATTATTGGTGTCTTATCCCTCAAAAGGTTGCTTCTAAATGGACTGGTAGTTTAGGTACAAATGAATTTTTTGAAATCTTTATGTTTTTTGTTCTCAGGAAAGGGTTAGCTCATTTTAACACAAGCAAGGGTATGATTTTTTCTGTAATACATATTCTAAATCAGTTACTTTGTCTTTCATTATGCAGAAGCACTTATCAAATGGAAAATCTCCTTTCAAATAGACACTAACATAGTTTACCATCAACTTCAGTTTCTTTTAAATTTGCTTACCCATTTTAATTACATAATTCAAAATTTTGTTTGAACAACTTATTTTACTTGGTTCAGCAAATCTTAATTTTATTTTTCCTTTCATAATTTGAAAAGCCAGATTATACTTTAATTGAATTTTTTTATTGCGATAGTCAGATGTAATTTCTCATAGGGTCAATCCCTTATTTAAACGGTCAATTGGT
This sequence comes from Coptis chinensis, assembly GCF_015680905.1. Lineage (NCBI taxonomy): Eukaryota > Viridiplantae > Streptophyta > Magnoliopsida > Ranunculales > Ranunculaceae > Coptis > Coptis chinensis. Next base: position 116,167,277 of record NC_141458.1, on the reverse strand, counting down.
ATTGTTTGTTTAATCTATCATTGCTAACGTTTGTAAGGTATCCTCAGTCCTTTAAACTAATGGCGAACAACCAATTGAGTCTATTTTTTTTTCAAGCATCTAAGATATTGTTGTTATCTTACAGTCCGTATGAGAAAATACCCCAAACATTTTTATGTCTCTGAGTAAGAAAATGAAGCAAAGTCCTTGCTGATTGATATTAACTTAATTATTTATTTTTTGGGTTTACTTTTTGCAGGTTCAAAAAGGGAGTTAAATCGCGTGGTCAAGCTACTGAAACACAGAGGGACATAGAGGGTTTCGAATGGTGGATCATGGGAATGTACAAATGGTAGTACTTTGTTTTCCTTATTAGTGGTACTAAGCATAGACAAGTATTTGAAAAATTTACACAACTCTAGATGTAAATTCTTTGATAGGTCGTTTAAAGGTATAATTTAACAAATGAACATGTGAACAATACACGGCGGTTTTCTAGCCACGCGTTTTCACAGAGAAGCTAACAAGGTGGTTGATACCTTAGCAGTTAGCATCTACTTGCTGGAGTTGGGACAAACTGATGGTGTTTGCATATCCTTTTCTCAGATAAAATTGCAACTCAATTTAGAAATGATACTCAAGACATGATATTTGATAAAACAAACTTATTCATTGTGTTTTCTTAGGGCATCTCCAATGGGGGGTGTAAAATTACACCTCCACCTAGGCTCTACACCTCTAATTGTATACTATTGTATAGCTTATAAATATCCACACTCTATACTTTCCAATGGAGAAGTGTAAAAAAAATAGATTTTAAACTCGGACGCCACTTTAAGTGGCGTCCCAGTTTAATGACGTCCGAGTTAAAAAATTACTTTAGAATTAAAAAGGGACGTTACTCCAAGTGACATCCAAAAATTATTTCACTCAGACGTCAGTTGCTCAGTTCGAGTGTCGCCCGGGCTTTTTATTAACTAATAGCGAGAGGGGAATTCCCCACCCTCTTTATTAGCTAATACACTATTACCTACGGTATAGCACCCCCATTGGAGAGAGTTTTTTTATATTTGGGGTGTAAAATTTCCACTTTATACGGTTTACACCCCCTATTGGAGATGCCCTTATAGCAGGGATTTTCATTTCACCACAGCTTGAGTTTTGCCAAAAAGTAAAAGAAAAAATAAAAAAGAAAAAGTATTGATTGTATGGCAAACATCAAGTGTTAAAGGTTTTTCTTCATTCCTTTTCCAGTGGTGTAAATTGATTGAATGGAATGAAATATCTTTTCTTTAGCAGAAGAATATGTAAACCAAAGTTCTCAATTTGAAACTCTACCAGTGTTGAAGAATAGGTGGTATGAAAAAGTGTGTTCAAACTTAATCACTGCCTATATATAGCTTCATGGGTGCTACAATTGAGGGGGAGGGAGATAGAAAGACATTGCAAGTAGGAATATTACACTTTTACATAGATACCATGAAACATCTTTTGTTGCCTCACTACTACAAAAATGCAATAAGATAGTGTTTATTTAATAGCAGTTATAAAAAAACGCTATGCTTTTATTGGGATAGCGTTTACTTATCGAGCGCTATCAAAATTTTACACTGGGCCAACTTACAATTGTGTTTGGATGAATAGCGCTACATAATTGATTACGTTTTGGGCCAATTGCTATCTTCTATTGCCGAGGGGCCCAATTTAAGCCCGCTAAAAATGAAAAACCCGACCAATTTTTAGCTCGGCGCCCTTTTTTGACTCAATTTTCTTCTTTCCGAATTAAGAACTAAAAAAGGAAAACAGCCACCACTGTTTTCTCTCTAATCCAAACCCTCCAATCACCCCACCACCACATTTATCTCCACCGACCCATCAATTCATTCCTTCTCTTCATCTCAAAACAAAGCCAAAAAGTTTTATCGGATAAACCCAGTCGTCAAAAGTCGGAGAAAAGGTTGCTAAGAAAAGCTAAAAACAGATTATAAATGTACTCATCTTCTCTTTCATAAAAAAACCCCATGTTTTCATTTCCATCTTTATTTTTAACAAATAAAAATTTGTCTTTTGAATTTTTGTTAAAAATTGTGTCTTTGTTAAAGTTTTTTGAATTTTAGTTCCATTTCAAATCTTAGTTATTTTGTCTTTATTTCAATTTTACTTCAATTGTTTTTTTTTCTTGTTTGTGTACTGGGTGTTCAGGTGAATTGAGTTTGAAGAAATTAAGCCAAACAACGTGAACATCTCAAGCCTGAATATTTTGGTAAGTTCATCAAATTCATCCATCTTCTCATATTTGATTCTAAAATTATATGTTATTGTACAAAGTCAAACTCCAACTTAGTCGTCTGATGATTATTTGTGAATTTGGGTTTTGTGTTAAATTGTACAAAGTCAAACTCCAACTTAGTGTTAAATTGCTTTAGTGAATTATGAACTGTAGTGTTTGTTATTGGTTTGTATATTTGATATTTTTAATTAATCATGAATTGGCACTACAAAAGAAACGACTTTACCCGACCGATTTTAAACCGATAAGAAGACCGCCGGAAAATGCTCGATCGGCATAGGCTTCTGGCGGTTCAAATTAGTCAGAATAGGCCATCGGCGTTGATAACCTTTGTCGATGAACATTCCAACAGTTTTAGACACTACTTCTAGGATCTCGCATAGGAGTCATATACAGATGTAGTGGATTAAGTGATGGATGCATAGGAGTCTCACTTCCCATACCATAAGCGTGGTGTCTCACTGTTGAAACAGAAAAGGTCAGGAAGCTCAACAAACAAACCAGCTTTTAAGAAACAGATAACTGACAACCAATTACATATTATTACCGATATGGAGTTGAAACAACAATATTATCCCTAATATTTTTGAAAATGTTGCCACGTGAAACTTTGTAGAGGTTTTCAAGGAAAAGGGGGGACTAAGCAGTTCAAAAAATTGAAAGCAACAAATTACTGTGGAATTCTAAATGAAACAAAGAAGATTGAACAATAGCAAATGGCCCTATTATCTCAGCAGTGATAAAAAATAACCATACAGTAGCCACAAATTATCGAAGTTCGAAGGTATAGAATTGTTCAACTGCCACAATGACTATAGAACTATTGTAATACGCTTTGGGGATGACAAATGTTGCAGCTAAAGTATGAAATCAAGTTAGAGAACCATCACAAAAAATATAACTGAAAATGAACAGATAGTGAAACCTGTATACAATGCACTTGAAAGCATATATGTAATAGAGTTTCAAAGGAAAGTAAGAGGGTTATGATTATCTAAATAGGCCATCCGAATTGCGTCTGTATTATTGTCTTTATGCGTGTAATATGCAGGAAATGCATGACAAACACATTAACAAAGACATATCAGATTTGTCATTTTTAACATAGCAAAATGAGGTGGCAGATATATATACTACATTACTACTACTAAAGCGCCCACTAGATGTACGACCATGGATGGGTATTGTTTATTTCCATTAGCCACAAGGACTGCGAAATCCATCTATGGGAAATTAGATAAAGATTAATTAGCTCTTTGTTAGAGCCAAACACAACAGCTGGATAAAGTTCCTTGGGTACCAAAACAGTGAAGGAAATCAAGACTAGAGAGTAAAAAGGCCAACTATGTGCAAAATCCACCACACGAGGCTAGGGGATAACTACAATTGTTTATAGCCCGATATGAAAATGAAAAAATAGATTAAATTTAGATATCTGATTCAGGATTTATGCTACTTCTACAAGAATTTATAATGGACATTTCCTTTGTAAACATTAAGGAAACAAAAAAAGTATATGTCAAAAGCTCTATAAACCTGATTGTGGTGAACTTAAGAGAAGTGGACAACATTATGAAACCGCCCCATTGTTCATTTCTTGGATGTCAACAAATTTGTGTATGTCACTCCGTTTCTGTTTCTCAAGGGGAAGGTTTTCCCTGTGCACATTCAATACAATTAGTAGTAGACGGAGAGAGTTTAAATATCTAAACATTCTTCAGACTTTTTTATTAAGCAAGGTGAAGGGAGAAAAGAAATTACAGCTGTTATACAATTCGAAAGTGTAGGACTTTGTCATTTAACACATTTGAAAGTTGAATCACATTAAAAAAGGGAGATCAAGATGTTGGGAAGTGTTTTTACGATGACTTGGCAATAAAATTGGTCGATGGGATTGAATCTGGCACAAGCAAAACCAACCTCACCTAATATCCTTCTACTTTTCAGTATGAAGAAGTACCTTCGCAATGGAATCATGGAATAATTGACCTCAGCAATAACAGTTGTCTCCTCATGAACTGCAATTTCAATTATCTCACCAAACTGCGAAGTAGAAGAAAAGCTCATGTTGGTGACTATCATTAAAACACTGAACACTTCAGATTAAAGACGTTTTACTGATCCAACAAGTGTTGAATGACCCCCAAATCATGTAAGAGCCACTAGAGTCTCGAGCTGGTGAGCAAGTTGCCACAAACAACTGTCAACAAAATAAAAAAGAATAGATACAAAATTCACAAACCCATTTTCAATCTCTAAATATATAACGGAGAATTAGATTTGAAAACACCTAATTATCACCGCCACGAAACATAATGGGAAAGAAAATATCGAAGAAATGAACACGAAGGTATATTGTATCATGAAGGAACTATAATCATGGTATTGCATAAGGGACAAGCTTAATCGGGCAGATAGAATCAATCATATAACAGCTCGATGATGACAAGAATATGACTCATGATATACTTGCCTTGCCTCTCTCAGTACTAGCTCCCACGGTGCCTCACCAAGACTCATGTTGAATGCCCCGGATAGCAAATAAGATGAGCACCTGGTATCCAGTCATAGTAACTTTAATATTAGCAAGCAAGCAAAACATTTAACAGAGAAAAGATCTACGTTTATACTGTGAGAGTTTTAAGACGAGAATAAAATATGATGATAATAATAATGACGATGATGATAATAATAAAAACGAAAACATACAATTAGAAGACCACTAGCACCAGAGAGCTAAGTTTGCACTAAATTAAGAATACTTCTCTCAACCAAAAGTTTGTATTACTACAAAAGGTCAAAACCCCCCATTCATCTTGCGAAAAGAGAAACTATCCAACACAAAATAGAACCAGTTGAAGCCTGACCACATTAAGCATCACTAACTAGATGGCTGCAAAAATAGTTTTGACATTGCTGTAAACGATTTTGGTGAATGACATATACGGAAGCACACACCAGTAAAACAAAGGTTAGAAGATGTCCAATTCATCAGCTTGGCCTAATTGTCCTGAGATCATGGTATTATGCATCTTCCAGAGGTCGACTAAACACCAGATATATATTGGTCACAGACCAGGCGGTCCAGGCCAGTATCACCATAAGTGGATGCAAAGTATCAGAATGAAGTTTCTTTTGTTAATTCCTACATATATAATAAGTACCTGTATCCACAACAGTAGGTCTATCACCAGAAGTGAAGTTGTCAAATTCCTTGAAGGAAATATCTCCAGGTGCGTTGATGTCAAACAGATGCACCTGCCGATCATCAAAAATGAAAGTGTCTAAAATTCATCAAACTACATGCCCTAGTTATCAAAGGGCCTAAATGACACCATGGTAGCATAATTTAAGCTGACTTATCGAAATTAATTCAAATACCTTCCCATTGCTCGGCCCGGTAGTTCTCCATCCGTTCCAAATATACAAATACCGGTATTATACAACCTCCCACCACATTGTTCGGTATAGATCCACCAACTATAGTGATCCCTTTATTATGTGCAACTTCCGATAGCATCTTGAATGATGGTGATACATTTTGTCCCTAAAATCCTCGGTAAAATTTAAGAAATTATCACTTGCATAAGGACAGGTTCACTCGGTTCCACATTTCCTGCATTTTAAACTCCCACATGAAGCAATGATGTAGAAAACTACCATGCATATGTAAATACTAAATACTCTTGTGAATCACACATTAGTTTGATGCTTGGTATTTGGAAGAGATATGCCTACCGTTAACGACTCTCGTAGAACCGTTGGGTACCCATTGAGATTGCCCGATAGATGGTCGATTATACCCGGACGGACATAATGTGTTGGGAACTTCCTACGGCACGAATCCGTCGAGTATTCTTTATGGCCTCGGTCGGGTAAACTCGTTTTTTGGTAGTGTGGGGTGTTTTATGCGTTATGTTGAATCATTTGTAATTAGTGAATTATGAATTGGGGTTATGTAATTTTATGCCAAAATTATTAGTAATTAGATAACATTTGAAACATGCATAATTAAACTAGTTTATATTTTTTTTTTCTTGAGAAAAGGAATAGAAAATTTCATCATTTGGTCGCGGTTCCGCATGTTTATGCTTTCGTCTCTATTGCCAATAATTTATAGCCTATATGAATGATTACTGAATTTCAATTTTTCAGTTTTTGATTGTAGCTTTCTTTTATTTTGGTTGTACTAATAACTAGTACTATTGGTGGTTCATGTTTACTTAATCTATGGTTCAATTGTTGCTGGTTCAAGTTTTGATCGTTGATTTATGTGATAATGTGTTCTAGTTTCAGCAATGTAGTTTAGCGTGCTGATGTAGGTGTAGGTTAAATAACTATGGAAGTGGTTTAGCGACTTAACTCTTTTGCTTATGTCAGATCAGATTTGAAGTTAGGAAGTGGTAGCATAATGATGGATAAAGCTTGGGTCCATTGGCAGAGGTTCTGAAAAGAAGTCCTTATATTGCCTTTCATAAAATTTGACATATATTTACCACATTTAGTAATTTCTTTTTTGTTTTTCTTCTATTTTGTTTGGTTTTGTTTTGTTTTGTTTTTTTTTTATAGAAATGAAGTAGAGTATAGAAAAGCGGCTGAGAACTTTGTGGAACTTGCTAAAACTAGAACTGGAGAAAAGAAATTGAGATGTCCTTGCAAAGTATGTCAGAATTTTTCGGCCGTGGAGATGATAACAAGGTCGTCGAACACTTGGTGATAAATGGTATGGATATGACGATACTACTTGGTTTTGGCGGGGGAGCCACTAGATGCAGTGCAATCTGGTATAGAAACCACAGAGACACATGAATTATGTGAAGCCGCATTTAAGCATGACGATGCTTTCAAACAAAGGGATTCTTCAAGAAGAGAATGGGTGCAGAGTTTGAAGAGTTCTTTGAAAATGCTGAACTCCCTCTATATCCAAGTTGCACCAAATACACAAAGTTGGCAGCAACAGTTGTCTTGTACAAGCTTAAAGTTACGCATGGTGTTTCAGATAGTTTTTTTTATGGGCTTCTAAGGGTATTGCAAGATATGTTACCAGCGGGGAACACCATTCCTGACTCCTCATACTCGGCATACTCGTTAATCAAAGAGTTTCAACTCGAAGAGAAAAAGATACACGCTTTGTGTTAACGATTGTTATCTTTTTAGGGATTAGAAAATTGACGAAAGTGTCCAAAATGCAATTCTTAGCGATGGTTTGTGGATGAGAAGACCAATGAGATTAAGAAAGGTGTTCCCCAAAAAGGTGTTAAGGTATTTTCCTATAATACCAAGGTTTAAAAGAATGTTTCAATTGCCAAAGATGGCTGAACATTTAAGGTGGCATCACAACAACAAGAGTACAGATGGTAACATGCGACACCCAGTAGATTCTGAGGCATGGCAAGAAGTTGACAAGAAATGGCCATTGTTCTCAGCAGAGCCACGCAACCTTAGACTTGGTCTTGCTGCTGATGGAGTTAACCCATTTAGTAATCTTAGTTCAACGCATAGTTGCTGGCCAGTCATGTTGTGTACATACAATCTCCCGCCATGGCTATGCATGAGAAAGGAACATTTGATGCTAGCATCACTGATTCTGGAAAAAAGCAACCTGGAAATGAAATCGACGTATATCTACAACCACTTATCAATGATTTAATGGAGTTGTGGAATAAAGGAGTGGAGGTTTATGATGCATTTACTAAGACTATCTTCAACCTAAAGGCAGTACTAATGTGGACTGTGAATGATTTTCCCGCCCTTGGGAACTTAGCCGGTTGCACAACAAAAGGTAAAACTGCATGCCCTACTTGTGGTGTTAATACAAATTCAATGTGGTTGCCCTTTAGTGGTAAAACAGTTTACATGGATCATAGATGTTTCCTCCCGCCAAATCACTCATTTCGAAAGAAAAGAAGATGGTTCAATGGAAAGCATGAATATCGGGAGAAACCTAAAGTTATGTCTGGTTCAGAAATTAAGGTTGTGGTGGACAAAATAGAAAATGACTTTGGAAAAGATGAAAACAAAACGAAGAAGAGGAAGAGGGAAGAACATGTTCTAATGTGGAAGAAGAGGTCAATATTTTTTGATTTGCCTTATTGGGAGGTAATGTTTTATACTTTCCACATATATATATATTTTGAAGTAATTATCTAGAAGCCTAGGTTAACCACTCTGAACTCTATGCCCTAAGATGTCTATAACAACTCTGTCACTACATACTATCCATGCTTGTGTTGAAAATATAAAATGTACCATTGTAGAATTGTACTTGTCAATTAAATTAAGTGTTCAAACCTCTACTCCATACTACCTGAGGTTGAACCAAACCCAAGTATGCTCTAGTTATGTGCCTGGGGCAGTATATTTTTAACAAGACCCCTGCTGAATTACTAAAGGCCTTAGGAGTTTTAAATAATTTTAAGACACATTGCGACACTGTTTGATACTATTTAGGTGGAATCTGACTCGACTAGTGTGGAAATAGTCTAAGGGGAGTAAGGGCCACAGGCTACGCTGATGGGCAGATTCAGTTCACTAAAATGAACTGATATTTTGGCCTAACTAGAAATGTATGACCTTATGACACTTGCATTATCATGCCCCCCATTGCACCCTCTAGAGTGTACTGCATGCCCCCATACTCAGTGGTCCTCCACCCTCTTAGATACCCTAGGTAAGCCAACTTTATTTTTTTTGAGCAATATTAATTTTTTTCGAATTTTTCAGTATAATCCTTTGCGTCACAATGTGGACGTAATGCACCAAGAGAAAAATGTGTGCGAAAGCATTATTGCCACATTATTTAATGTGAAGAACAAATCAAAGGACCATCTTAAGTCTCGCCAAGATTTGCAACAGTTGGGAATTAGGCATGAATTGCATCCAGAAGTTCGTGGCAACAGAACTTATCTTCCACCGGCACCACACACACTATCGAAAGTTGAAAAAAAGATTTTTTGCAAGAGATTACAAGATTTAAAGCTACCTTATGGCTATAGCTCAAATATCGGGAGGGTTATATCAGGGGATGAGTTCAAGATTTCAGGTCTCAAGTCCCATGATTTCCATGTTTTAATGCAACAATTGTTGTCTGTTGCGTTAAGGGGGCTTCTTCCGAAAGGACCGAGGACTGCAATTTTTCACTTATGTGCCTTTTACAATGAATTATGCAAAAAAGTCGTTAATACGGAGAGACTAAAAAAGCTCGAGAGAGACGTTGCAGAGACTTTGTGCATGTTAGAAAGGTTCTTCCCTCCATCCTTCTTTGATATTATGATCCATTTAACAATTCATTTAGCACGAGAAGCACGGCTTGGTGGACCAGTTCATTTGCGTTGGATGTATGCTTTTGAAAGGTGAATTTATACTCATTCATAAAACGTTAATGATTATATTCCACTACTTGTTTCTTATTTACTATTGATGTTATTTCTTGTCTTTAGATACATGAAAGAGTTGAAAGGATATGTCAGAAACTTTGCAAGACCTGAGGGTTCCATTGCAAAGTGCTATCTTGCGGAAGAGGGCATGAGATTTTGTAGTGAATTTATGAAACAAACCGTTGAGATAAGTACTCGCCGAAGTAAAAATGATAGTTTTGCAAGTGATGCAATACTTGATGGTAGGCCGAATTCTAGAGGAGTTTCGATTAGATTAAGTAAAGAAAGGTTACATGCTGCCCATCTATATGTGTTGTTCAATACAGCTGTAGTCGAGCCATATTTTGAGTGAGTATGGTAATAATTATTGAAATTTAGAGTTTTGAAAAGACGTACCTTAATTTTCTTTTACCATTTTTCTTTGGTTAGAAAGCATATGGATGAGCTACGGAAGCAAAACAAACAACTCTCAAGAAATGGAAATTTGTTGTGGAAGAGACATGTAGAAAAGTTTTCTGAATGGCTACGTGAGAAGGTTCAGTTGTGACTTTTGTGTATTTGCGTTACCCTTTTTACATATGTAGATAATAATCGCGGATACTTATGTATGAATTTGGACAGATTGTAGAGGACACTAGTGAGAATATCTGTGAGACATTAAAGTGGATTGCCAATGGACCGAGGGAAGTTAGCAATGTCGATTCTTCATTTATTGTCAAAGGTCAACGCGTTACCACAAGAAAAGTGCTTAGAAGTCCAACCAAAATAGTGGTGTTTCACTTGAGTCAACAACTATGTGTAGATCTAGTTCAAAGGACAGAAACCAAGTCATGAACAATGTTTCTTACTATGGGGTCATCAAAGATATAATTTTGCTCGACTACATTGGCTTCCAAGTGCCTTTTTTTTTGTGATTGGGCAAATGTAGGAAATGGTGTCAAGGTGGAAGATGGATTTACTTTGGTTAACCTCCATCAAGGACAACGCCAGTTCGAAAAAGAACCATTCATTTTAGCATCACAAGCGAAACAGGTCTTTTATTCAAGGGACAACAATGATTCCAATTGGTATGTTGTATTACAATCCCCACCAAGAGGGCGTCATGACTTGGATATGTATGAGGAGAATGTCGATATATTCTCAGGACCACTAGATGTTTCGAGAATTGACAAGAACATTGATGATGAAGATGGTAGCTATGTTAGAAAGGACTGTGAGGGAGACTATGTGTAGTGCATGTACTTTCAGCAATTTAGTAAAACATTTTTTGTATTAATATTTTCGGCTATGAGTTCTGGTTGTTTAGTTCTGGTAGTTTTTCCTATTAATATTAGTATTTGATTTGTTTGGCACTTCGGTTGTTTATTCATCTTAGTATGAGTATTGGTTGTTTGTTTTTATTAATATGTGTTGTGATTTGTTTTTGGTACTCTCTCCTATCTTGTTCATATCAATTTTGTGTCTTGATGTTTTCTGCCACATTATGCATCGTTGACATTTCAGGATTTTGACAAGGACATAAAGACACTTCACTTCAAACAAAATGTCGAAAGCGGAGGTAAGACTTTTTGTTGATAATGTTTGTGTATACACATGTTTCTCATTTAACAGAATTTTTGTTGGCATGTTGACAGAGTTCAAAACAAGCTAAGAAAAGGAAACTTAATGAAAGACTAGCTATTGTAGCTGCTCTTAGGAATACATCAAATGTTGGGATACGCATATCAAATAGAAGTGATGGTAGTCTACCACACTCAGCCTCTCAAGCCAATGAGTCCCACTTGTCAAAGAAAAAATTGTGTACCTTAGAGAAGTCTAACTCTAAGAAGAATAAGGTAAGCACACCTATCTTCCTCTCCTTTTCTTCCTTATGCAACTGGGCACTGAAGCCGTACTAGTCCTAGTTAGTTTGGCACATGTCTGAGTCTCCATGAATAGCCGCTAACTAGTAGTTAGTGCTTCCCCGTGATGTTTGCTATATATTCGGCTTTCGTAAGTATGTATGAGACTCCTAGTATAGGTCTAACTTACCCTACCGGGTCGGTGCCTTTAGGTAACTCTCAGACTGGTTATTTGCAGCACACACACACACACTAGCATTCCCAATATATGTAGTTGCACTTTAATCTTAATATATAACTGCTGCCTTTCACCTAATTCATTCCCAAGTTTAAGGGTGTTTTATGTTAACCTTTATGTTATATTCTTTAAATTCGTGAGTATAAAGGGAGCAACAACTAAACGATCTAAGATGGGTAAAATGCCCATCCGAGATACTAACGACTCAGATTCCAATCGATGGGGACTTTAGCAAGGAAGAAGATGCCCATGATTTCAATGAGGACGCATTTGACATAGTCCCAAATTCTTACTCTCGTGGCAATAGAGAACCCTTCTTCAAATGAATCTCACAAATAAAAAAAAGACGGGATTCTACAAAGTCTAAGGTGTTGTTTAATTATGTTTTGCTTAACATTTTTGTTTATATATGTTAGATTTTTTGTGTTTCCTTTGTTAAGTATTGTTTATAATTTTCATTAATCTTTTGTATTCCTTTAATGGGGTTTTATCACGAGTTTCAAAAAGTTGTTAAAAGATCTAGGACAAAAAGGAATTCTTCTCACGACTTAAGTGATAAAGATCTTGACGATGAAGATTATTGTAATGACGAGGATGGAAGTAAGACTACTACCAACCGAGCCAAGTTTAAGGGGCCATTGACTGAAGAAGAGAGTGAAGGAGATTCTAGTGATGAAGGTGATGCTATCGACTCTGGTGATGCTATCGACTCTGATGATGCTATCGACTCGGATGCAGAACTTGAAAGTAGTAATCCTTCTTCCAAAGAATCTCACCTATCAAGCAAGACGCTAAGAGGTTCTCGTAGATCCAAGGTAATGGCGACTGATAGTGGATCTAAGTTAGCGGTGACCTTTAATGCGAATGGGCAGCCTGTAGGAGAAAATTCAGAACAATTTTCTTCTCATTTGGGAAATATTGCATCTGAGATGGTGCCACTAACTTTTAGTGATTGGAGAGTAATCAAAAAAAGGGTACAAAGATCTGTATTGGCAATCGGGTCTTGGTAAGAACGATTTTTTTTTTACTTTGCTTTTCAGTAAATATATATAGTTATTATGATGTTCTTATTATATATGTTTAATTTGTTGATGGTGGGGTTGTCAAAACATTTCACGTATTATTTCTTATTTCTTGTAGCAAAAATTTATCTTGGATGAAGGGCGCAGAACTTATGCCCTCCAACAAATTGGAAGGTTGTGGCGGGCACATAAATCAAGATTGAGGGGAAAGATCAGAGTTTATAGAAAAAAGAAAAAGGACATTGCACGTCTCCAGCCTGAAGACTGTGATGATGCAGAATGGGAGATGTTTGTTAAACAAATGTCAAAGAGAAAGTTCATTGTGAGTTATTTTGGTGATACTTTGAATATACTCATATTGTGAAATGTGTTATTTAAGTCTTTTGTATTGCAGCTGAAAAGTCAAAAGTTTCAAGAAATTAGGGAAAAGCAAGATCTCCCACACACATGTAGTAGACAAGGCTATGCACGCCTAGAGTTCCAAATGGTAATTAACTATCAAATTTGTGCAACTTTGTTTTTGTGTATGTATCTTGATTGTGGATATTGTTATCATGTAGCAAAAAGAGAGTCCGAGTCCCTCGTCTATAACTAGAGTTGATGTTTGGTGCAAAGGACACACTAAGAAAAATGGCAAACCATCAAATAGTAGAGTTGCGGAACGAATGGTATGTTTAGTTATATTTTCTAACCGTAAGTATAGCCATAAATATCATCGATTTTGTTGAGCTTCACTAATTTCTCTATTAACATACATATCAAATGTGATTGCTATAGGAAAAAAATAAAAGAAATTAGAAATGCTAAAGATCGATTCTCATAACCACTCAATACAAAATGATGCTCTTTCACAAGTACTTGGACCTCGATCGTTATGGTCGTGGTGAGAGGTAAAGGAGCAGGAGTAACTCCTTCAAAAGTAGGTGTGGTGTCACAAAACAAAGAGTTGGTCACCCAACTTCAGGAGAAGGTACTAACGGTTGAGAAGGATATGGCTCAAATGACCAATTTGGTGAATACTCAAAATGAACTTATAAGAAACTTAATTGCTTCTCTGAATATTCAAAAGGCAAGTGATGATGTACAAGTATTGTACAATAGCTTATTTGATATTTGTTGTCTTGCTAGAGTAATTTGAACCGACAATCTTAATATATTTTTCTAGGATGAAAGTCCAAGTTGTGACTGAGCAAGTGATACAGTCAACTATTGCTCCAATTACTTCACTTTCGCAGGTATTTTTTTTGCCAGAGATATTTTTTTAGAAAGATGAAAAATGAATATACACTACAAGAATACTGAGTATTTGCCACGGCCATTAACCGTGGCTAAAGACTTTTTGCCACGGTCAAAAGCTGTTGCACGACCATAGCCAATGCGCCTGTGGCTAACTTTTTGCCACGGCTAATGGCTGTGGCCAAAGCTTGCCTTTTTCCCACGGTTTTGAACTGTCCCAAGAGCCGTGGTAAATAATCCTTTTGCCGCAGTTGATGTCCGTGGCTAATCCTTACATGAACCGTGGGTATTTATTTTGTGCTAATTGAGTGTATTGTTTGGCCACGGTTTAAAGCCGTGGCAAATGTTTTAAGATATTTAAAAAAAAAATGGTCTCACTTTTTTATCATGCTTGCTGTTCATACAACAATCTAAGAAAACCCAATTGAACAATAATTCTCAACAATTAAACATGGATTTCATACACAATATGTATTGTACATATCATAGAACCCATTAGCAATCAAAACTTGCATAAATAACAAATATAAGAAATTGGAAATATACTATTAAGAATGACTCCCAAAAAATATGAAAACATCACTATAAACGGCACCTAAACTCGTTGGACTATGTTCCGAGCCATATATACACAATGCATCAACTATTTCTGATCAAAATCTACATATTTTGGTTCGCTTCTCTGTACCTCATCATGTATCTTGTCGTAGAGAGTAGGCTTTGAAAATATATCTACAGCCATATAAAAACAAACATTAGAACTTGAACTACATATATTCTCATAGAAAATTGTGTGATATAGCAATTCAAATATAACGAAAAATCACTAACCATTACGTGTTGTAACCGTTGCCAAAGTCATAATTGTAATTAGTCGTTGACACCAACTTCTTTGCTCAACTTATATTTCAAACGCCTAGGTGAGTCAATCCAAATGAGATATAATAAAAGCCAAAATCATGGAATATGAAAACTGTAAAAGCCACCCTTATTTATAGTTTCGGTTGAGAGAGAGGAAATGAATGTGTAGAATTCAATCCAAGTTCTGTTACAATACCATACTAGCAGGTATTGTTCAAAGGTACATACTCTTCATCTTATAGTTCACCTAGGCAGTTACAACATCAACCAAGGTCTGGTATTGCCTTTGGTAAGTTCTCATTTGAATTAGGTAGGTCAAAATATCTAATAGACCTGCTATCATGCATTCACTTGCAATTTACTAGAAAGGTTAGTTCTAGTAGTAAGTTAACTATACTAACATCATTATAACCTAAGAATGAATGAAAAATCCCAAATACATGCATCATACTATAATGCAAACCAATATACCTATTTGCTTTTCCGGATTCCTAAGTGTAAATGTGAGCTTCAGGCACACTACAAGAATACAAACAGAAAACAAGCTATAGTTAAGCTCAAAACAAAAAAATGAACTTACTTAAAATGAAATATAGTGGAAAGAAAATTTGGGCCAAGTACACTAACGTCATTCTAAAGCTTCAAACTAATGCTAATAGCAAGCATCAATAAGCTCACAGTTCACACAAGATATTTATGGGAGAAAGACACAAAATAAGGCATAGGATTTCGTAACAAACTTCATAATAATGATATTACCTTTGCATTTATTGAACCACTAATAGACCACAAAAGTTCTTCAACTACCTCTCGCCAAAAAACTTTTTGAGTAACCAAACATTAGCTTAATAATAAACCTTTCACATCCTGCAAAGATTATTTTAACTTGTGTGTGTGTGTTTTTTTTGGTGTGTGTGGGTGGGGGGTGTTAAATAAGCCAAAAAACATATTCAGTGGAGATCACATTCACGTGAGCCAGATGGATCAACACAAACTAGATAATTGATTTATAATCAAAAGATAAGCACGTGGTTTGGTGAGACCACCTTTAAGAATCTTGTAATACATGTATGAAGCAAGTTAATGATGAAAACTTCAAAGAAAAGCTCAAACCTTTGTTGTAAGAACTGGGAAAGACTTTCCAGATTGAATCGCATCTTGTGAAGAGAGAAGCAAAAGAAATAAAATATATCGATCAATTTATTACGCACCAAACAATTAATTAAATAGCAACCATATATTTTATGCCGACGATCAAACCACGAAACCAAATTTTGATAGGGTTCCAATTCTCGTCCCCGTCATCTTTCTGAATTCCATTTGAGATGATATCTTGAACCAATTTGAGATACATGTATTTCTCGTGTTTTTCAAAGATCATCTTTGGCAGGGAAGAGGATTTATCAATCTCAAGTTTAACAGAATTTGAACCATTACTAATATCTCCATTGTTAAAAGTAACAGATTCCACAGACTGTCTCACATGAATATAGGAAAAATATGAAAGCAGAATGTTGTTTTCTACTAATAGGAAAGAAGAGTACCATGGCTGATAGATCGAATGATCAACTGGAGGCATGAATGTGTCACATTCAATGCTAGTCGACAGCATCACATTCAGGAGCATTGAGCGCCTCCCTACAGTCAAGTTCATCAATATCTCTCCCTAGAAAAGATATTGTCACCACTAATGGAATAAGTAACAACATACTTACTTCAATATCTGGCCACCACCAATTACGAACACCTTTTCTATTGATGCACAAATAGGAGAGGTCGCTAATAACTCAGAGCGAAGTCATGCTTCCACATATGACAACATTTTCAGCATTAGCAATATCAAAACTCCCCTTTAGCGAGTAAGCACAACATTTAGACGACCGGGCAAAGGTCTTTTTTCAGGAGGTATACTTTCCCATGTTTTCCTCCCTATTATGATCTGCATTCCTTTTCCCGTGATCCGCGTAACCATTGTAACCTCTTTAAAAATTTAAGGTCGGGCGGTAAGTTCCACAAGACTTCCCATCCTTACCAATGCCCATAGTCTAAGTTGTAGCCACAACAACTTGATAGGACCTCAAAGGATTTGAACTCCCATTCGAAAGGTTCACAACTATATCAGCATTCACCATTCTATCAATCGACAAAGAGCAAACTCAGACGTGATAGTGTGAAAACATGCAATGGGTGAATGGTTTTTCCGATGACGGAATTTAATGACAAGAAAAAATAGCTCGAACAGACAAAGCCAACAAGTAATATAGTGCCTAGAGTGTACTATGAGCATGGAAGAAGCTAGAAACAATTATAAAAACATAATGCAACACTTTCACATGTCACGCTGTTTCAGCATCTAGGAATGTCTAACTAATCCACTTAGTTAACTAGAATGTCAATGACCAACAGGTCTCCCTAGAGAGATGAAACATACTGCATAAGCAGATATTGTCACATACATCCATTATTCCACGCATCCATTACTAAGATTAAAGGATAGTTTGGTGTCATGTCAGGCTATTAGCCATCAACTCAAAAGACGAAACCTACAATGTCCCTGATAAGTAAAAATAGACTGATTGACAACGTGAAATTAATCATTGACTCACTAAAACCTTGCTTAAATAGTCAAATAAACTACAATAAAGATCACAAATAATGTGAGTGAAAGAAAGAGTGTAAAAAAATCAAACTGAAGAAAGATTTGTTTGGGGACCGAAACCAATTTGATTTCTTTCTACCAATAAAAGTTACGATTGTAAATTATGAAAAATTACAACAGTGAACTGCCAAACTCATATCTGTGATGGCGTGATGGCGTGAGAGAGAGATGGGAAGAAAACCAAGCAAGAGGGTTTACCCTAACGCTATTTTGTCGAATATTTCGCAGTGATACATTTCATTTCGTGCACCTTTATTTTTCAAGAGATCAACGGATACAAAAACACAGATTTACATCAACGGTTCAAAGAAAAAGAAACATGACCGTGGCCAAAAACTCACCTAAACTCAAAACCACACACGTAATTGGCCACAGCTGCTAAAAGCTTTAGCCACGGCTAAAGACCGTAGATACTCTACCACAGCCATACACCGTGGCTAAAGCTAACTTGTACCTGTGGCCAAAAGAATATAGAATCTAAATAAAGGCGTATACGCGGGAAGGGGGTGCACTTCATTCAGGGGGTTGCCTCATTACTTCCCACTGGGCGAGAGGTGCACCTAACCCACCTACCCACTCATCAATCACGGTATTGGAATTAGGCGCCCTTTGACTGTTGTCAACTAATCTCTTCAATGTTCAATTCTACTCTATGTTAGAACATTTCTCTTAATGCTATTTCGATCTAAGTGGTCCTATTTCGCGGTCCTCTACTATTCTATGTTCTTCCCAAAGCGCGCCAATCCCTCGCGGTTGTAACGGAGTTGAGTATCTTATATTATTTGGGATAAAGCTTTTCCTCCTCTGAGGGGCCTTGCAAGAAACCACCCACGGGTGGTCGTCCGTTGTCGTAAAAGTAGTCCCTTGAAGCTTTCGGAAGAGGGGTAGTCTTGAAGCGTAAGCATAGCATTTCTGGTCGAACCCGCCCAACCCAACTAAGAAGAACCGAACCCGACGGACACATCTTTTTCATTTTGGGAGGGTACTCCGAGTAGTGGGTACCTCGTAGGGACCTCGACCTCGTGGGACAAAAAGCCACCCCGCCACAGCGGCCAGGGTTGGTTGCTCTCGTCGCCGGGAGCTCTTGGCGAGGAGACCTTAGGATAAGTTGCTAAAACAAACGCGGAGGGAGGATCGACCCGTTCGAAGATAATTCAAGAAAGATCGTTGGCAGGAGGTGGAGACATTTCTTTGGCCCCTTCAAAAGGAAATGTGGCAGGGTAGAGCCCAATCCCTATTTCTATCTATTGATGAGACAACTATCTATTCGGATCCATCGAAAAGAAATCGAAATGTATCCGATTGAGTCTACATCGCACGAGAGCCCAACTTAGGTTTCATGTAGTTCCGGTCCAGGGCCGCATGATTCTCTTATCCATCGGTCCAATGTAATCGGGCTCATCTCATGGAGGGAAAAGCCAAAAGTTGTGTTGTTCGCCACCTCGACGCATTCCCTTCTCTCCCCGCAACGCCCCACACGTAAAGAAAGAGCACGGAGCCCCGACCGACTGTAGGTCCGCTAACATAAAGCAAGGAGTTGAGCCCCGAATCTGGCGAACCAAGTCACTTTCGAACCATACTTCCTACGCCTAACACGTCCAAATCCAATGGAACTAACGTGAGCTGCTATATATTGAATCCCCACCGGCCATCGGGGACCAAGTGGTAAGGCCATGATCTGCAGGAGAACGGATCACTCATTCTTCCATTGGGGACAAAGGTGCCTAACGATAACTCCAAACGTCACACATCCGCCCGCCTACCTACGGTTTAGGTGGCACCAGCCGAGATCGGCTAAGGTCGGGGAACCTCCCGAGGCTTAGCTCTTCGCCTAGCAAAGAAGAAAGAAAAACAAGGAGATAAAACGAATACCATTATTATCTAGCCTCGCTTCTTCTCTTATAGAACATATTCACCCCTTTTTAAACACTAGCAACTCGTTCTTCTCCAAAGATGAAAGTCGATATATTACTTACCCGGTAGCGGTTGTTTGGTTTCACATGACCATTGATTACAACAAGAATCTAGCTTGGATTGCTTTTCTCGCCATGAGTGTTTTCTTGGGTGAAGTTGCAATGCTCTCTTGACAGGCCAATGACCAAGGCTTGCTCGAGAATGCCCATTGTTAATAAACATTAACATTATCTTGCTCATCGTGGAGTCCCGGTGGTGAACCCATAAAGTGAGTGGATCGGGCGACTAGCATGGTAACGAGGAGATATTAGGATGGAGAGGAAAACACTTCCTTTAATTCCTCTTCGAGCTTCCTTTTCTTTCTCTAGGTCTTTTATTCTCTAAGGTAAGGGCAGTGAAAGAAAGCCATCTGCTATACTTCCCGTGAAGAAGTCTTCCGGAATAAGTGACTAGCCCCTGAATTCCTTTGGTCCTTGGGACCGATCCGCCACTTGGTTCTAAAGACAATCATCCATTATATAATATATGGATTCACCATCAACGCATTGCTTGACCGAGTCATCCCTAAGGGCCGAAGGCCCAAGAATGAGTGAAGGCGTGATTCACGAGCCTTTTCAAACTATGATGCTTCGAGACCATACTCAACCGTGTCACCCAAAATGACATTTTTGCGGCTTCATTATCCGTGGGGACTTAGGTGAGGGTCTGTTATGCCTCGATTAAATACCCCGACTTTTGATCTTCAAACTTGATGTTTTTAAGGCATGGACACATACGTAATATCATGCTCTTTTTGTCCGCCAATGCATGCATGCACACCTTCATCAATGCTTAGTAATCGGTTTTATTGTTGTTGGTTTTAATTGGATGTCTTCACCGCTGCCACTCGAAGTTAGAGAGTACTATTATGGATTGGCTTAGAAAAATGCTAAAACTTCCCAAGTCTTTCCCCTGTTTTATGGTAATGTATGGCTGGGGTGTGTTGCAAGGGGCTACTTGTGACGCCATTTTGTGCGCACAAGATTATTTGCACCTGCAGAACCTTAAACATGAGGGGATATAGCAGGGACATAGCAGGGATTTATTATACTTGGTTATTATATTGAATTTTTTTTTTGTTTGGGTAGGGTCGAGGCATAGGGAGTAATGATGATCAGGGTATACGAACTACAACAACTTCTCTTCCACAGGTAAAATATTTCTTTTTACAAGGGGTAACTTATGGCTTATTCAATGCTCATTTGTAATTAGACAGTATCAAATGGTTGTTCTGCATGTATTGTTGACGTAATTAGAGTTTAAGAATATATGCTTGTGCTGCAGTCTGCTCAAGGCAGCTGCACTGGACTGACTTGGCGCTCGATTTTGTCATAGTTAGAGTTGGATTTGAGCTTCAGTGACCTAGGCAGTAAATTTAGTGCTTTGTGTCTGCTATCTAATGACTGTTTCATTGCATTTCGATATCTGAGTTGTGAGTTATGTTTCGAAGTGGATTGTTCCAACTGAACTTCCTACACTTATGCTTAATAAAATGCGAAGTTTTAAATAATGAATCACTATGTTGACTGATTTCGAACAATGTTCTATTTGTCTTGAAACAAATGCTCTCGGAAGTCGGTGAGTAATAACCATACTAATAATTCATTACCATGTTTCCTACTTGTAAGCTTATTAGAATGTATACAACATTTTTATAGTAACTACCTACTTTTGATTTCAAATCGATTACCTAAATTCTTAGTTATTATATTTGTGGCTTCATTTTTTTTGGGTAGGGTCAAGGCGGAGGGAGTCATGGGCTTAAGCAAGTTGATGAATTGGATGGCTCCGCATGATTTAGTTGCTAAAGGACATTGGGAGACTAACGATCCTTTTAAACCGGTGCATGGCCGGTATACCTCTTGGAGATAATGCCTCTAAAGTTTGGGTAGATGAAGTTGTGAAGTCAAAATCACGTCTTTGGAGAGAAAATTCTGAATTGCAAACAATGGGAGATGCTAAAGGAACCGCAATTGCATGGCCCATACAACACGTCATATTTACTGATGATCACCACGTGAAGTAGGTTGGGATTAAGATGTTTATTTTGTCTAATTTTGTGAAACTTGAATCGCGTTTTAAGTCATTTTTGTCCTTGTACAGTACACACTTGAATCGCGTTTTAAGTCATTTTTGTCCTTGTACAATACACAATGAAATTGTATATTTTGGGTATTACTTAATGAATGAAGTTATTATTGATTATCGTGTGTATGTATTTTATAGACATTGTTATACTGTGGATTTTGCAGGTTTAGTTGTTACAACAATTTAGTAGCACAAATTAATAGTACTGTGTGAAAATGTAATTGTGTACATGTTTTTTTTAAAAAAAAACAGTGATTGTGATTAGGAAAAGCTTGGATGCGCTCAACTTAAAATGTTATAAAACTGATAGCGCTAAAGAGAAAACGCTATTAATAAATAGATAACGCTAAGAAAAAAACGCTATAAATATAATAGCGTTTGTCATAATAAACGCTTATCGGGTCGGAAATCGGCGCTTAAAGAAAAAAAAACGCAATAAATGTAATAGCGTTTGTCATAATAAACGCTATTGATCTTTAATAGCGCTAAGATGAAACGCAATAAATATAATAGCATTTGTCATAATAAACGCTATTGATCTTTAATAGCGCTAAGATAAAACGCTATAAATATGATAGCGTTTGTGAAGAAACACTATAAATTCAATAGCGTTTTTTCTGAAAACGCTATCAATAAAAGCATAGCACCGTCATTAATAACGTTTTGGAAAACGCTATGGACACTAACCATAGCGTTTTTTGCATGCTATCTTAGGCCTTTTCTGCAGTAGTGCCTGCTTTTCGGAATGACAACTTATTGTTACAACCTTAGGCTAAATTTGTATAAAAGTTATATACTCATAATGACTATGTACTCGCCTAATTGTTTTAAGGGAGTGGAATCTTGGATGTAGCCTCATTCTTACATCTTTGGAATAGATTTGTTACATTGATCAAGAATAACATATGTTCTTTCTACTAATTTTAGTTTAATATAATTGATAATAGCACGTTCTAATTGTGTGTAAATGTGTACAAATGATTGGAATTGGTGGTATTAATATTATATTTCACAGTTCTTATTATAGAAACAAATTTGTCTACACCGGTTCTTCTTTTTTCAGACTTTAGCCCCCAAACAAATTATAAAACAATATCTAAAAATTATAGAAAGTATTTCAGCTGGGAGGTGATTCTAATATAGGGATGAGGTATATATAGTGTAGAGAAAGTTGGTAATATCATCCGTGTCTTCGACACGGGCAATTCCTAGTCTAATATAACAAAACAAAATGGGAAGACAAATGGTGGTCGGGATCCCGTAGGGATCTTCATTAGGATTGTTTTGGGATTGGCTAAAAACATGTGTACGACAAACATTTTTTTGAAACCCCTTTGAGAATATTCTCAATGAAAATTAAACTATGTTGTTAGTGAGTTAAATGTTACTAAATATTTTTCCACAACTTAATTAGTCATTCAACGTACCACATGCAAACGTTTTATTTCTCGAGCCAACTTTTGACTACCCAAGAGACAAGAACCACTAAAGCAGTTCTTTTTCTTAATAAGAACTTCAAATCCCATTTTCGTAGCTGCGGGTGTTATTTTTTAAAATTAAAAAGTTTTAAATGAAAATGTTTTTTGACTCTTGGGGATTTAATATAAATTTACACTATAAATTTCCGTTACCATTTGGTTATTGGGGTTTAAGTTCTACCAAAGCAAAACAGCTAGATACTTTGTCACTTCTGCTACATCTACCATTTCATTAGCTTCTTAAATTGTCCACTCGCCTTAAATCATTCATTCCAAATTCTCTTATAACTTCTTCCCTCCTTTCCATTTGGTATAAATTTCCTTTAAATTGCTTGTTTGAACCTTTTAGAAAAACCTTCAAAAGGTACGAAATAACATACCCCTATCTTGTTATCTATATTTCTTTAGCGGAATATTCATATTATATTTAACATCTTTATCATCTAGATAAGAAATTCTGTTTGCCTGCTTTATTTACATATTTTCTCGGTATTTGTTTAAGATTTTTGGTAAAAGCTAGATGTTTGAATCGTTAGTGATCGACTTCAGTTAGGCATCTCTTCTCCGTCTCTAACTAGCAAAATCTCAGGTAACTTTTACATTACAGATTACTAATTACGTGTCCTTCTTCGTCGGCCACGCTTGACGAAATGATGTTTTGTTTTGTTTCTTATTGTTTTTTTTCATGTTGATGTTGTTAGTCTATTTTTTCCATGTCTAGTCAATAATAATCGTCGTCGTGAAACTTTGATCCAGTAAACGAGTTCGGTGTTGTGAAGTATCTGTGGAAAATGACTATATGGTAGTTGATGTCATTTTCCTTGAAATTTGATTGATTCAATTTGCTTGACCACTTGGAAGATTTTTTTTTTTTGTTAGTAATGAACAAGCACTGAGACAGAGAAAAGTCTCTGCGGCATGTTGTTATGTTTCTACCATTATTTTGGTTAAGGAAAAAGTCATTCTACCGATTGTAATGCTACACTAATCAATGTTATTATTAATAGGAAAGAACTTACGTCCTTTTCTGATGTTATGACTGAAAAAATTGACTCAATAAGTATTGCATACTTGTTTCTCGCTATGAGCAATCGAATGCGTATTTGATCATTTTTTATTTCACATTAATGAGAATATTTAATTTTCAGGGTTAGACTTTACAGTATATTTCACAAACCTCAAAATCTTAGCCTCAAATTAATGAGTCTTTTCATTGGTAATATAGCATCTATTTCTTTAGAAAATATTATAGTGTGACATAAATATTTGGTCTCAGTTTCTGATGAATTCAATGTACTATGTTATGGGTATGTATATGATTGGCTTTACACATCTCCTTCACTTTAGTTGCATGTTTTTCTTAATAACAAATGGAGTTCTATGTTTGAATATAAGTTTGATAAATTTGTTTTATGTTTTTTTTCTCCTAAATAAGTATATTGTTAACTATTATTCGATGTGAGCTTCTAATTATAACATGACTGTAATGAGTTTGAGAAGTTTATTAAATTAGTGGTGATGCTTAGAGTCCCGCATACCATAGCTACTTTACAAATGTTATGGTTGTGACTTTCTTTTTCTGTGTTGAGGTATAATTGGGTGTGATAAAAGTGATTTAGCGACTATGCTTTTAGGCCTAATTATTCATGTGTTTGAATATGTTTGTTAGGGTACGTGCATATAACAATAGTGCCCCATTGTTTATTTTAGGGTTTTTTAAGTCTTGGTCATACTATTTGCTGGTTTATTAGGCTTTGGTACAAAAAAACTTAAATAATAGTCTTTAGTCCTACTTCCAGTATTTGAGTTGACTGACGTTCAACTAAGTTGACTGACAGGCAACTACTAAAAGTAGGACTAAAGACTAATATTTAAGATTTCTATACCAAAGCCAAAATTCCGTACTAATAGTAGGTTGACCGACTGCATAGATGATGTTTTCTTGATTGCACACTATAGCTATTTGCTCAGCTATCGATATGGCAGCATAATGCTTCTGCCAATGAGGCATATTTTATGTATTTCACTAGTTTATTTTCAGTTCGATGACATAAATGTAAGTAGGTTAAGCGGTTTCACTGGGAACATTTAGTATTTTAGTTAATTATTCGTTAACTCTTAGTAATAAACCAAACTTAGATTTTAGTAAGAAACATATATTGTTTACTTATTAAAAGACACAGATTTGAATAGAATTATAGATTTCCTTTGAAAATATGTATTGGTTTTGCGTCATTGCAAGCTATTTCGACCAAATATGATCAAAACACAAAGTGGTGACGAAAGAGATGAATTATGTAGAAAAGTAATGAGAAAAGTGATGGTGATTGAGAGAATGATGAGACTGTACCTTTCGGTTGCCTACGTACCCAAATTATCGATGGGATCAAGTCTCAAGAACGTAGTTTTTTATGAAAAATAATTTTGTATTTATATGTGTAGAGTATAGACTTCTTGGAACAAAGCCAATGCAATTTTCTCAATGCAAGAATGCCTCAATTCAGCTGATATAAGAGTCTTACTAACAAATAATATGAGACGACAACATCATGTTCGCGATGATCGTCAGCAATTGCATCGGGACCTTGAGCTCTTCTAGTATACGTACGTTATAACTTTTGTAGAACGTGATCGAGGGTGTTGAATAAGAACCGCAGACGGCGCTAATTATGTTTCGACCAAATATAGTCAAAACACTAAGTGGTGACGAAGGAGATGAATTATGTAGAAAATTAATGAGAAAAGTGATGGTGATTGAGAGAATAATGAGACTATATCTTTCGGTTGCCTACATACCCAAATTATCGATGGGATCAAGTCTCAAGAACATAGTTCTTTATGAAAAATAGTTTTGTATTTATATGTGTAGAGTATAGACTTCTTGTAACTCAAGTAATTGTAATTTAATATGACTCTTAGTTGATGATTATCTCTTTGTTAAGAAACGAATTTGGACATAAATTAATGTACGTAAGTGGCAAGCAATGTGACTAGGGTTCATCCCTAGACATATGAGTTAATGGGTCTGCACATCAATCTATAATATTGCAAATTGGGCCTTAGCCTTGTCGATTTAACAAATAAAATGGCGACCCCTACTAATGGACGTTTGCCACGTAGGTGGTGGTCGAAACACAAGCCAAAGAGTATATACTGCTAACATCATGGAGGAATAGTTTGTTTACAATTGAAAAAATGAATAAGTTTCCTAACTTAATTCCCCTAATATTCTCATTATTAATAATTTCGATTTTTGTTAAAGATTGAAGAAATTTAGCCCATAGCTTTTTTAAAAAGAAAATTCTTAAGATTTCTTTGTTGAGGCCGGATTTTTCAAATTTTCTTTTCCCTTCATGACTTGGAAGTCATTTCATAAATGAATTCAAGCATTCTACCAAATGCACATCCAATACAAAAGCATTTGCACATGTTAATATGTGTCAGGCACAAGGAGTGGACTAATAAAAGATATGCTAGCTAGCAGTGTCCTTTGGGGTAACGTTGAAATAGTAGGAAACGTGATTTCAAAATGAGGCATTAATTTAGATCTTAGTGGTTAATAGAGGAATTTGAATATTCTTGAAACATGATTTAGGTACAGTTGGTTAGTCGGCTAAAGCTTTTCATCAGTGAGCATAGCCCTTAAATGCCTTAATGTATGGATTTTTTTCCACTATTGTTGGTAAATTTTTAGGTGCGACTTTGGAACTCCTCTTGAAAGTTTTATTTCATTTGTCATTTGAATACCTTAGGATTATAGTTAGAATACATGTACAGTTCAATCATTTTGTATATGGGATGATAGATCTTGAAATTGTATTGGAATAAAGAAAAACATTTACATTAAAATGTTTGTGAGGTGTTGCTAATTGCCGATTATTTACATTAAAGCATTTATGGGTATTATTGAGTGTCTTGTTTCCGTAATTGGTTTCTACTTTGTCAGTCTATTCCTTCCAAGACAGATAATTCATTTACATAGTCATAATGTTTTTTTCAATGAAGCATTTCTAGGCGTTAGATCGGAACATTTGTACTCAATATTTATTTTTTCAAAAGTTTGATTTAAGTTGCGGATAACTTTACCATGTTACGTTGCAAATGCCGCATGTGGGTCTTAGGCCTAGGCGGGATCCTTGGGATTAGACATCAGGCTAAACTTTGCATTGGGTGTCGGTTTATTTCTAATTGTCGGTATCATTGCCTAACCTCTCTCAGATCACCTTACTTCAATTCTTGAAGTATCATAATTAATCAAGACGGCAATGTCAACATCTCTGAAGTTGTTGTACATCAGCTTTTCTTATAACACCACCACTGAAGACAACAAAAAAGACTCGTGAAGCTAAGTAACTATACCTCAAGGGAATTCTCTCAAAGGTACCACATGTATAGCTTTGTTGTGATTTTGAGAGGACAGATGACAATGTATGAACGAGAATATTACAGTTTGTGGTGTGTGAGGAATGGACATCCAAAGTAATTGATTTTGTAGTACCTACTTAGTTAAACGGAGATCGAAGAAGAGATGGTGACTTTCCTTCGATTCTCATTGAATTGGAAGTTTGGAAACAAGTTTTATTGTAAGTTTTATTTAAGTACTTTGTTTTCTTTATTTGGCTAAGTTATTCACATAGGATTATCTTTTAATGTAGAAATCATATTTTTTTTATGAGCACATATTTCTTTTATTCTTGACACAATACACACGCAAAAAAAAAAATTTATTTTATATATGTTCGGAAAAAATATATTTTATTATATATACTAAAAAAAAAAAACAAATAAATAAATATAAATAAATAAATAAATAAAAAACAACAACAACTTTTATTCAAGAAGATATAACAAAAAAAAAAAAAAAAAAAAAAAAAAAAAAAAAAAAAAAAAAAAAAAAAAAAAAATATACTATAAAAAAAACAACAATTTTTTTTTTATTCAAGAAAGTATATATACTACAAAAAAAAAAAAAAAATCAAAATCAAAAATCAAAATCAAAATCAAATCTTTTTCAAAAATCAAAAAATCAAAAAAAAAATCAAAATCAAAATCGGGGAGGTACTCGGGGAGACCCTAATTTCCCCATCTAGTTAGGGAGAATCCTAATTAGCTCATCTAGTAGAGGGTAATACTAAAAACTCCTTTATTTTGTATGGGGGGGGGGGGGGGGTAATTTCCCACCTAGGGAGATCCTAATTGGCTCATCTAGTGGAGGGTAATACTCGTTAACCCTTTTATTTATATTTTTTACTAAAATCTCTCACGTCTTTCAGTTGTGCAGACAGACACGAGTAGCAAAAGACACATTATATGTTGTTTAGAACAATTGTACTGAAAAGAGAATCTGAGAAAATGAATCAGATTTCTATAGAAAGACTGTAATTAGAACAAAGTAGACCAAAACTGCAGTCATGCAGGCAAATATACATGTACATGAGATCCCATCATCTGCAGCAACTATACATGTACATGAGATCCCATCATCTGCAGCTATTGGAAGCTGGGGGATCACTCAGTCTTGTAAGGTGTAGGAACGGAACACAATATGAAAATGATATTGGTGCACAGTGGGTGGCAACCTGTGGAATTACATAAAGCCAGAAGCCTGCAGATGAGCTTCCAAAATCATTTGTGCAATGTCAGTGTCCTTTAGCCGTCAGAATTTTGCATGGAATCTGACTGGATACAGTCTGCAAGCCTCTGGACATAAAAGCAGACCTACAAAAGCTCAGAATTTCAAAGATAACACACGAACCTTAGATCTGAAATAAGGGAAGCCAATGGCCTATTGCAGAGCAAGATTTCAATGTGTTCAACACTGCCTCCAATTACAAACTTCTTGCAAGTGTAAGTTGCACTTTAACAAGCCCGATCACATATAACATATAAGTTCCTCCACAGGATTTGACAAGGCCATTTTAAAAACGCAACAAATAAGCCACTACAATATTTAGAGGTGTAACATTGTCACGTCGGTTTCATAGTCAGACGTAACTAACCATGCACATACAATTTTAGCAGATCCTGAGACCAGTTCCACACATTCCATCAACCCCCAACATTACCCTGAATAAATAACACTAACATCTAAACAGTAGACTAAGCCTAACACCAAAAACCATCCTATGGTATAAGCAAGAAAGTTAATATCAGGAATGAGAAATATATTCTCTTTAGTAAACATTGTGCTGTACACTTCCAGGAGACGTGGATATAATCTGGCATAATGTTAAACCCGCTTGAATTTTGTAAATGGGTTGATCGTGGCATCCGTGTAGGAGGAACCACGCAAACTTATCAAAATAGCCCTCATACAGTGCAAGACGTAGAAGACATAGTTTCATTCTTTTAACCTTCTTTTTGCAAAGTTAACTAAAAGAAAACCAGTACAAAGCATTTATGTTCTTGACGAGAGGCGTAAGCATCAAGGTGGCATAGCTCATATGAAAGTTGCAAAAAGTATGAGGATTTTATATATTTATATCAGACAGGTGGCATAGCTCATACAGGTGTTTAATACTCTAATACTCATTACTGGAGTTATACTAAATAAAATATGGATCTCTCTTACAAACATAGCTCATATGAAAGTTGCAAAATAGTATTTTTCACTTTAAAAATCTCTTAAGTAACTAACATTCAAGCACTTGACACCTGTATCCATCAATACAAACAATTCTTTCGACAGACATTGGGTGTTAATTAGATTTTGTAATTGCTCGAATATCACAAAAGAGAAACTACAAAGTATAAAGTAGAGGTTTAGGTACATCCGATTTAAATATCTCCTTCCAAACATCCAATGCGTTTCGAACATAAAATTGGAATTTTTGGAGCCAAGGGTTAGTCTTAAACTTATATGTTGGAACACTGACCCATTTCAAACATAAAATTCTTCATTTTATCCAACTTATTCGGCACCAATTGATAGAGAACCACACTGTAATGGTTGCTGAAAATATGATTACTAAATCTAGCAACACCCACTATGACTCTTTCACTAATTTCCTATTAGATCGGTAGAACCTTTTTGTCATTTTCAACAAACTCCTACCATCACCATTCAAATAGGGAGGGGAGCATCACATCTTTCTTGAATTCTTGGTTTCATTTAGCAAGGTTTTTTCTAATCAATTATGTAAACAAAAAAGGCAAAATCTAACTAAAAATAAGCAAGAAAGAAAAATCAAATTTTGCACATTAGAAAAAATACTGTTGAAAAGATCAACTATAACTGGTAAAGCTATACATGCGTGTTTCCCCTAGATAAGTTAAAAGTTTGTCTTTCAAACAGAGTAACAGGACTGCACAATAGCGGGAATGAAAATACCCACAAAAATAATAAATAAACAAATCAAATAAACTAAGATAAAATCAATCAGCAAAGATGTAGACACTTCATTCAGCTTGATTTTCTATCATTAAAAGTTAAAACACGTTGCTCGACAGCAGATGTTAGAATTGGAGCCTAGATCCAATTATTATAAACCTCAAGGTGGTCTAATCCGAGTTATGCACCTTCTACTTAACCAGGCTCCTCCGTGTTTAAGGGATATCAGCAAGCAGGTATTCTCTTCCTGCCATTCACAATCAAAGTCCAACCTTACAAGGAGGTATGTGGGCTTAGAAAGAATGCAAGCATAAACCATAATGAGGGGCTTCTTGTTGGCTGGCAAATAATTACTGTGTGGGTATTGCAACAATATTCTCCCGAACAATGTCTTTTAGTGGTTCTTATATACGTAATATCTTTGGATTCTTTGCACAACTCCTCCTGGCAACTCTCCACGAACGGTCTAGGGAGGCGACTAACTAACCTTAGCACAGCAGTTTTTACAGCTTCTAACACCTCCCAACAATTAAAGTACACCAGTTTTATCACTCCAAGGTTAAAAAACCCATACTTGAGGAATAAGTTAGTTTCAGAGAAAATTGACAAAACAAGTCTTTCCAAATCTGTGAACAAAACAAATCAGGCACCTACTATCCAATTTTATTCGGTATATACTTGAAAAGAATACTGAATATTGTACAACATATCAATTCTACTCACTTAGAGTTTTGTATTTGTCTAGATCCTATTTTCCTGATTATGGAAAATGAAAAAAAGAGGAAGTAAATGATGCCCAGAATCGCAAACTTCCATGTAACCATTCAACAATACAGGATCATGGAAGAAAAGACGAGCACTTGATTATAAAAGAATTGTTCGTCTACAAGGGCCCTTTTTAAAATGGGAATGGAAACTGACATACCTTTAACTCAAGACTCTCCATCAGCAGTCAAACTATTATCCAAAGGAAACACACAAGTAATCTCTTTCAATTCTCCAAATCCAGCTGCTTGCTCCAAATCACTAACAATTAATACAAATTCTCATCAATTGATCTAATGAACTAATAGTCTACAACTAAGAAAGTTCCCGTGAGTTTTCCATGGACTCCTTTAAAATTTGCTCAGCTCTCCTTTTCTTGTCATCCTTTTCATCGCCCCTCCCAATCAACTGAGTCGTTTCTCCTAACAATTTATTCTGAAGGGTCAAATCCACAGGCAAACCTAAGGACTTCTTGCTCACCCCAAGTTGAAAATTCAGAATAGGTCGCTTGTTTGGAAGAACCATTCTATCATCATCTTTAGAATCAGAAAGCCCAGTGTTTGCAGTTCCAATGGCAGGAGCAAAAGCATCTAGCACAGAATTGCGACTATTGACAAGTGGTTCTTTTGAAAGCTTAGCTGGAGGAACAACAGGAGAGACCTCTTTCTCCCCAGATTGCAAAGGTGGAGCAAGAAATGGGT
Source organism: Coptis chinensis (assembly GCF_015680905.1). NCBI lineage: Eukaryota > Viridiplantae > Streptophyta > Magnoliopsida > Ranunculales > Ranunculaceae > Coptis > Coptis chinensis. The sequence continues at coordinate 116,135,460 of NC_141458.1, read as the reverse complement.
TGCTCTGCACTACCTGTTTTGCTTTCCCATCATCTACTGTATTCGCTGATGCAAATGCTGATGATCCATTGCATGCCAACCTCCGCTGTAAATTAAACAGAGACTGTTCTTCCTTTCTCCGCTGTCTTGCTTGTGCTATTTTATCAGCGCGAGGATCAGTCTTTCTCTCTTTCCAAACCGGGGTGTGAACATACGTGTGGGGATCAGGAAACGCAGGCAACCAAGCTGGAATATGTTCTTTATCTGGTACCTCACCAATCTGAAGAAAACTCGGTGTTGGCTTTCTATCTTTAACAACTGGAAAACGGGTAACATCTCGTGCAAACGGAACTTCTTCGAGCTAACATATTCCATAATCTCTTTCACCATACCAGAACTAGAAATCGAATGGTTAACATCCGACGCACCAGAAAACCCTTGAGACGATACTAAATCTTCCAAACCTTGAACAATATCAAACACATTACAATCCGATCTACCAGCTACATTAGCATAAAAATGTGCAGTCTTTCCCAAATCACGAAGGTACCTAACCGCAACCTCAGAAAGAACTTCAAGTGCTGAATGCTGAAAGCATTGAAACCCAACACTTTCACATATCTGCGCGACGGCAATCTTGGTAATAGCTCTACCATAATCATCACTCCCACTCCCACTCCCACCTCCACTTCCTTGTCCTTTCTTTCTTATAACACCATCTTGATTATTATTACTATTATTATTACTACTACTACTGTTGTTGTCTCGTACATTCTCCCCACCTCCATTGTTCATATTCAAAACCTCATATCAGTTTCAAGAATCTTCATTTCTTGGTTAGAATTTCATCGCATAACATAACAACAAATCCCAGCTGAACAATTCACATTAATCTGTTCAACCAAACATAAAGTCATAAACATATTCAACAGCAAACCCCAAGTTCAAATCTGTACAAAATCAATAAAAATTGAAACTTTACATACCAGTAAGTTTTCCAATTTCGAGAGTAATCCTTCACTATTTGGGTACAAGTGAAAGAAATGACGTCATGGGAAGTAGTTGGGTTGAAATTTATGGAGGGATTTGAAGTTTTAAAAAAGAACCCTCGATAAACCCTAGAAAAAGAGGAAAGAGAAACAAAAACAAAAAAATTAAAACAGAGTTAGATCGGATCGTGGTCTGTTGTGAGTCAAATATATAGAACTACTCAAGTCTTTGATTATTGAGGTATGCTAAAGTGTTTACGTATGTACATTAGTTACCGTGTATCTCACGTTTTCGTTTTTTTTTTTATGATGTGGCATGTCTCTATTGGTTGGAGAATAGTAGGTGTTCAATGGGCCGGTCGGGTTACGAAGGCCCAACTACGCTCCTGACCCGGTTTCAAATTTGGTTTCCTTGATTCCGATTAGTGCAGTGCAGTCCAGTCCAAGATATAGTTAGACAGAGATCTCTTGAAAATGGTTACCTAACCGTACCTCTAAATGAACTTCTACTATTAGGCTATTATGTGAAGACCAAGCATTCTAATTGTTCATTACCTAAATCTGAAGAAAACAGTGAACACAAAAACATAATGTTTAAGTTCATACTTCATCATCCATGAACGATTTCAGATGCTGCTACTTTGCAGAAAGACAGAACCATTATCAGCCATATACAGCACAGACCAGATATAATCTCATGGTTTCTGATTGAAACCTGTATTTACTCCATACACATTTGGCCAAAGTTTTATCTGTGTCTGGCTAAACATCATACACCAAGATACCTGGCCTCAGGTCTCAGTCATCACACAGGGTCACACATTACACTGTACGTACTAAAGATTTCATGACCATTCTTTAAAGTCCACCTTGTGAAAAATATGTTTTAACTGATAGCATCTTTGGGAGAACCCCTTGGCTGCTTGCGCCCATGACCTGGAGTCAGATTTTCAGAGGCAGAACGCTTTGGCCGGAACTGAAATACAACAAAAGCCCGTGTAAAGGAGAGAGAAATGAAAAAGGGAATGTGGGCAGAGCATTAATTTGACAATCCCCAAAAGGCAGAGAAAGCATACCTTATCTTCAGCATGTTGATAGAACTTCCTCAAAAGAATATTTGTGGCTTCAGTTGCTATTACTGCCAAGAGAACATAAAACTGTTAGGTAGACGCACTCTGCTACATAAATCTTCCAGTAACTATTGATAGCGAGAGAAGATTGGAAAATTAGATGTTAATTCGTTATAGCCAGAATCCTTCCTTCTATGCCGTAATACTAATGCTATACCACGGTCCAAACTCTTCAACTAAAGAACGATAAATACCAGACGTAGTAGGCAGAGTTGCATAAGCATCTCCTTTCTGTTTGTAATATTGGTGCAACAAATTTAGCCATAGCCTATCACTCTCATGCTATTAGTATGTTCTGTATATAAAAAAAAAATCCTTCTTCAGACGCTCCAGATGAACATATCTGCTGTTTGTACATTTTCATTAACTTTTCACAGGTAAACCTAGACCATTACTAAAGCAACATCAAGTGAGTAGTTCTTAATGACCATCCTCGAACATCTCAAGCTCATAACAACCACGCTGTGTGTCTACAAGACTACGAGAATCCATATTGCTATGGAACTTTACTTACTGAACCAATCACCTCAAGTTCACATCCAACTCGCACTAGCATTTTCAATTGTAAGTTCCATAGTCACAAAACCAAATTACATATCATATAGTTAATGGTGCTAGCTACCTATTAAACAGGGAAAAAACATGTAATTACATATTACGAATTACCAAAAACATAAAGTAGAACTAGAATGCCAGCAGCGACATTATTACCTTGATCTGGTGGTGCAGAAGTTCGATCATGAGTAGGATGGTAGGTCGCAGCAGTTAATTCCTGAAAAAACAGAGTAATAAGCTAAGGTCACCATTAAACAAAAGCACAAAACAAGATATATTATCTATAAATTAAGCGCAGCAGTACAAAAACCAACTTGATCAAAGTAACTGTATCAAGGTCATATCCAATCAACAATTTTTGAAAGACTTGTCCTAAGGACTCAATCAATTGTCAAATAAAATTTCACAGAATAACACTACAAACATAAAATGGGGAAAAAAAAGGAGAGATCATCAATTAGAAATTCAATTGGCAGAACAAAACAAATCTAACTTAGGACAAGAAAGCTGATTAATGAGCATGAAAAGAAACAGAATACAAAAAAAGATAGATGACAAGCACATAAGCTGGCACAAAAAAACTGCAAAGTAGGACATAGGCATCAGGTCAAACCCTTCACATACTCCCTCAAGAGGTTTAGAAATGTTTGCAGACTTGTCTTCACGGTGAGGACTGAAATTAGGTTCTCTCGGAGCAAAAGGTATAAATGTAATCAAGGTGTGGACAAGGTCTTTTGTTATGCTGAGGTGGAATGCTCAAATCACTAAAATGGAGGAGGAGCCAGGACTTAGGCTTGGAGGGGGAAGGGTGAGATGTGGTGCTAGAGGTCGGTTAGTGAGCCAGCTGGCAAGAGCTCACTAAGCAGACAACCTCTAACACAAGATTCTCGTCTTGTCAGAATTTGTTTACTAAAACCGCCAAAAGGTATGTCGCTTCGCCAAGAGGAATCCTTTTGGCGCAATTGCGTTCTGGCGGCATTTAAACAAATTAGCTCTTGGCCTCCAAACCTTAAACTTAGGACCCCCCCCCCCTCTCCATCCTTGAGAAAAAGTGGGAGATCTCTTAAATGCACAAGTTTTCATTAACTCCATTGTGATCAACCTCTTCGTGTGGAGATCATTTCTTGTTGTGTATTTGCTTGTGATCGACTTCTTCGTGTGGAGATCATTTCTTGTTTTATGTTCACTTGTGATCGACCTCTTCTTGTTCTGTGCAAAATTTTGAAGGCAATGGGTGGAATTTGTATGTAGAGAAGAGCAAGGAGTGTTACAATGTGTTCAAGCAATGGAATAAAATAATGGGAGTACTTGTTCGTGTCAACATTGAGGGCCTATATCCTTCTCAAAACTGAACAGAAGCAGTCCTTATGTAACACCTGTGTCCTTCTCAAAACTCATTTTTTAATAATCAAGCATCTTATAGTTATTATTGTTATTTGAAACTAGGCTTAATCTCGATAGCGCTTCATAACGCTCACCTTTTGGAGACAAAACATCTCAGACCATGAACTAATATTTTCAAAATGCGATGATGGTCTTATGCTCTCTCGTAAAAACAGTTCACTTTTACAATTGATCTGCGTTGGCAGGCATTGCACAGCCAAATAGAATCATAATAATGCTTGCACCCACTTCCCCTTTCTTCTCTTCAAGCACAATACTTGCTTGTAAGGGTATACACGATCCATGAGATCAGTGATGTGGTGCCGTCATACAAAACAAAATTGAAACAATAAAGGCATGAGGGAGCGCCAACTTCTACTATTAAATTGGTGAACAAGAAATATGCTAATGTCCAACTAATCCTGTTGCTTAACTCTTATTCCCCTATCCTACTCAATTCATTTTGTATTAGGACTAAATTCTCTTTTCTTCTAGACTTTTTAGTCAAGTTATGGAGTCCACCGATTCATCTCCTTTTACATATTCATTCAACTAAGACAATATATGTATTATTTAAGCAATACTAATTGGCAAGTCAAATTAGAAAAATTAAAATGACAGAGGTATAACTTGTCTAATCCAATTTAATAAAATCGGTAACTCGATTTTTCTGTACAAGAGACTATCCTCAGTTATTAGTACTCATTTGTAGTATAACATTGATTTACGTGTTTCCTTTTCTTTTCCCATGCTTTCCTGTTCGGCTGTTCGATGGGGTAAGTAATGGGACAAGTGGCATACACTTGGCTTTCTGTTTGGATCTTCACAAGATGCTTGTTTAAATCTTGCAATTTAAAATACTTATAAAGCATGTGATTCAGATGAATTGTGTGTTTGAAGGTAGTAAAACAAAAAATTCCTTGTTGGATGGTTTGATCATGCACAAAAAGAAAGAAGACGAGTGTAGTGTAATAAAATATAGAGTGTGTTTTGTGAAACTTACAGAAGGAATGAGGGGATCAGAAGGTCGAAGTTGGCTGAAGTTGTGCGGATTAAAAGAAGGCCAGTCCCCAAACTGAGAACCCATCTCCTCCTCTGATTCAACTGCTGCTCTCTCCTTATTTTTAAGACAAGCAGGAAAGCCCTGTTACGCAGCGACCATTATTTGCGTTTCGTTTCTACTTTTATTTCTGTTTCTGTTTCTGTCTGTCCGAAAATGCCTTTGTTATATCATTGTTATTTGGGACCGAATTGTATAACTGGGCCCACTTATATTGTTTCCTAAAATCACGTGTCCAGCAGCACATGATACAAGCTCTCCGTAGGGTTGTCAATGGATCGGGTTGGGAACCGATAAGAAAATTGATAACCCAAAACCAAACCAAACCAAAATTGATAATACTATAGTATACTGTATAGGGGCGTGAGTGGAGAGGGAGAGAGAGAGATTGAGAAGGCGTGGATAGAGAGAGAGGAAGAGAAATGAAGATAAGAGATGAGGAATGAGGACAAACAGAAACCAACTAATTGATATTTTGTCCACATACCTCCCCCTCGCCCCAAAACGTTCGTTACGTTCATTTGATTATATTTCATCTGAAACCAACCGAACTGATAAAATATATTGCAAACTGAAACCGACCCAAATCAAAAACTATAAAATCAATTAAATTCTAAATTAAATCAATTCATTTTGACCACATAATTAATACAAATATTCAAAATTAATTATCAAGTTAAGCGGAACGAACGATCTAGGTTGAGGGGTGGGGGCATGTGGCCCAAAATTCTATTTGGTAGGTTTTTGTCTGTCTTTATTTTCTATTATCATATTCTTTTCTCTAAAAAATTTCTCTCCGCCAGAACCCATATCTCTTTCTCTTTATTCTTCACCCACCCAAAGCCGCACTCTCTCTCTCACTCCCACAAGTGAGCGGAGCAAACGTTCTAGGCCAAGGGAGAGTATGTGGACAAGAAATCATTTAGTTGGTTTATATATGTCCTCATTCTTCATCTTTTCTATTTGTCCCTCTCCTTCTCCACGCCCTCTCAATCTCTCTCTCTCCACTCCTCTCTCTCCGCTCATGCCCCCAATCTCAATCTCTCTCTCTCCACTCCTCTCTCTCCGCTCATGCCCCCAATGCATAGCAATATACTAGTAAATATTACTAAAATACCATCTTATTGGTTCTTATTGGTTCGGTGAAGACAAATCCAAAACCAAACCAATATTTGATAGGTTAAATTGGGGAGGGCAAACCAAATTACCAAAACCCAAACCATTTTTTATTTATTTGGTTCGGTTATCGGATTATCAAAACCCATTAAAAGCCGCCCCTATTGTGCGTGACGACGTGATATTCATGCTACACGGTCCATACACGGAAAAGACCTCTGTGCGTAAAACCTAAGCTTCCCTATTGATTGCTCTATATAAACTCCTTCACTGTGCATTCTATCTAGGGTTTCCGAAACCTATAACAAGCAAATCAACAATGATAACGTTGAAGTACGTAGAAAAGAATGAGAGTTCCTTGCCTAAAAGGCCCAAGCCCGGGCACATATATAGTAACATCTGGACACGTGGACCACTTGAAAATAGCAGAAAAAAGAACACTGATCGGAGTTTTGTTGGAGAGGGAAAATGGGGGAGGCAAAGTTGTTAACCACGTGTCATCTGAGTAGCTGTTGTTGGAACACTGGGAGCAATCTCCTATTTTCTCCTCCAAATAATCCGCCTTTTTTTCTCTTTCTTCTCTCGTTTTTGCAGAAAAAAATAGAGCCTCATTCCCTTTTGTAAACATGGTAAGTTTTCCTTTTAATTTCCCTCTATGGCATTGTACATTCTGCCTTGTTATATTCTATCACCATTATCGTTAGCTATAAGATTCAGATTGATACATGCTAATTAATCAATCATGAATAACAAGGCATGTAGACTATACAAGATTAAATTTGCTCATAAAACTATCACTGGTGGATTCAGAAGCATTTTTAACTTTAGTCTTTAGAATACGAGTTTTCACAGAAATTCAAGTCGATGTGGGGATTGAACTTTAGCAAGATCTCTCTTCTTGGGCGTTATCCGTAGAACCAATAAGTTAAGGTTATCTATGGGGAAAAAGAAATCAAGAGAGTATCCTTTGTCACTAATGGTTTGCTTAACTGTTCATATTCATTTAGTCCGAACCAGAACCATATCTTTCAATTACATCACTTATGCTGTAATTGGCGTATGCTATTTGTGTCCCAACCATCTTTGTCGACTTTGCTTAGCTTATTAGTTTTTGGACTTGCTCCTACAATATTGCAAATGTCCTTGATGATAAAGTAATGCTTGCTTATTTTATTTTATTTTTGTCGGCATTAAGTAAATTCTTCGGGTTGTCTAGGAAAAATATTTAAGAACCTTAAAACTAGTTGAAAAATTGGTGTTAACAAATAAGTGTCTATCTTTTTGCAAGCAGGTTCAATGGAAGAGCGACTATAAACAGGTCTTGCTTCTAGCATATCAAAGTTTTGGTGTAGTCTATGGTGACATAAGCACAACTCCGCTCTATGTATTTAAAAGTACATTTTCTGGGAGGTTGCGACATTATCAAACTGAAGATACAGTTTTTGGGATTTTTTCGTTGCTTTTTTGGACTTTCACACTGATTCCATTGTTGAAGTATGTCTTCATTGTGCTGAGCGCAGATGATAATGGTGAAGGTGAGGACTGTTTCTTTCTCTATCTCTCTCTTTCTCTTCCATGGATTTTGCTTAATTTTTTAGAGTGTAAACAGGCGGGGTGTTTGCTTTATACTCACTCATATGTAGACATGCAAAGCTTGGTTTGCTCCCTAATCAGCAGGCAGCAGATGAAGAGCTTTCCACGTATTATAATAAGCAACACTTGTCTAGGAACTCAGATGCTTCTCAATTAAGAAGATTTTTGGAGAAGCATAAGAGGCTGAGAACTGGCTTGCTTCTTATAGTTTTGTTTGGCGCTTGTATGGTGATAGGTGACGGTGTTCTCACTCCTGCAATTTCTGGTAAGATTGATGTATACTCAAGTTATACTTTTTTCTGATAGAGATTAAAATAAGTGTGCGGTTGCTTTTATTTATTTTTGCCAGTTTCTTGCAAATTCATTATTGATATATTATTTGCACTAAATCTAGTAGTTTGGTCCTTTTGTAGTTCTGTCATCCATTTCGGGGTTGCAAGTTCGCGCAAAAAACCTAAGTGATGGTAAGATAAGTTGTGATTATTGCAGTTGACAAAACTCTTCATTATGTCAAAAAGTTTAATATGTTAAATTTCAAAGAACATTAGGACTATTCTCTGTGTCCACTGTCCAGTGATTATCTTAACTTGCAAGTATTTGTCCACATGCTGCATCCCTGCAGTATCAGAAATTCAGGATAGAGTGATAAAATTAAAAAATTACACACATATATTTAGTAAATAAGATGTGGTTTTCATGAAATGAAAAAAATCTAAGTCTTGCAATCTACAAGATAATCTAAGGCTTTGGGATCATGTGCCTCTGTGTTGATTTGGAAATGGACCACATAAATGAAAAGAAAATTGGTTAGATTTAAAAGTCCCGTCATTTTGTGAGGAAGCATATACGCTATGTAGCAAAGACAGATGCGCAGTCTATGACATGAACCTTTGAAAGGAATCAGAAATTCTACTTTAATGCGTCAATGTGTGAATTTCTTACAGAATTACACATTCTTGTTTTATAGCATCTAGGTATGATAATGACCTGGTAAAATTAATATCCTGAGCAAATATTATGTCTCATGGACTCATTTCCAGAAGTGCAAAGGTCTGGGATTATGTCTGTGGCTGATAGATAATAATTGCACCTTTAAGCTCATCTTATTTTTTGTCATTTTTTGAAAATTGGTATTTTTGGAAATATCGGATGAACCCTTGACATGAGGCCACTAATGAATACCAAATTTATATGCATATAAAAAATTGGAGTGCGACCAGGGGCGTGAGTTTGGAGGCATCCCCGTGTGTGTGTGTGTGTGTGTGTGTGTGTGTGTGTGTGTGTGTGTGTGTGTGCGTGTGTTTGTGTTTGTTGTGCGTGAGTGTTGGGTAATATCATGTTCATCTTTTCTTTATGAAGCTCTTACTCTTTTACCACTGCTATCCCGGTCAAACACATGAAGTACGTTTTCAATTGATGCACAGGTGTGGTTGTTGTTATCGCCTGCATTGTGTTGGTTGGCCTCTTTGCTTTGCAGCATATTGGTACACATAAGGTGTCTATTGTTTTTGCACCCATTGTTATCATATGGCTACTATGTATTGCTGGCATCGGTGTCTACAACATTATTGTTTGGAACCCAAGAATATACCAAGCTATTTCTCCATATTATATTTACAAATTCTTTAGGGAAACGGGAAAAGACGGTTGGATTTCTCTTGGTGGAATACTTCTCTGTATCACAGGTGACTTTGTAATCTGGATCTCTCATGGTGGTTCTGTTTTAGAATCCTGATTGACCTTATATTGAGATTTCTGTTATCCGCAGGCACTGAAGCTATGTTTGCTGACCTTGGTCATTTCACATGTCCATCCATAAGGGTATGTGAAGCTATGATTTACCAAATTCTGATTCATGTTTTTTAGGTTGTTTTGTCAATTTCCTTACATGTATTCACATGAGGAAAGCGATGTTCAGTTGGCTAATTGGTTTTATGAAGATTCGTGTTTTATATTATTTTAGTGTTAGACCTGTGAAGCCATAGGATCTTGTCGTTACGTTGTTCTACATAGCAATGACATGGACGCGTATATCTCTGTTCATAATGAGTAGTGCGAGAGACACTAACCTTGTCAACCAAATACTCCATTCCTATCACAAGTTTCACCATGTATATGATAGGTAGACTTGCATAGCAATTTTTGTTTTGAAAACCGGTGTGTGGTGTGGTTATTTTCTGTACCACGTTCTTAAATAGTTCCAGTTTATCTATATAACGTATTTATTGTTTTTTGTTAACCATAAGTTGAGTCTTGTGATGATACTAATTGTTAACAGTCCCACGTCGCCTAGGTACCTTACAAATAGTTTGGATAAACACTTGTGCACCCTCTCCTTGCTTGCGGTTTTGAAGGATGACTTCTACCATGGTTTTATAACTACTCATAAGCACTATACCTATTTTTGAATGGTCAGTAAAGAAGATTCGTAAAATCAATATGAAAGAATGATTGTCTATTCTATAGACACTCTTTCACACCCTTAGATTGGAATGCCCATACCAAATTGCACTCATTGTACGTTTATGACTTAAGTGAGGATGCAACGCCAAGCCAAATGAAAAGTAAAAAAAGGAGAGGTTAGGATGCGTAGTTATATGATCTATGTTAAAAAGGTTAAAGTAAAACTGCAGCTGTAGTTCTTTATGGTACTCAACAACTTTATCAGCTTTTCTGTCTAAAAAGATTTCACATGTGACATTAGTTTAACTAGTAATTTTTACAGTGTCTCTTGTGCAGGTTGCATATTCTTTCATTGTTTACCCTTGCTTAGTCCTTCAATACATGGGACAAGCTGCATTTATTACGAAGAACTTTGTTGCCATACCTATAAGCTTCTATGCATCTATTCCCAGTAAGTTTGATTTTCATGAGAACGTTTTTCTTTTTGCCCTGTAGAACAACATTTTTTTTTATCAAGAATGTGATAAAGAAAACTACTCAACCTAGAAAACACAGATTAGATCAGGGTGCTGCACAAACGACATCTTCCCTTCTCGTCTTGATATCATCATTTCTCATGTCCTTCATCATAAGATGAATCAATCCAATTCCTAACATTGGAAATTTAGGACTTCATTTTACAGAGAATATGCTCTAAAGACTCCACTCTACCTTTGAAGATTATATTGTTCCCCTCCATCCTCATCCCCAACATATCGCATCAAAGGTGATTTTTCAACCGTTGAGAGCTTAGGACACTTCCGACTAGAAAGAACATTCAGCAGGGTCTTGGCATAACCAACTGTATATATAAAAATCCATCTCCAAAATTTAATAATGAATGGGCCGTCTCTCTAAAGAGATGCTGAGTTGGTTCTTCGTTTTCATAACACTCATAGAGACAAGCAAAGTTACTGTTCTTACAGTTGTAGAAGGTAGCAAAAGTTTGTGCGTAGGCTGGAGACAATCATGATTGAAGGATAACTAGATATCCCCAGTCCGACTGTGCAGTGGCACAATGGCTAGTGCATTTTGTAGGCCCATAATATATCTTACTTTTGGGATCCCCGTTACTCTGCCTTGATTCACCTTGTTAGAGTGTCTTCTGGTTGCAACGCCTAGGCTACAATTTGGAATTTAGCTACTGGAGGCTCCTGAACACTAAGTATCTACTTTTTTAATGTTGAAAGAGTTATGAGTTTTCTTGAATGCAGTTGATGTCTTGATGTTTAGGATCGCAATTCGGACAAATCCTTTCCCTAGCGGAACTTCTTGGACTAGACCTGTTCTTTTGTTCCCTGCCATTTTCATGTGCTAGTCCACTCATTTGTTAGAGTCTGCATGGTTCTCCCATTGCGGATAAATTTCGTGAAACTGAAAAGCAGTGCATTACATTTACACACAACAAACTTGCATCATCTAGTTGTCTTGACTCATAGATGGTTTTGTTTTTCCTTTAGTTATTCCCTACTATATATTTGTATGCTACTCTACACATTTGATCCATATTCTAGATGGCTTACCTAGTGGACCAAAATGCATGGAACTGAAAACAAGTACACACAGACAGTAAACTTACATCGTTTACTTTTCTTCACTTAATTTCTTGTTTATAACTGTTTTTTCCCTCCTTTTGTAGAACCTGTTTTTTGGCCAGTTTTTGTAGTGGCAACTCTTGCTGCAATAGTCGGTAGTCAGGCTGTCATCTCCGCAACATTCTCAATTATCAAACAGTGCCATGCTTTAGGTTGTTTCCCACGAGTTAAAGTTGTGCACACGTCGAGGTGGATATATGGGCAGATTTACATTCCAGAGATAAATTGGATCCTAATGGTACTGTGTTTGGCTATAACAATTGGTTTCCAGGACACAACCATTATAGGAAATGCTTATGGTGAGTTGCATTTTGTAATTGTTGCTAATTGTTTATTTAAATATCTAATTTTTGTTCTGACGTTGTTTGGGTCATTTTGCTGCATGTGACATGCATAACTAGTATGGCTCATTTTGCTTGATGAACTTGAACAGTATTGAACTTTGACCGTGGCATAACAAAGAACGTGATATCAATCTTTTGAGTGCGGCTGATGGACGGTCAAGTTGGTGTGTCACATGCACACCATCATGACCATCTGTATATTGCATCACACTCTTGGATGTATCATAATATTATTAAAAACAAGTACGAATTAATGGAATATATTTAAATATAGGGCATACTGTATAAATGTATAATATGTAGCTATATTAGTTTGCAAGTGTCAGCTAGCTTAGTTGGTAAAGACTCTGGAGTTGTTTCCTCACTCCAAATGTCCAGACTCTTAGGCCAGACTTTTACCCCATTCCCCTATTAAAAGAAACAGAATGTACTTCTGTTAATAATCTGCACAAAATCCATTGACGAATGTGCCTAATGTGTACAGAAGATGTTTCTTTCTTAATTGGTAGGCTTTACCTGTCCATGAAATGTCCAAGGTGAAACACTTTTTTTTAATGAAATTGGTGCCCTTTTTTTTTCATCTGTAACTCCTGAATGGCGGATATGCGCCATTGCCGAACACAATGTGCATGTCTGAAAGTTCTGATTTACAATTTTCATCTGTAGATATTAAATAATATAAAGTTATAGGTTGTAAGACATGGTATTTCTAGCCTTGTGTTGAGTGCTGAATACAGTATTTCTCGATTTCAGGCATTGCATGCATGACCGTGATGTATGTGACTACATGGTTGATGACGCTAGTTATCATATTTGTTTGGCATAGGCACGTTTTATTTGGCTTAAGTTTTCTTATATTCTTTGGATCGATTGAAGCTGTTTATCTTTCATCTTCTTATATGAAAGTCCCTCAAGGAGGGTGGGTTCCACTAGTACTCTCTGCCTTTTTCATGATTGTTATGTACATTTGGCATTATGGTACCCGGCGGAAGTACTTGTTTGACCTACAAAACAAAGTTTCCATGAAATGGATTCTCACACTAGGCCCCAGCCTGGGAATCGTTAGGGTCCCTGGAATTGGTCTCATCTACTCAGAGCTAGTCACTGGAGTTCCATCCATCTTCTCTCACTTTGTTACCAATCTCCCAGCTTTTCACCAGGTGCTCGTGTTTGTTTGTGTGAAATCTGTTCCTGTGCCCTTTGTACCCTCAGATGAACGCTACCTTGTAGGCCGTGTTGGCCCCAAAACGTATAGGATGTACCGGTGCATAATTCGATATGGCTACAAAGATGTTCCTAGAGATGACGAAACCTTTGAAAATAACCTTGTGATGAGCATAGCAGAATTCATCCAGATGGAAGCTGAGGGTTCTGATTCCTTTGATGGATCAGTAGATGGTCGGATGGCTGTTGTACAAAATTCTGGTAGATTTAGAACAATGCTGGTGACATCAGAATGCAGTGATACAAATGAAGGCAACGGGGAAACCAGCAGCGTAAGGAGCAGTAAGTCGGATACATTGCAAAACTTGCAGTCCTTGTATGAGCAAGAATCAGGAAGCCAGAGGCGACGCATCCAATTTGAGATACCTGATGCAGATGATCTCGATCGTGAAGTGAAGGAGGAGCTCCAGGAGCTTGTGGAAGCTAAGCAAGCGGGGGTCGCATATGTGATGGGCCACTCTTATATAAAAGCTAGGAGGAATTCTTCATTTTTAAAGAAGTTTGCAATTGATGTGGCTTACTCTTTCCTTCGGAAGAACTGTCGGCGCCCAGCAGTGTCCTTGAACATTCCACACATTAGCCTCATCGAGGTAGGCATGGTCTACTACGTATAGATATATCCAGTTTTCTTACCACAATCTTGTTCGAAATCCAAATTGAATGTGATTTCTCTTTCAAGGCTGATGTAAAATTGTAAAGTATCAATGATTTGAGAGCGGAGCGCAGACATGCATTAATTTATGCTGACAGGCTCACAGTCACAGGCATAATGAGGCTGAAAAGAACTTGCCAATCAAAGATTTCTTTTTTTAATATAGATAATCAGTGCCTTTCTAACTGTGTAATTTAGTTATCCTTTTAGTTATATAGTTAGAGCATCTATAGGTGGCACTATCACCTGCAAATTTGCCTCCACAATTCGGAATTTCCGCAAAAAACTATCTCTAAGTGGAGGCAAATGTGGAGGTATTACCAGTCTAGCTGCATCTGTGGATGTAAATTTATGGTTTTGGATGGTTTTGGGGATGTGGCACGACAGTGTTAGTGTTGCATGCTATTGCCAATGTCGCGTGGATGTTTTTTTTTTTTTTTAACTTTTTCAATTTAGCATGATAGTAGGAATGTTGTGTGAGTTGTTTTTTTTTAACTTTTTTTCAACTTAGGTGGAAGTATTACATGCAAATTTGCCTCCACAATTTGAAATTTCACGAAAAACTATTTTTAGGTAGAGGTAAATGTGGAGGTATCATTAGTTTAGAATTTTAGATGTATCTGTGGATGTAAGTTTACGATTTTGAATGGGAATGCAGCACGACAGTGTTAGTGTTCGCGTGCTATTGCCAATGTTGCATAATTTTTTTTTTAACTTTTTAATTTGGTGTGATAGTGGGAATATCATGTGAGTTTTTTTTTTTTTTTACTTTTTTCAATTTGGGATGACATTGGGAGTGTCGCGCAACAGTAATGTCACGAGTGATAGGTCATACTCTAAATTTGCGGTTGTTATTTGGCTCCACCTAGAGTTGGTCAAAATTTACAAATACTTACCTCGAATTCATCTTCAAACATGTGATACTATCTGCTCTTATATGTGTTTTGCTAATTATCTTTTAAATTTTAAAGAAATAAAATAGCAGTCTGTCCTACTGTTTATTTGTGCCTACTCGGCTAGTGATTTTTTGCTCCGAGAGTCCCAGCGAAGTTTGGTCCAAGCCCTCCAAGGAGGCATGGCATAGCAGCCACGTGGTTAACAAATAAAGTATGACAGTTGCCAAAATACCAACCATAGTGACTTCTAGGGTCATTTGTTTTTGCCTCTTATAAGACCTTGAGGGCTTATAACCTCTTATAAGATGTGGCCCAGTGATTTTGGACATTTTTTTTATTTGTTTTTGGCCTCTTATAAGAGGCATTCTACTAGAAATGTCTTATAAGAGGCTCCAATTCTATAAGTACCAAAATTAGATCTACTTCAATTCTATAAGTCTTATAACTTGAAAAATGACTCAAACACCCCCGTCTATATACCTTTAGTCTCATTTCTCTCTTCTTCCCTTTTCATTATCTTATTTTCCAAATAACTCTATTACCCTAGCCACCACTGCCGCCACTACCACCACCACCACCACCACTGCCGCCACCACCACCACCACCACCACCACCACTACCACCACCATCACCACCACCATCATTACCTCCATCACCACTATCATCGCATCTTATTAAGACTATCACCACCACCCATCTTTATTAAAATCACCACCACCACCACTACCAACCGTATTATTAAGACCAATATCATCACTTCTACTACTACTACCACCGCATTTATTAAGACTATCACCACCACTACCACCGTCTTTATTAAGACATCCACCACTTCTACTACCACCACCATCACCGTGCTATTAAAACCAATATCATCACCACTTCTACCACCACCACCGTGTTATTAAGACCACTACCACTACCACCGCCAATTAAGGTAGTTTCCTAAAATCGATATTCTAATTATCAAAATTGATTTGAAACCGAAAATCAAACTATACGTTTATTTCAAATTAATATATTCAAGTTAAATGTGATGTAAAGTAGGGTTATATTTGTCAAATAACCATCTATAAGATGTCATGTATTTGTTTTTTCTATTTTTAAAAGTGCTTATAAGAGGAACTTAAAATTAAAAACAAACCACTTTATAAGACCATCTTATAAGACCCTCTTATAACACATGGTCTTATAAGACCCTCTTATAGCTTAACCCAAAAAAACAAATAGCCCCCTAGTTTTGCCCCTCACTACCACTAACAAATTAAAAGAAATAACCGATATTTCTTTCAATGCCTCTTTCTTCTTCTCCAATAAGCGTGTAAAAATGGAAATAACGTAAAAAAAAAACAACATATTAGAATTCTCTTAAAAGTTTATCTTCTCCTTGGGTTTGATCTGTTAAAGTGTGGTATTGTTGGATTTATTAACTTAGTATGTGGTGAAGAATGGCTAAATTAGGTGATGCAAATTAGAAGATTAAGACTTTAATTGGATATTGTAAATGTCTAAAGTTATACTGAAAGACTATTAGGACATTATATTAAATCAAAATTTCTCTTGAGTTAGGATGAGAAAATGGGATGGTGTTGGTTGTTGTTAATGGATGCTCTTCATAAGGATGGAGATGCATACATATCCAGTACGTGTATTTGAAGTGGTAGTGAAGTCTGAGGTAATAACTCAGATTGGAATCAATAATCAGGCTGGAATTAAACCACACGTAGTTTTTGGGATAACTTTTATAGATATTGAAATTGTACATTGGATACGACACGTGTACTAATGAGTACTGATGTGTGGTCAAGATGAGTGGCATGCTTCCACAAGAGGCACGTGGGTAGTAGCCGTAGGTGTTCAGGCTTGTCTGGCATAGAGTGTAACGATGGTGAGTACTCTGTAATTATGGTGACTGTCCGTAATGATTAAGGGGTTTTTTGACTTAACACTCCAAAAGTAGACCCTCCTTTTAAGATAACCCCCCATTTTGAGAATTATTACTGATTGCCCCCATGAATATGGTGGTGTCTTTGGCATGCTGTCACCCTTGATTTTGTTCACCACGTGGTTGTGTATGCAAGCCCCTGCTTGGAGCACTTGGACCAAACTGCACTGGGAGCAAAAAAATCACTCCCTACTCGGCCACTCCATTCGAAACTGATAATGGGAGTGTGTTGGGTGTTTAGAGTTTAATAGTGAGACATGAAAAACACCAATTTTTTTTACCAAACAATTCTAGCCCAGGTATTAAAAATTCGACGGCAGTGGCGCGTGTGTGTTTTTTGTTGAGTTTGCTTCTGTTCCATCTCTATGGAAAATTAGTGGTAGTCTTTGGGGGCCAACCCAAGTAGCCTCAACTAGGCCTTATAAACTCAATAACTCTTTGGTTTTCTTTCCATGTGGGACTAAGTGTTTTTCACACCCATTTCTCTATCATTTCATCTCAAGTGGGATGATTTGGGAGACAAATTACTCATTCGTTTCTTAATAGATTTGTGCAATTCCAAATCCTATGTATTCACAACATTATGTACTTTCAATTGCAACCCATTTGTTTAACAATTTTTGAAATACCAAACTAGAAAGCTCATAGTTTAGCCCAAAGCCCATGAGGTGTTTGAAATACCGCGTCGTACAATTTAGTCCAAAGGCTACGTTGTTTCGAAGCCCATGCTATTTTCTGAAAACCGTGCCAAAGAAACCCACAACAGCCCACAGGACCACGCGGTGTTTAAAAAACTGCGTAGTTTATTTGATACCGTATCGTACATTTGATACAACATCAAACTAAACACCAAATATGAGCTCATTTAATATTTGGTTTGGTGTGTATTTCTAATATTTTTTTGGTTTGGTCTCACCACTAAAAATGATTTTTACTAAACTTTTAAGAATTTGGTGTTTGGTATTCATAGGTCTCCCCCATTAAAGATCCTCTTTTATACAACAACGTAATCACTCGTATTCTTATAACGTGAGTGAGTAAGAAAAGATGTCTTACATCAGGAGTATGATTGAGTGTAGAATTCGAAGCACAAGAAATTCCTGATGGTGGTCGTCCAATAGGCTTGCAATGATAATCCCTATCCTATTCTTTTTGAAAAATAAGGCCATACGGACGAAATAAAATGCCATAAGATTTAACAATTAGCTTTGGTCCATCTTTTATGACAAACCAAAAACATTAAGTTTTATGATTAATGAGGGTATAGCTTTACGGTGAAGAGTCATTTTCAAGTACATCAAATAAGTATACAGCATGACTTTTCGTTCGTTGGGCATTTCTTATCAAAGCATTGTCCACATACTTCGTAAGGGTGCCATAAGAATGATAAGACTTCACACATTTGGTGGCTGCCGAACTTGCAACTCTTTCAAAGGGAAAGGGTTGCACCTAGCTTTCAAGTTTCGCTCCATATCCCCAACAGATATGACTATTTTTCGTCCGCATGATCGAGCAAATGGTGTGTACATTGGATTTTCTTACAAAATTGTTTAAGAGCGACGTTACTGTTGACAAAAGAGTAAGGGAAAGAGTTGAAATTGTACAGAATCTCGTCCGAGCCCCACTTCCCAGAAACTTTGTTTGTGTCTTGTTTTGACTCTTTAATCTTTTCCTTTTAGGGCCACTTTAATCTTTTGTCTTTAGTCTTTAATCTCTGTTGTATTTGTATCTATCTCTTTCTTTTAGGAAGTTTCGCCTTATGCCTCCAACAGAATACTTAAAATAGAGGTATCACGTATCAGGTATGTGGAATAGTAAATGAGACGTATTTTTTAACTTAACACACTTGGACAAACTGCCTGAAGCCCTCAACATACTCACCAACTTTGAGTATGCTTATATACTAACAATTGAGTTGAATATCTACCTACTCGAAGAATTCCACACGAAAAAATTGTATAAACACATATCATTTCCAGGCAATTCAATCAAACAAATAAGTCTTATAATTAGCACTGTAACATAACACTAGCTGATGAACATTTTACAACTTTCCCTCTTGTTGGGAGAATTTAGATGATAGAGAGCTGGACATCAAATCTGTTTAGGCTCAATTACACACAACAGTAGACACCCATCAAAACTCATAACCTACTTCTTCACAATTGATGCTCTGCTGATTAAGGGTAAAAGTGTAAAACATAGATGCTAAAGTAATATTCTCAAAATGAAGCGTACAGGATCTGCACTCTCTCTTTTACTTCTGTCACACTAATAAGACTGGGCTGACTGGTGTCACATGACTACTCTGTAGTCTGTACTCTGTATACCACGTTAGTGTATACGACGATGCCATAAAACTGTAGTAGCTGCGAAAAATCAAAGCTGGAAAGCAACCCCAAAACTGGTCTTCCCCTTTCTCTTTCTTTGCGGAAAAAAGCTTCCACATTCTGCTTTTCTGCCAAAGCCATTTTCAGTACTTCACAGTGCACCCCAAGAAAAAAAATTAAAAAAACACATCATTTTATATGTTGAACAGAGAAAGCCTTCTTTACCCAACTTTTTCTCCTTTTCTCTCTTCTTTCACCCCAGCCTCAAAAAGAGCTAAAACCACCTAACCCCAAAACCCCCCCAACACTCATTTTTTTCACTTCTACCGCTCTGGCTCTCCCAACTATGGAGGTTTTCAGCTTGCTCAAATACTGGAGAACAACTAGTGGTAGCCCAGCTGAAACAAACTTACGCTCTACCCCTCCTAACACCAACACCAACACCAACCCAACCACCACTATCCGCCACGTCGCAGACGAAACAGACGACGACGACGATGATGGGCCATTTTTCGACTTGGAATTCACTGTTCCAGCTGATGACGTAGGAGAACAAGAGTGTGATGCAAGCGAGAGTGAAATAGAAGATGAAGGTGAAGAAAATGAGTCAATGGATTTCACCGTTGACTCGTCCGGTTCAACTGGCAACCGGACCGACCCGAATCTTACACTGTCTCCTTCTGATGATCTTTTCTTCAAAGGCCGTTTCGTTCCGCTTGAATCGTCTGAACTCAGTGGTTTGAACTCATCAACTGATTCAGCACATTCTAATAATAATAAGCTTCAATTTCCTGGTTCGTTTCTAAAACCTGCTACTAAACTCCGTGTATTAATGCTAGGGTTTAAGAACAAACCAAAATCTGAGAAAATAGAGCCAACCAAAAAATCCTTCACAGTGAAATTTAAAGTTGAAGAAGTCCCAATTGTTTCACTATTCACTAGAGACAACAGTTCAAGAAACTCCAATAACAAAATCAAATCGGAAGAGGTTGTTGTTTCCTCAGAAGAGAAGAAAGTTGTTTCCAGAGATTCATTACACAAGTATTTAAAGATGGTGAAGCAACTCAACTTCAGAGTTTCGAAAGGGTTTTCTGGTCAGTTAATGAGTAACTTGAGCTCACCGACACCGTTAGCTTCGCCTTCGAAGAAGATTGATGGAGAAATGAAGGAAGGGGAAGTGATTACGAGTAGTAATGTGGTTAATGCTAAGAATCAAAGGAGGGAAATTTAACGGCTGGGTTGAGAAATGTACGAAAACATTTGGGGAAGAGTAGATCTGCTTCTTCAGCTGTAGCTGCTGTTCCTTCTTCTTCAATGGCTACTCAATCAAGAAGACATGATGATTCACTTTTGCAGCAGCAAGATGGAATCCAAAGTGCTATTCTTCATTGCAAAAGATCTTTTACTGCTTCTAGAGGTATAAATTCTAATTTGCATAGTTTTTTTTGGTGAAATAATTTTAGCAATGTGTTGATATTTAGTTCAAAAAAACTTCATTGTGTTTTCAGAATCAGACTCTTCTGCACTATCTAGATGTGCAAGTGATCCATCGCACGAGAAATCAAAGGTAGCTAATTCGTCGAGAACCTCCCTTGATGAATCGCGAGTCAAAATTTGAGGCAAATTGAAGGATTTGTTTGTGTTTATTGTAAAATCTTACTCGGTAGCACATATATTAGACAATGTTAAGGTTAGAGCTACTAATCAGAAGTAAATAGTTCAATGTGGATCCATTATATGTACGATTCTATGTGGCTGATAAAGTGTGATATAATGAAATCAAGGAGTCATTGAAACGTTCCGATGTGGATGTGAAAACGAAAGGATATAAAGATTAGTCAATAAGTCGAGAATCTATAATAAGTTTTCCAGGTCTATACTGTAAACTTGCAAAGCAATCTGTGCAAGTAAGGTCACCTTCACTGGTGTTCAAGACTATGGGTAATGTTCAAGTCAGAAGAGAAATGAAAACAGCCTTGATTTTCCCGCTCTGCAAATCAAAAAGGACTAGTCAGTAAATGCATGCGTCACGAGTCAGAGTCAGCGGAGTTGAATGGTAGGGTGGGGGAGTGGGGTTGTCTCTATAAACTTTATAAGTCCCATCCTCTATTTATCTCTCATCGATCTGTGTGAAATCTTTGTTATTGTCTTGTTCTCTCTCAAGAGATCGTACCCGTGGAGATGCGATTTGTCTCTTTGTTGTAGACTTACAGGAATGGAAGGTGGTTGTTGTGGAGTAATGATACTACGTGACATATTTGTAAGTTGTAACAGATCTTTCGATTATCAGTCCAGCTAATTTTCGATGTTGATTAAGCTGTACTAAGTATTAACACAAGGTATAATCCAAGCTTTTGTTTCAGACGTTCAGCTATCATCAATTTTGGTGGGGGCCAACTCGCACATATCGGCATCAATTGAGAAATTGCTACCCTAATTTTCAGTTATATATCTCTGATTTTAAAAAAGAATTTTAGAGTTTATAAGAGAAAGAAACTAAGAAAACACTAAATTTTTGAACCAAATCAAACACCAAACCAAAAAAAACACCAACCGATTTTAAGAATAACATCAAATATTTGAAATTACAGTTTTGGATAAATTGCATCATGTAGCACACGCAGTTTTTTCATAACCGTGTTACTGAAGCCTATTTTAAAATCTTAAAAATCCAAATCCATGGAGTTTTTTTGAAACTGCGCAATGTCTCAAATCAAATTTTTTCTTTTTTCTCTTTCCAAATTTTTATCAAATTTTTTCTTTTTTTTCTTTCCAAAATTTTTGCACCAAATTTTGGCTGTATTTGGTTTGGTGTTTTTTTGGTGTATGTGTCTCTTTTGAAAATGAAAAAATACCAAATTATAGAAATATAGAAATTCAGTGTATGTGTCTCCAAGACTTAAATCACGATCGAAGTCCATCTATTTGCAATACAAGTACTGGTTCGACAAGCTTGTTTGCGTAGAATATAGTCTGTACTCTATAGAAGATAATTTTGTTGAGAAATTTTGAGTTCCCCAATATATTTGACAAAAAAGTACAGCGGTCGACATACCCTAAGCGAAAAAAAAACATAAAGTTCTTGTGCTGGATTTTGGTGAAAATTCCATGAAATCCTTTTGACACGTAGGCGATTTTTGTTTTTAATATCGTAGTCGTCGTCAATGAATACAGCGTGAGTAAACACTGTAACAGTAACCACGTGATGATTAATCAGATTGATATACCAAATACGGAAGACGTGGTGCGCTACGTTTTGCATCGATTTTCCAAGTGTTTTGTGGGAACAGAAATTCAGCTACATACAACGTATTTTGGTCTATTTCACTTGGGGTCTCCCCAAAAGACGTTAATTATTGTAAGGAACAATGATAATCACGTGACATACAGTCTCTCACTGATGATGCCATCGATCTCTAAGTGGATTGGGGTGTGTTCTCAAAAATGATATGGTATCAAACTATCAAATACTGCCCTGCACATCCAGTGCATCCAATGATAAAAACCACAAAAGCCGTTTATTGGGGCATTGGTATTTGTTGGCTTTAGGCATAGGGCGAGCGGGATCTGTTGGTCTTGGATTCGGGTCCCTTTCTATAATCTATAATACCCTTCTATAATAGATGGGAAGGGCTTTTTGAACAAAATGTACTTCGAATCATGGCAAAAAATGGTTGGATTGTATGAACATCAGGAAAATAAAATATAAAGTACACCGATGTGGTTCTTGCTTCTAAAATTTTTATTATATACCCCCAGTGGAGCCCCACACACCATATCAATGGTTTCAATGCACACTAATCTTAAAAAGGTACAATCAATAAGTAAACCCTTAACGTTCAAATTCAGTAATAAAAAGCTTGAACTTTCCCTAGTCACATTGTAGTTTTTGTCAATGTTCAAGCAGCACAGTAGTTTTTGTCCCTGTTCAAGATACATAGATTTACCGTTGTTTTCCTGCGTGCATCAATGCCATTAGAAAACGCCTTACGCAAAGTGCTTGGGCCAAGGATTTACGACTATTTATAATTATCCTAAAAAGAGAGGATATATGACTTTGTGTAGTGGAAAAAATGTCAGGAACAAACAACATGGGGAATATGAGTACCCACTTCAATGCTTTACACAGGGCAAACAAGCTCCCACCTAACTAGAAGACGCATTACACCAGAACTACATTTGCACTTTTAATTTATTGTTACAACATAGGCTCGATCTATCCTGCCAATACATAAATTACACACAACAGACAGGTACAACAAAGATTCCTCGATCTGCAGGACATTGTACAAATTGCAACTGTTGAGCATTCCTCCACTGGTTCATGAGAGGCATTTTTTGGTAATATCTATTTTCCTGGAGGCGATCAGCTATGAGAGGGATTAAATATTGCTCAGCACTCATTCTTGCTCCTTCCTCTACCCCCCCAATCCAATAACACTGTTTTCCTCAGCTCACTATCGCAGGTTTTATCCAACACGTGCTTGTATGATGGCATCACACCAAGTGGTTTTACACTACCTGAACTTGACTGCTTGGCTTCAACAGTTTCTGATTTGCTAGGAGGGGATCTACTTGATGTAGGAATAGCCCACTTTATTGGTGCCCTTCCTACATGATTGGTACGGCTGATATCCATTTTCCTATTGTTCGAGTACTTTGGTCTCTTTGAGGGTAATGTCTTATCTGTTATTTCAACTGTATTACGCCCCAATGGCAGCCGTTGTATACCTGATAAACCTTCTGTCTTCCCTGTCGATCTTGGCTTGCGAGCTTTCATGGCCTTTTGAGAAGGTTTCTTTGGCCATCTGAGTTCTCTGGTGTCCTGGCCTGCAGTGGAATGTCTCGCAATATCATAGAGAGTTTGAGCAGCAGTCATTAGCCTTGGAGAATGCCCAGCTGTCATGAAAAGGAGTCAGAAAAAGTAACTTTAGCAACAAAAATTTAATCTCATCAACCAAAAAAAAAAAAAACATTAATAAAACTAGGAAAACATACAGCAGTACACAAACTTGCGAACATAAGAATTGTAACAGAATGGTGTCTGAAGACCATAATCATAAATAGACCATAGACGTGGATAAAGTATTTATCTACATAGTCAATCAACCGGTTGGCCAACCACTAGAACAGGGCACCGTCCAGAACATCAATTTGTAACAGAAGTATTGAAGCTTCACAAGTATAACAACAAACAAAGAGAGTGAATATCACTGAAAACATATTATATCCATTTCAGAGACCAACCAGGAAAAATGTCTGAGGTCTGCTTGTCCCAGCTCCCAGAAACTGAATACTCCAATGCTGTGTTGCATGGGTGCAAGTACAAGTGTCGGATTTAGACACCGGTACGGAGATTCGTACACGGCATGTCTAAAAAATCAGATTCGTGGATACAGCTAATAATCTAATATTTATTTTAATTTTAATTTTTTTCTTTTTTGTGAAAAAAAACTATTCGACAGGAAGGATATATAGTAAAAAAATATCGTAAATTTTTTGTCGTTACAGGATTTCAATTCTAATGGTTTATGTTTCTTTGGGTCATACCTTATATATCTTATTTAAGGTACATTATCCTCCACCATTCCACCTCTTTATCTAGAAGTGTCGGTGTCGAATCTGGGTCGTGCGTCGGACATGCTGACATGGCACAAAAATATGAAGTACCCATGTAACAGAGCTCCAATGTGAATGGATCAGATCTATTGCTTATTATTCGAGGACCGTCAGAATCTTACTTATAAAACAATTATATGTTGGTGCAGAGATTATTCTTGTAGCCATGAACCTTATTTCTCCAGGCATGACACAAAGAAATAACATAACCAAGAGAAACTTCCAATTTTAGACAAAGCATAAATCAATTGAATGAAAGTTAGCGGCCAGCGCCAAGGATTAAGAGGTTGTACCCAGGGTTCTGGGATCAACTCCTACTCTCACCTGGGGAGGTGGTTTAATGGTAGGGGTTTAATATGTATGAAAATATTTATTTTAGAATAAATGACTTAAAAATGAAACAAACATTTATACCAAAGAAGACAGGTAGTTTACCATGAACAAGTTTCTCTGGTGTATGCAAACGCCACTGATTTTGGTCATTGGCACCAACTGAGCATTCAGTAGAATTTCTTTTCCTTTCAAATTCTTGATGATTCAGAGATGGACCTGCTAAAACCAAATCATTTTCAGGATACCTGAACTCACCCTCAGCTTTGGGTGCTCTGAGCAAATTTTCAACGGGAAGACCAAACTTCAGCTGCCAATCAAAAGAACCCAAACAGTTTTGTGACAACTGAACCGGGTTGTGGGAAGTTATAGCCTCCGAACTCTTAATGGAATTCTTATCATCACAAGACAAATAGTCCAAGTCTATGTGTTTTGGAGCATCGCCAAGAGAGCTGACCATGTTCCCTAATCTTGCCCATCTGCTCCTATCACTAGACAACTTGCCTGCATCAATAGTGCTTCTGGAAGGCCCATTCGAGTAATGAGACCAAGAAAAGGGTGGCAAGCTATCTCCAAACGACATTGGCTTGGATAACCGTAGATCAGTCATGCTCCTTAACAGGGGTTGCTTGGAGTTGGATGTATCAAGTAGAAGAGCGTCCAAATCTTTGGCTGGTGGAAGAGCCAATCGTTCTAGAATGTCTTCAGGCTGATATATTGGGGAAGACTTCAACTCCGTACAAGTGTCCTGAAAGTTTGTAACAAACTGAGTGAGTACCACACCAGAAAATATGACCACCTCATACATGTTCTGGAAGTAAATAGAGTCAGTAATCCTATGATCTACCCTATGTTACATGGACACAACATATTTTAAAAAAAATCAGTGTCGGACACACACGGACACATTATCTAGAAAGAGCTTATTAAATAATTTCATTCACCAAAAAAAAAAAAAAAAAAAATGTATCCACATTGTTTTCCTTGGCATGGTGGACTACTCCCTTGTGTTCCTCAACATCTATATTTTGTATCTTAACATTTTTATGTAAAACTTACCTTGCTAGACAAAGCCAAATCTCCTATGTGGTTATCTCGTACTGTGCAGTCAGTTCTGCTTGCTACAGAAGAGCCAGAGCTCAATGCATCCACTTTTCTGTTGCAACTACTACCTAGCTCACCAGCATTTTGTGACTGTACAGTTCTCCAAGGCTGAAGAATAGAACAGGCCTTTTTTAATGTATTTACGAGGTTTTCATTAGTATTTGCTGCTTTCTTTGCTTTATCTTGGCATAAACCCAGATATTTGTAGCTTCCATCAAGGAGGTCATTCAATGACAGCTCATCTACATGCTCTGTAACATCATGATTACCTGACTTGAGCCCATATATTCCTGATACAAATATTCCAAGTGCAATCATGATTCCTGGTGAGTACAACTTACAACAATAGCTTTCAGGAGAACACTCAGAAATAAAAGGTGAAGTTACAGACACATTGCCCCACTTACACAACATTATCCTTTTACACTTAAAGACGAGGAAAAGGTGTCAAGGACTTCCATATTTTCTGTTGTTAACCATAATCATTGATTAATGTCACACCATATATTCAAATCCAATTAAGAAAAGAAGATACTCTTGACAATTAACTATAGAGTATAGATGGAAGTCATACAACAAGAAAGTGTCATTACAAAATCCTACAAAGTGATTGAAAATAACCTAATAAGATAATATCATCCCATTGCAGGACAACCGAGGACGGAGGACCCTTAAAAATCTAATAGATAATATATTGAATAGTTTTACAGATATAGAACTTCTAAACATATCATAACAAATTCTGAAAGTTATATAAGTTGGTCGCTCCAGAGTAGACATGTCCGAATCCTGACAGTTGATCACTCCGGACTTGGATCTCATGGCATGGACCAAAATTGCCTCTGAGACAGGTTTAGCATCCATCTCGTCACCTCCTAATGGGAAGCAAATGCCGAAGGTTCTCTTTGAAGGAAAGCAGCAGCAAAAGCAAAATCTAAATTCCAATACATCACCATTAACTGGCAGGGGCAAGAGCTGACCTTCTCTCCCACTGGACCTTATTCGCTACCATTTTAAATAACGGGAAGAGACTACCTGATCATCCACTTCTATCAATCAATTGCATTGGATCTTCTTGTCCCTGCTATGCAAGTATTAGATCTCTCATTTGTCAGAAAAAGGCAGTGGGAAGCCTACATGTGATTCCTTGGTTAGATATCCAGCCTGGGTACGCCGCACAACCATTGGTGCAGCACAGAACAGCCCAACTCCATTCACACCATCAGTTCCTAGATAGCTTTGGTCCCACCCACTCAGTCAGCCGCACTGATTTCATTGATCCCAGCAAGACTCGACAAGCAAAAAAACGCTAGGTTACATGGACACGCCATATTTTGAAAAAAATCCATGTCAGATACGTATCCACATGTCCGTGTCGGACACATTGTATGTAATTTACCTCGAATTTTGATATTTTACTGTGTCCGATACGGACGCACCTACCCGTGTCAATGTAACCTAGAAAAAAAGAATGAACTACAATAGATACTCAAACCACCTGGTTGACTAGTTGTGCTAGATCTATCATAGCACATTCCTTGGACTATTAGAGCTGCACCCACTTTTGGCAGTAATTACTAAACTAAACGTTTAGAGCTGTACTGCCAACCATGTTTTACAAACTGCGCTTGTTCAGCCCAATAAAAACAGTAAAAAGAGAATGACTTTCTCAGTAGACAAGGGGAAAATAGATACCAAACTAATCAAGGTTCAAAAAAATTCATAATAATCTTACCGGATATTTTGTTCAATCAAACAAATTGCAGCTTATTAAACTTCTACATAATTATGGATCTGTGAATGGAACAACTTCATTTTTCAGCATCCTTACGGAAAAGAAAAAGGAGAAGAAGGACTAATGGGGTTTAGAACTAGGTGTTTTGATGAACAAAACATAACCTAATAGGGATCGTTTAATCTCTAAAGAGGTAAACACACCTCACTCAAGTATTTTTTTTTCCCCAAATTCACCAATAACTACATGAGATTATAGACACTAAAGTATAAACATTTACTAGTACAAGTATCAATTAATAGTTATATACGCAAATGACCCTGAGCTTAACCTCAAGATTTTCATTAAAAAAAATTATAAAATAAAATAATTACTGATAAAATTTTGCAGCGTCAATTGGTTAAATGCCTAGATTTTTCTCTATGTTACATGGACACACCATAATTGAAAAATAATCCATGTCGGATACACATCCACGTCCGTGTCGAACACAACACGGACACATATTGTATGTGATATACCTCATTTTTTTTAAAAATATTTCACTGTGTCAGACACTTCATATCCATGTCGGATAAGGACACATGTGTCCGTGTCAATGTAACTTAGGTTTTTTTTTTCTTCAAAACAAAGCAAACATAATAACTGGGGAAACAAATAACAGAGCAAATTTCCCAGAACACAGTTATGCTGTTTCTTGTATGTTAAAATACACCAAGCAAACAAGTGTCCAGTGCCTCAACATTAAAAATGGAACAATGTTTTTTGTTTATGTTTTGAAGGTCAAGCTGAACATGTAAATATGTGCATGTGTATAACACAAGTGATATCTCATAGCAGACATTGAGAGCCAAAAGCATTGCAAGTACAATGGTACCATACCAAGAATGCTGCCCCCTCCTGCCGATAAACTGGAGTTGACCACAGCGGCCTTTGAAAAGAAAGGGTCCACTTTAGTCTTTGTAGGTGGTCTATAATTTCTCTTATCACCTCGTTTCCCATCTAGGCTATGCTTTTGTCCAACCACAGGATACTTCTCTACAAGTAATACCACATAAGAGACCAGAAATCATCAGTAGAAAGTTAAACAAGCTAGAAAGGAAAACCACCATAATATTTATTATATACAAAAATATATATGATAAATTTTAGAAAGAGAGAGAGATGAAAAGATACCTGCAAAAGTACCTTCTGTCAGACCTGTTTTATGCTTCCCGGTTATGGCATTGCAATCACTCATCACTAGTTGGCTAATGGAACCCTGACGGCCATGTTCAGATCTTGGTCTCTTGGAAGAAAAGCTGCTATTTTTTAGTGCTTTTCCAGTTTTTCTCTGCAGTTGTTTGCTCGTGAACAACGGCTTAGCATTATGGGGGGCAGTAGTTTCATCCGCATAATTAGGAAGTGAAGTGTGAAACATGCAGAGTCCATCAGGTTTTTTGTTTCTTGAAACCGGATTATGTTCGGAAACAGTCACTCTGCATGTCTTATCTGTCATAAACAAATCCAAGTAGCATTGAGATAAAAGTTATGAAGACGTGTTTAAGCACAAGGTATATGGAGGTGATAGAAGTCTTTGAACATATAGTTTAATTGTCCTATCAGTTATTACACACCTGTTATGAGAAGGTAAAACAGAATGAAGTTGGTAAAATACAATCAAATCCATAACTGGAATTACCCTTTGGCCAATTCAAGCTCCAAATAAATAAACATCAGAGGTAAGATAAAAAAAACTTGGTTTTACGGACAATAGTAAGCATGACACTAATCCAAGTAAAAGCAGGAAAGAAGTTGAGATTCTCAAAATCCACTCAAAAACATATGTTGTGACCATGATTGAACAAGTTCTTATATTCCCACTTTTTACTTAATAAACAATTTTGAGTTGATAAAACGAGCAATACAAACGCAAGAACAGAAGGAAAAACAGAAGAGCTGGATTTAAACAGGAGCATAATTCGCTAAAGCTTAAACCTCCTTTTCCTTAACCACGACCTTTAAGTAAACCAATCTTACCTACAGAACACATTATACTTGCTAATGCAATAGGCGCGTGAGCACACAAACATCAATGTACATCCTACAGGTAACCTTGTATTTCCATCCCAGCAGATCAACACCAACCAAACCTGAAGTTCCACTTCTCCATAGAAAATAGAGTTTGTTTAGATTGACCTATAGAATACTCAAACTGGAAATAGTTTGTCATCATCAAATTCACAACTTTTCAACTATAAAATTTAACGTAATATCCACCGCTTCCAACCTTAGCAATAAGCATGGAAATTTGTTGGGGGTTGTAATCCTCTCCGTTCACCAAGTAAACCCTTTTCCCTCCATTGACCATCCTGTTGTTTAGTTATACATAAACGTGCAAACATGTCCTAGTGTACACAGGTTTTCACATAACGACCCCATTTTACTCAGCTAAGTCCCTTATAATTGTACTGTAGTCACTTTTGTAACCAAAGCTTTTACGCACACGTCACTACCACCCGCTTTGCAACCATCTTAATTTACCTAATGATGAGCAAGTCTCTACTATGGAACGCCCCACCCCGACACGGAACAGACCTGTTAAACATGCTGATACTTTAAAGTGCAGTTTCCAACATTTCATACTTGGTGAACCATGACCAGTGTGAGCACGCATGTGTCACCCTGCAACCAAGTACCGAACCTTGTTGAGGAATCCATAAACCAAAACCATACGCCATACTTTTAAGTTTAGATTCAAGAAATTCTATCTAATAAGAGTTGGCAACAACACTCAACAGACACCAAACTTTGTCTGAAACAATTTCTATTCAAATTGGGAAGAACAAATATTGTCAGGGCGTCAGGCGTTTGAACACTTGAACTGAGATTCACGATTTTTTAACAAAAAATCATTAGTCAAACACTCAGACTCATATGTACTTCCCTATTTTGCCTAGTTAAAATAATTAAAGCCTATTTTTCCTGTGATTCCCTGTTTCATAATATTGAGCAGTTCCAGGTAGACACCCTCACTAAAATTTTCAAATCTGTCCAAATGTTAGTTTGTTGTGTATAAAAACTCATACTCCATAACTAAGTGTAGCTGGAAACTTTAAATTACAGCAAAGTAAATCCCCTTAGCGGCTAAATCATATCACATGGTACAGTAACAGCAACAACACATAAAACAGATTAATTAACAAAAACAAAGGCCAAGAATAAGCATTTACCACTACTAGAAGTACTTCCTCTAGTAACTGGGAATCGTCCGAAAACATGATCTTTAGCTATCAATCTCCCACCTTCCTTAGCTAAAACTCCATCTCTACCAAACCCCGACACTTCAACAGCCGCCGGAAGGTGTAATTCAATCGCTTCCATCTTAAATAAACAATAATCAATACTAAATTTTTCAACAAAACCATCAAAATAATCTCTACCCAAAAACTCCTTTCAACAAGTCGAAAAAAGGCGCAGTCTTTACGCCTCGCTGCAGGTCGCTGTCACATGAGGACAACAAATCCATAGTTTCAGATCGGATTAACAGTGAAATAATTTGGGGTTTGTGAAGTTTTATTTAGATTCTTCTGGAAGATTTGAGACTGGTCAAGTGTGAAGTGAGTAGAGAGTTGAGAGGAGCGCTGGAAAATAGGGGTTTCTAGGGTTAGAAAATGAGAAGAACAAGGAAGTATTTATAGTTTTCGGGAATCGGAAACTCTAATCCGATACTAGACCGCTATTTGCGAATGTTGCGGGTTTGTTTCGGTTTCACACACCCGTATTTCTTCGCTAGGGTAAACAATCCACGTGTCCCTCTATATCCAAAAGTACTTTATCCGGTGCGGCTGTAGTTGAGGAAAATAATTCACATATTCCTTTGTGCACCCACCCTTTGGATCTCTTGATGTATCCTTGAGATGCGTGTTTCGATGTGTCAACTGTCGACTATGGTCTACAGGGTTACTACATTAGAGTGCGGACTACCAGGCCTTACCCAGGACCAGTTTAAACCAACACTAAACCCGGGCCATGACCCGAATACTCCGTTTTCGGTTTTGCGTTTTGCGTAGGGGAAACGCAGTTGTGAGATTCTGTGGACAAACATGGTTCGTGTTTCGACTTTGAACTGACTACAAGTCTACAACCAAGCCATGCCTACTTCAACCGAAAAACAAGGCTCGTCTACTCGTCTAGTTTGAGTTCCCTGACGTAAACATGGTACTGAATTTGGTAGGAGACTAGGAGGAGATCATCAGATCAAGCACCCATCTTCAAACTTATTTGACATTAGACTAAATGCTAGCATGCAACTCAGTTTATGAAAGTACTGATACATGAGTTTGGGACAAACATTCTTGATTGTCCATTTGTTCTCCAGTCGACTACAAGACAAGAATATTCTTGGTCTCTTGGAACTGTTGGAAGTCTCTGCAATAACTTATTGGATCTGATACATTGTTGATTATTAGAACATCTTTAGG
Source organism: Coptis chinensis (assembly GCF_015680905.1). Taxonomy (NCBI): domain Eukaryota; kingdom Viridiplantae; phylum Streptophyta; class Magnoliopsida; order Ranunculales; family Ranunculaceae; genus Coptis; species Coptis chinensis. The sequence goes on along the minus strand of NC_141458.1, from coordinate 116,102,976 downwards.
CGAAATACAAAAAAAACACTAAATTTTTTAACTAAACCAAAAAAACACCAACTAACTTAAAGAGAAACATCAAATATTTGACATCAAATGATGCAAGTTTTAGATAAACCGTGCCATATAGCCCACATAGTTTTCTCAACATCGCGCCACTGAAGCCCATCTTAGATGCCCAAGCCTACACGATTTTCCCAAAACCGCTAGATGTATCGCACATCAACTTTCTTTTTATTTTCTTTCCCAATCTCTCGCGCGGTGTGATAAAAGCCCACTATTTAGCCCAATCATATGCGGTGTTAGAAAAACCACGTGGTTTAAAAACCGCAAGAGAGATTTGATATAGCAGCAAAACTAGAACCAAATTTTGGTGTTTGGTTTAGTATTTTTTTAGTGTTTTCATCAACATGTGTCTCTCCTGAAAATGAAAAAACACCAAATTTTAATGCTGGAATAGTATCTCACCTAAAATGCTCTTACACTTATCGGAACCAAAAGAAGTCCATAAGCTTGGCCCAATGCAATTAATTAACCAAATTTTTTGGATAAACAGCCCAATGCAATTTAGAAAGCCCATCCAAAGTATCCAACTTGGTATCAAAAAAACCGGTTTTGACTTTTGGTTTTCTTCTTCGATACCTTTGTATTAAATGCTGCAGCTGGGGAAACCCACCCAACTTTGATGAACAAGAAAAAAATAAATAAAATGAAGAAAATAACCCCACCCAAATTATGTCCACGAGCAGCGACTCTGCTGCCGCCACCGCATCTGCCGCCACAGGTGGTGGCGGAAACTCTCAATACTTCCTTCAAAATCTCAGCAATATCGGCCTTGGTTATGCCATCGCTTTCGCTCTCGGTTTTCTAGTCCTCCTCTCAACTGTCCTTCTCGCTTCCTACATCTGCTGCCGCTCCCGCTCCCGCTCTCAAAACCCTAACCCTAATACTGAAGGGGTAATCATCCCTCGTATAATTTTCGTTGCTGAAGACGATGAGGATGAAGAGAATGGGGGAGATATTGAAAATTCAGTTGCGGGACTTGACCAGATGGTAATAAACTCTTACCCAAAATTCCCATTCTCTAAATCGAAGAATATTGGAGCAAATGGGGATTTGGTTTGTTCGATCTGTTTGTGTGATTACAAAGAAGGTGAAATGTTGAGAATGATGCCAGATTGTCGGCATTTTTTCCATATATTCTGTGTTGATGCTTGGTTAAGGCTTCATGCTTCTTGTCCTGTTTGTCGGAATTCACCATTGCCTACTCCACTGTCTACACCACTTTCTGAACTTGTGCCGCTTTCGCAGTACGGTGATAATCGGAGAAGATGATGGTTTGCTGCTGATTTGTTTTGCTTGGGTTTATGTCTTTTTGTAAACTCTGAGTAGCAAGAAAGTTTGTGAAAGAGTTTAAATTTAGTTTGGAATCTGTAATAGTTCCAAGTTTAAGTTCGAATTAGAATTCGATCTCTATCTAATTATTTTGTTTTTTTGTGTGAGCATATAAAAACTCAATAGATCTCATCTAGTTTTAAGGTCTCACTACACTCCAACTGTGCATATATATATGCGGTAACAACCTCCAACCAAGGCGGATGTTTGGTTTTATTCAACAAGTTCTTGAAGCTGTGGCAGTGCTGATAAAGAGTAATACTATAAGCACTAAGAAAATGCACCAACAAGTTCTACCAAAGGACGTGGCAAGCCTTTTTTTTTGACAAAGTCAAATTGAGTTCGGTTGTAACGACCATCCCTTCTATTTTCCCTCCATGACTATCTCTCCACCAAGAATTTAAGAACCCATTCACGACGGCGAGGCTCTAAGAATTAAGTTTAGGTACCATTCCTTTTCTAACTCCCTATAATCATAGTCGGGTTCTTCATTGTAAGATGATTGTCATTATTGTTACATGAATTTTGAATATAGTTTATTTTGTCATTTTGTAAGATGATTGTCATTGATGTAATTTTGATAGCCAAGGTCACCACTAGTTTGTGCTTCCGCCGTTTGTTGTATTGGTGGCCGGCTTGTTGATTCAAGATAAACTTTAATTGGAGAACTAGTGTTACTTGATCACAAATGCAATTCGGCCAAGAACTCAACTAAAATATAAATAAAGAGCTAGAAGATAAAAATACTAACTAACAAAGCCCAACTCATAATTTACAATGGAAAGCAAAGATTCAAGTTTAATAACTCAAAATCTTACAAAATCCAATAACCCAACCCTATCAAATTTCAACAAATAACCAAAAAGTCCAGTTTCAATCTTTATCAATCAGTCACAAATATCAATAAATCGTGTTTGGAGCATGTCTTCTCAATTCAATTTTACAAGATCGGAAAAAATCGGTTATCACCGGAGAATTTCATGAATGGTGAAAAAAAAGACTTTGCAACTGATCCGGATGGAGATGGAGGGAAAATAGAAGGGGGCTGATTGCTATTTGGAAAAGTTATTGAGAAAGAGTCACAATTTGACTGTCAAAAAAACATGCTTGCCACGTCATTTGGTAGAATTTGCTGGTGCATGCTCTTAGAGCATCTCTAGGTGGTGGTAGCATACTCTTCATATTTGAAGAATGCTACCAGAGAAACTGGTCGCAAATTTCGACCAACTCTAGGTGGTCGCAAATTTCGACCACAAATTTGATTGTAGGGGCCACCACACGCGCCATTAGGTTTGGATGCGCGCCGGAGCGATTGTAGTAGCGCCATTGAATAATGCGCCCGTCACTAATGGTTTTTGGTCTAATTCCAAAACAACCCACGCGACATTAAGAGTGGCGCAACCATTCAAAAGTAACCCACGATTTTTTTTTTTTACTTTGGGAATGTCGCGTGAGTTTTTGGTCAAAGTCAAAAAAGTGGGGTTGACATTTGCAATGGCGACGATAATCGCTCGCATCCGCATCCAAATTGCCAAATTTGCGAACAAAAAATCTCCAACAAACGGTGATGCGACCACAAATACTACCACCTAGAGATGGAATTTCGGCAAATTCCGACGCATTCCTTCAAATTTGAAGGATGCGACCAAATATAAAGCCACCTAGAGATGCTCTTAGTACGCATAGTATTACTCACAGATAAATCACTGTGACCAGAAACAAATTACTATAACAGTAAACGTCAAATAGAAATCTTGCACTGCCATAGATATGATGCATAAAAAGAATGTAGAGTAACGGGTACCTATAACTCAAAAGCCGGAGAATAGTTTCTTTCTTGATATGCTGAAGCATGTGCTTGTTAACGATTCAACTCCAAAGGACGTCTTTGCAGCACAATCATAGCTAGTTCTCAGCTGTAAGCTATCCAAATTTTAACAGGACAAACAGATATAATCTATGGTATTTAACTGAAAGTAATTATGTAAATAGCTCATCAGATTCAAAATTGGATCCAGATGGATTTGAACCATCAACCTCTCAACAAAGAGTGCTCTAACCATTTTGAGCTTACGAATCCATTATAGAACACACATTAACAAAACTGTTTGCACCAAATATGCATTGAGGAGAATATTTGTTACCAAACAACTTTTGACTATTTGTAAGTGGGGACTCCTGTCCCCAACTGGTTTTGAAGATATTAATTCACTTCCTCCTTTGCTTACCTTCGCTCCATTTCTGCAAAATGACCCAAAACATCAGCTCCCTAAACGTCATAGCTTGCTTACCCTTGAGAGAAGTAAATGACAGAAAGCTGAAGGGAAATGACAGTCCAATAGCCAGAGACTGTTCCAGTGCAAACCTGTAAATAATACTTCTATCAAAGTCAAGATCTGTTTCATTTTAACCTTCTTCGCTATAACACCGAGGGAAACTTTTCACATCTTAAGAACTAAGAAAATGTGATGAAAATAAATCAGAAATATGTCCTACTTATGCCGTGTTATGAAATTTGAACATCACTATAAGGAGAAAATATTTCTATAATTTGTAATTATGTCAAATACACACGATTAAAAAGAAACCTAGGGAGATAGATATCTAGGAGAGGAACCACTTTTAAGTAAGATACAAATTCGTCTTTTGTCGTACCTTTTTTTTAAAAAAAAAAGACAAACAAACAAAAAAGCAAACATACCAACCTAGGCAGACAGAGAGATATAGGAGAGGAACCATTTTCGAGTAAGATGCAAATTCATCTTTTGACATACCTCTATTCCCCATATCAAGCATAACTGGATCAGTTCGTGTTCACATGAACCACATAAACACACAAGGTCTTTGGCTGCTAATATTACTGAATCATGTCCTAGACCACCACTCGACTACTAACTTCACTTTTTTCACTTCTATACTAACAACAAGTACATGAAGATGACTTTATCAAGTTAAGACTTCACCAATCCCACAGACAGTGCCTAGCAAGCTTGGCAAGTGCTTCAATTACGTTAACTCTAGAAACCATAATGGTGATTTAATAAGTAATCAGCGTGAGTATGTACTAATACAGATCAGACATTGACTAACAAGTATTTTATACTAAAATATCTTACTTTTACCTTTACCAGGTATCGGAAGTTGTGTGAGTAGTTCTATAGCCATTTCCTACCATAGGACCCCAAAGAGCAGGGCGCATGCCCCACCTAACAGATAAATGAACAGCGCATTAGAATTCCACTCTTCAATCTAGGAGTCTAGGTTCCAGTCACTTTAATATTCCCTCGACAGTTCTAAAGGAGCTATTGGTAGCCCAACCTCTTAAAAGAGGTAATGATGGTCCACATCTGTCTTTATACAGTAAGTCAACAACCAGAATGAAGTCAAGACCAAAGACTACTCAGTAAGAGGAGGATAAGTGCACTTGACGTAAACTACAATTATAATGTAATGATGGAGATGGAGCACCTGGGATCAGCAGAATTCTTAAACTACTAATATAGACAGAAGAGGAATGAAAAACCTGTTTTGATTAAGGTATGGGACATTAAGGATATGAGGATATCTAGTATATGCAATATCATCATCAAAAAAATTTAAATTTGATTACTGGATTTGTTAGTATTTGAATGAACCATGTAGACAACAAGGTTTTTGGCTGCTAATATAATTGAATTATGTCCTCGACTGCCAGCCAGCCACTAACTTCTCCACTTTTATCGCTTCAATACTAACAGCAAACACATAGAGATGACGTTAACAAGTTATAGTTTAAGCATTCCAATACACGGGCTTAGCAAACTCAGAAAATGCTTCCTTAACATTGACTGGTATAATAGGCGAGTAATCAATGATATACGTATACACAGATCATATCTTGAACAAAAGTATTATAGATAAAGATATCTTACTTCTACCTTTCCCGTGTAAAAATATATTTTTACAGGACGAACTCCTATAGTGCTGCTGGTCCAAACGATTTGGTCTTCTGAGTTGGGCTTCATAGTTCCAGCTAACAGTTGGGAAAACAGTTGACTGAACCTTACTAGATTCCAGGAGGTATGATCTTCATTCAATAGGTTACAAGAACATATAAGCAGCGCCAGTTCCTGTATACCTATTTAAAGCAGCATTAGAGCGAGTATAAGTGATCACATTTGTTCGGAATCATACATAGAATGACTACTTAATAAAAGTTAAAGACGAGATAGAGTTACATTTAGGATTTTCCTGTTGGTATGCTAGACATCTGTGCCATCGAGTTTTTAAACTTCTGATCACTTCAATTTTATTGATCATTCCAGCTTCTAACTCGATCTTGTTTCTGTGTTCACACAAACTTTTAAGTAGTACGCATGCATACAATCCCAAGCTGCTGATATGTGGGTCAGCACTAGCAACCCAACCCAGAAATATTTTAAACGGCCGAGTAGCTGACAAATCAATTTTAAGTAACTTTCAAGAGGTTGGGATGTGAACTCTTTCCTTTTCTCTTACAAGTTTCGTCTCCACTTTATGCATACCTCATTGTATGATTCGTCTGTCCAAGATCATATACATATCGACTACAAAGGAGGACAAGTATCAGGAAGCAAAAATAGGTTTACATACAATACCTAGTAGACTGATAGCTACAACCTTCAAAAGGGTGACACAAGTTAGCGCAAATCATGTGCATACTCTTAATATAGAAGATCTTCTCATTCAAATCATGATAATTTAATTCACAAAAAATAGACATGAATCCGAAAGTTTGTATAAATAACACAACCAACAAAGTTTGTATAAAAACAAAGCAAGCAAAGGAAATTGGGTACATTTAGTATCACGGTGATGCGGGGGCAAGGGGCAAGTACCCTTGGTGAGAAGGCAACCGATCAAAAAAACATATCGTGGCAAAATTTGAGCAGCCTATCTTGTAAACTTTAATTTATTGTGTTCGTACATAGGCAATAATTTTTGGGCAGCCTCATATGATTGAAGTCTTCTGTGGTTCTCTCACTTTCTAATTGTTTCCCCTGCTTCAAAATGAGAATGAGTCCCTATTCCTCTTCAAGAAAACCTCAATGAGATCACTAAACAATCCTTTACACATTAAAAATAACATACTGGTCAATCGCTCCTATACTTACCAGCAACAAGACAATAAGTCCACTAAAACTGCCTGTACGGTATTAAAACAACCATGCATTTGCGGTTTGCCTGAGTATAGCAATAGCAAAACGCACTTCAATTCAGAGAGAAGAGAGCCAAGAAAATGCTAGATCCACAGTCATAAGGGGCTAAATTTTGAAAAATCAAAAGAAATGCACAGAACCATGACAAGCAGGCAGAACTAACCAATTGGAAGGAAATTTTCTGTTCAAAGTCTACAGTTAGCTTGTCAGAAGCTCATCACTCACAACAACAAACTTGTTTACACGGTCTTTTAGTGTTCATGTGTGCGTGTGGAAAAAATTGTTGGTGTGTGTGTTTTGAGGGGGATAAGGATAGTAGAACATTAACTTTATTCATAGAAGCACTGGTCTCTCAGAAGGGGAGGCCCTCCCTCATACATGAGAAGAAATGAGCCGATGTTCAACAATAAATATAAAGAAAAATTAAAACAACAGATTTGGAGCGAACCAGATTGGGGATGTCAAAACCATCAGATAAAATCACCTGGATAGAGAAATTTCTCTATACTACCATCTTCAAGATGGAAGATGCCAAAGTCTTGACCACCAAACTTACATCTGTAAAAATGAAGAATAATGTTATCCGTGAAGTAGATACAGTTAGGCTTGCATCTGGAAAATTTGGAGGACAGAACAGAAAAAGAACTGTTGTATCCCAAGAACAGAGAGCGGTCGCAAAGATTTTCGACTGCCACCCACTTGCAAGGTGTCCCAAATTCCACCTTGAAGACTTTGAATCCAACAGTTTTATGAGAAAACTGACGAGCTTTGTCCCGTCATTGTTGATTTTCGCATTGCGCTGACGTGCTACATACCTACGGACAACCAATAGATCGCCCGACGATTCCAGTATGTAATGTTGGAGAGCGATGTCTCCAGGAGGATAATTTATAATTTTCTCAAGATAAGGTATCTGGTGTCTCTTCTTGTGTTTCTTCGAGGCCATTGACAACGACCACATAGCCACCGTTATCAACGGCGTAGAACTTCCCTTTGTAATAAGTGAGATAATGGAGCATCCCATGCCCAACATCTTAAGCAATTGGAGTCCATACTTGTCGATCTCCACCAATTTTATAAAAGGCCAACGACACGTCGGTAGCTTGTGAGGCCATGATTATTGTACCTTCACTTACCGAGGATGACGACATAGCAACTTTAAATATGTATGTGTCTCGCATAACCTTGGACGACTTCAGAATATCCAGAGGGATAGTGGAGGAGACCATGTAGAATAGCGAGGGGACATCATCTTCTTCGTTTTCCTTGCGCTCAATCGTGTTAAGGACACCAGGAAACTTTGTGAGAGGTGGGAGATGAATTACACGAGATGATAAACTGAGAGGGTTAAATAACTGAACTTGGGAATTTTCGTGCACTGTCATCAACCAGCCTCCTGGAAAAGATTCACAGATACGTCTGTTGCACAGTTCTGGTAACTCTGCCTTGTAAACCTTGCCATCACGAAGACTGAAAAACCCAACGTTTTCGGTGTCGTCGAAGGTAAGTGGTGCTGTTGTTGATATTATTGACGAATGGAACTATGAGCCAGGGAAGCTGATCACTAAACTGCAGAGGATCACAGACAGATTTGCAGAGCTTAGAGACCATACCGAAGCGATACAAATCTGGTAAACATAAGCGTTCTACCACCAAGTCCAAAACATCATCTGGCACTACTGCAAATTGATTGTCCATCCTCCTGCTCCCCTCACACACAACCTCAATGCTCTTCTCCGTCATAAATAAATAATTAGAGTTATGGAGACTTCTCTAAATAAGACCAGTACCGAGCACAGAATCTATCAACTATGTAGATATGCTCATTAACAACATTACGAATTCTTCCACTTAGTTTAGAAGCCTAAAGAATTAAACTTTTTTATTAACACGATCTCAACTGAAACAAATATAAACTCTACCTTCAGAAAATAAAATAGAACTCACCTTTAATTTTATTTGTGAAGGGCTGTTCAACACTTCAATCGTCCATGCCAGCTCTTTTATACTTTGCGTGTGTTTCCTCATATGTAAGCGGTGCGGGTTTAGTCACACAACCCGAGCCCAATAAAAAAAAACCTCCTCTCTCTCTCTCTCGGTCCCTTTGTATCTGTAGAAATATTTATATATATATATATTATAACTCTACCCTATTCAATTGAGAAAGCGTTTCTAGAGTGTCCACGTGTGTCATGGCTAACTAGTATACTGCATTGCAGTGGGGCGTGAGCGTAGTATATCATTTATTTGGCTCTCCTTTTATATATATATATATAATATTTATTTAATTATTTCCACGGCTTGTCTCTCGATTTGCCTATCGATTTCTATATATCTCGCACTAATAAGAGGAGTTGTATACTTGTATACATTCCCACGTTAACCTCACTAACAATTTATTGATATTTTAATCCCAAGAAAAAAAATGTGTTTTTTTCCCAAACAATTTAATTTGTGAAACAGCCTTGTGGGATGTCTGACTGCATTTTTACTTGCGCAAGATTAATATAGTTTCCTACGACTTCCAGGAAATGGTAAGAAAATGTTACAACTGAAGATGCTCCTAGGTAATAACAATTTTTAAAACCATAGAATGACTAATGTACTATTCCAGCTAAGCAATTGGGTCTGCAGTATATGCCCACAAAGACATATCAAGCACCTATAGCTAGTACATAGTTGCAAATGAAAAAAAACATGTTGCAAGTACAACCATTTCTACAAATTGAAGAAGAAAGTTCAATCAAAGGTGTACTTCAGAGTGCACATACGCATGAATGTTTATGGATCATAATCAATATCAAGGCCAAAAACCGAACACAATATTGAGACAATTTTATTGATAGATAAAGCTTTGTCAAAGAAATCTATGATCAACAATTTCTGAAGATCCAATAATACATCAAAGACAATTAAAACACTTAACATTGAACTACAAATATAAATGTCATACAAAATTGATCATAAAAGAGGCCGAAACGATGCCGACGCTAACTAAGTTTGACATTACAACTTAAGGAAAACAAACTCTTCAATGAAAATTTCGACATAACCTCCTTTGTATTTTCAATATTAAATCATAAAAAACCTGTCATGTCTAAAAATCATTAAACCTATCATATTACCAGAATAACCAAAATAACAACATCCCAAAGGTTCAAAACTACTATACATATAACAAGTTGCACAGTTATTGACTTTACAAACTGCTCAACTCAACTCAAAAGACACAGAGAGGGGGGCTAACAAAAGCCCAAACAACTATAATATAAAAGGCAGTAGTTGAAGTGACAAAATCCATCTACAGCAACCATTAAAAAATGTCCTCCTATACATTACTTGTCGAAGAACCTGCATAAATCCAAACAAAAAAAGTAAGCATGATAACGACAGTAGATATTCATTTATGAGAAATATATAATATCTTGATGAAGTGAATTTGCAAACAATATAAATAGAAATAAAGGTAGAAAGATGAATACTACATACCGAGATAAAAACAAGAAAATAACATTTCAACTATAAGATTTTCCTAGAACATCAAATGGTTTGAAGCGCACAAGTGCAACAAACGATTCTCCTCTTGCAATCGGCCTCTAAGACCAACACATTTTCCAATCTTTTGAAGTCTTTCCAAAGAGAACATAGGGCAAAATGCCATATCACACAACTTTCTTGTGCGAGACAAAGCAACAAAAGTCAAACCGAGGCTTTCCCTTTCACCAATATCTACCACAGCCCGATCAAGAGTGAGGCCTTGACTCTTGTGAATTGTTATCGCCCAACATAGTACTAGGGGAACCTGAATGCGCTGGCATGAAGCATTACCTGACTTCCAATTTGATGTCTGTGGAGTAATAGGTATTGTATTAGAATCTGGACGGAACCTAGCACCACGATAGTGGTGGAAGTCAACCATAACAACGACAAGAGGTATATCTTACGGTGATTTGCAGCCATTTAAAGTAAACAATATCTACAACCGGTGCCCATTGCACCATTAACCAGCCCATTTGTGGTGGCAATGTTTGAACGAAGCATAACACGTGCACCAAGTGATAGACACAGAACTTTCTCCAAGCCTTTTGCATCATCTGACGAAGCCTTGTTAGCGGTCTCACAATTATTTAGTGATACAATTCGAGCAACTGGTTTACCAAGCTCAATAAGTCGGGTGAGATTATAATCATGTGCAGGCTGTTTGGTAGGAAAAAGACGCAAAGCATCTTTGAAGGTGTTAACCTCATCCATATTGAGCAATGAAATATCCCGAGTTAGAAATAATTGCCAATCACTGACGGTTGAAGTTCCATTACTTAGTCTGAACAGTGTTTCTCGAAATGATGCTTGGTCATCCCCTGCTTGTCGAAATATATGTGATAACCGAACACATTTATCGAAACTAGAATACACAATTCCACCATGTTGTTTTTGAATAGACCCACCTTGGACATATAATGCACTGTCACATACAGGAGGTAATTGACGCATATCACCAACGAGGATAAAAGATACATCACCAAATGGCTCGTTCTTTGCGAAAATATCTCGACAACGCCGGTCAATATTTGCAAGCATACTTCTTCCAACCATGCTGTACTCATCGATAATGATAAGTTTGGTGTCTTTAAAGTCTTCTTGCATACGTCGACATTGATCACCTTCAATCTTTTTGGAAGTTTGTTTCACACCTTTTTGTTCCACAGTGAAAGATAGTTCATGATGGATGGTTGCACCTCCAATATTAAAAGCGGCAACTCCAGTAGGAGCCATGATACGCACTGCTTTGTTTGTTTTGAAAATTGCAGTAACTGAATACACAATTGCATTTATGAGTGTGGACTTGCCTGTGCCTGCTCCCCCACAAACAATTAACCGAATACATGCTCCAGCTTGAAGGGCTCTAACTACCATATCATGAGCGGTCTTTGTTCATTAGATAAATCATGATCGGTACAACTGTTTGAGGTTCATGATTTAGTTCATTGCCACCCACGAAGAGCATGGACAAATTTTCTATCAATTTCTATATTAGGATATCGATGTAAACCTTCACCCAATTGTGTGAAATGTCAAGTCTCTTCTTCCTAATTCCACGGTTTCCCGAGGGGACAAACATGGGCCCCATTCTGCTTGCCATCATCCACTCATCCTAAAGTAAGTCTTCATTACCAAGCTCTACCTCAATACCATCTTCAAGCTCTTCATCTATCGGTTCGGAAGAATAATCCCATGAGTGATTTGAAACCCAAGTCATAGTATCTTCGGACCACAACAAGGGAAAATCTCCCGAGCTTCTTCGAGAGTTCGATAATGGTGATGAATTAAGACTTGTTGACGACAAAATGGTTCCCATTTTTCAGTGTTTGGTAGGATGTCACCGTCTAGCTCCGGAACCAAACGCATAACAGCGTCAACTCGAGAAGTGTGCCAAACATGTTGCTTGAAATAATGTCTTTTTGCCATATTCAGGAGGGAAATATTTTCATAACAAATAGGTCGTTGCAGATATCTTCCTACAAAGGTTGGATCTGTTCCAACAATTTCATCCTCGTCGGCCACTCTTCGACGGAGTACAATTGATGCTAGCATGCTCTTTTCGCTAACATTTAAGAGTACAAACTTTCTGGATGATCGGGTCAATGGGTACCCCATTAGCAAGTGACATACTTCCTGGGCAGAAATATCTCTTTCAGAGACACTTTTCATAAGTAGCCGCTTGAAAGCAGATCTTGCATTTTGACATGGTCGATGAAAATCTTCAACAATATCTTGAAAAGTATCTCCAAACTTTTGAAGTCGGTTCAGATTTAGCGGCGTATTTAGCAATGTAATTGACAACAGATTGCACTGAAAGGACAGGCGACCAATCAATGTTTGCATGCCAGGTCTGCAAAATCTTTCGATTATGGGAACAGACTAGTTCATCATTTCGGTGGCCGAGGAAACGATACATGCTACTGTTGGGAGGCTCTTCTACAATCTTCGACTGACCAATTACATCAAATGGGTATCTAAAGTGACATACCATTTGTTTGGTTGCTTTGTGTAAGCGCAAACAATGACTCGCACATATAGAGTGTCACATGACCCAATTGACCAACGAAACATAGTCATCTTCGTTTGTATCAAGTTGTAAATCAAGTGGCAAAATGCGTGCACAAGGATGTTCTTGGAGATTTCTAGACATGCTTGGGTCTGGGTTAACAGTGCAAACAAGTCTATCAAAATAATCAATAACATTAGATTTATCGATAACACTTGTAGCAATGTTAGTAACATCTGGAGCATCTGCTAGCCAAAGAAATCCATGAACATGACCACTACCACGATTTTGCCACTCAAACCGGTACCAATGATCAACCACAGAGAACTCATATCGTAAGTAATCCCGAAAGAAGAATTCCACTCTTGCCCGAAAAGAAACAAAGCGACAACATTTGGGTTATCATTAATTAACTTTGCGCGTCCCCTTCTTTTATCTAAAGGAGACATCCTTTCAAGATCATTAGAAGGATCTAAAATACGAAACAGTTCTGGCCATTGCATGTCGCAAGCGCTGAGTGTGAAGAAGATGGTTGGTGCACCTAACTGTTTAACCATGGCAAAAACTCTTTCAATCTTGTATACCAATAAGACCGGTACCACTTAATGTTGTTAGCAAAGTAAGAGACACGATTAGCTAATTGCTTGTCACCGGACGAAATCATATTTCGAATTTCCTCAATTGACAACTCAGCATCCCCTGGATTTTTCCTCACAAAAACATCACCTAAAGAAAGTGCCTGCCACCTTGAAAGAGAGTTCCAAGCAAAGTAGCGGAATCTCGTATCTCTAGCAAATCGGCCATCATGATATTTCATCAAAACTGGAAGTACGGCAATGGATTGAGTTTCCGCTGGCGAGCTTGTCGTAGGTCAGCATCACCGTAAGGAAACAAAGTTGGAAATGCCATAACAATATATCCAGGGGTTGAAAACTCATCAATGATGTGAGTTGTTAAAGGCATATGAACATTAGTTTGATCTACATTTGGTACCATAAATGCCCTCTGGAGACGTGCTTGTTGATTGGGTTGTGCCGCAATAGAAATAGTTCCAACGACATGAAACTCATCAATGTGCAAATCCTGGTTATACAAGTCAGGTGGCACGTCATCGTCATCGTCATCGGCTTCCCTAGGTATGGCAGAAACTTCGTTGTCGATATCTTCCATAGGTCGGGGCATATGTGGTAGGTCATCAGGTTGTCCATCTACAGGTAGTCCTTCGATAGTTCCATCATCAATAATTATATCATTATAGTACCGATGATAAGTTTTCAACCAAACCAAAGTCGTATGCATTACAAATTCTCGCCGAACACGGAATTCCTTGCTTGCATGTGGGCCCCCTCTATTAACGACAAGAATTGCAGACAAATCAGCGGGTTTGAATGGAAGAACAGTGGCAATCAGATTGACATCTTGGGAAAAATTTATCACATTACCACTGTACTTGCATTGTTGACCCCTAACACGATACACAGACATCATGGGGTGCACCCTGGCAATGAGAATTCTTTCTAGATCGGACAAACGAGACAGTTCTAGAGGTACAATGCCCGGATCCATTGAATTGTTAACACTGAATATGCCAGCGTTAGTGTTGTCCCGGTTATCCAATTTGCAAGAGGTACAAATACCTGCATCAATTCTTGTTATAAGCGAGGTTCTCAATTAGTACAAACATATTCCAACAAAATATACAAAGAAAAGCAAATACCTGCAGAAATCTTTAGATCGGGAAATTTTCTTTTGCATAGAGGACAACTGACCCATGAAATATCATTGCAGGATTTTCTAAATACTTGTGCGTTGGAGAGTGGTATGTAGTCGTCTGTAGTAGGTGGCAGATCAAGGTTTTCACGGAAATTGTCTTCACACCCCATAAGTTGAACACCAGGAAGTCTTTGATGAACAACGTTCTGTGAAATAACTCTTTGACGAGCAATAACAACTCTTTGACGGGCAATTGTTTGACGTGCAAGTCTTTGCCCAAAGAACTCGCTCTAAACGCATTAAGGCGTTTTTAAAAACCCTTTCAACAGGGTTTTGCCTTACAAATGATAATCTTCTACGAGCTTGTCTTGAATTTTGTACTCCATCCATGTGCAATCCCACGAGCCAAACCTTCTGGCAGTGTCTAGGCGACGATTAGCATCTCGGTGCTTTGAGGTTTCGCCAATCGTGCATATTTTCTTATAGCACTATTAATTGACCGTGTTGATGCATGTTGTGAACTTTGTGCATTTTGCACGAAGTTCTCTTTTTTTGCAGTATTTGTAGACCTACCATGCTCTACACTTTGCATTCTGAGGGAATGTCGTTCTGCATCCATTTGCAATCCACGAGCCAAACCTCTACGAGCAGTGTCTAGGCGACGATGAGCTTCTCTTTGCTCGGAGTTTTGGCAAATGTGTGCAGTTTTTCTTCTAGCACTATTAATTGACTGCGTCGATGCATGCTGCTCACTTGTCTGTTTTGCACGGGCTATCTTCTTTTTTATAGTATTTTTTGCCCTTTTTTGCTCCACCCGTTGCATTTTTTGGGAAATGTTGTTATTATCAACTGGGCATACAACCTTTAGATTACGTAGCCAATGATGAGCGGGCAATTGTCTGCTAAATCAAAATCAGATACACTATCTAGTTGCAAAGATTTATCTACTTGACTTCCAACCCTGTCATAACCTCTTGAAGTCTCTGTTGGATATGGTAGATTGTCAACCCTTTGAATACCGGGTACATTTTCTGGTAAATCAGATATAGTCTCCCTTACCATAGAAGTTGGTGCAGGAATTCCAACCATACGAACCCAATCAATGAGCGAGCAATTTTCATTTAGATCATCGACTCTCTCCCTTGCTGAAGATATTTCTGCATAATTTCTAACCATGTGATTACTAATAGAGGATTCTGGGTGATCAGGTCTCCTATGAATATGCATTGAACACTCAGGTTGAGATGCCACCGCCGTCATAATCCGAGAAGAAGTACGTCTGGAAATAATTGTACGTCTTCGAGTAGGTGGATATGCAATTTCTGGTAGGTAGACTAATCTCCTGATGTATGCTGAAATGTGGGCGAAAGAGTTACGGGCCGGGCGATTATGAAGACGCCGAAAGTAGTAGTTGGTAGGTTAGTATGTCGATTAAACGACTATAAAATCTACCAAAGAACCTATCAATTTGGTGTAGTGCTACTGGAAAACCTTTCAAAGCTGCATCCATTGTGCATTAAAACACTGAGAGTGGAAAAGTAGGGACGAGAGGGAAGTCTTCTTATGTTGTGTCAATTGAAATTCCTACATGGTGGGCAAACTCGAACATTAAATAGTTGAAAGTTTTGCTTAGGAAAGTTGTTTCTTTTCTCTAACAGGAAGTTAAGCCAAGAAAAGTTTAATAAACGGATAAAAACTATAAAGTCCAACTACTTCAAACTTATTATTTCAACCGTGGTTGTCATAAATGTGAAAAACTTGTAATATATATGAAAGATAAATATGACCACTAACTTTGTTATATATAAATGAAATAATGAAATTTTAGCCATTATTACTCAATACTCACCTATTAAATGCACCCAAAGTAACTAATGTATTAGGAGATATTAAGAATATTAAGAGCAAGAGAAATGCATGAATATTAACGAGGATTGCACGACTTATATGAGACCGTCTCCACCAATTGCATTACCATGTAAATCGTAATTTCAAGGTGGAAAAAAATTAAAACAAGGAGTAAAGCAAATGCGAATGAATACATACCAATTTGTTTGTCAAAAATATCTCCAAGAAACATAAATACTCAGAACGAAAACAAAACCAAAAGAACTGGGCCTGCAAGGACAACAAATAGTGGTTAGCTTTGGAAATATATTGTAATGAAAACGGATAGTTAGAGGCAAAGAAAATATTAGTTATAGGAATACGAATACCACAAATCTGAATGAAAACATACCGCTGACTTATTTCAATATTTTCCACAAAAACAGAAATACCTAGAACCAAAAAAGTGCAGCTGTAAAAACAGAAGAAAATGGTTAGGTACATGGGAATATAGATATTCAATAAAGTAAATCTACATAACGATTTGGTTGCTTTTATATGTTGAATTGTTTGAAAATGCAAATGTAAAGTTGTATCTTATTTTTTGTTATTCCTTTTGGATAATATTTATAACAAAATTAAATCATAAATACACTTTCAAATTTAAAATTGAACTTACATGCAGTTGACATAAACAAACAAAAATTCTCAATCATAATTTAAACATATAGATAATTGGGTTATTCATCTAATAAGGCTTGGTTCCACATCTTCAAACCTCCCCAAAAGTGTAAACGCTAATGGATCTTTAGTTGGTGATGTGGTTGGGGCTTTCGACACCGACACCAGTAGTGTAACCCACTAGCCGTAAGCCTACTTGCATCCCTTCTATTGGGTTATTGGTACATGACATGGTAGAATATGCATGAATGATATATATAAAGAAATACACATGGAAAATAGCGCAAAGGAAGTACAATTAATAAATGTGTTGTTCTAGGACAGAAGCATACAACTAGTCATATTTGGCAAGAGATAAGGGTAACAACGAATCGTCAAATATTGCCTGATGAGTTAAGGGTAATAAATATTGTTATTTTTCTTGGAATTGTTTGAAAATGATAGAGTAAAGTTGTATCTAATTTATTGTTATTCGTTTTGGATAAATTTGTTCATTAATTTAAAGTTAAAATACATTGCCAAATAAATAAAATACATTGCCAAATAAATAAAACAATATAATTTAAAATATTGGACTTACATGCATTGGTGGAGGTTGATGTATATTGCGATCATGACAGAGATTAAATCCCCTCTCTTCTTGCATTATTACAAGTGGACATCTTGTTATTTGGGTTTTCTTGATCTCCATCAAATTCTCTGCTACGTTTTGGAGCAAGGTGATTTACTTCACTTATGGTAGAGGTATTGTTTTGAAGAAACGAAAAAACAGATTGACGACTCTGGTCCCATGTCTTGACATATATAATTTCTTTTTTCATGGAGTAAGAAGTAAAATCAACACGGTCATTTTCAAGATCAGCGGTGGTAGGATTGAATGGAACACAACCAAACTGGCATAGTACTCGAAGTGGCACATACGGAGTGGAACCATGAAGGCCAACAAGTACAATACTTTGTCGACCTGGAATATGTAGATAAATATCTCTATGACACAAGAGCCAATCACATTTCCACTTGATGTCCTCCGTCTTCAAAGAATTTAAGCTGCTGTACCATGCGTTAGCATCCTTAGGAATTGTACAAGGACGCTTGCTAATGCTTGTTTTGACAAGATTATATCTGCTATCTCCAACACTTTTCATTTTCACCAAGGAATTTGATAAGTGCTCATATGCCCAAACTTGAAGAAGTGGAATGCATCCTGAAAGCTTGGTATGTCTATTTATGACACAATTGGTCAAACCTATAAGAAGTTCTGCTAATATCATTGGTACGATAGTAACGCTCCTAGCTCTAACTTCTTGAATAATTTTGCATAAAGAGGCATCAATTTTCTTTTGTGTTATTAGGAAGAAGAACATGTCCCACAATTGCTAAGTCTATTGAATTTGCACGCCCTAATGAATTTTTTTTATCGTTTGGATCACCAACATTCAAGTGTCTAGCGATAAGAAAATCAAGAGAGCAAGTTTTCACTTGTCCATTTGTGTCTTTTTCAAGAGCTTTTTTTGTAGATAATGCCAGAAATCGACAAGTTCCTTTATATAGCTATCTTTTAGGTGGGGAAAAGCAGGGCTTCCTTCAAGAGACATGCCAAGAAGATGAGAACATTCTTCTAGTGTAGGACAAAGTTGATGAGGGCCAAATTTGAAAACCATGTCATTTGGCTCCCAACATCTAACAAGTGCTTCTATGAAAGCCCAATTGATTTCGAGTTTAGCTAAAGTTAGTGTGTTTCCCATACCACTATTTTGCCTCCAATTGATCCAATCACCACTATTCCAATCATTGTTAATGATTTCCAATAGGCTTTTATTAGGCACTTTGGTATTCATTATCAAGTTCTCCAATCCCTCCTATAGAAATAAAATAGTTCAATTAGAATACGAGAAAAATTTATTTGTCTATGTAGATTATACTGAATGCATCTAGTAAGGCTTGGTTCCACATCTTCAAACCTCCCCGTAAGTGTAAACGCTAATGGATCTCTAGTTGGTGATGTGGTTGGGGCTTTCGACACCGACAGTAGTGGTGTAACCCACTAGCCGTAAGTCTACTTACATCCCTTATATTGGGTTATTGGGACATGACATGGTAGAACATGCAAAAAAAACAATATTGATCAAGCAAAAGATGTTTCTTTGAACTAATCATCTACTTTAAGTTAAAAACTAAGCATATGATTAAAAAAGGTGGAAAAGAGTTCTATTAGCCTCAGCTCCCAGTCTTAAAAAAAGTGCAATACCCAACAATTATGAGGGTAGATGTCTTATAAGATTATGAGTGTCATAACTGTAATTCTGTTTGTGTGAAGCTACCATAATCAAGTAAGTAAGTCCCAGCAGACCATATTTTTAACTTGAAGCAGTGCTATGAGTGTACCCGTAAATCCTAATGACACGGTTGCTATTGATCAATGAACCCTCTGATATTCTCTTTTCAGATTTCACATATTCTCGATAGCATATTCTAAGGAGAATGAGAACATAAAAAAGATGAATCCCAAGAGAAGCATGCTTGAGTAGAACATAAAACGTGATAGCTTATATAAAAGAGAATTTGATTTTAAAAAGGATGGTGCTCGAAGTGTTAATGTACTTGGGTCGAAAATTAGATGGGCATAAATCATAGATGAACTTCAACAGATTCTCACTAAATAAAGTACAGAAATAACTTTAATCTTAAAAAAGAAATCAAAGAACGAAATAAAAAGAAATCGAAAGTAAAGCTCCTGGATATGTCTAAAAAAAGACTTACCTTTGTAGAAAGTTGTTAAAAGTTCAAAGACTCCAAAACGAGCACCGACACCAGAAATCCTTCCAAATGTTGACGACATAAAACCACTATATAATCCTACAAAAATAATAATGAGTGAAAATTTTAGAACACAAAATCACTAAACTATCCAACGGTTTATACTTAGGATGTTGTTGCAGTTAAAATCCAATAAATTGTTTTCCTAAGACCCTTGTCTTAACACAAATGACAACACCACCAAAGAACAAAATTTAAAGGGCATGGCTACCTAAGATTTTTTCCCCATATTTGCAGAATCATACCAACCTTTTCCAAATTCCAATTCTTTAAATTTATTGCACAATCTAATTTCCTAGCCACCACGTCAAGCAGAGTCTAATGTGCCTCATGATCAAGCACATCATAATAGTCGGTTATTCCTTTATAATCATAGGCTCATAGCTAACTAGCGTGGTTTTTCCATCAAACGCTTACCCTCTAGCTGTTATCTTTCATGAAACTCCATTTGAATCTAGATTAAATTGTTTGGGCAAGTCACATGAGTTCACAACAACAGTCTCGGAGGGACCCTGCCCGTGTCATTCTTGATCAGTCAATCCTCTTTAACATATCTTGATGTGTCGAACAATAAGTTCCTATAGCATGCTCGGCCTAACCTTTGTTACCTTTCCTGGCAATCCATGTTCAGTGAACGACTCTTCCCCTGTTGTGAAAAATATCTCTCGATCTCCAGTTGATCGAGCCTATATCTGGGGCATTGCATTTGGTGCAACATTCACTTTCGTTTTTTACTCTTTGGTATCCTCAAGTGGAGAATAGTACTAAAAGAAGCTAAAGCTCTTGCTCTATGCAAGTCTAAACCTGCAACCACAGTTGAATTATCTTCCAAAGATGATGAAATGCTGATTAAGAAGCCAAAGGAGCCACCGAGCATCAATATTGCAACATTTGAGCACTCTCGCGCACGTTTGTGCAGCAATGGCTGTGTGTTTGTGGCAATTGAAAATTTCAGCAAGACTCACATTATTGGCGAAGGTGGATTCGGCACTTTCTACAAAGGGTTGTTGCACGAGGGCCGGATGATTCTTTGTAAAACGACTTAACGTGGGGCACTTCTAGGGGACCGGATTTTTGGCGAAATGGAGACTATTGGAAAGGTCAAGCATTTGAACCTTGTTCAATTGCTTGGTTATTGTGTCTATGGGGATGAGAGATTTTTGCATATCGAATACAAGGAGAATGGGAGCCTTGACATGTGGTTGAGGAGCCGGGCAGATGCAGTTGAAGCTCTAGACGGCCGATCCGGCTTCAAGATATGTCTAGGATCAGCTCGGGGGCATGCTTTTCTGCATCATGGATTTGTACCACACATCATTCACAGGGGACATCAAGTGTAACAATATCTTGTTGGATGGCAGCTTCAAAGCCCAAGTGTCCGACTTTGGCCTTGCACGCATTATCGGTGCATGTGAGAGTCACGTTAACATTTTTCTTTGGAACTTTCGGGTATATACCTCCGAATACTGGACGGACTATGATTGCCAAGGGTGATGTTTAAAGCTTTGGTATAAATAGGACTGAACCAAAACAAAATAAGCAACACAAAGACAATAATAACAATTTCCACGGTTATATAAGACAGATGTGCTCCCATGAGAGAATTCACTGAAAGTTATATAACAGTGCATGAGAGAATTCATTGAAAGTAGCCTCTCTCGAGCAAAGGAAATTAAATCCTGCTTTCAGACAGGGAGATATTCAGGTACAGTGCTTGATACCCCATCAACTTTGAGAAGAGGTTAAGAGCTACTTTACTGATATATTATGCTTGATGTAGGTTTCTTTTCTCGAGGAGATAATTACAGGGATGAAGGTCAAAACAAATATGAGCGTGTCTTGATCTTTTTTAATCAGTTAGAGTAGGGCACCCTCGAACGCCAACTAAGCCATGTCATATGACTTTTCTTGTTTTCATTGAGCTTACTTGTCATACATTTTCATGGCCTCCCCTTGATGAAACCACATGCAAATTAAATATAACGCAACAAGTGTATATATCAGAGTGTTTTTCTTTTAAGTTTTTACAAAGTACACGTCAAATGGTTGCAAATCGTCAAATGTTCTGTACGGGTCTAAGTGGAGAACCACTCATCCATTCAAGCAATGGAGTTAATAAACATATCAGATGGCATGATTTGGTTGTGTATTGTGGGTGCCCTGTTGAAGTAAATAATATGTTTATCTTGTTCGAATTGAATATACAAGTGAAGAACTAACTAAATGTAATTGCAGGGGAGTTCCACATCAAAGTGGGACGATGTTGTTTTCATCCCTCCTGGTTTTGATGTTTCGGCTGATCTAGCCCAGCAGGAGAAGCTTACTGCTAATGGATAGGCATTGACATTCTTGTACTAATCTACCAGAGTATTGTAGGCATTGGTGAACTCTCCCTCCTCGGTCAAGCTTTCGGTTATCATGAAGCGGACATTTGTTTTTTATTTTCCTCATACCGGTGAAACAGAATGATAATCAGTGTAGTAAAGAGTGGATTTTTTTATACTAGCTATGTCTTATATATCTAATCGTCCGGATGTTTTGTGTTATTTTGCTTTTCAAGAGTAGCATGCAATTTTATATTTAGGAAGGCATCACAATGATTCGTGAAAGATTAATTAAACAAATGGTTGAATTCTAAAAAACGAAAGAATGTAGTTATAAGTTGAGCATTTATGTGCGACTGGATTCAAAAGCTCTCCACTAGTCCACTAGAGTTTGCGAGATAATTGTTTTGCCACCTCCGGTCTCAATTTGTTTAGGTTTAGGGATAATTGATTTTCGACCTTGATTCAAGAAAAACTGCTCCAATTCTTTTTATAGAAAATCAACTCATCTTAAGTCACTTTTTGTGTACTAGTCATCCTTAAAAGTTAAAAACAAACCGACAAATCAAGTTAAACTAGTTTTTCGACTTTGAAGTAAATCATCTGCAAGATCTCCGACCATGTATTTATATTATAAGACAGTAGCAGAAAGTTTGACACGTCTTCCAAAGATAGAAGAATGAAGAAAAGCATTGCATAATCTCAAATTACATGAAGCCAGATATTATGAAAAAGGACACCCCATTTGTAAGCAAATAAGTGTTTCAGATAGCCCAGGAGAAAAATATGTCAAGCATTATGATACAGAAAATAAGAGAAAGTATACAACACGAAATCATTAAGCACAAGAAAAGTTTTTTTGAGTAAGAAAAATATACCGCGATCGGACATGTCACAATGCGACTTTGTAATCAATCACCTCGCCAAGCTCTTCTTCGGAAACCCATACACTATATATTTTTCGCCCCAAGTTTGGCTTCAACAAATTTTCGGGAACTTTTGTAGCAAGATACTGAGAATACCGGACTTCGGACAAGAGTTTTGAGAGTGTCGAGTGGATGAGTGAGAGCAGAGCCAAGTGCAATGTAACCTGCGGCAGCGATGGCATGGGTTGCGAACTATGTTAAAATCAACATGATGATACTTACGTAGGTTTGTCTTTCGAAGTTTACGCCTCTCACTTTCACTGGATGGTTGGTTTAAAAAGTTTTATTTGGAGAAGATAGAGGAGAGATTGGAGGTGAAGATAGAGGAAGATGAGAAAAGAGGGGGGTGTTATTTGGGGAAGATAGAGGAGAGATTGCTGGCGAAGATAGAGGAAGATGAGAAAATAGGTGTAATGGTCGAGACAAAAATGAAGTGTTATTTGGGGGTACGGTCAGACACAGGAGAGAGTGACACGTAGCAAGTTGTTTTTTGGGTGATTTTAGAAAAGCGACCTCAAGAATTCGCTACGCTCACGGATTAAGAAAAAGTAGGAGATAAAATAGAAAACAAATATTTATCTTTATATTTAGATATATATTATAGTTATACCCTTATAGAGACTCCAATTTTTCCTAAATTCTATTACTAAATATAAAAAAGTATGATATAAATAAGGAAACAATCCCATCTAGAGTTTCACAGACTCTTCAACTTTTCCTAAACTAATTACGAAAAAACAATCCCATCTAAAGTTTTACAAAATCTCCAACTTTTCCTAAACAATATAGCTAATTACGAAAAAAAAAAAGGAGAGAAAAAATTAAATTGCTAAAAACAATAATTTCCACGAAAATGATTTTCCTAAAACCCTTTTCGATTTTATGCCATGTGATTTAGACATTTATTCAGGTTAAAGATTCAAAAATCACAATTACGACATATTTCAATTCCTTAGATATATATTATAGTTATACCCTCACCAATCTATTTTTTTGAACACTCGCAGGCACTCCAGTTTTTCTAAACTCTATTATTTCTTATAAAAAAGTATAATATAAATAAGAAAACAATCGCATCTAAAGTTTTAGAGAGTCTCTAGCTTTTCATAAACACTATAACTAATTACAAAAAAATAATCTCATCTAGAGTTTCACAGAGTCTCCAACTTTTCCTAAATAATATAGCTAATTACGGAAAAAAAAAAAATATGAGACAAAAAACTAAATTGCTAAAAACAATAGTTTCCACCGAAAACGATTTTCCTAAACCCCTTTCGATTTGATGCGCCATCCATAATGGGATTTAAACATTTATTCATAGTTAAGGATTCGAAAAATCACAATTCTGGCCACAATAATTACGACATATTCCAATTAAATTTATAAATTTATAAATTTTCAACACTATATAAATTTTCATATATATATAATTCGGCGGAATAACGAGATTCAGTTAAAGTGGATGTTGGGCTTAAATAAATTATATACCAAACCAAAACAAATTACATGTGGAAAATTAAATTATACAGAAAATAACATCACAAAATATATAATAGAAAATGAAGAAAAAAAATAATGGCAAAGCAATAATGACAAATATTTTAAAACATATATAATATTGAATGAAACTAATGTCAAAGAACAATTAATGGGGAATCGAAAATTGGATGCAAATGCATCGAACTAACCTCAAATAATATTTAACGGGAAATCAGAAACTGGATGCAAATGCAAGCATTAAACTAATCTTAAAAAATAATTAATAGAAAATCGGAATATGGATACAACTGCATTAAACTAACCTCAAAGAATAATTAACGGGAAATCAAAACTTGAATGCAAATACATCAAACTAATATAAAAAAATAATTGTCAGGAAATCGGAAACTGGATGCAAATGCATTGAACTAACCCTCAAAGATTAAATTAATGGAAAATCGAAAACTGGATGCAACTACATTGAACTAATCTCAAAGAAAAATTAATTATAAATTGGAAACATGATGCAAATGCGTGGAACTAATCTTAAAGAATAATTAACCGGAAATCGAAAACCGGATGCAACTGCACTAAACTAATCTTAAAAAATAAACGGGATGCAAATACATTGAACTAACCCCAAGAAATAATTAACGTAAAATTGGAAACTGAATGCAAATTCATTGAATTAACCTCAAACAATAATTAACGGAAAATCAAAAACTAGATGCAAATGCAACCTTATCAAATAATAAATAAGAAATCAGAAACTGTATGCAAATGCATTAAACTAATCTCACTGAATAATTAATGGGAAATCAGAAACTGGATGCAAATGCATTGAGCTGGCCTCAAAGAACAATTAACAGGGAATTGAAAATTGGATACAAATGTATTGAACTAACTGCAAAGAATAATTAATGAGAAATCAGAAACTAGATGCAACCGCATTGAACTAACCTAAAAAAAAATGGGAATCGGAAATTGGATTCAACTGCATTGAACTAACCTCAAAATATAAATAATGAAAATCGAACTGGATGCAAATGCATTGAAGTAATCTCAAAACATAGTTGAATTATATGTTGTGAGAATGTCTCGATAAGTATAGTTTTGCATTTAAAATTGTGTTTATCTTATCTCTTTCCGTATGATTGGTAACTCCTTGTTATTAAAGTAGCTTCAATATATATGAACTTCGCTTTATTAGGCAATCTCACAAAACTTCAATCAAACTTCTATTATTAAACAACAAAATAAAATTGAAGGGTTTTATCAAATGTGAATTCTTTTTTTAAATGGAAAGTGAGGTTTTTACATTATAAGAAATTTGGATGAGTGATCAATATAATATTAATATATAATAGTTATGCATATTTAATATAACAATACCCATTCGTAGATAATCTTTGCAGATTCCACATAATGAGTCATGCATAATTTAAAGAATAATTAATGGGAAATCGAGAACTGGATAATCTTTGATGATCCAACATAGTAAATCAAATATAATTTATTTTTTATGTCATGTTTGCAAGGACACTACAGATGGATCAGTAGAAGTTGGTATTACACACCACAATGGATAATTAAAAAGAAATCGAAAACTGGATTCAAATACATAACTAAGCTCAAAGAGTAATTAACGGGAAATCGAAAACTTTATGCAAATACAATAAACTAAACTAAACTCAAAAAGTAATTAACTAGGAATCGGAAACTGGATGCAATTGCATTAAACTAACGACAGAGAATAACTAACGGAAAATTATAAATTGGATGCAAATCCTTGAAAAATATTTAATGGGAAATCGTAAATGGTATGCAAATACATCAAACAAACCTCAAATAATAATTAATGGGAAACCAGAAACTGGATGCAAATGCATTGAACTAAACTCAAAAAATAATTAAAAGAAAATAAAAAATCGAATGCAACTGCATTAAACTAACCTCAGAAAATAATTGGTGGGAAATCAGAAACTAAATGCAAATATGCATTGAAATAACCTCAAAGAATAGTTAATGGGAAATCAGAAACCGGATGTAATTGTATCGAACTAACCTCAGCTCAATGCATAAATAATAAATTGGATACAAATGCATTGAACTAACCTCAAGAAATAATTAACGGAAAATCAGAAACTGGATGCAAATTCATTGAACTAACCTCAAACAATAATTAACTGGAAATCGGGAACTAGATGCAAATGCAATCTTACCAAATAATAAACGAGAAATTGGAAACTTGATGCAAATGCATTAAACTAATCTCACAGAATAATTAATCGGAAATCATAAACTGGATGCAAATGCATTAAACTGACCTCAAAGAACAATTAACATGAAATTAAAAATTGGATACAAATGTATTGAACTAACCGCAAATAATAATTAACGAGAAATCGGAAACTGGATGCAACTGCATTGAACTAACCTCAAAAAATAAATAACGGGAATAGAAAATTGGATGCAATTACATTCAACTAACCTCAAAATATAAATAACGGAAAATTAAACCTGGATCTTGGATGTATTGAACTAATCTCAAAAAGTAATTAACGGAGATTGGAACTTGGATGCAAATGCATTGAACTAATCTCAAAGACTAATTAATGAAACATCAAAACTGGATGCAACTATATTGAATTAACCTTAATGAATAACTAACGGAAATTATAAAATGGATGCAATTGCCTTCGAACTAATCTCAAATAATAATTAACGAAATCCCGGAAACTTAATGCAACTACATTGAACTAACCTCAAAAGAATAATTAATAAGAAATTGGAACCGAATGTAATGTACTACATTGAACTAACATCAAAAGAATAATTAATGGAAAATCGGAAACTTGATGCAAATGCATTGAACTAATAACCCTAAAAAACATGTTTGTATTATATGTAGGGGAATAAATGTCTCGACAAATATAGTTTTGCATTTTAAGTAATGTTTATCATAATTGTTTTATTATGATTAAGAATGTCATGCTATTCAAGTAGCTTCAATATTATCTTTCGTCACATTAGGGCATTCTCACAAAACTTCAATCAAACTTCTATTATTAAACCTAACAAAAAAAAGTTGATGTTTCCTTTTTATAGAAAGTGGTGCAAGAAATTTGAATGGTGATTAATATAATTTTCATATCTCAAGCTATACGATAGTTCTTAATATTTTTATAATAATTTAATATAACGACACCCGTTCGTAGGACGGGTTCGAAAGCTAGTAAAGACTAAAGGTGAGTTCTTTTGTTGTTAAATTTTTATTCTATCTTATTTTTTAGGTAGAAATTTGAGAAATGCGCCAATATTTGTTTCATATAAGAACGAGTTAATAACAAAGTTTAATTCTTTAGACATCTAAACTAAGTGGAAGAATTCGTATTGCAGTTAATTTAACATGTCTATGTAGTTGATACTTAATAGCGCAGAGAGAATGGTTGTTTGATTTTTTATTCTACTGCAGGTGCTCCGTCCAAGTTAGTCGTGCTATCTAATTATAATAATTTATTTATATAGAAGATGGAGAAGAGCATGAAGGTTGCGTGTTTGAAGAATCGATTAGAAGTAGTACCAGATCATGTATTGGAGTTGGTGATTGAGCGCTTGTGTTTACCAGATTTGTATCGCTTTGGTGTGGTCTCCAAGCACTGCAAATCTGTCTGTGATCCTCTGCAGTTTAGTGATCACCTCCCCTGGCTCATAGTTCCATTCATCAATAATATCAACAACAGCACCCCTACTTCTTCCATGGCCTTCGACGACACCAAAGACGTTGGGTTCTTCAGTCTTCGTGATGGCAAGGTTTACAAGGCAGAGTTGCCAGAACTGTCCAACAGACGTATCTGTGGATCTTTCCCGGGAGGTTGGTTGATGACTGTGCACGAAAATTCCCAAGTTCAATTATTTAACCCTCTCAGATCATCATCACGGATTATCCACCTGCCACCTCTCACAAACTTTCCTGGTGTCGTTGACACGATTGAGCGCAACGAAGATGGAGTCTCCTCGCGATTCTACATGGTCTCCGTTTGTTCTCGGGATGTTCTGAGATCGTCCAAGTTTATGAGAGACACATATATAATTAAAGTTGCTATGTCATCATCCTTGGTTAGTGAAGGTACAATAATCATGGCTATACAAGCTACCAACCAGACGTTGGCCTTTTATAGAATTGGTGGAGATCAACGAGTATGGACTCCAATTGCCCGAGCTGTCGGGCATGGGATGCTCCATGATCTCACTTATTACAATGGAAAGTTCTACGCCGTGCATAACGGTGGGTGTGTGTTCATCGTCAATGGTCTAGAAGAGACGCGGGATACCTCGACATCTCTTGAAAAAATTATACATTGCCCTCCTGGAGACATCGCTACCCAACATTACGTAGTGGAATCTTCCGACGACCTATTGGTTGTCCGTAGGTATGTTGCACATCCGCACAATGATAAATTCAACGCCGACGAGGACCCACTTCACCGGTTTCCTCATAAAACTGCTGGATTCAAAGTCTTCAAGTTGGAATTTGGGGCACCTTGCAAGTGGGTGACAGTCGAAAATCTTGGCAACCGCTCTCTGTTCTTGGGATACAACAGTTCTTTTTCTGTTCTGTCCTCCAAATTTTCCGGCTGCAAGCCCAACTGTATCTACTTCACGGATAACATCATTCTTCATTTTTACAGAGGTAAGTTTGGTGGTCAAGACTTTGGCATCTTCAGTCTTGAAGATGGTAGTATAGAGAAATTTCTCTATCCAGATGATAATCTGTTGATTTTGCCATCCCCAATCTGGTTCGCTCCAAATCTGTTGTTTTAATTTGTCTTTATATTTATTGTTGAACGAGTCGGATTCCTTTTGTTCATGTATTAGGGAGGGCCTCCCCTTATGTTGTGAGGCCAGTGCTTCTATGAATAACGTTGATGTTTTTTTTTTCTCAGTAAGAAAAAATTTGTATTGATAAAGGTGGTTGTGTGGGGGGCGTGGATTTTTTATTTACAGTCGAACTCATAATTAACATGTATAAGAACTTAACAAAACCTATAATAAACATGTTATCGAACCTCCCATTTGGTTATCCATGGGATTTTACAATAAAACAATATTTGATCATTGTTTTGCAAACCGACCGAAAGTACTTTGCGTTTAATTGATCTGCTTGAAATTGGCTCTCTCCAAACCTGGATTCAAAACCCATCAAATCTAAAAGATTTATGCATCTCTGTCATTTTTTTAAATACACCAAGGTACACTTGAAGTTCCAAAAGCATTAACATGAGATGTCGAAGTCCGACTCCACCCATACCTTCCTCCAATTTCTCTTAATAGCATTTTTTATCGCCTCTAAAATTGCTAAACATTCAAATATTTATGAAATTGCCCTCGATGACCAACAAAAGAAAAAAATGGTTAGGAACACACATTCATAATTTCTAAAGCACACACCATAGAAAATGAAGGGACGGGATTACCACAAAAGCCTAAAAAAAATTAACTTTTAAAATATCACCCTCGGTGGGTACCATTTGCAATGGAGATTAATCCTAGGTGCCCTCCAAAAAGCTTGTTTTGCAAACCCAATTCTTCAAGATCTGAGACTTCAACCTTTACCCATCTTTTCTATAAATTTGTATGAAAAAATAAGAAGAGAATTGGATATTAGTCATCAATTATGCTTTTCTTTGACATAGATTTTCGGTTTTTCCCCTTCAAAGATGCATTCGCATTTTACTTTTGGTTGATGACCATGTTATATTATACATTTTTATATTTTGGTAATAGCTTAACGAGAGAACCGCATTCTTCTATGTAGCCTAAGTGCCTGAAAAAATTTGTAAAATTGTCGTTACATCCAAACTGAAATCCAGCCCGTTTTCCATATAGCTTTTTTGCCTAGTTTTACAATCCCACAAAATATGTTGGAGTTTATTATGCATTTTTCCCATGTAGCATCTAGAAACTAGTTTAACACCTCTTTTTGGAGAGACTCATAATAAATAATTTTCTATGCATTCTTAAATTTGCATAGAGATCTTTACTTTGCATTTTCATGTTAGTGGACAAATGTTTGCACCACCAAGACTTAGGTCTTAGACTTCTAATTGTCTCAAATCTGATTGAACCGAGAAAATTGACCTTGTTGGTCGGGGCTTCCAAATCGCATGGTCAATTCATTGTTGGCGATTGATTTAATTTAAACCGTTTACTCAATCATAAGAATGACTTGAAGAGTTCTCGAGGGATAGACCATGCACCATTAGAGATAATACTACTAACCTTAGCTTTACATGGAATGAGAACCTTGTTGTAATTTAGCCTCTGTTGAATTGATTGCTACCCCAATGAAGTGATCTCTCCATAGATCTACCTTCTCACCGAGCCCAAAATCCACTCGGAGCCCTAGAAGAAACTTGGTGCAAAGCCCACTTAATTCCTAGCCATATAGTAGACTTTGCATAATAGTTTATCAACTTCCGCCTCTAGTAAAGAACTTCTTTCTCATGAAAACAACATAATCATCATCATTAAACCTTATATGCCAAGCTAATTTCATTAACAAAGCCATTTTAACTCCTTCAATCTTCGAAGGAAGACCACCCTCTTTAATTGGGTTTGCAAACTTTTTCCCCAAGGTTTGTCACTAGTTTTCATTATGGATTGCCCAAAGAAAATTTCCTTTAAAATTCTTCGACTTCTTTTATGATGCTTACAGGGGTTAGTGTATATTCCCATGTTGTACACCGGAATACTAGAAGTTGGACCGACTTTTATGAGAACACTCCTCCCTTTGAAAGGATAGTAATTTTCCTCTCCAAGTTAGTAATCCTCTTTTTATCTTGTCTATCAAGGAGCTAACACAACTCTAGTAACCTTACCTTTGATCAGCGGCATTTTTTGGATATTTCATTTCTAGGGTAGAGCTCCCACTTGAATATTCAAGAGTTGTTGCAAGTGATGTCTTCTTTTCCATATTCATACCCCCAACAAACATCCTACTCTTATTCTTGTTCATAATCAATTGGATGAAACTTGATATCTCTCCATAAGATCAGCTATGTTAGACACACTTATAGCATCCCTTTGCTAAAATAATAACATGGAGCATACAAAAGGTGAGTAGGGCTAGCAGTCCCTTTAACCAGCTTAAAGAGGTTTAGATAAACTATTTGAAGCCCCTCGATGAGTTGAGACCCCGTTCAAAGAGTCCTCGCTAGTGCAAACAATATGAGGGAAAAAGAGGATCCAAGATAAAACCTCTTTTTGTTTATTTATGAACCCAATGGGACCTCCATTCAACAAAATAGACAACCTAGTTTGTGCTAAGGAGAGAGGATTAGCCTATTCCATTTTTCTGAAAAACCAAATCTTTTCAAAACCTCAAACAAGAAATCCTAACTCATTATGTCATATGCCCGAAGTTATGTCCACCTTTGATATTTATATACTCCCACCATATCTCTTCTTATCCAGTTCATTTATCATTTAGATGCAAAACCAATACTACTTTTGAGAGTTTACGCCTTTGACAAATCCACTTTGTTCTTTTCGAAATGGGTGAAATCGATGATAGTATTGAGCCTTTGTTGCATAATTTTGGAGAAGATCTCGTGATCGGGTTAAGTTAATATCATTACATATATTTGTGAATGATGCGATAACTTGAAGCATCTCCTATCTTTTGGAACTAAAGTAATGAAACTTCGCATTGCCACCATTTATTATGATACCTTCCACTGAAAAAGACAACCGCATTACAAACATCATCCGATCAAATCCAAAGAATGAACATAGAAGTGGCCATTGTATCCAGTTGATGCTATGGAAATTTAACTAGTAGCCTTCATGTTATTCACTGTTGTCCAAATTTCACACTCTGTAGGAATGGGAGACAACATCATATTTATTAAGAAATTTAGTTTTGTGTGGGATCAAATTCAATAGCTCTTCATCCATATTCACCTCCTTATAAAGAACTTGTCGGTATAATAATGGACAATGTAATGGGAGATATCACATTGACTATGTAGTAGGACATTATCTTCGGTTTGCAATTCCGATTATTAGAGACTTTATCGCCTTATTTAAGTTTTCATGAAAATAAGCCCGAATTCTTGTCGTTACCATTCAATATTTTTTGCTTTTCATCTTCCAAAAAGTCAATTTTCTTTAGGCGGTAATGAGCCTCTTCCTTCTCTTCCACCAAAGGTTTTGCATCGATCATTTTCCAGGATCATTGTCCATACCCTCCATCTTGTGCCAATGCAAAACTTGCTTGGGCTTTATTCACGGCTTGCTCAATGTTACCAAAAACATATATGTTTCAGGTTTTGAGTGACTCCTTTAACATTTGAAGCTTCTTATTCATACGGAAAATGGGGGAGCCCTCAACAAAAGACGAGAGGGGAACACTTCATGAAATCTTTGAACTCTTTATGACTAGTCCATGCTTGGTTGAATCTGAATGGTACATTGTGCGGTCTAGGAATGTGAGCCCTTTTCCTTTGATAATGGGGCATGGTGGAATTTCTCTAGAACCCACCTTTATACCTCCAACCACCAAATTTTTGAATCCACGCTTGATTATAGAATTTCCTCTATCAAGCCTAGCAAGAATCCGTGAAGAGCCGCTTTGAATTTATTACACCAAGTATACTTGAGACCCACATGATCACTAGGTGCAAATCGGTGTGGTTATTGTACCAATTTAAAAACTCGAGGAAAAGACCTAGTGATGGCGGACCCCTTTTCTCATCATTATGTAAGACAAAACATTGAAATCCCCTAACACTACTACCAAGGTAGATTAGGCATAAGATTTTCAAGCATTGTGATTTTTGTCTTCTCAAGACCATAAGACAAAGCCGCAAAAGAGTGTTTAACAATGAGATCTACTTGATGATGTAACATGTTAATGGGCATGGATAAGGCTAACATTCACTCCTCTCCTCCACAAAATCCAAATATTGCCTTTTCTATCACTTGTTTCATTGTGAAAAAATTGATAATCTAAATAAGAAAGTCCTAGAGACAACACCGAATAACGTTGATGTTTTACTGTCCTAATTGAAAGATTTTGTTTGAAATTTAAAAGTTTGTAATTTATTTTTATTTATAAAAAAACATTAGATAATTTCTGCTCATGTATGAGGGAGTATAGTACAAAATATCAGGATATGTGTATTTATCAATATTCAATTTTTGGATATGTATCGTGGATATATCCTTCTTTTTGGGAATATTTGACATTGTTTCACATGCAAATATCGTGAATATATCTAAAATATCGACAAATATCGTAGATATTGTAGATATTTATTGATATATCATGATATATTATTTATATTTATTTGAAATATAATGGTAAATATTAAATAAAATTGTTATATATACAAAATATTGTCAAATATCACCAAATACCCATAAATATCACAAATATCACAAATATCACAAATATTATCGAAATATAACTGATATTTGCAGTCGTATATATTTCTAAACATATCGTGATATTTAAATATTTTTTTGAAATATAAATAGATATCCCTAAATATCGGGATATATCGAGATATTTTGTACTATGTGAAGAAGGGCCTCCCTTCTGTACGGCCAGTGCTTCTGTTTCACTGTTCTTGTTAACTTACGGCTCCCCCCCAAAAAAAATGCACGAACATTAAAAGACTGAGTAAACAAGGGTGTTGGTGTGAGTGATATGATTCTGACAAGCTAACTATAGACTTTGAACCTAGAAAATTCTTATTCCTGTTCCTTCCAGTTAGACAGTTAGTTGGTTCTGCCCGCCTGTCATGGTTCTGTGCATTTCTTTTGATTTTTCAAAATTTTGACACCTTATGACTGTGGATCTTGTATTTTCTTGGCTCTCATTCGTCTCTGTAAATTGAAGTCCTGCTTGTCATGGTTCTGTGCATTCTTTTGATTTTTTCAAAATTTTGCCGCCTTGTGAAAGTGGATCTAGTATTTTCTTGGCTCTCTTTCTTCTCTAAATTTTGGCTATTGCGATACTCAGGCAAATGCATGGTTGTTTTATTACCGTACAGGCAGTTTTAGTAGACTTATTGTCTTGTTGCTAACTCTGTAAGTATGGGAGCGATTGAGCAGTATGTTATTTTTAATGTGTACAGGATTGTTTATTGATCTTCATTGAGGTTTTCTTGAAGAGGAATAGGTACTCATTCTCATTTTGAAGCAGGGAAAGAGAACAAGAGAAGACTTCAATCATAAGAGGCTGCACTAAATTATTGTTCATGTACGAACACAATGCATTAAAGTTTACAAGGTAGGCTGCTCAAATTTTGGGACAAGTGGGTGACAGTCGAAATTTTGGGACAAGCTCAAATTTTGGGACAAGTTTAAAGTTTACAAGGTACGAACACAACCAGAATGAAGTCAAGACCAAAGACTACTCTGTAAGAGGAGGATAAGTGCACTTGACGTAAACTACAATTATAATGTAATGATGGAGATGGAGTACTAGGGATCAGCAGAATTCTTAAACTATTAATATAGACAGAAGAGGAATGAAAAACCTGTTTTGATTAAGGTACGGGACATTAAGGATATGAGGATATCTAGTATATGCAATACCATCATCAAAAAAATTTAAATTTGATTACTGGATTTGTTAGTATTTGAATGAACCATGCAGACAACAAGGTTTTTGGCTGCTAATATAATTGGATTATGTCCTCGACTGCCAGCCAGCCACTAACTTCTTCACTTTTATCGCTTCAATACTAACAGCAAACACATAGAGATGATGTTAACAAGTTATAGTTTAAGCATTCCAACACACGGGCTTAGCAAACTCAGAAAATGCTTCCTTAACATTGACTGGTATAATAGGCGAGTAATCAATGATATACGTATAAACAGATCATATCTTGAACAAAAGTATTATAGATAAAGATATCTTACTTCTACCTTTCCCATGTAAAAAGAAGTTTCCTGAATAGTTCTTGAGTTATTTCCTACCTTAGGACCCCAAATAGCAGGTGCATGTCCATCCAAAAAGATGCCCACTCTTCCACTGCAAATACTTTAGATTGCATTTCCTTTAAGGTCTCGTCAGCGGCTCTTGGAGACTTATTGGTGGCTCAACCTCGTACATGAGGTGATATTATTGTGCATCCATCTCTATACCCTGAAGCCGTCAACCAGAATGAAGTCAAAACCAAATAAAAGGAGGATAAGTACACTTGAAGTATTTACTATGTTGGTCAAAACCATAGATCAAGACCCTAACCACTATTCACCTAAGTTAACAACTATGACCTACTTAATCCAAGGATCTCTAAATTTGTTTTTCATGCTCCGAAATCTGAACATCACTGCAATAAGAAAAGGTGTTTAAATATAAAGTGAAGTCAAATACACGATTATATTAGAAGAGAGAGAGAGAACACTTTTGAGTAATACAAATTTGTCTATTGTGATACCTATATTCCCCACATTAAGCATAGGCGGATTAGTTGGTATTCACATGAACCACGTAAAACACACAAGGTTTTGGCTGTTAACTTTGTTCTACTATGTCCTAAACATCAGACACTAACTTCTTCGCTTTCTTAGCTTCTATACTAACCACAAACACATACACCTACAGAAGACGTTAAAAACTTAATATTTCAGCATTCCAACAGACATCACCTAGCAAGCTCAGCAGATGCTTCATTAACATCGACTCTAGAAAACCATACTGGTGATTTAACAAGTATTCAATAACAGTAGTACAAATTGATCAGACCTTGAATCCAATGTAAAATATACCTTACTTTTACCTTTCCCAAGTATCATAAGTCTCGCGAGTAGTTCTCTAGCGACTTCCAACCTTAGGACCCCCAAAGAGCAGGGTGCATGTCGGGCCCCCCCCCCCTCAAAAAAAACAGGAAAAATGAACAGTGCGCAATTAGAATTCCACTCTTCAAAAGTCAATACTCTAGGTCCAATTCACTTTCATATCCCCTCAATGGTTCTTGGAGAGCCATTGGTAGCCCAGCCTCGTACAGGAGGTGTCGTCAACTAGAATGAAGTCAAGATCAAAGACTAATTGTCTAATTTATAAGAGCAGGATAAGTACACTTGATGTAAACTACAATTATCATTCTTATTTAGAGAGAAGAAGAATGAAAAACCTGCTTTGTTTACAGATGCAATTCCATCATTATAAAGTTCACAATTGGGATTTACTGAATATTAGGGATGGATAATAATAAAATAGCAAACAGAACATGACATGGTTGACAAAGGAACATCTTTCTCTGAAAAGCCAATTCATTGCCTTAATAGCTACTTAAACTTGGTGTTTGAATTTGCTGAGTGTCCTTCTAGCAGCAAACAAGAAACCTGAGTACCAGACAAGAAGTAAGCTGCGACTTCTCCAGCATTTACACAAGGCGGTGTTCCCTTACTTTCACCTTTCCACTTGGTGCCAATCCGTCCTAGTCAAATTTACTATGTTGTCTATTGCCTAGTTCATGAACTTAAGTATGTAAGGCCAGGTCAACTATTTTGGTATTTACTTATTAGCATTGTGTGCACAAAGACATAGTTACATTAGTTACATATAACACTTCAAGCGAGCAGAATTAAGAATTCAAAAATGGTTTTCCTAGTGAAATTAAAAGGGGGCATGTCTAATTTTTTTCAAAAATATTGAGATCAACGACAACTAATCTGGACAGTTGGAAATCAAAGTGTAATTAATACCTGCACCAACGTTTACTCGGAAAATAAAACTGACGAGTAAACGAAAAACGAACCAACATTCTTAGCTAACACAAGTACATTAATGCCAAGTGCTGCACAAGGGTATGGTGGGGAACGGAAAATCGGTTGCGCTTGGTGTGGAGGAACATTTGGTATTTTTTTTTTTTTTTTTAAATTTTTTTGAAGACTTTTTGTGTGAAAATGTTGAGGTGGATATCAAATGTGTGGTCTTCAGCGGCTTTGGACACACTTCAGTCGTAAGTGCTGCGTGTGGAACTATAGATTGCATTCAACACTCAAAAAGAGAAATCAACCAGACGATAAGACTTCTAAAACAGGAACAAACTATGTCAAAAGAAAAACAATAATACAATAATATACGATTAATAGTACCAAAATAACTCTAGAACTTAAAAATCATTAAAAATGGGGAAATGGATATAAAAAAAAAAAAGTGATAAACATATAAATTTAATAATGAAATAATTCCAAAAAAAAAAACAATAGTAGAAATTATATGAAAACTAGGGATATAAAAAAAAAAAAATCTAGATTTCTTGGAACAAGTCTGTTAAGCTTTTCAAGAGACTTCAGAAAGTTATGAACAGTAACGTTATGACAGCTGGTTTTAACGAGTTTGTTTTTAGAATAATAAGATTTGCAATTTAGAAAAGGACTTGTTCTGGGTTTGTCCAATTATTTGCACGTTTGTCCTAATTAATTATTTGTAAAATTATTTATCACTTAAAAATAAAATTTCAAACAAAACAAAAACTATTTAAGTAAAAGAGTGTATGGGGTATAAAGTACATATACTGAAAACAACATTAATAACTAGTATAGAAAGTATCACAAAGTACGAGGAAATCAAACTTAAAGCAGAAAAAACTTGGGTGTGTTTGAGATGGTATGCGAGAATGTTGATTGGTACTCTTTACTTTGTCCATAAAATTTCTTTTTCCCATGTAATTTGGAAACGTCATTCTATCTCGTGAAGAATCTACACTTCAAAGTGAGAGAAACTTTAAATTTGATTAGTTAACATTACTATAAGATGGATAGTAGAATAGCAAACAAATTACAAAAATTCTATATAAACAAACAACTTTGAACAAACAATTGTGAACAAATTGACGTGGCAATGCAACATTCATGTTGTAGTGGTATTTGATAGGACAACATGGCTTGAACAAACTGACATGGCAGTGCAACATTCATGGGAGTTGACAGTGCGATATGATAGTGCAACACCCATGTTGTAGAGGTAAATAGTGGAATTTGATAGTGCAACATCTATGTTGCATAGTTATATTTGATAGTGTAACACCCATATTGCAGAGGTAAACAATGGGATTCGATAGTGCAACATCCATGTTGCAGTGAGATTTGATAATGCAACACCCACCCATGTTGCAGAGGTAAATAGTGCGATTTGACAGTGCAACATGCATGTTGCAGTGAGATTTGATAGTGCAACATCCATATTGCATAAAGTAAACAGTGCAACATAGCAATGAGAGTTGACACTACAACATCCATATGGCAATGGTAATTGACACTGCAACATGAATGTTGCACTGCCACATCAGTTTGTTCAGAATAGTTTGTTCAAAGTTGTTTGTTCATATAGAACAACTCAACAGATTATTATTAGTGAGAAATATTAAGCAAATCCAAACAGAACCCGGTCCATTTTTAAAGGCCCAAAATGTGGTCCATTTTTAAAAAGCCCAAAACTCAGCGCCTCTAATGAGTGGGCCTACACGACCCAACAGAGCAAGAGTACCCATTTTTTCGTTCCAAACGCTAGATTCTTCCAAGTTCGAACATACTCTCGTGCAGCTAAGGAATGCGTTCCTAGTCTCGACAAGGCACTCATCCCACCTTGGAAAAATTGAACCCATTTCAGAAATGAAATTTGTCTGGCAACCCATTGCATAATTCATTAGGTATTTAGGTAGCAGTAGTCCAACTCTACATGCTTTTTTTGTTAGTCCCATTGTAGAAGCTTCCACGTCTATTCTACATTCCCTTGCACATAATTTTATAAAGCAATTCCATGTTTTGTGACGATTAGCCGCTTCTAGGCTTAGGTACAGCGTACGCCTTCTTAAAAAGGCAACCATCTTGATAATGGTCTGTGATAACGCCAAACCACTGCAAAATGCAAATTAAGCACCACAAATTAATTCAAATAAAAAAAGTACTCCCCATTTTCACATTGCATGAATATACAAGTGCCTTTACCTGTGCGTCTAATCTCTCTGTTCCTTCAGCAAAAAACATTTTAAATTAAAAAAACTAAAAAACAACTGCATGCCTCTTAATCTTCCACTTTAGCATCTTACGATATTACCTAACTGCATCAGCTCAACTTGCTGGCCCTTTCGCACAAGCCTGTTAACTGCCCGATTTCCCCCTCCTAACATCTGTAACACCAAGATTTGTAAATTGTAATCACTTGATTTAAAATATATCATAGTAAACTCAACAGCATCATTCGTGTATTTATGGATTGGATCTTTTTCGCATTTGGCTTTTTCTGAAAGCAATTACCTGTTTTGCAGCACGTCAGCCAGCAATCATGTCACACAATCCTCTAACGCCCCCCCCCCAATGTGCATCTCTGAATCCTTCAGTAGAGGTATTTTGAGTTAATATTACTCCATTTAAGAGTACTTCACAAATAATCATGAAACTCCAGCAAATGATCTCAACGCCTGCTTAAACTGCTCAAGTAACATACTATTAAGAAATGGTTAGAGGACTACTAAGAGGATGGCATTGTTTTCGACAGAAAGCCATAGGAGGTTGATTTTGCATTTCCATGACCCAAGAAGTAGCAACGTGATCATGCGGCACTCACACTTCCAACCCCTTTCCTCTCTCTCTAAAGTAGAGGTCTTTCTGCTACTTTGCTACCATCAAGGAAACTCGAAGTTTATGACCTTTGAATTCCTTATGAGAACCCGAAACAAACATAAATTAACGAAGTAGTAATCAACCAATAATCACAGTAATAACTGCGAGATAGTTAAAACAGAAAGTCATTCCACAAACATAATCTTGAAGAGTAGTTGCATATCCAATTATCTTGAAGAAGAAAGAGCAGTCATGATAATTATTATATTTTAATAATTTTCAGCAACTCTTGGTTTTTATGGTCATCCGCTATAAGCTTATAATGGCCTTCGCCAAGGCCGCATAAAGTGCTATCCTCTGTGCCTCAAAAACAAAGCTACTCTTTCCATTTGATAAGAAGATATAATGATCTATCATAACTCCTGTATAGCTTAAGCTTCCCTCTAGTGGTGCAAGCGTGGCTGGAGTTGGAAGTCAGGGAGCAAAATATCTTGAAATCACAAAACGGTCTTAAAATGTAAGAAGTTCGCAGAACAAATCAATCATAAAAGACAGAGAGGACTCAATTCAACACCTTCACTTCTAATCAATCAGCTGGTCATTCTCTTCCATGCTCTCCAGCTAGTCAGTGATCTAACTTAGAATTTCTGACAACCTTTTAAAATTCACAATAAAATCATCCTAAATACTGCAGCTATAAGAAAATAAAATATAACAAATTATCCCTAGATATACAAAGTTATATACTTTTTAAAACTACTCATCATATTAGTGTTTCTGTCCAACTAAAATGCTACCAGCAGTCAGGCACAATAAACAAACAATTCCCCCAATTGAACAAGAAAAGTACAGTAAGTTATTCAATGCACATTCCATCAAGATATCTATAGTTATTCATAAGGCTGCCAATTTGCACAATGGTCTTAGTGCATAGTCGTATAAATTGGAAAGTAACAACCGAAGTGATCTCTAGGTGGTGGTAGTATTTCCTTCAAATTTGAAGGCAAAATTTGGAGAAATTGGACGCAAATTTTGACCAATTATAAGTGGTCGCAAATATCATTCGCAAATTTGGAATAGGGCTACCTTGCGCGACATTGATACTGTCGCCCCCAAGTTGAAAAAAAAAACTCACGCGACATTCCCACTGTTGCACCAAATTAAAAAAGTATAAAAAAAATAACTGCGCGACATTAGCAATGGCACGCGACAATACCACTGTCGCGGTGTGTTGGTCAAAGTCAAAAACAAATTTGGAGCGATATTACCCTATGAATATATTTGAGGCTCAAAATGTATTAAAATAACTTCAATATCATTAAGAACTTATGATTTGACATTACTGATTCGCCAAGAGAGGCGGATGGAAGCATTCCGATACTTCCAGTAAGCATTGAAGCCTCATCAGACAAAATGTCCCCAAAGATGTTGTTGGTAACAATTGTATCAAACTACAATATACAAAAATAAATAATAAAAATCATACGTATCTTTAGGTGCTGGGTCTGTTAATTATTGAGTTATTCGAGGTGGGCATGTTTTAAATTTGATTATTTGAAGTAAAGTTGAAGTATTTGGAGTTTTGACAAAAAAATAGTATGAAAAAAAAACTAATAAAAAACATTCTAATAAACCAATTTTTTTTTACTTCTCTTTTTGCCCTTACAAAATTATTATTTATTATTTATTTTGAGTCCAAACCCATTAAAGAGGGACAAATGTGTCTTTGAATGTTTGATTGGTTGATGAAACTAAAAAAAATATCTAAAGGCTCAAAGCCTAACTGGTCAATTTGTATAATTCTAATCATCCATAATAAACTCGTATGCTCTCCCTCTTTTCTTTCACTCTCAATTCTTAAACAAATGGTCAGACTTCAACAAAATAAAATAAAAAATAAAAAACACAAATTCATAAAGGACTTGCGGTGCAGCTTGTTGCATGTTTATCCTAATTATTTGTAAAACTCATTATCATTATCAATAAAATTTCCACTTAAAAACAAAACAAAACAAAACAAGATAATTTTTTATTTTTCAATGTTAATATTTTCAATGTTAATATTTTATAAGTCTATATAGCATTACAATATTATTAGCATTATTTTATAATTTTATAATGTTATATCTATATCTTAATATTAAAGCTCCCACAAAGGATATTTTAATAGCTCTCTTAAAATTCTACCTCATCAACTCCTATTAAAACGGGAATTCCTCTTCTATTGAAAAGATAAATTTTAACACTTCTAATTAAAACCAAAATCTTTCTACTATTATAATGGAAATTCCTCCTCCATATATAGAAAAAGAAAATTTTAACACTTTTAATTAAAACGGAAATCATTATCATATTAAAAACGGAAATCACACTTTTAAATTAAAATGAGATCCCTCCTCCAATTAAAAAACGGGTTTTTAAAACTTAATTAAACCAATTTGTTAGGAAATTAAAACGGGTTAGCGACAAAAACATGAATCACAATTTGTTAAAAAATTTATATATGTATAGTTATGATTATTGAGCATATTTTTAAAATAGCCGGTGCGTATGCACGGGTTTACTTTCTAGTATAACATTATATTTTATAATGTTATATAGACATATTTTATAATGTTATATAGACTTATAATAACATTATAGGTAATTAACAATTTGTTAAATTGTTGTAGAGTTGTAGACTAGATTATGTAGATATATATAGACATAGTAGTATCAATTAATGCCTTAAGTACTTAAGTAGTTAACTTCATTAGTCCATATTAAATTTGTAGTAGTCAACGCACTCTAGTTTTGTGAATTAAAATAAAAGCATAATTTTGTTGATCTTTATTGTTTAGACCTTCTGACAAAAAGAATTAAATTTTGTGGGGTGGATGTACACATAATCTCGCACTCCCCTGGCTCCGCCCTTGCCTGTTCATCTCAACATCACTCGTATCCTTGTGCTTCATATAGACACCTGCAATGCTTATGGATAACGTCACCAACACGGCAACGCATGATCACATAATCATTATACACAATCATTAAAAAGCAAAATTGGACAAAGGAACACATTTAAAAAGTTTTTTTTTTTTTTGGGAGCTTGGAACCAGGTCATAAATGCCTACTCCTCTACCCTGGAGGCTCGGCTCCCACGTCCAATTTGAAAAAAAATAATAAACTGATAGTCTACACAGAAATATAAATAGGCCTAGCTAAGTGAACTCCTGCTGACTTAATCAAGTGTGTTTGTAGTGCATATGCATCTTCAGTATCGACTCAGACTCCAAAAACACAATTTCCTTGAACTTCTTCACGCATGTGCCACATATGCGATC
Source organism: Coptis chinensis (assembly GCF_015680905.1). Lineage (NCBI taxonomy): Eukaryota > Viridiplantae > Streptophyta > Magnoliopsida > Ranunculales > Ranunculaceae > Coptis > Coptis chinensis. Next base: position 116,059,686 of record NC_141458.1, on the reverse strand, counting down.
TAGCTTTTCGAGTATGCTCGGATGATCAAATGTCATATGCTTCATGAATGAATCATGGTCGCCCAAAGACACTATCCCCCAGGCCCATCTCTGCAATAGCTGCATATCCAGACTATCTCACAAACTGGACCGTTATCATTCTGATTGGCCTCCTCCCCATCTATCTCCATAAAGTCGGGTTTGTTGTTGTCCATTGTAGAAACAACTAGATTTTGGACCCGGGCATACGCCCGACCTCTTTTAGTTATTTTGCATGATAGGTTGATTTTTTAAAAAAATCTAATTTCATTTCAAAATTTCATGCTTTGTAGTCTCCAAGCAATTTATTATTGTATATATTATATATTACAGATGTTAGAGAAGTCCCACATGCCCGAAATACTATTTTAGATATCACAAAAATTGATTTCTTTCCCCCATCAAAGAAAAAAGTTATCATCAAGTCAAGCATATACATGTCTATCCAATAAAGAACACCTTTAGCAATGACAATTTTTAAACTGTTTCATAAAAACTTATTGTAAAACAGTTAACATAGGTAGAGTCCCCTCATAATTGCCTTTTAAAAAAAAAGTTTTTACACTTTCTAATAGCTAAAGTACCAAAACAATACAATGTGATTTTGTTTTTTTTATCATGGACTATAGTGATAAGAAAATTTAACCTATAAAATTTAACGCTGATACCTGCGAAATTAGAAAAAATGAATATGGAATATTCATAAGAAATAGTGCATGATAATGAGCTTATTATTGAGTAACCAGGGCTGACTCAACCATATAGTGAAATATTGCTTAGGGCCCCGAATATATTTCAGCCCACTATTGCCCTAGCTTTTCCTCTTTTGTTTTTTAACGTATGGTTAGTTAACAATAATACTCCATCGTCTTCTCCACATTTTCCTCACCCTTCTCCGAAAAAAAAAAAACTTTTCGCCTATCCATAACTAATAAATGTGTAGAATTCTAAAATAGTTAATATCAATTGTTATAGACTTGTGGACTAGATTATGTATATATATATAGACATAGTAGTATCAATTAATAGCTTAAGTACTTAAGTAGTTAATTTCATCAGTCTATATTAAATCATTAGTAATCAACGCACTCTAATTTTGTGAATTGAAATAAATGCATAATTTTGTTGATATTTATTGTTTAGACCTTTTCACAAAAATAAAAATAAAAAATACATATGGTCAAGCTACGTTGATACCTTATTTTGACACCCCACAACTTACACAATGAACTAAGGGTTGATTTTGAACATGTCTAACATTGTCAAAAGTTGTGTTTAAATTCAATAATTATCTAATGGTTCACAATTTTAACACTATTTTTAATAAGCGAGACATATCCAATTTAGATTAATTTTGGTAGAGATTCAACCCATGGTAGGAAAAAAAAAATTTACCAAAAATCAGCCATTAGTTCATTGTGTAAGTTGTGAATGTCAAAATAAGGTATTAAAATAAGAAGTCAACGTAGGTGTGCACATAAATTAAATTGTGGATATATATATATATTTGGTGGGGTGGAGTAGGGTGTGCATATAATCTCGCACTCCCTAACTTAGAATCCTGACTCTGTTACTGATGCTCAAACCCTTTTGTTGAAATCTGCAAGTAAATAAAACTTGGTTAGGAAAATTGTGTGTGCGTGAGAGAGAGAAGGAAAGAGAGAAGATGACCTGAATTGTATAATGAAGAGAAGAGTGAAGGAGAGGCAGCAGGAGAACGAAGAGGGATAAAAAATGAGAGTGTTCGAAACTTCGAATGTATTTAAAGACAGGTGCCCGCGTCACAACGGGGCTTGGGGCGTGTTTGGTTTGGTCACGCGCTCACTCTTAGAAGTGTTTAATAAATGGGAATTATTCCCATGGTGAACATAGGCTGGAAATGGGCATAAGTCGTAGTATCGTACATTCGTACACAACTCGAAGTGGGAAACCCGGATTTTAAAGCCACAAGGCCCAGGCCCATAAAAACCTGAACATGAGATTATAGCCCAACTCCGACCCAGTCCAATTTCGCGTCACTTGCAAGCCAAGTCACAAATACAGTAGTAGCGCGAGCCCCGATTCTTACTAGGCCAACTCTATAAATGTTCATTCCAAACTGTTTCTTTCATAGGGGTTAAAGTTCCCAAGAAGTAACAAGTGAGCTCTCTCTACTCTTTCCTCTAATTGATAGAATCATGCAAGTAATTTTTGCTTCATTGTTCTATTTGGTTAAAAAAAAAATTCTTGGATATGATGCCATATTTATGTTTTTTCAATTGGAACATACTTGAACTGGCCTTTGAATGTAGAACAGGTTTTTTTTCTTCTGTAGGAGCTTCAAATTGTTTAATTCTTGTGTTAAGCTCTATTGCCTTGTTTGGAGAACCAAGAATCGGTTTTGTTTGAAGTGTTTGAACTCTTTTTACTAGACTGGTGTCAGTGATGAGGCCGTGTGGTGTCATGGTGATGACTGATTTGTAATTGCCTGATATTTGGCTCCTATTAAGAAATTCATCACGAAGAGTGCCTGTTTTCCGACATGAAATCAAAATGCTTATGAAATCTTCTATTACATAAAGGCTATTCTGTTTTTCTAGAAATTTTGAACTTTCTGTTAAGCTAAGTAAATACTGATGCAGGTGTTTGAGATGGAGAGCGGATTGGCACTACTACCATATCATTTACTGGAGTCAGTGGTAGATCGCTTGTGTTTACCAGATCTGTTCGCTTCGGTATGGTCTGCAAGGCATGCAGATCTGTATGTGATCCTTCATTCCTTTGCAGTTTCGAGACCATCTCCCTTGGCTCATACTTCCATTCATCAATAATATCAACAACTGCACCACTGCTTCTTCCTTGGCCTTTGACAATACCAAAAATGTCACGTTCTTCAGTCTTCGCGATGGGAAGGTTTACAAGGCAGAGTTACCAGAAATATCCAACAGACGAATCTGTGGATCTTTCCCAGGAGGCTGGCTGATGACCGTGTGAACGAAAATTCCAAAGTTCAATTATTCAACCCTTTCAGGACATTCAGGTCATCACGGGTAATCCACCTCCCACCTCTCACAAACTTTCCAGGTGTGCTTGACACGATTGAGCGCAAGGAAGATGGAGTCTCCTAGCGATTCTACGTAGTCAGCCATCTCCCTCGGAATTTCACCAGGCCATCCATCCTTGTGCGAGACACCTCCATTTATAAAGTGGCTGTGTCGTCATCCTTGGTTACTGAAGGGGAAATAATTATGGGCATACAAAGTATGAACTGTTCGTTGGCCTTTTATAGAGTTGGTGGAGATCAACATGTTTGTACTCCAACTGCTAGTGCTACAGGACATGGAATGCTCCATGATCTCATTATTATAAAGGGAAGTTCTACGCCGTGCATAATACTGGCTATGTGGTTGTCGTCTGTGGTCCAGTAGAAACACAAGAAGATATGATCCACCAATTTCCTTGACCTCTCTTGGAAAGGTTACACATACTCCTCCTGGAAAGCATGCTACCCAACATTACATAATGGAATTGTCAGGAGATCTACTGGTAGTCCTTAGATGTGTTCAAATTTCTAGTCGTTTTCCTCAGAAAACTGTTGGATTTAGAGTATTCAAGTTGCCGAAGTTGGATGATTCTACGACACCTTACGAGTGGGTGACAGTGGAAAATCTCGGTGATCACTCTGTTTTTGGGATACAACATCTTTTTCTGTTCCGTCCTCCAAATTCTCGGGCTGCAAATCTAGCTGTATTTCTACAGACAGAAATTTGGCATCTTTAGTCTTCAAGATGGTAGCATAGAGAAATTCCTCTATCCAGCTTGTAAATGTCTATTTTTATCCCCAGGGATTAATAGGACATTACATCAAGTGTTTATGACTTAGCTCTAATTTATATGAAGAAAAGAGATTGTTTTGGTTGATGAGAATGGCTGTTCTTCACGAGTAAGAAGATGCCTACGTATCCAGCACGTTGGGATGAGACTGAAATCAAGTGTGTTGGAATCAAACAAACATAGTTATGGGGGTGGCTTTTATAGAGGTTGCGGACAAATAGTTGGTAAGACACGTGTGGTGGTATAGACAGATGTGCTATTAGGATGAGCGACACGTCCTCACAGACTGCACGTGTGTGGTGGTTCTAGGTATCATGTTGTTTAGAGCTGTCATAAAAAGAGTGTGGTTACGGATGTAATGATGATAATAGTGTGGTTAAGGACGTGATGATGGTAATAATTTGAGTGTCGCAGTGGGTAAAAGCCTGATGCTAATAATAGCAATAATGAAGGTGACAAGTGATGACGTCACGAGATGAAATCGAGTGATGAGTCGTTGATGTTGAACCGATCTTGACGAGTGAGCAAGTGCTTGCGTTCTTGGAGCTGAGTCGTTGTGTGGACTGTGTGTACATCACGTGCTTGAGAGATGGGATGTCCCTTACACAGATGATGATCTGTTGGTTATGTCATTCCCAATCGGTTCGCTCCTAACCTATCATTTTATTTGATCTTGTGATGGAGATCGAGATCATTTCTGCTCATGTATAAGGGAGGGCCTCCCCTGCTCTGTGAGTCCCACAACTTTCCATGAATAAGTTTGGTGTTTTATTATCAACTAACTGGTATTTGCAATTTCCCGTTTTAAATTCTATATATACTTCCAAAGAATTTAGATATTTTCAATTATTTACTGTACGACTCTACATTTTGGGGCAACTTCAGCAGACACCCTGAAAATTATTTAGCTGTACGCGGATTCAAGTAAATTTACTTCATTATTTCGAAGGTTACTTATATGACTGTAAAGCAAATAAAGTTAAAATTATTTATTTCTAACTGAATACAAAACAGAGGCATCAAAAAAATGTAAAGACAAGCTAAGACTCTTGATGGTTCAAACTATTTGCTTCGGGATTGTATTTCCTTCTGTATTCAAGCAGTTCACCTCATAAGTTAATCTCTACAAGTACAATAATGCACAGGAAACACAGACCTCTCCCAAAATCTCCTTCAGAAAGAAACTTTACACAAATTTAGCAATGAATAAAGAATCCATGGGCTTGATTCTGTACGGAAATGGAAACACAAACCAATTGCTGATGATCACAGGTCAATTGTCCAGACATTTGGATGGGCACATAGTTGTTTGGTTTCCAAAGTTCTCACGATTGGGAGGGTACTGAGCTCTCATGAACATCATGAAGAAATCTTTTCATGGCTTCATACGTGGACCAGCATATGGCAGCTGCAGGAGCATGAAATAACACTCTTGGCTTCAATCCTCGCAACAGAGCTTGGAGCCCTTCTTTTGCAACTATCTGTTTGAGCGCCATTCGGATTGAAGTATTGCTAAATTTGTCAGCACCACACACACCCTGTTTAAAGTTCAATGACAACTATTAGTCAATAACAAGTCTTCTGAAGGTATAATGTAGTTCAGGAGCAGTGTAAGGATGTGCTTTTCCCATACTTCAATGCAATATATATGGGAATATTTGTTTAAATGCAAACTAATACGGTTTAGAAGAGCATATAATTTGGAATAAAAAACACAACAAATCAATTGGCCAACAAACAACGAACTACCAAACCAAAGAACCAGTAAAACTTGATTCTGATTTCATACTGGGGAGATGAACAGGATCTTGATGAGATGAGTATGGATACAGGACAAGTCTACTGGTTTGCATGCTTGAATGCCTGTAACCACGAGATGTTTGGAGGATCAAAGACGTTGCCAACTTTCCAAGATGTACGAAGATGATAGAGGGTTAAACAATCTCTCAGATCTGGTTCCTAAGATGGCTAAACATAGCTTCATTCAAGAACATTTACTCATTTCTTGCTAATAAACGATCTTTTGAAACGGGACAAAATTATACAGCACGTCAGCACTACAGGTGCCCAACAGATGTCTCCATTTGAAACAGAGCTCCCAGGCGTGCCCCTCCTTTCCTCCCAAATCATCGCCTCACATCTTCCAGCGGTAATTTTATGTTCTCAAAAGTCATAATGCCTCTACGATCCTCTCAAACCACAGGCCCCACTATTTGCAGAAGAGAAAATGCTCCAAAACTTTTACTCTGGGGAAAATACAAGGTCGAAGATGCTAAAAGATTTTTCCCCAGGTTTCACTTGGTAACATAAAGTGCGACAATTGACAATGTAATGAAGTGCTTTTCAAGTGGATTTCAAATATCTTGGTAAATAGGACCTCCTATGTTTCACTTAGTCCATTATCAGTCTTCCACAACCAGCCCTCGTGAATGGTAGATATTTACAGATGATATCATACCTCCAGATGAGCTTCCAAGGAAATACACGGGGAAGCTCAGGAAGAGTATTACTAAGAGATGCAATCAATATAGATCATATCATCAGTTCAACACGGCATATGTCAATCAACTTAGGTGAACAACTACCAACCTACCAGACATGCCAATACGATCCTATCATTATGGCCTGCTAATTAACCACAAAAGCCATGTCATGAAATCTAATAACTTTTCTCTTAAGGCCAATTGTCTTAAATCTAAATTCGCTAAGGGACAAGTAAATATTCGCAGGAATATTCTTGTAACTTGGTGCCTGTCTTTTTCAATTTTGCAAAATCATCTTCTACATTACATCCAGTGCTATCTTTTTTGTAGTTAGACACAAACTACACAGTTCTGTAATGAAAATGTTACTCATGTTATTGTTCTACTTCACTTTCCCAAGACACAACAACTGTTCTATCCTGAAGCAAACTACACCAAATTCAGACTACAATACAACTCACTCGAAACGCTTACAATTAACCTGTGACAAAGCTATAAAGAGAATATAATATACATGATATACCTGACATTGCAATCTGGTTTTGACAACATCCAATGGAGTGGTAACTGCACTAGCCAAAGCACCAGCCGCACCACCAGCCGTTAGATGAACCAAGATTTGTTCTTCACTCGCATTCTCCGGCGATATCTCACTCAAAGCCTTCTTCATCGCTTCATAAGTAGCAAAGTGCATAGCCGTAAAAGGCGCATTCATCACAACCGTAGTTCTATACGAAGCATAAAAAGCTCTAAACCCCTCTTCCTTCAACATCCTTGTCACACAATCTTTAACTCCACTATAAGGACTCTTCTTTAATTGCAACCTCTGTTTCACCACATCCAATGGAGTCAACACTACATCACTTGCTGTCGTCGCGAGCACCCCTGATGCCGCGTGGGCTAACGGATGGTGTCCTGGCCTATTTCCGCCTAGTTTTTCTTTAGATACTTCGTAAACCGTGAAATAAACAGCATGTGCTGGACCGGCACCTAGACCAATAGCGCCTATGCCACGGTAAAAGCCTAATGGACCTTCTTTTCGCATAATTGAGCTAAAAACTTTACCGGCATTGTGGCGGTGGGCAGATGATGAGGCGGTGGAAGTGGTTCCGAGCATTTGCATACGGGTTTTGAGAGTGTCGACTGGGAACATTGCCATGTGTTCAACCATGCCTGCAACTGAGCCCGCCAACATGAATTTCCAAAAGCCCATCCCGTCGTCATGGGCGGAATGGTTGCCCGTCATTACTATTAAGCGGGTCGAGAAAGGATATAAAGAGAGAGACTTGCAGTAATGGTGGTAGTGGTGGCCGTAAACTCGTATGGGTTTTCAGGGTTTACCGCCTTTATTAATAGGGTTTTAGAGTTTTATAATATATTAGGTAAGCACGTTGACACAATGACAAGAACGCTCGAATTTGTTTGTTGAATGGGCTATATTTGCTTTCTGCTGACATAAAGGCCCGCACGGGTCAATGATTGTTTAGTTGTCGTTGAAAGACGAACCAGAAGAAGAGTCTACTACAAATACAAATACATCTACAGATGCAGCGAAGAAGAGTCAACCATCTTCTACTAGGATGTTCTCTTGTAATCGAAATCAAACACCAATTTCTCAATGTCCAACTCTACACCAATTTCTCTTTTATGTCTTGCAATCCAAATCAAACACTGGTGTTCTCTTGGAATCGAAATCAAACACCAATTCCTCAATGTCCAACTCCACACCAATTTCTCTCTATATATATTCTCTGTTGTGAAGGGCTTTGTTGAGAGGAATAAGGTTCTATATCATATAGTGTAGAGATTACTACTTAAACAAAGTAATCCTCTTTTTTCAGTTGATTGTTTAGTTGTCGTGGAAACAAAACGATGGAGTGACGTGGTAGACGAACCAGAAGAAGAATCTACTACAAATACAGATGCAGCACACCCTGTCGAAGAAGAGTCTAAGGGGTCGTTTGTTTTTCTGAGCCTATGAATGCTGAATGCTGAATGGCTCATCCTCTGAATGCTAAATGCTGATTGCTGAATTCTAAAAAACATGTTTGTTTTCTGTTAGAATAACCTGGCTCTGAAAATTTGAATATAAATCATTAGGACAATTTTACTCATGCTATCTATTTTAAACACTAACTTGATTTCTTGTAATTCTATTTTTAACGGTTTATTTTCACAAATATATTTTAACGGTTTATTTTTGAATATATATATATGTAATTCTATTTTTAACAAAGTGGATATTATTCACCAAAAAATGAAAAAAAGCCAACATCAAATTTTGAAGAACCTATTTTGAAACCATAAAAGTTAAAGGTAGGAAAGTAGATGGGTTCTTAAGATTGGGTTCTTAAGAAAGGGCAAGAAGAGACTTTTTGTTTCAAGTATTAGATCAAAAGCATTAGGAAGAAATTTTTGGTCTTTGAATCTTTGAATGCTAAAAGTACCACTTAATGCTTAAACTACTTAAAAAAACAAACAAGTTTTGAACCTCGAATGCTTAAAACTTAAGTTTAAGAGGCTCTCGAATCTTTGAATTCAAAAAAACAAACAACCCTAAGCTCATCTTCTACTACTACTACACCTCTACCGAACTTCGAGTCGTTAAAGATCGAAGAAGATGTTAAAAAGATAATGATTTTTCGAAGAAGATACATTGTATTATGACATTTGAGGATTTGAAATTATCTCGAGTTATTAAGAGGGCTTTATGTTGAGATGAAATTTACTCGCCCTAGTAAGATTGATCGGTTAGTTTGCCTATGATTCTGTCTCCATTTGTACAAGAATCTCATGGTTCGAGTAAAACTATTTATTTTGTGCTTGGGATGTTGAGTCGTGTCGATCCGAATTTGAAATCCCCACAAGCTCTGTGTGTTTGCCCGACTAGGGAATTGGTCGTTCAGAATTTGGAAGTTTTGAGAAAGATGAAAGTTTTCAGAATATACCGGTATAACTTCTATTTTTTAAAATAGCAACCAAAAAAACACTAAAATTTTGAACCAAATCAAACACCAAAATTTTGAACCAAACCAAAAAAACACCAAACATCTTTAAGAGCAACATCAAATTTTCAACATCAAATGACGCCATGCGGTTTTGGGTAAACTGCGCAATATAGTCCACGCGGTTTTTCCAACACCGCGTTAGTGAAACCCATCTTAAAATCCCAAGCCCACGCAGTTTCTCAAAAACTGCTTATTTTTTTTCTTTTCCAATTTGCACAGTTTTGGCAAAACTGTGTGATTGAAGTCCACATTCTAGCCCAAGCACACGTGGTGTTGGCAAAACCGCGCAATTTTTCTGAAACAACCGCTTGAGTGATTTGATACAGCACCAAAACTATAACCAAATATTGGCCGATTTGGTGTTTAGTTTGGTATTTTTTTGGTGTTTTCATCAACATGTGACTCTCCTGAAATTGAAAAAACACCAAATTGTTAGAAATTTGGTGTTTGATGCTAGGTTGGTATCACTCCTAAAAATGCTCTAAAGTCGGAAGGCCTTGGGCAAGTTGTAGATCAAGTAGTTATTGTAACTCCCTTAACAATTGGGAAATGGTTTTCTTACAATACACTCAGCCCGAGAGATTTGAAAATACTGGTTTTTGACGAGGCGGATCTGTCACAGCCCGAATTTCTAAACAATTAAAAAAAATGAATATTTAAAATATAAATATCTCAAACATCACTATGTTCAATTGTCTAAAAACTCAGACTATGACGGGGTGGATACAACACATGTCAAAACCTAAAACCCACATCATAAACAATATTAACAACAAAAATAATCTCCAAATTTCTCTTTATTACTTTATGAAAGTCTATCTTCCATCCAAAAATCATCAATATAACATTCTAAGAATAATAGGTCATCAATATCGTATTCTCATTCCATGATGAATATGAAACTACGTTATTACATACTTTCAAAAAGATCAGACCTAATAAAAACTAACGGACTGCTCCAGATCAAATCAAAATCAAACGCCGCGGTTCCACTGCCTTCCACCTATGTTCCCAAGAACACACCCATGTTGCCAAAACAAAGCAAACATGGGTTAGCAAAATGAAATTTGCTGGTATGAGTAGACTAACCACATAAAAACAATGTCATACTTTAATTGTCCAAACAATCACTTTATATTTTCCCATAACTTAATCATTCTCAGCTTGGAAGATAGGTAGTTCTGTCATTTCAACCGGCATAGTTTCTTCCCAAGCAAGACTTCCATTATATTAACTCATTATAATATCTAAATCATTGAATTAAAACTTACCGATATCCACTGCTGTATAAGGGTAGGATCGCGTCCCTGCACAAAATGTTATTAAGTCTTACCCTCCTGCAAAAGAAAGTTAGAACTTCTATATAACATATGTAGATATTATATTAGGTATTCAAAAGTAAACCCAAACACTCATAATCAAAAACAACTAACCCATGAGGCAAATACCTTAGTTCCTCTCTAGTAAATCCAAAGAATCGGTCATTCATGGTACATTCAATGAATACCCATAGATAACGCTAACAGGCCATTTATGGCACATTCAATAAATGCCCACCTAACATATGACATCAACAGTCATAAAACTCAATTCCAAAACTTGAGGTGTGGAGAGTTCTAAAAGAGTGCGATAAATTTGTTTACGCATTATTGAACTTTATTGCATATATTATTTCAGAGAACGAAAGAGTATCTTGATTCATGTATTATTAGTTTACGCGTTATTAATTTCATGGATGTATAAGTGTCATAGCGTTGCATATCATAAAAACTGAAATATCACATAGTAGTTAATACGCGTACACACGTATATATAAAGGTCTTAGCCTAAAGGCAAGCATGCTAATAGCCATAGACCTATCCTAATAGACCGAATCATAATCCAAGTTAAAAATCAACTCTGGTCAACTAGTCAAAGTCAAACTCTGGTCAACAGTCAAAGTCAACCAGCCCCAAACTCCTCTAACCCAAAAGCCCAAAGTCAAAGGCCCATAGTCTAAACTTAAGTCTAAACATAAAAATCTAAAATTTTAAAACCCATAAGCCCACCCACGATTTGGCCCAAGCCCAAATCGAAATTTACTATTCATCTACTTCCTCACAAAACCTCCACCAACTCTAGCCACCACCGGCCCTCACTCAAGATGAGTTGGTTCTACCCAACCCACACTAGAAATGGTTCGGCCCAAGCCCAACAAACAAGAAAAACGCTGGTCATCTTCTTCCCCTCACAGCGCCTCCACCACCACCGGCCATCACTCGCCACCCATATTGAACCTAGCGGTTGGGTTCCTTGAGAAAACCCCTAAACACCAATACCCACAATTCGTGATTCCATTATACTGTGAAAAACTAGAATGGACTCCATTAATGCTTCTGTAAAAGCTCCCCCCAACATTTTCCAACACCCAATTAAACCAAACACCACTTCACAACCCAACACTTCACCACACAACCAAACATCACTAATTATAACCCTAACCGTTTAACATCACCACAAAATCAATTAAAACACATAATTCCAACACAACAAATAATAGGACGATTTGGTGTTGATGGCGACGCCATTAACAACCGGTGTCAAGGTGTCAAGGCTTCGACAGCCCCCACCAAGTTTCAATCCCGACAACACCCGATCCAACTTCAACTAACATCAAAACCCACGCTATTCCCACAACCATATACCGGACAAACGTTGGTTTGGCTCGCGCCTCCATTAACGCTTTTTTCGAGCTTTAACAGTTCAAACAGTTTCAAAACTATACTAACAGTTCCAAATAAACATAGCCACACCACCACATAGTAGCACAGTTCGACAGTTCAATATCAAATTTAAGAGTTTTAAGTTTTAACAACACGACAGATTTCAACAGAAAAGAAATCGACAGTAATAAAGATTTTATAAAATAAAAATCCATAAAATATCTACTCACCACCGGGGAAAAATCTTCGACTATCGACTATCAACCAGAAAAATCTTTTTTTTTTTTTTTTTTTTTTTTTTTTTTTTTTTTTTTTCTCTATAAAACTCTATGGGTTTTTCCTCAAAAACTCTACGTGAGAAAACTCTTTTTTTAGTTTTAAAAACTCCCCGAAAAAACAAGGATAAAACTTATCTATTTACTTACGGAACTTTTATCCGTAACTGCTAGATATCATATATTTGTTTTATCTATTATTATTATTATTATTATTATTATTATTATAGAAAAATAAAATAAAAGACGGGGTGTTATAGGATCACACGCTGGCAGATAGTGGCTTCCAAGAGGATTCCTTGAAACTCATGAGGGATATTAGAAAAGCCAATAAGAGCATTCAAATCTTTCTGTTTTCTGCTAATTTTAACGAAACTGTTAAAAGTTTTGCAGCAAAGCATGTTAGTGACCCAAACCAAATGTTTGTGAAGAAAGAAGAGCTGTCACTAGATGTGGTGAAGCAGTATAAGGCAAGGCCCAAAATATCGATATCGATGAATATATCGATGTACCCAAAAACCAATATATATCGGATATTTCAGATATATCCATTTTTTTGGTAACCAGTCCAAACTATTTAAAATATCGAAAATATCAGATATATCGGAAATATAATATCGGAAATATATTGGAAATATCGGATTTATATTTTAAAATGGTCAAAAAGTCAATTGATATATATCGATTATATCGGAAATATCGATTATATCGGCGATATAAAGTTTCATATCGGAAAATTCCGATATATATTGGAAAAAAAGGTTCTGTATTCGGTGGATATATGTCCGAAATATCAATATCGGTGTACCAAAATACCGATATATATATCGGTGATATATCAGATATATCGGCGATATTTTGGTCCATGGTATAAGGTGTACTGCCTGGACAAAAAAACCAAGCTAGAGCTCATTAAGGATAGGATTTTTGAATTAGGAGACAAGTTGGGGCAGAGTCATATTTGTCAACTCAAAGAATAGTGCCAAAATTCTGCACGAAGAATTTGGTGACTATGGTTATGGATGTACTACTCTTCATGGTAATCTTGACAAAGAATATAGGGACAAAGTGGTAAAGGAGTTCAAGGACGGATTGACTAAAGTACTTATATCAACTGATGTCCTTGCTCGAGGTTTCGATCAATCACAGGTCAATCTGGTTATCAATTATGATATTCCGGCCAAGCATAATTTTCGGACAACCAGATTATGAGGTCTACTTGCATAGATGCGGTAGAGCAGGGCGATTTGGTCGCAAATGGGCTGTATTCAACTTTCTTTGTACATATGCAGACTTCAAATTGATTGATAAAATCCAGGAGTATTTTGGAAGTCAAATTGTTGAGGTTTCAGACTGGCGGAGTGAAGAAGAGGTCAAAAAAGCTCTGAAAGCTGCTTGTTTGCTTTGATTTCTGATCTTGGAATAATTTGGGTTGAGTAGACGATTTGATCGTTACCAAACTTGAGTCCACCGGCGATTCACCTTTCCAATCTTATACTGAATTGTTCCAAAGTTATTTGTTTTCCCATCTGAATATTCCAGTGAGTCCAATGTTGTTTGTTTATGAACATTGAGAATGTATGAAATTGTCGGCTTGTTCAATCAACTGAGAATCATATTTTACATTTTACAAAAAAAAAAACCAAGCACCCAACAAGGAAACAAATAGAATACTGCTCCACAGGTATAGTAAGCTGAAAGTAGAAACTTTTGGATTTCTGTCGTGCAATAATGGAGATAGTCAGATAGTCAGATAGTCAGATAGCACTGTGATATGCTATGAACGTTTTCATGGAAAACATTACCATTACTCCATGAGGAAATATACATTTTGTTGAGACAAACAGATGATCCAAATAAAAATAAGAGAATAAGTAACACCGTCAATATGGGAATTAAGAATTTAAGATTAGCTTGGTTCCGCTCTTCATGACTCCAAATTTTATAGGCATATGGACCTGGGGATTTGCACTGTAGCTTCACTGTGGTCTGTGGACTAAGACAGGCCTATTATATGGTCCAGCTTAAGGGATCCAAATCATCCAATTAATTGATCTTTTTCGGATGAAACAAATTTGTTGAGTTTGTATTTTGGACGAAAAATCTTCGCCAAGTCTGCAAGAATGGTACAAGTGTACAACTGTACAAGCAAAGACTTCAGTTTAACAAGTGTACAACTGTACAAGCAAAAATCTTCGCCAATTTGCTCATGAATAGCTGTCCCGCCTGTCCAAGAGACCACGACAGTGTTACATCCGAATCCGATTAATCTTGATCAAACATTGAAGATTGTTTGTGGCGTGCTAAATTAAGAATTTTACTATCACATTATAATGACAATCTGTCACCTTCTTATTAAAAACTTCTCATAAAAGTGATTACTTCGGTCAAAAAAATTCCTTGAAATCGAAGACACTCTTGAAAATGAAATAAAATTTGCTAGAAAGCTGTGTTAAATCTTTCCAATGATAGTCATATTTGACCATTTTATTAACCAGAAAAATAATATTCTTCTTCGCAATAAATAGAAAAAAACCATTAGAAAACAACTCACTGGCTCAGAAGATATTTCCTTTCGCACAGCAGAAAACAAAAATAAGATACAGCCATATTCTCTTTTGTCCAGGTCACTCTAAAACGTGCCCCCACAAAAACGTGCGTGCACGTGTTAGGTTGGGCATGGGTCCATCCAATACTTGATGCAGTCGATTGCTTCAAAATTTCCCACCACAAAAAACTTTAAATACGACAACTGTCAAAATCTTAGCTCCACGTCACAATCTGAAGCGCCGCGCGTGAATCTCGCGATTAAATTTTCTGCCACACGGGCATCCACCCATTTTTACTTACTCAAAAAACCAGCTCTCCATAACTCGTCCTCATTCAACTACATACCATTTTTGATCTCTTTTCTGTTCGCTATTTTTCTGCCTTTGCAGCTCATTCTTTAACCCAAACAAACCAATTTCTTTCCCAAATCTTGTCTCATAGACAATTGAAATCTCTTCACTATTTTCCAACTAAACTTGTCCTCAACATTTGCAATAATTTAAGTATCATAGATTTTTTTTTGCCAACTTAATGCATTTGTGTTCCAATTCATTGAATTTGGAACTCATTTTTGCGCATTTGTAATATTTCTATATCTACATTTTTTTTTTCCTTTTTTTTTTTTTTCTTACAATTGAATCCAATTCATATTTTCATGAACCAGCGTTGAGAAAAAGAAACTCACATCATCAACTAAAATGCAAAATCCACATCCATCAAAACCAGCTTTACAAAAACCACCGGGTTACAGAGACCACCCGAATCATCATCGCCCTGTTCCACCACCACCACCACCTCGAAAACCAGTCTTTCCACCATCATTCAATCCAACACCGAAACGTAGAAGAAACTACTGCCGTTGCTTCTGTTGTTTCCTTTGTACTTCCCTTTTTTTCCTCATTCTCCTTCTCTTCATTTTCTCTGCTCTGTTTTACCTCTGGTTCGAACCGAAACTACCAGTATATCATTTGCAAACAATCCAGTTCCCTCGTTTTAACGTCACGGTTAAAAGGGATGGTACATTTCTTACTGCTCATACGATGGTTAGATTCGAAGCTAAAAATCCTAACAGCAAAATAACGTTTCATTATGGGGAAACGCATGTTCAAATTACCATTGGAGACGATGTTGAGTTAGGTGCGACTTCTGCACCTGGGTTCACACAAGTGAAGGGGAATACTACTTTGTTGAAATTCGATACGCAAGTGAGTAACGCGTTGATTAATGATGCGGATGGAATGAGTTTGATGAGTGACGTAAAGACTAAGAAGATTATGGTTTCGGTTGAGGTGCGGACTAAGTTTGGTCTTACTTTGGATAGTTGGCATTGGACCTTGGGGAAGATGGATGTGAAGGTTTTGTGTAATGATGTGACTTTGAAGGGCTTGGACGGTGGTGTTGATGATAATCCCAAATGCACTATTAACTTCCTCAAATGGTATGTCATTCTCTTCAACTTTTTCATTTTTGAATTATCAGAGTACGTTTGCCATTATGTATTTTGTATTTATCTGTTTTGCGTCAAATCACCAATTTCTAACAATAGATGTGGATTGGAAAAGAGGGATTAAATACCTATTAACAATAGAACGCACTTTGCCACTTGTTATAACTTTGTAAATTTGAGAAACATGACAAGTTGCGCCTGTATACTATTTGAGGTTTGTGAATGGAATTATTAAACGTTTTAGATAGCAATAACTCACATCTAATAATCATTATCGACAAAAAAACCTCACAGCTAATAATAGGGACAAAAAATACATAATGAGAAATGAATGAAATTATTTTCTTTCTAAACGTTTGTTGGAAAATTCAATTATATTCTCATTCAATATAATTTAAAGGGTGAACTAGTATTACCCCCGACTAGATGAGCCAATTAGGATTTCCCCCTACTAGATGGGAAATTAGGGTCTCCCCCCCTAAATACACACAAAAAAAAAATTCGGTCAACCCACTTTGACTTTTTTTTTGTGTGTATTTAGGGAGAAAACCCTAATTTCTCATCTAGTGGGGGAAATCCTAATTGGCTTCATCTAGTGGGGGGTAATACTAGTTAACCCTAATTTAAATAAGTGTTCTGGATTGAGTAAGATGGGTGCCAGTTCTCACTTTGAAAAGACTTAGTAGTGGCATACTTTGATTTATTGTGTACAGAGAATAAATAGTGTGAAAGAACTATGGTCTCTGCTGGTCATTACGTGGGGAATATGCAGGATATATCATAATCTACTCCTTGAGTACAGAATTCAAGGCCAACCAATTAATTAAAAAATGGAAGAATAGATCTATAGATTCAATACCTTGTTATAGGAATCATATTTCATGGAAACATCAGATATTTTATGGAGGAAATATTTAGTATGAAACAACAATAGTCTCTGCGGTAATTAGTTATCACCATATGAGTTGGGAAACTGCGAAAACATCTCATAGCATGAAAAGCAGTAAACATATTTGTAACCCATGCATCATCAGTCACGTTGTCTTGAAGCTTATATGTAGGGATCAATTTTCGACTGACTTCAGACTTCAGAGATAGTATCTAAATATACAAAAACAAAACAAGGAGTACCCGTTCTGTTGTGAATTCGAAGATACTCCATATTTTGGAGTACTGGCACAGATTGCAGACTAACTTGTGCATTTTATTATCTTGCAAAGTTTATTTCCCTCAAAACAGATGTATTTGACGGTGTGTTTGATGGTGTGTCAAATACAACTGAAAGAAATGATGGTGTGTTTCTTTATTAAAAACAGTGATGTAGTACGAGAATACAACTGAAAGCAGGTTCTTCATTTTGCACTTTCCTATTGGGATTTTATATTGGCCAAAATATTGATTTCATCAAATTTCACGCCACAGCTTGTGGCATGAAGGCAATTCTACTTAGTCATTCGTCAACGGTCACGACTACTTGTCCTTGAAAAGGCGTGGTACTTAAGAGCGTAACTTATGAATGTGATTTGTTTCTTGACTGCAGGATCAACGTACACTGACAATGTTCATAGATGGCGGAGTATACAACTTCATAATTCAGTGTATAGTTCAATAAGGAGATGAGTCTGGTTGTCACAGGGGTGGTCCGTAGAATCTTTTATATTCATTTTTTGTTCTTCAGTAAAAGATTGTTATATTTGCATTTGGTTATACTTCATTACAATTAACAATTATATGTTATTATACTTTGGAATTTTTCTTTAAATTTCTTTGGCCAAGGCCAGTGGCCGTTATACTAGTTTTAATGTTATTATGGGCAACAGCCAACAAGTGACTGTGAGACTCACCGAGACCACCCCGTAAATAGGGTCAAGATTTAAAGAATGAAGGTAACATTTCGTACGCAAAATGCCCAATCAGGTTTGCACTTTGCAGTCAATTTCAACTTTTCAAAATGTACGAAATATCAAATATGAAGTGGAACGGGAAAACGCTAGTAAAGCCCGTAAGATTTACCTCTGCCTGAAAAGTAGGAAAGTAGACTATGAGATAAACAACTGTTGATCAATCCAAATGCCTCCCAAAGGTATTCAACTCCATTAGCAGCAAACTTGACAAAGAAAAGTGAGTTCATGTCCTTAACCAAATTCCTCGCGTAAACTTTCCCTCAAAACGTAAGTTGAATGCCTAAGAGGCCAATCTGTTCAACCACCTTGTTAACAGAAGAATTGCATTTGAAATTCATCAACTTGCCCAAGCCAGAAAGTTTAGGGAAGGAAATGACAACAGGTGCTTCTACACGTCTGGTGATTTAGTACTTTCAAGTTGCAACTCCACCAGCTCAGGACACCTACATCTCAGGCGATGCAGCAGGAATGAAACATCATGAACACCTAGTTGGAAGATCTGTAAGATACAACTCTGGAACTGCGAAGTCTTTCAAGCAAACACTAGCCTGTCAAAAATAATTTCCATCAAGAAGGATTATAACAAGTTGAAAACATTAAGCGCATTTTTATCCATTTTGAAAGGACACAGAACAGATAATTTCACTGCACAAAGATTCCAGCATCCTAGGATTTTTTTTTTGATAAGTGAATTTTATTGCACAAAGACCCCAGCATCCCAGTTAACATCAAATTTCGGTATCTCCCCAAACGATCAAAATGATCTGGTAATACAGACTGAAGTATCTTTTGTCCATCAAGACCCAACAGAATTAGCCTTCAATAGCGCGCAGGTTGTTGTTAAGTAGTTGAAACAAACATGGCTACCCACTTGGTAGTGTCAAAGAAAAAGTTCTCGACAGCAAATGCATCATTTGCTAACAGCAGCCACTATGAGAGCTGAGCAGTTTTTTGTTCTACAGCAAATAGCTCCCAACGCCTCTGCTCTTGCAACAAGTTACTGAAGGTAAGAATATATGAATACAGTCTCGGTCAAAATAAGTATCCACAAATAAGTGGATTGATCTTCACTGTGGATCTTCAAGAACATATACTAAAGTGCTTGAAAATGTTTGTGTGTACTTGGTGGCCATTTAATGAACGCGACATCCACATCCTTAATTCGTCAATATACAACTTGTTCAACAATGTATGGCCCTTCAAATCTTCCCGTATGGAATGCATGGAAACTCCATCACTGTGTCTTATAAACAACTTTACCTTGTTTATCCAGTCTCTTCAAATATAATCCTTTGGGCAATTTCTAGTGGCAGAACAATTTCATTAACATCACCAGTAACCACATTGCCCAAGGAGTATACCCTGAACCCTTGCAGCTAAAATAGCTTTTTCACCTTCTCAAACAAAGCTTTTGTAGCATAATCACGGACCTCTTTACTGATTCCAGATCTCATTTTGATATCATGAGAATCCTTGTACTTACAAAAGGAAACAGAAGTAGTATGAGATGAAAATCTTACAATTAATAGCTAACAAGAAAAGATTGTCTTCCCTTTCATTTTCAGAAATCCAAAGATGCCAGAGACCCTTGTTATAATCAGGTGACATTTTTTTTTACTACTATCCCCAGTCATCTACTATCTCACATTCAAGGAGAGATGACTTCATTTGATGTCTACATCCTCTACATGCTTTGTTGCACAACACATATCTATGCAGGGGAATGAAACTTGAACTTCTTTGTGACATTTTTCACAGTAATAATTTGTCAAAATCATATGCTTCTCACAATGAGTGAATTGTGTATTTACGCTTCCGCAATCTTGTTACACCACGCCTAGGAATTGGATAAAAATGCAATGTGTTTTTGCAGTTTGGTTCAGGATTCATGTTTCACCATTCGCATTTCACGTTCACATCTCAATATGGGGTGTGGCACACGATGCAGCTGTATATTGGTGAACCAACCCAACTTGAGCATTCTAAATTTCTAATTGCTAAAGCTAAAACAGGATAAGAGTGCTATAATTATGTAAGTTGTATACCTTACCAGTTCCCCTAGCATGAAGATACTCTGCAACTGTTGACTGTGCAAATCATTCACGTCAACCTTATGAAGCTCTGAATTTGGAGAACCATATCTTGAGTGTCGATACAGATATATCCTGGAAATTAAAATGCATTGGAAACGATCACAACAAGAAATCACCAAGAACTCAAAGTATCGTATCGTTACTTGTGAAATTACAATCCGTGACGTGTAAATAAAAACTTACAGAAAACATATTGCTAATTCCATCACAAATCTCAGGTATCGACAGGCAAATTTGAAGGCACAGGTGATTTCTGAAGAATACACTCATTCTGAGTAAAATATCCCTTACCCTTTCTGGTATCTTCCGAGAAGTTATCCAGAATTTCTCATACTTGTTACAGTTGGAAAACAAACAACACATCAGGAAACCTTGAGGGGTTTCAGCATAACTACGAGGAGAAAATAAAGAGGATGGTATAATTGGTAATAATGGGAGTTATAGACTTATAGCTCCAGAAAGATACGATACAATACAATAAGCGCTTCCTCATAATAAGGATTTACAAAACTATAGTTCTTAGACATACGAACTTTACTTTGACAGAATCAAAAGAAAGAAAATCATAAAAATTCTAAGCCCTAACAAATTGCACCATATCTAGAATGTAATTGACCTAGAAAGACATTTTCTGAAGCCAACAAGTTGCAACAAACAGTTAAAACAAGGTCACTGAAGTTGCACGTATATAAAGACCCACCAAACTTTAGCTACAAAGCCTACAAGTTTCTAAAAGTTAAAAACAATCAATATGCTTATTTATCCCATAAACAAATGAAGCTAATAATCTAAAAGCCGGATAGTAATAGGCTCTGAACAACTAATGTCGCCAGGCAGATCAGAGTCCATATAAAAGCATAACTGGTGTTAGTATCAGGCTAACCCAAGAATAAGGTCCAAAAGATTACCGATGTAAAGGTAAAATTTAGAACAAGTGGATAGTCTAAGAGGAATTGAATTCCAAAGATACACAGCAAGCATATTTACATCACCTAAAACACGCTCAAACTTGGTACGCCTGTTAGCTATCATACTACAAATCTACGATAATCCCTATACGAAAATGAATTATCCGACGCAGTACAATACCTGTTTTGTAGTTCCGGGTATAGCCTGTCAGTCTGCACTGGAGTCTTCAATTTTACAACAGCCACAAAAATGAACTACTGACCCAACCATGATAATAACCTTAGACATCAAATACACAAACATTTGCCAGTAATAATGACAAAATTTACCTAGAAAGGATTTAAGACAAATTAGATGAATCTATAACACTAAAATAAACTCTAATGATAATTTACATGGTAACAGATCGAGACACTTTATGGATTTCATCAGCAAGGATCCCAGAGAAGTTCTTGAACCTGCGATTTAGCATTGCTAAGTACTAACTGAAAGCCATTTAAAGGCAATTGTAAATAATCCAGTGAAAGATATTAACTTATTGATAGTCCACAGGAGCAGCCTCTTTTAGGTTTGTACCAGTTGAGCTTATGATGCAAAATGCTGCCTGCCAAAATGTTTCCTAGCTCAATGTCGGGACACCTCTGATGGACAAACCAAAGTGAAGTTGGAGTCGTTGGTAATCTATGACCAGTTAAAATCTTCCCATAATCCCACGATCACTATCAAAATCAAGAGACCCTCTGATTATAATTGGCATAACTATCAAAATATATTATAGTATCATAATTGGCATTGGCTGCGATACAGACAAATATGATCTATCACGCTATGAGTGTCAGATAATAGAATTTGTACAAAACAGAAGGTAATATCAACTTAAGTAGGTAACGAGGCTTCAAATCATGATTTTCCTGGCCTTCATTTCTACTTAGCATTATCTCTGAGAAATGAACAAGTGAAAAAAAATGTGATTAGAAAATAGTTTTTTCTAAAAAAAAAAGTAAGTTCATGACGAATTACCAGACATACTAAAGACTACCAGCCAGGCCCGGGTCATAAGTCTAATATCAGACAAACTGACCACAAATACAAACGTCTGAAAACTTAGAACAAATACAAGGTCCATCCCCAAGTTCAGTTCATTCAGTCTGTCCTCAATTTCAGGACTGAATGAACTAGGTCACAAGCCCTATCCACCCATCCAAAAGGCACATTAAGAAGATAGATAAGTATATAAGTAATTGGGATCCAATGCCAAAAACGAGATACGCATGCAAATAACATATAGAAATATAAGATTATGGAGCTTTGCAAATAAAAACTTGTAAAGATTGAAAAACAATAAAAAATAAAGTATATGAATAAAAATAGATCTAAATAAATGAAAAAACCAAATAGCTGAGAGGCCATAAGACATTAAGGGGTAATGCTAGTGCTAGATCACATTGTAAGGGGGTTCAAACTACGCCGAGGTAGAAAGTAACCCATACTTCTCTTGGTGACAGGCCACAAGCCATAAAAACATTATCTGAGGAACACAAGGACTGAAAAATTGGCGTGAACAGTGAAAGGCTGAAGGAATCATAAGCACATTTCACCAATTCCCTCTTTTCGATGCCTATCCTCTTCAGAATGTGATCTATATCACCCCCACCATGTATCTAAAGC
Organism: Coptis chinensis; assembly: GCF_015680905.1. NCBI lineage: Eukaryota > Viridiplantae > Streptophyta > Magnoliopsida > Ranunculales > Ranunculaceae > Coptis > Coptis chinensis. The sequence goes on along the minus strand of NC_141458.1, from coordinate 116,036,816 downwards.
AATTATAGCAAATACTAATACACAAATTTTAAAAACATGTATCTAAAGAAAATATAGGTTGCAAAATGAAACCTTATCCATCATCCCTAACGGGACTGAGTAATAGAGTAAATAAAAATTTAATAAAAAAGGATATGAGAAAAAAGAGCAATACAAGAGGTTTTAAAATGAAAAAGTCAAAGAAAATGGAAAATATACTGAAAATTTAGAAAAGAAAGCAGAGAAAAACAGAAGAAAAATTGAGGGTGGAGAAAGGATTGCAATAGGTAAAATAAAAATACACAGGGAATAATCCAAATAAAAAGACGTAGGAAACATCAACCACGCAAAAATAGGTTTACCAAACAAATAAAACAGAGAATTTCTAAATAAGATGGTAACATAGAAATTTTTCAAAGAAAAGTTTTAAGGTAAAGAAAAAACAGAAACGTGAGAGGCTAATAACAGATGAAGTGATACTGCTGAATTAAGCAGGCCAAAGTAAAGAGGCAACCTTACTTCTCTGGGTGCCAGTCCCACACCCATACAAATTGCACCTAAACAAGAATACACAAACACAAGGTCCAAAGAAAGTGGCCAATGATACAGGGGATTGAGGAATCACAAGTACCATTCTTTGGTTTCCGTCCTCTTTCAGGTTCTTATCCACTCTTCGGCACTATTCCATAATCATTCCCCACATGTGTTCCATAAGTCCTAATCCAACGTTCCCCAAAACATATATCGCAATAAAAAGTGTTTTTTTTTTTTTTAAACACACGCAGAATTGCCAACTATATAAGCAGATGGTTATAATTTCCTTAGACATTTCTTCTACTGATTATCATTAATAGCTGAACTAACCAAACTCAACGTCAATCAAGCAAAACCAGCCCAAAATATAGAAAAGCCTTACATGTCTCCAAAAAGATATAAACCAGGGCCAATCATGAACACAAAATAAAACAAACAGCACGAATATTAAAACTTTAATTTTATGAACCCTAATTATAGGCACTATATTTACGATAGCGTGGGAAATACGCATCGCCCAGAAATTATTACTTGGCTGTTGGCTTAGGAGTGGCACAAATAATAATAACCGCGAGGTAAATATTAACCGTGTGGTGAATAAGTGACACTTGAAAGAATAAATTGCTTAGAGCATTCCTAATGTAAGCCACTATTATTCACCTTCACTAAACAGTATTTTCCGTTTTTTCTACCGTTTTGGTGAAAAGTAAGGTGAGGGGTGAGGCTGTGCAATGCAAATGTGAAAAATAATTTCGGGCGGAATGTTGGATTCCGTTTGAATGTAAAAATCGAAAAAACGCGTCGGACGGAATGAAACATCCGAAAAAAAACAACCGAAAAAAGTCGAAAACACGCAAAACGGAATCCAACATCCCATCCGGAAAAAAATGAAACCAATTTTTTTTTTTAAAACACACGAAACGGAATCCAATATCCCGTCCGAAGTCCACCTGCATTGGAAATGCTTTCCCAATGAAGGTGAAAATAGGGGGTTTGTGAAAATAGTCACCTCCATTTTGTGGAAAATGAGTGCCTAATGCACAGGTAAATAACTTATAACTATTTTGCCAAATTGAAACCAAGGTGAAACCTTCAACCAAGATAGTGGCTGACTTAATATCTTCAGAATTGGATTCCGTCTTGTGTGTGTGTACGTTTATGCATTATGTCTTCGGGCTTCTGTCCAAACTCATACACTTTGTTCTTGATGTCAATGGCTAGATTTATTCTTGTGATCAGTTGGGTGCAATCACAAGTCATGACTACAGGATCAGTTGGGTGCTATCACATATTCACATGTCACAATCTACGGAATGTCGGAATTAGGTTAGGAGAAAAGACCTAAATATCCTCCTCTGATCCTGTGGTGTCTTTACAGAAATGCGTGGGCAAAAGGGTGGGTCGCTGTGTGTGCATGTGGTTCTTGCTCCTCTTCCACTTTGTACTCTTACTTTTGCTTCGTAGTAGTGAAGTGTGGTTAGACTATATGATATCCTAAGGCGATGGTGGTTTAATCATTCTTATCATAGTATGACTTTTAATTATGCAATGTGTTTCCAAGAAGTACGCAAGATGTATGTAGTTTTGTACTAGTGCATCTTACTTAGTATGTGGATTTGTTCAAGTGATGCAGTTGATTCTTTCGTTACTTAATTTGAATGCAAATATATGCAAGATTTGTTTAAGTGACACCATTTACATGTTTTACCATAATATCCATGCTTTGCATCTGTGCGATAATACCTAATTCATTATGGAGACAACACGGGCCCGTTCTCTTATCCTGTGAGACCTGATGTGGAAGTCCCGAGTGGTCTTAAATTGACACGAAAATGTAAAACAGTAACATCCCTAATCATTCCTAGTGGTGCTGGAAAAAGTAGAATTCTATAGCTATTGGCACATTCTATGAGATTTGATGGTGAGGGGTAAAATAAGCATTGAAGTTTTCCTAGTTGCGGTTCGCAACCAACCAGAGGCTGGATAATAGTGTGAGGATAGGATGTTCGAACATTTGATAAGAGTGAACGGGCTAGTGTTACCTTCTTTAGTGAATTGAGTAATATCATCCAGATGCAGAGCATGGATATTATTGTAAGAACATGGTAGACTTTCGACATGCCTTTTTGTTGTTCTAATAGAACTTGTCGACCATTTTTATACTTTTTTTTTTCATCTTTCAAATGGTGAATTGGTGATGCAGGAACCTGTTCTGTTCTTAGCATCCGTTGGAGAAAATATTGCATACTTGACAAAAACCATTTGTTAGCCATCCCAAATTGCTGCCTTGCTCTGGGTCACCTTCAATTGGTAAATATACTTTATGCCAATCCACACCTCATACCCATGACGAGTCCAGACATCTGATGCGCAGCAGAATCTCATATATCTGAGGCATTCCCAACTATGAGAAGTCAGACACCGCATAAACTATGAGTATATTAAAGTGGCTACACTAATCATAATGCATTCTTCTATCTGCGAAGGTCTTTGAACATACTAAACAGATGCTCACAGTTATTGTTTTAAATGCTTGCAGGATTTCCATAAGCCTGCAGATCTTTTCTTTCTTTTAGGACACCACTTTACTTCTTACTTCTCTATTAGAAAATTATCCTTGAAATATATTCTGACACGTAACAAGCTACCATTAATTTGATAATCTTGTTGTGCATGTAGGGGGAGCTTGGGTTCTATTTGGCTCATCAGTTGACTGGAAGGGCATTGAATATCTCTGGAGCTTTCATTAATTGGGATGATAAACCAGGTTAGACTTTTGAAGCTTTTCAATGATGTCCATGATTGGCAGATTCCAGTAAGGGTAGTGTTTTGGCGAATGATGTAGTTTTGTGTTGTATTCTTAAAATACCCGGAATATTGTAGAAGGCTTGGGGATTTTGATGAAATTGGTAGCAATGATTTTCCTTAGTGGCCTGTGAATATGTAGGCCTCAGTTCCATTGAATTAAATATAAAGTATGTATATGAGTTTGATTGTCGAATTCTAATCAGCATTGGCGCTATAAAATGACACACACCCTTGATGAAAGGCACTCTATTAAGTCTCAGAGTTTCCAATTAATGAAGAACTAAGTATGCCATCCAATCTTTCACCAAAATTCATCTGTGCTTTAATTTTGTCACTAGATCATTATTGTAAGGAACAGAGTTCAACTGTCTTTGTGTGCAATGCAGATAGATCAATATAGTTATGATTGTGACTACTATCCACGTGGTAACAAGAATGAATGCATATTATTGAATGGATGCTTGGCTTAATTAAGCGTGTGTTTCATGGAGCTAGAAATAGATAGCTTTAGACTTGAAAACAAAAAACTTGTCTACCTATAAAGAATGAACTGAGATGGTGACTTGTGTTTATTACACTCTCACACTCCATGTTGGTCAATCGAATGACTTAAACACCGATATCCCTCATTGAAGTTTTGCCTCCCCATTAAGTTATATATAAGCCTAAAACTGACAACAAGTCGACAACTGGTCATTCTTCACCGATTAACAGTAGCTGCAGCCACCCTTCTCTCTCGTCTGAATCATTTTCACTTCAACCAATGACGGATTCTGGCATAGATATAAGTCTTGGGGTAAGCCTTTCAGCTTCCTCTCAACATGCAGCCAACTCTTCAAATTCAAGGTGCATGCAAGCTACTCATCAACGCAATGATATCATTTTCATTGTTTCTTTTCATTAGTGTAGAACTGATGGTACAAAATACTCAAAGTGGATTGATTTCTCGATGAGATTGGTGGATGTTAAAGGAATGAAATAAATAAGGTCTTTTGGCATACATTATTAGTTACATCATTCTGTTAACATCCACCAGAAGATACTGAATTTTCTGTGCAACAGTTGCTATTCAACATCTGTTGAAGTAAACAAAAGCATTAGCATTGCTCATTGCAACTGGCTGTGCGAGCGTATGAAAGAGAAAAAGGGATTGCTTTTCTATTAAATTCGTCATTTACATTACCACATTACTCCTTGCAGACTTTCAAGTTCAAGTTTCTCCTTAGTTTAGAACCTCTAATTTACTATTAAACATGAGGTGTCGCAGTATTGGAACAGATAACTATTTATCTTTCAGGAATAGAGCTTGTGTGTCATCTATTTTCAGTACCTTTCCACCCAAAAAAAAATCAGTACCCACTTTAGTTTAGACAGTTGAGATCAATGATGTCTTTTGGTGAGAAAAGGGTATCATATCTGTATCAACTTTTTTTGCTTTCAGTACAATGACGAATTCCAACAGGAAGTGCTTGGCAGAATCTTACAGCTTGACGACTCTGCATTGTTTTGTTCGGATTGAATTTCTCTACCTATTTCAAATTTTATTTGATATATCAAGAACAACCTGGTAAATTATAAGTGTGAAGGGAAAAGGTACACTGTTTCTTGTCATGATTTTTCTTTTTCTATATTTTCCTTTCTTTTTTCGCTTAAATGAATGCTAAGTTTCTAAAGAGCCTACTAAACATGAAGTTTCCAAGAACTTGCTAAACAAGTTGTGTGCTGGTTGCTATTGTCTTACAAGTCTCTAGATGAGAAGTGATTTTGTTAGGTTGTGTGGTGTACCTACTAAAGCGCACGTGGGGAGTTACAACCCATGCTACTTACAGTAGTAAGAAACACAGATATTTGTTGAAGGACAAAATTGTATAGTTCATAGTGGAACGTAGGACAATTCCCTGTTTGGATTCTCCCTGAGATGGTTTCTTATTATGGTGCCTATGTGCAATAGAACCTAGAGCGTGGACAGTTCCTATTTTAAGTTTTATGAATTCAACTATTGTTAGGTTTATGGTTGATGCTAATTGATTCTTTAGTTTTTGAATTCGCCAAAAGGATAGGATTCATGTACTAATTGGTCTTTATTTTTCACTGTAGGGATGACGAAGTAGATTACTGCCCGCCAATAATATCTCAACCTACTTTCTTTGTCAAGGTCTACATGGAAGGAAATCAAATTGGCAGGAAAGTTGATATGCTCGCGCACCAGAACTACGATGCCCTAATAGGAACTATTTGTCACACGTTCAAGACCCTCAATATCCAATGTAAGTATTGGAGTTTGATTCGCTAGTATATGAAGGGAAGGAGAGGTGATTGATTATCTGCATTGGAGTTTGATTCGCTAGTATTAACAGATTAATAATCCCATAGGTTTTTTTTACCAATTATTATTAATAACTTATATGTTCTTCCTTTATTTCACACCTTTTAAACAGTGCCGGATATTGATAATGTACAAAGTGACAATGATGATCATCTCTTAGTATATGAAGACAAGGAAGGTGATTGGTTGGTGGTGGGAGATGTTCCTTGGCAGTAAGCTTTAAACAGCTTCTTTTTCCATTTATTCTGACTTCCATGCACGTACTGAAGTTGCTTACATTTTGTGTTTGTAACTTGTAAGCACAGTGAAGAAATTCAAGATCTCAAGAGCCAACAAGTGTTAGTGTTCGGCTTTTAAATTGTTCCTTTTGACGACTAAAAAACTAAAACCAATGTAGATATGCATATGATTTGGGGCGCTCACGTACAATGTTGTAATCCTTGCCATTCTTTTGCTGACTTTGAAAAGTCATAACTAACCAAATATACTCATCATATCTCCAAGCTAAGTTGACGAGCAAGGACCAAAATATCTATATCGGTCAATATATCGGTGTACCCAAAAACTAATATATATGGGATATATCTATATTTTTTTGTGACCAGTACAAACTATTTAAAACTAGTGAATGCCCGTGCCAGTCGGCACTCTAGACACATTGCTTTTGAACAACACCCCAAGAGAGACCATCTCTATGGTAGCATTGTATCGATGATATAACCATTTCCAACAGTTTTATACTTCATAATCATTTCATACGCATACTCAAGTGAGTTTAATTATTGCAATTCTATACATTTCATTTCTCACAAACCAATAACTCATTACACATACTCTTATACATTCATTAATTTAATACATATCAGAATGAGAATGATGAAAATAAAGGGAGAGAGTCTTCAATTAAGAGCATCATCATTTTTTTTTTAAAAAAATAAAAAAATCCAGAGTCTCCTTTGTATTTTCAACATTTCAAAACCTAAATCTGTCATAACCCACGAAAATCAAACAATACAATTCTCATAGATCAACCATACCAAAATATATAATTTCATATTTATACATAACACAAATTACTTCTAAAACTAAAAGACAACTCATTAAACAGTAAAGAAGACTTTGCATAATTTTTCACATGGGGCTAATTCTAGTAACGAAAGGAAAAATAAAATAAAATAAATAAACTCCACTTCCACTTATCGAAGTTCCTCATTTCTCTCATTCTCCTCTCTATGCATCTCGTTCACACCATTCTCGCTACCATATGGATAAATCCGCCATGGAGCAAAGACTACAATCATGTCAGCATTTGAAAAATTATGGCAATTTAACTTGGTACTGCAAACAAACCACATACACATGATTTTTTTAGACTTGATACATTTAGCATATTGTTTACAAAAGAGATGGTTTTCAAAATAAAATAATCTCTATTCTTATTTTTAAGTATCCACGCTATCATCAACAAAAAAAAACTATCATAAAAACTTACATAGCATATATATGGATACAATATATTCTTTATTTTCTAAATCAATAAAAATAACATTCTTTAATTTCTCACTTGCCTTTTCTCATTGGTATCGATGTCTTTAGAGAAGAACTTCTGGGTATACGACATTTGTAGTACAATTTCTTGCATTAGGTGGAAGAAAAACTGATATTCTTTTTGAAGAAGTACATCTGGACATGGCCACATAGAGTTGCCCATGACTGAAAACCGGTGTCCTCAAATCAATGCCAACATATTTCATCGGACCGCCTTGCGACTTATTAATTGTCATGGCATAAGCTAGTCGAACAGGGAATTGTCGTCTTGATAGTTTGAAAGGCAACTCTGCATTTGAGGGAGCCAGAGATATTCTTGGGATGAGTACCGGATTTCCAGCTTTCTCTCCAGTCAAAATTTTGGCTTGAAGGACTTTACTCGCACATTGAAGCACCATAAGTCGTGTCCCATTGCAAAGCCCATCTTTAGGTGCTATGTTCCTGAGCAACATTATAGGGCATCCAGGTTTTAACTTGAGATTGAAAGGTGGTAAGCTAGAAGGGTCGAGGGAGTTCAGAAACTCGGTGGGATAGTGAGCCCCACTTGGATTATCAATATCATCTTCGATGATTTTATCTGCAGCCAAATACTCAAGCTTCACCGGGGAAACAAATTCAGTGCAACCTCATTAATTGCACTCACATCATCATTACGGGCGCAAGAATAGTGCGATCGGGTTAAGAAATTTGGAGATGGTGTGTCCATAACATCCAATTGGGGATAGAGAGCAGAGAAGATGAGTTCTTGGATATTGGTACACTTGCGTATTCCATTCGGCAATTGTACGCATTCTTTGGGATTTGAACCAATCTAAATGAATCAAAGCAAAAAATGAATTCATTAGTTTCTAAAATAGTTCGTTTATATATGGAACTAATGGAGAAAAAAACATTCTAATTAGAAGGCATTAGTAGCACACCTCCAACAAAAAATCGGCGAATTCGACATTCTCGGACTCTGCCATTTCAAGCCGCATGTTCTGTACCAAGTGCAAAACTTCTAAATAACTCCAAAGGAAAGAGCGCCGTAGTGATGCACCAACAAATTGCTCTCTCTGGCCTAACGGTATAACAAGTGTTTGTTTCGAAAATCACCACCAAGAGCGTAGTGATACCACCAAATATCTTCTTGTTTCCACAAATATCTTGAAGTGTTCTATCCACAGCCTCAACACAGTATCTATGTTGCATGGGCACCTCGTCCCCAAACAATTAGTTTTGTTTCTTTAAATAGGTCGCCAAGGTCGGAATGTTAGTGAAGCCGCAAAAAGTGGTATCCATCACATCAATTGGAATTTTAAATGTAGAATGAAGCGGTCGTCCACCGGACAATAATAGAGATGCAATTTCGATGATGCCACCATGATGACAATAAGACCCCTTCTTGCGCGCCTTTGCAATTGTATTATACAAAAAGTTTTTTCCACTGTACCGCTCCATTCAAAAAAAAGTTTGCCCTTGTCACCACCATATCTTGAATCGATCCCGGCCGATATAAGCATGAAGTTGTTCGGCATTAAGGCGACTCACATCAACTGCGCCTCTTCTCCTATGCCTTCATCTTTGAAGTTGGCGTTGCTCCCAAATGAGCCTATTGCCAACAATTTTGCTCCAATCCTCCTTTTGCTTTTGGCATGGGCGGAAATCTTCCAATGTCTTCCCAGATTCTAAAAGGATTTGTTCCACCAGATATAAGCCGTAATCTGTTATTTGCTCATCAGTTGGATCTGGGATGTCGTGCTTTGTTCGAAGCCAGTGTCCAAGATCATCACATATACTCGATGCAAATTTGCTCCAAAGTAGATCTGGTCGTAACGGATGACACTCTAAAAGAATTACACAAAACAACCTCCGTAGTTGATATCCAGTTTTCATTATCGCCGCCTCTTCTAGGCATTGTATCCACTCATCATCAGCTTCCAACAGCCCACGGGGCAATACATGCTTCTTTGTATGTGCATACCGCGGTATCACCGACTTTATAAAGATATGCAAAGGAGGTAGGCCCTTTACAAATGATAAGTAGCAAACGTAGATAAAACCTCTCCCGGCATTGGGGCTTGCAAAATACATCCTACCAATGGAAGGTCCCCGAGTCCTAGGAGTCCACTCTTGAGAGTCTTTGTGGAAAACATAGTGTCGTGGAAACTCTTGATAGGTATATGCTGCGTGCATCCGGATCTTGAAAGACAACGCTTTAAAGAAAGTCTGTCGTGTTGTTGAAGTTTGGTCTCTTCTTTCGGGCAAGAATTGCATCCATGGGCTCTTTGCTATTGAAAACAACCCTATGCATACCTTCCAAATGAAGCCAATCGTTGGACACTTGGAAACTCTTTATGCATTGGATTTTGAAATAGATGCCATACGACTTCCGTTGGTCCAATATACCTTGCATCGATATATTATTTGAATCTCATCATTTGTTCCTGCCACCACCTTGTTGCTTTGTCATAACCTTTGTAGATGTACTTGTTAATATATTTAACAAAAGCTTGACACGATGCACAAACTTCAACATTGATATGGCGATCAAACATTTCAGATGGATATGCATTGTAAGGAACAACATCTCCATTATCAACTTTAACCATTTTATTCTTCCTCTTCACAAAATATTTCTTGCCGATTGTCGCAAGCCGGTAAATGGAGTACCCTTTTTTATCCATAATTGTTTCCTCCACAAACTCTTTTGGATAGCTTTTAGTGCATCGACCATTTTCCATACATGAAGCACTCGGATCTCGATCACCACGGGGCCATGAACCATGCACTTCTTCCTTTGTTTCAAACAATGCGGGGGTGGGTGTCGAGTGGTCCGGGAATTCAACACATACAAATTTATCAACTTGCTCACTGCTGTTTGGATCTTGTCATCATGTGCAAGAAATAAAAGGCAATGCATGTGTGGAAGACCGCCATTTTTCGAAATTCAATGGTATAGACATATGCAACCACCGACCGAAGATATCATTCTTCAAGATTTCTTTCATAATTGCTTTTCGTTTCATTTCGAATACCCGTGCAACTATTTCGGGCGAAGTGTCGAAGTTTGGTGTTCCTTGAGCGCATCTTTAATTTCACGCCAATTAGGGTTTGCGGTCCACCGTAAGAAAAATATCCGGGTGCTTATAGTGCCGGGTGATAGCCATTGAATCCGAAAAATCTCGTACATGTGCCTTGGACTTCCAACATGCGAGGAAGGCAAAATGAACCGTTGGCCAATTTGATGGGACTTAATCCCTCAAGTGCAACATCCGAAGCACTTGTACACATCGAACGGATGGTGTCTTGATTTAGTCTAATGTATCGCAGACGGTTCGTTCATATGCAGCCCAAGCATCAACCAAAAATTCATGCAACAATTTACCCGGCAAGATGGATGAGTACTCGTGGGTCGTTCAAACAAGCGGTAGGCGTAATACAATAATTGGGTGAGTCTTGCATTGCTTGGAGCATTTCTCTTGACGTCCCACAACTTTAAATCGGTGACCAACCCAAATCCCCATAAGGAAACGAAGAACATAATGCAAAGGCAAATAAAGCGGGATGACATTCGCTTATCCGTTCCAACTCATGCCCTCCTCTCAAGCGGAAGTACAATATCGCATGGCATCAACCTTACTCCCATCTCCGGGCAATATCACCGCAATCTCATCGGTTATCCGGAAGGTTGTACCTTCATCTATCCAGCGCGGATCATAGTGTAGATGGACGGAACATTGTTATTCTCGAAGCATTTTCAGTTAAAACCTTAAATGCTTGCTTATAGATATCACAAAACTTGTGGGTGCGCAAAAGAGTTTCTTATGCGGTTTTCAACACTTCCCTTGACAAATTCGGATTACGATTGTGGCGGTGATCCAAAGCAGCTAGGGGATCATAAATATAAAGTTGTGAAAACTTAGGTTCCATCCCTGGATCGGGCAACAATGAACCGATTTGATGCCATGACTCTCCATGAACGATGAATGAGGTAGGACCACGTCCATGTAACACCACGATCGTTAAATTTACAACCAAAGGACCGGTAAAGGCATTACACATTGTATTGCCGAATCGCCGCGGAATAATCTTGCACGTTTATTAGATCCTTGAATAAAGATTTAAGTGCGGAGGCAGTGGAGAAAGAAGCGGTAGCTTAACTTTTCTTTGTAAACAAGTTCCAAATAAAAGGTCGGTTCGCCTTGATTTCGATAACTGTTCATCTTTCAATGAAGGGCGAACAAAATGGACAAAGAACATCCATCTTTCCCAAAAAGTGGCGATTTTGGGCTGGAAGCGCATGACCTCTATGAGAATTAAGAATTTCTTCTTCACTTTCGTCAAATCTAGTCATATCATGATCTTTGCAAAAATAGACCTATGATATATCACATTTTACGATATGTTGAAACCTAACATAAGAGTGAGAATTTAAGTTTTAACTTACATAGTGTTATTCTCACAACTTTGCATTGTTACATCTTTTGTGTGGAGGTTGGCTTTTCTCGTAAGAGATATCATACATTGATGAAGATGACCTGAACTTGATGCGTTGACCTCGTCTTCTTAAAGGAATCTGCAATGTAATCGGACATAACATCTTTTTTCTCTCATCTCTCCGATTTTGTTGTGCTATAGTAATTTGATCGTGATTTAGAGGCACTTGCATTTCCCTTTCTCTTGAAGGCGTTGTAACGCGAGATCTCGATTAGGAGGTGCAATAGATCTTTGGTGGGAGGCACAACAGATAACATATTGGGAACCGTAATAAAACTTCGATTAGGAGGCATAACATATAGCCTAGTGAGAACTGCGTAGTGGATCTTCGATTAGGAGGCACAAATGTGATAGCCTATTGGGAGCTGCAGAAATTTTTCGATTAGGGAGGCACAACAGATAGTCTATTAGGAGCTGCATTAGATCTTTGATTATGAGGCACAACCGATGGAGAAGGAGTAGATCTTCGATTATGAGGCACAACAGATGGAGAAGGAGTAGATCTTCGATTATGAGGCACAACCGATGGAGAAGGAGTATATCTTCGATTATGAGGCACATCGGATGGAGAAGGAGTAGATCTTGATTAGGAGGCACATATACTAAATTGGGGGCGAGCATATATCTTGATGGGGAGGCACATATATCGGATTGGGAGGCGTAACGGGGATGTCGTCTTTGTGGAATTGATTGTGTGAATTAACTCCTTTCCCTCTCTTTCATTTCTCGGTTTGTGGTAATGAAGTCGCCGACCTAAGATACACCCGTTAATATGTTGATATAGTTGTACTAAATAAAATAACAAACAATCAATATAATGATAGATATGTAACTGGACAAATATATATGTGTGAACAAATATATGTGTGTGATAGACAAAGTGAAATCACATATAATAGTATTTCATCTTTGTTGCAATTCGCTCTCTTGCGGCTTGAATTAAGCTCTTTCACCATGATTGCCTAGGAAGGAAATTATGCGAGAAAGTTAAATGGTATAATAATTGAAATGATGGTTTAATAAGGGAGTTCGAGAACAAAAGCGGGTTAAATATTATACCTGAAATATTGGTTTAGGGGATTTCTAACCAACTTATGTGAAACTCAAGAGAAGCTTATGAATATCCTCCTGAACAAAAAATCAAATTAAGTTCAAACAATGTTGTAATAGACTGATTTTCATGATAGACAATATTCAAATGACATTTCGATTCCCGTAAATAACAAACAATCAATATAATGATAGATATGTAACTGGACAAAAGCGGGTGAAATATTATACCTGGAATATTTTTGTGATGAATGAATTAGAAACAAAATTGAGTCGAAAGGGATTATGACTACTTACGTTAAAACCACACTAACCGGAGGTGTTTTTGGCACTTTTGCAAGAGATTTCTTGATCATCTTGATGATATCATCGTGCCATTAAAAGAAAAAAATATATTATGCTTTGCAATTTCCAAAGAGCAAATGCAAGTGCCAAAGAGTCGAGCAGTGGTAGGACAATAAACCCTCAAATTCACCCAAAATTGGTCTTGTCTTGAGATTGACAATTGAAATTGAATTCTCTCAAAAATCCTAGTAGGCTCTCCAAGTGTTTACAATGCCAACCAATATGAGGCACTAAAGGAATAAAAGAAGTGTGAATAAATTTAGACTGCAACCATCTAAAATGCTAAAGATTTTATTTCTATACTGACAACCTAAGCACCACAAAATGACATGAAAATTAGATAAAATTAAATGGAAAACAATAAGAATATATTATGTATTGATACTTTTATTTAGAACTAAACAAATATAACTGGGGAAGACAATAATGATATCAAGAATTAACATAACTTAACTTTGTCAACCATTTGTTTTGAATATGATCCCACGGCCTTGCCCAATGCATCAACACTGTTCTCTATTGGTCCATGGTGACTACGCACAAATTAGAATAACAACATTCAAAACAACAAATGCCTATGTACCTACTACCTATCTCATACAACTTACACGTACTTATTTGTACGAAGCGCATGGAATGAGTTCCTAATATCACATATATGTAGCGACATTAAAAGCAATGAACAAAACCACGCACATCGGTATACTTCAAAACACTAACTCCTAAGTAACCCATGAACCCTAAAACAAATCATCTTTCGCTTCTCAACTCTCTTCCAAACAATTAACTCGGTCAATAACACCACCACCAACGACTCAATAAGCTATTACTACAACCGTGTGCTCCAAACAAACATGTGGAGGTTCTATTTTGAAGTTTCCTTTTGGTAAAATCCCACTTTGTAATAATGGCTACCTTTTTTTTTTTTAATTAATAGCTCCATAAGAACATGTGAAAACAACTCAGTTTATCTCATGGATATACAGAACACATACATCAAATACAAAATTCTTACCAACCTCACAAATGAAGTCTATGCCAAAAGATCACTAAGGCTTGTTGACAACTCTCTCTTTGGTTGTGGCCCTATTATTCCTCCTTTATTGGTTCAAGACCAGGTTATGAAGAAAAGGGGGGACTGTTAGGTGAAATTAAATTCAAATTCAAATGCTGGTAATCACAACATCAATTCTTTCCCTCAAGTGTTGCTCCTTCGTAACTTAGTGACTGGGAGTCGCGACTGGTCAAGACTTTGAAAGCAGCTACTTCCTTCTTCCTTCTTCAATTCGGATGATAAGTTCGTACTCAAGCAGCTACTATAACCAACCTCACAGATCCCACTCAATCTTTTACACCGATGTATCGTACTCTCTCGACCAGGGGATAATAGCATATCAATGAATATTCAACCCTTCATCTTTACTTGAATCGAAAAGGTTGATTTCGGATCAAAAGGTTCAGATTCAGATTTTATCTTTACTTGAATCGAAAAAGGTTCAAATTTTTCGATTTTTCTTGTTTAAAGCACCTTGCTTTCAAAGAGGGGAAGAGAAATTGTTGGGGTTTAATTCGCTTTGTTGGAGAAGAAAGGAAGGGGTTTTTCTAAAGAGAAATTGTTGGGTTTTGCACAGCCGTTAGATTTGTCTAAAAAGATCTTGACCGTCCTTTGTTTATTATTTTGTCCTGTAGCGCCAAATAAAACCTTAGCTTATTATATAGATATTGGATATATTGGAAATATAATATCAGAAATGTCGATTTATATTAAAAAATGGTCAAAAAATCAAATAATATATATCATAAATATTGTATATATCGGTGATATAAAATTTTATATTGAAAATTTCAATATATATCAGAAAAAAAAGTTTAATATTCGATGGATATATATCAAAAATATCGATATTGGTGTACCAAATAAATAATATATATCAGATATATCGGTGATATTTTGGTCTTTGATTACAAGTGCCAATTTTTCAGTTTGCTATAAAACTCTTTTTAAGTGGGGCATTAATATCTGCATCAATTATTGCGTAATAGGAACGGGGTTACCGCAAACCGGATAAGTAAGTAGTCCATGGTATAAAATAAGCAAAAAGTAATGAATGACAGCAGAAAGCCAACCGGTTACAACACGCATGGTGGGACCCCCTAAGTTTGCCTTTATAAACTTCTCATTCCCTGAATCTTCAAATCCTCCGTTTTCCTCTCGTCGAAGTTGGAAGGTCCTCAAATTTTATTATAAGGCAATCGAAAAGGAAGGAGAGTTTTCGAAAAATAGTTTAAAACTAGAATAAGTCGTTCTCTCTCCTTCTTCTTCGATCTAGGTTTTTTTTTTTTTTTTTTGGTTTGTTCTCGATGGCTTCGAAACGTATTTTGAAGGAACTCAAAGATCTTCAGAAAGATCCTCCTACGTCATGCAGCGCAGGTATTTTTTTATGTTCGATCTACAAATTTTTTGTGTTTTAGATAAATATTATAATAATAAATAAGTCCTTTGTTGAATTTGCATGTTTTTATGCGGAATTCTAATTTATGTTGTTACGGCTGTGGAATTGAGTGGTGGTCTCTTTTATTACAAGGATGTGGTGTTCACTTTTGTTTTCAGGAAAGTCCAAGACTTTCCTCTGTATTGTATCAACGAGGATATGGATATTGAAGGTTTAGATTTACACATTGTATTAGACTTTTATAAACTGGTGACTTTGTCGTTCTCAAATAGCTGAGAAGTGATAAGTGAGATTGTTAGCAACACTTTGAATTAGTTAATAGATCAAAGAATGAAAAGGTATATGGAGAGTTGAAAAATAATTTTTCTCTCAATTATTAATAGGTCACGTGTGACGAATGATATTTTTTTAGCATATAGTTTGTTCATGTGGTTGAATGTGTTTATATTGTGTAGGTCCTGTTGCAGAAGATATGTTCCATTGGCAAGCAACAATTATGGGTCCTCCGGACAGTCCATATGCCGGTGGTGTCTTTTTAGTCACGATTCATTTTCCTCCAGATTATCCATTTAAACCACCAAAGGTAAGGTTGCAGCCCAAGTGACTTTAGCAGCTTATGCATATACTAAGATTTTGTTTGTATAACACTTAAGCTGTATGTTATATTGTTCTCCATCACCTGTTACTTAAAAAAATTGACTTGAGTTTTAGTTTTTAGTGTGTACCTCTGTTTCCAAGTTTGTTGAAGGATTTTTGGTTGTATTATATTATAGGCTAATTCACACGTGTATAACATGATGAAAGGAAGAAGTGTGAAGTAAAATCCTTGAAATTGCAATGCCTAATGTTTTGTTAAACCTCATTATATTGGTGGAAAGTTATTGAAGTAACTTACTTTGTTGTTATTTTCTGCCATCAGCCGAGGGTCTAAGATGATTTCTTAGGATCCTCTGAGCATCATTTCAGTGAATAATACGAATATTTTGTTAACCCTCCTCTATATTGGTGGAAAGTTGTTGAGTTTATGATCATGACACATGCCATATATTCCTGCTAGTACGATTATGTATGAAGCCTCTCGTATCATTGTTGCATTTCTGCAGGTTGCATTCAGGACAAAAGTTTTTCATCCAAACATCAACAGCAATGGCAGCATCTGTCTTGATATTTTGAAGGAGCAATGGAGCCCTGCCCTGACCATTTCAAAGGTTCGTTTTCAAATCTAACCTACTTTTCACATGTAAAACAAATGAAAAATTATAACTTTTCACATGTACAAGACACCACCTGAGTTCCTTAACCAGGAACTCGGTCTGTGGTGTAAATACTTCTAAATAAGAGCAGAAAAATAAAAGATAACTCGAAAAACCCAAGTTCGTTGTGTTGGAAAATTTTAGATGATTTATGTGGTTGTCATTAGTCTGTGCTTCCAAATCCATTGTCTGTCATGCTGGTATATATCAACCGTTATATAATTGGAATTGGTTTCCACTATATATATATATATATATATGGGGCCCCTATATATACATTAAGTGATATTTGTAGATATGTTGGATCCTGTTGCGAACTCAATTCTTTCATGATAATGACTAATATTGTCATGCTATGCCTTATTTTCAAATTTTCAAATATATTACATTATGTGTCATTATTTTTGGCATCTCATCTTTTAAAATAGCCAATTAATTTTTGAAACCAAATTTCAACATAAGATAGTAGTGGCTATTATATTGAGAAACAGTTGGTCGTTATCTGATCGGTTAAATCTTTTGTCTGTTTTGTAGCTTGTCTAAATTTTGGTAAATTTCAAATTATTTGATAGGTGTTTGTCTTATTGTCATATCGAAGTTCTCAGTTTCCTCAGTTCCTTGTGTTATTATTGTTGTTTTAGTGAGTAGCAATTCCCTTTTCATTTTCAGGTATTGCTCTCAATCTGCTCTCTGTTGACGGATCCAAATCCTGATGACCCATTAGTGCCAGAGATTGCTCACATGTACAAGACAGACCGGAGCAAGTATGAGACAACTGCTTGGAGCTGGACCCAGAAATACGCAATGGGATAGTGTGGTGCGTATGTATGTGGAGAGATCTCTTTAATGTTATTGTATTAGTCTTTCGTTACTATGTATGACTAAGAGGTCATTTGCCCTCATCATTTCTTCAATGTCATAGGGCAAAAGGAGAGGTCTGCCCTCCCTAAAACATAATGACTACTTTTGATTACTTTTATGATGATTTCAGTCTTCAAACCTTGTTGAAAGTAACTGCCTTGTTCAACGATATTGCTTGATGCTTTCTTCGCTTACCCTCCTAAAGGACATAATAGATTTGAGAGGGAACTAGGGTAATTTATTACCTTGTTGTGTAAATTACAGAAATTTTTTTATCACCATTTATCAAGTAGCAAGGACTTGGAAAAATTAGGTGAAAATCAACATTTACCCCTAAATCCCGGTCTTATCTTTTAACATGGTGGGGTGTTCAAATATAATCACTGCACTTCATCAGTTTGTCTAAGCAGCGTTGTGGAAGAGAAGTAATGAAGCTGATGTTTTGACAATCTACGTCGTGCATTTTAGGTTGGGTAACTGATTGGCTTGGGTTTCCAATGAGTGCACTCAGATCCCCAGCTCATGGATATACTGTGATGAGATGCTAAGTCTCAGTTTGCTGATTGAGTTCAGTACATGATCTGGTTAGGAAATGCAGGATGTAAATTGGCTATGTACTGATTGGCTGGTGTTTCCTTGAAGCAATTTCTCTTCCGTAGATGTATCACTAGCCTCTACCCATCCTACATAGTGTTAGAACTTAGAACGTAGTATTGGATTGAACCCATAAACCCCATAACCAAGATCCATGTCTTTGAGATTTGAGAAGGAAATTAAAGATTGTTGTGCTTGTTTTGGAGCTATTATTATCTTCAATGGTGTTGGTAAATCAGGTTTGGAGCATGGATATATTAGCACGACAAAGTGAGATGCTACTATGATGCAATTAGTCTTTTGGGAATGGCAATGTGGTGAGATTTTTCATGGGAACTGTCTCTGAGTTCATATTCCAGTAGAAGCGAGTTGTGTGTAAATTTAGGGTAGAAATGTAGGCGTACCCACTGAGTTTGGGGGGATTTAATGTTAGGTGTTCTACTGAATTTTGATAGGGATGGAAGAGTCCTTGAATGTTTAGATCGATTTTATGATGTGCGCTTATGGACATATAATATGAACCATTAGAAATGATAAACATGTCACACGAAAAGTCAAAAAGGTCTTGGTTACTTCAAGTACTGCAGTCTGCAAAAACTATTGAACTAGCACATCCCTCTGAATACTCTTCAACACACAGACTCGTTGTAAAGAATACCAAAACTACTCTTGGAGCATTGAATTGATGGCAACGGTGAGAAAACCCATGAACTCTCCCCAACTCCCAATTGCAAGTTGTTGGACCTTGAAATTATTGTTGCCAGAAAGATCTTGGAAAGTTGGCAACAGCATGAAAATGACTGTTGCATGACTCCAAATACTCCAACTTCCAGGTAGCAAAACAGATACACAGCCGCAACACAAAAATGCAATTAGTTTCATTTTCGTTCCTTTAGTCCAGTTGCATTTGTTTGATTAATTACAAAAATTGAAGCCGTTATCCACAAACAGAAATCATATATCAGAGAAAAGGAAACAAAAGAGAAATCTTTATTTGTTTAGCTATGCATTTAACTGTGTTCCATTGAACTCTATTGAGTATGCCCCGCAATTTTAGAATCCAGACAGAAGTTAACAAACGCGAAAGCTACTGAAGGCAGAGAACTGAAAAATGTTAATCTCTGCTAAATCGGATTCAGATTTTTTTCATTTTCTTTCTTCCCACACTCAGATAACAATGCCGACTAACCAAAAATTCAAGCCATGAAGGAGTCAAAAATTAAGTAAATCGCCCATTTCCAGAAAAGAATCTTTGTGCCACGGCGACCAAGAATCGAATCTGAAATTATCAGTTGAACCAACACAGGTGTCTGCTCCAAACTCATCTGCAAACAACTCAGTCTTGATTAAATTTCCAGAAAAGTTCATGGAATCTTCAAAGAAGAACTCTGGCATTGATGGAGCTTCAACGCTCCATATTTCGCTAAATGGAGCATCTAAAGGGGCCGAAAAATCGCAGCAATTTAGCTCCTCTTTTATCTCTTTCTTAACAGGGTTTTGGAGGGGTTTTTGCAGAGGTTCCTTTTGTTTTTCAAACTGAAGAACTGAGGTTGGAGAAGAGAGATTATGATTTTGGGACTCAGTCGACGATGCACACGTAGAACTTTTCATTTCTGGCTTGGGTTTTGTTGGAGAAATAGGTGAAATAAAGTTGGTTTCGCCTTGGATCCTCGTATTGATATTGCAGCCTTGTCATAAATCATTGCAGCTTCTTCTGCTGTCTCAAATGTTCCAAGCCATACTCTTGCTTTCTTAAATGGATTTCGAATCTCAGCAGCCCATTTTCCCCATGGCCTTTGTCTTACCCCGCGGTACTTCTTCTTCTCGCCATTAACCAAGTTGAATTGCTTCATTATCGCGCTCACTTCTTTTTCTTCAACCACATTCTTGATGTCTTCATTCCCAATAAATCCAGTACTCTTACATACATTTCTAAAACAGTTTGTTTCAATGTTGATTTCATTAATGTACTTCTTCACGCGACGCCTAGAAAATATCTCGTCCTCGTCGCTGCTTGAATCCGTTGCATTTTCATCAGTAACAGAAATCCGTACAGTTTTTCGCATGGTTTCATTACTAGTTTCAGAATATCTAGATTTTCGAGATTGTTTGATAAATTCAGTAGAAGTAGTGACATTTCGGTGCTCGGAATATTTAATTGGAGCAAGCAAATCTTCATCCATATTTAAAAAAATTCCATCCATCTCAAATGATGACATTTCAAAGCATGTAACGAAAAACAGATGGAAACTAGAACAACACTAAAGATATGCTTTCAATGAGAATAAAGTAAAAAAAAAAAACTAGACCGGAAAAAGATAAAAAGAAATTTTTCGAAAAGATAAAAATGAAGGAGAGGAGCACAAAAGTAAGAGAAAATTATCTTTATGTTAAAAAGAAAATAAAGGAACCACTGTTTGGAGAATCAGTGTCGGGTGGAAGGTGTGAAGGCCACTTCTTATGTCAAGTACACAAGAAACACATTACAAAATATGCAAACTGTACACAAGAAACACATTACAAAATATGCAAACTGTTTCCCAAGGGGAATAATTATGCAAAATGGAACGAAATGTGAAGAAGAACAAAACAAATAAACACAGAAACTAACTTTGAGATAGAGAAAAAGGGATAGAGATGTGCAGAGAAGGGGTGGACTTGAAACACTAAAAAAAACCTGTTTAATAGGAATCAATCAGCCTAAATAGGAAACTTAGCGAAGTTGGAATATTTCCAACTCATTTCATAAACGAGAAAAATAACTTGGACTTCTGTCTACCAAATTAACTTGCATAAACTATTCCATGTTATCCACTTGTAAAATTTCTATGGAGTGTTGAATATTTTGGCTATTGTGAGTCATTTAATTTAACAATGTATTATAGTTCTTGGAGTGTAGAGTGTTGTATCACTATTATTTTTCTCTTTGACTGACCGCCCAATCGAAGATTCTGCTGAAAACTTGTAGATACTACGGACCGCCGCATCCGGATAATGAATAAGCAATATCCATCACGTGACTTGCTGAGAAAGTTATGGCAACAAATTTATCAATAAATTATATTTTGACTTATTGAACCTCCTTTTGTATGTTAAATTACCTTATAAAATATCGGAATAGCACACATGGTAAGGGCATATAAGTCTTTTCGATAATTTTTTTTGATATTACTTACTTTTATCCCTTTTGTGTCTGTGGCAAATGAATGAATCTACCAATAAATGTGCCAGCTCAATATCGCTTGATATCATATTACTTATTTAGAGAACTTAATGCATTAACTGTAAATAAAAATTGTGCAGTAAAATGCTTATGTATAGAAGACGAGATTACCAAAACAGTCATCATTAGAACCATTGTTTTTTAAGTTAAAATGCGTATGAAAAAAAGACAAAATTACAAGTACAGTACACAAACCATTCTGTTGTGAATTGCTATGCTGAATATATTTTTCATTCTAATTATGGCATTCTTCAATGCAAGATCTTGTACAACTTGCTAAATAATGGTCATTAAAATTAGGGGTGAAATTTGGGTCGGGTTGGTCCAAGCCTAATAGGTTAAAATCCGATTTTTGTTGGTTTTGGACTAACATTTTAGATCCGTAGCTCACGTTTGGTTTTGTAAAATAAAGCCCGACTCGGTTTTGGGTTGGGCTCGGGTTAGAATATATGTGTGCATATTTATATCTATATCTTAATAGTAAAGCTCCTAGGGGTATTTTTCGAGCTCTATTAAAATACCACCTCATTATCTCCTATTAAAATGAGAATTCCTCTCCAATTGAAAAAATAAATTTTAGATATTTCTAATTAAAACGGGAATCATTTTCCTATTAAAACAGGAATTCTTTCTCTATTAGAAAAGATAAATTTTAGCATTTCTGATTAAAACAATCATCTTTCTCATAATAAAACGAAATCACACTTTTAAATTAAATCAACTATTAAAACGGGGCCTCTCTCCCAATTAAAAAATAGGTTTTGAAAACTTAATTAAAATAATTTGTTGATAGATTAAAATGAATTTTTAAGACTTGATTAAAACAATTTGTTAGGAAATTAAAGCTCCTACAAGGAGTATTTTTTTTAGCTCTATTAAAATTCCACGTCATCAATTCCTATTAAAATAGGAATTCCCCCTCTATTAGAAAAGATAAATTCTAGCACTTCTGATTAAAACAATAATCATTCTCCTATTAAAACGGAATCACACTTTTAAATTAAATCAACTATTAAAACGGGATCCCTCACCCAATTAAAAAATGGGTTTTTAAAACTTAATTAAAATAATTTGTTGAGATATTAAAATGGATTTTTAAAACTTGATAAAAACAATTTGTTAAGAAATTAAAGCTCTCATAAGGAGTATTTTTTTAGCTCTCTTAAAATTCCACGTCATCAATTTCTATTAAAATGGGAAATCCTCTTCTATTGAAAAGAGAAATTTTAGCACTTCTAATTAAAACGGGAATCACACTTCTAAATTAAAATTGAATCCCTTTCCCAATTAAAATTTTGATTTTTAAAACTTAATTAAAATAATTTGTTGAGAAATTAAAACGGATTTTTAAAACTTGATTAAAACAATTTGTTATGAAATTAAAACGGATTAACAACGAAAACATAAATCACGAATTAGTCAATTAGAAAATTTATATATGTATAGTTATGATTGTTGAACAAATTTTTAAAAATGTCGGTGCGTATACACGGGTCTACTTTCTAGTCTTAATATTAAAGCTTCCACAATGGGTATTTTTTGAACTCTATTAAAATTTCACGTCATCTCCTATTAAAACGGGAATTTCTCTCCTAATTAAAAAACGGGAATCCTTTTTTTACAATGGGAATTCCGACCCTCTCCTATTATAACGGGAATTCCTCTAATATTAAAACAAATTCTAGCATTTCAAATTAAAACGGGAATCGTTATCCTATTAAAATGTGAATTTGTCCCCTATTAAAAAGGGAAAATCTAGCATATCTAATTAAAACGAAAATTATTCTCTTATTAAAACATGATATCTCACCCAATTGAAAAAACAGGTTTTTAAAACTTAATTAAAACTTCATTTAAAACAATTTGTTAGAAAATTAAAACGGATTACCGACTAAAACGGTAGTCCCAATTTTCTAAAAAAAAATATAAATGTTTTCAAAAGAGCTGGTGCGTATGCACGGGCCTACAAGCTAGTGTGTACGTATATCTTCCATCCCTTGTATTATTGTTAAAAAATACGGTTGAGAACATCCATTTTATAGAGAATAATATAAGCAATCAGGTTAGTTTCCCATTCAAATAATCAAATCCCTTTGATTTTGTTATAAGATTGCAATTTCAATGTTATTTACTTTCTAATCACTAGTAGAAAAAAGGCTTTTTGTGACTGTTTTAAAATGTTATTTGTGACTGTTCTGTTTGAAACGGTCACAAATGGCAGAAAAGGGTTTTTGTGACTGTTTTAAGAAGTTTTTTGTGACGTGCGTTTTTGAAACGGTCACAAATGGTTTTTTTTTTAAAAAAGGTGTATATGTGTGGAGAACTATTTGTGACTGTCATATCCAGAAGTGTGACAAATGGTTTTTTCTAGGTTGTGGAGTATAATTTGTCACTGGTCTTCAAAAACAGTTACATATTCCCAGACTTTATGTGAAAGTCCTGAATACTCAGGTATTTTTCGCTTCCCCAACTGCAAGAGCCCACTAAATAAAAGTAGTTAGAAACCTAGGGCTCGGTTTCCCATCCTTCCAACACCTCCAGAAACGTAGGGCTCGGTTATTCCCTACGCGGACTCTTAATTACACTTTTATATCCTTCGCTTTTGGTATAATTTCTGGTCCTCTCACTCCTTAAACATTTTCGGCAAGCACCAGGTAAAATTAAATTAAACTTATACTCAAATGTTTTGACACTAGCAAAATATTTACTCTCCTCGGCGTCCGTCATTAATTCTTGAAATGTGTTTTACTTTTAACAAAAATTACCCAATTGTTTCTCTTGTATCATTTATTTTCAAATATTCTTTTTTTGCAGAGTGTGAAGTAGAACAATGGAGAGCCGCATGGAGTGTGCCGTTGAAGGAATTATAGAGACACAGGTGTAATTTTAAGTTTATCATATTTCTTCTTGTTAAATTTTATTACCGAGCAAAATTAGTTTGACTAGTTTGACGCTGTAGTAGTTGTTGGTTCTTGCAGTATGTTATTTAGTGATTTTAACGTGTTAGTGTTGACCTGCAGCATGTAGAAGCCCTTGAGATTCTCCTTCAAGGTGATCTTGGTAAGTATCAACTTTCTTTCTTTGTTTATTTAGTTATATAATAACCACTGAGTTGGTTCGCTATGTTGTTCGACACAATCCCTTGTAGAAAGTGAAACCCGCAATAGAATTTCTAAATACCATTATTACCATTTCTTCGGGATTTTCCTTGCAAAGTGGTATCCTTATTTAACACGCACCTTCCTCAAAGGGACTTACATATGACAAAGGTATGCTCTTTAAGTTAGGGTGGGGGAGGTTTCTAGAAATGTTCGTACTTCTCATACTTGATGGTTTTGCACTTTTGGGTGGAGGTTATGGTCAAATATCTCTATGCTTCCATCTTAACCAAAAACATAGGACCAAGGTGTGGACAATATAGAAGGTCTATTCTGTTACTAGTAAATGTCTCAACTTCGTCTTGGTCGGGTTATGATGGAGCAATTCGAGCGGAAATAAGATTTGTGAGGTACAATGTCGGGCGAGTTTTCGGTCAATTTTCTCTTTCTTTGATTCTCGATTTTTTTTTTTTTTTTCTATATTTTCCCATCTTGGGATATTGAGCTTAATAAGGCCCAATGGAGAGCTTTGTTTGAACCAGTACCTTTTCTTGAAACATACAAAAATTATTTGCGGGTTGACTTTATTGCTGCGGCTGATGGTGATGATTTACTTTCTTGGAAGGGGTCGGGTTGAATCCGGTTGAGGCCGGTGACTTTGATGGTAAAGTTTGTGCTGTTAGAAGAAAAAAGAAATTACTTACTAACTTACGGTAACATGCTATTTTAAATTAAAGTTTTAGATTTTATGCTTGTGTAATTTTACACGTTTCCCTATCTCCTATGCATTCCATTTGATAATTTTCATATTGAATGAGACACAGATGGGATGTTGCAGTGTCATCCATACCCTAGTTAGTATGTAGACACTTCCAAGCAGTCCCCGCATTGTGCATTTTTCATGGGTTTGCAAAGGGAACAGGGGGTCTCAGTGTAAGAAGGACAACAATTGAGTATACTTTAAGGATAAACGATTACCATTACTATGTATGTATGTACTTGATGTATAACATCGCTAATTCAATTTCATATTTTTGCAGGGCCCTAGGCAACCAGATGGTAAACAATGTGGTATTCATGCAATGCGCTTTATGCGAGACATAATGAGCGATCCTTCTCCTTTGCCATTGAAAGTAAATAAAATCTCTCTCATATTTTAATTTAATTTATGCTTGATATATTTAACAACTGTGTTTTTTACTTTTTTTTTTCTTTATTTTGCAAAATATTAAACTTGTTGTTTCTTATATTCCAGCTAAAAAATCTTAGCCATAAAAGGGCTTTCACTGATAAAGAGATAAATGAAGTTCGAATGGATTTTGTTATGTTCATCCAAGAATGCATTATGAACTATCCTCAAGACGAAGATGAACTATAAGGTTGAAGACATATATGTGGGTGACCGACTTTGATGAGATTAGGTTATTTTTTTCATTTGGATTTGGATTTGGATAAGGCTGATTATATTTATATGAATTAGATTGGAAATGTGTTATTTATTTCATTACGTTTTACGATTAAGTACAAATATATATTGGTTATCTAATGGGATTGGAATGTTTCAATGAAATTAGCAATATACATGAGTGTTACTTGAAATTTAATTGATCATATTTA
This sequence comes from Coptis chinensis, assembly GCF_015680905.1. Classification (NCBI taxonomy): domain Eukaryota; kingdom Viridiplantae; phylum Streptophyta; class Magnoliopsida; order Ranunculales; family Ranunculaceae; genus Coptis; species Coptis chinensis. The sequence continues at coordinate 116,010,648 of NC_141458.1, read as the reverse complement.
GATATGTAGTTTATTCAGGTGTGTAGTTTATTACAGGTCCCTAATTTTGGGGGTTTTTATATATATTCACATTTTTTTTTCTTTTTTTAATAAAAAAATAATAATATATACATATCACTGTTTTATCCAAACCGTCATGACTAATGGTACTTTTTATGACCGTTAAAAAGGATGAATCCATAACCGTTTATTTAAAACCGTCACAAAGGATATGATTTGTTGTGACGGTTTTTGAACAGTTGTTACCGTTTTTTATGGTAGAGAGAGGCTAGTCTGGAACAAATATTTGTGACGGTTTTGGAAAAAAAATAAATGACTCTCACTCCGTCACGGTTTTGGAAAAAAAAAAAACAGTGACAAAAGACTTTTTGTGACTGTTTTTAACAGTGATATAAAGCTTTTTTTCTTGTAGTGAATTTTAAAAAAATAATAATAATTGAGAAGCTTGACCAACCCGAGTTGGGCTTGGGTTGACATATTTTGGTTGGGCTAGGGCTTGGGCTGAATATTATTTAAGGACCGACTAGGGCTTGGTCCTAGGCTCGGGTCAAAGTATTTGAAACTCATATTGGGCTCGAGTTATAGGTCTCAACCCACTCGAGTTCCACCCCTAATTAAAATGTAATTTATAGTATCCAAACTTTTTTTTTGATAATCAACATATATATAATAAAATAAGACTGAAGAGATTACAAATAGTCTATCGTCCTCCAAATAATTCATCAACCAACTAGGTGGCAGTGTAAGCCACTTAGAACTAGGAGGTAGATTTTGCCCATATAACGCTAACTGGTGAGCTACAGAGTTTGTTGATCTATTAATCCACTTAATACTGATATTATCAAAATTTACAAGAGTTTCTAGTACATCTTCAAGTATAATCTTTGAAACCAAGAAATGCTTGATGCTTGTTTGTCCAAAAAGTTGCATACATCTTTCACATCCAGCTCTACTTCCACTGATGAGCTGAATTTCCGACACCATTGAATTCCTGTAAGTGCCCCTTGACATTCTGCTTCTTCCGTAGTTCTGCCCCTCCCTCTGTCTGTTCCTGCTGCAATGAAGCATCCATTAGAATCTCTAAGTACATAACCAATTCCAATGGGGTGGGGTATATTTTTCTTAAAGTTGGCATCAACGTTCAATTTTGCCCACCCTATACGTGGTGGTTTCCATCTTTCTAAAGGAACAGGTTGAAAATTTACAAGATTAAGGTCTAATCCAACTTCCAGGGCATTTACAAAACCCTATACTAGTCTATATACATGTGTCCAGTTAGGTTTCACTACTACAAAAATACATATTAGCCACGGTTGGCAAATTTGTATAAACCACTGTTTTCCCAATAACAGTGACTAATAGTCACTTACCACGGTAAGGATATCTTTTCTAATTTTGGTACAAACAAATACCACTGTTCTTGCAAAACAGCGGTATACAGCACGCCATATACCACGGTGCAAGCCAATACGCCTATTTTGTTTTCTCATATTTATATACCCCACTGTTTCTACAGAAAAAGGTGGCTAATGTTTTCGAAAAAAAATTATACCGTAGGTAAAGCAATATACCAAAACCCCACTCCCTTTAAAAAAAAAAATAACAAAAAAAAAAAAAAGAAAAGGGGAAACCGTCTCGCACTAAAACTCTCTCTTTTCAACAGAACACTTCCCAACTAGTTACCAAAAAATCAAAGAATTCTCAACTTATATTGGTTTCAAGTATTGATTTTGTTCATCTCTCCCCAATTTCGTGTATCAGGGTATTTGGTTTTCTCCCCCTCTCTCGATTTTGGCTGTAAATTTAGTGGTTTTGCTTTATATCGTTGGTAGATGTTAATAGGGTTTTCTAAAAATGTAATTTTCTTCTCCAATTTAAGTAAAGCCCAGAATCGTAGTGATTTTTGTATATGATAATTTTGATTAAAAACCTTGTTTCTCTTTTTGTGTTAGTACCGAACTTGAGTCTTGCAGCAAGGAGCGTCCGCTAAACAAAGGCTACATACTTGTTTTGGCAGTTGTTACTACTTCCAGGTAATCCTCTTCTTCTATCCCTTATGCAGGTTTATTGTTTGTTTGGTTTTGTTTGTGGTTTCTTTATCCTCTCTTCTATTAGATACTTAGAATTTCGGAAGAATAGTGTTAGATGCGTGTTTGTTGATTCATGTAGTATAATTTGTTATTATTATTAGAAAATAGATATGTTGATCTCATGTTTATAAATTATGAGAATTTGGGCATTTGGTCTATTTGTTGTGGATGCATGAACTGTCGGCAGTTAATTAACTCAACATTAGATAACGTACTTGTCATTGTTATTGTTTCGACCAAATATGATTAAAACACCAAGTGTTGATGAAAAAGACGAAGAACGTAGAAAAGTAATTAGAAAAATGATGGTGATCGGGGGAATGATGAGACTGTACCTTGCAGTTGCCTACGTACCCAAATTATTAGTAGGATCAAGTCTCAAGAACGTAGTTCTGAATGAAAAATAGTTTGGTATTTATATAGGTAGAGTAGAGAGTCCTTGTAGCTCAAGTAATCTTGTAGCCTGAGTAATTGTGATATACTATAACTTTCAACTGATAATTATCTCTTTGATAAGAAACGAATCTAGACATAAATCAACGTACATTAGTGGCAAGTCATGTGGCTAAGGTTCAGCCTTAGCCACATGAGTTAATGGGCCTGTACATTGATCCATGATATTGCGAATTGGGCTTTAGCCCTATCGATTAAACGAATAAAGTGGAGACTCCTACCAATGGACATTTGCCACGTAGGTGGGGGTCGAAACACCGCCCCTTCTTTGGCATGCGAACAAAGTTCATATGGCAAAGAAGAAAGAAAAATGAGCGGAATGTATAACGAAGTGTCGTGCGAAAAGAAATAATTGGAAAATTGACTGTCGAAAAAAAAATCGTGAATTAGCGGTAACGAAATAATGTCAAACTAACGTATATGGGACGCAATGTAGTTAAATAAAAGATGGCCGAAAATGCACAAAAATAAATAAAATATGCACAGAAATAAAATTGTAAAAAAAAAAAATCGATTGGCGAAAACTGTACCGAACGCGTCACGTAATAATACGAAATTTGAATTCGACGATGCGTGCCAACGGAATAGCGATACTTGGATTATACCGTTGAAAATTAAACGTAGGGGTAGTTTAGTAATAATAATAAAAGGTAGTTAAATATGAATTGGACTCAAAGTGTCCGGATGAGATAAGAATTGAGAGTATAGATAAAGTTGGAGTTGGAGAAGAATCTCACCAGCACTGGAAAACCCGCTCGTAATCCTATATAAGTGCTGGGGCCGCATATCCCAATCCAGAAAAAATATTGTAAGCTCATCCAACAGAACAGTCTTAGGCAAGAGAAGTTTTGAAGTCGCATAAAGCTCGTCTTCTTCCGTATTACTGCCGCTCTAGAACGCTATGTTCCGTCGCAATCAAGTACGCTCTCTCACCATCAGCTCTTCGCATATATCTCGTTTTGACACGGTAGGCTCTTGATGACTCACACTTGGGGCTCTAGAACGTCCTGCCCTTGAAAGTGGAGAAAACCTTAGCTTGACCTTGCCGATCGCCATAGCAATCCGTTCCACGGCTCACGTTATGTGCGAAACAGCAGTAGAGGGTGCGACAAAGCGTACTCCCAACATCTCACTCATCAAGCATCGCGGGAGTAGGAGATATCACCAAACACCCTTGGCCCATGAAGATTCAACCTGTCTAGGTGGGGGATTTCGGGTGGTATGAGGTAGATTTCTCTACCGACTCGGAGAAACCAGGTGTGGAAAAATGCATGGCGGTGCTGATTTTAGGTGGGTCGTTACCATCGGAAAGCGAGCATCGAAAAAAAGATAAACGACCTTACCTTGGCTTGTAAGGGTCAACATAGGTGGCGACAAACATATTAACTTTGGTTTGTTTGTAGACCCTCGAAGATCATTTGGAGAAGATGGTGAGGTGGCCATCTTGATTTGTTTTTTGGCGAAGATGGGCTCACATTCAAACTCATATTAACCAATATGATACGGTGCGGTAGCTAGTTAATAAAAGGGCACCGTGCACTGCTCTTAATATGGCCAGGTGCATCCGAACTGAAATACAAACCATGATAAGGTGTCGTGCCAGCCAAGGAGGGGCACCGTACCTGTGTTGCCTTGATCGACCCGGTTCACCCTTGTGGAGCTATTGCATCCGGTTTTGAGCTATCGACCCGGTTTTTTGCGGTAAAAACGACCGATATTACGGATGAAAGATAATCGAGAAGAAAAAAACTCAATGACGATCGGAGACTTGGTGAGGTGGAAAGAAGGTGTGATCAACGACTACACGAAACCGCGTCGATGGTCGCTAAGGAAATCTGAGAAAATACTAGGACTCAAGAAATTTGAGATGGAAGAAGTGTCACGAATTTGAAGCGAAAGTTGAAGAAGATGAAGTAGTAATGAAGCACACACAATTAAATTGCAGAAATACAATTCCGTTGAACAAAGAAATGCGCTTGATTATTGGAGTGGTGGCAAAATTACCGGGACAAATTTACCCAATATCGTTACGGTTAATCTTTACGAGGCGCACGTTTACAAAATGAATATAATGAGAAGGTTTGGGGCTCAAGAAATCTTCGCGTTGTCTGACCGAAAGCCATCTTGGCGAAAGGGTACATAAAATTTGAAGTTGAATTCAAGGATTCAAAGCGAGAACTTTTAAAGGGTTCCCAAAAGTATACACGGATGGGATAGATTTCGTACTGCTTGCGAGGGAAGTGGAATCCGACAGAGTTTAAAGTACCGAACAAATTTCGAGGTAAGCCAAAACATAAGTATTGAAAAGTGTACTACGAGTAAACTGTTGACTAACACGAGTTATTTTGTGTCTAACAGAAAATGCGAGTACACTACCAAACATTGAATTGGACAAGGAAGTGGAGAACAACCTTCGTTTCTTCTTTCATGAATGTTCTGACGAAAGATTGGTAGATCTGAGCTATTTCGATGATATTGTTGATTTCCAACACTATGGGGGTATTGAACAACAGCTCGATAGGTCCAAGGAGACACATAGTGAAATGGCGAAGAAGAATAAGATTCTCAGAAATGCAATATTTGGCAGCGATAGCGATAGTGAAAAAGAAGATGGAACGGAATTAACACAGCGAGAATTAGTGCTGAGCTTGCCAAACACAAATAGCGAATTGTACAAAAGAAGATGTTCCACAAGAAAACGGGCGAACGGAGATCAAGAGAGACAACCAACGTTACAATGTATGATGCCTCGAGGGACGAGACTACAATGCACAAAACAGCCCAGACGAAATAAAGTACATTCTCAACACAAAGAGGAAAAGGTATGTACCGTAGAAAACATATATATGTAAAAGTGTGGGGAGATGTAATATCTCGCTCTGGTTTGGTATATCTGAGGAAAAGAATGGCGGGGAAAAAGAACGAAACCGTGATACTTACAAAAGATAGTGCAGTGAAGAACACAAAGTCGATTGAAAGAAAACAAGCGGCAAAACAAAATCAGGAGCAAAGAATCCAACCACCACTGGCAAGTACTGTCGGGGTAATACTACTCATGGAGGAAAACCACAGAATCTGTTAACATAAAGTGGACCGTTGACTTTTACTATTGCGTTAGGATGGTAAAGAAATTTATGTCCGACACTAAATCGATGAAATTGGTAGATGAAGCAAAGATGTTCAAGTCTGGACGACGAAGCGAAGGTATCGCCAGAGACCACGCCAATGGAGGGGCTCGAAAAATATCAAAAGCGTGACCGAAGAACGGAGAACATCGGAGAATATGACAGAGCAGTGTCAATGATTTTCGATACTATGAACCAGGTATGATAGTATATTTTTTTTTTATCATTTATTGCAAATTTGTGTTTAAGTCTGAAAGATTGATGAAAACAGATATTTTTCACCGCAGGTTAAAACGGCGGTAGTACGGGCCAAAGAAATTCATGAAAAAGTTGCGAAGAAAAGTATCGATCCGAATGAAGTCAATGTCGTAGAAGAAATAGAGAAAGTTAAAAGACTCAACCGAAAATTAGAAGAGGCAAACAAAGCGTTAAGCGGAACCAACAGAGAGTTAGAAGACGAAAACAAAAACTTAACCGAGCGGACGGAAGAAGCCGAGCAGAGATCGTACGAAGACTTTGGGAAAGCATGTGAGATAATGGAAGAACACAAACACTTAAAAGCAGATGTGATAGAATTAAAGGCACTCGTGGCGACCAAAGATCGAGGGAACTAAGCGTCGCGTAAAAAAGCGAGAAAAAAATAACAAGCGAATAGATGATTTAAGCGGCGGCGGCCAAGATCACGTGCAAATGGCACATTGTGAATCGTCCGTAAGACAATTGACAGAGACTTTAATAGAAACGGGAGATGAACTAGAACGTGAGAAGATGAATTACAAATATTTGTACGAGTTGTATATGCGAAAAGTTTGTAAGGAATCATTGGATTTGCCCAAACCAATGATCATATGATTTTGCGTTTGTAATACCATAGAGCTAAAAATTCTTTTTGAATAAAATAAAGTATGTGTTGGCAATTGAATATCATTGTGATGTCAGATAACATACCTGTGGAAAACTGACAATGTTGTTGAATTGTATAGATGACACGAAATAGAATGAAACGCACCCAATGCTAACTTTAAGCTTGCAAAATTAGATTGAGCGAAAAAATGCTCCGACGCAGAACTGACGAAACGAAACGGGATAACGTCATCAGATGTTGACATAGCGTGAGTAACCGACTAAGCGAGCGTAAAATCGTTCAATTTAGATTGACGAAATTAAACGTGGTAATTTCGTCATATTTTGCTCGGGCGATATTAAACACTAAGCGGCGTAAAAGCGTTCGACTTAGACCGATCTAAATTAAACGCGTGGTAATTTCGCCGGATTTTGTTGTAGCGATAATACGACTAAGCGGCGTAAAAGCGTTCAACTTAGACCCGACGAAATTAAATGTGGTAATTTCACGGCCGAGTTTTTGTTGTAGCGATAGTAGCGACTAAGCGGCGTAAAAGCGTTGACTTAGGACCGGCGAAATTAAACGTGGTAATTTCGCGATTTTTGTTATAGCGATAATACGACTAAGCCGGCTTAAAGCGTTCAACTTAGACTGACGAAATTAAACGTGGTAATTTCGCCAGATTTTATTGTAGCGATAGTAACGACTAAGCGAGCGTAAAAGCGTTCGACTTAGACTGACGAAATTAAACGTGGTAATTTCGCCAGATTTTGTTGTAGCGATTATAAGGTTCGCTAAAACCAAAATTATACCATTGGAACTGAAGTGAAAGAACTGCTTCTTTCTTGATTATCGAGTCTTAAAAAATGCAAAGATAACAACGAAAAATACATGCCTGAACTGGAAACAAAATATTGTATTATTTTATTTCTCCAGGATAACGGAAAAACACAACTAAAATCTACTTATAGAACTTGCGCAGATGAAACGTAGTCCACGGCTTATCGAGAACATTCTCATCTAAATCTCGGAGAAAATAAGATCCTTTGGTGGCAGGGCGATCTATGATGTATGGACCTGTCCAGTTTTCTCCAAATTTACCGGAATCTATCAACCTCGTCTTTCGACAGAGTACCCAGTCATCTTTCTCAAACACTTTAAGTCGAACTTTCTTATCATATTTTTGTTTCATATCAGCTTGATAACGAATTAACTGTTGAAGACCAACCTCTCTTGTCTCATCTATCAAGGCTTTGGATTGAGCAAGTGCTTGATCATTCGACTCCAATTCCACGTTAGAAGTTCGTGTGGTTGGTGTCATCAACTTTGTAGGCAAGACCGCTTCCGTACCCGTAAGCAAGATTAAACGGAGAAAATCCGGTTGAATGTTTAGGTGTGGTTCGATAAGCCCACATAACGCAGGAAGTTCCTTAACCCAATTTCCTTTGGCCCTGTTGAAGTCGTTAAGCGAGCATTGCAAGAATGGATTTGTTAGTAGCTTCCGCTTGTCCATTAGCGAGGATGGTATGGTGCGAGAAATTGTGATTAATCTTCAAGTCAGAACAAAATTGTCGAATTTCTTCAGTATCAAATTGTTTGCCATTGTCGGAAGTCAATGATGTTGGAATACCGAAACGACAAACAATGTCTCGCCATAAGAATTTTTTAACATCCGAAGCATGGATCCGGGCTAAGGGCATAGCTTGACCCCACTTGGTAAAATAATCGATTCGAGAAAGTAAGAAACTAACACCGGGGAGCTTCGGAAGAGGACCGGCGATGTCAAGACCCCACTTTGCAAACGCCAAGGGCTCAAGATTGGATGAAGTTTCGTTCTTTGGAAGATTTCCCATATTAGCATATTTCGACAAGGAACACACTTCTCGGACAAACGCTTAGCATCCTTTTGCATGTGGCCACCACCCGATATCCTTGTGTCATTGCTCTATGGCGAGACTTACGCCCGGAGTGGTTCCCACATAGGCCTGAATGAATTTCCGCCAGAACGAGCAAACCTTCAGCTCTGCTGAGATAATGAAGCATAGGGTTAAGACTTGTGCCTTTGTCATAAAGTTGCAACAGACTGTTCGAAGTCGATATGAGACAATATTTCCAAGCATTGCGTTTGACACGATCACCCACTTTATGATCGGGAGGCAAGATGTGGTCATATAAATATGTGATATAAGAAAGACGTCAATCATCTTCGTCACAAGGTGTAAGTAGAAAACTTAGCTCTATATCAGGAACCTCTGGAGCATTGTCAGCTTCATGATCGTCGTCGGTATGGACCGAGACAATATCATTGACATGATCATTGTGGTCATCTGATAGCATAAGTTGTGGATCAAGCGTTTTCTCTGCAATGATAGCTTGATTATCAAGATCACGCTTGCGCTTCCGAGTCAGCACAGGAGATATCAAATTGGCATGACGTGATTCCTCAGAAAATGTCTTGATGAAAAAACAACTCTGAGTGATGTACATATCGCGCACATCCTCGATGGACAGATCGATACTCGATTCCTTTTGAAATTCAATGGTAATCTGGCGAGGCTTATCTGACTTAACTGCCGCGGATAAATATGCGAGAGAATCCGCATGTCGCACGTCATGACGCGGACGCTGCACAATACTGATAGAATCAAAATTTCGAGCAATCCGATGAATTAAGTCCACATAAGCCGCCATTCTATCGTCACGAGCTGCATACGATCCACCAAACTGGCTAGCGACTAACTTAGAATCTGTGAATAATTGTAGCTTAGTCGCCCCAAGTGAGTGAAGAAGCGGTCAAGCCGTAAAAATGACGACTTCATTACGGCCTCATTATTTGAAGCGTCAAAACCTAAACGCGACCGACTTCTCAATTTTTTCTCCATTCGGTTACAAGATTACACACCCAATACCGGAGCCATACTTATTATGCGAACCATCAGTGTAAACAATCCAACAATCAGCAGATACATCTGATAAGTTTGGCAAATCATCATCCCTGAGAGGTAATGGCGTGTTGTCGACGACATTCTCTTCGTCTAGTAATGTGTCAGACATAAGAATATCCTCAATTGGAAAATCAGCCATTAGGGAAGCCAAAGCTTGTCCTTTCTCACGGTGGCGAAGTTTCAAACACAATGCTATAAGCTTAAGGTAACTTTCCCATTTCGCAAGGCGAATTTGATTCCCGAAAGCATTACGAAAAAGCTTTTCGTGATGGATATTCCGTATAAACTTTGACGACTCGTCCTTGGAAATAAGGTTTAAGACGTCGGGAAGCATGAACCAAAGCCAATGCAATTTTCTCCACTCAAGAATATCTTGTTTCAGTAGTTGTAAGAGTCTTGCTAACAAAGAATATAGGACGCCCATCGCCACCGTTGACAAATAAGACGGCACTTACGGCATGATCAATGGCAGCTAAATACAGACCTATAGGCTGCCCCGTTGCTGGACTGGCAAGAACTGGAGGTTGGACTAAGTATGCTTTCAAATGACGAAATGCAAGTTCACAATCCTCCGTCCAAATTACTGCGTCTTTCAATGTTTGGAAAAAAGGACGGCATCGATCAGAATACCGAGAGATAAAACGATTTAGGGCAGCTGTTTCGGCAGTAAATTGCTTCAACACAACGGGTCATCTCTTGCTTCAAAAGACCCACCAAACTGATTGGCTACAAGGCGAGAATCCGTGTATAACTGGAGCTTTCGCGCCCCCAGTTTCAAAGCTGTTCTCAAGGCACAAACGGCAGCCTCATACTCCGTTATTTATTTGGCGAAGCCAAGTCGCCACAATTTCTCAATCTTCTCCGCCCGGGTTTAACAAAACGCATCCAATTCGGACCCAGATTTATTATGGGAGCCATCTGAATAAACAATCCATAGGTCAATTGGATTAGGAATTACGCTTGCAAGTTGGTCTTAAAATTAAGCCCCAGTTATTGGTGGCGAGATCGTCTTCCATAGATTCTTCTTGGCGCAAGAAATCGTCAATAGGAGAATCATCAATCGAAAATCAGCTATCAAAGAAGCTAGAGCATGTCCTTTTTCGAGAGTAACGACTTTCAAAGACAATGCTATATGCACTAAGATAACTTTCCCATTCGCTAATCTGCTTGATTCTTGTGCATTACGAAAGATCTTGCGTAAAGGGATACTCAAGATAAACTCGACCAACCTCCCCGAAGTATGGTTTTAACCGACGGCGGCATGAACCAATGCAAGTGCCATTTTTTCAATCTTTGAATAACGAGACTCAGCTCGGTTAACGCCTTACTAATAAAAAGCGGGTCTACCATCATCGACGAAAAGAAACAAAGACTAACAGAGTTGAAGTTGTAGCCGCCGTACATGCCAATCGGTTGACCCGTTGAAGGACTTGTCAATATAGGAGGGATCGACCAAGTATTTCTTCAATTTGTTGCAATGCCATCTCACAATCAATGTTTCAAGTTGCGCCCCCTTTAAAGTCCGGAAGAAGAGATGACAACGATCGGAATATTTAGAAATAAATCTATGAAGAGCGCAAAGACCGACCCAAGAAGCCGTTGAATTTCCTTCTTATTTTTGGTGATGGCATATCAATAACGGCATCGATATCGATCGGGGATTAGCCTCAATACCTAACGAGTCATGAGGTATCCCAGAAATTTTCCGGAAGAGAGGCCAAAAGAACATTTGGCGGGATTGAGTCTCATGTTATACTTGTTAAGTCTATCAAAACAAGTTGAAGATCGGAAAGATGATCACCGGTAAGCTTCGATTTAACGACTATATCATCAATATAAGCCTCCATTATTATCCCGGCCAGATCGGAAAAATTGTATTGACAAGCTTTTGGTAGGTTGACCGGCATTTTCAGACCAAAAGGCATACAGTGTAGCGAGAAAATGCCTTGGTCGGTAATGAAAGCGTGAACTCTTAGTCATCAACATTCAAAGAGATCGGTAGTACCACGAAGAAGCATCCATGAAAGATAGGCGTTGGAATCGAAGTGGCATCCACTAGTTCGGAAATTCGTGGCAATGGATACGGATGAATCGGACAAGTCGCGTTAAGGTTTGTAAAGTCAATACAAATTCTGATTTGTCCGTTCTTTTTGGCAATGCGGCGACATTAGCAAGCCATTTCGGTAAGTAACTTCGTCGGATAAAGTTAACCGCAAGTAGTTTATCAATCTCCTCTTTAACTTTGAGCTTCCGATCAGGTGCCATTCTTCTTGGTTTTTTAACCGGCCGAAACTTGGATCAATGTCAAGTTTATGACAGCAAAAGGGTCTATTCAGGCATTTCATCAATTTTCCAAGTTTAAGATACTTTATTCCACAGAAAAGGGAAACCAACTCTTGTTGTTCTATGCTCGAAAGTTCACCGGAAATAAAGGTGGTTTCTTCTCTTTGAATCTCCTACTTGCACTTCCAAAAGTCGATCCATCGTCGGGCGTGCCCTTGCACATGAGCCTCAATATTATAGATGGAGGGCACGCGCTTTGGTAATCAGAGCGTAACTCAGGTGGGCACTTGCAAGGATCGTATTACCTCGAACTTCAGATTTTTATAGTCATCCATTGCTTTGTCATGACAGAATGGGCAGATACCACGGTCACTACTTAACCTTGCAAATATGCCCGAGAATGGGAACTTGACACACCGATGAAATGTGGAGACTACAGCCCCCATGGAATGTATCCAATCTACGCCCAAAATGCGTTATAGTGGGATCGACAAATCCATCAATAAGAAATCGAGCTCAACTTCTTTGTTCATTAATTTGATTGGTAAGGTAATTCTTCCAACCGCTGAAGATGTTGTCCCATCAAAACCGATGATAGGATTGTCTTCGGCGATGATCATACCCCAGCGAAGTTGCATCCGAGAATAACATCCATCGTAAATGACTGGAGGTGGCCCCCGTGTCGATCATTACCCGTTGAACACGAGAAGCACCTATAGACACAGAAATTATAAGCTGCGTCATAGTGAGGGGTGATATACACCAAGGAGATCATCATCGATTGAATCGAGGAGGGCTCTTTCTAAGTCTCGGTGCGGATTCCTTTGACAAAATCGACTTTGTTGATACGGTTAAATTCACCAACATAACTAACTTTCAAACGCTTTTGATTCTTACTCGACTTTTGGAAAGAGACTCAACATGAGAATGGGAGACATTAATGACATGCTCATAAGTTGCAAAGAACCACTGTTGAGAGTTTTAAGTAAGATATTCGTTCAAAAGTCCTTTCTCCACTAATTTCTGAATCCGACCGGAGAGCGACAAAATTCGTCTCATGGCCATAGTCATTATGGAATTTACACCACAAGGCTTTGTCCCTTTGTCTTTGGTATCTTCTCGAAAGTGGATACGGCGTGGGAAAGAAGATTCCCACTTTTCAACTTCTCATATATACGTAGTACTTGGCATTGAGCGGGTCGGTTTTAGCTCAAGTAGAGTTTTTCCATCACGCATTGAAATTGACTTGCTTCACGATTGTCATTCTTTCCATCGTTATGTTGTTGATCCGATCGGTTCTTGTTTCGGCTTAAAATTTTTGCTTTCGGAAAAATCTTTACTCGAATATCTTTGTCCCTTCTTTGCTTTTCGCCCGATAGGTTTCTCCTCGACACGGATGTGTTGTTCAGCCCTAACATACGATCGTGATCGAAGTTTTAGGGACATCTTTAATTAGAGAGTGGTAAAGATCCCTTTACAATGAAGTTCGAACTTCTGTCTCTTTCATAATATAATGCTTCTTTAAAGGCTAAAAGAAGCATCCCATCGAAAACTTCGGAACATCCGCTGCCTTTCGAACCTAGTAACAAAAGTCACGTGAACTTCGTCCACGTTGTTGCTTGATGTTCGTAAGTGAGTCGACATCCTTTGGCCTTGCAATTGTGGCGGAAACGATTAACAAACTGATTTTCTAGTTCATTGAATTGGTGAATTGATCTTGAAGGCAACTCACTAAACCCGGTAATGCTTCTCCCTTTAGAGTCGATGGAAAGAGCTTACATATGAGCCGGATCATCTCCACCCCATAACACCAACTTATTTTGAACGATAGAACATGCAAGCCGGGATCTCCTTCCACTCATCATAAAGTTCAAAATCGGGTTGTTTGAAGTCGGGATGGTGGTAAGCTTCTTGAATGTCGACCTAAAAACTTATCAAGCACGCCATCATCGTTTGTTAAGTTTTTCATTCTTACATCCCTTGACTCTCTATCGTTAAGTTCTTTTCGCGAATCAACTCTTTCAAATTTGTTGTTCGTTAGAGTTAAAGTATTGGCTCGAACAACCGGATGCCCCGGTCGCCGTGCCCATGTGGAGAAGGATACCTTCCATTATCTCTTATTGGAGTTAGAGATCTTTGGCGGTACGCATAATCATCTCCGACCGGTGATTGTCTTTCTATCATCCAGAACTAAATTGTCTAGTCGGTAGTCACCCTTTGGCCGGGTGGTCGGAATAATTATACCACTTCTCCATGTTTTGTTGCTTTTGCGGGATGCCCGCCTTCCCAGTCATGTTGGACATATCTCGGACGGCGATCTTCCATGAAATTGCTTTCCGAGGAGGTAAATCTTCCCTTTGAGATCGGACATGTCTAGGGTAGTAGTTATCCCCGCCAATCCAATTCTCCCATAAGTACGGGTAATAGGGTCATTACTCCTAGAGCGTGCTCTGGTTGATTGCGGCTTGAGAAATAGTACGCGTTCTTTGAGGATGACGAAGTGGATCGTCCAAGACGGTCCCATACACTGGAATGGCCTCAAGGCCCCTTCGTGGTCGCTTTGATGTTGTTGAATTTGCAACATCGCCCATCGCCTTTGCCTCTTTGCCGGCTTCCTTCTCAAATTCCTATTTAAATTTTTGACTCGTCGTAACTCCCGCTCAACCGTATTAGGGTGAATTGGGCTGTTACTATCACCTTTTCCGCTAGTTGGCGTGAGAGTAATGTCCACGCCCATATCCATGTCAACCGGAAGGATCGACATGGACGGACGGGCGGACCGCATGGAGGATTACTGACTTGTCGATTTTCTTGTTGCAAGGCTCTTTGTAACGCTTTTTGGAGAGGAGGCGGTGGATTGTTATACCGCTACGTCGAATGTTGAGAATTGATCCTACTACTAGGAGCAACTTGATTATTCAATGGTTCATGCATCGGCCGATTTGAATTTCGAGGGTTGCGATTCTTGTTAGTAGGAGGAATATGTTGACTATTTGGTCTACTTCTCGTGCTTACCATCTTGATTGTTTCACGTGATAATGAATTCTCTATCCCCACAGACGGCGCCAATTATGTTTCGGCAGTAAACTGCTTCAACACAACGAGAGCAATGGTAAAGAACACACTAAGAAACAGAGGAATTTGATGTTGGGGGAGATGAAACTAAACCAAATAATGGCTGCCTACGTACCCAAGATCTTTCTCTAGGGATCAAGTTTCAACGTAGTTCCTTTATGAAAAATAATGTGGTATTTATATAGGTAGAGTAGAGAGTCCTTGTGGCTCAAGTAATTGTGATAGAATATAACTGTCAACTGATAATGAATTTGGACATAAATCAATGTACATTAGTGGCAAGCCATGTGGCTAAGGTTCAGCCTTAGACACATGAGTTAATGGGCCTGTACATTGATCCATGATATTGCAAATTGGGCTTTAGCCCTGTTGATTAAATGAATAAAATAAAGACCCCTACTAATGGACGTTTGCCACGTAGGTGGGGGTCGAAACAGCAGCCAAGCGTCCTGTAAGTCGTTGAATTTCTTTCTTTGACATCGGAGAAGGCATTTCAAGGACAGCTCGAATCTGATCCAGATTTGCTTCAATTTCGCGTCTAGTCATCATGTATCCTAAGAATTTACCAGATGATAAACCGAAAGAACACTTTGCCGGATTCAAACGCATGTTGAAATTGGAGAGTCTGTCTAAAACAGCTTGCAAATCAGTAAGATGATCAGGTGCTTTTGTAGATTTGACAACCATGTCGTCGATGTATGCTTTGACTGTCTTTCCAAGTAGGTCAGAAAAAATAGTGTTAACTAGCTTTTGATATGTGGCTCCAGCGTTTTTCAGACCGAAAGGCATTATATGGTAACAGTAAATGCCTTGGTCCGTAATGAATCGATGAACTCTTGGTCCTCAATGAATAACGGAATCGATGATAACCGTAATAAGCATCCAAAAAGACAAACGATGAAACCGGATGTTGATCGACCATTTCATATATAATGAGGCAATGGATACGGATGAACCGGACAAGCCTTATTGAGATTTTGTGAAATCGATACAAACACGTAATTTGCCGTTCTTTTAGGCATCTGCGACAACATTTGACATCCATGTTGGATAAGTCACGAGGCTTTATAAAGTTAACAGACAAAGAGACGGTCGATTTCGGCTCTTTCACTTTCATCTTTCTATCGGGGCCATCCTTCGGGGCTTTTGTCGAACTGGTTTTGCATTAGGATCAATGTCGATTTATG
This sequence comes from Coptis chinensis, assembly GCF_015680905.1. NCBI lineage: Eukaryota > Viridiplantae > Streptophyta > Magnoliopsida > Ranunculales > Ranunculaceae > Coptis > Coptis chinensis. The sequence goes on along the minus strand of NC_141458.1, from coordinate 115,994,646 downwards.
ACAAGCCTGAAGGATCTATACCTGCATTTGCTCTATTCGCCAAGCAAACACATGATTATTCTTCCGCGCGAATAACAAAATAAGCTCTTGTCTCTCCTCTTCTGGAAGTTCGGCTGAAATAAAAGTAGTCTCTTCAGGGAGTTGGCCAATTTGAACTTCTAAAAATGGATCGATGTCGGGGGGCTTTCAACATTTCTATTGGCGAGTAAACCAAGGTCCCGGATGTCAGAATTGCTATTTGACGGCGTTGAACTCGAGAATAGTTCGTCCAACAACTTCGACTTCTTATAATCATCGAGAACATTGTCGGCAAATTAGAGATGCCGGTTGATCGGCCGCAAGACCTTACGACTTTTTATTGAATGGGAACTTGATGGCTTGATGATATGTTGAGACGACAAATGCCACACCCAATTTCGATGAATTCGAAAACATTATTTGTCCCCGACTCTTCGATTCGAGAGGTGTGACGACTCTCCACTCCCAAAACCCATAAACAGCTTTTTAAAATTTATGGATAATTAAAACCAATAAAAATTTTAACTTAAACAACAGTCATCTTCATTACAAAATTTACAAATAAGATTAGGTTACAAATCTCTTTTCAATAACTCCTTATTTAAAATTACAAAAGAAAGTACAAATACATTGTCTAGACCGAAAATCTATATCACCTTAAGGGAAAACAAAATACATCCCGAAATGCAATGCTAACGCAAAACCACAAGCGGTGTACCTAACCTTCTTCAACACTAAACCTGTCAAAACTTATCAACTATGTTCATTGAATGAACACACCCGATAAGCAAACATGCAAATCGGGTCAGCATTATAAACAATGGTGTGAGTAGCCCTAAAAACAACATATACTTTTACAAATATAAAAACAATCCACAAGGCGCTTAGTTCCTCCACCGAGGTGCCTTAACTTTCAATCCACACATACAACATCCTTAAGAATAAAAATTTAGGTGTAGTTCCTCTACCGAGGCTCTTTTAACTTCCCACTAACCACACAACAAACTATCGCGATCATAAATAAGGCATGTAGTTCCTCCATCGAGGCTTTTAGGTTTTAACTAAACAAATAACCAACTAAACATATTACCATAATTAGATTATTTCGGGCTTTCTTTGCGTGTCCCTAAAATTCACGTCGATCTATGTCTTTACCTAGTTTCCGGCTACCACAATCGCTACCCAACGCCGAACATGTACATCCACATGCCTCCCTTTACATAATGAGCCACCGGTGCGTAACCACCTCGAAATGGGGATGCGCGACCGTGTAAATCCTCACACGGAAGCCAAATCTATGTAAGTAATGCCACTATTCGCATAAAATATCGTGGCGTCATCATTCTATTTTCTTGAACGGAATAATCAAGCCACTATTCGGCTATGCTGGAGGGCCATTCTTAATTAAACGAAACGCCGGAAGGGTCAAGGCCATTCAGATTAACTGAAACGCCAGAAGGGCCAATCACATGAGTTGTGGTAGTCAGGTTCTAGGATTTTCGTTACGTAATTTATTCAGGTGTCATACATTAATGACTCATAATCATATCTACTATATCACGTGCAGGTCAATTGCCTTATTGCACTAAGCCACAATATATAGAAATATCTCAATTATATCTCATAGTCACTTTCATTCTTTCACGTGCCAATATATTATTGCACTACGCCACAATCCCGTGGGCAAATATTCACCGATACTATATTAGCATCTCACATATAAAATAATGGAGTGTATATACATTTCTCCCAGATATTGCATTAATATAACTATCCCAGCATATTATATCATGTCACAATGCTTCAACGTATCGCATACATCTTTATTATAACGTATTAGGAATATAATGTCTCCTAACATCTCAATATCGTCACGTGTCAAAAAATACACAACATCAATGTCAAATCTTTCTTAGATAATGACAACCAAAGTTATATAAGCTTCCACAAAGATTTTATTACTACATATGTCCATATAATATACAACACAAAACGAAGACAATTAAAAGCGGTCAAATCCACAATCAAAACCCAATATATATACTTTTACACACTACTCACGTCAAATCTAAATTAGATAATGACCAACCAAGTTATACAATATCGATAATATTTTATTACTATATTAGTCCATATAAACAAAAGTGTGAAAAACTGGAAAAGTCAACATTCCACAGTCAAAGTCAACAGTCAAAGGTCAATGGTCAAAGTCAAGGTCAACATGTCATGGTCAAAGTCAACATGTCATGGTCAAAGTCAAACTCAACCTATCCTGGTCAAAGTCAACGTGTCATGGTCAAAGTCAACATGTCCTAGTCAAAGTCAACGTGTCATGGTCAAAGTCAACATGTCCTAGTCAAAGTCAACGTGTCATGGTCAAAGGTCAAAGTCAACCGTCAAAGTCAACGGTCGATGGTCAAAGTCAAACTGTCATCGTCCAAGTCAAACTGTCATCGTCCAAGTTCGACAGGTTCATGGCTAAAGGCAAAAGTGCATGGCTCATGGGCATCGTGGGTAATAGTTTGGAGTTAACCGCCAAGCCCAAACCTTAGAACCCAAAAAGTCTAAAACCAATTTATTAATTCTACCCCACCCATTGGGATCAATGTTAAGTCCTATGGACTGGCCTCAAACAATATAGAAACGGGCCCAAAACTTTGGGATCGAATCGCTCCAAAGCACAACCGAAGTTCGGCCCAAACAAACTCATAGAAACCGCCCAAGAAAACTTAACCTAAACCGGGCCCAACCTAAACTAATAAAATCGGGCCCAACAACTACAAGAAATCGCCCAAGACAAAATAAAAGAATTTGGCCCAAACCAAACATTTAAATTTCGCCCACCTAAAACTAAAAGGGGGGTTAGCCCAAAGCCCAAACCGAAATTGTTATCGTTTCATCTTCCCTCCACCAACAAACCACCAAAACCCACCACCACCATTCCAATCGACCACCCAAACAAAACCAATCGGTTTTAACCCTTGCAAAACCCCTATAACATTAACAAAAACTAAAACCTAAAATCCTAAAATCCAAACTTCACCAAACTAGATCACGGAAATCAATCCCCAGCCATTAATGAGTTTTGGGAGCTTCCAAATGACCCCATCCATCCCTACTACCCCCAAACATCATCAAACCACCCACAACAATATCAAAACAATTCAAACCACAAAAACCCACAAAACCGATTTCCCCACCTCCAAAACTCGACCCCGACCGCCATTGCGCATTTGTTTCACGGCTTCCCACAACCCCCACTCGACCCTCATGGCCCAGTCCACAACTCAACATAAACAATAAAGTTTGAATAAGAAAAGGCGATTCACTCACGGGCCGCCTCAACAAGACGGTTTCAAAACAAAGACTGGCCTTCCTTGGCGCCATTAGCGCTGTCAGAGCGTGAACAGAGCTACCACGATTCAAAACAACAACTATAATAAAAGGCAAGATAGTTCATGGAGCTCAAGGCCTCCATTAACAGAGCTCGACTCTTTGAACCATTCCAACGGTTTTAATGAAGGGCATCATCAGTTCAACAAGATAACAAGATATTCTTCATTCAGCAGTTTAACCAAAATATAGAAATAAAACCTATACACCGATATACTTAAAACTATAACTTTCGGTGAAATAGCAAAATAGCTACTCAATTGTATGAGCAGTTCCTACGAATTTCTCCGAGTCCGAAAGCCGTCAAGGCTTCCACCCTCCGTAAATCCAAATTTTCATCTCGCCATTTCCATTTTAATATTTTATTATTCTCTGAACCCTATTTTCGAGAACAATGTGTTTATATACTTGGGTCCTAAAAACCAAGCCCAACATGCACTTCGGCCCAAAACCAGGCCCACGTGATCCCGAAGTCCAATCAATTTAATTTTAAAAATAAATAATTTAATTAATTGATTAAATAGAAAAATACGTATTTAAAAATACGGGCGTTACAGCTATACACATCTCAAAAGAATCTCGTCCCGAGATTCGGAAGCAAGGTAAGCTATACGAACAAAAACGTTGGTTATTAACTTAGAACATACACAAGAATGCACGTTGATTAAGCTTAAGCAAGATAACATGGATATTAATTATTTTTTAAATAATTCCATAATATATGTCCTCATGCCATTACAAAATCTATTACAGTTTAACTGTCTATATTAAAACAAATTATTACTGTCACTCAAACACAAGACAAATATATCATATCTTTTTAGCATGCAATTTCTTGACACGAAAGCGGACTATCTGAAAAATTAATATTCTACTTAACTAATCAATAATACAGAGTAAGTTCATCCCGGCATAAAACATTATGGAGTCTTTCATTATCATGCATAAAAGAAAATTATTGTCCTAACACACTTAAAAACAAACTGTCACTCATGTCATTGATACTACAATAAAACTCTATATTTATTTTAGTCATGCTCCCAGAAATATTAAATTTTAAAACCACCCTTGAATCCTAATTCATGCTTGCAACTGGATCAAATATAGCACGTATCCAAAAAATAATTTTTCATATCCTCTACCAAAATCATATAGATTGAAACAAAACAATTAGGAATAAATACTCGAATATGCCAAAAATCATGTGAAACTAATTTAACAGTATTAATCAATCATATCATAATTTATCAGCACGAAGCACACTTATAAGACAAAATAAAAAAATCTGTTTGTTGTTGAAATACGATCATCATTATATTAAGACATCCTCTACATAAATTTCAATATAGTAAAAATATAACCATTATCACCATTATTTTAATTAATCATTAATAACTGATAATCATAAAATGAATAGTTTACCTACGAAATGAACTATGATTTCAACACGTAAGTAAACTAAAACTTAACTTTTACGAGTCTATTATCAAAGATTCTACTCTCGATGCGAATTGCACTAAGTGGAGTAGGAAGTTCGTTCCACTCCTAGTTCTCTAGCACGGATTGTTCTCTAAGTCTAAGAAATCAGTTTTTAAGTCAATGAGAGTTTTACGAGGGTGTGATTTATACTACGATGCAATATGAAAAGCAATATGTTGAATGTCACTACTTAACTATATGGAAATACTAATGTTCTTGAATCTAGATAAAGAATTAGAGGGGAATTGAATCCACCTCGAATCCAACTTAACAACCTAGTATAGATTGTCGATCTCGATTCTTACGTTTTCACGGCAAGAATTTCGAAGTCTAATCCCTAGTGTTCATGGCATTTCTACCAGGATACTAACTAGCATGTGAGGTCGCCCACCCATTCTCATGGCTTAAACACGACCTTACAGAGTGGAATAGATTCTACAACCAATTCTATACTAACCACTAAGTTTTCATCAAGGCTTCATCAACCCCCTCTAATGGAGGTTTTAGCCTTGATTCATCAAACTAACATTTCCCATTGAATCTAAACTAAACATAATATTAGAATTGAGGTTTACTTACTTAAACAATAATGAATCTAATTTAATGACTGGAATGAATTAAGGACAAGAATTTAAATTAGATCTAGAATGGAAATGACAAAATTCGAAATGGACAACTAACTATTTTATTTATCTAATCAATCAAGAACAATGATTCAAAGATTTAATCTAAAACAAGAATTGAAATAGAACTAAAACTTAATTTAATTAATAAAACTAGATCTAGAATTCTATATATTAATTTAGGTCTAACTAGCTACCATTAACAAAGAATGAAGCTTTTGTTTTTATACATCCAGATCCAAAAATCGTGCATGGGCTTGGAGTCATGTTTTGGGCCAGAGAATCAGGCCCAAAACCCAATTCTTTCGGTCCAAAAAGGCCTCTTCAGCTGCAGTTCGCTTCAACAGACTTTTCGTCCACTTCTGCTCCTCTGATTCGGTCAAGGCTTGGACCATTGGAAAGCTCTTTCCGAGCTGGTCGTTTTGACATAAGGTAGGCCCAATTCCGATGTCTGAGTCCAAAGCTATGGCATTCGGAAGTTTTGCTGACTGTTGCTCATTTATCTCGCTAAAGTGGCACAGTTCTGCACATAATGGACTTTGAAGCCTGAAATGCATAAAAACACGTAATCAGTATTAACTCTTACTTATTATTCACATAATTGGTCTAACAAGATGATTATTAAGGGGTTAAAACTACAGTTTTGGGCTCTTATCAAACCACCCCCAAACAAAGATTTTGCTTGTCCTCAAGCAAAGATGAGAAATTAGAATAAGTGACCAAAATGGAGTTCTAACTACTCTCGTTTATTTGAAAGTGCGATTGCATTGACCATATGCAACAAGGCCTTAAACCACTAGGAATTCCCTAGTGGACGAAGTTATAGCCTCGTGAGAGTTTTCGATGAAGGTACTCACAAACTTCATCTATACTACATCTTCTGACTAAGAAATAAAACTATTGTTTTTCATTCATGTCTCAACTATCTATACATCTCACTAGCAAATACATAAGAATAACCCAGTCAGAACCCTAAGCTAATATATGCATAATAATCAATCATCTAAAATAAACATATAACAATGAGTAATACTATGAAATGTAATAGCAGGTCCGTTTATGAAAACTTCGAATAGCGTCCTTAAGTAGGTCCTCACATAAATGTCAAGACAAAACCACTGATTTTTCCACTCAAGTTTAAGCATACTCCAGGTGTGTGCAGGGCACACTTTACCTTACAATCTCAATGACAACAAGGAAGTCTGAGTCGATCAAACACATCCGCCACTTACTATCACACTAACCTATTCCTAATCGAGCTAGAGGTCTTTATTAGGTGTCATGGGATTAGGAGATGGTTTAAGAAGGAAGGAAATGGATATTCAAAAAGGACAAGTCTGAGATAATAGAGTCTTCATATTATGTAACTAGAGAAACCTTGTTATTTACTTTTGCTTCTACACTTTGTTTCCATCCTTAGCCATATTTTTTTTTTTTTTTTTCTTTGGCTTTTGACTCCCTTTATTCTATTTTGGAGTTTTGATTTATTTCTATTTTTTTTTTTTTTCTTTGGATGGAAACTTCTTTTCTTTATTTCTGAAGCAACTAACTAATTTTTATTTACAATGTGTTTTTTCTCTTTTTCTTTCTTCCTCATTCTATTCTCGGACTTATTCTAAAATGGGTAGGTTGATTTATTTTTTTTTTTTTTTTTTTTTTTTTTTTGTTTTGTAAGGGTAAAGGAATTGTGGTTTATGGAAGGCTAAAGAAAGGCTCAGAGGGGCTTAAGCGGAAAATAATTCATAGGTTTGAATTTCTCGCTATATCGATCCAAAAGGGCCTAAATTCTCGCTTTAGGATATGGTTTAGTGATCAAGCAAGTGGACGTGTGATTTCTCTATCCGGATTTTACTTCTCCCTTGTGTCATTTCTCAAATGTTTCACTCATATAAGGCTTTAGGCTATATTCTCACAGGATTTGTAGAATAAGTACTCTAGCCTAGATTTTAAACTTATCGCCAAACAATCATAGATACTCATGTAATATATTTATAGATAGATGCAAAGATTATTACCTACATATTAACTTAAGTTTCTAACTATTATTCGATGCAAAAGCTACATTGAGACTTCTAGATTGTTAAGAGCATGGAGAAAGAAAACAATACCAATATTCCTAAGTGTATAGCATACTTTTTTTTATTTATATTTTTGAATTTTTGAAATTTCCACTAGAAAACAAGTGCATATTATACCTATCTATATCTTAACAGATGTCTTAATTACACGTGTTTCTATGCCCCCAAAACAAGAAGCCCGCTTTGTCCTCAAAGCATTTAAATAAAGAGGGTAGGAAAAATACCATCAAGTAGCGTGAAATTCGAAACATCCGCAAAGCAAGGTTAAAACATACAAATATAGTAATATAAATAAACCGACGACGCAACTCTATAAGAGTTCCACCCATTAAGGGGTTACAGAATAAAATTGCTTGGGACATAAGCGCACACTAACTTAACTAAAAACTTACCCGCACCCCAAAGATTTACTCGCCATCCTCCTCTTCTATATGAGGTTCTTTCGCGATCTTGCCATGCCATAACAACTTGCCACGCCTTCCGCCGTATCATCAACTAGTGCTAACCTTTCTAGTGTTATTTGGTCCGATGGGGTAAGGGGCAACCAAATGTGGTTGCAGATTCCGCCATCCCGCCAAGTCATGGCTCGGAATGATCTTACAACACGATTGGTGGGTCTCATGATTTCGACCCTTTCCCAACTCTATGTATCGCGGTACGTAATACGGGTAGGCAAGCGCATAAAGGCAAACAAAATTCAAGACAGGCATAAGAAGGTACTTATGCCTCAAGGTATGGCCTCGCCAGAAAGTAGCAACTAAAACTCGGGGAATGTCATACCGACGACGCCCCTCACCTAAAGCAAGGAAAACGTCACCGGCCGATATTATTGGCAAGAGTAAACCGCCGTTCCTAGAATGTTCATCATGATGAACAACATGGTTGTGCCTACATTCACCGATAGGCTACTCAGGCGATGTTATATTGGTCTTTGTCCATGATATTGAAACACCCTCCCCATAATACTCATGGAAATAGGCATATTCATATAGGTATGAGTTATCCGGTCATATATCCCCGTGTGCGGTGCATGTGGTCGTAATGGCAATCCTTAAAACCAAAGCTATCAAGTGCTTTATCGAATTCCATAGTCGTGCCATCAAAAGCAAGGGAAAATTTTTGTTCTCCTCTTGGGTACAAAAGAAAGTAATATTATTATAGAAGAATTCAGTTAGCTTTGGTGAAAAACAATCGTCATCACTTACCGTAAGATGTCGCCATCCTAATCGCGACGATCCGGCCGCTGAACGATGCTCCATAGGTATCGGTTCCCATCAAGTCCTCAAATGACTGCTCAGAATCACTATAGAGGTGTCATCTCAAAACTACTCAGAGGGCATACCGCTAAAAACGGAAGAAACCTCGGAAAAATTTGAATTTCCTGTTTACGGAGGAGGCGCTGGCCTTCAGATAGAGCGCCGAGCCTTCGAGGTTTTTGGAATTACGGTTTGTTTGAGGCTGGTCGCTTCTACTGGGCGTGGCGCTTCGAGGATTTTTCGATTTGCGGTGTTTGTTTGGTCGCTTTCTGGCTTGCGTGGGCGCATTCTTAAGATTTTTAGATTGACAAAGGTTGTAGGGATGAAGTCGCTGAAGCGTGAAGAAAAAAGCTGTAAATCGAAGTTTACAAGAAAAACAAGAGGAAAAAGGTTGGAGTGAAAGGTGAGAGATGATTGTGGGTTGTGAGTGTAGAATGATGGAAGTTTTAAATAGGTTCTGGGTTTCCAAAACGAATTGGCAAGTTGCCAAATTGTTTTAAGGCAATTTCCGGAAATAGAAAACTGCCAAACCCGAAACCGAAAACTAACCATAGTTTTGATTTCCTAACAACCCTGGTATCTAAACTCTCCTACATATCATGCTACCACTATTTTCAACTTTTACTCCAAGACAACCTTACGAAAGATGATCAAAATAAATTATATTAAAATAATATGAAATCCAAGCAATCTAAAACAAACAACTTAATATTTAAATCTAACTACTGAAATAAAATTCCATTAACAAAACAATAAAACAATGAAATAACAGACACAATGATGGTGAACACCCAGCGTGTGAAGAAGATGGTCCCCGAGATGGAGACCGGTTCAGGGTGAAGAATGGCTTGAGCCATCGGCTCATGGGCGACGACGCTCATGCCTCTCGGACTCACCGAGACAGACTCATCCACGAAAGTGGCACGCGTCAGAGCATCTCTATCCCGAACAAGCGCGCTTCCATCTCAGTCTTTGAGTACGCATAATCGGGCTTGGTGATTCTTGTGGATAACCTCCAAGTTAGACAAGATATCTTCCGACCCCTTTCGAAAGCATTTCAACTCTCTCGTCCGAAGGTTCGCTTTGCTTATTTCAAGTACAATTTGTCTATGTCGAATATCTTCACAGATACGATAACCGCGATCGCGAACCAGCTTTGCAAAAGATTATCATTCGCTCTAAATTAGAAGTATGACTATCAAAATTATCCTCAACCAACCATGTCATATCTTCCCTACATTATCCGACTCAACTTCTTTCTCTCGGCAGACAACGCCAAGTCTTTGGATGCATTCCTTATAAATACTTGCATTAGAATGCAATTTGATCTTAATAGGAGCAGATTTAGCGACGGCTCTAAATGAGAGCATAACCTTAGTGATCAATACGGGAAGAGGCCGTGCTCTTTCCCACCCTCTAATCACATTCAAAATTAAATCAAGGATGCAGAAATTACACTCATTCGCTTGCAAAATCCGAGAACGCGGCATAATCGATGTCCGATGTCGCCGACTTTGTCTTTCCCGAGGGCGTTTTACCAATCCACCGAAGCTGACCCGATTGATTGGTTCTCGTGGTCGTCCGCTTAACGCGAATGAGATATCGATTGTATTCACCCTCTATGACCGTGATCTCTTTCATCAAAATAGAACCGCAGATACCTGGGGTTCCCGAATGGTCGATCTAGGTTGGTTACAGCGTGATTCCTAATAGCTCAGCCAACAACCGCCTCGTAACTTCCCTCCGCGTTCCTCGCTATCCTAATGAAAATCCTATTTCCTCCCGATTCTCGCTTTCTTATAAAACTGTTTCTACCAAATCATAGTGATAGAAATCCTCGGTAATAATACCAGTCCGCTCCAATGTCTCTTAAACATCTCCCGCGTCATAAAATGACGCTTAAAACCGCTTCTGGAGCAAACGCGTTTTCCGGCAGAATTCTACGTCGTAGCGCCATTGAAGTTTGGACTGATTTGGGGTTTGTAGATGGTGGTGGATGCGAGTTTGATGAAAACTAACTAAACACAACGGTGGTGGTTATGGTAGGTACGACGGTAGGTTTGAAAAACTTGGATTGGTGTGCGTTTTCTTGGTGGAAACGGTTGGAGGTTGTGTTGGTGTTTCACAATGGGGTTGGGTGGTCTTTCTATTTTGATGTATTCTATTTTTATTTTTTTTTTTATTTTTTTTATTATTTTTTTTTATTTGGGTTGCTAGGGTTTGAATTTAAAAGTGTGTCAAGCGGTTGGAGAAGATGAAGTCGCGATTTGTTTTTGGAAAGGGATGCTGGCGCTACTGTAGGTGAGCTGAAGTTCGGCCCAAGCCCAATTTGATTTTTCGACTTTCGTCGATTTTTAGCGCAACTTCAAACTAAATTTCCCGCTTCGTTATCAGTCCGATTTTTTTATGAATGAGATATGGAAATGATCAGAGAGAATTTCCAATCCAATGATCCATAAAACACTCGATTCCAACCATGGGTGACGTATGAGAGGGTGGAAGGACGCCTCGAAGCGTGTGTGACATAAGTTATCGCTTAACTAATGAACACTAAATTAGATGACGCCAAACCCAATGAACTATACTAATGGACCTAAGCAACGAAAAGGAAGTTTCGAGCAATCCGGATGCAAGGATCGACGCCCACCCCCAAATAAATTTTAAACACAAAATTTGTTTACAACGCGTGGGGTCGTTTAAAGTCGATTCCCAAGACTTGTTGGATTGCTATGTCTATGATTTTAAGAATTTTAATTTTATTTTTATTTGTTAAGAAACACGAAAAACAATAAATACATAATTCACTCCATAGAGGAACATGACTCAAAAATCGAGAAAACATGCGGAAGTGGAAAACGGAATTATGTGAACTGGTGGACTTAGGATCCGTGCTTACGTACCACACACTCCATAGGGAGGGCCCGGTTACCTGAATGGTGCACTTACCATTAAATGGAAGTGAAAGGAAGTACACCAATGACAAGGGTCATTCCTCATATATATGGTCCCCGTGAAAAGGACTTCCTCTATATCGGGGACGAAGTTCGCGGAAAATGTTTTTAACCGCTGACCGTTAACTTGAAAGGTACCGTTGTCCTTGGGATTTACCAAGGTAATTGCCCCGTAAGGGGTGACTTCAAGAACCAGAAAAGGACCAGACCAACGGGTTTTAGTTTCCCCGGGAAAATATGTAGACGGAGTTGTAAAGCAAAACCTTTGTCCGACCACAAACTCTTTTGCGAAGATATGCTTATCATGAACACGTTTCATGTTAGCTTTATAATCCTTCGCGAGATCGTAAGAATCGCCACGGATTTCTTCAAGCTCATTTAATTGTAACTTGGCGTTTTGACACCCTTCATCAATATTGTAGTTAAGGCTTTTATAGCCCACGAGCACGGTGCTCTAATTCAACGGGCAAATGACATGGTTTCCCAAATACAAGTCTAAAGGGAGACATACCTATAGGAGTTTTGAAAGCAGTTCTATATGCCCATAAGGCATCCGATAGACGCCGACCGCCTTTCCTATCGTGGTTTATCGTTGTTTCTAAAATCTTTTGATTTCCTATTAGAAACTTCTACTTGTCCGCTAGTTTGTGGATGATAAGGAGTTGCTACTTTGTGTGTAACTCCATACTTTTTCACTAGGGATGCAACAACTCTGTTGCAAAAATGTGTTCCCCCATCACTAATGATGGCTTTAGGAATGCCAAACCTACAGAAAATGTATTCTTTAATAAAAAATACCACGGTCTTATGGTCATTGCTACGGCAAGCTAGGGCCTCTATCCATTTAGACACGTAGTCCAGTCCACGGCAACTAGAATATAAATATAACCGTGGAAAACAGGAAAGGGCCCATGAAATCAATACCCCACACATCAAAAATTTCTACTATCAAGATTGGATTTAATGGCATCATATTACGCCAGGATTCACCCAAGTTGTTGGCAATACACACGCCTTGCAATGCACTTGGGCATCCTTAAAAAGGGTAGGCCAATAAAATCCCATTATGAAGAACTTTAGCTGCTGTTTTCATTCCGCTTAAAGTGGCCACCACACTCTTTGTCATGGCGTAACGATAGAACTTCATTATATTCCCACTGGGGAATGCAACGATTTAATAATCTGATCCGCACAATACTTAAAAAGGTAGGGCTCATCCCAAGTAGTATATCTTGACTCGCCAAGAACTTTTACGCTCATTTCTTGTCCAATTATAAGGCATAACATCAGCCGCTAAATAGTTTACGATGTCCGTGATACCATGGTGATGAAAAATAGCATACAAATGCTCATCGGAAAAGAATCCGGTATGGACTCGAATCACTACTATCGCCATTTGTAAGTCTAGATAAGTGGTCGGCAACTACGTTTTTCGACCCTCTTTTTGTCCTTTATTTCTAATGTGAACTCTTGCGTGAGAAGAATCCATCGGATTAATCTCGCTTAGCATCCTTCTTTGCAAGAAGGTACCTAAGGGCTGCATGGTCCGTGTAAACTAAAGTTTTAGAACCAACCAAATAAGGACGAAACTTATCTAAAGCATAAATGACAGCTAAGAATTCTTTTTCAGTAGTTGAATAATTCCGTTGAGCATCGTTTAATGTTTTACTAGCATAATAAATAACAATGGACTTATTATCTAGTTTTCGTCCCCAAGACAAAGACTAACCTGATAGTCACTAGCATCACACATGAGTTCGAAAGGTTTAGACCAATCGGGGAGGTTGTATAATAGGTGCGATGGTTAGGTATGCTTTTAAGGTTTCAAAAGCCTGTTTACAGTTAAAATTAAAATCAAAGATTGCATCCTTCAAAAGTAGGTTAGTTAAAGGCCTAGCTATTTTCGAAAAAATCTTTAATGAAACGCCTATAAAACCCCCGCAGATGGCCTAGAAAGGCTCTAATCTCACTAACAGTCCATGGTTTAGGTAGGTCGCTATCTTATCTAGTTTGGCTTTATCTACTTTGATGCCATCACTAGATACAATATGACCTAGCACTATGCCCTTTTGACCATGAAATGACACTTTTCCCAATTTAAAAACGAGGCTCTTTTCTTCACACCGTGTCAAGACCTTTAGACGGTGTTAGACAAACATTCTGTAAAGGAGTCTCCATAGATAGAAAAATCATCCATGAATACTTCCATAAAAGCTCTACCATGTCACTAAATATATGAAGCATACATCACCGGAAGGTACCGGGGGCATTACAAAGGCCAAAAGGCATTCGTTTTAGGCATATGTTCCGAAGGGACATGTGAAGGTTGTCTTTTCTTGGTCATCAATATCAATAATAATCTGAAAATAGCCGAGTAGCCATCCGAGAAAACAATAAAAGGCATGACCACCTAGACGTTCTAGCATCCGATCTATAAATGGTAAGGGAAAGTGATCCTTCCGTGTCATAGCATTTAAACGCCTATAATCAATACTGATTCTCCATTTCATAGGACCTCGAGTGACAACATAGTCACCCTTCCCGCTACGCACCATGGTAACCCCGATTTCTTAGGAACTACATGAATGGGACTTACCCATTCGCTATCGGAGATTGGGTATATAATACCGCAAGATCGAAAGTAATCGCAAGACTTCTTCCCTAACCACCTCTTTCATGGCAGGGTTCAAGCGACGCTGAGGTTCGCGAGAAGTCTTCGCGTTATCCTCCAAATGGATACGATGAGTGCAAACATTAGGGTCAATTCCCTTAATGTCGGCTAGGGACCAACCAATCGCAGACCGATGTTCCCTAATCACCCTTATTAAACATGTCTCTTCATCCTTAGTTAACAGAGAAGATATAATTATCGGGTGACTACCATCCGGATCAAGTTGAATATATTTTAACTCCCGGGAAGAGGTTTTAAGATCGCGCGGACGGAATGTCCATTGATGTTTCATAAGTGTCCTTATTTAGGTAATGAAGACTTGCTTAGGTAGCAAGTCTTCATAATCAGTATATGGAGCAACCGACGGGTCTACAATTGGTGTGGACTCTAGGATGGTGTTGACTTCCTCTAAGTAGGAGTCATTTAGAAAATCTGAAGTTCCAAAAGAAAGGAATTTGTACATATTGTTTTCTGGGAACGTGTTGTTAAAATAATCTTGAGCTAAACTCTCGATCATGCTAACTTCCCCATCTACAGACGAATCTGGTAACTGTTTCATCATTTTAAAAACATTTACCTCGACAGAAAGATGACCAAAAGATAAGGACATCTTTCCATCACGACAATTTATAAGCGCTTTGGCAGTTGCCAAGAAGGGGCGTCCTAAGATGATCGGTACAGAGTCATTAGCAACTTCTGTATCGAGGATAACAAAATCAGCAGGATAGTAGAAATCCTGAACCTTAACAAGCACGTTTTCCACTACACCTTTAGGATACTTAATTGACCTGTCCGCTAATTGCAACGTCATTTTTGTAGGTTGCATTTCTGTGAGACCTATTTGTTTATACAAGTAATACGGGAGTAAGTTAACACTCGCCCCGTGTCTAATAAAGGCGTCGTCGCCGGTGGGAATCTCCTAAGGTGCATTTTACAAGAGGGATGGGGCGACTGTGGTCCTTGTACTTAACAATTCCATTATTTTCGGATAAAGTTGAACCGCTCCGTAAAAAAGCGCCTTTAGGTATGTTGGTCTTACGCCTAGTAGTGCACAACTCTTTAAGAAACTTAGCGTGGTTAGGTAGCTTTTAATAGCTTCGAAAAGGAAGGTTTATCGTTAGATTCTTGAAAACGTTCCTAATCTCCTCAAAGTTTGTATCCCCGTTAGCATGGCTAATTTTTGAGGGAACGGTGGTTTCGCTTCTATATTTAGTGTATGGCTCGACTTGAAGTGTAACCTTGGCTTTTCGTTTCTTAGGTTGTGGTTTAACCTGGGACCCTACAAAGTGGTAGGTTCTTGGGTTTCTATTTCGTATCTAGTTCGATATCGGTGTAGGAGTATGATGGGGTAACTATAGGCATAGTTACTTTGTTATCAACCACTCTTCCGCATTTTGGAGAGTGGTGATGGCATTTAGGTCACCTACGCATTGTAGTTTCGTACTATCAGAATTACCGTTTACCTCAAAGGTCGCGGTTTGCCGTTTTAGGGTTGGGTATTGCTTGTCCCGAAACACACTTTTGGTTGGGCTTTCGCTTGGGCTAACTATTGTATGCCCCGATTTATGGATTGTAAAATCTGTTGGTTTGATTGAGTCATTGTCCGAAAAGTTGTTGGGTAACTTGTATAAAGGCCGATACGATCCGGTTGTGTAGGTGTAGTAGTCACGGGTGGTGTGGATCGAACTATCTCGTTGATTATTTATGGGTGGGTTGTGATAGTTATTATTATTAACCTAACGATACCTCTATTGGTATTATAATTATTATAATTATTCGACCTTGTGCTTGACCTTGCGTGGTTCAAGGCTTTGGTTGTTATAATTATTATAATTCCCTTGACCTTGTCCTTGTCCTTGCCTAGGTGGAGCTTGGTTATAATTGTTTGCTTGCCTAACGTTTTGATTATTGTACTCGGAGGTGTTACTTGTTGATTATTTCTCCAACCGAAGTTGGGATGTTGTCTCCAAGGGCGTTAGGAATAGGATAGTTATTAATAGAGTAAACATTATCTTGTTTCGTGGTTGTTGTTCATAAGCTAGAGGACAATAATCGCCGTGGTGCTCGGACTCAAAACGAAATTACATGGGTTGGAGTTTACATTCATGACGGGATAGGCTTTTGTTGAGCGTAAATAGCCTCTACTTTTTTAGTTAGAGATTCGATTAGATTTTAAGTTCTCGATCGGTTTTCTTCTCAAACATACCCGCCTTTCTTGTTGAAGAAGAACTAGCCGAGCCGGGGATATCATCACTACCCCCAATTATTATTCCGTTTAGTTTGGTCTTCTAAAAATTTGTAAGCCTCCGAGGCTCCTTTACTTTAGAAACTACCCCCATTCATTATGTCAAGGACTTCTTTATGGTGGTGTAGAAGACCTTTGAAAAGGCACGAACTAACGGTGTCTTTAGCTAAGTTATGATGTGGACACTCTATAAGGAGATCGGTGAAACGATTCCATGCCCTTTAAAATGATTCATGAGGATTCGGCCGGAAAAATGAATCTTTGAAAGCATCTCATCCGTCTTTAGGGGTGGGTAAAATGTTCCATAAACAAATTTGAACAAGTTTAGCCCACGAAGTCCCGTAATTAGGCGCTTTGGGCGTTAACCAAGACGCCTTTTATCGGCTAGGGTGAAAGGGAATACCCTCGGTTTAATTTGTTCGCACCAACCGTAGGATGGTGGAATGTCGT
This sequence comes from Coptis chinensis, assembly GCF_015680905.1. NCBI lineage: Eukaryota > Viridiplantae > Streptophyta > Magnoliopsida > Ranunculales > Ranunculaceae > Coptis > Coptis chinensis. The sequence continues at coordinate 115,977,482 of NC_141458.1, read as the reverse complement.
AAGGACTTGTTCAATCCCACGACGTAGCCGATAAGGTTTTTCATGGTCTAACCCATGAAAACGGGTAACAAATTAAATATGTTTGGGGATTCAAAATCCTAATCGGTCCGCTAGAACGATGCACGATTTAGGGCTATCGCCAAGGCTTTGTAAAAGTCGGAGAGAGGTCTCTCTCTTCTTCACCATTATGTCGTATGGTGTGTGTGATAGTAGTTAGAGGTGTCGTGGGTGGTGTACTAGATAGACTTGTTTGTTGCCGCGGTAATTACGCTTGTTGTTTTTGTTTGACCGGACCTTAATCTCATGCAAGACTAAGTTGAGCTTAACTAAACATGCAACACTCCAAACAATTTCGATGTACTAGTAGAAAACCTCTAACCGGAAATGCGAGGTATGGAAGAAAGGAATACCCGATAGCGCCCTTGCTTCGCTTTATGAATAGCGTCTTCAGTACGCGTGTTCGGTGTATATATAAGAGATTAGAACACTGAAAAATATGAAAGATCAAAGTTTGAATCAAAACCGTGGAAACCGAAATTTTAAATCAAGGCCATTGGCCAAGGCCAAGCTTCTTCGGCCGAAAGTAATTTTCAGTTTACGTGTTTTAGTATGGTCGCCTTCAGTGGGAAGTCGAAGTTCCAGTGTTTGAGCTGGTCGAAAAAATGTGGCGCTGGCGAGGGTAAACAAAATTCCAAGAACTTAGCTGGTCTGCTTTCCTCTCTCCTTGGCCAGCCCCGTATTTTTTCGAATTTGTCACGCTGAAACGGGGAACCACAAGATGAAACAAACAAGGGTGGGTGGGTTTAATGGGACTTAAAAATGACTACTTCTACTATGAAAACAATGCTAAAGTGTAACTAAGATGGCAGCGGCGCCATTTGATAATCATAAAATGAGTAGTTTACCTACGAAATGAACTATGATTTCAACACGTAAGTAAACTAAAACTTAACTTTTACGAGTCTATTATCAAAGATTCTACTCTCGATGCGAATTGCACTAAGTGGAGTAGGAAGTTCGTTCCACTCCTAGTTCTCTAGCACGGATTGTTCTCTAAGTCTAAGAAATCAGTCTTAAGTCAATGAGAGTTTTACGAGGGGTGATTATACTACGATGCAATATGAAAAGCAATATGTTGAATGTCACTACTTAACTATATGGAAATACTAATGTTCTTGAATCTAGATAAAAATTAGAGGGGAATTGAATCCACCTCGAATCCAACTTAACAACCTAGTATAGATTGTCGTATATCTCGATTCTTACGTTTTCCGCAAGAATTTCGAGTCTAATCCCTAGTGTTCATGGCATTTCTACCGGATACTAACTAGCATGTGAGGTCGCCCACCCATTCTCATGCATGAAACACGACCTTCTAGAGTGGAATAGATTCTACAACCAATTCTATACTAACCACTAAGTTTTCATCAAGGCTTCATCAACCCTCTAATGGAGGTTTTAGCCTTGATTCATCAAACTAACATTTCCCATTGAATCTAAACTAAACATAATGTTAGAATTTGAGGTTTACTTACTTAAACAATAATGAATCTAATTTAATGACTGGAATGAATTAAGGACAAGAATTTAAATTAGATCTAGAATGGAAATGACAAAATTCGAAATGGACAACTAACTATTTTATTTATCTAATCAATCAAGAACAATGATTCAAAGATTTAATCTAAAACAAGAATTGAAATAGAACTAAAACTTAATTTAATTAATAAAACTAGATCTAGAATTCTATATATTAATTTAGGTCTAACTAGCTACCATTAACAAAGAATGAAGCTTTTGTTTTTATACATCCAGATCCAAAAATCGTGCATGGGCTTGGAGTCATGTTTTGGGCCGAGAATCCAGGCCCAAAACCCAATTCTTTCGGTCCAAAAAGGCCTCTTCAGCTGCAGTTCGCTTCAACAGACTTTTCGTCCACTTCTGCTCCTCTGATTGGGTCAAGGCTTGGACCATTGCAAAGCTCTTTCCGAGCCGGTCGTTTTGACATAAGGTAGGCCCAATTCCGAGGTCTGAGTCCAAAGATATGGCATTCGGAAGTTCTCACGACCGTTGCTTCATTTATCTCGCTAAAGTGGCACAGAGTTCACCGCACATAATGGACTTTGAAGCCTGAAATGCATAAAAACACGTAATCAGTATTAACTCTTACTTATTATTCACATAATTAGTCTAACAGTATGATTATTAAGGGGTTAAAACTACAGTTTTGGGCTCTTATCAATAACGTGACCTAAAAAATAACATACGCATGCATGTTTTCTTGGTAAAACAATATTATAATCATATATACACGGTAATAGTTCATCTATATACAATAATATAAGAAAGCGTGTATACGCAAGTATACACATCTCAAAAGGAAAACACGTGTATACGCAAGTATACACATCTCAAAAAGAATACACGTGTATACGCAAGTATACACATCTCAAAAAAGAATACACGTATATTTTATTATTATTATTTTTTTTTCTATTTATAATTAATCACATCTAACAAATTACTCTCTTATACTTCAAAATATTATTCATCCACCAAAGTGTACGAGTGAGGCGAGATAGTTCCTCCAAAACCGAGGCGATTAGTTCCTTACTCAGTACATCACAAAACCACCAGATAATACAGCTCATTCAATATATATTAAAATATCTCATAGTTTATTGAATAATAACATAACACTCCAATACAAAATTCACAGACATGTGGTCGTACTTAATCCATACTCCACGTGAAAATGAACACAAACAATAAAACCACATTATAGCAGCACACATCATTTTGATCCAATCCGTTAATAATTAATATATTACACATATAACCACTTCTCATATGATAAGGAAAAATAAAAGCATTCCATATGCACTCCACAAAAGTAACTAATATAAATATACACATCACACGTACAAACAAATCAAGAAATATATTGACTCTCTTTATTTCTATATCTCTTTTCATTTTCTTTGTAAAAACAAAACAACTAGCGGAAATAGTTTTGAAAATAATACTTAAACACTACCCATAAAACTACGATCCAGAATCACCTAGACTCACCTAAGTCTAAGCTAACCAAATGCTCGATACCAAACCTGTCACACCCGAATTTTCGTGCATGGGAAAAACATTATTTGTCCCCGACTCTTCGATCTCCGGGTGTGACGGTTTGGTATCGAGCATTTGGTTAGCTTAGACTTAGGTGAGTCTAGGTGATTCTCTGATCGCGGGTTTACGGGTAGTGTTTAAGAAGTAATATTTTCAAAACTATTTCGCTTAGTTGTTTTATTTTTACAAAGAAAATGAAAAGATATAGAAATAAAGAGAGTCAATATTTTTCTTGATTTGTTTGTATGTGGAATGAATATATATTTATATTAGTTTATATTAGGAGTGCATATGAAATGCTTTTATTTTCCTTATAATATGAGGAGTAGTTATATGTGTAATATGTTAATTATTAACGATTTGATCAAAATGATGTGTACGCTATAATGTGGTTTTATTGTTTGTGTTCATTTTTCGCGGAGTAATGGATTAAGTAATGCACCACATGTCTGTGAATTTTGTATTGGAGTGTTATGTTATTATTCAATAAACGATAAGATATTTTAATATATATTGAATGAGTTGTATTATCCGGTGGCTTTGTGACGCTTGAGTAAGGAACTAATTGCCTCGTGTTAGAGAAACTATCTGCGCCACTCGCATTAATTTTAATGGATGAATAGTACTTTAAAGTATAAGAGATTAATCTGTTAGAGGTGATTAGTTAGAAATAGATTGAATATAATAATAAAATATACGTTTATTCTTTGAGATGTATATACCTACAGATATACGCGTATTCTTTTGACGACGGTATACTTATGCATACGCGCCGTATTCTTTTGAGATGTGTATACTAGCGTATACACGATGTGTTCTTTTGAGAAGTATATACTTGCGTATATACGTGTATTCTTTTTGAGATGTGTATACTTGCGTATACATGTGTATTCTTTTTGAGGTGTGTATACTTGCGTATACACGTGTATTCTTTTTGAGATGTGTATACCTGCGTATACACGTTTATATATTATTGTATATATAGAGAGGAACTATTACCGTGCGTATAGTATGTGATGATTAAAATTGTTTTACAAAAAAAAAACATGCATGGGTAGGTTGTTTTCTAAAGGTCACGTTATTAATGATTAATTAATATAATGGTGATAATTGTTTTTTTAAACCAGATTGGAATTTATGTAGATGATGTCTTAATATAATGATGATCGTATTTCCACAACAAACGGATTTTTATTTTGTCTTATAAGTGTGTCGTGCCTATAAATTATGACATGATTGATTAATATCGTTAAATTAGTTTCACATGATTTTGGCATATTCGAGTATTTATTCCTAATTGTTTTGTTTCAGTCTATATGATTTTGATAGATGAATATGAAAAATTATTTTTGGATACGTGTTATATTTGATCCAGTTGCAAGCATGAATTAGGATTCAAGGGTGGTTTTAAAATTTAATATTTCTGGGAGCATGACTAAAGTAAATATAAAGTTTTATTGTAGTATCAATGACATGAGTGACATTTTGTTTTAAGTGTATCATGACACTAATTTTCTTTTATGCATAATAATGAAAGACTCCATAATGTTTTATACCAGGATGAACTTTCTCCATATTATTGATTAGTTACGTAGAATATTAATTTTTTAAGTAGAGACCTAACGCGTGTTAAGAAACTACATGCTAATGAGAAATGATGTATTTATCTTGCGTTTAAGTGACAATAATAATTTGTTTTAATATATACAGTTAAACTATAATAGGTTTTGTAATGGCATGAGGACATATTCTGAAATTATTCCAAATAATTAATACCAATGTTATCTTGTTTAAGTTCAATCAACGTGCATTCTTGTATAGGTTCTAAGTTAATAACCAACGTATTTGTTCGTATAGCTTTACTTCCGAATCTCGGGACGAGATTCTTTTGAGATGTGTATAGCTGTAACGCCCGTATTTTTAAAATATGTTTTTATCTATTTATTAATTAATTAAATTAATTATTTATTTAAAAATTCGTCGGATTGGACTCGGGATACGTGGGCCTGGTTTTGGGCCCGAGTCGGTGTTGGGCTTGGGTTTCGGACCCAAGTATATAAACACATTTTTCTAGAAAATAGGGTTCAGAGAAAAATAATGGAAATGGAGGCAGCTCGTTTGCTGGAGAGGTGGAGCGCGACGGTTCGGACTACGGAGGATTCGTCGGGTTTTAATTCAGATGAGTAGCTATTTGGCTATTTCACCGGATTTATAGTTTTCGCATATCTGTATACTGTTTAATATTTCTGTTTTACTGTTTATTATATTTGTTTTGATTTGACGTCGTGTTGTCTAGTTGGTATAACTCTAGTGATTTCGGATTTGTTTTTAAACTGTCGAACTTGGTCAAAATTGGGTAAACTGTCGAAGCTTCGACAGAGCATCAATGGCAGCCCCTGTCCGTATGCGGGTTACTGGGATACTGTGGGGGGCTAAGTGATTGCTATGGGTTGCTAGTCTGTGGTTAGCATAGAGCTGTTGGAAGCTCTCAAGAGGCGTTAATGGCGCCGAACGCCATTACTGGGATACTGAAGGTTTTGGTTTTTTTTTTGTTTTATTTGTCGTGTTTGTACTGCGATTTGGTATTGGGAGTGGGTGTATGGATTGAATGGTTTGTAGTGATGGACCGTGAGTGTTGTGAAGTGGGAGAAAGCTTGAACGGATTAATGGCGTTATCGTGTTCTTGAAGGATTTGGTTTTTGTATTTATTTTCGTGTTTAAACTGTTTATGGGTTTTTGGGAGTGGAGAGTGCGTCACACCTCGGAAATCGAAGAGTCGGGGACAAATAATGTTTTTCCGAATTCTGTCGAAATTCGGGGTGTGACAGTTTGGTGTCAAAGTTAAGGTCAACATGGCATGGTCAAAGTCAACATGTCATGGTCAAAGTCAAACTCAACCTATCCTGGTCAAAGTCAACGTGTCATGGTCAAAGTCAACATGTCCTAGTCAAAGTCAACGTGTCATTGTCAAAGTCAACATGTCCTAGTCAAAGTCAACGTGTCATGGTCAAAGGTCAAAGTCAACCGTCAAAGTCAACGGTCGATGGTCAAAGTCAAACTGTCATCGTCCAAGTCAAACTGTCGTTTCCAGGTTCGACAGGTTCATGGCTAAAGGCAAAAGTGCATGGCTCATGGGCTCATGACTAAGGTAATAGTTCGGACCCAACTGGCCAAGCCCAAACCTTAGAACCCAAAAGTCTAAAACCAATTTATTAATTCTACCCGACCCAATTGGGATCAATGTTAAGTCCTATGGACTGGCCTCAAACAATATTAGAAACGGGCCCAAAAACTTTAGACTGAACTGGCCCAAAGCACAACTGAGTTCGGCCCGAAACAAACTCATAGAAACTGGCCCAAGAAAACTTAACCTAAACTGGGCCCAACCTAAACCCAATAAAATCGGGCCCAACAACTACAAGAAATCGGCCCAAGACAAAATAAAAGAATTTGGCCCAAACCAAACATTTAAATTTCGGCCCACCCAAAACCAAAAGGGTTAGGCCCAAAGCCCAAACCGAAATTGTTACTGTTCATCTTCCCCTCCACCAACAGCCACCAAAAACCGACCACCACCATTCCAATCGACCATCCAAACAAACCAATCGGTTTTAACCTTTGCAAAAACCCCTATAACATTAACAAAAACTAAAACCTCAAATCCTAAAATCCAAACTTCACCAAACTAGATCTGGAAATCAATCCCGCCGCCATTAATGAGTTTTGGGAGCTTCCAATGACCCCCATCCATCCCTACTACCCCCAAACATCATCAAACCACCCACAACAATATCAAAACAATTCAAACCACAAAACCCACAAAACCGATTTCCCTCACCTCCAAAACTTCGACCCCGACCGCCATTGCCGCTGTTCACAGCTTCCCCAGCCCCCTCGACCACCCTCGTCGGTCCACAACTCAACACAAACAATAAAGTTTGAATAAGAAAAATTCGATTCGGCCGCCGGCCGCCCAACAAGAGACGGTTTCAAAACAAAGATCGGCTTTCTGACGCCATTAGCGCCTGTTCAGAGCGTGAACAGAGCTACCACAGTTCAAAACAACAACTATAATAAAAGGCAGTACAGTTCATGGAGCTCGCGCCTCCATTAACAGAGCTCCGACTCTTGAACCGTTCCAACAGTTTTAATGAAGGGCATCAACAGTTCAACAGTATAACAGTATTACAGTTCAACAGTTTAACTAAAATATAGAAATAAAAACCTATACACCGATATACGAAAACTATAACTTTCGGTGAAATAGCAAAATAGCTACTCACCTGTATGAACAGTTCCTACGAATTTCTCCGAGTCCGAGCCGTCGCGCTCCACCCTCCAGAAATCCAGCTTTCATCTCTGCCTCCATTTTTAATATTTTATTATTCTCTGAACCCTATTTTCCAGAACAATGTGTTTATATACTTGGGTCCGAAACCCAAGCCCAACACAGACTCGGGCCCAAAAACCAGGCCCACGTATCCCGAGTCCAATCCGACGAATTTTTAAAAATAAATAATTTAATTAATTGATTAAATAGAAAAATACGTATTTAAAAATTCGGGCGTTACAACAGCTTCCATATAATGAATCCAATCTCGGCCAAGGATGACATTGTAAGGGGATTTACAATCCATCAATATGCAATCAATATTGACTTCCTTCTGCATAAGAGTGACCGGGAGAGACACCTTTCCAACGCAATGAATAGCGGTACCATCAAAACCAACGATAGGCGCATTTTCAGGGGTGACCAAGTTATCAATAAAAGGAATATTGCGATAACACCCAGAAAACATGACGCTAGCTGAAATACCAGTGTCGATCATTATACGTTGTACCACGATACAAACCGATATCGAAGTTATCACGACAAGCATCATAATGAGGAACATGCACGCCCATTAGATCTTGGTCGATTGAAACATAATGGGTCATCTTCAATAGTCTCCGTGCGAAAACCTTCCACTAAATTGATCCCGTTAACCCGCACAAATTAGACGGATATTTAACTTTAGAACGACGAAGCAGTTTTTGAGTATTGGACAATGAATCAATGATGGCATGTCCAACCTTAATGACATTGTGATCGGTGATAGTTAAAGCTTGAGTTGTTACTTTCTTTCGCACATATTGATCAAGTTTCCCATTCTCGCACAAGCTTTTCAATTCTTCCCGCAAAAGACCGACAATTCTCCGTCTCATGACCATAATCATTATGAAATTTGCACCATAACGATTTATCGCGAAGTTGTTTTAGTGTAATAAAAAGGGAAACGGCGGAGTGAGTATACTCTTATCCTTGATTTTGTCGTAAACTACCGCGATATTTGGTATTGCCGGAGTTAATTCAAAATCAGTAAAAGGCTTTCCAGTCCCTTTCGTGGAGTCTTCTTTCTTATCACGAGGCTTCCGACCGGGTTGTTGTTGATCAAAAGTCAGATTCTTCGTTTATTTCACGATCATTGAAATCCTTTCCTTTATTATCTTTGTCACGAGAAATTGAAGTACCGTCGACTTCAACATTGATAAATTGTTGAACTCATTTGGTATAACGACGCGTCGGGGAAGATGGAATATCGAACAAGAGAGTTGTATAACCCATCTTTATCAAACAAGATAGCTTCTTTAAAAAGCGTAAACCACCATTAGATCGGATTGCTCGAAATCTCACCGCGGCATGGAAACGCCGATAAAACTACGGAGAGTTTCCTCACGTTGTTGCTTGATGTTGAAAAGAACTCGGACTCCATTTGGACGTTTGAGATTATGATGAAAACGTCTTGAAAACTTTTCGGTTAAGTCCTTGAATCGACGAATAGAGCGCGGAGGTAATTCGCTAAACCATACCAACGCTTCCCCTTTTAATGTAGAAGGGAAAAGTTTGCATTTTAAAGCATCATCACCTCCCGATAAAACCAGTTTGTTTGTGAAATTAATCACATGAAGCATAGGGCAACCCTCGACATCATCATATTTATCAAACTCTGGTTGTTTGAAGTCTTTGTTATGAGTAGCCCTTTGGACGGTGAGAGAAAATTTGTCCAAAATACCATCTTCAACTGCTAGATTTTCTAGTGTCGATTCAAAAGGATCGCTGTCTAGAAGAGCTTTTTTAATTATTTCTCTGACACGTTGAGGAGTCATCAGATCCGTATCTGTTGGATCATGATCATAGTCACGATGACGCCTATGGGAGCGAACAGAACGAGAAGAAAACGACGAAGATTCATCGTTTCCGTGTCGAGATGATTATGGATGATGGTACGTTGGGCTTTCAGTACGATAATGTTCGGAATGATAAGAACCGCGTTGCTGAAGTGTTTCACCATACTGATGGTTCCGATCATGAGTGCGATCATTATTCTGTTCGCCATTTGAATTCCTCGGGACTTGCCGAAAATTTGTAGGATCGTGGGGTGCAGTCGGACAATTATTAGCAGTACCTTGCCTACCGAGAACGTGACCAAGTGGGTGGAGATTTCTCGGCGGAGGTCGGGGAATTTGTCGCCCATTACTCTTAACTCGTTGATGGCTGTTGCGAATATCGCGAATCTCATCCTCACCACTTAAACGATCCCACACACTATTATGTCGTTGGCGTGTGTAACGTTGTGGTGTGACAGATACAACATCATCTACGAGTGGAGCGCGTCGTTTAACTTTTGAAGAAGTGCTTCTCGAGACATATGACTTACATTATCCAAGATCGGATCTTGGAGAATCGCCGAGGCAATAACCTCACATTTGAATAATTTGGCGCATTGGTGGAATGACAATATTATAAGGTATTATTATCTTTGTCACGCCAAGTTGTCCTTGACCATCATGTTCGTGATGATCGCCAAGAATCACATCCGGGACCTTGAGCTCTTCGGTATCGTCATAACTTTCGCGAGAGCGTGATCGAGGGTGTAGTATAAGAACCGCAGACGGCGCCAATTATGTTTCGACCAAATATGATCAAAACACCAAGTGTTGATGAAAAAGACGAAGAACGTAGAAAAGTAATTAGAAAAATGATAGTGATCGGGGGAATGATGAGACTGTACCTTGCGGTTGCCTACGTACCCAAATTATCAGTGGGATCAAGTCTCAAGAACGTAGTTCTGAATGAAAAATAGTTTGGTATTTATATAGGTAGAGTAGAGAGTCCTTGTAGCTCAAGTAATCTTGTAGCTTGAGTAATTGTGATATATTATAACTTTCAACTGATAATTATCTCTTTGATAAGAAACGAATCTAGACATAAATCAACGTACATTAGTGGCAAGCCATGTGGCTAAGGTTCAGCCTTAGCCACATGAGTTAATGGGCCTGTACATTGATCCATGATATTGCGAATTGGGCTTTAGCCCTGTCGATTAAACGAATAAAGTGGAGACTCCTACCAATGGACGTTTGCCACGTAGGTGGGGGTCGAAACAGTTATCTCTGGTGCTTTGAGGCTCTTGGGAAGCAATGATTTAGGAAAGCTAGTCCGGAAAAACCCTCAAGTTTGTGATGTGTGTATGTAACGGAAACAGAAAGATGGAATATTGTTTTGCTTTGGTTGCGAAAGATAGATTCTACGCATTCATTGGAATGTGGGAAACTTAATGGGTTTCCATGCTTTCTGAAGGATGAGAATTATATGGCCACGATTTTAGGTGACTGATTCAACTTCTTAATTATTTGTCATCAGCCCAAGAATGACCTTTCACTGCCAAAAGTCAGTACCCTTTTTTTAAAATAAGTACAAAAATCAGTACACCTCATCTCCCTGTTGAACCAAGATTATATGTCATTAATAAAGCCTTTTTTACCAATCAAAGTGGACACAAACAGAAATTTGTTTCTCCAAAAGCTTGCACCAATAATTTGAGGGAATACAACTTCAAATTTAACTCGTATATTCACCAGGATATGATGATCTCCATGGTTCATCAAATCTCCAAGGAACATCCTCCAAAGTCAACCTTAAAGAGTCTCATTACCTCTTTAATTGAATTTTTTTGTGGTGTTAGAGCTATTTTCTATTTAAAATTGATCAAAAAGTTAATTAGGCAGAACTTCAGTAAATGCTGACAAATATTCAACGATCGAGGAATAATTTGACATCCTTATTCTGAGTGGTCAGAAAACAAAACAAGTTATAGAGGCACTAACATAGCTAGCTAGGTTCTAAACATCTGGTTGTTCCTGAATTATATTGCAAATTTAATTAGTTCTAAAACCAAAACATCTGAAAACTTGACAATCATCTTCTTGATCAACCTTATGCACTAAAAGCTCAAAGCTCACGTGTTGATTCTTATCACAAGGGGTCAGTCACAAGGATATGCACACATATTTTATCAAGAATTAAGAAAAAATAATTTTGTAAGGTAATTACAATACATACATAGTGCTAGCGTCTGATTACCAATAGCCATTGTTAGTTACACCATATTGGTTATCTCATTGATCGATTTAGTCGTGGCTCTAATTAACTAGGAAGATGAGTTTGAGATTTCATATAATACCACTGAATATTTGAAACTGTACACTTCTAATGACACTGACCGCTGCATCCTTCCATATGACAAAATGAGAAATAGGTTTCTAATTAAAATCTCTAAATGTGATTTTAGTGCCAAATTCATTTGGCAATGAAAGCTACAACTTTGAATTTTCAATGTTTAGTCATATGCTAATTTTCAATGCAAAGTTAGGGGTCTTGAATATTATGATTGCTAGGAGTTTCTTATATCACTAGGTAGAATGGCATGTGCACTGAACTTTTCTGAATACTATACTTGGAACTTGTAGAATCAACTCTGAATTTTATAGCCTTTATCTTATACTTTTTGCGCGCGTAGTTTGATTAGTACAAGGTTATACTATTGTTTGCATTTGCTTTAACCACCCAATTGAGCCCAAATTTATGAATTGCGTGATTTTATCTTGCTTATTGACCTTTTGTTTTTTCTTGTGTATGTAGTAGTCGCGTACTAAATTTCTGACATTGGGTATGGATAAGACTTAGATGTTTATGGATGGACTATTTGATGAATACGAGGAAGGGTCGAGTATTTTATAAAATGTGCTGAGATGTCCATGCCTTAATTATGGGAACCACCTTAATAAGGTTAGAAGATCTACAAAATTTTATTATTGGTGTTATTATAAATTTTAGATATTCATCTTTAGTTTTAGTAATTATGATTGTGTCTTTTCTTTCTCTAAGATTCTTTATGACAAATTTGTGAGTTGTCGTGATGTTGTCTCCCTCATGAAACAAGCTTGGGGACTTCTTCTCACTGAAGAGAATGATTGGTCGAAGTTTATGAGAGGAAAATACACAAAAAGTCGGGCACATAGACTCCGATTACAAGACCTCGACAGTTTGGGGTGGGGCATTAGTTGGGCCCTAAAGGAAATGACCGAACTTCATGGATGGGTAGTGGGTAATGGCTCTTCAATACTTACTTTTCGTTTACAGAGAAACACGGAGAACCATTTTACTACCTACTTTCGTTTCACTACTTAATTTTGGGATGTAATAGGTGGGTACACATATGATGTTACTCACACTAGACAACTTTTACTCTTCATATTCTTTTGTCTTGTAACCTTTCATTTTATTTATTTAATCAATTACCTTTTAGCAAAAAAAAAAAGGGCATGAGCAAACTCAAATTATTATAGAAAACTTGCAGAATACAAGTGGAAAGAAAATTGTTCTTATCCTTTACAAAATTCAAGGTAAGGATACTGTCTGATGTTTTTAGGGTTAGATAGACTTACCCCCCCCATTACTAGTTATCAATTAGTGTTATCCCCTTTTCAAAAATATTAGTGATACCCCCATTTGTAAGATCCAACGGTCGATTTCTTCATCTGAAAAAAAAAATCATCTAGAGAGCCGTTGGATCTTGCAATTGGGGGTATCACTAATATTTTTTGAAAAATGGGGGTGGGGGTAAGTCTAACTAACCCATGTTTTGTCATATTCATTGGAATTCATACTATAGTTTTAATATCTTTTATTTTTCAACTATACATGCCTGATTTTTTGTAGTGGACATTGGGTTTTGATTGTCATTAATTTATCGCGAATGACTATTAATTGGTTGGATTCGATACATAGTCTACCATCTAGCTAATGATATAGATATCTATTTTAACAGGTTTGTCATGAGTGTGTATGTATATGAAATAATTAGATCTTGCAATTGGGGGGGTATCACTAATATTTTTGAAAATTGGGGTGTAAGTCTAACTAACCCATGTTTTGTCATATTCATTGGAATTTATACTATAGTTTTAATATCTTTTATTTTTCAACTATACATGCCTGATTTTTTGTAGTGGACATTGGGTTTTGATTGTCATTAATTTATCGCGAATGACTATTAATTGGTTGGATTCGATACATAGTCTACCATCTAGCTAATGATATAATATCTATTTTAACAGGTTTGTCATGAGTGTGTATGTATATGAAATAATTAGATAGTGCTTATCTTTTACTTACTAATTAGGTTTTACATTGATTTTATTTTTGAAGTGCGGTCATGAAAATAGAAAGACTAGAAGGGAAAGGAAGTAAAGGTCCAGTGAAGTAGGAGAGGATTATGGTACTAAACAAATTCTTATGCATACATACTGTGTGTTTGGAAAAATATATATATGTTTATGAATATTTTCCATGTTTGTACTTAAGGCCCATACCAACCTGGTAGTAAAGAGTATGGATATTAATGAAGTTTATGAGAGAAATAATGGAAGTTTGTTCAGATAATTCTTTTGAAAATAAGGTATAGGTCGTCATACACCAGCATTCTCTATTTTGTGTTACTCTTCATTATTTAGTTATTATATTACTCTATGATCTTTGATCGTGCAGATAACAAATCTATCTCTCAAAGATACATACACACAAGAGGAACTTGATGTTGTTCGACTTGAAATTCTTAGATTCATCCAAGCATAATGGAGCGTTCGAGCCAAGCGTTGTGTCTTAGCTAGGTTTTGACCCATTCCAGTTAAGGTTTGGTGTTTGGTCTCACCATTTTTTTGATATTTTAGATGGAACAAATAGAGTTCTCTTTTGATTGATGGAACAAGTTAGGTTATTATTATTTTGATAGAACAAGTAAATTTGGATGTTTATTTCATTATTGATGACTCGAAAAAGTTCAAAACTCTTTTAGCAATTCAATGTTTTTGTGTTTGATGTCTAAATTTATTTCTTTAGTTCATGTTGCACTACGAATTGTTTCTTTGAGCAATGTGTTTTTAAATCCAGTGTGGATATATATATGGTGAAAATGGGCAAGTTGCAGGTTCAATGAATATGATTAGAATCAAATAATTAGGGGTTTTTATTTTTTTTTAAATGACTATAAACCACGGTTTGGTAAGAACTGAGGTATAAACAGTTATACTGTTCAGACTATTAACCACGGTTTGGAAATACTATAATACCACGGTTTTGCTAGAAGTATTTGTCACGATGGTTGTTACCACGGTATGAAAACAGTGGCTAAAGGCTTTTTACCACTGTAAATAACAGTGGTATATGAGCTTTTCTGTAGTAGTGTTTAGACTTATCGTGCAACACTCTACATCGCTCTAGCCATATATTTATATATATACAAAAACGTGTCCAATTTTTTGTGTCAATCGGACAATCCACTGGGGGTTTGTACCACATGTCTATCCATTCTGTCACATGCAAATTCTCAAAATCTATTAGTATGAAATTCCAAGGTGTTGAAAACCAAAGAGTTCTTGTGAAAGGACAAACTAGGAGTAAGCTAGTGATGTACAGATTCTATAGAAGAGTTATATAGCAAACAAGTTTTACCAACTACATATAAAATTGTACTAAGATGGTCTCTTGTTGGGACAATAGAGTGGTAACATTTCAAAGCAAACAAAGTTTCTCTAGGTCTGAGGTCATTTCTCCAGAAAGCTAGACTAGTATTGTGATTCACATTGGTGACATATCTTAAGCCTATTGGTCTTGGTTGGAATCTGGACACGTGGGCTGCCACGAGTGGCTGAGAGTGGAGGATACTAACAAGCATAATAGTGAATGTGTGTTGTTAAATGTACATTTTATAACAATATGTTAAACAAGTGTATCATAGCAAAGTCGGTAAAACCTTTGGGTGATGATACCAGAGGTCTGGGACTCAAACCCCACCAGCATCAAAGAGTTACTGACCTCATTTAACTAATACATTTTATATTTATTAACTTATTCACGTGTATATTTAAATATGATACATATGTTTAATATATTGTGGTACATGCACTTATTATATATAAACCAATATGTAGTGTTCATGTTAAAAATTAATGATGAGATGTAATTGTAATACGTACTCGCATGTTCGATTTAAAATACAAGTTAATGCACGTGTACAAATATATGTGTATACTGTATACACGTAAAATATATCAAGATAACAAATATATGTGATTGCACGTGTCACTATTACAGAAAAGCTCATATACCACTGTTATTTATAGTGGTAAAAAGCCTTTAGCCACTGTTTTTATACCGTGGTAACAACCACCGTGACAAATACTTCTAACAGAACCGTGGTATTAAGTATCCTCTATTTACCACGATTTTTGAAAAAACCGAGGTATTATGATATCAGAAACCGTGGTTAATAGTCTGGCTTATATAATCCCCTTAAACCACTGTTCTTACACAACCGTGGTTTATACTTTTTTTTTTTAAAAAAAAATCCCTTGATTATTTAATTTCAACCTGCATATATTTTCACCGAATCCACACTAACTTAAAAAACACATTGTTCAGACAATATATTCATCGTGCAACAAACAAAAGAAACAAATTTAGACCATACAACAGTGAATTGCAAAAAGAATTTGATAATTTTCGCGTCAATAAAAAAATAATAATGACCAACTTGTTCTTCGTTCTAAAATATCAAAGGAGTAATATATTTGTTCCACCTATACATCAAATGAGTTTTACAATGAAAAATACAAATGTTGAGATCAATCCCCAAACCTTAACTAGAAGGGTCCAAACCTAGTTAAGACACTATGACCGGCTCGAACATTCCATTAGATGAACTTCAGAATTTCAAGTCGAACAACATCAAGTTAAGACACTATGACCGGCTCGAACATTCCATTAGATGAACTTCAGAATTTCAAGTCGAATAACATCAAGTTCATCTTGTGCATAGGTATCTTTGAGTGTTAAGTGTCATCTGCACGATCAATACCATAAAATAATAACTTAATAACGAAGAATACCATAAAATAATAGAATGCTAAAGAAATATAAGCACAAGCAGACATTTTAATAATATATAATGTGTAAACTACAATTTACCGGCCCTAAATCAATTGTTGCCCCCCAAATGACGCTTGACATTTGTTTACTTATTTTTTTGTTTCCACAATCTAAAGTGTAAATCTTAGGACAATGTAATAACATTTGAGTTATATATCACGTGTAAATAAAATACTTACATACCTGTTGCTTAATCTTCCGTTTTCTTATTTGCATTGTATACCGCCTAACTTGGGTGTTGATGGAGGTTAGGTCGCTTTGGGATTTAATGTCCTCCGAAAGCCATTAAACGTCAACAAAGAAAGTGAGTATACAATGCATACTATTTGCGACATCAACATGATAACAACTAATATGAAACCATAAAAGTCAAAGGAGTATAGAAAATTCATTTCGAGGTAATTGTTTATTTTCACCAGCACCCACCTTTTGTGAATGATTCAGACTCTCCACAGGAGTTGTCTGATTTTCTGTAAGCACCTCAGGATTTGAAATTTCTGTTTGGCGAGGGCCAAACTCATTGGGGAACATTTGCAAAAGCACCAACATCTTTCATCTCTACATCAGATTTAGCACCTTCCTTGGATGCTACGATAGCATTTGGGCTCTTACCTTCGCCCACCCCAGATATAAAGCGTTAGAAGAAGACGACACCGGCATCACTTGTTGAGACATACAATTAGATGATGAGGTGCTAAGAGGACTGAACTTGCCACCAACCGAGGTCTTGTGGGAATCCCATGTTCTTGCCGATCACCGCCGCCAGTTCTTTGGATACTTGGCCCGGGCTACAATATAGTCTTCGACGATAGGGCTGACCAGGTCGAATGTAGTGTACATTAGGATGAGAACCGCAAGGCTAGTAGCGCGGCAATGACGTTTTGATCGGGGAACTGGTCCAGTCTTATATGGAGAGCACTTTTTGATTGTGCGGCTTTAAGCGGTGAAGCCGCGGTGAAGGAGGGGCAATGCGAAGCACCGACGCAAAGTCGCGTTAATCGTATCATAGGATTTGGAGCCAAAGAGGTCTTGGTTGGTGGTCCTTTCTTGACATTTATTTTAGGTTTCAGTGTTGTGTTTGATGTTACTTTATTATGAGGAGCTTGTTGTATCCGAGATCCGGTGAAATATCTTCGTGAACGAAGGAACTAAAAGCTGAACTTGATGGAATTCCGACCGACGCTTTCGCATCATTAGCATGTTGGATGAACTAGAAATCAAAAGACCCTTTTGTTTAGCAAACACCATTATCAGCTTTTTTTGCATTCAACAACGGGGTCTTAGCTGTGTGTGGCAGGAAAAAGTGAAAAACAGTTTTTTTTCCTTATTTTGTCATAAACATATGAAATTTAGAGTGCATCGATATAGATTAATGGGTAGAATCTTGTACATATAATTCATTGGGCATTAAACCGAATGTATCAAGTATGTTAGTCGTATGTACATGCCGCAAAATTGTCTCTTTTTTTTTTTTTGTGTGTGGGGGGGTGTGTGTGTGTGTGGGGGTTGTGTAGTTAGTGGAATTTGGCTGAGTCTATGGAACAATAGAAAACATTTGTAACATACTTACGTAACATGCAGCCGGAAGGCATATTAAGTGCATGTGAAACTGCCGACGAGTTGCAAAGCAGTCAGGCTTCATAAAAGTCGTGGATTTCTTTGGATTACCCACCCCACCGAATTCAAGCTAGCCTCGACGCTTCCTTATGATTGTCCATCTCTACATATCTCACATTAAACAAACAATTATTAGTAGAATTAGAGAGGAAAGAAGAGCATGTCAATTATCAAGCATGTTTTTAAAAGTAATAATGAAAAAGCCCGAATTGAATATCAGGAGACAGAAAATATATCCACCTAAGTAGGATACCAAGATTTCTTTCAAATAGTATAGGCTGGGGAAAAATTGAAAAAACAAGGCTAGCCCAATGCCCTAGGCTCCACTGAGCAGGTCTGGAAGCATCATTTGAAGTGGGTTTCTTGAATATAGAAGCACCTACTTGGTTTATCAGTATCATTTTTAATCACTACTAGTTCCCAACACATCTTCATTAGTGCGGACATGGGTGCATCAATTTTGCGTAACGAAAGTTAGCGATCTATCAATTCCCTATTCAAAGCGGACAACTAGTAACGTAATATACCCCGCCCAGATTTCAACATCTTTCGCAAATTACCGTATCTTTGGAGTAGCATACCACATGAAGTAACCACCCGGTCGCGAAAACCCGGTTCAACTCTAAAAGAAGTTTGCCACCGCATACTCAAATCCCAATGAGTTTCCAACGTAAGAGCAGTTATGCTAAATAACATCACCGTAAAGCCATTGCAAGATAGAAATACCTTCAATGTGCCACGGTACCCTACAAAGACGACAAATGGACAAGATCAAAGACCCCGCCAGATACACGGTAATCGCTTAGTCCCCATGACGGCCGATATAGCCGGTAAAACAATAAAATTTAAAACTCAATCAACAAGAAATTTATAAACCCTAGAAAACGAATTCAAGAATTACAAAACCTACTTACACGAAGAGTGATTAGTCAACACAGTTTGAAAAGAACCTACTTACACGAAAAGGCAGAAACCTTGCAGTTGGACGATTGATTTCTCTCAACTTGTGAACCCTTTTTATGTTTTTTTTATAAGAAACTTACGAACCCTGGGGACAGAAACTAAGGAGAGAAAGAAGTGGAACAAAGAGTTCTAGTGCGAGTGGGAGAAGTGGGTTTCTTTTCTTTTTTCTTATTATGATTTTTTTTTCTCTAAATCTTCTTTATCCACGGTAGATGTAATTTTGCCCAAAATATAAACCACTGTTTTAAAGGAAACAGTGGGGTATATGAATACAAAAACATATTTGATACCACCGTGGTATATGGTGTATTATATCCCACTGTTTTACAACATCAGTGGTATTTACTTGTTCCAAAACCAGGAAATTGTTTTGTACCGTGGTAAATGAGTATAAACCACTGTTATTAGGGAAACAGTGGTATATACCAAATGACCAACCGTGGCTAATGTGCATTTTTGTAGTAGTGTGTACACGATCAAGTTAATAAGTTAATACAAGGAAATAAATATATGTGTATGCACGTAAAAAAAAAATCAAATTTTTGGGGTTAGATATTTGATTATTTTAATTTATATATCAAAGCTTGAAATTATCACATGAATGGTAAATGTTTTAAGTGTATGATTGATATATGTTCATAGATTGATGTAAATATGATTGTTGATACATCACTAATTATATAAAAAATATTATCTTGTAGGAAAAGAAAAAAATAAAAATAAACGTAAAAACAAGTTTTAGTGTTTAAATGATTGAAATTGTTTAATAATTATAATAAATAATAAAGACTCGAATTAGAACCGAAACCGATAAAAAACCGTGGGTTTTGATGGTTTTGGGTTGGGTTCTATAATTTTCATATTAAAACCGTTGAGAACCGAAACCACAATAACCCGACCCAAAACCAACCCGTTGGCTCCCCTAGTGGTAGGGGTGATAATTTGGCCCTCAACCCGCCCTCAAAATTGCATGTTCAAGCCTTCAAAAGTTGACCCTCACAGATTTGAGGGGCGGGCCGGCCCGGCCCTCATGCTTATAAGGGACGGGCTAGGGACTAGGTTTTGAAGCATGAGCCCGGCCCTCATTAAGGCCTAACCAGCCCTCACTTGGCCCTCATACATTTTCTTGTTATTTTACATTATATTTATGTATTATACTCTTATTTTTGCTAAGTATTTATGTATTATACTCTAATTATATAAATTGTATAAAAAAAAATCACTAAATTAGTTTTCAATAGAGGATAAATTATAACATAACATAACATATGCATTTTTTGTAATTGATTGAATGATAGATATATAAGTCATACAAAACATAGTTAAGTATGAAAAATGTAGATGTTTTAAGAGTATTATCTCTTCCACCATTTCTATTTTATTTCTATTTTATTTTTCCTAAAAGCATAAGAATTAGTTTTGTATATTTAGTTAAATTGATATACATAATCAAAATATGATAAAAATAAATAAAAAATCACTAAAAAAACAAGTAAACTAGTAAAGTATAATTAGACCGGACCTAAGTACCTAACTCAGCCCTAATTTGGCCCTCAAAAATGAAGGTTGAGGGACGGATTAAGGGCTTGAGTTTTCATGTTTGATCCTACTCGACCCGACCCTTAAAACAAAATAGGGGTGGGCTGACCCGGCCCTCAATTATGAGGGCTCTAGTGGTACAAACTAATAATTAAGTATAAGAAACCAGTTAAATATAATTAATTATGATATATGAGCGGAGGTGTAGCCCAAAACTTGCAAATTTCTAAAGCAAATAGGTGCGGCGGCCCCAGGCAAACTCAGGGTTCGAGTCCCTGCATCTCCAAATATTTTATCCTTTTTAATCAAAAAAAAAATTATGCTTCGAGATCTGAGTTACTAAAGATCCCCAATTCCTAGGGCATAAAATTATTGATCAGATTTTCCTTAGAAAACAAATGGCACGTACTAAAAAATGGCAAAAGCTATTTTCTTAAACCCTCAAAACCCCACTTCATCATCACTACTCTCAAACCCATCAATGCTTTTAAAAAGAATCTTCACCACTTTCTCACACACACCAAAACTCTCCTCAAAATATCTTAATTTCAAGCCCCAACCTCAAATAATCTATCCATTCATGGCATCAGACATTAAAACAATTGTATCAAAAAGAAGCCCATATGTTCCATTGGCACCAATAACTGCTGATAAACCCGAAATATTTCGCAGTCTAGAAGCCGCTTTAGGTTCACCATTTAGTACAGAACCAATTTCCCCACCACCAAAACCATTAATCATTGTTATAAGTGGACCAAGTGGGGTTGGTAAAGATGCTGTAATTAAAAAATTACGCGGAGTTCGTGAAGGGATTCATTTCGTAGTTACTGCAACGAGTCGAGCAATGAGGCCCGGTGAAGTTGAAGGTATAGATTATTATTTTGTTAGTAAAGAACAGTTTTTAACTATGGTTAAAAAGAAATGAGTTATTAGAATATGCACTTGTGTATGGAGATTATAAAGGGATACCTAAACAACAGATTAGGGAGTTTATGTCGAAAGGATATGATATTGTTTTAAGAGTTGATATACAAGGTGCAGCTACATTGAAATCTATACTTGGGAATTCTGCCGTTTTATATTTCTTGTGGCTGAAAATGAGACTGCACTTGTTGAGAGACTTGTGGAGAGAAAGACGGAGACTACTGAGACGCTACTTGTGAGAATCAGTACTGCTAGACAGGAAGTGAAACATGTTAAGGATTTTGATTATGTGGTTGTGAATGCTGAAGGGAAGCTTGATAATGCGGTTAAGCTTGTTGAGTCGATTATTGATGCAGAGAAAGCTAAAGTGAATCAAAGGAATGTTAGGATTTAGTAGTTTGTAGAAAGGTTAGTTTCCTCTGGCTCTAATAAATCTGTTATTGGTGATGTTCTGAATGCTCAAGTTTTAATCAAGATTGGATTGTTTGTACTCACTCTTTCTCGTTGTTGCATTTCATGGATATGAATGTAGATGTTCTCAATTGAACTGCATTCTAGAATAAAACCAATGATGACTTTAGACTCTGCAGTAGAGTTTGTATTAAATTTATAGAAATATACCTCTAGTATGACTGGGCCATATGACTCTTGTCATGTTTTTTTTTTATGTTCAGCACATGCAGTAAGAGTAACTTCTGTTTCATTTGATTTTGGGACCAACATATCTACCTTATATTAGTTAAACCTTAACCTTGGAGGCTTGGACCAATACTGGAAGATTGTTTGCATCTTAGGAATGAGTAGAGAGATGGATCTTCCCATATGATACTGCCTAAAATGAGTTAAAATCGGCCATTGAGATGATATGTATGTGGGTAGGCTTTGAGCTATTCCCCTTGTCGTGGACAACTCTCTTGAGACGAATGGGATCTACTAAGTTGTACTTGGGCGACATAGTAAATAGACATTACTATGTTTTAGGGCAACTACTTAACTTAATCATGCATAAGGTCTACAGGCCTTAACTTCAGCTCTTGGAGCTTGATATTTCAGTATTAGATATGGCACACGTAGTGCTAAGGAACAAAGGAATATCCACTAAGAGTTCTTTAGCAATTCAAATTGTTGATTGGTGTTATCCATTGCAAGCAACTCAGACTTCATTAGGACTAGAAATACATATCGTATATAAAAGATTTATATAAGTTGATCACACTAAATACTTATGAACTGTAAATGTTTAATGCATATACCTATGTCTGTGGATTTGGATCCATTTCTATCGAAGTTCAAATTCATATGTTGTATTCTTCTGGAATTATACTCACTTTCCAGGAGTCTTTTATTCTAAGGTATTTCTACATCTAAATAATAGCTTCCACGTTATGTGAATTGAGTATTTTGTTTATGGTATGTACTTTCGAGTTCCTGACTATTTGTAAGATTATCTCATCTCAAGTATTTTAGTAGTTAATAAGTTGTTTGAGAGTTACTCTTTTTGTGTGGTTGTCCATTTCCTAGAATTGCGAAAATAAAAATTTTAAATGTATTCTCTTATTTGCTACGCTTGTGGGGGGAGTCAAGTAGAATGCTTAGATTGAGATTAAGGAAGATTGACCAACATGTGCGTAAACTAAGAACGCACCCTAGTATATGGTCATTTAGCATCTAGATTCTGCTTCAGTTTTACCTCCAAATCTCCGTGAGATTGGTGTATAAGGAATAGAGGACTAGGAGCTTATTGAAGCTGTCATTTTTGTGAGAGACGTGATCAAAACAACTGGGATTAACAGGGAGTTTTTCTGCCCTTGCTGCTCCAATTTGTCAGTTTTACTTGATTTTGGAAACAGCATCAGACATTTTGAGAGGGTAAAAGCGAATGTTGGATTGTTATCAGAAGTATCTTCATTTTTATTAACCAAAAACATTTCAGTAGAATGGTTCAACTTATGGCAGAAAATCACTACATTTTCTAACGAAAGGTTGCAGAGATCCTCTCCTTTTTCCCCAATAAAAGCAAGGATCCTCTAATATATGACTCTTGTAGCATTTACAAGTTGATATTCACTTTTGTTTACATAATCCTTATTCATCTAAATTGTTCCTCTGATTTCCACAAAGAACATTTCCTTCAGAGATTTATTTGCCTTCTCTTCATTGTTATCTTGTCATTCCAACGAACAGGTGTGCATCTCATTCATTCATGTTGAATACGTGTAATCACTATAAAATACATCAAAGAAAACTAGAAAAAAGAACCCTATCACTGTTCCACAGGACATTCACATATTACACAGGAGAGCTGGAGGTATGTAGTTTTAGACTACCAATTGACATTCGACGCATCACACATTGGACATTTGTTATCTTTTTTCTCATTTAGTGTTCAAATAAAATTTCCAGAAGTTCAAATGCTCACTATGCATTTTTGGAACCAGAAAGACAAAATGTAATGACAAAGGCAAATTGCTGTATATAATAGGATTTCATTCTGGTTACGGTAACACCTGATTCAGCCTGTTTGACACCCATCTAGCATACTCTCTCTATCCCTTCTAAAAGATATAAGCAGTATTCATGGCGATCAGAAAGTGCATGTAAGCACTAAAACATATTAAATTAAAGAAGCAAGAAAATGAAGCTAGCTGATCCAAACGAAGAACTGTGTTACGCCTGGACAACATTGCAATGCTCCGAGGTTCTCTAATTGACTGACAAGAGTATAATTGCACAAAAGACAGGCAGACAGTGAACAAAGAACTAAAGACCTGTAAACCTGGAGACATTGGCCTGCCTGCCTGCTCTTAGTTTTAGGTACTGCTAAAACAAAAAAAATTAAAATCCCTGCCTTTTAACAAGAAGTGTAATCTCCATAGTTATCAAGGATAAATCAGTGAAACAAGAATCAGACGAAGATGCAGCATAAAGACTTCATCATTATTAAGGAAGGATCCAGTCAAACCATGGTAAATATGCAAGAGGTTGGATATAATTTGGGTGGTAAGATTTATGAGGTAGTAATCAGACACTATAAATATTTAAAGTGCAAAGACATTGCAAGGTATCATCAGTGAAATGCATTTATCTATAGTAAAACCATCTCATATCATATAACTTCCTTTTGATTCCCTAATGTAAAATCAAGTTCACCTACTCGTTTGTGCGATATAGACGCACTCAAAAGGATTTTAAGCTGTTTGCCAATGGAATCATCCACAACAAATTTGGTAATCCTCGACCATTTTTCCCACAAAATTGAGGAATGAAAACAACAAACTCTCGAGGACTAAAGATATAGACCCCATGTTAACGGAGAACTTTTATTTCCTGCCAACTCTTCCAGCTTCTACTTCTTGTTCTCACTGGATTCTGGCAGGTGTGGTTCAGCTAATGAAAACTTCTTCACTTTCTGGTACGACACAAGTCACAACAACAAAAGCAATTTCATTATAAACTGAACTGACAAGGATGAAATAGCTGCTTCATAGCGGGCAAGTAATGAAAGTCACAATCTTTGCAGTTTTACACCAACATAAACTATGTTTTTAGTCAACTGAAATATGTATGAAAAACAAATACTATATTATAGATAGATATTATATAAGTTGCTATAGTTATTAATGTGTAAATGATGAAAACAGAGACGAGTTTGATCAGATTTATAAAAAATGGTAATTCAAAGTCATAACAAAGGCACCTCTAAATCATGAACAATACAATGAAAAAAAAAAGGGGGACGGACCTGGTTGAGAACGCAAGTTCGCAAAGATTCCAATAAACGGATACACTTGGTTTCATCGTAAGGTGATTCGGTGACACAATTGAGCAGATCCAGCGACTCTTTTGCACACACGATTGAGGGCTGGCGTTGTTCCGACTGTTCAGCCTTTGCTTTTTCTGCAGCCATTTTTTTTTTGCAATTTAGAACTCGCTGGATTAATTCTCCCGCCTAGATTGTTCTGCAAGAAAACCGCGGCGATGGGAAACCATCAAACTACTTCCACTCTTCATTTCTGGAAAGATCCAAGGCCCAAACCACCACGCCGACCCATTTTTCTCGTCCACTGAACCCGGACCCAGATATAACCTTGGGCCGATATTGGGCTGTCACATGAAAGAGATTGAGTGGAAAGTAGTACATGGAAAAAACAATGAGAAAAATTAGTAGTGCATAGAGAATTCTTGTATTGGTTATATTCTTTTCTTCGAGAATTGCTAAAAGGTAGGACATCCTAACCCAATACTTTGTGACCTTTATAAAACTTAAGAACATTGTTCTAGGTGGTAGTAGTATACTCTTCAAATTTAAAGAAATTTTTTAAAGAAGTTGGTCGCAAATTTCGATCAACTATAGGTGGTCGCAAATTCAATTACCAAAAAACAACTCACATGACATTACCACTGTCACGCGACAGTTGGAGTGTCGCCCATGTACAATTCCAAAACAACTCATGTGACATTAGAATTGACGCTACATGACAAGATTTAATCAAGCATTCACTATCGCATGGTCTTTGGTCAAAGTCAAACAAAAAATTGGGGCGACATTACCAATGTCGCTCTGCATTTGCATTTAAATTGTCAAATTTGCGAACAAACAGGTGATGCGACCGGATTTGAGGCTACCTAGAGATGAAATTCCAAAAAATTTCAAACTTTTCCTTCAAATATGAAGAAAAATGCAAGTTATACTACCACATAGAGATGCTCTAATATTGTTCTAAAACCAGTAAAACTCAAGCACCACCACGGCTGCCACTCTCTTGTTTTTTTAATTTCACTTATTTATTGATATTTTTATTATTATTTTCTTATTTCTCTCCACACCACCACTTGCCAATATCAATGTCTCATACATTGTTAATTCCGAAATTGAAATGTAAGACTCTAATTAGTTTGATTGTTCTAAACTTAATGAATGAGTTTTTTTTTTTAGTTGTGCTCTTACTATATATGTTTTGTTTTTAGGTTTTAAAACTCACTTGAAATTGTTCAAAATGCAGAGAGTTATTACTTTCAAATATATTGGTTATTGTTTGGATGATTCACATTCTAAATTAGTAGATATCTTAGTTTGATGTTATGCTTAAAAAATGTTGTATGGATTAAAAAAAAAAATTGCTTGATAGGAACGAGTAGTTGGTGTTGGTTGGGTGTTTGTTTGAAAAAAAAGGGAAGTGGCTCAACTCATTTAATTGTTTTTTTTTTTGAGCAATTTCTCTTTCCCTTTTTTTCTCTCTCCTTCCTTCTCAACCAAATCTAACTTTCTCTCTCCCCACCACAAATTCATCTCTCCCTTTCTCTTCTCCACCTCCGCTCACGCCTCCACTATTTGTAGTTATCTAGTTAAGTGAGCGGAACGAACTTTCTGAGCCGAAAAGAGGTATGGTTGGTTTCTGTCTGTCATCCTCTTCGTCCCTCTCCCTCTCCACGTCCTTTCAATAATCAATCTCTCTCTCTCTCGGTTTCTATTTGTCCTCATCTCTTCTCTTCATCCATCTCTCTCCACGTGGGAGTGGAGATGAGAGAGGGAGAGATTGATTATTGAAAATGTGCGGAGAGAAACAGAAACGAAGAGAAGAGGATGACAATATTTTGTCTACATACCCCCTCGACCCCCCCCCCTCGAAATAGAACATTGACATTACGTGAACAGGTAATATTGTTTTGTCTGTAAATATTTTGAAAGTTTGTGATAATAGTCTCTCTCAAAGACTCCACCCCACTATGTCTACGTCAACTACGCCCTTTTTTACCTTTAGCTCTCCACTCTTTTTCACCTCTTCAAAACTAAATTTTTTTCACACAACCTCAAAACCATCGATTCCAATGGCGTCTGTCTTTGATTTCCAAGACGAAGAAAACCCAAAAACAGAAACAATCCTCATCATCATCATCTACAACCGAAGTTGTTGTCGATGGACCATTTGATGATGTATTAAAAACCAATTCTTGAACAAGAATCACCACTTAAGGTTGTAGAATTAGTGATTGATTTTCTAAGAAGGAAATCTGATTTGTTTAAAGATGAGAGTGTTGAGAAGAAGATTACTGGATTAGTTACTGCGGCGAAGAAGAAAGATGTGGAAGAGGGGAAAAAGAAGGCGGAAGAAGAGGAGTTTAATGATGAGAGTAAGAAGCCTGAGAAATATTTAATAGACAGGTTTGATGTTTCACGTCTGACTCCCAATTTTTTGTTTTTCTATAGCTATTGTGTACCGTGAGAAGCATATATTGAGCTGCAACCAGCCTGATAGGGATGATGGAGGACCCTACGAGAATCTAGACGAAGATGCTGTGGCAATGATTGAAGAGACGCATTCAGGTGAGCTGCTACTTATTTATCTTGTAGCATAACTCATGTCTTGTAGAGAAGATTTGAGACGATTCAAACCGTCATGAATAAAATCTCGGTTATACTGCAGTTCAGCCATTGACGGATGCAGCTAAGCAGGACCTTGTTGAACGCTACAAAGACGTAGCCAAGTATGTTATTGATAATATACCCAATGCATTCTCTTTATTGATCAAAGTTTTATACTTTGAATTTTATATATGATCTAAGTGTTGAGATTTTGGTCCCCTGAATAAAACCAAAGTATCAAACAAGCAAACAGTGGGTAAGTTTTAATGTAATGTGTTTTAGTCATAAGTTAGTTTATCTGTTTTGATTCCAACCAACGCGACCAACTGTTATAATGAAATGATGAACACGCAAACCAGAGTACCATTCATACTTTTCTATTATTACCTGATTAGGTTCTATGATGAGTTGCTGAACTTGCCCTTGGCTGGAATCGAGGCTATATTTTCTAGTGATGATCTCCTGGTAGTATCAGAGGATGCGGTCTATGATTTTATGCTAAAGTGGGCAAGAACCCATTTTCCTAAAGTGGAGGATAGACGAGAGGTTCTGGGCACACGCCTTGGTCGACTAATCCGCTTTCCTTTCATGACCTGTCAGAAATTGAAAAAGGTCCTCACCTGCAGTGATTTTGAACATGACCTTGCTTCCAGGGTTGTGCTTGAGGCCCTTTTTTTCAAGGATGAGGCTCCACATAGACAACGCAGTATCGCTGCTGAAGAATCTGCATCCATTAACCGCCGCTTTGTGGAGCGGGCTTACAAATATCGTCCTGTAAAGGTTGTGGAGTTCGAGCATCCCAGGCAGCATTGTGTGGTTTTCTTGGAACTCAAGAAGAAGAGTGTGCAAAACTTTACCCTTCGGGGCGGGTCTACTCGCAAGCATTCCATCTTGGTGGACAAGGGTTTTTCCTTTCGGGCCACTGCAACAAGGACCAGTTGGGCGCTTTCAATTGCTTTGGGCTGTTTTTAGGAATGCAAGAAAAAGGGTCAGTAAGTTTTGGTATAGAGTACAAGTTTTTGGCTAGATCAAAACCGTCCGAGGAGTATGTCAGCAAATACAAAGGAAGCTATATATTCTCAGGTGGGAAGGCAGTTGGCTATCGCAACCTGTTTCAAATTCAATGGGAAACCTTCATGGCTGATGAAAGTAATTATTTCATCAATGACATCCTCCATCTTTGTGTAGAACTCGATCAGCTTTAAGCGTTAACATATTTTCTTGTTGTATTTTTTATTTATCCCATATTGTAACTGTTGTCTGGCGCTTTTTGTATCTATAGACCTTTATTAATGGCAAAAATGTGTTTTCAAGTGTGGGAAATGCGGATACCAAAGTTTAGATGTTGCAAGTATTGATTAGTGTAGTTTGTGGGTGGTGCGGTCTCATCCAACCTGCCAGCAAAAGTGGAAAATTAAAAACGAAAAGAAGCCCTGGATAATCTTCTTAGAGCGCCTCTAAGTGTATTTGCCAAAAATAAAATAAAAAATGAATACAATCTGGTAGCATCCACATTCTGAACAAGTTAAGCACGTAAGCAGTACTTCACATTACAATAAAGAAACACGATTATAATGAGAAATATAGAAAACTTGAGTTCACTTAAAAAGACGAGTAACTTTACTTTTCTACTGTTGCCTAGGCTGAAATCCTAGCCGCAAACGCCTGAGCTTTAACTGCACAAGGAGGATACTACTGTTGCATACAAAGTGACACCTCTTAAGAGCATTCCTAATGCAGATGAAAAAGAGGGGGATGTAAAAAAATTTACCTCATTTTGGTGCAAAACCAGTGCCCAATACAGAGGTGAAAAAGATGGTGACTATTTTCCCAAGTCATTTCCAGGGTGAAACCTTCAACCGAGATAGAGACTGACTTGTGAACTTCTGACGGGATGTTGGATTCTGTCTCGTGTTTTTTTTTTAATAAAAAGAATGAATTTTTTTTTTCGGACGGAATGTTTCATTCCGTCTCGCATGATTTTTTTATTTTTTGTCGGTTTTTTTTAAATTTCAGACGAGATGTTTCATTCCGTCCGGAGCATTTTTTCGATTTTTACCGAGATTAATATTCACTTTTGCATTGGATAGCTTCACCTTGCTTTTCACCAAAACGGTGATAAAAGAGAAAAAACTGCATCCGTAGAGGTGATAAGAGGGGGAAAATATTGACTTGCATTGGGAATGCTCTTAACGTCCCTTTTTTTTTGCCAAGTGTAATCGTAAGGTGATTCAGTGACACAATTAAGCAGATCCTGCGACTCTTTTGTACACACAATTGAGAGTTGGCGTTGTTCTGACTGTTCAGCCTGCAAATTACAGCTCTTGGAAAAATAGCTGGATTAATTCTCCCGCCAGAGCGGGGGTGGGAATTGGAAACCAACAAACTAATAGTCTACTGGGCCGCTTTGAGAAAGATCCAAGGTCCAAACCAACACCCCGACCCGTTTCATATAACCTTGGGCCGATATTGGGCTGTCACATGAAATAGATTTAGAGTGAGGGAGTCTTCTTTGCGTGTGGAACAAGAAATGAAGTACACATGTAAACAACTATTAAGTGGAAAACAATGAGAAATTAGTAGTGCAATTTCTCTTCATCGGAAAAAATAATAATAACAATAGCAGTGCAATTTCATGTTGAAAGTTTAGGAAAAAGAGAATTCCATTTGACTTCATAATTTAATCTCGTATTCTTTATTTTCTTTTCCATGTAACTACTTGAAAGTTTGTCAAAGAAAATTCATTTGACTTTGGAATGTATTATTATTAATCCTTTTTTTGATGAAGTGGTTTCTCCATAGATTACAAAAATTCTTTGTTCCCCTAGGCCAAAGAATTGAGTTGTTAAACACACGTTAGAAGAATACAGTATTTTCCTTTTGCTACTAAAAAAGAAACCTAAATGAGTCAATTGTTTGTTTTAGTGGTGCAAACTGATAGATTCGGATGAGGATATATCTGAATCCGAAAATTTATACCGATATCCGAAAATTTATTATTATTATTTTGTTATTATAGTTTTATATTATTAGTTTATGATTTTATATAATATTTTATACAATAATAAATAAATTATATATAATAACTATTAATTTTTTAAATTGGATCGAATATTATCGGATACAGATATAGCAATATCCAAATTTGTATCCGTATCCGAGTTCGGACATAAAAAAAATATCGGATTCCAAATCCGAATTCAAAATTTTCGGATAATATCTTATTTTCGAATTCGAATCGGATTCGGATATTTGGATATCACTTGCACCTACTTAGTCTCAATCAATCTTTTTTTTTTTTTTTGTGGACTAGCTAAGATAGAAACTATTTTAGACAAAATTAGAAAAGGATCATCGAGTCCACGTAATAACGTATGCAAAGGCCTCACGCAATAACGTAGTAACAAAGCAACTTTCCTCGCGTCCCGATTTGCAAGGCGTGTGCCTCTCTACCCCCTTCCACACGAAGAGGAAGTGGCTTAAAAAAAGCCCTAATAAATTAACTTATTTTCCTCCTCCTTCTTTCTACTCTCTTCACACCCCTCATTCTCCATCACACCACTCTTCAAATCCCCTTTTTACCCCTATAGTCTCTTCAATACCTTTTTTTTTTTCTAAAAGTTTCCGTGGTCTATTATTTTCGATGGTTTGTTCAAGAACATCATCTGTCCCGTCATGGATGGGCGCTGCTGCATCTAGAGTAGATTTTGATCCCAATTTTTCTTCTTCTGAACGTCAGCAACATTTTAATAGTAATGTCTCAGATTTTCAATTAAGCTTTGGAGAACGGGCTCTCTCCGCTGCTGGTTCTGCTTTCTTATCAGCTATCCTTGTTAACCCGCTAGAAGTCGTAAAGGTATATTTTTACTAACTATGCTTATAATCCTAGTGACTTTGGAATAATAATAACTGTTACATTTTGTTTGTGGTACAGACGAGGTTGCAAGCACAGGCGGCTGTAGCTCCTCATACACCTTTCTGGCATCATTTTTGTGATCGTATGGCGTCCCTTGGACCACATACGGTTAGTTTCTATATTTTTCTTCAGATAAAGTTAAAGGGAATGCTATTGGTGACAGAAAGAATATGTACAATTTGAAAGAAATCGATTGCATCTCAACAAGTTTGCATATTTGTGCATTGTACCACTGCCCACCCTTATTTTGTATCTATTATGGTCTAGTAATCCTTTCAAAGATTGAACGCGTGCATAGCTTTCATTAGTTTTACATGCTCAAGTTTTTTGAATGATGACCTGTGCTATTTTATTATGAACAGATGTTTTCGGATTTGAGATGTTCTCCATCATGCGCACGGGCTGGAGTTCTTGGTACCATGGCAGTTTGCCCTCCTGACTGCTTCCAGTACAAAGGAACAGTAGATGTCTTCCATAAAATTATTCGCCAGGTTGGCTTACCTACTTGGTTTATATTGAACTTAAAAATAACAATAGTTCAAAAGAAGAGAATCTCTTTTTTTGGAGATTCTGGAAATAATTATGTATTTTTTTGTTTTCTTCTATGTTCCTTTGCATGTGTAATTTGCTACACATCACTGTTAATGTTAAATATTGAATTGTGGATGCAATGAAAACATTTGGTATTTTTGTCTGATCATGTAGCTCTTTAACTTCTTTGATAATTATTTTGAAAACAAGTGCTAAGCTATATAAATGAAACAGAGTATGTAGTTTGTACATAGTTACCAGATAGATCAGTTCGTAAACTCTTTGGAACTTACCACAGATATGGGATTGAGTCCCGCCAACACCTTGACTGACATACTTAACTTATTTAACCCCCTTCTCTCTCTCTTAACAAAGCAAACATATTTATAAAGAAGTTATTTTTAAAAGAAAAATAAGGTAACTCGGAATTTTGCTCGAGGTCCTAGATGTGTTTAATGCAATAGTTTTAGAATGTATATTGTTGAGTATTACATGTGTGGTTTTTTTCTTTAAATTTATTTGTTGGAATGGTTTGATGGTTAGTAACATGTAATTATTTTTGCAGGAAGGATTTGCAAGGCTGTGGAGAGGCACAAATGCAAGCTTAGCATTGGCAATACCTACTGTGAGTTTGTGGCTTTGATCCCATGATTAGATAATTCGAAAGAGCTTCAAGTTTGCATTCTAATTATTTTAATGTCAATCAGGTTGGGATATATTTGCCATGCTATGACATATTCCGCAACTGGATTGAGGAATTCACGAACCGGCGTGCTTCTTACTTGACACCATATGCCCCCTTAGTAGCGGGTGCAGTGGCACGTTCGTTAGCTTGCATTTCCTGTTACCCCGTTGAACTTGCAAAAACTCGCATGCAGGTATCATATTTTGTAGTCTACACATCTATAATCAGTTGGATCTTACCTGATATGAAAATACATAATAGATTGTACTTTTGAAGTGAGCATAATGCTCAGCCGTTTAGCAGCTTAGGAATGTTTGGTGTATCACCGTACCAGAACATTACTGTTGTGCCCCTATGAAATTTCTCTTTAGTATGTGAGGCAGTATCATAGCAACTCCTATACTGTAAATGCCATGTTGAATCATGAATCTAACCGTCCATCGTATTAAATTATTAAGGTCTTTCATCCCATTTATTCCATTTATTTTAAGTTAAAATTTGAGTAAATGTTTCATTCCTCTGTCTGGTTTCTCCATGTCACGTCACTGTCATCTTGAGGAGTACATATGGAGGGGTTAGAAATTCTGGACTGATTTTTAGGTGGAGAACATGTGTAATACAAGGCTTGAGGGAATTATTCCCATAAGTATCAGACCAATATGAAGTTCCGAAGTGCATTAAGTAATCAATATCCCATGGATATCGACCCGGTATTTTATGCGTTATGCAGTCTAAGGGTTAGAAGTGGCTATTGTATAATATATTATAAAGCATTGGCAATTCGGTGGAATAAACCGCTATCTATTTACCCACTCACACTTGATTTAGTATATTAAATTAGAATAGACCTGTTTACATAGTTCAAGCTTCCAGTTCGAGATTGTGCAGTTTTTTTTGCCAATATAGATTTTAGTGATAGTATTTTTTTTCTTGTGTTTGTCTTTTAGGCATTTAAAGAGATCCAAGTTGGTGTGAAGCCTCCTGGAGTAGGGAAAACTCTCCTTGGGATCCTCTCCTCTGTTAGGAGTACAAGTAACATTCAAACCTGTAAGTCATTGCCCTTGGATGGATATCAATCTTATTTCTCTCTTGGTGATTTTTCTTTTGTAAAAGCAGAATCCTTGTTCATATAAATTGCAAGGGAGCAACAAGTCAATTATATGTTCCTCATATAAACATAATTTTTCAGTAATATATTTATATGTTGTGATCAGTGACTTGGTGAATGTTGGTGAAAAGAAGCCAATTAATTCGGGCTTGTCAGAATGTCAATTCTGTATTTACCATTGGATTGTGCATGTAGGACACTTCTAAGTGCATCGATCATTTACCCTTGGTGTGCCCAATGAATGCTATCTCCACAACCATGTGACTTCAACTCAGTATTGACCTAAGTTACATTGACAGGGATAGGTGTGTCCATGTTTGACATGGATACAAAGTGTCTGACACAGCGAAATATCAAATATTGAGATAAATCACATACAAAATGTGTCCGATATGTGTCCGACACGGACACGTCGATACATATCCGACACAGATTGTTTTTTCAAAATATGGCGTGTCCATGTAACATGGTTTTTGGCATATGTTTAAGTGCGCTATGCATGTCATTATTTGCTTCAGCAGTTGTTATTAACTAATGCTTGTGATTAACTACTTTTCTTGTGAGCAGTGCAAAGCTACCGTGTTTTATGGACAGGCGTTGGAGCACAACTAGCTCGTGATGTTCCATTCTCTGCCATTTGCTGGTCTACCCTTGAGCCAGTGAGATTTCTTTCTTTATAGCGTGTATCATGGAATCTGAACATATTTCTTTGATTTTTCGCTTTATTTCTAAAATGGATCTTATCACCATGCACAGATTAGGAGGAGGACTCTTGGTCTAGTGGGTGAGGAAGCTAATGCAGCAAGTATTTTAGGAGCCAATTTCTCTCATGGTTTTGTTGCTGGAAGCCTTGCTGCTGCTGCTACATGTCCTCTAGATGTTGCCAAAACACGAAGGCAGATTGAGGTAGGTTTTTAAGAAGTACTTAATCTAAGTCCTTTTTCATACTTGATATTGCAATTTGTGACCCATCTTGGACATCCTGCTGCATGAATGAGTACACAACCTTTTGGTCTCCCAGAAGTTAATTTAAGTGGCAAATAACCTTTTTTCAGTTGTAAATTATATTGGAAGAAGAATACTTTATGATTTTTGTTCTGTTAGTTGAACATATAGTTTAGCAAAAATGAGGAAGAGACAACTCCTTACTGATTTCTTGTATCTTAACTTTCAGAAGGATCCTGTCAGGGCATTACTTAATGACTACGATCCGAACATTGCAGGAGGTGTTGAGGTAAAGTCTCATATTTCTTTCACTTAAATCCGATTTCATTATCTTCAGAACAAAAGCCAACATTGTTGCCCTGATGAAAAGGTGTTTTTTTTTTGTCAGTCTTTTTCTGAGTCGAAATTCTTTGTAGTCCAATCTTATGTTTTCCAGATTTGTATAATAAAAATCCTCAAATACAAGTATCCGGCTGATTATGTGATGTGACCATCCTGCTCAGTAGAGTTACCTATGTGCCTGTTACCTTGTTTGCTCTGCTTTTACTGTCACTATCACAAATGCACATGCCGCTAGACGCGCTGCTATATACTAATTGGATCTTTTAAGAAATATTTTGATGTGTATTCTAAAAGTATTGGTTATTACAATACAAAATTTTATGATTCTAAGTTCTTGGTTATTGCAGGGAGAGAGGAATGATGGGTCTCTTCACAGGGGTTGGTCCGCGTGTTGCTCGTGCTGGCCCCTCAGTTGGGATTGTAGTTTCCTCTTATGAGGTTGTAAAATACATTTTGCATAGAAGACAAATAAGTTCGTGATATAGCAGGGGGAATTTGATACAAGTTCTTGGCCGTGGGCACAGAGGGATTCCTTACAGCTGAAAGGGAACTCTTAATATTTCTTCAGTGAATGGAACACCGCTTTGGCAACAACATGGTGCACTCGGTCCAATTTTGGTTTGTAAAGTCATTTTGTTTTCTCTTACTTTCTAGATAGTAAATAATTATTCTTCAGAACTGGTTCCTTTCTATTGTGGTAATCCAAGTTACGAGCACAATAGAAGGTGGTTGACCCCCTAATTTGGTGATTGAAATATCTGATCTTGGTTCTGAACACTGTAGTTCAAGATTGCACCTGCAAATGAAGGAGTTCAATTTTCAGAGCTAGATTTGTATACAATTTTGTAGATTATTAAGGTATTGAGCTGATACCAGCTTGATCATTCTCATTATCTTCTTTTTTGTCCCCGTTCTATTAGATTTTTTATTTTAAGTGGCATAATTGACAAAGCATCCATCACATGTTTTGCGGTTAGCTCAATATGTCTAGACGGATGATTCAGGGGTTTTAAGCCTTTGCATGAATTCTGCCATGTTTATTTCTGTTTGAGTAGTGTCCTGCTACACAAACCTACTTTTTAAACTTACTATTGCGACTCACTATTTGGATAATGTTGGTTTGCATTGCAATACACACGGACATTTATCTCTATGTAAATCAATGATTACCATTAGTAGGTCGGTTAAGTAGGTCAAATTAGTAGGTCTGTGTATCATTATTGTTTTTTCTCGTGTGGGTTGAGTTGGTTCGTCATTTTCATTGAAATTTTGAAACGCTGATCCTATAGCTATTAAATTTTGTTTGCAAGGTTACGACGAGATCCCAATAATACTGTTAGAATTAGTAATTCAATACAAGTAAGATTAGAATTGGATTGGTATTATAAATTTTCTAATTACTAGCTTAATAAGAATTAGTAATTGGAGAAGTTATGTTTATGTTTTAGTGCCTAGATGGCTAGATGTTAGTTTCGAAGAATGAAAAAATAATAAGAAAGATGCATTATTGAAAAAAGTATGTGAGAGAATGTGATGGAAACTAAGTTAATTTATTATTATTAATAAAATAGGGATAAGAGACCTCTCAAAAACCCTATTTTCTGATTAAAAATAATAATAATGTATTGGTATAAAAGTAGTAAGTTTTTTTTGTTTATGAAGTTTAATATAAATGGTTGAATTGATATAATAAATTTTATTTCATTCAAATTTGTCTTTTATTCCAATTATTCAATTTTGTGTGTTTGAATCAATATTTAGATTCTACATACAGTTGAATATTATATTGGGGTGCGGATGAAAATGTTGAATATCTTGTATTCATCGGCAGTACGTACCACTTTTTGCAGCGTTATGTATGACCCTTGCTGACATGCCAAACCAGTTATTAAGAAAGTATTTATTACTGTAGTCTATTTTTCTCCCTTCAATCAACCAAACCAACAGTTCATTCTTCAAGGCGCAGAGAAATTGAACCAATTAGCCAGATGAGGCCAGATACGTAGAAATAATAATCCCCCGTGGTTTACAGATTGCAGCGCTGCAGGTTGCTAAGTTCACTTTGCTATGTTAGAAAAGGTGCTCGCGTAATGTTTTGTTGGCAGCAGGAGTAATACTAATTCAAAGTAGCCATACTAACTACCAAATTGGTAGAATTAAGGTGGTTTTACTTCTCTTCTTCCTTGATTGAGATACAATCATGTAGCCTTCTGAAGAGTAAAGTTTCGTAGCATTACACGAATGGCCTTAATGTGCAGAAGGGGCAGGTCTTGATCGAGTTCACCCTTCACCCTTCGCCCAACAAAAGAATCCTTTAAAAAAAAAAAAAAAAAAACTAAAGCAAATTTGACTTTGAATTAAAAGAGTGTCGAGCTGCTGGATGGTAAATCAACAAGAAAGAATAAATCAAAAGAGGAAGAGAAAAAGTCCTATCCTTAACCAACTACAAACTTTCAGTAAACACAAGCAATCAGACTACAAGTTAAATCTTTCCCTTCTTATCACAGCCAATCCTCTCTTATTTTCCCTTTTCATCTTGTCGTCTTTCCTGGTCCAATTAGAACAAGCTGTATGAAGCATCACCCAATGGGTGGATGATATAAGTGAGAACCAGTGCTGCCACCATCAGTACATATGCAATTCCTAAGTCAATTGACGTCCCTAAATACCAAAGAGAAAGCAAAATGAGTATACTGCATTACTGCCAGAACAAATTGCAA
This sequence comes from Coptis chinensis, assembly GCF_015680905.1. Classification (NCBI taxonomy): domain Eukaryota; kingdom Viridiplantae; phylum Streptophyta; class Magnoliopsida; order Ranunculales; family Ranunculaceae; genus Coptis; species Coptis chinensis. The sequence continues at coordinate 115,939,399 of NC_141458.1, read as the reverse complement.
ACTAAAAAGATGGATTCAGAGAGGGGGTGGGGGCATCATCAAGAGACATCTTGATATATCTTGTTGACGAAAGCTTCAACAATGGATGAACATCAATAAGATTTAATAAAACAAACACTTAAATATAGGGTTTAAACCTTCAAACATGAAGAACAATTCACAAAGAATTAATAATCAATAATAACCCTCTAACAATGAAAGCCTAGATGCAAAACAACTACTAAATCTAATTGGAAACCAAATAGAAAACCATCTTATTTTTATTCCTAATTGAATTAGGAAACCAAACTCTATTCCTAAAAAGAAACAACTAGTCTAAATAATAGAAATATGTAAGCATGTGCGTGGCACATGCTAATCATCATGTGTCCTCACATCACATCTCCTCGAGAACAAAACTGGACGAACATTATATGTAATGAAAAAAGGGTGGACGCAAATCCTTGAACCAACAAAAGGCCAGGAAACTTTCTCCTGAAGGTAGTAGACACACCACCCTTCACAATCATAGCATTTAGAGATGAGGAACGGATATAAAATTGTGGGAATGTCTCAAAGAATGTAGATTAGAGAAGTCACCCACTGAAGCTAGCTAAGTTTTGACCTTGAGGCTTTTACATGTCAATGCATTGCCCAATTCAAAAACATGCAGCCTATAATCAAAAGGGTTCAACTTTGTATTAAAAACTTCTAACGCCCATGTTTGAAGTAATGCTTGAAAGCTGTAATCGTTGGGAAAATCACATAAATGTTTGACCACGAAAACAAACAGATTGTCATGGGAAAGACCAATATAATATATATTTGAAATCAAAACAAATGGAACAAACTAAAGTCAAGAGATGGTTAAGGGTCAGTTTGTAGTTTTATAAAAATCCAAGTACATTACCCAACCCATGGCCTTATACTAAACGCTGGATGGCCTTGTAAACATTTTCATTTTTGAACCTTATCTCTAAACAGATCTAGCTTAAAGAAGAATTTCTTGCGCAAAATGTAAAGAATACTTCAAATCTTGGGTTTAAGAATTACCGTCACTGGTGGGAGGTGGGGCAGGACTGGGAGAGATGGATTGAGCTTGAACAGCCGGTAAAATGAGGCTCAAAATGAGACTAGTGATCATCGTTATTCCTAACGAAGCCCTAAAACCCGTCATTTTTAACCCTGATTCTAAAGACAGATCCAATTCTTTGATTTCTGTCCAAACTCTCTTTTGGAAGAAGAAGAAAAAAAAGGACTTGAAATTCCAACAATTTGAGTATTTGAAAAAAAAAAAAAAAGAGTCACGGACTAGTCGACGAAAGAAGAAATGAGATCCTGTTTTATAGTTTTTTTTGTTGTTGTTTCAAAATGTAGGGCCAATTTTAAAGAGAGAAATCCGGCAATACATTACCATTCAGTGCTAGTTAGGACCTACCAATGCATGTGTTGGTCCCCACTCATATGCTCTACTACTACAGTCTGTCTGCCAGCTTTTTGGCGGGCCCTTTCGCTTCCACGTGGCTTTACGTTGTTGGTTGAGTTCAAATGTTATCTGGCTCTATCCCCACAGTCTTATTTTTTTCAACTTTCAAGTAACGGATATGCCCTTTTCTGAGTTGGTACCCTTATATTAAAAATATATATATTAGTTTGTCGGAGACTCAGGTCTTACTTTGGACATATATGACTCCAATCGACTGAATGAGAGATGTCTTGGGCCTTGTGCGTTGGTTGAAAAATTTACAAACACCTGCAAAGTAATGGGTGCAACGGATGCTTAAAGTATCCCACAATGTCCAGACCTCAAGATAGTTGGTACCCTTGGTCTGAACCACAGCAGTTGTTTCATCAATTGTGAAATATAGTTGTGGCCGAAAAAGGGTTTTAAATTAATACCGCATTGTGAATCAGTTTCCTTATAACATTGTTATAGTACCATCTCAATGAGCAGCATGCTGGACATGGTATCAGGGTATCACACGTTTGTCACTTTGGATCCAACTTTTTTTGGCAAGTTGATGGGACATCTTCTGACGAAATTGGGGGTATTAGTAACCACCTTTCGTATTACAAAATTCTGTTCATCAAAATGACTCCTCTACTACCAATAACTCAACATATTTGTGAAATGGCATACTGCTGCACACAAGACCATATAGACAACATAATCTTCATACAATTGAAAAGCAGAAAACCAATGAGAATACTTGTAGGACACTGGAATACCAAAGCCACACATGCATTACATTAACCAATACACAAATAAAACACATAGTCTAACTTACTTCATATGTTTTAGATGGCCAAACTTGGATCCACTGTTCCACTGGCATTTCCTTCTCCAGTTAGAGCACGATCCGGATCCTGCAGTGTTGTACATCAGTAAACACCAAAAGAAAATCAAACAAGGCCAGAAGAGATAAGGAGTTGACAAGGAGATACCTCCATTCCCCATTTTATGTAATCCGGCGACTCACAGGCTTTGTATTCATCAACCAGGCTTTCTATAATCTCTCTTGATTCATCAAATTCTGAAAGATCATTATCCTGTGGTTGATAATAAATTAGTGAGTCCAGTGGAATACAAATGAAGTATTGGCACCATAAATGTGATTGATTTGATGTAGACCTTCATAAGTTTGATATAAATCATCAAAATAGTACACTACGAGTGATTTTTTTTTTGCTAAAGCTAAAGTCTCAGAGATGACTAGGTCTGATAGGCAAAGACAAAAACAAACACAGACATGCACAATATATGTAGAGAGTAATCTTTACAACGTAAAGAAGTTGCAAGCCAAGGACAGGACAGATCACTTCTAAGAATTTTTCACGCCCGGATATCATTATGTACCTCGTGGGTCGGGTCATATCTTGAGACACTTCAAAATATTTGTGTGAAGTTTGTAACGCCATATCAGGCACTTCATACCCATGTTAGACACCTAGACACATGTTCATGTAATCATGTCAATCTTATGTGGACATCAGACCCCAAACCTGATGCAAGTTTAATAATAAACCATATCACAAGACCATAAGTTTGGCCCGGCACGCTTTCTGATAGTTGATACAACATCGTCCAAAATTTTGGGGAGTTGTGTTTTAGCTATCAACTTTATATCAGCAACTACAGTAAATAAATCACACAAACACTCACACCAAATAAAGGAATCACCATCAATATGGCAACTTTCGGTAGATTTACATACTCAAATGATCTTATAATTCACAAACACGGGAGCATTCAACTTACTGCAAACATGGGGAACTTCCGATAGTTGTCGAGAAAAGCCTGCTTCTTTCTCAATTTCTCATACTGGCTCAAACACTTACTGAAAAGATGCCGTATACTTGTATGGCTTGCTAACATAAGACCACTCACCTAATACAAGAGCATACGATTATCAGAAGTTTGTACACTAACACAGCAAAGCAGTTGAAGGAAAAAAATGTCAATATATCAGAAAAGTGGCAGTAAAAACTCCAGCATATAAATTTAAAAGAGCTAGCAGTTTAAAAGAGCTAGCAAAATCAGGATGAGGAAAAAGAAAAAGAAATTTAAACAAGATTAAAGAAAAAATCTTACTCTATGAGCAGTTTGAACATATGGAGATTTCCTAGATAATGCAACCTGAGAAGAAAATAGAGACAAACCCCAAATCACAAGTAAGAAAGAAACCAAAACGGTGAAACACAGTTTTCTTTTTATTTCCTCAAGGAAAAGACCTGAATGCTTGCAGGGCCCCACTCAATGAAATTGACAAGCTTTCTTTCCCGTATCCTCTGCAAACTTTCATGAACCTGTAACCATGAACAAAGAAACCATCAATATGCATTAATTTGAAATAACAGTGGAAATACCAGTTAAACTGACCATAAAATTGTAGAGAAAATAAGATCAGATATTTAAATAGAACAGACATAACTTAGTAATTATTAGTTTATTACCAATGAAATTATACACAATGTCAAAGGTTACTGACCGACACATCTGTGCCTGGATCAAGTACTAACAAGTTCTAAGAGTCATTTGGGGTTCTTCTAGATACTCAATTTTAAACTCGTTATTGTACAATGTCCCTAGCCAAATGAGGCATTGCAGTACACTACCTCCAAGGTTCCAACACCTAGAAACCCGTATACCTACCCTGATGCGGGAAGCCGAGAACCCATATTTTATAGTGTCTCATAACCAGAGATTTCACTGTATTATCTACTTGGTAAATGACATTAACAGTCAAACTGTTAACTTGTTCCAACAATCTCTTTCAAAGTATAGCATAAGCCCATTACTTATTTATATCATTCTACAACGCCTGTATGCATAATCCTTATAATGGGGGAGCAGTAGGATCATTGACTATATCCAAAGAGAAAGAACCATAAGATGAAAGCTAACTTCCATCAATAACAACTTCCATCAATAACACTTTCTTATTCCACATGTTAAGGGTCACTATCAGTTAAGCAAATGATAACAACAAAGAGTCTATTGAACAAAAGCTATGCAAAGTGCAACTTAATTAAAGAAAGGGAAGTGAATAAATGGAAGCCTTTTAAAAAAATATGTGCGTGTACTTGGAAAAACTGATGCAGTTTGCTGTATGCACTGAGATACCTGAGTAGGGTCAACTTCTCCCTGGATGATATTTAATATTGATATGTACTTTTGTTTGACTAGCTTCTTTTGTTCGAGCATAAGAGGATACCATAATATTCTTTGTCTGCAAAATACAACATCATCAAATCAAGACAAACCATACAGGCATTTAAAGTATACTTAAACATTTCAACAAGCAGTGAAGCAGAACAATCTTACCTGCAGAAGTCTTCTCATGACGCCTAGTACTGTAGTTTTAATGGATCACATTAGCCTGCCAATAATTGATCTATCTGTATCAGTATGTACCAAGAATCACATTATTTATATAGATCACTGCAACAATCACATGGAGCCATGAATTATTATTATTTTTTCTTCTTAATGCCTAGTCCAGTAATAATTCTCAATGACAGGGAATATCACACCACAATCAATTGCAACAATCACATACAGTACCATATTACTGTGTCTGATACTCATAATAGAGTGATTGAAAGAAGAGATAGTATCTCAAAGTTCAAACAGTACAAAGTTCAGCCATATAAAGGATGTATTCAAAATGATGCAATCTACTCATCTTTTTAGTAGAAAAAGTAGGGACCCTACGCAACCTCGATTTTGTAAAGTGAATGCAAGAGAGGTTTCCAGTGAATGGATGGTTATTCACAGTTCAGTCTCGATAACTCTCAAGGTCTTCAGATCCTATAACAACAAATCTCATTATTGTGACAATTTTCCAGCAATTATTACTACATGAGTACATGCTAACAGCAGCAACAGAAAAAAGTTGCACTTTTACTTTTGCCCCAGAAGCTTTTAGATGAGTATTATTATTATAGTTTGCCATGCAACAAAAAAGATTCATAGCAAAATAATCTGATGACTGTCCTACAATGTTCACCTTAAAAGATAAACTAAAGGTATGTAGTTGTCAACAAACCTGGCGTTCAACAGTGAGTGGCGTATATCCTGTCATTAGAAAATGACATCTTGGAGTCGGGATTAAAGAGGCAAGAAGACCCGACCAAGTCATTGTTCATATATCCTGGATACGTAGGGTAGTTGTGCTTTCGAGACATTACAGTAGAAACCAAGGAGTTCGTTTGTGCAAAGGTAGGGTTTGATAAATGAAGGCGCTCCACAGCAATCCTATTCAGTGCAGTATTGTCAAGAACAACAACACAATCAGCATTTAGTGTCAACCTCTTAAGTGTCAAAAGTGAGTTGTATGGCTGGACCACTACATCACTTGTCTCCATCTGGTTAGGAAATACACTGTAGGTCTGAACAAGTTTTTTGCTGTAACGATCATTTAGAGTCTCCAATAGATATGAACCCATCCCTGCAATACAGATCATAAAGAAAAATACAAACTCTTAAAATTCTTGAGACAACTTGGACCAAAGCATGGATTAAACAAATGAGGGAGGTATCATGGATAATATATCCATCTATATATAATAGAAGTGTTTTCACATTTTTTATTTGATAAGATGCAAGACAAAGTTGGTCAAATGCACCTTTTGCGATAATGAGAAGTATAACCTATATGATGTAGCAAAGCTGAAGACACATAAGCAGGCACTAAATCCCTACTTTTCCTTTTTTTCCATAGGTGCGGAAACACAAAGCACATACATATCATTTCAAGATAAAAAGGCAGCAGAATTTGCAGGAACATCCAAAAATTGGACAGTAAAAGATACCAGTTAGAAGCAAACAAGAGATGGATAACATTTATAATGACAAGAATTAAACCTGAGCCCGTTCCTCCAGCAATTGAATGACAGAGAACAAAACCCTCAAGACTATCACTTCCATCTGCCTCTCTATCAACCATATCCATTATATCCTCTTGAACTTGCTCGCCCTAATTAAGAATTGTATGACCAGCCCAAGGAAAAACAGAGAGAGAGTTGTAAATATAAAGAATATTTTTGGTTAACACATACAAAAAAACATAATGTTTTGTAGGAACATTATATTCCAATAACTCCACAACTAAAATAGATATACAAAATTTGCACAGTAAGGATATTACAATCATTCAGCAGTCAGTACCAACTGGGTTGGGTTGAATGGCTTGATAATATTGGCATCTTGATCGCATATATTTCACTAATCTGTTCAAAGAAATCTATGTTTGATCATTAATTATAGCTAGGCCAATGTCTTGATAAAAGCATGATATTAGGTCTGCTACCATTTCGATTTTGTCAACACAATTAAAAAAACACTTAAACAAAAATGGATGGATAACCCACACTAACATTATGTTCTAAGAAATGATGTCACATAAAACACAAGAGGCTACATACTATGAAAAGAACATTCATGAGCACCTTAACATACACCTATAGAGATATGAATTTTTGTTTATGTGTTGTGGATATGAATTAAGGACGAATATACACGACGTGCAGACAAAGTGGCAAACCTGGTGATACCCACTTGCCCAGTTATTCCCAGCACCACCTCCATGATCTGCTACAAATATGTTTTCGTGATTGTAAAGGTTCCGATATTCACTGTTTTGAATACCATTAATAACTCTAGGTTCTAAATCCATCAAGAGAGCCCGTGGTATATAGTGTTGGTCATCAGCTTGATAGAAAAATACATCTTTACGATCACCTCCCTGCCATAAAAGTGTGCAAACTTAAACACATGTCTAATAAACTGCTTACAAATACTTGTAGTGCATCTTAATTTCGTAATCAAACATGTTATATAAACAAAATTAATAAATAAAAACAATAGAATATTTAGTAAAGTTTATTGAGATTGAAGATAAAAGTGGACCTGAGTTGCGAAATCTTCTAAAATTCCGTCTTTGCTGATACCATGTTCAAGGCAAAGCTGTTTCCAGAACTCCATTCCGATCTGATTCCCACATTGTCCTACTTGCAGTGTTATAATTTCCCTAGGCATTTTTTTTTTCTAGGGTTTTAAGATCTTTCCTATTTATCTCTTCTTCACTACTGGTTAGTTTTGAAAAGAGAGGGAAAAAAGTGAAATAACTCAAGTGACTCAAGTGTTTTTTGCCGGCTCGTTATCGTATGCCGCTCCAAGCTAATATGCGCCATGTGTGTACCAGGTTCCGATCGTAATGGGTTTGGACTTTGGATCGATCAGGGCCCAATAAGAGCTAAGTGTCGTTTGGAGTTTTCATTATGTTACAGTGGTCAAGGACCAAAATATCGATATCGGTTAATATATCGGTGTATCTAAAAATCGATATATATTAAATATATCGAATATATCTATTTTTTTTTTGTGACCAGTTCAAACTATTTAAAATATTTGAAATATCGGAAATATATTGGAAATATCAGATTTATATTAAAAAATGATCAAAAAGTCAAACGATATATATCGTAAATATCAGATATATCGATTATCTGGGGGATATAAAGTTTTATATCCGAAATGCTAATATATTTTAGAAAAAAAGGGTTCTATATTTGGTCGATAGAGATTGGAAATATCAATATCGGTGTACTAAAATACTAATATATATCGGCAATATTTTGGTCCATGGTGGTAATAGACTGGGCTATTGACCGTTTAATTTATTTAGAGACACTTTGGGCTTGGACTTTGCTTCTCTTAAGCTTTGTCTAATTTCACAAAAGCTAATTAGAGCATTTCTAGGTGGTAGTAGTATCACCTATAGATTTGCCTCCCAAATTTGACGTAGGCAAAAAAAATAAAAGTTATAAACTCGAGTTCAGACCCTAATAAGCCCCTATGCTGCGTTGCGCACATCCCCTCTACAAGTTACCTATAGGCAAGAAAATTAGCAGCTCTAGTCATTTAGCTGGTTCTACAAAACTGAAGCTGCATCGCGTTACAGTCATGTTCGACGCCCAAATGGCCAAAACCCATACTAGATTTTCACTGACTATAGCATTTATCTCTACAGCTTTAATCAATTGGTCCCTAGAGTGGCTGGCGCCTCTGCCTCTCCAGCTGTGCTACCTTGTCGTGCCCAAACCATACGAAAGTGTAATTTAACGGTTTAGTCTGTCTCGTTGTGAAAGTTTAGCGGTTTAGTTATAGATGCACAAAGTGCTAAACTTCTTGATGGTGACAAAAAATAGTGACGACAAAGTGAAAAATTAGTTCGGCCAGTTGCAAATTGCCATTTTCCATTGAATGTGATGGACCGAAAAGAAACCCATCAACTCAAAGAAGATGTGGCAAAGACAATGGACACGTAGAATGCACGTGCATGCCCACCACCATTCAGGTGTTACTGTATGTTCACTGTTGAATCGAGTAGAAGCAAAGTCACGTCGACCCAATTCATGGCCCATCAGCAGCTGCTCTGACTTTAGTTCTTTCTTTTGGTGATCACAAGGCCTATAATAATAATATAATATATGGTGTGTTTTCTTGCTTTGTTCCAAAAGACCAACACCATGAAAAACAGATGCCCCTTGATTGGACAATTTGAAAAACTTTGGGCGCATCAATGGTTTTGACTTTTGAGTCTCGGGCAACGGACTTGCAAATCCGTCAGCTGCAAATGGTCCACTTGAGCATTCCAGAACTGTGCCGGATAGCCTCAAAGTTGTAAAGCTGTTTCACAATCCACAGTTTCATACGCAAACAGGGTTGTTTTTCATCACATGATTCCATTGCATACACCAGCGTAGTCACCTGACACTGCAAGTTTCAAATTGGGGTTTACGAGTTTTGACGATATTTGGGTCCAAGGCAAGGATGCCCTAAATATAATGAAAATATCTAGATCAAAAGCCCGCAACATCAAATTGGAAGTGTAACTCAGATAAAAATATAAAATACAAAATGAGGGGCATATCTCCAAATATGAACTCCGTTTGGAAGATGTCTAGCAAATATTAAAGGACTAAAAGTTATGGTTCTTGCTAGACGTGAGCTCATTCTCGCCATTAGAGACCGACAAGTTTATTCCAAGTTTGTACCTTCATGACAACATTTATCATTGTTGCGGGTCGATATAGCATTAGTCACGGGTGAGATTTATTTTATTTTTTTTGGGTTATTTAGATTTTAGTCCTATTTTTATAAGATATTTAAGTTTTTTGTCATAAAATTATCGATTATTAGTTTTAGTCCTAGTTCCATCTATTGACTATTAGTCGTCTCAGTTGACCATAGTCAAACTATTTAATTATTTTCAATTTTTTCTCAAATTATTATAATACCTTGGAACATGTTTGTCAACATGGCAGGAAATTATATAAAAATATAGCCAAAACCTAATTTAATGATGGAAATCTTAAGAATGAGATTAGGACATGCACTAAATTCTAATATTTTTAACTTTCATTAAAAAAAAAAATGTATTTTGAGAAAAGTCACATGTGTATTGTTTTGTGCATTCTCATATAAGTCTTAATTTTAAATTGTTATTACCTTAACACAATATTCGTTCATTAGTCATTTTGAATTGGAGTGCTTACATTCCATAGGATTGAAATCTGGTTCTATTTTGGAAGACAATTGTTCATCAACCCCAGGCAGAAGAAACAAATTTGTCTTCTAATAAGGACATAGTGATTATTCTTATCTTTGAATTTAATTATTGATAAATTAAGTTAGTTTGTCAACTAAATGTTTGTTCCGTGATTATTTTGTTGTATAAATTTGATTTTTTACGTTTAACAATAAAGATAATTTTTAGAATAAGTTTCCTACATAAAATTATATCTCCCATTCGATTATTGATAGTTTTAGGTGAGATAATGAAAATTATTCTCACTTCCCATTTCGACGTATGCATTAATTCCTCAACACTTCCCCATCTTTTTCTAACCAAACTTACGTGTTTAAATCTTAACCAACTTCATTTTCTTCATTAAATACCCGCTTTTTAATAACAAAACTCCATTTCGCTCAATAGTGGAGTTAAAGTTGATAATCTATTATTGAAAAAAGACATGTTAAAAATGTTAGAATTTAAATGATATCGAATATATTTTAGGATTTTATCCCTCCCAGAATTGGGTAAATTAGGGTTTTGGCTTCAGCATTTGTAATGCAATTTCAAGAAAAAAAAAAAACATGTTCCTAAGTGGTATTTTGGTCATTTGAGAAAATTGGAAGAAAATTAAACAGGCTTGACTAATGGTCAGCGCTAAACCTAATAATCGATAATCGAAGACAAAAGCCTAACTACTCTATAAAAAAAGACTAAAGCTCTCAAATAACGTTGTTTTTTTTTGTGACTGTTGTTTGATAGCGAATTGTAAAAGTTCATACCGACTCGAGTACAAGTATTTTAATAAAAGATTTGGGAAAATTGTATTTCAGTTGTCTCTTTTAAAGTTAAAAGAGAGAGAGAGAGTGAGAGATATTTTATTGATTCACAACCCTTCTTTTCCTCTCAACAGTGTGAAGAGATTTTTACTATTAGACGAGTTTACAAGAAAGAAGTGAAAGAACTAAAGTTTTGAAGAGGTTCGAAAGGTACTTATAGTCGGTAGAGTATCAAATAAAGAAATTATTATAGAAAATATAGATAGAATGCTGCTACCAAGCAATCTCTTAAAACTTAAAAAGGGTTATGCCAACTCTTCAAAGGAAGATTCAAAACCAATAAAACTTTATGAAAGAATTTTGGTAGACAAAAAGGAAAAAGTGAAGCTATAATGCATAGAAGTATTGTCTATATATATAATTTCTGATTGTGTTTATTACTCCATCCCATTTCTAACCTTGTACTAGGGGATAGACGTGCGGGTGGAAGTGGAGTAAGGGAAGGTTGACCTCTAATTTAACGTAAGAATTTAAATTAGATATCGAGCCACTTCAATCAAGAAATTGGTTCTAACGCCCAATTTCGATTCAAAACAACTCTAGAAGACATAGTTTTTTTTATAAGCACCCATAAGGACAAATTTCAAGTGAAAATAACCCGGAAAACCAATTTTCGAGTGAAAATAATCCTCATGGACAAATGGCCCGGATTTGAAATAACTATTTTCCAATTTTACTATTTATGTCGTTTTGCTATGAACAATGAGTGTTCATACCTTATGCTGATGTATTTGTTCATACCAATATAGGTGAACGTACCTTATACAATATATTGAAGCATGAACAATGATTGTTCATAACTCATGTTGAGGTATAAACAATCATTCTTCATACTCCAATAGGTGTTCTTACTGATCATACATTATGTTAAGGTATGAACATTGACTGTTCATACCTCAAATAGGTATCAACAATAAAAACAATTATCGTTCATACCCGAAATAGGTATGAACAATGATTATTCATACTCCAATAAGTATTAGTTCTTATTGATCATACATTATATTGAGGTATGAACATTGATTGTTCATATCCCAAATAAGTATGAACAATAATTATTCTTCATATATGAACAATTATTGTTCATATGAACATTGATTGTTCATACCCCCCAAATAGATATGAACAATAATTGTTTATGCCCCAAATATGTATAAACAATGATTATTCATACTCCAATAAGTGTTCTTATTGATCATACAATATGTCGAGGTATGAACAATGATTGTTCATACCTCATGTTGATGTATGGACAGTGATTGTTCATACCCCAAATAGGTATGAACAATAATTGTTCAAACTCTAATAAGTGTTCTTATTGATCATACATTATGTTGAGGTATGAACAATGATTGTTCATAGCTCATGTTAAGGTGTAAACAATGATTGTTTATACTCCAATAGATGTTTTTTTGATCATACATTATGTTGATGTATAAGCGGTGATTGTTCATACACCAAATAGGTATGAACAATCAACAATGATTGTTTATATGAACAATGAGTGTTCATAGCTCATGTTAATGTATGAACAGTGATTGTTCATATCTTAAATAGGTATGAACAATGAGATGAACAATCATTGTTCATACTATTTACACCGGGTCGTTTTGATTAGGCCGGGCCTTTTATTATTTCGTATCAGGGGTATACTTCACATTTCATCTACCCAAGCCGTTATAGGAAAACAAATTCTATGAAGATATTAAAGAGATTTTACACTATAGAAAAGTCAGAAAGGCACTTGAGCTAGCTTTGAATTGTAAGTTTGTGTCGTGGGCTTGAAGGAAAGAGGTTTCGATCTTTAATTTGTTGCCTGCTCAAAAGAATAAGCAATCTCTATCAACTTAGGTTCGAACCTTTTAGTCCTCCAAAATTGATACCAAATGGCACCCCTTTTCGTATTGTATCCGGTGGAGCGTTAATTCACGGAAATCCCCAATGGCAAGAATAGGGGCAATATCAGCACTAGGAGTCACTAATGCATCCAACTTATTCTCCTTCATCAACTTCACCAATCCATCTTCTGACAGTTTATTCAAATTCGTCACAACCTGCTTTTCCACGTCCCCAAACCCATTTGTCGTCTAAGATATTAAAAATATCTCCTGCCAAATTCATCAATCATTTCCTAAATACAAGTGATATGTTGTCAGTCTAGTGATCTTATAGTTGCTTGAATATGAGCCTACAAGTTAAAGCATGTGTTGGTCTTACCAAGTCCGAGAATTTGTCGTTGAAGGCTATTATATTTGCCAATGATCTCATTGGAGAAGTTATCCTCTCCTCTAAATAAGCATTTATGTATAGCTTGAACTCTATCACCAAAGCTAAAGCTTCACCACTCACAGTTGAATTCAGGATAATGTCTACATTGATTATATTCAGATTGTCTACCAGAATTGCACCGCTTGCCTTTGGGTACCTAGCCACCACGTGGGCTTTGGACCTGACGGTCCGCGGTTCCCACCCCACTTAAGATGCTGAACAACATGAGACATGACCAAAGACTAATCAGCCTGCCCCCATGTGTTGTCACAATGTAGTACATGTAGAAAGTTTTATATTAGTTTTCATGTATAGAGCGCGACCTGCGCCTCAGGCGTGAGCGAGTTCCAGTAACTTGAGCACGACCCATTCGTCTCAAGATAAAGCGACCGACCGACGCCCCCGTGTTTCTTAAGCCACCAACTGTTTTGTTTCTATTTGTTGCAACCTCTATATAAACCAAATTATAATCTCTTAGAATTCAATCAATTAAATATACATTGAATTGAATTGAATCCTCTGGTTCTACATGGTATCAGAGCCAAACCATTGAAATCCACTGCGTATTACAACCATTAATCAAACCATCCTTGAATCTTTGAATCTCAAACCCAAATTTTTTCCAAACCCTAAACCTAAAACCCAATTTTTTGTTTTTTCGCAATGGTTTGGATCGACAACAATTCTTCCAACGTTATTCATCACCACTACACCCCACAAGACAACTCCGCGTTCCCAAAATCTATTTCATTAGATGAGTCCAACTATACCATATGGGTTTCTCTCATGCAGATGCATATTGGAGCAAGGGGAAAGATTGGTTTTTTGACTGGCGCAAAGGTTGAACCGGATATGAATTCGACCGAATATGAAGGTTGGGCAACAGATAATGAAAAGGTGAAAAGTTGGCTTATTGATTCTATGGAGATTTCTCTTATGAATCGATATATTCGTCTTCCTACTGCAAAGGACATTTGGGAGGCTGTGGAGAAGACCTTCTATGATGACTCTGATGAAACTCAAATTTTTGAATTGAATACAAAGTGCTTTGAAGCGAAGCAGAATGGGAGACCTATTCCTTTCTATTACAACGAATTGATGGCCATGTTCCAGGAGATTGATCAAAGGGTGACCTCCCAGAATAATAATGTTGCAGCTGTAGTCTAGGACACGTCAACAATGTCCAGATTGCGGGTTCATATGTTTTTACGTGGACTCGGTTCAGAGTATGATCAGGTGCATGGAGAGATTCTTCGCAAGGACCCTAATTTTTCCTTGGAGCAAAGCTATGCTTACATTCGAAAGGTGCAATCGGAGAAACAAAGCAGGGCTATGGGCTCTCAGTATCAACTGAATCATCTGTCTTGGTTGTTCATATCAAGACGATTACTCCACCCAGTTTCTCTGGTTCTTCACGCAACCCTAAAGGTAAATCCAATCCTTATGCAGATAAAAAGTGCAGTGTTTGTGGAGAATTGGGTCATAGCAAGGAGAGATGTTATAAAGTGATTGGCTATCCTGATTGGTGGGACTTTGCAAAGAGGCCATGAAAGAATATAAGCAAGGCTGCTATTACTAATGCTGTGCATGGACATCCACATGCTTCGGCTAATGTAACTCAATCAGGTATGAATGGTAAGGTTATTTCGAATAGTACATGGATAATTGATTCGGGTGCATCTGACCATATGACAAATGACCCTAGCCTTGTGGAAAGTCTTAGAGCTTCATCTCAAACCGTTGTTTCTACTGCAGATGGCATTCCAACTCTGGTTAGTGGAGAAGGTTCTATTGTGTTATCTAAAACCCTCACTCTTGAATCTGTCTTAGTTGTTCCATCCCTTGCTTATAACCTATTGTCTATTTGTCAAATCATTCTAGCACTTACATGTACTGTGACGTTCTATCCATCCTTCTGTGTTTTTCAGGACATTCTAACTCGACAAGTCCTTGGTTATAGTGTTAGAAGGGGGAAACTGTACTATCTGGATTTGACAGAAACTGGAGAGAAACAGAAGAATTCTCTGGGGCAAGCTAATCAGGTCAATAGGGTCGAGAATGCAAAAGAAGTTGTGTGGTTATGGCATCGTAGGTTAGGTCATCTTTCGTTTAGTTATCTTAAGAGGTTGCAACCTCAGTTATTTTCAATTGTTAGTGATTCTGAGTTTCATTGTGGCATTTGTGAACTGGCCAAGAGCCATCGTATTTCATATTCACCAAGTCTTAATAGATGTCTTGTTCCTTTTATGAAAATTCACTCTGATGTTTGGGATCCTGCCAAAGTTTCTTCTTTTTCTGGAGTTTGCTATTATGTGACTTTTATTGATGATTGCAGTCGCATGACTTGGGTGTCAATACTGATAAACAAAAGTAATGTATATGAGATGTTTACTGGGTTTTATAAAATGGTGGCGACATAGTATCAACAATCTATTAGGGTTTTTCTGTCTGATAATGGTGGCGAATTTGTGAATGGTCTCATGTCTGAATTTTGCCGGCCAATTGGAATTCGTCATCAAACCTCCAATTCTGGTACCCCCCAACAAAAATGGTTTAGCATAACGGAAGAACATGCAGTTGTTGGAAGTTGGAAGTTGTTCGTGCTTCCTTGTTTGGCATGAATGTACCTCAATCCTATTGGGGTGAAGCAGTGAAATCAACAGCCTATGTTATAAACTGTACTCCCTAACGGGTAATTGAGTTCCAGAATCCTTATCAGAAACTCCATACACTTTTGTCCATCCCATTCATGCCTAACTTGGAGCCTCGAGTGTTTGGATGTACAGCTTATGTCCATATCCCACAACCAGATCGAAGTAAACTTGATCCTCGTGTGAAGAAGTGTATTTTTGTGGGTTATACCGAGTTTCAGAAAGGGTATAGGTGTTATGATCCAATTACTGACAAGATGCATATATCTCTTGATGTCTCATTCCATGAATCCGACCCGTATTACTCAGGGGGAGTTTCCCGATCTTCCGCCCGGGGAGAGTGCCGGTGAAGGGAATCCTGATGTCTTTGGGGAATTGGAACACTTGGAGGAACGATTTGAAGTTCTTGAAGCAGAAATTGATCCTGTAGCAACAGTAGAGACAGAAGCACATGATCCGGATGTATCTGAAACTGTAGTACAAGACATTTCCCCTTCTACATCAATAACTGAAGATCTTGATCAGAATGATCCGCCTCAGGTACCTCCTATAACCGTTAATGAATCTATTGGGTTAGAAAGTCTTGAACCTAGACAATCACAAAGAACTAGTAAGGGAGTTCCTAAGAAACAATATAAACCAGACATCAAAGTCACTGCCAAATACCCTATAGCTAACTCTATGTCTAACCATAGCCTTTTTGAGTCACATGTACTTGTCATAAATCAATTATCTACTGTATTTATTCCTAGTAACGTGCAGGATGCTTTGAAAGATCCAAAATGGAAGAAAGCAATGAATGAAGAATTGAAGCCCTTCAAAAGAATATAACATGGGAGGTAGTTGATATGCCTGTTGGAATGAAGACTGTTGGATGTCGTTGGGTGTTTACTGTGAAGCTTAATGCATATAGAACTATTAATAGATATAAATCGAGATTGGTTACCAAGGGATACACACATCATTATAGAATTGATTATGAGGAGACTTTCGCACCTGTGGCGAAAATCAATACGGTTCAAATTTTAATTTTGCTTGCAGCAAATAAAGATTGGCCCTTGCACCAGCTTGATGTGAAGAATGCATTCCTAAATGGGAATTTGGATGAAGAAGTATACATGGATATGCCTCTAGGTGTGAAGAACCATCCCAAAGATGTTGGGAAGGTGTATAAACTTAAGAAGGTTTTGTATGGCCTGGAACAGTCTCCAAGAGCTTGGTTTGGAAGACATACACAGTCAATGAGAGTTTTTGGGTACAAACAGAGCAATTCTGACCATACCTTGTTTATCAAACACAAGGATGGTAAGATTACAACTCTAATTGTGTATGTTGATGACATGATCGTTACAGGGGATGATCCGAAGGAAATAAATGAATTGCAGAAGTATTTGTCGAAAGAATTTGAAATGAAGGATCTAGGACAACTGAAGTATTTTCTGGGTATTGAAGTTGCAAGGTCTAAAAAGGGGATTTCACTCTCACAGAGGAAGTATGTCCTAGATTTGCTTGCTGAAACAGGAATGTTGGATTGCAAACCAATAGAGACACCCATTGAGATGAATCATGGACTCGCCATTCATCCTGATCAAGTTCCTACTGATAAAAGAAGGTATCAGCGTCTTGTAGGAAGGTTAATTTATCTCTCTCATACTAGACCTGATATTGCTTATGCTGTGAGTGTGGTTAGTCAGTTTATACATTGTCCTAGTGAAGAACATATGGATGCAGTCTCTCGTATCTTGAAGTATTTGAAAAAGGCACCTGACAAAGGTTTACTGTTTGGAAAGTCTGATGTATTGGATATTGTCGGATACACAGATGCAGATTGGGCTAGTGATAAAACTGATAGACGTTCTACATCAGGATATTCCACTTTTGTCGGTGAAAATTTTGTAACTTGGCGTAGTAAGAAGCAGAAAGTTGTTGCCGGTCGAAAGTCGCGTTTTGAATTTCGAGGTCCGCACGAGGAGTATGTGAATTGTTATGGATCCGTACTGTCTTGATGGAATTGGGATTCGATCTTCAAAAGCCTATGGATTTACATTGTGATAATCAAGCCGCCATTCAAATTGCACATAATCCAGTTCAGCATGATCGAACAAAGCATGTGGAGGTTGATCATCATTTTATTAAAGAAAATCTTGACAGGAAGGTTATTCGTTTTCTGTTCGTAACCTCAGAGGAGCAATTAGCTGATGTTCTTACCAAATGTGTATCTCACAAGGTGTTTGACAACTCAGTTGTCAAGTTGGGCATGATTGACATCTATGCACCAACGTGAGGGGGAGTGTAGAAAGCTGTATATTAGTTTTCATGTATAGAGCGCGACCTATGCCTCAGGCGTGAGCAAGTTCCAGTAACTTGAGTGCAATCCGCACTCGTCTCCAGTACAAACAGAGCGCGACCCGCTCCCCGTGTTTCTCAAGCCACCGACTGTTTTGTTTCTATTTGTTGTAACCTCTATATAAACCAAATTGTAATCTCTTAGAATTCAATCAATTAAATATACACTGAATTGAATTGAATCCTCTGGTTCTACATATATATAAACTATTGAATATGTGGACAAAACTTTCAAGGCATCCAATCTTGTTGCCTTCATTTCTGATAGTATCACAAGCCGGGCCACTAAGAAGATTCCTTTTGCATCAGGACTCCATACTCTGTGGTATTCATCATCATAGTAGTATCGGCATTAACCTGTTCTAGTATGAGTATAAGACTCTCTGGTGGTCTTCACTGCGTCAGGTTCCAACATATATAACTTTAACTCCGACTCTCATTAAGGACAACAACAAGAAGTTATTAATACGAACAAATGTACATCGACAGTAATCGGACCTTAGATATATCACAATAACATCTAAGTTAAACTGATGTGAAGAATATTATCTCATCTCACCGGCTTGTTTATTCCATTACGAAACACCACATCTATCAACAGAATGAAACTACTTGGACTAAAGTAGTGCTTCCATGTTTTACCTGACTTTTACTTCAATGTGAAGTCTCCATCTACTCGTGAAATTTGTGTTGTAACAGACAAAAAGAACTGAACAACTAGTATAACAATTGGTTCCTCTGGGTTCTGGTGGAGCCCAAGAATGAGTTGATGCTGGATACAGCTTCCTTATGACACCAAGTACTCACGATCCCATATATACATTACTTATGAAGTCCGAACACAGTACTGGATTGAGTTCAAATCTGATGCTATAAACTTTTAAATTGAACAATCTCATCTGTGTACTAAAAAATCAATTCCATGCACCCTTCACTATCTTTGAACTTGAAAGTTGAAACATAGTATTTTGTTGCAATCCCCAGAGACGGCGCCATTGTTACGATCTAAAATCTCCTCTCTTTTCTCCTAGGTTACATTGACACGGGCACGCGTGTCGGTGTCCGACACGGATACGGGGTGTCGGATACAGCGAGCTCTAAGAGATTGACACAGGGACACGACGAATAATTAATTATTTTTTTAATAATTATAAATTAGATTTTTTTTCAGAAAAACAATAATAAATTGGGGAGAAAAGTCTTACATACAAAACAAATATTAAAAATATTAAATTGATTAAAGTGATATAGAAATACAAAATGAGCTTACAAAGTTCAGGAATACACAATGTTAGAAACTGGATTGTTTTTTTGGCCCAATTTGTTTTTAAAAGGTCTGTCCATAATATAAGAAAGACTTAAGTCAGACAATTTAAGTTACAAGCCCAAGTAAAAATCCCACTAGGGCTTAAAAAAAACCAACCGTGCTTGTCCCTCGATCTTTTCCCATCTCCTTCTCCTGCGACTGGCGGCTACTCGATCTCTCTCTCTCTCTCTCCTGATCTCTCTCTCCCATCTGCTGCTCGGTAACCATCAGGTACGTTATTAGACAACCATCTCTTGCTCTTTCTCTCCCATCTCCTCTCCTGCTCTCTCTCTCTCCCCATCTATTGTCGTATCTCGATGTTTGAAGTCGTGTGTCGACACACATTTTTTTCGGAACATGCCGTGTCCATGTAACCTAGCTTTTCTCTTCCTCCCTGCCCCCCTTTTTCTATTCACTAATCCTCTTCTTTTTATACTGCTGAGCCCGGATTCACTTGGAGGCCCAATACCCCAATCCTCATATTTCAGACCTATGGGCCTCATAAGCCTAAATAAGGCCATAACAAACAGTTCACTTGAATTAATAAATATGCAATTTGTTAGGCCAATAAAAAATATAGGTATGTATGTATATATGGATCTGATAGCATGAACATTTGCAACTTCGAAGTAGCAAGAAACAATAGAAAAGAGGTTTGTTATTATTTAGTCTAGAAACATTATACATACCTGACGACCTGAGCAAAATAGTTCAAGTGTAATTGATCTTGACAACAACATAGTTCAAGCCAGTGTGAAATTTTGTGCATAGTTATTTGTCTTTCAAGCTTCCTGATTCAAATCATTGAACTGGTAAAACATAATAAGAGGAATTGCATAAGCTACTAAAGCATAACCAATTCAAAGCATCTTTGGTAGGAAAATTAATGTAAAACGTTAAATAAGAGCAATATAAAATTTCGATAGTCAATATCCGATATAAACAGATAACTTGGGGGTGGCTATAAAATAGCTAACGTATACTTGATCATTTGGGGGTGGCATTTAATACCGATGGCCGATGAAGAAAAACTATTTGGAGTCCGATATCAGTAAATTGTTTGGAGTTGGACCGCTACAGAAAAATCACCTTGGAGCCAATATTTCATTTGATGATTTAGGGTGAGGAAGGATATTTTTAAAATACCGATATAAAATTACCGCTTGGGGGCGACTTTTTGATGATAATATGGATCGATCAATTGGAGATGGGATGAAAAGCTCAAAATTTTCTTTTATAAAAAATTTTCGTTTATCAAATCTTATTTCGAATTCGAAAATTTTAATTGTCAAAATCCTATTTTTGGATTCAAAAATTTTGATTGTCAAAATCCTATTTCGGATTCAAAAATTCCTTGTATCAAAATTTTACTTCAAATTCAAAATTTTCAATTTCAATTCAAATCGTGGTATCTGTAGAATTTTATTGATATTCAGGTCAATATAAAAAAAATCCTGGCATTTGTAGCCTATTGTCTCGATACCAGGTCAATATCAAAAAATCCTGATGTCTGTAGAATTATATCGATACCAGGTCAATATTGAAAAATAAAATTGCCATCTCAAATTTCGAAAAATGTCATCTCGGATTTGGAAAAAATATTTACAAAAATTCCAATCTCGGATGAACAGTATCGAGGAATAGTGTATCGATGAACAGTGTTGATGCACATTATCGGATGAATAGGTTTATGAACAGTCTTGATGAATACTATCGAGGATGCACAGTATTGCGGTGTACAGTGTCTATGAACAGTATCCGACTAACAGTAAAAAAAAAATCAAGTTTATTTTATATTTGCTTCTCGAAATCTTCAAATTTTCACTTATAAAATTTGAAAATTTTGAGAGGGGGCGATATGGTGCCCAAATATCGTACATACCGATATAACCCATTATTTCAATAAAGTTCTAATACAATATCGGCATGAAAGCCGATATATTCATGATAAATTTCAGGTACAAAGGAAAGAGACAATAATGGACACATGTCAAAAAGCTATTGGATGGACATATGTGGAGCAAGTATAAAAGGAGTGGAGACAAAAGAGAGAAGACCAGATTCATTAGCGCACACTTTATTTTTCTATTCTTTCACATGTAAACCAGAGGGAATGAGAGAACACATTGTAAAACTCCATTAATGAATAAGAAAATCTTAATTAATTCATTTTATCATTCTCTTCTTGCATCTTACATAAACCATTATAGTAAAATTCAACTACAGGAAGTGGAAACATGCTTAATCCCAAAATTAAATTAGTCGAATACTTGAGATCAAACACTTTACTTGCCATCGAAGTTGTGGAGTGAAGCATTTAGATGAATCAAGAAGTCGATTCTATCAATTGTGGGAGATAGTGTAGAATTTTTTGAGGTGGGTTTTGATAGTGGTAAGTTATCAAGAGAGAAAGAGATGGTTTTGATAGTGGTAATGTTTGGGTTTGATGGTCATTGTGAGTCTTGGGGATCAAGCCCACTTTTAAAGCTCAACTATTTTAAACGACAATTAATACAACACATAAAAAGCGTTTTCATTTTCCATAGAGAAACCAAGCCGGTCCACTGAATTGGCATTTGTTTTTATTTTTTGGTAATCCTTGGCATTTATTTAACCCCACTTTTGAAACCTTTAGCAGTTTAACCCAACTAATTGATCAACTCTCTACTAAATTGTAAATTTAGTGGATGCTAAATGGGTTTTCTATTTTAATTTTGGTAACCGAAGCTAAAGTGATTTAATGTCTGATTAAATGTGGGCTATTAGGAAGGTCATTTGGTGTGTGTGTGTGTGTGTGTGTGGGGTTAAAATTTAAATGCATTCATTTATGGCCCCCCATATCAAAGGTTTTCTTAAAGCAATCTCTACCGCACATCTACCGCTTATCAAACTCAGATCTCCACGAAATCCCGACCACCCTTTGTCTTCCCAATTTGTTTTGTTGTAATACTAGCTAATGCCCGTGCTTTCGGCACGGATTTCATAAAGAGGCTAGTGTGATATAAAATTACACATTCATTCCTTAATGCATAGTGAATTAATGTATTCCTGAAGAATAAGCATGTAGTAACTTTCTATGATAACTG
This sequence comes from Coptis chinensis, assembly GCF_015680905.1. Classification (NCBI taxonomy): domain Eukaryota; kingdom Viridiplantae; phylum Streptophyta; class Magnoliopsida; order Ranunculales; family Ranunculaceae; genus Coptis; species Coptis chinensis. The sequence goes on along the minus strand of NC_141458.1, from coordinate 115,916,845 downwards.
ATAATGAAGGGTAGTCTCGACCAAAAGCAGACATACACATGGAACACATGAATGGATGCCTCTAAATTCTAAAATATTTTTGATAATTGTTTTTGGATAAATTCCAATATCCTTTTGAAGTTATATACTAAAGATAGAGTAAGAATACAATTGTCATTCTTTATACAAATAGGATTTATGGAGATTCCAACCTATATTAACTTTGTAATCTCAAGTACATTTTACCCCTAGCACCTTTTTTACTATTACAGGAAGAATTTACTGAAATCGAGGTATGCTGAACAACAATACATTTTCATTCAAATTACATGACTTAGGAAGTAGGAGAGTTGCTCTGCTTAATTTTCTAAATAGATAAGAGAACTAAATGCTTTCAATTTTTGCTATCAATGCACTTACATAAGCTTGGAGTTGATAGCAGACCAAGGAGGCAAGGACATTCTTCTTGACCCATTCTAACTTGTATACCTATTTGGGGTATGAACAATCACTATTCATCATCAACATGAGCTATGAACAATCATTGTTCATACCTATTTGGGGTATGAATAATCAATGTTCATACCTCAATATAATATATGATCAATAAGAACACTTATTAGAGTATGAACAATCATTGTTTATACCTATTTAGGGTATGAACAATCACTGTTCATACATCAACATGAGCTATGGACAATCATTGTTCATACCTGTGGTATGAACAATGATTGTTCATATTGTTCATACCTAAACATAATATATGATCAATAAGAACACTTATTGGAGTATGAACAATGATTGTTCATACCTATTTCAGGTATGAACAATCACTATTTATATATCAACATGAGCTATGAACAATCATTGTTCATACCTATTTGGAAAACAATCACTGTTCATACATCAACATGAGCTATGAACAATCATTGTTCGTACTTATTTGGGGTATGAACAATTAATGTTCATACCTCAATATAATGTATGATCAATAAGAACACTTATTGGAGTATGAACAATGATTGTTCATACCTATTTCAGGTATGAACAATAATTGTTTTTAGAGCATCTTTAGCAGAGAAACAAAAAAAAACACCAAAATTTTGAACAAAAAAAACACCAAACCAAAAAAATATCAAGCAACTTTAGGAGCAACATCAAAAAAACACCAAGCAACTACGCGGTTTTGCCAAAACCGCGCCATATAGCCCACGCGGTTTTGGCAAAACCCCGCCACTAAAGCCCAACTGACAGGCCCAAGCCTACGCGGTTTTCAGAAAACCGCGCCATGTATCGTACATAAACTTTTTTCTTTTTTTTCTTTCCCAATCTCTGGCGCGGTTTTGTGAACCGCGCCATATAAGCCTAATTAGAAGCCCAAGCCCACGCGGTGTTGGAAAAACCGCGTAAGTGATTTGATACAGCATCAAACCTGGAACCAAATATTGGTCGATTTGGTGTTTGGTTTGGTGTTTTCATCAACATGTAGTTTTGCTGAAGTTGAAAGAATTTGGTGTTTGATGCTAGGTTGATATCACTGCTAAAGATGCTCTTATTGTTGATACCTATTTGGGGTATGAACAATCAATGTTCATACCTTAACATAATGTATGATCAGTAAGAACACCTATTAGAGTATGAACAATCACTGTTTATATCTCAACATGAGCTATGAACAATCATTGTTCATACATCAATATATTGTATAAGGTACGTTCACCCATTTGGGTATGAACAATCATTGTTCATATATCAGCATAAAGTATGAACACTCATTGTTCATAGTAAAATTATAGAAAGGGTAAAATCGGAAACTATTTATTTCAAATCCGGGCCATTTGTCCTTGAGGGTTATTTTCACTCAAAAATTGGTTTTCAGGGTTATTTTCACCCGAAATTTGTCCTTGTGAGTGATTATAAAAAAAAAACTATGTCCTCTAGAGTTGTTTTGAATAGAAATTGGGCCTTAGGACCAATGACCCAATTTCTTGAATTAAATAAGACGTGTTATCATTGCAATACATGAACTTTCCCTTACACACGCACCTCATCTTTATTCACCATTTAATTTTGAATTTTCTTACCCACCCTTGCCCCATGAATATCTAGATTCGACTGCACATTGAAAAAATTGACAATACAAGCTCAATGCTAGCTTGAAAACACGTAAAATAAGTTTTTATGAGAGAGAAGAAAAATGGATATACACATAATATAATTAGGAGCAAATAAGTCAGTTTCACTAACCCTTTTCACCTCGGGCAGCTTCCTTGCTCCCCGAGGCCTCACATCCTGACATCAACCTGTAATAAGAAAAATCTCCGCACTGAGGATGTGGTAAGAAAATTGTATTTGATCGCCAAAAAAAAATCCAAAATTGCATATACTTCAGTTTCATTCACCGTTTGAACTTGAACTCGTCGTTACACTCTATTGCAATGAGTTATTACATCCATTTGTTCTTCCATGATTTATTTCAGAGCTTAGTCTGAGAAAAAGTGAATAGTTTTATAAAATGTTATTTGCTAAACATTAAATGCCTACATTCTAATCAAGCATATATAGGTAGAATAACACTGCAAAGTGTATATATATAGAGAGGGGTGGGATAGAGGCATATTCACTGTAGCCACATTCTAGGCACAGTGAATCCAAACCATCAATCTGTGGCCAATCCAACGAACATAGTCTATGCTAAATTACCAAATCGAAATAAATAAAATTTCAGAAAAAACAAATTTTGGGAAACAAAAAACACGAAATAAACAAAAAAATCGATCGAACCTTCTTCTCCAAAATTAGATCGATAATTTTTCTCTCCTCTCCAAAATTAACGAGTGGGTTCTCTCTTTCGACTGTGTGCTTCTTTCATTCGAGGTAATTTCTCTATTTCTCATCACCACATCGAGTGGGTTGGTATAATTTACATTTTTAGCTTAATCCATGACTGTTTGTTTGTTTGTTGATTTGCATGGCAGTATTGTGTGTTAGATCAGAATTTGAATATGTTTTGATAGATTTTCAAATTTTGGAATCTGATTTGGATGTTTTAGCTTAAACTACCTTAGGTAGGCCAAGATATAAAAATCCTATTTTGCGCGTTAGATTAAGAGCTGTCATCATTCACAGTGGTATTCCAAGAGAACCGCGTATCTCTTTAATTGCCAATAATGTAACTCTTGAACCTTATGTCTCTCTAATTTCTTTGATTTTTTGTTTACTTTACACTTGCATTGGCTAAGCAGTCATTCTGATCACTCAGTCGACCTGCATCATTATATTTCTATACTTCTATAGTTACCATCACCTGTTTATGTCCACATAGAGGTGTAATCATGTCTACTGTTTGGCTTATAGAGGACCCAGAGAAAAGAATATCCACATAGCTTAGATCATATGATACATCAATCTTGAACATGATGTGATGTTGGCGGTGTTGATTTCTATATGACCTCGCTTCTTGCAATGGTATGATCGGGCTCTGGTGAAAATTTATTGCTTTCAACACTTTGTTTCTTCTTCTATGAAAGTCCGAAACTTTGTTTTCTCATTTTCCCCTTTAAAGTTCAATGCACACATTATTCCTTATGCAATTAGATAATCGATGGGTGGAATACAGTTCCTTGAAGGTGAAGAAAGGCATCAATAAAGCAAACTATGCTAGAAAATATGCCCTCCATTTCGTGAGTTTCCGGTTTATCAACAAAGGAAATCATGCCCGGACGAGGGAGGCTTCTGAAAATTTGACCATGTTTATAACTACATTTCAGTCCGGTGGCGAAAGGCAAGAAAGGGGTTAAGGTCAAGATCATCTCCTAATGATAGGTCTGATTACGTACTTTACCCCACCTTTCCTCGATATAACTCTTGTCCACCTAGTGGAGCTCAGAACTTGGTTAAGTGTCTTGATGAACTGGAACTGGAACTAGAACTGGCTTTATCTAATGATGGATCTAGTTTTATGGAGAGAGTTTCAAAGACTGCATCAAGTTCAAATAGTTTAACTTCAAAGACAGATGCTGAAGTTACAATCCTTAACTAGCTTGTTTTATGGAATTGAAATGTTACCAGAGATTAGTTCATTGTTAGAGGGAGAAAGCTTTTATAATCAGATGTTAAATTCCTGGGCGGAAGTTGCGACAACAAAAAAGGAAGCTTTTTCTGAGCTACTGAAGCGTAGAAGATTAGAATATGAAGCTGTGGAAGCTATAAATAAGGTTGTCTTCTCCAAAGGAAATTTTACATTTATAGAGAGTGGCTTCACAGTGGTATTTTGCGCACTAGATTAAGAGCTGTCTGTCATCCTTCACAGTGGTATTCTTTCTGGTCTGAGAATCATGTTTATGTTACGGGGGCCCTTATGTTAAATGGAACCTGTCAGAACTTTGTTCTGTGAAGTTCATTTTGGAACTGTCAGAAATTTTCATTTTTTCTGTGAAGTTCATTTTTCTCGTTGAAATCTTTTGCCCCGTGGAGGTCTGTATGTTAATGAAACTTGTGAAGCTATGTGTTCTTTGTATATATGCAGATGGAGCCACATAAGCTATGTCCATGTACATGCAGATGGAGCCACATAAGGACAAGAACTGGGCGAAATGTTAGGCAAAAAACTGGGCGAAATAAAATGATGTGCCTCCTGAATAATCTTAAAGCATTCAAATCTATATTCAGAATAATAGGAAACAATATAAAACTCTATCGCCAGTAAAATGACTGACCACAGGTCAAATAATCCAAAAAACAACTCTTACAATTAATACCCACCAACAGCAGTTCAATGGGATTATATCAAGTTTGGTAATCGGCTTAAATCAAGCTAGTCTAATAGCATCCCAAAACAACATAGCAAAACTAATTAAAACAAGCTAGTCTATATCAGGATTGTACTCCTTTCTCTAATAGCATCCCAACAACCTTTCTCTTCACAAAGATATTCTTTTGCAAAACTTGCGTAAGTACTTTGCATCTTTGACTAACTTCCATCTTCTTAATCTGCTTTGGCAAACTTGCACCATAACGGGTACCATATTTCCCGACGATACCTGCCTTCTTTGCCCGCTTAGTCATTGTTAGAGATGGAGGCTAGTTTTTTTTTTTTTTTTGCGAGTTTTAGTTTTATCTTTTTTCTGCTGGAGATGGAGGCAAATGGACTTATGGTAGCTCTTATATCGACTGAGTATAGCTGCAGCTGATCAGATAGTCTTCCTTCACAATGGGATCAGCTACTGACAAAAATCTGGGTAATAACACAGCTACTGGCCTGAAAATCTGATATGCAAAAATGTACGACTAGAGTCAGATGCTACAGCAGTGGTCACAGCAGCCAATGAAGGTTCTATGCACTGAAAGCTCAAAGGAAGATTTGAAATGAGTAAAAGCAAAATTACAATGATTTAAATAACGAAGGCATTAAATAGAGAAGTCGATGTGGCAATGAGAAATAGATAAATTACCTCGAACAAAAGAAGCACACAGTCAAAATAGAGAACCCACTCGTGAATTTTGGAGAGAAAAGAAAAATTCTCGATCTAATTTTGGAGAAGAAAGTTCGATCGATTTTTTTGTTTATTTCATTTTTATGTTTCGCAAAATGTGTTTTGTCTGAAATTTTGTTTATTTCGATTTGGTAATTTAGAATAGACTATGTCTGTTAGATTGGCCACAGATTGATGGTTTGGATTCACTGTACCTAAAATGTGGCTACAGTGAATGTACCTCTATCCCACAAGATATTTCTAAGAATTACATTAAGAATTTAATAGATATTAATAAGTGGGACTCTGATTAAAAGAAAGTGGTTCATGGCCGTAGGATCTCCTAAAACTATTTTCTCCCTAACCACTTGATATAAATATATAAAAAACCAAGCTGCTTTATTATATAGATATATACTAGCCATCTGGCCCGGCCTATGGCCGGACTTGCTACATAGATAGCTAATGACTCAAAAGCTTAAAGTCCACTTGAATAAATAATATATGTATATTGATAGCTAATAATTTACTACATACTTTGTTTGAAAGGTTTATGTTTTTCTATTTTTTTTAAGAGATTGCAATCAAAATACTATACACACACAATACTTGTATAGATGAAAAAATTCCGATTAAAGAATAAAATATCTCGTCCTCACTTGGCATGCAAAGAAACACCAACAAAGAGAATAATGGATTACATGCATGAGTAAATAAACCTATATTAATGGTATGTCGTTGGCATATATTCAGGGTTTAACTAAGAATAGGGAGACATGTTGTCTTGGATTGCGGGAGCAAGAGAATGTCATCACTTTCCGGTAGAACTCTTTTAAAGTTTTAAAATCAAATAACACATTAACAACCATAGACAATACCACCATCTTGGCAATCACTTTCTTTATGACCAATTTCCTTAAGACCAACGTTGCATGCCTACATATGGTTTACATTGCCAAAAACTTTAAGCTACTTGACTACTTCGACTAAATCATGGAACCATGAAATGTAATTAAAATGATCTACTATGAAGTTGGTTAACACTTTGACTAAATCATGGAACCATGAAATGTAATTAAAATGATCTACTATGAAGTTGATTGATGTTAATTTAGTTTGTAATCAAATTTACATGTACAACGATTTGGAATATAGATTAGCCAAGAGTGATGAAATCAATGCGAACTTAATCACAATCTGATGCAACTGAATGCAATTTATTGCAACCTTGGGCATACCCATAAATGATACTCTGTGAAATGTCATATATTCTTCCTCTTAATTACAATCTTACATCAGTTTACTCTATAGGCAGTAAACTACAACCAAAATATGGGCCATATGCTCCGAATCCATCACCGTTGTGAACACCCAACCTTCCTAGATGATCTGTTGTTTTGTTTACTTCTATGTAAACATTCTTGTAAGTAACCTCCTCCAAGAAGAAAGTAAACAGAACATATAAAGTATAAAATGCTTTGTATGGGCTGCTTCTACAAAAGATTAAGAAAAAAACTTTGGTACAAATATTAACACATTTGTATGTGGGCATGTCTTTTTCATACAGTCAACAACATCAACTTCAACGAAGCATTTGCATACATTTAGTAACATTAAATTCAACAAAGCATTTGCATCCAATGGCACGTTCAAGATTGAAAGAAACCATAACACCAAAGTTGTCAGGCATGTAAAAGTCTCCTCCACCAATACCGCAACCACCACCAAGAACTTTCTGGCCAGTTTTAAGATCCAACTTTGCAATGAACTCTTTTGTTGTCTCTGCCCAATATATGAAGGTCTACTTACACATTTATCATGAGACAAAAGGCAAAAAATATAAAATAAATTCTGAAAGAAAAGAAAGTTCAAAGAAACAGTGCATGCTCAGAAATAGCAGCCAAGATGTCAAGACATTTCTCCTTGATTAGGCTTCTGCAAGTGCTCTGTTTCGAGGATTGAAATCCCAAGGCAGTGTCTTTAAGTGGAGCTCCAATATGTTGAAACAATCATAACTGGGACTTTATTGTTTACCTTACTGCCTTGCTAAGGAACATGACACATAGTGGGCTAAGAGGTATGAGCCTATATATCCACTTGTAGATACCATTACAGGATCAACCACCAAAGCTGCCTTCAAATCACGACCATATCAGAACATATAAGAACCAATACAACCAACCAACTTGTTAACAGCACAAACCTTGAACCGAGAACTCCAGTGACATAACAACTTCACCACACAAATAGAAGGAAGCATGTTTGTTTTTACCTAACACATTACGCAAAATGCAGAAGTATGGATTACCATTTCTAGAAAGTATAATGTGTACTACTGCATATCTAAACTTACCACATCAACATGCATATCGACAAAGACACCGACTTCAATTGCTCGTAAACAAAGTCCTCAGGAACACCATGAACTCCCTATCAACAAACAATATATAATAATAAAACTCAATAAATATTATATTTCTAAGGCATAGTAATAAAACGAACATGAACTCTAGTCTCTATTCCCAACTTCAGTTGTGATTTTGGTATTCCTTGAATGCTTTTGTGGGAATTTTACTTTGAGGACTTCATTCCTTATTGACTGGGCTTATTTTAGGGGGGGGGGGGGGGATCCCATGATTGCTTCGAGATAGAAGGAGCTCGATATCCTTTTTTTTTTTGCTTGATGCAGTAGTGGGGCTATTGTGAACTCTTGCTTGGAATTCTTGATTGGTGAGAAAGGGCAGAACCATCAGAATTACATATTCAACAAAGTATTTCATATAAACTGTCCTAACTTCACTTCTGCATTTTTGCAAAAACCTTTTACACCCGTCACAGAAGAATATGCGGATAAATATACATCATTTGGATCTCAGAATATATCTTTGTTTTTCTGTGTTGTAAATGGAAAATAGAAGGAGGAGTAAATTTGGCATCCATGTTCCGTTTAAACTTATTTTTCTTCTTCTGTTGACTAGTCCTGCAATTAGCCTTCCAGTGGAATAGCATGTAGGAGTGACCGAGTGAAAAAAAAAGGCTTCATATGACATATGGCCTAACACATTTTCTGAAGCAATCATCGTCATACTCTTTGAGATGCCTGCATGTACAGATCGAGTGACTCGTATACCTGTATACGATCATCGTGTGGGTTGACAAAATGAACACGTGAACAGAAAACCAAGGCTGAAAAACAAATATACCATTTAGTGCATTTGTCATCTTAACTTAACCAACTATTAAAACGTGAAAAAAATCCAAGTTGTTGTTCCAAAATGGAAGGCATGTCGTATTGTAAAATGATCATAAGATGTGAAATTCTAAATTACAGCAGCAATAACATACAAAGCAGAATGCACTTGCATCCCCAACTCAGCTCTGAATACATTGTCAAAATATTCACTATAAAATCCACGATCACTGCTTCTCATTATCTGGTCTTCGGCAAAAGGCTCACTGTCAGTCATTGTACCATGAGTCACTTGGACTTTAACGCTCTCTATCACCTTCACCATACTATAGAGTTGTGCTTTTCAGCTTACAACTACATAGTTTTCAGACAGATGTCAGATATTAGCGACATACGACAAAGATAAATACACCAATTAGAGATATTGTTGCTGCCATCAAAAGATATGCCACCATTCCCTCATGTGTACGTAGAGGTAAATAGAGCTGCTAATCATTTAGCCAAGCTCTCTCTCCTGTACACAGATGAATATATTTGCTTCATTCCTCCCCTCAATTAGAGTTTGAAGTTTGAACTATACAAAACATAAAAATTTAACAACAAAGTCAAATTAAAACTTGAGCAACAGAACCACATGGTATATGGCATAGTTCATTTGGGTCAAGATTAACAAATGTTATTAAAATCTTGTTGTAGTTTTGCTGTAAATGAGAATATCACCAAAACCATTGGTGCTAATCAGAGTAGCTTCTACACTCCACCGAGTAACCACTTCTCTTCATGTAATATCCTCTTTGTATTCATGTAGAAAAGTAGATCCGAATCTCAGAAAGTGAGAGAGGATAAGGGCACATAAGCGCTATATTCTAAAAAGTGCCAAAAAAAAAATTCTAAACAAAAAGTATATAAATTTAGTTTTATAGAAGCAGTCAATACAGAAGAAAAATGAGGTTAAGAAATCCATGAACTTAGAGAATCATGCAGCCATTAATAAGTATGATAAGCTTATAAACATAAATGTTCGATTTCCCCCAAAACGGTACGCCTACGTAAAACGTAAAACATTAATGTGTCTTGAGTAGCCAATTAGGTGGGCTAAATGATTAATTTTATCTCCATTGTGTATATCGGTTTTCCAAGTTTTGTGGTTACTTTTTTTGTTGAGAAACAGAACACAATCATATATTGGTAAGGAGTATGCATACCTATTGACAAAGGACATCCATCATCTTACTAAACAGGTTTTATGGAAAGTAGATTACTATGTTTAATCAAATCTCTACTTCGTGTTCCGGTGAGGGTTGGCTTCTTTTGTGCCTCTCAAAGAGTACGCATACCTGTTGACAAAAAACGTTCATCATATTAGTAAGTAGATTTTATGGAAAGTAGATTACTCTTTATCAAATATGTTCTTGGTGTTTGGGTGAGGCTTGGTTTCTATTGTGCCTCTCCTAATGAGCATTGCTTTTCTGAAAAACAAAACAAAATATATTAATATGAAAATGTTTTCCCATAAGAACAAAAATGGAGTAGATATAAGATAGATGGAACGGGTGAGAATATAAAATTAACAGTAAAAAAGTTCGATTAAGAATGGAGTTATTGACCTGGTAGGACAGTTTTAACGTAGTCCCAGTTTTACTCACATTAAGACCCTAATCTATCAACACCAATTTTAGCAAACGATAAAGAATGCGAGAAACTCTGCACTACGTACAGCTTCAGCATTCTCCATGGCTAAAAAACACCACCTCAAACAATGACAACCAAAAAACTGTGACGACAATGCAGGCCTTTCATGATGAGATTGATAGTCCTATATCAGTAATTTAAAGCCTAGCTAACTAATCTATAAGTTCATAGTGGGCACCCATCCATTGCCATTTGATTTTGAGTTGGCTACTCAAAATTTTGCAATAAAATCTATTTTCCCTTTATGCTGTTGGCTCAGATGCAACAGCCTTCCAAAGCTTGATCCACTCCTACATGGCATCTGCAGTGCGTGCAAACACACCATCTGATGGCCCAAGTTGTTCCTTTACCATCTTCGCAATCTCAATGACACAGTCCTCTGCGGTGACTGCAGACCTTGATAACCTAGCTGTCTGGAAAAAGGGGACCACCTCCATTAGTTTCACCCCTTCCCATTCCTTTTTCAAACCGTCTATCATTGCGTTACCATTCTCCTCCTCTCCACACGTATGGCAATCCACTCTTTACCCCCAGCCCTAGATGGTCGACACAACCTTAGCACACATTCCGAGAAGACGTCTTCAACAGTCTCCCACCTCAGCTTTCCCTCCCCAACTAACCGCAGTCCAGGGAATAGTGCAGGTCCTATTATCTCTCAATTGAATGCCACATTAGTTCCACTTAACGACATCATTGTCCCTTACAGCACCGTTAGGGATCGTGATCCACATCTTGGGAATTCCTCATTTCTGGCTTCAGTGCTTGAGTGGGTGCATCTAAGTCAGCCAAATTGAGGCACAACCACAAGATAAAGTACATGTCACCCCACTGCGGAGGCTGAATGGGTATCCCCGAACAAAGTCTGCACCTGCGCAGTAAGGGTCATAGAGTGTATTGAAGAAGAATGACGTGGCAGGAGTCCTTAGGTTCCAGATGTGCTGGGCCACTACATCCACTATTTGGCCCTTATCATCTCTTGCGGGAACACAATCATCATCAACTGATACAATATACTTTTTGAAGGATACCAAATAACCGAAATACCGACACAAATAGCTTTTGCTTAAGGGTATGTTTGTTGCCTTTATAGTTTTCAGGATGAATTCTTTCCAAACCTAAACCAACATATTTAACAAACAATGTACAAAGATTAAGCAACTCAGAAACTGGCCAACTACAAAATTGCAATAACATGACTACATAAATCCATTCCTAAGCAATGTCAATAAGACTATAACCACACGACAAATAAAAAAACTCAAGTGTACCTGACACCTATGGTTCTTTCTTGTGTAACGTCACCTACTTAGGAATTGAATCTAGGTTAGTTTCCATAAATCACGATCTCAAATGATTGGTCCCAACTATATAGTGAATTGAACAAACAATCACATGTACCTTCTTAACAGAGTCATATCATCCGAGCTTATGAATCTTAATACACATACATCAAATTAAAATGCAAAGTGACACCTTGGAGCATGCTTACAATTTTTTTTTTGAGATGTGCAGCAAAAAACAGAAGAAGGAACCTTACCTGAGAAACAATCGGTGTTTGGGAAAACGTGGAGTTGTTCATAGATTGTTTGTCCATCAAGTTTGATGGCCGATGACAAAGAAAGGTTACAGTACGTCAACATTTTTCACATTGTTGCAGGAGACATGGAACAATATGATGAATTGCAAAGAAACCTCAACACCTCCGATCCCTGCTACATGAGAAACGATAAAACAATATTAAAACTCATTCAATTATGAGATATGAAATCTACATGAAAGCAAATACTAATTGAAAAGAAAAATACCAACATTTTTAAGATGGTTCCAATTATGTTGCCACTACTTGATCTGTTATGTAGAAAGTTTAGCCAAACCTTCAAAGTTCACCGGTTATTTGTGCATGGGCTAACATGGGACATATGTTATTAGGTAACTTGTAGTCTAAACATGGTGTTTCTAAATGGTGTATGCATTGCAATTATATAACCTTACAGTTTAGAATGGTGACACTTGCTTGGTGGTAGGTATATAGTGATTGTAACTGAGATCGGAGAACTACCACCAAATTGCAAAATAATAATAATAATAAATAAATAAATAAAATCAGGGTGAATTGCTAACACGTATTCATAATGTGAACAAAAGGTCTTCTAAATCTACTCATTGGGATTCCTAGTGCATCTACATGTATACCATTCTAGTAATGGTCTCACGTCCACTGAGAGTAGTCTCAAGAGAAAATAAAAATTTCAATTACAGTATAAGTCCCCACATTAATTGAATAGCTCATAATATTCACATATGATTATCATTAGTCATGTGGGGATAAATTAATTAGATAAATATGCTAATCTAATAAAAGATTTAACATAGGAATGTTAATTAGCCAATATGAGAAGACAACACTAAGTGAAACACCAATAGTGATCCCAAGCTTCATGAGCATTCGTTTTACACCAATAATTAGTGTTTTTAGGAGTAGAGAGATAACGACAATGACGGAGTCGCCTGTGATACACGGTGATGGCAGTTGCTAAGGGGGAGGATGGGTTTTCGGAGTAGTTTACCAATAGTTCCAGTTTCTTAGGTTGTATTCCACATGGCACACTCTCTTTGGTTTGTGTTATACTCTAAACTCTGATAGTCTAATCTACTGAGAAAATAAATTGATTCTAAAATAGACCTTACTATTATATATATAAAGGTCCCTTATATAAACGTGTAAGTTGGATTACTAACTTGGTTGCACTCTGTTGCTTGTTAGTAAATAAGTTAGACATACTTATTTTCCAAAGATTGCAAGAGATGGGTGGACCACATTCAACCATCAATTTAGTGCTTAAAAAGGTAATGGGTTACTAACGTGAGGGAACACTTGCCTTCAATTTGTTTTTTGTCGTTGAATAGCTTACTTGAAGATCAAAAACATGTTTAGAATTTCAGATCAGAAGATCTTAGGAATCACTTCTAATCACTTTTCGAAATCACCAGTTACATACGTTTAAAACCTACAAATTAAGGCATACCGAAAACCACCACTTTAGAAAAAACAGTGCACCTATTTTCACATGGAGACAAATAGTAACAAAACTCAACTCTTTAATTTATCAACCTCGTTCAAAGCATTTACAACTCATATATCTAGATGATTCCCGTAAAAAGGTTAAGATAAATAACTTTACTTAAAGATTGTCATAATGCTAACATTCATCGATCTATACTTTCTCCACAAAAACACACTATTTAGATCTACAGCTAAATACTAACCTCATCTTGGAAAAAACTCAAAAATTGCTCGCACTTTCGTTCTTGCTGAAAACCCTCAACAGCCAAACCTTCATTGCCAAGACCCTGTCCACATCAGCTACTTTGGCTAGAGATATGGCCACATCTAAAGTCTGCAACGCATAATAACTTGGTACTCAGTTTCAAGGGAAAATGTCTATACCATGACAAAATCAATTCAATATGTTCAATAGGTATAGGGTCCAAAATCAATTCCAAATGGTCAGTAGTAGTATTTGTTCTAATTTTTTTTGGGATAATCTGTGAACGGGTCTCTCCTTTATAAATGCAAATTTCCTCAAAACCAAAATCAACAATATCATGGATGTTTAAGAGAGCAGAATGGTGGGGTTGTTAAATTTTGTATAAATCGTAGTCTATACAATTTTACGGGTGCTTGAGGGTTGAGACGCCAAAATTGATTGAATAAATTTCATCTAATGGTACTCAATCATCCAGTTGGAGCTTGGGTTTGGTTTTTCTTTTTTTGTTGTGTCAAAATGAGGCGAGAGAAGAAGTGAGAGCAAGAGAGAATTATATTATTAAAAGGATTTCCTACCTGTGAAGGAAAGTTTTCAAGGAACAATCTCCAAACACCCCACGAAACTGGCTAGTCAATAAAAAAATATGTTGAATGTCTCGCCCTCCAGAAGACAAAGAGCATAATTATTAACCAACATCGTACTACGTTTTTTTCCGCATTTCAACTGATAATGTTCTCCCCAAAACCAATCTAACATCACTCTATCATTCTTAGTTTAATTTTGGAAGAAGAGAAAAATAAAAAAGAGGGTTTGAAGAGATGAATTTTTTTTTTGGAGAGTTGAAGTGTTTTGTAAAATTGAAAAAAAAATATGGAAAGAGGTTTTTATCTATTTTGGGTTACGAACAATTGAAATCGCCAAAAAAGGGCGTAGAATTACTTTTTTTATGAAAAATCTGATGTGTCAGTCTCAGAGAAAAAAGGGAGGCTGACGTGGGTCACTGGGAGCATTCTCAACTACTCAGTATTAATGGTCTTTGATATATAGATGGTGTAAGAGTGCAACTTGAACAAAATGATGGAAATACAGACCATACGTGAATGACCTGACAGGTGTAGCTAAATGTTTACTAATTCAAAATCTTGATTCTCCCTCTCAAGGATCAATTTAAAATGCATAAACGAAATCTTTAAATTGATTAAGCAATAAGAAGTCATGTTGAAAAGAAGAAAACCCAAATTGGTTAAGTTGGTTTACCTGGCCATTAAAAAATTGAATCTGATAAAGTCGAGAAAAATATGAGAACAATATTCTTACACATCATAAATCATCCATTTGATAAGTTCCTACACAGACAAAGAAATTGTGAAAATAGAAACAGCGAAAGAGGGAGAAAGCACGTTGAAAAATTGAGAGAAGATGAAAAATACTAAATCTGATTTAGAGTGAGTGCGCGAACCCCTATGTTAGAATTTTCTACAATGAACTGTTCTTCCCATTGAGAGAGGAGGAGAAGAAACCCCTTCCGTTGAGAGCTTAGAGAGGAAGTAAAAATGAGAAACTTAATAGAGCGAAGATGAGGAGTTGACGAAGTGTTTTATCTTCGGGTCGTTGGTTTATTTATTTTCTAATAAATTTTTCTAAATCAATTGTCACGAAACGGTTCATTGGAGTTTGAAAGATCGATAGGGAAGATGAAAAAGAGATGGAGATAGAGTGGGTAACGGAGAATTTTTAATGCCTAATTAATCATGCTTATTTTATTTAATTGAGAACTGGAGCGGACCGAGCGAAGGGGTTATGTAAGTTATAGGGTTTCTTTAGATGAAAAATAAGCCCAATTAATGGAATATAACATGCCCAACTATGAAAATAGGCTGAACTAATATATATTAATACAGGCCCAAATAAATTTTCTAATAAATCCCACAAATCAAGTACTCATATATACTAAGGTATTTGTTTCACTAACCAAATTAATTACGAGCCTACTAATAGAATTATTGTTTTAACTAACGTGGTAACAATTCAACAAACTAAATGACAAACCCACATTAGTAGTAACTACCCACCAATTGTGTGCAAACTTTTAACGGATTTATTCATGTCACATATAACTACACAAGCTCATGTCAAAATCAGTCTACACATAATTTTTCTATCGTGGCTTTGAAATAGCATGTAAAATGAGTATAATACCCTTCAGTGAAATTCCGAGTTATTACAATTTCTTTATCATAAAAAAAGTGCAATGTAGTAATCTTATTATTTCGAAAAGTACATTGTATATCCTGGTATTTTTTTTGACTTAAATTGTTCTCCTGCATCTACAATATGTGACAAAGTATCATGCACGACTGCTCAATGTATATTCACTGGCAAGACCGCAGTAGGCAATATTCGAATTTCTTTGTGGCTATCACAATTAAATTGTTGTAAAAAAAAAAAAAAATTAATTGTTGTATCCCTTGTAGGAACGGATATTTGGACGACCTCATGATCCATGATCCCCTTAGAGCATCTCCAACGGTGATAATACAATACAATTGCGATAATACCACATTTGCCTCACCATCTTGGAATTTGTAACAAATGGATTTACTCATGAACGAGCTTAGAACTTGTAACCAAACTTCCAATCTATAGCACTCTTAGCTTCTTCATTAAAATGAAAAACTGCAAAGGATCACTAAGACAAACATGCAAGCCAACTTAACATTTTGGGCTCATTCCCTTATATTTTTTCCGATGAATCGGTTACTTTCTCTTCTTTTCTCCAATTGTAGAAGATACAAAGAATCAATGTGTCAAAAGAAAGCTTGAACGGATGAATTTGTTTTGCCTTATGAGATTCGTTCCTTGTCTTATAGTTTAGTTTTGACTGCGCATCTTCTTGTGCTTAGAAGCCAGTAAAAATATATTAGACAAACAGAGAATATGGCCAACCTGATCTTAGAGCTAGCAAAATATATTAAGCTAATTGGTGAGTCCAAATTTTAATGATTTGATTGACATGGACAAAATAAATACATGCTTACAAGTTACAATGACGCACTTTAAAATAGTGCATTATCAGCAATTAGAACACATATATTATGACTAGAAATTAACCCGTGGCTACGCCACTCGAGTCATAACGTTATTCATTTATTTATTAATTAAATTAAAAGCTGCAAAAGAAACACAAAAATCTAATAACTATTATTTACAAAATTAATATTGAGTGGTTATGGAGGGTGTATGCTACTTAGATTGTTTTGGATTATGATGACCTTTGTTATATAAACATATGCATCAAATTCATTCATTTATCAGAAAATTTAAGAAGTCATTATCCTATCAAATATTGTATTTTTTTTATCTAAAAATATTGTTGTCTAGAAACCAAAAAACAAATTCCTCTATCTAGCAAAATGCTACAACATAACAACCAGTTAGCTGATCTAGATTCAAATCCTCACATACAATGAAGGGTTCCTTATTTCCTAACCATATGTATAAAAAGAAATTGAGAAATAAACATCAAAGCTCAAAAGTTATGAAATACACCTTCTCTCAAACTAAAGCAGGACTTCAGGATACACGATATTAGTTGTGTGGTTTGAAGAATCAGGAAGGAGGATGACACTGATTCGTTTTGAAGAAGTGCATCTTGATAACGCCACATATAATTGACCATGGCTAAACACCTAGTTTCACAAATCAATACCAACGTACTTAACAGACTGGCCTTTATCGTCATTGCAAATGGCAATCGAATTGGAAACTGTCGTCTGGTCATTTGAAATGGTATTTCATTGGTCGAAGGCGTTAATGATATTCTCGGGATCTGACGATACATTCCCTACTTTTTTCTCCGTTAAGATTAGAACTTGCACCACGTGTGGCTTTGTACACACAATCATCAGGCGCGTGCTGTTACAAAGTCCATCTGTTGGCGCTATATTTCTCAGCAACATTACTGGGCATCCCTTCTTGAGAGTAAGCTTGAATAGAGGCAACCCAGAAGGATCGAGTGAGTTCAAGTACTCTGTCGGATAGCTATTTGCGTTACCACTGTCAACAATACTGGCAGCACCTAACTTGTCAGCACCTAAGCAAACAATTTCTTCCCCAGGAAACATATCTAGTGCCGTAGCATTTATAGTGCTAACGTCATCATTGCGTGCTGAAAGGATAGTCCGCTCGGTCAAATAATTTGGGTTAGCTTCATACTGCTCACTTAGATCGAGATTAGGGTAGGGAATTGGGTCGGATAGACCCGAATCCGACCCGACCTGATTACCGAATACATCGGGTTCGGGTCGATTTTCATATCCGTTTATATATTCGGGTCGGATTCGGATTCGGGTATGTCGTGTTCGGGTTCGGATTCGGATCCGATTATATCTGAAATTTAATATCCAAACCCGACTCGATCCCTGCCCTAATCGGGATATACATTATTTAGCAAGTCATGAAGATTGCTACAATTTTGAATCTCTGGCGGCAATTGAACACTTTCTTTTGGTTTCATTCCAACCTGAAAATTTCAAATGAGAGCATATGAGATGAGTGATTGTGTATAATTTAAAATGGTCAGCAAAAAGCATATTCTTTTCAAGAAATTAAGTACATCAAGAATTTGGAGAACAACACGTTCTTTGGCAAGTCATTGTCTAATCTCATATTTTGCACAAAAGATAAAACATTGACGTGTTTCCAGAGAAAAGACCTTCTCAGTGATGCACCTACAATATCCTCACATTCACCTTGTGGTACAACTGGCAGAATTTGTCGGAAGTCACCGCCTAGAACAACAGTGATTCCACCAAATGGTCTTTCATTGTTACAAAACATCTCGAGTGAACGGTCGATCGCTTCAATACAAAACCTATCTTTGCATCGAGACTTCATCCCAAATTATCGGTTTTGTTTCTTTAAACAGGGCCGCTTGGAGCAAATTCTTTTGAAGCCGCACATAGAGTTCTCCAACACATCAAAAGTAATAGAAAAAGTTGAATGAGCTGTTCTACCACTATCTAATAAAAAGCGATTTAATACGGATGAGGCAACCGCAATCACAATATGTCCTAGATGACGACATTTAGCTGCAATCATATTATACACAAATGTCTTTCCTATACCTGCAGCTCCATTTAAGAAGAAAATTCCCCCTGCATTTTGCATGACTGAATCAACCACGGTATCAAACGCATGATGTTGCTCATTGTTAAGACGATCAATGTTACGGTTGATTTGTCTATCTTGTAAATCAAACCGAGTTGGCGTTGTTCCCAAATTAGTCTATTTCCAATCCCTTTGTTCCATTTTTTTGAGTGGTCGAGGCATCGGGGAAAGTCTTTTAGAGTTTTGTTTTTAGATTCCATGAGGAACTGCTCTAATAGATGCAACCCGTAATCTGTCACCGCAGGACAATTGTGTATTAATAATATAATATAGGCTATATAAAGGAGGCATTAATATAATATATGTCATTTGCTCTTTTGATGGATTAGGAATATTGAAGATAGTTCGTAATTTGTCGCCAGTCGTAGTTTGTAATTGAGTTACTTGAGTTACAATTGTAGCAAAATAAAATCGCGGAAGGGCTCCCCCTGCCTCACCATTGGAGGGTATCCCGAGCGTTAACTCATTCTATCCTCTATTCTAGGTCTCTCTTTCTCCTGTAGTGTTATAGACAGCTAGGATATATTAGAATAGATTCTATCTCTCAAGCTTAGGGGTAGATCAAGACAGATAGGAATGAATTAGATGGAGCCATCTTTTTCCTCCTCCGGTATGGTTAGAGCACTACTCTTGGATCCATCCTGAGAGATCAATCCAAATGTGGGATAACTATACTTTACCGAGGTTAAGTACCCTTTTATATGTCCTTTTTCATAGTCCTTTTGGTTGTATCAAAATCTTAATATAAGAACTTGTTACCAGGCACTATTGATAAATAAAGATACGGAACCTGTCCTTTTTTAATTTTTTATCTATCTTTTCCTTCCCTTGAGAACTCAACTGCCTACTCCAGCGTCCTACCTTCCTCAACCCAAAGACCACCTCCCATGTATGTACTATGTCTTTTCCACTTTTTCTACAAGGGCGTTCTCATTTAAGAATAGGATCTAATCAATCCCAAATTGTATAGATTCCTTCTCACTAAACTTCCCAAAGATAACAACATGGCTCCACCAACCCCTGCTGAATGTGTATCATCCTCTTTACTACAAACTGTCAATGGCTCCTTGACAATTAGATTGTTTAGTCCGATTCTGTCTCACTCCCTCAATTGTCTTGGCATCCAAAGCATTACCAGCTGCATCTGTTACATAAAACACATTTAGAGCCATATCGCTGCTTGTCGTTGATATTTATGCTCTTGTAACATACAATCCATTCTCATGAAATGTTCGAGTTACATCTGCTAACAATCCTTGTCGATTGATCCCTGTGATGACAAAATAAATCGTATAAGAATAACAACAACGCACACTTAATGCTTTAAAAATACAGAAGAAGTAATGATAACATACGTCGGTTACTCTTCTTTCGATAGAAGCTTGAACGCATTGAATCACTCTTTGCCTCTCAACTTTTGAACTAATTGGAGAACCATCTGAATGCCTTATGTAAAATTTCTGCAACAAATATCAACAAAATTTTAGAAAACCATAATGTACATAAATTTGGAGGGAAATTTGGACACTAAATATTGATGGCTCAAAAAATTACCATGTAAGCCTGATTGTATGAACTATCGATCGTAGCATGTAAGACGACATATTGCATGTCTGGTGCCCAAAGACTGCAATAAAGAAAACAAAACCCATATTGGTATGAATTTCGGCTGTTTAGTGTTTTTATTGTAAAGTAGGCTTTTTTTTTCGGAGTCTTAGAAGAAAAAGAATTGTCTACCGTAGGATCTTCCAAAACTGTTTTCTCCACAGCCGCTTGATATACCAACATAAAAAAGACCAAGCTGCTTTATTATATAGATTGATCGGTTGGTAGTGTGGTTGACTATTAGCTAGTTTGGTCATGGGATCAGTCGTGGTAAAACACCAAAAAAAAACAATCAACTCATAAAATAGTATTGTAGTCCCTTTCAAAGAAATATTAAAGTGACTTTCATGTGCTAAAATCGCAATGACAACGACTCAACTATTAAATTCTTTTGACAAAATAAAATCACAATAACTTTCGATCTTCACCAAACGCAATAATAATCAACTAATAATAGTGGATAGCTGTGACATTATACTCAACTACAGCGTCACCTGTCGTTGAATTGAAGCTATAGGTATTCACAACCGTTACACCACGAGCAAACCTGAAGAGACCGGTTCCACCTACATACAATCGCAACCAGTGGCGGAGCCAAGGGGGTCCCAGGGTACACCCTGGCGCACCCTCAAATTTCCTTAACAAAATATATATACTTCATTACAAACCTTTGCTTGGTCAGTGACAAAAAAGAAATACCAACATCTCTTTTAGTGATGTAAGAAAACATGTTTAAAACAAGAAAAAACAAGAGCTAGTGAATGAGGGAGAATTGAGTTGGCAGACCTGAACCTAATCGTGCCTCATTTTCCCAGTGAGGAAGATGATGACGTCATCTTTCTTTTTAAATCAAGTCTTAAGTTGGGCAGCCCATGTCTTACGCCCATATATATCAAGTCTTAAGCCCATACAACTGTTAAAAAAGTTCATAGACCCTACTAGAATGTAATTCCTTCTGGCCCACATAGCATTAAATCATATTCGGGCCTTATTTCATTTTGGCCGATCACACTCAAGCATACTAACTATCCAACCCATTTACTAGAGTAATAATAAAAATAAAAATAAAAGCCAACAAGGAAAAAAAATAAAAGTAAAAGATCTTCTTTACAATTATTAATTACTCTACTTAAAGATATCTCGTGGACTCATTTTACTATGGAGGAGCATGAAGAGCGTATACGTATTGTATTGAGATATTGCTAGACCAGAAATTGTACGCTAAGTTCAAATTTCACGCTTTAAGATTTGTAGGAATGACGAGAAATAAAGTAAAATCTATTTGTTGTCGATTTGGATTCTATAAAAAAAAAAAAAATCGAGCGTGATGATTACTCCTAGGAAGTACAAGATCTTAATTTTGATCTAATACTTCCAAATTTAAAATTTTGTTACCTAAGCTATAATATGATTTTGTAATTGATAACATACACTACAAAAAAATTGTTGTTTGTATAACAAGTATTAAAAACAAATAAAAAAATAAAATAAAACGATAGACTCACAAATATTAAACTTAAGAGAAAAACAAAAAAACGCCAGATACGTTTTAATTGAATTTATATTTGAAAAATTTGTAGTGCTAATCGGCTCACCCCCGAATAAATTTCGGCTCCATTTAATCGATCGCGAACCGCTACACCACGAGCAATTCACGGGGTGAGTGTAATGCACCATTATTCTGGCCTAGAATGCTAAGATTGTTCCCATTGCAATTCACGGGGTGAGTGTAATGCACCATTATTCTGGCCTAGAATGCTAAGATTGTTCCCATTGTATTTCCCCCCCGTGAAGTGAAGGTTCAACGCCATGACGAGACCAAGCTCTTGTTGGTCCGGTGAACCATAAAGCCTATAAATGTCTACATTTACACCAAAGTTAAGACTTAGCTCTTAAGTTAGGATAATGAGAAGGGGATGATTTTGTTTGTTGTTAATGGCTGCTCTTCATGTGGATGAAGATGCCTACGTATCCAGTTTGTATATTGAGAAATAGTAGTGAGATGAAAGTTAGTAACTCAGGTTAGGATTCATTGACCAGACTGGAATCAAGCCATACATAGTTCTTGAGGGTGACTTTTATAGGCATTAGGCGTGTGCATCGGATGCGACACATGTACTGATGAGTACAGATGTGCGGTCGAGATGAATGACATGTGTCTATAAGAGGCACGTGGGTAGTAGCTGTAGGCGTTTAGGTTTATCTGAGTTGGCATAGGGTGTAGTGAGGGTGTCTTCCATAATGATGATGGATGGTTGTAATGGTGCATGTATTATGGTGGAAAAGGGGCCGAAAGATAAAGTTAGTAATAATGACAGTAGCAGGTGATGATTGTTAGAAAAATGATTTGCTCAAATCCATTTAAATATGAATGAGTAGTTTGTCTCCCAAGTTACCCCACTTAAGATGAAATGGGTTTTTTCTTGAAACAGTACGTAATGTGAGAAAAACCTTTTCAAAATGATGCATTTGTTTGAAACGATTGCATTATGCCGAAAATGTGCGACCTTTCAAATGTGCACCGGTTTGAAAACAGTGTATCATGCCGAAAAGGTGCAACCTTTCAAATAGGCACCGGTTGCTTTGATCTTATATCTCGAAATGGTGTGTCCTTTCAAACATGTGACTTTTCAAAAAGAGTTGCTTACTTTTTCCCAAGAGTCACCGTGTTGTTTCAAAAAGGCACCACTCACCTATAAATAGTGGATGAATTTGGAGAGAAAGATACACCGGATCACACGAGTTCGATCTTTCTCTTCTCTCTCGCTCTTAGTCAAATACTATGTTGTGTTATTTGAAGTCTATAGAATTGAAGTGCTAGCTTTCTATAAAAGGAAATCCGTTCTATCTTGGGAGATAGTTTCCCATCAACCTTCAAGCACCGTGAGGGGGAAAATCTGTCTTAAGGACATAGTGTATCTACACTAGGCTCGGATTTAATTAAGAAGTACAAGACACTTACAAGACAAAAGGTTTGTATAGTTTGGTAATTGGTAAAGAGTAAGTACAATTAAGTTGTATATTCCTAACAATGATGTCACGAAGTGGGGTCGAGTGACGAGTCGCTGGGGTTGCTGAGTATGTGAGTCCTCTGATATAGCGAGTGTTTGGAGTCGTTTGTGAGTGTGAGGGGTACTCTTATGTCTGGGGTCGCATTATACTCGTTGTATGTGAGTCTTGTGTATATCACGTGACTGGTGGGATGTTCCTTACAAAGCTCCTGCGTTCGGCACACTATCTTTGATGTCGATTCAGGCCCAACGGTTAACGCATCGTCGGCCATAAACAGTACACCGAACAAGTATGGGGAGTTGTTTGTGTTATTTGGTTCAGCTATTTTGATTGCAATTGGCTTCTTTCCACTTAGTATGTCAGGGAAGTAGAAGTGGAGTAACCCACAAAACCATATTCGGTAATTACAAGCAAAATGAGTTTGCAGTGGGTCGGGTTAATTCAAGAGGTGCAAATAGCCCTGCTTGAAAGAACTCCGAGTTGGGAGCCAGGGCTAGTGAATGAAGCCATGTTGGGTATGTTGAAAGTGGGCTCAGTGGACTTCCATGGCCCCTAATAAGAGTTGAGTTGTACATAATCATCTATACCCCTAAGAGGCTAAGACATGCACTTCTTAGATTTTATATATGCAAGAGAGCACATTGCTGGATGATAGTTCCAATATAAATCTACTGTTTTTTCGTTTTAAACTTTATGATTGCTCCAACATCCAACGTAGTTTTGCAATGTAACAACTTTAGTTAGGATTTTTAGATGAAAGGTCGAATGAGTAAAGCTGCGTGCAGGTTATTTCAATGTGGTAACCTTGTGAATTAATATCTTGAATTGACAACAGTTTTGGGTAGTCTCACTCCATGTCGTGCTCTTTTAAGTTATTCAGTTCCGTGTGCATCCACAAGCATCTATGTGAGAAAATGAACGAGGTAGCTAGGGTAGTTGCATCTCAACGCGCTCCTGTGCTTTTATACCACTGTTTAGAATAAGCAAAAGCAAAGTATCCCTTGAAGGATCTCTGAAAATTAAATCTGTATACATTAATACATATCCATCACTGTTGATGAATCTCTAATGCCATAAGTTTGTGTTTATATTCCTAACATGTGTCAACTTTTAACAACCTTTAGGGTCTTATATGCTGCTTATCCTATTCCCTGCAGGGAGCTGATAAGATTGCATTGGCTGAATCCACGGGTCTAGACCAAGAAACAGATAAACAATTGGTTCATAAATCAGCGGAAGCGCCATTGGAAACCTTCTGAGAACACACTTTAAAATAGTGCATTATTTGATGTCAAAGCAATTAGAACAAGATATTATGATTCATGTTACCAACAATCAACTCATAAAATAGTGGTGTAGTCCCTTTCAAAGAAATATAAAAGTGACTTGTGTTCAAATCGCAATGATTTTATTACCAATTATGTGATCCATATATCTATATAAATTATGTGATACAATTATGTGATACCATACATTTTATTACCAAACGCAATAATAATCAACTAGTAGTAGTGGATAGCTGTGACACTATACTCAATTACAGCGACACGTGTTGTTGTATTGAGACTATAGGTATTCGCAACCGCTACACCACGAGCATACCTGAAGAGACCAGTTCCACCTACAATCGGAAATTCACGGGGCGAGTGTAATGATCCATTCCGGCCTAGAATGCTAAGATCGCTCCCATTGTATTTCCCCTCCGTGAAGTGAAGGGTCAATGCCATGACGAGACCAATATCTTGTTGGTCCGCTGAACCATAAAGCCCCTGCGCTCGGCCCACTATCTTTGATGTCAATTCAGGCCCAACGGTTAACGCATCATCGGCCATAAACAGTTCACCAAACGCGTATGGGGAGTTCTTTGTGCTATTTGCTTCAGCTATTGTCACTGCACTTGGCTTGTTTCCTCTTTCTATGTCATGGAAGTAGAAGTGGAGTCGGGTCACTTTCTCCTTCCCAAGACCCAGATTCACATCCAAGTCTTCCTCATGTTGGGTCGTGGACCAGTTCTGATCATCGCCTTCAACACAAATCGCAGCTTCAATCAACAAAGACACTAACAGAACCAATATTATTACCTTCATCATGTTTTTTACTCTCTCTCTCTCTTAGACGAGTTTACAAGAAAGAAGAGGTTAGATAGGTACTTATAGTCGTAGAGTATCAAAGAAAGAAATTATTATAGAAAATATAGAAAGAATGCTGCTACCAAGTCGTTCTCTCCTGATTTAGAGCGCCATTGGGTGGGTTGTACAAGAAAAGGCAAAACTGACGTGGCCAACCTAACCAGAGTATTATACATTCAATTCGCCAAATCGATGACAAGATTAAACATTTTCATAAGAACCTTGCCATGATACGAAACTGAGATTTGTCCATCCGACGACAACAGTTTACAATTGGCCATGATAAAATCGCAAAAAGTAGAAGAGGAAATAGAGAAAGGAGTTACAGAACAGGAAGAGAACCAGAACTTTTAATTGTAAAAGCCAAGTTGAAAGCTCGAGATAAGAGCAATCTTTTTTGGACGGTTATTACCAAAGTGCCATCTATTTGGAGGATCTCCTCATCAGGACTCAAACATAAAAAGGGGTATGACAACTCTTCAAAGGAAGATTCAAAACCAATAAGAAAAAAAACACGAAAGTTGTTATTTCTGAACTTTATGAAAGAATTTTGGTAGACAAAGAGTAAAAAGTGAAGCTATAATGCATAGAAGTATTGTCTATAATCTATATATAATTTCTGATTCTGTTTATTACTCCATCCTATTTCTAGCCTTGTACCAGGGGATAGACGTGCCGGTGGAACTTGGTAGTGCCGCCGAAGTGGAGTAAGGGAAGGTTGACCTCTAATTCAACGGTAAGAATTTAAGGAAAAATGGGAAAGAGTAAAGACATAAATAAAAAGTTGACCTCTATTTATTACCATCCTCCCCTCTCTATGTAGGGTGCAAGTGGATATCACATATTTGAATCCGATTCGAAAAATTAGAGAAAAATTGGATGTTATCTGAAAATTTCCGATTCAGATAATTTTTTTTATATTAAAACTGGTTTCGGATATTGCCAATATCCACATCTAATAATATCCAATCAAATTTAAAATTTTAATAGTTATTATATATAATTTATTTATTTATTTTTTATTGTAATATATATATATATATATATATATATATATATATATATATATATATATATATATATATATATATATATATATATATATATATGGTTTGTCTAGAGTGCCACTCTTATAGTGACACTCTTATCTCACACTCTTCTTGAACCGTCGGATTACATCCTGATCTCAAAGGATCTAAAAGCTAAAAATCTTTGGCCCAATACAAAAACAAATGGGGGTATATCCGTCATTTCGTACAAAAATCTCAAATCCAAAATTTTGGTCGACTTCTTCTCCAGCCCAACCCTTCTTCTCCAACAGAATTTGGATCTCTCTCTCCCCCATCTTCTTCTCCTCACTCACTCGCTCACTCCCTAAAGCAAAAATTTGGATCTAAAAAGCTAAAAACAATCTCCAAATCCAAACCCATAGAAAATTGAAAATCGAAACCGAAAATGGAAAATGGAGAAACCGAAATTGAAATCAATACTGTCTATGGTAAGATCTAATGTTTTTTATTTTATTTTTTATTTAGATCTGTTGTAAAATGTTCAAGATATTAAATTTATATTGATTTAGATCTTTTGTAAACTGTTTAATATGTGAGTAGTAGTTGGAAGAATGTGAAATTCTAAGTGATTATTGTGAGAGTTCATTTGCAGCGGTTGATTTGACCATCTTTATCTATTGTTATTTCCATAGCTGTCCACATTTTATTTATTGTTACTAATACTAGTATATTGCATTGCAATGGGGCGTGAGCGTAGTATATCATTAATTTGGCTCTGATTTTCTATATATATTTTATTTATTTATTTATTTCCACGACTTGATTAAATTTATGATAAATTAAGAAAAATAAATTATATCATTGTCTAGTTTATTCAAGTGTAACAATATTGATTGAATATTTTTGCTACGGTAATTTTATTGCATACTTGAAACCGACAGTCATGTATTAACATGTGTAACGCTTTAGCACGTACACAGAATTATCTATCAATAATTACGTGTGCGATAAATGTGAAGAAGTAGACCATTATCCCAACAATGAAAGAAGCTAGTATTTGCGGAAATTTCCCCTGCTAAGTAGTCCTGCCTTACAATGGGCACCCCTATAGAGCCCTTTTATGTTTGGAGCTAAGTCACATAATATCCTATCAACATGCATTTAATTTTAAAACAATATTACATTCTCCAAATGGATAAGAATAAAATTTTAGGCAAAATCTTCTCTATATTTTCAACATTAAATCACAGAACCTATCATTCCAAATAAACATGTTTTTGTCTTTCGTTATTTGAAGAACCAAAAATATATATATACAACACCATCAGAAAACTAAAGTAACATTTTGAAGGTTTTAAAACACTATACATATAAGAAGTTACACAGTTATTTACTTTAGAAGCAAATATTACATTCTCAACGTAGAAAAATCACAACACATATTTTACGAATGAAAATTTCGACAGAATCTCCTTTGTATTTTCAATATTAAATCATAAAAAACCTGTCATATCTAGAAATCATTAAACCTGTCATATGACCAGAAGAACAGAAATAACAACATCGAACCAAAATAACAACATCCCAAAGGTTCTAAAATACTATACATATAACAAGTTGCACAGTTATTTACTTTACAAACTGCTCAACTCAACTCAAAAGACACAGAAAGGAGGGTTAGCAAAAGTCCAAACAACTATAATATAAAAGGTAGTAGCTGAAGTGACAAAATCCTTCTGCAGCAACCATCAAAAAATGTCCTCCTATATATTACTTGTGGAAGAACCTACATAAATCCAAACAACAAAATTAAGCATGATAACGACATTAGATATTCATTTATGAGAAATATAAAACATCTTGATGAAGTGAATTTGCAAACAATATAAATATAAATAAAGATAGAAAGATGAATACTACATACCGAGATAAAAATAATAAATTAACATTTCAAAGGTCAGATTTTCCGATAACATCAAATGGTTGAAGCAGACAAGTGCAACAAACGATTCTCCTCTTGTAATCGGCCTCTAAGGCCAACACATTTTCCAATCTTTTGAAGTCTCTCCAAAGAGAACATAGGGCTAAATGCTAGATCACACAACTTTCTTGTGCGAGACAAAGCAACAAAAGTCAAACCGAGGCTTTCCCTTTCTCCAATATCTACCACAGCCCGATCAAGAGTGAGGCCTTGACTCTTGTGAATTGTTATCACCCAACATAGTACAAGGGGAACCTGAATGCGCTGACATGAAGCATTACCTGACTTCCAATTTGATGTCTGTGGAGTAATAGGTATTGTATTAGAATAGAACTGATCGAACCTAGCACCACGATAGTGGTCGAAGTCAACCATAACAGCAAGAGGTATATCTTCTGGTGATTTGCAGCCATTTTCGTAAACAATATCTACAATAGTGCCCATTGCACCATTAACCAGTCCATTTGTGGTGGCAATGTTTGAACGAAGCATAACACGTGCACCAAGTGATAGACACAGAACTTTCTCCAAGCCTTTTGCATCATCTGACGAAGCCTTGGTAGCGGTCTCACAATTATTTAGTGATACAATTCGAGCAACTAGTTTACCAAGCTCAAGCAGTCGGGTGAGATTGTAATCATGTGCAAGCTGTTTGGTAGGAAAAAGACGCGAAGCATCTTTGAAGGTGTTAACCTCATCCATATTGAGCGAGGAAATATCCCGAGTTAGAAATAATTGCCAATCACTGACGGTTGAAGTTCCAT
This sequence comes from Coptis chinensis, assembly GCF_015680905.1. Classification (NCBI taxonomy): domain Eukaryota; kingdom Viridiplantae; phylum Streptophyta; class Magnoliopsida; order Ranunculales; family Ranunculaceae; genus Coptis; species Coptis chinensis. The sequence goes on along the minus strand of NC_141458.1, from coordinate 115,887,571 downwards.
TACTGAGTCTGAACAGTGTTTCTCGGAATGATGCTTGATCATCCCCTGCTTGTCGAAATATATGTGATAACCGAACACATTTATCGAAACTATAATATACAATTCCGCCATGTTGTTTTTGAATAGACCCACCTTGGACATATAATGCACTGTCACATACAGGAGGTAATTGACGCATATCACCAACGAGAATAATAGATACATCACCAAATGGCTCGTTCTTTGAGAAAATATCTCGACAACGCCGGTCAATATTTGCAAGCATACTTCTTCCGACCATGCTGTACTCATCGATAATGATAAGTTTGGTGTCTTTAAAGTCTTCTTGCATACGTCGACATTGATCACCTTCAATCTTTTTGGAAGTTTCTTTCACACCTTTCTGCTCCACAGTGAAAGAGAGTTCATGATGGATGGTTGCACCTCCAATATTAAAAGCGGCAACTCCAGTAGGAGCCATGACACGTACTGCTTTGTTTGTTCGAAAAATTGCGTAACTGAATACACAATTGCATTTATGAGTGTGGACTTGCCGTGCCTGCTCCCCACAAACAATGAATGAATACATGCTCCAGCCTTTGTAGTGCTCTAACAACCATATCATGAGCCGATCTTTGTTCATTAGATAAATCATGATCCGTACAACGGTTTGAGGTTCATGATTTAGTTCATTGCCACCACGCAGAGCATGAACAAATTTTCTATCAATTTCTATATTTGGATATCGATGTAAACCTTCAAATTTAATCATTGTGAAATGTCAAGTCTCTCCTTCCTAATTCCACGTTTCCCCAAGGACAAACATGGGCCCCATTGCTGCTGCCATCATCCACTCATCCCTAAGTAAGTCTTGATACCAAGCTCTACCTCAATACCATCTTCAAGCTCTTCATCTATCGGTTTCGGAAGAATAATCCTATGAGTGATTTCAAACCCAAGTCATAGTATCTTTCAGACCACAAGGTAAATTCTCCCTGAGCTTCTGCGAGAGTTCGATAATGGTGATGAATTAAGACTTGTTGACGACAAAATGATTCCCATTTTTTAGTGTTTGGTAGGATGTCACCGTCTAGCTCAAGAACCAAACGCACGACTGCGTCCACTCTAGAAGTGTGCCAAACCTGCTGCTTGAAGTAATGTCTCTTTGCCATATTCAGGAGGGAAGTATTTTCATAGCAAGAAGGTCGTTGCAGATATCTTCTTACAAAGGTTGGATCTGTTCCAACAACTTCATCATCATCGGCCACTCTTCGACAGCGTACAATTGATGCTACCATGCTCTTTTCACTAACATTTAAGAGTACAAACTTTCTGGATGATCGGGTTAATGGGTACCCCATTAGCAAGTGAGATACTTCCTGGGCAGAAATATCTCTTTCAGAGACACTTTTCATAAGTAGCCGCTTGAAAGCAGATCTTGCATTTTGACAGGGTCGATGAAAATCTTCAACAATATCTTGAAAAGTATCTCTAAAACTTTTTGAATTCGGGTTCAGATTTAGCGATTTAGCAATGTAATTGACAACAGATTACCTTTGAAAGGACGGGGAGACCAATCAATGTTTGCACGCCAGGTCTGCAAAATCTTTCAATTGTGGGAACACACTAGTTCATCATTCCGGCAGCCGAGGAAACGATACATGTTACTGTTGGGAGGCTCTTCTACAATCTTCGATCGACCAATTACATCAAATGGGTATCTAAAGCGACATACCATTTGTTTGGTTGTTTTTGTAAAGCGCAAACAATGACTCCCACATATAGAGTGTCGCGATGACCCAATTGACCAACGAAACATAGTCATCTTCGATCAGTATCAAGTTGTAAATCGAAAGTGGCAAAGTCGTGCACAAGGATGGTCTTGCAGATTTCTAGACATCTTTGGGGTGCGGGTTCCACAAAGTGCAAACAAGTCTATCAAAATATTCAATGACATTAGATCTATCGATAGCACTTGTAGCAATCTTAGTAACATCTGGAGCATCTGCTAGCCAAAGAAATCCATGAACATGACCACTACCACGATTTTGCCACTCAAACCGGTACCAATGATCAACCACAGAGAACTTAGCTCGTAAGTAATCCCGAAAGAAGAATTCCACTCTTGCTTGAAAAAACCAAGCGACAACATTTGGGTTATCATTAATTAATTTTGCGCGTCCCCTTCTTTTATCTAAAGGAGACATCCTTTCAAGATCATTAGAAGGATCTAAAATACAAACAGATTCGGCCATTGCATAGGTACTGAAAGTGTGAAGAAAATGGTTGGTGCACCTAACCTTGTTTAACCATGGCGAGTCAACTCTTTCAATCTTGTATACCAATAAGACCGGGTACCACGAATGTTGTTAGCAAAGTAAGAGACACGATTAGCTAATTGCTTGTCCCCGGACGAAACCATATTTCGAATTTCCTCAATTGACAACTCAGCATCCCCTGGATTCTTCCTCACAAAAACATCGCCTAAAGAAAGTGCCTGCCACCTTGAAAGAGAGTTCCAAGCAAAGTAGCGGAACCTCGTATCTCTAGCAAAACGCCCATCATGATATTTCATCAAAACTGGAAGTACGGCAATGGATTGACTTTCCGCTGGCGAGCTTGACGTAGATCAGCATCACCGTAAGGAAACAAAGTTGGAAATGCCATAGCAATATACCTTGGGGTTGAAAACTCATCAATGATGTGAGTTGTTAAAGGCATATGAACATTAGTTTGATCTACACTTGGTACCATAAATGCCCTCTGGAGACGTGCTTGTTGATTGGGTTCTGCCGCAATAGAAATAGTTCCAACAGCATGAAACTCATCAATGTGCAAATCCTGGTTATGCAAGTGAGGTGGCCCGTCATCGTCATCGGCTTCCCTAGGTATGGAAGAAACATCGTCATCGATATCTTCCACAGGTCGGGACATATGTGGTAGGTCATCAGGTTGTCCATCAACAGGTAGTCCTTCGATAGTTCTATCGTCAATAATTATATCATTATAGTACCGATGATAAGTTTTCAACCAAACCAAGGTTGTGCGTACAAATTCTCGCCGAACACGGAATTCCTTGCTTGCATGTGGCCCCCCTCTATTAACGACAAGAATTGCAGACAAATCAGCGGGCTTGAATGGAAGAACAGTGGCAATCAGATTGACATCTTGGGAAAAATTGATCACATTACCACTGTACTTGTATTGTTGACCCCTAACACGATACACAGACATCATGGGGTGCACCCTGGCAATGAGAATTCTTTCTAAATCGGACAAACGAGATAGTTCCAGAGGTACAATGCCCGGATCCATTGAATTGTTAACACTGAACATGCCAGCGTCAGTGTTGGCCCAGTTATCCAACTTGTAAGAGGTACAAATACCTGCATCAATTATTGTTATAAGCGAGGTTAACATATTCCTAGAAAATATACAAAGAAAAGCAAATACCTGCAGAAATCTTTAGATCGGGAAATTTTCTTTTGCATAGAGTACAACTGACCCATGAAATATCATTGCATGATTTTCTAAATACTTGTGCGTTGGAGAGTGGTATGTAGTCGTCTATAGTAGGTGGCAGATCAGGGTTTTCACGAATATTGTCTTCACACACCATCAGTTGAACACCAGGAAGTCTTTGATGAACAACGTTTTGTGAAATAACTCTTTGACGAGCAATAACAACTCTTTGACGGGCAATTGTTTGACGTGCAACTCTTCGCCCAACAACTCTGCTACGAAACGCATTAAGGGCGTTTTGAACAACCCTTTCAATAGGGTTTTGCCTTACAAATGCTGATCTTCTTCGAGTTTGTCTGGAATTTCGTACTCCGTCCATGTGCAATGCACGAGCGAAAGCTTTACGAGCAGTGTCTAGGCGACGATGAGCATCTCGGTGATTGGAGGTTTCGCCAATGCGTGCAACTTTTCTTCTAGCACTATTAATTGACTGGGTCGATGCATGCTGCTCACTTGTCTGTTTTGCACGGGCTCTTTTCTTTTTTGCAGTATTTTTAGCCCTTTTTTGCTCCACCCGTTGCCTTGTGTGTTGCTCCACCCGTTGCCTTGTGTGGGAAATGCTGTTATGATTAGAACCCTAACTTCTTTGCAAAGAATTATGTCTAGAAGGTTCAGCATGAAACGGTGTTAGGCAAATATTATCAACTGGGCCTGCAACCCTTGGATTACGGAGCCACTGAATGAGGGGACAATTGTCTGCTAAATCAAAATCAGATACACTATCTAGTTGCAAAGATTTATCTGCTTGACTTCCAACACTGTCATAACCTCTTGAAGTCTCTGTTGGATCTGGTAGATTGTCAACCCTTTGCATATGGGGTAGATTTTCTGGTAAATCAGATATAGTCTCCTTTGGCAAAGAATTTTGTGCAGGATTTCCAACCATACGAACCCATTCCATGAGCGGGCAATTTTCATCTAGATCATCGACCCTCTCCCTTGCTGAAGAGATTTCTGCATAATTTCTAACCATGTGATTACTTATAGAGGATTCTGGCTGATCAGGTATCCTATGAATATGCATTGAACTCTCAGGTTGAGATGCCACTGCCGTCATAATCCGAGAAGAAGTACGTCTAGAACGAATTGTACGTTTTCGAGTAGTTGGATATGCAATTTCTGGTAGGCAGTCTAATCTCCCGATGCATGTTGAAAGTTGGGCGAAAGAGTTACGGGGCCGACGATTATGAAGATGCGGCAGTAGTAGTTGGTAGGGGAGTATGTCGATTAAACGACTATAAAATCTACCAAAGAACCTATCAATTTGGTGCGATTGTTCTTTGGAAAACCTTCATCAGCTGCATCCATTGTGCATTAAAACACTGAGAGTGGAAAAGGAGGGACGAGAGGGAAGCCTTCTTATGTCGTGTCAATTGAAATCCCTACATGGGCATTAAATAGTTGAAAGTTTTGCTTAGGAATTATGTTTCTTTTCTCTAACGAGAAGTTAAGGCAGGAAAAGTTGAGTAAACGGATAAAAACTATAAAGTCGAACGACTTCAAACTTATTATTTCAACCGTGGTTGTCATAAATGTGAAAAACTTGCAATATATATGAAACATAAATATGACCACTTACTTTGTTATATCTAAATGAAATAATGAAATTTGGACCATTATTACCCACCTATTAAATGCACCCAAAGTAACTAATGTATTAGGATATATTTAGAATATTAAGTGCAAGAGAAATGCATGAATATTCATGAGGAATGCACGACTTATATAAGACCGTCTCCACCAATTGCATTACCATGTAAATAGTAGTTTCAAACTGAAAACAAATTAAAACAAGAGTAAAGCAAATGCGAATGAATGCATACCAATTTCTTTGACAAAAATATCTCCAAGAAACAGAAAGACTTAGAACAAAAAAAAACCCAAAAGAATTGAGCCTGCAAGGACAAAACAAATAGTGGTTAGCTTTGGAAATATATTGTAATGAAAACGGGTAGTTAGAGGCCAAAAAAATATTTGTTGCAGGAATAGGAATACCACAAATCTGAATGAAAACATACCGCTTCCTTTTAAAAATAAATCCACAATAACAAAAAGACCTAGAGCCAAAAAACTGCAGCTGTAAAGACAGAAGAAAATGGTTAGCTCCATGAATATAGATATTTAATCAAGTAAATCTATATAACGATTAGGTTGCTTTTATTTGTTGAATTGTTTGAAAATGATAGAGTAAAGTTGTATCTTAATTCTTGTTATTCATTTTGGATAATATTTCTAACAAATTTAAAGTAAAAATACATTTCCAAATTTAAAATTGGACTTACATGCAGTTGACATAAACAAACAAAAATTCTGAATCATGATTTAAACATATAGAGATTTTTTTTTTTTTGTTTGGAAAGCAGGGTTTTTGAGAGGTCCCTTACCCCTAAAACATATAGAGATTTGGTTTATGCATCTAATAAGGCTTGGTTCCACATCTTCAAACCTCCCCAGAAGTGTAAACGCTAATGGATCTTTAGTTAGTGATGTGGTTGGGGCTTTCAACACCGACACCAGTGGTGTAACCCACTAGCCGTAAGCCTACTTGCATCCCTTCTATTGGGTTATTGGGACATGACATGGTAGAACATGCATGAATGATATACATAAAGAAATATACAGGGAAAATAGCGCAAAGGAAGTACACATAATAAATGTGTCGTTATAGGACAGAAGCATACAACTATTCATATTTGGCAAGAGTAAAGGGTAACACCAAATACGCCAAATATTGCACAGGGATGATAATCTGAATGGAAGCCATATCTGGGGAAGGGGGAGTTAGCTCTCACGCTTGAAGACATTGTAGGCATGAATATAAAACATGGAGAGGTAATGTTGCATAGGAAAATTATTCAAAACTAAGAAACGCAAAAGAGAATAAAAAAAAAAAATAATACATTTTAAAAATAATTCTAAGAACATCTCATCTAAGAAAACTACATTATACGTTAAGAAATTTTCAAAGTATAACATGCCTAAAAAGTTGACTGAAGGAACTAAGGCAAACTAATGTCTTTTCCCAAAACAATGTGAAAATAACAAAATTACACTGGACATCAGCACCATCCATAGCTATACACAAGGAGATTATACTCGGGACCGTGACTCAATTGTTGTCATGAATACAACCTCCCAGCAGCAAAATCACCTTATGAAATAGCACATCTAATCATATGAAAATTTACCTTAAATAATTGCCAAGTATTTTATGGTGCTCACTCCACTTGAGAAAGAGCAACTCCATTTTTTTTTCTTCTACCTTGGCAGCTACCCCCGAGGTCGGAGAGTCCAAGATAAACATAAGAGGAATTAGGCTATCTTTGGAGATCAACTGCTAGGTAAATTATTTGGAAGGTCTGTTTCCTTTATTTCAGCCATAGTGCAAAAGTAAAGAAGTCAAGAGGTATATCTTGGTAAAAAGTCCCCAATCAAGTTTCATAAATAAGTAAAGAAGGAAGTACACACCAAATCCCTCCACCGATTTTCTGAAATTTTTTCACGCTCTTGTTGACTCAACTTGTCGCTTTCTTCTAAGCCCTTTTTGACCTACATAGAAAGTTTGATATTTTGATTACTACATGAAAAACCATGGTTTCATATATGAGATTTATAAGCATATTCAAGAAATGTTGCATTAAGGATTCAACATGATACAATCTTGACAAATCCCGGATTGTTTTGAAAAGTTTAAGGGCGGTTGGGATGAGAAAGCAATGAGTAGCTTCTTTGCTACTTAATTCAAGATATTAATACCATTTTGAAAACAGAAATGTTTTGGTACAGGTTGGGACACGTCCAAGCTAGGAAGTCAAATCTAATAAGCAATGGCAAATCGATCATTACGGTTTCTCCTCTACAAAAAGAACCACCTCGAAATGAAATGAACCTTCAGGCAAAGAAGTCATGCGACGGCCCGGCACAATGACTCTCATCGTCCAAGTATGATGTGATTTTAAAACATGCTAAAAACTGAGCTGCAAAAATAAGAAAAACAAGATAAAAGGAAAACAGACTACCTAAAGAAGGACCATCTCTTGAGCATGCTTTCAAGAACAACCAACAAAGACATCATACGGTCCCCTATGGCAGCACATTTGTAGATGAATTTTCATTGTCGGCTATGTATGCAACAAAATAAACTCCATTAATTTTTTTGAAAAGTTTAAACAAGTTAAAAAGTAATAAAAAAGAATTCATAAATCGATATTTTTTTCCCTAACATGCTTCTAAACACATACTACAAAGGCATGAGATGAACCCCCCCAGGCTGCCCGATTCAAGATGGTTCTTCATACTGAATAGTATTGACTGTTTCATCCCAGTAGATGTGCAAGAAAACATGCTAAAGGAGACAAACTCAGTGTAAAAACTCAATTGATTTCAGAAAAAACAGTGACACACAAAATCACGTAAAAAAACAAACATAAATTTTAAGAAAAGCTGTTTTTCGAAAATGACCGACTGCCCTCAAATAAGCTTCCAGTTTTTCAAGAATTTAATGAGTAGTGTCCAAAACACCTTTTCATTTGGATAAGAGATTTCTTCCTTGCGACAACAACAGCCTAGAGAACAATAAATGTGAGAGAAAACCCAATTTTTATTTTTGCTATTAACAAGGCGAGGAAGAAAGTGAAATTAGGAAAGCGGTTGCATACAAAAATTAGAAATAAAGTCTACGGCTTTCTAACACAATTTCACCTTCAATTTCTTTCAAGTTATTTTCAAGCAAGGTGTTCAATTTCTTTCAAGTTATTTTTAAGAAGGTGTTGTTCCACTACTTGACGAGAGTTAAGCAAAGGTTGTTCCACTCACGACGAGTAAGAGATTAGTCTGTGATGAGAATGAGAGAGAAGAGTTGAGGGAGAAGTTGAGAGATTGGGAGAAGTTGGGAGAGAACCGTAGGAGAGATTGGAGGCGAAGAGAGGGAAAAAACCACATAAGTGATTTGGGGGTTACGGTCCAGACAAAGGAGAGGGTGACACGTAGCAAGTGGTTTTTTGGGAGACTTTAGAAAAGCGACCTCAAGAGTTCGCCACGCTCACGGATAAAATGGAAATTTGCAAACTTGAATATGTGCAAATTTCAGATAGCCTGTTTTAAAGTTGTTATTAGTGGCTTCAGGGTGTAGGTTGAATGTCTTTTTTTTGTTTACGCAAGTTCTTGTTTGGCTTGATTTGTTTTTATTTTTTCGCCAATTTATCCATAGAAGAAATGATGCAGTGTTTATTTTGTTTGCTAATCAGGTGATTTCTGTTTGTTTCTAATCAATCGGTTGTAAATATTTATTTACTTTTTAAGGTTTTAGGCTATGATTATATATCCATTAATTTGTGTCTTTCTGAATTTTTAATAATCCTCCTTTTTCTAACCTTGTAGATGAACTCATTGCCAATGTACACCCTGGAAGGGTATCCTTCTTCTTGATGAGTCCATTGGAACAATTGGGAAGCGTCTATCCAAAGATCAATTAATGAGAATGCTAATGGTTTGGCAGGTATGCCATCATCTGTCAAGAAAATGGTTTGGTTCCATTGAGCGAGAGATCTTGGTTGATGGATCTCATGACATTGACCGTTGTCAGCCGATGTGGTGGCGAAGTACTTGCTGCTTTCCTGTTACAAGGCATTGAATGACCACAAGGTTCTGCTCAAGGGAACTCTATTGAAGCCCAACATGGTGACTCGGTTTCGATGCCAAGAAGGTAGCCCGAGAGGTCATTCTTTGAATACGCAGTGTGTGCCTTGCGACAAACAATGCCCCCAAATTGTTCTGCGGTGGTGTTCTTGTCGGTGTGGAGAATGAAGAAGCGAGCCACAATTAACCTTAATGTAATGAACCGGCTCAAAGGAAAGAAGCCATGGTCACTCTCATTCTCCTTTGGGCGTGCTCTCAGAGTACTCTCAAGGCATGGTCTTGGAAAGTGGAAAATGTGGAGAAGGCGCAGTACTGCCTTCCTCATAAAGGTGTAAAGGCAAACTTCGAGAGGCCACCCTTGGTACATACAAAGGGTGATCACGGTTTGATTGGAGATGGTGCTTGAGAAGGCCTTCATGTCAAGGATTACAAGTCTTGATAAAGTTTTGTGTTTTAGTATTTGCGATTTTATGAGTAGATCTGAGGGAAAAATTTGGAGATAAAGTCCGTCTTTAAGGCTTAGTGTTTAGATCTTTTTTCCCCACGTAGTAGAGTGACTGATTTAATAATTTTGGGGGCATGTTTGTTGAGTTGAATGTTTCTCTCAAGTGATTTGTCTTGTTTTAATGCTTTCTCGATGAATTTTATGTTTTGCTCTTTTTTAAACCTCTTTATAGTGTATGTGTTGATTTGTTGTATTTTTAGCCATTTTCATTTGGATTAGGCTTCATGCTAATGTCAATGAGAGTTTAGGTGGTGTATACAACTCCTATATTTTTCCCTGGATTCATCTTTGATTCTATTCTTGTTGACATAACGATTGAATTTGGACTCTAATAGAGGATCTCATTCTTGACTAAAGAAACTCTACGACCATCACCGTCACTCTCCTTTATAGCTCCCATTGTTACAACTCTTGGAGACTTCTTATGACTAGCGACAAAGCTTTGAAGCTCAATTCTTCCACCAGAAGTCACACCACCAAAAAAAGAAGTTTCATAAGAAGGATTAGCCAACGGTTGTAACCATTGGGATTGTGAGAGAGAGTAATCATTAGCCGAGCCGAAAGACACCGACTACCCAATGGAGTCGAAGAAGCCGCCCATGGACTAAGCGCTGCACCCAAATCATTACGACCTTCTTGCCACCCCATCGGTTCAAAGGTCCATGAAATTTCACCTTGCCATGACATATCATCATTGCTACCAAATGGAGTGATTGGAGATGGATGGTATCTACGCCCACCTATAAACGGTGGAGATGGAGTGTATGCCATGACATACACTATAAACGGTGTGGCCATATCGTTTGGATTTGAACTTGGATAAAAAATGACTTGGCTATTTTTTTGCCCCTTGACCGGTGTGGCCACACCGTTTGGACTTAGTCCCAAACGACATGGCCACACCGTTTGATTAGGTCCCAAGCGGTGTGGCCATGTCGTTTGGGACTAAGTCCAAACGGTGTAACCATGCCATTTGGGGACTAATTTTGTCGAGAGGCACAAGAAATCGCGTGGATAGAGTGAAGAAAAATAATAAGATTACGAAGGTTACAAAGTCGTGGCTTGAACTTTAAAGAGTTTGATCTGAAGTGATTTAGATAGTGTCAATATCTCTCACAAAAAGCGATTGCCAAATACCATACGGACATACTTCGTCAAAGAGGATCCTGTAAGCATTCAAATCATGATAAATTCTTCGATTTTCAGTATTGCAATGGTCAAGTGCTTGTGCAATGATAAATTCTCAATTATTAGTTCAAATTTTCTTGACATTCAAGTGGCTGCCACCAAGAAAGGAAAATGAAGCATAAAGAATTGGAGTAAACTTGTGGCGAATCTTCTTGACTGATGCCATTTTTTCCATCCAAGTATAAACACCACTCTGCAGTGGTATCCCAACAGACCAACTTCAGCAAAACGAATTGAGATTCAGCAAAGCAATAGACAAAAGAACTAGAATACAAAGTGCATATTTTTTTAAAAAAAAATCAAACAAATTTTGGACGCCAAGTTTCGAAAGAATTGTACTTTGAGCGCAAGTCCTTCCAAGATTGAACTTCCACAATAAATTCACATACACATGCCAAATTCTCTGACACATACTAAATTCACATACACATGCCAAATTCTCTGATAGAGTTCAAATACACATACAAAATCCTTCCAAGATTTATACATACTAAATTCAAACTACTAACCAAATACACTGAATTTCCGAAGATACAGTTCAAAACCCGAGTCTAAGCGATGGTTACCTCCATAGCAACATCATTCAAAGCAGAAGCTACATCCAAAGCAACTTAGGATAACTCATCATCGACAACGCCACACGACACCCAAAGCAACTTAAGCCAATAACACCTTAACCAGCCACTTGATAATACACAAAACTGCTAAGAGAAGACAGACCAACAACAACTTAAATATTAACATTCCGATTGAGTGAATTTCCGAATCAGTCGTTATCCTCCTTGTGCAAATAGAAGCTCGACTCTCAGTTGGGGAAAATGTGGGAGCTCGACTCTCATTTATATTCAATGACGACGAGCTTCCACAATTATTTTCTTCATCATCCCACTTAAAATACCTACATTTTTATCCTTAGGCAAGCGTTTGTCATTTTTTTTATAAACACGTAAAGATCGTCAGGATTCATTTGGGTATTGGGAGACTCTATTAAGAACTGAGTTTCCACAATAAGGGCACCTCATTTATAGATCGAATTTCACTGTAGAAGGAAAAAATTAAAAAATATCAAAATATGCAAATGTAAAATCACATGAATATGTAATAACTATGGAACCCTAAAACAATAACATTAAAAAACAAATGAACAAACAAAAGTTAAATAGAATATGCTAGTTCAAAACTTTAACAGAGTTCACCGAATATGCTAGTTCAACGAACTCTGACAGAGTTCACCGAATATGCTAGTTCAAAACTCTGACAGAGTTCACCGAATATGCTAATTCACCGAACTTTGACAGAGTTCACCGAATATGCTAATTCACCGAACTTTGACAGAGTTCACCGAATATGCTAATTCACCGAACTCTGATAGAGTTCACCGAACTCTGACAGAGTTCACTGAATATGCTAATTCACCGAACTCTGACAGAGTTCAAAACTCTGATAGAGTTCAAAACTATGACAGAGTTCACCGAACTCTGACCGAGTTCACCGAATATGCTAATTCACCGAACTTTGTGAGTTCACCTAATATGCTAATTCACGAACTCGGTGAGTTCACCGAATATGCTAATTCACGAACTTTGGAAGTTCACGAATATGCTAATTCATCGAACTATGGCCGAGTTCACGAATATGCTAATTCACGAACTTTGTGAGTTCACGAACTCGACAGAATTCAAAACTCGACGAGTTCACGAATATGCTACTTCACGAACTTCGACGAGTTCACCGAACTTCCCCGCCAGTGAAACCTTGTTTGTAGCGGCATCTTCATTGGAATCCATAAAGAAAAAAAAAAAAAAACAACAACATAGATAACTAACAAAAAACAAGTAGTACTTTGAAAGTAACTAAATTTTATTACTTTCTTTAGGTAAACCCATTGAAACTACAATTAGGAATCAGTGGTACCATAACCTAAACTAAAAATCAATATGTAGAGCTTATTAGAACTTCCCACTGCCCATCATGGTCTTAAACTCGTCAAAATTAACACACCCATCCCCATCTCTATCAACATTCTTAATCATCTTCTTAAACAATCAAAAGCCAAATACGGTTTCAAACATCTCTATCCCCATTTCAAACGAATCCAAGCTAATTAAACAACAAATCAAATGAATAAAAAGTGGAAAAATACCTTAATCCAGAAGCCAAATACGGTTTGGAGAAGAAGAAGCCGAGAGAGAGAGAGACAGTTCTCCAATTTCGCGATTTTGAAAATTTTCGTGTATTTTGGATTTTGAAATAACACGAAATTTTGAAATATCAGAAATTTTTGGTGAAATTTGGAGTGTTAAATCATCAGATCTTGAGGTGGATCGGACGGTTGAGGAGAAGTGTGAGATTAGAGTGGCAAGATTAGAGTGGCACTCTAGACAAACTGATATATATATATATATATACGGTTTGTCTAGGGTGCCACTCTTAGAGTGCCACCCTTATCTCACTCTTCTCTTGAGCCGTCGGATCCGACCTCAAGATCTGAAGATCTCAATAAGGGTAAAAATGTATTTTTCTCATCATCTTCTCAAAAAACCAAAAAAAAAACCGATCTAACAAAAAAAACCAACCGATCTACTTTATCAGTGCCCAATTCCATCGCCATTAACAACCACTTCTCAAAAAAAGAAAAAAAAAACCGATCTAACAAAAAAAACCAACCGATCTATTCCATCACCATTAACAACCACCTAAAAAAATAGATCCAGCAAAAAAAAAAAACAGATCGACTATAGTAATTACATATTTCCATCGCCATTAACGACCACCTGAGCTCTCTAAACTTCACTCTCTCTCGAGTTCCAATTAAGGTATGCTTCCATTAACACATTTTATTCTCTACTTTGGCCTGAAATCGTATTTGTATAAATTGGTTAGTTACTTGATGTACATTGTATCAATTGGTTCAGAAAAAAGTGCATTGTATCTTGTAGTATTTTAGTCCTTGTAAACTTATAAGTACGACTCGGACTTGTCTATTTTGAAAATTTGGAGTAACCATTTTTTTTACGTATGAGGTATACTAAGCGGATAGATGATTTTGGCGACTATTTGTCCATCAAAGCTGCAATAGTGAAAATGTGATGATTCGTCGGAGTTTTGAACTCTTTCAGAGGAGTTCGGTGAACTCTTTCGAGTTGGTGAACTCTGTCGTAATCTTCATGCATTATTCGGTGAGTTTTGAACTCTTTTAGAGTTCGGTGAACTCGTCGTATTCTTCATGCGTGATTACGTCGAGTTTTGAACTCTGCCGGAGTTCGATGAACTCTATCGAGTTTTGAACTCTGTCGAGTTCGTTGAAGTAGCATATATTCGGTGAACTCGCCGAGTTTTGAACTCGTCGTGATTCTGTCGAGTTTTGAACTCTTTCGAGTTGGTGAACTCGTCGTGATTCTGGTCGAGTTTTGAACTCTGCCGAGTTTTGAACTCTTTTAGAGTTCGGTGAACTCTCTGTCGTATTCTTCATGCCGTGATACATCGAGGAGTTAAGTTGAAGTAGCATATTCGGTGAACTCTCGTCGAGTTTTGAACTCGTCGTGATTCTGCCGAGTTTTGAACTCTGTCGTATTTTGTCAGAGTTTTGAACTCTTTCAGAGTTCGGTGAACTCTGTCAGAGTTCGTTGAAGTAGCATATTCGGTGAACTCTGTCAGAGTTTTGAACTCGTCGTGATGATTCGCCGAGTTAGGTGAACTCGGCTGTATTCTTCTTCTTCGTATTCGCCGAGTTTTGAACTCTGTCGAGGAGTTGATGAACTCTATCAAAGTTTTGAACTTCTGCGGAGTTCGTGAACTAGCATATTCGGTGAACTCTATCGAGTTTTGAATTCTATCAGAGTTTTGAACTCTGTCAGAGTTCACCGAACTCTATCAGAGTTTTGAACTCTTTCAGAGTTTTGAACTCTGTCAGAGTTCGGTGACAAACACATATTCGGTGAGCTCTGTTAGAGTTCGGTGAACTCTCTCAGAGTTCGGTGAAGTAGCATATTCGGTGAACTCTGTCAGAGTTTTTGGTGAAGTAGCATATTCAGTGAACTCTGTCAGAGTTTTGATGTTTAAGTTATTTACACTGTTTATGTACATTGGGATTTTTGATTGTTTAAGTTATTTATATTTTTAATTTTTTTGATTTATAGAAATGGAGACAGAGACATCAATGTTATGTTTATCCAAGTTCAAAATAAATAAATCATTAAATCAAACAATGAACTTATGAACTTATTGTGTCTCCTGTTGATATCACTAAATTTTTATTTGAGGCCATATCGACCGAGATCTTGCTTTTTGATTCAAAATAAATATATAGCTCTGTTTTTGAGTAACTGTTCTATCTTTCTATCTTTTTTTTATATATATAATGTTATGTTTGATTCAATTCTTTTGAATTCTAGACACCCATTTTGTACTTTCCTATTGATATCACCCATTCTGTTGATATCACCCATTCTTAAAATGAAGTTAAGAATGCATGAAACCAAAATAAAGTGAACCTAGCTAGTGGTCATCCATCTAACACAAGTTTCACTAGATTTCGAAAGTATAACAAAATTTATATTTTCGCAAGTATATAGCGGATATATATAGATCGTTCCGTAAGATCCACATCAAATGATATCAAGTTTTGCATTCACCAAACTCGGGAAGGATAAATCGGTTGATAATCGAGGAAGTGAAGTTAGACAAGCTCTTTGTGACACCATTTAGAATGGTGACCTAGCTAGTGGTCATCCATCTAACACAAGTTTCACTAGATTTCGAAAGTATAACAAAATTTATATTTTTCGCAAGTATAGAAGATATATATATATATCGTTCGTAAGATCCACATCAAATGATATCGAAGTTTTGCATTCACCAAACTCGGAAGGATAAATCAGTTGATAATCGAGGAGAAGTGAAGTTAGACAAGCTCTTTGTGACACCATTTAGAATGGTGTAATAGGAAGTAAATACAAGCACAAACTAAGAGAAAACAAAGAACTGGCTGCCCTATGGAAATCCACCAAAGGGATAAGAGTTGTGTTACTAGAACTCACCACTCTATGGAATCCACCAAAGAGATAAGAGTTGTTTCACCAAGAAGAACCACTTCTTCTCAATAAAAGTCCTATATCTTCATTCAAATACTACTCTACTTCCATTACAAGTCTTAGAGAATTTATAGCTAAATACAAACTTAGGATGCTAAGAGACAAGCATTAAAACTATTCCTGATTTTCTTCTAAGTTCAAAGTCAAACTTGAATCTGAACAGGACGTTTCTCCATACATAACACACACCACTAGAAAGCTCATGAAGTCTAGTTTCCAACCAAATTTACGGTTCAGCCAAAAACAAAGGTTTCTAGAGAAAGTTATGATCATTTTGTCGTATGTTGTCAAACCTGACTGCCAATCCAAATTAGACTTATTTGGGCTATATCTTGGACTTTCGATTGAATGTTTCATCATCACTTTGGCTTATCGCGAGGAGTCAATCCTGCTACTTGGGCGTACTTCCTTTCGAGAACGGTGAATAAAGCTAGGTACTACGAGTACAACAAACCCTTATGTGAACTAATGACCAATTCATTGTCCGAATCAAGCCAAAAGCGTGGTGGCTTTATATACAACCAATATACTTAGATGTTTATTGTGTTTCAGTTAACCGATCGGCACCAATACATAGTAAATCGAACACTTCAACGTCGGATAAACTCTCAAAGGTAACTAATCGAAGTTACTACTCTTCAAATTCTCATCGATTACTAGTTTATGGTACCGATCTCGGTCCAACTAAATTAAATCTTTAAGTTGTACAAAGTCACAAACCTTATTCGAAATATTTCTCAAAAGCTAACCGAATCCAAAGTCTAAATCTTCCAACAAAGATGTGATCAAGAGAAATGTAGAAACGATACCAAATTCAACATAGAGTTCATCTGATCGATCAAAGGTGAAAAGATGACAAGACACCACTTGAGCACTAATTCGACATCACATATATTATTTATTTGGGATATTTTTCAGTAATGTAGGGTAGCATTCTAGCAAAGCCGCGAGATTATAGGTGGCATTCATGGCGAAGGAAGGATATCATAGAACAGACATCCTTTTCACACACCAAATGTAAACACTCATTCTTTTATGTTATTATTAGTAAAGAAAACGTTTGTTAAGCAAAGTAGATTTAGGTAACTCACACATAGAGAACAAGAGAAATCAATAGCAGATCCAACTAAGCAAACACCCAAAAAAATCTTATCCACACAATACAATCTTGATACATAATATCCCACTATTTAGCAACAAAGTGCAGAAAATTGAGTTTTCCAAAGCTGTAGCTAAATACACTAATTAATAGAAGAGTTATTCAGTTTCCTTTTTCTCTTTTTGTGTGTGTATGTGTATCACTAGATTTTTATTTGAGGCCATATCGACCGGAGATCTTTGCTTGCTTGATTCAAAATAAATATATAGCTCTGTTTTTCGTAACTGTTTCTATCTTTCTATCTTTTTTTTTTAATATATATAATGTTATGTTTGATTCAATTTAGTTTTTTTGAGTTAGAGACTTAAGATCGAGTATTGACAGTTGTTCCCCTTTGATTAGGGGTGGTCATCGAGTCGGCCGGCGAGCAGTATTGGCATGCTTTCAGATTTTTCGTGAGTTTTCGAGCCGAGGTCAAACTCAATGTCGAGCTCCACTTTGTGCTCAAACTCGACTCGATTTGAATTATAATTAGCTCGAGCTCGACTCGACTCGACTCATTTTACAAAACGAGCTCGAGTGAAGCTCGACTGCTCGAGCTCGAGACTCGTAGGTCATGAGCTTGCATCTGGAAACAGTGGCATATATACTCAAAATTGTTGAATAAACCCCATTTTTGTATGATTTAAGTACAAAAATTCCAAAAAACGTAACCAAGGTCTGATTCTAAGTCACAGTTAGAACTGGTGCTTACACCGAAGCAGTTGTCGTTGCCTTAAAGTTACGAACTACAAGTAAAGAGAGTCCCGAGGGAACTTGATGAGGATTATATTCGCTTTTATTTTGGGTCTTGCAGACATACCAAAGATGCGGGGATGAAAACAAAAGAGGGAAAGAGTGTCTTACTCGTCGAGCGCCAAGCCTTAGTAAAACGGTATGTGATTTGATCTCAACCTCGATCTCTATAGTTACTCATCACACTACAAAAGACCAATCTCTTGTTACTAATATTCGTAATCCGGGGACCACATCATTTATATGCGGCTCTCGGCCAAGAAGGGGTACTACCTCTCACAACATCCCTCGCAGGGTAGGTGGTGGTAGTTTTAGCTTTACCCCAACCCGTACCAAACTTATATCTAATTTAGGCAGGGGGCGGGTAGGTGCAGAAAGTCATCTTTTCGGGGACATGCTTTGTTGAAGACATCTCTATACCCATTCAGGAGTGAAGGGCCTAGTAGGCTCCTCCTTGGAGAGAGATAAAGTCTTGATTGAGATAGGGCGCAGGTCCTTGTAGAATTGGTTGGGCGCAGTCCTCGTAGCTAGGCCCATGAAGGATCGAATCTCTTCTTGTTGACGGACTTCTTCCCTGCCTCCTCCCTAGGAGAGAGCAAGATCTTCCCTCTACGGGTAGGTTTATAGGAAGCTAGGATAGATTCTAACCTATTAGATGTAGCCATCTGGTTCTTCTGTAATCCAAGATGCAAAGCTATCGAAGAGCGTAAGAAAGGAAAAGAAGTAAGAAAGGGTATGCAAGCAAGGAGAATCTCTATCTTCCCTATAGTGCGTGGTAGTCAGAGCTTCATTTCCTTATTGCATCTATTCTAGAAGGAGATGCAAGCTATCTTCCTATGGATTTTCACTTCTTCTTTCCTCTGTTAGTTATTGCCTGTAAGCTCTCTAAGGTGGTTATTCCTTCTTAAATGGATGTTCCTAGTGAGTTGTAGTACTTAGATTAACTTCCTTGAGTTTGCTGTAGTTTCTCTTTTTAAGTTTATAACAGATAAGGAAAGACAAGAATGTATTAGATTGGGCTTTCCCTTTTGGGAAGTAGGATGTAGCCTCACTTCCGTAACTAGCTTGCAGTTCTCTAAGGGGAGTGAAGCGAGGTCCCTCCTCTATCTAGAGGGAGGAGCGTAACGTCTAAGAGTATGATCTACTTTTTCTTTTGATAGCTCGATAGTGAAACCGAGGGCAAGTAGCTAAGCGCGAAGTGCTTTCAGATTCAAATAGCCCCGGTTTCTCATTCAAGAGAGTATCTTAAAGCGAAGTTTCGTTAAGGTGGCGAGGCCGGTTGTTCGTGTTGGAGAGAGCTTGACCGCCGCCATGCTTCTTAGACCGAGTCAACGTGCCTATTTAATGTCTTTATGTTATCTAGGAATCGAGATTCCGCTTTAACATTTATCACTTTCGCATGAGTCGGGGTAGACAAATGTTCCATCCATCCTGGATTTTATACGGCAATGACCAAGTATAGTCCCATTCGAATTAAGAGGAATGGCGATGTTGGCGGACCTATTTCTTATCTTGTCTTGGAAGGTCATTTTGCTACTGGCGGATGGAAGTTGCCAAGAGTTACGTTCACCATGGCGGAGTGATCCTCTTCCTATTGATCAAAAGCCACGCTGGTTTAGAATTCTATTCTAAGGGCACCCCAAAGATCTCAAGTAATTAGGCAGGCTTTCAAAGAAATAAGCGAACTTCGCCGGGCTTTCAAAGTTGGTTTATTGATGCTTGATGACATACCTTGATTGCTAGCGAAGATATTCCACAAAGCTTTAAAGGCTTTGAAAAAGTCCCACCCCTTAATAAAAGCTTATGGCCTAAGAAATTCTTTTAAGTTTAGATGTTGTAAAATTTCAACTCACACGCGTACAAACTAAAAGAGGTTACCTGACTTGCTAGTTTTCCGAATCACGCATGTCTTATATTGTCTTTCTCTTATGCCGCGTCGA
Organism: Coptis chinensis; assembly: GCF_015680905.1. Classification (NCBI taxonomy): domain Eukaryota; kingdom Viridiplantae; phylum Streptophyta; class Magnoliopsida; order Ranunculales; family Ranunculaceae; genus Coptis; species Coptis chinensis. The sequence continues at coordinate 115,867,813 of NC_141458.1, read as the reverse complement.
CTATTTTCGTTTTACAAATGTGCTTCTTTTTTCGATGTTCATTATCTCCATGGCGGCTTTAAAGTTTTACATGAGTCGTTCTCGCAAAGTTTTCCTAGTCGATTTCGCATGCTTGAATTAGATTGGGTTTTTTTTGTTAGTGTGTGGAGGGGGATTTAATAGAGGAGTATAGTTTGCCTAGATACATGCACACCTTAGATATAGATTAGCATGCACACCGCCTTTATTTTAGTTCTTTGTTTTTCACGTTGGTATTGCAACAATTTGAATTAGTTGAATGTCTTATTTTTAACTCCTATTTATTTTGTAGCAATGCCTCGAACAAAGAATCTGGAATGTAAAGAATGCAGAAAAGTGTTTTCACGGGTGCTAAGAAGTTGTTAGGTAGGGGAGTAGTAGTTCGGGTCGCGATGAGGAGCCCGAGAAAAAAGAGGAAGGAGAACAACCACTTCGCATCGGTTAAGTAGAGGGATCGGAAAGCGGATGATCAAGTAATGTTGTAAGTGGTGTAGAGTTAGGAAATCAAAAAGAGAAGAAAGGGGGAGAGATGAGTGATGTAGATGTAGATGTAGATGTAGATTTAGATTTAGATGTAGATGTAGATGTAGATGTAGATGTAGATGTAGATGACCATGACGTAAATATGGATCGTGGGAAGAGTGTAGTTCTAAGTCATGCCGATAGTGAAGAAGAGGGTGTGTTGATGATCAAGAGGAGACCGACGAGGGAGGAAGAGGACGGGGGAGGAGGAGGAGGATGACGAGGATGACGAGGGAAGTCCATGTACCTGTACCTCAGTGAATATTGTGAGAAAGTCTAACAATGACTTGGAGTTCAAGAGAGGTGTTTATGGAGGTGGCCCCTTGTGTGTCACATCTGTTGTATGACTATGCACGGTGCACGCTTCGCGATGTTTGGGAGGGCAGGTAATATTATCATATAGTGTCTATTAGTATTTAAATTTTGTATTCTAAAACTTGTGCATACATTAATACTAAGTTTTTGTTGTTTTAGGCGGAGCGAGGGTGTTGAAGTGCCATGGGCACCTTAACAAGTTGGTACAATGGGATATCGAGGAGAGAGTGTTGGTATTTCTACTTTTCACGTGGAGCTTCAAAGGACCCGGCTTATGTGCTCTGGTCTTAGGTGTATACAGCATCGGGGATCCCGTGTTGGTCTCGCGTTTGTGGAGAGGTGGCATCCAGAGACCAACACGTTTCATATGCCGTGGGCGAGATGACAATCACGTTGGACGATGTTTCCCAACTCTTAGGAGTTCGATCGAGGCAAAGCAAATGATCGGGGACACCGATTTGACCTTTGAACATTAAAAAGACTTCTCCACAAAAATCTTGGCATACCCACGGATAAGATAGATCACGGAGATGAAATCCAATAAGTTCACTTCCAAAGTTAGGATGGATTTCTTGATGAAGCGGTTTTTCTTTGGGAAGGTAAAGAGATGAAGATTTACGTGATGAAAATGGGGTTGTTGTGAAGAAGGCGTCCAACCCAAAAAGAGGTGCAGTTTGCTATGAGAGCTTATCTATTATTTTTCTTTGGATGTACCGCCTTCACCGACCGCCACCAAACCTGCAGGTTCCGTTTGTTATCCGAGACCGCCAAATTTGTTTGAGATCGAGAGACTACGCGTGGGCAAAATTTTTACCGGGCTTACTTGTCGGGTCTTAGGACTGCCACAAGTGCCAAGGTGAAGGGTGTTTCAGGGCTATTTCACTCTCCTACTGGTATTAGTTTTTGTTTTTTCTTTTCAATGTCAATTTTATCTATCTATTACAATATTAACTTCGGTGTCTATATTAATGTAGGCATGGATTTATGAGAACTTCCTAATGTTAGGGCCATACCCAAATGAGGACTATCATTTGAGCATGTCCCGCGCTAATAGGTACTCAGTTATGGCCTTTTTATGCTAGCACAACAAACAAGATTGAAGTATACCCGAGCCACCATTGATAATATGACTTGTACCGATGTAAGCATTTTTGTATGTAAATAGTTTTATTTATTAATTAATATTATTAGTATGTGATTAATGATTAATTTCCCTCGATCATATGCTATTTGACAGGTTGAATGGTATCCCTATGTTGAAGTCCGAGCTACACGCGGTGGATGAAATAGCATTTTTCGGAGGATTTATATGCTTTCTTGATAATGTCGAGCAAGACAATGTTGCGAGGTCAAGGCCATTGGGTCATATGCAGTTTGTACCCTCGGATCCCCCAAAACCAAAGACCTCGACGCGAACTACTTAGGACGGGTATGATGTGAAATTTAATATTGCGTTTTCCTCATCGAGTAATTGGCGTAATCACTTGATTCAACTTGAACAACGCTGGACCCATTCCGCCTTATCCATGGGAGTGTGTTAGTAGATACATGAGTTGATGCGAAAACAATAGTCATATTCAATGATAAACCCCGATCATCTTAGTCACTACTCCCTAAAGAGTCTTCCATATCATAATCCGGTGAGTTAATATCTTACAACGTTAATTTTTGTTTTGTTTTGTTTTGTATTTTATAAATGTAAATGTATATACTAATGTAGTTTTGTGTTTTAATTTTGACAAAGATCCCGCCGTCATGAAATTTTCGCTTGCTCAATCAAGGCACGCAATTGGGTGGATCAAGCGATTCCGGAGGATGCATAGAACGAGTTCATGGAGGCATACAATTTGACCCGTGCAAGTTCATTGGCGGACGATATCGTGAAGGAGCATAGGATTTAGGTATGTTGAGTTTGGTTAGTTTAGGGTTTAGGGTTTAGTGGTTAGTTTGGTTAGTTTACCTCCTTTTTATCTTTTGTTGGGACGAAAGTGTTGGAAATGGAAATGGTTTGTTTGTGTTAGTTGAGATGACGGGAGTGTTTCTTGGCATTTGAGATGATCTTTGGTTTTGCTTTACTTTTAGGTTAGTTAGTTGAGATGATGCGGGAGTGTTTATTGGCATTTGAGATTATGGTTTTGCTTTTACTTTTCAGTTTGTGTTAGTTGAGATGATGCGGGGAGTGTTTATTGGCATTTGTCTTTCTTTGTTCTTTTGAGAGTTGATCATGACTTAAGTTCAAGAGTTTTCCAGTCAATGAGGTTTCTAGATTTGGTGTTGGATTTGACATATGTAGTACTATTTATACTGATTCATGTGTTTTTATTGGGGGGTAATTAGGCAAATGGTGGTGGCGGAAGATGGTGAACATGAGGAAGCAAGTGGAGAGGTTAGTTTTTCTGTCATACCTTAATAAAGCAGTTTGATTTAACTTTGCTTGACTGATCTGTTTATTCAATTTTTTTTTGTTTTCGTGAAGGAGATAAATTCGAGAAAAGTTAGATTGGAAATCTCTTTTGTAGTAAAAAAAATGTTATGTTAGGACTCTTTTGTAAGTGCAAGTTGTTGATATGTAGCAACTTAGCTTTATGTTCGATATTGGACAATGTATTTCACATGGCAATGTATAGCTTTATGTTTGATAATTGGACAATGTAATTCAGACAATGTATTTCACATTGTTGAAATATGAAATGATAGTGATCTTGCTTTGGACTTGTCATTCTTTTTCATGTTCACCTAAGATCCTAGGGTTTCATGTATTTCATATGTCACATTGCCTTTGGTTATGTTTCTGCTATTAGCAGCATTGATTTTAATAGTGTGATGCTTTTTCCAATTATCACCAAGTTTGTCGAGAGTCAAAGGGTATCAAGGAGATACCGCTATACATGTTTTCATGAACACATAATCGACCTTCAACAACCCAGTAATGTACTTACCATTTATGGTAATTACCAAACCAAACATCATTTGCTTATATTGCCATGCCACATCAACTAACTAGTATAAGGAGTCCTTACACGTGCTTTTGCCAAACGGGGCCTAGATGCATTCTATAGTCGGTGATGCTACCAAAAAGCCTCCTCGCTATTGCTTTATAGTCCCGAAAGTAATTTTTAAGCTTCCTATCCATCATCTATTATTGTAAAAGTTGAGTTTCTTAGCCTACATTGTTTCTTAGACTAGTGTACATCCTTTTGTTCCTTGAATATTAGCGTTGACTAAATAATACTTTTTGCAGTTAGACTCTCATTATTAGTTGTCCATGCCAATAAGTAAGGTGGTTCTTAGACATTGTACGCTACGAATATGAATCCCATAAGTTTTGGTATCCTAGCCAAGAAGTTTGTTACAGATCTAATTATTTAGTGAGCTCCTCCCCCCGATGCATCCCTTTACAATCGGAAGGCTCACAATAAGAAACCAAGGACCTACTCCAAGCATGTCTTAGTTATTTTTCTCAATCCAAAATTTCTTCCATACCCATTTAGTCCTAGAATGCCATTTTCTTCTTTAGTGTTCCTCACTTAAGATGGTCAAGTAATGGTCGATGTGACATACAATGGTCGGGGGGACCGCCATCAATCGTCCCACCTAGGAGATGTCTTCGGTCGAAGATAACTAGACTGTGAATATGATTTTTGTTTCTCTTCTAGAACATTATCATATAGGAAGATTTCGGGTAAGTCGCTTTTAGCGTGATTATGTTGACATACTCATATTAGTAAATGCATTACACTCACAAAGACGCGATTTTGTTTTTGGTTGCTAATGTCTTGAGGTTCCGTGTACCCCTTTTTAATTATTGGTTTCTTTTCTTCCTTTGGAAAAGAAAATCTGAATTTGGATATGATGCTCGTGTTTGGGAGCATGATATAAGGAGATTATCTTGTTTTTAATCTAGAACATAAAGTGTACAATATAGGAAGATTCCAAGTAAGTCATCCTTTAGCGTGTTTGACATGCTCACAACATTCACTATCGGAAGATCGCGCTTTTCTTGTACCCTTTTTAAATATTGATACTTTTCAACTGGAAAACCTGAATTTGGATGTAAAGCTGGTGTTTGGGAGTACCTGTTTAGTTTCTTTTGAGTTTGGAAGAGTCCATTTCCCTATATGGATTATTAATATGACTCTATGACTCTGTCCAAGAAGAGGCAACAGTGTGGGTAAGTTGAGTTTCCATATATCAGTGCTACTCAAGTCAATATGGTAGAATTATAGTAGATGATTGAAAATAGGGAATGGACAGTTGAACTTTACCTAGCTAGCAATAACAATGTCAATGGCTGAAACGATTATGCATAACACATCCATGATTTCCCTTGACACTCCTTATTTAATAATCATGAATCTATAACATTTGAGTGCGTGCTTAATTGAAATATTAAAAGTTCTAGATGATAAAAGTTAACGAAATGGTAGAATTATAGCATGACATGTTCACTTATAGGATCTGTTGTGTCTTTTACTTGATTGTGTGTATTCTAGGCTTCCATCTTTGTTGATATGTATTTGGGTTTCCTCGAATTTCCAAATATTGTTTGACAACGACAAGTCGGCAACAATATGGACTGAACAAGTTACGTTCTTTTTAGTTGAACGCATTTGGCCATTGGTGTAGGTGCATGTCATGCTAGTTCCATCTGCATTCTCGAATGTGGATTAATGGCTTGAGTCATTGTTGTTTCATTATTGTTTACCTTGGAATAAAACCTTGTTATATTGATTACTTGATGATTAATGGTGGAGAGCTAGAGATATTGATTCTTGAAGTTATCTCGTGTTTTGTTAATGAGGGGTTAGTTGGGTATTATGTTTAGGACGCCATTGCTCTCTTTCTACTTTTAGTGTTGTAAGTTGTGAATATTTGATTCTTACACTCCGTCTTCTTGTCAAAGTGGTAGGACATCTTTCTTGTGTTTGATTTATATGTGCCGTCGACAGAGTACTAGAATGTGTTTAGCTAGTCTTGAAATATTAACTTGTCACATAAAGAATGGGTCCTGTATTGGAAGCCACCAAAATTGGATTAGGCGACCTCCAAACCCAAGCCCAAATTATGCAAGCCCAACAAAAAGCCCAAGACACCCCCACTTCCATGCTAAACCGAAAAACCTTCTCTAGTCGGTCATCTCTCACAAGACTCGGCCAAAAAACCTTCAACCCTAACCAAAAAATCTAATTAGAATCACCCAATCCAATTAGAATCGCTGATCAAAAACCATTCCAATTCTCTTCCCAATCCAATTAGAATCGGTACAATTGTAATTGAGAATCGCATTAATCAAATTGAGCCATCGAGTTTTTCTTTCTGAATCAAGTTTCATATCCAATTTGAATCAAGTTTCATATCCAATTTGAAGGTAAGAATCATATTGGCTTGGTTCTATTTCTTGTTGGCTTGGTTTAACTACTTGTTTTAGGAAATGGGTAATATTTGATGGTTTGGAATTTGTAATGGGTACGGTTGTTGGTAGAATCTTGTTTCTCATTGTAATGGGAATGCGGTTGTTCATTCCTCCTCTAATGTATGAAGATTGGATTTGTTTTAAAGTGTAACCTTATGTTAGATTCCTAAATTTTGAATGGAACTAGTGCAACATTGTCTCCATTTTAGTAATAATACGCTTTTAGAGAAATACTAGCGATGCTACCCTTAGGGGTAGCATGGTGATACCCCCAAACATGTGATTTAGAGCCCGCTTGAAAATTAAAAATGAGTTGCTTTACATCTTGTTGCTAAACTTTCATAGTGCTCATCTTTCATACCTAGTATTTTCCTTTAGGGCTTGATGTTATAAGAGAAGATACTTTTACCATTTTATGATTAGTGTCTCGTACATTCCATTTACTCACCTTTATATTGCTTATGTTCTTGAGTCTTGACTAATGAGTAATGACCTTGATTACATGCAAGCTTTTACAGTACTTGCTTAAGGTCCGGATCTGAGGGAACAAAACCTGACCGGTAAAGCATTATAGGTGAGAAGCTTTTTCTTTGGTTATCAAATTCTTGAATGTACAATCAAGGTGGTTTTTGGGTGGTTTCCCTATGCTTGACGAGGGATAGAAATTGTATTGTGGGTTGAATATTTTATAGGGTGTTATGTACATATGGTTGTTGGAAGGATGTCATTATTGATTTCCGTGTTATGACAGTTTAAGTATCTGAAATGTTGACTAAACAAAGGAAACTCACGCCCAAAATTCGATAGAATTTGGATAGTGTAACGCCTCATTCTATTTCTTCATATATACTTGGAGTTATCATAGCAAGCTTATAAGTACATTTGTTTTACGACTGGGATGATCTCTTTTTTCTAGTGGTTTTCTTTGTACATTGTTTATTTAAATATGGTTTACTAATACTTATTTTATTTTTTTTTTGTAGCGATGGGTCCTCGATCAAAGAATGTGAAGAATGTAGCAAAAACTACATTCAAGGGTGTTAAGAAATTGTTTGGTGGCGGTTCCTCTAGCGGTGATGCAGTTGGAAGAAAAAGACATAGGGCAGACGGCTTAATCCAAGATCATCAGACGTAGAGGGGACCATTTGGAAAAAGAGGTTCCTGAGGTTCCTGAGGTTGATTCGTTTAGTGAAGATAGTGTAGATAGTGTAGATAGTGATACTAATGTAGGTTTAGATGTAGGTTTAGACAAAGGGAAGAGTATAGTAGAAGAGGAGAGTGAGAGTGAGGAGGAGAGTGAGGAGGAGGATGAGCAGGATGATGATGTTGAAGAATATGTGGTAGAAGACGTACCACCAGTGGAAGAAGCACCTCCGGTATTGGATTTCGTGAAAGAAAATCCAATGATGATTTGGAGTTTCAAAGAGGTGTGTATGGGGAGGCCCGTTATAAGTCGAGTTGTTGTATGACTATCGCGGTGCATGTCATGTCCGCGATGTTTGGGAGAGAAGGGTAATATTTTGTTTTTCTTGTGTACTTTGATTTTCTTTTACAAAATCTTTTGTTTCTACATTCATATATATCTAATGCGTGCTCGGTTGTTTTCTGGGAGGATCGCTTGAGCGTTGGAAGTGTTTTCACACTTAGCGAAGTTATCCCAATGGAATTTCAAAAATGAATGTGAAAGGTCTCCCTAGATTTTTGCGGCGTTGAGAAGGATCTGGTTGTTTGATCTCGTGGAAGGTTATCACGAGCATATGGATCCACCATTGATCTCTGCGTTTGTGGAGAGATGGCATCCCGGAGACCAACACCTTCCATATGCCAGTTAGGAGATGATCCGTGACTTTGGGCGATGTTGTCCAAATCCGGAGTCACAGATTAGAGGAAGAGCGTGCAAAGGGACAATGAGTCAACTTACAACAATCGATAAATCTCTTTACATCTTGGTGCAGGGCTCCCTATTGATTTGATTAGGGCGGAGATGGAAGCTAGCAAGTTCACTTCAAAAGTAAGGCTAGAATTCATCCGAAGCATTTTAAGAACAAGATTCATGATAGCCCTATATGTGACGCTTGAATGTGGTAGAGAAGGCCTCGAGTTTCGGGATGTTCAACGGATTTATTAGAGCTTTTATTATGTTTTTCTTTTGGATGTGCCGCTTTTAATCGACAAGTCCGACCGGAGTGCCTATATGTTATCCGAGGCCGTTGTTGAAATTGATGAGATAGAAGAGTATGCATGGGGTGTAGCAATTTTGGCGTTTTTATATAGAGGTCTCGGGCCGCCACATGTGCGAAGGTGAAAGGGGTTACGGTATATATGACTCTTCTACGTAAAACTTGAGTATTTTAGAGTTTATTTTTTTAATGTTAATTTTATTACTCTATCAATATGTTAACTATTTGTGTATATCTAGGCATGGATCTATGAGTATTTTTCGGTATTCATGACAGTCCAAACTTCAACTATATCTCGTCGTCTCCCCGCGTGCTCACATACACATCCCATCGCTCCACACTATTACGACACAACGTATGCATTGCAGTTTTATCGGCGATAATTGATGATTTGAATGAGTTCAATGTAAGTATTAAATTCAATGACAATTTGGTATTTAAGTTTCTTTATATTTATTTTTAGTAATTGATCATTAGAGTTGTTAATGACACATTTGATTTTGTTTTCAGTTGTTTGGCATCCCTACAAAAATATCGAGATACAAACCCGATCGATGACATTGCATTTTTGAGGGATTGCTATGTTTTTTCAACATTGTCGAGCTTTACAATCGCCGCAGCGGTGGTGCGTCGGTTAGGTCCGCGTGCAACTTGTACCTAGAGATCCTCCAATGCCAAATTGGAGAACAAGAACTGTGGCGGGACACGGTATGAGGTGAGTTGGACCAATATTAGGCCACTTTTTATCGAGTCGTGGCGGAATCACATTGATTCAACTCTGCAACCGAGGACCTATTTAAATCTTATCCATGGGGAGTGTCATCAAAACTACATGACTTGGTATCGAGGAATTCTCATGTAGTTTTGGTGAACCCCGAGCTTCTTCCTATTCATCCCCTCCCGGAGACAACGCCCTAACCGTTCACCGATTGTAAGTATTGTGATTTTTAATTGAGTTTTCTCTAACCGTGATTTTTGCATTCGATTGGTAACTTATCTTGATTTTTCTTTTTTCACGTAAGCGACGTCATCGATGAAACCGATCGTTTGCTAGAGAGGTATGCAATTGGCTGGGAATGATCTGCCAGAGGAAGCAAGGTCCTCTTCGAACAAAGGCACAACTTGACTAGGTGCAAAAAGTACATTGGTGGGCTTATAGTTGATTTGTTTGTTTCAGTTTAGGGTTTGTAACTTTGTAATTTAGTTTGATGGATGTAATTTGTTTCAGTTTAGGGTTTGTAATTTTGTTAACTTCGAATGAATTGATGGATATGATGTTTGCATGAATGTTTGAATGGAATTTAATGTTTAGGGTTTAGGGTTTAATGTTTGAATGTAATTTGTTTGAGTTTAGGGTTTAATGTTTGAATGGAATTTTATGTATGGATGAATTTGATGAATGAGAGTGTTTGATATCTGATGTTTGAATGGAAAAGTGGAATTTGATGAATGAGAGTGTTTGATATTTGATGTTTAAATGGAAAAGTGGAATTTGATGAATATGAAAGTGTTGTAAAAACAAAACGAATTTTGAAAATTTTTTCTTCCAAACGACCCAGCCGCATCGTTTGGCATAAAGGCCAAACGACCTCAGCAGATCGTTTTTCCTTTATACCAAACGACCACGGCAGATCATTCGCTTTTAATCTCAAACGACCCAGCCAGATCGTTTGGTCTAAAGGCCAAACGACATGGCCAGATCGTTTGGTCTAAAGGCCAAACGACATGGTCACATCGATTGGTCTAAAGTCCAAACGACATGACCACATCGTTTGCCCTTTAGACCAAACGTTCTGGCTGGGTCGTTTTGTATTAAAGCCAAACGACTTCACCGTGTAGTTTCGGTCATTATTGACAACATACGAACGTTATTTCAAATCACTCGATTGCGGTCCGAATCAACTAGTCGATCACTCGATTGCCATCCGAATCAACTTAGTCGATCATTCGATTTCAAAATCACTCGATTGACGTCCGAATCAACTTAGTCGATCGCTCTATTTCCAAATCACTCGATTGCCGTCCGAATCAACTTAATCGATCACTCGATTTCCAAATCAAATCAAATCAAAGCCCTAACGTTATTTCCAAATAACAAAAAAATAAAATAAAATTACATTTGTTCCAAATTACATCAAAATATCAAATTACATCAATATATCACTTAGTCGATCGCCGATTTCAAAATCACTTCGATTGCATCCGAATCAACTTAGTCGATTACTCGATTTCCAAATCAAATCAAATAAAAGCCCTAACATTGATAACATAAAAATCGAATCAAATTACACTTGTTCCAAATTACATCAAAATACAAATTACATCAAAATATCATATCGACAACATACAAACAACTTAGTCGATAACATATGTACATTGGGTCTTCAACGAGCTCATTTTCCCATATTAAATTGGGAATGTTCAATGCCATAAATTGCAATTGTCTTCTTGTCAATGCCAAATTCTAACTTTCAGCAATATCATATCGAAGCTCTAAGCCATTGGCATTCTTTGGAGGAACCGGACAATCTTCAACAAGTTCAACATTGACAAAATGATTTCCACTAACATGTGCGCTACCCAACACTTGGGTCACTCTCGGGATTTGCTTGGGTTCTCGCATGATGAGAAGGAAGCACTCGACGAGCTCTAAATGCATAAGGACAACATTAAATCTTGAAGCAAATAAGTATCCAAAGAAAAGGCATGCTCATCCACTTATTTAAGGGTGCGTAACCTTCTTCATGTAGGATTTCCTTCATCGAATAAAAACCTCACTTTGATTGTACAAAGTACAATAAAGGGGGAGGTTGTCAGTAAGCTCTTCGTACAACTCCCTTCTCATCTGTGGCCATTCTTCTTGACTTCTTCCTAATGCAATGCAGAAAGCTCTATAACCGCAGTTGCCATCGCCAATGGGTCATGGACTCTAACAATGTATTTATGCATTTCTTCAGGAATATCCAACCCGTAATCCTTAGGACCCCTCGTCTTTCCAAAGTCTAAGCCATCTCTCACATTTCGTGGTGTGACTGTTTTTGGAGAAGGCTTATTTCGTGGTGTGGTTGTTTTTGGTATTTTGGGAGAAGGTTTATTTCTTGGTGTGGTTGTTTTTGGTGTTTTTGGAGAATGCTTATTTGTTGGTGTGGTGTGGATGTTTTGGGTTGGTAGTTTTGGAGAAGATTTCTTTCTTGGTGTAGTGTGGGTGTTTTGGGTGGGCGTAATGTTTGGTTGTGACGAGACCCACTCTTCATGGTCACATTGAGAATGTTTTAAATGAGATGGATCTCGCTTTTGAAGAGTTATCATCTCCAGTTGAAGCTTTTCTGCTGCAGCTACCTTTCTTTCGCCGACCTTTGGTTTTAGCTTCCTCACAAGGCGGTACTAGCCATGTACTTTCTCGATGCGGCAATCTCCATAGGCTTCCTAATCATAACCTACGCTTTCTTCTTCGGAAACCATTGCAAACCTATTCATGAACAAGTCCATCGGCGGTGCAACATCGGGACCAACACCCACCGACACATTGGGAGAAGCGGACAATGTTTTCCAAAAGGGGTCGATAGCGATCAAAGGGATGGACCGCTCTTGCTCTTCAAACTCAATTAATTCATGAGCACATGGTAGTCCATGGCTCGTAAAATAACACCAACACCTTATCTCTCCATCTTTAACACGCTTTTACGCGGGTATCTATTTCTTCAAATAACAAGTCTAAACACTTGCGTGAGACAAGGCCTCCGAGTTCACGAAAACAAAGGAATCCGTGGTGGTCTTTGAAGTTACAATCATACTTCTCTCGAAGGTAGCTCTAATCTTGGACATCCGGATCTCTAGAATCGGTGGATTAAGCTAAACATACTCAAAAATCATGGCGGTTTGCATTTCCTAGTACACGCTTCACCCGAAAGCATGAGACCCTTCAACTCTATTGGTTGTTGTACTCCCAAAGTGAATGTGTTGGTCGGGTCAACAACATACGAATCGATCCCCAGTGAAGAAACCAAGTCTCTCGCAAATAACAAACAAAATTGGAGTACTCAACCACGTAATATTTTTCCAAATCATCCCATCTACCGGAAAATAACCTCTCGGCCTTCGATTTGACTCACGGTGTTCCACGAACTGGGCCTTCTACAAGTTACGTAGTTGGAAAAATATCGTAACATTTTGAAAGGACGACGTAGCGATATGCCATCTACATAGATGCTTGTGTGCGTTAGGAAAAACTCCAATGGCGCACTCATCGCTAAGTCCCCGTCGGAACCGCGATCCGCGGATGGGCTTATGTCACCAAGCAAGCTACTAAAATGATCACGGGGGCCACTCATAGTCGACCGTTGTTTCGTGATCAGGCGACACGACACACGGTGAAAGATTTCCACGCTTTGAAGTCACCCCAACAAACCGCATGCGAAAGGCCACCGATACCGTTAGTTTTGTAGGTAGCGGCCTAACATGAAAAACCGTTGGAAAAGTCCGGAACCAACTTAACACCTTCCTCGATGGGCCCATAACAATCCCGTTATCTCCCCGGTATTCTCATCCCGTCTCAACTCCTCAAAATAATGTTCTTTTTTGCTAACAACTCACGCAAATCTCAGAATTGTGTGAGACCGCTCATATCCATTTCCTCACCTTACGCGCTGCGATGTAGACTTGGGATATACTAGAGATGTTATCATGATATTTATTCTTGATGGAATCCAATATTTGTTTAGGTTTTATTCCACACTTACTCATCTCCGACAAATACTTTCGAACTTCTGGAACGGTTAGTCGAAAGTAGCAAATGCATGTCCTTCAGGGTCTTCGCCAATGATGGATGGTTGTGAACACCATTAAGAGCGACAATTTTCCAACTATCGACAAGATCTTGCTATTGGAAAACACCTTTTAACTTAAATGGACATCCCGATTTCTTGGTTCCCGACCTTCTCTTATTAGCCTTCTCTTACCTTCCTTCTTGTGTGGCCGATATACACACCGAAAGCACTCGCAAGCCAAATTCAATCTTGCTACTCGGTTTCCTTTGGCACACTCCGACTTTTCAATGACCACAACAACATTAACTTGTCTTCCTCTAGCGGTTGCCCAATCAATTGCCTCGCTACGTGTATGAAAGACCTAAACACATAAAAAACAACAACTATTATTAATACCACTACACCAAAACAGAAAATCAGTAACGCACACTTTTTTTGTTTACTAACGCTTTTTAGGCGTAACTAAGTTCCTAACGTTTATTTAGCGTTAAAATTGCAAATAATGTGTTAGTTAATTTTCCCAGATTTTAGAATTAATTTGTAACGTATTTATAAAGTTTTGTTTTGACAGGAAACCGTAAAGGTTATTAAGATAATAGAAACTAGATTAGAAAAAAAAAAAAAAAAAAAAGATAATAGAAACTAAATAAAATCGAAAATTAGAATTTTGGGCGAGAAAAAAATCGCGCTCTTCTCTCTTCTCTCTTCTCTCTTCTCTCTTATATTTTTCATCCCCAAACAAACAAACACTTCTGCCGCCACCGACATCCCCTCTCTCTCTCTCAACCAAACAAACACTTCTGCCGCCACCGACATCCAGTAAGTTTTCTCTTCCTTTTCCTTCTTCTTATACCGGTTTGTTAATTTTCATTAACTAATTTCCACTTTTATGCTTTTTTTTCACACTGCTCTAGGTGTTTAATCCACAACTGCAAGTAATTTCGGTGCTAGTTTGCTTCAAAGGTATGATATTTATTTTGAAATACAACAAAAAATTTCGATTTTTATTTGATATCTTGTGTTTTCTTGGTTATCCATCCATGTACACCTGACACACACTACTGAGAAGTATGTGCTGTTGAAGCATGCCAAACAAGCACCTTAGGCATTACTGAACTTGTTATGCTAAAATATACTGAAGCCTAGTGTACGAGACCTTTAGTTTTCCTTTGTGTGTTTAAGGTAGCTGAGTACTATAGACAAGATGGTTTGGTTTTACACTTGGTCCGAAAACCTTTCTATTAGTTGGACAAAAATCAAGTGATGTATAGAACTTAGTCTTTACATAACAAGATTCAGTTAAGGTACGAGTAGACTACCTTTAATGTCTGTCTCCTTGTAAATAGAGAATTGCAGATATTGGTCTAGTCTTCAGCAATGTATCTAAAAAAATGATGAAGTAACAGTGGATATCTTAGTTAGGAATTGTGTGGGAGGGCTTTGAGTTTGGTCATAGACCTAGTCAGAATCCCACAAGCAATTTAATTCATCACCCTCTTATATTAGATAAGCTGATTGGTTAATAGGTGTCGATGAAGATCTTTTGACTGGGAAAAGATGGTTGGTTTTGAAGTTCCCGCAGGCTAGGTTAAACATGCTATTCTGCACATAGAAATTCTTTTCGGATAGAATCCTGTATTTACCTAACTCGCTAGCTGTAGCCAAAGGCTAATGAATCTGAACTTCACAACAGCAAAGGTAAAACCTGCTTTAGTTGATTCTGGTGCAGATGCGTGGTTTTTCAAAACAAACAGACCTATATGAAAATGAGGGATGCCGGTCCTCGGAATAGAATAACTAGCCGGGCCTGGGAAAACCTGTCTAACAGGGATTTGAGATGCATTTACCGGGACTTGGAGCTACTTTTAGGGTAAACACCACCACCAATGAGGGTTTGTCTTTAGGAACCTTTAGTTAGATTTTCATCTTAAGAAAGTAGTCCACGGAGCGGTTGAAAGTTGACGATGAAAAGCAGATCAAACCTCATGGTTAGCCAGCAAAGCCAATCGCTGGGTGAAAGCCAGGATTCGCCTCAATTCGAGACTTGGGTTTGGTTCCTTGGAATGATGATCGGGTGCTTGCTACAATTAAGGTTTAAGCTTCGAAATAAACGTTCTTAGCTGCCCGTGGATGATTTTTTACTTGAGGGATCGAATCAATGTTTGGCTTTTTAACCCTTATTGAGAATTGCAAAACTATCCCTTGGTCGAAAAGCAACAATGAGGATCAGGTTAACGATTCCAATTAAACGCTAGGCTGTGGTTACTCAGTTCAGCTAATCCAACCTTGACGGGAAGCTGGAAGGAGAGTCTTCCTTTGAAGAAGAGAGGTTAAAAGAGCCCAATCCAGGTTTGGCTGTCTCAGGCAAAAGTTGCTTAAGTGTTCTAGGCCCTTTTCAGGCATGTGCTTCTGATTATAAGGGGGGTTTACATGATCTGCTCAAAACTCAAGATTGATTCTTTTTTCTTATAGGAAACTGCCCATTTAATCGATCTTGAGAGGCGCTAGCCAGAGATGAACCTCTTTGAAGATCTGGCCTCGCATGGACTGTTGAACTGATTCTAATCCTTGAGCTGATTGGAATCCTTGAATTCGACCAGGGAAGAGGTCTCATATACAGTTCAGACGATCTTGAAGACGATCAGACGAGATATGAGATGATAACTAAGAGGGGGTTTAGATCAACAGCAATTTCTCCGCTGCAACCTATCTTATCTGCTGATCTATCCGCAACTTCGATTCCAGCCGAAAAGTGAACGCTTTCTTAGCAGCTACTTGGCTAAATAGGACAGCTAGAAGGGATCTCTAAATCGAAGAAGGTCAGCTAGATCATTCACTTTTCATGAGACTGTTGAAGGTTTGTGGGCGGCTTTGTCAGAGATGTATGCTACCTCTCATAATGTGGTCCGAGTCTATGAGTTATACAGGGAATTAGGTCATGCTTCTCAGGGATCCTTGTCTGTTACTGCTTATTATGGGTACTTGAAGAAGAGATGGGAAGAGCTCTCCATCTATACCTCTCTGGCAGACATTCCAGGGATGACTTCTGATATTGCTTCTGCTATTCAGAAGAGGGAAGGAGAGCAGAAAGTTCATCTGTTTATTATTGGCCTACAATCTGAGTATGAGGCAATTCGTACTCAGATTCTTAACACTTCACCTCTTCCGACTATTGGTGAAACTTATGCACTGATTGAAAAGCATGAGCGTCGTATGAAATTGCCCTCCAATGTCACAAAGGGTTCTGATTTACCACAGTCGGCTGATCATATGGCATTTGTTGCCAAATCCCGTCCTCAAGCTCAGTCCGGAGGCACTCGTTCTACTGCTCCATCTGGCAGCAAGCAGGGAAGTAAACGACCATATTGTGATTATATAGAGGATGAAGGTCACTTCCGTTCTACATGCTTTAAGCTCCATCCAGAGCTAAGGCCAAAGAATGGATGTGGCAAACCTCGTATTGCAGCTATTTCTGAGGTTCCTTCTAGTTCTGGTGAAGGGGGAGCATAGGATGATCTCACTAGGGCATTTAATTCACGGATGATTGAATAAACCAAGATTTTACCATGACTGCAATTTTAGAGAGACGCGAAAGCCAAAGCCTATGGGGTCGCTTCAGAATGGCGGGTAACCAAAGACACTGAAAACCGTCTTTATATTGGATGGTTCGGTGTTTTGATGATCCCTACTTTATTGACCGCAACTTCTGTATTTATTATTGCCTTCATTGCTGCTCCTCCAGTAGATATTGATGGTATTCGTGAACCCGTTTCTGGGTCTCTACTTTATGGAAACAATAGAATTTCTGGTGCTATTATTCCTACTTCTGCAGCTATAGGGTTGCACTTTTACCCAATACGGGAGGCAGCGTCCGTTGATGAATGGTTATACAATGGCGGTCCTTATGAACTAATTGTTCTACACTTCTTACTTGGTGTAGCTTGTTACATGGGTCGTGAGTGGGAACTTAGTTTCCGTTTAGGTATGCTCCCTTGGATTGTTGTTGCATATTCAGCTCCTGTGGCAGCTGCTACCGCTGTTTTCTTGATCTACCCAATTGGTCAAGGAAGCTTCTCTGATGGTATGCCTCTAGGAATCTCTCGGTACTTTCAATTTCATGATTGTATTCCGGCTGAGCACAACATCCTTATGCACCCATTTCACATGTTAGGGCGAGGGCGGTGTATTCGGCGGCTCCCTATTCAATGCTATGCATGGTTCCTTGGTAACCTCTAGTTTGATCGGAAACCACGTAAAAATGAATCTGCTAATGAAGGTTTCAGATTCGGTCAAGAGGAATAAACTTTTAATATCGTGAGCTGCTCATGGTTATTTTGGCCGATTTATCTTCCAATATGCTAGTTTCAACAATTCTCGTTCTTTACACTTCTTCTTAGCCGCTTGGCCTGTAGTAGGTATTTGGTTTATGCTTTAGGTATCAAGACCATGGCTTTCAACCTAAATGGTTTTAATTTCAACCAATCAGTAGTTGATAGTCAAGGTCGTGTAATTAACACTTGGGCAGATATCATCAACCGCTAACCTTGGTATGGAAGTTATGCATGAACGTAATGCTCACAACTTCCTCTAGACCTAGCTGCTGTTGAAGTTCCATCCACAAATGGCTAAGACTTAGGTCTTAGTGTATGCGCCGATTTTAGTGTATATGAGTCGTTGAAGTTGCGGGACTAATACCAAAATTCTTGTTCACGCAAGAAGGCGGGTATTAGTCCCCGCATTTTTGTTTTAAAAGTGTTTTATCCTCTATCGATAGATAGGCTGAAATCTGAAATAAGAAATAGAAAAATGAAGGAATTATTATCGCTTAAGCGCTTGTGCTAAGGAAGAATGCTCCCTCGCAAAAAAGATTCCTCTACAGGTGAATTCCCTCTTATCCGTTAGGGCTTCTTCCCAAGAAATGAATAAGCCGCCTTACGAGAGTGGTTTCAGCTCTCCCTCTCGCCCGCAATCGAGTGCCCCGCAGGTTTCAACTAAGCGGGTGCGTGCCTAGATGAAATCCAGCTATCGTTGAGTGAGACGCTACTGCTTTTCTTCTACGCTTGACTTGCTTGAAGAACGGCGCTTAGATGTTAACCTAAGGCCGAAAAAGAGAGAAAAACAAAGGCTAATGAATGGTTATGAATCTTTGAAAACCTTGACGCTGGAACTGCACTCTCAAATCCTTTGAGGACTACTTTTGTCCGAGTCACATATCTAGTAAGGCAGCAATCAATATGTTTGTAAGGAAAAAGGAGATTTGAGTTAGTTGGTGGAGTTATTGCCTTGTACTAGTTACTGCATATCTGTTATTGATGCGATGCGGTTGAGTGGTCAGAGTTCTATATGATTTTCTCTAAACATTATTAACTTTTTTGCGTATCAGATTACTTGTGTGTTAAAGAAATATTTACTCTTTCGTTAATAATATTATCACCTTTGGGTTCAAGGAGATGTTTTACTTTGTTGTTTTGATTATTTTTCTCCCTTGATTTTCATGCTTCCAGTTCTTTAGGACAAAACCACTTGCATGTGATCCTTCAAGCCTTCCAAGATATCCTCCAAGCAAGGAATTTGACGCTAAAGTAAGAGATGAAGAAGCTAGAAGGTATACCTAATTTTCCGTTATGAATTTATTTTATTTTTGAAACTATTTGATTAACATGTTATATACCCTAAACTCAGAATAAAATTAAAGTAGGCTTACCTACTTTTGTTTTTCTCTAATATATTAGGTACCTTTATTTATCATATATGTATGTATTGTTTAAATCTATGTTCTCGTGTAGAATGCTCATAGTTGTGTTTAAAGCTTGAGTCTCAGATGCCTTCTTAGAACTGCAATTGTTAGTGATTTTTATTTATTTTTGGTCGTCCGTTTGCATTACATCTTCAGTTTTGAAGAGTATTTTATCTCAGATATAACTTCGACAATTTGCAATACTTACGCAGAAATGCACTGTTAGGGTATGCTTGCGCAGTTATATGATATATGAATTCAATGCATCTGTATGATTTTATCTTCTTTTTGAGAATTTGGTGTTAAAGGTTTGTGCATTCCTTTTTCTGTTGTCTTTAGTGAAATTGTATCTATGTTAATGGAGAAGAAGTTTGGAGAGAAAGAGGATACGGCCTTATTTTTATGCTTTGGGAATTGTCACTTAGTTTGTATTTGTGCTTCGCTTTTATACAACTTAATGTTTAGTCTTTGCATTATTCTTTTGTGGAGGACTGGAGGAGTATTTACGCTTGGGGATTAATGGACAGTGGATTTTGGTGATTATAAAGTATATTTGTTTGTTTTTGAAGATTAATTAGTACTTTACATTGAATTTAATACCTGAGCCTTGATAGACTAAAAAACTGGATTGGGACTTGGACATTCATGTGAACTCACAACTATTTACTTGTGAGGTATATCATACCTGACAATGTTGAATATTGACTATCAATATGGATAGCCATAGCTTGTCTGTGATATGGGTATTGTAGAGGTTCAGTTGTTGGTTGTTATACTTGTCAAAGTATCTATTATTTTCTTATCTAGTGGGTAAATCAGCTCTGAAATCTTTGTTTGTCCTTGATAAACTATATGTTGTAGGTTCTTTGATTTTTCACAAATCACCTCAAGCCCATGATACTGTCATTTCCCGCCCTTAGTCACAAATCGAATTATATTATGTTTATATATGCATTTTCATGTGTTGTAAAGAATGCCTTAATTTGGTTAAGTAATAGACTTAAGTTGTGTTTTTTCGTGTTATGTTAGCCTCACAAGTCACTGTGATGTAAATTACTAACTTGAGAACCATATGTTGTTTGGTGTTCCTGGCTTGTTGTGTGATACGTTGTTGTGGTGTATTTGTGTGCGTGCAGAGGTATTTTTCTCTCAAGCAGTCAAGCTTTTAATGTTACATTCTGTAATCAGGAATGACTATGCAATTGAAATCCAGGGAGGAAATCTTGTTTGTGTTCCCCTACTATTTTTCCCTAATACATATTGTTTTACTAATTGTTTGAGAGCTCTAGGCATCAATGCTAGCGGGTTTGTGCATCGTTTTTAATATTCTGTACCTAATCATCTGTTTATTCAATTTCACACTTGTTATTTTGTTTGTTCTTTGTGTATATATTTTTTGACTTCGGTTTAACATAACATTTCATTTTACTTAATTATTACCTAAGTAGGGAATCAAACTTTATATTGGTCGTTTTTAACTTAACGAGTCATATGTCAGTATTTTATAATAAAGTTGTTACAACTTTATTCAAGGATAATTGGGAGGGCAAACATCTTGAAGAGCAATCATATTTAGTTACATCCACTTCCTTCTATATAATAAATATTAGTTTCGATCTGAGTCTTTGCATATATTTTCAGTTTTTGTTATTTGGCTTCTAGATATTGATGTACTATCCGGTTTGTGGACCCCCAGACTTGATAACGGAGATGACATAGAAGTGATATACCACTTGGTGAGACTATTGTTTGACATTGTTTAATTATTGTAATACATCAATTTTATGATACTTTGTTAGAAATTGTATGTTCTTACGATAGCGCCTTTTAAGTTTGTCTCTTATTCTCGCTAGGGACTAGGGAGTCTTCATCACCCGACTTTGGTAGAACACTAAAACCTATGAAGCACGGACGCAAGTGTTGTAGTCTTTGTGTCCACGATCGGACGCTGGCCCATGATTCATCCAACATGGTTAGGATATTTGACTCGAGAAGTAAAGAGAAAAAGGAAAGATAAAAAATAAAATAAAAATAATATCGAGTTCTCTTGATCTAACATAAATATCATTCCTCCTTGTCTATTCTCTCTTACAAAGACCACTAACTCTTTTTGCCACCAAATCCACCGTCTCTCATACCGGTGAATAATTATGAACTTATGATAGATACAAACAACTCTTCCAAAGTTCCAAGAACCGCTGATGAAGACCTTAAAGAAATTTCAACCGAGGGTATCCGCAATGGAAGAGCGGGTTTCTAATGGGCTGCTCCTTATATTTATATGTAAATTACTTTTCATTCTAGGTTTGATCTATCTATACATATCCCGTATTGATTAGTTGCCTATCATACTAACATTATGGTTTCTGCAGTCGACATTAATAAAGCATTTGTCGAGCTTGCCGTGGCTTGTCCGTTTGGATGGTCAAATGTTAACTTGTTAACATCGTTTGTATATGTGTATGTTGTTAGTATTGAAGCGAGAAAAGCAACTAAGTTAGTGGCGGATTTGTAGTCTAGGGCGTAAGTCAATAATCCTAGCCGAAAAAAACCATGTCCGTTTCGTGGTTCATGTGAATACATATTATAGCTACGAGTTTTGCTAGATTTTCTATTTGTATATAGAGTGTGTTTGATGTTGAGGAGGAATCTCACTTTGCAGTGAATGGGTTTTCATGAGATAGGAGGCCTTTAAAACATATACTTTTCAACCCTCAAGAAGGAGAAGTTTCACGGGGCAAGTGAACAAACAAAAAGAGGGAGTTGTCTCTTTCATGGGAATTCTCTTCTGCAAAGTAAGACTATAAGACTATCAGTGAAAATTCTCCCATCTTAGACACCTAAGTTTTTTTCTTCTTTAATTGCTCTCATATCTACATGATTTCCTCGCTTCTTTGTGATGCTTTATCTTTTAGTTATTAAAGGTGTGTTATGTATATATATGTCCTTATTTTATATAAGATGTTCCCAACACTCTTTGACTAATTGTCTTGAATAGTTTCTTCCTTAATATTGTGGATCTTTTTATATCCTTAGTTTTCATGTATTCGCATTTTCTTCCAATGTTTTTTATATCATATTCTTGACCTTTTTATCCATTTTCTATAAGTTTCAATTTTTTTTAGTTTTAAAATTTGTTGAATACCGGTTTACCATTAATAGGCCCCCCTCGCTTTGAATTCGTGAAAGTTGATGTTTAGTCCTATTTGATTTGGAGATTTGTTTTTGGGGTTTATTTTATTTTAATTTTAATTTTTTTTCTTGTAGGAGTGAACGTAAAAAGAAAATTGGAGAATGTCCAAATAGGTTTTGAATCGAGGTGTATTTTGCTACTATCTATCTTATTTTCTTACTAATATCGCTCTTGTGCCTTTTTGTTCTTCTTTTAGTAGTCTTATCTCATCGCAAATTATAGTTCCACAACCCATACACTTCTCCCCGCTCTTGGTTTTGGAGTCTTATTGAATGTAGTCGTGTTAGCTAAGAATGTTGTTGGGTTTAACTCCTCGGTTGTATCTTGATTTTTACATTTTGAGTAAACATTAATGCGGGTGTTGTCCTTGGATTTTCCCATTGTTTAGAATAGCCGATTCTTCTTGATGTTTTTGAAAATTTAGACATGTGCTTTTCTATTGTTGAATCCTTGTTTCCGTTTTTGCTTGAAGTGTGATATTTGAGTTGACCGGCCTTACTCACCTAAGTTCTTCACCGAGGCTTTGGTGACATAGTGAATGTGGCAAGGATGGGTTGGCCCCAAGTTAAAGGGTGAAAAAGGGAACATGGCCTTGTGTGATTTGGAGAGGTGGCACTTACTAGTCTTCTAATGGTTTCTTGAATGTTCCAAATTTCCAATGCTACTAGGAGGACACTAAACAAACTCTAGCACCAAGTTTAAGCAGACTATCAATATAGAGCAAGGAAGGCTTTCCGTGAAGAAGATGTCAATTGAACATTTAAGATAAAGAGGAGTTTATAGTTTACTGGTACTATCTCTCAACTTATATCTTTGGAAGTTGGTTGGTACAGCTTAATGAAGTTAGAAACAATAAAACGTGAGAAATGCTAAAAAAGAAACGACCCTTTATGGCTCAGGACTTTATTATGATTTCGTCACTGTCTTTTGTTCCTGTGAAGTTTTACTTTTAGAAAAATGATATTGATGCTTATGATTTAGTTATTAATTATGATTATATTTCTTCTAAGAGTCACAATTATCGATTAAGATCTCTCTTTCAACAATTGTCTTTCATTGACTTCTAGGCAAAAGGCGCTAGGAGGCGTAGGGGCAGGTTTGATTCGAAAAGGAAAGGACCTAGAGAATCTAGGGGCGATTCCAAAGACTGATGCCAATCTTGAGAGTTAGCCATTTCAATGCGGGTAAGTTTAAGTCTCTATTTGTTTTATGAGGGATAATTCTTATATTCGGTTTTACATTTATGTGACGACATTTTCGATCTTAATTAGTGAATTTAACAACTATTTTAGTCAATAGTCATAAGCTTTAGCTTCATGGGTATTACACTTCATCTTTTGTACTTTTTATTGCTTGAGCTATTATTTGATGGATGTAAGAGTCTTGATTTCCCACATTGAGTGGTTAATGTCCTTTAGATTGAATATAAATATCTCAATTGTCATATTGCATCTGCGTGTGCATAAAAGGATGCATGTAGTATGTTTGCAAAAGTATCTTTGCTCGACGCGTTTGTTATCCGTCAAGATATCTTAGCAGCTTGTTTAGCTATTTAACCTTAAAGAATTGTTGCAAATAGTATGATCATACCCGTAGATACACACTAGTAGTGGTCGGTAATCTTCAAAGATATAGCTTTTTTGGACTCCATGAGCTTCTTTAGTAATAATCAATAGAACTGTTTCTCTTACTCTTCCCATGGATTTAATAGAGTTTGTAGGGTTGTATATGAGACGAGAGAACACCTCCTTTAAGTCCAAATATTTTTCCGGAAGGCACAAAACAAATTGTCAAAAGTAGGATCTTTGAAGACCGCCAAGTGGAACAGGTTTATTGGAGTTTGAATTGCTCATATTGTTAGGAGTATGAGACCCTGTTGCCACATTTTTGTGAGTTTGGTTGTTAGACCGGTGAAAATAAATAATGAACTTTCCGATCTCTTGGAAGGGACAAAACATAATCGCTACTTAAGAATTATGCTACCATACTCGCTTTTCTGAATTCCGTAGTTTGAGTATAAGGAGCTACTACTTAAGAATAGGATATAAGTATATATCTATATATACATATTTGTTTTCTCTTGCTTTCGACTCCTTTTATTTATTTCTATTGGTGTATAGGATGAAAAGGACTTTTTCGATGATACTATCCCAAAGTCATCCCCTCGATGCGCATAACTACCGAAGGTGCTAGTTTTGTACAAATGATATGAGAGCTTAAGTTTAAGGACAAGTCCCATTGATTTGGAAAACAGATGTATATTTCATTCGTGGCAAGTCCTATTTATGAAAGACGCTTTTGGTGATGTTATTTTAATAAAAGATTATGTGATTGGATGTACTTGTAAGATTTTTGTTTATATTATGGACGATTGTAAAATACCCAATAAGTGGGGCATCTTTATGCAGGTTAAGTAGTCTCCCAAAAAGGGTGGTTTTGGGGGATTTTTTTTTTTTTTTTTACATATGAAATAGTTTTGTAACGGTTCTTCACCGTTACTAAGCTTTGCAATAAGTAACACAAAAAAGCGTTACTAATTTTATAAAAGCGTTACTAATGTTAGAAAAGAGTAACACAAAAAAGCGTTACTAACTTTATAAAAGCATTACTAATGTTAGAAAAGAGTAACATAAAAAAGCGTTACTAACTTTATAAAACCGTTACTAATGTTAGAAAAGAGTAACACAAAAAAGCGTTACTATTTTTATAAAACCGTTATTGATGTTAAAAAAGAGTAACACAAAAAAGCGTTACTAATGTTATAAAACCGTTACTGATGTTAAAAAAGAGTAACACCAAAAAGCGTTACTAATTTTATAAAACCGTTGCTAAAGAGTAATACAATTGAGCAAAGAAAACCGTTAGTAAATATTTTAGTAACGGTTAGAAACCGTTACAATAAATAATTATGTAACGGTTATAAACCGTTACGAATATTAATAACGAATTAGCAACGCCTAAATCAGGATAAAAAACCGTTACAAATATTTTTAGTAACGGTTTCGATTATTAGGGATGTCCTGTTTTGGTATAGTGTACACTAATAAAATTATATTTAGAAAATTAAAAAAAAAATGAAATCAATGCCTACTCAATTATACCTTCTTCGTAGTAAAATTTACATTTGTATCACTTAAAATCGGTTGACAATCCACATCATTCGAATTTGCGTAAGATCGGTTCCCTGATAAGCGGCAAAAGAATTCTACATATAGAAGAATAAAACAAGAGTCTCAAACAATTTGCATTTAGTTTCAAACCGACCCACCCATGTAGTTTCATCAAGAGTCCAAACGACCCGGCCATGTAGTTCTATAGTGTAATGAAACGACCTGGACATGTAGTGCTATAGTGTAATGAAACGACCCAGCCATGTCATTCTGTAGTGTTCTTAAACTACACCGCCATGTCGTTCCGTAGTGTTCTCAAACTACAAGCCCATGTCGTTTGATAGTGTTCCCAAACGACCCAGCCATGTCGTTTGGGCTCGGGTTTTTCATTCATTCATTTTGCATCCATTCATTCATTCATTCAATCAATCAAGTGTTTTGTATTCATTTTAATCAAGTGTTACCTCATTATTTAGGTTTGCATTTTGTCGTCGACGATTTCTCGGAATTTCATTTGCTCGACTTGTCGCATCTTCAAATTCTTCACCTTGACCTTCAACATTTTGTTCCACTTCTTCACTTTCAACATATCTTCTATTTTCTCCTTCTCTAATTTGTTGTTCTTCTCTAATTTGTTGTTGTACCTCAAACATTACCTCAAATACTTCTTCTTCATCTTCATGTTCCATTTAGAAAAACTTGAGTGTGTAGAGAAACTTGAGTATGTAGAGAAACTTGAGTATTCTATGTAAACCCTAAACTCTAAACTGAGTGAATGAGTATTCTATATATATTTGAAATTTTGGTATATTTCGAATAATTGAGTGAAATATATTTGTAAACCCCCCAAACTAGTTTATTATTTACAATTGAATAAAAAAAAATGGAAAATAACAAGTTTAGATATAAAACAAATTATTATTTTAGATTTGGATAATTTAGTGAAATATGTTTGAAATTAAATTTTTTTTTGTCTTTTTATTTAAATTTATAAACCCTAAACCCTAAACCTAAACCCCCAAACTAGTTTATGATTCAAAATTTGAAAAAGAAAATAAAAAATAATAAGTTTATAAATAAAACAAATTATTATTTTGAATAATTAAGTAAAATTTGTTAGCAATTAAATTTGTAAACAACTCTAAACCCTAAACCCTAAATCTCAACCTAGTTTATGATTCACAATTTTAAAAATAAAATAAAAAATAACAAGTTTAGATATAAAACAAATTATTATTTCAAATAATTAAGTGAAATATGTTGGTACGAAATTTCTAAACCTTGAACTCTGAACTCTAAACCCTAAACTAGTTTATGATTCACAATTGAAAAAATAATAATAATAACAAGTTTAGATATAAAACAAATTATTATTTTAGATTTTATAGCATGTTTGATTACATGTTTTAACTTGGTTATAAAGATACTATGTCATAAATGATAAAGAGTAGTAGAGTGCATGTAGTTTTATTGATGTAATTGTGTTGTTTCTAACCTAATTTTTAAATCGGTTTCAATTTTTCTAATTCAATTGAAATCGCTTGAGTGCATTTGGAATCGCTTTGAGTGCGTGTCCATCGTCGTTTGAGTGTACACTCAAACACGCGACCAAGTCGTTTGAGTGTATACTCAAATTACATGTCCAAGTCGTTTGAGTGTATACTCAAAACTACATGGACAAGTCGCTTGAGTGTTACTCACACTAACACACAAACTATGCAGACCATATCGTTAGCGCCATGTCGTTTGAGTGTACACTCAAACTACGCAGACCATGTCGTTTGAGCCGCACACTCAAACTACTTTCGGCCATGTCGTTTGAGTGTATACTCAAACTACATGAACCCGCCGCTTGAGTGTTACTTCACACTAACACTCAAACTACGCCGCCATGTTGTTTGAGTGTACACTCAAACTAAACCGCCATGTCGTTTGAGTGTACAAAACGACATGGCCGCATAGTTTGAGGACGACATGGCCGCGTAGTTTCAGTGTACACTCAAACGACATGGACGCGTAGTTTGAGTGTAAACTCAAACGACATGGGCACGTAGTTTCAGTGTTAGTGTGAGTAACACTCAAACGACTTGTCCATATCGTTTGAGTATACACTCAAACGACTTGGCCATGTAGTTTGAGTGTACTCAAACTCAAAGTAACACTCAAACAACACGACCATGTCGCCCGAGTGTACACTCAAACGACTTGGCCAAGTCGTTTGTTTACACTCAAACGACATGGTCATGTCGTTTTTCTGTTTACACTCAAACGACACCCACCATGTCGTTTGAGTGTAAACGTAAACGACATGACCAAGTCGTTTGAGTGTACACTCGCATCGACATGGTCGTGTCGTTTGAGTGTAAACGTAAAACGACCGAGGGTTCGTTTTGGCGATACCGGGTTGAATTGGTTCTTTGGGCTTGGGCTTGATGGCAAACTTGTAATATGGCAAATTTGTAAAATTTCTTTTTTTTTGAGGGGTTGCCCAATCCAATTTGATGAGTGCCCAATGGAATCACCTTTAAGTTTTAACAGGTGGAACAAACTCAAATTACCAGGTTACTACTACGAAGGTCTACGGGCTGCGTTTGGGAAAATAAATTTGGCAACTTCTTTGGCGATTAACAAAGGGTCCTATTATCGCGGACCCCAATTTGTGTTAGGCACTCGACCGAGTTGGGCGAGTTGGGCGGGTCTGCCCATTGTGGTGAAGCGCTTAAACTCATAAATCATACACCCCCAAACTAAATACCCAAAACCGGCAAAACCGGCAACCCCACAAACACAAACATTCCATTTCGATTTAGCAATTTCTCGCTTCAAACCCTTCAACCGACCAAAACCCACAAACACAAACACTTTCGATTTTGATTTTGCGATTTCGCTTCAAACCCTCGATTTTGATTTCAAGCGATTTCGCTTCAAACCCTCGATTTTGATTTCATGATTTCAAAACCCTCGATTTAGGTGGCTCGACTAAAACCCACAAACACAAACTCGATCTCAATTCAATTAACAAAGTAACGGAATTATCTCTTCTCTTCAAACACTCTTTGTAACTCTGTTCATCACTACACGAGAAACTTCGGTTTGGTGTCTTTGAAACTATACTACTTTGTTAAAGGTAACTGCTTCTATCTTTCAATTTTTTTTTTTTTATTTTTTTATTATTTATTTATTTTTTTTTAATAATGTTATGTTTGAGCGGGTTATATAATGTTATGTTTGTTATATAATAGAACAGTTACTATAAGACACCCATTTTTCAATTTTATAGACACCCATTTTTCAATTTTATAATGTTATGTTTGTTATATAATAGAAAAGCGGTTACTAGACACCCATTTTGTTATATGTTTTGAGCTACTTGTTGCTTTCCTTAGTAATGCTTTTTTTGATAAAATGGTTGAGAAAAACTGTGGTTTCTTGGGCAACTATGATTGGTGCAAAAGAACCCCCTAAATGATTTTAACAAGCCCCCGAGATGGTGTCTTTACTGTTGTTATCCTTATTGTATGTTTCTGATTACCTTATTAATCTACTTTGTTTACAGTTATGGGTAGTTATGCTATTGGAAGAATGGTAATTATTTGACTATTTAGAATTTAATATGGTTTTAAGTAATCCCTTTTTGCCTTGTACTAGAAGGCAAAAAGGAGGGCTGATCCAATAAATTAGCACCTCCCAGCTGCGAAAGATAAATTTAACAACTAGCATGCCACAAAAATCTACCTAAACAATATTAGATCTAGTGAGGTCGACGGAGCTAGGAAGTAAAGACTAAATAGTGAAAAGAAGTGGCAAGTACCTTCTGCTTCAGCAACTTCTGCTATCACCTGAAAGAAGTCCAATCCTTTAGTATAGTAAAACCCTTCACTTTCCATGAGCACTTTAGCTTCAATATACCACCATCATTTACCAGGTCCCAGTCACTAACCTATTATGCCAATCAAACTTAGGTTCAACATCATGTGAAACGAGGTTATGCCAATGATGGTTAGTGGTTCCTAAAGGATTGGAACCTTTTGTGAACATATAAAACTTAGAACCATCATTTACGGGTCGTCCAATCTTTAGGAACCTATCATTGACGAATCAATCTTCGTTTCACGCTTGGTTTTCTTAAGTCGGAGCAACCTTTATTTTCCGCAGGTTTGTTTCTTCCATCTTCAACCAAACATTTCACACTCTCTAAACTTTTCACTAAAACTCCTTAAACACACATCTCAGGTAAATTCTCTCCCCCAATTTCGGTTCCAAACCATTTCTGATTGTAGTTGATAATTGTGATGTAGTACTTTTTTTTTTTTTTGTGTATTCTGCAAAAGATTTGAACTTTTGATGATTTATTAATGTTCAACTGTAATGTGTATTGTATAAAATGGACTAGTTTATGGTTTAATTCAACCTGTTTTCTGTTATAGAATTCTTTGTGTTGTTAAATTGGAATAAGGAGAGTTAACTAGCTATCTCATTATATGGCATGGGTTATTTGATGGAATATTGTAATGAATGTATTCAAGCATTCATTCATAAGAGGCTTACTATTTTGGCACTATATCTTTGGACAATACTATGTGAGTAATTGTAATGTATTACAATACAAACAAACGTCATCGCATTGACACGGAAGTGTAGTAGCATATGAGTCCACTGAATTGGTGGATATTGAGTGAAACCTTATCCAACAAAATAGTTCTTGTAGTTACTTGTGTTACTAGCTAGCCGCGATAGATTATGTTTATTTAAGACTTCAAAGTCGGTAGGGGGATGGGACCAAAATGCATGTGTTTACGTAAGTAGAACTCCTAGCATGGAAGAATAATTGACTAAAGCGGATGGTTCGTGAGAAATGAATAGTTTTATTGAACCACAAGTATTTGTCTTTGTTAATGGAATCAAACCTATTGTTTGTGTTCCTTGGTGGTTGATTTACTTTGTTGGTGTTCTGGTTAATAAATTGTTGAAGTGAATTGACATTGAAACTACTTTTTTTTTAAAAGTAAATAGATGAACTTTTGACAAAAACAAAAGTGAAGGCTAGTGAAATTGGGATTCTAGTAGTGAATAGCGCCCTATTTAAAGTAGGGGATGTAGACCTTGCCAAGAATCTCCTAAAAGTAGGTTCCCTTTGAATTTTTCTTTTTGTTTAAGAATTCCTCTTAATCGTGAAGCCATCATCATGCATGCATGCATGAGAGGGATATTGTTGTCACAATTGTGCTTCCATGCTTGGTGCCGCTTTTCCCGGCTATATAAAATTATGGAACAAATAAGTATAGTGAATGCCTCCTATTTTTAACTCCTATTTATTTTGTAGCAATGCCTCGAACAAAGAATGTGAATGTGAAGAATGTAGCAAAAGTATTTTCCGCGGGTGCTAAGAAGTTGTTAGGTGGGGGAGTAGTAGTTGGTCATTGAGGAGCCCGAGAAAAAGAGAGAAAGGGCAACAACTACCT
Organism: Coptis chinensis; assembly: GCF_015680905.1. Classification (NCBI taxonomy): domain Eukaryota; kingdom Viridiplantae; phylum Streptophyta; class Magnoliopsida; order Ranunculales; family Ranunculaceae; genus Coptis; species Coptis chinensis. The sequence goes on along the minus strand of NC_141458.1, from coordinate 115,837,097 downwards.
CGGCATCAGTCCGTAGAGGGGATCAGAAAGCGGATGATCCCAGTAATGTAGTAAGTGGTGTAGAGTTAGGAAATCAAAAGAGAAGAAAGCAAATAGTTATGAGTGATGTAGATTTAGATGTAGATGTAGATTTAGATTTAGATTTAGATTTAGATGAAGATGAAGATGTAGATGTAGATGATGTAAATATGGATCGTGGGAAGAGTGTAGCTGTAGGTGATGATCAAGAAGATGATAGTGAAGAAGATGACGAAGAGGGTGTTGATGACGCGGAGGATGAGGAGGACTCGGAGGATGAGGAGGAGGAGGATGATGATGACGAGGAAGTCCCCGGTTCCCTATACCGCGCACCTCCAAAGTGAATATTGTGAGAAAGTCCAACAATGACTTGGAGTTCCGAGAGAGGTGTTTTATGGAGGTGGCCCTCGTGTGTCACATCTGTTATATGACTATCGGTGCACGGTGGCTCATGATATTTGGGAGGGCAGGTAATATTATTATATATTGTCTATTAATATTTAAATTTTGTATTCTGAAACCTTGTGCATACATTAATACTAAGTTTTGTTGTTTTAGGCGAGCCGAGGGGTGTTGAAGTGTCATGGGCACCAACAAGTTGGTACAATGGGATATCGTCGGAGAGTGTTCGGACCGTCTAATTTTCATGTGGAGCTTCAAAGGACCGGCTTATGTGCTCGTCTTAGGTGTATATAAGCATCGGGGATCCCGTGTTGGTCTCTGCGTTTGTGGAGAGGTGGCATCCGGAGACCAACACGTTTCATATGCCGTGGGGTGAGATGACAATCACGTTGGGCGATGTTTCCCAACTCTTAGGAGTTCGATCGAGGCAAAGCGGTGGTGGGGACACCGATTTGACCACGGAACGCAACAAAAAGACTCCTCCACCAAGGTCTTGGCATACCCATGGACAAGATAGATCTGGGAGATGAAATCAATAAGTTCACTTCCAAAGTTAGGATGGATTTCTTGATGAAGCGATTTCTTTGGGAAGGTGAAGCGGATGGGGTTGTTGTGAAGAAGGCGTCAACCCAAAAAGAGTTCGCGATTCTTTGTGAGAGCTTATTTGTTGTTTTTCTTTGGATGTCTTGCCTTCACCGACACGTCTGGAACTGCAGTTCCGTTTGTTATCCGAGGCTTTATGAAATTTGCCGAGATCGAGAGACTATCGCGTGGGGTGCGACCTTCTTGGCTTACTTGTACGCGGGTCTTGGACTGCCACAAGTGCCAAGGTGAAGGGTGTTTCGTGGCTATTTCACTCTCCTACGTGTTATTAGTTTTTGTTTTTTTTTTTCAATGTCAATTTTATATATCTATTACAATATTAACTGGGTGTCTATATTAATCTAGGCATGGATTTATGAGTACTTCCGGTGTTCGAAGGCCATTCCCAAACGATGACTATCGGTTGAGCATGTCGCGTACTCATAAATACTCGCCACTTTCGGTCTTTTTATGCTAGCACAACAAATTTGCATTGAAGCATACCCGCGATGATTGATAATATGACTTGTACCGATGTAAGCATTTTTGTATATAAATAGTTTTATTTATTAATTGATATTATTAGTATGTGGTTAATGATTAATTTCCTCGATCATATGCTATTTGATAGGTTGAATGGTATCCCTATCTTTGAAGTCCGAGCTATACGGCCGGTGGATGAAATAGCATTTTTCGAGGGATTTATATGCTTTCTTGATAATGTCGAAGCGATACAATGTTTCGAGGTTTGTCGTCGGTTAGGTCATATGCGGTTTGTACCTTCGGATCCCCAAGACCAAAGACCTCGACGAACTACTTCGGACACGCTGCACGATGCGATGAAATTTAATGTTGTGTCTTCCTATTGGAGTAAATGGCAGAATCACTTGATACAACTTGAACATCGAGGACCCATTCCGTCTTATCCATGGGAGTGTGTTAGTAGATACATGAGTTGGTATGAAAACAATAGCCATATTCGAATGATAAACCCTGATCATCTTAATCTCTACTCCCTACAGAGTCTTCCATATCATAATCTGGTGAGTTAATACTTTACAACGTTAGTTTTTTTTTTTTTTGTTTTGTTTTGTTTTGGTATTTTATAAATGTAAATGTATATACTAATGTAGTTTTTCGTTTTAATTTTGACAGCACCCCGTCGTTGATGAAATTTCTCGTTTGCTCAATCAAGGCCTGCAATTGGGTGGGATCATGATTCCGCATTTATGCACGAACGAGTTCATGGAGGCATACAATTTGACCCGTGCAAGTTCATTGGCCGGACGATATCGTTAAGGAGCATTGTTGAGTTTGGTTAGTTTAGGGTTTTAGTGTGTTGAGCATTGGCAGTCTTGTTGGAAGTCTTGTTGGAGTCCAGGGTGGATGTGTTATAGAGCTTGAGAGATTGAGTGTCTTTCTTGAGTCCGGAAATGTGTTATAGAGTCTAGGGTTTGTTGTGTTGTTATCACGATTAACTAACCATTTTACTCAAGTTTTAATTCGCTATTGTTATGTTTACTTATGCTTTTGTAACAAAGATGCTTATAGAGAAAAATCAAGTGATAACATTTTATTGTTCTTTGAAACTTCGAGATTTTTGTGGGATATGTGGAATACTTGTTGAATCTAAGTTTCATATTCGACTTAGCGGGTTTTGTTAGTCCGTTCTGAGAGATTACGGATATGACATTTCTTGTGTTGAGTCCTCCGTCTTTGTTATTGTCAAATTATTGGAATATCTTCTTCACTTTCTCCACTCTCATTTCTCTTATGCCATGTATAAAACATTGATCAATTGCCAAAACCACGAAACATCCATTTTTTGCCAAAACACGAAACAACACGCTAACATCTAAACTTGGAAAAAAAAATGACTTGCTGTTTTTTGCTCTTGGGACGGTGTGGCCACACCGCTTGGACCGGCCACACCGTCCAAGAGGCTTAAAAACAACAAGTCATTTTTTTCCAAGTTTTAGATTCAACGACATGGCCACACCGTTTGAGACTAAGTCCAAACGGTGTGGCCACACCGTCCAAATGCCAAAAAAAAACAGCAAGTCAAATTTTTCCAAGTTTTAGTTTCAAACGACATGGCCACACCGTTTGAGACTAAGTCCAAACGGTGTGGCCACACCGTCCAAATGCCAAAAAAACAGAGAAATCTTTTTGCCAAGTTCAAATCTCAAACGACATGGCCACACCGTTTGGACTTAGTCTCAAAGCGGTGTGGCCATGTCGCTTCGTTTTGATTACAAGCGACATGGCCACACCGTTTGAGACTAAGTCCAAACGCGGTGTGGCTACATCGGCCCAAATGCCAAAAAGCAGAGAATTTTTTTTTTTGCCAAAAGTCATTTTTTCCAAAATCAAACAAACATACATACATCCATACAATTAATTCGACAAAAAATACCATCAAATTTAAGAAAATTGTATCAAAAACAAAATTACAATTCTAACCACATGAACATTAATTACATAGACTTATTCCTAGTCAACATCTATTATTGGTATTTCGCCCCATCATTAGTGTGCTTTCGTCTTCCAATACTAAATTGGGAATGTTCAATGCCAGAAATTGCGCTTGTCTTGCTTGTAATGCAAGATCCTAACTATCTGCAATTAAGTGTCGAAGCTTTTTACGCCATCTTCGCGATCGGTTTTGGAACCGGACAATCATCAACAAGTTCAACATGGACAAAATGACATCCCCTCAGACGTAAAGCGGTACCCAACACTTTCTTTACTCTCTCGGGATTTGCTTGGGTTCTCGGTGGCAAAATAAGATGGCGTACATACTTCCTAAATGTACGAGGGCGACATTAAATCTCGAAGCAAATAGATATCCAAAGAAAGGGCATGCTCATCCACTTACGAGGGGTGCCCAACCGCATTCATGGGAAATTGTAGGTTTCCGCATTAATCTCTCCGTGTGAGTGTACAATGTACAAAGATAGGGGAGGTTGTCATTAAGTTCTTGTAACAACTCATTTCTCATCCACGACCACTCTTCCCGACTTCTTCCTAATGCAATGCACATTGCTCTATACCCAATTGCCATCACCCACGTGGTCATCCACTTTAACAATATATTTGTGCGGTTCTTTTGGAATGTCCAAACCGTAATGTCTCGGCTCCCTCGGGATGCCAATGTCTAACTTTTGGGTGATTTTTAGAAGAGTTATTCCGTGGTGTGGTTGTTTTAGGTGGTAAAGGTGATTTTTGAGAAGAGTTATTCCGTGGTGTGGTTGTTTTAGGTGGTAAAGGTGATTTTTGAGAAGAGTTATTCCGTGGTGTGGTTTTTTGTGGCAAAGGTGGTTTTGAGAAGACTTCTCTGCAGGTGGGTTTGGAGTAGCTTGGAATTTATGAGAAGGCTTGGAATTTGGCGTACATTCGATTGTTGCGACGAGACCCACTTTCATGCTCACGTTGGGAATGTTCAAAACCGGATGAATCTCGTTTTGAAGAGTTCTCATCCTCGGCCTGGAAGCTTTCTCTTGCAGCTACCCTTAGGCCGACCTTTGGTTTTCGCCTCCTCATGAGGTGGTTCTAGCCATGTAGTTTCTGGCACAGCAATCTCCATAAGTTTTCTAACCATAACCCTCTGCTCTTCTTCAGAAGCCATTTCATACCTTTTCATAAACATATCCATCGAAGGTCTACAATCGGGACCAACACCCACCGACACACTTGGAAAAACAGACAGAGTTTTCCAAAAGGGATCGATAGCACTCAAAGATATGGAATGTTCTTGCTTTTGAAGTTCAATGATTTCGTGAGCACATGACAATCCATGACTGGTGCACAAATAACACCCACAAATGAACTCAGAGTCTTTAGCAGCACGGCTTACACGGGTATCTAGTTCTTCATAAAGCAAGTCCAAACATTTTCTTGAGACCAGGTTTTACGAAGTTCACGAAATAAAGGAATCCGGTGGTGGTCTTTGGGTTACAATCGGACTCTTCTTCGAGCGCACCTCTAATCTCGCATAATTTGGATCTCTAAAATCGGGTGGATCAAGTAAAACATACTTAGAAAATCATATGCGTTTGTGTTTCCTAGAACACGCTTCACCCGAGCATGAGACCCTTCGACTCTATTGGTCGTTGTACTCCCAAAAAGTGAATGTGTTGATCCGTCCAACAACATACTGAATCGATCCTTGTAAAGGCAACCAAGTCACTCGCAGATAACTAACAAAATTGGAGTACTCAACCCTATAATGTTTTTCCAAAGCAACAATTCTACGGTTGAAGATATCCTCAGTCCTCGATTTCACTACACTGTTCCACAAGAACTGGCCTTTATCTACTAGTTCTCAGGTGGGGGAAAAATCATTGCATTTCTCGGGACGCACATAGAGATATGCCATCTACGAGATGCTTGTCGCGCGTCGAGAAACACAATATCAGCAGCACCCATCAAGGCCAAGTCCCTGTCAGACACGATCACAGATGGCCTTTCTTCACCCAGCAAACCGTTAAACTGACGCAAAGCCCACTCATAGTCTATCGCTGTTTCGGACTGGAGCAACACTTGACAGACCGTGAAAGACTTCCAGGTTGAAGTCACCCCCACAAACTGTACAAAAGGCCACCGATACTTATTGGTTTTGTAGGTCGCGTCTATGATGAAAACTTTTGGAAAAGTCCGAGCCATTTTAACACCGTCTGGATGGGCCCATAACAATCCCGTTATCTCATCCGTATTCATATCCTCTCTCCTCCTCCTCGAAATAATGGTTTTCTGCTAACAACTCACGCAATCTCTCGCATTTCGCGGCGGCCGCTCATATCCAATGTCCTCACCTTGTGCCTGGAATTGTAGACTTGAAATATGCTAGATAGGTTATCGAAAACCTATGTCCGATGGACTTCAAAACTTCTTTAGGCTTAACTCCATTTTGAGTCATCTCTCGACAAGAACTTCGAATTGTGGAACAATCGAGTAGCAAATGCATGTCCTTCAAGGGTGTTCGCTAATGGATGGTTATGAACACCATTAAGAATCGACAATTTTCCAACTATCGACGGTGCGTTGGAAAATACATCTTAACTTAAATGGACATCCACGTTTCATGGTTCCCGTATTTCTCTTATTAACTTTCTGCTTTTTTGTGAACGATACACCCGAACTCGCATTCTAAATCCAGCCTTTGGTACTTTTCGGTTCCGTTAGCATTCTGCGACTTCCCAATTACCACAACCACATTACATTGTTTTCCCGGCGGTTGCCCAACCAATTACGCCACTACGTGTATGAAATACCTAAAGATATGAAATAAAACAACAATCAATAAACTAATATAATTTCATTTAGAAAATAAAACAAGTGAAAACAATGCCTACTATGTACCTCTTCCGTAGTAAATATTTCATTTGTATCCATTGAAAGCGGTTGAACATCATCCACGTCATTCAAGTTTCTAGAGTTCTCGAAACGCACCGAAGGATCCTAAATAAAGAACAGTTGTTAATTGATGTTTGGCTTAAGTACCAAATGCCACAAACGACATGGCCATGTCGTTTGAGATTTGAACTTGGAAAAAAGACTTGTCTGTTTTTTGGCCATTTGAACGGTGTGGCCACACCGTTTGGACTTAGTCTTAAACGATATGGCCACACCGCTTTGGACTTAGTCCGAACGGTGTGGCCATGTCGTTTAAGACTAAGTCCAAACGGTGTGGCCACACCGCTCAAGACTAAGTCCAAAACGGGTGTGGCCACACGCTCAAATGGCAAAAAGCGGATAAGTCTTTTTTTCCAAGTTCAAATCTCAACGACATGGCCTCACCGCTTGGGACCTTGTCCAAACGGTGTGGCCATGTCGTTTGTGACGCAAAAACAGATAAATCGCTTTTTCCAATTCAAATCCCAAACGACATGGCCACATCGTTTTGGACACGATCCGCACGGTGTGACGACCGCTTTGGTGTGAAATACAAACGACCTAGCCGCGTTTTAATTACTACATGCATAATTATTACATGTATAATTATTACATGTATAATCACTGTACACATCAATAATTCCTACATGCATAATTATTACATGTATAATCACCGCATACACATTAATAATTCCTACATGCAAAATTATTACATGCATAATTACTACATGCATAATTATTACATGTATAATCACTGTACACATCAATAATTTTTACATGCATAATTACTACATTCATAATTATGTTTAATTTAGATTTACCTTATTCTTATTAAATGCATCATCATCCATTCCTCTATTTTCTTCACTTTGAACTTGTTCTATATTCTCTTTTTGAATGGGGGTCACTTGGAACTTGTTCTATATTTTCTTCTTGAATGGGGTCATGATGCATTATATTTTCTTCGTCATCTTCATGTTCTAAAATGGGGTTGGGCTCTTCCATTAGTGTTTAGTGTTAGGGTTTAAGGGTTTAAGGCTTTAAGGGTTTATGGTTTTATGGTGGAAGAGAAGAAGAATAAGAGAAGGGTGAAAAGGTTGCAACAAGTCAAATTCACTTTGGTTTGGGTCTGCCCAACACAAAACAACTTTTGGGACCAATGGCACATTTGTAATAAGTGTTTTAGTTTTTGGGGTCCCAACACAATATATGGGTCCGCAAAGAATAAAGTACCTTAACAAACTATAACTAAAGTGCGGTAGTCGTGTTTTTCAGAGTTAAGTGGCAATTGATATACAACTACTAACCGGGCTTGATAATTTGTCTCAAGCCCGCTAAAATTTGAAATATGCAAAAGCCCAAAGATATTTGCTTTATGTAATCCACTGTTCTAAAAATCGGTCTACATGGCGCTAGGCGGTGCCCAACCGACTCGCCTAGGCCCAGGTCATTTAAAACATCGGTGGACTAACTAGGCGGTTCAGTTAATTTTATTTTATTTATTATTATTTTTTTGAATGATTAAATGTAAAAAATTAAAAGACCGTGTAGGCTTAAGATTTAAATGAGTTTAAAAGACTAATGTCTAATGTAAATTATATATCATTATAACAAAGAGTGTTTTTATATGAAGTCTATATTTTTCAACTATTACGCATTTTTGTAGTTAGTATTACTATATATATTTTAAGTTATGGTAAATGATTTTCTTTATTTTTTGTAGTATAGGTGTGTATTACTATGTATATTAGGAAAAAACTGCATAGCCCGTCTAGGCATTGCCTAGAAGGCCTAGGCTTACCACCACCTCCGACTACCCCTAGCGTTTTTAGAACACTGCTGTAATCACAACATTCGGCCCATTATCTGTAATTCAAATCAGCTTGTAGTGAATACTGAATACACGACTCATGTACGGTGTACCACTGTACCATAAGTCCACAACCTTGCTTTGGCTATATCGAATTTATAGACCATGGAGGCTAACACCAAACATTTTAAATGGTGTTTCTTAAACTACCCTGGAAAGAGCGGGAAACAAGTTCGATTTGTATTCAGAGTTGAACTCATAATTAAAGCTAACCTCAAGAAGAATCAGGACTCCAAGTTCTCTTTGAGAAAGGAATCGCTATGGATGGCTTCGTGCTTATAAATAGAAGCAAAATTCCCACACCATGGCATTCAATTCAATTCTAGAGCAAACCAATAAAAACCATGGCCACTTTCTTCTCCTCCTCCGGTTCATTAGTAAGTAGTAATCTCTCAATCTCTTTGTTTTTAATCGTAATAGTTAGTTCTGCGTTATCATTATTCACAGTTTCAGCCTATCCTATAACCCAACCTTATTATTCTTCATACCAATACCACCAACTACCTCCTGGTGTCACTGGACCTGAGAGTTTGGATTTCGACTGCAACGGAGAAGGTCCATACACAAGTGTTTCAGATGGTCGGATTTTCAAGTGGGAGAGGCGTGGTGGGTTTTGGAGAGAATTTGCATACACTGGGCAGTACAGAGTGAGGGCATTGTGCGATGGTAACAGATATCCAGCACTTGAACGTATATGCGGGAGACCCTTGGGAATCAAATTCAACAAGCAGACCTGTGATCTGTACATTGCAGATGCCTATTTTGGTATTGTGAGGGTTGGAAGGAATGGTGGTGCCGCGACTCGACTTGTTTCCAGTGCCGAGGGTGTACCTTTTAAATTCACCAATAATTTGGACATACATCCAGATACTGGAGTTTTGTACTTCACGGATAGCAGCACCAGATTCACCAGAATGGACCACTTGCGCGTCACCTCAAGTGGAGACAGTACAGGTAGATTAATGAAGTATGATCCACAAACAGGAGAGGTCACTGTGCTGCAGAGTAGACTAAAGTTTGCCAATGGAGTCGTCCTAAGCAAGAACAATGACTATATTCTCGTTGCCGAGACGGGGGCTAATCGGGTTATGAGACATTGGCTTAGTGGCCCAAGAGCTACAATGACGGAATTCTTTAGTCAAGTTCCTGGAGCACCTGATAATATTAAGAGGAACGCAGCTGGAGAATTTTGGGTCGCGCTTAACAACGGAAGGTCAACCCCTTCATTCAATTCTGGTGAAACCATTGGTGTTCGGCTTGACGAGGAAGGTAGAATTGTTGAGGCCCTGCATGGCAACGGGCTTCTAGAATCAGTCACAGAGCTTGAGGAAAAGAATGGAATGTTCTGGGTAGGATCCAATGTCGTACCTTTCGTTAGCACTTTTACGGTTTAAATTTTGTTGGAGTATTTATTTGTAGTTCTGCAACTTGGCGACTAAGACATAGATCAATTGTTTACACTATTTACTTTATTGTGGATCAAAGTTTTACATCCTCCATCCATATTACCTGATGATAAGTTTTTCCTTCTTTGGCATGTTTTCTTTCTTCTTTTATTCAACAACAAAAACAACAGCAACAACAACAACAAAAGGACAAAGTAACATTGCATGTATTGTTCGTTAATTGACATTGCTTCATGTATTGTTTCGTTCCTTAAGTGGCTATACAACACAATTGTAATTATTCGTATCATATTTCTGGCATAAATCTACAGAACTAATTGGTGAGTGGTAACAAATGTACTAATTATATGCAAGATACAGGAGAAACAAGATCGTTCAGGGCGTGCTCAAGGCCAAGAACATAGCACCTTCAGCAATGCCTAGGCATCAAGGGTATCAAGGGTAGGCTTAAATGTTTTTGTCCCATGCATAGGGTCAGTTGAGAATCAAAATAGATTATCCATAACATAGTTACACTACATGCAAAAACATACAGGTATATTACTACGTAAAACAACTTATAACATAGATGCATAACAGAAACTGACATGTTTATCAATTATCAAAACCCACCTTTCATTGAATAGAAAAATGACGAAGAAAAACAAAGAAGAGAACAAAATAAGTATAGGCTTTGTACGAGGGGCACTATTCGTTCCAGTGGACAAAAGCCTCTTTGCCATTATTCTGTTGCTTTGGGTCAGATATCGAACCATGAAATATAAGACTGCAAAGCGAAGCATTGTGCGTCCAAATAAAAACATTCTTAAAAAAATCCTCTGACCTCCTTCAGAAGAAGATCCAGCTGTTCTGAAAGTCACTCCATCTCATATCCCAAATCCAAAAAGGAAAAGATAAACGTCTCAGCCTCCACAGAATCAAACACAGCTTGTATTATTCCAAGTCAGCTTCTCCATTCTTCTTTCCAACCGGGTGGGCTCGCCTCAATTCAGAAATAGATTTTTTTTTTTGTCAGTGAATAGTTTGTCCAATCCTGGATCTAATTCGAATGGACAATTCATGAATCGTATGAGCATCAAACCTCCTACTTGGACGTGAAGAGAATGGGTGTGATAGAGTTCAAGAAAGAGTCGTCTCATTTCCTTTGAGCCAAAAATTTTTTTAATGCCAAAAGGTACTGTAACTTCTTTACATAAGCAACAGTTGGCGCTATGTCACATGGCTAAAAGCTGGAGGCAATGCAGATATCAAGAAGCCTCACAATTTTATCCAAATATACATCCATCAGTTCTGGTCCCACTCAGGAACAGGGAACTGATAAGTTTAGAACATCATTCTTGTCTTTCGACACAAGATGATTCAACTTTTCAGCAATGGTTTCCTCGAATGAATTTATTAATACCCAAAAGCCGCGGAGAAAGATAAGAGTCTTGGGAAAAATCATCTGAAAAGGGTCCCTAAAAGGGATGAAAGGCCTTTAATGGTCCTGTGCACGACTAATATCAACTCATGCTGCACAAATAGGAAGAGAGATCTTAGTGTTTGAACAAGCTTAGATGAAAGTTCATATAAGTTACACCCATGCACGATGCACCATATCTACCCAAGTACTGACCCATAACTTAACTCACAACATGGTCTGGAGGTTCGAATTTCAAACAACGTCGAATTAGAGGATAACCATCCTTCTCTAGGTGACAAGCACAGGGCATAAACACAGCACCTGATGAAGTGAACCCACAAAACTGAAGAGAACGTGTCTTTGTAGTCTGTTTGAATAAGTCCTAGTCTTTAGGATAGTTGAGTAGTGTTTTCTGATTTGTCTCATTCTGTTAAGATTGTAACAGGTTATTTATAAGCCTAAGATTCTTTAATAACAAGTAAGTCATTACCAGAACTGTTAACTACTACTTGAACATTTGTTCTTAACATTGTGGTATCGGAGCCACTATTGGGCATCACAAAATCAAAGCAGCAGAGTCTTTGACGTTCTTGCAACAGCAGAGAAGATGACTACCGAAAGGAGTTTTATGCAGCCATCCATTCCTCGCTTTGATGGTCACTATGACCATTGGAGCATGTTGATGGAGAATTTCCTACGATCTAAGGAATTATGGAGGCTAGTGGAGACTGGCTATGAGGAGCCAGCAAATGGATCTGTGCAGACAGACGCACAGAAGAAGGGACTAGAAGAATTGAAACTGAAAGATCTGAAAGTGAAAAACTTTCTCTTTCAGGCTATAGATCGGACGATATTGGAGACCATTCTTGTGAAGACAACTTCCAAACATATTTGGGAGTCTATGAAAAAGAAGTATGAAGGGAGTGCTAGGGTCAAGAGGTCACATCTTCAAGCTCTCCGCAGAGAGTTTGAAATCCTTGAGATGAAGACTGGAGAAGGAGTCGATCTCTGAGTATTTTTCAAGAGTTTTGTCAGTGGCCAACAAAATGAGAACATATGGGGAGCAAATGCAAGATGTCACAGTAGTGGAGAAAATTCTCAGATCACTGAATGAGAAGTTCAATTATATTGTTTGCTTTCGATTGAGGAGTCCAAAGACATCGATCACCTTTCCATTGATGAAGTCTGCAGAGTTCTCTAATTGTTCATGAACAAAAATTCCAAATGACATACTGAGAAGAACAAGCACTCAAAATCAGTTATGACGATAAATTTGGTGCAAGAGGGCGGGGGTCGAGGTGTGTACGAGGGAAGCGAAGTAGTAGACGCCTTGACCTATAACAAAGCAACAGTCTACAACAAAGCAACAGTGGAATGCTTTAAATGCCACAAGCTTGGACACTTTCAATCTGAATGTCCAAGCTGGGCTAAGGAAGCTAACTATGCTGAACTAGGAGAAGAAGAAGAGATGTTGCTCATGTCATATGTGGAGATGAACGGTGCTCGAAGGGGAGATGTCTGGTTCTTAGACTCTGGCTGTAGTAACCACATGTGTGGTGACAAGAGTTTATTTACTGATCTGAATGAGGACTTCAGGCAAACGGTAAAACTAGGAAATAACACAAGGATGGATGTGTTAGGAAAAGGCAGTGTGAGATTGAAAGTAAGTGGGTTTACACATGTTGTTAGTGAAGTATTTTTTGTGCCTGAACTAAAGAACAATCTATTGAGCATTGGTCAACTACAAGAAAAAGGGTTGGCGATTCTCATCCAACATGGAATGCTCAAGATTTATCATCCAGAGAAAGGACTCATAATACAGGCCGAGATGTCAGCAAATCGGATGTTTGTATTGCTGGACAAATCACTATCACAAAAGCCAGCTTGCTTCTACATCTCCACACATGATATGACACACTTATGGCATTGTCGTTACAGACATTTAAGCTATAAGGGGTTGAGGACTCTTCAGTTTAAGAAGATGGTGCATGGGTTACCTCGATTCGAGGACTCCAACAACAAGCAGTACAAAACCGCGCATGATTGGAAAACAACACAGAGATCCAATCCCAAAGAAGAGCATTTGGAGGGCCACAGAAAAGCTCCAACTTGTTCATGCAGATCTTTGCGGACCGATCTCTCCCATCTCTAACAGTAAGAAGAGGTACATCATATGCTTCATTGATGACTTTACTAGAAAAGCATGGACTTATTTTTTAGTAGAAAAATCTGATGCATTAAGCATGTTCAAACGTTTTAAGAGTTGTGTTGAGAAAGAAGTAGGAGGATATATTAAATGTTTGAGAACAGATCGAGGAGGAGAGTTCACATCACTTGAGTTCAATGAATTCTGCACAGAGCATGGCATCAAGAGGCAATTGACTGCAGCGTATACTCCACAGCAGAACGGCGTAGCGGAAAGAAAAAATTGAACTGTGATGAACATGGTTCGATACATGTTTTCTGAAAGAAGGATTCCGAAGACTTTCTGGCCGGAGGCGGTGAACTGGACAATACATGTTCTAAATAGAAGTCCTACATCGGTTGTGAAGAATCAAACACCTGAGGAAGCATGGAGTGGAAGTAGACCCTCAGTTGAGTACTTTAGAGTTTTCGGATGTGTGGCGCATGTGCATGTTCATGATGTGAGAAGGAAAAAGCTAGATGCAAAGAGCATTGCTTGTGTGTTGTTGGGAGTAAGTGAAGAGTCTAAGGGATATAGACTATATGATCCAGTTGCAAGGAAGATTGTAGTTAGCAGAGATGTCGTGTTTGAGGAAAATAAGTCTTGGAGCTGGAATAGCAGTTATGAAGAACACATAATGGTTGATTTGGAATGGGATGGTGAAGGTAATGAGGCAGTGAACGCAGGGAATGAGGGAGCAGTGAATGAAGGAGAAGAAGAAGTCTTTGAACTGGTTGGTAGTCCTCAAAATGGTGAAAATGGAAGCGATTCATCTAGTTCTGAAGAAGGAAGAAATGTTGAAAATAGAGGCGATTCATCTAGTTCTGAAGAAGGAAGACACAAAGGGCCTCCGTGGTGGATGAGAGATTATGTAACTGGGGAAGGACTTTCGGAGGAGTCGGAAGAAGAAGATCCAAATGTCCATTCGGCTCTATTTGCAACAGCAGATCCAGTGTATTTTGAGGAAGCGGTGAAGCATGACAAATGGAGGACAACTATGGACATGGAGATACAGGCTATATAGAGGAACAACACATGGGAAATCACTGATCTTCTTAAAGGTGCAAAGAAAATTGGAGTGAAGTGGGTTTATAAAACCAAACTCAAGGAGAATGGAGAAGTGGACAAGTTGAAGGCTCGTCTGGTAGCAAAGGGGTATGTGCAACAACAAGGGATAGATTACACAGAAGTATTTGTGCCAGTTCGCGAATGGACACAGTGAGAATGATTGTGGCTTTAGTAGCTAAAAAAGGGTGGTCTCTCTATCAACTTGATGTCAAATCTGCCTTCTTGCATGGGGAACTTAATGAAGAAGTGTATGTGGAACAAATTCGAAGGGTTATCTTGTTTGGAGAATAGTCCTCAGAAAGTCTACAGGTTGAAGAAAGCTCTATATGGACTGAAACAAACTCCACGAGCTTGGTTCAGTCGTATTGAAGCACATTTCATAAGTGAGGGGTTCGAGAAGTGTTATAGTGAGCATACTTTGTTCATTAAAACAAATAAGGGAGGTAAGATTCTCATTGTCAGTTTGTATGTTGATGATTTAATATTTACTGGCAATGATGAATTGATGTTTGCTGAGTTTAAGAATTCCATGTTGAGGGAGTTTGACATGACCGATTTGGGGAGAATCGCGGTTTTCCGGCATAGAAGTTTTGTAGAGGTCAGATGGGATCTATATTTGTCAGAGGAAGTATGCTTTGGAGGTGTTGAAGAGGTTTAGGATAAAGGATAGCAACTCAGTTCATAATCCTATTGTTCCAGGTTGTAAGCTTTTTAAAGATGAGAATGGGGTTTGTGTGGATGAGACTTTGTTTAAGCAAATGGTGGGATGTCTCATGTACTTAACAGCTACAAGGCCAGATTTGATGTTTGTAGTAAGCTTGATTTGCAGGTACATGACCAAACCAACTGAGTTGCATCTGATGGCAGCCAAGAGGATACTGCAATACTTAAAAGGAACTATTGACCTTAGAGTTTTCTACAAAAAGGGAGGGTGTGAAGGTCTGGTTGGATTTGCAGATAGTGACTATGCAGGAGATATAGAAAACAGGAAAAGTACATCAGGTTATGTTTTCATGTTGGGATCTGGGGCTGTTGCATGGTCCTCCAGAAAGCAACCTATAGTCACACTTTCAACCACAGAAGCAGAGTTCGTGGCTACAGCTGCTTGTGCTAGTCAAGCTGTTTGGATGAAGAGAATAATTGAGAAGTTGAGTCTGGAAGAAAGTAAGTGTACTACAATTATTTGTGATAACAGTTCCACAATTAAGTTGTCAAAAAATCTTGTGCTACATGGTCGCAGCAAGCACATTGATGTGCGTTTTCATTTTCTCCGTAATCTCACACGTGAAGGAGCAGTCAAGTTGGTTTATTGTAAAACACATGATCAGCTGGCAGATGTGATGACAAAGCCCCTCACAGTGGATGCATTTCAGAGGTTTCGACGACAGTTGGGAGTCTGTCAAGTTCCTGAATTAAACTAGTTGAAGTTGGTAACTAGTTTAAGGGAGGGAATGAAGAAAACGTGTCTTTGTAGTCTGTTTGAATAAGTCCTAGTCTTTAAGATAGTTGAGTAGTGTTTCCTGATTTGTCTCATTCTGTTAAGATTGTAACAGGTTATTTATAAGCCTAAGATTCTTTAATAGCAAGTAAGT
The DNA here is from genome assembly GCF_015680905.1 of Coptis chinensis. Classification (NCBI taxonomy): domain Eukaryota; kingdom Viridiplantae; phylum Streptophyta; class Magnoliopsida; order Ranunculales; family Ranunculaceae; genus Coptis; species Coptis chinensis. The sequence goes on along the minus strand of NC_141458.1, from coordinate 115,821,178 downwards.
CATTACCAGAACTGTTAACTACTACTCGAACATTTGTTCTTAACAAAAACAAGATCTGTAAAAATGTGGTCAACTGTAAAAGAGTTAAGTAACAGGGACAATCCCCTATACTACTATCATCCAACCAACATGTGGTGGGCCAGTTTCCCAAGTCCTTATCCACTGTATCAAGAAGGACATTTGTCATCTTAATTTCTTAAACGAGTGGAAGGACAACTGGGGCACGTATGCCTAAGAACACTAGGAGGGTGATGCTAGATCAAGTGGGCTGGTCCGCTGGTGGTTTGGATGGAGCCGAAATAGAGAATGACCTAACGTCTTTAGGTCATAGACCCCATCCATAAACACAGGATTAAGGTAGCATCAATAGACACAAGGTCTGAAAGTGGCCATCAATACAGTTTGAGGAATCACATGAAAAATTTGATGATTCTCAATTTCTCATCCTCTTCTGCCTCCTTATTCTCTACTCCGCCATCTTTCCCTTCTTTTGGGGATGTTCTTAATCACCTGGCATGTGTTTTGCACTTCGATATCTAGATTTCCGAAAAAGGAATTTATCACCTTAAATATAAAGGAATATTATACACAAGTAGTACAAAAATACAAATACAAAAACAGAATAAGGGTTTGTAAGAGCATGTCCAATGGGGCTATATGGGCTGTTAAAGTCAAATATAACACCCTAACTACAAAAATGTCATTCCAATAAAACTGTTAAAAAGTTTTTAAATTTGGAAGGAGTCAAAAAATCCAACCAAAATTAAAACCTTCGCTAGCAGCTATTATAATAAGTTCGGGAGACGGACGACATAGTTTCTGCCGTCCGTGTGTTAAATTTTGACGGACGGCAGAAAATGTGTCATCCGTCTAAAAAAATTCAAAAAATAACAGAAAACGTGATTGGATTGATTTTTTTATTTTAGGGAGCCAAATTTGGCTGGACAAGCTAAAAAACTTATATGACACTTTTAGCAGCCCAATTTAGCAGCTCTCCTTAAACTTGCTCTAAACAGATTAGGGAACTTATGAAAACTCCAAAACAAAACAATAAATCAAGTTATGCAAACTAAAAACAAAATGAGTTTGAGACAATAATAATGAAAATAATCCCAAGAAAGAGATGTAGAGGATAACAAAAATACAACAAAAACAATCAAACTATTCCAGTAGCAAAAGACAGAGTAACCAGACTTTTCAAAAACAAATCAAACTAAGCAAAACAATAAGGGTTAACCAATATTACCCCCCTACTAGATGAGCCAATTAGGATTTCCCCCCACTAGATGGGAAATTAGAGTCTCCCTTCTAAATACACACAAAAAAAATTGGTCAACCCAATTTGACTTTTTTTTTTTTGTGTATTTAGGGGGGAGACCCTAATTTCCTATCTAGTAAGGAGGAAATCCTAATTGGCTCATCTAGTAGAGGGGTAACACTAGTTCACCCAAACAATAATTATACAATGAGTTAGGGATTCAACTCTATGCATAAAGCAAGAAAATAATTAGATCAACTATAAAACAAAAGAAAACAAAATAACAAGGAAAAAATAGAAGTTAATATAGAAGGGCCAAAAATGAGTTATATAGCATAAAATTAAGTCGTTCTACATGGTAACTAATACCTAATAAGCCAACAAATTAGGGGGGGGGGGGACAATCCCGAAAGTAGAAAATATTGGAATTTTGAGTAGATTCATTATGTGAATGAAAAGTCACTTGATTTCAAGGGTTGCACCTTTTGGCTCCCATGTGTCTTTTGGTGGTTAGACTCAAAAGATGTGTCTTTTGGGTTGTACCTTTTGGAAGAGTCCTCTTTGAAAAGGTGTTATGCCTTTTCGTAGAGAGAGAGTATTCATCACATACAATGTGGTCTTTCTCGTGTCGAGTTCATTCGATTTTTATAAGTTTTCCAAAGTGTGTGAGAGCATGATAATAGAGAGTTCGCCTGAGACATGTCAACTTGGAGTACCCTTTTGACATGTGAGATTGTTTTATCCTGGGAGGTGGACGCCTAACGAATCTGTGGTACCGTAGCAGAGGTGAAATTCACTTTAAAGAGAGAGTGCTAAACGTGACTCAATCTACAATTGATAAAATTTCTAACTTTTCCTTTTCATTGTTTTTGTGAATTTGTTAAATGTGATTTCTCATCTTCAATGAAACCGATCCCCTTAAATTATTGTTTATCTAAACAAAATCCAGGTTTCAAAACAGAAACTAGTTGAAACACAGACTGACTTCCAAAGTCATTTTTAGTCTCTGCTCAATTTCAGTAGGTTGGTCTAGAGAAGTAAGTTAACGGCATAATTCCTAATTAGAAAAAACTTGATTCAAAATTAACTTGAATCAGGGTTCAACACATGAGAAAGTTCAGCTAACGAAGTACATAAAACCATATATTCAAAAGAAAGAAAAGACACAGTAAAAGGAAATAGACAAAACAGGTGCCAACTAACAAAGTCGGTAAAATTTTTGAGTGATGATACCAGAGGTCTTGGGCTCGAACCCACCAACATAAAAAGTAACTGATCTCATTTAAAAAAAAAAAAAAAAAAAAATATATATATATATGGGTTGAATTTTTTTAAAAAAAGAAACAATCCAAGCTTACAGAGAGTTACAGTAGAATCGTTGGTACCGAGATTGCACACAGCAGCAGTGAACATGGACAGTGAAAACGAGACACGAAGTAACTGGGCCTGGGTGTTGTGACCACTGGGCTATATATGGACCTTATATTTATAACCACTGGGCTTATGGACTTTGCCTTTTTTGAGTTTTTTCTTAAGCTAGACTAAAAAATCTCACGCGGTTTCGTAATTCCTAGGCTATCGTACATGTTAAGAAGTGGCTCCAGTGAACACAATGTTTTGTTTTAATTCTTTAAGTTACTTATTCTGTTTATAATGTTATTTTCTGGGATGGTATGTATATAAGGTCTCTACGTTCGGGAATGGCCCGTATATTGTGAGGAAGGGAAAATTGTTGAAGAGACGATAAGGTCTTGAAAAAGCTAGATTACATTGACACTCCATATCGGGCACGGATAAGAATTGTGGGACATGACAAAATATCAAAATTTGAGATAAATTATATGTAATATATGTCCAACACAGACAAGTATCCACGTATCCAATACGGACTTTTTTCAAAATATGGCGTGTCCATGTAACCTAGTGAAAAAAGAAGAAATTAAATGAATGAAATGTTATTCTGAAAGGACATTGTAGATATTTTGTTTGGGGTTACTTCTTTGGATCTTGCAGAATTGTACTTATAGCCTGGGACTAGCGCCTTAGAAGTAATATGATCCTGTCATACTCTTAGTGCCACAGCTTCAACCTTGAATGCCTTGTCTCCTTTGGCGTAGCTGTTTTTCTTTTACTGGTGCTGTAGCTTTTGGGAGTCCTCTGTACCCACTTTCAGACTGTTGAGGTTCTCCCTCAACAAGCCTTTAAGCCTTTGTATCTTATCTGGCTAAGAGACTTAGGTCATTATTTGATAATGAAAATATTTTACCAGATCAAAAAACACCCTTTAATGCTTTAGCAGTTCAGCTGCTGCACAAAAGGTTACGCACGTGGAAAATGGGACATCATAATGAGACGTCATCTGATTTAGTTGTCTAACGCTCATGAAGTCATAGTCACGTCAGTTAAGATGGAAAGATTTCTTGTTTGCAGCATAAGTGCTTATGTTAAGTTGGATCATCTACTATGTTATCCAACTAGAGAGGTCTCGTGGCCCTGCCTATTAAATAACCTGAAGATTGAATAAGACATGCCCCATTGTCGACGGCAAGCTCAGTACCAAGCTGCATGGATGCATGCACACTCTGTCAGTACTCTGAAGTTAGTCGTTCATAGAAATAACTAGAGTGTTCAAGTGGGACCGATTAGATCAATCTTGATTTATCATCTTTGTACTCTTTGACTTCATCACTCTTGACAAAAGAAATAGAAATGAACTTAATCGAGAGCTGATTTGGAAAGCACGTCCAGTCACCTTCTGGCCTTCTACTTCAGCAGTTTAATTTGACAAGCGGGTTAGGGCTAATGAGCTCCTCGGCCCACAAGCTCTTCATTCTGCACATCTGTGCCAACAATCATGCATTTTAACTTACTTTCAGCTGGGCATCCAGCTTTAAACTCTGGTAAAAACGGCATTCCATTTTGTACAATCTTTGCCACAAAACATTATAAGCTGCCTGCTGACATGGGGAAACCTTCGCTGACCGACCAGCTACTTTCAAAAACGGTAGAACAGACCATTAAAAAGTAAAAAACACTACGGTGTATGCAATGCACGAAGTTTCGCCTACAAATCTAAGCTGATAATTGGAGTATGACGCAAACCTCATGATCCAATAATTGATAGTCCTAGATACAGCGAGGGACACGCAGAAACAATTCTAAACCATACATTACACATTGAGATAATTGTTGTATTTTTATAACTATTTACACTTATCTTTAATGTTCATTAGTAGTCTCATTGTTCCGATCGTCAGAATCTGAATTCTTGACGTGTATTACATCAAGGTACGCTTACTACATCCAGATACTAACGGACACGAATATGGATATATACATAAGAGCATTCAAGTGTACAGCACTACAGCCGCCTTTGATTGCATTGCAATAATGGTTTGGATGATGAATGAAAGGTGTAGAAGAAACTAGAATATCAACATGAATGTGGTTAAGATGTTTCTATAACCAATAATCGAGACACAACACTAGGCCGAGTCCCTATCATTTTCATTAAATGCTCTTCTATTCCTGTCTAGTTCCTAATGTGCTCACTCACCTATCTATATAAGGAACCTAAGTATTGCTTCGTCTAAATCATGAAATTCAGCATAGCAAAGAGTGTAGCACACCACCCACACACATTCATACCCAATAACAGCCAGATATATACAATGACTGAAGCTGGTTGCCGAAAATCGAGCTACAATCTGAATGGGTTGCTAACAAGCGGGACTCATAGTAGCAGAGGGAGGTGTGAATACTTTGAGATGCCCCTTCACTATCCAAGATACAAGAAAGAAGATTATGAAACCATGCCAGAATGGCAACTGGACTGCCTCTTGAACCAATATGGATTGCCTGTGATCGGCGATGTCGCTCACAAGAGGAACTTTGCCATGGGAGCTTTCCTTTGGCCTTCTCAAATAAATAAGAAGTGAGGAGTATATCTATATTAGTGAGTCTATAAAGCTGAGTACATCTAAAGTTTGGTAGTTTTATCTATTGTCCTAAGTGTCTGCCCTAGTAGATGCATATGTAATCATTTTCCATTCCTTGCTGTTCAATTCCTTGTAAATATTTCTCCACATAATAATGAGAAGGACTGGGAGTAGAAAACTGCAGATTTCTCATAGATGACCTAGCATGACAGATTTTTTTAATGAGGAACAGGATTCATAAACGCTCACGCTCAAGTCTTAAGCAATAAGGGTCTGTTTGCTCAGCAGTACAATATATCAGCAGCAGAGCTAATGCACTGTTGCATGCATTTCCTCAATTAATACAGAGCGTGTTCTGGCCTTCTGGCTTTTACCCGCATGGCTCTATTCTGAGTTCTGGGGATTCACTTCCCAAAATCTTCAGAGAACATCCACAAGACCAAAACGTTCCTAAAGCCTTCCTATATGGACTAACCGCTGGCTAGTTGGACACTCACTCTCCACGTCTGAAGTTTGTCATACACAATTCTCCACTAGGATCATTCACAATATCCACAGCATACTATTTGAACAACTACGAAACTCCATTACTTACTTAGTATGCCATTGTCCACTCATGTATTAGGTGCCTCCTATCCAAACACGTGGTACTTTCTATTGTCCTCATTCACTTAATTTATCCTTTAGAGACCGAGTAAGCGGGGGAGGGGCCATATTTTCCTTCTTCATTTAATGGGACTTAGTACGTGTATAGACTATTGTTCCCTAATTTCCTTCACTCAAAAAGACTGCATCTTTACTAACCTAAACCACCTTATCCAGCTGCTACCCTTTAGAAAATGACTGAAAAATTAAACAACCAACACACCACCACCAACAACAACACAACAAAAGAACAAATGCATATAGATGGACATAAAATTCATGCAGTAAAGATTTGGGCAATTAAAATAGCTAGGGATATAAAAAAAGATTCTCATTCTCTATGATATAGAGGACAACATAAACTAGAACCAAACTATAATTTTATAAAAAAAAAATAATGGTGCTCGAAACAGGTACACTTGTCAATATAGTAAAGTAAAAACTTACAATTTGCTCAGGTTCAATGTTGTTCCTAAACATTTCCATTGCTGGCATTCATAACGTTATAATAAAACTCTTTGGTAAACTTGTACCTTCTTCGCCCCCTCGTACCAACTACCACCTTAATTAGTTTCGAGGAATAAAACCTAAACCAGCTTTACCTTCAAACACTCCTCTATACTGAACAACCTTAACATCTCGTTCCGCATTCTTCCCAATCCCTCTCCCTTCATACCACCCATACCCAGCAAGTACCGCTTTCCCATACCCATTAACCGGAACACCTATAAACTCTTCCAACCCTTTATCATCTGGAAACTTTTTTATATCGTCACGAAATTTCTCCAACAATTTCAACTCAAGAGCAACATTATTAGTTGGCTTTTTGCCCCTTCTTTCTTGGGTCTGATATTTAAACCGTATGAAGTTGAGTTTGGGTTTGGTTTCCAGGTGTTGGGTAAAGGTTGAATTATTAGATTAGGTTGGTGAGTTTGTGTTTCTGGATTGAACTCGGTGATGAACTCAGTTCTGGAATCTTCTTCTAGTTCTTGTTGTTGTTCATCTTGGTCGTTGAAATTGTCTGGGGATTTGGGTTTTTCTGTTGATGAGGATTTTGAGGAGAGCTGGAACGATACCTTCATGATGGTGTAGAGAAAAGGATTTAAACGATCACAGAGCTGTAGTTATTCACGTATCCTTATATCTCTCTATAGCCGGATCTCTTGGAGAAAAATTTCTCACTATTTTATGATTTTATAACCACCTCCCTTAATTATTCTAATCAGCTCCCTCTTTTTTAAATAATTTACTAAAAACTCTCTCATTTTGTTGAAATTAAAATTAACTTCATATTATTTAAAATAATTTATAAAACCTCATTCACGTCACTCAAATTATATTCAACCCCTCTTAATATTTTATATTATTTTTTATATTATAACTAGAATTTAAGCGGACGTTGGCTTAAATAAATTAGATAACTATTGATTTAGTTAAAATGGACGTTGGGCTTAAATAAATTATATACCAAACTAAAACAAATTATATGTGGAAAATTAAATTATACAAAAAACAACATCACAAAATATATTAAAAAAAAACCCAATAATGACAAATATTTTAAAATATATATAATATTGCATGAAACTAACATCAAAAAAAAATAACGATAAACAAAAAACTAAATGTAAATGCATCGAACTAATCTAAAATAATATTTAACGGGAAATCAGAAATTGAATGCACATGCAAGCATTAAACTAATCTTAAAAAGTAATTAATGGACAATCATAATATGGATACAACTGCATTAAACTAACATCAAAGAATAATTAACGGAAATCAAAACTTGGAACTAACATCAAAAAATAATTGTCGGAAATCGAAACTGGATGCAAATGCATTGAACTAACCCTCAAAGATTAAATTAAAAGGAAATCGAAAACTGGATGCAAATGTATTGAACTAACCTAAAAAAAATTAACTATAAATTGGAAACAGGATGTAAATGCGAGAAACTAATCTTAAAAAATAGCTAACAAGAAATCGGAAACTTGATGCAACTACACTGAACTAATTTCAAAAAATAAATTGGATGCAAAGCATTGAACTAACCTCAATAAATAATTAATGGAAAATCAAAAACTGGATGCAAATTCATTGAACTAACCTCAAACAATAATTAATGGAAAATCAGAAACTAGATGTAAATGCAACCTCATCGAATAATAAACGATAAATCGGAAACTTGATGCAAATATATTAAACTAATATCAAAGAATGATTAACGGGAAATCGAAAACTGGATGCAAATGCATTGAACTGACCTCGAATAACAATTAACAGGAAATTGAAAATTAGATGCAAATGAATTGTACTAACTGCAAATAATAATTAACAAGAAATCGGAAACTAGATGCAACTATATTGAACTAACCTCAAAAAATAAATAACATAAAATCAGAAACTTGATGCAAATGCATTTAACTAACCTCAAAATATAGTTGTATTATATGTTGTGGGAATGTCTCGATAAGTATAGTTTTACATTTAAAACGGTGTTTATCTTATCTTTTTTCTTATGATTGGGAACACCTTGCTATTCAAGTAGCTTCAATATGAACTTCGTCTTATTAGACAATCTCACAAAACTTCAATCAAACTTCTATTATTAAACAACAAAATAAAGTTGAAGGGTTTTATCAATTGTGAGTTATTTTTTTTTAATAGAGAGTACGTGGGGTTTTCATGTTATAAGAAATTTAGATGAGTGATCAATACAATATTTGTGTTTCGACAAAATATGATCAAAACACTAAGTGTTTATGAAATAGACGAATAACGTAGAAAAGTAATTAGAAAAATGATGGTGATCGGGAGAATGATGAGACTGTACTTTGCGGTTACCTACGTATCCAAATTATAAATGGGATCAAGTCCCAAGAACGTAGTTCTTTATGAGAAATAATTTAGTATTTATATAGGAGTAGAGATTTCTTGTAGCTCAAGTAATTGTAATTGAATATAACTCTCAACTGATAATTATATATCTCTTTGATAAGAAACTAATCTGGACATAAATTAATGTACGTAAGTGGCAAGTCATATGGCTAAGGTTTAGCCTTAGACACATGAGTTAATGAGCATGTACATTAATCCATAGTATTGCAAATTGGGCTTTAGCCCCTGTCGATTAAATGAATAAAGTGGAAACTCCTACTAATGGACGTTTGCCACGTAGGTGGGAGTCGAAACAATTTGTATATAATAGTTCTGCATATATAGTTACATATATTTTTCAGAATAATTAATATGACAATACCCGTTCATAGATAATCTTCGAAGATCCCACATAGTGAGTCAGGTATAATTTAAATAATAATTAACAGAAAATCGGGAACTGAATAATCTTTGATGATCTCATATAGTAAATCAAACATAATTTATTTTTATGTCATGTTTGCAATTAAGGACGCTACAGATGGATTAGTAGAAAGTTGGCATTACACACCACATTGGATAATTAAAAGGAAATCGAAAACTGGATTCAAATACATTTAACTGAGCTCAAAGAGTAATTAACAGGAAATCGGAAACTTTATGCATATACGATAAACTAAACTCAAAAAGTAATTAAGTAGAAATCGGAAACTGCTGCAACTGCATTAAACTAATGCCATATAATAACTAACGGAAAATTAGAAATTGGATATGATGCAAATCCTTGAAAAATATTTAAAGGGAAATCGGAAATGGTATGCAAAAATGCATCAAACAAACCTCACATAATAATTAATGGGGAATCGAAACTGGATGCAAATGCATTGAACTAACCTCAAAAAATAATTAACAGGAAATCAAAAACCGAATGCAATTTTATTGAACTAACCTCATAGAATAATTGGTGAAAAATAAGAAACTAGATGCAAATGCATTGAAATAACTTCAAAGAATAGTTAACGAAAAATCAGAAACTAAATGAAATTGCATCGAACTAACCTCAAAGCATAAATAATCATAAATCATAAACTAGATGCATATGTATTGAACTAACCTCAAAGAGTTATTAATGAGAAATCGAAAACTGGATGCAAATGTAATAAACTAATATAAAGACTAATTAACGAAACATCGAAAAATGTATGCAACTGCACTGAACTAATATAACCTCAATGAATGAATAATTAATGGGAAATCATAAATTTGATACAACTGCATTGAACAAACCTCAAAAAATAATTAATGAGAAATCGAAAACTTGCTGCAAATGCATTGAACTAACCAATTAACGGAAAATCGAAAATTGGATGCAACTGCATTGAACTAACCTCAAATAATAATTAACGGAAAATCGAAACTGGATGCAATTGCATTAAACTAAAATCATAGATTAACTAATAGGTCGGGAAATCAGAAATTGGGTGCAATTTCATTGATGAATATTTAACAGAAAATCGGAAACTTGATGTAAATGCATTGAAATAACCTCAAAGAATAGTTAACTGAAAATTGGAAACCAGATGTAATTGTATCGAACTACCCTCAAAGCATAAATAACCGGAAATTGAAAGCTATATGAGAACTAATATCGAAAAATAATTAACGGGAAATCAGAAATTGGATGCAGATCTATTAAACTAACATCAAAGAGTAATTAACAGGAAATTGAAACCTATATGCAAATGCAATGAACTAATCTCTAAGAGTAATTAACAAAATATTGAAAACTATATACAACTACACTTAATTAACCTTAATGAATAATTAACAGGAAATCATAAACTTGATACAACTACATTAAATTAACCTCAAAGAATAATTAATGAAAAATCGGAAACTAGATGCAACTATTGAACTAACCTCAAATAATAATTAACGTAAAATCGAAAACTTGATGCAAATGCATTGAACTAACCCCTGAAACATAGTTGTATTATATGTAAAGAGAATATAATGTCTCGACAAGTATAGTTTTACATTTTAAGTAGTGTTTATTATAATATTTTTTTATTATGATTGAGAATGTCTTGCTATTCAAGTAGCTTCAGCATCATATTCGCCACATTGGGCATTCTCACAAAATTTCAATCAATCTTCTATTATTAAATCTAACAACAAAAAAAAGTCGATGAGTTTTATTAAGGTTTGGTGCTTTCTTTTTATAGAGAGTAGAGCAAGAAATTTGAATGAGTGATTAATATAATTTTCCTATCTCATAACTCTGTATAGTTGCTAATATTTTTTAGAATAATTTAATATAACGACATCCGTTCGTAGGACGGGTTCGAAAGCTAGTTGTAACCTAAAATCTATACGTCGGTATTTGTATAAGCGATACTTTCACCAACTGAAACAGTGAAACTTTACAAATTGGGTTTAGGCATAGAGATTCATATATGGGCCCTGATTTCGGTCACTAATTTATACGTCGGTCGGTATCAATAAATACCATTTTTTTTTATTCACTTATTATGGGCCTGGATTAAAAATAGAAAAACAGTAAGTAGGTGTTCGGATATTGTTTTTTCAAAAAATTAGTTTTTCTCAAAAACCATTTTTCTGAAAAAAAAATATTTATTTTAAAAACAATTTTTTTTAAATAAACATGTTTGGTTAAGATTTTTTCTTAAAAACTATTTTTATCAAATTAGTAAATTTCGTGATATTTCTCGAAATATCTTAGCGTGAAAAACTATTTTCTACAAAAATATAAACCAAACATGTTTATTTTTTCAAAAAGTATTTTTTTCACTGATAAATGTTTATTGACAATAAATAAATGGGATCCATAAGTTCACATAAATAAATATTTATTGTTTTTACAATAAATAAAAACAATGCCGAGCACATAAGTTCACTTTTTAGAAAAAAGAATGAGTGAAAACAAAAAACATAAGTGGGAAGGGTTTTAATTAGAGGAGACCGACAAAACAACAAAAAAGTAATGCAGGGCACGAACGCCATGTCAGCGGCTCAACCGGTGGCTTATCACGCCTCTTTAAGAAGTAAAAGTAAAGTAAGTATAGAAGTATATATATATATATATATATATATAAGTTAATTCTCTAAAAAGTAGCTACTTAAGTTAACGTAAAATAAGTACGTACGTAAAATTTTACATACAAAATGAATTCAAATCTAATTTTTTTGTGGTTACGAAGCACTCACCATAATGATTATCTTTCCAAAATTTCAGCTCATTTGGAAACCTCTAACATGGATAAAAATTGTTGATATCTTTAAAAAGAAATCTAACGGTCTAGAAATGTTAAGTTTTTGTAATCATTTTTTGCCAATGTTAGAGGTTTCCAAATGTATTGAAATTTTGTAGAGATGATCTTAATATTGAGTATATCATATCTACAAAAAAATAGGTTTGAATTCATTTTGTAGGTGAGGTTTTACTTACGTACTTATTTTAAAGTTAACTTAAGTAAATTACTTTTTAATGAACGATATATATATATATATATATATATATATATATATATATATATCAGTCATTTATGAATTAAGTTTTTAGTTACAACACTTTTTAGTTTTTATACAACGTTTTATACAATACCCCTTGAAAATATGAATTAAGTCTTGATTTCCTTGTAGATATGATCTTCACACCATGGAGATCATCTCCACAAAAATTTAACTCATCTGAAAACTCCTAACCATGAGAAAAATTGCTCTCAACCTATGGATTTTTATCAACGATCCAAAACTATCGATTTTGTAACTTTTTTTTGGCAAACTTAGAAATGTTCAAATGACCCAATTTTTTGTGGAGGTAATATACATGGTGAGAATATCTTATCTACAAAAAATTAGTCTTTAAAACATTTTGAAGAGTCCGGTGAGAGGTATTGTATAAAACATTATATAAAAAGTGTTGTAAATGGAAATGGAATCTATACCATATATATATATATATATATATATAAATATATATATATATATATTTATATATATATATATATATATATTAAAATTGTCAAACGAGTTGAATTTTTGTAGAGATGTTCTCTTTTTATAGTTAACATCTCTGCAAAATTCAACTCTTCGTTTTAAAACATTAAAAGATTTATATATATATATATATATATATATATATATATATATATATATTCAAAAGTGGAAAACAATTTTATCTAAGTTAGAGGATATCAAACGAGTTGAATTTTTGTAGAAATGTTCTTTATAGTTAGTAGATCATATCATCTTGAAAGATTAGGGTTTAAATCATTTTGTAGGTGAAGTTGTAGGTGTTTTAGATTTGGAACTTATTTAAGGTCCTTTTTTAGGGTTTATATATATATATATATATATATATATATATATATATATATATATATATATATATATATATATATATATATATATATATATATATATATATATATATATATTTAACGATATATATCAACCAATATTTTGACTAAATAAAAATATTTTGACTGGTGACCAAAAAGATATGTATTTTCGATATATATGAAATAAATTGGAAAATAGGACCACCAATAAATCAAAGTATATGGATATTTTAGGTGCTTTTTTTTACTTAAACCCCCAAAAGTATACCCCTTTTGAGAGAACTCCCTATTTTGGAAATCATTACTAATTGCTCCCAACGCTGTTAATTTTATGTGTAACAGATGTGGGTATTTTGTATATTAGCAATTTTGTCCCTATTTCAAATTTGTAAAAACCTACCATTTTTAACATATGCTTTGTCTTTGTAAAAACCCACTCTACACTTCTCTCGTCAGCACTAGTCACGACTTCTCAGCAGTGTAGGGATCAATATCTCACCAGTTACCACAACATTCATGCAACAATTCACATACAAGTACACAACATTGCCATCGTACACCACCAACAATCGCTACCCCCAATCACAACAATCTCCACAATACACACGACACAACACCACCACGCATAATCTCCACGCAATCACCGTACAATCAATTCAAAATTTCCACACCTTCAACACCATTTGACTCCAGCCATCAATTCACAACACCATTTATTTTAGTCATCAACACAGTCAACAATCACCACCATCACCCAATATTTTGCACCAGTCACGGTTTTCACCACACAGTCCACCTTTAGCACCATCTCTCAACATCGAATCTGACTGCACTACTATACACCAGTCAACACAACCATCATCTCCATTGTCTTCACTACAACAAACCAGTCACCACCACCCCATCAATTTACCACCAGTCACGACCTATAACCAACACAACAGCATCACCACGCCAATCACCGTAATATTTTCTTCAACATCACACAAAGAGAGAGAGTTGTAAGGAGAAAGGAGAACAAGAGAACAAGAGAAAAAAGAGAAAATTAAATTTTGGTCATGCAGAAGAGAAATTGATGAGGAGCAGAATTCCTCCCAGTGGGTTTTTCGTTTCACCTCGTTATAATTTAATTGTATAGTAAATATAGTAGTTAATTAGCTTATTGTTTATTGGTGTTATATGATTGTTAGACATTATGTTATATGTTGGATTAAGTTAAATTGGGTTTTGGGTGGGATGGAAGTTGAATTAGAGAGTTATTGAATTTGATGGGGGTTTACAAATTTCAAATAGGGGCAAAATTGCCAATATACAAAATACTCCCGTTTCTCTTACACAGAAAATTTACAGAGTAGGGGCACAATCAGTAACGATTTCCACAATGAGGGTTATCTCAAAAAAGGTATCTTTTAGAGGGTCAAGTAAAAAAAACCCATATTTTAGGGCTTTTAATAGTCTAATGTTTTCCATATCTTTCCTGGGTAAAGTCAAGATTTGTGGGCTTAATGTGGGTTCGTCTTTCTTCCTTGCCTGTGTGATTCCTATTAGTCGAACACATTAATAGGTGGAGTTCCTATTTCGTCGTTTTTCTTCCATTTCATCTTCTTTCTGTTTGTTTTTCATTCTGCTTCTTCATTATAACATACATCTCCAGAGAAATCCTCTTATTCAAATCCCGTGTTACCAAATGGAAGAAGAGATCATCCAAGATGCAAAGCTAAATGAGGAGGAAGGGGAAGGGGAAGATGTTGATCATTCATCACAGGCATCACCTTTTTTTCTTCAAATGAACCTCCTCTTGCTGCTCTGGGCTTCGGCTTCGTCATTTGAAGAAATTATGGATGCCTCCCACGAGTACTCTGATGTTATGAAAAATGAAGAAGCAATAAAATCAGAGTTGGGAAAGAAGCCAACTCGACATAGACGAGAAAGGATCCAAATAAAAGAAATGGTGCAGAGAAGGCCCAAGTTCCAAACACGAATCAACAAAGATGTAAGGTACGTCAACCGTATACCTTTAGTGTACTCAGATAGATACATGCTTAATAATTTGTGTTCAGCGAATAATCTAAGAGTGATTTCGAGCGATGTTATCATCTCTGAAGGGTGTAGTTCGTTGTTAAAAAAGCATAGTGTCATATTATTTGCAACTATGCATTCATTTATTTTATTAGCGAAACATACGGATCGATTAAAAAATCATTGTAGTTCGTTGTTAAAAAAAATCATTGAAGTTACTTAGGTGACCAAACATTCAGTAAATAATTCCCTAATTTCTCGTTTCAGCCATTCAAAGAAAAT
This sequence comes from Coptis chinensis, assembly GCF_015680905.1. Taxonomy (NCBI): domain Eukaryota; kingdom Viridiplantae; phylum Streptophyta; class Magnoliopsida; order Ranunculales; family Ranunculaceae; genus Coptis; species Coptis chinensis. The sequence goes on along the minus strand of NC_141458.1, from coordinate 115,805,792 downwards.
GTGAAGACTAGTTGGAGCAGACTGAGGAAATTTTTTGCAGCAGTTAGTCGGGCTCTTCCATTAAAATGGAACGCGATCATTACCAGTTTTCACTCCACTGATATACTAATAACAAGTTGCGCAAAGGCATACAGAAATGCATGTATATTGTACTTGCCTTCGCAGTAGCTGGATACTGTATCTTAATGTTAGAACTTAGAACCCATTCTGAGGAAGATATAGTTATATAATAATACTTTATTGTAAAAACAATCTTCTTTGCCGTCAAGGAAGCGCTTGCTCATGAACTGTTCAGTGACTACTTTCAGGTTGGTTTCAGTTGCCCAGTAATTTGTGGCTCCTGTGACCATTTGGAGTAAGTTTGTTTTGGTTCTCTTCAAATGATTAGTGGACTAAGGCGTGTGCTTAGTTTGCTTGTTTAACAATACATGCCCAGATAGTCAGATACTACAGATTCCTATTTGTACCTTCAAAGTTTTCAACCAAAAGGTTCAAACCCACCAAATTAATGAATAAGCTTCCGGAAATTGAACACGTTTTGTTTCATAGACCTGGATATGATTTTACTTGTGCTTCTGTCAGACATTCAAAGTGCATTACCGCCCATGTAATTGTAAAGGTTAGGTGGCTATGGGTTCTAATCTCTAGCGGCACCCCCGCAATGAATAACTCTGTTGACAAAGGCTTGCACAATCACAAAACTAAACAGAGTGGGCAGAAGGGATATCAGGATCACTCGCATTCTCCAATGTCCCCCATAACTAATCAGTGGGCATATGACTGGTGTACCTGCTGCATACCCCCTAACCCTATCAAAGAGGAATGAATTACAGCAACAGCAAAATAAGCACACAAAGCCACAAAGGAAAGTATAGAATTATCAAAGTGAGAATGGACTGCCATAAATGGCCAGCCAGCCAGCCACAAAAGGACTGGCAAAATGGCTCCTCAAACTAAGCAACAAACACCAGTTACATACCTTAAACCTTTATTGACACAGCATACAAATAACATTGGTCGTGTTTGGATGGAGGCATGGAAAGATAGATCTGTCAACGCGGGCTTCAGCTATCCTCAATCTCAGGAAAAATTTTATATATGTGATTCCCCTTCTTCACTCTATCTTCTCTCTTGCCTACAAAAATAGCATGACAATTCATTTCACTCCTATCAGTCTGATATTCTCATCTCGACTCCAAGGATGTCCTTCACAGTCTCGTATGTCACAAATGCAATCGCTATGGATGGAACCACCTGAAGAAGATAACTCAAAATTAGAATTTCATCACTTTAACAATAAAATGATATTAATAATAATAATAATATTTTCGATACTGATTGGTTCAAAACAGATTGGTTTCTTACGATTTATAATGGAACACTTAAAAACAACTATTTCTTACTTTGTGGGTACCCCAAACTTTAACCACAATCAAATGGTAGCACTAAAGTTACCATCTGAGCAACAGGTTTAGCCTATGTTTCTACACTTAATTGTACAAAGAGCCACTAATAAGAACGATGCATGAGGTAAGATGAATGATGTGCTAGCAATTTATCAGCCTATGTGGACAACCACCACAAGACTCTGGTCTATACAACTATTCAATTGGGAGAAGGAATCAACTATTTTCAAAACAAATGATAGATAGTGGTACTACCATAAGAAACGGTACAATAACAAATGATAGTAGCAAAGTCGGTAAAACCTTTGGGTGAAAGGGTGATGATACCAGAGGTCTGGGGATTGAACCCCACCAGCATCAAAGAGTTACTAATCTCATTTAAAACAGGCTTGCCAATAAAAAAAAAAATACCATAAGAAACATGAGCAAGGTTTCCCTTTTGTGAGTTGGAGCAACACTTCCAGTAGTAAGACCATCTGGCAACTCTAAGTACATGGCATTATATCTCTCTCTGAACATTCTAACACAATCAAATAGAGTGAACGCTTACGACTTGGGAATACATAATAGGGAAAGACCAGGTGGCAGGTCCAACCTGCAGTATGCATGCACTACTAATGTCGGACCGGCCAGACTTGGCTCGTCAAGAATCCACAATAAATGTTATACCAAACCTATGTCACATGTGCACGGAGTGCAACCCACAGGTCAGCCATTCATCTTTGTTTATTTATATCCTTCATTCTCCAAACAATGTACCACTAATTAAAGGAATATAGGAGCCAACTATGCAATGGTGAGTCATGTAGATTGTAGAAGCACAGTAGGAATGAATTAACTACGGTCATGGATACTGACCTTTACTGAATTTGGAACCAAACCCTTGTACAACGCTCCAAAACCCTCATGTCGAACAGTTTTCCTGAACGCATCAATCATTCCAGTATACTCTAGTGGCGCTTTACTCCTCCCATCCCCAGTTAAAACTGAAGAAGCATTGTTCCATCCCACCATCTGCATTCTCCGGCGAATAACATCGAGAGGGTAAGCAACTGTCTGGCCAACAGTTCCTGCAGCAGCCCCACATGCAAGCCTTGTTGGGACACTCAATTCGGTGTCTTGAACTAGCCCAAATGGTCTAGACTTGATCAACCAGTCCTTTAGAGACTCGTATACAGCAAAGTTGAGCCCAACATACGGGACCTGTAAACACCAAAACCAAGTAAATTACACAGGGCACTCTGCATACTTTGGTGAGATGCACAGTAAATATTTTGAGCTCAAAATGTCAACTCTGTTTCTTGCTTAATATAGTGTCCAAGGTTGACCTTCAGATATAGTGCCAAAGACTGGGATAAAGTGAAGAAAGAATTTTAAGCACAGACAATTGATCATACAGATTTAGCATCACAAAATTATAACCAAAGAGAAACTGGAATCTCAGAAACTGTACAGTGAGTTTCATTATATCCTATGTTACATGGACACACCATATTTCAAAAATAATCTGTGTCGGATACATATCCACGGACACATATCCAGATATACCTTAGACACACACTCGGACCTTTATTAGGGTGTGTTTGATATACCTTAAAGTTTTTTCCATATTTTTTAAAGCGTTTGTTTACCCATGGAAAAGAAATGGGTTTTTCCATATGGAAACAAATGGAAAAGGTTTTGTGTCTTTAGCTAACCCCGAAAATTTTGTATCCGGGACTTACTACTAATAATAAACAATTATTCCTTTCCATAGCAATGTAACTTATGATGGAAACAAGCTATGGAAAGGGAAAATAAGAGTTTCCACCTTTTCCAATTTTTAAAGGTTTACCCATGATTATACCACAAGAAAACAAACAATAGAGAATCTTCTGCTTGCTGAGAATTCTTTCACTACATCCTTTGATAATTAATTATAACTTCATTCCTACTTGAGAGTGCCTTGAATGCTCAGCAAGGACAAATAATCAAGAGCCCAATACGGCAATACACAAGTCGCTTGATAAGAAGCATTTTTTATGTACTTCCAACAAGTAACAACTGTACTGATAATGTATGAACATTAAGTCCTGGCTACTACAAACCGTTTCTCAGTTATGGAAAAAATATGGAATATCATATGCAAACCTTAGGTACTTCCCCAAGCTGCTTCTCTTATGCAACTATTTGAGACGCAAATGACAACAACAGATAAAAACCTAAGGAAAGGGAAGAGGGGGGAGGGCTAGTTCAGTGCCCATGTAGTTCATCTAATAATAAAAAATATGAGAAATCACTATAATTTTGAAATATTGAACTTTTCATCACATAGAATAATTGCCAATTGGAGATCAGATTTTCTATAGTATATAAAGACTTTGATTGTTTATTATTGTCACTGAGTTAGCAAACTATCTATTTTCACACACATAAATGTACTTACAACTCCAATAACTGAAGGAAGCCAGCCTTTATAAAGTGCCCTCGGGCCTTCTTCCCGGAGAACAGTTGATAGAGCATGGAACATGCCCCTATACTGGTAAGGGGATTTCTCTGTCTGTACAAAGAGGGAAATGAATGTAAACATTAAAGTTTATGATGAAATCTGAAAAAAGAAAAAATAGTTAAAATTTTCATACACACAGGGACATAGAGATTTCAATAGATGCATGAAAGTCATAATTCATTACCTGTACAGTGAGTCTACCCCGCACCATGTCCATTGGGTAAGTAGCTGACATGGCAATGATTCCAGCACATTGCTCCAGCTCCAAGACGTAACAGAGGAGTTAAGGATGCATCTTCTGCAAAAGATAAGAACCAGCCAGAAAATTGAGATCTTCCCTCTCCGTTTCTATGCTATTTCATATCTAGCTGAATCTCGATATAAATTCATCAAATGATGTTACAACAATCAGAATATGGAGAACATGGGGATCACAACAAAATTTTGAAGAGAAAAAACCCCAAATTCATCACATTGTACTGCCCAGTTGTGTACAAGATCCACTTAGTCAGATTTATTTAGGATAATAGCAAAGAACATTTCCAATCAAATTGACTAAATAAAATCCAAGTGGAATGCACAAGGCCACTGCAAAGTTTCAAAAAAAGTTACAAATCTGAACAATGTCAATATAAGCAGTAACGGGTCGTCTTCACACCGGCACATCAAAACGCTATAAATACGGGATCCAGTATGAAGAATGACAAAGTAGTTTGGAGGACCATCACTTTTCCTATAAATTCTGTCTTCCTAAAAAGGGAGGTTGAGTCAGGGAAAAACCTTGTGTTGAGAACAACTTTATTCCATTACTTATAGAAGCTCCAGATTGATTAATTTCAATCCATATTTTACATGTCTTAATAACCAGTTTTTGAATTTTGGTGGGAATGATTTTCATGACAATGACAATATCATATTCAAAAAGGTGAATCCAATACTCATGATTATTAAGAAGTGTCTCCGTGAGTGAATTTAGTAATGTGCATATGCATAACCACTGGCTTCTCTGTGGGACATACCATTTCCAGGTTGTTGACGATAAAGCCACAGAATCCCCCTGTTGTAAATAATGAAGTATCGTGAGAAAAACAAATTAAACAATTGAAAAGTGATTGCTATCAACATGAAAAGCAAACAGAATGTCAACATCAGTAATGCTAATGCAATAAATAGGCAAGAGGAAAAACCTGGAAGCTTCCTCATAGCTGAAGAATTTGACAGCCGAGTTTGGAACAATACGTGCACAGTTAGTACCATTGCCCTTGAATAGTCCTCGAAAACCCTCAGATCTCCATATATACTTCAAGCCTTGAATTGTTCCATTGTACTTAATACTGTGAGGATTTTGAACCTGCAAGTTTCAAATTTTAGATTAACCCAATTTATAAGAATGGAGAAAGGAGATTCTGTTATTTCATTTAAAATAAGTAGATTTAAGCTACAACTGATGTAAGCTGATTTGTTATATGAAAGGAGATAATAAGTCCGTCTAAGGATAACATTTTATTGTAAAGAAATTCCAGGGTAAGGAAAATGTAACGTATTGAACACCTTATACAAGTTGGCTAGACCCTATCTTAACCTGACCATTATTATCAAGATATGCACAAACACTTTTGGATCAACAAGACTTAGCCCCATCCTATACGAAAGATGGAACCTTTGTTTTGAAAACAGGTCAAATCAACAGCCACTCACAATGTCCCAATCATGTAGTAATGGTACCATAATATAGCTTAGTGATCAAATTAAAAAGAGACAAAGACATAAGCCATAAATAAGTTAGTGGAGGATAGGCTTTCAGATAAACATAAATAAGTTTGTTACCTGAAGCAAAATCTTTAGCCGTTCCAACGGAGCAACGGCAGTTCGAGATCTACATAAGAATTGACTGAGATTAGCTTGGGGAAAAAAACATACTCACGAAACAGAGTATAGCCAAAAGCTCAACTCACACACTAAACATGATCGACTACCCAGTTCAAGGATTATAAAAGCATAATTATTTACACAATCAAGTCTCACATCCTAGTGAGACTGTACAGTAAAAATTACTAAACCCTAACCTAACTAGGGTTTAGCAAAACAAATGATTCATAAAAAAAGTAGTTTGATGAAAAGGGTAAAAAAATATTACAATCCACCGGCAACTCCACCAGCAACGAGAGACTTGCAGATACTGAAGATCGCATGACCAGGAGCTTTAACTCCTTCTCTTGCTAACTTCGCCTCTTCAGCAAGATTAACTACAATCTTCGATACTGCTGATTCATCTTCAGACGCCATTTAAATAAAAATTTCTAACTACTCTCTGATCAGTATCTCGAGGCAGATAAACGACAGAAGAGAGATCTCTGCATTTGTTTGCTGTTTGTGTTATGTTGAGTTATTAGGAAACGGAAACCTAATAGATGGGTTTGTGTCGGCCGTTTAGAGATTCGAAACTACTTTTGTACTCCAGAAGCATGATTGGATAAGAGTGCGTGATCCATACCATAATAAGAAGCCCGCGCACTTTGTTAGTTGGGTCAGTTTGTTAGTGACTACTCACTCACTCCTTCATTCTTGGATCTCACTCCTTCATACTTGTTGTTGCCCATTTGTCAAACCTTGTTTTCGTTTAAAAGTCACACAAATACTCATTTTTTACATTCCCACTACATTTTTGTCAAGCTAGTCTATAATTTTTGCAAATAAATTGAAACTTTTAACCGATATATATCGCATAATGGGCTGGTAATGGATTCCTTTCGAGATTCAATTCAGTAGATGAATCATGATTCATGAATAAGCCTAGTTTTGGGCTTTTGGCGGCCTTGCAGAATTCATACTCAAGTCATCCCGAGCCACTCATTAGTAAACTGAATATAATGGTTTTATCATTTACTTGCACAGTTGCACCCGTGGGCATCAATCGTCGTACTAAATACGACAAAATGTTCATCTGAAATGTTATTCCAAAATGAAGAAATGTACTAAATTGAAGTGACCAAGCACAAACATACACTCAATTGTTTATTTGTTTTCACACGGACTTAAAAGGATCAGTAGGGCGTACACCAGTACATGCTATCATGCTTTACATTTTACTCTATATATTTTTTTTAGAGCGCAAACCACTTTAAATTTGCAATAAAATTTCATTTTACCTATCCGGTCCATATCAGGCACCAAATTGCTGATGTGTCCTATTTTATGTCTACATGTTTTTAGTCTAGCTAGAACTAAGTGCTCTTGATCGATTTAACTTAGGTAAGAGTCCTGATGAGGAGAGATCATTCTCTTTTACATTTAGAGTGCACCTTTTTACAACCGTCCTAAATAAATGGGTTCTATCTCAAGCAGCCAAAACATTTTGACGGGCCTCTCTCTCCCTCTCCTGTTTTGCAAACTCTCATCAAAAGTCAAAACCACTTCTCCTCTCTCTGTATATATTGTTTAACCCATGGTGGGCAAGGCAAAAATTCAACTACATTACTACACTAGGGACAAAGTAAAGAGGAGCCACACACTAAAACCCAAAGAATAATAGAAATTTAAAATTTGTGTCAACAAAATTGTATGTTCTCACCTGCATTGTCGGTCTATATGTTTTGTATAAGTGTCTCAAACAATAATATAACTATAACTTCCATCACACATAAATGAGGAATTAGTACTTCCATCATCAAAAAAGAACTAAAAGAGAACACTTGATAATTTTGGAGGGAATATAAGTTTTTTCCTCTCTTGTTTTGGGTTTGCCTAGTATGAATTTTATTTTAGTTGTAAAATCCACCCGAGATTTGAGCTATATTTTTGGATGACTATAATTAAAGTGTGCTCTAATTCAAGGAGAGAATGGTGTGATATTTCCTTATCAGTTGTCTTTAACTTAGTGGCATGGCCACTCACTAGTATCTACGAAAGCTACTTGTTTATTTTTCCTATTCTACACGATATTTTATCTATTCTACATGCTTATCAGATTGTTTTTTTATGAATCTACTGACTATTCTTTGGAGTTTCATTAATGTGTCATACTCATAGGTCCTGATGATTCAAAACTTAAAACCTTACAAAAATGAGTTTTTCACCTCAGTAGGGAATATTGTGTCATATGGTGTGAATTGTGATTGAGTCCTTCACAATGATAAATTATGCATCTATAAATCTTATTTGTTAGAGTCGAGGATTATCCAAATACAATAGTGATTTTATTTTGATCAGGATGTGCTTGTTTAATTTGGTTGTAAAACTTTTCATGGAGAACAAAGTAATTCTAAACTAAAAGCATACTCAATCTATTATAAGTTTTTCAACATTAGAAAACCTAACAAAAAGAAAGTACGTAAATTCCGAATAACACGAGTTTTCCATGTACTTGTCTTTTAATATGGATCATGTATTGGGCACTCATTAAATTGGATTGGGCAACCCCAAAAAAAAATATTACAAGTTTGTCATCAAAGCCCAAGCCCAACAACTAATCCAATCGGTCTCGCCATAACAAAACCATCTGGTCGTTTGAGTGTACACTCAAACGGTCTCGTCATGTAGTTTGAACGTACACTCAAACAACCTCACCATGTAGTTTAAGTGTACGATCTCGCCATGTAGTTTGAATGTACACTCAAACGACCTCACTATGTAGTTTGAGAGTACACTAAAACGACCTCACCATGTAGTTTAAGTGTACACTCCAGTGGTTTGCGCGTGTCATTTGAGACAAAACTCTTGATTTTTAGCTAGACGATATGACGGGGTCGTTTGGGCAGTCTCTAGGACGACATGACGAAGTTATTTGGGGACTCTCTTGGGTGACATAGCTGGGTCGTTTGGACTTAAAAAATTCGGTTTGTTTGTCACGATGTTCATTTTAAAAATCAACTTCCACTTAATCAACTCAAACTCGAAACGACTTCATCAAGTTTGGGAAAATTCGAACTCAAGTTTAATCAACCCAATCTTCCACCCAAACTCCAAAAAAACATCAAGTTTGAAATCATCAAATTTAATCAACCCAATCTTCCACCCCGATCAAATTTAATCAATCCAATCTTCCATAATCAATCCAATCTTCCACCCCGATCAAATTTAATCAATCCAATCTTCCACCCAATTAAATTTAATCAACCTAACCAAGTTTGAGTATATACTCAAATGGGACATGACTCGAATTAGGTGAAGTCGCCAACTTCAATTTCCATTGTTGATTCAGAACTCAACACTCGAAGTGTTCACACTCAAAGTATGAACACGACAGAAAACTCGAATATAATCCCTTGTTTATTCATAAAATAAATGAATTATTAATCTCTCACTGTAAAAATAAAAAATAACTCTGCTAGACCAAATTATAATATTGAAGGCCTCCAAATCGATTTCACTTCCACATATATATTTGATACATGGTCATTCATTAAACAAACATAATTAAATTCACTCATTAAACATAATCCATAAAAATGATAATAAAAAATAAAAAAAAAAAAAAAAACTAACTTCAGTTCGAACCCTCGCCAGGTTGCGTCTTCTTTGATTTACTCTTTCGCCGTGATTCACAATGTCATTTCTATCAACTGCGCTTCTAACTCTGTGGCTCTATCATGTAACTTTTTCTTTTCTTTTCGCCCGATCACCAAATAATGATAGTACTCATCGGGGTCATAAACAAGTCACACATCCCATGCATAATTAGTTGTGACTCGACATATCGCGTCCTAAGTGTAGCCTACAAAAAAAAAAACTTTAGGAAAAATCATCACTTTAAACCAAATATAATTTGAGTTTCAAAATAAACCAAATATTAATCTCATATAGAGTGTCAAAATCCGAGATAAGGTTCAGAAGATAACTTTGATCAATGTGAGGTATATGTATGATGACATACATTCCCTGAGATGTAACCATGTCATAGCTCCATGCACCACAAGAAATTCGAGATAACTCGATGGCTAAAAGTTGAGATGAAGAGTATGGCTTAGCAGGGTGTAAGATACGCAAATCACTTCTAATAATCTTTTGTCCTAGAAAGTCCATGTTAACAGGCAATATAAGATCCCTTGAGATGCGATCCTAGTAATTGTTGTAGTCATCATTCAAATCTAAATAGAGTGAAGCTTGTGGCCACAAGTCTTCATTATTTATAAGGTAGAACCTCCACTGACTAACTCTTCCCAATGTGTACATATTATATGGAAAAGAGTGGGATGAAAGGTGTCTCAACGATTTGGTGCCAACACCTATCACCCATTTACCATAAGATGATACCTCTAAACTCAAAGACGAGCACTATACCAAAATAGGATATCCTTAACGGTGCAGGACCATTACTAAAAACATTTGTAACGTTTTTTATCCATAAATGTTTGGGCATTATTAATTTGTTAAGTTATTTACTTACGTTTTATTACCGTTACAAATTATTTTTAGTAACGGTTTTTCAATGTGACTAAAATTATTTACTAACGGTTTTTCAGCCTCAATTGGGGCCATTATTTGCAAAAACAATAACCGTTTCCTTTAGTTTCTAACGGTTTTTTAGCATAGTTTAAGTAAAGTGAGAAGTTAGTAACGGTTTGTTTTGTGTGGAATGTGTTACTGATTAAATCCTTTACTAGCGTTTTTTTCATCCACTGCTAACGTTTTTTCAACTTTTTAAGTGTAAGTAAATGAAGAGATCAGTAACATTTTTTTGCCGTTACGAAACAATTGCATATTAAAAAAAAAAAAAAACTTTCTCCTACCACCCATTGAGCACCTTCACATGCATAAAATGCTCCCACTTTTTTTGAAAATTCCACAAAAGTTATCACTAGACAAAAAACCTCACAAGTACATCCAATAAAGTAATTCATTATATTTCTACAAATCACAACAAAAAAGTCATACATAAACATTTGATGCACCACAAGGAAATAAACATTTCTTCAAAACCAATAAGATTTGTCAGGGAGCTCATCCTCATCTTCTTCAACTATCTACGCCTTGACAATCCATGAATCTTTAATCCTAATAATAACTAAAATTAAAATGTATAAGACATAGACAAAATGAAAGAAACATCCATACCTGAATTGAGTCGATGCTAATTTCAAGTATTATCCAAGTACCTCAAAAACTTTGTAGCTAAGTAGTCAGATATATCAATATGAACACAATACACTTGCTAAACAGGTGCCTTATACTAGTATGACTAGCTAGCATAAGGCCACTAACCTATTAATACAAGTACATATTAGTACACGATTTTAAATCATGCAAAATAACTAGATCAATATTTAAAATCAGGAGAAATACATATAACATTAAAACTTGTAAGGCAGCACAACTATAACCACGACGAAATAGATATAAGATGCACTACACCTAAATAGAATATCCGTAAACTATTCAATTTGTTACCTAACTATATACGTATACCACGGTGACTATTAAAAAGCTAAGTCTTACCTGAACGATTAAATTGCAAGGAGTTTTGATCGGAGAGCGACCAAAAAATAAATTAGCAAGCTCATCAACCTTAGGACGTAACACAGTTGCAAATATTGAATTAGGTGGTTACTACAAAGTATTAATTTCATGAAGCAATGTAACAAAAGCTTCTTACCCCGTCCTTACGCGATAAAGAGTAACAAAGAAGACTATCTAGTGTTCACCTTCGTATTTGTTTTTTTTTCTGATGACAATGGGAGCAAAGAGAAGTGGTTAATAAAAAGTTAGATGGTGGAGAAGAATATAATCCAATGTGTGAGACAGTGGTGAATGGTGATTATTTGTTTTTTGGTTTTTTATTGGTAGGGGTAGGATGCATGTGAAGTAGATAGGGACGAGTTTTTCAAATAGTTTTAATTGCCTAGAACTATGCATTGTGTCGTCACTGTGGAATTATTTGTTTATAGATAAGTAACTGTTGAATGATCTGACATTTGTTGCACAGTGGAAATCATGTTGTGTTTTATTGTATAGATGGTCAAATATTCCAAATGGAATAAGAGGTTGGCCGGTTGTTTTACCAACACATAGAATTGTTGTTGGATATTCGAGGGGCTGTCTTATACCCCTTTTCTTTCCTGTGTGAATTTTATATGTTCTTCAAGTTGGACAAACGTTTTTGACAATATGAGCAAAAACCAAAAGTGGTACCTATATTATTTTTGTACCTTAAACATTTTTCATTTTTTGCTGATATATTTGCATCTGTATTCTTTCTTATTAAACTTTTTTGATGCAGTCGTTTTTATGCACATGTTAATGTAAGTGGACAGTTCTATTTTGGATAAGGGTGGAATTCGAGATAAACAAGCCGAGTTTTACCATGCGCAAGCTCAGCTCGCTAATTACACGAGCTTTAAATTAAGCTCGAGCTCGACTTATATAGTTAAACGAGCGAGCTCGAGCCGAGCTTAAATGAGCCAAGCTCAAGCCGCTCGGTTATTTTACACTATAAATATGCTATTTGAACTAAGCGAGTCGAGCTTTATCGAACTCATTTGTTACACGAGCTTTAATTTGAGCTCGATATCGTCTCATATAGTTAAACGAGCTGAGCTTTGATCCCTCGGCTCAAATTCCACCCTTAATTTTGGAAGCAAATATTGAAATAATAGTATACCGCACAAAGATGGTTCCTAATCCAGCATTTATATGTGTTTGCAATTAGGTATGTAGTTACAGTTAAATAAGGCTACCTGTTTGCTATGTTGAGAATGACCTTCGACTCAAATTTATAATAAACAATTGTAATTTTTTTTTTTCACTTTCTTATTTTAATAGATCTCCATGGTTCTGCCTGTAGAACCACATAATTGATGTAGTTAGATTATTTCAGTAGTCACTTTCTAAACAATTGATCATATCTTACAAATCTTGTATGTAATTATGTTCATACTCTTTATCTCTCTCCTTTTAAAGAACGCGCTCCCAGTTACAGTAGAATTCATACGTCGTTTTTTTTTCCCATTTTGCCATCGCCAAACACTATTATTACAACCTATGCCATCTAAAATTTCGACAATTTCATCGGAAATTCTGAACAAATTTTTACACTATTATTACAACCTATGCCACAACCTATGCCATCCAAACTTTCGATAATTTCATCTGAAATTTTGACAATTTCATCAGAAATTATGGATAAATTTTCAGAAATTATTATTTTTTTGTTTTTTTTTTGTTTTAAAATTTATCCCGACAAATTTAACATATGTAGTCTAAATTAGTGGGTTAGTGATATAATTAGCAATTCGTAATATGACAAAAATTCAATACGGAAAATATTTGAATAAAAATTCGAGCTTCGATAAGAATTCGTTTTTTCAATTCGGATTAAAAAAAACGGAAATGGCAAAAGTTCGGATTCGTAAGTAATTCGAGTATAATACGAAGCTAAAAATAAAAAAATACGATAAAATTTGACAACATATTCAGCAAACTTACAGTGACAATACGAATAATTCGCAAATAATTCGCGAATTAATGATTTCTTGCCAAATTAATAAATTATTCCGTATCATTGAAAAATACGACATTTTTAAACGTTTTCCAAATTAAACGAAGTTTTCCGAATTAAATGAATAACTCGCCGAATTGCTAACTATGGTTAGTGGGACCTCCTTACATCTAGAGCAACAAATCGGGTTAGGAATTTAAAATTTTAATAATCAATTCAAATTTGAATTTGGAATCGGAGTTTTTTATTAACCCGATTGATTTCGATTTCGGATAGATAGCATAAAATAAGTGTGAGAAACAACATACGCATCACGCGTGCTAAAATAGGTTTTACGCTTATCTAGCGTGCTTAAAATGCTAATTTCTTTAATACACAAGTTATATTTGTGCATTTTTAATGGTGGAAAATAACCATTATTCATGGGTGCCAATCCTATTAATTGGGTGTAAATACCATGACCCATACTTTTATCCTTATAAAGAACGATAATGTACTGCGCTGCACAGTGTTCCAGTATAAAATATATTTTCTATCAGTATCTTTCTTTCCTATTGGTTTACCCAGTAAACACAATGACGATTGCGATGAAGTGGTGTTTGAGAGTGACCTCAAATTCGTCTCTCTCCCTGTGTGGTGGTGAGCGTGGTGACGTTGCCTCAGGAATCTCGTTTAATCCGAGATTTTGAACTTTAAAAATAAAAAAAAAATAAAAATAAAAATACCGCCGACATCTCAAGCAGAATTCCCACTATAATAAAGCTCTCTCTCTCCAATCTCTATATATAAATATATTCGTATATAGCCTGTGCGGCTGTGCCTAAAACACTGTTACAAATTTTACAAATTAAACCCTAACCAATCGAATGATAAAAATTCAGTCCACAAAGTATTTATTATTGACTAAATCAATAATAATTCAGTACTCTTTCAAATTAACATTATAAACTGTATATATTTTATAAGACTTTGGATCTATCCTGTTACAATTTATAAAATACAATAGTAGTCACAAACTCACAATATGGCCCTATAGGCCCATATCAAACCTTTATATTAGATAGAAGATATCGTAGTGGCACTTCACTAACCTAATATTGGTTAGTTTTCTCTTTCATCTTTTTCATATCATATATAGTGCTATTTGGTCAAGTACTTTGTTTCGGATCTTTTTAAGTACTTTGAAGGTCACTAAAAAGAAAAAGAAAAAGTCTTCGGAATTGATTAAGTCCTGCTAAAACTTAAAAGTAAGCAGAGAAGAAAGTTTGAACAAATGTCATTTTACTTGGATCATCCATACAAGCTTTGCCTCGTGTCAAACGTGGATAGTATTGGTTTAAAAAAAAATTATTTTTATTATCATATCTTGGTGAAATGAAGAATGAACAGTATCATATATATTTTTTAGTTATAAATATAAGAGTTCAGTTTCAATGTCTTCAAGTACTTGAGTTTTTGTGAATATAAAGTGGGTTTGTTTCTTTGCTTTTTCAGATAAAGTCTACATCTTTCACTTCCATTCCTAACTTTTAAGTAGTCTCTGGTATGTAAACTTCACTGTTCTTTTGAATTTCAATTGATTATGTTTACTCAAATAGCCGGCAAATCTTCTTTTGTTGATTTTGATTCTATGAATATGAATGACTGAAAGGGTGCAACTAAATATATTCTCTGCCTTTTTATTTTCGTCTGTTGCGTATTGAATCGGGTTGAAGCTGGTGTCATAGTTTTTCAGTGGCATTCTTTTTCGGCGAAAAATAGGGGGGGTGGTTTGATTTGCATGACACTTATAAATTTTTTGATCACACACAATTCATTTTCATTTTGAAGAGTTTGGGTGGCAGAGGTTTCTACATCTTAAATTTTGTTGTTAAAATTTTGAATCGTTGACTTTAGTAGCTAAGCAGTCTTTGACATTGTAGCAGGTGAGTATCAGCTACCTTTAACATGTTGGAGAAAATGGAGGATAATATTATGAACTGTGTGATAGAAGAATTTGAAGCAGTGACACAAGATGCTGGGGCAGTTCAGAGAGAAACTCTTAGGAAGATTTTGGAAGAGAATGGTAACGCAGAATATTTGGTTGAGTTGGGACTCAATGGAAGAACAGACCCCGAGAGTTTTAAAGCTTGTGTACCATTGGTTACTCACAAAGATTTGGAACCTTATATTCTGAGAATCGCTGATGGTGACACCTCTCCTATACTCACTGGAAAGCCAATACCAGCTATATCATTAAGGTTTTTCATTTATTGTTTTTCTGTATTTCAATTTCTTACTTTTTCTTTTCTATGTTTTTTTTTTTTTTCTTATATATTTTGAACCCTGTTTCTTCCAGTTCTGGCACTACACAAGGGAAGCCCAAGTTTGTTCCCTTCAATGAGGAGTTAGTGAAGTCAACAATGCAGATTTTTCGGACCTCCTACGCTTTTAGAAATAGGTAGAGACCATATAGCTTTTCATTTTTTATCTTTATTTAATTTTTACAAGCCGTTTTAGTTTCTTCTTTGAAACATTTTTCCTTTTCTCCCATTCTTTTTGAGGTAGCATTGGTAAGAAGTACTGAATTTTGCATCTTTAGAGACAAATTACTAGTCCAACAAGCTGACATGCAGCAGTGAAAGCCAAACTTTTAACGCTAATTCCTTTTACAGTAAACATTTTTTATCTAGATGTTATTCCAATTTGGTTCACTAACATTTTTTACTACTATCTCTTTCTGCCCTCTCCTCTGTTTCTTTCGAACTTGCACATCTCCAGATTTTTCTCTTCTCTTTTGTTTAGTTTTTACGGTTAATAAAAAAGAATAGATAATTGTAATTCTCATTTGTATTTATTCATACGGCATTGATGAGTGGATGATAATGGAATCTAATTTAATTATATGATTTGTTTCTGCCATTTTCTGTTGTATACATCAGGATACAAGATCTTATGGTTAGTCTGCTCATATTGATTATTGAATAGGTGTGCAGGATATGAGTAGTGTCCACATTTTTTTGTAAAAGGCATTTTTTAAAAGGATTACTACTACTGATCCAAAGAAAAAAAGAATCAAGAATTTGTTTTTCTAAATTCCCATGACACAAAAAGTGAGTATAAATTCTGTTCCCATTTTTGCTATTTTGCTTCTCATAGCTTATGCAAAACTGTTATGCAGAGAATTTCCTCTTGGGAATGGCAAAGCGCTACAATTTATTTATGGCAGCAAGCAGTTTGAAACAAATGGAGGTCTGGCAGCTGGCACTGCCACTACAAACGTGTATCGAAGCTCACAGTTCAAGAACACAATGAAGGAAACCCAATCCCAATGTTGTAGTCCAGATGAAGTTATATTTGGCCCAGACTTCCACCAGTCTTTATATTGTCATCTCCTTTGTGGGCTCATCTTCAGGGATGAAGTTCAATTTGTATTTTCCACTTTTGCTCACAGCATTGTTCACGCATTTCGGACCTTTGAACAAGTATGGGAAGAACTCTGTATGGACATTCGAGAAGGAGTCCTCACTGACCGAGTCACAGCTCCATCCATTAGAGCTGCTATGTCAACACTTCTCAAGCCAGACCCCGAACTGGCAGATGTTATACATGAAAAATGCATGGGATCAACTAACTGGTATGGATTGATACCACAGCTTTTTCCCAATGCTAAGTATGTCTATGGGATCATGACTGGGTCCATGGAGCCGTACTTGAAGAAACTAAGACATTATGCTGGGGTGCTCCCGCTCTTATGCGCAGACTACGGGGCTTCCGAAGGGTGGATTGCAGCAAACATAAATCCTAGGTTGCCTCCTGAGTCGGCTACCTTTGCAGTGCTTCCAGATATTGGGTATTTCGAGTTTATTCCTCTTAGGGGAAAAACCGAGGATCAGGAACTGGACAAGAACACATCTACTCGCCTCTATGCAGAGTTGGAGCCAGTTGGTCTGACCGAAGTTGAGGTTGGAGAAGAGTATGAGATTGTACTCACCAGTTTCGCAGGTATAAAAACCTTTTCACATGATCTCGTAAAAAAATTACTTTTACGCCTTTTCCTTCGCACGCATGTTAATTTGGCTAGTCGATGCTACAGTGCAATAGGTTTTATTAGTCGTTCCAAAAGAATTTTTTTTAGTAAACAAGCTTTCTTTTGCCCATACATGTGTTTGATATGGAAGCCAAACAGTAAGAACAATTTCCATATGATTCATGATTCTAGTCTCTGTCAGTAATTACTCTGCACCTAAGCTAAGTTACAAACTTGTAGCTGGATTAATTTATAACATGAAATGAGCTGGTCCCTTTAACTTTTACTCTATGACCCATTGTGAGTGGACCCCAACATCTTGGATTCAGAGATACTACATGAGAGGAAGTAGGACATGTGCTTATTCTTGAGTGATTATTCTTTCAAGCATACTGAAATATTGTTCTGCAATATATTTTGTTTAAACCAAGACCTCTCATTTGTTTTACATGGTTAAGAGTCTTCAGTTTTTTATTTTTATAATAGGAATTTATTAGTTTTTTCTCTTTTAATTCTTTTAACTTTTGCTTTAAGTATTACTGGCTAAGCCACGCGCACCTGATAATACGTGTTCCACAATGCCCTTCTGCCTCCTCATACCCTTTTATTTCACGTACTTTTTACTAATGTATGATAAACTAAGTGATAATAATATATCTGTTTTAGTCTGGTTTCTCCAAGTAAATAAGTATGTGTCTTCTTATATAAAATCCGTTATTTCCAAACCGATCTTTCTAAATTGAAAAAATTGGATGTCAAATTACAAGGTAAGTTTTGTGTTTCTTCGAAAAAGATTTCTTGCCTTGTTGACAAATCCTGGTTATTCAAGACTTATGCATTAGCGTGTTAACTCATTGGTCTATTAATTTGATTTTAATTTGGGTGAATTTGATTTCTCACCTTGAAAAGAAAAATTAGACAAGTTAACTTATAGGTATATATGGTTTGCTGATGTAGTCACTTTATCCTCACAATAACAATCTGAGTTAGGTACAGAACCGGGTGACTTGTTTGCAATGGAACAACAACTCAAAATAGAAGGAAAAGCCCAAGATTAATTACATGATTGTTTAAAGATTGAACTAGGTAGTCATTCCTTAAGCAAACTATAGCAAGTAGTTGATGACAAGATGCTTTGATGAGTGTAGACCATTTATGTGATGGAAATCTCCCCCTTAGGAAGCTAAAGCACCGTATCCCTTCGATTGGCCAGTCTGTGAAACACCAGAATTCCCCTAATACAGAAAATTGTAGCGGTTTTTTGTTTAGATCAGAAGAGCACTTTGAATTTTTGGATCAAGAAAGAGAAACATGTATTGCAAGGGTGTTAATGTCATATTGAGTAAAGGTGAGCTTTATTTTGGTCATATTTAATTCTTCTGGGTGACGAGTGACGGCAATGTTTTGGTAGGTTTACTTAAACAAATAGATTAAATTGAATGGTACAAAGTTTTAAAAGTTTATGAAAAGCAACCAAAAATTAGGCGAGATCCTTTTGTGAGAAGTTGAATTATTATACTTGGGAGAATGAGTTGTAAAGTTTTTATAAGGCCATATAAGACAACAACATCATTGTTGTGGTCAGTTTAGATGAGTACACACCTATGCAAACAAAAAACGTAGGTAATGAAGGTTAGTGGGGTATGTTAGGTAATGTAAACTACTGAACTTGTAAATGGTGCCCGAATCCTAAAGTAGTTAAACTCATCTGTGAATCCCATTCCCCCACTGTGCTCCACGTGCATTGGTGAACACTCACACACTTATACACGAAGACGTAAATAGAACATCCATACATGTGTACGTACAAACAGTACATACATAATCACATATACGCTCATAATACCAGAAGTTCTTTGATATATGCATGTATGAACATTTGGATGTATAAACATGCAAGCATAGATCCATATATACATACATAAGTAGATCCATATATCAACATTAACAATTTACTTTAGTATGTGGAATCTATATGCTTCTAGCTGATTTGAGATCAACTTTAAGATCTGATAGACCTCCATCTCCTATTAAACTTGCAGGTCTATACCGTTACAGATTAGCGGATATAGTCAAGGTGATGGGATTCCACAACTCAACACCAGAACTCCAATTTGTATGCAGAAGGAATCTACTATTAACCATAAACATAGACAAAAATACAGAGAAAGATTTGCAGCTATCAGTTGAGGCTGCAAGCAAATTGTTAGTTGATGAGAAGCTTGAAGTTGTTGACTTCACAAGTTATGTCAACTTGTCAGTAGATCCAGGTCACTACGTCATCTTCTGGGAGCTAAGTAGCGAGGCATACGAAGAGGTTTTAACTAAGTGCTGCAATTGTTTGGATCGATCTTTTGTTGATGCTGGGTACGTCAGTTCTCGCAAAGTCAATGCTATAGGTCCACTTGAACTCCGAATTGTCAAGAAGGGAACTTTCCAAAAGATTCTAAATCATTACATGAGTCTCGGTGGTGCTTTTAGCCAGTTCAAGACCCCAAGATTTGTAGGTTCTAACAATATCAGTGTCTTGCAGATCCTGTGCAGTAATGTGGAAAAGACTTATGTTAGTACAGCTTTTAGTTGAAAGGTTGTAAAATTAGACTGTAAATCTGTCGGGTTTTGTATGAACGTTTTGTGTTTAGTAAATGTAATGAATGAAAAGTTAGTTCCTTAGCTTCTTGATGTGTTATGAGAAAGTTATTCTTGTTTGACATTTCGAAGAAGGTGGGTTTTCTGTAGTGGTGCCTATAAAATTTCAATTACATCTTTGATGACCACTACTTGAACTGATACTGACTCAAAACTATCAAACCATCAAAACCATCCTCAATGTGAACGACATGGTCAACGGTTTGTTCCATTTACATGGTAGTTAATCATTTACCATATGATAAGGGTTTTTTCTGTCAATATTTATGATTTGTTTAATTGTAACGTAACGTTAATTATAGGCACATATTTAAACTCAAGTTCTGGAACAAGAAGGCAATTATACGACCTGTAAGACATTATTGATTGATGATCAATCAACCTGTATACCTGTATGATAATACATACAACACATGCTCAGCTGTGGAATAATCTGACAGACAGCAAAGATTGCTGTGGCGGTGATTATAAATAGAACCTGGCCGTAGTTCTTGTTAGTTAACTCGATATCGGTTGCATAGAATAATATGTGATTATATATGACACGGATCATGCATCTAAATATTCAATATAATCAAGAAAGTGAAATTAAAATAAAATATACAGCAACCAGTCATGTATTGTACCGCCTTACTCTCTTGTTGGAGTTACGGGGTGTTTTGTTTTTTCCTACTTATCTCAGTACTTATCAGTTTTTGTAAGTCAAGTTTTCCTACTTACACTTTTAACACTTATAAGTAGCAAAAATATACTAAAAAAATATTTACCACTTATAAGTAGCTGAAAAACAAACACGAACAAAAAAAATAGTCCTGAAAATAAGGGTCCAAAAATCTTTAGGAAAGGAAAAAAAGAGGTGTGGTCCTTTTCCATAGTTTTTGTTGTTTGTTTGCCTACCGAAAGGAAAAACTATGGAAATGGTTTTGAGTCCATGTCCACGGACCTAAAAATTTTAGGGAAAGGAAAGGAAAAAAAAAACAGACACAATTTACTTTCCTTTCCACAAATTCTTTACAAAGACATTAATTTTTAAAACCTGTTTCCATTCCATTCCATCCCATTCCTTTCCTTTCCATAGTGGATCACTTATTTCCTTTTCCTTTCAATTAGTTAAAATTTAACAAACAAACCCCCCCTTATAAAAACTAAAAAACAAAACACCCCGTTAGAAATCATATCCTTTTAAAAGTAGTGTTAAAAGTCATAAAAGTAAAATTTAAAGTCGATAAAGTAAAATTTAAAATAGAAATTTAAAAAATTTAAAGTCGATAAAGTGGAAATTTAAAATCTCCTCTACAGTAAAGTTTAGAGATAAATTTATTGAAATCAAAAATTTTACTTCAACTTTTCTGAAATTTTTTTAATTTTAAAGGATTCATTTTTTTGAAACTTTTTTTCGGCCTAAAAGTTTCAATTCATAATTTTTTTCTTTAAGTCACGTAAGAAGTAAATGTGACAGACCTCCTTCTACAAATCTTTTCAAATAAGAAACATTCATTCCTTGTTAAATAGGCGAATCCTAGCTGAATTAATCAATATATCTTGACGAACTTTAAGAAACAGATCTCTTTCCCACCAAATAGATAATGATGCAGACCGAAATTTTCCTAAAATTTATTATGACCGAGTCTAACTGATTGTGTGAGAAACTAAGAGTACAACCAAAACTGAGACACACCACTGCTCACTGTTGACACACTAGTAAGGTTCCGGCATGCACTTCTGACTTCTGAGCGTACCTAATTGATCGCGATATGATAAAATACAATTAAATGATGGTACTTTCTCAACGCAAGTTTATATGTTAATAACGAGGGCTGTCGTTACATATTAATGGCATTGCATAGACTACAAGATTACGCTCTTATGATTAATGTATAGCGAGCCAAATGATGTATTTGTTTACCAATGTCATATTTATTCTATTACTTATTTACTTGAGGCCACATGTATCACTACCTAAATTCTAAATCCACCAAAACATAATACAAATCTTAGGGAATCTCTATAATAAGATACAATGACTGTTTTTGGCACCTTAATCTCACCTAATATCACCAATAAAACAACAAAACCAGATGAAATAGGAAAACAGAACAAATCTGTGGGTGCTTGTGACTGTCAAAACCAAATGAAGGAACAGAAAGGAGATGGACAAGAAGAAGAAACCATGGCTGTTTGGGACTGTGGGAGCCCATTATATGACGCATTTGAGTTGGCTTCCCTTGGTCATCTCATTGATAGACATTTGATGATCTTACCAAATTCTGTTAAAGGGTCGAAGAGGTGGTCTTGTAATCGAGTTTCCGATGTCACTGATTCAATTTCGCCATCTACATTGAGGTCTCGACAAGCGGTTTTTGCGACGAAGAGTAAAGGAAGTTCGAAGAGGGGATTACTGAGAGAGTTTGTGGGAGAAGACGTTTGGAAAGGGGGTTATAGAGAGGGAAAAAAGAAGCAGGCCAAGAGTATCAAGATTGGTTTTCATTTACTTTGTAGTGGTTGTAAGTTTTGGAAGAAATAGATTGTCAACAAAATTAAACTGTGAGATGTGATGGTGCATCATTCGAACATCTGGTTATGTTCAGTTGTCCACTAGCTCTTACTGTTCCATTGAATATATGTTTCATTTCAACGTAGAGATGAAAACTGAAGAGAGAAACCATATAGAAATTCTATGCTCTCTTTTTTCAGTTTAAAGAAAGTCATAGCTAAATTTGATCAAAGTTGCTATAAGGTAATTGTATGAGCACGATACAACTCACTCTTTCTTTTCCTCTCTTTTTCTTCCTCTTTTTCTCGCACTCACACTATTCCTTTTATATCGACCCCCTCTTTTGTTGGTCGTCCATCTGTCCATATATCTTACAGTCCGACTCCCCTCCATACCTGGGACACCTGCGGTCTAGGGTTCCGCAGTTACAATCCCGTGCTCTCCTTCTCTCTTCAGTATTTTGCACCTTATCCCCTCCACCGCTGACCCCGTCATCTTTTCCACATCATGCTACTACAAATGCCCCTTCTCGACTCCGCGGTCCTGTTAAAGGATCCGGGTCGAACCTTCACCGTTTGTCCTTTCTCGTTCCCTCGCCCTTATCTCTTTTTCATCGATTTGTGTGCGAGGTAAACTATCATCATCACACATGTTCCAGCCGCCCTCGTGTCTCGCGCCCCCACGTGTCTTATCCTGACTGGATTGCCACCCCGACTCCTCGAATTCACCAACTTTCTGCATTTACCTCTTTACCCCTTACTCCTTTTAAACTCTTTCCCTTCTCCCTCTTTCTCATTTCTTTCTTCTACCTCTCTTGCTCTGCCATTATTCTTGCTTTCTTGGTCAGACTCTGTTAGCATGAATTCCACTGTTCTTCCGGCGATTCTACCCCACTTTCGGCACCCTCTTCCAGGCCTATCATCTCTGTCTTTGTTCCCATTGGTACGTTTTCTGGCCTTCTTCTCTTTTTGTTTGAACTGGTTGTTTGGGTTGGTTTATATCTTGCGTCTGTTCCTCTTCCTTTCTGATGTCGACCAGTGAATCCGATGAATCGGGCTCATCTCCGTCCCTTGGGGCATCGTCTCCACTCCCTACATCGTCTGTGGCGGTACCATCCACTTTGGGACGTCAAGGTCCCCCGTTACCTCCACCGTCCCGATGCCGCCGCCCTGATTTAGACTCAATTAGGGTTGCTTATGGCTTCCCTGCCTGTATTGGTCTAGAGCATGTGCCATCAACCACCCATTACCCCCACCTGGTTCCTCGCAAGCCGGGGTGTCTCGTGATCACTGTGGGTCAAATAGTTGCCGGTCTACGGCTTTCCCTCACCCGCCTGGACGTTGAAGTATGTAATCACTTTAATATCCCCCCATGACAAGGCATTGGGAACTTCTGGCAGACAATGTTTGCCGCGAACTCGTACAACAAAGCTGGTGACCCTCATATCACCAGTCGCGATATCATTTCCCATTATTTTCTCAAGAAGAGCACCAAGGACATCGGTGTGGGGTACCAGTCCTTCTGTGTGCGCCCTCAGAAGTCCCCCCTCCTACTCCGCGTCACTACCTCCGACAAGGTGTGGCACCACTACCCTTTATACGTATCGGGGTAGTTTTTGTCTGCGGACATACCTCCAAGAACTGACACTTAACCATCTCGCCTTCATAGCCCGTGGTGAGTATCTTTACTATTCTTATCTCTTCGTCCATCCGTATCGTTATCCACTAACCGCCACATTTCCCCATTTTGTAGGTTGGCGCCAGGATTCCAAATCTCAAATTTACTCTGGCATCTCCTGTCCTGTCTTCCTTTCCGTGATCTTGGTGGATCTTGGTGGTCGGGTTGCCAAATTCTTAGGTATCAACCCTACCACCGCTACTCCCCTATTGCAAGTCCCTGCTCTACAAACTTTCTGCGACTTCTCTGCTCCATTTTATCGTCCCCCTCCTCCCAAAGAAAGGAAACCGCGAGCCTCACCCCCTCCCAGAAAAAGATCTCAAAACCCAGGTCCGCACCGTCATCATTCCCGACCTTCCTCACGGTCACTCAAATCTTGTGAACCCTACCCTTACACTGCTCCTGAAGACATTC
This sequence comes from Coptis chinensis, assembly GCF_015680905.1. Classification (NCBI taxonomy): domain Eukaryota; kingdom Viridiplantae; phylum Streptophyta; class Magnoliopsida; order Ranunculales; family Ranunculaceae; genus Coptis; species Coptis chinensis. The sequence continues at coordinate 115,781,222 of NC_141458.1, read as the reverse complement.
CCTCCTTCCGCTCCATATCCACTTGGGAAGATCAATACACCTCTCCCCTTTCCCCCACTGAAAATATGGATATCCGCAAACAGAAGTTGTTTGACAACGACTCCGACGGGGATGACGATGTCATGGAGATCCCTATTCCTGAGACCAATGTATCTGCCCAAGCTCCACCCACCAAGAGACCGTGGACTTCTACCTCTGCCAAATCCGACCAAGTTACCCAGCAGAACTCTGTCTCTGAAGATCCTGAGCCCATTCCTTCCCAACCCCTCCAATCCGCAGTCCCTTCCTCGCACACTTGTCGTCCTGGCAAAGAACCTTGTCCACTCGAGGCTCCTGCTTCAGATTTGTCCCCTGTGGAAGAATTTCGTCCCGTGTTCAAGGTACGCAACCACAGGTTGACCACCGCCGACTCTGCCCTAGATAATGTGGTCGTCGCCTCCTCACTTTTTTACAATGCTCATCTTCCGAAAGACATCATGTACTCTGATCGGGGTTCGTTCGATCAGCATCGCACGTCATTGTATACCAATTGGGAAAGGGTTTTTTTTTTTTTTTTTTTTTTTTTCAATACCTTTAGCCTTATGATTCTAGGTAAGCTTGGACATTTCTTATATGGTTCGCGGACTCCTCAACGCCAAGAACAAAGTAGTATCCCTTGAGAAAGAACTCTGTGGGCCTAAAGGCTTAAGAAGCGCCTGTGCAGGGCTTCAATCCGATTTGGAAGCCGCCAACCTTGCGAAGACCGGGCCCAAGATGAGCTTGGGTTCGCGGAGTTGACCCACCAAATGCGACATGGAAAAGCCACCGAACGCTGGAACGCATTGAGGGAAGAACTTCTTCAACAACACCAGCGCGACTTGGACGCTCTTGCTCGCCAACATCAAGAATCTGTGGATGCCCTTAAGCAAACACATCAGGCTGACTCCACGGCCTTGCAAAGAATAAACCGGGCCGACATGGCGGCTTTCATACACCACTTTTAAATCATGGCCAACAAGCGAGTAGTACGCAAACTTCAAGAAGAACACTTACGACTCACTCGAGAAGGGAGACTCCTCCCCAAAAGGCCCCACACCACAGAGCTTGATAGAACTGATGTTACACTGGAAGGCGGACAACCCACTGATGTCATCCCCGATCCCCCCAGCCAAGAGGACCCGTCCACTCTAGCAGCTGCTACTAATAACTCCGCACCCCCGGCCATGGACGCAGACTCTGATATCCGGACTCAGGACAACCCCCCAAATGAATAGTTTTAGCTTATCTTCTATGCACCATGCCATATCTGAACTATTGAACTCTTACCAAGTTTACCTTTCCTTTTGTTTTGTAAACACTTGATGTTCGTTTTGTTTCAAAGAATGCTTGTTTTTCGTTTCATGTGGGTTGTCTCTTTAGCTATGGATTCGATGTTTGATTTATCTGTATTGTACATACATCCCCCGTCTCCCCTTGTCTATATATGTCCCTCCTACGATCTTGTTGTATTGACATAGATAGTTAGTATTCCTCCCCGGCCGACCTCCTTATGCTTAGCTACTTAGCCAGAAGAGGTTTTTCTCCACGATCCGCGTGCATTCATAACTCTATTCCACGACCAACTAATTCACTTGGGACGTCTCCACTTACCACCGGCTCCTCTCCGGGCTTGTATCGGCGAAGGGCTCATCCCCTCCGCTGGCTTTTGCTGCTCCTGGGTTCAATTCCCCATGTGTAGTTCAACTCTCTCGTCCGCGAAGGGCTCATCCCACTCCGCGGATGAGGACAACTCTTCTTGTCCTCTGCTCAATAATGTGAGTATGTCAGCGCAGGGCTCGTCCCCCACGCTGCCCCACTCTATTCTGAGACTCGTATGTCAACGCAGGGATCCTCCCCCACGCTGTCTCTCTCTATACTCTGGGGCTCAATGCCCCATGTGTACTTTGTATCACTTCCAAGATTATTCTGGACCACGGGGAAGCCATTTGGGGCCCCTTGCTTTGCCTCCTACATGACTCTGAACTCATCTCAGTGAACAATTTCATTTCAAAAGCGCTGTTGTATTATATATTTACACACAGCTACATATATTTGCTATGATTTTTCGTTACATTCAAGTGTGAATTTTTTTGAGCATTCTAACATTGCATGGTTTCTCTATCAACTTGCCTTCCTTGGTCCGCAATTTGTAGGTTCCCGCTCCTCCTACATCTACCACAGTATACGACCCTTTCCAGTTCGGCCCTAATTTCCCTTCATTCTCTCTCTTGGTGCTAGAGGTCACTCGGCGTAGGACCTGCTCGCCTATCTGAAAGTGCCACGGCTTGACCCTCTTGTTATACTGTCTCTGTAACCTTCTGTGGTACTCTTCCAACTTTATGCGGGCTGTATCCCTTTTCTCTTCCGCCACATTCATATCCGCTGCTAATATTCTCCAATTTGAACCCTCCTCCACTGCCTTTGTCCGCGTTGTTGCTGCAACCATCTCTGAAGGTATCACGGCCTCCACACCGTAAGCCATGGAGTATGGGGTTTCCTGAGTGGAGGACCGAGGTGTAGTCCGATAGGCCCAGAGTACATGATTCAGCTCATTTGCCCAAGCTCCCTTTTTGTCTTCCAACTTCTTCTTCAAATTGTTCATAAGAGTCTTGTTGGATGACTCCACTTGTCCGTTACCCTCCGGGTTGTAAGGGGCCGAGAAACTCTGTTTCACCCCGTACGCTTGCAAGAAGGCAGCCACTTTTGCTCCGGTGAACTGGGTCCCGTTGTCCACTATGATGGCATATGGTAATCCAAACCGGCAGATGACGTTCTCCCACAATAACTTGATCACTTGTGTCTCCTTCACTTGTTGCAAAGGTACAACCTCAATCCATTTCGTGAAATAGTTAGTGGCTGCGAGCATGAATCTTCGCTTCCCGCTAGCCATGGGCAACGGTCCCACTATATCCATTGCCCACATAGCAAAAGGCCAGGGAGTGAAAACGTTGTGCAAAGGTTCCACTGGGGCGAATATTAACTGCGCGAACCTCTGACACTTGTCGCATCTTTTGGCAAACTCCACTGCATTCCTCTTCATGTGGGGCCGAAATACCCTTTTAATGTCGACAACCCGGTGAGTGTAGTTCTTCCCGCTGAGAATGGCTCCCGCAATCCCGCCGTGTAATTCGACCCAAAGACCTCGGTTTCAGCCGTGGACTCAAACATTTTAGCAGCGGCCCGTTAAAGTTTTTTCGGTACAATTCCCCCTCGAGTAGAACATATCTTTGGGACATCTGTTGCCACCTTCTCTTCTCCTTTTTGTCGGACAGCTCGTTTCCCGCCAAAAAGTGGATGATAGGATCCATCCAACTCCCCTGTTCCTCTGCGACCTAGCATATATCCGTTGTGCCCTCCATGCTTGGTTTTTCCAACCTTCTCACCTGAATCGTCCTTTCTTCTGACCCTGGGATTGCTGCGGCAACATAAGCCATGGAGTTGGCATGCCTATTTTCACCTCGCCCAAATGAATGAATCTAAGACTCGTGAAATAGGAAGACCGCTTATGCAACACCTCCAAATATTTCGCCATTCGGGGATATCGCGTGGCGAATCCTCCATTCGCTTGGCACACGACTAAATTAGAATCTGAGTACACTGTCAGCTCCCTCACACCCAAGTCCTCGACCATTCTCAATCCTGCTATTACTGCTTCATATTCTGCCTCGTTACTGGATGCCACGAACCCCAACTTCATAGTTTGCTCTATTCTGTCATTATCGGGCGTAACCAACACAACCCCTATGCTGATGCATGCGCTCGTCATTGACCCATCGGCAAACACTCTCCATCCGTTTCTCTTATCCCAGGGGTCTAACAAGTCTGGCTCTACCTCTCTCTCCAGTTCCATGACCATCTCTTCTCCCCAAGTAGGATCCTCCACGGGAAACTCTATCAGAAATTCCGCTACCGCCTGTGCCTTTTCCGCGGTCCTTACCTGATACTATATCTCATATGAACTCAACATCACCGCCCATTTCAACATTTGGTCGGACTTTTCTGTCCTCAAAGCATGCTTTAGTGGCAGATTCGTCACCACCACCACTACGTGTGCCTCAACGTAGGGTCTCGATCAGCTTCAAGGTGGAGAAAATTAATGCCGAGGCATACCTCTTGATCCTGCTGTATCGGGTTTCTGCATCCAACAAAGTCTTGCTCTGAAAATATACTAGCTTCTCCACCTTGTCCGCTAAGCGGACTAATACTGAACTAACAGCATACTCTGTGGCCCCCAGATACAGATACAGCCTTTCCCCCTGCTCTGGACGCGACAACAGAGGCGCTTTGCCTAGATATACTTTCAACTCTTAGAATGCCTCCTCGCACTCTGTGGTCCATACAAAATCAGTTGTATTCCTTAACAATCTATACAACGGACGACATTTCTTGGATGACTTGGAGACGAATCTATTCAAAGCTGCGACCCTTTCGGCTAGACGCTGTACTTCCTTAGCATTCCGCGGTGACGACATCTCTACCAAAGATCTTATCTGCTCGGGATTAGCTTCAATTCCCCGTTGGGTAACGATATATCCCAGAAATTTTCCCGTTGTCACCCCGAATGTGCACTTCTCCGAGTTCAACTTCAAATTGTATCTTCTTAATATCCCAAACGTCTCTCTCAACCCTTCTATATGTTCTTCCTCCGACATACTCTTCTCTACCATGTCATCAATGCAAATCTCCATTCCCTTTCGGATCTTGCCTTCGAACATTCTCTCCCCTAGCCGTTGGAAGATAGCTCCCGCATTCTTCAATCCAAACGGCATCCTCGTATAGTAATAGGTACCCCCCCTCCACCACAAAGGCCGTCTTCTCCTGATCCGGTTTATACATCGCTACCTGATTGTATCCCATCGATGCATCCATAAAGGAAAATACTTTGAATCCTGCCGTCCTATCCACCAGCTCGTCTACTTGAGGCATCGGGTAACTATCCTTCGAACATTCCAGATTCACATTCGTGAAATCGACGCACATGCAAACCTTGCCATTCTTTTTCGGTACCGCGACTATGTTAGACAACCAGTCAATGAACTCCACTTCTCGGATTATCCCAACTCTTTTTCAACCTCGCCACTTCCTCACGAATTCCCTCCGCATATTTAGGTCTGATGCATCGCAACTTCTGTCTCACGGGTTTGGCGTTTTCCTTCATGTGTAACCGGTGACACGCAAACTCAGGATCTAACCGGTGACATCCTATATTGTCCAAGCGAAAACATCTTTATTCTCAGATAAAAATTGTATCAACTTATCTTTCCATTCTTCTGGCAAACTGGATCCTATCGCTATGAACTTCTCCTTTTCTCCTTCCCCAATATTTACCATCTCGATTTCATCAATCGTCTTCGGTCCCTCTGATGCCTCCAACTCCCCCTCCACCGAGGCGCATTGTAATTGCTATGCTCGCCTTTTTCTGGGGTCAGAAGCTTCTCCCTCCGGTCCGCGGATCAATCGCTTCACGCGGGGTGCCCCTGTGACTATTCTTGGCCGTCACTTGGTCACCATAAACCTCATATATGCCGGCAGGTGTTGGAAACCGTATCACTTGATAGTACGTGTATGGTACCGCCTTCATCTCATGGATCCATCGTCTCCCTAAAATCGCATTGTACTGCGAAATCGAATCTATCACCATGAATCGCGTGAAAACGGTCACCGGACCGTTGTTATTGGCAACAAAAGTTCTCCCATGGGTTTAGTCATACTTCCATTGAATCCGTATAGATTGGTCCGTGAAGGCCGCAGCTGCTTAGGATCTTCTCCCATCTCTTCCAACGCCCCTCTGAATATAAGGTCCACCGCACTTCCACAATCGATGAGCACTCTCTTTACCATGTAATTCCCCATAGCTACTGTAATCACCAGGGCGTCTTCATGCGGCGAGTCCACTGCCCATAGATCTCAAGGCCAAACACTATCCCGTCCCTTCTCTCGATGTCGCCCCCCCGAATTTCTATGGTGGTCTCCCACCCTCTCACTGATTTGTTGGATGCTTGCCGTCCGCCTTATCTTGTCTCTATGAGCATTGTGACTTAGGACTTCACCGCTGTATATCACATTGATAGTTCCCAATATCCTTCCCGGAGGCGGCATGTGTCCCTCGTTCTGCTCTCTTCTCACAAACTCTCTCATCACCCCTATTTCTACCATCCTCTGAACCAACCATTTCAATGCGTAGCAGTCATTAGTTTCGTGATTCCGCATCGATGATAATCGCATAACGATTTTTCAGGTATTTCTATTGGTGTGCTTTGCGGTCCCTCGTACCCCGGTAGATTCTTGATTAAGGGTAAGATCTCGCTCAAAGGTCTGTTCAGGGGTGTCTGCTCTGTCTCTCTGTATGGTTTTCTCTCCCCATACTCTCTTCGGACACCCTCCCGTGTCCCCGCTACCCATGTGCGATCTCCGCGGTATCCCACTCTTTCCTTCCCAGCGGATTCCGTTCTCCTAGACTCACTCCCCTTTTCCAATGACAATACTGTTTTTCCCGACTTTCTGGAATCCTTCTGCATTGTATCTTAGTACCTTATGTATTTCTCCACCCTCGGATAAAGTTCATGCAAAGTCGCGATCTCATTCTTCGCCACAGATTGATGTACTCCTGTTCCCGGGCGCAACCCTCTCTCAAATGCTATCACCGCGGTCCGTTCATCCAGGTTTTGAACTTTCAATGTCTCTGCCTTGAATCGACATAAAAACTCTCTAACTGACTCCGAGGATCGTTGTCTCACATTGAATAGTGCCGCGATATCTACCACCCGCTTCTTCTGGTGTATGAAGTGATCTATGAATGCTTGCTCCAACTCCTGGAAATTGGTTATGCTCCCCGCGGGTAACCTGTAATACCAATCCGATGCTCCTCCCTTCAAACTCGCCGGGAACATCATGCATCGCAGACCATCATACCGCGCCTCCTGCCACAGAGGCATCTGTTGCCAGAAATGATGGATGTGGTCCACCGGATCTCCCTTACCGTCATACCTTTTGAATCTAGGTTGAGCGAACCACTTCGGAACCTCTGATGCCCATATTTTGTTTGCCAACGGGTTGCGGTTCAACTCGGGCTCGCCACCACCTGACTGGCCGCTCCTCCTTGATTTTTCTCTTGTTGTCGGTTCACTTCCCTATCGTTGTCTATCATCTCCTGGACTTGCTCCATAGTCAACCCTGCTACCGGATTTTCCACCAGATCTGGTCCCGCCATATCTTCCTCAGCTCTCTCTCCGTCAGATCCCTCATTCCCTTCTTCCTTGGTCTCATCCTCCGCCCTTTCTCTCTCCCTTCTCAATTCTTCATTCTCCTCCCTCATCCTCGCGATCTCCTCTCTCATCAGCCTCGTTTCTTCAGTTTCCCGCTCCTCTCTTCGATCTCCTTCCCCGTCAATCACACCATCCAGCGCTAGATCCGGCGTTACATTCTCCACCGCCACCTTTTTAGGTCTACCTACTCTCTTCTTCGGTGCCATTATTCTCTTGTTCTTGTCATTCCCCACAGACGGTGCCAAATGTATGAGCACGATACAACTCATTCTTTCTTTTCCTCTCTTTTTCTCCCTCTTTTTCTCGCACTCACACTATTCCTTTTATATCGACCCCCTCTTTTGTGGGTCGTCCATCTGTCCATATATCTTACGGTCCGACTCCCCTCCGTACCTGGGACACCTACGGTCTAGGGTTCCGCAATTACAATCCCATGCTCTCCTTCTCTCTTCAGTATTCTGCACCTTATCCCCTGCACCGCTGACCCCGCATCTTTTCCACATCATGCTACTACAGTAATTTATTCTGTGCCTACAGTTAACAGTCCTACACTTGAAATGTAAATAATTTCTCTCAGGTCTTGTTTTTCTTAATAAGTTGCTTCGACGAAAACTAACTTTTGTACCACTTTTTTGATAGACACTTATTGTAGTAAACGTGAAACAAGGTTTACCCAAAACTGGGTGAAAATCAAAGCCTAACATAAGGTGATGGAAGCTATGTTAGCGCCTTTAGGGATTTAGGCCAATGATCTCTTTTTGATCAAGCAACGAGCCAACTTAGTTGCACTTTTCCTTTTGAATAATGCCACTTATTAAAAGGTTGATAACACCTATTAAAGTCCCATATTAATTATTAATTAGGTGCTTTTCATTGCAAAGTTGCGAGCAGATACTTCTACACAATTTGCCGCAGATGGCTGTGCTTAAGAGTAAAAAGATGTAGTTATAACATCAAATATAAGGTATTATCGAACATGTCCAAGTTGCTAAAACCATATGAGCTCCAACTGATCCACACGATAACAAACATTTTTTTATAAGTAAAAAGTGTTATATTATATAGGGTTAACTAGTATTACCCCCCACTAGATGAGTCAATTAGGATCCCTCATGGGAAATTAGGGTCTCCCCCACAAACCTGCAGTCAACTTGGTTTGATCGTTAACTTTTTAAAAACAATTGAAAATTACACAAATGTCCTCATTGTTTTCAAAAAAAAATGTTCAATTTTAATTAGGTGGGGGCATTTATGTCATTTTCAGTTGTTTGACTTGAAAGTTAACGGTCAAACCAAGTTGACCATGTGTTTAGGAGGGAGACCCTAATTTCCCATCTAGTGGGGGGGAAATCCTAATTGGCTCATCTAGCTTCAAACACTAGTTCACCCTATTATATATAAGGTAAAATATGGTTGTGTTACAATTTGGTACTGGCTCTCCATGTCAGTGAAAGATAGTGTGAGTGAGAGCCTCACAGATTATACACCACTACAAAAAGACACATTACCACTAGTTGTCGATGATCCATGTCTAGTTGAAAACCAAATCCAAAAAGTGGTGATCTCAACGAGCTGCAAAGATGTTTTCTTTCATACAAAGTCATGCCCAAACACGTCCCTTGATCTTGTTAATCACCTTGTTGATGCAAAGTATCCAGTTTTTGAAAATGATTTCATTTCGACACACCACATTAACCATACAATGGCGTAGGGAAGGATTGCCCATATGTGTTCTCCAAGTCCTCTAGTAAGTCGGGCATCGCCATTTTGAGAAAAATTTGACTAATTACATCAACCGATCAGATAGAGTTTTACCAATATGGGGTGGCTAGATAGTAGATTATTCCAAATTGAATGAGTGGATCGGCAAGACGTGAAAAGATACAAGATGGATTCTTCTTGGCCTAGACACAACACACACACCTATTTGGGATGCTCATTCCTCTATTCCTCAAGTTATCAACAAGAAGAGTCCTATATATTCCACAAAGCACCACCACGCATTATAAAGAACTTGATATTTGAGGGGATAGATACCTCCCACACAAGTTTGTGAGTAAAAGGATTTGAAGGTAAAGAAGTGACTCGGGTGTGAAGAGAAACCATAACGGAGAATTTGCCCATTTCATATATTTATGTTAGTATGCACCCAAACATTTTCCATTTCATATATTTATAAGCCATATAAACCACGAGGTGTGCCCCATGTGCTCATACACAATCTAATTTCTAAGTATCAATGGAGAGATAATTGACAATTACAGATGATGTGAGATCAATAAAACCTTGTAGCCTTGAACTGCTACAAAAGTTTATATTATATATAGAGTCGTGATAAGGAGAGATCATTTTCTCTAAATTTTGGAGAGATCAAAACAAATAGTCATTGGATGGAGAAATTTTTTCGAGAGATCGAGATTGTTGCATGGCCCAAACCGACAAACCACACCAAAACCGTATGATCATATCATCCAACGGCCCGATATGAAATTACGCACTAAATTTAGAGAGACTGATCTCTCCTTATCATTTGCATTATATATGTAGTCCCCATGCCCATCATTTCGAGGGAGATTGATACCATGACATCCTCACATATATCCAATTGACATGACGAAAAATTTAATACAAAGTTTGGAAAGACAGGGAACCGTGACAATTAGTAATTTGCTAAAAAAAAATGTCCAATCTACGCCAAATCCCCTTAGCTCAATTATGGGTGACAGATTTGGACCCCAGACTAAAATCTTGTTTCCTACTGCATGGAGCCCAAAAAAAAGTATTTGTTACTATTTGTTACTCAAAAAGCACCTTTCAAGCGAGTCACTTTCAAGCTGCCGAAAATTGTCTGGCATTGACGCAGTGCCAACTACAATATTTACACTATTGCTTATACAAAATCCAAAAAGTGGTGATCTCAACTAGCTGCAAAGATGTTTTCTTTCATACAAAGTCATGTCCAAACACGTCATCATGTTAATCACCTTGTTGATGCAAAGTATCCAGTTTTTGAAAATGATTTCATTTCGAACACACCACATTAACCATAGAATGGCGTAGGGAAAAATTGCCCATATGTATATATAAGGTAAAATAGGGGTGTAACACTAGTTCACTAGTTCACCCTATTATATATAAGGTAAAATAGGGTTGTGTTACAATTTGGTACTGGCTCTCCATGTCAGTGAAAGATAGTGTGAGTGAGAGCCTCACAGATTATACACCACTACAAAAAGACACATTACAACTAGTTGTCGATGATCCATGTCTAGTTGAAAACCAAATCCAAAAAGTGGTGATCTCAACGAGCTGCAAAGATGTTTTCTTTCATACAAAGTCATGCCCAAACACGTCCCTTGATCTTGTTAATCACCTTGTTGATGCAAAGTATCCAGTTTTTGAAAATGATTTCATTTCGAACACACCACATTAACCATACAATGGCGTAGGGAAGGATTGCCCATATGTGTTCTCCAAGTCCTCTAGTACGAAGTATCGGCCATTTTGAGAAAATTTGACTAATTACATCAACCGACTGTATAGGGTTTACCAATATGGGGTGGCTAGATAGTAGATTATTCCAAATTGAATGAGTGACTGTGCAAGACGTGAAAAGATACAAGATGGATTCTTCTTGGCCTAGACACAACACACACCTATTTGGGATGCTCATTCCTCTATTCCTCAAGTTATCAACAGTAAGAGTCCTATATATTCCACAGCAAGCACCACGCACATAAAGAACTTGATATTTGAGGGGATAGATACCTCCCACACAAGTTTGTGAGTAAAAGGATTTGAAGGTAAAGAAGTGACTCGGGGTGTGAAGAGAAACCATAACGGAGAATTTGCCCATTTCATATATTTATGTTAGTATGCCGCCCAAACATTTTCCACTGCAGCTTGCCTAAATCACTTTTTTCTCCACACCCCATAAGCCATATAAACCACGAGGTGTGCCCCGTGTGCTCATACACAATCTAATTTCTAAGTATCAATGGAGAGATAATTGACAATTACAGATGATGTGAGATTAACCAAACCTTGTAGCCTTGAACTGCTACAAAAGTTTACGATTATATATAGAGTCGTGATAAGGAGAGATCATTTTCTCTAAATTTTGGAGAGCTCAAAACAAATAGTTGTTGGATGGAGAAATTTTTTCTCGAGATCGAGATTGTTGCATGGCCCACAACTGACAAACCACACCAAACCGTATGATCATATCATCCAACGGCCGATATGAAATTCGCACTAAATTTAGAGAGACTGATCTCTCCTTATCATTTGCATTATATATGTAGTCCCCCATGCCCATCATTTCGAGTGAGATTGATACCATGACATCCTCACATATATCCAATTGACATGACGAAAATTTAATACAAAAGTTTGGAAAGACATGGAACCGTACTGGTATTAGTAATTTGCTAAAAAAAATGTCCAATCTGCCGAATCCCCCTTAGCTCAATTATGGGTGACAGATTTGGACCCCCAGACTAAAATCTTGTTTCCTACTGCATGGAGCCCAAAAAAAAAGGTATTTGTTACTATTTGTTACTCAAAAAGCACCTTTCAAGCGAGTCACTTTCAAGCTGCCGAAAATTGTCTGGCAGTGACGCAGTGCCAACTACAATATTTACACTATTGCTTATACAAAATTCAAAAAGTGGTGATCTCAACTAGCTGCAAATATGTTTTCTTTCATACAAAGTCATGTCCAAACACGTCATCCTGTTAATCACCTTGTTGATGCAAAGTATCCAGTTTTTGAAAATGATTTCATTTCGAACACACCACATTAACCATACAATGGCGTAGGGAAAAATTGCCTATATGTGTTCTCCAAGTCCTCTAGTATGAAGTATCGGTCATTTTGAGAAAATTTGACTAATTACCTCAACCGACTGTATAGAGTTTACCAATCTGGGGTGGCTAGATATAGTAGATTATTTCAAATTGAATGAGTGACTGTGCAAGACGTGAAAAGATACAAGATGGATTCTTCTTGGCCTAGACACAACACACACCTATTTGGGATGCTCATTCCTCTATTCCTCAAGTTATCAACATTAAGAGTCCTATATATTCCACAGCAAGCACCACACACATAAAGAACTTGATATTTGAGGGGATAGATACCTCCCACACAAGTTTGTGAGTAAAAGGATTTGAAGGTAAAGAAGTGACTCGGGGTGTGAAGAGAAACCATAACGGAGAATTTGCCCATTTCATATATTTATGTCAGTATGCCGCCCAAACGTTTTCCACTGCAGCTCGCCTAAATCACTTTTCTCTCCACACCCCATAAGCCATATAAACCACGAGGTGTGCCCCGTGTGCTCATACACAATCTAATTTCTAAGTATCAATGGAGAGATAATTGACAATTATAGATGATGTGAGATCAACCAAACCTTGTAGCCTTGAACTACTACAAAAGTTTACGGTTATATATAGAGTCGTGATAAGGAGAGATCATTTTCTCTAAATTTGGAGAGATCAAGACAAATAGCTGTTGGATGGAGAAATTCTTTCTCGAGATCGAGGTTGTTGCATGGCCCACAACTGACAAACTACACCAAACCGTATGATCATGTCATCCAACGGCCAATATGAAGTGCGCACTAAATTTAGAGAGAATGATATCTCCTTATCATTTGCCTTATATATGTAGTCCCCCATGCCCATCATTTCGAGTGAGATTGATACCATGAAATCCTCACATATATCCAATTGATATGACGAAAAGTTAATGCAAAAGTTTGAAAAGACATGGAACCGTACTGGTATTAGTAATTTGCTGAAAAAATGTCCAATCTGCCGAATCCCCCTTAGCTCAATTATGGGTGACAGATTTGGACCCCAGACTAAATTTTGTTTCCTACTGCATGGAGCCCAAAAAAAAAGGTATTTGTTACTATTTGTTACTCAAAATTCAAAAAGCACCTTTCAAGCGAGTCGCTTTCAAGCTGCCGAAAATTGTCTGGCAGTGACGCAGTGTGCACCTGCAAAAACCAACTACAATATTTACACTATTGCTTATACTATCAGATTATTTTAGTAAAATTTACAGCGTTTAACGAGCCCAATTGGCAAATATATCGAACTTGTTTACAACTTTACATTAGACACATGAAATCGGTTCTCTGAACTTTTTGGAGGATAATTTCATATGTCAAATTCTAAGTATCGACCTTTTCAAATGTACACAAATCTTTTTTTTTTTTTTTTTTTTTTTTTTTTGGCTAAAACGCAAAATCTCTTTCATTTTTCAAGGAAGGTCTAGGACTCTAGGTGTGTGAATTGGGCTGGGCTCAGTCAACCTAATCCTCAGAGGGCTGGACTCTTATGTGTGTTGAGGCCCAGCAATGATAGGCTTAATCCGTGAGCGGAGCGAACATTTTGAGAGAAGAGGGGGTTATGCGGGCAAAAACCAACTTGGTTGGTTTAAATGCAATCTCATCTCTCATTCTCTTCCTTTCTTTTTTTTTTCGTCTCTCTCACTCTCCCTTTTCCTCTCCCTCTCCAGACACTCTAAATCTCCACTCCTCTTTCTCCATCTCCACTCCTCCATCTTCCTCTCCCACTCCGCTCACCCCCAGTATACTAGTAGTTATAATTGTAAAAATAAACATATTTTCAAGTGAGCGGAGTGAACGTTCTATGACGAGTGGGGGGTATGTAGACAAAAAGTCATTTGGTTGGTTTATGTCTGTCTGTCTTTATTCTTCGTCTCTTCTCTTCATCCCTCTCCCTCTCCACTCGCGGCCCCACTGCATAGCAGTATACTAGTTAAAATTATTACTCGGTTAGAAAACCCGTGCCGAATAGCGTGAACCCCCATGGGTCTATATGTCCAAAGCCTTCCAAGGGCCATCAACGAACCTTTTCTTCTTCTTTTAACTTCCCTCTTATTTCTGGTTTGTTTTGATTTCAGACAAATCGATTAATAATGAGAATTTTCAACACTTTGAGTAAAAACGAAACCCTAATATTTCCAACCGTTGCAAAATTAGGATTCTTGCGAGGGTTTTCAAGTTACCGAAACGAGGACCCAAAGTTGAATGAGTTTGTAGATTATTTAGAGAAATTGAAGAATTATGAGAAATCTGGTGTTCCAAAAGGTGCTGGGACTAATTCAGATGATGGGTTTGATTTGGGGAGAATGAATCGTTTGTTGGAAAGACTTGGAAACCCTCAGTCTAAATTCAAGGTTCCAACTCATTTTAAACTATTTCTTATTTTTGTTTGATGAAACTTCTATTGATTTTGAACTAATATTAATTATAGGCTGTGCACATTGCTGGTACTAAGGGAAAAGGGTCAACAGCTGCGTTTCTCTCTAATATACTACGAGAAGAAGGGTATTCTGTTGGTTGCTATACTAGGTATGATCATGATCCTTGTTATTTTCTGGTATATATCATAATTCGACAACAGATTTTCTATTTATTTGCAGCCCCCACCTTTGGAGTATCAGGGAGCGAATTACATTAGGGAGAAATGGAGATCCAATCTCAGCTGAGGCAATGAGTTGCCTATTTCATCAACTTAAAAACACTCTTGACCATTCAATAGAGCTGGAAAATGGATCTATTAGCCATTTTGAGGTATGTATTGGCTCGGTGTTTTTCTCTTGCTTTAAAACACATTTATTTTAATTTTAAAGTGCTATGGACGTTTACAGAAGGGTTTGGTGTTTGAACCGAGAGTAATGAACTTATTGTGCATATACTTACCAAATGACAAGAAGCATTCCAAAATACTAGAGTGTCTGTTACTTTTTCCCCAAAAGTGAAGTACATTGGAGAAGATTTTCTAAAGCTTATATATGAGGTTCAGAATATGTAGTCATTTAATTACTTGACTTGTCATATTATTAATTTTTCTTATTGACATTGAAGCATTGCAGTAGTAAGTACGAAAAATTAATGACAAATGACGAGCAACTAAATTTGTCTCATTTCTAAATCACTTACCTGCATGCTTCTGTCCAAATTTGAGTGCATCAACTTTTTAGTATCTTTGTGTTCATGTCTATCAGACGTGGATCTCTGCTGGTGAATTTTGTTCTATCTAATTATGAGCTTTTATGTTTATATATGCTAGATGTTCCTTTTTTTTTTTATAGGTTATATGTTAGATGTTCCTAACGAACATGAAATTCGCAGGTTCTCACAGCACTGGCTTTCTCCATTTTCGCTCAAGAGAATGTTGACATTGCCGTTATTGAGGTTAAATACTTAATTTGTTCTTAAAAGTCCAATCAGCTACTTTCTACTTATGGATATGGACTTGTTTGATGGCAGCAGTACAGAGTGCATTGTTATTAATGCCATTTTATTACCATGGTCATTTTACAGAAACAAGTTGAAGCCCCTTGCTGGTTATGCTGTTAATGCAATGCATTTCAGACTTTGTATAGGCTTAAGTTTCAACACTCTTGTCCATCTAGCTTTTGCTTTACTTAAGTATTGGATAGCTTGTTAGGCTTGTTAGGCATACTACTTATCGACCATGGATTTGATGGAACGATAGTTGTCATTAGGTGCAGACAGGTAGTATCATAAAACATTTGACTATATTTTCTGCTCCTCTTTCGCATGTACTTGTTACCCTTAGTTAGTAATCATTTATTAATTTAAACTCCAATATTTCGTTAGTAAAACAAGTATATTTGTGTATCTTCATTAGCAAAAAGCCGGTTTGTTCCATCTTGAACTAAAGTAAACCAGCTTCTTTGTGACAGGCTGGTTTAGGTGGCGCAAGAGATGCAACAAATGTCTTCACTAGCTCTGAACTTGCAGCATCCGTTATAACAACAATTGGAGAGGAACATTTGGCGGCCTTAGGGGGATCCCTAGAGAGCATTGCGATGGCAAAGTCGGGTATCATAAAGCATGGGAGACCAGTTATGTAGTTCTCACTGTTCATATTCTTCTTTATATTTTACTAGAGTTCACATGTTGATCTCACAGATCATTATGTTATTCAGATAAAAATATTCGAATAACAGAGTGGGTCTGTGTCTGCATGTGATTATGACCAGCGTGTCCTTGTAATTGCGTCCATCAATGTTTTGACTCGAACTGTTCAAACTTCTAAGGTGGTGCTGGGTGGGCCATTCAAACCGTACATTGAGCGCATTCTCCGTGACAGAGCATCCTCCATGAGTTCACCTGTTTTGTTAGCATCTGATCATGGAAAGAGAAGCACCATTAAAGGCGTCATAGTAAACAATGGAAAACCATGCCAAGTATGTGATATACTCATTCAAGTTGATGAGGACTTCCAGACGGTGTGCACTTCAGCTTTTGCTCTCTTTATGATTTAGATCCCTCCTTTTGGATAACAAGGATGGTAAAGTTAGGATTGAAACATTTACCATGTGTAGTGTTTATTTTTGGAGGTATCACTTGTTATCCTTAATTTTCTCTTGATATACAAAGAGATCATTTTAAATTTTCATTGCAGTTTGTTGAAATATGTGGTGTAAAACTGGTCATGCTTGGAAATCACCAACTTCAAAATGCTCTAAGTGCCACTTGTGCATCCTTATGTCTTCGCAATCAAGGTAAGCACTTATTTCAGCGTTTGTAAATTGGCTATTATACCACAAAGCAGAATAACCCTAGGCTGTGGCAGCTTTTGGATAATGGACATTGACTATCCATCAAGTTTTTTCGTTGGTCATATAATTGTCGTTATAACAATATATAGAAATACATTTTTCCTTCTCAATCTCCTCAATACTAATTTACCAGCACCTTCTTCTCTTTCCTTTCAATTTACTATTTTTAAAAAGAATAAAAAATTTCCATCCTTTGTCCTGGTTTATCAGAGCTTGGGTTTCAACCAATTTTGGCTGGTTTACAGCTTTATCACCAGTATGATGCTATTACTTTTGGAACTTCCCTACAAATGTGTTGGAGTTGGAGTTGTTTATAGTGTTCCAACACTAGTCCTGGGATACTGTCTAAGTGATTGACTATACTATGTCAGCCCGCATTCTACAGAAGTTACCTCTTAAATGATTTTTTGGCTGAGATTTATCTTTGGGATCTGCTGGGGAAGGGATAATTTCAACTTGATGTTTTCTCTGCCACTAGAGTCACTTGTTCATTTCTCCGTTAAGATAGTTGACTAGGTATGAGTTTTAGTTTAAGTCTTTCAGAAGGATAATTTATGAAAAAACATTTGTATGGATAATCATATAAACTCAATGTTGCTGTTTATTTTAGGTTGGAAAGTGTCAGATGGATCAATTCGTTCTGGGTTGGAACGCACATACTTGCTTGGGCGAAGTCAGTTTCTGACATCTGAGGAAATTCAGGCAATTGGACTTAGTGGGGTGCAAGTACTAGCTGATGGAGGTTGGTACCTGATTTATTCATCTCAATCACATATCTGATATCTGTAGCATTTGAATGAGAAAATTTGAGGTCCCCAACTCGCTGACATAAAAGTGCCTACATATAAAGCTTTCTATTCCTTGAGGAATTTACATATAAAGCTTTCTATTCCTTGAGGAATTTAAGTGGCCCGTTATAGGGAGGCAACTTTTATGGGGCATTACCAATATTTCCTTAGTAAGGACAACATAACAATGTTACGGGAGAACTCTGCTGACTGAAGTAAATATATAAGAGCATCTCAAATATCTTTTCCAAAAAAAGTTGAACATTACATTTTGGCCTCTGAAATCAAGCCCACTTTATGAAATTAGCAGTGAGTAAATCCTTATATATTAAATGAAGAAATAAAATTTAAACACCTAATAGAAGTTGACAATCTTTCCTTATGATTACATGATTAACATTGGATGTCTCATGAGTAATACCCACTGGAAGGTCTTCAGCCTCAAGCACGTATGTCAATTATATAACCTACCTATGAAAATTTTATTGCATCTCAAAGATATTGGGATCTTCTGTTCAGCCCATTTGAAATTTGAACCGACTTTCTTTTTTATTTCAGCCCACACCAAAGAATCTGCTAAAAGTTTAGCGGACACAATTCAGTTGACACATCCAGATGCTGAAGTGGCTCTTGTGGTAGCAATGGCAAATGACAAAGACCATATCGCTTTTGCTAGACAGCTTCTCTCAGGTATCAGTATGCCTTTAGTTGTTTTTATGGTACAGTCTTGAAGCTATACATCCATGTTTTAAATCTCAAGGAGGGAATAATTTGAAAGTATTTTTCCGTTGTATTTCAGGTAAGAAACCGAAAGTTGTAATTGTAACAGAAGTTGGCATTGCCGGAGACCATGCTCGAATGACCTCAGCTTCCTTGTTGCACAATGTTTGGATCCAAGCCGCTCTGGAGCTGGGTATTGATTTCACAGATATTGGGATGGTAGTAGAGGATGAATGCCTAGTGGAGCAGTCCGTATGCTCTTCTAAGAAAGTGAAACATACTACTATGTTAGCTATCTGTAGTTCAGTGGAAGAATCCATTAAAGTTGCAGATCGGATTCTCAGAAGAGGGAAAATGGTTGACTCACGTCTCATTGTTGTCACAGGATCTCTGCATATTGTCTCACAGGCCCTAGGTTCTCTCCAGGTTTTACTAAAATAATGGTGTTGAATGGTGTTCTTGCTGCTCATGCCAATTTTGGGTGCAGTTGACTGCGTTAGCTTCTCTCCAAAGGTATGATGTGACCCACCCTCCGACCATCAATCTGCTTTCTTGTTTTATGTTTTTTCCAGTTTGATATTATAGAATCTCAGGCTTGTGGTTGTTTCCATTTGCCATATATCAGACATCTATGTGTACTTTCATAGGCTGCATCTTCTATCACTGTTTATGTTGTCAGTTTTGGCTGCTGGATCAGTCTCAGACACACCTTGCTTGATCACCTGCTCCTAAGAGAATGAGACAATAACCTGATAATTTATTTGGAAATTTTGGCTACTAGATGTTTCGCTGGTAATTAAGATATTTTAAATGACCACGTATTGTATTACATGGCTCTCACAGGTACACATTCTTCTTATAATGTACTGGGTCTGGCTGGAGGTTCATGAGCTCAGCGTGGATCTTTAATGGGTCAGATTACTGGCTGGGTTGTGGGCTCAGGTATCCTTAGACAGGACCTCAACCTAGGGAGGTTTTGGCATGAGTTGGGTCAGGCCCCATAGTAGTTATCCATGTTAGTACTCCCATTGTAACTCATAGAGTCTGCACTGGATTGCACACATATGCTGCTCAAGATTACTGCAATCATTTTCTTCCTGTAAAAAATTAAGACAGACGTTACCAATTGATTTATTGATGTGAAAATAATAGTGGGAAGACGATCTTTGTCATAATCCAGGCTGTCATGTTACCTAAACATCGTCAACTTGTAGTCTTATTGGCATTTTATTATAATAGACTCTTAGAGCATCTTTAGCATAGCAACCAAAAAAACACTAAGCAACTTTAGGAGCAACATTAAAAAAACACCAAGCAATTACGCGGTTTTGCAAAAACTTGTCTTCCGTGGTTTTGCTAAAACCTTATAGAAGCCCATCTTACTTCCAAGCCCACGCTTTTGCAAAATCGCGTCTATTTAACTCTCGGTTTTATGTTCTCTTCATTTTTCATGTTCCTCTCATCTAAACTCATCCCTTGAGCAAAAAAAAAAAAAAAATTACCAAAATTCTTGAAGATTTTTCAATGGATCATTTATCTTCTTCTCGATTCATCTTCTTCTCGATTCTTCATCGGCTCGAACTCTTCAAATGATAACATTGCGGTTAAAACTTCGCAAATTAGTGGCTATTGCTCTACTTTTGGTTCGACATCGTCGAGTTTATTCAAAGTTTAAGTCTTCTTATAGACCACATGGTGGTTCAAGAAAGGAAGAAAATATAAGCCTCGTTAGTGGACACCGGCTTAAATGCTAATTATTTCCGGTAAAATCCTATATTTCGGACCACGACTTTCGACGCCGATTTAGGTATGGGTCGATCATTATTTACTCGTTTTTTCAATCATCTTAATCATAATGTACCATATTTTCAACAAAAGTTAATTGTCGCGGGTAAGTTTGGGATTAACCCAAAAATAAAAGTAATTGTTGCTATCACGAATACTTGCTTATGGACCGGCCACCGGGTCTAGTAGATGATATGTTACATGTTCTTGTCTTCATGAGTGCATTTTTATGATGGAATTATTAGAATTTTTGGAGGTGAATACTTCCCACCAAATGCCGCAGATATTCAACGTTTGCTTAAAGAGTCGAGGAACACGCGGATGACCTTTGCTAGGAAGGATTGATTGCATGCAATCGGCAATGGAAGAATTGCCCATCCGCGTGGCAAGGGTCTCTCCTACCGCCATAAGCATAAACCAACAAAATGATTTTGGAGGCAATGCCGATCGTGAATGGATTTGGCATGTTTTTTTTTGGAATGGCGGGTTCTCACAATGATCTTAATGTGCTTGACCGCCGCCACAATATTTGATGATATAGTCAATGATGAAGCTATTCCTTATAACTACTACTTTGTGAATGACCATCATTATGATATGGGCTATTACTTGGGGCGACGTATTTATCCTAATTATGCCACCTTGATTCAAACGATTGCTAAACCGACTATTGCACAAGACAAACATTTTGCAAAGAAGTAAGAAGTTAGAAAAGACATAGAGGCGTTTGGTATATTACGATTCAGCGTTGGGCTATTTTAGCGAATCCGTGCAGGTTATGGTATTTGGAGAACATGGCTACTGTTATGAGGGCTTGTATTATTTTACACAATATGATTGTGGAAAATGAACGCGAAACGGATATCCCGTAGTATATTCCTGATTTGGAAATACCAAGTAGAGAAGGTGCTCCTGAAGATGAACGCCACTTTGTTTTATCTCGTTGGGCATCCGCATCGAGAGGGTTCGTTCAAACATTGTTCATGATAGATTGAAGAATGACTTGGTCGGGAGCATTTGTGGAGTAAGTGGAGGCGGACTTGATTTCTATTTATTTGCACTTCATTTAGACTTTGTGTTTATTTATCGTTTTAATTTCTATGTATTTGTGTTCCAAGTTTATTTCTATGTATTTGTGGTTTTATGAAAGGATTTCTGTATATGAGA
Source organism: Coptis chinensis (assembly GCF_015680905.1). NCBI lineage: Eukaryota > Viridiplantae > Streptophyta > Magnoliopsida > Ranunculales > Ranunculaceae > Coptis > Coptis chinensis. Next base: position 115,759,845 of record NC_141458.1, on the reverse strand, counting down.
ATTTTGAAAATACAAATTTTTTTTAGAATGATAAAAAGTATCAACTTTAAATTAAAATAAAATATTCAATTAAAGTACATTCTAATTAAAATTAAAATACAAACTTAAATTAAAGTACGTAATTAATTAAAAGACATAAATTAAAATACTCAAATTAAAATACTCAAATTAAAAAACATACAAACTCAAATTAAAAGACATATAAACTCAAATTTAGACTATGCACTACTTTGACTACTACCAGTGATATTGCCAAGTCGATTATTCATTTTTGTAAAATTTCACCAGTTGCTGAATTTCAAGCCCCTTTTAATTTCATTCCTAATATTTTCGCATCATTTTCATCTTCTCGAACTTCGGAGGATGGTTTTTGGATTTGAAGCTTCCAATCCATCGAACTTTTCTTCAATTGAAGTTTTTCGAATTCTATCTCATCTTTCTTCAACTGTCTTTAAGCTTTCAATTCATAGCCTTCTTTGGTGGTTTTAGAAAGTTCCATCAGAAAATCATCAAGTTTCTTAGCGAATTCCTCCACTTTAGAATCACCTTCTTCTTTCTCTTTTTGCTTTCTTTTTTTGTTTTCTTTCTTTCCAAGAGGTCTATCCTCAAGCCCATGAACTTGGTGTGGATCATAATCCATTGATTGAGTTGTCACAGTTGATATTGGAATTGATGAACCTCCTTCCCCAATCTTCGACTTTTTGGTGGGATGCAAATCATTTCTCAACTGTAGCCTCTTCCATTTGGGTGAGTCTTTCACCATATTATAGCATTGCATCCACTTCCAAACCCCATTATGCATCGCATATGCACTTATTGCTTCCTCAATCTACCAATTAAACAAAAACTAAATTAGAATTGAAAAATATATTTGTTAATCAAAATAACAAATAAAAAGTAAATATTTACCATCATATTGTCATTATAGCCACTTGGAGGAGATGCTTGAATTTTAGAAAGAATAGCATGAAACTTGTTGATATTAGTTTGAATAATAGACCAACGGTGTTTCATACCCGTCAAGTTGCATTCGGTCATTATTCCTAAATTTGCATGAAATGCATTTAGAATTCTAGCCCAAAAATCGTTCGACTTTTGCTCATTTCCTACTACACTATCTTGACTAACTTGTAGCCAACTATTGGTGAGAGCAATATCTTCTTCTTGTATCCATGAAGCCCCTCTTGATTTTGATTTTGGTTCTTGACTCATTGTTGTTTTAAAAATAGAGAGTAAAGAGTAGATAAAAAGAGTAAAGTGAAAAAATAAGTGAGTGTAAAAATATGGGGTGAGTGTTTCAATTTATAGGGTTAGAAAGATATAGCTGTTTTTTAGCCGTTTTTTGCCCGTTGTTGTAATTGAGAGCACGCGGTTTTAGAAAAACCGCGCGGTTTTGCCAAAACCGCTTCATAGAAGCTCATTTAGCAGCCTAAGCCCACACTGTTTTGCCAAAACCGCGTATGTGATTTGATACAACACCAAACCTGGAACCAAATATTGGTCGATTTGGTGTTTTTTTGGTGTTTTCATCAACATATAGCTCTCCTGAAGTTGAAAAAACACCAAATTCTTAAAGATGCTAGGTTGATATCATTACTAGGTGTTTGATATCATCATTGGTTAAAGAATTTGGCGTTTGATGCTAGGTTGATATCACTGCTAAAGATGCTATTAGTGCCTAAACTTTATTCTCTTCCATTCTTCCAGTCATTCTATTTGTTTTAACCAATGGTATCTCTACCTTCTTGGAAACTGGTTGTCTGTCATCATAAATTAATGTTGGTTGGCTATTAAACATTTAAACTAAACCATTTCATTTAAAATTTTGCTTCAAGTGACATGTATTGGTACATTAAAGGCTTAAAATATGTGAATTGAGATGTACAGGTAGATGAGGTTGCCATTACTCCCCAAATGCCCCTGTTTTATTTCACCAATTCACCCAGGTTTGCTGAAAGCACATTCTTGTGGGCAAAGTTGTACATTCACGCTGACTACTCCTACCCAATATGGTTGTAGAAACATGCAAGGTATGTAAAGTAAAATATAAAAATAGTGTGCATCTTGAATCTTGGTATTAATGGCTGGATGAAGTTATTGAATTATCTGCATCTTCTTGCTGATCAGTGATCATGGATATCCACGTGTTATAAATTTATTGCAAAATCTAGCATATGCCTGCTGTATCTGTGATTCAGCATCTGAGCTCTCTAATAACCAATGGGGTGAGGGTGTGTTGCCCCCACAAAGTTTATAACTAAAGGACGAGATGACTGGCGAACTACTAGAAAGGTCGACACCAATGTGAATATTACTTGTCAAATTTAACAGGCAACAAAACTTCGCTCTCGCAACACATTTGGCAAGCAACTCGGCAAACGTGAACTTACTCGTCACACCACGGACTGAATGCCCGTACAAGCATTTACAGATCATATGGTATTTGGTATCTCTTATAAAATGGTATTGTGTATTGTGTAATTGTGTAATCTTGTTAGGTTTAACTTTTTGGTCAGTGTACTTTACATTTTTTTTTTTTTCAATTTGGCCTTTTTTTTTGGAATCTAATTTGGACTCTTATTTTTTTTCAATTTGGTGACTCTGCTAAGTGTTGGTCCAATTACTTTAACACATGGCCCAAAATATCGCCGAGATATCCGATATCTCGCCGATATATCTCGGTAAATTGGTACACCGATATCGATATTTCCGATATATATCCACCGAATATTGAACCCTTTTTTTCCGAGATATATCAGAATTTCCGATATGAAAGTTTATATCGCCGATATAATCGATATTTCCGAGATAATCGATATATATCAGTTGACTTTTTGACCAATTATTTATTGAAAATTCCGAAATATCCGATATATCTGAGATATATCGGCGAGATATCCGAAATATATCGGTGAGATATCCGATATTTTAGAAACTTTGGACTGGTCACCAAAAAAACCGAGATATCCGATATATCCAATATATCTCGGTTTTTGGGTACACCGATATATTAACCGATATCGAAATTTTGGGCCTTGCTTTAACAACTGTTAGTTGATTTATTATGTGGCTTTCATCTTTTGTTTTCCATGATGACATGGAATATAAACTGGTGTAAACAAAAGTGCTACGGGGTCATTTCTTTGAAATTACTAAATTGTCTAACTCTTTAAATAGTTTGTTAAATTAAAGGGTAGAGATATTCTCACTGTAAAAATTGGTACATATGTTGGTCCATAGATATATTCACCATATCTAATAAGTTTACCCTATGACCATAACACATGCCCATACCCATACCCATACCCATAGATATCCATTAAATACTTTTTGAAAACACTTGTTTCTCTATAACAGAAAGAGCGAGCTCAAAGAGGAAAAGTTGAAGTTTCTATGTGTACAATATTGCTCCAATTAACCATTTATGTCTATCTCAATATGTAGAATTTTTTTGTTTCTCTCATTACTCTCATAGTCTCATCTTTTATACTATTTTTTTTTTGTTTTGGTGCAAAATTATATGATAATAAGAATGGAGAGATGTATTGGCTTTATTTAAAGGCGTTAGTTCTATTTTTTCAACAATAGTTTTCGCTAAATTTTGGTCACAAAACAAGATGAAACCATGGGCATTTCATGGAGGTTACATGCTCCTAAAGTTACATTTATCCACTGAATCATACACCAATTAATTGAAATCCCAAAATCAATGGACTAATATGAATAGAAATATCTCATTCTTTTCATTTTGAAGAGAGAAAAAGAAGAAATAAGGTCAAAGAAAATGGGGAGTTCTCCGAATGCAAATGATTTTTCGGTAGTAGTTGTGCACATAGTTTGGAATTTCGGAATTTTCAAAATTCCGACAAATTCAAAAACAGATATTCATTAAATTTCGACTCTTATTACATACGGAATTTCAGATATTTCGACTCTATATTCGGAATTCCGTTTTTTTGAAAAATCAGAATTCCGGAGTTTCATTCGAAATCACGGAATCACGAACTATGGTTGTGCATCAGACCTTGGAATCGATGCACGTTCACTCTTAAGTCTTATCACCATCTAAACGTATTCAAGAACAAGATAACTTCCATGATTGTCAATCTAATGATATTAATAATGATGAAGATTGCTTTACAAGCTCTTCTTGTCCAAGGTATAATAAATTTGGAAGTCGTATTTTGCATTCCTCGTCGATTCCTTCTTCCGACTGAAATTGTACACCAATTACTTGAATTGGAATTGAATTTGGGGTTTAACTGTTTATGGATGATGCCCATCGTTATTACGAATGAAATGGCCACGTCATTGTTGACAAAAATGAAAAATAACATGTTGGAAAATAAAAATAGTTTACGTCTGTTAAAAGGAACAATAGACAATGACAGAATTAACAGGTAATAACCAATGCGCAGATTAGACTGTCCTTAAGGAAAGATTTCACCCCTTCCAATGGTGTATAAAGGCAGCAGTGACGTCTTCCTCACAAGATTCAATGGTTAATGGTACCGTGTCGACTTTGCACTAAAAAAAGACTACCCTCTGTAATTAATATAACTTCTCTAGCGGTTCACGGGGAAAGAAGAGAGAAGAAGAATAGGATAGGTTATAGTTTATGTTTCTCTGAAATGGGTCTGATCTGTTAAAGTCTTTGATACAACTATTCTAAATTAGAGCAAGTCTAATGGAGAGCTACTAAATTGGGCTGCTAAAAGTGCCACATAGGCTTTTTAGCTTGCCCAGCTAAATTTGGTTCTCCAAAATAAAAAAACCAATCCAATCGCATTGTCTGTTTTGAAGTGCTAAATGATACGGATGATATAGTTTCTGCTGTCCGTCCATCCATTATTTTTAAAATTTTTTTTAGATAGATGATATAGTTTCTGCAGTCTGTCGAAATTTAACATACGGGCGGCAGAAATTATGTTGTTTGTCTCCCGAACTTATTATAGCAACTACTGACAAAAGTCTTAACTTTGGTTGGATTTTTGACTCTTTCTAAATTTAAGACTTTTTTAGCAGTCTTATTAGAATGACATTTTTGTGATTGGGGTGTTATATTTGCATTTAATATCCTATATATCCCTATATTGTACTTGCTCTTGAAACTGCTAGTCTGTTACTTAATAGAGACACCAAATTGAAATAAAATAAGAACAGAGCCCAATTAGATTACCAGAAAAGTAGTCACCAAATCGATAAAAAGCACAAAGTACACTAACCAAATCTTATCATTTTTGTGTGTTGTTCATGACCCTTGTTATGTTGCGACTTGTGTGGCAATCCCAATTTTGTTTGTTCTGTTTTTGACTTTTGTTGATTGTAAATTTATATATGCTCGAAATATTATAATTCCTTAACTGGTTTCGTCACCAGAGAGAAGAAAAGAGGAGAATGTCTATTTATTTTTCCGTGTTCAAATCTGAAACCTGTGTTTGTAGAATATTCCTAGTCTATGGTTGCAACTTGCAAGTTATCTGCGATTGAGCCGCCAACTTCCCATTTATCAACTACGAGTTGAACATTTAACTAGTCTCACAGATAATTAATTGCTTGTTAATTTGAAAGAGTCAGGTGTCTAAGAAAGAAAGACAAGTACACTTGCAAATGTACGATGGGAACAAGGCCAAACATGATTTGATAGTAAATTATTATCATTAATTCACAAATCTTTACAATAGCCGGATCTTTAGGAGGAAAATTTTTCAACTGAACTGTGTATTTGTAATCTCTTTAATTTATGATTTTAGAACCACCTCCTTTAATTATTCTAATCAACTCATCGTTTTTAAATAATTTACCAAAAAACTATTTTATTAAAATTAAATTAATTTGAATTATTTAAAATAATTTAAAAATCTCATTCACGTGTCTCAAATTATTTTTAACCCTCCTAATGTTTTATATTATTTTTTAGATTATAAACTAGGAATTCAAAAAAATCATACTTATCGGAAAAGATGTTAGAAATCGTATTTAAAGATTTGAAAAAACACCGATGCGTAGCACGGTAAAGATTTGAAAAAACACCGATGCGTAGCACGGTTCGCATACTCGTTAGTAACTAATGGTACCCAATTATTGTGATTAATCGATTATTCTCAAGAGTCATAATAATTGGTACGGAACTCGAGTGGGGCTGGAATTTAAAGCGAGACATCGTCGTGGACTGAGTACGCGGTGGAGAAGAGATGGCTTAATCATACAAAGTCAAAATTCATGATTTTCCAGGTTGTCGCTTTTAATATACAGCACAGTACCAGCAGTTACGTCAACATCCTCAGCAATATTTGGCTTACGTGGCATTACCCTTTCTCTTTCTCTCGTCTCTTTGAAGAAATCAAACACGACTTTTCTGCTTTTATGGTCAGTTGGTCAGAATATTTGTACTGGAACATCAAACTGACGAAAAAACCCTCTTTTGAAAGATGGAAAGCTGAGATTGGGAGTGGGCAAGGTTGTCATTTGGGTTATAAAACGTTAAAGAAGTTTGGATAATATGTGGGGCAGCAGGTGGTAGGGGTAGAGATGGGTCGTGGACTATGTCAGAGCAATAGTGGGGATACCCGACTCTCACTTTCTCTTCTTTCTAGATCCGACAAATTAAGGCTTTAACCCTTCACTCCTTTAGCAGCAAGAAAAGATGAGCCTTGAATTTCCACTTCGCCTTCCAAGTTTTAGGCCACCTTATTGGATTCTCTACTTAATTTTTCTAAGCAACACTTTAAAGGAGGAGTCGTAAATCTCAGTGAAAGAGTTCAAATCGTGAGTGTGAAGGATACATGCCACATTTTGACACCTTAGGCTAAGTCCAATGGTTTCGCACTGAACCACAATATATTAACGGGTTCGTGTTTTAGGTCCAATGGTTAATTTCCTTTCTTTTCCATTTTGCCCTTTTTCATATCTCTCTTGCTTTCCATGCCGCTATTTGTATTGGCGTGCAGTCCAAATATATTCTATTTGCTTTTTAAAGTGGTGGGTAGACCATACACTATTCTGCTAATACTAGTGTTGTATATAAGTAAATTAATAACAATAGCATTCTTTACCAAAAAAAAAAAATAACAATAGCATTGCTGGATTAGTGTTTTGACGCACTATTAAATTACAAATTTTGTCTTATTTAGTGGAATAGCGCACCATTAGACTATGTGCATTCCTGTTAATAAACTAAAACACAGACAATTTCTGCGTCTTTGGGTCTACGCTGTTAGGTTGTTAGTAAAAGATGAATACTTGAAAACAGGTTTAGATTGAAAGTTGGCATTTAGACTAATAAATTTATGAGTCACTCTAAGTAGTTCAGCAATGTTGTGAATAGTACTGGATTAAAGAAGTTCCAAGACCGGGACTCCACTTACCTAGATGAAAATATGAAATGATCACTCGTTACAGTTGCTTTTGAATGAATACTTCTCTTACAACCAAAAAGCTGGCTGTGGCCTGTGGGCTCATACAATAAACACCAAATTATTACAAAGAAGACCTTGTATGGCATTGTGATTGGCAAACCAACTTGTTGCCACAAATCCCCTCTGAGAATCCAGCAAATAACTTTTACTATTTAAAGTCATGGTCTAAAAAGCTGCTCACACAATTCTTCTCCTTTCACTTTTTATTCATACATACTAATTATCTATTTCCTCTTTACACTTTTTTCTTTACTTTTTGTTCTACCACGTTGGATTTCGTTCCCACTTATTCCCTCCAAACATATCCATTTTCTCGTGAGAATCACACACTGTTTCGAAACAGACTTTTTCCAACTGCAAAGAGAAAATGAAGCACTGACTTCTGGACAGAGAAGGCCTTTAAATAGACAAATACAGCTTCGTTTGACTTGTTTATTCTACTGACTTCTCTCATCTTCCCCAAGTAGAATGTATTTAAACTTCATTTAATGGTGTACGTGTGCTGTTTTTCTTTGAGAGTTTGTTGAGCTACAGATAGTGTTTTTAGCTTTGTTAGAAAGTTATTTTTTTGAAGTAATGGAAGAAGGGACAAAGGTTAGATTAGTTCGGTGCCCCAAGTGTGAAAATCTACTACCAGAACTTCCAAATTTAGCTGTTTATCAGTGTGGTGGATGTGGTGTTGTTCTACAAGGTATGTTTTAGTTTTAAAGTTTATATCTTTTGTTCTGTTTTATTGCTTCTTTAGCTCTGCTTGTGTAGTTTTAAGTAATTTATTGAGTTTAGATCTCGGGTTTTTGTTGTACAGCTAAAAAAAGACCAAATTCAAGTGATGGATGTTCAGAAAAATCTGATGATGAGAGGGTTAGAGTGAGTACTGGGAAGCAAGTGAGTGTCCCTCAGGAAGGGGAAGCTGTTGATGTGAGTGATGCTTTAGAGTTTTCTGATAGAGAGAGTAATGGGGTCAAATTTAGGGAAGGAAGAAGGGAAAGACCTTTGCCAAGTGGAGCAACAGCTGATTCCACCAGTAGTTCTTTATCTAGAATTGAAAACAAGGTTGTGAATGAAAACATTACAGCGACGTCGAAATATGATGGGGGAAGAAGTGTAGAGCTGGGAAATGAGGGAAGTGATAAATATAGGAGGGCCTCCAAAGATCCGGTTGATAGTTGGGATGTTGGAAATGATCATGATATGAATAAAAGTTGGAATAAATCGGTTAGGAGTAATATGAAGAAAGAAATTGGAGAATTTGATCCCCAAATGGGAGGTTCAAGTGGAACAACGAGTTCGGAGCAAGTTTCTAATTGGCGGTCTGGGGAAAGAGATGGGTATTCAGCATATCGAAGAACGCCGAGAGCTGTGGCTGAAGACGTGAGGTTTTCAAGAACTCCATATCCTGATGAAGGAACATCAAGCTACAATGGTTCTTATGGTCTTGCTCAGCAGAACCAGAACATTTCAGATGGACCTAATAAAGTCGAACATCTTGAACAAGATCGAGCGGAGCTTCTTAGAAAGCTAGATGAGCTCAAGGATCAACTGGCAAAGACTTGCGATATCTCCGACAAAACAAAAGAAAGGGTTCCACTGGACGGGAGAACAGTTCCTGTAGATCCTTATGTTGGTCGTGATACATGGTTTCCAGAAGGTTCGTCCAGACAGCATAGACCCACTATGCCGCCTTTCCAAGCTGATAAACATGCTCAAAGGCCATTATATTCCAACCATGCCCTTGAACATGTTCCATTGATGAATAGGCATGGTTTGGATATGCAGAACTTTTATTCCCCTCTAATGCATGCCCCAAATGAAGTTCCGGGATATGGCGATCCTTTTGCTCCGCAAATGATAGTTCCTAACCAACCACCCCATCAGTACCTACACCACCCATCTCATGACTATTTTCCTGCGCAGTATATGGACATGGATCCTGATCACAATGCATCATACCCAACTAATACATTCTTTCACCAGCCTGCCTGCTCTTGCTTCCAATGCTACAACAAGCATTGGCATATCCCTTCTCAAGTTCCACCAGGTGTTCTCCATAACAGAAGGTTTGTGGATGTGCCACCTAATCCCTTGTTCTACAATGTTGAGAGTCGAGGTACATTTGGTCCAAGAGGGTATAATCCTAGAGATAGTACTCCAGTTCCAACACGTTCTCATGAACCACAGCCCCTTTCAAGAAGGCAAAGGGACCTTGATACAGAACCTAAGGGTCTTGGTCAGAGTCGTCCAAGAAGGGTGGCACTAGCAAAGAGGAGTGGACGCCGTTGTTGTCCAATAGCAGGTGGTGCACCATTTATTACTTGCCACAATTGCTTTGAATTGCTTCCACTGCCGAGGAAGCTTTTGCACATGGAGAAGAATCAGAGGAAACTGCGATGTGGGAACTGCTCTACTATAATCACATTTTTGTTTGAGAGCAAGAGGGTTATTGTTTCCAGTCCTTCTCAAACCAATGTAGTTCCTTCTCTGGTCAATGAACGTTCTGTTCCTATAGAAAAAGGTCTTTTACAACCTGATGGTCAAGAAAATCGGCGCGAGAGCACTTATTCCAGTGATTTCGACAACTCTGGGTATAACTTTCAGTTGACAGATACTGAACCTGGTTCTACTTCGATGGATCGGAGACTGCACTTAAGCGAGTCTGAGAAGCTGCAAGGTCTTGTTTCTTCAAGTTACACCACCTCTGACGATGAGGAAAGTCCTGGCAATGTGATTGCTCGAAGAGAGGTCTCCAGTTCTGCAGAGTTGCGTCTAAAAGCTAGCGGGACGCCTCCAGTTCCTGGTTCGCCTCTTCGTGAGTATACGTCTTCAAACCAGGTTGTGAACAAGTTTGAAAAGGGTAATAGGAGCAAACGTACACACCAAGAAGAGGTGTTCCTGACTAAGGCTACTTCTAGACAGAATTCTGTTAAAGATGCATCAATGGCGACTGAGATGGATGTTTCATTCAATGAGTATTCAAATGCCACGATGTCTCAGGACTCTGGGGAGGTGTCCAAAGAAGATCATCCAAGGGTCAGTAAGGGCGGTGAATCATTTTTTGTTGGCCTCATCAAGAAGAGCCTTAAAGACTTCTCGAAATCTAACGAAACAGGGGAGAATGAGAAATGTAATTTTTTGGTTAACGGGCAACATATATCTGGAAAGCTGGTTAAGAAAGCTGAGAAGTACGCTGGGCGCATCCATCCTGGACAATACTGGTAAGCAATCATCTCGAGCGACACACCATAGTCATTTTCTTGATCAGTACTTACACAAATTAATTTATTCCCATAAGCTTGCATACCATCGCTTTTTTAATTTTTTCCCCCTGGTTGCCTACATATGGTTGGTACTGTCTTGCACCTAAGAAAATCTACAAATACACGTTAAATACTCACACCATTGAGAATGTCCGGATACGGAAAAAAAGTTTTCGTCAAATACTGCTAACTCCTACTTGCCTTGCAATAGGTAATCACAAAGAGGACATAGAGGAAAGAAGCACCTTCGTAATACCTGGTCAGCCCATGCCAGAGAAGCACCAAATGGCATGGGAGGATCAAGAATGCATGAGATTTGAGAAAGTGAGACTAATTCATCTGTTGAGTAACACAAAGGGGAAAATCCTATTATTACATTTGGCATTTTATTAGAGTGGAAAAAAAGACACTTAAGTTTTCTCATGTGATTTAATAATATCCTTCATCTTTTCTCTTCTTTTCATGAAATAACTCTCAGATGAAATAGTGACCTCTATGGCTTTAATGAAATCTGCACAAAAGTATACGATCAAACAAAATCTTGATGGTGAGCCTATGGTAATGGAAATAGATCGGATATTTATGGAGAGTTGTCAAAATACAGATTCTAATTACATATGCATAAAATTTTAAATATTTCTCATAAGTGAATGACTATCGGGTAGAACACAAGCCATTTAGTTTTCCACTTTCCTAATTGAATACTATAACACCACTTAACCTCATCTCATTTGTGTTATGAGTGAAAAACTGAAAATACGTTGGGGGGCTACTTCTAAGAAGTCTAGACCTAAAATCCACTTTGATATGATCTTAAAATAACATGTGAATTCACAATTATAATTCTAGCAGATTTGCTCTCCAGGGTCATCATTTATGTAGGAACTTATTCATGTTCTTTGTCTACCTACTTTATGTAGGAACTTATTCATGTTCTTTGTCTACCTACAGGTATGATTATAGAGCTGGATTCTGGGGTTTGATGGGCCAACCTTGTCTTGGGATAATTCCCGTGAGTTCAATTATGTTAGAAAAGTTGCTACTAAGTTATCTTGAGGATGTTGTTTACTTGGAACATCTATGCTGATTTTATTTTATTTTAATTTTTTCTTGCAGCCATTTATTGAAGAATTCAACTATCCTATGCCCGAAAATTGTGCTGGTGGGAATACTGGCGTTTTTGTAAACGGGAGAGAGCTTCATCAGAAAGATCTAGATTTACTTGCCAACAGGGGACTCCCAACAGCCCCAGATAGATGCTATCTTGTTGAGATTTCCGGCAGGGTTTTAGATGAGGAATCAGGCGAAGAACTGGATAACCTTGGAAAACTTGCTCCAACGTAAGTTCCATCCTTCTCTAAGTTTAATTTTTTTTTTCTTTTGAGTCTGTATATATTTGAGTTTTCTTAGTGTTAAACAAGATAAGTCGTGTCCTATATCATAAATAATATTTTATGTTCTCTCTTGAGTTTGTTGGTTACTTTTAATGGTTAAGTTCTAAACGGGGCAGATGTTACCATTTCAAAAATCATTAACCTCCTACAGTGAGACATCTAGTAAATAAAACCCTTTAAGGCTAAGACATGGTGAAGACTGAAGAGACCATTCTTTCTGCACCCTCACAAAACATGTATCAATACAGAGGAATTGGGTGCAATTCGGAGTGTTGTCCTCCGTGGTATCTCATGCTGAAACGCCCCCCCAATTTATTTCTTCTACTTTTCATCCGCACAATCATTTGATACTTTCTACACCATTTAGTTTTTGAGAAAGAAATTATTTCAAACTGAAATAATGAGCCATTTGGTACTGGATTTTGTCTTGCCGTATGACCATGTGAGAATTATTTGTCCCACCCAACTCGCTCCGATCCAGGTATGCTACCATTCAAGAATAGTCTTAGGACAGCCACAGTGTCTTTCTGTCTTTTTCTATGAATACGAGGCTTCCAGATGTTTTCTGATGTCGTCTTAGGTGAAGTACTGAAATATCAAATGTCCGGTTGATGTGTTGGGAAACCTGACAATTTAGTTCACGAGCAATAACATGCATGTATATGTATATTCTTATTATTGTTTTGACATGCCATCATTAGCATAAGAAATTAATTCTTCCTTTTTGGAAGCTTTTAATCTTGAATTTACTTTCTTTTATCCTTTAACAGAGTGGAGAAATTAAAACGTGGGTTTGGCATGCGGTTGCCAAGAGCAGCAGCTGCATAAGGGGTTTACCTTGTTCGGTTCACGCCATGGAGAACATGGAACTCATCCAACTCTGGCAGTTCTTAATAGTATCCTGAATTTCACTGCTTTGGTTTTCCATGGGTATGTTCAAAGGGCATACCAGTCTTCTGCCATGTCAATTTGTTTTTCAATCTTGTTTTTTATTTGTTGCGAGAAAATTTGTTGTTATGCTGCCAATAGTGAAAAACAAGTGTGTACTTCAGAATTCGTTGTACTTAGCATCTTTCGGTACCTCTGTAATTTACTGTAATTTTATGTTGCAATTTCATCAGTAAGCAGTCAGGGATAGCTCAGTGTATTCCCGATCTGGGAGCAATTACCTCTCAGTGGTCAGTACTTCAAACATAAACATGCTATTTCAAATACCCAGTATGCTATTGAGCATAATGATTATTCTACAAATGACCCAAGATTGGATAGTGGATTCAAACATTCAAGCTAAAATTGTCTGACAGGGCAGGCTCCAGAATACCTCGCCCAACTTATGTGGATAATCTGTATATTAAGGCCCAAAATATCACTGAGATTTCTGAGATATTACTGATAAATCTTGTTTTTTTGGTTACACGAGATGAAAATATTTGATATATTTCAACTGAATATTGAATTTTGTTTTTGTTGATATCTACTATCACCTCTCTCTATATTAAAGCAGAGTCCAACTGAGGTGGCAATCACAATCCTAGGTGGCGCGTTCTTAAGAGAGGGGTATGCCACGTACACTCATCTCTCCACTAAAACTCTGTAGACAAATTCTATTAAATATATTAGAACAAATTCTATTAGCAATCGAATCCGTATGACAAATAGATAACAAATTCTATTAGCAATCGAATTGTACTGGTCATCTTCTATATATTAACAATAATTTTTCCTACTCATCATCTTACTCATCTTCTGTTCATCTTCATCTTCAACGTTCTTCCTGCTGATTCATTGAAAGGTTCACTTTTTTTTCTCTTTTTCTCTTTTCCTCATTATCTATTTATTCTATACAGTAATTAGTTTTTATTATACTATACTGCCTACCTTGAAGTAATATAACCCGTTGAAAAATACCAAACTATGGATACGATAGGAGAAACACAATTGAGGACAGGAAGATTGGTGTTGAGTTTTTTTTTAGAGACATGGTGCCTGTATAGCATGCATCTTCAAGGTTCCAATTTAATGGGGAACACAATTAGTCGCTAAGAAAGAGGACTTGCAGAATCTATCCCCCTAATCAATTTCATACATATTCTGTCTGTGCTTTGCAATGACAACCGATCACTCAGAATAGGTTAGACCAACCCGTAGTAAAGCCATCAAAACAAAACAACAAAACAAAGCTTGCTGATGGAACCTCTTGCACCAACAAAAAAGAAACCCGTCTCCGATTTCTTTGTCACATGGTGCCTGTATAGCATGCATCTTCAAGGTTCCAATTTAATGGGGAACACAATTAGTCGCTGAGAACCCGTAGTAAAGCCATCAAAACAAAACAACAAAACAAAGCTTGCTGATGGAACCTCTTGCACCAACAAAAAAGAAACCCGTCTTCGATTTCTTTGTCACTAATAAGAGGATAGTTAAGTTCTTTAAAGAGAATCTATAAGAAGATAGTTAGGAAACAGAACAAACAAATCATACCTGAGAACTGAGATGAATGCGAAATAGATCAAAATACACGGTCAAAGCAGATAAAGTAAACGTCATACTTCATCGAACTACAAATAAATCTGTTTCTGAGTTCAGTCACCCATTAACGGTCTGCCCGTCTCCGATTTCTTTGTCACCCATGAACCATCTACATACAGATGCATAACATGAAACCCCAAAATTCATAATCGTAATAAAAATTCATCCTCGCGTTTCTCGGCCCTAAGACCTTCAGCTTCAGTTTGATATTTCTCTAATGTAAGAAAAAACGTTTTTAAAGAAGAGAAATTGATCCACAATACTTCCCATAGCCTCAGAAGGTCGCATATATTTGGCCAGAAAAATAATCAGAACTCAGAAGCACATTGATTGTTTCTGAAGGCAGACAACAAATGCGCACACTTGCGCATGCACACTCCCAAACACACACGAGACCTGCACCTTAACACAAGCTAGACTTGGACTCATATAAGTGCTATACATGACCCAGATGCAATGTCGACACAAGGCCTCATTCGACGAAAATTAAGAGTGTTGCCTTGATGGCCAGCCTTGACTGAAGTTCTCAATTCAATAAGCGTAACCTGTGCGACTGGCAATGTTGTTGATCAATGTGTGCCATTAGTGGCCATGTGGTAGACCCATTGTCATTCCCAAGTCTACGAGGCTTCCAATATTGATGTGTTGGCCACACAATGACCAAACTGAATATGTGGACAAACATCATAAACAAGGCGTAGTGCTTATTCCTTTTCCTCCTAAGCAACAACCATAATATTCATTGTTGAAACTATAACTCCAACTGCCCCCAGAGACTGAACAAGTTGAAATGAACCCAGCAATTCCATCGTTGTGAAATAAATCTGTTTCTGAGTTCAGTCACCCCTACCCAAGACCTACTGCAAAAAGCTTTTCTGACAAGAATGCTCATGAAACCCCAAAATTCATAATCGTAATAAAAATTCATCCTCGCTTCCCATAGCCTCAGAAGGTCGCATATATTTGGCCAGAAAAATAATCAGAACTCAGAAGCACATTGATTGTTTCTGAAGGCAGACAACAAATGCGCACACTTGCGCATGCACACTCCCAAACACACACGAGACCTGCACCTTAACACAAGCTAGACTTGGACTCATGTAAGTGCTATACATGACCCAGATGCAATGTCGACACAAGGCCTCATTCAACGAAAATTAAGAGTGTTGCCTTGATGGCCAGCCTTGACTGAAGTTCTCAATTCAATAAGCGTAACCTGTGCGACTGGCAAGGTTGTTGATCAATGTGTGCCATTAGTGGCCATGTGGTAGACCCATTGTCATTCCCAAGTCTACGAGGCTTCCAATATTGATGTGTTGGCCACACAATGACCAAACTGAATATGTGGACAAACATCATAAACAAGGCGTAGTGCTTATTCCTTTTCCTCCTAAGCAACAACCATAATATTCATTGTTGAAACTATAACTCCAACTTCCCCCAGAGACTGAACAAGTTGAAATGAACCCAGCAATTCCATCGTTGTGACCTTTGCCTACAAGAACAAGTATCGGAATTTGGCAAGTATGTTATCTCGATCAAATAGAGCAGTGTGTAATGCAGAAGCCTCATGTTTTTTTATTACTCTACTTATGTTTCTGTTTTGCTGCAAGTAAAGGTTATGTTGCAGACCTTACCACATTCATAGTAGCACAAGGAGCCAGCCATCCTGCAGAAAGCATGCTATATTAGTTTGTATATATTTATTTTATTGACTAATATATTTTCCGGTGTAGAACTAAATGGATGTCTCCAAAAAACTGAAGGCAAAACAAGCACGCATAGAAAGAATGTTTAAGTTGAGAGCAAAGGGAAACCATACACACAGAAGAAGAATGCATAACACACCAAGACAAAACTCACCTGCCGGTCTAGCATTTGGTAATTCTTATCACATTCATTTATCTCAACAGCACAAGCACAAACACATGAACTAATATATCTTTATCTCAACAGCACAAGCACATGGATACTTCGCTTCATATCCATTATCATTTCAATACAATAGCAACGTGCAATCATCCCCTGTGATTTCACATTCACAATACCAGTACTTTCCTTATGTTCAACATTCAACAACACAAGCACATGGATTCTTTCATTCGTATCCATTATCTTTTCAATACAATAGCAATGTGCAATCATCACCTATGATTTCACATTCACAATACCAGTACTTTCCTTATGTTCAACATTCACCAGGTAAAAAGAAATCATATTTATATATATTTACATATGTTTATGAGAAGTTACTTACATCATTATGTGTGCAGCAATTGGATATAATGTCCACCCGTCACATCCAATCTCACGATCACTATTCCAAAGAGACTCAATATGCAAATCTTCCTCAATATCAATCAGGTACAATATTGAAAATATGATAATATATTTATGAAATAAAACTTTTAGGATTCTTACTTTTCTCTTCTATATGTTTAGATATTGGCTCTTGCAATACACAAAGGTCACAAGAGGTTTCGACTGTATACACAAATGCCACAACCTTGGCAAGCGATGATCATATGGAAATTGATTATGATACAATTGGTAATACCTTATTAATGCATTTCTTAGTGTATATCACAAAATCATTTGTTAACACCTTATTAATGCTACTGAGACGATGACATTTTAGCGGGGCGAGATGTTTACTTTAATCAACGAACAATCAAGACAAAGTTGTCACCAATAGTAAGTTCTAATTGTATTATTGTTTTGCTAAATTAATTTATATTATTAACATGTATGTATTTTCATTTGCAGGAAAATTCTCTACACCGGGAATTTCGGAGGACCTTCAAGTGTCCGCTCTCACCGTGGTGCTATACTTTGGTATGAGGAGAGGAACACAAAATATAAGAGACCCAAGAATCCAAAGTTTACCATCATTTGCCAACAAGGGAAGGTAAAATTGCCATTACTAAGAGAACCTCCGAAGTTTTCTAAAGCAGCTCATGGACTACAATGGGGACCTAGATCAAGAAAATTCAGAGAAAACATACGGTCATACAATACGATGTTTTGCTATGACGCGTCTATGGGCGGAAAAATAGACAAGGATATAAACAAAAAGGTCGTGGACCTTATGTTTTCAAATTGACCGACAGAATCATCATAAAATAGGTTCTTTATCGCCAATGCCGGGCCGAAGCCAAGATTTGCTCAATTATATATACATGACACGAAAACGGTTCAAAACCGAAAGTGGATTTTTGAAAAGAAAAGAAAAGAAGATCCAAAAACATAGATAAAGAAATTGTCGACGGATTGATAAAAATGTTCAATGTTGAGAATAATCTAATAAAATCTTTTCGAACAGCAAGAGAAAGATTTCAAGAGTCTGATTTGATCCACGCTAAGCTTGAGAATCATTGGAACGCTAAACAAGGATGCAAGGCAAAGACAACATACCGAGGAGGCGCCAGGTTCTTTGGATTAATTGTTGGAGACGGACATGAAAATAATAATGGTAGAGACGAATTGTCGAAAAAGATCGAAGGCTTAAAAAGGATGAATGAGTTACAACCAAGCTTTATGGCTATGCAATATCCTATTCTTTTTCCATTTGGAGAAGACGGTTTCCATTTGCAGATTTTAAAAATAATGTACGCGGGAAGTAAGTCGACAAAACGCAATACAAGAAGCATTAGAGAATTCTATGCTTACAGGCTTCAACATAGAAAAAAAATGAAGGACAAACACCGATGAGAGGTGGACGCCTTTTGAGCCAGCTTAGTAGTTGATGCGTAAACAAGCGTGGTGGAGCTCCGCCTCACGCTGGATAACGTGATAACCGTAAAAAGATCGATCGAGAATTGTACCAAAGGTCTCCAAGATGCAGTTGTTGTCGGGGACACAACACCAGCTTCAGTTGGAAAAAGATTAGTTCTACCTTCTTCATTTACAGGAGGTCCAAGATATATGGTTCAAAGCTATCAAGACGCAATTGCTATTTGTAGATATGCAGGATCACCAGATCTTTTCA
Source organism: Coptis chinensis (assembly GCF_015680905.1). Taxonomy (NCBI): domain Eukaryota; kingdom Viridiplantae; phylum Streptophyta; class Magnoliopsida; order Ranunculales; family Ranunculaceae; genus Coptis; species Coptis chinensis. The sequence goes on along the minus strand of NC_141458.1, from coordinate 115,741,262 downwards.
TCACATTTACCTGTAATTCTAAATGGCCAGAGATAGAAGAATTCACCACCTTAGTGGGGCTAAAACCACAAGATGACCCATTAATTGTAGCTCGGGCATTTAAGATCAAGCTAGATCAACTCATGGACGATTTATGTCGAGGTCAACACTTCGGAAAGGTTATGGCAGGTATTTTCTAGATGTCTCTCCTTCTGTCTCACTGACGAATCTAATTTATTGAATTTTAGTTGAACTTCCTAATTAACTATATATTAATTAATATTAACATCAGCCAAAGTGGCTAATTATTTATTTTCATTTGGACTTTGAATTTCGAACTTTAGCCTCTAAGTCAATAGAGACTTTTGTTTCTCTCCTTTATTACCTTTTGTGTATTTAATCTAACTCGATTTCCTTTTGCAGCTGTTTACACAATTGAATTTCAAAAAGGGGACTACCACATGCTCATATATTGTTGTTCCTCCATGACAAACTAAAAACTCCATCAGACATCCAAAAAATCATCTCTGCCGAGCTGCCCGATGAAGTCGATGATCCATTGGGATTTCAAGCCGTAGTCCAATACATGATACACGGTCCATGTGGCACAAAAAATGAAAAATCTCCTTGCATGGATGAAAATAAATGCACTAGAAAATTCCCAAAGAGATTTTGCAACGAAACAACCATAGATGAAAAAGGATTTGCTGCTTACATGAGAAGAAATGATTCCAAATTCGCTATTACAAAGAAAGGGAAAAAAGTAGATAACAGTTGGGTTGTTCCGTACAACAGAGATTTGATTGTCAAATACCAAGCACACATAAATGTCGAATTCTGCAACCAAGGAAGGTCTGTTAAGTATTTGTTCAAATATGTGCACAAAGGTGGTGACAGAGCAACATTTGTTATTGAGGAGAACATCCAAGATGGCAAATCAAATGGAGAACAGGTCATACGTGAAGTTGACGAGATCAAACAATATCAAGACTGTCGTTATCTATCAGCACATGAGGCAGCTTGGAGAATTCTCGGTTTTCACATTCAATATCGAAACCCGGCAGTCGAACGTCTTTCATTCCACTTGGAAAACCAACAGCCTATCATATACCAGGACAGTGATTATATACCTATGTGGCAAATAGGACTGGAGTGCACGACACTCAATTCACCGATTGGATGAAGACGAATGTGGAGAACGAAGATACAAGGCAATTGACATATGCTGAATTTCCTACAAAATGGGCCTAGGATGCAAACAATGACAAGAAATGGACAAGAAGGAAATCAGGAAGAACTATAGGCAGGATATACTATACCCCACCGACAACAGGTGAACGGTTTTATCTTCGTCTACTTCTTAACACGGTGAAAGGTCCAAGGAACTTTAAAGAGATAAGAACAGTAAATGGAAAAGTGCATCCGACCTACAAGTCAGCGTGCCTTGCACTAGGACTGTTGGAAGACGATGGTGAATGGCATGAAGCAATCAAAGAAGCAGCAATTTCAGCATTACCAAAAACATTGAGGCAAATGTTCGTCACTCTTTTGATGTACTGCGAGATAACCGATCCTTTGGAACTATGGAACAGAAATTGGAAATTATTTTCTGAGGATATTCTCTTCGACGAAAGAAACAGACTCAAAAACGATGAACTGACACTCACTGATGAGGAAATTCAAAATCGTGCACTTTGCAAGATTGAGAGATTATTAAACAAGTACAATAAAAAACTCAAAGACTTTTCAGAAAAACTAATTCCCGACATGTCGAAAGAGTCTGATGTTAGTAAAGGTAACAGATTGCTTCAAGAAGAGTTGTGCTACGATAGGGTAGCCCTCGACAAAGAGTTCTCCGAGCATCACAAACAGCTAAACAGTGATCAAATGAGAGTTTTTGACGCAGTTATCAATGCGGTGGAGAAAAAAACAGGAGGCCTATTTTTTGTGTATGGCAGCGGAGGAACTGGTAAAACATTCCTTTGGAACACGATCCTAGCGAGATTGAGATCACAGGGGAAAATTGTGTTGGCAGTAGCTTCTTCAGGTATAGCATCTCTATTAATGCCTGGAGGAAGAACTGCGCACATTCCGTGATTGAAAATTCCTATAGACATTGATGAATACTCATGTTGCAACATTGGCCAAGGCAGCCATTTGGTCAACTCATATCTTGGCGGATCTTATTGTATGGGATGAGGCACCAATGAATCATAAAGATGCTTTTGAAGCAGTGGACAAAACCTTGAGAGATTTGATGCGATTTAAAAATCCACAATCCAATATAAAAGTCTTTGGAGGAAAAACAGTACTCTTGGGAGGAGATTTCAGACAAACTCTACCCGTTATCGCAAAAGGAAAAAGAGAACAAGTGGTCTGTGCTTCACTAACCAGATCTCATTTGTGGGACCAATGCAAGGTTTATCTACTGACAAAAAATATGCGACTTAGAGACGAAAACCTTGATGCAGAAATGGTTGAGTCCATATCCAAATTCAGCAAGTGGGTCCTCGATTTAGGTGAAGGAAAGTTGCCTACAATTGCTCTTAATAGTAACAAAGAGCCAACTTGGATAAAAATCCCAGACGATCTTCTCATTCCGCCTGGAGAGAACGGCATTAAAGAAATTGTGTCTAGCATCTACCCTGACATTGAAAACAACTATACAAAGCTGGAATACTTAAGAGACAGATGCATTTTGACACCAAGAAATGATTGTGTCGACGAAGTTAACTCATTCGTCCTTTCGACATTGGAAGGAGACTCTAAAAAATACCTGAGTGCTGACTCAATAAGCCCAATGTGTGGAAATATTCAAAATCAAGATATTTTGTATCCGACAGAGTTCCTAAATACGATAGAGTTGTCTGGGATTCCAAATCATGAACTCGAGCTGAAGCGTGGCGTACCCATTATGCTCCTCAGAAACACAAACCCGAGTATGGGCATGTGCAATGGCACAAGGCTAATCATCACAAAACTAGGAGAAAGGGTTATCGAGGCACAAATTATAACAGGAAGGAATATCGGAAAAAGAGTTCCCATCCATCGTATCATCATGTCTTCAAACGAATCAAAATGGCCTTTCATTCTAAGACGACGACAATTTCCTATAAAAATTTGCTTTGCGATGACAATCAACAAGAGCCAGGGTCAAACTCTAAAACATGTTGGAATCTACCTTCCTACACCCGTTTTCAGCCATGGACAACTCATGTTCTTGTTGTTTCCCGTACCCACGTCACGAAAGGATTAAAGATATTGATAGACAACAAAGAAAATAAACCATACGGTCATACAGAGAACATTGTTTACCATGAGGTTTTCAACAATCTACCAACAGGTATGTCAACTAGACATGATCCGAACACATCATCTCTTAATCTATGAATATATATTTAATACCATTAACCAAATGTTATTATCAAACTTTTCAGAATAAATTTCACAGCGGCTACAAATGCAAATTGAAGAACAGCAAGCAACATAGCTCAATCAGATGGTAAGATTATCAAACACAAATGTATTACAACCAATTGCACTCGCATACATATTTTTGTTTTATTTTTATATCTAACTAAATTCTAATACATTCTTTCTATTGTGCACACAGGAGATAATAATGTTAAAGCTGAAGGCATTGGAAGACATATATTATCATGATTATTTTTTTAATCAATTTTAAACATTATGTATTTTCTATTTCTATTACTGACTTATACATAATAAATTAAGTTGATTACCTTAGTAGACCCTTGAACCTTGATCTTCAATAGAGGATCCAAAAAGATAACTTCTAAGTAGGATCGGAGGGAATAGTTCAAAGGGACCTATAAGAAAAAAAGGAAAAACTGAAATAACAAATACTAATTGCAAAAGTAATAACTAAAAAAAAAAAAAAATCAACCCATATAAACTAAAACCAAGAGAGTAAGATAATAAACTATCTCATGTATAATAAGTTGATTTGCAACTTAAAAAGAAAACTACAAAACCTTCTTCCTACGAAAATGTTTCGGACTTCAAATAGAATGTGATAATTACCAACCTTCTCGGCGATCCGACCGGACGATCCCGATCCTTCTAGACCCGAATAAAAATGTCACCTTCGTGCAAAGTATCCTTTCCATACCGCCAAATCCAAAATAGAATCCGACCCCCATTCATCCAAATTCCATATGTATATTTGTGTCCCAACCCCTCTAAGAGTAATAGTGTCGCAATGAATTACTCATCAAAAAGTTAAAATTCCTTTATAATTCTCAGATTATATTTAGCTGAGGCTGGTGTATGAACGCTTAAGTCAAATTCCATCGTAAGGCCCTGCGTAGCATAGCTTACAATTGGAATTTCCAGAATCTGCAGTCATATCAAATAAAGCAAAACAAGGAAAACAAACATAAGAAACTGGCGATAACTTACATCTTTGCCTTCATTTAATGATTGTGACAGGAAACCTATAGATCTCAATTTGGCAGTCTGGCTAAGAACAATGGCATCCCTTCCGATTTTCATGGATCAAGTTCGATAATCACAATCAGAATGTGCATATCATGGAGATGAGATTCACTTTCATGAGTCAACGTTAGCTTCAATATTACAAGATTAATCAGAAATTCATAATATTGATATATCTTAACGACACATTAGATTGTCTGTGGTGCGGCTATTCAAAGGCCTCTTTCTGTATATTTGGCTTCACCAAACGAATTTGGACTGCCTCCCTTCTTAAATGAAGGAAATGCCTACATGAGATAACCTCATCTTTTCTACGTTCTTCTTGATATCTATGGCGCTCATTGCAGGTCATAAAGGGACATGCAACTGTACACAGATGTAAGGCTGACATTGACTTCCTGGAAGAGGAGTATCCGGCCTACCCTACTACTATCAATGATGTCGGCTAACAAGGTGATGGCAGGCGAGGATTTTGGTTTCTATCAAGAAGTTATTCCTGATGTAGTGGAACAGTAACGAACATAATTCCGCAGTCTGCTGAACCTTGGGGCACTTTGAGAAGTCTTACCACAGATGGTCTGCACTTACTCCAGAGGAGACTGAAAGAGGTAAGCAAGATCCAGAATACCTGGGATCTTTCTCTGTTTGTATATCTTTTATGGGTGGTGAAAGGCACCAAAGTTACCGTTAAATACATAAGTCGGAGAACATCATACTTAGAACAAGTGCTATATGCTATAGCACTTTCTGTATATTTGGCTTCACCAACCGAATTTGGACTGCCTCCCTTCTTAAATGAAGGAAATGCCTACATGAGATAACCTCATCTTTTCTACGTTCTTCTTGATATCTATGGCACTCATTGCAGGTCATAAAGGGACATGCAGTACATTACCGATGTAAGGTGACATTGACTTCTGGAAGAGGAGTATCCGGCCTACCCTACTACTATCAATGATGAGATCTTGCATGAACATGTGGAGAGGGTTGGCAAGCTCTTACTTGGTCCGAAGAATGTCACAACGGCTAACAAGGTGATGGCAGGCGAGGATTTTGGTTTCTATCAAGGAGTTATTCCTGGTGTAATGTTCGGAATTGGAATTAGAAATGAGGACTTGGGTTCAGTTCACTCGCCGCATTCTCCACACTTCTTTTTAGATGAAGGTGTCCTTCCACTTGGGGTCGCACTTCATACTGCACTTGCAGAGATATATCTTAACGATCAATGGGAATCAGTTGATAAAAAAGATCTTCGTATTGAAAGTCAAGGAGCTTTGTAATGAAACATAGTCCACAGTCACTTTTTTGTATATATTATGTAAGATATCTCAAACGAGGCTTTAACTACTTAAAACGTTTATTACTGAAGCTTTAATTTCTTGATGTAGGTTCTCTCTGTCACTTATTTTCATGGTGGAACAGTAACGAACATAATTCCGCAGTCTGCTGAATCTCGGGGCACTTTGAGAAGTCTTACCACAGATGGTCTGCACTTACTCCGAGGAGACTGAAAGAGGTAAGCAAGATCCGAATACACAGGATCTTTCTCTGTTTGTATATCTTTATGGATGGTGAAAGGCACCAAAGTTACCGTTAAATACATAAGTCGGAGAACATCATACTTAGAACAAGTGCTATATGCTATAGCACTTTCTGTATATTTGGCTTCACCAAACGAATTTGGACTGCCTCCCTTCTTAAATGAAGGAAATGCCTACATGAGATAACCTCATCTTTTCTACGTTCTTCTTGATATCTATGGCGCTCATTGCAGGTCATAAAGGGACATGCACCGTACCGCGAGATGTAAGGCTGACATTGACTTCTTGGAAGAGGAGTATCCGGCCTACCCTACTACTATCAATGATGAGATCTTGCATGAACATGTGGAGAGGGTTGGCAAGCTCTTACTTGGTCCGAAGAATGTCACAACGGCTAACAAGGTGATGGCAGGCGAGGATTTTGGTTTCTATCAAGGAGTTATTCCTGGTGTAATGTTCGGAATTGGAATTAGAAATGAGGACTTGGGTTCAGTTCACTCGCCGCATTCTCCACACTTCTTTTTAGATGAAGATGTCCTTCCACTTGGGGTCGCACTTCATACTGCACTTGCAGAGATATATCTTAACAATCAATGGGAATCAGTTGATAAAAAAGATCTTCGTATTGAAAGTCAAGACCTGTAATTCGTGACCTAAAAATGGAGAACCACATATATTTGCAGCTATGTGTACTCTGAGCCAGCGCAAAATCTCATTCCACCACCAAAAGGAATGACCACTTATCCCATTGTTACGTCGAATTTAGTACATGTCCAAAATCTCATAGCCAAAAATGAATTTTGATCAGTGGCCAACATTATTTTGAAGCTATATATAAGCTGGATCACAAGACCAGAATATATATAAGCTGGATCACAGACCAGAATAGGGGGTGATGCTCAGCATTATTCAAACAACGTTACCAAGGCACAAAAATACTGACTCAGAAATAAGACACTTGAAACAGCTACATGATGGCCAAGCACTGACATTTATTTTCAGCAACCTATCTATGTAAGCATATATGTGTTTAACAAATAAACTAGCTAAATCTAAAGTACGCTATATGAAAGATTCAGATAGCTAACCTTGAAGCAAATCCTTGGACTCCATTGTAAAATTTCACAAAGCACCCATGCTTTTCAATTTTTGTAATCCATCCACGTGTCACCAATCCTTCCGCAGCATCAGCATATGAGCTAAGAATTTTCAGCTTATGGCTAAAACTGTAAAGGTCACAATATACAACCAAGAACAAGCATCAGTAGTGTTGATCAAACCAAGCTCCAATACCCATTCAAAGTAATGTACGCTTTTTTGTAGAGGTAGAGCTGTGACGCACAGGTACATGTAAATGAATCAGAGGATTAGCACAGGCCACTTATCCCATTGTGCTATCGAACTGCCCAAATAAGACACAAAAATAATGACTCAGAAGTAAAACAATTGAAACAACTACATGATGGCCAAACACTGGGGTTGCCGAAGTGTTTCGAACCAGAACAAGAAGCAGTCCAACTTAACAAATACACTTGAAAATGCTACAATAAGCACCCACCTCCCATCACCATGGATTGAAGGCAAGGGGATCTTCGTATTTCTCAGGGTTCAGATGAATGGCAGGAGAGACGACAATGCATTTGTAATATGAAAAATACACACTCCACTTAATTAAATTATAAAATAGTCCAGCCCAAATAATAAAAGACGGTGTCCATACTTTGCAACTTTCCAATTTTGTGACATATGTAAGAATCCTATTTAGATAGGTATTAGAATTCAGCCCAAATAATTAAAGACAGTGTCCATATTCCTATTTTGTATGCCTCAGAGGAGTCCTATTTAGATAATGATTAGAATTGCTGGGACACAAATCCAAATCAATTTATAAACATATTACAAATCAAAATAGAAAACCATATTCGAACAACAAACAAAATAGTCTATATAAAAGGCATTATGGAGAAGTAGTTTCTTATAACTTTTCTATTCTCCAAGTTAATTCATCTAGATAGTATTGGTCTATTAATTCACTGCTTAAAGGTATGTTTTCTCTCTACTGTTCTATAATCATCAAACTATTTACCTTACACATATATGTATGCATCTAACTTAAACCTAGGAACTAGATACCAATAATTCAATTCTCTTATTTCGTTATTGTCAAGTCTTATCTGCTGATCTATCCGTAGCTACGATTCCAGCCGAAAATCGGACTAATCGCTTTCTTAGCAGCTACTTTTGCTACTATACCTATAATAAAATACAGGAGGAGCATGTAAGATATAACACTTGATCAAACAAACCTATATGTAAATGTAAGAAAGAAATTAAACCCTACTAGCTGCAATGTATCTTCAATTTTTCATGTGTTCATAACAGTCAAAGAAATACAATAAAAATTATTACCTTACTGCATTTTGAATTCATCACCGAGATCATATAAGCATATGTAATTTTGATTATCATATATGAATATTACGAAAACAAGAAATGAGAGTAATTTACTAAAAGGGATCTCCGTCCCATATGTAATTTTGATTATCACATATGAATATTATAGAAAACAGTAATGAGAGTAATCTACTAAAAGGGATCTCCATCCCCTTTTTTCCGAAACATAATTTCAAATGTAAAAAGATTTTTGCCCCTGTACCACAACTTACCATCTAAGGATTTTCTTGACTCATGCCACCTTGGCCTCGGGATCAACACTAACCCCTCTGTTCCTCGAAAAATTGTGAGCTGCTTCCATAAGCTCTTTATCAATGTTACTAGGTGAGAAGCAAGTTAGTGTAGGTCCAGATTTGTTACCGCTAACCGAGAGCCGAAAGTGAATTAATAGCTCCAAATATGGAAGACCTATTTGGACAACAAAAAAGTGTGATGTACAAAACGCCTACCATGACAATTACATGGAAAAAAAAAGTAATAATGGTATTGTAACAGTTGTGTAAAAACAAAAAACAAAAAACAAAAAGCAAGGTATTAGAATTCAGCCCAAATAATTAAAGACAATGTCCATATTCCTATTTTGTGGCGTCTGTAGGAGTCCTATTTAGATATGTATTAGAATTGCTACGGACACAAATCCAAATCAATTTATAAACATATTACAAATCAAAATAGAAAACCATATTCGTACAACAAACAAAATAGTCTATATAAAAGGCATTCTATTCTCCGAGTTAATTCATCTAGATAGTATTGGTCTATTAATTGACTACTTAAAGGTATGTTTTCTCTCTACTGTTCTATAATCATATATGTATGCATCTAACTTAAACCTAGGAACTAGATACCAATAATTCAATTCTCTTATTTCGTTATTGTCAAGAACAATCTTTACTGCACAAACTTATTACAGACCATCGAACTTAAACCAACATCAATCAATATGACATGCATGTAATGTAATTGACTCCTGACCAATTTTCAGGAATATGGCTGAAAAAGAATACACCAGAATCAAGGAAATCAAAGAGTCCAATGGAAATTACAAAATCAAGGTCAGAGTAAGCAGAATCTGGGAAGCAATTGACTACACTACCAATACAGTCAAAAGCTTAGACACGTTGCTGTTAGACGAACATGTAAGTATAAGCTAATCTTTTTATTTCACTACGTCAAACTCATACAAATAGAAGTAACACGATTTTATTGTCTAACAGGGAGATCAGATACATGCAAAAATTCCAAGTTTCATTATAGGCAAATATAAACCGCAGCTAAAAGAGATGCAAATCTACCACATCGAAGACTTTTCAACACTCAAAATATTTGACAATGTCACATACCGTCCAGTGAATCATCCCTACATCATCAAGTTCAAATGGAATACAATCGTTAAGCCAAACAGAGAATTTGACACTCAATTCCCAAAACAACAATTTGACTTCGTAGATTTCACAAAGGTGTCATCGAGAAAAGACAACAAGCACCTAACAGGTAAAAAAAAATAAACATACGTAATTAATCATAAATATAAGATGTGATGTCTACAAAGTGTGTTTTCTATAACACGATTTTTTTTTTCATTGTGTACAGATATCATTGGAATAGTCAGCACATGGAGCCAACCAGTAGAGCAGAAAAAGAAAAACAATACAGTATCAACAATGATGGAATTATATCTAAAAGATGAAAGGTGATAATTTCAATTTAAACAGTAAAAGTAATGAAGTTAACGCCTTCTACTAACAACAATTTTTTATATAATTGTACAGGAACAATTCAATACAAGTGACTATTTGGGGCGAAAATGCAAAAATAATCAAAGATTGGATACTTAAAAACTCTTCAGGCAAAACTGTGCTAATAATCACTTCAGCATCAATTAGTGAATTTTACGGTAAGTCGAAAAAAAATCAAATTATTACTGAGTCGATCATTATACGCAAACTAAATGAAAAATCCAATGTCACAGGTTCATATTCTCTATCTACAACATCAGCAACGAAAGTGTATCAGAATTCAGACATTCAAGAGATTGCAAATCTGAAAAACAGGTACACTCTGCTATACTTATTCACTCGAAAAAATAACAAAATCAAATAAATAGAAAAAACTAACTAACTTATTTTTTCACAAATAATAGAAGTTGAAGCACAAAGAAGCACGATGAAAAAAAAAAAAACTATGAAGAAGTAATGAATCACAAATGAAGATCTCTTTCGGAGATAAAAAATTCAAGAACAAATCTTTTTCGGATGTAAGTTGTTATTATTTATTTATTATTTTTTAGTATAGAAATATATTTATTACTACATTTATTTGCATTCAAAACATATATTTATTTGCAGGAGACACATTTCACATGCAAGACATCCATAACCAAGATACTTGCATGATAACGGTTGGTATTACAAAGCTTGCCCACATTGTGCAAAAAAAAAAAATCACCACCAATGCGAAAGGATACGAGTGCACAAAACATGGCAACGTGGAACCAATTCCAAAGTATGATACATGACTTTAGATTGTAAAATGCAATATTCAATTCTGTATCGACTAACTTTAATTTTAATTTGTAGGTATATCCTAAAGATGGAAATAGAGGACAACACAGCCACAGCAATGGCAACTTTATTTGAACAAGAGGCTTCATCTTTACTTCAGAAAAGTGCAAAGGAATTACTCACAATGGAGGTAGATTTATACACAACTTCAAAATTATCATAAATTATTAATATTTAATTTCACGCAACTGATTATTATCTTACTTTAATTTTACAGGAGAATGGAACAGAGATTGCTGAAAAAGAGTTTGGAAGGCTAATTGGGCACACAACTATATTCCAGATAAGAGTAACAAGATTCAACAAAGAACAGAACAACAATTCACTAACTATTTCTAAAATCTTTCCAGTGAACAAAATAGACAACACTGAACAAAATCAGAAGGTATACTTTATCTTAGTCAATAACAATTTAACAATATAATACTTCTCTGCAAATTACTTACCATACATATTTTACTTTCAGGACAACTACGATGCAACACCAAGTGACAATGCATCTCGGAATACAAAAATAACTCATCAGATTACACATCATTCAAAAGCACATCTAGATGGAACTGTGGCCACCATCATTGAAGATTCAAACAACACAAATGACGGAGAAGATGAACAACCACCAACGAAAAGAATTTGCAGAACGAATGAAGATAACCAAGAATAATAATTTAGTAGCATATTTGATTTTATATTTATATTTGATTATGCGACTTAATCGATGTTAGTTGAGGAAACATCATACTGTAGTTTGTTATTTCAGTAGATTGTTTTAAACTTTAATTTTTTTTATACTCAAGTTATTCTACTCTATATATAAACAACAATTCCAATCAAAATTCCACCATATTGACGAATACCAAAATTCTCAATAGCACATTCATAAATAGATTTAAATGATTGTGGACTATGGTGATGTTACTCTCAAATAAAGATTTCTATCATCACTTCACCTAGGTGCTCAACCAAGAAACATGATTTTTCATAAAGGCGTTACACTTCAAGTTGTTGCTCAATAGATAACGCCAGTCATTTCATTCCTGGATTTCGACCAAACTGAGATCATCCAATGCCTATTGGCTCAGACATCGGTAGACTAAAAAGCTGTTGCAACTAAATATGGAATAAGAAGATGTACTTACTACTAGATTCCTTACGAACCCGAGTTTTTGGTGGAGTGAACTGAACCCCTCATGTCGGGGTTGCAAGGGTTGGATGTTCTTTTTCGTTCTAATGTATATATAATCCTTTGTTAAAATCATCTTAAAATTCTACTAAGCCGTTTAAAAAAGTAAAACAAACAAATGGCAATAATTACAAAATTGATCAAAGCGATTCACAAAACTAAGAAACCATTTTCTATGATCTCCTACAAGTGTATTGATAACAGGCCATACCGAACAGAAAACAAGACCTTTTGGCTATGTTTTCGTAGTCTACAATTTCACATTCAGTACAGCTGACATTTATTTTCAGCAACCTATCTATGTAAGCAAATATGTGTTTAACAAATAAACTAGCTAAATCAAAAGTACGCTATATGAAAGATTCAGATAGCTAACCTTGAAGCAAATCCTTGGACTCCATTGTAAAATTTCACAAAGCACCCATGCTTTTCAATTTTTGTAATCCATCATCCACATGTCACCAATCCCTCCACAACGCATCAGCATATGAACTAAGAATTTTCAGCTTATGGTTAAAACTGCATGTCAATCACTAAACAAGGAAATCGGCTAATCTACTTATAATCTACTTATTGGGAAAGGAAAAACTTGATAGAAGTAAAGTAGATGGATAAATAAGCATGTACACTAGCGAATACATAACGAGTACCCTAAAATGCAATCTAAAATGTAATAAAATTTGTATGGTAAAAAAGCGCTCAAGTTGCGAACCCAAAACGATAATTTTTTCTACTTAAAATATGTACGCTCATTCACAGATTCCGTTAGATTATAAGACATCTAAATTTGGGCTAAGACACCAAAGAAAAGTCGGAATATAATTTTGTTTATAATCCAATGGATATCGTTGTTGAATGCTAATCCATATATGGTTTTTTTTCAAGTGGACTTTAACACTTCCTTATTTAGATAAATCACAATGAGGTAGTTTTTGTATGTTCATCAGTTTGCTAACTCAAATAATAAATTATGTTCTTAGCATAACAGCGAAATAAGCCAAAGTTTGTTGGAAATGTCTGACTAGGTATTAGCAGACCAGAAAACGTAAAATACTGGTGCAATTAACCACAAATGACAGAATTCAAGGATGAGAGTTACCTGTTGCCTTTAAAATTGTTTCCTCCATCGCAAGTGTCTTTCCATTTCTTAGGGGGAGGACCGAAGCCTTCATCGCTGAAGCTCTGTTCTTATGGCATCTCAATCACTAAAAAACAAAGCAAAAACCTTTATTTGGAGGGGGTTACAGAGCAATAACAAAAGATTCCTAAACAAAAAATCAAATCAAAATATACGGCTTACCAATTCAAAACCAAATCAGAATTCTGATACAGAACAATATTTCAAATTCAAAATCAACTAGAATTCTAAAATCAACTCTATATAACACCAGATCCGACTACACAAATATTCGCTGATTTCTTCTTTGCAACAATCTAATTTCTTTCCAGTTTTCAACTTACAGGTATGTTTTTACAATTCTTCAATGCTGCCAGAGTGCCAATGGCGCGTGTTTTTCAATTCTTGAATAGTAAAGAAATATCGTTGTGTGGAATTTGGAATTTGGAAATATCGCTATGTGGAATTTGAATTTTTGAATTCTAATTATTTGGAATTTGGATTACACGTACTTTAGCAAATATTTGGAATTTGGAATTTGGAAATATTTCTTGGCATATTACTTTAGCAAATATAATTAACAACTGTATCGGTAAATGCCATATCCGGAATATTGCATCGGCACGATAGTAGATATTATGTCAACATGTATATAAACTTATTCACAATTTAACGCATTACTAATTATGTTTAATTTTTTTTGTGCAGCAAAATGGATCATGATAAAATATTTCCCATTTCAAGGAAAGCAATATTGAATCGAATCTTGTTGCATAACGAAATTTATACACCACCGGTTTACAAAACGGAAATTATAGGCTTACGATTTGGATCAAATGTGACTATAGACGTTCCTATTCTACAAGGAATATTTAAAGAAGATTGTGACGACTATGATAATTCGTCAACATTGCAAACATGTTATGGAACTCGAAGAAACACAAAATATATAGCTTGAAAATCAAGTCTGCATGTTGCTCTCTCACATCACTTCGCGGAATTGTACCAATTCGACGTCGAGATTTCAACTTCAAAGAACTTACCCATATCGACCAACAACTTAAAGAAGCAAGGAGCTTAAATCAATCATCTGCGTCGATTCATGAAGAAGCTACAAAGCGAAATCATACAACTTCAAGAAGCCAATGAACAGTTTCATGAAATAAATCAACAACTGCATGTCGATATCATGCACGTTGGACAAGAAAATAGAGAATTACGAACATCATTTGCTAATGTTGACATGACGAGTGATGAAGTTGTTCAGATAATCAACATTAGTGATGATGATGAACAGTAGAATAAATTTTAATGGAACTATTACTTATTTTAGGAATAATAATTAGGTTATAGATTGTGCCAAGTTTTAAACTTATCAAGCACGCAAATATATGCTTAAATTTATTACATGTTTGTGATTTATTATGCAATAATTTCTCAATTAGTTAAATTACATGATGATACACTTACTCCTATTACACAATGCTGGAAATGAAATTTCTCAATTAGTTAAATTACATGATAAAACCCTTACTCCTATTACACAATGCTGGAAATGAAAATTTCATAAAAGAACCCGGGCATATGCCCGGGTATAATACCTAGTCTATATACTAAAGCAGAGACCTCTCATGGAGGATTTTCTCTCTCCTATGTGGCACTCTAATATGAGAGTTAGTTTTTTCTCTCACCTATGTGGTACTATAATATGAAAGATAGTCTTTTCTAATAGCTTACAATCCCATGTACATGGAACCTCTTTGAAGAGTTTGAGTGTATTTCCAATTCTTATATATTTGATCAAATAAAAAAAAATTGCTAAAAAATAGGTGGTTTGTAAAAGGTAATTTCCTATTACGAATCAAACACTTTTAGTGTTTCAATTCTTATATATTTGATTAAATAAAAAAAATTGCTAAAAAATAAGTGATTTGTATAAACTAATTCCCTATTACAAATCATACAATTTCAGTATCTATGATAAAGCACCGACTTATTTCGAATATATCCTTAACACGGCCTCAAAACATAGTTAAAAACAATTATACAAAAACTAACATCACAAAATATATAATATAAAATGAAAAAAAAATAATAATAACGGCAAAACAACAATGACAAATATTTTAAAAAATATAAAATACTGAATGAAACTAACGTCAAAAAACAATTAATGGGGAATCGAAAACTGGATGGAAATGCATCGAACTAACTTCAAATAATATTTAATGGAAAATCGAAAATTGAATGCAAATGCAAGCATTAAATTAATCTTAAAAAGTAATTAATAGAAAATTGGAATATAGATACAAATGCATTAAACTAACCTCAAAGAATAATTAACGGAAAATCAAAACTTGGATGCAAATACATCAAACTAACATAAAAAAAATAATTGTCGGAAAATCAGAAACTGGATGCAAATACATTGAACTAACCCTCAAAGATTAAATTAACGGAAAATCGGAAACTGGATGCAACTGCATTGAACTAACCTCAAATAAAAATTAATTATAAATTGGAAATATGATACAAATGCGTGGAACTAATCTTAAAAAATAATTAATGGGAAATCGGAAACCGGATGCAACTGCACTGAACTAATTTCAAAAAATAAACTAGATGCAAATGTATTGGACTAACCTCAAGAAATAATTAACGGGAAATCAGAAACTGGATGCAAATTCATTGAACTAGCCTCAAACAATAATTAACGGGAAATCGGAAACTAGATGAAAATACAACTTTATCAAATAATAAACGAGAAATCAAAAACTGGATGCAAATGCATTAAACTAATCTCACAGAATAATTAACGGGAAATCAGAAACTGGATGCAAATGCATTGAATTGACCTCAAAGAACAATTAACAGAAAATTGGAAATTGGATGCAAATGTATTGAACTAACCGAAAAGAATAATTAACGAGAAATTAGAAATTGAATGCAACTGCATTGAATTGATCTCAAAAAATAAATAACGGAATTGGAAATCTGATGCAAAACTGTATTGAACTAACCTCAAAATATAACGGAAAATCATAAACTGGATGCAAATGCATTGAATTAATCTCAAAATATAGTTGGGTTATATGTTATGGGAATGCCTCGATAAGTATAGTTTTGCATTTAAAATGGTGTTTATCTTATCTCTTTCCGTGTAATTGGGAACTCCTTGCTATTCAAGTAGCTTCAATATATATGAACTTCACCTTATTAGGCAATCTCACAAAACTTCAATCAAACTTCTTTTATTAAATAACAAAATGAAATTGAAGGGTTTTATCAAAGGTGAGTTCTTTTTTTTTAATAGAAAGTGAGGTTTTCACGTTATAAGAAATTTGGTTGAGTGATCAATATAATATTAGTATATAATAGTTCTGCATATTTGCAAATATTTTTCAGAATAATTAATATAACATCACCCGTTTGTAGATAAGCTTTGAAGATTTCACATAGTGAGTCATGCATAATTTAAAGAATAATTAATGGGAAATCGGGAACTGAATAATCTTCGATGATCCCACATAGTAAATCAAGCATAATTTACTTTTTATGTCATATTTGCAAGGACACTACAGATGGATCATTAGAAGTTAGTATTACACACCACATTGGATAATTAAAAGAAAATCGGAAACTGGATTCAAATACATAACTGAGCTCAAAGAGTAATTAACGAGAAATCGAAAACTTTATGCAAATGCAATAAACTAAACACAAAAAGTAATTAACTAAAAATTGGAAACTGGATGCGATTGCATTAAACTAACGCCAGATAATAACTAACGGGAAATTAGAAATTGGATGCAAATCTTTGAAAAATATCTAACGGAAAATTCAGAAACGGTATGCAAATACATCAAACTAACCTCAGATAATAATTAATGGGAAACCGAAAACTGGATGCAAATGCATTGAACTAAACTCAAAAAATAATTAAAAGAAAATAAAAAACCGAATGCAACTGCATTAAACTAACCTTATAGAATAATTGGTGAGAAATCGAAAACTAAATGCAAATGCATTGAAATAATCTCAAAGAATAATTAATGGAAAATCAGAAACCGGATATAATTGCATCGAACTAACCTCAAAGCATAAATAATCAAAAACTAGATACATATGTATTGAACTAACCTTAAAGAGTTATTCACGAAAAATCGGAAACTGGATCCAAATGCAATGAACTAATCTCAAAGACTAATTAACGAAACATTAAAAAATAGATGAAACTGCATTGAACTAACCTAAATGAATAATTAACGGGAAATTATAAATTTGATGTAAATCAGATTGAACTAACCTAAAAAATAATTAATGGGAAATCGAAAACTTGATGCAAATGTATTGAACTAACCTCAAAGAACAATTAACATAAAATCAGAAATTAGATGCAACTACATTGAACTAACCTCAAAGAATAATTAACGAAAAACAAAAAATTGGATGCAACTGCATTAAACTAAAATCAGAGATTAACTAACGGGAAATCATAAATTGGATGCAAATGTATTGAAATAACCCCAAAAAATAGTTAACTGGAAATTGGAAGTCGGATATAACTGCATCGCACTGATCTCAAAGCATAAATGTCCGCTTTTTTAGCCTTCTCACATGAGTATTTACGAGTAATTAGGAACCTAAAACGAAAATGAGTTTATAAAAACAGACTCTTACATGTATGCACAATGTATAGAAATTGTAAACTATCGAACTAACCTAGAAAAACAATTAACGGGAAATTAGAAATTGGATGCAGATGTATTGAACTAACCTCAAAGAGTAATTAATGGGAGATTGGAACCTGGATATAAATACAATGAACTAATCTCAAATACTAATTAACGAAACATTGAAAATTGGTCGGATGCAACTGTACTGAATTAACCTTAATGAATAACTAACGGAAAATCATAAAGTAGATGCAATTGCACTGAACTAACCTCAAATAATAATTAATAGAAAATCGGAAACTTGATGCAACTGCATTGAATTAACCTCAAAGAATAATTAATGAGAAATTGGAAACTGGATGTAACATACTACATTAAACTAACCTCAAAAAATAATTAAGGGAAAATCAGAAACTTGATGTAAATGCATTGAACTAATAACCCTAAAATATATTTGTATTATATGTAGGGAATAAATGTCTCGACAAATATAGTTTTGTATTTTTTAAGTAGTGTTAGTCATAATTCATTTATTGTGATTGGGAATGTCTTGCTATTCAAGTAGCTTTAATATTATCTTCGCCACATTGGGCATTCTCATAAAACTTCAATCAAACTTTTATTGTTAAGCCTAACAATAAAAAGAAATCGATGAGTTTTATCAAGGTTTGATGCTTCCTTTTTATAGAGAGTGGTGCAAGAAATTTAAATTAGTAATTAATATAATTTTCATATCTCATAGCTATGCATAGTTACTAATATTTTTTAGAATAATTTAATATAACGACACCCGTTCATAAGGACACGTTCATGTGATAAATATTTTCAAGTGGGAGTAGTGTATTCTTTGAGGATATGGAAACAATCAATCTATTTTAGTGATTTGTACACATTAGTACGTAAGCCGAACGGTGATGATTTACTGCTAAATTACCATAAATCTAATAAAACTATTAAACAAACTAGATCGAGTTTAAGATAATTCCATTTGAAAATTACGGATTAATATCCTAAACCACAAAGTGAAGAAACTATCTCAATTTGACCCCCTAGTTTTCAAGTACTTATACACCATAATCGCTGCTCATTAACGTATTTTGGTTTATTTTCAATAAAAATATATTCTCGATTCAAAATTTGCCAAGAAATCACCATAAATATAAGAAAACTATTATATAAGCTAGATCGAGTTTAAGATAATTCTATTTGAAAATTACAGATTAATATCCTAAACCACAACGTGAATAGACTATCTCAATTTGATTCCTTAGTTTCCAAGTACTTATGCACCATAATTGCTACTCATTAACGTATTTCGGTTTATTTTCAATAAAAATATATTCTGATTCGAAAATTTGCAGCTAAATCACTATAAATCTAAGAAAACTATTATACAAGCTAGATCGAGTTTAAGATAATTCTATTTGAAAATTATAGATTAATATCCTAAACCACAAAGTGAAGAGGCTATATAAAGTTGATCCCTTAGTTTCCAAGTACTTTTGCACCATAATCACTGCTCATTAACGTATTTCGGTTTATTTTCAATAAAAATATATTCTGATTCGAAAATTTGTGTGAGACATTTTGTAAAGCCTTTTCAGCACACAAAATATTTAATAGATCCCGGGCGTATGACCGGGTTCAAAATCTAGTATACAATATAAATTGTTGACTTTGACCTATTTTTATTAATATATAGATGATATTTCCGATATAATTGATGATATTTCTAATATTTTTATATATATTGATATATAAAATAAAATTTTGAGTGGTCAATAAAATAAATATATTTTCAATATATCTCATTTTTTGAGTACACGATATATCATCTAAATTTGATATTTTGGTCCTTGATATTAACTACAATATGAGGTTACTGAAATTCAATGTTGGTCTAATCTCTCAAAATACTTCTCTGTACCAACTTTTCCAAGATTACTTACTCTTTACCCAATCTAACGTCATTGCATGTCAAGTGAGTAAAGCGAACGATCTGGGCAGAAAAAAAAAGGGTATGCGGATAAAAACTAAATTGATTGGTTTTACATGCATGCATCTCACTATTTTCTCCACCGCTTAACGCTTATCTAGTTAACCAAGATATTGCTGGGGGCAAATGGCAGTGGGAAAAGGAAGATGGAGGAGTGGAGATGGAGAAGGAGGAGTGGAGATTTAGAGTGTCTGGAGAGGGAGAGGAAAAGGGAGAGTGAGAGAGGCGAAAGAAAAAAATGTAAGGGAAGAGATGAGGACAGATGGTGCATTTAAACCAACCAAAGTTGGTTTTGTCCATAATCCCCCTTCTTCCCAAAAATGTTCGCTCCGCTCACGGATTATGCTTCAGTCAAAACTAATTTTTTACTGGTCTCAAAATCTTCTTCTTGTCTTTGTGGGTCACTCACTCGAATTTACCGCTCTTTTTACACACACACAATTGAAGTGGCCTGTTTTTGACACCACAACTACTACTACTCTCTTTGGCTCTTTCCACCCTTGACACTCTCTCTCTCTCTCTCTGTCTCTTCAGTGGTGATCGATCAAGAGTAAAAAATGGGGAAAGAATTGAAATTTGAGGAGAACCCAATATGGTCATTTCGAAAACACAATCATCTCTTTGTAAAATTTACTCTTTCAATTTTCGTAATGTGTCTTGCTTTTCGTCTCTTCTCTTCACGTTCAATTGAAGTTCCTCCTCCCATTACTCAAATTCCCACTGTTGATAATAAAGACGACGGTGTTGAACAAGACAATGAGCTTCTTCCTCAAATTGTTGTCGAAACTCCCCAAGGTATTCAGAATTTGTAATTCTTAGTAATATTGAGAATTTTGTATGATTAGGAGTTTTTTTTTAGATGATGGGTGTGGTTATATTGAATTGATGCAGGAAAATGTGATATCTTTAATGGAAGTTGGATTCGAAACCCTTCGGGGCCAATTTACACTAATGAGAGCTGCACTGTTATTCAGCAACATCAGAACTGTATGACGAATGGGCGTCCCGATTCAGGTTATCTTTATTGGAGATGGAAACCTCGGGATTGTGAGCTACCGCGGTTTGATGCAAAGAGATTTCTTAAGTTGATGAGGAATAAATCTTGGGCGTTTATTGGTGATTCGATTTCTCGCAACCATGTTCAGTCGTTGCTTTGCATTCTATCAAAGGTAAATATCTTTGTTTTTTTTTTTTAATCTATTTTTTAATTTTTTATAGGTGAATATATTTGTTAAGAATTTTGCATAATCCATTCCGGATTGTCTATTTCTGGGTTGCAAAATGAACCACATGCATAATAGTATTTGAATGCAGCTAGCGACATTCTATCTTATCATTCTCAATATTGTTCATACAACACAGTGGCATTTAGATTAATTAGTTGCATTTTATCTCTAGATCAACTATTCATCACCTGGGATTATGCTTAAGGGTTTGTTCTTGGTGGTTTATTGTGAAAAGTGATGTATGGAACAAACTAGCAAGATACCAATTGTTGAGAACCTTATTACAATCACTAGAGCTGATGGAGAGAGGCGCGATAAGAAATGTCAAAGGAACACATGTCTAATAAGGGGAACACATACACCACCATACCCAGGGGCAAAGATATGACAAACACACAGCTCAGGATTGCTTTATTGCAGAGTAAATATATTGCAGTAGGAAGTATAGAGTTATCAAGGCAAACACATTGCCTGCAGCATCCATCAGGTGCGCATATAAATTATGCTATTGTGCTGAAAAGAACTGATATGCTGAAAAGAACTGATAGCACAATTTATAATAGCACAATAGCACATACTGATGGCATAATATGCGTATATGAAACATAAGACTCTAGGTGTAATTAGCCAGCGAGGCAGCGAAAACTCCTCAAAAGCGCAAGCTGTCAAGGAGCGGAAAGCTAATTAGGATCCTAACATTCCACTACGCTTCCAAAGCTGATGTCCTCGTCCTTGCCGACCCACTCTATCCACAGACCCGATGGTAGCCCTTTCTGTTTTGGCGGCTACAGTCACCTATCAGTATAAGTGACTTGGCACCATGCCCTTACAGAACACCAAGACTTTTTCATTAAGCCTCTGTGCCGCCCCCTCCTGAGGTTCACACCTGGGATGTGGGGTTGGCTTTGATACCACATGTTATATAGCCAGCCAATGCTCTAACGCAATAATTCAAAGAGTATGGTTTCCTTACTTCTGTCAGTTTTTACTTCATTACTTTTTTTGTATAATAGTTCTTACATCATAGAGGATAATACTTCTGTGTACTTTCGGTCGTTCTTACTCATTACTTCTTCATAGAATTATTCTGACATCATATAGGATAATACTTCAGTGTATGCAACTAGAATGCTTAACAGCCTAAATCGACATGGGGTCCATGCAACTCTCTTGCTAAAATATATATCTTCAAATTGACATAGAACAACAGGAGAACTACAGGATCAGTTCTAGTATTGTCACTAGTGAAGTAAATACATAAAAATACTACCTGTAATTAGCCGTAATTACTTCTTTTAAGTGCCTATTAAGTAGTCTTGATGATTCTTTACTATTTTGAGAAAAATCTCAGTATTCCTCTTTCAATGTACAATAAAAGACCCACCATGTCTATATTTTGATTTGTTACTTCTGAAGGATAGCTCTTATTAAACGCCCACAGTTTAAAAAGGACACATAAACATGACAGGTGGTTAAAACTAACACGCTTGCTTATATTTTTAGCATCATATTTAGATCATTGAATTTTAAAATCATGAACATTTATCTGACGTTATCCAACCCGAGTTATTTATTTACTTCAGGTGGAAGAAGGGCATGAGGTTTATCATGACAAGGAGTACAAATCCAAAAGATGGCTCTTCCCCTCGTACAATTTCACACTTTCGGTGATCTGGTCCCCTTTCCTTGTAAATGCTGCTATTTTCGAAGATGTAAATGGTGTTTCGACATCTGATATTGAGTTGCATCTGGACAAACTTGATAAAAAATGGGCTGACCAATTTCAGAGCCTTGATTACATGATTATTTCAGGTGGGAAATGGTTCCTCAAAACAGCAATTTACTACGAGAACAACACAATACAGGGGTGCCACTACTGTCCTAAGAGGAACTTTACAGAACTTGGTTTCCCATATGCTTACCGCAAAGCGCTCCACCGGGTGCTTAACTTCATTGTAACATCCAATCACAAGGGATTGATCCTGTTCAGGAGTGCAACACCAGATCATTTCGAGAACGGTGAGTGGTTCAGTGGAGGAACTTGTCAACGAACTGTGCCATTTAAAGACGGTGAAATTAGTTTAAAAGACCTCGATGTGATACTACGCAAGATTGAATTAGAGGAATTTACGAAAGCCGAAGCTGTCGCATCAAAAAACAAGGTGAAACTAAAACTTTTGGACACGACCAATCTTGCTTTACTGAGACCCGATGGACATCCAGGCCCGTATAGGCATTTCCACCCATTTGCACAGGATAAAAATGCTGAAGTTCAGAATGACTGTTTGCATTGGTGCCTGCCTGGGCCAATAGACTCATGGAGTGATTTGGTCATGAAGATGGTATTAGATGGTTGAAAAGTGTAAACTGCGGCAGTGATTTTGCGCTTAATTTATATCACACTGAAAAATTGCAGGTTCTGAATTCTCAGCTCGAAATGAATATTGGTGGATGAATGGCCCTGTTACGCCATTTGTACTTAGGGGAGCCATCCCCTTAATGTAGGCATCTACTGCCACTTAAATGTCTCTGAAGTTTCTTTTCCTTTGTTTCCCCTCTTTCCGTCTTTCTAATTGTACCTGTTTAAATTATTAGTATACGAATGTATATTCTAAACACGATAAATGCATAAAATTTGTTTATTTACTTATTCATTTTGTCTGCGTACTCTTTTTTTACACTCATGACTTAATTTTTTTTTTTTTTTTGGTTGGTAAGCGAGGTTGTTTTAGAGGCCCCCTACCCCTTTTCATTAAATAACAAAAGCTTTCAATTACATCTCTCGTATTCCTTTCCTATTACATCATCATACATAATATTCCTTACATCCTCTGCAAAGGAGCTAGGAAGAATTTCAATAAATGTTACATTTGGAACATTTGCTGCTAGAGCATCAGCTAATTTGTTCACCTCTCGATAAACATGTTTAATAGAGAAGAAACTGAGCCTACTTTGTAATGCTGCGATGCTCTTGATAAGTCTCTTCGCCTGCCATGGATATTTTTTCTGCCTTAGAAAGGTTTCCACATTTGATGAATCCGTCTGAGCTTCCACTCTTCTGATGTTATACTTCTCAGCTAGCTTGAGCCCTTGCTCCAACCCTTGTAACTCCACAAGTGCTATGGTATTGTACTCAGATCTGCCATGCGCTGCTGCCACAACAAAACCATTACTGTCCCGCACAACTGCTGCCCACTGCCCCACTAGGCCTTGCACACTGCCGTCTGTGTTTAGTGTATGATTACCTTCATGACTTAATTTTTGGAGGTGCACAGTTCAGTTTCTTTTGGTAACAACTATACACACTGTTCCTTGAGTAAAGAATTAATTGTGCATGCGCGGTATACGTACTGTTTAGTGTCTCTGAGTTATACCTTCCATTAACTTTGATAGCCGATCATGATTCCGAGACTGAGGTGGACATTGAGAAGTTCTTTTGAGCATTGAGGTGTTCACATTAAAATCAACTCCAAAAATTAAATAAATTTCCTGAAAAGTTTTACTCAAGGGTCCATAATGCTAATAGTTGTTTTGTTGGTAGAAGCATAATTTGTTCTCAATTCCTTGGATTTTAAACAATTAACAAAAAGTATAACGAAAGTTACTGCACTGGAAAAGACTATGTCAACCAATTATCTAGAGAGTGTAATTACTAGTTCGTATATCTAAAATAGGGGGTAGCTACTTACAACCCTGACGCAGAAACTTTCGAGATGATTGTCGGACAGAATCACAGTTACAGTCTGCAATAACATACTTGCGAAATTCCTTCCTTTATATTTTACAAGTACAGCAAGCTTAGCATACAAACCAGAATTCACCTATCAATCTTTCCTCTTACTGGTGGTTACAAGGACCTTGTACACATTTCCTACCAAGCTACCCTTTGCAAATGGAACAACTAAAGATGACCCATGCATCCTCTGATTGATTTCTTTTCCTCCTCCAAGGAGTTCGCAATACAAACATTTATCACTGCATATAGGCATTTACCAAAATCTTCAAGCTGCTGGAGCATATTCTTGAATTGCACATATGGTGGGATGTCTTTGGTGATCGTGCAAAAACAGTCATTTGTCATTGAGGAAGCTATAGTCTTTATAGAAGTTTCAGAACTGCAGCTCAAGAAGAAGAAGAAAGAACACTTGCTCACCACCATCTGGATCAACTGAAGCATCATGACCTATCGCAGCTGAAGTTTGACTTCCTGCAAAAGAATGTGTTGTGGAAATTTAGGAAAAAAAATTACAATTTTGTTTGCCTCACTTAGAGTTTTGAATAGTTTTCTTACAACATTTAAGTATTTAACCAAGTCGAATAGGTTGGATATTTGATGCAGCCACTCTGTCTGAGATATTATTGGCATGAAACTTTGGAAGAAGCTTAAAGCACTGTTTTGTTCACGATCGATCTTGTATCCACTTTTTCACCAGATTTTTACCATTCAAATCACGGATTTTTTAAAAGTAAATGACTACAGATCGGGGCAAGGAGCCGCAGTACTTTCTGGTGTCTGGAGTCTGGACCGCAATATGCTATGAAATCGGATAAAGTGACGGAATTATTGGAATGCCAATTATTGCAGCTGTGTACTGTTGACATACCAGAATATCCCGATAGTTCAATGGTCGGAATTTAATTTGGCATGGGGTCGTAAAGATCCAGTTTTTATTCATCTGAAGAACAAAAATCCACACGTATCTTAATGAGTTTATTTTACAGAAATTAAAAGAAAAAGGAGAAATCTCAAATTGTTTTGCGTTTTGAAGTTTGTATAAGATGATTATTTTGAGGCTCAGATTCGCCTTTTCTCAAACAAAAAGGAAAGATCTTTGGGAGTGGCTGCAACCCAAGTTACCTCGCCAAAACATATCCAGAGATTACTTTCCTCACGTCTGTAGATCAAAGCTGAAAACTTTCGTATCATCACAGCCTTATTTTGTTATCGATAATGACAATGCGTCTTGCATTTCAGAACTTTAGCAAAAATGAACACTTCCCACCAATGCGGCTTAGCCCATAGCAAAATGAACACTCTTATCCAATTGCCCCCAAGCGATATTGAGGAAGAAGAAGAAGAAGAAGAAGATAGTGATGACGGTGGTGGTGTTTGTTAACAGTAGTAACAACACCAACATCAACGGAAAGAAAGAGAGAGAGAAAGAAAGAGAAGGGTTGTTTATTTTGTGGAAGTAATCATCGGCTCTATTAAACAGAGAGGGGCAACAACCCAACAAAACTCCCTACCTCCCCTGAGCGAGCCTCATACTTAAACTAATGATGAAAGCCATTCTACTAACCTCACCTTTGTATTTATACAACCCTAACTTTTTTTGCCTTCCCCGTTTTTACCCTCCTCTTTTTCTCTAATCTCTATTGGGATAGGGAGCGTTGGGGGGTATTTTAGACATATCACTATATGTGGTGAAAGGTGAGGTTTCTACATACTGTTTTTGCGTGCAGATTGTTCTTATCCTCCAGACGCCAGAGTTCAGGCCAACACCCGTCAATGGTTCAGTCCTCAACAGTCAACAGCAATTCACCAAGAGCAAAGTGAATGACATTTCGTAGACCGTGAATGAAATGAAATATATCTGTATTGAAAATTTGAAATACTTGGAAGTTGGAAGACATGAACGCTTGCTGAAACGAATTTTCCTAGAGGTCAAGAGCCTCACTTGGAAGGATCACAATCACATTGATCTGATAAAAAACATGAGACACGACTTGAAGTTTGCAACTAAAGGAATTTAATTTAATCACAGTTGTCTGTGCCAAAATTTACCCAAAACCACATTTTACGACAGAGGATCCAAGACTCTATTGCTACACGTTAGTTCCTTGGTTTTCCTTTTCATATGGTAAACTGGACTGGTAATGGGGTTAGCGTGGGAGGGTAGGTTCCTTTTCATATGCAACACTCAATGCCCTGATTTCAGTCAAATGGAAGGTATGATCAAAATTTCTATCTTTAGGAAAATACTGTGGTCCATGAAGTTTTTACAATTTATGTGAAGTTCATCTAATATGAGTTTTGGTACTTTGCCTTGTTTGCAGGAACTGAATGAAACAGAGAAAGAAATCTGGAATAACATAGACATAGCAGCAAATGCATGAATGCATACAAAAAGGAAATGCAAGAATACAACAGTCGGAAGATCGGGGTTTGCGAAACTTGAGTATAAGTGAGGTTGTTGGAGTTTGATTATACTCGAACTAGAAGTGTTGTTAATGGTCGTGTTATGTTTGTGTGACCAAGTCTTTGTTTGGTCAGGTCCGTCTTTGACATAAACTTAGCGACTCTGTTCAAGTGGTTCTGTTGAACTGAGTAACAGTTGGTTTTCCTACCATGGTCAACTGTTTAGTTTTAAATAATCTTGTGCTTTTATTGAACAGAATGCGTTAGCTTCTGAATGTGATTTCAATGGCACTTGACGATATTCAAGTTGATTATGTTTTTGCAAATCTTGATTATTGTGTCAGATGTTGATTCATATCAAGTTAATAAAAACTGGGATCAATTAGAACGAATCTGCAATAACTAGGCTAGCCATGAAAATGCGTTTATCACAGCTGAGACCTACATTATTGCATAGCTGAAACATGTTTCAATGGTGCCTTAACGCTAGTTGTCTCAGATCAATTGTGGAAGATGGTAGAAGTCTATGCATATACCCTGAAAAAGTGTATTCATGTAAGGATATACCTTATGCAAAAGACGCCCCCTGCCAATTATACACACTAGGGGGTGCTAACAAGCAACCTGTGCGATGCATGAATCGCATACAGACCACCTCAAAGAGACACAAATCAGTATTCAAGTACAACTTTCAAACTCCCTAGACTGTCATTCAATAAGGTGGGGTATGAACTTATGAAGAACGCAACTTGTTTCCGTACTGTTCCTAAGCATTTCTCATTACAACTTTGATTCCAGTATTTTGAAAAAGACGGCCTCTGAAGAGCAGGAGACGAAAGAGGATGTGGATGAAAGCACAGAAGCAGTCCCGATTATAAGATACTGTGGCTCCAAGCCTCCAACAAGAAAAAAAAAAAAAAAAAAAAAAAAATCCTACGCTAAACTAAGCTAAGCGTAAATCTAGGATAGAGTGGTATCTTCAAGCGTTTGGACAAGACTGTCTTGTACAAACCTGCCTTCACAAACTGCACACCCTGAAACAACAATCAGATTTCCATTCAAATTGAAGCTGATATGTACACTTTAAAAGCAAGGTGGCCAGTAACCACGATTAAGATGTATTAGTGTATTACTGAAATTTGATTGGAATCACTGACAGAGCATGGTTCAACCAATCCGTCCATTTTTCAGTTTAAAACACTGGAAGCTCAATGTATTGCCTAAATGTAAGACGGGAAATGCAGCTGAGCTGGGTCATCGGTTATTTATTTACTTTTAAAGGGTTTCCTTGGTAATCTGATGGAGCACAACAGAGCACAACAATTCAATACATTTTATGGGTAAAAGTCAGAAAATAAACACAGCAGAACTACACCTCGACCCTGCCAACTGGTTATACTATAGTAGAATGTCTACTCTACTTCTACACTTATGTATAAAAAATTCAACAGTTAGTATTCCCCAAAACCTTTAGTACGGAAAGTAACAAGTTCATAGACTCAAAATTATTTGACAAACCGATTCATGTCCAGCTGCAAATACAAGTTTGTAAAGCCTCCACAAACACACAAACAACTGAACAAGCTAAAAGTACTTAATGCATGTCGTCACTGCTCCCCTTTTGCCATTTACTTGGTGGATGACAAAACATCCTTTCCTTCATCTTTCTTAGTATCCTGCAAATTTTGAATAATGTTTTTCAGCAACGTGAAAAGCATAAATTGGTAAAAATAAGTATAAAAAATGGTGAGCCAATGAAAAAAATAAATGACAACCGATTTACATAGATACTGCTGAACCTTTCTGGAAAAACATAGTTGGCCCTACTAATACAGATTCGCAGTATACTTCGTACCATAAAGATAGTTTCCATGTCGCAAAGAATACTGACAAATAATAAACAAGTACTAGCTCTACTACTACAATGTTGCGTGCCTCCCTCCAAAGCCACCTGCTCCAGCCTAGCCAGCTGCCTAATTTCCCTCTTCTCACAGAATTGCAGAGTGTTATAGACTGGCTAAAATTGTGCCACATTTTCAGGCTCCCATTACCTGTCAGTAACATCGCCCACTGCAACAACTTCTCTGTCCTTTTATCAGAAAACAACTTCTTCATATATGTTAGGGTATATTTGGAACTGCAACCACCTGTCAAAAAAATACATTGTGGGATCCGATCTTAGATATGTATTCCACGAAAATTCTCAATTACTTTCTCAATTCTCCGCCTTCCCACTGACTTCTATAATATGTTCTCCATCCGAAACATCTTCTCCATCCTAATCTACTCAACTCCAGTTCGAAATCTTTGTCATCAATCTTCACGCCTACCATTTCCCCTTCACCATCTCCAGTCATCGAATAATACTTTCAGAGTTCTTCTTACTGCCATTACTCACTTCCTCTCCATTTCCCAATTTTTTCATTTTTGGTTTTTTGGATTCCCTCTCCCCGCATGTTAAAGTCTCCTTTCTCTACCAATGGATCAAAATGATGACCGCCACACACTGGATAGGGAACGTAAACGAGGTGCTGGAGGTGAAATTTTGCTGCATGTAGTCATGTACCACTAAAGACATTGATAAAATATAATCACATTTAATCAATCCCACCATGCCTACCCTACTTCCTCTGAGTACTCTTTTTGGGGTTCCCCTACACAAGTGTGGAAGTTAACAAAACAAGCTAGGTCTAATGTCAGATGTAATGTTAGAATGTTATAGCTCACTCCTAGCTATTGAAACACATTTTGAACCGACAGATGAAATAATACGCGTAAAAAATATTGAATTATTGTTGGGGCGGGTGTAATTTGATGAAGGAAATCAGAATATTGTAAATAGATTGAAAGTGGGCTTACTTCTTTAGAAGATAATATCCAAGTACCGGCGACCACGACGACTGCTACGGGGGCAAAAATTATAGCTGGCATAGTCAACAGACTCCACTTTCGGTAGATCATTTTTTTTTTCCTCGTCTTCCTTTTTTTGCTTCTTCTTCTACTCACGAGGGTTTGCTGTTGATCACCTACTTTAGTGGGCTTTCTTTCTTTACAAAAAGGAGGCCCAACTAATTTGTCGAAAAGTCGAAACTTTCGAAATTCAGTGATAGTTTAAGTTTGTTAAGAAATCGGGAATAAGATATATCGGAAATTTTGATGGCGTTACCTTAAGAAGCGAAATTTATTAATCTTGTGGAATGATCGAAGATTTTGAAATTTAAAGTTTGAATACTATGACCATTACTTGTTCAGCTTTACAATTCAAACTTCATGTTTTTTTTTTTTTCAATAAACAAAATGTGAACTACTTCGAAACTAGATTGTTTTTGTAGTACACACAATATTGCTATTTAGCAATTATTCATCCACAAAAAAGGAAGTAACTCTCCATGACAGATTAGGGAAAAAGGAAAAAGTCATTTGCATAACCATTTTTTTTTTTAATCAATTACAAGGATGGGGTAGATGAAAGGTCAAGCATACTCTTAACGTGAAATTAAAAACGGTTCAGATAGATGAAATGTCAAGTATACTCCTGACACGAAATAATGAACGACCTAGTATATATAGTATAAACAATCATTGTTCATATCTATTTAGGGCATGAACAGTCACTGTTTATATCTCAACATAATGTGTGGTCAATCAGAAGTATGAACACTCATTGTTCACACCTATTAGAGTATGAACAATCACTGTTAATATTTTAGGATGCATTGACTATTCATAAGTTCATACTTCAACATAATGTATGATCAGTATTTCAGTAATAACACATATTAGAGTGTGACATCAACGTAGTGTATGAAGTATGTTTATTTATTTGGGTATGAACAATCATACTAAAACGATAGAAAGAGTAAAATTGGAAAATATTTATTTCAAATCCGGCTATTTGTCATTTCGGATTATTTTCACTCAAAATTGTCTTTGGAACCAATTTATTGTCCACAAAAAATCACATACACGAATTTCTCGAACTGATCTTAACTTTTGATGAAATACAGTAGTTAGTTTTGAGCTTACTAAATGGCACGAAAAGTTTCGAAAAATGCTTTGCAAAAATTAGGAAAGTTTCAAATTCATTATGGTTTATGCATGCAACTGCTTAAAGCATTCCCAATGTAAACCACTATTTTCTCTATTTTCCACCATTTTGGTGAAAAGAAATGTGAGGCTGCCCAATGCAAATATGAAAAATAATCTCGAATGGGATATTGGATTCTGTCTAAAGGTTTTTTGATTGAGACGGAATATAACATCATGTCTGGTATTTTATAACGACACGGAATGAAATATCCCGTCTAGTGAGTCTAATATCAACAGACACGAAACAACTCACTTTCAACAGATGGGATGTTTGATTCTGTCTAGATAGAAAAAAAAATATAGTGAGACGGGATATTGGATTCCGTCTGATGAGTTTTGTAATCCAGACGGAATCCAACATCCCGTCCGAAGTTCACAACTCAGCCACTATCTCGGTTGAAGGTTTTACTCTCGTTTTTATTTGGAAAAATAGTCACCACCATATTCACTTTTGCATTGGGCAAAGGTTTTGAACTATAAAGAGATAAATATTGTCACATTCCCACCATATCCACATGCATTGGAAATGCTTTTAAACTGGGGCTACAAATGGACTTGTCCACTTACAAAATTACTAGATCCAAGCCCCAACATACATCGAGTTGGGCATATCTTATTGGGCCGCTATAAGTATGGACGTATGGTTTTATGGGCTCATTTTTTCGAGAAGAACCAAGTCAACCAACTACCTTAAACTCTGAAACTATGAAAGTGGCTTCTCTGGTTGTGTAGAAGTACTGCCAAAAATTCCTGTTGGCATTATTAGCTGCAAAAGATAGATGAACACGAAATCAGGACACAGTAGCACCTCACAGAACACGGACATTTTTGTAATTCCACCCATAAAATGCCAAACAATCACTTCCTTCTTTCCTTCCGTAACGATAATCTACTCCCACGAATTATTTACTTACCCTAACCCCGACGAGTATGCTCACGCATCGGTGTTTTTTCAAATATTTAAATCTGTCGTTCTAACATCTCTTGATAGTATAATTTTTTGAATTCTAGTTATAATCTAAAAAATAATATAAAAATATTAGGAGGGATTGAATATAATTTGAGTGAGGTGAATGAAGTTTTATAAATTATTTTAAATAATATGAAACTAATTATAATTTCAATAAAGTGAGAGAATTTTTGATAAATTGTTTAAAAAAGAGAGAACTGATTAAAATAATTAAAAGAGGTGGTTCTAAAATCATAAAATAGAGAAATTAGAGATACACAGTTAGATTGAGAAATTTTCTTCCTAAAGATCCGGCTATCATATAGTGTAGAAATAACCAACTCTTGATTGTTGAGACCCACATGCACTTTGACTTGAATGTACCCGAACAAATTCACGTGGCTAGGTGACTTAAACAAAGATTTCTTACAGTGCACGACGTCCTCTTCATCACTCACCTCAAATTTAGTCAAAACTAGAATAATAAGTGGGCACCTACCAATGATGTGGCGAGCTAAAGAAATCGGAAGTATCATAGTGAAAAATATCCGAGAAGCATTCGATTTGCAAAGATATGCACCAGGGCGGCAAAGGCAACAAAAAATCATCCTCGTCCTCAACATCATCATTCATGTTTGCCTTATTTCAACGCATCCGACAAACAGATGAAAAAACCCAACAAGGTCAAGATTCGACCCATTCTGAAGTCCATGATCATCTCAACCCATCTCCTCGTTCTTCGTCTTCTCTAACCCCATCACCACCACCACCATCTTCCATGGCGGATCTTCCACAACCCGACCCGTTTCCTGAAAAGTCTCGTGAAGGTGATGCCGGTGCAATTTTCGTTTTAGAATCGAAAGGAACTTGGTGGCATGCTGGGTTTCATCTCACTACGGCAATAGTCGGACCCACGATATTAACGTTGCCATATGCGTTTCGAGGACTTGGTTGGATGGTTGGTTTGTTTTGTTTAACCACCATGGCTGTTGTGACTTTTTACTCTTATTATCTCATGTCCAAAGTTCTTGAACATTGTGAGAAACAAGGTCGTCGGCATATTAGATTTCGGGAACTTGCTGCTGATGTCTTAGGTAATCCGAAATCTTTTTTCTTTTCTTTACAGTTTTTAACATTGACTTTCATAATGTGAAAGTTAAAATGTAATGATAGCGTTACGATTAGCGTACGTTCCTTTTTCGGCTATCATTAATAATTTAATACACGCATGGGGTAGGGCAGCTAGTTTTCTGGTGGTGTTTTAGGCTTTTAGCTACAGTAGTAGGTTGCTACTCGTCTATCATACATTACACACGCAATGACGCAAGTAGTTATACTTATGTCTCTGAATAAATTAGCTAGTCACGTATCTGAATAAATGAGCTAAGAGTATGTTTAGGTGGGAAACCAATAAAACACCAAACCAAATACCAAACTAAAAAACACCGACCAATTTAAGAAGAAATATTAAATATTCGACATTAAATGATGCGGTTTTAGATAAACTGCGCTATTTCTCAAAACTGCGTCACTAAAGCCCAAACCCATGTGATTTTTCAGAAACTGTATCGCACATCAACTTTCTTCTTTATTTTATTTCCCAATCTCTCGCGCAGTTTTCGCAAAACCACATTATTGATGCCCACTATTTAGCCCAAGTCAATGCGGTTTTAGAAAAACCGTGTGGGTTTTCCAAAACAACCGAGAGATTTGATACAACACCAAAACTGGAACTAAATTTTGGCTGATTTGGTGTTTGGTTTGATGTTTTCATCAACATGTATCTCTCCTAAAAATGAAAAAAATGAAAAAACACCAAGAATAGTATCTCACTTAAAAATGCTCTAACTACTAAACCCAAGGATGTCTTCATAGGGATGAGGGTTCGCGACCGTTGGATGTGTGATCCAACGGTCTAGAAATACAACATCTTTTCATTTCTTTCTCATTTTTTATGTTTTTGATTTTTCAGACTATTGGATCACACATCCAACGGTCTGCGGACCCTCATCCCTATGAGAATATCCTCGGGGTAGCTGGAGCCAAATAAAACTTTGTCCGTAAAGTTTTGAATTGCAAACTAAGATATATTATGAAAGTCAACTAGCATGTAACAGTGTTTAAATTGGATGATAGGTATCCAATATGGAACTGGTCAGTGAACCTAATCGACAAGCAATTGATAATTGATTAAGAGACTCTGCCCCTATATATAATATGAATTACAACTTAGAATCAGCTTTGAAAATTTGTAATGTGCATAGTATTGAGGTATATACTGAATGCTTTACTGAAGTAGAATTTTGAAAAATGTATTGGGAATGTGAAATTTTAGAAAGAAATTGACCTTTAGGTATGGATGATCTAATTATCTATAGCAGCCAAAGGGGAATTATTAACTAACAATATAGATAGATTAAACTTTTGTCTGTTTTTTGGAACCTAAATTTCATCTATTTACTTTCTTCTTTCTATAGGATCTGGAGGAATGTTTTATTTTGTAATATTCATCCAGACGGCCATAAACACTGGAGTTGGGATTGGAGCAATACTTCTTGCAGGCGAATGCCTACAGGTACTATCACCATTCACCCAACACCCTTGTCCTTATCAGTAAGAAATAGCTGATCCTGTATTTTGAACCATGATGCTAAGATAACACAGGATATTGGTTTTCAACTGAACTTGCTGCTGAACTTATGCAATTAGTGGCCAGAGCCATGATCCTAATTTAACTCCCTATCTTCAATCATTTTAAATGAAATTAAGTATGAATAGCATGTGGGCAACATTTGACCTCTATTCTATACTAGCCTTTATCGAATGTGAACTCTTTTGTGAATTCGGATTAGGATAATTTTGAATACAGATACCACTGGTGTTGACTAACATATTGTAGTGTATCTGTATTTTTAAAAAAAAAAAAAAAAACAACAACAACAACAACATATGGTAATCTATATATTCATATACGCTGACTAGAACTATACAACTTTTAAATAGCACATTAGACTCTCAAATGGGGGATTAAATATAAGGGTCTGACATGTTGCAATACTTCATTGATACTAAGTGATGGCCCATGAAATACCCCAATACTTAGTCAGAGGGGCCTCTCCTAGTTATGTTTTTAAGTTTTGAACTATATTATAGCCTTCCAAATATATGCTGATTGTCACTTGTCAGTGTTACAAAGTGAAATTTCAGGAATTCAAATATTTAATTGGTATGCTAACTTCTATTTTGTCATCCATTGTTATCATGCTATTTGACAATTTTTTTGCTTCCTTTTGTTGGTGTACAAGATCATGTACACAAATCTTTCTCCTGATGGGCCCTTAAAATTGTATGAGTTCATAGCAATGGTGACAGCCGTTATGATTGTTCTATCTCAACTTCCATCTTTCCATTCTCTCAGACACATTAACCTGGGTTCACTTCTTCTAAGCTTGGGTTACACTTCTCTGGTCGTTGGTGCCTGCATTAATGCAGGTATGGAAGTCCTCTTTATCTGTTATCTTCCTAGTTGTATCGTCAGTGATGGCACTTGCTTGTCTCTGATAGCGCATTTAATCTTGGGGAAATATAGTCTTCATGTGAAGTAAAAAAAAGTTGTGCTCTGACTTGTTTTTAAGATGCATATAAAATTTATACCTCTATGCAATATATTTATATATAAAAATGAATTTTTTATCTTGAAAATATTCGTAGGCAAACGATAGCCTAAATATATACTATTGTGTGGTAATTGTAAATCTTATTATAAGATCAGTCTTGCTGTTGTTGATTGTTGTGTAGGGCTTTCTAAAAATGCACCTAAAAAAGAGTACTCCTTAGATCCTTCAAAAGCCACAAGAACATTTGATGCTTTCACTTCAATATCCATATTGGCTGCGATATTTGGGAATGGAATTCTTCCGGAGATACAGGTAACTTTTATTTCCTAAATCACCTTTAACATATCTAAAAACTGGGTATAGTAACCTTATCTTTAATAATTAAAACTGAGTCTCAACTCCTGAGATATTCTAATAAAGTGAGCTTTGAAGAATGAACAGTAGTGCTCACACTTTCAATAGAAGTTGCCAAGTGACACCCGTTTTCAGTAAATTTTTTTTAGGACTAATTATCATCAAAATTTCAGTTGTGAATTGTAATTCATACAGGCCACTCTGGCTCCACCAGCTACAGGAAAAATGGTAAAAGGACTTGTTATGTGCTACACCGTGATATTCTTTACCTTCTATTCGGCAGCTGTTTCGGGTTACTGGGCTTTTGGTAACAAATCAACCTCAAATATTCTGAAGAGCTTAATTCCAGATGAAGGACCTGCACTGGCACCTACATGGGTTTTGGGCCTTGCAGTCGCCTGTGTACTCTTTCAACTCTTTGCTATTGGACTGGTATGCCATCTAGTCACAACCCTTTCACTTGCTACACCTTAGGACAATGTGTCAGCTGGATGTTATCTAGATTCTAGACATATCCACATAGTATAAATCTTATGCACATGTAGAATGTCTCAGCTAGAGCTTCCTCTTGTTGGAACTTGGAAGTTATAAGTTTAGTCGTGGGTATTCATTGCTGTGCTAGTAAAATTTTACATTTTGTGGCATGTCACTTACAAACTAGAAATTACTTGCACTGGACACGAACTCTGTGTGTGTGTGTGTGTGTCACTGGCTTTAAAATAATGAAATCCAGAGTATTCCGATCTCTCTTTGCAAGCTATATCTTTACATAATTGTTGGTGCAGCAGACCGTGTTTGAAATTGCGCACTGTGCACATCTCAGTATAACGCAGTTATAAACACATCAATAGGTAAACCATGCTCTCTCTATCTCTTGCAAATCCCGTGCTACATATCATTAGACCTACAGTGCTTAAATTATATAGCTGTAGAGGCACTAACCCATGACCATATTATCATCTCATACAGACACACAGTGACCACACCACTATATTACCAAGGTTGAACGCTTTATCCTCCCCGAACCCGGTCACAAGAATATGTCAATGAAACTCATTCGGGTGGGGGGTGAATGATATTTCCATATTGACCAACTAATAACTTCTATCAGTCATTAAATTTGTTTGTTCTGAACTTGTGATAGTAATACAGGTTTATTCACAAGTTGCTTATGAGATTATGGAAAAGCAGTCGGCAGATGTGAGCCAAGGAATGTTTTCCAAGAGAAACTTAATCCCTAGGATACTGCTCCGAACCTTCTACGTGATGTTTTGTGGATTCTTCGCTGCAATGCTACCATTCTTTGGTGATATCAATGGTGTTGTTGGGGCTGTTGGTTTCATTCCTCTAGATTTCATTCTCCCCATGCTATTATACAACATGACCTACAAGCCTTCCAGATCAAGCCTCATCTATTGGATCAATATGTCTATCATGGTTGTCTTCACAGGTGCAGGAATTATGGGCACCTTCTCCTCTGTAAGAAAGTTGGTCCTTGACGCAAGCAAGTTCAAGCTCTTCAGTAGTGATATAGTTGATTGATAGATGATCTCTTGTTGTACTGTATACTACTCACCCGTAGTAATGGCAAAGAGCCAAAA
Organism: Coptis chinensis; assembly: GCF_015680905.1. Classification (NCBI taxonomy): domain Eukaryota; kingdom Viridiplantae; phylum Streptophyta; class Magnoliopsida; order Ranunculales; family Ranunculaceae; genus Coptis; species Coptis chinensis. Next base: position 115,703,319 of record NC_141458.1, on the reverse strand, counting down.
TATGTAACTTGTGTTCATAAAAGTACTTGATCTCACACTGAGCTACAAGCCTACAATACATATGGTCTTGGTATAGACCATTGGTTGCGGAATTTTGATGTCTTATTTTCTACAGTGGCATTTGCCTGTCTCACACTACCTTTACATTCATAACTAGATACAGGTGTACATATATAGGTGGTTGTGGTCGCTGGTGATAACGTGCGTTATCGCCAGCGACCTAAGGGAGTAAGGGGTGCCATTTCGAGCAGATGCATTACAAAATATGTCAGATTAGAAATGAGTCGATGAGTTCGGGACTTCGGGATGCCTTGTCAATGCCTCACAGGGTCACGACTTCATTTGAGATTTATGGGGACTGACTAAAGCGTGCTGCAGTCCAATTCCTATAGACCTATCCCCCCCCCCCCCGCCCACTGACTACTGAACGTCTGAACCCAGGTTTGTCGTAACATTGTAAACCTGTGAGCTGGACTAAAGTCGGTTAGTCAAATTACAATACAATCGCATGCATGTGTTTTTTCTTTTATTTTCTCAATATTTTGGTTGCCGAATTGGAATATCAAGTGTTGCGCAAGTGGTCTGTCGTGGTTATGGCTGTCAATGGGTTTCAATAACCCGATAACCAACCCGAACTAAACCGATAAAAAATAGTTTGGGTTTTGGTAATTTGGTTTATTCTCCACCAACTCGAAACCGAACCGAACCGAACCAATAAGATATTGGTTTAGTTTCGGGTTTATTTTCCACCGAACCGATATGAATTTGAATCGATAAGATGACATTTTAGTAATATTTATGATTAATTTTGTATTTTTATCAATTGTGTGACTAAAATTAATCGATTTAATTTAGAATTTAATTGATTTTATAGTTTTTGATTCGGGTCGATTCGGTTTCGGGTTGCAATATATATTTTCGGTTCGGTTTTGAATGAAATATAATATTATCAGTTCGGTTTGATTTCGGGTTTCTAATTTTTTTATCGGTTCGGGTTTGGATTTTCAGAACCCAATCCAAACCGATCTATTGACCCCCTAATTGTGGTTCATTCTTGATCGGGAGAAAGTGAACAACACTCAGTTTGGTGCATTGCTGACTAGGGGTGCAAATGGATATGTTTGGATTTGAATACAAGAAATTGGGCTAGAGAGTCTCATTTAAAAAAAAAACTCTAAAGTCCTATCCATAATTTTTTTGGGTTTTAATACCCCTACATTGTTTTTATTCGCCATAAGTGTTTTTTTATAGAAAATCTTTAGAATCTAAGCTTTTGACTCGAGACCAAGTGCCACATGTTATTTTTTAATATAAATTATTCTCTTTTTCACCATTCCAAAATAACTACTTGTAGATAAGATAACTACCAGAATAAAGATTGAATAAGATAACTACTTTTAGATAAGATAACTAATAGAACAAAAAGAGTAGATTTTGGGTTTGAATAGAATTTAGCAAAAAGTACCGTGTATTACTCCAAAAGTTAAATTTGACACTATCTATTTTCATCCAAATGTGGACGTTATAAACTTATACATTTCAAAATGCAGATGCACCATGTTATAAATTATATATTTTAAAATGCAGATGCACCACGTTATAAATTATACATTTTAAAATGCATACACACCATGCATTTTAAAATTCATGCATTTTAAAATGTAGATACAAAATGCATTTAATTATTTATTTTGTGGGTTTGATTAACTACTATTAAATGAAACGGGTTGGTTTAGAGTTTAATGTTTATAAATTTAAGATATAGGGATTAGGGTTTAGTGTCTTAAGGTTTATAGGCTTTAGGCTTAGGGTCTAGTTTATAGGGGTTAGGGTTTAGTGTCTTAAGGTTTAGGGTTTAGGCTTAGGGTCTAGTTTATAAAGATTTTGGGTTTAGTGTCTAGTGGTTTGGAGTTTAGACTTAACGACTAGTGTCAAATGCCTCCACAAAATATTGGAGGCATAATATTTTTTTTCTAGGGTGGGAATTTGGCCCTAATAAACCCTAACCTTTTTTCATTACCGAAAAGCTAGTGTCTGAGGGTGTACTTCAAGCCCTAAACATCCTGGGCCACTCATATAGGCAAAAAGTACTGGTGTATTGCATCAAAGAAGTATTGTCCAAAAGGGCTCTCATTCCTCAATCAAAGTTCATAACTTACTCATACACTCGATGCACCCTTCACATCCCTTTTTCATTATATGCATTTTTAAATGTGGCCAAAAAAACACCCTAAAAACATTTTGTAATCTCAAACCTTTCTCCAAATTTTTGTGTGAAATTCAATTTTTTTTTTGTATCCCACTATGTTCTTGGGTAGATAGTCGGTTATGTTTGTTTTCCAAGTGAGGATATTTTCGCCTTTCAGTTTATTCCTTCAACCGAGTAAAAGTTGGATAACAGGTGGTTAGTTCCATATTCTGGTCAAATTGGGGTATTAAATTCTAAACAAATTTAAGAGGAGTCTTAGGACTACTAAATATTTATAACTAACTCTTCTAAACTAATTTTCTAGGATTTGAATATGTCTATATTTGAATCCGAAAATTTATACTGCCTATCCAAATCTAAATCGTCGGATATAAAGAATATCCAAATCCGATTTGGTCAGATAATTTCCGATCTGAAAATTAATATTATTTAAATTTTATTTGATTTGTTTAATATTATTTTTTTTGTTATTATGATTTTATAAAATATTTTATACTACAAAGAATAATGAATAAATTAGCAATTTACAATAAATATTAATTTTTTGGATCGAAACATATATTATCAGATGCGGTTATGTTCATATCCGAATCCATATCCGAAACTATTTCGGACACAAAAAATTATCCGAATCCAAATCTAATAACCAAAATTTTTAAAAAATTTCGAATAATATCAAAATTTTCAGATACGAAATCCGAATCGGATTTAATTATTTGATATCCACTTTCACCCCTACTCCAACTGCCTACCCACCAAGGCTTGAATGTTGGCAATTGACTTCAGCCATGGTTTTGGCATTTTTGATGTTATTTGAATGAGAGAGAGCGAAATCAGCGAATCAGTAGCTTTTCATTGGTCCAAATTATTTTCAGACACATAAACAGTTTTTCGGACAGAATAAACAGTTTTCGTATGCACCGACTCCACCAATCACCAATTACTGTCTTGTGGACAGAAGATGACTGCCAGTCCACAAAATTATTCTGTATTTGAACATGTTTAAAAAATTAAGGGCAAACACGTGGAAAGTTATAAAGGACCAGTCACACACTTACACAGGCTATGTTTCCATCGAAGAACAAGTGAATAACGATGCTGTAAACAAGCATGTTGAAAACTAAGTTGTAAAACTTAATAAAACAGCAACAAGCCAACAAAAACAATTAACAGAGTATCTATCGTTGAAAAAAATGAAACCCACCAGTTATCAGACCTCAACTTATTTCCGTCATGCTTAAATCATCATTTCTTGCCTTCTGGCTGCTTAAATCGTCATTATTTGAAACAAACGAATTAAAAAATATGTGTAGACTTGACAAAATGACAATAATCAAAATTGGCAACACGTAGAAGATTCCACAGCCATCGGAGTCATTCAGATGTCACCACTTGTAATGTTTTTAGTCAAACAAGTAGCACTTTCGTGTTTGTAAGCAAACGCCGTGGGACCTTAGGAGCCCAGAAATTCATTGTAGCTGTAAACAAAACAAATACGTTCTGTTTAGAGGTTCATTTGGGGAAAGAGTTCTTAACAAAACATTTTTCTATATCAAAAAAAATTTCCTTTCTTTTGATCTGGCATTTAATAGAACATTCATATTTTGAACTTGTGATACACTGCAAAAGGCAATTCTTTTTTTTTAGAATATAGTTTGGGTTGAGGCAGACCCTGACACTGCAAAAGACAATTCTAGTGCATCACAGAATTGAGTTTAGAATTTTGCGAAAAAAAAATAAAAATAAAAAAATTATAAAGCTAGTATCGTTTCAAGATTCGAGTAGTTTAGACGATATGTTGCTGGTATATATGATTCATCATACAGTCATACGGTGCGTGCTATTTGAATATGCAAGGAGTTACTCTCCAAAATAGATTGGGGAAAAAAATAACTTTAGAGGACATTTTTTTTTTAATCACTCACAAAAACCAGGTAGATAAAATGTCAAATATACTCTTGACGTGAAATTAAAAATGGCTCCGGTAGGTGAAAAGTCAAGTATACCCCAACTATGAAATAATAAAAACTCCGACCCAACCGAAACGACCCGGTGTATTGAGATATGAGCAATGATTGTTCATACCTACCTCAACATGAGCTATGAACAATCATTGTTCATACATCAATATATCGTATACTTCAACATGAGCTATGAACAATCATTGCTCATACTTCAATCATATGAACACTCATTGTTCATATTTATTTGGGGTATAGTATGAACAATCACTGTTTATACCTTAATATAATGTATGATAAGTAAAAACACTTATTGGAATATGAACAATCACTGTTTATACATCAACATGAGCTTGAACAACTATTGTTTGGTTGTTCATATGAACAATCATTATTCATACCTATTTGGGGTATATATGAATAATCATTATTCATACATCAACATATTATGAACAATCATTGTTCATATTTATTTGGGGATATGAACAATTAATGTTTATACCTCAACATAATGTATGATCAGTAAAAACACCTATTGAAATATGAACAATCATTGTTTATACCTCAACATGAGCTATGAACAATCATTGTTCATACATCAATATATTGTATGAGTTACGTTCATTTATTTTGGTATGAACAATCATTGTTCAGACATCAGCATAAGGTATAAACACTCATTGTTTATAACAAAATGACAGAAAAGATAAAATCGAAAAATATTTATTTCAAATTCGGTCATTTGTCCTTAAGGATATGAACAATCAACAGATTTGTTCATACTTATTTGGAGTATAGTATGAACAATCACTGTTCATACCTCACACATAATGTATGATCAGTAAAAATATCTATTAGAGTATGAACAATCACTGTTTATACATTAACATAAGCTATGAACGGTTGTTCATATGAACAATGATTGTTCATACATATTTGGGATATATATGAATAATCATTATTCATACATCAACATGCTATGAACAATCATTGTTCATATCTATGCTACGAACAATCATTGTTCATATCTATTTGGGGTATAAACAATCAATGTTCATACCTCAATATAATGTATGATTAGTAAGAACACCTATTGAAGTATGAATAATTATTGTTTGTATCTCAACATGAACTATGAACAATTATTGTTCATATATCAATATATTGTATGAGGTACGTTCACTTATTTGGATATAAACAATCATTGTTTAGACATCAACATAAGGTATGAACACTCATTGTTCATAACAAAATTACGGAAATGAGTAAAATCGGAAAATATTTATTTTAAATCCGGACCATTTGTCCTTAAAAGTTATTTTCACTCAAAAATTGATTTTTAGAATTATTTTCATCCGAAATTTGTCCTTGAGAGCGATTAAAAAAAATGGTTGGTTTTGAAAATGATTTTCACTAGAAAATGGGAGTTGGGACCTTCTTGTTGAATATAATTTTTTAGGCCCTCTGCTTTGCTGTTTAAAATAAGGATATCATTACATACTTTTCATGTCATTATGAATAGAAATATCTATGTAGGTATGTAACAATGTGTGCTATGATTCTAGAGTCTAGAGACACATGGTTTGGTATGGCAGTACTCGATGTAATTTCCGAACCATTAAAGAAGAGACCGGTTCCTCTATAACCCCGTACCACACACACACATCTCGTATCTTGGCACATATACACATCTCGGAGCACACACACAGGTATCAAGGCACACACACACATCTCGAATTCGGATTAACGACGAAATAACACGGTTACAGGGATGATCTCTATACCCGGTTGTAGAGATCTCGACTCCATTAAAGAAACCTAATCTAGTGATCCATGCCGTTTTTTGGTTAAATCTTTTAAATTTAGTTACATCAAGACCCTATAGAACTGATATATTGTGATAACTTGTGTGTTATGCTACAAGAGAAGAGAGAACCATAAGTATTTACCCAAAAAGAGAGAGAGAGAACCATAAGTTTCATAGTTTTTTTTTTTAATCTTCACGACATTTAGTAATATGATCAAGCCAACTGCAAATTGATCAATTGATCATTTATATGAAACTTTTGTCTATTGGTCTTTAGAGCATTTTCAATGCAAGTCACTATGAGGGGAAATAGAGAGTTTTCACCTTTGAATACCAGAAAATCTTTGCCCAATGCAAGAGTGACAAAGTCGGTGACTTGTAACTAAGTCACAACGAGAATAACACTTGATACTGAGATTTTTATTGAGTTGTGAGCTTCAAACGGAATGTTTTATTCCGTCTCGTGTGTTTTTTTTTTATATTTTTTCAGTTTTTTTTTCCGGACGGTATGTTTAATATTCTGTCCCACGTGTTTTTTCAACTTTTTTTCGTTTTTTTTTCTTTTAGACGGGATGTTTCATTTTGTCGGGCAGTTTTTTCGATTTTTGCATTCAAACGAAATCAAATATTCCGTCCGAAATTTAAAATCACCTATGTATTGGGCAACATTTTCTTATTTTTCACTAGAAAAATAGCAAATAGGAAAAATAGCCTTACGTCGAGAAAAAAAGTTGCTTGCATTCGGAATACTCTTATGGCCAAGCAATGGCGGAGGAAATAGTAGTCAAACTTGTGAGTTATCCATATTTCTTATATTTGGAGTTTCATGAAGTACAGTAAATCAGTAATTAAGGATAATGAAAATCAAGAGAACCATCTTTGACTTTACCACCCTCCTTTGAAAGCAAGTGAACAGAATTACTACTAAATTTAGATATGTGATGGTTTATGATATCAGAATCACGTTAGACTGACATCACGATTCACACTAACATTCATACAATGCAGTACAGGTTCAACATCTACAAATCATGGACATGTATAATAATTCTTGATAAATAGAATTCAAATGGAAAGTCCATGGCCCTCCAGATATATTTCCGCAAACGTACAACAAAACAAACATTTATTACAAGAACGACACCCAACCTCTATAAAAGCTCTTGTATGCTTATCTCCTCTCCTCACTTTAACACTGTGTAGCAACTAGCAACAACCATGGGAGAAATTCAACAAAATCCACACATAATTGTTCTGCCTACTCCAGGTATGGGACATCTCATTCCGCTCATTGAGTTCGCTAAGCGGCTCGTCCTCCGCCACGATTTCTCGTTTACATTTACAATTCCTAGTGATGGTTCTCCTTCAGAAGCTCAAAAAACTGTCCTAGGCTCTCTTCCTGATTCCATAGATTACATTTTTCTTCCTCCTGTTAATTTTGACGACCTATCGGGTGACGTCAAGATTGAAACACGTATCTCCCTCACGGTTACTCGTTCTCTATCTTCTTTAAGGGAAGTGTTGAAGGAGATGGTTGATAATAAGCGTGTTGTCGCGCTGGTTGTTGATTTATTTGGTACAGATGCATTTGATGTTGCTAAGGAATTCAAGCTCCCATCATATATATTTTATCCTTCTACGGCAAACGCATTGTCGTTGTTTCTTGAATTGCCGAAACTCGATGAGATGTACTCGTGCGAGTACAGAGATCTGCTCGAACCTGTGAAACTGCCTGGATGCGTGCCACTCCATGGACGTGATTTTTTGGACCCTTTGCAAGATAGGAAGAACGAGGCCTATACATGGCTCCTACACCATTCCAACAGGTACAAATTAGCCGAGGGTATTTTGGTAAATAGCTTCGTAGATTTAGAACCGGATACTTTTGAGGCTTTGAAAGAGGAAAAACCGGATAGACCACCAATTTACCCTGTTGGACCACTCATACAAAGTGGCTCGACCAATAAAGGAGCTGATGGTTCGAACTGTTTGAAGTGGTTGGATGAGCAACCACATGGCTCTGTTCTGTTCATCTCATTTGGAAGCGGTGGGACTCTTTCTAAAGAGCAATTGAACGAATTGGCCATTGGATTAGAGATGAGTGAGCAGAGGTTTTTATGGGTTGTGAGAAGTCCAAGTGAAAAGGCAGCTAATGCCTCATATTTTAGTGCCCAAAGTGCTAAGGACCCTTTTGATTTCTTACCAAAAGGGTTCGTAGAAAGGACCAAGGGATTGGGCCTAGTAGTACCCTCATGGGCACCTCAAGTCCAAGTCCTTAGCCATGGCTCGACTGGTGGGTTCCTCTCCCATTGCGGATGGAATTCGACCCTAGAGAGCATTGTAAATGGTGTACCATTGATTGCATGGCCACTATTTGCCGAGCAAAAAATGAATGCAGTGATGCTCGATTATATGAAAGTTGCGCTAAGGCCTAAATTCGATGAAAATGGCATAGTTCGCCGAGATGAGATAGCCAAAGTTGTTAAGGGACTTATGGAAGGAGAAGCAGGAAAGAAACTTAGGAACAAAATGAAAGCCCTTAAGAGTGCTGCAGGTACCGTGTTGACGGAAGATGGGTCATCAATGAAGTCACTATGTGAGGTGACACTGAAGTGGAAAAACCAATGCTCAAGTGTATAAAACTATAGTTTTCCACTTCTCTTCCTTTCACGTTATTACAGTTTTCTACACTTGTATGATTGTGCTTTTGTTTTTGTTTTCCGGGTTAGTGAGTTGTTTAGACTTTAATAAATTGTCTTGTACATATTGCATTATTGTAGGGTTATTGTATACCTTTTCTCACTTGTGACGGCAAAGTTTGTCAACCACCACAAAGTTGCTTTGCTACATCATTGTAAAATTATTGCAATGCCTTTCTGAGATCTATTTGCTTGTTAAGAGCCAATTTGTTGACAGATTTGTCCACATAGCAGTTTTTCATTGGTCCAAACACTTTGTGGACTAGATAAATAGTTTTTTCGAACAGATAAATAGTTTTTTTGGGCAGCCTCTCCACCAATCAGGACCTACTGTCTTGTGGACATCAAATAGTGGTATGTCTACAAACTTATTATGTTGCCTGTTTGCTCAGTCGAATTGTAAATTTGGAATGCACTCTCAAATGAATTATATACAGAGTGTGTCTACTCACTCTCTCACTCTCTTATAACTCTCTTGATACTCTATTTACTACATGGCATCCAAATCTCATTTTTTCTTTCTAAAAATTAAAAAAAAACAAACATAGAAACAAAATAACTAAAATCATAAAATCAACAAACTTACTACTATTTCCACAAACAAAATAAATAAATAAAAATTATAATGCCAAAAACTAGTTGAATCAGGTTTATTAATTTTCTTTTCTACTACATCTTCATCTTCAGTTACACCATTTTCATAATCAGACTATTCATCTTTCTCCAAACATTTGTTCAAGTCAATAAATCGATAATATATATTTTTTTCTATTCAAAATTAATATAAACTAAAATGATAAAAATTTAAATTTTGTAACAAGAAAAAGAAAAAGATGAGATTGATAAGGGTGCCCATTGATAATGAAGAAGGTGAATTTTTTGGGCGTTGGTTTATTTATTTATTTTATTTTATTTTTTATTATGGAAATATAAATCAGTTTTTTTGTTATTTATTTGTTACTATATTAGATTTTAGCTATTTAATTGGATAAATTATTATTTATTTATTTATGTTTTTGTTTTTTTTTAATTTTTTTTAAAATATAATTTAGATGCTAGCTAAATTATGAAGTCCCTATAAAATTATTATGCACATTTGTAATGGAAATTTGTTTGATTGAACATAACCCGACAGCGGTATGCGCCAATGAGTTTCCAAAATTTATTCAGCGAAAAAAAAACAGAACGTTGAAATTATCCATATAAACCAACTTTCTAGTTTGTATCTATTTGACGACAGTTTGCATCATCCCAAAGATAAGGAAGAAGAGCTTCGGGCATATTAGATTCACTCACTTATTAGTGGCAGTGGGCACCACGCCCCCATTATAGGTGATCTTCATCCATACTAACCATACACAAGAAGGTTTTTGCATTGGCATGTTGATGAGGGAAACTATAAAGTTGAGTGGTCTCATGGAGTGCTTCCATGTTCCATTACATTGAAAGTCCAACAACCATGGACATAGATTGATGTAACAGCAGTACTCTCTGCGCTCAATTTCATCTAGAAGAAGAACATTTTATACCAATTTTGTTTGCTTTTCAACTCCAATTAAAGATACGGGAGTAGGTTCTGACACTCATAGAAGTTAATATGATTTGTCTCTTTACAAAAAATAAAATAAAATGATTTGTCTCAACTTGAGCTATTTTCCTATCCAACTCAACAAGAAAAAAAGATCTTTTAAGAAGCAAAAAGTTTACTATTATACTGCACTCAGTTCATTAAAAAGGAGAGACAGATATGTTTGTTTTTATAAATTGGTTGGAATAGTTATAAATAAAGTTTGGCAGTTGGCACATAGGTTCATACTTCATACCATCATTTTTGTTGGGCCAATACGAGAAAATTACGTTCTTGCGATAGTAAAGGACGATCTCTTGTGAATTCTGTTGTATGCCAGATCGGCAAATAATAAGTGCCTTGTCAAATCTATTTCTAAAGGTAACATTCGGCGCAGGAAAAAAAAAATAAAGAACAAAACAGTTTCAGTGGACAACTTACATACTTTCAATTTCAATGATAAATGTCAGCAACCACTCGAGAGCCGAGACTAAATGCTAGTATATAGTAGTATATTAGTATGAAGCAGGTAGGTTGCAGAGGAGTTGCCAGTCTCAAGCTAATCTAGTTTTAGTTGTGCGTGCTATCGAAAAAGAGTTTTAAGTTAGTTTTGCTGTATAGTGGAATGATTGGTCCCATGTGGAAGGCCCATTTACTAATTAATCTCATTAGTTTTGACCCAACTTAAATGGGCCTCGTTTACAAGGTGAACAATCAATTTACAAATTATTCTATTCTTATGGCTTCCAAATTCACCCCTATGAATTTTAATTACAAGACAAAAACACGGGTTGACCATTGACGTCAGCAATATAAATTTAAATGTTCACAAAACATATAAATATAATTTTACAAACTTCTTTAATTGCGAAAAATACCGTGTAAATTAAAATTTTCTTATGTAAATGTACATTGTCATATGTAAATATAAATATATATATGCTAAATACTGTGTAAATTTATATTTAAGTTTATACATATGTAAAAATAACAGTATAAATTTATATTGTCATACATATGATAACGACAGCACGATTTGTCCTAAAACCAAAATTATTAATGAAGATTGTTGATGTCAGCTCGGTTTTGTCTTTGAGTCGAAATTTAATTAAGTCTTGTATTTATTGTGAAACTATTGTTGGGCTTTGTCCTTGGGGCGTAATCCCTGTTCCAAATTTGCATCGGCCAATGTTATTGTTCAAAAGTCAAAACTCTAATAGTAGGTTAACAAGGAAAATGGAAAGGGTTTTGTATTAGGCACTCATAAAATTGCATTGGGCAGCCTTCAGCCCAATCCCAACAACTAAGTCCAATAGAAATAGCCCAATACCTCCCCCCTCCCCCCCACAAAGAATTTTGTTTTGTAACCGCTTGTAGCGGTATCATCTCTCTCGCGAGTTCGAGTTTTACATCCAAGAAATTTTGAATTTGGTTGTCCAATCTAACCACTTTAATACAAAAATTGAGTTCGAGTTTAGGTAGAAGATTGGGTTGATTAAACTTGATGATTTCAAACTCAAAACAAAGTGTTTTTTTGAATGACTCCAACCAAAATATTACAAACATAATGACTTCATATCAAACTCAATACAAACTTGATGAGTTCGAGTTTGGATGGAAGATTGGGTTGATTAAATTTGATGACTTCAAATTTAATGTTTTTTTAGAGTTTGGGTGGAATATTGGGTTGATTAAAATTGAGTTCGAGTTTGCCCAAGCTTGATGAAGTTGTTTTTGAGTTTGGGTTGATTAAGTGGAAGTTGATTTTTAAAATGAACTCATGACAAACAAATCAAATTTTTAAGTCCAAACTATCCAACCATGTCGCCCAAGAGAGTCCCTAAACGACCTCATCATGTTATCCTGGGGATTGCCTAAACGACCACGTCATATTGTTTAGCTAAAAACCCGAGTTTTGTCTCAAACGACATGGTAAGACCGTTTCAGTGTACACTGAAACGATATGAGAGTTTCATTATGGCGAGACTGGTTGAACTGGTTTGTTGGGTCTGGACTTTGATGACAAACTTGTAATATTTCTATTTTTTGTGGGTTGCCCAATCCAATTTGATGTGCCCAATTAAATCACCAATGGAAATTACTCTCATGAACAAATGAAATGATCTAATGCCTTTTGGGGTAAGATAAAACGGTGTTGTGGGCTTTGCTACTTTATCTTGGCCCATAAGGCAATGGTGCTTTTTCTAATATAACTCTGGGGAGTAGTAGATCAGTAGAAATAAACAATCTTAAAAAAAAAAAAGAACGACATAGAGATAAGCTGAAAGCAGCAGAGGTGCTAAGTGAAAATGATCAACTGTTTGCAGTCTCTAAGTAAAACCACCACGTTTCTTGGATCCCCACTAAACATCAAGAAAACCCCATTTACAGGATGCAAGAATTTCAAGTCTTGGAAAAGTAGAAGATTCATTAGTAAGAGAAGTAGTGCAATAGTATGTGGGGTTTTTCCAGTTGATCCATGGGCACCCACCATTGATTCTCAGAGTATAGCTTCACAACTCTTTGCTGCTTCTCTCTTTCCTTATATTGGTTTCTTGTACTTCATCACTAAATCTAAGACTGCTCCAAAACTTACCCTCTTTGGATTCTACTTCTTACTTGCCTTTGTTGGTGCCACAAGTAAGTTTCTTCCAATGTTTTTTTTATGTCATAGTCTTTCTGTGTTATTACAGTGAAGAATGATTATAGTTCTTTGAGTTCCTTTCCGAGAAATCTGATTGGAAATAAAGAGGGGTCAAGCCATTAAGGGAATTATGGTGTTTACAGAATTACAGGAACAAGTTATATGTATTAAGTGGTAGTGTACTTAAGAATTCCAGTATTACTTCTTTGGTATAGATGTAGCCTTGGGAGATGTGGTATTTTGAGTCGTCTACTTGATCTGGTGGGGCTGTTTGATGAACTACTCCTCTATCCGTGTCGCACATTGTCCAGACAGCACCAGGATATATTTTGAAGTCTGATTTTTTCCCCCTGAAGATTACATTGTTTTTTTTTGTATATCTAAAGGTTTTGGTTGGAAATATTAGCGATGTCTAATGAAGTTTTATTAAACTGAAAGGAGAAAAAGATAACTGTACCAATTCGTACGACTATGAGATTGAAACTTGCACATTAATTTTTTTTGAAACAAGGTGTTTTCTCATGCAATGATATGTACCATTTTTACAAATGTTCACTTGCCCTGATTAAACTACCCTATGAGGAAAAGCAAACTCAGATTTACAGTGCTCTTACATTCCAAAATTTGTTGAGAAACACAGAATATTGCCTTAAGAATATGAGAGATATCAACACAGCTAAAGAAAAAGACGAGTGTTATTGAACCATGGATAGTGCTAGTTTTTTTTTTATTTGATAGTTAGAAGATTATTCCCTAATACCTTAAGTTCCCTTTTTCCCCAATGAAGGTGGGAATCAGAATTGGGCCCAACCTCCCAAGTCTTGACAGTTGGCCACTGGACATATAGGAGCTTGTGTTGGCGTCATTGTGGCTTATGAGATTGGAGTCCAGAGAGGGGTTGTCTATATGAGGTCTGCCTGCCCTTGTAACCTGTAGAAATTATCTCACCAAGATGCTCCTATGACTTTTCAATTATACTTTTGGACTGTAATAAATTTGAATGTCTCTCATTTTTCTTCCTTTCTCCCTCTTAGAAGTTCTTGGTCTGTTTTTTAAAATACTTTTTTGTAATTATGGTGGAAATCTTATCCTATTTCCGACTTAATGCATGGTGAATTGGTGATAACTGTGTGCATGATCCATGAGCCTTAAACAATGTACAAGAAGATTTGTTTATTTCCCTGTTTTCTGAATTATATTTATGCTTGAAACCTGTGTTATTTGGAGTCAGAAGCTAAACGTTTCCTGTTCGTCTTAAAGACAAGATAGCATGATTTTTACTCACTTGTTGTCTCTGGTATCTGTTCAATGGTTATCCTTTCATCTTGACTGATTTGTTTCATCTTTGTCTTGGTGCAACCTCCTCTGAGTAGTTCCGGCAGGCATATATGGTAAGGCTTCTGTAAATTAGCAAGATTTAATATGTATTGAAAGCTTGGGGATATTTTGTGCCTTATATGTAATCGTGTTGCTTTATGTGATTGGGGCAGCTAAGGTGCATTATGGTACTTCTTTGTCTAATGTCGATTGGCTACACGGTGGAGCAGAGTCACTTCTTACTCTCACCAACTTGTTCATTGTGATGGGACTAAGAGAAGCTTTGAGAAAAGCTAAAGATGCAAATGAGAGCAACAGAGAAGTTTCAGAAATCCAAAACGAGAAAAAGTCCTCTGTTTGATCACAACGGATTATCATGTTTCTTTTTTGTCTGGTTCTTGCACTATAACCAGGTAAGAGATTGATCATCCAATGTAAACATTTGTTTTGATTTTATCTTTCAGCATTAATATGGTATCATGTTCATCTTGAATGTAACATGTTTACTTGTCTGTATTATATTGTTGTTTTTGTATCAATCATGTATTGCAATATGTAAATATTCAATTAGTGCAATCAGTTTTCTGATACATGGTAATTGTTGTTGGAAAAATCTATCCCCTTTACATTGTTGTTTGAAAGTGTCATTGCTACTGTTAAATTTCTTTCTCGAAAGCATACTCCCAAGAAAGTATTATTGCTACTGTTAAATTGAACAAATTGTCACAACAATTGTTGAAATACATTACAGACTATCCACTATTTCTGATCTAATTTTCTCCAGAAAGCCTAAAAAATAAAATGCAAAACTAAGATGAATTGAAGTTGCAGCAGCAGATAAGAAGTGAGTACAATCTTATGTCTACCTCATTGAGCAAAACTCCCTGTGGCTAATGTTATGAAGGCTCCCAGTATTCATATTTTCCATTACAATCAACTATCTTCTACGATTTGTTTTCCTTCTCCCATCTTGGACAAGCTAGGAATCAACGAGACAACTGCAACTGGGTTGTGAAGGAATGCTCACCTGAGTGTTTTTTTTTGTGTTTTGCTTACGAATATGTAAACTTAATTGAAGAAGGAGGGACTATCGAATGGGAAATTCGACTCAAAGTCCAGCTGATCAAGTGTGAAATCCAAGTCAAAAACTGGAGAATTTGTGGTCGAAGTAGCAGCTGAGATTATCTCAGTGAGGTCAGATTCCGATGTTTGGAAATTTGATCTACCTCCTGTGCTGTTAATTTGGCATGGTGAGTAGTAGTTTGATTCGGATGTGGTGGGGGATGTGAAAGAAGATAAATTGACCATGTAAGCATTGTTGAGTGACGCCAATGAGAAGATGTCATTGTCTGACTTAATGTGTTCAGTGGACATCGTTGAGGGGAATGAAAACACTGAAGATGTCAGTTCTCGGATATCCTGGTTTTCTGTTTTAACTTTAAGTTCTGTCCGGAATTTTTGTAGGATCTCTTCTGATTGGTTTATCTTCCTTTGTTCCAGTGGTTGCAATTGATTTTTTGTTTGGTCTGGTTTCTGAGGTGCACTTAATGCATGCTTTAGAGGGAACACTTGGCTGCAGGTATGTTTTCCTCTGTAAGTGACATCAAACACCAAGGGGTCTTCATCGGATCGCTGAACTTGCTTTGTAGCCAGACACCCTTGAACATTTCGATGAGTACATCGGTAATAGCCTCTGCAAGTTATTGAACCCCAATTAGTACACAGTTATTCACATGCCTAACATGACAATGAATTAAACATACATCCGATTATGTTGATACATGTCGTTATATGGGTACTCTATTTCTTATTGATCATTTTGTTCTTAAAATTATCCAAGTATACATATTTGTGGCTCTAAATACAGAAAGGCACATATGTATCAGATGCTATACGGACGTCATGATGAATATGTGCGTAATGAACTCAACAACACTCTGAATAAGAATGGGCAATCCAGAGTCCAGACTACGACCTTTCTTGGAGGCTTGAAAGCAGCTTGAAAGGGACAAGACTTTGGGGCCATAGCTTAATTCGTTAAAGGGTAAAGGTCGATTGTTGGGCAGCTTTTGGAATTAATGTAGGTGTACGTATATGTATACAGAGAGATGAGACTCTGTCAAAAAGAGATATATATAACTCATACTATTGTCCATGTGTATGTAAGGTTGTTAACTGGCCAATGATTAGATGATCATCTATATATAGCTGACAGAATTTCTGACTTTGAGGATGATAAGTTGTGCCTTTTAAGTGTAATGTTCTTCATGGATAAATTGGGGGGAGAGATTTCTCACCTGGGATACTTGGCTCCAAGGATGTCCTTCTGTCCATACTTCCTCCAACTGTAACCATCTTCAAGGGGACCTTCTATCCCAGTCCCAGAGCAGACGCGAACTTGTTCTGTCCATCGAGGCATTGTTTTCCTATAAACAATTGCAACATTTGTCCAAAGTTAATGACTGCATAAGTGCATAGTTAATATCAACATAGCCATACAAGGGATTCAGATGAACTCAATTAGAAAAGGGTCTCTGAATCATATCAAGCTGCTTGTAAATATTTATCTCTTTATCCTTATTCAAATGTACCTTTTCTTATATACATCTCTCAAGTCTGAATCATCGCTTCGCGGGCTCATGGACTGTGGTGACTCTATCATGGCAACGCTAGTTCTTTTCGTCCCAGCTTCTGCCTCCGCCTCCGCCTCCGATCCATTCCAATTGAGCATCAAAAGAGCCTTGTTAAAGGATGAAAGTACTTTCTCTATTAGTAACTCTCCTGTGGGAGAAGTGGGGCTAAGGTGCAACCTTAGCTGATTTACCAACTCCTTCCCTTGGGTTAGCTCATTGATCAAAGGCTTTTGCTTAATATCCTTGCTAATCTCCATTTCTAGACTTGAAGTTTCTTTTTACGTTGATCAGCAAGTTTGGAGGGATGCAAATAGTTCTAAAGAGTTTGTGTTTGCATCAATGCTAGCTCTTGTCAGTAAAATGAATCTGACATTTGAGAGGAGCAAGAGGGAAGTTGCACCACGAACTAGAAGCTAGGAAGACGCAAGTAGCCCAAATCTGAATTGGGTAATTCAGATTGTATATGCACATACACATAGACGCAAGTGCTAGTATGTTTTGCGATTTAGAAACCAAAACGACTAAACTCACAAAAGATCACTCTAGAAAGATCTCTCTCGAAATTGGTCTAGTTACCAAAATTAGAGATGGGTACTAGAATTTTTGAATGAAGAGTAGTAGTAAACAAGGAAAACAAGAATGAAACCTGAAGAAGAAGAGAAGGTATGGGTTTGCACTTAATTTTTTTTGGTCTTGAATGAGAGACATGTTGTTTGAAACAAAGAGGATTATAAAGGATGAGGTTGTGAAGTTTGACTGAGGAAAGCGAGTGTACGAGTTTCTTGCAAAGACCAGTCTTTGGTCATAAGGGAGTATCCGAGTATAGATTGAGTGATGTTTAGGTCCCATTGCTGACCATTTCTTCTCCTTAAAATGTTTCTCCTTCTCACTCGTTTCTCTTCACTCTCCCTTTTGTCCTTTTAAGGATGAAAGAGTAGGAAGTAGAAAGTCAGATTGGAAATTATTATTATTTGTGATGCAAAAAGCAGCACACCATGAAGATTCTTCAAACCTTCGTCCGCGTTACTACGCTTGAACAGAGAAATTGTGAGTTTGACGTGAGAGGAATGATGTCATGTAATTACCCCTTACGCCCGTTGACTATGATAGAAAACCCATGTGGAGCCCCAACAAATATGGGCTTCAAATGTGCCAATGGATTGCGTTTGATACTTGATAGCCTAATGCTATTTTCATTTAATCTGAGACCACGTCCCATTTGGCGTTGGGTTAAATAAAGTAAGTATTATGTTGGAACTTGGGAACGATTTTCTAAATTGTTTTTAGGAAGCCATTGTGTGCATTAGCATAAACAAATGTGTGTAGAATACTGTATGATAAAACGGTAAGTTCATTATCTTGTCTGAAGAGTGTCGAATACTCGAATGCACTGTGAATCGAGACACATCTTATATGCAGAATCAGTAATGTGCATTGGCGTTTGTTACTAGATAGGAGAAGCTGGTGCTCACTTTAGCTCTGCTCCATATTGATGCACAGAATTGGATCGGGTACATATCCAACTACCATCGGGTCAGTTTAACTCCCCACGTATAATAACCATATACCACCTTTCAAATGATTACATGGTTGCAATTTCAGTTGCTACTTTGACCTGAGAGAAAATAAAAAGGAATTTCAGCTGCTACACTTCACTTTGACCACAGTTTAAAAAGCGTCTGGAAGGCAGAAGCAAAGGCCCAAGTGTGGAAATTTGATGGCCATTTTGTCCAAGAATATTAGATGATGATTTCCAAAAGCACGCGTTTTGCTCACCCCTATGGTTCAACCATTTGAACGTGTGGGCCAGTTGGAATCTTATAATTTGACGGACCGAGTCCAAAATAAGATATGAGATTAGCAATGAGAGTGACTCTCAAAGACAAATCGAACGAAAAAGTCACTCTCAACGCGTTTTTAAACACTCACAAGAGGCCGGGTAAAAGAAATATCAAATATACTCCTATCAAGTATACTCTTGGCGCGAAATAATAAACGGTCTAGACCAATCGAAACAATCCGGTATATAAATTATGAACAATCATGAACAGATTGTTCATATTTATTTATTGTTCATATATCAACATAATGTATGATCAGTATGAACAATTATTTAATTTTTCATACTCCAAATAGGTATGAACAATTACATCAATATTGTTCATACCTTCACAATTGAAACCCATGTTTCATAAAATTTTACAACCATCCATGAACAATCATTATTATTACAACATAATTTGTGCATAGGATATGAAAATCAATGTTCAATGAAGAAAAAAAACCGTAATTTTTTTTTTTTTTATGTTTTTATATCAAGCAAAATTAGTAAAAAAAAAAAACAATTTATTTTGTCATTGTTCAAATACCTATTTTGGGGCAGGGGGTATATATAACATGAGTTATGGGGTGTTATACCAGTAATCAATATTAGTTCATATGAGAACAATCAATTTGCTCATATATTTCAACATAATGTTTCTAATGATTTTTAACTTAGACGTCACTTAAAATGTGATTTAAACTGAACGCATATTGTTCATATAAAATCTAATTTTTTACACTTCTCATAGTGTATATAGATATGTTCAATATGTCCATTTGGATATGAATAATTACATCCAATCTAGTATTTCTTTATTATGTTTTAATATAACAACTCGGGGTGAACAATCTCTCTCGGTATTTAAAAAAATAATTTTTTTTTTATGTTTTATATCTATAATGACATGGAGGGGTAAAATTAGTATTTAAAAGAAAAAAAGTTTCTCAAAGAAGAAGCTTAATTTTCATTTTTTTCTCCGGCGGGTTACTTCAAATTTGAAATTATTGGGTTAAGAATGCTAGGAGATCGCTTTCTCGATATGTTTAAAGCTAAGTTTTGATGATTTACGGTTTCTAGAACATTCAAGTTGTTTGTTTGAAGTATTATGGGGGACCTCTATCTCACGAGTAAACCGTTGTTTCATAAAAGTAGCGACCAATAGAGTTCTATTAGAATTTTTTTTTTGTAAATTAGAGTATGAAGAAAATTTTATGTTTCAACCCAAATGTCAATAAAGTTCCGCCGGGTCCCGTATTATAGGTTTGGGCATTATAGTGGGCATTCTATCTCCACGTTTTTCCACTTGAACTCCAAATCCAAAATCGTGGTTTGTTCTATCTATTAGAATTTTTTTGTGAATCTTTCAATTTTCTCGTGTTATATATTCCAACTCGTAGGTAATAAGAATATTAGTTGATAGATCCACTATTCGCCTTTTGAGGAATTCTCCAAGTTTCGTAGCTATCAAGTTTGGTAGCAGTAAGCCCTAATAAAAATCCTGTTTTAAGTTTCGGTAGCAATCAAGCCTCAATTTATGCATATGTTTTAGGAGTACCCATAATAGTATTTTGTTGACATTAACGGTGATATTGATAGTAGCGACCAAGAAGCGCACATCAAGTCACCGTTATTGTTTTCAATTTATATTATGACGAACACCGGTGTTATGATTTCAGTTTGTGGTCGAGGTACACCTTCAAGATTCGGGTTAGGTCATTGCCTAACCGACGGTTTAAATCTTAACGTCTCAAGTTCTTCAAACCAAGCGGTTTCTATCGAAAAAGGGCAATATTCTTATCTTTTGTTTTGTAATCCAAGTTTAATTTGCATATTTCTAATTCTAAAGTTAGAATTTTAATTAGAATATGTCAAGATTATAATATGTCGTCCCTAAAGTCCCATTTTCTATAACTGTGGACATCCATATCTTTATTAAAGGTTAGTATAAGTATGTAACGTCTCTCGGACTCTCTCAACCTCTTTAACCCTCTCTCAACCTTTTAAAATAAATCTAATTTTTCAATACACTTCTCCAACACGAAATTTAACCCTATAAAGTGTGGATATTTATAGGCTATACAATAGAATACAATTAGAGGTGTAAAATCCTAATGTCACCTATGTGGAGCCTAGGTGGAGGTGTAATTTTACACCCCCTATTGGAGATGCCTTTATAATGAATGCAAAACAATTGATTGATTGAATGAACACATCTATAAGTGAGCTTGAAATGGGCCAGATAGGTAAAGTGGAATTTTATTGCAAGTTCATAGGTATAAGTGGTAGTATTGCCTTGTATTAAAAAGCTTAGACCAACACAATCAAACAGCCACTACAAACACATTCAAATCTAGCTTGGTATTTCGATTTATTACTAAACCCCATTTTATTACAAAAATTCGATCTCTATCTTCTACCATTGAAATGGCAATTCCGGCAAACAATAGTGTTGTCTCTGAACTCAACGCATAACCGCAAAAGGTTTGATAGTCAACACACAACCTTCTTTCCATCTTAGCACCACCCCTCAAGAAGAAATCCAATTTCTCAACCATCAAAATCGAAAAATGTAGATTCATAAATTAAGATCACTACTTAAGGGAAATTGTGCAAAAAGATTCCTTATAATATTGAACTTTGATTTACATATTTCAAAATGTATAAATTGAGTTTAAAACTCAAATTGGAGGATTCTTAGAGGAAGAAGATGAACATGATGGAAGGAGCAAAGGAGGAAGAAGCTTATGGCTATGTTGTTTTAATGGTGAACTGAGCTTCTAGCTCAATTGGTTGTGTACCCATCTTCTCATGGGAGAGATTACAAGTTCGAATCCTACTAAGTGTTGATTGTGATTTCTTTTTTGTGTAATTATATGATGGGTCTTTGGGGTCAGGTGAGCTTTCGAGCTAGAAATAAGGTGGTGCTACGATGGGTGTATCGAGGAGTGAAAACAAGTATTCATAGACAAGATGGAGGCGGTTGGGTTTACTCAAAATGGCGATTAGGCGAGAGCCTTCGGGCAATGTAAGCCTTAAGGATATGGCCCTTCAATGTAACCGGTGTGGGTATGTCTTAACTCTCTAAATATTTCAACAAAAAAAAACAAAATAATAATAATAATAATAATAATAAAATAATGTATGTGAAGTCACAAATATTTACAAAGTTTGGTTGAAGTCAAAAGGAAATAAAATATTTAAAGTAAAAACCAGAAAATAGAAAAAAGACAAATGACAACCAAGTACTCCAATTGTTAAGCCAATTAGTGATGTGTACACGTGGTATGCAATTCATAACAGTTACAGGGATTGATACCTGTCCCTAGTTATAGAGGAACCAAACTCAAAAAGGTGAACTCTCTAAAATGCAAAATGCAAAATGGTTACTGTATGAGGGAGTAGTATTCACATCCAATGAATACCACACATGTGTCTAGCACAAATAGAACTACCAACCGACCTCAGGTACTCGCCCTACGAGCTCACTTCATAGTGACTCAACTTAGGCAGGCGATCTACGCGACTCGCTTCCAAAACGATGTCACTACCAGCCGACCTTAGGTACTCGTTCCACAAGCTCGCTTCAAAGTGGCTTGGACCGGGTAACAACCTCGTCCAGAAGCAACCTCTCCAACACTCATGCCACCCAGTTCTACAACAACGGCTCGTAATGTATGTTATTACTGTTGACTTCATGACTGCAGCTTTAGTCATGCACCTGCTCATTAAACCTCTATAACTCGCCATCATGGCTCGCAAATGATTTGAACCTGACCTGACACGGGAGAAGAGGAAGCGCAGACATCCCTATATAAAGAGGAGAAGAAACTACGTTTGACTTGATTCAAGTTTCTTCTCATAGAGAGATCTTGATATGTAGGTAGTTTGTCCACAAGAATTTGCTCAAATCCAATCTACAAACCCTTTCTCCCTAAAAACTACCTACATTTGTAAGATTAACAAATCGTAATTTTTACATCATAACTTTTACAATCGAATAAGTGTGCACGTTGTTGGACACCTGGACTATTGCAGTGTGATTGGGTTATTTGAGGTCACCATATGAGAGTTGTGACTGTTCACACTTATTGGCAAATGTGTATCATATAAAAATGTGTTTTTTTTTTTTTTTTCACTACAATATAAAAATGTGTTGACTTAACGTATTTCTTAAAAAAAGACATTAAATACCAAATCCATTGGATTTCAACAAATCTAGTTGATTGATCGTTGCCTGTGTAGAATTTTCCATGTGTCGTCGAGTCTCCTTCGTGTGAACGCAAATTTCTTTTTATCATTTTTTTTTTGTTGGCTTAAACTCTTTTTCGACGCTCTTTTGTTCTTACGTTACAGTGAGGGATGGCGACAAGCAGGGTTGCCCCTTAGGGCTTAGGTTGCATCGTTATCCTCTATGAACTGATAAAAGAATGAAGATAAAACATGCATTGTCTTCGTCAACAACATTAATTATTGAAAAAACAAAGAATATAAAACAACCAGATATAACAACAACCATATGCAACTTTATGTAATGTGTGCACAAGCATAAGACGGCACAACATCGATCACAACCTATATTATGCATATTAATGTGCAATGTGCAAGACCAATCTAAAACTATTATTGTACAGTGGGCGAAAATGCTCATATGCGATTTTAGAAGGCCACATCAGCACAATTTTTAAATAGGTACCCAAAAAATTAAAAAGTCAGAACAATATTTTAATTATTTACAATTCAGTCCTTACTAAAAATTATACCAAACGTTGAATTTGCTCGAGATTGGTTATATGTTTTCGAGATCCATAAAATTATGAGAAAACAATTACACACCCATCAAAATTATGATTCGTGATATACCTACAGAATATTAAAACACAAAAAATGATTAAAAAAAAAAAACCCATCGCTTCAAACTACGAATCCTCAAAAAACGAAAAATCTTAAGCTGAAAATAGAAAACCATTCCCATCGTCTCAAACTACGAATCCTTAAAAAAAAAAAAAAAACACCTTCAATTGAAAATAGAAAACCAACCCCAAAACTTTTTCTTCTAATTCTTAAGTTTATGATCCGAGCTATCAACATTCATATCTTTTGGAGCTGGAGTAGGACAATCATGCACTTCTTCAGTTTGAGCTTTGTTCAAATTTCCCCTGGTATTCTCTATTGGAGTGTTAAGAAAATCATCATGTGGATCAATACCCCCTGCTTCTTGACGTGAACGGGTTTCTCGCCAAAGATGGGGTCGATCGTTAGTGCCGACAAGTGGCTCAAATTTTATAGTAACAACAGATTTGAGAGGATGAGAACCGGATGCGAAAAGGGATTTGATACTTGAGTTTCCACTTAACTTGGATTCCGGGCGTCGTTGGTTTTATCCAAGAAAAGCTACCATCCGTTTCATTCATCTTAAACGCAATGCCAGAGGTTTGAGGATCTTCATGTTTAGGATCTGTAAGGTTAAAAAGAAAGATTATTGTGATGTTATTGATACAAATCATAACATATTTATAAATGCTACATAGTTTGATAATTTTTCTGCTCTTATCATATGGTGATCATGTGGTATATATAGGCTAAGGTGGAGATTGTTGTTAGAGAAGGTGATCAAGATGGTAGAACTATTGCGTCTACAATTAGCGAGGTTAGCGCATCTGATTTGGTTCTAGGTCTCCATGATCAAAGTTTTTTACATAGGTAAGTCAATTTGGATTTTGTCAATCGTGTATACAAATGTGTTCTGAGTTTCATTTTTGAGTTTGTTAAATGAATCATCACTAATTAGGACGTTTTAATGTTTGATTTAGTATGATCCCTTTTTTTTTCCCACAATTACAATTTCTATTGATTCGTGACCAAAGCCTTTTAATGCTTTGAGTTGAGAATTATTGGTTCTTATTGAATGTGATGTGAAACCTGTATATAGGAAGGAGAAGGGTATCGAAGTCAAGTTAATCGATATTACTAAGAGGATGTGCACAACTGCACATGCATGTTACTAATGGTTAGACCCATTAATTTAGGATCTTCACAGAAAAAATATGCACTTGTTAATTCTAATTTACGAGAGAATTACCAATAACATTAGTGAAAATCGTTTATGGAACTAGGCTTTTATTTTTACCCTCAATTTATTCTTTGCAAAAGCAAACATCATTTCTATTTTGTTCCCAAATTAAGTTGATAAGAGTATGTGTATTTTAATAGAATGCTACATCCATCTGTGAACTGCTATATATAGCATATAGCAGAATATATGATATCTGAGAGCAGTATTTTTAGTTTTGTCCAGGATGGCCATGGCCCACGGAAGCATTAGAGACAGCCTGAATTGCAGAGTTCTTGCTATTAAGCAGCTGACTACTACGAAAGGTCAAGACAGTTTTCCATACAGTTCAAGATAGACTAAAACTGTTGCTCTATTTTAGCTGAACTCTGTTAGATGAGGTAAGGCACGGATGATGGTTGTAAGTTGTAACTTGCTTTGCAAACACATTTATAATGGGCAAGCATACAACGTCACCATCACTAGAATTGGTTTACTTCAGAAGGAAAATGTCTGAACACTACTAAAAAAGAGGCTTTTAATGACAGCTAAAAATTGTCATGATACACTTGTGATGACGTCTTTTGGGTGAGAAAATGACCGTCATTACTGAGGGCGTCATAAAAAGTCTACCAAAACCGTCATTAAATTTATGACGGTTACTAAAAAGTTGTCTTAAAAAGACATGACCTCATGACATATATTTATCTGAAAACGTCATAAGAGGAGCTTTATTGTGTCACTTTCTCTATATCCGTTATGATTTCTTAAGAAAAAAGGTCAAGAAATTACAATGTTTCTTGACTGATTTTCTACAACCGTCATAACATTTTTTTTTCAAAAAAAAATTAATTTCCACTATTAAAAATATATAAATATATATATATATACACACCTGACCTATAGATAAATTATAGTTGAAAGCATTTAGAGCTGTAAACAATCAACCTCCATTGTAGAAACTTGAACCATAACATAATCCATATATAGTTTGAAAACTTTCTCAATTATAATAGTTGTATGCTAATTTACATGATCCAAAACATTCGAAAATGAATTAAATTTGAACACATCATACAAATATTCTAATAAACTATATTATCATCTAAATGAGCCTGCCAAGCTAGGTCTGGTTCTTTCGTTTATCAACCGAACAATTTTCCACTATCTCCCCTCCAACCCAAACACCAAATCCTGCTTGTGCAAGCTCCATGTATCTACTTGTTTATCAAGTCTTAATCTTAACGTAAATAATCACCAATAATGTGGCAATGCATTTCCAAGTTGAAAACCTGACATACAATATCCACAAATGTAACAACTTAGTAAGAGCTTGGAAGGGGGTGCATGGTCCACAATGCAATAACCACTTGTGAAGCTAAATTCCAGATTTTCTTGCACAAGCATTAATTACAAAGATTGACTACCATCTTGTCAAAAATACCTAGATAAGTGTTATAGCTTGGAACCAAAATAATGACTACAACATCAACCCATATATTAGCATTTCATTAAGTTGATATAATATTATTTCGGCTATGAATTGATAAAATTTAACTAACTGTATATAATTCAATAGGCATTAAATTGCAGATAACTACCTTCTTAGCAATTGTTGTGTTCTCCCTGAAATTGTGATTCATGAACTTATGGCGTTACTAAATTGAGATCCGTATGACAAGCCATAGGGCTGCAAAAGAGGGAAGAGAGAGAGGTTACACCTCAATCGATTATCACAACATAATAAGTGAACACTTCAACAAATCTAACATCACTATAAAGAGTAACATAATCATAACCTGCATGCTTTGGAGTATCCAACTTATGGCAAACACTAGGAAACTTCCAGCAGTTGCAAGGAATGTCGGCTTGGGAGTATCACTTACTCTTATCGAAACCAAGAAAGAGTATCCAGCTTACTTCAAAACATTGGGGACTTCCGGCCAGCAGTGGTAAGGAATGCCCGCTACTGTCCTACCTCCGGGCTCCTTATACAAGTGCATACAATTATCAAAAAGTTCAACTATAACAAAGCAAATCAAATCCAAATGAAAAACTTTAATGTCATGGAAAGCTAGAAAAAAAAAATCATTCCAAACAAGGGTACAAACCTACTGGTCATGAGACAAGGATATTCTATACTCCCAAAAAAGAGTAAACTATTAAGTATCAAGTTCTTATGGCTATAAGTCAGGACCTGATTTTGGAAACAAAGTTCACCAGTACACATAGGTAACAAGCAAAGCCATGACCTGACCTATGGCTTGGCAACATGCCCATGCTGAAAAAAATACCCTCGCAAAATGTGCATGAAAACAGGTATAGCAGCTTCTCAAGTTATTTGCTATTACACTAAATTCCTATGTCAATAAAATGCATGAAATTAAGATTGATAAAAACACAACGAACCCATCACCATTTGAAAAGAAACCTTTTGATTCTGAATCAAATTCAGGGAATCGAGCTCATCACATATATATATTGCACTTGTTGTTTACACAATGTGACAAAATGAACAACCAAAGGGTAAAGTTTTCTAATAAAACCAGAGCGCTAACTGGAAACCCCATCTAACATTTTACCAAACATCTAATATGTACAGAACAGAACCCCCACACTTGCACATAATTTCGACCAACTACAACACAGAATCAAACTCTTATTAGCGACATAAGCATTTACATATGCAATGCAACAAAAATTCGTCTGTAAAACTATATTTTTCAAAAAAAAAAAATACCAACTGTTTCGGATAAAAACATTCAAAAGACCAAATTTTTTACATCAAAATGTTGATCAAAAGGAATGAAAATAAGAAGAGACAAAAAAAAACACCCACTTGTTTGCCATAAGTTCGGCACACGCAAAAAACGAATTTTTCTTCTCATCAAAACATGCAACAAAAATCGATCTTCTCCCGTGAGTTGACAAGAGCGACCTCCCAAAATTCTTAGGATTTCGAGCATGGAATAGAAGAGAAAGAGATATGGCAGAGCAGGCTTAGCTAGGGTTTCTATTTTGACAGAATAGAAGGTCGAGACAGACAAAATTTGGCTTTGAAGAAAAGAGGTTTCGGTAGTGCGTGGGAACTCCATTCTTTCCCTTTCTGTTTTTGTTTTATTCCTTCTTTTCGGGTGACTTGGATAGACTTCTCTAGAGTCTTGACTACTTCAGAAAAACAAAAAACTCAATGGGTCCAAAACACACAAACCAACCCCTTCTACTGAGTATTGACGGTTAACCTCAGTCGTGTCATAAATTTTCTTGACGGGTGTCTTAATGACGTCATAAATTAGGCAAAACTGTCATAACAAAAAAAAATCTAACTTGACTGGTTTAGGAAACCGTCATAAAATCGTTATATTTTCTTGACGCCTGTATCATACACGACACAATGTCACAACAACTGTCATAAAAATATCACTAGGACACCTATCTTGACGGTTTTCAACAAAGCCATCAAGATAGAAAAAAAACATCCGTCATAATAAGTCCTTTTTTTAGTAGTGGAAGTATGAACTTTAACATTCAATAGAATTAAGATGAGCGAAGCTCATCCATCCACATAAAAGATTATAACCCATGGGTAATTGTGAACAGAGACAATTTCTGATGAAAAAAGAGCAATTGAGCTGGATGCTTCCATGGCTAAAGCATACCTATGTAAAGGGTGAGAGGACCATTTTTTTCTTTTATGATATTAAATATAAATGTGTTATATGTTTAAAAGTATTACTTTTGTATTAACTCTAATTTTTTATATTTTGAATGAGAATCATATGAGCAAATATTATGCATATTATATATGTTATTAGTTATATGCATGCGTCTAATACTTTATGTTGTAGATGATATGGTGTGTGGTGACACACAGAAGATCATATCATCAGTACTTTATAAAATATAAGTAAGCGTTCACAACCTAGATGAATTTGGACAAACTATTGGTACGGTTGTAGTATAATATGGTATTAGTCTATTTTGACTACAAGATTACACTAGTACACTTTGTGTGTATTGAACAAGACCAAGTGAGGTTGTTTCTCTTTATACTGACTATATAAGAGAACAAACACCTCTGTTATCATTGATGATTGTCATCTTAATCCGGATATAATAACGAGCACTTATGTGCATTGTACATTGTTTTAAATCATCAATGAATGAGATTCTTTTGTGAATCAACAAACTCGATGGATTGGGTAATGACATTGTATGTAGGGTGTGTTGTTGATTATAAAAGGAATCCGTGACCCGTAGGAAGTCGGGTTGATGATGTCCCCTTGAGGAGCTCATAAGGATTGTCATGTAAATTCTGCAGGTGGATTTAACCCGACATGACAATGAGGTTGAGTGGTACTACTCAAGGACAAAAGAAGTTGATTAATGTAGTTGTCAGTAACTTGACTTAATCAACGGGCATTCGATATCTTAAACACGGGGAGATCAACAAGCATATAATATAGATCCCATAAACGTAACACGTAATTTGGGATTAGGGCGGTAGTGCAACAATGACCTTTAGTGGAATAAGTCATTAGTTGACGGACTTGGGTCGTGTGTTCTGGGTGAACATGGAAAGCCCAAGCCCGTTAGGAGACCTAACCCTGATTTCTCCTCATGGTCCCTGTTGTAGCCTATAAATAGAAACCCTCTTTCTCTGGCCGAAATACTCAAGGTTTTGCTCAAGAAAAGTGAGATCCAAATTTGGTTCCAACTTTGTGAGTGAGAGAGGCCAAGAGAGAAAGAAGAGGCTGGAAGATCGTTGCCCACACAACGTCCATTCTAAGGATAGGAATACAACAGAAGATCAAGAGGTTGCTGATTTCGTAGATCTTGGATTTTCAGAGATATCACAATTGATCTAAATGTATGATTTCTAACCAAATCGTGAGAACCCTTTATTCCGCTGCGCATGGGTTTTCGCAGTTTGTAAATCATTCGGTGCAACCATAACGGTTCCTACAACAATGAGGTAATAATTCTTCATATAATCTTAAGCCATTTAAAGTTCATTACAATTTTGTAGGCTATGTAGATATGGGCATTTGATGTTCTTATCTATTGTCTTAGAGATTTATTCCTTTTTTTGTTTTCAATTTTGTACTTTGCATGATCATATTATGACATGTTTTATGGTGATAGTTATAGTGTTGGGTTTTTGAATTATCATGGGTTTATGGTTTATTAGTTATTTATAGTCAAAGTATGACATCTTGCTCATAGCCTTAGCGCAAAGCCTATGCATCTATTAAGCAGATGTTCCCAAATTTTTTTGGAAAAATAACCCAAATTAAAATTTAAATTTTAACAAGTTCAATAAGAAAATTAGTTATTTGCACTAACTTTGTTGAGTTATTTATTTGGATATGTCTTAAGCCTTACAAGTCATCAATCTAATTTGAAGTAGGAAAGGTTAAGTAAATTTAAGGGTTTTAATGTGCATTTTGTTTCAAATAACTGGGTTGAAACTTTGGAATTCCACCAATCCTATTAATATGACTTGTATCACTATACATACACATTATTTGGCTCTGGATCAGATACTCGTTAGCCCTGGGATACCACGAGAATATTCTCATAGGGATGAGGGTTCCGAGACCGTTGGATGTCGATCCAACGGTTCGAAAATCAAAAACTAAAAGGAAAAGAAAGAATGTGAGTTTGTTTTTGATTTTCGGACCGTTGGATCGCGGATCTCGTCCCTATAAAGATATCTTCGGGGTAGACGAACTCTACCTGTTAATACCCCTAATATCAGTTGATATTGATTTTTTAAGCCTTATTTGTGGAGATATTAAGAGCCATTGGACTTGTAAGAGCATCTTTAGGAGAAATATTTTCCTAGCATCAAACATCAAATTTTCAACAATTTGGTATTTTTTCATCTTCAGGAGAGTTACACGTTGATGAAAACATAAAACAAAATACCAAACCAAACACTAAATCGACCAAAATTTGGTTCCAGCTTTGGTGCTGTGTCAAATCTCTCACGCGGTTTTGGAAAAACCATCGGCTTTTCTAACACCGCATAGGCTTGGGCTAAACAGTGGGCTTCAATCATGCGGTTTTGCAAAAACCACGCGAGAGATTGGAAAAGAAAATAAAGAAAAAAATTGATGTGCGACACATCGCGCGGTTTTTGGAAAATCGCGTGGGCTTGGGCATTTAAGATGGGCTTCAGTGGCGCGGTTTTGAGAAAGCCACATAGGCTATATAACTGGATAAACCGCGTCATTTGATGTCGAATATTTGATGTTTCTCTTGAAATTGGTTGATGTTTTTGGTTTGGTGTTTGGTTTGGTTCAAAAATTTGGTATTTTTTTGGTTTCTCTCCTAAAGATGTTGTTGGTTCGCAATTTTGTATCATAGTTTAGGATTTTGGAACCCTTCATAATTATGATAGCTCCAAAAACCAGAACTTTAAAATACTCCAAGCAAAATTCGGAATTATTCCGATTTCTTAAAAAACTGAAATATCTCCGAGACTCCGTTCGGAATCACGAACTATGTTTTGAATACTATATCGGAATCCCGACGGTTATTATGTTTGGAAATGGCATCGGAATGAAGATATGGGGTTGGAATTCCATTGATTATTCTTAGTATTTTAAAAAATGTTCAGGTTGAATTATTACGAAATTTCATATAAAGATTCCGGTTTTGGAGTTGTCGGAATCCTGACAATTCCAAAATCCCAGTCGTTCCATGTGTAGATTCAACGAGAATCGATAATTCAAATCTCACCTTTTTTTCCCCTGCTTAGTAAATCAAACCGATTTCATGGTGTGACGATCTCTATGATATGACATACAACAATTAATACTTATTAGACGCATTATCTAGAAAAGAAATATCATTAGACGTAAAAGTCCGACACTCTGATCTAGAAGTAGCTAATCACTAAACTTGAAAAAAATAATTGAGAGAGAGAGATGCAACGAAGACAGACGAAATGCAAGGAGTTTATTTCTTCTTAAGGTGTACGTCATGAACTCATGATCCATGTAGTGTAGAATCGTTGACCATTTTAGAATTCAAACTTGGACAACTCTTTACGTTGTCTCATTATCCAGAACCTCTCTATTTCTTCGGGTTTCCGATCTGGTATCCGGCCTGCAATTAGAGTCCACCTGAAAAATTCATCAAATAGATGAGATATATACGTACGTGCGTACACCACATTACCACACAAGAGAAGCTAGAATGCAAGTTGGAGAAGAAACGTGTTTGACATTTTGTGTGTTGTGTCATTGTGTGTGTAAGAGGGAGAGAGCGCATGCATGTGTGATTAAGGATCTGTAGGATTAGTTGCATACTTGCATTATCCCATTCTGCGTTTAACGATGTTATGTTGAGATTACAAGTGATTAACTACATATAGTGTTCTCCAAATATTTTAAATCTTACAATAAGGAGAATCCTCCCGGCCCCCAGCGTGCTTTATGAATTTATGGTGAATTTTGGAGAAGGTTACAATCCTAGAATTGAAGGAACAAATTCCTGTTTATGGTGAAGCATATAACTTCCAGTGATGCAAACGCATTTACTCCTAGCTAGCGCATGACACCCCATATACAGTCACTATGGCCCTAGCTAGTGAACTATATACATATATATTATTTTTACGTCAATTCTTACCAATCCCCAACGAGTTTATGCATCCGAAGAATGAGATCTTCTTCTTGCACAGTCATGTTTATGACTTCCCATTCGAAACTGGTCACTTCTACAAATTAAACAATGACGAGAAAATTTAATAGATATGTAAACAAAGAATTGATTCGTAACAGAAGTTCCATTAGTAGACTCCTATTGGGAAAAAAATGAATTTGAAGAGACGGCTAGAGGTGGCATGAGTACATAGCAAAGATTGACTGACCTTGAGATTCGTTGCTCTCAATTCTGGCTCTTTTGCGGAGACGATTATCCATAGTGTAAGGGTGAAACTGCTTATTAGAAAGTTTTGAGTGATGTAAGAGTGAAGAAAGAATGAGACAAAGGGAATAAGTAATTTTGGAGTAGAAGCCGTCGTTATCGAGTCAAATGGTCAGATCAATCTCTAGGCAGTAACCAACCCCACACATGCTCCGATCCAGCACACAAGTTCTTTATGAAATTATTATTTCGTAATAAAAATTGTGGGTCACGAGTGTTTGAGCCGAAAACCAACGGTGGAAGTAGACGTTATCGAGTCAAATAGAGCAGATTTCATATCAAAGCTCGAAACCAAAACGCATCCTATTTTAGATTTGTGCCTTAACAATGTATTGAGTAGACTTGCACAGTCCAGGCCAGTTCTAATGATTCTTTCATTGTAACCATTGTTTTTGCTTAATACAAATTATCCTTAGCAAAAAAAAAACCGAAAACCAATGGAGACTAAAACGGCAAAACAGACTTGAAATTAAGTCTCTCTAAGTATTTTCGATCAATTCATACACTTCATTTAGAGTCCAAAGTGATGTCATCAAGTTAAAATGTGATATTAGTTGAAGTCTTGAAAATTATCCACACCAACTTACACTTTCTATATTATTGTTTTTATAATGAAACTTATCTTATAGATCTTTTGGACACTTATGCTAAAATATTGTGACTATTCTCTACTTGCCAACACCCCACATCTTTTTTTTTTCATTTAATCCCTAAAATAGTGTAGTAATACAAAAATAATAAAATTGGTTGTTTGCACATGTAGCAAGTTAGGACAGTATGAGAAGTTAGCATAGAGTGTCAATTGATAAAGTAAATCAAACTCTATATTTGACCTCCAAAATAGAGTATGTTGAGTTGTCTATTTGATATAAAATATGGGTTGGTGTGGAAAATTTGAGTTGCCCACTCGACACATAGAATTATAGAATAGTATTGAATATGCTCTAATCTCTATATGCATGGACAGATGCAGGGGGGGAGGGTGTGCTGCAAGTTTTCCATCGAAAAAATAAATACTAGTTATAATGTATAATTTATTAGTATTTTGAAATAGTGGGGAATTGTTGGAATCTCCAAGAGTATTTCAAAATACTTGTGTGTGTGTGCAAAGTGGAGGAGATGAACTATGTGTGTTCTCTCCACTTTAGTGCATCGTGTTTAGTCCCACATTGGTGAATCACCACTAGCAAGTGAGGTATATGAGGAATTCCTCTACCATAAGGGTGTGCCCTTAGGGTACAAATGCTTTTGTGTTAGGAGAGAGGACTCACTCAAAGCCACACGCGCCCGCCCCGCACCGAGTCGCGTCGGCTCGGGCTCGGGCTTGCTGTCTAGTGGGTAGTGGCTTACCAAAAGCTTAACTGTTTTTATTTTGCTGTGAGATCGGTTTTCGAGTCGTAGTATGAGTTGGTCTCTTGACCGACCATGTCCTTGTCGAAGTTGGATCGGATTCTTGTCGTGGACCGACCTACACCTATAAATACTGGGTCGTAAGGTCCATACTTGATACAATTCATAAGAAACCCATCTCAGAGAAACATAAACCATTACCTGCCATATTCTTTTTCTCTTCTTCCTGTCAGCCGCCAGAGAGAGTTATATTGCTGTTCTAGATGGTAGTCTGTTCTAGTGCAAAGTCAGGCTGCTGTTAACCATTGAATCCTGTGAGGAAGACGCCATTGCCTTTTTTCGCACCATTGGAAGGGGCGAAAGTCTTTCCTTAAGGACAGCCTAATCCGCGCCTTGGTTATTACATGTTATTCTGTCCTTGTCTTCTATTGTTTTCTTTTAATTGGTTTGACTAGAAGTAGTTTGATATTATTTTTCTTTGTACATATATAGATGTATGTAGATGGTCTAAGAGAGACCTTAAGATTTTTAATATCAATCACACTCAAATCTTGGATAGTAATTATAATGTATTCAATACATAATTGTTTACCTTTATTGAGTGTACGTGTTGTTAGACGATGGTTATAATTGTACTGTTGTGAAAATACATGTTAGATGAAGTAATTTGTAGCTTATATCCAATATAGCATATGTTAAAATTGTATATCATGCTAGTTTTGGATATTAATTATCGTGAATTTACTTTGAACTTGATCGATGATAGTTTATTGGTAAATTTTTCTAGTTGAAGACATTAATGGGTTGAGCCATTAGATGTTGTGGTAGTACTTGAGGTCTTGTTGATAGGGTATCCTATCTTGCTTGAGCTCATGTAAGGAGAGGAGGTGGAGTCCTTAGTTGTTTTGCATATTCAGTGGCTAGATTTGCTTAATATCGTATACATTTTGTTGTGGGGTACAGTTAAAATTTACTTTTCTTGAACCTATGATATGATATTAACCATGTTTGGCATGAATGCATTATTTAACATTGACATGATGTTTAACCATGTCATATATTATTAAGTAATGAGCATCGTTGTCTATGAGAGGAAACCACTAGTGGACTTGATATCATGAGAATCAGATATCCAGTTTGCATCACAATAACCCTCTATCACAGGTGGAGTTTGTCTAAACCGTATGCCGTAATTCATTGTTCCTCTCAAGTACTTAGCTAGTCTCTCTAACGCACTCCAATGTTCCTGGCTAGGACAATGGGTGTATCTGCTTAACTTGCTAACTGCATAAGCAATGTCAGGTCTACTGCAATTCATAAAGTACATGAGACTACCAATAATTTGGGCATATCTAGACTGAAGACACCATGTTGAGCATTTTTCCTAAAGTTCACTATTTGCCTCATAAGGGTGTCGACCGCGGGCTTACTATCATAAAAGTTAAACTTCTTCAAAAACTTCTCAACATAATGCTTTTGAAAGCATATAGCCATCATCATTTTCGATGATTTTGATTCCAAGAATCACATATGCTTCGCCCAAATCCTTCATTTCAAATTGGGAGGATAAAAACATCTTGGTGTTTCTCACAACATCAAGGCTAGGACTCATGATTAACATGTCATCCACATATAGACAGATAATCACATATGTATTCACATCAAAAGATTTAAAGTAAATACATTTATCAACATCATTTATGTGATATCCATTAGACATCATGACACTGTCAAACTTTTCATGCCATTATTTTGGCGCTTGTTTCAACCCATATAAAGACTTAACTAACTTTCATACCTTATGCTCATTCCCTGGTACTATCGTACCCTCAGGCTGCATCATATATATTTCTTCATCAAGATCATCATTCAAAAATGTAGTTTTTACATCCATTTGATGAATAAATAAATTATGAATAGCAGCTAGAGCCATTAGAATTCTTATAGAAAAAATCCTAGTTACAGGAGCATAAGTATCAAAATAGTCAATTCTTTTTTTCCGGGAGAATCCTTTGACTACAAGTCTAGCCTTGTATTTCTCAATGGAACCATCTAGTTTCAATTTATTTTTGAAGATCCACTTGTAAAATATAGGTTTCGCCCCAGGAGGTAGATCAACTATCTCCCATATGTGATTAGCTATAATCGAATCTAGTTCTGAGTGTATAACATCCTTCCAGAAAGGTGCATCTCGAGAACTGATTGCCTCATTATACGCCACAGGATCATCATCAAGAAGAAACGTGTAAAAGTCATCACCAAAATTGGTGGATTTTTTGTCTCTTTTACTCTTCCAAATTTCTTGTTCAGAAATTTCAGGATTTGTTGATTGTTGTTCACTAGGAGCAACCAACCTCTTAATGCCAATTTTCAAAGGAAACAAATTCTCAAAGAAATCAGCATTTTTACTTTCTATAATAGTGTTAGCATCGACAAGATTATTATAAGATTTTACTACTAAAAATCTATATGCAGCACTATTATGAGCATAACCAATGAACATACAATCAATAGTTCTAGGTCCCAATTTTCTCTTTTTAGGTTCGTTCACAAGAACCTTTGCAGACACCCCCACATTTTGAAGTATGTCGGGTTAGGTACATGACCTTTCCATAACTCATATGGTGTCTTATTCCCTGTTTTCTTGTTGGGTATCCTATTATGTATATGGCAAGGATAGGATTGCTTCCCCACAAGTTCGGGGAAGCTCGAACTTACAAGCATAACATTCATCATCTCTTTTAGTGTTCTATTTTTCCGTTCGGCTACTCCATTAGACTCAGGAGAGTATGGTGGAGTAGTCTCATGAATAATGCCATTCTTGTCACAAAAGTCCTGGAAGGGATTAGACTCATAT
Organism: Coptis chinensis; assembly: GCF_015680905.1. Classification (NCBI taxonomy): domain Eukaryota; kingdom Viridiplantae; phylum Streptophyta; class Magnoliopsida; order Ranunculales; family Ranunculaceae; genus Coptis; species Coptis chinensis. Next base: position 115,666,463 of record NC_141458.1, on the reverse strand, counting down.
TCTCCACCCCTATCAGACCGAAGTCTTTTAATCTTACAGTTAAGCTGGTTTTCAACTTCAGTTTTGTACTTGAGAAACATCTCACCTGCCTCATGCTTGTTTCTAAGTAAATATACCATGGTGTACCTAGAGAAGTCATCTATGAATGTAATAAAATAAAACTTCCCCCCTCTAGACATGGTACTTCTGAATTCACCCAAATCCATATGAATAAGAGTTAGTAATCCAGTTTTATCTCTAGAAACAGTTCTGCAGGGTTTTTTTGTGGCTTTAGTCTCAGCACATATCTCACATTTATCATTAGAAAAATCCAAAATATCAGACAATAAATCACATGCTTTCATCCTTTTCATATACTGAACATTCACATGTCCTAGCCTACCATGCCATATATTAAAAGAGTCAAGCAAGTAAAAGCGTATGATTCATTCTTATTAATAATAATGTTGTCAAGTACATTCAACATGAAAAGACCACTGTTATTACAATAACCTTTACCAACAAAACCCTCATTCTTTGTCAGAACGAACTTGTCACTCTCAAAAGTCACCTTGGCCGCCAACTTTTCCCAAGATGGGGCCGTAAATCGGTTCTAATTTAATCTCGGAACATGAAGAACATTACTAAGTGAAAAGGTTTTCCCTGAAGTTAACTTTAGAAGAATCTTGCATGTTCCCTCAACAGGAACAGACCTAGAGTCACCCATATAGACATTTTCATCTTTCACTAGTATGTAGTCTGAGAAGGCTTCAACATCACCACATACGTGGCGGGTGGCACCAAAATCTAGTACCCAATTCTTTTTCCCAGTGGCCATGAACACTTGTGATACCACAACAGCAATAATATCATCTCCCTCAACTATATTAGCATTGGGAGGATCATCAGTGTCTTTCTTGTGCTTGACCGAAAAAAGCCTATGTCCAGGGTTTACCACAAACATAACAATTTCCATTGCCGATTACCACTCTTTTTAAAAAGAAGTGCCTCGACCTTGAAATTCTTATTTTTGTTGTATACTTTTAGAGGTTTTGTTAAATTTGCTGGGATTACCTTCAATGATATTGTCTTTAGAATGGAATTCCTTAGACAACACCTCATCCCGAGTCTTGTTTTTTTCCTCTATGTGAATGTGAATGATTACATCCTCAAGAGTCATCTGCTTTCGCTTATGCTTTATACTATTTTTATTGTGTTTCCAAGACTCGGGGAGTTACTCAATCAAAACATCCAGCAACAAAGGTTTCGGGTAAATTAATACCCTCAGTTTTCAAATTATTAATCAGCACATGAAAATCATGGATTTGAGACGTTACATCTCTATCCTCTCTCATATGGAACTTTAGAAAATTCTCAATAGCAGATTTCTGAGTACCAGTATTCTCTATTATGTATTTTTTGTTCAAACTCTCCCATTTATCATGTGCATTATTATTTGAACAATAAATATCAAAAATTTCATTAGACAAGATACTCAAAATAGCATGACGACATACCTTATTCCCATTGAGCCAAGCAGCTTGATTTCTTTCGAAATCATTAGAACCCTCCACGGGTCTTTGTATCGAGATAGATACTTTGCATAGTTGAGTACATCTAGGGCTGTGAAATACCCTTTCTCTCTATCGCTTGAAGTGTGAACCGTTGAAGGATTCAATCTTTGACACATTGGGTAAGTTCGCGAGCATTCAAGAGGTGCATCATCTCTCATAGTCGGGTAACTTCCATGACTCGACTGGTTTCTTTGATCGGGCGTGGTGTCAACGGTGTAGACATCTTGTTCTTTCCTTAAGATTGTTGTATGCGGATAAAAGAAAACAATAGAAGACAAGGACGAATAATGTAATAACCAACCAGGCGGATTAGGGTCGTCCTTAAGGAAAGATTTCACCCATTCTAATGGTGCGAAAAGCAACGATGGCGTCTTCCTCACATGATTCAATAGTTAACAATGACTGACTTTGTACTAGAACGGACTACCCTCTAGAACGGCAATATAACTTCTCTCGGCGACGAAGAAGAAGAAGAAGAATATGGCGGGTAATGGTTTTTCTCGTTTCTCCGAGATGGGTTTCTTATGAATTGTATCGGGTATGGACGCCTGACCCCTCATTTATTTATAGGTGTAGGTCGGTCCACAAAGAATCCACAAATCCAACTCGCACAAGAACATGGTCGGTCAAGAGACCAACTCATACTAGGACTCTGAAAACCAATCTCACAGCAAAATAAAAACAGTTTAGGCTTTTAGTAAGCCACTACCCACTAGACAACAAGCTCGGCGTCGGCTCGGTTCGGTGCAGGGCGGGGCGGGCGTGCGCGCGTGTGTTTTTTAGGTGAGTCCTCCCTCCTAACACAAAAACATTTGTACCCTAAGGGCACGTCCTTATGGTAGAGGAATTCCTCATATACTTCACTTGCTAGTGGTGATTCACCAATGTGGGACTAAACACAGTGCACTAAAGTGGAGAGAACACACATAGTTCATCTTCTCCACTTTGCACACACACACAAGTATTTTGAAATACTCTTGGAGATTCCAACATAATTCACCCAAAAAATATATTTGTAGTGTATGCTAGTTGTAGCATCCCCCCTTGAGTGGCAATCCTGGATTTGCCCCTGTCTATATCTCTCTATGCTCCTTTCTACTCTTTTACTATTTTCCCTTCTCTTCGATAATTTGAGCTTGAATTCTTATATATTTTTTTTTGGTAATCCAATCCATTATTATTACTGATTTTTTTCTGGGTGATTTTGGACACACCCATAAAAACACTCACGTATCCCATAACTAAAGTAAGTTTTTGTCATACTCCAATAATCACCTCAATCCAATAATATCTTCCAAATTAACTTGTATTTCCAATATGGACAAAATGATTAAAATAATAATAATAACAACATGTCTTTTTGGTATTCATTCTTTTGAAAGAAGAAGAAGATGAACACATTTTTTTTTAGTTATAAGTGAAGAACGTAGAGTATCTAGAGATTAGTATGGGATCCACGATGTATATTAAATAAATTATTTGTTTTATTTTGGATACATCTAATAAAAAAATGATAATTTAGAAATCTAAATGTGTCTAAAATAATTTTATTTATTTATTTTAAAATTGGGATACGGGAGTATTTTTATGGGTGTGTCTAAGATCACCTTTTTTTTCCCCTGAATTCTATTTTGATTATTTTTTAAATAGCAAAGTGTTTGTATTAAAGTTGAATTTTATAGAAAAAAATCAACAACTTTGAGATTTAATGAGAGGAGACACCAAAATCTAAGTATGGGTTGTAGCATTTTGTATTAAAATTCTTAGTTTTTACAATTTGGGTGCTTGAAACATCAAATAAACTCATTGATTCTCGTCTCTACGCAATCCAACTTGATTTTATTTATTTTTAGAGTTTGTGTTACCGCAAGAGTGAGGGTTTTACAAGAGAAAATGAAAAATGATGAAATTGTAAAACTAGAGGAGATAAAGAGAGAGAATTTGACCTACTTAACTAACCTATTAATGGTAACCATTGATTTACATTGAGATATGTGTTTATGTATATTTCAATGCAAACCAACGTTATCAAAATAGTAAATAGTGAGGTCGCAATAATAGATCTAAAAAGTAGGTCTGTGTACTAATAGTTGAAATAACTCTGTTTTCTTCCCTTAATTTTCAGCTCATTCAATTCTAGTTTATCTATACCACACGTCATGACCCGCAGCCAATCAGATGCCACTTCGTAGAGAAATCGTGTGCCTGCGATCATGTGTGGTAGAGCCGTAGAGGCGCCCTAAGTGGCAGTGTCTGCTGCTGTCGGAAGAAATTCTAAGGTAACGCTGTTATGCAATACAAAACATACTTTCCACGTAACACATTTCACTATTCCAGGGGTTTAAAAAGAAATAAAAAAACAAAACTGTCGTACAAGACGTAGGTGAACGCTCGGTATCACAGTACAAAACCACGTGAATATCGCAAAATCTTTCGGTTTTTGGGCTAACTGTTATCAATGCTCTGATTTTGGGCTCCATAGAGATGGTATTTGTATGGTCAATTTTTTTATTTTATGACCAGCTCGTACAGGTACAGCATACCTACCATACAGGCATACTCCGATCCGTAGAGTTGGTAACAGGACACAGGTATGGTCAATTTTCAAATTTTATGACCATTGAATACGGGTACGGCATACCAGAGTAACCAGACAAGCATACATACAATGGCGGAGCAAGAGGGGGTCAGGGTATACCCTGGCGTACCCTCAATTTCACCCAAACAAAAAAAAACTATTAGTTATGGCCAAGTGTTAAGTGGTGACTGGTAAGAGACAAAAAAGAAAAAAAAAAAAAAGGCGTACCCTTACTGTCCCTGAATTATTTGTACTGCCCCTGAATCCACTTTTATTTTACTAGCATTCCGGCACGGCGCCGATGCGCCGTTACATCTTTATTTGGTGCTCATTGTAAAAAAAATAAAAAAATAAAATTTCATAACTTACAATATAGGGACTTATTTGTAATTTAGACAAATTATAGGGGATTGTTATATAATTTATGGTAAAGTATAGGGATGGACTGTTCTGTAATTTAAGTAAAATATAAGAACTGTTTTGTAAATTAAAATAGTTAGATGGCAGTTTCGTAATTTGTTGATAACATAGAGACAATGTGCTAAATCAAGAGAGAAGCGTCTAAAATTTACCAGTCAAATGCCAGTCTTACCCTTCCATAACATATCTACTTTTTAATAATAATAATAATTGTAATAATAGAAACTGTATAGGGGTATTATAAGAAAAATTCACTGTTCACCGAACCATCCACTTTAAAGTAGTTAGATTAAATGTTACTTACCTTCCTATGCTTATGGGCTGGATCCCTGGACCCCAATGATTTAGTGCACACACAACCACGAATAAGGATGTACAAAAATACTCATGGGACGGGGCTCCATGGAGACCCGATCCTAATGGAGCGGGTATGGAGAGTGCTAAATGGAAATGAGGGTGGGTATGGAGAATCCCCGATTCCTTCTAAGTGGGGATAGGGCGGGTACGGAGAATGGGGTCATCTACCTGACTCTGCCCCAATTAAGTATATAGTGTATGTAATTTCCATATATTATGTATATTTGTAAAACTATTGCAAGAGTAAAAATCAAACTTGATACCTCATTTTTGAAACTATGCTCATCTTTCCACTAAGCTAATGCCAAATTCATAAAGTGTATTTAATTATAGGCGAAAAATAGTTTCTTTAGGTGAGTATAAATAAGGATTTTTTTTTGGTGAAGTTGGTTACTAGGGAGTGGGACAGGTATGGCCGATGAATCCGGTACTCAGGTGGGATGGGTATGGCCAGGGAATCCGGTACTCAGGTGGGGCAGGTATGGGGAACGAAAATGAAATCGAGGATAGGGATGGAGAAGGCAAACCCACCCTATTTACATCACTAACCACAAAGTTTTCTCGAGACTTTTGATTTTTGTACGAGTCCTTCTAGCGTAACTATAGTTCGGGATTTCATAATTTTCTGAATTCCAAAAATCTGGAAAACCGAAATTCATAATATTTTAACCCATGTCATATTTTGATTTTGGCTAATTTCAGAATCATCAATATTTCAACCCTATGTTGTTTTTTCCATTGTTTTTGAAAAACTGAAATATCTAGCGGAATTCCAACATTCCGTTCGGAATTGTGAACATTGAGCATAACACAATGTGTTACTCGGAAATCACACAAAAACAAATAGCCTCTTGCCATGTTGGATGGGAAACTTGAGTACCACAACAACCAGTTTCTAATACAAAAAAAGAGAAGTGCGTGTTGGAAATATTCTAAACACAATAATTTTCTAATAATGGAAACCCTAGATATGGTCCATAAAAAATATAGGGTATATTGGTTTACTTAGAAATTGCCGATTATAGTGGTTTACTAAACAAAAGTCTTTCCTTAATTACGATATTCCTACCATGATGAATAGTGGAAATCTTATGAATTAGGAAACTAATGACCTCTCTCCACCTATAAATATGTATTGATTTTCATCAATCAAGTTTCATTGAATACACAATTAAGGTTTATAGGCTAAGAGAGAGTAACCTAGTTCTCCCCCATTAAAGATCCTTGCATACAAGCATGACTTCAGATAAAGGTATGTGATTTATTTACGAGTATTGTTATGTGATTAACATGTAATAAAAGAATTATTTTATAGTGCGACCATTGCTAGTGGCTTACTGTCTTCTTTTTCGTCTTAATCCACCACATTGACTGCTGCTGTGACACACACACACACACACACTCTCTCTCTTTGTAAACCATGAATAATAATTGAAATCGTTACCTATAGATTCTCAACAACCACAAAGATTTACACTTTCCATTATCACTCACCTCAAATCCAAAACACACAAATTAATTTTAATAAAACAAATTGCTCTAAATTAACACCCAAAGTCACTTTATAATCATAAATACTTGAAGTATATATTTTAAACACATTTACTAAATTTTGATTTTAAATTGTTACTTTCTTAGATTCCAATATCCAATGAACCCTTAAAATTCTTAACTATTATACCAAAATAAAAAACATGGTGGTGGTTTTGGATGGTAGTGGTGGTGTTGATAGGGTAGAATATGCTTTTGAAATCTAAAATGAAAAATGATGGAAAAAAAAGGGAGAAAATAGTGAAAGAGGAGGATGTTGCAGGTGTCAACTAGCAAAGTCGGTAAAACCTTTGGGTGATGATATTAGAAATCTGGGGCTCGAACCCCGCTAACATAAAAGAGTTATTGATGTCATTTAAAACATGTTTGCTAATTCAAAAAAAATAAAATAAAAAAGGATGATGATGGCAAAGAACATTGGCAAAGTGACGGGGAGAAAGTTTTCTCAAGTGGATTACCACTCTCCCAAGTTTCTTAGGTTGTTTTTGATGTGGCATCTTTACTTTGGCTTGTGTTACAATTCAAGTGTAACACTATTCCCTTTTTATATTTTGGGTGTTAATATTCTCACCGCCTCATTTTGATAACCTCCCATCCCAAAATTCAAATTAACCAATATACCATTTTATTTTACCTCATAGTACAAAATATCGGGATATGTGTATTTATCGATACTCAATTTCTTGATATGTATTGTGGATATATTTTTCTCTTTGGGGATATTTTACATTGTTTCATATACAAATATTATGGATATATCTAAAATATCTAAAATATTGTAGATATTATGGTTATTTCTTGATATATCATGATATATCATTTATATTTATTTGAAATATAATGATAAATATTAAATAAAATTGTTACATATACAAAATATCGTCAAATATCCCCAAATATCGCCATATCATAAATATCGTAGAAATATCACCGATATTTTCAGTCTTATATATCTCTAAACATATCGTGATATTTATATATCTTTTGCCGAAATCTCAATATTTATCGCGATATTTTGTACTATGTCTTACCTCACCTCCCAATTATCTTCTCCTCATCACCAGACAATCATATCCATATGTAACATTATCTCATGTTCCTTCAAAATTGAGTTAATTAGAAACTACTCAAACTAGTTTTCAGGTGTGTTGAACAACAACTACTCTTAGAATGAAATGTACACAACTTAAAATGTGAGAATGGTGAAGATTTGGTCCATCGCAAACTATATATGCAAGCCAAGAATCAACAGAAAATTTGTTCATAATTTCTACTGATTAATTAGTTGTGATGACTGTGTTGTCTAGAATTACAACCTATAAACTCCTCCTCTCCTCCTCTCTCCTTTTTTCTTATATACCTCATAACTGCCCTACTTCTCTAACCGTTCTTCTATCCCCATGACCTCCTTTATGTCCCACGCCCAAAGAATCGTCCCAATTGCCTCCCCGTGAGATCGTGTCTTAGCTACTGTGCTCCAGCTCTTCCTTTCCCTATTCAACATCTCCTTCAAGTCATAGACACTCCGCTGACCTTCACGCATTTCGAGATTTTGTGGTCTTCATATTATCCGCGAACTACCCCTTTGCTCATTCACCTTTTTCTATTATGGTGCCCCAGCCCAAAACACACCAGTCGTCTTAGTAGTCATATATTAGGCTGATACAGATGCCCCCTCTCGGTCCTCGGACCCTTAGTTCGGGGTCCGAGATACCTTCTGCCAATTGAAGCCGCGGAGCTCGGGTACATGTCCTAGAGCTCATAACCAAACAAGGGGAGGGGGTCCTTTCCTTATGGCCACGTGTCCCCCTGGCTTTGATTTGAGAGCTCTATACTTCTCGCGTGCCTTGCCCGCTTCTAGCAATTATGATGGCCTGCAGAACCTGTCGCCTCGTTCTTAGCCCCTCCACGTGTCACCCCCTGCTGGCCCCTCCTTCTGATTCTTTGGTTTTTGCACTTTGGAAATTACCTTTGTACCTAGCGCTTCGAAACTCGTTCAAACCCTTCCTTTTCTCTCTCACTCCCTTCTGCTTCTTTCTTCACTTAATCATTTCAACTCCCTCTTTCTCTGTTCTTCATTTTGGAATCGCCTGGCTTTCCTATCTTCCTTCTTCCTCACGGTGATCTCTACTGCTTTCGCTCCTGGTTCGATTCTTGCCAATCTCTTTGCTTGCTGCTGCCTCGTAAACCAGGTTCGTTTCTTCTTTCTTTTATCTCTCGAACTTTTATTATATCCTTGGTTTGGTTGTTCTCTAGTGATCTGTGGATTCTCCCACTTGCGTAGTTTAGCCCTTTCATCTTTTCCACTCTACGACTAGTGTAGTTTGCATCATGTCAGCTTCTGAGTCGGCAAGCACCTTTGCCGCCAGATCTACCAGATCTAGTTCTCCCTCTTCCATATCCAGTAGCCCTATTGTTGAGAGATCTGAGTCCGCGGCCTCAGATTCGGATGGCCCAACCGCTATCCCTTCCACATCTGGGAGATCGTTCAAACTCCCTCCTCCCCCTTCACATTACCGCCGACCCAACTTGGCTGCGGTCAAGGCGGCTTATGATATCCCAGACGATGTGACTTTAGAGCATGTGCCCAGTGTTACTCACTTCCCTCACTTGGTCAAACCTCGGCTAGGAGCTTTTGTCGCTACCGTAGGTCAAATCGTGGTCGGTCTTCGGTTTCCTCTGTCCTTATTAGACGTAGAAGTTTGCAACCATTTCAATATCCCACCGTGTCAGGGTATTGGCAACTTCTGGCGTGTTATGTACACCGCCAACTTCTTTAACAAAACCAACTCCCCCAACATCCAACTCCGCGACATGATTGCCCACTATTACATAAAGAAGAGTACCAAATTCGGTAGTATAGGCTACCAATCTTTCTGTAGCCGTCCGCGAAAGAAGTCCTTCGTTCTCAACATCACATCTTCCGACAAAGTGTGGCGCCACTATCCGGCCATGATGTGTCCGGAGCTTCCTCGTCTAATCGACCTTCCTATCGAAGTATCTCCTCGAGACATTTACATTTTCTCTCGAGCGGTAAGTATAGACCGCCCGCCTATGTTTTCTTTTTACACATTCCTATCGCTTAATTACCCCAATATTTTTTGCATGGGCATAGGTTGGAGACCAGACTCACACTCCCAACTATACTCCGGTGTCAATTCTGCCATCTTCCAGAATCTCCGCGACCTGGGAAGTGATCAGTGCGAAGTTCTAGGCATCGATCCGGAGAAAGGCACTCCTCTTCTTCTAGATCCGTCTCTCAAGGATTTCTGCAAGTACCAAGGCCCCTTCTACCGTCTGCCTCCTCCCAAGGAAAGGTTGCCCAAGGCTCCAAGAGGGGGGGATATACCAAGAAGATTTCTCATTCCAAAGCCGCCGCCCAAAGGGTTGCGGCCACTCAACAATCACAACACCCTCCGAGACCTTTCCAAGCAAAGACCCACGGGTGCCCGGCCTCTTACTCTTCCCTCGGGCCGGGGAGGGACGATTTTCAAGCCGCTTAGTTCTACTCTACCCAATGCCCCGAGGATATGGATGCCACCAAGTTAAAATTGTGGGACAGTGATGAAGAAGAGGGCGAATCTGATTCTGCGGCCAAGAGCCCGCCAGCCAAGAGATGCAGAACGATGGGAACCTCCTCTACCCCCTCTGCTCCCGCCCTAATATTGCCGCGGCCCAGCGGCATCTACTGTCGTTGTCCAGAAAGGAAAGCGCCCCGCTTGCTCCCGAGGTCCAAGGCCCCGATTTCAAGGCTAGGGATCGGGCGGTCACCACCCATGACTCAGCTTTGGATAATGCTGCGGTCGCTGCCACCCTGTTCTTCAGCCCCCATCTTCCTTGTGACCAAGCCTATGGCGACTTTGGGACCTTCGCTGCCCACCGCGCTGCCATCTACACCGGCTGGGAGAAGGTATGTCTTAGTTCCCTATTACCTTGGTATCTTTTGTGGATAAGATGCTTAACATCTCCTTTGTGTACAGCTGAGCCTGGATGTAGGCTACGTCATCCGCGGTCTGACCAGTACCCTGGAAACCCTGGAGGCAGTAAAACAAGAGATTAATGGGCCCGAAGGTTGGAAAGCACGATATGAGCGTCTGGAGAAAGATCGCGATAATGCACGCCTCGTAGCTCTCAAATCCCACAAGCTTCAACAGACCGCGGAGGAGGCATTCAATCAGCAATTGTCTGAGCTGCAGGCCAAGATGGAGGGCGAGAAGACAGCCTACGAGGCGGCGGCTCAAGTGCAGCTGGAGCAATCGCTGAAGGTTGCATCCGATCGTTTTCGCGTTTTGGCTGAAAAGATGATAGTCAGAGAGTTGCAACGTCAGCTCGACGATCTCACTGCTGCTGGGAGACTCCTTCCCTCGTCCTCTTCCACCCCTGTTCCTATGGTTGGACCTTCAACGGCCTCTTCGCCGCCCCCTGCGGGTGATCTCAACGCTGACGCCGTGGCAGACGACGCAGTCGTGGTAATATCCGAAGGTTCTCCTCACAAAGACATGGCCGGGAATCCCACTTCACCAGACGCGGCTGCTGAACATTAAATCCGAAATTGTTTCTATGTGTTTACTTAGCCATGGCCATATTTTGTTCTCAATCATTTTGTATGCCTACTTTATGTCCCGTATTTCTGGGTGTTCCCAACGGGCTCACACTTATGTTTGCTATTTTAACCATCCAGTTCGCGGTAGCTTCTTCTTTTTATTTCGTGGCACAGTGTTTGAACCATACTATATAACCGTCTTCACCCCTCGCCGTAATTGCCCTAACTTAAACTCTCGTTCATGAAGATCCTTGGGGGCAGCTCAGTTTGCCCCCAATTTGATACACGATCTCGTTGTCCTGAAGGGGCTCCACCCCAGCCTATCTCGGATGGGCTCCCCGATTGAGGCAACTCAATTTGCCCCCAAGTCAGATTTGGACCTCGTTGTCCGCGAAGGGCTCCCCGCTATCTCAGATGGGCTCTTGATTGAGGGAAACTCAATTTGCCCCCAAGTCACATTTGGACCTTGTTGTCCGAAGGGGCTCAGCCCTCGCTATCTCTCGGTAGTAAAAGTAAAATCGTCAAGGCAACTTCGGTTGCCCCCGTTAGAGTGGGACCTCATCGTCCATGGTCAATTTCTACACCCTTGCAATTAACAATGCAGCAAACAAATAGCCAAAATGTTACTCTATTCATTGATAAATTTTATAATCTAAACATCATCATAAAATGTCGCTACATCACTAGAGGCCGCTGCCTTTGCCATTGATTCCCACATAATACATATTGTCACTCATGGAAACTTTTTAACATTCTGATGTTCCAAGGCCTCGCGATATCCTTTCCCCGAGGTGTCGCGCGGCCGATATGTTCTGCGCCCCTTTTTCGCCACAATATAGGGTCCTCCCGTTAGGCCCTAACTTTCCGTCCACCTCCTTTCTAGTTGACGGTGTCACTCTCCTCAAGACGCGATCCCCCACCTGAAACTGTCGCGGCCTCACTCTCTTGTCATACTGTCTTTGCAATCTTCTATGATATTCCTCCAGTCGGATGCGGGCTGTGTCTCTCCTCTCCTCAGTGAGATTCAAATCCGTGGTCAATATCATATCATTGATCCCCTCCTCCACCGCTCTTGTTCGGGTTGTGGCCGCCACCATCTCTACTGGAATCACTGCTTCTACCCCATACGCCATGGCAAACGGTGATTCATGAGTGGATGTTTGTGGTGTAGTTCGATATGCCCACAGCACATGATTTAACTCGTTCGCCCATGAACCCTTTTTATCCTCCAGTTTTTTCTTCAGATTATCCATGATTGTCTTGTTGGAGGATTCTGCTTGCCCATTCCCTTCTGGGTTATAAGGAGCCACGAATCCTTGTTTTACTTTGAACGCCTGAAGGAAATCTCGCACCTTCCCACCTGTAAACTGAGTCCCATTATTGGCAATTATGTTGTGTGGCAACCCGAACCGACATATTATATTTTCCCACATGAATTTCTTCACCAGTTCTTCCTTGATCTGTTGGAGTGCCACACCCTCTACCCACTTGGTAAAATAATCAGTCGCTGCTAGCATATACCTTCGTTTACCACTGGCCATCGGTAACGGTCCTACAATATCCAATGCCCACATCGCGAATGGCCAAGGACTATACACCTTGTGCAAAGGCTTAGCGGGTGCATGTATCAGTGGCGCAAATCTATGGCATTTCTCGCACCTCTTAGCATACTCGGTTGCTTCTCTTTTCATGTGTGGCTAGAAATACCCCTGGAACAACACCCGATGCGCCGTCGTTCTTCCTGCCAAATGGCTCCCACAGTCCCCCTCATGAACTTCTCCCAAGATCTCTTTTGCCTGCCGCGAGGTTAAACATCTCAACAACGGTCGGCCGACGCTCGCTGCATACAAGTCTCCTTCCATTAAAATGTATCTTTGGGATACCGCTCCATTCTCCTTCTCTCGCATCTATCCTCGATCTCTATTCTCAATAAGAAATTTTTATGGGCTCTATCCACCTCGGCTCTTCTTTCATGGTCACTCCTACCTCGGCATTCTCGGGTACCAGCTTGCTCAACACCCTAACCTCAATTGATCCGCCCCTCCGGACCCAGGGAAGCACAGCGGCTACATATGCCAATCGTCGGCAAGATGTCGATTTTCACCGTCCTAAATGAGCGAATCGGATCTTGCCAAACTCACTCGCTTTCCTCGTAGTACCTCCGTGTACTTTGCCATCCCGGGCATCGGGCAAAAATTCTCCATTCATCCGACAAATTACCAAGTTGGAATCGGAATACATTGTCAGCTCTTTCATCCCCAGATCCGTGGCTAAATCTAGCCTAGCTATCACCGCTTCATACTTTGATTCATTGTTAGAAGCCGCGAAACCCAACTTCATTGATAATTCAAGGCGATTATTTTCCGGGGTGACTACCACCACTCCAATCTTGTTTCCGGTGTCCGTCGCGGACCCATCTGTGAATACCCTCCATCCATTTCTCATGTCCCATGGGTCTAACAAATCCTGACTGACCTCTCCCTCCCGTTCCATGATCATATCGTCCCCCAAGTTGGGTCTTCTCGCCAAAACTCTGCCATATAGCTTGTGCTTTTTTCATTTGCTCGATTTGGAATTCAATGTCATATGCACTCAACAAAGACGACCTATTTCAAGCATTCTCCCTAATTTGTCGACCTTCAACGCGTTTTTGAGAGGCAAGTTGGTCACCGCGGACCATAGAATGAGCATCGGCACGGCTTCAATTTCAATGCAAAAACACCAAGGCCAATGCAAATTTCTCAATCTTGTTGTACTCGGTTTTACGCATCTAACATTGTTTTGCTCGGAAATATCGCCTCTCTCGCTTTGTCCACCACCACTTATCAACCCGGAACTAATAGCATATTCTCGACACCCCCAAAATACAAATACAACTTTTCCCCTTGCCCTGGTCGCGATAAAATAGGAGCCTTTCCCAAATAAATCTTTAACTCTTGGAAAACTCGTTCGCATGCCTCGGTCCACTGAAAGTCAGTTGTTTTTCTTAAGAGTAGGTACAACGGTCTACACTTGTCTGACGACTTGGATATGAACCGGTTGAGGGCCGCAATTCTTCCCGCAAGCATCTGAACCTCCTTCACGTTTTGGGGTGGTTGCATTTCCACCAACGCCCTAATCTGGTCCGGGTTAGCTTCTATGCCGCGGTATGTGACGATATATCCCAAAAACTTTCCAAATGTCATCCCAAATGTGCACTTCTCAGGGTTCAACCTCGATCAGCTGATATTTCCGCAGTATCGCGAAGGTTTCTTTCAATCCCTCTAGATGTTCCTCCTCAGTCATGCTCTTCTCTACCATATCATCTATGTATATTTCCATACTCCTCCTGATTTTGCATTCAAACATCTTCTCCCCTACCCTTTGAAAAGTTGCTCCTGCATTTTTTAGTCCGAAAGGCATTCTGGTGTAACAATACACTCCTCCCTCTACTATGAACGTAGTCTTCGCCTGGTCTGGGCCGTACATTACCACTTGGTTATACCCCATGGAAGCGTCCATGAATGAAAAAAATTTAAACTCGGCCGTTCGGTCTACCAGTTCATCTATCCGCGGCATAGGATAACAATCCTTCGGGCACTGTTGGTTGACATCAGTGAAATCAACACATATTCTTACCTTCCCATTTTTCTTAGGTACCGCGACGATGTTCGAGAGCCATTCGGTAAACTGACACTCGCGGATGATTCCTGCGGCTTTCAACCTTTACACCTCCTCTCTTATCCCTTCTGTATACTGTGGTCTTATTCCTCTCATTTTTTGCCGGACGGGTTTGGCCTCATCTCTCATGTACAACTTGTGACACGCAAACTCGGTATCCAGTCTAATCAAGTCCTCAATCGACCACGCAAACACATCGCTGTTCTCTGTTAACAAAGCAACTAACTTTGCCTTCCAACTCTCTGGCCACTCAGCCCCAATAGACACCAGTTTCTCTTCTTCCCCCTCACCCAGATTCACGGTCGCAGTCTCGTCCAAGGTCTTTCCTTCCACGGACCCGTCTCCCTTAGCCATTGCGGTCTGTAGTTGCTATGCTGGGGACTCGCCCTCCCCTTCCACTTTCTTCTTTGGTGCGCGGATCAACTCTCTAACCACTACCTGGTGAATGTTTTAAGCGGCGACTTGGTCCCCTCTTATTTCATATGTTCCCTGATAAGAGCCCAAAACTGTAGTTTTAACCAAGGCCCAAAATATCGATATCGATGAATATATCGGTGTACCCAAAAACCGATATATATCGGATATTTCGGATATATCCATTTTTTTGGTAACCAATCCAAACTATTTAAAATATCGTAAATATCGGATATATCGGAAATATAATATCGGATATATCGGATATATATCGGAAATATATTGGAAATATCGGATTTATATTTTAAAATTGTCAAAAAGTCAACCGATATATATCGATTATATCGGAAATATCGATTATATCGGCGATATAAAGTTTCATATCGGAAATTCCGATATATATCGGAAAAAAAAGAGTTCTATATTCGGTGGATATATGTCGAATATCGATGTCGGTGTACCAAAATACCGATATATATCGGCGATATATCGGATATATCGGCGATATTTTGGTCCATGGTTTTAACCCCCAGAATATGATCATACTTTTAGACCAATTATGTGAGTAATAATTAAGAGTTAATCGATTCACGTGTTTTATGCATTTCGAGGGCTTCAAAGTCCATTATGCGAGAAATGAGCCACTTTAACGAGATAAAGGAGCAAAGGTCGGTTGTTGAGGAGTTACGTGATTAAAGGCCAAGATTCAATAAGAATAAAGCCTTTCTAAAGCCCAAAAAGCCGAAAAATCGATCGAAGCGAAACAACACTCAAAGTCGTGAGAACTTCCGGCGTCAGTATCTTTGGACTCGGACCTCCGAATTGGGCCTACCTTATGTCAAAACGACCGCTCCGGAAAGAGCTTTCTAATGGTCTAAGGCTTGACCCAATCAAAGGAGCAAAAGTGGATGAAAAGTCTATTGAAGTCAACTATAGCTGAAGAGGCTTTTTTGGACTGAAAGAATTGGGTTTTGGGCCTGATTCTCTTGCCCAAAACATGGCTCCAAGCCCATGCACGATTTTTGGATCTGAAAGTATAAAAAACAAGAGCTTGACTCTTTGTTAATGGTAGATAGGGTAGATAGTTAGACTTAGATTAGTTAGCCTCCATTAATTAGTTTTTCATATCTTGTTTTAGATCTAGTTTCATGTTTAATTAATTACTTTAGAACAAGTAGATTATTAATTTAGTATTTGAATCATTGTTTTATTATTCATTAGATTAATAAAATAGTGTTCTTGATAATCTAGTTTCATTTCCATTAATTGTTTAGTTTCAATTCGTAGATTCAATTACTTGTCATTATTAGATTCAATTAATTATTGCATGATTAGTTTCCAATTGAGTTTAAATAAGAAAAGTTCAAATCTTTATATCATGTCTTGTTTGAATTCCATTGGAAATGATTAAAAAGAATGATTCTCGGCTAAAACTCCATTAGAGGGTTGAGAAGCCTTGATAAAAGCTTGATTCGATTATCGTAGAGAGTCGTCGTAATTTCCTTTCCACTCTAGAAACGATTAGTTCACCATGAGAATGGGTGTAATCGTTCACATGCTAGTTATGAATTGGTAGAAATTCCATGTGTAATTAGGGATTAGGAGTAACAGTTGATTGCTTGCGCGATTCAATTCGGATTACGACCCGATTCGTCGTTAGTAAGATTTAGTCGAAGTTAAGGTGGAATCAATCCCCCTCTAACTCCTTATCATAGAATCGACATAACATTCCCATAGTTGTTCTAATAGTCGACTAGTTGCATCTTGTGGGTAGTTGCATCGTATTATAGAATTCCCCTCGTAAACCTCTCATTAGACTTTAGTTAAGATTACTTATACGTAGAGAACACAAAGACGCGGAAGAATTTAGGAGTGGAGCGAATCATCTACTCCACTATATCTCATATCGATTGAGTAGAAAACTTTGATAAATATAAGCTCATATTTAAGTGTAGTTTACTTACGTTTTGAGTTTCATCGTTCATTTCGTAGGTAAACTGCCATTTTTATGTTTTATCATTCCCCCATTAGTCGGAAACACTACACCATAACAGGCTATTTGCAACGGCAAAAACCGTTCGCGAATAGAAACGTCGATAAAGTGTTGGAAATATTTGTGCGGTTTTGCCGTTGCAAACCAAATTTTCCAATCGGTTATTAACGTTGCAAAGTGACAATTACTAACGGTTAAAAGCGTTGCAAACTAAATTTTCAACGGTTATTAACCGTTCGCGAGTGACAATTACTAACGGTTAAAAAAGTTGCAAAACCAAATTTTCCAACGGTTATTAACCGTTCGCAGAGTGACAATTAGTAACGATTAAAAAGCGTTGCGTAGTTTGATTTGTAACGATTATTGATGATGCTTTAATTTTTTTTTGCTTTGCAACGGTTTAAAACCGTTACTAATGTGTTGATATTGTAAAAAAAATTATTTTTATTTTTTTCTTGCCCTAAATTTGAACCTCCTGGTTTCATATAGAAACAAAGAAAATTACCAATGCTTTTGCAAATAGGACGAAAGGAATTAATCAAAACAGGAGCATTTGTATTATGGTTTGATGACTAAATCTCAAAAGATAGTGAAAGAGATAAAAGAAACTACCTCATCTATACAGCAACCAAATAAAAAATACAATTCTATACTCCCAAGCAAAGTTTTGTACATCCCGACAACTTCACTCCTATCAAAGATCACAACAATAATCCACAATCCTTAAATTGCCAAATGAAGTCATAGTGCAACATGAAGATGAACAAGAGTCATGAGAAGAAAAACAAACCTTCTCATATACCTGTAGTCGGAAAATAAGAAACCTTTTAGGCCTCATTATAACTTTTTTTTTAGTAAGGAAATACACAATGGAACTATATGTATATATAGGAGGGATAAAGAGTAAGACTCATAGTCACTATATGGTCCATAATAGACCCATATGAGGAGTCATAGCCAATCATGGAGTTACCTGACATCAGCCAACACATTTCAATACATCGAATCGGCTGACACACAATCACTTAGGATCAATAGTAAAATCCGAAGAGAACAACAACTAAGCAACATACGAAAATGCTGATTTTCACTAATACCCAATAGAAAAGCAGCGTGGAGGTCCTATTGCTCGTGAAATCACTTACACGGCAATTCCCTGCATCAAGTCGGCTGACCTCGGCAATAAGGCCACGAGATTCCTTGATCTTAGCGGTTTTTATCAATGCGTGCACGCTCGGTTCAACATAAATCTACGAGGGAGAAACAAAAATGCCCAACACAACTCATTAGTAACCTTCCAAGAGAAATTACTTGTTAAAAGAGAAAATAGCTTTGCAATTTATTAATTCACGCTTACCTTCCCAGCAGATACACTGTTTTAGCGTTTTGATTAATTCTACACGAGCTTCAATATCATATCAACTTATTATCTTAACTGCAGCTCCTCCTTAATCCCAGTTGTAATGCAAGTACCCTCACCATACATACATCATAAGAAAACAGCCCAATAACTATACTGTTACAGGATTCATCATTAAAAAAAATGACCTTAATAAAACAACCTACCCTCATTCCAATCGATGTTGCACCTGGAATAACTTCACTTCCAAAATCATTGGCCCCAGGGAATTTGTCACGAAGTAAGCTCAACATCACGTCTTTGCTGACAACATATATGCCCATACTTGCAATATAAGGCATTTCTTTAGCTCTTTCATCATCAAGGCCCAAAATGGTTGTGTCCACCTGAAATTATGATATGCTATGTAAATGAGAAAAAGTGAGGAAACTACTATGTGTATAAGCACAATCCCATTGATTAAAAAAAGGGATAAGATACCAAGGCACAAAAAGGCGGGAATCTATGTATGAACTCAGCAAAATGAATACCTTCATGGCTTTCAATTGCTCCCCTTTGGGTTTCTCAGCAAACTCAATAATGCGCCCTTCTTCATCAATCTTCATTAGTCCAAAAGCAGTGGCACGTTTTTCATCCATTGGCAATGCCGCCACAGTGATATCAGCATCAGTTTCCCTGTGAGCTTGAATGAACCTCTCATAGTCCATACGATATAAATGATCTCCAGCAAGAACCAAGAATTCCATGACATTGTGTTCCTCAAATAACCATAAGTACTGCCTTACAGCATCAGCTGTACCCTACAATTGTTTAACCAGAAGAAAAAAAAATGCAGGAGTCACGAATTATCCCACTTCACCTATAACAATAATAACCTTTTTGTAGTTTTAAGACATTACCATTTCAGGTTAAACCAGACTCTAAGCATGATGGAAACACAACCATGGCTAATTATTAAACTATGTATCACTTTTATGCAAAATTAGAAAGGAAAACCAATATCACATTTAATACACGTAGGCGTAGACCAATTTAAGTAAAAGGAAAGCATACCTGAAACCAATTAGGATTCTCAGGACTTTGTTGAGCAGCAAGAACTTCAACAAATCCTTCATTCTTATAACCACCCATATTACTAGCATAAGCTCTTGATAAATGACGATTAAGAGACACGGAATTAAACTGAGTTAGTACATAAATCTTTGATATATTACTGTTTAAGCAGTTACTAACAGGGATATCAATCAATCTATAATTTGCTCCTAATGGAACAGCTGGCTTTGCTCTCTTTTTTGTAAGTGGATATAATCTTGTCCCAGCTCCACCTCCTAATATTATTCCAAGTACACTCTGCCAAAGATTCATCAAAATATCAAATATCAGATCTACAACAAATATAAATAATAATAACTTATTGGATTGAGTCATTTATTTACCCGGCTGACGCCCCTCCTGAGAAATCTTCTTCTCCAGATCCATCAGATTGGCCTAATGTCATAAATTTGAGGAGACATTTTGGTTATAACTCATCTGTTTGTATGTGGAACAAAGTTCTAAATGTTCGAGGACCACATTTGATTTTGTGAACACTGAACCATTGTTGTCACGGGAGAACATTGTTTTGGTAGACACATTGTGATTTGGCAATGGAAATAGTAAAGAAATTAATGAGAGTTTGGGGTAAGGGAAGAAATGGATTTTATTTGTAAATGGTTACTGAAAATTGGAATAAAAGTTGAACTGCTAAAAAGAAAGGTATTGAACTGTGAAGTTTAAGCTATACAAATCACCTGAGGAAGCTGCAGGTTTGTCAGTTGTCTTCACAGTCCTATACATCTGCAAAGGCAAAGAAAACAAGGACAATAAAGATAAAGAAGATGAAAAAAGAGACCACAAAGAAAATTTTAAAAAATAAACAAGCACTAGAAAGGAAATGTGCTGTACAATTCATATACTAACTAATGTACCATTGTCAAAGCGTGTGGATCGTCGGATGGATGTTGGGATATGCATGATATTGTAATGTATTTGTACCTTATGCTGGTATCAATGTTATCCACATTCCAAACCAAATTGAATTAAAAAGAAAACAAAACAAAAAAATGAAAGATTTCTGATGGCCTCCTTTTTCTAAATTTCTAGGAATTTCTTGTTTTGCTTTATTAATATTTACAAAACCGAAAAGTAAGAAACCTGTGGAAATTGAGAACAGCGAAGCCTTGAAACGTCAGCTATCCGCTTAACTGGACGACTCCCCATGTCCGATGAAAATTCCTGTAAGTTGTGAAAGAGTTTTGCAGATTTAAAATCTCAAAATGAAATCATCTAAGCATCCTTCTATCACCAATTGACAGAAGAAAGGAGGATGAGGGATTACCTGATCACGGAAGACAGTGAGGCCTTCCTTTAGGCTGAGCTGGAACCAGTCACAGCATGTCACTCTACAGCAACAAAGTGACTTACCGTGTCTAATGACATGAATTCCAATTGATTGCTCGAGCGTTCGAGCTTTGGAACCATTAGCATCATATTGGCTTAATCCTAGCATAAAAAAATCAAACATAAACATTAGTCCACAAGTATGAAACAAGATATTTATACAGACTAGGCAATGCCAACTTACCAGCAGAGTTGCTAAAAACAGCAACATTATCACCAAAAACAGATTTACAAGAATCCAAGGACGATTCAAGAGGAGGCCAAAGCGCAAGCGAATAAGGCAACGTAAGTGTATTATCTTTATCAAAAACCACACCTTTAAACCCTCTTTTTTCTAACTCTACCCAATCAATCCACCTAATATCTTTCACAGAAATATGAGGTACAGCAAGATGATTGTCTTTAGTCATCAACTTTGCCAATGCCGATGATATCCGCCCGAAGTTAAAAGCGTGCCTATTCTTACCATGGCAGCAACACTCATTCCAAAGTTCCACCATTCTCCCTCCTCCTTTATCCGGGCTTGGGACCGGCAAGAAAGAACTTTCATTACTTTGCTTTGGCGGAGTTAAAAACGGTTATCTCTTCAACACTGCAAAAAAACATAAAAACTTTCATAATATAACATTCAGGACAATAAACATTCTTATAAACCATCATACCATCATAACAAGCTATAGTGCACAAATTCGTTATGTCATTCTTACATCTTGCAAAAGGCTCTTACCATTACTTACAAAAACATACTCAAAAACCAAAATAGATGAAGTTTGCATATCCCACACAATAGATTACTCATCTCGCAACCTTGATTCAAGCCAAATCAAAGGCCCCCTTCAACAAAATCACTAAGGTCCGAAGCGACCAAATTGAGGTCCATCATAAATAGGAGCATTGGGAACCAAGACTTCCTCGATGTAGATCTTTTTCTCCCCTCTAAGGGCCGGTTACGCCATGGCAAATATTAGGGGTGGTTGTCATAACATATCCCCAGCAACCTAACACCATCTCTACCTAATAGGGTAACCTTAAGAGGTGGACTCAACATTTCAGCGAGGGAGGGTTCACAGTGGGTTCGCGGGGAGGGTTCCGCAGGAGGGTTCATAGATTTAAACATATTCATTAAATTCTGTTGAGACGGACGGGTTGAATCGAGTTAGAGCCAACATTGGTTAGGGTGTTGTATCCCCATGTGGCGGTTGACTATTGACATTCCATTGTTGGTTACAAGCTTAAGCATATCCTGACAAAATGAATGACAAAACTAAGAATTATATATATGATGAAAACAATAAGTTTTTTATTTAAGGCAAACTCACCATCAACACACCCTCAACTCTAGCTATGGAGGACTTCATCTCACTCATTTCACCCTTAAATTCAGAATTTGATGAAGACCTTGCTTGTGCTAACATCACCTTCATAATACTTATGCGCTTTAATTGCTTCTTAGAGAGGTTAGAGCTGATTCCACGAGTCCTACTCTTTTTGTCCGCTCCTAAGACTTGGTCAATTCGTCATTATCAAAATCAAGATGAGTTGCCTTTGCCTCTCCACTTGAAGTTGCACTTTTCTTTTCTTTTGAGTTGCCTCCACCAATTCCTATAGTGTTTTCCATGGAAATTAGTTCAAAACTAACAAGTTAGTACAAACTTAAAGTAAATCGATTAGAAAAAAATTGTCTATAATAACAAAGTAACGAACTAACGGCCGCACACTAGTTAGTTGCATCATTTAAAAGAGAAATACTATGTCAAAGACTTAACAAAATTATAGTTGGAACTCAGTGAAATGCAAACTCACATAACGGGCTCGGCTCTCCAAAAGTTCCCATTCTGACGTTCATGTCCCGCTTTCCAATTGTCTACCCGTCCGTGTATCTTGTCGATTTTGTTTATTCTACATGTACATTGGTAAACAATTGTTAGCATATCGTTGATAAAAATTTAAAAGTTTATGGAAAGACACCTACCATTTTATGCAACGTGTTGGCATCAATGATCCCCATTAAAGTGTATGTCGAGAATCATTCAATTTTATATTCTCACCATTCTTAGCATTTCTTGCCATCACCTCGAAAGTGTTCTCATATATTACAAAGCTGTTCCCAATGATTTGGATCAATGCCGGTGGGCATCGCGCGATTTGTTCTTCCAAGGTCTCAAACTTATTCAATATATCTTTTCTCAAGACCCATTTTCCATATCTAAACTTAGTAGAAAAGTTTTTTTTACTGCATGTGAACGAGCTAGTGCTTGGTGGACATTTGTAACTTCAAATTCATTTGTAAAACACAAGTTATATAGTAATGTGAATGAAGCTAGAACTCAAAATGTCTAGAATGCATTAAAAAAAAAAAAGGGTAAACCTTACCATTAAGGCATTCCAAACCTTATCCTTGAATTCGGAATGTACAAGCCCCAATCGGTGTAACTAACGGGATCTGAGCTCGAATGAGACTACCGAAAGACGAGTATTCCATCCGGAGGCATTATCACCAACGACAACACCATCAATATCAATCAATATAGGTAACTTCCTAACATTTTCTGATTCTTGCCGTCGCTTTGAAGGGTGAGATGGATGTGAAACCGAAGTAGAAGGTCATGATGCATGTGAGGCGAACCGGAAGGTTGAGATGCACTAGGTCGTGGTTGACTGATACCATTTCAAATGAAATCCTAACATATATTGCAAAATAGTCTATTAGTAGTCCAGGTAATGCAAAAAATATAATCATGAAAGGTGAGAAAGAAGAATAAATAAAAGCATATACACGATTCAATCCAAACAAAAGTATTTCATTACATTATCATAGTTTGGAAACTACAACAATTACAATCGGGTTAAGCACTTCATCAAAGGCTTCAAATTAGGTTGGTCCTCAAGGGTAGATTGGAAAACAGGTTGGTACATCTAGTGAGTCAACTCCACACGTCAATGCCCTCGGTGAATGGATGACTACCGACCAATTAGGATTTTCAAGTCCTTCAATAAAACACTTGACTAGCCGAAGCGAGAATGACCGACTCATCAAAATCTTGATCAACACTTTTCATCTTATTAAGATTGACCAACACCAAATTAGAGTCTAGAGCGAGGCTTGCGACCATTGGTCTTGTCTTCCACCTTCACCCAATTGCAATAAAAGACTACTTGTTGAAAGTCCGTATAGTCCAAATCTAATATTTGTTCAATAACCCCATACCACTTCGCGATGCATCTACTTTGGATTTTTGTCTTTCCTACTTGACGTAAACGAAGTGATTGCCTCCATGCAAACACCACTATCTTGTATGACAACCTGTTTTAGTCATGCGACCTAGTAGAAAAGACAAAACCATTGATCGCGATACTTTCTATACGTTTTAGCTTGGTGTAATGGTCCTTCAACTAATCGCCATAAGTCATTCTTGGTGTCGCTTTGCAGCCAATAACTGTAAAAGACGCGATAGTTAGAAAGCTAATATTACTAACTTCAGATTTCCTATTTAACTAATGGATGAATTAAACAATACCTTGTTATATAACCCGGACAATGAAATCTGTTTGTATCCACGCGCCGACTTTGCAACCCCTTTTCCTCTACCACGAGATTGTAAGGAGCGGTATTCACTACAAATTGTTCATGCAATTACACATGAGTATTTTCATGTAGAGTACTAGAGTAGGTTTAGAAACCAAATGTGTCAAAAAAACACACTGTAGTAATCATCAAGCTTTTCGACGTCTAGTCCTAAACAGGACCATCTACGTATTTGAATCCATTGTTTAACACTTAGAGTCACAGTCTTTACCATCGAAAGCAAAGGCCCTTCATCACTATACTAAGCCATCTTCATCCGTAAAGGCTACACGCTTTGATTTATGATTTCCGTCCCGCCAAATTGGGCATATACTCCATAGCATACCTAACAACCACTTCGGAAATAATATAATGACTCTGCAATGGACCGCTTCAACATATCGTTTATTGTCTTTGGAATATTTTTACACTCTTTCATCGCCCTATTAGAACAAGAAATTTAAGTATACACTTTCAATTTTAAAATCCAATTATAGAAAAAGCTAGAGAAGATATTAAGGTAAAAGTAATTTACATACCGTTCAAATGGAAACATCCACCTTTGATGCACAGTTCCACAAAGTAGCGCTTCATCACCAAAATGCACCATGAGGTGGATGCCGATATCAAAAACGATGGTGGAAAATATTTTTCAAGCATGCACAATGCTTACGCAACCATGTACTTGGCCTCTTGGATATGTTGCGAACTAAGACTTTAGAGCACAACAAGTTGAAGAATAAAGCTTATCGATGAATAGCTCTTCGCAGATCCGCGATGTTTAGGAAAAGCATGTTGAAGCAATACAGTAGCAAATAACACATAATGACATGATAGTCATGTGATTTCATTACGAGCAAACCCGAGGTGGATTTAAAGCGACAATGTTGCTCGGATTTGATGAGAAACCGTAGGAAGCTTCAAGTCCTTCAAAATTTTTCAGAAGTTTAACTTCGCCTTTTAGTTAAGACAAATGGAGCCTTCGGTTTTATTGGTTTCCCCTGTGGATCGATGCGATTGCATCCACTCGACCACTATGAATTCGCATCTTCCTCATATCTTCTCGCGCACCTATTGTATCCTTTGACTTGTCTTTCTTGTCTAGGATGTAATTTAGTAGATGTTCCGTAACATTTTTCTCAGTATGCATCACATCAACAACATGTCGGGATTTATGAGTGGGCCAATAGGGCATATCCCAAAAAATAGACCTTTTATACCAAGCCTCTCAGAACTTGAACATCTTCATCATCTACACTATCATCCAAATTCACATCGGATATGCTTTTTTGCTACCCGTTGGGATTTTACCCGGCTTATACTTGATATGACTCACTGGCTGCATAACTTTTTTCTCCACTTAACCTTTGTGGAGCAATGTTCAACTCTTGATCTTAAGTCCCAAGTATTTGCCTGACCGAAACGGGTGACCCAACGGAAGAAAGGGGTGATAGTTTGTGTAAACAATCTTCTTTGCATGCTCAAGATATATCGATTGAGTGTTATCTGAACAAATCGGACATGCTTTGTAACCATGTGTTATGCAACCCGCTAAGTTTCCAAGAGCAGGAAAATCATGAATACCCCACACTAGCATAGCTCTCAAGGTAAAATGCTGTTTTTTATGCATGTCATAAGCCAGGTGCCTTCCGCCCAGGTATCAGCAATGGCATCATTTGGAACTCTGGCTTCATACATAAAGAAGGGGGGAGATTATAAGGTACCAAGTAAACAGGCCAACAACTGTAGCTAGTGGATTGTATTCCACGGGATTGAAACCATCGATTGCAATTCCAAGCCAAACATTACGCCTTCCCGAAAGCAAAATCGGGCCAACTCTTTTTACATGTTTTCCATCGGATTGAAGTCGATGGGATGTCGCATATGATCCCAAGAAGGTGTAGCTTCGGTCGCGTGCCATATCATTTCGTTAAGCTATCCATGGGATAGTGTACAACCTCTTGAGCCTTGGAATCAAGGGAAAATGTCTCAAAACTTTATTCGCTCTTTTGTTTCTTTCTTACCCATCTTTCCTTCTTTCACTTTGTATCCGGGTGCTTTTACACGGCGACATTCCGTTAACTTAGCATCATCTTTCCAAAGATAACATACAATTGTTCTCACATGCATGGATACTTGTGGCTTTCATTCCTAGATCTTTTCGGCATTGCTTTCATTCTTACGGGTACTTTGATGGCAAAGTGATTCCTTCTGGGAACCATATCCTCAAAAGGGACAAAAGTGCAGACACACTAGTTCCCGACCAACCATATTTCTTCTTCAAGTTATGAAGGTCAACAATTGCCGAAAGTGTTGTAACGGGAGCCTCACATGAAGGGTATAGCTTTTGTTCTGCCATTTTCTTGTATTCGTTGTACCTCTTCCCCAAATCAGGTTCAAGAACAGGTGGTGGTTCAAAATCCCCCATATGATTTTCTTCATCCTCATTCAAATCACATGCAACTACTTCATGCACTCCATAAGAAGCATCAACAAAATTCCCCATCCCAAGCCCTTCAGCTTCAGTGTTTTCTTCTTCAATCACTGGCTCCACCACCGGATCCGTACATGGGTTCTCACCATGTAAAACCCATACACGATAATTCTTATCCATCCCGTACCTAATCAAATGTCTAGAGATTGTATCAAACACAAAGCTTTTTCCATTTCGACATTCTCTACAAGGACAAGGACACGTGGTCGAGCCGGTTGTTCCACAATCGCAAATTGAATGAAATCAGCCACCCCTTGTTTGTACACATCTCCAAGTCTGTCCAATTCATTCATCCACTCTTTCTGAATTGGCCGAGACATTCTGCAAAATTAGACATGTGGGGGGTTGAACAAGCACATTGTGTAATCTATCGATTTGATACAACATAATACACAATCAAACCTTGAATATAGACCGCAGTACTAAGGCTTTTGTGTAAGTCGTTGAATCCTAAACTTCGACTTCAACTACATCAAAAGTAAGCTCTAAGTCGGTCGGTAGCGGTACCCCTAGGTAGCAAGCGACACTAGTATTCTCGAATTCTAGCTAAGTCTATGATATTAAAGGAATAGCTATAAATAGAATTAACAAAGAATATTAACAAAGAAAAATTGATTTAATCTGCCGTAACATTGGGCTATACTACCACCTTAGGCGGGCACCGCCGTCGAACCCTCGATCGACATATCTTTATCTAAGCAACCACATATACTTCATCATTGTTTCACCACTGAACATAAGAAAACTTCAAACAACAAAGATCTATCAATACTTTCGACCGTCAAATTGTGATACTTGCTCGGTTCTTATATAGAGTTGTTATTACGTGGACCGCTTTGTTACTACACAATTGCGTGAGGTCTTTGCATAATGTTATTACGTGGACTCGATAAACCAACACCTCAACCTTTTCTAATTTTGTCTAAAATAGTTTCTATCTTAGCTAGTCCACAAAAAAAAAATTTGCATTGAGATTGATTGAGACAAACAATTGACACCTCTCGATCATACACAATGTTTACGTATCCCAAAGAACCGCTACAAGTCATCGTTGATTTAGATCCGAGATTCGTGTGCACCAAGATCTGTGTGTGCGAGATCCGTAATCAAACAATCCAACGACAACTAGTAATGGTTGCTTTGAATTTGATCCCAAGAATCCGTTCTTGTGGTAGCCGGACTCAAAGGAAAATACTGCATTCCTCTACTGTGTGTTTAACAACTCGGTTCTTTGGCCTAGGGGAACAAAAAGTCCTTTAAAGAATTTTTGTAATCTATGGAGAAACCACTTCATCAAAAAAGGAATAATAATAATACATTCCAAAGTCAATTGAATTTTCTTTGACAAACTTTCAAAGTAGTTACATGGAAAAGAAAATAACTAATAATGAGATTAAATTATGAAGTCAAATGGAATTCTTTTTTACTAAACTTTCAATATGAAATTGCACCGCTATTGTTATTATTATTTTTCCGGATGAAGAGAAATTGCACTACTAATTTCTCATTGTTTTCCACGTAATAGTTGTTTACATGTGTACTTCATTTCTTGTTCCACACGCAAAGAAGACCCCCTCACTCCAAATCTCTTTCATGTGACAGCCCAATATCGGCCCAAGGTTATATGAAACGGGTTGGGGTGTTGGTTTGGGCCTTGGTTTCCCACCCCCAGTTTTTAAGGGGAGAATTAATTCACCTATTTTTCCAAGAGCTGTAATTTGCGTGAACGAATCGATGAACAACGCCAGCCCTCAATTGTGTGCGCAAAAGCCTTATCATTGTGGTTCAAGTGTGATACTTGCTCGAGTCTTATATAGAGTGAAATATCGATTATAATATTCATTTAAGTGAGCGGACCACATTGTAATTCAAATAAAGCAATATAATGCCAACACCGACTGATCAAATCCTTTCTTCTTGGCGATTCTAGAAAAGTGAGCGAAACTGTTAAGAGAGAACCATCGAGAGAGAAGCCTAGCAAGTCAAAGGCATATACAGATTTCCTCGCTAGTATTCTAAATAACATACTAGAATAAATGCTAACAAATCAAACCTAATCTACATATTCGAAAGCACCACGAGAGAAATTATCATATCAAAACCACAACTACATACTAAAAACTAAGCTTGCATATATGTATGAATCAAGTAGTTCTTGCTAATATAGAGACTTCAATAAGAAACAAAGAGAAGCTAGAAAGGATAAAGGAAAGAGAGAAATTTCAAGCTTTAAACTCACGCTTCTTCTAAATCAATAACTTTAATAGCAACATCTCTGTTAAGCTCCTTATCAAATCTGCAACGACGGTGAATGTAACAATGCATATTAAGTCAACGTAGGAAACCAACAACTCAGGATTTATGTGAAAATATTACTTCTCAAATGAATTGAATAAGATATATCCTAGAGATGTAGCTTTTTTGATATAGACTAAACAAAAACTGCTTAAGTGCAAAAGAGCTAGGAGTATAGCAAATCGAGTCTCCGTGAACCAAACGGTAAGTATGAGAACCTCACATTATAATAGTTTTTCAATCCATACAAATCTTATTAATACTTTTTCTCCAAAGATGTAACAAACTAGAAAGAAACTGAAAAATTATTACCTCAAACCGCAAGAAATGGATTGTGTCAAACGTTGCAAAAAGAATTCACAAATTCACAAATTTATTTGCAAAAGAATTCCGAACTTTCGGAAAGAGTTCTGATTTCAAACGTTAGGGGATTAACTTTCATGATCACAAATTCACAACATGCTTTCGATCACGGTCATAAGATAGATAATTGTAAATTGTGATTACAGCTAATGAAGAGAAAAGTTTGAGGAGAAAAGAGTGTATGGCTTAATTAGTTTTGGCCTTCTCTCACACCGTTTATATAGGAAAAATAGTTGGTTACGATAGAAATGCGCCTATTTAATGTCTCGGCTTAGACACTAACATATAATTAAGGTAGATATATAGCCAAATATAACATTTGCTACTTACTAAATATCATTGACGATTGTGGTATGGATCACCGCTAGCATTTACTCAACACTAATATCTGATATTATCATGTAAACGTAGTTTGGTTTCTTTAGTCAGTAATAAGTTAATGACCTAATAAATAAGATTTATACATTATATGATTGTAGTCTGTAGTAGTGCGAATATGTATTTTCCCCATATTTCCAGGTACCAAAAAGTTTATTAAGAGTTGAAGAGTGTACAAGACTTAGAAACCTTACGTAATAATACAAGAAAAACTCTAATACTATGCTCAACCAACTATATGTGAAGTTATCAAACCTGAAGCGCTACACACTTCTAGAATCTAGCAAAAGCACCCCAAAGGTTTTTCATGCTTGCAATAATTTGGTCAAGATATGAGAAGTGCTTTTACTTTCTAGTTGTTGTTTCTTTCCAACCAAATTGGGCCAGGACACTGTATGAGGGAGCAATTCCACAAAACATACGGCCGAGTTTTGTCAATTTGTTACACATTCTTATTGTACTAGTTACATATTACGCTATTACCTGACTATCTGAGCATATTCATAAATATTTTCAGCTCTCTATTTTACATGAATGAATGAGTAATACACGCTTGAGCAGTGATGCCAAGCCCGGATAAAAGCAAATAGCATCATGTTAAGTGAATGGTTGCTCATAGTTAGTGACAAATCCCAAACCAACTTTATGATCTTACGGTTAATATGTTCATCGATAGGTGATTGAATTATAATGACCATTATTTATATATTTAAGTTTAAGGAGTCACTAGTCATGCTAATAACAAATTGTATGGCGGCGAACACATGCTAATAACACTAGTAAAATGGTTAAGCACATACCCAGATGTCCCAGAGCATTTTGTGCACGTGGCTCGCCATAGATGCTTCAAAATCAATGTAGAAAAGGTAATCAAAGTACTGTCATCATAAAGGATTCACTTAACCAACTTATAGGCTTTAAACTCAACATAAAAGGCTTTAAACTTATAGGCTTTATAACTCAAGTATGCACTCTGACGAAAACCTTGGTCTAATCTAATTGTAATGATGTAATATGACATGAAAAAAAAGCTATATATTTCTTTTTGCTCTTCTGAAAGGCTTTGACTTTTCTCTGTGACACCAAAATCAAGATAATAAAGACAGAAAAAAAATGTGCAGAGAGAAAAGGGACTTGGCGAAACCCCCCAAAGGCTAAAACCACAGTTCTTGAAAGTGGACAAGTTAAAAGAGAGAGAATGTTGAGAGATGATCAAGGAGTAGATCCGGTACTTTTCGATCCTTGAGATCAATTTTAGATTCTTCATAAAAGGAGAAAGAGAGAGGGTTGGTAAAGGAGGAGATGCTATGATGAAAGGAAGCCCAACAAGAACAAAAGGAGGGAAGCATTTTGTAGTGGTGACCCGGTAAATCTTCATGCATGCTCTACCCTTTGCAAGATCTGTCTCAATTTTTGTTATAGAAATCCTCCATACAAAGGTTGAAATTGCAAAGCCCACTTTGAGAATTCAAAATAAATTTCAAAAAAATAAAAATAAAAAAAAAATAAAATAAAATGGAAACTATGCGAGAATGTTGGCGAGGAAAAGCATATAGTATGAAAAAGGAAAAAAATGAACAAAAATAGACGAGATCAAAATATAGGTGAGATTGATGGATGAGACTAGGGCAAGTCAAGGGATGTTGAAAAGCTCAAAATTGTATACTGGTGTGGAACCCTAAGACCTAGATCTTTGGTACAGGCTGGCTTACCAAAATGTTCTTCGAGATAAGAATCAAATTCCTGCCGGAATCAACAAACCCCAAAACAGAATTCAAATCTAGAGACCAACCAAATTTCTGAACAGTTGGAGAGAATAAAATTAAGCCGTCGTATAAATACTCTCCGTGTTGAGATAATTTGAGATTAGAATCAGTGGCGAGATGGAAATCGAGGTGGTAGTTACGGTTTTTGAGGGAGGTGAAGTATAGGGAGTGGGAGGATTTTAGAGAGCGAGGAGAGAAAGAAATTTTCGTTTTTAACTCAATGATATTTCGTTTTTTTTCGTTTCGCTCTTTCGCGAAATTTTCAAAATTTTAATTTGTAACACTTCTCCAACGCTTTTTAAGCGTTGGCAATTAATTCCAGAAATTCAACCAAATAAAGTAACGCTTTACAATATTGCCAACGCTTATTTAGCGTTGGAAATTTACTAACGGTAAATAACCGTTGCAAATCAAAAAAGGTGCGTGTTGCAAATATCCTATTATGGTGTAGTGAAAGCGGATCACCTGGTAGTATGTGGATGGAATCGCTTTCATTTCGTGGATCCATCTTCTTCCCAAGATCGCATTGTACTGTGAGGCGGTGTCCACAATCATGAAACGAGTGAATACCGGCCACCGGTCCCGCCAAGCATTCACAACATGATAATTCCCCATAGGCTCGGTTCTGTCTGCCATTAAATCCAAACAAATTTGTTCTTGGGGGCTTCATCTGCCTCTGTTCGATGCACATTTCCTCCATCGCGCCCCTAAACAGCAAATCTACTGAACTCCCACAATCTATCAAAACCCTATTCACCATATAGTTACCCACTGCTACCGTAATCACCAATGCATCTTCGTGAGGCGCGGTTACTGCTTTCAGATCCTTCGGGGTGAACTCTATCCTTCCGTCTCCCATGGCGGTCCCTGGTACGTACCGGTCACGAAACACACGAAACCTCATTTATCTGCTGTAAGCTGGCAGTCCTTCGTACCTTGTCCCTGTGTGCATTCCTCGATCCCCATTGTCTCCCCGCTAAATATGACATTGATTGTTCCTAATATTCTGGCCACGGCTGGTGCTCTGTCCACTGGATGTATCTCCTTGATAAATTCCCTTAATAATCCTTTCTCTAACATTCTCTCGATCAACCATCGCAGCGCGAAACACTCATTTGTAGTATGATTTCTGATCTGGTGGTAAGCACAAAACGGCTTATCTTCTAACTCCCTGGGTATGTTTCGCGGACCTTCGTAATGCTGCATCCCTTTAATCAGTGGCAAGATTTCATCCAATGGTTTGTTCAACGGTGTGGACTCCACGTCGCGATATGGTTTTCGTTCGCGGACCTCCCTCCTAACTTGATCTCTACCTCTCTCCGATTTGCGTGCCGCCTCCCTATAGCTCCCCCCTCTTTCTCGATCGCGGCCTTCCCTTTGGCCTTCTCGGTCTTCCCCGTTCTACACTCTCATCGACTTCTTCTCGACTTCCTTGGCTCCTTAGCATTTCTCTGTAACATATCCTCATAGCGGATGTACTTCTCCACCTTCGCATACAACGCATGCAACGTTGTGACCTCAATTTTGGATACTGATTAAGCGGACTCACGGTACGGCTTCACCATCTTTGAAAGCAATGATCGGTGTGCTCATCCAGACTTTCCACCCTCAGGGTCTCCTCCTTGAATCTACATAAGAACTCCCTAAGTGTCTCGCCGGACTTCTATTTGACGTTAAATAGATCCGCAATATCCACTACCCTCCTTTTCTGATGGATGAAATGGTCTACAAATGCTTACTCCAACTCCTCGAACTTGGTTATACTCTGCTGGCCAAATTTATAATACCAGTCTGACGCTCCACCCTTCAAGCTGGCGGGAAACATCATGCACCGGAGCCCATCATATTTAATCTCTTGCCACAACGGCATATGTTGCCTGAAGTAGTGCAAGTGGTCCGCAGGATCCCCCTTCCCATCGTATCTCTCGAATCTTGGTTGCGCGAACCGCTTGGGCACCTCGGCATTCCAGACTACATCGGCCAGCGGATTCTGATTGAGTCTAGCCACCACCTTCTTCACCACCACTTGACTTTCCCTCTCCACCACCCGATTCATTTCTCTGTCCTTCTCGATCATCGCTTGGACCATCTCTATGGTAATGCCTTCCCCCATATCGCCTCTTGGTCTATGACGCACTTCCTCATGCTGGCCTTCCACTTCACTATTCTCTGGGTCCCTTATCTCCTCCTCCCCCTGTGTGGATTCCCTTTCTTTTCTCGGTGTCATTCTCTCATTTCTCAACCTCCCTATCTCCTCCTCAGAATACCGTTTTGCTTCCCCAAAACCTCATGAACTTCCTCTTCCAACTCTTCCATCCCTCCATTTCCACACTCCCCGGTTTCTCATCACCCCCTCAATCCTCACTTTTTTGGGTCTCCCTCTTGCTTTCTTAAGCTATTGTTGCCATCTTATACTCTCTTCTTATCAATCACTTGATCGGATGCATTCCTCTCGGATCCCCACAATTCAACGGCCAAATGTGTTGTCTAGAATTACAACCTATAAACTCCTCTCCTCCTCTCTCCTTTTTTCTTATATACCTCATAACTGCCCTACTTCTCTAACCGCTCCCATCTTCTCTAACCATTCTTCTATCCCCATGACCTCCTTTCATGTCCCACGCCCAAAGAACCGGCCCAATTGCCTCCCCCGGAGATCGTGTCTTAGCTACTGTGCTCCAGCTCTTCCTTTCCCTATTCAACATCTCCCTCAAGTCATAGACACTCCGCTGACCTTCACGCATTTTGAGATTCCGTGGTCTTCATATTATCCGCGGACTACTCCTTTGCTCATTCACCTTTTTCTATTATGGTGCCCCAGCCCAAAACACACCAGTCGTCTTAGTAGTCATATATTAGGTTGATACAATGACATAAGAAGATGTTGATCAAGCTGTATTCGACAAAATCAATGGTTTTACTTGTTTAATATAAGAAAGAAAACCCAATTCCTCGAAAGCTTAAAATATAGAAATTGGTTTTCATATAGTGATAGGTCAATTAAATGAATTAAGCGTCGAATAAAAGAAGATAGTGCGTAAATATGAAGTAGCTAGTTTAAAAAAAGCTGCAACTAATGGTGGTCGCATCACATCCCCCAAACTAAGAGGAGGAATGGAGGTCATTGGAAGATTTACTAAAGTTCTTGGACAAGTATATCGTATTTATGTCAAATGGGACTCAAATCTTAGTGTACTCAATCTAATAGAAATTATATTGAAAACAAAAAAGTACACAAATAGAAATAAGGAAGGAGAAGACGTTGGTTGTTGATTGTGGTAGTGTTTTAGGAAAGGGGTATATAAGACATTTCATGTTATGGGGGCGGGGAGCTTATCGAGTTAGGGACCAGGTGAGAATATTAGCATCCTATATTTTTGGTTCTTTAAATGCAATTAAATCCTAATGCTTAGATATTTATTATGAAAACTTTCTCATGGTGAACTAATACAAATAGTTAATGATATGGGAGGGGTTCTAGGCACATATATTATAAACTCATGATTGTTACAACATTTCTAAATTTTAGATTTGACTAATTTTTTTGTACATATGATTTTCCAACTATTTTAAACATTGTCACAACAAATCATTCAAATCCGAAATTTGTAATCCCATCGAATGTAGCCAACAAATTAAGAAATTTCCGTTTTAATAGAAGAATGATTTCCATTTTAATTAGAAGTGTCTAGAATACTTTTTTTCAATAGGAGAGAAATTTCCGTTTTAATAGGAGATAATGATGTGAAATTTTAATGGCGCTCGAAAAATACCATTTGTAGGAGCTTTAATATTAAGACTATAAAGTAGACTCATGCATACACACCGACTCTTTTAAAAACTTGCTCTGCAATCATA
The DNA here is from genome assembly GCF_015680905.1 of Coptis chinensis. NCBI lineage: Eukaryota > Viridiplantae > Streptophyta > Magnoliopsida > Ranunculales > Ranunculaceae > Coptis > Coptis chinensis. Next base: position 115,630,876 of record NC_141458.1, on the reverse strand, counting down.
ACTATACACATATAAATTTTCTAACAAATCGTGATTTCTGTTTTCATCACTAACTCGTTTTAATTTCCTAACAAATTGTTTTAATCAAGTCTTAAAAACCTGTTTTAATTTATCAATAAATTGTTCTAATTAAGTTTTAAGAACCCATTTTTAAATTGCGGGAGAGACCACGTTTTAATTAGAAGTGTGATTCCCATTTCTGTTTTCATCGCTAACTCGTTTTAATTTCCTAACAAATTGTTTTAATCAAGTCTTAAAAACCTGTTTTAATTTATCAATAAATTGTTATAATTAAGTTTTAAGAACCCATTTTTAAATTGTGGGAGAGACCACGTTTTAATTAGAAGTGTGATTCCCGTTTTTAATAAGAAAAGAATTCATGTGTTTAATTAGAAATTATATATATATTTTTTTTCTTTTTCAATACAGGATGAATTCTCATTATAAAATATAAGAAAATGATTCTCGTTTTAATTAGGGGTGCCAATGGGTACTCGATTACCCGAAACCGAACCGAAACCGAAACCAAATGTTTCGGTTCTGGGTCTTAAAAAGTTAGACCTATTTAAAATGAGTCATTAAAAACTGAACCGATAAAGAACCGAAACCGTTGAACCGAATAGTAAAAAACCCGTGGTAACCTGAACCGAAACTGATTATTATGATTTCGATATATAAAATTTAATATTATATTACATTTAAGATAATCAAACTCATACATCATAATATAAAATCTATTTTTTACGTATAAAAGTCTATTAAATATATATAGCATAATAGTGAATGTGTGTTGTTAAATGTATATTTTATAATTATACGTTAAACAAGTGTATCATAGATTGTTAATAATAATGGCAATGTGTATATTATGAATTAACTAATACATTTTATATTTATTAACTTATGCACGTGTATATTTAAATATGATACACATGTTTGATATATTGTGGTACACACACTTATTATAAACAAATATATAGTGTTCATGTTAAAAATTAGTGATGAGATGTAATTGTAAGATGCATGTACTCACATGTTCGATTTAAAATGCGAGTTAATACACGTGTACAAATATATGTGTATGCACGTAAAATATATCAATGCAACAAATATATATATGATTGCATGTGTACACGATCGAGTTAATACAAGAAAACAAATATATGTGTATGTACGTAAAAAAAAAAATCAAAATTATAAGGTTAGATATTTGATTATTTTAATTTTATATCAAAGGTTTAAATTATCACATGAATAGTAAATGTTTTAACGTGTATGATTGATACATATTCATAAATTGATGTAAATATGATTGTTGATACATCACTAATTATATATAAAATATTATCGTGTAGGAAAATAAAAAAATAAAAATAAAAATAATACAAGTTTTAGTATTTAAATGATTGAAATTGTTTAATAATCATAATAAATAATAAAGACCCGAATTAGAACCGAAACCAATAAAACCATGGGTTTTTATAGTTTTGGGTTGAGTTCTATAATTCTCATACTAAAACCGTTGAGAACCGAAATCGATAAAACCGCAAATAATAAAACCCAAACCGAAACCGCTAAGACCCAACCCATTGGCACCCCTTTTATATTTTAGTGCTAAGTGCTAGAATTCTCTTTTCAATAGAAGATGAATTCTGTTTTAATATGAGTTGATGTCGGTGGAATTTTAAAAAAAGCTAGAAAAATACCCCTTGTGGGAACTTTAATATTAATATATTAGAAAGTCAACCCGCATACATACATACCGACTCTTTTTAAAACTTGCTCAACAATCATAACTATACATATAGAAAATTTCTAAATCGTGATTCTTGTTTTCGTCGCTAATCTGTTTTAATTTATTAACAAATTGTTTTAATTAAATCTTAAAAAATGGTTTTAATTTATCAACAAATTGTTTTAACTAAGTTTTAAAAACTCATTTTTTAATTGAGGGAGGGATCCCGTTTTAATTTAGTAGTGTGATTCCCGTTTTTAATAGGAGAAGGATTTCTGTTTTAATTAGAAGTGCTAGATTTTTCTTTTTCAATAGGGGAGGAATTCTCATTATAATAGGAGAATGATTCCCGTTTTAATTAGAAATACTATAATTTTTCTTTTCAATAAGAGATATTCCTGTTTTAATAGGAATTGATGACGTGAAATTTTAAGAGAACTATAAAAATACCCCTTGTGAGAGCTTTAATATTAACTAGAAAGTAAACATATGCATACACACCGGCTCTTTTAAAAACTTGCTTAACAATCATAACTATACACATATAAATTTTCTAACAAATCGTGATTCATGTTTTTGCTGCTAATCTATTTTAATTTCAAAACAAATTGTTTTAATTAAGTTTTCCATTTTAATTTAGAAGTGTGATTACTATTTTTAATAGGAGAATGATTCCCGTTTAATTAGGAGTTATAAATTTTTCTTTTTCAATAGGCCGGGAAGGAATTCCCATTATAATAGGAGAATGATTTCTTCTATTATAATGGGAATTCTTATAACAAATCGTGATTCCCATTTTAATTGGAAATATATGCTAGAATTTATCTTTTTAATATGAGAGATCGAAATTTCCATTTTAATAAGGGCTTATGATGTGGAATTTTAAGAGAACTAGAAAAATACCCATTGTGGGAGTTTTAATATTAATATAGATATGAATGTTGAGGGGGTGCTCTATGTTTTTCTAACAAGATCGAACTATATATCATGTTAAGAAAAGTATCATATATGTAAACTGTTTTGTGGTTTTTTACTAATGGGATTTTGGAATTTTGAATTGTTAACTTTGATTTCGAGTAACACTGCATGTCCATTTAGGTTCTCAAGTTAGTGCTCATGCAATAGTATGTGCAATTTGCAACTAGAGCATTAAAAGTTACAAGCATAACACAGTTGCATGGTGAGGTTTATATAGCCATCCACCTATCAACCTACAACCTACAATTCCCCCTCCCCCTCCCTCCCTGAATTGTACATAAAAACAAACTAATAAAGTTCCTAGGCAATTTTTGTCGACTAAAGGAAAAAGGCAAAAGAAGTGTAAAACTAAAAGAATGATAACTTTGGGTCATCCCAAAGAAATTTAATTAGACATGACAATAATATTAAGTTACTAACAAAGTATCTCTACTACTAGTATAGCCTATAATGATTGTGGCCTCTTAAATTCATCCGGGTCTTTTTCTAACGCATAATACCCTTGATGAATAATAAAATCAGATGCCTATATATTTATTAATGAGGACTACTTTGTCTTTTTATGTCTTTATAAATTTTCAGTACCGATATTGTCCTTAAATTAAAGTATTACTTAACACTTCAAATAAGAGGAATCGATCATTTGTGATGATGAATTAAAAAACCAAATCCACGCCTCATTTTGAGTACGCCACTATAAATGCAACTAATTGCTTATTAAATAACATTTAATTAGGCCGTTAAAGAAAAAATGAAAAGACCAGAGAGAGAGAGTACGAAAGCCAAACTCTCTTTCTTATCTCCTTCTCAATCAAGAACAAACCACGAACACCCCTAATATTATAGATTAAGACCTACACCAAATTCGATCCAGATTATCCAATCCTCTCTCTCTATCTTCTCTTTATTTTTTTGTTCCATTCCTGATTCGCAGAGAAGACCTATATGAAGCTTTTCTTTATCTTAAAAAAATCAAAATATTTATTAGCACTCTGATCGGTTGTTTTCCAAACTTCAACTAAAGATTGGTTCAATCTCAGAATTGAAGTCCATCGAAGGTTCGTCGATTTGTCTTGTCGATCATTCTTCATGTTTGTTGATTTATTCTTTCAATCTTCTGATTTTTTTTAATTATTATTTATGAGAATCCCTCTTGAGGTTATGTGGAATTTTTTTTTGGAGTTGGTAGGTATTAACTTGACGGATCATTATTTGTTTTTGTTGTGGATAATTGGAGTGACCGACCGAGCTCTATTCTTTTCAATTAAAATACACGCAAAATTGTTGGATGCTTATCGAAGTCATATATGGTTTAGTCAATAACTTTAGGAACTTGAGAAAAAATGAAAGAGAAAATTATTTAAATAATTGTTTGTTTTAATAATAAGTATTGCCTTATCCTGAATGATTTTATGCATTGCAGAGGTTAGATGGGGTTTGTAGTGGACTCAGAGTGTGTTGAATAAGGTATGCCAAACTTTCAAGTAGATTTGCACTTTGCAGTCTTTTGGCAACTTCCCATCTCTTTTTTATGAAGCTTCTATAGTCTAAGACCTTTTTAAATTTACATGTACAACTTTCTAAGCTAATTACTTTGTTTTGTATTTTACCGTGATTGGCATGTTGTGTTGCTTTCAAACTAGCTAAATTTTGCCAATTTCACACAATTCATGGTTATTAGTAATCGACATCACTCTTAATGCTATGTCATAGTGTATATAGATGCATAATGCTTTTGGATTGGATTTCACTAGCCTTCACTTTATTTTGTCTATTCTTTTATAATCTTTTCACATGCTTCCATTGATAATTTCATTAGAAATCAGTTTTTTGGTTGTGGTTCTATGACTGTATTTCTCTCTACCGGAATTAGTTATTTGTTTAATTTGTGTTCTCATCAGTCTTTGTCAAGAGATTAATTATGCCTAATACTTGGTATGCATCTTCTTTCTTCTGGTCAACATAAACATCTTCATTCTATTGGAAGTAAGCATTGTATTGTTTCGTCTTTATTTCCACTGTATACTGATAACACTGATATATATACAATATCTTAGTGTATCTTAGTCCAGGATTTAATCTTAAAAACCCTTCTGCTTACTACCACATCTTAGTGCTTGAAGTAATGGTATGACCAATTTCTTCTTTTGGTTTGTTTTCCATTGAGGGCTCACTCTTCTTTTTTCGTTAACTATATGCAATTTGGAATTCATGATTCAAGGTTTTGCTCTGTGGGCTGATTGGTCTACCTCCTTCAAACGGTGTCCTCCCTCAATCCCCCATACATACTAAGAGCCTTGCTGTTCTTAAGAAGCAGGTACATTGAAGTACTCTGAAGATTATTCTCTTGACCAATTTTTTCTGGTAGAACAATATTTGAATGCCTAATTAATGTCATTAATGGTCCACAGTTGATTCGAAAGAAGATGGTATGGAGTGCTAAAGAATGCATAAAGCAGCAGGCTAGCAACATAGCAATGTATGGCAAGATGCAAGCTGCATTCATAGAAATGGACAAATCCCTTATTGTAAGTTACATTCGACATAAAAGATCTTTTTGTCAATTTCTGCATCAGCTTTACATATTATTACCCTTTTTCTATACATATTTGGAAAGGATTTCCATATTTCACTGACGTGGGAAAGGTGAAGAAGTAGTGTCCTATAGATTGCATTTTGGCGGCATAGATTTTGTTCTATGACATTACAACATGTAATGTATTTGTTAGCAATGGCTTGTGTGTTTAATCACTTGAAGGAAGTGATTATTAGTTAAGACATATTAAAGAGATGACACAGGAAAGACAATATATTGTATATATTTATCACTGTGTCAAGTGCCCATTTATTTGGATGGTTTAGAATGAACTAATCCATTACTATGACCTCATTGTTGAAATTTGTTGATTAACCACTGGATCACGTCAATTCTTTTATTTGTTGTTTCTGACTCGCTTAGTTGAGTAGTGGTAGCATCTAACTCAGCTTGCAGGGGTGTGACTGATTGGAATGCTTATTGGCCCCCAAATAGATCATAAATGCTATCCTCCACCAGTACCCACGTGCTCCTAGAACTTACCCGACCTAATCTATAGAGAGAATCTAACTCATATACCCAAATATGCTCTAACAGTCTGACCTACCACCAAACAGTTCATACACTTAATCCGTTGAGATAGAGGTCCTTGGAATGTGTTGTGTTGACTAACACTAGAAGTCTCTAGCGATGCTCACTAACACTAGAGGAATTCCTAATTTGAAATATAACTTATTCTTTATACTTTTGACAACCACTAGAAGTCCAACTAGAGTAGAGCCTATTTATGAATTTTCCCATTTATTTAACACCCTTTCTAACAAGCTTTTGATTTCTTGCAATTTAGTGTTTATGAATCAAGTGGTACTTTCATTTACAGATTTTGAATCAAGTAGTACTTCCATTTACAGATTCGCTGATGCCATTTCTTTTCCAAAACAAATTTTGATTTGTTGCTTTTGATTTCCCGTGAGGCTTTGATTACTGAAAGTTCCGTGACATGCCCTTGGGATGTTAGCACTCTATTCTTCTCTTCTCAATGCATTATTTACTAAGTTTCCCATATGTTGTACAACGACCCAACAATACTTTTTTCTTTCTGTTGTTGGGGTATTACACGGATAACTTTGTGGATAACAAGCATGCTTATGTATGATTTCGCCTAAGTTCAGTCTTTTAGGGTGCTTCGATCATTTTTCACCATGTAAGGACCATACAATATACGTTAGATCAAAACCATTTTGAATGCCTTTGGACTTCGTCAAACAACAATCTTTTCCCGTTCCGACATTATACAAGGACAAGGACATGTTGTGAACCCTTCATATTTTTTTTGTGCCAAATCAATAAAATTATCCACCCTTTCTCTATAGATGGTGCTCACTCAGTTTGGTTCATGAATCCACTCTTTCTGAATTGGCCGTGACATTCTACCCTTATGTAGGTACAACGAGAAGAAAAAAAAGAAAGGTAATTCTCGAGTTAGTTAGTTTGAACTTTGAAGCAATCATAAATTTGAGAACATGCTCCCTCCTTCTCAAAGAGTTTATTCATGGAAAAAGGTAGGTGAACTTCTTCTAATACTTTAGATTCCTATGTTGCGCTGCCCTTCACTCATACTTTAGATTCCGATGTTGCTACAATTTATCCTTTTCCAAAGTTTATTACACTTCATCATATGTTTTCTTCAATATTGAAAGTCCTGCTTTGTTACATGAACTTAACCACTTAACCATTTAATTATTTAAAGATAAGGTCACGGAACGGTTGTCATTTGTTCTCAAGATTAACGCGTCTGGATTTACGAATCTTATTATTGCATTTGGATTTCCCGGTCTTCTTACTGCCAAGTGTTTAAAGAATTTTGATTTATTACAGCAAACCCCACTCAGATGCGCACTGCCGCTTCACCGAAAGGGAATCATCAACGGGTACACATCTCTCTCTATTATTTTTTTTCTTTTTCCTTATTATGGTATTGCGAATTTGATCACAAGAAGATGTGCTTATATATTATTTACTCAATTTTGAAAATCAAAGTTCTCTTGCAATAGGGTTCACTTATTTATAACTTAAACACATTCAGTTTATTTGCTTCCACTTAGAGTGTTATTTTATTATGCTCATCAATATTTTTGCATCCTGAATAATTGTGAAGCGCGATGGTTGAATATCACAATTGTTGACCCTAGGTATGACCCACTTCAGATAATCCTAACATTTCATTGCTTATTGTTATTCGTTTAATTCTTGGCATAAACCAAATAATTATTGACTCATCAGATGATTACTAATAAGTTATTAAGTTATATAATAATGCATTCTTATGCTTACTGGTCCAAAGCCCAAATAAAGGAGGATGGCAAAAGAGTTATACTGTGATGTTGTATAAGGTAGAATATTACTTTTCCACCGCATTTTGACGAGGTCTACCAACTCAGGCAAATATACCCTTTACAGGTGTTTAGTAATTGTTAGAATAAACCAACTCAAATTATATGCTCTGTCAAATCGTGGTGTCAAGAGATAAATGAAGCTAAATGCTCTGTCAAGAGAGGGGCATTCAGTCTGCCTGTGGATTGTTGTCTGCATTGTGCTTAAATGACACAATTTGTAAATGAATTCACACTTCGCTGCAATCTATTATAGCTACATTATGACACAATTTGTAAGGATTTTAAATCACTTAACATTTTCTTAGCATCCCTTTAACAAATAAAGCAATACATCACATGATGTATCTATTTTTTTTTTTTTTTTTACTCTATTTTTTTTTGACTTGGAGAGCATTTATATTTCATTGTACAATGGACTGAACTGTAAATAACTAAATATATTAATAAGGTGATATGTTGTTGATACATTGCATGATATTAGAGCTGATTAAAGTGATATGTTACGCTGAAAATGGTTTTTCCATAGAACCATATATTAATATTCAGATTTAGCCCTCTGAAGTCTCATTGTTTCTTTTGGGATGTCGCCTTCTACAACAGTTTGTGGTTGACATGTGTGTCATATTTTAGACAATGAAGATGAGATTTTATCGGGATAATCAGCAGACTATTAGGTCCGAGTTGTACCAAGACATTCAAGATGCACTAAACTTTGGGGAGACATGCAGGTACCTTATATCTTCGAGCATATCTCCACATATTCTAGCTTCACATTGGCATTCTCCATTTGATATTGTCTATCTATAATATGATTCAAATTGATGGTAGAGCTTGAGTACGAAGTTTAGCGCCTGTTGTTATCACCATTTTCACTGGATGTGGACGTGTATTGGCTCATTAGATACTACTGTTTAGTGTTGCATAACTTGCATTTAGCTGAAAATATTTGTTTTATGAGTTCCCAAAGTCATCCCCATATCGCTCTACCACTGGAAATTTCCTAGCAGTTAAATTTCATGAATAGACAAACATTGGAATTTCATGAATAGACAGACATTGGAATTTCTATTAGGCAGTTTGTTCAGTAGAATGGACATGATCTTTTCATTCTCTTTCAGAAAAAATATCGCCTAACAACCAAGATGTCTCAGGTGATATCTTTTTTGCCTTAGGAGTAATGGATCCACCGCTACTAACATTATGGATTGTCATAATTTTCTTCGGCAACAGTAAGTTCTGTCTCACAATTTCAATTTGATTTCTTATTTGGGAGTTTGATAATTTATGCGTGCTTTTGTAAATATTAATGATGCCGGTGGCATGCACACTTTTTCAGCTGCAAGAGCCTTTTCGAATTTTCACAAGAAGGTGAGATAGCACATTAAGTAGTACAATTTAGTAGCACAGAACGTGCTTTATGTAGAAAATGATAGATTACGGAGTTCCCAAAGTCATCCTAACAACGTGCTTCCCTTGGAAACTTCCTAGCGATAAATGTTGAGAATAATCAGTGGACTTATTACCGAAAATCTTAACGGTTTGTGATTTATAATAAGCAATTGGTTACTAGAATATCTGTGATTCCTAATAAGATAAATAGTTTATTAACCAAGCCGTAAAATTGTCTTTGGGGGTTTCTTATTCAGGAATATGATAATTTCTGTGCACTTCTGTAAATATTCATGATTGTGGTTTGCATACTGTTTCACATACAATGGTCTTTTAAAACTTTTACAAGATAATGGCTCGAAGAAGAAATACTGTTATGGATAAGTTTCTGCTGAGATGAAAAGAGAGAAGCGCATCATATTTTCCTCTCAGGAACTAATGACTGCTACTAACAATTTTGCTAACGTTTTGGGCAAAGGTGGCCGGGTTGGTGCACTTTATAAAGGAATTTTAGATAATGAAGCTCTAGTAGCAGTGAAGATTCTAAATGGGAGTTCTGACAAGAGAATTGAAGACCAGTTTATGGAAGAAGTGGGTACCATTGGAAGAACCCATCACTTCATTCTGGTTCGACTCTTTGGTTTCTGCTTTGAAATTAAAGCTGTGTTTTGCAAGCATGGACTTATGGATAAAGCCTCCAAGGTATTCAAGGAAGGGGACTATGATGTCTGCGAACCGAATGCCATAACTCATCATCGTTTCACATGAAGTGGGGTAAATGGATGAAGCCTTGATAACATGGAGGGTGGGGATGGATCAGAAAATTACAACGACTGTTAACATGCTAACAGATCTACACAACGACAATCTTCACTCATATCTATAATAGTTTAATTGTTTGCTATTTAGGAGTGATGCAAATTCTGATCTGTAGCAAGCAAGGGTATGCCAGATCATGTATAAGACTTTGATAGAGCTCATGTAATGATGAAATCGTTGCTCGAGAGCTCCTGAGGAAAATGCTTCTTAGAGGATCGAGCCATTTACTACATGAAACTAGCAATGATAGTTTTGGAGTTTTACAAAATCGATATACCTAGGGCTGGTCATCGAAATCGAGCTATTAAGTGAGTAACTCGAGCTCGGCTCGTCGAAGGCTCGACTCAAACTCGTTAAGACAAAAGTATGAGTCGAGCTTGAGCTTAATTTAAAGCTCATTCTAGATAGCGAGTAGTTCGAGTTCGAAGTTCGAATAGCTCGTGAGCTACTCGAGTCGAAGCTCGAGCTTGAGTAGCTCATGAGCTACTCGCTTTATAAGCCCATATAAAAGTATATAATTTATAATTTATACGACATTTTATACTTTATACCCAACTATAATTTACAATTTATACTAGTTTTAATGTTTTATATACATTTTTTTCGAGTTTGAGCTCGAGTTCGAGTTCAAACGAGCATAATCAACTCGAAGTTCGAACCCGAGCTCGAGCTCGCATGTAAAATGAGTCGAAATGAGTCGAGCTCGAGCTATTAGTATAACTAGGCGAGTCGAGCTTGAGCTTCAATATTAAGCTCGAATGCGAGTTCGAGTCGAGCTTCTACATGCGTGAGTCGAGCTCGAGTATAACAAAACTCGACTCGGGTAGCTCGATGACCAACCCTAGATATACCTGCTTATGATAGAGAAAACACCCAGCAAGGCTTGAAAATTGAAGATTAGTTACCTGTAATTTGTTACACATTGTCCCCATTACATCTATGTTGATAATATATTATTACTTTCACATGCCGTGAATCTTATATCTATTTTTTCTTCTCTTACAAACACGTTACTCGATGCATTCTTAAGAAATTCTTCACCAGATTTTGCATATAACAAAGCTCTGTACCATAAATATTTTTGCAAGCAGAACGTCTAACAAAAAAATTGAAATCGAATAGTGGGATCTTTTAGCAAATTAATAGTATAATTCAATTTTCATTTTGTCCATCACGTGCATCACACGTGCCCTTTTGCTAGTACTAAATAAAGATGTATAAACTGTGTCACACACACACACACATATGCCAATGTTAGAGGTTTCCAAATTAGCTGAAATTTGTAGAGATGATTTTTATGGTGAGTATATCTTATCCACAAAAAATTAGATTTGAATTCATTTTCTAGGTGAAATTTAATTCATGTACTTATTTTAAGTTAACTTAAGTAGCTACTTTTTAGAGAATGATTGTATATATATAAGAACGAACAACAAATGTTGCACAAGATCCATGAGATTGCTAGTCAACTAAAAGTGGTTCTATGCTAGTGCATATATATATAATGCTCCCAGTGACCCACGTCAGCCCCCTTTTTTTCTCTCAGACTGACACATCAGATTTTACCTAAAAAAATGAATTCTACGCTCTTTCTTTTTTGGCAATTTCAATTGTTCGTAGTCCAAAATAGATAAAAACCCAAAATAGAAAAGTAGATAAAAACCTCATTCTTAAATCTTATCTCCATTCTTCTTAAATCTTATCTCCATTCTTAAAACCTGGAATTTTTATATCATCGAATTGGACGAAAGAAAATCACATGGCTTGGGTATCAACCGTTAAGCATAGACAAGCATTTTGCTGGAAGGATCAAAACCTATTTCAAGAACTTCTTTGACCGCGTCACTAAAATTATCATTTTCTTGCCCACATGCTCGATGTCCAATCAAGAGTAGTTTGGACTTTGGAGATACTAGAATCTGGTACACCAAGATCATGCAAAATCTGAACTTTGGGCTCCAAATGATTCTGAGGATCCAAACGAAGAAAGGCAACACTACCCACTTTGCTTATTGCTGAAACAACATTCTCTTCTCTTGGCAGTAACATCTTGAGCAGTTGGAAACATGGGATGATTGTGTATTCTAAACTGGAATGTAAAATGTTACAGCATTTTGTAAGGAATTGGCATATGTCAGTGTCAGAAAAACCAACCTGTTTAAGATATTGAATTTTGGGTTCAAGGGTTTGGTCCGGATTGGACAATGAAACCACAGGGGAATTTACTGATCATAAATGTGATTTGAGTATTGGTAAATTCATATTTTTGGAAGAGCTTCAAAACCGAAGTCAGATTAGTTGTGCTCTCAAAGTGAACTTTTTAGCAAATTTTAAGAGTCGCTTCAATGGAGAGACCACATGACTTTTCAAGTTAAAAACCTCTTTCTATACCCTTTTTTCAATTCTTTTGATAGCTTCATGCAAAATTTAATTTAAACATCTTATTTGTTTCCATGAGCGATATCCATGATCATGACTTGCTAAACCTCGTGAAAATTCTAGGACGCCATAAAGAAAAGTATTTCCTTTATGATCCGAAGAGCCAAGAGTCACAGCTGATTGGAAACGTAAAGAAGAATTCTAAGTTGTATTATCCATTTGTGTTTCATACAAATAGCTTTGTCAGTTGGTAAGGATCGGGATTTAGTCTGTTCTTTCTGCCTTTTAATTATTTCATTGTTTTTTGTTTTTGTTTTAATTGCATTATGGTGTGGGCATCAGTTCAATTTTACGTTTCAGTACACTTTGAGAATGATTTGGAGAATGGGTTTTGTATTCAGATTTCTACCTCTATTGGCTTTGAAATAGCAATTTAAGCAGGGATATTGGAGTGTTCGGATGAACTTCCTGAGGTCCTTTTGTTACCACCAGTTATGATTATGATGCTCCCATAGATGAATATGGTGAGATAAGATTCTTCCGAGAAGTCCGCATGCATTGGTTGCTCATGAATTTTTTTGGTTTTGATTGCTTTAAACTTCACGACTTGCAGGTTTGGTAAGGCAACCTAAATTTGGGCATCCAATTTTTTCATATGGGCTATTAAGCTCTGTGAGGGTGCTTTAATTTTTGTCGACCCGTTACTACTTCTTTAGGAAGCTTCCAACAAACAATTTTTCTAATATCACGAAGTTTTCCACCGTTCTAACTTGGTAACTCAAATTTTGCCTTAATCAATCATATATATATTTCAGAAAGTGTATTCTCTTCCAACTCCTGAGGTTGTGCGGCCTTTCTTGCGAACTACAATTCCAAGTCTGCTTTGCCAAAGTTGTGTTCAAAGAACAAGCACTATAACTTGCTTCCCTTGGTCAATCAAAGATCTTCCCTCGATTGTGAGAATGTAGTCTTTAATACCGCAAAAGTAAGTAGTGTAAGCTATAAAGAAGCTCAGATAAACCTATTTTAATATCTTAACCAATCAATATATATATATATATATATATATATATATAACATAATCGAGGAAGGTAACTAAATCCTAGCCGCTTAAAGATGTATTTTTGGCGGGCTTTTCCACCGCTCCGATGCCCTTTGGCGGCTTGGCCCTATCTTTCTCTCTTTTTCGGTAGATTGACCGGATATTTCCTTTAAGTTCTTTCCCTTCTCTTCTTGGTAGATGTATCACGTATTTTTAAGTATATGTCTTTCCCCTTTTCTTTCAATTCTATATATATATATATTTTTAAACCCATGATGGCATGATATACCCTTGCTTCTCGTGCATTTAATTCTTTTACCTAATTGAATGTTTATTCTTTTTGGAATAGCTCCATCTCCTTTTTGAGGCTTCAAACTCTGTTTTCCGAAAGCGGTACAATTGCAACCAAGGCGGTCACCCACCAACAAGACCTTTTAGTGCTTCAGCAAGGTGTATCATTGAGTTTTGGATACGGTTTCCACTTCCCACGCACTACTCAAAACCGAGACACGGGACCTTCTTGTTTTAGTAGCCACAAGTGGAGAAACCAACAAACAACAATTGAATTAATCTACTTCACGCTTTGATTTTACGCTTTGACCATGAATTCGATCTTGATGCTTTCTTGCCAAAAACACGCTTTGATCCATTTTCTTAGAGATTTCCCATTCCAAGAAGTAAAGATCCGGATAAAATTTTAAAGAATTTCATGACCGATTGAGAACAAGAATAGGGAAGAATCATATTATAAAGAAATTTGAACTTTGTGATTTCACACCAATCTATGAATGGCATCAAAATGAGGAGAAGAAAAAACAAATGAGTACGTATATGTTAGTGTGATTACCGCTACACAAAAAAAAAATTTTGTATATGGATCTTAGCTTATTGTTCAATGTTGTTTTGATTTGACTAACATTCATGACTTTTTGCAGGAGAAAAAAGCTCATGAAAGAAGAAAAGATGAAGCAAGAAGAGAAGTATATGTGGGCTATTGTTGATTTGTGTCAAAGAGAAGGTTACCTTTGACTTTGACGATATAAGCTCTTAGATGTTTATTTAAATGTAACATGAATTTTATGTCTTTGGTAATTGCACTTAATTCTTTCTAATAAAATAGGTCTCGGTTTGAGTCATATATAAACTCGATTAGAAAGAATTAAGATGATGGTGTATATCGGGTCGGGTTTGGGGAAATTAGGAACGTAGAATGATAAAAAGCATACACAATTCTCTAGAGTTGGTGTTGTTTAGGGGTTGTGCTTTGTTGCATAGTACATAGTCCCCATTATGGATGGCCATGAGCGGCTGATTATGGTTTTCGTTTGTAATAGCATACATGCACCTAGAGTACTTGCATTTTACCAAAAAAAAAAAAGGGTGGGGGTGGTGTTTAGTTTTTCCAATGAAAACGTTTTTTATATGCATATGTAATTTTAGGTACATGCTAATTTATTCAAGGATTACATTTTTTTTTTAATGGATGTGACATTCTCAATCTCGGGTTGGAAACTTTAGAGTTGAACCACCGGATTTGCCTGGGCGTGGAGAGCATCCCAAGGTTATATACTTTGTTGTTTATAAAATGATTGATTTTTAGAAAAGCATGCGATTAAAAGCTTAGAATGGCTATTAATAAAGTTTATTTTTATCATAGAGGTTATTATATGTAGTCTTATTTGTTTTATGCTTTCGATAGGAAAACTGAAAAAGCGATTCATCCAAGAGATATTACCATCAATATAGGAAAAGGTGCTCCAGTTCAGTAGTGCTCAATACACGTGAAAGGTTCCCGAATCCAATTGCATTAAGATTGCACTTATTTTGTGTTTTGAGGTGTGAATGAAGATTTATTATGTTATCCTTCCAAGGGTTAATTTATTTGGGGTGCCTTTGTGGTGGAAAGAAGTAAAGCATGACAATACCGTTACATGGTTAGCATTTTGGAATGACCCTATCAATCCAAAAGAATTCAAGTATGTATTCTTGGCAGCTAGCAGCTCATTAAAAGGCCAAAGTGACAAGGAAAAATATGAGAAGGCTAGGTCACGAAAAGTAAATTCTCAACTCATTTCCATGTATTGTTTTTATGTTTGTTCTTGAGTAATCGTTTGTGTGCATATGTGGTAATAACCGTACATTAATCGATATCGTGCGGCAGAATACATTGAAAATATAAGAGTAAATTACGCCAAGGATTTCACGAACAAAGATGTTGTGAAGCTGCAAGTAGCGATTACTACTTATCTTATTGATAAGTTAGCTCTCAAAATGTGAAATGAAAAGGTAACTTGTGAATGAATGTGCTTTGGCTTCTTCAGGATCCATTTTGTTTTGTTATACTTAATTTCTTCCTCGAGCATTTTCTTATTTTTGAATAATTGATTATTTTCTTTGGTTTCTTTATAAAGTTACCGCTTAACTTATGTTCGGCAAGAAAAAAATGAAATACTCTATTATCCTTATTTCTCTTTTCTCCCTCTGCCCCTCCTCCAAAGTATTAACTCAAGAAACCCTTTGATTTCAAATTATAAGAACAACAAAGTGAAACACCGGTTTTGCTTTTTCTTTGGTTTTTCAATTGTTCGCTATCCACCCGTAAAACCCCAAACTCTCTAAAAAGAAAAAGGGGAAAAATCATCTAGCCTTCTCGAACCGTTGCAATGATTATTCCCGCGTGTCTTCGGGTTCGAATTGAACCGCCGATCCAACTCTATATGCCTAAACGCTCGCTACTCCAAGTCAAATTGATCGCTTTTTTCTTGAAGAGACCCCGGCAATAATTCCCTAGCTTTTGTTTTCCTCAATTTCTTAATTCAATTATATTTATTTCCTCATATGTGACTCCCCGTGGATTTCTTCTACAAGAGAAATCATGGTCCAATCCCAAAGAGTTGATGATATTGACGAGTGTGGGAGGCATTACGCACTACACTTGCGCGCCACAATTGCTGCAATGTATGGTGGGAAAATCCATGCTACGCTAAAAAAAACGGCAGGGAGACAAATAAGAGGGCCTATGGCGCTTGCACCACCAAAGATGAGATTGTGGTTCCCGCCGTAGTCCGATGGACAACCGATTAAGATCGATTGAGTCACAAGACATATACCAAAGACTCATGAAATTGCAAATCCATTCCAAAGGTGGTCCGAACGAGTAATTGCTAACCTTTATTGATGGAGAAAGAAGATCTTGGTACCTGAAATTGATCCGCCTATTTCAACAATATTGCTATATTGCTATGTGAATTGAAGTAACAATACGTGAATGTTGTTGCTTGGCTTTTGTTTGTTCAGACGATAGTTTTTCATCTTATTTACATTATTATTGACACCGCGTGAAATTGTGTTCTTGGCTTTTTTACATTTTGATAGTCTACTACTCGTCTATACTTGCAAGGAAGTTTTCATTCGTGCAAGGCCATTGCTTAGCCATTTCTTAGCTTACAAAACTAGGTCGGGACTTTAAAGCCAGTGGTGCCGAACCAACCCCATGGTCCGAAGGCTAGGTACATTGAAGTCCGGTCAAATCAGCAATCCCTATCTAGAGAGTCCCAAGAGACTCAAATGTCGATGTCTCATGAGTCACGAGTGTTGGTGTACTCCAAACCAAATGAAGCAAGGTCTTGGGTACACAAGGCTTCTTGGCGTGTTCTAAACTTCTAATCTATACTGAAAATGAAATATAAAATGAAATAAATAATTAATTGTATTTAGAACTCACAGTTTCATTTCTTTTGGGGAATCCTAAAACAATGCCAAATGACTTAATAACTGGAGCTATTACAGAAGGGCCGCGGTATTGGCACCCCTTTGACCAATTCAACGGTACTAGCACCCTTCCAATAAATACACAAAAAACACTAACGGTAAGCACCTACCGCGGGATCGCACAATCCACGGCATCGGGTTGCCGCGAGATCCTATATCCCACGGAAGGTGGCTGCCGTGGGTTTAAAATTTTTTTTTTTTTTTAATAGTCACCGTAAAAAAAAATTAGTTCTCGCGAGATGATTTTGATTCTAAAGTTGCAATATGTGCATGCATCATAAAACATAAATGTAGATTTGATTGTCATCAAATAGAAGTATTGAGAAAATGCATACTACAACAATAAAAATATTCAAGTATAATATAGATGCTCAGCATGAACCAGTATGTTACATACTCACATCTTCCTTTTTCGGTTCCAAAAAAACTAAAATGTGCTTGCACGCAATTGTAAAAAAGTTACAAACACACTCATAACTTTTCGAAGGACATAGAACATACTAAAAACACCTATGAAGAGTTGGAACTATACCCAGACTAAACAAAGATTTTTGAAGATTATAGATCATCATATGCAGGCCAAACCCCATTTTGATAAGACATCAAAAACAAAATGGCTTTGAGCTTTTCAGTTAGAAAATTCTGTACAAGCAGAATTTTTCGCATTTTTCAACCCAATTTCAGGTTTGTGACCCTCCACATCGAGCTATACCACTCTACTGCCCTACTGTTTCTCTGCATATTTTTAATAATCAACTCGATGAGTTTAAGGTAGCCACATGGATCAACTCATCGATGTTTTAATTTTCCAAATATAGTATTTTCTATGTCCAGCAAGAGATATATGTACAGTATATTACTAAAAATTGACTTTTGCCCAGTTGGTGAAGTATGAGTACCACATGACCTCCGACTTTATTCAATTAAATAATCCTAATTAAATAATTAACTCTTTATGGACTTGATCCGTCAGTAACTTTGTGGAGAAATTTAGATATTGACCTAACGTCCACATCTGTGATGAATCAAAGATTAAGGTTTTCTAATACTTTGAGCTATGGAATGGAATAGAAATTACTGTGACTTGATTTGTAATGTTGTGATTGGATATAGAGTTGATAATCACACTAACATGCACACTTTTGTAGATGTGTCAGTAAATAATCATGGTTACCTTACTTTGTAATCCAACTAATTCATAGTAATTGTGCTACAGGTATGGGACAGTTACAAAGACATAGTCACAATATAGGAGATTACACTGCTTTTGTATTGAATGTTTCATTGTAAAATGTGTGTTGAGACTTGGGATTCTGCTCTCAAATATATCTTTTATAAATTGTAAAATTGTATATACATCTAGGTAACTAAAGAGTCATTACGAGTTTACTGATTTTCATTATTTCTATGTATAGAACTCCGAATGTAAATAAATGTCATTAAATCATTGATTGTCGTCACAACACAAACAATTGTGTATTAACTTCTGTTTAGTTTGTTTAATGATTAAAATAGGATCTTGATTCTTATTTATAACTATTATGATGCATTAGTATGTAGGAGTATCCGCATTACATAATTGAAATGTCGTTAGCCATTTGTTTTTTAAGAGCAATCTGTGGCATATCACTTATATGCCCACTTGCTCAGTTTCCCTTGAATAGTTCTTTGTATGTTATTCCCTACTCCGTTGGTCCTCTAAATGATTTTCTGTTGAGTGGACCTTGGAAGAAGTCAATTTTAGATACAAGTAGTGGTTCGATATAGTTCTAAGATTGATATCCGGATTTACACTCATAAAACTTGGCAGACAACTTATCCATACATTAATTGGGACTGGAAATCCAATTTATTTGCATGTCAAACAGACTATAAAATGTGTTCCTGAAGATTGACCTCTCAAGAAATTGACTCTTTTGGCTATCGATCGGTCGGTCAACATTGTACACGATCCTTTCTGGGTGGGGAGGACTTTGACAATGTCATAGTGGAGTATTTGGTGAGTGAGATCAAATGCATTCATGGGATTGATGCTACAATATAATCGCCAAGTTAGCTGTCCAAATGCTTCGTCAAGCAGTTGAGAAAGCTAAGGTAGGACTCTCATCTAGATTTGAAATTGACATCGATTTGTCTTTCGCTACTGCTGATGTATCAGCCAGAAAAAATATATGTACGATTTACACTTACTAGATCAAGGTTTGAGAGCTTGCAATCCCCTTCAAAAAATATTAGAAAAACATAATCCCTTCAAACAAAATATGCAATGA
The DNA here is from genome assembly GCF_015680905.1 of Coptis chinensis. Classification (NCBI taxonomy): domain Eukaryota; kingdom Viridiplantae; phylum Streptophyta; class Magnoliopsida; order Ranunculales; family Ranunculaceae; genus Coptis; species Coptis chinensis. The sequence continues at coordinate 115,611,561 of NC_141458.1, read as the reverse complement.
ATCATTTGCTATCAATATACATATATTATTTATTCAAGTGGACTTTAGGTTTTTGAGTAATTAGCTATCTATGCAGCAAGTCCGGCCATAGGCCGGGCCAAATGGCTAGTATATAATAATAACTTATGTTTCTGAAATTTAAAATCCTTGTCCTCCACTATTTTTCTCGCAACAAAAAATACCCTATTGGTATAGCCAATTTAACATCTTAATTTCTTAATAATTTGTTAAATTTCACCTTCACTATATATTTTATTATTTTTTTCATTAGATTTGAGAATTTATTGGTTTTGATGGATGAGATTTAGAATTTAGGTTTTTAAGCAATGTTATTGTAAACTGAAATGTGGAAGCGTTACAACCAGATCGACTAACCATGTTTCTTCTATACAGTAATAGATGATATCCTACCTATATTAATATCCGTTTCTCCCAAGAGGCTCATAATGAGCCACATCAGCATAGTTTTTAAAATAGTCCCTATTTAAAAAATAATTACTTGCCTTCTTACCAAACTAATCCTGAATTTGGCCTGCTCTCTAATTTAATATAAATTAAAATTGTCTTTTCATGTGTTATGTTAAAACAAAAAACAAAGCTACGCATTATTTCATTATTTCAAATGTACGCATGGGATGAAAAAAAAAAACAAATTCTAATGGATTAGTTAATTGATATGTATTAGTTATTGGATATGGATATATATTAGTTAATAGATATGGATATGGATTAGTTAATGGATCATGATATGTATTAGTTATTGGATATGGATATGTTAAAACAAAAAACAAAACTACCCATTATTTTATTATTTCAAATGTATGCATGGGATAATAAAAAAAAACAAATTCTTAAAAACAATGGATAATAGTAAGCCTGGCCATAGGACAGGCAGATTAGCTAGTATATTCAAACAACATGTTTGAATACTACTACACTCAAAAGAAACCGGCATAGAGCATGGTTCGCCTAGTTGATAATTCAAATCTCACAACTACTATTTTCGTGGTATGACCGTCTCAATGACATACAACAATAAACAATTAACACTTTGACACAGTTGTGTCAGACAAATCTACTACTTTATATTATAAAATAATAATAATAATAATAATAATAATAATTAAAAAATAAAATAAAATAAAAAACTCCTCTAGCTACAATATCAGTTTTCACTTTTGTCCATTTTATTTTTCATTTATTTCAAGTATTGTTCCAATCTATAGAATGTAATAATAAGCTATACCTTAAGAGGGTGTAAAGGTAATTTAGTCACCCTACTTTCCATTAACAGGACATTTTATTTCCAATTTTACCTTTTTATTTTTCAAAAATTACAATCCATACAAAATCCCATAGTGTAAATTTGATTTAAAGTAAGGGTAGATATGTCATTTTAATCTAACAAAATTTTCAACAAACACATGGCGCAACATGTGTCCCACGTGTTGGAAAAGTAAAAGAAAATAATTTTTTTCAAACATTATATTTTCCAATTATACCCTCTCTCCTTTCATTAATTTACAATATCCAAAACACAAAAATCAAACAAATTCAAATAAAGATATGGGTAGATCTATAATTTACAATTTTAATAGAAGGAAGTTGTTTTTTTCATTGTTTTTTTTTCTAAAAATTAGAATGTAATTGAGAGTGTTGGAAATTGAAATAAATGTTTATTAAATGGCAACTTTCAAGTTGAAAGTGTTTAATTTTTATTTTTTTATTTAATTTAATAATAAGAATTAACAAATAAAATAAAATAAATTAGACTTATGCAAGAAAAAATAATCTATTTATCAAAAACAAAAAATGGATTCACGCTCATGGAGTGTGCACAAATGGCTAGTGTTATTAGACGTTTTATCAAGAAAAAAAAATCATTAGACGTAGAAGTCTAGAAGACTAGAAGTAGACAATCCCTAAACATGAAAATAAATAAATGAGAGCTCAAGAGAGATGAAACAAAGACGGACTAAATGCAAGAATTTATTTGTCGTAAGGTGTACGTCATGATCCATAGAGCGCCGGTCGTCGACATTTTAGAATTCAGTAGTCCCTTTTTTGTCTCTTGGATAGCTCTTTACGTTGTCTCATTATCCAGAACCTCTCGATTTCTTCGGGTTTTCGGTCTGGTATCCGGCCTGCAATTAGAGTCCACCTGCAAAATGCATATAACCGGTGTATCAGTGTGTGTAGAGAGATCGAGTGCATGCATGTGTGTTTGCGTTGAGTGTGTCAGTAAGAATCTGTACGGATTAGTTGCATCATATTATACCATTCTGACTTCTGAGTATCTCCCGGTAGGGCCGGCTCAACCCAAATTGAGGCCTTAGTCGAAAATCAGATGTGATGGGCTTTTGTCAATTGTCAAGCCGAAAAACAAAAGGGGATGTGATAGGCTATTACGGCTTTAGGACCAACTGAAACAAAATATCAAACTAGTAGCCATATTCGTAACTAAAACTAAAATGCTTTTGTCGATTGTCAAGCCAAAAAACAGAAGGGGATGTAATAGGCTCTTACGGCTTTAGGACCAATTGAAACAAAATATCAAACTAGTAGCCATATTCGTAACAAAAAAAAAATATATAAAATAGAAGGACATAGAGTATCTTTACGATTTACTCTCATTTATTTCATTCTTTTTTTCAAGCAAACAATTTGATTCGATAATGTCATAAAAAATTAAAATGATGTTTTTTTACAATATTGGAAGCTATTCTATGTTTGGAGAGAATGCAACTTTAGTGCGGATGCAGCAGCCAGAAAAGGATCCACCTTATTGCCTGACACTTCAGTATGAAGCACTAATAGGCCAGAATGCCAGACTTTGTAACTAAGATAAAAAATCTCTTTAGAACCTACTATGGAACTTGTATTGTCTTTGACAATTCTTTTCATTAATACATTTCCTTGTTTGCAAAAAAAAAAAAAAGTGATGTTGCTTTAGATGTTATTATTGGATTTGTTATAAATGTTTGGTTGCACACATTGTGGTGGACTACCGGATATTCTACTAAACTTTCTCCAATTTTAATTTTCTCCTAAATTTAGTGCATGCAGCCCACATAAGTTTTCCCAATTTTTTCTCCTAAATTAATGATGGCACAGATTTTGTACATATTTGATTGGGTTGATTTACTATTTTCTTAACAAGCATAAAGGTGTTTCTGGCATTTTGAGGCCTTTCCAAAAGAGAGACCTAAGGCGGCCGCCTAACTTGCCTAAGAGAAGAATCGACACTCTGTCCCCCAACGGTTTATGAATCTAGGATGAATTTTGGAGAAGGTTACAAGTTAGAACTAACCCTATAACAGTAGAACTGTGTGTTGATGCAACACAATTACTCTACACTAGCTCATGATGACGACACCGTGCCCTATATATACTAGACTGATGACGCATGGTGTGCGTTTTGCTTCAAACAAAGAAAGATAATATCATAATTTATACTAAAAAACAGGAGGTAAACGATTTTTTGGTTAAAGCATTACGGCTATATATATAGCCAGTGAACCGTACCATGACATATATTAGTTTTACATCAACTCTTACCAATCACCAACAAGTTTATGCATCCGAAGAATGAGATCTTCTTCTTGCTCAGTCATGTTTATGGCTACCCACTCGGTACTGGTCACTTCTACAAATGAAACAATGATGATGCAACTCAATATATATATGTAATAAACAAAAAGTATAATCCTAAAAGAAGTTCCGTTGTAGACTCCTAGTAACCAGAAAAAATAAAGTTGAAGAGACAGCTAGAGGTGGCATGAGTACATAGCAGCAAAGACCTTGAGATTCATTACTTGCAGTCCTGGCTCTGTCCCGGAGACGATTATCCATAGTGTGTAAGCTGGGTGAAAATGCTTAAAAAGCTTAATGATGTATCAACTATCAATTAAGAAAAAGCACTGCGAGATGATTTTTTAGGAGGAAACTAGAGAAATAATGAAACAAAGGGAATAAGCAATTTTGAGCTCATGTTGTTCTATTAGTTACCTACAAAAAAGCTCATGTTGTTATATTGAGTCACATAATGTTCAGAATTAATGAATCTCTTGCGTGCCAGCAGTAACCATAACAGCTTGCTTTGCGCAGAAATACTCATTTCTAGAGTACGTTCTAAGCCTCTAAGGTAACATGCATGGCGTACCATACCTGTCATGACATATCACTAATTCACTATTCAATATAAAAATAAATGTCAATTCAGGATAAGTCCAACCGAGCATAGCAATGCCTGATTTATTTAGGCGGAACCAAATCCCCCACTTTTATCACCACTTTTGAATAAACTCTCTATATTTCTAAACATCACCATTCCCCTTTTCGGTATAGCGGTATTTAACAACAATTCTTTTTTAAGTGTAAATATAAAAAGCTCATACCCACCAACTAATGGTCATACTATTATTTCACCTAATACTATACCAACAAAACTTGAATGGAAGTCAGACGGAGTGGGGGAAAATCGTGATGTTTACAAATGTGGGGGGTTTATTCAAAAGTGGGGGTTTGGACAAATTTCCCCTTTATTTAGAGTTGCTAGTTGGTAACTAGTATATTACATACCAAGGCTTTGACTTTTGCGTCCATATAGAAGGATCTTTGACTTTGTAAACAGAGATTGATACCCCTAAACTTAGAGCATTCCCAATGCAGGTGGATACGGTGGAAATGTGAATTTATTCACTTCTTTAAGGTTCAAAATCTTTGCCCAATGCAAAGGTGAATATCTCGGTGACTATTTTCCCAAGTCAAAACGAGAGTGAAACTTTCAACCGAGAGATAGTGGCTGAGTTGTGAACTTCGGACGGAATGTTGGATTTCGTCTCATGTGTTTTTTTAAAAAAAAACATTTTTTTTTTTCTGAACGGGATGTTGGATTCCGTCTCACGTGTTTTCGGGTTTTTTTTTTAAAACTTCAGACGGGATGTTTCATTCCCTTTAACCTCACCTTGCTTTTCACCAAAATGGTGAAAAAGAGAAAAAAATACTGCCTACGTGGATGTGAATATTTGTGACTTGCATTAGAAATGCTATTAATTACGAGCTAAAACATGAGATGATGTTGTAAACAATTTTAGTTTTTTTTTTAATATTCGTGCTAATAATTATGACTTGTTTTGTTGTACACGGGTCGGTCATTTGAACAAAATAATTGAAAAAGCCAAAACAATTTAAATAGGTATGTACATCATAATGATCATATTAAATTACTATATACTATAGCTGGAATTATTTTTTTAACAAGCATCAGGTTTATCATAATTCGTAATGCTACGACCTACAGTTACATTTTTTTTTTTTTTGATCGGGTAAAAGAGGTGATATTTGATAAAACCTGACATCTTCTCCTTAAAGGGAACGTCTGAGGGAGGTCCTCAAACAACAAATAAACACAACTTATCTAGTCAAAACAAAAGAAACATCCAGAGAAGGCTTGCACCATACACTGCGCCCCGACGCCTCGCCCTCAGAGTGGAGCTATGAGAGAATCCCAATTCACCATCATATCAGCAAAGAAAAAGTTACTCCTGTCCTTATGCGCTCCCATCCAAAACCATAGGATTCCTTTGATATCCTTAATGATTCTATCAACCCTCACACCACCATTACGAAAAATTACATTGTTCCTCGAGTTCCATAACCCCCATATGATGGCATATGGCAGCAGACACCACAACTGATCTGCGAACCCATTTGACATAGGAAGCTTGGGCCACTTCTTGAGCAGTTCACACACTGATGTAACATGGGAGATAGAGAGATGTGAGAGATAACCCCATACTTGAACCGACACCGGGCAGAAGAGAAAAATGTGCTCAATACTCTCTTCACACAAGCGGTACAATGCACATCTGCTGGGGATGATCATACATCTTTTCCTCAGGTTATCGACCGTAAGAATCTGTCCCTAAAGCGTACACCAAATGAAGAATTTAACCTTTGAGGGAGCTTTAATTCTCCATACAATCTTATATGGGAAAGGAGGGATAGGAACCATCCCCTCCCTGTTAAGATTAACCAATTGAGTGTAAAAAGATTTGACTGTGAATCTTTTCTCCTTAGACCACCTCCACTCCCATTTATCATCATCACCACCGTAGAGTTTTGCGTTTGCCAGAGAATTATATAGAGCAGCTAGGGAAATAGCCTCACTCTCTCGGAGGTTTCGTTTTCTTAAGTGAGGATTCCAAATCACCTCATCACCTTCAATGTTCATATGACTCTCCACTGTACCTTCTTTACTGGAGGCATATTTATAAATATTAGGGAACTTTGCCGCAAAAGGAATATCCCCACACCACTTATCAAGCAAAAAACGAGTGTTATTATCCCGCCCCACACAATGAAGAATACCGTCGAAAAAGAGTGTTTTTGATGCAAGTATACCTCTCCATAAACTGCACCCATAAGTAGACGTCACCTTCGACGGTTGCCCTCCTCTCTCTTGATGGCCATATTTATTAATAATGACCTTTCTCCATAAGGCTTCACTTTCAGTACCATATCTCCACAACCACTTGGCTAATAAAGCTTGATTCATAAGTTTGAGTTTTCGTAACCTTAAGCCTCCTTCCTTTTTCGATGTACAGACCTTATCCCAAGCTAACAGATGGAACTTTCTTTTCTCTTCACATGATTCCCACAAGAAGTCTCTCATAATTTTCTCTAGCCGTTTAGCCACACAAGAGGGAATAGTCAGCAAAGACAAATAGTATAAAGGGAGATTTGACAACACACTCATAACAAGGGTCAACCGAGCACCCTTAGAAAGGAGCTTTCTTTTCCAGCCACCTAATTTATTTTGGAAGGACTCCACCACCGGGTTCCACACTTCACTATTTTTATACTTTGCTCCTATAGGAATGCCTAGATACTTACAAGGGAGAACATCTACCTTGCACCCCAATATCTCAGCCAAGTTGCTTATGTTGTCGACATATCTCACACTAATGATTGATGACTTAGAGAGATTAATTTTCAGTCTAGAGATCGCTTCAAACAACAGGAGAATGGATTTTATAGTGAGGATGCATTCTGGTGACGCCTCAGTTAGGAAAAGAGTGTCATCTGCGAACTGAAGAATACCAACCTTTAAAGTGCCGATAGAAAATCCCTTTAGCAACTCCAAGTCCATTACCTTATTAGTTAGCCGAGTCAAAGCTTCCATTACCAAAATAAAGAGAAACGGCGACATTGGATCGCCTTGCCTAAGGCCTCGCTGAACTTTAAAGTTGCTTTCTGGCACTCCATCTACCAAAATCGACAAGTGCACAGTGGACAAACATGTTTTTATCCATTTCCTCCACTTCACACCGAAACCCATTCGCTTCAGAATATAGTCCAAAAATTGCCAATCAACATGATCATATGCCTTGGTTATATCCACTTTGCATGCATAAAACACCCGGAGTACCTTGGCGCACTCTTGAGTCAATGCATTCATTTGTGATGAGTGCGCTATCAAGGATTTGACGCCCTCCAACAAAGGCTCCTTGATGGCTGGAAATAAGCTTAGGCAGTACGCCTTTTAACCTTGTAGCTAGCACCTTAGATAGAACTTTGTAAATACCCCCTATTAGGCTAATATGCCTGTAGTCACCCAAGGCTAGCGGACCTTGTTTTTGGAATTAAGGATCAAAGTAGTGTTATTTCGCCAGTCCATGAACCCGGTATCTTGAAATTCTCTGATAGCCGCCAACATATCTTCCTTGAAAATATTCCAAAACTTTTTATACACTATCATGGGCAACCCATCAGGGCCCGGGGCTTTGTCGTCACCTAGTTCTTTAAGTGCTCCAAACACTTCTTCTTCAGAGAAATCAGATTCCAAATCTTCTTTTTGGATTTCATCTAACTCATCAAAGACCAGCCCATCAATGTCCGGGCATTCGAGGTGTGGGTTTTTGTAGAGATCAGTATAAAAATCCACAATGTGCTTCCTAATCTATGCACCGTCTCGACTAACATGCCCCTCAATTACCAAAGAAGCAAGACTATTACTCCGGTTTCTCATATTAGCCATTTTGTGGAAGAACTTAGTATTGTTCTCTCCGTCAGTTGCTAATTGAGATCTTGATTTTTGACGCCAGCTAATCTCCTCAAGCCTTAGTAATTTTTGGAGATCGTTTCTAAGGTTGGTCCTCTCAACTATCTCATCATCAGTAAGAGGAGAGTTCTCTTCCTTCTTGTCGAGATTCTCTATGCCCAAGATCTTGGATTCAATTTTCCTGTCCACCCTCCGGAAAACTTCCTTGTTCCACACTTTAAGCTTAGATTTAAGATTTTTAATCTTAAGCCACCACACATAGCTAGGTTTCCCAGTAGGAGAAAAAGATGTCCACCACTCCTCTATTTTTTGACCCAGAGTAGGATCCTCCAACCACATTAGTTCGAACCTAAAGGGTCTCGATTTTCTATTCACCTTGTTACAATCGAGCAAAATAGCTCTATGATCCGAAGTGAACTTTGGCAAAGCAATCAGCCTCGCATCTCCAAAATGTGTCCCAGTCTACCGAGGAGATAAATCTATCAAGCTTCGACATAACTGGGTTTTCTTTGTTATCCGACCATGTATAAGACGCACCTTCCATAGGGTATTCCACAATCTCATGCGTATTTTCAAACTCTGCAAAATCCCTCATACCCTTTGTCAGTCTTGTTCTCCCTCTCTTCTCGAATTCAAACCGAATCAAATTAAAGTCACCGCCTATACACCAAGGCAAATTAGACCATGCTCTAATATTATCCAGCTCTTCCCATAAGTGTTCTCTGAATCTCTTATCACTCGGCCCGTAAACACCCGTAATGAGGCATTTGAAATCCTTAGATATCAAGGAACAAGAGATGGACAGAGAGTATGCCCCTTTCAGCCGATTTTCAACAACAATTGTGCTTGTATTCCATGCTACAATAATTTCACCAAAATGTCCAGAGATACCAATCGCCGATACAAAATCCCACTCCCATAAAGGTTCCACGTTCCACTTTCTTCAATCACTCTAGCATCTGAAATCTTCGATTCTTGGATTAACATTACGTCACAGCGAGAAAATCTAGCAAGCTGCTTCACACTCCCTTGGGCCGCTACATTACATAACCCCCTCGCATTCCATGACACCACTTTAATCGTCATTAACACAGTCCAAGTCCCTGAGCACATCGTTTGACTGCTCATAGTTAAGACGTTCCAAATCGTCTTCGGTATCATGTACAATTTGTTTCCATCTCCTCGGTTTTGCTTTACCCAATTCATTTAGGATATTAGACACCTTGTCTCTACCCATCCCGAAAGTGCATGCCAATCTGTCCACAATAGGTATTACCGACACATTTACCCATTTTTCCACATCTTGACATTTTCACATGCACATAAACCCTCTAAGAAATTCCCACCCTCATCCTTTTTCAAGGCCGTGATCCGTTACGTCAGTGATGCATTCGCCTCAAATCCGAGGAAACTCTATGGAGTGACTTGAAGATTGAGATTGTATGCATTTCAGTAGTGGCCCCAAGAACGTTTAAAGGCCGATGATTATCAGTATTCATATTGAAACCTGGCGCGGAGTTTAGTTATTGGAGTGATCATGGGGAGTTTGACCTCTTACGGTACTTCAGCGTGACCTAGTGGTGGCGATTGGCATCGCGAAGACGGGAACGAGGAGGTGAATGCCCCGTCTCGGTCGAGTGGGTTCGATGTTTTGTAGATTTAGTTCCTTGAGATCATCCTCTACTCTCTTCTTTACGTTATCGTTTCCTTTACCTTTCCCTTTTTCGTGAAAAGCCACCAATGAAGATGGCGTTGAGATCCCATGCAATCCCAAGCTAGGGTTTATGTCTACAATGCTCACAACTACTTTTACTTTCGACACTTTTCTGTGGAAATCTTTGTTTCCGTATGAACCGATAGGTTCGGATGTTGTTTCCCCAATAACTTCACGTTTGATTACGTAGGCCCATTAAAATTATCCATCCGCTTTCGCTATTTTGGGCCCAAGGGCGTAAGTTTTCTCTAGATGCTTGCCTTCTACTTCCGGGACACATGAAGTGAAATGTGTCAAAGGAGTTTGGCGTGGGAATGTTGGGGCCTTAGCAAGTACCCATGGAGAGGCGACCCATGTGGTTGAGCAAGGCTAGCTACCCTTTTGTGTCGGGTTCACCGGTCCCCGACCTATCTTGTTGTACCAGATTTGAGGTATGGTTGATACCTGGCGAGTGCTCGACATTATTCAAATTTCCTACATAACACATTGGCCCATCGGTAGGAAATGTATTGGTAGGTTCCAGATTGAGCGGCCCTGATATTGACCAAAGGTCCATCACCATTCGTTGACCCACTGCTATAGTTTGAAATAAAGTTGGTACCATTCTGAGATCCCCTCACATTAGCTCCGTATTCTTGACCATATGGGGACCCACCATTTGAATGAGATGTGACCTCCGGTTAAGTCCTCTCTAGTCGACTTGTAGAGTTAACCACCTCAGCATAGCTTCTTCTTTCTCCACTATGAGAAAAGTTCTGATCTACAGTTACCAATGGACCCCCGGGAAACCAAAGATGCACTTCTAGTTCAACAAGAATGGGATAATGGTAACCTTTCTCTAGCAAGGAAATCAGCCTTGGTAAAGTGTTGATAGACACAGACTCCACAAGGACCCTAACAGAGGTTCTATCGATATACATAGACTTGTCATCAATGCACTTCAAAATCCCACATACCTCTGCTAAGGCAGTTACCACCTCGTGGATTTTCAAATGGATAGGAATACCAACAAATTTGATCCATTTTATATTCGACTTCAAATCATCCACATCAATAGAGTTAAGCTCACTCCTCCACCTTTGAAAAGTGATACAACCCGTATTCATTCTCAACGGGGGCATCCGAGCCAGCCGAATAGCTTCCTCAATAGAGTTCATAGTGAACAACGTTACACCTAAGTCCAATACCCTCATGACGGATTTGCCAACATGGTTATCGATTTTATCCTTCACCCACCTTCTGTCAAATGGCTTACTCTCTCGGGTATGCAAATCACGGTTGTATCCCACCATTTGGCGTTCACCATACGCCCATTCGGTTTCACCACCACTTTGGGTTCACCACCGATTGAGATAGTTCTCGACATGGCCCGAAACTTCTTTATCACTATGGGAAGGAGGATATTCATTGTCTTTCGCTCATGATTTCTATTTCCTTTTGACCTCCTATTTTTTATCCCCAAGGCTAGCCCCCGAGATGAACAACTCCATTAGTTGGAGGCCAGCTCTCTCCACCCCAAGCCTTTTGATCCCTCCGGGAAGCATAGAGTTTTGGTATGCTTTGGCTCGGACCTTTTAAAGAAGAAATTGGACAAATCCTCCCCATAGGAATTCTTTCTTTTTGTGCCAATAATGGCAACCCAATCGTCGAAGAATCTAGCTGGGTGCCCTACTCGAATCTCCCTCCCTCTTTACGCGACCACAAGAAGAGAGCCATCCATCTTCCTCCCCCTCGATATAGATGCCTTGAAGGTACCGCCCACGTTTTTCCGTGATGTTGATCTCCTCACTCGGACGTTCAGGTTCTAAATCTTTCAAAGTCAAAAGATTTTGAATCAACTGTAAAATCTTCTCTCCGAGTTGCATAGAGATGCCTATTCCTTCTCATACTCACTTTGAATCGATGGCTAAGAGAAGGGAAGGCAAACAAAACGAAAAAGAAAAGTAGGACGTTTAACAATCCCGATCGTACTAACGAGGAGAACACCACTTTGTACCCGAACTCACACCTAAGAAGATGTAAAATTGTGCACAAATATGGGATTCTCTCTGCTAGGGAAAGGGTATTAGAGCATCTTTAGCAGAGCAACCAAAAAAACACTAAAATTTTGAACCAAAAAAACACCAAACCAAAAAAACACCAAGCAACTTTAGGAGCAACATCAAAAAAACACCAAGCAACTACGCGGTTTTGCCAAAACCGCGCCACTAAAGCCCAACTGACAGGCCCAAGCCCACGCGGTTTTGGCAAAACCGCGCGGTGTTCAGAACACCGCATGCTACTTCTATATAAACAGTTCCAAAGCCGCGCGGTTCAGTCACTTTCACCTCTTCTCACAATTATAAAACCCTCTCCTTAGTTAAAAAAAAAACAAAAACCTACCTAAACTCTTAAAATTTGATATGGATCCTTTTGAACCTTTCGACGGTGATGATTGTCGATTACACATCACGACATTGGCGATGAGGAGAAAACCCGGAGGAAGTAGAATCTGATGGGGAGAAGACAGTGGGGAAGAAGAACCCGAGGATGTCGCGCCGACTGATAGACATCCCTATGTACTGGAGTATCAGATGAACGACTTCAATTGACAATTTGCACCTGGAGAAGCACTTGATATGGAAGTTGTGTCTTCTACACGTGATACAAAACACGGTCGAAAGTCGCGATGGCTAATACTCGGGTAATTAATTAGTTTTGATTAAATATTTTGAATATTAATTAGTTGAGTTGGACCAATTAATTATTTATCTTATACGCATTATTTATTTTTTTATAATATCAGCATGTTGTTGACTACCGAGTTAGATCGGCTTTACTTGGTGTTAGAGAGTGGTGGAAGGTTATTAGGAGTTTGGATGAGTTTGTACATATTAGAGATAGTATTTTGTATACACCTTTGGGTATTTTGATTGATACGGATTATGAGAAGGCTGATTAGGCAGTGGTCATAGCTTTAGTAGAAAGATGGTGGAGTGGAACTCATACATTTTATTTTCCTTGAGGAGTTAGGGTTCACACCACTAGACTTCACTATGATTTCTGGGTTGAGTATTGGTATAGGCCAACCGATACTTTTTCATATAAGTTATGAGAATATGGATAGTATGCTTATGAGTGTTCCTCGTTTGGGTGCGGATGCTTATGATTCTTCTGGGATTAAGCTATCTCATATTAAGACTGCATATATGGAACCCTCTTGCATCCCGATACACGGCGGAGTTAGCTTTGGATTCTTCTTGGGTAGTGAGGGTCTTGTCGATTATGTTAGGGCTTTTTGATGTTTTTATTGTGCATGTTTTGTTTCCCAATGGTCATTCTACTGTGCGATCGGGATATTATGTTAATGTATCCGATTTGCATACTATGAGAGATTATGACCGGTAGCTTCGATATGCCACAATGATATCGGGCGTTAGATAAAGCTTCCGCATACATTCGAAGTAGAAGTCCCTCGGATTGCGGGATTCACGGGACTTTTAGAGATTTTGTTTTATGAGTACTTTCGATGTCTTTGTCCTAACATAGACATGATTCCGATACTACCGCCCTAGATTTGTTAGTTGGTCAGGGCCTCACTTAACTCGTAATAGAGGGCAGATTAAGAATAATATCCGTATGGCTCATGCTCGATTGATATTAGATCATTGTCATCTATTGAGTGGAAACCTTGGCGTTTGTCCTCGCCTTTGACGATCCAACAGTACAACATGCTTGTGTGTTGTCACGTCCACGAGTTGTTTTGCCGCCGGATTTGTTAGGTTTGAATGCGTACCGGCGGATGTTGGAAGGCGGATGACCGACGTTATGGAGTTCCATGTGCTCCCATGCCAGATGTTAGTGATGCAAAGTCGTGGGGTAGAATTTAAGTTCATGAAGTTCATGCCAGTGGTGGTCCTTGGTCAGATGTGTCTTCTTTTGTGTTGAGCAGACTGCTGATCAGTATTATAGATGGTGGAACCGTGTCTCCATGGGTCCGTTGTTGCCTCCTGTTGGTCGGGCAAGCAACTTCGAGTTTGTGGGCCTGGAAGGGATGAGACGTAAGCTATGTATTCCTCATCCGCCATAGCCTGTTTACAACCCACAACCTCTGAATGCATATCATCCGACTCACGTATGCATCGAGAAATCCTCAGATGTTTGCCGTGTGTGGACCTGATGGGGAGCCTACTTATATTTCCATTCCTGAGCCGCATATTGATCAGTATACCATGGTGAGTTTAATTGTTTTATTTATCTTCTTCATTATATATATAATATGTACTCACCTTTGTATTTTCTTGGATTTTAGGTTGAGGTTCTAGAAAGATATGAGAACCGTGTTCTTATGTTTGATGGGATGAGGACTGCCCTATATCATTATAGCCAAGAAAGAGAGGAGGCATATTCTCGGACATATCAACAATCCTAACGCATGCGTGACGAGACTTCGAAAGCGTATGAGGATATGTAGCAAGTGTACACGCAAAGAACATCGGGAATATGAGGAACTTCAGTTGAAGTAGTTAACCTCCGTCTTGATGAGAGAAGATCATAATTCTCGATTAGGAACTTAGAGGGCGGCTTCAAACGCCTAAATAGAGAGAGGGGATCGAGTGGTAAGGGCGTAAGAAGAGAGCTAAATAAATTTGATGTAATATGATAGGTTTTGGATTATATTGGATATTATATGATTATATCATAATCATAGATTTTGGGATCGCATAATCATAATCATAGGTTTTAATTTCTTTAATTTTTTCGATTTTTGAATTACAATTCTTAATTTCTTCAATTGCACAATTGTTAATTTCTTAACTTCTATGCACAATTTATAATTTTTCAAGTTCTATGCACCACAGTTCTAATTTTCAGAAAAAACGCACGCGGTTTTGGCAAAACCGCGCCCATTGAAGCCCAAGCCTATGCGGTTTTGCCAAAACCGCGCATTTATAGAAGCCCATTTAGCGGCCCAAGCCCAATGTTGGAAAAACTCGGGTTTTGGCAAAACCGCGTGAGTGATTTGATACAGCACCAAACCTGGAACCAAATATTGGTCGATTTGGTGTTTGGTTTGGTATTTTTTTAGTGTTTTCATCAATATGTAGTTTTCCTGAAGTTGAAAAAACATCAAATTCTTGATATCACTACTAAAGATGTTTGATGCTAGATTGATATCACTACTAAAGATGCTCTTACTCACTAAGAAGGTAATAAATCTAAGCTCCCACTCCAGAGGATACTTAGAAGATGGGAGGAAGAATTAAACCTAACTTTGATGAGCAACGGGTGAACAGGTAGAGTCAATATTGAATGGTAACGAATTGATGCTACAGTCACATTGATGCGTACAAAAATTTAATTTTCTGATTACAGGACCAATAAATATGTAATTACTTCCCTACAAGAAAAAACGTGTCCAAAAAATAAAGACGTGTCCGAACAACAATGAAAGAAAATTTCAATGCTCCCAAATCAATCTCTAACGCTGTGCAGCGTCATCAACTTGACTTACTCTGGCATCCCAATGTCACGACTCACGATTTATGTTGGGCAGTTGGGAGCAGGGCCCAAAATATCGCCGAGATATCCGATATCTCGCCGAGATATCCGATATCTCGCCGATATATCTCGGTAAATTGGTACACCGATATCGATTTTTCCGAGATATATCCACCGAATATTGAACCCATTTTTTTCCGAGATATATCGGAATTTCCGATATGAAAATTTATATCGCCGAGATAATCGATATTTCCGAGATAATCGATATATATCGGTTGACTTTTTGACCAATTGTTAATAATTTAATATTGAAATTTCCGAAATATTCTATATATCCGAGATATATCGGCAAGAGATCCGAGATATCCGAGATATATCGGTGAGATATCCGATATTTTAGAAATTTTGGACTGGTCACCAAAAAAACCGAGATATCCGATATATCCGATATATCTCGGTTTTTGAGTAAACCGATATATTAACCGATATCGAAATTTTGGGCCTTGGTTGGGAGGACGATCTCAGTTCTGGATTCTAATCATCATGATACCATTATACCAATGATCGAAAATGCGCAGATACACTGTTAAGTAATTTCATCATTAGATTTCTGCACCATTATACCAATGATCGAAAATGCGCAGATACACTGTTAAGTAATTTCATCATTAGATTTTTGCACAGAATTTTCAATCTTTTTGACCAAGCATTACGTTGACGTTGATTATGGCGAATGAATTTTCCGTACAGCCGTACCTTAATTCCTATGTTCTAAGAACTAAGATTCTCCAATACTAAAGAGAATCTGTGGGCTTCCCTGGACTTCTGGGCCTCCGTTAGTGGACCAGACTGACCAGAGTGACTGCCCCTGTAATTCTGTAATGATCAAAAGATCAAACCCAATAAAATTGGTTCCATGACCAGCACTGCTCAATTCACTGAGTGCCACACATCCTCAAACCTTTTTTTTTTGTCGATGAAACAACGTCCTCAATAGTCAATCCTTACAGTTATTGGGCTTGGAGCCTTGGAGGGATGTATGTGCCCAATCTAATGATGCAACAATAACAGCATGGTGTAAATTTTTTCCAAGTTACCTAATCGTAGAAGTAGTGATTTTTTTTTTTTTTTGGAACATCGTAGAAGTAGGAATTTGCAGAAGTTCGGAAATGGTGCTCTGGGTAAAGAGGAGATACTAGTCTCTAATAATATCCAATAGCACAGAAGACTGAAGGCCTTTAAAAGGGAAGACACCCTCCCCCAGAGAAGGAGAACTAGCAATCCAGCTATTGCTAAAGCATCTTCTAGTCCTCATACACATATATTATATACACATAACCACCACTTGAGCACAGTAGATAATCTGGAGAACCATAATTTAACTAATGTTGAGTATGATGTGAATATCAGATTTGATGGAGCATTCAATAAGGACAAGCAAACTGGAGCAGAAGCTGTTCTGGCCTGGAATGCACAAGGAGACCTAGTAGCCGCTGCAGTTAGGAGGTTTAAAGTTCGAACAGCTGAGGAGAGTGAACTCTTGGCGGCTGAAATGGCAGTCAAGCTAGCATCAGCCCTAGAGGGAAGGAAGTATGTCTTTCAGGGAGATAATGCTGCAGTCATCAGATCACTTGCAACTCAAGTTTGAAGTTTCTAATCTCAACTGGTCCCTTCAGACGATAGTTGAAGCCATTTGTAGGAGTGTCAGTCTTTTGGAATATGATGTTTTTAGGTGGTTTAATTAACAGAACTTGTAATGGGGATGCCCATGATTTAGCAAAATGGGCAAGTAATTCGTGTGACATGAATGATCTGCCTAGATGTTGCAAAGACTATAAATGTAATCCTATTATCTGGTAGTAATAGAAGTGGGGTTGTTAGCCAAAAAAAAAAAGTAGTTACTGTCCACTTCCCTGATCACATAAAGAAGTTATCAAAACCTAAAAGATTGTTATGATATTATGAAGAATATAAGCAGTATTTTTTTATTTTAAAATATTGCAATTAATGAAATTACCAATTCGCCGTAGAAAAAGGTGAAATGTGTGATCCATCATGGATAATGAAATGATATTGCTCTACCAATGTGCCATGAAATGGATAAACATAAATTCGAGGTGTACGAATGTACGATTGGTGAGGCGGTGCTCTATGCTTTTCAACTAGATCGAACAATATTACGTTCCGAAAAGTATCACCTTTGATATATGTAAACTGTTTTGTGATTTTTTACTGATGGATTTTGGAATTTCGAGTTGTTAACTGTGGTTTCAAGTAACACATTTATGGTCCTCATCAGGTTAGTGGTCATCATAGTATGTGCAACTGGGACTAGAAGACCATTAAAAATTACAACCATAGCGCAGGTGGTGAGGTGTATCTTTCTTTCTGTTTTTAGCGCTTTCTCCCTCGTTACTTCACCAAGGATAGCTTTGATTCTGACTCCTACTAACTGTTAGTTAAGCTAATAACGTGTGTGACTAGAAAGCTTTGCTATTTTATTTAGTGAGTAATAATACCCTTTCCCTAGCAGAGTTAATACCGCATTTGTGTACAATTTTACATCTTCTTAGGTGTGAGTTCGGATATAAAGTGTTGTTCTCCTCTTCAAACGTTCTTTTTGCTCTTTAGGAGATGCTGTAAGAGCATTTGCAATGCAGGTGATAGAGGGGGGAAGTGAAAACTATCACCTATTTGGGTCCAAAAGTGCTGTGCAATGCAAGGTGATAAACTCGGTGATAATTTTCCCCAGTTCAAAACAAGGTGAAACCTTCCACCGAAGTTTTTCACTCGACTTGTTAACCGGGACCGGGATGTTGGATTCCGTCTGGATTACAAAACTCACCAGACGGAATCCAACATCCCGTCCGGAGTCCTAACGGCTAGTTTACCAACGGTCAAAAAGTCAGAACGGTCAAAAACGGTCAAAATAAAAAACTTTGGTATATATACAACATTTGTTTCATTTCAACTCACACTTCCAACAATCATATATCATATTTCTTCTTCTTTAAAATCAGTTCTTAAAAAAACCAAATATCAAATGGCATCAACTCAAGCATCTCAAGCAAGTGGTAGCACTCAAGCAAAAGCGAGAGCTCACTTTAGCATGTCCGATGATCAAGCTCTATGTCTTGCTTGGATAAAAATTAGTGAAGACTCCATTGTTGGTGCTTTCCAAAATGCAAAAGGATTTTGGAATCGTGTAACAAACGAGTTCAATCAAGCACGTGGGTCGGATAGGTCTCCCGATTCAATTAGCGGTAGGTGGAAATATATTTCAAAAATGATGAACAAATTTGTTGCAATTGTGAATGCGGTGGAGGCTCGACATGCAAGTGGTACAACAATACAAAGCCGGGTAATTATAACGTTGTCAATTTGGAATTTATTGATTATCTTAGTCTTAGTCTAATTATTTCCGTCTTAGTCTAATTATCTTAGTGTATTTATTATTTCCATTTTAGTCTTAGTCTAATTATTATCTTAGTCTAATTATTATTTTAGTTTAATTATCTTAGTCTTAGTGATTATTTTAGTCTAATTACCACCATTTTATTTTTTAGTTGTCCGAGGCAATGATGACGTACCAACTACAAGAAAAATCGGCTTTTTCACTTGATCATTGTTACGTTATACTCAAGGATAATCCAAAGTGGAGTAACGTTTTTGAGGCAAGGTCAAGCCGCCCCACAAAGGGAAAAGGTCGCAAAATGATGGTGAAGATTCAACTTCTAATTCACCAAGTGTTGGTGGAGTTGAATTGGAGGGTTCTCAAGAAATAGAGCGTCCAAAAGAAATGGAGCATCCTCTTGGATCGAAGAAAGCCAAGTCCAAAAGGAACCAAGAAAAATCAGTTGGTATGTTGGAGGGTTACTTTACACGTTTAGAGGATACATTTTCACAGGATGCAAATGAAACACAAAAATGCTTAGAACTTAGGAAAAGGGAACTTGCATATGGTCAAAGAACTGTGATGGCAAGAGAAGAAAAAAATCGGATTCAAGCAGAAAAAAATCAGGTTCAATTGGAAAAAAATCGGCTTCAAAAGATGCAATATGAAGCTAAGATTTTAGCGACCGATACAAGTGTCCTCCATCCCGATACCGCTTTTATAATCGAGCAACAACAAGTTGAAATACGTGCTGAATGGGCAAGGGCTAGAGGTGGTTCTAGCTCTAACTAAGCTTATATAATATCTAGTATTTTATTTTAATTAAAGCACTATATATTTTAATTAATGCACTATGTATTTTAATTTTACTGTCTTTTTAATTAATGCACTATGTATTTTAATTTCATTGTATTTTTAATTAATGAACTATGTATTTTTATCTAACTTTTTGTTTTAAATTAATGCACTATGTATGTTCTGTCCAATATAATTATTTTCATAGAAATATAATTACCAATAAAATTAAAATACATTGTAATATAGTTCATTAAAACACAACTCATTAAACACATAAGAACTTATAGGAATTACATAGGAAATACATTAGGAAATACGTTGGAACTTAATAGTTCACGTTAGGAAATACATAGAAAATACACTTTCATTTCCATTTTAATTTTCGCCTCCTTCTCCCTCATCTGGATCCGACCAATTTGGATCATAAATTGGTACCGGATCTGCTGTTTCTTCAATGCCAGTCCAATTAAAAACATGTTCAACTAAGTCCTTTTGAAGATTAGTATGTGTAACTTCATTTCTGATTTTATTTCTTGCTTCAATCATCTGATAGACAAAATGAAAACCATCATCTTCCCCGAAAGAGCCGCACGGTATTGATTATTTCCTCGACCTTTCCAATTCCAAACTCCACTTTCACGCTCATTCTCAACAATCATATTATGCATTATAATGTATGCCTTCATTATATCTCCAAGAACAACAACAACACTATGACAACGTCAGTAGCCCTTAACAATATGCCATCGTGCTCGCAAAACTCCAAACGCCCTTTCAACATCCTTTCTTGCAGCTTCTTGACGCGTTGAGTAAAGATCTTTTCATGCTTATATCTTGGATAACGAATGGCTTGAACAAATGTGCCCCATTTTGGGTAAATACCATCAACAAGATAATATCCCATATCATAGCCATTACCATTCACATTAAATGCAATGCAGGAGCCTCACCTTGCTCTAATGATTCAAAAACATGAGAACGATGAAGCGTTAATGTCATTATCTGCGAACTGGTAGGCGAAGAAGCAATGCCGGATCCAACAATGTTTGTCCAGCAACGGCTTCAAGTATCAAAGTTGGTTCCTTCTTGTACCCTACATGTGTTCCAGCCCATCCACTTGGACAATTCTTCCACACCCAATGCATACAAATCCAATTGATCCAAGCATTTTACGAAAACCCTTTGCCGCGATTTTCAGCTAATATCCTAGCGATTAATGCGCCTCGGTTAGTCGTCTCAAGTACTCTTCCTCAAACGCCGTGATAATTGCCTTGCACCAACGCTTCATAGATACATTTGCTGTGGAATCTCCAATTTGTAAATACTCATCCGTTGAATCGGAAGAACAACCGGTTGCTAATTGTTGCAGCAACTGCAGCTAGTCCCTTTGTAACCCGTAAAATTGCTTGCCGAATCGAATCCATCCACCTTGTCTTTAAAGTAATCGTCGAATGATGCAACAAGTATGCACATATACATAAAAAGCTCTCTTGTCATCCCTGTACCTTCGTCTAAACTTACGAGGAGGCCACCTACAAGGTGTTGTGAAGTAATCCCTCATTATCTTTTGTTTCTGAAATCACCACCATCTCTAAACGTGTACTCTCGCCTTCACGGATCCACCGCATTTGTCTCGTATCCACATCTTCAATTTCAATGGCTGCTTGAGTCATTAATGCCCCAAAGAAATGGATAATAACTGCAACCTCCTCCTCCTCCTTAGCCTCATCATATCATTATGCTCATCTCTTTACTCTTTCCATGTAGTCATCTTCACGAAAGTACCGTAGGAAAGGCGACGGTGAAACCGTAGGATCGAACTATTACTACTAGATCCTCCCCATAACCTTTGGTTATATGCAATTCTTTCTTCTCTAGACATTTTTCCTATTTTTTAGCTTGGTTGTGGGGAAGAAGATGGTCGTGTTGTTTGTTTGATCTAAAAGAAAGAAGAGTAAAATGAAATATGAAAGGTAAGGTCACATATGATAAGGTCACATGTGATACTTCGATTTTGCTCCACTTACCAATTGACAACACATTTTATTAGATTTTTGTTCACTCTCCAAGTGACAACACATTGTATCCAAATGTCTATCCAAATGTACCCCCAATAATTCCAAATGGGCCACCATCCCCATCCATAATTCCATTGTTTGGACTAGTAAAAATGCGATGAGAAGTGCTTAAAACCGGGCGGGATGTTACATTCCGTCTCGGTCTATAAAAACCAGACGGGATGTTACATTCCGTCTCGGTATCCCCATACACTATTCCTGTCAGAACCAAACCATCTGCAAAAATGAGTGATATTCCAAACTAAAAATTTTCTGTTTCAACAAAGACAGGAAATGAGTGAAACAAATGTGAAACGAGTGAAACGAGCGAAACGAATGTTCCATTTTTGGAAACATACGAACTTATAAATTTTTAATTTTTTTTTGGCCATAACCTCATTTGTTTTATTGACATATTCATATAAAAACCTGCTAATATACTTTGAAAATAATAAATAAGACAAACAACAATCATGAACAACACCCAAGTCTAACACAGAAACTCGGTAAAAAAACTAACTTATAATTTCTAAAAAAAATTGGACATAACCTCCTTTGTTTAATGACATATTCATATCCAAAACTCATCAAAGAAAAACCTGCTAATCAAAAATTCATTACAAACAACAATCCCAAACGCCATAAGACAAGTAATGGCGCACAGTTATTACAAACTACAAAAATATCTACTCGAGACCTCCTCCCCCTACGAGAAGGCTCGGTCGAAGAGCTCTCCCCCCTACGTCGTTGTCGCCTCTCTGGTTGAGCTTGAGCTTGAGGTACTCCACTTCCAGCATTCTCCAACTCTTGCACACGTCTCTGAAGCTGCAAAGTTCGATTACGTTCTTCTTGTAAGTACTCAAAACTGCGACGAGAGGACTCCATGAAGGACTCACGCATGGCATAACTGAGAGTCGTAGTTAAGAGCTCGACCTTACTTCATCCCCGTTTAACAAAACAAATGCAAGTTAGGGGTTATAGTGAATACTAATAATAACAAATCATAAATAAATTCAAATCATACTAACCTCGGCTAACTGCTTGAACTGTACTGACAAATCTGCTACCACTGTGGCATCTATTGGTGGAATAGGTATTCTCATATCTTGCCCCTGAGAAGTAATCATGCTCCAATGCCAAAGGTCATCATCATCAAATATCCGTGGGAGTTCTTTACGGCATCCGAATATCATGAAACACCCCTCAACGTGGACTGTGGCAACTCCACTCCTCCTCTGGAAATGAATGTCGGGCCTCAATGCTCCGTATAACCCTTCAAAATTGGTGCCCCGTATAACGCACCTAGCAAGAGACCTCGACCAACCCTCTTCCAATATAAGTCATAGCCCTCCGTAAACCGAAAAGTCGATCGTCGGCCACTCATTTGGGTTTGCTCTATAGTGTGAAAGAACAGCAGGAAGAATATCAGAGGCTGTCATATCTATAGGTGGTGGGTAAGGTATAACAATCTCTCCAGATACTTGCCGCCAACATCTGTCCCCAAGGTACCATGCAGTGACTGACCCTATAAGTATCATTCGCCGCCGAAAGAAACCTTGCTCTATGACACATATATGATAGTCTACGGTACTCAGTGTTCTCTGGAACATCTGGAATATCCGCATAAGGGGTCTGAAAGATGAAGGACTCGGCCCAGGGTTGCCACTCAATTCGACTAGCTCCTAAAAGCTCAATCTGCTGACGAGTGTTATGAATATTATGCGATAGGTCCCCATCCCCTCTGCCTACGATGAAGCCCCCATGCTTGAATACGTGAATTAAGTCATGAGTCTCATCCTCTTCCAACCTCTTCAACACAGATGCATCACACGAAAATGTTCGTTACCACCAATATTGTCATCAATAGATAAAATACAATATCAATATATATATAAACATGTCAACATTAATAATTAGATAAATAAATGAAATGAAACAATAACTTAATAAATAAGACTTACGGTATAATCCAAACAAAGCCGCATAAATTGCCTTTAGCGGCTTTTCGCCTCAACTCATGAGGTCTAGCCAGGTAAAGGTATGCCAAGATGGATTGACCCCACCATAATCCCACATCCTCTCTACGCCCCGAGACAAATACCATCCACCCGATCACGAAATAACTATCAAAGATATCCAAATAATACCGCACCAACAAAGTAGAAGAGGAAGGCACGTACATACTCGTGGATCGACTCCTCACCAATATGATAGTCTTTCGGCTTCTCCTTGAGTCTATTCAAATATCTCAAGTAAACCAACTCATATTTATAGCTCCTCCCTTAAACCTGCTCAAATTTAATAATCTCAAAACTCGTCTTGCTCATCATCTTCAACCAAATCAAAACCTTCAAAGAAACTCATCGCCGTGGTAAAAACCTCTAAAGTTTCATCAAAGGAACGCATCTCCATAACCAATTGGGATACCCGTGGAGCATTGTGAAATCAAGAGGGGTAATCCCAAGCTCACCCCTTGGGAAATGGAATGTGTGGGTAGTTTGCCACCACCGCTCAACTATCCCAAACAACAACGCCTGATCATTTTGTACCAAATTAGAATTCAAAAAACTCCCAAATGGTGTGGCGGATATAATATCGGTAACCGTGACAAAATTAGGATCCGTTTTTGATTTCATACAACGCCACCACGACACAACATTTGAAAGTGCACAACGCACTTTCCATAAATGTACTTCCTACATTCAACAAACACGCAATACGATATAATTACAACTATTTTTTTTAAAAATAATGCGACAAATTCAAACTAATTACACAACAACAAACTTGATATAAACTAACATAAATAATAATAATTAACATAAAAAAAAATCAAAAACTTACTTGAGACTCCGCCACTCGATTTGCTACGTGTCGGACCGATATTGATGCTAATGGTGGGTGTTCCTCGATTTCATTAACGCTGGGTGGAAAATTAAACCCAAGTTCAATTTCGTCCTCCTCCCACATTACTGCGTTCTCGACGATCGATCCTTTTGCCCCTTTTTTGGAAATTTTAACATTTCCAAACCATCGGAATGCTCTTCATGTGGGTGAGGTTGGTGGGGATGGGTTGGGGGTGGAGAAGTCATTATGAATGGAAATTTGTGTTAAAAGGTTGTTAATGGAGGCTACAAAATCGAATTTTGGCTGGAAATGAAGTGAAAATGGAGCCTCGCTTCGGCGTCGTTGATATTGAGCCATCGACGGGATGTACATCCCGTCCTCGTTATAAAATATCGACGGGATGTTACATTCCGCCTCAGTATCAAAACCTCCGGACGAATCCAACATCCCGTCCGAAATATTTTTATCACCTCTGATTGCAATAACTTCACCTTGTTTTTCACCGGGTTGGTGAAAGGGGTGAAAAGTGATGAGGTGGCGGTGATAGAGGGGGAAAACTATCACCGCATTGCAAATGCTCTAAGTGGTGTTAGCTTTTTTCATTATGGCTTCGGGTCACAAAATCAGAATCCTTTGGATTGGGCCTCTCTGTTCTCTAATAATGACAAAATTTTCAAGTGGTGGTCGAACTTGGTGGATTGAGGCCGACCTAGATCTTGATATTGTGGGCGTACCTAATGATGTTTTAGAAGAATGAATAGAGAAATGATATTGTGGACAAAAAGGAATGAGCTTTATAGGAAGCAGGTTAGGATGAGGCTACACAAAAGAATTTGAGATTGATTATGCTATGATTTGTGTCCGTGCACGCGCCCCATTACCGCTAAGTACCCGGATATTCTCGAAGTTTCAATCTTAGAAATGATAATGTAGTAGTGGTTGGTGTAGAATACATGCGGCTGCCTACAATGTGTAGACTATGCAACAAACTTGGTCAGAAAGAAGTAAAATGCCTGATGAAGGAGGTAAATGAGTAAATCAACCTATTTGTTATGAATTTATGAGTGCGGAAACAACGTTATCCACAACAAACGGATCAATCATACACAAAGATCGATCCTTCACACTAGACAAGACTTCAACACCCTCCAAATACTATCCCAACGCTTCTCATTAATCTTACAATTTAACAAGCATATAAAGTAAATATAATAATACAAAAGAGAACCAACCACAAGACAAGGATATATCGTGGTTCGCCAATTTGCCTACTTCCACACTGGCGAGATCCAAGCTTTACTAGATGTCCAGAGTAACAGATTATAAGAGCTCTCAATTCACTCACAAAGAATGAACACTCAACTCACTAAGAATTTCTCTTTTACAATCTCTCTCTTTCTCTCTTTTTTAGATTAGGTTTCTACAGAAAAACCTATATTTATACTATTTCGTAAAAAATTCAAACAAAGGAATTTCGTGGTCGAATAGGTAGAATTAAACGCCATTCATCGGAGGCGCGCGCTTTAAAACACTGAGGTAGAGCTGGTCGCCTCCCCATCCGAGGCGCGGTTCAAAAACATAAAAAGAAAAAAATTCCCTTTTTCTCTACATTCTCCACCTCGGTGAGGTTTTAACACATAAAATCGAGCCGAACACATCCATCTAGAACTCGCAGTCCATCCAGAACTTGCTCACGAAGAGCCACCCACAGAGAGTGTCATGCTCACAAAGAGCCACCCACAAAGAGTGTCTTGCTCACGAAGAGCCACCCACAAAGAGTCATGCCCACGAAGAGCACGTCATGCCCACAAAGGGCCACCCACAAAGAGTGTCTTGCTCACAAAGAGCCACCCACAAAGAGTGTCATGCTCACAAAGAGCCACCCATAAAGAGTGTCTTGCTCACAAAGAGCTATCTTCACAGAGAGTCATGCTCACAAAGAGCAATCACGCCCACAAAGGGCCATGCCTACAAAAGGCATCAATCAACAATGCATGAGCCTCCACCATTTGTAGAGTACCTCCAACCAATGTTGGAACTCAACTTCATAGAGAACCTTCTACAACCCAAAACCCTTTTGCCCTTAGGCAATGAAACAAATTCCCAAGTACAAAACTTGTCACGAGCCTCCACTATTTCTGCATATCTACCGACCAATCTCTGTAATGAGCATCTCTAACAGCTTCCTTGAAGCTATCTGGCTCATCATCTTCAATATTCAGTGCGTAGGCAACCGAGTCCGGTTGACCATAATGCTTCACTGGCTTATCATGCCCGTACTTCATAACTTGTTTCACACTTCTCTTTGGCTTTGATCTAGCCAAAGCTTGCTGCTCATGTTGTCGTAACTCTACTTCTTGTTGAATAGTTCTTTCACTAAGAACCTCACTCTCTTTAGCATCCTCAGACGCTTCTATCTCAATCACTTGAGATTTTTATAGAATCACCACTATTTCCAAATTTTCTCCCCGCTAAAATGTAGCACCAAAGTCTCATCAAAGGTAACCTCACTCATCCCGACCCAGAACTTGTGGTTCTCTAGACACCACAATCCAGATCCCTTTCCTCCCCCTTTGCATAGCCCAAGAATATTGCTTTCTTAGCTTTAGAATCAAGTTTACTATCATTCATGTGGTAGTAAGCACTAGATCCAAACACTCGCAAAGTACCATAATCAGCTGGTTTCCCTGTCCACACCTCATAAGGTGTTTTGCAGTCTATCGCCGGAACCGGTGATCTATTATACAAGTAACACGCCATGGCCACTGCATCTGCCCAGAACTCTTTGCCAAGATTGGCATTGGAAAGCAAACACCTAGCTTTCTCAAGCAACGTGCGATTCATTCTCTCTGCTAACCCATTCTGCTGTGGCGTGCCTCATCTCTTTGCAGCGATTAATGCCGGCAATTCCCTCGCTGCGCACAAAAAACTCTTGGAAAGGCCTATAGGTATACTTCAATTACCATTGTCGGACCGTAGAGTCTTCACCTTCCTATCCGTGATTCTTCTCAACCCTTGCCTTCCACTTCTTAAATGTCTCAAAACTTCATCCTTAGACTTCAAGATATATACCCACACATATAAGCGTGTATAATCATCGATGAAAGAGACATAATACCGGGTTACCTCCCCTTAGAAGCCACTCTAGAAGGTCCCCAAACATCCGTATGCACATAATCTAGGATGCCTCTCGCCTTGTGCTTGCTTGTACCGAACTTGACTCGCGACCGCTTGCCATAGACACAATGCTTTCAGAGAATTTCATACTTGGTTTATCCAAGTCTTTCAAGAGCTCTCCTTGCACAACTCGGACAATCCCTTTTTGGCTCATATGCCCAAGGCGATATGCCACAATTTTGTGCACTCAGAATCATCACTACATGTACCCACTGCTACATCACCTATCACTGTACTACCCAACAAAGTATACAAGTTTCCATTTCTTTGACCCTTCATAATGACTAAAAAACCACTAAGAATCTTTAGGACTCCACCATTTCCCACAAAATTGTGGCCTTTGGAATCCAAGGTACCAAGAGAAATAAGGTTCTTCTTTACACTACTACAGAATGACACTTATACTACTGTTTTTAAGTGTGGTATAAATATATTTATCACTGTTATACAACCGTGACAATAGGTGGTGTGGTATATAATAATAGCAAAACTGTAGTATATATGTTTAACGGATACCACGGTTTTTCAAAGAACCGTGGTTTGTATGCCCATTATATACCACGGTTGTCAACAAAACCATGGCATATAAGCTATTGAAACCATGGTTTATATTAGTGTATGTGTTGTAATACCGTGGTATATAGTTATACTAAACACTACGATTTATGCCAAACCGTGGTATATATATATATATATATATATATAATAATAATGCTAGTAATGATCTTCCACTTAAAAACCGAACCTGCATAACAAAATTTACACAGCCTGCCTACATACAACATTTCCATCTTCCCAACAAATTCCAAAATGTACAATAAATTATCAAACATTGCAAAAAAAGATAATAATAAAAAAAAAAAAACTTCCATTAATTTTTTGAGTGCACTAAGAAAACAAACTTCAAGTTCCTTTTCATAAATTAAAAATGTAAGACTCATAAATTAAACTGGAGGGATCCGAACATAGCTAAAACTCATCCTCATTCGCTTCCGACTGAAACACCCCATTTTCCTAGATGAACTGAATTATTATTATTATTATTATTATTATTATTATTATTATTATTATTCAAGATACAACTAGCCCTAGCCAGCACCGGTTGCTATATGAACTAGCCAAGAGCCCAAGATACAACTCTTTTAAAAAACAGTTCATTCCATAAAATACACAATCACACCATCAATCCCATTCAAGAATAAAACATTCATTCCATCACTCAAAATTATCAAGTCACTTGTAAACACCAAGTACTTCAATTTTCCAAGCGAAAAGTACAATACAAATCACTCGTAAATACCAAGTACTTCAATTTTCCAAACGAAAAAGTACATTACATTATGCTTACAACTAGCTAGAAAAAAAAGTCTTATTATTAGAAAGTGTCCAAGTGGCAATATCGACCACCTCTATCCTTCAAGGTCGGCAACAAACAAATGTCACGTGCATTACCTCTTTCATTTAACAAAAGAATTTAAATAGACTTTTACCTTAAAATGTAACGAGATATATACAACAATAGATTCACTTATACTAATTAAAACTAAGTGACATAGTTTCTAGTCTACCAAATTAGTAACATAGCAAGAAGGTAATCATGCCACTAGGATATCAAAGAAGCTATAGGCTATTACTATTTGATAACACAACACTAATACACCATCGTAAAACCACTTATGGGAGCCTCTTTAGCCCTAGAAGCTATATGAATAACAAGGTGACATATATACAACTAAACGGGTACTGCCTCTACCTTCTAGTAATGTGTGAACAACTATTAAGGATAAATTCCAACCATTAAAGATATATACATCCTTAAGTGACAAAAAAGTAATGCGTGAACAACCATTAAGAATAAATTTCACACTGCCAAACATATTTAACACAACAACAACAGCAACAACAAATTGTTAGCTATTCTAGACACGGCCACTAAATGAAATGGAAATCTCCTTCTCTGTTAAATACTTGCTACTTGATTCACAAGCTTATTAATATCGCAAACTGAACAATACTAGTCCTAACACCGCAAAAAGACAAAAAATGATAATTCAACAAATTACTTGCACCTCAGAATCTATAACCATTATTACTGGATGTCTTTCAATGAATTCAGCTTCAAGTTCATAAGTTGCTTCTGATATCAGTCGAAAAAAGTATTTAATCTTTGAAGCATTTAAAGATACAAAATCATATATATACATTTAAAGCAGGCGTGTAACACTTAACTCAAGTCTAACTTTTAATTTAAAAATATACGGAAAATTATCATATATATACATACGCATACTGACGATAATAGAACAAAAAAATGTGTATAGAT
Organism: Coptis chinensis; assembly: GCF_015680905.1. NCBI lineage: Eukaryota > Viridiplantae > Streptophyta > Magnoliopsida > Ranunculales > Ranunculaceae > Coptis > Coptis chinensis. Next base: position 115,581,702 of record NC_141458.1, on the reverse strand, counting down.
TGAATGCTCAAGGCATGTGTAGTTGCAGGTTTTAGTCAAGTAGATAACAGTATAACGTAAGGGAAACTACAAGACCATAACTTTCTTCTTCATTGTTTTCCTCCCCTTCTCGAAGGACCAAGTTTAATAGGTTGGAAAACCCTATCTAATTTCCATTTTATGCAATTATGCAATGAAGATGGTGATTAGTGAAGTACAAAGCGCCTATTGAAAAGAAGGTATAAAAAAATGGTATGTTCTATTTTTGTTTTTCTTTCTATTGGGAAGAGTTTGATTTTGGAGAAGGTGAATTGGTAGAATATATATGAACTCGTAGAGGAAACAAAAGATACAAGCTCATAATGATAGGTAACCCAACAAGCACACTCATCGGTCCAAGTGGTAAAACCTTGAGTAGACAAAAAAAGGAATTACATCACTTGGAATACCGGTTTGCTTCTTGGTTCAACAGGGTAAGAAGAGTATTAAATTAGCTTAAAAATGACTAGAATATACAGATGACGACATGGGTAACATAGCATGAAGTGAAAATTTTAGCGCACTGTACCTAGTGTACAATTGCACAAATTTCTTAAGGTACCATATTCTCTTGGATAAACAAGATTCCGCATCCGACCGATCAACATCATTCCCCTTGGCCACCCCTCCTCCAGGCAAGATGCTTTCAAGAATAGTCTCCCTTACAAACCCGAAAGGAAAAAAAACAACGTCCAGAAATTCTCTCAAGAATGTAAGCAAGAACAGATAAAAGGATAACTAGATTACAAAAATGCCATAAGATGACTTTTAGTTTGGATCAGATGTATAGAGCATTACCACAAGAATGACTGACAAAGGACAAGTAATACATGAATGCCTTGAGCAATTCGTTTTCTTGATAAATGTGACAGATACACTTACCTTGCTAGTTTGTCTCGGGAGGATTGCAAGATATAGATCACAAGAATGAAAGATAGCACAAGTCCCGTTTCACATGCAAAAACGAAACTTATTCAAAGATTTGTTCACGAAAGCCTAACTCTACTCCTATTGATGCACAGCCCGCTCCATCCCCGATTGTTTGTAGCTAAAAGGAAGCTTATATCACAAGAGTTAATCACCAAATTCCACTAATTCCAGTTTCTTGGAAACATCAATCCTGATTCTTAAATTGCCGTGAGAGTAGCAGAGGTATCACATATGTACTATAGTTTCAAAATGTCCATTTTCCTCAATAACTTGCTTTCTTTCTTTGCTATATAGAAAATACAATTATTAATAAGTTGATAAGCATGACACGCCTTTTACCGATCCAAAAAATACATAAAATCCAAAGAAGAACATCTATCTCGAGATCGCCCTCGCCTGTAATATTTGCCAAACCATCAACTTTGGAGAATGGAAATATAACACCATATTAACACCATAACAAGGCATGGCATGAAACACGATCGCCTAACTTCTAAAATGCTGAGAATCAACTACTACTTAGAGAGAATACATAATGTATTTGGCTATTTGCAAAGCTAAAGGCATGTAATCGATATACTAACCATGTATATCGATAAGAACATGTTTTGGCCAATCGCTCGATCCCAAAACTGCTTACGTAAGCCGGGATGTGTTTCAACAACCGCACAATCAACGTAAGGTGAATAAATACTAGATTGATGCATCATAAACGAAGTTGAGAGCTTAAAATTTTATTTGAAGAGAGAGTCAAAATATAGTCGAAAAGTAAAGTACTTCTCCTGCAGTTAGAGTAATGTGAGTCTTGCATGGAAGCAATACAAGATTAATCATCAATAGGATTTCAACATCAAAGCCATTCGACATAATAAACCCACAAATTTACATCTCGAGAGAGAAATACACATAGAAGCGTTACTTAATCTAGAGATGCCCAATCGAAGCATGGTCAATATGGATTGCTATGTGGCTCACATCATAAGAACTTCAGGCACAATGTGCATTCAAGAGCTTGAAGCACTAAGGAGACAGGTGAACACCTTATTGAAGTGATGGGCCATGAAACCTAAAACAATATATGATAATGATGTAAAGACTCGAGGTTAAGTTTAAAATGTGCATTCCGGTCTACCTGTTCCATTTACTCAACCTATGCTAATACGCACTGAACCATCGTCTAAGTAATACTCTAATCGACTGATACCAAGTATATTATCTATAAGATCAATTAAATATGTACCAAAGTATTTTCAAATGGTTATATCGATATGTACCCAAAACACGTGGATACTTTAATGTCTACCAATAAGTTCCTTTGAAAACAAAAAGTCAACCACAAAATGAAAAGCACGAAACCATATTTAGTACTTGGACAAGAAGGAATGATACAAAAGGGATGGAAGGGAAGTATCACATACAGTGGTGGGGCATGTCTATAACTTTAGTCTGGACCCCATGTAAATCACTTCCTGAAAGTACATATACGTAATCTACTCGAGTTTAGTCTTTAGCGTGCACAGGAGGAGGAAAGAAGTATCCCGGCTTTTGTGTCCAAGAAACCCTACATATAACAAAGACACAAGTAATTAAGGAACAAGATTGAATTTGATTTTTCTTTATTCTACCAGATCACCTTAAATATTCAACGAAATATTGGATTTGCTTTGAAGACAAAGAAATGATGGTATGAATGAAATATGGAAATCAGGGAGAACAATTGTATAGTTGTACACATAAACTCCACAGATGGCAACAAGTACATTAAACAAGATTGACATTGAAACTGTGGTCAACCTTCCACCATTTCCTTTGGACTCGTCATTCTAAGGTGTGACTTAAATAATGTAATGGTGTCACATGTTTGAATGCTCATTATATATCATAAGAAAGAACTGGTATGTTAAACAAATGATCTGAGATATCACTGATATGATCTTGGATTACACTAGCGAGGTTGCATCATGTTGTACGAGCTAGGAAGATGACTCTAAATTTGTATCTGTCTAGGTCAAACAGGAAGCACAAAAACAAAAGTCGTTCTATTGGCCTATATTAAAACGACTCCATTTTGTGAGGGGCTCTATGGATTTCACTTGGTCTTCAAGAACAAATTTAATCGTGAGTCACTTCGCTAGGGAAAATAAAACTATAATGTCATCGCTTTTGAAGCTAGAAGATGATACAAATGATTATATATTGAGAAATTGTTGTATTCATGTGCAAGTACATGTCATTGTCGTAACAAAATACTTCTTAAGAGTACTTACGAAAAACCTCCTATGGCCACCCAAGACCTCTGAAGAGAGACATCCCAAATATAGCAATTCCATTTGCAGCTCCTCTTTGCTTCTCGGTCCTATTCAGATGGTAATAAATGCCAATCATTCTAGTGAAAATGGCACAAACAAGCCAATAGATATCAATGCAAATATGATAGTGAAAAGTTACCACCGCGATTGTTCGTCAGAGTAACGGATAGTCCAATGGCAATGACTATCCGTTAAAGAGAGAAAAACAATATTAAACGGACCATCATTAAGTTCATTTTTTCTTGTAGGCAAAAAGAAAAGAGAGAAAAATGACCATCATGAAGTTCATACTTACTTTTAAAACATTCATCAAAGATAGATGCACAGTTCAAAGAAAATTAAAAAGTGAACCCGGATAACATAGCTATGAAGGGGTAACTTTGCAACACCGTACAGATAAAAACCTACACGATAACATAAAGGGAGCACATTCAATCAATAATCTGAGCTGAATCTTAAAGATAAACTTTAAACCATGGAAAATCTTGACACCTACCACACAAGCAGTACATGAAACCATGATCGACCGAAATTCTCTCTATCAATGGATATAGAAAAGTTTGAAAGACTAAAAGGCCCCCACCTATACTTGAATAAGTTAGTAATTTAATCCCAAGAACAAACAAAGTCATTAAACTACTTCACAAAGATTATATGTACATATACAAAGTAAAGTTGGTGAATTTCTTTTAATACTCCTAGATCACTTAACCGCTAACATTGCATTTCTAACAAGACAAATTTGATTTTCCAAGAGGAGTTGAAGGAAAAGATTTGACTTCGAGTATCCGTATACATATAATATATTATTGCAAGTAAGCATTATAGATACTATTCACAAAGAAATTTTTGAAGCAATACTTTATCTAATTGAGTAAATAGGTTCGAAAAAGAGGTTGGAGAATTTTTCTAATTTCGAAGCACTTCTAATTATAAGTTATAAGAATTAAAACTATGATGATAAGTATCCAACTTACCGAGATTGTGAGAACAACGCCAACCTTATTAGTCGAAAAACCTAATCCAAAGGTTTTCGAACCGACGACCCATAGAGAAAAATACCGTGAAAGAAAGTTCAAGCTTCAGGTTATACATAGTAATTAGGAGACATTTTACACCCTCGAAAATATCCAACTCAAGAACATTCGTGATAAGCTCACTTGATGAAGTACTAGAATTGAGATTGACTGAAATGAAAGTAGAAAGAAAAAGAAAAAGAAAGACCCCATCCGCTCCCGAAGTGGCAAAATGTGTTCATCCCTTTTCCCCTTTGTTTTGTTTACTCTTTTCCGTGTAATTGACCAGTTGACCTAATGAGCGAGGTGAAAAAATCCCACTAAAATTTTCGCTTTTTTTTTTTTTTTTAATTGGTCTCAAATTTTCTAATTAGATTTTAACATTAGTCACGCTTTGTGCATCCGTTAGTTAATATCTCTATAAACGTTACAAAATAATTCCGTAATTTACTAATGGTTAAGTAATTATGTAACGGAACACTAACTGTTATTAACTTACTAACGGATGTATATGTGTTACAAATGAGAAATTACAATTGTTAGAAAATCCTTGTTATGGTGTAGTGAAAAAAAAAGCTGCTATGGTGTAGTGACGGTAGGTTTTCTCAACATTGGGGAATCCTAAGAGTCGTAGAACCGGTAGAAGTTGTAGGGAGAGACCGAGAGAATAGTGGGAATCCAATTTGAATGAGTTTCAGATCAGATCTATTTTTTTTTTTTCGCAGATTTGACTATTTGGTATAAAGTCATAAACCACGGTAGAAAGTGGAAAATTTATATACCAATCGCTTTATGTTTAAGGTAGTGGGGATGTGGAGTACTCTCATGCTGAAAAAAAAACTAACCATGGTATATGGCCCAACTTATCCCACGGTTTTCATGTAACTGTGGCATATACTAGTAAACCAATGACCAAAGAAATTTCCGCCGTGGTATATAAGTATTTCCCACGGTTTTTGGAAGAACCGTGGTATAAATGTTCTTATTGACCGTGGTATATGTGTCATTCTGTAGTAGTGTTAACTCAGGAACATGCCTCACATCGGTTAAAGTCCTCACTACACCATCATGCATCTTGACCCATATAGTTCCAATCCCAACCGTCTTACAAGCAACGTCATTGCCCATCAAAACGGAACCTCCACTCAAGTTCTCATAGGTAGCAAACCACTTCCTATTTAGACACATGTGATAGGAACACCCGGAATCAAGAATCCACATATCGGTCATGTGGTCATCTTGTGTAGACACTGAAAGACTTACATCATCCCCATCGAAGCCAGATCCTCATTCTCAAACTTACCACTCATCTTGTTACTTTTTTTCGGGCTAGAGCAATCACATAGATAATGCCCCTTTTTTTGCAATTGTAGCAGACTGACATGTTTTAAAGGCTTCTTCAACTACCCTTCCACTTGCTTGTGGAAGTCATCTCATTCGACATCGCCCTCGCCATCTTTTCTTTTGCTTCTTTATCAAACTTCTCTACTTTAAATCTAGCATTTGACATCTTGGGAGCCCCTTTTTCAAGTCACACAATAACCCAAAAAAAATCTCACTCAGGAATTTTATCGAACACCTTGTCTACATAAATTTCGAGCACTATGGTTCTTTACCAAAACTCAAAATCCTAGGTCGTATACCTCGCTCCGATACCAATTGTTATGAATTTATGAGTGCGGAAACAACATTACCCACAACAAACGGATCAATCCTATACAAAGATCGATCATTCACACTAGACAAGACTTCAACACCCTCAAAATACTATCCTAACGCTTCTCATTAATCTTACAATTTAACAAGCATATAAAGTAAAGATAATAATGCAAAAGAGAACCAACCACAAGACAAGAATATATCGTGGTTCGCAATTTGCCTACTTCTTTGGCGAGATCCAAGCTTTACTAGATGTCCGTAGTAACATTTAAAGAGCTCTCAATTCACTCACAAAGAATGAACACTCAACTCACTAAGAATTTCTCTCTTACAATCTCTCTCTTTCTCTCTTTTTGGTTAGATTAGGTTTCTACAGAAAAAACCTATATTTATACTATTTCAGAAAAAATTCCGAAACAGTGAATTTTGTGCTGAAATAGGTAGAGCGCGGGTCGCGCCCATCGGAGGCGCAGATGCGCTCAAAACACTTGAGGTAGAGCGCGGGTCGCCCCCATATGAGGCGCAGGTGCGCTCAAAACAGAAAAAAAAAATCCTTTTTCTCTACACTATTAATGAAGGTGCAAGACAACCTACTGGGGAAACTTGACAAGAAGCACTAGTGCACTACCAACTATTGCTGAGGCAAATAGGGATGTGAGAGCAAATGCATATGTAGTAAGAAGTACTACTGAAGGAGAAGTGACAAGAGCTAATGAAGTGGTTACATATATGTTACTGAAGGAATTCAAGATAAAGAGGCACCAAAAGAAGTTCTACGAACATCACAAGCTTTAGTTATTTACTCTGAGGACAGGACAATGCAAGAGAGGACTGATGAAGTACGTCAAAGTCAGATTGTTATGACAGATGCGCTAGTGGCTACAGATGAAATTCTTCAAAACTGTGAGACAAGTCAGGGAAATTTTTGCATTATGCTACCCACTGTTGGGCAGAATAGTCTTAATATGGGTGAGCAAAGGGATTCAGAAACATAGCTGAACACTTTATTTGAATACTGATGAAACACCATCAAGGGGTCAGAAAGAGGGAGTAACAGTGGCAAGTACGCCTGTGAACACACAGGAAAGCAACAACACCTAGTTCAACTAGGAAAGGACAAGTGTATGACTCAGGGAACAGTACCAGCAAGAATAAGACTGTAATATGTCGAGAGGAAAAAAAATCAGTTCGCAGTGTTAGCTGATAACAATGATGAGTTGGCCTGGACGATGATATCTCTGAAAAGGAAGAAGAACTCTTTTCAGACCAGGAAATGGAGGAGCCTCAAGAAGCAAGTATAACATTGAGGAGTGGAAGAACTAGAAGTCAGGCAATTGCAACAACCACCAGTTCTAATACTTCAGCTAGTTCAATGCCTGCAAAAGCCAAAACAAGAAACCAGAGGAGAACATCCGAGGAGATTAATTCCAAAATAGTGGAGAGAAAAGGTAGGGGTAAACCTAAAGGAGCTAGCAACAAACAACAGTTTAAGCAATGGACCTGAGTCTATGTGTGTGGAATGTTAGAGTGAATCAAATGACAAAAGCTAAGGAAGTCAATAGCTTTAGAGTTAAAAACAAGATTTGTTTAATGATATGGGTTTGCTTGAGACTAAGCTGAGGCAAGGAAATAGTGATAGGATTAGAAGAGTGTGTTGTCCTTCTTGGCAGATGTTACATAATTATTCAAGTGATGTAAGTGGTAGAATTTGGCTTCTATGGGATGAGCTCAGAGTAGATGTCCAAAAAGTAAAAGAGTCAGCACAATACATTCATTGTAAGGTCTCTTACCTACACAATCATTCATCCTTTATGTTTACAGTAGTTTATGCTAGCAATAGTAAGAGAGAAAGATTAGAATTATTGGTGGGACTTATTGCTTTGCAAAATTTTATTGTTGGCCCTTGGACTTCAATGTGAGACTTCAATATTCCCATGAGAGAATTGGAGATGAGCTAGTACACCCCAGGAAAACTGCTCCTTTGCAAACTTCATTGCTCGTACCAGTTTGTCAGACCTCAAAGCTACAGGGTGCTTCTTCTCTTGGACAAACTTTGGTGAGGTGGTGCGAAAGTGGTCTAAAATTGATAGAACTCTTGTTAATCCGGCATGGCTTGCTGCTTTTAACAATTATATAGTTGAGTTTCACACGCAAGGGATCTTAGATCACTCACCTATGGTCATGAGTCTTTATGAGAATGAAAAAGGATATTATCCTTTTAGTTGGGCTAGAATACATCTTTTTGACTTACAGAAGAGATTAGAGGCAGCAAGAGAGAACCTGAGCTTCAAAGATGTCTAAGCTACAAACAAGACCACTAGATCCAATTCTGTGCAGTAAGGAGAGGGAGGCTGAATGCGAGGGGATGCAATTTGGGGATAGATGTAATACATATTTCCACAATGCAATCAAAGAAAAAAAAAAAAAAATGAATAGGAATCTCATTTGGTCAGTGGAGGACATGAATGGCACTAGATGTCAAGGCCAGCAGCAGGTCTCTCGAGCTTTTATTGACTACTACCAAGATCTGTTGGGGGTACGTCTGATGCTAGGTGTGACCAAAACCAGTTGGAAGAGTTGGAAATCAGAAAAAGAAGTGAGTACAACTAAGGTGGCTAGGCCTGTTGAGGATATCACTTCTGAGGAAATTCAAGTGGCATTATTCTCCATGAATGAAAGGAAATCTCTTGGTACAGATGGTTACAATGTTTTCTTCTTTAAGAAAACTTGGTCTATAGTAGGGGGAGACTTTATTAATGCAGTTAAATTTGTGTTTGCAAGCAACCATATCCATAGAGGTACCAATTCCACCTTGTTATGTCTCATTCTGAAGAAGAATAAGGCTTCTAGAATTGATGAATATAGACCAATTGCTTGTTGCAATGTGATCTACAAATGCATGGCTACAGTGATTTGCAACAGAACGAAAAACCTTATGCCTCAGCCTGTTGAAATGAATCAATTTGTTTCTGTGTTGGGCAGAGAAATTCAAGATAATTTGTTGGTTGCTCATGAGTTGTTAAGGGGGTATTAAAGAAAACATGGTACAGCTAGGTGCTCTATCAAGATAGATATCCGAAAAGCATATGATTCAGTAAATTGGGAAGCATTGGAAAGAATTCTGATCATATTTAGATTTCCATATTGTTTCGTTGAGTGGATCAAAATGTGTTACACAACTCCTAGTTACTCCATATTGGTTAATGGCTTTCTGCAAGGCTATTTTAGTGGAACGAAAGGGCTCAAGCAAAGAGATCTTTTATCTCCATATCTTTTTGTTTTGGTCATGGAGATTCTAGGTGGTTCGTTGAAACAAGCGAACTCAGACAAGCAAATCTCTTACCACTCTAAATGTAAGAGAATGAAGATTACTCACTTATGCTTTGCGGATGATGTGCTTCTGCTTTGTAATGAGAACTTACATCTATAGAAGGAGTTAAATAAAGAGGTTCTGGCAGATTTCTCTAAGCCGGGGTTAAAGATTAATGCAAGCAAGACAATTTTACTCACTAGTAGTCTTAACTCATATGCTAGTGTAACTTGTGAAATCCCATTTTTTATTTTGTTTGTATGTGCACTTTTTTTTTTTTTGAAGAGTTTGCTGGGGTTAAGGCAGACCCCCACCTGTTTATTGCACATAGAGAAGCATTACATACCCTCCCTAAGAGTATGGTCATTAGAAGGAGGCACACATAACCTAAGACATCAAACCTAAAACACTTGGGATTTCTCCCTACACTGGCATAACACCACAATCAGAAAGCCTGAGGGACCATCTGCCTTCAATCCACAAACCCCAATCAAAGACAAAGGGAGCATACAAAGACTACAACAGGCATGAAGCCTTCACTCAAATGACATTACACATACCACAAGCAAGTATTCATAGGAATCATCTCATTTGATCTCCTACTTTTTAGCCTTCAATTGCTTTTACTATCTTAGGATGATCTTTCCTAAGATGAAGTTGCGCTTTCTCATAGTCACAGAAAAAACACCCACAAGCACAACACACATATGTGAGTCCCATAGTGTCGTCCCAAAACTCTTTTGTATAATCTTCAAGATACCTCTTTTTGTTTTTGGTTAGTGACTTTACCTTCTTCATCATTGCGAGAGTAGGCTCAATTTCTCCCGAAGAACGTTCTTGGATTCTTTTGCTTCTTTTTGGCTTTACAGTTGACCAATCCTCTGAAGACGTTTCATGCCTCGACCTGTTTTTAGGCAAGTGGTCATTAAACATTTCTTCCTCATAATATGATAGGTCATTCATATCATCTACCTCCTCATTTTCAGCAACTAACCCTTCGTACATATTTCTTTCTCGGCTATTGGGTAGTTGGGGAAGAGAAGTAATCCTATTCTCTTTTTCTGCTTCCCTTACCTTCTTCGTACCATAATTAATTTTATTTTTGTTAATCTGTTTTGATATATGGGCTACCCACATAGGACTAACGCGACCCATAAGTGAAATAGAATTAAAACTTAGAATTCTTCACTGTTCGAGAGAGCTCTCTTTTGTCTTCTTTTTACCAAAGCTGGTATCTATCAGGGGTTGGATTTGGGAGCTATTAGAGAGGGATTTCTCAATGTTTTAGGCTGTCCATATCTATACTATATAAGGTAAGTGATTTCCTACTTACAATTCTTACTTTAGATAAATAATCCTTAATAGAGGTATTCCAAACCAACTAATTTGTTTGACGTGGTAAGGGATGGTTTTGAGTATCTCTACTTATTGTTTAAGATATATTAATATATTTTTTTTATTCTACAGGCTCATTGATATTGTTAATCCACTAATCTTTTATCTGTTTTTGTTGTGTATATTGTTTAGTTTATGTTTAATTTATATTATGACATGACTGAATGTAGAAAATGAGAATTGGACATTGATATTTATTGGTGTGTTGGCATGTGTGATAAAAGACTTAAGGCAGATGACTTAATGGATGGACTTGGTTCTCTTTTCTTGTTGGATCGGATATGATATGGTTAGTGGGAGGTAATTGTGTACCCCTTTGGGGTCGTACCTCTCAAACTTCCAAGGGGGAATCTTGCGAGGCCATAGGGTATTATCTCATTGGAGGGAGTTTAACTGCAAGTGACCCCAGAAAGTTTTGTAATATTTTTAGGAGAGTGTATATTTATTCTTACTCACTTGCGAGGCCATTTGGTGTTACCTCATTGGAGGGAGTTTAACCGCAAGTGTGGTCCTAAAAATATGTAGTAAAAATATATATATGGTAATTTAATTAAGTGTGGGCCGGTTGAATTGTTTTATTTTATTGTGTTGTGATTATTTACTAGAAACTCTGTTATTGTTTTTTTAAGGTTGAGACTATAATCTATTTGCTCCTTATATTTCTTTCATGTATATATATGGAGTGGGTGTTGGCTATTTCTATCGAGATTTTGTTTGTTTGGGGTAAGCCTTGACATTAGGCTATCACTTACACGAGCCTGTGGCTTATGTTTGTTGCTTTATCTTTTTTTCAGAGGAATCTACTATAGATGACGGAGCATCGCGAGTCCAAAAAGTGTAGAAGTTGTAAATTAAGGGATGTCTATAATTCTTTTTGTGTAAATGTGGTTTGGGTTTGTAAACGTTTTGCTAGTCACAATCATGTAATCTATATAAGAATCTATGTAAGACGATGGTTATAACACCCCATGTTTTTATTCTTTGTTTTCCTAATAATAATAATAATAAAGATAATAATGAAAATAGATAATAGATAAAACAGATATAGAATATCCAGCAGTTACGGACGGATAAAAGCCCGTAGGTAAATGGATAAGGGTTGTCCTTGTTTTTCGGGGAGTTTTCTCACGTAGAGTTTTTGGGAAAAAAACACAACGAGGGTTTTAGAAAAAAAATGGGAGTTTTACTGAAGGAAGGAAAGGAAGGTTTTTCCCAGTAGGGGTTGATAATCGAGAGCTTCATGTGAGTAGAGTTTACCTCTCACCACTACTAAAACTATGATTTTCGCCGCTTTTAATATTTACGTATTTTACCGTCGAAAGTGTTTCCGACCGGTTTTGTTATAATTTTAGTTAAATTGATATGTTTAGATTTGATTTGAACCGTTGATCTCTCAAATCGGTTTAAGAACTCGCTGAACTCTAAGTCGCCAATGGCGGGCGCCGCGAGTCCAAAGAACAAGAAATCGCCACTTTTCTTTGTTTCTCTGTTGAACTATTGGAAATTTGTGGATTGATGTCGGGGTTAAGTACTAGAGGTTGGTGGTCGGTGATGGGATGAGCTATTCAAGCTCAGAAGCAGTCGTTAATGGCGCCATCATCTAGTGTGGAAGGAAGGTTCGATCAAATGTGGATGGTCGTTGTTTTGGGTTGTATCTTGAATTGATTGTCGCGAGGGATTAAGTTGTAGATTCGTGGGAGGGTCGTGGAGTCGTGGAAAGCTCCAAGCAGCCATTAATGGCGGCACACCCATTCCTCGATAATAATTCGAACTGCTTTGTTTAATAGATCAGGTTGGTTTATTTAGGATGGATTGTCGCGATATTGGTGGAGTGATGAGGGTCACGAGTGGAGCTCGGAGAAGCCCGTAATGCCACCAAATTTGTAGATCTAGGTTGAGAAGAGTTTTAATTTACTAATATTTGTGGTTTTCGCTTTCATTAAAGTTGTATGGGTTGGTATGGGGATCGAAACCGTGGGGTCAAAATGGGTGGTCGATCGGAATTGGTGGTGGCGGTTTGGTGGTGGTGGTTTTGGAGAAGATGATAATTGCTCATCTTAGTTGGGCCTTGGTCTTGGTTGGTTTTGTTTTGGGCGGCTATTTTGTTTGGTTGGGCGGTTTGTTTTGTTTTGATTGGGGTCCGATTAGGTTCTAAATTGTTGGGCCGTTCTAATATTTGTTTTTTGTTGGGCCGGTTTCATTTGTTTTGATTGGGCGGTTTCAGCTTTAATTTTCGGCCAAATCCAATTATGTTTTGGGCCATTCATATAAGTTTTGAGCCAGCTTAATATTGTTTGGGGCCACCCATTGGACTTAATATAGATCTAATTGGGTCTTTCAACATTTAAACTTTCGGGTTTTAAGGTTTGGGCTTGGCCAGTTGGGTCCGAATCATTACCTTAGTCATGAGCCCATGAACCATGCACATTAACCTTAGCCATGAACCATGGCTATGACCCCGAACCTGTTGAACATGGAAATAACAGTTTGACTTCGACCATGATGGTTGACTTTGACTTTGACCATGGTTGACTTTGACCAGGGTTGACTTTGACCAGTTGACCCAATTTGACCTTTTAACTCGGATTATGATTTGGGTTATTAAGATAGGTATAGGGTTATTAGCATACTTGACTTTAGGCTAAGACCTCTATATATACGAGTGTATGTGTATTAACTACTATGTGATTTTGCAGTATTTTATGATATGCAACGTTATGACACTAAGACATCTCTGAAATTAATAACGCGTAAATCAAAAATACAGGAATCAAGATACTCATTCGTTCTCTAAAATGATATATAAAATAAAGTTCAATAATGCGTAAATAAATTTACCGCACTCTTTTAGAATTCTCCACGCCTCAAGTTTTGGAATTGAATTTTATGACTGTTGATGTCATAGGTTAGATGGGCATTTATTGAATGTGCCATAAATGGCCCGTTAGCGTTATCTATGGGTATTCATTGAATGTGTCATGAATGACCCGGGTATTCATTGAATGTGCCATGAATGACCATATTCTTTGGACTGCCCTAGAAAGGAACTAAGGTATTCGCCTTGCGGGTTAGTTGTATTCCTTGAGTGTACGGGAATGTAGGGTTGGGTATTCCTTGAATGTGACGGGAATGACCTAAGGTATATAGGCACTAAATGGTGAGTGTATAAGAAAATAAATTGATTAATTAATTAGTGATATTAATTTGATTATGCGAGTGTATTTGGGCTTGTATTGGAATACCTATAGGATATCTACACATATTATATAAAATTGCTAACTTTCTTTTGCAGGAGGGTAGGACTTAATAATATTTTTGTGCAGGGACGCGGTCCTACCCTTATACAGCAGTGGATATCGGTAAGTTTTAATTCAATGGTTTATATATTAAAACGAGTTATTATATGGAAGTTAATAAAATGGAAGTCTTGCTTGGGAAGAAATTATGCCGATTAAAATGACGGAACTACCTGTCTTCCAAGCTGTGAATGATTAAGTTATGGGATAATATAAAATGATTGTTTGAATAATTAAAGTATGATAATGGTTTTATGTGGTTAGTCTACTCATACCAGCAAATTCCATTTTGTCAATCCATGTTTGCTTTGTTTTGTAACGGGTGTGTTCTTAGGGAACACAGTGGAAGGCAATGGAACCGCGGTGTGTGATTTGGATTCTCGCCTGGAGCAGTCTGGGAGTTTAGTTTATTAGGTCTGATCTTTTGGAATGATGTAATAACGTAGGTTACATTTTTATATGACATGAGAATACGATGTTGGAAATTGTTATTCTTAAAGTTTGTTTATGTTTGTATTGGGATGGAAGAAAGTTTTTAATAAAGTGATAGTTGAGGAATTTGGAGATTTTTGTTGTTAAGTTGATCATGTTGTGATGTGGGTTTTAGGTTTTGACATGTGTTGTATCCACCCCGTCATAGCCTGGGTTTTTAAACAATTGAACATAGTGATGTTTGAGATATTTATATTTCAAATATTCATTAATTTTAATTGTTAAGAAAATTGGGATGTGACATTTTTGGTATCGGAGCTTAGGTTAGCCTAGATAGTGAAGGTCTAGGTGATCCTCGGATTGTGGTGAATGAGTAGTAGGAGTGTTTATTTATGGTATTTGGTTTGGCTTGTTGTTTTGTGTGTACTTTTATAGTAGAATGTTGGGACATGATTAGGAAAATAAAATACTTGTTTTAACGGTTAATTTCTTATGAAATTTATAATCGAAATTTTTGCATGTTATAGTGTTGTTTTCCTAACGGAGTTTTCTATTTTTAAGTAAGTATTGACTAAAGAAGAAATGGTTATTTTAAAATTTCGTAGTTGAGTAAATTGGAATTATCCAAGGAATAAAGAAACCCTTTTGATAAAGGTTGGATTTGAAATATTTGATATTGTCAAAGTTATGTATATCGTTGGTGTGTGATCCAATATACATAACATCTCTCTGTAGGCATCGTTGGAGTTTGATCCAAAGTGTACATGTACATCGTTGAGTGTGATCCAGTGTGCATACCACACATCGTTGGTGTTTGATCCTATGTGATGGTAGAGAGTTAGTATGCATCGTTGGTGTGTGAACCAGTGTATACTTGCATATCGTTGGTGTGTGGGCCAGTATGCATGCCTCACATTGTAGGTGTTTGATCCTATGTGATGGTGGACATAGTGTAGGCCGTGGATAATATGAATCAGTCTATACGTTTTATATTTTTATTTTCGAACCTGTGGTGTTTGTGAGACACTGAGAGAAATGTTGATATATGTGTAAACACTAAGGTGGTGGATAAAACATATGAGTTTTTAAACAAATAGTTTTGACAGGAAAGATCGTTAAAAAGTAAATTATAATATGTATATTTTTTAAACGCTTTGGATTAGTTGGGAAATACTAAGAGTGGAACTAACTGCCTCGGTGTGAGAGGAACTATATTGCCTTCTTAGTATGATTTAACTTGAAGAATATGGGTTTTGCTAAATTGTGAAATAATGAGTTTACTTAAGTGTTGGCAATTGAAGAAATTAATTACGTTTATTCTTTTGAGTTGTGTATGCTAGTGTATACACGTATTTCTTGGGTTCAATACGTATATCGATACATTTTCAAAGTATGTGATTTGCATATTAGTATGTCTATCTATATGATATTGTATATGTGTATTCCTTTTAAGGTGTGTATACTTGCGTATACACGTATGTCTCATTTTAATTTTTTGACGTACTGTTGTTTGGTTAATCTACACTCTACCTTGAATCTCGGGACGAGATCCTTTTAAGGTGTGTATATTATAACACCCCATGTTTTTATTCTTTGTTTTCCTAATAATAATAATAATAATAAAGATAATAATGAAAATAGATAATAGATAAAACAGATATAGAATATCCAGCAGTTACGGACGGATAAAAGCCCGTAGGTAAATGGATAAGGGTTGTCCTTGTTTTTCGGGGAGTTTTCTCACGTAGAGTTTTTGGGAAAAAAAAAACACAACGAGGGTTTTAGAAAAAAAATGGGAGTTTTACTGAAGGAAGGAAAGGAAGGTTTTTCCTGGTAGCTGGTTGATAATCGGAGAGCGCTACAGGTGAGTAGAGTTTATCTCTCACCACTACTAAAACTATGATTTTCGTCTGTTTAATATTTACGTATTTTACTGTCGAGTGTTTCCGACCAGTTTTGTTATAATTTTTAGTTCTGTCGATATGTTTAGATTTGATTTGAACTGTTGATCTCTGAAATCGGTTTTTGAACCGCTGGAACTCTAAGTCGCCAATGGCGGCGCCGCGAGTCCAGCAAAAAGAAATCGCCACTTTTTTTTGTTTCTCTGTTGAACTATTGGAAATTTGTGGATTGATGTCGGGGTTAAGCAATCGGAGGTTGGTGGTCGGTGATGGGATGAGCTATTCAAGCTCAGAAGCAGTCGCTAATGGCAGCCATCTAGTGTGGAGGAAGGGTTCGATCAAATGTGGATGGTCGTTGTTTTGGGTTGTATCGCGAATTGATTGTCGCGAGGGATTAAGTTGTAGATTCGCGGGGGTCTTGTGGAAAGCTCCAAGCAGCCATTAATGGCGCACGCGCCCATTCCTCGAGAATAATTCGAACCGCTTTGTTTAATGGATTGTGTTGGTTTATTTAGGATGGATTGTCATGATATTGGTGGAGTGATGAGGGCCGAGAGGAGCTCGGAGAAGCCCGTAATGCCACCGAATTTGTAGATCTAGGTTGAGAAGAGTTTTGATTTACTAATATTTGTGGTTTTCGCTTTCATTAAAGTTGTATGGGTTGGTATGGGGATCAAAACCGTAATCAAAATGGGTGGTCGATCGAATTGGTGGTGGCCGGTTTTGGTGGTGGTCATTGAGAAGATGATACTGTTCATCTTAGTTGGGCCTTGGGTCTTGGTTGGTTTTGTTTTGGGCCGGCTATTTTGTTTGGTTGGGTCGGTTTGTTTTGTTTTGATTGGGCCCGATTAGGTTCTAAATTGTTGGGCCAGTTCTAATATTTGTTTTGTTGGGCCAGTTTCATTTGTTTTGATTGGGCCGGTTTCAGTTTAATTTTCGGGCCGAATCCAATTATATTTTGGGCCAATTCTGTATAAGTTTTTGAGCCAGTTTCTAATATTCCTTGGGGCTAGTCCATTGGACTTAATATAGATCTAATTGGGTCTTTCAACATTTAAACTTTCGGGTTTTAAGGTTTGGGCTTGGCCAGTTGGGTCCGAATCATTACCTTAGTCATGAGCCCATGAGCCATGCATATTAACCTTAGCCATGAACCATGGCTATGACCCCGAACCTGTTGAACATGGAAACGACAGTTTGACTTCGACCATTATGGTTGACTTTGACTTTGACCATGGTTGACTTTGACCAGAGTTGACTGTTGACCAGGTTTGACTTTGACCAGTTGACCCAATTTGACCTTTTAACTCGGATTATGATTTGGGTTATTAAGATAGGTCTAGGGCTATTAGCATACTTGACTTTAGGCTAAGACCTCTATATATACGTGTGTATGTGTATTAACTACTATGTGATTTTGCAGTATTTTATGATATGCAACGTTATGACACTAAGACATCTCTGAAATTAATAACGCATAAATCAAAAATACAGGAATCAAGATACTCATTCGTTCTCTAAAATGATATATAAAATAAAGTTCAATAATGCGTAAATAAATTTACCGCACTCTTTTAGAATTCTCCACGCCTCAAGTTTTGGAATTGAGTTTTATGACTGTTTATGTCATAGGTTAGATGGGCATTTATTGAATGTGCCATAAATGGCCCGTTAATAAGTTATCTATGGGTATTCATTGAATGTGTCATGAATGACCCGTATTCATTGAATGTGCCATGAATGACCATATTCTTTGGACCAGCCCTAGAAAGGAACTAAGGTATTCGCCTTGCGGGTTAGTTGTATTCCTTGAGTGTACGGGAATGTAGGGTTGGGTATTCCTTGAATGTGACGGGAATGACCTAAGGTATATAGGCACTAAATGGTGAGTGTATAAGAAAAGAAATTGATTAATTAATTAGTGATATTAATTTGATTATGCGAGTGTATTTGGGCTTGTATTGGAATACCTATAGGATATCTACACATATTATATAAAATTGCTAACTTTCTTTTGCAGGAGGGTAGGACTTAATAATATTTTTGTGCAGGGACGCGGTCCTACCCTTATACAGCAGTGGATATCGGTAAGTTTTAATTCAATGGTTTATATATTAAAATGAGTTATTATATGGAAGTTAATAAAATGGAAGTCTTGTTTGGGAAGAAATTATGCCGGTTAAAATGACGGAACTACCTGTCTTCCAAGCTGTGAATGATTAAGTTATGGGATAATATAAAATGATTGTTTGAATAATTAAAGTATGATAATGGTTTTATGTGGTTAGTCTACTCATACCAGCAAATTCCATTTTGCTGACCCATGTTTGCTTTGTTTTGGCAACGTGGGTGTGTTCTTGGGAACACAGGTGGAAGGCAGTGGTGATAGTAAGACCAAGCCTAGTGTCTCACCTTCAAATCATGGCACGTTGGCTGCTGAGATTCTCCTTCCATAATCTTGTAGTTATCCTGGTATGATAGGATGTATTTCATATATCATATCTCTATTGTGTAGGGAACTGTTGAGTCCTATTATGGAGGAAACTGTTGTAATCCTTATGATAAATAGAGGACACGACCACCTTGGTCTAGTGTGTTTTCGAGTCCATTAACCTTTCTCAATAAACAATCTTTCATGGTATCGGAGCCTTAGTCCAGTGACAAGATTTTTTTTTTCTCTTTAACATCAATCACAATCACAATGGACGCAGGAAACACCTCTTCAACTGGTGTCGTCGTACCCAACCATTCCGGGTTCATGTCAATCAAATTGGACAGGACCAACTATTCTCTTTGGCTTGCTCAGATTGTTCCTGTTTTGAAGAGCAAGACTCTAATGGGTTTTGTTGATGGTACAAAACCATCTCCATCTGAATTCAAATGGGATGCTACAGCGCAGCGATGACCAAGTCGATCCCCCGAGTGTGTGCTTGTTTGGAATCAACGGATCAAATGATCTTGAGTTGGATCAACAGCTCTCTCTCACTCCATCAATGTTATCAACGGTGGCTCATTTGACATCCTCACGTGACACGTGGTTGTCACTAGAAAAGAGGTGTGCTTCACTCACAAAATCGCATTCTCCAACCGAGGAATGATTTGTTTACAACAAAAGGGGAAGCGCCTTTCAATTTCTGATTTTGTGGACAAAATTAATCGACTTTGTCGATAATCTTGCCTTAGCTGGCAAACCTATTGAAGATGATGATCTTGTTACTATTATTATGAACAATGTTGGTTCCACATATGAAGCTACAGTAAGTTCTGCTCAAGCCCGTGACACTCCTATATCCTATGATGATCTTGTGGCATTGCTTCTTAGTGCCGAAATGAGACTTAAGGCACATAACACACCTTCACTTGAAACCAATCCGACTGCAATGTATGCACCTAAATCTCATCAGAACAATACTCGTGGTCGTGGTTCGCCAAATATTCGAGGATCTCACATGAGAGGCAGAGGTCGTGGTCGTGGATTTTATTCAGGCCCATCAAACTATGTACCTCAAGCTAACAATTCTGATCATCTTGTTTTTCAAATATGCAATCGACCAAGACACTCTGCTATAGATTGCTATGAGCGCATGAACAAAGCCTATGAAGGTCGGGTTCCCACTCAGAAGCTCACTGCTATGGCCGCTACTACATCATTCAACAACAATCCAACCACTTGGATTACTGATACTGGTGCATCGAATCATATCACTTCCGATCTAGCTAATCTGGCAATTCATGATGACTATCAAGGCAAGGATCAAGTTGCTGTGGGTAACGGTGCAGGTTTGGCTATAAAACATATTGGTTCAACTAATATATCACATGCTATGTCATCCTATAAAATGAACAATATTTTACATTGCCCTTCTGTTGCTGCTAAC
Organism: Coptis chinensis; assembly: GCF_015680905.1. Lineage (NCBI taxonomy): Eukaryota > Viridiplantae > Streptophyta > Magnoliopsida > Ranunculales > Ranunculaceae > Coptis > Coptis chinensis. The sequence goes on along the minus strand of NC_141458.1, from coordinate 115,561,558 downwards.
CTCCTTTCAGTACATCAATTTACTCGTGACAATAATTGCTTCTTTGTTTTCTTCCCTGATTGTTTCTATGTGAAGGACCTAAAGATGGGGAGGATGCTTTTCCGCGGATAGAATGAAAATGGTCTCTACCCTTTTCACATTCATAATCAAATTTCGAGCAAGTCAGGTCATCCTTTTGCGTTTGTTGGTGTCCGTGTTGGTGCTCAAGTTTGGCATTCTCGTCTAGGCCATCCTGCATCAAACACCTTATCTAGACTTCTGTCAAATAAATGTCTTCCTTTGAAAGGATCAACTTCAATCTCTTTTTGTCATTCATGTCCATTAGGCAAAAGTACTAAATTGCCGTTTAGTTTGTCGAATTCAATAACAAAACTTCCTTTAGAGTTGGTGCATTCAGATGTTTGGTGTTCTCCCACGATGTCTTTTAAAGGGTCGAAGTATTACGTGTTATTTGTCGATGATTTTTCTAGATACTCGTGGATTTTTCCTATGCAATTTAAACATGAAGTCTTTGATATTTTTGTCCGATTTAAGTTGCATGTTGAAAATTTATTCTCGACCAAAATCAAAGCTTTTCAATCATATGGGGGAGGCGAATACACTAAACGTGTTTTTCAAAACTTCTTATCAAATCATGGAATTAGTTTTCGTTCCTCTTGTCCTGACCATCCTGAACAAAATGGATTGGCTGAAAGGAAACATCGACATATAGTTGAAACAGGTCTCACTCTCTTGGCACATGCTCATATGCCAAGCACATATTGGGTTGATGCTTTCAATACTGCATTATACTTAATTAATCGGCTTCCTACTCGTGTTTTGAATAATATCACTCCCTACGAAAAACTTTTTCAGAAAATTGCTGTGTATGACTGACTGTCTTCGAGTCTTTGGATGTGCCTGTTTTCCTTATTTGAGGCCATATAACTCTAATAAGTTACAATTTTGCTCCAAACAATGTGTTTTTCTGGGTTATTCTCTTAACCATCAAGGGTATCGTTGTCTCGATCCAACTACAAATCATGTGTATTTATCACGTCATGTTGTGTTTGACGAAATTTGTTTTCCTTTTAAAGAGATCATTAACATGAAATCCGTGGCGGCAATCTCCCCAGACTCGTTTATACCAATGATACAAATGGTTTCATTGCCTACCAATCATATGCTGACTTCCACCTCCCGTATAGAACCTACTGTCACTTCAATATCTACTCCACAAAATTCTACCTCATCTTCTTTCACTAGCACTGCCGGCCACATGCTAACTGAAATAACTCCACCCTCCAGTAGCACCTATGACCAATTGCCCGTGGAGTCCGTTCCTTCAACCTCCACTACTATTTCACCTTCTACTACTAATCAAACCCCTATATCCCAAGACCATGTCCCACAACATAACCCAATATCTTTACCTCATTCAATGGTTACTAGGAGACAAAATGGAATTTCCAAACCAAATCCCAGATATGATAATGGAATTTCCAAACCCACATTCAAGCCAAATCGCAAATATGCCATGCATGTGATGTATGATTCTAATGTTGAACCAACTTGTTTTAGCCAGGCAGTTAAACATGCAGAGTGGAGACATGCTATGGGAGCTGAATTCAATGCATTGCAACAAAATGGAACTTGGTCACTAGTACATGCTAGTTCGAATATGAACATTTTGCCGAATATGTGGTTGTTTAAGATAAAAAGGAGGTCAAATGGTGATATTGAACGCTACAAGGCTCGGCTAGTAGCAAATGGTTTTCATCAACAAGAAGGCTTTGATTATACAGAGACCTTTAGTCCAGTTGTAAAACACTCGACAATTCGCATTGTCATTGCTCTATCCGTTCATTTCAAATGGCCCATCCGGCAATTGGATGTTCGAATGCATTTCTTCATGGAGATTTATCCGAGGATGTTTACATGCGCCAACCGCCGGTTTTTACTTGATCCAAATTATCCTCATTATGTGTGCAGCTTCATAAGTCGCTTATGGCTTGAAACAAGCCCCTCGCTACCGGGTTTAAGAAATTTTCAGACTATTTAGAAGAACTTGGTTTTCAAGATTCTAAAGCGGATTATTCCTTGTTCACTTTTCATAGAGGTGATTTGATCATGTTTCTTCTCATCTATGTTGATGATATTTTGATCACTGGAAATAGTCGGGCCTCATATTTCCTACTTATTACAAGCTTAGGGTCGACTATTTTTCTATGAAGGACTTGGGTTCTCTTTAATTTCTTTCTTGGAATTGAGGTCGCATAAGATGCTAATGGTTTATATTTGACTCAATCCAAGTATATTATGGACTTGCTTCGCCGTACAAAGTTCCAGGATGTGAAGCCAATTTCTTCTCCTTGTCAAACTGGCAAGAAATTAAGTCTGTATGATGGTGAATCTCTTTCTGATCCGAAAGTGAGTATCGCAGAAGTGGTGGGAGCTCTTCAATATCTGACAATCACTCGTCCGGACATTTCTTTTGCAGTCAACCAAGTATGTCAATTCATGCACCAACCCACCACCACTCATTGGACTGCAGTCAAACGCATTTTGAGGTATCTAAAATATACTCATGATCAAGGTCCGTTTCTATCGATCCGCTCACTTCGCCTAGAAGCATATTCGATGCCGATTATGCAGGGAATCCGGATGATCGCCATTCTACGAGAGGTTATTGCATTTACCTTGGGTATAATCCCATATCATGGAGTGCTAAGAAGCAACGCATCGTTTCTCGCCCAAAGATCGAAGCTAAATATCGCCAATTAGCATACATCGCGGCTGAAATTTCATGGCTTCGGTCCATATTCAAGGATTTGGGTGTTTGTCTTTCAACGCCCATTATTTGGTGTGACAATATCACCGATTTAAGTTAGCATCGAACCCGGTGTTTCACGCCGTACCAAACATTTGAAGTGGACTATCACTATGTTCGTGAGAGAAAGTGATTCGCAAAGAGCTTGATGTTCGCTATCTTTGCATCAAGATCGTCGCAGATGTGTTTACCAAAGGCTTATCCTCCGCTTTCGCTTCAAGAAATCGGCAAACAAGCTTATGGTGCGATCTTGCCCCATTAGCTTATGGGGTGTGATAGTAAGACCAAGCCTAGTGTCTCACCTTCAAATCATGGCACGTTGGCTGTTGAGATTCTCCCTCCATAATCTTGTAGTTATCCTGGTATGATAGGATGTATTTCATATATCATATCTCTATTGTGTAGGGAACTGTTGAGTCCTATTATGGAGGAAACTGTTGTAATCCTTATGATAAATAGAGGACACGACCACCTTGGTCTAGTGTGTTTTCGAGTCCATTAACCTTTCTCAATAAACAATCTTTCAAGTGGAACCGCGGCATGTGATTTGGATTCTCGCCTGGAGCAGTCTGGGAGTTTAGTTTATTAGGTCTGATCTTTTGGAATGATGTAATAACGTAGGTTACATTTTTATATGACATGAGAATACGATGTTGGAAATTGTTATTCTTAAAGTTTGTTTATGTTTGTATTGGGATGGAAGAAAGTTTTTAATAAAGTGATAGTTGAGGAATTTGGAGATTTTTGTTGTTAAGTTGATCATGTTGTGATGTGGGTTTTAGGTTTTGACATGTGTTGTATCCACCCCGTCATAGCCTGGGTTTTTAGACAATTGAACATAGTGATGTTTGAGATATTTATATTTCAAATATTCATTAATTTTAATTGTTAAGAAAATTGGGATGTGACAATGGTGTCTTTTGTTGTTTATAAATGAATATATTTCTTAGGTTATGGTTTTGATTTCATTATATGTACACCGGCATTTGTCAAGACGCTTTTTAAGTGAGTGTTTTCCAGCCTTAATATATCCCTGGAGTGGCCAGCTAGGACGCTTAGGTTATATTGAGTTGGGAGGGTGTTACATAACTCTAGCAAATATACTAAGTGTTATACAAGTCCACCCTCCTATCAAATACTTAGGCCTACCTCTCACAGCATCTAGGTTGGGTCTCAAAGATTGTTTGCCCCTAACTGAGCTTGTAACAGCTAGGATATCAGATTGGAAAAACAGACTATTGTCTTTTATGGGAGATTACAACTGATTCAATCAGTCCTTTCATCTTTTCATAATTACTGGGCAAAACGTTCATTCTCCCTAAGGGTGTGCTGGAGAAGGTATCAAAGTTAACAAATGGATTTTTATGGTCGGGGCCTAGTATGGAAATGAGTACAAAATGGAAGGAGGGTTGAATATTGTTGATTCCAAGGTGTGGAATGTAGCAGCTTATTGTGGGCTCATCTTCATGAATGTAATTAAGGAAGAGACATAATGGTCGAAATGGGTATGGGAATATCAGAAGGTAGACAGTTTTGGACTATGAAGATTCCCAGGGACTGTTCATGGGTGTGGAGGTCAATTTTGAAGAACAAAAAGGAGGCAATGAAGATCACCAGATATATTGTTTCAAATGGAAAAAATACTAGTATTTGGCACCATCCGTGGTGTTCAGCTCAGCTAGCTCATGAGAATACTACAACGAGGCAAATTCTACAACTACCTGATGATGCTAAGGTGTCTGAACTCATTAGTAATGGCCGTTGGAACGGGAGAGTTTATAGTTTACCTGATGGTGAGATTAAAGAGCTTATCTTGGGTACATAGTTTCAAAATTTACTGCAAGATGATATTGTAGTGTGGACTAAAACATCAACTGGGCAATTTACTACAAAATCTGCCCATATGAATCTCAAGAAAATTAGGGAAAAGGTTAGGAGGTATAAGCTGGTTTGGGGGAAACTCACAACCCCGAAGCACTCCTTTGTTACATATGGCAGTTGTTTAGTGGTTGCTTGTCCACTCAGGATAGAGTGATCACAAAAGGAAAATATTGCACCACTCTGGGTGTTGTCTATGTGGGAATGGAAGAGAGAACTCCCCGCACCTATTTTTTGATTGCAACTTTTCAAAGGAAGTATGGGGTGAGATAAAGAGGAATATGGGGATGAGTTCAAATGTGTTGGCGTCAAACCAGGAATGGTATGCACTCATGAGAATAACAAGGACTAATAGGACTGACTCTGAAGTAATAAGAGCTATGGTCTGTGCGGTGGTATATGGCATCTGGAATGAGAGAAATGTTGGAATCTTCATGTGTATTTCAAATACTTGTGTGTTGTTTAGTACCACATTGATGAACCACCACTAGCAAGTGAGGTATTTGAGGTGAACCTCTAGCATAAAGGCGTGCCCTTAGGGTACAAAGGCTTTTGTGTTAGGAGGGAGGACTCACCCAAAACCACACGCGCGCCCGCCCCGCACCGCTTGGGCTGTTTGACTAGTGGGTAGTGGATTATCAATTGCCTAACCGTGCCTCTATATCGACTGAGACAGAAGTTGAAGTCGTGCTACTCCCTACACGAAACAGACAAGTCTTTTACTGCTTCAATCTTCTTCCTATCAGTCTTTTACTGCTTCAATCTTCTTCTGGTGTTAACCATTGAATCCTGTGAGGAAGACGCCACTGTTGCCTTTCTGCACCATTGGAAGGGGCGAAATCTTTCCTTAAAGACAGCCTAATCCGCGCCTTGGTTATTACCTGTTATTCTGTCCTTGTCTTCTATTGTTTTCTTTTATCTGCATACAACAAGAAATAGTTGAAGATTTAAAGGGAAACTACACTCAGCTTTACAGGTTTCTAATGATATTCTGAGGAAGACGAAAATTTACTTGCAGAAGGAACTGAAGGATGTAACTGACTCATCTGAAAGTAGACTCTTGTTGAACCAGCAGTTAGGGATACGGGTAAATCTAGAACCGAGGGTCGTCAGGACACAATGTCAGTGGCAGAAACCACAGATAGCCATGCTAAATCCAGATGGAACTATGCAACCATATTGTTCAGGACATGGTGGAATCATAAGAGACGAGGAAGGAGAAGTACTGCTTATTTATAATTAATGGCGGTACCAAACATAGATCAATTCTGATTCAGGCGATGTTGGGCATTGAAGCAGGTTAATTTGCAAGGAGCTAGAATGATTGGATTAAGACAACTAGAGGCCGGTTAACTCTGACTCGATCACTAAGGTCAGTTAACATAGTTAATGGACTGGAGGCAACTACTTGGTTCTGTCTAAACATTATGGAGGCTATAGCACAAATTAAACCAACTCTCTTTTGAGTATTGAGTTTAAGCACTTTTAGGGAATGTAATAATAGGGCAGCAGATTTTCCAGCGAAAACATGTAGTATGAATGACGTAGGAGTTAACTTTAGTATAGGCCCAGTGCAAGAAAAGCTTAATGTAATAGTTGTAGAAGATGCAAGTGGAGCTGTATACTCGAGATTATAACTAATATATGCAGGTTGGGTCTGCCTAACCCCTAGCTGTTTCGAAAAAAAGAAGAAAAGTTACTAACAAAGTAGACTAAATAAAGATGCATGTATAAACTGTGTCATGTTATCTAAGATCGAACGGCAAATGCGGCACAAGATCCATGAGATAGTCGACTAAAAGTGGTTATATTGTTAGTGCAGCCGTACATTATTTAACTAAAGCTTTATATGACATGCTTAATAAACTCTAGTGCATTGTAGAACTCAGTACAAAAATGGTGATGTATGTACCACTGTACTGGTACCCCTACAAACGACCATCATTGGGTACCACTATAAGAGCCGGCCACTAATGAGGTGGGCTTGCTAGCCCGCTACTGTGGCAGCCCCACTTGTCTACTAATGTGGCATTCGAGCATGCCCTCTATTGAAGCAATGACACTGCCCACTAATATGACACCCAAGTTATATATAGCAGGTCCGGAGATATGGCAAGAGGTTTTTACCATATGAAGCTTTAGGAAAGATTTCATACAAAGAGGGAAATATCTCGTCAAATAAGGAAAGGGTATTTTTAGCAATAAGATTCCTATAAATACCCAACAATCATTTCAAACAAAGAACTACGTGCATTTTTGAGACTTGATTCCGTGAGAACAATTTGGATAATGAGGCAGCCATTGGTGGTACAAGTCTCTTTCACTCTCTATCAACCTCTCCAACAAGATCGTTAGTATGTTTGTGTGAGTTCTCACCCAAACATAATTGGCTCGTCTGTGGTCCTTATTGACGGGCCCTCTTCCACGCTCCTTCTTCCAAGCACCATTAATGGCAAAACTACAAGGTCTCGTGCTTAACAAGAATGCAAGAACACAACAACAACAAGACGAAAATCCGAAATACTAATCAATCGAGGTGATAGAACAACCGGCCGCAACAGATCTGCAAGATCAGCCTTTTCAACTCCCAAAGCCACGACAACCCAGATCTAGACGTCCGACATCTCAGGCTCCAGTAACTCACCTTCAAGATCCAGATGTTACAAATGCAAACGGCGTAGATCCGGATAACATAGAGATAAGAGATGAAGACATGCCGCTAGAAGTACCGCTCGCCGAGGTTGAAGAGAGAAGGAGCATAGCAACTACTTGCGTATAAAATGGACAAAGGGAAGCAAGTACAAAGGGATGACGCCGATCTTTGGCGCACAAATCGGGGCGACAACACCGTTAGATGCAACGTAGTGAAGTTACTCCTCAAGTCATAAGTCTAGAAGCCACAGGTGCACCATTCACGGAACAACAAATCAAAGACATCATCAAGAAAACAATGACTAATGTGGGTGTCACAAAAGCACGATGGAAAGACCTTTGCGATAAAATGAAGATGTCGCCGGAGATTTTCTCTAAAAATACAAAATGCGAGCATCAAAAAGTCGGGAGTTTGCGCTTTGCAAAACCTTACTCCACGATCAAAAGTCGTGGAGTTTGCGTTTGCAAAACCTTACTCCACGCGATCAAAAGTCGTGGAGTTTCGCGCTTGCAAAACCTTACTCCACGCGATCAAAAAGTCGGGGAGTTTGGCGTTTGCAAAACCTTACTCCACGCATCAAAAAAGTCGTGGAGTTTGTGTTTGCAAAACCTTACTCCACGCATCAAAAGTCGCTGAGTTTGGCGCTTTGCAAAACCTTACTCCATGCATCAAAAGTCGTGGAGTTTGGCGCTTTGCAAAACCTTACTCCACGCGATCAAAAAGTCGTGGAGTTTGTGTTTGCAAAACCTTACTCCACGATCACAAAGACGTGGAGTTGGCGCCGCAACACCTTTACTCCACGCATCAAGAAGTCACGGGGCTTGCATAGGCAATATCTTGACACACGCACTGAAAATCGTGGGGTTAGCATTTACAATACCTTACCCCACTCATCACAAATCACATAGCAATCAAAGCTGGAATGACTATATAAATGCAAACCGGTTTATCGGGTCTACCAACAAAATGAAATTTGTTTCCCGGATTTTACATTATCACACCATCACAACCTTCAATTTCAATAATCTTGAGGCAAAGACCCACACCATCAATGAAGGTAGACAAAACTTCACTCTTCCACCGTGAAAACGTATATGTGGTAGGTTTTATATTAACCGGTCTTGAAGGCAATCGCATAACGCCGCAGGAGCTCGGGACACTTGTGTTTTACTTGGCATGCAAGTTTCAAGAAAAAATAATGCAAAAACTCTAAATTGGTGAAAGACTCAAGCATTAGCATGTTAAGACCATTAATCGCCATCCTGGCGACCTATATGAATTATTACAAGAAAAAAAAAAAAAAAAATACTCCAAATTAATATTCAACACTTTCCATACCAATGCTTCCCTTTGTATTTTCTTTCCTCCGAAGGCATGAATGTGTGAGCGAAAAGTTACATGTTGGGAGCAAGACGCTTAGGTGAGTAATGACGAATTACCATACCAATCGAATGTGAGCTTGGTAAATTTATAGAGGACGATCAATAGCGGATGGAAATAGCAAAACGACTTGTTAAAATCCCGATATTTGTGAATAGAATGTAGAGGCATTGACGGGAACCTTTCATATATATTGTCATAGCGACGAAAGCGCAGAAGCTACTCTACTCAAATCCATTTGAGAGGTGGCCAACACACCAAAACAATGAAACTTAAGTTCTAAAGGTCAGGTCCCGATCGCTAAATTCAAATTCAGTCTAACCTTTGAGTCGGTGTCCTTTGAGACCCTTGGAAGGTGCATTCATCTCTTTCTTCTCTAGTGCTTCAAAAAACTCGATGGACTCGCTAACCTTTGCCTTTGTCATTCAAATTGCACATCAAACTTGTTAGCAATTCGACCGACGCCATCATATATTATCGCCTTCGAGCAACTAATTCTAGCAAAGGAAACAAATTCTTGTGGGCTATATTCTCGCCGGACTACTAGTGCTTTGATTTGGGTCTCGGAGGAGATGGCTTCGACAATAAAACATAGAGTCGATCAACCAAGTTGATAAGAACACGATCATCCCATACAATGCGAGAGCTAGAAATGCGTGCATCAAGATATACAATCTTCTTAAGTTAATGATGCCACTCGTGTACTAATTTTGAACCGAGTACAATTCAATGCAGCTACCAATCATATGACACAACTGAATCGACCTACACGCTTTTCCCAAATGGATAGGTCGGGACATAAGCTACTTGATTACGTGACGCGATCCACGATTCTACAAGATGTTTTACTAATTATGATCTTCATTTTCAGAACCACATTTGTATCGGCTATCCCTCGACCTACATCCTTTGTAATCGCAACAAGCGCCGAGGGATGTTGATGCCCGGCGAACCGACCATGACAGCCACAGCCCAAAGTAATCCATGAGATGAGGGGCATGGCCTGTTATTGAATCCACAATAGCCGCCAAGGGAACTGAATTGTGAGACCGGCCGGTTGCCACAAGTAGTGCTTGTTAAAAGAACGCCTTAAGCCCATAGGTAGTCACGGTGAACATTATCAAGAAGACTGAACATGAAGATCAAAACGTATTGGTGTTAAGTGTAAACATCTCGGCAAAATAGAATCTTTCCATTGGAAGGAAAAGCATAATGAACAAAAATGAAAGTCTTTGATTCAAAAAAAAAAAAAAAAACCGTGGGCATCCTCTTATGGTATACTTGTTGCCACCATCAAACTTTTGGAGTTTTTAACCGTCTCCAACCAATCCAAGTCGGAAACTTAGCGTCTCCATAGCCTACTATCTGCAACTCGTGCTGGCAAAGTCTCCGCAATTACCATGAACTTGGTAAGTTTGAGGTTTACATCGCCAGCCTACTTCAAAGAAGATAATCGTCCACTAGCTTTGCAACTTTGAGCAAGGCAGTTTGTGAGGGTGAACAGGGTCGCCGATTCATAGGCGTAAGTATCTTCCACATCGCCTTCACCGCCTTTCCCCGGCCGAGAGAAATTTACTAGAATTCGTGAATGGTGTCAACATCAAACAAAGTTTCAAAGATTGTGGACGGAATGATGGGATCAAAATATCATCTAGAGTAGCAATTTCCAATTGTGGACCAATCCTCCTCTCAAGATCAAGTCCGCAAGAGATCGTGCAATCAAGCATCAACGCGGTTAAGTAGAAGGCCGAAAAGAAAACTAATAGGAATTGCGAAGTTTCTCAACAGGCAACAAGGCGACAAGTGTCTCAACCACAAGTCTCGCTCTTGTTCAATCAGATTCACAACCAAATCAGCCTTTTGTTGGTTAGATGCATTCCATAAGTCGGCTTTCTTCGTTGAGACCTTCGGGCATAATTCGAAGGGATCGCCAACACTCTCGTGATCTAACCCCTCGACATTTCATGGCTACTAGGACTCCACGATACAAATCAATCCTTAGTGCGAGAGATCTTCAATCCACCGGTCTCACACTTTGACCTCGCTTGTTCATTTGCAACCTTCCTGAGTCGCTATATTCTAATCGCGAGAAGCTTGAGGCTATCTGCTCGCACATGCCTTTGAAGCTATTGCATCCGTGCATCCGCTAACTATCTTTAACTCATCAGCAAGAGGGCGAGGTTCTCACACTTTGTTGCAAGACATCCACACACATTTCAAGGCTCTTACGGACAAATAGTATCCGGATATGTCTCACAGACGAGCCAAGGTTGTCCTTTGCATATTCCTCGGTCATTTCAAGGTAATCAGAAACACAACAAAGATTAGCAACATTCAAGGACGTGATCTCAAAGTTTTCACCATACAAAAACTTTAGCCGCAACTAACAAGAGAAATCAGAGAACAAATCATAATGAACATTTCAGAGAAAGCACTATACACAGATGTTCAACAAGAATACAGAGTTTATGGCGCAACATAAGTGTTTTATTCATCTAACATTCCACTTTACATCCAAACAAAAAAGACAAAGAAAAATGAAGTGCAGAAAATTTCAAACCTATCTAACCACTATCTAGTAGACGATTGCAAGAACTACGTATGTTACGCCAAATAGCCATATTTTAAGGCGAAGTATCATAACTATCCCCCAATTCCATAGCACCCTCGCCTACTCCATCTTCAAGCCCAAGGTCTTCTATGGCATCCTCAAAGGCACTTGGGAGCAATATCCCGCAAACCTCTTTCCTCGGGGCAGTCCGTACAACGGTATAATGTTTTGCAAGGCCATTCATAACATCTCGCCGACTTATCACGCCAACGCGTATTCTTCGACACGACCTCAAGCCGAGCTTTTCTCAAAATAGCCAATGAGAGTTTAAGAGTCACTTCAGATAGTGTCTTCTTCTCCTCACGCAGCTCTCTCATAGCCTTCTTACATTCCTTATCTTTCCCTTTTATCGCCTGCACCATCTCCTCCTTTTCACACGACAAGGCTGCCACCTTCTCTCGCAAAAGCATCGTTTCCATCCGGGCTCTAGCACTCTCTCTCACCTTAAACTTTCTCTTGCTCTTTCAGTACATAATCCGCCGTCGGGGATCCCGGCATTGCATGGTTTTCTTTCTCTAACACCGCCATCAGCTTTAGCGAAATTTTCCATGGCCTACAAAAGCGTAGATATATACATATATATACAAGTTGAATAACGATTTCAAAAGGCCATGCTAAGTAATATAGAGAGGCAACATGTATAATGGGATTACCTTTTTGCAACGCCTCGCATCCCAAGGATACACAATTCTGAACTTGCCTCTACCTCTTTCGTGTTACTAGATCCTAATTACGTAGTAAAAGTTGGTCATGCATATACTCCTCGACCATTTCAAGAAAAATCAATGTCCGCGTGAGGGCCTTAACGCCTCTATCACCTCGCATCAAGAAAAACTGCCGAGACAAAAGCTAATGGTTCAACTGAGGTAATATCTCCAACAGGTATGGACACACTCGTCGTTTCAGGAAAAATTCTTTCGTCCATAGCACCATTGGGGGCGGCTGCCTTTTGCTCTATCTCCATAGACTGAGGTTGTCCCCGGATAATTTCAGAGTCTTTTTAAATTACAAGCATATTACTCCCTGTACCTTCATTATTCAAAGGAACAAGAGGCAGCCAACGCCCATCATCTGGAGTACCTTCAGCCCAGGTAGTTTCCTTCACACCAACCTCCACACTCTCATTAGCAACTACAGTTTCTGGTCGGCAAGTCCCGTTAAAGTCTTTGTCCGCTTTGCGCTTACTCCGCCTCTCCATTGAAGCGGTAGATTTGGGGAATACTTCAAGAGCTTTCAATCCTTCAACACGGGCATTGGCAGCTTCATCTATTATTTTTCTCTTCTGCGTTTTCAAGCGAGCTTCTAAAATGGGAGACGCAGTTACAAGGGACCTCTGCTCATTGTCACGCTGCTCATCACCAGCTTGTCGTCGAGCTTCTAGCATGGTTACTTGTTGTCGGGGAGCCCTGTCGTCAAGCGACCCATATGGACACTTGGGAACATCAAGGGCATGTCCACAGCGTTTTTCTTCACTGTAATGGCAGCTACGAACCACTTCATTAGGCCATGACAAGTCCCAGATGTTCTCGTCCCTGTCCATGCTAAAGTAAAATCTGAGATGCTCCAAAGCTTGGCTGCTCACATCAAAGTCCGTGGTACTTGGTCGATCACCTAAAAACAAAAACGTCAGTAACCAGAATATATAGATAATTCACAAGATAGTGATTATGCAGGCGCACAATTCGTGCTTCATACCTATAATCCTATTCGGGACACGGGTTGCATAAGGGTTCCAATTTCCCCGTACTAAGAAACAGTACTTATCCCAGTTTCGGTACCCCTTCGGTAAACCTTTAAACTTCATCTCTGGATACGCCCATTCCACATGAAACATCAGGGACCCATCTTCTTCTGTATAGCGTTGAGGCCGTACCAAGAGCAGTAATTCATCTGCCCCGAAGGGACACCGGTATACAGCATGCATGAAGCATCAGAACCCAAAAGGTGCGTTGATCACATAGAATTTGTGGGTAATGAAAGCTAAGAGGGAATGAATGGAAGCCAGCTGCAGAATAAAATATATATATGCTTAGATCACAAATTGTACAAACGGTATTCTTCATCAGAAAGCCTAGCTTATAACCTTTCTTTTTAATCAGACCCCACTTGGAAAGAGTGACTAGTTTCATTCACAAATCACAACTGAGATCCTTGACTGGCAACAACTTACCTCATAAGAGTTTCTTGTGTGATTGTTTTTCTGTTCACTTTTCCTACCTCTTGGGTGTCTAATACCATGAAGAGATTCACCCACTTGTAAGATGAGGTACCAAGTGAGTATCATTTTTCATTTTTCACTAAATATCTCTAAATTCTAGATCATTGAAAGATCGAACTTTTTGAAGTCTGTTAGCACATATCTATTCCAAATAGGATTCTTCACCTTTTATTCCGAAAGAACCAGTACGTCGTCATACATTATGAAAGGGAATATTGAATTGCAATTCTCGGGACATCCAAGTTGATAGGATTAATGGAATTCATGTTATGACATGTTCCACTCCCTAGAGAACCAAAATAGATAAAGAGAGACCCCTGTGTTATTGTGCCCCTCCATCTGCTTTTGTCTTTTTATTTAAACCTAACAGCTATTACATGTATAGTAGCTTAAAGATATAGACCATGGTCCTGAATTAGTACAATTCATTTTTTCCACCGATTTAGTATATAGTCTAGTAGGTATATATATGCACTCTTTCTCTCCTTGTATTATTCTGGATACATCCCCTATATAATGTCCCCTTGCATTATTTATACCCTCCATGCCGGTGTACGCAAAGCACACTTGTACACTTTTAATTTTCTTTCTAGGACTTGAGTCCCTGACTTCCTGGGATGGGACCATTTTTTGAAGCAAACATGGGAGATACCTTGCGATTGGTGATCGGAATGATGGGTACCTTCTCAATAACTTGTGTGTTAAAACTTAATAGTACATACTCTTCATGAGATAAAACAGAGAATCAAGTTTTAGTCCATTGTCAACCACTGATCTTTGCTTGTTGACTTTAATTTGTCTGCTTGCAGGGAATGCGGCTTCTTTGCTACTTTATGCAGCTCCCATGTACTTTTTTTTGGTTTTTTAGCTCCCATGTACTTGAATACCAAAATTTTCATTTACTTATATATTCTCAGCTATAATAAAATAGTCAATTTTATATATTAATTATTATTTAAATTATTCTTTTGACAGACTAACTTTCAGAAGGATCACAAGGAAGAGAAGTACTGAGGAGTTTACATGTGTCCCTTACATTCTTGCTCTATTGAATTGTCTCCTCTATACTTGGTATGGCTTGCCAGTGGTGAGCCATAATTGGGAGAACTTCCCAGTAGTTACCATTAATGGCATAGGAATTCTTCTCGAGTCCTCCTTCATTCTCACATATCTTTGGTTTGCTTCACCAAGAGGAAAAGTATATATGAACTCTTTTAACATCATCTGGCGTTATTTTATATGTTCATAACCACATCAATGTAAAGCTTATTATTGAAACTCATTTCATGGCATGGGGGCGGGGCAAGTACATACGTAGACATTTTACTTGAGAAAAGATTATACATTTTCATTTTGTTATCCATCTTTCATGCATCACACCATTATAATTTAAACATATATAGTACGTACACTCCATACACTGTCTAGCTAAACATATATACATATTTATGTTCTGATGCATGCAAATTCGAACAAACGTACATCATAGTTATATGTTGATGATCTGACATCCTGAGTTGAATGACTCACTGGATGAGGTAAACTAATTAAACTTGTTATAGAAAAGGGAAAAAGTATACTTCTTTTTAGTTTTGCAGAATTGCTTTAAAGTTTTAACTTTTGACCAAAGACTAAAAAGATAGGAATGATTATACAGTTACAAGTCTTACAATTTTCATTTTTCAATATATAAATAGCTGAATAGCCTAGCTCATTTTAGACATCATGCGCTTTCAAGTCAGGATCATTAACGTCAATACTATAATGGGAGTGCAGAAAAAGGTTTCTTTGATGACAATACCAGTTATCGCGCTTTTCTGCATTATCGTCTTTGTCTCCACATTTGCTTTACACAATCATCGTCAACGAAAGATCTTGGTTGGTAGCATTGGACTTGTTGCCTCTATTGCAATGTATGGCTCTCCGTTGGTGGTTATGGTGAGTGTTCTTCATCAATTATTAGTTAATTGTTTTTCTATCCTTTTCCCATCCTCTAGAAACTGTTATTCAACTTAATACAAGTATACAACAATAGCCTTTAGAAATCATAGATAAATCCAACTTGTTACTGAGAAAATCAAGAAAAGTTGGTGTTTTAGACTGTCTAAGTTAATAATTATTAATTAAGCAATCTTATGTCCAACGTTGAGAGATGAAATCTCCCCAGCATATATTGCAAAATCACATTTTGGCTTTATTCATATCATGCAACCTTTATAATGTTGATATGCCGAGGCTTAGCTCTTAAATTGGAAAAGGGGAATGCAAATTTTTCTTCATAATTCTTGACCACTTTTGTTTATCATAACTACTAAACCACCACCCTGATAATTAGAAAATTAAAACAGGTTGAAAGGAAAGTGATATGCTTGTACTCTGTCAACCATTCTTTAAAGAGCTGAAAAAGATAGGTTGCGAACTTGCGATTTGCAAACTCTCCCCGACATAAGATAAACCCTGGAGATACCCATTAGATGTCCTTTCCCTCACCTATTGGAACATTGAATGTGATTTATAAAGAACCCAACCCAAGCGACGTAAGTTTTGGCTTTTTTTAATTTTTTTTCTATACAAGGATGAAACTTTAGCGGCAAAACAAGCATAAAGTTTAGAAGAAAACTTACTATACAACTCTACATCTTTGCAGAAACAAGTGATACAAACAAAAAGTGTGGAATTCATGCCGTTCTACTTATCTCTCTTCTCATTACTCGCCAGTGCACTTTGGATGTTCTATGGACTACTGGGCCGTGATCTTTTCCTTGCGGTTCGTAAACTTTCGTTTTAAATTTACTTGGGATAGTACAATCAGATTTATGTTCATTGTATCTAAATCACAGTTTTGAGCACTTCTGCAGGCTCCAAACCTTGTAGGTTGTCCCTTGGGCATCTCCCAGATTGTGCTATACTGGATTTATCGCAAAAAGGGGATTATTGGACAAGCCAAAGATGCAGACCTGGAGAAAAATGAAGAGAAACTAAAAGTCCGTGAACCTATCGTCAACTCTGCTATTGAAAAAATCGAACTCCTACCTGCTCCTATGTAACGTGCACAAGGGAAAACCAATTAAATCCAGAGGTCTTACATATTATGAATGCGTTAATGCGGTGCGTATGCAAGTACTTCACTGAGGACCTCTCAAGAGGGAATATGGGGGAATTAAAGTTGATTCCCCTAGTCATATTCCGTAGTCCTTACTAGGAATGTCAGTCTTAATTAAGTCTCTTACTATCATTCTCATATTAAATGTGCTCAATATATACTAATTATTGGTTGTCGAAGCCTTACATTTTATGCTGTAAGGGCGAGAATAGAAATCAACTTTTGAAACATCTTCAACCTTAAACGTGGAAATGAATAGAAGAGTTAAATTCAGTACCTCAGACTAGCAGAGTTTTTAAAACGAGCTTATTTAATGACTGAGATTTGCTTTTACAACTCCTATTTTTCCTGCACAAGAGGTGTGTAAGTCGGCTCAGGGCAAGGGATATGTAATATTGAGTCGATCTGAGTGAAATATCAAAGAGTAAATATATATAGCAATAACAACTTCTCGCACTGGATCATCACAACTCCAAAGTTCGGCTGTAGGCCAGTTTATGTTTCCCAGCCGAGTTGGCTCCCGAGGTTAGATCAGCTCTGTGGTGTAAGTGTGTAACTCAGAGCCCCATTGTTAAAAATGTTTCAGCATTCACGCACGAGCTATATAACCTTTGCCATCAATCTTAGACAGTAAGTCAGTAACAGTAGGAACTAGTGTCCTAGAATGTTCACCGTATAAATTTCATGATTTTCCACAACGTAGAAAAGTCAGTATTTCACGAATGTGATACTTTTGGACGACAAACTGATTACATTACAAAAGTTAGAACTGCTATCAACAGATTAGACTTGGAGAGAAGTATGTGGTTAAGAGAAAAAAAAGTACCTGGTTAAGAGAAAATGTTGTCTTTCAGTTAATACTGCGGATGTTGCGAAATTTGAATAGCTTTTGAATATTCAGTGATCTTTTCCAATTTCCACCCACACCAACAATCTTTTCCTATTGAAGTTCAATATTTCCAGGAACAACCACAACTTTGCTTACATAGAATATCCCTTAGCTTTTCAATGGGGAAAATATTTGTAGCCTGTAAATGCCAGCATCAAGTTTTGTAAATATAGAATACAGATGGGAAGAAAGTTACCTCGTTCCTCTTCCAAAAGTATTAAGAAATCTTTTCAGTCAGACAGAAGCTGTTCTTCATCACTATTTTACGTTTCCATCTTATGCAAGCAGATACCAAAGATGCTCTAATTTCTCAACATGATTGATTAAAATCTGAAACATTTTACCCTGCGTACTATGTAAAACAGCTAGCTACCTCATTCATTCAGAAAGGAGATTTTGAACAGCTATAAATTGGGTCGAAAAACAACACCTCATAACAGGCCACCGCCATTCCACATTTCCTTCATCTTTTTTTCTCAGTAATAAGTTTCAATCTGTCGTCTTCTTTATGCTCGACCATGTTGTTACAAATCAGAACGGACAACAAAACTCTACTGATCTGGGAAAGGAGAAAGATATAACAAAAATAAAAGAGAGCAGGAGAGGGGGAGAGGGGGAGGGGAGAGGCAAATTTTAGTTTTACTAGCCTTCGATATCTAATGACATCAGGACTTTGTTCCTGTTGTTGAATTTGTCATAATCTGGAGTTCTGGACTCCTACTCCTACTACTTTTTTTTTTAAGTTAAAAAGAAGACACTCCCAAAAATTAGAAAGAGCTTCCTACAGAGTTTACATTATCGGATTATCCATACATAGCTGAATCAGAGATATTGTCGTAGCCGGATTCAAACTAAAAAAAAAAGGAGCTCGCCTACCCCTACTTGCTAGTGCGTGAGCTACAAAATTAGAATCCCTACAAATAAAATGAAAAATACAAACATCCAAAAGTGAAGTACAAGCATAAATGCATAAATATCATGTGACTCATACTCCTACTACTACCATAATCTGGAGTTCTGGATTTCTGACCGACCACAGTCTAAACTACACGTGCGACCAATATGGAGGCAAGTCAGCCACTTGTTAAAACTTAAAACTACCCCAAAACCCAAGAACATAGGTACTTGGGTGGCATAGTGCAAGTGTGCAACAATATACACATACACAGCAAGTAGTGCAAGTGGCTATATGCAGATGACCTCATCCTCTTTACTAAGACAAATGTGGTAGAGTCAGGAAATCTCAAGAGAATTCTTGATGGGTATTGTGAGACTTCTGGCCAAAAAGTTAACTTTGAAAAATCCAGTATTTTCTTCAGTAGGAATGTAATTTATAGGCAAAAGTTCAGACTTAAAAGATTCTGGAAAGTTAAGAACTTTGCCCCTAAGGAACTGTATCTTGGTGTGTCAATCATGCTATCAAGAAAGAAGTCGGAGGACTTTGATTACCTGGTAGACAAGATCCAAAATAAGATCAAGGGATGGAGAGCAAAGGTCCCGGCCCCAAGGCAGGACTACTCTCATCCAAGTTGTGGTTCAATCTACCCCTATATGCCATGTCAACCTATGTGCTACAATTCGCCTCTACTTGCACTAAGATTGACAAGGCATGTAGAGACTTCTGGTGGGTAGGAAAGGAACAATCTCAAAGTGTCCACACCATTGGGTGGGAACACATATGTCAGCCCAAAGATGTTGGGGGTTTAGGCCTGAGAAAGGCTAGGGACATGAATGTAGCCATGTTGGCTAAATTGCCATGGAAAGTCAAGCTGAGACCCTACAAATCCCTATGGACTAGGACTCGTTCAAAGATATATGGTAAACACTGGATTTGTGATGTTAAAAAACCCCCAGATAAAGCATCCTACTTCTGGAAAGGGATCCATAGAACTTTTAATGAAATAAGTGGGGGTCTGATTTGGGCTATTGGCAATAGGAACTCTATCTCAAACCTTAAAGGACCTTTTGGGCATGCTCAAGATCGGCAAACCCAAAGACTTATTTGGAGGAATCAGTGGTAGCACCCACCTTGGATTCTGATGTGGTCTCAGATCTGTTTCTGCCAGATAAAAGTGGATGGGATGAGACTAAACTTAGTCTTCATCTTAATCACTTCATCTGCAGAAAGGTTCTGGATATTAAAATAAGACCTGAAGGCAATAGTACAGACAAGATGAAATGGGGACAGGACAGAGGTGGTAACATCACAGTTAAGTCTGTCTACAATTTTCTTAAGCCTAAACAAGAGATGGGACAAAGTTCTAGTTGTAACCACCTCACTCTTAAACATATATGGAAGGCTCCTCTCTCCCGGCCTACATACAAATGTTCCTCCTCGAAGCTTTATATGCGATCCTACCTACCTACGTGATGTCCTAGCAAAGAGAAAAAATAAAGGGGGATTTCTCCCCGCCTTCGCTTCAAAGAGATGGAATCTGCTAACATTTGTTCTTCACCCGTGAATGGGTAAGGACGATGGTTTGGATCTCAGGTTGGGTTGAGAGTGCACAAGGAGCAACAGACTTCCATAAGAGAGAGGCTAGACCTCTTCTTGGCTTGGTGTTGTAGCCCTGATGATGAGCTTAGGCTGGCTGGAACCCACATAGTTATCCTGATTCAAAAGATTTGGCAAGCCAGGAATTACTTGAAATTTGAGAATAGAAAGGCTAACTGTGGAAAGGTCGGGTCGAGAAAGTTGCATCTTTGGCAGAGAAGTGTTATCTGGCATATAGTGAAGAATATCCTCACTCTAACCCTATTGCAGTTTATGATGAAATAAATTTGGATACTGTCTTTCCCTACATACCTAATGATAGTATACTCATTAGATTTGATGCATCCTTCCACAGGCAAAATGGGTGGGCCGGAGAGCCGGGCTATTGCAGTTGATGCGAGGGTGCTATTGTTGGAGCTGCCAAGTAGGAGATTCAAGGCCTCGAGCGGCGAGAAGGCAGAGCCGAAGTCACTGAAGTTGCGATGTTGCTGGCAAGACATCTTGGAGGAAACCATTATGTGGTACAAGGGGACAATGCTGAAGTGATTGGAGCTTTACAAGGCAGCTCATGTAGATGGCAATGGGAATGTATAAAAAACCATATTTTCAGTTTAGGTTCTGAGCTCAGCTCTTTTGCTTTTAGATGGATCAGTAGGAGCTCGAATGGTGATGCAGACTCACTAGCTGCGTGGGCATATCAGCAATTAGGACAATCTGATCTCCCAGGGTGTATTTTAGAATCTGGCTGCTTACCCCTATTTGTGTAGTTTTTGCTAAATATATATAATATAGTATGATTTGCATAAAAAAAAAAAATACACATACACAGCAATTGCATTCAATGCACAACTCTCACAATTGCACATATAGAGATCAGATAATACAACTGACTTAGTTAAGATAATGAAAGGAGAAGTTCATTTCGCTTACTACCGTGCAGATGACCAGGCTCAAGCCTCCAACCTTGAACGTGCTTAAATTTTTAACAAGAACCATTAACCACCATGTAAGAGTGAGATGACCACTAATCTATTCTGTCGTTAGATGATACCCAGGCAGCACCATACACAGCTGATCCCAGAGACTCAAAACTATAGATTTTCATCACCTATGTGTATCGTAGCTAAAACTACAAGCAAATAAGATGATTATAACATGGTGTCACAAATGGTTACAAATTGATAAATTCCTTTCTGGATTGGGGACCAGAGTTAGGGCTGCATCATCAAATCCTGGAGTCGCAGGAGCAAGAGGTCGATCAAATCGTGACATAGGTGGTCCCTCAGGTACAACAGTTTTAGATGAGGGCGTCAACAGTAATAACATTCATCTACGTATATTGTCCAAGACCACACCCAAAGAAAAAGAAAGAGAGATGTTAAAAACCCAAATAAAACTTGCACGAAATAATGCAACCGTTCGAGAAACAATATTTTGAAACATGCTTTCGTGAATAATCTACAGAGATGTAATATGATCCCTCATGCAGCACAGTTGCCGATGATCCCTCAAAGGGACGAGGGAAAACAGTTCAAATTTACATAAATGAAGTCAGTGAAAATGAAGACCACTTATTTTTTCAGAAAAAGATAAAGCACAATCTACAAAGACGTAAAATTATCCACCGCACAAATTGGATGATCCCTCAGACGCAATATAAATGCCTTCATCGTCGATGTATAATGTGCACGGAAAAAAAAAATAACCAAAAATTAATTTTTTGAAGTACAAAAATCCAAAAGAAACATGCTTACAACACAATCTACAAAGATATGAGATGAACCCTCAAGGTAGTACAGTTTTAGATGAGGGGCCGAGGGGCTCAACAGTAATGACATACATCTATGTATAATGTCCAAGACCACACACAAAGAAAAATAATGAAAGAAAGCAAAGATACATATAAATACTTAAATGGAACAATGCAACCGTCCCAGAAATAATCTTTTTTTTTGAAACGTGCACAATCTACAGAGACGTAATATGATCCCTATGTAGGATGTGATGTGCAAGAAAACACGCTCAAAAAGGAAAACGAGGGAAAAAACAGTTGAAAATTTACATAAAATAAGTCATTAAAAATGAAGAATGCATATCTTTTCAGACAAAAAATGAAAATCGAGCACAATCTACAAAGACGTAAGATGATCCCTCAGGCACCACAAATTAGATGATCCCTCAGTTCAATTCAAAAGCAGTCATCGTCTATGTATAATGTGCAAGATGATTTGTCAGACTCAATTGAAATCTATGGAAACCTTTTTCCAAACAAGCTTTCAAGCAAAATCTTCAAGGACTGAAATGAACCCCCAAGGCAGCCAATTGTTGATGATCCTTGAAACTCAATAATAATTACTACAAGCAGATGTGCAAGAAAACACGTGCATTTGAAAAAACTGAAGTGGGGCATATATATATATATATATATATATATATATATATATATATATATATATATTATTAGCAAGTCTATTTTAAATGAGATCAGGAAATCGGTTACATTGAAAGATCCTAGTTCAAAGGCTTACATTGCCAGAATGCTCATCAACCCGAAGGGTCTCGCGCCATATAAAGTGGCAGAATCAATAACAATTTGCATAAATAATTTCACAATCAGAAAAGTAAATTACTAAAATCCCCTTGAACACACATTCGAGCGCAATCTACAAAAAACGTGGCATAAACCCCTATCATCATCAACATATAATGTGCGAAGGAAACACACAAGACATGAGATGAAGTAAAAGCATGCTTTCGAGTGCAACCAAAAACATGAGATGAATCTTCAGCAGCACAATTAAGGTCTGCACATGATCCCCCGGACGCACTTTTTTAGTTTATAGATGATCTCTTGGGGGCAGTGGCAATTGTGGTCTGCAGATGACTATTGTGTATGAAGACAAATTGCGCAATCCCCACATACTTAATAAAGTGCATGACCAACACACTAAATTTTTTTTTAACACTTTAACATATCGAAAACTTACGTGTCATCAAATCCCTAGAAAAATAATGAATATCGAAATATAAAAAGGCCAAGAGAGAAAAATGAAAGGCTGACTAAAATAGATGATTGAAGCGAATCAGCGGTGCAGAACTGCTGAAAGTGATACGAGTTTTATGTATGCGTTTATATAGACCGAGTATGTTAGCGTGTCACCTGTCGTGGAGCAAGTAGAAGAGAATGGGTACGCGGACAAAAATGTATTTGGTTGGTTTCTTTCTGTCTGTTCTCATTTTTTTTCTTCTCTTCTCTTCATTCATCTCCCTCTTCGTCCCTCTCTCTTTCTCTCTCAATCTCCACTCCTCCCTCTCTTTTCCTCTCCATGCACTCTCAATCTCCACTCTTCCTTCTCCCTCTCCCCTCCTTCCTCTCCCTCTCCCTCTCACGCCCTACTGCTTAGCAGTATACTAGTTAGGTTAGATCTAAAGCTATACGGTTTGTACACAGCTCGTACGCGGTTTGGTACGCCGCTTAGTAGGAGGAACTTTCCGCACACGTCGTACGCGGTTTCAATACGTTTTATTAAAAAATGTTGGGCTGGGCCTGTTTTGACTTAGTAAATTACAGTGTAACCCGAGCACGAGTCCAAAACCGAGTTCGGATGTTTTTTCTTCCGCTCTTTCTTTCTTCTGAATCGACAGAAAAGGTCAAAAGGGGAGTTCATGTGCCAGACCATAATTGAACTTTAAAAAGAACATGTAATCGACAGAAAAGGGTGATCTTTACCAAAAAAACCGAAAAGGGGGATCATGATCAATGTGCAACGAAAACATGGAATTCAACTTCTCCTGTATCAATCAAAGAATGTGCTCTAATATATACCAACAAAGTTCTCGCCATTTTTTCGAAATAAAACCAAACTTCTCTGGACAATAATACAGTACCAAAACCTCCATATAATCAAATACATAAAGCAATCCTGAAAACTGTTCCCACTATATAAACGAAGACTGATCGGGACTTCACCTCAGCACGCAAAAAGCTGCTTCCTTCGGAATCGATGGCAGTAGCAACTTCAAATTTCACACAACATACATGCAAATGAATGTTTATATTGGTGCACCAAACCACGCACACTGTTTATATCCAATGCAAACCACATCACGGCATCACCAAGCTCACAACAAGGACCCAATACCCAAACCTTGCACATAACTTACTACTGGAACCTATGACCGTGCACTCGCCACTTGCACTGTCTAAAATATATGTAAATTTCTTAGAACTCTAAGGCATAAATATATCAAAATTTTCAAAAGATCCGCAGTATTAACAGGAAGACAACATTTATCTTTGCTTTCAACCAAAAGAAATGCCTCACTCATATTAAAAAAAAAGGAACAAAGGCCACGAGAAGCACTGTAAGCCTCATTGGTGCACTACAAAACGTAGCAGGCAACAACATGTGTCATTAGGGAAGAAATCCATAAAACTGCAGCCATAATGTTCCACGGGTAGTCCCAGACTCGAGTCAGTGAGTCATGAAAAGGAAAAGAGATTAATTACAAGTAAAGGTCGACCAGTTCACTTGTCATTCGTCAGACCAATTGCCCCAGTTAGAAGAAGCAAAAACGAATATACAACCATCAAATATTCGCGTCATTATGCATTCATCAGGTACAAAATCCTGCTTGAGGCATATGAAATATCAAACTTGGGAGATCATTCACACTTTTCTTTGGTAGTAGGTAAATCAAAAGAAGGGTCATAAAAGATGTGTTAGCAAAGATATTCTTGAACACTCAACTTGCATACTTCAAAATCCCACAACAGCTGATATTCATTGAAGCAAACAATCTTAGCTAATAACATTAATAAGGAATAGCAGGACTACACATTCTCACTTTCTTTAACAATAGGGCATTACAAAGCTGACTTTGATAGATTAATCATTCTTGTCAAGACCCTATTTTGTATAGGGATCTGCAGAAGTTGATTGGTTAGGATCAGTTTCTTCATTCAGGAAAGCACTACAATAAGTATTTCTAGTTGGTGAAGACCGTAAAATTTACGCAGAGTTCTGTACTCACCAGCGTTCCCTGGGTGTACCATCAGGAAAGGCAGGTTCAAGTACCCTGTCTTCATTATTTCTAGAGTCTACTTTCCTAGCAGGCGTACCCTGTTTTGAGCTTCCGTCAGCATCATCAAAAACTGGGGGTGTTTCATCATCTTCATCACTCCAATCATCCACACCATCATCGTCATCATCATCAGTATCGAAATCATCATCATCATCGTCATAATTTTCATCATCTTCACCAGACCAATCGTCACCCTTTTCCTTATCATTTCTCTCTTCTGAGCTCCCAGTTTCACTACCATCCACCATACCAGTCTGGCGTGTACCTCTTCGGTAACGAGGTACTAAAACAAGGGCACGGAATTTCTCCTTAATAATCAACAGCCTATCCTTATCGATCAATTGAGAATCGCGATATGCTTCACGTAGGAATACAGAATCTCTCTCACCCTTCAATGACACATAGAACATATCAGGGTGCCTAATCAACATCCCCCTCAGCTGCTGAGAGAACTTAAACTCATCCCTGAAATGGGTGAGATGATCTACAAGCGTTCTCTTCTCAATAGTGAGACTAAGTATTTCATGAACAACCGCACAAGCATGCTTTTCTTTCTGAGGGGTACCAGATCTCAACCCTGTAAAATCAGAGTAGGGAGAAACATAAGGAATGTCTCTAAATTTACTTATCCTTCTCATCTCTCCCTTGGAAAGATTCAGACCCCTTGGTAGTTTCACTCTATTGAACTTGGGAGGTCTATCTATGATCAGATTCCTTTCTTCCACCTCTCTAGCCTGATTTTCTTCTTCACTAATCTCAGCTGCGGAGACTGCAAGCTCGGGATCCCAATGTGTTAACTCTAGCGCAGGACCGCGGTCAGTAGCAATCACCTTAAAATACTGCGGGTATCTTTGACAAATGGTGTCACGAAAATCCGGAGAAAGTCCTAAATCAGTCATCAAATGAGCAATCTTCTCAATATGAATCCTCTTATCTAAAGACATCATCAATAATTTCCTCAACTTCAAAATCACCAAGTCTTCCATCTCATTTCTCACCTTCAACTCCTCCATGTAAATCCGTTCCGCCTCCGGTGTTAATCTAAACTTAAGTGAATACACCCCTTCTTCCACAATCTCAAAAACTGCAGGAAAACGCTTCAATAAAGCGATAAATCTACGTTTTCGAGTCAACCCCAATTCTCTTCTAAACTTACCTAGTTCTCTAAGAGACATAGTTCTATCAGGCTGACTGACCAAAAGCTTCCTTATCTTTAACACCAACTTCAACTTCTTATCACGTTGGATAACATTATCAAAAGGCATTTCCTTTCTCCTCTTGACAATAGCTCTTATTGGGTGAAACGGAAAATGGGTTTTCCTCAAATCACCAAACCCAAACTTGTTCTCTTGTAAAACCAAACTCTGACCCCAAAATGAGGCCTTTTCTGTAAGATTGACAGAGAATTTGAGAGAAGGAGATGGGTATGAGAGAAAGAGTGATAGTGGTGATGAAAATAAGATTCTGGAATCCATGTTGAAGTACTTAGGAGATAACAAATATAGGACTGAACAAAAAAAAAAGATTGAAAGCGAGAAGAGAAGAAGGATCACTTACTGCTATGCTGCTAAAGAGAGTTGGGGTTTTGAGGGTTTTAGAACAGCATGATGAGAAATATCTTTGGTTTCATCATTTTTACGTTATCCACTTGTGTTGGGTCTTGACTCTTGACTTTTGACTCTTCTGTTTCTGTGTTTGACTCTGTCGAAAGAAGGTAATTTTCAATGGATGTCAAACCATTCGAACTGGTTGTAGGTTCGAAGTTAGACCATTCGAACTGGTTGTAGGTTCGAAGTTTCAAGGTTGGTGGTGTTAAACAGATTAACAGAGTAGAAAAAAAAGTAACACGAAAAATAATTTCTCATTCATAAACTGAAGCAAAAGGGAGAATAAGAAGCTACATTTTCTAAACTCCATCCCTTCCAACTTGCATCCATACATCATCTGATCAAACTAAATTTGAATCTAATGGTCAAGTTAATCTACATCAATAACAGCATCCCAGCCATCTAAAGGACTATAATAAAAGGTTGAAGTTGCTGACCTGTTAAAAAGAAAGATTTACAGTCGACAAATAACAGATTGTAACTCCAAGGTGGCATCTAAAGTACTAAATCAAAATGTTGAAGTCGCTGACTGTTAAAAAGTAAGATTTACAGTAGACAAACAATAGTTTACAACTCCAAGGAGGCCATCAGCAATGGTGATGAAATAGTGAAGCCAGTCTTTCTCACCAACGTTGCACTCTCCCTCCAATCCGCCGTGCAAGCTGCCAATCTTTCTGCACTACATTAAGATAAAAGCAATCACATAATTAGTTCACATGGCGTGACAGCCCTATCTACATGTAGCTTAAAACATGGGCTTCATCCAATGTAATTATGCTATAGTGCTATACTACTCAAAACTTCTTTTCATAAAGAATGCGAGAATGTGATTCTTATTTCCATAGGTAACCTATCCTCAGGTATCATATCATCATATATGGTGATGCTCGGTACTCATTCGAAATAATTTTCAAATATGAAGTCGTTTCTTATTTCTCCGAGAGACACTTTGCTCGTAAGAAAAGTGCATGGTATTTGGTTCTCATATATGGTGGCGTTTGTTCAAGAGAAGTTCACCCACGTCTGTATACATTAATAGAATAAAAACAAGGACTTAGGTTAAAGGCTCTTCAGCAAGTAAAAGAGAACCATCATACGTCAAAAGTTGAGCTTTAAGTGACAAGAGGAACTAAACACATGTGACAAATGCTAAACTAAAATCAACAATTGTTACGGACTTGTCAAAAGTAACCAGTCTTTTAATCATACTATAATTTGATCTGTTCCACAACCCTAATACTCATATGAGTAGCGACCCACGGGCTTCCTTTCAAGTCACTACCAGAAACTTCTACACATAGCATCCATATGTAGGAAAGTGCTAACCGGATGCGGGAAAGAAGTAGCAAATACCCCAAATGGAAATTCTGCACTTGCTCCATAAAATAAAAATGAAGAACAATATAAACGAAAACTAGTAGGTGCATAGGCATTAGGCAAAAAGAAAGTGACTGCCACTTAAAACTACATGGGATTATATTGGAACAACACTGATTTACAGAAAGTACGCTCCCTATGTCACGCTCAATTGGCATATCAAAAAAAGGAAAGGGTGGGTGGGTGGGTGGGTAGGTGGGGGGAGGGGAGTCCAAACAAGCCAACAGCAGGGCTATACAATGATGCCAGATTTGCTACTCCTCCGTGCGATTCCATTATCAGATAAGATAAGTTCATGAATCAAAACACTACTTCTAACATCCCCAGTCTTATAGAAGAAAAGCTAATAGGATGGGAATAAAAACATTACATAATTGAAAATATAGCCATGTAGTACTACATTTTATTTTCCCCATGCGTTCTCATGTATCTCTCCCTCTTGTAGCAACATTATTGGCTATTGAAATTTGGAATAGTCATATAATTAAATTAGACTACCAGTGTTTTTCATCTAACGCTCCAAATTTTTTGTGAGCATGTCCTAAGGTTAGACTTCTTTGAATGAGTTAAATTTTTGTGAGCATGTTCTCCATAGTGGGGAGGCCTATCTAAAAATTCAGCACTTCATTCAAAACTTATAAGTCCACAATTTTGTTTGGATTTATTTACAATGTGGCCAGAATGCGGCTTTATCCCATATATATATGTTAGAGGTTTCAAATTAGCTGAAATTTTGTAGAGATGATCTTTATAGTGAGTGTTTCATAACCATAAAAAATTAGGTTTGAATTCATTTTATAAGTGAAGTTTTACTTACGTACTTATTTTAAATTAACTTCAGTAGCTACTTTATATATATATATATATTAAACTCTCGCATAAACGTACCAAAGCTAATTACGACTCGAAATAACTTTCGACTAAATATTCAATTATCTAAAAAATAGGGGCGTGACAAATCCAATTAAGCATACCCCAACGTACCACGTCCACACCATGTAGCGTACCTAGGGGTGTCTCTTTTTGCCAAATTTCCGATTTTGCCGAAATCCGACCCAAAATTGGTTTGGATCTGGGTGTAGTTTTCATGGTCTGATATCCAATTTTCCGATTTCCGAAAATTCTGAAAAAAATTGGATCGGATTTGAATATAACTCTAGAAACCGATTAGATCCGATATCCGATCCGAAAGTTCCGATATATAGTCGATCTAAAATTTCCAATATTATTGCCAATTTATTCCGAAAATATGTACTTATAAACTAATAAATCTCCACTATCCACTTGATTAGATCTCGACCGTTCATTCACTTTATAGTTTTTGTACTTCCAAAAACAAAACAAACAACATAACCTAGCTCCTGACATGTGAAGTCTTGGTTTGTAACATGTAAAGGCTAGCTCCTAAGTCCTGACATATAAAGTCTTGGTTTGTAACATGTAAAGGCTTTTAGCTCTTGACATATAAAGACTTTTAGCTCCTGACATGTATTAGGCTTTTGTTAGTTCCTTACATGTAGAGTCTTGTTTTTTTTAAGTTCCAAAGTGTTTTACTACTATTGTATATTACTATATTTTGAAATTTACTGATGTCAAATTTTCTTTTCCAAAAATAATTGAAAGTAAAGAGATATGTGAAAATTTACCCAGTATTCCGAAATTTTCGAGTTAGTCCAAAATTTCTGAATTTCCGAAATTGGAAATATATTTTGAATCCGAAAAAAAATTGGATCAGATTTGACTAACATATTAGGTTCCAAAAAATTCGGAAAAAGTTCCGAAGGAGGTTAATCCGATCCGATGTCACCCCTAAGCGTACCCCGTATCCGTATCCCATATCGAAACGACTTGCGTTTCTGGCAATATTGGGGCTATCATATGTATGTAGTCACAAATAGCTCCATAGCTCATTTGAACTTCTATTTGCAAATGACAAAACGGACTCAACTTGATATGCCAATGTCTAAAAAGATCTTACTTCTAACGCTCTTAATCATCACATAGCCCACCGTAAAACGAATCCTTTGAAGACAATTATCATAATATTTTAGACCGATTAACTCATCAAATCACTTCCACACCCAACTAAGTATATACACACACAACACCTTTCATATGCTATGAGGGGTGTTAATATAGTTATTCCAATAATCTTGTGAGAATAAAAGTGGCAACTTACTTAGTGTAACACGCTTTGCATGAATTGCACAAAGCATAGCATCCTCGAACAAATGAACCAAGTAATCTTCAGCTGCCTACAAAAATACCATCACAAGGATTATCTAAGTTCACGTATCTAGGTCAATCAACAACATCTAACGACATCCAATTAATAAGTCCAACAAAGAAAGTACAACAAAGAGTCTTTGTATAAAAATTGTTTCTCATGCAAAAAGCACAAACTTTTCTTTTTTCTCTATGAAAGAACGACTAGAAAACTGAACTTCTTTATAGCCTTGATTGTAGAGAACTAATTACTGAATAAATTGCACTAGATTAAAGCATAACAAGATGCAAGCAATAAGATCGTCCTGATAAAGGATCATGTCCACATATTTTTAACCGGCCTATATACACACATTTCATGGGACACCAATAAACAGGTACAAAAATCTCAATAGCTTCTTCTCGACCAAGGTACTTCACGTGACACTATAGTATAAAACTGCACCAGTTTCAGCATGTAGTATCCATATACACATCTAGAGCATCTATCAAAGGTAGTTCTTTGATGATTAGTATATCCCATTTATTCCCATAATCAAGACAAACAATTATCTTTTGTGTTCTTTCCCCTATATTCAATTATGTAGGCATTGATCATTAGAAAACTAGACTGTAAAGATTTCTATGCCAGTAAAGTGAGTACATTTTTAACTCTATACAACAATTGTATAAGAAACAATATTCAAGAAAACCTAGATTAAAATGAAGATCAAGTCTAAATCATGTCCTTGAATGAAAGGTTGTTTTGCATTTGAGTCCAACATTATTAGCTATTTCATGTGCATTAAGTCATCTATCTAACATGTTTAACTCATATTTCTAACCAAGACTATATTCCTTAGTGACATTTAAAACTTTAAGATATTACCATTTGCAATTGCCCATGGACCCACTCTCCACCAAAATTACCCACGTAATAAACCTTTGGTATAACTCAAATTGCTTTGTGAAGCTACATTTTGAGTGTCTGTTAGGCATGGATGTCATTTAAAGATCTAGATGAATGCTTTCCAGATATAATCAACTCCATTCAAAGCAATAAGTAAGTTTGGCTTGGCAAAGTTTGATACTACAACTGCACAAAGGCACGTATACATTCTGAGAGTTGAAATGGTTATACTTTTCAAAATATCATATAACGTTAAAATACCTCTTGAATAGCAGACAAAGCTTCAGCAGTCCAACGAGTAACAACATTGCTGAATGCATCAGTGCACTCCCTCACCTAATTTGCAAATGACAACTAAAGCATCAGACAAGATTTTAATACTTTTGTATAAACTTAAAAGCCTAGTTTCTTGACCTTCAACACTCAACAGCATAACATGCCAGAAATCACAATCTTAGAAAAGACATATATATTATTGTATATGAATCCATATTTCACTTAAAAACAAACACAAGACTTTGAGAGTTGGAAATGGTCCAAGCACAATAACCCATTATGACCGTTACATGTATTTAAAGTTATAAAATAACTACGCATACTGACATACATACTGGGAAATGAAAGGTCGCAAATGATATAATGGATAAAATACAGACATACAGCATCCCATTTTAAGGCTAATGCCAATAATAGCAGCAGATATGACAGAATGTTGAACATATCAGCATTTGAGATCAAACCCAAAGACTCAATAAAAGAAGAAAAACTAATACATTTTCTCAAACAGTTTCCGCATAAATCTTTGATAACCCGGGGAAAAAACAATAATAATACTCACAACTCGAATGAAGGGTGCAGCGGGAATAACGAGTTTGAAAGTCTTTTGATAATGTCTAATCTCCCTAAGTGCCACTGTTCCAGGTCTGTATCTACGTCGCTTGCGTTGTGCAGTAGCAGAAGCAGCAGCAGCACCTGAAAAGAAACATTAACTCACTCAAAACTTATCATTATTAGGGTTTTCTAGGATGAGAGAAAGGTAGGTGACCTGGTGATGATGACGTGGCAGTAGTTCGAGCCCTTGGATTGGAGGTTCGTTGCTTTGTTCTCGACATAGTGATTTGGTTTCGTTTGAGACGAAGTCTGAAAAAGTGTGGTGCTCTCTCCCAACGGTTAGATAAAATAAAACCAAAAACTATTTCTTTTTTCCCCCTCGCCTTTTCAAATTAATTTTCCCCCTATTTTTTCTTTCAAATGGCACATTACTGCCTGCCCCCCCAAATACAAAGAAAAACAAAATAAGACCGTTGTGTTGGAACTACTACGGAGTATGTTGCTCAGCGATACCTAACCTGTGTTGTTCTGCTGGATTTCCTGTTTCTCATTATTTTATGGCCAAGAAACTTGTAAAGATTGGAGAAAGGGGAGAGAAGCTTGACAAGAGGGCTTGTAACTTGTTGGTGCTACTACACAAGACTGTCAGGAAATTGTGTATGTTTTCTGCTGTATATGATATATTTGTCAAAATTTGGGACATTCTATCGAAATTGTGCATCACGCTGATATCCAGCATTTCACCCAATTTGTAGGCATAAATTGCTTAAAATCCTTGTTGGCACGAAATGTCTCCCACACTACAAATCAAAGGAAATATGATGTCTGCGTCACTGCTTGTACAGATTGATGTGCTCTAAACTTCAGAAAAGATCACCAAACTTACCATCTGAAATTTTTACAAAGCAGAAGACTTATTCATGCATATTATGATTCAAATAAAAGAGAAAACCTTCTTTGATCTATCAGATAGCTCAAAAACTTAAGTAGAATGCGCCTGCATGTGACTGTAGTATAGCAGACATAAGAATTCTGAATGCCACATGGCAGAAAGAACGAAAGCATACAACTATACTAGAGTTATTTGGGGGGGGGGATAACACAACCTATAGAGCTTCCAAATGATTCATTCAAAATCTGAAGGAACACGAACAAATAACTATATGTGACTTTGATCGTAAAGTGAGATTACAGAAGATCAAAAAAATAATCCAACCCTTGCCCAATTTCCCAAATCGAGATGCCAGCTCCCAGCGCACGAGCTTCCTCCAGCCGCATTGAGATTGACATTAATGATGGGTAGAATACAGCATGCTTGATTTGATTGTTATCAGAGTAAACAAAAAAGTGCTCCTCACTTTCCTCATCCCACTGCAATACAGGTCTGTGTTTCTCCAACAAAGTAAGGTAATCACTGCCAGTGATAGCTCCACCACCTACTCCTGCAAGTCCAATGAAATTAAATTTCCAGAAGAAATCATTAGAGTGTTTATACGAGAATTGTCTTGTCTGAAACATAACAGAGGTTTCCCATGTAGCACCAAGTGACCATGCACCTCCGGTTAAATCAAATTCATAGACCACTCAAGCCAATACCTTTAGAAAGCAAGAAATCGTTTCCATAGAAATTCATTCCAATAAATATCTTGCGGGCCAAATTCAGTTCACTGCTACTAGTCGCACCAAGAAGAATCCGTACAGTTGCCGTAATCCATTTTAAAGGAGCATTCGGACCAGGATTATGAGGACCTGAGAAGTCATAGGTCATAAGTGAGAAACCATCAACGGCATCACTCAAGCTCTGGAGATCGCGCGGCCCAAAATCATGTTCTTGTAGCTTTGCAGAACGTGGTGGGCCAATAACATAAATTAATTGGAGATAATTCTCAGGTTTCCTTTCTGACCTTACTGAATGCAAGGCTTGTCCTAGTTGCTTAATGAACTTCAGTGCCTGGGTATACAAACCAAGAAAAGGTCCATCATAGGGATGCATTTTAAGAGCAAATTTTAATTCACCTAACAACTTTGCATGTTCGGAATTTTGATGGAAAGTGTGCAATTACCATATTCCGCATCTCAGGATCATGTAAGACACCATATGCTGCCCACCTTGACCAGGACTCCAGCACGATACCATCATATTCCATCTCCCTATATTAAAAGTCGTTAAAAAAAAAAAACGTTATTGTTCAAAATTCTAAGTAGTTCCAACACATAACAACAGAAACTGTTAAGCCAGTACACATTTCCATAGCTTCTTCACTGTTTTTTTTCGGTTCCATTTGGGATAGCAAAGACGACGTCTGACGCACTCAAATTCCATAAACATACTTTTTTTCATCATCATTATCACTTAGGCATTTGGATCAACAGAACTGAGAAGCAGTTTTTATATCATGTAATGCATCGGCTTTTGGAATATCAAGTGTAAATATGCCACATACTACTTTGAAAGAACGAAGAGATAGATGGCTTACTTGCACTCCGTTACTATAAGATCGATAGCTTTATCCTGCTGCTGCTTCTTCCTAAGCAAGTTATTAGGAAATGCTTCTATAACAACTCTAGGCATAACCTATTAATCATAAATGATAACAACTTAAGTGAAATTGCGATACAACAGAATTCTATCACATAAGCAATAACTCACAAAACAAAAGCTCAGCAATTCGTAAATAAGCTTCTCTTTTTCTATCTCTATAAAAATTAAGGGATCTAAGGTCAAGCCATTCTCCTGTTTCGAACCCAAAGTTAACACTTAATTAATGTAAGAAGCAATTAGTCATGTATACACTTCTGCCTCAACATAATTATATGCCTATATCTTACAAATTTTGAATCTCTTTCTCTCCACAATTCAACATTTTCTTCTAAACCACTTGTAGTAAGACACATATTATTTAGTTAGTTTTTGACTTCAATGAACATAACAAGCTCCAAGTCAAGTTTATTACTAAATGTGAATAACTACCAGAGCATGACCGTTCTTTCTGAGCTCCGAAATCCATCCCATATCAGCATTGTGTCGTCCATCCAAAACGATGTCAGCCCCATCACTAGAACCAATAAATAGAGAAAACAAGTCAGAAAAAGAATAGCTGCTAACTTAAAATAGAAGTATATCGCTACAAGACTGTGAATATACCTCTTTAGATCATACCACACGGGAGATAGATGAGTAAACTTGGAGTTAAATCTCTTTGCCAACTCATATCCTCGAGAATTCCTAAATAATATTGGAATGTCAAATAAAATATATTTCTATTCCGCTGCGTAAATTTAAATCATATTTTACCAAGGAGTGATGTACGCCAGTACAGGATACGTATAATTACGCCGAGACGTATTTTCTGAGACCTTAAAATTTTCCTGAATTTCTTGAAAATAAAAACTAAAAACATTAATAATAAATACAAAGAATAAGAAAGAAAAAAAAGAATGGAAGTAAATAACTTACAGTGAGGGTTTCTTGGTAATTCGTGATGGGTTTAATAAGTCCTCGTTCATAAACAGAGAGAGTAGTAGTAGTAGTAGTTGTAGTTGTAGTGGTGTATTTCATACGGTATATGTAAAAGGAGACTATAGGAATGAAGATTGAAAAGAACATGAAGATGACGAACCGGTAGTTGAGGTAGCGAGGAGAAGAGGGAGTTTTTCTGGTCTGGTTTTCTTTGACTTGGTCGGTAGAAACTCGTCGATCTCCCCTTCTCTTTGCCATGTTTTCAGTTCAGAATTCTCACTGATTCGCAAGTGTAAAAAAACAAGGAAGTAACAAAAACCGTAGTGCATCCCCGTTGGGCCTAAGCCTGGTGTTCTGTGTGTCAATGGACCTTGTATTTATAGACAACTGGGCTTGGACTTTGCGTTTTTCTTAAGCTCGGTTAAAACTTACAGTTTTCTAGCTTTACGCCTTTACTCCCCCAAGTTTTCCTCTTTCTTTCATCTAGCCTTTTACCCCAAGATCACACCAGAACTTAGGCCAATTAAAAAGATTTCATTTTTTGCCCAATAGTTTTCTAAATTTTAACCCCCCTTAATTTTACCCCCCCCCGTTTTTTCATTTAGAGGTTTACCCCCAAGATCACACCACATCCAAGTCAATCATTATCTTTTTTTGTCAATGTATGTAAAAAGATTTCATTGCCACTTCCCTTTTAATAGTTTTCTACCTTTAACCCCCAGCTTAGACTAATTAGTTTTATCTCCCCAATTCTTTCATCTAGAGGTTTACTCCCCCCTCCCCCAGAACTTAGGCCAATTAGCTTTACCCCCCCCTAGTTTTTTCATCTAGAGATTTACCTCCTCAAGACCACAACACATCCAAGTCAACTGAGTTTGACCGTGATGTTTTTGGTCAAGACAAATGAAAAAACTCTAATGCCCTTTTCTATATATAATTACATAAATATCCTGTGACTTTGGCAAATACAAAATTAGAATTCAAATAATCTAAGACACATGTCATGATCTTGTGAACTCTATCCGACAGTTACCACCAATCCTTATCAAATGACATCCACACCCTTAACATTATGAAATTACATAATTAACCTCACGATTGTTAAAAACTACATGTATGCTAGGAGAAAACTAACCGTGAAAAGGCAATGAAGTCTTTTTATGTGGCAGTGGTGTATGGTTTGGAGAAGATAATGTTACAGTGATGGTAGTGAAAAAAATATATATATAACGGCAAAACAATAATGACAAATATTTTAAAATATATATAATAATACTGAATGAAACTAACGTAAAAAAACAATTAATGGGGAACCGAAAACTAAATACAAATGCATCGAACTAACCTAAAATAATATTTAACTGAAAATCGGAAACTGGATACAAATGCAAGCATTAAACTAATATTAAAAAGTAATTAATAGAAAAATGGAATATGGATACAACTGCATTAAACTAACCTCAACGAATAATTAACGGAAAATCAAAACTTGGATGCAAATACATCAAACTAACATAAAAAAATAATTGTCGGAAAATCGGAAATTGGATGCACATGCATTAAGCTAACCCTCAAAGATTAAATTAATGGGAAATCGGAAACTGGGTGCAACTTCATTTAACTAACCTCAAAGAAAAATTAATTATAAATTTGAAACATGATGCAAATGCGTGGAACTAATCTTAAAAAATAATTAACCGGAAATCGGAAACCGGATGCAACTGCACTGAACTAATCTCAAAAAATAAACTAGATGCAAATGCATTGAACTAACCTCAAGAAATAATTAACGGGAAATCGAAAACTGGATACAAATTCATTGAACTAACCTCAAACAATAATTAATGAGAAATAAGAAACTAGATGCAAATGCAACTTTATCAAATAATAAACAAGAAATCAGAAACTGAATGCAAATGTATTAAACTAATCTCACAAAATAATTAAAGGAAAAATCGAAACTGGATGCAAATGCATTGAATTGACCTCAAAGAATAATTAACAATCAAAGAACAATTAACGGGAAATTGGAAATTGGATACAAATGTATTGAACTAACTGAAAAGAATAATTAACAATAAATCAGAAACTGGATGCAACTACATTGAACTAATCTCAAAAATAAATAACGGGAATTGAAAATTGGATGCAACTGCATTGAACTAACCTCAAAATATAAATAACGGAAAATCAGAAACTGGATGCAAATACATTGAACTAACCTCAAAATATAGTTGGGTTATATGTTGTGGGAATGTCTCGATAAGTATAGTTTTGCATTTAAAATGGTGTTTATCTTATCTCTTTCCGTATTATTGGAAACTCCTTGCTATTCAAGCTCTCCGATGTGTTAGTTTTTTTTCTCTCATATGTGTCACTCTAATATGAAAGATAGTTTTTTCTAATAGCCTACAATCCCACGTACATGGAAACTTTTTGGAGAGTTTGAGTGTATTTCCAATTCTTATATAATTGATCAAATAAAAAAACTTGCTAAAAAATAGCTGATTTGTAAAAGGTAATTTCCTATTACGAATCAAACACTTTTAGTATTCCAATTATTATATATTTGATAAAAAAAAAATACTAAAAAATATGTGATTTGTATAAACTAATTCCCTATTACAAATCATACAATTTTAGTGTCTATGATATGATAAAGTACCGACTTATTTCGAATATATCCTTAACACGGTCTCAAAACATAGTTAAAAACAATTATACAAAAAATAACATCACAAAATATATAATAGAAAATGAAAAAAAAATAACGGCAAAGCAATAATGACAAATATTTTAAAATATATATAATAATACTGAATGAAACTAACGTAAAAAAACAATTAATGGGGAACCGAAAACGAAATACAAATGCATCGAACTAACCTCAAATAATATTTAACGGAAAATCGGAAATTGGATACAAATGCAAGTATTAAACTAATCTTAAAAAGTAATTAATAAAAAATTGGAATATGGATACAACTGCATTAAACTAACCTCAATGAATAATTAATGGAAAATCAAAGCTTGTATGCAAATACATCAAACTAACATAAAAAAATAATTGTCGGAAAATCGGAAACTGAATGCAAATGTATTAAGCTAATCCTCAAAGATTAAATTAACGGGAAATCAGAAACTGGATGCAACTGCATTGAACTAACCTCAAAGAAAAATTAATTATAAATTGGAAACATGATGCAAATGCGTGGAACTAATCTTAAAAAATAATTAACGGGAAATCGGAAACCGGATGCAAATGCATTGAACTAACCTCAAGAAATAATTAACGGGAAATCGGAAACTGGATGCAAATTCATTGAACTAACCTCAAACAATAATTAATGGGAAATAAGAAACTAGATGCAAATGCAACTTTATCAAATAATAAACGAGAAATCGGAAACTTGATGCAAATGCATTAAATTAATCTCACATAATAATTAACGGAAAATCAAAAACTGGATGCAAATGCATTGAACTGACCTCAAAGAACAATTAACAGAAAATTGGAAATTGGATGCAAATGTATTGAACTAACCGAAAAGAATATAATAATTAATGAGAAATCAAAAACTGGATGCAACTGCATTGAACTGATCTCAAAAAATAAATAACGGGAATTGGAAATTGGTTGCAACTGCATTGAACTAATATCAAAATATAAATAACGGAAAATCAGAAACTTGATATATGCAAATGTATTGAAGTAACCTCAAAACATAGTTGGGTTATATGTTGTGGGAATGTCTTGATAAGTATAGTTTTGCATTTAAAATGGTGTTTATCTTATCTATTTCCGTATGATTATGAACTTCTTGTTATTTAAGTAGCTTCAATATATATGAACTTCACCTTATTAGGCAATCTCACAAAACTTCAATCAAAGTTATTTTATTAAACAACAAAATGAAGTTGAAGGGTTTTATCAAAGGCGAGTTTCTTGTTTTAATAGAGAGTGAGTTTTCACGTTATAAGAAATTTGGTTAAGTGATAAATATAATATTAATATATAATAGTTTTGCATATTTGCAAATATTTTTTTAGAATAATTAATATAACAATGTACTCATAGATAATCTTTGAAGATTCCACATAATGAGTCATGCATAATTTAAAGAATAATTAATGGGAAATCGGGAACTGGATAATCTTCGATGATCCCACATAGTAAATCAAGCATAATTTACTTTTTATATCATGTTTGCAATGACACTACAGATGGATAATTATAAGTTGGTATTACCCCACCATATTGGATAATTAAAAGGAAATCGGAAACTGGATTCAAATACATAACTGAGCTCAAAGAGTAATTAACGGGAAATCGGAAACTTTATGCAAATGCAATAAACTAAACTCAAAAAGTAATTAACTATAAATCGGAAACTGGATGCAATTGCATTAAACTAATGTCAGATAATAACTAACAGAAAATTAGAAATTGGATGCAAATCATTGAAAAATATTTAACGGGAAATCGAAAACTGTATGCAAATACATCAAACAAATCTCAGATAATAATTAATGGGAAATCGGAAACTGGATGCAAATGCATTGAACTAAACTCAAAAAATAATTAACAGAAAATAAAAAATTGAATGCAACTGTATTAAACTAACCTTATAAACTAATTGGTGGGAAATCGGAAGCTAAATGCAAATGTATTGAAATAATCTAAAAGAATAATTAATGAGAAATTAGAAACCGGATATAATTGCATCGAACTAACCTCAAAGCATAAATAATCAGAAACTAGATGCAGATGTATTGAACTAACCTTAAAGAGTTATTAACGGGAAATTGGAAACTGGATCCAAATGCAATGAACTAATCTCAAAGACTAATTACCGAAACATTGAAAAATGGATGAAACTACACTTAACTAACCTAAATGAATAATTAACAGGAAATTATAAGTTTGATGTAACCGCATTGAACTAACCTCAAAAAATAATTAACGGAAAATCGGAAACTTGATGCAAATGCATTGAACTAACCTCAAAGAACAATTAACATAAAATCGGAAATTGGATGAAACTGCATTGAACTAACCTCAAAGAATAATTAACGGAAAACCAAAAACTGGATGCAACTGCATTAAACTAAAATCAGCGATTAACTAATGGAAAATCAGAAATTGGATGCAAATACATTAAAATAACCTCAAAAAATAGTTAACTGGAAATCGGAAGTCGGATGTAACTGCATCGCACTGACCTCAAAGCATAAATGTCCACTTTTTAGCCTACTCACATGAGTATAATTACGAGTAATTAGGAACCCAAAATGGAAGTGAGTTTATAAAAACAGACTCTTACATGTATGCAAACTGTATAAAAATTGTAAACTATCGAACTAACCTAGAAAAACAATTAACGGAAAATCTGAAACTAGATACAGGTGTATTGAACTAACCTTAAAGAGTAATTAATGGGAGATTAGAACCTGGATGCAAATACAATGAACTAATCTAATATACTAATTAACGAAACATCGAAAACAAGATGCAACTGTACTGAATTAACTTTAATGAATAACTAACGGAAAATCATAAAATGGATGCGCGCAATTGCACTGAACTAACCTCAAATAATAATTAACGGAAAATCGAAAACTTGATACAATTGCATTGAACTAACTCTCAAAGAATAATTAATGAGAAATTGGAAACTGGATGCAACATACTACATTAAACTAACCTCAAAGAATAATTAATGGGAAATCAGAAACTTGATGCAAATGCATTGAACTAATAACCCTAAAACATATTTGTATTATATGTAGGGGGAATAAATGTCTCGACAAATATAGTTTTGCATTTTAAACAGTGTTTATCATAATTCTTTTATTGTGATTGGAAATGTCTTGCTATTTAAGTAGCTTCAATATTATCTTCACCACATTGGACATTCTCACAAAACTTCAATCAAACTTCTATTGTTAAATCTAACAATAAAAAGAAGTCGATGAGTTTTATCAAGGTTTGATGCTTCCTTTTTATAGAGAGTGGTACAAGAAATTTAAATGAGCAATTAATATAATTTTCATATCTCATAGCTATGCATAGTTGCTAATATTTTTTAGAATAATTTAATATAACGACACCCGTTCGTAGGACACGTTCATGTGATAAATCTTTTCAAGCGGGAGTAATGTATTCTTTGAGGATATGGAAACAATCAATCTATTTTAGTGATTTGTACACATTAGTACGTAAGCCGAGCCGTGGTGATTTACCGCTAAATCACCATAAATGTAATAAAACTATTATACAAGCTAGATCGAGTTTAAGATAATTCCATTTGAAAATTATGGATTAATATCTTAAACCACAAAGTGAAGAGACTATCTCAATTTGATCTCTTAGTTTCCAAGTACTTATGCACCATAATCGCTACTAATTAACGTATTACGGTTTATTTTCAATAAAAATATATTCTGATTCGAAAATTTGCCGCTAAATCACCATAAATCTAAGAAAACTATTATACAAGCTAGATTGAGTTTAAGATAATTCTATTTGAAAATTACGGATTAATATCCTAAACCACAAAATGAAGAGGCTATCTCAATTTGATCCCTTAGTTTTCAAGTACTTATGCACCATAATCGCTGCTCATTAATGTATTTCAGTTTATTTTCTATAAAAATATATTCCGATTCAAAAATTTGCCGCTAAATCACCATAAATCTAAGAAAATTATTATACAAGCTAGATCGAGTTTAAGATAATTATATTTGAAAATTATGGATTAATATCCTAAACCACAAAGTGAAGGGGCTATCTCAATTTGATCACTTCGTTCCCAAGTACTTATACATCATAATCGCTGCTCATTAACGTATTTCGGTTTATTTTCAATAAAAATATATTCTGATTTGAAAATTTGTATGAGACATTTTGTAAAGCCTTTTCAGCACACAAAATATTTAATAGATCCCGGGTGTATGGCCGGGTCCAAAATCTAGTGGCTTATGAAGCCAAAGTCATGCACAAACCTTGTTTTTGTTTATATACTGTCTTTCTTTTGATGAAGCCTTTTAGCATGACAAATTCCCTGTTAGGGTATATAAGGACATTTGGGGGTGAATAATTAACACACTCGAAGAAATCCCTGAAAAGAGGATAATGATCTGTCTCCGGTTTTTCGTGTTCTGTGACTGCGTCTAGAGTTGTAAGGTTATGTTTCTTTTTTCTTGTTGTGTTCTTTAACTTAACTACTTAAGTGTCTATGTTATTCTATGTTATTTATTACTAGGGTATGCCCGTGCCGTACGGCACTGATATAGAGTCGCTTGCGGCACTAACTCTGTAGAAGCGACTGAACTTGAACCCCCTTTTTGATTGTATTATATTGGCTATTTGAACCACCTGAGGGGTAATTTGGACATAACCTCCCCATTATTTGATGACTTTCCAATATTTTTGATCCTGTTAAAAGGCTGCAAAGACAGTTCTCATTCAATAAATCCGGTAGTGATTTGCACAAAACCCTCTAGACTCATTCATCTAAATGGACTTAAACATAGAAGAACACCAATTAAAGCAAATGAAATAAGAATAATATGAGAAACAGATACACAATCAGACTTCCACCAGTGGTTTGAATGAGAACTTGCCACGCCTTCGGCGCACGCTATCTAGTACCTCTACATGCCCATGAACATTCTATAAACAAACCTTTAAAGCCGAATTTTCTAAAGAAATAACTTCAACATTCAGTAGAGGACAACTTCAACAATCAACCTCATTTCCTTGTACATATTTACACCAAAATATCTGGTAACTTGATTATCGGAAAA
The DNA here is from genome assembly GCF_015680905.1 of Coptis chinensis. NCBI lineage: Eukaryota > Viridiplantae > Streptophyta > Magnoliopsida > Ranunculales > Ranunculaceae > Coptis > Coptis chinensis. The sequence continues at coordinate 115,518,239 of NC_141458.1, read as the reverse complement.
AAAAAAAAAAAAAAAAAAAAAAAAAAAAAAAAAAAGAATAACTTGAGTGATCGGTTCCCCAAAACAGATAAGATGCAATTGCATTTGTACCATTGATGCAAATAATTAATGTGCCTGCAAATTGGCGAATTTCAACCTTAATAGAACTTTCAATACAATACAAACAGTGGAATTGCAAGTACCACGGGACCTTGAAAATAGGAATAACGTTATCCTATTTTACTCCATAAATAGCACCTGCCAGCTATAAACTGCCAAAACTCTCTAAAACCCCAAGTAAGACCTGTTGTAACTTTTGACGCTATACACGTTTACAAATGACAAAACTGACTACGAAAGAAAATGATGGTGATCAGCAAACAACTCAATCATCTAAGTCACTCTAGGAAGTACAAACAGTACAAAACCAAACAGAGAATAAATGCTCATACTTCACAATGTTAACCAAAAGCAAAGGGTTTAGAAAGACAAAGACAATGTACTCCATCCTATAAACATGTCTTAGGAAGCCAAGCTTGATGTTGCATGGAGGATTTTGTTTCGGTCTGCATAAACAATGAATCATCACATCTTTAAGCTATTACTTCAAAACATTCTGGAGAGACCTTAGATGTTCTTGAGAAATCAAACATCTTCTTAAGTGCACTAACATAAGCTCGGATGTTGGAGACAACAATATCCATTTCTGCCGCAGTCCCACTGTCGAGAACAAACAATTATATAAATAGGGGGAAGGCTATTAACATACACGACCAAAAACAGAGAAATACATCAACTTTCCACACCTGAACATCCGATTGACTGTTTGTAGTTTGTACAATAACAACATTAGTTCATGGAGTACTCAAGAAGTGTCACCAATACCTACAATGGTAACAACGTGTATTCGATTGCTAAATTCCGAAAAGCTAAAGAAAAAATAACAAGAAGGTTGAGCAAACCTACAAAAACAAAAAAGTTTTCCAACATCCCTAACTTAACCCCATGAAAATACTCCATCAAATTGGTTGCATATAAAATTGGTCCCTAACTTAAGTATCTTCACAGAGGTGAAAGGAATTTCATCAAAATAGCTTCTAGCAAACCTAACCAGCCTAACCTTAAATATATTCGAGTAGGCTTTAGATAAACTATTTGTAATCTTTTCTGTAATGTAATAGCCTTCTATACTATTGTAAGATTGTTACTCAAATCCAAATTGACTATATAATGAACCAAGTAAAAAGTTAGTTCAATTCAATTCCAAAATAAATAACCACGAAACATTCATCCTAATTACATAATGAATGAAACAGGGAAACAATCATAGTTGTTATATATAAAAGATTAACTTTGAGATGCATCGTTTAAAGATTGATTGATAACATTAAAACGTATGACCATATTCAAAATCTGAAAGCAATATAACCAATTAGTTGCATATGAGACTTGATAGGCCATACCAAGAAGAATTGGTAGACTTAAACTAATTAATAGCATAAATGTGAGGGGATGAAAGAGCAGGGAAGGTCTTGGATAATAGCAAATGTGGCAGTTAGTATTAAAATTAGAAAACATGGAATGCAAAAATATGAAAAAAGTAGTTGTAGGGAGCAAATGACTTACCAACAGAAGCTAAATTCAACACCATTGTTGTTTTGTTGTGTCTTTTGAATATGTATTTGTCAATGTATTTAACACAACGTATCCCAGCACAGTCAATCATTTTAAAAATGTAAGGATTGTTAGAACCACATCCTTATTATCAACTTCATGCTCTCTGTAACACTATATGAATATGTAGTACCGCAATCTATTTTGTTCAATGGCAGCCAATGCATCAACAATGAATTCCTGAAACAAAAGAAGAAATAAATACTCCTTGGATTGGCAATGCAATAGCAATTGTAAGCAATAGTAGTTATAAACAAGAAATACCGGGAAGGCAAGAGGCCGGTTGAAGATTGAGCCTATTTTGGGGGAAAGAAAAGCATTATGTTCTGCTTTGAAGGTTCGACAGAAAGGTGTAGATGGCATTTCCCTTTGTTGAGAATTGGCCGCATTGCAATCTATATAAACCAAATATTTTGAAAGAGGGTTCAAAAGCTAAAGAAGTTCAATTTAAAGAGTGTTAGGAGAACGTATATGTATATCTATAAAGAAGTATATGTCCAAATCCAACACAATAAATGTATATATATAAAACATAATTGGTAAGTCAAAATAGATAGTATGAAAATATGAAATAAAAAACAAAGTGAAGACAAAAAAACAAAAGCGAAAAGCTGAAATGGGTAAATTATTAATGAATAGATTGATGTATATCTATTAAGCATAACTTGAACTTGATGGATACTGTGAACATAACATAAGAGCAAGATTTTATGACAACGTAATATGTATATAAGCACGAGTACATGTAGGTGTTTGAAGGTATATTGGTGATAGTAATACCAGGGAGCGAGCAGGTCGTTGAGGAGTAGGTGGCTGAAGGTAGAGTCCATCTTGGACTGGTACATAAATACTATTTTCCTTGTTTGAAGGATCCTTATAAGGGTCCATTGAACGTTTACCCTTATCTATGGGATCATGTAGAAACAAATAGAAATAGATACTCAATAAATTATGTAGAAACAAACATAAAAAGATAGGTGGGGATAACGAAATGTTGCTTTCCTACACGTACCATTGAAAGTCAAAGTTGAATTTGCAACGAAAAAGGGCACCTAAAAAAAAGACAAAGTAGCAGTGATTATTTCGCATGTAAAAGTAGTAGTAATTAGGCGTAAACACATATGAAAATTAGGTGGCAGTAAATAAAACAAAGGGGATTAAAAAAATTAGATGGTAGAAGACGGTAATAAACCACGCCGAAGTAAGAAAAACGAATGGGAAATAAAAATCAGACAATAGCAAGCGGAAGTAAATCAGACGGTAGCCATAAATAAAACAAAAGGGATTAAAAAATTAGAAGAAAGCGCACTTCACAACAAGAAAACGTGTTTAAAAAAATTACGAACTAACAATAATTAGTGGAAAACATATTGAAGACCGACAACATTACTGTCCTTTTTCGCAGTAAAAAAAAATAAAGATAGTGGAGTAGCAGATGACTCTCTTCAGTCGCGGGTTCTCGACAGTAAATCCAAAAAGAATTTTTTTAACATATTTACATCCTTCAATTAAGTATTTCAGAAATGCATGTTTTATCCTTCAATTGACTGCCAACCCATGTGTTTTCCCATTCCAATGATTCTACTAATTATTTTTTATCAAATTTAGTTGTTAGTGTACTTGGTCCTCCATAGCTGATGGATGAGTAGGCTTTTCCTTTCAACTAAGAGCAATTCGAAGGTAGCCAGTTTGGGTAACTTAATTCCTTATTTCTTTGTCAAATTTTAATTTTGAGTTTGCAACTTGAATTGCACGTTGAGCGCAAGATGGGAATTACCACAATATCAAAGTTTGGTAATACAGCTGATTTGAAATCACAGTATTCTTACGCTTAATACATTTTTTTCTTTTTCTTTTTTTGGATGCTCTTTACTGTTAGATAAACAAAAGGAAAAAAGCATGCATGAACAAATAAAAGAGAGGCCAATATGAAATATGCATTTCCACTTTCTCTAGCTATAAGATGAGAAAGAAGGAAGAAAAACAAAAAAAAAAAAACATAAGGAAAATGAGAGCACATGAATGTAAGAATAGTTTTGCTAGTGCATCCAAAGTTATTCTTTGACATGATTACAGGCAACTAAAAGTTTTTCTGATGTAATACTCCTGCTTTCTTTGCAGAGAAACTGGTCCTCTTATCATCTTTTTCTACAAATCATTAACACTATAAAGACAAAGAAAACTACCAGGATGCATATCAAGATAGTAGGTTCACTTGAAAAAAACAAGACAGGGCCTCTCTGGCTGACAGAGTTCCCCTGGTTCATGTCTACAATGTCTACATTGTCAATCGGTAAGAAGCTACAGTATGTCTGTTGTACTACTATATCTTCTCATAGATAAACAAAAATTATCTTTTTTAGAGTACGTTACTAATAAAAGTGAGTGGATTTCAAACGCCTCAAATTCAAGGGTATAAATTTTAAGAAATCAGCAATCATTCAATCTAGGGGTTCGATCAATCCACATAATTTGAGGCATGTTTTTTCTAACATCAATAAGAGAGTTCGATCAATCCACATAATTTGTCGGTTGAAGGGTTGGAGAAATCAACAACAATTGGGAAAATAATTGGGGGTGCAAAAAAAAGCAAATAAAAAAGAAAGGTCTTCGTTACTCACCTGGGGTTGTGGTTGTTGTGGAAAGAAAAGCACACTGAGGCGTGGATACCTGGTTCAGTCGCGAGTTCTCAAAATTGAGGCGTATACCGTGAGTTCTCGAAACTGAGGCATATACCGTGGGTTCTCGACAATATGAGAAAATGGGTGGGAGTGATGGCGGCGGTTAGGGCAGATGTTGGAAGGAAATGATTATTTCTTTTTTTTACCCTAAATTAGAGAAGAAGAGATATCGTGGAACCGCTATTAGCTTAGAAATGCAGCACACCACCTAGATGAATTTGAAAGTGTCATGTCACAACTTAGAAAAGACAATGACAACCATTGGATGGAGGCCCTGCGGGCCCCACACCATTGCTTTTTATTAGATAGATTATGATTCTATTTTTCAAAGTTGCAATAGATTTTTTTTGCTCTTGTTTAGTTATATACTTATATGTTTTTTTAAAGGTTTTCTCGGTTTTATCTCTTGTGTGTCGGTATTTTTTCGGTGGCCATTTCTTTTGTTTTTCAAAATATTCAAGCGTCCATTTGTTTAGGTGTTTATTTTCTTGTTTCCTTTTCAAATAGAAAATAAGAATATCACATTGAATAATAATTGAACGAGAAACCAAAACGCTTCAATAAAATTGCAAAACGTTATGCACAAACAATAGGCTGCCACACTAATGTGATGTAAGTTTTTCATCATTCTTGACCCACATATAGTTATTTTGAAAAATAACAAAAAATCTCTACACTATATTGATAGCGGGGTTTTCAGAAACCCCATCCCCACTATTGAGTAGGCCTATTTTTGTTTTCTCTTTTATTGATAGCTAGAGATTTGTTTTTTTGTTTTTTTGTTTTTGTTTTTGTTTTTTTTTTTTAACTTTGCAAATCTATCTCTTTTTTATCTACTAACAGATGAATTAAAATAACTAGAGAAAATTATAGATCCCTTACATACGAAGATTCTGATCGAACATAATCTTCACTTGAGAAAATTGAGGTGCGGCGAAGTCTGACAGGCGCGACCGCTGTTAGGACGCGGGCGGGCGCGTCAAAGGCGTGGGTGTGTAGTTGGTAATATCGTATATTTAGGTGCTAGAATGCATCTTTCATGATAAATAACCTGCAAAAGGCAGTAAAAGCCATAAGATGTATGTTCATTAAGCATAAGAAAAACATAATTGTAATAATGTAAAGGGAATAAAACAAATATTTGGGAACTGATCACATGTATTATTCATAAAAGATAAAAGAAAAACATCACATTTAAGAATATTTGAACGAGAAACCAAAGCGCTTCAACAAAACTACAAAACGTTATCGCAAGCAGTGTGCCAGCCTCGCTGGCACGAGGCTGGCACACTAATGTGACATAAGTTTTTCATCATTTTCTTGACCCACGTGTAGTTATTTTTGGCATGTAACGAAAATCTCTACACTATATTGATAGCCGGGTTTTCAGGAACCCCGTCCCAGAGTATGCCTATTTATGTTTTCTCTTTTATTGATAGTTGGAGATTCTGAGGGTTTTTTTTTCTACTAATAGTTGAATTAAAATAACTAGGGGAAAAGTATAGATCCCTTACATACGAAGATTCTGATCGAACAGAATCTTCACTGGAGAAAATTGAGATGCGGCGCAAGTCTGACAGGCGCGAGCGCGTCTAAGGTGCAGGTGCGTGCATGGTTGGCAATATTGTATATTTAGGTGCTAGAATGCATCTTTCATGATAAATGGTCTATAACCTGCAAAAGACCGTAAAAGCCATAAGTTGTATGTTTATTGAGCATAAAAATGGCATAATTACAATAATGTAAAGGGAATAAAACGCAAATTTGGAGACTGATCACATGTATTATTCATAAAAGAGAAAAGAAGAATATCATATTGAAGAATAATTGAACGAAAAACAAAAGCGCTTCAACAAAACTGCAAAACGTTATGAACAATTTTTAACAACGTTATCACAATATTACTAGGAGACAACCAGTCAGTTATCAACTCTATGAAGAATACCAGTTCAAATTTTGCTGAATGGATTAGTAATTCTATCTTAGGAAATATTGTAAGTATTTGTAATAATCTCCCTTTTTCTGTAAAATACGGTTGAATTAAGAGAACTTGTAATGGGGAGCCAAATGGGCATCTACTTTAAATTTTAATGGTATAGAGCCTCCACCATCGTTCTTAAGATGTAATCTTTCCTATTTTGAAATTGAATGGAAATGAAATGGTATTATCGAAGAAAAAAAAAAGCCAATTGTTTCGTGATTTTTTCAGCTTCTCAATGTTTCACAGATTTCGAATTTCTGGTCCATAGTTACGGCACTTGCAACTTGCAACTTGCAAGTAAGGGTGGAATTTGAGCCAAGGGCTCGGAGCTCGGCTTCGGCTTGGCTCGTTTAAGCTCGGCTCGAGCTCGCTCGTTTAAGTATATGAGCCGAGCTCGAGCTCAAATTAAAGCTCGTGTAACAAATAAGTTTGATGAAGCTCGGCTCATTTAGCTCAAATAGCATATTTATAGTGTAAAATAACCCAGCGGCTCGGGCTCAACTTGGGCTTGGCTCGTTTAAGCTCGGCTCGAGCTCGCTCGTTTACTATATGAGCCAAGCTCGAGCTCAATTTAAAGCTCGTGTAATTAGCGAGCCGAGCTTTAGCATGGTAAAGCTCGGCTTGTTTAGCTCAAATTCCACCCTTACTTGCAAGGGACAATGGTCGCACACTCAATTAATCGACTACCAAAGCACATTGACAGTCATCACTACCGAAGTAGGCGATCACATACCAACATAAATTGACACGTTTACACTTGTACACGAATTTTAGGATCAAACTGACAAACTATGTCAAGAATCCCATGCACAATGACACGTTTCTTTTGCATTACATTCCACCATAGCGCTTTTCTTCTCTATCTCTCACCCCACTACACACTTCTACTTCTTCACATCTCCTTTTCTCTTCAAATCAGTCGAATAAAAAATTTCTATAGGCTAACCAAAATTCGTCTCGGTATTCCAAAAACTTTCAGTATGGTGAAGCTAGCTACAGCAAGAGAAAGTAGATTATATGGGCCATGGTTGTCCCGGAACAGATGGGAGTATATCAATGCTGGCCTTTATGTGTTTGCAACCATTTTATTACTTTGTGGTTTTGTGTCTCTGTTGTCTGATATAAGTGCAAAATCTGGTCTAATTTTGCTGGTTATAAGTTTAGTTTTTATCACATTAGTGAATGCTCATGATCTATTTGCACATTTGGCTGGGATCGATTATCGGATAGCATTGATCGGGTTTGATTTGCAGCTTGGGCTTGTTGAATTTGCTGTTCCAATTATTCAGGGATTGGGCTCAATTCTTTTTTTCATAGGCGTTCTCTTTGTTTTCATTCAGGTAAAATGTTATTTATTTATGGATAAGTGCATCATATGGTGATCTATTGATTACTGTTAGAATTAGGACTTTAAATTTCTAGATAATTTCACGCTGGGTACTAGATTATAAAAATATCTTGATCAACCTTACATTTGTTCAGTTTTCACTTTGTAACATATTTACACTGATAAAATGCAGGCAGAAAGGGGTCATGGTCATTATAAATTGGGAAGGCATGCTTTAAACTTGCTTATTGCAGGACCAATTTTGTGGCTTATTGGTTCTGTTCACGATGCTTGCCAAATCTATGAGAGAGCGGATGGACATGTTCAGATTTTGCAACAAAGTGTTCACATACCATTCTTGATGGGAAGCTTGCTGGTTCTGGTGGGCTCAGTGCTCAATAGAGATGGCCATAGGTGGTTGCTCTATGGGTTGGAGTTATTGGTAAGTTCTTGCACACGCAGAAGCCGCTCGAACAAATTTGGAACTTGTGCTGTTTACCTACCACATGAGCGATTAGGAATATCTAGCTGCCACACACATGGTTAAGTAGTTAAGTTGCTGATAACTTGATATGAACTCCACCGATCCCAATGTGCCATAGGGTGTTGGGCACTAATTCCCTAAGTAACTCGGACAACATTGTTTAATTTTTTTTATTATTATTTTCATTCAGTCTATGATTTAAAGACATTCCAATCTATGCTCTAGATTTTCCTCTGCCTTAAAGAAAACCAAGCATTGAAACCAAGTCTGTACGACTAGAACACAAACTATGATATTAAAGGGTTGAACTTTAGTTGCCATGTTGATCCTTGAGAAATCTCTACCACTTGATAGACGGAACTACTGTAATCTTGTATAACAACACCACATTTGAAAACTAAAATGCTCAAAAGGAACCTTTTCAATCATGTATAAAACCATAGGATCCAAACGTTTAGTCCTTGAACATGCTACATTGAGAATCTTATCGATCATTTTTTTTTCAAATTATGCAGGGAATGAGTTGGATTGTCTTGGGAATAATTGGGAGTCTACTATTCTTAATAGGAGGATTGATGAATCTGGTGAAGGTCTTCAAGATGCAACAAATGGATGGAATCAGGCTTGAGAAACTGCGGGGAGGGGCACAGGACCGACTTGTTCGAGAAAGGGAAGGTCAGGTTCCCCTGATACTAGAAGAGCAAAGAAGAAGGAAAAGGCAAATTGAGGAGGCTAGAACGGCTCCCTCACCTGCTCCTGTGTCTGTGCCTGGTGGCACACCTTACAAAGATGTCCTCGTCGGTCAGGCCTAAAACAGGATATGAAGAATTTGGCCTTATACAAGTTTGAAAGTTTCATCTGATTAATTATATGGGGATAATCTGAACTCATTTTGCAATGGTTTCATTCTTCTTTTAGAACTTACTGGTTTTTCGAGATTTGTATACTCCAAGTAGAGACAATCATCGATTAAGCAAGCAAGAAGCTCAAATCTATCTAATATGGAGTAGTTGTATCGTTGCAAGGGATTCAAAAGTCGGGTTCACAATCTTTAATGAAAGTCTGTAAGCTATTTGGGGCAAATTGATACATATATAAGAAGTTAACTAGGATTACATCCTCCCCCCCCCATCCAGTTTTCCTTCAGACAAGTAACTGCCCAAAGTATGTTGGGCAATAGAGTCTATGAGAATAATTATGACCCACAAATCACACAATTACGTAAGGGAGATAGATACTAGACAGAGAGAGGCTTTCAGTATAACATGATGGGGTATGATGCGTTGCGCTTCAGCAGCATATGAGAGTCACATAAAATTTACTTCCATCAACCAATTCCTCCAGTTACAAATTACGGGAGACCAAAAAGATACAAACCATTATTTCTGCAGTGCTGTTACGCTGTAGTATACACAGATAAACTCCAAGTCTCCAATTGTAAAGCCCAAACTCAATGGAAGACGGCAAGAACCAAGAGGACTTTCATTCACCTACAGTTCTACATTATTAACATTAGCCAAGCTCTTGGTTCTTCTCTACAATCCTCACTTCCTTTGCAGATCTAAGCACATCAGCCTGCTTTTAAAAATAATTAAAATATAGTAAATTGGTAATTAGATATATCCACCAAGTTGACTTTAATTTACCTGATCTTCACACATTTCTACCGCAAAGCCATCAACGATCACTAACGAATATCTTTTCTTGTTAGTTCCTGCTTCCAGGGCGCTTGCCAGAAAGTCGTCGTGCTTCTTCCTCAGATACGAATCAAGCTCTAATGCTCCATGTTTGCTTCTATGTCACCACACACGAAAGAATGATAACATAAGTACAATACCTAAAAGCGGCAAAAGAGAATGTAATGTAGCACTAAGGCAATAGGACTCTAATGCAAATGAAACAATGTGTGGAAGGAAACAGACTGATTAGTTTGAAGCCGGTCGTATTCTGGATCCAAATTCATGAAAACAAAGTATAACTCATTTCTGCTACTTCCCATCACTACTTTCTTTAGAAGTTTTGTCTGGAACAATAAGAGCTTGGCTTTCAATCAAGATTGTTGCCATTTATATATGGATTAAGGATAAAAGTCACCCCAGAACTTGTCTTTGATTGTCATTTACACCTCCCAACTTTTTTCAAAACGAAAAAAACTCTGAAGTTGCAAGTACCAAAGCAACAATTAGTTTCATAGATGGCGTTAGCTATTATTTTTTACGTACGTACATGACGTCATCAATCAATTTTTTTACCTTTTAATTTTTTTTTAATGTGGTAAGAAATAAATAGATGATGTGGAAATCTATCAGTGAGTCAACTCCAACGGTCACCTGTAATTGTATAAATTGATCATCTTCTTCAGCAATTCCAACGGTCATAGCCATAAGAAAAAAACACTAGTTACCAAATTATTTGATTTCTATTCAATTCTACGAATAATTCAGGTATGTAATAGGTATTGTTATTAATTTTTCGTTCATTGTTCGCAAATTCTAATCAATTTCTTTTTGGAATCCATTTCTTTTTTGGCAGAAATGTCACTTGCATCATATCAGTGAATTACAAGGTAAATAAAATAATCGACGACATCATGTAAAAAATAAAATGACATCATATATATCTAACGCCATCTATGAAACTAACTATTATATTTGGTACTTGCAACTTCAAGGTTTTTTTCGTTTGGAAAAAAGTTTAGGGGTGTAAGTGACAATCGGGGTCAAGTTCAAGGGTGATTTTTGTCCTTAATCCTTTATATATATATGAACTAGAAAGCTGAGATGACTAAATTGACCCAGAGATGAACTAATACCATTGAAGCAATATTCTATCTAATAAGTCGGTGTGGAGGCCACAGGGATCCATCCGGCGGCTACAAATCCTCCTCACAAGTTATGACACAACCGATCCAAAAACTAATTAATTTGATTTGGGCAGTTTATTATTTGGGCACAAGAATACTAGATCATTGTTGATTTGGTCAACAATGGTTGTCTTATAGGCTGGCCTTCTTTTAGACCTAATTTGAAACAGTGTCGTAGGCACGGGATATATACTAGTATTATATATGTTTATTCTTTTTTTAATTAGAAGATACTATCTGTTTAGCCTAGGTTCTAGCTAATTATAAGCTTTATTTCATTGCTTGTCTTACCTATGTGCCGTCAAAACAAACAGTAGAGGCCGGAATGCGCGCTTGAGTTGTGTTTCGACCCCCACCTACGTGTCAAACGTCTATTGGTAGGGATCTCCACTTTATTCGTTAAATCGACAGGGCTAAGACCCAATTTGCAATATCATAGATTGATGTACAGGCTCATTAACTCATGTGTCTAGGGCTGAACCCTAGCCACATGGCTTGCCACTTACGTACATTAATTTATGTCCGGATTCGTTTCTTAGCATATAGATAATCATCACATAAGAGTCATATTCAATTACAATTACTGAAGCTACAAGGAGTCTATACTCTACAGATATAAATACAAAACTATTTTTCATAAAGAACTACGTTCTTGAGACTTGATCCCACTGATAATTTGGGTACGTAGGTAACCGCAAGGTACAGTCTCATCATTCCCCCAATCACCATCATTTTTCTAATTACTTTTCTACGTTCTTCGTCTTTTTCATCAACACTTGGTGTTTTGATCATATTTGGTCGAAACAAGTTGCATACAGGCCACCATCCTAAAAAACAACCATCTACTCTTGCATTTCGATCCGACTATAGTACTATCAAATACATTTTGCAATCTCAAGATAGTTATAAAGTTTATTATCGAAAAAAGAATAAGATAATAAAGTGGTTGTTGTTGTTTAGTGGCGGTGATAATGTGACATGTATGTGTTAGGACTTAAGACCTGGGCACACCCGCCATACCTAGGCCTCTGCTCCCATGGAATAACTAATTAATACTAATATTGTCCTCACTTAACCACTTATTGGGCTTGGGCTTTGGCCATGAGTGTATGGTTTTTTTTCGAAAAGGCCTCGGTACTAGTTAGTGAACTTTTCACTTTATCAACTCATGAACTGCTTTCTTTTTCAATGTGAGACTATTCTTCTTTTCGATCCACACACTCTAACAATCTCCACCTTGGACTGAACTCCAAGGGACTCTATTCGTTCATCGTCGAGCACGATCCAATGCCAGAAACTCTGGTGTGTCTGGGCCTCTAGGGAAGGGGTTCTGCTTAACCTCAAAGCCTGCTCCACCTCAAATATCATTCCATATTGTTAGATTCACATCGAGTTACACCCTCTCAAATCTCCACAACATCCAAAGGGCATCAAACTTTGGTGTAACGGGCACATTTCGTTAAGCAACTCCACCTGAGTTGAGTCCTTCGTTGGCGATCCACCTTGGATGATTTCATCTCTTGTTTCTACATGATCTGTGCTAGATGTCTCTGCCGAACTATCAGCTCTAATACCAGTTATTAGGACCTGGGCATACCTGTAAGGCCTGAACCTCCGCTCCTATGAGATAACTAGTACCGACATTGTCCCCCACTTAACCACCCATTGGGCTTGGGCCACAACTTGACCATAGGTGTAAAGTTTTATTTGGAAAAGTCTCGGTACTAGTTAGTGAACTTTCCAAATCCCACTTTATCAACCCATGATGAATTCCTTTCTTGTTCAATATGAGACTATTCTTCTTTTCGGTCCACACACTCTAACAATATGCAAATGGAAAATGAGTTATGTTATGGCAATCCTCAAATTTTCTATTTTTTTTAATATTCTATATTTTGTACATACACACATACACGAGAGTCCAGCCCCAATCCAAAATATACGAAGGGACAGATGCACGAATGCGTGGTTACACAAAAGTAATAATCTCAACATGTTAACGATTTAGGGTGTGTTTGTTATGATGGAAACACTATGGAAAGGAAAGAAAAATAAGAGTGGTCCACCTTTTCCATAGTTTTTAAGGCGTTTGTTTACCCATGGAAAGGAAATGGGCTTTTCCATATGGAAACAAATGGAAAAGGTTTTGTGTCTTTAGCTAACTCTTGAAAATTTTGTGGAAAGGAAAGGAAATGAAATAGATAAATAGGGACTTACTACTAATACACTCCACTCAACAATACAATTATTCCTTTCCATAGCTTTTGCAAACAAACATGATTATTCCTTTCCCCAGTTTTTACTTTCTTTTTCTCAGTTTACCAAACACATACTATTTAAAATTATTTTCTTTTCATTCCATTCCATTCCATTCCATAGTGGACCACCCATTTTATTTCATTTTCTTTCCATGAGTTAAAATTTAACAAACACACTTAGTAAAGAAACCACTATGGGATGTAAGGGATAGGTCTTTTTTTTTTTTTTTTCAATAAATAAGGGGTAAGGTATTGTAAAGCACACTTCGATTGTTCGTGTAAATGCTCCCTGATGCATTTTAAGTTTTTCTAGAAAATGTTATACTACTAACAGAAGTCAACGTAGCAGCCACGTGGGTGGCATGTAATTAACGAGATTAGAAGTCCACAGCCGAACTAAGATAATTCCACACCGATAGTTATAACCTAGGTAAGAAATCAATGCTACAGTATGATTTTAAATAAATAATGTAGTTTTCTTTAAACTTGATTTTATCCGCCAAAGGTATTCCACTCGACAACTGATTTTCTGTTTCATATGCGATAAATTTTTTTGATGTTAATATGCAACTACGCAAGTTGCTACGCATACTTCGATTTGATTGTTCAGAAATTTTGCCAACTGAACCAAACCACATACTTTCTCGTTTTTTTAGTTTTTAACAATAGATCGATCTTACAACAATACGTGTTTTACACTTTTACCATAGCCAAACCGTTAATTTGTAGTCAATTGGCTAGTACGTGGTCAGTAGCATATACAATTTTCTTATTGTTTTTCATATTCAATCGTTTATACTTACACTAGCAAGATGCACGTGCAATGCACGCGATGTTAAAAAGAAATTGGCGAAAAGTGTAAACATAATTTTACTTCGCCATTTTTGATTAATCTTCAATTTGGGTTTTTTGGAAGCTAGCAATTTTTGGGAGAAAGCACACAAATTTTTTTTGTAGGAGAGTGTGTATGTACGTGTGTTGTGTCTTGAACTCTTAATAATTCGGCCACCTAATTATACGGGAAACCTGATTCTACTCACATGTTGTGACAATATATGAAACTTAAGGATCTCTCGATTAACAGCAGGCTAATTGATTTAGATGAAGTATAGTAAAAAAAAAAAAATTATAGAAAGGCACAAAGCAAGGTACGTACAGATTCAAGTATGGAAGAGAATTACTGATGAGTAGCTGAGTAAATGTGCATACTTGGGGTTGGCTTTGTAGCGCAGAGGCCCATTGCGGTGTGCTAACTCTTTCCCATCGATGGGGGACTTCAGACTGAGAGTTCACAAATGCGTAATTGTAATCCATAAGTAATTACCCGTTATGTTGGCTCTCCATGTGATATTTAATACCAGGAGGGAGACCTTTTACGAATGATGCATCTTTTGTTGGTGGTAGAGAAACCAGTTGAGGTCCAGTACACTGAACTGGAACCCATTAATCATATTTTTGAACTGTCCTTAACCAATGCTCATGAAACCCCACTGGTTCTTTCTCCGTCACCTCCAATTCCACTACCACCCCCTGGCGAAGTCATGTCCTGAACCGAAAGAGTTTGCAAAAGCTGCAGTAGAAGATGCATGGGTTAAAACAACCAAGAGAATTTCATTTTTTAATCTTGCTTAAAAACTAACATGGAATAACCTAAGATTTGGAATTTGCTTCCAAAAGTTTTAGTGTAGCAACCATAAAAATATTGAAAACTACAACAGATACCAGAGGTTTGAGTGATTAGTAAGAATCCCTTATCCGCTTTTTATCTTTATTGATAGATGGCACAGATGTTAGTACCTCTTTTGGCCGGTCTATAAATAAGTGGATAGCTCTTACAGTTGTCACCCCAAACCATATGGAAATCAATGCAGAATTGCACTTTAAAAGGAAAATATTTTTGGGATGGCCGGATAGCTAGACTGTACTCAACTTGCCTCCATACAGACCTGCTTAACCTACCCCCAATAAATATTAACTTGCAACTGTGTTTGTTTACAACCAAAAGACGATATCAAACCACCATTATGTACGTGTTAGAGTTGAGTGTGTTGGAACACAGATAGTTAAAGAGATTTCTGTGTTCAACATTGTGAATTCTGGACATTTGAACACACTATGGAGAACTCTTCGTTTTTGTTGCTTCCATGGTAATTAGTGTAGTTATAGTGTTGGGCATTTTGTTCCTCAAGCGGCAGAGGCGCGTGCATTTTTTGTATTTGGCGATTAACTTGTGGATAGTGGCAACAACAACTATCTGTTAACAACTGCTCGTGCTGACGCTTATCCATATGGAATCGACTATCACACTCATCGTGCAACTGGCCGTTTCTCCAATGGACTCAACATCCCTGATATTATCAGTAAAATATCTCTCATTTTTCATGTGCTGCATTTTATATTTTGAGATTCTTTTGATTGGAGTACATTTATAGTTTGTGTCTATACTCTATAGTACGCATAATGTAAAGTTAATGGAAGTACAGCTTTATATTTGAGCAAAGGCCAAGTACTTTAGTAATTTTTGTTTTTCAATTCCTTTTTAGTATAATTTATTTGAAAGTGCTTTATTACTTAAATTTAAAACTATGTTATATATACTAACACATGCCATAATTATATATGTAAATCGTAGCATCAATTGGTGAAGAACCTACTATGTCATACTTAAGGCCATAGCTAACGGGCCGGAGACTACTTGGTTGGTGCTAACTTTATGTCTGCTGGGGATTGGAGTCCTCAACGATTAATTTGAATCCAATTTGTAAGAAGCCTCACATTTCAAATTCTAATACCCACACCACCGAACCTTATCTAATAATACTAATCCGAAATGGAAGTGTACTTAGTGTATTTACATTATAAATTAAACTTGTTCACTTAGCCAAAAACCTATATAATAAATACGTCGTAATGGATGACACACTATTATGCAGGTAAACATAATCGATTGGCCAGCAAATTAAGTATTTCCAAAAATGATCGATTAAGAGTGGGTGCACTCATTGGCAATTTCAAAATTTCCAAAAGACTGGTGAACGAAGCACTTGTTCTCTTCACTTGTGGTGGAAAGGACTTTTTAAACAACAACTATTTAGTCCCATTCTCTGTAAGATCTCGCCAATTTGCGGTCCTAGATTACGCTCGCTATGTGATCTCCGAATATAAAGCATGAAAGAAAGAAGAGTTAACAACACAAATAAAAGAAAAGATTGTTGCATTTCCTGAAAAATGAAGACGACAACGTCAAGTATATCTGCATTTAACCTGGATATTGGGAGCAAATCCACCTTCATCACCAACATTGGTTGCATCCTGACCATATTTATTTTTTATGACACTCTGTGGATAAATTGTAATATAATCATTAAAACCAAGAAAACATCTTTACATACACTTAGGCATAAATCTGAAAGAAAAAATATTATAAGACAAACTTAGGTAAAAGAAAGATAAGAGCAAAGATTCATACATTGATTATTTTTACTTTTGTGAAATATGGGTCATATGGGCATTTTATGGATAGTACTCAAGATTGTGTTTACAGACAAACTTTGGCAAAAAATTGGCTTGCTTCCTTTGAGAACAGGCACACCTTTGATAGACATTCCTATGAGAATTTTATGTAGGGTATTTAGTAATACCGGTAGGCTTAAAATATTACTACCCAAACAAACTCTCATAATTACTTTCTCTCGTCTTTGACATCAGATTCGTGGTAGCCCGATGTCCTAGTGCATCTCGGTCTACATGGCTTCCCCTTTGTGCATTCATTACGTAGGTGATCACCTTGCTAGTATCTCGGTCCAAAATTCAAGTTGCGTGTCCATGGAGCATTGGCTTTATGAATGGCTTGATATCGAATGATATTCCTATTGGAAACTAAATTACCTATACAGGTTGAATCCAAACCCAAGACGACATGTATAACTGCCAATGTTTTTAAGAGGAAGATCATGAAAAACAATAAGAGCAGGGGGCATATAGTTGAGCTGTTATAGTGTCGACGTAAATGCAAAGTAAAAAGGAAATCACCTTCTGTTCGATGGAGTCACCATGGTGTGGAAATAACCTTGACACGCAGCTGATTGATCCACCACCCTTAGCTGAGTCTTGTATGCTTGTACGTAGAATGGTTTTAGACAGGGGCATGGCTTGATTGCATTGGTGTTATGGTCCTTCTTCACTAAACTATTTTGCCCACCCCCTACCCACCCATTCTTCCTCTTGCTCCCCTACCTCGGCCTCTCCCATTGTCATTACCTTGCAGTGGCTGGTACATATTTACTTGACGTGGCCGCTGCAGATTGAATTGTTGATGCTGCAACCACACATTGGGCTGCTGTTGTTGTTGTATTGTACACATTTTATTGGTGTCTTTCCATTCCCTTTGTTTGAACTTAAGTGAATAGAGTGGGAGACTAAGCATTTTAGAGTCTGGCGAAGGATTAAGTTGGGCTAACGTGACGGGATTATTGAAAGCCCATAATTGGTACCGGCGCTTTTGGATGCTAAGAATTTAATCTAATTGCTTTGAAGCAGTTATGTGAATCTAATAATTTGTAATAATGTGTTTTCGACCCTTGCTTATTGGTTTATAATCCCTTTATTTAAAATCTGTCTATATTTTTAACAAGTTATCACACGATGATGCCAATACAAATGTATAAAACCAATCATGTAATTAATAACGCAAGTATATACATTATTATTGAATGTCTAGCATTGGCATATCCGGGTTAAGAACATATATAAAATACGAAAAGGCAAACATATATATTGTCAATTTAATAAAATTATCGATTAGTTCGTTTCCTTTTGTTGCTTTATTGAATATATATGAAATATATACTGACACATCATTAGACTAACCTCTTGCTACAGGGTGTAGCTCGTTAAAAGACAGCCGTCATTGAAGTTTGGGATTTGTTATATGCATGGGTGCACACTTGAGGTATCGTTCCAATTCAGCCCGCTTGAATCTTCAGAGGAAGTGAAAAACAATATATTATTTGTATAACCCAAAGAAAAACAATGTTAAATCAGTGCCTGATAAAAACAATTTATATACATTACAATTAATAAGAAACGGGGGAGGAAGACTACGTACAGATGACTTCAAAAGGTGCAATGCATGGTTGGACTCAAAGGATGTGATGCATCATATGTCCGTTGCACGTCTGTTAACTAAAGTCATTTAAGATTTTGGGAGAAACTCAGGTATAGGCATGACACGTCTCAAGTAACCATAAAATTAAGTAATTTAACGACACTCACTCTTGTATATTGATGCAAAACATATATCATTAGTGTCAACTGAAGACCATCTCGCCCATGTTTCATACATTCATGTTAGCTACATAAGTAACATTTTGCAACCATTGGCAGGCCAATTACTATCAAATTCCTCCAGAGAGTACAGGCGAAACAAACGGCTATTGAAGACATAAGTGAAACTCTGATGTTAAGTTATTATTTGGTGTCAATACTATTTGGCACTTAACATAATGTTCCACAATTATGTCATGTTTGAAAAAGCTGTGTTGTTTGCTTGTACAATACCTGTTCCAGTGCTTATAGTGTTATGGCCCCACATGGCGTCAAAATATCAAAGTCTTGGTACGTGTTTGTTAAAGATTAGCATGCTATTTATATAAGATACATGTAATCGCCTAGTAATTGTACCATCTTTTAAGCTCTTAGTATGGAAGCAACTTTTGAAACAACATAATTTATTTATCAGTTAAAACAAAATCATTGCTTTTGTGTACACATCCACAATTTTGTTTTTTTTCGTTATAATTTTAAGCGATAACATGGATTTATGAACAATAAACTACTGCAGTATTCATATGGAAATGGATATATATTATAATAAAAAAATTAATAGTATTTCAGTTTAATATGCATTAGACTATATGCATGCGGGGCAAATAATCCCTTCAACAGTGACCGTCTCTCTTCTATAGGCATCTACAAACTCCTCGAGTTAACATACCTAACTTCAAGATTGCCTTATATTTCTGATGTACACAAATTGTAGTACACTTTGTGCATGTAGTGCGCACAAATAAGAGTGAGACTCTGTGTGTTTGTCCAACGTATAGTTACTGAAGAATCCAAAGTCTTGGAAGGTTGCAGTGGTGGTGTTGAGTTATATGTTGCAACTCCATAATGTTTGGAAACCTGCAGTCCATATAATAGTTGGATTTAGAAAGTAACCTCCGCCCCATCCACACAGTAACACATAGATTAAACTTGTGATGGACTAACCCTTTTATTTGTACAAAGAACTCTCATAAAAGATCTCGACTCACGCTGTTAATGAAATTTCTTGTAAGGATCCTTAGTTCGCTATCTGCATAACTAAATAAAAAATTTTCTCTAAAACAAAGGTTGGATGTATGTGTAGTGTTGTTGCATTTGAGTACCTTTAGCAATGTATCAACTAACATGGAGATTTCACATGGATTAATCTCCAAGTCAAACACTAACAAAAATAAGAAATGCTTTGTTTAGTACTAACACATCTTAGAAGCTATACTAATAGGATACTTGGTGGAATAGATTGCTTAACGTAGCGCACCGCATTTGCATTTGATAGCAACACACTGTGATGCTATGTTAGTATCCAATGAGGTTAATATCTACATAGCTCAGTGTTTGGATAGCATATGCTGTTTAACCTTTAAAAATTGTAAGGAAAATAAGTCCTGATAAAAATATAACTGGCATTGCCCATAGCTCTGGGATTGGTAAATTATATTCAATAAGTAAATTGATTGATTGGGTAAAGTATCAAGCACAGTTGCAAAGGTGATTACAGTTCAGACATGAGAAAATTAGATGATACAATTAAAAGTAGTACGAATGGTGATAACTATATCGGAGTCAAGTCCTAAGCATTGATTTGACTCGTGGAAGACGTTGAAAGGAAATAAGCTTGAAACTTTGGACACATTGGTCAGGGGTAACTGGTGCCTGGTTCCTGTTCAACATCACTTGGAAACTTCAGAAGGGGCACTTGAAAAATTCAGAAGGGGCAGCACGGCGGGGGGCTCCAAGGTCACCATTGCGTCATGTGTATGATCGTGTGTCGATCAACTAAAGTCATTTAAGATTGCTTGAGAAATTGAGGTATAGGCATTATATTCAACGTGTCAAGTAACAATCAAATTAAGTATTATAACATCACTTACTCTCCAATCGGCAGTGGTGTCGGTTCGGTTTGGTTAGTGTCGCGAGAGTCAAAGAGTAACGCGGAAGTGATCTATTTGGCACCCCACGTAGGTCCGGCGTTTTTCAAGACTGGACTATTGTCATCAGAAGCTCCTAAACAATATCATTTTTGATAAAAAGGGTTCGTAAACAACATACTTGCCTCGAGCCCCAGTCCATTTCACGCTTACCAAGTTGGTATCTAATTAGAAAGATCTGCAATTTAAAACTAAAGATCAAATGACAAACACATTAATATGCTCGGAAACTTTTGATTGTGAATCAATGCATGAAGAGTTATTGTTTATCAAAAATGCAATACTTTGTAACCTAATCAAGTGTTCAGACCACTGGAAAATATCCATCTAGAGTGTTCACTTCGAATAACACTAATGAATCAAGGAGCTGATCCGTTGGCTACGCCTAAGTATTCTTTTGTTTCAGGCCAACAGCAGATAACACCCTTAGAATGGGTCTAACCAACCTGGAGAAAGAAACAATGAAAGCATTTGATGTTTCATAAAACCGCCCAAATGTCACCCTTTAAGCTAACATATATATTAGAGTTTTGTAACTCATGGGAGTACCATTAAACGGAACAATGTCCAAAGCTCGGATTGGCAAGGCATCAACACTTTCCTTGCAAAGCAGGGCGATGCAATAAGCCCTGTTTCCACGTATGTGTGATGTGTAGACCATTGCTGGCTCGACGGAGGCAAACCTGACACACCCACATCGGACTTTGGCTGAGGATGGCAGTGTAATTTTAGAAAATATTTGGTAGCACAATAGATAAGGCCAAAACCCAAACCTGGTATGTCTTCTGCCAAGAATGGCCGCAAGGCCCTCTCGAAGCAATATCAATCTGTCTGGCCTTGTCCAAGCGCTCTGCCTTCAGAAGGACTTCAAAAGGTAAAAGAAGGAATCAACCCTTTCAACCTATTTCTCAAACCAGTAAAAAGCTTTCATAATAGTGACTTTAGTGTAAAGGGATATCTTAATAGATTTTTAGGGATAGTTCCTCGAAGATACACTACCATGGCTGCCAATGTTAACACTGTAAGCATTGCACGCCAACTTACGTTAGAACGGTTGGATAGCAAAAGCTATAAACAACCAATGCCAATACCCTAGCCTAACATCTAAGAATAAAAAACTTTATAAGTGCAAGGTAAAAATGTCAATTGACCCTATTCTTTTTTTTCAAAGAAAAAACAAATAGTGACAATATGTTGTCCATTCGGCAAATTACGTTCTTTGCACAATGGTGACAAAGATTCCAGGACAGCCCTTTGTTTTTTGGGGAAACAGGCCCCAACAATTGATCTAGTCCCTCCCCGCTTCAGTTGACTATTTTTTGTTATTTTAGTCAACCACTAATATACGATCAACGCTATCGAGTTCGACATGGTATTAAGCTGAAAATACAGACACGGAAGAGTTAGAAGGTAAATTATATGTTCGCATGCTTATAGTTTTTTCTTCTGTTATGAACATCCAATCCATATATGTACTGCATAATTGCACAGAAAAGACTCCACACACAACACACCAACCACTAAACTTCAAGCCACATTGATGTATAAGAAAATTTTAGTTCTAAATCTAAAGTGCCAAGCTAAATATGGGCAATTCTAGCAACCAAATGGTGTTTTATTTCCAGGAACAATTTGTTCTTTCAAATCACTCCACCTTTCGTTCCTTTGTTGATCGGCAACAAACCTAGCACCAAATATTAATAAAGACCCCAATACCATGAACACTGACAAATATTTGTCGGGATAAAAGAAGTATAGATTCAAAAGTATTGTAAAACCTATAAAATTTGTGCTGCTTGGACCAAGGATACGTACCCTCATATGTGATTACTCTCAACTGGTTTGACATGTATAGAGTTGATCGACAGCCAACCCCAATGCCTAATATTCATAACCTTAATATGGCCTAGCGAAAAAGGACGGTCTATAAGGCGGTTACATATGCTACAAGAAGGATATCATTGTAATATTGCATACTCTTTGCAAACAGGTTAATCATCACAAGGGACAAAGAGAGCGCAAACTTAACATGAAAAGCAAGGAATCCATACTGATACCTTGAAAGGTGATAGCAAGTTAGGCAAGTAATGTTGCCAATAGACCACCATAAGATCACTCCAAGTTATCCACCATTATGGGGTCTCGCATTTGGAGGGAATAGTAACTGTAAACACGCCACAGCAGGCAAAAGACTATTTTCAAAAAATCAGTTCGAACAAATTGTCAATAGAAGGAAGAAACCTTTCCACAGTGAACAACCATCATTCAATTGATGTGTAAGGGCCCGAAAACACAATCACATCCTAAAAATAAGGATTTAAGAAAGACAGTTATCAAAAAAATAAAGTGACTAACTAAACAATGATTCTAATTTAATCAATTGACTGCTCTAGAAGGAAGAATTATACGGGAAAATGGTATCAAAATAGCCAAAGAAAGTATGCTGATTATAGAGATACCAAGTTGAATAAAGTGAATCACACACCGCTTCCTAATGGGGTAACAAATGAACTCCTCTCTAAACCTAGTTAACCCACGATAGCAAATGAACTATATAGGAATATTAAGCCCACAACTCGCCTGAAACTGTGAACCCTCCAGGGGATTTGCAAATTGATAAGCTAATCTTAAATGTGAACCCTTTATGTGAGCCAAAACGTGTTATTCGGCATGGAGACCATTCTTGATAAAAGGTTTTTTTTTTCTTAAGTCGACAATATGAAAAACCAATAAGTTATCGAACAACATCAACATATGAAACCATTGAACCCACATTTACACGTACACAGATGAACCTTGAAATTCAGGCCATGCATGCACCGACTTCATAAATCATGCATTGAGAAAAAAAAAAAAAAAACCCTCATGCAATATATGATGATACTTGAACACAAAAAAAAAGGTAAGCAAGTCAAAGTAGTATAGGTGAGAACAAAATTGATAAAACAAATAATACCTACATTGAAAAGCTTTGGTGGCCCAAAAATCACCGAACCCGAACTCGATAGTTGACCACAAAAAAAAAAAAATGTATATCTCAAGTAAATAAAGATTTGATCGAAGAGGTCCTCTTTGTGATCTTGTTATAAATCTATGCACACACAAAGAAGTTTTCACTCCTTCAAGATTAAGCATTTGAAATTGGAAGTCAAAGACAAAACTAAGAACAAAAAACAAATCGGGAAATGTTATAGATGAATATTATCCTTAGGAATTAGTCCGACCTTTGTAACTATTATTCGAGATCCTTGAATGTGCATAAGCATCCGGTTGGTTCGATTTTACTTCTTCAAGTTCAACAAGTACCTCAAGTTTTACACATAAACCCGTCACTTTGGCACCCAAACGTGCTGTGTATTGAGTGTATTATGCGATTCTGCTACGCCTTTGTGAAGTTGTTCAATATTTGAGATTATGCCAAGAGTGTTGCACTTTCGGGAATGGCGTTTGACCTGCTCTATCAATACAACATCAACCTGTGCTCCTTCCTTGATTAGAAGTTCAAACAAAACTTGAGTTCCCAGTGTTTGTTGCCTGATGCAATGGTGTGCAGCCAACCTGCAGAAATGCACTCCAAAAATACCAATGACGGAGACAAAAAGCATCCACATAGAACATTTCATAAAAATTTAAATGGACATGAGAAAAAGTATTGGATACAAAAGATAAAATAGGACACACTTTACCACCATATACAACAATGATTATTTTGGGAAAAGGATAATTACATTGTCCTTAGATAATCAAATTCAATAAGGAGATTGAAGAAGCATCAACCAATGACCCAAATGAGGAAAATATATTACAAAGTCAAGTCACTAAAGAAATCAAATCTGAATACAAAGACAAGTTACATGTCAAATTTTAACTTATTAGGTACCTTGAGCCCTCGAGGCATTAGTGAATAACGTTATCCTATGAATAATCTCGGATATTTCAGAAACCAGAGTATTTTATGAAGCGATTAGTCAAACAAATCAAAATTTATATAGGCTAATTGATGAGAGTGAGAAGTATATCTCCACGCTCACGAATTGGCATTCAATTATAAACACATACACAAATCGATGCGACTGAAATCTACAACTTAAAAATGAATATTTGGATAGTACCTCGGGCTTAACATCTTCGTGGTCGAATATACTCCTTGTCATCCCAATCTTCAGCTGTTTAATAAGAATTGGATCGAGATTAAGATTCACAAAAGAAAACGTTACTAAGAGAAATAGAAGATATAACTAACTTTTTTTCGCTTCGGGATCCTTAATTTTCTTTGGTGGGAGAATATCCCATCTGTATATACACTTCCGTTTTGTTTCTCTTCATTGTCAATATGGATGCTATATGTAGCATCCGGACGAGGATGAAAGTATAAACATGAGTCACCGGTCAGGCTCACAGGAACTTCCTTCTTGATCAAGTGGTTTGTTTCATTTTTGGTAAGAATAGCATGGACTTTTTGGTGCTATATCCACAAATATCTGGTCCAAACATTATAATCGCAATCGAGACACACAAAATGATCACCAAGTTAAAATACTACAATTGGGAAGTTAGTGTGCAAACCGAGATTAAATTCACTAAGGAGTCTTATTTAATTACCTATAGGGGTATCGCCAATCGAACTTCTTCGATCAACATCACCACTAAGCGACTTCATGTAGCCACCACCACAATCAAGTTTTTGCTCGTGTTTGACAGAGAACTGGAAAACCAATGTCTTCTCCTTGTTACTTGAACTTCGGAAATTCAGCAGATATAGCATAGAATCAGTAGTCTTCACTAGTTTGAATACCTATACCAAAAACATTAAAAGTTATTAACACACAAAACACATTCAAGTAAGAAACATTTGACTTGTCATAGCTGAGAATATGAATACCTTTATCATTAGCATCTCCATTCCATTTACCCGGCAAGTGAAGTTCCATTCGCCAAATGTGTTTTCATCCTTCTTCCATTCAGATTTAACCCAACGGCTTTCCCATCCATCCGCAAATTTGTAACATTAACATAACATACACAAAACTTACAAAAACTCAAATTATAAATCACTTAAAAAATAGTAGAATGAACCTCAAAAACGCATGTGTCGTTATTAGCATATGATTGGTGTTTCTCTGTTGCCATTCTCCGAGAATCGAGTTCAAATTATGTAAAATAGAAACGCCACTGAAATCGACAACTTAAAAATGAATATTTGGTATTATCGGATAAATGTACTATCTCCGAAGCGTAAGAAACCCAACCAGAGGAACAGAGTGTCAAGGATATCCGGATTTGTGTTTGGAAACAAAAGGCCTACCTACCCATGAAGAAATGAGGGAAGTTGGAAGAACTTCGGTATTAATGATAGTTAAGTGGGTATTAATGGTAATTGAAGTGGGTATTAATGGTAGTTAAGTGGCAAAAACCGCGTACATGTCAATATAGAGGCGTGGATTTGGTTTTTGCCCTTAATTTACATAAAACTCCTTTGTCTGTGTGTTGTAATTGAAGGGTATAAATGGAAATACAAAATTAAATGACGAAATAGTCCTTTTTAAAGACATTGAATAATATTTTTTTGTATTAAATTAGGGGTATTAGGTGGTAGAAAAAAGGCTGGTCTAATTTAAAATGCCAGGTTAATTATGGTGTATTTTACTAATAGAGATATATCAGTATATCAGTATCGCGCATATAAATGTTTTTTTCGAATGTTCAGTAACCCAATAGAACTAGCCATGCAGCCCGAACTGTGGTCGAGTCTGCTATTATTAAACCCATCAGAAGAGCCTGTTAATTTTCCAAAAAAAAATTAATTGGGTTTTTGTTCACCTATAAATTTAAGGCCGGTAAAGTTGGGTCTTTTTAATTTTCAAAAACTTTTGTTGGGTTTTTGTTATTTTGTTAATGAATTTAGATTATGTAAAATTGTAAGTGCGTACCACTTAAGAGTTCGGCATTTTTTTATGAGAAGAAAGCTTCAAACATTACTGACAATTGGGATGAAAAACAATTAAATAAAGCACTTAGAAATTGAAGTTGTACAATATTCAATATCGTTTCTAATTTTTTTTTAAACTAATATCGCTTCAATTTTATCATGGAGCATCCAGCCCATAAATGAAAACGTACAATTCTTGAATGAAGGCTTCTACTGTCGAAACTTGAAAAATAAAATAAAAAGATCATCACCTCCCCAACCTATCTTCTTTTCTAGCAAAAAGAGAAATCAATCATTCACAAATTCATCTGTATTTCATCTAAATCTTGGCTGATTGATACTACAAAGCCAAACTATGCCAAAGAGTAGCCAAACAGCAATATCCGCCTTGCATAGAAACTGACATCTTACAACCGTGCAGCTTCATCCCCTGGATATATGACAATAATGGAAATCTTTTAGGTTGATTTCATTATATTTTTAATAGCATCACCATGCCACCATAATTTTATAGGATTCTTACACATAAAAATGAAACAAGTCTAATTAAAATACACCAATTAAATGGACAGATCCTTGCCTCTTTGGGCAATTTGTAACAACATAAAGCTATCTCAAAGCCATTAATCATTCTCCTGCAAAACAGTATGATAAACTCATTCACATCTGACATGCCTATAATAGAGCTTCTCAATTCTAAGCGCAAAAGCAAGTTATGAACTATACTCCTCATTCATATTCAAATGAATTCATCTCACCAAACTTAGGAAAAGGGCACAAAAGTCAGTGCCACATAAAAAGGGCTCTTGCTTATTCTATTATCTTCCAAATTTCCCCTTCTCCATATTGTCATAACTATCCATACATCATGTAAATACCGGAGACCAAAATTGCCACAAAAAAGCCAATTGATACAATGGCATAAATAAAAAATCACAAAAGGGGAACAGTAAAAAGCAAAAAAGAAATGAAAACGATGCATGAAAGGGTTAGTTTTTATCAAAATTATGTTTTAAATCCATCCAATGTAGCAGAATAATCGATATCAAATATAAGTTGCCTAATTTTTATGATAGTTCTTTGAAATAATTTATACAACAAAATGCTTTAAGCAAATTTGGATGATTAGTATCTTTTTTTTGTAGCTTGAACAACGGATGATGCTGTAAAGCTTTCTCTTCCATTTGTTTACACCAATTATGTCAAATAGACCATATTGGTTCATTAAAAGAATAAAAAACCATCGTTTGGCCACCACCGGAATCATAAGTCCTATGAAAAACTAATAATCAATACAAATCTAACATGCTTCAATCGAAATGGTGTATAAGGAAGACATATCTATAGTTACTAATAGAGGAATGAAGACAGTGTTAAAATACATGAATCTGACCAAAAAAAGGAACTCAAATCTTATCAAAAAAATTCACAATAAGATTTTCGTTTCCTAAGCAACCACCAAGATATGAGCAAATGATGATAGCTATGAAGAATTTACTAAATAAAGTTATAAGCCTATAATTCCAAACAAACACCCAAATTAGATAGGATTCACTAAAATTGATACGAACAGGTGCAAATGTGCAATCATTCACGCTAAAAGTAGTAGCATTTATAAAGCTTGTAAACGTGATTATATTTAAGCTTCTATATAACTCGCATCACATAAAGCAAAACAATATAACATGTAAATTTTATAAGTGAAAAAGAATAGGCATGTTATAAATATATTAGGAAAAAAAAAAGAGATATTCAGAGTAAACACCTCTATATTAATCAATAAATAAGCCTTACACCTAACATTTGAACTATAACGTTTCTTTATTCATTCAATAGAATTGTAGGAAAGGCACCATCTGCGCTTCCATTTCTTTGTGGGTTTTCAGTAGTTCAAACTCAAAAACTTTGAATGTCAATTCCTTTCGCACTATGCACTGCACTCACTTAACAATTTCCCCCTACAAAGACGTCATGTAAGTTAATTCTCTCATTCAAAATGGTTAAAACCATCTTGGCATTGTTTTTATCAATAGCAGACTAAATTGTATCAACCAAGTCACACTATCTAATTATCATAATATTAACTACGCTTAGTTATGCAAGGCTTGCTCAACAAATTACACAGGTAATGCACTTAGAAAATGTAAAACTATTGAAAATATGATACACTAGAGCAAAGGTGTTTGAGTGTTACCACATAAAAGAAAGAAAATTAACAAATCAGTTCACAGGATTTAAGAGCTTATGCAATTGAAGTTTTATTACCAAATAATTCAAATCAACAAAGACACTGATTGTAATTAGATGGCAAGATACATTGCATGGTTGTCAGTTAGTGCAATCAAACAGTAGTAGCACATGAAAATATTATAAAATCAAATTTACCGATAATATGTTATCACAATCTACTACATATTTCTTGTTAAATTAGTAATTGTTGGTAGCTGATAGCAAATAATAACACACCATCATTAACGATAAGAACCTAGTTTTCTTCATTCTCTGTGTTAATCATTGAAAACAACTAACTATACTATAAACACATTTTAAAAAATAAAAATAATATAATATTGTAGAGACCAAAACTATTATAAATGAAAAACTCATATGAAACAGTGAGTCCACCGAGAAGCTTGAGGAATAAATAATAAGTGTATTGGTAAGAAAATAAGTACATATTATGAAAACTTGGACTATTTTAAAAAAACAACAATTTGTATCCGCGTTGTCGATTGTGGCCCCAATTAATTTGGGACTCAAATTTGTATTTACCGGTATCTAAAATGGTTAGTAGTCTAGTAGATAGCGACATAGTGCTAATTGTGATCATATTTTATATAAACGACTCAATCTCATCTATCAAAGATCTTGCAGACCAAAATACATTATTATATTGTAATGAGAACAATTAACCTTTTGTACTAAGTCCAACAGATTTCCAGTATTCCATCAAGAGACACTTGTATTTGTGAATTCCAAATAAGATAATTTTACTAATTAAGTTTGTATTTATTAGCTTTCATTTTTTCCAGACAGCCTAGTAACACTATAATGAGATCTATATACAATTAAAAAAATAAAATAAATATGACTATATTTGGTTCCCGATTATATATGAAATTGTTATGGAGTTAGCAACAAAAACATCACCTGCCATGTCATGCCCAATAATAATGCTTATCATAAAAGGTTTAGCTCCAAGCTATGACATGCATTCGGCAACATTCCTTGCTACTCCTCCTGCCACATGGTACAGTATACCTGAACAAGAAAGTTCCAATCAATAAGTAAAGAAAACAGGAAAAGAAGGAAAAGGGACAAAGTAACATTTAGTCTTATTAATAAGTATTACAATTTGTTATTTTTTCATCATTTTTGCTTGAAACGTTAGCCTATATATGAAAAGGAGTTTATTCAGACATGTGTCATCCAACACAAACACAGGGAGGCATACACATGTACATCTCCTCTCCAATCTCAATATCAATCCCCTCTCTCACACTATAATGTTTCCTGTCAGCCCCTACATGTCTTTCCGACCCTATCAATAGTTACACTTCTCCAAACTGCCAAAAACACACTGAGGCAGAATATATCATCTTCCCAACCTTAAACATTCTACCTCTCCATGCTAATGCATGCGTGCCTTAATTGTATTTCCCATAACCCCATCACATGTTATCATATTCTCATCTCACCAACCAAACTACATGCCCTTTTCATGCCAGTGCCTCGCAACTACAAACTCTCTTACTTATCATATAAAATTAGCCTACATTAATAATACACTTAATGAGCATGCAGTCAAATATATACATGTCCAGGAGTTGTTGTCGTTGGATGAGGTGGAGTAAATGGTTTTGCATAGATATCCAATATCATGCCTCCTATTATCACAGGTGATGTTGAGATAAATTGGTGATTTTCATGAATGCGTGTTTTGTTTTATTAAATAAAGCTAGGGTTTGTGTTTTATGACATAAGAGTTTTTTTACCAATTAGTATAAACTTGACGGTATCAAAATTATGCATGATAATTATGCGATTGACATTGAATTGGTAACGTGAGTTACGGTAAATATTACCATTTGAATAGTTGTTCCCTTGCTTACAGCCGCAAAACTAAACTCTAGTCATCTTCTCAATATTGTCAGAACCACATTGCCAGCTCGCTCTGCCAAATGAATGAAAACCTAAAAATTCATTATCTTCACAAAATAAATAAATGTCTCAATCATGTATCAGAAATTTAGAATGACACTAATAACCAAATTGGTAAATATTGTTCCAAGGTTGACTTTCCAATACAACTCTACTACTCGTTGTGTTTATTCATGTACATGTGATCACCAAATTAAAATCCTCCACTCTTGTAAAGAAACTTGTAAATACTGGTAATAACATAATTAAAAGCCTCATATCATGAATATGGCATCTCCAAGAACTTTTTGAAATGGATGATGTCGATGAGACTAAAGTTTAGCTAAAATATTTCATTTAATTAAAAACAAATCACGATATATGATCAGACAAAGGTTTGTACTCAACATTGTTTTTTGTAAATATTAGTATAATGTTCAAGCTACCATTTTGATTACAGGGTTTTTGTAAGTGTAAATGATAAATTCCATAATACTTGCATAAAATTCTTAAACAAAACTAATGAACTACCTAATCGTAGGCATATGGTGAAATAAAAATGTGTACATATCCAATTACATTGCAACACTTTTCTTTTTGGAATATGAATTATCAATACATCAAAGGAACACAATTCTGCAAGTTCAAGCAAATGGGTTATAAAAAAATCGCTTATTGT
This sequence comes from Coptis chinensis, assembly GCF_015680905.1. Lineage (NCBI taxonomy): Eukaryota > Viridiplantae > Streptophyta > Magnoliopsida > Ranunculales > Ranunculaceae > Coptis > Coptis chinensis. Next base: position 115,486,991 of record NC_141458.1, on the reverse strand, counting down.
GCGCCAAGTATTTACAAAGTACTTTCCAACACGGAGTCACACACCATATGTTTTGAAACAAAAGATCCCAAAACAACTATACATGATAATCATATCTTTAATAACTCCATGACAAAGCAAGCGTTTCTAATTAGACTCAAGCATTCAACTATCGAATTATATGTGGGGAAACACTAAACCACTTGAAATGAGATCTCTTGGCAATGAACAAATTAAAACTTGAATGAAAAATAATTGAAGGGTATAAAAATTAAGTAAATATAACAACAATGAGTAAATTTAACGTTACCTTCTTCAATTTGAGAACCCTTCAGTTCCCGGAAAATAATGAAACTGGTGTAGGGGAAAAGAAGTGGGATTTCATATGTAGTTCGCCAAATGTAGATGAAAGTATGTCTTAGCTAGTGATGTTATTGATATCCTTAAAATCGTAAAGTCGCAGATAACTTTTATTTGAAGTGTATTGATAAGTATACAAACTCAATTACAAAGATACGGAAAAGCATCATATGACTCATGGAAAGCAGTATTAGCTACAGTAACACATACACAGAGTAATAAATAAGAAAAAAGTGTCCCCTACTTACTCCATTGGAAACTTATGTTGTATTAGATTGGTTGTTCTATAGTTAAGGAAATGCACAAAATTTCAAAGAGTTTTTTTCCCATTGAGAAGGTAACGATGAATATATTAAAATAAAAAAAAAGGAGAATTTTAAAGTAGGATGAGCTATCCTAACAGAAAGCAAAGTGATGTTATGGAACTAAACATTCACATACCAAAACATGAGTTGATTGAGGATTGACAAAATTATGTTTGCAAAACACACACACGGAGAGGGAGAATTTATCCGGGCAGTATTCTAAATCCAGGTGAGATTTATAATTATATTTTATCTATAGATTAAGAGCAGAAAAGGGAAATCTAGAAAAGAAAAGAGTAAATGAATATACTGCCTTAATTAGTTTTGGTCTTAAAAAAATACTAAGGTTTACATAATTTTCCTGTGTCAAGGGTTTGCATTTTCCACCTTCCCTTCTGTCACGCCCCGAGACCCCAGCACACATCCCGAGGACGATGAGTGAATCTCGAGGCCAACACCATCCCAATTCTACCGAAATTTCGGCAGAGTTTCCTTTGTTTAATCGACATTCGTAAACCCTAAAACCTGTCATAAAAACCTGTCATAACCTGGAAATCCTAAACTACAACCTTCCAACAACCATATATATACAAACCAACCTTCTAAACAACATTATATACATCCACCAACTGTTTAAGTGTAACTGCTACTCAAATACATCAAGTATTACATCAAAATGAGCGAAGCTCTCTCTATATATACAACCAAAATGACTAGACTATCTCTATACAACCCAAAATATGAACTTGACTCTGTCCTCGTCAAGCATAAGGGAATCCTCCCAAATCCCCATAACCTTCATCGCTAGGGTTAGGAAAAGCCTCCTCCGCAACTGGCTCGTCTGAAATGTTAACTAGGATGAGCAACAACTATGCCCAGTAGAAACGCACATAACCAATAAATAGTCTACTTATAGAAAACATTTAAAACATGCAGGGTTTCCATAAAAGTATTCAAATATCGTGACTATATATATATACATCACTAACTAGCAGAAATCATCTCGACATGCTTCATTGATATACAAAATATAGTTTTTTCACAATCATCATACAACTATTGTGGCCGCTGCATCCTATTAGAATGGTGAGGGGTACGACCGGGTATCCGCGAGGCAAATCTCGGTTCGATTACAAGATCGGTGTGAAACCATGCACCGTTGTTTTCCTAATTTTACCGGCAGGGAACTGAAATGTCGTTGTTGTGTTCGTACACACAAAATCCCCAAAGCTTTTAGGGCTAAGGTGGACCCTGTGACCACGGCCCCCATACGGGCTGTCACCTAACTTACGGTGGTCAACCGTTCGACGACGACTTGACCGCTTTCAGGGATCGACACACATCCGGGGAGTGGACTAAACTCTCACTCCTCGCCTAAACCTCATCAAGGTAGCATGTAACCTCACACAAGCTAATCACCATACAAATAACATCGCATAAAACATGGTTATCTAGAAAAGTAGAAAGGAATTCCCGGACTACATCCTGTGATGCATCCCTTTAAAGGTGGCCCACCACCTCGAAGGTGTACACCACAGTTGGAATCCTAGAGCTGAATAACTGTCTCGAATTGCGACAATGGTTCCTTCTTTATAGGAATTCACAATTCTTTTCTAAATCCCCTCGTGATAAGCATAGTAATATCTATATATATACTTTCGTATTACCGATTGTTTTCAAATACTCTAGTTACATATTTAGTTTTTCTTTTAAAATCTGTTGATTACAGAGGTGTGAGTTTAAGATTTCCCACCATCAAGTAAAAGCAACCTATGACTCCCAAACGGGCCAGTCATAGTAAATAACAACCGATGATTCCCAAACGGCGAATCATCGTAAATAACAACAACCATCCCGGGAATAATCCCGAACCTCATACCTAGTTACAAACAACCGGGTAATCCTTACTCGCATTACAAAATCCATCTCTCTGCCTCCTTACTAAGACAAGAGACGAGAACCCTTCCCAAAACCAGTTTTGCTCTTTTAACAAGAAAATAAATCCCCGCTACCCCGATTTCACAAAAAAACCATTTCACACGAAAGCTATCCCTATATATAGTTTATATCGAGGAATACAATGCAAAACATGGATATCACATATACATGCATGGTTGATACACAAACTATTTTTCTCAATTTAAAACAATCAAATCATGCATGGCAATAAGCATGCTATATATTGGTATGTAAGTTCCTACCTTAGCAAGCTCCGTTCTCCTCCAGCCCACTTAACCGAATCAAGCCCACTTAACCAAATCCACTCGAGATCACTCCTATAACATCAGATGTATACGTCGGTCGTTAGAGTTTATCAAACTAACGAGGAAATTCTTATCTACGAAAGTCGAGAAGAATCTCGACGTTAAGAATTTGGTTTCGGGTAAATTTTCATCTAACTACCGGATTAATGCGAGCTCTGAGGCCATTTCGACCTTTCATTTACTCGGCCGGTCTCTACGGAATATTTCGAGCCACTGCAGGCCCACACGTCAACGCCAATCATATCGCGTCCCATAACGATTAAGATTTTTTTTTTCTCGACTCCGACAACAACAACAAATTCCACTCTTCCATTCACATTAACTCCAATAATCAACAAAATCTTAAATGAGTGTGAACTAACCTAAATTCTCTACAATAGATTGAAGATACCGAAATCCTTACCAAGTCAGTAAAAAAAAAATAGCTCCTAGCTTTCTGCTCCACCAAAATCGCTCCACTCTATCTCCACCAACAGCTACTGTCGACATTACAAACACCCCCATTCAATTAATTCCATCCATACACCCCTAATCCATCGAAATTTAGTTTAAATATCTATTTAGGAAGAAATTAAACTCACCTTTTACCTTGATACGACGCGATTTCCAGAAATTTCGAATCCCCACTCTCGCGTTCAGTGTTGTCAAGGTTTGGGTGTGAGGAATTGAGGTTTTAATCACCGAATTTGGGAGAATTTGAGTTTCTCTCTCCTAGAGTTTAAGAGATTGGGCGAAATTGGAGAAAATTGGTGCGATTTTTTTTTTTTTGGGGAAGTTTTGGTTTCGTGCGTTTTTGGTTTGGTGCAATACGGGGGGGTTTTTTTTTTTCTTGTTTAGCTAATTTGGCCCAAGCCCAATATGACCAAATTAAGCTTAAGGCATAATTAGACTTCTAACCACTAACTAATTTGACTTAGCGTCGTGATTATTTTTTTCGGCCCATCCAGCTCAATTTAATCTCCTACATTCTATCCCACCGCAGGCTATCACGATAACCCACTCATGCGTGTAAGCTGTTAACTCGTGCCAGCTTCGAACGCAGAAAAGCCGCTAACCGACATTTTTGTCAAATTTTCACATATGAGTTGCTAACTTAAAGTGGCTTACGAGTCGGAGTTAAGTTTCATTAAGTTACATACGTTTGAAATATAACCCGACCGACCAATTACATAAATGTCCCTAGGTTAAATATGAAATTTACAAAAATACCCTTAACAAGAATTTGAGTCTTTAGACCTTCTCTTCTTTGCAAGATTCCAACACAGATCTGCTGCTAACAAAATCATGCATTTTGAACTATCACTCTATATCTACCAAGTAAATAACGGAAAGTAAATACAGTTAAAACACATTTTGTAGCTGAGAGTAGGTATACACTTACTTCCCTATGGTCCTCTTGAGCACTCTAACTGCATTGGAATAGAAACGGCAATAAATCTAGCCACTCGCCAGCCGGAACTGCATACTTGGCAATGATACTGACAACATTCACACTTGCTCTCCTCACAAGAGGACTACAAACAAACATTACTCCAACTTATTATCAAAAATCTGAAAACTTAAACTTTAAGCAATGCCAGACAATTATGAGAGGTTACCTGTGCTCAATAGTGATGCTTTCAATAAGTGAGGATTTAACCAATTGGCGAATTTGAGAAGAAAGTTTAGCCCAATGACCAGTAATCTTTTTCCTTAAAAGAACAGCGGACAGCTGTCTAACATTTGGGTTTTAGCAGTTCAGAGATGGTGAATTAAAGCAGGGATTACTTGTGGATCTTTTGCTAATCTTTTAATTTGTTCTTCTGCTTGTCTTCTTGCATCGTCATCTGGCATATCTCTCTCTCTCTGTCAAAACCCTAATTTCGAGTGTGTCAGGGTTTTGTGTTTTGGTTGTTAATTACTTAATTACCCACTGGCGAACAAATCAAATTAGGCGTGTATTTGGTGTTTTTTAATCCCTAGCATGTAAAAAGACCATAACGTTTTTTTATAAATTGCTAAACACAACAATAATAAGGTTAAGTAAGTAATCAACCAATTAATTATTTTTTAAATAGGAACTTTTTTATAAAATCTGCTGACGTGGCTCTCTATGAGCATCCTAGGAGAATAGATATTAATGTAGGTAGGATTACTTATATAGATCACTAGCATATACATGTTTTTTGAATACCACAAGAATTACCTTCTTGTATGATTCATTTTATTTTTCGATAGGAGAGGGGACCATTTTCCAAGATCTAAAATTGATTTTTTCAAATGTTCGGTAACCCAATAGAAAATATATTAGAGACTCATATATGTCAGCACTCTCCCTCATCGGAACACGCTGGAAATACACAGGTAGAAGAACTGGACATCTTCATCTGGTAGGAGTTGAACTTGAGACCAGGGGGGACCAGCAGGAGGGCTAACATAGGCTTTACCCCAAAAAAATCCTTAAAAAATAAATAAATAAATAAATAAATAAATAAATAAATAAATATATAATATATATATATATATATATATATATATATATATATATATATATATATATATATAAATATATAAAGAGAAAAAAAGGTTTTGACTTAAGGAAACGAAAACAAGAGCAAACAAAAACAGGCTCAAAACCCCTCCTTTTTATATATATATATATATATATATATATAAAATAAATACTAAAAACATACTCAAAACCTCGGCTCCCTTTCTTGTTTCTTCTCTCTCATTGAGGCATTGAGCTCGCGCGCACTATTCCACCAACCTTTTGATTTTTCATCTCTCTCATTGAGGCATTGAGGTCAGTTAAATTATAAGTTTTATTATTAGTAGGGGTTAAATTTATATTCTTATGAGTTTGTTGAATAGAAAAAAAAAATGCTTTGTGGAATTGTGGGGCTGTGGATTAGTGGATAACTTTACAACATCATAACACTACTTTCTACTACACGTCTACACCATTACACCAAACATCTAATTGATTTCGTGTTTGTTTATTACATTAGAACTCGAACTCGAAGAATAAATTGAAAAAACAAATGATTTTATGTAAGTCAATCATTTTTCTTTGAAGTGTATGTATGGAACCAATTTATTAATACTGATCTACTATCTTAGGTTACTGTTTCGACCCCCACCTATGTGGCGAACGTCCATTGGTAGGAATCTCCACTTTATTCGTTTAATCGACAGGGCTAAAGCCCAATTCGCAATACCATGAATCGATGTACAAGCCTATTAACTCATGTGTCTAAGGCTGAACTTTAGCCACATGGCTTGCCACTAATGTACATTAATTTATGTCCAGATTCATTTATTATCAAAGATATAATTATCAGTTGACAGTTATATTCTATGACAATTACTTAAACTACAAGATTACTTGAGCTACAAGGACTCTCTACTATACCTATATAAATACCACATTATTTTTCATAAGGAACTACGTGGAAACTTGATCCCTAGAGAATAGATCTTGGGTACGTAGGCAGCCATTATTTGGTTCAGTTTCATCTCTCCCAACATCAAATTCCTCTGTTTCTTAGTGTGTTCTTTACCATTGCTCTCGTTGTGTTGAAGCAGTTTATTGCCGAAACATAATTGGCGCCGTCTGTGGGGAATTTAGAATTCATTATCACGTGAAACAATCAAGATGGTAAGCACAAGAAGCAGACCAAATAGTCAACATATTCCTCCTGCTAATAATACTCGCAACCCTCGAAATTCAAATCGGCCAATGCAAGAACCGTTGAACAATCAAGTTGATCCTAGTGGTAGGATCAATTCTCAACATCCGGATCAGAAGCGGTAAACCGCCACCACCGCCTCCGCCATCGCAAAAGGCAGTACAACCGCCGGCACCAACCCTAACAGTCTTGCAACAAGAAAACCGACAAGTCAGTAATCCTCCATGCGGTCCGCCGTCCATCTGTCCATGTCGATCCTTCAATTGACATGGATATGGACGTGGACATTACTCTCACGCCAACTAACGGAAAAGGTGATAGTAACAGCTAATTCACCCCTAATACGGTTGAGCGTGAGTTACGACGAGTCAAAAATTAAAATAGGAACTTGAGAAGGAAGCTGGCAAAGAGGCAAAGGCCAGTGGATGATGTTGCAAATTCAACAACATTAAAGGAATTACGACCCGGAAGAAGCGCGCCATTCCGGTGTATGGGACCGTCTTGGACGATCCACTTCGTCCTCGACCTCGTGCTATTTTCTCAAGCACAATCAACTAGTGCACGCTCTAAGAGTAATTACCCTATTACCCGTACTTATGGGGAGAATCGGATTGGCAGGGATAACTACTACCCTAGACATGTCCGATCTCAAATGGAAGATTTACCTCTGAGAAGCAATTTCAGGGAAGACCGCCATCCGAGATATGTCCGACATGACTGGGAAGGCGGGCATCCCAGACAAAAGCAACAAAACATGGAGAAGTGGTATAATTATACCGACCACCCGGCCAAGGGTGACTACCGGCCTAGACAAACGGGTTCTGAGGGATAGACAAAGACAATCACCGGTCGGAGTGATCGTATGCATCGCCAAAGATCTCTAACTCCAATAAGAGATAATGGAAGGTATCCTTCTCCACATGGGCACGATCGGGGGCGTCCAGTTGTTCGAGCCAATACTTTAACTCTAACAGAACAACAGTTGAAAGAGTTGATTGCAAAAGAACTTAACGATAGAGAGTCAAGAGATGTAAGAATGAAAAACTTGACAGTCAATAATGGCGTACTTGATAAGTTTTCGCTCGACATTCAGGAAGCTTACCACCATCCTAATTTCAAAAAACACGATTTTGAACTTTATAATGAGTCGGAAGGAGATCCTGGCTTGCATGTTCTATCGTTCAAAAATAAGTTGGTGTTATGGGGTGGAGATGATCCACTCATGTGTAAGCTCTTTCCATCAACTCTAAAGGGAGAAGCATTACGCTGGTTTAGTGAGTTGCCTTCAAGATCAATTCACCAATACAATGAACTAGAAAATCAGTTTGTTAATCGTTTCCGCCACAATTGCAAGACGTCAAAGGATGTCGACTCACTTTTGAACATCAAGCAACAACGTGATGAAAAGTTACGTACTTTTGTTACTAGGTGCCGGAAAGCAGCAGCACCGCCGCTGCCGCTACCACAAACGGCGGTACAAACCCCTCCGAAAGAAGGCGTCGCCGAAGAAAGTATAAGGAAAAACTTCATCCCAGATTGGACCGACCTGACAGGGAAGGCCGACCTCGCAGATTTGCGGAAAATCGCCATCCTAGATAGGTCTGTCCAGACAGGGAAATAAGGTGTCACGAAAAAAAGTATAAGGAAAACCTTCATCCTAGACTGGACCGACCTGACAGGGAAGGCTGACCTCGCAGATTTGAGAAAAACTGCCATCCCGCATAAGTCCCGACCGGGCGGGGATGGAAGGTGTCACGAAGTAACTAGAGGGGAAGACCACAATCCCGCACAAACTACCGACCTAGATAGGTTGGTTACACACAAAGAAAAAGACAATCTCGGTCCGGACCGAAAGTGTGTACCGCCTAAAATCTCTAACTCTTGTAAGAGGTAATGGCGGTGTCATCTTCCACATAGGCTCGACCGGGCGTTTAATCCGTTTAAATCTTCTGGGTGAAATGGATTTCACTCTTCAATACAATTTTTTCCGATCTGCTGGAAAAAATAATGGAGGCTTATATCGATGATATAGTCGTTAAATCGAAGGATACGGGTGATCATCTTTCCGATATTCAACTTGTTTTTGATAGGCTTAAAAAATATAACATGAGACTCAATCTTGCCAAATGTTCTTTTGGCCTCTCTTCTGGAAAATTTCTGGGATACCTCATGACTCGTAGAGGTATTGAGGCTAATCCTGATCAGATACGCGCCGTTATTGATATGCCATCACCAAAAAATAAGAAGACTTTAAAGAGGGCGACAATTTGCAATATTGATTGTGATATGACATTGCAACAACTGAAGAAATACTTGGTCAGTCCTCCTATATTGACAAGTCCTTCAACGGGTCAACCTAGTGGCATATACCTGGTAGCTACAACTCAAGCTGTTAGTGCTGTTCTTTTCATTGATGATGTCGTACTACTGAAAAAGGACATGCTCTGGCTTCTTTGATAGCTGATTTTCCGATTGATGATTCTCCTATTGATGATTTCTTGCGCTAGGAAGAATCTATGGCAGACATTCTGCCGCCACTAACTGGGGGCGACGAAGACCAACATGAAAACGCAATTCCTAATCCCATTGACCTAGGATTGTTTACTCAGATGGCTCCCATAGTAAATCTGGGTCTGGAATTGGATGCATTTTCGTTAAACCCGGTGGAGAAAAGAATGGAAAATCTGTGCGACTGGGCTTTGGCGCTTCAAATAACGAAGCCGAGTATGAGGCTGTCATTTGTGCCTTGAGAACAGCTTTGACACTGGGGGCATAAAAGTTCCAGTTATACACGGATTCTCGCCTTGTTGCCAATCAGTTTGGTGGATCTTTTGAAGCAAGAGATGAGTGTATGGCGGCTTATCTTAGTTTGATGCATAGTCTTGCTCGACAATTTGATAACATCTCTATCGCTCAAAGACCCCGAAATGACTTACGTCATGCCGATTCATTGTCTTATCTCTCCGCCGCCGTTAGAAGCGAAAGGTCAAGACACATCACTTTTGCAGTCATCTTTTCGTCAATCTAAGTTTGAATGTTTTTACGCTCGCTTAGTTCATTATTCTCATTACGAAAAAATCTGACGAAGTTACCACATTTAGCTTCGTCAGTCTAAGTTTGAACGTTTTTACGCTCGCTTAGTTCATTATTCTCATTCTGAAAAAATCGTGAAGTTACCACATTTAGCCGTCGGTCTAAGTTTGAACGTTTTTACCGCTTAGTTCATTATTCTCATTCTGAAAAAATCGTGAAGTTACCACATTTAGCCGTCGGTTATAAGTTTGAACGTTTTATGCTCGCTTAGTTCATTATTCTCATTCTGAAAAAATCGTGAAGTTAGCACATTTAGCTTCGTCAGTCTAAGTTTGAACGTTTTTACGCTCGCTTAGTTCGTTACTATCGCTACGACAAAATCTAACGAAATTACTACGTTTAACTTCGCCAGTCTAAGTTTGAACGCTTTTACGCTCGCTTAGTTCGTTACTATCGCTACGACAAAATCTGATGAAGTTACCGCATTTAACCCGTCGGTCTAAGTTTGAACGCTTATGCGGCTTCGCTTAGTCTATTACTATCGTTCCGACAAAATCTGACGAGGTTACCACGTTTAGCTTCGTCAGCCTAAGTTTGAACGCTTTTATGCTCGCTTAGCCTAATTTTGCAAAATTAAGTACGCATTAGGGGCGTTTTTCTCTACATGGGGGCGTCTCGTTCTATTTCATTTCAATTACATAAATCTATAATATTGTCAGTTTTTCGCAGGTATGTTATCTGACACAACAACAATATTCAATAGCAAACCCATCTTTATTTTTATTTTTCATCAAAAAAAGTTTTAGCTCTATGGTATTACATTCACACAATTACCTAATCAATTGTCTCTGTCAATTGTCTTACGGTTGTTCGAATAAATCTTCATTTTCTTCTTCGAAATCTGCATTCGCTTCGCTTAACGCTTTCGGTTAACTATTTTCCGCAGTCATTCTTTTTTAAAGCATTATGTCGCAACACCAAGCGCCAAAGAAAATAGAAACTCTATTATCGTTTTTTAAACGTAAAGCTGCTACATCGAAAAGTGATGAAACTTTTATGCCTAATCTTGATACTTCAAGAGTTGATGGCAATGAGCAACGTCCTTCGAAAGTCCAAAGGGTTGTGATAGAAGAAAGTGAACCTTCTCTTCAAGTCCAACCGGTCGTGATCAACAAAGTTGAGCATTCCCCTCAAGTCCAAAGTGTTGTTCTTCAAGAAGTTGATGCGACTTTTTCATTTTAACAAGATCTGGGTTTACGTGTTCCAATTTACGAATACCCAGTTGATCAACAAAAAGTTGTTAGAATATATTATCTCTCCAAGGGGCCTACGCAACCTGGTCTAAAGGAAAAACAATATCCAAGCACTAAGTTTGGAAAGCAAAGTCGTCTGTTCAAGTATAATTGGTTCTCACAATTTCCTTGGTTAGAGTACTCAATAAAGAAGGATAAAGCTTATTGTTTTTCTTGTTTCATTTTTTGAAACAAATCCGCCGAAACGTCCAGAATTTTCTACTGAAGATTTTACAAACTGGAAGAATGTTAATGATGGAAAGAAATGTGCTTTCTTGCAACATGAAGGAGGTCCATGTTCACCACATAAGTCGGCCACCTTGTCGATCTTGTGAGAATTTTATGAATTCTTTTCAACACATTGATAATATGTTTAAAACACAATGTCAAGAAGAGCTTACTAATAATCGTTTGCTAGTCAAAGCTATTGTTCAATGTATTCAATTGCTTGCGCTACGAGGGGTTTCTTTTAGAGGTCATGACGAGTCAACTGAATCAAAGAATAGTAGGAATTTCAAGGAAGTGTTGAAGTTTGCAGCGATGCTGAATGAAAAAGTTGCGGAATTAATAGTGTGGCTCGGAGAAATGCCAAATATACCTCTACTAAAATTCAAAATGAACCTTTGAATATATATGCTGAAAAAGTTAGAAAGAGAATTCGTAAAGAAGTTGGTGATGCAAAATTTTGTATCCTTGTCGATGAAGCACAAGATAGTTCAAACAAAAAACAAATGGCGATTGTCATAAGATTCGTTGATAGTGGTGGTTTTGTTAGAGAGTGGTTTTTGGGCATTGTCGGCGTGAAAAACACTTGTGCATTGACTTTGAAAGAAACTATATACAATGTCCTTGCTCGTCACAATTTGTTTGTTACAAATCTGAGAGGTCAGGGGTATGATGGTGCTAGCAATATGCGTGGTCAATGGGTGGTCAATGGAATGGATTGCAAGTATTATTTCTTAAGAAGTGTCCATATGCATACTATGTGCATTGTTTTGCACATCGTCTACAACTTGCTTTAGTTGTGGCTTCTAAAGATGTGTCGGATGTTTGGTTATTTTTCTCAAAGTTGGCTTCTATAGTTAATCTTCATGTTTCGCCAAAGCGTAAAGCTGAGTTACAGGAGGCTCAACAAATTAAGATTGATAAGTTGGTAGCTAGTGGTGAAATCATCAGTGGAAGAGGAGTTAATCAAGTGTCCACCTTGTAACGAGCTAGAGATACTCGACGGGGTTCTCATTTTGAATCGGTTATTAGCTTGATAGAGTTGTTTGGTGCAACTTATATAGTTCTTGAAAGTGTCATAGAGAATGGATCAAGTAACTATATGCGTAGGGAAGCTAAAGGTGCTTTAATTGCAATTAGAAACTTTGAATTTGTCTTTCTCTTTCATTTATTGCACAAGATAATGGGAATAACTAATTTATTGTGTCAAACTTTGCAAGAAAAGTCTCAAGACATCTTAAATGCTATTAGTTTAGTCTCGAGTACAAACACTTCTTTAAGAACTAAGAGAATCAAGTTGGGACACTTTCCTTAGAGATGTGATTTCATTTTGCGAAAGATATGACATTGCTATGTTGATATGGGTGTTCGTTACATGGCGGGTACAGGTCGTTCTTGTCAGCAGAGAGATTACATTACAGTTGAGCGTCATTACCCCTTCGATATTTTTAATGCTATAATAGATTACCAGTTACTGGAGTTAAAGAATAGATTCCCCGATGGAGTAATGTAGCTTCTTTCTCTTAGCTCAGCTTTGGATCCAAGTGGTGTTTTTAAGTCCTTCGATATTGATGATATTTGCAAGCTCACCGATTATTTTTATTGTGAATTGAAGACTTTACCAAGCAGGAGATATATATTTTTGAGGAGCCAACTGCAACATTACAAGATTGATGTGGTTAATCATGCTCTTTTTCAAAAAATGTCTACAATCTTCGAGTTATATCAAGGATTAGTTGAAACAAAAAAGTTAAAACCTTATTTTTTTTATTGATAGATTGATTCGTTTTATCTTGACACTTCTTGTTTCCACGACAACTACAGAACGAGCATTTTCAACTATGAAAATCGTCAAAATACGGCTTCGTAACAAGATGGGGGATGTGTTTCTTGCCGATTGTATGACTGCCTATATTAAACGAGAGTTTGCTGAAGAAGTCGATTTGGATGGGGTAGTAGATGAATTTATTAAGAAGTCACGCAAGGAAAAATTTCGCTAGTGCGATACTTTATACTTTGTTTAAATATCTTTGTTAAAGTTGTCTAGGTTTATTTGTAGTGACGACACTCACTCTTTTGTCCATTTTGAGTATTATTATGAAAATAACGACTCTTTTGTTTACAATGTTAGTTAATTATGATTTCAAATAGATATTTGCGTAGTTTCGTTTGACACAAGGAGTGGATGGAATGGTTTGATTTGATTGGTTCTCTTAAGAAAAAAAAAATCATAGAAGTGAACTTCAAACTAGCCCCCCTCCCCGATATTACATTCTCGTTTCGTTCCTGCCGAGACCTCTCAAAAACCAGTGACTCTAAATCTCTAATCGATACCATGTTGAATTGTTAATTTTTCTATAAGCTCGAACTTCTATGAAGGATCAATTCTATTAATATATTAGATATTCATATATGTCAACATGAAATAGAAGTCTAAAATTACTGTGTTGACTCTTGGCTTACAGAATGGCGCGTGTTTTTACTGTTTCAACAAGCAGCAGTACGTAATTTGTTAATCGCCATTAATTGTGCTCCATTCTCAAAAGATCTTGAGATTCAACGTTTGATGACCCACCATAGAGAGTGTTCTTCATGTTACTGCAATGCACAGTGCAAACCATCACCAATTACTTCATGCTACTTCTTCACCTGCAAATTAAAATGCAATATGCAATACTATAATGCAAATAAGTGAATAACTATGTTTCCAACAGTAAAGTCACACTTAACCCTAGTTTTTGACGAATGATGATCAAATACTAGGTGCCAATTATCGGTCAAATCACCACACAATTGGAACTTCTAAGTCAACATTGTACTGCATGCGTAGCTTTCCAATTCTGATTAACATTACAATCTCTACTGTAACGTCTGTGAGTGTGTAACCAGTTTATGCTAATTATGTTTCTTTTTAGGTGTAGTGATGAACATCCAAGATTCAGATTTCAGAAAGAGGCATGGCATGCAATTACATCAAGAGCCTGCAAGAGAAGTAGATGGCTTGAGACTTGGGTGTGTGAGGCTATCAGAGATATTAGCTTCCATGGACATTCATCAAGGGTGCTGACCCAGGATATATAAGAAGTTTACTACTGCAGCTTTAATTTTGATTATTGCCACTCTCTTGCTTCTCCCTAGAGTTGGTCAAGTGTCACAAGCTAGGCCAACCAATTCAATAATGAGATCGTGGTTCAATTTAGTGTCTTTTGCTTAATACAATTTTCCGTGCTTTTTAATTTTAGAGATTACAAAGTTCGACATTATTCTCAAACTAGTGCTAAGGTAATGTAAATATGTAATCAACAGATTTAGCATGCTACCATCATCTCAACGAAAAAAAAGACAAAATTTGTTTTGAAAGATCAAAATTAAGTTAGCTACCAAGTCTTATTTAATTTTGAGTTTACTGAAATCAATCAAGTAGAGACAAATGCAAAATAAACCTCAAACAATTTTAGGATACGGTCCATTTGTTATGATGTTGGCAACATTGTTGGTAATTATATATGTTGCTGGCGAGATTGCGATGTTCAGCATTGCGTTTCACATGTTATGTTCAAAGGAGTATCAAATGAGTCGATTTCAATCGGCTTCTCAGTTATGGTGGTACTACTCTACTCTAATTATGGTACTTCCCGTGTTCATTGTACAAAGTGTGAAGTGTTGTGATAATAGGGTGAAGTTAAACGGATGTTATCAAAAGAAAGGAACATAATTACGACACATAATCAATTTCACTCGGTTTCTCAGCTCTCTCGCTACATATGGTACTTACTCAGATAGCTAAATTTAGAAAAATATAAGGGAGATGTAAGGGAGTGATATCCCCCCATAGGAATATCAGGCGCGTACTTAGCACAGGGAACTATCACACCGACCTGTGGAACCAGATCGCACCTATAGGCTGAGAGAGCGTTCCAACACAGTTCGCACCAGTACACGAACTACGCTATATTATGACTCAGCTTGCCTTCTAGAAGGCAATCATGAGCATAGGAGCATAGGCACGGATCACTGCCACCAACTACTGACCACTGCCGCAAGCTACTTGTCCAGACTACAAATCTTCATCATCACAGCAGACCTATAAGGACAGGTCTCACACGCCTCTTTGATCCAGACCCCACATTGGCGACACACTTTACACGTGGTAGGCGAGGATTCATCCTGAGCATCTATAAATACCCATCCCTTGAACTACGCCAGATCTGATTCTGCTCTCCCCCACAAAAACCAAGAGCAAGATACGTACGCAGTTCGCTCCCAAGACGAACTCGGTCCATCCAACAACCCATTCCAGTCCCCAATCGACTGTGCGTAAGGGAAAGCTAAACCACACATTTACATTGGCACCGTCTGTGGTCTCTATTACTTGAGAAACCAAACCACTTCCAAACAAATCCGTAACCAAAACTCTCAAGCCCACGAAGCATGGCAAGCCTCGAAGCTCAACTCCACATTTTAGCAGGACAATTAGAGACAGTAAACGAGCAAATAGCTCAACTCAGGCAGGAAAACGTCACACTACGTGCACAAGTGGACACACAGAATCCACTAGGTGCCACCGCAGAAGAGGACGTCATCAACGTCAGTTAACAGATCAACGAGCTAAGTCAAAGGCTCGACAAAAATGCGGTAAAGAAAGACTCCACCCAGATCGTGCAAAAGATGTTGAAAACCTCTCACAAGATCTCCATTTCTTCTTGAGCTACTCAAAATTTCTCCTCCAAATTTCGTCCAACCACGGTTCCCAATGTACGATGGCCGCACATGCCCAGGCCAGCATATAGCTTCGATATGTTCAAAGTCTAGCACTCTACAGTGCACCAGAGTTCGACCACCTTCATTGCAGACTATTTCCTGCTAGTCTAAAAGATGGCCCACTCGACTGGTTCTTCTCCCTTGAGGTCGACTCAATAAAGAACTTCGAACAGCTCACCGACCTATTTGCAAGCCAATACGTCCATAACAGACGTAAGAAGGGCGATCTCAATTCACTCTTTCAGCTTGCACTCGGCAAGGAGGAAACCTTCCGCTCCTTCTTAAGTCGGTTCAAAACCGAACTATTAGACATGGAGAGTGGCCTCAAAGAGTCATTTGCTGCGGTGGCTTTCACAAACGCCTGCCGCACCCGCAACACTGCGCTCACCAGATCGCTCCTGAAAGAACAGCCCGAAACGTTGGGCGAGCTGTACGCTCAAGTTGATAGGTACATCAAGTTACAAGAAGGTTTGAAAAATCAGAACCAAGAAGAAGAAGAAGAAGTAGAAGAAAGAGAAGTTTACGAGGTAACATCATCCTCTAAAAAACGACCCCGACAACAAGGGCAGCCCCCCAAACTCAAAGCGAGCAATGATCGAGAGTTCGCCGTACTTACCAGATCTCCTAGTTACATACTAGAGAAGATCAAACGAGCTGCCTACTACCGACTTGAGATAAGGCAACCAGCAGATCGCCCCGACCAACCCTACTACGCTTTCCACCGAGCTAAGTGTCATGAGACCGATGTATGCTGGGGGCTCAAGCATTACTTGCAGGATCTCATAGAAGCCAGACACATCAAGCAATACACCAACATACCCGACGGCGACCTGCGCCACAAGCTCATGGCCCGCAGAGTACGAAGTAGATCCCCACCTCGACGTAATGATCAGAGGGCCCAAGGTCGCTCTCACAGCAGAGGACGTCCCCGAGACCGCTCTCATCAAGATCATCGCCAACCGTCAACAAGTCGGGAATATGACAAAACCATTCACATGATCACACTTCAGGATGATTCCGTTCCAACATCGAGAGAAAAGAGAAGACGCGTTGGCGCCCTTCATGAAGTTTACAACTTTTCTTTGCAGGCCGCACCCGCACCACGCAGTTTAGGACACAGGTCAGGAGATATTACCTTCTCGGAGGCTGACCTCAACAAGGTTTGCCTCCCGCACAACGACGCACTCGTGGTCCACGGCAAAATCAGCGACTGGACCGTCAAGCGAGTTTTGATAGATCCTGGCAGCTCGTGCGATATTTTGTTCTACCATACCATCCAAGAGATGAACCTGCCAAAATCGGTCTTCATAGACCCGATCACACCTCTCTTTGGATTCAATGGCTCCAGGGCCGACCCAATAGGAGACATCATACTCCCAGTCTCAGTGGGCTCCCGAGAAGACAAGGTCAGCTTCAACACGCGTTTCAGCGTCCTCGATACCAAGTCGTCCTACAACGCTATTCTAGGACAATGATGGATCCATCAAATGCAGGCAGTGCCTTCCACATTGCATCAAGTGATCCGTTTTCCTGGCCCGAGGGGAACGCTGGAGCTTCGGAGCAACCAACTCGAGGCCTATCATTGTAACCAGGTCCTCGCAGCGAACAAAACCACTGAATCTCCCATCAACGTCAGAAACGAGCCCACCAGTTATACAATGGCCAAAGACTTAGTGGCCGAGGTCAGAGCCAACGCACTAAAGCAGAACGCTGGGGGCTCCAACAAGAACTTCCTCTCACCAGCCCAGATCCCGAGCTCCACTAAGGCAGCAGTTGTCCCAGCCTTACAAATCCTAGAGGTCGCCCCAGTAGAGAGCATCCCGCTATGGCGAGAGCTCAGAGATCGCCCGCCCGACTCATCATACACCCAATCGCGGTGCGACAAACCATTCCGATTCTGTTGTCCGCGACCCGCGAAGTCACCTCGACCACGTTGTCGTAACCACAGAAGACGCTCCAGCTCCTACAGCTACTACAGCCACTCATCAGACCAGCACAACATCTACAAAGTGCAATCCTCCAGAGAGCACTCAAAGCGGATGACCAAAGACCGGCCAAGAAGAAAGGCGGCCAGTGAATCACGGGAACGAAGGCGACCTTAAACTCGCGTCTATGTCGGGGCTAACCTCGACCCCACACTTAAAGCTCATCTTGTAAACTTTTGTCCATGAATAAAGATGTGTTCACTTGGTCGTATATCGACTTACCTGGTATAGATCCTAGCGTGGCATGTCATAGGTTAAATGTCAACCCTGGTGCCAAACCAGTTCGACAACGACCTATATAACGCCCGTATTTAAAATACGTATTTCTCTATTTATTAATTAATTAATTAAATTATTCATTTAAAAATCGGCTGGATTGGATTCGGATCGTGGGCTGGTTTTACGGGCGAAGTCAGATTGGGCTTGAGTTTCAAACCCAAGTATATATTAAGTATTGTTACGGAGAATAGGGTTCTAAGAATAAAAATAATAAAATGGAGGCCCGAGCTAGAAACCCGTTTGCTAGGCGTGGAGTAGCGACTTCGGACTCGGGAGGAATTTCGTCGAAATTCATCATTATTGTGAGTAGATATTTTATAGAATTTTTTTATTAAAGTCTCGTTACTGTCGGTTTCTTTTCGGTTGAAATCTGTGTGTTATTAAACTTGAAACTCTGGAAATTTTATTTGAACTGTTGAACTGTTCATGAGGCGCGAGCCCCAAACCATCACCCTCTCGTTTATACTGTCAATCTGGGATAATGAGGTGGTGTGGGTTTTTGTTATTTGAACTTGGGTATGTTGTTATTGGTTTATTGAAATTGGTGATTGAAACCGGGTGGGGGCTGTCGAAGCTATGAAACAGCCAAACCGTTTTTCATCTCCTACCCGAATTGATGGGGGTTGAACTTGTATAGCCGTGGTTAAGATTGGTTGTTGTTGGGAAGTGTCGGATAGGTGTTTTGATGCTGGGGGGACGTGTTGTTGAAGCTTGAGTGTTCGTTAATGGCGGCTCGCCCAAACACTCCAGTAAAATGTGTTGAATTATTTTTCGGTGGTTGTGTGGTGAATTGATGATTGGTTGAAGTGGGGGAGTGTAGTAGAGTGAGGGGGCAGCTGTTAAAGCTTGAGAAACCATTAATGGAGATCTAAATATTGTAGATCTAGTTTTGATGAAATATAGGGAGTGAATGATTTGGAGTTTTTTTTTTTATTAATGTTGTTTGGTTTTTTATGGGGATTAAAATTGGTGGGTTTGTGTAGGGTGGTGTGTGGAGGTTGTGGTGGTCGGTTTTGGTGGCTGGAGGCAGAAGAAATTTGGAGAAGATGACTGTTGGTCGGTTTGGGCTTGGGCCTGGGTCGGTTTCAGTTCTTGGGCCTTAGCTTGTTTTGTATGGGCCAGACCAATTTGGCTTAGTCTATGGGCCAGTTCATTTGTTGTTGGGCCCGATTCTATTTTGGTTTTGGTTGGGCCTTTTCCAATTAGATTGTTTTGTTTGGGCCCGATTTCATTAAGTTTTGGGACCAGTTTTAGTGTTAGTTGTAGGCCGAGTTCTATTTTGGTTTTGGGCCAAAACTAATTAGTTTTCTTTGGGCCGGTTTCTAATTTTATGTGGGTTGGTCCTTATGACCCCAATTGGGTCAGGTTGAATAATAAGTTGGTGTAGACTTTCGGGGCCGGGTTTCAAGGTTTGGGCTTGGCCAGTTGGGTCCGAACCATTACCTTGGTCATGAGCCCATGAGCCATGCACCTTGACTTTAGCTGTGAACCATGGCTATGACCACACACCTGTTGAACATAGAAACGACAGTTTGACTTTGACCATGACGTATTGACTTTGACTTTGACCATGACGTATTGACTTTGACCTTTGACTGTTGACTTTTTTTTTCCAGTTTTTCATATATTTAAGACTATGGACAAATATAGTAATAAAATATTGTCGGAAATTATATAACGTTGTTTGTCATTATCTAATTAAGATTTGACGTGAGTAGTGTGTAAAACATATATATATTGGGCTTTGATTGTGGACTGTTGACTGTTTAATTGTGTTACGTTTATATATTAAAGGGTTAACTAGTATTACCCCACTAGATGAGCCAATTAGGATTTCCCCCCCACTAGATGGGAAATTAGGGTCTTCCCCCTAAATACACACAAAAAAAAAGTCAAAGTGGGTTAACCGAATTTTTTGTGTGTATTTAGGGGGGAGACCCTAATTTCCCATCTAGTAGGGGGGAAATCCTAATTGGCTCATCTAGTGGGGGGGGGGGTAATACTAGTTCACCCTATATTAAATTGTATGGACAAATCAAATGCTAAAATGCTGTGGAAGATTGTATAATTTTGGTTGTCATTATCTAATTAAGATTTGACGTTGATATTGTGACATTATATTATATGTTGGTATATATATATTAAATGCAATAGTTTTGGAGAAATAAATGTATAGACACTCCATTATTTTATCTGTGAGATGCTAGTAGAGTATTTGTGGTTATTTCCCACGGGATTGTGGCGTAGTGCAATAATATATTGGCACTTGAAAGAATGAAAGTGGTTATGAGATATAATTGAGATATTTCTAAATATTGTGGCTTAGTGCAATAAGGTAATTGACCTGCACGTGATATAGTGGAATGATTATGAGTCATAAATGTATGACATTTGAATAAATTACGTAACGAAAATCCTAGAACCTGACTACCACAACTCATGTGATTTGCCCTGTGTGGGCGTATGTGATATGATTGGCCCTTGTGTAGGGTGTATATATATGAGATGTTGATTGACCCATGTGTTGGGCAATCGTAGCCGAATAGTGACTTGATTATTTCGTTCGCAAAATAGAACGAGACGCGCGATATTTTATGCCGAATAGTGGCAATACTTACATAATGGCTTTCGTGTGAGAGTTACCTGGTGTGCGGCATCCCGCTCAGGGTAGTTACGCACGGAGTTGTTTATTATGTAAGGGGAGGCATGTGGATGTACATGTTACATCTTGAAGCGATTGTGGTAGCCAGGAAAACTAGGTAAGACATAGATACGACGTGATTTTAGGGACACGCAAAGAAAGCCTTAAATAATATAATTATGGTAATATGTTGGTTATTTGTTTAGTTAGAACCTAAGGCGCCTCGATGGAGGAACTACATGCCTTATTTATTATGCGTATAGTTTGTTGTGTGGTTAGTGAGAAGTTAAGGCGCCTCAGTGGAGGAACTACCTGCCTTAATTATTATATTTAAGGATGTTGTATTAGTCGTTGAAAGTTAAGGCGCCTCGGTAGAGGAACTAACTGCCGTATGGATGGTGTATATATATATATGTATAATTATATGTTATATTTTAGTGCTACTCACACCAACATTTTTATAATGCTGACCCGATTTGCATGTTTGCTTATCGGGTGTGTTCATTAAATGAACATAGTTGATAAGTCTTGACAGGTTTAGTGTTGAAGAAGATTGGTTGCTGCTTGTGGTTTGCGTTACCGTCGCATTTCAAGATAGGCTTTGTTTTCCTTTGAGGTGATATAGATTTTCAGTTGAGATAAGATTATTTGCATTTTCATTTGTTAATTTTTGTAATAAATAGGACTTTTGTTTAAGTTAAAATTTTTATTGGTTTTTAATTATCCGCATATTTAAACTGTTTATGGGTTTTTGGAAGTGGAGAGTGCGTCACACCTCGGAGATCGAAGAGTCGGGAACAAATAATGTTTTTCCGAATTCTGTCGAAATTCGGTGTGTGACAACCTAGAAGATTGTCATTACGTTTTCAAAAAGCAGTCAACGATGAGGTGGATAAACTCAAGCAAGTCGGTTTCATCCGGAAGGTCGATTACCCAGATTGGGTAGCAAACATAGTGGCAGTTCCGAAGAAGAGCGATGCATCCGGCTTGTCGTCGACTTCCGCGAACGTCAACCAAGAAACACCTAAAGACAGCTTCCCACTACCTAGAATCGACCGACTTGTCAACCAGACTTGTGGGCACGAGTTGTTGTCATTCATGGATGCATACAGTGGGTACAACCAAATACCACTCGCTGAGGAAGATCAGGAGAAGACCTCATTCATCACTGAGCAAGGAATTTATTGCTACAACGTTCTCCCGTTCGGACTCAAGAACACTGGGGCGACATATCAACGACTGGTAACTGACATGTTCCAGGACATGTTAGGAGATACCATGGAGTTCTACATCGACGACATGGTCGTCAAAAGCAAAAAAGCAGGCGACCACCTCACCCACCTTGAGCAAGCGTTCTCCAGATTACGTCGAACTGGAATGAAGCTGAACCCAGAGAAATGCCTTTTTGGAGCATCCTCCGGAAAAAATTTAGGATATCAGGTCTCACAGCGAGGTATCGAAGCAAATCCAGACCAAATCCGGGGGTTCTTAGACATGCCCGACCCACAAACAAAGAAACATATACAAAAGCTGTCAGGCATGGTCGCTGCACTCAACCGATTCATATCGAGAGCGTCAGACAAGTGCCAACCATTCCTACAGATCCTGAAAAAAGGTGAGCAGTTCTCATGGAACGATCAATGTCACCAAGCATTCTCCACTCTCAAGGAATACCTCACAACGCCTCCCGCTTAGCCAAACCAACAGACGGAGAAACACAGGGCTCTATCCGCGATCGGACTTCGCCATCAGTTCGGTTCTCTTCAAAGAGGAAAACAATTCAGAAAAGCCGATCTACTTCACAAGTAAGACGCTCACTCCAGCTGAGAAGAATTATTCCCAGTTGAAAGAGCAGTGCTTGCTTTATTATACTCGGCAAGAAAATTCATACCTTACTTCCAAGCTCATCCAATCAAAGTACTTAGCGATCTTCCATTGAAGCGGATCCTTCACAAGGAGAATAAGACTACTAGGATGGCGATATGGGCCGAAGAATTGGGCGAGCACCACATGGAATTCGTCCCCCGCACATCTAAGAAAGGCCAGGTCGTCGCAGATTTCCTAGCAGATTTTCCAGTCGACGACCCCAATTGGGAGTCAGAAGCAGAGGTCGCACCCGCAAAAGCAAACATAAAAACAGTCTAGTCCCTCTACGTAGATGGTTCCAATAACCCAGGAGGCAGTGGTATCGAAATCGTTTTAGTATCCCCCGAGGGAGCTATGGTAGAGAAGGCAGTTTGCATAGACTTCGCGACCTCCAATAACGAAACAGAGTACGAGGCATTAATAATGGGGTTACGTGCGGCAATCCAGCTCGGTATAAAGGAGCTCCAAATCTTTAGTGACTCGCAACTGGTTGTTCGCCAGATCGCAAAAGAGTACACTACCCACGAAGGTAACCTTTCCAAGTACCTTCAAGTTGTTAATTATTTACTTCCTTCTTTCAGCCAGCTTCTGATGCGCCATTTTTGCGTGGCGAGAACCGTCCATCAGCGGATAGCTTAGCGTACCTGGCCACTCAGACATCGAACTGCGCCCCTAGACAACTGACCATTGAAGTGGTCGACCGACCAGCTTACCAAGCGGACCATGTCTTAGAGATCAGTGACCTGTGCCCACTCTCTGGAGATCAGATGAGTCAAACATGGATGCAACCTATTATACAGTACATCCAGCACGGTACACTCCCAGATGAGCGTACCAGGGCCAGGAAGATTCCGCACCAGGCATGTAGCTATTGTTTGGTAAATGATAGGTTATTTCGCAAATCCGCTGGGGGACCTCATCTGAGATGCATTAGTCTAGAACAAGGTCAGTTAATTTTCGCTGAGATTCATGAAGGAGAGTGTGGAAACCATCTGGAGGTCGCTCATTGGCCCATAAAGCGATCTCCCAAGGATACTTCTGGCCCCGTATGCAGATCGATGCCAAAACATATGTCCTCAAGTGTGTCAAATGTCAAACATTTGGGCATAACATCATTCAGCCAGCCCGCGAACTGATCAACATCGCGAGCCCTTGGCCGTTCCACATGTGGAGAATGGACATTATGGGACCATTCACCCCTCAGAAGAACACCGGCTTCCGCTTTGTCCTGGCTGCCACAGATTACTTCACTAAGTGGGTCGAAGCAGTTCCATTGGCACACGTCAAAGAGTCACATGTCAGGAATTTCATTTGGACTCATATCATCACCAGATTTGGCTTACCACACACATTGGTGATGGACAATGGTTCCCAGTTCAAGGGCAAAACAGTCAGAGAGTTCCTAGCCAAGTGGAAGATCGTTCATGCATTCTCCACTCCTCAGTACGCTCAAAGCAATGGACCGGTGAGGCCGACAATAAAGCCATTTTAGAGAATTTGAAGAAAAAGATTGAAAAGAACAAAGGCCAATGGCCAAACCAGCTCGAGAACATCCTATGGGCTCACCGCACCACAGCTCGCTCCAGCACAGGCGAATCACCATTCTCCTTATGTTATAGCATAGAAGTTGTCATCCCTACCGAGCTGACAATCACGACAACTCGATCTGAACTTGTCGAATCAGGGCATAATGACTCAGTACTAGCTCGAGAGGTCGATATGCTGGAAGAACGGCGCGACCTAGCAGCTATCAGAGTAGCATCTTACCAACAAATCCTAAAGCGGTCCTACAACAAACGAGTACATCCTCGAACTTTTCAACCTGGGGATCTAGTCTTGAAAAAAACTCAAGATGACTCTAAACTAGCACCAACGTGGGAAGGCCCCTACATAGTGGAACGCATCGTTGGCAATGGAGCGTACTGGATTAAAACCCAAGAGGGGAAGTTATTGCCACGACCTTGGAACATGTACTTGTTAAAGAAGTTTTATCATTAGTATCATTATGTTGTGTAATTCATGTTTCCATTTGCTGTAAATTCAAGTGTAGGTTACTTAAGGTTGTTATTATAATCTACGACATTTACTCACATCTCCAAGCCAAGCCACTCGCACCGCAAGCACCATCAGTACATATGCACTGACAACATCTCTAGTAGCCTCTCCGAGTCTCGCTAGTTGAGGGCCTATACTCCTAGGATCAACTCCGCGAGAACACTCTCAGGAGCAGCACGCCCTCAGGGGCTACATACGCTCTCGGTGAGCAGAACGCTCTCAGGAGCTTACAGGCTCATAGCCTCTCCGAGTCTCGCTAGTTGAGGACCTATACTCCTAGGATCAACTCCACGAGAACGCCTCTCGGGGGAGCGGCCTCCCTCGGGGCTACATATACGCTCTCGGCGGCGAGCGCCTCTCGAGGAGCTTACAGGCTCATAGCCTCTCCGAGTCTCGCTAGTTGAGGACCTAAACTCCTAGGATCAACTCTGCGAGAACGCTCTCAGGAGCAAAACACCCTCAGGGGCTACATACGCTCTCGGCGAGCAGAACGCTCTCAGGAGCTTACAGGCTCATAGCCTCTCCGAGTCTCGCTAGTTGAGGACCTATACTCCTAGGATCAACTCCGCGAGAACGCCTCGAGGCGGCAAAGACGGGGGCTACATACGCTCTCAGTGAGCAGAACGCTCTCAGGAGCTTATAGGCTTATAGCCTCTCCGAGTCTCGCTAGTTGAGGACCTATACTCCTAGGATCAACTCCGCGAGAACGCTCTCAGGAGCAGCACGCCCTCAGGGGCTACATACGCTCTTAGCGAGTAGAATGCTCTCAAGAGCCTACAGACTCATAGCCTCTCCGAGTCTCACTAGTCGAGGACCTATACCCTTAGGATCAACTCCGCGAGAACGCTCTCAGCGAGCAACACGCCCTCAGGAACTTGCAGGATCATGAGCTCCCTAAGTCTAAACTAATCGGACACTTACATCTCCCAGATCGCTCTCCCGAGCAATACTACTCAAACATAACGCTTTACGAGAATACATCTCAGAAACAAGCCCCATAAACAGAGTAATAACTACAAGTAGTCAAGCAAAAGATAACATTAAGCATACATTTACCACAAAGCTACGCGACCAGTTTCAGATAACCAGTTCTAACCCACCGATCTGCTGGGTTTACCCAGAAAATCCAGATCGGACCGGTGAATAAAGGGGGAAAGATTAACAAACTGCCACTTTCATGGACACCAGTTCTCTGTATCAACAAAGGCGAACTGCTCAGGCAAGCCTGAAAACACAGCTCTAATGTTTAACCTTCATAAGGGCGAAGAACAGACACAACTAACTACCAAATGAACCCAGTTGTTACCATGACAAAGAAGAGAAATAACCATCAAGGAGCCGCAACCACATGTTTGTCCTGGGGAGAAGTGCTGGTCTAAGGAACGTGCCTCGCAGCTGATAAGTGCTCAAAAAGTGCTATTTAACCCTCGATTATGCCTCTTGTTTAGCCATCTTAGTGGACTAATAGTGCTTGTAAGTTATGTTTTAAGATTCTACAGGTGAAAAATATAGTTTTGTAGAATATTAGAGAAAATGGGGTAAAACGAAGCAATTCGGAGCATTAAGGATCACATGGGAGGCCCGTGGACAATCATGGAGAAGGCCAAGGAATTGGAGCTATTAAATATACGACTTGGACCTATTTTAAAGTCTATTTGGAAGCTCAAGGCCAAAGGATTCGTTGCTTGGACCAAAGCCATAAAAGAGGATAGAAGGATAGAAGCGAGAAAGAGAAAATCGGGAATATCGTTTATCGATCAGGGGCGATTGATTGATCCGGGACGATCGAGCGTCCGTGACGCGATTGATTAAGTTTGGGGCGCATGGATAATGCTTCCCGGGCACGTGAATTGACATCGTAGCCAATTCCTTCCGGTTTGAAGACGAAGTTGGACTCTGAAAGAAGTCTATTTGTATTAGGAAACAAATGACGGTTGGAATGCTTCTAGAACTCATTGTAACCCCTATAAATAGAGGACCTAAGTGCCTCATGTAATTAGCCAATTCACTTATATTCTTGTCTCGAACTTGAAGTGAGATTAATAATAAAAGATCGGTTTTAACTAGTTGAGTCTTAATAAATTAGTCTTTCTAGTCTTATGTTCTTCAACTCTTCTTTTTCTCGTTCTTCGTGTTCTTCCTTCTATATGGAAGGCTAATCTTCTCCTTCAAGGGAGGAGATGAAGCCAGTGTTTAAGGTTTAATGATTCTTCTGGTTTATGGTATTCTTCAATCAGGTTAGTTCTTTATGTTTTTAGTTATTAGTTCCATAGCCCACACCAGGGGATGGAAGTATAGATTAAGGTTTTTATTTATTACAATTGAATATCATGCTAGTTTAGGGTTTTATTTATTGCAATTGAATATTTGCTAGTAACATGCTTTTATTTATTGCAATTGAATATAATGCTAGAATAGAGTTTTATTTATTGTAATTAAATATTATACTATTATTCTCTACTTTTCTTCTAATTGTGTAGTGTTTTAGAGTAAGGGAAGTATTCCTTGTGTTTGCCTTAGATGGTGATTCATTGAATAGCTGCCCAAGCTCACATAAAAGGAAAGAAGATACTAGCAATATGAACATAGGAACAACCTTAAGTAGAGTTAATTGTTAACGATGTTTCATCCAAGAGGGCATCGGCACTCGCTCGATTGCCCGATTGTAGTCTACTTGGAGAACAACATGGAGCAAAAGGTCATTGAATCAAAAGCATTGGTGGATTTGAATCTCTTGAATCTATCTCTCTCATATTCTCTCCTTATTTCCAATTCTTAGCTTTAGTATAAGTTTAGTTAGTTTAGTTTAGTTTAGCATTAGAATCTAAAATATCTATAATCATAGTTTTTAATCCCTCAAACCCCCTTTCCAGTCCTGTCCTTCATATAAACATACACTTAAAAGTGGAACGATACCCTACTCATCCTTTACTTATTGAGGGATAATTAGGTTTTGATACGCTTCTATTTGTTCAACGACCATCATACATCTACATCATCCATACACATCTACACACACAAAAAGAGGCAGTGTCAAATGGCGCCGCTGCCGGGGATATAATTAATTGTAGCCCTAAGAGGCAGTGCCCGCAGAACAACGCGCATACCCGTCCCTTGAGCCCCGTCTACCTTTTTTAGTTTACAATATTTCTCGTCCAGCTTGGCATACTCACTACAGGCCGTGGTATACGCACTTTGAGCTTTACGGGCAACCCCCTGACATCGCTTGGCATACTCAGTGACTTCTGGTACCTCCATTTGCAGCTCGGCCATTGCCGCAACTGACCGGTTTAAGCGTTCTCATCATCAGCCCGGCGACCGCGGTACTTCTTCGTCATTGCATCCGATCCAAATTTCTTCTTTGTCACCCCCATGCGGCTCGCATGACATCCCATTTCGACTTCGGGGAGTTGACATCAGTATCGGCACGTTGAACAGCGTTCTTCAGCTTGTCATACCCAGCCAGAAACTACAAGTACAAAATCATAATCAGAATCACTTAAGAAACACAGCGGCAAAGCTGACGGATAAACACTAACCAAACAACTAGCCATGTCCATGGTCCCTAACAGCGTCTCCATATCTTCATCCTCGACCTCAGCTTTGTCCCCGTCTAACACGATCCCCTTCAGAAGACTAGTCGCTATGGGTGCCGAGTGGAAGCTGCAATTAGAACGCTTTACAACACGCTTCTTCCCCGTTTTCCCCACGTAGTAGAATTCGATCCCCACGTCCCCGACACGAGGGAGCGAACTCTCACCAGCGACGTGACGACCTTGCCCCAGGTCGTCGCTTCCATCAGCAGCCCGATGGGTGCCTTCCGCCCGCTGAGGCTACCTGAACACAATGTCGCCAGTCGAGCGACCTGATCTTCTGGATCGCTTGCTCTTCTTGGCCCCCACCGCCACAACTTTTCTTTTTCCACGATCCCCATGCACATGAGGACGGAACTCCATCTCCTCCATTAGCAGAGGGGAACTCTCTCTTAAACTCCATTCTCCCCTAACGTACTGACAGCACCTAGCCATAAGAGAAGCTAAACACAGAAAACAAAAGGAAGCCGGTTAGAGCGATCAGTAACCGTCTTCATGATTCAAAAGAAAATAAGAGAAACGTACCTGAGTAAACGGGAGAGAAAAGCGAAGCAAAAACAAGAGAGATGAGAAGCAGCCACAACGGGAAGAACAAAAAGAGCAAATGTCGTTGCTCTCCCAGGACCATTCATATTTATACCCACGAAACGTCTCTTCCCAAGGCAAACCATTATGGCATCGAGACACCAAACGCCAGCCTACCTGGCAGCCATCACTTCATATCTCCCGACTGCCCACATTCTTACTCGTGCCATGCACGCACTATAGCTCAGGCAGCTCCAGAGTACAGAACGCCCTGGTGACCTCATAGAGATGTGTGACCTGCACCGTTTAAATCGAATAGCACGCACGCCAACCAGCAACGCCCCAAGGCATCGACATCGTATCTTCCGCACGACAAATCGCAACAGCATACACATACTTACAAGTGCAAACATTCATATCATACACAAGACTAAGTATAGAAAGCAAAAGCAACAAGGTTCACATTCATAAAAGAAGCGAACTGACGACATCAGGGACGCCCCAGTTCACAGACTAACCGTGCTGCTGAGAACACTCAGGAAATCTAGCACAGTTAGTCACTAGTTATCATAATCAATGGCAAAGCAGAAAAACGAGCTGCCCAGGTTAACCCAGGAAACCAGCTCTATTGTTTACGGCCAGAGGCCCGTTACAACCACAAACAACAACAAACTTTCTAAACAATATCATCAAGATCTTCTCCAAGAGCGACATTCAACACGGAGACAGAGCTCGGATCACTAGAAGACGCCACAACTGCCTCAACAGCAACCACGTTGAGCTCGTTGGACCCCCGGCCGCTTTCACTCACCACACGGTAAGGGGAAGGGCACGACTGCGAGAACGATGCCCGGCATCTTCGGTAGTTCGCGCCAAGTTCTCCCGTTCTAAGCGTTCCCCTCTCCTCCAGCAGTCGTCCAGTTTCTTCTCCAGTTCCTCCACCTCAGCACGGATGGTGAGATAGGCCTCCTTCGCTTGCAGGGTGGAAGTCTTACATCGTTCATCATAGGTGTTCGCCGCGACTAGCTGTCCCATCAACACCTCCACCTCATGCTTCAGCCCGATCGACTCATTCACTGCAGGTCTTCTTCTCGAGTCGAGGCGGTGGTGGGGCCTCGGTGCATCCAAAAATTTTTTTTCGGTGATCACAGACACTCGCAGATTTGAAAGCTCGTCCCTCAGCAACTCAACCTCCGTCTTCTCCAGGTCAGCGATCTGCGCGGTTGTCTTCAGCTTCTGGTACCCAGCGATCAACTGCAACAACTCGCACAACATATCACATTAGTATCAAACAACAGCATGTAACGCGATAACACAGCCAAGTTGAGCGCAAAGCTTACTTACCAGGCACATCGCCTTATCCATCCCCCTCAGATTCGACTCCATCTCCTTTGCATCCAGGTCCTTCCAATCACCGTCCAGGGTCATACCCTCCAGCAAACAAGCAGCTATGGGTGCGGACTTGTAGCTGCAGTCCGACCTCCTCACATAGCGCTTCTTCCCGGTCACCTCATCTATGTACATCAGGTTGCGCTCCAGCTCGTCTTTTCCAGTACTGGAGTGCCCCTTACCAGTCTCTCTCACACCAACCTTCCCCTTCATCTTGCCAGAAGGATCTCCAACAACCCTGGGTTGAGCGACCTCCGGGGGTCCTCACCTAGGATGCTGAAGTCGGGCATCGGTCTCGCCCTCGAGTTGCGAGCCGCTCTTCCCCCTGTTCGCACTTCATCACTCCCCAGTGCGGTCTCAGCCACCCTCGCAACCTTCGCAGGTCGAGACTCCGGGACTTCGAAGAGAACGTCCTCCACATCGAACGGAGCGTCCTCTCGGCCCTTTCCCGCTCCA
Organism: Coptis chinensis; assembly: GCF_015680905.1. NCBI lineage: Eukaryota > Viridiplantae > Streptophyta > Magnoliopsida > Ranunculales > Ranunculaceae > Coptis > Coptis chinensis. The sequence goes on along the minus strand of NC_141458.1, from coordinate 115,456,312 downwards.
GACCCAGAGGCCCCAGCACCTCCTGCAGGTCGCTTCACCCCGGCACGGCCTCGGTGCCTATCTTCCTTCGTAACCAAATCACTCCTATGCTTCTCCATCACAGGTTTCTTCAACGTCCTCCCGCTTCACCTTATCCCGCGCTCTGGTCTTTTGCACTTGCCTCCTCTCCCTAATTGCGGGTCCCCCACGCTCTTCAAAGAAATGAGCAACTTTCAGTAGCTTTGCTCGTTTCTCAGCTCGCGTCAGCCTAGCAAACTTCTCAATCACCTGTCAGCTCGACCCCTTTTCCAAGTGGATATCTGCACAGACAACGAAACAACAGTTTCAGTATAAGATCAACCAAAGCAAGTTTGATATTATCAGACAGCGAACTGGTACCCACCAGTAAAGTCGCATATTTTATTGTCCACACTGAACCCGCTAGCACAGTAGCTTCCAACAAGTAGCAGCGGTCGTTTATCCCACGACTCGTTACTCTTACCATCCAGAACGCTCGACAGCATAGCTCGAGTTTGCAAGCTAAAGTTTAGCGACCGAGATCGCTTTAAGAGGTAGTGCTCGATAACATCAGCAACCTCTATTCGGTACTCACCGCTGGCGTTCAATAGGTCAAAAACCTTGAACAATCGCCACGTGTTACCCACAAACTGAACAGGCACCTTACCACAGCGGTTCAGGAACTCACAAACTAGCTTGGAGAACGGTATCGTCATGTACGCCCTCAGCTGCCCCTCATAGATGATCACCCCATGATTTGGTGGGGGTGTACCTATCGCTATAGACCAGAGCGTTCTGGTCAGGCTCATGGATCTCCAGACCGCTTACGGTTATCCCATATTTCTCTCTAAAATATGGGAACCCCCTCAAAGCATGTCCGTCCCACGATACTGGCGGCCGGCCAAGAAGAGCGACCTCACACCGACTGAAGTCGGGCTTCAGCAGCTACAGACGCAGATCGAGCCGCATCCTCCTCACTACTAGCCCCCACAACCGCCTCATCTTCATCATCACCCTCAACCACCCCACACACAGACTCATCTTTCTCTTCCTCTTCGTCATCCCAGCCAAGAGAAACTTCACGAACCTCATTAGATCGCGTGTCATCAGAGTCAGACATTTTTCTTCTAACCCTAACAGGTCTAGCCACTAGTAACTAACAGGTTATCCTAACAACTCTAGAACAGAGGCTAAGCACGAAACAAGAAGCAGGAGTTCAACAATGGCAGAAAACTAACCTGAAGGATGATGCGGTAATGAAGTAGTTTCTACCAAATGAAGTTTCAAAAGAGCCAGCGAAATTTTTGAGCAACCGCCCCTCCAGTTTCCAAGGCATCATGATTACACCCCAGCCCTAGCTGCACACGACTTCCAACCAACTGTCCTGTCTTTTCACATCCCGAAAAAACGGGGCGGCACGTTTTTTCTCTGCAATTGCTCAGATTCTCCCACGTGCTGCTCACATGTCAAACATCTACGCTCACTAGCCCACAGGGTACCGCAGATCGTTCTCCCCAGGTCGGCGGATATCTCCACCTCTAGCATGATTCACGCGCGCTACTTGTTTTCTCTCAGCAAGCCGCTCTTCTAGCCAGCCCTACTGCGAGGGGGCTGTGTAAGGGAGTGATATCCCCCTTAGAATATCGGTGCCGCCGCAGGGAACTATCACACCGACACAATGGAACCAAATCGCACCTATAGGGCGACAGAGGCGTTCCAACACAGCCAAGCATCCCACGAACTATGCTATACTATGACTCAGCTTGCCTTCTAGAAGGCAATCATGAGCATAGGAGCATAGGCACGGATCACTGCCACCAACTACTGACCACTGCCGCAAGCTACTTGCCCAGACTACAAATCTTCATCATCACAGCAGACCTATAAAGACAGGTCTCACATGCCTCTTTGATCCAGACCCCACGTTGGCGACACACTTTACACGTGGTGGGCGAGGATTCATCCTGAGCATCTATAAATACCCATCCCTTGAACTACGCCAGACCTGATTCTGCTCTCCCCCACAAAAACCAAGAGCAAGATACGTACGCAGTTCGCTCCCAAGACGAACTCGGTCCATCCAACAACCCATTCCAGTCCCCAATCGACTGTGCGTAAGGGAAAGCTAAACCACACCTTTACAGGAGAGATTAATGGTCGAAAGTGAAATGGAAATGGATGGAGGACCACCTATTGAGATGAGTTCAGAATTGATCGAGATGTTTCATACAGTTTTCGTTGTTGCTTCACTTGAGCTTCCTTTGATTAAATGTAGACTCCTAATAAATGCTTTAGTGATGAAGTAAAAAGATAGCAGAGCATCTTGTGTTGTCAGTTGTTACATGTCGATCTCATAGAATAGAACTAGGTTATATAATGTAAGTGAAAGCTCACTCTTCTCCCACACCTCTCATCACTCAACAGTGTTGTGGAAAATCACTCCTTTGGCTTGGGATTCTGCACCTCTCCTCAAACTCCAGGTAACCGCTCTATCCTGTGAAAACAACCTTCTTTCGTATATTTTTTTCTAAATTTTTCTTTTTCTGTCTCTTCAATTCCTAGTTTCTTTTGTGTGCTTACACTGTTTTACAACTTCTTCTTTTCAGTTAAGCTTAGCCCTTTTTCTTTGATGTGAAGTTGTTGAACATTGCATTTATAAAAGTAACTGACGGTGGTTTTATTGTTGTCAAATTATTCAGGCCGGTTTCTCAAGAACATTTTCTACTAAACTGTGTTCGTCATCTCAACCCTTACATAGGAAGTTTCAACAACACCAATGGAGCGCTGCTTCAACAATCTCATTTTTCTTAGTGCGCTGCTTGCACTGTCGGGATGTTCAACTGTTAGTTGCATGTGGCCATGGGAAAAAACTCATGTGAGTTTGAGAAACGAGATAGGAACGGATGTATCACTCAACATCCATTGCAAATCTCGGGATGACGATCTTGGTGTTCACACGCTAGCATACAACCAAACGTATAGCTTTGCGTTTCATAAAGTCCCTATTATTAAGCCAACATATTTTAAATGCTCGATGGATTGGTGGGATAACAGCAACAGAGTCAAAATCAGTGGAGTGTTTGATCTATTTGAGGTGGCAAGAGATTATCTGTACTGTGAAAAGCACTGCGACCGTGTTGCGAAATGTGATGCTGTATATACCTTTGACAAGGAAAACCATCTGTTTGTATTATATAGATGGCCAAGGTAGAAAATGCTTAGAAAAGGAAGCCTGGAGATTTTGCCGACTCGCTGAGTAGTGAGTACTAAGCTTCCACTTATTTTATTTTTAGGATTGTGATATTATTTCTCTTGGTAAACTTAGAGAGATTTGTATAAATTTTCCTCAGCAATCTATAGCTCGATCACTATCTTCTTATATTCTCTCGTATGATTTTCAAGGGGGTTGTACTTGTTACTTGTTCGTACTTTGCAGAACGTTATACCAATTGCACTTAGGAACTGATTAATCCATTACCATACATGTAAATTTCCAGTTTTATTTGAACCTTTGATTGTGCAATGTGATGACATCAACTTGAAAATGGAGTTATCTAACGTTTCATGAAGGTAATGATCATAAGTGGTATCTGGTATGATGATATATGAAGAGACGTGAGGAAAGAGCCACACAAGTTAAGCTAGCACATTTACAAAAAGCGAACTTCAATCGGATTAAGGCCAATCATCATATATACAAAAGAGGGGAGAAAAGTTCTTGTTTATATAAGACTTCCACAATATATAACCTGCATCATTCTCAAAACATAACATTTTCAAGATACAACAAAATCTGATCTATTGAAGGTCTTGCTTCAGGGGATCTATTTGTGCAAGCCAAAGCAATGTCCAAAACCTGCACTGCCTGCTTCCTCTCTTTACCTCTCACAAAGAACTCAAAAAATTCAACCACCCCTTCTTTTATGTCCTCTTTCCTTTCTATTATACAGTGTACCTGAGATGGTGCTTCAGCCCCCCCGAGCATGTCCAACACCATTACACCAAAGCAACATATGTCGTTTTTCTGCGTCAACTTCTGAAGGGTTGGATTGGTTGTCTCCATTAGCTTACAATACTGCCATTCCCCAGTGGCTTCTGGTGGGTCTACCAATTGAATGAAGCCATAGTCTGACAAACATGCTGAGAAATCGGTTTTAATTAGGACGTTGGAAATTTTTATGTTACCATGAACATTCAGTTGGAAGTTTTTCTCATGCAGAGGTGATTGTCCATGGATGTATGATATGGCTTTCGCGACATGGAGTACAATCGTTAACCGTTGATCCCAATCTAGAGGGGTGTGACCAAGCTCCCTTGCACCTGTGAAGAGATGTCATCCAGTGAAGATCGAGTTTAATTACTTGGACCATTTAAGGCATGCAATTGGAAAACGTACAGGACAAATCGTTCGATTGAAAAGTAGGCAATATCTTGAGCAGCACAAGTACGTATATTTTACAAACTTGTTCATTATACCTAACATGCTCATCATCAACCATATTAATCAAGATTCAGAGAGGATTTGCTTTTTGCTACAGCATGTTCACAATAGAATCAATTTCGTTCAAAAATTAGTCTATCCCAAGGTAATTATCTAGGTGTACGTGTGTTCTTTCAGTGAGGGTACAGGCCTTGAATCAAAAGTTACTAAGCTAAAAAAAACTCACCATTGAGTAAGTCAGCTAAGCTTCCCATGGGGTAGTAATCCGAAAGAATGACTTTGATCCTTTTGGCAAATAGATATGCCCTCACCTGCAAAAGATACTCACTGCCCTTGCTAACCTGCGCTATACGCTCAACTCTCCTCCCAAACTCCTTCCTCCTAACTGTTACCTTACTAAATCTTTTCGCTGCATAAACCGTTCCATCCAATAAAACCACCTTCTCAGATATTCCCACACCACTCTCTCCCATCATCTGGACTGAACCCAACATCACTTCTCTCAAACAAAGCACCCCCCTCACCCTTGACTTGTTAAATGACCCTCCATCACACATGTTAAGTGGGAGTTCACCTGTTAGACCAACAATGCATTCCTCATCCTCATAAGTACACTGCTGTGATGATAAACAACTACCCTCTCCATACCTAAGGCTTCTAATATTCTTGTTAGTACTTTTTCTTCTTCCGATAAATGCTCTTGATAACATCTCATCAACAGCTTTGGAGAAGGTGTCGAAGGGAAGATGAGAAGAGAATAGTGAGCACTGAGCAAGCAAAGCTAGCAAGCTAGAATGTTTTTTGGACGTTGGGGTTTGTCCTGTTTTTTGTTTTGATTTTGCTTGGAATCATGTTTGTATGGATGCATTAGAAATATCGACAGCCAGGTTGGTGTTAGAGAGTTTCATTTGTTAGTTGTTACAGAAAAACCAAAGAAAGATTCCATTGATATCCTCTACGGCATTAAAACTTGGATTCTTTTAGTTGACTTTGTAATTCTTGTTTAGTATGATATGCTAGATTCTTTTTAAGGATTAATTTTGTATCTCTGTAAATTTTCTTTTAAAACACCTCGATCGAGCCCTTTTCTAGTAGAACCCAGTAACATTTTTTTAAAAACATCTACTTTTTGTTCCAAATCGTAATAAAATGTAGTGCATGTTATAGAAATCATATTTACGGTCGCGTCAACTTGAGAAATTGAGATTGCTAACTCAATCACTCAATGGAATTTACTTTAAATGACCTGCAAAAGTGCAAAGTATCAAACACGATAAAAAATTAAAAATAGTGGTTCTAGGAGTCCAGGGTACTAAAGTGGTTTCTTTCCTTTATCTCTCTATATAATGTACTTGACAAACTATTATTATGATCTTCAGGCATCTCTTCTTGTTGGAGTGATGTTTAACTATGTTGAGTAATTATATTGATTAGTTTTAGTCACATTATTTTAATTCTTTTAAAAGTTGATTAGTTCGCTCGATGTTCAAGCAGAGGACAAAAGGGAAGGTGGTATGATCATGAGTAAAAAAATAATCAAACATCTTATACATTATTAATTATTGATTTCTTTTGCTTTTATGTTGGAAAGTCCCCTGGGATTGCATTATGATATACAGGTTTCGACTGAGGTCCTTGGCAATCAGCTCAATTCAGCCAAAAGATGTAGCCGAGTGATTATCGCAGGAAGCAGGAAAACATTGGTTCAGCATTGAGCGGATCAGAAAGTGAACCACTTGTCCAATCAGCGACCAACTATGTGAACAAACACGTACACATTTTTACTTGTTTTGTTTGTACTTGTAAACCAATCGTCGCTGTTTCTCTGGAAATTTTTAACAACCACCAGTCTTGATCGCTTTTCAGTCCTACAGCTGGAAATTTTGCATGGGGTGGGAAATGGAGGTATGATAAATTATGATAATGTATTGTTGGAATCTCTTTATTGGTATTTCAAATTACTATTTCCAGTAGGCTTCCTTCTCTAGTTTGGAAACCGAGTTTCGAACTTCTATTCCCAGGATTCGTTATTTGTTTTGGGAAACGGAATTTACCTCTATATAAACAGGACTGTGCGTCTATACTAGAGATAACTTTACTCATACAGAGAAATAGAACTCGCACACCACAAAACACCTACTGCTTCTTCTTCTTTTCATCTTACTGTTAGCTGCCAAAGAGAGTTATATCGCTGTTCTAGAGAGAAGTCTGATTAGTGCAAAACCAGCCTTCTTTAACCATTAAATCCCGTGAGGAGAAGACACCATTGTAGCTTTTTATGAAAACAGCAACTAGAGTAGAACAGAAAGAACAGTAAACGAACAATGAGCTTCTGTAACCATTGAATCCTATGAGGAGAACACGCCATTGTAGCCTTTCTGCACCAGTGGAAGGGGCGAAATCTTTTCTTAAGGACAGTCTTATTGACGCCTTGGTTGTTCACTGTTCGTCTACTGTTCCTTTTGTTCTACTCTAGTTGATGTTTTCATACAACTATACTAACATGTATTATACTCAAAAGTCGTTTCTCTCCTATATCTCTCTCCCTAATTTTCTGTAATTTATTTGACATACTATTAACATGAATTGTTAGGCTCACCTTCTCATTGGAGTAATGTCAGGAACATATAACAAACCCTAAGAGACAGGAACTGTTTCAGTTGGCGTTCAAGCAAAGAATGATAAGATGGAAGGTGTGATCTTGGGTTACAGGAGAAAGAATCCACTACTACTATGTGTCTATGTATGATTTACTGCTTTGCTCTGCTTTAAGTTGGAGTCACTTAGGGATTTTTGCTTTGTTCTAACATATATGTAGCCATGTAGGACTGTCGTCTGCCTTTTCAACTGAGGGTCTTGACTTTATGGTGATTACCTCTCTCAAGGACAATTCATGGCATTTAGGCAGCTGATCTGTTGGATGATTTTGGAAACTGAGCTAAGGTAAGCAAAGGAGAAAGTGGATAAAATCAAGCTATGACAGAAGTCCCCAGTTACGTCTAGTAGTCCAAATTGTTTGGTTACAAGTACTTTCCTCAGTACATATTATTTGATGCAAATGTATATGTTATTGTGTGTTCTCTAGTGGATTCATAAGCTCAAAATGGTAAGAGCGCTCTTGGTGAGACTGTGAGAGGTTGGTGGTTCAAATCCATCTGAATCTAATTACTAAAGAAAACGGGTTAGCCGTTCACACAAAATAAAATAGGCTTTTGCTAAATCAAGACTATAGCTGTTTGTGAATGCTACTGTAATATATTGATAGCTTACAACTGAGAAGTGGTTATCTTTGTGGTTCAAAGACATCCCCTACAGCCGCTTCGTAAACAAGCACATGCGTCAGCAGTATCAGGACTGAAACCATTCTCTGGAGTTGAGTTACAGGTATACCGTATACTTTCTCTTTAAGAATCTATCGTATTAGTGACTGTGAAAGGTTTCTACATGTCTTTGCAAAATCTTGCTTTCTGGTCACAGTTATTTATCATTTTATTTTCCCAACTCATTTCCTCCCTATATATACCATGTCTTTCAATAGCGTACTCAGTGTAATTCACGGACTGCGTAGGGTATAATTTTCAAAGGAAGGCAAGGTGGCTACTATTGTGGGGTATGATTCACACTGTGTCTTTCCTTCACTCCTTGCTAGTTTTCGTTATTGTACAATGGTTGTCAGGAACTGTATAGTATATGATTATCTCACAACAGTATTAGACAATGTATAAATCGATGAAGATCACAAGGAAACAACTAATTTCTATGTAATTTCAGGTCATGGACATGCTAGGACCAAGCATATGGGACCAGTGGATTTCCTCAAGGCAAACGTGAGTGTGAGTGTGTGACTCTGTGCATCTGTGATCGGTATCTAAATTTTGCTAAACTGTTCAAGTATATGGTGCACGTATATTGTCCATTTATTGTTGTTCATACGTGAGGAGGTCATCTTCTTCTCCTTTTTATATCGGATACATATATGCTTTGTAGGGGAGTGATATCTTCATAAAGTTATCAGGCACGCGTGGAGCATAAGCGAACTCACGACATCGACCTCCAAGACCGACCTGTGAGCAGTTCCCTTATGAACACACATGTGCGCAGCATAAGCGAACTCAGGACATCGACCTCCAAGACCGATCTGTGAGTAGCTCCTTTCATGTAGGTGGTACGAACAAAGATGTCACGGTACGAACGCATGGCCAGAGACAGAACGCCTCGGATAGGATCACCACCAGGGGTAATCATTACCAAAATCTTACTTGTACTTCCCACCACCGGGAAATAAGGGCGACCGCGCCAACTCCCAATCAGCACATGACTAATAATATAACCAGCCCAACACTCATTCACGATCTCCACCTTACACGTGTGCAAGAGACACACGTGTCTCCCGAATTGACCTTTCCTTTAGCCTATAAATACCACCTATTTGAACTACGTCGGGCATGATTCCTCTCTCCCTGGAAAAAGGGAAAATACAAAAGAAAGAGGATATCGTAGGCTCGCGCTCACACAAGCTTAACTCGGTCCACCCAGAAAATCTCAACCCTCTTCCCTCTCCTATCGCAAACACTAAAGAAAACCAAAACGCTCCTTTACATTGGCGCCGTCTGTGGTTTCGATTCCTTGAGAAATCACGTTACCCTAACTCAACACTTTGCACTTCTCAAGCCCACGAAGCATGGTCAGCCTCGAAGCTCAAGTTCAAAACCTTGCCGAACAACCGGGTGTCACAATGAAAGTATTTCCTTGCTCGTGCAAGAAAATGCTACTTTACGGCCCAAGTCGATCGCGCGTATCGCAAAAGAACCGGTCGGTAATGTTGCTGAAAACGGTATCAACGAGGTTAATCAGCAGATTAACGAATTGTCACATAGGATCGGCCAAAGTGCAGTCAGAAAAGACGCAACCCATATTGTTCAGAAGATGCTCAAGACATACCGCGCGTCCCCGTTTTGTGTCCGACGTTCTCAATAAATCCTCTCCTCAAGATTTTATCCAGCCACGTTTTCCCATGTATGACGGCAAAGACTGTCCCCTGGCCAACACGTGCTTCGATACATTCAGTTTGGCCCTCTACGCTCTTTTCCGAAAGTATGATCATCTTCACCGCCGATTATTTCCGCCGCCTCAGGATGGCGACTTGATTGGTTCTTCTCTCGAGCCCGATTCTATTAAAACTTTTGAGCAACCTTTTATCGACTTCGCTTTGCTAGCCAAGACGCACAACAGACGCAAAAAGGCAGATCTTGATTCGCTGTTCCAGTTATCCTTCCGAGAAGATGAGACCATTCGCCAATTCTTAGGGCGGTTCAAGGTTGAACTGTTGTGCATGGAAAGCAGACTGAAAGAATCTTTTGCTACACTGGCATTTTCAAACGCCTGTCGAGTGCGTAATACCGACCTGTCCAGATCGCTGATGAAGGAACGCCCAGAAACGTTATCCGAATTGTACGCCCGGGTTGACAAGTATATCAAATTGCAAGAAAGTTTACAGTCCAGTGGTTTAGCCGAGAACCAAGAGGTCGCAGCGATCTCTGATCTTACACCGTATGCCAATCAGCGCTCCAGGTCGCGGGCACCAAAGACGGGCACCTGGCGCGATAACAACAGAGAATTCGCTGTCTTGACACGTTCTCCTAGTTACATCCTCGACAAGATCCGGCGAGCCGCGTACTTCCGCCCAGATGTGAAGCAGCCAGCTGATCGCCCTGACAAGCCATATTGTGCCTTCCACAGAGCCAAATGTCATGAAACGAATGCGTGCTGGGGGCTTAAGCACTATCTTCAAGACCTTGTCGAAGCGGGTCACATTAAACATTACACCAACATTCCTGACGGTGATTTGCGTCATAAGCTCATGGCTCGCCGCGTGCGCAGCCGATCTCCACCTCGCCGAGTGCGTAGTCGCTCTCCCCATCGCCGTCATCATCAAGACTTCCAAGCTCGCCCCCTGTGAGGACGCCCCCAAAGAGCGTTCGCCATGAGCGAATAACTCCTCGATCGGGATAATGCTCGCACCATTCACATGATTACTTTCCCCGATGATTCAGTCACCTCATCAAGAGAGAAAAGACGTCGTGTTGGTGCTCTTCATGAAGTATATCACTTTACTTCCCAAGCAGAACATGCTCCGCATCACTCAGGCCGTCATTCAGGAGATATCATTTTCACAGAGGTCGACCTCAACAAGGTTTGCCTTCCTCACAATGATGCACTCGTCGTCCACGTCAAGATCAGCGACTGGACAGTGAAGCATGTCTTGATCGACCCGGGGAGTTCCTGCGACATTTTATTTTACCACACTCTTCAAGAGATGAGTTTACCCAAGTCAGTTCTGATAGACCCGATTGCCCCCCTTTATGGTTTCAATGGTTCCAGAGCCGACCCAGCCGGTGATATCATTCTTCCAAATTCGCTGGGTTCTAAAGAGGACAAAGTCACCGCAATACGCCGCTTCAATTCTCGACATCCGGTCCGTCCTATAATGCCATATTAGGACGACGATGGATCCACCAAATGCAAGTTGTACCTTCGACGTTGCATCAAGTTCTTCGTTTTCCGGGCCCCAGAGGATTGATGGAGCTGAGAAGCAATCAACTGGAAGCATATCAGTGTAACCAAATCTTGTCAGCAGGAAAGACCGACAGTACACCATTCCACACAAGTAGCGAACCCATCAGTTATACCATGGCCAAAGACCTGGTTGCAGAGGTCAGAGTCAACACATCCAAACAGCACGCTGGGGGCTCCAGTAAGAAGAGGAAGTCGTCCACCTACACTCCAGACGCCAATCTAGCCGTTGCCACTCCAATGGATTCGCAGACACGTGTTACACCTCCAGGTCTTCCCCGCCGACAAGTTACTCCAAATTCCTCCGGGTATGCCCACGTAGCCATTCCAGTTCTCGCCCCGCCACCACAGCTTGCCGATCCAAATCGGATGAATAGATGCCCTCTCCCTCAGGACGTTGCAGTGCCTCCACGTCAAGAAGCGTCACCACCCAGGCCCGCACCCCAACAGGTCGACAGAGAGCGGGTCAACTTAGGAACTGATAATGACCGTAAGTTTGTATATGTAGGGGTTAACCTTGACCCTACACTCAAGGCCCAACTTGTAAAATTTCTGACTATGAATAAAGATGTTTTTGCCTGGTCGTATATCAATGTGCCTGGTATAGACCCTAGTATAGCCTGTCATCGGTTAAATGTCAATCCTAATGCTAAGCCGGTTAAGCAAATGACCTCGCCCGTTATCTCTGCGCTTTCAGAAAGCCATTAATGACGAAGTCGACAAACTCAAGCAAGTCGGTTTCATCAGAAAAGTGGAATACCCCGACTGGGTCGCTAACATCGTCGCGGTTCCCAAAAAGAATGGCATAAGCCTCTGGCGGCCGATTTCACGAATGTCAATCAAGAAACACCGAAGAAGACCGGTTTTTCCCCGCCACGCATTGACCGACTTGTCGACCAAACTTGCGGACATGAACTTCTTTCCTTTATGGATGTGTACAGCGGATACAATCAAATCCCACTCGCTGAGGAAGATCAAGAGAAGACTTCGTTCATTACCGAACAAGGAATTTATTGTTATAACGTCCTCCCGTTCGGCCTTAAGAACGCTGGAGCGACGTGATCGGCCCACCGTAACTGACATGTTTCAGGACATGTTAGGCGAGACCATGGAGGTTTACATCGACGACATGGTCGTCAAGAGCAAAAAAGCAGTTGACCATATTACTCACCTTGAGCAAGCGTTCTCCAGATTGCGCCGCACTCGAATGAAGTTGAACCCAGAGAAATGCCTCTTTGGAGCATCCTCTGGTAAATTCCTCGGATATCAGGTGTCACAGCAAGGGATCGAAGCGAATCCATACCAAATCAGAGCATTCTTAGACATGCCTGACCCACAGACAAAGAAGCAGATACAGAAGTTGTCCGATATGGTTGCTGCACTTAATCGATTCATATCCAGGGCGTCAGACAAGTGTCGTCCGTTCTTACAACTCCTCAAGAAAGGCGAGCAGTTCTCATGGAACGATCAATGCCATCACGCATTCGCCACTCTCAAAGAATACCTCACCACGCCTCCCGTTTTAGCTACACCAGTAGATGGAGAGACACTGGGGCTCTACCTGGCAGTATCAGATTTCGCTATCAGCTCAGTTCTCTTCAAAGAGGAGAACCACTCAGAAAAGTCGATCTACTTCACAAGTAAGACGCTCACGCCAGCTGAAAAGAATTATTCTTTCCTTGAACGAGCCGTACTTGCTTTGGTGTATTCGGCACGGAAATTCAGGCCTTACTTTCAAGCACATCCGGTCAACATACTGACCTACCTGCCACTGAAGAAACTCCTCCACAAAGAAAACAAAACTACTCAGATGGTCAGATGGGCGAGGAGCTCGGTGAACACCACATGGAGTTTGTACCTCGCACCTCTCAGAAAGGTCAAGTCGTTGCCGATTTCCTCGCCGATTTCCCTGTTAACGACCCACACTGGCAGTCAGAGGTGGAGCTCGATGTTGTCAAAGAGCGTGTCAAATCAATCTGGTCTCTCTTTGTAGATGGCTCTAGCAACCCCGGTGGGAGTGGCATCAGCGTCGTCTTAGTGTCTCCTGAAGGAGTTATGGTTGAAAAATCAGTTCGCCTCGACTTTGCATCGTCCAATAATGAGGCAGAATACGAAGCGCTGATCATGGGCCTTCGTATGGCGCTACAGCTCGGTGTACAAGAACTCCAAGTCTTTAGTGACTCGCAACTGGTCGTTCGCCAGATTGCTAAGGAGTACATTACGCAGGAAGGTAACCTTTCGAAGTATCTTCAGGTCGTTCATCATTTGTTGCTTTCTTTTAAGAAATCTACCATACACCATTTTTTGCGGGATGAGAACCGTCACGCAGACAGCCTAGCTTACCTAGCTACTCAAACACCGAGTTGTGCTCCACGACAAATCCTCATTGAGGTAGTCGATCGACCCGCATACCAGGTCGAACATGCCCTAGTTATAGCCGATCTGTTCCCTCTCTCCGACGATCAGTTGCGCCAGACCTGGATGCAACCCATCATGGACTACATCCAACAGGGCACGCTCCCTGTCGAGTGTGCCAAAGCCAGGCAAATCCAATATCAAGCGCGTCGTTATTGCGTGCTACATAATAAGTTGTTTAGAAAATCTGCTGGTGAACCGCACTTGCGATGTATTACTCCAGAGCAAGGACAATTGATATTTGCCGAAATCCATGAGGGAGAATGTGGAAACCATGCCAGAGGTCGTTCTTTAGCCCACAAGGCAATTTCCCAAGGCTACTTTTGGCCCCGTATGCAGACCGATGCCAAAGCGTACGTTCTCAAGTGCTTAAAATGCCAAACACGCGAGCTGATCAATATAGCAAGCCCATGGCCATTTCACATGTGGGGTATGGACATTATGGGACCATTCGTCCCCCAGAAAAGCACCGGTTTTCGGTTCGTCTTAGCGGCAACCGACTATTTCACTAAGTGGGTCGAAGCCATTCCCTTAGCACATGTCAAGGAATCGCATGTCCGCAATTTCATCTGGACTCATATCATCACCAGATTTGGGCTGCCACATACACTCGTAATGGACAATGGACCCCAATTCAAAGGCCGAACCGTTAAAGAATTTCTAGCTAAGTGGAAGATAGTTCATGCATTTTCTACTCCACAGTACGCTCAGAGTAATGGTCAAGCGGAAGCCAGCAACAAAGCCATTTTAGAAAACTTGAAGAAAAAGATTGAAAAGAACAAAAGCCAATGGCCGAACCAGTTGGAGAACATCTTGTGGGCACACCGTACCACAGCTCGGTCCAGTACCGGCGAATCTCCATTCTCCTTGTGTTATGGCACAAAAGCTGTCATTCCCACCGAGCTGACAGTTACTACGACTCGGTCCGAGCTCGTTGAGACCGGACACAATGATTCTGTCTTAGCACGAGAGATCGATTTGCTCGAAGAACGGCGTGATCTAGCTACCATCAAAGTCGCATCTTATCAACAAACTCTGAAGAACTCCTACAATAAACGAGTCCATCCTCGATCATTCCAGCCTGGCGATCTGGTGCTCAAGAAGACGCAAGATGATTCCAAACTAGCCCCTAATTGGGAAGGTCCCTACATAGTAGAACGTGTTGTGGGCAACGGAGAGTACTGGATAAAAACTCAAGAAGGGAAATTGTTACCTCGCCCATGGAATACTTATCTGCTGAAACGATTTTATCAATAAAACCTTTGTTGTTGTATTATTTTTTTTAAAGCACGATAAGTTTCAGCTTCATTTTTTTTTTCTGTCTCCTAGTATAAGCTATTCCATTTACTGGCATCCAAACGATTCTCCAGCTCGCATCCGGCATACAACCAGTCTACTTCCCAGCTCTCACACGCTTAACGCGCCATACGCTCTCATAAACGAACGCCTCCATCCAGCCGACAAATATTTCTCCGACGAGCTCTCCGGAGCTCACAGGCTACATAGCCTCTCCAATTCTTGTCACGTCGAGGACCTATATTTCTAGGATCGACTACACGAGAACGCTCTCCGCGAGCAAACGCTCTCCGGAGCTCACAGGCTACATAGCCTCTCCAATTCTTGTCACGTCGAGGACCTATATTTCTAGGATCGACTACACGAGAACGCTCTCCGGAGCTCACAAGCAACATAGCCTCTCCAATTCCTGTCACGTCGACGACCTATATTTCTAGGGTTGACTACACGGCAGGACGCATATTTCTCGAATCCTAAGCAGAACGCTAGCTACACACAAGTACACGGCAACATGCATACGGAACATCACCAATAAAATTATATGACCATTCGTCACAACAACTACATCCACCGATCTGCTGGGATTACCCAGAAAATCCAGATCGGTGCTCATTACAAAAATTAACCAAGTATCGAACTGCCACTTTCGTGGAAACCAGTTCTCTGCAGGAAAAAGGCGAACTGCTCAGGCAAGCCTGAAAACACAACTCTATTGTTAACTCTCGTATAAGAGAGGGAAATGTAAACAGAACTTACAATTCATGGCTGACAGAGCCAAATCAAGATCACCTTATCAAATCTCACTTATGACATGCTTATCTTCTGGTGTTGCTTAGTCGAAGGCGGTATCTTTGAGCCAACCTCAAAGATCACACGATCTCATGCCCTCGCTTCATCGCCGCAATCGCTTTCTTCAAGATCATACTTCGGCCCGTGAGCGGCGAGGGCGATACAGCTTCGCATATCGCCTTCTTCGCTTTTACGGTCACCTTCGGCACTTCTTAGCATAAGCAAATACCACCTAATAAATTCCTTTCTAACTCCATCACGCGTCGGTCACTAACGCAAAGATTCTCGCCATCACGCTCGTACTTGGTAGTCATCACCTCCAGCTTTCTCTTGTCTGCCCCCCACGCAGCTCGCATACACCCTAGCTCGACGTGAGGGTTGTCATCCATCTCCCTGTTTTGTACAACATCTTTCAACTTATCATATCCTGCAAGAAACTGCACGAAGCAAGTTAAAGAATCAGTTTGCCTTAGTAACCGATATAACAACCTAGTGTGTCTGGAACTTACCAAACAAGCAGCCATATCCATCGTCCCCAGCAACGTATCCATGTCCTCATCCTTCACCTCTGCCTTATCACCATCTAGTACGATCCCCTTCAGAACGCTGGTCGCTATGGGCGCCGAGTGAAAGCTACAGTCTGAGCGTTTCACCATACGCTTCTTCCCCGTCTTCCCCATGTAGTAGAATTCGCTCCCCACATCACCACACCGTGGAGACGAACTCACCACCGACCGGGTCGACCTTTTGCCTCAGTCGCTACACTCCGCCAGCAGGACGATCGTCGTCGCCACCACCGCTGCGGCGACCTAAACACAATGCCGCCCGGTTGGACGCCCGAAATTCTCCTGAACGCTTTTATGACCTTTCGCTTACAGATCTCGGCTTTCCTCTTTCCGCGATTACCATGCACGTGCGGTTCAAACTCCATCCTCTCCATTATCAGCGGCGACGTTTCTCTCATGCTTTTTTCTCCCCTCATGAATGGACGACACATTGCCATGATAAAGCCTAGCATACAAAAGTACTATCACATGAGATGCAGTTTTATTCCAAACTCTTCTCGACGAAATAACACTCTCAGAGGATAAGGAACGTACCTGAACGAGCAGCAACGATGGTGATGCACAGCAAAGGAGCAAAGCGAGAAGAAAGACTTAAGTTTAGGCAAGAAGACGAGCAAATACTTTGTTGGTATTCGATGAGCAGTTTTATGCAATAGGAAACGTCTTTTCCTAAGCGCCTCATAATTACCTTGAGACGCCAAACGCCATCTGCCCGCCATCATTATGTTCCTTGAACTGCTCGCCTCCCTCCACGTATCACGCACGCGAGGGAACATTGCCGTTAGCGGCACTAAACACAACACGATTCGACTTCTTTCACGAACTAGGATCCAGCGACCTGGTGGCCTCGTTACGCGCACCACCTTAACAGTTGCAAGCAATTTAACAACCAGACGCTCATGCAACTTTACTAGTCATGGGCAGGGAAGTGGTCACTGCAATGCACCTGCCATGCTTTGTTATACACAGACACAACTGTGATCAAGCAAGTGATTCACACATAATACGGCAACAAACAATAAGCATGGCATACACGCAAACAATGACCTGTCTTAGCAAGTTGGAACCATAGTAAGTTAGCCGGGTTGCTGAGACTACTCAGGAAATCCAACCCGATTAAGCAATATTCGTCCTCACAGGAGTACCCCAAAACAGAACGGGGTACCGGATCACCTACGCTCGGGCACATACAAATAAAAGATGAACCGCCTGGTTACCCTGTGAAACCGGTTCTATTGTATCACAAACTTATAAGGCCGACAAAGATTACATAACGAATTTACAACTCGCTATCTCTTGGCTCGACAATTAGTTCTCCAGGCATGAGCGACTCATCAATCTCAGCATCTCTCCCAGTCACCATCACAGAAACTCCATCCAAGTCTAAACTCATTAGCACATCAGAAGCAGCAGCATCAGTTCGCGGTAGCACAATCTCCGGCATGACCTCTAAAGCAGCAGGAGCGCCACTAATCACTCCCGATACCTGTTCTACCCCGGTGTGAGATGTACAACGTGCATGATCTGTCTTCAAAGCGTTGTAATCTGCCTCTAGTTCAACGAAATCTGCATCCAGAACGTCATAGGCTTTGGTAGCGTCCTGAGCAACCTTCTTGCAGTGTAAGGTATACTCGTTCAGCCTACCAATTTCCACAGTCGCTACTAGGACGTTCTCTTCCGCTCCCCTCAGTAGTTTTGCCTCGGATCTTCAAATTTCGGTATCTTTTCGATCTTGGCGGACTCAACGCTTGATGAGCTTTCTTCAGATCTTCCAATTCCTCGCGTTCCATCTTCGAGGCTTCCTGGACATTTTTCAGCTCGTCAGACCGCTTCACCACCGCTTCTCTATCTGCCTCCGCGAACTGGGCAATCTCTTTCAATTTCTGAAACCCACTTACCAGCTGCAAAAACACACACATGGTTAATCGCCACAGAATAGCAGCGTGTATATGAAAACAGTTACATTAAACAAAGATAGACACGCGTACCAAGCATTGCGCAATCTCCATTCGTCTCAAGTTATCAGCCAACCCTTTATCATCCAAATTTACGGTTTGCCATCCAAATTTATCCGTTCTAACAAGCAACCCGATATCTTACTTCGATCACGAAGCTTACAATCATCGCTTCACGATTCGTTCTTACTCCATGCTCGTCCAGAAACACAAACTGTCCTTCTAGCTCGTCAGCAACCACAACCGCCTTCCCACTCGCCTTGTGCGGAGCTTTTGCTTTTGCCACCGGACTGGATTCACGCCCCCGTCGAGGCGCACTGGACCCCGCCCCAAAAGTGGCCAAGTCCATGACCTGCTCAGGTCGTGCTCCACTAGGGCGAGAAACCATAGCCCCAAAAATTTAACCACCATCGAACCGCCCCTGCCTTTGGAGCTTTCCCCAAGAGCGGGCCGCGCTACTTTAGTCACTCAAACAGCGTCTTCCTCAGAGATATAGCGCGGCCTCTTCTCCGACCTGCTCCTCACTCGAGGGTTGAAAACCACCGTTTCCAACTCCACAGGCGCATCGATCGAACCCCATTCAGGACGGAAGCTCGATCCTCCATCCCCAGAGGCACCACCTCTAGCAGGTCGCCTCGCGCCGCCATGCGCCCGTTGCCTCTCTTCTCGCGTTACCAAGTCACTCGTTCGCACCTCCATCACCTCTTCCCTTGTTTGACCTCGAGCTCGATCTTTTTGCGCCTTCCTTTTTTCCCGGATCGCAAGCCCACCCTTCTCCACAAAGAAATGCGCAACTTCAGGCAACTTCGCTTGTTTTTCTTCACGAGTCAGCCGAGCGAACCTCTCTATCTCCCCACGATCAGTTCGCTTCTTCACAGAAAACTCTGCAGCCAACGCAAGACAAGAGCCTGTTAGAACAACTATCAGTCGTTAAATAAAGTAACAACAGAAAAATTTTCCTACCCACCAGATATGTTACAAATCCTAGTTCGCAATCTACACCCGTTCACACAGTAGTTGCCAACTAGCAACAGCGGCCTCTTTGTCCAGGCCTCATTGCTTACACCATCGATCACAGCAGAACGTGTCGTCATGGTTTGCAAGCTAAAGTTCATATCCCCCGATCGTCGTACCACATAGTGCTCCACTATGTCGGATACCCCTATGTCGTATTCCCCACTCGCGTTCAACAGGTCAAACACCTTAAATAATCGCCAGGTGTTACCCACGAACTGACAAGGAGACTTCCAACAATGGGCCAAGAAGTCACATACCAGTTTCGAGAACGGTATTTGCATATCGCCTCACCGCCCCTCACAGATTATTATTCCACCATTCGGCGGGTTGTACTCCTCACTCCGAACATTTTCACTCAACCGTGGTTCGTATATCTCCAGGTCGGGGACATTAATCCTATACGCTACCCTCAATTCGGGGAACGAGTTTGCAGCACGACGGTTTACACTTCTAAGGGGCACATCACTTGATGACGACATCTCCCCTCGACTGACGATCGCCTACACGCCACCTTTCCCGACCTAGATCGGGTATTTCCCTCATCTACCCTAGCTTCTTCATCCAACTCAGCCTCAACGCCAGCACTTACTGCTTCTTCGTCTTCATACTTTCCGCAACTTAATGATATCTCCCGAACTTCCTCTGATCGAGTGTCATCAGAATCAGACATTCTAACAAGTCTTTTTATCAAATACTCAACCTGAAACCCTACAACCTTACACTGACCTACGTATTTACCGAATCGCACTCGAAAGAGAGGAATGCAAAGTGAAAATGGAAAGATAAAGCAGCAGAAGCACTCACCTGAAGAACCCTAGCTTGCGTTTTTGCGGAGGAAGCAAACACAGAATACCTTTTTGGTTGTCCCAAATTTGATTTTATATAAACCACCCGTTCAGTTACCAAGAAGTTATGATTACAGCCTATGCTCTAGCCTGCACACGTGTTCCAAGATACTGTCTTTTCAGCAGCTCCGTATAACGCGCCGACACATTTTTTCCTCAACTGCTATGATTCTATCACGTGCACATCACGCCACCACTCCCCTTTCCCGCCAAATTGTCAGGCCACATGATTCAAAAGTTGCGCCATCCCCGTCGGATCGTCTACCACAGGTCGCTCATGTTCCACACGTTTTTCCATTTTTCTCTCAGCAGAACGTTTCCCGTAACATAAACACTCTACTGAGAGGGGGCTGTGTAGGGGAGTGATATCTTCATAAAGTTATCAGGCACGCGTGGAGCATAAGCGAACTCACGACATCGACCTCCAAGACCGACCTGTGAGCAGTTCCCTTATGAACACACATGTGCGCAGCATAAGCGAACTCAGGACATCGACCTCCAAGACCGATCTGTGAGTAGCTCCTTTCATGTAGGTGGTACGAACAAAGATGTCACGGTACGAACGCATGGCTAGAGACAGAACGCCTCGAATAGGATCACCACCAGGGGTAATCATTACCAAAATCTTACTTGTACTTCCCACCACCGGGAAATAAGGGCGACCGCGCCAACTCCCAATCAGCACATGACTAATAATATAACCAGCCCAACACTCATTCACGATCTCCACCTTACACGTGTGCAAGAGACACACGTGTCTCCCGGATTGACCTTTCCTTTAGCCTATAAATACCACCTATTTGAACTACGTCGGGCCTGATTCCTCTCTCCCTGGAAAAAGGGAAAATACAAAAGAAAGAGGATACGTAGGCAGCTCGCTCACAAGCGAACTCGGTCTACCCAGAAAATCTCAACCCTCTTCCCTCTCCTATCGCAAACACTAAGGAAAACCAAAACGCTCCTTTACATGCTTATCACTTATACTGCGATATGATAAGCAAATAAAGGGCTTGGTTTGACATGAAGAACCTTCTTATATATCTTGCTGGACATTGACATTTTATCCCTTCTCGTGGTCTGTTCTAATGCAGGATGTCCTAAAAATAATAGCATGTGTTGCTGTTGAATCCATATAAATCCTAGAGAAGACACACTCGAAGGGTTATTATCCATCCTTTAGATTCTTGTATTTATGCCTTTTTCTTAATTACCTGAAGTTGCGCTAGTTTCTTTATATCCTGCTTACACTATTGCATTAGTTGTTTTCATGGGAATGTGACGGCAAAAGGAGTAAAAGTTTTTTTTTTTTTTTTTTTTTTGAAAAATTAAGCTGGGGTTAAGGCAGACCCCCACCTGTTAAATTGCAAAAGGTTAAACCTTACAAGCCTCCCTAAGAGTTAGATCATTAAAAGGAGGAACACAACCATACTATACCGACAGGCTTCAAGCCTAACATACATAAGATAACATCATAGTCATTCTGCAGTCGAGCCTAAGAAAGTAGAGATAGTAGTCCTACTTCCTAGTCATGATTTCTTTAACAATCTTAGGATGATCCTTCCTAAGATGAGTCTGCGCTTTCTCATAGTTGCAAAAGAAACCTTCACAAGCACAACACACATAAGTGAGTCCCAAAGTATCATCCCAAAACTCTTTAGTGTAGTCCTCAAGATTTCTCATCTTTTTGTTTTTCGTTAGCGACTTCACCTTCTTCATCATTGCAAGCGTAGGCTCTATTTCTCCTGAAGAACGCTCTTGTATTCTTTTGCTTCTTTTTGGTTTTACAATAGTCCATTGATGTTGATCCTTAGAAGGCGCAACATACCTTGATGAGCTCTTATGCAAAACAATAGTTGGGGCTACTGTAGTAGCATCCGTAAAGAACTCAGTCTCATTCTCTGAGAGATCATCATTTTCATCCTCATATCCAGCAACTAGCCCTTCATACATGTTTCGTTCTCTACTACTTGGCAGTTGGTTAATCGGAATAACTCTAGGCTGATGACTTTGGGTTGGTGTAACCATATTGCTATTGAGATTTTCATAAATAATGATTTGTGTTTCTCCTTGTATATCATCTTGTGCCTTCTCAGAATTCAGTCCCTCCATACCCCGAGTATTGAGAGTGTCTTGGTCACCTTGCTTGTCTCCTTTAGTCTGATCCTATAATATCACCGATGTATTCTCGTTCTGACCCTCAATAATAGCTTTTCCATGATCATCTCTCAAGCAACTTGTTTGCCCCCGGGTAGCAGTTTTTTTAGGAGTCCATCTCTGCTGAAATTTCTTTTGTTGTAGCCTTTGTACTCTCACTGGCTTGGTTATAGGGGCAGTATTAGTCGTAGCTATCTCTTGCTTGTCCTTATTCTTTGGACAATTCTCATTTGAATGTCCAAAGATGTTACACTCTTTTTGCTTGTTGTGGAACCCACCATAGTCTAAACTTATGTCAATAAAATCCCCTTCTCCAAGTTTCATTGGAATAAAGGATGGGAATCCAAAATCAATATCAACAACCACACATACTCTTGCATAATTGATTCTTGTTCGCTTTTGCAGTTGCATCGTCTCCGTGCAAATTGGCTCACCTAGTAAGCTCGAAGCGAAATCAATCCCATTTTTGTCCGTGAGCTGTTTTTGGTAAATCTATCTTGATCCATATAGGTAGAGCCTTTATCTTGTTTCTCTGTCTTTCTACCGCAGTGACCAAGATCTTACAACAAATATTCTTCACCGCTAAGAATAATGGACCATGATCAATTACAGGTTTGTTTATCCTCTTCATTAAAGAATTTGAAGTAAAACAAATCCTTATCGAAGAATCATATCAAAACCCCTTCAACTTCCATTGTTTCAACACCTTGCATCTTTTACAAAGGGGTAAGATAATCGTTTTTCTACAAAAACCGACAACATAGTCCTTCCATAGTTCCAAACCTTCTTCCAAAATATCAACAATTAATTCAAACTATACCATCCGCGAAGTTAGGATATACATTTTTGAGGTTTGGTTGAAGTCCGGAATTCTTGCTCGAATTGAAAAGAGAACTCCATGATCGTACTCTCAAGAGTTAGGGCTTGAAGGTTGTGTTCCAGCTCGATCTGCTTGCACCACATGAGAGTTTGGATTTTCAGGTGGATCTGAGATCCCACCTCCCTCCATGATGATTTTACTCTGGAGTCAACGGCAGTTATCCACCGGAGAACATCAGTCAAACAATGCCAATAATGGCAACTTTCCCTCCTTCAGGTTTTCGAACCAAAAGAAGTAATAAAAGAGGAAAAGACCGAAATACCCTTTGGTTTCTCACAATCACACGATGTTACTTCTTCTAACAGGAGTAAAAGTTGTTTCTCCCAATGTTTTAAAACGCGAAAGCGCTGCGCGACTAGCCGATTACGCCAAGCGTAAGCATCAAGTGCATGTCAATTTTTCCAATTCCTCACCATTCTTATTATATAAATATATAAAGTTCTAAGTCATTCAAATTAATAGTAACCCAAAAAAACATCAGTAAAAGGGAACTGAATCATGTGATAGTGTGACACAACATAACATATACACAATAATTTATTTATAATAAAGTTGAGATTTGTTCATTGCTTCATATCAAGAAGAGTTAATAGTTACACACAAATATTAAAAAGTTGAAGCACTCACAAAATGATAAAAGATAGGTTAGTTGATATTTTAATATTAGTCAAGTGAGTGGAGCGAACATTCTAGGCAGGAGGAGTACACGGACAAAAATGTATTTGATTGGTTTCTGTGTGTCTGTCCTCATCTCTTCTCTTTTCTTCATCCCTCATCTCATTTTCCCTCTTCAACCATTTTCAATCTCCACTCCTTCCTCTCTCTTTTCACGCCTCCCTCTCCACTCACGCCCCCACTGCTCAGCAGTATCTAGTTATTATTGATGTCTACTTGAAAAAAAAAATTGGCCTAAAATCTGTGAGATCCCCTCACACAAATGAAGCGTACGCATACTTCGTTGTCAATATTTTGGGCCTTACTCAGTGGATCTAAATTCTTATTTTGGGCCTTGTGATATATATATATTTTATTATTTATTTTTCGCATATAATATATATATGAAGATAACGGATAACCTTATCCATTGAAAAAGCAAGTTATCAAGTAACGAATTTTGGCGGCAACAAAATGTCAGCTCTTGAACGAACTTCACATTCCAGTCCAAACCTCAAATTCCAATGGAAAAAACAATCCCTTTTCAACATGTCAATCCCTCTTTTCTTCATACCCAAGTCACCAAAAATACTAAACCCTTCACTCTTCTTCATGTTCTTAAACCCTCACAAACCTCCCTCACAACCCCAACAACACTTTCTTCTATAAAATTTCACACTCTTGATGACTTCAAGAAGGTAGATTCATTACTATTAGTAAAAAAAATGCATTCCCAAGTTGTCAAAATGAGTGAAAAATGGGATTCAGATGTGGTAATGGAAAGTTTGATTGAAATGTACTTGAAATATGGTGATTTCAGATCAGCTTCAATTGTATTCTTGGTGGGGTTTTCTCGGAATCGCCTCTCGTTAAGTTTTCTTATCGAAGAGTTTGATAAAGCAGGGGTAAGTTTATATGAATTCCTTGAGATATTTGGTGAATTGTGTCATAAACAAGTGAGTTTTAACAGTAAAGTTTTTATTTTAGTTTTGAAGATATGTACAGAATTAGTTGATTTTTGGTTAGGGGTTGAAATACACGCTTGTATTGTTAAGAAAGGTTTAGATATGGATGTACATTTGATGTGTTCTTTGATGAATTTCTATGCTCATACTTGGGGTGAGGAATGTGTCGAAGGAGTATTTAACGAAATGCCAAGTCAATCAAATTTATTGTGGAACGAAGCCGTAATGATGAAGTTACGCAGTGGGGATTTGATGAAAGGTCTTTATATGTTTCGAAAGATGCAGTTATCTGGGGTGAAAGCTAACCAGTTCACAATTTCTAAGCTTCTGCAAGCGTGTGGAAAATTGGAAGCTCTTAATGAAGGCAAGCAAATTCATGGATACATTATCAGACATGCATTGGAATTGAATTCCGTGATATGCAACTCCCTCATTAACATGTATACTAAAAATGCTAAAGTTAGACCAGCTAGAAATGTTTTCGACTCAATGCAAAAACTTACATCTATATCATGGAACTCAATCATCTCAGGTTATGCTCGAAATGGTTATCTAGAAGAAGCCTGGGAACTGTTCCAAAATATGGAATTATCCGATATAAAACCAGAGTTAGTAACGTGGAATTGTCTCTTGTCAGGTCATTGCCTTCACAGGGCCTATGAGAAAGTCTTGAAAATTCTTCATAGAATGCAAAGTGTTGGTTTAAAACCTAATTCAAACTCAATCACAAGTGCTATACAAGCAATTGCTGAACAGCGCTCACTGAATTTAGGGAAGGAAATCCATGGTTATGTGATGAGGAGCGGCCTTGATTATGATGTATATGTTGGAACTTCACTTGTAGACATGTATGTGAAGAGTGGTAGCTTAACCAAGGCTCGAGCAGTTTTTGATTTGATGAATTACAAAAATGTTTATGCGTGGAATTCCTTAGTATCAGGATATGCCTTCAATGGTCTCTTTGAAGACGCATTAGAGTTGTTGACTAGGATGGAACAAGAAGATATAAGGCCTGATTTGGTCACCTGGAATGGTTTGATATTTGGGTATTCACTGTGGGGCCGTAGTAAAGAAGCTCTGCTCTTGATCCGTCAGATGAAAATGCTCGGGTTGAACCCAAATGTGGTTTCTTGGACAGCTATCATCTCAGGCTGCTCTCAAATGGAGAATTACAAGGACTCCCTAGAGTTGTTCCTCCAGATGCAGGAAGAAGGAATTGAGCCCAATTCAACCACCATATCCAGCTTACTTCGAGCCTGTGCTGGACTGTCTTTACTACAAATTGGTGAAGAGATACACTGTCGAGCTGTAAAGTTTGGTTATTATGAAGATATATATGTAGCGACATCCCTCATTGACATGTACTGTAAGTCAGGAAGTTTAAAGAAAGCATATCAGGTTTTTAGGAAGATTAAGAACAAAACAGTTGCCTCTTGGAACTCCATGATCATGGGATTTGCTATACATGGATTGGGAGAACAGGCAATTGTGCTTTTCAATGAAATATGTGAAGCAGGTCTGCAGCCAGACAGTATAACCTTCACAGCTGTCCTTTCTGGTTGTAGACATTCGGGGTTAATTGATGAAGGATGGAAGTACTTTGATAGTATGAATGAGGATTATAACATCATTCCTACCCTTGAGCATTATTCTTGCATGGTTGATCTTCTTGGGCGAGGTGGTTATCTGGATGAAGCATGGTATTTCATACAGACAATGCCATTAGAACCAGATGCTAGTGTTTGGGGTGCCCTACTCGGGTCATGTAGAATTCATAAAAACTTGGACTTGGCAGGGATTGCAGCAAAATATCTGTTCAAGTTAGAACCTTATAATTCTGCAAACTATCTGTTGATGATGAATTTGTATTCAGCTGAGAATAGATGGGAAGATGTTGAGAATCTTAAAGACTTGATGGGTGTTGTCGGTCTGAAGAGCAAACTAGGGTGGAGCTGGATACAAATTGAGCAGAGTATCCATGTTTTCTCTGCTGAAGGGAAAGTCCACTCTGATATAGGAGAAATATATTTTCATTTATATCAGTTTATATCTGAAATGAGGAAACTAGGCTATGTGCCTGATACCAGTTGCGTGTTTCAGAATATCAGTGATGAAGAGAAAGAGAAGGTTTTAATGAGTCACACTGAAAAGCTGGCAGTTACTTATGGACTAATCAAGTCGACCAGCGCTCAGCCCATCAGGGTCATACAAAATGCAAGGGTATGCGCTGACTGTCATACCACAGTAAAATACTTGTCGCGAATAAATTGTCGTGAAATATTCCTCAGGGATGGAGTTCAATTTCATCATTTTGTAGATGGAAAGTGTTCCTGCAATGACTACTGGTAGTGAGATTTAGTATCAGGTAACAATTGTACAGAAAAAGTTTCTTTCATCATATTTCAAAAGGCTAATATAGCGTACGGCATTCCATTATTGGAATATAGACCAAGTTATACACCAACTGTAGTTGCATTGTTGCAATTGTAACTTGTAAGGAATCGGGGAGAGAACCAGGAATACAATTGTACATGAAGGAGCTATAGTACATTTTCTAAAAAAATTCTTGGAGTGCAAAGGCTTGTAGATTCAGATCAGAAGTTCTTATGCTGATACTGAAAGAATGTAATAGTATTGTAGATGCAAATGTAATGTATCAGTTTTTATTTTCTGTTCTCTCCTTTTACCCTGCTTAGGTATTGATGATTCAATGTCGCTTTTGTGAGATGCATTTGGCAGATAACTACTCGTTGGTTGAGGAATTCCCTTTCCAATGTTACGGATGGCATTGATATTGGTTACTAATTCCGATTGTTGGATTGCAACAGTTACTGACCCTCACAATCGCAGGCCTTTAAGAAGTATATATGGGCATATTGCCAATCCCACCATCACCGACTCCATAGTTTCTCTTCCTAAATTAGAACCAATGCTTTTAATCTTCTTTGGACTTTTATTATAACTAAACAATTACTTATTCACCAAATACTTTTTTGCAAAATATTAGTAAAATGTAGCAGAAGTCGCAAGTCAGCAACCATTCTAAGCTACAAGCCTACAATGCAATATATGAATATTATGTTAGTAAACGTGGGTTTGGTAATTTAGGATATAATTTATTAGTCTTTAAGCATTGTCACACCATGCGGAATTTCAACCATAAAGGGTTCGATGTGGTTTCTGCTTCTTCAAATGCCAACTCAAAGTGTTGAAGCAGACTTAAGATTCTCATCTGAACCATTGGCTTATCTGGCGTAGTTAACCTACCCAGAAAAACATTATTGCTGAAGATAGAGTTAGACTATCACTATTTTATAGGATTTATTGAAATTCAATACCTGCCCTGACCAATATTTAACCAAAATGTATAAAACTAATGAGAAAGCCAAATTAGAATGAGTTGAAAATAGGTCGAATTTATCCAAAGTGACCCTTAACATTTTTTTTTTCTTTCAACCGTACAACTGTTTTAAATCATCTGTACTGATTTGTGGTCCAGTTCTACAGTGAAAATCAAAAGCACCACTATTTTATAGGATTTATTGAAATTCAATACCTGCCCTGGCCAATATTTAACCAAAATGTATAAAACTAATGAGGAAACCAAATTAGAATGAGTTGATAATAGGTCGAATTTATCCAAAGTGACCCTTAACATTTTTTTTTACAACCGTACAACTGTTTTAAATCATCTGTACTGATTTGTGGTCCAGTTCTACAGTGAAAATCAAAAGTTTCACATGTTTTTTTCTTTTGATCTTGTGTATCAACATGAAAATGTTATCCGACTGTTGAATTTTGAGGCAATCTTCTTTTAGGCAGGGAACTTCTTGTCTTGAGGCTAGACATTTGCACCCGTCTGGTGAAACCAGCAATCTGCTGTGACTGAGCAGCTTAATTAGCTGGGTCTTGAGGCAAATATACAAGTCAATTAACTTTATATTTTGCTTTCTGTACCATCAATTTTTAAATATGAAAGGCAAACTTTACATGGAATCAGATGTTACTCTTCGAAGGGGTGACAACTCGGATCATCGAAGGATAGTCTTCTTTTCCAATCTTAGGATGTCTATAACAATTGACGAAAAAAATATAAAAAAGAAATTATTACTATATCAAACATTCTGAAATTTGTTGCTTTCACCCTTTCCGAATAGGAAAATTTTCAACGACACTTCTACATAAATTAAGCAAATCATATATAGTTTTAAAGAATAGCATTCATGCACTAGATCTTTAGAGTGCTACTTACTCATTTGAGTACTACGATTATCATTTATAACTATTAGGTCACATGGATGAGCTGGTGCATGTTGAGATCATTGAAAAGGATTGATGTAGGTGAAAATACAATTTTCACTTAAGCAAAAGGTCACACACAACGTAACAGTGCTACTTAGCATTCTTATATAATGAGGGGTTGGAAACATAACATTCCCAACCACAGCAAAGGTTCACAAGTCTTTCCTTTTTATTGTGTTATTAGCCTTTTTTTCTTCCTCTTGTCCGTTAATCTAAGGTCACAATATGATGAGGACAGGGGGACTCATTACTTGCATTCTCTTCTTCTTCCTCTACCTTTCTGGAGCCTCTGCCATGCGTCCTGTTATGAAGAAACGACGTGAACCATGTAAGAGATTGGAGCTTTTTTTCCATGACATTGTTTACAATGGCAAGAATGCAGAAAACGCAACGTCAACTATTGTAGCGGCGCCAGAAGGAGCAAATAGAACCATCTTGGCAGGACAGAATCATTTTGGAAATGTGGTTGTGTTTGATGACCCTATTACTCTAGACAACAATCTTCATTCCACCCCAGTTGGTCGTGCACAAGGCATGTATATCTATGACAGAAAAGACACTTTTTGCTCTTGGCTAGGCTTCACATTTGCTCTAAACAGTACAGAACATCAAGGCACACTTAGCTTTATTGGAGCTGATCCTCTATTAAATAAAACTAGGGACATTTCAGTGGTTGGTGGCACTGGAGATTTCTCCTTGGCCAAAGGAATCGCAACCATAATGACAGATGCATATGAAGGAGAAGTATATTTTCGCCTACACGTTGATATTAAGTTGTATGAATGTTGGTAATGTGATTTGGCTTAGTGAGTGGATGAATTTTCAAGCATTGGATTGTCCATCCAACTCATACGTTTGATTTTAGAATCATGATAATAAGTGTATTTTTTTTTTGGTGAAGATGATAATAAGTGTATTGAGTGATCCAAATCATCATATATGAATTTGTTCATCCACTTGCTTTTTATTTAATTTTGGTTGTAATGCGTAATTGTTATTTTTTTTTTTGGCTAAAGTAATTGTTATCTCAAAGACTCAAACCACCTTTTCGTACCAAAGTTTTGTAAGCTTATACGATCTGGGATGTCATGAGAAGTAAATCACATCAACGTGCGGATCAGATGATCATGCACATAAACAGGATGATTTTGACATCCTAAATTTATGGAACCCCATTCAACATTGATTTCTACATATATGATTAGGATTGGGGATTTAGCAATTCAATCTCAGTTTTTTGTTGGGTAACAATTCAATCTCAGTTTTTAATGATGAGTTGCTAGTCAAAGAAGCTTTTATGGGGACTTCACCAACTATGAAGGATGTGGTTCACTCACAGACCATGGGTAGGTCAATCGTTTAAGCACTTTTTCCTAAATTAGCTAAAATGTCTTGCGGAGTGATGTCAATGCGCAACCAAATTATGAATAAAAAAATATGATTTAAGAGCATTTTAGGAAAGCTACCAAAAAAACATCAAAATTTTGAACCAAACTAAACACCAAATCAAAAAAACACTAAGCAACTTTAAGAGTAACATCAAAATTTTCACCAAACAACTACGCTTGGGGCGGTTTTAAAAAAAACCGCCAATTATATATAGGTTTTCGTTTTTTTAAAAACAAAGCCCAATAAAGCCCAAAATTGACACGTAGTTCCAATTGGCCCAAAGCCCTCCGTGTTTTCTAAAAAACCACACCATGTATCGCACATAAACTTTTTTTTTTTTCTTTCCCAATCTCTTTAAGCAAAACGGTTTTCATAAAACCCCATATTTGACTCTCCAAGCCCACGCCAATAAAATTTGCCAAAAAACTCCCATGATGAAATGGTGTTCTCTCAAACCGCATGCATGAAAGTGATTTGATAAATGCAAATTAAAATTTTAAACATCAAACATGGAACCAAATATTAGTCGATTTGGTGTTTGGTTTGGTATTTTTTTGGTGTTTTCATCAACATGTAGTTCTCCTGAAGTTGAAAAAACACCAAATTCTTGATATCACTGCTAAAAATGCTAGGTTGATATCACTACTAAAAATGCTCTAAACCAACTATTGGTGCACACATGATTCGGTGTGATGGATGACACTTAAAATATGACTTGGCATAGGATAATGGTGGACTCTCCAATCGTGTTTTTCAGCTTCACTTCTAAATTCGTTTTAAGTTTTCTTATTACAATTGATATCGATCCCAGCCCCCTCTAAGCAAAACGACTAGGGAAAACATGCTTCTAAATTACTTTTAGCGTTTTTCAGACATGCCCCTATTTGACTCTCAGCTAATTTACCAGTTAGTTTAGATTTTCTATTTTCTTCCAATAAAATAATAATAATAATAATAATCTAAAACTCCCATGATGAAATGCCGAATATGTTCTCAATGACAATCAAATGCATGAAATGATGAAATGCCTCTCAATGACAATCAAATGCATGAATTAAAATTTTAAACATCCGTTAAGTGCGTTTATCGGTTCATGCTTGTTAAATAGTATAATAGAAAGACTTGATTTTAAATAGCAAATTGCATACGAAATAGAAATCATTAAGAACATATTGACATTTCATCATAAGAGTTTTGGATTTTTTAATTTTTTTTTATTAGAATAAATTTTAAAAAAACTTGGACTAACGAGAGCCAAATCTAGTTGACTGGCAACAAGCATTAAATTGGGGCATCTCTAAAGAAAATTATAGTGGAGATTATGTCTAATTCCTAATTATAAATAGGGAGGTATCTCTAAAAAAACCTTTACTTTTATATATGTTGAAAATAGTAGCATTTGTTACTAGACCCACGCCCTTGAGAATACCACAACTCTGAGTCATTTTAGTCTTTAGGAGCGAAGGTAGATAGACACAAGGAGTATTACAAGATCGTGCGGTCGTGCGTGTGGTGCATAGTTCAATGTGCCACTCAACTAGTAATACTCGTCACACTCTGATTGCATCTCTCTACACCCCATGCAAGAAACTGTCTCCACACCCCGTTTTAAGTTGGAAACACTCCCTATTACGAAGTGTGTTAACTGCTCACGCACAATTTTCGGTTTCTACTCAAAACTCGGTTTTTCCATCAAACTCAAATAACTAAAAATAATAATAATAATAATAATAATAAGGTTATGCCACTTCTGATGACATACTTTGGCAGACTTCTTGAAACTCTGAAAACATCTTACTCTATTTGGTGATATTGAGCCGAACAGAAACATTGATGCATATGCCACAAACAGTGTCATACTTCATGTCATTTTGAGTTGCGTACTTCTGCCCATACTCCCGGGTTCATGGTGAAAGGCAACCATAACACATATTTCCATAGCAACTGATGCTTGGGAGAGAACTACTGCAAAATTTGGTCAAAACAAAGTATCATTTCTACTAAATGACCCTACATATATATATTCTACCATTTACAGAGCACTTAACAAAAACTAGTTTTAATAAAATATCAAAGTTGTATGTACCATTATATTTGTACCCCAACAAGCAACTATCGTCGTTGGGTACCAAAAGTTGCATATTAACATTGCCTACTAGTGCGGCCAATTTGCATTACCCACTAGTGTTTGAAATTTCAAAGTTTTGGTATCATCCTTCATACAACCTATTTTTTTGCCCACTTTACGCAGCCTAGTTTTATTGCTCACTCTGCAAAATGAAAATGACCTATTTTTATTGCCCACTATGCTGGCCTAATTTTATTGCCCACACTGGCCTACTTTTATTGCTCAATAAAAAAATATTCTGACTATTATGGAAACTATATATATTTATTAGGCAATAAGAAACCTCACTTATTGTTCACCTATAAATACCCCATTTCATTTCAACAAAAAACTACGCCCCACATGAAACTTGATTTCACAAAATACTTTAGATATGTAGCCATCGATATGGTTCAGTCTCTCTTCCACCACAATCAACACCCCTTATGACTTCATTAGTGTGTTTAGGTGAATCATTCCCAAACATAATTGGCGTTGTCTGCGGTTATTATCAATGAGCCCTCTTTCATGTTTTTTTCTTCAAGCTCCATTAATGGTGACAACTACAAGATCTCAAGTAAACAACCAGACAAGAACACAACAGTTCGATGGAAATAACTTAGCAAATCTTGAATATCCACTCAATCAAGTTCCACCATACCAAAAGGCTTTACCTTACTTTGCTACTTCAAATACCAAGAAAGCCCAGATTTAAACTTTTACGGTCTCACTAACTAGTATTTTCTCCTCATAATAGCACAATTTCGCGAGATGCAGATCTAAAAAATATGGAAACAGGTGATAAAAGCCAGACCCTGGAAGTGTTGCGTCAAAGGCTCGGAAAAATAAATAAACTTAACGACTACTTACACAAGTTTAAAACAACGTAGGTGTTCCAACTTCCAAGTACTCATCTTTAGTGTGAGTTGTTATCACTATTTTGAACATAAACATAAATTGTTTATACTCAACAAATTTCTCAAATGGTTTTTGGCCTTTGTCTCAATGTTTCTCCTGTTGTGAACTCGACATAAGAAGTGTATAGCTTCAGGAAACACTACAACTATCGCATTCATAAGTGCCAACTCACAATCAGTTATAATTATCTTTACAGAAATAGCTTTGTAGTCTAGAATATCACGAAATCTCTTTAAAACCCAAAGATAAGAATCTTCTTTATCATTCTCCAAATACCCAAAAACAATACATAATGTCTTCATCGTGGATGTGAACCCAACAACTTCAAACAATGCATTTTGAACCCATTCGTCTTGTAAGTGCAATCCATGACAATGACCTTGGAAAAACACATTGCCAAATGAATTTATTGGGGATGTGCAAACAACAAATCATTCACCTGTGATTGGATTATCCTTATGAAACTCTGTGTAACCAAATTTATCTAAATTTCTTAGAAATTCTTGCATTTGGTTTCTTCCATTCAACCAAACCAATTGATTCTTGTGACGATAATTGTATAAAATACTTTTGTTTGACAAATTATTGTCATCTCTCTATTTCAAGAGGGATAAAATTTCATGCGGTTTAAGAACACTCAAAGATAAATCTTGAACAATCAATTTTTTTTCAGCTTTTAACCTTCCGACGAATGCACGACCTATAAGATGCTTCCCCATAGTATGATTATGAGTTCCACACATAACACTCACTATCCATCCACTTTCGTTTCGTAATTTCCCTTTCAATACAAATTGACAGCCACATTTTTCAAACCGAATTATCTATATTCTTTCATTTTTTTTGTTCAATATTTTCAGTTTTACGGATGGTCTAAATATACTTTAGGTCTTTGCCCAAGTCCCGAATTATCAGACCTTAATATCACAACCACAACTCCAACAATCATACCAACTGTCAAACACCATTGGATCAATGAGTGACGATCTTCGAAGACCTACGTAAACCCTTGATCTTAGATATCATTGTTGTGGAGTTCATCATCGAAACAATAATTGGATTTCCCGCAGTAGTGTTAAAACCGATTCCATATATGTCACTTGGAGAACTTTGAAAGTTATTACTTTGATTTTGGCAGGAGAATTTATCTTGAATGTTGCTTCCACCATTTGAGCCAATTCTTAAAGTGAAAATTTTGTGGGAATAACAACAATTTTGTAGGAGACTCAAGACTATCCTAAGAGAACAAGAGAGGGTGGGGAGAATATTTTGGAAAGCATGAATAGTAGGAGTGTTGGTGGAGTTGTAAATACGATGAAGAGCTGGATGTCTAAATTACAATGGGGTGTGGAGAGAGTTATTTAAAGGTATAATGGTCATATTAACAAAGAATGGGGTGTAAAGAGAGCACTTGCCGTGTGTAGAGAGACTATCGGGGTGTGACAAATATTACTCTATTTAAACACCATATGCGACCAGCTCCATCTATTGTACGTCTAGCACATTCAAATTTGAGCAGTCACAGACTCACAGTTCAGAAACTCCAGATAGAATCATAGAAATGGACAATTTGTATTAGTCTTTCAGACTAGTTTTAAGGAGAAGATATGAATCAACTCAAAATGAAGCTACCAACTAATTACACAACTACGATGGGTAAGGGCAAATGTGCAACTGCAGCCAGTTTGGGTCGGACTCTGAACGTACAAGTTTTAAAAACAGAGTCCAGAACAACTATCAGGTACCCTCTCTACCTCTCAATTCAATTCGAAATTCAAAACGCTCAAAACTGCAAGTAGTGCTCCGTTCTTTTTTCATATGGTAACCAACCACTCGTAAATGTTATGAGACTTACAGTCGCCGGTACATCAGTAACAATATACAACTGCGCCCTACCCCATTACCCTGCAACATTACATTTTACAACAATCTGTCAAAAGTACTAATTAAATTTTCTTCAGAAATGTCTATTATTCTTACTTTACATACATCAGAAGTTCAGAACATTAGACTTTCTGTTTCCTTTTCAGCTTCCATCTTATATTAAATATTAACAACCTTTTTCACATTGTAACTTCCAAAAAAACAACACAGGAAAGAAACAACAAAGTTTCAACTTAACATTTTCTTTTCACAAAAAATCAAAAATTAATGGATGCAATCCTTCCTAGACTCCTAGTCCATGTCAAAACATGCCCCAAAAACATCGTAATAAATTGCACCCCTCTTGTAAAGGTAAAGGTAAACCACCCAAGGATACAGTAGTGAATCCTATGGATTGACATCCCAATAACCCTCTTTTTACTGCGCCCTTACGAATATATTCTCCTAAGAGCATCCTCGAGAAAGATTGCCTCTTCTTGGGACTGACCTGCTTTCCAAACCTTGAAGTTAGGGTAGAAAAATTCCTGACTATCCCATTTCCTCAGCTTTGACATTGTAAAAGGGCCACGTGGAATGCCACTAGGATCCACATAATGCCATATTTCACTTTCTGGGTTTTCGTCCTCGTCATTGTCTAAATCAATGAGCACAGGGGGAGGACCTTGATGCCCCTCATTCTCAAATAAGACAACCTGTGTCTCTCTAACACTTTCCACTTGTGTCCCTGCAACAAAAACATTAGAAACCTCCAACCCCGCTCCAGGAACTGTCAAGTAATTAGGATATTTGTTAGGGAACAAGAAAACCGTAGCTGGAATTTCAGAAGGACAATAAGAGAAATCTATACTTTTAACCTTTCACTGCTTTTTCATCAGTGTTCTCTTCAGCAACATCTTTCTCATTCTCGTCTAGAACAAACACATTTGTTTCTCTGTTGCTATCAACTCGTACTTCTAAAGCTTTCTCAGTAACAGAAGAAGTAGAAACAAAGGCGCCATCTCTGTTTACTGTCAAATATTACCAATATTCGTCAAACAAAGAAAATTGAGCTGGACCTTCAGAATAACATCAACAGAAACACAAATCTTAAACCTTTTGTTCCTTCTTCAGCGGCCTTTCTATCAGCATCATCTTCCCCATTCTCGTCCACAACAAACACATTGGTCTCTCGACTACCATCCACTTGCATTTCCAAAGCTTTCTCAGTAACAAAAGCAGCTCCAGTTACTGTCAAGTAACAAGGATATTCCTTAAACAAAGAAGGTAGACCTGGAACTTCGGAATAACAATAACAACAGTTGATAATTAACCTTTTATAATATTTTCAGCAGATTTTTCATCAGCGTCATCAACAACTTTTATTCCAGAAAAATCTGCCACTTCAGTATTAGCATTTACACTGATAGCATCTTGAATTCCTTTAACAGCTTCAGCTTTTTCATCAGCGTCATCAATAACGACTATTACCCCAGAAAAGTCTGGTACTTCATTACTAGCATTTACTTCTATCCCCAATGAATCTGGCACTTTAGTGTTGGCATTTACAGTGATAGCATCATCACTTCCTGAAACAATAACAGCACATAGTCTTTAAATTGGGTGGATACAGCGGACAGTGTCTTAGCCCTTTGAGAACTTCTTAACAACTGACAATTTAAACAAACAATTAACGATTATAAAAGACTCTAACTGTGTACCACAGAATCGATAGTAACCAATTTGAATTTCCAATATAAGCAGTTTTTGGTGCAGTAGGATCATAGCCATATATTGACGATGGATAGTTTAACTACCCAATATGCACATGCGTTGCACATGTTTTAAAATCATCAAATAACCAAATTTTTTTCATATTTATAATTTAATTCCAGTTATCAAATTATTGTCAAATAAGAGTTTTTTCCAAAAATGGAGAAAAGATGAAAAGAAAAAGAAATCTTAGGTGTCACGTATTCATGTGCCTACCTTTCATTTAATTAGATTTTTGTCCCACTTATTCTACACTGCCACGTAATGACAAATGAGAAGACAACCAAAAGACATTTATTATGGTGAACTTGTGGGCTGTGCCTATGAGTTGAAGTCACTTTTCATAGTGTGTGGCCAAACGAATAATTTTCTAGAAAATAGTAGCTGAAATAACTTATTCACCCTCTTAGTTGTTGACTAATTGGTATTATTATAAAGGCAACAGTTGGACAATTACACCAAAATCCTTGCTGATGGCAATGTCCCTGTAGGTCATTCAACCTGATAAAAACACAGGTTCAAAACCCAATCATGAAGACCGCACTAGTGAAGAACATTTATTTTTTACCAAGACATAACATCAAAAGGCCCAATTTCTTGGTTGACAATATTTTGTCATTATAATACCACCTGGGCAATTTTCCGAAACAACGCCTACCCTGCTGTACCAAACTACTGGCAGATCACTTTCTACTGACAGTTCCATACTTCAAATCTTCAATGAAATTTCAGTTTCTGAACTGTCTCGAATACTAAATATATGTATCTATGGCCCAGTCTCGAAGAAGCCAGAAGTGTAGAAAGTCCAGACTACATACCAATAGGACATGGTGTTTAAGTTTAAGTGAGTGCCTCCATCCCGCCGCTATAGAGCTACTCCCTTAAAACGACTCCCTGTGTACACTCTTTAAGGTGGAGAGACAATCTCCAGAATAAATCGGCTCTTAATTCATTGTGTAGGTCCACTTTATGAAAGGACTAGCCCTAATAAAGCGGTTCTAAGAAAGTGGCTCTATAGTCTATACAGACTTTGAACTTCTCAAATTGACGGACATATGTATAGTTGTATACAATGAAACTGATAGAACCCAATTCAGATGCACATTGAGTCCCAGATTAGAAGGTGTTTCCTACCTGCTCTGTCATCAATGGTAGCATCCTTTGGAAGAAAAATCGATTTTGGTGAATTGTCCTTTCCAAGACTTTCACCTTTAGGCAAATCCATGGAAGTGACCTCGAGCTCAATTTCCTCAGCAATAACTTTGGGAACTTCTTGTAACAACCGCTCCAGTTCAGATGGCGCATCAAGCAACTGCCTCCTCTCCAAGTACTCACCAAGCGTAAAGTCAAAACACAGTCAAGGATTACATGGTTTACAAAGGAATATAGATTTGTCAATCCATACATATTTTGGAAAAGGGTCTACTTTCTAAAAATATTACAAATTATTTTTCCAAGCCTAGCGATGCTTTATAGGATGATTACCTTATCATATTCGCTAAATATGATACAAAAGAATTAAAAACATTGCAAACCCTTTAGACACATGGATTAAATAAACTAGTAAAAAGAGATTAACAGAAGTCAGAATTTTTAGGTGGATAAATAATCTAAATAAACACCTTTAAGGTGGATAAAAAGGTGTGAACAATAACAGCCAAGATTTAGAATTTTGATCAACACCTAGCAACCCACTATGAGGGTCATAACCAGGTTTCAAGAGGTAGCATGAAAGAAAATCTTACAATATACCAGAGAGAGAAATAGAGAAAGAAATCATGACTGAAAAGGATATTCTCTGCGCCATCCCTTCTCATTTGCTCGATCAATAAGGAGTTGCAGTCGGACCTTTTCTCTGTCCATCCACTGGGAAACAATTCATTGATATAGTCTTCATAAGAACTGGAATGACTATAAATACATCTAAATGCATGACAGGTTAATCATCAGCAACTATTTTGATTACAACTCTGCGTGCGCATGCGTGGAGTGATGTTTGATGACTGTTAGCCCCTTACCCTAGAGATCTGCTGGCTTGAAAAAAAATCTTGTGAAACTATATATCTAGTCAATTATACATAAACATTGTACTAGCTTCTGAACATAAAAAATAACTAACAGTGATAGATCAGATGGTCGTAAACAATGGGGAAGAGGTGTTCATCAGGTCCGATGATTAATTTCACTAGGCTACCAGCTTGCACCAACACCACCTGTTTTTCAGTTAATTGACAAATCTTGGAATAGGAAAATATTCTGTGCACAGAACCAAGGGGAAGAGCAGTACAACCACCAAATAGATAATCTTATAAGGTCTCTGCTAGATCTTCTTAACTATAACTGGAGACTGGTGTAACAACTGCTAACCTCCTAGCAATTGGTTTAAAACTTAAAGCTGAATGGTAACAAAAGTATCGGTGTTGAGGATCAAAGAAACTTACATGTTTAGTTAGACTCTCATGGAGACGTCTGGCCTTCTCTTCAAGCTCCACCTGCCAACAAAAATTTGAGGTAAGTAGGCAAGCATTATACACACCCAACAGAAAGCTTCTTGAAAATTGCTTATTTAGAACACATGAGGTAATTGATGGGGTTCAGATTAGCCCAACGAACCTTACAAGTCTCTATGCCATATTATAACACCCTTCCCCCGAAAGACCACTTTATTCAGATACCATTCAATAGAAAATGAGAAATCTTTCTACTTTGACATTAGCTTGACTTCCATGAACTGTTTTCTTTCATATTTATTTTCTTTTCTATTTCCCTTTATACCAGCTTTGGAAAGCTTAAAGATGACAAGATAGATTCACTATTTAATAGCTATATCAGAAATCTGTGTCAAAAATAAAATACTGTGAGTAATAGGATGGAAAACTTACAATTGTAAGCCTTTTAAGTAAACCATCTTTAAATCTCTGACGCAAATCCTCGATTTCTTCCTGTTGCGAGGACATGATATAAGTTACCAAGAAATGTCTAGCATCAACAGTCTAAATAAACCATATGCGCACACATGTTTACTTCTTTTAAAGAGGTAAACAACCAGAATGACTGTATATATATATATAATAAAAAAATAAAAAAATAAAAATAAAAAAATGGAAAAAACCCGACCAGACCGCCAAGAGACTGATTAGTCCGCCTAGCCCGCTTAGTCGGTTCGTCTCGACCGCCTAATCGGTTCACCATTTTGTGAAACAATTTTAGGCCTAGGCGAGAAGGTTGGGCACCGCCTAGGCCGTTTTTTAGAACACTATAACCTTTTTTTTTTTTTTTTTTTTTTTTTTTGGATAGAACTTCATTTCCTAATTTCTTTAATTCCCCTGAGGAAGGTGGGAGCTGAACCCAAGACATTGGGGGCCCAACCTCCCAAGTCTTGACCAGTAGGGCACTACACACCTTCATAAACAAGTACAATCAGTATGTGTCTATAAAACAAAAACCAACAAAAACCTAAAAGTTTCTAATATTTGTGGGGTATGAGGTTATCAGATGCCAACAATATCTCTGACATTCATTTATTTGGTGCTTGCATGATCACTAAATCTTGATTTAGTATATAGTGTTGTTGTTAAATCACAGTAAAAGCTTGTTAAGACGAAGTAAGTAAATTTTTGTGTTACATGGACACACCATATTTGTATGTTATATAGCTCAGGTTTTATATTTCGCAGTGTCAGACACTTAGTATCTGTGCCGGATACAGACACACGCGTCCGTCTCAATGTAACTTGCGTAAATTTCAATACAATAAACAGTAAGGAAGTATTTTAAAAACACATCTCTCACCTGGCAGATTTTCTGGAATACATACTCGATGAACCAATGTCCTCTATACTCCAAAACACAATGCTACTACCCAAAAAATAAAAAAATAATGGCCTAGT
Source organism: Coptis chinensis (assembly GCF_015680905.1). Lineage (NCBI taxonomy): Eukaryota > Viridiplantae > Streptophyta > Magnoliopsida > Ranunculales > Ranunculaceae > Coptis > Coptis chinensis. Next base: position 115,415,526 of record NC_141458.1, on the reverse strand, counting down.
TTCTTGTTCTGAGGTCTGCATACCGCTTATAAATGGTTTCTTGAAGAACTAAATACCATATGTTGTGTGAAATATGGCTTCTCAGTGTAGGTTTTCCGTGTTTTCATTTGTACCAAGGCTTTTGTGTTTCTGAAATAGTAAACGCAAACGTACATAATTCAGTCATTTTAGCTTGACTAGCTAGATAATACGGTAATACCTGTCACAATTCGGTATGTGTAGAACTGAAAATCTTTTGTAACTATATCAACCTCTTACTCGGAGCTTTTCCATGTTAACTGGACCGAAATACATATCGTTCATCAAACTATTGACCTTGAGACTTCCTACCAGACCAAAAAAGTTGTTACTTTTTGTGTTTTAGATTGGTTTCATCAGCCTTGGAGATGAGATGCTGGTTTACTTCAATAACTAAATTCGTCTATTGATGCTGGTTTATTGTGAGCTGGTAGGCCCGACAGGATCACCATCTGCCCATTTAGGAATTTCCAAGGCAGAGATAAGCATAAACAGGTTATTCTGTAGATATCATCGATGCATCAGATTTTAAAAATATTCCGTGTCGGATAGACCATGACGAGGACACCTGTGTTGATATATCGAGACACGTTGATCCAGATAATTTTTGAAAACCCATTTTTTTTCCCTTCCACCTTACACACAGAAGATTGGATTGCCTGAATCGCAAGTCGATCATCTCATATTGATAAAAATAGATATGACCGCTATAGACGTTCCAATACTGAATAAAGTAATATCCTCTAGATGGGGGAAGGTCCTCCTTGAAATTTTAGGTAATTAGAGGAAATAATCAGACAAAAAAATTAAAATAAAATAAATAACATGGTGTCAAAAATTCTTAGAAGGTAGGATTCACGAAAACACAGTAAGTGAACAAATGATTGAAGCCAGTTAAAATATACTAGTTTTGAGCACGTGTCTATGCCACAATTAGTTTGACCTGACAACTTTTTCAAATATGTGGGGACCACAATAGATAAATCTTTAAAAAAAAATAAAACAAAACCAAAAAGTGAAGTGTTGCAAAGGGTTTGACTTTAACCAAAAAAAAACTAAAAAACGTTTTTGTCGTTTTGTGCGGACGGTATTTTCCACGGCGCATTCAGCTCACTCGCCTATGCTTCTTTATAACGTAGAATAGATAATAATACCTCAAACGGAGAGCCTTTTCCCAAAAAATATGCTATTAAACTTCCAGATGATTAAAATATGTAAACTCTCAAAAGCCTAGATTTGATTCACAATCACCTATCCAAATAACAAATTAACAGTTTAAGTCAACATGGTCAACAACATTTAACATTCTAACTTCATAACTGTTCAGTTCAAATTAACGGTAAAATACACGACTTACCTCTGAGAAGTCCTCATCGGACAAAGTGCAAATGCGAGTATCTTTCTTTATATTGGAGAGTTTCAATGTAACTTCTTGGCTAATATCATTGGTTCCCTGCATCTTATTTATCCCTGAGATTACCAGAGACAATATTCTATGAAATGACTACCAATCATAAAGCGAACAATCAAACATAAGTGATTTTGTCATATCAGAGAGCGAATACCAGGAAGTTAAGAATGTTCAATACGAGCTAGGCATCTTAAGGGTTCATCAAGCGATGACCTACCAATATCAGCTGTCGTAAAGGATCTGACAATTCGTTCAATATAAAATGGATCAGTTCTGAACCTTTCTTCATTCGGTCCACTGAGGTTCATGGACAAAACGGATAGAATGATGGTAGAAGTTTCTAACTCTAATACAAGGGGTTAAAGTGTATGCCAGGATGTAACACAATTTTTTACAATTATTAATGAAAAGAGATAGGGGACCTCTCAAACAACCTCGCTTGCTTATCCACAAAAAAAAATTGTAAATATTTGAATGCCCTTTTAGTCGTCAAACAGTAGTGCTCAAATGGAAGAAGGCTCTCTTCCCATGGTAGACCAGTTTTAACCCCGTGTAAATAATTGATTAAGAAAAGGGCTCTGGGACATTCTGATCTGGGCCAGCTTGGACTTGAGTAGTTACCATTCCAACTAGGTTAAGTTTGGACATAAACATCTAGACACAGGGAATACATATACAGACATCTTTCTGTTCATCAAGCAATAACCAATGAACTGAGAGCTCCTTTTTCGGAGAGATAATCTCCCCAACACGAAATCATCCTAATAAACAACCAGCTCATTTCAATAATTTTAACTTTACGAAAGAAAAATGAACACTGCTGTTCTTTCAATAGTCAAAAAACTCAAAATGTTCTTTTTTAAAATAGTTGGTAACTTGGTAATATTCAAATGAGCTGCTATTTGTGAGGATGATCTCAATGATGAGGAGATCATCTAGAGGTGCATCAGTAATTACTGAGATGTACAGAAAGATGTCAATAAATGTAATACAAATATTACATACAACTAGGCACAGGCTAACTGAAATGAGCGACCTACATATTCATTCATTCAGACTGGGCCTGGACCAATACTGGTCCATCTTGATAGGTCTACAAGATAGGTCTCGGTCCACTGACAGCCCCAGCTATACCACTATATTACTATGACTTCCCAAAGCTATACAAAATAGGTCTCAGTCCACTGACAACCCCAGCTACACCACTATGACTTCCAAAAGCTATACAATATAGGTCTCATGGGCAAGCAAGCACACAGAGACAGAGATCTGCAGTGTACCTGTAACTTCCAAAAGCTGATACAGATTTTTCTGAAAGTAGTCATTTGGATCAGATTTGACCCTTACGAAGCTTCCCATCACTTTGTCATGAAAGGTATCAGGGTCCTTCAAGAGATCTTCCACTAAACTTCTTGTCAAATAAACCAGCTTAATGTTCCGAGTTATTACTGCCGCAAAACAGCTTCGCGGAGTTTCCAAAACCTTTTCTTTTTCATCAGTTCTGCTCAAACTTGTCCTTTTCTGCCTTTTCCAAGTTCTTGGGGTGACATCTTCCTCTTCATCTGATTTATACATCCAATCTTCTTCCTCAGACTCCTCCAGGTTCTCAGCAAAATGACATTCCAAAAGCTCAAAGATTTTATTTCGGTTGGCAGACTTCCTGCCGAAAAGGGACTGGAGCTTTGAATCAAATAAAACTTTCTTCTTTACAGATTGGAGCTTTTTCTCATGTATATACGTTTTGATGAATTCATCGACCTCATACTGAGAGAAAGGCTTACTCGTATCCTTGCCAATGAATTGAAGAAATTCTACAAGGGACTTTGATCCCCACCCAATATATTCCCTTTTTGGTTTTACCTTTCTTTTATCATTTCTAGCAGATAATAATTTCGGCTCCTTTCCCAATAGCGAACAGGGCTCAATATCCATAACGCCATCCATGTTGTCGTCAAAATCTTGATATTCTTCTTCACCTTCGACAAAATTATCTGAATCAGACACGTTGTCAAAACAGTCGCCCTTCTTCAACCGGATATTGGCAGAACGGAGATCCTCCAAAGTTAATCCTTCTTTCTCAATTATTAGCTCCCAATATTCCTTGAACAAACATTCATACGTGTCTCTATCCTTAAAATCTATCTTTCCCTGCAAAATAAAGGAATTAGAATAACCACAAAGGATAATAACCACGAGAAGGATAATAACGTGAAAAATAACCACGGAGGCACAAACAAGTTACATGAAGAAACAGTAAGGAAATTTAACAGGCACGGACATCCAAGGAACTTGGGTGCTCCTCAATATCAAGATTCTTCACTCTGATCACCTTGATTTACAATGGACCATTTGAAGGATAAACGTGTGCCTAAGGCACAGCTAAATTCACAAAGTGGAAAAAATTGCCTCTCGAAAGTCAAAAGAATTAGTCCATCGGATTGTGATTATCACTTTTTACAGCTCTTGGCTACAAGAAAAAACGGATAGCTAGGATGAAACTATCCCAATTCCACTAAGAAAGTCACTTTATAGTCTAAATTCTAAAATTTCCAACACATTTCTCCCAAGTTATTTTTTGTAAAATAGATATTTACTATTTAGAAAGGCATGACTGAATGCAACAGCTTCAAGAAAATGCATGGCATGATTAAGGTTCAGATATATACTAGGACTGTCAGAGGCCCAACAATAATAGCACTGTCCTTTCACAGTTATTGAAGTATTTACATTAGCAAAGTGAAGTTATTTAAAGGTGTTCCTAATAGAGAGAGAGAGAGAGAGAGTTTATTTGAAAGAATATCCAGTTTTAAAACCATGCACCATGCAGTATATCTTTTACAAAAAATCTAAAACTAGCATGAGAATTTCATTTAATTGTTAAGAAGCCTTTGCAAGCCAACCTACCCCATCTGAGTCAACGTCCACATTTTCTTCAATGAGCAAAACAAGGTTTAAGCAGTTAGCGCAAAATCCACGTCTACCTCTGACTTGCACAAACTCAGCAGCTTTAATACAGCGGTTGCATACAGCACTTGTACAACAAAAGCAATCGAGTGCTGACTTCTTCTTACAAATAAAACATGTATGCCGACCTGCAAGGTTTGAAAAAACACTTTCAAAATCAATTTAACAAAAAAAAAGGGTAGGAACATAACGATTTACAGACTAGTAGTGATAAACTTACCACAAACCCAACGCCTTCCAGTTTCTACAAATGTATCATCCTTTCCCACACAGTCAGGATGATAAGACTTAATACAATGCCTACGAAAAAACAATACAGATTATTAAACTTATAACCATTTAAACTTCAAAGTCAATAAAATATTATCCATGCAAAATCAAGTAAACAAAAGCTTATCACCTTGAATCTTAAACAGTCCATTTAACAAACAGTTTGTTTGCAAAAAAAAAAAATTATGTTCATATTTTCTTTCAAATATTTGCTAACAACCATACTTTTGGTTATGTGTAATTACTAATAACAATAATAATAAAAATAAAATCAAATATAACATGCAATTAAAAGACACAAAAACATCTCAAAACACTTGAAGTTATGCATACAAGGGTAATATGGGAAATGAAATAATACAACCACACTTAAAAGAAAGGGAGAATCATGTGTACCTTGTTTATAAACCAATCAAAGCTCTCCTTTTTTTTTCAGAAGTTTTGTACTAACAAGTTAACAACCCCAAGAAAACAAAGAAAAGGAAAACATAAAAAATACTAGACTAAGAGTCTTTATGTTTTCCTTTTCTGAGAAACCAATTGAGTTGCCAAATATGCCCTTATTAAATGTTCCTTTTCATTACCCCTTCTGGGGGGTTGTGTTTCTTTCTTGAAAAAGAAACTGCCCAATCCATGACAAATATATTCTACTTTTTATATTCTATATTCACACTAACTTTGTCTTTTAGAGAGGTGCTATGTGCATTTAACTTTTTCAAACAATCAGGTTGTATGGGTTCCTAAGTCAACAGGCTTGACTTGGTCAAACGATTTTGACTTTCCAAATTTGTATGTACCACGTGTCCTAAAGAGTGAAACTTTTATTTGGCTATTGATTTTTTAATAAATTATGAAGAAAATGTTGAAAGAAAGAAGAATAAAAAAGGGAACGTACTTGAAATCACAGACAAGAAGAAGTCCACCATCTTTACAAACAAAGCAATAATCTTCAGCAATTTCTTCCTTCTTCTTAGCTACACTTCTCCCTCGTCCTCTCTTCGCATAAGAAGAAGAAGACGACATTTTCTCTTTCCACTTCTAAAACGAGTTAAAGCTTCAAACTTGAAATATCACTGAAACGACATTATAGACAGACACTGAGCAAACCCATTTGGAGAGCAAAAGTCTGTTTCTTTGGATGCATTCGTACAAAGACTCGCAAGAGAGAGAGAGTGGAGTGGTAGGAGAGAGAGAGGAAAATTGGGAAGAGTCAATTGGGAAATTTTGGGTTTTATTATTTTCTTTCTTCGTAATTATCGAATTTTGAGTTTCGATGAAAAATTGGCCGTTGGATTAAAGAAACTCCCCTTAGATTTTGTTACTCTGACAGGACTCACTCACCTACTCGTCAAACACGGGTAGACTTTTTGTAAATTGCCACACATTTCTCGTTAGAGATACAACGTGTTACACACTTCAGGATCCGCAACAGTGAAAAAAAAAACGAAGCAAAATGGATTGTGTAAGGAATTATGTGAGCAATTTAAAGAAGTAAAAAAAACGAAGGCCAAAATGCGTAATTGATCAGTCAATTCAAAGTAGCCCCAGCCCCCAAGTGCAACTCTCTAAATGTGCTGCCTCCTTGCCTAGTTCTGACTTCTGACTGACTAAAAAGAGCAGTTTGCAAGTCTCACTAGGGGAATGCTGCAGTGTAAATAGGGCCTGTAAATACAAGGGAAAATTTGTCGAGCTCAAAGACAAATTGCACCTTCGTATACCATAACTTTATAACTACATAAAGTTTGCAAAAGTACATGATATCTGAAGAAACTTGGACCTACAGTTGTCTGCTAGGTTGGCAATGGCGGCACTACTCCTAGTATCAAAATCACCTCATAGGCTCATAGCCTCATACGATTCAACTTTGAGCAAATCTTTTCTACCTCAAGTTGCTGTTTAACACATCTATAAAAAGTAGTTGTTTAACACCCCATCCAGCTCCTTTTGCCATTTCAAGGATATCCAACTGGGAACAGGAAGAAAACTCACCACTCTAGGTCTCTACTCTCCAGTGCTGTTAAGGTCTCAGCGCTTAGAGATTGTCCGAGTACGAACAAGGATTCATTCGATTCCAATTTAGCTTTTTAAAGTTTTCTTATTTTCCGTACCATGCATTCTTAATATTGAAATCCTTTCTTTGTGACTAATAACTTAATAAGTGATAACACTATGTGAACTACCCTTTACCAAGAAACCATGTAATAACCCAAGAACTACCCTTTACCCTTTACTACTAAACAAGCGCCTCAGCAAAACGACTAGAGCAATTTGGGTAAAGCAGCCAGTTGACCTGGGCTCTTTCCAATTACCAAGATTTTAACATCTCGACCAAGCAGCAGAATTCCACACAGGCTCACTTCTTCTGGGTCGTCTATATCTGCATAGTATGTAACAACACGACTTGCAATAAACCACCTAACATATGAATAACAGCTATTTTCCAGTAGACACATTTACAACAATAGAGCAGTACAGAATTTCTCAACCAACAAAGGGCAAAAGGGGCCTAGCCTCTTTTTTTCCTCAATCTTCTTTTCCCTAACTCACGAATAGGCTTCAGAAACTTTTAAAAATATATGATTCTTAAACTACTAATGAAACAGACACACAAAAGAAAAGGAGCTAAACAAAACAAACAACAAAAGGTAGAGCACGTCCGGGGACAGTACATGGAAGAACTACTACCAGTCTGACTCCAAAGCCTCCAAGATCCGAAAGCCATGGAAGCTTCATCCGTGGTGATCAGAGCCTCCTCTCATATACTCAGATTCGATCAATGGGTTCAGTACGATCCTGGATAGCACGCCTCTCGGAGACATCAGCCAATGATTTGAGGTTGCACTTGATCAAAGCCTCAACAAAATAACACGTCTCATCCTTGGTGTTTCCCTCAGGAACATCCACGACAAATGATTCAATCACAAGAGTTCCAGGTCTGCCATCTATGATCTCAGGATGGAGGGTGATAATGGATGAGTAGTTCTGCAAAACCGAGGTAAAATCAATGGCGGCTTGATTTTGGCTGATTAAACAAAGAAGATGGAGAGGTATAACTTATCCTACTATGTCACATGCCCCTCAATATAGTGTTTAATTGCATTACTGGATATCTCTTAGTTTAAGATTGAGCTTTAGCTAACCACGTGCAAGTGACAAACTTAGCAATGAAAAGATGTTATGGTTCAAACTCAAACAAGTGAACAAAGCAAAAACACTACAAGAAGTTTTACAGAATCCACTACAGAAACTGGTTTAGAATGATCCTTGCATATTTAAACTGCACCACACATGTGAATGCTGGTAGAGCGACTTGAATATGAATCACCATTTTTTTGTTGGTGATCATTCAAGGTATCCTGTTCCAAGTATTATAATTTTTATTATTATTATTTTATCGGAAAAATTCAATCCATGCATAACAAATAAATATACTTGCCATTTTATGAATGTCATGGGTTGGTCATGACAATTGTATTCCTTAATGAATGCATAGGTAAAACATACTTGACATTTGACAGTCGAGGTATCAGTGTTTCACCTAACAATCCCGTAGGATCAGTCAAATTGTCTTTCGCAATCCACTTTCATGTATAGAGTGTGAATCCATATATGGGAGAGGACACCTCTACAAACTGAATTCACCACCAAAAGTATCAAAACCCCAAAGGTAGAAAGAAGAATGTTTTAGCATATTATCCTTGTAGTAGTATTTTCAATGGCTGTACGTTCAGGAACCAAAATTTGGAATCAGCATCCTGATTCCAGCCCTACGAGCTATGACTCGAGGGGTTTTCATAAAACCCTAACCAAATTGACGTCTCAGACACTAATGATCAGAAGAAGAAAATTTCAATGGTCAAACTGAGAGAAGAAATGTTAATACAGTTGCAGAATCACATTGAAACTACAACCGTTTTGAAATATATATTGCTATGTCGAGAATCAACAACACAGTCGCTCACTTGGAACTATTAAGCATAGATAGAAAGTAGTTTAACAAGTATGGCAAATAATTGACATCGTTGTAATAGGAAATCAAATAGTTCATACACTTGTTCATATTACACACAACTATCAACAGCACAGCGCACAAATAAAAAACACTCTTATCAAAATTAGTCACAGAAAAAAATAAATAAATAAAAAATCAATTCAATTGAAAAAAAGAGCCTTACCCTGAGCCTATGATCACCACCAACAATCCTGATACTCAATATGTGTGCCTCGTCGTCAAGAAGTTCCAATCTTTCTGTACTAGTCGTCGCAGGGAGACCCGACTTAACATTTACTTCTCTTACACTCCCAATCTCAAGTTCCCCTTGCACAACACACCTACTGATAAACGGCTTGTACTTCTGCGGTTGATCAAATCTCCTCACCAATGACCACACCTGTTTCCCATCCCAATCAAAAATTCACAACCAAATTACCAAAATCACCTTTCACAACAAATTTTATCTATAAACTCTTTAACAAGTTCGATCAGCTACTAAAGTCAACAAAAAAATATATATTTATAATCAGTTCAGATCTAATCATACCAAAACATATAAAGTCAATAAATTAAACTTACGAGAAGAACAGGAGCTTTGATGTGTTTAACCAGTGCAGAACTACACTGATTCTCTCTCGTCTCGTGTTTATGGTGTCTGTAAATATACTCGGCTTCCATTCTATTAAATCCATTCCCGTTCATCCTTAAACCGGTCTCCAGAAAACCCAACCTGAAAACCGGTTTTTTTTTTTTTTTTTTACTTTTTCTTTTCTCAGTCTTTTTGAGTCTTTATCTGTTTCTCTCACTTTGCTTCTGATGAGAAAGCTTGTTTAATCTGAATCTCCCACCGCCACCGAGAACTCATTCTATCATCTCTTTCTTTGCCTGAAATAAACTATATAATAATATTAAATTCTTCTTTATCTGTTTATATTTTAATAAAAAACAACTAAAATAAAGCCCATGATGGCTCCCTCTTTTTACGGTTATACCAGTTATTTGTCGTTTATGTTGGGTGGTTTGATTTATCTGACGATAATACCCTTGTCCCGAAAGTGGAATTACGTACTCAACCGTAGCAGCAAACGAGCCAACGAGTCGTTTATGTTCATTTATGGAAAACTAGCCACTGTGCACGTAGTATTCACGTGGATTCTACTGAGTTTTTAAAAAAAAATTATAAATGTTAAATTACTATTTTATTTCTAAAAAAAATAAAAATTACCAAATTACCTCTAAGACATACATCAAAACACTGTTGCTCAACCCACAATTTTCTATATATTAAAGATGTCGGGCGTTCCGAGAACTCGTTTTTTCCCTTTCCTCTTTTCAGTTTTAGTTTATATCTCGAAAGCTATCGTGTTAAGTACTTAAATGGTGTGTCTGGATTTTCAATGCTTTGACGTACCAATTGGCCATGTTGTGGGTCCCATTCAAGTTTTGGAAGCTTGTGACTTTCTTTTAAGTTAGTGCTATGACATCATTTACACGTGAATATCACGTGATCAACTCAGGATAGTGCCTAATAGTGCGTGTGCTGCCTGTGTGCAGATATCTTTTTATTTTTCAGCTTTAATATGGGAGCCAAATGAGTGCATTTTCAAGTTGTTGTATTGTTTATGGGAAAAAAATAAAAATATTGAATTACATTTTATAAGATGTGGACCAGTAATTTTAGATATTTTTTTTATTTGTTTTTTGTCTCTTATAAAAAAAATATTCTATTAGAAATATTTTACAAGAAGTTATAATTCTATAAACACTAAAATTGAATTTATTTCAATTCTACAAGTCTTATAATTTGGAAAATGAATACTCCTATCTCCATTTCTCTATAAACCTTATAAGTTGTTGTTTACTTGTATGTGATTTATGGTCTGATGCAAGATTTCATAGTTTTAGCGTGTAAAAAAAAATACGTGCATGAATGTTAGTTATTATAACAGTAATCTAGCAATCTAGCCAGTAGCTAATAAAACTGATTATAAGACCATTGATCAAGAATCGAGATAGAGAGTTTAATCTGAGGGAAGAATATTCCCGTACGGAATGAAGGTGCGCTTAATAGTTAATACTGTCAGTCTTTTACAACTCCACATCCAAACAAGACGATAAAAAAACATCATTTCCAAATAGTAGCTGTTCTTCACCTCATGCAAGTTACACAAAATAATTTCGATCGAGCATTCTGAAAATGATATTGTTGAGTAAAACAAAATATATGTCAATCTTTTCTAATCGAAATCGCTCTTGAATTGTAATAGTCAAACTATAGGATAACTTTTTTTAGTTATTTTTGTTCTTTTCGATCAATAAACTATAGGCTCCCTTAAATTAGGCGTTGGAAAGATACCGAAGATAAGGAAAGGATCAGGGGCTTAGGCGACGATCCAAAGTGATCAGGGCTTTAGAATGTATGTATTGTGATCAGGGCATTAGGCGACTTCTAAAACGTAATAGCAAAAGAAACAAAGCCAAACTAAAATGACACCAATAATTAACAAGTCAATAAGTCATATTATAACATACCCCAATTAACAAGGTATGTGTTTTTTTTTTCATTATATATATGTGCGAGAGAAACCAATGAGAACATTATGATTAAGCTAGCACCAAACAAAAACTGGCATGGTTATACAAAGTTGCAAGATGCTAGACTATGAGTTTAAGATGATCAGTAGTTGAGATGAAACATAAAAATAGTGAGAGAGAAACGTTGAGAAATAGATAATATATTGATATGAAAATTGGTAAATTGGTCTTTAATTAATTTGAGAACAGGTGGAAAAGCGCATAGAATGTGGAGATTTTGCATTAAACGTGAGATTTTCCATTTTCATTTCTTTTTTCTAATTAAGAGATCTAATTATATTATGACACCCACATAAAAAATGAGACTACTACGCGTTTATAGCCACTAGATTTGTCATATAATTTTGAGATGCAAACTATGTAGTGGACTATTAGATATTATTTCCTTTAAACCAATTCAATTCCCGAAATTTAGCGTGGTGAGGAGAATTGGAGAAAACAAATAGATGACATTATTCTTTGTTGTGTGTTTTTTTTTTTAATTTAAAAAATTATAATATCAAACATGCGCAAGGAGAAACAAGAAAATTTTGAGGTCTTAGGCGGCCGCCTAAGTAGCCTAATAGATGAGCCGGCATTGATAGTGATAGTAACTTCATGATTCTGATCGGACAAAAAAAAAGTAACTTCATGACCGAAAACATTGTCGAAAATAGTATATACAGTTGCGTTAGATAAACGTGGGATATTAAAGTAAATGATGTGTCAAGGTATTTTGAGCATAGTTAGTAATTCGCCGTTTAATTCGCATATTATTCACGTATTATAAGGATTCCCGTATAAAACGAATAAATACAGTGAATATTTGAAAGATGCGGTTTAATACGCGAATTTATTGGGTTGGGCTTATTGTAATGTCCGAATTATTGAAATTAAAAAAAAAAAAAAAAACGGGGCTTTTATTGTAAAAGTTGGAAAATGAAATAGAAACTCTAGTACTTTAATACTTGGAAAAACTCAACCGACTAAAAAAGTAAATATCAAATAACCCCTAAATGGTTAGACTAAAGAATAAGAAAAATATGTGTTTAGTTTTTGAAAACTTTAAGTCATAGCTAGAAAACAAATTTCACCATTTTTCAGTTATTGAAGCCATAGCCTTGAAGATCAAAACTCAAAAGCAATATTGTTTATCAATAATAGATGTGTTGGTTGTATGTTTTTAACTTTGTTTGTGTTAGTAATAGTAATAGTAAGTAGAACAAACAAAGTGACATTTGTATTATTTTTTTATAAATAAAATTGTAAAAATCAAAATAAAAACGTTATATACTTAAAATCTCTAGGTGGTGGTATATACTTTCATATTTGAAGAATCTAAAAACCTGGTTTTAAATGTAGGTGGTGGTGCAAATTTCGCCCAAATTTAAAATAATGCATTCAGTCGCGCCATTATATCCGTGTGGTCTAATTCCAAAACAACCCACGCGACATTATGGCGCAACCATTCCAAAAGTAACCCACGCGACATTTTTGGTTCAAAGTCAAAAAAAAAAAAAGTGGGCGACATTTGCATGGCGCACGACATTACTAATGTCGCCCGCGATCCGCATAAATTGCCAAATTTAAAAAATCTATTGATTACTACCACCTAGAGATGGAATTTCGGCAAATTCCGACGCATTCCTTCAAATTTGAAGGATGCGACCAAATATAAAGCCACCTAGAGATGCTCTTATATATCAAAGTTTTAAATGTATAACATATAGCCCAATTTTAAAATAATGCATTCGGATTATATCCGTTTAAAACACATATATCGTATTTTTGCCATTAACGTTTTATTGGACCAAATATTTAAAAATATTATTATTAAACATTTCGAATTTTAAGTGAATAATTTCCGTATCGATATATTAAATTCTTAAAAGGTCCATATGGTCCGATATATTAAATTCTTCAAATATGACACATATATACCCGTTCATTGCGGCCTCAAAATTATATTAGGGATGTATGCTGATATTTCAAGAGGTGGCATTGAGATTCTATGTTTAAGTGTGGACTGTGGACTGTGGAGGATTGGAGATGAATTTGGAAATGCTCGAGTAATATCACGGCAGTGAGCCTACTCTATAACAAACACTAGCAAGTGCTAGTTTGGTAAAGTGATAAGGTAAAATAGGACAACACGATTGGCTACAGTAGCAAGTGGTAGTCTAGTAAATGTCGTTGAAAAATTAGGACAACGCGATTGGCTATACTTTAACATACAAAAAATATTAAAATAGCAATAAAATATTCCAAACTTTCCTTTTTCAGCCTACTCTGTAATCCATATTCCTAGCCAAACCCCACAACTAACACCCCCTTCTCACCGACCCACCACAACATTGGTTCTGACCTTCTTGTTTTACTCGGAATTCTATGTAAAAAAATCGGAGACAACTTTGAACTACTCATATCCTTCCACGTATTTGATAATCATTGGTTTGAATGTTAGTTTAACCTCACGTAAGCTTCTTGAACTTTTTTTGGGATCGCATTTTCAATTTTTTTACATGTGGACAGAGAAAGGGAAGCTTCTTGTTCCAAAATCTCAATACTTGATTGTGAACAGTGACTTTTTCCTATTATAATTCTATCCGGTTTCAATTATTATGACCATTGTAAAAATGATATTATGTAATAAAACTAGTTTTCGAATTCGTCTTTATATTAAATTATTCTAAAAAATATTAATAATTATACATAGCTATGAGATATATATGATAATTATATTAATCACTCATTCAAATTTCTTGCACTACTCTCAATAAAAAAGAAAACGCCAAACCTTGATAAAATCTATTGACTTCTTTTAGCTATTAGGTTTAACAATTGAAGTTTGATTGAAGTTTTATGAGAATGCTCAATATACCGAAGATGATATTGAAACTACTTGAATAGTAAGACACTCTCAATTATAATAAAATAATTATGATAAACATTATTTAAAATGCAAAATTATATTTGTTGAGACATTATATTTCCCCTACAAATAATACAATTATGTTTCGAGGTTAGTTTAATGCATTTGCATCAAGTTTTCGATTTTATGTTAATTATTCATTGAGGTTAGTTCAATGTAGTTATTGCATCTAGTTTCTGATTTCCCATAAATTATTATTTGAGGTTAGTTAAATGTAGTTGCATCAAGTTTTCGATTTCCCGTTAATTATTTTTCGAGGTTAATTCAGTGCAGTTGCATTAAGTTTATGATTTCTCGTTAGTTATTCATTAAGGTTAATTTAATGCAGTTGCATCCAGTTTTCGATGTTTCTTTAATTAGTTTTTTATATTACTTCATTGCATTTCCATCCAGGTTCCAATTTATCATTAATTACTATTTCAGATTAGTTCAATACATCTGCATCCAATTTCTGATTTCTAGTTAATTATTTTTAGATGTTAGTTCGATGTTCAATGCATTTGCATCTAGTTTCAAAATTTTGGTTATTTATGCTTTGAAGTTAGTTCAACCAGTTACATCCGATTTCTTATTTCTAGTTAACTATTCTTTGAGATTATTTCAACGCATTTGTATCAAGTTTCTGATTTCCCGTTAAATATTCCTCAAGATATTGCATCCAATTTCTGATTTACCATTAGTTAATATTTTATTTTAGTTTTATGCAATTGCATCCAGTTTCTGATTTTCTGTTAATTATTCTTTGAGGTTAGCTCAATGTAGTTGCATCCAATTTTCGATTTCTAGTTAATTGTTTTTTGAGGTTAATTCAATATCAAGTTTCCGATTTCCCGTTAATTATGTTTTGATGTTAGTTCAATGTAGTTGCATCAAATTTATGCTTTCTGGTTAATTATTCATTGAGATTAGTTCAATATATATACATCAACCATAAAAAAAAAAAAAAAAAATATATATATATATATATATATATATATATATATATATATATATATATATATATATATATATATATATAGTTTTTTATTATTTATGCTTTGAGGTTAGTTCGATGCAATTACATCCGGTTTATGATTTTTTGTTAATTATTCTTTGAGGTTATTTCAATGCATTTGCTAGTTTCTGATTTTCCGCCAATTATTCTATGAGGTTAGTTCAACGCATTTGCATTCGGTTTTTTATTTTCTATTAATTATTTTTTAGATTAGTTCAATGTATTTGCATCCAGTTTTCGATTTCCCGTTAATTATTATTTGAAGTTTGTTTGATGTATTTGCATACCGTTTCCAATTTCCGATTAAATATTTTTCAAGGATTTGCATCCAATTTCTAATTTATCATTAGTTATTTTATGGCGTTAGTTTAATGCAGTTACATCCAGTTTCTGATTTTTAGTTAATTACTTTTTGAGTATGGTTTATTGTATTTACATAAAGTTTTCGATTTCCTTTTAATTACTCTTTGAGCTCAGTTCAATGTATTTTAATCCAGTTTTTTATTTTCTTTTAATTATCTAATGTAGTGTGTAATATCAACTTCAAACATGACATAAAAATAAATTATGTTTGATTTACTATGTGGGATCATCAAAAATTATCTAGTTCACGATTTCCAGTTAATTATTCTTTAAATTATATATGACTCACTATGTGGGATCTTCAAAGATTATCTACAAATGTGTGATGTTATATTAATTAGTCTAAAAAATATTTGCAACTATATATGCAGAACTATTACATATGAATATTATATTATTAATCACTCATTCAAATTTCTTATAACGTGAAAACCCCACTATCCATTAAAAAAAAAAACCCTTGATAAAACCTTTCAACTTCATTTTGTTGTTTAATAATAGAAGTTTAATTAAAGTTTTGTGAGATTGCCTAATAAGGCGAAGTTCATATTGAAGCTACTTGAATAGCAATGCGTTCTCAATCATACGAAAAGAGATAAGATAAACACTATTTTAAATGCAAAACTATACTTATCGAGACATTCTTACAACATATAACACAACTATGTTTTGATGTTAGTTTAATGCTTCCTCCAATTGGTGATCAAATTAAGGTCAACATAGATGGGGCTTCTAGAGGGAACCCAGGTTTAGCTAGGTTGGGTGGATCCTTTAGAAATGTTTATGGTGATTTTGTCTTACTCTTGAGCAAGGGTATCGAAATTGCAGACAACTATACAGCCGAGTGCATGGTTATATTGAAGAGTGTGGAGCTTGCCCTTTCAAAAGGATGAAGTAATCTCTGGGTGGAATCATATTTGGCAGCAGCTGTCACAGCTTTTAACTTATAGGGAATCCTTTGGCAACTCCTATGTAGATGGAAAATTTGCACGACAAAGGTGCAAAACTTGAAAGTGTTGCACAACTGGAGAGAGGCTAACCTAGTCGCAGACCAGGCGGAAAAATTTGGATCTTTCTTAACTGAGAATAAGGCTTTTGTATCAAATGGTAGACCCCCATGCTTATATGAATGGGAGGTTCCAAATGGTTGCTATTTTAGAATATCTTGAACCTACATCGTATAGCATGTAGGTTCTACCACTCCTGTACAATTATTTTATTTCGTTTCTTTCCTTAATTCAATTTACACTTATTGAGAAAAAAAAATGTTAGTTTAATGCATTTGCATTCAGTTTCTGATTTTCAATTCAATTATTTATTTTTTTATGATAGTTCAATACAGTTGCATTTAGTTTTCGATTTCCCGTTATTTATTTTTTGAGGTTAGTTCAATGCATTTGCATCAAATTTCCTATTAATTGTTCTTTGAGATCAGTTCAATGCATTTGCATCCAATTTCCGATTTCCCGTTAATTATTATTTGAAATTATTTTAATGCATTTGCATATAATTTTTTATTTATCATTTATTATTCGATAAGGTTGCATTTGCATTTAGTTTTTGATTTCCTATTAATTATTGTTTGAGGTTAGCTCAATGAATTTGCATCCAGTTTTCGATTTTTCGTTAATAATTTGTTGAGGTTAGTTCAATACATTTGCATCTAGTTTAATTTTTGAGATTAGTTCAATGCAGTTGTATCCGGTTTATGATTTCCCATTAATTATTATTTAAAATTAGTTCTACGCATTTTCATCTTGTTCCCAATTTATAGTTAATTTTTCTTTGATGTTAGTTCAATGCAGTTGCATCAAGTTTCTGATTTCCCATTAATTTAATCATTGAGGGTTAGTTCAATGCATTTCCAACCAGTTTTCGATTTCTCGACAATTTTTTTTTTTTAATGTTAATTCGATATATTTGCATCAAAATTTTGATTTTCCGTTAATTATTATTTGAAGTTAGTTTAATGCAGTTGTGTAACGCCCGTATTTTTAAATACGTATTTTTCTATTTATTAATTAATTAAATTATTTTTTCAAAATTAAATTGGATTGGACTCCTGGGACATGTGGCCTGGTTTTGGGCCCGAAGTGCGTGTTGGGCTTGGGTTTCGAACCCAAGTATATAAACACATTTTTCTAGATAATATGGTTTTAAAGATAATAAAATATTAAAAATGGAGGCAGAGCTTGAAGCTTGTTTGCTAGAGGGTGGAGCGCGACGATTCGGACTAGGAGGATTCGTCGAGCTGTTATGTCAGGTGAGTAGTTAGTTTTTTCTACTTCACCGTATACAACAACAGTTTACTGTCCCATGTTTTATTTCAATTCGTTACTGCTCATTATCTTTGGCGTCCTGTTGAACTGTTAAAACTAGGTAACGTTAGTATACCATTTTGTGTAGTTATTAAACTGTCGAAACTACGAATGGGCTGTTAAGGACGGCGCCCACGCCCAAACTAACTTTGTATTGAATTCGTTCTACTGTTGTGCGTGGGTGGTTTTGTTTTGGGTTGTATGATGTCGGGGGAGTTAAGGATGAAGGTTGGGCTGTCATAGTATAGTGGTGTAGTGGTGTTGGGACTGTCGAAGCTTTGCATTCGGCAGTAATGGCGTCGCAGGTGCTGTTTTTTTTGAACTCGTTGTTGTGGGGTTTTCTAAGTTGTTGGTTGATGGCGGAGGAGTTAGGGATGGAATACTGATTGGGTTAAAGGTTTGGTAGCTAGTGAGGGGTCGTGAGGGGATCGAGTGGTTGATTCTTGGGGTCATTTGGGAGCTTGGGATAACCATTAATGGCGGCCAGAGAATCGCCAGTAAAAGTATGGGGACCGTGATGGTTGCGTTTTTGTATTGATTGATTGATGGGGTAGTGTCGTGTGGGTGTAGGGGATGCTAATGGTGCTGTTGAAAGCTCCAAGAAACCATTAATGGCGGCAGAAAAATTTCTAGATCTAGTTTTGGGTGAGGTTTGGATTTAACAATTTGGGGTTTTTGCTTTCATTAATGTTGTTGGGTTTGTTATGGGGATTAAAACCGCCTGATCAAAAGGGGTGGTCGATTAGTGCTTGGTGGTGGCCGGATTTGGTGGTGGTGGAGAACTGCTGGAGGAAGGAGATGACCGGCTGGGCTTGGGCCTGGGTCGGTTTCTCTTGGGCTTGTTTGTCTGGTTGGGCCAAGTTCTAATTTTATGTGGACCGAAATCTGATTTAAGTGGTTGGGCCCTTTTCTATTTGTTTTGTAATTTTTGGATCAGTTTAATTAAGTTTAGTTTGGGCCCAGTTTAAGTTAAGTTTTGGGACAATTTTATTTGTTTGTTTTCGGGCCGAACTCAGTTGTGCTTTAGGCCAGTTCAGTCTAAAGTTTTTGGGCCCGTTTCTAATATTGCTTGGGGCCAGTCCATAGGACTTAAAATAGATCTATATGGGTCTTTCAACTTTTAGACTTTCGGGTTCTAAGGTTTGGGCTCGGCCAGTTGGGTCCAAACCATTATCTTAGTCATGAGCCCACGAGCCATGCACATTGACCTTAGCCATGAACCATGGCTATGACCCTGAACCTGTCGAACATGGAAACGACAGTTTGACTTTGACCATGACATGTTGACTGTGACCATGACATGTTGACTTTGACTTTGACATTTGACCGTTGACTTTGACTGTGGAATGTTGACTTTTCCAATTTTTCACATATTTGATTATATGGATAAATATAGTAATAATATATTGTCGAACATTATATAACATTGTTTGTCATTATCTAATTAAGATTTGACGTGAGTAGTGTGTAAAACATATATATATTGGGCTTTGATTGTGGACTGTGGACTGTTTAATTGTGCTGCATTTTATGTTGTAAATTGTATAAATTTGGTGGTCATTATCTAATTAAGATTTGACGTGGATATTGTAATATTATATAATATGTTGGGATATATATATAATGCAATATGTTTGGGAGAAATAAATATATAAACACTCCATTAGTATATATGTGAGATGCTACTATGAGGTAGTAGTATTGGTGAATATTTGGCCACGAGAGTGTGGCGTAGTGCAATAATATATTGACACGTGAAAGAATGAAAGTGGTTATGAGATATAATTGAGATATTTTCTAAATATTGTGGCTTAGTGCAATAATGTATTTGACATGCACGTGATATAGTGAAATGTTTATGAGTCATAAATGAATGACACCTGAATAAATTACGTAACGAAAATCCTAGAACCTGACTACCACAACTCATGTGATTGGCCATTCTGGCGTTTCGATTAATCTGAATGGCCTTCGGGCGTAAATAATGTGATTGGCCCTTCGTTTGATTAATCTGGATGGCCTAATAAAGTAATGGCCCCTCCTTGCGTTTGTAAAGATGAATGGCCCTCCCGGCGTAGCGAATAGTGGCTTGATTATTCCATTCCATGCAAAATAGAACGATGATGCGCAATATTTTATGCCGAATAGTGGCGGCATTACATAGATTTGGCTTCCGTGTGAGGATTTACGGTGTGTTCTACATCCCGCCAAGGTAGTTACGCGCGGAGTGGCTCATTATATAAAGGAGGCATGTGGATGTACATGTTCTTCGCGTTGGGTAGCGATTGTGGTAGCGGAAAAACTAGATAAGACATAGATCTGACGTGATTTTAGGGACACGCAAAAAAAGCCCGAAATAATCTAATTATGGTAATGTGTTGGTTAATGATGTATCTTTAGATAGATGATTGTATATGCTTGGGGTTATAGTTTAGTTATAACCTAAAAGCACCTCGATGGAGGAACTACATGCCTTATTTATTATGAGTATAGTTTGTTGTGTGGTTAGTGGGAAGTTAAGGTGCCTCAGTGGAGGAACTACCCGCCTTAGTTATTGAACTTAAGGATGTTGTATTAGTCGTTGAAAGTTAAAACTTCCGGTGGAGGAACTAACTGCCGTATGGATTATGTATATATTTGTATAAGTATATGTTGTTTTTAGAGCTACTCACACAAGCATTTTTATAATGCTGACCCGATTTGCATGTTTGCTTATCGGGTGTGCTCATTCAATGAACATAGTTGATAAGTTTTGGCCGGGTTTAGTGTTGAAGAAGGTGGGTAGGCTGCGTTTGGTTTGTATTAGCATTGCATTTCATTTCGGATGTATTTTGTTTTCCCTTAAGCTGATATAGATTTTCAGTCTAGACAATGTATTTGTACTTTCATTTGTAATTTTAAATAAGGAGTTATTGAAAAGAGATTTGTAACCTAATCTTATCTGTAAATTTTTGTAATGAAGAGGATATTTGTTTAATTGAAATTTTTATTGGTTTTTAATTATCTGCATATTTAAAACTGTTTATGAGTTTTTGGAAGTTGAGAGTACGTCACACCTCGGAGATCGAAGAGTCGGGAACAAATAATGTTTTTCCGAATTCTGTCGAAATTCGGGGTGTGACAAGTTGTATCCATAGTCTGATTTCTCATTAATTACTTTTTAAGATTAGTTTAATGTTTGCATTTGCATCAAGTTTTTGATTTTCAGTTAAATATTATTTGAGGTTAGTTCGATGCATTTGCATCCATTTTTCTGTTTCCCATTAATTGTTCTTTGATCTTAGTTTCATGTAGTATTATATATATTTTAAAATATTTTTCATTATTGGTTTGCCGTTATTTTTATTTTTTATACATGTGAGCTTGCATTAAAATGAATGCAAAATTTTATATTATATGTTTTGTGATGTTATTTTTTATATAATTTAATTTTCCACTGTAATTTGTTTTGGTTTGGTATATATATATATTATAAAATTAGAAATTACATTATAATGTTGTTGTTTTTTTTTTATAAATTCATAAATTTGTCGTAATTACTATGGTTTTTGAAATCCTTAACGATGACTAAATGTCTAAATCCCAAAGTGGATGATGCATTAAATCTATCCAATTTTATTTGTTTAGTCCCATATAGACATATAGTGCAAACAATATAATTTTATTTGTTGTCCGTTTAGTTTTGAATGTACACTGTTACTTATTTTATGATTAGTTGATTTTTATTTTTCCTTTTTGTCCCAGTCACATGTGTGGTTAACAAATGTAGAAACTAAATGTTCAGGCAACTCAATTTATTTTTTCCTTCGTTATTTCATTGTCTTTTTCTAAAAAAAAAAATTTGTTATGTTAAACTTTACCTAAGATTAGTGTGGAAACTATTATTCGTAGAGTAAGGGTTTTAGGAAAATCGTTTTCGATGGAAATTATTGTTTTTAGCAATTTAGTTTTTTGTCTCATATTTTTTTCATAATTAGCTATAGTGTTTAGGAAAAGTTTGAGAATCTATGAAAATCTATATAGGATTGTTTACTTCTTTATATCATATTTTTTTACTAATTAGTAATAGAGTTTAGAAAAAATTGTTTCATATTAGTCTCCTACTTTTTAGTAATTAGTCAAAGAGTTTTACAAATATTAGAAACTCTGTCAATGCTCAAAAAATAGAGCCAAGAGGGTACATCTATAATATATATTTGAAGACTAGTATATTTGCCCGTGTTGTACAACACTAAAAAAACTCAAAGCCTGACTAAAAAAATCCAATCGAAGCCGATTAAAGCCCGATAAAAAAACCCAACCCAAGTCCATTAAAAATTCAACGATATTTGTTGACTTCAATAATGATAATGTAACACTTGTTCCACACTATTAAACGACTAACACCTCATAAGCCCTACGATTCGCCACGTCATAAATTAGATCCAAAAATTAGAGAGTGGTATTAGATGTCCAGCACCACCCTAATTTATTATATAGATAAATGAAGGAAAAATAAAACTGTCAATTTGTACAGTAAAATTCAAACGGCTCTCTCTTGAATTAACACATTGCTCACAATTTTAAAAACAATTGCAAGATTGCTATTGTGCTTCAGAAAATTGTGTCCTCATGGGATTAGGCACTGCATGTGCCAATGTACTAGTTGTATAATATAATAATTGTGGCAGTCTTGTTGACTTGACTCGGTCATTTCGAAATGTGTGAAAGGTTAGCACATGATGCAATAGGTCCATGACGCTCAAAGCCCAAAGCATCCTATGCAAAATTTAAAGGGTTTTTGTATAAAATGGGTTGTGTGCAAAAAGCCGAGAAGAATGTTTAGTACTGACCGTCATCCATTTTCGAACATTCCCAATGCATTGTCTCCTAAGATGCCCAAAACTACATTGTTGGGCTAAAAAGAGTTATCCAATGCAATTGGTAACATTGGATGATGTCACTTCTCATGAAAGCCGGAATTTAACATTCTATCTCCCTCTATAAACACACGGGACGGGATATAAGAGTTTGTCTACGTCGCTTGTTTTTGTTTTTTTGGTTGATACGTGTTTTCGACATTTCCCATGTATTTAATAACGGGATGTTTAATTTTGTTTCTCGTGATTTTTTTTTCCCCAGATGGTAGAACCTTTGATTCCATCCAGTTTTCATTATTACATTTGCATTGGACAATCCATACTAGCTTATACAAAACAAGGCAACTTATCCTATGGCAAAAATAGTACTCAGAATTTGGTTAAATGGAAGAACAAACCTCATTCTGACAATTTGGGGATTTCTAAAGGTGCCCTTCAACAAATTGATCATGAGTTTTATAATGACTACAAGGTTTCTATCTTGTGGTCAAGCTCTTCCAAACTTGGGGGGAATGAGGTCAGGCTCATGCAAGTTATGTTAGGTTTGAAGAGATTAAGGCGTAGTGTAAATAGAATATGAGCCTCCATTAGGTACAGGTTCAATTGTTATTCAGTTTAGGTTAAAAGAATATTAATTCAAAGTGAGATTTGCTAAACAATTATTTTATTGAGTGGATTTTGATAAGATTGAAGCTTCCACCGATCTTAGTTCACATCATCTTCAATAATTGAATTTGCCAGCTTTGAGTTTGCATAGTCGTCATTGGACCTAATGAGTTGTATTTGTCAAGTTAGCCCGAGGAAGAAGCTTTCCTTCTAAGAAGGAAGTGAACATTGTCAATGCTCTAACTGGTTGATCGATTGGCACCATATGTCCAGCCCCTCTCACAATCACATATGTCAAGTTGTGGTATTCAACAACATAACCTCCGACCTTTTTGGAAAACATTAAAAAAGAGTATAATTAGAATCTTTTAAAATAAATATATATAAGATTGAGAATATTCAAAGCTAATCTAAGTGATTCAAAGTTTCAAACTATTGAAAATGATGGTAATTGATCTTACTTCGTCTGGGCCATTGTACCAAGCATACCGATCATTCTTAAGAGAAGCACCAAGTGCATCTATTGCGTACTCGGTGCCTGTGAAGGGTACCACAGCATCAAGGTCTCCACTGCACATTTATTTGTTAAAAAGTTGTAAGAAGCCCATAGTAGTCAGAAGTTAGAACTTAGTAATAGTTTTAGCTAATTGAAATAAGAAATTTTTTGTTACAGAGTTTGATATCTCTGAAACTCTAATCTCTTATATGTACCTGTATATCCACACTCTTATACCAGAGGTCATAAGCTCTTTAATGGTTGGCAAGAGTGTGTTTCGGCTAAAATGCACTCCATGTAGTGGCCCGCTGCGGAAGAAGAAAATATAATGTTACAAAAAAAAATTGGTCGTTTTGAAACTGAACTAGACATGAACTTAGTTATTGAAATCAGTACTTGCAGTTCGCCCATGGAAATGGTAGACCCGTGACATTTGCATGCAGAGCTTTTTGAACTTCGGGAGTATTCAGATAAATCGCTGTGTATTTATATGTGCAGGGATCGTTTTTTGTGTTCTGTTTCAAATTTGAGATATGTTAGCTATTGGTTATATTAAGGATATGAAGTATGATCTGTCAAATAAAAAGATTCAAACAAATAAAATCCAGAACTCCAAAACATGTATGGTCTTCAAAAATTAAAAGAAATTAAAACAAGTATCGATTTCGGCAACTAGGTGGAGACAGTATATATCAAAGGAGGCCTGGGTTTAAAACATAGGTGAACCCACCAAAGAAATGGGTAGAACAATCTAAACGGGCCGAAAATTAAGTTGAAAAAACTAATACCAAAATAACCAAATGACATCTTGCATAATTTTAACCTAACTCTAAAATTGTTCTAAACTCAATTTACAAACCTCGAAACTTAAAAGCATCCTTCCTTTCCTAAAAAAATAATAAAGAAAATTGGTTTGGAGGATCATAACAGGAAGGAGAGATTTCTATAAAATGCATGATGAGAATATATTTGTGAGACCTTATTTGATTAGTAGGAAAATACCTTGTTTTTCTTGGCAAAAAAAACTGTTAAAGTGTCCAAAAATTGTTTTGACCAATAGAAAAATACTGTTTATAGACAAGTCTGTCTACAAAATCAGATTCAATAAGAATAAGTTTGTGGACAAGCAACTGTTTGCTGTCTACAAAACCTCAGTTGGTGATTGATGGAGTGGCTGTCCGAAAATATTTTTACTGTACTAAAAAACTGTTAAAGAGCAGTAAAATCGGACTCAATGCATTATTATGTGCTACGCCACGTTTTAAACTGTGCTGCCCATATTACTGACTCAATTTTAGAAAAAATTCTTGTTATGATTGCAAGTGGGGACGTGGGGTTACAAAATAAACAAATCAAAATTCAAAAGTAACTGCTCAGCCGGCTCTCAATAGCTGCGTCACACGTGTTATTTTTTTATTGGTTAAGAAATCCGGAAGGACATCCATGGGCTTAGACGGCTAAAAAAACAACACGGCAAAAATTGGTTGGTTATGACGGCTAGCTAGCTCACCAGAGCCTCTTGTAAGTCCAGCTCGGCTAGCTTGGTAAAAAGTGTTTAGATTCAGATTTAGGTAAAGCACAGTTTAGTTCATGCATATGTATAGCTTAATAATAAATACATACCTGTGGGCTCTTTAATGTCATATCGCACCTGGGAGCATATATGTTGTATAAGTTGACGTCCTTTGTCAAACTTTTGAACTCTTTTACATTTGTTTGGCATATTGCGGTTAATTGTTCATCTGCTAACAATTTGACATCACAGGATGAGTTGAGAATACTTTCGTGCAATTGTTTGGAAATAATAGCATGCGTATAGAGGAAGTCCTGCTTTCCCTTCTCGTTAAAATATTCATCGACTAATGCATTGCCGATCTGTAACAACACGATAAACTTGTCTGTACCTTGATAATTTACAAATACATATAAATACATATTAAAACACTTAATGGAAGTCTTACTGTTATTCCTCGTAGGTTAATGACCCTTGTTTGATTTGTTTCCTTGTTTTTTTGAAGAATCAACTGAGCAAGTTGTGGAATAAAATGCCCGGCATAGCTCTCTCCTATCATGAAGAAATCCCTGTTCTTGTACTCAGGAAACCTCTCTAACCAGTTGAGCAGAAATGTATAAGAATCCTGAGCAGTTCTTTCATCTCTGCTCAATTCATAATCCAGTGTCGAATTTGAATACGAAAATCCAACACCTGCTGGAGACTCGAGAAATAGGATATTTGCTTCTGCAAAGCGTGTTAAACCAGATTGATCATTATTAATTATATACTGAAACGCACATACATACATATGTAAAATGATCACTCACTCTTGTTCCATGCATACTGATTTATCTTTAGTGTTGTTCCATCTTTTTCCACTCTAAATGGTCCTAATTCCGTCATTGCTCCTGTTCCCAATGAAGAGCACCCAGGTCCTATTCGTAACATTCAAGGAATACGATAAAAATCATATAATCCACAACTATATTGGCAAATAGTACGTATGATACATGACTAAAACACAATGAGTACTTGTAATCTTTAGTTTGAGGTGAGAGTATTACATATTAATATATTATCGAAAAAAAGAGAGAGGTGAGAGTATTACCGCCATTAAGCCATAAGACAAGGGGTTTTGTGGAAGGTTTATCAGGAGATTCAACAAAATAATAGAAAAGCGCTCGTCCCACTTCACCATCTACAGTTACGTAGCCCGAGTACTGGTTGAACTTCACTTTAGGTTGTCCTGGCAACTTCTCAATTCTATCGGCTTCCTTCAGCCCATCTTGTGGTTCGATGCGAACATAATAAGGTTTGTTCTTATATTGTTCTGTATGATTATCCCATTTTCCCTCTGTTTTCCCTTCTTCTCCATTACTTTGAACTAGAGCTATACTGCACGATAAAACAAGGGTGGCAAGGAGGAATGTTGTTTGCCTCGCCATTTTTCGTGCTAATTAATTTGGTAGAGACTGAATACATATTAGTCGCCAAAAGTTCCAATACTTATAGAGGAAAAAAAACGAGTTAATTACATTCATCGCCTCATCTGTTCATCCAACTATTGTAGATAAAAATAGTAAATCAGTCAGTTAATTGGTTTCCGACAACTGTTTAAAATGACTAGAGCTCCATGCACATTGCTTAATTTAAGGTTTTTCTGTTGATTTCATAGATTTATACAGCACAGCGAGAAATACTGTTTTGAGAAGTCTCATACTCTCATAGTCTCATGGGCTTTTCCATTTCTTTGTATGTTGAGCCAAGAAATTAGATACAGTCGGGCTTGCATGCTTTGTCATTCTGGATATATGTCTTCATTTCTGTAGATGATTTTATACTTTTATAGGAGCAAAACCCAATGCCTTTGAGAGAAATTTCACACGTGACTTCACTTGCACGTGACTTCCATTTATTTTTTTAGTCTTAAATTCCACGTGTTTAAAGAAGCATTTACTTTCTCGTTATATATAGATGAGATGAGATGTATTGGTCCTGCATTAAGAACAATTTAATTACACTAACTTGAAAAATAAAATACATTCATATTAGGCTTTTTTTTTTATGTCGTAATTGGTTGGACTGGACCGTTTTGCATATAGACGAGATGTGTAGGTTCTACATTGTATTAGAAACGGTTTAATTAAACTAACTTATAAAAAACAAATATGTTCAAATTAGACGCTCCCTTTATGCATCTGTTGGTTGGATTGGATTGTCTTACATTTATATTAGATTTTGCTAGTCCTGCATTAAGATCGGTTTAACTGAACAAACTTAAAGAGAAAAAACGTTATAACCAGGCTAGCCTTTTCTGCTTTAGTTGGTTGAATTGGGCTGCCCCTGTATCAAAGCCGTCAAAATATTAATAGGCCCAGGGGGTGTGCCCAAAGATAATTTTAAGTTGTCTGCTTTGAGAAAAAATAGGGTATGCATTGAGATGGGGTATGCGTTGAGAGATTCGGGGTATGTAGGTAGTCCTTTCTTTTAACTGAACCCATCAAAGGAGTAACACGAATAAGTGACCATGTGGTTGCCCATAAAAATAAAAAATAGTTTGCTTGCGAGTAACACTAGGTAACTAACCGCGTGAGATTTATAAATGTCTTAAGAAAAACGCAGAGTTTATAAGCTCGGGTAGGTGGGTCTATAAAAAAGTAGGTCCAAAGCCCAGTTGATTAAAACTTAGGGGAAACGCAACGTGAGACTTACTAGCATAAGAAAAACGCAAAGTCCAAGCCCGTGTGCTCGTCTATAGTCCATCCCATATATACACACGACTGTTTTTTTAATTTTATATATATATATATTTATTTATTTATTTTTATTTTATTTTTCTGATAAAAACATGTCATATATTTCATTAAAGTATACGAAACAAAGGTTTGATCCTCTCTTTCTTTTGATTTTACTTACTTTATTATTATTATAATAGTGAATTACATGATGATGAAGGGAAGACAACACATTTAGGTAACTCCATCATGATGATTTCGATCCCAACAAGGAAATAGATAAAATGGAAGAAGAATTAATAATTAAATCTGGTCGTGTTGCAATTTAATTGAATAGTTTCTTATTGTATAACTATTTTGAATTTAGAAAACGCGCAATTAATTTACAAGCTTTGAACGAATTGAAACATAATAGATTGGAAAATGAGAACAAGAAATTTACTTAATTTGGCTAGTTATTTCTCTAAATCTAAGATATTCATGTATGCTACGGTTGAAATTTATATGATCAACATAATCTTTATATATATATTATAGCTCTACTCTTTTCAATTGAGGAAGCGTTTCTAGAGTGTCCACGTGTCATGGCTAATTAAGAAAAAAATATGAGATAAAATATGAAACAAATATTTATCTTTATCTTTAGATATATATTATAGCTATACCCTCATAGAGACTCCAATTTTTTCTAAACTCTATTACTAAATATAAAAAAGTATGATATAAATAAGGAAACAATCTCATCTAGAGTTTCACTGACTTTCTAACTTTTCCTAAACACTATAGCAGCTATACCCTCATAGAGACTCCAGTTTTTCCTAAACTCTATTACTAAATATAAAAAAGTATGATATAAATAAGGAAACAATCTCATCTAGAGTTTCACTGACTCTTCAACTTTTCCTAAACACTATAGCTAATTACGAAAAAACAATCTCATCTAGAGTTTCACAGAATCTCCAACTTTTCTTAAACAATATTACTAATATAATTACGAAAAAAAATAGGAGACAAAAAACTAAATTGCTAAAAACAATAATTTCCACCGAAAACGATTTTTCTAAAACTCTTTCGATTTGATGCGTCATCCACTGTGTGATTTAGACATTTATTCAGTTAAGGATTCAAAAAATCACAATTACGACCACAATAATTATGACATATTTCAATTCCTTAGATATATATTATAGTTATACCCTCACCAATCTATTTTTTGGAACACTTGTAGGGACTTCAGTTTTTTCTAAATTCTATTGCTACTTATAAAAAAGTATGATATAAATAAGAAAACAATTCCATCTAAAGTTTCAGAAAGTCTCTAACTTTTTCTAAACACTATAACTAATTATGAAAAAAAATAATCTCATCTAGAGTTTCACAGAGTTTCCAACTTTTCCTAAACAATATAGCTAATTATGGAAAAAAAATAAGACAAAAAACTAAATTACTAAAAGCAATAGTTTCCACCGAAAATGATTTTCTTAAAACCCTTTCAATTTGATGTGTCATCCACAATGAGATTTAAACAATTATTCATAGTTAAAGATTCCAAAAATCACAATTCTTGCCACAATAATTACGATATATTCCAATTAAATTTATAAATTTATAAATTTTCAACACTATATATATATATATATATATATATATATATATATATATATATATATATATATATATATATATATATATATATATATATATATGCGAAATAATGAGATTCAGTTAAAGTGGACGTTGGGCTTAAATAAATTATATACCAAAACAAAACAAATTACATGTGGAAAATTAAATTATACAAAAAATAACATCACAAAATATATAATAGAAAAAAAAATAACGGTAAAGCAATAATGACAAATATTTTAAAACATATATAATACTGAATAAAACTAACGTCAAAGATCGAACAATTAATGGAGAACCAAAAATTGGATGCATTTGCATCCATCAAACTAACCTCAAATAATATTTAGCAGAAAATCGGAAACTGGATGCAAATGCAAGCATTAAACTAATCTTAAAAATTAATTAATAGAAAATCAGAATATGGATACAACTGCATTAAACTAACCTCAAAGAATAATTAACGGAAAATCAAAACTTGGATGCAAATACATCAAACTAATATCAAAAAATAATTGTCGAGAAATCGGAAACTGGATGCAAATGCATTGAACTAACCCTCAAAGATTAAATTAACGGGAAATCGAAAACTAGATGCAACTGCATTGAACTAACCTCAAAGAAAAATTAATTATAAATTGGAAACATGATGCAAATGCGTGAAACTAATCTTAAAGAATAATTAATGGGAAATCGAAAACCGGATGCAACTGCACTGAACTAATTAATCTTAAAAAATAAACTGGATGCAAATGCATTGAACTATGTTGGGAACCCTAACTCAGCCAGTGCGACACGCACCATGACCACTAGGTCTATGCATGCAAACCATGTTCTATAGGCATATATTTATTTTAGTAGTTTTCTTATTATTAGATTCCTAATATAATAGGATTCCTTATTTAGCATATCTCAACCATTATATAAGGTTGCTTTAGGTTGTAATACGGAGGATAATAAATAATATCTCTTTTAAGCCTTAAGGTTTGGTAGTTAGATCTTCTAATCAAAAGATCAAAGGTGGTGGATCGACCAATCAAGCGATCAATTGTTCTATATAGGATCTAGATCCTATCATCTGGTTTCAGAGTAAGGTTCAATTTTTCTAAATTTTTTTTTTTGGGTTTCATCATCATGACGGTGAAAGAACTCGAAGAACTCACTGGCCGCCGTAACACCACTCTCGCAAATCATACCACTGCTATTGACAACAACACCACCACGCTCACCAACCACACCACCCTCCTCAACGACCTAACCACCAACATGCAACGCCTCTTAGCAAAGTTAGATGACCCCAACCAGAACTCCTTCAAACCAAATTCATCTAACATTAATCCAATTCAGCAAAGACAGCACCAACAACCCATCATCCAAGGTCGACCGTTACGCCTTGATTTTCCCCGATTTGAGGGAGAAGACCCAGAGAGTTGGCTATTCCAAAGTGAGCAATTCTTCACTTTAAACCCTATTTCTGAGGAGCAGAAAGTGATAATGGCGTCTATCCATCTTAAGGGAGACGCAATAGCATGGTATCGGTGGCTAAATCAGTCCCTTGGCGAACTTAGTTGGAGACAGTTTTCTACGTCTCTTGCAAAAGATTTGGCTCCGGAAGCATATTGATCCCATGAGTTCTTTGTCCAAACTAACTTCGGCAAAAGGTACCGTTCATGAATATATTACCGTTTTGAGACTCTCATAAACCTTGTACCGGTATTCAAGATCAACATCGGTTAGCCTTTTTTGTGTCCAAGTTAAAAGATTCAAGCTGGAGTTCGTATTCACAATCCTTTAAGCCTTAGTCATGGTATTGACCTTGCACTCAAACACGAGGATGCAATCAAGACCACAAACACATCATTATCTCACAGCACCAACAGACCTCCTAACCGTCTGTACCATCGACCCCCTATTCCACAGCCATCCACTAAACCTAATGCCACTACAAGTTCACTTCCTATAGGGTTAAAAGACTCTCTTGGGCAGAATAACAAGAAAGGCGTGCTAAAGGCCTCTGTTTTAACTGTGACGAAATATACAAGCCGGGTCACATCTGTCAAAAGCCTCAACTCTTACTTATGGGGAACCCCGCGATACCGTGTCTATGATGAAGAATATCATGATGCAACCACAAACGAGCCACAAGATGATGGAGCAGTAGAAATCTCACTATATGCTCTCACAGGCACCATGAGCTCAACTACGATGCGTGCTATAGTTTACTGCAAAAGTAAGCCCTTATCAGTCCTCATGGACTCAGGGTCTACCCACAATTTCATACACCCAAGCGTAGTTCAACAACATTCTATCACAAAAACAGGCGTTTCTTTGTAATGATTGCTAATGGAGGATTTTTACAATGCCATGGCTCATGTTTGAACGTCATAACCTTCAAGGTTACATATTCACTACAAATTTCTATGTTTTAGACATTAAAGGATGTGGCGTTGTATTGGGCACACAATGGTTATGCTCACTAGGTCGAATCATCACTGGGACTTCAAATAACTTCGTTATGCACCGGCAAGGACCGGTTCTACGCTTATTGGGGCCGGGATCTCCAATAGCCCATTTGATCGATGGCCCAAATATGCAAGGCTTTACAGCAGGAACAACATGGATTTCTACTATCACTACATGGTGAGTCAAGAACAGTGACATTACCACATTGAACACGAGGCTATCGGGCGGTTTTATTATGTTTTCAAGATATATTTGGTATTCCTCCAGCACTGCCACCTTCACGTTCACACGACCATAGAATTCCATTGATAGATAATTCCAATCCTGTTAGTGTTAGACCTTATAGATATCTACATTTTCAAAAGACAGAAATCGAGAAGATAGTGCAAGAACTGAGAGATACAGGATTCATTCGCCCGAGCGTTAGCCCGTTTTCATCTCCAGTGTTATTAGTTAAGAAGAAAGATGGATCTTGGAGACTTTGTGTTGATTACCGAGCTTTAAACAACATAACCATTAAAGATAAATTTCCTATTCCTATCGTGGATAAACTGTTAGATGAGCTCAACGGTGCAACAATATTCTTCAAATTAGATCTTTGGGCTGGATATCACCTAATAAGGGTCCATGAGGGAGATATACATAAGACAGCCTTTCGTACACACGATGGACACTATGAATTCCTTGTGATGCCCTTCAGACTTTCAAATGCACCATCGACCTTCCAAAGCTTAATGAACGAGTTGTTTCGACCTTATTTACGGAAGTTTGTTCTAGTCTTTTTCGATGATATATTGGTCTACAGCAAATCCCTTGAGACTCACTTGCAGCACCTCACTGCAGTCATGGAAATTCTACGCAAACATGCGTTGTTTGTCAAGGCTTCTAAATGCTCGTTTGCTCAAACCTCAATTTCGTACCTAGGACATATCATTGGGGCCTCAGGTGTATCAGTTGACAATGACAAAATCAACGTTGTGACAAACTGGCCAGTACCTACATCTCCCAAAGGATTACGGGGATTTCTTGGCTTGACAGGTTATTATAGGAAATTTGTTAAAGATTATGGAAAAATAAGCTCACCGTTAACACAATTACTCAAGAAAGACTCGTACAAGTGGATGGTTGAAGCTACAGAAGCGTTCAACAATCTCAAAGTCGCAATGACCACAACACCAGTCTTAGCACTCCCTGATTTCTCACTTGAATTCTCTATTGAATGTGATGCTTGTGGCTTTGGCTTAGGCGCAGTCCTTATGCAACAAGGAAGACCCTTAGCATATTTTAGTAAAGCTCTGGCAGGGAAAAATCTTAATCTACCTATCTATGATAAAGAGATGATGGCGATGTCGCCGATCCACAAGTGGAGACCTTACTTACTTGGCAGACATTTCAAAGTTTTCACAGATCATCGTACCTTAAAATATTTTCAAGAGTAGCGGCTTTCTACATTAGAGCAGCAAAAATGGGTTTCAAAGTTACTTGGCTACGATTACGAAATCTGCTATCGTGAAGGCAACCTCAATAAAGCAGCTGATCCTCTCTCAAGACTCTCTCTCGAAAATACTCTATTTGCGCTGTCTACTCCAAACTTTGAAGGCATTGCTGACATCGATCAGTGAAGAATGCACCAACGATCCAAAGAATGAAAAAATCATTACAGACTATCCAAGCCAACTCCTCGAAGACGTAAAGTTTTACGTTTGATCAAAGCATCTTGCGTTATAAAGGGCGATAGTGGTTGCCCCTACCTCTGCATGGTGCGACAACATTCTCTTTGAGTTTCATGCTACCCCAAAGGGACACTTTCGAGATTTTTACGTGCCTACAAACGACTGCAAACATGTTTCTACCGGGCAAGGAATGAAAGCAGCGAAGAAGAATTTTTTGTAGCACAATGTGTGACATGTCAAAAGAATAAAGCCGAAGCAATCTCTCCTCCTGGCACCCTCAACCCATTACCTATTCCTGATGACGTTTGGCTCGATATATCCATGGATTTTATTGAAGGCCTTCCACGGTCCCTCAACAAAACAGTTATTCTTGTGGTAGTAGACAAACTCAGTAAATATGCGCATTTCAGCGCCCTAGCACATCCTTACACTGCAAGCTCTATTGCTAATGTTTTCATCCGAGACATAGTTAAACTGCACGGACCACCTCGCTCAATAGTTAGTGATAGAGATTCGATTTTCATCAGCACCTTCTGGGAAGCTTTTTTTTGTTCACAAGGAACACAACTGTGTCGCAGTTCCGCCTATCACCCTCAATCAGATGGACAAACTGAAGCCACAAATCGCACATTAGAATGTTATTTGAGATGCTTTGTAGGCGAACGTCCAAGCACTTGGGTGACTTACCTTCCTTGGGCCGAATGGTGGTATAATACCACGTATCACTCATCAATTAAAATGACTCCATTTGAAGCAGTCTATAGCCATGTACCACCCTCCATTTTAACCCATATACCAGGCTCAACAACAATTCATGTAGTCGATATTACTTTAAGAGACAGAGACCGCACACTTCAACTACTCAAGTCCAACATGGCTGAAGCTCAAAACAGAATGAAGATTTATACAGATGCTAAAAGAACAGAAAGGGAGTTTGCAGTGAATGATTGGGTATATTTACGCCTCCAGCCATATCGACAAAGCACCGCAACAATGCAATCGTATTCAAAACTTTCTCCAAAGTTCTATGGGCCATTCCCAATAGTAAGCAGAATTGGTACAGTTGCCTACAAGTTGGATCTACCTACTACATGCAAAATACACCCCGTGTTCCATATTTCGGCATTAAAGCAATCATTGGGAGCAAGAACAATTGTTTCTACAGAGTTACCAGTACATGCAGATGAATTTAGCTGGGTACCAATGACAGTATTGGACTCAAGATACCAAGGCTCCGAGTTACAGTGGTTAATTCAGTGGGACAGTTTTTCAATTTTAGAAGCTACTTGGGAAGATGTTGCTACTATTCAGAACCGTTATCCATCGTTTAAGGCTTGTGGACAAGCCTCTTCTCAAGGGCGAGGGGATGTTGGGAACCCTAACTTCGGCCCGGTCGACCGCACTACCATGACCACTAGGTCTATGCATGCAAACCGTGTTCTATAGGCATATATTTATTTTAGTAGTTTTCTTATTATTAGATTCCTAATATAATAGGATTCCTTATTTAGCATATCTCAACCATTATATAAGGTTGCTTTAGGTTGTAATACGGAGGATAATAAATAATATCTCTTTTAAGCCTTAAGGTTTGGTAGTTAGATCTTCTAATCAAAAGATCAAAGGTGGTGGATCGACCAATCAAGCGATCAATTGTTCTATATAGGATCTAGATCCTATCAAACTAACCTTAAGAAATAATTAACGGAAAATTAGAAACTGGATGCAAATTTATTGAATTAACCTCAAACAATAATTAACGAGAAATCGGAAACTATATGCAAATGCAACCTTATCAAATAATAAACGAGAAAATAGAAATTGTATGCAAATGTATTAAACTAATCTTACAGACTAATTAACGAAAAATCAGAAACTGGATGCAAATACATTGAGATGACCTCAAAGAACAATTAACAGGGAATTGGAAATTGGATGCAAATGTATTGAACTAACTACAAAGAATAATTAATGAAAAATCGGAAACTAGATGCAACTGCATTGAAGTAACCTAAAAAATAACGGAATCGAAATTGATTCAACTGCATTGAACTAACCTCAAAATATAAATAACGAAAAATCAGAAACTTGATGCAAATGCATTGAACTAACCTCAAAACATAGTTGGATTATATATTGTGAGAATGTCTCGATAAGTATAATTTTGCATTTAAAATTGTGTTTATCTTATTTCTTTCCGTATGATTGGTAACTCTTTGATATTCAGGTAGCTTCAATATATATAAGCTTTGCTTTATTAGGCAATCTCGCAAAACTTCAATTAAACTTCAATTATTAAACAACAAAATAAAGTTGAAGGGTTTTATCAAATATAAGTTTTTTTTTTAATGAAGAGTGAGGTTTTCACATTATAAGAAATTTGGATGAGTGATCAATATAATATTAATATATAATAGTTCTGCATATTTGCAAATATTTTTTAGAATAATTAATATAACAACACCCGTTCGTATATAATCTTTGCATATTCCACATAGTGAGTCATGCATAATTTAAAGAATAATTAATGGGGAATCGGGAGCTGTATAATCTTTGATAATCCAACATAGTAAATCAAACATAATTTATTTTTTATGTCATGTTTGCAAGGACACTGCAGATGGATCAATAGAAGTTGGTATTACACACCACATTGAATAATTAAAAGAAAATCGAAAATTGGATTCAAATACATAACTAAGCTTAAAGAGTAATTAACGGAAAATCGAAAACTTTATGCAAATGCAATAAACTAAACTCAAAAAGTAATTAACTAGAAATCGGAAACTGGATGTAATTGCATTAAACTAACGTCAGATAATAACTAACGAAAAATTAGAAATTGGATGCAAATCCTTGAAAAATATTTAATGGGAAATCTTAAACGGTATGGAAATACATCAAACAAACCTTAAATAATAATTAATGGAAAACCAGAAATTGGATGCAAATGCATTGAACTAAACTCAATAAATAATTAACAGAAAATCAAAAACCGAATGCAACTGCATTAAACTAATCTCATAGAATAATTGGTGGAAAATCAGAAACTAAATGCAAATATGCATTAAAATAACCTCAAAGAATAGTTAACGGAAAATCAGAAATCAGATGTAATTGCATCGAACTAACCTCAAAGCATAAATAATAAATTGGATACAAATGCATTGAACTAACCTCAAGAAAGAATTAACGGGAAATTGGAAACTAGATGCAAATTCATTTAACTAACCTCAATCAATAATTAACTGGAAATCTAGACCTAGATGCAAATGCAATCTTATCAAATAATAAATGAGAAATTTGAAACTGGATGCAAATGCATTGAACTGACCTCAAAGAACAAATAACATGAAATTGAAAATTGGCTGCAAATGTATTGAACTAACCACAAATAATAATTAACGAGAAATTGGAAATTGGATTTAACTGCATTGAACTAACCTAAAAAAATAAATAACGGGAATCGAAAATTGGATGCAACTGCATTCAACTAACCTCAAAATATAAATAACGAAAAATAAAAAACTGGATGTAGATGTATTGAACTAATCTCAAAGAGTAATTAACGGAAGATTGGAACTTTGATGCAAATGCATTGAACTAATCTCAAAGACTAATTAACGAAACATCGAAAACTGAATGCAATTGTACTGAATTAACCTTAA
Organism: Coptis chinensis; assembly: GCF_015680905.1. NCBI lineage: Eukaryota > Viridiplantae > Streptophyta > Magnoliopsida > Ranunculales > Ranunculaceae > Coptis > Coptis chinensis. Next base: position 115,378,067 of record NC_141458.1, on the reverse strand, counting down.
TGAATAACTAACGGAAAATTATAAAGTGGATGCAATTGCACTAAACTAACCTCAAATAATAATTAACGGGAAATCGGAAACTTGATGCAACTGTATTGAACTAACCTCAAAGAATATTTAATGAGAAATTAGAAATTGAATGCAATGTACTACATTGAACTAACCTTAAATAATAATTAATGGAAAATCAGAAACTTGATGCAAATGCATTGAACTAATAACCCTAAAACATGTTTGTATTATATGTAGGGGGAATAAATGTCACGACAAATATAGCTTTGCATTTTAAGTAGTGTTTATCATAATTTTTTTATTATGATTAAAAATGTCATGCTATTCAAGAAGCTTCAATATTATTTTCGTCACATTAGGCATTCTCACAAAACTTCAATTAAATTTCTAATATTAAACATAGCAACAAAAAGAAATCGATGAGTTTTATCAAGGTTTGATACTTCATTTTTATAGAGAGTGGTGCAAGAAATTTGAATGACTGATTAATATAATTTTCATATCTCATAGCTATGCATAGTTGCTAATATTTTTTACAATCTATTATAATAAAACACAATGGCAGGACAAAGAGAGGCCGGGATCGTCTTGGGATCTGAGTTTGATGTGCATGGGGATCTGAAGAGAGACACGTGTATGACTTAGAACGTTTTGAAACCGTTTCTAATTCTCAAAGGCATTTAAAAAGATTTATTTAATGAATTAAATGTTGTAAATTCAATGCATGCATGCATTATCAAAATTTTCAATTACTAAAACAAAAAATTATTGCTCTTCTTTCCCATTTGGCTCTTTCCTATTTATTGCATTTAAAACAACGTTAACAACTAATTTATTAGTTTTATTTCTCAAATATATACATTCTAAATTAAATATATACATTTCTCAAATATAAGTATGGGCTTGGGCTTCAACCACACTACACTCTAGCACGAGAGATTAAATTGAGAGCGTGAACGATCCAGCTTCATCTTCCAGTAATAGCATAGTCTAGCGCTCCCACCTTTCAAGCTCTCAAAGAAACAAAAAGAAACGGCAGGAGTTAATTTCACAATCGACTCATTTCTCTCGGCCAATCTTGATTGCTATTAAAACAGCCATGATTTTTCCCTTAAGTTGCTCCTCTACTCTCAAGATAAAACCTGGCTCACTCATCCTCTCACAATTAAGCTAAACTCTCGCTCCAGATTAAGCCATTGTTCAAAGAGGTGCTTTTCTATTACTAATGTCTATTTCTTTACATGATTTTCTAATTGTTCATTTAACAATTCATGTTCTCTGTTTGTTTCTCGCTCAAGATTTGCGGCCTCGGCTTACCAAACTCTTACTGCCAGGATTCCAGCAGGTTCTTTACTTGATTCAATTTGCTTTCCCTTCAATTAGTTTTCGATTTCAAGTTACTTGATTCAATTTGCTTTCCCTTCAATTAGTTTTCGATTTCAGGTTACATGATTCAATTTGCTTTCCCTTAAATTAGTTTTCGATTTCAGAACCTTATGTAATTTACTATTGCGTGCTATCTTTTTTACTGAAATTGGCCTACGTTACTGTGGCCACAGCGAAATCTGTAGGATTAACGGGATTTAGTTCAGACCAAAATTGAAGATGTATATATCAGCCACTGAGACTAGAAAAGACGGAACCGCATCATAATGCAACACAATCACGAAAAGAGCGGTCCGTTAGTTATGCTATGTGCCCGGTGGAAATAATAAAAGATATAGCCAATCATGACTTTAAGTTGTGGATTTCACAAACACAAAAACACACACACAACAAGCAAGATCTTGATATATGAACTAAACACATCCCAAATTCATGAAGACAAATAAGGCGGTGTTTAGTTCACATAACTCATAAGAAGAATTGTCGGATAATAAGCAAGAGTTATTGATGTATAAGGATTAACAAGTTTTGGTACATCTCAAAGATTCTTATTCATGGATGATAAATAAGAAAAAATGATTTAATTAACATAAGAGGGATTGATAGATAATAAACAAGAGTTATTGATGGAAGTAAGGAATAAACGATCCACTCTAACAAGTTTGGTTACATCTCGGCATTCTTAAAGTATAGAAATACATTTAAGTTCCAACAAGTTATTGACAATCACCCCTACTATTGGCCACTTCCACCATCCCTCTCCACGCGAAAAATAACACAATTTACAAATTTCAAGTAGAAACAATATCAATGATGTAAGTTCCTCTTCTTTACATTAACGAGCTCTATGCCTCTATGTAGTCTAGAAATGGAAATGTGCCGCTATTAAAACCATTATGAAGTCAAAAGAAAAGGAAAACTCACATTCACCTTCTACCCTTCCAAAAGCTTAATGAAAGGATCATTGTTCCCGCCACTATTATCAGCACTAAAGAGCAACATCACTCCAACAGCAAGGACTTATGCAAGGAACTGGATTCCACTCTGGCACTACCAAACTCTGAAAAAGACCCTCCTATATCTGATCCTTACAAGGTCTAGAACCACTGCTTTCACCATAGGTAACATCACGACCAATATCAGTCACCAGAAGCAAAGAGTGGCACAGACTTTCACTGACACTCCTAACTACTCAAGATGAAAACCCGGACACCAAAGAGTACTATCAAGATTAGCATTGCCAAGCGAGATAACACTAGGAAATAGATCAGGTCAATGACGAACAACGACATATTACAAGTGATCCTGGATAGAGAGGGAAGTTTGATATCCATGGAAACATGAAACCAACCCCCAAACAACTGGACATAACATAAAGCAAATAACGGCGATACAAGGACATCAACAGGGAAAACAACAACAATAATACCTCGAATCCTAAAACACAACAAACGGAATCCTAAAACACAACAAAAGGAACCGCGACTCCACCGTCCGAAATATCTAGCAAACAAGAAATGCATAAAAGCACAACAAGGACTACAAAAACATGTAAGAAAAATGCAGCGATTACCCATTCAATGTCGTCCCGGTGGGAAAAAAGAGTCGAACCTTCCTCCCTCCTCCACCACCACCACCTCCTCCTCCTCCTCCAATTGGCGAATCCAAATCCTCCACATAACTTGGAGGATGAGCGGAACGAGAAACCGCGCAATCCTATGCGCATAGGGCTCTGCGGTGTCGAGGTAAAAAACCGTTCTCAAATTGCCCACTGGTGGAGACCCAAATTGCCCAACTTGCCTCGATGATACTATCGCCGAGCTTGCGACCACAAAGAGCCACCGCCATCTCTGTTGGTTATGGTGATCTTTGCAAATGCATCTGCAAATAGCACAAAAGGGCATGAAATGCTGATCCGAATTAGGCCGACCGGAGGCAAAAATGATGAGTACGCGGCCGTCTTTAGCAAACAAATGATCGGTCAGCGGCATCGCCGGCCAGATATAGCACCTCCACCATTACCATTACCATTACCACCACCACCACCAGAAGAAAGACCCTGCATTCTCGTGTCAACCCATCTACACTCATCAACTGCATTATAGTTTTCGGCACCGCATTCTTTATACCCAAATGAGCTACAGCATCAACAAACCTTTTATGAAGCTGAGGTGTCCAAACTAATCTGGGCCTTTTCAGGGTACGAGCTGGTTCATCACCATTCATACCCGACCCCAACTCACCCGAATCAAAATCCGACGAAATGGGCTGTGATGGAGGTGGAGATGGTGCAGTAGTAACTGTTGGAAGTGGTGATTGACAAAGTGGTGGAAGACTAATAGTTGTAGAAGAAGGGGTTGTTGTTGTTGTTGTTACGACATTTTATGTTGATTGCCCATATGTTCTGAAATCCAATTGACGTAACTAAATATGTAGCAAAACATTTTGACAAGTTTAGTCGTTTATCGTTAATTCGGTTTGGGTTAAGGTGTTTACAGTTTAGTCGTTTATGCGTGGCTCAGTTTGGGTTAAGGTGTTTGTGAGATATGTTAAGCGTTCTTGGTAACCAGTACCATTTGTAACTGCTAACATGCTGCCATGATCTAAAACGTCAACCCCTACGTATGCACACTTAGTGATATTGGAATATTGGTGCCGCATTTGCTGCCCGGGTCTTTCTGTTAGTCTTAATCTTATGTATACAAGAATATAATAGACTAGGCCATTACGGTATTTTTAGTGTTTCTTTCAATTTGCACGCGAGTTAGTAAGCAGATACTCCTGGAGCAAGGTCTTAAAACTAAATTGATCCAACACGTAGTGAGCATGTTTTAAGACATAGCTGCTTACTTAATGTTTGGTATTTATGTTGTGACTCTTGACCATGTTTATGTCGTATGTATTTCCTAGATGGGTCTTAAACCGAGATGGGTCTTTTTTACTATTGCTTTTGAGTCATTTTGTCATGTTTACCATTTTCCTGGTTTAACATATTTAATTTTCCACATGATAGCTTTTGGCGAGAATGTCGAATCAGCAATTCACCGATCTCGACAAACTTCACACTCGAACGGACCGATGGAAGATTAGGGTTCGAGTCACCCGGATGTGGAAACCCATTAATTCGAAGAAGAATTGCGCTATTAGCATTGAATTTGTCATGCTCGATTCTAAGGTACACTGGTTATACGTTGGATTTGGGTTGGAAAAAAAAAAGATTGTCAACCTACACGAGTCGTTGTACAAAACGTTTTATCAAATAAGATATCTGTATAGTTTTGTCATGTAGACTAAGTGGGATAGTGTCAGATATGATGTAATATTCAAAAAACCACTATATCATATCCTCCCAAATTTTTCTCCAATGTTAAATGGTATGTCCTTTAATAAGTATTTTGTATATATATTTTCCTAAGTTTGTTTTTTTTTTTATTTCTTCTCATTATAACTATTTTAAAGTTGCTTATTATTTCAAGTGATTGATCTTATTATGTAACGGCCTTTGGTGTTTATTTTTCCATATCAATCCTACCCTGTTAGATCGCTATGCTTTTTTATATTTTATCCCTGTCCATTGGAATCATTCGCTCCATTTATTTTTTTTGGTCTATTTTTTTTTTACTTTATCCGATTCCTTTCTATGCCATCATTGATTGCACTAATTAACATGGGAGGCTGTAGCCCATTCGTTTAGGGCGTGCTTGACACATATATGAATTATCGCGGGATATGGGTTGTTGCCGAATAGAGTATTCAATGTGTTGTTCAATATAATAGTATATCCGTTTTGTTATTCATGCGGTTAAATGTCGTCTTTGGGGGAGATTTCACCTTACTTAATTTTCATCTTGCTTCGGGGTTATCAAATCCATGCCGTTTTGTTCGAAAAAGGATTTCCAATATTTCGATAAGCGTTGTCAAGGAAGACTTTGTCGGGAGGGCAACATCTACACCTTGGAGAAGTTTGGCGTTAGCGTTTCGCGAGGACTACCGCCCGTCGACAATGCTTACAAGATCCATTTCAAGGATGGGACATTGGTCAAGATCGCGAACCAGAAGAAGCCAATGACATCTCAAAGCACATGTTCAAGTTAAATTCGAATTTGACAATATGCCCACTAAAGCAAGGCAGCTAACTTTTCTCATAGGCGTGATTGGTGTATTGACAAAGGTTGGCAAAGCTAGAATAGCCCATTTGGAAACTTTTAAAAGAAGTCGTTATCATGAATAAAGGGTAATGATCCCATTATTTTTTTTCCCGTCGGCTCTGTTTGTTCACTCTCCCTGTATCATGTTAGCCTCTGGGGATGATTTTTCTGTTTTTCAGTGGGCTGGTGGGCAGGTATGACATCAATCATTCCTGAAGACACGATGAAACAACCCAACGTAGTGATCATTGCGACGTCCCTAAAGGCAGGCTACTACCGAGGTGATTTTCGTTATTTATTTCGTTTTGTTTTGTATGCCTACCTTTGTTGCTATTTAAAATGACTGTCTGAATTTGAATTTAATTATTTTGTGTTGTAGGCAAGCTTGGGCTGTCAACCCTTAGTGGCACCAAGATTTATATAAACATGGATATCCAGGATGTGAAGGACTTTAAACAGAGGTAAATAAATTGCGTATCTTATCCATGTAATGTTACGTTCCTTTTGTTTGTACCTAGCATTTACCTTAGCCAACTTATATAGATAAGTAAAGAAAGGGACCAGTAAATTAGAAACTGAACAGAAATACATGTACAACTATATACCCCCCCGCCAAATGTTAGTTACCACAAAACCGTTGGCTCTTCCCCTAAAGCTTTGGATCAGACCAACTTCCCCTATCTCTTGCATTGTGTGAGTCACTACCATCTCACCACATCCGGACCAAACGCCTCGACTTTAAATACCCCTTTAAAGTTCAATCGATATCTTCTCTGGATAGCCTCCTTCCTTTTCTTTAATAGTTTGCTTAAACCTTGAACTTCTCTGAAAGCCCCCGAAGTTTTAATGCTCCGCACAAAGTATAGATGCCTCCTACGACATCAATTTCTCGGATCATTGTTCATTCCTCCCATTTTCTCTACAACTGAATATACTTGTGGTCTATGAAAAATCAAGTTTATCTCCCCCACATTACGACTTAGATTCAAATGGGCCTGCCTACACCCCCTTCTCTTTGTATAAAAGATGGAGTAAGCGGTGTTGAAACGTTTTGTTGTTACCTCTCACATAAAACTCTTCCATCACTATGGGTAATTGCTGTCGGACACCATAGCCTTTTTAAAACCACCGATAACCACAGGGCGTTTACCATGCCTAGCCTCAATGGGCTAGCACCGAGGCAAGCGCACCAACAATAGAAAAGCCGTGCACAATCGGTCCGGCCGGGCTACCACGATGAATTGCTTATTCGGGCGTAAATTGTACCTCTTTCTCACCTGGATCCTCCGTGACGCCCCATATATTAAACCAAAGACGCGTAGCACTACTCCTGTCACTCCCGGATCATCCCCGAAAACCTCAAAGTCGATATTGACAGCAGACCAAGTTGAAGATCCGAGAAAGGAGCCAAACAAAACATCGAAAAAGTCCCAATGTGAACCTACATATTCCCAAAGCCAAGTCTTTCCATATTCCCACCGGCGACCACGAAACTACTGTAGAAAGCGAGAGATAGGCTAGACAAATATCATCCCATATACCAAACAACCCCTTCCATCTGGTTCTCTCCTCAATGGCTTTTCATTAATTAAATCTAAAAACGAGAATCTCTTCTCTAGGGACATCGGCTCCCTCTCTCGATGTTTTTGTGTGATAGTGAAACCATTATTGTTTGTTTGCTTTTCTTTTTCCTTGCCATTTAATAGATTCCTAGGGAATACTTTTTCTTTTTTTTTTTCCTTTTTTTGTCCTGCTGATTGCGTCCCATCCTTAACGATGGACAAAATATTCATCTGTCAGAAAATAGTAAAATTTACAGCCACAACAATATCTCTGACAATATTTCTACTCAACTTAGAAATGAAAATCATACAACCACAAATTGTCTTCTAAATTGAAATTGTTATAACTTCACAAAATAATCATTGATATTCCCAATACTCAATGAAAAAAGAGATTGGTTTAAAGTGTTTAGGAGTTTTAAAGAAGTAAGAGATAAAGGCATTTTACAAACCTTGTAATAATAGGATAGTTTCTCATTGGGAATAGATTCCTATTGCCATAACATACTCAATGAAAGTGTGTGCTTAGATTGGTGTATGTGGTTTGCATGGGCTCTTAGCTACTTCGGCTCATAGATGACAATATGCATAGTACATAAAAGGAAACGAACCTTTAGGTATTGCAAAACAACTTTTAAAGAAGTAATGTAGATAGTTCCGAAAAGTTTCCATTTTACAAACCTTGTTAAGTGAGACCAATATATTAGACATGTCAGGATAGATTCAGTGAAATTGTAATGGTTACCTGTGACAAATTAGAGAAGGGGTACAAAATAGCATAGATAGTTAAGAGCATGTCTTTCAACCATGTCTTCTTTTTTCTCAAAGACCACAAATGATTTTTTTTCCGAATCAATGGCAAATGGTAAAAAAAGCTTTTTAGGCACTCGCATAATATCCACAAACATGTGTAAAGTAAAGCTTTACATTAGTAACAAAGTTTTACATTAAAAAGATTGAAATCGGATATGGACATACGGTTAATGCAATATGAGAAGAAGTCCCAAAAAAAAAGGTTTGGTGGGCGGAAACTACAATGCAAATTAATGGAGAAACAAAGATAGAAAGATTGGAAATTTGCTTAACAAACAAAAATGGTTTAGAAACTACAGTGCTTCTAATAGCAAAACAAAGACAAGTAAGATTAGAAACTGGCTAAAAAAACAGGTATGGTTCGATGGTCAGAAACTGCTGTGATTTTTGTTGGAGAAGAAAAGATTGAAATAGTTGAACATAAATGAACTGAATAAGTGCAATCTGTCATTGCACCTCCAATGTAGTTGGTCGATAGTTGGCTATAGGCTTAACAATTGATAGCTCAATGCAGTTGCATATGTAGTTGGACTATCATCAACAACAATACAGGACTGACGGCATTCTCAAAATCTTTTTAGTAGAGTTGAACTAAGGTCTCATGAAACAGGCCAAAGGACAAAGAGGTGCTCCTGCAGCTATCAAAGGTTGAAAACCAGCTAACCCTGGGAGCGTTTACCATGCCTAGCCTCGATGGGCTAGCACACGGCAAGCGCCACCAACAACGAGAAAAGCCGGCATTGCCTGTCCATCCGCGGCGGGCTACCACAAGATAACTTATTCGGTAAAATTGTACCTCTTTCTCACTGGATCCTCCGGGCAGCCCCATATATTAAACCAAAGGCGCCGTAGCACTACTCCCTGTCACTCCCGGATCATCCCCTGAAAACCTCAAAGTCGATATTGACAAAGCAGCCAAGTTGAAGATCCGAGAAAGGAGCCAAACAAAACATCGAAAAGTCCCAATGTGAACCTACATATTCCCAAAGCCAAGTCTTTCCATATTCCCACCGACGACACAGAAACTACAGAAAAGCGAGAGATAGGCTAGACAAATATCATCCCATATACCAAACAACCCCGCTTCCATCTGGTTCTCTCCTCAATGGCTTTTTCATTAATTCGTAACGAAAACGAGAATCTCTTCTCTAGGGACATCAGCTCCCTCTCATGCCATGTTTGTGTGATAGTGAAACCATTATTGTTTGTTTGCTTTTCTTTTTCCTTGCCATTTAATAGATTCCTAGGGAATACTTTTTCTTTTTTTTTCCTTTTTTTGTCCTGCTGATTGCGTCCCATCCTTAACGATGGACCAATCCTTAATCTGATCCACTTGCTCATTACAAAAAGTTTAAAGCATGGTTTACTTATCGGTTTGCTTTTGGCCTATGATTTTTTAAGTAATAGCTGATGAGTTATATTTGTTTCTCGGTTTGATACAAAGAAAATAGTTGTTGAATTGGAAGACTCGTCAATCTGGCGCGAATTTCTCGACGAGCAAGACCTTCTCATTGATAGGAGGGTTGACATTGGTAAATTGAAGGAAATGGGTAGGGATCACTCATGCAAGGTATGTGCTCCCCCCCCCCACACACACACACACGCTGCGCTGCGCACTTTCATTATTTATTTATTTGCTAGTTGATTAAAATGTGTGGCCCTGTTATTGATTGTTATGTTCATTTGAACAACCACCATCCTTATTTTATTGCGTTTGTTTAGGGGAGAATGTACACTTGCAAGGCCACCATAAGCTACGTCCCCGATAGCAAGTGGTTCTACACTTCGTGTGTTAGTTGTAAGAAAACTGTCACTGGAACAGTGTGCACAAATTGTAGTGTTGGCGTGGTCGATGGGTGTGCAAAAAAATATCTTTTTTTTTTCTTCGTAAAGTCATTTCCCTTTTCCCATCGTGTTGTCCACACTCTCATCCATGATCTATTCCTTTTGTCCCGTAAAAAAAAATGACGATGCAGGTATATGCTACGAATGACAGTTAATGATTCATCGGGGGACACCACATTTGTTGCTTTTGATAAAAACGCTGAACACTTGATTCAAAAGCCAGTTAAAGAATTGGTCCATATTTCAAAGGCATGCTACTACCAGATTGTGCATCAATTTTTTTTTAATCTAATGAAATTTTTGTTGTCTTATACCTTGTGTATTTCGCCGTATAGGAAAATGGCCCGCTACAGCTTAGGAAAGAACTGCAGCACCTTGAAGCTTGAAGCAGTATGTTTTCCAAGTTAAGTCAGTGACTATAGTGACAAGGACAAGTATGAATCATTCACCATCGAAAAGATTTTCCCCGAGAAGACATTGATAAAACAATAGGCAAAGAAGTATTAAATAAGGTACTAAATTTCGACTAATTTTGGCTTGATTAAAGGATTACATCTCTACAGCCTTGCCAAACTAATTTTTGCCCCAATGCAGTGTGACCCGGGTTCGATATTGGGAGTTCCAGGTGAAGCCACCTAAAAAAGCCTCTCCCCCAAGAAAACCGTGAGGACCCACCAAAGACAAAAAACCTGCGGAGAATTGATTGATGTACATAATGGAAAGTCATGGCCAAAGCTGCGATATTTGGTGGTCAAGGCCAAATCTGGCTTGGAAAGTCTTAACTTGGCGTAAGGGAATACCACTCAAATAAGTGGCCTCCACCAACCACAAGGGCTACTCCATTTGCAAGATGCGGCCAAAGACAACTACCAAAGGCATTCAAATTGATTACCTTACAAGAATGTTCTTAGCTTTAATAGTCGGTGTATCTTCTTTGGCGTTTGCTTTTTTTTTTTCTTCCCTGTTATGATATTTCCCTTGATTCAATCAAAAGAATTTGGTGTAAGTGATCAAGTGTGTTTTATTGCAATTATTCACAACAGCCATGTGTTTCTTTAAAGAAAATGATCTTATGAAATGCCAATCTTCTCAAGGGTGCAAATCGAAGTAATCTCAAGCTTCCAAAGTTTCAATTCTCGAGAACGACATGACAATCTGTTTTCCGCGGCCTTCCTTATGCTAGCACACATGCGGTTTAAGAGCACTACTGCGGGCTTAACTTTGAGAGTAAGGGAGCTCTTCATGATAACAGAAAACCAAGAACCCGGTTCTCGTTTCTTCCCTCATTCCCCGGCCTTAAATTTTCATTGTAGGCCACTAAAGCAATGACCAAGCATTCCAACTCGGATCTCCAAAACTTGTGAAGGCCATTGTTATCTTGACACTGAGCTCCACAAGAAATTTGTTATCTTTAAGCAAAATCTCTTCACGCTTCCATGAACTTGATATTATCATGGCCTACTCTTGGTAGAGGCTGAATGCTAGAACAGCAACATGTCATCCCCCCATGCTTAAAACTTCAACCACTAATCTTCATCACGTTTCCTTACCAAGTATTGGTAATCTTCATCATCGTTTCCTTACCAAGGAATCTCATGGTTTCTCCATTTTCTGTGATACATTATGTACAACTCCTAAATTCGGAGTCCTGCAGTATCACATTCACTCTCTCTATACAGTAAATTGTTTCTTCTGTTTAACTTCAATCTTAATATGCAATCTAGATCCTTCGAATACCCAGTCGGATCGACATGAGCAGGTTATCAACTATATAAGGCTCCCATTCCTTGATTCCACACTTCTCGGTGTAGAAATCAACTTCTCTTTCTCTCTCATCACGGGTACTCTCCATTTGGGCCGAACAAGTAAAGCCCGATATAAGATCGCCTGCAACCTTAGCGGCACCACTATAATGAAACAAACCCCATTTCGGATCATGAAACATCAACAACTGTCCAAAAGTCATTTGTCACCACACCATTATCTAAAACACTCAAATTAAATGTCCACGGAATATTTCCTCTTTTAACTTCGATATCGCCGCCTTCTCCAAACCAACTTCCCGTCAAAGTGCTAACTTGAAAACACGGCTCATACCAAAATGGCGCTCTTGCTTTCCTCTATAAAAAAACGGTATTGACAAGGAAAATGATCATCGCGCGGGGTTACGCCTGCCACAACCATGAACTCAATCTAAACCTCCCAACCAACCCACAAAGAGATCCTCGGCAGCCCTCATGACACAAGTCCTATCCTCAAAACTTTTCCATTAGAGGCACATAAGGTTTATGGGGAATCTTTGCATCCATTGGAGACAATTGTGTTTTTGCGCGGTACACATAGAAAAATGCCTCGAGCTGGACTCTCATCATACACCGATAATTCTGGACACGGTCGGCCGGACTGCATTTGTTCAAGCGGAGAGCATTCCTACGATTTAGGATCCAAGAGGCGGTTCAATACTTGCATTCCACAATTCTTGACCATGCAATTAAGCGTTGAGAAGCCCTTTCGATCTCAAATTTTGCAACATAGGAACGGGCCTTATGTATGCATTAATGATCACCAATAAACAAAATCTTATATCATCAGAATTACGACGATCCCATGCCTAAGAAAACAGAACTTGACTAAAATCTCCATGCTAGAAATAATGCATTACAACATTTGCAAATTTTTTTTATTATGTATTTCTAAAGTCCGATATAAAGTTAAATGCTCATAAGGACTGGAGTAGGGTTCTAGCTATATGCCAGTAAGAGGTGGAGTCAAGTAGTCGTTACCCCCCTGAATGCTTCTCTAAGCTGAGGCCAGTCGATCGAATTCAAAACTGCTTGCAAATCATCAGTTCCTATGATGGAGTAGGTCATAGGAACTCCAAGTCATATGAATATCATCAAGCTGGGAACTCATTTTAATTGTATTAATGCACATCATAAGCTAAGCCGTGACATATTACCTTTCCATTATAATCTCTAACTTATAATTCAAACAAGGCGTGACATGATGCTGTAACGGACATTATTATTATTACAATTAAGTGTTCTCTTGAAACTGAACTTCTTTGCGATTCGCCCATGCTTTCACCAGGTACGACCCCTTCAACTACTTAATCACTTTTTTGTTTTCCAATTTACCTCCATTTCAAAAGCTAACTTGAACCCTTCCTTTCATTGCATCAGGTGTTGGATGCTTATCATTACCTCCTTCTCTATTACGTTCCTGCGGAATCAAACCTTAATGCAAACTCAATGAAATCAAGGTTAGTACAGTCCTATCGTCAGAAGGGATTATAGTCTTTTTAAGCATTCGGTAATCCAATTTTGGTTCCAATTAATATTGTACTTTAAACTGTTAGTTTGAGATGTTGTCTCATAATTTAGCTTTTCATGAAGCTTATCATCACATTGTATCTGCGCACCCATTTATATTTCTTAAAAAAAAAGGGGAGTAAGGCAGTAGAATAGATGCTGCGATTGAGGCTTTGGAGTTCTGGGAGGCACTCACAATGATAAACCATATCACAGTTACACCATATCACAGTGTAGGAGCTAATTGAAAATTATATCGCATATCGACATCAAAAAGATTAAGGAAATCAAAGGGGTATCTATGGATAAATAATTAACTAGACTGATATATATATATGTCATTTATGGACTCCGTTAAAGAAACTCATAGGGATGAGGTAGGTCATAGGAACTCCAAAGAACTCCAAGTCATAGGAATATCATCCTGCTTGAACCGATTTTAATGATAACATATTTTGTCTTTCATTACATCGGTGTTGGATGCTAATTATTACGCCCTTCTCTATTACGTTCCAGTGAATCATACCTTAATCAAGTTGAGTGAAATCAAGGTTAGTTCATTGCTATCGTTATAATGGATTATAGTCTTTTTAAGCATTCGATAATCCATCTTTGGTTCCCATTATTACTATACTTTAAACCTGTCCGCCATCACGATGTTGTCTCATAATTTTGCTTTCCGTGGACCTTATCATCAAATTGTATATACGCCAAGATTATTATTCTGTGTCCTTATTTACCTAATACCCCAATCTTATCAAACTGTTTATAGAAACCATGGACACCCAAGCATCATCATACATACATAATGAAACTGTACAAGAGTACATTAAGAACCAATGAGCAGATGACTTGAGGTTAGATGTCCTTTAAAACAGATTTTTCATGTAATCGGCTTTCCTACTTATTCCCACGTTATTGGTTTTCTAATCTATAATCAAACTTTAAACTTGAATGAATCTGTCTAAGGCCCTACGGATACCTATTTCTGGCCCTGTTCCAGTACACCAACAGCATGCACTATCCCACACAATGGAATCCGATGTAACTATGGGAGACTTATCAACACAACACCGGTTATCTCATGAGGCTACTACTGATCCTTGAATCAAGTAGCCAGTCAACTATCAGTCTAGCAGCGCCCTCTATGTCCACACGGAACATGCATTCGCTCCTTCAGTTAGGACCTTCTCGGCGTTCAATAGCTCATTGTGCACGTCGTCAATGGGAGGAAGCTCTAAGAGTTTCAGCCACCCAAAGGGATCGCATATATCCTCCTTCCCTAACTCACGGCCTCACAGTGGAAACAGCAGTACATTCTATCGATGCAACAAATTTCACTACAACCACCGAGCGGGCGGATAAAGGAAAGCATATTGTAATTCTTTGAGACTCTTTCACCCCACCGTTACATCAACTCGGACCTGCTGGACCGTCATATGGTGGATGTTCTTACGGCAACTTCGGCATGAGCACTTCCCTCTATCAACCGCGTAACTTCACCCCGGTTTCATCTTGGGTCATTTTCCTTAACGAGCAACATGTAAGTAGCATGTCCAAACTTAAATATTTCCGTTATGAACAATTATAAATTACTATACTAATTGTTTTTCCCAACCGAAATTAGCTCCACAAACAATTTGCCTCCAAAGCGATCTTGGCGGATGTTCCCCTCAAAGCGCTATTAGGCCGAGGAAAATTCTGAAGAAGCATCGAATATTAAAGAAGAATACTATGACATTGATGAACTTGAAAATCCAAACCCAAACAATGCCTTCTATCCCGGTCGAAGTCATTACCTTGGGGAACTAGATGTTCAATGTCGGTCTTGCTTCGCTTTACATTGGAGCCTTGAGCAACTCTCAGTTCAACTAAAAAACCTTTATTCGGATCATCTTTCTCTCAAGGAAAAATAAAACTGCCCTCACTTAATCCACTTGCCCCTCGCTAGAATCACTCTTGAAGGTAACGATTGGCTTGCACGTGATTTTTCGGAAGAACATTTAGGATATAATGCATTCACCACCAGTCTTGGCGTTAAAACAAATGACCGAATCTTGAAAGGGCGTGGACCAAAGTCGTTCACTATACATGGAGAGCTCTGCCATAAGATTGGATCACTTTTACGATGAACATGTCGACCCAAAATACACCCGGTTATACATTTATGATCTTTGCGCGGCTTTGGATTATCGACAACAACGCAATAAGCATTTACTCAAGGAGGTGCTAAGTATTGTACAAGGTGTTTTGAGTACGAGGCAAATCGTGGTCAAAGTTTTTCAAAAAATGCACATGAGGTCTTAAGTTCAAGTGCATCGGTGGACAACAATATACCAACCTTCATACAATACACTCGAGGACGGATCGCCCGCCGATATAATCTCCGGCACTTCTGAAATCGCGGTGGTATTACCGGTGATGAGACAAAGTATGATATGTTCTGAGACATCGTTATTCACTACAAAGAAGGTGGACTAGAGAGGATAAGTGAATGTCATCCCCGCTTATACACCTCTTCATTCGTTACTTCTTTTCCTAGAGGAGGCCTTGGTTGGGCACCCGTTTTGCGACAATGGGATGTCAAGAACAATTGCCCAAGTGATGCGGACTAACGCCAAATACAGTATTATTCATACCGTTTATTTGACCGTCAAATGAATACTCTTCCATACTCGGGGAGGCTCCTCTACCAACAATGGATAGTTGATGCTTAGGCTGCAAATGAACGAGAATCGCCTGCGCTATTAAGCTGAATCAAAGACAACATTAGATGCGGAAGTGTACAACGGTTTGCCGGACATTGCGGCCAGACGGCACTGCCTCTTGATCAAGTTGGCCGTTACATTCTCCCATCATCTCACACGGGTAGCCCAAGACATATGTATGAGATCTACCAAGACTCAATGGCCATTCTGCGATACAACAAACACCCGGATGTATTCCTAACAGCAACAACAAATCCAAATTGGCGAGGAAATCATAAGAGCTCTCAAACCACACCAAAGCTGCGTCACATGCCGGACTGAGGTGGTTGCCCGAGTGTATTCGAAATGAAAAGGAAAGCAATAATGGAAGAGATAAAAAATAACGGCGTGTTTGGCGAACAAGATGCATCCGTCTACACTATCGAGGTTCCAAAAACGGGATCGCCACACATGCACCCCTCTCATCTTCCTCAAGCAACCGATAAGATCCGTAATGCCAATCAAGTCAATAAGATTGTTTTGGAGTTCCCCAAACCCTATCTCGGAACCTAATCTTTTTGGGGACGGTGAAGAGGTGTATGGTACCGCGGCCCATGTGGACCTAAAATCCAAAGGCCCCTGCATGGAGAATGGTCGTTGTACAAAACATTACCCCCTTTTTTAGATAAAACTACAATGGATCAAGTTGGATATCCGGTTCTGATCGGCAATTAATCTTGAAGCGAATATGAGGTCTTTGCGACCGCAAAGTTGATAACCCAGATGTCATCCCCTACAACCCCCACTTATCGAGTCGTTCAACCGCCATATAAATGTTGAAGTTTGTGCATCGGTTCGATGCAATTAAATACATTTACAAAGGGCATGATAGGGCAACTATGGTTATTGTTGAATGCGATGATGAGATCAAAGCGGTACATTGATGCGGTATGTCGGGCCACCCGAAAGTTGCATGGCGTCTTCTCGAGTTCCCTCTGCACAAAAGAGTTACCACACGTTGAAAGGCTAGGCAGTTCATTTGGAAGGGATGCATCGAGTTGTTTACAATGCAAAGGAGTCAAGGGCTCTGATTCTCAAAGAGCTATAAATCAAAGATCAACTCTAACGGCTTTCTTCAAATGTTGTCCGCGAAGATCCGGTGCCGTAGATATACTTACCGGGGAGTTCCCGATATTATATGCGGAAAAGAGATAAAAAGATTTGGAAACTAAGGGACCACGGTTATGCTATTGGGAGAATGTACTTTGCAAATCCAAATGCGGAGAACGGCTTCTACCTTCGCTTCTTTCTTTGTTAGAGGACCAACATCATTTGAAGATCTTCATACAGTTGGCGGCTTTGAGCATGACCGCGTTCAAAGCGGCATCGTTACCGCGTGGACTTCTCGAATCCGACGGCGAGTGGAGAGAATGTCTACAAAAAGAGGCGTCGGTGATGAAGACCGGATACCAACTCGCGCGGATTGTTGGTGTAATCCTTTTGGAATGTTCCCCAACCAGTCCTGCAACACTATGGAATGAATTTTCTCATATTTGTGATGATCGGCTCACATGATGCGTTCCAAGTTTAACAACCATAGTCCAACTCTGAGGAGGAAATAAGCCCATTATGGTTTGTTCCTAATTAACAAGTTGCTTTTCAAAGGTAAGACTTTATCTAATTTCCCGGACATGCCACAACCAAAAAAAGATTGGGACCCGGTGGGTGGGAACGGACTTATTTGGGGCGAGAGGAATTGCGATCTGAAGGTCTTGAACAAGAGGCAAATGCAAATTTGGAGCGCTGAATCTTTGAACAACTTCATGCCCACACCTAGATAACAGATTCAATTGCAAAACAATATGGGAAAGACTTTCTTCCTAAATGGTGCGCGGGGGGCCGGGAAAAGCGTTAAATCCTACAACACAATTTTTGCTACTTGCCGATCCAGACCATATTATCATCAATGTTTAGCGTCGTCGGGGATAGCATCGCTCTTCTTTGTCACGGTGGCGAGGACCGCACACTCTACTTTTTGCCTCCCATTTGGATATTATGGACAACACCTTACGGGTTTTCAAAAACTCCATACATCTTTGAACTGTTCAAGGAAGTTAAGCTTAATTATTTGGGATGAAGTCCCCATGCGGCCGAACAACTGCACTGTCGAAGCCGTTGAAAGAACACCGGGGATATCCGGAAAAAATTCAAAGCCTTTCGGAGGAATTACTATGGTTCTAGGCGGAGATTTCAGAACAAGCGTTGCCTATTGTACCAAAAGGCAGCGAGAACAATTCGGTCCGAAGCATCGGTGAGAAGATCCCAGCTATGGACACCGCGTTACAAGTCTTGCACTTGGTACATAACATGAGATTGGAGATGTCGAGCCTAATAATGCCAAACCAGCGATTACTTGATCAAGGTACTTTACAAATCAAAAACATCATAAAATTAAAGATTAAAAGGCATATTCTTGACTCAAACTCCTCTTAATTTTTTTAGATTAGCACGAATCCTTTAGATATTGTTGAGTTGCCAATAGGGATCTGGCTGTCTCGACATAGGGGATCTTATTTCGTCATTTTATCCCGATTTGAATGTGATTGGGACGGCAACACCGGTTTACTTGGTAGAAAGAACCATCCTAGCTTTCGAAATGACGATGTCGGTAACGTTAACCGGCGCCCTGAATTTGTTCCCGGGCAAGAGATTTCTTACTTAGCGGCGCATAAAGTTGTCGATGATATTACAAGCCCTCAAAACAACGGATCCACATACCCAAGCGAAGTTTTTAAATTCCCTAGATCCCTTTAAGCTTGCCACCGTTTAATCTCCACTGAAAATAGGCTGCCCTATAATGTTGCTTAGGAATATTGCCCCAAGAGATGGGCTTTGCAATGGAACCCGTCGATTGTATTACGCTGCGAAAGTAGAGTCTTTGGGAAGCAATGATCATAACTGGAGCCAAGGTTGGAAATCTTGTATTTATTCCAAGGATATCCCTAACGCCATCAACCAACTTTGAAATGCCGTTTCAAATGTCGAGGCGGCAATTTCCGATTAGGCCGGCCTTTGCAATGACAATCAACAAGTCTCGAGGGCAATCGGTCAAGTATGTCGGCATCAACTTAGAGACCCGAGCATTCAGTCATGGCCAGCTCTATGTCGCACTTTCTAGGTGCGCGTCTTCAAAAAAGAATTAATGTCCTACTACCACCCGATTCATCCAATTGCACCACCAACATTGTATACCCGAAGTGCTTCTATAGCATCGTTAAAGGTAAAGCCGGCTTATGTCTATGCATTTCTTACATTGCCTATTATTAGGTATACATAACTATACCCTCCTCTTGATTGTCTTTGTACATCTTGGCTTTTTGGTCGTGGGTTTATAAGAGCACTTAGGCATTATCGGCACCTTAATAATGGCACTACTACTTTCTTAAAACAAATGTCTATAATCGATGATATGTATTGTGGCACATGAATCACTCATGGGCGGAGGTGAGTTAGATCAACTTTTGAACATGATCTTAGTATTATGGGTATTAAAATTTGGATGCATTTATTGGCGATCCTTCGTTTTTCGTCTTATTCACTAAGCACTACTCGAAGCCCGACCAGAATCGAGCTGAAAATTTACTTATTGATTCTCTGAGGTTCAAATCACTCAAATGTCCAATTTCAAAAGAAACAGTTTTACCTATTGAAAAGGCTGGCGGTATGGGACTGCCGGATCTCATGTGAGATAACCATCACAGATATTTCTCTGAACCATATATAGTCAAAGTAATAGTTTGACATGATATATTATGAATAGCTTATACTTACATGATTTTCCACACATTACATCCATCGAAGTTACATCCTCCTCGTACTATGCTTTGCCGGTGTATGCTTGATCTTTTTTTGCTTTGCAACAATGCTTTCGGATGCAAATTTTAGTCAACCCTCTTATGGATCTCACCCTTGCGGATCTTGGGGCTGTTAGTAGAGTTTGTAGATTGGTCAAATGCTAAATGTTATCTCTAAATTGTTAGGTGATGCTAAGACAAAGTACTACCTGTATGCAAAGGTTCAAGAATGATCTGATCTCTTTATTCAAACTCTCACGTATCATTCCATATATTTTCCATACATAAGCAGTTAGGTGTTGCTTGAACAATAGGGCTGGGTATTTTGCTTCAATTCTCGATTTATCGGATTTCCCTACCATGCCACTATAGCCACTTGAAATCCCCATGCTTGGCATTAGTGATTAACAGAGACCCTGAGTTCAGATTACTGTTAGGTCTCCTTCTTTGGTCTTTCTATACTATCAAAATGGAACTTTGCTTTTTTATTCTAGGTAAAATAAGCTTACTTGTGCCATTCTAGGGTGTTAGTTCTATTCGGGAGGGAATGTTAACTGCAAATAAAATATGGTACGATTGGAGAATTGTTTTATTTTGCCTTTTACTTATGAGTGTTAGTTCACGATTTCTAAAAATCTAAAGAACACGACTTCCTCATGTTGAATGATTTCTTTAACCCCCACTTTTTTTTTTTCATTTGTACCTTTCTTTTTTCCATTTCTTTGTAACCGGATCCTAATTCTCAAGTGGTGCGGGCCGTTTTGGTTGGCTCAATATAGGTAGCGGTGAAGCAACCAATTCTACTCCTATGCTACCATCCCAGTTCAACCTCAGTTTGCTAAATACAGCGCGCACGACCAGCAGCAAAACATGACATTCAATTAGCTTTCATCCTATTAATGTGATTGACTTTGAAAGGAAGTCTATGCAGTTCATTTGTTTTTCTTTTGTCTATGCTATGCTATGATCGTGGTTTAGGGCAATACTATTTCCAATCGAATTTTTTACGCTTTCAAGAAGTTATCTGATTTGGTCATCCCGGTCATATAATAAAACATTAGTTAACAAAATCCAAATAGCATGTCTTCACATATTACTTTATGATATATTAGGTAAATGATCCACTAACAAATATATTAGGATCTACTTACGTGTACAAGTAGTCCATTCTATATTTGAGCATAAT
This sequence comes from Coptis chinensis, assembly GCF_015680905.1. Taxonomy (NCBI): domain Eukaryota; kingdom Viridiplantae; phylum Streptophyta; class Magnoliopsida; order Ranunculales; family Ranunculaceae; genus Coptis; species Coptis chinensis. The sequence continues at coordinate 115,357,263 of NC_141458.1, read as the reverse complement.
AACTTACTATATACATTTTATTTCTTTACCCCATGGATGGTAGAATTACCAACTACAAATATGGACATACAAAATTCACTCCCTTGAAGAAATAATCTAAAGAAAAATCTTACGACCCAACAAATACTTCAAATCTAGGTAACTTACTATATACTATACTTTTCTTTACATTGATAATCTTGGTAATTGATACCAAATGGGGTTGAAGAAATAATTTTATTATTAATATATAGAAACTATACATATCACATAGGCTTGGTATTTATAGCATTAAAAAGCACATTACTAAGCACCTCCTTTATAAAGACTTAGTGATTCTTCGTACAATGTTATTCACAATCAACTCCTTCCACTCAAAGGTTTGTTATTTATTTACAATGAATATACTTAGTTAAATTATCAGTCTTACCTCTCATTGACATATAATGCTTGGTTTTTAGAATGGATAATCTTTGCAAAGTACCCTGAATCCAAATGACAAATTTCTTGCTACACGCCAAGCAACACCTCCCAAGGGCTCACAGGGGTGGCCATGCAGCCTTAACAATGTACGACTACAATAACAAAGCACATCTAAAGCTCACTGTCAAGATTAGAAATAACAATGGAAATAAAGTATCGACAGAACTAGCATGTTTGTGTGGTTTTCCTAACAGTTCACAATGCATGGAGAGTATTGATTAACTAACCTTTGAAATTTAACAGCTTACAAAGAGCTTAATAAAGGTTTAAACGGAATATTATTATTCACCGTTACATGGGTTAATGTATGTTGATTGCCATTTTTATGTATTGACCATCATCCAATCAAACAAAAATTAAAAAAAAAAATTAAAAAAAAAAAAAAAAAAAAAAAAATCCTAATGGGCTTCGATGTGGGCTTAACGCGTTGCCCTTTATCCTCTCCCTTAAACACCATTTCGAACCGTTATTTAATTAAAATCAAAATCAACATAATAGATCGCTAAATTAACTCCATTTTTCAGGCCCAGCCTCTTTTCCACATTTTCTGCCCAATAAATTCATAAAGATAAAATTAGTCGGTTCTGAAGTAATGGATCAAAACGCGTTCCGCTTTGTTCTCTCACCTATACTAGTATAAAAACCAGCGAGTCTGCAACCTTTCTCCTCAACACTTTGAACAAAGCTACTTGGTGTAGACATCCTCCAGATAACTTAGTGTTTGGCACCATTTTTGTTACAACCTCCTAAACTTCAAGACGCCCTCAAGTTTTTTTAAGAGGTGAGCCATGGTTGTTTCACTATTCTCTCTCTTTACTAAACTTTTTGACTTTTTCCTTTATTTCCCTTCCCTTATTATTGTTCTTATGCTTGTGTAATAGAAAAACTCAATTGGTTTATTGTATAAATTTTGGGAATTCATGTACTGGTTTCCAATTTAAAGAAATAAAAAACAACCTAACAACCGGAGCTTTTTGGCTACAGTCGTGTGTTTTCAAATTATTACTCTCTCCCTCTCTCTCAGTGGTGTGTTTTTAGATTGTATTCAACACTAAAAAAGAGATTCACAAAGCAGTCACCACGAATCCAAAAGCTTTAAATTATGCTAACATTTCTATACTAAATTATTGTCTTCATTTGTACGCTAAAATTCCTTCCACATCCATTCTGATTGTTTTTTTTTGGCCTATTCAATTCTCCTGCTATTTCGTTTCTAAATCCCACAAAGGTTTAAACCAAATATTTGATTTTGTACATCCCTATCATCTGCATACTGCTTTTGTGTCATTGACAAGAAATTGATTATGATTGCGTTACTTGACCCTATCTATACTAACCTGCCTTTCTACAGTCTTGTTTTTGGTTTTTCTATGTTCTTTCTTTTTAGTTCTTTATTTCTTTTCTCTTTTTTTTTTTACATCATACTATCTTCAATGCATTTAAGTTAATCACCCGGGCATCATTTTATCATCCCACGCATTGGTTTATGCTTTCAACTTATAATGAATGCTTTGCAATATAAAATCCATATTAGAACCCTACAATAGCCAAAGCCCTTCTGAGCTTGCTGCAATTGTATTGGGTTGTCTATCGCGCAAAAGTGGTGCAAAACAATTTAGGGCTTAACCTTTTTCTATGTCTTCTTCAATTATAAACTAACAACTTTAATTCATTCTCCTTGTGGTTATGAACATGCATATTGTTTATCTTGCTTGGTTGCCCATTGGTAGTATTTTTTCAATTCCATAGCACAACTAACAATTTTGCCTAATATGTAGGTCATGGAATCGGGTATGTCGGTTTACACCATTTCTTTCAAAACCATACTCCACCACATGCTCAAGCATTTCAACATGCGCCAAAAAGTTCCCTCTGGGATGCACCACCGCGAAATTTATATGAGGCATGGGTAGAAGTTGAAATCTCCGAATAAAAAGCGTAAGATATTCTTAGGAATACGTTCACATGACAAAAAACATCGAACGGGATCTTTGCTTTTGAAAGCAATTGCTTTTTACAAGAAGCCCATAGCTGCGAAATCGAAGACTTCAACTATAAGGACAAAAAAAACTATGTAATGCTACCGGCGTGAATAGAATTAAGCTTTTGACAAACTACTTGAAGAACATCAAGCTATCTGCGGGCAAGTTATCGGAACCGATTGAAGAAAATAAAAAGTTCTCGAAGAAGCGCCTCATAATGGAAAAGAATGAGCATGCTGAAAGTGAAGAGGAATATGATAGTCAATATGACCCATTTGAAGATGAGGATGTCAACCACCGTTCTTGACATTTTTAACCCCTTTGGAGAACAAATAGTTCAATTTATCCATTTGTTATGCTTTCAATTTCAACTTTTTAATAAATATGAAGACAATCATCAAGATACGAGAAAGCTAAGGTAACGATATTATGAATTACGATTTACTCTGACATTATATTATTGTTTGGGTTCGATTTTTTAGCTTGCTTAGTAGAGGGACAGTTCAAACATTTTCATAACCCCTGTGCCCACTACTTGATCATCTATTTTAAGTGATTTTTTATTACTCTGTTTATGTAATGCAACAGCTAAAAAAAAGATAAAACTCTACGCTTACATAACAGCCACCTTGATTGTTTACTGTTCTTCTTTTTTGTCCTTTTTGAGTTCTGATAGATTTTGTTGTGTTACTTTTGTACCAGCTCAATGTGTGTTTGTGTTTTTGTTACCAACATTGGATGAAGAAATCATATTTTTTGCTTCCAGTTGAACTATCCGAAATACATTACACTGTTAGAAAATAAAATGAGAAATTTCGTGATATAATCCCTGTTTGTGTTTGTACTGTAAGTGACAAAACTTGCAGAATGTACACGATGAAAAAAATGATAATTGGACTCAAGGTTAATACTATGGACCTACTTTGTGGACTCTCTAATTTTCAATAAGTGCTTCCACCTCCACTATATCAACAAGCTCAATAGCAGTCTTTTCCAATGCTTAACATATAATGACCTCTTCATTCATATAAAGTTTGGTCTACTCGGTGCCATGAACTAATATTTGCTGTGTTTTTTACAGGCCAAAGTCGGATGGTTGTCATTAGGAAGGTCACAAAACTTCACGACTTGATGCACTTTGTTTAGCAAAACATCTTGGCTAAGATTATGTGGACATCGAGCTCATGGTATCTATCTATTTAATTGCCACTTAAAACACATATTGTCAATGGAATTGATTTAGATGGTCTTTGCACATTAGCATGCTTCTACAAACTATTTATATCATGAAAAGTAGCATATGTGATTATATTGCCGCTTCCTTCTCTCTTTTTCTGTTTGTGGGTGACCTTTCTTTCCCTGAATTAGCTGCGCCCTTAGTCCCTTTTAAAGTATTTTGTTTAGTACAACTCAGTAACACTGTTTCTTGCTTTTCGAATTGTCTTTGTTTAGTATAACTTTCGATTACCACAATTTTTGGTCTAACGTCGTTAATATTATAATTTGGTTTTGGCTACCTCCACCAATCCCACTCCCACGGCAAATAAGGGTGTATTAGGGCTGTTATTTTGCCGTAAGATTAAGCCTTGGCTCACATCTCAGTTTTAAAGCTCAAAAATGGGGAAGAAATAAAAGCGGAGAAAGGTTTATCTGTCTATGTTGTGGTACCAATGTGGCCATAAGGGATACCACGAGAGTGGATATGTTCAGCAATCTTAGACTTCATAACAAAAGAGCAATGGATATGATGTACAACAACACTATTCAGTCTATTAAGGCTAAGGGAATACAACCAAACCCAAAGGAATAATCATTGTCATTATCTCCGTTTTAGTCTCCTCAAATTTGGGCTAAGCAACCGCATTATCCACAAAACTGTTGGAGCAATTGTAAAAGCAAAGGTACATTTATGGTTTCTCTTGGTTATTATTATTACTTTTATTAATTTTTGGCAAAATCATGTCCTTGATGCTTCTTTTTCCAATGAATACTCATAGTCGATTATTTTAGTGGGAGTTGGGGATGGACCTTGGGATATGATGAAGGCATTTAACGACAATATTCCTCGCCGAAGCTTTTCATAATTTCAAGGTAATTGCTAGCTGGCTACAATAACACCCCTTACTGCTTTTTGATTGTACCTTTGCCGTCACATATTTTATGATCACAACCTTATATTTCTCTCTTTCAGTTTGTGATTTTACTGAAATTATGTCAAAGAATATGCCTATATACAGAAAAGACACGGAGTTTGCTCTTTGCAGGCTTTGATGGAATTTCTCCTGAAGATAAAGCGACCGTGAACTTTTAATATATTGGGGTAACAAGAGACGCTTTTCCTTTAAAGGTTTTGCTTTTAACCGCCTGATTTTTTTAAGCATATTCCACATAAACATAACAACGATGCACTTACTCTAGAGGCATTTTTAAAGCAGTTCTAGGAATGGGAAATTAGTAGAAAGGGTGCCTCTTTCACCACCGCTTTACAATCTTTACTTCATTTAGCACAAAAGAAACCGGCTCAGTCCAGTCCGCTTTCCAAAGATAGTGTGCCACCATATAATCCCAAGCAACCTCTAGAGGGGCGGCTCCTCCACCTGAAAGTTCAACATTCGATAACAAGGTCAAACTTTCATGTTGCCATCTTATCTCTTCTAACTTCTACAATGATTTAAGGACTGTCATTGTAGGTTAACTTATTAATTTCGTTTTTGATACATTTTAGATGCAACATATTTTCCCCACACTTTGTGCACCAAACTATTGTTTATATATATATATATATATATATATATATATATATATATATATATATATATATATATATATATATATATATATAAAGAGCTTCCTACTTCTTAGCTATCATTAAGGGACTTTTCAATGATTAAGTCTTAAGAAAAACAATGTAGGTCTTTTTATTTAGCCTTTTGTTATTCTTGTGTGCGTTTTATTTATAAAAATCAAAAGCATTTTTACAAGTAAGTTAGGAAGAACTAATAGGCTATTTTGCCCTTTGATAAATCAATTAGGGGAACCAGGAGCAATCAAATCTTGGAAGAAGTTATTAAGGTCTCAGAATCTTTCTTATGGATGTCCACCGGTATGCCCCATTTGTCTTACCAAAGACAAAGGATATGGCTTCTGGTGCTTGGCGGATATCATGTAAAATCTCAAACCCCTAGGTGCTATTTTTTTTTTCTTTTTTTCCTTATATTGGTTCTTAGCCATTTATGCTCCTTTGCTTTTTATGGTTGATTGACCGCCTGGAAGGTTTATATTGACATATAATCAGCCACTTTCGATTTATGACCTCTGAGTTATCACGAAATATAGTGTTGACAATTAGTCCCACATTTTTATTAAAATATTTACAGGATCTATATATCTGCCAATTTGTGATTTTCAGCCTTGATGATCTCAATGCTCTCAGCAATTCTTTGGGACTCAGCCCACTCCTTCAATGTAAATTTTCCCCAACTTATGCATTTTATTGGCTTCGTTCGAACATCGAAAGGTATATCATTGATGCAAGTGTTCCTCTGGTAAATTCATCTCTTCTTGATATAGTTGCTTTTATTCAATCTTTGAAGTTTTGCGTACATAAATATGTCTCTTCTAGAAGCTTGATCAAGCTCCAATAACATTCTTAAAGAACGAGGCCTGATAGCAGTACATATAAGTTTATCTATTATTTAAATTATATGAATGCTATTACTTGGTAGTGTTTCCTCACTCCTAAACATTCCCAACACAGTTGTTCATTCACCATGCTCGGATTAAAGAATTCACGTGGGAGAACTCCATCTTCTCCACAGTATGTATTCTTCAACGGCGCTTTTGGATTTCATTTAGGGTTCTAAGAATATACCTAAAGTTGCTAATCACTCAAATATACTCGCTTTTACTTTCTCCAACATATTGCTCACGATATAGCCCACACAATGTTTTGTTTCATTCTAATACATATATACTTTTATTTTCACATTTGACTTCGATGTATGAAATAAAACAAAAAATCATTATTATCCACTTGGTGTCAATAATTCTTTCTTTTTCCCTGAAATTGTGGTACATGGTGAGTATAATTGACTTCCATGTTCTTATTTATTATTAGTTATTAGGGTGTAATGGTGTATCAACAACCAAGAGCATGTACTAGACAAGCCAAATGTAGACAATTATGATTATCAAGAATCTAAGTCTCAATCTTGATTTGAAGAACAAGGGGATACTAAGTGGACATTCACATGGATGTAATCGTAGAGAAGAGATCGCCTGGTGCATGCTGATTTATCCAAAAATAGGAATATGATCCGAGAATCACTTGAAAATATTCATTTGTTTTGGTAAGGAATATGGTCATTGCTCACATGGACTTTGTTACGTAAAGCCTAGGCACTTCCTTTGGGTAAACTCAATGTTATTTTTGTCCACATTTCTAACCTGCTCATCGCCTTTAAGCTTCTCTCGCTGATCTTCTATCCTTCTTGAGAAAGATCGTATTCAGTAACATGGTATTTCATCTTGAGTCAACCAATGAAGAGTGGATAATAGGAAATGGATTACAGAGAAGTGTCTGCTGCTTGCCAGAAGTCGAACAATGGTATCCATGATCCATGACCTTTGTAACATAAGTATCATACTAAAGATTGTCAAACTTGTGTTTTGTGGATGTGTGTGACTTTTTTTTTTTTTTTTTGGGCTTTGGGAATTTAATTGAGCCCTTTTAATAATAGAGATAATTATAGGCCGGACGACACGGAGACCCATTTAGGTATAGTAAAGGATAAATTTTGAACAATGCAGCAAGCTGAAGTTAAAGGACTACAAATGAGGCAGAGAAGGTTTGCAATAAAGGTAACCGAAGACCAACTTATACCTACAACTCAATCACATCAAAGCAAGGGGCTGAGGATTAATGTTCCGTTAATAATATTGTAGGTACTAGAACTTTATGAAGTTAATGTCAAGGCACTCTATAGACGAAGCCCAAGCTTACATCCAACCGGCTGATTTTGACCTCGCTGAGATTGATATTAAGAAGGCATTGGAAATTGAACCCAACAACGTATGCATTATGCCTTTTTTCAACGTAACGTACCACCTAATTCATTGATGTCCAATGTCTATTGACTGAATGTATGTTTAATCTTTATTGAAACAAAAATGAAAAGCTTGAGTATAAAAGTCTCCAAGGAAAAAATTAAGGAGTACTTAACTTTGAGAGTAAGGGCTCTTCATGATAATGAAAACCAAGAACCGGGTTCGTTCTTCCTCATTCCCGGCCTTAGGAGATTTTCATTGTAGGCCACTAAAAAAAATGACCAAAGCATTTCAACTGGGATCTCAAAACCTTGTAGAAGGCCATTGTTATCTTGACCAACTTGAGCTCCACAAGAAATTTGTTATCTTTAAGCAAAATCTCTTCACGCTTCCATGAACTTGATATTATCATGGCCTACTCTTTGGTAGAGGCTGAATGCTAGAACAGCAACATGTCATCCCCCAATATTTAAAACTTCACCACTAATCTTCATGTTCCTTACCAAGTATTGTTAATCTTCATCTGTTCCTTACCAAAGGAATCTCATGGTTTCTCCATTTTACGTGATACATTATGTACAACTCCTAAATTGAAGATCTGCGATTATCACATTCACTCTCTATCACAGTAAATTGTTTCTTACGTTTAACTTCAATCTTAATATGCAATCCTAGATCCTTGGGAATACCAGTCGGATCAGGACATGACGGTTATCAACTATATAAGGCTCCCATTCCTTGATTCCACACTTCTCCGGTGTAGAAATCAACTTCTCTTTCTCTATCTCATGCAGGTACTCTCCATTTTGGCGAACAAATGGAGCCCGATATAAAGACGCCTGCAACCTTAGCGGCGCCACTATAATGAAACAAACCCCATTTCGGATCATCAGAAACATCAACAACTGTCCAAAAGTCATTTGTCACCCACCATTATCTAAAACCTCAAATTAAATGTCACGGAATATTTCCTCTTTTAACTTCGATATCTAAACGCCTCCCAGATACTTCGGAGTCAAAGTGCTAGCTTGAAAACACAGCTCATACCAAAATGGCGGCTCTTGCTTTCCCTCTATAAAAACCTGGTATTGACAAGGAAAATGATCATCGCGGGGTTACGCCCCCCCACAACCACGTAACTCAATCTAAACCTCCCAACCAACCCACAAAGAGATCCTCGGCTGACCTCATGACACAAGTCCTATCCTCAAAACTTTTCCATTAGAGGCACATAAGGTTTATGGGGAATCTTTGCATCGGTTAAGGAACAATTGTGTTTTTGCGGTACACATAGAAAATGCCTCGAGCTGGACTCTCATCATACACCGATAATTCTGAACACAGTGAAGCCCGGTTGCATTTGTTCAAACCTGGAGGCATTCCTACGGTTAGGATCAAAGAGGCGGTTCAATGCTTGCATTCCACAATTCTTGACCATGCAATTAAAGCGTTGAGAAGCCCTTACGATCTCAAATTTTGCAACATAGGAACAGGCCTTATGTATGCATTAATGATCACCAATAAACAAAATCTTATATCGCCAAATTACGGCGATCCATGCCTAAAAAAAGCGAGAACTTGACTAAAATCTCCATGCTAGAAATAATGCATTACAACATTTGCAAATTTTTTTTTTATTATGTATTTCTAAAGTCCGATATAAAGTTAAATGCTCATAAGGACTGGAGTAGGGTTCTAGCTACAACTCATCCATGACTTTAAGGGGAATATGCCCGTGGGAGGTGGAGTCAAGTAGTCGTTACCCCCCACGAATGCTTCTCTAAAAATTTGAGGCCGGTCGATCGAATTCAAAGCGCTTGCAAATCATCGAGTTCCTATGATGGAGTAGGTCATAGGAACTCCAAGTCATATGAATATCATCAAGCTGGAACTCATTTTAATTGTATTAATGCCACCGCGGCATAAGCTAAGCCGTGACATATTACCTTTCCATTATAATCTCTAACTTATAATTCAAACAAAGTGACATGATCTTTAGGGACATTATTATTATTACAATTAAGTGTTCTCTTGGCCCTGAACTTCTTTGCGATTAAGCCCATGCTTTCACCAATGCGACCCCTTCAACTACTTAATCACTTTTTTGTTTTCCAATTTACCTCCATTTCAAAAGCTAGCTTGAACCCTTCCTTTCATTTGCATCAGGTGTTGGATGCTTATCATTACCTCCTTCTCTATTCGTTCCTGCGGAATCAAACCTTAATGCAAACTCAATGAAATCAAGGTTAAATACATCCTATCGTCGGAAAGGGATTATAGTCTTTTTAAGCATTGGTAATCCAATTACGGTTCCAATTAATATTGTACTTTAAACTGTTAGTTTGAGATGTTGTCTCATAATTTAGCTTTTCATGAAGCTTATCATCACATTGTATCTAGCACCCATTTATATTTCTTAAAAAAAAGGGAGTAAAGGCGATAGAATAGATCTTTGCGATTGAGGCTTTGGAGTTACCGGAGGCACTCACAATGATAAACCATATCCACGGTTACACCATATCACGGTGTAGGAGCTAATTGAAAATTATATAGCATATCGACATCAAAAGATTAAAAATCAAAGGGGTATCTATGGATAAATAATTAACTAGGCGATATATATATATGTCATTTATGGACTCCGTTAAAAAGAAACTCATAGGGATGAGGTAGGTCATAGGAACTCCAAAGAACTCAAGTCATTAGGAATATCATCACTTTGGGGCCGATTTTTAATGATAACATATTTTGTCTTTCATTACATCGGTGTTGGATGCTAATTATTCGTCCTTCTCTAATACGTTCAGTGGAATCATACCTTAATCAAGTTGGTGAAATCAAGGTTAGTTCATTGCTATCGTTATAATGGATTATAGTCTTTTTAAGCATTATATAATCAATCTTTGGTTCCCATTATTACTATACTTTAAAGCTGTCGGTTTACGATGTTGTCTCATAATTTTGCTTTCCGTGGACCTTATCATCAAATTGTATATCGCCAAGATTATTATTCTATGTCCTTATTTACCTAATACCCCAATCTTATCAAACTGTTTATAGAAACCATGGACACCCAAGCATCATCATACATACATAATGAAACTGTACAAAGTACATTAAGAACCCGATGAGCAGCCCAACTTGAGGTTAGATGTCCTTTAAAAACAGATTTTTTCATGTCTTGGCTTTCCTACTTATTCCCCGTTATTGGTTTTCTAATCTATAATCAAACTTTAAACTTGAATGAATCTGTCTAAGGCCCTACGGATACCTATTTACGGCCTGTTCGATTACACCAACGGCATGCACTATCCCACAATGGAATCCGATGTAACTATGGGAGACTTATCAACACAACACGGTTATCTCATGAGGCTACGATCCGCGATGAATCAAGTAGCCAGTCAACTATCGATCTAGCGAAAGCCCTCTATGTCCACCACGGAACATGCATTAAATCGCTTAGGTTAGGACCTTCTACCGTTCAATAGCTCATTGTGCATGTCGTCAATGGGAGGAAGCTCTAAGAGTTTCAGCCACCCAAAGGGATCGCATATATCCTCCTTCCCTAACTCCGGCCTCACGGTGGAAACAACAGTACATTCTATCGATGCAACAAATTTCACTACAACCAGCGAGAAGCGGCGGATAAAGGAAAGCATATTGTAATTCTTTGAGACTCTTTCACCCCAGCCGTTACATCAACTCGGACCCTGCTGGACCGTCATATGGTGGATGTTCTTACGGCGCAACTTCGGCATGAGCACTTCCCTCTATCAACCGCGTAACTTCACCCCGGTTTTCATCTTGGGTCATTTTCCTTAACGAGCAACATGTAAGTAGCATGTCCAAACTTAAATATTTCCGTTATGAACAATTATAAATTACTATACTAATTGTTTTTCCCCACGAAATTAGCTCCACAAACAATTTGCCTCCAAAGCGATCTTGAGCGGATGTTCCCACTCAAAGGCTATTAGGCCGAGGAAAATTCTGAAGAAGCATCGAATATTCTGACGAAGAATACTATGACATTGATGAACTTGAAAATCCAACCAAACAATGCCTTCTATCCCCCTCGAAAAATTTACCTTGGGAACTAGATGTTCAATGTCGATCTTGCTTGGCTTTACATTGGAGCCTTGAGAGCAACTCTCAGTTCAACTAAAAAAAACCTTTATTCGGATCATCGTCTCCAAGGAAAAATAAAACTGCCCTCACTTAATCCACTGCCCCTCCGCTAGAATCACTCTTGAAAGGTAGCGATTGGCTTGCCGTGATTTTGAAGAACATTGAGGGATATAATGCATTCACCAGTCTTGGCGTTAAAGCAAATGACCGAATCTTGAAAGGACGTGGACCAAAGTCGTTCACTATACATGGAGAGCTCTGCCATAAGATTGGATCACTTTTACCTGATGAACATGTCGACCCAAAATACACCCAGTTATACATTTATGATGCTGGCGCGGCTTTGGATTATCGATAACAACGCAATAAGCATTTACTCAAGGAGGTGCTAAGTATTGTACAAGGTGTTTTGGTACAGGCAAATGCGTGGTCAAAGTTTTTCAAAAATGCACATGAGGTCTTAAGTTCAAGTGCATCGGCGGACAACAATATACCAGCCTTCATACAATACACTCCAGGAACGGATCGCCGCCGATATAATCTCCCGGCAACTTCTGAAATCGATGTGGTATTACCTGGTGATGAGACAAAGTATGATATGTTACGAGACATCGTTATTCACTACAAAGAAGGTGGACTAGAGAGGATAAGTGAATGTCATCCTGCTTATACACCTCTTCATTACGTACTTCTTTTCCCTAGAGGAGACCTTGGTTGGGCACGGTTGCGACAATGGGATGTCAAGAACAATTGCCCAAGTGATGCCGGACTAACGCATAAGTCGATTTATTCATACCGTTTATTTGACCGTCCAACTGAATACTCTTCCATACTCGGGGAGGCTCCCTCACCAACAATGGATAGTTGATGCTTAGGCTGCAAACTGAACAGAATCGCTGCGCTATATTTCGCTGAATCGGAGACAACATTAGATGCGGAAGTGTACAACGGTTTGACGGACATTGCAGCAGGTGGCCTGCCTCTTGATCAAGTTGGCCAGCGTTACATTCTCCCATCATCTCACGCGGGTAGCCCAAGACATATGTATGAGATCTACCAAGACTCAATGGCCATTACGCGATACAACAAACACCCAGATGTATTCCTAACAGCAACAGCAAATCCAAATTGGCCAGAAATCATAAGAGCTCTCAAACCACACCAAACTGCGTCTGACAGACCTGAGGTGGTTGCCCGTGTATTCGAAATGAAAAGGAAAGCAATAATGGAAGAGATAAAAAATAACGGCGTGTTTGGCGAACAAGCTGCATCCGTCTACACTATCGAGTTCCAAAAACGAGGACTGCCACACATGCACGCCCTCATCTTCCTCAAGCAACCCGATAAGATCCGTAATGCCAATCAAGTCAATAAGATTGTTTCTGCGGAGTTCCCAAACCCTATCTCGGAACCTAATCTTTTCGAGACAGTGAAGAGGTGTATGGTACACGGCCCATGTGGACCTAAAAATCCAAAGGCCCCCTGCATGGAGAATGGTCGTTGTACAAAACATTACCCCCGCGCTTTTACAGATGAAACTACAATGGATCAAGTTGGATATCCAGTTTACAGACGACGCAATACTGGGAACGAATATGAGGTGCGCGACTGCAAAGTTGATAACCGAGATGTCGTCCCCTACAACCCCCACTTATCAGAGCTGTTCAACTGCCATATAAATGTTGAAGTTTGTGCATCGGTTCGTGCAATTAAATACATTTACAAAGGGCATGATAGGGCAACTATGGTTATTGTTGGTACTGATGATGAGATCAAACAGTACATTGATGCACGGTATGTCGGGCCACCCGAAGCTGCATGGCGTCTTCTCGAGTTCCCTCTGCACAAAGAGTTACCACACGTTGAAAGGCTGGCAGTTCATTTGGAAGGGATGCATCGAGTTGTTTACAATGCAAAGGAGTCAAGGGCTACAGTTCTCGCAAGAGCTATAAATCAAAGATCAACTCTAACGGCTTTCTTCAAATGTTGTGCCGAAGATCCGGGTGCCCGTAGATATACTTACCAGGAGTTCCCACAGTATTATGTCTGGAAAAGAGATAAAAAGATTTGGAAACTAAGGGACCACGGTTATGCTATTGGGAGAATGTACTTTGCAAATCCAAATGCCGGAGAACGCTTCTACCTTAAGCTTTTGCTACTCTACTGTTAGAGGACCAACATCATTTGAAGATCTTCATACGGTTGGACTTTGAGCATGACACGTTCAAAGCAGCATGCGTTGCGTGGACTTCTCGAATCCGACGACGAGTGGAGAGAATGTCTACAAGAGGCGTCGGTGATGAAGACCGGATACCAACTGCGCAGATTGTTCAGTGTAATCCTTTTGGAATGTTCCCCAACCAGTCCTGCAACACTATGGAATGAATTTTCTCGCATATTTGTGACGATCTGGCTCACATGATACGTTCCAAGTTTAACAACCATAGTCCAACTACTGAGGGAAATAGCCGATTATGGTTTGTTCCTAATTAACAAGTTGCTTTTTGAAGCGGGTAAGACTTTATCTAATTTCCCGGACATGCCACAACCAAAAAGATTGGGACCGGTGGGTGGGAAATCGACTTATTTGGGAGCGAGAGGAATTGCGATCACGAAGGTCTTGAACAAGAGGCAAATGCAAATTTGGAACGCCTGAATCTTTGAACAACTTCATGCCCACACCTAGATAACAGATTCAGTGCAAAACAATATGGGAAAGACTTTCTTCCTAAATGGTGCAGCGGGGACAGGAAAAACGTTCGTCTACAACACAATTGCTGCTACTTGCCGCAGTCAAGACCATATTATCATCAATGTTGCGTCGTCGGGGATAGCATCGCTGCTGCTGTCTGGTGGCAGGACCGCACACTCTACTTTTTGCCTCCCACTGGATATTATGGACAACACCTTCTGCGGGTTTTCAAAAAACTCCATACATGCTGAACTGTTCAAGGAAGTTAGCTTAATTATTTGGGATGAAGTCCCCATGCAGCACAGACACTGCGTCGAAGCCGTTGAAAGAACACTGAGGGATATCCGAGAAAATTCAAAGCCTTTCGGAGGAATTACTATGGTTCTAGGCGGAGATTTCAGGCAAACGTTGCCTATTGTACCAAAAGGCAGCCGAGAACAATTCGTCGAACATCGGTGAGAAGATCCCAATATGGACACACGCATACAAGTCTTGCACTTGGTACATAACATGAGATTGGAGATGTCGAGCCCTAATAATGCCAACCCAGATTACTTGATCAAGGTACTTTACAAATCAAAAACATCATAAAAATTAAAGATTAAAAAGGCATGTTACTGACTCAAACTCCTCTTAATTTTTTTTAGATTGGCACGAATCCTTTAGATATTGTTGAGTTGCCAATAGGGATACGAAACTGTGCTGACATAGGGGATCTTATTTCGTCAGTTTATCCCGATTTGAATGTGATTGGGACGGCAACACCAGTTTACTTGACTGAAAGAACCATCCTAGCTGCTCGAAATGACGATGTCAGCGTCGTTAACTGAGCGGCCTTGAATTTGTTCCCCGGGCAAGAGATTTCTTACTTAGCGGCAGATAAAGTTGTCGATGATATTACAAGCCCTCAAAACAACGGATCCACATACCCAAGCGAGTTTTTAAATTCCCTAGATCCCTTAAGCTTGCCACCGTTTAATCTCCAACTGAAAATAGGCTGCGCCCTATAATGTTGCTTTTAGGAATATTGCCCCAAGAGATGGGCTTTGCAATGGAACCCGTCTGATTGTATTACGCTGCGAAAGTAGAGTACTGGAAGCAATGATCATAACTGAAGCCAAGGCTGGAAATACTGTATTTATTCCAAGGATATCCCTAACGCCATCAACCACTGAAATGCCGTTTCAAATGTCGAGACGGCAATTTCCCGTTAGACTGGCCTTTGCAATGACAATCAACAAGTCTCAAGGGCAATCAGTCAAGTATGTCGGCATCAACTTAGAGACCCCAGCATTCAGTCATGGCCAGCTCTATGTCGCACTTTCTAGGTGCACGTCTTCAAAAAGAATTAATGTCCTACTACCACCCGATTCATCCAATTGCACCACCAACATTGTATACCCTGAAGTGCTTCTATAGCATCGTTAAAGGTAAGCCGGCTTATGTCTATGCATTTCTTACATTGCCTATTATTAGGTATACATAACTATACCCTCCTCTTGATTGTACTGTACATCTTGGCTTTTTTGGTCGTGGGTTTATAAGAGCACTTAGGCATTATCAGCACCTTAATAATGGCACTACTACTTTCTTAAAACAAATGTCTATAATCGATGACTGTATTGTGGCACATGAATCACTCATGGGCAGGTGAGTTAGATCAACTTTTGAACATGATCTTAGTATTATGGGTATTAAGCTGCATGCATTTATTGGCCGTCCTTCTGTTTTTCATCTTATTCACTAAGCACTACTCTGTGAAGCTGGACTGTAACTGAGCTGAAAATTTACTTATTGATTCTACAGGTTCAAATCACTCAAATGTCCAATTTCAAAAGAAACAGTTTACCTATTGAAAAGCTGCGGTATGGGACCTGCAGATCTCATGTGAGATAACCATACAGTATTTCTCTGAACCATATATAGTCAAAGTAATAGTTTGACATGATATATTATGAATAGCTTATACTTACATGATTTTCCACACATTACATGCATCGAGTTACACATCCTTTGTACTATGCTTTGCCAGTGTATGCTTGATGCTGCCTGCTTTGCAACAATGCTCAGATGCAAATTTTTAGTCAACCCTCTTATGGATCTCACCCTTGCAGATCTTGGGGCCTGTTAGTAGAGTTTGTAGATTGGTCAAATGCTAAATGTTATCTCTAAATTGTTAGGTGATGCTAAGACAAAGTACTACCTGTATGCAAAGGTTCAAGAATGATCTGATCTCTTTATTCAAACTGTCACGTATCATTCCATATATTTTCCATACATAAGCAGTTAGGTGTTGCTTGAACAATAGGGCTGGGTATTTTGCTTCAATTCTCGATTTATCGGATTTCCCTACCATGCCACTATAGCCACTTGAAATCCCCATGCTTGGCATTAGTGATTAACAGAGACCCTGAGTTCAGATTACTGTTAGGTCTCCTTCTTTGGTCTTTCTATACTATCAAAATGGAACTTTGCTTTTTTATTCTAGGTAAAATAAGCTTACTTGTGCCATTCTAGGGTGTTAGTTCTATTCGGGAGGAATGTTAACTGCAAATAAAATATGGTACGATTGGAGAATTGTTTTTATTTTGCCTTTTTACGAGAGTGTTAGTTCACGATTTCTAAAAATCTAAAGAACCACGACTTCCTCATGTTGAATGATTTCTTTAACCCCCTTTTTTTTTTTCATTTGTACCTTTCTTTTTTTCCATTTCTTTGTAACCGGGATCCTAATTCTCAAGTGGTGCGAGGCCGTTTAGGTTGGCTCAATATAGGTAGCGGTTTGGAAGCAACCAATTCTACTCCTATGCTACCATCCCAGTTCAACCTCAGATTTGCTAAATCACAGTAATGCCGACCAGCAAAGAAAACATGACATTCAATTAGCTTTCATCCTATTAATGTGATTGACTTTGAAAGGAAGTCTATGCAGTTCAACTGTTTTCTTTGCTTCTATGCTATCTTTGATCGTGGTTTAGGGCAATACTATTTCCAATCAGAATTTTTTACCGCTTTCAAGAAGTTATCTGATTTGGTCATCCTGGTCATATAATAAAACATTAGTTAACAAAATCCAAATAGCATGTCTTCACATATTACTTTATGATATATTAGGTAACAGGATCCACTAACAAATATATTAGGATCTGCTTCGTGTACAAGTAGTCCATTCTATATTTGAGCATAATAACTTACTATATACATTTTATTTCTTTACCCCATGGATGGTAGAATTACCAACTACAAATATGGACATACAAAATTCACTCCCTTGAAGAAATAATCTAAAGAAAAAATACTGACCCAACAAATACTTCAAATCTAGGTAACTTACTATATACTATACTTTTCTTTACATTGATAATCTTGGTAATTGATACCAAATGGGGTCAGCAAATAATTTTATTATTAATATATAGAAACTATACATATACGTAGGCTTGGTATTTATAGCATTAAAAAAGCACATTACTAAGCACCTCCTTTATAAAGACTTAGTGATTCTTCTGTACAATGTTATTCACAATCAACTCCTTCCACTCAAAGGTTTGTTATTTATTTACAATGAATATACTTAGTTAAATTATGCAGTCTTACCTCTCATTGACATATAATGCTGGGTTTTTAGAATGGATAATCTTTGCAAAGTACCCGGTGAATCCAGCGACAAATTTCTTGCTACACGCGAAGCAACACCTCCCAAGGGCTCCTGGGGTGGCCATGCAGCCTTAACAATGTACGACTACAATAACAAAGCACATCTAAAGCTCACTGTCAAGATTAGAAATAACAATGGAAATAAAGTCTCGATGAGAACCCATGTTTTGTGTTTTTTCCTAACAGTTCACAATGCATGGAGAGTATTGATTAACTAACCTTTGAAATTTAACAGCTTACAAAGAGCTTAATAAAGGTTTAAACGGAATATTATTATTCACCGTTACATGGGTTAATGTATGTTGATTGCCATTTTTATGTATTGACCATCATCCAATCAAACAAAAAAAATTAAAAAAAAAAAAAAAAAAAAAAAAAAAAATCCTAATGGGCTTCGATGTGGGCTTAACGCGTTGCCCTTTATCCTCTCCCTTAAACACCATTTCCGAACCGTTACTTAATTAAAATCGAAATCAACATAATAGATCGCTAAATTAACTCCATTTTTCAGGCCTGCCTCTTCGTCCACATTTTCTGCCCAATAAATTCATAAAGATAAAAGTAGTCGGTTACGAAGTAATGGATCAAGTAACGTTCCCGCTTTGTTCTCTCACCTATACTAGTATAAAACCCGCGAGTCTGCAACCTTTCTCCTCAACACTTTGAACAAAGCTACTTGGTGTAGACATCCTCCAGATAACTTAGTGTTTGGCACCATTTTTGTTACAACCTCCTAAACTTCAAGACGCCCTCAAGTTTTTTTAAGAGGTGAGCCATGGTTGTTTCACTATTCTCTCTCTTTACTAAACTTTTTGACTTTTTCCTTTATTTCCCTTCCCTTATTATTGTTCTTATGCTTGTGTAATAGAAAAACTCAATTGGTTTATTGTATAAATTTTGGGAATTCATGTCTTTGGTTTCCAATTTAAAGAAATAAAAACAACCTAACAACCGGAGCTTTTTGGCTCTGATCGTGTGTTTTCAAATTATTACTCTCTCCCTCTCTCTCAGTGGTGTGTTTTTAGATTGTATTCAACACTAAAAAAGAGATTCACAAAGCAGTCACCACGAATCCAAAAACTTTAAATTATGCTAACATTTCTATACTAAATTATTGTCTTCATTTGTACGCTAAAATTCCTTCCACATCCATTCTGATTGTTTTTTTTTGGCCTATTCAATTCTCCTGCTATTTCGTTTCTAAATCCCACAAAGGTTTAAACCAAATATTTGATTTTGTACATCCCTATCATCTGCATACTGCTTTTGTGTCATTGACAAGAAATTGATTATGATTGCGTTACTTGACCCTATCTATGCGCCGCCAACTGTCTTTCTGCGTACTGTTTTTGGTTTTTCTATGTTCTTTCTTTTTAGTTCTTTATTTCTTTTCTCTTTTTTTTACATCATACTATCTTCAATGCATTTAAGTTAATCACCCAGGCATCATTTTATCATCCCACGCATTGGTTTATGCTTTCAACTTATAATGGTACTGCAATATAAAATCCATATTAGAACCCTACAATAGCCAAGCGCCCCTACAGGCTTCTTTGCAATTGTATTGGGTTGTCTATGCAAAAGTGGTGCAAAACAATTTAGGGCTTAACCTTTTTCTATGTCTTCTTCAATTATAAACTAACAACTTTAATTCATTCTCCTTGTGGTTATGAACATGCATATTGTTTATCTTGCTTGGTTGCCCATTGGTAGTATTTTTCAATTCCATAGCACAACTAACAATTTTGCCTAATATGTAGGTCATGGAATCGGGTATGTCAGTTTACACCATTTCTTTCAAAACCATACTCCACCACATGCTCAAGCATTTCAACATGCGCAAAAGTTCCTACGGATGCACCCTACACGAAAATTTATATGAGGCATGGGTAGAAGTTGAAATCTCGAATAAAAAAAAGTAAGATATTCTTAGGAATACGTTCACATGACAAAAACATCGAACGGGGATGCTTTGCAAAGAAAGCAATTGCTTTTTACAAGAAGCCCATAGCTGCAAAATCGAAGACTTCAACTATAAGGACAAAAAAAAAAAAACTGTGGCGCTACCGACGAATAGAATTCGCTTTTGACAAACTACTTGAAGAACATCAAGCTATGCAGGCAAGTTATCAGCAGCTGATTGAAGAAAATAAAGTTCTGAAAGAGCGTCTCATAATGGAAAAGAATGAGCATGCTGAAAGTGAAGAGGAATATGATAGTCAATATGACCCATTTGAAGATGAGGATGTCAACCACCGTTCTTGACATTTTTTAACCCCTTTGGAGAACAAATAGTTCAATTTATCCATTTGTTATGCTTTCAATTTCAACTTTTTAATAAATATGAAGACAATCATCAAGATACCGAAGAAAGCTAAGGTAACGTATTATGAATTACGATTTACTACAGCATTATATTATTGTTTGGGTTCAGGATTTTTAGCTTGCTTAGTAGAGGACAGTTCAAACATTTTCATAACCCCTGTGCCCACTACTTGATCATCTATTTTAAGTGATTTTTTATTACTCTGTTTATGTAATACAGCTAAAAAAAAAGATAAAACTCTACGCTGACATAACAGCCACCTTGATTGTTTACTGTTCTTCTTTTTTGTCCTTTTTGAGTTCTGATAGATTTTGTTGTGTTACTTTTGTACCCGCTCAATGTGTGTTTGTGTTTTTGTTACCAACATTGGATGAAGAAATCATATTTTTTGCTTCCAGTTGAACTATCCGAAATACATTACACTGTTAGAAAATAAAATGAGAAATTTCGTGATATAATCCCTGTTTGTGTTTGTACTGTAAGTGACAAAACTTGCAGAATGTACACGATGAAAAAAATGATAATTGGACTCAAGGTTAATACTATGGACCTACTTTGTGGACTCTCTAATTTTCAATAAGTGCTTCCACCTCCACTATATCAACAAGCTCAATAGCAGTCTTTTCCAATGCTTAACATATAATGACCTCTTCATTCATATAAAGTTTGGTCTACTCGGTGCCATGAACTAATATTTGCTGTGTTTTTTACAGGCCAAAGTCGGATGGTTGTCATTAGGAAGGTCACAAAACTTCACGACTTGATGCACTTTGTTTAGCAAAACATCTTGGCTAAGATTATGTGGACATCGAGCTCATGGTATCTATCTATTTAATTGCCACTTAAAACACATATTGTCAATGGAATTGATTTAGATGGTCTTTGCACATTAGCATGCTTCTACAAACTATTTATATCATGAAAAGTAGCATATGTGATTATATTGCCGCTTCCTTCTCTCTTTTTCTGTTTGTGGGTGACCTTTCTTTCCCTGAATTAGCTGCGCCCTTAGTCCCTTTTAAAGTATTTTGTTTAGTACAACTCAGTAACACTGTTTCTTGCTTTACGAATTGTCTTTGTTTAGTATAACTCAGTACCACAATTTTTTGGTCTAACGTCGTTAATATTATAATTTGGTTTTGGCTACCTCCACCAATCCCACTCACGGCAAATAAGGGTGTATTCGGCTGTTATTTTGCCGTAAGATTAAGCCTTGGCTCACATCTCAGTTTTAAAGCTCAAAAAATGGGGAAGAAATAAAGCTGGAGAAAGGTTTACTGTCTATGTTGTGGTACCAATGTGGCCATAAGGGATACCAGAGAGTGGATATGTTCAGGCAATCTTAGACTCGCAACAAAAGAGCAATGGATATGATGTACAACAACACTATTCAGTCTATTAAGGCTAAGGGAATACAACCAAACCCAAAGGAATAATCATTGTCATTATCTCCGTTTTCGTCTCCTCAAATTTGGGCTAAGCAACACGTATCACAAAACTGTTGGAGCAATTGTAAAAGCAAGGTACATTTATGGTTTCTCTTGGTTATTATTATTACTTTTATTAATTTTTGGCAAAATCATGTCCTTGATGCTTCTTTTTTTCCAATGAATACTCATAGTCGATTATTTTAGTGGGAGTTGGGGATGGACCTTGGGATATGATGAAGGCATTTAACGACAATATTCCTGCTCGAGCTTTTCATAATTTCAAGGTAATTGCTAGCGGGCGACAATAACACCCCTTACTCTGTTTGATTGTACTGCACGTCACATATTTTATGATCACAACCTTATATTTCTCTCTTTCAGTTTGTGATTTTTACTGAAATTATGTCAAAGAATATGCCTATATACAGAAAAAACACGGAGTTTGCTCTTGCAGCTTTGATGGAATTTCGGCACAGTATAAAGCGACAGTGAACTTTAATATATTGGGGTAACAAGAGACGTCTTTCCTTTAAAGGTTTTGCTTTTAACCGTCTGATTTTTTTAAGCATATTCCACATAAACATAACAACGATGCACTTACTCTAGAGGCATTTTTTAAAGCAGTTCTAGGAATGGGAAATTAGTAGAAAGGGTGCCTCTTTCACCACCGCTTTACAATGCTGCTTCATTTAGCACAAAGAAACCGTCCTGGTCCAGCAGTTTCCAGCATAGTGTGCCACCATATAATCCCAAGCAACCTCTAGAGGGACAGCTCCACCTGAAAGTTCAACATTCGATAACAAGGTCAAACTTTCATGTTGCCATCTTATCTCTTCTAACTTCTACAATGATTTAAGGACCTGTCATTGTAGGTTAACTTATTAATTTCGTTTGATACATTTTAGATGCAACATATTTTCCCACACTTTGTGCACCAAACTATTGTTTATATATATATATATATATATATATATATATATATATATATATATATATATATATATATATATATATATATATAAGAGCCTACAACCTACTTCTTAGCTATCATTAAGGGACTTTTCAATGATTAAGTCTTAAGAAAAAACAATGTAGGTCTTTTATTTAGCCTTTTGTTATTCTTGTGTATGCGTTTTATTTATAAAAATCAAAGCATTTTTCTGATAAGCTAGGAAGAACTAATAGGCTATTTTGCCCTTTTGATAAATCAATTAGGGGGAACCAGGAGCAATCAAATCTTGGAAGAAGTTATTAAGGTCTCGTGAATCTTTCTTATGGATGTCCACCGGTATGCCCCATTTGTCTTACCAGCACAAAGGATATGGCTTCTAGCTGCGGATATCATGTAAAATCTCAAACCCCTAGGTGCTATTTTTTTTCCTTTTTTCCTTATATTGGTTCTTAGCCATTTATGCTCCTTGCTTTTTATGGTTGATTGACCGCTGAAGGTTTATATTGACATATAATCAGCCACTTTCGATTATGACCTCTGATTATCATGAAAATATAGTGTTGAAAATTAGTCCCACGGCTTTATTAAAATATTTACAGGATCTATATATCTGCCAATTTGTGAGTTTCAGCCTTGATGATCTCAATGCTCTCAGCAATTCTTTGGGACTCAGCCCACTCCTTCAATGTAAATTTTCCCCAACTTATGCATTGTCGGCTTCATTCTGGAACATCGAAAGGTATATCATTGATGCAAGTGTTCCTCTGGTAAATTCATCTCTTCTTGATATAGTTGCTTTTATTCAATCTTTGAAGTTTTGCGTACATAAATATGTCTCTTCTAGAAGCTTGATCAAGCTCCAATAACATTCTTAAAGAACGAGGCACAGTATAGCCGTACATATAAGTTTATCTATTATTTACGCATGAATGCTATTACTGGTAGTGTTTCCTCACTCCTAAACATTCCCAACACAGTTGTTCATTCGCCAGTCATGCTCAGACAAAGAATTCCTGTGGGAGAACTCCATCTTCTCCCTGGTATGTATTCTTCAACGACTGCTTTTGGATTTCATTTAGGGTTCTAAGAATATACCTAAAGTTGCTAATCACTCAAATATACTCAGTTTACTTTCTCCAACATATTGCTCACTTATATAGCCCTACAATGTTTTGTTTCATTCTAATACATATATACTTTTATTTTCACACATTTGACTTCGATATGAAATAAAACAAAAATCATTATTATCCACTTGGTGTCAATAATTCTTTCTTTTTCCCTGAAATTGTGGTACATGGTGAGTATAATTGCGCACTTCCATGTTCTTATTTATTATTAGTTATTAGGGTGTAATGGTGTATCAACAGTTCAAGAGCATGTACTAGACAAGCCAAATGTAGACAATTATGATTATCAAGAATCTAAGTCTCAATCTTGATTTGAAGAACAGGGATACTAAGTGGACATGTGCCTCACATGGATGTAAGATCAGAGAGAAGAGATCAGCTTTTTGGTGCATGCTGATTTATCCAAAATAGGAATATGATCCGAGAATCACTTGAAAATATTCATTTGTTTTTGGTAAAGGGAATATGGTCATTGCTCACATGGACTTTGGTTACGTGAAAAAGCCTAGGCACTTCCTTTTGGGTAAACTCCAATGTTATTTTTGTCCACATTTCTAACCTCTCATCATCCTTTTTAAGCTTCTCTGTTGATCTTCTATCCTTCTTGAGAAAGATCAGTATTCAGTAACATGGTATTTCATCTTGGAGTCAACCAATGAAGAGTGGATAATAGGAAATGGGATTGGCAGAGAAGTGCATCGTGTACGCAATGAGAAGTCGAACAATGGTATCCATGATCCATGACCTTTGTAACATAAGTATCATACTACAAGATTGTCAAACTTGTGTTTTTTGTGGATGTGTGTGATTTTTTTTTTTGGGCTTTGGGAATTTAATTGAGCCCTTTTAATAATAGAGATAATTATAGCTGCAAGGACACGTGAGACCCATTTAGGTATAGTAAGGGGATAAATTTTGAACAATGCAGCTTGCAAGCTGAAGTTAAAGGACTACAAATAGGCAGAGAAGGTTTGCACAAAGGTAACTGAAGACCAACTTATACCTACAACTCAATCACATCAAAGCAAGGGGCCGAGGATTAATGTTCCGTTAATAATATTGTAGGTACTAGAACTTGCGAGTACGAATGTCAAGGCACTCTATAGACGAGCCCAAGCTTACATCCAACTGGCTGATTTGGACCTGGCTGAGATTGATATTAAGAAGGCATTGGAAATTGAACCCAACAACAGGTATGCATTATGCCTTTTTCAACGTAACGTACCACCTAATTCATTGATGTCCAATGTCTATTGACTGAATGTATGTTGGGGTTTAATCTTTATTGAAACAGGGCCGTAAAGCTTGAGTATAAAGTCTCCAAGGAAAAAAAATTAAGGAGTACAAAAAGAAGGACGCTCAGTTTTGTGGCAACTTATTTGCCAAGATGAGCAGATTATAAACACTTGATACTGATGTCAGTTGCTGATCTTCAATGAAAAATTGTGACGGCTACTTTTCTTTGGTTTAAGTTGCTTGTTTTACTCACAAATGTTATCTATCCGCTAAAGCGGCATATAGGCAGAGAGCTCAAGCGTTGGCGATTAGGTGTGATGGACAACGTGTTCGATTCAATGGATGCCTTCGTTTGACGCCTTAGTAGTTAGAGTCGAAATATTTCTTAATCTTTGCGGTTGGTAGGGTTGCACTCACGGAGTTTAGAGTCTTTGTAAAACTCTTCCGATTATTGATAAAAGGATATTTATGTCACATATTCCCGATTATTGATGAAAAGGATATCTTCTCATTCGTATTTCCTATAAGTCTTCCTCCAAATGAATTTACGCTCTATAAATGGCAATGAAGCCAAATGATGTCGTCAGGGGGCTTTGCTTGGAGCTTGCGGATTTACTCGAAAACGAAATGGCAAAGCGAAAGTGGAGCCGGAGGTTGGTATGGTCAATTCTCGAGAATGGTGCAAGCGATGATGCATACTATGTGGTGTTGTCAAATATATATCTTTGCCTCGGATCGATGGGAGAAGGCGAGAAAGATGAGGATGGTGATGGCAGAGAATGGGATTCAAAAGGAAGTCGGTTGTAGTTCAATTGCTCTTTGCGAATGAATTTATAGGACCCCATGTTAGTCTCCGTGGGCCCTAGACTACATCCATACCGTATTGGATTTTGCTATGTACTATGGGACATGAGAGGCGACTCGGTTCCTTTCAATCATCTACAAAGTGCCATATATTAGTCGGGCTCCCGGTAGTCCATGAAAATGTCGTTAAGTTCTTAAAGTCTCTCTCGAAGTCGTCTTTTAATGTTGATGTTGTCTTTGGTCTTTTATCGGTCCGACAATCATAGGAAATCTGGAAAGTGACCGAAAGTGACATACACACATGTGCCAAGCATTTGGCGACTATAAGATTAAAAGGTATGGATCTATCTTTGTAGATAGCAGAAGTACAACATAACAATTATTTACTTATTGTAATTTGTCAATGGAAACCCATTTATCTTAGATTTGGGCTAGAGTTCGTCTACCACGAGGATATCCCTATAGGGACGCCAGCCGAGACCGTTGGATCCGAGATCTAACGGTCCGAAAATAAAAAACAAACCCATATTCTCTCTCTTCCTTTTTGTTTTGATTTTCGGACCGTTGATCGAACACTCATCCTATATAGGGATATCCTCGCGGTAGCCCAAATCTTTGGGCTACCACGAGGATATCCCTATAGGGATGAGTGTTTCAAGACGAACTCTCTCTTATCTTAATGTGTTATTATTGAATATGAATAACTGATGAGGGGAACAAACAAAATTGGAATAAGAGCCTTTGTACTAACTGATGATGAAAATTTATGATTTTAGATAAACATTAACATTGCCACACCATATTTCACATGGCATTGCAATCAGGTGACAGAAACAGGTTTAACATGAGTTTTATTCAGGCATTGGTATTGTGTGAATAACTAACTATATGTAAGCGATTCATTCATGTAACTGAAATGTTAGTGGTTTACGCTCAGTTGCGATTGAGATTGATTAAGTCAATTATGTTTTCAAATAATACATAATAAGCAAATGCATTCAATATAATTAATGCCGAATAACAAACCGTGCCGTACGTCACGGGTTATACCTAATAATTTAATATAACGGCACCCGTTCGTAGGACGAGTTTGAAAGCTAGTAAAAATATATGAACGAAACAAATCAAGCAATTATCGAGATATTGATCGGGCTTAGGTTCGGAGGATTTTCCCACATCCCAACCTGAATTAAAGTCGGGGTGGTTTTACTTTCCAACCCAAGCCCAACCCAATAAAAACTTATTGCAGCCCAAACTTGTTAGTATTCGGGTTTTAACTAGCCGGTCATGGTTTAACCCGAACCAAGTTGCACCCTTGCTTTTTGACTGTTGATTAGAGCTCGATCCAATCTTATAGCCCAAAATAATCTTTATTTAAACTTTGGCCCAAGTCTTGCATGGGCCTAAATGTACGTTGACCTGCTCAGTTCCAGCTGTGATTGTTATATCGAAGATTCCTCGAAATCTTCCCGACACGTGCGCATTTTGTATTTTATTTTCGCAGTTGGAATTGGCGCGAAATAGGCTCATATATAGAGTTTAGAGAAGTGGCATGCCATGCCTATAAGTGGCTATAAGTGGCTTTACATGCATCCGAACATTTGTCTACAACTTTATGCTTATTCACCTACAAAATTAATACGAAGTACCTAAATTACCCTTCTGTTTTTTATGCACTAACCTATTTCGGCTGTAATCAATTCACCAACAAATTTATGCACTAACCTATTTAGCTATAATCAATTCACCAACAAATTGATTGAAAATGATGGAAACTTTATATGGAAAGAAATGATTTCCACATTAAAAGGAATAAAGTTGTTGGGTCCTTCTGGCAATATTAATTAATAATATAATATGATTTGGCACACCACAACTACATTCACGAATTGATTTCTAATGTTATATACAAGTAGATTCGTGTAATATAGACTAAAACACTATAAAGGGCAATGCACTATTTGAAGTTTACCAATTAAAATAATGTATTATTTTTTAGACTAATTTATGTAATGTACTATTTTAATTTGAGCAATTGACATAACGACTGTAATTCATGTCAAATTAGATTGCCGGAGTGATGACATGTCAAGTGAAAAAAACCCTTAAATTGAAATTGACAGGAAATTTAAGATCACTTCAACATCAATTGAAGTAAGTTTTCATATTTTCATTGTATTAAAATTTTATTTTACCTCTCTTTACAATTTTGTGTTTTAATTTAGAGTTTTTTTAATTTAAAGTTTTTTTTTCACCTGGCACGTTATCACTCCGACAAATCTAATTTGGCTTGAATTACAGTCGTTATGTCAATTGCTCAAATTGAAATAGTACATTGCATAAATTAGTCAAAAAAAAATAGTACATTTGCTTTTTTTAGTGTTTTAGTCTTGTAATATACTGGCTAACATCTCTGATGATGCAGATGAGTTTGTGATTGAAAGTTTAAGTAAATATCGAAACCGGGGCTCAAAATATCGTTGATATCTCCGAATATCTGAAAATTGGTACACCGTACATTTTTCGCCATATTGAACCCTTTTTTTTCGAGTATATCGAAAAAAAGTTTATATCGTATAATTTTTCGAGATAATCGATATATTTTGAGTTGTTAATAATTTAATATTGTTTCTTCCTATATATCGGGATATATATCTGGAGATCTATACAGATATCCGATGAAACTTTGCAGAAAAAAGTTATCCGATATATCCAATATATCCGATATATCTCGGTTTTTGGGTACACCGATATATTAACCGATATCGAAATTTTGGGCCTTGATCGAAACCCAAGTGTTGGGAGTAACGTTTCTGACTCTGAGCGTGATGTGATTATTAGTAGTAATGAACTAATAAAACCAAATCAAATCAGATGTTTATTAGTGATAAAAAAGCATTAGCTTACAACAACATAAGTTTTAGAGTTGAAAGGCCACGTTTTGAACAACGTCATACCAACCAAAACTTTAACACCACTTGGTTTTCTTTCTAAATTATGTCTTTTATTTTATTTTTTATTTTTTCGCTAACATGTATTTTTCTTTTCTAAATAAAACATCACAAATTTAAAACCAACATATATTGATAGCTACCAATACTAAATATTAAACGCCATAGGGATCGTGCAGGTGCCATCAATATTGGTATTGAGATATTAGAGCTTCTAGAATTGTACTGAATCGAAATCCTGATATTTCCAACTGAATCCACATTTTTTTTTCCAGATTAATCAGTATTGATACTCAAATTAAAAGGGTAGCTAAATATCTTGGTGGCCAACAAATTTCGTTTAGCTAAGTGGCAGTCATCAAAAGACACAAACAAACACGTGCTTAGATTCTGGCACCTTCCTTTCTGCTATACCGCCAATATATGTAAACTGGACTCCTGAACACCAGATCTCACAGTGTAGAGTCCACGGAAATAGAAATACAGAAAAATAGAGAGGGAGTTGAAGATCGGTTGCGATACATAACCAGAAAAAATAAGAACACATTTTTGTATCGTTTCAGATTCTTCACATTACTCATTAAGTCATTATATTCCAGTCTCTCACCCAATTTTCCCGTTCATTATTTTTATTTCTAGAAGTTGTTCCAAGCAC
Source organism: Coptis chinensis (assembly GCF_015680905.1). Lineage (NCBI taxonomy): Eukaryota > Viridiplantae > Streptophyta > Magnoliopsida > Ranunculales > Ranunculaceae > Coptis > Coptis chinensis. Next base: position 115,327,809 of record NC_141458.1, on the reverse strand, counting down.
ACCAAACTATCACATTTGCATCTACATCTATATATCTGCTCCACTGAAGAGATCTGATTACATCAACGGCGAAGCCATTTTGAAATTTAGGTATATCTATTAAGCAATTTTCCTGAAAATCTTCATTTTTCTCTCCATCTATATTTTGAATCATGCAAATTTTCCCTTGCATGAACATGCGGGTGAAACTTCAATACTGCCCCTCCTTTTTTCTATAAGCAGAGTGACCAATGCTATGTTTCTCTAAGGACATTTTCAGTCAAACTAATCCAATCACGATTGTTTCCTGAATCCTGATCAGAGAGCAAGGCAAATAAGGACGTGGCATTCATGCAACTCACGCTCACCTAACTTAGCAGTGAAGTGAGGAGTTCTTGTTCTTTTCAAAACCTTTTTTCCCGTGAAAGAATATATTAGAGAATATATTCTATTTTGAAATAAAAAATAATTTAATCAGTCGTACTTATAAAAGTAAATTTATAAGAACTAGAAATAAAACAAATTTTCAGGCTAAGAACGTTGAACACCGTGAAAGCCTAAGGGAATAGTACCTAAGAGGGATCAATGATTTTGTACTTTTATTACCTTAAATATTTAATTATTTAAATTTGACTTGTATTGTGTTTGGGGTTTTGTGTGTTATGTAGTGAACACGGAGAGATCTTCAAGGTGGTGGACGTGGTGAGAGAGAGGGTCTTGTTTTGAAATGATCAACGAACTCTTCGATATGAACATCGATCTGCTTGGTTTCTAGGTATGCGACACAACACATGCTCATTGGCAACACTCGCACGTACATTTTAGCACGCAAGTAACTCCTTGAAGCATGTATGTACAATTCTATCCTTATGCTTAAAGGGAATTTACAAGGTTTCAAAATTAATTTAAGCTGTAGATTTTGGTTGAGACTGTTTAATGGACGCTAGCTTCGGTTTTTTCTAGACAAAACTAGGGGTGTCTCTTTTTGCCGAATTTCCGATTTTTCTTGGTTTGGCTTTGGGTGTAAGGGCGATGATTTTCGATTTCGAAAATTCGAAAAAATTGGATCGGTTTGGATATAATTCTTCCGATCCGATCCGAAATTGTTTTTAAAATATATACAATCCAACTCTTCTCTCGACCGTTCATTCATTTTAGTTTTTTCTTCCAAAAACAAAACAAAACATAACAAAACGTATTTTTTACCACGGGATGGCGTTTTGCGGACCACTCTATCAAGTCATTACAATCTGCACGTAACAACAATGATATGAAAAAATGTTATTGAATGACTTCCGGATTACAAAAGCCAAATTCCGATAGATAGAATATTATGTAAAGCTACTTAGAGTAATCCATTATTTATCTCAGACACTTCACGCTTTTATTTCCACACACGAAAAAGATTTAAACATTACAAATACTATACAAAACATCAACTTGTTTGAGTGAAAATGGGTTTTCTTTGTTTGTTGTGGACGTGGTTTTCTCTCCTCTACATGAACGTTTATTCCAAAAAATAATTGAAAGTAAAGAGATCTTTGAAAATTTACCAAAATTCGAAAAATTGAGTTATTCGAAATTTCGAAAGTTCGAAATTGAAATTATTTTGAATCCGAAAAAAATTGATCGGATTTGGCTAGCATATTAGGTTCCGAAATTTTTTTGGAAAAATTCCGAAGGAGGTTAATCCGATCCGATCCGAAGTCACCCTAGACAAAACATAACCGTTTGTTTGGCCCACGGGATTAGACGAAGAAAAAATGTCACTTTTCCTGTTTTTTGTCATTTCCTGGTAAATTTGATGTAACGTTTTTCCAATTAGACAGAACCATCTCTGCTAAAAACATGAAAGTGAATGTATGGTCCTTTTCTAAACACTACACCAAGAGTTGAAATCTAGGATCTGATTCCCAAAAAATGGGCGATATACACCAATTGATGTTTTTGGCAATATGCAATTGGAGTTTCACGTTATTTGACACAGCGTAACACAACGCAATAGCAAATTCTGTTCATATTACTCGTTGCTATAAAAAAAATTGATTGTAGATGCCTCATACATTCATCCCATACAGAAAACATATATTCGATGATGATCCTGCCCCTTTGTGCAAGTTACTATTTTCACACTTTGGAGCTAACACTGATCTAAAACACTCGTGGAACAACAATTGACATATTGCATGCCTTCAAATTATGTTTGCCACCCAACATAAAGTTTACTACAATACTGACCTAGGCCCACTCGGAGACTCCCTTATTATTTGGTACAGTATTTTTATGGCATACCGACTAGTCCACCACCCACCGAAAAATCAGCTTCAAGCTTTGAAATAATTACATCTTCAATTCATAAAATCATAAGTCTGGACACTTTTTATTTATTATTTATAATTGTTCGTATTTAATTTTAAGTTTTTATTATTTTATTTGTTTTTTGAGATGTCAAATTGTTCCTGTGACTAGTTCCATAGTACGGTTCAAAGTGGTTAAAACTTAAAATTAGGATGTGACCAAGTCTATTTACTGGAATTAGTTTTGATCCCAAAAGCATCTCACAGTTTAATGGCATTTTGGTGGTTTCAGATTTTATTTAGCCTATTTATTTCTATAGGATTCCTCCACCTTGTATATATAGTTTCAACTTTCAAGAACTCCGCCATCAAATCAGAAGCCACAATGAGAAACATAGAGAGAGTCTTCACTGACACGGTTGGTTGTTTTACAGGCCTATTTGCATTGGAAAGAACACGAAGGAAAAGAGAGAGCTAGGCAGAGATATATAGAAAATAAGTGAGAAGAAATTTTGTATTAGATCATAACCATGGCATGCAGTTCAGTGAGCATCTCTAGTGCTACAATGGGAAAAGACATCTTCAAAGAACACAAAAATCTACGTCGATCACAATCAAACAAAGATCTATATAATGGAGGTAGTATGCGAAGATCTCACTCTGACCCCCAGCTACGCCGTGCACTTAGTTCCGTACAAGCAACATCGGCTGAACCAAGACTGAAGCATAGTCATTCAGATAAGTTATTTCAATTCCCAAGCACTCTTTCGGCTTCTGCGCCCTCAAATCCTTTTCTTTTCAATCCTGAGACTGATAAGGAGATGACTAGCTTTATTGACCATTCGGACGAAAGCGAATTTGAGGAAGAGGAGACAACAGAACTGGAGAAGAGAACTAATTGGATGGAAAGGCTTTTGGAACTTCGCGGTACTTGGAGGAATAGAAAACCGAAAGATCAACAACATGAAGAAGATGAAAGCTCAGAAGGCGATGAAGAAGAAGGAGGTTGTGAGGTGGAATATGAAGTTGAGGAGGAGGAGATATATGATAGAGAAAAGTTTTCTAAGTTGTTGGTCCCAGTCCCTTGGTCCGGTACTAAGCTTTTCTCTCAACTGGCTTTCCTCTGCAACCTGGCATACGTGATTCCACAAATTAAGGTAATTTCTTCTCTCTTGTTTATTAACATCATTGACAAAAGCATATAACTAATTCAATTTAAGGTGGTACTCAAATTGATTTGAGTGTTTCGTTTGATATATATGAGCCCTTTTACAATAGTATAGGTCTTTTAGGCATATTAACCTGATCTATGTGGGCATTAAGAAATACAATGGAGGATACATTTTATTTGATGAGTTCTGCATTTTATGCCCACTTCAAAAACTGGTGTTAACTCAAGACTTGGTCCTTTCTGAACATTGTTTGAATGTCGAAAATACATAAACCTTGGGAATTTTTAGAAAAATGAAGATTATAAACACCAACTTTCTCGAAACTCAGGAAATTTTGGTCAACAAAATCATTAATACAAATTGAATTATTTCGGTCCTGAACTTTTGGTAAAATGGTTGTGTGCTTTTAAAATGAACTCTGTTTTCTTTTTGACAATTACGTGTAGATTAAATTCTGTCAATTATATTTTTGAAATATTTCAACCAAAAAGTGATGCTAGGCAAACTTTCCACCTGCAAAAAAAAAGGAGCTGGCAATATGTTTTATTAAGTGCAAAGACTGGAGTAACTTGAACATCCTTATGTTTCCATTCTTGTTTATAGGCTGAAGACTTGCGAAAGTATTACGATCTTCATTTTGTGACGTCTTCCTTGGAAAAAAAAGCTGAGGCTGCAATAAAGTTTCAATTGGAACACGACTCAACTTGTGCGCCCATATCCTCCTCCTGGATGGAACCCAATTTAGAGAATTCCAAGCCTAAGATTCTCATTCGACCATCAGTAGCATATGATATTGCTTCAACTGCTGCATCGTATCTCCATTCTCGTGCAAAGGATCTTCTCGCATTGGGTAACAAGGATGACCCTGAAGAAGACTCCCAAGCGGAACCACCACAGGAAAATAACATTGGAGAGAACACTATGAAAAAGGATAGCAGCTCTGTAAACAGGAGGCGCTATGCGTATCCTTCTCGGATGTACAATTCTGAGATAGCAGCTTATGTTGCAGCCTCAGCAATGACAGCTGTTGTTGCTGCGGAGGAGGCTGCGAAACAAGAAGCTGCAAAAGAGCTTCGATCCCTTCACTCATCACCATGTGACTGGTTCGTATGTGATGATCCAAGCACGTATACTCGTTGCTTTGTTATTCAGGTACATAGTCTACTTCCATGATTATTACACTGTTCACTAATGAAAATTTGGGCTTCACCAGCAAACTAACTTGAATTGACTGCCCACTTTGATGGCAGGGCTCAGATTCCTCATCATCTTGGCAGGCAAACCTCTTCTTTGAACCTGCCAAATTTGAGGTACTAATTAGCGTAACCTTTCATCCTGTAGCCTAGATTTGGTCGTGGGACTGTAGAAAGGAACATGCTCTTCCTCCAAAACACACATGAAAATGGCCAAACCAAATGTCTTTTTAGCTGGTGTGGTCTGTGTTTTGAAGGTGGTGTATATAATATTTCTGGGTGATATGAGTCCTGGGATCAATTATGTTGTCTTGTTATTTTAGGTTGCATTCACGTGGTTTTAGTAGAGGCTTGCTCATACATATGATATAGTATTTTCAACTTATTTAATTTGTAGGATCTTTTTTAGATCATATTCTACTAGTGGACACCAACAATTTAAGGAGCAGTGGTGTAGAAATCGGTAAAAATAACTCGCGAGTTAACTCAAACCTCATATAAATCGAGTTGACTCATTGGCAAAATCGGAAATTGTCAAACCCGCATTAAATCACATGTGAATTGTCTAAAAATTGCAAATCGCAAGTTAAATCTTAAATCTTTCAGTTTATATACAAAAAATTTATTTGGAACTTCAACAAAAAAAATAAAGAGAATAAAATCCAAACAAAGAATAAGAGATGCAAGAGATCTAATTTGTCGTTATTGGTTATGTAAATTTGTAAACCTTATGCAATGATTGATGGAGTCATGTAGTTTAGTATGTTCTTGGATTTAAATTTGGATTTGGAATCATTTTGTGTTATTTACTTAAGTAAATTTGGAAATCATTGAAAAATTCACATAAACTTCATTCATGTATAGGTTTCTAATCATACATATATTGTTTGAAGTCTAAAATACTTTGGGAAAAAAATCTTACGATTTACAGTTTAAGATTTAATTTGACTCTTAACCTCTACGGTTTAAGATACGAGTTACGATTTTACAACATTATTAAGGAGTTTGTTGATTATGTTGTAGGGAACAGATGTTTTGGTTCACAGAGGTATCTACGAAGCTGCTAAGGGGATATATGAGCAATTTCTGCCAGAAATTCTAAATCATTTGAAAAAATATGGAGAGCGAGCAAAACTTCGTTTTACCGGGCATTCCTTAGGCGGGAGTCTCTCCCTTTTAGTCAACTTGATGCTCTTGTCGAGGGGGATTGTGAAACCCTCTACTCTACTACCAGTGGTAACATTTGGATCACCTTTTGTATTCTGTGGAGGGCGTTGTATTCTTGATATGTTGGGATTGGATGAAAGTCACATCCAATGCGTAATGATGCACAGAGATATTGTCCCAAGAGCCTTCGCTTGCAACTATCCCAATCAAATAGCACGAATACTCAAGGGTCTGAATGGTTCATTTCGATCCCATCCTTGCCTTAATAGAAATGTAAGTATGTTCTTGACCATTTACAGATTTACTACAAGAATTGCAGTTGTTAGTTAAGTATTTAATCATGATTGAATTTCTAGTTTCCTTCCATTCCTTTTTATTAAGGGGAAAAGTGGAAAACGATGGAGTGTTTCTTTTGCTCACTTTGTAAATCATGTTAATTTGTGCAGAAAATGTTGTATACGCCACTAGGACAGTTGTTCATTCTACAGCCAGATGAGAAGTCATCTCCACATCACCCTTTACTCCCTATTGGAAGTGCCCTTTATGAGCTGGACAAGTCCCAATCTAGCTGTTACGCAGGGGTAGCAAGTGCTCTTAGGGCCTTTTTCAATTCACCTCACCCACTAGAGACTCTAAGTGATCCAACCGCTTATGGTTCAGAAGGAACAATCCTAAGAGATCATGATTCAAGTAACTACTTGAAGGCTGTGAACGGCATCTTAAGAGAACACACGAAATCTGTAGTACGAAGAACGAGGAGAGAAAGGTTGGATCATTTGTGGCCACTTTTGACTGCAACACAATCTCCTCACACATGGAGCCATGAACAGAACTTGGAGAACTTCAAGTTAGCAACAATGGAACTAGTCAGCGGTGTGTAAATTACTACGTATAATCTCTTCTGTAAATCTCAGTATCCATAAAGCCCCGAAGAGGCTAATGTTGGGACACAGAGTTTGAGGTCTGGTAATTTTCCACACCCAGCTATGTAAATAAAAAAAAAATGTAGTCCCAAGACCTTTGTTAATTTTGTCTGTTTTTATTGGTGATAATCCATCAAAATCCAAGATACGTACACTAACCTTGTCAATGAATTGCGCATAACACCTTCGATGATCTTCTGAATACCCCGACGGAATATTTATCTTTATATTAACCCAAACAAATTTATTTTCTGTGCATTTTTTTCATCTCTCCTATTGGGAAAAATAATTCGATCGAAAAGATATCAATCATTCAATCTTAAGCAACCGATAAAAGGCTTTTATGGACTTTGACGTGGGCTGGACCCAGGATTTAGTAAATTTTGTGTCAAACTAGTCAATGAATAGACTTATTAAAGGCTTGCACGTGCATCTGGGTGTTTCGTATCGCATAATGCCACGTATCCCTTCGGATTAATGCGTAATTAAGATTGTCAAATTAAGACCTGAATAGTTTTGTCAGACGAGATACAGAAGATGAATACACAACCGAGAACACTGACTCAATCACTAAATTTAGAAAGATTCCACTCCGACTACTTTAAGCAACCATTCCAACTAAAATAATAAGACCCATAGATTTAAGTGCAGTTAAAATTGGTTTTCGAAATTAATCGGTCGAAGAGCGATATGTGATATGTGATTAATCGGTTATTGGAGGTATATATTTTACGTTTTCAAAATATATAATAATATAATCATATCAAATATTTCTAAACAGTGATTCGAAATATAATAAAAAATATCAAATTCTCATAATCATAATTTTGGAATATTACATATATGTCAAACATAAAAATTATATTAAATATTTAAAAGAATAAGGAGATTGAGAAGCGATAATATTTATTAGAGAGATAATACAACAATTTGTATATTTAATTTTCATTAAAAGAGAAAAATAAGTAAATTTTTGGCTTTGTATATTGATTTGGTTATATTATTATTAATACAGTTAATTTTACATATTTTTTGAGATGGAGAATCGATATTTTAAATAATTTTTTTTTCGGTTTAATGAGAAATTGGTCATCAAAATCGGTTAAGTGAAAAAAATTAAAAAATCAGTAAAAACTAATCAGTTTACAAAAAATACGCGATTAATCGGCCCGGCGGAGATATTAGCACAGCCAAAGAACAAACCCAAATGTTAAAAAACAAAAAACAAATCAGAACCCAGGTAATTCCCACCCCTCTTTAAAAAGCCCATTTTCTCCCCATCTCTGTTTTCTCTTTTTCGTTTTTTCTTCCGTTGGTTTTTATTTGCCCTCTCTCTCTCAACAACATAATAAATTATTATAATAATAATAAAAAATCTGAACCCTAATTTTCCAACCCGATCCATAAAACCAGTTTATCTCTCAATCGAATTTATCAACCTCTCCTTTTTTTTCTCTCTCTCTCTCTAGGGTTTCCTTTATCTCAATCAAACTTTCTTTTCATTTGTTAGATTAATTAAAATTCGTCGACATTGATTTAATTCCACCTTCATCTGCAGTTGTACAAATGTTGCGTGTAAATTTGTAAAAAAAAAATTGTGTGTAAATTAGAACGGGTTAGTATTTTTTTTGGTGGTGGTATGGAAGATCACGAGGGTAACTTATTTATGCCGAATGGATTAATAGATAATAATGAAGAAGAAGAAGAAGAGGAGGAGGAGGAAGGTGGTTATCATCATATGACTGGTGGAGGAGTTGTTGATAGAAACAGATGGTGTATTGCTGAAGAGAGAACTGAAGAGCTCATTTGTCGTATTCAGCCAAACCAGCCTTCTGAACAACTTAGGAATGCTGTTGCTGATTACGTCCAACGCCTTATCACTAAATGCTTCTCTTGTCAGGTATACTATAGCTTTACTTAATCAATACAATATTCGTTTATAGTTTTCGATTCTTACATCTTTATTTGCAGGTTTTTACCTTTGGATCTGTGCCTTTGAAAACCTACTTACCAGATGGGGACATTGATCTGACAACTTTTAGCGACAATCAGAGTTTAAAGGACACATGGGCTAATGATGTTCGCATTATGCTTGAGAATGAAGAGAAGAGTGAGACTGCTGAATTTCATGTGAAAGAGGTTCAGTACATTCAGGCAGAAGTATGTATTATTTTTTTGTCGTTCCCCAATAGTTATATTCAGCTGTATTCTTTGCAGACATTGTGTTTCTAGAAGCCTGGAGCTTTTGTTATACAATTATAACTTCTCACATGTGACGAAACTGAGCTGGACACAGTTTGGAAGATAATATAATTAGCAGTTGTTATTGGATATGGAGCGATTGTTTGTGTTTTTTCAAATAGTTGTTGTCTGTAGTCCTTTCAGTATTATGTTTTTGGGGTTTTCTTTTTTCATTTGGCTTTTGTAGTCTGGTCTTGAGGTAACTGCTACTGTATCTATATCAAAATAAAGATATTTTACTTATTAATAAAAAATCTCTATGGGTACGAAACCAAGAAAGTACTATTTGTGTGGGAGTACTAGAGAACACACACAAAAGGAGCATCAGATGTTGATGAAAATATCAAAGCTTTGAAGTTTACAAGTGGTTTGATTTTATGTGAAGTTGGTCTCAATGATAGAGAGATCACCCTCAGAGGAGTCACTGAGTTTTACTGGAGGTCGAATCACTATCCTCTTACCCCCTCCCTCCACATGTAGCACTGGGCTTGCCATACTGTATTACTTTATTTGTTCTGTTTGGTTTATCTAAAAGTAGAGTTGGTTTACTATTCAGGAGATAATTGTGAATTTTTACGCATTGCCTTACTTTTGGATGTAATTACTCTACGATAAGATATACATAAGTAGGTCTCTACTAACTTTTTCTCTGTTTACAGGTGAAGATAATCAAATGCCTTGTAGAAAACATTGTCGTAGACATATCTTTTAACCAACTAGGTGGTCTGTGTACTCTATGTTTCCTTGAGGAGGTGAGCTGCTGACATGAGCATCTTGCACTAAATCTGAAGCAAAAAAAAGTTAGCTGCATTTTTATTGTATGAATTTTCTAACCAATAGTTCTCATATGTATAGGTCGATCATAAGATAAACCAAAATCATCTTTTCAAGCGCAGCATCATACTAATTAAGGCATGGTGTTATTATGAAAGTCGTATATTGGGTGCTCATCATGGACTTATTTCAACATATGCTCTTGAAACACTGGTTCTATACATTTTCCATGTATATAACAAGTCCTTTGCTGGACCACTTGAGGTAATATTTATCACACATTTCAAGTCATTATGTTTCCTGCAAACCATGTTGCTTGATCTTGCACCTTAACTATTTTGTACATATACAGGTTCTTTATCGTTTTCTGGAGTTCTTCAGTAACTTCGATTGGGAAAACTTTTGTGTTAGCCTCTGGGGTCCAGTACCTATCAGGTCACTTCCGGATATGACGGGTAAAGATAGATACATAAATAAGCTTCTTTTTTTTTCTTCTAATTCATGGCTCAATGCTAATCTGAGAGTTACTGAGAAAATATATGAATAACTTTAGAATCTACTGCTTAACAACAAGAGAAAATATATGAATATATAGAATCTCAGCAGGGATTTCTTTATTGAAAAGAGGAATGAGAAATAGTTTGGAAGGTTTAACTAATCTCCTTTTTATTTCGAGGGCCACGTCATGTCATACTCTTCATCGTACTACCTTTCTGATTAAACTGTTTGTGCTGTGCAAAAACGGAGTTAAAAATTGTAGTACATAAGGAGAAATACAAATTACAAAATAGTCCAACTAACTAAAATGTAAGTAAAGAGTGTCCTTGCTATGTGGCTAGAAAGTTGCCACAATTAAGTCAACAATTCTTCCATCGCTTTCTTCAAAATTGTAAAATTTGCTCTTGAGATATAGAAGGTAAGGTATTATAACCTTGAGGAGTATGAATTGACATGTATGCCGCCAATCTGTGAGCATAATCTTTGGTTTATATCATATTACCATTAAGGATTCAAGGCGCACACCTCAGTGACTTAACCCACTGCCTCACCTTGAGGTGAGATTTAGTATCATTTAAACAGTACTAGCTTGTGGGCATATGTTTTTTTTTTCCACTTCAAACAGTACATAGTGGATAATATTAGACACGTAAGAGATCATTGATATGTTTAATTTTGAAATTAGGATTTTGGATAAGCTTAATTCTTGTCATACTATGTATTTATTTGCCCACTAATTTACTTTCTCTGGAAAATGCCGTACAGCTGAATCACCTCGAAAGGATAGTGGAGAATTACTACTCAACAGAAAATTTCTTGACGGCTGTAGCTCAGCATACGCCGTTTTCCCTGGTGGCCAAGAAAATCAAGGCCAACCATTTGTTTCTAAGCATTTTAATGTTATTGATCCATTGCGTACAAACAACAACCTTGGACGCAGTGTTAGTAAAGGTATCGGATTCTAAACTACTTTACTTCTTATTGTTCTTAAATTAAATATCGACTGCAAGACAGCTGTCATTTATTTTCGGCTGTAATATCCGTACACGAGTCATTTTGTACATTAGAAACTGTTTAGGATAATTGATATAGGGAAGTGGGTATAGGGTATTGATGTAATTGCTGCGCTATTTTTATCAATAACAAAATGTAGCAATTACAATATATCCGATTACATGTAATATGAAAGTATATGTTGTATATGAAGTTTTTAGGTGGCTGGTGATTCTTTGTGGCATTCTTTTTCTCATTTTCCAAAATCATTAATATTTTACCTTGCACTTTTTCCAGGTAATTTCTTTAGAATTCGTAGTGCCTTTGCATTTGGAGCTAAAAGACTGGCCAGGTTACTTGATTGTCCGAAAGAGGATATCATTCCTGAAATTAATCAGTTCTTCATGAACACATGGGAAAGACATGGCAGTGGCAACCGTCCTGATGCTCGTAGTGCTGGTCTGCGTCCCTTGCGTCAGTTAAATTCAGATCTCCCCAATAAGCCTAGGAATCTCAAGAATATTGTAAGCAGCAAAAAAAAGAATGAGAACTGTACTAGTCAAGAATCTGAGACTGAGGGGAACCATGCCTTCCTTGGTATAGCCCATCAGCGTGGCACCCACACCTCAGAAAGCATATCTAGAAAGAGTAATATGTCTTCTGTTTCTCATACTCAGGGCCAGAAAAGTAACGGCAACTTGACCGGCTCGAGGGTCTCTGATCAAGTGGTCTGGAATATTAGCTCTAACAAAAGTTTGCATATTGAGAAGGGTCGGAGAAGTTCCAGACCAGAATACTTGGTGAATGATACTCAGGAAAGATATCCATTTGCGAGGACGCGTTCTAGTCCAGAGCTTTTGGACACTTCCACTGAGAGTTCATCCCGAGGAAGGCGTAACAGGGCAACAGTAACAGGGAAAGATCACAATGAGTCTGTTAGGCAAGGTCATAGTGGTGGGAAGAAGAACTGGGGCTCTGAAGTTTCTGGCAGTTGTAATGCCAGATCGTCAACCAATGATCCATCATCATTGAGACATAGCTCATCTCATCTCAGTATTGATACTTCTGCAGACTCTAATAGTGCTTTAAATAATTGTGATGAATCTGGCTTGAATAGACTTGGCGAGGGGCCTCCTTCATTTTCTGAGACAATGGAGATGCATCAGGAAGAGCAGGACCGTGTGAACTTGATGGCATCTTCTGGTGTCCATGGTTACAGTGGACAAGTTCAGATGCCAATGAATATCGGTGCCCCTCGCTTACCTTTTCCCATACCACCTTCCCTTCTTGCTTCAATTGGTTATTCACAGAGAAACCTGTCGGGAATGGTTCCCTCAAGTATTCCCCTTGTTGACCCTCATTGGGGCACAAATGTACATATTCCTCAAGGTTTAATATCATCACCGTTATCCCATTATTTCCCTGGCATGGGACTGACATCAAATCCTGAAGAAAAGGTTGGCCCAGATAGTGTGGATCCAGAATTGTCAGAAGTGAATCAAGAGCATGGTGACCAGGATTTCTGGAATGAAGATGATACAGTTTCTACCAGAACTTTCAGTGATGTTAATGGACATATCCAGTATATGCAATTCGAGGACAAGAAACATTCAACTACAGTCCCATTCTCTGGAAGTTCTTTCATGAGAGATCACCGTAAATTTGCCAAAGAAAACAGAGGATTGGTAAGAGAAGACCAAGATGAACCCTGTCGTTATGACAACAACAGAGGAAATGAGGCTTACTCCACTGAAGTAAGTGCTAATATGAGATCTTTAGCCACATCACATACTAGTTCTTCAAGAAGCAAAGCATCTTCTGAAAGTTCATGGGATGGATCATCTGTGAATGTCTCTAGGTCAACGAGGGACAAGCGTGGAAGGAGAACAACTCCTTCTCCTGCATCATCTACTGTGTTGGGGAAAGGTAAGAGTGGCTGGCAATATGAGGGTGCATCAGTTGATCATGGTTCATCACGTACAGATGATGACATTAGAGAATGGATTCCTCTTTCAACCATGGGCACTGAAGTGACAGAAACAAGTACAGGGCACACATGTGTGGCTTCACAACACAGCCAAAGCCGCCAGATACCTAGCTATGACTCAGCACAGGTGAGTGGGTCGGAATCTATGTTACCCATTACTCCGATGTTAGTAGGTTCACATTTACGGCATAGGGCAATGGATAGTTCTGGGGTGGTACCTTTTGCATTTTACCCTACAGGACCACCAGTTCCGTTCTTAATATATAACTATCCTACTGAGACGGAAGACTCTGAAGGATCCTCTAGCCAGTGTGGTAAGGAAGAGAGAGTGGAGAGAAGTCTTATATACCAACCTGATCAGAGTACTGAATCCACAGAGTTCTTTGATTTAGGTGCTACTACTATGTCGAATGGGCTTCCTGTGGAGCCTTTGGAAGAGCACAAAACTGATATTCTGCATAGTGATTTCACCAGCCATTTGAAAAATCTGCAATATGGTCGTTTTTGTCAAAATCCACGGCCGCATGGGCCCTTTGTTTATCATTCACCTGTTGCGGTACCACCAATGTATATGCAGGGACATTTCCCTTGGGAGGGTCCGGGAAGACCTCTTTTGTCTAATGTGAACCACTTCACTCCGCAAATGGGTTATGGGCCTCGACTCATTCCTGTTACACCTCTCCAGCCTGGCTCTAGTAGGCCGGCAGGTGTTTATCAGCATTATGGTGACGAAACCCCTAGATATCGTGGTGGGACTGGGACATATCTTCCAAATACGGTATGTTAAGGAGATCACCTTTGTGGCTGATTTTAATTTTAATCTGGAATAGTTTTCATTTATTTACTTATGCAAAAATAGGTGCATTGTGCTTGAAGTGTGCAAACATTTCTATACGTGCACTGTAAAGATGTTGCCTGGCTCATATCCTAGCTTATCAAGATGTAGTTCCTGTTCTGTTGGTTTTAAATAGATAGACCATATTCCCACACGGTCACAATTATTGCGCAGATGAGTTGATCTCCATGTGATAAAATCTCTTCTGGGTTGCTGGAAATGAAATGCTGAATTTGGCCACTGATATTGACATGGGAGAGCCCTTTTTCTTGATTTGCATGTTAATATATGTAACCCACTAACTTGTTACCTGACTGTTTTCTCGGTATCAAGTTTTCTTTGTGAAGTGGCGTTCACAGAAATGATTTACTTATTATCACTACAATGATTCAATCAGACCCAGAACTACACAGTTGCTGATTATTCTGCACCATAAGAGTATGTAACTATATATTAATCACTCTCAGTTCAATCTGCAAGTAGCAAGAAATGGTTGGTACATTAAAAGTTTTTTGGGTTTTGTCCTCGTATGCTTATGTCACTAGAATGAGTTATTTCTTACAACGGGTCATTCCTTACTTTGTCCATGTTCATGGATATTTTGCAGAAGTCAATCACTGACATAGGGTCGTTTTGTAGTCTAGGAAGCAGGGACACAGACACATGTGCTGTGTCCGAAACAGATTCAGAGATACAAAAATGTTGAAAAGCTATGACACGGGTGAGGAAATAACAGTGAAATCATTTCTATGTTCATTTATTAATAATTCGTAAATAAAACTTTCATCTTGTCATCCACACTACATTAAATAGAATAATAGTATAACACTGATGAAATTTTTGACTTGTTTATTTTTTTATTTTTTATTTTTTTTCTTATTGGTATAGATAGAGACATATTATTATATATGAAAAAGAAAGAATACAAGGTTGACGAGATATCTTTACATAAATAATACAATATCAATTTAGTGTAAAAGTAAATATGCTAAAACTTGCTTAGCACAGCCCATCAGCGACTCCCATCTGAATGCAAATTCACCAAAAGGAGTATCACACTATTCTTCCCATATCTATGACCAATGGGAATTAAGTTCTTTGGTTGAAATGATTATCTCCTCTATTGAAATCGCTCTATCATTAGTATGCTTACTGCTATGCTGTTCTCCAGCCAAATACCCTACACAAGCCTCCCTAGACTATCCCTATGCAAAAACTAAAAATAATTGTCTTTCTTCAAATAATTTTATCCATGGTAAGTATCTGTTCTCATGCATCACGCCACATATAGAAAGACACTTGAGATGGGATCTTACATTTCCAAAGATAAGTAATAGGAAGTTTGGTAAGGGGTTGAATCCCTGAGTACTTGGGAGAAGGGAGCAAAATTGATTGATCTGGTGGAAAATAACCCATTCTTGCCAAAACTTCGAAGTCGGCTATCATTTAGTAATCTTGGAGTTGTGTGGGGCTGTTGGCTGGAGAGGAACAAAAGACATTGTTACAACAGAGCATAAGGATAGTGGACGTAGCTATTCCAATTAAAGGAATTGTGACACACTGGGCGATGGTAGGAGTGGAGGGACTCAACCTGTGGTGTTTTGTGTTTATATAGGACTCACTATTGGACTTTTGTCATGCGAAAATTTGATATGCCCAATCTTTGATTGTTTGATATGTTGATTTTCCTTGATTCTCTTGATGCATGTAGGATACCCCATCCTGCAGTTTCTTAGACAGTTCATAGAGTATATCCACTTTTTACCAATTAGTGGAGGGACTCAACCTGTGGTGTTTTGTGTTTATATAGGACTCACTATTGGACTTTTGTCATGCGAAAATTTGATATGCCCAATCTTTGATTGTTTGATATGTTGATTTTCCTTGATTCTCTTGATGCATGTAGGATACCCCATCCTGCAGTTTCGTAGACAGTTCATAGAGTATATCCACTTTTTACCAATTAGTAAAACAAAAAGAAAAAGAAAATTAGAACACCAATTGCGGTGTGTCGGAATGTCCAATGTGCTCTGTGCAGGCATAGCATCATTCCTGGAGTTATCTGGAGTTGTCTGTGTTTGTTGCACCTGTGTTTTGGACTTTCTCGCTAACACTAGCGTTCAATATTCTCTCATCAATAAACTTTGAATGTTACTTGCATTTGGAACTGAGTGAAATTTAAGTATGGAAAGCTGATTACTGTTTTCAATTTTCAGAAAGTTCCTTTGAGGGATAGACCGTCTTCTGGTACTAAAAATCACAGAGGGAACTACAGTCATGACCACAATGACCATCTTGGTGACAAAGGAGAAGGGAACTGGAGTATTACTTCAAAATCACGATATTCGGGGCGCCATAATGGTCGAAGTCAAGTTGATAAGGCAAGCTTAAGGACCGACCGGGGTACATCAAATGAGAACAGAGCCAACAAACCATGGGATTCATTTAGGCACGAGTCCTTGTCCGCATACCACACACAAAATGGCCCATTCAGTTCCTCAAACTCCTCTAATACTGATTCTTCTAATGGTGTTTGTGGTTTGTATCCATATCAAATGCTGAACTCCAATGGTATGCCACCAACTGGACCTGGTGTCCCCTCTGTTGTTATGTTATACTCCTACGACCAAAATGTTGGTTATGGTTTGAGTGGCGAGCAGGTTGAATTTGGGTCTCTTGGGCCAGTGCAGATGTCAGGTGTGAATGAAACTCCACCGAATGGTGAAGACAGTCCAGGAAGGGGTGTCTACGAGCAACAAATGTTTCGTGGAGGTTCGGCAATTTCTTCACCTGATCAACCTTGTTCTCCTCAATTTCAAAGGTAATTTTTTGCTAGTATTCAAAATTAAAATGTTGTCCATAAATTCAATATGATAAATGTGTATGAATTGTTCATATATTTTTCTATACATGATTTACTTTGATAACTTATATATTATGACAGTAATCTCAATTGGGTTTGCTTGTGATGGTTTTCTTGTATTTAACAGGGGGATTTGATTATTTTCCAGATTAGTGGGCCAGAGGAATTATCAGATGAAAGATGAAGATTTCCCACCTCTAGCCTCCCCTAGGCACAGTGGAAATGGTGATGCCAACAGTTTTAACAGCAGATTATCCCATTATCAGACCTTCCTATTTTCATCTAACTCTTAAAAGGTGATCTGAATCT
The DNA here is from genome assembly GCF_015680905.1 of Coptis chinensis. Taxonomy (NCBI): domain Eukaryota; kingdom Viridiplantae; phylum Streptophyta; class Magnoliopsida; order Ranunculales; family Ranunculaceae; genus Coptis; species Coptis chinensis. Next base: position 115,310,578 of record NC_141458.1, on the reverse strand, counting down.
CTTGTGCCAGTGATTTCTGTATGTCACTCAAGTAAGTGGATAATCCTTGTATGTACACTACAGTCAGGTTTTAACCTATACCCGTTTTGCGAATGGTTTCACAAGAAAGATGGATACCTTAGTTCTTATCCTTGAGCCTTTTGGAGTTCTGCATTTGTAATTCCAGTCATTGTCTCGGGATCTTTTCAGGGAAGCGATCTATGGTTTTCTTTTGATGCAAAAATGTTCTTTTTGTAGCTTTTATCTTTTAAATATAGTGATAGGATTCGGAGCCAGTACCCGTATGTTAGGTCTGACACTTTAAGTTGAATGTAAAGTAGTATTGTCATAGATGAAACTTAAGTCTAACTTCCATACTACATAGAGTTCGTTATTTTAATTGACAAATGGAGATTTTCAATCCTGGAGCTTTTTTATCCGAGGGAGTAAGTTTATTTTCTTTATTTATTGATGGTGTTACCTTATAGACTAGTACATAGTAGCAGTGTAGCATGTAAAATATCACTTAGACGGATCAACAGTTCTGTGGTAGTTAAAAGGTAAATGCAGTCAGTGATCAAAATTAATACGCTGTGCACATACTATTATAGTATTATACAGTGTATCGTGTATCGTTTGAATGGAATGCGAGAGAGCAGGTCTTGAAGAAATCCAAAGTTAACAAAAGCATGTTTGGTTTATCCTTTCTTACGTCACAGGTGCCATGTAAGAGGGTCAGCTTCGCTTTGCAAAGCTTCGAAGTCAATTTGGCTATTACAATTTGGCTATTATTGTAAGGGAGGTAAAAAATCACATGAATTCCATTGGGCAGTGAACAAATCTGTGTTCGCTCTACTGCTTGTTTCTGTTCTGTTGTACAACTTGTAAATATCATGGACCAAAATATCGCGGATATATATTTGATATATTGTTGATATATATTGGTATTTTGGTACACCGATATTGATATTTTTGATATATATTCACCAAATATAGAACTCTTTTTTCCGATATATATCGGAATTTCTTATATAAAACTTTATATCGCTAATATAATTGATATATATGATATTTACAATATATATCGGTTGATATTTTGACCATTTTTTAATATAAATCCGATATTTCTAATATATTTCTGATATATTTTTGATATTTCTGATATTATATGTCCAATATATCTAATATTTTTGATATTTTAAATAGTTTGGGATTGTCACCAAAATAATAGATATATCCGATATATTTGATATATATCGGTTTTTGGGTACACCGATATATTGATCGATATTGATATTTTGGGCCTTGGTAAATATAACCTGTTGCTTGAAATCTGCCGTCAGTTTCCGGAGAGCAACTTGCTTTGAGTTGGATATGGGATTTAGCTGATCTGGGACAGCAAAAATTATTGGAGATGGATTAGCTCATCTGGGACAGCAATTAGTCTGAATCAAAGTTGTGTTTTGGTGTTATAACCTTTCTGGGCCCCAGGATCACTGATATCGGCATGCATGGTTGATACTTTTAGGACTGGTGGTATAAAATTGAAGGTAAGTAGAACTGTTGAGGGAGCAGAAAAGTGGAAACAAGTCCTTTTCACACGATGTGTTGTGTGCTTTGTGCTTTAAGGGAGTGAGTGTGAATTAATAGTCTGAAAACCAAAAACAAGTATTCAACAGGATATTTAGTTACAATTTCAGACGGTATGCGACCACAAGAAAACATCATGACAAAGCAATGCAAATTACTTTCCTCAACAAACCTGTAGGAGTCGTTACTTGTTTTTCTGTAAATAGTAAATGACCAGGACCATGCTCAACAACCTGGCATGTAAATATGTAATTAAATAGTGTCTGCATCCCTCTTATCTGTCACAAGAGTCTTCAGTATGAGCACAAGTGCATAGGAATATCAAATCACAAATGGGGAATGACTGACATGACTCTGTTTACATTTGAACTGGGCAACCAAAGAACAGGACAAACACATTCAGGAATGTTGATTGTATGATATTTACATTGGGGTAGATTTTACACAGATCATGCTGACCAAGCTTTGTGCGGATATGTTGTACAATTAAATCAATAGCAACGTCATTATCACCTCCGCTAGGAATGATCACATCGATGGCAGAATAAAATCATCAAAAGCAGGCTTTACAAATTTTGTATACTGCACAATTAGGAGAACAGCTATATAAGGTACATATCCATTTAGACAATGAGTAGATTTTCGTTTTTCTTAAAGAGGAAACAGAACTAGGACAAGATGCCCAATAATTTACCTGCGTCAACAAACATCTTCATATTCATCAAGTTGCGAACTCGTTGGTCATGAAAAATCAAAATCCCCTCTAAAAAGAATCCTGGTTAACAAGAACGACACAATGGTCGTGAAGTTGTTGAATAATCATGTCACAAACACCAATGACGAAAGGTTGTCTGTTTTTATCGGGTGATGAGTGTGGATGATGACACTAGTTGTTTTTGTTGCGAGTGCTGGGACTTGTTCTCTTATCGTGTGATTTTACGAGGAGAGTGAATGACATAATTTGACCGACTCAATTTGACGAAAGTCAACGGTGCGCACATTATGAATACAACAGGAGGGCTTGATGCGATGATGCATCTTAGCTTTATACAGTACTATCCGCAAGTTTGACACGGAAGCCAAACTAAACTCAAAATTTCACGCGGCTCATGTTTCTTAAAAATAACTAGATAGAAGCACGCAGTTTGTGCTTTTTTTTTATGATAATTCTAGAGTACTCCTGCTGCACCGGTGCCCTGGATGCTCAGCTCTTGATTTAAGACTCTGTGGGGCAGTACACACGCACTTTGGTCATTTCACTTTGGTCATTGGAGAGCCCAAATTCGAGAGTACAGGTATACCTCACTCTAGATTTTACTTTTTAAAAAATAGGGATAAAATTTTCAATATAGTAAAAAAACGGGGATAAAACAGTTAGATAAAACAGTTAAAAAAAGTAAAGGGCAAAACAATAATAAAAAATAAAGAGTAAAATTGTCAATATATAAAAAGGACAGGGGCAAAACTGTAAAAGCATGTTTATTAAAGCTAATGTCAAATTTTATTGTTAAAATGGGATGATAATACAAAACTTAATAATATAACAAATAACCAAATAAACAAACCCCACAATGATAGGGAAATTCCTGACCATCTTCTCCCACTCAATTACCAACTCCATTACCATGTGAATATGTTTGTCTGATTACGATAAAACTGTAGATTTGTTTCTCTATTGCCTAGAATGGTAGACTAATAACTACTAAGCCAATGAAATAGTTTCATCAACAATAAATTCTAACATTCTTCGTAAGACTGATTTAAAACTAATTTTTAGTTTCCTCCACTATCTCATGATAACAAAACGAACAGTACCTAAGAAAACACAATCCGAACTCAATTTAAGAAATATGCAAACACATAACACATAATTTGTCACCACCCAGTCGTTTGACACAAGACCATTAGTTCTTTATTTATACATTCCACAAACTAGGGTGCAAATCAAATACAAAAATCACAACTTCTGAATGTATTCTAAAAGGGTGGAAAGCCAATGACTGCATAAACACATAAAAACCGTGACTGAAATCACTCAAACTTTCGCATGTCTCCAGTCCCTTAATCACATTTGCTCAAACAGCTAAATATTCAAATATTCAACTCAATCTGGATGAGATAGACAAGTCTTTCTTAGCAATAGTTAATCAGACCTCAATCTCAGGTACTGCAGAGCAACTTATGAAGGAGTTTCGAAGAAAACAAGGAATATACTTTATTGTTCTGACAACAAGATAGGTATTTTCTTTACATTGTTCCTTTAATTGGGAGCGGTCACAACTCACAAATTACATTTTGGCAAAAAAACGTTGCTGCAAGGTACCTGTTAGATGCTATATACACAGCTAGTATTTTAAACCTGTTGACCCCTCACAAAACACGGTAGTTGTTTACATCATACTGTTCCATAGAGCTGTATAAAGCATTCTACAATTTTACTTATGCATTGTACACGATTATGGAACACTCTGATATGAGAAAAAACAGGAAAACTCCGAGCACTTTCCAAATATTTAAAGATACTTTGGAATGATATGAAGTAATGGTGTACTCGATTGCTTCTGAATATCGAATAATGAGAAAAAATAAAAAATTAGAAATGTGTTTCCATACTGTTTTCTAGGTTTAACAAGGGAATGACGCCACTAGTTCATTGCCACAATCAGTCATCAGTGCCAAAGTAGCGATCACCAAACTCTCCCATTCCAGGTATTACACGGAATTCTTCATTCAATGCAGCGTCAATTTCAGATGTCACAATTTTCAATGAGGGGAACCGTTTGCAAACACAATGAATTCCTTCGGGTGCCTAAAATTAAAGAAAACAAAACAAAAAATGTCTGAGTAAACCAGGACATGCTCAGCCGCGGACAATACCAAATTCAGACACTCACAGAGATTAGGTTGAGGAATATAATGTGAGACTCTGGGACTCCTTTCTGTATGAGAAGCTCAATTGCTTGGCCAGCAGAGTTACCTAGAAAAAAACCACAGTATATAATATTTTCTGAGGGAACCCAGAGGATAGAAATCTATATCAATACTAACTGTAGTTGTAAATTTAAGAAAGTTTGGACACCAGAAAAAAGCAATATGACCTGCCCACAACACATGACATGGTCTGGGATAGTGTTATGGTGCTTGGTCAAACACTCATACTCTGAATACTTTGTTTTGAAATAACATTTTGCAGATGCAACGCGAGTAACAATACAATTCAATCCTTATATAAATCAGTCTTTTGTCGGTAAACAAAATGTCATTATAATATAGTCCACCAAAGAAGCAGGCACCAACTACTACCCTAACATTACTTCTCAGATATGAAAATAAAATTATGCCAATGAACACAAATCAACATGATGCATTAAAACTAGAGAAAAAGAAGAGAAGTAGCAAATTAGACAACAGAGTGCAAAAATGATTTTGAATAAAGATATCAATTGATTATGAATTCAATATGCAGTCTCTATCATCCTACTTCCTACCCGTATAGGCCTAGCATATAGAGTAACTGCACTAAGCTCAGAGTGAGTGACCATATTCTCAGGTTTATTCTAGAAATCAAAGATCAAATTTTGTAAAAGGGACCCGTGCTGCAAATCTATGTACATAACAAGCAAAGACATCACAAACCAATTGCATACCTGTAGCAAGAACTGGATCTAGAAGCAAGACATGCCGTTCGGAAATATCTTTAGGTAGTTTCTCATATATTAGCTGTTTGAGGGTACTAAATTGTGAGAAATATACAGGTTAGGAAACCTTTCAATAAACAAAAAGAAAGTAACAAAATGGCTTTGCAAAAAGTGACCTGCTTGCCATTGTCTCCCTCTCGGTGGATCAGTATTTTCCCAATTTTAATTCCTTTGCAGCAAGCACGCAAAGCATTTTCCATGCTTTCACCACTGCAAGATTGGAAAATCAGTGTTCAATCATTTCAATTTTTTCGACCTATCCGAATATCAAATAAATAATATCAAATAGAGGTTTCCAGGCAAAAGAAAATACCAAATAGGTTTAAATTCAGATTGCTTACAAAATACTTTTTGGCTTAGCTTAAAAGCTCCAACTTTGGGGTACTCAAAACAATTTGTTGTTTACAACTAAAATACTTTAAATAAGAGACCAGTTATTACAGAACTGAGCATCAGTACGGCTTATAAAAGAATTCGTGTGGGACCACAAAACTTGACAAAATATATTCCAATAGGGCAACAAACGAAAAATAAATGAATATTTATGGCTCACCTTCGAACAATGGATACTCCACACAATTTCTTGCAAAAGTCAACTCCTGTATAAACTGATCCTGGAGAAAAAATAACATGGATTGGAATGATGCCAAGAGAGTTAAAAGTAACTTATTAGGCACAATATGCAAAGAAAACAAACTTAGGATGTGTGAGAGAGTCAAATGAGGTGGATGGACTAGAAGAGTGTCTATTGCCATATTAAAGTTAGTGGGCTACAACCATTACAAATCTACACACTTCACTTGCCAGAAGAATTTTTCTGCAAGGGTGCATTTGATGCTTGACTCCCTGAAAATCGGGAGAAACACAAGGCAGATTTAAAAGGTACACGAGAGGAACAGAACACCATGAGAGATCAAAATTGGGTTAAGCACGAAGTGCTTTCCAATACTGATCCATCTCGCATTTCTCTGTCCCTTCCCTAAATAATCTTCCAAGGCCATTAAATTTGGTCTGATTGAGTTAAGGGAAAGTATTCACTGAGGCCTTCTTTTCCCCGATGAAATGTTTTCTGGATGCGATATTTTACTACCGGAGTTGGAGGGAATGTAATCAGTGATTAAGGTCAGGCCTTGGGTGGTTGTTCACAATCTCCTAGGTATAAATTCCACTCTCATAATGTGGAGAGGAGTTAGGGGTTTACCTTCCATGCTGCATTATCATGAATTAGAAGGAAAATTAATAACTATAACAAAAGATAATGTTCTGGGCTTGACCACAAGATAACAGCATGACAAAGCAATGCTAATTATTTTCCTCGACAAACCTGTAGGAGTCGTTACTTGCTTTTCTGTAAATGGTAAATGACCAAGACCATGCTCCACAACCTGACATGTAATTTATATGTTAACATTAGGAAACTGGTGATTTTGTACGTAAAAGAAGGAAGAGAGGATTTGCAGAAATTACCAGACGAATAAGACGATCTGAATAGAAGACAAAATCGTGCTTTGTTATTTCTCGGTCTCTTATTAGCGTGTGCATCCCTCTTATCTGTCACAACAGTCTTCAGTATGAGCACAAGTGCATAGGAATAACAAATCACAAATGGGGAATGACTGACATGGCTCTGTTTACATGTGGACTGGGCAACCAAAGAACACAGAGCTTGTGCCCCTTGAGTGAAACAAAAAACATACAGCTGAAACATTAGGGGACAAAACCAATCAGTAAAAAACAAGGTACCTGGAATGTTGATTGTATGACATATACATTGGGGTAGATTTTGCACAGATCATGCTGACCAAGCTTTGTGCGAATATGTTGTACAATTAAATCAACAGCAACGTGATTATCACCTCCCCGAGGAATAATCACATCAGCATACTTCTTTGAAGGCAGGATAAAATCATCAAAAGCTGGCTTTACAAACTTAGCATACTGCACAGTTAAGAAAATGGCTATAAGGTAATATCCATTTTGAGGTAGTATGCTTGGATATAAGATCTTCAAAAAGCATTTAGACTATAAAATTGGTGATAGTCAAGCAAAGAACTTCCCTACCTAGCGTGCTTGAAATTTTTCTCTCTTTTCTTTGTGAATTTTATCGAGTCCAAAAAAATGATATACATGGTGTAGGAAATCCTACTTGCCTGTTCAAGGACAGAGTTCACATCTCTACTCCTCTCAACGGTGTCACGCCTTATTCTACGAGAAAGCCTCACATCAGCATCTAAATCCAATAAACAGAACATGAGTCACAGAAACCTTGACATGAATAAGGTGAACACATAAAACTTGACATGAAAAATAATTGAAATATGAGTCCCATAAACCTTATTTAATATACAATGAGTATGTCGAGATACCAGTAATTTACCAGTGTCAACAAATATCTTCATATTCATCAAGTTGCGAACCCGTTGGTCATGAAAAATCAAAATCCCCTCTAGAATAATGACATCAGATGCATTTACCTGGAGTATTATAAAGAACAAAGGTTGGTAATTTAAACTTTCTCCACACTATGAATTAACTTCAACATACATACATACATACCTGTCGAAAAGTTTCAGAACAACGACGATGATTTTTGAAATCGTAAATAGGAACTTGAACAGTTTGTCCAGATTTAAACTTTTCAACACACTCCAAAAGTTGCTCAGTATCAAAAGCATCTATCCCAAAAACAATATTATTGTCCATATAACTGAAATTAATAAAAATTAATATATAAATCATACCGGGATGATCAAAATTATACTCTTGAACATGCTCAGCTTCCTCAGCAGTTAAGCCCCGATAAAAAGAATCCTGATTAACAAGAACGACACGATGGTCGTGAAGTTGTTGAATAATCATGTCACAAACAGTCGTTTTACCCGACGCCGTGCCACCACAAACACCAATCACGAAGGGTTGTCTGTTTTTATCGGGTGATGATGGCGTGGCATTATTATTATTATTATTATTATTAGAAAGAAAGAAGTGAAGAAGAAGGCGTGTGGGGAGAAGAAGGTGTGGATGATGACACTAGTTGTTTTCCTGAATCGAGACGTAGACCTGAAAAGTGTGCCCCCGATGCTGTTTCCATTAAATCCATTTTTCTCGATTGGATCTTGAGACCAAAACCAGGTGCTCACTTGCTTCTTTATATAGCCACTCTCTGTTATTATTGCTGCGTAGATTTTACGTGGACATTTTTTGACACATCGACCGACTCGATTTGACCAAACTTTAACATGAATAGCTCTGTTGCTCCATCTTAATAAGTCCAACAGCTAAAGAAAAATAAATTGTAATTCTGTAATAGTAAGTAAAGAGGTGCATGGGAAATGCCTTTTATTTCTAGAATGACACTAAATAATTTCAAGAGGCGTGATCATTTTGTATTAGTTTGTTCATTTTCAATTAGAAAATATTTGTGACGTTGATATACTTTTTTTTTTTTTTACTAAAGATAACATTTTATTATTAATAGCTCGTGAATCTCTCAATACATATATCTTGCAAATTATAAGATACATTATTTACAACAAAAGATGGTGGCTTCATTCACCAGAAATAACATAAAGCAGCTAAATAAGTGAGCTGATCAGGTAGTTTAGGGTGATGTGCTCGTGGGTTTACAATGCATTGCTGGTTGCTAGTTTGATGGGAAACATAATTTGCGAACCCATCAGCTACAAAATTTGATTCATTATAGTTCCAGTTCCATTACAATTTATACTCTCCAAACTTTGCTCATGTTTACAAGTCCTAAAATTTTCAAGAAAATCTAGTTAACATCTTCTATCTCAATGATCAACCCATTTTTCCAGGATTTGCTTTTATTTTGTTGAGAAGTGGAACCCAACAACTAGTAAACAAATGAAATTGTTTCAGCAACAATCAATTCCCGAGTATGAGAAACTTAAGACTAGTTTTCAATTTCCTCCACTATTTCACAACAACAAAACAATTCAAATTGATACTTAAAGAAAACACAATCCAAAACCAAATTTGAGAACAATGTGAACAGTAAACACATAATTGTCATTCGACATATGGATAGCAGTATTTGAATAGTTTAGGAATGCTATAAACCGTAACTCGTGAATGTGTGTGCTAAAAAGCCTAAAAGAGTGAAAAGTACATGTCTGAATAAACACATCAATACCGTGACTCCAATAAAGTGATAACCACATGACATAAAAACCCACACAGAAATTCTGACGGCCCAATTCGAACCCGAAGTTGGATTAGACAACACAGTCAGCAAATCCCACTTGTGTAGTGAACCTCTGAATATACTACCAAAGTTGTTTCCTCGTATTTTCCATCTAAAATGGCCACTCTCTTCTTAAACCACCCTACTTTCTCTCCCACAACCCCATCATCAAAAATACCAACTTCCTTAAACCCAACCAGCCCTCTTTTATTATTCTCCAAATCATCAAAGTTGTCCTATAACAAATCCATAAAGTGTTCTCTCTCTCAAACCCGACCCGAATACATTCCAAACAAAATACCCGACCCAAACTATGTCAGAATCTTCGACACTACATTACGTGACGGTGAACAATCCCCGGGAGCAACAATGACTAGTAAAGAAAAACTAGATGTGGCACGTCAGCTTTCGAAACTCGGGGTTGATATAATTGAAGCTGGATTTCCTGCTTCATCGAATGATGATCTTGAAGCTGTTAAGATTATTGCCAGAGAGGTCGGTAATGCTATTGATGATGATGGGCATGTTCCTGTTATTTGTGGTCTTGCTAGATGTAATAAAGCTGATATTGATGCTGCTTGGGAAGCTGTTAAGTATGCCAAGAGGCCTAGGATTCATACTTTTATTGCGACGAGTGAGATTCATTTGAAGTACAAGTTGAGGAAGTCGAGAGAGGAAGTTATTGCTATTGCTAAGGAGATGGTTGGATATGCTAGGAGTTTGGGTTGTAATGATGTCGAATTTAGTCCTGAAGATGCCGGAAGGTTCGATTTTTAATTATTATTTACTGACATTTTACTATTTAGTGACTAGTGACTAGTGACTAGTGATGTGTATATGCGGATTTCATTGTTGTATCAGGTCTGATAGAGAGTACCTTTATGAGGTTCTTGAGGCAGTTATTAAGGCAGGAGCGACCACTCTTAACATTCCTGATACTGTTGGTTATACTTTACCTACTGAATTTGGGAAATTGATTGCCGATATTAAGTTGAATACCCCTGGAATAGATAATGTGATAATATCGACACATTGTCAGAACGACCTTGGACTTTCCACTGCCAATACGATTGCGGTATGTTATTATTTGTTGTGAGAAGTAGTGTTTGATAAGAAAAATTGAAGTGAACTTACTTATTGGGTCATCTTAATTTAGGGGGCATATGCAGGTGCAAGGCAGTTAGAAGTAACTATCAATGGGATTGGAGAGAGAGCGGGAAATGCTTCTTTGGAGGAGGTATGAAGTTCTTTTTCTTATGCTTGTGTTACGAGCTGTATATCAAGAAATATGATAGGTCATAAAATAACTTTAAATTTGAATATGATATGCTGGTTTAGTGGTAGTAGTTTTGTAAAGGTATTGGCTATCTCTTGTTCACATCATTTTGTATTGTTAGAAACATTACTTATATAAGTCTACTTGCTTGTCACTATAAATTCTTCCGTGTGCCACATTGTTTTTTATTTTGTTATAAATTAACATTTACATACATCGAATGACAAAAATAGTATTTGCATCTGCTAAGGAACAAATGTGTAAGCGTAAATTGATAAGTTAAGCACGAATATGAGTTTTGTAGAAAAAAGTCAACAAAGTTTCAATGGCTGAGGAGACCCAACACAAAACTATTAAGGCTAATTAGAATTAAGATAAATAGCAAACACCAAGAAAATCGTTCTTACTTTTCACAGCTATCTGAAGCTGCCAACATACACATGTGATAATGATGCTTCTTGTGGGTGTGAAATACTGTTTCCACACATGGACTATTCTTATGCTGACAATTGACATCCAACTAGAGTGTGACAAGCCTGTCATACCTGGTATATGATTTATCTTGAAATCCGTGACACATAGGGAGTCCACAATTAGATTGGAATTCTTCCGTTCATGCACGATCTTTATAAACTGGTTAGCGTGTTTCGTAGATAACCTGTTAACTTGTTATTTGAGAAACTATCAAAGCCTTGATCCCTGTTTGTCAAGGTACGTAGGCAGCAATTAATGGTGAAACTCTTGTTCATCCATTCATGTCATCAATCCCTTTATGTCGTAGATGTTGAGACATTGTATTTGGCTCTTAAAGTTCTTCCAAGTTATTTTTATTTTTATTTTATTTTTGAGACATCAATTCCAAGTTAATTGTTAAGTACACAATCCATTTAAAATATGCTGTAGAACCTACAAGGGTAATTATTATTTTCTTAGATTTTCAACGAGCTATTATGCTTTTCAAACTTTTTCTCTCTATGGTTTTTCGTTTCAGTTTAATAAGTAATTAGGACTTTTTCTTTTACTGCCGAAAAATTGAAGGTTCTCTTACTGTTTTGTGTAGGTTGTGATGGCTATAAGATGTCGTGGGAAGGAACTACTTGGAGGGCTTCACACTGGGGTTAACACTAGACATATTGTTATGGCCAGCAAGATGGTATTGTGAATTCATCTTCGGTTACCTTTGTTATTTGTGGCTATCTGATTTTCTCATTAGATGATTTTTGTTTCCAGGTTGCTGAGTTCACAGGGTTGCATGTCCAGCCGCACAAGGCGATTGTTGGAGCGAATGCTTTCGCCCATGAAAGTGGTATTCATCAGGTTGTTATTTTATCTATATTTATTACTATTTACTTGATGCTCAAGTCCTTATGTTCTGCTCTTCTTAGTTCATAATTAGTGCTTTAATCCCACTTAAACTTTATATTAAATTGTATATGTCCATTATTTTGTAGGACGGAATGCTAAAATTCAAAGGTACTTACGAAATCATGTCTCCTGAAGATATTGGATTATCACGATCTAATGACTCTGGCATTGTCCTTGGAAAACTTAGGTATGCACCTTTTAGTTTTTCATCTTATGTGCTTCCTTGGCTGATTGAAATTGTATTTCCACCATAAGCCCATAATCAAGTATTTGGACTTAAAATTATATGAATTAAAACACTTCTGTCAATTTGCAACATTTTTGGAATATTCTGAATATAAATCATGTAAGCATGACCCTGTAATACCTTTTTATTTGGGTTACTCGTTTTGAACTTTGAAGGTGTAAGATATACGATCTGAACAACCTTAAGCATGACCCTGTAATACCTTTTTATTTGTTTTGCTTGTTTTGAACTTTGAAGGTGTAGGATTTTAGATATGAACAACCATGTTTATGATTCCTTTGAGAAGGGGAGTTCTAGCGCTGAACCATATTCATTTTGGATGTGGCCAGTAGCCACTGGTCAAGCATTGGGAGTTGGGCTCCAAGGTCTTGGGTTCAATTCCCACCTTCACCAGGGCAGGGGGTTTTGGGATTAGCATTACTAAAATACCTTAACGATAAAAATAATTGGGTTAATTAGACTAAACTCTCTAAAATATGTACCAATTTAGATTAAATCCCCTATTATTTAAATCATTAGACTTAAATACCCATGTTGGTTGATGTTTCATTTAATTCCAGAACTTCCCCCCATTATGTTTTTTCCCAATCACTCTCCTACTCCATTTTTGTTACATTATCACTGCCATATCTATACAAAATTATAACCCAAGTACCAAGAATTTGAAACGATACCTACTTGGTAAAATGTTGAAACTATATTGTGAGCTCTCTTGGAACAGAAGGTTTTAATTTTTAGTCAAACCCACTCAATCCAATTTGTTTTGGACTAAGGTTTAGAAGAATTGAGTATTTGGAGGTTGAAATTGAGTATCCTTGGGTTTACCTAAGGTTTAGTATGTTACTGGTGTTGGGGTTATGGGATTTCGGTTGTGATTGTATTGTGGAATCAAGTTGGGGTTTGGGAGGTTGAGTGATTGGGGAAGAAGATGGAAGGGTCAAATAAGGGCAGTTTTGGAAATAATTGAAATGCCAACCATTTTGCAACAAAATGGGTATTTAAGGCTAATTATTTAAACAATAGGGGGTTTAGCCTAAACCAGTATATAATTTGGGTGGGTGGGTGGGGGTGGTGGTGGTGGTCTAATTAACCCAAAATAAAAAAGAGGTAAACTGTAACGTAACATATTGTTGTTCCTTTTTGGTACAGTGGACGGCATGCTCTAAGATCTCGACTCTTGGAGGTATGATTATTCCTATACTTTCTCCATTGACAATTTTTGAGGTTCCTTTCTCCAATTTTGTGTTTTTTTTGTTTTCTAGCTTGGTTATGAATTAGATGGCAAGGATCTTGATGACGTCTTTTGGCGTTTCAAAGCAGTGGCTGAGAAGAAAAAAGTGAGTAGATGTCTTGATACAATTTGGTTATTTGTTTGCATCTGTTTGTAAACTTTGCCTGTGTAGTAGTAATACTATGTGGATTTGGTGCTAGTCCTAAATTGGGGAAAGTTTGGAGCATTGTCTCTGATAAGAAGTTGGTGTTTACTTTACAATCTCCTCCCAGGATGTAGTTAAGGGTTTAGTGCAAACTGCAAACCGCATGCATCATTGCCTCCTGGCACTTGTGGGTTGGCACTACCGTTACTGGACATTACTATCCTAAGAAAAGTTTATTTTTGCAGCATCTTTCTGATGGCGACATAGAAGCATTGATATCAGATGAAATTTTCCAGCCACAGGCCATTTGGTCTCTTGGTGATCTGCAGGTATTCCACATTGTTTTACTGTCTTTCTAGTTCCTGCTTCTTTCTGGATAGCCTTTTTAAGCTTTTTTACATCTAATACTCACAAGTCACAACACAGGTTACATGTGGGACTCTTGGTCTTTCTACAGCAACTGTGAAACTTATTGGTATAGATGGAGTGGAGCATATTGCTTGTTCAGTTGGAACAGGTCCAGTCGATGCAGCTTACAAAGCCATAGATCAGATTGTCAAGGTTTGTGTAATTTTGAAAAAGTAAAAGGTTTCTTTTAATCCATTTTTATATTAGTCCAGAGTAGTTACTCGTAGTAAATAACATTAATATGTTAGTTGAGAGTAGTCACTCGTAGTAAATACAAGCAGGACAAGTCCACTGTGCATTCATATGAATATTATATCAAAGATGATAGAAAAAATACACACACATGCACACAAAAGAGAAAAAGGAAACTGAAAATTGTATTAATTACTTCTCCAAAGCTTTTAAGGAGTTTAGGGGACTCCATTTTCTGCATTTTTATATTAAATCTACTATGCTTAACAAACTTTTTCTTTACAAATAATATATACTACCATTAAAAAGCTAGTTTTTCATTTTCATTTGTTGTACAAAAAGGATGCAGTTCTATCATATCCTTCCGCTACCATTAATGCCAGCGTATAACTGTCATTGTGCTATACCGCTACCCTACACTACTGAAAAATTCCCAAATACTTGATCTGAAGCCTAGTCTAATACAATTACATTTAGCTTTGCCAGAGGCTATATTTGAAGAATTTTCTATTGCCTTAGTGGAGTTATTCATCAGGAATGGTCGTATTTGAAAAGTGAACACCCATTTAGATGGAGCATTTTCATGGGGTTAAGTTAGGGCTGTTGAGAACTTTTCTGTTTTAGTTGGTTTGCTCAGCCTTCTTGGCTCATTTTCATTTGGCAAATTTTGTTTTAGCTCTTACCAGTTGTGTAGCTTGTCTGAATTTAGCAATCAAATACGCGTTGTTCCCCTTGTAGGTATCGGTGTCTCTTCTTGAGTACTCCATGAACTCAGTCACGGAAGGCATTGATGCAATAGCCTCCACAAGGGTTGTAATTGTTGGAGAGAATAGCCATACATCTACTCATGCTATTAGTGGACAAACCATTAATCGGACGTTCAGGTGCGGAATA
The DNA here is from genome assembly GCF_015680905.1 of Coptis chinensis. NCBI lineage: Eukaryota > Viridiplantae > Streptophyta > Magnoliopsida > Ranunculales > Ranunculaceae > Coptis > Coptis chinensis. The sequence continues at coordinate 115,295,346 of NC_141458.1, read as the reverse complement.
TTGATGTCTTTCTCTGTTTTTATCATTTATGTTAAGGTAATAGCATTTTCCTCCCATTTTTATAATTGTTTGTCCTTGACAGTGGAACTGGGGCAGGAATGGATATTGTTGTCTCCAGCGTTCGAGCCTATGTTAGTGCGCTTAACAAGATGTTTGGTTTCTCAAGAACATCCAAGGTCTCTCCAGAGAGTTCTGAAGTAACTGCTTAGAGATGTCATGACTCATGATTCATTGTTTTGCTTACCAAAACAACATACTCCAGGCAACATGCAGCTTGGCTTTGAAGACATGTTAAAAGTACAGAGTCTATCATTGTCTTTGTCCTCCTTAGTCCCTTTGCTTTTGTAATTGTAACATATTCCAAATTTTAGTTATATCTTGTGAAGTATGAACATAGCTTTTCTGTTTGGGCTTTTACTGTTTGTACTTCCTAGAGTGGCTTAGATGATTGAGCTGTTACTGTTTTACTAATAACACCACTTTTTTTTAGTAAGTTTTCGCTTTTGTAAACTCGTATAGCGTCAAAAGTTACAGCAGCTTTCTTTAGGGTTTTAGTTAATTTTCTCATTCATAGTTGGCTCTGTTTGTCGAATAAAATAGGAAAAAGTTATTCCTATTCTCAGGTTTGTATTGTTATAACTTATGATGGCCTATTAATGTTTGCATGAACATAGATGGTACAAATGTATTTGGACCTTATTCTTTTGGAACTGATCACTCAAGGCACCTGAAGCTGCTTTGGTGTAATTTTATTTGACGTTTCTGAATTTAAATGGGTGTACATGGAAATATGTGGTCGATTGTTGAGGTTGTCCTCTAATAATGGTGTTGTTGTGTAATGGACCCTCTGCCTTGATTCAGTTGAAAAAGGAGCGTCATTTATTCCTGGAGCATACCAGGAATAAAGTTGGTTGCACACCTGAAACATTTTGGTTTTTGAGCCACGATGAAGAGAACTGCAGTATACATGGAACCCATTACATTGAAACTAACTATTTTGCCTAAGCCTGCAATTATTCTGACAACAATGTATGCACACTCAATTTTCGAGTCATGATGAAGAGAACTGCAGCTCTCTCCAACAAAGAACCTTTTCGGTAAGCATCTCAATCGGTATGCACTTGCATTTGAAATTCATAGGAAGATACCACGGCTTCTAAAGCTGCTGGTGATCTCTGAATAGGGTTTTTTTTTTTGATAAAATCTTCATAGATGTATTTCTGAATAGGGTGAACCACTGGACCATGGCATTTTATTTGGGTGTTCCGGGTTTGCCAATGCTCAAGTAGGCCACGAGGTGCTGCAAACGAAACCTAAGATGGCAGAGTTCTGTTCATGGAGTTCGACTCTGCTGATAAAAATCCGATATGCTGGCTCTCAACACAAACACAGTTATAACCACTTACTGAACTAACAAGCAATCCATCTATGCAGTGGTGAGGTGTCGTGTGGTGGGAGGAAGGGGGTGGAGGAACACAAACACGGTTACCTCTTACTACACCTACAAATTTCAATATTATTCTTTGCTGCTAAAACAACAAAACCAACATCAATATGAGAAATATAAACAGAGAGACATAAATAAAAGTTCATCATCGTTATCAAAAAGAATGCAAAATTTGTAAACAGATACCAAAACAATGAGACGATTAAAGGTAAATACTTTCTTATATGATATCTTTTGATATGTTTGATGCCCATTTAATATAATTTGCTAATAGCCTTGCTACATAAATCGTGGCTATACATAAATCATGGCTATACATATTTGATTGGTCGTTGCAGAGGGATAGATATTGGAAGGAGAAGTAAACTCGCAAGCCCAAGAGAATTGTATTTGTATTTTTTCAATAGTTTCTAATTAGATTCAACAATTTTATTATCGAAAAAAAAAAACAATTTTATGGTCGTCTTGAAAAAATTGGAAACTGGGAATTTAATGAATAGAAAACTAAAAGTTTCTAATTAAAATGTCTTTGATATGGTCAATTTCATTTGTTTATATTGGATTCTCGGCAGCGGCGTTATTTGAGATCCCCGGTAGTGGCACCATTTGAGAATAATGAGATTTTATAGTATTTTATGTCAATCAAAATGTCTGACAGTCCAAACTTTTAATACCATTAAGGATGTTCATGTTTACCTATAAATCTTTTTATGTAAAGCTTAAACTGAAATAGACAATGTTTAAGTTGTTGAGCGGTGGTTATACCTTTATAATACAACAAAACATATGCAAATTCAATGTAAATTTTGAACTTTTACTCTTATTTGCATATTCTGAAAGTGATTTCAAAAATATAAATACTATACCCACCAACTACTTAACAACATTCCTTATTCCAGTTAAACATCATTATCTATTATAAATAAGTCTACCTATAAATATTTACATTAAACAAACACAATTTAATCATGTTTCGTTGGGGCTCAACACAACACTTTTGGAAACCATCCGACTCACAGCTCCAATGAGGGATAACCATAGTTTATCGTCACTCAGCGCAACAATTTTTCAAGTATATATATTAGAAAAACTAACAACATACATTCATAATTGAATAAAACACAAATATTTATAGCCTAATATGAATAATAAGTCAACCCATGCCCAGGGTAAAATTTCATTCCCCAATTAACTTTCAATTTTGAACACTTTAACACTTCAGTTAACACCTTTTATAAAAACATATTTTTCCGAAAGTGTCTTCATTTTGCACTCTAGAACCTATCAAATTACCCTCAAATGGAGGATGGACCATAATTATCATCAGGCATGCAAACATTTCTTATACATATAACAAGCATTCTTACAAACTACATTCACAATTAAATTAAACACAATAATTGTTACCTCACTAACCATTTTTATTTTATACAAGTCATATTAAGAATTCAAAATCACCAGTCATAGAGATTCAAGATACCACGCGCATAGTAAAACATGTCAACCACATACTGTCGGCCACATACGTAATCATAACACCTTACATTTAAGTGGATTTTGGTGTTCCCTTCTTGACACCCTTGCACTTTGTAACATTTGCTCGCTTATTTTTTGCCACCTTCTTCAATTCAATGATTTTCACACATATTGGTTTGTGCTCGTTGTAGATTGTGAGACTACCGTAGGTAATATTGCAATTCTTAGATTTCATTGATGACGTGGAGTTCGATGACACTTGGAGAGAGAAATAAACAAGCACAAGGAAAAAACTAAGCAATAAACATTCATGAATATTCATAGAAAAACTTGTTGATATTACATTTCAAATAGATCTAGAATGTTAGAACAAGAAGGGTTGATTTGGTGCGAGGAAGGGTTAGGGATTTTGGTAACGAAATCTCCCTTCGCTTTTTCTTGCTCTTTTAATATATGTCCATATGTTTGGTTTGAGAGGTATGACTTAGATCTCATACAGAGATGATGATTTATTCATTTCATTTGTTATGTTGCCTAGGAGATTGAAGAAGGCTATAATACAATGACATTTAAATCTAAAATAATGGATCTGGTAATGTAAAAGGACGATTAAAGGTAAATACTTTCTTATATGATATATTTTGATATGTTTGATGCCCATTTAATATAATTTGCTAATAGTCTTGCTACATAAATCGTGGCTATACAGATTTGATTGGTCATTGATTGGCAGAGGGATAGATATTGAGAGGAGAAGTAAACTCGCAAGCCCAAGAGAATTGTATTTTTTCAATAGTTTCTAATTAGATTCAACAATTTTATTATTGAAAAAAAAAACAATTTTATGGTCATTTTGAAAAAATTGGAAACTAGTAATTTAAGGAATAGAAAACTAAAAGTTTCTAATTAAAATGTCTTTGATGTGGTCAATTCCATTTGTTTCTATTGGATTCCCGACAACGATGCTATTTGAGATCCTCGGCAGTGGCGTCATTTGAGAATAATGAGATTTTGTAGTCTTTGATGTCAATCAAAATATCTGACAATCCAAACTTTTAATACTATTAAGAATGTTCCTGTTTGCCTGTAAATCTTTTTATGTAAAGTTTAAACTGAAATAGACGATGTTTAAGTTGCTAAGTGATGATTATACCTTTATAATACAACAAAACATATGCAAATTCAATGTAAATTTTGAACTTTTACTCATATTTGCATATTATGGGAGTGATTTCGAAGGTATAAATACTATACCCACCAACTACTTAGCAACATTTCCTATTCAAGTTAAACATCATTCTCTATTATAGGTAAATTTACCTATAAACATTTATATTAAACAATCACAATCTAACATGTAGATACTATGTGATTGAAATAACATGTAGATAAAAACAACTTGATAGAGACTTGTAAAATAAATTAACTTGATTGAAAAGACTTAATTAAATAAGAACTTGAAGAACAATAATGGAAAATAAAATAAAGCAAATAAAAAGACTTTAAATAAAATAAATAAAAACATGAGTAATGATATCAATCATTGGTTTGTCTAGCCAAGGATAATGATTTATTTATACACTTTTTGTTTATATACCCATACTTTTACATTTACATATTTGCCCTCCTTATCTAGATGTGCTTGTTTTCTTAATTTTATTTTTGTTTTATACTTTATCTTTTCTTCTTGAGCAAGCTAGGGCAAACAAGAGTAAGCTAATACCACTTTTGAGATAAGGACATCATCTTCAGTCTTTTTAGCTAAAGACAAAATCTTCAAACTTTTGGGTTTGAGTCATTGACGACTTTGATCTTGACTTTTTAACACTTTCTCATATGAACTCGAGTCTTCCTAAGCATCGTTAATAAAACTCCTTTAGTGCTAAAATGTATATTTTACGATAAGTAGTCTAAAATGGCCTATAACCTACAAATGATAGTAAAAGCCATGAGTTGTCTATTTATTATATGTGTAAGAATAGTTGTAATGTAGTAATATAAGAGGATAAAAACACACATTTGGAGTCTGATCAATATTTTCCAATATGATATTTGTACAAAATACTTGTCATGTATTCGTGTAATACTGGACTTAATAATGCAAAGGGGGGCCAAGGCAGATCAATAGAGAACGTATCAACTATCAAGCCCTTGGCCACCCTTTCAGCCCATTATGGATGACCAGGTTAGAGGGGCCCAAATGAGTATTGTGTTTTTTCTTAAGTGTGTTATACATCTATAGAAGATTAGCCTCACGGACCAATCCATCAAGCCAATCATTCAACGGTGCATATTAGATTGTCCCATCTCTAGAAAAGACTTCGATGACATGTCTATGAGTCTATCCGATTTGGAGTCCCAACTGGCGGATGGTCGATTTTTTTAATCTTATTCATAATCTCCCATGTTCAATCAATCCCAGGTTCCAGTAGTTTATTTCTATACATGTACTACAATTGTTAACATTGCACGCATTCATTATCATATATATACATGTGTAGTATATCAAACACATGCACTTATATAAATATTATTATGTACATGTTTATTAGTGACCATGTTAGAGGGGCCCAAATGAGTATTGTGTTTTTTCTTAAGTGTGTTATACATCTATAGAAGGTTAGCCTCATGGACCAATCCATCAAGCCAATCATTCAACGGTGCATATTAGATTGTCCCATCTCTAGAAAAGACTTCGATGACATGTCTATGAGTCTATCCGATTTGGAGTCCCAACTGGCGGATGGTCGATTTTTTTAATCTTATTCATAATCTCCCATGTTCAATCAATCCTAGGTTCCAGTAGTTTATTTCTATACATGTACTACAATTGTTAACATTGCACGCATTCATTATCATATATATACATGTATAATATATCAAACACATGCACTTATATAAATATTATCATGTACATGTTTATTAGTTATTATATACTGTGTATTAATTAATTTATAGTATACATTTGTATAGTCGTTGACATTATTATTAATATTAATTTATAATACACATGTTCAATGTAATGTTACAAAACATGCATTTAATAACATACATTCACTATTATGCTACATACCTTTATATATTTAGTAGACTTTTACACCTAAAGAAAAGTCCCAAACTGTTAGGAAAAAAAATTTGGTCCTCGTAATGTCAAAAAGTGTAAAGTTTGATACCATTTTTAGTCATTTTTCAAAAGGAAAAGAACACTATGAAAATCTATATTCGTAGAAGATTTGTTTTTGCGAGTAGGAAAAAAAGAGCATTATTATGTGTGAGAATAAATGATGTGGTGCAATCATAAGGCTCTAGAATGAATGAGTTAATAATTTTAATACGAATTGAGATTGATCATCGTTTTGAACTTATTCATCTGTGATGGCTGGTGCTGCTATGAAATTTTGAAGAAAATGTGTCTTTATCAAATGAGCGGAGCGAACGATATAGGCAGAAAGGGAATGGTATGCGGACAAAAACTAAGTTGGTTGGTTTCTGTATGTCTGTCCTCACCTATCCCTTTCTCTCTCTCTCCCCTCAACCAAACCCTAACTCTCTCTCTCCCCACCCACAAACCCATCTCTCCCTCTCTCTTCTCCACCCTCCGCTCACGCCCCCACTACTTAGCAGTTATCTAGTAAATATGCCGAAGTACAAGCTAGTGTACTACTGATTTGCTATAGGCCTATGTATCTGCTGATCTGCAAAAGTGCTAGAAATATACTATCAGCGACATAAAGGTTGCCGATAAGTAGGGTCAAAATATAAAGGTTGCCGATAAGTAGGGTCGAAATATATATAAAGGTTGCAACACGTGCCTAACTCCAGGGGTATTTAGGACATTTAGAAGGCTATATTTGTTCTTTTTAGTAAGATGGTACACGTGGTAATTGCCTATTCCGTGTTTAAACCGTGTTGATGGATGCCAGCTGGAAGTTTATTAGTTAGCTTATCTCCTACGCGCGTACAAGATAAGCACACACAACCTATAAATACGTCCAGTAGTTTATTTCTGTATCTATTTTTCTCTGAGTGGAAAGAATACGAGGCGGGAATAAGATAGGGTTTGGAGCTCTCGCTAGTCACAACAGCATAAGATCAGGATGGGTTTGATTTTTAAATTCCTTATTCTCTATTATAGCAAATATATTTATATCAAAATTGTGTTTTTTTTTGCACGAGAGAAAATCCACGGTGCACAACTCAGTTTGTTGCGGTAAAATTTCATGAGATAGCAGGAAGCTTCTATAATCTATTTTCTACCCTCAGAATTTTTTTCTTCGGAGAGAACGAACTGAGGGGGAGGGGCATGAGAAATATTTGATTTGGTTGGTGCAAATCAAAGTAGTAGGCTTTCCTATTTCACGATATTTATTTGCTACCAACTGAGATTTTTATCACAAAACTTTGTTTTGGTTTAAAATTTTGATCGTTTTTTTTAGTTGAATTATATGTACGTAATATTTTAGTGAACTGCATGTACTCTCTTCTACTTGTACAAAAAAATATAACAAATATTGAGCTATCACACCCTGTTGTTATCCACCTTCATTGGTCCTATGGAACATGACGTAACTAGTTACTGGTTCACGTTTGTATATGATTAAGTAGGTGAGTCAATATCCTTTGTTTATCTTTTCCTTAGCTATTGGTACTTTTTATGACCTTGTTTTTTTTTCCGATAATATTATGACCTTGTTTGTTGTTTGTGGATTTTGGCGGCATAGTCAGCTGTGCTGCGGTCTGCAGACTGCTCTGCGCCTTACCCTTGTATGCAATGTACATCTGTCAGCTATTGGCTGTTGGTTGGACTCTTCATTTGTCCTTTACCTACTACTACGAACAAAATGGTAGCATACTAGCAGGTAATCCTTGGATTTTCCTACTGTTTAATATTATCTCAATGTTTAAATGTGAACATTCTAAAACCTGGCCCTTCTAATCTACTCATTATGGTAACTGTTTTTTTTTTCCTCGATATAGAGGAGCAATTGGTCTATTTGATATGAAGTGGAGAGGAAGTTGTAGGTTGAGGTTCAAATATATTAGACGAGGAATGCTAAGGATAGCCTCCTCAACTCAAGGCTTGGAGCTACCCTATTGAAATACACGATTATTGGTGATTCCAGGAAAGACATCTACTAAATTCCAAAGGGTAACGTAGTAAATTATCAAACCCGTTGTGTTTTCCTTTTTATTTCAGTTCTAGGTTGGATTTTGTTCTGAAATTTGATGATGTATTCTGTAGGTTCCACTTAAAACTCTTCTTATTGGCGACAACTGTAGAATGAAGGATCGAGGTTTGAAGACGCACCATGGATGTGAGCTCTCTCTCTCTCTCTCTCTCAATTCAAATTGAATTATGCTTGTTTCTCTCAATTCAAATTGAATTCTGCTTGTTTTTTTATGCGAAGCTTGCTCACACCTTTTATGCATCTACAACCATAAATAGTGGAAGAAAGGAATAAATCAGAAATTAACCTGTGATATATTTTTCATCTAATATTTTTGAACCTTCCTTGAATATGAAGCCTCCAAGAATATCAGGTCGTTTTCACCGAAACTTGATACCCAATGCCTGCTTAGTTGTACACCTTGCGTAGTTTTCAAGCCCAGTCCATCAAGCCAGTACTGTCATCAGTTTTCCAAGTCTCCAACTCCTTTTCACTCTCCCGTAGTCAGGTGTGCTTTGAGCATTAGACGCTCCCCGAAACCTTTGAGGAGTGTGGAATATCGTCGTTTGAGTTTTGGGGTAAATTTTTCCAAACCCTTACTTTTTAATTTTCTTATCTGCATATGCTGATTTTCGAGTAATCTAATTAGATTGTTAGCTCAATATTTGTTATATTTTTTTGTTTCTAAACCTAAGAAACCTCAAACCCCAACTTGAGTGCCTTGAAATGTGATTCAATTTGACTCATATTTGTTCATATTTAGTGCCTTGAAAACCCTAGCCTCAAAAGAACACAGAATTAGCCATATACCTTTTACTTCCAAGTTCCAATCAAAACTGATACTAGTTCTATTACTTCTGTTTGTTGTGGTTTTTCCTTGTGGGATGAGAAGATTGTAGACTAGTGGTTCTTGTTAGAGAAGGGGAGAAACCAGGAGATGTAATTCTTATAGACTTTGCTGTTAGAACGACTCCTTAGGAGTTTGATTGTATTATATAATTATAAGATCAGAGACTCTACAAGAAGATAACTGGGGGTATGTGTCTTATTCCACCCCGGTAGGTTCTGCTTTGTTTTTTTTATTCTCTACTGGTTTTAGTTTCTGTTCTCAAATTAAATCGATATGGTATGGTAATTCGGTCTGTAGGATGATCTATTTTTCAAAGTTGTTGAAAACCTATATAATCATGCATGCTCGTCTGTTGTACCTATGGTGTGCTATTGGATGCTGGGATTCAATTTATGTGTGTGTGTGTGTGTGTGTGTGGGGTGGGGGTGTTGTGGAACGAGCACCTTCCAAGTACACCATTTGAATTTGTTCTCTCTCTGCCTGATCCCCTCTTATACAGTTCCAACTGTATAAGATTTGAGTCATATGTGTTCCTATTTAGTACCTTGGAAACCCCAGTTTATATGTTTTATTCTTCTAAACACTAAACCATATACCTTTCGGCATTTTCTTTATTCGATCGACGACGACACATGTTACAATTTCTAGGCAACATCAGATATACTACTCAATTCACAGTTGAAAACCTTTTTTTTTTCCGAAATTGTTTTCCCTTGAATTTGTTTTAAAGCACATTTTTTTTAATTAAAAGGAAGGAACACATTGTTTTTTATTTTTAGCTTGTTCTTACACCCCTAAATATATTTGAGAGAGAATATGATGTCATAATGGTTTTCTCCACCCAAATCTGTTTCTCTGGTTTTTGAGACCACTTCATGTTAAAAATTCACCACTCCAGGTTGTGCTTGTTTAACCCGTAATATTGGAACTTTTACATGACCAAATTTGTGTTGAACAGAGGATGAATCATGGGCTTAGGCAGGTGAGCTAGGGTTGAAAAAATGGTTTGGTAGACTACCAACATCTATTGGTAAAAGTTTGCTGCCATTTTAGAACTGCCAAGGTTTTCCCACTTTTCACATATTTTGGTTGGATTTAGGTGGTGGAACCGTGGAAACGCGTACCAAGTTCCTGATTTAGGCCCGTTTAGTTCCATTTTGGAGCTGTAAAAGTTCTCAAATTTGCAGAGATAATAAGTAACATCCTTAGAAATAAAATTTCCCTTATCTCAAATTTTTTTGGAAAATTCTCTAGTTGTGATTGCGAAGTATTTTGGTTCTCCAACATTTATGTTATGTCACTATTTAAACAATTTAAACATTTTACAAATTGCTTCTCTTTAATTGTATGTCTCCTGTATTTTCAAAGATCTACCTTACCTTTCTCAGTTACAGTTTTGTGCTTCTTGTTTGAAAACCTTTCACGTGTATAATATGTTGCCAAAATACTTTTTTTCCAATAGTAATTGACGGTTTTTAAAATGTGGGAACAATTTCATATCTTCCTTTTTGAGAACTTTTATACATACGTATTTTGTGAAAAATAAGCAATGTTTGATGCTTTTGTCATAGCAAAATTGTCTTACAGACACCTCCATGCTGTACCTTGTATTCAGTGTATTGGGTATTGGCTGGACTCCTTTATTGTTCTATTACCTACTGCTTCCACGTAGACCAGATGATGGGTAATGCACATATTATCTTACATTTTGAATAGACATGTTTGTACCTGGAAACCCTTGGAATTTCTTACTGTTAAATCAACACCTCATCAATACCATTGTAGTTCTTTAGCGCTCATTACACTGGTGACTTGAAAGAGCCCTTTTTCTTTTTTAGCATTTATTTGCTCAATTTTCCTAGAAATTCATTTTTCTTTCTAGAAATAAAATTTGATTTCCTTTTTCTGGAAAGTCTACCCTCTTTCTTTATCGCAAATATTTTTGTGAAAAAATATATTCTGACCAAAATTATGTTTTGTTTTTTGCACAAGTGAATCCATGGTACACAACTCAGTTTGTTGCGAAAATTTTCATGAATCGGTAATCTATTTTCCACCCTCGGAACTTTCTTTGGAGAGAATAAACTGAGGGAGGGGCATGGGAAATATTTGATTTGGCTGGTGCAAATCAAAGTAGTAGGCTTTCCTATTTCACAATATTTATTTGCTACCAACTGAGATTTTTACCACAAAACTTTGGTTTTGAATTTTAAAATTTTGACAGTATTTTTTAGCTGAAGTATTTTTTAGCTGAATCGTATGCACAGAATATTAGTAATTCTAGGGTACGAGGTGGGAGTGAGGAGATGGTGAAGGTCTACGGTTCGAGCTCTCGCAAGTCGCAACAACGATCAGGATGGTTTGATTTCTAAATTCGTTCTTCTCTACTATTGCAATTATTATTATTGTTTTCACTGTATAGAAAATACTTCGTTTTTAAAAGAAAATTTGTAATTCTAGGGGTTGTTCTGAATTAATTCCACGTAAACCCTAAATTAATTCCATGTTTTTTTTACTGTCTAGAAACTACTTTGTTTTCAGAAGAAAGTTAGTAATTGTAGGGTTTGTTCTGAACTCATTTCAGATTTTTTCGTTTTGACGCTCTCAGTTTCAAAATCAGTGTTTTATTTGTTAATATTTTTGTTTTCTAAAATATCACACTCCATTGTCCTTGCTTATATATATATAGTAGTTATTGGCAGCCTATCTGGTTCCAGACCCTTTCTATTAGGTAACAGAGACGACATAAAGGAGATGTCCAACAACGGCTTAGTTATTCTTGTGGCGGCTCCAAACATCAGAGGCAGTCTAAGACCCTCAGATATGTCGATGGACTGCTAAGACTATGGTATTGTGTTGACATCAACTAATCCTTTCGTCTCACTACCAGTGGTATATGTGTGTGCCTGATTCTCCTTATAGAATAATGTGGTAGATTACCAATGTTTTTATATGTAAATTGGTTGTATCTAATCTCGGATTCTCTATTGGTTGTTTTCATTGGCAAAATACAGAATTTGGACTGATAGAAATCAAACCGCAATTACCCAACACATTACAGCCCAACATCACACAAAAAGAGCACCGACCGACCTCTCCCATTACCCATGGAGTTTATATTGTCGCTAAAGAAGGGAGGCTTTTCTATGGTGACCTATACTATACCCCGATTTCTTAAGGGAGGCTTTTCTAAATTTTTCTCCTGAAACGTGACCTTGTAATTTTTACTAATTCATACTATTGCAGACTTTACTTAATTGAAGGAACTTAAGCTAGGAATATGTTAAGATGCACAATAAGATTGATACTATCCTTCACTGAATTGAGGCTGTCTTGTTGACAATTATTCTATTACTTGTAGTAAAATCATCCAGTTTTAATTGTTCATGAAGTAGTGATGTAGGCATTTATACTGATGGTTCTTATTAGACCGTTTCGTACAACTTGTATTTTTCAGTTTACCCTGCAATGGAGGTATTATTGTCCTATTTACTTTATATATGCAGAGTGTGAACTAGCTAAAATATGAAAACTGCAACACTACCGATGTTCAAGACCAGAATTTTGGGTACTGGCAAGTGTCAACTATGTCATAATATGTTTACAAGTTTATTATCCAACCTTACTTTTCAATAGTCAAATTTAAATATTTCATTATTTGCAGGTGCCGACTAGCAAAGTCGGTAAAACCTTTGGGTGATGATACCAGAGGTCTGGGACTCGAATCCCGCCAGCATCAAAGAGTTACTGATCTCATTTAAAACAGGCTTACCAAACAAAAAAAAATAGTCAAATTTAAAGCTTCTGATGATGGTATTGCATCTACTACTTGTGTAGATATCCTTAATGACTCGTACTTGTAACAAACCAGGTTTTTCATTCTTCTCTCCATAAAAATGGCAATAGTATCTCTTCTGTCAAGTGAGCTTATCATCTTACGAAGTAGTCTTTGGCCATGATTTCATTCTGGTTAATGGCTTCAGGGTATGAAGACGGACACAGAACAGCACCACATCCTGTACCAGGATGGCTACAAGTAACTCTTTAAGAACCGCTGATGAGACTTTACAGAAAATGCAACCTTGGGTAGGGTATCAACAACAGAAGACTGGGCTTCTAAAGGGCTGGTCTTTTTTATGTTAGGGGACATGCATGCACCCTCCACTATGGGCTCTGAAGGCTGGAAATAGCTCAAGAACTACTCACGACACTGCGGGAAAGTAATATATTTTTATATAAATTAATTTTTATTTAAGGCTTGACTATTTATGTGTATCCCATATTGACTACTCACCTATCCTATTAAGTTACTAACATTGTCGTTTCTGGAGTCGACGTTATTGAAGCATTTGCTGAGCTTGCTAGGCACTGTCTGTTGGAACAGTGAAAAGTTAAACTGTTTACATCATTTGATTCTTTGCACTGGCAGCACATCTGATGTTATCTCTCTCATCGTGGCAGTTAGTGCCAGTGCAGGTAGTATGCATCCAGATGGTGGTGCTCTTTAGGGAAGCTAAATCACGGTTTTTGGTGTTGTTTACTTCTCTCGTTGCATTGGACCCCACACCCCACAGATGCACAGCATAAGAGGTATGGAACGAACTCCTATTTACCAGTCTTCTTCTCAAGTACTTGTGTGTGTGCAGCTCTTCATTGGTAGCATTTTTAACTGCTCAGATAAGGAGATCTGACTTTAAACCTAGCACATATAGTCATATACTTGTCTGTAAATGAGATCCACTAGTTAATTTTGTGAGCCACTGTTATCTGAAGAACTAAACAAGTGACTCGTCTGTATTTTTACCATTTTCTTTCCTACCCAAGAATATGAATGATGGGAATATGAATGATGTGGCCTAGGGGCGTCTGCGATCGTTTAATCTTCTATGTACAGCTGCTTGTTGGGCACATTGAATCTGGTCTGTTTAACCTTAATATGCACTCACTACGCCCATTATAACTTGTGAATCATGATTTTCTTGCTCTAGGTTCTCCTATAATCTCCTCTTATTAAATTAATATGGAAGTTCTCTCATCTAGGTTTATTGAGTGGGCCTGCGTGGTTGTTCTGCTCAATGCCTCTAATCTCATTTGATACAGTGAGCTACATGTATTATTAGATAATTTGTTCAGAGTTTTTTTAGAGGCCAAACTATGGTTGTTGCAGGAGTGCAGCTTATGCTCGGCAATAAGCACCAAGGCAGCATAATGGTTTTGGGGAAGAAGGATCGGACAAAGGAAATGCTGTTGGAATCAGTTGACACCTCAAAGAGAGATGAGCCAGTGCAAAATTTGTCTTGATAGAAAGAGAATCCTGAGATCTCATCTTGATCCGATCCTTGGAGTGAAGAGCTATTTCTGGGAGCAGTCCTATTATGTGTATATATCATTTTTGTGGATGAAGTTCTGGTTGGAAGTAAGTTACATACTGTTGGTGACACAAAAGGGAGCCTATAACTTGAAGAAATATCTAATATATATGAAAAAGGGCCAAATTCGGTTTCGCCTAGACATTGTTAAATGGAAGGGGAGTGACTGCAGTAGCAGGTGAAAATTCTAGTATATAGTTATCATCATGGTAAAGTAATCAAATATAACTAAAGCAAAGCCATATATATCGGAGAAGAAGTTGGTAGAGGCGAGGGCGAGGGGATACGATGTTTTAGAATTTATGAGCGTTCAACAAATACAAACGGCTTTCCCATAAGTTCCGTGTTAACTTCTGTATGGTGAGCCTGCAAATTGGAAGATGAGAATTGAGAAGTAGTGAAAGAGCTTGGTCAGAGTTCAGACCACAGAGAAATATACTTTGTCGCAGTGAAAAACGAGGGTGTTAATGGATTACACCACCAAAATCCCAGACATGGGCCTGTTGGTTCTTATTAAGGCCCAAGACATAGAAATAGTCCATTATGATGGGCCGTTAGATGGTTCAAAACATCAAATAACAGCGTGCTTCGCACGTGGGGAGTAGCGTTACGTGTTTCTTCCGTGTCGAAAACGTGTTTTCGTTAGCTTGTCACATGTTTAACCCGTGTTCGTAACGCTTCACGCTATCGTAGATTACTAGATTTGACGCAACCAATGACCTCCCCAATACCTATAAATAAGGGACCCCCTCAGACATAGGGGTGCAAACGGATAGGTTCGGATCCGGATATGGGTATATCCGAATCCGAATCCGAAAATTTATACCGATATCCGAATCCGACGGATATTAAAAAAATTATCCGAATCCGATTTCGGATATCCGAAACGGATATCGGATAATATCCGATCCAAAAATTAAAATTAATTAAAATTTTATTTGTTTTGAATAATTCATTTTACCACTATAAAAACTAGTATAAATATTATATTTGTCATTTATTATTAATATTTTGTTATTATAGTTTTATATTATTAGTTTATGATTTTATATAATATTTTGTACAATAAAAAATGAATGAATTAATTATATATAATAACTATTAATTTTTTAAATCGGATCGGATATTATCGGATGCGAATATGTCAGTATCTGAATCCGTATCCGAAACCAGTTCGGACATAAAAAAAATATCCGAATCCGAATTCGAAATTTTCGGATAATATCCAATTTTTCGAATACGAATTTGAATGGGATTCGAATATTTAGATATCCACTTGCACCCTACTCAGACACTTGGAGAAAAATAACGATTCAGAAGAATTCTGGGTTAGTGTTTCGATAGAAGGCCGGAGCGATGTTCTAGGGTTTCTACCTCCAATACTCTCCACTATTCCAGATCTGTTTTACCACCAAAAAGAAGTTATAATAATATCAGTCTAATAGTTGTACTAAATTTTTGTTCACTGTTCTCATTACCCAGAGCACAAAAGAGATCCCAACAATTGGAGTTCCATCTAGTAAACAGGTCTAAAGTTTCTGATTTGGTTGTTGCATCCTTGATGACCGTACTTCATATAAAGCAGGTTGTTCTTTCTTAGATATCCTTGGCGACACATACATTAAGTGTGAGAGAGACATTAGAGTATTCCATGCACCTGCTATTTGGGGTCTTAAGGTAGGAAATAACTTGAGAACTATTCACGACACTTGTACTTTGTTAGCGTCTTATGTATTTGTGTTTGTTTTAGTCGGCACAGCCGGTGGTCTAGGACACATGATTCAATGATGTTAGTGCGTTTACATGATTCTAGTGAATACAAACAGACCCAGTTATGTCACGTTTTTATTTTGCCAAGTTTATTTTCCTATATTAAACAGTACTGGTATTTCCTGTTTCCAAAATCATCGTAATGTATGTTTTTTTTTGCTAATTTAAATGAAGGGTGTACTTGATGTCATGGAGGAATTGTTGTGTGCACATGAAGTTTTTCCCGGTGATATACTTTTCCACCCTCAAGAGGGAGAAATTTCACGGTGCAAGTGAGCAAACAAAGAGAGTTGTTTCACGGGAATTCTCTTCTACAAAGTAAGCCTATCAATCAATATCCCCCATATGCCCGTACAATCAAACACACCCGACGTTGTTTCTTCTCTAAACGCTCTGCTCTCACATTTACATTGATTTCTTTTCTTTTACTTTATCTATACATAGATTTATATCTATTATATTCCCTACACTCATCGACTTATTTACTTGAATATATATATCCTCAATTCTGACGCAAACCTATTGGTTCTGAGAGAGAGAGAGTTTCCTTCGTTGGCTTTATTAGAGTTTTTCTGTTTGACCAAACTCATGACTTGGATTACATGATAACTTTCCACTTTTTTCTCTTGGTCCGTATAAGTACGCCTGTTTGAGAGCCTGCTGTATATATTTATTTGATTGTGTGGTTTTTAATATCCTTATTTCCCCTGTATTTCATATTTTTACTAATTTATCTGCACACATCTCGGAGCACACACACATCTCGGATTCGGATCAACGGCAAGATAACACGGTTACAGAGATGATCTCTGTACCCGGTTGTAGAGATCTCGAGTCCTTTATCTATTTATCCCAGATCATTTGGTTTATGGCTTATCATTATTAATTTCCTATTCTTTTATCCGTTTCCTCTATGACGATTTTTTGGTTTCAAACTCTCATACATGAGATGGTAATGACTCACATTTTCCAAGAAATAGAGAAGAAATGTGTCTGATGCAAAGCTTGAGGGGAAGCTTGCAGTGAGCGAGAGGAGCCAGCTGTCTTGTGGTAACTTGCCTTTAGCGGTTGTATATACATGTACATGCATATCTGTTCAGTTTTTCAGTTTACTGGTACCATCTCTTGACTTACATTTATATAAGTTTACCTCTTGAAGGAAGTAGCACGGAGCTACTACCCTAAAAATACTATTTTCTGGATGCCCATGCTTTCAAAATTTAACAGAGTCATCTATCTTGGAATCTGCAAAAAATCTACTATTTTAAATGGTTGCTCCAAGTCCCTCCCTTAGTTAGTATTCCTCATTTAACATATATGGACCCCCAGACTGTAAAATCTTTAACTTCCATGAATATCCAGTGATCTTTTTATAATATAACATTTAGTAGTTAACAGTGGGTCCCATGTCGTGTTTATTTAGAAGTAATGTCTCCATTGTATGAACTGAGATTCTATTTACGTATATGAAGTAGGTGAATTCTATAACGTTTATCCTTAGTGAAATCTATGCTGCAATTATTTGAAATTTCCAATTCCTCAGAAACCTATGAGTGTGTGATACTCTGACACTAAGAAAATTGTAACGACTTTGCTCAAGGATTTTTGGATGAGCAAACGTCTCCGAGTACTTGAGGAGTTTGTATAGCGCGCACTTGACTGTATTCAGGTAAATTCTAGCTCTCATACTCATGGTCCTTGCTTATGTTATCCTCTTTTCAATTGTTGTTATTGACAACCTGCCTGGCTGTCAGACCCTTTATACTAAGTAACACAGGCGATGTAAAAGAGATTTCCAACAAAAGCTTAGTTGTTCTTTTGACGGTTCCAAACATCTGAGGCAGTCTGATGTCCTCACTACTAATACTAAGGTATCATGTTGACATCAATTAATCCGTTCCATCTCACTACCATGGAGGTATATATGCATGTCTTATTCTCCTTACAAAATAATGAAGTAGATTACTAATGTTTTTATATGTAAATCAGTTATATGTTAATCTCAATTTATTGTTTTCATTGGAAAACTATAGAATTTGATCTAGAATAGATCAAACTGCAATTGCACGAAAAGCGAACTAACAGCTCTCTCCTCTTAGCAATTGAGTTAGCAATTGAGTTTTTCTTGTCATCAAAGAAACTAGGCTTTTCTATGGTAGCATCCTCAGTTTCTAAGGTAATTGTAATTTTTTTCGTGATTCATGACCAAGTAATTTAAGTAATTGATGCCCTTGCAGATATTACTTAGGCGTTGTTGACAGGTATTCTATTACTTTTAGTAAAACCATCCAGGTTCAATTGTTCATTAAGTATGAGATGCTAACGCATTTTGTACTAATTCTTTTTAGTAAGAAGGTCTTACGACTTGTATTTTTCAGTTTACCCTGCAATGAGGTATTAATGTCCTATTTACTTTGAATGGACGGTTTTTAAGTAAGAATGTCATACGACTTGTAAGAATGTCTTATGTCTTACTTTAATTGTTCATGAAGATATCCTTAATGACTCGTAGCTAGTAATTGGAGTTTACGTAAGTGTACTTATCCTCTTACTGAGTAGTATTTGGTCTTGATTCCTTTCTGGTCAATGGTTTCAGGTATAAAGACGGGTGCAGAACAGCAGCAGATCCTGTAGGAGATTCAATCGAGGGAATCTACAACGGAAGAGTAGGCTTCTAAGGGGCTGGTCATTTTTCTGTTAGGGGGACAGGCCAAGGCAGGAAATAGCTCAAGAACTACTCATGACACTTCTAATAAATGGGAATGATGAAAATAAGATATTTTTATATAAAATACTTTTTATTCAAGGTCTGATATATTTATAAATATCCCATATTGATTACCCACCTATCATACTGACATTATAGTTTCTAGAGTCGACATTAATGAAGCATTTTCTTATCTTGCTAGGAGCTGTCTGTTGGAATGGTGAATTGTTAACTTGTTAATATTGTTTGTATATGTATTTGTTGTTAGTATTGGAGCGAAAAATAAACAAACGATAAGTTAGTGGCTGAAGCCAAAAACCGTGTCTGTTTCACATGGTTCATGTGAATACAAATAGATCTTGTTTTACTTGATGTGGCTGAAGACAAAAGACGAATTTGTGTCATACTAAAAGCGGTTCCCCACCCATATATCTATATGTTGGCCGCCTCTTCTCCTTGTAGTGATGTCCGAATCTCAGAATGTGGGAAACAATTCTTAGAGATCCTTGAAATAAGTTGGTCACAGTTGCAAGTTACTTAATTCTGGTCAGTTGGTTTTGATTTATTTTGGTTACATTATCTCAGTTCTTATGATGTGAAAAGTTTCCCTTGGTGTTATGGCAAAGAAGGCTAAAATGAAACAGATTTTGACTCCTGTGTTACAAAAGGAGCTATCACCACCATTACACTATATGATTTACTGCTTTCTTCTGCTCTATATTGCTGTAGGTTGGGGTTGAATTATGTTTTACTAGTTTGCGCTGGAACACCCTTTGTGTATAGGTCTGTCTTCTGTCTTTACAACTGAGGTCCTCAGCATTCTGTCATTACTTGTCTCAGAGGTCCTACAGAGATGATGTAGAAGAGATATATACCTGCTTGGCTACTAAAGACTAAGGTATGTTGTTCGCATCAATTATTTGTTGTAATTGATCTACTTTTTGTATTGTTTTAGAAATTGCATGTTTTGATTGTCCTGTATTCTATTTTCCTTTTACTTTATTAGGGACTAGGGAATCTTCATTAGTCCAGCTCGGGTAGAACCCTTTGGTAACGGTTTTGTGAAGCTAAAATTATTTCATCTGATAATTTCAAAACAAGGATCCATTGTTTTTTTTTTCTTCAATATTTTATCATCTTATTCTGTATCATGCTGATTGCTGACCAATGGTTTTCCTCTTCTAAAATATTATCGAAAAAAAAGACTTCTTACAAAAAAACTCAATGTTTACAAAAAAGAACTTGGTGTTTTATTCTTCTGTTTTCCAAAAAAAGTTTTCTTCCATAAAAGAAATGTGTCCGTCTCCATGATTTTGAAAGTACTCTTACCTATATCTAACTTACTCTTTTGGGGATATTTGCGGGTACATCTCACTTGGTAGCAGAATAGTTTCATGCGGTAAGAAGCATTTGCAAATGTATTCTCCATGCATGTGAATTTTGCAACAGAAGAATCCATGGCGTGAGGGGCGTGGAGAAATTTCACTTGGCATTTGGCTTTCCTACTTCATGGAAGTTTTGTATCATGTGATACTTGCCTGTCAAAGTTATCTCAATCAGTCAGTCATAAACACCCAACTTCTTTTGTGTTTCTTGTTTGAAAACCTTTCACTAATATTGCCAAAATGCATTTGTTTTTTTACAAAAGAAATACATTTCCATGATACTTCCTTTTAAAAATGTAAATAGTTCTATGTTCTTCTAATATTAACTGGTTTGGAACATGCCCCTCTTACTTACAAATAAATTGTTTTTCCTTCGTTTCAAAACTTTGCCTTTTTTTTAAAACACTTTCACTCGAGTTCACATATATATTTTTGACAAAATATGCTAATATCCTCCCCTCTAAATCTGGATCTCAAACTATTCTTCATGTTGTTTTGTTTTTCCAATGTTTTAAAAAAATTCATAACATCTTTCTTACTAGATAGCATTCAAGATGATATCAATTGCACATTCAAGATGAAAATGAGGAATTTGGGTTGGATGCGGCTGAGATGGTAGAGAATAAATGGATATGATGCAAAACTTGAGAGGAAGTTTCGTGTGACGAGAAGAGTCAGTTGTATTTGCTATAACTTGCCTTTAGGTGGTATTTACATTATTATGACTACATGCCTTTCTGCCCAATTTATAGTTTACTGGTACCATAACTTTACTTATATTTATAGGACTACTTACGAGACTTATGGTACTTGGTAAAGGTAAAAGTAAGATATTTTCGTATAATAATATTTTTCTTCAGTGTCTGATCTATATTAGTACGTGCAGAGTACTTAAAAAAATTCCATTATGGTTTCTAGAGTTGACTTAAATGAAGCGCATGTTGAGCTTGCTGTGGGAATATGCTGATGTCTTAAGTTGTTAAAATCATCTGCATGTGTTTGTTGCTAGTATGGAAGCAAAAATAGTGAAGTAGTTAGTAGGCGAGTGGCGGTCTAGGACATAATTCAGCCAAATATTTTGTGTGTTAGTTTATGTGGTTCATGTGAATCCGAACTGATCCAGTTATGCTTGGTGTGGGGAATAGAGGTATGACAAAAGACGAATTTGTATCTTACTAAAAAATGCTTCCTCTCCAGTGGGCACTCACGCAGCCTGGATACCCTGTAACAGAAAATGATTTCTTTGGCTTTCCAGAAAGCACATTACGACCATTTTATGTAGTCCTAAGTGTCCACGTTGGTTATCATCAATTTTTCTGTAATCCTAAGTGCCCACGTTAGTTAATCTATTTCAGGGTTTTTTTGGCTTTCCATAAAGCAGGTTAAGACCTTTTTTTATGCATGAATCTTAATGTCTTTTACCTAATCATTTATTGTTTTCATATCTAGTATCTCCTATCCATTTATTGTAAATGTGTTTTATTTTGACATTGGTATGCCAGAACTTGTATTTAACGACCGGCTTACCTCTATATGGTGTTTGTTTTAAAGAACCATATGAGACTTGGTGTTTTCTATGGTGTATCTACTGCACACCTTTGTTGTTGTGCATGCAGAGGTACTTCTCCCTCCCTCTTTTATGTTTACATATTGTAATAGTGACTATTCAATTGGGAAGGAGGCTCCTGGTTGCTTATCTACCATCATTATTGTAGCCATTTATTTTTACTAATTGTTTGTGTTTTAAGCATTAATGCTAGTTAAAATCCCAAAGTTGTGTTCATAATCATTTCTTTATTCAATTTCACGCATTTTGTTTTTCATTCTTTTTACTCATGGTCTGATTCAGTTTGACTGAGGTATGTCAAAATTTATTAAAGATGTAGTAGACTGATAATATCTAAGTGCTATTTTTTTTTTCTAAACCTAGGCATATTATTCATTTATTTCTGTTTATTACTGTCATGGAATTGAAAGTGTAGGCAGAGTCGAATACTTCTAAACTTTTAATGTTTTTTACTCAGCAAGGTGTAGAAAGGTAAAGTTGTGACTCACTTAGTACAATCGTAGACTCGGGTTTAGAGGTTACTTAAGTGAAGATTAATAATAGTCAAAGATGCTTATTGTTGGTAGCCAAGCTTTTCAAAGGTTATCCCTTATACCCTATTAAAGTGGTTTTTTGCATTTTGGTTCTACTATTAATAGCGAATTTAGGGTTTGGTCTACAATTAATCGTTTATTGCACTTTGGTTCCAAATTGACAGAGGTCCGTTTATACTTTCTTAATACCCAAATTATCCTAACACGTGTACTTAATACCCAAATTACCCTGACACGTGTACTGCCATGTGAAGCTAATCAATGGCCATCACTTAACTGGTATTTTGCAGTTTGGTCCTAGTGATAATAGTGATATTAGGGTTTGGTCCACAATTAATCGTTTATTGCATTTTGGCCTCATTAGTCCATCTAAAATTTTATAGTACCATATTTACCCTTAAATCATTAGCTATCATTTAATCATCTGATTTTAATCAACAGCTCGTCTTACACCATGTGTATCTCAACTAACCGAGTCCCAAACTTACATTTTATATTCTTCGTATCTTACCACCACAGCCACCACCACTTTCTTATCTACTTAATTATCACTTCATTCATCACCATTCTACTACAATCACCGTCATCTAGCTTTCTTAACTTTATACAAAGATCAAAATCATTTGTCTTATATAGGACTATAAAAATTAATTTTGAATTTTTTTTAAAAATAAGATTGGGTATTTGAAATTTCAACTTAAACTCCCTAATAAATGAGACAAAAATCTTAACAACTCTTATTGTAACCTGAAATCCAAAAAAAATTGAGTATCAAAGATCAACAACAAACTTGAATGTTCAAAGATTGCCGACAAATTTGAAAATATAATTGTAAAGTGAAAATATGAGAAATGAGTTTTTAATTGGTTTTAGATTGTGTTATGGAGGGTGGAGGTGGTGGTGGTGATTGTGAAAATATGAGAATGAGTTTTTCAAAGATTGTGTTAATGGCAACCATTGCTTTTAGATAGTGGTGGTGGTGGTGATTCAAATTGTTATGGAGGGTGGAGGTGGTGGTGGAGCGGTGTTCAAGAAAAAAAATTTTAATTGTCTTGGATTGAATGAATGAGATGATGTCATGTGTAGTTTTTAGTAATTGGTCCCATTTTTAATAGCAATATTTGCAGTTTGGTCCTCAAGTAAGTCACGTGTAAGACATGTGCAGGGTATTATGGACATTTTAGAAAATATATGGACGGAATAGACATGGGCCGTTCGGTCAACTCACAGTCAACACACTTTAACGGCAATTTTGGACCAAAGTGCAATAAACGATTAATTGTGGACCAAACTCTAATATCACTATATCACTAGGACCAAAATGCAAAAATCCCCTATTAAAGAGGTCTTAGGAAATTTTAGAAGTTATTCATCTTATTATTCAGGGCTATGAGTCCTTTACACCGCCTACATAAATCTTAGCCTAGTGAAATATTGTTAGTTCATTTTTGAGAGTTAAAAACTGTAAAAACTGGAAATGTGTATGTCAAAAATCGTACATAGGCTTGTCGAACTCTATTTTCTTCACCAAGTGAGTGAGCGAATGATGGTGCATTAGTGAGCGGTGGAGGAAAGTGTTGTGCTGCTAGAGAGAGCTAGGTGGGAGAGTGTGAGACGATGCCATTTTTTAACAATTGAGCTTCTTTTTTTCTTATTTTTACTTTTCTTGTTATAAAGTTGAAAGTGGCTTACTTATAGTCTTATACTCATCAGGAAGATTTACTGCGACATTACGAAATACAATGGGCAAGCAAAAATCAGAGAGAGTAGTTTCGAAATTATGATTTTTTTTTTCTTTAAAATGATACTTGCGTAATCCTTTTTAATAAAAGACACCGAACTTTCCTAATGACTTGGTAACTATCTTGGATTACAGCTCATTATGGATATTTCATGACGTCTTGCTATTTTTTTTAAAAATAAAGATATATTTAAGAGTAACTGTTTGGTTGTATATTGGTTTGGTTGATATTTGAGGTGCGTCTCACTTGGCCATAGAAAATAATCTTGTGATCGGAAACATTTGCTGGTAGATTCTCCACGATTGTGAGTTTTTTTAATAAGAATTCACACAACGGGAGGGGCATGGAGAAATTTCACCTTGAGAAGTGAAAATTCAAAGTAGACTTGTGTTACCCAATGTGGTTTACTCGTTAAAATTCTCTCATTTAGTTAAAAACACAGGTTTTCAAATTTACTCTGTTCTTACACCCTTTAGGGTTCTTCATAGAAACAAACAGTCTATATTTCCTTTTGTACGGTGGGTTTTCTTATTGGGTTATTTGTATGCTTTTTTAAAATTTTTGTATTTTTCAACACGAATTCACAAATTTCTCATTTTCTTTTATGTGAAAACATTTTGTTTTTAAATGTAATCTTTATGGATACATCTTTTGGTTTGAAAATTTCATACGATAATATAAAGGCGGAGGCATTGAGAAATTCCACTAGGCTAAGTGAAAAATCAATCGAAAATTCCAAGTTCTTGAAAATTCACTTTGTCAAAATGGGACATACTAATGGAAATTCTCTCCTTCATTCAAACTTTTTTTTTTTTTTTTTTTTGAAGCATTTAGGGGTTAGGCAGACCCCAACCTGTATTAAAAAACACATGACCGTCCTGCGCATCTTCTTTTACAAATTGTTCTAGACTTTCCTTTAGAGGTCCCGGGTATATCGTATCAAAAGCAACATTACAATATGCAGTCTTATCTCTCCATTAGGGATTTATTCTCTTTATTTTTTTAATTATTTTTTTATTTTTAAAATGTCATGTTGTTTGGAGTAGTGTAGTCAAAGTGTTAAAGCGCACCTAAGGCGCAACACCCTCTTGTGCCTTAGGCGCGGGCGTGGCACGCGCCTGATTGAAGTGAGGCGTGTAGTAATAAAAAAATAGCTATCTCAAATAAAAAATAAAATAAATATTAAATATGACATGAATTATCACTGATTTGCTTAGCCAAACTTTAAAATTAATTATATGTGATTGTAAACATGAAACTATTGTAGTCATTTAAAAGAAAAATCTTAAGCAATAAGTAAAGAGCAAAATAAAACTCGTATCTCTCAATACAATCTAGCTCAACTTCAATAAACTAAAATAATGAACCGATCGAAATGAGCTAAATAAGTTCTTCATAAAATAGAACGCGTGATTCAAATTTTAGAATCCCATAAATCTTCATTAAATCCATTTTTGTGTCTTCTCTCAATCCATACAACTTAACAAAAACTAGTCAAAATTAAATTTAAAATGTACTCCACAATGAAATTTACTAAATTTGTACAATTTCTTGTATCATACAACAATTGGATCGAGTGTAAATGTGTCATGTATAGCAAAAATTGTAAAAAAAATGAAAAAACTGTAAAAATTGATAAGGCGCGCGCCTCAACAAAAGGCGCAAAAAAGCACAAAAACTCGGGCCTTATGTTTCCTCTTGCGCCTTGGTCAAGGCGAGGCACTAAAGTGCGCCATGCGTCTTAGGCGCGCGCCTCTTTGTGTCTTGCCTTGACTACACTGGTTTGGAGAGTTTTCTTCTTGGATTATCAAGCACTTATCAGGAACTTAGAAATTTCCCAAGATTTCCCATGTTCATGAAAACTCCAAAATGAGTTTTACTCTTGTGAATTTTCTTTCATTCATTCAAACATTATTTTTGGTAAGGGGTCTTATTTTGAGAATGCTTTATATTGTGTTGTTTGGAGAGTTTTTTCTCGGATTGTCTAATGTTACTCTTTTTATTCTCGTGGTTTTGGGGTGATTCTATTATTTTCAGAAAAAGAACTTTCATAATTCTATTATTCCCGTGGTTTTGGCTTTGGTTCTATGGAGGATGTTTTCGGGTACATCTCACTGGGTTGTAGAAGAAATCTGTGTAGGAAGCTTTTGATGGCTGACTTTCCATGCTCCTGAGTTTTTCGGCAGAAGAATTTGTATTGGGAGGGACTGAGATATTTCACTCGGCAATTGACTTACCGATTACGTGAAAATTCTTTCCTATCAAGTGAGAAATTCTTTCCGATTAAGTCTCTCGTTCAGTCGAAAACACTAAAATTTTCGAAATTACTTGCTTCCTACATTCTAGTGGCTTACCGAGGCATTAGCTTTTTTGTAAAAAAACTGTATTTCGTTAAGCATTAGTGTTTTGTGTACAAAATATTTTTGTATTTTGTGTTGTATGGCAGCGGCAGCTGAGTTGTTCTGTTTGCTTCTTATTATTCCATGCTTGATGATATTGAATTTGCCTTGGCGTTACAATTTTTTTGCTGTTGCTTGCTCTTTACATTAGGCTAAAGGTGGTATTCTTCGTTTGTGAAATGCCTATGTAGTAAAAATGAATACCTTAAGAAACAATTTGAATCTGAAAATGTTACCAAATAGGGATCTGTATGAAATTTGAAAGTAATCTCTTTACCTCGAGAAGCGATATCTCTTGGTGTCTTACACCACTGAACCTAGTCAACATGATCTAGCATTAGCCCACAACTTTAAGTTGTTATTTGATACTTCCAAGTTTATTCTAACTCAATAAGCAAAAATAAAAAATAAAAAACGTGGCCTCCGCTTCTTCAATACTCCGAAAGCCCTCTCAATTGTGTTTCTAAGTTGCGAATGCCGCTTATTATACAACTCTTTAAAGTTTCGAGGCTCACGAATAGTAATGTATTCACTAATATGGTATCTTGTATTCGATATGGAGTTAAGACCCAGGGCTCATTACCATATCCCGCGTCCAAAGTGGTATTTACCTATAAAATAAAAATCAAAGTTATTACATAGTTATTACATGTACTTTAGGTAGTAACAATCAACCAAAAATATAATGTTATAGATATCTACCAAGGAATAACAAATGGATTAGGTCTAGTACGAAGGTTATCCAAAACTCTTTGGTCATGTGCAGTCCCTTCCCAAACTAGTAATATGTGAACTTCAAGTCGAATGAGCAAGCCGCTAACGATTTTGAGAAGTAAAGTCCTTCCTACCACTCCTAAATCTTTCTACATCCTCTTAGGAACAAGTGGCTCTAATATGAGTACCATCTAGTGCTCCCAAACAATCCTTGAAATATTGTGCATATCTAACATCACTTACGATTCTGAGATGGGGTTCCTCCACCATGTATGGCTTCTCCATGGTTAGCTACCAAGCATGGGTACAATTTCAAAAAAAGCAACAAAAATTTTTCATTAAATTGTCGACAAATAGTCTCTTTGTGATCGGAAAAATCGACCCATCACACTATGCCTCACATCATGCCCAAGTAAATGTAGGAATCTCATTAGTATTTCCTCAACTTGACAATTTCGCGTGTCTTCCAGTAGACCTTTTTCCCTAACCAACAAACAGAGTCGATGGAATGACTCCATTCCCATTCGTAAATTTTTACGACACTTTTCATCATTATATATGATCGAAATTATATGCATTTCGTTCGGGCAACATGACGAACATAAGGTTCTCTTTGGTAAGTTAAAAGAAAAGTATGCAGTAAATATTGTTGCTACATGTGCAACGCTTGCACAAGTGACAGCAACAACCTCTCTAATTCGCTCCTCATCTTCAAAATTATCCATAACTTCTATACTATTATCTGCCAGTAGAGAAAATTGATCAAGAGGAGTATTTAACATTATCACGACTCTTTTAAAATAGAAGAAGGACAGGAATAAGGGGTGGTAGGGTACTAGGGTTACCGACCCTCAAAAAAAATGAGAGGACATGAAACAGGATAGGTGTTTCCCTACTAAAATCTTCATGCTTTGTGATGCTACTACCTTTATTTTGTTCAAATTCTACATGAAAAACTTTAATTCGCAACATAAACAATCAAGTGTGCACGTCTATTTGAATATTCGTTACTTAACTTCTTCCTCAGATTAGATATCACCTCCATATTTGTTTACATTATGAT
Organism: Coptis chinensis; assembly: GCF_015680905.1. NCBI lineage: Eukaryota > Viridiplantae > Streptophyta > Magnoliopsida > Ranunculales > Ranunculaceae > Coptis > Coptis chinensis. Next base: position 115,267,156 of record NC_141458.1, on the reverse strand, counting down.
TATGTACATAGTCAAACTAAACATGTGTTTGATCGGTGTTTCTAATGAATGGAGAAACGAATATAATAGAACATACTTTTCCTATAAAAATTATTTTTGAGTCAAGGAGGCACATTGATTACATTCATGATATATCATTTATCCCACCAAAGCAGTATAGAATGATAGATTACAAGAAATGCCGTATTATCTTGGACTGATTAGCTTTTCTTTAAATCCAGCCAACTTGCCATTCTTAATTAAAGAATAACCCAATAGTGGTTTGGCCTCTGTCTTATTCATATGTATAAGTAGAAATTCTCAATCTTTTAGCCATACCTAACTCATCAATACACCAACAATTACGGGGAACTAGCCAATGAACCAAATAACACTATGTTGAGGAACAAAGCAAAAGAAATAAAAGTTTGAAGTCTAAACATGTGAGCAGAGCAAAGTTATTACATAGTCTAATTATATTGATGGACGATGGGATGTGAAGCAAAATAAATTGAGGGGAAAAAATACATAAAAGTCTATCTATCCAACCAATTCAATCAGAGAGAGATATAGGAAGAAGAAGAAGAAGAAGAAGGTGAAGGCTAGGGCAAGGGCTTACCTTTTCAGAAGGAAACTCCAATAGAAGCACAACAATAGCTGAGATCAAGAGAAGATAAGATCCAGGTGATTTTGCTTAGAGTTCCAGAATAGAGAGACAGTTTTACGTTTGTGTTACACAAAAAAAGAGAGAAGAAAGATCGTGCAAGTGGATGCATGGGTTTTTGGGTTGCAAATGGGTGTTGTGCGAGCTATTTATACGCGGGAAGTGGAGATACCCATTTGCTGTAACGGGTTCTAAGCAATAGCGGGCCAAACACCAGTAAATGGGAAGTTAGAGGGAAATGGGTGCAAATGCAACCCATTGCACCGAACCAAACAGAGCATATAGTCAATGGCTGACCCACCCTAACTTAAGACATCAAATATTGATGTCCCATCTACCAACAGAAAATAAGTTCTTAAACTGGATTTTCTTTCTTCTCCATTGGGTTCTTCAGATTCAAAACCAGGCGCCGCCCCCATCAATGGAAAATCTGAATTCAAAATAAAGGTATGTAAGTAACAACAAATTAGATCTCATCTCTTGCATCTCTTATTCTTTTTTGGGATTTTTTCTCCTTAATTTTTTTTGTTGAAGATCCAAATAAATTTCTTGTATATAAACCGGAAGATTTAAGATTGAACTCGCGATTTGCGATTTTGGTACAAATCGCATGCGATTTATTCCGGTTTGTTAAATTTCCGGTTTTGCCAATGATTTAATTCGATGTCTATACGGTTCGAGTCAACTCGCGAGTTTTAACGGTTTCTACAACACTGGTTTTTTCTACTTTTTTAACATTGAAACAATACTCGAACTTGGAAACTATTCTAAGATGCCACGAAACTAAACAAGTAAACAATATTATTGACGTTTTGAAGGGGGGTTAAAAAAAATTTGAAACTGCTCAGCTCTTGGATATGTCAACTCCTAAATATTCAGGCATTGCAAATTTGCCACCATAGCCGCCCATTCGAAAGTACAACTGGAACTGATCCATGTGGGTATCATGCACAAACGGCTGTGGACTTGGAATCCTAATGCATTCCTGTGTTTCTCTCTTACCGTTCATAAATAGTCCCATTCTCAGAACAACATCCACGTCATTACTTCTAATCAATTTCAAAATCCTGTCTTCCATGGAGAACAACAACAGCAGCTTCTCTCCCCTCTCTGTTTCTTCTCCTTCCAGAAAAAGGTAAATAACTTGTCCACTTTATTATAATTCTGTAATAAAAAAAACCATACCTTTTTTTTTTTTTTTAATTGAAATTGAAGTAGTCATGGAGGTAGAGGTAAAGGAATGGAGAAGAGAGATGATGGACAGAGAACAAATGGAGGACGAGGTGGGAGCAGTCCAGATAAAATCGACGCTCTTGGTAGACTCTTGTATGTTATTATTGATTTTTCGTTCTTTGTATTTCTCTTGCATAGAAATTTTAATCATTGGTAATGTATTGTGTTGGTAAAAATTTACAGGACACGTATTTTGAGACATATAGCGTCTGAGTTGAATTTGAATATGAGGAGTGATGGGTATGTGAAGGTGAGCGATGTATTGAAGTTGAATATGAAAACTTTTGTTGATATTCCGATAAGATCACATACGGTGGAGGATATTAGGGAGGTGGGTTCGTTAAACTGTTCTTTTAGTTTGTTTATTTGTTATTGTTTTGGTGTTGGTACAATTGTATAGTCAATTTATAGCAAATAAAGTTAAGCGATTATCAAATCGAAACCTATGGTCCTCCCGTTTATAATAGTTACATTTCGTCCAGTATAGTAGTCTTTGGTTCCGTCTCTCATATAACACCGTTTACAAGTTTGCAGGCTGTTAGGAGGGATAATAAGCAGCGGTTTAGCCTCTTGGAAGAAAATGACGAGCTGTTGATACGTGCTAACCAAGGGCACACTGTAAAGGTAATATTTTCTTGGAGCAATTTATCTGTTCTTTCCTGATGTTTCAGATAGTGGAAGCCATTGTCCAAAACTATCAACCATCATGTTAAAAATTATGTAGATACAAGTAATAGTCTCTTCTCAGTAGTTCCCGCCTTTATAAGTCTGTGAAGATATGTGTTTAGTCACATGCTTCAGTGAGATGCAGTTCTGAATAGTGGAATTCTCTGTTTAAGACCACGACTAACATATCAAAAATGTTTGCAAGCATTGCATCTAATCATTGTCTTATTTTTCTGTTAAATAGATGGCATGCAGAGAAATGAAGAATGAAATATCTATTTAAACAATAACAACAAAAGTTCTAGTTAATTTTGTGTGCATATTGTAAATGATGATTTCTTGATTTGTGTACCACTTTTCATCTTAAGTAGTAGTTTGTTTACTACTAGCATACCGCGACACAATGAGGAACAAGCAAAGATCCCTGAATAATAAACTTGAAGTTCAAAATAAGAAAACAATCAAATTTCAAAAAGATTAGAATGACACAGCAAAGAAGAAAAAGAATCGGATTTCGAAAATACCTACCTTTTTGTTTTCTATGTTGTGGAGGATTGAACAATGAGATTTCTTTTAGAGAAGGTGATGATGAAGTGGGCAAAGAAAGGGGATGATCATCCAATTAAAGGTTTCTTTTGGCAGAGGAGGATTTATTTATTATTTTTTTTTGTTTGGCAAGACATGAAGACAGGGAACGGGACAATATTTTAAACCCTCCCTTTGTTCCAGGAGAACTCGCTATCGCTTGTTCGGATCACTTTTTTTGCAACCTTTTATGTTGTAAAAGGGTGTCTTAGTATTTCGTATTATTTCCCAGAACACTTAATAGACAAAATGTACAACGTACTATACATTTTTTTTTTGCATATTAGGTATTATATATTTTTTTTGCACTGCAGTACATTATACAATTAGGTTTATTGCACTTCGAGACTGACTCAATTTTGGTTAGTCAATGTTGATGTGGCCACCAGAATACATAACGTGTCCGTTCATTTCATTAGGTGGCACAAATAATGCACGTGAGAAGCACGTGGGTATTGGTTTTATTTATTTCTTTTTTTTCTAAAAACTAAAAATTAAATATCAAAATTCAAATCCAGCACTCAAAACCAAAAATCACAACTTCTCTACAAAACCAAAAACCAATTCAATAATTTCTCAGGTGATAAAAAATAAACAACTTTTTGAAATGAGACTTGGTCAACAAATTGGTAAGTGTCGAAATGGGGTGGAATTATTATTTAAAAGTTCTTTATACAATTTCTTGATTTATGAAAGCTTCTGAAGATGAGAAACTTCGGCGCGATTAGCGGATTTGATGTTTTGAGGAATGAATGGAGAATGGGAAGTTTGTAATTGAAGATAAGAAGATTCGAAAGATGAAATTGTAGTAAAAAGAGAGAAAATGAGGTTTGGGGAATTGGGATTTGTTTGGTTTGGTGAGTGGAATTGGGTTTATTTACTGCAACTTGTTAGTTGTTAGTGATAATTTCTTCTTCTGAAAGAAAAAGTGTTTGGAACTTGTTGTTTTAAAGTGATGATTCTTCTTCTTCAGCAAAGAATTAATTGTTTCGGCTTTGAATGCTATGCCAAAAGTTTGAGATATTCCTGAAATTTGGGAAAAATGTGGTCACGTGCCTTGTGTTATTTTTAGCTGTTGTGGCATACCAAACAGTTACATGACGCCACATTAGCAAGCAAAAATGATATGTCAGCATTTTTTGACCGGAATTTGGCCCATGGTCGTTGCCTAAAAGAAAAATCATCTACTTACTGCAGTGCAAAAAAAAAAGTATCTAAATTGCAAAAAAAAAATGTTTAGTTGTACATTTTACCTATTAAGTGTTTCCCTGAAAGAATATTAAGTTTTTATTGATCTCTACCTTTATCTTTTCCTCTCTTACTTTTAAAAGTTTTATCATTGTTGTATTAGCAAGAAATGCTTTCTGAAGTTGATTGTTGAAAAGGAAAAGGGATATAAAATTGTTTGTTATTTTTCTAACTTGATCTTGCTTCCAAGTATTTTTCAGACCATTGAATCTGAGAACTTACTAAAGCCCATCCTATCAATTAAAGAAGCTCCAGGTGAATATGCCAAATGTATTTAATATGTAATAGTAGATGATTGTATTTATTCTTTTGACCATAAGGTTACTGACTTGTTGTTTTTAATGTTCAGTATGCGTACATGGAACCTATAAGAAGAATTTGGAATCAATTTTGCAATCTGGTCTCAAACCAATGAAAAGGTTGCATGTTCATTTCACTAGCGGTTTGCCGAGTGGTGGAGAAATTATTAGTGGTAATGTTGACTCCATTCTTTATGTGTTTTCTTTTGATTTGCTTATTGGGATGAGTAGATAAACTTTTCTATCAATACTGTAGGTATGCGGAGGGATGTAAATATCTTGATCTTCTTAGATGTCAGAAAAGCTTTGGGAGGTGCATCTTACTAATTGCCTTTTTAATTACATATGGAAGCTCTCCTTATAATTTTCTTTGAACTTGTATGATTACTAATACTTCTTTTAGTTTCAGATGGATTGAAGCTTTACATTTCAGACAACAAGGTTATATTGACAGAAGGTGTTGATGGTGTAGTACCCGTAAAGTACTTTGAGAAGATAGAAACATGGCCAGGTAGACAACCAATATACTTCAAGAGCACAGAAACAAACACCGAGGATGATTTAAATATAGAAAAGTTCAAAAATCTACAGTTGGGTGAAAACAAGTAAACGAGAAAATACGGCCAGCAAACCTACCAGGCAATATAACCTTTTTGATCTTCTCAAAATTATCGGCCTACAAATAAATTCCAGATGGTGCTAATAAGTTCACAACATAAAATGTTCCGGAAAAGATGACATTATGGTTGTGCTATGCTTATTACTGTTTTTTGGTCAAAATAGAAGTTATGTGGGGTGTTTGAAGGGTTTTGATCACTTGGATGGCAGTTACTCCCTTCAGCTCTGCTTAAATAGCAAATTGTATTACTGTAACACCTTTTGTTTTCTTGGATGGCAAGACCCCCGGGCAATTGGGTATGTATATGCTCGCTAAATAGAAGCTTTGACTGTGATGTCCATTGAATGTTCGCTAATTTAACTTATATATATATATTTTTTATCTGCCTACTTAGGTTTGTTCTCATATCCATTGTAGCTCTACGTTTCTACTTTAATGGCAGTCTCGATCTTGGCATGTGAACTATAGACCTGTAGTTTAGCAAAGAAATTTGGAGGACTTCTGTTAAGTCAGAATAGGGAAATGCCACACAAACACTTACATTTTTTAAAAGCTTCGATAAATGATTTCCTGGACTAACGAATATTCTGCATTCCCGTCGATCAGTAATTTTCCAGTAGTGTCTGTAGCTGTTTGTTGTTTTGGGCGCATAGATTTATGTGATTTCACTCGACTTTTTAAACTATAATCTTGCATTCTAATTCTCTTACGAATATGAACGGTTTTGGTTTTATATTTGTGTTTTCTCACTAATCTGGTTGAAAATATCTTTTGAGAGCTGAGAGCCTGAGACTAACATAAAGTCTTTCATTAACACAACTGCATAAGAAGTCGAGAACTACACCCAACTTCACTGGAAAATTCATCTCAATTGTTTAACTTGTTCAATCATCAACCAAAATTCAACAACCAGACAAATGAAATCCAACTGGAAGATCTTTAAAACGTTGCCCAACTTCATATAAATTTTGAGGTGTTAATAGAAATGCAAAGAACTATCAATAGTCGCATACATGTTGGAGAACGATCTGGCTTAATACTAGAAGAATCAATCCAATTACTACAATACACCGGTCAAGTTTGTATTATCTTACTCTGTACGGCCCTTAATTGAACTGAACGCGTCCATGATTCTGCAGTTCTCGGGAATTAAATAATTAGATGATACATGTTTTGGTTATGTGTATAGAAAACAAAGGCTTCACGGATGAAAATTTTCAGATCCCAAATTACACTAGAGGTTGATGTGCAAGTCTTGTGTTCAAGTATTCTTTAGCTTCCTAGCAGGAGAGATGCTGCTATGTTCATCTTGCCTTTGGAGATCGCATTTGCACTTATATCCCACCAGGTGCATCCTTGATCCTATCTGTTGATACCCAAGGCTCGTTGAAAGATACAAACGATTAACTTCCACACTCTATTGGCAAAATGACATCGGACTAGAACATGCCCCACATCTTCCCAAAAAATAGATTCAATCCAGTTTTACAGCAATTCAGCTAATTGCTGACAGCCATGACATAATCTCTGGATAAAAAAACCAAATTATACTCGGAATTATAATAAATAATGAAAGCGACTTTATATTAGTTTAAGACTTGAGATCGCCATTTCAGCTGAAAAAGTTGTACCTAGTATTCTCCAACTTCAGTTCACTGTTCAATGTAACTTTTGCTGCAGCGAATACATAAATGATGCCTCATACAGGTTAGCATATCCCTCTCGTACAATCCAATCAGCACTACACCAAAAAAGACATGTTTAACGCTCGATCTAAACGATTGCTGAAATCTAATAATCATAAACACAACAAAAAAAATACCTAAGAAGAAAATACCGTATTTTCTCATCAGTTAACTAAAACTCAAATCTTAACTTGACATACTGCATACCGTTGTCTAAAACAAGAGGATCAAGAATATCACCACCACCAAACCTCATACAGGATAGTCAATCCATGAATCCCAATCTCAGGAGTCGGAGCAAAAGAAACCTGACAACATTGAAATCTTGGAGTTACACGAAAAAAGCTGTAAAACAAACTTTTCAAAACATACATTAATACGATGATTACCTTTTGACACGAATCACACGAGATTACCTTCATGCTTACAGTAATGGTGAACATGAGGCCTTGGGATCATTCTCGTGACTGTGCCATCAGAGGACCAAGGCTGTTGAGACACGAAACTCAGAAAATCATGGAGATGGTTCATCATTAAATTCTCTAACGGATCATTTAGCAGTAGTTGAAGCTAAAAAAAGTTTAAACCTATAGAGAATCACAATTCTAATTGTTGAGGTCATTTTAAACTTGGAATATTCTAATATTCTAATAGTCTCTTCTCCTCGAGGAAAAACAAAATAATAAAACATTGAAAAGGTTCATGCTTCACATGAAAATAAAAAGCCTAGAAGACAAGGAACTGAAAGAAATTTGCACTCTATTACCGCTATCATTCGTGTTGAAAGAAGTTTGGACCTTTATCAACTAGCATAGTTTCATAGTTTTCAATGAGTGTAATTTTTATCATCTATTTCTCCTAGCTTCCCCAAATTTGCATTTACATTTCCTGTTGTCCATAAACTCATGATAAAGACCACATCCTCTAAAGGTAATATGAGTTTTCTAGTTAGTTATTTTTTTTTAAACGGTAAATAGTTGTTTCCAAATGCTTAAAAAAAAAAAGTTTGATTCTGCACCTAATAGACTGATTGATCCAATCCCATTTTCCATGATTGGATATTTTATTTCCATTAACAGAAACTCTCTAATTTTGAGACCATTTTGTTAGGAGTAAATATAAACAGCTCACTTAATACTTCTAAAACCCAAGAATCAATAAAACAAATACAATGTGATGAAGGAAAAAAAAAACAATATACAGCTAAGACTTACTTCAGTGCCTTCTCATTGACGTGCATGACAATATTGACACAAATACCTTGAAAAAAGGACAAAACAACAATAGGACAAAACCAAGGTATTATGGTATTACTGTGTCATACACATAGACGAGGAAGACAATTAAGTAACTTAATTGGTATTTGTTCATTATCTCTTATCTCAATATATATTTTCCTTTATTTATGAACTTCTTTATCAAGGTTTTAAAGCCACTAGAGATAAGTTGTAAAAGTTTATCTACTAATTGATAAAAAAAAATTGGAAAGTTGATAAAATAAATATGGAAGATATCAACTAATTATAATCTTTCTTGGATCAATCAATGACAAAGAAGAGTTCGTAAAATCATTTATAGTTCATTTTGAAAAATAGTTTTGACCTTAACAGCCTAGAAAAAACCAAATTATCTTTAAAAGATGTGACATTTACCATGAATATAAGGATAAAAGAAAACAAAAGAGCCGAAATGGGGAAACTAGCAAAAGTTTATTTAACAATTCTAATAATAATACTAGTAAATGAAGTTGATATATGAATTGTAGTATTGAAGAAGTGATCAAAGGAAAACTTATGGTTTGGTGGGCACAAGTGAAATGGATATGCCCAACTCTTAATTTATAGCTACGGCGTCTCTTTCCTTCGTGGATAAAACTTACTGGCTCGCGACAGTGATTTTACCAGTCCTATCCAAATCTAGATAGCGAAAGGCCCAAAATTTCGTCTGACATATCTCAAACTACATACCGATATATTCAGATCAAGCCAAAATATCATAATATTGTACTCGTTTTAAAAACAAATCATTTCTCCCGCGTGTATATCTCACAAGTTTCATCATGCGACTGGAAGCATTTGCAAGTTAGATCCCTGATTAGCTGGAAGTGAAGCTCTGTTTATTTATGTTAGATCCTGCTTTGACAAGATTTTGAAATGTCCATGTTAGTGAAAAAGTTATGTTTTGCTTTTTGAAACCATTGAAACAACTTTTCTTTTTCTTCTTAAAGATATGATAATTTGATCTTACGAGTTTTTTCAAAGAGTTTCTCCTTATTCATAAATTTTGTTTTCCTGTTTTTCAAAATAAAAACTCCTTATTATCTTATTCTGAATGGTGCCTCTGGCTGAATATCTGTTCACGTACGGGTACGTCTAGTTTCGCTTTAGACAAATTTTATTGGATAGGAAGCGTTTGCGAGTATGTTCCCCACACGTTCATAAATTCTTCACAAGAAGAATTTTTCTCTGCAACTAAAAACTCAAAACAGACTTTCGTACTTCATAAATTTTTCTAGTTCTGAAAACTCAACTCACTTATTCGGATATGCCTAAGTTTTCAGAACTACTTCATTTCTTTATCTTGCATTCTTGCCTACTAGAGACTAAGCTGCTCCTGTTTTCTTTTGTTTTCTTCCAATTACACCAGTGGTTTAGTTTCCTATTTTTCAAAAGAAATAATTTCTTATTGTAGCTTATTCTAAACGGGTAACTTTGGTTGCGTGGAGAATGTCTGAGTAGAAAAATTCATGTGACTAGGAGCATTTATGTTCCCCATGCTCGTGAATTGTTTACAAACAGATTTCATTGTAGAAGGGGGTGGAGAAATACTCTATTCTGTCAAGTGAGACTTGTTGGTTGAAATTGTCTCATTCATTCAGACGCACTAGAATTTCCAAAGGTACTTGATTCCTACACACCTTAGCTTGTTATTTCAGTTTTTTTTTTTTAAAACAATTGTTTGTATTATTCACTTTAATCTGAAGGTTTCTTGTGAAAATATTTTCAATTATTTATTTTAGCCAAGCATTTTAAGTTTATACATGTTATTGTCGCTGATTCATAACTATTCTTTAATCGAAAACATATTTTCTTGGCTGACGGTGGGACTGATGCCCACATTAACCTATTTTTGCGGTAGTTAATTGGTTAATGGCCACATGGCACTAAGCATGCAAGTAGTCTATGTTGCTATGTATCATAGAAAAGGAAATTCTTAAGGGTTATTTGTTTTTAAGGGTTATTTTCATTTGAAAATTGGTTTTTCTGGTTATTTTTACTCGAAATTTGTCTTTTGAGAGTGATTAAAAAAAATTACTGGTTTTAAGAATGATTTTCCCTCGAAAATGGGCTTGGGACCAATTTCTTGTTATTTTATTTTATTGAAAGGGTGCTTTTGCTTGGATGTACATCTAATTTTGTTTTAGACAAATTTCACTGGATAGGAGGCGTTCGCGGGTATGTTTCCCACGCTCATGATGGAGTTTTTCCGGAGATTCCTGCCGAAGGGGCGTGGAGAAATTTACGTAGCAAGACCTAGTCCATGAAAGGTCTATCAAGTTGAACTTGCTCGTAAAAAATTTCTCTTTCAGTCAGATTCTCCTGAAAAGTCTAAAGTACTTGATTACTACGCACTTTTTCTTGCCATTATGGTTCTTTCATTTGAAAATATACTGGAGACTTTTGCTGGTCTGGTTATACATTTTACTTCCATTTTTGCTCAAGGTTTTGGTGTGATTCTCCTATTTTTAAAAGCAAATCATTCCTTCATGCTAGATTTTATTTTAAAGGGTGAATATGGCTGTATGGAGGATATTCGCCTGTACATCTCACCAGCTAGCATACAAGTTTCCTGTGGCAGAGAGGTCTGCTTGTGCTGCAGACCTCCCCGCAGATAGTTAGCTGGTTCCTATTAACAAGTAAGGTAGTGTAAATTGCACCATGCTTTCCTTTTAACATGTCAGAGTCCTTGCAAGGTAATTCTCTTGCCATTATACTGCAATTGTTAGCGCTTTTAATCTGCAGATGCATATTCATGTTGCAATTGGAACATGTTATTTCTCTCCTTGTTAATTTCCTCAAAAGGTATATACTGCTATTTGCCAAGACCATTGTGCAACTTGGCAGCAGTAACAATTAATATATATAAATAACTGATGGAATATGCCCGGAATAACATACTGTAGTTTTTTCGCTTAATTGCAGTAATTTTTCTTTGCTGTGCTTGTAGCATTGTAATTGGACCAAAATACTATTATGAGTAGATTTGAAAAAGTAATCTTTGGATATCTAGTGACTAGTGAAGATTTTTTTTGTTTTTTATTTGAAATATCTAGGATGATTTTTTTGTGAATTTAAAATGTTTAAATAGCTGGAGAGCATGGAAGATAATAACCAGTTGAAAGAATGTCTTCTAGAAGCGAAGGTGTTGAATGTAGTCTTATCTGTTTTTTATGTTTGATTTGTTCTCCAAACTCCTTACCTTGTAATTCCGTTTTTAATTTGCAGATATGTTTTGCCTCCTTGGCTGCTAAATGTTTAGCGGAAGCCACATTTCAAAGGGTTTATGTTGCTAAGTAGGATGATAAAGTGCCACCAATTGGAGCCATGCTTGCACCAGTAGAGGGAAGCTTGTGCTTTTCAGGAAAAGGAGGTATGTCTCCCTTGTTATTATGATTACGTCTCTTTGACTGCATTCTTAGTTGAACCTTTGTCATTAAGTTTCTAGGATGATCATTATAAGTAGCTTTGTTTTTGAAGCATTGAGGATCATCTTTTATGTGGCCTTGGCAGGATCATCCTTTATGTGCGACCTTGGCAAAGACCTCTACTGAGGATCTCCTTCAGGAAAAAACCAAGAATGGCTGATTTTTTTTTTGAAATTCAATGATCACGATTGGTAATTCCAGGATGCTATTGGGGATCTCCTTTGACTGCTTTCTAGGATGATCACGATTGGTAATTCCAGACATTAAAGATTAAAGTAATTAAAAGATGTTTAAATTATTAATCTATATAACCATGGTCAAGGATGGCTAAGGAAGAATCCTACCTGCTATACTATCTACTCATTATATATCAATATCAATGAGTAGATGGATGGACTAAATGGATTGCTTCTAGCCAGGTTCTTTCTGCATTGCAAAATAGTTGCTGAACTCTTTTTTTATGTTTCGAATTTCCAACAGTAATTCTGTTTTCAGGTTGATGTGATGTCTTCTCAGATAGTTATTTATTTGAGAACATGTGCAGCTACTTGAATGATTTTCTATCATTGCAGACTTTCTTAGTTCATGATAGCTTGTCAGTTGCTGACATCAAAATTTTTTTTGAAGCTATCGCTGGTAAGTTTTCAACACGTGACGCTGCTAAGGTAAAAGTTTAATATGATTATTAAAGTTTTTGTGTACTTTCTACAGGCAATGGCCAAAGATGGGAAAGTTTGAGGGATTCAAAGAAATGCGAAAATTTGGTTTGCTGGTTCGATTTGATTCGGCACTAACCGGACCAACGGTAATCAAATCAAACTGTCAGGACAAACCAAAATTAATTGAAATGGCAACCACCTCTGCTGGACACAGCTGGATTGGAATCTAAGATCGGAGAGCAGATAGGTTCAACAAGTAGGAATGCGAATTGCAATGAGAAGGTAATGGAAATGGGCAAATGGCTTAAGTTTTAATACTTAAAGGGAAGGTTTATGTAGATAGACACCAAGGGAGGAAATGTGGGAAGGATGGATGGCATTGAATTAAAATGTAGGCATCAATGCGTCATAGTGTCGGAAACTTATTCTTAATATATGGAAGTATGGAAAGAAATGGTCGCAGGCTCTGAGAGTGGTCATAACTCTGCCTTCGTGGTACGCTGGACATATGGAACTTTGAGATCCAGTGTATTACTGTTGCAATCTGGTTCATCACCATCGCACTGAGGCGAAATATAAATTGTATCCAACATATGACTTTGCATGTCCATTTGTTGATGCTACTGAAGGTAGTACTCATTCCCTCCTGTCTAGAGATTTCTATGACTGGAATGCACAATATTACAGAATCTCGAGGATATGGGTTTGCGCAAAATACGAATTTCTGAATTTAGAAGCTTGAATATGCCGTATACAGTTCTTAGTTGATGGATGGGATGATCCTCGTCTCCCAACTGTGCAAGGCGTTGTACGTAGAGGTGTGAATTTTGTGGCTTTGAAAGCTTTTCTTTATGAAAAGGTGAGACATTATTCTACTATACTCTCGAGTCAATTAGTTAAGTGTCAGTGTCATACACACTGTGCCGAGAACACAGAACACAAGAACCATTGTTTGACATGTCTCCTTTTCATCTGAAAGATCTCCTAGGTAATTAAAAGTTACTTTTAGATCATTGCTGACTACTATCTGACCTATGAAGAACTTCTTAAGGATTAGCATCCAATATTAATTGTAGGCTTGTAGCTTTCTGCGCCTGATCTTCCATACATTATTATTGTTCTTCTTATTCTTTAATTTATTTTACTTTTTTGGTCCTCAAGTTTGCCCTATTCTATTTGCTGTATACCAGGCTTTCTCTTAAATAGACATGTCCGTTAACGGACATGTTATAGTGTCTTGAGCAACTTATATAGTGTCTTACACATTTTATATAGTGTCTTGAACAGCTTTTTAATTTACGCTTATTAACTTGTTTAACGGACGACGCTATATAAGCTGTGCAAGACACTATATAACATGTCCGTTTAAGAGAAAGCTTGTGTTGTATACAACTATGTTTAACATAGTCTACGTTCTGAACTGTATTGATCTAAACCTTTGTTGCACATAGACACATAGTTTACATTTAGTGAATACTGTTGAATGGATAATGTTGGATCATCTTCCTGAAAATTAGTTCAAATTTGTAATAATGTATATTTTTCTTGGTTTTATGGGGGGCATCAAAGAAACTCAATCTTGTGGAGTGGGAGAGATTGTGGACCATTAATAAGGAGATGATCCATCCTTAATGCCCCAAGCATACTGCTATCCTTGAAGAAAAACGTGTGTTGTTGAACCTGATGAATGGTCCCAGTGAACCAGTTGTACCCCAGATTCCAAGACACGGAATTTTCGAAGGTGTTGGATCAAAATCTACGACTTATGCAAGGAGAAGTTTGTCGGACTATAATGGTGCATCTTCTTTATCAGTAGGCGACAAAATGACGTTGATTGATTGGGCAATGCAATGATCTTAGAAATTGCAGGTGCCAATTAGCAAAGTCGGTAAAATCATTGGGTGATGACACCAGAGGTCTAAGACTCGAACCCCGCCGGCATCAAAGAGTTACTGATCTCATTTAAAACAAGCTTACGAATAAAATAAATTAAAATGATCTTAAAATTGAGAAGGACAAGGACAAGGATGGGAACATCATCGAGTTGAGAAGAGGTTTGAACTGCGATAGCGCTTTTAAGGCCACAAACCTCATCTGTATGCATCCGGTAGCCATGTATGATTCAGTTTTATGGATAGAACTGAGATAGCATTTTGGTCAGTTAAGAACTCTTACACTCTGAAAATGGTCTGCTCTTCTCCACTAGTGTGTGATGCATGCCCAGTTGCAGGAGTGCAGATTTTCGTTGAAAACATTGGCTCCGGCTTGCTGAGTTGCAGGAATACGATCAATATCAAATCTTGGTCATGTTTGATGAGGTCTTGGAACATGATGTGGTGGCGAAGGCTTCAACAGGAACAAGAATATCATTCAAACTCGCATCTATCCATTTATGGACCTGATTCTTGGCACGATGCCTGCAGCCATGGCAACCCTGTATAGATGTCTGTTTTCTCCTATATACACTTCAGAACAAAATATACAATGACATGCAATGATGATAATAACTGTGCCATATGAGTAGCAATGCTGGTGCTGACCGTCATGCCGAGAGAGTTTGTCCCTGATTGCGCGACACTGATCCGAATTCAACTCGGAATTTGCATATTATAATATCAATGACTTCAGCACTTTTGATACAATACAATCAACACTAATCTACAGCATGATTCATTGAAATGAAATTAAAGTATGCTCGCTTCACTAGTATCATACTAACATTCAACATTTTTCGTTCTACCAACTTAATGAAAATACAAAAGTGACTTGCATAATAAGTTCAAACAAAATCTCGTTTTACAATGGTAGGCCATCTTTGTTTAGAGAACCAAGTATAAGTATATATGAATGATACGTTTCAGAACGTTGATTCAAAATCTTATATATAATGTGATTAACGTGACATACAAATTAATGTACAACCTGTTAGGAGAATAGCTCTGGCGTTAACGACATAATTAGCTGCAGGAACCATGCTTTTCAGTGAATTCTTACTAGTATTTTCAATTCTCTTATGAATCATTGGCCGCAATTTGTTGCTTTTGAAGTTTGAACTATAAGATTGAGAACGCGGAAAATCGAATCATGTGTGTTATATCTGCAAGTAATCACAAAGTCATGGTCTACGAGAGTGGGCGTGGGTTCAAATCCCACTTCTGACAAAGCTAATTATTTTGTGATTTTTTTTCGACCACTTAAATCCCACTACTAATTATTTTGTGATTTTTTTTTGACCAGTTAAATCCCACTTCTAATGTTAGCTTTGTGTCATCTTAAATGATATCCTTTCGACCAGCAAAAACGACTCAAATCCCACTCTTCAATATATTCAGCACATGCAAAAACGTCAAAACCAAACAGCTTCGAGCCAAGCAATTAAAACACGCAGTAGCAATAGACAAATCCTCCATGGTACAGTCATTAAACTCACCAATATAAACACAAACAATTCTGATGGAGGTACACGAAAGCGCTACTATAACAGAAAGATAGCAAGTGCCATGATGGATGCGCCTGGAACTGGTAGTGACAATTCTTATCTATCAAGCTTTGCTATATGTTCGACCAAAAGCAACAGGCAGATTCATTGTGCTTCTAAGTTGAAGGATGTCAGAATAATTTTATAAATGGAATAACATTTATTTGTTGTAGGAATCATAGTACAAAATATCAGGATATGAGTATTTATCGATATTCAATTTTTAGATATGTATCGTAAATATATCTCTCTTTAGGGATATTTGACATTATTTCACATACAAATATCGTAGATATATTTTAAATATCGATAAATATCGTAGATATTATAAATATTTTTAATATATCATAATACATTATTTATATTTATTTGAAATATAATAATAAATATTAAATAAAATTATTATATATACAAAATATCACCAAATATCACAAATATTATCAAAATATAACTGATATTTACAGTCGTTTATATCTCTAAATATATCGTGATATTTAAATATCTTTTTCTAAAATATAAATAAATATCCCCAAATATCGCGATATATCGGGATATTTTGTACTATGGTAGGAATTACTAATCGCTTGGAACAAAATGGATCTTTAATTAAGCATTGTATCTTTGAATTAATATCAAACGGTAGATCTTGTAAATCCGTTGTAATACATAATATGTACCAATCTTTAAAAATATAAGGGCACAGCAAACTAAATAATGGCACAGCCTGAACATCGACGTGATATATGGAAACATGTACATGACCAATGTAAGCATATGCAGCACAGTGCACAGTGCAATGCTCCAGCAATCACGATAGACTTGTAATATTCGCTCGCTTGCATTCACATGTGCAGAGACTTCTTGACTCTCTTACCACACGCAGAGATCGACGGACATGCATCTTGATGCTTGACAACTTGCCAGCAATCTGTTACAAAGTGAAAAAGTACTATTTATGTATAAAACTCTGCACAAAAACAAACAGAAAGTAAAGAAGAAATGACTTTAAGAAAATGTTTATTCTATGGGACGTCTCCTCGTTTTATTACTTTGCCATAATTATAAAAACATGTTTACATGACTTTAAGGATCTTAATAACAACTTGGAGAAACAGACATTAGCTTGAACATGACTCAACAAACCACGTTTCAAAACTACTTAATGGAACATGTTCTGCACTAGAAGTTTCTAACCAAGAGGAAAAAACCACCGGCATTGACCAAATACACAACTTATGATGGATATGATGATGTTTAGATATCACCTTACACTCCTATAATATTACTTATCAGTATCCACCCAACCCTCCTATTTTTGTCAGCACTCAACAGGCACAAATACACAACTTAGCAAAAAACTGACAAAAATATTGGTAAAATAAGATAGAATCGCAAACCATTCTCCAAGCTAAATCTTCCGGACCCAGAGGCTGAGCTGGACTGGAATATAGAAAATGCCTGGAGTACTGAAAATTTGAGAACATATCTAATCAGTAAAGTTTGGTCTAAATTAAAGCCATCCTACCGGAACTGGCTTATCAGAAAGAGCACAAAATACACTTCCAAATTAATAATAATAATGTGAATGCCATGACTTTGTTGGTTCAGCTTTTCCACATACAAAGTGGAGTTGCTCTGTACAATGGGAAAGCAGAAATCCAACCAATTAACATGAAAGATCAAACACTCCCACAAAACACATACCTTGGCAAGGTTGGCTCTCATCTTTTTGATGTTCCCACGACTTACACTCTTGAGAAATGTCAGAAGCCAACCTGGCTGTATGGCATCGCTGGAAGAAACAAATAGAGCTATCTGCATACAGGTAAAAAAAATGTCTCACTATTGGACAAATCAAACAGCAAGTGCATAAAAAGATAAAAAAGAAAGCATCAAGGCCAGGATATGGAGAGTCTCACGGTTTTGTACTCAGCAATGTTTCCTGAGGCCTAGATCTCAACATACAAGGCCATAACCTCAATTTCACACAACAAGGCTCATAAGGTTTAACCTTGATTCAAAATCATAGAGTACCCCCAATGAATTTTTTATGCACCAAAAGGACCTTAAATCAATGTCCCTTTTATTTAAGGAAGCTTATATGCTCCAAAAAAATTCATAATTTCTAATCTTGAAGACGAGCTGATAAATTTAAAGGAATGATGTCAACCGGACCACCCAAATTATATGGGATGTTGATGTAACTGAGAACCCATGAGTTATCAGAAGTTTTTGATTTCGAGCAGAAAACAATACATAACAGCTCAGCTGACCTCAAACATTCGTTCCTACAATAAATTATTGTGTTATGTGCAACCTAGAGAGCAAGTTAGACATGACTTGTTTTTCGGCGACCTATATAGGCAGAAATTGGGTTTACACACTAATGGTCATTCCGCACACAATCCATGTTGCACAAAACCACACCCTCTACAGCTTTGAGCAAATAGAGGAATGCCTTCTCATACTATCAATTTCTGGCAGCTTTTACTTATTTTTCACAAAAATGCATTGAATAAAGAAATTTTGTACCTTCCGATAATCAAGTATTCCTTCAAAAGGAAGCTCAAGTTCATCACTAACAATAACTGGAATACACCCACTGACAATAGCATCAAACAGTCTAGCAGACGATGGAGTATCTCCAGCTGGGTTTAGGCAAAAAATAGATCTGAAATCCAGAAAAATTCACCGATCTTCAACAAAACAAAACTTCCACGAGTAAAAAATGATAGTAATGACTCATAATTACCTGCGCATGCCTTTTTGAGCTGCTTCCTTTCCGCCCTCTCCACTTGTTCCCTCCTCTATAACAACACCCTCGGCACCATTTAGTTCTGCCACAAGTTTGGAACGAATCTTTCCTCCCTAGCATTACAACAAGTAAGTGTTAGTAACTCAGAATCATATCAAAATATATAGACTACCTGAAATTTAGAGACACAAACGCAACCCATTGGCTCATAAGATAATATAACTTAAGATTCCAAAAAAAAATCAAAACAAAAAAAAAAACTTGTATGAGTGTGTGCGGACCATTTTGAATATTGAATCAAAGTGCTGTATAACACGAAATCCTCTAAAATGGATCAAAAGAAATTTTGAGGGAAAAAATACGGATCACATAATTGATTAGAAAACCAAAAAAATGAAAAAAGAAAAAGTGAAGAAAAAAAATGATCGCAATACTTTGAAATTTATGGTTTTCTTCTCCAAATAATTTATTTATTTATTTTTATTATTTTAGACTTGCAATCGTATCAGGTAAGATTCACCTTGACAAAGATAAACTACATGGGACACATAGAAGGATGGATAGCAACTACTTGAAGCTGTGTGTGTGTGAACCACTAGCAGGAAGACAGCTCTTCCAATCTCCATTCCAGATAGACAATGCTTCTGACTAATCTTTTTACTATCAATTCATCAGAGTGCTCAAAAGTACAAGGTAGAAGAACTACAAGTATATTAGTTGTCCAGAACAGTAAAAACATTTGTTTTTATCAAGAGATCCATATTCATTAAGACGAGACTTTAGCAGTTAGGACAATTGCCTTTACTATCATCCTCATTCCATTTGAGTTTAAAGGAGAATATGATACCATGAAATTATTATTTCTTACAAAAGTCAAAACCATACCTATACAATAGCAAGAATAACCAAATCTCAAATTATTAAGGGGTCATTCTCACAGCATTTAGGAGAACTGACTTTACTATCATCCTAATTCCATTTGAATTGAAAAGAGAATATGTTACCAAATAAATTTTTATTGCTCACAAAGGTCAAAACCTTGCATTTACAATAACAAGAGTAACAAAATCTCAAAATTATTAAGGGGAAATTCTCACAGCATTTCTTTTCAGCCTCCCACGAAAGAAGAGCAGTGTGTCTCTCTTAGATTCAGTTGTTGACAAACATATGGCATTACAGACTTCAACATTGGCGACATAAGGAAGAATGAGATCCTTTTCAAGCCAAACTTCACCAGGCTTGTACCTGCATATTCTCAAATATTAACTTCTGTAAGGAAAAGATATGTAAGTAAGCATTTAAACTTTAGTTGGAACAAACAAACTTGCGTAAGCTTCTCACCAATTCCCTGTGGAGTCCATATCTGGTAAAAGCCAAATTGCCTTCTTCATAAATCTGCGTACGGACTTGAAAGACCACGGATGATGAACTGGAAGTATGTGGTCTCTGCCTTCAGACCTCTTCCAAGCAGGTTGGTCTGTTACCCACTTTAGAGCCTCCTACATTTTAAAAGAATGGATATAAGATTTTCAAAGATGCACACAAACTGTTTTGAAAAAATTGTAACAGGGAGAAAGAATTTAAGATAATATACAATCCCCATATTGTAAATGGCATTCTCTTGTAAGACCAGGTTCTCCATTTTAATTACAAAAAACTAGATGCAAACCTTCAGGTGCAGCACGTATTGAGTACTCAACTCCCAATAGCTATCATAAATCAATTAATGGCCAACACTAAAATTTAGAAACTGGAGATGGGTGATGTATGCTTCAGTAAGTGCAAAGAGGATAGTACATGAGAAAGTTTTAAGCTGAAAAGAATAATGAAGAAACAAAAGACGACACATTACGTATGATCCTAGAGTTGTATCATGGTACTATGCATCACATTCAATTAATAACTCGCATGGACAAGTTTAAATCACAATAGCAAGAATACAAGTTTTAACATGTCAGTTTCTCGTAATATGTCTTTTTGATCATATTTATTAAGTCTTTATTAGTAAAAAAAGGCTACACTAAATTAAACATAGATATTGTCTAATACTTATCTAATTTTTGAACCATCACACAAACAAATAAGACCAACTATTGCAAACTCTCGTGAACATTTCTATCTAACATATCATATATCAACAGCTAAACCAAAAACCTTGGAAATGCGCCCACACCCTGTAAAGAGCTTTACACTCCTGTTTCTCCAACAAAAAGAAGCTTATTGTAGTGAAGAACGGAATATAAAACAAATCCGCTTCCTCCTGTCGATCCACTCTTCTCACATTTTTCAACATCCTCTCAGTCTCTGGTGCGATCAAATCCGCCCATAACCAATAGTCAATCGAATGCTGCATCAACAATATACACACACTCAAATTCAAATAACAAAATAAAATAGTAAACAAAATTAAACTTAAGGATATCTACCTGTTCGATTAGTCTATGCACTGGACTTCCATTTGAAGTTAGATTCGATGTATCTTTATAAGTATTTTGAAACAACCTAAGTAAATCATAAGTAAATTTCGCTGGCATTTCGTAAACATAAACCCTAACAACAGATGGATTATAGTCAAATAAACCGTCCATGTCCTTTTTCCACATTAATTCATCTAGTTTCTTCACATCTTCGTCATCTGAAGAAATGGGTTCGGGTTTTCGGAATTTGAGATCTAGATGTGAGAAAATTTTCTAATGAAGTAACGAAGGAGAATTCAGGGTTACGTAAGAGAGAGGATTTATTAGGGTTTTGATTTGGGAAAGAAGAAGAGAAGAAGATAAGGAAAGCGAGAATGAGGAGAGAGAAAGTGAAGAGGACTACTTTTGATTGACGGAAGAAGAAGAAGAAGGATCTGTTTGGATGTTTTCCTGCCATTCAGAAGATCGATGAATGAAGTTATTGCTTTTCTTCTCTCACTCGTATAAACAATTTATATTGTGCTGTTTGGGAAAGTTTTGCTTCAAAACGTAATTGCGTCAAGAGCTGAGGTTGCTTATTTAAATGCTCTACATATACCAAAAAGATAAAACTGAACACCGGAATGAATTTAGACCAAAATGTTGGTTTTTTAAGTAACTAAAACTACTGCCAAGGGTAAATTTGGTAAAAGACAAAGGGAATAAAACGGACTTTCACTAGTCTTCTTCCCCAACCTTCTCTTTCCCACTTTCCAGCTTCCACCCCTATTTCGAAATTGAGAGGTTTAATTCGTCCAACCATCCTTAATTACTTTGCACTATTTGCTTATTTATGAACATCAAGGCTATTGCCTTTTGAGATTAGATTGGTTTGCCCCATTTTTAACAGTGTTTTCTTATTTTCCTTTATCAATGTCAACAAAATCTACTTCAATGTTCACTAAACAATTTTCTATGCTAGAATATTTAATCCCAAACTAATTTTGATCCTCTTCAACACCAAAATTTAATTTTGTGATGGAAGATTGAGGTTTGGTTGCCAAAAAGAACAGTGTGTTGAATTTGATTCTTGATATTGATTTTGAAGTGACTGGTGAGCAGGAGCAAAATAAAGTTTATAATTTCATGAGAAAGATGAGGTTATGTTTCTAAAGGTCTGTGTGGTGTGGAGGAGAGGTCAGTGAAGTTTAAAGTTGGTTTTTGGGATATTTTCAGATTGTGTGAGAAAACTCAGAGAAAAGGTTAACAAGTCAATCTTTTTGTCTGTTAGAGGGGAAGGATGGTCCTACCCTCAAAAATGGGCAGGACGCTAGCAATCCTCATTGCCAAGTCTGCAACATTTTCATAATGTGACATTGACGAAGGGAAGAACATGATTACAGGAACAACAAACTAAACCTCCCACAAAAAGCTCCTCAAACTACACTATTTGCGAGAACATATTCTTCACACACTGACATTATATAATGGAAATTGTAATACAAGTCAACAACAGCCCATGTACAGTAAAAGTAGATCAGACTAATATTTCCTTTGGATGAGCACAGCTCAGGTTTCTCCTACTGTACATACTCAAGTAAAAAAGTTGTTCACTAGGTAACCAATTCATGGTAAATCGATATTTCAGTCCAACAGCCTACAGGTATGATGACCCCGTGTAAGGTTCAAAGATATCAATAGGTTACATTCACGTATAATGATTTCAAGTACCAACAAAACTAAAATATTGAGTGTCACTCTTAACAAATCTAGGAAAGTATCTGCATTAGTCTCTGAACAGGAGCTCTGCTTGCAATGATGAAGAAGAATAAAGGTATCAAATTTTCCTCCTCAGAGACACATGGGCAACACTAAACACAGTAAATGCACAGCTTTATTCATCAGCGGGGAAGTCTTCATCTGACCCACAATCCAGGAAAGAGTCTAGTGACTTTCGCAGCATGTTGAAACACTTGTCACCCTGTATGCCAGAAAGTACTTGCTATTAATATAATCGGTAGTAGAAGGATAACGAAAAACTATAATATTAGGTTTAAATCTTTGATACGGTTACCTTCTTCTTCTTCTTCAGAGAATCCTCTGCAGCAGAAACTTTCTCCGCACATGCTTTCTCTAATTCGATTAGTAAGGTCTTCTCTTTCTTCCCTAAAGAGCAAACAAGTTCCCACATTAAAATTCTGGTTTAAGAACAAGTAGTTTAAGACATAATGGAAGAAAGGGCTTTGTTCTGCTCCTCACGTTGTTGTTCATGACGGCTGAACAGCCTTTTCTCTTCTTCGTCATATTTCGAAAATAAGTCTGCAAAATTGCACAACAAGACATCAATACTGCTGATAAACTGATTCTAAAACTAGGAGAGAAGTTTAGAACTTCTGTTTATCAATACATAAGTCAAATTCAAAGAGTTACCAGATTTAGTCAACCTATTCACAGATAAACCGTAAAATCCACTTAGATGTGGTGGACTTCGAACCCCAAAGCAATTTTCTAGTTATTTATATCAGTTTTGGCGTGGAGGAGTTGCACATAAACCACAGATTCCACATTAGCACACAAGAGGCTTAACAAAAGCATTTGCTCTTCCAATATAATCCATTTGCTCTTCAGAAAATCAATTGAGCTGTGTTTTACAAATAGAACCACCAAATCATACAGTCGACAAGAAGAACACAGCTATTTAATCCTTCCTACAGCTATTGGTCCTCTCTAAAATGTCAATACATGTTCGTTTATTTCATTAGAAACAATTCCACTTTACATGCTAAAGTAAGACCAAAGTACCAGAAAACACATAGCAAAGCTGGTTGCACCAAGCAATTCAATACAAAACAATAATCCGAAAGCATACACGTAATTTCCTCATCTCATATAAATTAAAACAAAAGAACTAGGTACATATAGATTACCTTTCAATCTCTGCAGTTGAGATGCATTCTCCTTGCAAAGTTTCTCATGAAGAGCCTGGTACTTTGCAACCTCACTCTTAACAGTAGATTCACACTGCATTTCATGTCAACCACAAATCCATTAACTTTCAGGTTCAGGAATTAAAATTAGAAACCATCATCTGCAATGTATTTTGAACACTATCCAAATTATACTGTCTAAAACCTCTTTAGAATTCTTTGAAAGTGCCTTCACAAAACTCTGCCTGCCATTTTAAAAATAAACATCATATATAAATCATACAATACTTCAGTACATATATACTAACTGATTTAATAGGTCAAACATATATAAGCGGGTATATTTTTCGCACCTCTCTTTCTCGATTTTTGCCTTTGCATCTTCAAACATAGACTTTATATCAGCAGAAGCACTGCCAATCAACCACCACATCTAGTCAATATTCAATACTAAATAATCGTATCAAAACCAATTTATTCACAAGTACTCACAGAAAAATCAACAACTCGTTACAAAAAAAATTGCTAGTACACATTATCTCCTTCCATAGATAAGTGAATCAATAGCAGAAATAGATCAATTATGAACTCAAATAGAGATCAAACCATCAGATCCACAAATTAATCAGTTAAAATAAACACAGATAACGAAATCTAGCTTCAACGATTTCGAATTCACAGGTTTTGAGTTAAATATACCTTGAAATCGTCACCTCATGCTTCTTCAATTCTCTTTCTGTGTTTTTCTCCTTGAAATTATTCAAAGCCGAAATAATCCCTTTCAAATGACTGACAAAAAAAAAATCAAACCCACAAACCAATTCAAAACAAAAATCATTCAAAATCAATTTAAGAAAATTGAAAGTAGATGAATGAAATTATTACTTGGAATAATCTGGATCTGAAAACTCTTCTTCTTCATCTTCTTCTGATTTGACTACTTTTCTTTTCTTCACTGATTTGAAAACTTCAGATTCCTTTCCACGTGTTCTCCTGTTAATGCTTTTCACTCCTGACATAATTGAATTCTCGATTTTCATTGTTCTGATGTTTTTTGGATTTTGAGATGAGTACTCGTTTTTGGTTTGGTTGGTTTTGAATGTTTGAATGAAGTGAAATGAGAGAGTGGGGTTGTTGTCAAGTGTGACAATGGGGTATTTATATTCTGTTACTGGAAAAGTTGGGATTCCGAGTTTGACCCTGTGGATTGTTTGTAAAGACAGTGTGTTTACTTGTTGGTGATTTGATATTTGTGCCACGTAGATAGGGTATTATGGTCATTTAATTAATTGACTCAGTTTTTGGTTCATTGGGAAAATTGGCGGGAACTTTTAATTAGCTATGAAAATGTGAAATTCATTTGGAAATTCTTTTGTGCATCTCAACGATTAGATCTGATCTTAAGGTGGAGTGCAACCTCACAATGACTTTTTGCCTGGGTACAAATTGTACATGTCCAAGTTTCATGTGAATTTGATAAATTTTTCGTACGGAAAAAAATATATATGCGGTTACACCATATTTATATGTACCTTCGACTTGGTCATACTGGTAAATTTGAAATATCAATTAGCATAGCGCCAACACTATTTTTGGGGTGTATTTTGGTGCAAGAAAGCCTATATATTTGGGTGAAATGATCGATCTAGATGACTAGATGTCTAGACTCTAGACATGCTATCAAGATTAGAAACAGCTTATTTGATTTCAAACCAACACAATTACAATATGGGTACATCAAGTAAGAACATGCTGATAAAATATAAAATCAAATATTACTAGTTTAAAGGAATCCTTTTTCATAGCAACTTTGAATTGCTCCATCATACATTTCTTCTAGACTGTACTTGAACTTGAATCCCAAATCTAGCAGCTTCTTGGAACTGAAGCAAAAAGGGTTTATATCCATCCCTTTGAAGAAACTGCAAGCAAATTAAATCAATATATGTTTACTTAAAAGTATAAGGCTATTATCAAGCAAGGAAAAATAAAAGAACTCACTCCAGTGGCATTTCGATTTCGGGATATCTGTCCGAATGAAACTTAACCAATTGATCAAATGTTGTATTGACCGATGAGCAAATGTACCGTCCTTTTGCATTTGGGGATTCAAAGAGGTACAAATGACCGGAGACAACATCGTCAATGTGCACAAATTGAGCTCTAGTAAGATATTTATACCCATCACGATTACCTAAAAACGGAAACGTATTAATTTCACAATTTATTGGGATAAAAATAAAGTTAAATTCATCAAATATAAACAAAATAAAATACCCATGTATAAGGACAAAGCAATGTAATTAGAGGCAGGGAAATGTGGACAGATGAAGGGACCAACAACCACGGAAGGATTTATTGCCACAACATCCAATCCATGTTCTTCTCCAAAATTTAGAGCTGTTTGTTCTGCCAATGTCTTTGGTATGCTATATGAACTTCCCGCAACCTTAGTACTTCTACATAGTTCAACGTCAGTCCATGAGTTCTCATTAAATTCCTCCAGACCACTATTGTTGAACACAACTGCAGCTATACTAGAAGTTAAGACAACTTTTTTCACTGTTTTTGAGTTCAAGCATGCTTTAAGTATACCAAGAGTTCCTTCTACTGCCATATTGATCATGGAATCATCTGCTTCTTTTCCTTCAAAATTTAGTGGGTGTGCAACATGAAACACCCCATCACATCCTTCGATAGGAGCACTGAAAGTTTCTGGTTTGTAGAGATCTGCATTGAAGATTTTGAGTCTTTCTGATGCACCTGGGAGGTTTGTGAGATGGCTGATATCTTTCTTTGATTCTGTCCAAAAATCAGATCTAATCAGAACTAAGTTGTTTGATTTAATTATGAGTCCTGTATTGGGCAACCCCAAAATTAGATCGGGCAGCCTCCAGCCCATACCCAAACAATAAAGCCCAACCAAAAGCCCAATACACCCACCAACCAAATCGCGAAACCGGCAAAACCTACCCTAACCGGTCATCTCTTTCGCCCAAACCCTTCGAAACCCTAACTAAAAAACCCCAAATTCGAATTTCAATTCGAGTGCCCGACCACAAATCTACAACAATTCGAGTTTCTCACCGTTAAAAAACCCCAAATTGAAAGTTGAAAACTAGATTCGAGTTTCTCACCATTCGAGTTTATCAATTCGTTTGAGTTTCTCAATTCGAGTTTCTCAAATCGAGCTTTAGCAAAATTGCAAGTTGGAAGAGCGGTGAAAGCTTGAAATTTGCGAGTTCTTCAATTGAAATTCAGGTTGGTTCTTCTTAATTTGCGAGTTTCTCTTATTATGTAATCATATATATGTGATATAATCATGGTTTGTTGCTTTGAAATGTTATATATGGATTATTAATATGACTCTATGACTCTGTCCAAGAAGAGGTAATACAGATGCAAGTGTACTTGTGTTTGAACTGAGTGTTTGATTTAGTTCAGTTATCATTTTGATTTACTTGTGTTTGAACCGAAAGTGTTAAACTAGTGTTGTTTAAACGCCTTGAATTCGAAAGTATGTGGCCTTCTTACTTTTCAGTAGCTACAATTAAGAGTAACAGTTATTTCTTTGCATTAGTTAGACTACCTAAGTACCAACATCGTTCTTGGTCGCGTGTGCATTTAGAGTTTTAGACCAACAAATTCTTGAATTCATGCACTTGTTTGCGTTGGGATATTCTATCCCCAATGGAATGCTTATCGCTGTAATTAGGCTAACTAAGTTATTTTTGGTAACTCAAACAGAAGGGCATTTAGTCCTTGAGTAAGAACAAATACTTGGTGTGACAAGTCACATGACACCTTAGTTTGGGTATGTTCTTGGCTAAATTTGGCTTAGAAACTTTGGCCGATGTACTTTCAAAAATCCTTGCTCGTTTTAGTGGTATTGACTTTTGTCTTTGGACGGTCACCTACAAAGAGTAGGGCAAAATGAGCAATGGCAAGCAACCAGGTTGAGTTCCATCTTCGATGGGGAAGACCTCGGGGTACCTTTACTCATGGTCGCTGGCTGTACAGATCAAGGGGCATAGAAAGCTCTTTGAAGCTTTAGCTGGATGTGTATTGATCTTTCTTTCTTATGGGAACCCCCTTTGTTCACCTCAACGGTAGACTTTTGTTCAGCCCTTAACCCATTGACTTCGGGCGGTGGCGCTACAACAGCCTACTTTCTTCGCTATTAGTTGAGTTCCGGGTCATAAGCCAATACTAATATTCCTTCTTGCTGGCGCTGGCTAATAGCAGATTTTGGTTGCCGGTTCGGATGGCTAATACATAGGAGAGCTATTCTCGAAGTCAGTGGCCGGCTGCGCCACGGCTTGATTCACCTAGCAAGCCAACCCTTGCAGAAAGGAAAATAAGGTACCCCAATCGAAGAGGGAACTAAAGGCAGGCAAGCAAAGTAGCGAGAGCGGGAGTGTTGGAACCTAATCTCATGCTTTCCATAATCTTCCCCCCTAGCGATAGATAAATAAAATCATAGGTGGGGAAGGGGGACAAAGAGTAGGCGGCAGAGCAGCCTTAGAAAGAGAATTAATCAGTTACATCTTGTTACATCTCGTTGGCTGACCTGAATCAGTTAGGGGACGGATGAATCTCGTTGGCACGGATGAATCAGTTACATCTTGTTCCTACTACTACCGAGTAGAGGACATTTCATTCACAGACCTTGATCTTTAAGGTGCAAGTGGGCCTTAGCTGGCTGACCTGATTTACCCGTTCTCGTTGGATTTTCGGCCCTGGTGATGGCTCCCCTTACTAGTAAAGGGAACTCGAAGGGATGCTACTGCTGCTATCGGTACTGCTCTCGTCCAAAACTACTTTGCTTGCCTGCCAATTTTATAGCCCAAGTCCAAAACTATTATCTATTGAGTCGGAAAATGTAAATTGAAGCCCAACCGCCCAAAACCAAACTTCCAATCAAGTTGGAGATTTGCAACTTCAATTTTCATGGCCAGCTAGCATCATGCATGTGCGATGCACGTGATATCAGTACAAATTTGTAGAATAGGGTAGGACCTTTAAAAGGTTCTGATTTCAACTTAACTCAGTTTACATCTAATTATTTTTTACATAGAAAGTTACTATGTCAACTCAGGCATAATAAAAGTCGAATGTACGTGTTACATAGTTGAGAGTTGAGACACAGGAATTTGAACTCTTAACATGTTTGAAATCCTGAAATTGACTTGTACTCTCCCAGTAAACTCCTGGCTATAGTCATTGTGTTCACGACCAAAGCGTACACAATATTTCAAAGAAAAAGATTATACAGAATATGTGCACAAACTGAACATGCATTGAAGTTTTAGTTTTTTGTATGTTAGATTGGGTGTAGGGCGGTGGAAAGAGATAGATCATCGTTCTAGCTAGCAAAAAGAAAAGAAAAAAAAGACGGATCACCCAAATTAAAAAGCATGAGCTGTTTATCTATGTAGCTACTAACTTGGATGTATTCATTGAGACATGTTATTTGATGGTCCCAATTGTAATGAGTGGGTTTATTATTTTTGATTGATAAAAATAATGGTTTAGTTATACTTTTGATATCTGGTAATGCACCAATTTGATTGATATGTTATAGATAGTAGAGAGCATGTATAAGGAACTGATTGCACTAACTTATATATGTATCTGATATAGATTGAATTTTAAACTAAACAAAAAGCAATTGATGTAGTAAATAGGAATATCGGCACACAACTGACATTGCATTCATAGATGAGCTTTTACTTCCTCCCTTTCTTTATGACCTTATTTAATAAGTAAATGAAATGCCTCTTAATACATATAACAATATTATCCGAGGCACTTTGACTACACAAACTAATAACACACATTTGGCTCTAGGATGAACATCAAGAACCAAGGTATGTGTAAAATTTGCACTAAGGTCCTAATTTAATATCTTAGTCTAAAATGTAGTATAAACTTCAATGCTTTTCAACAAGAAAAGTTCATCGCTTCTTCAAAAAACGAAAGTGATACTATCATCTTTGAATCTTCTTTGTGAAAGAAGCATATAATGTCATATGATCGCTAAAAGAAAAATTATGAATTAAGTTCTTCAAGATTACACAAACTTGATACTACTAAAGAACCGAATAGTAAAATATCATATAACTATATAAGTAACCTAATCATATACCTGATGACAAGAAAAGTTAAACCCTTGTCTGGTTGACAATCACCTCTAGTAAGCATACAAAATGGGAGATCAGGACAACCTTCAGGCTCACCCACTCAAATTCAGACCTTGTCACCTGCTTAAGACCATGAAAATGATCTTCATTCCTCACCAAGAAATACACACCCCTAGGCAATCCCACCACCCCTGTGAACAAAAACGACAAAGATGAACTTCAATCCTCGGAAGTACCCTAAACGGCAATGCAAGCTGTTTCCCTTGCTTCTCTCCACCACCTCGAGAACCCGGAGGAAGACAATGTAAAAATTTGATAAAAGTTTCTCTCTTCATTACATGAACTCCATCCATATCTATCACTCCTTCTCTTTCTAACAACTTCCCTCATTTGTAAACCCCTTATACAAATCTTAAAATCAATCCACTACTTTGAAATGGCTTGATTTCAAAACCATCCCCATGTGTCAATGGCTTCTTTACAACTTTTTCCGTCCTATATATTATATCCCAACAAATATGTTCTTTACTAAGTAAATTTGGTGTACCTATCCATTCCAATTGGGATAACGACTCGTTATCAAAGAACTCAAACTCTTATAATCCACGTAAAATTCCTTACTATCATTAGGAAAACAACAATAACATGTCACGGATGTTCAAATTCGATCTCCGGCAACTTCCCTTTCTGAGTGACGGAATTTGTAAAGTAGGAAAACAGACTAATCCCATTAACTTTTCTAAATCGAATAACCCAAACCATCAAGTACCTTAACATCCCACCCAAGTTCAGTAGCAACAATAGCAACAAAGAAGAGCAATAGCATGTCCAACATCATGATTACAATACCTAAACGCTGCTTCCCCATACTTCCAAGCTTCTCTCGAGAAAATCGAATGATAGCCCAAGAAGAAAAGAACCTTTAGGGAAAAAGTCCAACACCCCAAGTGGTATTTTAGCCCGGCTCAAGGGAATGCTCTTTTCGAATGTTAGAACGAAAAGAGGAGTCGGAAAGAGAGTTTATAGGAGGAGAAATGATGTAAGTTTTAGTTGGGTGAAGGTTTCCACTACTTTAACACGTGACCAAGTAGACAAACCCATTGACTTCAAGTGGAAAGTGAAAGAGAGATGATAAAGAAAGTGTGAGAGGGTTGCAAGAGAAAGGGGTTGTGGAGAAGGAGGAGAAAGAAAGAGTGAAGAATATGAAATTGAGGGGCGGGTCTTGTTTTGGTGTTGAAGAGGGAGAAGTGGGGAGGAAATGTAATCCACTTTAAAATGGGTTGGGTTGATTTGCCCAGTCAAGACCATGTGGACCTCTTGCGTAGTTGTTGAATGAGTGTTTGGTTTGGTTGTGGTATTTCAAGACTTGGGCTAATAATAACTCTTGTTGTTGTTGTTCATTTGATTCTTGTTTTGAAGAAGTGGGAGAAGTAGACATTGAAGCGGTTGTTGGTTTAAATATTCTTTTGTTGAGGGGTATCATGTTTTTTGAGAGAGTGAAGGTGGTGGAAGGAGAGAATATATGAGGAGAGTGAAGGGAGGAAAGAGAGAATCTAGGAGGAACGAGTAACATCTTCTTTGTGCTGGTTTTGTTCCCGTTTGTTGGTGTTGCGCTTTGTTCTGGACATCATTTGAATGTTCCAGATTTCCAGATGTTATGGGGTTGTGAACAGACTTCAATCTTCTTTCCTCATAACAGATTTCCAGATGTTATGGGGTTGCTATATATTATTAATTCTCTGTTGTTGACCCAATCTTCTTTCCTCAGTTATTCTAGTTATAACTTGAACCTACCAAAGAAAAATAAATGCAACAGAGAATTAATAATATATTGAAATAACACTACAGCTTTTCAAAAAAATTAGCAAACCAAATCATTAGGCGAGTCACACTTTGTCCCTACACACTTGGTGGAAGTGGTAACCCCAAGTGTTATTAAAATGTTATAGCTGCTATCTTTATGTCTAGGCACATGCATGTAAATATTTTGTAATTTCTAACCATACAAGATGTGGTCACCAATTATATTTAGAGTACTCTTTATGTTTAACAACTTCTAAAAGGGGTAGAGGTATGCAACTTGGTTGAGGTATGCAATTTGGTTTATCATAGATTCTACTTAGGAGATCATGCCTACAAAAACCAGCCGTATCTATGGTTTTCTAATGGGACCAATTCAACGACAATGAGTTTGTTTATATGTCAACCTTCCACTAGCACTGAGAACTCTTCCCTGAGTCCTTGATGACAAAAATCGATCATTAATCCTTGTTATTGGCCCAAGAACTCCATTTCAACGACCTTGGATTAAACTTCCGATATTGTTCTAAA
This sequence comes from Coptis chinensis, assembly GCF_015680905.1. NCBI lineage: Eukaryota > Viridiplantae > Streptophyta > Magnoliopsida > Ranunculales > Ranunculaceae > Coptis > Coptis chinensis. The sequence continues at coordinate 115,234,784 of NC_141458.1, read as the reverse complement.
CTTAGTGCGTAAACACAAGTTCCATTAGAAATTCAGTTAGGAAGAATTTGGTCTCAAAGTGAACCCTGTAGATGTTAATGGCTTGAAGACACAAAAAGTCTTGTGTTTCGAGCTATCAAGAAAATCTCTCTTTCAAGTTTGGAGGACTGAAAATCAACTCATATTTTGTTGATTTATTGTTAAGTTCTTGAAAGTTTATTGTTAAGTTCTAGTATTTTGTTTCTGTACATTCTGTTACTCACCTTTCATACTGCTTATGTTCTTGAGTCTTGACTAATGAGTGATGACCTTGATCACATGCAGCTTTTACGAGTACTTGTTTAAGGTCTGGATACAGGGAAACAAAACTGAAGCGGTAAAGCATTATAGGTGAGAAGCTCTTTCTTTGGTTATCAAACTTACTGAATGTATGTTATCAAGGTGGTTTCCCCTATGCTTGACGAGGGACAGAGTCAAGTTCATTTTGTTGTATAGAGAGTCCAGTTATTTTGTTGTAATACTTGATGTACATAAATGACAGTTCATACAGAAACAGTCTTGTATATATATACATTTTTCACTGTCGTGTAAAAGTTAGGTTATATGTACATATGGTTGTTGGAAGGATGTTATTATTGATTTCGAGGTTATGACGAGGTTTAAGTATCACGAAATGTTGACCAAACAAAGGAAACTCTGCCCAAAATTGATAGAATTTGGATAAGCGTAACACCTCATTCTATTTCTTCATATATACTTGGAGTTATCATAGCAAGCTTATAAGTCTATTAGTTTTACATTGAGATGATCTCTTTTTTTCTAGTGGTTTTCTTTGTACATTGTTTATTTAAATATGGTTTACTAATACTTGTTTTATTTTTTTCTTTGTAGCGATGGGTCCTCGATCAAAGAATGTGAAGAATGTAGCGAAAACTACATTAAAGGGTGTTAAGAAATTGTTTGGTGGCCCGGTTCCTCTAGCGGTGATGCAGTTGGAAGAAAAGACATAGGGCAGACGGCTTAATCGGCATCGTAGCGTAGAGGGACCATTTGGAAAAAGAGGTTCTTGAGGTTCCCGAGGTTGATTCGTTTAGTGAAGATAGTGTAGATAGTGTAGATAGTGATATTAATGTAGGTTTAGATGTAGGTTTAGATGTAGGTTTAGATGTAGGTTTAGACAAAGGGAAAGAGTATAGTAGAAGAGGAGAGTGAGAGTGAGGAGGAGAGTGAGGAGGAGGAGGAGAGGAGGAGGAGGATGAAGCGGGGATGATGATGTTGAAGAATATGTGGTAGAAGGCGTACCACCGGTGGAAGAAGCACCTCCGGTATTGGATTTCGTAAGAAAATCCAATGATGATTTGGAGTTTCAAAGAGGTGTGTATGGGGGGAGGCCCGTATGAGTCGAGTTGTTGTATGACTATGCGGTGCATGTCGCCGCGATGTTTGGGAGAGAAGGGGTAATATTTTGTTTTTTCTTGTGTACTTTGATTTTCTTTTTATAAAATCTTTTGTTTACGTTCATATATATCTAATGCGTGCTTTCGGTTGTTTGGGAGGATCGCGAGGCGTTGAAGTGTGTTTCACACTTAGCGAAGTTATCCCAATGGAATTTCAAAATGAATGTGAAAGGTCTCCGAGATTTGCCGTGCGATTGAAGAAGATTTCCTTTGATCTCGTGGAAGGTTATCACGAGCATATGGATCCACCATTGATCTCGGCGTTTGTGGAGAGATGGCATCCGGAGACCAACACCTTCCATATGCCCGGTTAGGGAGATATTTGTGACTTTGGGCGATGTTGTCCAAATGCGTAGATCACATTAGAGGAAGAGCGGTCTGAAGGGGCGATGAAAGCTGAACTTACAACAATCGATAAATCTCTTACATCTTGATGCAGGGCTCCCTATTGATTTGATTAGAGGAGATGGAAGCTAGCGAGTTCACTTCAAAAGTAAGGCTAGAATTCATCCGGAAGCATTTTGCGAACAAGATTCATGATAGCCCTATATGTGACGCTTTTGAATGTGGTAGAAAGGCCTCGAAGTTTCGGGATGTTCAACCTGACCGTTAGAGCTTTTATTACGTTTTTCTTTGGATGTGCCGTTTTTACCGACAAGTCACGGGCTGGAGTGCCTATATGTTATCTGAGGCCGTTGTTGAAATTCAGTGAGATAGAAGAGTATGCATGGGGTGCGACAATTTTGGCGTTTTATATAGAGGTCTCGGGGCTGCCGCGATGCGAAGGTGAAAGGAGTTCACAGGCTATATGACTCTTCTACGTAAAAACTTGAGTATTTTAGAGTTTATTTTTTTAATGTTAATTTTATTACTCTATCAATATGTTAACTATTTGTGTATATCTAGGCATGGATCTATGAGTATTTTCCGGTATTATTGTGATCCCAAACTTCAACTATATCTCGTCTCGGCGTGCTCATAGACACATCCCGTCGCTCCACACTATTCTGACCTGGCGTATGCATTCGCAGTTTTATCGGCGATAATTGATGATTTGAATGAGTTCAATGTAAGTATTAAATTCAATGACAATTTGGTATTTAAGTTTCTTTATATTTATTTTTAGTAATTGATCATTAGAGTTGTTAATGACACATTTGATTTTGTTTTTTGGTTGTTTGACATCCCTACAAAAATATCGAGATACAAACTCGATCGATGACATTGCATTTTTTGAGGGATTGCTATGTTTTTTTCAACATTGTCGAGCTTTTACGCTGTCAAAGGGTGGTGCGTCGGTTAGGTCCGCGTGCAACTTGTACCTAAAGATCCTCCAATGCCAAATTGGAGAACAAAAATGGCGGGGCGGGTATGAGGTGAAATTTGGACCAATATTGGGCCACTTTCTTCGAGTCGTGGCGGAATCACGTGATTCAACTCTGCAACCCGAGGACCTATTTCGTCTTATCCATGGGAGTGTCATCAAAACTACATGACTTGGTATCGCGAGGAATTCTCATGTAGTTTTGGTGAACCACTGAAACTTCTTCCGATTCATCCCTCCCGGAGACCAACCCTAAACTGTTCACCGATTGTAAGTATTGTGATTTTTAATTGAGTTTTCTCTAAGCGTGATTTTTGCATTGATTGGTAACTTATCTTGATTTTTTCTTTTTCGGGGCGGCGTCATCGATGAAACCAGTTCGTTTGCTAGAGAGTCGCAATTGGTCAGGGAATGATATGCCGGAGGAAGCAAGGACCTCCTTCGAACAGATAGGTGCAAATTACATTGGTGGTATATAGTTGATTTGTTTCAGGTTTAGGGTTTGTAGAATGTGTTTGTAACTTTGTAGTTTAGTTTGATGGATGTAATTCATACATTGATGGATATGATGTTTACATGAATGTTTGAATGGAATTTAATGTTTAGGGTTTAGGGTTTAATGTTTGAATGTAATTTGTTTCAGTTTAGGGTTTAATGTATGAATGGAATTTTATGTATGGATGAATGTTTGATATCTGATGAATATGGAATTTGATATATGGAATTTTATGTATTGATGTATGGTTTAATGTTTGAATGTTTGATATCTGATGAAAAGTGGAATTTGATGAATATGAAAGTGTTGTAAAAACAAAACGAATTTTGAAATTTTTTTCTTCCAAACGACCCAGCCACATCGTTTGGCATAAAGGCCAAACGACCTCAGCAGATCGTTTTCCCTTTATACCAAACGACCACGGAAGATCGGTTGCTTTAAATCTCAAACGACCCAGCCAGATCGTTTGGCCTTTAGACCAAACGATGTGGTCATGTCGTTTGGTCTAAAGGCCAAACGACATGCCCACATCGTTTGGTCTAAAGGCCAAACGACATGGCTGGGTCGTTTTGTATTAAAGCCAAACGACTTCACCGTGTAGTTTCGGTCATTATTGACAACATACGAACGTTATTTCAAATCATTCGATTGCGGTCCGAATCAACTAGTCGATCACTCGATTTCCAAATCAAATCAAATAAAAGCCCTAACATTATTTCCAAATAACAATAAAATAAAATAAAATTACATTTGTTCCAAATTACATCAAAATATCAAATTACATCAATATATCACTTAGTCGATCGCTCGATTTCAAAATTTGCCGTCCGAATCAACTTAGTCGATTACTCGATTTCCAAATCAAATCAAATAAAAGCCCTAACATTGATAACATAAAAATCAAATCAAATTACACTTGTTCCAAATTACATCAAAATATCATATCGACAACATACAAACAACTTAGTCGATAACATGTACTGTTGGGTCTTCAACGAGCTCATTTTCCCATATTAAATTGGGAATGTTCAATGCCATAAATTGCAATTGCCTTACTGTCAAGGCCAAATTCCAACTTTCAGCAATATCATATCGAGCTCTAAGCCATTGGCGCATTACTGGAGGAACCGGACAATCTTCAACAAGTTCAACATTGACAAAATGATTTCCACCAACATGTGCGCTACCCAACACTTGGGTCACTCTCTCAGGATTTGCTTGGGTTCTCAGCGCATGATGAAGGAAGCAGCGACGAGCTCCTAAATGCATAAGGACAACATTAAATCTTGAAGCAAATAAGTATCCATCGAAAAGGCATGCTCATCCACTTATTTAAGGGTCGTAACCTTCTTCATGTAGGATTTCCTTCATCGAATAAAAACCTCACTTTGATTGTACAAAAGTACAATAAAGGGGAGGTTGTCGATAAGCTCTTCGTACAACTCCCTTCTCATCCCATTCTTCTTGACTTCTTCCTAATGCAATGCAAAGCTCTATAACCGCATTGCCATCGCCAACACGGGGTCATGGACTCTAACAATGTATTTATGCATTTCTTCAGGGAATATCCAACCCGTAATCCTTAGGACCCCTCGTCTTTCCAAAGTCTAAGCCATCATCTCATTTTTATTGGTGTGGTTGTTTTTGGAAGGCTTATTTCGTGGTGTGGTTGTTTTGGTGTTTTTTGGGAAGGTTTATTTCTTGGTGTGGTTGTTTTGGTGTTTTTTGAAGGCTTATTTATTGGTGTGGTGTGGATGTTTTGGGTTGGTAGTTTTGGAGAAGACTTCTTTCTTGGTGTAGTGTGGGTGTTTTGGGTGGGCGTAGTGTTTGGTTGTGACTAAGACCCACTCTTTCATGGTCACGTTGAGAATGTTCAAAATGAGATGGATCTCGCTTTGAAGAGTTATCATCTCGGTTTGAAGCTTTTACTGCTGCAGCTACCTTTCGGCCGACCTTTGGTTTTTGCTTCCTCACAAGGCGGTACTAGCCATGTACTTTCTGGTACAACAATCTCCATAAGCTTCCTAATCATAACCCTCTGCTCTTCTTCAGAAACCATTGCAAACCTATTCATGAACAAGTCCATGAAGGTGCAACATCGGGACCAACACCCACCGACACATTGGGAGAAGCAGACAATGTTTTCCAAAGGGGTCGATAGCGGACAAAGGGATGGACCGCTCTTGCTCTTCAAACTCAATTAATTCATGAGCACATGGCGGTCCATGACTTCGTGCGCAAATAGCACCAACACCTTATCTCTCCATCTTTAACCGCGCTTTTACGCGGGTATCTATTTCTTCAAATAACAAGTCTAAACACTTTGCGTGAGACAAGGCCTCCGAGTTCCGCGAAACAAAGGAATCCGGTGGTGGTCTTTGAGTTACAATCATACTTCTCTCGAAGGTAGCTCTAATCTCGGACATCCGGATCTCTAGAATCGGGTGGATTAAGCTAAACATACTCAAAAATCATGACATTTTCCTAGTACACGCTTCACGGCATGAGACCATTCTTCAACTCTATTGGTCGTTGTACTCCCAAAGTGAATGTGTTGGTCAGTCCAACAACATATGAATCGATCCACGTGAAACCAAGTCTCTCACGCCAAATAACAAACAAAATTGGAGTACTCAACCCCGTAATATTTTTCCAAAGCATCCCATCTACTTGGAAAATAACCTCTCGTCTTCGATTTGACTCTGATGTTCCACGAAAAAACTGGGCCTTCTCTACAAGTTAAGTTGGAAAAATATCGTAACATTTTGAAAGGGCCGACGTAGCGATATGCCATCTACATAGATGCTTGTGTCGTTAGGAAAAACTCTCGTCGGTGGCGGCACTCATTAGGGCTAAGTCCTGTCGGAACCACGATCCGCGGATGGGCTTATGTCACCAAGCAAACCACTAAAATGATCACGGGGCCCACTCATAGTCGACTTTGTTGTCTCGGAAGGCGACACGACACCGCGGTGAAAGATTTCCGCGTTGAAGTCACCCCTAAAATTGTCTGAAAAGGCCACCGATACCGTTAGTTTTGTAGGTAGCGTCTAACATGAAAACCTGTTGGAAAAGTCCAGAGCCAACTTAACACCTTCTCGGATGGGCCCATAACAATCCGTTATCTCCTCGGTATTCTCATCCCGCTCAACTCCTCAAAATAATGTTCTTTTGCTAACAACTCACGCGATCTCGTAATTGTGTGAGACGTTCATATCGATTTCCTCACCTTACGCCTTGGTGTAGACTTAGGATATACTAGAGATGTTATCATGATACCTATTCTTGATGGAATCCAATATTTGTTTAGGTTTTATTCCACACTTACTCATCTCTCGACAAATACTCGAACTCTGGAGCGGTTAGGCGGTAGCAAATGCATGTCCTTCAAAGGGTCTTCGCCAATGGATGGTTGTGAACACCATTAAGAGCGACAATTTTCCAACTATCGGCGGTGCCGCGTTGGAAAATACCTTTTAACAAAATGGACATCCGATTTCTTGGTTCCCGACCTTCTCTTATTAGCCTTCTCTTAGCCTTCCTTCTTGTGTGACCGATACACACCCGAGCACTCGCAAAAGCCAAATTCAATCTTGCTTTCGGTTTCCTTTGGCACCTCAGACTTTTCAATGACTACAACAACATTAACTTGTCTTCCTCTAGCGGTTGCCCAATCGATTGCCTTCGCTTCGTGTATGAAAGACCTACACACATAAAAAACAACAACTATTATTAATACACTAATAAAATTATATTTAGAAAATTTAAAAAAAAAAAAAAAAAAAAAAATCAATGCCTACTCAATCATACCTCTTACGTAGTAAAATTTCATTGTATCACTTAAAATCGGTTGACAATCCACATCATTCGAGTTTGCGAAGATCGGTTCCCCGATAAGCGGCAAAGAATTCTACATATAGAAGAATAAAACAAGAGTCTCAAACAATGCATTTAGTTTCAAACGACCCGACCATGTAGTTTCATCAAAAGAGTCCAAACGACCGGCCATGTAGTTCTATAGTGTAATGAAACGACACTAGCCATGTAGTTCGGTAGTGTAATGAAACGACCCACCATGTCGTTCCGTAGTGTTCTCAAACTACACCGCCATGTCGTTCAAGTAGTGTTCTCAAACTACAGGCCCATGTCGTTTGATAGTGTTACCAAACGACCCAGCCATGTCGTTTGGGCTCGGGTTTTGCATTCATTCATTTTGCATCCATTCATTCATTCATTCAATCAATCAAGTGTTTTGTACTCATTTTAATCAAGTGTTACCTCATTATTTAGGTTTGCATTTTGTCGTCGACGATTTCTTGGAATTTCATTTGCTCGACTTGTCGCATCTTCAAATTCTTCACCTTGACCTTCAACATTTTGTTCCACTTCTTCACTTTCAACATATCTTCTATTTTCTCCTTCTCTAATTTGTTGTTCTTCTCTAATTTGTTGTTGTACATCAAACATTACCTCAAATACTTCTTCTTCATCTTCATGTTCCATTTAGAGAAACTTGAGTGTGTAGAGAAACTTGAGTGTGTAGAGAAACTTGAGTATTCTATGTAAACCCTAAACTCTAAACTGAGTGAATGAGTATTCTATATATATTTGAAATTTTGATATATTTCGAATAATTGAGTGAAATATATTTGTAAACCCCCCAAACTAGTTTATTATTTACAATTGAATAAAAAAAATGGAAAATAACAAGTTTAGATATAAAAACAGTTATTATTTTAGATTTGGATAATTTAGTGAAATATGTTTGAAATTAAATTTTTTTTTTTATGTGGTCGAAATTTGTAAACCCTAAACCCTAAACCCAAACCCCAAACCCCCAAACTAGATTATGATTCAAAATTTGAAAAAGAAAAAATAAAAATAATAAGTTTATAAATAAAACAAATTATTATTTTGAATAATTAAATAAAATTTGTTAGCACAAAATTTGTAAACAACTCTAAACCCTAAACCCTAAATCTCAACCTAGTTTATGATTCACAATTTTAAAAATAAAATAAAAAATAACAAGTTTAGATATAAAACAAATTATTATTTCAAATAATTAAGTGAAATATGTTGAGTGCGAAATTTCTAAACCTTGAACTCTGAACTCTAAACCCCAAACTAGTTTATGATTCACAATTGAAAAAATAATAATAATAACAAGTTTAGATATAAAACAAATTATTATTTTAGATTTTATAGCATGTTTGATTACATGTTTTAACTTGGTTATAAAGATACTATGTCATAACAGGATAAAGAGTGTAGAGTGCATGTAGTTTTATTGATGTAATTGTGTTGTTTCTAACCCAATTTTTTAAATCGGTTTCAATTTTTCTAATTCAATTGAAATCGTTTGAGTGCATTTGGAATCGTTTGAGTCGTGTGTCCACGTCGTTTGAGTGTACACTCAAACACATGACCAAGTCGTTTGAGTGTAAACTCAAATTACATGTCCAAATCGTTTGAGTGTACACTGGGCGACATGACCATGTCGTTTGAGTGTTACTTTGAGTTTGAGTGTATACTCAAACTAGATGGCCAAAGTCGTTTGAGTGTATACTCAAACGATATGGACAAGTCGTTTGAGTGTTACTCACACTAACACCTGAAACTTCTCGGCCATGTAGTTTGAGTGTACACTCAAACTACGCCATATGTAGTTTGAGTATACACTCAAACGACATGACCGTTTGTAGTTTGAGTGTACACTCAAACGACATGGCCGCGTAGTTTGAGTGTTAGTGTGAGAGTAACTTGAAACTACGCAGCCATGTCGTTTGAGTATACACTCAAGCGACTTGGTCATGTAGTTTGAGTGCACACTCAAACGACATGGCAGCGTAGTTTGAGTGTACACACTCAAATGGACGCTGGCCGCCGTAGTTTGAGTGTTAGTGTGAGAGTAACCAAAACTTCTGCGGCCATGTCGTTTGAGTATACACTCAAACGACTTGGTCATGTAGTTTGAGTGCACACTCAAAACGACATGGCAGCGTAGTTTGAGTGTACACTCAAACTACATGGCCGCCAGAAGTTTCGATGTTAGTGTGAGTAACACTCAAACGACTTGTCCATATCGTTTGAGTATACACTCAAACGACTTGGCCATCTAGTTTGAGTGTAACTCAAACTCAAAGTAACTACTCAAACGACATGGTCGTATGTCGTGCGAAAGTGTACACTCAAACGACTTGGCGAAGTCGTTTACGTTTTCAATTTGAAGCGACATGGTCATGTCGTTTACATTTACACTCAAACGACACGACCATGTCGTTTGAGTCTCAAAAACGACCGCCAAGTCGTTTGAGTGTACTGCTGGGACATGGTCATGTCGTTTGAAATGTAAACAAACTAACCGGAGGGGTTCGTTTTGGCAATACCGGTTGAATTGGTTCTTTGGGCTTGGGCTTTATGGCAAATTTGTAATATGGCAAATTTGTAAAATTTCTTTTTTTTTGAGGGGTTGCCCAATCCAATTTGATGAGTGCCCAATGGAATCACCTTTAATTATATACCAAAACATGCACATATTTTGTGAACTGGAAAAATGAATTAATTAAGAGTAAGGAGAAGCCAAAATTTTCACATGACATAAGTTATGCAAGTTGAAAATTGAGAAATCTAGGCCGGGGTATCATAGCCACACTGAATCTCTTTCAAGATCAAAATCCTAAAAAAGGACATAACCGTTCACAAATTCACTATCCGCCGAGTTTATGTATGCACCTGAATAATGTGTTAATGTTTGGCAATGTTTATATTGATTGGCAGGTGCCGACTAGCAAAGTCGATAAAACTTTTGGGTGATGATACCAAAAGTCTGGGACTTCGAATCCCGTCAGCATCAAAGAGTTAATGATGTCATTTAAAATAGGCTTGCCAATAAAAAAAAAAAAAAAATTCATATTGATTGAAGGACTAAAAAAGTGATAAGAGTACCAGAATCTAATCTGACTGTAGCATTAACAGAATAACCACGTTCAAGAAGCCTCATGATTAGCCATGAACCTATATATCCAGCTCCACCAGTCACACACACAGTGCCTAACTTACCTTCCATCCTCTTTTTCTTCCAAGAGAAACTCTATATATTGATTTGTAGCTTACGAGATAAGTGCTCTTAAATATTTGATTACCAAGCCATAGTTTAATCATCATTTGGCTTTTTCCTCTTTTTTTTTTTGTAAAGTCAACGTGTTGGCTTTTTCCTCTTGTATTTTGTGATTGGTATAGAAAAATCCAAATCCTTTTTAACCAAAGTCGAATAAACCATTTTTGACGGTTGCTTGTTATACATTTTGGATCTTTAGAGTATTTTTAGGTGAGACACTATCCTAACATCAAACACCAAATTTTTAATAATTTGGTGTTTTTTCATTTTCAGGAGAGACACATGTTGATGGAAACACCAAAGCAAATTAACACCAAAATTTTCAATAATTTGGTGTTTTTTCATCTTCAGGAGAGACACGGTTGCTTTGGTGCTATATCAAATATCTCCGCGCGGTTTTTTGAACACCGTATGGGTTTGGGCTAGAGTGTGGGCTTCAATCATGCGGTGTTGCGAAAACCGCGCAAGAGATTTGAAAAGAGAAAAAAGAAGAAAGTTGATGCACGATTTCTGGAAAACCGCGTGGGCTTGGACTTTTGTAGTGGACACGGTTTTACAAAAGATGCATGGATTATACGTGCGGTTTATCCAAAACCGCGTTATTTGATGTCAACTATTTGATATCGTTCATGAAGTTAGTTGGTGTTTTTTAGGTTTGGTATAAAAATTTAGTATTTCTTTTTTTTATCTCCCAAAGATGCTCTTATGTCTTCCGTATAGTCGTTCTGTTATTAAGAATCCAGTCCAAAATTGAAATTTCGGTTAATGCTTGCCCCTCAGATATATATGTTTGAAGAACGTGCACCTAAAGTTCTTTTATAAGTATCAAAGGAGCTTTGAAAGTTTGTTGTATACCTAAAGCATCATTTTATTTGTTTTTTCTTTCTTTTTCGTAGAAATTGTATATATTATAACATATTATCAAATCTGGAAATAACACAAAATACGTTAATAATACGTTAATAATAGTACCTCTGCGACAATTGATTGATAGGGGAAGAAACAACAGTGGTGTGTTTTTCAACTTGTTTTACGTTATGATTTCTTTTAGGTTGACGATCACCATATTACTTACTAAATCCACTCGCCAAATAATTTGCACCCACTTTATCAATAAATCCACCATATATTTCAAAAGAGTACCATTTTCAAAAATCTGCCCCAAGTCTTCAATTAACAGCTATAAAATCCCAAATAAAAACTAAGAAAGGCAAATCAAAGATATTTCTCCAATTTTGTTAGATTAAGATAATAATAGTTGTTTCACTTTTCATTATCTAGAATAGTTGGAGTGGTGTTCAATCATTTGCTTCCACTTTTTATTCCTATAGAAAAAGAGTTTAATTCTTCAACAACAACAAGAACCCATACACTGTTTGGTTGATAGAACATAACTACTAATCTTAATGAAAATCACCAAAGAAGACAATTGTTTGCTCAACGACTTCCAAGAATTCAATTTATCAAACAAAACAAAAACCTATTTACACAAAATTAACTCATTACATAATTCATTAATTATAAAATTCATATTATGATAAATATTTGTTTAGATTGAAAAATATTTTAAATTCTAATCATATTTAGTTATCTTTATTAGCATAAAAAAGACTCCTTGCTTGAGAAATTAAAACGTGACGATGAGGTGAGTGAATGGACGTGGGTGTGATCAACAATATACGGAGGCAATTTTGTCCAAACAAAACAAACACTTTAAGTGGGTGTTGTGTGTAAAATAGTGGGTTTATATAACACCACCATTCTTTTACCGAACTCCATTTCTTTTTACTTTTGTTTCCAACTTAGAGGGTGTTTGTTTTTTACTACTTATAAGTGATTGTAAGTTCCTGTAAGTCAAGTTTTGTTTTGCTATTTATATTTTTGGCACTTATAAGTAGCAAAAATATACCATAAAAAGAGTCTACGTACCACTTATAAGTAATTGAAAAACAAACACCAAAAAAATATAGTCCACCACATACACGCGAATAAATAGTAAGTACTTACAAAAACCAAAAAACAAACACCCCCTTAGTTGGCATCAAATTGTTTGAAGTAGCCAAAGACTTGAAACTGTAAATATGTAATGTTCCTCCTCATGCTGAAGTCTATAAACTTCAAGAGGAATTTTTGGACTTATCTGTTCATTTCTCTTTGCCCTTCTTTGTTCTACAATTTAGGTGACTCCAGAATTAAGTCTCCCTTGCAACGAGGCAGTTAAACAGAACATCTTCTTGTGTCTTATCTGCATCACAACATTCGGCACTTCACTCCTGCTACTGGAATTCTAAAATAGTTTCATTTTAGTCCATAGACATGGTTCATTGCCTTCACTAACAAAATGTTTTTTGTGTTAGCTGAGCATGCATCCTCCATAACTTATTCCATTCATCCGCTAGCTAGCATCAGGAAAAGAGTGACTGAGTTGTTATCATCTCAACTTGTACCAGGTGATCTTGACTCGGATTTTAGATAACTACTATGATGCGAAAATTCTTCTTGAAACGCCAATAAAACCTGCTTTTTCCACTACCATCAAAAGCACATGTGGCTAAAGTCAAAGAAATGTTAGTTGCAAATATAGTATAAAATATCGGGATATGGGTATTTATCGATACTCAATTTCCTGATATGTATTGTGGATATATCCTTTTTTTGGGGATATTTTACAAGTGCAGGGATCGGGTCGGGTCGGGTTAGATATGGCTATATCCGAATCTGAATCGAATAGTTTCACAATATCTGAACTCGAACCCGAATAAAACTAAAATTTAATATCCGAATCCAACCCGATCGGATAATACTAAAAATTCAAAAAAAGCCCAAAAATTATATCCAAATCCGAACCCAAACCCGACCCTGACATACCCGAACTCGACCCCGACCCGAATAAATAAACGGATATGAAAATGCACCCAAACCCGATGTATTCGGTAATCGGGTAGGGTTGGATTCGGGTCTATCCGACCCGATTTCCTGCTCTATATTTTAGAATATTTCATATGCAAATATCGTAGATATATTCAAAATATCGACAATTATCGTAGATATTGTAAATATTTCTTGATATATCAGTTATATTTATTTGAAATATTAAATAAAATTGTTACCTACACAAAATATCGCCAAATATCACTAATATCGTCGAAATATCATCGATATTTGCAATCTTATGTATCTCTAAACATATCGCGATATTTATATATCCCTTACTAAAATCTCGATAAATATCGTGATATTTTGTACTACGGTTGCAAACACCAAAGGAAGATGTGTTGCTAATGGGCTTGAAGTCCACACTAATTGCGTTAGGCCCTATTTGGTAGCATGTATTAGCCAACCTGTAGAAAGAATAAGGCTGTATAGCAGGTCTTAGTGTTTAGTTCGGTCCATTTATGATCGAAGGGACCTACTATTGACATCCCCCAAATTGTGTTGGGCAGACCCCAACCTAATTTGGGGTATGTACTTATGTTGGGCACTACACAAAATCCCGTACACCCCCTACCCAATACACTAAGAACCGAGAAACCGGTACTTACCAGTTTCAGCTTTTGTGTCTTTTTTCTCTCTTCGACCACTCTCTAACCACATTCACCAAATTATCACAAAATTTTGTATCGATATTTGTGCAAAATTTTAAATATTTGTAGAAATTTTGAGTAAAATTTGAAATTAAGATAGCTATTGAGAACAATTTACATAAAACTTTGGTACAAATTTTGTTAACCCTAAACTAGTTGTTGATTCACAATTGCAAATGTTATTTGAAATTTGCACATAAATATTATTTGAAACTAAATAATATTTGTAATTGTTGATTCACAATTACAAGTGTAGATTTAAAACTAAATATTATTTGAAATTTGTAAATGTTTGATTATAATCATTCGTATTCAATTTGTTTATGTAAACCCTAACTTTGAGTTTTAAACTGTGATGGGAGAAGGGCTATGAAAGGTTGTCAATAGGTTAACTTAATGTATTTGGGGGGTGCCCAACACAAAACATGTTTTTTAGGTCAATGACAAACTTGTAATATATTTTTTTTGGGTCTGCCCAACACAAAATTGAAGGTGCCCATAGGCCATAGCGGAAGCCTTTTATGAATTGGGGCTACAACTAATGGGTAAGGCATGAACCGGGTAAATTGTGAAACCATAAAAATCGTGTATAGTGGATCTTTGGTTTTAGGTGAGATAACGTTATACATGAGAGAAATACATGAGAGAGAAAACTAATTAAATTGAGAAGAAACTCGCCTCTTTCCTTTCCTGTTTCCATATTCAAACATCCTTTCATCTTTTGATTTGTGCTTGAACTCCATGAAACTTCCTACTCTCTCTCTCCCACACCCCACGGTCCCCACACCTTACCCACTGTTGGCTTTATCCCTCACATAAGGAGGAAATGATTTCATTCTGCGTGGAAATGTTTGAGTGCGACCCGCGCTCAGATTGGCTTTGACCAAGGTGCGACCCGTGCCCATGCCGTGGAAGACTTCCAGTACCTTCAGTGCGACCCGCGCTCGACTTGGTCTTGCCCGAGGCGCGACCCGTGCCCAAGTCTATTTTCAGAAGAAAACTGGGACCACGAAGTTTGCAATAAGAGTAGAGTTTTTGGCAAAACCTAACACCCAACAAACACACGAGAGGCAGTACAAAAGTCATAGAAAACCCAATCTTGAAAGCTATCAAGATTGAGAGATAACCTTAATTTACAGAGAGACAACCCTGTAAAGAGATAAGAGTGATCTAGTAAGGTGAGAGACTGAAAGGAGAGATTGTAATCTTCTTTCCCACTTTATAAAGAACTAGCTCTTGTGGAAGTAGGCACCATTGGCCGAACCATGGTATATCATATCTTTGTGTTGTGGTTTGCTTTAATTCTGCTTTATATTATTATTTGTTGTTAATAGTTGTTTAGCGAGTTGGGCATGTTAGTATAGGTTGTAGGTGATATTTAGAATTTGTCTAGAGTTGAATTATGTTCAAATACAAGTTATATGTGTAGTAGGGGAATCAATTGGTATTGGTATAAACCCCAACAAGTGGTATCAGAGCTTTGGTTAGATTAGCCTAGGGTGTTATCCAAATCTTGGTTGGAAGGTGTTTGATAAAACTCCTGAGAGAAGATTTGAGTTTAAATAACTTGTAGAAATGAACCATTCCGTGAACACTCGCATGACAAATCTGAATAGAGGTAACTAAACAATGTGGAAAGCCAGGATGGAAGACTTGCTCTATTGCGAGGGCCTGGCACAACCCATTGATAATGGGGGAATAAAACCAAATATAGTATCCGATGCCGATTGGAAGACGCTTGATGAAAAAGCGATTGGGTGCATTAGACAACGGATTGACAACAATGTAATCCGTCTTGTATCCCAAGAGATCACAGTTTTCAGCCTGTGGAAGACTTTAGAAAACCTCAACGATAAGACAAGAAAGGACACACATAATAGCTCCTGTCACTCAGAGATCTTTGTTACAGAAAGCAAGAGAGAGGCAAAAGCAGAAAACCATCTCATTCTTCTAGAGGTGAGGACAAAAGAAAATCTATGAGCGCGAGCAAACCTCCTAAGAAAGACTTGTCATGCAATTATTGCGGTATCCATGGCCACTTCAAGTATGAATGCACAAAATTGAAGAGGGATGAGAAGACTAGTACCGTACATGAAGACAAGTTAGAGTTAAAAGAAAGCACCACCGGTAGAGACGCCACAGATATCGCTTCACATGGTGACACTACAACATAACATGTTTTTAGCAGCGCCATACCCCATCGCTAAAGGTGCCTTTGAGCGTGGCAAAATATCTATCGCAACGCACCAGATGGCGTTGCAAAGGCGTTGCTAAAAAGTGTGTCTCAAATACTCAAATGCAACGCCAAAAGTGGCGTGGCAAATGTTCCTAAATTGTTGCGACGCCTGTGAGCACTACTAATACCCTAATTCCGTTGTTACTTCATTTATGAAAATTAAATTAATTACAAATTTTTTTCAAACTATTTGCAGCGCTTGGCGTCGGAAAAGAGAGATTGTAACAACTAGGATGGCGTTGCAAAACTGATACCTTTAGCTTCACAACTAAGCGTCGCAAAAGGCAACCTTTTGCTACACTATTTCTATTACGGAAAGTTTAAATATTTGGCTACACAGTGCGGGAAGTTTAAATATTTAGCTGAACATTTGGCGTGGCAAAAGAAGTCCATAAATTTAGCCACACACCAAGCGTGGCAAAAAGTGTCTACGTTACTGTAGAATCAAAACTTTTAGCTACACCAAAATTGTTGCGAATGATATAAAGTCCAGAAAAACACACGTATTTGGGACGCATTTAGCATTGCAAATGGTGCAATTCATTAAGATACATGTACATTTCCATTTACATAATCTTGCCCAAAATAATTTTTATAGAACACAGTAACCCTATAACAATTCACCACAAATCATAACAAAATGAATTTCATTACTAAATCATTTAATACAAAAGAACTTAAATAATTCACATAACTATTTTTTGCGAAAAAACATCATCTCACATAATCTTAATAACGTTCAACTAAATTTAGACGAATTATTCAAAACTAAAATTCCACAAATAATGTCTATAGCATGCTAATTTGAGCAGCATCCACTCGAGCTTCTTCTTGATTCTATTACTTCTGGCGACCAATCGACCAATCTGGCACAACAAATTAAAAAAAAAAATCACTTAAGTAAATTTATTAGAAACATTAATAAACATTAGTAAACTTTTCCGACGGCTATGCCCACTGCTGTGGATTATCGAGTATGTCTATTGTTGTTAACCATCAAATATACCTGCAGTGCCCTAACCAAATGATGAATTACAGGTCATGTACCTTATTATCTCTTCGATGAACTTCAAAACCACTCTCACTTGCAGCCATTTGCCTTTTGAATAAAATTGTCAAAGGCATCATTCCCAGTCTTTGTGATGACGCCCTGGTCATGAATTAGGTGAAAGAAGTCATCAAACAAAATTTGAGAGAGAGAGAGAGAGAGAGAGAGAGAGAGAGAGAGAGAGAGAGAGAGAGAGAGAGAGAGAGAGAGAGAGAGAGAGACCCTTTCAGTTACAATGGCAGTTATAACATTTACGGGAGTAACATCAAAAGCTGGATTCCAAACAGAGATCCCAAATCCAGCAATTTGCTCACCAAGTCCCCCTCGAGAATTCAAGAGTTCCTTTGGAGATCTTTCCTCGATAACAATTTCTTTACACAAGGAAAGATAGAAGTCACAGGTGCAACCACAAAAATGGAATCCCATGATGTAAAGC
This sequence comes from Coptis chinensis, assembly GCF_015680905.1. Classification (NCBI taxonomy): domain Eukaryota; kingdom Viridiplantae; phylum Streptophyta; class Magnoliopsida; order Ranunculales; family Ranunculaceae; genus Coptis; species Coptis chinensis. Next base: position 115,217,104 of record NC_141458.1, on the reverse strand, counting down.
ATAAAGGGCTAGCCTGTAAGTCCCAATTTTATTTGTAGTGTCACCTGCATTGTAGAAAAGAAGCACACTAAATTATGTTAAAATAACCCAAATATATCTCCAGCCTTATAATGGACTGGTGCAAGTGTATACCATTTGCAGCCACACGATCGATCGGCTCCGACAATGATTAACACGCGTCCAATTGTCATTAATGCAGCTGCTATTGAATCTGCTATAAGAGTAGCAGGTATTTTATCATGAACCAACTCAAAGGCTATGAGCCTAGACCCTTGAAGTTGCAGAATGAGAAGAATCATATTAGGATTTAAAGACACAATATGTACTTCAATTTTGAAACCAACACAACAATTATTTAATCCATGGATTACAATAGGGCTTAATTAATCGCCTTTTAATGTTAACGACCATTCCATAAAATGATAATAAAGTTATTATTTACAATGTTTTAAGAAATCAATGACAACAACTAGCATATCTCCTATTGTTTAGAGAAATTGATCCCTAGGACGACAATTTCTGGGGATTATGCCATTACTAACCTCAATTTGTAACTTTATCCATGCACATTGATTTCTACATAACAAAAATCAGCCAAGGGATTACACCTTTAACGTTTCAACTCGCAAGTTTTTAACAGATTTCATTACGGTTGACCAGACTAATTCACGACTCTTTGAAAAATTGTGATATAGTGAATGCCTCATTAGTAGTCGATTATCCAATACATCCCACTTCTCTCTCTCAGGTAAAACGTCACCCTAGGCAATACAACCTTTAAAACGAGACTCTAATGCTCCCTGTTCAATTTCTTTTTCATAATCACTATAGTATTGGACGTTTGTAGTATAGGATGATCAAGATAGCTGTTTGATATATTGGATTAGAGTCTAATGCTCCTATTTCATAAACACCCTAGGTATCATGTCATCTTTTTAAAATGACTAGTTTCGGTCAAATTCAAATGCCAAAACTATAATGACAAAGATACAAGGTAATGTTGGGGTACTTGCCTGGTTAAAAGGTCGTGTCTCTGTGCAAAAGGCCTTTTCAAGGACCCTATTAGTATGAAGTGCACGGATAACTCCAAGGGCAGTACCATATCCAGCTATTGCAAGACTATTAAAACAGTGTACAGGGTGAATGTATCATAACCTATTTTACATAAGCTCTTACTAGATTGATAGAATAACGCGAAAGTCTACAATATTGCAAAGTCCGAGCACCTACCAGTGTTGCAATGAGTTAAAATAGAAATGTTCTTAGAATCCTTTAGAGTATTCTTAATAAAGCTTGCTCCATATGAACCAATAGCATTATTTGAAGTAACATCATCCTCAAGCATGGTTTCAAAGATATTCTATGTAAGCCCTGAATAATGATAATACAAATTTTTTGTTTCTCATCAAGTAATAACAGTTTTCCAATCATTCTAAGATTAGAATCTAGAGTTAAATCTACTACCCAAAAACATATTTAGAATCCCCTGAAGAAGCATCACTCTTTGTTATGACATCTTTAAGTTTTATCATGCGACATCCGACGGGTTTACGATGAGTTGGATGGCTGCAAATAATAATTCATAAGTCATATAATGGTTGGGATATGAAACGACATCTTAAGAAAAAAGAGGTACCTGGAGACAAGATGGTCTAATTTATTGAAAAGAAAAGAAGTTGCATTCTCAGATGTTCCAACAAACGGCTCCATGTTAAACACTTCCACAGCCAGGGAAAGGGTTGTGGATATAACAATTGCAGGTGCCCCATGAACCACCATATCCCTTATAATATTCCTGGAATAAAACAAAAAGATACTAAAAGGTCAAAATCAATCCATTCTTTCTTCCTAATTTGTTCATCAATCAAAACCTCGTAAAATACCAGTAGCGTAAATTTCTTTAAATTTACTTTCTTATATAGTTTGACTAAACTACTGGATACAAGTCAAAGTTCCACAAAGAAAAAATCGACCATCCCCTAGGGGGCTAGAACACTGATATGGATAAATAGGAAAGAGATGCTAGTTGGCTACACAAGGAATCAAAAGAGACACTATGATAGACTTCGAAACTACTAAACAAGTTCCTATACAAGATTTAACATAATTAAAATCCTATCTATGCTGACTCCACCTCGTCAAGTAAACACAACCAATTGAGAAGATGATATAGGATAGAGACAATTTTAAGACAAATAAAAGAGAAAAAACCTAAAAAGGATTACCATCCATCAGTGGCATTTGGAACGTCCAAATAAGTAGTCTCATGAGGAAGTTTTGTCTGCACATTCCATTCATGAATTTAAGCTTATTGTAATAAAAAAATGAATGTGAAGCTCATCGTCATTACCTAAAATTTAAGGTACGTGGGAACTGAAATTGGTTTGGCACCCTGATAATTGGAATAGATATGCCAACAGCTGAACTCGCAAGAACAAACCGGATGGTTAATAAGTACAGCAAAAATTTAATCAACAGTCGGAAAGAAAGGATGGTTAAAAACTATCAAAGTAACTGACGGTCTTGACGGATAAAAGCTCTCACACAACTGTTGGTCATAACCAAAACACATGAAGTGCTGAAAGAACTAACTGAACGGATGGCAAAATAATACCCGATGGATATCATTTGCAGGACCATCCTACAGACTGAAACTGTCGGGTAATCTTTCTCGAGTCTATCGGGTAAAGTCATTTTTTGGTAGTGTATAAACACACTGAGGTTATAAAAAGCGAGTCTGTCGGGTAAAGTCATTTTTTGGTAGTGTATAAACACACTGAGGTTATAAAAAGTGAGAAAAAAGTACTCACTAACATACTCGAAATGCAGCCATTTAGGTCTAGTCCTACTGGCGGTCTGATCGTAATATGACAACTAAACTTTTGCCTCCTTAATTTTTCATTTCTCTATCAATATACCAGATAGATTGAATCCCTTAATAATCAGAAGTTCAAATTCTCTAATAATTCATAATGAAATATAAAATATTTAGATTGAACTTACAACTTTGTGCGGTGGAATGAGAATCTCCTTCTTGATTCTCTGGAGTATCATCAAAGGGTGGATGAGAAGGATGACCATCTTCTAAATCTTCTGAAGCGTCATCAGAGAGAACAGGAGCATAACTGTCTTCAAAGTGTTCAGATACCAACCTCCTCATTATATTACGTATCAAGTCGGAGTTAACAAGCTCAAACTTATGCTTTGGTGTATGTTGTTGATTAAATCGGCCTGGAAGCTTGGAGGAAGTATTATAACACTCTCCACACAAATCAAAACCAATTGCCTCCTCACAGTCATTGCATTTATATCTCTCACCAACTATAGGAAACATATGAAGGGAGCAATCAAGAGGTAAGAGAACGACTGAAGGAAAAAGGTATCACTAGGAAACTAATGGATATCATCCTATTGAAGATGTTACCATAAATCAGTATGGCCAATATGTTTCAAACATGGAAATAAGGCAGCCAAAATTCAAAATTTTTGTATGCACTAATCTATCTGAACTGACTTTCCAATATGAAAAAAATAGATGCCCCACCACCAGATTAGGTATTTCAGCCTCTAATCCAAATATCATCATACAATACTTGCATGTTGACAATTATCTGAAAGTGTGTGACACTCTTTCTGAAATGACTTAGTACAAATAAGAACACTAGGAATTTACTCTAATTGGTTTAGCATGCTAGAAAAAATATAATATCTTTCAAATAACAAGAAATTACGAGAAAGACATTACCCCACAATAATCACAACAAATTCCAAGATGGACATTTAAACCACATTCGCCTAACCAAGACAAGTAACTCCAAGTAAGAGGAGGCGATGATTGGGGACACTTTTATCTATCCATCAAGTCCGGCGCCTTAGAACATAACTTTGTCTTAGTAAATATAGAAACAAATTGTGCTAGACGATAAAGACATGTGCACAACACATATATGTTATACGAAACATGAAATATGTATCACTTGGAAGGAGATATAATATAGTTGATACACACCAGCTGATGGATTACCCTGTTGTCCATGAATAGGTTGAAGCTAAACAGCCTCTCTTCGCAATGCATATTCTTTGGGGAATCTTTTCTCCAATAGATGATCAAGCTCTAGACAGACCTTCCTTTAGAATGTGAACTTTGACAAAGTTGACATCTAAGTGCTTCATTTACTGGAATAATTGTACAAGATTGACAACAGACTGCAAAAAGAGAGAAATCAGGATGATTTGACTTTCAACATGATACATGTCATTGATTATATGATTCAAACACGAGAGAAACTATTCACTACAATAAAGCACAAAATTTTTTATCGAAAAAAAAACAAATTTTAACAAACCCAAACTTAAAATCGACACTATTCTGGTGGTGGGCGATTACCTTACAATCAAAACCCCAATTCGCAACCTAAAACCGAATTGAAAGCTTGGAACTTTAATATGCAATATGAGGAAAAAAGAGATCGTGAGAAATCCGAAAAGCTTATCTAAATTATCTTTTTTGGTGGAAGAAGACTAACCTTAATTCGAGGGTGGGAGATTGAAGCTACCTAGCTATAACAATTTTTATATTGAAGAAAGTAAGGGGGGGAGGGAGCTGTTGAAGAGAAGAAGTGTTTTTAGGGTTTATTTTTTTTATTTTGCTAAATATATCGTTTCTATTTTGTTATTTTGTTGGAGCCAAAACAAAAAAAGAAGCCCGCGAAAAAATTTAGGCTGTGAAAAAGCCCAATCGTGGCGCCAACCTCACCGCAACAAATGTATACCAAATATTGAGAAAGTTAAATATTAAATCGATAAAAACTTATTGCGATGAATACTGCGTTGCAAAAAATTCCACGTACAGTAGCAGCGCCATCTGCGTTGCAAATGTTAAAATCCCTCAAAAAATATTTATTATTGTTTCTAAAATATCATAAAACAAGCGTTCTTTGCGGTCTAGGCATCAGCATCGAATATGTGAATACAAGTAAAGTGGGCTATCATGGAACGAGAAACATGTAGCAATGCTAGATGGCGTTGCAATAGATGTGTTTTAGCAACAATTTTTTGGCGTGGCAAAAGGGTGCGTTGCAAAAGGGCCCCTCTGTTGTAGTGTGAAGTAGGAATTGTGTCAGGTGGTGACGAGTTATGCTTGAGCACTTCAGGCCAGGGTACAGAGTGGGTGGTAGATACATGTGCTTCTTACCACGTCACACCTTATAAGAGTTTCTTCACTACCTACAAATCGGGTGATTTTGGTGAGGTGAAGATGGGCAACAATAGAGTCTCGAAGATTATAGGCATTGAAGATGTTTATGTAGAAACCAATGTCAGCTACACCTTGACACTCAAGGATGTAAGACATGTCCTTGACATTTGCCTAAGCCTAATTTTGGTTGGGAAATTAGATGACGATGGCTTTGTACACTCGTTTGGTAACGGGGTATGGAAACTGAGTAGGCGTTCCATTGTAGCAGCCAGAGGGAAGAAAACTTGCTCTCTTTACAAAACACAGGCTAGTTTGTGTAAAGCGTAGTGAATGCGCGAAGAAGAAGCCGCATCGCGGGCACAAGAGACCGCGGTCATATGGGCATAAAAGGGATTAAAGTTCTTGCTAAGCAAAAGGCCTTGCCAGACATCAAAGGTACACATTTAAATACATGTACTCATTGTTTGGTAGGAAAGTAACACAGGGTGTCTTTCCAAACATTCCCGTCTCACAGAAAGGACAATGTCCTTGAACTAGTGCACACAGACTTATGTGGTCCTATAAAGGAGCTTCATACTTCGTGACCTTCATTGATGATGCGTCAAGAAAGATATGGGCCTATAGTATGAAGACCAAGGATGAAGTACTTGGCGTGTTTGAGAAATTCCACAACATGGTGGAAAAAGAGACTGGGAAGTTGTTGAAGTGTATTCGCTTAGATAATGGGGGTGAGTACATTGGGCCGTTTGAAGAGTATTGCCAAAGTCATGGGATTCGTCATGAGCAGACCATTCCCAAGATACCGCAACAGAATGGAATAGCAGAGAGAATGAACCGTACTATTGTAGAAAGGATGAGATGCATGTTGTCTCACTCTAAGCTACCTAGAACCTACTGGGTAGAAGCAATGCGTACAACCGTGCATGTGATCAACCTATCGCCATCAAAGCCTCTAAATAGTGACTATCCATAGAGAGTATGGTCAGGCAGAGATGTTGATTATGGATACTTGAGGGTATTTGGGTGCAGGGCATTTGTGCATATTCAAGGGATGAGAGATCCAAGCTTGATGACAAAGTCAAGTAGTGCATTTTTCTGGGTTATGGAGATGAAAAGTTTGGTTACAAACTCTATGATCCGATTAATAAGAAGGTAATCTGAAGTCGAGATATTGTGTTCCTGGAAGACCAAACCATAGCAGACTTTGAGGAGGGTGAGAAGCTACAGGCGTTCGCCAATGATCTTGTTGATTAAGAACCAGAAGTTCCTACTGTGGAACGTGCAGAAGGCATTGAGAATGCAGAGAATCATGAGCCGGAAGCTCATGATGAGAATCCTATTGCTCATGATGGGATAAAACCTATTAGTATAGAAGATGCAGATGAGATGCATGAACCACCACTAGAGCAAGTAGAAGTGCATCCTCCTGAGGCACCAGCAGATGGGGCAAGGAGGTCAGACAGAGAGAGACTAGCTTCAACCAGGTATCCACCATATACCTACGTACTACTATCGGATGGTGGAGAACCTATGTACTATCAAGAGGCACTTGAGGGTACATACAAGGAGAAGTGGTTGAAGGCCATGCATGACGAGATGGATTCTTTGCATAAGAATCACACTTATAAATTAGTTGAGAAACTGCAAGGACGAAAAAATTTCAAGAATAAGTGGATATACAAAGTGAAGTATGAGGAGAACAATCCTCACCCAAGGTACAAAGTTTGCCTTATTGTGAAGGGATTCGGTCAAAGAAAAGGGATTGACTTTGATGAGATTTTCTCTCCTGTAGTGAAGATGACTTCTATCCGGGTGGTATTGGGTATGACCGCAAGTATGAACCTAGAGGTTGAGCAGCTAGATGTTAAGACAACTTTTCTTCATGGAGACCTCGAAGAAGATGTCTACATAGATCAGCCAGAGGGGTTTGAGGTCAAAGGCAAGGAGCAACTAGTATGCAAGCTGATAAAGAGCTTATATGGGTTGAAGCAAGCACCGAGACAGTGGTACATAAAGTTTGATTCCTTTATGGCGAAGCAAGGATACAAGAAGTCTGCTTCCGATCATTGTGTGTTTGTTCAGAGATTTCCAGATGGGGATTTCATAGTGCTATTGCTGTATGTGAATGATATGTTGATAGTTGGCCCAAACATCAACAAGATATCCAAGCTAAAGAAATACTTGAGTAAGTCCTTTGAGATGAAGGATTTGGGTCAAGTAAAGCAGATACTTGGCATGCTTCTCTCGTGACAGAAAGAGTGGGAAGTTGTGGCTTTCTCAAGAAAGCTACATTGAGAAGGTGTTGAAGAGATTCAACATGGATCAAACGGCTACCGGTCGGTTGTCCGCTTGGGCGGCCCGCCGCGCATGACCAAAGAGATGTGTCCAAAGGGTGAGTATGAGCAGAGTCAGATGTAAAAGATTCCTTATGCATCCGTAGTGGGCAGCTTGATGTACGCAATGGTGTGTACACGACCGGTATAACTTTCGCCGTGGGCGTTGTAAGTCGTTTTTTGTCAAATCCGGGGAAAGAACATTGGGAAGGTGTTAAGTAGATATTGAGATATCTCAAGGGCACTTCCAAATCGTGTTTGTGCTTTGGTGGAAGTAAGCCCTTACTTGAATGCTATACTGATGCAGACATGGCAGGTGATGTTGACTCGATGAAGTCCACCTCCGGTTATCTGGTTACTTTTGCAAGGGGGGCAGTTTCTTGGCAATCAAAGTTGCAAAAGTGTGTTGCCCTCTCCACTACAGAAGCCGAGTATATTGTAGCCACTGAGTGTTGAAAAGAGTTGCTATGGATGAAAAGGTTCTTCGACGAACTAGGGCTAAAGCAGAAACAATTTGTAGTTTTATGTGACAGTCAAAGCGCCATCCATTTGAGCAAGAATCCGAGTTTTCATTCTAGATCCAAACACATACACGTGCGTTATCATTGGATTAGAGAAGTACTCGAAGACAAGCATTTGTGTATCAAGAAGATCCATACCGAAAAGAATGGGTCGGATATGATGACCAAAGTCTTACCGAAAGGTAAGTTTGATGTTTGTTGTGCTATTGCCGGAATGGCGAAGACACCCTCCCCGCCGATTTGGAAATTGCATGGAGGTATCCCCCCTCACTGTTCGGGAGGGGGAGATTGTTGGTTTTATCCCTCACATGAGGAGGAAAGGATTTCATTCTATGTGGAATTGTTTGAGCCGACACTGCGCTCGTTTGCTGACATTCGGCGCCCAGCGCCCATGCCGTGGAAGACTTCCAGTACCTTCAGCGCGACCCGCGCTCTACTTGGTCTTGCCCGAGGCGCGACCCGCACCCAAGTCTATTTTCAGAAGAAAATTGGGACCGCGAGTTTGCAATAAGAGTTAGAGTTTTTGGCAAAACCTAACACCCAACAAACACACGAGAGGCAGCACAAAAGTCAAAGAAAACCCAATCTTAAAAGCTATCAAGATTGAGAGATAACTTTTACAGAGAGACAACCCTATAAAGAGATAAGAGTGATCTAGTAAGGTGAGAGACTGAAAGGAGAGATTGTAACCTTTACTAGCTCTTGTGGAAGTAGGCACCATTGGCCGAACCACGGTATATCTTTGTGTTGTGGTTTGCTTTAATTCTGCTTTACATTATTATTTGTTGGTAATAGTTGTTTAACGAGTTGGGCATGTTAGTATAGGTTGTAGGTGATATTTAGAATTTGTCTGGAGTTGAATTGTGTTCAAATACAAATTATCTGTGTAGTGGGGGAATCGATTGGTATTGGTATAAACCCCAACACCCACTTTATTCTATTTTTTTCCTCCCTCTCATTGAAATTTGTTTGAGGAATGAATAAGTTATTTTGTTGGATTTCTCTAGATGCATATCAAATTGTTCAAATGAGTTGTTCTCAATTCCTTAAAACTTTGTATTATTGGCAATCACTTTTCTTTGTTTTTTGAATTCTTTTGCTATTTTTTTGTGGCCTGTTGTAATATATGAAATTCTAAATATGACATTTTTTAGTCAATATGTATTATTTCTAAGTAAAAATTTGTTTGTTTGTTTGTTTGTTTGTTTGTTTGTTTTTTTTTTTGTTTTTTGTTTTTTTTTTGTTTTTTTTTTTTAATTTTAATATTTGATCTGTGTTTAAAAGGTTTTGTATTGTATGTATAAATTGTTAGAATTTATTTTATTTTATTTTTACTTTGTTCTATTTCTTAATTTTTTTGGGTATTGTCTAGCTGAAAAAATGAAAAATTTACAAACCAAACATCGTTCCACACCATTCATATTTCGGTTAATAATCACCTACAACCTTGTGCCACCTTAGAGCAAGTCCAATGGAGGGCCGCTATAATGGGCTGCTAAAAGGTGCCACATATGCCTTTTAGCATTCCCAGCCATATTTGGCAGCCCAAAACAAAAAAACCAATACAATCACACTTTTTAGCAGCTATTAAGTTCGGGATACGGACGACAGAAACTCTGTCGTTTGTCTGTATTTCTGTCGTCTGTCTGTTAACTTGCAACAAACGGTGGACACTATGACGTCTGTATATGATAGTTACTAAAAACGCACACTTCACTCCTCTAACTCCTCCATTCCCCCACTCAAAAAAATCATCATCCTCCTCCACTCCTCCACTCAAACAAATCCCTCTTTCTCTCACTCACTCGGTCTCCTCACTCAAAGGTAACATTAAAATGACAATTTTCAATTCATTCTTGAATTGTTAATTGTTTATTGAATGCTTGAATTGTTAATTGTTAATTGAACTCAAAGGCGTATTCTTAATTTGTTAATTGAATGCTTATTAATTGAATTGAAATTGATGTTAGAATGTTAGTTTGAAATGGTTTGAAATTATGCGTGATTGGAATTGATGTTGGAATTGATGTTAGAATGTTAGAAGTGTTGTTTGAATTGAAGTTATGAGGATATTGTTGATTGAATTGCAGGTGCCACGCAAAATGAGTAACAAGGGTAAATGATTTTTCGGTCGAAAATCAGTTACTAGATTGACAAAAGAGTCGACATTAGCGCTAAACGTCGATGAAGAAAACAGAGAGTATAGTTTGCAAAACCTTCCAGTAATTCAATTTCTGGACATGATCATGTCAGAGATATTTTATGTGATGCATTTTGGAGGGTTGGGGTACAAGTGAAGAAAGAGGCTCCCGTAAATTTTCTCACTGGTCCGAATTAGAGAAGATCGACATTTCGGCCTGTGGATGTATTGATCTACAGTTGGTATGAGGGGAGACATGCATGTGTTGATGTAACTGGAACCTGTCCATTGGTAGGGCTTGGGAATGGAGTCTTTGACGTGGGAGAAACAACTAATAGAGCAGCAGCAGAGAAAATTGAGAAACACGCACGAGGAAGCTTATAGGGCTAACCAACATTGTTTAATTCCGTTCAGTTTTGACACTTTTGGTTTCTTGGCACAACAATCTATTGAGCTCCTTAAGAAATTGTAGAAAGTTATGGATTGCAACGTAATGACAGCTAGTTCTAACGAGTTTGTATTTAAGAGAATAAAATTTGCTATTCAGAAAGGACTTGGGGCGCAGTTTGTTGCACACTTCTCCTAATTATTTGTAAAATTCGTTATCATTATCAATAAAATTTCCACTTAAAAAAAAAAAAAAAAAAACCATTTACTAAAAGCAAGATTTATTGTGGTGTCCATGATCACAAATCAAACACAGCAGCGAGCAATCATGAAAAAAGGAGTTTAACACATCGATCTTATCTCGAAAATCTACTAACATACAGATGAACAATATAGGATCTTGGTGGATTCAAACCACCATATCTTTGGATAACCCCAAAGCGCTCTACCATTTGAACTAAAGATCCAATCCTTGTGAATGTGTTTATCGATACTTTATAAAAACCAATTTACTAAATACCATTAGAAACCCAACAAAAAAACAAAAACCAAATTCAACTTCAGCTTTACTACATCATGCCCATTGACATACCCATCACTCTTGATATTGAAATTCAAGACGCCATATGCCGCAAAAAAAAAAAAAAATTAACTACAAAATAAAATTACTAACAACAAAATTTGCTATGAGAAATAAGTTTCAAAAATACGAAATCCAGCAATATGAGTAAGACTCTCAAGAATTACACCCGGTCAAGTTGTTTGCAGATAAATCCAAAACCTAGTTAGGTTAGATAGCTTAGATATCGAAGTCCGGTATGCTACCCGAAAAGGCAATTCTCATTCAACAACAGAGACGCTTACCATTGTACAATCGTGAGATTTCTTCCCGATTTGACTTGAAAAATTATTGTTCCCAAGATCAAGCTCCTTCAAATGGGAAAGCCTTGAAAGATCAACCGGTAGCCCACCCGCTTAACCGACTTCGATCTAAACTCAAGTACTTCAAGATTAGAATAGTTACCAAGTTTCGGCTGGAATCGTGCGAAAACACGATTATTAGATAAAGACGCATTACCAATAACCCTACGACAAAGCCGTAAGTTCTTTGGAATCTCACCGGAGAAAGCATTGGACGTTAATTTCAGATACCGTAAACTCGATAAACTACTAAACCCTTCAGGTACATCACCAGATAACATTTTCTATTCTAATGAAATAAACTGCAAATTAGGCAGACTAGAAAGTTCAATTGGAACCTCACCAGAAAATTTTTGATGGCTCAAATCCAACGTTGTGAGACTCAATAAATTCCTTTCCACGTGTTCTCCTGTTAATGCTTTTAACTTCTGATGTAGGGGAGCAATATCCCCATTAAGGAACATTGCATACGAAGCATAAGCGATCTCAATACATCGACCTCTAGGACCGATCTATGAAGCAGCTCTCTAAGAAACATTGCATACGCGATCTCAATACATTGACCTCCAAGACCGATCTGTGAGTAGCTCTTTTCAGGTAGGTGGTACGAACAAAGATGTCTCGGTACGAACACATGGCCAGAGACAGAACGCCTCGAATAAGGTCACCACCAGGAGTAATCATTACCAAAATCTTACTTGTACTTCCCGCCCGAAATAGGCAACAACAGCCAACTCCCAATCAGCACACAACTTATAATATAACCAGCCCAACACTCATTCACGGTCTCCACCTTACACGTGTACAAGAGACACACGTGCCTCCCAGATTGACATTTCCTTAAGCCTATAAATACCACCTATTTGAACTGCGTCGGACCTGATTCCTCTCTCCCCCAAAAAAGGAAAACCAAAAGAGGATATCGTGAGGGCAGGCAGCTTCGCTCACAAGCGAACTCGGTCCCTCCAGAAAATCTCAACTCTTTTCCCTCACCCTTCGCAAACACAAAGGAAAACCAAAACACTCCTTTACATTGGCGCCGTCTGTGGGTTCGATTACTTGAGAACCACCTTAAATCAATTCATCCGTCACCCATTCTCAAGGCCACGAAGCATGGTCAGCCTCGAAGCTCAGGTCCAGAACCTTGCCCACCAGTTGGGAATAACGAACGAGAGCATTTCCTTGCTCAGGGAGGAAAATTCTACTTTACGAGCTCAGGTGGATAGTTACCAGCAACAACAAGTGGGTAACGAAGCAAAGAACGGCATCAACGATGTTAATCAACAAATTAACGAGTTATCACAAAGGATTGGTCAGAACGTCGTAAAGAAGGATTCGACATAGATTGTACACAAGATGCTTAAGACATATCGCTACAATCTCTCGGATTCGCAGAGGTCCTCAGTAAACCCTCTCCACAAGACTTTATCCAGCCACGCTTTCCCATGTACGATGGCAGCACGTGCCCTGGTCAGCATGTGGCTCGATACATTCAGAGTTTGGCACTTTACAGCTCACCCGAGTTTGATCATCTCCACTGCAGATTATTTCCAGCCAGTCTCAAGGATGGTGCTCTTGATTGGTTCTTTTCACTGGAGTCTGATTCTATCAAAACTTTCGAACAGCTTACTGATTTGTTTGCCCGGCCAAGATGCGTCCACAATAAAGCGGGAAGAAGGCAGATCTTGATTCTTTGTTCCAATTATCATTCAGGGAAGACGAAACTATTCGTGAGTTCATAGGACGGTTTAAGGCCGAACTGTTGGGCATGGAAAGCGGCTTGAAAGAATCTTTCGCCACACTGGCCTTTTCCAATGCTTGCCGAGTGCGTAACACCGACCTCTCCAGGTTGTTGATGAAGGAACGCCCAGAGACACTGTCCGAGCTCTTGTACATCAAGTTGCAGGAAACTTTGAAACTCCACGACTTAGACGAGACCCAAGAGGTGGCAGCAGTTTCAAATCGTACTCTACGGGCCAAGAAGCGCTCTAGGTCGCTTGTACCAAAAGCCGCATACCGATCGGATTAACAATAGAGAGTTCGCTGTCCTGACACGCTCCCCTAGTTACATTCTGGATAAGATTAAGCGAGCCCCATTCTTCCGGCCCGATGTGAGGCAACCAATAGATCGACCTGACAAGCCATTTTGCGCATTTCACCACGCAAAATGCCATGAAACTGATGCATACTGGGGGCTTAAACATTATCTCCAGGATCTAGTGGAAGCCGGCCATATAAAACAGTACACTAGCATTCCTGATGGCGACTTGCGGCACAAACTGATGGCTCGCCGAGTACGTACTCGATCCCCACCTCGCCGTCACTACCAAGAGGTTCAAGCTCGTCCTCACAGCAGAGGACGCCCACGAGATCGTTCGCGCCACGAGCGAAGGCAGCACTCATCCGATCGTGACAATGATCGAACTATTCACGTGATTACTTTCCCGGACGATTCCGTAACCTCATCTAGAGAGAAAAGACGTCGTGTCGGCACTCTTTAGGAAGTCTATCATTTCACTTCATAGGCAGCTCACGCCCCGCGTGGTTCAGGTCGCAGCGCAGGTGATATCACTTTCACGGAGGTCGACTTAAGCAAAGTCTGCCTTCCTCATAATGATGCATTGGTAGTCCATGTCAAAATTAGCGACCGACCGATCAAAGCCGCGTCCCCGATCGACCCCGGCAGTTCCTATGACATCTTATTCTACCACACCATGCAAGAGATGAACCTTCCTAAGTCCGTCCTCGTAGACCCGATCGCCCCCCTTTATGGGTTCAATGGCTCCAGGGCCGATCCTATTGGTGATATTATACTTCCAATATCGGTGGGATCTAGAAAGGATAAGATCACCTGCAATACACGGTTCTGCGTTCTAGACATCAAGTCGTCATACAATGCCATACTCGGACGACGATGGATCCATCAGATGCAGGCGGTACCATCAACATTGCATCAAGTTCTCCGTTTCCCAGGACCTAGAGGAATGATGGAACTTAGAAGCAATCAGCTTGAAGCGTACCACTGTAACCAGATCATGTCAATAAGTGAGACTGCCCGTGAACCGACCCCCACCACACATGAACCCACTAGTTACACAATGGCACATGACTTAGTTGCCGGGTCCAAATGAACCGCTAAGCGAGCGGGGGGGCTCTAGCAAGCGACTTTCTCTCAATCACGGATACCGCGACTTCGCTCCCGAGTCCTTACTTCGCCGAAAGACAAACCTCCAAAGATTGATCTAACGTCGAAGAACCGTCGATTAAAGTATCAGAGGTCGTCTCAGCTCGTGTTAGGCCACCACAGATGACAGCAGCAACCGCACCATCAATGTGCATGCAGCCAGGTGCCCGTCCCCAGGTCGTGGGTATCCCCGTCGCGGCGTTGCGCCTGACAAGTCGCTCCACCCTCGGTGGCCATCATATGTCGCCCCACGAGTGTTCAGACCTCCCGACAGACAAATAATTGCCAACCGCCATCGTTTGAGAACCTCCATCGAAAAAAGAAAAAGTGAACCTCCTAACCGAAAAAAGAAAAAGTTTGTATAGGCAATAACCTAACCCCACAATCGGGACCCACCTTGTAAATTTCTTATCTATGAATAAAGATGTTTTGCTTGGTCGATATCGATGTGCCTAAATAGATCCCGCAGCGCATGCGATGCCATAAATTAAATGTTAACCCCAATGCTAGACCCGGTCCGACAACGACCCGTAGACTATCCCCGTTTTCAAAAAGCTATCAACGACGAGGGTCGACAAACACAAGCAAGTCGGTTTTATCGAAAAAGTAGACTATTCGGAGTGGATCGCTAACATCGTGGCGCATTAAAAAAAAACGAACGGTTAAGCTTATCGTCGATTTTTTACGAATGTAAATCGAGCCACACCAAAAGACGATTTCCCCTACCTCGCGTTGACCGACTTGTCGACGGACCTGTGGTCATGAGCTTCTCCCTTCATGGACGCTGCATGGGTACAACCAAATCCCACTCGTAGAGGATAAAGAGAAGACGTCTTTCATTCTGAGCAAAGGGATCTATTGCTACAATGTTCTCCCCGCTCGGTCCAAGAACGCCGAGCAACGATATCAACGCTGGTCACCGACATGTTCCAAGACATGTTAGGCGACACCATGGAGGTCTACATCGATGATATGGTCGCCAAAAGCAAAAATCCGGTGATCACCTCGCCCCATCCTTGAACAGCGTTCTCTAGATTACCGCACGGGCATGAAGTCAATCCAGAGAAATGCCTTTTGGAGGCGCCCTCGGCAAGTTTTTAGGGTGTCAAGTATCTTAGCGAGGGATCGGGTTTAATCCGACCAGATCCGCGTTCTTAGACATACCCGATCCACGCATCGAAGAAACAAATACAGAAATTGTCGCATGGTCACGCGACTCAACCGATTCATATCAAGGGCGTCCGATAAGTGTCGACCGCTCCTGCAACTCCTTAAAAAGGCGAAAGGTTCTCATGGAGCGATCGGTGCCATTAAGCATTCGCCACTCTCAAAGAGTACCTCACCACGCCCCCCGTCTTAGCCAAACCCGTAGATTGAGAGACTCTGGGGCTCTATCTGGCAGTATCCAATTTCGCCATCAGCTCAGTTCTCTTCAAAGAGGAGAACAATTCAGAAAAACCGATCTACTTCACAAGCAAGACGCTCACGACAGCGGAAAAGAATTACTCCTTCCTGGAAAGAGCCGTACTTGCTTTGTTGTATTCCGCACGGAAGTTTAGGCCTTACTTTCAGGCGCATCAAATCAAAGTTCTTACCGACCTCCCATTGAAGAAAATCCTCCACAAAGAAAACAAGACTACTCGAATGGTAGTTTGGGCCGAAGAACTCGGCGAACACCACATGGAGTTCGTACCACGGATTTCTCAGAAAGGACAGGTCGTCGCCGATTTTATAGCGGATTTCCCTGTCGACGACCCCAATTGGGAGCACGAACCCGACCTCCCGCATTAACGAAAAGAGCACATCAAGTCCACTTGGTCTCTCTTTGTAGATGGTTCTAGCAATCCTGGCGGCAGTGGCATAGGGGTTGTCTTAGTTTCACCCGATGGAAGTGTGATGGAGAAGTCAGTTCGCATCGACTTCGCAACTTCCAATAACGAGGCGAGAGTACGGTGCGATCGATCGGGGCTTCAGATATTTTACGGCTTCGGTGTCAAAGAGCTCCAAGTCTTTAGTGACTCGCAGCTGGTTGTTCGCCAGGTTGCAAAAGAGTACACTACCCATGAAGGTAATCTTTCAAAATATCTTCAGGTCGTTCATCAATTATTGCCTTCTTTTAAGCAGGTGCACATACATCATTTCTTGCGCGACGAACCGACCATGCGGACGAGTTTTAGCTTACCTAGCAACCCGGACCCGAAATACCCCCAGACAACTACTCATAGAGGTAGTCGATCGACCAAGGCACCAAAGTCGAGCACACCACGACAATAAGTGACTGTTCCCTCCCTCTCCCACCGGTCGGTTGAGTCAAACATGGATGCAGCCTATCATCGACTATATCCAAGACGGCGCCGGCCCCGAGGCAGCATACCAAGGCCAAGCGGATCCCCTATCAAGCACGACGTTATTGTTTGTTCCATAACAAGTTGTTCAGGAAATCCGCTGGTGGTCCACACTTGCGGTGCATCACTCCAGAGCAAGGTCAGTTAGTTTTTGCGGAGATCGACGAAGGAGAATGTGGAAATCATCTTTGGCGGTCGGCTTCTTTAGCCCATAAGGCCATTTCACAAGGATATTTTTGGCCCCGTATGCAGATCGATGCTAAAGCATATGTCCTCAAATGTGTCAAGTGTCAAACATTTGGCCACAATATCATCCAACCTGCTCGCGAGCTGATCAGTATAGCAAGCCCATGGCCATTTCACATGTGGGGCATGGACATCATGGGACCATTCATCCCACAGAAAAGTACTGGCTTCCGCTTTGTCTTAGCCGCCACCGACTACTTCACCAAGTGGGTCGAGGCTATCCCTTTAGCACACGTCAAAGAGTCACATGTCAGAAACTTCATCTGGACTCACATCATCACCAGATTTGGTTTGCCACATACATTAATAATGGATAATGGGCCTCAGTTCAAAGGCAGAACGGTTAAAGAGTTTCTAGCCAAGTGGAAGATCGTTCATGCATTTTCTACTCCACAGTACGCTTAGAGTAATGGCCAGGCGGAAGCCAGTAACAAAGCAATCTTGGAAAATTTGAAGAAAAAGATTGAAAAGAACAAGAGCCAATGGCCAAATCAGTTGGAGAATATTCTATGGGCTCACCGCACCCGCAATCGATCCAATCCGGGCGAATCACCATTCTCTTTTATGCTATGGCACGTAAGTCGTCATTCCCACCGAAATGGATCATACTACGACTTCGCCGTAACTTGTAGACTCGGACACAACGACTCGCGTGTTAGCACGAGAAGTCGACTGTTGGAAGAAAAGCGGGACTTAGTTGCCATCGAGTCGATCTTATCGAAGAAACTCAAGAACTCCTACAACAAGCGAAGTTCATCCTAGGTCTTTTTCAGCCCGCGACCTAGTGCTGAAAAAAGGCGCAAGACGATTCCAAGTTAGCACCCACATGGGAAGGACCCTACATCGTGGAACTCGTCGTGGTCGGGCAATGGAGCATACCGGATAAGAACCCAAAGGGGGAAGATGTTGCCTCAACCTTGGAATACCTATCTACTGAAATTTTTTTACCAGTAGCACCATTCATGTTGTATATCCTTTTGTTCACATTAATGAAAAATAAGTTTCTTGTGTTGACTAATACAATCTAATCTATTTACTTGTATTGACAAGTCAAACAGTTTTCACAACAAAGATGATCAACACGTTTACTTGGTCCGCCATCCTCCTCAAAGAAGAAGTCTTGTTACATCGCGCCAAACAAAAACGCTCTCATGAAAAAGCATACAACTCTCTGGAGCTTATAGGCTCTACAACCTCTCCAAGTCTTGTTACGTCGAGGACCTATATTTCTAGGATCGACCACACGAGAACTCTCTCCGCGAGCATACATCTCTCTGGAGCTTACAGGCTCTACAGCCTCTCCAAGTCTTGTTACGTCGAGGACCTATATTTCTAGGATCGACCACACGAGAACGCTCTCCGCGAGCATACAGCTCTCTGGAGCTTACAGGCTCTACAGCCTCTCCAAGTCTTGTTACGTCAAGGACTTATATTTCTAGGATCGACCACACGAGAACGCTCTCCGCGAGCATACTTCTCTCTGGAGCTTACAGGGCTCTCTACAACCTCTCCAAGTTTTGTTACGCCGAGGACCTATATTTCTAGGATCGACCACACCTCTCCACGCTTTGTTACGCCGAGAAACCATATTTCTAGGATCGACCACATCTTTCTAGAGCTTACAGTTCTCAGCCTCTACAGCTCTCGAAGTCTTGTTACGCCAAGTCCCTATATTTCTAGGATCGACCACACCGAACGCTCTCCCCCCATCAGCTCTTTTTGAGCTTACAGGCTCCACAAGTCTCTTCACTTATCACTCGTCGAAAACCTATGCTCTAGGGTCGACCACATGAGCACAATACCAATGGGCATTACGCTTATATACGCTAACATGCCCTGCCTAGGCAGGACATTCTCGGCAGCATTACTTATAAATTCAGAAAGAATACACCTAACGAAGAACTCTTCAACCTCGATTCATATCATCTAAGCAGGCTCCTAGCAGTTCTCCCTTACAAACAAGGTGACAAACGTAGCACAGTAACAGTTACACGAAAAACACTTCTACACGCTGAGCATTGAATTACAAACCACGCACATAATAAGCAAGAGAATAGATGCAAACAATCAACAATAGACATGCATCCTAAATCCAATCCATACTAGTGCTTGGCCATAGCCATTACAGCTCGGTCTACCGATCTGCTGGGGCTACCCAGAAAATCCAAATCGGTACCTATTAAACAAAACAACGAACTGCCACTTCCGTGGAAACCAGGTTCTCCGGTACCCGAGATAGCGAACTACTCGGGCAAGCCCGAAGGGTACGTATTCTATTGTTTACTCCCATATAAGAGAGGCGTAATCAGACATCATCACAAATTCCCACAAAGCCGGCACAATTACATCATCAAACATCGGTTAAGACATGCTTATCTTGTGGGGTCGCGACTCCCCAAAGAATGTGTCGAAAGCGGACCTCAAGATCACCAACATACCTTGGTCCCATTGCCTCACCCATCAGCCGCTTCTTGACATGATATTTCTCATCCAAATAGCGGCATACCGGCCTGAGCCGGGTGTATGCTTTCTTTGCCTCATGGCGACCCTTGGCATTTCTTGGCATAAGCAAATACTTTAGCCACCTCCTTATCTAGCTCGGTCGGTCCAGAACCCGGTATGGCGTTCTGCCATAAATGCTTACGATATCTCGTGGTCATTACTTCCAGCTTCCTTTTCTTAGCTCTCCACGCAGCTCGCATACAGCCTAGCTCCACATGAGAGTTATCATCAGCTTCAATGCCTTGCACACCATTCTTCAGTCTATCATACCTTGCAAGAAACTGCACAACCAAAGTCAACAGACCAAAAAGACATTCGGCCGACATAAACGCCATCGCGATCGAGTTTACCGCATAAGCGCCATATCCATCGTCCCTAGAAACGTTTCCATGCTTTCATCCTCCACCTCCTCCTTATCACCATTCAGCACGACCCCCTTCAGAAGGCTTAGTCGCTATGGGGGCGGAGTGGAAACTACAGTCTGAACGTTTCACTGTGCGTTTCTTCCCCGTTTTCCCCATGTAGTAGAACTCGCTCCCCACATCCCCAGATCGCGGGAACGAGTTCTCACCAACGATTGACGACGACCTTTGTCTCCGATCGTCACGCTCACGATCACCATCGTCTGCGATGCCAGCATGTTGTGGCGACCCGATCACAACACCACCAGCCGGACGACCAGCCCTCCTAGGTCGTTTGTTGCTTCTGGCCCCCACCAAAGCAGCCTTCCGCTTTCCACGGTCTCCATGCACGTGAGGGGAGAACTCTATCTCCTCCATGACCAGTGGAGAAGTTTCTCTCAGACGCCCTTTTCCTTTACTCCGTTTGCTGTATTCTGCCATAAATACACCTACGAACAAAGAAGACGCAGTAGGAGTTAAAGACCGGGGCAAGAT
Organism: Coptis chinensis; assembly: GCF_015680905.1. Lineage (NCBI taxonomy): Eukaryota > Viridiplantae > Streptophyta > Magnoliopsida > Ranunculales > Ranunculaceae > Coptis > Coptis chinensis. The sequence goes on along the minus strand of NC_141458.1, from coordinate 115,196,432 downwards.
TATGCTCAGCAAGACATGGTCAAAAGAGGAGAGCAACGTTACCTTTCAAAGTAGCGGTAATGGAAATGCACAGTGCGTAGAAGAAGAGAAGCTGAAACAAACAGCCGTTCAAACACCTTTCGTATTCCATGAACAGTTTCACTTATCAAGTAAACGTCTTTTCCAAACCACGTCATAATTACCTTGAGACGCCAAACGTCAAGCAAGCTGTCCGCCATCATTGCGCCCCTCGAGCCACTCGCTGTCTTACACGTGGCATTCCCATCAAAGCGATATGGTATCATCGATACAGGAAACGCACAAAGAGAAACAAGTGTGCAACATCGCAAGAAAGCAAATAACGACCTGCTTTAAATAGCACTTTCATACAGTTCGTTCTTTAGCCGGGCTGCTGAGACTACTCAGGAAATCCAACCCGGCTACGCAAGAGTTAACTTCATATGGTTACCCCGAACCAGTACGGAATACCAACTCGTTCAACACAATACAATACAGAAATGCAAAAAAGGCGAACTGCCCAGGTTACCCCAGGAAACCAGTTCTATTGTACCGCAGCATATAAGCTGATAAGAGACATACAACAAATTTACAACTCACCCTCCCCGGGCACCACAGTTAGTTCTCCAGGCTCAAAAGCTTCATCGACCTCAGCATCCCTCCCGTCCACTACGATCGATACGCCATCTAGTTCCAAACTTATCAGCGCGTCAGGTGCAATAGCTCCAGCTTCAGACACCACGACTTCTGGCATGATCAAGGAGGAGCCAATCGCCCCACCAACGTCTCCTCGTACCTGTTCCACTGAGGTACGGGACGCGCAGCGTGCGTGTTCCTCCTTCAAAGCCTTGTAATCCGCTTCCAGATCTCCGAAGTCCGCATCCAGATCATCATAGGCCTTAGTAGCGTCCTGAGCAACCTTCTTGCAGTGAAGGGCATAATCGTTCAACCTTCCAATTTCCACAGTTGTGGCACGAACGTTCCCTTCAGCTCTTTCTAGCTTCTGCCTCAGATCTTCAGCTTTAGTATCTTTCAGCATCTTCGCCAGATTCAGAGTTTCATGAGCCTTCCGCAGATCCTCAAGTTCCTCACGCTCCATCTTAGCAGCGTCCTGCACATTTTTCAGCTCCTCTGACAGCTTCAACACAGATTCCCTATCCGTTTCAGCGAACTGCGCAATCTCTTTCAACTTTTGGAAACCACTGACAAGCTGCCATAGTGCACATATATAAACAAATCAAAGCAACGAACATAACAAAACACGCTATATCAAGGGACGAAAAACCCACGTACCAGACATTGCGCGATTTCCATCCGCCGTATGTTATCCGCCAGTCCCTTTTCATGAAGTTCCTTGCGGTTGCCATCCAACGCGATCTGTTCTAGCAAACAGGCCGATACCTTACTTGACCTGAAACTGCAGTCAGTACGCTTTACCGTTCGCTACGCTCCGTGTTCATCTAAATACACAAAATGGGCCTCCGTGTCGCCTCACAGACAAACAACCCCTTTCTCGCCACTTGCAAGGGGAGCCTTCGCTAAGCTTAGCGGATCGGGTTCCCGCCCTCGTCGAGACGGACTAGATCCCGCGACCGTGGGTGGCTAAGTCCATGACACCTTTCGGGGCCGCCCGACTCCGGGCGCCTTCCCCACCGCTAGCACCCCACTAGAGCTCTCCCCCCTGTCGCGTTTACTTTTAGCCATTCGAGCCCCTCGCTCGGCCCACTTCACCTCTTCTCTTCTCCGACCTGCCCATGGATGAGCATTGAAGGCTACCATCTCCAGTTCCACAGGAGCGTCAATTGTTAACCCTTCAGGACGAAAACTCGAAGCTACCGACCCTGAAGACCACCACCGGGGACGGCGCCGACGCCACGCGCCCCGGTCTCGGTCCTCCCGTGTTATCGACACCGGTACGCTTCTCCATCACCACTCGCCGTTCGACCTAGAGCTCGCTCTTTTGAGCCTTTCTTTTCTCCGGATCGCAAAGCACCTCCTTTTCCTCAAAGAAATGAGCAAATTTCGGAAGCTTAGCTCGTTTTTGTTCTCGACTCAACCGCCCGAACCTCTCTATCTCCCCACGATCAGTTTGCGTCCGCACAGGAAACTCTGCAAACAAAACAAAGAGATGAACAAGTTAGAACAACAGTCGCTCACCCATTAAAGTGTCAAAAGGAAGACAAACCTACCTACCGGCTAGGCTACACATCCTAGTTCGCAACCTACATCCACTAGCACAGTAGTTGCCAACTAGCAGCAACGGCCTCTTCGTTCAGGCCTCATTGCTTACACCATCGAGCACAACAGAACGCGTCGCCATGGTTTGCAAGCTAAAATTCAGATTACCAGACCGCCTCATTACGTAATGCTCTATTATGTCGGACACCCCTATGTGGTATTCACCACTCGCATTCAACAGGTCGAACACCTTAAATAGTCACCAAGTGTTACCAAATCGGGTGGCATGGAGACTTTCCCACGTTGACTCGAAAGTCACAAACCAATTTCGAGAACGGTATCTGCGTGATGTGCGCCTCACCGACCTTCACAGATGATTATTCCACCATTCGAGGATTGTACCCCTCACTACTGAACATCTTCACTTTCACCGGGTTCGATATATTTCCAGGTCGGGCACATTGATCCCATAAGCTGCTCGCAGCTCAGGAAACGAGCTAGCAGCACGATGCTCTACCGCTCGTAGGGGTAACTCACCTGCTGGCGTCATCTCCCCTCGACCCGACGTACTAGCCACGTCATCTTCTGACCCAGATCGACTATTAACCTCATCTACCCTAACTTCTTCATCCATTTCAGTCCGACCACCACCACCACCACTCAACGAGTCTTCATTCTCCTCTTCATACTCTGCACAGCTCAGTGAAATCTCCTGAACCTCTTCCGAGCGAGTGTCGTCAGAATCCGACATCGTAGTATTTCCTTTTTCTCAAATTACCCAATCTTAAACCCTACAACCTAACACTGACCTACCAACTTAACAAACCCTACTGGAACGAGAAGAAAGCAAAGTGAAAATGAAAAGGAAACAGCAACAGAAGCACTCACCTGCAGAGCCCTAGCTTGCGTTTTTGTGGAAGAAGAAACCTGGAAATGCCTTTTTGGTTATCCCAAATTTGATTTTGCACAACCGCCTGTTCAGTTCCCAAGAAGTTATGATCATGGCCTATGATATAGCCCACACACGTGTCCAAGCACCTGTCTTTTCCTGAGTTCCGAATAACGCGGCGACACGACACCTTTCCAACTATTATGATTCTGTCACGTGCCACCCACGCCCTCATTTTTCTTTCCTGCCAAAACCATCATGCTACTAGATTCGAACTCAGCGGCATCTCAGTCAGAACGATCACCATAGCTCGCTCATGCTTCACCCAAGTGTTGACTCTTCTCTCAGCAGATCGCTTGCACGAACACAACCAATCTACTGAGAGGGGGCTGTGTAGGGGAGCAATATCCCCATTAAGGAACATTGCATATGAAGCATAAGCGATCTCAATACATCGACCTCCAGGACCGATCTATGAAGCAGCTCTCTAAGAAACATTGCATACGCGATCTCAATACATCGACCTCCAAGACCGATCTGTGAGTAGCTCTTTTCAGGTAGGTGGTACGAACAAAGATGTCTCGGTACGAACACATGGCCAGAGACAGAACGCCTCAAATAAGGTCACCACCAGGAGTAATCATTACCAAAATCTTACTTGTACTTCCCGCCTCCGGGAAATAGGGGCAACCGCGCCAACTCCCAATCAGCACACAACTTATAATATAACCAAATTTGACACTCATTCACGGTCTCCACCTTACACGTGTACAAGAGACACACGTGCCTCCCGGATTGACATTTCCTCAAGCCTATAAATACCACCTATTTGAACTACGTCGGACCTGATTCCTCTCTCCCCCAAAAAAGGAAAACCAAAAGAGGATACGTAGGCAGCTCGCTCACAAGCGAACTCGGTCCCTCCAGAAAATCTCAACTCTCTTCCCTCACCCTTCGCAAACACAAAGGAAAACCAAAACACTCCTTTACACCTGACATAATTGAATTCTCGATTTTCATTGTTCTGATGTTTTTTTGGATTTTGAGATGTGTACTCGTTTTTGGTTTGGTTGTTTTGAATGTTTGAATTGAAGTGAAATGAAAGAATGGGTTGTTGTCAAGTGTGACAATGGGGTATTTATATTCTGTTACTGGAAAAGTTGGGATTCCGATATTGACCCTGTGGATTGTTTGTAAAGACAGTGGTGTTTACTTGTTGGTGATTTGATATTTGTGCCACGTAGAGAGGGTGTTATGGTCATTTAATAATGGATTCAATTTTTGGTTCATTGGGAGAATTGGCGGGAACTTTTAATTAGCTGTGAAAATGTGAAATTCATTCTTCTTGAGTTATCTGGAAATTCTTTTGTGCATCTCAAACTCACAAGTCACAACGATTGTTTGCGCGGGTACGAATGTTACATTGTGAATTAGACGAATTTTTCATATCGGAAAAAGTAGGCAGTTACACACTTAACCTTCGACTTTGTTGGTACTAGTAAAATTGAAATCAAGAAATTGGGCTAGAGAGTCTCATTTAAAAAAAAAACAACTCTAAAGCCCTATCCATAATTTTTTTGGGTTTTAATACCCCTACATTGTTTTTATTCGCCATAAGTGTTTTTTTTATAGAGAATCTCTAGAATCTAAGCTTTTGACTCGAGACCAAAAGCCACATTTATTTTTTAATATAAATTATTCTCTTTTTTCACCCTTCCAAAATAACTACTTGTAGATAAGATAACTACCGAATAAAGATTGAATAAGATAACTACTTTTAGAACAAAACTATAGAATAAAAATTTTTGGGTTTGAATAGAATTTAACAAAAAGTATCGTGTATTGCTCTAAAAGTTAAATTTGACACTACCTGTTTTCATCCGAATGTGGACGTTATAAACTTATACATTTTAAAATGCAGATGCACCATGTTATAAACTTATATATTTTAAAATGCAGATGCACCACGTTATAAACTTATATATTTTAAAATGCAGATGCACCACGTTATAAACTTATACATTTTAAAATGTATACACACCACGCATTTTAAAATGCAGATACAAAATGCATTTGATTATTTATTTTGTGGGTTTGATTAACTACTATTAAATGAAACAGGTTGGTTTATAGTTTAATGTTTATAAATTTAGGATATAGGGATTAGGGTTTAGTGTCTTAAGGTTTAGGCTTTAGGCTTAGGGTCTAGTTTATAGGGGTTAGGGTTTAGTGTCTTAAAGTTTAGGGTTTAGGTTTAGGGTCTAGTTTATAAAGATTTTGGGTTTAGTGTCTAATGGTTTGGAGTTTAGACTTAACGACTAGTGTCAAATGCCTCCAAGACTAGTGTCAAATGCCTCCACAAAATATTGGAGGCATAATATTTTTAGTTTTTTCATTACCAAAAAGCTAGTGTCTTGGTGTGTACTCAACGTGATAGCATCTCCGGGCCACTCATATAAAACACAAGTATCTTGGTGTATTGCAAAGAAAGAAGTATTGTCCAAGGGCTCTCATTCCTCAAGACTCATACACTCGATGCACCCTAGATGCCCTCTTTTCATTATATGCATTTTTAAATGTGAAGGCAGTAGTTATAAGTGATTTTTTTGTGTGAAATTCAATTTTTTGTTTTGCATCCTACTATGTTAATGGGTAGATAGTCGGTTATGTTTGTTTCCAAGTGAGGATATTTTCGTCTATTCCTGGTAAAGTTGAATAACAGGTGGTTAGTTTCATATTCTGGTCAAATTGGGGTATTAAATTCTAAACAAATTTAAGAGGAGTCTTAGGACTACTAAATATTTATAACTAACTCTAAACTAATTTTCTGAAATTGAAATATCAATTAGCATAGCACCAACACTATTTTTGGGGTGTATTTTGGTGCAAGAAAGCCTATTAGGGTGAAAATGATCGATCTAGACATGTTATCAAGATTAGAAACGGCTTATTTGATTTCATAAATCAACATTGAGGACCTTTTTTTTTTTATATGCCAATCACAATTACACTGGGTACATCAAGTAAGATACCATAACAAAAAAATACATCAAGTAAGAACAAGCTAATAAATCAAATCAAATAGACAGTCAATCCAATCAAATATTACTTGCTAGTTTAGAGGAATCCTTTTTCCTTGCAACTTTGAATTGCTCCATCATACATTTCTTCTAGACTGTACTTGAACTTGAATCCCAAATCTAGCAGCTTCTTGGAACTGAAGCAAAGAGCGTTTATATCCATCCCTTTGAAGAAACTGCAAGCAAATTAAATCAATATATGTTTACTTAAAAGTATAAGGCTATTATCAAGCAAGGAAAAATAAAAGAACTCACTCCAGTGGCATTTCGATTTCGGGATATCTGTCCGAATGAAACTTAACCAATTGATCAAATGTTGTATTGACCGATGAGCAAATGTACCGTCCTTTTGCATTTGGGGATTCAAAGAGGTACAAATGACCGGAGACAACATCGTCAATGTGCACAAATTGAGCTCTAGTAAGATATTTATACCAATCACGATTACCTAAAAACGGAAACGTATTAATTTCACAATTTATTGGGATAAAAATAAAGTTAAATTCTTTGAATCTAAACAAAATAAAAATAAAAATAAAATACCCATGTATAAGGACAAAGCAATGTAATTAGAGACAGGGAAATGTGGACAGATGCAGGGACCAACAACCAAGGAAGGATTTATTGCCACAACATCCAATCCATGTTCTTCTCCAAAATTTAGAGCTGTTTGTTCTGCCAATGTCTTTGGTATGCTATATGAACTTCCCTCAACCTTAGTACTTCTACATAGTTCAACGTCAGTCCATGAGTTCTCATTAAATTCCTCCAGACCACTATTGTTGAACACAACTGCAGCTACACTAGAAGTTAAGACAACTTTTTTCACTGTTTTTGAGTTCAAGCATGCTTTAAGTATACCAAGAGTTCCTTCTACTGCCATATTGATCATAGAATCATCTGCTTCTTTTCCTTCAAAATTTAGCGGGTGTGCAACATGAAACACCCCATCACATCCTTCGATAGGAGCACTAAAAGTTTCTGGTTTGTAAAGATCTGCATTGAAGATTTTGAGTCTTTCTGATGCGCCTTGGAGGTTTGTGAGATGGCTGATATCTTTCTTTGATTCTGTCCAAAAATCAGATCTAATCAGAACTAAGTTGTTTGATTTAATTATATACCAAAACATGCACATATTTTGTGGACTGGAAAAATGAATTAATTAAGAGTAAGGAGAAGCCAAAATTTTCACATGACATAAGTTATGCAGATTGAAATTTGAGAAATCTAGGCCGGGGTATCATAGCCACACTGAATCTCTTTCAAGTTCAAAATCCTAAAAAAGGACATAACCGTCACAAATTCACTATCCGCCGAGTTTATGTATGCACCTGAATAATGTGTTAATGTTTGGCAATGTTCATATTGATTGAAGGACTAAAAAAGTGATAAACAGTACCAGAATCTAATCTGACTGTAGCATTAACAGAATAACCACGTTCAAGAAGTCTCATGATGAGCCATGAACCTATATATCCAGCTCCACCAGTCACACACACAGTGCCTAACTTACCCTCCATCCTCTTTTTCTTCCCAGGAAACTCTATTGATTTGTAGCTTACGAGATAAGTGCTCTTAAATATTTGATTAAGAAACTATAGTTTAATCATCAGTTGGCTTTTTCCTCTTGTATTCTGTGATTGCTATAGAAAAATCCAAATCTTTTTTAGCCAAAGTCGAATAAACCATTTTCGACGGTTTCTTGTTATACCTTTTGGATCCTTATGTCTGTTTCCGTATAGTTGTTCTGTTATTAAGAATCCAGTCCAAAATTCGAATTTCCGTTAATGCCTGCCTGCTTCAGATATAATATGTTTGAAGAATGTGCACCTAAAGTTTTTTTTTACAGTAATACTACACAGACCTATTTAATCGACCTACTAATTGTAACTATTGATTACATAGAGATACATGTCCATATGTATTGCAATGTAAATTAATGTTATCCAAAAAGTAAATCGTAATAGTAGGTCGCAATAGTAGGTCCGTGTAGCAATACTATGAGCTTTGAAAGTTTGTTGTATATCTAAAGCATCATTTTATTTGTTTTTTCTTTCTTCTTCATAGAGATTGTATATATTATAACATATTATCAATTCTTGAAAAAACACAAAATATGTTAATAATGCATTAATAATAGTATCTCTGCGATAGATTAAGAGTCCTATTACTGATGGACTCTATATTGTGTTGGGCAGACCTAGGGGTGACTTCGGATCGGATCGGATCGGATTAACCTCCTTCGGAATTTTTCCAAAATTTTTTCGGAACCTAATATGCTAGCCAAATCCGATCCAATTTTTTTTTCGGATTCAAAATATATTTCCAATTTCGGAACTTTCGAAATTTCAAATAATTCGAATTTCGAATACTTAAAAATTTTCAAAGATCTCTTTACTTTCAATTATTTTTGGAATATCATACCAATGTTCATTATAGGGAGAGAAAACCATTTCCACAACACCAATGTACCAACAACAATACGCACTTGTTTACTGAGAAAACCCATTTTCATTCATACAAGTGATCCAAGAAAAAACGAGAAAAAGAACCCGCGGCCCACCAATAGCAAGCATTGCATTCATTGAAGGTCCGGGTATTTGTAATGTTTCAATCTTTTTTAGGTGTGTGAAATTGAAGCGTGAAGTGTCTGCATAAATAATGGATTATGGTCTTGGACTCTAAAGTAGCTTTATATAATATTCTATCTATTGAATTTGGCTTTTGGATTGGTGCGAAGTCATTGTATGACTCAATGACATTTTTTTCATATCATTGTTGTTATGACATGACGGTGTAATGAATGTGAGTAGAGTGGTCCAATTCAAGTGGGGAAGTAGCGGCCTAGGTTATGTTTTGTTTTGTTTTGGAAGTAAAAACTAGAAAATGAATGAACGGTCGAGATCTAATCAAGTGGATAGTGAGAGAAATATATATTTTTGGAATAAATTGGCAATAATATCGGAAATTTCGGAATTTTCGGATCGGATCGGATTTTAGAATTATATCCAAATCCGATCCAATTTTTTTTCGAATTTTCGAATCGAAAAAAATCGGAAAATCGGTCCATGAAAACTACACCCGAGCGGACCAATTTCGGTTTCGAAAAATTTCGGCAAAAAGAGACACCCCTAGGCAGACCCAAAAAAAAAAAATTATTACAAGTGTGCCATTGGTCCCAAAAAGTAAAAAAAAAAAAAAACAATTATTATAAGTGTCATTGGTCCCAAAAAATTGAATTCGAAAACCTCAAGCTTAACGACTCGGCTAGGTCGTTCATTGTGCAAACCCAACGATATAGCCACACCATTTGGACTAAATCTCCAATGATATGGCCACACCATTTGGATTAAGTCTCCAACGATATGGCCTCATCGTTTGGACGAAGTCCCAAACATTAATCCAAACGGTGTTTGAGACTTAGTCCAAACGATGTGCCCACACCGGTCAAGAGGCCAAGAAACAGAACTTTATATTTTTTCAAAGTTCAAATCCCAAACAATGTGGCCATATCGTTGGGGAATTAGTCCAAACGGTGTGGCCATATCGTTGGAGACTTAGTCCGAACAGTGTGGCCACACCGTTTGGGATTTGAACTTTGAAAAATATAAAGTTCTTTTCTTGGCCTCTTGACCTGTGTGGACACATCGTTTGGACTAAGTCCCAAACGGTGTGGTCAAGTCGTTTGTGATTTAGTCCAAACGATGTGGCCATATCGTTGGAGTCTTAGTCCAAACGGTGTGACCATATCGTTGGAGACTTAGTCCAAACGGTGTGGCCATACCGTTGGGTTTGCACAATGAACGACCTAGCCAGGTCGTTTAAGCTTGGAGTTTTCGAATTCAACTTTTTAGGACCAATGACACACTTGTAATAATTGTTTTTTTTTGGGGTCTGCCCAACACAATATAGGGTCCGTCAATAACAAATACCTTGATTAATAGGGGAAAAAACAACAGTGGTGTGTTTTTCAACTTGTTTTACGTTATGATTTCTTTTAGGGTGATGATTACCATATTACTTACTAAACCCACTAGTCAAAGAATTTGCACCCACTTTATCAATAAACCCACCATATATTTCAAAAGAGTAATATTTTCAAAAATCAACTCACAAGTCTTTAATTTACAGTTATAAGATCCCAAATGAAAACTAAAAAAGGCAAATTAAAGATATTCTCTCTCAAATTTTGTTAAATTAAGGTAATAGTTGATTCACTTTTCATTATCTAGAATAGTTGGAGTGGTGTTCCATCATTTTCTTCCACTTTTATTCCTATAGAAAAGGAGTTTAATTCTTTAACAACAAGAAGAACACATACACTATTTGGTTGATAGAATATAACTACTAATATTAATGAAAATCACCAAAGAAGACAAGTGCTTGCTCAACAACTTCCAAAAATTCAATTTATCCAACAAAACAAAAACCTATTTACACAAAATTAACTCATTACATGATTCATTAATTATAAATTTTATATTATGATGAATATTTGTTTAGATTGAAAGTTATTTTGAATTCTAATAATATTTAGTTGTTATCTTTATTACCATAAAAAAGACCCCTTGCTTGAGAAATTAAAAAGTGAGATGAAGGGAGTGAATGGGTGTGAGTGTGGGTGTGATCAACAATATATTGTCCCGACAATTTTGTCCAAACAAAACAAACACTTTGTTTTGTTTTTAAAATAGTGGGTTTATAAACACCACCCTTCTTTTACCGAACTCCATTTCTTTTGACTTTTGTTTCCAACTTAGGGGGTGTTTGTTTTTTGTTACTTATAAGTGTTTGTAAGTTCCTGTAAGTCAAGTTTTGTTGCTTACATTTTTGGCACTTATAAGTAGCAAAAATATACCATAAAAAGGGTCTACGTACCACTTATAAGTAACTGAAAAACAAACACAAAAAAAAATGCTCCACCACTTACAGTGCGAATAAGTAATAAGCACTTACAAAAACCAAAAAACAAACACCCCCTTAGTTTTGGCATCAAATAATTTGTAGTAGCCAAAGACTTAAATTTGTAATGTTCCTCCTCAGAACAAGTCCAATGGGGGGGCTATATGGGCTGCTAAAGGAAAATATAGCACCCCAACTACAAAAATGTCATTTCAATGGGGATACTAAAAGGGTCTTAAATTTAGAAGGAGTCAAAAACCCAGCAAAAGTTAAGACCTTCGTTAGCAGTTACTATAATAAGTTTGGGAGATGAATGACATAATTTCTGCCGTCCGTGTGTTAAATTACGAGAACGGTAGAAACTGTGCTGTTCGTCTCCAAAAAAAATTCAACTTAAGTTACAAAATAATGGACGGACAGCAGAAACTATGCCGCCCGTATCATTTAGCACTTCAAAATAGAAAACGCATTAGATTGGTTTTTTTTATTTTGGGGTACCAAATTTAGCTGGGCAAACTAAAAGACCTATGTGACAATTTTCACAAACCCAATTTAGTAGCTCTCCATTAGACTTGCTCTCATAGTATAATCTTTAAGAGGAATTTTAGGACTTATATGTTCATTTATGTTCGCCCTTCTTTGACGTTCTTCAATTTAGGTGACTCCAAAATTAAGTCACCCTTGCAACGAGGCAGTTAAACAAAACATCTTCTTGTGTCTTATCTGCATCACAGCATTCGACACTTCACTCCTGCAGCTGGAATTCTAAAATAGTATATTTTTAGTTCATAGACATGGTTCATCGCCTTCAACAACAAAATGTCTTTTGTGTTAGCTAGCTGAGCATGCATCCTCCATAACCTATTCAAATATTCATCCACTAGCTAGCATCAAAGGAAAAGAGTGACCAATTTCTTATCATCTCAAGTTGTACCAGGTGACCCGGATTTGAGATCACTACTATGATGCGGAAATTCTTCTTGAAACGCCAATAAAACGTGATTTTTCCGCTACCATCAAAAGCACATGTGGTTTAAGTCAAGGAAATGTTAGTTGCAAACTATAGTATAAAATATCGGGATATGGGTATTTATCGATACTCAATTTCTTGATATGTATCGTGGATATATCTTGCGGTCCTCTCTTCGGAATATTTTACATTGTTTTACATGCAAATATCGTGGATATTGTAGATATTTCTTGAAATATCATTTATATTTATTTGAAATATTAAATAAAATTGTTACCTACACAAAATCTCGCCAAATTAATATCCCAAAATATCACTAATATCGTCTAAATATAGTTGATATTTGTAATTTTATATAACTCTAAACATATTGCGATATATATATATCCTTTACTGAAATCTCGATAAATATCATGATATTTTATACTATGGTTGCAAACGCCAAAGGAAGATATGTTGCTAATAGGCTTGAAGTCCACGCTAATTGCGTTAAGGCCCTGTTTGGTAGCATATATTAGCCAACCAGTACCTATAGAAGGAATAAGGCCATGTATAGCAGGTCTTAGTGTTTGGTCCGATCCATTTTATGAAGGGTCCTACTATTGACACCCCCAAATTGTGTTGGGCAGACCTCGGCCCAATTTGGGGTCTGTAGTTATGTAGTTATGTTGGGCACTACACAAAGTTTCGTACACCCCCCATCCAATTCACTAAGAACCGAGAAACCGGTACTAACCAGTTTTAGCTTTCGTGTCTTTCTTCTCTCTTCAACCACTTTCTAACCGCATTCACCAAATTATCACCAACTTTTGTATCAATATTTGTACAAAATTTTAAACATTTGTAAAAGTTTTGAGTAAAATTTGAAATTAAGATAGTTATTGAAAACAATTTACATGATTTTTTTTTTGCTAAGTGAGCTAAGAATTGTATTGATTTAACAATGGCCTAAAATCTGACCCGACTCCTAGACTTAACCAATCAAAAGGTTCTAATGAGTGGGCCTACAAGTACCCAATAGATCATCAGTTACCCTGAGAATAATTTACATGAGACTTTGTTACAAAATTTGAATTGTTAACCCTAAACTAGTTATTGATTTACAATTGCACAAAATAAAATGAAAAATAACAAGTTTAGATTTAAAACTAAATATTATTTGAAATTTGCAAATGTTTGATTTTAATTATTCGTATTCAACTTGTTTATGTAAACCTTAACTTTGAGTTTTAAATGTGGGGGAGAAGGGCTATAAGAGGTTGCTAACAGGTTAGGTTGATGTATTTGGGGGGTGCCAAACACAAAACATATATGTTTTTTAGGTCAATGACAAACTTGTAATATATATATATATATATATAGTTACTTAAGTTAATTTAAAATAAGTATGTAATTAAAACTTCACCTATAAAATAAATTCAAACATAATTTTTTGTGGTTATAAAACACTTATCATAAAGATTATCTCTACAAAATTTCATATCATTTGAAAACTTCTAACACGAAATGGAAGGTGCCCGTGGTAGAAGCCTTTTATGAATTGGGGCCACAACTAATGGGTAAGGCATGAACTTGGTAAATTGTGAAACCAAAAAAATCGTGTATAGTGGATCTTTGATTTTAGGTGAGATAATGTTATACATAGGAGAAATAATCGAGAAGAAACTCACCTCTTTCCTTTCGTGTTTCTAAATTCAAACATCCTTTCATCTTTTGACTTGTGTTTGAACTCAATGAAACTTTCTACTCTTTCTCTCTCTCCCACACCCCACTGTCCCCACCTTACCTACTCTTCCATATTTTTTTTCCTCTCATTGAAATTTGTTTGAGGAAGGAACAAATTATTTTGTTGGATTTCTCTATATGCATATCAAATCGTTCAAATGAGTTGTTCTCAATTCCTTAAAATTTTGTATTATTGGCAATTATTTTTCTTTGTTTTTTGAATTCTTTCGCTCTTTTTTTGTGGCCTATTGTAATATATCAAATTCTAAAAATGACATTTTTCAGTCAATATGTATTATTTCTAAGTAAAAATTTGCTTGATTTGTTTTTGTTTTCAATATTTGATTTGTTTTTAAAAGGTTTTGTATTGTATGTATGAATTGTTAGAAATTTATTTATTTTATTTTTACTTTGTTCTATTTCTTAATTTTTTTGGGTATAATCTAACCGAAAAAATGAAAATTTTACAAACCAAAGATCCTTCCACACCATTCATATTTCGGTTAATCACCTACAGCCTCGTGCCACCTTAGCCGGTTGAGTAATCCAACTTATTTTTCTGCCAAACAGAGCCTTCCAACTTGGGCTCGACACTGACAGACGTTACGTAGCATCGAAGACTTGGGCATTTCTAGTCTAAAACCACAAAGTTCATCAATTCTTATGCGAAACTCATCATTGTCTACAAGTTACAACCATTGAATATATCAGACGTACAAGTTCAGGCAGACCTTAAGATCAGTCATTGCAAATACAATTTCTCTTTGACCATACGAGAAAAAGTGTTCTAACACTTGCTGAGGCTAGAGAACATATTTTCTTGGTGAATTTTCCTTGCCTCTCTCTCTGTAAGAACCAACGTCCACCTCATCGGTGGAAACGATGAAATCCTCCAAGACAATTGCCGACATCAGTATAAATTTGATAAACGTAAGTTCAAAATCACGTCCTTTAATTTTGTGGATCTTAATAGATTTAAAGTGACCAATGATTTGAAACACCTCCCCCAGTCTTGTTCCCTCTTTACCTGATTTATTGCCAACGTAAGTGTTTCTACAAAAGGAGAGCTCCATAACAAGTTCAAAATAGGACAGATACAACAAGCGTTTAACCATCCATCAATGGTTAAACACATTAGGGCATCTTTAATGGGGGTGTAAAATAACACCTCCATCCAGGCTTTACATAAGTGTCATTAGGATTTTACACCTCTAATTGTATACTATTGTATAACTTATAAATATCCACATTCTATACTCCCTAATGGAAAAGTGTAAAAAAAAATTAAATTTTAAATTTGGACGTCACTTAAAAGTGACGTGCGTCATTTAAAGTGACGTCTCTCTTTAATTTAAACTGGGACGTCAAAGTAACATCCGAGTTAAAAAATTATTTTAGAATTAAAAAGGGACGTTACTTAAAGTGACGTCTGAATTTTTTTGTTCAACGTTGGTTAAAGTGTCACCCGAACTATTTATCAACTGATAGCGAGATGAGAAATTTTAATACTCTATTATCTACAGTATACCACCCCCACTAGAATGTTTTTTTTTGATATTTGGAGTGTAAATTTTACACTCTATACAGTTTACACTCTCATTGGAGATGCCCTTACATTGAAAAACCGATCAAACCGCTGTTCTAACATAAAGTGACACCTCACTCTAGTTTTTGGTAGCGTCTCACCCGAAGAAATTTCAATAGTCGTTGCATTATAGAGACCTTTAAGAATACTGGTAAGTAACTTAGGATGCTCTCGAATAGTGTGGAATTCAATCTTAGCAGTAATTAGGGAGGAAAGGTCAAGCAGAGAATAATACTTATACAAACGACCTTTCAGCGATAGATATGTAAGTTTCGGCGGAGTTGATATCTTGATTTCACAGCTACGAGGTTTACGGTTATAATTTTCAACCATGAAGCTGTCAAGTTGAGGAGCAGATATACTGAGACAAGTTAGAAGGTCGTGATTGCAAGTTTTCCAAAACTGGGCAACTAAATACTAGTTCCCCCTTGGAATTTCCAATTGGAAGTGCCCTAACGTTTCGTTGCACTGCAGCCATCATCAAGTTATTGAGTTGATCAAAATCAGTAAAGGAAGAATCTAGACGGAACTTTTGTATAGCAATGTCCCCTCGAAGCAATAAAATTAGGTTCACTGATTTTATAAACTTGTCATCAGACTGAAAGTATTGATCAAATTGTAAAACCGGACGAGATTTCCATAAGGACCTCTATCTCTTTGAAATACATCTTATGGCCACGACATCCTTAATGCGCATGCAAAGAGAGGATTTCATGTAATATCGAATCAGGCAAGGCACTAATTATATCAGATCTATTGGAAAAACTAACCTTCATTCTCTTCGACACAATCGAGTACGTGCTCGTTGTCGTTTGAGGAGCAACTATCACTTGACCGGAGTTTTGTCATGGGTTTAATTTAAGTGCTAATGAAGAAGAAGAGCAAGAAGACCCAACTCTTAGAGCATTCTGTTAGAATACTTATATTAACACAGCAACTAAAGTAGGACAGAAGGAACAGTAGAAATGAAGAGACAAGGACAGCAGTAATTGGGAATAACCAAGGCGCGGATTAGGCTATCCTTAAGGAAAGATTAAGCCCTCTTCCAAGAGTCGAAAAAAAGTCAAATATCTTAAGCGTTTGGCGTCTTCTTCACAGGATTTAATGGTTAACAGTAGTCTGACTTTGCACTAGAACAAGCTACTCTCTAGAACATCAATATAACTTTCTCTGGCAGCTACAGGAAGAAGAGAAGAAGAAAATGATTGGTTTGAGTTTCTGTTTCTCTGAGTTGAGTTTCTGTTTCTCTGAGTTGAGTTTCTGATTAAAGTCAATTCCCTCTATGGACTCATAGTCCTATTTATAGAGGCTAGGTCAGTCTCCTAAACAGATAAGGAAGAGAGATCAACTCCTGATAGAACACCGAAACTTGCTGCTCAAGAAAAAAACAAAACAAGTTTAGACTATTGGTCAAACCACTACCCACAACAGTAAGCCCAAATCCAAGCCCAAAACCTACCCGATGTGGTGGATAACCAATGTGGGACTATCTACTATACACTAAAGTGGAGAGAACACCCTTTGTTCATCTCCTCCACTTTGCACACACACACACACACACACACTAGTATTTAGAAATACACAAGAGATTCCAACAATCCTCCACTATTTCAAAATACTAATAGTCCCCCACTATTTTGGAATATGATATTACAAAAGAAATGGGTTAACGAAATGCCAGAGAGAATCGAAAAAATAATGCATAAGATACTGGTGCTTTACGGGCTTGAACCAATCATAAGGTAACATGTCTTATAATATGTGAAAGTGGTGGATTAAAAAATCTTTGAACCAACATTCCCTTGTAGTAAAATAGATTATATGCACCCACACTGCTCTTTCATTATATGCTTATTCAAGGGTGTGTTGCACTTTTTTTTTGGACTTTTTGTGTTCCATGAATACTCTACTAGAGTACTTGCCGAATACTCATAAGAACCGACCCAGTTCTACATTCCGTAGGTGAATTTCCATTGCGGTTTAAAAAAAACTCGCCACCTTTCATTATGGGCTAAATCCAATAAGAGTTTAAATCATCCTTTCAACTGCAACTCTAGCTATACAATGTATACTAAGTATATCATATGCGCCATAGGGTGGGACGTCTCATAAATAAAGAAGACGATAATATAGCAGGACGACGAAGTGACTTGTTTTTCCCTTTGAACCTACTTCATGGGATCTCCAATCACATAGGTAGGGTGGGTTGTCGTCAGTGTCGCCCTATATATGGGCATAAGTCCCATCCCCCTCGACGTATAATCACTTGCCTCCAAAGAAGTGGTGCGGTTAGACATGTGGCCAAACTAAGTCCAACCTAACATAATCTCTAGCAGTTGTTTGATTAAGTTATATCTCAAACTTACATGTATTCTTTTCCCATTGCACATAGGGTAACATGTCTTAGCTATTACAATGAGATAGTTGCAAAGCATATACACATCAGGAGGCTGTTTAGTGCAAATGAGAATATTTGCCAAGAGGTTGCTAAGCCACTCAGCATCATCACATGCCTTTTCTAAGGCGATTAGCTTGGATGATATCCAAGACACTCAATTTTCACCAAAGATAAACACATAAACATTACTAGATCCAGTTTATAACATATTACCCTTCCAACAATGATGGAAATCTACTAAATATCAGTCCATAATCAATGGCTCTGCTATAGTACTTGGATAATCTAACAATATATATCAAAATTCTTTATAAATGAGACAGTTGCAAAGCATATACACATCAGGAGGCTGTTTAGTGCCAATGAGAATATTTGCCAAGAGGTTGCTAAGCCACTCAGCATCATCACATGCCTTTTCTAAGGCGATTAGCTTGGATGATATCCAAGACACTCAACTTTCACCAAAGGTAAACACATAAACATTATTGGATCCAGTTTATAACATATTACCCTTCCAACAATGATGGAAATCTACTAAATATCAGTCCATAATCAATGGCTCTATTATAGTACTTGGATAATCTGACAATATACATCAAAATTCCTTATAAGGACACAATGGGTTATCAGCTCAGTATGCCATTAATGTAGGCAATGTCATGTCTCACATACATTATCCATCAAGTACAATAGGCTACCAATGATATTGACATATTTAGTATGAGAAAACACAAGGAGATTATTTTTCATAAGATGGATATTTGCCACAAAAGGTGTTAACACATGCTTACTATCATAATACCCATACTTTTCAATGAAAAATATTTCCACTAAGTGCTATAACAATATAATGAGACCAACATGAGTTTTAATTCTTATATTCACCAATCATTCAATTATGTAGTGCCCAAAATTCCCCTATACCATCTAGCCGGTCTGGTTTCAGGTACGCTGTGGGCTTCAACCATATTCAAACGTCAACATCTTGACAACTGAATATAGCAGTTACAGAAATGAGTTTAACAATTATCGTTTTCAATGGCGGTCTATTATGTGTTTCAAATAGGAATTTCTCTGTCTCATACACATTCTCAATGCTAGCACTCATGATATTAAATCATCTAAACAAAGAGAGATTAAACACATATGTCTTGTTTTACTCTAAAGAAAGTACACCTCTTTATCAACAACAGTACTTTGACATCCATATGACACCAATATGTTGTTGAATTGCTCATGCCATTTATAGGCGCTTGAATCAACTCATACAAAGATTTAACTAAATTGTATACCTTCATCTCATCACCTGGTACTACTTGGTATTGTAGTTACGCACAACTACTCAACTAGAGTCTTTAGAATTATGTAGAAGAAATTCTAGTTACATGAGCAAGGTTTCAAGTAGTATAAATCTTGTCTTTGATTGAAACCTCTTGGCTATTATTATTAGCCTTGTATTTTGCAATACAACTATCACGTTTTAGTTTTCTCTTGAAGATCTAATTCAACCTATAGATCCCCTAATAAAACAAGAGTCTAGTTTAGAGAAGTTGTATCCTTCAAAAAGGACACTTCTCATAGACAGACAACTTTCTTATAGGTTAATGAATCTTCCTCAAGAAACATATAAACATCATCATCGTGAATGGTGGATATATTCACTGATAGTCTTCCAAATTTCTTGTTCAGAAATTATGGGATCCTGTTACGTAGTTCATTATAAACATCCAACCACTCTATGCCAATTTTACATAAAGCACATCCTCAAAATAAAATTAGCATATAAGACATTCAATAATAGTGTGATATCTACAAGATTGTTATCACGCATGACAACTAAAACAAACATCATTATAATGAGTTTCACCAATGAACATCTACTAGATAGTTCTAGGTCCCAAAAAATATATATATATTTCTTTTAGATTCATTCACAATGGCCTTGGTAAGACACCTCCCAAGACCTTTCCATACTTTGTAGTTCAGTGTTTTTCCAGTTATCTTATGAGGTAAACTTTAGTAAAACAGTGTCATGCATATGGGTCACAACCCCCTACGGTTCAATGGTTACTCAACCTAATCAAACTTACATGCAAAACACAGTATGCCGCTACAAACACTAAAAGAAACAACAATAATAATATGCACTCTTATGACAATAATATACTTTACTCAAGTCTATGATTATGGATCATATTAAACATAGTCATATTATGTTCATGCTATCTATATGAAAGGAAATCCACAAGTGATTCAAATGAATTTTAAAGAATAGAAGAATTAGATGAAAAAGGTTTTACCCAAGATAATATTATTATCATTCTTTTTTTCATCATTCAACATTCCAACTTACATAGAGAGACAATCCACGCACTTGTATATCACCTTGGCTATTTATTCATAGTCATAGAAGGATAATGCCTAATAAGACAATCCACAAGCGCTATATCTCCTTGTCTAAAATAGTCACTAGAGGATATTGTCTAAGAAGACAATCCATAACCTTACATCTCCTTGACTAAATTAGGTTTATGAGGATATTGATTGTTTCTCATATTGTTTCCTCTCATAGACAACAATGTTCATTACTTAATAATATATGACATGGTTAAGCTTCATGTCAATGTTAAATAATGTATTTATGCCAGACATGGTTAATATCATATCATAGGTTCAGGAAAAGTAAACTTTAACTGTACCCCTCACCACAAAATGTATACGATATTAATCAAATCTAGCCACTGAATATGCAAAATAACTAAGGACTCCACCTCCTCTCCTTACATGAGCTCAAGCAAGATAGGATACACTATCAACAAGACCTCAAGTACTACCACAATATCTAATGGCTCAACCCATTAATGTCTTAAACTAGAAAAAATTTTACCAATAAACTATCATCAATCAAGTTCAAAGTAAATCCACGGTGATTAAAATCCAAAACTAGCATGCTATATAACTTTAACATATACTATATTGGATATAAGCTATAAGTTACTTAATCTAACATGTATTTTCACAACAGTACAATTATAACCATCGTCTAACAACACGTACACTCAATAGAGGTAAGCAATTATGCATTGAATATATTATAATTACTATCCAAGATTTGAGTGTTGTTGATATTAAATATCTTAATGTCTCTCTTAGACCATCTACATACATCTACATATGTACAAAGAAAATTAATATCAAACTATTTCTAGTCAAACCAATTAATATCTTAGTAATAAACACGTATAATTTGTTGACTAGGTTATTAAAGAAGTTTAAGCTTAGGGATTTCCCTCCTAAGAAAAACTAGTATGCAACTCAAGGCAAGAATATCACCATATAATAAAACCAAAAGAATTACAAAGAGTGAAAGAATAAGATACCTAGTTGATTGAAAAACCGGATTACTATATTTTTCTCCTTCTAGAAAAACAGTTCAAAAGAACTGTAATTCTGAACCAGCTTAGGAATAATTGGGTATCAAGCCTTATACAAATGGAAAACTTTTTGAATCAGCTATCCAACACAAGAAGCGGATTGCAAAGCCGAGCACTGAGTTGAAAGTTACAGCAGTTTTCGTAACGAGTGACGCAGCTGTCAAAAAGATGAACTTTGACGTTTTTCTTGATAGAAATCTCATATTTGACTCCCACAAACATAGGAGAAATATCTACAACCATTTAGGGTTTGATAAACCACAAAAGATCAATAAATATTCAATCTTTAATTGGTTTTCCTAACAAAAACGAAATTATTAGAAAATTTCTAAAGTCATAACCCAATAACACAAACAATAACTCAAAGTAAAAAACTTATTTTTTGATTGCCGTATTAAAACACTCTCCTTTGTTCTACTACAAAATTCTTTCCTTAAGATTGTTAGAATACTTGTATTAACACAACAACTAAAGTAGAACAGAAAGAACAGTAGACATCAGTAGCAATGAAGAGACAAGAACAGCAGTAACTGGGAATAACCAAGGCGTGGATTATGCTGTCCTTAAGGAAAAATTTCGCCCCTTCCAGTAGTGCAGAAAGGCAGCAGTGACGTCTTCCTCACATGATTCAATGGTTAACAGCAATCTGACTTTTCACTAGAACAGACTACTCTATAGAACAATAATATAACTCTCTCTGGCGGCTACAGGAAGAAGAGAAGAAGAAAATGACTGGTTTGAGTTTCTGTTTCTCTGAGTTGAGTTTCTGATTAAAGTCAATTCCCTTTATGGACTCACAGTCCTATTTATAGAGGTTAGGCCGGTCTCCTAAACAGATAAGGAAGAGAGACCAACTCCTGATAGAACACTGAAACTTGCTGCTCAAGAAAAAAGCAAAACAAGTTTAGGCTATTGGTCAAACCACTACCCACAACAGTAAGCCCAAGCTCAAGCCTTCTACCAACCAATGTGGGACTGTCTACTATGCACTAAAGTGAAGAGAACACTCTTTGTTCATCTCCTTCACTTTGCACACACACACTAGTATTTAGAAATACACGAGATTCCAACACATTCCTAATGCAAACAACAACTTATTACCCCAACATAGGTAGGACTATTTTCCCTTATAGTTTACCATTGCCCAATGCAAAAGTGACTTTAAAATTCGGATGAAATATTTTATTATGTCTGAATGTTAAAAAAGAAAAAAATATTAAAAAAAACACGCCGGACAGAATAAAACATGTCTAAAAAAAAAAAAACTCGCGAGACGGAATGAAATATCTCATTCGAAAAAAAAAAAAAAAAAATTGAAAAAACATGTCAGAGAGTGTTATCCTCATTGTTACTTACTAAAAAACTATCTCATTGTCACTTTTGCAGTGGGAATTGTTTTTGGCTCGTAAGGGTGACAAATTGTTATTTCCCCTATAAATGACTTGTATTGGGAATGCTCTTAATAAATAACCCGATCGATTGTCCCCTGAATAAAAAAAACAAGGGCAACAAAATGTCCCCTGAATAAAAAACAAGGGCAACGAAGAGCATGTACTTATCAAGTTCACTTCTAAAAAGTCTCTAAACCGTATGCAAACGGGAAGAATGTTATGCGTTGGGAGTATCGGGCCTATACTTGTACAAGTCCACTTCTAAATCCGCTTCCAAGTCCACTTCTAATCTCTAAATTCCACAAAATCTAATAAAGTATTGAGGCTCTAAAGTATTCTTGGCCTGATGAGATTATTGAAAATATACTGTAAGAGTCAAGAGTACCTGTTAAGTCTCTTTAACAGTTTAGGTACGTATGCAAAGCACCGTTTAAGTTAATTAGCAGTCTTTAATTATTTCGCTCTTTAACAGTTTAGGTACGTATGTAAAGCATGGTTTAAGTTAATTAGCAGTCTTTATTTCGGTAACAATGTAACATGCATCTTAACCAATCACAAGAACTTGACATGGTATACCTGTTAGACAAGTATTAACCAATCACAAGAACATGCATCTTAATCACAAGAGCTTTGTTTCCAACTTAGTTGTGGCCTCAAATAATTTATAGCAGCCAAAGACTTGAAACAGTCGGATTTTAATGCTGCATTGAAGTGTGTAACCTTTAGGAGGAATTTTAGTACTTACCTGTTCATTTCTCTTTGTCCCTTCTTTGTTCTTCGGTTTAGGTGATTCCAGAATCAGATCACCCTTGTGATGACTGGTGAGGCAGTTGAACAGAACATCTTCCTCTGTTTCATCTACTTCACAGCATCCAGCACTTCCCAGTTCCCACACGCTGCTGGAATTCTAGAATAGTCTATTATTTGTTTGTAGTATTGTAGATAGACATTGTTCCTTCAACAAAGAAAAGATTTTGTTTTAGCTGGGCATGCATCCTCCATAACCTGTTCCATCCATCCTCTGGCATCAAAGGAAAAGGAAAAGAACGACTGAGTTGTTACCATCTCAACTTTCACCTGATAATCTGGATTCAAGAGCACTACTCTGAAGCGGAAAACCTTCGAAAAAACGATATACCCTCTCTTTATTTTTTTCACTAGCATGAAAAGCAGAGGTGGTTCTGTTGGAGTTATCTCTCACATGAGGATGATGAAGAAGAGGAGAGAAACATATATTGTTCGTGTGAGTAAATCAGAGTGTGCACGCGCTCAATTTAGTCTGGCCCAGGCGCCCTTGCCGTAAAAAAGAAGATAGTTTTTTTTTAGCCTCTCACAATACATGTGTACTGGAAGTTTGGATGAAAAAAAAAGAGACACGCCACAGCGGATTTGCCTTGCCTATCGAGAGCTCTGCTATGCCTAAACTTAAACTTCTACTTCTATTTTTCTACAGTAACCCCAAAATTGCAGATTACTATAAAAACAGAAGTTAGATTTTGGAAAACCAAATCTTGAATAGAAATTCAATTTTGAGAGCAATCAAAATTGAGAGAAAACCCTTGCAAAGAAAAAAAAACTTGTAAGGAGATAAGAGTGATCTAGTAAGGTAGAGAGACTTGAGATGAATGATTGTAATCTTCCTTCCCATACTTATAAAAGGATTAGCTCTTGTGGAAGTAGACATTATTGACCGAACCACGGTACATCTTTGTGTTGTGGTATATTTACTTTCTCTAATATTTATATTATTTGTTTGTGATAGTTATATCCATAGTTTAGGTTTGTGGTTGTTGGTTGTAGTGAAATATTAGATTTTTATTTGGAGTAGTAGATTGTCCAAGTGCAAGCTATCTTAGCTGGGATCGATTGGTATCGTTTTCTCCAACAAGTGGTATTAGAGCCAGGTTGGATTATGGCCAACAAGGTTGTTATCCAAACCTTGCCCAGAAGGTGTTTGAAAAAATTCCTGAGATGAGGTTTGAGTTGAAATAGCTTGTAGAGACAAACCATTCTATAAACACTCGCATGACTAATCTGAATAGAGCTAATTACATTATTTGGAAAGCCAAGATGAAAGACTTGCTCTATTGCAAAGACTTGACACAACCCATTGAGAATGGAGGAGTAAAACTAGACGCAATTGTTGCAACTGAGTGGAGCAAGCTTGACAGAAAAGCAATTGGGTACATTTGATAGTGGATAGATGACCGTGTCTTCCACCATGTATCCCAAGAGACTACCATTTTTGGTTTGTGGAAGAAACTCGAAGACCTCTATGAGAGGAAGTCGGCCGGAAACAAAGTGTTACTCATTAAGAAATTTGCTAACACGAAGTACAAAGAAGGTTCTTCAATGTCCGAGCATCTTAATGAAGTATAGAATACCATCAATCAGTTGTACTTGATGAAGATTGATATAGGTGACGAAGTTGAGACTTTGTTACTATTAAACTCTCTACCTGACAGTTGGGAGACTTTAACAGTTTCTCTTAACGGAGCCGCTAAGGATGGAATCATGTCCATAGAGATGGCTACTGGGGCATTGTTGAATGAGGAGACAATAAGGGGTTCACGAAGTAGCTCCTCTCACTCAGAGATCCTTGTCACAGAGAAGCGGGGGAGAGATAAAAGCATAAAACCATCTCATTTTAGAGGTGATAACAGAAGCAAATCTAGGATAGAGAGACAATGTTACTATTGTGCCACCAAAGGTCACTTCAGGTATGAGTGTAGAACACTGAAGAGGGATGAGAAGAATAACTGTGTATATGAAGACATGGTAAAGAGGAACAGAAACACAGGCCGAGATACTACCACACTAGTGGACGATAATCTAGTGGGAATTGTGTCAAATTGTGGTGAGTGCTGTGTTAGTATCTCATGCCAGGATACAGAGTGTGTGATAGATACAGAAGCATCCTATCACGTCACACCACATAGGGGATTCTTCACTACCTACAGCTGTGGTGAATTTGGTGAGGAAAAGATGGATAACAGTGGCGTCTTGAAGATTGTAGGCATTGGTGATGTTCATGTAGAAACCAATGTCGGCTACACCTTGACACTCAAGGATGTAAGACATGTCCCTGACATTCGGCTAAGCCTAATTTCCGCTGGGAAGTTAGATGATGATGGCTTTCAAAACTCGTTTGGTAATGTGGTATGGAAACTGAGTAGATGTTCCATTGTGGTAGCTAAAGGGAAGAAAACTTGCTCGTTTTACAAGACACATGCTAGTTTGTGTAAAACAGAGTTAAATGCGGCATAAGAAGAAGCTTCCTCTGAACTATGACATTAGAGATTGTGTCATATGGGAGAAAAAGACATGAAAGTTCTTGCCAAGCAAAAGGCCTTACCAAATGTAAAAGATACACATTTAAATAGATGTACTCATTGTTTGGTTAGAAATCAACACACGGTGTCTTTCCAAAGATTCCCTTATCATAGAAAGGATAATGTTCTTGAGCTAGTACACACAAACTTATGTGGTCCTATGAAAGTAAAGTCCCACGAGGGAGCTTTGTACTTCTTGACTTTCATTGATAACGCGTCAAGAAAGATATGGGAATATAGTCTGAAGACCAAGGATGAAATACTTGGCGTGTTCAAGACTTTCCATAGCATGGTGGAAAGAGAGACAGGGAACCATTTGAAGTGTATTCACTCAGATAATGGGGGTGAGTACATTGGGCCATTTGAAGAGTATTGTAAGAGTCATGGGATTCGTCATGAGCAGACCATTCCCAAGACACCGCAACACAATGGTATAGCCGAGAGGATGAACCGTACCATTATAGAGAGGATGAGATGCATGCTATCTCACTCTAAGTTACCTAGAAGTTACTGGGTAGAAACAATGCGTACAGCCGTACATGTGATTAATCTATCACCTTCGAAGCCTCTGAATAGTGATTTTCTAGAGAGAGTATGGTCAGGCAGAGATGTTGATTATGGATACTTAAGGGTATTTGGGTGCATGACATTTGTTCATATTCCCAAGGATGAGAGATCCAAACTTGATGACAAAGCCAAAAAGTGCATTTTTTTAGGTTATAGGGATGAGAAGTTTGGCTACAAACTTTATGATTCGATTAACAAGAAGGTAATCCGAAATTGAGATGTTGTGTTCTTGGAAGACCAAACCATAGCAGACTTTGAGGATGGTGAGAAACTAGAAGCTTTCACTAATGATCTTGTTGATTCAGAACCAGAAGTTCCTACTGTGGAACGTGCAAAAGACATTGAGAATGCAGAGAACCATAGGTTTGAAGCTCATGATAATGATCCTATTGCTCATGATGGGATAGAACCTAGGGGTGGGCAATGAGCTTGGTTGGGCTAGCCCGACACTAAACATTTAAAGCCCTTCATATGTTAAGGTCGGGTTGGCCCGACCCTAAAGTCAGCATAGGGTCGGGTCGGGCTGGGTCACAAGTTTAAATCTCAAGCCTTAACCCTACCCTAAGCCCTCTTTAAAGGCTTTAGGGTCGGGCCTATATATTTTTTTCTTTTTACTACATCAGTTTTAAAACTCATTTATATTACAAAAATGTACAATGATCTACAAACTCAAAGTCCCACCAATCTAGCAATAATCCTAGATAAGTCCAACAATTTAAAATGCACATCCACAATCTAATGAACTAAAATACATCGAGAGTTCGGAATTTGTTCTTCCTTGTACTCAAACCTCATTAAAATTACATTTAACATTGAAATATATAGACAAATAATTATATTATCATTTTAAAGGAAGAAGTAATATATATAAAGAAGAAACAAAATAGCTTTGGTTAAGGGTTAGGGAAGTTGTTAAACTGTTTCCAATATCATAAATTGTTTCCATAATAGATTCAAACAAATATAATATTACCTTTATTCTAATTTAAAAGTGATTCAAGCTTTGTATGTGGAAATGAAAATATTGGCTTTTGAACAAGTGATGGAGAAAGGTTTGAGATTACAAATGTCATTTTTCTGACAAAGGTTGTTTTTTGGTTTCTATGTTACAAATGTCTGCTCTGTA
The DNA here is from genome assembly GCF_015680905.1 of Coptis chinensis. Lineage (NCBI taxonomy): Eukaryota > Viridiplantae > Streptophyta > Magnoliopsida > Ranunculales > Ranunculaceae > Coptis > Coptis chinensis. Next base: position 115,168,858 of record NC_141458.1, on the reverse strand, counting down.
TTTCGCTTTAATGGTGTGGAAGGAAACCTTTAGTTCTAGACTTGGCTTAGATGTGAATAAAAATATAATTTATAGAAGTAAGTGGGAAAAGAAATTAAAAATAATAAGTTATGGACTTTGACTTGATGATCAAAGGAATAAAGTCTTATTTTTTATTAGGCTAGTGCTCATTGTTCTTCATGGCTGCTAAGTTGACAAGTTTTTGTTATATAAGACAAGTTATTGAAAGTATCATTTGGTATAAGTGATAAATTACAAAGGATAATATTATTTTAATTGAAAATATTTAACAAAGAGTTGGACAATTACGGTATGTGTATTTATAGTGAAAGTGTGAAACATGGTTGGTTAGGACTTGGTTAGGGCCGGGCTAATGAGGGCTAAATTAGGGCTCGGGCCTATGTTTTAGAACCTTAGCCCTAGCCCTGCCCTATAAAGTATTAGGGATGGGCCGGCCCTGCCCTAAACTCTGTGAGGGCTTTATAAGGCTTAGGATCGGGTCGGTCAAGGCCGGGTTAGGGTCGTTAGGGCCAAATTCCCACCCCTAATAGAACCTATATATTGATATAGAAGATGCAGATGAAGTGCATGAACCAGCACCTGAGCAAGCAAAAGTGCATCCTCATGAGGCATAAGAAGATGGGGCAAGGAGGTATGAGAGAGAGAGACAAGCTTCAACTAGGTATCCACCACATACGTATGTTTTAATATCTGATGGTAGAGAACCTATGTACTATCAAGAGGCTCTTGAAGGTACAGACAAAGAGAAATGGTTGAAGGCCATTCATGATGAGATGGATTCTTTGCATAAGAATCACACTTTTGACTTAGTTGTGAAACCGAAAGGAAGAAAAGTTCTCAAGAATAAGTGGATCTTCAAAGTCAAGCATGAGGAGAATAATCCACACCCAAGGCACAAAGCTCGCCTTGTTATGACGGGATTCGGTCAAATGAAAAGTATTGACTTTGATGAAATTTTCTCTCCTGTAGTTAAGATGACTAGCTTCTATCAGGGTGGTATTGGGTCTGACTGCAAGTATGAACCTAAAGGTTGAGCAACTAGATGTCAAGACAGCTTTTCTTTATGGAAACCTTGAAGAAGATGTCTACATGGACCAGCCAGAGGGGTTTGAGGTTAAATGCAAGGAACACCTAGTATGCAAGCTGATAAAGAGTTTGTATGGGTTGAAGCAGGCACCGAGACAGTGGTACATAAAAAGTTTGATTCCTTTATGGTGAAGCATGACTACATGAAGTCCATTTTCGATCATTGTGTGTTTGTTCAGAAATTTCCAGATGGGGATTTCATAGTGCTCTTGTTGTATGTGGATGATATGTTGATAGTTGTCAATAACATCAACAAAATATCCAAGCTGAAGAAAGACTTGAGTAAGTTCTTTGGGATGAAGGATTTGGATCAAGCAAAGCAGATACTTGGGATGTGGATCACTAGTGCCAAAAAAAGTGGGAAGTTGTGGCTTTCTCAAGAAAGCTACATTGAAAAGGTGTTGAAGAGATTCACCATGGATCAAGCGAAGCCAGTTAGTTGTCCGCTTGGTGGCCAATTCTGCATGACCAAAGATATGTGTCCAAAGGGTGAGCATGAGCAAAGTAAAATGGAAAAGATTCCTTATGCATCCGTAGTGAGCAGTTTGATGTATGCAATGGTGTTTACAAGACCGGATATTGCTTTCGCCATTGGTGTTGTAAGCTGTTTTCTGTAAAATCCGGAGCATTGGGAAGGTGTTAAGTGGATATTGAGATATCTCAAGGGCACTTCCAAAGCGTGTTTGTGTTATGGTGGAAGTAAGACCTTGCTTGAAGGCCACACAGATATAAACATAGCAGGTGATGTTGAATCTATGAAGTCGACCGGTACCTCCGGTTATCTGTTTATTTTTGTAGGCCGGGGGAGCAGTTTATTGGCAATCTAAGTTGCAAAAGTGTGTTGTCCTCTCAACTACAGAAGCCAAGTATATTGCAGCCACTAAGTGTTGCAAAGAGATGCTATGGATGAAGAGGTTCTTCGATGAACTAGGGCTAAAGCAGAAACAATTTGTAGTTCTATGTGAGAGTCATAATGCCATCCATTTGAGCAAGAATCCGAGTTTTCAATCTAGATCCAAGCACATACATGTGCGTTATCATTGGATTAGAGAAGTTTTCGAAGACAAGCATTTGTATATTGAGAAGATCCATATCGACAAGAATGGGTTGGATATGATGACCAAAGTCTTACCGAAATGTAAATTTGATGTTTGTTGTGCTACTGCCGGAATGGTAGCACACTCTTCCTGTTGATTTGGAAATGCATGGAGGTATCCACCCTCACTGTTCGGGAGGGGGAGATTGATGGAGTTATCCCTCACATAAGGATGAGGAAGCTTGTAAGGAGAGAGGAGTGATCTAGTAAGGTGAAGAGACTTGAGAGGAGTGATTGTAATATTCCTTCCCATACTTATAAAATGATTAGCTCTTGTGGAAGTAGACATCATTGGCCGAACCACGGTACATCTTTGTGTTGTGGTATGTTTTATTTTCTATAATATTTTTATTGCTTGTTTGTGATAGTTATATCCATAGTTTAGGTTTGTGGTTGTTGGTTGTAGTGAAATATTATATTTTTGTTTGGAGTAGTAAATTTTCTAAGTGCAAGCTATCTTAGTGGGGATCGATTGGTATGGTTTTCCCCAACAGGTTCAAGTGAAGGAATTCTTTGAAGCAGAAAACCTTCTTTGAAAAATCGATATAGCTTTTGTCTATTTGTTCGCTAACTTGAAAAGCAGAGGTGGTTCAAGTGAAGGAATTCCTACATATCGAAGATTCATACTATGTATGGAATTTGTAGGGGAGTAATATCCTCATTAAGGAATATTGCACACGCGCGAAGCATAAGCGAACTCAGGACATCGACCTCCAAGACCGATCTATGAGCAGCTCCCTTCATGTAGGTGGTGTAGGGGAGTAATATCTTCATTAAGGAATATTGCACACGCGAAATATAATATTTTAACTTCGGGACATCGACCTCCAAGACTGATCTGTGAGTAGCTCCCTTCATGTAGGTGGTACGCTTAAGCTCGTTCAAGGATATCTCAAGACGAATAAAAGACTGGAGACAAAACACCTCAGATAAAAACACACACCACCAGATGTAATCATCACCAAAATCTTACTTTTACATCCTATCACCGGGAAATACGGACTACCGCACCAATGCCCAATCAACACACAATTCCTACTAAAACCAGGGCAACACACATTCATAATCTCCACCCTACATATGTACAAGAGGGTACACGTGTCTCAAGGATCAACACTCCCTTAGGCCTATAAATACCACCTACTTGAACTACGTGAGACCTGATTCTTCTCTCCCCTTAAAAATCAAGAGAAGATACGTAGGCAGCTCGCTCATTAGCGAACTCGGTCTCTCCAAAACCCAAATCCCCCCTCCTTTCTTCCATTGCATATAAAGAAAAACCAAAACACACCTTTACATTGGCGCCGTCTGTGGTCTCGATTACTTAAGAAACCACTCTCACACAACTCAAAAACCAACGATTCTCAAGCCCACGAAGCATGGCAAGCCTCGAAGCTCAAGTTCAAAACCTCGCAAACCAGCTGAGATTAACAAACGAGAGCATTTCCTTGCTCAGGCAAGAAAATGCTGCTTTACGAGCACAAGTAGATGCTTACCAACAACAACCAGTCGGTAACGTCGCTGAGAACGACATCAACGAAGTTAATCAACAAATTAACGAATTATCGCAAAGGATCGGCCCTACGAAGAAAGGATGCGACCATTGTTCAAAAATGCTCAAGACATACCGCGTCTCAATTCGATCTTTGAGGTCCTCAATAAACCTTCTCCTCAAGATTTTATCTAGCCACGTTTCCCGATGATTCATGGCGCGTGCTCCGGCAAAATGAAATCGCTACATTCAAAATCGGCGCTTTACGGTTCCCGAAGTTTGATCACCTTCAGCATCAATTGTTTCCAAAACCCAAATAGCGCCTTGGTTCTTCTCACTTGAGTCCGATTCTATCAAAACCTTTGAAAACAACTTATTTTGCTGTTTATGTGCACAATGTGCCGTAAGAAAGCGGATCTTGACTCACCGTTCCGGCTATCATTCTCAAGATGAAACCATTCGCCAATTCTTAGGGCGGTTCAAGGCCAAAACGGTATGTATGGAAAGCGGCACGAAGAATCTTTTGCCACACTGGCATTTTCGAACGCTTGTCGAGTGCGTAATACTGACCTCTCCAGATCATTGATGAAAGAACGCCCAGAAACGCTGTCCGAACTGTACGCTCGGGTAGACAAGTATATTAAATTGCAAGAAAGTTTGAAGCTCCATGGCTTAGCCGAGGACCAGGAGGTGGCAGCGATCTCTGATCACACCCCGCGTGCCAAAAAGCGATCTAGGTCGCTTGCACCAAAGGCAGGTACCCGACCGGACAACAGCAGAGAGTTCACTGTCTTGACATGCTCCCCCAGTTACATACTGGACAAGATACAGCGAGCCTCATATTTCCGACCAGATGTGAGGCAACCAATAGATCGACCTGACAAGCCCTACTGCGCATTCCACAAAGCAAAATGCCATGAAACCAATGCGTGCTGGGGGCTTAAGCACTATCTCCAGGACTTCGTGGAAGCTGGTCATATAAAACAGTACACCAACATTCCTGACGGAGACTTGCGCCATAAACTTATGGCTCGCCGAGTACGCAGTCGATCTCCGCCTCGCCATAACCGCCAAGAGGTTCAAGCTCGCCCTCAAAGCAGAGGACGTCCCAGAGACCGTTCTCACCACGAGCGAAGACAGCACTCGTCAGATCGCGACAATGCTAGAACCATTCATATGATTACTTTCCTAGATGATTCTGTAACCTCTTCCAGAGAGAAAATACGTCGTGTCGGCGCTCTTCAGGAAGTGTATCATTTCACTTCACAGGCAACACATTCCCCACGAAGCTCAGTCGCAACATAGGAGATATCATTTTCACAGAGGCCGACCTCAACAAGGTCTGCCTCCCTCACAACGATGCACTTGTCGTCCATGTCAAGATTAGCGATTGGACAGTCAAGCGCGTCCTGATCGACCCTGGGAGTTCGTGTGACATTTTGTTCTACCACACCATTCAAGAGATGAGCTTACCCAAATCAGTCCTCATAGATCCAATTGCCCCCCTTTACGGGTTTAATGGCTCCAGGGCCGACCCCGTCGGTGATATCATACTCCCAGTATCGGTAGGGTCTAGAGAAGACAAAGTCAGCTGCAATACACGTTTCAGCGTTCTAGATATCAAGTCGTCCTACAATGCCATACTAGGACGGCGTTGGATCCATCAAATGCAAGCTGTACCGTCAACATTGCATCAAGTTCTTCGTTTTCCAGGCCCTAGAGGAATGATGGAACTTCGCAGCAATCAACTCGAAGCGTATCATTGTAATCAAATCCTATCAGCAAGTAAGACCGCCAGTGTACCAATCCACACAAAGCACTAGCCCACCAGTTATACAATGGCAAACGACTTAGTTGCCAGAGTCAAAGTCCAAACTACACCAGCAGAACGCTGGGGGCTCCAGCAAGAAGACTTTCTCTCCTGTTCAGACGCCCGCAATCGCTCCACTAGTCGTTACGCCTTCACCAGCCCAAACCTCAGACGTCAATCCAGTATCCGTCGTTCCATCGATCAAAGCCCCAGAGGTCGCATTAGATGTTGTCGTGCCACCATTTGCGACCCCGAAGTCGCACCATCAAGTATCAACCAGCCCCGGTTGCAGAGATCACGCCTACCCCTGTTGTCGTTGCCACAGAGGTCGCTCTAACCTCAACTGTCAATCACACCGTCTCTCAGAGAGATAAAGCAGTCCCAGAGGTCAAATCGCCAGAAGACACATTGCCATCAGACGCCGCACCCCCAGCTGCAGAAAAAGAGCGTGTGAATTTAGGAACAGAAGACGACCCCAAGTTCGTCTATGTAGGGGCTAATCTTGACCCCACAGTTAAGGCCCAGCTTGTAAACTTCTTATCCATGAATGAAGATGTTTTTGCTTGGTCGTATATAGATGTGCATGGAATAGATCCTAATGTAGCATGTCATAGATTAAATGTAAATCCCAATGCTAGACCAGTTCGCCAACGGCCTCACCGACTATTCCTGCGATTTCAGAAAGCCATCAACGACGAGGTCGACAAGCTCAAGCAAGTCGGTTTCATCAGGAAGGTAGACTATCCAGACTGGATCGCTAACATCGTCGCGGTCCCCAAAAAGAATGGAACAATTCGCCTATGCGTCGATTTCACGAATGTAAATCAAGAAACACCGAAAAATAGTTTTCCCCTACCTCGCATTGATCGCCTTGTCGACCAAACCTGTGGTCATGAACTTCTCTCCTTCATGGACGCATACAACGGATACAACCAAATCCCACTCGCTGAGGAGGATCAAGAGAAGACCTCATTCATTACAGAGCAAGGAATTTATTGCTACAACGTCCTCCCGTTCGGCCTTAAGAACGCTGGAGCGACGTATCAATGTCTGATAACTGACATGTTCCAGGACATGTTAGGAGATATCATGGAGGTTTACATCGACGACATGGTCGTCAAAAGCAAGAAAGCAGGCGACCACCTCACTCACCTTGAGCAAGCGTTCTCCAGGTTACGCCGAACTCGAATGAAGCTGAACCCTGAGAAATGCCTTTTTGGAGCGTCCTCCGGAAAGTTTCTAGGATATCAGGTGTCACAACGAGGGATCGAAGCAAATCTAGACCAAATCCGAGCGTTCTTAGACATGCCCGATCCACAGACAAAGAAACAGATACAGAAGTTGTTAGGCATGGTCGTTGCACTCAACCGATTCATATCCAGGGCGTCAGACAAGTGCCGACCGTTCCTCCAACTCCTCAAAAAAGGAGAGCAGTTCTCATGGAATGATCAATGCCACCAAGCATTCGCCACTCTCAAAGAGTACCTCACCACGCCTCCCGTCTTAGCCAAACCAACAGATGGAGAAACACTGGGGCTCTATCTGGCAATATTAGACTTCGCCATCAGCTCAGTTCTCTTCAAAGAGGAGAACAATTTAGAAAAACCGATCTACTTTACAAGTAAGACGCTCACGCCAGCTGAAAAGAATTATTCTTTCCTTGAAAGAGCCGTACTTGCTTTGTTGTATTCGGCAAGAAAATTCAGGCCGTACTTTCAAGCACATCCGATCAAAGTACTTACCGACCTCCCTTTGAAGAAAATCTTCCACAAAGAAAACAAGACTACTCGTATGGCAGTATGGGCCGAAGAGCTCGGCGAACACCACATGGAGTTCGTACCTCGAACTTCTCAGAAAGGTCAAGTCGTAGCAGATTTCCCTGTTGATGACCCAAATTGGGAACCAGAAATGGAGCTCGCAGACACAAAGGAACATATCAAATCAGTCTGATCTCTCTTTGTAGATGGCTCTAGCAACCCTGTCGGGAGTGGCATCGGGGTCGTCTTAGTGTCACCCGATGGAACTATGGTAGAGAAGTCAGTTCGAATTGACTTCGCAACTTCCAACAACGAGGCGGAGTACGAAGCATTGATCATGGGACTTCGTATGGCGCTACAGCTCGGTGTAAAGAAACTCCAAGTCTTTAGTGACTCGCAACTGGTCGTTCGCCAGGTTGCAAAAGAGTACACTACCCATGAAGGTAACCTTTCGAAATATCTTCAAGTCGTTCATCATTTACTGCCTTCTTTTAAGAAAACTACCATACATCATTTTTTGCGTGATGAGAATCGTCACGCGGACAGTTTAGCTTACTTAGCCACTCAAACACCGAATTGCATCCCAAGACAACTACTCATTGAAGTAGTCGACTGACCTGCGTACCAAGTCGAGTACGCCCTAACAATAAGCGATCTATTCCCTCTCTCTGCCAATCAGTTCAGACAAACATGGATGCAACCCATCATAGACTACATCTAGTATGGCGCGCTCCCTATAGAGCATACCAAGGCCAGGCAAATCCCATATCAGGCACGTCGTTATTGCTTACTTCATAACAAGTTATTCAGGAAATCTGCTGGTGGACCACACTTGCGGTGCATTACTCCAGAACAGGGTCAATTGATTTTTGCGGAAATCCACGAAGGAGAATGTGGAAATCATGCCGGAGGTCGCTCTTTAGCCCACAAAGCAATTTCCCAAGGATACTTTTGGCCCCGTATGCAGATCGACGCCAAAGCATACGTCCTCAAGTGTATAAAATGCCAAACATTTGGCCACAACATCATCCATCCCGCTCCCGAGCTGATAAGTATAGCGAGCCCATGGCCATTTCACATGTGGGGCATGGACATCATGGGACCATTCATCCCACAGAAAAGCACTGGTTTCCGCTTCGTCTTAGCTGCAACCGACTATTTCACTAAGTGGGTCGAAGCCATTCCTTTAGCGCATGTCAAAGAATCACATGTCAGAAACTTCATTTGGACTCACATCATCACCAGATTTGGTTTGCCACATACACTAGTGATGGACAATGGCCCCAATTCAAAGGCGAAACGGTTAAAAATTTCTAGCCAAGTGGAAGATCGTTCATGCATTTTCTACTCCACAATACGCCCAGAGTAATGGTCAAGCAGAAGCCAGCAACAAGGCAATCTTAGAAAATTTGAAGAAAAAGATTGAAAAGAACAAGAGCCAATGGCCAAATCAGTTGGAGAACATTTTGTGGGCTCATCGCACCACAGCTCGGTCTAGTACAAGTGAATCTCCATTCTCCTTGTGTTATGGCACGAAAACCGTAATTGCACCGGCCCGCGATCACTACGACTTCGGTCGAGCTTCGTAGAGGCGGGACACAATGACTCCGTTTTAGCACGAGAGAGGTCGACTTGCTAGAAGAAACGGCGTGACTTAGCCGCCATCGAATCGCATCTTATCAACAAACTCGAAGAACTCCTACAATAAACGAGTGCATCCTAGATCTTTTCAGCTTTGGTGATCTAGTGCTAAAAAGACGCAAAAGCGACTCCAAATTAGCACCTCGTTAGGAAGGCCCCTACATCGTGGAACGCGTTGTAGGCAATAGAGCATACTGGATAAAAACCCAAGAGGGGAAATTGTTGTCTAGCCCTTGGAATACTTATCTACTGAAAAAATTTTATCAGTAAAACCACTGATGTTGTATATTCCATTTTTCATTGAGTATAAACTCAAGGTTAAATTTCTTATGTTGCCTATTGCAATCTACTCCATTTACTTGCATCGAAAAGTCATAAAATTCCCACCGGAAGAATGACCAGTACACTTACCTGGTCCAACACTCTCAGCGAGCAATACGCTGTCATAAGCTAATACGCTCTCCGTGAGCAGATAGCTCTCTGGAGCTTACAGGCTCCACAGCCTCTCCAAGTCTTGTCAAGTTGAGGACCTATATTTCTAGGATCGACCAAACAAGAACGCTCTCCGTGAGCAGACAGCTTTCTGGAGCTTACAGGCTCCACAGCCTCTCCAAGTCTTGTCAAGTCGAGAACCTATATTTCTAGGATCAACCAAACGAGAACGCTCTCCGTGGTGGCGCGCAACTCTCGAGCTTACAGGAGGCTCCACAGCCTCTCCAAGTCTTGTCAAGTCGAGGACCTATATTTCTAGGATCGACCAAACGAGAACGCTCTCTCCGGAGAGCAGACTTCTGAGGCTCCAACCTCTCTTGTCGGAGCTTCTAGGACGAGCGAGCTCCCACGAACCTCTCAACCTCGCTTTCGTAGAGAACCTATACTTCTAGGGTCGACCATACGAGAACGTTCTCCATGAGCATTACGCTTCTATAAGCCAACACGCTCTGCCTGAGTAAAACACTCTCTTGAGTATTACTTCTAAGCTCAGATCAATCCACCTAGTGGAGAACTCTTAATTCTAGACTCAGATCATCTAGAATGCTCCCAACGTTTCTTCTCTTATAACATGATGACCAAGAAAGAAAGCGATAATCACAAGCCAAACGTTTCTTTAATCTAAGTCTCAAGCTCTTCAGTTATTTCAAGCCACATGCATAATAAGCAGGATGCTAATTACAAGCAATTAAGTAGAAACATGCATTCCAAACCCAATCAGTAGCAATACTCGGCCAACGCCAAAACACCTAGATCCACCGATCTGCTGGGTCTACCCAGGAAATCCAGATCGGTGTTTATTACAAATTTAACAAGACATCGAACTGCCACTGTCGTGGAAACCAGTTCTCTGTACCAAAGTGATGAACTGCTCAGGCAAGCCTGAAAACACAGCTCTATTGTTAACTATCATATAAGAGAGGAGAATGTAAAGAACACTCACGATTTTCTTTTTAGCTAAAATAGACAAGGATAGATTGCACCATCAAACATCAGTCAAGACATGCTTATCTTTCTGGGTCGCACTAGTAGAAGCAGTGTGCCGAGCAGATCTCAGCATCACACGCATACCTTGCCCCTGCTCCTCGCCTTCAGTCGCTTTCTTCAGGAGGTGATACTTCTTGTCCAGAGCGGCATAATCGGCACAGGCCATGGTATACGCCTTCTGTGCTTTGCGCACTATCCCTTGACATTTTTTGGCATATGCAGTCACCTTAGCTAACTCCCCCTCTAGATCAGTCATATCCGTAACCAACGCAACGTTCTCGGCAGCATCATTCTGATACTTGTTGGTCATCACCTCTAGCTTCCTCTTGTCAGCTCCCCACGCAGCTCGCATACATCCCAGCTCGACGTGCGGGTTATCATCAGTCTCAAAGTTTTGCACAACATCTTTCAGTTGATCATACCCTGCAAGAAACTGCGCGTACAAAGTTAAAAATCAAAATTGCCCTGGAAACAGACACAACAACTTAGCGCATCATGAGCTCACCAAACAAGCAACCATATCCATCGTCCCCAACAGCGTCTCCATATCTTCATCTTTCACCTCTACCTTGTCACCATCCAACACGATCCCCTTCAGAAGGCTAGTCGCTATAGGTGCCGAGTGGAAGCTACAGTCCGAGCATTTCACCGTACGCTTCTTCCCGTCTTCCCCAGGTAGTAGAATTCACTCCCCACATCCCCGAATTGCGGGGACGAATTCTCACCAGGGACTTGGTGACCTTGCCTCAGGTCGCTACGTTCTGTAGCATGACGATCGGTGTCGCCTACCCGCTGTGGCGACCTAAATACAATGCCACCAGCGGACGACCAGCTCTCCTAGGTCGCTTGTTGCCTTTGGCTCCTACAGAAATAGCCTTCCTCTTACCACGATCACTATGCCCATGAGGGTCGAATTCCATCTCCTCCATTACCAGAGGCGAAGTCTCTCTCATACTCCCTTCTCCTCTCACATATTTGCGGCACCTTGCCATAATCAAACCTACGAATAGAGATAATACCGCATGAGTTAAAGCTATACACCAAATCCTTCTCAACGAGATACATTCAAACATGAAAACAAACTTACCTGTAGAAGCAGTGACGAAGGTAGTGCACAACGTTAAGGCAAAGAGGAGCTAAGACAAAAAGCCAAGCAAATACCTTTGGTATTCTACGAACAGTTTTACTTATTATGTAACGTCTTTTCCCTAAGCACATCATAATTATCTTGAGACGCCAAACGTCAAACCATCTGCCCGCCATCATTACGCTCCTTGAACCGCTCGTTTTCCTACATGTGTCACACACGTGAGGAAATACTGCCGTTCGCGGCAATGAACAGAACACTATACGTCCTACTCTATGTACAAGTCACAGCGATCTGGTAACATCATTACGGGCGACACCTAAAACTGAAGACAATTTAATGACAAGACGCTCATTCAAGCCTACATGTTACTTGAACGTCAGTTATCACCGCAGTACATCCGACATGCATAGTTATAGCAGTATCACCGTTCATACAGTCAATCAAGCAAACGACACACACGACAGGGAAACAAGAAACAAGCATATAAGCAAGAAAACGACCTGTTCGGACAGGCCCCAACCACAGTTCGTTCCTTAGTCGAGTTGCTGAGCCTACTCAGGAAATCTAACCCGGCTAACCAATACTCATCATCACATGGTTGCCCCAAACCAGTACGGGGTACCAGATCGTTCAAAGTGGTAGCACATAAAAGCAAGAAAAGCAAACTGCCCAGGTTACCCCAGGAAACCAGCTCTATTGTATCACAACTTACAAGCATACAAATTAGCAGGACAAAGTTACAACTCGCCATCTCTAGGCGCAACAACTAGTTCTCCAGCCACAAGTGACTCGTCAATTTCAGCATCCTTCCCTTCAACCACAACAGACACTCCATCCAAATCCAAACTCATAAGCACATCGACGCGGCGCTTTAACTTTCAGCGGTACCACGCCTTCTAGCACGCGACCACCGTAGAAGCAAAACACTACCGACATCTCCCTTTTTTGTTCGGTCGCGATGCGAGACATCCCATGTACATGCTCCTCTTTCAAAGCTTTGTAGTCCGCTTCCAGCTCAACAAAGTCAGCATCCAGGTCGTCATAGGCCTTCGTAGCGTCTTGAGCAACCTTCTTGCAGTGTAAGGCATACTCGTTCAACTTACCAATTTCCACAGTCGTTGCGATGACGTTCTCTTCAGCACCCTGTAGTTTTAGCCTTAGATATTTTGCCTCGGTATCCTTTAGCATCTTTGCCAGACTCAGAGCTTGGTGTGCTTTCTTAAAGTCCTCGAGCTCCTCACGTTCCATCTTAGTGGCGTCTTGAACATTTTTCAGCTCGTCTGACAGCTTCACCACAGTCTCTCTATCTGCCTCCGCGAACTGAGCAATCTCCTTCAACTTCTGAAACCCACTCACAAGCTGCAATTGCACACATATGTTAATAACCAGGTCACAGTAGCGTACATAAGCGAACAGATACATCAAAGGGGGACAAATCCACGTACCAGACATTGCGCGATTTCCATCCGCTTCAGGTTGTCAGCCAGCCCTCTGTCATCCAGCTCCTTACGGTTGCCGTCCAGAGCTATCTGTTCGAGCAAACAAGCCGATACCTTACTCGACCTGAAGCTACAATCAGTTCGCCTCACAGTTCGTTGAACCCCATTGTCATATAAGTACACAAACTATGACTCTAAGTCATCCGCAACCATAACTGACTTTCCACTAGCTTTGCGGGGACCCTTCGCCTTCGCCAGCAGACTAGGTTCTCGCACCACAGGAGACGGACTAGACCCCGCCCCAAAGCTGGCCAAGTCCATGACCTGCTCCGGTCGCACCCGACTCCGGGCGAAAGCAACCGTAGTAACACCGGCGACCACCACCACCCGCCCGCCGGCGGAGCTTTCACCAAGAGCATGTCGCGCAACTTTGGCAACTCGGGCAACATCTTGCTTAGAGGCGTCATTTCTTCTCTTCTCCGACCTGCTCCGTACACGAGGATTGAAGACCACATTCTCCAGCTCTATAGGAGCATCAATCAACCCCCCTTCAGGTCGGGAGCTCGACCCACCAGCCCCTGAAGCACCACCTCCAGAGGGTCGTCTCAGGCCGCCATGAGCCCGGTTCCTATCTTCCCGTGTTACCAAGTCACTCGTGCTCATCTCCATCACCCCTCTCCTAGTCTGACCTCGAGCTCGGTTCTTTTGAGCCTTTCTTTTTTCCCGGATCGCAGGCCCACCCTTTTCCACAAAGAAATGAGCAAATTCGAGCAGCTTCGCTTGTTTTTGTGCTCGAGTCAGCCGTGCGAACCTCTCTATCTCCCCACGATCAGTTCGCATTTTCACAGAAAAATCTACAAGCAAAGCAAAGACATGGGCCAGTTAGAACAATAGTAAATCACCAAGTAAAGCGACAAAAGAAAGACATTCCTACCCACCGGATATATTACAAATCCTAGTTTGCAACCTACATCCGCTAGCACAGTAGTTGCCAACTAGCAGCAACGGCCTCTTTGTCCAGGCCTCGTTGCTTACACCGTCAATCACAGCAGAACGCGTCGTCATAGTTTGCAAACTAAAGTTCAGATTACCAGATCGCCTCACAACATAATGCTCTATTATGTCGGATACCCCTATGTGGTATTCCCCACTCGCATTCAACAGGTCGAACACCCTAAACAGTCGCCAGGTGTTACCAACAAACTGACAGGGAGACTTCCAATAATGAGCCAAAAAGTCACAAACTAGTTTCGAGAACGGTATTTACATATACGCTCTCAGTTAGCCCTCACAGATGATTACCTCCCCACCATTCGGCGGGTTGTACTCCTCACTGCGTACATTTTCACTTAACCGTGGTTCGTATATCTCCAGATCGGGAACGTTGATCCCATAAGCTGCCCTCAGTTTGGGGAACGACCTCGCAGCACGACGATCCACCGTCCTAGGAAGCAACCCACTTGACGACGAACCCTCCCCTCGACCTGACGTGCTAGCCACAACACCTTCCGACCCAGATCGTGTATTACCCTCATCTACCCTAACTTCCTCATCCCACTCAACCTGAATGCCAAGACTCACCGATTCTTCCTTATCATCCTCATACTCACCACAACTTAATGAGACCTCTCACGAACCTCTTCCGATCGAGTATCGTCAGAATCAAACATTATGATGTCTCCTTCTTATCAACTACCCAAGCTTAAACCCTACAGCCTAACACTGACCTACCTACTCAACAAATTGCACTTGAACAAGAGGAAAGCAAATTGAAAATGAAAAGGCAGCAGCAGCAGAAGCACTCACCTGAGAAACCCTAGCTTGCGTTTTTGCTGGAGAAGAAAACAGGAAATACTTTTTCGAGTGTCCCAAATTTGATTTTGTACAACCGCCCATTCAGTTACCAAGAAGTTATGATTACAGCCTATGCTTTAGCCCTGCACACGTATTCCAAGGACCTGTCTTTTCAAAAGTTCCGAATAACGCGGCGACACGTTTCTTTACCAACTGCTACGATTCTGTCACGTGCCAATCACGGACCAACTTCCCTTTCCCGCCAACTCATCATACCACACGATTCAAACTTTACGAGATCTCAGTCAGAACGTTCACCATAGCTCGCTCATGCTCCGCACGAACTTCCATTTTTCTCTCAGCAGTTCGCTTCCATGGACATAAACAATCTACTGAGAGGGGGTTGTGTAGGGGAGTAATATCCTCATTAAGGAATATTGCACACGCACGAAGCATAAGCGAACTTAGGACATCGACCTCCAAGACCGATCTGTGAGCAGCTCCTTTCATGTAGGTGGTACGCTTAAGCTCGTTCAAGGATATCTCAAGGCGAATAAAAGACTGGAGACAGACGCCTCAGATAAAAACACACACCACCAGATATAATCATCACCAAAATCTTATTTTTACATCCCATCACCGGGAAATACGGACTACCGCACCAACGCCTAATCAGCACACAATTCCTACTAAAACCAGCCCAACACACATTCATAATCTCCACCCTACATATGTACAAGAGGGTACACGTGTCTCAAGGATCAACACTCCCGTAGGCCTATAAATACCACCTACTTGAACTACATGAGACCTGATTATTCTCTCCCCTTAAAAATCAAGAGAAGATATGTAGGCAGCTCGCTCATTAGCGAACTCGGTCTCTCCAAAACCCAAATCCACCCTCCTCTCTTCCATTGCATGTAAAGAAAAACCAAAACACACCTTTACAGAATTCTTGAAAGACCAAGATTTCTAATCATCCCAAAACGTTAAATAGGAACTCAAGGATTTTCTGCATGACTGCATGCATTCTTAAAGTGTATAAAATTGAATAGAGTTGTTTGGCTAATAAGCTAGAAAGCAGGAAGGATAAATAATAACACAAGTGAAACCCAGTTGGAGGAGGTTTCCGAAAAGCGGAATTCAAACTCTCTACCCAGCTATAACTGCTTTCTCCTTCTCGGCTTTTCAGCTTATTAGCCAAAATTATAAGGGAGGTATCAAATAAGCAGTGCCGGCTCGTCCATAAGGCGAGTTAGGCAATTGCCTAAGGCCTCGAGTGAAAAAAGGCCTCAAATTTCCACAAATATCGTACTATGCAACATAAAATTCCTACTAAATAGCTAATAAATCTTACTAAAAGATTTTTGGATACTACAAAACATAATACATATCCCATACAAGTCTCCTAATAAAAGGTAATACTTCTCCTTCTCTTATGTTAAAAAGAATTTCCGAAAATATCTCAAATTTCAAATGGTTAAATTTTCAATTTTCCATCTCTATATTATATCTCCACAAATGATAAGTCTAACCAGACCTATGAGAAACAAATTAATCAAAATAAGCATAAATTTCAATTCTATTAGGCAAAGAAAACTTGCTATGTAGTGTAGAATTGCAAACAAAAAAATGGAGTAACTGACTTAAAATTTGGTTTGGAAAAAGGCCTCGAGTTCTGAGTTTCGCTTAAGGCCACACCGAAACTAGGGCCGGCCCTGCAAATAAGCTTCCCTTGATACTTCACAACTTCACATACGTTAGGTAGATGGAAAGTTGAACTCATAAATTAGTCAAAGAGCATTGTTGCCCGTGTTTAATTGTGCTCATAAGATTTCCCCAATGTGTTCTTTCCTCAAAAACCTATGTTCATGCTCACATCCTTCTTCCTGTCTAAAGCATCTTCCCTCCAAAAGTCAAACAGAACAAGTGTTAGAAAGAAACGCCACCCCACAGAAGCTACTCCCAGATAGCGTCATTGAGGATATACTCTCAAGACTACCTGTTAGGTCTCTTTTACGATTTGGGTGCGTATGCAAAACATGGTGTTCGTTACTTAGGGATCCCTGGTTTATTACCATGCATCTCAAGCATTCACAAGCAAAGCGTGATTGTATACTATTGAAAGGAGTTACAAATATATATTTATTAGACTATGGCACATGTAATCACATCGAAATCGAAAAGCTCAACTATCCATCTCATTTGTTGAAATCTGGTGGTAGTATTGACGTTATAAATTTGTTTTCTTGCAACGGACTTATATGTTTAAGTACCGACAGTAACACACTATGCTTATGGAATCCATCTACTGGAAGACAGAAGACACTACCACAATCAGTCACTAGACCCAATCTTTGGATGTATTATACAAGCTTAGGTTTTTGTTACGATCCAATTGCAGACGACTATGTAGTATTAAAAGTTTATTCCTCTCACGGCTGTCCATCTGTAGTTGAAGTTTACTCTCTACGCAAGAATTCATGGATGAGGATCCAAAACATCCCTTACCATATGTGTGCCAAAAATAAAGGGACACTTTTTTATGGTGGTTCTCTTCATTGGGTAGGAAATCGCAGCAACTGTACAATTAGCTTTGCGCCAGATATTGTCATTGCTTTTGACATTGCGACTAAAACATTTCGAGATTTTCGGCTACCTGCCTATGAGCGCTTGTGTGAAGACTGGGAGAGGGGAGTAGTAGGTGTAAGATATGATATAATAGTCCAAAGACCACTATATCATATCCTCTATAAAGTGGTCAACAAGTCAAAACCTTATAGAGTTTTTATTTTATAAAACGTTTTGTAAAACGACTTCGTGTGGGTTAACAATAAAAACAACTGAAGTGATGAACAAAGTAGAATCATTACAACATTGCCTTTGATAATGATATTATGATAACCAAATTATGTAAAGGCATGTATTTGATATATTTTCAAAACGCGATCGCAATTATGTTGTTTTTATTGTTAACCCACACGAGTCGTTTTACAAAACTTTTTATAAAATAAAAACTCTATAAGTTTTTGACTTGTTGACCACTTTATGGAAGATATGATATAGTGGTTTTTGGACTATTATATCATATCTTACAGTAGGCTCGCCCTATTTCTTAGTGTTGGATGGATGCCTTTGTATACTCCGCAGTCACGATCAATTAAATGCCGCAGTATGGGTGATGAAGGAGTGCGGTGTAAGTGAGTCCTGGATCAAGTTGCATACTGTTGAATTGCATGGGCTTGCCCTCACAGTTACAAAGAAGAGAGAAATTTTGCTGCAGCGACACTCATCAATTACTTACTTGTATGCTCTTAAGGACAAAAGGATAAAGCCTCTCATTACCCAATTAACTCAAGAACCTTTTTGTTTCGCAACTTCCTTCACTGAGAGCCTTGTTCGATTGTGATCCAAGGTATTTGTGTTTATTGTTTTACCATCTTAGTTATAACTTGTGGTCTTTGTTATGTCTATAGAGTTCCTCTCAAGCTTTGTTCCAAAGTTAAAAATTGCATAGTTGCACAACTAGTTTAAAATAATAGTTTGAATTGAGCTGGAATCTGGAAAGAAGAAACCGAGAGCAGTTTTTAAGAGAGCGTAAACATCCAGCTCCACCAGTCTCACTGAACTTGTTTTCACGTTCATCCTTTTTCTCTCCTTTGCGTTAGGAACTCAATTAATTGACGTCTTAAGATGGTACCTCTTAAATACATTGGTGTGATTTTTTCCTATTGTATATGCGAGGGATTCCTTTCACCAAAGTTCAAATGAATCTCAAAACTTTTATGGGTCTGTCATCTCTATATAGGCATATAGCACACCATCGACAATAAGCAAATAAGATGAGTATGCCTATCTTTTATATAAAAAGGTCATATATATAGGCCAGGCTGACACTAAAGCACCTGGATGAGCATTTAGCACCTGATATTTTATACTGGTTGTAAACTCTCCTTGAAAGGCAACCATTGCGTACCAAAAAAATCAAATAAAATCAGGCATTCTTGTTTCAGAAACCGTTTCTATGACCAACCACCTGATATGGTCAGTACCCTGGTGTAGTCTCGTAATCGGGTATTTTGCAGTCCTCTTAAATTTGGCTTTACTAAACTGTGACGACATGCTAAAGACTTAAAACTCATCAAAACTTGGTCAACAGGTCTAGATTTTCTATGATAAAAAGTCCTGTGACCTCTGTTGTCAAAGGAGCAACCAAGGCACCAACATTTTTTCAAGACCAGCTGCAACACCAATGCATCCTAGTCGCTAATTTAAAAATAGTTGCAGATTGTTGTCTGAGGAGCTGCAACAAAAGCTCATACCTTCCTTTATCCAAACTGCAATGAGTGTTTCAGTTGCTCCCACCGAGAAACATTAAGGTCTTCTATGGAGATAGAGGAACATCTGTTTTTCTGCTATTTCGCTCAAATCTCAGCAGTAACAGCTGTGGAAATACCACCTTTCTACTAAGTACTACCATATAACTGCAGGAATATTGACAGGCATAAATTGTTTATTGGAGGGGGAAAAAATTGAAACTATTTTGTCAAATAAAATCGCTGGGTTGCATAAATTCACCAGGAATCAGTTGTATAATTTTTCAAATCTTTCCTCAGTTGCAAATAGGTTTTGGCCATGAAGCAATTTTTCTTCCAAGAAGGTTCTCCTTTGTGTATGATCGTCTGCATAACATATATTCGACTTGGTAAAAAATAAATCAAAAAATAATTAAAAAAAAAAATCAAAAGTGGGCTACTTAAGATGTTAAATATACAAAGCAATACTTACACTAGAAAAGGATAAGTCTCAGAGACCATAAGAGAAACCTTCTTATGGCTATTTTCATTGCACTAAAATGGGAAATGCCAAGGTTGCAAAACTAACATTGAATATAAAAATAAAAAGTGAACACGTGATCGAGCACGTGCATGGATCCCTCAAGCAGCACATGTAAGCAAAACACAAGCTACGACTACTACAGAGGCAACATTATCAAGCTTTATAGCCATACCAAGTAGGGTGTTATTACACATACGTTTGTAGAATCAATTAGAACTGTTTGCAGGCCCCTTTGGAACTTACTCGCTTTAGCTTTATTTTCCAGTTTCTTGCCCACACTGATGGATGCTGCCTCCATCGACAAAGCAAGTAATTCCCTTCTCATCTTCTTGGCTTCAACCTCCAATAGGCAATTACTTTTGTTAGACCCATCTTCAAAAATGAAATACACCATCAAGTACGAACTATACAATCCACATAATACAGTCATATAACAATAATATTAATAACAGTGATAATAGTTCTATTATTTGATCTACCATTGATACTATTAATAATAATAATAGTAGTAATCAAATAGTCGATCCATCAGAATTTGACTTATACGACGAAGTCATTCGAGTCCCTGAAAATAATTTAGATGGTTGGTAAAGTCAGTAAATGTACCTTTGATAAACACGTGACATTCTCCATACCTCAATGAATAGCTTAAGAGTATATGAGAAAATAACCAGAAGCTCTTAAGAGCCTACAAGTCGCTCAAAAGCCGCTGTAGCCTCGATTGAACTTCTCCCATCATGATTCTTAAAGCTTCTTATAATAAAATATCACTTGCATCCTTATAGTAGAGCCACAAACGGCGAGAGCCTTCGGGTTGAAGTTTATAAGTAGCAAAATAAGAACTATTAAAGCCACCAAGTGGCTCAAGAACCTCCCACTTACTTCCATGATCTAATTTTTAGCTTTTTCACGCTCCTAAAGCCCAAAGATTGGCATTGCGGCTTACACCCCTCTGAGCAGACACTTAAATATATTCAATACATGATTCTGAAAAGTAAAAGCTGTTAATTCCATCCTTCTACGAAACACTTCAACTTAATTTACAGGACGGTATGAAGATAGGAACATTGTCCGACTAGGTTGGAGCTGTGTATCTATATCGAAAGCAGCTTTTACATATCAAGAAATAGCAAACCTTATTCTGAAAAAGAAGTCAATGAAAGCATAAGTGTCCATCGTACTTGGAATATGGAGATGTGATGATACAAATTAGATGGGTTATCCTCCACATAATTGCCTTGACCATCAGCTTAATCAAGACCTAAAGGCAACTCAACAACACACAATGACACACGCAACTTAGTAAATTGATTAGTGACAATGCCAGAAAGTATCCCTACATCTCACATAGGATTTCAAAGAATAATAACCACACCGAGCCTGGATGCGGCTTTTTTGCAGTTTCCTGTCCTTCCTACTGAAGCACAATAAACAGATTTGGTTAATAAGCAAGAAGCCGATGCAAAGTACATGAGTAAACTTTCATGCAGATGAAAAATCTTATAATGCTTCAAGTCTAAAATCCTAAACATATAGTTAACGCAGAAAAGAGAATATATTCTTGAATATATTGAGCCAACATTGCAAGATCAAATGAATGCTATAAACCATACAAAATCAACACACCAAAAGTTAAATACCCAGAAAAACAAGATGCATAAGCTCAGGAATATATGAAGCCTAACTCAAGTACAACTTCCTACAGCAGAATACAAGGAAATAGAACATAAACACACTGTACTAGCCCTTTTGAGAAAATTGTAAGTTGAAGACAAATTGAACTTCTTAAATACCTGATTTAGATTTAGACAACCAAGTGACACAGCCACTTGTAGAAACTATGCCAAACCCAGAATGCAGGTACTTAAAAAGGCTTCGTATGATAATATACATATACACACACCATTGGCAACAGCAATGCATCAAGAAACATCAGGGGTAAGGGTAACACACCTCTCACTGTCACAGTTATAACAAGACGCCATCAAGCACCATCTAAGGGTTAGATGACCACTCAAGCACAATCGAGTGATCTACTCAGACATTAGATGATCCCACAGGCAGCAAACACGCAGCTGGTCACACAGGCCAAAAACCAAGGAATTCGTCATCTATGTATACTGTGGATGAAACCATACGCAAAATAATATCAACTAAACACAAAGCCAGACAAAAACATATTGCCAGAATTTGAACATGCAAAATGCTACGGACTGCGAAATTATCCCTCGAGCAGAGCAACCAGAGATGTGACATGACCCCTGAAGGCACCACCGCTCATACATGATATCACGGCTCAAAAGTATTGTATATCATCATCTATGTTATCACTTATGAAACCATGATCCCTCAGATCACTTTTTCAAACATGTGATCAAGCGCAATAAAACCCCTAAAAGCAGCTAGCTGCAGACAAGCTCAGTAACTATATGATGAAAATGAAAACAATAATCGAAGAAACTAAATATAATGATCTAAAATACTTAATTTGAATTTGATAAATTTCTTTCAGGTCTAAGCAAGTCTTAAGAACTGAAACAAAGATGATCATCACTTACTCACTGCAAGCATTAATTACAGTGGTATGCTGACCCCTCAAGATAGCACAACTTCCGATGAACCCTCATACTCAATACTTATCACATTCATCATCTATGTACAATGTCCACGAACTCACTCAAAGATAAACAAATGAGTCATAAAGCCAAATAAACTGTAACCTAACAAGGAAAGTATTTTTCTCAACATGCACAATCTGTGGAGACAAAACACGGTCACTCAAGGCAACATCGTTGTAGATAATAATTGAGATTCAAATTATTAAAAAGGCATGATTTTCTATAAATGTTGAGCACAATCTACAAAAAGGCAAGGTGAGCAGGTGATCCTCAGGCAGCACAGATTAGATGATTCTCGGACTCAACAGCGATGTCTTCATCGTCCATGTATATTGTGCAAAAAAATAAAAAATAAAACCGGAAACGAAAGTTAAAAATCACATAAATGAATTTTTAAAAGGACTGAAGCAAACTACTTTTTAAACATTCTTTCAAGCACAATCTACAAAGATATGAGATGATCTCTCAGGCAGCACAGTTGTAAATGATACCTCATATTTGAAGATAATTTTATCGTCTATGCAGAATGGTTCTACCAGAGCTAAATTGATGAAGACTCCTTAAAAAGACGAACGTTTCTGTAATTGTAATCAGAGCACAAAAGGCCTAACAATGTCAAGAAGTATATCAGTTAGAAGGATTAAGTAATGTCAACATGATAATTTTGTCTTAGCAGCCACACAGAATATCGCAGGAACATCAGCCTCAGACCCTACAAGTGTTATCAGTGAGTTCAAAAACTGTCCTAAGAGCAGCCAAACTCTTCTTCGACATGTCTTTTACGCCGACTCTATTAACAAGTACAAGGATCAGATTACTGCAAGTCCTACCAAACAATATGTAATGCCAAGGAGCTGACCCATTATATAGCATGAATTAGGCCTCTAAAATACGAGAAATTAAGGGTTCCAAGAAAGAATATGGACCTTTTTAGATTACGAGAGTACAGACCACAAAAACCTTATTTTTGGGAGGGGTTCCTTATCTTTAAGGCTGAGTCCAATGGTTAGCCACCCTTTATCCCTATTCCTCAATAGCACAGTGGTATGAGGATAGAGAGTAGG
Organism: Coptis chinensis; assembly: GCF_015680905.1. Lineage (NCBI taxonomy): Eukaryota > Viridiplantae > Streptophyta > Magnoliopsida > Ranunculales > Ranunculaceae > Coptis > Coptis chinensis. The sequence goes on along the minus strand of NC_141458.1, from coordinate 115,145,632 downwards.
TTTGGTCGAAGCAATGGTTTGAACCATCCTACGCCAGTTCAACTGGCGCGGTTTGAAAAAAAAAAAAAAAAAAAAAACCAGCGCAGAATGAAAACCCACATTTTGTAAAAGATGAAACTGCCCCTGCGCCCTTTAACCGAAATTTTTGTTCTTCCTCAGCTAATAGGATACATCCGTAATAAAATAGAAGTAGTGGGGGTAGTGTAGTAATTCAATTTATTCCGTAATTCTACAATTTATCTCCCATGACTTTGCAAAAACCACTTCAATGGCGGTTTGAAATTGAAATGCATATTCGTTTGAGTTTTTACAAACTACTCCACTTCAAATGGCGTGGAATGCACTCTCTATTCCTCCATTTCACTCTCTATATATGGAGAGTAAAATAGAGATGGGGGGCAATGACCACCGCCACTCCCTCCCGTTTTGAAGGAATGGGGTGCCATTGCACCCAGCCTAAGGGGTACCATCTAATCATCATTTCCCACGTATCTTTGTTTCTTAAACAACATTCAGCTATGCCCACCAGATAAATTCAAAATCCAGATTCAGAAAATAGATGTGCAAATCACACATAAAGGAAGAGAATTGAATGTAAATACCAGAAACGGGACGCATCTCTTCTCTTCCTCAGCCTAATTTAAGCTTCCTGGCAAGCTTTACATCAAACCCATCAGTCAGGTGTGTGAAACCACAACAACTCCCCCCATATGTACCTGCAGCGCGGTCTGGTAAACTACTTATATTAGGCAGTTAACTTCCACAACTCAAGTGAATACAGTAGTTCTAGAAAAAGGTTCGCCAACCAAGTTAAGAGGATTCATTAGGTGTTAATTACTATGGTAAAGTGACAAGTATAGTCACTTCAGTTAGAAAATCCAATAATTTAACACCTGCACCAAAAGTATTTAGTAAGAGTCCAACCGAATACTAAGTCCCAAGTCAAACGGCTGGCATAACATACATTCCTGACCACGAGGTCCATAACGGAGGCAGAATCATGTTGGCTCCACAACCGTCACCTTCAACGTGACCTTTTATACCTGATGGACATGACACTTCTCAACAGGCTCACAGTCCTTTGATTAAAACTTGAAAAGGCTCCACACAAAAAAAGTGGTCTTTAAACAAGTTTAAATGACCGGCAGTTTATGTAGAAAAATAAATTAAAGAGCCTCACAGATTTATTTTTTTTTAAATGTCAAAGTTACTTGCCGTGTGGGCATTGCGCCTTCTTCCTTCACCCCAATAACCCATGCCATTTCTACAGTGTGCGACACTAGCCCTCCACAAACTCAAGTCTAATTGGCCAAAACAACTCATTTCCGTACGTACCTGCATAGCAGTTTGGTAAACTGCTCAAGTGAAAGAGACATGATACCAAAAGGGTTAACTCAACATGCAAGTAACAACGGATCCAGTGTTAGATTAAATTAAATTTTTTAAAACATATTAAGATAAGTTGCAACATTTTGTTTATTCAAAAAGAGTACCCTTAATATATACCCAAGTTAAGGTACCTAACTTCACAAAGGTCTCCGAATTATGTGAGCTCCACACTTTTGCAACATAGTATATACGTGAAAGGTTTTCAAACATAAAAGGACAAATTAAGATAAGATTTTGGAAATGAAGGAGACATAACTTTTTTTTTTCTTTCAAAAAAACAAACAAAACGTAGTTTCTTGCTGGAGAATTAAAAATACATACTTTGCAAACAAAAGTAAAAAGTTTTCCGAAAACAGAAGCACAAAAATTGAGTTTTTAAGGCTGTGCTTATTTTATCATTCTCTGAAAATTTGCAAAATTTGAACTAGAGCAGAAATTGAATCGAGAACTCGTAGGCGTTTCCACCACTCAAATCCAACCAAATATAATAATGGTTTTCGGTAGTAGAACCCAACCTACCAAACCAATTTTTCAACCAAACCCCGCAAATTCTGTCATGGAAAATCTCCACAATTATGGATTAAACAAGCACAGCCTGACATGAATTTTCACAATGTATTGTTGTCTGAAAATTTTTGATTGAAGTAAAAAGGGTTTTGCTGATTTTTAAGAAAACGATGAATTTGATTCTAATAAAAGGAAAACAAAAAATAATATTTCCCTCGGCAAAGTTGGTTGGTTTGTAAACTTATAGTAAAAAATAATTCTTCGAAAGACTGAAACTCTAATTTGAAATCCATAAGACTGAAGGAAGATTAAGAAGAAGAACCCTAACGATTTAAAGCTACGACACGTTTCGCGCTCTCTTTTCGTAAGACGGAAACAAGTGCAGTGAGTGTTTATATAGATGTGGATTAGTGGATAGCGTTCTTGCTACGCACTCTTTCAGCGTTGTTTTGAAGCGAAGCAACCAAACTGTTAACAGCTGTCATATTACAACTGGATAGATTTGAGCCCATTATCTAGATTGGTCCCAGATTTGTTTTAAGCTACACGCGGCCTATTATCAATGTTCTCCAATATACCCAAGGCCCAATATAACATGCTATTGCTTATTTCCCACGCTACTTGGTTTTGGAATTTGCTATAAAATAAGGGGTGGTTGGGTCATTACAATCTATTAGTTTGGTTTCTGAGTTTCTCACCAGTTTAATGATGAAGTGAAAGATAAATTTATCACTGCGATGGTAAACTCACTTCTTCTTTTCTCAATATCTCTCTCTTCCTCACTAAAGCTAAGTTTTACTTTTTTATTTACTGTCATTACTAGTTTATGGTTTTGTAGATCGTTTGGGTTGATAGTGATTTTCAAAGCAGTATCTTTCCCCTTTCATATATATATACAATCAATTAATTAGGGTTATTATTTATTTAATATTATAATTTGGTTATTTCTTCTATGTTAATATATATTTAAGCGACTCATTAACAACTGTTGTAAAACGCTACTTTTAAAGCTAAAATTGTTCTAACTGATTTTATAACCATGATTCACTGTTTTTTATTTCGACAGTTTGTTTTAAAAAGCTCAATATTTTGTGCCTCTGAAATATTTTTAGTTTTACAAAGGAGTTCTTGTTTTGTTAAAAAAAAGAACACAACGACTTTCTCTTAAGGTGTCTTTGGTTTTAACCTATAAGAGGGGATCATTGCAGGTACATCTCAGTTGGTAGTATAATAGTTTCATGTAGTAAGAACTAAGAAGCATTTGCAAAGGTATACTCCATGCATGCGAATTTTTCTACGGACGAATTCATGGGGAAATTTCACTTGGCATTTGGCTTTCCTTCTCATGGATATTCTATTTCGTCATGTGAGACTTGCTCATCATGTGAAATTTCCTTGTACTTCTTTTTTGAAAACCTTTAACAAATATTGCCAAAATACACTTTCCTCAATAAAAAATTTCAAACAGAAATTCACTCTTGTAAATAAAAAAAACATCTCATTTTTTTTTTCAAAAGAAATTAATTTACATGATATAGAAAGTTTTACTTCCTTTAAAAAAATAATCTGTACCATGTCCTTGGAAAATTAATTGGTTTGGAAAACGCTCCTCTAACTTACAAATAAAATGCTTTTCCTTTATTTTAAAACTGAGCCTTTTATTTTAAACTGTTTCGTGTTTTTATGTTTCTTTTTTTAAGAACTTTAACTTGTGTTAGCTTATATTCAAGATATCAATTGCACATTCAAGATGAAGATGAGAGTTAAAAAGCTGAGGAGAATGGGTTGGATGCGTCGGAGATTGTAGTGGCTCCAACTAGGCTAGAGATAGAAAAGAAATGTATTTGATGCAAAGCTTGAGAGGGAGCTTACTGTGAGGCAAGGAGTCTGTTGTCTTGCTGTAACTTGTCTTTGGCGGTGGTATTTAGTATTTACATTAATTACAACTACATGCACTTCTGCCCAGTATATAGTTTACTGGTACCATATCTTTACATTGTCTGTTTAAGAAATAAATAAATTTGAGAAATGCTTGAAGAAAAAAGCGACCCCTTTAAGGCGGTAGCACGGAGCTTGTCCTAAAAACGGTATATATTCCTGTATATATACTTTTTATCCCAGTTAGATTAATTAATTAGTATTTTATCAATTAGGAACAATTGTTAAATTGGGGTTATTATTTATTTAATTTAATTCAGTTCTTTCTTCTCTAATAAACTTTAGTCATTCTCTACCTGTTTAAGCAAATCATTAATAACTCTTGTCCTTTGATACTCTATAAAATTGTTCATAAGTGCACACAATACACCACTAGTCTGAAATAATGATTTTTTTTTTGTATACCAATAAAATAATGATTTGGAAAATGGTATTTTTTAAGTTAAAATTGTTCTAACTAATTTCATACGAACGATTCTAAATGATTTCATAACCATGATCCGCTGTTTTTTATTTCAAGAGTTGATTTCAAAAGGCATCTCTTTTATTTTGACAATTTGTTTTGAAAATCTCAATGTTTTGTGCTTTTGTTTTTCCAAAATAATGAAAAAAAAAAAAGTTTTACTTGTGTCTGAGGTACTTTTAGTTTTACAAAGGAGTTTTTGTTTTGTTATTTTCCAGGTTGGTAAAAAAAAACACATCTCTTTCTTTGAACGACATATGCCACCACTATTTTTTTTAAAAGGTGTCTTTGGCTGTAAGAGGGATCATTGCAGATTTGTAGGTACATCTCACTTGGTAGTAGAATACATGCAGTAAGAAACATTTGCTAATGTATTTTCCACGCTTGTGAATTTTTTTTATTGAAGAATTCATTGCGTGAGGGGCGTGGAGAAATTTCACTTGGCAATTGGATTTCGTACTTCATGGATGTTATTTTGTATCAAGTGATATACTTACTCGTCAAAATCCTCTCAGTCAGTCGTAAACACAAAACTTTCTCTTTAATCAATTTGCGCTTCTTGTTTGAAAGCTGTTCGCAAATGTCACCAAAACACATTTGACAGAGAACATAGGCTAACCAAAGAATTTCCTCAACCCAAAAGTTTCTTCTTTTCAAACAGAAATTCACAGCTTTTCTTTTGTTTAGTAAAATATTTCTTAAAAACTTGTTTCATCAATCATCTGTGTCTGTGTGACATTAGGTACAACATTTGGTCTTCCCCTCATAGAAGTATGTGTTAAGCGCGACATGTTGTACTGATCTTGTTACTGTCAGACGAAAAGGAATTTATGTTTAATATGTTCATTATGTCTTACTCTAAAATGAAATGTATGCCCGTAATAGGATTCTGATCATGCTTTAATTATAGTTGCAAGTTGCAACTGGAATCAGAAAGCCAGATGAATACCCACAAGTTTAAAAAACTTCAATAGGGCTTTTGGAGTAACTTAGTCTACTATTTAGCATTTGGTTAGTGATCCCAGCCCGATGAGTCCTTTCTTCCGTGACGAGTTTGTGCCATGCTTGAAATAGCCCTAACTAACATCATTATGTCTCACTTGTGTAGATTCTAATGTTCATTCAAACACATCCAAAATTTTCCTATCTTGTTGTTAGCGTTATGTTTAAAACTTAATATGGTGTTATTTGGGGTCCTTTTCAGATTTTATGTTGTTTAGTTCTTATGACACTCCTTATTGTTCTAATGACTTCTATGTTCCATATTTATCAGTTTACCCTGCAATGGAGGTATTATTATGCTATGTACTTTGGTTATGCAAAATATCAACTACTTGAGGTGTATGACAAGTGCAAAACTGCCAGTTCTGGAACTTACAGTTGGGTCTCCTTATTATCCAGTAATCAAACTTAATGTTTCTAATGTACTGCATCTACTAGGTTGTATAGATATCCACCTGTTCATTAAACAAAGCAGGTATTCCACTCTTATTCTCATTAGAGGAATTGTAAATGAGTTTACATAAGTGTACTCATCCTCTTACGAAGTAGTCTTTGGTCTTGACTTCGTTCTGGTCAACGAGTTCAAGGTATAAAGATTAAAGACGGATGTAAAACAGCACCACATCCTGTACAGGGCTGGGTACATCCTCTTACGGATGACCATATATCACAAGCTTATCCCAAGTTTACAACGGAGGTCGGCAGTTGAGCAACACATACATTTCTCATATTTGTATTAGAGTGGCGGAGTAGCAATAAACAAAGGTTTTATTTTTCCAACATCGGGTAATTGAATTTCAAGAGAAAAGAAACTATACAACTACACAAGTAGACATGCCACTCTAATACAAATATGAGAAGGAAGATGATAAATTATATCGAAGTTGGAGAAATTGAATACATTCGGAAAAAGCTAAAAAGATCGCAAGTTTCATTATCACTAGTTAGAGTTTAGTGGCCTGGGTGTATGGTGAAGGGGTAGAAGAGATTCCCTTTGATGTAGTTTTAGGGTCTGCCCAACACAAAATATGATTTTTAAGATAACGACAATTTTGTAATATATTTTTTTTGTTGGTTCTGTCCAACACAAAATGGATTGGATTGTGCCCGTAGGAGTACCTAAGGGTGGTCCACTATGGAATGGAATGGAATGGAATGGAAAGGAAATAATTTTAAGTGGTATGTGTTTGGTAAACTGGGGAAAGAAAAGTAAAAACTGGGGAAAGGAATAATCATGTTTGTTTGCAAAAGCTATGGAAAGGAATAATTGTATTGTTGGGTCATAGGTGTATTAGTATTAAGTCCTATCTATTTATTTCCTTTCCTTTCCTTTCTACAAAAATTTCAGGGGTTAGCTAAGGACACAAAACCTTTTCCATTTCAATAATTTTGTTTCCATATGGAAAAGCTCATTTCCTTTCCATTTGATAAACTATGGAAAAGGTAGACCACTCTTATTTTCCTTTCCTTTCCATAGTGTTTCCATCATAACAAACACACACTAAATATATATATATACCTGCTCACGGACCCACTTCACTTCTTTCCCTCGTACAGAAGGAGAGCCCGAGTGTGGAGTGCGAGACGTTTTCTCTTCTCAAATATTTTTGTTCGTCAATTTTAAATCAACAGGGTTAGGTTTAGGGTGACAAACTTTTTATTTTTGATCTTCCTTCAGTCTTATGGTTTCTGTATAATTTCAAAAGCATTTTTACTAAAACTTTACTGAGGCAAAAAAATTTCCTATTAAAATAAAATCAACAAAACCTTTTTTGTTCAAGAATATTTGATTTCAAAATTACGTATCTCCTATATTTAGAAACAGTTCCTTCTTTCTATTTTCAAAGTCACAGAATTTTAAAAACTCCACACTTATACTGTACGTGTTTAATCCATAGATTTGGACCTTTTCTATAATAGAGGATGAATCAGGGGCTTTTGGGCAGGTGAATATGGGGGTGAAAAGATAATGGTTTGGTAGGTTGGATTCTACTAAAACCCACCTATAAAAGGAGATGCAAACTTTTGGTGGTTTTTAGTACTGCACTAGATTTTGAACCACCACCCGGATCTATTTTTGTGTGTTGAAAAGGCTTTACAAAATGTCTCACACAAATTTTCGAATCAGAATATATTTTTATTGAAAATAAACTGAAATACGTTAATGAGCAGCGATTATGGTGTAAAAGTACTTAGAAACTAAGATATCAAATTTATATAGCCTCTTCACTTTGTGGTTTATGATATTAATCTATAATTTTCAAATAGAATTATCTTAAACTCGATCTAGCTTGTATAATAGTTTTTTTAGATTTATGATGATTTAGTTGCAAATTTTCGAATCAGAATATATTTTTATTGAAAATAAACAGAAATACGTTAATGAGTAGCAATTATGGTGCATAAGTACTTGGAAACTAAGGAATCAAATTGAGATAGTCTATTCACTTTGTGGTTTAGGATATTAATCTGTAATTTTCAAATAGAATTATCTTAAACTCGATCTAGTTTGTATAATAGTTTTCTTATATTTATGGTGATTTACCGGCAAATTTTCAAATCAGAATATATTTTTATTGAAAATAAACCAAAATACGTTAATGAGCAGCGATTATAGTGTATAAGTACTTGAAAACTAAGGGGTCAAATTGAGATAGCTTCTTCACTTTGTGGTTTATGATATTAATCCGTAATTTTCAAATGGAATTATCTTAAACTCGATCTAGTTTGTATAATAGTTTTATTAGATTTATGGTAATTTAGCGGTAAATCATCACCGTTCGGCTTACGTACTAATGTGTACAAATCACTAAAATAGATTGATTGTTTCCATATCCTCAAAGAATACACTACTCCCACTTGAAAAGATTTATCACATGAGCATTATCCTACTTGGGTGTCGTTATATTAAATTATTCTAAAAAATATTAGCAACTATGCATAGCTATGAGATATGAAAATTATATTAATTACTTATTTAAATTTCTTGCACCACTCTCTATAAAAAGGAAGCATCAAACCTTGATAAAACTCATCTACTTCTTTTTATTGTTAGGCTTAACAATAAAAATTTGATTGAAGTTTTGTGAGAATGCCCAATATGGCGAAGATAATATTAAAGCTACTTGAATAGCAAGACATTCCCAATCACAATAAATGAATTATGACTAACATTACTTAAAATACAAAACTATATTTGTCGAGACATTTATTCCCTCTACATATAATACAAATATATTTTAGGGTTATTAGTTCAATGCATTTACTCCTACTTGAAAAGATTTATCACATGAACGTGTCCTACGAATGGGTGTCGTTATATTAAATTATTCTAACAAATATTAGCAACTATGCATAGCTATGAGATATGAAAATTATATTAATTACTCATTTAAATTTCTTGCACCACTCTCTATAAAAAGGAAGCATCAAACCTTGATAAAACGTAACTCATCGACTTCTTTTTATTGTTAGATTTAACAATAAAAATTTGATTGAAGTTTTGTGAGAATGCCCAATGTGGCAAAGATAATATTAAAGCTACTTGAATAGCAAGACATTCCCAATCACAATAAATGAATTATGACTAACACTACTTAAAATACAAAACTATATTTGTCGAGACATTTATTCCTTCTTAGTTCAATGCATTTATATCAAGTTTCTGGTTTTCCTTTAATTATTTTTTGAGGTTAGTTTAATGTAGTATGTTACATCCAGTTTCCAATTTCTCATTAATTATTCTTTGAGGTTAGTTCAATGCAGTTGCATCAAGTTTCTGATTTTCTGTTAATTATTATTTGAGGTTAGTTTAGTGCAATTGCATCCACTTTATGATTTCTCGTTAGTTATTCATTAAGGTTAATTTTATATAGTTGCATCCGACCAATTTTCAATGTTTCGTTAATTAGTATTTGAGATTAGTTCATTGTATTTGTATCCAGGTTCCAATCTCCCATTAATTACTCTTTGAGGTTAGGTCAATACATCTGCATCCAATTTCTAATTTCCCGCTAATTGTTTTTCTAGGTTAGTTCGATAGTTTACAATTTCTATACAGTTTGCATTCATGTAAGAGTCTGTTTTTACAAACTCATTTTCGTTTTAGGTTCCTAATTACTTGTAATTACTCATGTGAGAAGGCTAAAAAGCTTAATTTATTTATGCTTTGAGATCAGTACTGCATATCCGACTTCTAATTTCCAGTTAACTATTTTTTTTAGGTTATTTCAATACATTTGCATCCAATTTATGATTTCCGTTAGTTAATATCGATTTTAGTTTAATGCGATTGCATCCAGTTTTTGTCTTTCATTAATTATTCTTTGAGGTTAGTTCAATGCAGTTTATCTAACTTCCGATTTTATGTTAATTGTTCTTTGAGGTTAGTTCAATGCATTTGCATCAAGTTTTCGATTTCTCATTAATTATTTTTTTTTAGGTTAGTTCAATACTTACATCAAATTTATAATTTCCGTTAATTATTCATTTAGGTTAGTTCTGGTTTCATCTATTTTTCAATGTTTATTAATTAGTCTTTGAAAGCATTTGGATCCAGTTTCCGATTTCCCGTGAATAACTCTTTAAAGTTAGTTCAATACACATGCATCTAGTTTTTGATTATTTATGTTTTGAGGTTAGTTCGATGCAATTATATCCGGTTTCTGATTTTCCATTAATTATTCTTTGAGATTATTTCAATGCATTTGCATTTAGTTTCCGATTTCCCACCAATTATTCTATAAGGTTAGTTTAATGCAGTTGCATTCGGTTTTTGATTTTATGTTAATTATTTTTTGAGTTTAGTTCAATGCATTTGCATCCAGTTTTCGGTTTCCCATTAATTATTATCTGAGGTTTGTTTGATGTATTTGCATACCGTTTCTGATTTCCCGTTAGATATTTTTCAAGGATTTGCATCCAATTTCTAATTTCCCGTTAGTTATTATCTGGCGTTAGTTTAATGCAATGCGCATCCAGTTTCAATTTTTAGTTAATTACTTTTTAGTTTAGTTTATTGCATTTGCATAAAGTTTCCAATTTCTCGTTAATTACTCTTTGAGCTCAGTTATGTATTTGAATCCAGTTTTCGATTTTCTTTTAATTATCCAATGTGGTGTGTAATACTAACTTCTAATGATCCATCTATAGTGTCCTTGCAAATATGACATAAAAAGTAAATTATGCTTGATTTACACTATGTGGGATCATCGAAGATTATCCAGTTTCCGATTTCCCATTAATTATTCTTTAAATTATGCATGACTCACTATGTGAAATCTTCAAATATTATCTACGAACGGGTGATGTTATATTAATTATTCTAAAAAATATTTGCAAATATGTAGAACTATTATATACTAATATTATATTGATCACTCAACCAAATTTCTTATAACATGAAAATCTCACTTTCTATTAAAAAAAAGAACTCACTTTTGATAAAACATTTCAATTTCATTTTGTTGTTTAATAAAAGAAATTTGATTGAAGTTTTGTGAGATTGCCTAATAAGGTGAAGTTCATATATATTGAAGCTACTTGAATAGCAAGGAGTTCCCAATTACACGGAAAGAGATAAGATAAACACCATTTTAAATGCAAAATTATACTTATCGAGACATTCCTACAACATATAACCCAACTATATTTTGAGATTAGTTCAATGCATTTGCATCCAAAATGATTTTCCGTTATATTTTTTTTGAGGGTTAGTTCAATAAAGTTGCATCAGATTTCCAGTTCCTGTTATTTATTTTTTGAGATCAATTTAATGCAGTTGCATTCAATTTATGATTTCTCGTTAATTATTCTTTTCGGTTAGTTCAATACATTTGCATCCAATTTCCAATTTTCTGTTAATTGTTCTTTGAGGTCAATTCAATGCATTTGCATCAAGTTTCTGATTTCCCGTTAATTATTCTGTGAGATTAGTTTAATGTATTTGCATTCAGTTTTCGATTTCTCATTTATTATTTGATAAAGTTGCATTTGCATCTATTTTCCAATTTCCCGTTAATTATTGTTTGAGGCTAGTTCAATGAATTTGCATCCAGTTTCTGATTTCCTGTTAATTATTTCTTGAGGTTAGTCCAATACATTTGCATCTAGTTTATTTTTTGAGATTAGTTCAAACAGACCATCCGGTTTTCGATTTTCCATTAATTATTTTTTAAGATTAGTTCCATGCATTTGCATCATATTTTCAATTTATAATTAATTTTTCTTTGAGATTAGTTCAATGCAGTTGTATCCAGTTTCCGATTTTCCGTTAATTTAATCTTTGAGGGTTAGTTCAATGTATTTGCATCCAGTTTCTGATTTTCCGACAATTTTTTTTTTTTTTTTGTGTTAGTTTGATGTATTTGCATCCAAGTTTTGAGTTTCGTCAAAATTATTCTTGGAGGTTAGTTTAATGCAGTTGTATCCATATTCCAATTTTCTATTAATTACTTTTTAAGATTAATTTAATGCTTGCATTTGCATCCAGTTTTGATTTTCCGTAAATATTATTTGAAGTTAGTTCGATTTTGCATCCATTTTTTCCCCAAATTGTTTTTGACGTTAGTTTCATTCAAAAATTTTATATTTTTTTAAATATTTGTCATTATTGTTTTGCCATTATTATTTTTTTTCATTTTCTATTATATATTTTGTGATGTTATTTTTTGTATAATTGTTTTTAACTATGTTTTGAAAATTAAGGATATATTCAAATAAGTTTTATCATAGATATTTTGAAATTGTATGATTTGTAATAGAGAATTAGTTTATACAAATCACCTATTTTTTCTTTTTGATCAAATATATAAGAATTGGAACACTAAAATTGTTTGATTCGTAATAGAAAATTACCTTTTACAAATCACCTATTTTTTAGCAATTTTTTTTTATTTGATCAAATATATAAGAATTGAAAATACACTCAAACTCTCCAAATATAAGAATTAGAAATACACTTCAAACTCTCCAAAGAGGTTCCATATACGTGGGATTGTAGGCTATTAGAAAAGACTATCTTTCATATTATAGTACCACATAAGTGAGAGAAAAAATTAACTCTTATATTAGAGTGCCACATAGGAGAGAGAAAATCCTCTATAAGAGGTCTCTGCTTTAGTATATAGATAGTAGATAGGTTTTGCCTCTCGTTGCATCGTAATTTGGTTGGATTTGGGTGGGTGGACTTGCCTACCAAGTCCCTGATTTAACATCCTCCTTTTTTCAAACTTTTACAGTAAAAGGTCAATGTTTTCTGCATCTACTTTTGGAAAAAAAAACTGTTTACTTTTGTTTGCAAAGTGTTTTTACGTCTACATCAAAAAATCATGTTTTGTTTTTTTAAAAATCACATCTCTTATTTAGAAAAAAACTTGAGAAGGAGGACAGTTCTACCCCAGTTCCATCCTCCGGCTCCCACCAATACAAACAAGGAAAAGCACCACCAACATCATAATCCATTTATAATTTATCCTTTTTCAGTTCTCTTGTCTCTCTCTCCTCATCTCACAGTCACACTCATAGACTCATCTTCTTGACAACACTACATTTGATAAAAAATGATAGTCAAGAAGAACCAATGTCCATTCAATCAAAGCAGTTACTCATTCTTCTGCATCTTGTTATTTGTTAATTGATACAAAGATGCAAAATTAGATTGAAAGAAAGTTACCCAATCTCAAACTCAAAAGTTCCATCATCAATCCAAACTTTCAAAAAGAATGAAAAACAGGCCCATGTAAAATGTTTAATTCTTGTTTTATATGAAAGTTTCAAAAATAAAAGAGAATAATGGATTGAAAGCAAAAAAAAAAATGTTCTATAAATAACAAGGCTAGGCATAACCAATTGTGTTCCTAATTTGTTGATTCCATTACCGTCCGTTTCCACTAACTCCATCTTCTAGAAAGAAACTTTGATATGAAGATGATGTAATTGAATATGGTTGTGTTCTTATTTCCTGTAGCTTCCTACGTTTACGTCTGATTTTTCTGTTTTGTTGACCAATATTAAATCATTTTAAGTTCAACCGGCTATACAATTGTCCAGTTAATATTTTTTGGGTTTAAGTGGGGTAGAACGGTCCTACCCCTTATGGGGGCAGGACGTTAGCAATCCTCAAAAAACTTATGTCTCCTTCATTTCCAAAGTTCTAGCTTAAATTTACTTACCAAAAGTATCTTTGTTAGATAGTACTCCTATATAGCCAAAGTTGTTTTGGAGAGAGAATTTACTTACCAAAAGTATATTTGTTAGATAGTAGTTCTTAGTTTTACTTTTAAAAAAAAAAAAAAAAAAAAAAAAAATGCGTGAAAAATTTCATCAGTTTATTAAAAAAAAAAACACACATTTCCCTAGTATTGAAAGTTTTACTTGGACAAAAATAATGGATGTTTTGTACTGTTGTTCAAAAAACATTTTCTGTTCGTTTCGAATATCTACTTTCACGGTGATTAGCCGAAGTATGCCTTGGAGCTGTATACTGGGTCGACTTTGGATTCACAAGATCTTTTCCTCTGAAGTTGACTCTAGCTATGGTGATTGCGTTGAGAATGTTTCATGCTCATCGGACAGAGATTCACACGCTGAAGGTGACAGTTCTAGAGTTCACATAATTCGGAGACCGAACTTTGAGAAGTCAGGTATTATTGCGGCTGAAGTTGCTTAGTCTGCTCATGTAGGACTGAATCTGAAGCTAAATGGATGACACAGTGAAATATGGATGATCCATACTGTGTAAAACCAAGTTCTCCCAAAATAGATCACGTAGTACTTATGGCCAGAGAGAGTAATCACAGGAGAAAAGCCCCAAACATCCGTATGAAAAACACATCAAACATACAAGGAGATCTAGAAATGCGAGGAATATAAGAATTACGCACATGTTTAGCCAAAGAACAAATATCACAATGAAAAAGAGTATGTTTGCATGCTTTTATTAATTCAGGAAATAAAGTACATAGATACTTGAAGTTGACATGGCCCAACCGGGCATGCCAACTTTTCAAAGACTCAGCAGAAAACAAATAACGGCCTAACATAGGCAACACACTAGCATGCAAACTCGATACTGGTGGAACAGGTACTGGGACAAGAGGGGGATCTCCAAAGTAGTATAGTCCCGCATGCTCATAGCTAAGGCTGTCAATGGGTTTCGATAACCCGATAACCGATCCGAACCAAACCGATAAAAAACAGTTTGGGTTTTGATAATTTAGTTTTCCCTCTACCGACCCGAAACCGAACCGAACCGATAAGATATTGGTTTGGTTTTGGGTTTGCCCTCCACCTAACTGATATGAACCCGAACAGATAAGATAGCATTTTAGTAATATTTAATTTAAGATTTAATTGATTTTATAGTTTTCGGTTTGGGTCGGTTTGGGTTCGGTTTGTAATATATCTTATCGGTTTGGTTCGGTTTCAGATTAGATGTAATATTATCAGTTCGGTTCGGTTTCGGGTTCCCAATTTTCTTATCGGTTCGGGTTTGGATTTTCCAAAACCCGACCCAAACTGATCCATTGACAGCCCTACTCATAGCCCCAGCCAAAAATCTACCTCGTACTCAGGTTCTGAAGATAACAAGAATGGGGTAAGAAAACAACAGAACAGTGATAATCTTTAGCAAGATGACTAACAGAAAACATGCTAAGTACAAAGTGAGGAACATGTAAGACTGACTCTAAAGAGATAGCAGGGGATAACTGAATAGTACCCTTACGGGTAATAGTGGTGTATGAGTCATCCACAAGGCGAACGTGATGTGAAAAAGGTGTACTATCAGACAATAATCTAGACTCATCAATCATATAATCATTTGCCCTGGAATCAAGGACCCAACCAGATGGAGACGAGGAACGAACATGGAATGCAGTAGGTGTACCTGTGGCAGCACTCATGGCAGGAGTACTAGATGTCCCCTCATGTAGAGACATATATAGCATGCATAAGCTGATCAATCTGTCTTTGGGTAAAAGCCCCAGAATCCTCAGAAACTCTCCCTAAATGATGACTATCAGAAATATCAGCAATAGCTGCAATATGAGGCTTGCTGCCTCCTAAGCCCCTCGACCCTCTTGGGACGAAACTCTGGATGCAACTGATAGCAACTATCAATAAGGTAGCCACTGCTCTTGCAATGATCACAAAAGCGTCCACAAGTGTTCCCGAATGGAACAGTAGAACGAAAGCCAACAGAAGACCCCTGAGGTCGAGTAGTAGCAACTTAACAAACGCCATCTAATCAGCAGAAGACGGTGCATAAGAAACTAATGGAGAAGAAGTAATCCGAACACGGCGCTCATGTTTCTCAATAACGGCATACGCCTCACCAAGAGATGGAAGAGGTGCAGTATTGAGAACTTGAGTGCGAATGGCTTCAAAATCAGAGTGAAGACCAATAAGGAACTGGTGAACTCTTTATTTCTCCTCACGCTTCTGAAGAGCGGCCATAATAGTCGGTGTCATACCAGTAATACTAGATAGCGAAGTGTTAGCAGAAAGCTCCTCCCAGTGCTTCTTCAAGTACCCAAAGTAAGCTAAGACAGAAAGAGCCCCCTATGTAGCTTGACCCAACTCACGGTAGAGCTCATAAATTCGAACCTCATTGTTCGTAGTAGCATATATTTCGGAGAGAGTAGCCCACAAACCATCAACAGTCTCATAAAGGGTAAACATCTCATAGACATCAGGCTCCATAGAGTTGAACAACCAACTTAGAATCATACAATTGTTCATGGACCAACTATTGTAGGTAAGGTCTGTATTAGTTGGACAAATCATCTTGTTGGGAACAAGCCAATCCATCTTCCCTTTGGCCCCCAAAAATAATCGAACAAAGCGAGCCCAAGAGTGGAAATTCTGCCCATTAAGAAGAGCGGTAGTAATTTTCTTCGAAGAAGAGAAATTATTCAACAAGGAGACATCGTCCGTACCTTTAGAGTCTTTATCAGTTATGATAAGGGATACAGTGCAAAGGATAGTACCTTGATGTGAGAAAAAAATTGAGAATCGCCGGAAACCTACCGGAAAAATGTTATAAATGCCGAAAACCCACCGGAAAACAGCACCCGACACTTAGATGAGCAGCTCAATGGCACAAGTCAGGCGCAACATGCGTCACTGCCCGAGCCATGAAGAAGGAAGGGGTGGTGGCGGCTAGGGTGGTGGCTAGGGTTTGATCTCCTTACTTTTCTCTTCCTATTTTTTCTGATACCATGTAAAAAGAGAGACAATAAAAGTTAGGTCTCAAAGCGAGACCCATCCTCTATTTATAATAACAGAGTTACAATATACATAGGTTGGGCCCAAGTATAGAAATGAGATAAGGAGATTTCCTTGGGACTACGTGCAATCTCAATGCCAAAAAAGTAACGTAGAGGACCCAAGTTTTTAACCTCAAAAGACTTCCCAAGGGATTCCTTAATTTGTACAATGCCTGATGCATCGTCTCTCTGTAATAATAATGCCGTCCATATATACAAGCAGATAAGTGAGGCCCACAGAGTTCCGCCGAACAAACAATGTATGGTCTGAGTGGCACCTGGTAAATCCATACTGTAGCACAACCTCGTTGAATCTACTTAACCAGGCTCGTGGTGACTGCTTAAGCCCATATAAAGACTTACTGAGTTGACAAAATTTCCCAGCATACTCCCCCCCTCACCACGAAAGCCTGGTGGGGGATCCATGTAAATTGTCTTGGCTAGATCTCCGTGAAGGAAGACATTTTTCACATCCAACTAATGAAGAGGCCAATCATAAGAGGCAGCCAGGGAAATAAGAAGTCGGACATATTTTAATTTGGCTACTCGGAGCAAAGGTCGCACCAAAGTCACGTCCAGGTACCTGTGTAAATCCCTTAGCAACCAAACGGGTCTTATATCGTTCAACTGTACCATCTGCTAAGTACTTCATTGTAAAAACACATTTGCATCCAACAGGGCGAGTCTTGGGAGGTAAAGCAACCATTTCCCAAGTCTGATTATGCTCAAGGGCTATCATCTCAGCCTGCATAGCGGCTACCCAATGTGGACTTGACAGAGCCTCAGAAACTGACCGCGGTATCCGAATGGAGGAAACCGAAGTCAGATATGTCTAATAGGAAGCAAATACACCCTGATAAGAGACAAACTGCTCAATAGGATGGTTATTGGGAAAACCGTATTTGTCTGGGGGATGCTTGGTCCTAGAAGGAAATCGAAGGGGCTCAACAACAAGAGCAATCATAGGAGAATCAATAGTAGGAGCAATCATAGTAGGTAGATCACTAGAAGGTGAAGGAATGTTACCTGAGGCAGTGGGTAGAGCATGAGTAGGAGTGTGATGGGTATACAACTGTAATGGTTTAGTAGGAGGGACCACCAGAGGAGTATCAAAGACAGGAACAGGATAAACAGCGGAAGACGCCTCCTCTGGGGAAGACAAAGGTTCCTACACAAATGTATAAGGACAAAAATATGCACTATGCTCAACAAATGTGACATCCAAGGTATGATAGAGGCTACGACTAAGTGGATGATAACAACGATACCCCTTGGACATAGGGGAATACCCTAGAAAGACACACCGAATGGATTTATCATCCAATTTGGTCCGCGTAGGACTCTTATCATAGACATAGCAAACACAACCAAACACTCGAGGAATAATGGGAAACAGAACACGACTGGGGTATACAACCTGAAGAGGGGCCTTACCATTAAGAACTCTACTAGGTGTACAGTTTTGAAGGTAGGCAACGGTAAGAACTGTATAGTGCCAGTAGGACTGAGGAACATGCATACCTTGCAACAAACACCGAACTACATCCATAAGACTCCAATTTTTTCATTTAGCAACACCATTTTGCTCAGGTGTATAAGGATAGGTCAGTTGCTAAAGGATACCCTGTTGGTTAAGACGGGTGACAAATTCGTTGGAAACACACTCCTTCGCATTATCAGACTGAAGTCCGCAAACCACGATATTGAACTGAGTTTTAATGAGCTGGAGAAACTGAGTTTCTCAATAACGATATACGCCTCACCAAGAGATGGAAGAGGTGCAGTATTGAGAACTTGAGTGCGAATGGCTTCAAAATTAGAGTGAAGACCAATAAGGAACTGATAAACTCTCTGCTTTTCCTCATGCTTCTGAAGAGCGGCCATAATAGTCGGTGTCATACTAGTAATACTAGATAGGGGAAGTGTAAGCAGAAAGCTCCTCCCAGCGTTTCTTCAAGTACCCAAAGTAAGCTAAGATAGAAAGAGCCCCCTGTGTAGCCTGACCCAACTCACGGTAGAGCTCATAAATTCGAACCTCATTGTCCGTAGTATCATACATTTCGGAGAAAGTAGCCCACAAACCATCAATAGTCTCATAAAAGGTAAACATCTCATAGACATCAGGCTCCATAGAGTTGAACAACCAACTTAGAATCATACAATTGGTCATGGACCAACTATTATAGGTAGGGTCTGTATTAGTTGGACAAATTATCTTGTTGGGAACAAGCCAATCCATCTTCCCTTTGGCCCCCAAAAATAATCGAACAGAGCGAGACCAAGAGTGGAAATTCCGTCCATTAAGAAGAGCGGTAGTATTACCAAGACATTCTCCACGCTTTTGAATTTTTCCAAAAAAAAGTTCATTGCCCGAGGGGTGTGGAGAAATTCCACTTGGAAATCAAAGTACTACGTCAAGGAAGTTCTTTTGTCTCAAATGTGTGTTTTAAAAAAAGTAATCTTCAAACATTTTTGGTTCCTACTGCCAAGGTTTTCTCTACACTTATGAATTTTTCTAAGGAAGAGTTCCTCGCGTGAGGGGCGCAGAGAAATTTCGCTTGGCAATCAAAGGTATTACTAGTTACTACATCAAGTAACTTCTTTGTCTCAAATGTGTATTTTTGAAAATTATTCCACTCCAAAATTCTCAAACTTTTTTGGTTCCTACATACTTTCTAAAGTTGTTTGTTTTTACCAAGACATTCTCCATGCTTGTGAATTTTTCCAAAAAAGAGTTCATTGTCCGAGGGGTGTGTAGAAATTCCACTTGGAAATCAAAGTACAACCTCAAGGAAGTTCTTTTGTCTCAAATGTGTGTTTTTAAAAAAAATTAACCTTCAAACATTTTTGGTTCCTACTGCCAAGGTATTCTCTACGCTTGTGAATTTTTCTAAGGAATAGTTCATCGCATCGCGTGAGGGTGCAGAGAAATTTCTCTTGGCAATTAAAGGTATTACTAGTTGCTACATGAAGGAACTTCTTTTTGTCTCAAATGTGTTTTTTTTTTATAATATTACTCCACTCCAAAATTCTCAAACTTTTTTAGTTCCTACTTCCTAAAGTTGTTTGTTTACCAAGATATTCTCTACGCTTGTGAATTTTTCCAAAAAAGAGTTCATTGCCCGAGGGGTGGAGAAATTCCACTTGGAAATCAAAGTACTATGTCAAGAAAGTTTTTTTGTCTCAAATGTGACTTTAAAATTTACTCTACTCCAAATTTCTCAAACTTTTTTGGTTTCTACTTTCGAAAGTTGCTTGCTAAAGTACGCATTCTCTACGCTTGTGAATTTTTCTAAGGAAGAGTCCATCGCGTGAGGGGTGTGGAGAAATTTCACTTGACAATCAACGTTGTTACTATGATGTTACTATGTTAAGGAAAGCTTTTTTGTCTAAAATGTCACTTACTATATAAAATTCAGTCTACCAAAATTTTTTAACCGTTTTCGGTTTCTACTTCCTAAAGTTGTTGCCAAAGTATTCTCTACGCTTGTGAATTTTTCTAGAGAAGAGTTCACTGTATGAGGGGCGTAGCGAAATTTAACTCCACAGTCAAAGTACTATGTTCAAGGACGTTATTTTGTTTCAAATGCGACTTTTTAAAATTTACTTTACTCCAAAATTTTCAAACTTTTTTGGTTTCTATACTTCCTAAAGTTGTTTGCCAAGATATTCTCCACATTTGTGAACTTTTCTTTCAATTTTTCTATGGAAAAGTTCATTGCGTGAGGGGCATGGAGAAATTTCATTTGACAATCAACGTTGTTACTACGTCTTGGAAGTGTTTTTTCTCAAGTATTATTTACTCTTTAAAACTCACTTTACACCAAAATTTTCAACTTTGTCATGGAAATTCTTTTTTCTCAAATATGACTTATTCTAAACTCACTATACACCAAATTTCTCTACTTTTTTGGTTCCTACTTCGATTGTATCCGCAACTGTTGTCTCCCATACTCTTAAATTGTTTAGTGAGTACGCAATACACAACATGAACCAATGGTTTGGGGAAACGGTTTTTTTGTTCTAAAATTATATTATATGATTTCGAAACGACAACATTGTTTTTCATTTCTTCCATTTGTTGCAAAATACTTATTTTTTCTCTCTTTCCAAAAAGAAATCTCTCTTTAGTATGTGTATATAATCCTGTCCTTTTTAAGGGCAGTTTTCTAGCTTTACCCCCCATAACTTAGGCCAATTAGCTTTACCCCTTACCCCCCCAGTGCTTTCATCTAGAGGTTGACCCCCCCAAGATCACACTACATCCAAGTCAACTGTTATCTTTTTGGTCAATGCATGTAAAAAGACTTCATTGCCCTTTGTCCTTTTAATAATTTTATAGCTTTTACCCCCGAACTTAGGCTAATTAGCTTTATCCTCCCAGTTCTTTCATCTAAAGATTTACTCCCCATAACTTAGGTCAATTAGCTTTACCTCCCTAGTTCTTTCATTTAGAGGTTTACCCCCCCAAGACCACAACACATCCAAGTCAGGTGAGTTTGACCGTAGTGTTTTTGGTCAATACAAATGAAAAGACTCTAATGCCCTTTTTTAGGTATAATTACATAAATACCCTATGACTTTAGCAAATATAAAATTCAAATTCAAATCATCTAAGACACATGTCATGATCTTGTGAACTCTATCCGACAGTCATACACCACTCTAAGGGTGTGGATGTCATTTGATAAGGATTGGTATATAACAAAATATATAAAATATATAAAATATATAATTTATTTTTTTATTTTTTATTGTATAAAATATTATATAAAATCATAAACTAATAATATAAAATTGTAATAGCAAAATAATAATAATAAATGATAAATATATATATTTATACTAGTTTTTATAGTAGTAAAATGAATTATTCAAAGCAAATAAAATTTTAATTAATTTTAATTTTCGGATCGGATATTATCCGATATCCGATTCGGATATCCAAAATCGGATTCGGATATGGGTTCGGATATCGGTATAAATTTTCGGATTTGGATTCGGATACAACCATATCCAAATCCGAACCTATCCGTTTGCACTCCTAGATGGTAGTGATGGTGTATAGCCGTCGGATATAGTTCACAAGATCATGACATGTGTCATAGATGATTTGAATTTGAATTTTGTATTTGCCAAAGTCACAGTGTATTTATGTAATTATACCTAAAAAAGGGCATTAGAGTCTTTTCATTTGTATTGACCAAAAATTCTACGGTCAAACTCAGTTGACTTGGATGTGTTGTGGTCTTGGGGTAAACCTCTAAATGAAAGAACTAGGGGGTAAAGCTAATTGACCTAAGTTCTGGGGGGTAAACCTCTAGATGAAAGAACTGGGGGATAAAGCTAATTAGCCTAGTTCTGGGGTAAAGCTAGAAAACTATTAAAAGGACAAAGGGCAATGAAGTCTTTTTACATGTATTGACCAAAAAGATAACAGTTGACTTGGATGTGGTGTGATCTTGGGGGGGTAAACCTCTAGACGAAAGAATTGGGGAAGGGTGTAAAGCTAATTGGCTTAAGTTCTGAGGGGGTAAAGCTAGAAAACTATTTTAAGGGGTACAACCATCCTACCCAAATAAAAGACAACAATGAGTGCTTAGTTCCTGGTAAAACAAATACAAGACAACAATGAGTGCTTACTTCCTTGTAAAATTTTAAAAGATTTAAAACTGATTTAACTCATTCAACTTGTCACGCCCCGAGACCCAACACACATCCCGAGGACGTGGAATGAATCTCGAGGCCGACACCTATCCCGATTCTACCGAAATTTCGGCAGAGTTTCCTTTGTTTGATCGACGTTCGTAAACCCTAAAAACCTGTCATAACCTGTCATAACCCTGAACACTTCATAATACCCTTCCAACAACCATATATATACAAAATCTCCACCCTATACACCACTGTGATACCCATATACATATCCAAAAGGTTTAAGATTAACTACACTCCAATACATCAAATAAATACATCAAAATGAGCTAGCTCTCAATATATACAGCAAAAGAAGGAACTAGACTATCTCTATACAACCAAAAGTATGAACTTGACTCTGTCCTCGTCAAGCATAAGGAAATCCTCCCAAATCCCCATAACCCTCATCACTAGGGTTAGGAAAAGCCTCCTCTGCAACTGGTTCGTCTGAAATGTTAAGTAGGATGAGCAAACAACTATGCCCAGTAGAAACATACATAACCAATACTAGACTACTTATACAAAACCTTTAAAACATGCAGGGTTTCTATAATAGGATTCAAATATCGTGACTATACAATAAATCACTAGCTAGCATAAATCATATCGGCATGCTTCTTTAATATTCAAAATAGAAGTTTTCACACCATCATACAACTATTGTGGCGGCGTGATCCTATTAGAATGGTGAGGGGTACGACGGTACTCGACCCGGCCCACAGTGCAATCTCGGTTCAAGACTTCCCGGTGTGAACCATGCACCGTTGTTTTCCTAATTTTACCGGGGGGAGCTGAAATGCCGTTGTTGTGTTCGTTACACACAAAAATCCCCAAAGCTTTTAGGGCTCGGGGTGGGCCTGTGACCACGACCCCATACGGGCCGTCACCTAACTTACGGTGGTCAACCGCTCGACGATCGCAGACCGCTTTCGGGATCCCGACACACATCCGTGAGTGGACTAAACTCTCACTCCTCGGCGTCTAAACCCTCATCGAGGTAGCATGTAACCCCACTCAAGCTAATCACCATACAAATATGACACGTCTAAGCATGGTTATCTAGAAAAGTAGAAAAGGAATTCCCGGACTACATCCAGTGATGCATCCCTTTAAAGGTGGCCCACCACCTCGAAAGGTATACACCACAGTTGGAATCCTAGAGCGAACTGCCGTCTCCGGAATTGCGACAACAGTTCCTTCTTTATAGGAATTCACAGTTCCTTTTCTACATCCCCTCGTGATAAACATAGTAATATCTATATATATATACTCGTATTACCGTTTGTTTTCAAACACTCTAGTTACATATCTAGTTTTTCTTTTAAAACTGTTGATTATATAGGTGTGAGTTCATGGATTTCCCGAAATCGAGTAGAACAACCTATGACTCCCAAACGGGCCAGTCATAGTAAATAACAACCGATGATTCCCAAACGGCGAATCATCGTAAATAACACAACCATCCCGGGACAATCCAGAACCTCCCACCTAGTTACAAACACCCGGGTAATCCTCACCCGCATACAAAATCCATCTCTCTGTCTCCTTACTGAGACACGAGACGCGAACCCTTCCCAAAACCAGTTTTTCTCTTTTAACCAAGAAAACAAATCCCCGTCACCCCGATTTTACCAAAACCCTTTTCACACGAAAGCTATCTATATATATAATTTATAGCGAAGAAATACAGTGCAAAACATGAATATCATATATACATGCATGGTTGATACACAAACTATCTATTTCCAATTTAACAATTCAAATCATGCATGAAAATAAACATGCTATATATTGGTATGTAGGTTCCTACCTTAGCAAGCTCCGTTCTCCTCAATCCCACTTAACCGAATCAAGCTCGCTTAACTGAATCAACTCGAATTCCCTCCTATAACAACATATACATATACGTCGGTTGTTAGAATTGATCGAACAACGAGAAATCATTATCTAGCGTAAGCCGAGAAGAAATTCTCGACGTTAAGAATTGGGTTTCGGATAATTTTTCATCTAACTACCGTTAACCGAAGCTACGTGCCATTTAAACCATCAAGTTACTCGGCGATCTCTACGGCTATTTCGGCCATGGCAGGCCCTCATATCTACGCCAATCCTATCCCATCCCAATTCCAATTCCAAATTTTAACTACAACCCATTCTACACCTCTCAATTAACATTAATTCTATTAATAAAATCGGTGGGTGTTCTTATCCCTCGATCACTACTCAATCAACTCTTATACAGTTATAAATCGACATAAATTCATTGAAATTGTAATGAATAACCAAATTCTTACCAAGTCAGCAATAAAAATTGTTCCTAGCTCGCTGCTCCACCAAAATCGCAGCTCTCCTTCTCCAAACCGAGCTACTGCCGATATTAAACCCATCCCATTTCAGTGATACTTCCTCAATACAACCAACTACATAAAAATCGAGTTCAAATGATTTACTTTAAGCGAAATTCACTAACCTTTCATCAAACACGACGCGACTCCAAGGATTTTCGGTGATTTCGTTAAGCCATTCCTCTCCAAATAGCTCTTTGTCGAATTATACATTTATTCAATATCTCTCATCAAATACAACCTCAAGCTATTGAATTCGGGTCTAAATAATTATTTGAAACGAAAATAAAACTCACCTTCCGCGGTGTTACGGCAAAATCCGAATTTTTGTGAGTCTCCACACCTGAATTCACTGTTGTTAGTGAGTGGTTGTTCGAATTCGTGGGTTTGAATTGATTGGGAGAGGAATTCACTCACTGTCGCCGCGATTCTACTTCGGTTTCGCTTGGTTACGCTCGAATTTCCAGTAGATTACTTTAATGTAGTGTTTCTAGGTTGGAAGTGTGAAGAATTGAAGTAAAATCGATGGGAATTGAGAGAATTTTGATTTCTCTCTCCTAGGTTTTAGAAAGGGCGAAAATTGGGGAAGAAGAAGTGGGTTTCGCGATTTTCAGTTTGGCCGATTTTTGATTTTTTCAATTTCAGCGATTTAAATTAGGTTCTATTTCGCGATTTTCGTTTTTCTCTAGTTGGGCCGATATATTTAGGCCCAAGCCTAATATATTACAATTAGACTTAAGGTCCTCACACTCCTAACCGCCAACTCGTTTGACGTCGCGTCGTAATTATTTTTCCGGCCCATCCCGCTAAATTTAATCTTCTATATTCTATCTCACCGCAGGCTATAGCAATGACCCACTCAGGCGTGTAAGCTATTAACTCGTGCCAGCTTCGCACGCAGAAAACCGCTAACCGGCATTTTGTCAAATTTTCGCCTATGGTTGCTTACCTAACGTGACTTATGAGTCGGAGTCAAGTTTCGGTAAGTTACGTACCTTTGAAATATAAACCCGACGACCAAATTACATAACAACCCTGGATTTGATATGAAATTTACAAAAATACCCTTAATAATAATTCAGGACTTTACACAACTCCATAGTAGTCAACTACTAGTCCTGTTGACCACCACCACTACTTGCCACCGTCAAGCACCACCAATAGCTTGATGATATGTTGTTGTGTTCTTGCTAAAGGAAAAATATTCTATGGTGGAAGTGGTAATTCTTCTTTTGTTTAAAGGGATAATATAACTTAGGACTTCCGCTTTATTGGATTCCAGCAGCCGGAGAATTGGATTCCGGTGAGTTGACTGATTGAATATATATGAATGCAGTGGAACCTTTAGAATAGGTGAAGAAGTAGCTTTTTCTTGTGTGTATAGACGTATGATGGTCCTATCTCTTTAAATGGGCAGGATGTTAGCCATTCTCATGTTTTTAATTAATGTTTTGGCACTTTATCTTAAAAAGTGAAAAAAAAAAAAAAAAATTATGTTGACAAGTTTTCCTTGTTCCATAACCAAAATGTACATTTATTGTTGACAAATTGGTTTTATCCAAGATTTACATAAAAATTCAAGTTTTCTTAGGCTAAGTCTAATGGTGTGGCAAAACACCAAATATTACGGAAATTTTGATCCAATAGTGCGTCAAAATGCTAATCCGCCAACGCTATCGATATAAGTTTACTTATATATAGCGCTAGTTTTAACGAGATAGCGTCAAGTCTACACGCCACTATGAGTGGCGGGTAAAAGAAATCTATTTATTTTTTTCCCACACGCCTTTGAGAATGGCGGCTGGAGAGTCCAAAAAATAAAAAAATCATTTTTTTATTTTTTTTCCCACACGCCTGTGGAAATGGCGGTTGGAGAGTCCCAAAAAAAAAAATTTTTTTATTATTTTTCCCCCACACGCTTGTGGGAATGGCGGTTGGAGAGTCCTAAAAAAAAAAAAAAAAAAAAAAAAAAAAAAAAAAAAATCATATCCGCCATAGGCACTGGCGGTTGTGAAAATAACCATTGGGTTGGGAAACGCTAAGCCGCTAACTGTATACACTATGCTATTGTGGTTTGGCTGGATGGCGCACCAAACCATTGGACTTAGCCTTATTCTTTTAATTTGTTCAAATTAATTTCGGGTTACTACGTTTCACTTGGCAGTAGAAAATCTCCTGTAGTAGTAGGAATTGTTTGCCAAAGTATTTTCCACGCTAGTGAATATCTCTAAGAAAAGCTCATCGCGTGAGCGGTGTGGAGAAATTTCACTTGGAAAAAGCCGACCTTACTACGTCCAAGGAAGTTCTTTTGTTTTAAGTGTGACTTGCTCTAAAAAATTCTCTCTGCCCAAAGTTCTAAATCTTTTTGTTTCTTACTTCCTAAAGTTGTTTGCCAAGGTATTTTCCATGTTTAAGAATTTTTCTAAAGGAGATTTTATCGTGTGAGGGGCGTGGAGCAATTTCACTTGGCAGTCAATGTTGTTACTAAGTCAATGAGGATTTTTTGTCTCAATTGTGACACTCTTTAAAATTCTCCCTACACCAAAATTCTTAATCTTCTTTGGTTCCTACTTTAAGTTGTTTGCCTAAGTATTCTCCACGTTTGTGAATTTTTCTAAGGAAGAGTTTATCGCGTGAGGGATTGGCAACCAATGTTGTTACTACGTCAAGAAATTTTTTTTGCCTCAATTGTGACTTACTTTTTAAAATTCTTCTTACGCCAAAACTCTCAATCTTTTTTTGTTCCGACTTCTTACAGTTGTTTCTAAAGGTATTCTTCACGCTTGTGAATTTTTCTAAGGAAGAGTTCATCGCGTGGGAGGCGTGGAAAATTTTCAATGGGCAATCAATGTTGTTACCACGCCAAAATATTGCTTCTCAAGTGGACTTACTTTAGAAAATTCTCTCCAATACCCAAATTCTTTAACCTTTTTTTGGTTGGGGAGGGATTAATATACCATGGTTTTCATACTATGGTTTATACCATGCCCCACAACCTCACCCACAAGATGAACTAGAACCTAATTTTTTGTGGATATGTCCAACAAATCATGAAGATCACCTCCTCAAAATTTCATCTCATTTTATAGTGTTTAACAATATCAAAAGATGATTGCAAAATCGAAGAATCTAGGCCGTTAATTTTTTTTTAAAGTTGGCAACATTTTTTAACTAGGTTAGAGGTTTCCAAATGAGCCGAATTTTGGTGGAGTAGCTATCCATAGTTAGTAGATCATATCCATAAAATATTATCTCTTAACTCGTCTTGTGAAGGGACGTGGTATAAACCATAGTAAACGTATATCTCCCCTTTTTAGTTTACTTCCAACAGTTGTTTGCCACAGTATTATCCACGTTTGTGAATTTTTTCAAAAAAGAGTTCATCGCGTGAGGGACGTGGAGAAATTTCTCTTGGAAATCAACATTGTTACTATATACATCAAGGAAGTTCTTTTGTCTTAAGTGGACTTACGTTTCAAAATTCTTTCCACACCAAACTTCTTTAAACATTTTTTTTTTCTTTAAATAGTTTTTGGTTCCTATTTCTAATAGTTGTTTGCCAATGTGGTCTCCAGGTTTGTGAATTTTTCTAAGGAAAAATTCATCGCGTAAAAGACATGAAAGAATTTCACTTCGCAGTCAATGTTGTTACAATGTCATGGACGATTTTTGTCTCAACTATGATTTCCTTTTTGAAATTCTCCCTACAACAAAATTCTCAATTTTTTTTTTTCGGTTCCTACATCCTACAGTTGTTTGTAGGTATTCTCCATGCTTGTAATTTTTCTATGGAAGGGTTCATCGCGTGAGAGGCGTGGAGAAATCACTTGGCAATCAATGTTGTTACTACGTCGGAAATTCTTTTGTCTTAGGTTTGACTTACTCTTTAAATTATCTCTATACAAAAATTCTTAAATTTTTTTGGTTCCCACTTCCTAATGTTGTTTTAAAATTTTTTAGTTCCCATCCCACTTCCTAATGTTGTTTTCCAAGGTATTCTATGCCCTTGTGGATTTTTCTAAGGAAGAGGGCGTGGGGCATGGAGGAATTTCACTTGGCAGTCATTGTTGTTACTACACAAAAATTCTCAGCTTTTCTTGGTTCCTACTTCCTATGGTTGTTTGTCGAGGTATTTTCCACGTAAGTGTTTTTAAGAAAGAGTTCATCACGTGAGAGGCGTGGAGGAGCTTCACTCGGCAATCAATGTTGTTACTATGTTACGTCAAGGAATAGTTTTTGTCTCAAGTGTGACTTACTCTTTAAAATTCTCTCTACAACAAAATTCTCAACCTTTTTTGGTTCATATTTCTTACAATTGTTTGCCAAGATATTCTCCACGTTTGTGAATTTTTCAAAGGAAGAGTTCATTGCTTGAGGGGCATGGAGAAATTTCACTTGGCAATCAACAATTGTTATTACTACGTATGTCGTCAAGGACGTTCTTTTGTCTCAAGTGGACTTACTTTATCTCTCCACACCAAACTTCCATTTAAACGTTTTTTGGCTCTTACTTCCAACATTTGTTTGCCCAAGACAAGTGGTTTAGGTGGTTTTTCTGTTGGTAATGCTACTCACATTGTCCCCATATTACATTTTGTAGATGATACTATCTTTTTTCTAGATGTTTCAGTAGCTCAAATCTTGGTTCTTAAACTGGTCTTCTTTGGTTTGAGGCTGTTTCTGGCTTAAAAACAATCTTGCCAAAACCTCTATTATTGGAGTGGGGCCGTGGGGGATGTGCAGAATTTGGAGCTACTTGCCAATGCTATGGGGTGTACAAAGGGCCAACTTCCCTGTACCTTGGGTTGCCAGTGGCCGCAGGTTACAAAAACTAGCAAGTATGGGATCTAGTACTAGAAAAGTATGCCAAGAGGCTTTGTGGTTGGGAAAGAAAGATGTTGTCTAAGGGAGGGCACACTCATCAAGAGCACCCTTGCTGCCATCTTTATCTATCACCCTTCATTACTTACCATTCCGATGAGCATAGCTAAGAAATTGGAGACAATCATGAGAGATTTTCTATGGGGTTCTTCGGAAAAGAGTAGAAAATATCATCTAGGGGCATGGGAGAATGTGTGTAAGCCAAAAGAGATGGGGGGGTTTAAATATCAGAAATATACATTTGACCAACAAGTCCCTCTTGGGTAAATGGGTGTGGAGATACGGTAGAGGAGAGACAAACTTATGGAAGGAGATCATTCAGGACAAATTCAGCGAGCCAGGGGTGGGGGTTGACCACCCGATGTCTCTAGTTCCCGTGGTTACAGTTTATGGCATGACATTCTCGCTATCAAAGATAAGTTTAAAGAAAATGTTACACCAGGTGGGGCAAGGTGACATAGCAAAATTCTAGAAGGATGTTTGGTGCATGGATAAACCTTTCAAAGATGATTTTGAAGAGCTTTTTCGATATGCGAATGACAAGGATGTCCTTGTCTGGTAAAAGATCATATAGTTTTGGAGAATAATGGGCAAACTTGGAATTTCAAATTAAGGCATAGTGCAAGGGATTGGCACTTGGATGGCGTCATTCACATGTTGGCCGGATGATTTTGCAGGGGGTTTGTGGAAGAGGATAAATGGGTATGGAAGTTGTCTAGCAACGGTAATTAATTTCAGTTCTCAATCCTATTATAATCTTCTGGCCAACTGCATTCCTTACCCACCCCAGTCTATAACTCCAACTGTTTTATCGTTCGTGGTGCACATCCTAAAGTGTAGTTCTTCCTTTGGTGTTTACTATAAGGAAAATTCTAACAATGGATCAACTGCACACACAAGGTAAAGTTGTGGCTGCAGAGTGTGTGTTTTGCACTCAAGTTGATGAAACTGTAGACCACCTTACGTTACACTGCACGTGTCACAAACCATTCTACACCTGGTTTGGAGATCAACCAGGCTATCTACCCTCATTCAATAGTCTCTTGTCTTCATAGCTAGTTGTCATTCGGTAGTCTAGCTCTTGTCTTCATAGCTAGTTGTCGCCAAATACTACGGCGTACGGGAATTGCATTTGGCCTTTAGTCCCTTACACAACATGGTGGTCTATCTGGAAAACAAGGAACAATGCCATCTTTAACAACAGGCCAACATCTATTGAAGCCTTAATTCATAATTCGTAACATTCAAAACAGTTGTTTGCCAAGGTATTCTCTATGTTCGTGAATTTTTCCAAGGAAGAGTTCATCGCGTGAGGGGCATGGAGGAATTTCACTTTGCAATCAATGTTGTTACAATAATGTCAAGGATTATTTTTTGTCTCAACTGTGACTTACTTTTTAAAATTCTCCATACACTAAAATTCTCAATTTTCTTTTGGTTCGTACGTCCTTAAGTTGTTTGATCTCCACGTGTGAATTTTTTGTGGATGGGTTCATCATGTGTGAGGGGCGTGGAGAAATTTCACTTGGCAATCAATGTTTTGTTACTACGTCAAGGAAATTCTTTTGTCTCAGGTTTGACTTTCTCTTTAAAATTCTCTGTATATAAAAAAGTTTAACCTTTTTTGATTCTCACTTCCTACAGTTGTTTTCGAAGGTATTCTCCACGCTCATGAATTTTTCTAAGGAAGAGTTCACCGCATGAGGGGCATGGAGGAATTTCACTTGTCAGTCAATGGTGTTACTACCTCAAGAAAAAAATTTGTCTCAAGTGTGACTTACGCTTTAAAATTTTCTCTACACCAAAATTCTCAACCTTTCTCTATTCCTACTTCCTACAGTTGTTTGCCAATGTATTTTCCACTTTGTGAGTTTTTTAAAAGAAGAGTTCATCATGTGTGAGGTGTGGTGGAGTTTCAATTCACTTGGCAATCAAATCAATGTTGTTACTACCTCAAGGAATATTTTATGTCTCAAGTGTGACTTACTCTTTAAAATTCTCAACCTTTTTTGGTTCATACTTTTTACAGTTGTTTGCCAAGGTATTCTCCATACTTGTGAAATTTATCAAAGGAAGAGTTCATCGCTCGAGGGTTGTAGTGAAATTTCACTTGGCAATCAGTGTTGTTACTACGCCACGGAAGTTTTTTTGTCTCAAGCGTGAATTACTCTTTAAAATTCTCTCTACACTAAAATTCTCAACCTTTTATGGTTCCTACTTTCTTCATTTTTTTGCCAAGGTATTCTCCACGCTTGTGAATTTTTCTAAGGAAGAGTTCTTTGCGTGAGAGACGTGGAGGAATTCCCTTGACAATTAACGTTATTACTACGTCAAGGAAGTTCATCTGTCTCAACGATGATTTGCTCTTTAAAATTCTCTATACACTAAAATGCGCTGCTCGATATTTTTTGATTCCTACTTGAAGTTGTTTGCCAGGGTGCTTTCCACATGTGTGAATTTTTCTATGAAAGAGTTCATCACGTGACGGGTGTAGTTGGCAATCATCGTTGTTACTATGTCATTGAAGTTCTTTTGTTTCAAGCTAACTTACTATTTAAAATTCGCTTTACACCAATATTCTCAAACTTTTTTTGGTTCCTAGCCAAGGTATTTTCCACGCTTTTGAATTTTTCTAAGGAAGAGTTCATCGTTTGCATGGAAAAATTTCACTTTGCAATAATCGTTGTTACTACGTCAAGTAAGTTTTTTTTTGTCTCAATTGTGGTTCCCTATACACCAAAATTCTCGACCATTTTTGGTTCCTACTTCAGTACTTCCCACAGTTTGTATGAAACACTTATTTTGAAGATTGTGTTTTTTTAGGTCCAAAAACAGTGGTTCATTGTTTTTTTATTTCTTAAATTTCCATTAACAGTGATCGTGAATTTTTTCTCACTATTTTAATCTATGTGTTTTTTCTAATGGTTTGGTATCCATTTTTTATTAGAAAAACTTTTACAATATGTTTTGAAACGAGTAATTTAGAAAATATGTAATGATGTAATAAATTCTCCTTGGATTTTTTTTATTTATCAAAGTTAACATTTTTTTTATCAGTAAATAGATATTTTATTGATAATACAGAAAGATAGAAAATGTTGGATGAAGTATTCTTACAATAGAACCAACTAAAAGAAAAAAACAACAATAAATGTACACAAGAAGCAAAACAGAAAGGGCGTGCCAAAATGTCTTTTCATCTATACACGAAGTGCTCAAAAAGAATATTACTATACTTTGGCCAGAGAAGTAAAAGGCTTTTAATTGACATGATAACTTCTTCCTACAAAAGCAGATCTATATGTGTCTTCCCTTTTG
Organism: Coptis chinensis; assembly: GCF_015680905.1. NCBI lineage: Eukaryota > Viridiplantae > Streptophyta > Magnoliopsida > Ranunculales > Ranunculaceae > Coptis > Coptis chinensis. The sequence continues at coordinate 115,112,825 of NC_141458.1, read as the reverse complement.
AGATTGCAAAGACCTTGAGGCTTTTACTTAATCTATGAAGAGGATATGATTCCCTGACTCACTATTTTTCAAATACAAAAGGTATAACTTTCTCGAAATGTCCATTTCTAAGATTATCAATTGTTAAGATTTTAGCTAAAATTGCCCACAACACAATGAAAGCAACCTTAGATCCCAAAATAACGTTTCTTATTCCTTTTTATTTATTTATATATTTTAATTTTAAATTATAATATTTTTACTTTTATTTCTAAAATTTAATCAAGCTGGTGTGGTAAGTCAGTATGTAAGATGTTAATGCTTTTGATGTCTATAATTGACAAACTCCGATAAAAGCATGTCTATGGTTGACAAAGTAATTTGTCAAATTTGTGCAATGCTACTATGAGATCTATTTGATCATCCATTGCATGCATCTCTGCTATGCCTTTGTTAAGTTTTTGTCGGTTATCAGAGTGGTGGTAGTTATTTTTAACTATTTATTGGCCTGGGATCCATTGTGGATTGATTGGGGAGGAGCACCTTTCAACAAGTATAAAAAAATAAAGTTATAGTAGTATTTTTTTTCATCTCTCTGCCGGACACCACCCCTCCCCTCTCTTCTACAGTTCTAATTTCTTTTAGTGAGTCTTATTTTAGAAAATCTCATAAGATAAGGTTTTCTTGACACGGCATGCGAGATGTTGTTAGCCAATATAATATACACCCTTGTTGTTGACTTGTTACTGTGCATGCAGAGGCACTTTTCTTTTCCGCTGTTGTGCTGTTGTGATTGACGAGGAAAGGCGTGAGGCATTAGGTTACCAAGTAAAATTTTGTTGTACTGTTACCCAAGTAAAATTATGTTGTACAAAAAGTCGCCCCTTTGTCTGACCTAGGCCGCCTTTGACAACATAGCCTCTTCGCATTATTTTTTGTAGTCAAGCATGTTGATATGCAATTGAAACTGGGAGACGAAATATATGTTGAATGCAAATAAAAAAAACAATAAGAGACAAAGATAACATGTAATAACCAAGACGCGGATTAGGCTGTCCTTAAGGAAAGATTTCGCTCTTTCTAATGGTGTAGAAAGGCAATAGTGGCGTCTTCCTCATAAGATTCAATGGTTAACAGCAGTTTGACTTTGCACTAGAACAAACTACTCTTTAGAACGGCAGTATAACTCTCTCCTACGGTGACGAAAAAAGAAGAAGAATAGAATAGAATGGGGTCGAAGTTACGTTTCTCACGAAAAGTGTGAGTTCTTCGCACTACTACAAAAAAGTGCATAGATGGCATAGGAAAAACGCTATGAATTTTACTTCATAGCATTTACAAAACGCTATCTATAGCCATGCTATGCTTTTTAAGATAGCGTTGGTGTCCAAAGTGCTATCAAATTAATAGCGTTTTTTTTTCTTTTGATAGCGTTTTTTATAGCGTTTGTTAAGAATGCAATAGATTCCATAGCATTTCTATCTCAAAATGATAGCATTTCTTCCATGCTATTAAACTTCTATAGCGTTTGGAAAATGCTATTGTTTTTATTAATATAAAATCAGAAAATTCAAATGCATATTAAAATTATTAAATTAGTGAATGAAAAAGGAATTGGATCCAGATGGATTTGAACCATCAACCTCTCAATTATTTGAGCGCTCTTCCATTTCGAGCTTATGGATCCATTGTATTTCAACCTGCTAATTTGCCATTTTAAGATCGAAACACTATGTTTCTATGATTTATTCTCAATATAGACTAATCTAACACATAATGTTAAAGCATTAGAGCTTGAACCAAGAAAAATGAAAAAACCAAGATAATTCAAATGTATTACTAACAACACTCATACCCCATTTTGAGCTCTTTCATATCCATACGACTGGCTGCAAATACATACAACTAAGGGCATCACCTTAAAGAAAAATTATACACCTGAACCAGTGTAAGTGAAGTACGCCAATATGGACTATAAGGAGAAAAGAAATTTACCATAACTTTTCTTCTGTTGTTCTTTCTTCTTTTTCTGTATACATCCTTATTCGATTTTAAAACATTATCAAGAAACTCCTGAAAATCTATCATAAACTATTAAAATGAAATATGATTACTAACCTCTGCATAAAACCTTCCAACTGACCAACAGCTGCAGCATGTTCTTCTCTAAACTGAACATACACATTGCCCACCTATACCAATTGAAGAAGCAAATTTTCATTATTACGTAGGTTCTTGATTGATACATTTTACGTGGGTTCAACAAGATATATAAAATTCTAAGACTACATCTCGGTTCATTCAAAATTTGACATATATCATACCAAATTATTCAAGGCTTTTATCCCTAGTGTATTCAACATCCTAACAAGCCTACAATTAATAAACCATGTATATGAATATATTAGAGTAACTACTTACCTTCCCTTTGTACACCCGTTCCAAGCAAGTTGCTTGACACAAGTGAAGATTGTGCATGTATCACTTGTTCGCTTGTTACATACCATATTCCAGAAAACATAACTTCTCACACATGTCTAAATACAATGAAACTTGGTGCATTAGAAAACAGACTCATTGAACTATCTTTTCTGCATATGTAGAGGATACCTAAATTTGACTCTCACTATGTCTAAATTTAACTCAAAATCAGTCCAGTACACTGAAAATTCAGTTGGAACAGTCCACCTTTCGGTACCTATAACTCCCAGCTCAAAAATTCAAATACCATGAAATTAGAGCCATTAGAAAGTAGATACAGAGCACTAACTTTACTGCCAAGATCACTAAAACACAAATCTAACTCTTAACTACTACAAAATCGAGCGTGAATCAGGCCGGCGCAGCTTTCCTGGTAGAGGATAGAATGCCATCTTTGGACATACGTAACTCCTTACTCGGATATCCAAATACTATGAAAACTAGAAGCCTTAGAAAATAGATTCAGAGAACTAACTTTTCATCCTAGGTCACTATATCCCAAAACCCACTCTAACTAAGACAAATTATAGCGCAAAGTCAGACCAGCAAGTCCGCTTTGAGCAGACTGTAGCAGAAGTCTTGTATATTTCCAATTTAGTAAACATACCTCAATTCAATGTCAAACTTTCGGGAGATAGAGATCATAGCCAAACACTTACAAACGTGATCTTATTTTTTTTATAGCGCTTTTTTACATAAACTATTAAACAAAAACTATCTATGTGCCTTTTTTTGGTAGGGGGTAGAAAACTAAAAGAGATGAGGAGAGAAATACGTGGGCTTATTGTTTGTTTAGGCCTTATTTTTTGGTTGAGTAGAGCTAGTGATTAAGTCTCAAGTATAACTATTTATATCTTTTTAATATAATGTTGAGAGTACGCCAGGGTGTACCCCCCCCCCCCCCGCCACCACTTGTTTGTTTGCATTGTACTTTAACTAAGGTAAGTAGAACAGACAAATTGTTTCGATTGGTAATATAATTAACTATAAAGCTTATTGGTATCCACTTCAAAAATCGTAACACCACTTACTTGGATACATTTACCGTTGTACCATGTAGGTTAATGTGCAAAATTGCCAACTTTAATTAACTATAAAGCTTCTCTATCAAATGCAAAACAAAACACAAATACAAAGTTTCATTCAGTTAGGTCAGCATTATTTCTCAAATTAAATAGCTTATTGGCCTTTAAGCACACACTTCATTAACATGTATAATTTCAGTCTAGTTACTCCTGGAGGCTTTGTGCATGCCCTGATACGAACTTGTTTAATTAAAAAGGTAACTAAGCTTGAAGAATTAGACTAGTTGAATCAACATCCAAGGAATTAAAATTCAGGGAAAAAATGAGATATTCTTACCATTTTGGAACTCTTAACACAGAAGGGATGTGAATGGGGGTAATGCTACACAATTCAAATGAGCAAGTCCGACTACGCATATTGTTCCTTGAATTACATATACCTAAGAGATAAATAAACAAACATACTCTTTAAAAAAACATACTTCATATAGCAAAAACCTGGATTCACTTGTTGAGTGAAAAGAATACAAGGCAGTACAAAAAACCGAATTACGTGCCACCAACCAACAATTGAGTCAAAGTCAAAAGAATATAAACATAATTAAAGAGCATGCACGCTTGTAGTTACCAAGTTTTCATGTGGTCTTCCTGGTTGATAAACACCTAAGTATTTAATTAAGCATAGCTAGTAGCTCCTTACTATTCTCCTATGGGCCGAGTCTCACTGATTGATAGATTTTCTTAGCTAATAAACTAAATAACTTAGTTACTGCTTACTACCAAATGACTACTAAACTTTTAATACCCGGCCATTTTAGTTCATTTTAATTTATCATTGTTCCCACTAATCTATACAGCACAAACAAATAACTTTTCCCACACATTGAAAACTTCATAAAGAGCTATATTAACAAGTAGTACTATGAAGCAGTTTTGGATAGTTGACACTAATGTGCGTATTGCCCAACCTTCGCTAAGGTTTAAATATAATAGAGGTTGAAGCAGTTTTTTGTAGGTCTTAAGGGAGATGAATACTCTAAAAATTCTAATCAGTATCAGTAGACTGCCCTTTTTTGCTATCCACCAAGTTCGATCCAACATCATTTTAAGTATGGCCACTCATGTCGGTTAAAGAATCCCATTGGTAATTAAGAACTTAAGAACCACATTAAAATGATAAAAATCTAGTCCTAATGAATATGGGCTTAAGTTTTTTGCCATTCTAGATTGGTCGTTGTCAAAAGGGTTTTGGAAACAAGCAGCACAAAGGACTGCTAAACAGAGGAACCAAAAACTACTCAAGTTAATTTAAATACTAGCACATGCAATCTGAGTTGAGCTTGTTAACAAAAAGTACATATACAAATATGACAAATAAATAGAACGTAAGTAATCAAGAGGAGCACCACTAACCTTGAAAAGTTGGAGGGCGGGACCCCAAAGTAGGTTTTTCAAGTTCAACCAAATACATTTTGAATCTTTAAATTTGCTCAGCTATATAATGGGTTTTCCAACATTCTGTGCAGCCTACCATTATATTGCTTAAACAAATACTGCATGTAATCCATTACATTAACAGATTAAAAATATTAAAATACAACTCCATGACTAAAAATTTAGTGCATGCCTTGTTAGTTAAGGTCGCACGAGTTCAATAATTATTCAGCCAATTAACCTTTGAGGGATAGGCCAAATTAATCGATCAAGGATGACCAAATTGAAGCATTAAAAAGCCTATTGAGTAAGCTACTACAAATACATTAAGCATTCAACACACACACACCTACCACTTTAGCAAAGTCAGATCACTTTGTATCTGCTTTGGACCTCAAAGTTAGATCACTTGGTGGGGAAAAGAAAACATCTTAAGCTAAGAAACCAATTCAGGTTGGTACCAAAGGAAAAATCCAATATATACGATCAATCGAAAAATAAAGAACAACAATCTGTAGGTTAGGCAGTGCATCGATACCCCATATGCTTAGTTAGTCTAACACTCTAACTTACCATGTGCAATTTACAGGAACAACAAACCACCACAGACCAGGTGTATGTAGTATGCTTTGCATTTGCAAGATATTCCTACAACATTCAACAACTTTTGGGTTATTCTCAATTTAAATAGGATTAGTGGTACTCTTGGTCAATCTGCCCCCAATGAATAAACTTGAAACGAAATAACCATCACGTCCTAACAACTTAATTTCACAAAGTAAACTATGAATGGATTGAAACTTTACAAAAATAAATAAATAAACATACTATTGAAGGTGAAAGTGTTCATCTTTACAAAGGGGAAGCTACCCAATCCAAATTACAAGTATTATGTTTAGATTCAAAGTGTTCAAATCATTGAAAAGTGTCATGGCTACTAAAGGAGAACTAACACGTACCATGTGCTCCTTCACATATATTTCTACAAGAGTTCCCCCACTAGAAAATAGCACAAAAGCACTTCAAATTTAACAAAGAAACTTGGATAAATTCCATAATTTTTTAACGAGTTTCTTTTCAACCAAATTTAAGAAGGAATAACTGGATCTAGAAGGTATATTTAAAATAAAATTTTGAACTTCAGAGATTGAGGCATACTCTGATTCGATGGCATATGGTAGACATAAAAATACACGAACAAATGATGAAAGGGATAAGGATATATGGGAGTAAATCAATCAGAAATAAAAGGGTTAAAAAGAGATTTACGTTTCTTACAGAAGCAATCTCGATTTGAAGGCGGTTCCGACTTCTAATCGCATCAACCATCAAAATTCCTTTCTCAAATTTTGCTTTTAGGGGTTTCAATTTTCTATTTTCACCGGAGTTAACGAGTTCACGCCTCTAAATAAGTTATATACTTTGCTGATTCTGTCACATGTGTGAACTTTTAAGTGCCCGGTTTACCCATGTGTGAAGTCGAGATAGCGTTAACTGGGTTCTAGGGATCGCGCAAGCACTAAACACAATTGAAATGGAAACCGTACAAGTAAATAATAGCGTTAACTTTGCCCTACCCAATGCCTATTTTTTGGATAGCGCTTTTTTATAAATGCGATTAAACAAATGCTATCTATTGACTTTTTTTGTAGTAGTGCTGTTTTCAGGGGAATACTCTATATGGACGCAAGGTCCTGTATTTATAGAGGTAAGGTGGTCAGTTCCAGATAGGATAAGGACTCACACTTCCACTCTAAATCGATTTCAAACTCTAAAGAGATAAAGACTCATCCTCAAACTCTAAGTCGATTTCAAACTCTAAAGAGATAAAGACTCATCCTCAAACTCTAAGTCGGTTTCACCAACAAATAAGTAAGAAGAAACCAACTAGAGATAGGACACCGAAACTAGTATTTAGAAATACTCTTAGAGATTCCAACAATCTCCTACTATTTCAAAATACTAATAGTCCTCCACTATTTTGGAATAGGATATTACAAAAGAAATGGGTTAACGAAGTGCCATAAAGAATCAAAGAAACAATGCATAAGATACTGGTGCTTTACAGGCTTGAACCAGTCATAGGATAACATGTCTTATAATACGTGAAAGTGGTGGATTAAAAAATCTTTAAACAAACATTCCATTATAGTAAAATAGATCACATGCACCCACACTGCTTTTTCATTATATGCCAGTTCTGCGGTGTTGCGCTTTTTGGCCCCTGCGCTGCCTGTGTTCCATGAATGCTCTAGAGTATTACCCGAATACTCATAAGAACAGACCCAATTCTACATTCACGTAGGTGGATATCCATCAAGTGTACATTGTAGTTAAAATACATTATCTAATTATAAAATAGACTATGGATTCCAATAAGAGTAAAATAACTCATCCTTTCTCATTGCAATTCAAGTTATACAAAGTATACAAAAATGCTATCTCGTCATAGGGTGGGACATCTCAAAGAAAGACAATAGCATACTAGAGCGATGAGGTGACTTGTTTTTCCCTTTAAACCTACTTCATGGGATCTCCAATCACATAGGTGGGGTTGCCGTCAGTGTCGCCCTCTATATAAGGCAAAAGTCTCATCCCCCTCGACGTATCAACCACTTGCCTCTTGCTAAGCGGTTTGGTAAGAGGATCGGCCAAATTTATCTCCGACCTCACATAATCTAGAGCCACAACTCCAGATTCCAGCAGCTGCTTTATAGACTGTAGTCTCAGACGGATATGCCTGTTTTTCCCATTATACAATTTGCTCTTTGCCTTTGCTATTGCGGCCTGACAGTCACAATGCATAGGTACAGTTGGAGGCGGTTTTGTACCAATAGGAAGATCTGCTAAGAGGTTTCTAAGCCACTCAGCCTCAGCACTTGCTTTATCTAAAGCAATAAGCTCGGATTCCATGGTTGAACGAGCTATCAAGGTTTGCTTAGAAGATTTCCAAGCGACTGCACCTCCACCTAGGGTGAAAATATAACCACTAGTGGACTTGATATCATGAGAATCAGATATCCAGTTTGCATCACAATAACCCTCTATCACAGGTGGAGTTTGTCTAAACCGTATGCCATAATTCATTGTTCATCTTAAGTACTTGGCTAGTCTCTCTAACGCACTTCAATGTTCCTGACTAGGACAATGAGTGTATCTGCTTAACCTGCTAACTGCATAACCAATGTCAGGTATAGTGCAATTCATCAAGTACATGAGACTACCAATAATTTGGGCATATTTAGACTGAAGGACACTATGTTGAGCATTTTTCTGAAGTCCACTAGTTGCCTCATAAGGTGTCGACACAGGCTTACTATCATAAAAGTTAAACTTCTTCAAAAACTTCTCAACATAATGCTCTTGTGAAAGCGTATAGCCATCACTGTTTTTGATGATTTTGATTCCAAGAATCATATCAGCTTCTCCTAAATCCTTCATTTCAAATTGGGAGGATAAGAACATCTTGGTGTTTCTCACAACATCAAGGTTAGGACTCATGATTAATATATCATCCACATATAGACAGATAATCACATATGTATTCACTTCAAAAGATTTAAAGTAAATACATTTATCAGCATCATTTATTTGATATCCATTGGACATCATGACACTGTCAAACTTTTCATGCCATTGTTTTGGCGCTTGTTTCAACCCATATAAGGACTTAACTAACTTGCATACATTTTGCTCATTCCCTAGTACTATAGTACCCTCCGGCTGCATCATATATATTTCTTCATCAAGATCACCATTCAAAAATGCAGTTTTTACATCCATTTGATGAATAAATAAATTATAAATAGCAGCTAGAGCCATTAGAACACTTACAGAAGAAATCCTAGTTACAGGAGCATAAGTATTAAAATAGTCAAGGCCTTTTTTCTGGGAGAACCCCTTGACTATTAGTCTAGCCTTATATTTATCAATGGAACCATCTAGCTTCAGTTTATTTTTGAAGATCCACTTGTAACGTATAGGTTTCGCCCCAGGAGGTAGATCAACTATCTCCCATGTGTGATTATATATAATCGAATCTAGTTATGAGTTTATAACATCTTTCCAGAAAGGTGCATCTCGAGAACTAATTGCCTCATTATACGTCACAGGATCATCATCAAGAAGAAACGTGTAAAAGTCATCACCAAAATTGGTAGATTTTGTCTCTTTTACTCTTCCGAATTTCTTGTTCAGAAATTTCAGGATCTGTTGATTGTTGTTCACTAGGAGCAACCAACCTCTCAATGCCAATTTTCAAAGGAAACAAATTCTCAAAGAAATCAACATTTTTACTCTATATAATAGTGTTAGCATCGACAAGGTTATTATCATATTTTACTACTAAAAATCTATATGCAGCACTATTATGAGCATATCCAATGAACATGCAATCAACAGTTCTAGGTCCCAATTTTCTCTTTTTAGGTTCGTTCACTAGAATCTTTGCAAGACACCCCCACATTTTGAAGTATTTCAGGTTAGGTACATGACCTTTCCATAATTCATATGATGTCTTATTCCCTGTTTTCTTGTTGGGTATCCTATTCTGTATATGGCAAGCAGATAGGATTGCTTCCCCCCACAAGTTCAGGGAAGCTCCAGAACTTACAAGCATAGCATTCATCATCTCTTTTAGTATTCTGTTTTTCCGCTCGGCTACTGCATTAGACTCAGGAGAGTATGGTGGAGTAGTCTCATGAATAATGTCATTCTTGTTACAAAAGTCCTGGAAGGGGTTAGACTCATATTCTCCACCCCTGTCAGACCGAAGTCTTTTAATCTTACAGTTAAGCTGGTTCTCAACTTCAGCTTTGTACTTGAGAAACATCTCACCTGCCTCATGCTTGTTTCTAAGTAAATATACAATGGTGTACCTAGATAAGTCATCTATGAATGTAATATAGCAAAACTTCCCCCCTCTAGACATGGTACTTCTGAATTCACCCAAATCCGTATGAATAAGGGTTAGTAATCCAGTTTATCTCTAGAAACAGTTTTGCATGGTTTCTTTGTGGCTTTAGTCTCAACACATATCTCACATTTATCATTAGAAAAATCAGAAATATCAAACAAAAAACCCCATGCTTTCATCCTTTTCATTTACTAAACATTCACATGTCCTAGTCTACCATGCCATATATTAAAAGAGTCAAGCAAGTAAGCAAAAATAGATTTATTCTCATTAATAATAATATTGTCAAGTACATTCAACATGAAAAGACCACTGTTATTACAATAACATTTCCCAACAAAACTCTCATTCTTACTCAGAACGAATTTGTCGCTTTCAAAAGTCACCTTGACGCCAGCTTTTCCCAGTAATGACACAGAGATCAGATTCTGACGAATCTCAGGAACATGAGGAACATTACTAAGTGAAAGGGTTTTCCCTGAAGTTAACTTCAGAAGAATCTTGCATGTTCCCTCTACAGGAATAGACCTAGAGTCACCCATATAGACCTTTTCATCTTTCACTTGTATGTAGTCTGAGAAAGCTTCAACATCACCACAGACGTGGCGGGTGGCACCAGAATCTAGTACCCAGTTCTTCTTCCCAGTTGCCATGAACACTTGTGATACTACAACAGCAATTATATTATCTCCCTCAACCATATTAGCATTGGGAGGATCATCAGTGTCTTTCTTGTGTATGCACTGAAAAACCCTATGTCCAGGTTTACCACAAACATAACAATTTCCATTGCCAGTACCACTCCTTTTAAAAGAAGTGCCTTTGACCTTGAAATTCTTATTTTTGTTGTACTTCTGCTTTTTAGAGTTTTTGTTGGATTTACTGGGATTACCTTCAACGATATTGGCTTTGGAATGGAATTCCTTAGACAACAGGTCATCCCGAGTCTTGTTCTTTTTCTCTATGTGAATGTGAATGATAAATCCTCAAGAGTCATCTGTTTACGTTTATGCTTCATACTATTTTTATAGTGTTTTCAAGACAAGGGGAGTTTCTCAATCAAACATCCAGCAACAAAGGTTTCGAGTAAATCAATACCCTCAGTTTTCAAATCATTAATCAGCACATGAAAATCATGGATTTGAGACGTTACATCTCTATCCTCTCTCATCTGGAACTTTAGAAAAGTCCCAATAGCATATTTCTGAGTACCAACATCCTCTATTACGTATTTTTTGTTCAAACTCTCCCATATGTCATGTGCATTCTTATTTGAACAATAAATATCAAATATTTCATTCGATAAGGTACTCAAAATAGCATGACGACATATCTTATTCCCATTGAGCCAAGCAGCGTGATTTCTTTCAAAATCATTAGAACCCTCCACGGGTGCTGTATCAATGAGATACTTTGCATAGTTGAGTACATCTAGAGCTGTGAACACCCTTTCTCTCCATCGCTTGAAGTGTGAACCGTTGAAGGATTCAATCTTTGACACATTGGGTAAGTTGCAAGTATTCAGTAGAGGTGCAACATCTCTCATAATCGAAGTAACTTCCATGACTCTAGAATTGGTTTATTTGATTGGCGTGGTGTCTGCTGGTGTAGACATCTTGTTTTTTCTTTAAGATTGTTGAATGCGAATAAAGAAAACAATAAGAGACAAGGACAGAAATAACAGGTAATAACCAAGGCGCGGATTAGGCTGTCCTTAAGGAAAGATTTCGCCCCTTCCAATGGTGCAGAAAGGCAGCAGTGGCGTCTTCCTCACATGATTCAATGGTTAACAACAATTTGACTTTGTACTAGAACAAACTACCCTCTAGAACGGCAGTATAACTCTCTCTGGCGGCTGACAGGAAGAAGAGAAGAAGAATAGGATGGGGTCGGAGTTACGTTTCTCTTTCCTAGGTGTGAGTTCTTTGTTTTTTTAGGGGAATACTTTATATGGACGCAAGGTCCTATATTTATAGAGGTAAGGTGGTCGGTTCCAGATAGGATAAGGACTCACACTTCCACTCTAAGTCGATTTCAAACTCTAAAGAGATAAAGACTCATCCTCAAACTCTAAGTCGATTTCAAACTCTAAAGAGATAAAGACTCATCCTCAAACTCTAAGTCGGTTTCACCAACAGATAAGTAAGAAGAAACCAACTAGAGATAGGACACCGAAACTAGTATTTAGAAATACTCTTAGAGATTCCAACAATATAGTGCATGCTCACTTATAGGATCTGTTGTGTCTTTTACTGATTGTGTGTATTCTAGGCTTCCATGCTGTTGATATGTATTTGGGTTTCCTCGAATTTCCAAATATTGTTTGACACGACAAGTCGGCAACAGTGTGGACTGAATAACAATAAGTTACGTTCATTTTAGTTGAATGCATTTGGCCATTGGTGTAGGTGCATGTCATGCTAGTTCCATCTGCATTCAGAATGTGGATTAATGGCTTGAGTTATTGTTGTTTTATTATTGTTTAACTTAGAATAAAAACCTTGTTATATTGATTACTTGATGATTAATGGTGGAGAGCCAGAGATATTCAATTGCTGAGTTATCTCGTGTTTTTGTTGTGAGGGTTAGTTGGGTATTATGTTTAGGACGTCATTGCTCTCTTTCTACTTTTAGTGTTGTAAGTTGTGAATATTTGATTCTTACACTCCGTCTTGCTGGGGGTGGTAAGAAATCTTTCTTGTGTTTGATTTATATGTGCCGTCTGACAGGAGTACTAGAATGTGTTTCTTTTCCTTTTGTCCATTTTGTATGTGTTTATAGTGGGTGTGCTAAAAATCTTGGTGGTACCTTAAAAAGCATAAAAGGTACGTATTACAGAGACAGCCCCCCACCAGGCACATGCACTAAAATGGTGCATGCATTTCTCAACCAACACTACAATGTTGTAATTGTCCTGTTCTTTAGGAACGTACAAACAACTCAAAGTAATTCTTGTTTGTCTTTTTACTTATTAGGTTGCATTGAGCTGAAAGACGGGCTATTAATTGGCTTGGCAATTTATGGAGGTGTTGTCGTTTGCGTGTAGGATCGAGGATATTTCCATACATCACTCTTTGGAATACCCGTTAGTTATCGATCAGGAGAGTTTTTACAACTTGAAACTGATTAAGATGGTTTCTCCCAGTAGTGTTCACCCTTACTGATTCTCCAATTGCAATCGCTGAGAATGAGTTGTACAACCTGAGCTTGACGCTAGGGATTGGGAGATTGCAATTATTTTATTAGAGTCTGTAAATGTAGCATGCAAAAAGTTGCAAGGACTTAGTTGAAGTGCATATAATTGTGTGTTTGGAGATCGTCTATGCAAAATGATCGCCTGTGCTTCTTGTGGGGGAATTATATCCTTGTATGGCTTGCATTCTTTTGGTTAAACTTTTGGCTTCCCATCGTTAGGTAATTTTGGTTAAAACTTAATTTTCAATTGAGCTTTCGTTATTAGGAATTTACAAGTTAAATATGCTATGGTATAATGCCTCCCAATAAATTACATACGATCAAGGGATCATCATTGGTAGACTAGAATGCTGAGCAAGAGATCATGGGTAGTTCACACTTGTGTTGCTCAGGGGACGGAGCCAGAATTCTAAGCCAGGAGGTGTGAGATTATGTGCACACCCCATCCCAAAACTAGAGTGTCCTTGACTATTAAGAATTTAATATGGGAATATGAAATTAACTACTTAAGCACTTAAGCATTAGTTGATACTACTATGTAATCTTTATATATATATATATAATAGCAGTCCATTTTAGAGCGCTTTGAGGGTGTCCACGTCAACAGGAGATTACGAGAAACGTGGAGGAAAAAACTGTGAAAAGTGATCAAAGCTAAACCTAAAAAACCCCACAATTTAAACCAAAAAAAAAAAAAAAAAAAATGTTAATATTCTCACCCCTCAACACGATAACCTCCCCGCCTTAAACATTGAAGTACCGAATATACCCTATGTCTAAAACAGAAACCATAAACCATCATCTCCTTCAGGACTGGGTACAACCTTCTTAAATGCTGATTGAAGAACTAGTATCAAACACCAATTAACCAGTTCTAGTTCCAGTATACAGTACAGACCTTCTTAAATCATATATCCTTTTAAATTGCACTTGGGTAAATTACACATTACTCAAAATGAGCAAGCATTTGTGGATTATGAAGTATAAAGGAGATGTTGTCATTCACAATCTAAGAAAGCTAAACAGATGGAAAATGTGCTTAAATTTTCTATTAGTCATTTGTGATAAATGCCAAACAAGTCATAATTTAACCAAAAAATGTTTTAATTGTTTAAGAAATAAGACCCAATTCTCCAAACTAGAACTGGGTAATTGGTGTTTGATAGTGGGAGAAGAACTAGTAAAGGTAGAAATGGAGTAAATCTGGCCTCCTTGGAGTAGCAATCCATGGTGATGGACTAGCAATTCTTTTTCAATGATAGTTGATTGGAAGAGTTTTTGGAGCTAATCTACAACCAGTTTGTCTAAATATCAGCCAAGTGGGTTTCAAAATTAACAAAAAAACCCATGATTTACGAAAAATAGAGAGAAGTACGAAGAGAATAAGTAAAAAGAAAGTGGCTAGCGAGGTGTTTGATTGAGGGGCATCTTGGGCATTCTAATTTTTAGGCGGTGAGCTTATAGAGAAGCGTGGGGGAGAATATTAGTACCAAAAAAAAAAAAAAAATTTCTTTCATGCGATAGACACCGCCATCCAAAATCCACATCTCTCTTCTTTTTCCACATCTCTCATTCTTCCAAACAGGTCTTCTCTGAACACGATTTTTTCTTCTTTCATTTGCAGCAATAATCCATCTATTATCTTAAATTCTCCGGAAGCACCAAACTTCGATTAGAACGTAGTACACATCAAATGAATGGGAATATCCCGGAAGGGGAAGCACAAGAATTCCATCCTGGAGTAGAACATTGATATTATAGTAGAAGAATGGCTTTGCAATCAAAGACAAAAGAGTTCTTTGAGAAGAGTCCTAGAATTCAATCGTTTTTCATCTCTATTGTTTTAGTGGGAACTTCTATGGTCATTGGGGACGGTGCTCTAACTCCTGCCATTTCAGGTAAATTATTTTGTAATGCATCTAAACTATCTTAGCTTTAATGGAAGAAAATAAATATAAATGTGCTTGATTTGTGATATAAGCATAAATACATACCTACATTTGGACTAATTGATCATTATTTGAATATATTATATATGTAAGTATTACTTACTGACTTGATTAACTACCAATTGTAGTCGTTTATGCTGTTCAAGGAATCCAATCAAGATCTGATAAGATTACTCAAAGTAAGCTTTTGACGTGATTATATCTGTTTTGGTTGTTGTTCCTGTAATGATTGTTGTGTGGTTAATTGTGGAATTAACATATATAATGTAATAAAATTAGATGTGCAGATCACTTGGTCATTATAGCAGTTGTAATTCTTATTGTTCTATTCTTATTCCAACGTTTTGGAACGAGCAAGGTTAGCTTCTCATTCTCTCCCATCATGCTACTTTGGTTTACATCAACTGCCTCTATTGGTGTATACAATGCTATCAAATACTATCCAACTGTCTTCAAGTTCATATCGCCGCACTTCATATACATCTTTTTCAAGAATAACGGCACAACAGGGTGGGAACTCCTTGGAGCAGTTGTTTTGTGCATAATAGGTAAATATTTTGGTGTTTTTCACATTTGATTAGTAAGTTTAGGAGTTTCTCAAAGCATTTAGAAAAGCCTTTAATTGCTTTCAACAACTTTTATTGTGGGCAGGTGCTGAAGCTATATTTGCTGATTTGGGTCACTTCAATAAGACATCCATCCAGGTTGATCTGGGGTCTAAGCCGTGAATATAGCTACTAAACAAGTATATCTCTGTCTCATTGAATCTTCTTTGGTTACGAACGTACGATCAAAGGTCCTGCAGAGGCTTCTGTTGATGCGGTATGCCAGTATGTTGATACTAAGTTTAATCTTCATAGTAAATTGCATGATTGCTCTTGACTGAATGGCTTGCTCACTTTTTTAGGATAGGTGATTTCTTTATCTTTTTTTTTTTTTTTTTTTTTTTTTTTTTTTTTTTTTTTTAAAGTGGAAATTTTATTGATACTGATAAGGATTTTTACAAATAATTAGGACAAGCTGTGCCGCAAGTCCTTTCTGAATAGCAAATCCTATTCTTCTAAAAACAAACTCGTTAGAACCAGCTGTCATAACGCGTTCGTCCATGACTTTTCAAGTCTCTTGAGAAGCTCAACGATCGTTGTTCCAAGAAACCGAAAGTGTCGAAACTAAACGGAATGAAACAATCTTTGGTTAGCCGTGCAAGCTTCCTCATGCTTCTCCATCTTCCCTCGTCGCCGCTGCTCTTTGTCGCTTCTCCCACCTCAAAGACTCCATTCCCCAGCCCTACCAACGGAGAGGCTCCAGTTACATCAACACATGCATGTCTCCCCTCGGACCAATCATATATCGCACATCCGCAGGCGAAGTGTAGATCTTCCCTCATTCGGATCGATTGAGAAAATTCATAGGAGCCTCCTTTTTACTTGTACCCCAAATACTCCAAAATGCATCACATAAAATATCTCTGACATGATCATGTCGGTATTTGAAACCTGGAAAATGCCTACAATGTGCTGCATGGTCCCCGAAGGCGTCTAGTCTACTCTTTTTGCAAACAGGGCATAGACCACCATCAGAGTACAAAGGAATCATGAGACGGTATCGGAGAATAGAACGATACTCCACCGACGACATACGCTGTCCCAGTCCCTCCATTGGAATGGCAAGTAAAAAATCCTTAGCGTGTTCTGACTGCAAGCATCCAATGACTGCTTTCTGACGAGCAGATAACACAAACTCCCTCTCAAGACCAGCAACAATCTTACTATAGAATGCTTCCGCCAAAACTTTTTGTGGTTTTGAGGGGACGGTAGCATTCCCAGCCATAGAACTGAGGTCAAAATCGGGTAGACAAAGACTCAATGCACTCTTAGCAACATCAAGAATCTCATCCAAAGGCACTGGCCCACAACTCCTAAGAATGTGGTTCTGAAGCTCAGAAGTCTGACAACGGGAGGCCACAAAAGCAAAAGTAGAGACATCAGTGGCACAATAAATACCTAACCCACCAAGGCGTAATGGCGTGTCGATAAACGCCACGCAAATCACCGGGTTAGGACCATCGAAACCACAATACCGGAGAACATTGCGGAGATGCCGATCAAAAGTCTTAGTCAGCTGCCTCTAAAAAGGATGGTGGACAAGTACGAAATCACAAATACCAACTTAGAGAGCCCAAAGAAAAGCACGTAAGAGAGCTAACTCACACTGTGGATCATCTAATATAGCTAAACGGTCCATCAAAGTCACAACCTTTTCAACACGCTTGTGAGCAAGGCCCATGACAAAAGATGGATCGGTCTTTGACCGCACCTCCAAACAACCCGACTCCTGGCGAGGGGCGGGACAAATCTGAAGGAAAGAGACCAGGAGTGGAGCGACGTGGATCCAATGATGGCCAAAATATCTCAGTTTTAGCCTGATAAATGTAAAAATGAATAGTTTACCTACGAAATGAACGATGAATTCAAAACGTAAGTAAACTAAAACTTTTCTTTTGAGCCTATGTTTATCAAAGCTTCTACTCTCAATACGAATTGCACTAAGTGGAGTAGGAAGTTCGTTCCACTCCTAGTTCCCTAGCATGGATTGTTTTCTAAGTCTAAGAAATCAGTCTTAAGTCTACTGAGAGCTTTACGAAATAGGTAACTAGACTACGATGCAACTTACCCACAAGATACAACTAGTCAATTAAATAAACGACTATGAAATTACTACGTGATTCTATGATAAGGAGTTAGAGGGGGAATTGATTCCACCTTAACTCAACTTAATCCACTACCGACGATAATCGTAAGTAATCCGAATTGAATCTGCTTCTACGAAACAATTGGTTATTCCTAATCCCTAATTACACATGGCATTTCTACCAATTTATAACTAGCATGTGAACAATTAAACCCATTCTCATGGTGAACTAATTATTTACAGTAGAATAGAAATTACGGCGACTCTACGATAAACGGAATCAAGCTTTCATCAAGGCTTCTTAACCCCCTCAAATGGAGGTTTAGCCTTGAATCATTACGCAATCATTTCCATTTAGATTAAAACTAAACATAATATAAAGCATTGAAATTTACTTAATTTAAACAATAATGAAATCTAATTTAATGACTAAAATGAAATAAGGACAGGAATTGAAATTAGATCTAGAATTGGAAATGACAAAATCGAAATTGATAAAGAATACTACTTTATTGATCTAATCAAATTGAAGAGCAAGATTCAAAGGTTTAATCTAATACAATAATTTAAATGGAACTAAACTTAATCAAAACAATTCAATCTAGATCTAGAAGCTATTCTAATGGCTACTTTCTATTCTAAGCTATCTACCCTAATTCTCTACTAAATAATCTACCATTAACAAAGAGCTAAGCTTTTGTTTTTATACATCCAGATCCAAAAATCGTGCATGGGCTTGGAGCCATGGTTTGGGCCAGAGAATCAGGCCCAAAACCCAATTCTTTCAGTCCAAAAAGGCCTCTTCAGCTAGATTCGGCTTCAACAGACTTTTCGTCCACTTCTGCTCCTCTGATTGGGTCAAGGCTTGGACCATTGCAAAGCTCTTTTCGATCCGGTCGTTTTGACATAAGGTAGGCCCAATTCGAGTCTGAGTCCAAAGATATGGCATTCGAAGTTCTCACGACTTTTGCTCCTTTATCTCGCTAAAGTGGCACATTTACGCACATAATGGACTTTGAAGCCCGAAATGCATAAAAACACGTAATCACTATTAACTCTTACTTATTATTCACATAATTGGTCTAACAAGATGATTATTAAGGGGTTAAAACTACAGTTTTGGGCTCTTATCAAACCACCCCAAACAAAGATTTTGCTTGTCCTCAAGCAAAGATGAGAAATTAGAATAAGTGACCAAAAATGGAGTTCTAACTACTCTCATTTATTTGAGTGCGATTGCATTGACCATATGCAACAAGGCCTTAAACCACTAGGAATTCCCTAGTGGACGAGTTATAGCCTCGTGAGAGTTTTCCAAAGAAGGTACTCACAAACTTCATCTATACTTCAACGACTAAGAAAATAAAACTATTGTTTCCTTATTCATGCTCAACTATCTATACATCTCTCTAGCAATTGAATAAGAATAACCAAGTCAAAACCTAAGTTAATATATGCATAATAATCTATCATCTACAATAAACATATACCTGATGAGTAGTACTATAAAATGTTTAGCGGGTTTGTTTCTCGAGAACTTCGGAATAAGCGTCCTTAAGTAGGTTCTCACAATAATAGTCAAGAAACAACACTCTGATTTTTCCACTCAAGTTTAAGCTACTCCGATTAATGCAGTGGGCACACTTTACCTTACAATCTCACTCGACAACAAGAAAGCCGAGTCGATCAAACACATCCGCCACTTACTATCACACTAATCTATTCCTAATTGAGCTAGAGGTCTTTATTAGGTGTTATTCGGGGATTAGGAGATGGTTTAAGAAGGAAGGAAATGGATATTCTAAAGGACAAGTCCGAGATAATAGAGTCTTCATATTACGTAACTAGAGAAACCTTGTTATTTACTTTTGCTTCTACACTTTGTTTCCATCCTTATCCATATTTTTCTTTTCCTTTTCTTTGGCTTTTGACTCCCTTTTATTCTATTTTTGGAGTTTTATTTTATTTATATTTTTATTTTTCTTTTCTTTGGATGGAAACTTATTTTCTTTATTTTCCTCAAGCACTAACTAATTTTTGTTTACACGGTGTTTTCTCTTCTTCTTTCTTCATCATTCTATTCTCGGACTTATTCTAAATTGGGTAGGTTGATTTTTTTTTTTTTTGTTTTGTTTTTTGTAAGGGGTAAAGGAATTTGTGGTTTATGGAAGGGCTAATGAAAGGCTCGATTAGGGCTTACTAGCGAAAAAATATACTTAGGTCAGAATTTCTAGCTATATCGATCCAAAAAGGGCCTAAATTCTCGCTTAGGATATGGTTTAGTGATCAAGCAAGTGGGCGTGTGATATCTCTATCCGGATTTTACTTCTCCCTTGTGTCATTTCTCAAATGTTTTAATTTCATATAAGGCTTTTAGGCTATATTCTCATAGGATTTGTAGAATAAGTACTCTAGCCTAGATTTCAAAACTTATCGCTAACAATCATAGATACTCATGTAATATATTTATAGATAGATGTAAAGATTATTACCTATATATTAACCTAAGTTTCTAACAATTTTTTCTCGACGCAATGACTCATTGAGACTTCTAGATTGTTAAGAGCATGGAGAAAGAAACAATACCAATATTCCTAAGTGTATAGCATAACTTATTTATTTATATTTTTTTTTGAATTTTTGAAATTTTAACTAGAAAACAAATGCATATTATACATATTTATATCATAGCGGATGTCTTAATTACACGAGTTTCTATGCCCCCCAAACAAGAAGCATGCTTTGTCCTCAAAGCATTTAAATAAAGAGGGTAGGAAAAATACCATTGAAGCGTGAAATTCAGAAACATCCGCAAAAAAAAAGGTTAGAACGTACTAATATAGGAAATAAAACCGACGAACTCTATAAGAGTTCCACCCATTATGGGGTTAATGCAATTAAATTGCTTGGGACATAAGCGGACACTACAATGAAACTAAAACTTTCCTCCACTCCCGCATTCGTTATTCATCATCTTTGTCATCCTCTACTTCTATAAGGAAGTGAGGCTCCTTCGGCGATCTGCCATGCTATGATAATTTGCCGGGCTTCACGCCATTTATCATCTATGGTTGCTAACCTATTAAGTGCCACTTGGTCCGATGGGGTGTAGGGTGCAACTGGTGAGGTTGTATCCGCCACCCTTGCCAAGTCATTGCGCGGAAAGATCGAATAATACTATTGGTGGGTCACACCGTCTACCCTAATCCATCCGTGAAACGTGTACAAAAAACAAGAAAGAAACATAGCATAATACGTGAAATTAGAACATGCATAAGAAGGTACTTATGCCTCATGGTATGGGCTCGTGCTAAACTAGACATCAAAATTCGGGAAGGTCATAGAACCGGGCCCCGTGGCTAAAGCAAGGAAAACGGCAAAGTGGCGCCATTCACGTAAGAAAAACGCCATTCCCCTAAAATGTTTAGCATAATCCAAAACATAATAGTTCCTATGTTCATGGACGGGCTACCAAGGGCAACGTTATAGTCCCCTTGGTCCTCAATCTGGAAAATGCCCGCCCCATAAGCCTCGTGCAAAACTCATAAGTGTAGACATGCATATTATCGACCCAATATCACCATGGGTCTTGTATCTCAAATGGGGCATAGCAAGTCCAAGAACAAATGCTAGCAAGAACACGGTAATTTCCATTGGTTCATCGTCAATGTTGATGGAGAACACACTTGTTCTCCATCCGGTCTCTTAAAGAAAATGCAGTTATTATAAAAATAAGATGCAAGTCTTTGGAGAATAAAGTTTAGCCGGTCTTACCATAAGAGGTTCCCGACCAACGTATGTGATCACCTCATGAAAACCAAGCACCGTAAGTAGTGCTTTGGAACAAATCTTCAAAGACTGTTCGGTATTATTATAGGAGATGTCATCTCAAAACTACGCCCTGGAACAGCTGCAAAACAACCGGGCACAACTCGCTGAAAAACTGAATTTTTCTGGTCCACGGAAGTCGAGGCACGAAGGCTTAACTAGAGCGCGAAGTCGCTTTTTGTATTTTGGAATTCCAGTGTTTGAGCGAAGTCGCGCTTGACTTGAAGCGCCAGCTTCGGAAGCAAAATTTTCTGTCGAAGTGTAGGTAGCTGAAAGGCTTCCCTCTGAAGCGCCCCGAAGTTGCGCAGATTTCTTGAAAATGGAGACGAAAACGTGGGAATCGCGGGTGTGAAGGGTGCGTGATGGAAGTTAGATGTAGTGTGAGTTGTGAGTGTAGAATGTATGAAGTTTATATATAGGTTTTAACTTGCTAAAACGGATCGAAGTTGCCAAAAAGTATTTACGGCGGTTTAGGAAATTCTAAAATTTCCAAACCCAAAACGGAAACAACTCATTTTCTTGATTCTAATTCAAACCCAGTATGTTTTAGGTTGATTTTATGATTGAATGTACCTATTTAATCTAGATTTCATCCTACAATGATTCTCAATCATAGATATGCCTAAACGGCCATATTTTCACCTTACTCCGCAATAAATTCTAACACTAGGGTTATATAAAAATAAAGTTTGAATTGATAAAACCATTCCCAAACAAGTTGGGAAGGTGGGATCAATATGAAACAACCACACATACTGAAAATAACCCCTTATATTAAAATTTCATTCGGAGTACCTTTCACTACAAAATTCAAATTACGAAAATAAAAGTTACATTACAATAAAAACAACAAAAATAAATAAAACAACAACCACTATCAATCCTCACAGTCTCTAAACACCTCGCCATCGCGGTGGCGGGGGCACTCTCTAGTGGTGGCTCCCGGGCTCCCCGAAGGTCCAAAGCCGATCGTCGCCGTCGGCGACGCCATGCCTAAATAGTTGTGTCCTCGGCGAGTCGTATGAGGTGGGAAGCGTGCAAGCATATCCACTTAAACCGGCGCTGGGCTTCCATCTCACCGCTGTTCCCATCTCTCATCCTCTCTCTCGGGTGCGGATCTCGGTTGTGATGAATAGTCGCCTATCGAGTCCGGAGGGTCTGCGACAGATAGTGTTTAGTGAACGATGCCCCTATGAAGCCGCAGCCGCGTGCGTTACGATCGACCAACACCTCCGAAGGCATCCGTTATCAAAGCAAGTCACGTCCTCCTCATCCTCCTCCGAATCATCCTCATCCTCCTCCTCTATCTCATCCCGTTCCCTATCCGCGGGCAATATCCAGCGTTGTTGGACACACTCCCTATAGATACGCGGGTTCACGGTGCGGGGTAATGTAAATCCTATCGGGGCGGAGTCGCTTTCATCTTGGATGATCTTGGTAATTAACACGGAAAGAGGTGCCAAAGACTTTCCGACCCCCTAATCATGCTCGGCAAAAACTCCAAGATACAGAAATCGTGATTTCGCTCCCCGAGTACCCATAAGATGTGGAGGCAGGTCGGACCGATGTCACTGACCTTGTCCTTCCCTAGGACATTCCGACCAATCCACTGAGCTGTAGCCAGCTGGTTGGTCCTGAGGGATGCCTGGCGAACACAATGGGAGTTTGTATTGTAGCTCCCATTGATGACAGCATCCGCCCATCAAAGGCTCTACCCGTCAAAAACCGGGCTCTGTAAAGTGGCATCGGATGGATTCTAGGCGGAATGCCTAGAATCTCGACCAACAATCGATGAGTCAACTCCTTCCTCTTCTTCCTTACCAACACAAAAATCCTACTCCCCTCCAACTCCCTGGTGTTGTAGAACCGTCGGACCAAGTCTTCGTGGTAGAAGGCTTCGGTCGAGTACCACAAACTACTCCAGTCTCTACTAGCCATTTCACACCGTAAAGCGGGCGAAGTGGTCGGCAGTGAAAACTTGCTCCGGTAAAATTCGGCGTTGTTGAGCCATCTAGTGTTTGGAATGGAGTGAGGGTTGAAATGTGATGTGGTGGTGGGATTTTAATAGGCCGGTTGAAGCAACAGTGGTGGTGGTGGAGTGGTGGCGCGGCAGTTTTGAATTTCGAATTTTTCGGTGGTTTTTGGTGGTTTGAATTGGTGGTGTTTGTGGTGGGTGGAGTTTGGAGTCGATTTGGGTTGGGATTTGATTTTGGGCGTGGGTTTATTGTATTTTCTTTTTAATTTTTATTTTGTTTTAGGTTTTGGTTTAAGCTTTGGCGTTAATGGCGGAATGGAGGAAGAAGAAACGCAACTGTTCGTGGAGGTAAGGTAAGGCGCTACCGTCCCGTGGTTGGTTGGCCCAAGCCCAAAATCGAAATTTTGATTTTTTTTTTCGATTTTTTGCGAACTTCAAATCAAAATTGCCGCCGTTACCGGGTCCGATTTTTATGAATGAGATATGGAAATGATCAGGAGAGAATTTCCTATCCAATGATCCATAAAACACTCTATTCTGACTTCAGATGACATACGATATAGTGGAAAACGCCTCGAAGCGTGCATGACGTAAGTTATCGCGAACGAATGAACTCTAAATTAATAGATTATGTCAATCCGAATTGTAATACAATAAAAAAGACCTAAGCAACTCTAATGGGACATAAAACATTTTAGTATGCGAAAACACGAACACCCCACCCCAAAACAAAATTTTTTACAACGGCTTAGAAAATTTGTTTTTAGCAATGGTCTTTTAAAGTCGATTCCCCGACTTCCTAGATTACTATGTTTATTTTTATTTTTTATTTATTTATTTATTTATTTTTTATTATTATTTTTTTTTTAGAAGGAAAAACAATAAGCAATAAAGACATAATTCACACCATAGAGAAACATGACTCAAAAATCCGAGAAAAACATGCAAGAGTGGAAAACGTGAACTATGTGAACCGTGGACTTAGGATTCGGTACTTACAGCCACACACTCCATAGGGAGGGCCCGGTTACCTTAATGGTGCACTCACCAATATATTAAAGTGAAAGGAAGTGCACCAAACACAGAAATTGAGTCGTTTATAGTCAGATACTCGAGACTTTACCTAAAACATATGTATAAACATGCAGTTGATCATATATCAACAATCGAAATAGTTGTGGATCATTCCATAAATAAATATCACAGAAAATATATCCAAACACAATCAAGCACCAAGATTTCCTACGACGCAGCCTAGTGGAATGAAAACGAAGTTGGATAACCCTATTGTGTAACCTATCATGCACCTTCTTTTTAATTTTTGAATGAGTGGGTGTTTTTTTAGTAAATAAGTGTGGAAAAGTGAATGGTTGTGGAGAATATGGTGGATATGGATAAGTTGTAGAAAGACAGCCTGTACATAATGAGGATGTGGTTTTAGCACCGAACTCATTCATTGTGTGTGTAGGGACCGCCTCAATTCTGAAAATGAAGGTGTCAAATAGTTTGTCCTTCGAAGTATCTTTGCTAGGAGGATTTAAAAAATTATGAAGCACGGGAGAAACAAAAGGATCGAAAGTGCAAACTCGAGATTCCTTTGAAAGGGGTGGAAGGAGGGGAGTCGAGGTGGATGTTGTGCAAGTTAGTTCTTGATAGGGTGAATTGTCACCTACTCGAAGAAACTCATCGAATTCCTCATCTAGATTGGTCATATCCACATTACTATGGTAGTCCTCTACATCTTTTGAGAAAGTCATCTATCCCGGCCCTCATCAATAATATGTGTATCGACTAGTGTAGGAATGAAAATGTTGGAGTCCGACTTTCCAAAGGAAAGAATTTTGGGAATATGATTATCGAGGAACGTGTTGTTGAAATAATCTCGGCGAAAGCTCTCGATCATGCTAACCTCTCCATCCATAGACGAATCGGGTAATTGTGTGTCCTTGTTTTAAAAACATTGACTTCAACAACAAGATGGCCAAAAGACATGGACATTGAACCATCACGGCAATTAATGAGCATTGGCGGTTGCCGGGAAAAGGGCGCCGCCTAAAATGATCGGGACAGAGTCGTTAGCGACTTCTCAGATCGAGGACTACAAAATCAGCCGGATAGTAGAAATCCCGAACTTTTACCGCACATTTTCGACTACACCCTTTAGATACTTAATAGACCGATCGGCTAATTGCAACGCCATTTTAGTGGGTTGCATCTTGTCTAGACCTATTTGTCTATACAAATAAAATGGGAGTAAGTTAACACTAGCCCCCGTGTCTAATAACGCGGTCGTCAGATAGGAATCTCCTAAGGTGCATTATCAGATGGGGATCGACCGTGGTCCTTGTACTTAACAATTCCATTATGTTCGAGATAAGGTTGGGAATTGTTCCGCTAAAAAGCGTCTTTTGGTATATTTGTCTTACGCCTAGTAGTACACAATTCCTTAAGAAACTTAGCATGATGTGGTAGCTTTTTAATAGCTTCGAGGAAGGGAAGGTTTATAGTTAGATTCTTGAAAAACGTCCCTAATCTCCTCGTAATTTGTATCCCTAGTTAACATGGCTAATTTTTGTGGAAACGGTGGTTTCGTCTATATTTAGCAATGGTATCACCGGATGTTTAACCGTGGCTTTACTGTTTCTTAGGTTGTGTTATGGCACCCTCTACAAAGGTAGGCTCTTCAGTTTTATTTCGGTATCTAGTAAAATAGTAGGTGTAGGGGCTCTCTTGGTGGGGTAACCATAGGCATAGTTACCTTGTTATCAACCACTCTGCGCGGAATCGGAGTGGTGATGGCATTTATCTCACCTACATTTTCATATTCATTACTAGTATTATCGGTTACCTCAAAGGCCGTGTTTGTTGTTTTAGGATTAGGTATTGCGTGACCTGGCAACACACCTTTGGTTTGATCTTTATCTTGAGCCAACTGTTGGGTTAATGGAACAAGCCTGTTCATAGGCTATAGGACGTTAAGTCGGGATGCTCGGGACTCCAAATGAAAACTACATGTATTTGAATTTATATTCATGACGGGGGATGGCTTTTTGTTGTACGTAAATGGCCTCTACCTTTTTGTGAGGGATTCAATTAGAGTTTTAAGCTCGGGATCTGATTTAACCTCAAACATACTTGGTAGCCTTAACTGCTGTTGAAGAAGAACTAGCGGAGCCGGAGTAATCGCCACTACCTCCCCAGGTTATTATTTCGCTTAGTTTGGTCGCTAAAAATTTATAAGCCTCGGGGGCTCCTTTACTTAAGAAACTACCCCATTCATTATGTCAAGGACTTCTTTATGGTGATGTTGAAGTCCTTTGAAAAAGGCACGAACTAACGTGTCTTTTGCTAGGTTATGGTGTGGACACTCTATAAGCAGATCGGTGAAAACGATTCCAAGCCTCCTCGAAAATGATTCATGAGGATTTTGTCGAAAAGAAATGAATCTTGGAAAGCATCTCATCCGTTTTAGGGGTGGGTAAAAATGTTCCATAAACAATTTGAACAAGTTTAGCCCACGAGTCCACGTAATTAGGGCCTTTGGGCGTTAACCAAGACGCCGCCTTTATCGGCTAAGGTGAAAGGAAATACCCTTAATTTAATTTGTTCCGCACCAACCGTAGGATGGTGGAATGTTGTTAGGACTTGTTCAATCCCCACGCGTGTAGCCGATAAGGTTTTTCATGGTCTAAACCATGAAAAACGGGTAACAAATTAAAAATATTTGGAGGGATTCTCAAATCTCCCACTGGTCCGCTAGAACGATGCAAGATTTGGGGCTATCGCCAAGGCTTTGTAGAAGTCCGAGAGAGAGTCTCTTTTCTTCCCCATTATATCGGGTGGTGTGTGTGAAATAGTAGCTAGAGGTGTAGTGTGTGGTATACTAGATAGACTTGTTTGTTGTTGTTGTTGTGTATTTACGTTAGGTGTTTTGTTCGACCATACCTTAATCTCATGCAAGACTAAGTCGAGCTTAACTAAACATGCAACACTCCAAACAATTCTCGATATACTAGTATAAACCTCTAACAGAGATCGCGAGGTGTGGAAGAAAGGAATACCTGATTAAGTCCTTGCTTCGCTTTATGAATAGCGTCTTGTTTACGCTTTGTTCAATGTATAGAGCGAGTTAGAACAAAAAAATGAAAGAAAAGTTCAATCAAAGATCAAATTTCGAAAAATCAAAAGCTGCTCTCCTGGCGGTTCGGAAAAATCAGCTGAAGCGGTCGGTATTTGTATGCGCTTGGTCGGCTACCGGTAAGATGAAATTCCAGAACTTTGAGCTGGTCAGCGCTTTTTGGTATGAAGCGTGGGCGCTCCGTATTTTTCGAATTTGTCAAAGCTGAAATGGGCAACCACAGTATGAAACAAACAAGGGTGGGTGGGTTTAATGGGACTTAAAAATGACTACTTCTACTATGAAAACAATACTAAAGTGCAACTAAGATGGCAGCGGCGCCATTTGATAACTTGAAAATGAGTAGTTTACCTACGAAATGAACGATGAATTCAAAACGTAAGTAAACTAAAACTTTTCTTTTGAGCCTATGTTTATCAAAGCTTCTACTCTCAATGCGAATTGCACTAAGTGGAGTAGGAAGTTCATTCCACTCCTAGTTCCCTAGCATGGATTGTTTTCTAAGTCTAAGAAATCAGTCTTAAGTCTACTGAGAGCTTTACGAAATAGGTAACTAGACTACGATGCAACTTACCCACAAGATACAACTAGTCAATTAAATAAACGACTATGAAATTACTACGTGATTCTATGATAAGGAGTTAGAGGGGAATTGATTCCACCTTAACTCAACTTAATCCACTACACTAATCGTCGTCGTAATCCGAATTGAATTGCTACGCAGAACAATTGGTTATTCCTAATCCCTAATTACACATGGCATTTCTACCAATTTATAACTAGCATGTGAACAATTAAACCCATTTTCATGGTGAACTAATTATTTACCGTAGAATAATAGAAATTACGACGACTTTACTTTACGATAAACGGAATCAAGCTTTCATCAAGGCTTCTCAACCCCCTCAAATGGAGGTTTAGCCTTGAATCATTACGCAATCATTTCCATTTAGATTAAAACTAAACATAATATAAAGCATTGAAATTTACTTAATTTAAACAATAATGAAATCTAATTTAATGACTAAAATGAAATAAGGACAGGAATTGAAATTAGATCTAGAATTGGAAATGACAAAATCGAAATTGATAAAGAATACTACTTTATTGATCTAATCAAATTGAAGAGCAAGATTCAAAGGTTTAAACTAATACAATAATTTAAATGGAACTAAACTTAATCAAAACAATTCAATCTAGATCTAGAAGCTATTCTAATGACTACTTTCTATTCTAAGCTATCTACCCTAATTCTCTACTAAATAATCTACCATTAACAAAGAGCTAAGCTTTTGTTTTTATACATCCAGATCCAAAAATCGTGCATGGGCTTGGAGCCATGGTTTGGGCCAGAGAATCAGGCCCAAAACCCAATTCTTTCAGTCCAAAAAGGCCTCTTCAGCTAGATTCGGCTTCAACAGACTTTTCGTCCACTTATGCTTCTCTGATTGGGTCAAGGCTTGGACCATTGCAAAGCTCTTTTCGAGCCGGTCGTTTTGACATAAGGTAGGTCCAATTCCGAGGTCTGAGTCCAAAGATATGGCATTCGGAAGTTCTGCTGACTTTTGCTCCTTTATCTCGCTAAAGTGGCACATTTCGCACATAATGGACTTTGAAGCCCGAAATGCATAAAACACATAATCGGTATTAACTCTTACTTATTATTCACATAATTGGTCTAACAAAGATGATTATTAAGGGGTTAAAACTACAGTTTTGGGCTCTTATCATAGCCACATTAAGAACCGGCCCCGTAGAAGGTCCTTCTTCCCCGATCATACCCAAAGTCGCCGCCACCGTTACAGATCTCCAATCGAGTCCCATCATCTAGATACCAAGCATGTAGCAACAAACTGACAACCGGATCGGATCCGCGAGAATCGGGGGATGCAACACCGGTGCAAATAGAAGGGGACCCAAAGGGTCGCTTTGCTGACCCCCAAGATGTGCAGACCATATGTAGCCATCCCCATATATAACCTCGCGGGTTGACAATACAAGTACTCAACCCAAGGGGCAATAGCTGGGCAACGAATACGAACCTCTCTCAACATGGTAGTCCGATCAACCATGTTAAAAGCATTCCGGAAATCTACAAGCAGCATCGAAAGAGAGGTACTGTCACTGTTAGCATACACTATGCGGTTGACAGCGTGCAAAAGCGCTTCTGCACCACCAGAAACACCAACCCCATACTGAAAATCCTGTAGGTATCCTACCACATCTTGGGAAACTCCTTTCATTGCAATCTTGGAGACTAGACGACGCCAAACCATCCCTACAGCTATAGGACGAATACCATTATCCGGCTTGAGAAGTGGAGTAAGCGGAGCACTCGCGATGAATTCCGCTTAACGGTACGTGGACATCGTCCCTCAGAACCAAAAGATTCACCACAGGGGTCAATGCATCTAGCAAATCAGACGATATAGCTGCTGCAGCACCACTCATGGCATCCAACAAATGCTGAGCTCGAAGACCATCACGACCACAAGAAGTGCCTTTCGGAAATGACCGAATACATGCTAATAGGGCGACTCTCTCTACCACTAAAGGGGGCTCAGCAAAAGGAACAGTCGGTCTCACAGGTGGTTGTCGCATCGGGTGCTTCTCCTCTAATGCATATATAGTCTCTACAATATTGGAGGCTACTCCTGATGATGATAACACTTTAACCGCATTTGCAAAAAATGTCCATCGAAACTTTCGTAAGCATCGACGACATTCGATACGAAGTGGAAGCAGATTTCCTGTTTGGCTGGATTGAAGGAGGCTCTATTACACACTCTAAGAGGCGAAACATCCCACCAGGCTCATTCCATGTCATCAAGGCATGGAGAATCTGTTTCTGCTGAAGGTTTTTTCTAGTACCAGAATGACGTTCCTGACGATTACGTGGTTGAAAAATTTGCGAGTACAAATACGGCGAAGAAGACGAACCCAAGGCATAACTGACCCAGGATCAGTCGTAATATCCCAAAGAGCAGATTTCAATGCACCAGAAAAAGCCAAACGACAAGCATCGCGGGTATACTTTTCCGCAATGCGAAAAGGTATCACGGAATGCACTATCAAGTAACGCCTCATCAAGTTGCGAAACATTACCAACCCGATTAGGGGTATCACCGTCACCCCCGTATTATGTCGTGGAGTGTAAGATCCGTAGTGTTGGGCTTAGAGGGCGTGCTGGTATGCCCACAATAACACATGCGGGTTCTCCACTCTCCATAAAAGCAGGTGGTTCTATGGTATCATCTGGATGACGACACGGTATCCCAAGAGCATGGATGCAAAGACAAATGCCGCAAACCCATTTGTCTAATGACCTTAAGGAGTTCTCCAAAGGACAAATACAATTCCGATCATCCTTAATTTCATCTCGTACCCTATCGATACTCAACTGGCAATCCAAATGTTGTTTATTGAAATGCGTGAAAATATAGGGAACAGTAAACCCATTACCGTTTACTCCATTGGTGCATCCATGACGATCCCGGAAAGGACAATGGACACGTTTCTTAGGGGGTGGGGCACAGACCCCCGAAGAAGTCACTGAGAGGGCGAGACCTTTCTTCCCTCTCATAGTCAAAACCCGCAGCCAGTCAACAAACCCCAAACCAAACAAATCCCAAACTATACATATCCCATACCCCAAACCCCGTCGAACAACACCACACAAAACCCAAAACAGACAAATCCACAGACAAATCCCAAAACCAGTCCAACAACCAAATCCAAAACCAATTGCTGTCAGCAATTCAGCTTACTGTCGAGGAATTGGGTATGAAGTCTTTAGTTGCAAAAACAGACAAGAACAGAAACAGTATACGACACTGTTCTAGCAAACAAAAATTCTGAAAAACAAGAACCAGTGAGTGCACTGTTGCACTGTTGCTGACGGTGGTGAGTGAATGATGGTGGTGCTGTGCTGTTAAGGTGGGAGGAGGAATCAGGTGGATTGGAGGCTGTTGTGGGGGTTCGGTTGTAGTGGAAATGCTGATGGTGGGAATGGTGAGCAAATCTGTTGGTGGTGGATGGGGGATGGATGGTGAAGCCGATGATGGGGAGGTGCGGTGGCAGGTGATGGGGAGGTGCGGTGGCATGTGATGGGGTTTCTTGCTGGGGAAGAAGGGCGCTTTTTTTTTTAAAAAAAAAAAAAATTGGTGGTCGATGACAGATGGTGGTAGGGGCTGGGATATTATATAATGGAGGTGGTAATTGGTGTTGGTGACGGCAGATGGAAGAGGCGCATCACGAGTTGTGCAGCAAGGGCGTGGAAGAAGGTGGTGGTGGTGGTGTAACTAGGTTGGGTGTTTAGTGGAAGAAGGTCATGGCGGTGGATGGTGAAGGGGGCTGGTGGCAGGTGATGGGGGTGGATGGTGAAGGGGCTGGTGAGAGGTGATGGTGGTGGTGGGGTCAGGCTGCTGTTGCACGTTGCGAGAAGTGTGGGGAAGAAGAAGGTTTTTTTTTTTTTTTTTTTTTTTCCACTTGCTTCCACTTGCGTGGTTACACTTCTATTTCTGTGTGTACATGTTAGTAGAATTGCTCAATATGTTTCTCACATATGTAAAAGGGAAAACTTAGCAGAAAACTGCCCGAGAAAACTGGCCCTCCAAAGCCTCCCACTGAAAATAGAAAGCTAAACCCAAAAAACCCCGCGATTTAAAAAACCAAATCTTTCTTATTTTCTCTTCCGCCGACCCTAATTTTTTTTTCCCAATCCTCAAAAACCCTAAAACCTTTTTCATCTTCAAATTAGATCTGTTTTCGAATAATTATATTTGAGTATTAAAGATGTCTTTACGACCAAACGTGAGGACTGAAGTGAGAAGGAGGTATGAATTCTGTTGTTTCCTGCCTTTTTCATAGTACCATACTAATCAACATGTTAACTTATCGAAGCAATTTGTTTGTGATACTATTTCGTAGGAGGAACATTTGCATTATATTCTCTAATATGCCGTTATGCCAAGGTGAGTATGGTACCAAGTCAACAAGCTGAAGATCATGAAGTTTCAAATTTTCAACTTGAGTTGCCAAACAAAAGCCTTAGTCTAGCTTACAAACTGAAGTCTAAAATGGAGAGTATAGCAAGTGGTCGAAATATGTTCTTATGTTAGTGCCTATGCTTATGCTTGGTACTTTTATGGTGATCGGTGATGGAATCCTAACGCCTTGCATCTCAGGTAGTATACTCACTTGCAACTCAATTTTGGCATTTTTTATCAGTTACGGATATGGACAAAATTTTTTTTTGCACTTTCTAATTTGTTTTTGCACCTTTTGCAACTTTTGTACGTGTATAAAACTTCACCATCAATCAGTTAAAAGTGGAGCCATTACTCACCTAATATTATCTCTGTTCTTCTGTATACATTTTTTTCTCATCATATCAATATCAAGTGCTATCTATTTGTCTTAATTAATTTTATGGTCTGAGAATAAAATTTCTTTATTCAAACTTGGCTGCAATTTTAGCAGTAGTTAAAGGATTAAAACAAGCTACGACCCAGGTTACAGATGGTATATATATACTTATTCCTTACATACAACTATCCATTCATGATAAAGTTCAATGAGAAAATTTAATATCGCAAAATATCATCGAAATGATGTTTCCATGTTTACATATTCATAAATTCGTTAACGGATTTTTTCTTCTATCAAGTAATTTAATAGCTAGAACTTCAAAGCAAGTTTGGGAAATTCATAATATTTTCTTACATATATACATGCAGATATGATTGTGTGGATATCTGTTGCGATCTTGATCTTGCTGTAGATACATAATAAGAGAAGATAATATACGGTTGAGATCAGGAAGAATAAAAGAGAATAAATTTTATAGAAGAAAAGAAGGGAAGGCATGACTCCTAATCAGCAGTATTAGTCTTCTTTGGGTGGGATTCAAACTTCTGTTGAGAAAAAGGTATAAATTTATTTTTGTTTATACTTCGTCAACTCGAACAGCGGTCACACTATACTTAATGCATAGATACTACAGTACACCACCAAGATTTATGTAAGAAGACAGTGCATATTGTCATAAAACAAAAAGAATTCGTAGAAAATTTTGTTAGTCCCAAAATGTCAGTGAGTAATGTAGTAAACAGTATTTTCCGTTAATTTGTTTCTAATTTCCCGTTACTGATTCTTTGAGGTTAGTTCATTGGCATCCAGTTTCCGATTTACTATTAGACTCGATCGTTTTAGTTTGATTGTTTTTATTATTAAGGATTGAATATTTCATTTTGAATGTTTTTTGGTGGTTATGTATATGAAATAAAAGAAGTTATGTTTGGCTAAACATGAGAAACCCATAGTTGCTAAGGAAGAAATACTAACCATGTCTCATAGGCCTACTATGGAATCTTCGTTATGATTAGAATGCAAGGTGTTGAACATGTTACCAATTCAATCCACTCAGTAGAAATAGTCGACTTGATAATATCTGTAGTTAACACCATCTTTTTGAGGAACATGAAGTGAATTTCTGATCATTGAATTGTTTTATGAACATGCCAGATTCTATAAACATCTCAATCCACGAAGGATTTTTAGAACCCTAAAAATGTTATTTTCCCTTTCTCTGCAGCGATCACTCTATTTTCCAAGTCTCCCATCTAATTAAAGACTATCATTATCTTTAGTGACCTTCTCTAAATTCTTAATCTGCCTTGCTAAAGATTGGTTCTGTCGAGAATGAGCTCCAATAGATATGAATCCATCAAAGTTTTCAGTCCTATAATACACTATTTTTCACCTTAACTTTGTTGGTATCATTTAAAATTGACATCAGAAATTTGAGATGGATGTTGGAATATTTGTTACCTTAGTTAGGATTAGCAAGTATCTTGTAGTCTTAGTAAGAGTATTATCTTCTCCTAGATATGTGGATCTAGGAGATCTTCTGTATTCTTGTATATATACCTACTATTTTATATCAATAAGATTATCAGAAATATTCAAAAAAACATCTTTGACATGGTATCAAGAGCCAACTCCGATTTCCTTTTCATTACCCCATTACTATAGGAATCAAAGCTTTTTTTTTTTTTGGTGTTTTGATTTTTTTTTTGGTCATATAATACAATCTGTTACACTATATCATATTGTATTTATTACCATCTTCTTCCTTATCGTTCTTGTCTATTGATCTAGTTCATTGTTTATGTTTTATATCATAATGACAGACTTACCTACCACTAATGATTCCATTGTTGTGCATTCCAATAACAATTCCGCTGTCATGTCTTCTAACTCGAAAAGTCACTTAGTCATTTTCTTTTTGGTTGTTGCCCAAATGTATATCTAACTCTGCTCTTATTGCTTTTACTGGAAATAGTGATTGGATAATTGACACGGGTGCTACTGATCATATGACTTGCGATCACTATAAATTTAACCATTTCTTCTCTAGTTGTTCCAAATCAGTCATTACTAATGCTAGGTGTGTCATCTCCAGTTGTTGGTGTTGGCACTGTACCTCTGTCCCCTTCTTTATCTATCCATGATGTTTTATTTCTTCCATCAATAAACTGTAACCTTCTCTCTGTTAGCCAATTAACCAAATCTCATAATTGTGTTGCCTTGTTCTTTCCTACTTACTATATTTTTCAAAACACCCTTACTAAGGAGAGGATTGGCAGTGGTAAACAAAGTGGAGGATTGTACTATCTGGAGGATGTTTTTCAATGGTCAAATCAAGAAGTCCAAGCTCATGCTATGAGTGACGATAAGGTTAATAAAAATAAGGGCGAGATTTGGCTTTGGCATAGACGACTAGGACATCCCTCATTTGGTTATCTTAGGAGATTATTTCCATCTTTATTTAATGGTTGTAGTCTTTTTGATTTTGCTTGTGAAACCTATGTAATGGCGAAAAGCTATCATACTATTTTCTCTTCGAGTGATAATAAAGATGATGCTCCTTTTTCTTTAGTTCATTCAGATGTTTGGGGTCCTATCCCACGTCCTACACATAACGGGATGAAATGGTTTATTACTTTTGTCGATGACTGCACTCGGATGACCTGGGTATATTTTTTGAAACATAAAAGTGATGTCAGTACAATTTTTCTCCTTTCCCATCAGATGGTGCTCACACAGTTTGGAATCTCTGTAAAGGTTGTTCGCTCTGATAATGGGGGTGAGTATTTCAAAACGGAATTGACTGGCTTTATGCATTCGGCTGGTATTCTGCATAAAACCTCTTGCTCTTATTCCCCTCAGCAAAATGGGGTTGCAGAACGAAAAAACAAACATCTTTTAGAGGTCACTTGGTCTTTATTAATTGGTGGTCATGTCCTATCTCACTTATGGGGCGCAGCTTTGACCTCTGCTATTTACTTGATGAATCGTACACCTTCTAGTGTTGTCCGATTTCGGAGACCCTTAGATGTGCTTTCTGATCAATGTACGCTTCCACCCATTGTTCATTTAGCACCCTATATCTTCGGGTGTGTGGTGTATGTTCACTTACATACACAACAACGTACCAAACTTGATCCATGTGCGTTAAAGTGTGTCTTTGTTGGGTATGACTCAACTCAGAAGGGTTATAAGTGTTATCATCCATCTTCTAAAAAAAATTTGTCTCAATGGATGTCATTTTCCATGAACACGACCTTTTTTATACGGAGATCACTAATTTTTCACTTCAGGGGGAGAATAGAAATGAAATACAGAATCATGATGATATAATGGTCTTTGATTTATCGAGACCACAATCACCTAGTGATAAAAACTTAATAGAAGAAGTCGATGGAACCTCCACTGAGTGCTCAAGTGAAGGATGTGAAGATCAAGTCCATGATAGTACATTACCTCCTACAACGGATCCACTAATCCAATCTTCTCTAGAACAATCTTCTCCAGAAGACCCATTAGAGGTATCGCCCGACTCTATTATTGTTGATTCCAATACTCATAATGTTGGTGATTCTAATATTCATGATGTTAATCTACCTAGTCTTAATTCTGAACTAGTTCAATATAATCTTCCACCTCGATCTAACCGTGGCCAACCACCAATTCAATATGAACATGATCCTAAAGCTAAAGTGAAATATCCCATAAGCAACCATGTGTCATCTCACAAGTTGTCCAAGTCATATGCATCTTATGTATTCCAGTTATCATCTGTCTCTATTCCTAGTAAAATGCAGGAAGCTTTAGCAAATTCTAGATGGACCAAAGCTATGGCAGAAGAAATGGCAGCATTGAAAAAGAATGCCACTTGGGAACTTGTAATCTTATCAAAGGGAAAGAAGATAGTGGGGGTGCAGATGGGTATTTACAGTCAAGCTCAAAGCAGATGGGGCTATTGAGAGATACAAAGCTCGGCTGGTTGCGAAAGGGTATACACAATCTTATGGTGTTGATTATCAAGAAACTTTTGCATCGGTTGCTAAACTCAATACTATGAGAATACTTTTGTCATTAGCAGCTAATAAAGATTGGCCTTTTATTCAGTTTGATGTTAAAAATGCTTTCTTGAATGGAGATCTTACTGAAGAAGTATATATGGATCCTCCCCCAGGTATACCAGGATACTTAGATACAACAATGGTCTGTAAACTAAAGAAAACATTGTATGGGTTAAAATAGTCCCCAAGAGCTTGGTTTGGCAGGTTCACCAAGTCTATGAAGAAGTTCGGCTACAAACAAAGCAACTCGGATCACACTTTGTTTTTAAAACACAGAAGAGGTAAAATCACTACTTTGATTATCTATGTTGATGGTATGGTGGTGACAGGTGATGATCATGAGGAGATTTCTAGCTTACAACAATATTTGGTTTCTGAATTTGAAATGAAACAGCTCGGAGACCTTAAATATTTCCTTGGGATTGAGGTAGCCCGATCAAAGAATGGTATTTTCTTATCCCAGCGGAAATACATTCTTGATTTATTATCTGAGACGGGAATGCTCGGATGTAAGCCAATTGATACTCCCATTGAGCAGAACCATAAGTTGTTTCTGTGTTTGAATGCAACTCCAACCGATAAGGGGAGATATCAGAAGCTTGTATTGAAACTGATCTATTTATAGCATACCAGGCTAGATATTGCATATGCAATTAGTGTCATGAGTCAATTCATGCATGACCCACGTAAACCTCATATGGATGTTGTAGAGAGCATATTGAGATATTTGAAATCTGCTCCGGGTAAAGGCTTATTGTTCTCAAAACATGATCACCTAAAAGTAGAAGGCTACACTGATACAGATTGGGCAGGTTCAGTCGACAATAGAAGGTCTACCTCAGGATACTTCACTTTTGTAGGTGGAAACCTTGTGACTTGGAGGAGTAAAAAATAGCCAGTAGTATCAAGATCAAGTGCTAAAGCTGAATATAGAGGTATGGCATATGGGGTATGTGAGTTGCTGTGGTTGAGAAACTTGTTGACAGACTTGGGTGTTAAAGCAAAAGTGGAAATGAATCTCTATTGTGACAATACGTCAGCTATAAAGATAGCTCATAATCATGTTCAACATGATCGGACAAAGCATGTGGAGATTGATGGACATTTTATCAAAGAGAATCTTGAAGTTGGAATTATTACTTTTCCATTTGTAAAGTCTGAAGACCAACTAGCAGATGTCCTTACTAAAGTAGTGGCTAGCAAGGCGTTTATTGACTCTCTTGTCAAGTTAGGCATGTGTGATATCCACGCACCAACTTGAGGGAGGATGTTGGAATATTTGTTACCTTAGTTAGGATTAGTAAGTATCTTGTAATCTTAGTAAGAGTATTATCTTCTCCTAGATATGTGGATCTAGGAGATCTTCTGTATTCTTGTATATATACCTACTGTTTTATATCAATAAGATTATCAGAAATATTCAGAAAAACATGTTTGACAATGGATAACTTCTAAATTTGCTAATTATATATTTATGTTTATGTTCTCCATATAGTTTTTTGTGATTCAACTCTGCGTTCTAATATTTTAAACAAACTAATGAAGATTCAAAGTAGTTGCGAGGAGTGCATAGAATATATCAATTAAACTGTAATAAACACATTGTATTAATGTGTAACTAACTAAAGGTTTATATTCATAGTTAACATCGATGAAATTCCTCCAATAATTCTCTCCTTTTTATCAACAGCATACTTTGTGTTGCCTTTGCGATCGTTGAAATTAAACAGTTAAATGTTCAACGAGTGATGATTAATTACTATTGTAAGTCCCAGATCCTTTACCTTTGTGTTATATTCTCTTACCCATTGTATAAAGGCCAAACTTAATTTATTTTGTCATTTTTGTTTTGTTTGTTTTAGCTGGCAACTTGGCATTAGGTTGACAATCACCTAAATGGGTACTCAGAATCGCAGTGCAGTTCTTTATCTTTGTAGCATGTTCTCTAAGCCATTGTAATCATGTTATTATTTTCACCAATTCTTGGTGTCATGGGTCTTATGGGGTTGTAGTTTGACAATCACCTTCTTGGTTTTTTATTGGTATTTGGAGTCCTAAGAAAATATATAGTTGAATTTTAAAACTTTGGACCAATCACAACATTAAAAATTAAAAACAAATAACCGAAATAACCAAATCTTAAGCATTGCAGCATATATATAGTAGAGATTTCACTATGTACCTTATCTGACTTTCTCATTTTGATTTTATATCTAGCTTAGCTAACATGTTGTATATCTCTTTGATTCGTTGTTGCATGAAAATAAAAGGAAGAGTCTTAAGGGTTTCTTGAATGTTGCAGGGCTTCATTGTAGCAGTGGTCATTCTCAAAAACTAAGATGTACTGCACTGTATCTAAGAGTTGCAAGGACCAATAATTTTAGAGAAATGGATTCAGCAACCATAGAGCTATACAACCTTTAGGTATTTGTTTTTATAATATTATACTTTGGTGAATATTGTTTTCTCTTTACAAAGTTCTTATTTTGTGATTCCAGTATAGGAGCTTATTCCATAATCGTAGGAAGCCACGTTACTTTCCTCTCAATAAGTTTACTTATAGTTAATTAGGGTAAATAGCAAAGCTACGGAGTGCAAATTATGGCAAGGACAAGTTTTGTAATGGTAGTTAAGGAAAAGTTTCAGAATTGAGGGATCACAGCTTGAGACACTCATGTTACCTATGAATTTGCTTTTCTTGGTTGTCACAATCCATTATCAATCTGATGGTCCAATTTCTAGACTGAATTATAGGATGTGCTCGAATGCTAAGCATTCCACTTAAAGTTAAATGAAATGCTTTCCATCTCATTTAGAGACAGTAAATTAAACTGGTAAAAGAGCTATTTTTAAGGTTTAAATCTAATACTGCAAAAGAAATATTGTGCTGAAGTCACACTGATAGAAGAAGTCTCAGAGGTAGCTTAGTGCGGCTCAGAGGACAGTCCACACAGACGGCTGGCTGGTGCCCCCAAACTTTCAGCCCAAAATAAGGCCCCAGTAAGCCAGTCCGCCAAACTTGCCCAGATCCAACTATATCCCACTCAAAACCCGTTTCAAGTCTACTATCCAACTCAAAGCTTGTTTCAAGTCTACTCAATATTTTCAATACTTTTAGGCCCAAAATTGGTCCCTCTGCCATGCCAAGTCCTATTAACTCTCTAGTTTCTACTCTGTGTCATATGTCTACATGTAATAAGCGAGACCACAAACAATTTTAACAGGCCATTTAGTTGTGATTATTTTTTTTTACTGTTACATTTATTTGTACTGTCCTCCAGTTTTCATGGTTGACTAAAAGTTACCCATAGTGCTTATGTTATACTCAGTGGCGGAGCCAGGAAATTGAGTGAGGGTGAGCCACCCAAACAACCAAACATACAAAAAAATAATAATAATAACTAATTTCTTTTAACTAATAATTCAAACTTAACCTAACCACAAAACAAATATATTTCGAACATCAAATATCTTATAAAACGATACAATAGGAACATTGGATCAAGAGTCTCTAAAATGCAATGTCTAGAGAAAAGGACAAGAGCCGGTAGAAAGCAATAGACAACTAGACAACGTGGAATATTGAAGTGAACGGATAAATGCCAACACTAAGGTATGCAACCCTCTACAAAAACTTGAGGCGGAGACTAGCAAACAGAGCATTGTTAAGTCCTAGTAAAAGATCTCAATAGGAGCATTTTCACATTTTAAAACCCACCACCAGCGAACAAATATATAATGAAAGCACTAGTAGAACAAGATCACGCTGATGCAAATTCCTTCTTGAACACTTACATGTAATAGCTACCAAACGCCCTATTAACCAAGATCACATAATGAGTTTAAACTAACGAAAGTAACGAAGTTCATTTCCACAACCTTTGATCAAAAGTCATCATATCCACATAAGAACCTATTTACTGTCATTATTTTCCAACACCCTGGCATGGACTGGAACATCTTCAATCTTCATAAGGAATGCCAATATGGGATCTTGCATCTGCCATAAAAACTCATCCCTAAGTCCCTAACACAACCTCTATTGACTAAAAAAAGTAAAATCTACCATTTAATTAAACACACCTCAAGTCTCAGTCGGCAGTCGCAATAATGACAACCATAATTAAAACTAGAACACATTGACTCTCCTAAAAAAAACTCCTAAATACAACCAAAAATTGACCTAATTAACCAATAGACAACCCATTAAATTGCCCTTATCGTTGCAAACCTAAGTATTTAGTGAATTCACAACAAGAAATTAAGTAAGAGTTGCCATTAAATAACATGGTCTAGAAATCAGTACAAAAAGATAAAAAAGAAGACAAGAAATTAAATAATGTGAGTCTTACCTAGTTACTCCACAAGAAGTCAAGAAGAGTATAAATCTTTTAGTAGAAAAATAATGAGGAAGTTAGGGAGGAGAAGTGGAGTGAGTGAGGGGTTTCTTTTGTTTGGGTTTCTAGAGTTTTTTTTTTTTTTTTGTTTGTTTTTTTTTTTTTTTTTTTTTTTTTTTTTTTTCGACAATCATATATATTTTTTTTTTCAGGAAGTTGAGGGTGAGAGCATATGCACTTTTTTTTTATACTTTCAAACCATAAATAATTTTTTTTTAACAGTGCAAAAACAACTAGATCATTTTCTCCATCAAATTGAGACGTGTTTTTTTTTTTTTTTTTTTATTATATTACGTAGGCTCCCATCTCGGAACTCGCCTAGGGCCCCTCGAAACTCAGGGCCGCCCATGGGTAGCTAGACCA
Source organism: Coptis chinensis (assembly GCF_015680905.1). Taxonomy (NCBI): domain Eukaryota; kingdom Viridiplantae; phylum Streptophyta; class Magnoliopsida; order Ranunculales; family Ranunculaceae; genus Coptis; species Coptis chinensis. The sequence goes on along the minus strand of NC_141458.1, from coordinate 115,071,027 downwards.
AGTCCATTACCAGATCCACCAGCATCCGTAGCGATGTGTCTAGCACCGAGACCCTCTTTATTATACTTAGTGGTTATGAAACATTCTTGAAAAAGATCTGCCATATCTATTACCTTTTATAAGATCGCAAATGAAGCTGAAAATTCTATGTTAGTTCTTTCTTTCTTTAAAAGATTAGCGAGAAATTTAGTACCATAAGAAATTTCTCAAAAAGATAAAACATTTCTTTAGGGATCATTTATTATTTTTATTATGTTCTAATTACAGTTTCGAAAAGGTTTAGTGGTAGATGCACAATCCATTATGGCGGCTGTTTCCTGTGTTGCATATGAAATTTGGGTTTTAATTATGTCTAGAGGAACACAGATAGGGTGGTAGCAGTGCCGGCTCAACCCTTAGGCGAGTTAGGCGGCCGCCTAAGGCCTCAAATTTGAAAGGCCTCATATTTCCTAATTTATCCATATATTTGTTTATTATTACCTAATTTTATAAAGAAAAAAAAAACCAAAAAAGGATATGATAGTCAATTTGTTTACAAATGGGTTTTCTATTAAATTTCGGAGTGAATTAATGTGGAGTGTATACAATCCAATAGTCCACCGTACAAATGACATCTCGATGTATTAATATGAATCCAATGACTACAAGCGCATAGTAATTTCAGTTTTTGTAGGAGTGTGCTCATTTAATCAAATTGTTTCATTGGAAGAATAAAAACAAATTGAAAATTCCACGTTTAGTGAAAGAATTTCCACATTCTATGCATTTTCTTCTTTTCTATCTTAATTAACTTGTCTTAATTAAAGAAATTGTCATTACACTTCTCTCATTAAATCTTTCTCTCTCACTTGTTCTATTTCACCAATTTCAAGTTTAACCATTTGTCAATTTCACTTTTGAGTTCTAAACAGTTAATCATCAATTCATCATCTAATGCTCATAGTTTTTGTGAAATTTGTTTTGTTTTGTTTTGTTTTGTTTTGTTTTTGTTTTTTTATTTCAATATGAATCTATTATTTTATTTATTTATAGTTTTGATGTTTATTTGGTTACGTTCTTATCGTTTTTTCGTTCGATTTGAGTCATAATACTAGATTTTCGCTCTTAATTTATAATAAAATTGTGAATATACAGTGAATTTTTTTTGGTGATTATAGATGGCATTAGAAATAAAGGCCTCGCAAATAAAGGCATCGCCTAAGGCCACACTTTGGCTTGAGCCGGCCCTGGGTGGTAGATTTATTAGCATTATAAAAAGGAGTAATAGTTATAGAAATTCTGGTCCAACCGAGGAACTACTACAACCCTTTTTAATTGATCTGCATGACTTACATTGCAAAGATGTCCTGGTAATCTTCTGTTTCATTAATCCTACGAATTGATATCTAATTTCATTGCAAAATCTATATATATATATATATATATATTCCAGTTTTCAAATGTATTTTTAGATAGGCCATCTTAATAAATTTGAAATTCACTTCAGTTATGATAAAGTAGTGGACTACTTATAACATCTAATCTCAGATTTTGATATTAAATATGTGCAATGAAGCTATGACTAATCTTTACCCCTTAATAACGCGAGGCTTAATATTTTGGATCATTTCCTTTTGTTTCTTTTCTTTCCCAATTTTTATGATGTTGAGTACCTGAGTGAGTTACTTTAATTTCAGGGGTATTACAAGTGCATTACTGTGAAGTTTAAGCAAAAATGCTAATCATCACATATGAAGGAGAGCAAAATAATCCCAACACATTCACAGAGACATGCAGTAAGTCTCAACATCTTCAAACCGTCTTAATTTCTAGATCCCGTACTTTATTGGCTTTCAATGCCAGTGTAAAGGTGTGTTTTGGGTTTTTTGTTGGGACCGGGTTTAAACTTTATGAGCTTAACCCGCCTCGATCCTCTTGTTGGTTTTCTCTTTTTTTCTTTCTTTTCTTTCTTTCTTTCTTTCTTTCTTTCTTCTGGGAGAGGAATCAGGCCCGGCGTGGTTCAATCGGTGGTATTTATAGGCTTAGGGAAATGTCCATCTAGTAGACCGCGTGTGTCTATGGTATAATGTAAAAGGTGGAGATCGTGAATGAGTGTTGAGCTGGGTTATATTATAAGTCCCGTGGCTTTGATTGGGTGTTGGCGAGGTTACCCCTATTTCCGGGGATGGGTAATGATTACCCCCGATGGTGATCATTACACGGGCTTCTCGCCATGTGCTCGCATCGAAATATCTTTGTCTTCCTTTCGTCGTAGGTCGTTCTTGGAGGTCGCGGCATTGAGTTATTTGTACGTGGTGTTCTTGAGGAGCTGCTCACGGTTCGGTCTTGAGGGTCGATGTCCCGAAGTTCGCTTTACGCTTGCACGTGCATGATAAGATATCGCTCCCCTACACAGCCCCCTCTTAGTAGAGTGTTTATGCCACAAGAAACGTTATGCTGAGAGAAAGAATGTGTGGAACGTGAGCGAGCTGTGGTGGACAACCCGACCAGGACGACATGACTTTCGAATTCACGCATGCTAATGCTTTGGCGGGAAAGGGAAGTTATGTCGTAACATGCACGTGACAGAATCGTAGTAGTTGAGAGAGAAACGTGTCGCCGCATTATTCGGAACTGTTGAAAAGACAGTACCTTGGAACACGTGTGCGGGCTATAGCCTAGGCTGTAATCATAACTTCTTGGTAACTTAACTGAACAGGCGGTTTATACAAAATTAAATTTGGGACATCGAAAAGGCATTGCGTGTTTTCTTCTTCCACAAAAACGCAAGCTAGGGTTCCTCAGGTGAGTGCTTCTGCTGCTGTTATCTTTCCATTTTCAATTTGCTTTCCTCTCTGTCAGTGCGTTTTGCTAAATAGGTAGGTCATCATAAGGGTATAGGGTTTCAGCTTGAGTAATTGGTAGGAAAAAAAAACTTGCCATAATGTCTGATTCTGATGACACTCGATCGGAGGAGGTCCGAGAGATATCCTTGAGTTGTGGAGAGTACGAGGATAAAGAAGCAGTGAGTGTTGGCGTGGAGGTTGATTTGGAAGAAGAGGATAGGATAGGTGAGGGTAATGCCCGATCTAGGTCAGGAGGTGACGTAGCCAGTACGTCAGGTCGAGGGGATATGTCGTCATCAAGCGATGTGCCCCTTAGAAGTGTAAACCATCGTGCTGCTAACTCGTTCCCCAAACTGAGGGCAGCATATGGGATTAATGTCCCTGACCTGGAAATATACGAACCACGATTGAGTGAAAATGTTCGTAGTGAGGAGTACAACCCGCCGAATGGTGGAATAATAATCTGTGAGGGCCAGCTGAGAGCGCATATGCACATACCGTTCTCCGAACCGGTATTGCGACTTCTTGGCGCTTTGTTGGAAGTCTCCTGTCGGTTAAATTGGGTAACACACGGCGATTATTTAAGGTGTTCGACCTGCTGAATCACGAGGGGGAATATGACATAAAATTATATCGACATAGTGGAACACTATGTGGGACGGCGATCGGGGAACATGAACTTTAGCTTGCAAACCATGACGACGCGTTCTGCTGTGATCGATGGAGTAAGCAATGGGGCCTGGACTAAGAGGCCGTTGTTGCTAGTTGACAACTACTGTGTGAACGGGTGTATACTGCAAACTAGGATTTGTAACATATCCGGTGGGTAGGACATTTTTCTGTTGTTCCTTGTCAGAACGTTTGATAGTTATTCTAACAGGTCCTTGTTTTACTTTGACTGCAGAGTTTTCCGTGAAGAAGCGAACTGATCGTGGGGAAATAGAGAGGTTCGCGCGGTTGACTCGTGAAGAGAAGCAAGCGAAGCTGCCTGAAGTTGCACACTTTTTTGTGGAAAAGGGTGGGCCTGCGATCCGGGAAAAAAGGAAGGCGCAAAAAGACCGAGCTCGAGGTCAAATAAGGGAAGAGCTGATGGAGGCGCGAACGAGTGACTTAGTAACGCGAGAAGAGAGGCAACGGGCGCATGGCGGTGCGAGGCGACCTGCTAGAGGTGGTACCTCCGGAGCGGGAGGATCGAGCTTCCGCCCTGAAGGAGGTTCGATCGATGCACCTGTGGAGTTGGAAACGGTGGTTTTCAATCCTCGAGCGAGGAGCAGGTCGGAGAAGAGGCCGCGGCGCCGAAAGCAAAGGCATTGCCGAACTACGAAAATAGCGCGCACGCTCTTGGAGAAAACTCTAGCCGGGCGGTTCCGATGGTGGCCCAACCCAGGGCTATGGTTTCGCCGGGTGGAGCACCGACGACTGGCGAGTCATGGACTTGGCCACTTCGGGGCGGGTCTAGTGCGCCCGACGGGCGTGAATCGATCCAATCGCGGCAAAAGCGAAAGCTCCACGTAAGGCAAGTGGAAAAGCTGTTATGGTGACTGACGACTTAGAGGGGCAGTTCGTGTTCCTGGATGAGAATGGGGCGCAACGAACTGTGAAGCGAAGTGACTGTAGCTTCAGATCGAGTAAGATATCGGGTTGCCTTCTAGAACAGATAGCTCTGGATGGCAATCGCAGGGAGGAGGCGGATGATAAAGGTTTGGCCCGATAATCGAGCGAATGGAAATTGCCCAATGTTTGGTATGCGTATCTATCTTTGTTTGATGTAACTGTCTCCGTATAGACGCTATTGTGTTGTGGCTATTAACCATACGTGTGTATTTGCAGCTGGTAAGTGGGTTTCAAAAATTGAAGGAGATTGCCCAGTTCGCGGAGGCGGATAGAGAGACGGTGGTGAAGCTGTCTGATGAGCTGAAGAACGTCCAGGAGGCCTCGAAGATGGAACGCGAGGAACTGGAAGGTCTGAAGAAAGCTCATCAAGAGCTGAGTCTGGCCAAGATGTTGAAAGACACGGAAGCTGAAGAGCTGAGGCAAAAACTACAGGGAGCTGAAGAGAACGTCCTGGCAGCGACTGTGGAGATTGGTAGGTTGAACGATTATGCCTTACACTGCAAGAAGGTTGCTCGGGGGCTACCAAAAGCCTATGATGTTCTGGATGCAGATTTACGTTGAACCGAGGCAGATTACAACGCTTTGAAGGCGGATCATGCCATGCACGCATGTCTTACCTCGGGATAGAAACGGGTGCGGGGAGGAATTAGTAGTGCTCTGTTGCTTGAGAGGTTTTGCCCGTGATCGCGATACCGCTGGCCGATGCTCTTCGTAATGCGATGCACTAATGAGTTTAAAGCTTGGATGGAGTATCTGTGATAGTGGCCGGAATACGGATCTTTGAGATTGATGAATCGCTCGCCCGGGGAGAACTAATTATGGAGCCCGGAGGTGGCGATTTGTAATTTTGTTATTTAGTACTGTCAGCTTATAAGCTGTGATACAATAGAGCTGGTCTCCTGGGGTAACCTGGGCAGTTCGTCTTGTTACCTGTATGCTTAAGTACGAAGAACGACTTGGTGCTCCGTTCTATGCTTTGGGGTACTTTCGGTGATAACGAAGGTTATTTAGCGGGTTGGATTTCTGAGTAATCCTCGATAACCCGGTTAACGTATTATTTTGCTATCTTGCTAATATAGATCGGTGCTTGTGCGTATGCCATGATTGTTGCTTATTTCTTTATTACTGCTTGCTCAACTATAATTGTGTGTGGTGACGGTGCATGTGGCGAAGAATGGTAGGTATGTTGTAATGACAACTTCGGCGTCCCGCGGAGATGTTTGCATGGCGTGTTGTTGTGAAATTATCTGCGCTTTCGAGGGTGGTGCTCGTAACGAAGGCGACGGGATCGCTGGCTGCGCCTCACGTGAGGCAAGTCGAAACGTTTAGGTGTTGATTACCACTAACGGTAGTGTGTTTCCACGCGTGCGACACGTGGAGGGATCTGGCGGTTCAAGGAACGTAATGATGGCGGTAAATGGCGTTTGGCGTCTCAAGGTAATTAAGAGGCGCTTTAGGAAAAGACGTTTCCTTTTGAATAAAAAGCGGCTTATCATATACCAAGACAAGTATTTGCTTGCCTTCTTCCCAAAGCTTCACCGGTCCTACTTGCTCTACGCGTTTCGCGCTCTTTGTGCCCTCTCCGCCATTCTTTGCTTATCGGGTATGTTTATTCTCTGGCTGGGAGACTTCTTTTCGTTGATAAAAGGTTAGTGTAAAACTATAGCTCGTGTGACGATGCGTTTGTGGTCTAGGTTTTATCATGGCGAGATCATTCCGTATGCAAGGGGAAGGAACGAAAGACGAGGGAAACTTCTCCGCTGATAATGGAAAATATGGAGTTTGAGCCTCACGTGCATGATGATCGTGGGAAGAGGAAAGCTGAGGCTGCAGAAGCGAAAAGTCACAAGCGTCCTAGGAGGGCTGGACGTCCGTCTGGCGGCATTGTCTTTAGGTTTTACACGGCGGTAAAGCGACATTGATCGTCATCTTTGCAGAGTGTAGCGACTGAAGTCGAGTCGTCGCGGTCGGGTGGTGAGAGGGTCGTCCCCGCTACCGTGGTGGTGATGTGGGGAGTGAATTCTACTACATGGGGAGGATTTGGGAAAGCGTATGGTGAAACGCCAGATCAGAAGCTTCCACTTTCGGCGCCCATAGCGACCGGTGTCTGAAGGGGATCGTCTTGGATGGTGACAAAGGCGAGGTGAAGGATGAGGACATGGACACGCTTCTCGGGGACGATGGATATGGCCGCTTGTTTGGTAAACTCATTAACACACTAAGTTGTTATGTCGATTACTAAAGGCAAACCGATTCTTTAACTTGCTTCATGCAGTTTTTGCGAGGATATGACAAAGGCTGAAAAGATGTTGTACAAAAACGCGGAGATGGATGGCAACCCTCACGTCGTCGAACTAGGATGTATCACGAGTGCGTGGGGCGGAATAAGAAAAACCGAAGTGATGACTACCAAGTACCCGAGAGCACGCTACGGTGAGAATCTTTGCGTTAGTGGACGGACGTGGACGGAGTTAGAAAGGAACTAAATTTGTGGTGACCGCTTATGCTAAGAAGTGTCGGAAGGTGGTAGCGAAGCGAAGAGGTATCTCGAAGCTGTATCGCCCTTTACGCTTTGGGCGAAGTACGATCTTGTTGAAAGCGAAAGTCGCGGCGATGAACGAGGGCATGAGATCAAGTGATCTTTTTGAGGTCGGCTCGGCATACCGCTTCCGACTAAGCGCAGCACCGGAAGATAAGCATGTCATCGGTGAGAGTTGAAAGGTGATCTTGATTTGGCTCTGTCGACCATGATTTGTAAGTTCTGTTTTTACATTTCCCTCTCTTATCACGGGGAGTTAACAATAGAGCTGTGTTTTCGGGCTTGCCCGAAAGATTCGCCTTTTTCTTCAGAAGAACCTGGTTTCCACGAAAGTGGCGATTCGATTACTTTGTTAATTTTTTAATGAGCACCCGATCTGGATTTTCGGGTAATCCCAGGTCGGTCGGTGGAAGATCAGTTGTTATGGCGAATGATCATATAATGTTATTGGTGATGTTCCGTATGCATGTTTCGACCTGTACTTGTGTGTAGCTAGCATTCTAGTAGGATTCTAGAAACATCGTTCGGCGTTCTCGTAGTCCACCTAGAAATATAGATCGTCGGCGGGCAGGCATTGGAGAGGCGAAATAGCGGTGTGCTCCAGAGAGCTGTTTGCTCGCGGAAAGCGTTCTCGTTTAGCCGAGCCTAGAAATATAGGTCCTCGACGTTACAAGAGTTGGAGAGGCGATGTAGCCTGTAAGCTCCAGAGAGCTGTATGCTTTCGAGGAGTTCGTTCTCGTGTGGTCGATCCTAGAAATATAGGTCCTCGGCGTTACAAAGAGTTGGAGAGGCGATGTAGCTGTAAGCTCCGAGAAATTGTATGCTTTCGAGAAGCGTTCTCGTGTGGTCGATCCTAGAAATATAGGTCCTCGACGTTACAAGAGTTGGAGAGGCTATGTAGCCTGTAAGCTCCAGAGAGCTGTATGCTCGCGGAGAGCGTTCTCGTTTGCGACAACGTGTTGTTGGTTGAGGATGGCGGACTAAGTAAACGTGTTGATCATCAATGCTGTGTAAACTGTTTAACTTGCCAATACGATTAAGTAGATTAGATTGTATTAGTCAACACAAGGAACGTATTTTTCATAAATGTAAATAAAAAGGATATACAACATGAATGTCGCTACTGGTAAATTTTTTTTAGTAGATAGGTATTCCAAGGTCGAGGCAACATCTTCCCCTCTTGGGTTCTTATCCAGTATGCTCCATTGCCGACGACGCGTTCCACGATGTAGGGGCCTTCCCATGTGGGACCTAACTTGGAGTCGTCTTGCGTCTTCTTTAGCACTAGGTCGCCAGGTTGAAAAGACCGAGGATGAACTCGCTTGTTGTAGGAGTTCTTGAGTTTTTGCGATAAGATCGATTCGATGGCGCTAAGTCCCGCTTTTCTTCCAGCAGTCGACTTCTCGTGCTAACCACAGTCGTTGTGTCCTTACTTCGACAAGTTACGATCGAGTCGTAGTGGTGTTAGCTTCGGTGGGAATTACGGCTACGTGCCATAACATAAGGAGAATGGTGATTAAGCCCGTCTTGGATCGAGTACGTAGTGCGGTGAGCCCGAGAAATATTCTCCATTGATTTGGCCATTGGCTCTTATTCTTTTCAATCTTTTTCTTCAAGTTTTCCAAGATTGCTTTGTTACTGGCTTCTGCCTGACCATTACTCTGAGCGTACTGTGGAGTAGAAAATGCGTGAATGATCTTCCACTTGGCTAGAAACTCTTTGACCGTTCTACCTTTGAGCTGGGGCCCATTATCCATGACTAATGTATGTGGCAACCCAAACCTGGTGATGATGTGGGTCCAGATGAAATTTCTGACATGTGACTCTTTGACGTGTGCTAAAGGAATAGCCTCGACCCACTTGGTGAAGTAGTCGGTTGCGGCTAAGACAAAGCGGAAACCCGTACTTTTCTGTGAGATGAATGGTCCCATGATGTCCATGCCCCACATGTGGAATGGCCATGGGAATGGCCATGATGATATTGTGGCTAATGTTTGACACTCAATTTGAGGGCGGGTTGGATGATATTGTGGCCAAATGTTTGACAAATGACACATTTAAAGAGGACGGGCGTGATTTCCACATTCTCGCCGTGGATCTGCGAAAACTGGGCCAAAAATATCCTTGTGAAATGGCCTTATGGGCAAAATGGAGCGAACAATAGCGTCGTGCTTGATTTCCACATTCTCCTTCGTGGATCTCTGAAAAACGATGATGACCACGCTCATCGAGTTTGAGGCATCGCAAGTGTAGGGCCAAGGTGTGCTTTCGACTTGAAGTGCATTTTTCCTTCATACTTCTATGGTAGTTGTCTTTTGCAACCTGGGTTGCGAACAAACACCGCGAAGTCGCTAAATACTTACTGAAAGCTCTTGATGACGACACGAAGATATTTTGAAGATTACCTTCATGGGTAGTGTACTCTTTTTCTGGTACAAACCCATGACAATAAATACTTGGACTCGTGACCTCATTGTTGGAAGTGGCAAAGTCGATCATTGTTGGAACGGACTTTTCCATCACCGTTCCATCGGGTGAAACTAAGACAACCCCGATGCGGCTGGATTGCTAGAACCATCTACAAAGAGAGACCAGTGTGGATTTGATGTGCTCCTTCAATTTGGGGAGGTCGGTCTCTTGTTCCCCAATTAGGGTCATCAACGAAATCCGCTAGAAAATCGGCAACGACTTGTCCCTTACGGGAAATTAGGTGGTGCAATTCGGTGGTGTTCGCCGAGTTCTTCGGCCCAAACTACCATTCGAGTAGTTTTGTTTTCTTTGTGGAGAATTTTCTTCAATGGGAGGTCGGTAAGAACTTTGATTTGATGCGCCTGAAAGTAAGGCCTGAACTTCCGTGCCGAATATAACAAAGCAAAATCTTGCTCTTTCGGGGAGGAGTAATTCTTTTCCTCTGTCGTGAGCATCTTGCTTGTGAAGTAGATCGGTTTTTCTGAATTGTTTTCCTCTTTGAAGAGAACTGAGCTGATTGCAAAATCGGATACTGCCAGATAGAGCCCCAGAGTCTCTCCATCTACAGGTTTAGCTAAGACGGGGGGCGTGGTGAGGTACTCTTTGAGAGTGGCGAATGCTTGATGGCACCGATAAACTCCATGAGAACTGCTCGCCTTTTTTAAGGAGTTGCAAGAACGGTCTACACTTATCGGATGCCCTTGATATGAATCGGTTGAGTGCAGCGACCATGCCTGACAATTTCTGTATTTGTTTCTTCGTGCGCCGATCGGGCATGTCTAAGAACGCTCGGATCTGGTCTGGATTCGCTTCGATCCCTCGCTAAGACACTTGATACCCTAAAAACTTGCCGGAGGACGCTCCAAAAAGGCATTTCTCTGGATTGAGTTTCATGCCCGTCCGGCGTAATCGAGAGAACGCTTGCTCAAGGTGGGCGAGGTGATCACCGGCTTTCTTGCTTTTGATGACCATATCATCGATGTAGACCTCCATGGTATCGCCTAACATGTCTTGGAACATGTCAGTGACCAGGCGTTGATACGTTGCTCCGGCGTTTTTCAAGCCGAATGGGAGAACGTTGTAGCAATAGATCCCTTGCTCTGTTATGAAAGAGGTCTTCTCTTGATCCTCCTCTGCGAGTGGGATTTGGTTGTACCCACTTATCGCGCGTCCATGAAGGAGAAGCTCATGACCACAGTCCGGTCGACAAGTCGGTCGATCACGAGTAGGGGAAAACTATCTTTTGGAGGTGGCCCGATTTACATTAAATAAAATCAACGCGTAAACCGCTGTTCGTTCTTTTTGGAGTGCGGCCCCGCGATGTTAGCGATCCACTCGGATAATCTACTTTTCGGATAAAACCGACTTGCTTGAGTTTGTCGACCTCGTCGTTGATGGCTTTTAAAACGCAGGGATAGTCGTCGGTGAAGTCGTTGTCGGACCGGTCTAGCATTGGGATTAACATTTAATTTATGGCATCGCATTGCGGGATCTATTCGAACTTTTCGATATCACGACCAAGCAAAAACATCTTTATTCATAGATAAGAAATTTACAAGGTGGGTTCGATGGTGGGGTCGAGGTTAGCCCTACATATACAAACTTGGGGTCGTCTTGATGCCAAGATTCACCTTTTCTTTTTCTCGCATTTGGAGGTTTTGCAACCGATGGCGAAACCTTTGCTTGGCGACTTCGCTATCGGGGAGAGTCCGAACACTTGGTGGGACGACATGGTCGCCGTTGAGGGTGGAAGCGACTGTTTTAACGCTGCGGAGGTATCCGCGACACAGGGAGTGGGACTGGCTACAAGCACATTGAGGGTGTGGCTGCGGTATCATCAATGGCTGCCTAACATGGTGAGACGATCTCGATACTTTGGTGATGAAGTTCTTGTAGTTGGATCAATCTTTGGAGTCTTTATTTGGCGAATGAAGGACTTGGGGAGCAAGTGCGGGCATCTGCATTGGAGAGAAAATCTGCTTGCAAGAGCCCCCAGTTAAGCGTGGCGGTTAAATGGGCTGGATTTAAACAACTAAGTCATGTGCCATTGTGTAGCTGGTGGGTTCAGGTGCGGCGGGAGGCAATTCACGAGCGGTCTCATTTGTTGACTTGACCTGGTTACAATGGTACGCTTCAAGTTGATTGCTTCTAAGTTCCATCATTCCTCGAGGTCCTGGGAAACGGAGAACTTGATGCAAAGTTGATGGTACCGCCTGCATCTGATGGATCCAACGTCGTCCGAGTATGGCATTGTATGGCGACCTGCTGTCTAGAACGCAGAACCGTGTATTGCAGGTGATCTTGTCCTCTCTAGAGCCCACCGACACTGGAAGTATAATATCACCAATGGGATCGGCCCTGGAACCATTGAACCCATAAAGGGGGGCGATCGGGTCTACGAGGACAGACTTGGGAAGATTCATCTCTTGCATGGTGTGATAAAACAAGATGTCACAGGAACTGCCGGGATCGATCAGGACGCGCTTGACTGTCCAGTCGCTAATTTTGACATGGACGACCAATGCATCATTATGAGGAAGGCAGACTTTGCTTAAATCGGCCTCCGTAAAAGTGATATCGCCTGCGCTGCGACCTGAACCACGCGGGGCGTGAGCTGCCTGTGAAGTGAAATGATAGACTTCTTGGAGGCCCGACACGACGCGTCTTTCTCTGGATGAGGTTACGGAATCGTCCGGGAAAGTAATCACGTGAATAGTCCGATCATTGTCCCGATCAGATGAGTGCTGCCGTCGCTCGTGGCGCGAACGATCTCGTGGACGTCCTCTGCTGCGAGGACGACCTTGAAACTCTTGGGAGTGACGGCGAGGTGGAGATCGACTGCGGACTCGGCGAGCCATCAGTTTGTGTCTCAAGTCGCCGTCAGGAATGCTAGTGTACTGTTTGATATGGCCGGCTTCCACTAGATCCTGGAGATAGTGTTTAAGCCCCCAGCAAGCATCAGTTTCATGGCATTTTGCGTTGTGAAATGCACAAAATGGCTTGTCAGGCCGATCTACTGGTTGCCTCGCCGGGCGGAAGAATGGGGCTCGCTTAATCTTACCCGAATGTAACCGGGGCGCGTCGGGGATAGCGAACTCTCTGCGTTCGATCGAGTCGCGGCTTTTGGTGCAAGCGACCTAAGCGCTTCTTTGCCCGTGGATGCGATCAAACTGCGCCCACCTCACGGTTCTCGTCTAAGCCGTGGAGTTTCAAAGTTTCTGCAACTTGATATACTTGTCCACGCTGAAGCGTAGAGCTCGACCGGTGTCTCCGGGCGTTCCTTCATCAACGACACGGAGAGGTCGGTTCCGCGACTCTCGGCAAGCATTGGAAAAGGCCAATGTGGCGAAAAGATTCTTTCAAGCCGCTTTCCATGCCGCAATTTCGGCCTTGAACCGTCCTAGGAATTCCACGAATAGTTTAAAATTAACTTCCTTGAATGATAATTGAAACAAAGAATCCAGATCGCCTTCTTCCGCTTTGTTGTGGGCGTCTTGGTTGGCGAACAAATCGATGAAAGTTGTTGACGTTTTAATAGAATCGATTCGATGAAAAGAACCAATCAAAGGCGCCATCCTTAAGGCTGGCTGGAAATAATCTGCCGGTGGAGATGATCAAACTTCGGGTGAGTAGAAAGTGCCAAACTCTGAATATAGCGAGCCACACATGTTGACCGGGGCCGCGTCTTTGCCGTCGTATATGGGGAAAGCGTGGGTGGATAAAGTCTTGTGGAGAGGGTTTATTGAGGACCTCTGCTTTACGAACGGAGATCGCGATCGTCTTAAGCATCTTGTGCACAATCTGCGTGTCGAATCCTTCTTTCGCGGCGTTGACCAATCCTGCAGGATAACTTCGTTAATCTGTTGATTAACGTCGTTGATCTTGTTCTCTGCTCCGTTCTTGCCGGGTTGTTGTTCTTGTAACTATCCACTTTGGCGTAAAGTAGCATTTTCTTCCACGAAGCAAGGAAATGCTCTCATTAGATATTCCTAACCGTGGGCAAGGTCTTTGGACTTGAGCTTCTAGGCTGACCATGCTTCGTGGGCTTGAGAGTTAGGGATGGATGAACCCGATTTAAGGTGGTTCTCAAGGTGGTTCTCAAGTAATCGAAACCACAGACGGCGCCAATGTAAAGGTGTGTTTTGGGTTTCTTGTTGGGACCGGGTTCACTTATGAGCGAACTGCCTACGTATCCTCTTGTTGGTTTTCTCTTTTCCTTTCTTTCTTTTCTTTCTTTCTTTCTTTCTTCTGGGGAGAGGAATCGGTCCCGGCGTAGTTCAATCAGGTGGTATTTATAGGCTTAGGGAAATGTCCATCTAGTAGACACGTGTGTCTATGGTACACGTGTAAGGTGGAGATCGTGAATGAGTGTTGAGCTGGTTATATTATAAGTCCTGTGCTGATTGGGTGTTGGCGAGGTTACCCCTATTTCCCGGGGATGGGTAATGATTACCCCTGATGGTGATCATTACACGAGGCGTTCTGCCATGTGCTCGTACCGAAATATCTTTGTCTTCCTTTCTCGTAGGTCGTTCTTGGAGGTCGCGGCATTGAGTTCGCTGTACCGGGGTGTTCTTGAGGGAGCTGCTCACAGTTCGGTCTTGAGGGTCGATGTCCTGAGTTCGCTTACGTTGCACGCGTGCATGATAAGATATCGCTCCCCTACAGGCAGGTTACTTATAGATTTGTAAAGATTGTAGATAAATATCTTAAAGCCACTCCAAGTTTACTGCTGAACGGTAACTAGGATAACAACTTGAAGGACAAGCTTCTTGGTTTAAACCGTAAGGTACTTGTTGCCCTTCTTCGTTAGATGAAGAATGGATTTGATGTTTCCATGTTACAACAGAGATGTGATTCTTTTTTTTTTGGTTGGCATGTGTGTAGGTCATGAATAGGATTACAGGATTATATGTTCTTCACACTTCAGTGTTTATTTGCTCTTGGTATGGTAAATTTCATATAAAGGATATTATAAAGAGATTTATCTTTTATCAGAACTTTATAGAGAGTTAGAGACACCTACATGATGCAGTGTGACGAAGAAGTGGTATTGTACTTGGAACCAACATTGTGGTCCTCAGAACTGATTTGTAAAGATTTTGCTATTGGAATGTGATAGTGCTTTAAGCTTTGCAAATAGTAGGAAGATGTAAGTATGTAACAAAGGTCCTTTAATTTAGATATGAAGACATAAGCTGAAGGTTTGATAAAAAAAAGTTCGCTCAGCATCCTCCGGCCTGTACTATTCATGGTGTGATTCAATGTATTCCACAAGTTCTAACGAGATCACATGGCAATATGGCAAGGATGTTTTTCAAATCTATGAATAGGCCAAGTATATGTAAGATTTTATGAACTATTACAAACTTGCTATACATCCTAAAATGAGCTAGATAACATTTACTAGGAGCAAAACAGGGGTCAAAGCTTTATATCATGATGTTTGTGCTTACAAGAACTACTGCGTGGCGGTTCTTTAAGCCTAGGATGAACTGATGAATTACTTGGTGATGATGAGCTACAAAGGTACAAGAGATTCTGTTCATTCCAAGAACACATATACATTAATTACTCTGTCACCAACTCACACCATCATTTCGTTTATTTAGCATGCTCATACATCTTGATAGATGCCGATTCTACGAAGAACAAAATATAAAGAAACAAAATGCAGAATCTCATAATTCGCAAATGACTTGGCTAAGGAAAATCTGCTTTGAAATGAACAAGTGATTATTATATACGTATGTTTTGGTGAATAAGTTTGAGCTCAGTGATCCTAGGTATTCCTAACCCAGGGTAATATTAGTGGTTTTCAACAGCAAACAATTGGATGATTGGCCAAATGAAATCAGGTTTTGCTTCTTTTTGGTGAATACGTTTAACTTCAGTCATCCAAAATTCCAAAGTACCACAGATTTCGATTTGAGACTTTGGATTTTGGTTGGTGTAAGTACCATATATTCATATCCAATGAATATAGGACACGTGTCCATCACATTCCCTTATCAAACAATAATCTCCATCCAGAACATGAATCTCAACTAGCATTCTACGCCAACTTATAAGAAGTAGACCTAGACTCAGGGCCGGCTCTGAGATTGTGGGGCCCAAGGCGAATTCTTAAAAAGGGACTAAATAACCTATTGTTTATGCTACAAAACTATTTTAAATGCCTAATAAGCATCCAAAATTATTTAGTGTAGTTGGTTGCTATTCTAATTTCTCTACAAGTACCCTAGGTTCGACTCTCTTTGTAGCACTAAATGGGGGGCTTTGACTCGGGGGCCCTAGGCGGCCGCCTAGTTGGCCTTACCCCAGAGCCGGCCCTGCCTAGACTTGCTCGCTATTTCGCAGGTTGTTCATCCTAGCTTTATCACATTAATGACAGACGACGATTACAGTCAAAGGGCATAGTCGAAGATCGATACAACGACATTGATGACTCATAATTAAGACAATAATGGCATTATATCCAGGTTTTGAGCGGAAGATGCAGGAAGAGGAATATAGTCACACAGAACATATAACACCCCGTGTTTTATTTAATATTTTCCTAGTACAATAAATAATAAGAACAATAAAAATAATAATAAGAGATAAAATAAAAGGATAAAGATTAGAAATAGATAAGATAAAGAGGATAAACCGTACCCCATTCCCTATTTTCGGGGGTTTTGAAAAAAAAAAGGAGTTACACAGGACTTTATACGGGGAGTTTTAACAGAGAGAGGGAGTTTTACACAGAGTGGAAAAGAGAGAACGGAGAAGATTATTGGGATTGCTTTCTGACGATTGTTGTGTGGCATTTTCGTTCTCAAGTTTATATTCATTCATTAAACAAGTAAAACACAAATGAGAGGTGAGTGGATTTTTCTTTTTATTTCTCTTTGATATATATTCGCTTCTACGATCTATTATTGTAATTGTTAATGTCTTGTGGTTTGACAAAAGATCGATTAGAACGGATGATGCAAGTGTTGTTTGATATGGTGTCAAGGTTAACAATTAAAATATAATGGGTAATTTCCACGTTGGTTTCCTATTGGATAATTTCGTATGTATTAATACACTTATTTTGTACGTGCTGGATTTCTCCTCTTAAATTTTGTTAAGGTTTGGTTACTTATATTAACTAGGAATATTTGAGAAGAAGATGAACTGAAAAAGGGTGACCTGAAAAAACTACACTGCGTAGTCAGAAGTTTCTTACTAGATGGAGGTCAAATTATTATTGGATTGACTTCATATTTAATCTGTAGTTTTATAAGACATTGTAGTCTGACATATTAAAACTTTAGATAGAACCAATGGTTGGATTTCTGTCGAGGCGCGCATAAGCGCGACAGGTCGTAGTGTTTCTACACCAGAAAAACTGCAGTGCGCAGTCTTTTGTTTCGGCTTAGATGGTGATCTTTCTGTAATCAGATTTGTATAAAATTTAATCCATAGTTTCCGGACACATTGTAGTCTTCCATATTAGATTTTTAGATTTATCCAACGGCTTGATATCTGTCGAGGCTTCCATTAGTGGGACTGGTTGTAGTAGAAACTACACCAGAAAACTGATGGGCGCAGTCTTTTGTTTCTGCTTAGATGGAGGTCAACCTATTATCGGATTGACCTAAAATTTAAATCCATAGATTCTTGATATCCAGTTAAATGACATATACAAATTTTAGACAGATCCAATGGTGGGTTGTCTGTCAAGGCACGAATTAACAAAGTTGTTAGAATTAGCTAAAGTTTAAAATGGATATAGTTGGGTGTTTACATTATGGCATTAGATGGTCAGTGGTTATTATACTTTCGATATATTCTTACTATTGTGGAAATATTGGTGTGGAATGAAAATATATCTATATATTTTCTTTTATCGTGATTATTAAAATATTTGGAGAATTGGTTAAGAACTACGAAGGCTTGATTCCAATCCTGAAAGATTTGGATACGTAGACAGCTTTGAACAAAAGTGCAGCCATTATATCTATAATATATATATAGGTTTGTGTGATAACTATGTGATTGTGTTAGAAATTACTGTTGTTTTGAGACTACATAAATATATATGTGTGAGATAGAAGTTGTATATGAATATAGACTTTAGTATATGTGGATCGGTTTTGGACATTAGTGTGTGTGGAATTGAATTTGGGCTAATGAACTATTTGTTTATGATATTGTGTATATGAGTGTGGTTATGTAAATTACATTTGTTTGATTATAAGTCTGTTTACATTCAATGATATTTAAGTGCTTGATTTGCCTTGACGCGACGAAAATGATTCTCTGCATATGTGGTCTGTTTTGACATGAGTAATGCTAGTATAATTATAAGTGATAATAATGTTTTAATGTGTCGCCCACATCTTTAGAACTTTCCACGCCTCAGGATTTGGTAATGAGATATTATGACTTGTGATGTCATGTGATAGATGGGTATTCATTGAATGTGCCATGAAAGACCCGGGTATTCATTGAATGTGCCATGAATGACCCAATAGTTTGGACTACCCTAGAGAGGAACTAAGGTATTCGCCTTACGGGTTGGTCGTATTCCTTGAATTTACGGGAATGTAGGTTTGGGTATTCCTTGAATGTGGCGGGAATGACTCAGGGCATTCATTGAATGTGCTATGAATGGCCCGTTAGTGTTATGATGGGTATTCCTTGAATGTGGTGGGAATGACCCAAGGTATTCATTGAATGTGCCATGAATGACTTGAGATTTTATGGCCAAAGAGGCTGTGATTATGTGTATGGAAAGCCTAGAGATGGCTGTGATATAGTGATACTCGGTGGGAGAGAGGCACACGTGTATGTGTGATTTGGCAAATGTGTCGAGGGCAAATCGTGGAGTAGGAACTAAATGTTGGGTTGAGTCTGTTTATAAATAAGTCAACAAAATAATTAATAAACAAAGTGAAATATTGATTTTACATATGAGTAAGTTATTACCTATTATTATTTATGTCTTATGATGTATATGGCTTTCTTACAAAGAAATATAGAGGTGGTTTGTGTGAGGTTATGGATGTGAAGTGTGAGTGAGAATAATATTATTGAATGCTTGTGATCTTTTCTGTGATTGTGGAATGACTGTAAAATGATATGTTATTATGAAAGCATTAATGACTTGTAATAGTCTGAGATATATAGTTATGCACTTGGAAACTTTATGACGTAATGATGTCATGTGAATGACTACTCTTGATATAGGTGGTATGATAAGTAGTATTCTCCGAATATGCGGGACGAACTATGTTATATTAATTAGACTTCAATGTCTTAAATGAGGTTTGGTTATAAATAGAAATTTGACTGACTGAGATAAATCATTTTATTGTGATGTCTAACTCTGTTTTGCAGGAGAGTAGGATCTATTAATCTTTTCTGCAGGGACGTAAATATCCTACCCTAAGACGACATGTTGGCTAAAAGATAAGGTATACCAAACTCATATTTAATTAGATTATCCTATGTGCATTTAATAAATGGAATGTAAGTTGTATTTATGTTGTGAGTTATTTTGGAAAGTGGGAATGATGAGTACTGTTGTATGAGATTCTTGGAATTTGTATATTGGGGGTGAAATCTTATTTGGGAAGAAACTACACGCCGTTTTGGAAAACGGAACCATATTGTCTTCCAAATTGAAATGGTTGGTAATGTTATATTTATTAATTTGAAAGATTATTATATATATTTTGTTGTTAGTTTACTCATACCAGCAAATTCAATTTGCTGACTCATGTTTGCTTTGTTTTGCAACGTGGGTGTGTTCTTGGGAACATAGATGGTGGAGTGCAATGGATAAGGACACGTGATTTGGAGTTGCTCTTGGAGTCTTCTGGTTTAAGATTTTCTGAAGGGTACGGTTTTGTTTTGAGACAAATGTAATAGAGTTGGTTAGTTTCTTTGTAGTTTAATAATGTGATTTAAGGATTGTTCCTTTTAGTTTTCTTTTGATTTCAGTTTTGTATATATCGTGTTTGATAATAGGGTTTTGGGTTTTGTTTTACCCC
The DNA here is from genome assembly GCF_015680905.1 of Coptis chinensis. Lineage (NCBI taxonomy): Eukaryota > Viridiplantae > Streptophyta > Magnoliopsida > Ranunculales > Ranunculaceae > Coptis > Coptis chinensis. The sequence goes on along the minus strand of NC_141458.1, from coordinate 115,051,552 downwards.
GGGTTTCCAGATAATTAAATATAATTGTTTTAAATATTGTCTGGAAATTTGGGGTGTGACTGAACACTACAAAAGTAGGAGACTTACCAAATCAGTGGGGCTCCATCTTGATTAGGAGAGGCTGGATCCGCTCCACCTCCTCCATCTTCTCCATCTCCCATACCATCTCCCAAACTGAATCTCATGAACTACGGGCTTGATTCTATTTTTATCAAAGAAGAATTAGAATTAGCATTAGTTGGTTAGCTCTTGATGTGTCTTTAGGATTGTTCAGATTCTAATTAGCATACATTCTCACCTTAATTAGCACCAGTTTCTAACTGAAGTAAAAACCACTAGCAGTTTCTTTTTGCTTACATATATCTCTCAACTTTAGGTTTTTCTGTCTTCTAGATGGCTGAATTGTCCAAGGTTAAGTTTCAACCAAGGTACCCAACTTTGTCTTCTTCTTCATTCATTGTTGCCTTTTTTTATTATTATTATTATTATTGTCATATAGGTTGTGATCTCCTGTCCTGTTCTAAAATTGTTGATGGGTTGGTGGGTTTGTGTGTGTGTGTTTTTTTTTTTCCTGATGAGAGTTAATTAATATAATTTATTTTTTCTAATTGTTATGAGTAGTGAATAAGTACATTAACTTATTGTTGGTGAAGTTAATGGATTCTATTGTACAATCAAATTTTGTCTGTTTTGGAATTCAATTCGTCTTCCACCTCCCCCAGCACATCTCTAGTTTCGCCTAGCCTCTGTAATAGAGGCTCATGGAGTTCGCTGTTCAGAGGAGGCTCCAGTAGTTCACATACTTCTCTGGGAAGTTTCGAAACACATCTAATGGATGGTATAGCTAAGATACCGGCTAGTATTCTGGAGAAGGGTGTCTCCACTTGGAGTGACTATGTTGTGGGTTTTTTTTGTAGAAAAAAGGCTGCCTTTTCCGCTGGTTAAATCCACTCTTTCAAAAATCTTGAAAGTTAAAGGAAACTACACTATCTCTACAGATAAGGAACTGTTTTACTTCAAGTTTAGTCTTGATGAAGCTAGGAAACAAGTATTGGAAGCGGATCCCATTTTCATTGCAAGGACGACTGTTTGTGGTACGGCAGTGGACTCGGGAAGTTGAGTCTCAGAGGCATAGGATTACAAAGCTACCCATTTGGGTTAAGCTAATGGATCTACCTAAAGAGTTATGGACTAAAGATGGACTTGGCTATGTAGCTAGTTTGATTGGAAAGCCAGTGAGTATGGATGAGGCTACGAGGGCAAGAACGAGGTTGAACTTTGCAAAGATTTGCGTTGAGGTTCCTATTAATTACACTTATAGGAACTCAATCCCAGTGAAAATGGGGGAAGAAGTAGTGGAGATTATGTTAGAATACCCATGGGTGCCTGCGTCTTGTACTAGATGCAATATGTTTGGGCATAAGAACTCAAACTGTCCTTCTCGTCCAAAGCAAGTTTGGAGACCAAAAGTTTCAAACTCTGCGAGCGCAGCACGAAGTAAGGAGGCTAGACTTGGACAGGAAGATACCACCACTGATGGAGGTTCAAACTATGATGAATGTGAGGATGGTGAGCATATGGAGGGAGGAAATGTGGGCCTTGATATAGTACAATATGTTCCTTCAGCTTTGCCAGAGGTTCAGGCCTTGCAGTGGTTGATATCGGTACCCAACTCTAACCCCCGAGATATTCGGGGACACGAGTATGATGAGTTTAGGGGTGGCACACAGCTGAGTGAAAACGTTAATAAGTTACCCCTACAAAGCCAGGAAAATGGTGAGAATACAAAAGAGGTTTACTTAAGAGAACAGAATGCTTTTCAGGTGCTTGCTGATAGTGAGGAAGAGATTGAGGATGATATTTCTGAGGGTATGCTAGTTGAGTACTTCAGTGATCATGTGATGCCTAAGGAAGTGGTAGTGAAAGCCAAAACTCGTGCTCAGAAGAGGGCTGAGGAGAATGCATTGGGTTGTGAAGCTAACAGAAAAGGTTAGATCAAGGAAGGACAGGTCAGTGAGAAGAAAAAGGGTAGACCTAAGGGGTCAGGAACCAAAAAACGATAAAGTTAGCAATGTTTAAGTTTTGCACTTGGAACATAAGAGGTCTAAATGATCTCAAAAAAGCGGCAGAAATAAATAAGTTTATTTTGAAGAATAAGATTTGCCTTTTTGGTCTATTGGAAACAAAAGTAAAGGAGGCAAAGAGTGTAGGGATCGATGAGAGTTTGTGCACCCACCGGAGCTTTGAAAATAACTATGGGTGCAATCGAATGGAAGAATTTGGATCTTATGGGATCCAAGTTTAGTGTCAGTGAGCAAGCTGCATGAAACATCTCAGTTTATTCATTGTAAGGTGACAGTGCTTAGCAATCAATCATGGTTCTCCTCTACTGTTATCTATGCAAGTAATGGTAGTCAAGACAGGTTAGGGTTATGGATGGACATAAAACAGCTTCACAGAAGTATCATTACTCCTTGGTGTGTGCTTGGTGATTTTAATAATGTGTTGTACTCTCATGAAAGGATTGGGGAACTAGTGCAGGCTCGGGAAACATAACCTTTTGGGGATTGTCTAGCCGACTCAGGGCTGTTTGATTTGAAAGCTTCCGGTTGTTATTATATGTGGACAAATTATGGTACTAGAGCTAATAGAAAGTGGTCAAAGATTGATAGGGTGCTTGTAAATATTGAGTGGACATGTGCTTTTGCTCAGGCGACTGCTAAATTCCTCTCTCCAGGTATCTCTGATCACTCTCCCATGTTGGTGCATCTTGTGGACTTGGAAAGGGGCAGAATTCCATTCAGATTTTGTAATTTCTGGGCTCTTCACAAGGATTTTAATACGGTGGTTCAGGAAGTGTGGGGTACTGAGGTAGTTGGATGCCTGATGTATATATTAGTGTCAAAGCTGAAGTTACTCAAAAATAGATTGCGTGGATGGGCAAGGACGTACATGTCCGATATTCACATCAAAACAGAGGCAGCAAGGGCTGATTTGCATTGTATACAAAGAGAGCTGCAGTTGAACCCGCTGGATGGCCATTTATGTGTAAAGGAAAAGGGAGCCAGAGATCGCTTATGTAACCTTATCGAGATGGAGTATATGGAATTGAAAGCGGCGCATAATGATCGCCTCGACTATGCAGATAAAAGAAATGCTTTCTTTCATCAGGCTATCAAGAAAAGGAAGAATAGAAACAACATCTGGGCTGTTTCGGACATGAATGGGGTAAAGCATGAAAGAGTTGCTCAAGTTTCAAATGCTTTCATATCCTTTTATCAAGAGCTGATTGGAGTCTCTTCTCAAGCTGTTTGCTCTGAAGAGATGCTGGATGGGATACCAGTGAGGGAAGTTATTGATCAAGGGACTGCTGAGATACTCTCTGAAGACATAACTGATGAAGAGATCAAGAAAGCTCTTTTCTCTATGGAGGATTCAAAAGCTCCGGGGCCAGATGGGTATACAACCTTTTTCTTCAAACATTCATGGGACATAGTGGGAGGTGATTTCTTATATGCCATTTAGTCCATATTCAGGATTAACAAAGTACATAAAGGTACAAATGCCACTTTCCTTTATTTAATTCCAAAGAAACCTATTGTATCCAAGGTTGATGAATATAGGCCTATAGCATGTTGTAATGTCACTTACAAGTGTATTGCCAAGGTTCTTAGTAACAGGATGAAACCTCATATGGATCAGTGGATTGAGCTTAATCAGTCGGCCTTTGTCCCTAGGCGCAGTATACAAGATAACCTTCTTCTCGCTCATGAGCTCCTCAGAGGATATGCGAGAAAGCATGGACCAAAGAGATGTACTATCAAAGTAGATATTCAGAAAGCTTACGATATTGTCAGTTGGGAATCCATGCTCCTTGTTCTTAAAAAGTTCAAGTTTCCTCCAAAGTTTATCATATGGCTATCTATGTGCTTCACATCCCCACTCTACTCTATCTTGATCAATGGAAGCCCACATGGATTCTTTGAAGGAAAAAGAGGGTTAAGGCAAGGCGACCCTCTATCCCCCTATCTCTTTGTGCTGATTATGGAACTACTGGGTGGTATGTTAAAACAAGGTCTCTCCTCCAAAAGTTTTGGCCCTCACTCAAGATGCAAAAGGCTTGCTATAACTCATTTGAGTTTTGCAGATGATGTTCTCCTCTTCTGTAAAGGGGAAGAGAAGTCTATCCTAGCGGTCAAAGACTATATTGATCAATTTTCATCTCTCTCAGGGATCCAGATCAACATTATGAAAACATCTATCCTTACTGGAAGCATGACAAAAAATGACGGATTAGCCCTAGCAGGGTTACTGGGTATTCAGTTAGTTGCTCCCCCTATCAAGTACTTAGGCCTGCCTCTCACAGCTTCGAGAATCAATGCAAAGGATTGTCTTCCACTGATTGAAAGACTCACTGTTAGAATGTCAAATTGGAAGAATAGAGCCTTGTCCTATGCAGGCAGATTGCAGCTCATACAGTCAATTATTTCGTCTTTTCACATCTATTGGGCCAAGACGTTCATTCTCCCAGTGCGTGTGCTTGACAAGGTGGCTAAGATATGTAACAGGTTTTTATGGAGTGGAGTCTCGATGCAAGCAAAAATGCATAAAGCAAGTCATGCAACTCTGAGGCTGCATAAAAAGGAGGGTGGGTTGAGCATCATTGATCCTAGAGTGTGGAATAGAGCAGCTTACTATGGGCTTGTGTTCAAGGTGGTAAGTAAAGAAGAGACTTTGTGGACAAAATGGACGTGGGAATATCACATTGGAAACAAACATTTCTGGTCTATGAAGATTCCCGTGATCGCTTTCGTGGGTTTGGCGTAGTATTCTCAAGCATAGAAAGATTGCACGGAAATATATAAAGTGCTTGATCGCAAATGGTGAAAATACAAGTCTGTGGCATGACCCGTGGATTTCGTCAAAGCTTCTGATCCATAATTCTCAAGCTAGAAATATGCTCCAGGTGCCTGATGATGCAAAGGTGAGTCTCCTTATTACAAATGGCGAATGGAATGGGTTGGTTAATCTCCTTCAAGACAGTGAACTAAAGACGAGTATATTGCAAACCTCTATCAATGTAAATCTTGAGAAGGATGTGGTAGTCTGGAGCCCAGCTAGCAATGGAAAGTTCTCCACCAAATCTGCGTATGTGGCTATAAAAAATATGAGACAAAGAGTTGCGTGGTATAAACTGGTCTGGGGGAAGTATGTTATACCGAAGCACTCTTTCATTGCGTGGCAGCTCTTTGCAGGGTGCTTGGCTACATAAGATCGGTTAATCCACAGGAAGATTATCACTCAATCTAGGTGCTGCCTCTATTAAACCCAAGCTGAAAACTATAAGCACCTTTTCTTTGACTGCGACTTCTCCCGAAAGGTATGGTCTGCGGTGAAAACAAGACTGGGGCTAGGCGCTGTAGTGCAAGAGTCAACTCTTGAATGGTATCTTCTCCTGAGAGTTACTCGATCAAACTCTACTGCCAGTGAGATTATTCGGACACTGACTTGCACTACGGTATATGGGATCTGGAATGAAAGAAACTGCCGAAAGTTTAAAAGCAAGACCCACACAGATGCAGCGATCAGCAGAGATATAGTAAATAGGATGAGAACTTACTTACAAAGGGTGATAAAAGAAGTTGACGATTCTGCGGAAACCAAAAATATGATGAATGCTCTTGGGATTGAGCTCTTGGTTAGGCAGAAAAAGCCGATACAAGGACAGTGGGTTAAACCACCAGCTAACACGATAAAGATTAACTCAGATGGAGCTGTGAATGTTGTTGGCGCAGGATATGGGGGAGTGCTGAGAAACCATGAGGGAGCACCTTTGATCGTGTTCATGGGCAATACCAACCTCAGGTCTGTGATTATACAGGAGTTAAAAGGGATCGAAGCAAGGTCATTAGCGACTTGCTACATGAACTAAAAAAGGATCATCTTTGAGTCGGACTCTTTGGCGGCGAAAAATGTGATTAATAGAAAGGAGGACTGTCCTTGGTAACGTTGGGACCTAGTAGAGTCTATTAGGAAAAGCATGTGTCTCTTTGAGACAGTGGTTGTAACCCATGTGTACAGGGAGATGAATAGGGTTGCCGACTGGCTGGCTAAGTCTAGTACAGTAAGGGATCGTATAAATCCTTGTGAGAGGCTAGGTATATTTTTAGCACTCCACCACTTGTTTATGAGCTTTTTGTAATAGTGGAGGAGGATGCAAGAGGTATGATGTATCAAAGAGTTTAAGCTAATACAGGTTGGGTCTGCCTAACCCCTAGCTGTTTCAAAAAAAAAAAAAAAAAAAAAAAACCATATTTGTTCGTTTCGTTTTGCAGTTGTTACCCGACATAAGTTCCATGAGCATTTATGTAACATCCTAACAAGAAGAATAACCCATGTATTTTGCCTGTTCAATGCTAAATATAATATGTGTAGATGCTCAACCTTATTATTTGGGGGTCATCTTATAATTCTTTTCTATTCAATGGTCGTCATTTTAAGCTTTTAACTATTTTCATTCACATATTGCAGTTCGCCAAAGTAAAAAGGCCCTATAGTTAAATGATTGTTTTTATACAAGTGATGAACAACTAATATAATGGACTTGAGCAAGGTTGAGAAACAGATTGCATGTGGCTTGTAAGGGATGCTTAGGTATGTATTCTTCCTGCAATTGTAAATGTAAATTTATTGTTTTATGCAAAATTATAAAGTGAATGTGATTTATTGGGTTGGAACTGAATGGGTCATTCCAAATGATTACTGATATTGGTCTATCAAATGTGCGCTTAACCCTATACATAGTTAAGCCTAATAATGTAATTGTTAGAAACATGTACCTTTTGGCATATTGGATAATCATATAGGATAATATATGATTATATTTTTGCTGCCATAGGGAAAATTTTCCAGGTGAGGTACAATCTCATTTTTTTTTTTCTTATAATACAATAATAGTATGCAACTAGTAACAATAATAGGAAATTATTTGTGATTTTGGATGTGTAAAAAGGCAAGCATAATTCTGAAATTATCATTTGATAACTACTAGAAGCATTTGTGAATTTGATTTTTATTGCTATTTTTTTGCAGACACTGCGGGAGGATCTACACAGTTGGCTATTATAGACTACTTTGATTAATCAACGAGAAATTTGAAGCTATCGAATTAATTTCAAAGCACCTACGAGACGGGAAATAAGGAGCTTAGTGCAAAATAATTGAGTCGATCTCAAAGCACCCACGAGACGGGAAATCAAAAGCTTGATACAAAATAATTGATTCAATCTCAAAGCACCCACGAGACGGGAAATCAAAAGCTTGATGCAAAATAATTGAATCAATCTCAAAGCACCCAAGAGGTTGAGAATATTAGTTGTAGAATATGTATTGGAAATGTCTCAACAAGTATAGTTAGTTATGCATTTAAAATAGTCTTTGTCTATTTTTCATCTAACTGGAATGTCTTGCTATATAATTTTTGGACATGTATTGTGTTAGGGGATCTGTTACATGAAATGCACCAAACCCAAAGCAAGCTAACCTTGAGAGAAATAAATGTTCATTGCTCCGGCCCAAAATACGATTAATCTAGCATGGGCCCTGTGATCCCTGAATAGTTTACCGGACAAATTGATAAGTTGGGCATTCCCGGCCCACCAAGCAAAGCTGGTGGTTTCTTGGTCGCGACCTGCTAAAGTTGAAGTTCCATTAAAGAGTCTTTCCACGGGGTAGAACCTCCTCAGGGAATATAAGATTTTCATGGGGTTGACCCTGATCATCATGCTTGATTACAAGTTGATGCTTTTTTCAAATGGTATACTTTGTCACTTTGAGTTTCAAAATAATATTTACAATGTCTAAGATTCGACTTTATTCTGTCCAACCAATAGCAAATATTTTATTCCTGCCCTTAATTACAATTTTAGTGGCAATTAGTGTCTGTCTTTGTGATATTTACAAAGTTATGAAATGATTTTCGTTTTGGCATGAGTTACTAAATAATATAATATATTCATATTGTGCATCTACTGTCACATAAAACATCGAAAAATATACAATTCATCAGAATTACTTTATAATTTTAATGTGTCTTACATTGTGGTTTTATGTTATATTATACTGTATTATTACAAACATTTACGAATTATTAAAAAATAATAATATACTTTCAATATAACATAACCGCACCCGTTTGGGAGATCCAGCACTACAAAACTAACGGCGCCGTGAATCGAACGGAGGCCCATGTCCTTGAAGAATGTTGCATGGTTGTGGAAGAAGCCCTTGATTACGTATACAGGCGTTGCCGTACGTATGACAAGTCAGTGGGTCCACTGGAGATACGCCTTGTAGGGCCAGGCACATTTGAGGCACTGATGGATCATTTTATCAGAAATGGAGCTTCTATCAATCAGTATAAGACACCAAGGTGCATCAATTGTAAAGCGGCTCTTGAGTTGCTTAATTCCATGGTTGAGGCCTGCTTCTTTAGCCCAAAAAATCCTACTTGGAACCCATAGTGTAGCACCATTGACAAATGACAAACATGCAAAAAGGGCACTCGTTCCTGCTAAGAAGTTATCATGTCGTAAGTCGTTGGTAACTGAAAAAGAGATTACTAGCTGTTGTGATCTCATAAACAAATTTGAGAACTCTCTTCCTAGAATCTTAGTTATTGCCCTTAGTTTTTAGTATTATTGTTATTGAAGATAGGTGGAAGTACAACAAGATGTTGGATTCAGATAGAGACTGATGAGGAACAATAACAATGTATGAAGTATGAACTTTTGTTAGATTAGTTATTTGTTGTTAAATCAATTATAAGATATAATGTCCAATCATAAGACGCGTGATCAGTTTTGTATAACGTTGTGGGGTTTATCTCCTCAAATCAGCACTCCCACTGCCAAATTAAAAGAAGTATATATGTTGTTTTATATTGGCCGGTGATGCTGAATCACGATCAACTTAAAAAGTATCCAAGCTAGGCGTTGACTTCAGATGCTGTATAGACGTAGTGTGTCGTCAACTTTGATTGCTAACCTCATGTTTAAGCATACCCGACAATGCCGACATGCGCATGCAATAACATTCCCTTTCTAAACGTCTTTCATGAATTCATGGAGAGAAAAAAAAAAAGCTTAATACTACGTAATTATCTAGAATAAGTTGTGTAAAAGCTAACATCACGATTATTAGTTATGGATTCAAGGAAAGGGCAATATAATCCTTGGACAAGATTCTGTGTAGACCATATAACCCCTCGGCGATGCGCCCACCTCAGCAGCCGTCGCCCTGACAATGCAAAAGGCGTAACAAAAAAAAAAATGGCTCCCAAAGAATCTATACGACTATATTATCAAAGACCATGAATACTGAGTAGTTGAGAATGCTCCCAATAACCCACGTCAGCCCCCCTTTTTTCTCTGAGACTGACACATCAGATTTTACAATAATTCGGCATAAAAAAATGAATTATACGCCCTTTTTTGCTGATTTCAATTGTTCGTAACCCAAAATAGATAAAAAAAAAAAAAAACCCCTCTTTCTATACTCTCTTTTCAATTGTACAAAAAACCCCAACTCTGCAAAAAAAAAAATCATCTCTTCAAACCCTCTCTCTTATTCTTCTTCCAAAATTAAACTAAGAAAGTGTTCAAGATGACGAAGTTAAGTCTATGGACGAGGTCAAAAAGGATGATAAAACGTCTGAAGAGAGTGATGTCAAAATTACAGAAGATGCTGTTCTTCAAAATAATGAAAAGTTTCGTGCAGATAGCTGTCAAGAAAGTGAAGAGAAAGCATCTGCTGGAGAAAAAACATCAACAGTGATTGATAAAGATGATAAGGATGTGGTTATGTGTGAGGATCTTAAGGCCCTCTTTCTTTCAAAGGTTTGGAACCATCAAGGTATTATTTTGATCAAATTCTTAATCATTTGGGTTCATTCCATTTTTTGCCTGAAACTTCCAAATATGTATGTGATGCTTTTATATAGTATCGAGTCTGTATGTCCCTGCTTCACAAATGTGGATGCGCTCATTGTTTAATTATATGTAACTATTTGGCGTTACACGTTTCGATTAAGATAATGTTAACCCAGCCTTCTGTTTTTCAAATTGCACTTCATATGGATTTAAGTTTTCCAATGTGGGTCAGTACTACCTAATCTCAGAGTGTAGTTGTCTCATCCTGTTTTCATTCATGCCCACCTTTATGTTGCTTGCTCAACACCTCACTAGGACTTCCCATAAATATTACTAAAGTTATGGTCAAACAAATAGAAAAAATAATGACTCCGTCGGGTTTAGTTGTTTTATTGGAGCATCACCAGGTTTGTTTATTCACAATCATGCAGTAAGATCAAACACTACTTAACTTTGCAAAGAAAGTTTCAGTTTAAGAATATTAGCTGTTTTTTAACTTAGATAATTTAAGATAGTTTTTCAATAGTATTTCTGTGTGACTAGCTCAAGCTTATATCTAGATGGCTATTCGCAACTGGTAATCGTGGGTGACAGCAAAAGCACCAACCTTTACACCTAAAGCCATATAATAATTAGATCAAATAAAATCCATACTGTTCTAGATTATGAGAAACAAAGCTACAGGTGTTACCCCTTTACTTGGATGCAAAAGTACATCTTCTCTTCCTCCATTAATTTTTTATGATTAAGGATATGGTTAGATGTATTTAAATATTTTTAATCCTACTAATTCACAATGATCACCCTTTGATGTTAGACGCTAGAAAATAGTTTCGGGACCTCATTGAATGTGATCTCTCAAGGGAAAAACATAATTTTCAGTTAGTATTAGCTATACCCCGCCATTTTTTATTGCACTATCATACTGTTATTAGAGTACTACAAATTTTGGATTTACGTGAATCACATTTATTTTTGTTTAGATGTATAAAGTGATCATTCTTAGCTTTGTTTGGCAGTTTTGGACTGATAATTTGGTACAGTCGTCCCGTCATGGGACATACTTGGCCACAGCTCTCAGGCAGGGTGCTGTTGTTTGGGGTGGTGCAACTACCTTTAAACGTCTCATGTGTTATCCCCATCCTCAGGTTAGAAAAAATTGCTATCCCCCACCAAATTATCAGTCCAAAACTGCCAAACAAAACTAAGAATGATCACTCTATACATCTAAGCAAAAATAAATGTGATTCACGTAAATCCAAAATTTGTAGTACTCTAATAACAGTATGATAGTGCAATAAAAAATGGCGGGGTATAGCTAATACAAATTGAAAATTATGTTTTTCCCTCGAGAGATCACATTCAATGAGATCCCGAAACTATTTTCTAGCCACACCTTCTTTAATTCTTTGGTTTTCTTTTGCTCACATCAATTCTAATGGGAATAATACAGGTTAAACTCATTCATTTCTCTCCTGGAGAGAAATTCTTGGTCACATATAGCAATCACGAACCAAGCAATTCTTGCGATTCACATGTGAGCATACGCCACTTTCATTCCGTCCTATATTGATTGGCATATCGAGTTATTTCTCATTTGATATCTTTCTTGATGTAGAGGTTCGTGTTGAACATTTTTGACGTGAGAACTGGAAAAGTGATGAGGAAGTTTGAAGGAAATGCTTATGATATTGTGGACCGGAGGCGGTCACGGGGTTTCATGGCTGTTATGCGGTAATTGTGTCTCAAATGTCGTATTTTTTGAAGCTGGATACAAATTCACCCATAGCTTTTATATATTTTATTATAGCTTAAATTGTCCCAGTGAGTGTCTGTAATGGTGCCATTGTAATTAGTAATTAGACTATTGTTATTATTTTTAGATGGGCTAGTGGAAACAACGACAAGTATTTTGCTAGAATAGGGAAAAATGTGATATCTGTGTATGAAACAGAGACTTTCACTCTTATTGACAAGAAGTCTTTGAAGGTGCAAAATGTTATAGACTTCAATTCACTACAAGAATACCAAGTATTAGCCACGGTCATGAGCTGTGGCAAAAGACCTTTAGCCACAGCTTATAGCTGTTGCAGGACCGTAGCCAATGCGCCTGTGGCTAATCTTTGGCCACAGCCCATGGCTGTGGGGAAAGGTATGTTTTTGGCCACGGATCTTAGCCGTTGCAAAGAAGTCCATTGGCCACGGCTCTTAGCTGTGGTAATAGTGTTGTACAGCTGTGGTCAAGTCACTTTGAGGGTTTATTATTATTGAATTGGCCACGGATCATAGTCGTGGCAAACATCTTCATTTAAAAAAAAAACAGCAATAGATTTCTGTCCCTCCGAATTACACCTGCAACTTCATAATGTTCTACAACCAGATTCCAATGTGACATGCCAAAACCATAACTCTTAATTATTCAACATTTGATTATGCAACTGAAAAATGTGTTAAAAAACTTTACAAACAGTGTGCCCTATATGGGATTCCAAACTACATAAAAAAAAACAATTTAGTACAACAACAAAAATTCTACGAAGTTGGCATATACTACCAAAGAAAAAAAAATGTAAACCCCAGACTTAGTTTGATCAACTCTATCACCAGCACAAGTTTAATATGATCCGGACATCCTAGTCATCCCAATGCATCACTGGTTGTGTTGTTTGCAACACTGCAATAAGAACATAGTGCAATTAGGATAGTCAATTCAGCAAAGTTACTTCCTAAACTAAAAGGAAGCAAACTATAAGAATAGAATCTAACCAACAACAAAATATATCAAGTTTAGACTCTAAATCTTGAAATTAGATAAACAAAAAAAATGTTCTGAAAATAAAACAGTGTCCATTGCCCAAGTCGGTCCATCAATTGCATGTATTACTACAACGCATAACACGCTCCAACAAAGCAAGAAAAATGTGTAGGTATTTGATAGGATATTGCCGCTATTATGGCCACTAAGGCTCCAATAAGTGTGTAGGATCATACTCACTAGAGTTTGGCTTGTTTAGAGCTTTGGCTTTCATTATCACACTCAACTTTTGCTCTCCAAGTAGCTTGTATGTTACATATACAGAAAAGTTCCCAGGGGAACCGGTAATATATATTTGAAGGCATTAGAAATGTACACTATCATGTGGCACACTCCATTCTAATCACTGAACCATCTCATCAATTGCAAGAATTTGATAGTACTATAGTATTAGCTACTAGTCTAATATGAGTGTGAAGATGTATATGGTATTCTGATCAGTAATGAGAAGGTTGCTATAGTTACAGTTCTAAATTGAAACAAATTTGTAAGAATGGATACAAAAACTAATGAACTGCATGCGCATTTTAGCAGACAAAGGAAAAGAGAGATCAGAAGACAAGTATCGGAAGTGAAGCTTACATTGTTCACCATCAAAGCTTCGTAGGAGAAAGTGATATATGGATCACGACCATCTTTTCATACTTGCTCACTCTCCAAATCATATCACCAAATCCATTAGGCCCACCTACACATCAAGCACAAATTAATGACATTAACCACATTCAACAATCTGAAATATTTGAGACTCGCGTAATTAATCTAAAGAATCTAAGAAGACATGAAAGGAAGAATAAATATAACCCTTGGTGAGTATACACCATGAAGCATATTATTGCCGTCGTTAGCTATCAAATGGTAAGTAATTTCATTCAAAGTAAATTTAGCTCCTCCAATTCAAGTCGACCAAGAACTGAACAGAGGTGTTGTGTAATATTCTGCAATCAAAATGTTCATTAATGGAGACATTAATTCATATTTAGGTTTGCCTCTATAGGTTTATACCCCAAATTCATTAACAGGCCCTTATTTAAAAGTAATTTAAAAATAGAAGCAAACCTTTTATGTAAACTTAATAGAGAAATCTCCTTGCTTGAGTTCATAGAACTCAACTTCAGGCTCATGTTCATGCTCTGCAACTGAAACCTCAATAAAAACACTAGCAACCAAGGTAAGACAAATAACAAGAAAAGATACTTTGAACATTTTTAAACAAAAAAAGTTATAGATTATTAGAGAGCTGAGGGTATAAACTGTAAAGTGTATACATATGCAAAGGCTTAATAGAGAAAGGAAAGTAAGGAGAAGGTGTTGAAGTAAACAAATGTGAAGTTTTCTACGTCTATGGATTGTTTAATGTAGTTTAAGACTTTAGACTTGCTAGTCTTTTTTTTTCCCCTCGACTTACGAAACATTGCAGGCATGTTTTGTAATGATGAATCATAAAGGTTCTTTCAATGTATTTACCACTTCATATCAATAAAAAAAGTAAATCAAAACCATATCTGACTTTTATAGTAGCAATGATGAATCATAAAGTACCTAATTAAGCAATTTCAATTGCCTAGTCTCACTTTCAAAACTCTATAATTAACAACAAACCCCAATCAACAATCAAATATATTAAAATAATATATAAAATAAAATGAGATTACTAGAGATGAACCATCTTCAACGAATTCGCTTCCAGCTGGCACCCAAGAAAAATGTAGTTAGTTAGTCTCAATTAATTAATATGCTATTTGTTTGGACTTTGAACAGTGTTGAGCATGAGGTTATCTTAATCGTCCTATTTCAAGGAAGCATATGGGCATGAGTTATTTTGCTTTTGGATATCTTAACCGTCCAAATCCGAAGAACAATTATAGTGGCCGGGGACATTTTACTAAAGAACTATTAGAAGGAGTTGGAGTCTCAGGATACAAATCAAAGCTTCATCGAGTTCTAACACAAGTTTGATCTTGTGCTACTAAATTTGCTGCATAATTTCACATCCAAAGTGCTCCCTTACCCATCAACTCAATACATGTAAACACAAAACAACAACCTTTACAACTAAAACACAAAAATCCCTAACCCCAAACCCATAAAAAATTGAATGCATAAATCAGGTTGGTGGGGGAACAAAGGTAGCACTTTTAAACACAAAACAAGAAAAAATAAAGTATTGGATAATGTGAGAAGAAGAAAATACCTGTTGACAAATGAACGAGTGTCAATCAACGCTGGTGCGGTGGTTCTTTCGTTGAGAATAAATTGGTCCTCCTTTGTGAGAACAAAGAAAGAGAAGATGAGTTCTTAGAGGAGTGAAGAGAGTGGTGAACGAGAAGCAAAGAGCTCGTTCCTTCAACCGTCAGGAGTTATTTCAGTCTCTAAATCTTTTAGGTCGTGCTCCCCTTACTAAATCAACGAAAATTAGAATACAAGTTCTAATCTGACGGTGTACAGAGAAAAGGACACGACCGTGGCCAAACATCTGTCAAAACTTAAACTATACATGAATTTTGCCACGGCTAGTAAAAGATTTTCCCACGGTGAAGAACCATTGTAGCCCACCCACAGCTATTGTTCGTGGCTAAAGCTTTACTGTCTCTGTGGCCAATGCTTAATTTTCTTGTAGTGATTGGTCTCCTACTAATCCAATTATTGCTCTCTTCGTCCCAGAGCTTGGTGGTGGAAACCAACCTGCCAAGGTGAGTGGTAGATTTATTTGTTTATTTATATTTTAATTTCTGAAGCTAGATTTGCTTTTGAAGTAATAGTATATTAATATCAATAGTTGCTTTATTCAAAGAACACTATAGCGGTTCCTTAAGTCTACCTCTAACAGCTTTCATAGAATTAGTGGCAATTTTGATTCTACTAATGCATTGGTTCAAGCCACCTTTTAATCCATTTTCTTAAGACTTTAGTTCTTGGTACATAGGTCATAGCTTTCTTTTAAAGCTTTCCTTTACTAAAAATTGTTAGAATTCAACTAAGAGTGGTTGTTAAATCAATTTTCTTCCATTTTATGTTTTACTGATTGCGTTTCCCTTATTTCATTTATTGTTTGATGTTATGATTGCCTACTAAAGTCATCTGTTCTTGGAGATCTTTATTCCAAAAAATATGCCCAATACTTGGTATGCATGTTCCATTCTCTTTTGTAGATAAATATGCTCTTTTTATTCTTATCAAAATCGTTTTAATTCTTCAAGACATTCCCATCGATAGTTGTTTTTAAAGTTTCAGAATTATAGATTTCACCTTATGGGAATGCTTGGTCGTTAAATGGTTTTTTGTTATTTCTTTTATTATTGGTATCCTACTATGAAATATATTGTTTGATGTAGGGCTTTAATTTGGTACCATGGTGCTTCAATGGTACTGTCATTAGATTTAGGTGCGGTTATTGCTAGAGATTAGATGTCATTTTTAAAGTTAAGCCCCTATTTCATTTTTTTTTTTTCCATTTTTTCTTTTTTAAGTTATTGTTTGATTTTTTCCTTGGGAATAGAACTGTTGAGCTCAATTTCAATGGGATTCGTCAAAGGGGCCACAGTTTAAGTCTTTTATAAGGAGCATAGTTTAAGCCTTTGGTTTCTCCACTCTTTGGAACCACCTAGCACAAATTAGTATTTTTTTTCCCCAAAAAATAAACAAATTCATGATTTGGGTGTCATGAGTGACTGTGGATACCCTATCAGTACCAATGGAAAGAAGTGTAGTTTAATTGAAGGTAAGTATACACAAGTGACTGTGGATACCCTATCAGTACCAATGGAAAGAAGTGTAGTTTAATTGAAGATAAGTATACACAAGGGAGTCATTATTCTATGAGCCACGACATGGACACATTAGAAACATGCCTCGAAAGACCTTCATTACATGCTTTCACTACTATTTTTTTTTTTATCACATATTTTTTAAATGTTCATTGTCAAATTTGCCCTTTAAACTCTAATTGTTTAGTTGCAAATTGATGCTATGGTTGCATAACTTTATTGAGTACCCCCTCCCCCCAGCTGATGAGTTATATTCACCCCCTTTCAGCGTGTTTCCTGCCTAAACCAGTACTTGCAAATATAGTAGTGTAAGGTCATAGAGATGATGGTGGTGATTGCTGAGGGTGGATTTACGACTGATGCAATAGAAAAAACTATATAGTGGTTAGATACTTAGATATATATTATAAGATAGGGATAGGGATTTTTTTAGCACTATAGGACAAAATAACAAGTTGCCTCAGACAAAGAACGTGATTCAAAATACTATACTCCTGTCGACATACATTAAATATAGGCTCTTTTTAAATACAGATCATATAACTTTTGCACTATCCAAAATATTTATGTGTTAGTCTGGTGATTCAAAAGGGATACTGGTATTGAATAGGCCTGAGGTTCCAGAAGTCGAGTATTCGATTGTGACAATCTTGCTCATAGAATTGTAGAATTGGCAATCGAATACTATACCTCCTAGAAAATGTATTCAAACTATTTTGTAGCCATTATTACTCAAAACAAATTTGCTTGCTTCATTCCATCACATATTACGGAGGGGTATTTCTAAGTTTTCACTTAAGAAATCCAAGTTTTTATATTCTTCTTTATGAGAAATTTTTCTCTATAGCGTATGGCTATGCCCTGTCTATGCTTTTAATTTAATTGCACAATTGAAGAGAGTGAGGGTAATAATCATAGATGATGGCGCATAACTCAGGTTGAGACTATGCCCTAGAGCACCTCCTCAAGTAAAGGCTTACATAGCCGCTTGATTGACGGTTACAATCAAAGAACCCGCCATGGCATATATAATGACTAATGACCATATATAATTACCAGTGCCGTTGGATGACAATATGAAACCAAAATCCTTCATTGTTACGTACCCTTGAACAGACTTCATAGATTTCTATGGCACTTTAACGCTCTCAGCCATCATAGATTTCTAGGCATTTTATTTACCTCTCCTGTAGAACAAGGACAGTAGGAATAATTCATAAGTTTATCTTAGTAGCAATCAACTAAAACTAATGGGAAAACATAACAGTTTGTGACTCCTACAGTCAATTTCCTTCGTATGAAGCCATTGAACTATTCATATTAGTAAGTTAATAGCAAATAGTGCATTGCAATCAGGCTTTTATGCTGCAGAACTAGAAACAAGGCTTGCACATTGGCTACGACTGCAACAAGTACACCTATTTGGAGACATTCAATGTGTCACTAAAGCCTTAATTAACTGGAGGAACTACTGCAGTAAGATTGGTGTGAGTTACTCAAAAACTGCAGGAAGAACATTCCAGTAGCTAAAATATACATAGGCAGCAATAGGCTTCGCTTGAAAAGAAAGGAGCAACAGGTGGTTTAAGAACAAGGCCTCTAAGTCGCAATGGTATATAGATATCTACATCAATTCGATCCAGAAAAGAAAAAGTTCTTGTCAAGGTAATGCTTTTCATTGTTTCTTTTGAGCTACATACGTTTATTAATTATGCAATAAAAAATTAAATATGATTAGAATATACTTATTCAAAGTTTGTAGTGGAGAATACAGAAACAAGTATGGAAGAATTATAAACCATTGAGAACAGTAGCCAACAATATTAGGAAGCACTCGGGACTCAGGAAGACATATGTAAAGTGACATAACTAAACAAAGATGTTATCTATAGTTTGTTACATAGTGTTACATAGATGTGATGGCTATCGACTTAGATCAAGATGGTAGACATTATTTTGCATAACTTTGGAAAAATAATTGAATGGTTACGAGTATTTTATTCTTGAACATTTAAGCTTTGTTCGCCTTTCTCTTCTATGATAGTAAAACTATACATCTTTACTAGACTTTAGTTCTAACTCTTTGTATAAGACATTCCCATATAACTCGGTAATTTTGAAAGCATGTGCGCAAGTTTAACATATAGTGACCAGCCGACTCACTATTTGTGAGACTTCATCTTTACGGTGCTTGGTGAGTAGCTACTAGATATAGACAACTCAATCCTTCCTTCTTTATGAATTTGTCAGAGATGGTCTTAATGTTTTATTATTGTTTGTTTGTTAAAGGATATATTGAATAGGGAAATGATTGTTGACCTTATGGTATGTTCTATAGGGTGCTACCTATTGTAAAGAGGAAGAAGAGGGAGAATGGGTACAACCTTGAAAGGAATTGAACAAGCACAAATACGAGATATGTAAAAATGAATTCTACACTGATGGTTTTAGAAACTGTTTAATTAATGAGATGAAAATTTGATTGCAATATATGGTATTACCTCGAATGTTCAAAATCGAAGTTTTGGTTTTAGACATTTTTAGTGACTAGATTGTTCTTTTTGAGTGATGCATTATGTCCAAATTTCAACTTTTTTTTTCCCACCTATTCCAAGTTCCGCATTAGCTTATTGTTCACTAACAGTATAGGCATTACATGGTGAATATAATAGGCACTAGACAGGGCTACATAATATATTTTTACACCCTTAATCCCTTTCAGAAACAAATTATGATTCATTTTCTTTTTTCCTTCATTTTTTTGGGACCAATTCGGACTTGATTCTAATAATGGCCACAAGCGAGTGGGGAAGGGGGCTACTAACAGAGGACAGTGACTGAGCTTCTACCATGAAGCTTAAGTACACTAACAGACCAGGGGCAGGTCTAATTCAAAGACATCAACTGTTTAGAGAGGCGTCATTTTGCTGATAAAAATGTCTCACATATATTGTTATAGACTTCTCTTTCGTCATTTTCAGCGTAACGAGAGAAGGGTAGACTTTAGGAGTTTTGAAGAAAACGAATTCATTTCTTAATTCGAGCTTTTGAAGTGAACAAATTCTTTAATTGAATCCAAACAAGTTCAGAGATGAATTTACTGAAACTTTTCAATTCCCTTCTTTCCTTCTTTATTATCTTTATCTATTTGGTATTTTTTTTTTTTCACAATCATTATATTATCGTTGTTGTTTGATGATTAGAATGACATGTGACTACAAAGGTGATGATGATCAACGATGACATGTGACTACTAGCAACTAGGTATGCATCCTCTTCTTCAAACCAAATAGTGCAACATATTTCCTGAAATTAATTGCGACGTATTTTAACAATGGCAATATGCTTTGAATATGGAGCATTGGGATTGCTCAGCAACTGAGGAACAGACTTAAAGAGGTAACTCTATCAAACTTAAATGGTTATCTGGGGTAGAAAATTTGTATGTTACTGAAAAGTAAAAGTAGATATCACGTTGTGGTGGAATCCATGACAAAGAATAATCTATCTTTTTGGTTTTAGATTCTATGCCAACAACCATGCAACAACCTTGATTTTCTCCCTGACTTGGTGCTTTATGAGTTGACAATGTCTAATAGTACATATGAGTTAAATGTCGCCATTGTATATGATAACTAGATTGGCATTCTATTAGTGATCTTTGTAGCAGCCGTGTGAGCATAATTTGTTGTTGACTTTTTCTTTCTGTTACATTTCTTTTTACTAAGGAATTTCATAAAATATGCATGTCCAATGAGATGAGGAACCCCAAAATTGTAGGTCTTGCATGTGATATCACCAGTATTTAACTTTGAACTTTTAATTCACCCTTAAGATAAAAATTTTGGGGTTTGTTTCTTTTCATTTTTTTCCGGTTTTTGGTTTGTAAATTACAAGCATCTCATATAAACATGTAGTAACCTTTTTAATTGCCAAAATTAGTAATTAGGATCTGCAATGTCCATTAAAATGAGATATGAATTTATAGGCATATACTTTGAACACTAAACCTTCCAGTGTGGTGATACGTCCTTTTCAATTCTTTTGAACACCATTATTGGTGTCATCTAAATACCTTTTATAAAAGTTTACAGAGCTCATCTCATCAAATTAATCAACATGTACTTCTTCACTTTTATATATATATATACATTGTCATATAGTTAGATAGTAGTGGTTTTATTTAAATTAACCAAATGTTTTAAGCCAATTAGGAATATTAATATCGGTGTCCTATTGGCTACTACTGGGTATGTTTTCAACCTCTCAATGAAAACTAATAAATATGTTTTTAGAATGTAGCTTTAAGTACCATTATAACCTAGGAAGAACAAATAGAAATTCGAAAAATATCAAGATTCAAGAAGTGGCGGTACTATTATTACAATATTTTGTTTTTTGAGTAGGTTTGCCATAAGGTATGGCCCTTCACACTTCATTTAGTAAGCTATTAATAGAATACTCTGCAAGCTAAAGAGTGAAACAAAATAATATTCAATTGCTAGGTTCTCACAAGGCTTAATCATTGATTGATATGGTGGTGTTTAATTGAATATCTTTAGTCTAACTTTTTAAGGTGGTTTCATAGAATATAGTAGTGCTTGGTGGTAACTGCTGCAAATTCCAAAATGCCAAAGGAAGAAAAAATTCGTCGGTATCATCTGATCGATCCAAGGCATCTCCTTCTCCTTGCAACTCGAGGAGCTCCTTGCAGTATCTACCTAAGCCCCTTTTAGAGGATGTTAAAGAATGGGATCGGAAGAAGTCAAGTGCCCTGTGTGCATGGAGCATCCGCATAACGTTGTTCTCCATCTATGTTCTGCCCAGGAGAAGGGCTTTCGTCCATTCATGTGTGACACAACACTCAAACTACGTTGATCAGTTCCACAAGTCATTTGCAGAAAACCTTTCAATTGTTCCACTTCAATCAAGAAGAAACTACTTATCGGGAATTGCTCAAGAAACAAGGAGAGAAACCAGAAGGTCGAACCTACTAGATGCAAGGCGTAGTGTAGAAGATGCCTTCAGTCCCACATGCCCCATGTGAAAGCTAGGTTCAGTGAAAACTTATCTGCCTCTTCTTAAGGGGCAGGCAAATCAATGGTTGGGTTGTTATAGAATCCACTCGGAGGTTCATTAATTCCAGAGCTAGAAACTGGTATGTGGACCCTATTTTCCTTCAATGTTATTTGTAGGGTAATTTCTATAACTGAGGTGAATAACATATAGATTGTTGTGCAACAAGGTGTTGTTTGGTACAGGTGTTGATTTGTATAAGTGTTTGGACCATCTTCTTTTGAGGTGTCAATTATTTTGTTTGGTTATGGTATGAAGTGCTTACTTAATGTATCACTATTTGTGAATACAAACTATTATATTGTTCACTCTCTTTGTGTTAGTGAACAATATTAGCTTCAAACATGGAGGAAAATATGTGCATGCTACCAAACATGAGAACATTGGCTGATGACCGCCGTCTCCGTAGACAAACGCATAATTAAGAGGTTAGGTTCAATTCCTTTCTCTTTCTATGTACAATATAATTGGTTCCTTTCATTTTACTCTTCAGATAAAATTTCCAGTGACTTCTAGAGGACAAGTGCTTTAGATATGACCCACCTTATATGACTTGATACAGGTAATCGCCGGTTGGAATCGAGACGCAGCCAACATACAATTTTAGCTACTATATAATGGTGTTATACCCAAAAAAGTTGTAAGATGATCCTTCATCTCTATGTTGGATTCACTTTGGAATTTAATATATATATATATATTGGATAATCTAAGTTTCAATGTTAGTGGGTAGTGTCATTGGGGTCACATATTGATAAACAAAGATTTTTACTTCAAAATTATATAGCTTTAGCTATATGAGAGTGTTTGATACTTGGGTGTGTTGGATCAGAATTTGGGGTATACATGAGATGAACTATGAAAGCTAACAGTCCATAGAGCAGTTTTAGGCGAAGTAATTAGGTAATTACAGAAAATTTTAAAGTGAGTATTAAGGGCGCAGACCAAAGTAGATTATAACCACACTAATGTTGTTTGTTCCATTGTTATCCCATTCAATTAAGTTAGTGGGATACCTGGTTTGCTTTTTATTGTGCCGCTTTGAACTCTAAAGTATTATTATATTAATTTGTGTGTGATAGTTTTTAGAGAAAAATCTCAATATGCTTACTAGACTGTTCCAATTAGTTGGTAATTAAGTTGGAATGTTTATGAGTTATGCTCTAATTACTATTTTGGATTGGATTTCAGTGTTAAAATTGGTTGTCTTGCATAATTGGTACGAATTTCTTCTACTGAGTTGGATTTTATCTTTACAGGTTTAAAGCTTGATCTAAGATGTTGGAATAATGTCAGTAAAATAGGGAAGGTTATGCCAAAAAATTTGGAGGAACTGTGTTCATGGGCGTTGAGGAGCTATCTACCATTCCACCACGAATGCAGAGAGGCAATGCCGAATACGCGCCAAGATAGAAAATGATGACATTAGAGCCTTTATCACGAGAATTACCATCTTCAGTTTTTGTTAGTATATATTTTTGTTTTCCTTAAATATAAATTTATCTACATTATTGTTCCCTGAGAGGTTCAAGGTTAAATGCACATTAAATCAGAGGCATATAGTTTGGAGGTAGATATAAAATACCCAACGTTTGGTCAATTTATGCATACAATATACTAATTTTAATTAAATGAATTTGTCAATGAACTTCTTTCTTTTTTTGCTAGATTTCTTGGATTTGAATTAATCAATTTCCAACTAAGAGATTGACAATGTGTTGATGAAAACTATATCATTGAACATGATTACAACGAACTACTATTTTTAGTTTCCTTGAAAGAATCATTATACTTACTCCTCAAAAGAATTAGTACAAAGGAAACTTAATTTCATATGGCAGCCCCCTATTAATTTTTTATGCTACTGATGCATCAATTATATTTTAGTGGAGGAAGGCCAGTCAATACTTTGCCAATAACCCTGGGTAATGCTGTATTGTAGTTGTTAATAGTTTGATAAAAGTAAAATCAGTTCATTGTGAACTATCAATGTAGCAGGCCCGACCACAGGCGAGCTAATTGGCTAGTTAACTTAAAGGGCTAGAGTTACATCGGCAAATCGAGTCACTCGCTACCTAATGTAATACAAACAACTTACTGGAGTTACTGGCTTAATGCAATACTAACCATTTATATCAAACAATAATTCTATATATGAGCTTCACCTAATGTAAACTTTTTGTATATATATATATATATATATATATATGACAAAAGAAGCTTTACATTAGGTGAAGCTCATATATATATATATATATATATATATATATATATATATATATATATATATATATATATATGAGAAGAGATCGGTTTACTCTCTAATGTTTACTCACTTTTGTATTCTCAATAATAGACATTAGATGGTTAGAATCAACGTTTGAAAATTTGCCGATATATCAAATTTGGATATTGGGAAGTTCTTATATATTGCCATTAACAGATGATTTGTGGTGCCATATCATTTTATTTTTTCTTGTTTCTAATTAGCCAAAAGTTTACTAATAAGAGTTTTTCAATAATATACTACCCTTCAAATCCACCCATGAGTCCATGACTGTCTCAGAACGAGATTATACAGCCTTGGCGGCTTTCTCTTAAACGAACATATCCGTTAATTCATGGGGCAGCTTATATAGGGTTTTGAACAGCTTATATAGTGTCTTGAACAACTTTTTAATTTACAGTTATTAACTTGTTTATGGGCAAGTTATATATGACACTATAGAAGTTGCGCAAGCCACTATATAAGCTTTTCAAGACGCTATATAACATGTCTGTAAATGGACAATACGTTTAAGAGAAGGCCTGGACTACTTTTCAATTCAAAGAGCATGTAACTTCACTTGTCACTGGTGTTCCCAATTCCTATACTTCCCTTTTTCTTCTATTAACATTTTGGCTAGTGGCATAACCACACCGCCAATGCAGTGTTTAAGCTTATCATTGGGGGGAAAAAAATGCAGTATTTAGTCATTTATTTCACCATGAGTTTGCAAACCATTTGCTATTAAACTTGTTGGCTTTCTCTTAAACGGACATGTACATTTCTCTTAAACTTGTTTAGTCTTAAACTTGCAAACCATTTGCAAGACACTATATAAGTTGCTCAAGACACTATATAACATGTCCGTAAACGTTTAAGAGAGAACCTGATTAAACTTGGGCATTAAACTTTATTATAACACACATTTCAAATGATCTGGGTGAAATAATCTGGGAACAATTTGGAAAACAATTATCGAATGAACAAAACAATTTGGAGAATTGATGCTCTTAGATTAAGATCATGTTTAATACAAAAACTCATCAATTTGTGACAAAATGATAGACTTTTCTGATTACAGCTCCTACCATACACTGTATCGATAATTTTTACAAAACTCTATCTACACAAAAAAAAAAAAAAAACAATCACCAATCACGACGACAAGCTTCAAACAGTTAAGCGAACTGCAACAGACTTTACTTTGCAAAACATCATCTTGAGAAGCTTAAACGTCAGGGTATTGCTGCTCTCATAGCCAAATAATCTTGGTATGTAATCAAGGCAACTGGAGGAGTTTCCCCCCCATTGCTTCTTTAAAAATTTCAAATAGCCACCTGAAACTATCTTCAGTCTCATTTTGCAGTAAAGCACAACTAAATTGTATTGTTTGGAAATGGTGGTTTACACCGGTAAACGGTGCAAACGACAACTTGCAGTAAAGCACAACTGGATTATATTGTTAGAGAAAGGGAAAGAGAAAAGCTAAAGAACGTGTTTTGTGTCTTCTTCTTCTAAAATATGCTTTCTTTGCAAAAATAGAGGCGACTTCATGTTTTTTCCTTTCTTGTTTGTTTGTAAAAAATAATGTTTTCACTGAAAAAGAAAACTCTGGAAATTTTTAGTATTGACCGAAAAGGTGTGAGAAAAGTCAAACACATGTTTAGAAAGTAGTGGTAATGATTTTGGTGTGTAAATGGCTCGGCTCTAGCCGGTCAGATTATCTATTTTCTTACTTTTTCAGAGTGACACATCAGGAGATTTTCAAACGTTGATTCCAACCATCTAATGACTATTATTGAGAGTACAAAAGTGAGTAAACATTAGAGAGTAAACCGGTCCCTTATATATATATACTAGTATTTGTCTGCCCGTGCGACACGATCTGGCATCGCCCGCTTCTACCATCCCCCCCATCCCCCTGGATATATGCCCCGGTGCATCAGCGCCTCCCCTCCTCTACTCATGTTTCCAGAGCCCAACATCCCATAAAAGTTCAGCCAAAAATAGTCCACACTTTTTTTGGGTGGGGTGGGTGAGGTGAGAAATTTTTTTAAACTCACCCCAAAAAACTTGTTAACTCACCCCCAGAAAAACAATCTAGTGGCTATGGTGAGGGGGTGGCACAACCAAATATCACCTTGTGAGGTGGAATTTGTCGTCCCACTCCTCCCTTCTTTGTTATATAGATATATTCTATCTAACAAAATAGGGAAGTGTGGGGCCCAAAAGGTCCCATCCAATGATAGGTAATCATTCTCACCAAAATATGACTTAGCAGATCCAAATGTTTAGTAGGTTTGTACAATTTTATTAAGTGCAATCAATACCGTGGGATCTATCCAAAAATCAGCCAAAAGTCAACAATTACGGCTGGGCTTATAAACTGTTGGGCCTCCAAGTTTGACATGGTACTGCACAATTGGCTGACCCAATTGATGCTATTGGGCTTATGGATAATGGGCAATTGGGCTAGCCTTGTGCCGAAGGTCGCGACATGTTGTTTCATGTCGAAAGCATGCGTACGCCTTGCACCCAAGGTGCGGAGTTGTCGGGAGTAGCGCGGCAGGCACGTCGAGGTCTGGCGGGCCGTAGGCACGGGCATACCCTAGTATAATATGATATACACTCTCAGACTTGTACCATATATATATAGCTAAACAACTATTGTAGTTGCACCAATAACACGTAGCTTTATGGAGACAAATTCAAGTTGCTGCAGATATATACCGAAATTATCACGAAGTAGTTATGTTACTTGCCATGATGTTATTCTTGATTAGCATAGAAGTTGTTGTTCGGAACCATATAGTTGCACTTGCATTGGACATGACTGGCCGATGACCTAAATGCTAACTAGCATAGCGAAAATATGGAAAAAAGAAAAAGAAAAGAGAAAACAAATACAAGTAGAATAACATAATTCATAGTGTTGGCGCAGCTATGCTGCACTTCTATCAAAACAAGTATGCAAACCGTGCTACGCATCGAGGGGTTTTTTCTTTCCTGAAGTCTTGAAACCCGTCATTCGAAATCGATAATTAGCATGGTTTTTTTAGATTCTAATTGTAATTATATAGGAAAGGCACATCTAATTTAATATAATGGATAATTATGTTATTTAAGTGACATTAGGGAGTTTTTTTTTCTAAATTATTAATAAAAGAGTTAAATTATATAATTTAAGTTACATTAGGGGGTTCTTCTAAATTATTAATAGGGGGGGTTCTAATTTTTGTGAGGGATGTGTTTATAAATTGAGCAAATAGGGCGATTTCAATTTGCCTACTTGATAGTGGAGAGTGGGTTCCTCAAAACCCGGCTATCATATAGTGTAGAGATTAGACATATCATAATATCAGTGCAATTAATCATTCCTTGTCAGGTCCATAACATCAGTGAAAATGATAGTTTCAGACTTACAGTAACATCTACTATAAAAAAAAAAAACTACTAT
Source organism: Coptis chinensis (assembly GCF_015680905.1). NCBI lineage: Eukaryota > Viridiplantae > Streptophyta > Magnoliopsida > Ranunculales > Ranunculaceae > Coptis > Coptis chinensis. Next base: position 115,024,242 of record NC_141458.1, on the reverse strand, counting down.
GCATCACAACATCAGTAAGTCAAACGCCACAAACTTTGGATACGTCAGATGGATACTCTATCTTGACATTAATCTTTTAGGTATTATACAATTATACGACAGCCAATTTCATGTTTATCCACAATTTACATGCTATTATCAAATTATAAAATATACTACAAATTCCAAACATACTTTATTAAGATGGATAACTTGCAATATATATCTTGATTCATTCCAGTTAGGCATCCTGTTATAAAGATGAGCAATAACAGCCTTCCTGGTAGCTTCAGTTGCAATAGGAAGCACGTACTTTCCAAAATTTCTAGCTTCAGTTGCAATGGGAAACACTTTCCAAAATTTCTCCTCCACCTCTAAGCAAGTGCCTCCAGTCTTAGAGACGACGAATTTCAATTCTTAGAAGGAATAAAAGGTTCTTGGATTTTATTCTACTGGGCATGAGATGGAAGGTGGCCTGAAAGCCAGATCGAATTGCCAAATAAAAAAGGACAACAACAAAAATGATTTCAGTTCAAATCAATAAACAAATAACAACGAAGATTAACAAATGAGAAAGAAGAATCGAGTTGATTACTTCAAGTCGATCATATTTAGGGATGTTTTTGAGTTTTGCATTTTGAGGAGAGAGATTTTGAAATTTGAAAGTAATCTTTGGATGGGAGAGGATTTAGAGGAAATGTTTCAAAATAGACGAATTTAGTGTTTTGTGTCGTTTCCTATTTAGTCTCCTAATTTTGTGTTTTTTCTCTCCTTATTTCCCGCGAGTTTTTTTTCCTCTCCTGATTTCTCGTGAGTTCAGAAAAATCAATAAGCTAGTCATACTTATTCACGATGAATGATAGTGATGGAAGCCTGATAACTTACCGCAAGCTTTTGTAATACTTTGGACTGTTTCTGATCGACATCCAACAAATTAATCTTGATAGGATGAGATTGGGATGGGAGGGAAGCTGAAGAATAACTTTTGTTTAGGTTTTGGAAAAAGGTGTGATGGGTTTTAGATAGTGTATGTGAATTCTTTTGTAGGTTTTGTTTCCGTTTTTTTCTGCCCTGATTTATTGGGTTTCTACATGAAGAAGAAAGTCGGGTTTTGTGGAGTCGAATTAAACTTTATTTTTTTTTCTCTAATTTTTTCGTAATCCCCCTATCGAAGTGGACACATTTAAAGGGTTCGAAAAGGGAATGTTATTATATATATATATATTATCAAACGAGTTGAATTTTTGTAAAGATGTTCTTTATAGTTAGCAGATCATATGCACAAAAGATTAGGATTTAAATCATTTTGTAGGTGAAGTCGTGGGTGTTTTAGATTTGGTACTTTTTAGATTTTTAAGGTCCTTTTATTTATATATATATATATATATATATATATATATTATATATATATATATATATATATATATATATATATATATATAGTTTTGCTCTCATGCGGACTATTAAATTACATACTTGGAGCGGACTCAAACTCAAAAGGAAACTCACTTTTCTAATTTAGTATTTCATATTTTTTCATTAAATATAACTAAATTGGGTCTCACAAATATATTCACATGACTCTCTTTTTTAATTCGCTCTCTCTCCATTTTATCTCCTCAAACAACACACGCTCTCTCTCCTCACTCTCTCTAAAAATAATTTATCTCTCCTTATTTGACTTTTCTCAAGCCCTCTCTCCTACATTGTCATAACAGTTCGCCCCCCAGCTATTATTCTTTTGTTCCAGTTACCAAGTTAGTAGTGTAAGCAGATGAAATAGAAAGAAAAAAAAAACATTTTGTGGTCTCATATCCTAGTTGCATCAATCAAGTTAGTTTATGAAGGGTAATCTTTTGAACAAATAAAATATTCTCGAGCACGACAGATTTACTTTGATAAAAAGGTAACATTGATATATAGTACCCATTAACTCTCTTACAATCAGATCTAATCTCTCCATTGCTTCCCGTCAATGGGCTAATATTGCCCATATTAATCATAGATGGTGCAAAGCTTGCAAAAAATGCGCTTTGATTACTGCTGAAGTTACTAACAATGGGCACAGTGGGAGATCCATTAGTTGAAAACAACTCCTGATCTGATTGAAGTAGGCCTTGATTACTTTGGAGGTTGGTGAAGTAGTTACTGTCAAACATGTCCGGCGTGGAAAGGTCCAAATTGGCTACAATGCTTCACTACTAAAAAAATGACTTGTGATGACGGCTTTTAGCCGTCATGAAACAGGTTTAATGACGTTTTTTCATTAAAAAAACTACCGTCATTATAGAGCCCGTCATAAAAGTTAACCAAAAGTGTCATAATTTTGATGACGGTTCTGAAGAAGCTGACATAAATGCTTGAACTTAATATGACAAAGATTCATTTATAAACGTCATAATTGGATCCTTTTGCGTGACATGTTTTACTTAACCGTCATACTTTTACTACAAAAAGCGTCAAGGAATTAACCTTCTTTATAACTGTTTTTATTTAAGCGTCACCATGAGAAACAAAAGCATCAATAAATTAACATTAAAAACTGTCAAGAATTGGTATGTAACACGACAGTTCTTTGGAAGCCGTCATAACTTCTTTGTTTTTTTTTCCTGTAAATCTGAAAATTCCTGTAAATTTGAAATTCCTGTAAACCCAATGCATTCATACACCTTGACAACTCAAGTCCATTACGGAAACAAAAATCATACTTTTATTACCAAAAAATCATTCCAAGAACTTTTCATATTACCAAAAATCATAAATCATTCAATTTACATAACCCAAACAAATTGTTCATCCATCTCAAACAAACTTAATTACCATGCTATTCACATGTAACCTAAAAACAATATGAAGAAGAATGTGTTAGTTTGTTTAATTAAGTAAACTAAAAATATAATTATATAACTACTAAATGAAAAGATATGATCAACGACTATGACAGAGAATCATGTTGGTTAAGCCCCAAATGTACACCATCATGTAGGATATCTGATCTATATCATAAAATAATCCTTTACCTAATATGCTAAGGAAAGAACGTAAGAAATTACCAAGCAAAAAAGCGTAAGAAATTAGACCTATGGAGAGATGCATTGATGGTGTTGAATCTAAAAAAGACATATTATGACGGTTGCTTTTTATCTATCTTGACGGCTTTGCTAAAAACCGTCAAGATAGGTGTTTTAATAATATTTTTATGACGGCTATTGCAATATTATGTCGTGTATGATACAAGCGTCAAGAAAATATAATAATTTTATGACGGCTATTGCAACATTATGTCATGAATGACACAAGCGTCAAGAAAATGTAATAATTTTATGACGGCTATTGCAACATTATGTCATGTATGACACAAGCGTCAAAAAAATATAATAAGTTTATGACGGCTATTGCAACATTATGTCATGTATGACACAAGCGTCAAAAAAATATAATAAATTTATGACGGCTATTGCAACATTATATCGTGTATGACCCAACCGTCAAGAAAATATGTTGATTTTTTTTTGATAATCTAAATATATGTTTTATGACAACTCTTGCAACATTATGACGTGTATGACTCGTCACAAAAATATTATGATTTTATGACGGCCACCATAATAAACCGTCAACACCTTTCACGCTCTTGGACCATGCATATTCAACCGTCAAGAACTAGACAAAAGAAAAAGAAGAAAACCCAACATCGATCAGTAGAAAAAGTGAACCGTCAAGATTAAACAAACCTAGCAGTCTAGCACTGCCCCAAAACTAAAGCGTAAAAAAGAACCAACTCGTTTTTTTCTTATTCAAAATGTCGTGAAACAAAAGAAAATGTTGAAATTTCAAATACCCAACCTCTAGCTCCCCTTATCGACTTATACTTTTCAAACCTAATTCACCGGCCTCCTTCCTGATAAGCTTTTGTTCCTCTCTTAAATTCTAACTAAAGACCGACCATGTACTCTGAAATAAGTTAGCAAATTGGCCAAGGAATTAAGAGATTCAGTCCACCAAACACAGCCGCTCTCTTGCCAAACCCAATTCCATTTTTTTTTTTTTTTTCGATCAGTACCCATTTTCATTTTCCTCGTGAGTTTAGAAAATTTCATTATTCATACTAAGTCCATCCATCCCAAAAGTGGTTCTCTAACGCCTTAGCAACTCGGGTGCCAACGAATGCCTTTGGTTTAAGCAGATTCAACCATCTCCGTCGAGCCACCGCTAAAGAAGGGTGTTGTGGAATAGCATAATGGATTGGGCTTGCAAAATCCAAATGCCTTGGATTGGGAGATTTCAACTCAATAATGAACTCTGAAGAGAGAGTAGGGAGCACTGAGGTAAGGCCAGTACACTTTGCAGATTTTTACATTGTGTAACCATGTCGGGCTTGTTGATATGAAGTAAAAATAACCTTAACATTCTACCCACACACGAGAGATAAAAGCTACAATAACTGACTTCATACTTAGAAGAGCCTACGCACACTACCTGTGTTATTTTTAGAGCTCCTTCCAAAATGGTTTTGAATGCAATCAACTAAAAATTTAGATTTGTTAACAACATTCCTCAACTATTTTTGACTTGCTTGTTCTTCATAATTTTGCCGCCTTCGATGATGAAGGAATAAGTTTAGGTACCTCTTGCGGGATCGAATTTCTTGAGAACTTGCGGACAAAGAAATTTGTTATTGTTCATGGAGAAGGGTTTGGAGCATGGTGTTGGTATAAGACTGTTGCTCTCTTGGAGGAAGCAGGTCCGATTCCCACTTGCCATAAATCTCTTGGGATCTGGATCGATCGAACGGATCTGAGACGATATATCAACCTTGGATGATTACGCTAAGCCCCTAATTGATTATTTACTGAGAACTTACCTGAAGAAGAAAAGGTGTGAGTGTGCTAGTGATGATGTGATCCAGATTATTCTTTCATATATTTTGTCTGTAATCCTTTTGGACAAGATTGTGATATCTACAGTTCTTCCTCGGGTTATTTTGGTTGGTCACGGTTGTGGAGGTGCAAGCATCTCATATGCTTTGGAGTGTTGCCCAAAAAGATTTCAAAAGCAGTTTTTATCCATTGCTACAATGGTTTCGGATGGGAAGAAGCCTTTTGATGTGTTTTTTTGAAGAGGTATGTTACCTTTAATTTCTTATGTGATCATAATTAAAACCAAAATATGGTCGTGAAGATGATACACACATCTTTCTCTTAGCTTGTGTTTCACCAACTGGCGACTCCTACTTGTGCTTTAAGTTAGTAACTTAGTACAGTCAAATGTCAATCATATATCTTTAAACTAAGAAATAAAATTTACAAACCCCTAGCCTCCTGGCTTTTGATCAGTCAAGTAGCACTACTAAAAAAAAGGTTTTTTATGACGGTTGTTTTTTTTTCTATCTTGACGGCTTTGTTGAAAACCGTCATGATACATCTCCCAGTGATATTTTTATGATGGTTATTGTAATATTGTGACGTGTATGACAAAGACGTCAAGAAAATATGATGATTTTATGACGGGTATTCTAAAATAGTCAAATTAGCAATATAATAAACCATTGTACTTAAAAATTTGTTGACTGTTTTGTCCAATTTTTAACAAAATTAAGACAGATATCATAAATTTTTATGACATGCTTATAATATACTTCTAAGTTGGTCATTTGTGTGCGTTTGTTTCATTGTTTTGGACCTCTTGAGTTAAGCGTCTAGAGTCGAGAGAAGGTCTCACCAAAAAAGAAAGTTAAAGAAAAAACTGAAGTTCCCACATCAAAACAATTTTGAAACAAATTGAATAAATTGAGAAAAATGAAAATTTTTGTTCGAGCTTGAACATGGAACTTGAACGAAAGAGATGTTCACAAAGAGCTACCTTTAGACTCTTTTCCTCCATATAGGACAGGCATGTGGGACTCATACAATGATACAAGTAATTGGGTGGCCCAGCCAAACGATGTATCGGCTAGTAAGTATGTATGTGTAGTATCTAGTATAATTCCAAGCCAAACAAGTTTACCTGCGGATGAGATCAAGGGATTGAAATACTTAAACTCGTCATATTGGTAGGGGTCGGATCATACACATAAAACCAAACTCCTTAGTGCTTACTGCATAGAGAGCTAAAATTAGAAACAGCTCACTCATAAGAAGGTATTGGATCAGAAGGTAGCCTCAAGTTTTAAATATCATACGATATTTAATATTTCTAAAAAATTTGCAGCTGGGATTCTACTTTAAATTTTATCTTCTAGTGGGATTAAATTTACTTTGACGCACATCCTCTAACCCCAAATTGTCGAAAATTTTATCGATTGTCTGTGCATGCATGTAAAAACCTTTTAAAGGGCAACTTTTTTTGAGGTGAGAGTGATAGTGCTCTTCTACAGAAAGCATTGATTAATTACTTTAAAAGATTACATTTGTTTTATTGTACTTTTCATACCCATTGGTACCGTGTTTGGTAATAGAGCTTATCACCGACTTAAAATTTAGGTTCAAGGAGAGGGAGCGTGTCATGGGAACCTTTGAGAGGGACTTGCATTTACCTGTTACATGTGTTGATGCAACGGAGCAATTTCTCAATAAGTTGAAAGGAATCATAGATCTTGAGGCTAAAAGGAAGATAATTGGTAAGGAGTTCATCTGCATTTTTTATGAATTTGCACAAGAGTTGGAGCAGACAATAGGAAGGAAACCAGTCTACCTCCGACATTCACATACTTGGCCTATAGTGCGGATGATTTCTCATGTTGGTTAGATGAAAATGATTATGTATATATAATATAAGTATGTGGGAATTAGATGAAAATGAATATGTATATATAATATAAGTATGTGGGACTACAATTGTACTTGTGGTTTTTTGTCACACCAATTTGTACTGTCAAAAACTGATGTCAAAAATAGTGGAACAAGACAAACAGTACGTGAACTTCACTTGGTTGGAAACTTGGAATCAAATCATTTAGCAAACATGTACCGTGAACTAGCCAAAGGTACTTAAAATGATAAGTTTAAAAATAATAGAGGAACACCTCAATTGAACACCTCAATTCACATACAAAAAAACAACGCTAATTTTAACTACAGACTCCATTTAATTTACCAAATAAAAATGCCTACCGAATAAAAATGCCACCAGTTCACTATTTTCACACTTGATTCTCTCACAATCATGATCCACTCAAGGCAAATGCTCAACCTGTGTAGAGACTGACGAGTTACCACCACCATCTGCTGAACTCTGAGTGCCAGTTGAACCTGCAAAAGCCAATATTAAACTCAATACAAATTAAAAATAAAAGAGTACGTATTAAACAAAAATAATAAACAATCGAACATTACTAATCAACTTCGGATAGTTTCTTTTGTCATGTGATTGCCCGGTAAGTCCACATCCATTACAGCGCCTTGCTTGAACTTGTGCTTGAACCTGTGCCTTCTCTTTTCCCCCTTGCAATCTATGTTTCCCACTCGCCTTTGCTTTAGCTAGATTTGGCTCATTCAAAGTCACATGTCGAGGCATTTTTTCCTTCTGAGAAATTCCAACTCTTTTAATAGCCAACACTTCCTTAATCATTTCATGTACCAATTTCAAATGTTGCTCATAGATTTCATTTGCCTCTTCACAAGCTATAACGTCATCAAGTACCCTTGAAGTAAGATGAGATAATTTTGTGTGCCTTAACAACATAAAGTCGTTACTACTTTTTTTCACCTCTTTCTCACCATCTGCTATTATTTCTTCCAATTTTGTATCTTTTCTCCATCTACTCAATATATAAGCATCCAACAAGTAGACAATTTGACTAATTTTCAAGTAAGCCAAAATGTGTCTACAAGGAATTCCTTCAAATTCAAATTTTTTGCAACTACAAGTAGCAAAATTTAGAGCCTTATCATATACAACTTTCCGCGGTCTAGAATCTCTTTCACTTGGCCTTTTCACCATGTAGACAACCTGTTTTTCATAATCTACTGAACTTTCAATCAAGTACTCCAAACTCTCCCACAACTCATTCTGAAATTTTAAAAAAAATAGACAAGGTATATATATCTGCCATCTACTTCTCCATAGAAATTGCCACGGGACGCTCATTGCTATCAACATGATCAGCTTGCAATTCTTTATGACGTTGGTATTCAAGTGCACGATTAAATCGCGTAACAAATTCATTTAAAGAATTTTCTCTAGAGATGTACCTCTTGAAAAATTCATGTGAACTTTCCGCTCTTTGACTACTTGACATGCCGGCAGCGAAAATGTGTTTCACAAATGACGGAACCCACCTAGAACGCATACCATACAATGCAGCTAACCAAGTGTTATCTTTTAGTTCACTTTTCCCTATTGTATCTTGCCACATTGCCTCAAACTCTTCACCAGACTCGGTATTCCAAATGCATTTTTGAAAAATATTATAGTAATCTCTATAAATGATAGCATCAAATTTTTCAGAAAACTTGTTCAGAATATGCCGAATACAGTATCGGTGATATGTATTAGGAAGAGCTTGAGCAATAGCTTTTGACATAGCGGGGTCTTGATCAGTGATAATCATTTTAGGAGGGCCAACTGAAATTACTTCCATCCATTGTTGGAGTAGCCAAATGAATGATTATGTCGTCTCGTCACACAGGAATGCACAGCCAAATATTACAGTCTGACGATGTTTATTTACCCCTGCAAATGGTGCAAATATCATACCATATTTATTAGTGTTGTAGGTTGTATCAAACACTACTACATCACCATAAAGTTTGTACGCTCGTATTGCCTTCGCATCAGCCTAGAAATAATGAATCAACTTATTTTCGTCGTCTATCTCAATTCTGAAAGAAAATGAAGAATTTTTTTCTTGCTCTGACAAAAAGTATTCCATCAATATCTCTGCATCATGCCCATCTACCAAGTTTTTTGCATCCCTAACAAAATTCCTAAGGTTTTATCTGTACAGCCAATATTTTCTATTCCACCCGCTTCCATTGAAAGAATACTTATTTGCTGGTTTATAGGTATATTGGCCGAAGAAAAAAGTTGAGACAATGACTTTTTTGTTTCAGATACGCCGCGGTGGGATCTCAACAGATATACTTTATGACGGGTTGAAAGAGAATGGTTGTGATCCTCGATAAATTGGCTAACAATGTAGCCCAATCTCTTCAAAACTGACAATTTTGCCTTGCAACCCTCACGAACAATCCCCCAACGCCTTTTTTTTCTTTATCATTTTTCTGTTTAGGTTTCCCCTATTTGAAACAACAGTACTCCTTCCTAGTAATTTCATTATCTTCTTTATCCTTCTTAGTAGAAGTATTTCGTATGCTAAACCCAGCCACTTTTGCATAATTGTTGTAAAATTCATAAGCTTCATCCAAAGACTAAAATTCTTGTCCTATTTTCGGTTTGCAATCTTCTTTTACATCAGGCATATAAACCATATCAGATTGTTCTTCTTCATCTGAGTTCAATTGTTCAAACTCCATATTCATTCAATACATACTACACATAAATAAAATTGTAATTAATTAACATTTAATAAGAATTATTGAAAAATTAAATTGTAAATAAATTAAACATAACACTACGAGACCCTAAATAGGGAGTATACGTAATAACCATTTAATAAATAAAAAAACTGAGCAAAAAAAACTGAACATACCGACACGAGGACGCTAAAAAACGACTTCAGCTATATTATTTTGTTCCACGTTGGAACAGTCCAAAAGAAAAGAAAAGAAAATTGTGGTAGTGAGATTGAGGTGAGAGACTATGTGTGTGGGGTTGAAAATTGTGTGGGGACGGAAATAGAGAAGAGGGTCAAAAATAGAGAAGAGTACGCGGAGAGAGAGATAGGTAGGAGAGAGGGCGTGATGTTGTTTGGACTTTGGAGAGAGAGTGAGAAAAGTCAAATAAAGAGAGAGAAATTACTTTTAGAGAGAGAGTGAGGAGAGAGAGCGTGTGTTGTTTAGGGAGATAAAATGGAAAGAGAGAATTAAGAAAGAGAGTCACGTGAATATATTTGTAGGACCCAATTTAGTTATATTTAATGAAAGAATATGAAATACTAAATTAGAAGAATGAGTTTCCTTTTGAGTTTGAGTCCGCTCCAAGTATGTAACTTAACAGTATGCATGAGAGCAAAACTGTATATATATATAGTCCACAAGTCTACAACAATTCAACAAATTGTTAACTTCCTATAATGCTATAAGTCTATATAACCCTATTATTATGTGAAGAAAACTATAAAATATTAACATTGAAAGTGAAAAATTATCTTGTTATTTTTTTTTTGTAAGTGGAAATTTTATTGATAATGATAACGAGTTTTACAAATAATTATGACAAACATGCAACAAGTTGCGCCGCAAGTCCTTTCTGAATTTGTTTTTTGTTTTTTATTTTTTGTTTTGGGTTAAGGTCTAATGTTTGTTTAAGAATTAAGAGTGAAAGAAATGAGGGGGAGTTTACGGGTTTATTATGGGTGATTAGAATTATACAAACTGACCGGTTGGGCTTTAGGTCTTTGGCTATTTGTTTTAGTCTCATCAACCCATCAAATATTCAAAGACGCATTTGTCCCTCTTTAATGGTTTTGGACTCAAAATAAATGATAAATGATAATTTTGTAAAGGCAAAAAGAGAAGTAAAAAAAAATGGTTTATTGGAATGTTTTTTATTAGTTTTTTTTTTCATACTATATATATATAGGCCCGATCTTAGAAGTACATACTTATTTTAAAGTTAAAATAAGTACGTAAGTAAAACATTACCTTGAAAATGAATTCAACTCTAATGTTTTGTGGGTTACCAACATACTATAAAGATCATCTCCACAAAATTTGAGCTCATTTGGAAACCTCTAACCTAGATAAAAATTGATGTCATCTTTAAAAAGAAATCTAACGGTCCGGAAAATAGTATTTTTGCAATCATCTTTTGCCTAAGTTAGAGATTTCCAAATGAGTTGAAAATCTCCACAAAATTTAAGATCATTTGGAAACCTCTAACCTAGATAAAAATTGATGTCATCTCTAACAATAAATCTAATGATCCAGAAAATAGTATTTTTGCAATCATCTTTTGCCTAAGTTAGAGATTTCCAAATGAGTTGAAATTTTGTAGAGATGATATTTATGGTGAGTAGATGATATCCACAAAAAATTAGGTTTGAATTCATTTTCTACATACCATAAAGATCATCTCCACAAAATTTGAGCTCATTTGGAAACATCTAACCTAGATAAAAATTGATGTCATCTTTAAAAAGAAATCTAACGGTCCATAAAATAGTATTTTTGCAATCATCTTTTGCCTAAGTTAGAGATTTCCAAATTAGTTGAAATTTTGTAGAGATGATATTTATGGTGAGTAGATGATATCCACAAAAAATACGGTTTGAATTCATTTTCTAGGTGAATTTTTACTTACGTACTTATTTTAACTTAAAATAACTATATACTTCTAAGATCCGGCTTGTATATATATATATATATATATATATATATATATATATATATATCCTGGCTCTCTGAAGGACGTCCTTAAACGGACTGGAGCTAAATATTCAAAAAATCAGTGAAATACACTCTCACGAAGGTGTTAGAAGTCAAATCGGATTTGACTTCTAACACCTTCGTGAGAGTGTATTTCACCGAGTCCGTTTAAGGACGTCCTTCAAAGAGTCGGGTTAGAAGTTTGCTATATATATTCTCTCACTATAGTTGTGAAAATTTTGGAGGTGCGATAGTGGAAGTTTGCTAAAAAAAAATTAGGGGGTGCGAGTCCTTATAGTTTGAAGATTTTTCTAAGCAATTAGTTATGTGGTAGTATGTAGAATTTTTCTAATCTCAAGGGGTGCAACCGCCCCCACACGCATCCCCCTATATCCATCTATGGTGTTGCCTGAAGGTTCGTATCATTTTATAGATTACGCTTCAAAGCGTGCTAAATAATAATAATAATAATAATAATAATAATAATAATAATGTTTCTGTAACAGTTATAAATTATTTTAGTTGTAATAACTTGATATTGTGTCTCTGTGTGTGTCTTTTCTTGCTTATCATACGGTGGTGATGATGAAAGTCTTTACTACTGAGCTTGAGGGAATCTCCCCAAACACATAGTCTCTCTGACTCTCTCTGTCTTTCTTTCACTCTCAAAGTGAAAGAGACGAACTCCTTAACCAAAAAAAAAAACTGGCGTTTTACTTCAGCGGTAAAAAGTGGTGTCATCATCAGGGGTTGCCCCTAACTCAGCAGAGACTATTCAAGCAGTAAAGGAGAAACCCCGAATGCGACAACCACCTGTGAGACCAACTGTTCCTTTTGTTGAGCCCCCTTTATTGGTAAAAAGGGACACCCTTTTGTCATGCATTAGGTCTTTTTCAAAAAGTACTTCTTGTGGTCGTGATGGTCTCCGAGCTCAGCACTTGTTGAATGTCATGAGTGGTGCTGCAGCAGCTATATCTTCTGATTTACTAGATGCATTGACCCCTGTGGTGAATCTTTGGTTACAGGGACGATGTCCACAGCCGTTAACGGAATTCATAGTGAATGCTCCGCTTACTCCACTTCTTAAGCCGGATAATAGTATTCGTCTTATAGCTGTGGGCATGGTTTGGCATCGTCTGGTCTCCAAGATTGCAATGAGAGGAGTTTCCAGAGATGTGATTGGGTACTTACAGGATTTCCAATATGGGGTGGGTATTTCTGGTGGAGCAGAGGCAATTTTTCCCGCTGTAAACCGTATGGTGTATGCTAACAGTGACAATAGCTCTTTTTCTATGCTGCTGGTAGATTTTCAAAATGCTTTTAACATGGTTGATTAGACCATCATGTTGAAAAAGGTTCGTATCCGATACCCAGCTATTGCCCCTTGGGTCGAGTACTTGTATTGTCAACCTGCGAGGTTATACGTGGGGGATGGCTACATATGGTCTGCTACTGGGGTCCAGCAAGGCGACCCTTTGGGTCCCCTTCTATTTGCACTGATGTTGCATCCTCTGATTCTACGGATCTAGTCCAGTTGTCAGTTATTGCTACAGGCGTGGTACCTAGATGATAGGACTCTGATCGGGGATACAGAACAGGTGGCGACAGCTTTGGGTATAATTCAGGAAGAAGGACCTTCTTACGGGTTGGCTCTTAATGTGGCTAAAATTGAGATATTTTGGCCATCACTGGATCCACGTCGCTTTACTCCCGGTCTCTTTCCTTCCGATTTGTCCCATCCTCAGCAGGGGGTCAGGTTGCTTGGAGGTGCAGTTAGCACTGATGCATCTTTTGTCATGGGTCTTGCTCGCAAGCATATTGACAAAGTTATGACTCTAATAGGCCGTTTAGCTGTATTATTGGAAGATCTACAGTGTGAGTTATCACTCTTACGAGCTTGTGTTGGGCTCTCTAAGTTGGTCTTCGCGATTGGTACTTGTCCACCATCCCTTTTCAGAGAGGCAGCTCAGACTTTTGATCAGCATCTCTGCAGTGTTCTCCAGGGTATTGTGGTTTCTGATAGTCCTGGCTTCGGTGATTTACAGTGGCGTTTATCGACACTTCCATTACGTCTGGGTGGTTTAGGTATTTATTGTGCCACTGATGTCTCTACATTTGCTTTTGTGACATCCTATTTTCAAACTTTTGAGCTTCAGGTCCACATTCTTAGGAGTTGTGGTATAGTGCCTTTGGATGAGATTCTTGAAGTTGCTAGCAGTGCATTGAATCTCCGCCTACCCAATTTTGACCTCAATTCTCTGGCTGCAAATGCTACCATCCCCTCAAAACCACAAAACGTTTTGGCGGAAGTGTTCTACGGTAAGATTGTTGCTGGTCTCGAGAGGGAGTTTGATTTATCTGTTTGTCAAAAGGCAGTAATAGGATGCTTGCAATCGGAACACGCAAAAGATTTTCCACTTGCTATTCCGATGGAGGGACTTAGACAGCGTATGTCGCCGGTGGAGTATCGTTCTATTCTCCGATACCATCTAATGATTTCTTTGTACTCTGACGGTGGTTTATTCCCTGTTTGCAAAAAGAGTAGATTGGATGCTTTCGGGGACCATTGTCAACATTTTCCAGGTTTCAAATACCGACATATATGATCATGTCAGAGACATTTTATGTGATGCATTTTGAAGGGTTGGGGTACAAGTGAAGAAAGATGCCCCTGTTAACTTTCTCACTAATCCGAATAAGGGAAGATCGACTCTTCGGCCTGCGGATGCCTTGATTTACAGTTGGTCTGAGGGAAAACATACATGTGTTGATGTAACTGGAGTCTCTCCGTTGGTAGGGTTGGGGCATAATGGTGACTTTGATTTATCTGTTCGTCAAAAGGCAGTCATGGGATGCTTGCAATCGGAACACGCAAAAGATTTTCTATTTGCTATTCCAATGGAGGGACTTAGACAGCGTATGTCGCCGGTGGAGTATCGTTCTATTCTCCGATACCATCTAATGATTCTTTTGTACTCTGACGGTGGTTTATGCCCTGTTTGCAAAAAGAGTAGATTGGATGCTTTCGGGGACCATTGTCAACATTTTCCAAGTTTCAAATACTGACATATATGATCATGTTAGAGACATTTTATGTGATGCATTTTGGAGGGCTGGGGTATAAGTGAAGAAAGAAGCTCCTGTTAACTTTCTCACTAATCAGAATAAGGGACGATCGACTCTTCGGCCTGCGGATGTCTTGATTTACAGTTGGTCTAAGGGAAAACATACGTGTGTTGATGTAACTGGAGTCCCTCCGTTGGTAGGGTTGGGGAATAATGGTGACTTTGAGGTGGGAGAAACAGCTAAGAGAGCAGCGACAGGGAAGATGGATAAGCATGAGGAAGCTTGCAGGGCTAACCAACATTGTTTTATTCCATTTAGTTTCGACACTTTCGGTTTCTTAGAACAACAGTCTGTTGAGCTTCTCAAGAGACTCCAGAAAGTTATAGACGAACGCTATGACGAAATTTGGTTCTAACGAGTTTGTTTTAGAATGATAGGATTTGCTATTCGAGAAAGGACTTGCAAGAACTTATTGCACGCTTGTCCTAATTATTTGTAAAATTAAGTTATCGATATCAATAAAATTTCCAAATAAAAAATTTAAAAAAAAAAAAAAAAACTAAGGTAATCTTTTCTCCACTTTTTGCGTTAAGTTTTTGGCAATTTTATGTTTTTCATTGAATTGGTTTATTTTTGGGGTTCTAATTTGGTGAATTGGTGCCAAGTTTTCATAAATGTTGTTATATGGAATTGTTAAATTGTGGTGTTAATCACTTAAATTTGGTTTTGATAAATGGAATTAAGGAAAAAAAAAGTTTCTTTGTTCTTGGTTTGATAAATTGATCTTGTTTTTTTTTTCTTGTCTATAAATAAGAAGTGGTTAATCATGGTGGCAACACTTTTCTCATTCTATAAGAAAAGTGAATCTCGGAATGTGGAATCACCAAGTACGTACTCCTACAATGCCTCCACCACATAGTGTTGAAGCATCTACTAGTCATGAACGTCGTCCTTCCAAAACTCCAAAAGTCGAGTCCGATGAGGTTGAAGTTGAACATCGTCCTTCCAAACTTCCAAGAATTAATGCAGAAGAAGTTGAAATTGAATAGATAGCATACTCCAAATTCTCTTGGAGTTGAGTTAGAGGAAGAACACCATAATCTTATGAAAGTTGCTACTGTTGAAAATGTTGATACAACTTTGGTACAAGATTCGGGGTTAAGACAACAAATATTGAGTTACCCACCATCTAAACAAGACAAGATCAGGCGTGCTTATATCAAATGGGGTCCTTATCAGCCCAAGCCTCCAAAATCCAAACCTTATCCTTCAGACAAGTTTGGTCGACGTTTTATAGCTGATTGGTACAAGTTATTTCCAAACTGGCTTGAATACTCTCCACAAAAGAATTGTGCGTTTGTTTTCCCTGTTTTTTATTTGCAAAGTCATCCGGACAACAATGACCTACTGCTTTCATAGTTGATGGGTTTTCTACTTAGAGGAAAGTCAACGAAGGAAAGAAGGTGCTTTCCTATCTCATATAGGAAAATATCCTAATTCACATCACAGGGCCGCTCTTAGTTGCTACCACAGTTTAACAAATAAATTGCAACACATCAAGAATGTTATTCAGATACAAGTTTCTAAGCAGGTTGCAAGAAACCGTTTGCGGGTGATGACAACGACATAGGTAGTTAAATTTTTTACACTCCAAAGACGTGCTCTTAGAGGTCATGATGAAAAGGTTCTAATAGCAGAGGGAATGTTATTGAAATGGTAAGCTTATTGGCTTCTTACAATACGGATGTGGATGCGACCGTGTTAGGGAATGCTCCTAAGAATGCAACATATGTTTCTCCTCTTATTCAAAAACAGGTTCTTAGCATTCTTGCACACAAGACACAGAAATATATTCGTGAGGAGATTAGTGATGGAAAATTTTGTCTTATTGTAGATGAAGCTCGAGATAAATAAAAAAAGAGAGCAGATGGCAATTGTTTTAAGATTTGTTGACAAAGATGGTTTTATACAAGAACATTTTTTTGACATAGTTCATGTCAAGGGTACTGCGTCAGCAACATTGAAAAGATGAAATATGTAAGGTTTTTTCTCATCATGATCTTAATGTGCATAATATTCGTGGTCAGGGGTACGATGGTGCTAGTAACATGAGAGGAGAATGGGTCGGGTTGCAAGCCTTGTTTTCAAAGGAGTGCCCTTTTGCATACTATGTCCATTGTTTTGCTCACAGCCTCCAGTTAGCATTGGTTGTAGTTGCCAAAGAAGTTAAGGATGTTTGGCAATTTTTTCCTAACTTGACTCTCATAGTTAATATTGTTGGAGCTTCTTGCAAAAGAAGTGATCAATTGAGAGATGCTAAGGCTATAGAAATTGTGGAAAAACTTGCCATTATTGATGAGTTGGAGTTTGGTACAGAGAATGAATGATGAGTTGGACTCGAAAGTTGGTATGTACAAAGAAAAATCATATTAAAACATTGAAACGAGCTGGAGATACTCGATGGGGTTCTCACTTGGGATCCGTTTCTAGTTTGATGACTATGTATAGTGCAACACTTACAATCCTTACCTATATAATTGAGGATGGAGCCACTAGTAATGTTCGTGCAGAGGCAGATAGAGCTTATGATACTATGACAACTTTTGAGTTTGTGTTCGTCTTGCATCTTATGAGGGAAATCATGGAGATTACGGATGATCTTTGTCAAGCTTTGCAGCGCAAGTGTCACAGCCCGATTTTCTAAACAATTAAAAATAATGAATATTTGAAATATAAATATCTCAAACATCATTATGTTCAATTGTCTAAAAACCCAGGCTATGACGGGGTGATACAACACATATCAAAACCTAAAACCCACATAACAACAGGATCAACTTAACAACAAAAATCTCTAAATTCCTCAACTATCACTTTATTCAGAACTTTCTTCCATCCCAATACAAACATAAACAAACTTTAAGAATAACCATTTCCAACATCGTATTCTCATGTCATATAAAAAAAATGTAACCTACGTCATTACATCCTTCCAAAAGATCAGACCTAATAATTTAAACTCCCAGACTGCTCCAGGCGAGACGAGAATCCAAATCACACGCCGCGGTTCCACTGCCTTCCACCTATGTTCCCAAGAACACACCCATATTGCCAAAACAAAGCAAACATGGGTCAGCAAATTGAATTTGCTGGTATGAGTAGACTAAACACATATAACCATTATCATACTTTAATTATTCAAACAATCCCTTTATTTTATCCCATAACTCAATCATTCACAACTTGGAAGACAGGTAGTTCCATCATTTTAACCGGCATAATTTCTTCCCAAGCAAGACTTCCATTATATAACTCATTATAATACCTCATTTTAATATCTAAACCATTGAATTAAAACTTACTGATATCCACTGCTGTATAAGGGTAGGACCGCGTCCCTGCACAAAATGTTATTAAGTCCTACCCTCCTGCAAAAGAAAGTTAGAACTTCTATATATCATATGTAGATATTATATTAGATATTCAAAAGAAAACCCAAACACTCACATAATCAAATTAATACCACTAACCCAAGAAGGCGAAATACCTTAGTTCCTCTCTGTGGCGATCCAAACAATCACGGTCATTCATGGCACATTCAATGAATACCCTCATTCATGGCACATTCAATGAATACCCCTATATAACGCCATTTATTTATGGCACATTCAATAAATGCCCACCTAACATATGACATCAACAGTCATAAAACTCAATTCCAAAACTTAAGGCGTGGAGAGTTCTAAAAGAGTGCGGTAAATTTTGTTTACGCATTATTGAAATTTATTGTATATATTATTTCAGAGAACGAAGGAATATCTTGATTCAAGTAATTTTGATTTACGCGTTATTAATTTTATGGATGTCTTAGTGTCATAGCGCCGTATATCATAAGAGATTGAAATATCACATAATAATTAATACACGTACACATATATATATATATAGGTCTTAGCCTAAAGTCAAGCACCTATCCTAATAAAACCGAATCATAAACCGAGTTAAAATATCAAATGGGGTTAACTGGTCAAAGTCAACCCTAGTCAAAAGTCAACTCTAGTCAAAGTCAAAGTCAACTCTGGTCAAAGTCAAAGTCGGCCTGCCAAGGGTCAACAACACTCAACCATTCCCAAAAACCGATTTATCTAAGCTGACCAGGTTCAATAACTTAAGCTTTAACCCGGCCCATAAACTAGTTTGGCCCAACTTGAAGATCCACTTAAAATGCTATGGACCAGCCCCAAAAACCAAGGCCCGAAATCGAGGCCCAAAGAAAACTAATTGAACTCGGCCCAACCACTAAAACAAAACCGGCCCAAAGTAAAACCAAAAAGCATTGGCCCAAGGCCCAAAGCCCAAACCGGCTACTGTTCATCTTCTCCTCCACCAGCAGCCAAATATCGACCACCACCAGCAGCTCGCGCGCCGCCAGCCACCCCTCATCTCCTCCTCAAGTCGGTTCGACTCCCCATCCAAACCCAACCAACTTTAATGAAAACAAAAGCTCAAATCATTCAATCCCCATTTATACATCAACCTAGATCTAAAATTCGAGCCGCCATTAATGGTGCTTCAAGCTCCACTCGACGGCCCCCACCCAATCCAACATCAAACATGCATCCACAACCCACCAAATTAAACAAAAACAATTCAAACTATTTAAAACGCATAATACCCAAATCCCAAGATTATCCGCGATAATGGCGAACGCGCCATTGGCGCCCTCTTGGGAGCTTCCAAATGACTCATGCTAACCACCAACCATCAACTTACCAACATCACAACATAAAAAAGAAAGTTCAAACACTTCATAAGATTTCGTTCAACTGTTTCGGCGATTTAGCGCCATTAACGATTTAAGCTTTTCTCCAAGCTTTAAATGTTCCCACCCACTACGGCTAATCATCCGACAAATCAAAACAACAACAACTACAAAGAGTTTTTAAGTTCAAACAATGAACAGGATGCCTCCTCGCGTGCTCACGCCGCGCCATTAACGGTTATCCCAAGCTCCCAACGAGTTTCAAAAATACGCTTTTACCAATTTTCAACAAGTATGAGCGGGACAAAATATCGTCTCAACAAGTATGAACGAGTAGGAGTTTCAAAAACGGACGAAAAGCTAATAACCAAATAATGAACCGAAAATATGAGCGAAACTTTATAACGATATCTGGCCGTTACGGAAAACTATAATTCTGTGAAATAGCAAAAATAGTTACTCACCTTAACTAATACTTCGGCCAATTTTCCTAGCCCGAATCGTGCGTGCTCCACCTCTCCAAAAAACCGACTTCTTTCTCTCCTCCATTTTTTATATTTTTATTATCTTCAAAAACCCTATTCTCTAGAACAATGTGTTTTATATACTTGGGTCCAAAACCCAAGCCCAACACCGACTTCGGGCCCAAAACCAAGCCCACGTATCCCGAGTCCAATCCGACGAATTTTTAAAATAAATAATTAAATTAATTAATTAAATAGAAAAATACGTATTTAAAAAAATTTCTGGGGCGTTACGGGGCCTCACGCCCGCCATTAACGGTTATCCCAAGCTCCCAACGAGTTTCAAAATACGTTTTACCAATTTTCAACAAGTATGAGCGGGACAAAATATCGTCTCAACAAGTATGAACGGTAGGAGTTTCAAAAGCGGGATCTAAAGCTAATAACCAAATAATGAACCGAAAATATGAGCAGAAACTTTATAACAGATACGCCGGTACACGGAAAACTATAATTCTGTGAAATAGCAAAAATAGCTACTCACCTGTAGCGCTCTCTGATTATCAGCCAGCTACCAGGAAAAACCTTCATTTTCTTCTTTCAGTAAAACTCCCATTTTCTTTTCTAAAACCCTCACTGTGTTTTTTTCCCAAAAACTCTACGTGAGAAAACTCACCGAAAAATAAGGACAACCCTTATCTATTAGTTACGGGACTCTTATCCTTAACTAATAGTTATCCTATATTATTTTATATATTATTCATTATTATTATTATTATGAAAATAAAAGAATAAAAACACGGGGTGTTATAGCAAGTCTCAAGACATATTGAATGCAATGCATTTAGTGTCTACAACAAAAACACTTATTCAGAATTTGAGGGAAGATGGATGGGTTCCTTTACTGGAGAAAGTTAAGTAATTTTGTGGAGATCATGGCATAGATATTATTGATATGAGTAGTGTTTATACAAGAAGTCGAGGTCGCTCCCGTTCTCAGAAAGGCACTAGTAATGAGCATCACTTTCGGGTTCAAGTTTTTATAGGTACGATCGATTCACAGTTGCAAGAATTAAACCACCAATTTCAGGAGGATGTGATCGAGTTACTTATTCTCAGCTCAGCTCTAAATCCTAGGGATGGTTTTAAATCATTCAAAGCTGATGAGATTTGCAAGCTTGCAAATAAATTTTATCCTATGGATTTTACTGAGCAAGAGAAGATACATTTGGGATTTCAATTGCAAAAACTATAAGCTTGATGTTCTTGTACACCCTGAATTCCAAAAGTTGTCAACCGTTTCTGAGTTGTGCCAAATGTTAGCAAAAACAGAAAAATCAATAATTTATCCTCTTATCGACAGGTTGGTTCCTCTTGTATTAACTTTGCCAGGTTCAACTGCTATCTCGGAACGTGCTAATTTATCCTCTTATCAACAGATTGGTTCGTCTTGTATTAACTTTGCCAGCTTCAACTGCTACCTCGGAATGTGCTTTTTCAACTATGAAGATTATCAAGACTAGACTGCGTAATGGGATGGAAAATGATTTTATTGCACATTATATGATTGTGTACATTGAGAAAGACATTGCTCGGAGTTTCGATATGAATTCTATTGTGGATGCTTTTGATAATATGGTGGAAGGGCGGCGAGTCCAATTTCAGATGGCGAACTTAAGTAGTATATCTTTGAGAGAAGAGGCATAACATGTAAGTTACTCTCTTTTGTAAGTTTGTGTATATTAAAACGAAATACATACATAATTTTAGTGATCTTTAATGTTTAGACTTTACAAAAAAAAAAATTGTGTATTGTTTTTGTTTGTTTTTTTTTTTTTAAGAGATATAATCTCACAACCCCGAGTCCTGGTTCCGTCCATGATTTTATGTTTTCTTTCATTTTATTTTACAATAAATTGGGCTCCAGACGCTTTCTTTAGCGTGTTTTTTGTCTAGAGAAAGACCAATATTATCTTTTGATTCTACTCCAATTTTAGCAACATGTCATTTTTTGGGTGTATTAACTGTTTTTAAAACTTCTTATTTCTCCTTTTTACCCTTTCATTTGTAACTGCCAATTTCTTCCACAAATAAATAATACGAAAATCTACTGTGCGCAGGCTGTAGGTGTGTGCGTCAATCGAGGCCACTCATCAGGCAAGGGTGCGTGTGTATTGCTCCAAGATGTACTGCAATCAAATAATACAATTGTCTTATAAAAAAAAAATCATTTGTCCTCTAACAATTTTACAATTTGAATTATATCAAACAAAGCTTAAACATGCTATTCAAAATTATCATAGATGCATTTTAAATTGCTAAAGTTGTATTGAAATTAGTTGTAATCAACATACCTTTTTTCCATTTTTGAAGTTGATGTTTTCCACATTGTTTTGGTCTCCTATAAATTCATCTCAATTTTATTTGGAATTTTATAGATTCGGATGAATTTTAGTTATTTTGATTAACCCACTACTCTTTGGTAACTGATTTAGTTCGTAGCCTTTTTTTTTGTTGGTAGTTGCTTCTTTAGTTGGGACTAATAAAAAGGTCAAAATTGTAAATTCAGTCTGAAATTTGAGACAAATGTCAAATTTCAGTTTTTATGGAATTGCTATTTCCTCTTAACTTAAAAAATTTGCGGTTATGTACCTATACCCAATTTCCTGATTTATTTTAGGGTGTTTTAATTCATTTCATTGGTTGAAATAATTGCTGATGAGTTTGAGGGATCATGTACAATGTGTAGCCTGAGGGATTGTATCGCGTCTTTGTAAATTGTGTTTTAAAGCATCTTCACGAAAATAAATTTTTTATGTAGTTTTCTTGATTTCGTTTATTCAAGTTGTTTCTTGATTTTATATTTAAAATTTTTATACGTGGACAATGAACTTCATATTACTGCGTTGGGGGATCTCCTACAACAATGATGTCTGACAACTTCATCTCGTCTCTTTGTAAGTTGCGTTTAATTAAAAGCATGTTTAAAAAGTAGTTTGCGTTTTAAAAACCGGACCGGACCGGTTTGAACCGGGGTCCGACCGCATGTTTAAAAAGAGTTTAGTTTGACCCTCGGTCTAGATTTGAACTAACCAGTGGATTCTAAACCGTTGATTTTATATGCCCACCTAAACAAGATAATCTTTTATGTATTTCAAAAATTTAAATATTCCGGTTAAAACATTTTTTATTCATTTTATTATTGCAAATAAACATTATAACTATAGAACGATTGAACCATTTTAACAAAAATCGGTTTGACGATCGATTATGGATTCTAGGGCCCTCAAAAAGAAATGTAATCTTATACATAGTGAAAGCTAACGCCTTATGAGGGATCATGTAATGCCTTCACATCTTTGTAGATTGTGCTCGGAAAGCATGTTAAAAATAGCTTGCCATTTTAATTTGTGGACTCAGCTCTTTTTTTTTTTTTTTTTGAAAAATAAGTTTTCTTCGGATTTCATTGAATTATTTATTTTTAAACAATTTTTTTTTCTCATTAGTTCCCTTTCGGCATGTTTTATTGCACGTCCTACATAGACAATGAAAGAATCTTTGAGTCAAGGGATCATCTACATAGATTATGTTATTCCATTTATGCAAGTTTTTAGGTGGCGAATTCTTTCTTGTCGCAATTGGTATTATTTTCATGAAGAAATATTGTAGCACCAGGTCTTGATCAAACTGGTGTGACAATTTTATAGCGCGTACCATTTATTCTATGATGGAAATTTCGATTTTATCACATTTGAAAAAAAATAAAAAATAATGACCAATCCATCTCACTTGGTTTCAGAGATTTGAATGACATGGTCATATTTTCTGACATGCCCACCGTTTTCAAACATTGTGTTTGTGGCCCATTGCCTCGTCAGTGGCAAAGCCAGGAATTTGAGTGACGGTGAGCAGTTAGACAACCATTAAAAAAAAAAAAACTATTTTTTTACCTAATAATTCAAACCCGATCACAAAACAATCCATTTCACTTAGTTTCATAGAGTTGAATGACATGGTCATATTTAGAGCTTTCTGACATGGCCACCGTTTTCAAACATTGTGTTTGTGGCCCCATTGTCTCGTTAGTGGCGGAGCCAGAAATTTGAGTGAGGGTGAGCACCTAGACAACCATAAAAAAAAACTATTTTTTTACCTAATAATTCAAACCTGATCACAAAACAAGTATATTTTGAACATCAAAAAATCATATAAAACAATTGCAATAAATGTATTAAAAAAAATCCAATCTAAAAAAGTATCGACCTGTTCCTAGTTGTCCTCAGTGGTCATTTTTTTGTTATCCTTGTTCATCTTCTCGAACTGTTCTAAAATCAACTTGGTATCAATGTTTTAAGGACGATCCTACTTTAGCACTAGTAACATTATCTGTATTACTAGTTGGTTGAGCGGGCAACGAGTTTCATTTGGTCAAATACTTTAACATAACTATTTAAACAATTAAAATAAACCACTAATCAATTACACGTCTTACAGACCAATAAGAAAGTTACTAAATATTTCTCAAGCACTTAAAAACAATATCAATCTTTACTTATCAAAGTCAAAGAGCAATACATTATCATTTATCAAATACATTCATTAAATTAAGCAAAATGTGGATCCCTTGTATTAATTCCTCTAATGATTTAATACACAGTCCAATAACATGGTTTTTAGTTGTTTCGCAAAAGTAAATATAATCAGGCTAAACTCGCAGTCCAAGTAAGCAATCGATCTCGAATTCTCAATCCAATTTTCTATTTCCAAAATTAAATTTCAAGAAAAAAGACAAAAAAGAAAAACGGGAGGTTATTGGCTCAAACCTGTAAGAACAAGAAGAGCAAAAATTGATGGTGACAGTTCTTCCAAGTGAGTGGGGACAAATTGTCGTTGCTTACGTGTTGTTGTGTTGGTGGGTGGGTCAGTAGGTGTGGGGGCAAAATGTATTGTAAAGGATCGCGTAGAACACAATAAGAGAGAAGGAAAAAGGGCGTATAAGTACGTGTCCTGTTTGTTTGGGTTTACTTTTTATGTTTTTGGCACTGTGTGCACTTCTTGTTTGTGGGGTTTTTTCTAGGTTCGAGTGACAATAATTATTAAGTGATAAGACTAATAAGAGTACCGACTCATAACTATATAAATTTTTTTTAAGAAAGTTGAGGGTACGCCCAAGTGTACCCTGGGAGTCTGGGACCCCCTGGCTCCGCCACTGTGCCTCGTGTCCTGAGTTTATTCCCTGTGTCTATCACCTAGAGAAAGAAGGTGATGTGAATTAGGGTTTCACACTGATAATTGAATTCTATATTAGTTTCTATGTCATTAGGGAGTACTAAAATTGGGTCTAATTAGTATGGAGTACTTGAATCCCACTACAGCGACCTTGCACCTAGATATTAGCTAGAAGGGAGCAATACCGACTTGAGTGTGGCCCCAGCTCAATGCAATGTTGAGCAGCAATCTCACCAAGCTCAACATTGTTGTGTAACCGACAAGCAAGAAGCAAGGCTCCCCACACACCTACATTAGGTTGCATTGGCAGCAAGAAGCAAGGCTCCCTACACACCTACATTAGGTTGCATTGGCATACTCTTTATCAATCCATGTGCCTCATCCAACTGTCCAGCCCGACCAAGAAGATCAGCCATGATTAGGACAAGGAATCGGGTCAGGTTTGACCTGAATCCGACCCGACCCAAATCTAAATAGTTTGGGTTTGGATCGATTTTTATATCCGTTTATTTATTCGGGTCGGATTAGGATTCGGATCTGTCAGATTCGGGTTCGAATATATTTTTTGGGCTTTTTTTTGTATTTTTAGTGTTATCCGGTCAGATTGGTCGGGTTCGATTTGGGTTTGGGTTGGATTCAGATATAAGATTTCGGTTTTATTCGGATTCGGATATAGCTATATCCGACCCAAACCCAACCGTTCCCTGCCCTAACCATGATGCCATAATGATCCGCTGAGGGCATAAGTCCATGCTCAGTCATCGAAGAAAAGCATTTGTACCCTTCTTCAACCAGTCCAGCATGGTTGTAAGAAGTTGAAGTCCCGGTATAAGTAATTGAATTCGACCTAATTTGAGCAGTAATCATCTCTCTGAAAAGCCTAATTGCTTCAAAAGCTTTGCTACTTTTCCACATCCGAATATCAATATGCACTATACGCAACCACACCTTTCTTATATAACCATATAAATAGCTATGATCATCCAATTTAGCATACAAGTCAATTAGAGCAGTAGCCAGGTGATCATCCAATTTTTCTCATATAACTCTCTATCCATAACCCGAATTCCAAATCTCCCAACAGAGCGTTACTTAACTCCCTAGCTTTCAAAAACCCAAAAAAAATTGAGTTCCAAGAAACTACATTCTTCTCTGGCATCTCATTAAACACTTTGTCCACAGTTTCCGTATCACCCAACTAACCAACTTTGAATAAAAATCAAGAAGAAATGTTGCACATGAACATCTGAACAATACCCAAACTTAACAGCCTGACAATGTATTGATACACCAATTACCTTGTCATACATTCGAGCACACGCCTTAAGAACACCCGATACCGCAAAAGTAGTCGGACGGGGTTCTCCCACACGATGCATTCGAACGTAAAGCGCAACGGCATCTTTGAACCGACCATGTTGCGAGAAATAGCGAATGGCAGTAGCCCATATGAATTCATATGGTTTTGGCAATTGATCAACCACTTGATGGATTCAAGAAGATGGTTTAGTATGGAGCCCGTTATGAATTTGATATTTGGTTTTGGTTCTGAGTTTTGGGCCTTCTTTATCAACCACTTGATGGATTCAAGAAGATGGTTTAGAAAAATGGGATGGAGCTCGTTTAAACCGTTGGTGAGGATTTGAGCGTGGATTTGTGTTTTCAGTTCTGAGTTTTGGGCCTTCTTTATCTTGGCCCAATAATCTTGCTTCTTTGCTCTCGAAATCCGTGACGGGAAACTATCTTGGCGACCAGGGGCGGATGCAGAATTCTCTATAGGGATATTAGCCTGAATTGCCAATACTATTTGGTTTTTAACTTTTTGGGGTATAATATCAGGGTGCCACTTTTTCCCAAAATTTCGCCGATTTTGAATTCCGATTCGAAAAAAATTCGGATTTGATTTTCGAAAATCCGATTGCGGAAATCTGATTTAAATTTGGATTGGTTTCGGATGATTTTTGAAATTTCAATTTTTCAATTTTGCCCAATTATTATTTAGAATTACATACAATATATCTAAAATTCTAATGTAATTAGAATTATTTTAATATAACCCCATTTTTTCGGCTCATTTACAGTGGATTAACTTGCATTAATCAATATATAGTACAAACAAACTAAAAAACCTACAAAACCTATTAATTAGTATTTATTGTACAAGTTATAAAGTAGATTTAATATTAAGATATTTGAATTTTCAATAATTTCTTATTTTCAAAAATTTAATAAAGTAGATTTAAATTTTTTTTTATTTCTGAAAATTCTAAAAAAAAATCTGATCGGAAGTAAATACTTATTTTAAATTAAAATAAATACGTAAATAAAATTTCACCTAGAAAATAAATTAAAACCTAATTTTTTGTGAATATCATCTACTCACTATAAACATCATCTATACAAAATTTCAACTCATTTGAAAATCTCTAACCTGACAAAAGATGATTGTAAAAATATTATTTTCTAGATCGTTAGATTTTTTTTTTAAATATGACAATAATTTTTATCTAGATTAGAGATTTCCAAATGAGCTGAAATTTTGTGGAGATGGTCTTTATGGTGAGTAGATGATATCTACAAAAAAATGGGTTTGAATTTATTTTTTAAGTGAAATTTTACTTACGTATTTATTTTAACTATGCTTATAATATCCAAACTATATATATATATATATACCGAAGTTAGGGAGGGGGGGTATAGCCCCGGACAATCAACTCATAGATCCACCCCTGTTGGTGACAACTGATCGACTATAGCAGTGTAGCGTCTTGTAAATTGGCAAGACCTTGTTGCAATGCTGTAGCATGGGAAAATGGCAAGAATTGTTACATCGTACTTGCAAATTACATTGTCTTTTGTGCATGAAACATCTTCTTCTGTCCTCATCACAATTCACATCCACATCCACATCCTCAACCATCAAAGGAAATTTGTGTCCTGAATCTGTAGTCTATTTAGATAAATTAATGAGTAGTTACGGTACTTTTTTTTATAATGAAAAAACCTGTCATCGTTGAATTATTTCCACAACGTTCTCTGTAATCATGCATGTCGGCACCATTTTGAGTTTCAAATAAAGATATATCCACGTTCTGCTGTCGATCAATAAGCAGATCTATATCTATATCTTAATATTAAAGCTCCCACAAGGGGTATTTTTTGAGCTTCCACAAAATTTCATATCATCTCCTATTAAAACGGAAATTTCTCTCCTATTTGAAAAACGGGAATTTCTCTTCTATTATAACGAGAATTCTTATCCTATTAAAACAAATTATAACACTTCTAATTAAAGTGGGAGTTCTTCTCCTAATAAAACAAAATCTATTTTCCAATTGAAAAAACGGGTTTTTAAAACTTCATTTAAAACAATTTGTTAAAAAATTAAAACGGGTTAGCGACTAAAACGGTAGTCAACGGGTTAGAAAAAAAAAATCTAAATGTTTTCAAAAGAGCTGGTGTGTATGCACGGGCCTACAAGCTAGTTTTAACATTAAAGCTCGCACCAAAGGTATTTTTTCAACTTCCTTAAAATTTCACATCACAAACTTAAAAAACCAACCTAAAACGAAAATATATTTTTCCTTTAAGAAGCCAACTTAAAACGGTATTCTATTCTTCCTTCCAAAACTCCTACTAAAACAGAAATTCATCATCCCTTCTATTGAAAAGGGAAATTCTAACACTTCTAATTAAAACGATAATTATTTTCCTATTAAAACAGGAATCACACTTCTAGATTAAGTCAACTTTTATAATGAGACACCCCTCCCCCCCCCTAAAAAAAAAAAAAAAAAACGGATTTTTAAAGTACAATTAATAAGATTTGTTAGGAAATTAAAATGGGTTAGCAATAAAAACGGGAATGCCTTTTCCTAATTAAAACAATTTGCTAGGAAATTTCTGTATATTTGTATAGTATTGGTTATTTAGCAAGTTTTCAAAAGATCAGGTGTGTATGCATAGGCCTACTCTCTAGTATAATTTAAATTGTTCAATAAGGACATTTTTTTTTCTTTTTCACAAAATAAGAAAAAGGAAATTAAAAGACTTGAAAATCAAAGTGAGAGTTACATCTGCTTATGACGTCTAGTATTTGTTTTTTCCTTAATGCGAAAAGTTATAGAAGTCTACAAATTAATATATTAAAGAGACTCCCGTCTCAATCAACCAGAGCTACGAGAGTATACTATTGGGTTACTGGCATTGTCACCAAGTACGAGACAAGTTTTTAACGGGAAGTTTATTACGGGTTTAAAACAGAAAGCTCGACAAAAATACAGGAAAAAAAATGCGTAAAAAACGTTGGCAAAATAAACGGGTATAAAACGGAAAACGGGTTTAAAATGCAATAAAAACGGGTAAAAAAGAATGATAGACACGGGAATTTTGTTTGTCTATGATCGAAAGAAATCACAAATGAAAATGTAGCAAATTTTAAACTAAAAGTTTTAAAAACTGTCATTCTACAAGTGATATTTAAAATTTTCTTATCTCAACACTACAAGACAAATTGACAAGTACCAATTGAAACAATTTTAGAAGTTGCAATTTTGTAAAGAATGTAAAGAATAATAATATAGAAATTTTAGATAATAGAAATTTAAAAGTTTAAAACAGGATATTTTGAAAATATCGTAATAAACACATTTAAAACAAAATTTCGGGTTTTAAACAGATATAAAACTTCTTTTCGTGTTCTCGGGTTTTAAACAGGTCTTTTTCAAAAAAAAACGGAGTTCGTGACAATACTTACTGGGTCTTTGGCAAAAAAAAACGGAGTTCGTGACATTGTGACAATACTTACTGGCAGTGATCTAATTGCATAAAATGATGTCCAATCAAGTGAACACATTAAATAAGAAGTTGGTGTGAAAAATGAAAAATGAAAAATAGAAAGCATTATATATATTGAACAAAATACTGCTTAATTTTGTTCGTTACCAATTGGCAACAGTTAGATATATGGCCTGTTATCTCAAATGCTCAGTCATTTGACTTCAATGATTCATGAACTCGACACGTCAAAATGTACTTGATAATTGATACATGCAAAGTCGAACCAGTAATTCGATAAGACAACAAAGTTTGGAACTATCACTAAGATGACCAAGCGCTAGTTGAAGTAAAGATTTATTAAGCCATGATAGTAGGGAGATGGGAGGATTGCAGCTTGTCGAATGTCGATGATCCCCACCCCGCTTACATCCAAATGTAGGAGCATCACATATTTCCCAGCTAAATCCATGGCCATTTGATGCTAGCAATTAAGTACAACGATTCTATTTACATTAGGGTACCCTTTACATTATTGAGATGAGATCTTTTCCGCCCGGCCGGCCCGGGTGTAAAACGCCCCTTTTCAAAACTTTCAGGATTTTTGTGCCAGCTGTAACTTAAGTTACTACCAAATTTGACAGACTTCACTTAACGATTAAACGGTTAGGCCGTTTTATTCGACAAAAATGGCAAGAAACGTAAATTCGGAAGTTGCCAAAACTTAAAAGAGGCAACTAATTTTTCAATCTTCTTGGTCTCCTTCTCCCCGCCATTGCCATCTTTTTTGTCTCTTAATTTTTCCGCGATAATTCTACACATAATAATACGAATAGAAGATGCTGTAAATTGTAGTTGATCTATTTTTTCACTAACAAACTACCAGGTCGGCAGGTCCTGACTCCTGAATGTCTGGAGAAGGTAAAAGGTCTTATCAATATATTATATTTTCCACTTATCGAACTCTGCAATGGGTGTTCTGAGGTAAAAGGTCTTATCAATATATTTTCCACTGATCGAACTCTGCAATGGGTGTCATTGAATCTTTGATGTTAGGAGTTATTAGTCCGACATATTTCACTTTGTTTTGTTAGCTCCAAATGTCATTTCAGCGTGAATAAATTCTGTAGCTGCAGACATTGGTGCACAGTGAAATTCTGTTTGAGGTTGTCCTCATAATTCCTAAACATTTGGGAGTGAAAGGTTGGGCTAAATAAATATGTTTTTACTATCAATGCCTAGGACGTATGTGTTATGGAACTAGTGCAAGGACTTCGAAAGTTCGAATTCCCCCTTCAGTAGTGCAATTATGCTTCCACTTTACAAGCTGTCATCAGTAAAAGATCATTTGTGAAGTATTCGAAATTTCACAGTGAAAGAAAGACACTTAATTAAATTGCAAAAGAAAAAAACTGAAAGAGAACAAGAGGCAATCGTGGAGAAGAGATAGAGAAGATGACTCTTTTCCGTTGGCAACTTTTGTATTTTAGGTTTTTATTTGTATTATTTTGAAGTGTTTTTGTTATGTAGAAACACAATACAAAGTTACAAACTAGGGCACAAAACTACAAACTCACCACGTTAAGTTCTCTGTAATTGGGTTTTACTAATGTGGGCAGCTGGCACGAGAAAATCTTGTAAGATGTAGGGTCGTAGGGACCTAATCTCTACATTATTTAGTTCCTATACAAATTTCAGTGAAATCACTCTCCTTGCATCCCTATAAATACTCACCATTCACTAAACATTTCATCACTCGCACACCTCTAATCACTAGTATTACTAAAACAAGTGCTACAAACAGTTATCAAGAAATGGGATCCAAGATCTATGCATCAGTAGCTCTTTTCCTTGCACTCAACCTCCTCTTCTTTTCCCTCGTCACCGCAAGAAGCTGCTCTTGCTCTCCTCATCATCATAAGCCAAAGCCAACTCCATGTCCTCCTAACTCAAAGCCTACTACTCCAACGCCTTCGAGTCCACCAACACCAACGCCAACGCCAACGCCTTCAACTCCACCAACACCAACGCCAATACCAACACCAATGCCAGCGCCAATGCCAACACCGCCAACACCAACGCCAACTCCAACTCCAACTCCAACGCCAACACCAACACCAACACCAACCCCAACACCAACGCCAACGCCAACGCCCAACACCAACGCCAACGCCAACGCCAACGCCAACGCCAACCCCAACCCCAACCCCAACGCCAACGCCAACGCCAACCCCAACCCCAACCCCAACGCCAACGCCAACGCCAACCCCAACCCCAACGCCAACACCAACACCAACCCCAACGCCAACACCAACCCCAACGCCAACCCCAACCCCAACCCCAACGCCAACCCCAACGCCAACCCCAACCCCAACCCCAACGCCAACACCAACACCAACGCCAACCCCAATGCCAACACCAACGCCAACTCCAACGCCAACGCCAACTCCAACGCCAACTCCAACGCCAACGCCAACGCTAACACCAACACCAACACCAACACCAACACCAACACCAACGCCAACACCAACACTAACACCAACACCAACACCAACGCCAACACCAACACCAATGCCAATGCCTCCATCTCCTACTCCCACACCTACCATGGGTACCTGCCCAAGAGATACTCTAAAGCTAGGTATTTGTGCCAACTTGCTTGGTGCTGGATTGGTTGGTGTTGTTATAGATACTCCTGCTAACAGCCCTTGCTGCACTCTCATCCAAGGGCTTGCTGACCTTGACGCGGCTCTGTGCTTGTGCACTGCTATCAAAGCCAACATATTGGGTACCAATCTTAATGTCCCAATATCCCTCAGCTTGATTCTCTCCAGCTGTGGAAAGGATGTTCCATCTGGTTTCCAATGTGCCTAAGCAATCGTACCTTTTACTTCTATTAAGCCTCTACAATGCTGTAGTGTAGCATTAGTAGAATTTTGATTGCAAGTTTTGGCACTGATTATCCTGCTTTTCTTATCAATAAATTCTCCTTTGTACAAAGATTGAATAAACAAAAAACTATGTGGACGGACAAGTACCTAAATACATGCTCACACAATTAATGAATGACGCCAGTGAAAGACATTAAAGCATGTTCCAATCATTTCTCATATAAAGACCAGGTTGAAATTGAATGCTTTAATCAAATCAATAATAATCATTGCGAGCTTATTACATTAATTATATTGAGTTGGTGCCTGGTGGGGTGTTTGTAGGTGTATTATTGAGTTAATGTTGTGGTGATTATACGTCACACAGTTCAATCATATATCATGTAGGCGCAATGTATACGCATTATGATCATATGATGTGTTCATGTGAGGGATACGTACTACAGGTGAAGAATGTTTTGAGTTTTGGGTGCCATGACCTACCATAAGTTAAAATGTCATCGTTGGGTCTGTTTTGCGCTGAAAAATGTACATCTATGCTTAGTTAGCATTTAGTCTCTCTCCCATACTTATTTAGTCTACATGCCAGTTCCATCAATGAATCTCTTGGAGGGTACTATTTTACGTGAAATTCAATGTCTGTCTCGACAACTTTGTATACCTTGAAATATAGGATCGGGATGATACTTTTGGTATTTGGATCGCATGGTGACGATGTTACTGGAAATAGTTTTCTTATTAAGTATTGATGTTCTTGGGTACCTAGGGCTTGCAAAGCTACAAGTAGCCTATTAGCCTATTGGCTAACTCCTTTGGAGCGTGTCAAACTCTATTGAGTGTATTGACTCCTTGGAGCGCCGCCATTAACCATTTTGGACGTATATTATTAACTCATAGTAGTATTGACTCATTATGAGCGTGTTAAAATTTGGAGATATGCTGAAGCGAAAGCCCTTTAGTGAACTTGACGTCATTTTTATCTTTGGAGGTTGGATAAGTGTATATTTTATATACTTTAAAAGACTATAGATGATGATAGTGTTGTCTTAGTTGTATTTGTATTTGTTTCCTTAACTTGGTAGTCGTTTCTTCGAGTGTGCTTTAATTTGCTATGTCTTATTTTGTTTTTGTTTGAGATTTTGTTGTGCATACATGCATGGCTTATGATTGTTGTTATGTAATAGGATATTCTTGTAGATTGTGGAAATCTTGTATATTGTGGAAAGATTCTTAGCATAAGTTTAGGAGTTAGTTTGTTAGTTTCTTACATTAGCTAGGTCATTGTGATTGTATCTATATATATTGAGGTGAATAGAAAGAGAAGAGTAAGCCGTTTTCTCCATTATTCTTTGTGTTTGACATGGTATCGGAGCCTTTAATTTTCAATCCTGTGAGGGTGGGTAATTTTTTTTTCCAATTCGTTTTTTTTCCTTTTTGTTGTGATACCATATCATGTCTGGTACTGATACGCCTGTCTCTCAATATGAACCTTTTACCCCTTACTATTTTCATCCATCGGAAGGTACGGGGTCTGTGATTAGTCCTATTTTATTGCAAGAGAATAATTATGATGAGTGGGTACGTTCACTTCGTAATAATTTGCGTGCTAAAAATAAATTAAGGTTTGTCGATGGAACTATTCCTGCACCGGATGCTACTTCTCCGGATTATGGTCAATGGGAAAAGTTAATTCTATGCTTGTGGCTTGGATTTTTAACACTCTTGATGCTTCAATTAGGAAAACTGTTCCTTTTCCTGATCAAGTTAAAGTATTGTGGGATGATCTACGTGATAGATACTCTCTTCGTAATGGTCCTCGTATTCAGGAACTCAAAAATCTGATTGCTGATTGCAAACAACGGGGTAGATCTATTGCTGAATATTATGGTGAATTGCGTACTTTGTGGGAAGAATTGGCGAGTGCCATAAAGTTGCCTTCTTGTTCGTGTTCTGCTGCTGGTGAGTACCGTATTATTCTAGAAAACGAAAAATTGCATCAATTTCTAATGGGTCTTGATTCTAAAAAATATCATGACGTTGCTTCTGGTCTATTGATGCTTGATCCCTTGCCTTCACTCTCCTATGCACATGGTAAGGTGCTCTCTGCAGAGAGACACCAATCTGTTACTGCTGCTCAAGATTCTCGCAATGATGTGGTAGGGTTTGCGATTGATGGTATGGCGCAAAGTAAGGCGCAAGGTAGTGTTGATGTTCGTCTGTGCTCTCATTGTGGCCGCAAAGGTCATGAGAAAGACAAGTGTTTTCAACTGATTGGGTGGCCCGAGTGGGCTGGTAATGGTGGTCGTAGTGATGGTAGGTCGAGTGGCCGAGGAGGTCGAGGAAATTATGGTCGTGGAGCGTGGGCGAGGTGGTTTTGCTGCTGCTATGGACAGTGGTGCTAGTGGGGTAAATTGTGGAAGTGTACCTACCCTATATGATGTCCAACTACAGTAATTGGTAGCTACGTTAACTTCTTCTAAAGTCTCGACTTCGACTCCACAGTTGCATGGTAAGAAATATCTATACCAATCGATTATTGATTCCGGTGTAACAAACCATATGTCCGGTAACCTCGATTTATTTTTTGATGTACACGATATTTCTTCAGAACCTGTTGATCTTCCTAATGGTAAACATAATATTGCAACTAAAGAAGGTCGTATTAAACTAAGTGAACACCTCATTCTGGACAATGTGTTATATGTTTCTACTCTAAATTGTAATTTGCTGTCTGTGTCTCAATTTTTAGAAAAACAAAAATTTATATTCCTTTTCACTGACAAGCTATGTACTATTCAGGACCGGAGTTTGAGGAACCTGATTAGAGCGGGGGAGCAGTGTAATGGGGTCTATTTTTTTCGTCCAATTCGTTGTATTCAAGCAAATCATTCAATAGTTGCAAACTCAGCTTTGGTATGGCATAGGCGTTTGGGTCATCCATCTATGAAGGTGGTGCGGTCTTTACCTGGAGTACTCAGTAGTAGTAGTTTTACTAAGTTTTCTGATGACGATTGTCAAGTGTGTTTTTTGGCTAAGCAGCCTCGTAACTCTTTTCCATTAAGTACGAATAAGGCTTCTGCTTTGTTTGATTTGATACATTGCGAAATTTGGGGGCCGTATCGTGTTGCTTCTAGTTGTGGTGCTCATTATTTTTTGACCATTGTTGATGATTGTTCTCGAGCTACATGGGTGTATTTGATGGTTGGAAAGTATGAAGTTGGCCAATTGATTAAAAAATTTTGTGCAATGGTCAACACTCAATTTAGTAAGCATGTTACGGTGTTACGGAGTGATAATGGGCAAGAATTTTTATGTTTACAAGATTTTTTTTGCTCAATTGGGAGTTTTGCATCACACTTCTTGTGTGGATACTCCACAACAAAATAGTCGAGTGGAGCGGAAACATAAACATCTTCTTAATGTTGCTCGTGCTTTGCGTTTTCAAGCTCAGTTGCCTATGGTGAATGTGTTTTGACTGCTTGTCATCTTATTAATCGGACACCAACCCCTATTTTGGATGGTAAAACTCCTTACGAGATTCTTAATTTTTGGGAGTCCAGCCCCTTTTACTGCTTTAAAGGTATTTGGGTGTTTATGTTATGCTGCCAATAGGCCTCATGTTAAAGCTAAATTTGGACCCTGTTCTAGGAGGTGTGTGTTTGTAGGATACCAATTTGGTCAAAAAGTTTGGAGATTGTATGATTTAGATACCCATGAGTATTTTGTTAGTCGAGATGTGAAGTTACGTGGAACATGTTTTTCCTTTTTCCAAACCTGAACCTGCACATAGTTCTACTCCTGTATAGCTTAAAAAATATCTGTCACCTAATACTTGGATTGATGTCGTGAGTGAGTTCGGTGTTGCTGAAGACGTGGGTGGTACTGGAGTAAGTGGTGAGGGTGTTGTAGACATGGGTGGTGCTCTGTCAGGGAGTATGGCGTCTGCTAGTGCAGGTCCTGGGGGTGCTGTGACATATCGTGATGGTTTGATGGCTCCACCGAGTCCGAGTACGTTGATAGTTGGTGAGGTACCTTGTGACACTACAACATATTTGCATTTAAGGGGGAGTCTAGAAATTCTTGAAGTTGGAGATACTACTGTTCCATTGCCAAATAATGAGGAACTGGGTAGGGGTCATCGGGTTAAAAACCCTTTTACGCGCCTTCGTGGTTTTGTTACCAACACTGTTGTTCGAAAGATAGACCCCCCCCTGCATCATCTACTGCTTCTCCTGCTTCGCCTCGTTCCTCAGGTAAACAGTTCAATATAGCTTGTTATGTGGATTATAATAAATTTTCTGTGAGACATAAACATTTTTTGGCAGCAATTACTAAGCGTAAAGAGCCTACTTCCTTCAAAGAAGCAGTTCAAGATTCCGGTTGGTGTTAGGCTATGAAAGAGGAGATTGATGCCCTTGAAAATAGTGGTATGTGGACTCTGGACGACTTACCTCCTGGTAAGAAGGCGATTGGTAGTGGTTGGGTGTATAAAATTAAATATCACGCAAATGGTGATGTTGAACCCCTTAAGGGGCGTCTCATTGTTTTTGGTAATCGTCAGGTGGCCGGTATTGATTATAATGAAACTTTTGCTCCTGTTGCTAAAATGGGAACAGTTCGCCTTTTTCTTGCTGTTGCTGTCACCAAAAATTGGGAGTTGCATCAGATAGATGTTTGCAATGCTTTTCTTCATGGGGATTTGGAGGAGGAAGTATATGTGCAGCTCCCTCCCGGGTACAGTAGTCCTAGTCCAGGGAAGGTTTGTCGGTTACGTAAGTCTTTGTATGGCTTAAGACAGGCGCCTCGACAGTGGTTTGCTAAGTTGTCTGATGCTTTGAGAAGATTTGGGTTCGTACAGTCGTATGCAGATTACTCCTTGTTCAGTTATCAGCGGGGTAATGTCTCCCTGCATGTTCTTGTTTATGTGGATGATTTGATAATTGTCGGTTCCACTCATGATGTGGTTTTGCGGTTCAAGAAATATTTAAGTTCTTGTTCTCATATGAAGGATCTTGGTGTGTTAAAATATTTTATGGGTATTGAAATGGCTCGTGGTAATGAGGGATTATTTCTTTCCCAACACAAGTATGCTTTGGATATTTTGACGGAAGCAGGTATGTTGGGTTGTAAACCTATTGATACTCTGATGGAGCAGAATCATCGTCTTGCGTCTACGGTAGGTGATCCCTACTAGCATCCGGACCAGTATCGGTGTTTGGTGTATTTATCTGTTACTCGCCCTGAGTTGAGTTATTCTGTTCATACTCTCGCTCAGTTTCTGAGCAACCTACAGATAGCTCATTGGAATGATGCTATTCGTGTTTTACGGTATCTGAAAGGACACCCTAGTCAGGGAATTTTATTGCGTCCTAGTGATATGCAGTTGCATGCTTTTTGTGATAGTGACTGGGCGGCTTGTCCCTTGACCCATCGGTTATTGTCTAGTTACTTTGTACTTCTTGGTAGGTCTCCTGTTTCTTGGAAAACCAAGAAACAACATACAGTGTCCTGCTCATCTGCCAAAGCAGAGTATCGTGCTATGGCTGTCACAACCTGTGAGCTTAAGTGGTTAAAGTCATTGTTACGTTCTCTTGGTGTTCTTCTTTCTCAGCCTATGAGGTTATTTTGTGATAATTAGTCTGCCTTGCACATTGCGAAGAATCCTGTCTTTCATGAGCGTACGAAGCATATCGAGGCAGATTGTCATTTTGTTAGTGATGAGTTACAAGCTGGGAATATTTCCACATCATATGTTCTTCTGGTCATCAGGTGGCTGATATTTTGACAAAGGCCCTTGAAGTCCAGCCGATTTTGTTATTTATTTACGCAAAAGTTGGGCATTTGTGAGTTACATGCTCCAACTTGAGGGGGAGTAATAGGATATTTTTGTAGATTGTGGAAATCTTGTATATTGTGGAAAGATTCTTAGCATAAGTTTAGGAGTTAGTTTGGTAGTTTCCTACATTAGCTAGACTATTGAGATTGTATCTATATATATTTAGGTGAATAGAAAGAGAAGAGTAAGCCGTTTTCTCCATTGTTCTCTCTGTTTAACATTATGCTTTCTCTTGCCTTATTCTCCTTTCACTTAGTTTAGTGGGTTGTTGGGTAGTTTTTATTTTAGTGAGATGTAGAGACGACTAGAGTCCACAGATATTGTGTTCATACTGGCTTAGTTACGTTTTCTCTTTTAGGACTTTCTGAGAGATGTAGATTTGTTGGAGATGTAATTATTGAATCTTGGATATCTGTCAGACTCGTTGCATATATACCATACATATGTTTTTTTACTCGGTTTTTGGTTTTGTGGGATTGATTTCATTTTTTGTAACTAGTACTTGATTTGATGAACTGTCATTTGTCAAGCTAGATATCTAAGTACTTCGGCGTTCCAAGTCTTCGTGTTTTCAGTGGCAGAGTGGTGCGTAGGGATCGGGACGTCACATTTATCAAATGACAGTGGTATCACTCTGTCGCTAGGGCATTAACGAAAAGAAGAAAAAGGAAAACTGTTGCTAAATACGTTCGCAGATAATGAAAACTGTTGCCAAATGCGTTCTCAGATAATATATATACACATTAAAAAAAATAATAATAATAATAATATATACACTGATTAAAAACAAGCTTATACAGAGTTCCATATATTATTCAGTCCATTTTTATATGCACAATTATAACCTAAAAGAGACCCTTTGGCTTGCTACATTGTATTGCTCCATCTATCATCTTTTCCATACCGTACTTGAACTTGAATCCCAAATCCAAGAGTTTCTTTGACGAGTATGTTGGAATCTCTAAGTGTATTTCGAAATACTTGTGAGTGTGTGCAAAGTGGAGGAGATGAACCATATGTGTTCTCTCCACTTTAGTGCATAGTAGATAGTCCCACATTGGTTATCCACCACATCGGGTTGGGTTCGGGCTTGGGCTTGGGCTTACTGTTGTGGGTAGTGGTTTGACCAATGGACTAAACTTGTTTTGCCTTTTTCTTGAGCAGCAAGTTTTAGTGTTCTAGTAGGAGTTGGTCTCTCTTTTCTCCTAACCTCTATAAATGGACTGTGAGTCCATAGAAAATAGACTTGATCGAAACTCAACTTCGAGGAGAAAACGTAAAACTAAAACCGGTCCTTTTCTTCTTCTCTTCTTCTTCGGCCCGCCGAGTTATATTGTCGCCTAGAGAGTAGTCCGTTCTAGTGCAAAGTCAGTTGTTAACCATTGAATCCTGTGAAGAAGACGCCACGGTTGCCTTTTTGCACCATTGGAAAGGGCGAAAATCTTTCCCTTAAGGGATGACCTTAATCCGGCGCCTTGGTTATTCCCGCCATCTTTGTCCTTGTTTCTTTATTGCTCTTGTTCCTTCGTTTCTACTTTAGTTCTTTGTGTTCATACAACTATTCTAACAATCTTAAGGAAAGAGTTTTGTAGTAGAACAAAGGAGAGTGCTTTAACACGACAATCAAAAGATAAGTCTTTTACTTTGAGTTATTGTTTGTGTTATTGGGTTATGACTTTAGAAATTTTCTAATAATTTCGTTTTTGATAGGGAAACCAATTAAAGATTGAATATTTATTGATCTTTTGTGGTTTATCAAACCCTATATGGTTGTAGACTTTTCTCCTACGTTTGTGGGAGTCAAATATGAGATTTCTATCAAGAAACACGTCAAAGTTCGTCTTTTTGACAGCTGCGTCACTCGTTACGGAAACTGCTATAACTTTCAGCTCAGAGCTCGGTTTTGCAATCCACTTCTTGTGTTGGATAGCTGATTCAAAGAGCTTTCCAGTGGTATAAGGCTTGATACCCAATTCGTCCTGAGCTGGTTCAGAGTTACAGTTCTTTTGAACTGTTTTTCTGGAAGGAAGAAAATATGGTAATCCGGTTTTCAATCGGTTAGGTATCGTATTCTTTCACTATTTGCAATTCTTTTGGTTTGATTATATAGTGATATTCTTGCCTTGAGTTGCATGCTAGTTTTCTTAGGAGGGAATCCCTAAGCTTAAACTTCTTTAATAACCTAGTCAACAAATTATAATGTTTATCAATCGAGGAATTAATTGGGTTGACTAGAAGTAGTTTGATATTAATTTTCTTTGTACATATGTAGATGTATGTAGATGGTCTAAGAGAGACCTTAAGATAGTTAATATCAACCACACTTAAATCTTGGATAGTAATTATAATGTATTCAATGCATAATTGCTTACCTTTATTGAGTGAACGTGTTGTTAGACGATGGTTATATTTGTACTGTTGTGAAAATACATGTTAGATGAAGTAACTTGTAGCTTATATCTAATATAGCATATGTTAAAGTTGTGTAGCATGCTAGTTTTGGATATTAATCATCGTGGGTTTGCTTTGAACTTGATGATAGTTTATTAGTAATTTTTTCTAGTTGAAGACATTAATGGGTTGAGCCATTAGATGTTGTGGTAGTACTTGAGGTCTTGTTAATAGGGTATCCTATCTTGCTTGAGCTCATGTAAAAAGAGGAGGTGAAGTCCTCAGTTGTTTTGCATATTCAAAATGCTAGATTTGCTTAAATATCGTATACTTTTGTTGTGAGGGGTACAGTTAAAGTTTACTTTTCCCTCGAACCTATGATATGATATTTACCATGTTTGGCATGAATGCATTATTTAACATTGACATGAAATTTAACCATGTCATATATTATTAAGTAATGAGTATCGTTGTTCACGAGAGGAAACAATATGGGAAACAATCATATCCTCCTAAACCTAATTTAGTCAAGGAGATGTAAGGTTATGGATTGTCTTCTTAGACAATATCCTCCAAATGACTATTTTAGGCAAGAGATGTAACGCCAGTGGATTGTCTTATTAGGCATTATCCTCCTATGACTATGGATAAATAGCTAAGGTGATGTACAAGTCGTGGATTGTCTCCTATGATAGTTGGAATGTTGAATGATGAAAAAGAAGGATGATAATGATATTATCTCGGGTAAAACCCTTTTCATCCGATTCTTCTATTCTTTAAGATTCATTAGAATCTTTTGTAGATTTCCTTTCATATAGATAACATGAACATAATATGACTATGTTTATATGATCTAGAATCATAGACTTGAGTAAAATATATTCTTGTCATAAGAGTGCA
Organism: Coptis chinensis; assembly: GCF_015680905.1. NCBI lineage: Eukaryota > Viridiplantae > Streptophyta > Magnoliopsida > Ranunculales > Ranunculaceae > Coptis > Coptis chinensis. The sequence continues at coordinate 114,982,459 of NC_141458.1, read as the reverse complement.
TTTTATTGTTGTTGTTTCTTTTTTAGTGTTAAATAAATGTGTTTTGCATGAAAGTTTGATTAGGTTGAGTAACTATTGAACTGTGGGGGTGGTGACCCATATGCATAACAACTGTTTTACCATAGTTCATCTCACAAGATAATTGGAAAGACAATTTAACTACAAAGTATGGAAAGGTCTTGGGCCTATCCAAAAATGCTTCAAAATGTGGGGGGTGTCTTGCCAAGGCTATTGTGAATGAATCTAAAAGAAGTCTTTTTGAGACCTAGAATTATCTAGTAGATATTCATTGGTGAAACTCATAATAGTGATGTTTGTTTTCAGTTGTCATGAGTGATAACAATTTTGTAGATACCACACTATTATTGAATGTCTTATATGCTAATTTTATTTGAGGTTGTGCTTTTCTCGAGAAATTGGCATAATGAACTACATAAGATAATCCCATTATTTCTGCACAAGAAATTTGGAAGACTATCAATGAGTATTTCCACCATTCACGGTGATGATGTTTATATGTTTCTTGAGGAAGATTCATTAACCTATAAGGAAGTTGTCTGTCTATGAGAAGTGTCCTTTTGAAGGATACAACTCCTCTAAACCGGACTCTTGATTTATTGGGGGATCTATAGGTTGAATTGGATCTTCAAAAGAAAAACTAAAAGCGTGATAGTTGTATTGCAAAATACAATGCAAATAATAATAGCCAAGGGGTTTCAATCGAGACAAGATTTATACTATTTTGAAACCTTGCTCATATAACTAGAATTTCTTCTACGCGAATTTAAAAGACTCTAGTTGAGTAGTTATCTTGGAACTACAATACCAAGTAGTACCGGTGATGAGTTTGAAGGTATACAATTTAGTTAAATCTTTGTATGAGTTGATTCAAGCGCCTATAAATGGCATGAGCAATTCAACAACATATTAGTGTCATATGGATGTCAAAGCACCGTTGTTGATAAAAAATGTGTACTTTCTTTAGAGCAAAGCAAGACATATGTGTTAATCTCTCTTTGTTTAGATGATTTAATATCATGAGTGCTAGCATTGAGAATGTGTATGAGACAGAGAAATTCCTATTTGAAATACATCATAAACCGTCATGAAAATGATAGTTTATTATGTTGTTAAACTCATTTCTCAGAATCGCTATATTCTTGTCAAGATGTTGACGTTTGAATATGGTTGAAGGCCACAATCCTTTAAACCGCAGACCGGCCTGATGGTATAGGGAATTTAATACTTGAAATTGAATGATGTGAATATAGGAATTAAAACTCATGTTGGTCTCATTATATTGTTATAGCACTTAGTAGAAATATTTTTCATTGAAAAGTATGGATATTATGATAGTAAGCATGTGTTAACACCTTTTGTGGCAAATATCCATCTTATGAAAAATAATCTCATTGTGTTTTCATACTAAATAAGTCAATATCATTGGTAGCCAATTGTACTTTATGGATAATGTATGTGAGACATGACATTGCCTACATTAATGGCATCTTGGTGATAACCCATTGTGTCCTTATAAGGAACTTTGATGTATATTGTCGGATTATCCAAGTACTATAGCGAGCCATTGATTATGGACTGATATTTAGTAGATTTCCATCATTGTTAGAAGGGTAATATGTTATAAACCGGATCCAAAGAAATGTTTATGTGTTTACCTTTGGTGGAAATTGAGTGTCTTGGATATCATCCAAGCTAATTTTAGAAAAGGCATGTGATGATCTTGAGTGGGTTAGCAACCTCTTGGCAAATCTTCCCATTGGCTCTAAACAGACCTCCTAATGTGTATATGTTTTGCAAACTGCCTCATTGCAATAGCTAAGACATGTTAACTTATGTGCATGGGGAAAGAATACATGTAAGTTGAGATATAACTTAATCAAGCAAAATTAGAGATTATGTTAGGTTGGACTCGGTTTGGCCACATGTCTAACCGCACCACTTCTTTGGAGGCAAGTGGTTATCACGTCGAGGGGATGGGACTTTTGCCTTAGATAGAGGCTTTTACACCGACGCAACCCCACCTATGTGATTGGAGATCCCATGAAGTAGGTTCAAAGGGAAAAACAAGTCATCTCATTCGCTCATGCTATTGTCTTTCTTTGAGACGTCCCACCCTATGACTAGATAGCATTATTGTATACTTTGTATAACTTGAATAGCAATGAGAAAAGGATGAGTTATTTTACTCTTAATGGAATCCATAGTCCATTATTTTTATGAGATAGTGTATTTTAGCTGCTATGTACACTTGATGGATATCCACCTACGTGAATGTAGAACTGGGTCGGTTCTTATGAGTATTCAGGCAAATACTCTAGAGCATTCACATAACACAGGTAGCGCAAGGGCCAAAAAGCGCAACACCGCAGAACAGGCATATAATGAAAGAGCAATGTGGGTGCATGTCCTCTATTTTACTACAAGGGAATGTTGGTTCAAAGATTTTTTAATCCACCACTTTCACGTATTATAAGACATGTTACCCTATATGGTAGTTCAAGCCCGAAAAGCACCCGATTATCTTATGCATTGTTTTTTCTGGATCTCTCGGCATTTCGTTAACCATTTTCTTTTGTAATATCCTATTCCAAAATAGTGGGGACTATTAGTATTTTGAAATAGTGGGGATTGTTGGAATCTCTAAGTGTATTTGAAATACTTGTGAGTGTGTGCAAAGTGGAGGAGATGAACCATATGTGTTCTCTCCACTTTAGTGCATAGTAGATAGTCCCACATTGGTTATCCACCACATCGGGTTGGGTTCGGGCTTGGGCTTGGGCTTACTGTTGTGGGTAGTGGTTTGACCAATGGACTAAACTTGTTTTGCCTTTTTCTTGGCGAAGAAGTTTTAGTGTTCTAGTAGGAGTTGGTCTCTCTTTCTCCTAACCTCTATAAATAGGACCGTGAGTCCATAGAAAATAGACTTGATCGAAACTCAACTCGAGAAACGTAAACTAAAACCAGGTCCTTTTCTTCTTCTCTTCTTCTTCGGCCGCCCGAGAGAGAGTTATATTGTTTGCTTTCTAGAGAAGTCGTTTCCAAAGTCGAACCGTAACCATTGAATCCCGTGAGGAAGACGCACGAATTTCTGCACCATTGGAAGGGTGAAATCTTTCCTTAAGGACAAAACTAATCCGCGCCTTGGTTATTCCCGATTCCTGCCACGTTTCTTTATTGCTACTTGTTCATTTTCTACTTTAGTTTAGTCATTGTGTTCATACAACTATTCTAACAGAGTATTCGTCTGGGATTACTTTTTCCATCTTGCTCACAAAACTGGCATGACAAATTGGTTATTTACAAGTAATTAAGAGAAACAGTCAGCAAATAAAGGAAACGACAGAAGCTTACTCTGTAGGAATTTCAATTTCGGGGTATTTGGCAGAGAGTAAATCAGCCAATTCATGGATTGTGAAACCAGTGGCAGAACAAATGTATCTTCCTTCTGCTTTAGGGGATTCAAAAAGGAGATATTTGGGCAGAGGCTACGTCGTCTATGACTATGTGCACTATATTTGTCTTTCTCATTACCATGCATTCCTCTTCATTAATTACCTGTTATATGAATTCTCAAATATATCAATTAAGAGCGCTGGAGAGGTAAATAACATATAGTTTGGTGGACTTTAAGCAATATATAGTTTAACTAGCTAGAATATTTAATAATTGTAATTTGACAAGTACTCTATGAATTTTGGAAAATGTTTGTTCTTAAATGTAGGGTATGATTGATTGAATGTGTCTACATACGCTACATAGCAACATTAGCTTCATGATGGACAAGAAAATTGTGAAGACAAGATTAGAGATTTAGAGCTAGCTATTTCAAATTCCTTTTGTGCTCCTAATTCAAAATATTTTTCTCATTCTGTACTGAAGACAACAACACACTACATATCAAAAATGTCTCATAAAACATCTACTAACGATAAAAACAAAAGAAAAAGACCATCATACGGAAAATCAATGGCAGCGTCACGGGAAAAATGGATGGTAAGTTAGGAGTGTTGAAAGGTCCAATAACAGTTGTAGGGAGAATTGTTACCACTTCTAACCCATGTTTTTAAGAAAATCGTAGAGCTGCTCTTTCAGTTAATGTCTTTGAAGCTACATACGAAGTCCCAAAACTGTCGAGCTTTAAAACCTCGTCGACATCAGTCCATATTGTTTCATCACTTGGCCCAACATCCTGTGTCTTCGTCATCAATAATGCAGCAGAAATAGATGAAGTGTAGACAACTTTCTTCACTGTCTTGGACTTTAAACATGCTTGTAGAATTCCAAGAATTCCCTTTAGATCAGAGATGTTTTGATTAAAGAGTATGTGGAAATCTTGCCTTCAAAGTCTATAGGATGAGAGAGATGAAATACACCAATGCATCCTTTCATGAATACTTCAAAACTTTCTGGATTTTCAAGATCAGCATTAAATATTTGTAGCTTTTCTGGTGCCTCAGGAAGGTTAATGAGGTGGCTTGTATCTTCCCTGAAATCTGGTAAAAAAAGATGATAAATTGTCATTTGTTTTTCTCGTTTTACTTAAAACTCTTTAGTGAAAAATGTAACTAATAATTTTTACCAAAGCTTAAATAATTCATCAGGTGAAAAGGATAAGCATAGGATATGGACAAGTATAGGCAGCAAGTATATAGGTGAACATACTTGGATCAGATCAAACGGTAGCTCGAAGTCTCATGATCAACCATAAAGCTAAATATCCCACTCCACCTGTAACACACACTGTGCCTTTCTCTCCTTCCATTTACTCAAAAAGTTACTTCTTCCTCAATCATTTTCTTACTTATAAATGAAAATTTAGTGAAGTAAATAATTGAAAGTTATAATTGTTTATGCTTACTTGAATTTTATAATAGTTAGGTGTTCAATCTCTTGGTCGACTGGTCGGGCATATTCAGCGGCGATGCCAGGAATTTATTCTAGGGTGAGCCGATTAGTACTACAAATTTTTCAGCGCAAATTCAATTAAAACGTACATGCGTTTTTCTTGTTTTTCTCTTAAGTTTAATATTGGTGAGTCTATCGTTTTATTTTATTTTTTTATTTGCTTTTTTAATACTGTTGTACAAACAAACAATTTTTTTTGTAGTGTATGTTTTCAATTACAAAATCATATTATAGCTTAGGTAACGAAAATTTAAATTTGGAATGAAGTATTAGATCAAAACTCACATCTACTGTACTTCCTAGGAGTAACTGTCCCCCGATTTTTTTTATAGAATCCAAATCGACAACAAATAAATTTTATTTTATTTCCGCGTCATTCCTACAAATCTTAAAGCGTGAGTTGACACTAGGGGTGGGAATTTGGCCCTAACGACCCTAACCCGGCCCTGACCGACCCGACCCTAAGCCCTATAAAGCCCTCACAACTAAAGCCCTCACAGAGTTTAGGGCAGGGCCGACCCGGCCCTAATGCCTTCTAAGACAGGGTCAGGGCTAAGGTTCTGAAACATAGGCCCGACCCTAACCAAGTCATAGTTATAATTTCACTATAAAATACACAACTAAAACTATCCAACTCCTTGTTACATATTTTCAATTAAAATAACACTGTCCTTTGTAATTTATCACTTACCGTATGGGTACTTTTAATAACTTGTCTTATATCATAAAAACTTGTAAACCCTCGATTGTTTCTATCTCACAACTCACGTCACACCTCCACAACTCCCGTTCTAACCTAGTTGCCAAAAACAATAATGAGCACCGGGCACTAGCCTAATGAAAAATAGGTTGGCGTCGGTAAAAACTCATTCCATACTCTTATTTGTCTTTGTGTTTTTCAATGTTAAATATAATTTTGGTGAGATTTGAGTACAAAGAAATAACGGATTTATGTCGGTGAAAGCTCATTCCAAAATGTGTTGTGCATTTTAACCGTAATTTTGAAATATAAATATGAGTCTCATGTACTTGAGTTTATTAGATTGTGGATATGAATTTTAAATTGTTGGACTTATTAAGAATTATTACTAGATTGGTTATTATTCAAATTTCAAAGTGGTGGGACTTTGAGTTTGCAAATCTTTGAAATTTTTTTGTAATATAAATGAGTTTTAAAACCGATCTGAGTTAAAAAGAAAAAATATATAGGCCCGCCCTAAACCATTAAAGAGGGCTTAGGGTAAAGGTCGAGGAACTTGAAATTTAGACTTATGACCCGGCCCTATGGGGACTTTAGGGCCGGGCTGGCCCGACCCTAATAACTGAAAAGCTTTAAATGTTTAGGGCCGGGCTAGCCCGACCCGGCCCATTGCCCACCCCTAATTGACACACTAGCTGAACTTAGCGTACAACTTCTAGTCTCGCAATATCTCAATACAATACGTATATATATGCTCTTCATGCTCCTCCATAGTAAAATGAGTCCTCGAGATATATTTAAGTATAGTAATTAATAATTGTAAAGAAGATCTTTTACTTTTATTTTATTTTTCCTTGTTGGCTTTTATTTTATTTTTATTATTATTACTCTAGTAAATGGGTTGGATAGTTAGTATGCTTGAGTGTGATTGGTCAAATAAGGCCCGGATATGATTTAATGTTATGTGGGCCGGAAGGAATTACATTCTAGTAGGGTCATAAACTTTTAACAGTTATATGGGCTTAAGACTTGATATATATGGCCAGTGTTCTAAAAAACGCTAGGCGATAGTCGGGTGGTGGTAGAGCGCTAGGCGTTAGGCGGTTTTTTTTCCTAATATATATAGTAATACACACATATACTACAAGAAATGAAGAAAATCATTTACTATAACTCAAAAAATAAACATAAACAAAAATACTTATTACAAAAATACGTAATAGTTTAAGAATATTGACTTCATATAAAAACATACTTTTTGTTATAGTGACATATAATTTACATTAGACTTAAGTCTTTTAAACTCATTCAAATCTTAAGTCTATATGGGCATTTATTTTTCGACATTTAATCATTCAAAAAAAAAAAAAAATAAAAATTGACTGGACCGTCTAGAGGCCCCGCCTAGCCCGCTTAATCGGTCTGTCTAGCCGGTCCACCGATTTTTTAAATGACCACCTAGACCGATTTTTAGAACAGTGATATGGGTAAGACTTATGGGCTGCCAACTTAAAACTTGATTTAAAAGAAATATGATGTCATCATCTTCCTCACTGATAAAATGAGGCACGATCAGGTTCAGGTCTGCCAACTCAACTCTCCCTCATTCACTAGTCTTTGTCTTTTCTTGTTTTAAACATGTTTTCTTGCATCACTTAAAGAGACGTTAGTCTTTCTTTTTTGTCACTGACCAGACAAAGGCTTGTAACAAAGTATATATATTTTGTTAAGGAAATTTGAGGGTGCGCCAGGGTGTACCCTGTCCCCCCTGGCTCCGCCACTGAGCATATTTGTATTTTCACACTCAGGGAATCTCCATGCCCCTGGCTCCGCCACTGAGCATATTTGTATTTTCACACTCAGGGAATCTCAGAACCGGACTGAAAAATTAAAATATTATTCAGAGCCATCACAGTCCAAATGATTATTCATGAAAATGGAATCTGAGGAGGCAACTTATTTTCGATCCTAAATGGCTAAGACAAATTAAAATTTGTCATTACATATTTTGTGATTAAAATTTGAGTTTGCCGCCCAATATTCTTCCTTCATTCTAAATTCATTATTTCAGTTTGTTTGCACTGCGCACCCTGAATATGGGACTATGGGCCATACTACCATTAACCACTTAATTAGTTTCGAGTTTTGGACTTTGGATTAGAAAATATCATGCTAATTGGGCCAGGCGCATATTAAGTCAAAAACCCAACATATGCCCAGGATCTTAAATAATAGGCCTACTAATAAGATATCGGGCCTAAATTGCAGGTTGGATCTTAAATAGAATCCTATAGACCCAGTTGAGCTGTGGGACTTAGCCTATGCCCTTTTTCGGCTGCTTGCGCTGAAGCTTGAAGTAATGCACGGAAGTTTGTTTTTATATTTCTTGAATTCAGACTTAACAAAGAGAATTGGATGAGGGCTGAAAATTGCAATTTGAGCTGTTTTTTAATCATAGAGTGACTCTCTAGGACAGATTGGGAGAAAAAGTAATTCTAGAAGACACATTTTTTTTTAATCACTCACAAAGATCGAGTAGATGAAAGGTCAAGTATACTCTTGACGCGAAATTAAAAACAGTTTGGATAGATGAAATATCAAATATACTCCTGGTAGGAATATACGATAATAAACAGCCCGACCCAACCGAAACAACCCGGTATATATAGTATGAACAATCATTTTTTTTTTTTTTTTTGGCAAGTCTGTTTTAAATGAGATCAGTAACTCTTTGATGCTGGCGGGGTTCGATCCCCAGACCTCTGGTATCATCACCCAAAGGTTTGACCGACTTTGCTAGTCGGCACCTGCAAAAATGTGTGGGCAAGCCTGTTTTTAAAGGTTTTACCGACTTTGCTAGTCGGCACCTGCAAAAATGTGTGGGCAAGCCTGTTTTTAAAGAGATCAGTAACTCAATAGTGTGTAGCGGGGTTCGAACCCCAGACCTCTGATATCATTACCCAAAGGTTTTACCAACTTACCTAGAAGGCACTTACAATCATTGTTCATACCTTAACATGAGCTATGAACACTCATTGTTCAAATGAACAATCATTATTGTTGATATATTATTCATATTTATTTGGAGTATGAACAATCACTGTTCATACCTCAACATAATATATTATCAATAAAAACACCTATGAACAATCACTGTTTATACTTCAACATGAAGTATGAACAATTATTATTCATACTTATTCGAGGTATGAACAATCAATGTTCATACCTCAACACAATGTATAATCAATAAAAACACTTATTGGAGTATGAGCAATCATTGTTAATACATATTTGGGGTATGAACAATCATTGTTCATATATCAACATGAGTTGTGAACAATTATTGTTCATACCTATTTGGAGTATGAATGGAACAATAAATGTTTATACCTCAACATAATTTATAATCAGTAAAAATACCTATTGGAGTATGAACAATCATTATTCATACATCAATATATTGTATGAGGTACGTTCACCTATTTGGGTATGAACAATCATTGTTCATACATCAGCATAATGTATAAACACTCATTGTTCATAGCAAAACGACATAAAGGGTAAAATCAGAAAATATTTATTTTAAATCCGAGTCATTTGTCCTTAAGGATTATTTTCACCCAAAATTTGTCCTTGAGAGTGACAAAAAAAATTGCAGGTTTTGAGAGTGATTTTCACTCGAAAATGAGCCTTCGGACTAGGGCAGGGATTGGGTCGAGTTCGGGTCGGATATGGCTATATCCGAATCCGAATAGTTTTATAATATCCGAACCCGAACCCAATTATATCCGAAATTTAATATCCGAACCCGATTATATCCAACTAACCCGATCGAATAACACTAAAAATTCAAAAAAAGCCCAAAAAAATATATCCGAACCCGAATCCGACAGACCCGAATCCAAACCCGACCCGAATGAGCAAACGGATATAAAAATTGACCCGAACCTGAACTATTCGGATTCGAGTCAGGTCGGATTCGGGTCCAACCCGACCCGATTCCCTGCCCTACTTAGGACCACTTTCTTGTTTTTTTAATATGATGATGATAAAAATAGGTATTTGTTATTGACAGACCCCATATTGTGTTGGGCAGACCCAAAAAAAAAACAATTATTATAAGTGTCATTGGTCCAAAAAAATTGAATTCGAAAACCCCAAGCTTAAACGACCCGGCTAGGTCGTTCATTGTGCAAACCCAACGGTGTTGCCAAGTCGTTTGGACTAAGTCTCCAACGATATGGCCACACCGTTTGGACTAAGTCCCAAAGGACTTGGCCACACCGTTTGGGACTTAGTCAACGATGTCAAATTACACTAGTCAAAGAGGCCAAAAAAAGCGAGAACTTTATATTTTTTCAAAGTTCAAATCCCAAAGCATTGGCCACACTGTTTGGACTAAGTCTCCAACGATATGGCAACACCGTTTGGACTAAGTCCCCAACGATATGGCCACACCATTTGGGATTTGAACTTTGAAAAAATATAAAGTTACGTTTTTTTGACCTCATTGTTTGGACTAAGTGTGACCAATTGGGATTGTTTGGACTAAATCCAAACCATTGAACGACCTAGCCCAAAGATTACCCCAAGTTTTGGGGGGTTTTCAAATTTAATTTTTTGGGACTAATGGCACACTTGTAATAATTTTTTTTTATAGATTTTTTGGGACCAATGGCACACTTGTAATAATTGTTTTTTGGGTCAACCCAAGACAATATGGGGTCTGTGAGTAATCTACTATCTATATACTAAAGCAGAGACCTCTAATGGAGGATTTTCTCTCTCCTATGTGGCACTCTAATATGAGAGTTAGTTTTTTGCTCTCTCCTATATGACACTATAATATGAAAGATAATCTTTTTAATAGTGTACAATCCCACATACATAGAATCTCTTTGGAGTTTGGAGAGTTTGAGTATATTTCGATATTTGGAGAGTTTGAGTGTATTTATAATTTTTATATAATTGATAAAATAAAAAAAAAAAATTAAAAATAGGTGATTTGTAAAAGTTAATTTCCTATTACGAATCAAACATTTTTAGTGCTCCAATTCTTATATATTTAATCAAATAAAAAATTGCTTTAAAAATATGTGATTTGTAGAAACTAATTCCCTATTACAAATCATTTTTAGTGTCTATAATAAAACAACAACTTATTTCAAATATATCCTTAACATAGTCTCAAAACATAGTTAAAAACAATTATACAAAAAATAACATTTTAATTGAAAACAAAAAAAAAAAAAAAAAACAAAGCAATTGACAAATATAAATATTTAAAAAATATATAATACCAATGAAACTAACGCCAAAAAACAATTAATGGGGAACAAAAACTGGATGTAAATACATCAACTTTTTTCAAATAATATTTAACGGAAATTGGAAATTGGATGCAAATGCAAGCATTAAACTAATCTTAAAATTAATTAATAGAAAATTAGAATATTGATACAACTGCATTAAACTAACCTCAAATAATAATTAAGGATTATATCAAACTAACATAAAAAATAATTGTCTCGAAACTCAAATACATTGAGCTAACCCTCAAAGATTAAATTAACGGAAAAATCGAAATTGGATCTGATTTTGAACTAACCTCAATTAATTATAAATTGGAAATATGATACAAATCGTGGGACTAATCTTAAAAAATAATTAATAGGAAATCGAAACCGGATTTTGCTAATCTCAAAAAAAAACTATATTGAACTAACCTCAAAAACATAGTTGACACTGTGGGAATGTTTCAAAAGTAATTTTGCATTAAAATGGTGTTTAAAGATAATTTTTTTTTATTCAAGTAGCTTCAATATATATTTTCACCTTATTAGGCAATCTCTAAAAACTTTTATTTTATTAATTATAAACAACAAAATGAAGTTGAAAGGTTTATCAAAAGTGTTCTTTTTTTTTTTTAATAGAGAGTGAGGTTTTCAATATAATTGGTTAATATATAATATTAATATATAATAGTTATGCATATTTGCAAATATTTTTTAGAATAATTAATATAACAACACCTGCTTAGAGATAATCTTTAAAGATTCCACATAGTGAGTCATGCATAATTTAAATAATAATTAATGGGAAATTGGGAACTGGATAATCTTCGATGATCTCACATAGTAAATCAAGCATAATTTACTTTTTATATCATGTTTGTGCACTACAGATAGATCAGTAGAAGTTAGTATTACACACCACATTGGATAATTAAAATGAAATTGGAATCTAGATTCAAATACATAACTAAGCTCAAAGAGTAATTAACGGAAAATCGAAAACTTTATGCAAATGCAATAAACTAAACTCAAAAAGTAATTAACTAAAAATCGGAAACTTGATGCAATTGTATTAAACTAACGTCAGATAACTAACGGGAAATCGGAAACAGTATGCAAATACATCAAACAAACCTCATATAATAATTAATGAGAAATCGAAAGCTAGATGCAAATGTATTGAACTAAACTCAAAAAATAATTAACATAACATCAAAAACCGAATGCAATTGCATTGAACTAACCTCATAGAATAATTGGTGGGAAATCGGAAACTAAATACAAATGCATTGAAATAATCTCAAAGAATAATTAGCGGGAAATCAGAAACCAAATATAATTGCATCAAACTAACCTCAAAGCATAAATAATCAGAAACTAGATGCAGATGTATTAAACTAACCTTAATGAGTTATTAATGGGAAATCGGAAAATGGACCCAAATGCAATGAACTAATTAATCTCAAAGACTAATTAACAAAACATTGAAAAATGGATGAAACTGCATTGAACTAACCTAAATGAATAATTAACGAAAATTATAAATTTGATGTAACCGCATTGAACTAACCTCAAAAAATAATTAACGGAAAATCGAAAACTTGATGTAAATACATTGAACTAACCTCAAAGTACAATTAACAAAAATCAGAAATTGGATGAAATTGCATTGAACTAACCTCAAAAAATAATTAACGGAAAACCAAAAACTGAATGCAACTGCATTAAAATAAAATCGAGATTAACTAATGGGAAATCAAAAATTGGATGCAAATGCATTGAAATAACCTCAAAAAATAGTTAACCGGAAATCGGAAGTCGGATGTAATCGCATCATGACCGACCTCAAAAAGCATAAATACTGAGTAATTAGGAACCCAAAATGAATGTGAGTTTATAAAACATACTCTTACATGTATGCAAAACCGTATAGAAATTGTAAACTATCGAACTAACCTAGAAAAATAATTGACAAAAAATCGCCGGATCTGATGATGTATTGAACTAACCTTAAAGAGTAATTAACGGAGATTGGAACACGGATGCAAATGCAATGAACTAATATCAAATACTAATTAACTAAACATTGAAAACTGGGATGCAAAAAATCAGTCTTGAATAACTTTAATGAATAACTAACTAAAAATCATAAAGTGGATGTAATTGCACCGAACTAACCTCAAATAATAATTAACGGAAATCGAAAACTTGATGCAACTGCATTGAATTAACCTCAAAGAATTAATAATGAGAAATTGAAAACTGGATGCAACGTGTTACATTAAACTAACCTCAAAGAATAATTAATGGAAAATAAAAACTTGATGCAAATGTATTGAACTAATAACCCTAAAACATATTTATATTATATGTAGGGGAAATAAATGTCTCGACAAATATAGTTTTGCATTTTAAGTAGTGTTTATCTTAATTCTTTTATTGTGATTGGGAATGTCTTGCTATTCAAGTAGCTTCAATATTATCTTCGCCACAATGGATATTCTCACAAAACTTCTATTGTTAAACCTAGCAATAAAAAAAAGTCGATGAATTTTATCAAGGTTTGATGATTCCTTTTTATAGAAAGTGGTGCAAGAAATTTAAATGAGTAATTAATATAATTTTTAGAATAATTTAATATAACGACACCCGTTCGTAGGACACGTTCATGTGATAAATCTTTTCAAGTGGGAGTAGTGTATTCTTTGAAGATATGGAAACAATCAATTTGTTTTAGAGATTTGTGCACATTAATACGTAAGCCGAGCTGTGATGATTTACCGCTAAATCACCATAAATCTAATAAAACTATTATACAAGCTAAATCGAGTTTAAGATAATTTCATCTGAAAATTACGGATTAATATCCTAAACCACAAAGTGAAGAGGCTATCTCAATTTGATCCCTTAGTTTCCAAGTACTTATACACCATAATCGCTGCTCATTTACGTATTTCGGCTTATTTTCAATAAAAATATATCCTGATTCGAAAATTTGCCGCTAACTCACCATAAATCTAAGAAAACTATTATACAAGTTAGATTGAGTTTAAGATAATTCTATTTGAAAATTACGGATTAATATCCTAAACCACAAAGTGAAAAGGCTATCTCAATTCAATCCCTTAGTTTCCAAGTACTTATGCACCATAATCGCTGCTTATTAACGTATTTCGTTTATTTTTAATAAAAATCTATTCTGATTCGAAAATTTTCCACTAAATTACTATAAATCTAAGAAAACTATTATACAAGCTAGATCAAGTTTGAGATAATTTTATTTGAAAATTATGGATTAATATCCTAAACCACAAAGTGAAGAGGCTATCTCAATTTGATCCCTTAGTTCCCAAATACTTATGCACCATAATCGCTGCTCATTAACGTATTTTGGTTTATTTTCAATAAAAATATATTCTGATTCGAAAATTTGTATGTGACATTTTGTAAAGCCTTTTAAGCACACAAAATATTTAATAGATCCCGAGCGTATGCCCGGGTCCAAAATCTAGTAGGACTCTAAAAATAAAGACCTAATTGGCTAATTCCATGTCTTTGCTTTTTTGATAAAACACTTCCATTAACCTAATTAATTCCATGTCATTTGTTGCATTTAAGCCTTCTTGGGAGTTGGGACGCTTTTGTGTCCAACAATATTGGATGCGATACACTCGAATTCCATATGTAATTCAGAATTTCAGAGACTCTTACTGATTTTATTACAAACTAGGATAACATTACAAAAGATAAAATTGAAAGAAACCATTTTTCCTTGCAACACTCAATTGTGGCATCTATCATCTCCTCGTCACCATACTTGAACTTGAATCCCAAATCCAAGAGCTTCTTGGAGGAGAGGTGAACTGATTTTTCTTCTTCCAAGTTGCTTAAGAAACTGAGAGAAATAACATTGTAAAACTTCATTAGTTTCATAGCAGTTTACAAAAATTATTTCAGATTAAATACTACATTTATCTAATGAAATTGCAATGCCAAATGGGATCAGAGTAACCATCACAAGAGCTTCTTGGAGGAGAGGTGAACTGATTTTTCTTTTTCCAAGTTGCTTAAGAAACTGAGAGAAATAACATTGTAAAACTTCATTAGTTTCATAGCAGTTTACAAAAATTATTTCAGATGAAATACTACATTTATCTAATGAAATTGCAATGCCAAATGGGATCAGAGTAACCATAATGTAAACAGTAATTAAAATGTATTCAGTTGGAAATTTGATTTCTGGGTATTTGATGGAGAGTAAATCAGACAACTCATGGATTGTGACATCAGCTCCGGAACAAATGTGCACTGCCTACCTTCTGATATGATTTGGGGCATTCAAAGAAAAATATGTGTGCAAAGGCTACATCATCAATGTGCACCCTATGTAATACATTATTACATTTATCCCTTTCATTGTCCTCAATCAGCTGCTCTTCAGTAGCTGTAGGAAGAAAGTGCGCTGCTTCTATTCAGTTGTCTGGTACTGTTGTACACTAAATAATTGTTGACGATAAAACAAAGTGCTCAATTACAAAACATAGGTAGAAAAGAAAATTTCTTACCGAAAATCAGTGGAAGCCCAAAGAAGAAAGTGGATGGCATGTTAGAAGTGATAAAGGGGCCAATAACCACTAAAGGAAGAATTGTTACCACCTCCGGTTCATGTTCGTTTGAAAACTCTAGAGCAGTTCTTTCAGTCAATGTCTTTGGAACCATATATGGAACTCTGAGATGATCAAGTTTTCTAATTATCTCTACATCAGTCCATGTACTCTCAGTTTTGTATATAATCCTTTGTACTACTAGTGATCAACAATGATGCAGCACCAGAAGAAGTATACACAATTTCTTCACTGTTTTAGACTTCAAACATGTTTGTAGAATTCCAATAGTTCCACCTATGTTTTGATTAAAGTTTCTTTAGGTATCTTTTGTTCAAAATCCATAGGATGAGAGTCGTGTAAAGCACTAATACATCCATCAATAGCTGCTTCAAAACTTTCTAGCTTTTCAAGATCTACATAAAAAATTTGTAGTTTTTCTCATGCACCGGGATTTCGGGAAGATCAATAATGTGGCTTATATCTTCCTTGAATCCTAGATAAATAATTATTTAGTTGGAATTAGTTTAATGCATTATTAACGCAAAATAAGTATAACATTGCAAGCTTCCAAATCTTCCAATCTAACAGGACGAATTAGCGATTTAGCATTATATTGTTCACGTGTGGGGTGACGAAGAATATTTGTCGCTCATCAGTAGAATTTGCTTAGGTGAACAATATTAGTACGGAATGAAATTTAGAATATGATTAGAAACTATAAATTGCAAGTTAAACTATCAATAATTGTTGCGCCATTGAAAACATAGCAAAAATCATGAAATTAAAATTGCTGAGAACATAAACAAGTTAGTGAATCAAATATTTGGATCAGATCTAACGGTTGCTTGGACAGAGTAACCATGTTGAAGGAGCCTCATATATAACCAGCCATGAAGCTATTGTTGGGTTTGTGGAACCGTCGAGCTTTGCTCCGGTGTCCGACCTTATTACCTTTATTTTTCAGTTTGGAGAAGGAGGTGCGACACGTGCTCAACCATGCTTTGGACAAGGCGCGACATGCGCTGAAAACACTGGAAGTCGGGCGCGACCCGCGCTCACCCATGCCTTGGTCAGGGCGCACCCGCGCTCATGCCTTCCGAAATTTTCACTGATTTTCGATATTTTGGCCCAAAGCCCATTTTCTCACCTTTTTCTATGTTGTACCTATATAAAGAAAATAGAATAGGGTTTTGAGACAACTTTGAGAGATTCATTTATTGGGTATTGTGGGAGCTTTATTGAGCTAGGGTTTGAGTGAGGCCTCTTGTTCTTGATTCTTGATATCTCTTGTAAACTCTCCAATTTTTGCTATAAAGGAAACTCGGCTCTTGTGTGGATGTAGGTAACATTTACCGAACCACCTAAATCTTTGTGTCTCTTTGCATATTTACTTCCTTATTTATTGTTTGCTTGTAATGGGTGATGATAAATTAGTGGTTTTGCTTGTTTGAGTTTGTTGTGATAACTACCAAAGTCTTGGGTGGGTGATTTTCTTGGTGTGAACTCTAAGTTGAAATCATTTGGGATAGAAAGTAACTAGATTGAGGTGTGACTTTCTAGTGAAATCTCCCAACAAGTGGTATCAGAGTTACAGTTGAATCATTGTAACAAAGTGTGTGAGGAAAGTTTCCACCTTTAGCATTGGAGGCTAGGTGTTTGAAGAAATTCCTCTGAGAGGTTTTACACCGTTGTGTTGGTTCAAGTGGAAGTCATGACAACAGAAAAGGAAAGCTACAAGATAGAGAAGTTTGACGGAACAAACTTCGGCTATTGGAAGATGCAAATCGAGGACGTACTCTATCAAAAGGATTTGATGGAAACACTGATAAGTGAGAAGCCCAATGAGATTCCGCAAGGCATATGGGATTTGCAAGATAGAAAGGCCTTGGCCACAATCCGATTGAGTCTTTCGAAGTCGGTAGCGGCCTTCAACATTAAGACTGAGAAGACGGCGAAGTCTCTCATGGAGGCACTTACTACGTATGAACAACCCTCAGCCGCGAACAAAGTCTATTTGATCACCAAGCTATTTAGTTTAAGAATGTCGGAGGGGACCTCCTTCAAGGATCACCTAAATGAATTCAACCAAACTAAGGACCAATTGGAGTCGGTTGAGATTACATTTAGTGATGAGGTGTTAGCTTTGGCGATACTTAGACAATTGCCTCCAAGTTGGAAGGTGACGATGGCGGCTATTAGTGGCTCTGCGGGAATGACCAAATTGAAGTTTGAGCACGTTGTTAGTATGATACTAACCGAGGAAATCCGGATACAAGATTGTCCTTCATCTTCGGGGTCAACTTTGGGGTCGGCATTAAGCACTAAAAGTAGAGGAAGAAATTCAAACAGAAATCGTGGTAAGAAAAAGTGGAGGGGGAGATCGAAATCTCAAGCCCCCCGATTACAAAGCGTTGAACACAAACCTCGAGACATAAGTGAAGTTGTATGCTACAACTGTGGTAGGCTTGGCCACTATAGTCCCAATTGCCCGGCACTAAGAAACAACAACAACATTAATAAGAACAAGAAAAAGAATCAAGAAGCTAATGTTGTTAAGATGGTAGATAATGCCTTAATATGTTCGATGGAGCAAAAGAAGGAGTCTTAGGTACTTGATTCCAGCGCATCTTTCCATGCTACCTCACATCGAGAGTTCTTTAAGAACTACACCGAAGGTGACCTTGGAACGGTCTTTCTCGGTGATGACCAATCTTGTGACATTGTAGGCAAGGGTGACGTGTATGTCAAGATGAATGGCTCGTCATGGTTATTGAGGGACGTCAGATACGTTCCAGATTTGAGGAAGAATTTGATTTCTGTGGGGCAATTGGTGAGTGAATGATTTGTTACAGTCTTCACCGGTAACACTTGGAAGGTCTCGAAGGGTTCATTGGTTGTTGCAAATGGTAAGAAAGATGGTACTCTCTACATGACCACACATGGGTGTGAGTCGATTGTCGTGGCACATGGCAAAGAGGATCCGAATGTTTCTCACTGCAGACTTGGTCACATAAGTGAGAAAGGAATGAAAATCCTTCACTCTTCTGGTAAACTCCCAAAGTTACAGTCGACTAAAATTGACTTCTGTGAGAACTGCGTATTTGGAAAGCAGAAGTAGGTGAGTTTTCAGAGAATGGGTCAGACTCCGAAAGCTAGAAGGCTTGAATTGATTCATACAGATGTCTGGGGGCCAGCTAATGTCTCTTCACTTGGCGGAAAGTTATATTTTGTGACTTTCATTGATGACCATACTAGGAAGGTGTGGGTCTATTTCTTGAGACACAAGTTAGAAGTATTTGAAGTGTTCAAGACTTAAAAGGTCATAGTTGAGAATGAGGCAAGCTTGAAAGTAAAGAAGCTGAGATCCGACAACGGTGGAGAGTATGAGGATTCAAGTTTTAAGAAGTATTGTGCTGACAATGGCATAAAGATGGAAAAGACTTTGCCAGGGACACCTCAGCAGAATGGGGTTGCAGAGCGGATGAATAGAGCACTGACAGAGAGAGCTAGGTGTATGCGTACACTAGCAGGCTTGCCTAAGCAGTTCTGGGAAGAAAGTGTTAGCACAGCAGCTTACCTGATCAATTGAGGACCATCAGTACCTTTGAATTTTAGGATTCCAGAGGAAGTGTGGAGCAGGAAGGATGTAAACATTTCCCATTTGAAAGTGTTTGGTTGTGTGTCCTATGTCCACATTGGTGACCAAGCTAGAAGCAAGCTTGATGCTAAGTCACTAAAGTGCACCTTCATCGGCTATGGCGGTGATTATTTTGGGTATCGCTTTTGGGATGATCAAAATCGAAAAATCATTCGTAGTAGAGATGTTGTGTTTAATGAGAAGGTGATGTACAAGGACATAGATAAAGCACAAACCAAGGAATCGGGTGCAGAGAGCGGCACAGAGTATGTTGAGTTGGAAGACTTCGATGTAAGTCGTGGTATAGTGGGAGCCCTACAGTCAGAGGATGACAGTAGTAGTGACTCAGAGAATAATGAGGATACTACACCACCGAGTCCATCTCCACCTTGTGCCCCAAGGAAGACATCCAGGCCACATATACCGAGTACTAGATATCCGCCCTCCACCTATGTGAATTACTTGCTACTTACTGATGGTGGCGATCCTCAATATTATGATGAAGCATTGGAGGCGAGTGATGCAAGCAAGTGGGAGCTTGCTATGCAAGATGAGATGAAGTCCCTCATCTCTAATGGCATGTGAGAGTTAGCCAAACTACCCATGGGCAAGAAAGCTATACAGAACAAATGGGTGTTTAGAGTCAAAGAGGAACATGATGGTTCCCAGAGATACAAAATGAGGCTAGTAGTCAAGGGTTTTCAGCAGAAAGCAGGCATTGACTTCACAGAGATATTCTCCCCAGTGGTGAAACTGAATACTATTCGGTCAGTGTTGAGTATTGTTGCAGCGGAAGATTTGTATCTTGAGCAGTTGGATGTTAAAATTGTCTTCCTCCATGGTGACCTAGTTGAGGAAATTTACATGCAGCAACCGGAGGGTTTCATCAAGAAGGGTAAAGAGAATATGGTATGCAGGCTCAGAAAGAGTTTGTATGGTTTGAAACAAGCCCCTAGGCGGTGATACAGGAAGTTTGATAACTTCATGCAAGGAAATGGCTACTATAAGTGCAACACTGACCATTGTTGCTACTTCAAGAGGTTCGACTCCAGCTATGTCATCATGTTGCTATATGTTGATGATATGTTAGTAGCGAGTTCTGATATGTTAGAAATTGGGAGATTGAAAGAGAAGTTGGCAAGTGAGTTCTCTATGAAGGACTTGGGTGCAGCGAAACAGATTCTAAGGATGAGGATCATAAGAGATAGGCAGAAAGGTATTCTGGAGTTGTCTCAGGCTGAGTATGTTGAGAAGGTATTGAATAGGTTCAACATGGGTAGTGCGAAACCAGTTTGCACACCTTTGGCCGTCCACTTCAAGTTGTCCAAAGAACACTCTCCCAAGACTGTTAAGGAAAGAAACTTCATGGCTAAGGTACCATACGCCTCTGCCTTTGGAAGTCTTATGTATGTCATGGTTTGCACGCGTCCGGATATAGCCCAAGCAGTGGGAGCTGTCAGTAGATTTATGTCTAATCCTGGCAAGCAACATTGGAAAGCCGTGAAGTGGATATTGAGATATCTGAGAGGTACTACAGAGAAATGTCTATGTTATGGAAGGGGTGTTGTGCAAGGTTATGTGGATGCCAATTTTGTAGGTGAGGTAGATCGCAGAAGAAGCATTATTGGTTATGTCTTTACAATAGATGCTACTGCAGTGAGTTGGATTTCTCAGTTACAGAAGATTGTTGCTTTGTCTACCACAGAAGCAGAGTATGTGGTCGTTACAGAGGCAAGCAAAGAGATGATTTGGTTACAGGGATTGATGGAAGAGCTTGGGATGAAGCAAGAGAGGAGTGTGTTATACAGTGACAGTCAAAGTGCTATACATCTTGCTAAGAATTCTACCTTTCATTCTAGGACCAAGCACATTGGTCTCCAGTATCATTTTATCCGATCTCTGTTAGAGGATGAGGTTTTGGCACTTGAGAAGATCCAAGGGAGTGAGAATCTGGCGGATATGTTGACCAAGACCATACCTATTGAGAAGTTGAAGTTGTGTTCAACTTCGGTGGGTCTTCTTGCTTGAAGACCATGATGGATGAGCCGAGTGTTTCATTAGTAAATTGGATTTGGATTGAGTTGTTACAATTGAGATGTGATGTGCATGTAGATCTCAAAGGTTCTAAGTGGGAGATTGTTGGGTTTGTGGAACCGTCGAGCTTTGCTCCGGTGTCCGACCTTGTTGCCTTCATTTTTTAGTTTGGAGAACGGGGGGTGACCCACGCTCAACCATGCTTTGGACAAGGCGTGACATGCGCTGAAAACACTGGAAGTCAGGCGTGACCCTTGCTCACCCATGCCTTGGTCAGGGTGCACCCGCGCTCATGCCTTCCGAAATTTTCACTGATTTTTGATATTTCGGCCCAAAGCCCATTTTCTCACATTTTTCTATGTGTACCTATATAAAGAAAATATAATAGGGTTTTGAGACAACTTTGAGAGATTCATTTCTTGGGTATTATGGGAGCTCTATTGAGCTAGGGTTTGAGTGAAGCCTCTTGTTCTTGATTCTTGATATCTCTTGTAAACTCTCCAATCTTTGATATAAAGGAAACTCAGCTCTTGTGTGGATATAGATAACATTTACCGAACCACCTAAATCTTTGTGTCTCTTTGCATATTTACTTCCTTATTTATTGTTTGCTTGTAATGGATGATGATAAATTAGTGGTTTTACTTGTTTGAGTTTATTGTGATAACTACCAAAGTCTTGGGTGGGTGATTTTCTTGATGTGAACTCCAAGTTAAAATCATTTGGGATAGAAAGTAGCTAGATTGAGGTGTGACTTTCTAATGAAATCTCCCAATAGCTATATATCCTGCACCACCTGTAACACAAACTGTACCCTTCTCTCTTTCCATTTTCTAAAAGACTACCCTTTAATCTCATTTTTATCTGCTTATATAAAACTTAAATCAATCAAAAGTACAAAATGATTTCTTGGAAATTTGCATTTGGCCGGATTCTAATGAATTCGGTCTATATACACATTTTGATATCGATAAGTATCTTCTTGACTGATTTCTTTTCACCTTGTCTTACATAGAAGGATTGATTTCTCCTCTTTTAAGTATAATTAATTAACTATATATTAAAGGCATGCTAGATAGTAGATACGACATATTCTATAATTTAGAAAGACATAAAAATCTTTGAGCTGCACTCACAGTTGCTTGGTCATTATACAGGAAATAGTGTATAAAGTTTTTACAGTTCATTATAATTTAACAACACTAACATGTAACAGCTCACTCTAATGCATTGTATATGGCGACTTGCTACCATGTTTTAAATTAGAGAACTTTAAAGCAATCATTTGAAGTTGTTGTTGCGAAATACTTTCATGAACTGAATACTGACTGAGTATAAGTATATGATCCCCCCAATATGCCTTGGTGAAGGGGCGCACGCCTATTAGTCTTGACCAGTAGGGTTTATCCCGAAGAGCGAATATCAGTACTGAAAGTTGATCCTTCACAATTCAAGGGGCGCACACCCTATAATATGCCCTGGTGAAAGGGCGTTCACCAAGGCATATTAGAGGGTGCGCCTCCTATATTTATACTCAGTTAGTACCCGTTTTCCAACAAATACATTCCATAACAACTTATGGTTCAAATCTAGAAGTTAGGTAAAATTTATTATTCATAATAAAAAGTTGAATCAAACACTACAAAAGAATTAGGGTTAATTTGTCTAAACTCTCCACATTTGTCACCAGTTTATAATAAACCCCCCACATTTGTAAACATTATGATTTACCCCCCACGCCGTCTGACTTCTATCCCAGTTCCGTTGGTATTTCACCTAATACCAACATTACCCCTCAATGATGTACATTGACTAAATTACTCTAAAAGATTTCTTTTGTCGTTTTCTTACTTTATTACCAAAACTATCCTTTAAAATAGTGGGAAAACTATTTGGGTTTTTATTATAGTAAACCCCTCTAATTTTATTGAACTATAGTTCTTAACCTCTGTCTGACAATTCAACACTCCGTTGACGACATTCTCAATTCTTCTCTCTGATAAAACACATAAATGTTATATATTTATGCTCAATGTTGTATTAGTTAGTCCGTTTAATTTATTCGTTTGATTTAGTTAGTGTATTTTTGGTGGTTTTACAGGAATTGGACTTAACATGATTAAAAGTGTGGAAACTGTCGAGATTCGGGATGTCAGTGGCATGAGTTCCCCTAGTCTGGTTGGGCCTTGTTAAAGCATGTGAGTAAAGACAAGAGGAAATAAAAGAAAATGGAATTTGGGCCTAAAGTTTAGTCTGGGTCCAATAGCTTAAGACTGGACCATGTGTACCAAGCAAATTCTTAGCACTTAAATAGACCAACCCATATACACTTCCAAAGCCCATATACACTGAGGCCCGTTCCCACCCTAATGCCTAGCTACCGGACCACCGAATTAGTCCTTAAGACTCTTTCCTTCTCCATCGCGAACAGACTCCAAATCCCTCAAATCCCGCCGATACAAATCGAATAAATCAAAGACCGCACCATCATAAGCCATCGATATGCCTAACTACTCCCACACTACCTGATCATACCCACAACCATTCCATGTTTCTGACGAAAAGAATAGAGAAATCTTTCCTTAGTACCGACCGAATCCCGAAATTGTTGGCGCGAGCTAAACCGAATTAGAACTTTCCCAATTCAAATAAAACACTACTGGTCGTGACCTAAAGAAAAGCTATATAAACAGGGGAGACAAAGATTAAAAAGGGGCGCTCGACAACACAGAAAAACAAAGAGCCGAAGAGCAAGAATTGGAGCGAGAAGAAGAAGGCCAAGCCGAACCTACTGTCGACATGAGTTTTTCTTTAACTTACTTTAATTTTAGTTCTATTATTATCATGTGTAACTAAACTCTGTCTAGGACTTTGATGAAACTTTAGATTACTATTTGTATATTGGTTCGATATACAAACAGTAATCTAAAGTTCGTTTTAATAATTTCCAGTTGGTTTAATATTGATTATATTCTTCTAAGTTCGTAATTTGATAGCGAAAATTTATCTTTCATATAGTATGTCACGCATGCGATATAGTTCGATATTCGTCGTTATTGATTAAGCCCGTTTTAACTGTTTGTATCAAGTTTAGATATTACTCGTGCCGTAAAAAGACGAGTAATCTTTTGAGTTTGATCTTTAATGCTGAACTTTTAGAAGATACATGTTTAGTTAAGATCTGTCACGATCATATCTTCGAGAAAGCAAGGGTTACCTTTTCCTCGTGCTACTCGTATTAAATCTGGAATATTAAAATTACTCCTAGAAATATAAACAGAAGTCTAAGGTGGATTCAACAGTCCTAGAATTCCTTCCATTTGATAAAACCCAATTATTTAGTTTATAGCTTTCGTAGTTTAAATAGTTTAGTGAGTAGTAATTCAACTTTCCATAAAAAGAATATTGTTCGAATTAGGATAAATAATCGCTTAGTACTCAGTTGTTCTAAGTAGCAGTCCCTGTGGGATCGACCCGTTTGCCGCAACTATTTTCAACGATAGCTGTGCGCTTGCGGTTTAATTAGGGTTAGATTAGTTTATTTAATTAGACCGACTAATTCTCTATCAAGTTTTTGGCGCCGCTGCCGGGGATTGCAGTGGTACAATTGAGTTTTAAAATTTTATTTATCGTGATTCGTAGTTTAAATTTAGTCGTAGTTTTATTATTTCTTAGTTTTCGTGTCTAATTTTGATTTTCGCAGGCAGTAAGCAAAAAAAAAATTCTTACAAAGCTGATAGTCGTGATTTTCTTGTGGATTTTTGGGAAGTTGCTTGTTTGTCGTCACCTGGCGTCGCAAGTAGCCCTCGGAGGCTCACGCCGGAGGTACGTCTCTTTCCTTTGTGGGCTTGGACTTTGTCTGTTTTGTGTGTTTTGCTTGTTTTCATTGTTTCTTGCATCTACGAAGGTTAAATCACCTTGACCAGCCTTAGGCATATTGCATTAAGACAGGTTTTAGCCCGCTCACTAGGAAAGCCCTTTTGACACGTGGATCGAGTGACGGTGCTTTTGTACAAGAACTGGGAATCGTGTTATTTGAGTTTAGGAGCAAATATATTAAACATTATTGAAAATTCAATCTGGTTTGAAATAAAATTTTTTTGATATTATTTGTGTGTGTGCATCGTTTGCATTAATTATAGTCTTAGGTATTAAGTTAGTTTTCTTTTTGTTAGGGTGTCGTCCTATAGAGTCTTAAAATAATAATAATAATAATAATAATAATAATAATAATAATAATAATAAAATGGAAGGAGGCAATAATAACGAAGTTGTTGCCCAAGTACCTAGATCCATTAAGGAGTTTATCTATCCCACTAGGACAACTCGACCATCTTGCATCGTTCCTCCACCGACCAATGCTAATCATTTCGAGTTAAAGCCCAATCTACTTGGGCTACTTCCTAAGTTTAGAGGAATGGATGAGGAAGATCCGTATCTTCACGTAAGGGAATTTGAGGATATCTGTGGGACTGTTAAGCCTCAACAGTTTAGTGACGATGCTATAAAATTGAAGTTATTCCCATTTTCCTTGAAGGAGAAAGCGAAGAGTTGGTTTCACACTCTTCCATCTAATTCTATCGCAACCTGGGAAAAATTATGCATTGTATTCTTAAAGAATTTTTTCCCTAATCATAAGGCAACTGCTTTTAGAAAAGTAATTTCATCTTTCTACCAAAATGAGGGTGAGTCGTTGTGGAAGTGTATGGAGAGATTCAAAGACATACTCTTGCAGTGTCCTAACCATGGCCTTGAGAAAGGTAGACTGGTACAAATTTTTTATGAGGGCCTTGATTTTAATTCTAAGGCCATGGTTGAGACCATGAGTACGGGAGATTTTTGTGATAAGACTGTGGATGATGCATGGTCATTTTTAGAAGACGTTGCTGAAAAGGTTCAACAGTGGAAAACTAGTCGTGAGCCTAAGAAGGTGGCTAGTAGTACTACAAAGAATGCTATGTTTCACGTTGATAAGGATTTTGACTCGAATGCCAAAATAGCTGCCTTAGTTAGAAGAGTTGAGGCTCTTGAGCTAGAAAAGGAAACAAAATCTTCAACTCAAGTTAATAATGTTGAGACCCCTGGTTGTCTTTTGTGCGATAGTCTTGATCATGTTATTGATAATTGCTCTGGCGTGACTGCACAAGTCAATGCCTTTAACATATACCAGAACCCAAGCAATAACTCCTTTTCTAATAGTAGTTATAACCAAGGGTGGCGTAATAACCCTAACTTGTCTTGGTTTAAAGGTGTACACCAAGGAAGTCCAGTTAGTAACTCCAACCCAACACAACAGTATGTACCCCAACCACCGAAACTTTCACCTATGGAGGAAGCCATTAATCAGTTAACACAAACCAATTTTCAATTTCAAAAAGATGTCAAACAACAATTGTTCTCGAACTCACAATCCATTGCCAAGTTGGAAGTTCAAATGGGTCAAATTGCTAATATTTTGAATGAGCGGGACAAGGGTAAGTTTCCTAGTCAACCAGTAGCTAATCCAAATGGTCAACATGAGGTAGGCTCTAACTTGAGCCAAGGGCACCACCATGAGCAAGTAAAGTCGATTACTACACTTAGGAGTGGTAAACATGTTGATAATAAGGTTGAGATGCCTAGGGTAGAGGTTAAGTCTGATTTGGGAGAGCATGAGAGTGAGGAGAGTGATATTAGTGGTCCTCATGCTAGTAAAGCTTCTAGGCAACCTTCTATTCCTGTAGAATCTAGTCCTGTGCCACATTATATACCAAAAGCTCCTTTTCCTCAAAGATTGGTTCAAGTAACGAAAGGAATACAATCTAATAAAATTTTGGATGTTTTTAAAAAGGTTCATATAAATATTCCATTTCTTGAGGCTATTAAGCAAGTTCCTGCCTATGCCAAGTTCTTAAAAGATTTGTGTACTGTGAAACGTAAGATGCATGTGCAGAAGAGAGCATTCCTCACAGAGCAAGTAAGCTCAATCATTTAATACAAAACTCCACCTAAGTTTAAAGATCCAGGTTGTCCCACCATTTCATGTGTTATAGGAAGTCATAGGATAGAGCAAGCTTTAGGTTGATTTGGGAGCCGAGTGTGAATTTACTCCCTTATTCCGCGTATATATGCAATTAGGATTGGGAGAGCTTAAGTCCACTCCAATAACATTACAACTTGGCCGATAGATCCGTTAAAATCCCTCGTGGTGTTATTGAAGATGTTTTGATTCAAGTAGATAAATTTTATTTTCCAGTGGACTTTGTGGTTCTTGATACTCAACCTGTCCAAAATTCTAAAGGAAATATTCCTGTGATTCTTGGTAGACCATTTAAAGCTCTGACTAATGCCATTATAAATTGTAGGAATGGTGTCATGAAAGTTTCTTTTGGTAATATGACAGTCGAGCTTAATGTTTTTTATGTGAGCAAACAACTTGGAGAGTTAGAGAATATATATGAGGTTAATATGGTCGAGACTGCTAGCAAACAATTAAGCACTAATAATGACGCTAGTTCGATTTTGGATGATGATTTTTGGTTGTCTGATAGTGATGATGATGATGTACTAAAAGCGGTAGTGCATACTCTATCTCATGAACTCTCTCTTGATAGTACTCTTGAAGTTAACTCTTCATGTCCTAATTCCATCGTCACTCTCTCTAGTACTTCCACTCCATGTTTTGACCCTAGCTGTGTTGTTGTAGTGAATGACTTTCATGAGAAAGTTACTAAGGATTATTTTGAGTTGTTAGTGAAAAATAAACAATTACTTGAGGAAAATGAGAAGTTGTCTGACCGGATGCTATCTCTTGAGAGTGAAAACATTGTTTTGAGTTCCAAAGCTAATGAGTTTATGCATGTTGCTAATAAATTGAAAGCGGAGAATGAAACTCTTAGTGATATGAATAAATCTTTGGAACGTGAGTTTGACATGATCAAGGAAAGGCAAAAATGTATTGAAACTGATTTTGATCTTTTAAAGAAGAATTTTGACTCGAATATGGCATTTCCAAAATTGTGTAATGATGTTGAAATTTTGGATACAATCCCAAGTGTTGGGGAGTGTTCCAGTGATCACGATAGTCTTATTACTTGTTCTAAGTCAGCTCCATCTTCTTTAGAACGTGTCTCAACTACTGCCCCTTCCACT
Organism: Coptis chinensis; assembly: GCF_015680905.1. Taxonomy (NCBI): domain Eukaryota; kingdom Viridiplantae; phylum Streptophyta; class Magnoliopsida; order Ranunculales; family Ranunculaceae; genus Coptis; species Coptis chinensis. The sequence continues at coordinate 114,954,127 of NC_141458.1, read as the reverse complement.
ACTCATATTGAACGTCCTAAACCTCTTGTTGTTTGTTATTATTGTGGTGGTGAAGGGCATATTAAGTATCACTGTCAGGTTAGAAAACGAGCATTTCAGTTTTGGTATAAATCTAATACTAGTGTAAACCAGGGTAACTCTGTGAACAAAGTTCCACAATCAGGTATTTCACCTCATGACCATCCTAATAAGTTTGTCACATCTAATTCGCTTCCTAACTCTTCTTTGGAATCTGCCTATAGTCTACCTATGACTTATACTAAGAAAAGAAAAGTAAGATTTAAACAAACAGACCCTAGACACTTTCCAACTAATGTACGTACCGTTTGGGTGAGAAAAGATGACTTGAAAGTGTTGTCAGATTTGCGAAGATCTCATGGCATTTTCACTATTTGTTAAGTGCATTGTCCCATGTTAGCCTATAGTGCACTGCATTGGCATATCTTATTAGGTGATACATGGTATGTTTAAGTGTTGTTTTGCACAAGTTTGGGGGTGACAGAGTTAAACTGAACTTCACATGATCTTTTGCTTGAGATTGGAATATTTGATTATTATTAGGTCATAATCTGAGTGATATCTGATGAGTATGTTTGTACTTTAGTAGTTTAGGTTTTGTTTTTCGTTGTTTTTAGGTTTTGTTCTTCTTTTGTAAGAGTCGCTTCGTATTGTTTCCAAATATTTCATTCTAGCCCCTAGTCTCCATTTGGGTTAACCAATGAGAAACATATTATTGTGATTTTAAGGTTATGACAGGTGTTATATTTATGAAATGTCGAAAATACAGAAGAGACTCTGTTGAATTTTTTTCAATTTTGGGGCGTTCATTTTGTGTTTAGTTGGTAGACAAAATGCTAATCTAAGAATTGGGTGTGCGAAGCATTCGCCCTGCTAGAGACGTTAATCAGAAGCTTTATGGGAGGCAACCCATGTTTTTATTTTTGTCGAGTCTTTTGTGCACATGTATCATGCATTCCACTCTAGCACTTTTTCTCTCTGCTTTTTGAGACGTGTAACTCTCTATGGGATGAAACACGTGACACATTTTAGTCATTGTAGTAACTTGGTTCCTCTTTTATATTATCATTGTTATATCTTTTGTGAGGTACTAATTTCTACAGGTGACTCAAAGATATTATTTTTCATTTTTGGAAGCTCTTGGTAATCTCTTTCCTTATATACTTTTACTTGTCCATGTTGTTATCTTTTAAATTACGCATCTATGTTAACATTGAGGACAATGTCTATAAGAAGTTTGGGGGTGGGAACAAAATGTTTGTTTAGCGAAAAATAAATATGTCCAACATGGTATGATTAATGGTGATTTTCTATGATGAGAAATTTAAAAGAAATTTGATTTCTAAAGCCACTGATTTTCAAGGAATCTATGAAGTTAAGAGTCACTTTTGAAGTTATTGCTGCTGTTAGACTATTTTCTACCTCTAGAAATAGATTTTGTTGATGAAAGTCTAAGCCAAAGTGGAATATGCACTATTAGCCACCTGATACATGTTAAATTGAAGAGTAATTTAATCTCCTAGTGAACTAGAAGAGGAATATAGAGACTTAACCCGTGAGACTTGAGCCTTTGAATTTCTTGGAGAGTTTTTACGTAAATTCTGAGTCCAAGTTGACTCAATCATTCTTCTGTGCTTAAATTCGTTGTATGGTCTCATTTTTTTTTCTTATTTTGGTCGATCACGGCGACATCAACTGGGAGATAGCCATTAGGTCCTGTAGTCTATTCGAAGCAGAATATCATACTGATAAGTCAAGTAGTAAGCCAATTAGCCTTTATCTATACCACCTAGTAGGATTTTCATGTTAACCCTTTTGAGCATTATATATTAAGCCTTTTCTTCTCAAACCAACTATACTTAACCCAACTCCAGATAAGGAGTGTAAACCCATATTATTGGCCTTACCCATATTTCTGAGAATTTCTAAAAGACTAAGGAGAAAGCTAGAAGAAAGAAGATTCGGAAGGAAAATTTACCAAAATCAAATGAAGAAAATCATTCTTTTTGCTCAAAGTGATTCAATAGAAAAAAAAAAAAAAATTGAGCAGAAGTAGTGAGAAAGTCAAGTAATGTGATCTACAAAGTGAAGAAATTTTTCATGAAGGTCAAGTACAAGATGGTCTTTAGTTTATTCTCAGAAATTTTTTATTCCTTTTTACCATTTTCTTGTTAACCTATCCTAAGCCCCGTCTTAATACCCAGACTTATCACAAAAGTATGATATGAAGTGTAGAATAGGCGAGAGGATGCTAAAGTGAAGGACCAGACACTTCACATGTGATTGATGTTCTTTCCATGAGACTAATTTGTTTTTGAAATTTTATAAGTCCGTCTTTCTGGCTAAGTATGTGGGATGTTCTATTAGTTTACTCATTTCCCTGCATACAGAGGTAAAATTGAAAACTTATCTAAGAGAGAGACTTTCTTGTGAGTGTATGAATGGTAAGGATTGAGGTTGATATATTCTTTGGATAGTAAGTTAGGAATTCCGTTACTTGGATAAGAGATTGTATTAGTTTGGCTAAACACACACACACACACACTTTGGGTTTAGAAAGTAGTCCATGATTTCTATCTTTGGAAGTAGTGATGTGTCTTAGTGATAATGATGTAAACTGTGGTAATTGATGTTTATTGAACTTGTTTGTCAGTTAGAAAAAGTTTTTATCTCTGAGAAAATTATATGACCATTGGTTGTTCTCTGTTAATGTTTGTGGGTACCGTTTCTCAAAACCTTCACGAGACTAAACTCGTCCACTAGGGGTAACCTAGAGGTTTAAAAGCTTGTTACACATGTTAAGTGTAATCGTGATTCCTACGAAAGTGAGTTAGGATTTTTGTTTTTGTTATTAGTTTAGTTTTAGTTTTGCTCGAGGACTAGCAAAATAATAGTTTGGGGGTATTTGATAAAGCACATAAATGTTATATATTTATGCTCAATTTTGTATTAGTTAGTCCGTTTAATTTATTCGTTTGATTTAGTTAGTGTATTTTTGGTGGTTTTACAGGAATTGGACTTAACATGATTAAAAGTGTGGAAACTGTCGAGATTCGGGATGTCAGTGGCATGAGTTCCCCTAGTCTGGTTGGGCCTTGTTAAAGCATGTGAGTAAAGACAAGAGGAAATAAAAGAAAATGGAATTTGGGCCTAAAGTTTAGTCTGGGTCCAATAGCTTAAGACTGGACCATGTGTACCAAGCAAATTCTTAGCACTTAAATAGACCAACCCATATACACTTCCAAAGCCCATATACACTGAGGCCCGTTCCCACCCTAATGCCTAGCTACCGGACCACCGAATCAGTCCTTAAGACTCTTTCCTTCTCCATCGCGAACAGACTCCAAATCCTTCAAATCCCCCGATACAAATCGAATAAATCAAAGACCGCACCATCATAAGCCATCGATATGCCTAACTACTCCCACACTACCTGATCATACCCACAACCATTCCATGTTTCTGACGAAAAGAACAGAGAAATCTTTCCTTAGTACCGACCGAATCCCGAAATTGTTGGCGCGAGCTAAACCGAATTAGAACTTTCCCAATTCAAATAAAACACTACCGGTCGTGACCTAAAGAAAAGCTATATAAAAACAGGGAGACAGATTTAAAAAGGGGACAACACGAAAAACAAAGAGCCGAAGAGCAAGAATTGGAGCGAGAAGAAGAAGGCCAAGCCGAACCTACTGTCGACATGAGTTTTTCTTTAACTTACTTTAATTTTAGTTCTATTATTATCATGTGTAACTAAACTCTGTCTAGGACTTTGATGAAACTTTAGATTACTGTTTGTATATTGGGATTGATTTTAATAATTTCCAGTTGGTTTAATATTGATTATATTCTTCTAAGTTCGTAATTTGATAGCGAAAATTTATCTTTCATATAGTATGTCACGCATGCGATATAGTTCGATATTCGTCGTTATTGATTAAGCCCATTTTAACTGTTTGTATCAAGTTTAGATATTACTCGTTCCGTAAAAAGACGAGTAATCTTTTGAGTTTGATCTTTAATGCTGAACTTTTAGAAGATACATGTTTAGTTAAGAGCTGTCACGATCATATCTTCGAGAAAGCAAGGGTTACCTTTCCCTCGTGCTACTCGTATTAAATCTGGAATATTAAAATTACTCCTAGAAATATAAACAGAAGTCTAAGGTGGATTCAACAATCCTAGAATTCCTTCCATTTGATAAAACCCAATTATTTAGTTTATAGCTTTCGTAGTTTAAATAGTTTAGTGAGCAGTAATTCAACTTTCCATAAAAAGAATATTGTTCGAATTAGGATAAATAATCAGTTAGTACTCAGTTGTTCTAAGTAGCAGTCCCTGTGGGATCGACCCGTTTGTCGCAACTATTTTCAACGATAGCTGTGCGCTTGCGGTTTAATTAGGGTTAGATTAGTCTATTTAATTAGACCGACTAATTCTCTATCACTCTCCAATTTCGATTCAACGACAAGTGAAGTTCGATCTACTGATTCTAGTCTATTTTCTCTCTCTTTGCAACATGATTCGATGACAAGTGAAGTAAGTTTGCTGTAAACCCTAGATCTTTGCATGCTTCTATTTTTATGCTTTTGATACATGAAAGTATAATATGTTGTCGTGTTTGAATTTTGTACACATCAAACAAGGTTTTATTTTTAAGTGTTTGAATTTTTTTTATACATATAAGTAAAAGATGATTTGTCGTGCTCCAAGTTTGATTTTTTTTTCCCATTACAATTGTTTGTTTTTGTAATGTATGGTGTATCCACTGTTTGATGAGTTGGTTTAGTTATGTTTGAGTTGATTTGTCAAGTTTGAGTTTGATTTGTATAGTTTGGGTTCGTTTTGTATTATTTCATAAATGGTAGAGTTTGGTTTCAAGACTTTAAGATTTCATTATGGAGCGAGGAGAGTTTAGAATAAGTTCAAAGAAGGGTGTGAGAGTGTTCAATTATGTGGGTGGGGATGTAGTTGATTCTTCATTATTGGATGGTGATCATGCAAACTTAATGGACATGATTGCATGGATCAAAAACCATGTTTCATGTCCTCCTGATCCTATAATTGAAATATAAAGAGTGGGTTGATGATGAAAATGTAAGGAAAATAACTTCTGATGGGGATTTGTTATATATGTGGGTGCATGCAAAGCCTGATAGGAATAGTTATACTCATTTGTATTTAAAGCTGACTAAAATGATAACTATGATTAGTGATAAGGAGAGTTCCCACTGCACAATGATAGTAGGCCCCTAAGTAGTTACTATGATAGTGCTTACTATAATGAGAGTGAATGAAAAGTGTTTCTGGGGTGATGATGAAGAAGAGTTGTATAATATGGCATAATGGAAAGGGGATGAAAGTGGGGTCCCAAATGCCCAAACTTTTAACATATAAAACAAGAGTTTTAGATAGTGGGGAACAAGAACTACATGGGGGGGACCACAATAAAACAAATCTTGAGAAACTTGAGGAAATGACACAAAATATATCTTCAAAGAGACAGAGGAATGGGAAGTATATCCAGACTGAAGGTATGTACTTGTGTTTGTTATTTCTTGCATAATTTCAATTCATAACTTCATTCAATTTATATATTTGATTTTGAATGTTGTAGATGCAAATGTGAATAATGATGGTTTACCTCCTAATTTGAACAATGATGGTGTACCTGCTAGTCGTGAGTTTCTGACCATTTTTAATTTTATTTTAAAACTATTTTTAATTTTAATTTTTTTGTTGGATATAAATCATTGAGTTTGTGGTTATGTTTGTTTGCAGGTAAGTTTTATAGGAAGCTAGAAAAAGATAAATGTTGATCAGATTGATACAGATTATATATTTTCAAGTTCATCTGATAGGGAATATGAGCTAGAGGATGAGAATTCTGGCAGTGATGGTGAATGCTATATGGGTTTGGTAGATGAGAATGAAATGTGTAGTAGACAACAAGCTGAGAATGAAGTGTCTGTAACTGATGATTTACTAAGTCAGGTAGTTCACAATTAATACATTTGAGATACCAACTGATGAAAGTGTAGCTGTTGAGGAACATGGGCCTAACCTATATGTGGGTCAAAAATGAAAGGATATATATGAATGTAAAGATTACTTGAGAATGTATGCTATCAGGAACAAGTTTGTGATTTGGTTCAAGAGGAATAATAGCAATAGGATTGAAGGTGTTTGTATGAACAAAGGCAAAGAAAAATGTGGTTGGAGGGCTTATGTCAAGATAATGACAGATAACCACACCATGAATCTCAGAGGTTTAACAAATGAGCATTATTGTGAGGCTGTTGCTGAATATAAGAATCCAATGGCTAATGCTACATGGATTGCAACTCAAGTTGAGAATGATATGAGGATGCATCATTGGAGTTTTAAAAGCTAAGGACATCAAGTCAATAATAATGACTAAATTTTAGGTAAGGATAAAATACTGGCAGGCTTGGAATGCATGGAACCTAGCCATGGAGAGGATACATGGCAATTATTATTTCTCATATGCTGAAGTACCTGAGGTGTGTAGGCAACTGCTACTTTCTAACCCTTAAAGTATTACAAAATGTAGTTACCATCAAAATTATAAGAGTTTTGAATGTTGTTGTATATCTTTCAAGGCATGTACGTATAGATGGATTCATAACAGGGTGTAGACCTCTCATAGGACTTGATGGGTGTTTTCTGAAAGGGAGGTATGGGGGTAGTGATTGTCTGTCAATTATTACACTTGATGGTAATAATGGGTTGTGTTCTCTAGCATTTTATGTTTGTTATTCAGAGAACACAGAAACATTGACACATTTCTTTAATATTATGGCTCTACATATCAGCAGGCACCCTGCAAAGTTAACCATTATTTCTGATAGGCAGAAAGGGTTGATTAATACAGTTGCATTGCAACTCATTTCCCTCACTGCAACCAAAGGTTCTGCTTTAGACACATGATGAAGAACACGAAAACCAAGTTTAGAGGCCTTGAACTTGAATCATGGAATGCTGCAAAGACTTTCTCATGCACCATCAGAGTTTGTGAAACTTCTGGGTAAAGTTACTAAAATAGATGACAAGACAACGGAGTATTTGATGAGTGAGCACCCTTATCTTTAGGCAAGATCTTATTTTGATATAACTACTAAGTCAGATCATCTTTCAAACAACTTCACTGAAGCTTGGAATAGTTATATCTTAAAAGCTAAAGACAAACCAATTGTTAAGATGGTGTTAGCTATTATGATTTTGCAGATGAAGTTGTTGTATGATTGAAATGAGAAATGTGAGAGTTGGAGTGATAATGGCTTGATACCTAGGGTTAGTTAAGAATATCATCAAAAACAGGGAAGATGAAATTGGCCTTTATCATATCACTCCTTCATATAACAACACTTACCTGGTACTAGGGATTCCTTACCTAGTACTAGTGACTTACCTAGTACTAGTGGTGCTTACAAATGGTGTTTGGTGGAATGTAAGTTTAATTAATAGGACTTGTGACTGTAATGAATGGCAAGTTACAGGGATTCCTTGCATTCATGTTGTGGTATCGTGATCAAGCCAAGGAGATTTCCAATAACTCAATCAGTAAGTTTTAATTAAAGTTTCAATTCATGTTTTCAATTTAATTTATTTAATTTATATTAATTGGGTTAATTCAAGTTCTACTTCATATAGGTTCTGTAGTCCTTATTTTATTGCAAAAGCATACAAAGTTGCTTGTCGTGAATATATAACACCATACTTACATTAGGATGAATGGCAGCTAGTGAGTATCCTACAATGTTTGCTACAATGTTTATAGTTGTTTTATGGGACCCTTGATTTACAATAAGACATGTTTTATATGTTTATTTCTGGTACAACCTGTAGAAATTGATTGGGTCTACCCACCAATCAGAACCAGACAACCAGCAAGGAGCCCTCGAGTTAACAGAAGAAAAGGTGATGATGAAAATACAAAAAGGTGTTCTGGGTGTGGAGAAAATGGCCACAATATTAGGGGCTATCAAGGTGGTCCAGTTGTGGCAATGATGCCATCAATAATACTCAAATTGGAGCCCAAGTTGGGAGAGCAAAAGGAAGAGGAAGTGGAAGAGGTGGGAGACCAAAAACTAAAGTACAGAGGAATCCTTTTCTTGAAAGACCATATATTCAATCCTGAAACTGGATCTCAAGTTCCTGAAGGTGAAGGTGGGAGAGGAAGAAGAAGGGGAAGGGGAAGGAATGTTGAAATCCATAGCGAAGGTGAGCCAAGAAGAGGAAGAGGAAAAGGGAGATAGAGAGGTAGGCATAAGGGTGTTCAAACTCAAAGTCAAGGTGAGACTGAAACAGTAAGTAGTGGGGGTGTTCAAAATCAGAGTCAATATGAGACAGAAACAGAAAGTGGTGGGGGTGTTCAAACTCAGAGTCAATGTGAGACAGGAAGGGGGAGAGGAAAAGGAAGAGGAAGGGGTGGTAGAAGAGGGTGAAGGGTTTCACAATCACAGACTACACAGTCACAAACTACATACAACATAAGCAGCTCAACATGTTAGACCTACTTTAAACATACCTGGCATGCCACCCATGCCTCCTCCACCAAAGAGAATGAAGCAATAAGGAACAACATCAACTTAAACATCATGCACTTGTGGAGCTTCACAACAGACTTTGGAAACCATGACTGAAGTGTTGAAGTGTTTGATTGGGTATTTTGTATGGTTAATAGGTTGTTTTTGCTTTTTGATGGGATGTTGTTAGGTACTTTTGGGTCTTATGTTCTTCTAGTACTCGATCTGTTTTTATGTTGTTTGTGTTCTTCTACTACTATACTAGTGGAGGTTCTACTACTCTACTGCTATAGTGTTTTAAGTATTTTTTAGGATGTTATAATGCTACATTTATGCAGTTATTGTCATATGGTATTGAATGATTTTGCAGTGCATTGGTATGCATTAGTAATAGTTAGTAATATACTTGGTGTGTGTTGTTTTGTTTTTATTGTTTGTTAGGTATGTTACTAATAATTGCTGGATGAATGTGCTGACAGAGAAGTGAATGTGTTGACAGGAAAAAAAAATATTGCCATTAATTTAGAAGTGATAAGTTCTTAATAAGTTGTGTTACATCATAAATATTGCCCTTTATTTGCATCTTCACATGGCTATCAATACAAAGCTTCAATTTCCCCTCTTTCATATTCACTTCATTTTTCCCTTTCATTTTGTCAGGTGCACTTTCTACATTCATCAACTCTACTAGAACTTTATTAAACCACTTGAAGCCTCTACATACAGGGGAACCATTACACCTCGAAAAAAAAATCTTTGCTATGTTCCACTTCACTCCACCAAGGCCCAAAATTTCGATATCGGTTAATATATCGGTGTACCGAAAAATCGAGATATATCGGATATATCGGATTTATCGGTTTTTTTGGTGACCAGTCCAAACTATTTAAAATATCGGAAATATCGGATATATAGGACATATAATATCGGAAATATCGGAAATATATCGGAAATATATTGGAAATATCGGATTTATATTTAAAAATGGTCAAAAAGTCAACCGATATATATCGATTATATCGGAAATATCGATTATATTGGCGATATAAAGTTTCATATCGGAAATGCCGATATATCTCGAAAAAAAGGGGTTCAATATTCGGTGGATATATGTCGGAAATATCGATATCGGTGTACCAATTTACCGAAATATATCGGCGAAATATCAGATATCTCGGCGATATTTTGGGCCATGCACTCCACTTAACTTTCATAGTTTGTCCACAAGCCTTGACACAAGGATAGTGTAGCCAAAGATAGTCAAGCTTCCAATGGTCACACTCTCCACAATTAAAACAAACGTCATATGTGCTACTTGATGGTACCATTTGTCCCTGAAATCAAAACTTAAAAATTAAAACAATTTCACCATTTTGTCTACCCCCCCCCAGAGGGATTTCATTTTGTCTAAACCCACCATAAAAATGTATTCATTTGACTCTACCCCATCAAAATGTTTTCAACAGATGACGAACCAAAAAGAATCGAAGATAAGAATTAAAATTAGAGGTCCCAAAAATTTAGGAAGATTAAGAAAGAAGAAAAGTTAGGCGTTATCAAACCTTGCTTGAGCCACCACCACCGCCACCCATCATGACAAATAAAGTTGAGAAGAAAGGTTATTACTCTAAGAATTAAAAGCTTCGGAAAAAAAAATGAGGAGGAAGACGAGTTGTATTTATCGATGAAAGAATGGTCAATATGTATTGGGGGGGGGGACCAAATGAGTATTTAATAACGGGTCATTTTCAAGTGTAAATAGAACAAAGACAAAATTTGATTACTCTTTTTTAGGAGTAATTTTGGTATTAGGTGAAATGCCAACGGAACTGGGATGGAAGTCAGACGCAGCATGGGAGGTAAACCATGATGTTTACAAATGTGGGGGGTTTATTATAAATGGGTGACAAATGTGGGGGGTGTAGACAAATTAACCCAAAGAATTAGACTATTATGAGTTTTATGTTAACTCTTCTCATGATTTAACTAATTATACCTCCTACCAGTCGTTTCTGTTAGTCTGACACTGAATTTTTCCTACTGTTCCACAATTTCTACAATATATCTTTGTTGGGGAAAACGATACCAATCGATCCCCAATAAGATACCTTGAATATGAACACGCTAAACTCCAATGAAAAATTGAAACTTTCATTACAACCAACAACTACAAAGCTAAGCTATGGAATTAACTATCACAAATAAGCAATAACAATATAAAATTTACCACAATGAGATACAAGATATAACGTGGTTCTGCTAATGATGTCTACTTCCACAAGAGCAAATCATTTTATAAGTGTGGGAATAAATATTACAATCACTCCTCTCAAGTCTCTCCAAACTTAACTAAGTCTCTCTTCACTAATCTCTCTTTACAAATTTTATCTCTTTGCAATGATTTTCTCTCAATTTTAGTTGCTCTCAAAATTGGTTTTCTCTCTTGTATATCATGTATGACTTTTTAGGTAAACAATCCTAGCTTTATATATATAGGATTCTAAAATTTCAAAGTCAATTTGAAGTCATTTTCTTTTCACAGCTCACGAGCATTCTTGGTATGTACTGAGGGTTGTTCTTCTTGGTTTTGATAGGACCTATGGTGTAATAAGAGAATTAAGATAGAAAATGGATAGAGGCTTATTGAGGAGCCTTGACCTCCGGTTAACACAGTGTGCTAAAAGATATTAGATGATAACTTGTTTATTTATTCATGACTTGCCTTTTCTTATATAGGCCTTGATTACAATATCTAGCGTACTCAACCCACCCAATAAGGAAAAGAAGTTACAACGTTCACTTCCAGAAGACTAGGTCTCCCACTACTAAGTTTACTTCAACTAGGACTCAACAACTTCAAATACTCCTAAACTCTAGGAGTTACATAACTGCTGCTAGATGACTTATTGTAAATAATGATAATAATAAGGAAGTGATATAGATAGACACGTATCAACTCCCTTGTCCTCAAAAAACGGCCTTGTCCTCAAGGCCAAGATCGAAACCGGTTCTCAGAGTGTATCAAAATCTTCCCAAGTAGCTTCTGGCTGGAGAGATAACCCCCGCCAATGAATTAGAATCTCCTTCTTCTTCTTGCGCTTTTTAGATAATCCAAAATTGCTTGTGGCTTGGGGTAAAGAGTATTTTGCAGGGACTTTGTGCAATAGGAAGTTTAGTTTGGACGAAATGTTTTCCCCAATTTTTTTCTTCAGCAAGGAAACATGGAACACTGGATGAATTCGGGTACCTGTCGGAAGTTCCAACTTGTAAGCAACTGCTCCAATTTTTTTTAATACTTTGAAAGGACCGTAGTACTTAGGAGAAAGTTTGAGATTTTTCCGCATGGACAGTGATGTTTGATGATATGGTTGAAACTTTAGGTAAACCCAGTCTCCTTCTACAAACTCTCTATCTGTGTGGTGACGATCATAAATCTTTTTCATGCGGGATTGGGCTTCCTTCAGAGTAGTCTGCAAATCTTTAATAATCTGATCTCGATCCATCAGTTGTCTTTCCACAGAATCAACAACAGTCATTCCCGGAATGTATGACAGTAAAGTGGGTGGTGGTCGGCCATAAACAACTTGGAAAGGAGTAGTTTTAATAGCCGAGTGCCAACTAGTATTATAGCAATACTCAGCCCATGATAACCATTTAATCCACTCGCGGGGCTGAGAACTTGTGAAGCATCGCAAGTACATCTCCACCGTTCGGTTCACCACTTCGCTTTGACCATCGGTTTTGAGGGTGGTATGCTTTGAACTATAATTAAAATCAGTTCCATTCCGCTTTTAAATAACTCGACCAAAAGATACTTGTGAATGTTGGATCCCTATCACACAATAACCGTCCGTGGCATACCATGCAGCTTTGAAAATATTATCAAAGAAAACTCGTGCAACACCAATTGCCGCGGTACAGATGTGACAAAGGAAGAAAGTGTGCATATTTGGACAAATTTATCAACAACTACTAGAATAGTAGTTTTCCCATTAGAAATAGGCGACCATTAATGAAATCCATAGAGATGTCCTCCCATACCCGATTTGGAATAGGAAGTGGTCAAGCAACCTTTGGAGCAAGTTGTTCGATTTGTGGCGTTGACAAACATCACAAGCAAAAGATGAATCCCCGAATATGTCGCCTCATTCCTTTCCAATAAAAGTAGCTCAAACTCTTTGTAGAGTTTTTGATAGCCTTCATGGGTAATTGTTGTGAAACCGTCCTAGGATATCATTAAGTAAAGAAGAATTTTCGGTAGATAAATTCTCTCTTTAAAAAAAATAACTCCACTTGAAATTTCCATGGTCCTACCGTCATCATCATTGATCGTTGAATGAGGTTTTGCAATACGGAATCAGTCTTTACTTCCTCTTTGATAGCTTCTAACTAGTGAGGAACGGGACGAAAGTAATAGCTGCAAGTTCACTTTTGTTCTTCTCATCTTGTGCAAAACCATTTCTTCTAGAAAGAGCATCCGCCATCAGTATTTTCCTTTCCTTTTTTGTATTCAATAACAAAATCAAATCCCATCGGTTTGTACAACCATCGCTTTCGAAGCTCTTGTAATAATTCCTTGGGACCACAAATATTTCAAGCTTTCTTGATCGGGCCAACGATGAACTGGCCCTAATAAATATGGACGCCACTTTTGGTACCAAGCATTAAATGCTAACATCTCCTTCTCATAAGTCGACATCAACAAATTCTTTCCCCTGTAATGCATGACTGTAAAATGCTATAGGTCGGTCTTGCATTAGAACAACACCAACACCGAACCACTAGCATCACACTCGACTACAAACCGGTTGGCGGTCGAAAAAGCTAATACCGGAGCTTTTGTCATGGCTTCTTTTAAGCGTGCAAATGCTTCTTCAAAGAATCGGTGTCCATACAAAAGAGTCCTTCAACATTTTTGGTAAGTGGACCGGCGATCTTACCGGGTTTTGGACGAACTTGCGATAGTAACCAACCAACCCAAGGAAGCCTCTTAATGCCTTAGGCGGATGGTTTGGGCCAGGTTTTCATCATCGCAACTTTGTCGGAATCCACCGCGACACCGGTAGCAGTAATTATATAACCGAGGTAATGCACCTCACTTTGACCGAATTGGCACTTCTCTCTTTTAACAAACAACCTGTGGGATCTTATTATAGCCAATGCAATCTGTAAATGCTGAAAATGCTCCTCCCAAGACTTACTATATATAAGGATATCATCAAAAAATACTAGAATGAATTTTCTCAAATGATCTTGAAATACCTCATTCATCAAAGCTTGGAATGTGGACGGTGCATTGGACAACCCGAATGGCATTACTAAGAATTCGTAATGACCATGATGAGTTCGAAAGGCAGTCTTTGATGTGTCATCAGCTACCAATCGAATTTGATAATAACCGCTTCGGAGATTAAGCGTTGTAAATATCTTTGCCCCATGTAGCTCATCTAATAATTCATCAATTACCGGTATAGGAAACCGATCCTTGATTGTGAGCTTGTTCAAAGCACGATAGTCAACACACATGCGCCACGACCCATCATGTTTTTTTACCAAAATAACTGGTGAATAATAAGGACTATTGCTGGTTTTGATTACACCTGTAGAGAGCATCTCGACCACTAGCCTCTCTATTTCTGTTTTCTGATAATGCGGATATCGATAAGGCCTGACACAGACTGGTTCACTACCTGCCATCAAGGGAATTCTGTGATCTTGTTTTCGTGGAGGTGGTAAGCCCTTCGGCTCATCAAATACATCCTGAAATGCCATCAAAATATGCTGCAATTGTGGAGGGTGATAGCCAACCTTAAGCTTAGGAACTGGAGTTCCGATTGAGTATAATTGAAGCAATACTCCCTTCTTGCACTGCTTTGCTTCATGGCAAAACCGTAAGTCTCCAAGTAGTTTATTAGCTGGAGGATTTACACCTTGCAAGAGTATTTCTTTGTCTGCTACCTTAAACTTCATTTGTAATTTTGTGAAATCCCACAGAATAGGACCAAGTGTACGCAGCCACTGAGTGCCTAACACAATATCATAGCCTTCTAGTGGAAGCAAATAAAAATCCACAAATAAAGGTACTCCTTGCAAATTTAACTTAACGTTTGTGCACTTACCTTTACTGGATAATTTATCACCAGAAGCCACTACAACGTCAAATTTTCCTCCTCGTTCAGGCTGTAGGCCTACCTTGCTAGCAAGAGTTTCACTAATAAAATTATGAGTACTTCCTGAATCTACCAAAACAATAGTCGACACATACCCAATGCCACCCTTTATCCGCATTGTTTCTGGTGCCCGGGAACCCGAAATTGCATGCAAAGAAATCTCAGGCAACTCGCTCAAGACTTCATGAATAGTGTTGTCCTCATTCATAATTATATCACCGTCTTCTTCATCATAGCAACCTTCTATCACAAATAACTTCTTGCATCGATGCCCCGGAACAAATTTCTCATTACAATTATAGCACAACCCCTTAGTACGCCGCTCTTGTAATTCAGCTTGTGATAATCGCCGAACCGGAATACTAGCACCGCTGCTTGCAGTGTCTCTGCTAGATAAAAAAATTCGCTTTGATTCCCCTGTTGGTACCGGTCGCCGCTGTGATGAATCTCGTGCTTCATACAAACGGGCCAACCCAATTGCTGTAGAATATGAGTTCGGTCTTGCAGCTTGAACATCGGTTCTAATCGAAGGACGCAACCCACTAACAAAGCAACTCACTTGTCGTTCCTGCGGAAGATGCCCAACCTTTGCAAGCAATTGCTCAAACTGAGCTTGATATTCTCGTACAGATCCAACTTGCTGTAATTTAGCCAGGTCGCCGAAAAAGTCGCTAAATGGATTGGGACCATAGCGAATAAACACAACTAGTTCGAAGTCTTCCCATGTTATGACTGTCATCTCCTCCTTCAAAATTTGGTACCACAGTTGAGCAGGACCCTCAAAATGGAAAGCTGCCAGTGACACACGGTCTTCTAGAGGAATGTGATTCATATGAAAAAACTCCTTCACCCTGTATAACCAGCTGCTTGGGTCGTCTTCACCGTTGTAACGCGGAAAATCCAACTTCACAAACTTCGGCGCGTATGAATTGTTTGACCCATTGTATTGGGAACTACCATTTCTTCCATACTCACCATTCCGCCCAATGGAAACTCGAGCTGGTAACTGGGAATTTTCTCCAACTTCTTTAGTAGGCTGAACAGACATTCTATCCATACGAGCATCCAATTTATCAAACATTTCGTTCATTCGGTTCATGAGATCCGATTGGCCAGTTGAAAGCTTATCCATAGCTTGCTCTAAGTGCTCTACCCGCTGGTCCATCCCTAAGCTCTGATACCAATTTGGTATGTACTGAGGGTTGTTCTTCTTGGTTTTGATAGGACCTATGGTGTAATAAGAGAATTAAGATAGAAAATGGATAGAGGCTTATTGAGGAGCCTTGACCTCCGGTTAACACAGTGTGCTAAAAGATATTAGATGATAACTTGTTTATTTATTCATGACTTGTCTTTTCTTATATAGGCCTTGATTACAATATCTAGCGTACTCAACCCACCCAATAAGGAAAAGAAGTTACAACATTCACTTCCAGAAGACTAGGTCTCCCACTACTAAGTTTACTTCAACTAGGACTCAACAACTTCAAATACTCCTAAACTCTAGGAGTTACATAACTGCTGCTAGATGACTTATTGTAAATAATGATAATAATAAGGAAGTGATATAGATAGACACGTATCAATTCTTCCCTACACATATGGAGCTTGAGATCAATTCTTCTCACAGTTTCTACGCTGGTATTCCAATCCAAGCTGTTGTATATATCTTTTCACATTTTGTTGAATTATTTCTCTGCCTAAGAACACATTGTTTGGGTTTTTAGTCATGGTGAAGCGCGTTTGCAATAATTTTCCCATGTATTTGTTTTTTCGGCATCTATATTCTTACATGCAATTTTCCTTTCTGAGTCCTGTAAACAAGGTGCTTCTAGATGAGGTCATTGAAGATATACTCTCAAGAGTACCAATTAGATCTCTTCTACAGTTCGGGTGCGTATGCAAAGCTTGGTGTAAGTTAATTAGTGACCCTCAATCTATTGAGCTGCATCTCAAGCGATCGCATGAAAACAATGATTATAAATTACTGAAAGGAAGTCCCTACATATACTTACTAGACAGTTATCCATCTGTTATTTCAATTTCTAGTACGAATCAAATCGGGAATCTTAGCTCTTGCAATGGACTTGTATGCTTTAGTGTTGACAGTAACACCATATGCTTATGGAACCCGTCCACTAGAAGACACTGTTGGAGTTATCTGTCACATGAGGAGAAAAGGAGTTTATCCTGCATGGAGAAGCATGAGCACGCCCCACGCTCCAATCAGTCTTGCTCAAGGCGCGCCACGCGCCCATGCCTTGGTCAACCTCCAATACTTTCAGTGCGACCCACATTCGACTTGGCCTTGCCCAAGGCGCGCCCCGCGCCCTTGCCTATTTTCGGCAAATTCTATTTTTTGTGAACCGCGAGTTTGCACTATAAGGTTTGGGTTTTTGGTAAAACCAAACACATGTTGAGACACGAAAATACACAGCACACAAAGAGGAAACCCAATCTTGAAAGCAATCAAGATTGAGAGATAACCTTTACAGAGATACAAGCTTGTAAAGAGAAAGAAGTGATCTAGTAAGGTGAGAGGCTGCAAAGAGTGATTGTAATCTTCCTTCCCACTTTATAAAAGTATTAGCTCTTGTGGAAGTAGACACCATTGGCCAAACCACGGTATATCTTTGTGTTGTGGTTTGTTTTTACTGTTTTACATTATTATCTATTGTTAATAGTTGTTTAGCGAGTTGGGCATGTTAGTTTGGTTGTAGGGAATATTGAGATTGTTGTCTAGAATTGAATTGTGTTCAAATACAAATTATCTGTATAGTGGGGAACCGATTGGGATTTGTATAAACCCTAACAGACGCATGATTTTACCTCAGGTAGACATCAGATACAATCCAGCCTAAACAGTTAAGATGCATATGCATTACAATAGGCTTGGCTTACAATTTAGATGCAAAGGACTATGTCATTGTAAGAGTTGTGTTTTACACAATGCCCAAAATATCACCGATATATCTGAGATATCGTCGATATATATCAGTTTTTTGGTACACCGACATGAAAATATTCGATATATCTCAACCGAATATTGAATCCTTTTTTCCCAATATATATCGCAATTTCTGATATAACGATATATATCGACCAATATATACTATATATCTTATATAAATTGTTGACTTTGACCAATATTGTTGACTTTGACTAAATGTTGTTGACTTTGACCGATATATTGACAATATTTCCGATATAATCGATGATATTTTCGATATATTGACATACAAAACAAAATTTTGACTAGTCAACAAAAAAATAAATATCTCTGATATTTCTTATATTTCCGATATATATCAATTTTTGGATATATCGAAATATTCACTGAATTCGATATTTTGGGCCTTGCTTCTACAAGGGTCATTCCCAGGTGGAAGTCTACTCATTGATAGAAAATTCATGGACAAGGATGCAAAACACCTGTTACCGTATATGTCGAGAAAATAAAGGGGTACTCTTCTTTGGTGGTGCTCTTCATTGGTTAGGGGTTCGCTGTCACGCTGTGTTGGAGACGAATCATTAAAAATAGGCCTGATATTGTCATTGCTTTCGATGTTGTGGGTAAAAAATTTAGTGAGTTTCAGCTACCTCACTATGAGGAGTATGAGCCCATCCATATGAGCTGGTGTGGGTGCCCCTTAGAATGCTAGGACCAGTATCTCAGTGTTAAAGGAGTCCATCTGTATCCTTCGTGAGAATGATATCTGTAATGAAGTATGGGTTATGAAAGAGTATGGTGTAAGGGAGTCCTGGATCAAGCTGTATACAATCGAACATCGTACACATCCTCTCAGTGTTACAATGAGTAGAGAAATTGTGCTGCAGCGCAATGGCAGGAAACTATTTGTTTCTATGATCCTAAACACCAAAGGATAAGGGATGTCGAGACTAAGGGTAATATCCCACATATTTTTCAACAGGGAACTACATTCGTGGAGAGCCTTGTTCTACTGTGATGTGCATTCGTGGAGTGTTGGAGTTATCCCTCACATGAGGAGAGAAAACAGAGCTGGAGATAAACGGGGCGAATTCGGCATCGCGACATGTCGAAGCGCCAGCCGGATAGAGACTTTTCGCTCGAGTTCCAATGCTAGAAGCGACCGGCCGGACTCTAGTATCGTTGAGCGCTTCCTGCGGCTTAAAAGAGGCGCCGCCAGCGCCAGTCTAATTTCGTGGGCTTTTGCTACAGTACCCGCAAAATTTGGTTTTTGGAGATAAAAACCAAAAATCAAGGTTTTGGAAAATCTAACCTAACAAGTGAGGAGGATTGGAATCCATACCAAAAAACAAAGAGAGAAACCCAATCTTGAAAGCTATCAAGATTGAGATATATCCTTTACAGAGATACAACCCTGTAAAGAGATAAGAGTGATCTAGTAAGGTGAGAGACTGAAAAGGAGAGATTGTAATCTTCCTTCCCACTTTATAAAGAACTGGCTCTTGTGGAAGTAGGCATCATTGGCCGAACCACGGTAAATCTTTGTGTTGTGGTTTGCTTTTACTGCTTTACATTATTATCTGTTGTTAATAGTTGTTTAGCGAGTTGGGCATGTTTTTTTTTTTTTTTGAATCAGTTAGAGGTTAGGCAGACCTCGACCTGCACTATTTCAATATCTGTAGTATACAACTCCATTAGCATCATCAGCTAATATTTCACTTAGGAGCTTAGGGTAAGGTCCTATACTATAGATAATTGTTTGATCACTCATATTACATGACTTGGCAAGGAAGTCAGCTGCTCGATTCGTTTCTCTGAATATATGACTTGTCTCTACCTTCTGGAACTTTGACATCTGCTTTCTGATGGCCGCACACACATTTCTACAGAACCAAGGACTAGTTTCTGCTCCATTGATGATACTGACAGCCCTCAGTGAATCTGAATTTATCTCAATTCGGTCTATGCCTATCATCTCTGCTGCTCTTAGTCCTTCCAGAATGCCTAGTAGTTCCTGGAATAGAATGGACCTCTTGTTAGAGCTCCCATTATATGTCATCAGAACATTACCATCCTTGTCTCTGATCAGTCCTCCATATCCTGTGCTTTGTGGTTGCATTGTACCATCGGGGTTGAGCATTGTGGTTAAAGGCTTCTGCCATTGACATTGAGTCACAGTTTGTTGAGTCCATCCAGGTTGCAAACCCAAGCAGTCCAACATTCTTCTTGTTTCGTTTGTTTCAGTAACACTCTTGAGAACTTGTTGTAGGTAGAGTTTCATTTTTTTCATCACATCACCAGCTACCTGATTAGCTTGGTGTTTCTTTCCTCTGAATCTGCGGCTATTTCTCTCATTCCAAATGTTGTATATTGTTGCACATGTCATAGCTCTAATGATCTCTGCTCCTGTTGAGTTTGTTCTTGTCTCTCTCATAATGTAGTACCACTCTTGATTTGATTCCATCACCATCGGATTGAGGCCAAGCTTTCTTTTGATTTCAGCCCATATTACTTTAGTGTATGCGCAATCAAAGAATAGGTGGTGAGAGTTCTCCCTTTCCTGCATGCACAGGCAACATTGTGAATGGTGAAGAATATTTTTCTTTATAAGCCTATCCTGAGTGGAGAGGCTGCCACTAAACAGTTGCCATGCTATAAAGGAGTGCTTTGGGACTGTAAGTTTCCCCCAGACAAGTCGATACCACTTAACTTTTTCTCTGATTTTCTTGAGTGTCATGTATGCAGATTTTGTAGAGAATTGTCCTGTAGGAGTTTCTGTCCACACTATGAAGTCTTGTTCCAGCATGTCCTGTATCTCTGTACCCAAAATAGCATTCTTGAGCTCTCCATTTGGAAGATCATGTACTCTACTATTCCATTGCCTATCACTGATCAGTTCGGACACTTTTGCTTCATCAGGCAATTGTAGCAACCTATTAGCTTATGGATTCATTAACAATAGCTGCTTTGAACACCAAGGTTGGTGCCAAAGGCTTGTAGTCTCACCATTTACTATCACATACTTAATGAACTTGACAGCTTCTTTCCTGTGCTTGAGAATTGATCTCCACACCCAAGAACAATCTGAAGGAATTTTCATTGTCCAGAACTCTTTGCCTCTCACCTGGTACTCCCACATCCACTTGACCCACAGAGTTTCATCTTTACTTGCAATCTTATAAATCAGACCACAATATGCTGCCACATTCCACACTTTAGGATCCACTATATTCAGTCCTCCTTCACTCTTACTGTATCTTATAGTACTATGGCTTGCTTTGTGTATCTTTTTCTCCATAGAAGGACTAGCCCACAGGAACCTATTAGTAATCTTGGACACCTTGTCCATGACCCCCATAGGCAAGATGAATGTCTTTGCCCAGTAGTTATGAAATGATGTTAGTACTGAGTGTATCAGTTGTAGCCTTCCTGCAAGAGTCAAGAAAATGTTCTTCCAGTTTGAAGCATGTTAGTATAGGTTGTAGTTGATATTTAGATTTTGTCCGGAGTTGAATTGAGTTCATATACAAGTTATCTGTGTAGTGGGGAATCGATTGGTATTGGTATAACCCCCAACAAGTGGTATAAGAGCCAGGTTAGAATAGCCTAGGGTGTTATCCGAATCTTGGTCAGAAGGTGTTTGACGAAATTTCTGAGAGAAGATTTGAGGTTAAATAACTTGTAGAGATGGACCATTCCGTGAACACTCGTATGATGAGTCTGAATAGGAAGAACTACACCATCTGGAAAGCCAAGATGGAAGACTTGCTATACCGCAAGGACTTGGCACTTCCCATTGAGAATGAGGGAGTAAGACCGGAAAAACCGATGAGGCCGAAAGGGAAAAAGCTTGACGAAAAAGCCGATGGATACATTCGACAGTGGATTGACAATGGTGTCTTTCACCATGTGTCCCAAGAGACTACTGACCTTCACCAGGAAGAAACTTCGAGACCAGATGAGAGGGAAGTCGGGTGGAAACAAAGTGCTAGTCGTTAAGAAGTTTGCGCACCGCGAAGTACCAAGAAGGTTCTTCAATGTCCGAAAGCATCTTAATGAAGTACGAATATCATCAATCGATGCATTTGATGAAGATCAATTTGGGAGACGAAGTTGAGGCTTTGTTTCTATTAGGCTCTCTACCGAAAGTTGGGAGACATTAGCAGCTTCCCTACATGGAGCGACCAAGGATGGAATTGTTACCATGGAAATGGCTACCATGTCTTTGTTGAATGAGGAGACTAGAAGGAGTGGAAGAAGCAGCTCCTCTCACTCGTAGATCCTTTTCACGAGAAACGGGGAGAGGTCGAAACGAAAACCATCTCTCTCTAGAGGTGATGACGTAAATAAATCTAGGGGTGAAGCTAGAACTTCTAAGGCAGAGGGCAATGTTACTATTGTGCCACCAAAGGCCACTTCAGATATGAGTCGCGAGAATCACGAAGAGGGATGAGAAGAACAACCGTGGTACATGAAGACATGGTGCAGAGGAACGGAAACACAAGCAGAGATACGACCGCACTAGTCGGCGACCTAGTGGGAATTATGTCGATTGGGTGTGTCTTTGTCTTAGTACCTCATGTCGATACGAGTGGGTAATAGATACTGAGCATCCTATCACGCCACACCGCGACAGAGATTCTTCACTACCTATAGCTGTGGTGAATATGGTGAAGTAAGGATGGGTAACAGTGGAGTCTCAAAGATTATAGGCATTGGAGATGTTCATATAGAAACCAATGTTGGCTACACCTTGACACTCAAGGATGTACGACATGTCCCTGACATACGTTAAGCCTAATTTTCGGCCGGAAATTAGATGACGATGGCTTTGTAAACTCGCTTTGGTAACGGGTATGGAAACCGAAAGCAGGGTTCCATTGTAGCAGCCGAGGAAAGAAAACTTGCTCTCTTTACAAAACACAAAGTTTGTGTAAAGCAAAAGCGAATGCGTAAGAAGAAGCTTCATCTGAACTGTGGCACAAGAGACTGTGTCACATGGGCATAAAAGGGATGGAAGTTCTTGCTAAGCAAAAAGCCGTGCCAGACATTAAAGGTACACATTTAGATACATGTACTCACTGTTTGTTTGGTAGGAAAGCAACACGAGTGTCTTTCCAAAGATTCCCGTCTCACGTAAAGGACACCGCCCTTGAACTAGTGCACACGCACTTATGTGGTCCTATGAGAGTGAAGTCCCACCGTGGAGTTTCGTACTTCTTGACATTCATTGATGATGCGCCAAGAAAGATATGGGCCTATAGTCCGAAGACCAAGGATGAAGTACTTGGCGTGTTTGAGAAATTCCACAAAGATGGTGGAAAGAGAGATCGGAAGTTGTTGAAGTGTATTCGCCGGATAATGGGGGTGAGTACATTGGGCCATTTGAAGAGTATTGCCGAGTCATGGGATTCGTCATGAGCGCACCGTTCCCAAGACACCGCAAATGTAATGGAATATCGAGAGAATGAACCGCACCATTGTAGAGAGGATGAGATGCATGCTATCTCACTCTAAGCTACCTAGAAGCTACTAGGTAGAAGCAATGCGCATACCGCGTGCATGTGATCAACTTTGTCACATCGCAAAGCCTCCGAATAGTGATTATCCGAGAGAGTATGGTCAGCAGAGATGTTGATTATAGATACTTTAGGGTATTTGGGTGCAGGGCATTTGTGCATATTCCGAAGGATGAGAGATCCAAGCTTGATGACAAAGCCAAGCATTGCATTTTTCTCGGGTTATGGAGATGAAAAGTTTGGTTACAAACTCTATGATCCGATTAACAAGAAGGTAATCCGGTCGAGATGTTGTGTTCTTAGAAGACCAAACCATAGCAGACTTTGAGGAGGAGGGTGAGAAGCTACGTGCTTTCACCAATGATCTTGTTAATTCAACCCGAAGTTCCTACCGTGGAACGTCGTCGCGTAAGGCATTGAGAATGCAGAGAACCATGAGTTTGAAGCTCATGATGAGAATCCTATTGCTCATGATGGGATAGAACCTATTGGTATAGAAGATGCAGATGAGATGCATGAACCACCACCGAGAGCAAAGCGAAGTGCATCCTCCCGAGGCACCGGCAGATGGGGCAAGGAGGTCCGACAGAGGGAGACTAGCTTCAACTGTGTATCCACCACACACGCGTCACGCGCTACTATCGGATGGTGGAGAACCTATGTACTATCAAGAGGCACTTGAAGGTACGCATAAAAGAAAAGTGGTTGAAGGCCATGCATGACGAGATGGATTCTTTGCATAAGAATCACACTTATGAAGTTAGTTGAGAAACCCACAGGGAGAAAAGTTCTCAAGAATAAGTGGATATACAAAGTCAAGCATGAGGAGAACAATCCTCACCCAAGGCACAAAGCTCGCCTTGTTGTGAAAGGATTCGGTCAAAGGAAAGGGATTGACTTTGATGAGATTTTCTCTCCTGTAGTGAAGATGACTTCTATCCGGGTGGTATTGGGTATGGCCGCAAGTATGAACCTAGAGGTTGAGCAGCTAGATGTTAAGACAGCTTTTCTTCATGGAGACCTTGAAGAAGATGTCTACATGGACCAGCCAGAGGGGTTTGAGGTCAAAGGCAAGGAGCACCTAGTATGCAAGCTGATAAAGAGCTTGTATGGGTTGAAGCAAGCACCGAGACAGTGATACATAAAGTTTGACTCCATTATGGCGAAGCAAGGATACAAGAAGTCTGCTTCCGATCATTGTGCGTTTGTTCAGAGATTTCCAGATGGGGATTTCATAGTGCTATTGCTGTATGTGGATGATATGTTGATAGTTGGCCCAAACATCAACAAGATATCCAAACTGAAGAAAGACTTGAGTAAGTCCTTTGAGATGAAGGATTTGGGTCAAGCAAAGCAGATATACTGGGATGGGATCACCGTGACGAAAAAGAGTGGGAAGTTGTGGCTTTCTCAAGAAAGCTACATTGAAGGTGTTGAAGAGATTCAACATGGATCAAGCGAAGCTAGTCGGTTAATCGCTGGTGGCCAGATTCCATGACCAAAGAGGTGTGTCCAAAGGGTGAGCATATATGAGCAGAGTCAGATGGGAAAGATTCCTTATGCATCCGCAGTGGGCAGTTTGATGTATGTCATGGTGTGTACTAGACCGGATATTGCTTTCGCCGTTGGGGTTGTAAGCGATTTCACAAAATCCGGTAAAAACATTGGGAAGGTGTTAAGTGGATATTGAGATATCTCCAAGGCACTTCAAAATCATGTTTGTGTTTTGGTGGAAGTAAGCCCTTACTTGAAGGCTACACTAATGCAGACATGGCAGGTGATGTTGACTTGATGAAGTCCACCTCCTAAGTTATCCGGTTATTTTGCGGGGGAGCGGTTTCTTGGCAATCTAAGTTGCAAAAGTGTGTTGCCCTCTCCACTACGTAAGCCGCGATATATTGCAGCCACCGAAAGTGTTGCAAAGAGATGCTATGGATGAAGAGGTTCTTCGACGAACTAGGGCTAAAGCGTAAAACAGTTTGTAATTCTATGTGATGATCGAGGCGCCATCCACTTGAACAAGAATCCGAGTTTTCATTCTAGATCCAAGCACATACACGTGCGTTATCATTGGATTAGAGAAGTACTCGAAGACAAGCATTTGTGTATCGAGAAGAACGGGTCGGATATGATGACCAAAGTCTTACCGAAAGGTAAGTTTGATATTTGTTGTGCTACCACCGGAATGGTAGCATACTCCTCATGTTGATTTGAAAATTGCATGGAGGTATTCCCCTCACTGTTCGGGAAGGGGAGATTGTTGGAGTTATCCCTCACATGAGGAGAGAAAACAGAGCTGGAGAGAAATGGGGCGAATTCGGCATCGCACATGTCAGAGCACGCCGCCGATAGGCGACTCTCGGCGCCGAGTTCCAAGATATGCTAAAGCGACCAGCTCGGACTCCAAGATTGAAGAAGCCAGCTCAAGAGAAGCGCCGCGCGCCGTGTCTAATTCGTGGGCTTTTGCTACAAGATTCGCCAAAATTTGGTTTTTGGAGATAAAAACCAAAAATCAAGGTTTTGGAAAATCTAACCTAACAAGTGAGGAGGATTGGAATCCATACCAAAAAATAAAGAGAGAAACCCAACCTTGAAAGCTATCAAGATTGAGAGATATCCTTTACAGAGATACAACCCTGTAAAGAGATAAGAGTGATCTAGTAAGGTGAGAGACTGAAAAGGAGAGATTGTAATCTTCCTTCCCACTTTATAAAGAACTGGCTCTTGTGGAAGTAGGCATCATTGGCCGAACCACGGTAAATCTTTGTGTTGTGGTTTGCTTTTACTGTTTTACATTATTATCTGTTATTAATAGTTGTTTAGTGAGTTGGGCATGTTAGTATAGGTTGTAGTTGATATTTAGATTTTGTCCGGAGTTGAATTGAGTTCATATACAAGTTATCTGTGTAGTGGGGAATCAATTGGTATTAGTATAACCCCCAACATGAAGAGCATTGTTCCACTCTTGCATGGTACTTCTTTATCTTGATTTTTTCTTATTTGTAATGTTCTCTTGGTTACATGGCTTGTAGAGTTCACGCTTTATATCAAGCTTTTGTCCAAAATTTAAAATTGGTTGTCGTTAAGTCTCAAGGACGAAGAATTCAATACTAGCTCAATCATGGAATTATTTAACGCAACAATACATGCATACAGTTTTTTTTTTCCTCTGTATTCTCTTATTATAACTGGCTGTGACTGATTGAATTTTATATTTTGCCACTTCACAATTAATTTGTACTTTTACTTCTGTTTTTCTTTTTTGCGGTAAGAAATGTAATAATCTATATTGATCTGGATGTAGGAAAGAAGAAACTTCCAGTGACAGTGGCACAAGTAACCAGGGGCGGCTTTGAGGGTAGCCGAGATTAGGAGTGTAAAAAAAAACAGTTGACCACTTGACCCATCACCTGGTAGGGCATCCAGTCTTCACCCGCAATCCAAATCCGCACCAACCCAAAAATAGACCCATTTCGCTCCGCCACCGTTTCTATGCGGTCGGGCTATGGGTATAGGTTTTATGCTCAAATCCGACCCATTGAGCCGCCCAACCCACACCGTGGCATAAGCCGTTGACCCGCACTGTTTCAAGACTCTAACTTCAATATTTTTGTATTTTGTTTATATTTTCTTTTAACTTTTATAGAAATTTGAAAGATATGAACACAAACTTATGAGTTCAGCATTAATTTCAAATGTTCAAGTTTGAACATGGGCAAATATCAATAGTTCAAATTCAACTTTTGAATTTTGGAGAAGATGAATCATTCATCTTTGTATTAATTTTAAATTCTTTTAGTTTATATTTTATTATTTTGTACCATAGACCCTCCCATCTTCATTTTATCTTGCTATGGAAGATAATCAATTTACAAATGGTAAATCACGATAAAGAAGTTTCAAATTTTCAAATATATATGGTTTTGGGTTCAAGTTATAGTTTTTCATTTTTGTTTATTTTTCATTGATTGATTCTATTAATTTTCTCTATGTTGTGAATTGAAAAGATATTACTTGCAGAATTAGAAAGCTTTATTTTATTTTTATTTTTATTTTATTTTTGGTAAAATTGGGTTTAAATGACAATTTCCACCCGACCCGGATGACCCACCCGAAACCCGCTCCGTAAGCTGACCCAACAGGCTGGGTGGTGGTACTAAGACATGGCACTTCAATCTAGGAGTGTAAAAAAAAACCATTGACCCATCATCCGGTAGGGTACCCGGTCTTCACCCACCACCCAAACATGCACCGACCCGAAAATAGACCCACCCCGCCCAGGCACAGTTTTTATACGGTCGGGCTATGGGTGTAGGTTTTATACTCAAATCCGACCCGTCAAGCCGCCCGACCCACACCGTGTCAAAAGTCGTTGACCCAACCCCGTTGACCCGCACAATTTCAAGACTCTAACTCTAATATTTTTGTATTTTGTTTATATTTTATTTTAACTTTTATAGGAATTTGGGAAATATGAACACAAACTTATGAGTTCAACATCAATTTCAAATATTCAAGTTTGAACATTGGACAAATATCAAAAGTTCAAATTCAACTTTCGAATTTTGGAGAAGATGAATCATTCATCCTTGTATTAATTTTGAATTCTTTTAGATTATATTTTATTTTTTTGTACCATAGATCCTCACTCCCATTTTCATTTTATCATGCTATGAAAAACAATCAATTTACAAATGGTAAATCACGAGAAAAAAAATTTCAAATTTACAGATATAGTTTTGGGTTCAAGTTCAAGTTTTTTTATTTTTGTTTATTTTTTATTGATTTATTCTATTTTTTTTCTCTATGTTGTGAATTAGAAATATATTACTTGCAGAATTAGGAAGTTTTTTTAGGGTGAAATTGGGTTAAAATGATAATTTTCACCCGACTCGGATGACTAGCCCAAGACCCACCCCGTAAGCTGACCCAACAGGCCGGGTGATGGTACTAAGACATGACACTTCAACCCTCCCCGCCCTGCCCCGTCGGGGACCACTGGATTTGTATCCCCTAGACCCGTCCTGCCCCGACCCATCACTATTTGACCCGCAGTTAACCCGCCCTGCCCCGTATTACACCCCTACTTCAACCCGCCCCGTCGGAGACCACTGGATTTGTATCCCCTAGACCCACCCGAGCTGACCCATCACTATTTGACCCGCAGTTGATCCGACCCGCCCCGTATTACACCCCTAGCCGAGATGGGTTGCAGCTGGGGGCCAAATTGTTTGCCCAAAACTAGGCCCCCAATTTAGTGATGATTATTACTACAGTTTTAACATTTTCTCATTTTTGGCTAAAATTCAAAAAGAAAAGCACTAGCTTGTTCACAAAACAGAAAGAGAACAGCAGAAAGCCACTTTTTTCTTCTCCAAATTATCAATTCACCTCTTGTTTTTGCCAATCTTTGTCAATCTCCTCCTTTTATCGCCAAATCAACTCTCTATAAATAGTTTTTTTTTCGTTAAAATCTCTATGATAGGGGGGACACCGGACACACACTAAGAGCTAGGCTATATCCCCAAGAACTCAAGGCCACCCCTGCAAGTAACCTATATTCATGACTCTGCCAGATTAAGCACCATGAAGAAGTCCCATCTGTTATGATAAACGATGAGCCTATGAACCAATTATCCAGCTTCACCAGTCACGCACAAGAACTACCTTTCTTCTCTTTCATCCTCCTCGTTTTTATCTTCAGGAACTCTACTAATTAGGACCCAATGGACTCAACATTAGCGTGCCTTTTCTCCTTAGTTTATCTTTTATGTGATGACTGATGAGTTCCTTTTCCTAAACATTTTTTTTTTCACCTAAGTACGAAAGTACCTTGTACTTTTTGGACCGACACTCATTATAACTAATCTTCTGTGGATCTTCATCTGTAGAGGCAAAATGGTTTATTCTGAATGCAGGAATTTATTCATTGTTTGTTTGATGTGCTTCTAGAATGTGTACCTAAATTCATAGATAGAACATCAGTTGGAAAGTAATCAAATACTTCAAAATCCCATATGCCCAAAGTCCCTGGTAGAATTTTTTTTTTTTTTTTTTTTTTTTTTTTTGGTAAGAGGAATAGTATAACCACCCTATTAAAATTTACAAAGAGTTACAAAAGTTGTGTGAACAGGTCATACATGCATGCCTGTTCCTATGTAGAACAAAGTAACAAACTAGCGGTACAGATGGATATCTTTTGAAAGTTTCGAATACTCTGAAGTGAGATGCCTGCTCATAAAGTAATCAAATACTTAATGAATCGGCCTGTATATCGAGTTTTTATAATAGAAGGATCATGATTTATTTGGAATTTATGTGGCGAGTTATTTATTTATGTAAGCACTAATGGCATCCCAGTAGTCTACAAAGAATATACAAGATTTTGTAGTTATTACAGTTTCTAATTAGTTGAAGCATGTGTGGTGAAGGAGGGAGTTTTGATCAAAATATAGCTTAAATGTCCTCTCAGCGGAGAAAGTAAGGAGAAAAGACTGCTAGAAGATACAGAGAATTGTGACCCAAGCTATTAAGGACGGTTTTTTATAGGGTCAGAGAAAAATAGCCAAGTAGATAGCCTTGTTTCACTGCTATGCAAGCTATTTCACATTTTTCCCTTCTTCTTAGATATAAATTAAATATTGGTTCAGTCCATGAAGGTTTACAACACTTCATACTAAAGCCAAAAAGTATCTGAGATAAAGCCTTGGGTTACTGACACAACAGTTTTAAGTCTATTTTATGACTTCCTCTCCGTTGGTTTGGATGTCTAAGAATCCTGGATATTGCGCAAACTGTAGGCAGATGGTCTTGCAAACTCAGTTGTATGTTGATTCTTGTGGTGGTGGTGTTGTGGTTTAATTATTTGATTAATACTTCTGCTTGTTTATTAAAATGTCGTTCTAATGATCGCCAAGTGAATCCCATATGCCCTAGCAATCTCATTACAGGCATCCCTGATTGTCAGGATGTGGTATTATATCTCAACAATCATCTTGGAAAAGGCTTGTCGAGTAAAATGTATATCATTCTCAAAAGAACATGAGATTGGAAAAAGCTAGCACACATCGCACAATTGATTTGTGCGTCTGAATGAATCTCTTGTTTAGTTAAGATCGTTAACAAAGTTGAATTGCTTTTGATCAAGGACAAGAACTGAGTTATCACGGTCTCAAGACATCTAGAACATCGACAACAGTTGGAAAATAAACCAGATGTGAAAAAACTATGTGTAAAGTCTGTGTACAACAAACTGGCGGTGCAAATGGATAATCCGATATTTGATTTCAATTCTAATTCTCTATCTGGATACCAAAAGACTATTATGGATTCTCTGAAGCGTGCTACCTGCTCATAAATATGTTCACAGTAGTCCACAAACGAAATATGAGTGATTGTGAATTTGTGATTGCAGTTCCTGAGGTGACATATGGGTGATGAAGGAGGAAGTGTGGATCATGGTATTTATCATTGACGAGCATAAATGTCCTCTCTGCATAGAAAACGGGAGACTTGTGTCTGTAAGTTCCTGAAGACCAAACTTTCACCACTATAGAGTAGAATACTTAGATTTTTTTTTTCCTCCTGAAGATTTATGAATTATCACCACTCGTATTCAATTCTTCAGCCACAATATTATTTGGAGTTTAAATCTCAGAAATCAGCTTCTTTTTGGTGTCATGATAGTACCGTTAAGCAGTCAGAGACTATGGGTTACTAGTCATCCTCCGTTTTTTTTTTGCACGCAAGTAAGGAATTGTATTACGAATAAAAGAATGTGTTACAGAGAGAGAATAAAATTACATTGCATCTGACTTAGCAGAATCTAAAATAGGATCGAAAGGGGGACTCCACTCTCAGAACAAAACCTGGTCGAATGTCACTCCAAACAGCTTGTCCATTATCAAGAGTTGAGGCATCCTCTTGAAGCTGCAAAGATTAAAAAAACTTTTAGGGACTATCAGGCCATATTTCCTTCCCTCCTTAGGTCTTCATCATTTCAGCCACTCAGGTCACTCCTACACTAGTCTTCCAAAATGATATAGTTTATTTTAGTATCTTGTAGTGGTCTAATTTGATTTAACGTATCTGCTAGTTTATGATTGTGCCATTTGTAGATGATTACCAACTGAACTGATCAGTTTTCCTACCCCTGCTAAGCAACATTGTAAGCGATATCTGCAATACCTAATTGTTCCGGATATGGTATGAAAATATGAATCTTTTGTTTAGTTAAAATCCTGGACAAGAGTGTCTTGGTGCAGATTGGTTTGTGCGTTGGACTGAATTGCTTTTAATTGCAAACAAATCTCCATGGTCTTACGGTATGCTTGTTGCATTTTCCTCTGTGTAAATAATGAACCTCATTTTAGCGGCACAAGACTGATACCACTCCCGCTGAAAAGCTGGTTGAACTTACTTTCGTTCCACCATACTGAATTTCTCTTTTCGTCATAGACATTAGAAACAGGGAAGCCTCAGAAATGTAAACACCAATATGGTGAGCATTTATGAGGTGTGCCAGTATCTGCTCAAAGTCGAGATTTACATATTGCCCATATACTATGAACAGTCGAACCCCAACTGTCTAAATCGAAGCAAAATTGTTCCAGTTCGTTATTAAGAGTAGCTAGGGACCAAAGTAGCTTAACTAAGGAGCAAGGTGGGCTGAATATTAGGGATATACACAAGTGGAGCAAGGCTGCATATTGTGGTTTAGTATTTAAAGTGGCCACTAAGGATGATAGTTTATGGGTCAGATGGGTGTATTCCCAACATATAAAAAATAAACACTTCTGGTCTATGGATATCCCTCAAGATTGTTCATGGGTTTAGAGAAATGTTTTAAAGACAAGAGTACTTGCAGGAAGGTTCATCAGACAAAGACTGGCAAATGGGAAGAAAACTAAGGTCTGGCACGATTTATGGTGTAGTGACATCCCTCTATATCATAATCAGCAAGCTAAGTTTGATTGGGCTACTATCATTGGGCTGGAAGCTACAGTAGATGTTATTATTACTGATGGCGAGTGGAACCACCTTGTGCATTTACTGCATGATGAAGATTTGAAACATCGGATTCTTAACACTGAGATCCATGGCAATCTAGAAGAGGACACCATCATCTGAACACCATCACAGCTTGGAAATTTTACCACAAGTTCGGCATACCAAGCTCTGAGAAGAGAGGCACCACATGTCAGATGGGCTAGTCTTGTATGGGGAAAACTGGTACATCCTCGGCACTCGTTTTGTACATGGCAGCTATTCTCTAATAGCTTACAAACACAAGATAGGCTGATACAGAAAAAGGTCCTGGAGCACTCTCAATATTGTTTCTGCAACAACAACAATGAAAATTCGAAGCATTTGTTTTTTGAATGCCCTTTTTCTAAAGAGGTATTGGAGGGTATAAAAAATTTCTTGGGTATAAACACGATACTAGGAATGCTAATCGTGAATGGTCAAGTATCTTCGAATTTGTTTGGCTAACAAGACAAAAGTTGAGATTATAAGGGCTTTTATATGTGCTTCAGTTAGTTTCATATGGCATGAAAGAAACAACGAAGATTTCAAAACACTTCGACAATAAGCTCAAGTTCTAGTTCAAAGGATCATTGCTTTGATACAAGGTTTTACATTCAAGCCAATATGGAACAGTGCGGACTCAATCGAGAACAAAGTTTTGCTTGATAGATTGAGGTTACATACTAACTTCAAGGATATGTCCCCAATTCAGTGCATCTGGCAAAAGCCAATAGATGGGAAAATGAAACTCAATACGGATGGATCTGTAGGAAAGGGTCAAGCTGGTATTGGTGGTGCTATACGGAATGAGTTTGGTGAAGTTGTTATGGCTTTTGTTGAGTTTAACTTGAATACTTCAGTTATATACCAAGAGTTACTGGCCATTAAAGAAGGACTGAATGCTTGCATCTTGTTGCAGTACTCAAGAGTAGATGTGGAGTCAGATTCAATGAGAACAATACAAGCTATAAAAGGTTCGGAACAACCACCTTGGTATTGCTTGAATATTCTTATAGCAATCTTGAGTCTTATTCCATTGTTTGAGGTGATAGAGTTTAAGCACATATACAGAGAATCAAATATGGTTGCAAACCACTTGGCTTCTCTGTATAGTACTGGTATGGATACAGGTCCTTGTGTAATGTTGTTTTCTCCCCCTCTTACCGAAATTCTTTTTAAACTTGTAAGGGAAGATAGGGAAAGGAAAGTGTACTATAGATCTTTATATTAATGAAAGCAGGGGAGGCTATAATCCCAACTACTTAATTTTCAAAAAAAAAAAAAAAAAAAAAAAAAAAAAAAAGTTGAAGATATGGCATTACATATTTGTCTTTGGAAAACCAACATCAATCTTCCTCTACATACATTAGCCAGTATGATCTGACAGAGGTTGAACTTGAGTTGAGATTCTTCTAGTCTGAATTGATCTATAAACAATATCTCCACTATTTTCTACAACAGCTATTGGTTCAGCAACTCATATAAGTGAAGTTGAACACGCCCATGTTAATTCAACTTTGTCGCCTTTAAAAAACAATTTGACTGAATATACAAATCGCTCAAGGTTTTGGTCTACTCAGTCACTCAGAAGTCAGAACTGAATCCAATGGCGCAATGTGAAAGTCATTAGTATCATCTATTACTTATGTACACAAGGTTGAAGTATAGTTGGAACAACCATTCTGTGCTCATCTTAATAACAATTTAACACAAAACGTGATTTTCATTATGTACAACTACCAAAGCTTCAACTTGAGTACTTCGACACTCCTCAAATTTCATGAACCAACATTGTTTTAGAAAATGTAACCGAAAACATAATTTTTTCGCCACATAAATGTAAACCACGGATTGATATGCAACTCGACATCCAAATACACATTGATTGATTTGATTCAGTCACAGGTTCAGTTCAAATTTCCCATTTCATGAACAATTTCAAAGGAGGAATATATGCTTTTGCGAAAATCCCACCAGGCGTCCAGACCAAAAATTTATTTTAACATAAAAATAAATGTAACAACTGATCAACACTAACTTCCAAACTTCTGAAGTCCCAAACCTTAATTTCCCAGCTAAAGATTTGGAATCTAGGCCACATGCAAAGCAAAGAAAAAGCATCAACAAAAGACCAAGATATGCGCCACTCTTTAACTTTAACCCAAAATTCCAATCTCTAACACAAGAACCAAACTTGCACTTTAATGAACACATTAAAATAATACAAAATCAATGTATACGAAATCTTTGTTTGTATCACTAATTAAACATTAACTTACTGGTGATACTACACTGTTACTATACCTGCATAAAACCTTACACTTCACCACATTACTGTGAACATAAAATCCAGGTGCAACCATGATCCGAACCATGGCTGGAACCAATTTCTGAGCCTTGTCTCCACCCATATCTTCCATATACAGCCCATCAAATTTCACCCCTTTATCAACTCTAAAAATTGGCAAACTAGGGTGGACAGAACAAGCCAATAAGTGCACCAACCAAACACTTTTCGCCGCACCAAAAAACGCTTGTAACAGCGGTTCAGGCCACGCCCGATTCCACCCCAACATGGCGACAATCTCGCTCATTTTTCGATCACAAAAACGACTAAATTCTTCACTAAAATGCCGTGTCCCTTTATTCAAAACTTCCTCCCAAGTTAACCCTTTCAAAACATTGTAGGAAGCATAATTCCCCTCACATTTTTCAACCGGGTTCAGTATCAGATCCGACCCGTTTTTCTGAAACCCAACAGCTTCAAAATCTTCATAAAAAGCCCGATTCAAAAGGGCTTCTAAATAAAACAAAACACTTCTCGGATTTTTAGTAAAAGAAATTTTCACTTCATAAGGTAGAAGTAGCGTAGAAATTCTCTCATAAACTTTCCCACCCATTTGTCTGAGTTGACTCGTTAAAGATCGACTTAAATACCGAACCGTGGATCGGGCATCAGAAACTGAGTTACAAAACGATTCAATAAGTCCATCTCGATAACCAAATGAAGGGCTGAGATCTTTCGAAACATTTCGATAAGGCGAAACACTACTATTATTGCTACAAACATCAAGATTAGATTTCAGCCCGTGACAATAGACCTCTAATTTATTGAGTTTCTTTTCTAACTCAGACATTGTACTCTTTAATCTAGAAGCTTCTACAACAGCTTCATCTCTTTTTCTTGTGGCTAGAATAAGTTTATGTGATAATTCCGCAACAGCAATTTTCCATTGCTCATCTCGAGAACCATCTGATGGTCTGGGACTTTTTCTTGTTAATGAAGATAAAATGGACTTGAAAATACCATTATTTGGACTAGCATTTGATGAAGATGTTGAACTTTTGTTACCATTGTTGACGTCTAGTGGGAGAACTGAATTCTTCTCCCGTGAGTTGGGTCTGCATCTGTTGCAAGAAACAGTTCGTTCGTCGTCTTCGTTGGATTCCACTCTTTTTCGCGTTGTGGGCGTTGGTTTTGCGCTAGTAGCAGTAGCAGTGGTGGTAGATTGGTGGAGTGGTGTTGGGTTATGCTTGTAGGTAGACTCATCTTCAGTGCGCCTTCTCGCGTATTGGCCTTGTTCGTGTTCGTGTTCTTGTTCATTTTCTTTTATCTGCATAGCATGTAACATATAGTTAGGACTTAAAAGTATAAAAAAATGTGCAAGCAAGATTATGAAAATTTAAGAAAGAGGTATGTACTTACTGGGGAGAAGAGAGGGGGAGGAGGGGGAGAAGGGGAAGTTTTGGAAGAGAGAGAATTGGATGAAGTTGAAGAAGGAGGAGCCATGACCATGACTACTAACTACTACTACTATTACTACTGCTATGTACTTATGTTGAGGAGCTCTCCTCAACAGGAACAATAGAAGGAAAGGAAACACTTATGAGTGGTGATGGATTTGTGGGTTGGGTTTTTTTCAGTTTTTATGGGCTGTATTTCGTCGTCTTGTAATTATGGCTACACGACTTCACAGGTGATCCTTTTATCCACACCATTTCAGTATTTCTCTTTTTTTTGTTTTTTTAATTCGTATCAAATATTCAAATATACGAAGTATTGCGAAATGTCACGTTGAGCATGGATAATTTCGGAATATCATCGGCGCTAATTTTCCCTTGGTGAAACTTGCGGTGATTTAAGTGGTCAAAATCTTGAGTTCAAGTGGCAAGCACAAAAGGATGTTTTGTGCTTTTTGTGGCGGGAGTGCTTGCAGATACTGGTCTTAATCAAGGTATTAAAGAATGCGCATTGTTGTTAGAGGTCTTAATTTGTCATGATTGATTTTAACCGTGGAAACGGTAAACCGCATTAAAAAATTATATTTGCATTAGAAAATAGGCTAAAATGGTGTACATTTTGAAGTTTAAAATTTGAATTGCAGAGTTTCATGGACAAACACAGAGTGTTTCCATTTAGAACCAAGATGATACGACCACTTGCTTGTCCTAATTCTGGGGCACTGGCCATCTGTGGCCATACCAGCAAATCAGTAACCACTAATGGACTAATTCTTTCATTATTATTACATTTCACTTTGAAGTTTCCTTCTTTGAAAATATAAATTTGTTAAGTTGCCATTCACGAAAAAATGAAAGCAGTATACTTCTTGCACAATAACAAACTCCGCATGCCATGTTAATCAAGAGTTTAGTGCATGATTAAGGTTGTGTATTAACTGTTTCCAAACTGATTTCGATGCATAGTCACAAAAATTTCCAACTTTTAAAAAAAACGTAAAAAAATCTCCTAATTTAATTGGTAACCAATTTTTTAAACGAATAAATAGTAAAAACAGTAAAAATTTATAAATTCTTCTAGATATTTACCGATTTTTAACAAATTTTTCTAATTTTTATAATTATGAAGAGTTTTCTATATTCTAAATTGCAAATATTTATAGCACATTGTAACTAATAACGATACTTTATATGTATATTTGTAAATTTTGAATTTGATATATATTCAAAGTAATCCTAACATAATGCATGTCTCACACACTACCATAATATTTTATGTCTTAATTATTTATGATTTTTCTAATTTTTTCTGATTCTTTTTTGAATTTGCACAAATTTTACGTTTTCATTTTTGCTGAATTCTGAATTCCTGACGAAGTCGTTGAAGGAAATAATGATTGGATAACTAATACTTGATATATTCTGAGCCCTGACTTTTGAAACTACTTCTTCACGTCTCTCTAATATACCAGAAATTTGCACGTCCCGAGGTCTTTTGTCACATTAATTAGATTAACACTTGAAGTCACACTTAGTTATCTACAAAACGCATATCAGATTATCAGTTGGAAGCTAACTTTCTATACCTAATGGAATTTAAGATTCGAAAGCGAGAGTGAGACTCAAGTGTAGATGAGGAAAATGACATCTAGTTTCGCGTTTGACTGCTTGGGTTAACGGGTTGATACTTGATACCAAACACCCCTAGCTTTTATGCCTTTTCCCCTCTTTTTGGTACTTCAACAAGAAGGCTGCTTGCTTTAACGTGGCACTAACCGTATAACTAGATAAATTCAATATACATGATGACCCTTTATTCGTTTTTCCGGTAATAACGACAGAATTATATACTAATCATAAATCATTCAAAATAATCAAGTAATCAACACTGACAAAATTATACTAAGCATTCAGAGTAATTGATGTAACTATGGAAGTGCTAAATTTAGTGGGTTCAAGTGTCCAACAATGGATATGCGTTAGTATGTTGTAGCCGCATAGGGCAAGGAAAAATGAAATTGCACTCAAATTAAACATAAGTTTAAGATGGTACTTGATAGTTCAAATTCTATATTTGCCAATGTTAAAAATTGTCAAACAAATTGAATTTTTATAGAAGTGATTTTTATAGTTAGTAGGTCAAATCCACAAAACATTAGGTTTTAAATCATTTTGTAAGTGAAGTTGTTGATTGTTTTAAATTTGGTATTTATTTTAAAGTCTTTTTAGGAGTCGAATGGTGTATATATATATATATATATATAAGTGCTCAATTATGATGGAGAGAGGGCCATAAATGTTTAGATCTTCTTGATTTTCTACTTCATATAATTGTTATATATTGTTCAAAGTTTGAGATCGACCAAGTGCTCACAAGAGATACATAAATATTGTGATATGTTTATATAGAGATATATAAGACTACAAATATCGATGATATTTATGATATTTGGATATATATGGGGATATTTTATATAGATAACAATTTTATTTAATATTTATCATTATATTTCAAATAAATATAAATGATATATCGTTATATATTAATAAATATCTATAATATTTGACGATATTTTAGATATATCTACGATATTTGTATATGAAACAATGTAAAAATATTTCCAAAGAGAGATATATCCACAATACATATCAAGAAATTGAATATCGATAAATCTTCATATCTCGATATTTTATACTATGCTACTTACTACCAAAACTTATTTTAATGCATTCATAGATTAAGATATTAAAGTTGTAATTGTACGTTCTTTATCTTTTATGAGGGTATAATTAATTAAAAGCATCAAACTACAACTCTTAATCATAATTATTATTTTCTTTTCTTTTTTTCATTTATTTTGGGCGGCGGAATTGACACCCCATAAAATGGGACTAGCACCCATTTTGGATAATATATGTCATATATCATCTGATATATCATTCATTTTTTTCTCCATAAAATCAGAAAAGTAAATGATATATGTCGAGGGGTGCTAGTCCCATTTTATGGGGTGCCAAAACCGTAGCCCTTTATTTTTCGTTTCTTTCAGTTCCACTCAACCATATTCATAATGGTCAATCAATAAGGAGAATATAACCTTGCCAGTAAGCTGATACACGGTAGAAGTATTTTACTCATAAAACACAACGTATAAATAATTAGAGTCGTTCTATCACAACACACGGGACCGTACACTCTAACACAATAGGATCAGACCACGAGGATTAGGAGACCTAATGCAACAAGAACCGGTAAAAAGAGATAAAAAAGACTCCCAAAAAAAAAAAAAAAATATATATATATATATATATATATATATATATATATATATATATATATATATATATATATATATATATATATATATATATATATATATATCTCGTTATTTCCTTCCC
This sequence comes from Coptis chinensis, assembly GCF_015680905.1. Taxonomy (NCBI): domain Eukaryota; kingdom Viridiplantae; phylum Streptophyta; class Magnoliopsida; order Ranunculales; family Ranunculaceae; genus Coptis; species Coptis chinensis. Next base: position 114,914,754 of record NC_141458.1, on the reverse strand, counting down.
CTTTCCTTTTCAATTCCTTTTCAAAATCTTTTTTGTTTTAAACTTGTACTAGATTTACCCAATAACTATTTTACAACATACTATGAGTTTTAATTACTCAAATGGCCGACCTCAAAAATTCCATCTCAAAATTCACAATGAACCAATTCTCACTACTTGTGTAACATAGATTACTAAGTATTGTCAAAACTAATACGAATCATTGGGTATTTTCTGTATTAAAGAATCTTGTGAACCTTTAGTGGGATATATTAATTGGGTACTCTCAAAACTAATATATTTCTCAAAATTCATCCACAGATTTGTAACATAAATAGTCTAAAGAGAACTCTCAAAACTAATATATTTCTCAAAATTCATCCACAAATTTGTAACATAGATAGTCTAAAGAGGTTAATAGTTCAAATGGGTATTCTCAAAGCTTATATCACATAGATAATTAATTGATTTTATCAAGAGAAGGAAGAAGAAAAGAGATAACGAAATGACTGAGTTGGCATCGATATTTTTTGCTAATGATGGTAGTGGAGGGGGCAGGGAGAAGATGGTCATTTTCATGTGGTTTACCACTCTTGCAAGTTTCTTAGGTTAATTTCCAGGTGGCTTGTTCTCTTTGGTCTGTGTTACACTATGAAATGTAACACTTTGTGTCGCAGTATAATTTCCCTAATAATTACACCATTACATCATTACACACCTTTAGCAATGAATAAAAATGATCATCACAAGAGCATATTATTGCACGTACGCATCCCCAATAGCACACTCACTCAATCACTCAAAATGCTACTGTTAGACTTGTTAGTTTGCTACGAGAAGAATGAAAGTTATTGCATTTTGCATGAAAGCTTTTATTGCCACAAAAAATTTAGCAACCCAAATGTCCTTGTATTCACGTAAAATTCACACAGATTTTAAACCTACCACGAAAAACTTCAAATCAAAATATTAGGGGTCGTGTACTCGTGTCTCCTATTTATTAAGAGAAAGATAAATCGGCAGCATGAAATAATGAAAATTAATAACTTGTACTGTACGTACTACGTAGTACATATTTACAATTCTCCTTTCCCAAAAATAAATTAGGTACACTTCACCATGCTTATTTAATTCTTGCCAATTGGCATTTCCAAAACCGATTTTGAGGAGTCAGTAAATAGTAATTGATATGATTTTTTATCCGAAAGTTTTTTAGTTTGGCCACAATTAGTGATTTACAGTGATTTTGATGGCAAAATTTATTCTATGAAGAGCTATGTAAATTTTTTCACAGCAAATTACACACAAATTTACCACAAACTATTTTCTACCATAGAATCAAACAGTGACAAATCTAGATTCTGGACAGAATATTTAAAATAGCCACTCTGATTACCATGACAAATTTGCTATTGGCAAATAGTGACAAAATTTGTCTTTATCAGAGCTCCTATCAAACACAGCCTAAATAGACTAGTATTTCGAACGCTCGATTTATTGGTGAAAGAAATAGATGGAGTGGACCTTCGTTTTTTTCCCGGAACCTAAACGTAAGGGAATAAATTTGACATGAAAGAGAAATTTCATGTATTAGGTATTACCAAAAAAAAAAATGTCAGATTCATTTCTCATTCACGGCATTTTCACTTGGGTAAAAAATGGTCGATGACAAGAATTTTCAATCTAATTTTTTTTTTTTTTGACATGCTAAACCCCTTATATTCTTACTAAAAAATTTCATTTTTCAAGCTAGTTTTCAGCACTTTCCTTTTCTTTCTCATATTAATTCACACCGCCCACAACCCCTTCATGTATGGGCTATAAGGAACAATTTCCAAAGGTTTTACAATTGTTCCACGACCATTTTCTCTTTTTCAGGAAACACGGTCTTGGTCTCTTTTGGATGAACAACTTTTTTTTTTTTGTATTTTTTCGGTAAACGGAAAGTTTGATATAACACTTACCAGAATTTATTTTTTTTGATATTATACTTACCAGAACTTTTGAATACTTGAAATATTAGGAATTTCATGAAATTTAGCTTGGACGGTTCGTACTTCGTAGTAAGTCATAAATGACTAGGTTAAACTGTTAAAGCCTTTATGTTTTTTTAAACTAAATGAAGCAATTGCGTCCAAACTATGCCATCAGAATCAGAAAGAAATAAACCAGAACTTTGGAATAACGAGGTGTTGTGTAGAGCATTTAAGAAGAAACATTGACTGCCCATCCGATCTCAACTGCCAAAATTAAATGCTACTGATCTTTCGAATGTGAACAAAAAGAAGCCCTTCAACTTGAGTAAAGAAGACACCGTCATAATAACTCATCACTTTTGCATGTGAATCAATTAAATGAGAAACGATTGAAATACTGCCACATCAGTGGTCCTAAGTATTACCCAGTGTTTACGATTCCGAACGGAATCTCGGAATTCGGTCAGATATTTCATTTTTTTTTAAATCAGAAAAAACAACATATGATTGATATATTGATGATTTCAAAATTAATTGAAATTAAAATGTGACATGGGTCGAAATATTATGAATTTCGATTTTCCAGATTACCATAATTCCAATAATTTTGAAATCCGGAACTATGGTCCTAAATCCTAACTATCTTGTGCACACTTACTAGATTTACCTATTATTATTATTATTTTGGTAAACAAAATTTTCGTCCTACTTCTCGTCGTCTCACCTGTTCATGTCTCTCCTCAAATTTACCTCCAAAAAGTGTGCACCGGAATATAGAGGAACTTATGGAGGATATGAGAAGCAAGTTAGTTACAATTGACCTCCTCGTCAAAAAATAAAAATAAAATAAGAATTATATACAATTGCGCATATTTTTTAACAGTATTTTCATATAATTTTATTTTGTATTTTATTTTATTTTTTGATTTTTTTAATATATTTACCTTACCCAGCAAAAAAAAAATTGTATCCGTTAGACTTTGACTATGAAGTGTGACCACCAGGAATGGAAGTTCCCAGTCCCAGTCTCCAAGTCTCTCAATTTGTAAGAGGACTTGTGCTCCCTTGTTATTATTTTGAGCGAAACAAAGCCCAAAACATCCATTTCAGGCCTAATGTTTAATTGAAGTTTCGAATGTTGCCTTGAAAAGTCCATGGAGACACAGCACACGGTACCAAACCCCATCGAGTACAAAGCACAACATCAAATCCAGCCACATATCATATTACCCAGCACAGTACCAACTACCAACGACCAAACACTATATCATTGCTTGTCTAAGCTTTTGACATATTTTGTGCTAACCATTCCAAAAAAATTGGATCAAATAACGAGGATTCCAATTTTCCACGAATATTTATGGGCTTTACAGGCTCGATAAGACCGAAGTAAGTTATCGGCTGAAAATTAAAGATGTTTGATTCAGATTTTCCAACATTGTCAGATGCTTTCAATATTTACTCAGATGCCTGATTTCAGTTCTGGTTAGAAAATATGTCAGAAAGACAATGTTACGCCGATCTAAGTCAAAAGCTCAGACAAAGACAAGTTATACGATCTAATGAAATTTCTACATTTGGAATTATATTGTAGAAATTGATATGTGATTGGATTTGAGATTGTGCTTGATTCTCCACGGGTTTGGTAAGCCGGGTCTCCAAAGGACTTGTAAAACTCCTCAAGGCAACATCTGAAACTTCACTGAAACCTTAGGGCGTAAACGATAAAACTGTTTTCAAAATCTGACATAAGATAATTGAGAAAAAAAAAACACGCTAATAACAATAAAAAAAAACAAGGGAAACATTCGGTGCTAAGATATATTTCACTCCACAGTCCACACACAACAGTTTTCATTGATAAATAACAATAACAACCCGAGGACAACAAACAGTGCTCCCCATTTCTTGGGTTGTTCACATTATAACTGTTACTGAACAATAATAAATGAACATCCTTGCAGAAATCATTTCCTTACACTCCCATTATTCTGCTGTCAGTCTGCATTTTACACGCCAAATTAGCTCAAACTCTTCTGAAGGCTGATGCTTGGCCTGGCACTGGTGAAACTACCAGCAAATCACGGTCAGAATAGATGCATGGTCGCCTTGAATAGGGATGTCCCTGGAGTAAGTTTACAATCCCAGTTGGTGGTAGGGAAAATTATCAGTATTCATTGCCATTGGAGTATAATTGTCAAAACTCTTGCCCATCCAATTCTGGTTTTGATGGGTACTCGAGACCCTGCAGTGCTGGCATCCGTCGAAGATCCTCCTCTGAGTATGCTGGAATGAACCAGTATCTCCTGTCTGTCCCAAAAACCTGAAATCCATACCAATGATTTGCTTATTTTTTCACTAAAAAGCTATTCGTCAATTATTAAGCTTATAGTCCTACACAAGAAACTCAGTGAGATAGAAATTAAATTTCACCATAAGCATCTCACCATGAATATTAAATTAAGCGTAATGTTCTCTAAATAAAGAATAATGGAATTGTTTCTTAACTTCTATATATAAATAAGTTGGCCGATATCTCCATCCATAGTTTTCATTGCAAAAGAACCACCCCCAAGTTCTGTGACAAGGTTACGACGTTATGTGTAACCTCCATTACTTACAAAGAGCCAGAAAAAAAAATATCACCTGTAAGTGCAATGCTATCTTTACATAATTCTGCAATACTCACATTTTTCAATGTTAATGGCTTTTCTTACACATGTTGAATTGCCATTAATTCAGTCTCTCGGTCATGCCTTCAAAATTTTGATACCAACAGGAAGGGCTCACCAAGTGATGTCCAGCACATTCACGGACTGAAAAACTCCCACCATCCTATCTGAAGATGCAATATTACACTGACGAGGATCAATTTGATTAAGAAAAATTTCCTTGAAGAACCTGTTTTCCTCCCAAAGCAAACTCATAAAAAAAAAGGAGCATATACGTCCCCCAAAAATGCACCTATGAAAAACCGAGGGAAGGGGTAAGTCGAAATCATGATTGTTAATCCAATATGATTCCTCATCCTAAGGTACGTACCCAAGAAAGTATATCACAGATGTGACCGACTCTTGCTCCTTCCTCACGTTCGGGGGAAACTGGATGACTTTCTTTACACACAAAGATGTCCCACAACCCTCTCACAACATCCAACTCCCCATGCACCAGAGCACATCCGTCAGCCTCAGAAACTCTTTTTGCCACTAGCATCCAAACCGAACTGTCTTCTCTAGTAGGATACCATAAGCAAATAGAGTAGGCTCCCCCTCAAATTGTAATATTCTTAGCACATCCACAACCCTCCAAACAAAGTTATCAATTGCTGCTATCCGATGTAGATTCAGCTTCACGATCCACTGAATGTTCAGCACCGTCGCAGGAGCCCCATAATTATGTCATTATGTGCAGTAAGGCAATGCCATTTCTTGTCAACATCCACTGCCTAGCCTTCAACAGAAATGTTGGGGAACAAACTGAAAGTTACAGTGCAGGTTGATGGGACAGGGAAAACCCACCAGCCTAGAATAATGGAACAAACTAATACCGTTCATGCACCCTTGCCCTCTTATGAGATCTAAGCCTAGCTTCACCAGAACTTGCTTTTGACCAAGCACCATTCCTTTACACAGCTTCACCCTAAAGAGTAAAGGTGAAGGGTAGCAACAAAACGATATCCATCTGCACCTAAACAGAGCTTCAAAATGCATTCGCATTTAGTCCCCAGCGCCCAGGGGAAATAGCAATTAGAATCAATGCAGAAAAAGTATCCAGGCCTCAAGCCCTCAACTACGTTGCAAGATTCAATATGGACAAACCAAACAAAGGCATCTCACAGAAATCTCAGAGATGAAAGTCAGTGGTTTCCACCACCAAATACTTCCATTACACCACATCATTCAGGTGTTTGACTAAACAAGTGCCTATGTGTCATGCCCATCCCAATAGTCAAGGTCACATCGTAAACCACTAAACATCACCCTCCAGAGATCTCAGAATAACTTAATACTGTAGATATTTACAGATCATCTTACTACTCTTAAGGAATACACAAAAAAAGAATAAAGGGTATTAGAAATCGCTACTTCCTTTCTGTAAACATGCTTCCATGTGTATCTCAAGAGGGACTCTATTGTAGCAATAGAATCAGTTATTTCAAATATGGAAAATTACTTGAAATAGGCATGTACAGCCAACGGATCTGATACACAGAAGTACAGAACACATGAAAGTGTCTTTGTCCCGTATTTATAACATCTGGTATTAGACATGTCAGATGAGAGCCATGATTCTTTTCAGTTTATTTTCCTTTTTTCGGGATGAACAACTGTATGGCATCAGAATGATATAATAATCATGTAAAGTTGCACAGAGTGATTTTATTAATCCCAAATGACATAAAGGGTTGAGAAGAGATTGTAACTGCAACCACAGATTTGACAGTCCAGACAAACAATAATTATGCAACTCCTGTAAAATTAATTAAAACGTAGACTATAATATACGACTGCATATGTATCAACACTTCCAAACTTTCTGTGGGGAGAGAATAAGAACAACAGACCAAAAATTCTAATAGGCATGAGTCATCTACTATTGCTAATGATTCAAACGATGATCACATATTCATGTCACAGTTGAAGGCTCATTGCATTTTAGGAATCCTATTGTTTCTAGATGTTATATTAGGATTATTGGCTGATCCCAAGACCATTGACAAATCAAGTTTTCAGTTTAGGAAGCCTAAGAGAGTTTTTCATTAGTCTTTTTTTCCTAAGTTAAATGAAATATAAACTTCACATGACAAGGCAATCTTGTGGTGTTGACAGTCAAAAAAGTCGACGGTCAGGGACCCACCAATCTCCTATCCCTTTTAAAATACTATAGTTTTGTTCGCAGTAAAGAACTTTAACTCGTTTTGCAACACAAAGAAAATGCATAGCCACCAAGGATAATCCAATCAAGGACTTATTTTCATTTAAATACCAAATCCAGAATTCAGAACACATGTTGTTGCACATCTCTTAGATTGATACTCAAAAAGCTGAGCTTTCAACTGAAAATAGCTAACAGTAAGAACAGAAACTGATATTACTTATCTCGAAATGTATCAACATTCGAGGCACAACGTTAAAACCATGAACAATTGAACATTATATTGGACAAGAAGCAATGCACAAAGAAAAAATAACTAACCTGTTCAAAATTCTTTTTCCTACCAAGGTCGTAACGCCATTTCGGAGAAGTCTTTTTCTCATATGCCTATAGCCAAATTATAAAAGAAAAACAACGAAAGTAACTATTATTTGTTAAAGTCTACACCTTATCCCATATGCGGGATCAGCAAAGTCTAAAGCAAATGGAATATGCGACGGAGAAGGGCATACCTCAATAGTGGTGGTATTACCAGATACCAACGATATGTGCATAATCAGAAAGCCCATAACGCTTAATGCAAATGCCAAGTTCAAAACTAGATGAAAGAAGCAAGAGTCAGACATTAACTTTGAATGCTTGCCAGCACAAAAATAATAAAATTGTGCTTCTTTAGACCTTACCAAATGCAAGAAATGTTGTCGCAAGGGTTCCTGGTGTGCCTGGTATTTCTCCATCACTAAAGAACGCTATGAAATGTGGCAAAAGTGATAGGGCGACAAGAGTTGTTTCCAGAAATGTATAGAACTGCATTAATTAGGAAAAGATGAGTAACTAATAAGGATTTCTATACTTCTGGGTGGCAGTATATAAAGACAACCAATCAATGATCAAAAGAAAACCAACAGAATCCGAACTCTTTCCTCACAGTATAGGCCTACATGTTGTGTATATACGTCATAGGCAGTACACGTCATAGGCCTACAAATGAACACACGTATATTTCAGTGTGTTAAACACGTAAACGTGCAATGATTTCCAATCAAGCCAATAAGCACATAAAACTTTCCTATTCCTCATTAGAGGCAAAGTGAATTATTATTATTGGGTGCTACGTGCATTAGTTCCAATCAAGCCGATAAGCAAATAAACTTTCCTAATCCTCAATAAAGGCAAAGTGAATTATTATTACTGGATGTACCATTGAAATTTATATTAGCTGATGTGACATGAGGCAGGAAAAAAAGAAGAATAAGGGAAACAAGGAGCACAGAAATAGCATGAGACGGCTTTACACTGAAATCATTGAATCTTAACTTTCTTTGAAACCAACAACAAGCGTACCCTTCTAGCATTCATCATCGAACATATTGGATTCAAAGCAAACCAAATGCTCAATCAATAACTAAAGAAGAAAATATAATTTGGCTCAAATAAAGATATATTCCTCACTGAAACGGTTTGGACACCAACATTTGAGGAAAACACCCTCTGCCCTAATAAGGGATATTAACCTAAATGCAGCAAGCCACCAGCCAGCTCAAATAGGTAATAATACACACTGGTACACCTGCTTGAAATATTAACTTCTTGGTTTCCATTTTTGCAGTGAAGTTTGAATACAGTTCGATGTCATTAGCTCATCTTTATTCGGTAATATGATATAAAATGATTTCACCATAAACCTACCCTTCTTATTCCACTATCATAATGGAATGATGAAAGTTGCCTCAACCACTAAAAAAAAGATTCAAAATCCCCAAAAAGACATCGCCGCCTCTATCAATTTCAATGCAGAAGATGGACTCCATGGAAACTGAGTCATACACAACTCGTTACAGAGACACAATCTCTGCACTGCTACAGCCCATTACTTAAATGTCCACCTTTACAACATGACATGCCATTTCCAAATTGATCTCAACAATCCACATTGTACGATATTAGTAAATTATGCTAGACTCCTAGTACTGAAATGGTTCCTTTGAAGGTCAAGTTCACATTCATTGCAAATTTGAAATGGCATTTGGTCTCATTCCATGCATGTACTGTAGTATCGGATCCATTTCAGATAACACTCAGTGTTGGATAAAATCTTGTGCCTCCAACTATCAAAGCATGCAGGGCTACAGACACAGATAGTTATTTTGGTTCATGCATGGCTCCCACGCTGACTAATAGAATTACATAATAGGTATACTATGTATAAACCCATATTACACTTAAAGAGTTGAACTCCATCTATACGTGAGATAACCATGAATCAATCTTCATACATAGAAACAAAGAAAAAAAATCTAACATAAGTAGATAGCATCATAAAGTGCACATTGTGAAAATGAAATGGCACTAAACTTTAACAATATCAGTCACTCTTTAAGCTAATAAACATAAGCCCCAATAAACTACTACTTAAGTAAACTCAACATACCAAGAAAAGAAGGAAGAACTTATAATTCAAAGCGCCAACGCAATTAACAACCCAAACACAATGATGATCCATTTTTAGTATACACCTCCCACCTAAAACACAAAATCCAAACATCAGCTCAAATATAACAACTCATTAATTCAACTAAAAAAACACCATAAAAAATAATACACTCACAAACTGAACAGTGATGACACCGAGGCGGTTTGAGCTGATTACACTTCCTACAATACCGAATCCTCGGATTCCCCGAAGAATCAGCACCCACAATTTGCAACTCTCCTAAATCAGTCAAAGGATCATTTTCACCTCTCTCTTCATCAGCCAATGGTCTCCAATTAACCGGCACACCACCCGGATCAGTACACACAACAGCAAAATAGCTCCACAACAACATAACCAACTACAAAAAAAAACAAAAGACCCAATTAAAGAACCAATCTTTACAACAATTTAACAAAAGTTTTTTAAAAAAAAAAAAAAAAAAGTTTTACCAGGCAATGGAAGAGGAGTAAAACGAGGAGGGCAATGAGAATAGAAGAGAAAGTGGGGGAATCGGTTAAAGAAGGGGCGTAATTAGTAATAACAACTGCGTAATAGGTTACACCGATGACACCAAGAACGAGGAGTATCATAACAGAACCAAGACTACGTAGTGCTGTACAGAATTTGAATACATTCCATGCCATTATTGCTCCAGATCTATGCATACTTGAATTTGATCTTGGTTTTTTTGGGGAGTTTGGAATTTTTATGTGATTATTTCATTATTTTTGGAATTTCATTTTGTGTTAGAAAGAGAGTGAAGGAAAATGTTTATTAATTTTTTTTATTATTTTGATTTATTGGTTTTGGTAAAGGGGGAGAGGTTGGATTAGAATATTAGATGGCGTGAAAAATAAGATAGTTAATTTGAACTTTTTGGATGTGTAGAAGAAGAAGGTTATTAACTTATTATATATATATATATGAAGGAATGAATTATGTATGAATGAAACTGTTCAACAGTCGAGAATTGATGTGATCTAGAAGGTTTTGGTCTATCTGTCTGGATCTGATTTTGGGTTTGGAGAGTCGACTGTTGGGCTGCTTTCGAATGGGTTGGGCTGGGTTAAAATAAAATAGTCTCCATTCTCAAATGAAGCGTCCACGAAGTATTAAAAAATCAACTCAGGTCCAAAATCTCCGACGTTGCGAAAAGAGGTTCAATATTCAATACTGTGGGTGAAATAATCGTCAGTAAACTTTCTTAATATTGTTTTTTGTTTCCTGGTAATGAAGAAATGATTGGAAGTTACTACCAGTTGCAAGGATGGAAATTTGAAATGGAGCTAATGAAATGCGTGATTGTTATGGCGTCAAGACCAAATTCTAAGTCCGTTTTATTTTTAAGATATATAGGGTGTCCACAGGACGCTCTTATTATTGATATAAATGTGGTATTGTTCTATCTGGGATATGCGTACACTTTCCCATCCATGAAATATAAGAGAAACAAAGTGAAAGTTGTGATGCCCTTTTGAATGGGTGATTTTGGACACACCCATAAAAATATTCTCGTACTCTAATTTTAAAATAAATAAATAAAATGATTTTCGACACATTTAGCTTCCTAAATTGCCCTTGTTTTTATTAGGTGTACCCAAAATATTTATTGACTAAAACAAGTCATATTTATATTGAATATAACTCGTGGGACTCTTACTAACCCGTACATATTACTCTGCGTGATTCACTTGTAGAATAAAAAAACATAACAATCCTATATCTGGAAATGCTATTGTAAATCTGTTGGGCAAGCTTATGACTTTAAAGAGGTGAATTTCATTTTATTTTATTTTTTTCCGATTATACTTTTGGTAGTTGTTGATGTCCAGTGGTTAAGCTCAAAGACACGTTCAAGAACAAGTAGTTCACTATTCGGTGGATGATAAAAATTGTTGTGGTATTAAAATCTGCTACAAGAAAGATTGATAATGTATCATATGGTTGAAAAGGAAAAAATGAAAATGTGAAAGCTATTATTTTTGTTCTATGAATGGCTTGTATGATTAGTTTTGCTTAAGTTTGTTGAGTGAATCTATCAAATAATTTGCTGCTTTCACTGACAGAAGCTTTGATAGTAATAGTAAATTGTTGAGTGAATCTATCAATTCATGGTATTGTAAATTGGGCTTTAGCCCTGTCGATTAAACGAATAAAAATGGAGACCCCTACTAATGGACGCTTGTCACGTAGGTGGGGGTCGAAACACCAAACTATACAAATCTTTTGTCTTGTAAGTGTCTTGTACTTCTTAATTAAATCTGAGCCTAGTGTGGATACACTATGTCCTTAAGACAGATTTTCCCCCTCACGGTGCTTGTAAGGGTGGAATTTGAGCCGAGGGCTCGGAGCTCGGCTTGGGCTTGGCTCGTTTAAGCTCGGCTCGAGCTCGCTCATTTAACTATATGAGCCGAGCTCGAGCTCAAATTAAAGCTCGTGTAACAAATGAGTTTGATGAAGCTCGGCTCGTTTAGCTCAAATAGCATATTTATAGTGTAAAATAACCAAGTGGCTCCTCTGCCCTGGCAGGATTAGCTCGTTTAAGCTTGGCTCGAGCTCGCTCGTTTACTATATGAGCCAAGCTCGAGCTCAATTTAAAGCTCGTATAATTAGCGAGCCGAGCTTGAACATGGTAAAGCTCGGCTTGTTTAGCTCGAATTCCACCCTTAGGTGCTTAAAGGTTAATGGAAAACTGTCTCCCAAGATAGAATAGATATCCTTCTATAGAAAGCTAACACTTTAATTCTATAGAATCAACGAACACAACATAGTATTTGACTAAGAACAGAGGGAGAAGAAAAAGATCATAACTCTGTGTGATCTGGTGTGTCTTTCTCTCCAAATTCATCCACTATTTATAGGTGAGTGGTGCCTCTTCGAAACAACACAGTGACGACTCTTGGGAAAAAGTAAGCAACTCTTTGAAAAGTCACATGTTTCGAAAAGACACACCATTTCGGCATAAATCACTATTTCGAACCAGTGCCTATTTCGAAAGGTCACACCTTTTTCGGCATGATGCACTATTTCGAACCAGTGCACATTTCGAAAGGTCGCACCTTTTCGGCATAATGCACTATTTCGAACAAATGTATCCTTTTGAAAAGGTTTTTCTCACTTTACGTACTGTTTCAAGAAAAACTCATTTAATCTCAAGTGGGGTAACTTGGGAGACAAACTACTCATTTATATTTTAATGGATTTGTGCAAATTTATTTTTCTAACAATAATTTGGTTTATATTGAAAAGTATCAAGTTATGATCTATGATTCTGTGACTTCTGTCACAACAGAACTAGCCAATCTGATACCGCAAAAAAAGCGTTCAAGTTTAGGCAAAACATGTTAGAATTGCCAAAAATTAAGCAGCTCAATGCCTTAATACTATGCTCCATTGTTCTGATTTGTGAAAACCACTACACCAGAAAAGGCGTTTACTAACGGTTATATCCGTTACTTTTATTTTTACTAACGGTTATATCCGTTAGCTCTGGGGCGTCACTCTCACTTAGGCCAAAATTAGTAACGGATATAACCGTTACTGATAATAATTTTAGTAACGGTTATATCCGTTACTAAAATTCTTTGTAACAGATAGCTATCCATTGATGGCCCGATTAAATTTGTCATTTCTAACGGATATATCCGTTAGTAATAGATGTGCTATTTACTTAACTATTGTTTGTAACAGATACATCCGTTAGTAATGGATATGCTATTTACTAACTATTGTTTGTAACGGATATATCCGTTAGTAAACTGTAGCCACTAAAATAAAATTATTTTTTCCTGGGTCAAATAATGTCCACCATGCACATCTAGTTCTAGCAAATATGATATAAAGATCACATTCCACAAACTTAATTAACAAATGAATAACAAAAAATAAAGCCACCAATCAACTAAACATTATTATAAAAATATAATCATCAATCTACGCCATAAAAACTTGATAGTGCCATACATATAAAAAAACACAGTTACCAGTAGACCTCATACTGACTCAGAAAAAGAGCAACTAACAATCTAGATTGTTCTTGGCGCAGCCCACTCTACTCTAAGGATGAGGTTGTCATAACCATAACCATTGAGCTTTGCAATAGCCTTCTCGGCGTCACCTTTGTGTACAAAATTGACAAAACCAAAGCCTCTGTCTGCTCACCAAGGATAGACTTTGGTGAAGTGATAGCATCGCTGCTCTTGGGTTTCCATCAAAGTTGAAAACCATGGTGTACCCTTTGCCTTGCATAGAATAAAATGTAGGCCTCCTGAGAGAGAACACAATCTTCTGCAACTTTTGTCACCTATAAAATTAAATAAAAGATCATTTGTTTTTATTCCAATTGGATCATTTGTCACCTCATATTATATTAAACCAATGCCGACAATTGCATAATAGATTCTTCATACTTATGCAGGATCGCATGTTAATAAATGATAAATTAACTTCTTTACAAAAGACAACATTGGTGCGGATAAAAGACAAATTTGTGAGCGTTACCTTTGAGTCATCCAACTTGTGCCATGTTTGTGGAGAAGAACGGATGAAGCGTATAATGTCCAGAACAAGATGTAAGGCCAGTGTACCACAACTGCATATAACTCATACTTTGACTCAACCTATACATAAATGATAATTAGATGAGAACCTGTAAATAAGCAAGAATCTAATGCCTCCATAGACCAAATCAGACCATACCGAAATCAAGACAAGGCTACTCTACACTAGACACAATGGTCATAGAGAAGAAAAAAAAACAATATTCATGGTCTAGGTCCTAACGTCCAAACATCTTAACAAATCAAATTTCATAATAAGACCATACATAGTAACTGTTTCGACCAAATATGATCAAAACACCAAGTGTTGATGAAAAAGACGAAGAACGTAGAAAAGTAATTAGAAAAATGATGGTGATCGGGGGAATGATGAGATCGTACCTTTCGGTTGCCTACGCATCTAAATTATCGATGGGATCAAGTCTCAAGAACGTAGTTCGAATGAAAAATAGTTTGGTATTTATATAGGTAGAGTAGAGTCCTTTGTAGCTCAAGTAATCTTGTAGCTTGAGTAATTATGATATACTATAACTTTCAATTGATAATTATCTCTTTGATAAGAAAAACGAATCCGGACATAAATCATCAGACATTATTAGTGGCAAGCCATGTGGCTAAGGTTGACGCCAGCCACGAGTTAATGGGCCCGTACATTGATCCATGATATTGCTAATTGGGCTTTAGCCCCGTCGATTAAACGAATAAAGTGGAGACTCCTACCAATGGATGTTTGCCACGTAGGTGAGGTCGAACATCCGCCCCTCTTTGGCATCGAACAAAGTTCATATGGCAAAAGAAGAAAGAAAAATGAACGGAATTATAACGAAGTGTCGTCGCGAAAGGAAATGATAGGAAAATTGACCGTCGAAAAAAAAAAATGAATTATCGGAACGAAAAATGTCAAACTAGCGATATCTGAAGCAATGTAATTAAATAAAAGATGGCCGAAAATGCATAAAAAAGAAAATATGCACATAAATAAAATTGCAAAAGAAATCGATTCCTGCCAACCGCATCAACGTCCACGTAATAATACGAAATTTGAATTGACGATGCGTGCCAACGGAATCAAGGATACTTGGATTATACCGCTAAAAATTAAACGTAGGGGCAGTTTAGTAATAATAAAAATAAAAGGTAGTTAAATATGAATTGGACTCAAAGTGTTCGGATGAGATAAGAATTGAGAGTATTGATAAAGTTGGAGTTGGAGAAGAATCCCACCAGCACTGGAAAACCCGCGCGTAATCCTATATAAGTGCTGGGCCGCATATCCCAATCCATAAAAAACACTGTATTCTCATCCAACAGAACAGACGCCGCAAGAGAAGTTTTGAAGCTTGTTCCGTCGACGCTTTGACTAGCACATGTTCAGCTCATCATAGATTTTTGGTAAGTAAAACTTTACTCCTTGTATTGATCCCATCAAACCGTACTGTTGTCCAGGTTGAAAACGCCACACCTTGATAGCACCAGGTATAACCATCCTCTTACCCTTATCATAAGGAGGATTCAACCTGTCTAGGTGGGGAAAACACCAAGCGGTGGTGCTGATTTTCGTGGTCGTTTTTTCTTGTCAAAAGCTGTCTTACCGTAACCACTACCGGAACTGGTACTGGTACCTACTTCCTATGGCAGAAAGGCTTAACAGCGCCTAGCTTACTCCTCCACCGTCATCTCATCGAAACAGTAAGTTGTAGGAAGAGGAAACGCTTTATCCGCAAAACCACGACTTTGTGGTTGCGAAACAGTGAAAGAAGGAGGCGCTAGAATTCAAAACCAATATTAATCAAACCTTATACGGTGCAACACCTTCTAAGGAAGGGCACCGTACCTGTCCCATTGATTTGGTGTTTGTTTTTTCTTTTAGTGATCATGAAGAACTGTCGGAGAAGACGGTGATAAAAAGGTACTGAAGATGAAGATGGCGCTCATGTTCGAAAGTGAAATTAAAGAACATGATATGGTGAAGTGCAATGAAAAGAAGGGCACCGTACCCACACTTATTTAGTTTGCCCTGTGCAACCGGAATGCAAATATCAAACATGATATGATGTAACGCCTGTAAAGTAAGGGCACCGTACCTGTGTTGCACCGATATGGCCCAGTGAACCTGGTTTTTTAGCTTTCTGACCCGATTTTTTATTTATTTTTTAATTTTTTAATTTATTATTATTTTTTTTTGCAGGTAGAAACGACCGTACTATACGGGCGAAATATAATCGAGAAGAAGAAAATGTGTTGACGATCGTAGACTTGGTAAGGTGGAAAGAAGGTGACAGATATAACGAATACACGAGGCCACGGCATAATCTAGCTCAGGATCGAGCAGCTTCAAATTGGATCGGCTAGGATATTAAACTTAAATTATTGAGTTTCGATAAAACTTAAATTTGGCCTGTCGAAGAAGACGAAGAAACGGAGAAAAGTGCGGAGAATATGACAAAGCAGTGTGAGAAACAGATATGTTAGTATTTTTTATCAGTTATCGTAAAATTTTGGTTAAGTCTAAAAAACTGACGAAAAGTTTATTCTTGTCATTGCAGGTAGAAACGACGGCATTACGGGCAAAAAATATCGAGGAAAAAGTCGACAAAGAAAAGATTTTGAGCGGAAAGATCTCAATGCCTTATAAAAAAGAAAGAAGCTGGATCAAATTTTCGCTCAGAAAATTTGACATTTGACGAATCTGAAGTTTCGCCACACGTAAAAGCGGTGGTTTTACAAGTCAAATATATTTACAAATAGTCAACGTAGAAAAGTTTAGATGCGAAAGGTGTCGGTTAATGCCGTTGAAGAATTAAAGAAGTTTTACGTAAGTTTAAATCGAGAAAAGATCAGCTCAATGCCTTAGAAAAAATAATGAAGCTGTCGGAAAAAATTTAACCGAAAGCGCTAAGCGAAGCGAATGCAGATTTCGAAGAAGAAAACGAAGATTGAATCAAGCGACCGTAAGAAAATTGTACGAGTTGTATAAGTGAAAACTGATAAGGAACCATTAGATTTTCCCAAACCAATGATTATGTGATTGCGTGAATGTAATACCATAGAGCTAAAAATTTTTTTTTAATAAAACAAAGTATGTGTTGGCTATTGAATATCATTGTGATGTTAGATAACATACCTGTGGAAAACTGACAATGTTGTTGAATTATATAGATGACACGAAATAGAATGAAACGCCCCCAATGCTAACTTTAAGCTTGCAAAATTAGATTGAGCGAAAAAAATGCTCCGATCTTAACGACGAAACGAAAACGGGCACTTCATCGATGTTGACATAAGCCGAAAGTAACCGACTAAGCGAAATGAAAATCGTTCAATTTAGATTGACGAAATTAAATGTGGTAAGTTCGTCGATTTTGTCGTAGCGATAATACGACTAAAGCGAAAAAAAAGCGTTTCAACTTAGGATCGAAATTAAACATGGTAATTTCGGCCGATTTTGTCGAGCGATAATAACGACTAAGCGGCGTAAAAGCGTTCAACTTAGACCGAATTTTAAATTAAACGTGGTAATTTCGTCGATTTTGTCAAAAATGATAGTAAAACGACTAAAAGTTTAAATAAAAATGTTCAATCTTAGGACTCCATCTAAATTAAACGTGGTAATTTCGCCGATTTTATCGTAATGATAGTAACGACTAAGCCGGCGTAAAAGCGTTCAAACTTAGATTGACGAAGCTAAACGCGGTAACTTCGTCAAATTTTGTTGTAGCGATAATACGACTAAGCGAGCATAAAAACGTTCAAACTTAGACTGACGAAGCTAAACACGGTAACTTCGGGTAATTTTGCCGAGTTTGTTGTAGCGATAGTAACGACTAAGTGAGCGTAAAAGCGCTCAACTTAGATCGACGAAATTAAACGTGGTAATTTCGCCCGATTTTGTCATAAATAGCGATAGTAACGACTAAGTAAAGCGTAAAGCGCTTCAACTTAGGATCGACGAAATTAAACGTGGTAATTTCACCAGATTTTTTGTAGCGATTATAAAGTTCGCTAAAACCAAAATCATACCATTGAACCGGCGTGAAATAACCGCTTTTTATTGATTACCGAAGTCTTAAAAATGCAAAGATAACAACGGAAAATACATGCCCGAATCGAAACAAACTAAATATTGTATTATTTTATTTCTCCGGGATAACGGAAAACACAACTAAAATCTACTTTTAGAACTTGCGCAGATGAAACGCGATTCCACGGCTTTATCGAGAACATTCCCATCTAAATCTCGGAGAAAATAAGATCCTTTGGTGGCAGCGGCGACTATGATGTATGGACTCGCCCAGTTTTCTCCAAATTTACCGGAATCTATCAACCTCGCCTTTTCGACAGAGTACCGGTCATCTTTCTCAAATACTTTAAGTCTAACTTTCTTATCATATTTTCGCTTCATATCGACTTTGATAACGAATTAACCGCTGGAAGACCAACATCTCTTGTCTCATCTATCAAGGCTTTGGCTTGAGCAAGTGTTGATCATTTGACTCCAATTCCACGTTAGAAGTTCGTGGTGGTTGGTGTCATCAACTCAGTAGTAAGACCGCCTTCGCATCGTAAAGCAAGATTAAACGGAGAAAATCCAAATGAATGCTTAGGTGTGGTTCGATAAGCCCACATAACCGCTAGGAAGTTCCTTAACCCAATTTCCTTTGGCCCGTTGAAGTCGCCGCTGAGCATTGCAAGAATGGATTTGTTAGTAGCTTCAAATTTGTCCATTAGCTTGAGGATGGTATGGTGCCGAAAATTGTGAATGATCTTCAAGTCGAACAAAATTGTCGAATTTCTTCAAAGATCAAATTGTTTGCCATTGTCGGAAGTCAATGATGTTGGAATACCAAACGACAAACAATGTCTCGCCATAAAATTTTTAACATCCGAAGCATGGATCCGGGCTAAGGGCATAGCCCAGCCCACTTGGTAAAATAATCGGTTCGCGACGAGTAAGAAACGAACACCGCCAGAGCTTTTGAAGAGGACCGACGATGTCAATACCCCACTTTGCAAACGCCAAAGGCTCAAGATTGGATGAAGTTCCGTTCTTTGGAAGATTTCCCATATTAGCATATTTCCTCGACAAGGAGCACACTTCTCGGACAAACGCTTAGCATCCTTTTGCATGTAATGGCCACCAAGATCCTTGTGTCATTGCTCTATGAGCGAGACTTCGCCCGAGTGGTTCCTACATAGGCCCCGAATGAATTTCTGCCAGACGAGCAAACCTTCACCTCTGGCGACAACAACGAAGCATAGGGTTAAGACTTGTGCCTTTGCGATAAAGTTGCAATAGATCGCTCAAGTCGATATGAGACAATATTTCCAAGCATCGCGTTTGACACGATTACCCACTTTATGATCGGGAGGCAAGATGTGATCATGTAAATATGTGATATAAGGAAGACGCCAATCATCGTCATCACAAGGTGTAAGTGGAAAACTTAGCTCTATATCGAACCTCTGAGCATTGTCGACTTCATGATCGTCGTCGGTATGGACTGAGACAATATCATTGACATGATCATTGTGGTCATCTGATAGCATAAGTTGTGGATCAAGCGTTTTCTCGCAATGATAGCTTGATTATCAAGATCACGCTTTGCGCTTCCGAAAACCGACAGAGATATCAAATTGGCATGACATGATTCCTCGAGAAAATGTCTTGATGAAAAACAACTCGAGTGATGTACATATCGCGCACATCCTCGATGGACGATCGATACTTTCGGTTCCTTTTGAAATTCAATGGTAATCCGGCGAGGCTTATCCGACTTAACCGCCATGGATAAATAAGCGGAGAATCCGCGATGTCGCGACGTTATGACGCTGGACGCGACGATAATTGATAGAATCAAAATTTCGAAAGCAATCCGATGAATTAAGTCCACATAAGCCGCCATTCTATCGCCACGAAATGCATACGATCCACCAAACCGCTAGCGACTAACTTAGAATCTGTGAATAATTGAGTTTAGTCGCCCCCAAGTGAAGAGCGAAGACGTAAGCCGCAAATGACGCCTTTCAGATCGGCCTCATTATTTGAAGCGTCAAAACCCAAACGCGACCGACTTCTCAATTTTTCTCCATTCGGTTGCAAGATTACACACCCAATACCGAGCCATACTTATTATCGCGAACCATCGGTGTAAACAATCCAACAATCGCCAGATACATCCGATAAGTTTGGCAAATCATCGTCCCCGAGAGGTAATGGCGTGTTGTCGGCGATGACATTCTCTTCGCCTAGTAATGCGTCGACATAAAGAATATCCTCAATTGGAAAATCAGCCATTAAGCGAAGCCAAAGCTTGTCCTTTCTCCGCGAAGTTTCAAACACAATGCTATAAGCTTAAGGTAACTTTCCCATTCTCATGAGGCTTACTTTGATTCGGGCATTGCGAAAAAAGCTTTCGCGTGGATATTCCAGATAAACTTTGACGACTCGTCCTCGAAATAAGGTTTAAGACGCCGGGCAAAGATGAACCAAAGCCAATGCAATTTTCTCCACTCGAGAATATCTTGTTTCAAAGTTGTAAAGAGTCTTGCTAACAAAGAATATGGGGCGACCATCACCACCGCTGACAAATAAGACTGCACTTACGGCATGATCAGTGGCGGCTAAATACAGACCTATAGGCTGCCCCGTTGCTGGACTGGCAAGAACTGGAGGTTGGACTACGTATGCTTTCAAATGACGAAATGCAAGTTCACAGTCCTCCGTCCAAATTGATCGCGCTTTCAATGTTTGGAAAAAGGACGGCATCGATCGAATACCGAGAGATAAAGCGATTTAGGCAGCCAATCGTCCCGTAAGTCGTTGAATTTCTTTCTTTGGCGTGAGAAGGCATTTCAAGGATAGCTCGAATCGATCCGATTTGCTTCAATTCAGCGTCTAGTCATCATGTATCCTAAGAATTTACCGGATGATAAACCGAAAGAACACTTAGCCGGATTCAAACGCATGTTGAAATTGGAGAGTCAGTCGTTTAAAACGCCTTTGCAAATCAAGAAGATGATCGTGCTTCAGTAGATTTGACAACCATGTCGCCGATGTATGCTTCGATCGCCTTTCCAAGTATATCGAAAAATAGTGTTGACTAGCTTTTGATATGTGGCTCCAAAGATTTTTTCGGGACGAAAGGCATTACCGGTAACAAGAAATGCCTTGGTCCAGAATGAATGCATGAACTCTTGGTCCTCAATGAATAACGGAATCGATGATAACCGTAATAAGCATCCAAAAGACAAACGCGCTGAAAACCGGATGTTGCATCGACCATTTCAGATATAATGAGGCAATGGATATGGATGAACCGGACAAGCCTTATTGAGATTTGTGAAATCGATACAAACACGTAATTTGCCGTTCTTTTTAGGCACTCGCGACAACATTTGACATCCATGTTGGATAAGTCACAGCCTTATAAAGTTAATGTACAAAGAGACGGTCGATTTCGCTCTTTCACTTTCATCTTTCTATCGGGGCCATCCTTCGGGCTTTTTGTCGAACCGGGTTTTGCATTAGGATCAATGTCGAAGTTTATGACAAGCCACCGGGATCTATACCAGGCATTTGCTCTATTCGCCAAGCAAACACATGATTATTCTTCCGCAATAACAAAATAAGCTCTTGTCTCTCCTCTTCTTCGAAGTTCGGCTTGAAATAAAAGTAGTTTCTTCGTGGAGTTGGCCAATTTGAACTTCTAAAAGTGGATCGATTGTCGGGGTCCTTCAACATTTCTATTGGCGAGTAAACCCAAGGTCCCTGATGTCGAATTGCTATTTGATCTGGCGTTGAACTCGAATAGTTCGGCCCAAACAACTTCAGACTTCTTATAATCATCGAGAACATTGTCGTGGCAAATTAGAGATGCCAGTTGATCGCTGCGCACCTTACAAACTTTTTTATTGAATGGGAACTTGATGGCTTGATGATATGTTGAGACGACAACTTCCATATAATGAATCCAATCTCGACCAAGGATGACATTGTAAGGGGATTTACAATCCATCAATAAGAAATCAATATTGACTTCCTTCTGCATAAGAGTGACCGGGAGAGACACCTTTCCAACGCAATGAGTAGCGGTACCATCAAAACCAACGATAGGCGCATTTTCAGGGGTGACCAAGTTATCAATAAAAGGAATACTGCGATAACACCCAGAAAACATGACGCTAGCTGAACTACCAGTGTCGATCATTATACGTTGTACACGCATACAACTGATATACGCAGTTATCACGACAGCATCATAATGAGGAACATGCACGCCCATTAGATCTTGGTCAGTGAAACATAATGGTTCATCTTCAATAGTCTCCGTGCGAAAACCTTCCACGAAATTGATCCCGTTAACTTCGTACAAATTAGACAGATATTTGACTTTAGAACGACGAGCAGTTTTCCGCTGAGTATTGGACAATGAATCAATGATGGCATGTCCAACCTTAATGACATTGTGATCAGTGATAGTTAAAGCTTGAGTTGTTACTTTCTTCTGCACATATTGATCAAGTTTCCCATTCTGCACAAGCTTTTCAATTCTTCCCCGCAAAGACCGACAATTCTCCGTCTCATGACCATAATCATTATGAAATTTGCACCATAACGATTTATCGCGAGTTGATTTAGTGTCGTCGCG
Organism: Coptis chinensis; assembly: GCF_015680905.1. NCBI lineage: Eukaryota > Viridiplantae > Streptophyta > Magnoliopsida > Ranunculales > Ranunculaceae > Coptis > Coptis chinensis. The sequence goes on along the minus strand of NC_141458.1, from coordinate 114,892,241 downwards.
CAAGGGAAACGGCGGAGTGAGCAGACTCTTATCCTTGATTTTGTCGTAAACTACCGCGATATTTGGTATTAAGCCGGAGTTAATTCAAAATCAGTAAAAGGCTTTCCAAATTCCGCCGTGGAGTCTTCTTTTCTTATACCGGAGGCTTCGACCGGGTTGCCGCTGATCAAAAGTCGGATTCTTCCTGTTTATTTCACGATCATTGAAATCTTTTCCTTTATTATCTTTGTCACGAGAAGTTCGAAAGCGCACCGTGTCGCCTTCAACATTGATAAATTGTTGAACTCATTGGTATAACGACGCCGAGAAGATGGAATATCCCTAACAAGAGAGTTGTATAACCCATCTTTATCAAACAAGATAGCTTCTTTAAAAGCGTAAACCACCATTAGATCGGATTGCTTCGAAATCTCACCGCTTTGCTTGGCGGAAACGTCGATAAAACTACGGAGAGTTTCCTCACGCTGTTGTTGCTTGATGTTGAAAAGAACTTCGGACTCCATTTGGACGCTTTGAGATTATGATGAAAACGCCTTGAAAACTTTTCGTTAAGTCCTTGAATCGACGACGAATGAAGGCGTGGAGGTAATTCGCTAAACCATACCAACGCTTCCCCTTTTAATGTAGAAGGGAAAAGTTTGCATTTTAAAGCGTCATCACCTCCGATAAAACCAGCTTTGTTTGTGAAATTAATCACATGAAGCATAGGGCAACCCTCGACATCATCATATTGATCAAACTCGTTGTTTGAAGTCTTTGTTATGAGTAGCCCTTTCGACGCGAGAAAAATTTGTCCAAAATACCATCTTCAACCGCCAAATTTTCTAGTGTCGATTCAAAAGGATCGCCGTCCGTAAGAGCCTTTTTAATCATTTCTCGACACGTTGAGGAGTCATCGATCCATGATCTGTTTGATCGCGATCATAGTCACGATGACGCCTATGGGAGAAACAGAACGAGAAGAAAACGGCGAAGATTCATCGCTTCCGTGTCGAGATGATTGTGGATGGTACGTTGGGCTTTCGACGATAATGTTCGAATGATAAGAACCGCGTTGTTGAAGTGTTTCACCATACCGATGGTTACGATCATGAGTCGCGATCATTATTCGTTAGCCATTTGAATTCCTGACTTGCCGAAAATTTGTAGGATCGTGGGGTGCGAATGACGATTATTAGCAAGACCTTGCCTACCGAAATGTGACCAAGTGGGTGGAGATTTCTCACGGAGGTCGGGAATTCGTCGCCCATTACTCTTAACTCGTTGATGGTCAGCGAATATCGCGAATCTCATCCTCACCACTTAAACGATCCCACACACTATTATGTCGTTGGGCGCGTGTGACGCGTTGTGGTGTGACAGATACAACATCATCTACGAAAGTGGAGTCGTCGCTTAAGATGACGCTTTGTAGTAATTATTCTCGCTTATGACCGGTCTTTAACTTTTGAAGAAGTGCTTCTCGAGACATATGACTTACATTATCCGCGATCGACATCGGAGAATCATCGGCAATAACCTCACGCCAATAATTTGGCGCATTGGTGGAACGACAAGATTAGAAGGTATTATCTTTGTCGGTATAAGTTGTCCTTGACCATCATGTTCGTGATGATTGTCGATAATCACATCGGGACCTTGAGCTCTTCGAGTATGCCATAACTTTCGCAGAACGTGATCGAGGGTGTAAGATATAAGAACCGCAGGCGGCAATTATGTTTCACCAAATATGATCAAAACACCAAGTGTTGATGAAAAAGACGAAGAACGTAGAAAAGTAATTAGAAAAATGATGGTGATCGGGGGAATGATGAGACTGTACCTTTCGGTTGCCTACGTACCCAAATTATAGATGGGATCAAGTCTCAAGAACGTAGTTCTGAATGAAAAATAGTTTGGTATTTATATAGGTAGAGTAGAGAGTCCTTGTAGCTCAAGTAATCTTGTAGCTTGAGTAATTGTGATATACTATAACTTTCAATTGATAATTATCTCTTTGATAAGAAACGAATCTGGACATAAATCAACGTACATTAGTGGCAAGCTGATAACCATAAAATTATAGAATGCTAAATATTAATGCTACAAGAACACTAATACGTAATCCTACCGTTCTTACGTTTAAATCAATTCTTCTTACTCTCAAAACATAATCATGCAATATAATGAGTAAGGATTTCGTTCCACTCTTAAACCTTCAAGACTTAAATAGAATTCAATTGATCCAACACAAGGAACAATGGTGAGAGTAATGATTTGATGTGAATTTTCTATTCTACCATTCCCAACAATTGAATCTAAACAAGACATAATATAAAGATTTGAACTTTATTTGTTTAAACTCAATTTGAAACTACTCATGCAATAATTGAATTAAACTAATAATGACAAATAAGTAAATCTAAGGATTTAAGCTAATAAATAAATGAAAATGAAACTAGATTATGGAGAACTAATTAACTTTATTTATCTAATAGAACAATAAGAACAAGTCATGATTGAATGAATAACAACTATTTTATTTATCTAATGAATGATATTCAATGATTTAAATAACTAATCTAAAACAAAGAATGAAACTAATTAATGGAATGAATGTAAAAACTAGATCTAAAAATTATTCTAGATCTATCTTTTTCTAACCCTAATCTCCATTAACATTAGCTTCCTAACCTAACAGCCATTAACAAAGAGTCAAGCTTTTGTTTTTATACTTCCAGATCCAAAAATCGTGCATGGGCTTGGAGTCATGTTTTGGGCCGGAAAATCGGGCCCAAAACCCAATTTCTTTAGTCCAAAATGGCCTCTTCAGCTGTAGTTGACTTCAACAGACTTTTCGTCCACTTGTGCTCCTCTGATTGGGTCAAGGCTTAGACCATTGGAAAGCTCTTTCCGAGCGGTCGTTTTGACATAAGGTAAGCCCAATTCCAGGTCCGAGTCCAAAGATACGGCCTTCTGAAGTTCTCACGCGACTTTTGCTCCTTTATCTCGCTAAAGTGGCACATTTCTCGCATCGTAATGGACTTTGAAGCCCGAAATGCATAAAACACGTAATCAGTATTAACTCTTACTTATTATTCACATAATTGGTCTAACAAGATGATTATTAAGGGGTTAAAACTACAGTTTTGGGCTCTTATCAAACCACCACCCAAACAAAGATTTTGCTTGTCCTCAAGCAAAGATGAGAAATTAGAATAAGTGACCAAAAAAAATGGAGTTCTACTACTCTCGTTTGACTGAGTGCGATTGCATTGACCATATGCAACAAGGCCTTTAAACCACTAGGAATTCCCTAGTGGACGAAGTTATAGCCTCGTGAGAGTTTTCCAAAGAAGGTACTCACAAACTTCATCTATACTACAAACGACTAAGAAAATAAAACTATTGTTTCCTTATTCATGCTCAACTATCTATACATCTCTAGCAATTACATAAGAATAACCCAAATCGAACCCTAAGCTAATATATGCATAATAATCAATCATCTAAAATAAACATATAACAATGAGTAATACTATGAAATGTAATAGCGAGGTCCGTTTGGAAACTTCTAATAAGCGTCCTTAAGTAGGTCCTCACATAAATGTCAAGACAAAACCACTCGATTTTTCCACTCAAGTTTAAGCTACTCCGGTTAATGCGGTGGGCACACTTTACCTTTTACAATCTCAATGACAACAAGGAAGGGGTCGATCAAACACATCCGCCACTTACTATCACACTAACCTATTCCTAATCGAGCTAGAGGTCTTTATTAGGTGTCATGGGATTAGGAGATGGTTTAAGAAGGAAGGAAATGGATATTCTAGAGGACAAGTCCGAGATAATAGAGTCTTCATATTATGTAACTAGAGAAAACCTTGTTATTTACTTTTGCTTCTACACTTTGTTTCCATCCTTAGCCATATTTTTTTCTTTTCTTTTTTCTCCCTTTTATTCTATTTTTCGAGTTTTTATTTATTTCTATTTTTTTTTTTTTTTTTTTTTTTTTTCTTTTTTTTTTTTTTTTCTTTTTGGATGGAAACTTCTTTTCTTTATTTTCCAAGAACTAACTAATTTTTGTTTACACAGTTTTTTCTTCTTCTTTTCTTCCTCATTCTATTCTCGGACTTATTCTAAATTGGGTAGGTTGATTTTTATTTTGTTTTGTTTTGTAACAGGGGTAAAAAGGAATTGTGGTTTATGGAAGGCTAAAGAAAGGCTCGGAGGGCTTAATTAGCGGAAAAATAATTCATAGGTTTGAATTTCTCGCTATATCGATCCAAAGAGGGCCTAAATTCTCGCTTTAGGATATGGTTTAGTGATCAAGCAAGTGGACGCGTGTGATTTCTCTATCCGGATTTTACTTCTCCCTTGTGTCATTTCTCAAATGTTTCGCTTTCATAAGGCTTTAGGCTATATTCTCACGAGTTTTGTAGAATAAGTACTCTAGCCTAAATTTCGTAAACTTATCGCTAACAATCATAGATACTCATGTAATAAATTTATAGATAGATGCAAAGATTATTACCTACATATTAACCTAAGTTTCTAACAATTATTCGATGCAAATGCAAAATACGGAGACTTCTAGATTGTTAAGAGCATGGAGAAAGAAAACAATACCAATATTCCTAAGTGTATAGCATACTTTTTTTATTTATATTTTTGAACTTTTTAACTTGAAAACAAATACATATTATACATATCTATATCCTAACAGATGCCTTTAATTACATCGCGTGTTTCTATGCCCCCAAACAAGAAACATGCTTTGTCCTCAAAGTATTTAAATAGAGAGGGTAGGAAAAATACCATGGAAACGCGTGAAATTCTGGAACATCTGCAAAACAAGGTTATAACATACTAATATAGAAAAGTAAACTGACGCAACTCTATAAGAGTTCCACCCATTATGGGGTTAATGAATTAAATTGCTTGGGACATAAGCGCACACTAACCGAAATTAAAACTTACCTCCACTCCAAATAAGCATTCATCATCCTCCTCTTCTATAAAGAAGTGAGGTTCCTTCTCATCCTGCCATGCCATTATAATTTGCCAAGCTTGCTGCCTTTTATCATCTACGGATGCTAATCTGTTAAGCGCCACTTGGTCGGATGGGGTGTAAGGTGCAACCTGATGAGGTTGTATCCTCCACCCTTGCCAAGTCATTGCACGGAAAGATCGGATAATACAATTGGTGGGTCTCACAATGTCGACCCCAACCCAGTCCGTGAAAGGGGCACAAAAAACAGGGAAGAAACATAGCATAATACGGCAAACTAATATAGGCATAAGAAGATACTTATGCCTCATGCAAAAGTCATAAGTGTAGACATGCATATTATCTACCCAATAGCATTATGGGTCTTGTGTTTCAGCGGGCATGGCAAGTCCAAGAACAAATGCTTGCAAGAAGCATAAGCAGTCCCAGCCTACGTGTGTGATCACCTCGCGAAACCAAGCACCATAAGTAGTGCTTTGAAACAAATCTTCGAAAGATTGTTCCGGTATCAATGTAGGAGATGTCATCTCAAAATTACGCTCTGAATAGGCAGAATGATCCGAAACTACCCGTAGAAAATTGGAATTTTTCTCGTCCACGGAAGTCGGTGGCGCTCATTAGATAGGCGTGAGTCGCTCTTTAGGTTTTGGAATTACAGTGTTTGGGCCGAAGTCGCCGCTGCTTGTGGTAGCTGGCCTCAAATTTTAGAATTCCGGTGTTTGGCCGTCGCGCTTCGGCAAGCTTGGCGCTCTAGGTCCGATAGATGAGGGCGGGTCGCTTCGAGATGAGGCGGTCGTCGCTCGACTAAATTTTCCAAAAATGTGAAGGGCGCAGGCGCGCTCTGATGGGTTGAAACCGGAGTTTAGATTTCATCCTACCACCACATCTAATCATAGGTATGCCAATTACGACAATATTCTCAACCTTCACTCCAAAACAAACTCTAAAATGGAGGATCTTCTACAAATCATGATATAATAAATAATACCACCCCCAAACAATTCGGGAAGGTGGGATTAACAATAAAATCTATGCACAATTTGAAAAGAACCACATTATATTAAAATTGAAATTCAAACAACATTTAACTACCAAATTCAAAGTTAACTACGGAATTTAACAACGTAACATCCTATCTACTAAAAATAATAAAAAATAAAAAAAAAAACAACATCAAAACAACAAACAAGAAGAAATCTAGCTACTCTTCCAAGGGAGTGAGAGGTGGGGTAAGAATAGGAATTTGAGTGATCAAGAATGGAAAAACCAAACACTTCCCCCCAAACAAATTTTTTGAAAACAGTTTGTAAAAATTTGTTTTAAAACGCGGGTCTTTTAAAGTCGATTCCCTAGACTTAAAGTGATATATATGTATTTACATGCAGTTTCCCATATATCAATAATCTAAAAAGTTGTGGGTCTTTCCACAAATAATTAACATGGAATGCACCAACAAAAAAGTAATTAAGCACCAAGATTTCCTATGATGTAGCTTAGTGGAATGAGAAGGTGTCCAAGTGAATGATCGTGAGTAAATGAATGGTTTTGGAAAATACTTGGAATGTGGATAAGTGTGAGAAGGAAAAATGGAGAAAATGGAAAAAATGAAAAAAGTGTCGGTGGCTTATCCTTGGGTGTTACTTCTTCACCAAAGTTGGTTTTAGATAGTTATGAAGCATAGGAGAAACGCCAAGGTCAAGTACAAACTCAATGGTTCTTTGAAAAGGTAGAGGGTGAGGAACATTCGTGATGGAAGGTGAATGAGTGACATGAGGATGTGAGGTGGGTGAATGGTGTTCAACTAGTGTTCTTAAGTCTATATCATCGAGGGCCTTGAGATATGCAAGACATTCCTCAATAGGTGGGTAAGAAGAATCACGGGATAAAGGGCAAAAATTCTTCTTCCGCCATGGCGTCAAGAGATGAATGGATGTCAATAGGAGAGAACTTCCTGAAAGGCAAAGAAGGGTTGCAAAAGAGTCGAAGGAAATCCTCCTTGATGTTATCTCTACGCCTAGGAGTAGAAATTGTGATCCTTGTCTTCTTCCATAAGAGGGGTATCTACTAGTGTGGGGACTAAAGTGTCACCGCACTAATGTGAGGTACAAAACTCTCAAACGGACTTCACTTCCCTTCTACAGGGCAAACCTAGTTGTCCTTGTTTTGTCTAAACATGTTAACTTCTACGAAAGATTTCCAAAAGAAAGAGTCATTGAGCCATCCCGACAATTGATTTGGGCATTGGCGGTTGCCAAGAAAGGGCGCCCTAAGATGATGGGAATGGAATCATGAGCAACTTCGTGTCAAGAATAACAAAGTCGGCCGGATAGTAAAAATCCTGAACTTTAACGAGAATATTTTCAACCACACCCTTAGGATACTTAATAGAACGATCGGCTAACTAACAAAGTCATTTTGGTTGGTTGAAGTTTTGTTAGACCAGGTTGTTTATATAAATAAAAAAGGAGTAAGTTAACACTCGCCCCAGGTCTAATAAAAAGCAGTTGTTATAAAGGTATCACCTAAGGTGCATTGTCTTGATCGTAGGGATCTACCCGGTGGTCCTTGTACTTAACAATTCCGTTATGTTCGTGAGGATAAAGAGGGATATTGTTCCGCTAAGAAGGCTTAGGGGGTATGTTGGTTTTCTCTTCTTGGTGCACAACTCTTTTAGAAACTTAAGCGTGTCCAGTAGACTTTTTATAGCATCTAGAAAAGGTAGGTTGATAGTTAGATTTTTAAACACTTCTCTAATCTCATCAAAATTCTCGCCTTTTTTTGACACAATTAGTCTCTGATATGGTGATTTATCGCTATTTTTAGCGTAGGGATAAAAGTATTATTAGTCTTTGCTTTATCTCTAGCCGTTTTCCAGCCTAGGTGTCCATATTGGAACCTCTACAGGTGTAGGGTCTTCACTTTCTATTATTGGGTCTTGTAATGTTTTCCCTTTTGGTTGTGGTTTAACCGGTACTTCTACAACCAGGGGTCTTCAGTTTCTATTATAGTATTTGGTATGGTATCATTTTTAGTTTTGGGGTAATCTTTAGGCATAGTCACTTGGTTATCAACTACTCGCCGAACGAAGGGTAGTGACTCACCTGTAGGTCCCCTTTGGTTTATATTACCATTACAATCAATACTTTTATTTCGAATCGCGGTGTTTGTTGACTTAGGATTAGGCAATCGCTTGACTTGGAAACACGGGTTTGGTTATTATTTTGGTTAGAAGACATGTCAATAACCTTTTGGCACAAAAAGACGCATCATTTGCATTGTTTGTTTCATCATATTAGAGTTTTGATCATGCCGATCTTTCATCAAGTTGGAGTTTTGTTGCATAATTTGATTTTGTTTCTCCAACAAGGTTACTACTACTTTGTCCGTAGATGGTTGTATTGGAATTAAAAGCTTGTTGAAATGCTCATGTCTTGATGTTGATAGTTCGGGTTATGGGTACTAAACCTCTATTCGGGTCCTCTAAGTTCCCTTGTCCTTGATGTTGAGTTAACTGGTTGAAGTGTGGTGGTTGTGGTGGTGTTTGTGCATAGACAAGAGGACAATAGAAGTCGGAATGCTCAAGACTACAAATGCATTACAACAACGAGTAGAGTTAATGTTCATGACCGAGTGGATTGTTGTTGAACAGAGATGGCATCTACCTTTTAGTGAGGGCATCGATAAGAGTTTTAAGCTCGGGATCATGTTTAACCTCACGAGAAGAAGGAGAGGAGCGGGAGGAATCGTTACCTCCCCAATTGTTGTTCCTCTTAGATTGATCTTCTAAGAATGTATAAGCCTCAAGGCTCCTTTACTAAGAAAACTACCCCGGACATGATATCTAGAACCTCCTTATGATAATGTGAAAGCCCCTTGAAGAAAGCACGAACAAGCGTGTCTTTCGCAAGATTATGATCGCATTCAATGAGAAGATCGTTAAACGATTCCGTGCCTCCTGAAAAGGATTCATGAGGATTATGGTGAAGAAATGAATTTTGTGAAGCATTTCATCCGTCTTCATGTGGTGGGTAAAATTGTTCCATGAACAATTGAACAAGTTGAGCCCATGAGTCCACGAGTTTGGCGTTTGGGCGTTAACCAAGACGCCGCCTTGTCGGCTAGGGTAAAAGGAAACACCCTAAGTTTAACTTGATCCGGACTTACGCTAGGATGATGGAATGTAGTGAGAACTTGGTCTATCCCACGATGTGCTGGTAAGGCTTCTCGTGGTCTAAACCATGAAAACCGGGTAACAAGTTAAATATATTAGGGGATTCGAAAATCCCCACTAGGTTTTGCAAGAACGATGCGACTTAGGGCCATCGTTTAGGGGCTTTATAAAAATCGAGAGAGAGTCTCTTTGTTCTTTAGCCATTGATGCAAGTGTAGTGTGTGAAATTCTAGATAGGTGTGTTGTATTTATTTCTATGAAAAACAAGCCTGATTATACTAGGGAATTAAAACTCCTCGTAAGAGGCGAGGAGTGGAAGAAGGAGTACTGAATGCCTCCTTGCTACGCTGCGTTTGAATAAGCGTCTTGTATATACGCCGATTAAAGTGTATTTAACAAGTTAGAAACACTTAATAACTTTAAGGAATAAAAATATGCATTTACCTATGAAAATTGGGCTGTTCGGATGAATTTTCCTTGTTGGGCGCGGGTAGGGCGCGGGTTGGCGCGGCGCTCAAGGTAAGTTGAAATTACAATGTGAATAAGGGCGGGTCGCGCTTCAACATGGGCGCGGGCGCGCTCCAGGGTTTTCAAGTTTTAGGCCTTTTATCGTACTCCAAAAAATCTGAAATTTTTACAGTAATTTACTAAGACGTCTATCAAGTAGCCTGTAAAATTTCAGATCGATCGGAGCAGTGAAAGGCCCTCTACAGCCCTTCAAAGTTTGCGAAACCGTTTTCGGACACAATACAAACAACCGAATGGTTAACCCATCAAAACAAATCTAAAAATTGCCAAATTTTTACTGGAGACTCCTGACAGATCCTACTTGTTCCTGTAAAAAATTTAGAGCAATTGGAGTTCTACAACCTCTCCTTATTGGCTGGTGTTTCAGATATTAAGTGTTTGCAACACTGCAGAAACACACTGGAAACACTCTACTATTTAGGAGGTCAAAACAAATCAAAAACTCATCAAATTTTTACTACAAACTCCTTAGTTAGGATAGATACTCCTGTAAAAATTATAGAATTTTTAGAACTCCCTGAGTAACCTTACTCGTCTGTTTTTCAAGAACATACGGTGTGAAAACTGAAATGCAGCACTGTAAAGATCGTATTTTTTTCACAAGGTAAAACAACTTTGAAAAATCTGAAAATATTCCAGTAAATCAACAACACATTAAGTAATATGTATGAAAATTTTCAGAATTTTCGAAAATTTAGAAATACCTTCACCGCAGTGTTTTTCTCTCTGAATCCGAATCCATGATGCCTATGCCTGAAACAAAGAACGCAGCCCGAAAATCAAGAAATAAGAATGAAAAATTAAAAGGGTGGGTGGGTAGAGAATGGGGGATTGCCCCTTGGATTCAAGCAATTGAATTCTTGTCTTGAACGAGATTAAGATGGCAGCGCCTTAGCCACATGAGTTAATGGGCCTGTACATTGATCCATGATATTGCGAATTGGGCTTTAGCCCTGTCGATTAAACGAATAAAGTGGAGACTCCTACCAATGGATGTTTGCCACGTAGGTGAGGGTCGAAACAGTAACTAGATCATGATTGTGCAATGAAGCCATATAGGTAGGTCACATTTCTAAATGTAGATTGTGTGTTCCAAGTTCCAAGTACGAAATTAGATATAAAATATTGTTGAGTGGGAACTCCACATACTTGTCTTGTACCCTTGAGTGGAAAAGAGCAATTAGTATAAAAGAGGGTAGCAATGTATTCAAGAATCCTCATTTACATTATTCTCCTTCATAAAATTAAAATGTAATAGCAATGATTACCTGCCTTGAGAAAGAGAAACTTCACCTTCAAAAGTGAGCATAAAGAGCAGTCGATTATTTTCTCCCAACTTGCCATGACATCTACAAACCATTGGAAGAACATGCAAAGAAACATATAATTTGCATAAAACAATTTTGTTCAATTTAAACACAATTGCAAGTGTCAACAACCACAAAGGGAGATGTTTGTGTACAAGTAACATAGCAATCAGGAAGTAAAGTAGTTCATAAAAGAAAAGGTTTTCGAACAATAGTTATAACGCGTTTGACTATCCTTTCGACAAGGCCTAAGATTAAAGCAAAATCATATATCCACAATAAACATTTGATAAACAATTACCCATGATACTAGAAAGTCTTTGATCTACACTATTTGGTTATGACTCACCTCAATCGGTGACATCAATTCTAGAGGCTTCTCCCAACTAGAAAGTTTAGTTCTTTTGTTGTAATAATATCTGGAAATTTGATCAAATGGACAATTAGCATATGTATCAAAACATGTGAATGAAATAAGATAATAAACTTAGTGGGTCCAAAGAAACTAAACATAAGTAATTTAATAAAATTAACGAAATACGATTAAAAAAACTTTTAATGCCCACTGAATGAAAGCCGGCCAGGAAAATAATAAAATTTCAACACTCCCTCGAAGAATATAGCTATGTTCAAGCAACACTACCTTTTCCCATCAGCAGTATGCTCTACCCAATGGCGATGATGTGTTAATAGGGACGAGGTTGCAGATTTGTTGCGTGGAATTGCCAAAACAATTAGAGGAGCACTAAAAGCATAGGAACCCAGGTCATGCAAATGTAAATACAAATAGACTCACGAAACCGCGTGGCGGATGTAACGGAAGGTTCTTTGGCTAGATTGTTGTGGAGCAACAATCGTAGTCCGCTCCCGATGACAAATCAAGTTTGTCCACTCGGAGGTGTTACCGCCGCATCATTTCAGGGATAGTGTTGCTGCTGATTTTGACCAAAGATGTAATCCCATATTTGACGAAAATACCGGTCCAACAGCTGAAAATGTTGGGAAAGCCGCCATATTAAATGGATTTGCTTGTTGTTGTGGAAAAAGAAACTTGAAATCGCTGTGACAAACATTAGAATCGAAAACTTATACGCTTCTAGAAAATGCTAGGAGACAATATACATGAGAGTCAAACTTCGAGGTATCTTTACTGCATAAACATGGGAGGAGCAAAATTTTGAGGAGGGCCTGCGATCCACCAATTGGAGGCCAAAATGGCTTTGCACGTAAAACGTAAATGCAATTTATCAACAAATCATTACATAAGCAACTAAACGAATATGAAATCCAAACATAAGAGAGGGTATAATGCTACCCTCAGACTCGAGGCGGATCAATTGCGTCATTTCCACAAATAGGCAGCCTTTGCTAAGCACTACAACAAAAGCTAGCACATAAAATATATGGTATAAAACAACATGAATACAGGAAATAATCCCAGAAACTTAATAAATAATTAAAGCTAGACTTTGAAAGTAATTAATACTAAATACTAAATAGCAAACAAACTTTGTCAAGAGGCAAGAAATAAATATTAAATAGTACACAGAATTTTTTGTACTCAAAATCAGATCAACAGTAGGTACTAATACAACAAGGGTACAGAACAATCTAAATGTGACCTACCTATTTGAAGAAGAAATGAAGAGAGAGCGAGAGTTCAAATTTGTGTTGACTGCAATTGAAAGAATGATTAGAAACGGAATCCAGTCAAAAGCAAAAGCTAAATATAATGGGGAAAAAACTTGAATTAAAGCTAGCAAATTAAAAGGGCAAAAGAAAAATAAACCCTAAAATAACTAACTTGGTTCGATTGGCCGATGCAAAGAAATCGACTTGACAGTTCTCTTACCCTTCTCTTATCGTCCACCTCGAAGTTAGAGCAGCAACGCCGTAAAGGTTTCACTTTCAAATCAGATACAATAAGTAGAAAAAATTTCAAGTGAGGAAGAGAAATAACAGCATACCTCCAGTTTTAATCGAAGATCGAACCTGATGCGCCGTCTTCATCTTCATATCTGGGTGATATATTTGGAACCCTAGGTTTGAATAGCATGGAGAGAGTCGGGGTTTGAGAGAGTTCTAGTCGGGTAGAAGTGTAGAACAATTAATCCTTTATTTTTTTGCCTTTTATTTATTAATATTTTCATTTTCTATTACAGTTTTACTAACGAAAACTTGATAAGTAACAATTATATCCGTTAGTTATTTTGTTACGGATATATCCGTTAGAAATAAAAAATACCGTCTGTTACAAATTGGCCCTTATGGTGTAGTGAACATACCAATTGGCAACCTCATTAGTTCACTTCACATTTTCCTTTTCTGAATGTACTTCCAGATTATCCGATAGACTCAAATTATTTCAATTAAATCCAGAATGACTAAAAGTTTTAAAATCTTCCATTGTGTTTAAAAGGAGTATAAAAGGAGAATAAATGTTAAGATGTGAAACTTGAACCCTCATTTAATGATGACAAGGATCATAGCTCCAACGATTCATGGTTGGTGTGTATGGACTCTGAAGAACTCAATTTGATAGATATGTCCATATCAAAAACCCCACATCCACTACTCAAATATATTGCAATTTGCAACCTTTTGTGTTCCCTGAAAAATGCTAAAGTTACCCGTTGAAAGTCATAAATGATAAATCTAAATAATCTCCATTAGACCCACCAAAAGCTTAGATTCTCACAAAAAGAACATGATTATTATTATGATTTAAGATAAGGATAATGATAATGATATCATAATATAGCTCATCAGATAAAATGCCGCAAACTTGGCATTATGCTAACTGTTAAAATGATCAATACCATGATCAAATACAATCTCATTGTTTTAGGGTGATCTTGGACGAGTTGCAAAACCTATACAATCTGGCAGGTGGGTTGCGTCTAGAAAGCAGAGCTGAGTTTGCATGGAGATTGCAAGGCTCGAAAGAGTTTTTATTTATTTTTTTTTTTTGGAAAATATAGAGCGGGGGAAAAAAAATGCGTACAAGAACGAGTACCAAAACAGACGCGTATTATTATTATTTTTTCTTTTTTTTAATCCTTAAACCCCTGTTAGAAATACCCCAAATTAATTTGGGATATATTATTGGATTTAGGTAGTTATGGGGTACGGGAGTATTTTTATGGGTGTGTCCAAGATTACCCTTTTGAATTTTGAATAAACACGAGCTTAATTTATTTTTATTTTTATATTTCTTACTCAAAATAAATATATTAGTTTCACACTTTCACACTAGAAGTAGACCCGTGCATAGGCACCGGCTCTTTTAAAAACTTGCTCAACAATCATAACTATACATATATAAATTTTCTAATAAATTGTGATTCTTGTTTTCGTTGTTAACCGTTTTAATTTTCTTAAAAATTGTTTTAATCAAGTCTTGAAAACCCGTTTTAATTTCTCAACAAATTGTTTTAATTAAGTTTTAAAAACCCATTTTTAAATTGGGGGAGAAATCCTGTTTTAATTTAGAAGTGTGATTCCCATTTTTAATAGGAGAATGATTATCATTTTAATTAAAAATGCTAAATTTTTCTTTTTCAATAAGAGATGAATTCCCATTATAATAGGATAATGGTTTTCATTTTTTAATTGAAAAATGGATCCCGTTTTAATTTAGAAGTGTGATTCCCGTTTTTAACAGAAGAAATATTATCGTTTTAATTATAAGTGATAGATTTTTCTTTTTCAATAAAAGAGGAAACCCATTATAATAGGAGAATGATTCCCGTTTTTTAATTGGATAAGGGATCATGTTGTTAATTTAGAAGTGTGATTCCCGTTTTTAAAAGGAGAATGATTCCCATTTTAATTAAAAGTGTTAGATTTTTCTTTTTCAATAGAAAAAGAATTCCCATTATAATAGGAGAATAATTATCGTTTTAATTATAAATGCTATAATTATTATTTTTTTTCAATAGGAGAACGATTCCCGTTTGAATATGAGTTAATGATGTGGAATTTTAAGAGAGCTAGAAAAATACCCCTTGTGAGAGCTTTAATATTAATATATAGATAGTAAAAGTCCCGCATATTGAAAAAAATATTATTAATTGTACAAAACACAAAGCATATGAAACGCTAATATAATATATACTACACTCACTACTAAAGCTCGGCTCACCCTATACACAGGTGATGGGCTCATCATCAGGGGGTTTCATAATGCTACAGCCCAAAATTGGTTTGGGTACTTTTTTCATTAGATATACTTTAATTATTAGAATGGGGCCTTTTTTTATCATATATAAAAAGAGTATATTATATTATAGACTAATTCTTACTAGATAATTGTGAGTAATGGGGGTGTGAGCAGAGGGTGGAGAAGAGAGAGAGAGGGAGAGATGGGTTTGGGTGAGGATGGTTGAGCAAGAGAAATAGAGAGAGGGGGGATTAGTTATTGAAATGTAAGTAATTGGTATTGAAAGGGTCTCTTATATATTTCGCCTAGGTCCCCGAATCATCTTGAGCAGGTCCTAATAATTATAGTGTCCTCATTTATATTTGATTTAAACATGGGAACAATTTTCCATGCCTCTTTTTTACACTTTTTCGAATTGTTACGGGATGTGATCCAAATGCCCTTATCCTTTTCCCACACTAGAGCCAGGTGTCTATTCCACATTTCCCCTCACTTCTCTCCCAAAATCCCCTTTGTTCCGAGTCTTCGACAAAATGCTTGACTGGTGTTCAATATCCGACAATACATCATTTCTATACTCCTTCATCAACCTTCTCAAACACCATAAATTTTTTCGTTCAAGATTTACGATTCTAGTCATTAAGAGTCGCCTATTTTCTTTTTTGCTACTCGATTTATGATTCTAGTCATTAAGAGTCGCTGTTTTCTTCAAGTGGCCGGTTCATCTTCATGTTCTTAAAAGTTTGGGTATTCTATTTTAGTGTTTTGATTAAGTTTGATTGAGTTGTTTAAGACTTATGGATTAGGGATTATGGTTTAGGAGTTTTTAAATGTGGGGGAGAAGGGGAAAGACTAAAAGAGGTTGCAACAAGTTAACTTGATATAGTACAAAACATATTTTTAAGATTTATTATAATTAGGGTTATAATAATTTTTTTTTGGTCAGCCCAACAACAAAATGGAAGGTGTGGCGAAACGCCCATGAAATAAAAGTTCCAAAATTTTTACGAGTCAACAACGCGCAATTACTAATGGCCCAACTTTCCTCGCTCAATGTGATGGGCTAAAGCCCAACTCGGACCACTAATTCTGAACTCTCAACCAAAATACGACACCTGTTACTCTACACTCTCGAAATATCCCGATTTTGTCGTGCCACTAGAACCTTCCTTAAACTCTCTCTCGATCGAAAGTCCAATTATTAACCTGACCAATTACCTCTCTCTCTCTCACTCACTCATCCAAGTTGCAAACATTTATTGTAAACCCTCATAAAAAAAGGTACAATTCCCACTTCCTCTCTGATTAAGTAATAAAATTATTACTTTATTTTCTTAAGCATATATATCTATCAGTTTTTCTAATTGTTATTCATTTGTTTTGTAGGTTAATAGAAAATAGAAAAAATGGACAGGGGTAGAGATAATAATAATAACAATAATAATAATAATAATTTCTTTGGTTTTGGTGGTGGTGATCCATTTGGTGGTTTTGGACATGACCCATTTAGTAATTTTGGTGGATTTGGTGGTCAACAAAGAAGTTTAGTATCTAGTATGTTTGGTGGAAGAGATCCATTTGATGACCCTTTTTTCACTAGGCCTTTTGGTGGTTCAAGCATCTTTGGTGGTGGACCAAATATGTTTGGTGCTCCAATGCCGAGTATGTTTGGCGGACCGAGTTTGTTTGGCGAATCTCCATCTCCCGCGATTGGATTTATTGATAATCGAGGACACCCCTCGCAAGGGAATACGACTAGGGGACCGGTTATTGAGGAGATATTGTCGGATGATGAAGGGAAGGAGGAGAGAATGGTGGTGATGAGAAGAAAGAGAATACCAGGAAACATTCTAGGTCAGGTGGGGAAGTGTATGTGGAAGAGCCGGATGATGGTGGTGTTGAAGATAGGAGAATTAGGCATATGCAGAATAGAAATGAGTTTAATAGGATGAATAATGGGACACAACCGCAGACCAGGAGCTTTAGCTTTCATAGCTCTAATGTTACTTATGGTGGTCCAAATGGCGCCTATTATACTTCGTCGACGAAAATTTTTAACTAGGAACATAGGTGATAATGGGGTAAGTCCAATATGGTTTTTGAGTGGCTAATATTTTTCATTCATAAATATTTTATTAGTGGCTTATGATGTCGATTTATTGTGGTCTATTTTAGGTGATGATAGAAGAGAAGAAAGAAGCTGACTCGACTACTCGTAAAGCAGAGCACAGGGTTTCTAAGGGAATTCGTGATAAGGTATTTAGAATGGCTTGTTTTCATTCTTCTTAGCTGTCATTGAATATATTCTTTTTCCTTGATATCGTTGAATATTATGCATTTCAGAGTTGTATTCTGGACATATATTGGTTGTGTCAAGTTTGTGTTTGAAGTGATGAATGCCTATAGAAAGTTGGTATTTGAAATAGATCATAGGTATAAATGGTATAACTAGCTTTTCTGAGAGACTCAGACGATTTTGTGTGTGTCCAGTGTTAGTCATTGTTTCCCCGAATAGACGTTTCTGCTATGGCAGTCTTTTTAAGTTATAATAATTGGTCATGGTTTTACGAGCTGTAAGGCTCATAAAACATTATAATCAAGTGTGAAATCCCACCTAAGGCAAGGAGAAGGACAAAGGAAGTTCACATGGCAAAATCAGGTACTTTGCTTATGAAAGGTTGTCTCTGTGAGTTTGAGTTTGAATTTTGAGTATCATTCATTTAATATATGTGAGGATTCATGTTCTTATTTTGTCTTTGGTTAGGTGTTGGTTTTGCAAAAAAAAAAAAGGTGTTGGTTTTGCTTCGAGCCTATTAACAATGTTGATGCCTCTTTACTGTGTTACATCCACGATAGTCTATAATGCCATATGAGTGTGATTCCGGTTGGGCACTTTACTTTATGTTTATTCTAATTTAGATTGGTTCCTTATAGGACTAACGTGTGGTTAAAACATTTATATGACTTATTGGTGAACATGTTTCTTAGCTACTGTTAACTTCTTTTGCCTTCAATGTGGGATTAGTTCAAACCTCTGTTACTTTGTCAATAAGCTTCCCATTGTGTAACTATGTATGGAAGGGCGTGTAAAATAGTTGAAAGGATTGATACAATCAAACCTAGCCCGGAACAAATATTTCTTGCAAAAATCTTTTCAAGCAAGATTTGCAATCAATCTCTGGATTGTTTATCTGTTACCAAGCCAAAGACTTCAAAAGGCCTACATTCAAAGACTTATTTCTATATAGTTTATTTGGCATAGAAGTTCGGGTTACAGTGAATTCAAGTTTGGTCTGACAGGACCCAATAAGTCAAGTGGGTTATTGAAAAGTTAATATTGCTCTTTAAGTTTGCAATTGTTGTTAAAGAAAGCAAGGCCCAAAATTTCGATATTGGTTAATATATCGGTGTACTAAAAAACCGAGATATATCGGATATCTCGGATATATCGGATATCTCGGTTTTTTTGGTGACCAGTCTAAAGTTTCTAAAATATCGGATATCTCGCCGATATATCTCAGATATATCGGATATTTCGGAAATTTCAATATTAAGTTATTAACAATTGGTCAAAAAGTCAACTGATATATATCGATTATCTCGGAAATATCGATTATATCGGCGATATAAACTTTCATATCGGAAATTCCGATATATCTCGGAAAAAAAGGGGTTCAATATTCGGTGGATATATGTCGGAAATATCGATATCGGTGTACCAATTTACCGAGAGATATCGGCGAGATATCGGATATCTCGGCGATATTTTGGGCCATGAAAGAAAGTAGAGTGGTGATTAGTCTCTACCTTGGTTCATTTCAATATTTTGATCCTGGATGTGGTTAGAAACCACGTCTCTTTCTTATTTTGACATCTTGACTGCCACTTGGCCCAAATAGCAGTTCGGTCTAAAAAAGTTGCTTGTTTCCTGTTTCCTTAATTTTGTTTTGGCTAGTCTCAAAAGAAGGTGCTGGAAGGTATGTACAAATGTGTTGAGAGGGCTTCTTTTGCTTTTGTAGGGTCATACAGTAACAAGAAAGCTCAATCCGGATGGTAAGGTGGATACTATGCAGACCTTGCACAATTTGGATGAAGGTATATTTTAATCACTACAAAAATGATGCGACTTACCAGCATATTAAATTATTAATACTGGGTATGTTGTTGACTCTTAGATGAGCTTGCTGGTTTTCAAGAAACCTGGAAGGGAAATGCAAGAAAAAATTTACCGGGGTGGACCGAGGGGAATGATGTCTATGAGAATATAGGTGAGTTTTCCTTTCCATGTTGCACATGCTGTTTTTGTGCTTTTTCTTTCTGATTTGATTGCGTTTGTTTGGTTTCTTGTGTCATCATTCTTGGTCGAGAGGCTACTTAAAATTTGAATTTTCGATGTGGATTTCTTCAGTATGTTTTATGAATCGCGTCCTGATAATATATCGTTCTCTCTGACAATTCTATGTATTCTTATATATTTTATTGAATTTGAAACTTTGATTGAATCTGAAGCAAGGATGTATACATGGACTTCAACTGAGTCATTTCATGTGAGTGGTCCCAGAGCGTATGAAGAGACTGTTTAAAATATGTTCTGACTTGGTGTGTTCTTCTCTTTATGAGATTATTAGGGGCACATATTGGGAGAAGATGCATATAAGCTTAGCAGTCATTACCTGCAAATTTTTGAAGTGATTTTACCTTTATCTCCCATGACGTCCTTGTGGCTAATAAGAATGTGGCATAAGTGTTTCACTGCCCTTTCATCCATCATGGACCTACCAAATTTAAATTGGTTCTTATGAACTTCTCAACATGAGTCATATGTTAGACTGTTAGTATGAGTGAATTTTGGTAAGCGTCACAAAAGCAATCTGATGCCTGTTTGTCTTGTCGACTGCAGGACCCAGCAGCAGCAGACCACAGGGGCAAGCATCGCGGCATGGTTGGGCTCTTCCTTCTGTAGAGCAACCAAGTGCTCCTAATAGGACAGCATCTCGCAAGGCCAAACCTCCTGAAGGGCGGGCTTGATCTGTATGTTGGCAATACAGCACAAAGTTTGTGAATCTCATTTGGAGGGATTTGATACTGTTTCTTGAAGGAACAACTCGTTTGTGTATGTACCCTATATTTGCAACAATTGTACTTGTCATTGTCATGACAGTACGTTTTGTACTTTGGTCTTGCTGGTAGTTGTTATAGAGGCTCAATGAGCAATATTGGTATGTAACCATTATGTCTTCCTGAGTGAGTCTGCAAATTTGCTATATTCTGGTGTCATTTTGCTACTGGAGTATGGGATGTCACGTGCATTGGAGTACCTTGCATTGTTAATATTAGTTGGTTCACGAATTTGTGTGTGTTTGTTTGTTGTTTTTTCTTTGCCCACGATAACCACCTTCATTCATTATATTCAAATGATAATAAGAGGGTTTGCAATATTTCAAAACGTAGTGGGGGTGTCTAATCTGCTAGTCTTACGAATGGAGAGGAAGTTTGGAGAGAAAAAGATGATATGGCTTTTTTAGTTTTTTCAGTCTTTAAATCCGATTGGGAGATGTCCTTTATAACTCTAACAGCTAGCTTCATGGGCTTCTCCACCAATATTGGAAGAGATGAAGAAAAAGAGGAGGTAGGCTTCATTAGAACTTCCCTCCATTTTATGACGCAATCAGATAAATTAGTTTTATACTTGGGGACTGGCGCAACGTTTTATTTTTACACTCTCAAGTAATTTTGGCTTAGCAGCATTTTTTATTTTATATTATTTTTATCTATTCAATTCTTTTGAAGTGTGCCAATGCTTTCGGTCGTTGAGATATCGCCGTATCATGTATCTGTTGAAAGAATGCTATAAGGTTCTCTAGTCTTCGCAATTAACCTCTCCAACGGTTCCTGGTCTAGCTTATAATTGACGCGCTTTAGCTTTATGCCTTCATGTTTGTGCCACAACTTTCAGTGAATTGTAATTTTCAAGTTCTTTCCAAGCTCGTGCTCTTAAGTCTTGCGGCTTAAACGCTTAAAAATTGGCAGTCTTGGACTCTGTTCGACTGTTTATACTTTGAAGTATTGATGATCTTCAGATTCTCTCAACAGAGACATATCGCAAAAATTCATGTTTTACTTTGCACTCCACCAAACACTTTTCCGTTCCCTATCAAACAACTAACCCCAAATGTATTTACTTGGTTTAGGTTTACAACGAATCAAACGCCGCCTAAATGTGAGTTTATTAAAGAAAAGCCCAATTGGGCCCACCCATGAATCCGTGAGCTGAACCCGCTCCCCAGTTTAGGAAATTTTAGTTTGATTAGAAGTCCGGGTTTCTGAATAAGAGTTTTAGGCAATGTAGGACTCTAAGCAATAGTTAGAGCATCTCTAGGTGGACGTATCCGTGGTCGCATTCTTCAAATATGAAGAAATGCGTCGGAATTTCCCGGAATTCCAACTCTAGGTGGTCACATTCATGGTCGCATAACCCGCATTCTTGTTCCCCGAGGTTTGGATGCGGATCGGAGCGACAAAGTAATGTCGCCGCCAATTTTTTTTTTTGACTTTGACCAACACCACGCCCGTGAAATCTTTGGCGGCGCGCCACTACTAATGTCGCGAAGTTTTTTTTTTTACTTTTTCAATTTGGTGCGACAGTGGGAATGTCGCGTGAGTTTTTTTTTGAACTTGGGGGCGACGGTGGGTAATGTCGAATAAGATTAATGTCGCTGGTCATCTCCAATGAATTTTATGGACTCGACCACCTAGAGTTGGTCGAAATTTGCTACCAGATTCTGTGGTCGCATTCTTCAAATTTGAAGAGTATGCTACCACCACCTAGAGATGCTCTTACAAATAATGTGCACTTGTTGAAAAAGGTTAACAGTATGTTTTTGGCTACTGTGATAAAATCCTGCTTTTGAGTTTAGTCATGGTCATGGAAGTCAGTATCAAAGAAGAATTGGAAAGTGTAGACTATACTGTCACCATTAAGGCTAATAGTAACAAAATCATCATCCAAACCAACTTCGCTGACCATTAACATGGCTAGCAAATGGTTTCATGAGATCCATCGACTTTACTCGAAGAATCGCAAGAAGAATAATCCTATATTTGTTGGTCTATGCGCAGAGAAATATCCTGGCCATCTATTGGTTTCTAAGAAAATGAAGGACCGTCCTTTTATCTGTTGACACTATGCATTGGTTCTCACTGTCTTTTGTTCGACTTATCTGATTTTATCTATTACTATAGAGATCGAATCTGCTTTTTCAAAGAGATCCCCACATCATTGAAAGATTTCTTCTCAAACCCTCGTGTAACTTTTGTTGGGGTTGGCATTGATGCTGTTAAGAAGAAGTTGGAGAGGGATTTCCAGTTGCATGTCACAGCGAAGACCATGGACTTGCGGACAATGGCAGAGCAAGCGTTGGGTCGACAAGATCTTGGTCGGTACAGTTTGGAGAGCTTGGCAAAGTTGGTTCTTGGAGATGATATGGAAGTGAAGAAGCCAAATAAGACTGATGGATGGGCAGATAGTGAAGATAGGATAATGTACTCCACTGTTGATGCTTTTCTTTCTGCTCAGATTGGTATCAAGTGTAGGGAAACAATAGGAGCTATTCCTACTCCCCATAATGCCTAGTTTGCCTAAATGTTCTTTGTCTTCTTAGGGTTTTAGTTATTAGTTATTACATTGATTACATTCCTTCCTAGTAAAGGTTGTTTTGGGAAGCAAATCTTGGTTTCGTTGTGGTTCTTTTAGTGTTGTGATATTAACACAGTTTTAGTTATTATGATCTTATCTTACTGTTACTATTTGTCCATCAAATTATAGAGAATTGAACCAGTTTGGGATTTGTTATGTTTTATATAGTTTATATATCTAAGTTGTTCTGAGTAATTGGTTAAAAAGGGTATATACACGTAATTGTGTTGCATCCACACACCTTGGTCTGAATATCTTTCTATTGATGGGGCTATTCTGTTCTGGTGTATCAGGACATGGTAAGTGATGAATAATAACTTTGTGAATTAGGTCTACAATAAAATCCTATTTTCAAAAATCCCCTCCATAGATCCCTAGTACAGTGTTTTTTATTTTTATTATTATTAGTATAATTTTTCCCATAACTAAACAACTTTATTCAAGTGAGGGAAATATTACAAGTTAGACATTACAGGCATGTGCTTAATGGTGAAGCTCTAGAGCAATTAGTTTGGTGATGGATGGAGATAGGAGAATGTCATCAAAACCAACAGCTTTATACAGAATGCTATAGGTAGTTAGTACGATCATAAATTACAGTTTACACAGCTTTACACAGGATGGTAGTGTATTGTACACAAAACTTGTAAATGTGAAAGCTATAGATGGTAGTGTAATGCTGCCCTACAAAACAACCAAGAGTTAGGTATTGCGTTTCAGTCTCTGCTTTAGTCAGTTTACCCTTACTGCCATTTCCATATGTACTCTGTCATTGACATCCTCCACAAATCTAAAATTAGCATACCACCAACTCTTCTTGAAGAGCAAGACACCACGTATTGCCCAGCACCCCGCCACGTACAAATCCTGATGCCATGCTAATGTAAAACCTACTTATTTTGAACTCATCTCCATGGTCAACTGCACTGTCAATATATGTTGGAGCTGGAGGCAATTGGTCTCCAAGGCATGCCTTCTCCAGGGGAGGTCCACATAGTTCAAGATTACCCAAGTAAATGGACTTATCTTCAAATGTTTGGAGTTGGTTGCCAGACGGAATAGGTCCTGACAACTTGTTGTATGATAAGTTGATCAAGGTGACTTAGACTCGACAACAATTAAATGCTTTGTGGAATTGTACCCGAAAGAGTGTTTATGGAAAAATCAAGTGATTCCAATAATGTCTTCATCTGTCCGATCTTCTGGGGATGTTCCCGTCAAGTGATTTTTCAGATATAGATTCAAACCAATCAATCCTGAAAGCCTTGTCAGCTCTTCGGGAATACGACCAACCAAATTATTACTGGAGAGGTCAATATGTTGACTAGAAGTGTTAATAACTTGTTATACTCAAATTCTCTACCTTTGAGTACCTGATTCAATTTGTCGGTGTATCCCCTGAATTCCTTCTCCTCCTTAAAAACTTCTGTTTGACCAACAAGCATGCCACTAAAATTTCCAATACATTGTGGGATGATTCCAGATAGATGATTACGTGCAAGGTCCATTATATCCGGAGGAATACTACCATTTAACATGTTCGATCTTAACCTCAAAATCTTCAGAGATGATAGTTCTCCTCCAATCCAGGTAGGAATCTTCCCAGACAGTGAGTTTTCACTAAGGTCAAGAATAGACAAACATGTGCAGTACTGTAAAGCCGAAGAAAGCTGTCCATGAAAAAAATTGTTGCTCAAGCGTAGTGTTTCTAGTGATGATAGTTCACCAATAGAACCTGGAATGGTTCCAGATAATTTGTTGGATTACAAGTTTATTACCGACAATCCTTGTGACCGACCTAAACATTCAGGGAGATTCCCAGACAAATGGTTTTTTGAGACATTGAGATATATCAGCTGCATCTTACATATTGATCCGGGCACACTTCCGTTGATATGGTTATTAGAAGGGAGAAAGGTCTAAAATATTTACATTGGGAGGGAAGTGTGGCAGAGGACCTTCAACTCTGTTAGAGCTCAAATACAACCGCATGCCATCTGGGTCAGATTTTATAAAATTAGGCACCTCACCATGAATTTGGTTACTGGAGAGATCTATGTAGGATAGAGTGGATGAAAGGTTCTGAAACCAACTTGGGATCGAGTCTGAGATACTTGCATTCAACATAATCAATGTAGTCAAATGCTTTTGTGTTTGAAGCCACTCTGGAAATTGAGGTCCTACTCCACAAGAACTCATTCCAATCGCTTTGAGTTGAAAAGGAGGTATCCAACGGGATGTAATATTCAAAGAGAGAGAGTTTAGGCTCAAGAATAACAATTCCAGTTCGGAGAGTTTTTTCTAAGTGCATACAACACCTTCGAGTAAATTGTTTGATAAATCAAACTCTGCTAACGCTGAGTTGTCCTAGACTCTCAGGGACGGTCCCATTCAGTTGATTGCTACTGAGATCTAGTTGTCTCATATTTGACAGTGTTCCAAACTACGTGGGAATCTGACCACTTAGCTTATTCCAACTGAGATCTAGTTGTGCCAAGTTTGATAATCTCCCAAAAGAATTGGGAATTCGTTTGATCAGTTGGTTATAGCTGAGATCTAGCACTTTAATTAGTACAGAAAGTATACCAAGTGTTGAAAGAATTAGACCACTGATTTGTTGTCACTCACACAGAGAAATTCCAATGCTGACAATTCTCTGAGAGATGTGGAATGGATCCATTCAGATGATTGAAAGTGAGGTCTAATTCCTTCAAGCAATAGCCCCAAAAGTTGTAGGAATTGGACCTTGGAATGAGTTGAACGAGTGATCAAGGTTTTTAGATTCTTAAGCTGGTAGAACCAATTAGGCAAATAAGCATCCATCTGATTATGCGACAAATATAATGTCTCAAGATTATCTACTACGGATGGAGAAGAGAAATTTCCAAAATGTTCAATCGCCTTTGGCTCAAATTGGTTACCGGTCAAGTTCAATATTTTCAGGTTGTTTAGATTCGTGAGTTCCTCTAGAATTGGGCTACTAGAATTTAATCTGTTGTAAGAAAGGTCGAGGACTAAAAGCGAAGTCATGTTCCGACTTGCATTTGGAATTGGACCTCTAAAACTGTTGGAGCTAAGATCAAGCATAACAAGAACTGTAAGATTTTCATGAGATTGAAACAGAGGAAATCTACCTAGTCCGCAAGTAGATAAGCGTAACTTCAGTAGAGAGGGAATACAATTAATCACTCGAGACAGACCAGATGACTCACTGGTAAGATTTAGTCTACTCATGTCAAGCTGCTGTACGTAAAGAAGACAGATCAGACATCCAATGCAAATTGCCTACTGTACTAAGGTTTGGGATGTCTTGAAAATTAGTAACAGGACGTGATAGATCGACATAACGCAACGCAGACAGGTTTCCAAGATGATGGGGGAATAGTTCCTGAAATGAGGGGAATAGAGAGGTTCAAATATTTTAGTTCTTGAAATAATCCAAAAAACTTTGGTATTTTATATACGAGACATTGCTTGAATTTGAGAGGAAAAAATTAATTTCGAGGCATCCCAGTGATCCCACCATGGCCAATTCCAACATAGTGGGTAATATATAAGGGAGGGATTCGTTTACCATGGTTTTTTATACCACGGTCCCTTTACAAAATGAGTTAAAAACTAATATTTTGTAGATATGATTTCCTAACTATGGATAGATTTTTCACAAAAATTCTGCTTATTTGGAAATCTCTAACCTATTTAAAAATTGTTGACAACTTAATTGTTTTTTTAACGATCCAGATTTTTCGATTTTGCAATCATCTTTTGACATTGTTAAACACTATCAAATGAGCTGAAATTTTGTGGAGATGATCTTCATGGTTTGTTAGAGATATCCATTAATAATTAGGTTCTAGTTCGTCTTATGGGTGAAGTTACGGGCCATGGTATAAACCATGGTATATATATATATATATATATATATATATATATATATATATATATATATATATACACTTTTAAAGCGGCCCTTGAAGCTATTAACGAGAGCGCCCTCGAACTTTGAGGGGCCCAAAGCGAGTTTCTTAAAATGGGCCTATATTTTGAGAAAAAATAAGTCTTTTATACATACAAGGGGGTTGTGGGCTAATGTTTGAGTGGACTGGACTTCACATAATTTGACTGGACGGAACAACCTTTACATGTGGCCTAATGGGTATAAGATTATACTTGGGGGCCCAAATATTGACCAACAAGTTGGGGGCCCTAGGCAGCTGCCTAGTTGGCCTGCCCTCAGAGCCGGCCCTGGCTATTAAGCCCACGCTTAGCCGCCAGCACATAGAGGCGTGGGCGAGCTAGCCTTCCACTGCTCAATTAGCTAAGCAGATTTTAACAGCTGTCCATTTTAGCCTTCTAAGTCTTTCGGCTGTACGTCCAGGCTTTTCATCCAATCAGAGCACTGCTTCTGAGCGCCTCGAGCCTCCATGCTGGTTTTCCTTCCATCTTTATCCTTCCAATTTTAATTACCCTGTACGTTCTTATCCCTCCATATCCCTACAGACAACCCCAGACCCTTTTAGCAATTGTTTGGCTTTAATTTTGAAAATTTCCTCCTCTCATAATTCAAACCCTCTTCTCATAATTAATAGTTTGTACTATCAATCCAGGAACAGATAAAGATTACGTGATATCTTAAGCCGATCTTCTGCTATCTGGCTATTGAAATTGAAGCTCATGGTTTAGCTACGTGGAGTTTTCTTGCTCTCTCCCTCTATCTAGGTCTTCTTTACAGAAGAAGCATAAAAAAAACAAGTCAGACTTCAAAATCTTGATTAATTGTTTTTAAACAAGCATTAACTTTGTTAGTTTCCGAAATTGGGGTTTGTCTATTGCTTACAACATGTATTTTCTAAAATTGGGTTTTGAATTAAAAAAACAAGAATTCAAGTGGTTTGCTCATTTTTGTTTTTCCATACACTTGAACTTCAAATCACTCTATATGGGTTAAACCTAACCTCAAGATATCAACAAATGTTTAGTTCTAAGTCACGACATAATTTTCAAAATGAAAATTAAAAAAGTCAAGGGAGATCTTCTAATCTTCTCAAAACTATATGACTCTTAAACTAAACAGAACATGCATAGATGCTAGCCTCAATGAATAAGCTTCAAACATATTTTAAAAATTAAAACATTGATAAGAGGATATTTAACGTTGGTCATCTTAGCAAGATGATGTCCAACCATACTCACTCGAACAAATAAAAAAACATGCATAACTCTGTGCTTTGGCCTGGACAGAGTAGCTACTTCGTTGAGTTCATATCACAGTTGATTATTCTATATTTATTGTTTTCTAAATTTACTATTTATTGTTTTGAATAGTGTGTTCATATGTGCGTTTTTACATGTTTTTTCCTTTGTAATTGGACAGTCCGATGTCTTCTGCCCATAATCAGCCTACAAATTCCAAGGTGCTCGAACAACATCGATATCACTCTACTCATCATGTTCGAGAAATGACTGCTGAACAAAGAGACGCTCAGCGAGCACGTGACTGTATTCATAAAAGAAATCGTCGTCATTGTATGTCAAAGGAACAACGTTCTCAAGAAAGGGAGCACGAACGTCTGAGAAGTAAAGAGAATCAACAAAGAATGCGTATGGCAAAGGATACAACAAGTGTAGACCAATTTATTCCAATTATGATCTGCAATCAGAAGTATCAAATTTAACTGCAACTTCCACTGGTCCGTTACTAAATATTAACAACAACGTTATGCAAGTTTCTCTTGGATGTGCAGGTATTATTTTTATTTAATTTATAATCAAATTTGATGTCGTATCTTTGTTGACGCACTTTCTATATCATTTCTTCTAAGGAACGTCCACTTCATAACTGAATTTGGAATCTCACGCGGATTTATATGTTGATCCACATCTTAACATAGATGCTTCTAATGAAGAGCTTAACAGTGTGGATGAAGGTGACAGTGAATTTATTGATGATATGATTCATTCTTCATCAATATTGCATCCTACTCAGGAAGGTATACATATCTATATTCTCTATTTGTGTTATTCAATACTTTCAGTATAATTTTCATTAATTTTACTAAATTTAATAATAATATAAGTTATTTAATTTAGTTGTCTTTTTTTTTTACTCTGTTTCTTAATACGGAATTTGACATTATTTTATATATTAATTCAAATTTTAAAGTAAGTTATGATCATGTTGATACATCAATATTTAATCAGGCTTCACAAGGTATATAATGCTTAACTTTTTATTAACATCTTCATTTTTATGTTTATATATATGCATGTATAATATTTGTATTTATGATTTTATGTTTTTTGTTTAATAGATACATTTTCCTCATTTATAGGTATCGCTATGTTACCACATATTAATTTAGATGGGCATCTTCAGTTACCAAGTGATCAATCTCATGAGACTGTGTCTGTTCTACCAGGTTTGTATCTAGAGTTTATACATATTTTTATATAGTAATCGTATTTTTTATGTAATACTATTTTTCAATTTCATAATATTTATATATATATGCAGACCAGAGATCATATTGTTCACTTCCATCAAGTTATCGACGTCGTGGATATCATAACTGTGCAAGGAATTATGTAGATTCTTTTGCTATGCAGTCTTTTCAATTGCCACCTTCAACACTATGTTCTCATTGTTCTGCAAAACTGTTTGCTCATGAAACATTAGAACTTTGTTGCTTAAATGGTCAAGTCTCTTTACCTTCACCACCTATTTCGGATGAGTTATTGGATTTGTTCAAAAAAAAATTGCCAACAAGCAGTTGATTTTAGGCAGAAGATTCGATCATATAATCATGTGCATGCCTTTACTTCTATTGGTGTTCATGTAGATGAAAACTTGGCAAGTGGTCAAAATGGTATCTATACTACATATCGTGCTAAATGATTTATATATCACAGAATTTGAGATCTCTTACCACAAGATGGATAGCGGCCAAGATATATTCAGATGTATGTTTATGATAATGATCATAAAATTGATAACCATTTGGTTGAAAATAATTCACTAACTAGATCGAGAAGTTCTGGCAATTTTAAAAAGAACGTTAGATTCATGCAATCTTTTTGTTGGTATTCTGCGACAAATAGCTCAACGGGATAACTACCACAATGTTAGGTTGCATATAAAGGACCATCCAGATGATTTGTTGCAATATAGTCTTCCGACAACATCACAAGTTGCAGCAATATTGGATGGAGGGGAATACCCTTTTGATAGGAATGACATAGATATCATCATTGAGACAACACATGGACATCTATTTCATCTTCCGGACACTGCTAGGTTCTATGACCCTTTACAATATCCTTTATTATTTCTTGATGGAACATTTGGTTGGGACTTAACCATTTTCACTTCAAATTTGAAACGGGTTAGTTGTTGAGCATTCTACTCTTATAAGCTTCAGGTAATTACTTATATTATTTTGTTAAATAACAGGTTTATATTTTTTTATTACTTTATATATCAGGATCATTTATATAAATTGATATTATTATTATTTTTTTTAGAGAACACATGTACAAATATATTATTATTTATTGCTTATTTATGAAATATTACCGATATGGGCATAGCTAGATTTTCTTTTCAGTGATTGGTTCCATAAAAGATACAGTTATACATAAACGTAAGAAACAGTATGTAATTTTCTGCTAGGATAATATCTTACCAGTAGGCTTTAGGATTTTAGTTGCTATATTTTTTATTGCTTCGGTATGAATAATATGTACAAGTTTTGTCCTTATTTATGTGAACTGCTATTATATTTGTATGAATTATTTGCAGCATTATATTATCTGTTTTTTTTAAAAAATTATCCTGTGTTGCCTTCCCAAATAATAAATGATAGGTCATTTTTTTTTATTCATTGTAATATGTAAGTTTTATAGATTTGAGACACATGTGAGTCATTGTTGCTTTGTGGTGGGAGTTTATTGCACCAATATGTTGTTAATAACTATGTTAAAATCTTTACACAACAATTACGATACATAAGAGATCACCAAGAAGAGTTGAGAGTTGATTTGTATCAAGGTTTAAAGGATGTTTTTGCTATAGGACTGTTATATTAAGGTATAACTACAATTAAATATTTTTATTACTTCTCTGCTACTCTACTATCAACGTTTCTTCTTTTATGTCATTTATACTTTTATTGTTATATTTATTTCTTATTCATCAATATAGATACAATTGGAAGAAGATTTGTTCTACTTGCTTCGTACATTGGTAGTCCCCGTGATATGCATGAGAGATATCATGATGCAATGGCTATTGTCCAAAATTTGGTAAACCAGATTTATTTATAACTATGACGTGTAACCCAAATTGGCCCGGAAATTAGAAGAGAGCTATTCAAAGACAAGTTGCAAGTGATAGACTTGACCTTACTACAAGAATTTTTCATTCGAAGTCGCGAGGAGTTAAAAAGACTTATTTAAAAGAGGTGTTTTGGGAAAAGTTATTGCTCATGTTCATGTTATTGAGTTCCAGAAACAGGGGTTTACCACATGCTCATTTTCTTCTAATTCTGGATCAAACTAATAAGCTCAGAGGTCCAGAAGATTATGATCAGGTTGTTCGAGCAGAGATCCCAGATCCCCTCATAGAGCCTGAACTGCATGCAATTATCTTATGTCATATGATACATGGACCTTGTGGACTTTTAAATTCAAGTTGTGTTTGCATGAAAAATGACAAGTGTAAGAAGAATTTCCCCAAGGAATTCTCCACCTCGACTTTTCAAGGTGATGATTCTTTTCCAATTTACATGAGAAAAAACTCAGGTCAATATTTGATTCATGCTCATGGTGGTGATTTTCATGTTGGTAATCAATGGGTTGTCCCTTATAATCCATGGCTTCTCAAGAAGTATGACTACCATCTCAATGTAGAAATTTGCTCTATTATACAGTCGGTCAAATATTTGTATAAGTATGTATACAAGGGTGTTGACCGAGTTTCTTTACAACTTTCATCTTCTGAGTCTTCTGAATCTATTACTCAAAATGAGATCAAACAGTTTGTAGATGCACGCTGGATCTGTCCTCAAGAAGCAGTATGGAGAATATTTAAATTTCCTTTGAATTGTATGTATCCTTCAGTCTATGCTTTGCAAGTTCATCTCGAAGATATGAAGCACGTAACATTTCGTGAAGGTGAATGCATACCTGAGTTGGTAAATGATGGAAACACATCACGTACCATGTTAACTGAAATTTTCAAGCTTAATGTTGTTGATGAGAATGCAAGGCAGTATTTATATCGGGAGATTGCTGAACATTAAACATGGATAAAGGCAGGTAAGTTTTGGCAGCTGAAAAGAGGGCATAATCGGGTGATTGGCAGATTGTATACTGTTTCTCCTTCTGATAGTGAAATATATTACCTCAGAATATTATTAAATCACATTCGTGGACCAACATCATATGAAAGCCTTCGCATAGTTGGTTTTCATGTATGCTCAACGTTTAAAGAGGCTGCAGAAAAACTGGGCTTAGTTGAAGGCGGCAACGACATTCGCGAAACTCTTGAATAAGCAATAGCTATACATATGCATTATGCATTACGAAAGTTATTTGTCGTCATGTTGTTGCACTACAATCAACCTCATGTTCGTGATTTATGGAATGAGTTTCATACATATATGATGGAAGATTATTCTTTATCGTCCTCCCCAGATGATGCTATGAACCGTCTTCTTAAAGACATCAGTTCTGATCTCTCTCAATATGCAAAGAAGTTGTCAGACTACAATTCACCTTCCTTTTCTAATCATATAGATGAAGATTCAACAGCTAATGACTTGATATTAGAAGAACAGTCAGTACCAGTGCCTCCTGAGGATCTCTCTTATATTACCAGTTTGAATGAAAAATAGAGATATATATGCTTTCGACAAAATAACAAACTCAGTTATGAGAAATGATAGTAAAGTATACTTTATTGATGGTCCTAGAGGAACAGGTAAAACTTATCTTTATCATTCTATATTAGCTCATCTGAGAAACCTAAGACACATTGCAATTGCAACTGCTTCATCAGGAATTGCAACAATAATGATGCCAGGTGGATGAACAATTCACTCAAGGTTTAAAATTCCTATACTGACTTATGCAACGTCTACCTGTACAATAAAGAAACATTCACCACTGGCTAAACTACTTTGCCGTTCTTCTCTATTCATTTGAGATGAGGCTACAATGACACATCGATATACACTTGAAGCCGTGAATTGGACTTTAAGAGATATTACTGGAGTTGAAATGTCGTTTGGTGGAAAAGTATTTGTATTAGGTGGAGACTTTCGTCAAACGCCACCTGTTGTGCCATATGGAAGCAAATCTCGGACACTAGATGCCTGCTTACCAAGATCTTTAATATGGGAAAGTGTTGAAATTATTCGCCTAACAGAGAACATGTGAGCAAAAAATGATCCGTTATTTTCAAATCTTCTTATGCGAATTGGCAATGGCTCCGAACCATATGTTACCAAAGACATGATCAAGCTTCCAGATGGCATGGTCATTCCATGGCAAGATGATCAATCTTTATTTCAGTTAATAGATTTTGTCTTTCCAAATTTGCAATCTCATGTACTGGATGATGTATATATATATGATGGAACGAGCAGTGATTACTCCTACAAATGAGCATGTCGACAAGGTTAATGACGAAGTTATCAAACTATTTTCAGCACATAGTTTTACAAGTCATTCTTTCGATTTAGTTGAAAGTGATGTTCAACAATTATATACAAAGGAATTCCTTAATTCTATATCTCCAGGTGGGTTGCCTCCTCATAAGCTCATTCTTAAACTTGGTTGTCCTATTATACTATTGCAAAATCTTAATCCAAAGAATGGATTATGTAATGGAACTCGATTGTTGTGTCGAGGTTTTTTTTGGAAATATGGTATATGTAGAAATAATGACCGATAGTCTCCGTGGTAAACCAGCTTTTCTACCTCGAATTCCATTAAAATCTCCAGCTGACATAAGAAGACCTTTTGTTTTAACAAGAAAGCAATTTCCCATTCGCTTACGTTTTGCTTTAACTATTAACAAGTCCCAAGGACAAACAATACCCAACGTCGGTATATATTTGCCGAATCATGTTTTCAACCATGGCCAGTTATATGTTGTTATGTCTAGAGGAGTCTCAAGAAATAAAACCAAAATTTTGGTTAAAAAGGGCGGTTGCCTGCTTTACCCAGAGCTCACACAAGAAATGTCGTATATGCTGACTTACTCCATTCTGTTGCTTGATGCTTGCAACCACATCTGTGTTGAACTAGGTACTTGCCATTTTTGTTATTTTTTGTTTATTTATTTTTTATTTATTTTAAATTATCTTAAGCTAAGCATTTTAGTATTCAATGCTTACATATTTATTATCTTTCACTATGTTATGAGTACTACTGTGAAGATAGAATTCCATCCTAACTATCAATATTAGCTGTCTCAACTTCTTGGTATTAATTTCCGAGATGGAAATAACTTGGGCTTTACATATTGTATTTTCATATGTTATCAACGTTTAATTTTATTTGTTAGACCAAAATTTTATTTTATATAATATTGATGTTGTCCACGACTGTTTCATCATTTTATTATATCTAATCAGTTCTCTATTATTATTATTATTATTATTATTATTATTTAAATTGTAAATAACTCTATAGGCAATATCTACGAGTTTCTTTGCATAAAACCACCTTAATGTGCTAGACATGCTATTAAAATAAAATTTCGGGTTACAAAATTTGAACCTGGTATTTTACCAACTGTATTTTGCAGGTACTTGAGCAACATAACTTTTAACTTTTTAGAGAACATGCTTTCCTTCTTCTTAACTCTGAATTTGGTCATGAAGAAAAAAACAATCAAATATTTTAAAAACTTTTACAAATTGAGGCTCCTCAACCACTTGATGAATTCGGTTGGTAAAATTGAATATCTGTTTTTATCCTATTATGATATTTATGGTTGCTTAATCTTTTTCTTTTTTTATAGGCCATGTCACCCCCGCGGTAAAGTAGCTTCAACATGACAAGTAAAACGGTCTAAGATTGAAACATCTTAAGGTCACTAATTCTTCTTTCATCTTTATGTAGAAATCATATGTTGATTGCATTAATAGTAGCGTCAGATGTAGGGTTTTGTTTACTCCAATTGCTCCACTTTCATGTGCTCTTAGGCACTGTCAGTTGAATAGCATTATAGAGGAGTCAATATAGTAGTGCGACTGTTGAGTCCCAAAATTTTTGTGGATGAGGTCTCCTGTTGATGAGAGGGGTGTTCTTAATCTTCAAAATTGTAGGAGTCTCTTTCGCAGCACAAATCCATTGAAAAATCCAGATGTTCGAATAGAAGCATCAAGAGGCTGGTGTGGTTATTATGAATGGATTGGCATTGATTTACATGTTTATGGATCCTGTGAGCATTGTTCTTTTTCTTTATTTATCTTGGTTATTAGTATATGTTTTCTTATTGTTTGGAGTGTTGAAGACTAATAAGATAATTGAAGTTCTACCATCTGGCATGTTGGGCAATCGTAGTGGATTCTTCAAATTGGTAATCACCTATATCTTCATTCAACATGTGAATCGTAGTTTGACAACATTGTTCTAAATAGAAGTCTCTATGGACAGATGTACGAAGAATTACAGGTGCTTCGATATTTGATATCAACTCGAGAATTCTACTTCATTCGGTTCTACCAACAACTAGACCAAGGATTATGAGCGATATCAAATGTCTCCTTTGATATATCTCGACAAAATCAATTTTCGTCACCTCACTCTCGCAGGCTTCCATCCGGTTGCTTGATTCAAGACATGCCCAATGGATACTCTAATTAAGGTTATTGAATTAATAACATGCACCTAATTTTCATTTGATTTCTTCTTCCTAAATAAGTCCACTTCTCATTATCTCATATCTGGAGGAATACTTTGATAGGTCACTTGGGCAGAACATGTGGAGATGTCAAAGAAACCACCAAGTCAACCTCTTACATCATCTTCACATGGAAGTTGTTAACAGTGGGATGGCATCCGGATCAGAGAGATGTCTTGCCACATTGCAAAGAATGTGCGAGCTATTTGCTTCTCCGATGGTCACTACGGCTACTACGTGGGCTCTTGGACCTTTGTTACTTTTAGCACCAGATCATGCGCTTTGTTGGTTGCCTTAGTCTGTTCTGACATTATTTCAAATGGCCACAGATGGTCTAACCTTGTTGGGCTGAATTATGTTGAGGTCCAAGTCACAGTTAACAAGAACACAGATCTTGGGCAACCCAATAGTGTGTGGTTCTTAGTGATGCAAACTTTCATATGTCTGCTTATATCTTCACAGAATGTATTCAACTTTTTCGGAGACGAACTTATGGTGGACAATGGAATAGAAGTACCAGTCTGTGTGTCTAATTTTATACACATATTTTCTCTATTGCTAGGATGACTTTGCTTCTGGGGCCTCCAAGTTTTTGTTAATCCACCCTTCTTAAAGTACTTTCAAGAAGACTTGATGGGAACTTAAAGGTCAGTGTATTAGTTCATTTAGTTGTGGTCATGATGCCCTCTCTATAACTGTGCAAATGTGGGTCCACAATGTAAGAACTTGATTAGTCTTTGAGCAAGGTTGGATCGACTGATCCTTTGAACGACAAATGTATCTTGAACGATTTACTATAAAGGTGAGAAAAATTCAACACAGTTATACTCAAGTAAACCAAGTCAGTCGTGGCCGTCTATTTTGTTTGAATCATTAGCTTAATTTCTTTGGATTCTCTTCAAGAATTGCCTGCCGAATTAGTGTGTGTTTGTTAAATTTTAACTCATGGAAAGTAAAGGAAATAAAATGGGTGGTCCACTATGGAATGGAATGGAATGGAATGGAAAGGAAATAATTTTAAATGGTATGTGTTTGGTAAAGTGGGGAAAGGAAAGTAAAAACTAGGGAAAGGAATAATCATGTTTGTTTGCAAAAGCTATGGAAAGGAATAATTGTATTGTTAAGTGGAGTGTATTAGTAGTAAGTTCCTATTTATCTATTTCCTTTCCTTTCCTTTCCACAAAAATTTCAAGGTTAATAAAAAGACAAAACCTTTTCCATTTGTTTCCATATGGAAAAGCTTATTTTTCCTTTCCACAGTAAACAAACTTTAAAAAAGCCCATGGAAAAGGTGGACCACTCTTATTTTCCTTTCCTTTCCATAGTGTTTCCTTTCCTTTCCATCATAACAAACACACCCTTACTGTATCAACTTTGTATAATTAGTTTGAGTGTATATGACCTCTATATTTTTTAACCTATAACCGTCTGAGTCTTCTAACTCACTTTACTGAAATTGTTCACGGGTTGGTTCAACTCCCCCCCCCCCCAAGATAACTTAGGTGGTTGCAACTCGACTACTTGACCACAACAAGAAAATATTATGTAAAGAAAAAAATTGTGCCTGTTCAGTCTGTAAATATATTAGTAAGTGAACTTGAATCAAACTCTTCTAACTTCACTGGATGAACTCTAAGTTGGGCATATATTCTGCCAGGGTTTTAACAAAGTCCTCAAATTGAACTAAAACTTGAACTTTTTGTTGGACCTCGAGCTTTTTTTTCATGCAGATCGAGTGCTAACTGCATAATAAGATCAATGCAAATCAATGTTAGAGTTTCCCTTCTTTGGCTTAAATGGCTAAGGTCATGCCCACTCTTTAGTTCTAAATTTCAATCTTCCAAGATATGTTGGATTGTCTTAGATATTTCAGTTAGTTGTTGATGCGCACATGGTCAATATCTATAACATGCATATTTGAACTATCTGGGGTATCATATTTGATTGTTTTTAATACCAACTATGATATTATACAAACACCAAGTACAAGATAAACTACAAAGTTAAATCAACGACTATAGACCTTTAATAATTAATTCAAACTTAATACATGACCGCCGACAAGTCTTTAACTGACCTAGGCCATTTTAATAATAAAATACTTAAAACAAATACCTTTTCACCCAAAACAAATATCAGCTTCCCTTCACAAAATGAAAATGTGACCAACCATCCTATGTGTCCAAACAACAATTTCCTTACCCTGGTCATCTCCATATTCTATGTTTGCCATTCAAAAACACCCTAATTGCACTATTATCCCTTCTTTCAAACTAAAGGGGTGCTCTAACATCATATACCTTGCGTCAGTCCAGGGGCCACAACCATCATATTATCACATTTGAACCTAAATGCCTCAACTAGAACCCGATTCATGTGTACTATAATGTAATTTGTCTCAAGGGCATTCATCCTCTCTATGAATTCCACTTCAACATCCTATACACTGTCCTTCTGTTGGATCACTTCTATCTCTTTTTCACATTCAAAAATCAACCATTATTTCTACTCATATATATGTAAAATCACAAGAAAAAAACAGAATGAGCACGCTTCATATATAATAACTGCAATGAACATTAAACATTGGCATGAAGACATAAGAGACAAATATAAACCTCATATGATTCATGTGTACTATAATGTAATTTGTCTCAAGGGCATTCATCCTCTCTATGAATTCCACTTGAGCATCCTAAAGCATCACACTGTCCTTCTGTCGGATCACTTCTATCTCTTTTTCACATTCAAAAATCAACCGCTATTTCTACTCATATATATGTAAAATCACATGAAAAAAAAATAGAATGAGCACATTTCATATAGAAAAACTGCAATGAACATTAAACATTGGCATACAGACATAACAGACAAATACAAACCTCATCTGCCAGTACCTGCCCCCTATTCTCCAGATATTTCAAACAAATTAAGAGACTTATAACAACAAATATGCCCTAAACTTAAGCACTTGACAGGTCAATGAAGTTGACTTTGGTGAGATACAAGCCACCTGTTTTGTTACACTTAAAACTGATGCCCTGGCTTAAATTTCCCAAAAGCCAATAACAGCATCAATATACAAATATATGAGAGGATAAATCATTATAACAAAAAACTAATTAACCTTCGAAAAATAGAATAAAAATATACTGGAAAATAGTGGTGAGAACTGAGAAGTAGTGTTAAATTTTATATTGCTTTTTTATGTTAGAAAAAGCTGATATTAAACTAAGGGGAAAAAAATGCAAAAAAATTAGCATGTTTGTATCAATTTTTTCGAACGATATCTTATAGTTCCTCAATCCTCCACATTGACTGTGGAATGAACAAGAAAAACACAACAAAATTGATTGTAGACTATTGCGGCAAGGTTATTTATACAAAAACTTAAACTTTTGGTTAATTTAATATTAAATGGTCCCTACAAAATACTCATCCAGATTCTACACTTACTATAAATCGAAAACTTTACAAACTCAGCTAAACCCTTCCTTAGTTAAAAACAAAATTTTGCAATCTATTAAGAGCTACAAAACAAACATATTAATCTGCTGGAAAAACGCAACATCTGCTTTTTTACAAACCATTTATAATATTTTTTTCAGCCTGCCAACACTATTGTTGTTGCACATGCACACTCACCTTCACTTCTGGTAGCACATCTCACTTCCCTTCTTCCCAAGATCTCCACATGTCATGCAACACATGTTGGTTCACGTGAGAACCCAATGTTTTTTTCTCCTCTTTCCCTCCATCCTCCCACATGACCCCCACTTTGTCTCTTTCCCAACATCCCCCTTTGACATGCCTGATCATTGCACCATTTACTTCCCCACTACTGTTATAACTATTATAAAAATAGTTAACTTCAAAAATAATGTCATGCTAGGCTCCTTCCTTCCATTGGTTTTTGTTGCATGTTCTTTCTAAGGCAAAACAGAGTAAAAGGAGTAGGTACATATGATCAGTCCATGCATTCTCTTCACCACCAAATCCCCGTCCCAACTCAACAAAATGTTCCAATAAACAGCAATTGCATGAAGCAAAGTCAACTAATTAAGTAATCACATCATATTGAAGAGGATTAAACAAGGACTCTTTTCCCAAAGAGCAGCTAGATGAACCCGACAATGGTCCATTCAAAATTACATTTTAAGTTATAGCAAGTTGTGACACACCTCAATAATTAACACGCGGAGACCATTAACAAGATCAAGTGCACATTTTCCACATAAACGCAACATGTGTCAAAAGACAATCAACACTGCTGGCAATTGTCCCTCGATTCCAATTTCCTACCGTCCTTAATTGGGGGTCAATTTTTTCCTCTTTTCACAATTTCAATGACAGCTTAATTTGTCTTTTCCTATTATATTTGACGCTTCCTCAATCGGTACTTTACCTCAATACTATACAAAATTAACGTTTATATGTAACACCTACTCAAAGCAAGACCCAAAATATCGATATCGATGAATATATCAGTGTACCCAAAAACCGATATATATTGGATATATTGGATATATCCATTTTTTTTGGTGACCAGTCCAAACTATTTAAAATATCAGAAATATCAGATATATCGAAAATATATTATAAATATCGGATTTATATTAAAAAATGGTCAAAAAATCAACCGATATATATTGTAAATATCGGATATATCAATTATATCGGCGATATAAAGTTTTATATCGGAAATTTCGATATATATCGGGAAAAAAGGGTTCTATATTCGGTAGATATATGTCGAAAATATCGATGTCGGTGTACCAAAATACCGATATATATCGGCGATATATTGGATATATCGGCGATATTTTGGTCCTTGACTCAAAATAAGTACCCCTACTCCTCATCACATGCATCCAGGCTCTATACAAAAAAAAAAATCACATGCAAAAGCATTAAGAAATTTATTCCCTGCAAGCACTATCACATGGGTCAAAAAATCTACATTTAACATTTTAAAACTATATATATACGGGCGTGTATTATATACCAACGAAACCAAAAACTTCACACAGAACACTAGACCTCCCTCTAAATCAAAACAAACTTACTTCTTCGTCCCAAATTTTTCCGATTTTAACTATTGCTCATATCTAACAAAATGTCTCTTCCTCACTATCACTGCGTTAGTGAAATAGCTGGTACTGGAAACTGGAAAATTGTTGTATGCATTGCTAGAATTTGGGAAGTAACAAATTATACGATGGATCAATTCAAAAGTTTAGACATGCTACTATATATTTGATGAACATGTACGTATAATTTTTATGCTTATGTATTTATTATTAGACTCATTAAAATAACTTACTTATTATTAATGGCAATATCTAATTCTAATTCATTTGCTATTTTCTTACCACTCCCAGGGCCACAGAATACACGCAAAAATTCCATTAACCGTTGAAGCAAAATTCAAACATCAACTAGAGGAAAATAGAATTTACTATATTGAAGGCTTCACTCTGTATCAAGCAATTAATTCACGTAATCTAATAGCTGGAGAGTGGATTATTTACTTCAAATAGACCACAAAAATTAAACCTCAAAATGTAGAAAACATTCCATTTCCAGAACATGCTTTCTCATTCGTCAATTTCTCTAAGCTACCAAGCAAACTCAATGACAGACATCTTATAGGTACTTAAATATATAATACATTTAAAACATATTCAAAAAAAAATTTATACATAAAAATATAATCTAACAACTTTTGTTTTGTTTTGTGTTTTTTGTAGATATAGTTGGACGAATATACATATGGAACCAAGCAAGACCGATTAAGAAAAGTACCTAGCGTGATACCATCATCAAAGAAATTGAACTCATGAATGAAGAGTAAGTTTACTAATAATAATACTAGCAAAAAATTTAAACTTAATTCTTTTAAATTCATACACTAACAAAGTGTCTACGCATAAGGGCTATCTGATAAAAGTTATTCTGTGGGGAAGTGCAGCCAAACAACTCGATCACCACAAAATTTGGAAAACTTCCAATAAATCGATTCTCACTATCGCTTCTACAACTCTTAAATATCATAATGGTATTCTCATATATGATAAAATTATTAATTGTTTTTGTATATATATACTTTCAATAACATAATCTATTTTGTATAACCTAAAAAAATATATAATATTTGATATGTGACAGGTGACAGGTGAATATGTTCTTTCCTCTACATCAGCAACAAAATTGTATCTCAACTTAGATCTTCCAGAAGTTGCGAATATTAAAAATAGGTACCATTGGTAAAAAAACATTATATTTAAATTAGACAAATGTTTACCACTGAATATTTTAATTAGAATTGTCTTTTGTTATATAGTCCAATTCAAAAACAATCTCAACCGTTGGAAGTAGATCATCCTCAATTACTATCACAATCTACTGAAGCATCACAGGAAATGAGTACAATATCCGATATTCTCGACTCACTAAATGATGTTCCATTACAGGTAATAAATGTATATTTTCTCTCTATTGCAGTTTTCCACATCTCTAACAATATTCTATTCAGGTGACACAATTCAAATGTGAAGCAACCATATCTACTATACTTCACGATGATGGATGGTTCTATTACCCGAAATAAGTTACTAAGACTGATGACGTTTACGAATGCCCCACACACAGAGCTACTGATACAGAAAAAAAGTAATATAATTATACACACTAAACACAAAATATTTTAAAAGTTATACACACTAAATATTTTCAAATGTTTAGGTACCGCTTGAGAATGGAAATTATAGACGAAACTTTGAAAGCACGCGTGGTGGCATTCCGTGAAGCTGTAACACTACTACATAAAACTGAAAAAGAACTACATATAATTGAATCTCAGGTACAAATTTATAATTGTTTCTCCAAATTTCAACATATTTTCATTTACAACAAATTTGTACTAACAATAACCACGTACAGGACAATGGTACTGAAATGCTACTAGAGCTCTTTCAAGATTTGATCGGACATAAAGCTATCTTTCATATAAAAATAGATGAGTTCAACAGGTAACACAAAAATAGCTTTTTAACTGTGACGAAAATATCTCCTTTGACCAAAGCTTCGTCAAGCAAATAGAATGTCGGTGACTATAGTTCTAAGTAGTTAAAATCGGTTTTCGAAACTAATCGGTTGAGGAGCGATATGCGATTAATC
The DNA here is from genome assembly GCF_015680905.1 of Coptis chinensis. NCBI lineage: Eukaryota > Viridiplantae > Streptophyta > Magnoliopsida > Ranunculales > Ranunculaceae > Coptis > Coptis chinensis. The sequence goes on along the minus strand of NC_141458.1, from coordinate 114,849,295 downwards.
GGTTAATCGGTGATTAATCGGTGATTTAATCGGTTATATCGGATGTATATATTTGACGTTTTCAAAATATATAATAGTATAATCATACCAAATATTTCTAAATAATTATTCGAAATACAACAAAAAATATCAAATTCTCATAATCACATCTAACTAGCTCAATTTTGGAGTACTACAGATATGTCAAACACAAATATTACGTTAAATATTTATAGGAATAAAGAGATTGAGAAGCGATAATATTTATTAGAGAGATAATACAATAATTTGTATATTTAACTTTCCGTTAAGGAGGGAAAATAAGTAAACTCTTATCTTTGTGTATTAATTGGGTTATATTATTATTAATGGGTTTAAGAATCTAATTCGTTAATTTTACGTATTTTTTTAGATAGAGAACCGATATTTTCAATAATTTTTTTTCTCGGTTTAGCGAGAAATCGGTCATCTCGGCCGATTAATTGGTCAATTCGGTGATTAAATCGGTTCGGTGAGAAAAGGTTAAAAAATCGGTAAAAACTAATCGGCTTACGAGCGATATGCGATTAATCGGCGATTAATCGGCCGATTAATCCGATATTGATAGCATAGCTATAGTTAGAAAAAACAAACATATGTACTGTTTATATAGTGTGTTTACCTGCTTTGGTGTTTAAAGTGTGTCCTATCATGTGTATGGTTTGTCCCCCCCCCCTTTTTATTTCCCTATTTCACGTATGTATGTACTTATGTAAATTTGGCAATATAATGTTTAATATTATGAACTGTTTATCAGTCGATTTAAATCATAAATATTGCCTCCCCCCCAAATAATCAGCTAACTCCTTTAACATATGCCAACCATGATTTGTTCTCCACTTCTTAGTTGAGCCATATTAATTTGTTCTCGACTTCTTACTTAAGCCACATTCTAATTCTACACCACAGCCCACCAATAATCAAAACATATACCTCACATTTCTCACAAACTCTAGCCAGGAATGCTCAATTAGCACAAAATTTTATGTAGTGTTGGCTTCTGACATTGTGGTAGTAACATGGTCACTATCTTTCTTTGCAATTGTTATACATGGTTCATTATTTTCTGTAGCAGGCATTGAATAAACTTTTTAAACAGATGTGAAAATGAGGCAAGACTAAAATTGCAATTGATTATTCTTTCATTATATAAACCTTTGTTTAATTTGGCTATTTATTGACAATTTGAATGTCGTTAATTAGTAAATACAACCAACTATTCTGAAGAGCGCAACCAATAATTACAGTTGTATATGACAAACGTGCGAAGCACGTGCACTTATACTAGTATATATATAGTACTTTGGGCATCATGGTTGTTGTGTCTAATGCGGAAGTTATCAACAACAAACTACCAACAAAATATTCAACAACTCTCCAAACAACAACCATACACAAGACGATGCTTTATCGTAATTCGGCAAGATGATTTATCGTGGTTCTATTTTAACAATGTGGGGATTCTGTCTAAGTTCCGTCTCAAATAGTTAACAAAAACTTATATGGACACTCAATTGCACACCTTGACTACTATAAAAATAAATTTAATTACAAAAAAAATCTAAAAAAAACAAAAAATTACATTTAACTACAATTACACATGTGATATTTTCATATCAAGTGACCTTAACATAAAAAAAACATTTTGAAAATAAAGTGTAATAATATATTTATTTAATAATAAAATAAAAAAAATCTGTTACAGAAAATAGACGGAATCCCCACATTGTTAAATTTGGAAACCATGATGCCCAATAAAAAAATAGTTTGTTGCCGATCATGTGTATTTAGTTATAGTTGGATGCCCATAAATTCATTTTTTTCCAATTTGAGAAGAGCTTGCTTTTCATTCTATGGAAGTCCAACGGAACTTGCTTGTTTCGATGAACAACATGACAATCATCACTAGCCCTATGGATTTTGTCATTGCCATGTAACGATATTACACAATTAACCAACAGTGTCTCAAACAAGAAGCATGAGAAAGCTCTTGAAATGATCCCTCACAGCAATATGAACACACTATTTGATGGTCCACACACGCAAAGTCACAGCTTAGAAAATATCTTGCATTTCAATCTTGGTTGGGCTTCAATATATAATATATATAGACTCCGTAATTTGGTTTCGGCAATGAGTTGAGTCATACTATACTTTGAGAAAAACGTAAGAGCGAGCAATGACTAATTTTCTTAACCAATTTTCAAAAGCCTCATATTCCTGGTCTTATGTATGAGACTTCTGCTATGGTAGTATGTTATGCTTATCCGCCACCACTATCAGTTCCTCCACAGACTTTCTAGGCACCACTATCCGGTCTTTTGCCATTGCCATTGCCAACGACCTCTGGTACTTTTCGTCTTTCGAAGAAAAAGTGTGATTATTGTGACAGATTTGGGCATGTAAAGACAATCAGTCGTCCTCCTGGTTTTCAACCACCACGCTCATCATCTTAGTCCTCAGCACGCCTATTTGCTGACTCTAGTACATCAGAGTCTTCTGTTTCTAGTGCTCTTTCTCCATAGGAGATCAGCAGGTGCCAGTAGTTTGTCTTTATGTCTTCTCAACCGGGACCTTCTCATGCAGGTAATTTTGCATCTGCCAATAATGCTTATGCATCTCGGACTTCACCCTGAATTGTTGATAATAGCCCTGCTAACAGTCCAGTGCCGTTATGACATTGCACACCTTTCCAGTTGCTACAGTCGTCGCCTATCCAAGAAGAGAGCCTATTTGAAGTATCAGACCATGTTTGAATTTGAGAAGAGCTTGCCTTACATTTTCCAAACAGTGCGAACTAGCTTTCACTTCACACCAACTGCGCTTGGTCGTTGTTTCCAAAAACAAAAAGAAAACTAATACGACCATGATTGATTTTGGCATTGCCATGAAGCATTCAAAGGATAGCCTCTTGGTTTGAAAACAAGAAGCAATTCAAGCGAAGGGAAGTTTTTAAAATTATGACACACTGGGCACAACAATATGGAAACCCAGATTTTCTTATATTCTGAAACAAGTCTCTGAAGTCCACATATTTTCTGATATTCCGATAAGTCACGAAAATAAAAATAAGATATCAGAGAAGACCTGTTTTCCAGCTAGCTCGCCTACTTGAAAACCAGAAGTGAACATTTGGTCGAAATGAGATATTGAATATGGACCACGAATTAGAGTTATACCATTCTACAGAAATTAAGTGTTTGAAGACTTGAAGTCTACTAATATCTGTACAAAACGAAACCATCCTGATACCTTTCTTTCCAAACCAAATGTTGAACATTCGGATTGAACGAACATTTTGTTTTATCGTGAAAATGCAAAATAATCCAACATTAGTAGGGAAAAAGTTTTCTTTCCACTAAACTACTAAAGAATGAAAGACTTAAGCTTATCAAGAAAATACCACAATTCTTGGTTGCTTGGTAATTGGTATGTGTGTCTGCGAGACTGCGACCCTAGTGCAGAATTTGTACAAGCCAAAACTTGTTCCCTATATTACATAATCACCTTTTCTATTTTCCATTAAGGCTAGGCCAAATTACTGGCGATATTTATTACCTATAACGTTTTTAGGGGTTACAAACTTACAATAATAAATTATAGTGCAAGCAGAACGGTTTCCATGATTCATCATTAATATCTGTTACACTTGTTTGATATTTTGATCTCAGTTTCTGAAAGGGCAGCCAACTAGTAGAGTTAGTTAAGTTGTTTGTGGGATTTGAATGTTGCATAACTAGTGTTTGATGAAAAACTGGATTTGTTTTTGAGAAGCAAATATTGGTGTTTTTGCCAAAATGCGCCGAATTCAATATTTTCCTATTAGGTTTAATAGTCGGAGTGGCGGTGTAGTGGTGGCCCGAAGATTGGAGGAGGAAGTGGGAGATGGATTGAGCATTCGGTTTAATCGAAATGAGAGAGGGAGTGTTTTAAGAACGACGACATCTGCTCAAAATTGAAAGATGTGATGTAAGTTCGTATCCATTTTCCCATTGTTTCATTTTTTTTCGTTTTCATTTTTTTCATTTTATTTTAAAATATTTGAGTATTACTATGTGTTGAAGATCTGTGTTGTTACCGTTATACGAATACGCACGTCATGATGTCAAAGTAAGAAAATGTTCTGAAAGTTAAAAGAGAGAACCATTTCACTGATTTCACTCAGAAAATGTAACTTCACATTTTATTTGAGAAGGATTTAAAGTCTCTAGATGGTCCCCTAGTAAACAATTAAGAAATGTGTAATCAAGGGATCAATGCATTTCCTTAAGCTTGACTCTTTCAATGTCGTCTTTGATCGTTTTATCCTTGCTGCTATTTCCGCATCAACTCTGCAATAAGGTCCTCAATAAATCGAAAATAAGCATACCTCCAGCTCTTCTTGAAAAACAAGACACTACAAACTCCCCAGATCCCCACCACAAATCCTGATGCCATGCCAATGTAAAACCATCGCATTTTGAAGTTATCATCTTCTTCATTATCAGCATGCTTTTGAGTTTGAGGCGGTTCATCTTCTGGGCAATTTTGAACAAGTGGAGGTCCACATAGTTCATGGTTACCTTTGTAAATGGTTACATCTTGAAAGGTTCGGAGCTGGCTGCCCAAAGGAATTGGTCCTGACAAGTGGTTGAATGATAAATTTAGGCGGCTTAGACTAGATAATAATGAAATGCTTTGAGGAATTGTGCCTGAAAGATGATTTATGGAGAGATCAAGTGATTCCAGTGACCGCATCTGACCAATCTTCTTTGGGATGTTTCCTGATAAGTGATTTTCGGATAGATTCAGACCAATCAATCCAGAAAGGCTTGTAAGCTGTTCGGGGATCTGCCCAACAAAATTATTATGAGAGAGGTCCAAGTTGACTACAAGTGACAGGATTTTGACATACTCGCGTTCTATTCCTTTGATTACTTGCGTTAGTTTGTCAGCGTAGAACGTAGCATTACTGAAACCATATCGCCCTTCCTTTTGGTTGGAAACCATGCCTTTGAAATTGGCAAAACAAGGTGGGATAGTTCCAGATAAATTATTACGTGCTACATCCAGTATCTGAAGATTGGTCAAACGACATAGCTTTGGAGAGATACTACCATCGTACATATTTGATCTTAACCTCAAAATTTTCAAAGAGGATAAGCTTTCTCCAATCCAAGTCGGAATCGCTCCTGATAATGTGTTTTCGCCAACGTCGAGAATGGACAAACTTCTGCAGTGTCGCAAGGCCGGAGGAAGCTCTCCATGAAAACTATTGTTGCTCAACCGCAATGATCTTAGAATTGATAGCTCACCAATTGAACTAGGAATAGTTCCCGATAGATTGTTTGATGACAAATCTATAACCTCCGCCATCTGTAACTCACTCATACATTGAGGGAGATGTCCTGACAAATTATCTTTTGAAAGGTCGAGATATTGCAGCTTCCGAATCTTACACAGTGAACTAGGGATGCTTCCATGTAGAGTATTATTGGAAAGACCAAGAAATATCAATGCAGGGAGCATATCACTTATGTTTTCTGGAATTTGTCCGCTAATCATGTTATTGCAAATGTCCAAAACTTCTACATTGGAAGGGAAGAAGGGAAATGAGCCCTCAAACTTGTTAGAATTAAAAAAAAGTCTTACAGGAGTTCTTGATTTTACGAGATTAGGCATTGTTCCATAAATCTGGTTATTGGAGATATCTATGAAGTTTAGTTGGGAGGGAAGGTTCTCAAACCAGAATGGTATGGAATCTGAAATCCCTGCTCTAGACATATCCAGAAAAGTGTATCTTGTTTGTGTTTGCAGCCAGTCAGGAAACAGAGGTCCAAGTTGGCAAAACCCTAGTCCAATATGTTCGAGTTGAAAGGGTGGTAACCAACCGGGTTTTGTTTTCAAGGACAGAGAGTTTCTGCTCAATCGTAACACTTGTAATTTAGAGAGTTTAGCAAAGTGCACCTCAGATACATGACCACTAAATGAATTGTTATATAGATCTAGCACTCTCAACTCTGACAGTTCTCCTAGAGTTTCAGGAAGGCTTCCAGTCAATTGATTCGAACTGAGATCTAATACACTTAGTATTGGCAGTCGACCAAGTGTTGCAGGGATAGGCCCACTTAGTTTATTGAAACCAAGACTCAGTACTTTTAACTTTGACAAATTTCCGAAAGATTCAGGAATTGGACCTTGAAATGAGTTGGCTGAAAGATCAAGGTTTTTGAGGTTCTTCAGCTGGTACAACCAACCAGGCAAATACCCGTTGAGCTGATTTTTGAACAAATGCAAAGTCTCTAGTTTATCTGCAATGGATGGAGATGAAAAGTTTCCAGAAGGTTTAATCGCCTCTCCACCAAATTGGTTTGAGGATAAGTCTAATATTTGCAACTTGTACAGATTCCTTAGTTCATGTAGAATTGGGATATCAGAAGTGAACTGATTATTGGAGAGATTAAGAACTTTAAGTGAAGTCATGTTCAGAATTGCATTTGGGATTGTTCCTTGAAAGTGGTTGGAGCTAAGGTCTAGGATGACAAGAGATGTAAGATTCTCCTGAGAATGAAACAGAGGAATCTCACCTAAAACCGCAATTTGACAAGTATAACGCCAGTAGAGAAGGAAGTGAACTAATCACTCGCGACAAATCAAATAGGTTATTAAGAAGATTTAGTCTACTCATGTCAAGGTGCTGCAAAGAAGTGAGATTAGAAATCCAATGCAAATTGTCTACAATTAATTCAGGAAACTTTCCGGAATAAATTGGAAGAGATAAGTCGAGATATTGCAATGCCGACAGGTTCCCAAGGTGACGGGGAACTGTTCTGTTGGGAGATTTCACTAGAAAGTCACACCTCAATCTAGTTACTTTCTTTCCCAAATGATTTCAACTTGGAGCTCACACCAAGGAAATCACCCACCCAAGACTTTGGTAGTTATCACAACAACCTCAACAAAGCAAAACCACTACAATATCATCACAATTCATAGCAATAATAATAATGGAAGTAACAATGCAAAGAGACACAAAGATTTAGGTGGTTCGGTAAATGTTACCTACATCCACACACAAGAGCCGAGTTTCCTTTATAACAAAGATTGGAGAGTTTACAAGAGATCAAGAATCAATAAGAAGAGGCCTCACTCAAACCCTAGCTCAACAGAGTCTCCCACAATACCCTAGAAATGAATCTCTCAAAGTTGTACATCAAAACCCTAATCTATTTCCTTTATATAGGTGTACATAGACAAAGGGAAGTAAAATGGGCTTGGGCCGCATGCGAGAGCTTGAGCTGGCGGATAGTGGTAGCGCCGGGCCTTCATTCAAGGGGCTGAAGTCTTGCGGCTTAGGTGGCCCCCCCTCTTCAATAAAGCCGAGCGCTGAAGTCGCTAGGTGAGCGGCCCTCTTCAATAAAGGCCGAAGCCGAGCGAGCGCTTAGGTGGGTGAGCTGCGCCTCTTCTTTAGGCATCGGCAAGATCGTTGCTTGCCGAGCGAAAGGCCCATGGACGAAATGCCGTCGCCCTCTTCATCGATGCAGGGGAAGAGTGTGGTATCACGGACAACCGAGCAAAGCTCGACGGTTCCACCAACCCAACAATCTCCCACTTGGAACCTTCGAGATTCTTCATGCACATCACATCTCAATTGTAACAACTCAATCCAAATCCAAAAAACTAAAGAAACACTCGGCTCATTCATCATGGTCTTCAAACAAGAAGACCCACCGAAGTTGAACACAACTTCAACTTCTCAGTAGGCACGGCCTTGGTCAACATATCCGCCGGATTCTCACTCCCTTGGATCTTCTCAAGTGCCAAAACCTCATCCTCCAACAGAGATCGGATAAAATGATACCGGAGACCAATGTGCTTGGTCCTAGAATGAAAAGCGGAATTCTTGGCAAGATGTATAGCACTCTGACTATCACTGTGTAACACACTTCTCTCTTGCTTCATCCCAAGCTCTTCCATCAATCCCTGTAACCAGATCATCTCTTTGCTTGCCTCTCAGAATCGCCACATACTGCGCTTCGTGGTAGACAAAGCAACAATCTTCTCAGAATCGAGAAATCCAACTCATCGCAGTAGCACCCCATCAGAAAGACATAACCCGGTGTGCTTCTTCATGCGATCTACCTCACCTGCAAAGTCGGCATCCACATACCCTTGCAGGTTCACAACACCCCTTCCATAACATAGGCATTTCTCTGTAGTACCTCTCAGATATCTCAATATCCACTTCACGGCTTCCCAATGTTGCTTGCCGAGTTAGACATAAATCTATCGACAAAAGCCCAATCGCTTGGGCTATATCCGGACGTGTGCAAACCATGGCATACATAAGACTTCCAATGGCAGAGGCGATGGTACCTTAGCCATGAAGTTTCTTTCCTCAACAGATCTTGGGAGAGTGTTCCTTGACAACTTGAAGTGGATCGCCAAAGGTGTGCAAACCGGTTTCGCACTACCCATAATCTTGAACCTCTTCAATACCTTCTCAATATACTCACCTGAGACAACTCCGCATACCTTTTTCGCCTATCTCTTCTCGATCCTCATCCCTAGAATCGCTTTTTTAGACCCAAATCCTTCATAGAGAACTCACTTGCTAACTTCTTTCAATCTCCCAATTTCGACATATCGAACTCGCTACTAACATATCATCAACATATAGCAACAGGATGATGTAGCCGGAGTCGAACCTCTTGAAGTAGCAACAATGGTCACGTTGCACTTATAGTAGCCATTTCCTTGCATGAAGTTATCAAACTTCCTGTACCAACGCCCTAGGGGCTTGTTTCAAACCATACAAGCTCTTTCGAGCCCGCATACCATATTCTCTTTACCCTTCTTGATGAAACCCTCCGGTTCGCGATATAAATTTCCTCAACTAGGTCACCATGGAGGAAGGCGGTTTTAACATCCAACCGCCAAGATACAAATCTTCCGCTGCAACAATACTCAACACCGACCAATAGTATTCGGGCCACACCATCGGGAGAATATCTCGCGGAAGTCAATGCCCGCTTTTCTGAAAACCCTTGACTACTAGCCTTGCCTTGTATCTCCTCGGGAACCATCATGTTCCTCTTTGACTCTATACACCCATTTGTTCTCAGAGCCTTCTTGCCCACGGGTAGTTTGGCTAACTCCCACGCCACGGGAGATGAGGGACTTCATCTCATCTTGCATAGCAAGCTCCCACTTGCTTGCATCACTCACCTCCAATGCTTCATCATAGCATTGGGGCTCGCCACCATCGAAGTAGCAAGTAATTCACATGGGTGGAGGGCGGATATCTAGAACTTCGGTACATGTGGCCTGGATGTCTTCCTTGGGGCACGAGGTGGAGATGGACTCTGTGGTGTAGTATCCTCATTATTCTCTGAGTCACTACTACTGTCATCCTCTGACTGTGGGGCTCCCACTATACCACGACTTACATCAAAGTCTTCCAACTCAACATACTCGTGCCTTTCTGCATCCGATTCCTTGGTTTCAGGCTTCATCTCTCGCCCTTGTACATCACCTTTTCATTAAACACAACATCTCTACTACGAATGATTTTCCGATTTTGATCATCCCAAAAGCGATACCCAAAATCATCACCGCCATAGCCGATGAAGGTGCACTTTAGTGACTTAGCATCAAGCTTGCTTCTAGCTTGGTCACTAATGTGAACATAGGACACACAACCAAACACCTTCAAATGGGAAAGGTTCACATCCTTCCCGCTCCACACTTCCTCCGAATCTTAAAATCCAAAGGCACCGATGGTCCTCTATTGATCGTAAGCCGCTGTGGCTAACACTTTCTCGCCTAATCGCCAGGGCAAGCCTCGCTAGTGTACGATACACCTAGCTCTCTGTCGTTGTTCTATTCATCCGCTCTGCAACCCCATTCTCACTGAGGTGTCCCCTGCAAAGTCTTTTCCATCTTGATGCCATTGTCAAGACAAGATTTTAAAACCTGAATCCTCATACTCTCCACCGTTGTCGGATCTCAAATCTTTACTTTCAAGCTTGTCTCATTCTCAACCATGGCCTTCCAAGTCTTGAACACTTCAAATACTTCCGACTTGTGTCTCAAGAAATAGACCCACACCTTCCTAGTATGGTCATCAATGAAAGTCACAAAATATGACTTTCCGCCAAGTGAAGAGACATTAGCCGCCCCCCCAGTGACATCTCAGATGTATCAACTCAAGCCTTCTAGCTTTCGAGTCCGACCCATTCTCTGAAAACTCACCCGCTTCGCTTTCCAAATACACGGTTCTCCGTAAGTCAATTTCACCGATTGTAACTTTGGGAGTTTACCGTAAGAGTGAAGGATTTTCATTCCTTTCTCACTCATGTGACCAAGTCTGCGGTGCCAAACATTCGATCCTCTTTGCCATGTGCCACGCAAATCGACTCACAACCATGTGCAGTCATGTAGAGTACCATCTTTCTTACCATTTGCAACAATCAATGAACCCTTCGAGACCTTCCAAGTATCACCAAGAAAGATTGTAACAAATCCTTCACTTGCCAATTGCCCCACGAAATCAAATTCTTCCTCAACCGAACATGTCCGACGTCCCTCAATAACCATGACGAGCCATTCATCTTGATATGCACATCACCCTTTGCCGACAATGTCACAAGGTTGGTCATCACCGAGAAAGACCGTTCCAAGGTCACCTTCGGTGTAGTTCTCAAGGAACTCTCGATGTGAGGTAGCATGGAAAGATGCGCCGGAATCAAGTACCCAAGACTCCTTCTTGTGCTCCATCGAACATATCAAAGCGCCATCTACCATCTCAACAACATTAGCTTCTTGATTCTTTTCTTTGTTCTTATTAATGTTGTTGTTGTTTCTTGGTTAGAGGCAATTGGGGCTATAGTGGCCGCCTACCACAATTATAGCACACCACTTCACTTATGTCTCGAGGTTTGTGTTCAACGCTTTGCAATTGGGAGGCTTGAGATTTCGATCTCCCCCTCCACTTCTTCTTACTACGACTCCTGTTTGACTTTCTTCCCCTACTTTCAGTGCTCAATGCCGACCCTGAAGTTGATCCCGAAGATGACGGACAATCCTGTCTCCGGATTTCCTCAGTTAGTACCATACTAACAACGTGCTCAAACTTCAACTTGGTCATTCCCGCAGAGCCACTAATAGCCGCCATAGTCGCCTTCCAACTTGGAGGCAATTGTCCAAGTATCGCCAAAGCTAGCACCTCATCACTAAATGTAATCTCAACCGACTCCAATTGGTCCTTAGTTTGGTTGAATTCATTTAGGTGATCCTTGAAGGAGGTCCCCTCCAACATTTTCATACTAAAACGACTTGGTGATCAAATAGACTTTGTTTGCGGCCGAGGGTTGTTCATACATCGTAGTAAGTGCCTCCATGAGAGACTTCGCCGTCTTCTCAGTTTTGATATTGAAGGCTACCGACTTCGAAAGACTCAATCGGATTGTGGCCAAGGCCTTTCTATCTTGCAAATCCCATTTATCTTGCGGAATCTCATCGGCTTCTCACATATCAATGTTTCCATCAAATCCTTTTGATAGAGAACATCCTCAATTTGCATCTTCCAATAGCCAAGTTTGTTCCACAAACTTCTATCTTGTAGCTTTCCTTTTCGGTCGTCATGACTCTTCTGAATCAAAAACCTACGGTGGAGAACCTCTCAGAGGGATTTCCTCAAACACCCTCAGCTTCGACCGCATCGCTATGCTCGATACCACTTGTTGGGAGATTTCACTAGAAAGTCACACCTCAATCTAGTTACTTTCTTTCCCAAATGATTTCAACTTGGAGCTCACACCAAGGAAATCACCCACCCAAGACTTTGGTAGTTATCACAACAACCTCAACAAAGCAAAACCACTACAATATCATCACAATTCATAGCAACAATAATAATGGAAGTAACAATGCAAAGAGACACAAAGATTTAGGTGGTTCGGTAAATGTTACCTACATCCACACACAAGAGCCGAAGCTTTATAACAAAGATTGAGAGTTTACAAGAGATCAAGAATCAATAAGAAGAGGCCTCACTCAAACCCTAGCTCAACAGAGCTCCCACAATACCCTAGAAATGAATCTCTCAAAGTTGTACATCAAAACCCTAATCTATTTCCTTTATATAGGTGTACATAGACAAAGGGGAAGTAAAATGGGCTTGGGCAAAGTGGAGAGCTTGGGGCATAGGTGGTGCTGGCGCTTTCATTAAAATTTGGGCCTTTGAGAAAGGCTTAGGTGAGCGAAAGCCCTCTTCTTAAAAAGCCGAGCCTTGAGTCTTGGCTAGGTAGGTGTGGCCAGCCTCTTCAATAAAGGCTGGAGCTGAGCCTTGCGTCGCTGGGTGTGAATATTCTTCTTTAGGCATCAAGATCAGCGTTTGCCGAAAGCGGCCGCCATGGACGAAGCGGTCGCCACCTCTTCATCAGTACCAGGGTGAGTGTGGTATACGGACAACCGGAGCAAAGCTCGACGGTTCCACCAACCCAACATGTTCCTCCAAACCATGCAGAAGAGAGGTTCAGATATTCCAATTCTTGAAATGACCCAAAGAATTTCGGTATTTCATTTCCCGAGAAATTGTTCCAACTGAGGTCTAAATAATTCAAATGTTTCAACTCTAGAAGAGATGAATTTACCTCAATAATTCTTAGGCATGCCTTGTCATGAGGTACGTTACCATAATCTTCATAGCGCTGAAATCCTACAGGAAATGGATTTCGAAGATCAAGCTTGACGATGTGCCCAGTCCTGTTGTTGCATCCAACTCCTTCCCATTTACAGCAGTCTTGGCCTACCCAAGAAGAGAGCCGGTTTGAAGTATCTACGAGACCTTGTTTCAGTTCGAGAAGAGCTTGCCTTTCATTCCCTCGACATTGTAAATTTATAACAGCGCTACACCAGCTGAGCTCGACTGTTTCTACGAATAACAAGAGGATTAGTACAGCCACAGCTGATTTTGGTATTGCCATGTGAAACCTATTGATTATATTATGGACGCACCCAGATTCTCTTATATACTGATGATACAAGTCTTTTAGGATTTCAGGTCCATGCACTTCCATATCAATCGACCACCAAACAATAAAGGGTCCCACCGCTGCTTGCTTGTAGTCATGTAACAATCAAACAAACAAGGACGACTATATTTGTTCCAGGACTTGAATATCATTTCCACTTTAGAAGCGCTTAGTCAAGCCCTTTATGGACTTCAGCATCTCGAGTGAGGTGTTCCTGCTACTACGGACCTTATTGAAGGGTTTGTTGAAATGAGAACTCAAAAACAGAACCGTTCCTGAAGTTTCGTAACTTTAATTTCAGAAGTCTAGTAACACGCAAGCCCAGTAACACGCCTAAGTTTACCTTTCTGGTAAGTGATAAAGAAAGTCCACAATCAACGTACGTTTTATTTCTACTCTTAGAGCATTTGCAATGCAAGTCATAACTTTCACCCCCTCTATCACCGCCACCTCCTCACTTTTCACCCCCTCTATCACCAACCCGGTGATAAACAAGGTGAAGCTGTGCAATGCAAAGGTGATAAAAAACATCTCGGACGGGATGTTAGATTCCGTCTGAGAGTTTTTATACGAGACGGAATGTAACATCCCGTCGATATTTTATAACGAGATCGGGATGTAACATCCCGTCGATGGCTCAATACCAACAGACGAAACAGCTCCATTTTCACTTCATTTCCGACCAAAATTCGATTTTGTAGCCTCCATTCACAACCTTTGAACACAAATTTCCATTCATAATGACTTCTCCATCCCCCAACCCATCCCCACCAACCTCACCACATCAAGATTTCCCGATGGTTTGGAAATGTCAAAATTTCCAAAAAAAGGGGCAAAAGGATCGTCGTCGAGAACGCCAGTAATGTGGGCGAGGAGGACGAAAATTGAACTTGGGTTTAATTTTCCAATCGTTAATGAAATCGAGGACCACCCACCATTAGCGTCAACATCGGTCCGACACGTAGCAAATCGAGTGGCGGAATCTCAAGTAAGTTTTTGATTTTTTTTTAAGTTAATTATTATTATTTATGTTAGTTTATATCAAGTTTGTTGTTGTTTGAATTTGTCGTATTATTTTAGTTTGAATTTGTATTAGTTTATATTAGTTTATTTTAGTTTGAATTTGTCGTATTATTTTAGTTTGAATTTGTATTAGTTTATATTAGTTTATTTTAGTTTGAATTTGTCGTATTATTTTAGTTTGAATTTGTATTAGTTTATATTAGTTTATTTTAGTTTGAATTTGTCGTATTATTTTAGTTTGAATTTGTATTAGTTTATATTAGTTTATTTTAGTTTGAATTTGTCGTATTATTTTAGTTTGAATTTGTATTAGTTTATATTAGTTTATTTTAGTTTGAATTTTATCGTATTGCGTGTTTGTTGAATGTAGGAAGAAGTACACTTATGGAAAGTCGTTGTGCACTTTCAAATGTTGTGTCGTGGTGGCGTTGTATGAAATCAAAAACGGATCCTAATTTTGTCACGCTATCGATATTATATCCGCCACACCATTTGGGAGTTTTTTTAATTGTAATTTGGGACAAAATGATCAGGCGTTGTTGTTTGGGATAGTTGAGCGGTGGTGGCCAACTACCCACACATTTCATTTCCCATGGGGTGAGCTTGGGATTACCCCTCTTGATTTCACAATGCTCACGGGTATCCCAATTGGTTATGGAGATGCCGTTCCTTTTGATGAAACTTTAGAGGTTTTACTACGGGCGATGAGTTTCTTTGAATGTTTTGATTTGGTTGAAGATGATGAGCAAGACGAAGTTTTTGAGATTATCGGTGAAAGCAGTTTAAGGGAGGAGCTATAAATATGAGTTGGTTTACGCGAGATATTTGAATAGACTCAAGGAGAAGCCGAAAAGACTATCATATTGGTGAGGAGTCGATCCACAGTAGTATGTAATGCGCCTTCCTCTTCTACTTTGTTGGTGCGGTATTATTTGGATATGCCGATAGTTATTTACGTGTCGGTGGATGGCATTGTCTCGGGCGAGAGAGGATGTGGGATTATGACCGGGTCAATCCATCTTAGCATACCTTTACACCGGGCTAGACCTCGCTGTTGAGACGAAAGCCGCTAAAGGCAATTTGTGCGGCTTTGTTTGGATTATACCGGTAAGTCTTATTTATTAAGTTATTGTTTCATTTCATTTATTTATCTAATTATTAATGTTGACATGTTTATATATATATTGATATTGTATTTTATCTATTGATGACGGTATTGGTGGTAATGCGAGCATTTTCGTGTGATGCATCCCGTGTTGAAGAGGTTGGAAGAGGATGAGACTCATGACCGATTCCACGTATTCAAGCATGGGGCTTCATCGTAGGCGGAGGGGGTATGGGGACCTATCACATAATATTCATAACACTCGTCGCCAGATTGAGCTTTTAGGGAGCTAGTCGAATTGAGTGGCAACCCCGGGCGAGTCCTTCATCTTCGGACCCTTTATCGCGGATATTCCGGATGTTCCAGAGAACAAAGGAGTACCGTAGACTATCATATATGTGTCATAGAGCAAGGTTTCTTTCTCGGCGAATGATACTTATAGGTCGATCCACCGATGGTACCTTGGGGACGATGTTGGCGGCAAGTATCCGGAGAGATTGTTATACCTTACCCACCACCTATGGATATGATGACCTCGATATTCTTCCCCGCCGTTCTTTCACACCATAGAGCAAACCCAAATGAGTGGCCGACGCGTCGACTTTTCGGTTTCTGAGCTTACTATGACTTATATTGGAAGAGGGTTGGTCGAGGTCTCTTGCTAGGTGCGTTATACCGGGGCACCAATTTTGAAGGGGTTACTTCGGAGCATTGAGGCCCGACATTCATTTCCCCGGGAGGAGTGGAGTTGCCACGATCCACGGCCCCGGGTGTTTCATGATATTCGGATGCCGCAAAGAACTCCACGAGATATTTGATGATGATGACCTTTGGCATTGGAGCATGATTACTTCGGGGGCAAGATATGAGAATACCTATTCCACCCGATAGATGCCGCAGTGGTAGCAGATTTGTCGGTCTGATTGAAAGCGATTAGCGAGGTTAGTATGATTTGAATTTATTTATGATTTGTTATTATTAGTATTCACTATAACCCCTAACTTGCATTTGTTTTGTTAAACAGGATGAAGTAAGGTCGAGCTCCTTAACTACTGACTCTCACTTATGCCATCGCGTGAGTCCTTCATGGAGTCCTCTCGTCGCAGTTTGAGTACTTACAAGAAGAACGTGTCGAACTTTGGAGCTTGAGACGTGTGCAAGAGTTGGAGAATCTTTGGAAGTGGAGTACCTCAAGCTCAAGCTCAACCGAGAGGCTTACAACGACGTAGGGGAGAGCTCTTCGACCGGCCTTCTCGTAGGGGAGGAGGTCTCGATATATTTTTTGTAGTTTGTAATAACCGTATAGCCCATTACTTGTCTTATGGCGTTTGGGATTGTTGTTTGTAATGAATTTTTGATTAGCGTGTTTTCTTTGATGAGTTTTGGATATGAATATGTCATTAAACAAAGGAGGTTATGTCCAATTTTTTAAGAAATTATAAGTTAGTTTTTTTACCGAAGCTTACGTGTTAGACTTGGGTGTTGTTCATGATTGTTGTTTGTCTTCTTTATTATTTTCAAAGTATATTAGCGTGTTTTTATATGAATATGTCAATAAAACAAATGAGGTTATGGCCAAAAAAATTTAAAAACTTATAAGTTCGTATGTTTCCAAAAATGGAACATTCGTTTCGCTCGTTTCACATTTGTTTCACTCATTTCCTGTCATTGTTGAAACAACAAATTTTTAGTTTGGAATATCACTCATTTTGCAGGTGGTTTGGTTCTGACAGGTTCTGACAGGAATAGTGTATGGGGATACCGAGACGGAATGTAACATCCCGTCTGGTTTTTTAGACCGAGACGGAATGTAACATCCCGGCCTGGTTTTAAGCCCTCCTCCCTGCACATTTTACTATTCCAAACAATGCAATTATGGATGGTGGCCCATTTGGAATTATTGAGGGTACATGGATAGACATTTGGATACAATGTGTTGTCACTTGGAGAGTGAACAAAAATCTAATAAAATGTGTTGTCAATTGGTAAGTGGACCAAAATCAAAGTATCACATGTGACCTTATCATATGTGACCTTACCTTTCATATTTCGTTTTACTCTTCTATCTTTTATATCAAACAAACAACATAGCCATCTTCTTCCCCACAACCAAGCTAAAAATAGGAAAAATGTCTAGAGAAGAAAGAATTACATATAACCAAAGGTTATGGGGAGGATCTAGTAGTAATAGTTCGTCTTCTGGTTTCACCGGGTCGATCTTACGATTCCTTCGAAGATGACTACATGGAAAGAGTAAGAGATGAGCATAATGATATGATGAGGCTGCCAGGAGGAGGAGGAGGTTGCGTTATTATCCATCCTTTGGGGCATTAATGACTCAAGCAGCCATTGAAATTGAAGATGTGGATACGGACAAACGCGGATGGATCAATGCAGGCGTAGAGTACACGTTTAGAGATGGTGGTGATTTCAGTAAACAAAAGATAATGAGGGATTACTTCACAACACCTTGTAGGTGGCCTCCTCATAAGTTTAGACGAAGGTACAGGATGACAAGAGAGCTTTTTATGTATATGTTGCATACTGTTGCATCATTCGACGATTACTTTAAAGACAAGGTGGATGGATTGGGTCGGCAAGCAATTTCTGGGTTACAAAAGGGACTAGCTGCAGTTGCACAATTAGCAACTGGTTGTTCTTCTGATTCAACGGATGAGTATTTACAAATTGGAGATTCCACAGCAAATGTATCTATGAAGCGTTGGTGCAAGGCAATTATCACGGCGTTTGAGGAAGAGTACTTGAGACGACCAAGTGAGGCAGACACTGCTAGGATATTAGCTGAAAATGCAGCAAGGGGTTTTCCAGGAATGCTTGGATCAATCGACTGTATGCACTGGGTGTGGAAGAATTGCCCAAGTGGATGGGCTGGAACACATGTAGGGTACAAGAAGGAACCAACTTTGATACTTGAAGCCGTTGCAGACAAACATTGTTGGATCCGCATTGCTTCTTCGCCTACCAGTTCGCGATAATGACATTAACGCGTGCTTCATCGTTCTCATGTTTTTGAATCATTAGAGCAAGGTGAGGCTCCCGCTGTTGCATTTAATGTGAATGGTAATGACTATGATATGGGATATTATCTTGTTGATGGTATTTACCCAAAATGGGGCACATTTGTTCAAGCCATTCGTTATCCAAGAAATAAGCATGAAAAGATCTTTACTCAACGCCAAGAAGCTGCAAGAAAGGATGTTGAAAGGGCGTTTGAGTTTTGCGAGCACGATGGCATATTGTTAAGGCTTCTGGCGTTGTCATAGTGTTGTTGTTCTTGGAGATATAATGAAGGCATGCATTATAATGCATAATATGATTGTTGAGAATGAACGTGAAAGTGGAGTTTGGAATTGGAAAGGTCGAGGAAAGAAACAATACCCGCGCTCTTTTCGGAAGATGATGGTTTTCATTTTGTCTATCGATGATTGAAGCAAGAAATAAGATCAGAAATGAAGTTACACATACTAATCTTCAAAAGGACTTAGTTGAACATGTTTTTAATTGGACTGGCATTGAAGAAACAGCAGATCCGGTACCAATTTATGATCCAAATTGGTCGGATCCAGATGAGGGAGAAGGAGGCTAAAAATTAAAATGGAAATGAAAATGTATTTCCTATGTATTTCCTAACGTGAACTATTAAGTTCCAACGTATTTCCTATGTATTTCCTATGTATTTCCTAACGTGAACTATTAAGTTCCAACGTATTTCCTATGTATTTCCTAATGTATTTCCTATGTAGTTCCAACGTATTTAATCAGTTGTATTTTAATGAACTATATTACAATGTATTTTAATTTGATTGGTAATTGTATTTCTATGAAAATAATTATATTGGACAGAACATACATAGTGCATTAATTAAAAAAAACAGTTAGATAAAAATACATAGTTCATTAATTAAAAATACAATGAAATTAAAATACATAGTGCATTAATTAAAAAGACAAAGGAAATTAAAATACATAGTGCATTAATTAAAATACATAGTGCTTTAATTAAAATAAAATACTAGATAATTAAAATACATAAGCTTAGTTAGAGCTAGAACCACCTCTAGCCCTTCCCCATTCAAAGACGATTTCAGCTTGTTGTTGCTTTCGATTATAAAAGCGGTATCGGGATGGAGGACACTTGTATCGGTCGCTAAAATCTTAGCTTCATATTGCATCTTTTGAAGCCGATTTTTTTCCAATTGAACCTGATTTTTTTCTGCTTGAATCCGATTTTTTTCTTCTCTTGCCATCACAGTTCTTTGACCATATGCAAGTTCCCTTTCCCTAAGTTCTAAGCATTTTTGTGTTTCATTTGCATCCTGTGCAAATGTATCCTCTAAACGTGTAAAGTAACCCTCCAACATACCAAATGATTTTTTCTTGGTTCCTTTTGGACTTGGCTTTCTTCGATCCAAGAGGACGCTCCATTTCTTTTGGACGCTCTATTTCTTGAGAACCCTCCAATTCAACTCCACCAACACTTGGTGAATTAGAAGTTGAATCTTCACCATCATTTTTGCGACCTTTTCCCTTTGTGGGGCGGCTTGACCTTGCCTCAAAAACGTTACTCCACTTTGGATTATCCTTGAGTATAACGTAACAATGATCAAGTGAAAAAGCCGATTTTTCTTGTAGTTGGTACGTCATCCTTGCCTCGGACAACTAAAAAAAAAAAATGGTGGTAATTAGACTAAAATAATCACTAGGACTAAGATAATTAAACTGCAATAATAATTAGACTAAGATAATAATTAGACTAAGACTAAAATGGAAATAATAAATACACTAAGATAATTAGACGAAGACGGAAATAATTAGACTAAGACTAAGATAATCAATAAATTCCAAATTGACAACGTTGTAATTACCCGGCTTTGTATTGTTGTACCACTTGCATGTCGAGCCTCCACCGCATTCACAATTGCAACAAATTTGTTCATCATTTTTGAAATATATTTCCACCTTCCGCTAATTGAATCGGGAGACCTATCCGACCCACGCCCAGCTTGATTGAACTTCGTTTGTTACATGATTCCAAAATCCTTTTGCATTTTGGAAAGCACCAACAATAGAGTCTTCACTAATTTTTATCCAAGCAAGACATAGAGCTTGATCATCGGACATGCTAAAGTGAGCTCTCGCTTTTGCTTGAGTGCTACCACTTGCTTGAGATGCTTGAGTTGATGCCATTTGATATTTGGTTTTTAAGAACTGATTTTAAAGAAGAAGAAATATGATATATGATTGTTGGAAGTGTGAGTTGAAATGAAACAAATGTTGTATATATACCAAAGTTTTTTATTTTGACCGTTTTTGACCGTTCGACTTTTTGACCGTTGGTAGTCCGTTAGGACTCGGACGGGATGTTGATTCCGTCACGGGTGAGTTTTGTAATCAGACGGAATCCAACATCCCGTCCGGTTAACAAGTCGATGATAAACTCGGTGGTTGGTTTCACCTCGCTTTGAACTGGGGATAATTATCACCTTCATTATCACCCCGCATTGCACAAAGCTTTGGACCCAAGTAGGTGATAATTATCACTACCCCCCTCTCTATCACCTGCATTGCAAATGCTCTTAACATTCAGTTAGTTTCACAAACTAAAAATTTCTACGCTCAAGTTAAACCATTGAATAGATTTTGACAATACTTTTCCTAGTAAATTCAGCCCGGAAGAAATATATAAGGTCCTATAATAAACTTTTATATGCACCTCTATAGGCTACAACTATAGTTCATTCTACCTAGGATAGTTTGAACGCCCGTGTGGAAAAGGCCGGATACTTGACTTTCACGGTGACTAACGTGTTGAAAATGATCAGCTGATGACTTGGGAATCACGTTACAACAGATTATAGTCCTAGGCGTTTAGGAGTGAAAAGTCTCCCGAAAGCACTCATCTACCATACATCCACTACTTTTTAACTATTGATTAACTATAGTTAATTAAAATCTAATTAAATATTTATTTTATTCTCTCTCTAAATCATTCTATTTTTTATATAATCTTATATATAAAGCGGATACCAGATTTCTCAATTAGTTCCCGTATTCCGGTTTTATGCCAAAGTTTTAAATGGGAAGGGTACCGGAAAGTTAGACAAACATTTATTTTTTGTTCTTTATTGAAAGGGTAAATTGGTCAACATGCTTCACCATTAAACCCCTTAAATTACAACCGCGAAAAAACCGAAAGTCACATACTCTTTTCAAATAACTGCAAACTCTCATCTTCCTTCGTTCGTTCTTTTCAAGTTATTCTAATCACACCCAACTCTCCTCTTTTCATCATTCAAACTCTCTCCCCTCGATGCTTTTCAATCGTTTGTTTTCCCATTTTTATTATTATTATTTTTTAAATCTCTTATATACAGAGTTCCAATGCTAGAGGTATTTTGTTATTTCTTCCTTTCAATTACTACTCTCTACGAGCATTTGCTTTGACATTTTCATTTTCGTTTTTTACAGAACCGAAGTGTTTCACATCGGCGGCGCGGAACCAGACTTCGAAGAAGAGTTCCTGAAAATGATATATACCTTCCTGATCATGTTTTCACTCATGGCCAACTATACGTTGCATTGTCGAGGTGCGTCTCAAGAAATAACATAAAGATTTTAGTCAAAAATGGAATCTTAACTAAACGTAGTGGAACTTACACTAGAAATATTGTATATCGGGAAGTTTTACTTTCAGATAATGATGATTCTATGGATGCTTTACATTGACCTTATTTTCGTATCATTATGGTATCATGCAATGAATCATTATTTGTTTTTAAAAAAAAAAACAACTCCCTGATTTTCGTATCTACAATAAAATGTGATGTATTCCTGCATTACCTTTATAATTTGAATTATTTTATGATTATTTCTCTATTGTAGTTCAAATAAACAATATGGTTAGTTCGGGATACCCACCCACAATTAATAGTTGCAGTTAGGTATACGTCATCCCCACCACTCCCCACGCTTTACTTTTTAAAAGGTTCTCCACGGAGATATAAACATTCATGAAGTAGGAGATATCCTATGAGTATAAATTTTGGGAAATCCATTGGATTCACAAAATTTACTTCCTATTTGATTTGCCCATTATATCCCCTAAAACCTATGTATATCTGTAACCACCCAACAATACTCAAGTAGTAACTAGGATTTTTAGTGAAGAGTGGTTAGAGTGCAAAGGTTTAAAGTTATTTTTCTTAGAATGTTTCTTTGTCGTCTCTACCCCTTCATAGGCTGCGTTTTAGGCAATTGAACATAGTGATGTTTGAGATATTTATATTTTAAATATTCACTTTGTAATTGTTTCATTTTGTTAGTACAGTACACGAGTGCCTTTATTTTTTATAATTAAGTCCCCGACTATAAACAAAGCAAACGCCAAACAATTAGAATAACAACTATTAAAGGGAGGGTATCCACGACTGCCAATTTTTTTTAACTCCGCCAATGCATTTTGCGTTCTTGCGTTGCTGGTCCCAAGCCCAGATAAAGGAGGAGGGAAAATAAATTTATTTTGATGTTGTATGCTATTAGTTATTCTTAGTACTGATAACTGCATTTGGGACTTTAAACATAGCATGTCAGCCATTCGAACTTTTCTTAGGAATTCCTGACTATCAAGCTGTTATTTCCTACCGTTTTGTCCTTTTTCAATTTCAGTTTCTACATGTGGTGGTGGAGCAATTTATTTGTCACTAAAGTTGATTTAAGTTTTTTTTTTCGTGTGGTGGTGAAGCAATAGACACGTATCTGAAGTTGATCTGCAAGTACATGTTAGTAAATGTGATATACAAGATGTGCGCCCGTTAATGGGTCTATAAGATTAGGATTTAAGAATTTAACTCTCTACAAGAATATTTTGTTTTTGAGATTTGATTTATGTGTTTCAATACGATCTGTGGACTGGCCTTTATTGGAATTCAAATGTGTATAGTTGCCCATCATCTGACTGTGGAGAAGACTAGCCTCCGAGAAGACTCCTTAGGACATAGACATAGACTTAGCCATAAACAAATACAGCAGTGTGATGGAAACCATTGCCCATTGTGGTCATCTTAATGAAGCAGAAGCTGTTTTTGAAGATATGAAACGGAAGAATTTGGTTCTAGATGAACCTGTGTACGCTCTCCCGTTAGATTTATGAGGAAAGGCTGGAAATGCTGATAAAGCTCGCAGAACACCTGTTCCCTAATGCTTATGAAGTGCTTCAGAGTATGCTGGCTTTGGGTCTACTTACAAGTTAGTTGCTCCTCAGCTTCTTTACAGACAGAAGAATTCATGGTGATATGATGTTTTCTGGTTAGCTCATGACAACCACTGGCCACGCTGCTCATGCATTTCTGGTGTCCATGCCCGCTGCCAGACTACATGGTCATAATGTGAAAGATCATGAAAGCAACTTCATGGATCTAATGCACCCCTTCCAATTGTGACTTCAACCTCATACGGGCTCGGTCCTTCAGCAAAGGACTCCAAGCTGGGGATATAGACATGCGTATGTACCAAGAGACTTTGAAAGCCATGGAAATCACTGCAACACATCCCGCATATGCCAAGGGAACATTAAGAGCAGTCGCCCCAGGCGCACTCCTTCGACTTTATGTTGGAACCCCTTAGAAAGCTGCTTTTACGAAATAAACCAAACTATCGGTTAAAAGAAATGATAGAGAGGAGATATTTAAGAGAATTTTCAAAGAAATAACGACTCTGGAACACAATGTTGAAAAAGGTATGGTGGTTGCCATACTGCTGGATGGCTAAACTTGGTGGATGAGTACTGGGAGGGAAGGAATCTGCTCGAGAGTCCCAACTCCAGAATTTTATCAATTAGATAATGATAGAATGTAAGCAAGTTTTTAAAAGGATCAAATATGGATGTCACTAAAGTTAATCTCCAATTACTCGAAGCTTTTTGTTCCAGTTTGCTCAGATGGTGGCGCCCCTTGGTTCGTTGTAGGACTACCCAGTTTAGCTTCAGGGGGACCTTACACATTGTAGATGTCAGCTGATTTCTGATTCACTTTCAGTTCAGAACGGATCTGACGTCAACTGCTATTTATCACTGCAAGGATCCAGATACGGATTGCGGAAGTACCCGCAGCGTTTTAAACTGCTATGGTTGTCACTTAAATTGGTCTCCACGTCACCACAGCGTTTTGATCCATATTGGTCAGATAGTGGTGGCACTTGGTTCGGCGTGAACATCCCGTTTAAGCTCCACCGGAACCTTCTCATTGGAGATGTCGATTGATTTCAGCTGATGTTTAGCATGAGAGGTTTTTCCCTGGAATTATCCGTGAAATGGTTGAATATTCTGCCGAACTCGCTTCAATGGAGGGACACGAAAAGATAAACAGGTAAAAAAAAACCAAATGGTTGGTGTATCTCTTTTTTTGTTTGCAGTTGCCCCAATTTTCTACGCCCATCTGGCTGCTGCTCAGGTAGGAAAGTTAATGAAGTTCGATGCATGAAATGTCTGAAACATCTTGGGGCCATGCTGGGGTGACATCCGCTAGGAGTATCACGGTGCCTCGTGACCGCCTAGACTTCATGAAAAAATGTCGGCCAGTTCAATGTATTTTTTTAAGGTGGGTACTCATGTAGGTTTGTTTCTTTGGGGCAAAGCCGGGTTCACGATATTTTGGGTCAATTCGATTTCTGGTGGTGACTTGGCGGTTGTATATGGTCTCCCAACTACTGATGTGGCCTCTATAGGTTCGAGAGTAACTCTTAACTCAGTTTTGTGATTTTCGCCATGCTCGAGCCAACATTCGACTCTCACCGAATCTGCCGAGCCTCACGAAGAGACCCAATTAAGCCTCTACCGTTTTCCCTATTTGCATAAGCACATAATCCATCAAGGTCATACCACCTTAACACCATCAGAGCTGCATCTTGATTTTGCCTTTCTAACAATACTTGAGCTATCTTTGGATGTGTAGCAGGGCCTGCAATTTCCGGGATTACTTGAGCTATCCAAACTGATTCGCTTTCAGTTTAGAAAGGATCTGACGTCAACTGCTATTACTCACTGCAAGGATCCAGAATCCAAATGTTCACTAAGCAAACCAAACCAAATTTTGATGCATATGTGCTTAGGCAGTGCTATAGTAAATTCCCAGGAATCCTTATAGGCTTACAGCTTAGCATATTTATTTAATAAACTGTTGAGTTATTACCATTTTATACAAAAAGTTAAATCTATTCAGCCAATAAAAAACATGTACCAAAGACATATTCCAGGACCTTCACGCTCTAATTTCTAAATTTTTATTGCAGTCATGGATCGAACCTCGGGGGATACTTTGTGTGGTCCTTTCTTGATGTTTTTGAAGTAATGGGTGGTTACACGTCCCCGCAGCGTTTTGATCCATATTGGTCAGATAGTGGTGGCACTTGGTTCGGCACAGAACATCCCGTTTTAGCTCCAGGCGGAGCTTCGCATTGGAGATGTCGACTGATTTCAGCAGATGTTTAGCATGAGAGATTTTTCCCTCACTTCAACTGAGGGACACGAAAAACATAAACAGGGAAAACAAAAACCCTCAATAGATTTTGGTCAACAATTCGAATGTTTGGATCAGAATTCATCCCAATTCCCAGCAATGGCTGGATGTGGTGGACCGTACGATTACTCTTCTTCTGGTTTCGGATCGACATCTCTTCTTCTCAGTTGATTAGCTAGGTGATTATCGACCCTTACCGTCGGTTGAGAGTAGTTGATTGTAACCTGTCATTATGCCCGTTTATCCGCCAATTACTAGGAAAAAAAAATTGGTCGCGAGAAATAAAGTCTCGCTTTGTGTTGTTACAAGGATGCATTTTTAAAAAAAAATTGAGATTGGGCAAGTGAAAATAGAGTTCAACAAAAAGAGTTGAGTAGTTAGAGTTATGTTCGCGATCTTTGTTACCTATGTGAAGATGAGAAGAAAGGCTTATGTGAATATTGATCGCTGGTATTTTTCATTTTATGCATGCAGTACATGCCGGTGAATCTAGAGAACACTTTCATAAAATATGCTCGGACATTACCGGATAAACTCACTTTCGAGAGGCTTGGAACATGCCCAAATGGAAACAAAGTTGCTTTTGACTTATTTGGCTGGTTAGTGCAACTTATTTTGAAGTGTTCTTGGATTACCGATATTTTCAGATGTTTAATTTGATCATTGATATTCTATCTACCGGTTTGTAAATGGAACGTGTAAATGTTGTTTGCGGGATTGCATCCAAATTGGAGTGGGGACTCATCAGATATGTCTTGGCGAGAGATGAAGAAGGTTTCTTATCTAAAGAAGCATTAGACGTTGCTTTGATGGTAGCTTATTCGAGTATCGTGCCAAAGCTCGAAGATGATGCTCCATGCCTCCGGTAAGCTCATATAGGAATTGACAAATTGGCGTAAAAGGCGGGGACGGGGAGCTGTGGAATTTTAATTGAACTGTATGGTGAACTTAACATAAGAAGTTACTTGGTGCTCATATGTATTGTTGATTCAATAATGTCTATTGTTGTTAAATTATACTTGGTAGCTTTGGTTTTGTTCCATATGTGGCTCCCGATGATCTTTGCGATGTTTCTTGAGGTTTAAATATCAAATGAAAAACTGAAAATCCAAAATGGTCACGTGCGATGTGTCTGCAGAGAATACCATAAAGCAACCTGGTGAGAAGAGGGCAAGGGAACGACATAGGTAAACTTGGGATTTATGTTTTTTTTTTAATCTTTGATATTGTATTTTCCTACCTCTGTTGCTTTGGTTCATGCTTTGTTTGAGAAGTGTGTTGTCCAAAGCATTGCAAGAGCATAATACCCTCCATCTTTCAGGAACACCCCATCAAATTGTGAAGGGGATTTATGATCAATCTCACCAACAAGAATTCCTCATAAACCTATTTCTTCAAATGGAGCTTTTGAACACTTCAAGATTCCAAGAAAAATAAGCAAAAAAAACTTTTGAATCTAGAGCTAAGAATACGGATGAATTTCTATTAAAATCCCCATCAAATTGTGAAGGGGGATTTATGATCAATCTCCACCAACAAGAATTCCTCATAAACCTATTTCTTCAAATGGAGCTTTTGAACACTTCGAGATTCCAAGAAAAGTAAGCAAAAAAAAACTTTTGAATCTAGAGCTAAGAATACAGATGAATTTATATTAAAATCCTTTGCGTCTCTACATAATGAAAAAAGATTAAACCGGCGGCGCTGTACTCCCTCAAGAGCTGAACACGCTCCATCATAAAGAAGCAACTCAGAAAATACGAGAATAACCTGTACCATCAGAACAGCTCAAAGCCCTCCATCTTAAAGAAGCAAAGCCGAAAATTACTGAAGAGCTTGACACTCAGTCCCCACCAACTAATGTAGTAACAAGGCTTAATTGACCGTCTTTGCAAAGGCTTGCCGGTCGGGGGTTTTAATGATCACTGCTGCTGCTGGTTGGGTTGTTCAATGATCACTGTTGCTGCTTTGATAGCAGCCTTTGCTTCATCTATTTTGCTGCTCTAACTACCGTCTAACAGATTAGGAATTGAACTCTAGACAAGACTATATTGTTGTCGTCATTGTTGATGTATGATACTAGGACTTCGTTCTGACATACATAACACACTTGCCTTTGTTCCTTCACATAAATTCATACAGAGATGACTATAATAAAATCATTTACACATGGTGGTAATTTAGTACTGACACTCATTTTCTTCATAGAACTGCAAGCTTCCATCTCAATTTTTTTGGTTCTATTGTAGTCTCCTTTTGAATGTCTTGACGTTATTTTTTTTCATGTTCCGTTTTACAAACAACGATCGTCGCTAACATTGCTTTTAAAGTTCAACATAGGTTTGCCTAACAAAAAAAAAATATCATAAATCTTTTTGAAAAAAATAATGTTATCGCTATGTAACATTGTTAATTTGGATTTACACGTTTTGAAATCATATTCAAATATTTTATCAGGAATTACTACACGTCTTACAAATATTTTCCCAAATAATTTTTTTTTCCCCAGAATGAAGTGGTTAATACTTTTTTCTTTTTTTTCTTGCAAAAAACTTGGCTTAACTGGATATAGGACCTATCAAACATCTTAACCGCCATAGTATTTCATTTATAAATAGTTACTCAACCACTTCCCTTAAAGCCAAGAATCTAGGTTTCAGTTGAATCTATTTGAAAAGAGATACGTCCTACACACCATTTAGAATACATATTCGGTTACTTCATACATTGACAATCCTAACTACCCTGTAACAAGTATGATGGTTACTATAAATACTAAAAAAATTGCATTTTCAAATCCCTATCTTCTTCTACTTCTGTTCCATTCTCTTATGCGTCATCACCAAGAACAACAAGTACCCAAATCACTCCAAAAAGGTAGGCTTCTATGTAATAGTGATGCGATAGGATTTACATAAATAGTTGTTCTATAAAACTACTAGATTTGCTCTGCCATGTAATAGTGTTTGTTATGATATTGGTAAACAAACACTCTCTTTAAAGTCCCCTCACGATTCATTTGCGGAGTCCCCTCACGATTCAGTTGCGGCAGCTACTGCCTACCATGTAGTTTAACCATTGTTGCTTAATATCCCAAACCATTGTTGGGCAATATTTCAATAATGAGTTAGTACATAATGGCCCAAACCAACTCATTATTTTACAATACTCAGGCCCAAAACAATATATAAAAATGGGCCAACCCAGTACATCATGAAATGCTTAATATATGGTGAACTAAATGATTATTATTTTGAAAAAGGTTCATAAATTGGGACCAAATAACCAACATTTCATTGCATTATGTTAATCAAGTGGAATCCCGAAACCTGGCAAAGTTTTGCATGTGCAGCTTGGTGCTAATAACATTTTCAGAATAGGGACCAATAAACAATGTAAGAATTGATCAAAATATTGTGCAACTAATAGTAGGATGAAACAGATGTAATTCAGCGATGCAGCTAGCATCCATAATTTCTTCCTTTTGTCGCCTCCATACAAATGGATTGAAAAAATTCAACCCTCCATCATTTGAATAATTCAATCTCCATACACATGAAATGGATCCACATTATATTAAAAGCTTTTAAATTGTACTCTTGCCACATATAGCCATCTTACCGAAAGCTATTATTTACACATTCAATTTAGTCCACATATTATATCCGACTTAAATGTGAACGTTTCTAAATAAAAAAAAAAAAAAAACAATGGCTTTTTTTAGCTAGCAACAATTTCTTTCTCTACCAAGCTACATACTTATTTAAACCGACCAAAATATATTTTACGACAACAAAAAAAAGGCGATGGATTAAGCTAGATCATTTTGAAAACAATAATAAGAAAAATGTTATTCTTCTTGCATTTTTTTTTTTAGATATTTTATTCTTCAGTTTAGAATAGCAATTATGTTGCACAACATGATGTAATATTCTTATATCTTACAGGTAGTATATTCATATAAATCCAATAATGTTAGGCCCATCACATATAAATGCTTTCGACAAGAGAATTACACAACTAGCAACACAAAGGTAAACTTCATCAAAGATAGTACCTATTTTTTAGGTAAATTAGTTTGTGGCATATACAATACTAATTACATACTAACTAAATTACAGGATGAAATATCTCTTCAAATATATTTATTCAAAGAGCATGGCAGAGTAGCAAAAATCGAATCAAACAAAAAAATAAAACTAGCGTATTCATTCAAGTGTTTTTTTTTTTTTATTGAAGTTTTTGAATATAAAACATTTTACATAATCCATTCAGACAAATGTAATATGTAATATTTTACATTTTACATAATTATTTCCTTTGATTTTTTCCACCCCAATTTTCTTTCCTAGCACGTGCAACGCACGTGCCCGTTTACTAGTAATAATAATAATAATAATAATAATAATAATAATAAACTTTATATAATAAATTGAAAGCTACACTAACATTTATGAAAAAACTTTTAAATAAATTTTATCATAATTTTTAAAGAAACGCAAATGCAATTACATATTGCTACTTTATTACAACCCAAAATATTGACAATAATAGTTACTACAAAATAAAATTGAGAAATTCGCAATGTAATTGAATGAAAGAGAAACCCTTGAAAAATCTGCAACACAAAATTAAAAAAAAAATTGCAAATTTTTAAATTTAAATTTTGGTTAATAAGTTATTTTCTTTTTATTTTATGGAAACACAAAAAAATTAAAATTTTGTAAAAAAAAAATAGAATGATTTGGAGAAAGAATCAAATAAATATCTGTTTAAATTTTAATTAAATAGAGTTAATCACTAGTTAAAAGTGATTGTGGATATGTGTGGTGGATGGGTGCTTTAGGAGTGAAAAGTCTCCTAAACATCTATCCATCACACATTCACTACTTTTTAACTATTGATTAATTTTAGTTAATTAAAATCTAATTAAATATTTATTTTATTCTCTCTCCAAATTATTCTATAATAATAATAATAATAATAGGGTGATCTTGGACACACCCATAAAACCACTCCCATACTCCATAACTAACTAAAGTTTTTGCCATACCCCCAATAACCGTTTCAATCCAATATAATATCTCCTAAATTCATTTAGGGTATTTCCAATAGGAGCAAAAAAAAAAAAAAAAAAAAAAAAAAAAAGGAAGGAGAACAACAACAACACGACATTAGTAGAAGTTTCAGTTGAACTTCATTTATATCTCTGATTGGATCCTCAGAATGCGACGAAAATAAAAGAGGCACTCTTATGAATTCCCAGTGACTGCAACTGGGGGGAACTGAGGAACTCGTCAAAATAACCGGTTGCCTACCAAAGTACGAATGTGGAATCGAAGAACATATACGGAAAGGACAAACATAAAGCCCTACGACAAGATTGACAAACATAGAGCCCTACGACAAGTTCTAACAATCTATATGTTGCCTCAGTCACAAATGGGAACGAGTGGACTTGGAGCTGTAAAAACCAATCAGTGGCAAATGATAGCTTGAACAAATAGACCTGCAAGCTTATAATTGAGTACATTAGTCTAAGTTTTCTGTAGTGAACAAAATGGCTGTGTTTGGTCTGATATTATTCACATGGTACAAAGTCCAATAGTTGTCTACCTTCAAAGCAGCGCTGCCAAAGTGATTTCTTAATCGTAATTCACACACTTGATTGGTTTGCAAATATGTAAAAGGAGCTTCTTCAGTATGGAATCATTTTTATTGTCGTAGTATAGTAGTTCAACCAAAAGGTGCATCTCTACGTAATAAATTATGGTGCAAAGTGAAAATACTTCATCCTTCTTTCTCCATCTGAAGTTCTGAACTCTTTCCCTTTCTTTGAGTTTATATGGACTACTTCAAACTGAAACAATCAACTTACTAGATTCTATTTATTAACAAATTAACTTATAGGCTCGACACCTAAATCACCTCACACAGGAGGCCTATGCTTTAAAATTGATCATCTCCAATTTAAGCGCATGGTTAATTTTCATGCACAAAGATGATACTACAAGTTTGCCTACCAAGAACAACGAACTAAGATAGATCTCTTAGAGCTCTTCAACCCATTCAGTGATTCAAATATACGAATAGTTCACACGACAATTAATCTAAATTTATTCCCAACTGGCGCCCTATAATATCCCAAAAATCTAACTTACTCCTATGCGAGACTCAAATCGTTTGCCGTTTATGGATGTCCCCGTGACTTTGTTTCTATGAGCACGAGTAATTTTGACTTACAAAGGAGTGTGCATTTTACTATATAAAAAGAACATGATCGTGAAAATACAACAACACACGACTTTGTAATTTTGCACTTAAGAGTACAAAATCATTAGTTGTTGACTGAGACTTAGATTGGACAAAAAACGTGGGTATTTGTAGTTGTCCATTGTACTCATCCAAAGTATAATAATTTTCCGAGTTCTCCCATTCGTCAAAATTTGATTTTTTTTTTCTTCAATTTTGATTTTTTGTTTCTTCATCCTCATTACTTTGGCATAGCTGATTCATGTTTATGCTTATTGGTGAGAGAAATGTTGCTAGAGAGCGAGGTAAATTATTGGAGAAGAATTCAAAAATATATCTATTTTTTTTTTTTTAATGAAAGAAGAATAAGTAAATGACTTGTTTTGTCTTAGGTACGCCTAATAAAAAAAGGATAATTTAGGAACTTAAATGTGTTTAAAATAATTTTATTTATTATTTTAAAGTTGGGATACAGGAGTGTTTTTATGGGTGTGTCCAAAATCACCCTAATAATAAACCTTATATAATAAATAAAGTAACCATTGGGCATCTTGATTTTTTCTATTATTGACATATTTCCAAAATTAGTTTTTAGTCTAAACAAATTGAGTACGTGGGCAATAACAGAGTTGTAGGAAGCCTTTGGTTCCATTATTTTCAAAAGGAAATGTTACAGTCAACTTTTGTCGATCTCTAA
This sequence comes from Coptis chinensis, assembly GCF_015680905.1. Classification (NCBI taxonomy): domain Eukaryota; kingdom Viridiplantae; phylum Streptophyta; class Magnoliopsida; order Ranunculales; family Ranunculaceae; genus Coptis; species Coptis chinensis. The sequence goes on along the minus strand of NC_141458.1, from coordinate 114,816,652 downwards.
GTTTTCTTTTTTTTTAGCTTGGTAAGAGGAATAGTATATTAAAATTTACAGAGTTACAAAAGTTGTGTGAACAGGTCATACATGCATGCATGCTTGTTCAGTTCAAAACTAAATGGACACAGGAACATCACATAAAGTGAAAGTCTAATACCAAATTACAATCAAGAAAATCTTAAAAAGACCTCATAGGGAGCCTCCCATCTTAGCAGCCATGGTGGCTTCCCTTGGGAGAGTTGCACTAACTTTAGCAACTAAATCAGCAGCGACATTGCTCTCCTTCCAAATGGAGGTGATTCTGACGTACTGTAACTTACTCAGGCAAACTCTCCATCGAGGCTAGCTGTAAGTCCCATGGGAGTTGTCCATCACCAAAGGCTTTGATTGTGGAAGTAGAGTCAGCCTCGTTCCATAGCTGCAACCATCCCCTTTGAATAGCAAGCTCGGTACCCTCTAAAATTGCTTTACATTCAGCTCTAAAGTTAGTACCGCTACCAATGTTTTTGCATAGTACCAACTTGAACATACCCGAGCTATCTCTATAAGTTATGGCAATGCCAGAAGGGCCAGGATTTCCAAACGCAGCACCGTCCGTGTTTAATTTGATGATATTAGGCTCAGGAGGACCCAAGTGCATTGTTTAGTGCTTGGAGCAGTTCCAGGTTTTTCTTTGAATTGCTACCAAGATTTAACTCAAGTCAATGTCACTGTGGATGAGAATCTGATATGAGTTGAGTATCTGGTGGTTGAGTATCTGTGATCTGATATTTTCGTGGGTCTTTATTGGGTAAGATATACACGAGTGTATATTTAAGTATTAACAGAAGAGAAGAGAAGATAAAATCATTAATGGCACATGGGAATTTATCTTCCAAGTTTTGTCAGAAGGCACTTGGGACTAGTAGAAATCAATGCTTCCATTGTTGGATTATAAACTGCTTTGCGATTCCGTGGGGCAAAATCAAGTGGGAGAAGAAAAGAGGGAAAGAGAGGAAGGCACACATCCAAAGCTTACCCTCTTCAACCAAAATTTCTCTTTTGCATCACTAGAATTGAGTCAACCAAAAGAACGTTTCCTTCTGTAGTCAAAATGAGTCAAATAATCGAACACATTGTCCTTACTGATCCATCCAAGATCAACTCTACGATGAACGCTCTGAACTCTCTTGATGGAGAGCTCCACTTAACAGCAGAACCCATTCACACAATTCCTCCAATTTCAGTCACATGTTACACGGCAGGTACAAAAGCAAAAATAAATTGCGGAACTATTCTTTGCACCGGAGCATTTAAGCATAGTGACCCAATTTGTGATGATAGGATGGTTCTAAATTGGGTTGCTGATCTCCATGACCGATTGTTCCTCGAGTTGGGGCGATCATGCGTGTGAGTTTCTTGAAGTTGCAAGAAGAATTAGTACAAAGTGGAGGTTTTGAAAATAGTTGGTGAGATTAAGGATCATTTTGGATCATTTGGTGAAAATTTCTCACCGGCGAAAGCAAAGGGATTTTCTATCGCGTCGCTTTTGATATTTCCTGGATCAAGTGAAAAGGAAGCATCATCATCGTTGATTATGTCATTCATCCACCACAATACGCTAGTATTTAAGAAAGCCAGTAAGGGAACCGGTTCAAGTAGAACATGGGTTTCCCACATCTCACAACATTGTGGAAGATTCCCAGACAGACGGGATTTAGAGACATCGAGACATTATTGTAGTCTTTTCTATTTACACAGTATGAGATGGGAATGAGCTGTAGATCTGGAAGCAATTTTGATCGATGCATCTCAATCTTCTGCTTGATTGTGCTTCAGTCGCTTTTCCCTTACTGCTATCGCACCGTCATAGATGTCCTCAACAAGTCCAAAATAAGCATACCTCCAGGACTTCTTGAACACCAAGACAACACCAACACACCAAAGGCCCACCACAAAGCCTGGTGCCATACCAATGTAAAACCAACGTACGCCGAACACAATGTTATCATCTTTTCCATTGCTATCAAGATATGCTGGAGTTTGAGATGGTACATCTCCAAAGCATTTTTTTTCAAGTGGAAATCCGCACAGTTTGAGGTTTCCTTCGTAAATCGAAGGATCATCAAGGGTCTGGAGTTGGTTACCTGATGGAATTGGTCCTGACAATATGTTGTACGATAAGTTCAGGTGGCTTAGACTAGATAATGAAGAAATGCTTGGGGGTATTTCACCAGAAAGATTATTTGTGTAGAAATCAAGTGATTTAAGGGACGTCATGTGGCCAATCTTCTCTGGGATGTTTCCTATCAAATGATTTTCTGATAGATTCAAACCAATCAGTCCAGCAAGGCTTGTAATCTCTTTGGGGATCTCGCCGACCAAATTATTAGCAGATAGGTCCAAGTTCACTAGAAGATACAGTGTCCTGTAATACTCAAGTTCTCTTCCTTTGATTACTTGAGCCATTTGATTGGTATATATGTCACCTCTTAGTGTTCTGCTATCCAACCTTTCTAAGCCGTTTGTTTGGACCATGGCACTGAAATTGTCAAAACAATATGGGATAATTCCAGATAGATTATTGTGTGCAACATCCAGTATTTGAAGATTGTTCAAATGGCATAGTGTTTGCGAAATACTACCGTTGAACTTGTTGGATCTTAATCTTAGAACTCGCAAAGACAATAGACTTTCACCAAGCCAAGTTGGAACACTTCCTGACAGTCTATTCTCCCCAAGGTCAAGAATGGACAAACTTGTGCTATGTTGCAGGTCTGAAGAAAGCTCTCCATGGAAAATATTGTTGCTCAAGTGCAGTGAACTGAGCTTTGATAGTAAACCAAAGGAACTAGGAATTGTTCCAGATAAGTTGTTTGAACTAAAATCTAGAACCTCCGCAACTGTTAAATCACCCAAACATTTAGGGAGATCTCCTGACAAATGATTTCCTGAAAGATCAAGATATTGCAGCGTCTGCATCTCACATAATGTGATGGGGATGCTTCCGCTGAAAAGGTTATTGGAAAGGCGTCACCAAAATCTTTTGGAATTGGTCCGCCAATTCTGTTATTGGAGAGGTCCAAAATATAAAGGGTGGAAGGGAATGGCGGCAATGGGTGCTCGAACCTGTTAAAACTCAAATACATGCTGACAGCATAATAGAGTATAGACACCGTTCCAGAAATTTTGTTACGAGATAGGTCTAAGATTTGTAAAGTGGTATAGACTTCCCCGAACCAATTTGGTATAGAATCTGAAATGCTTGCATTAGACATATCTAAAGAAAAGACTCCAGTTTGTGTGCGAAGCCAGTCAGGAAATTGAGGTCCTACGTCACAAGATCCCAGTAGAATAACTTGGAGTTGAAAGGGAGGTACCCAACCAGATCTTATTTGCACAGACAAAGAGTTCATGCTCAAGTACAACCATTCTAATTTCGAGAGTTTTGCTAAATGCACTTCGGACACAACGCCACTCAATGAATTGAAAGATAGATCCAACTGTGTCAACTCTAAAAGTTGTCCTAGACATTCAGGAACAGTCCCGTTCAATTGATTGAAACGGACATGTAGTTGCTGCAAATTTAAGAGTCTTCCGAAGGATATAGGAATTTCACCACTGATTTGGTTCTCGTCAAGGTTTAGTCGTGTCAAATTTGACAGTCTTCCAAAAGACATGTGAATCTGACCACTCAATTTATTAATGCTGAGATCGAGTACCTCTAGTATTGAGAGTCTACCAAGTGAGGAGGGAATAAAACCATTTAATTTATTAGAGTTGAGACCAAGTATTTTGAGTACTGAAAGTTTACCAAGAGATGGAGGAATAGGACCAGTCAATTTATTGGATGAAAGAACTAGTACTTCCAGAGCTGACAATTTTCCAAAAAAGTAGGGAATTGATCCATTTAGTTTATTGGTGCCCAGATCTAATTCCTTTAAGTTTGGGAATGCCCCAAAAGATGCTGGGATTGGACCATGAAATGAGTTGGCTGAAAGATCAAGGTTCTGTAGATTCTTCAGCAAGCTAAACCAAGTTGGCAAATGCCCTTTGAGGTTATTATCCCGTAGAGACAATATCTCAAGATTATCTCCAACAAATGGAGACGAGAAATTACCTAGAGGTTCAATCGCCGATCTTCCAAAATTATTAGATGACATGTCTAATATTTCCAGATCGTTTAGATTTTTCAATTCATCTAGAATTGGACCATTAGAGCTTAATGAATTATTGGACAGATTTAGGACTTTAAGCGAAGTCATATTCGAGATAGCATTTGGAATGGGACCTCGAATATTGTTGGAGCTAAGGTCAAGGATGACAAGAGAAGTTAGATTTTCAGGAGAATGGAACAGAGAAATCTTACCCAATCTGCATTGCGGAAGTGTAACTCCAACAGCGAAGGAAAGGATGCAATTTCACGAGAAAAGTGAGCTACCATATTGCTAAGATCTAGTCCACTCATGTTAAGCTAATAACATGACCCGTCATATTGTTGCATTCCACTCCTTTCCATTTGCAACAGTCTTTTCCTACCCAAGAAGAGAGCTGGTTATTTGAAGTATTTCGGACACTTTCTTTGAACTTGAGAAGAGCTTGTCTTTCATTCTCTGGGCTTTGCAAACTCAAGCCTTTACTACAGACACTTAACTGGATTGTTATCATTAATAACAAGATGATTAGCACACACCAAATTGATTTTTCAATTTCCATGTAACAAAATATAAGAAAACAACCAGTAGGTTTTCAACACAAGAAGGAAGCTGATGATTCTGGAATTACTCCCCACTGATTTGCAAAAACCAGATTGGCCTATATACTCAAACACGTTGTACTTGGCTTGTGCTTTTTAATACTTTTAAACTAAGTGCCGATTAGCATTCTTTAGCAGATTCCTTTGATAGCAGAGTAGGCGAAGTAGCCAACACTAACTATGTGTCGAATACTGATTTTCATCAAGTAGAAGCGTTAATCTATTGGTTTCTTTTATGATTTTACAATTCTGCTGAAGTTGACATTCGACAATACGTCTGAATTTACTTATTGATCGAAGACTTATTTTAAAAGAAACAGTAACTCATCATGCTTTTTAACTTGTAAGTTCATCTTTGTTTTATCCATTGTTTGGTCTGCAATACTTAATGTTGCTTTTTCATATTTTGTGCTTATTACAATTGAGAGAAATTTACGAGGTCAATATGAACCACTGTTTGCTTTTTATCGTTATAAGAACTTGCATTACACAAATATTACTTTTGAAGATAGAACAGAAAACATAATAGCTTAGAAAGTACTCATAATTTGCGAATGAGATACACAACCTATATACATGGACTAAACAAACAGTATATATATATATATATATGATTGATGCTCCGCTACCTGACTTATCAGCCTTTATTTAGCCGGTTTAACCTTACTGCCACTGTGACGTGTAGCCTTTCATACATGTCCTCAACAGCTTGGAAATAAGCATACCTCCAGGTCTTCTTGAACAAAAAGACAGCACAAACACACCAAAACCCCACCACAAACCCTGCTGCCATAGCAATGTAAAACCAACTTTGGCTGAACATACTGTCTTCGTCTTCTCCCTTGCTATCAACATATGGTGGAGTTTGAGGTGGTTCATTACTCAAGCATTTTCTTTCAAGCGGAAATCCACAAAGGTCAAGGTTACCTTGGTAAATGGATGGATCATCAAGAGTTTGTAGTTGGTTACCTGATGGAATTGGTCCTGACAAGTTGTTTTGTGATAAGTTCAGGTAGCTTATACGGGGTATTGACGAAATGCTTGGTGGTATAATGCCTGAAAGATGATTTGTGGAAAAATCGAGTGATAGCAGTGACTTCATCTGGCCAATCTTCTCTGGGATGTTTCCTACCAAATTGTTTTTTGATAGATTCAAACCAATCAATCCCGCAAGGTTTGTAAGATCTTCGGGGATCTGGCCGACAAAATTATTATTAGACAAGTCCAAGTTGATCACCAGATAAAGTGTTTTGAAATACTCGAGTCCTTGTCCTTTAATTACTTGGGTTACTTTGTCATCGTAAAAGCTACTAAATGGTTTATCATAGAAACTATTTGTGGCATCTGGTTGGACCATAGCGCTGAAATTTCCAAAACATCGTGGGATAGTTCCGGAGAGATTATTGTTTGCGACATCCAGTATTTGAAGATTATTCAGATGGCATATCTTTGGAGGAATACTACCACTGAACTGGTTTGAAGCTAATTTCAGAACTTTTAATTTTGATAGATCACCAATCCAGGTAGGAATACTTCCTGATATTCTGTTGTTCCCTAGATCAAGAATGGACAAATTTGTGCAGTTTTGGAGATCCGAAGAGAGCTCTCCTTGGAACGTGTTGTTGCCCAAGTGCAATGATTGAAGTCCTCGTAGCCTACCAATTGAACTAGGAATTGTTCCCGACAAATTGTTGGATGATAAATCGATAACTATTTTAAGCACTAAATCACCCAAACATTCTGGGAAATCTCCTGACAAATGATTTTTCGAGAGATCGAGATGAAATAGGAACTGCAATGCACACAATGAGATAGGGATGCTTCCATTGATATGGTTATTGGAAAGACTGAGAAATCTTAAGCTTAGGAGCATGTCAACAAATGTTCTTGGAATTGGACCGCTAATTCTGTTATTGGAAAGGTCCAAAATATCTAAGTTGGAGGGGAATGGAGGCAATGAACCCTCAAACCGGTTAGATTTCAAAAAGACCTGGGCAGGAATGTTGCTCAGATATACCAGATTAGGCACCTTTCCTTGAATCTGGTTATCAGAAAGATCTAAGAATTGTATCTCGCTCGAAACGTTCTCGAACCAATTCGGAAGAGAACCTGAAATGCTTGCATTTGACATACCAAGATGATAGAATCCTGTTTGTGTGCGAAGCCAGTAAGGAAATTCAGGTCCTACGTCACAAGACCCTAGTTCAATGAATTGGAGTCGAAAGGGCGCTGTCCAACCAGGTATTGTTTTTAAATGTAAAGAGTTATTGCTCAGGTCCAAATATTGTAATTTCGAGAGTTTTGCAAAGTGCAGCTCCGACACAACACCATTGAGTGAGTTACTAGATAGATCTAACTGTGTCAATTCTAAAAGTTGTCCTAGACTTTCAGGAATGGTTCCATTTAATTGATTGGAGCCTAGAAATAGTAATGACAGGTTTGACAATCTTCCAAAAGAGGTGGGAATCTCACTATTTAATTGATTCATGCTGAGATCGAGTATTTCCAGTGCTGACAGGTTTCCAAGAGATGTGGGAATTGGTCCATTGAGTTGATTGTTACTAAGTTGTAAGTTTTTTAAGGTTAAGAATTCCCCAAAAGCAGTAGGAATTGGCCCGTGAAATGAGTTGCCTGAAAGAATAAGAACTTGTAGGTTCTTAAGCTGGTACAACAAACTAATCAATGTTTCAGTCTCACCACCCAATTGGGTTTGAATGAGGTTTAGACTAGTCAAGCTTGAGAGTCTTCTGAAAGAAATGGGAATCTCACCGCTGAATTGGTTAACACCGAGATCTAGTGTTCTTAGTTTAGACAGATTACCGAGTGACATGGGAATAGGACCACCTAATTTGTTGTAACCAAGATCTAGTGCTTCCAATGCTGACAAGTTCCCTAAAGATGTAGGAATTGATCCAGTCAGCTGATAATTCATACTGAGATCTAATTCTTTCAAACTTGGGAATGCCCCAAACGATGGAGGAATTGGACCATTAAATGAATTTCGTGAAAGATCAAGGTTCTGTAGGTTCTTGAGCTGGTACAACCAGTCAGGCAAAGACCCACCGAGCATGAAGTTAGCCGACAAATATAATTCCTGAAGATTATCAACTACAGACGGAGAAGAAAAATTCCCAACAAGTTCAATCGCCTTTCTGTCAAAATTATTTTTCGACAAGTCCAATATTTCCAGCTTGTTTAGATTCTTCAGCTCATGCAGAATTGAACCATTAGAGCTTAACAAATTAAAGGAAAGGTCGAGGACTTTAAGCGAAGTCATATTCTGAATGGCATTTGGAATGACACCTTGGATACCATTGGAGTTAAGGTTGAGGATGACAAGAGAAGTAAGATTTTCATGAGAATGGAACAGAGGAATTCGAATCTTACCTAATTCGCATTGTGACAAACTTAACTCCAATAAAGAAGGAAATGAAGTAATTTCACGAGAGAAATCAGCTGACATATTGGAAAAATCTACTCCACTCATGTCAAGCTTGATAACATGTCCAGTACTGTTGCTGCACTCCACTCCTTTCCATATGCAACAGTCTTCGCCTACCCAAGAAGAGAGTCGGTTTGTAGTATCTATGGCACCTTCTTTGAATTTGAAAAGAGCTTGTCTTTCATTATCCAGGCATTGCAGACTCGATCCCATACTAGTACATTTGCTGAACTTGGTTGTTGTCATGATCATGAGCAACAAGATAATTAGAACAAAGCTAATTAATTTTGCTAGTGCCATGCAACAATATTGAAGTAAACAACCAGTAGTTTTTAATCTTTGTCCTGGCTGCTATATATATTTTACGTTACAGGTTGGCCTTTTGGAAAGAAAACCACTTGACAGAGAATATATAACCAAACTTTCGATAGCCGGCTGATTAATTAATGAAGTGGGTTAAGTTATCGATAAGTACATCCATATACCTGCCAAGAACTCGAAGTTGATTTGCTGACTTGACTCGTACATTACTTAAAGAAAAACATACGAGAAATGATGATGGTAGAAAAACATCCAACTCTTGAAATGTCAATCGAAATTCCGATATTGTAGCGAAATAGAAATTTAAGTTGTTTGAAATTGAGAGTTAAAATAAAAGCAGATCAAAAAAAGACCTGACACTTAATCAGAGAAACTCATTTTCCCTCTTTTTTAAGGACCGTCAACCTAAACCTTAAATGGGTGGTGAGCAGCAGACAAATTTGAGACTTTCAAAGTGGATTGTGATGGTTTCATTCGAGAGTAAGTTTTTTTTTTTTTAAATCACGAATTGTTCGAATAAAAAATGGTTTTGGTTGATGCTGCAAATCAACCAATTGCTCAATTGCCCATTACTTGTCTGCAATGTCCTAATCCGATGCTGCAAATCAACCAATTGGTTAGACTAAACAATTCTCGGAGGATATGATCAAGATTAACCTGGCCACCCGAAAGTATCACAAACCCCAATGGCACACCTATAAAATCTTCTTCCTGGTTTCGTGGAGTGTTAGAAACTTTTACAACAACTTCATACCCACATTCAATAATCGTATGAGAATTAATGAGAGAATTAACTGACTTAATTGGAAGACATAATAAGAGAAAATGGAACCAGTACTGTTGGAGCGTTTGGGGTGTTTGGAATATTTCATAAACTAACCAGGTGTTATAACAAAGAGAAAATGGAAGGAAAAGTTGCACAAAATGGCGAGAAGAGTGATTAATAATTGGAGGGAAAAGTGATAGATAATATGCCGGTGAAATATACAAACTTATTGTTGTTGTTGAAATTTGATTTAATCTATTTCAGTTGAAATGTTATGTGGATGCCACCTCAAGGCTAAAACTAATGCCACATACGCAAATTTAGATTTGGAAGAAATTTTAATGGTCCACTTAAGCTGGACATCCAATTAATTGGACGGTTTGTCTAAATTGAAAATTTTCAATTATACAATTTGAATAAGAAAAAAATACGTTGTCTGTTTTGAAACCAAATGCAAAGTTTGATGTATATATTTTTTGGTCATTATCTCTTCTTCAAATTCAAATGAGGTAATAGCTTTGGCAGCACATTATTACTCCAATGCTTCTCAACATAGAACAATTCTTATCTCCTCTCTTCTCCTCTCCTTTTTAATTAATCTTTCGTTGGCTTTTGTTAATCGATGACCATTTTAGCAATAAATAAATAAAATGCCGGCTTTAATTTGGAATTTAAATCAATAAGTCTTCATTATATTAGTTGTTTTCTCTCCACACATCAGCCTGTTAACTTATTGTTAGGCGGCCAGGAGTCCAGGACAATAGCGCCAATTCATCAGTTATTACGTTAATGCGTACGTAACCTTGAGATACATGTAAGAGCAAGAAGATGTAAATGTGGACCTACTGGATGCGTGTAATGTTCTACTTTTGTGCTACCCCTAATATTATAACCTTGACTAAAAGCACTCTTTCATACAATGGCCGGTCCGCCGTTGAAAATCTGGTAGAAAATTAGTCATTTCTCGTATGTTTTTCTTTAAGAAAAGTACGAGTCAAGTCAGCGAATCAACTTCGAGTTCTTGGCAGCTATATGGATGCACTTATCGATAACTTAACCCACTTCATTAATTAATCAGCCGGCTATCGAAAGTTTGGTTATATATTCTCCGTCAAAATATGTTTTTTTGTGGTGGAATTATGAGGTTGCAGATGTTATTTATTTACAAGAAATTTGCCATCAAAAAAAATATTTACAAAAAATTGGTTAAGAATACCAATTTCAGGCCAAAATCACTTTAGAGGACAGGGTTTTTTAGAAATTACTCACAAAATCAAATTCCACGTTAATAACTCACGGATTCAGTTTTTTAATTAAAATAACCCTCAAGGACAAAATAAGTTGGTTTGGTCTTTTTTCTTTTGCTTAAATTTCATTTTTATCCTTTCGTGTTTTATATACATGAAATCACACACCCTGCTTTATATAAAAGAGAGCTGGAAAACCAATTTTCTAGTGAAAATAATCCGTAAAGACAAATATCCCGAATTTGAAATAAATGTTTTCCGATTTTAATTTTTTGTTGTTGTTGGTATGAACAATGACTTCTTATTGATGTATGAATAATGATTGTTCATACAAAAATAGGTGAACAAACCTCATACACTACTCATATACTATGTTGATGTATGAACAATACATCAACATGAGTTATGAACAATGATTGTTTATATTCTAATATGTATTCTTACTAGGGCAGGAAACGGGTTGGGTTCGGGTCATATATGGCCAAATTTGAACCTGAACCAAACCTGATAGACCCGATCAGATAACACTAATTTTTTTTACAAAAAACCCAAAACTTGTATTCGAACCCAGCCCGAATTAAAAAACAGATATGAAAATCAACTCGACCCGATTCCCTACATAGTTCTTACTTACTATACATTATGTATGAGATATGGACAGTGATTGTTCATACCCCACAAAGGTATAAATAATGATTGTTGATTGTTCATACTCCATCAACATTGTTCATACCTCAACATGAACTATGAACAATGATGAATATTTATGTTCATACCCCAAATTTATTCATATTTCAATATGTGTTCTTATTGATCATAATATCATACATTATGTTGAGGTATTAAGAGTGATTGTTCATACCCCCAATAACTATGAACAATGATTGTTCGTATACCATATAAACCGAGTCATTTCGATTGGGTCGAGCCGTTTATTATTTCGCGTTAGGGGTATACTTGATTTTTTTTTTCTACTCAAGCCATTTTTTATTTTGTGACAAGAATATACTTGACTTTTCATCTACCAAATACTAATAGTGTCAAAATGGCCCTCAAGTCGCCCATCTCGACCTAGCCAATGGGCCGAAAAAACACTCGAAATGAGGCCCTCACATATTTGCTGGGCGGGCCGATCGACCCGGTCTTCAAGTCCTCAAGTCCTCAAGCCTTTGAGAGGAGGGTAAGGTCATAGACTTTGAAACTTACGCCCTCTCTAAACTTACTACCATGTTAGCCTGAAGCCAAAGAAAGGATCGGGCAAAGAAATCCAAACGACGTAGGAACAGGGAGGTGAATTTAGGCCGAACCCGACCCTGAAACTAGTTCGGACCCAACCCAAATTATTCGAGGCGGGCTCTGGCTAAGCCTCGTAGCGTAACAAAAAGGCCTAAGAGGAAACCCGAACATTGCGCCAAAAATTAGAAACGAGAAAAGAGAACCGTTATTCTGATCTCTTCGTTTTTTTTCTCTTTTCCGTTTTGTTCGTTTCCTAAATTAATTAGTTAGGTTTTTTTTTTTTTTTTTTTTTTTTTTTTGCTGTTTTAATTTGCATCTCTTAGGAGTAATATTTTGGAGATACAAACAGTGAACATTTTATTACTGGGAAATGGGAGAAATACATTACATACACTGGTACACATGTATATCACATAATCCAGTAATCTCAATTTTCAGCTTGATTATTCTTCAATCTCCTTCCTTTTCAGCACATGGAATCCGTCATTGATGTCTTCAGCATATTGAAAATAAGCATACCTCCAGCTTTTCTTGAACCACAAGACACTGAAAACTCCCAAAGTCCCCACAAAAAATCCTGATGCCATGCCAATATAAAACCAACTCATTTCGAGATCATCACCTTCATCGTCGTCCTTGCTAACGGCATGAGCTGGAGTTTGAGATGGCTCGTCTCCTCGGCATTTTTTCTCAATTGGAGGTCCACAGAGTTCAGGGTTGCCTTCGTAAATGGATGTATCTTCAAAGGTTTGGAGCTGGTTGCCTGATGGAATTGGCCCTGACAAGTTGCTGTAAGACAAGTTTAGATGGCTTAGACTAGACAATGCTGAAATGCTTTCTGGAATTGATCCTGAAAGTTGGTTCATGGAGAGATCTAGTGATTCCAATGACTTCATCTGACCAATCTTCTGAGGGATGTTTCCTGTTAAGTGATTTTCTGACAGATTCAAACCAATCAATCCAAAAAGACTAGCAAGCTCTTGTGGAATTTCGCCAGCCAAATTATTACTAGAGAGGTCCAAGTTGATCAGAAATGACAGTGTTCGTGTATACTTTTTTTTTTGCTTGGTAAGTTTGAATTCATTAAAACTGTAACAGAAGTACAAAAGGGGATGGTGTATAGGGTGGGCAACATGCTGCCCCCCCTATTTCATTCTCTACAAGTCATGTCTATATCATAACCTATTACAAACTCATACAAATCGGAAAAATATTTGGAATGGAGCTTCCCACTTGTGTGCGGCCAGATTGGCCTACCAACAGTGATACACTCCTCATTCTCCGTCAAAGATACTCCCTGTTTGGCCAGCAAATCCTGTTAGAAAAATGATTTGCTCAAATCCATTTAAATATGAATGAGTAGTTTGTCTCCCAAGTTACCCCACTTAAGATGAAATGGGTTTTTCTTGAAACAAGATGCGTAATGTGAGAAAAACCTTTTCAAAATGATGCATTTGTTTGAAACAATTGCATTATGCGAAAAGGTCGCGACCTTCGAAATGTGCACCGGTTTGAAACAGATTATCATCTGCGAAAAGGTGCAACCTTTCGAAATAGGCACCGGTTCAAAATGCGATCTTATATGTCGAAATGGTGTCCTTTTCGAAACATGTGACTTTTCAAAGAGTTGCTTACTTTTTCCCAAGAGTCACTGTGTTGTTTCGAAAAGGCACCACTCACCTATAAATAGTGGATGAATTTGGAGAGAAAGAGACACCAGATCACACAGAGTTCTGATCTTTCTCTTCTCCCTCTGTTCTTAGTCAAATACTATGTTGTGTTCGCTGAGTCTATAGAATTGAAGTGCTAGCTTTCTATAGAAGGAAATCCGTTCTATCTTGGGAGATAGTTTCCCATCAACCTTCAAGCACCGTGAGGGGGAAAATCTGTCTTAAGGACATAGTGTATCTACACTAGGCTCGGATTTAATTAAGAAGTACAAGACACTTACAAGACAAAAGGTTTGTATAGTTTGGTAATTGGTAAAGAGTAAGTACAATTAAGTTGTATATTCCTAACAACTTAAGACAGATTTCTTTTTTTTTTCTTCTTTACCTTTGCGTAATTTGTTTTACATTTTTCTTTTCTTTTTTGGTTTAAAGGAATAACAAAGTGTAGTTGTATTTCAAATATGGCAACACCACCCGGTAGTCCTGCCGGTTATGTTCCCCATTCTGTTCCTCATGGGGAGAAGCCTGAAAAGTTCAATGGAACTGATTTCAAGCGCTGGCAACAAAAGATGCTCTTCTATCTGACCACCCTTAACTTGGCAAGGTTTCTGTGGGATAAGGCTCCTGATGTAAGCTCTGATGAAACCGACAAGGAGAAGGTTTTGGCCAAGGATGCTTGGTTTCATGCTGATTTCTTGTGTAGAAATTATGTTCTTAGCGGGTTGGCTGACTCATTATACAATGTGTATAGTGTGTTCAAGACTGCTAAGGAACTTTGGGATTCGTTGGACAAGAAATACAAGAGTGAAGATGCTGGCATGAAGAAATTCATAGTTGGCAGATTTCTTGATTTCAAAATGACGGATAGTAAGACCGTCATAAGCCAAGTCCAGAACTTCAAGTAATCTTCCATGATGTCATTGCTGAAGGAATGACCCTAGGAGAATCTTTCCAAGTGGCTGCTATGATTGAGAAATTACCACCATCTTGGAAGGATTTTAAGAACTATCTTAAGCATAAACGCAAAGATATGAATCTTGAAGAGCTGATTGTCCGTCTAAGGATAGAAGAAGATAACCGCCTATCTGAGAAGAAGGGCAAGGATCCCATGGTGGCAAAGGCCAATATTGTGGAAGGATCTAGTGCTAAGGAAAGAGGAAGCGCCAAGACAAAGCTCAAAGCGAAGAGAGTAGTAATGCACGCTACTAAGTTCAAGGGCAAGTGCTACAAACCGTGGGAAAGGCCGGACATAAGGCAAGTGAATGTCGCAAGCCAAAGAAGTACAAGAAGCGGTAAGATCAAGCAAATGTGACAATGGACACGCTTTCTGATAATGTTAATGACATGAACCTATCTGGCGTGGTTTCAATGTCTCATGATTGGAAATGAAAGGGAATGGTGGGTGGATACCGGTGCTACTCACATATGCTCCAACAAGTCGATGTTCACCACTTATCATCTTTGGAAAAGGAAGAACAACTCTTTATGGGGAACTCTTCTACGTCAAGGTTGAAGGCAAAGGAAAGGTGGTGATGAGGTTGACTTACGGGAAGGAACTAACTCTAAATGAGGTGCTCTATGTGCCCGACATTAAAGAATTTGGTTTCGGGTCATTTCTTGAAAGCAAGAATGGCTTTAAGTTAGTCTTTGTTTCTGATAAATTTGTACTAACTAAGAATGATGTATTAGTGGGAAAGGGGCTATCTTGGGGATGGACTCTTTAGGATATCTTGTTTTACTATTACCAAAAGAGCCAATAAAGTTGAATCTTTTGTTTACTTGATTGAGTCTTCACATGTATGGCATGGTAGATTAGGACATGTTAATTATAATACCTTAGCGTAGATTAATTAATTTGGAATATATACCAAAGATAAAAATAGACCCACACCATAAATGTGAAACTTGTGTAGAATCCAAGTTGACCGGATCATCCTTTCATTCCATTGAAAGAAATCTTGAACCTCTAGACTTAATACATACAGGATATATGTGATCTTAAGTATGTACAAACTAGAGGTGGTAAAAAGTATTTCATTACTTTTATTGACGATAGCACTAGATATAGTTATGTTTACTTGTTGAGAAGTAAAGATGAGGCAATTGAAGTGTTCAAGCATTATAAAAATGAAGTTGAAAATCAACTAAGCAAAAAGATTAAGGCTATAAGGAGTGATAGAGGAGGTGAATATGAATCACCTTTTGAAGGTTTCTGTTCTGAACATGGAATCATTCATCAAACTACGGCTCCTTATTCACCTCAATCAAACGGTATTGCAGAATCCGAACTCTAAAAAGAGATGATGAACGCTATGTTGTTAAGTTACGGTTTGCCCTGCATTTGTGGGGAAGCTTTGCTTTCGCCAATTACATTCTCAACAAGATTCCTAACAAGAAGACGCTTAAAACACCATACGTAATTGTGGAAAGGTCATCAGACTTCCTACGTAATTCTTAAAAGTGTGGGGGTGTCTTGCTAAAGTGGAAGTCCCTAAACCTAAGAAGGTGAAGATAGGACCCAAGACTATTGATTGTGTATTCATTGGATATGCAAACAATAGTAGTGCATATCGTTTTCTGGTTCATAAATCAGAGATTCAAGATATACATGTTAATACAATTATAGAGTCAAGGAATGCTTCATTCTTTGAAAAGATGTTTCCGTATAACATGTGTATAGAGTCAAGTTCAACAAAGAGAACTTTAGATGCTACAACTAGTAACCATCCTACACAAAGCGAAATTGAGGAGGAACCTAGACGTAGCAAAAGGTCAAGGACGTCAACGTCTTTTGGACCTGATTTTCTAACATACTTGTTGGAAAATAATCCTCAAACGTTCAAGGAGGCAATGTCATCTCCAGAAGCTACTTATTGGAAAGAAGCAATAAATAGCGAGATTGAATCCATAATGCAAAATCATACATGGGAATTGGTAGATTTACCACCAGGTTCCAAGACTTTGGGATATAAGTGGATATTCACAAAGAAATTTAAGACTGATGGATCAATCGACAAGTATAAAGCTAGACTTGTGGTCAAAGGCTTTAGACAAAAGGAAGGATTGGATTATTTTGACACTTACTCTCCAGTTACAAGAATAACTTCCATAAGAATGCTAATAGTAATAACATCAATACATGGATTTGAGATACATCAAATGGATGTAAAGACGGCATTCTTGAATGGTGAGTTAGATGAAGAAATATACATGGAACAACCCGGGCGGGTTTATTGCTCCTGGACAAGAAAGGAAAGTTTGCAAGCTTGTTAAATCTTTATATGGATTAAAGCAAGCACCTAAACAATGGCATGAGAAATTTGACAATGCAATGTTGTCAAACGGTTTCAAAATAAACGAGTGTGACAAGTGTGTCTATGTCAAAAGCACTCAAAAGGGATGTGTCATTGTTTGTCTCTATGTAGACGATATGCTAATTTTGGGTAGTAATATGGATGTCATAAAATCTACCAAACAAATGTTGTCTAGTAAGTTTGACATGAAAGATTTAGGTGTCGCTGATGTTATCCTAGGAATTAAGATCTCTAGGATGGAGGATGGACTTGTTCTATCACAATCTCATTACATTGAGGCGATTCTTGACAAGTTCAAGAAATATCACATCACACCAAAAAGGTCACCGTTGGCGTAAATCTTCATTTAGCCAAAAATACCGGAGATAGCATATCTCAACTAGAATACTCTCTCATATACTTGGTAGTTTAATGTATGTCATGAATCAGACAAGGCCCGACATAGCATACTCGTGAGCAAACTAAGTCGATATCACGAGTAATCCCGGCGAGAGATCATTGGACTGCCATATTGAGAGTTTTGGGATACTTAAAGTATACTTTCGAGAATTTTGGTTTGCACTATACAAGATATCCAAACGTTCGAAGAAAGTACCGCAATGCTAATTGGATATCGACACTAAAGACTCAAAGTCCACAAGTGGATATGTCTTTACACTTGGAGGTGCACCGCTTTCTTTGGAAATCCTCAAAACAAACGTGCATAGCGAGGTCCACTATGGAATCGAGAATTCATAGCATTGGACAAGGTTTGGAGAAGAAGCGAGTGGCTTCAAATTTCTTAGAGGATATTCCAAACTGGGCTAAACACATTGCCAGCCAGTGTGTATACACTGTGACGACCAATCTGCTATTGGTAGAGCCGCGAGTAGCATGTATAGCGGAAGTCTCGACATATCGTCGTAGACATAATACCGATTAGACAATTGCTCTCAAATGGAGTTATCTCAATCGACTATGTAAGGTCAAAAGATAACATTCTGGATCCGCTTACAAAAGGTTTAACAAGAGAGCAAGTAGAAAGATTATCAAGGGAATGGGCTTAAAGCTTTTGAGATAATCAACCAAGAGTCATCATAATGGAAAAACCAACCTAGTTGACCGGAGATACCAAGATCTAGGTTCAATGGGCCAACTCCAGTGACTCGGTTAGCAAGGAGAGTAATATTATACTCTAACCCATTCCTATATAAGGCGGTGCATATCCGGCCAAAAGAACCAGGATAAGTCGAGCTTTTAATGATTTACTATATCTTGGAAAGTTATGTTATCCAAGTGGAGTATTGCGGGGATACTCTTTATAGAAATCACCTATGTTAGTCTTGAAGTGGGGCCGCTTCTATGAGAATTTTAAAGACAAATGTCTCAAAAGCACTATATCGAAACCAAGAAGTGTTCAAGGCCAAAATGAACACAAACGTGAGAACCAACAATGATCGAGGCGGTGCTGCGTGAAGATGATTGTCTAGGTTTATACAAAAAGGTGGTGACAGTTCAAGGACATTAATTGAAGTCTACTTGATCGTCCAATTAAATCCGATCGTCTTTCACTAAGGCAAGTTCAAGGCCTCCCATGCTACTTGACGATCACGGTATCTTTTCATTTGTAAAAGAACAAAATCCGATGTTTATGATAGAAGAAGCCAAATTTTTCATTCATGTGGGGATTGTTAGAAAATGATTTGCTCAAATCCATTTAAATATGAATGAGTAGTTTGTCTCCCAAGTTACCCCACTTAAGATGAAATGGGTTTTTCTTGAAACGATGCGTAATGTGAGAAAAACCTTTTCAAAATGATGCATTTGTTTGAAAACGATTGCATTATGCGAAAAGGTGCGACCTTCGAAATGTGCAATCGGTTTGAAACGATGTATCATGCCGAAAAAGTGCAACCTTTCGAAATAGGCACTGGTTCGAAACAGTGCTATATGCCGAAATGGTGTGTCCTTTCGAAACATGTGACTTTTCAAAGAGTTGCTTACTTTTTCCCAAGAGTCACTGTGTTGTTTCAAAAAGGCACCACTCACCTATAAATAGTGGATGAATTTGGAGAGAAAGAGACACCCGGATCACCGAGTTCTCGATCTTTCTCTTCTCCCTCTGTTCTTTAGTCAAATACTATGTTGTGTTCCCGAGTCTATAGAATTGAAGTGCTAGCTTTCTATAGAAGGAAATCCGTTCTATCTTGGGAGATAGTTTCCCATCAACCTTCAAGCACCGTGAGGGGGAAAATCTGTCTTAAGGACATAGTGTATCTACACTAGGCTCGGATTTAATTAAGAAGTACAAGACACTTACAAGACAAAAGGTTTGTATAGTTTGGTAATTGGTAAAGAGTAAGTACAATTAAGTTGTATATTCCTAACAAATCCGCCGTGAAGTTTCCTTCCCTCCAAATGGTTGTAATCCTCCACCTTTGAAGTCCCTCTGTGCATGTTATCCATCTAGGTTGTAACATCCAGGGAACATCCCCAGTTGCAAAAAGCTCATCTTTGCCTTCGAGTCGGTTTAGATCCACGGGTTCTTCCATCCTTGTTTAAGGGCTGTCTCGACACCCACAATGATAGCCATGCACTCTGCTCTATAGTTGTCCCCCGGCCCAATGTTCATGCTTATTGTAAGCAGGAATTGACCCATGTTCCCTCTGAAAGCGATACCAATCCCAGATGGCCCAGGATTCCCTATTGATGCCCAGTGTTCGTGTATACTCGAGTTCTCTACCCTTGATTACTTGCGTCAATTTATCAGTATACGGTCCACCTGTATCCAAATAACTTTCTTCATTTGTTTGGCCAGAGATCATGGTGCTAAAGTTTCCAAAACAGTGTGGGATATTTCCCGACAAGTTATTATGCCCCAGGTCCAGTATGCGGAGAATTGGAGAAATGACAAATGACATAGTATTGTAGGATTACTGCCACTGAGCTTGTTCGATCTTAACCTCAGAATTTCCAAAGATGTTAAATTTTCTGCAATCCATGTGGGAATCCTTCCGGACAATGAGTTTTCACCAAGGTCGAGAATGGACAAACTTGTGCAGTATTTCAAGGCGGAAGTGATCTGTCCCTGAAAATTGTTGCTGCTCAAGCGCAGTATTCTTAGGCTCAAGAGATGACCGATTGATGTAGGAATAGTTCCAGATATGCTGTTGGATGCTAAATCTAGAACAAGCAAATTTTGTAAAGCCCTCCAACATTGAGGAAGATCTCCCGACAGATTATTTTTGGCGAGATCTAGATATCCTAAGTATTGCATTTTACACAATGAACTGGGGATGCTTCCATTAAGATGGTTACTGGATAGGAAGAGGTAAAGCACTCCAGTGAGCATATCACCAATATTTTGTGGAATTGATCCAGCAATTTGGTTATTTGATAGATCCAAAATAGTTACGTTTGGCGGGAAGAGGGGAAATGAACCTGAGAATCGATTGGAGTTCAAATATAACCGCAGGCCATCACTGTTTGATTTTGCTAGGTTTGGAAACGTTCCATAAATCTAGTTATTAGAGAGATCTAAGTAGGATAGTTGGGAAGAAAGGTTTTGAAACCAATTTGGTATAGAGTCTGAAATGCTTGCATTGGCATCGATAATGCGGTGAATTGTGTTTGTGTTCGAAGCCATTCTGGAAATCCGAGTCCCACATTGCAAGAAGTCATTCCAATATATTGGAGTTGAAAGGGTGGAATCCAACCTGATGTCATTGTATCAGCCTAATTCATGACCAACAAGATGACATGTCTTCGGGACCGAGACAACGTAAGGTAGGAGAAAGATGGAGCACGTGATCCAGTCCGCGAATCATGTAAAGGGCGCGAAATCTGGAGGGACGCGGAATCTGGAGGGGCATAGGGACCAGTGTGGTTTCAGTGACCCAAAGGGAGGCAGAATAGTGAAGGGGCATACGGGAGCACGATAGCAAAGCCGCGATATATCAAAAGATAGTTGGACAATTAGTGGTCATGGGACTAGAAAGAAGATCGTGGGATAAGAGAGCGGTTAGCGGTTAGAGAGAGAGAGGTGGTTAGAAGATATATAAAAAAAGAAAGAAAAAGAAGAAGGAGGAGGAGAACTACGGGACAGCTTGATCCTCCCTGAAGGAGGTACGTAGGCAACCCAATGGGTTCAGCTGATCCATGAAAACCACGAATACAGATCGTCGTCAAGATGAAATCGAGGAGAGAGAGGTGTAAGGTGAGAGGGTTTGAACCGGGTTCATACAATGGCGCCGTCTGTGGGGAAAGACACTATTCCAGTTCTGCTGGTCCGTTCCTATTCTGTGGATAAGTGGAGCAGAGGGGGTGAGGAAGACGGAGGTCGTGGATGCTATTGGGGCAGACTTGTTAGGAACAATGCTGACTAAGGAAGTGCTCCCTTTATATGATACCTGGTAATTGTTTCCAGGAACGAATTCCGGTCTGTTGTTCTCTTCAATGTCTTTGGACTTTAACATTCTGCAGTCATGTTATGTCTATGTGTGGCCGTAGCTTGCATGTAATAAGGAAGGATTCAATCTTAGTAGTTGAGAGATTGATAGGGTTCGGATTAGGAAGCGGCAGAACCAAGGAGAGGGTGGCATGGCAATGATGCTGGCAAAGAGACAGAAGCCTGGGAAATGGGTTGTCACGAAATTTGGGAAGAAACACAATCATCCAATGGTAGTTAACTCCAACAAAGAACAACCAACTCCGGATGAGGAGGATAAGAAAATTCAGGAACTCTCCGTTGAACTGAATCGTGCAAATAGAAGGTGGGCAGCGTGTCAGGAACAACTATTTATGAAACTTGATGAAGCAAATGGCTTAAGCGTTTGGTTTTGAGAGCAAACTGATCTCGGATGTGTGGTTGATGTGGGGAGGTGGTGTTCCGGTCAGATCTGGTGGTGAGTGGAGATATGGGTGGAGAAGATGGAGAAATGGGTCGGGTTGGACCCATCTCAGATTAGGTCAAAAGGAGCCTCTTTTGGGCCTTTTGGTCAAAAGAAGATGGAGAAGATGCTGTTGGGCCTCTTTGCCATGGGCCGTGGGAGTCTATCCTGAAAAGAAATTGTGGGTGCTTTAGTCGTGAGAATGCTGATGCTGATTTGAGATGCTGAGTCGCGGATTAGGGTGCGACACCAAACCCTCTTGTTTTTCTGTTATTCCAATCCGATGGGTGGAAGAAAACTTTCATTCGATGTCCTTAGCGGCATCAACGATTTCATCGATGAAGAAGAAATAATTATTCACAGATCAATATCAGATTCATTCCAAACAAATATTAATGGTCAAGACAATAGCAGCAACAACAAGCCCAATAAGCGGAAACGAAAGCCAAAAGGATAAAAAAGAAAAGAAACTCATAGAGGAGTTATTAAGTACTGAAGTTCTATATTTGTGGTGGTGTCTGTATCAGCTTCGCTGTCTGATATTGGTGTTTGCGAAATTCTACTTGTATTTTCAACTTTCTTCAAACTTTCCAGCATGTGCAACTCTTCCATTTTGCATCACCAGAAGGAGGTCAGCTGCAGGAAGAAACTCCACTTGATGTGTAACGTCAATGATGGTCTTGTGTCTGAGAATTCCCAGCAGGCATTCCTCAAATAGTTGGGTGCTTGTATGAGCATCAACCGCACTGAAAGGGTCATCAAGGAGATAAATATCAGCGTCCTGGTACACTGCGCGCGTGATTTCTGCTTATCTTTCCAAGAAGAACAAGGGAAACCTTAAGAGAAGCTTTTACATGGCCATTCCTGACCGTATCTTTCGGCCAGTTTTCATTCTTGCACATCTGGCAACGATTGTAGGAAGTAAAGCAGCAATTTCAGCTTCTTACTCAATTATCCACCAGTGTCGAGCACTTAGGTGGTGTTAAGATAGTTCATACATCGAGTCCGATACATGGACGAATGTACATACCTGAGGCGAACTGGATTATGATAGCATTCTGCCTTGCTGTTGTTATATGGAACAGATGGAGGTAAACTTGATTGCCGCGATAGTGTTGATAGTGTCTACCCTACTTTCAGAAATAAGCTTTACTCCAGCAAGAATTGATTGCCGAGTATGCATTGTTTCGAGGCAAAGGAACAAGGAGATCCAGCGTTTGAGACTAAGATCGACAGATTGGCGCGTCTGAATACGAATAGTAAGATACTTATAGGAGATATGCAGAGACACACTGCGGCAGGTAACTGGTTTATTTTACCGTCATGTACATAATAGATAGACGAGTAGTGACTCGGCCGTCAGCCAGAGTTACACTGGGGGCAAGCAAGCCTTGTCCTCGTCTTTGGTAGAGATGTATATGGGGACAGATTGGGATTGTCTCCAGACCTCGTGGTATTCCACGAACCTAGTCGCTCTAGGAGGTCGCGGACCATGAATGAGAAACATAGTTGTACACCGTAGGGTAAGACAGATTGTACACCGTTTGGAGCATATGATCGCCGTTATCTTTGCATGCAAATATGTATGCTGAATTAATGTTCCTTGTTAAAACTCATGTATTATTTGTGCAATACTCGAACATGAAAGTTTCAGTTCTGAGAGAAAGAAAAGACTTGCGATGCCGGTGGAACCGAAATGAGTTTGAGCTGGTATTGGGAGATGGATCCATCTCACCTCATTTACTACCTTATTTGCATACACTATATTATCATCAGAGAATTTATTGTTTGCATTAACTGTAGATTGCATGATATAACATTGAGTAAGACC
This sequence comes from Coptis chinensis, assembly GCF_015680905.1. Taxonomy (NCBI): domain Eukaryota; kingdom Viridiplantae; phylum Streptophyta; class Magnoliopsida; order Ranunculales; family Ranunculaceae; genus Coptis; species Coptis chinensis. The sequence continues at coordinate 114,793,228 of NC_141458.1, read as the reverse complement.
ATAGTCGAGCCCTGTACTAGCTATACGAAGAACCTTGGAGTTTTTGTTTAGTTTTTCAATTAAAAGAGAGAAAGCTTGCTTTTAGATATTGCTAAGTGAGCTGAGGACTGGTAGTTTGTGTTAAATGTTGTATCAATGAAATCGAGAGCATACTTCTTCAAATTGTTTCATGAGTATTGGGCTATGAACGAAAATAACTTGGGGGCAAACTAAGATGCCCCCATCAGGCTTCACAGCTGACCAAAGACAACGGGGGGGATGAGCCCTTCGCGGACTAGATGTCCGAATCAAACTTGGGGGCAAATTGAGCTGCCTCTAAGCCAGAGAGAAGGGGGGATGAGCCCTTCGCGGACTAGATGTCCGAATCAAACTTGGGGGCAAATTGAGCTGCCTCTAAGCCGGGCCGGGGGGATGAGCCCTTGGATGGGCTGCAGATGTCCGAATCAAGCTTGGGGCAAAATGAGCTGCCTCTAAGCCAGAACGCGGGGGGGATGAGCCCTTCGTGGACCGCAGTGTCCGAATCAAGCTTGGGGCAAAATGAGTTGCCTATAAGCCGAGGCCTTGGGGGGATGAGCCGCCCGGCGGATTGTATGTCCGAATCAACTTGGGTGCAACCTGAACAAGCTTCACAGCTGATCAGAGACAGCAGGGGGGCTGAGCCATTCGCGGACTAGATGTCCGAATCAATCTTGGGGGCAACCCGAACAAGCTTCACAGCTGATCAAAGACAGCAGGGGGGGTGAGCCATTCGCGGACTAGATGTCCGAATCAATCTTGGGGGCAACCCCAGCAAACTTCACAAATCAAAAAAAAGGGGGGATAAGCCCTTCAAGATCACTGTATGTTTGAATCAACTTATGCAGTGAGTTCTTGGAAAGAGAGTTGATGGCGGGGATGAGACACATCACGGACATAGTAGTGAGTTATGTGAAGGAGAGTTGATGGCTGGGAGGAGACACATCACGGACATAGTAGTGAGTTATGTGAAGGAGAGTTGATGGCTGGGAGGAGACACATCACGGACATAGTAGTGAGTTGATGTGAAGGAGAGTTCAAGTACGTATACAGGGGACGTCAAGGTCTTCTCGAGTCCACCGTCTTCGTCGACGGACCCGAGAGGGGGCATCTGTATCAGCCTAATTCATGACCAACAAGATGACATGTCTTCGGGACCGAGACAACGTAAGGTAGGAGAAAGATGGAGCACGTGATCCAGTCCGCGAATCATGTAAAGGGCGCGAAATCTGGAGGGACGCGGAATCTGGAGGGGCATAGGGACCAGTGTGGTTTCAGTGACCCAAAGGGAGGCAGAATAGTGAAGGGGCATACGGGAGTACGATAGCAAAGCCGCGATATATCAAAAGATAGTTGGACAATTAGTGGTCATGGGACTAGAAAGAAGATCGTGGGATAAGAGAGCGGTTAGCGGTTAGAGAGAGAGAGGTGGTTAGAAGATATATAAAAAAGGAGAGAAGAAAAGAAGAAGGAGGAGGAGAACTACGGGACAGCTTGATCCTCCCTGAAGGAGGTACGTAGGCAACCCAATGGGTTCAGCTGATCCATGAAAACCACGAATACAGATCGTCGTCAAGATGAAATCGAGGAGAGAGAGGTGTAAGGTGAGAGGGTTTGAACCGGGTTCATACAGTCATCTTCACAGTGAGAGAGTTCCAGCTCAATTTAAAAAAAAAACTAATTTAGGGAGTTTAGCAAAAATCACGTCAGATATAACACCATTGAGAGAGTTGCTAGATAAATCCAAGTCTGTCAGTTCGGAAAGTTGTCCTAGACTTTCAGGAATGGTCCCATTCAATTGATTAGATTTGAGATTTAGTTGTGTCAGGTTTGACAGTCCTCCAAATGACATGGGAATTTTATCTGTGAGTTGGTTAAGGCTGAGATCTAGTTTTGTCAAGCTTGACAGTCTTCCTAAAGACATTGGAATCTGACCACTTAATTGATTAACGCTGAGATCTAGTACTCTGAGTGTTGACAGGCCGCCAATTGATGTTGGAATGGAACCACTTAGTTCATTGGAACCAAGAATTAGTACTTCCAATGCTGATAAATTTCCAAAAGATGTTGGAATTTGTAAGGGAGTGATATCCTTCTTCAGGAATATCAGGCGCGTATTCAGCATGACGGAAATACCACACCGACCTGTGGAACCAGATCGCGTCTACAAGCTAAAAGAACGCTCCAGCATAGTTCGCACCAGCATGCGAACTAGGCTATAACGTGACTCAACTTATCTTCTAGAAGCAATCATGAACGAGATGCATGCATGCTCAACTCAATTGCCACCTCATCGACCAATCGCCGCAAGCTACTTGCCTAAAGGTGGAATTTGAGCCGAGGGCTCGGAGCTCGGCTTGGGCTTGGCTCGTTTAAGCTCAGCTCGAGCTCGCTCGTTTACTATATGTGCCGAGCTTAAGCTCAAATTAAAGCTCGTGTAACAAATGAGCTTGATGAAGCTCGGCTCGTTTAGCTCAAATAGCATATTTATAGTGTAAAATAACCGAGTGGCTCGGGCTCGACTCGGGCTTGGCTCGAGCTCGCTCGTTTAACTATATGAGCTGAGCTCGAGCTCAATTTAAAGCTCGTGTAATTAGCAAGCCGAGCTTGAACATGGTAAAGCTCGACTTGTTTAGCTCGAATTCCACCCTTATACTTGCCCAGACTACTAATCCCTATCATCACAGCAGACCTAAAAAGATAGTTCTCGCACGCCTCCTTAATCTAGACCCCACATTTGTGGTGCACTTTACATGTGGTGGGCGAGGATTCACTCTCAACATCTATAAATACCCCGCCTATGAACTACGCCAGGACCTGATTTTTCTCTCCCCTCAGAATCGAGAGCAAGATACGTAGGCAGTTCGCTCTCAAGCCGAACTCGGTCCCAATAATAATCCATCCCAGTTCTTTTTCAACTGTGTATGTAAAGGGAAACTAAAACGCTCTTTTACATTGGCGCCGTCTGTGGTCTCGATTACTTGAGATACCATTTTCACACAACCCAAAAACCAAAAAACCAAATATCTCAAGCCCACAAAGCATGGCAAGCCTCGAAGCTCAAGTTCAAGGCCTCGCAAACCAGCTAGGCTTAACCAATGAGAGTATTTCCTTACTCAGGCAAGAAAATGATGCTCTTCGTGCACAAGTTGATGCTCAACAACAGCCAGCTGGTAACGTCGTTGAGAACGGCATCAACGAAGTTAATCAGCAGATTAACGAATTGTCGCAACGGATCAACCAAAGTGCAGTACACAAAGACGCATCCCAGATCGTTCAGAAAATGCTCAAGACATACTGCGCTTCCCCGTTCACCACAAAGGTACTCAGTAAACCCTCTCCTCAAGATTTTGTTTAGCCACGTTTCCCAATGTACGATGGCGGCAAAGACATGACCAACATGTAGCTGCTACATTCAAAGCTGGCCCTTTACTGACTCCACGAGTTTGACCATCTTCACTATCGGCTCTTTCCCGCCAGCCTCAAAGATGGCCCACTTGATTGGTTCTTTTCACTCGAGTCAGATTCGATCAAGACTTTTGAGCAGCTCACTGATATGTTTGCGGTCGATGCGTGCACAATGAGGCGTAAAAGCAGATCTGGATTCACTATTCCGGTTATCATTTGGAGAGGATGAAACCATCCGCCAGTTCCTAGGTCGGTTCAAAGCCGAACTGTTATGCATGGAAAGTGGCCTCAAAGAGTCTTTTGCCACACTGGCATTCTCCAACGCCTGTCAGGTGCGTAACACAGACCTCTCCAGGTCGCTGATGAGGTTGCGTCTAGAAACCCTGTCAGAGTTGTATGCTCGGGTTGACAAATATATTAAGCAGTAAGAAGGTTTATGTGACACCACGGTCTATCAGACGGCCAAGAAGTCGCGGCGATCTCTGACGACACTCCACCTGCCAAAAAACGGTCCAGGTCGCAAGCACCCAAATCAAGCAACCGCTTGGATAAACAGAGAGTTCGTTGTCCTGACACGCTCTCCCAGCTACATACTGGAAAAGATCAAGCGAGCCTCATACTTCCAACCTATCGTACGGCAACCTGCAGACCGACCTGACAAGCCCTACTGCACATTCCACAAAGCAAAATGTCACGAGACCGATGCTTGCTGGGGGCTCAAACATTATCTCCAAGATCTCATTGAAGCGGGACAGATAAAATAGTACACCAACATTGTTGACGGCGACTTGCGCCACAAGCTTATGGCCCGCCGAGTGCGGAGCAGATCTCCACCCCGGGAACGCCAAAGCATCCAAGCTCGCTCCCGCAGCAGAGGACACCCCATCGACCGTTCTCGTCATGATCGCCACCCGCACTCGTCAGATCGTGACAATGGCAGAACCATCCATATTATCACTTTCCCAGATGATTCTGTTACTTCTTCCAGAGAGAAACGAAGGCGTGTCGGTGCTCTTCAAGAAGTCTATCATTTTTCTTCACAAGCAGCACACGCCCCGCGACATTCAGGTCGCCATTCAGGGGATATCACCTTCACAGAGGCTGACCTCACCAAGGTCTTCCTCCCTCACAACGACGCGCTTGTCGTCCACGTCAAGATTAGCGACTGGACAGTTAAGCGCGTCTTGATAGACCTCGACAGCTCATGCGACATTTTGTTCTACCACACAATTCAGGAGATGGACCTACCCAAGTCAGTTTTCATAGATCCTATTGCTCCTCTTTATGGGTTCAATGGCTCCAGAGCCGACCCAATCGGTGACATTATACTCCCAGTTTCAGTGGGATCAAGAGAGGATAAAGTCAGCTTCAATACGCGTTTCAGCGTCAAAGACATCAAGTCATCCTACAATGCCATCCTAAGATGGCGTTGGATTCATCAAATGCAGGCCGTACCGTCTACACTGCATCAAATCCTTCGCTTTCCAGGCCCCCGGGGCATGATGGAGCTTCGTAGCAACCAGCTCAAAGCCTATCAAATCCTCTCAGTGAACAAGACCGCTGAGGCCCCAATCAGCATAAGAAATGATCCCACCAGCTACATTATGGCCAAAGACTTGATCGCCGAAGTCAGAGGCAACACACCAACTCAGAGCGATGGAGGCTCCAGCAAGAAGGCATATCCATCTATATAGACCCCGAAAGTCGCCAAGGCAGTCACTGATTTACTCGTCAAGACCCCAGAGATCGCTCCCGTAATCAGTGCTCCACCCGACCCCCAGAGGTCGCCCCACCAGATCCCATACCGCCAAAACAGCTTCTGCAGCATACTCCAGCCTCTGTTGTCATGACCACAGAAGTCATCCCAGACTCTGTGGTCATAACCACAGAAGACGCTCCAACTCCGGCAGCAACTCCAATCACTCATCAGACCAACAACGCATCCACAGAGCTCAGCCCCCCAGAGGATGCTCTCCCAACACAAGCTATGACACCAGCTGAAGAGAGGCAGTGAGTGAATCTAGGAACGGAAGACGACCCTAAGTTCGTCTATGTAGGGGCTAACCTCGACCCCACACTCAAAGCCCAGCTTGTAAACTTTTTGTCCATGAATAAAGATGTTTTCGCTTGGTCGTATATTGATGTGTCAGGTATAGATCCTAGTGTTGCCTGCCATAAGTTGAATGTCAACCCTAGTGCCAGACCAGTTCGACAGCAATCTAGGAGACTATCACTACGTTTTCAAAAAGCAATCAATGATGATGTAAAGTCCTGAATTATTATTAAGGGTAAATTAGTAAAAGACACTTGAACCTTAGGGGCGATTACGTACTTGGCCAGTCGGATAGATGGTTAGCCTAACGTAACGTAAATTTATTTAACACCGACCGAGAAAACCAAGTTAGTTCAGGAAAACCTCTCAAAAAATTCTAAGGTTTTATATAACTGGCTACTTAAAATATTCGAAAAATCGAAAATAAGATAAATAATACGTGATAAAATAATTCGATATCGGGTAAATTCGCGTGCGCATAATTAAATACTTGCATAGTCAATAAGAGTTTGTCACCTGTAAACTGGAAACTTTAAAACTGGCCAAGTCATTCGATGACATCGTCGTAATTTTGGTATTGCGTGCGCAAACTTGGGCGTTGCACGCGAGAGCGGGGGATTCAAAACCTTGTTGGATACTAAATTAAGAGGTAAGGGTAGGATGGTCTTTTTATCAAAAAATTAGAAGAATCGCATCAAACAAAACCACACAACCAAAAATCGCACCCAATTCTTCAATTTCACCCAACACTGAAAACCTAGGAGAGAGAAACCCAATTCGCCCAAATTCAATCGATCCAAACCAACAATTCTTCACACCCCATCCTTAGTAACACTAAACTCTAGTGTGGGAGTTCGAATTTCCAGCGTACCGAAGTGAAATCGCAGCGACAGGTGAGTTAAATTCTTCTCAAATCGATAGTTTAAACTTGATTTCAAGGGAGTGGGTTGTATTGAGGAAAAATAATTGAAATGGGGTGGTTTTCATGTCGGCAGTAGCTCATTGGAGGGATATGGCATAGCAAATTGGTGGAGAAGAAAGCTAAAGGAGCGATTTTTGCCGACTTGGTAAGAATTTTTGGTTATTCACTCCAATTTCGAGCAATTCATGTCGGTTTATAACTGTTTAAGATTTGATTGAGTAATGATCGAGGGATAAGGAACACCCACCGATTTTATTAATAGAATTAATGTGAATTGAAAGGTGTAGAATTCATCATAGTTGGAATTTGGAATGGATAGGAGTGGTGTGGGCATAAGGTCTTACAGTGGTTGTAAATGGACTACCGAGCCCTGTCAGAGTATCAGTGCCAGAAATGGCTTGTAGCGCGGTTGACCGTAGTTATAGGAAAAGATACCTGAAACCAAATTCGTAGCGTCGAGATTTCTTCTCGACTTACGTTAGATAAGAAGTCCTCGTTCGTTCGATAAATTCTAATAACCTACGTGTATATGATGTTATAGGAGTCAAATAAGAGTGGATTCGGTTAAGTGGGCTTGAGGAGAACGGAGCTTGCTAAGGTAGGAACCTACATACCAATATATAGCATGCTTATTTCATGCATGATTTGATTTGATTTGATTTGTTTAAATTGGTAATAGATTGTTTGCGTATCAACCATGCATGTATATATATGATATTCATGTTTTGCATTGTAGTTTTCCTCGATATAAACTAAGTATATAGATAGCTTTTGTGTGAAAAGAAATGAGTTTGTGAAATCGGAGTAGTTGGGATTGTTTTCTTTGTTAAAGGAGTAAAACTGGTTTTGGGAAGGGTTCTCGTCTCTTGTCTCAGTAAGGAGACAAAGAGATGGATTTTGTAATGCGGGTAAGGATTACCCGGTTGTTTGTAACTAGGTGTGAGGTTCTGGATTGTTCCACGGATGGTTCGTTGTTATTTACGATGATTCGCCGTTTGGGAATCATCGGTTGTCATTTACTATGACTGACCCGTTTGGGAGTCATAGGTTGTATTACTCGATTGTTGGAAATCCAGGAACTCACACATACAGAACCAACAGTTTTAAAAGAAAAACTAAATATGTATCTATAGTATTTGAAAATAACCGGTGATACGAGTATATATATAGATATTACTATGCTTATCACGAGGGGATTTAGAAAAGGAATTGTGAATTCCTATAAAGAAGGAACTGTTGTCGCAATTCCGGAAACGACACTTTGCTCTAGGATCCCAACTGTGGTGTACACCTTTCGAGGTGGTGGGCCATCTTTAAAGGGATGCATCACAGGATGGAGTCCGGGAATTCCCTTTCTACTTTTCTAGATAACCATGCTTGTACGTGTCACGTTGTATGGTGCTTAGCTTGTGTGAGGTTATATGTTACCTCGATGAGGTTTAGACGCGAGGAGTGAGAGTTTAGTCCACTCCTGGATGTGTGTCAGGATCCTGAGCAGTCTGCAGTCGTCGAACGGTTGACCACCGTAAGTTAAGTGACGACCCGTGTATGGGGTCGTAGTCCTGAGGCCCACACCGAGCCCTAAAAGCTTTGGGGATTTTGTGTGTACGAACACAACAACGGTATTTCAGCTCCCTGCCGGTAAAATCAGGAAAACAACGGTGCATGGTTCACACTGGAAAGTACTGAACCGAGATTTGCCTATGACTGGGGCTGAGTACCATTCGTACCCTCACCATTCTAATAGGATGCAGCGGCCACAATAGTTGTATGATGATTGCGAAAAACTCTATTTTGTATATCAATAAAGCATGTCGAAATGATTTCTACTAGTTAGTGATGTATTATATAGTCACGATATTTAGATATTATTATGGAAACCCTGCATGTTTAAATGTTTTCTATAAGTAGACTATTTATTGGTTATGTGCATTTCTACTGGGCATAGTTGTTTTGCTCATCCTATATTAACATTTCAGCCGAGCCCGTTGCGGAGGAGACTTTCCCTACTATCGAGGATGATGGTTATGGGGATTTGGGTTGGTTCCCCCATGCTTGACGAAGGACAGAGTCAAGTTCATATTTTAGGTTGTATAGAGATAGTATAGTTCATTCTTTTGTTGTATATATTGAGAGCTAGCTCGTTTTGGATGTATTTACTCGATGTATTGGAAATAGTTGCTCTTAATCATTTTGTGGAAATGTAGGTAGATACACCACTGTTGTTAGAAAGTTAAGATTGTATATATATGGGTGTTGGATGGATTTATTATGCGATGTCCAAGTTTTATGACAGGTTTTGAGTATACGAAACGTCGATTAAACAAAGGAAACTCTGCCGAAATTTCGTTAGAATTGGGATGGTGTCGGCCTCGAGATTCACTCTTCATCCTCGGGATGTGTGTTGGGTCTCGGGGCGTGACAGATGAGGTCGATAAACTCAAGCAAGTCGGGTTCATCCGAAAGGTCGACTACCCAGATTAGATCGCTAACATAGTGGCAGTTCCAAAAAAGAATGTCATGGTCCGCCTTTGCGTTGACTTCACCAATGTCAACCAAGAAACACCCAAAGACAGCTTCCCATTACCAAGGATCGACCGGTAGTGGACGGATCTGCGACCCACGCGAGCTCCTCTCCTTCATGGATGCCTATAGTGGGTACAACCAAATACCACTTGCTAAGGAAGATCAAGAGAAAACATCCTTCATTACAGAATAGGGAGTTTATTGCTACAACGTCCTCCTGTTCGACCTCAAGAACGCTGGAGCGACGTACCAACGAATGGTAACTGACATATTCCAGGACATGTTAGGCGATACCATGGAAGTATATATTGATGACATGGTCATCAAGAGCAAAAAAGCAGGTGACCACCTCACTCACCTTGAACAAGCGTTCTCCAATACTCGCCCGAACCCATGAAAAATGAACCCGAGAAAAATGCCTTTTCGGAGTGTCCTCAGGCAAATTTCTGGGCTATCAGGTCTCACAACGCGGGATCGAAGCTAACCCAGATCAAATTAGAGCGTTCTTGGATATGCTCGACCCGAAGACAAAGAAACAAATACAGAAGCTGTCAGGCATGGTCGCTGCACTCAACCGATTTATATCCAGGGCATCAGACAAATACCGACCGTTCCTACAACTCCTCAAGAAAGGCGAGCAGTTCTCATGGAACAATCAATGTCACCAGGCCTTTTTCACTCTCAAAGAGTATCTCACAACACCTCCCATCCTAGCCAAACCAACAGATGGCGAAACGCTAGGGCAATATCAGACTTTGCTATTAGTTCGGTTCTTTTCAAGGAGGACAACAAATCAGAGAAGCCAATCTACTTTACAAGTAAGACATTAACTCCAGCCGAGAAGAACTACTCTTACATCGAAAGAGCAGTTTTAGCATTATTATATTCTGCAAGAAAGTTCCGCCATATTTCCAAGCGCACCCAATCAAAGTACTCACCGACCTCCCGTTGAAGAAAATATTTCACAAGGAAAACAAGACAACTCGCATGGCGGTTTGGTCCGAAGAGCTCGGCGAACATCACATTGAGTTCGTCCCACGCACCTCGCAAAAAGGACAAGTCGTGGCTGATTTCCTTGCCGACTTCCCTGTAGACGATCTACATTGGGAGCCAGAGATAGACGTCCTACCCCCCAAGCAGAGCGACAAGACTGTTTGGTCTCTCTTTGTAGATGGTTCCAACAACCCCGGCGGAAGTGGCATTGGCATTGTATTAGTATCGCCCGACAGAGCAGTGATGGAAAAATCAGTTCGCATCAACTTTGCGACCTCCAACAATGAAGCGGAGTACGAGGCAGTCATTATGGGGCTTAGAATGGCGCTACAGCTCGGTGTACAAGAGCTTCAAATCTTTAGTGACTCACAACTGGTCGTTCGCCAGATTGCTAAAGAGTACACTACCACGAAGGTAACCTTTCTAAATACCTTAAAGTTGTTAATCAGTTACTTCTTTCTTTCAAAAAGGCCACCATGCACCACTTTTTGCGCGACGAGAACCGTCACATAAACAGTTTAGCCTACTTGGCTACTCAAACACCGAGTTGTGCCCCGAGACAACTCCTCATTGAAGTAGTTGACCGACCTGCCTACCAAGTAGAGCACGTCTTAGAAGTCAGCGAACTATGCCCACTCTCTGAGGATTAGATGAGCTAGACATGGATGCAGCCCATCATAGAGTACATTTAGAATGGCACACTCCCAGCAGAACAGAGCAAAGCCAGGCAGATACCATATCAAACACGTTGCTATTGTGTTCTGAATAACAAATTGTTTCGAAAATCTGCTGGAGGACCTTACTTAAGGTGCATAAGTCCAACTCAAGGTCAATTGATTTTTGCTGAGATTCATGAAGGAGAATGAGGCAATCATGCTGGAGGTCGTTCTTTGGCCCACAAAGCAATCTCTCAAGGATACGTTTATCCTCGCATGCAGATCGATGCCAAAACATATGTTCTCAAATGCATCAAATGCCAAACCTTTGGCCACAACATCATCCAACCGGCTCGCGATTTGATCAGCATTGCGAGTCCCTGGCCATTCCACATGTGGGGCATAGACATCATGTAACCATTCATCCCACAGAAAAGCACCGGGTTCCGCTTCATTTTGGCTGGAACCGATTACTTCACTAAATGGATCGAAGCAGTTCTTTTGGCACATGTCAAGGAGTCACATGTTAGAAACTTCATTTGGACTCACATTATCACCAGATTTGGTCTGCCACACACCCTGATAATGGATAATGGTTCCCAGTTCAAAGGCAAAACGGTCAAAGAATTTTTGGCCAAGTGGAAGATAGTTCACGCATTCTCCACTCCACAGTACGCTCAAAGCAATGGCCAAGCAGAGGCCAGCAATAAGGCCATATTAGAAAACTTAAAGAAAAAGATTGAAAAGAACAAAAGCCAATGGCCAAACCAGCTAGAGAACATTCTGTGGGCTCATCGCACCACAGCTCGCTCCAGCACAGGAGAATCACCCTTCTCCTTATGTTATGGCATAGAAGCTGTAATTCCCACCGAGTTGACAATCGCAACTACTAGATCCGAGCTTGTCGAGTCAAGATACAATGACTCAGTCCTAGCCTGAGAGGTCGATTTGCTTGAAGAACGTCGCTACCTGGCAGCTATCAGAGTGGCATCGTACCAACAGATTCTAAAGAGGTCCTATAACAAATGAGTACATCTTAGATCCTTCCAGCCTGGTGATCTAGTTCTGAAAAAGACACAGGACGACTCCAAACTAGCATCAACATGGGAAGGACCGTACATAGTGGACCGAGTTGTTGGCAATGGGGCTTACTGGATCAAGACACAAGAAAGGAAACCACTACCACAACCCTAGAACACTTACTTGTTAAAGAGATTTTATCAATAAAGATTCAGTATTGTACACAGTCATGTTTTTAATCTTTATCAATTCAGAAAGTTCAGTTATATTTGTATTGTCAACCACTCTATTCAAATACTTCCACGATCAACTCCGTGAGAACGCTTCCGATGAAGCGATCATTCTCGGGGGATACAAACGCTCGGCGAAGCAAACACGCCGGAGGCTAAATATGCTCTTCGCAAGCAGAACGCTCTCAGGAGCTCACAGGCTTATAACCTCTCCAAACCTCGTTAAGTTGAGCACCTATACTTCTAGGGGTCAACTCCGTGAGAACGCTCTCAGGAGCTTACAGGCTCATGGCCTCCCTAATTCTCACTAGTCGGGGACCTATATCTCTAAGATCAGTTCCGGGAGATCGCTCTCCTACGCAATACTTCACAAGCATAACATTTTCTTAAACTAAATCTCAGAAGCATACCACAAGTGCCATAAGCAGAATAATAACTACAAGCAGTCAAGCAAAAAACGACATTACATATACATTCACCAATTGAACTGCTCGGCCAATGCCAGGAAGCCAGGTCCAAGCCACCGATCTGCTGGGTCTACCCAGAAAATCCAGATCGGTTCTTTGAACAATGGAAGCAAAATTAACGAACTGCCACTTTTGTAGAAACCAGTTCTCAGTATCAACTAAGGCGAACTGCTCAGGCAAGCCTGAAAACACAGCTCTATTGTTTAACTCTCACAGAGAGGATAACAGACAAAGAAATCATAAAAAGAGATCATCCAACTTAAACACTTTCCAAAAACAAGACGAGAATTCACCATCAAAGAGCAGCCACAACATGTTTATCCTTTGGGGCAGCACTAGTCGAAGGAGTGCCTTGCAGATCTCAGCACAACGCGCATACCCGCACCCTGGTCCCCATGTGCCTTCTTCAACTGGAAGTATTTCTCATCCAGTTCTGCATATTGGATACAGGCCGTGGTATACGCATCTTGAGCTTTGCGTGCGACCCCTGACATTGCTTGGCATACTCGGTGACCTCCGCTAACTTCCCTTGCATATCAGTCATCGCTGCAACAAGCTTAGCGTTCTCATCAGCAGTTGTACGGTACTTATCTGTCATCACATCCAGCTTCGTCTTGTCAACTCCCCACGCGGCTTCGCGATACATCCATTTCGACTTCGGGAGTTGACATCGATATCGGCGTCTTTGCCAAATGGCGTTCTTCAGCCGCTAGAAACTACAAGGACAAATTAAGGGTCACGATACCTTACGAAACAGAGCGACAAACCTAACAAATAAAACACTCACCAAACAAGTAGCCATGTCCATGGTTCCCAGTAACGTGTCCATATCTTCATCCTTAACCTCAGCTTTGTCACCGTCCAACACGATACCCTTCAGCAGACTGGTCGCTATGGGCGCCGAGTGGAAGCTGCAGTCCGAACGTTTCACAGCACGCTTCTTCCCCGTCCTCCCCATATAGTATAATTTGCTCCCCACGTCCCCGATACGAGGAGGCGAACTCTCACCAGCGACGTGGTGACCTTGCCCCTGGTCGCTAGCTCCCTCAGTAGCCTGATCGGTGTCATCAACTTGCCGAGGCGACCTGAAGACAATGCCACCCGTCGCGCGACCTGAACTCCTAGGTCACTTGTTGGTCTTGGCCCCTAAAGCTATAGCCTTTCTTTTGCCACGATCTCCATGCACATGCGGATGGAACTCCATTTCCTCCATTATCAGAGGGGAGCTCTCTCTCAAACTCCCCTCTCCCCTAACATATTTGCGACACCTGGCCATAGAGAAACCTACGCAAGACGCATGTTAAATAAACAAGCCTCAGTTTTCTTTTCAACAAAACAAAAGAGAAGGACAGTCAAAACAGAGAAACCAAGTGTACCTGAGTAAACCGACGAAGTCAACGATGCACCACAGTCGAGAGAAGAGAAGCGGCAACAAGAAGGAGAGCAAAGGAAGAGCAAATGTCGTTGATCTTCCAAGAACACTCCTACTTATGGTGAAGTAATGTATCTTCCCAAGACAGGTCATGATGGCATCGAGACGCCAAAACGGCAGGCCACCTGGCAGCCATCATGTCATGCCTCCCGACCGCCCATATTCTTACACATGTCACGCACGCACTGTAGCTCAGGCAGCTCCAGAGTAGAGAACGCCCCTTGCGTCCTCAAGACATGTGCGACCTACAAAGTGTAAATCAGTGAACAAACACGACAGACCATCAAAGTCACAGGTCGTCGAGACCGTACCCTCCGTACGACAGGTCGCAGTAGCATACACATGCTTACAGAATGCAGACATACATATCATACATAATCCTACTTGAATAAAGCAAAGCAACATAGCAAAGCAACATATTTCCCATTCACAAAAAGGAACGAACTGACGACCTCAGTGAAGCCTCAGTTCGCTGACTAACCGAGCTGCTGAGGATACTCAGGAAATCCAGCTCAGTTAGCCACTATTCATTGTTATCTCAAACATAAAGAACGTCGAACTGCCCAAGTTACCCCAGGAAATCAGCTCTAGTGTTTCAGGCCTAAAGCCGCATACAAACACAGTTTTTTACGACCACTTTTAAACAACGTGATCAAAATTTTCGCTGACAAGAGCATCCAAAACTTGTGACGAGCCCGGGTCACCAGAGGTCGGTTCAGCTGCATTGATCACGGTCGTATCCAGTTCGTGTGATACTGGAGGCTGTTCAATCACCGCATCAGGAGACGAAGGAGGCACAACTGCAGGAACAATACTCGCATTTTCGAGCGGCTTACCCCCCGGCCCGACCAAAGTCCTGTGTTCTTGCTCCTCTTGAAGATCAAATATTTCTTCTCCAGCTTGGATGACAAGATAAGCATCCTTCGCCTGCAGCACAGTAGATTTACACTTTTCAGCATAAGCATTTGCGGTCGCTACCTTCTTCTTCAGGTCGCCCACCTCATGCCTTAGCCCAACCGCCTCATTAACAGCTGATGTCTTCTCCAACGACAGTGTTACCAGTTTGGTCTTCAAAGAATCCAGTTCTTTCTTCTCAGACTGCTGCACCTCTCGCAGAGTCGAGAACTCGTCCCTCAGCGACTCGACCTCCGTCTTCTCCAGTTCAGTGAACTGAGCGGCCATCTTCAGCTTCTGGTATCCAGCAATCAGCTGTGATAACTCGCACAGGATATCACGTTAACATCAAACAACAGCATATAACACAATAAAGTAGACAAGTAATAGCATAAAAGTTACTCACCATGCACATCGCCTTATCCATCCCCCTCATATTTGACTCCAGCTCCATCGCATCCGGGTCTTTCCGATCACCGTCCAGCGTCATCGCCTCCAGCAAACAAGCAGCTATGGGTGCGGACTTGTAGCTACAATCCGACCTCCTCACATAGCGCTTCTTCCCAGTCACTTCATCTACATACATCAAGTTGTGCTCCAGCTCATCTTTCCCAGCACTGGAGTGCCCCTTACCAGTCTCTTTCATACCAACCTTCCCCTTCATCTTGCCAGAAGTATCTCCAACAACCCTAGTCGGAGCGACATCCTGAGCATCCTCACCCAGAACGGTGAAGTCGGGCATCGGCCTCGTTTCGAACTATGAGCCGCCCTTCCCCCAGTTCTCCCTTCACCACCCGCCAATGCGGTCTCACCTACCCTTGCAACCTTGGAAGGTCGAGACTCTGGGTCGTTACCCTTCCTCATCGACAAGCAAGGTTCAGGGATTTCAAAGAGAGAGTCCTCCAAATCGAACCGGCGGCCCGTCCTCGACCACCTGCACTCCAGACGCACTCAAGACCCTCCGGTGGTCGCTTCACCCCAGCATGACCGCGGTTCTTATCTTCCCTAGTCACCAGATCACTCCTACGCTTTTCCATCACAGGCTTCCTTAACGTTCTCCTGCTCACCTTACCCCGCGCCCTCCTCTTTTGCACCTCCCTCTTCTCCCTAATCGTAGGTCCTCCACGTTCTTTAAAAAAATGTGTGATTTCCAGAAGCTTCGCTTGTTTCTCAGCTCGAGTCAACCTAGCGAACTTCTCAATCACTTGTCGGCTCGTCTCTTTTCTAGGGGGATATCTGCACAGACAACAAAACAGTAATATCAGTACAAGCTCAATTAACGCAAGATCAATATGCTCAAAGAGCGTACTGGTACCCACCAGTAAAGTCGCATATTTTATTTTCCACACTGAACCCTCTAGCACAATAGTTTCTAACAAGCCGAAACTGTCTTTTATCCCAAGACTCGTTGCTCACACCATCCAGAATGCTCGACAGCTTAGCTCGGGTTTGCAAGCTAAAATTAAGCGACCGAGATCGCTTTAGTGAGTAATGCTCAATAATATCAGCAACCTCGATCCGGTATTCACCACTTGCGTTCAGCAGGTCAAACACCTTGAACAACCGCCACGTGTTGCCTTTTCCACAGCGGTTCAAGAACTCACAGACCAGCTTCGAGAATGGTATCGTCATATGCGCCCTCAGCTGGCCCTCACAGACGATAACCCCATAGTTCGGTGGGGTATACCTATTGCTAAAGACTAGAGCATTCTGACTGGGCTCATGGATCTCCAGACCACTTACGGTTATCCCATATTTTTTCCTTAAATAGGGGAATGCCCTCAAAGCGTCCGTCCGTCGCCGGCCTTTAGGCGGCAGCCCGGATGCCGACCCTCCCTCGGCGACACAGAAGTGCTCGCCCCGGCACCCACACGCCAGGTCGAGCCTCATCTTCCCCACTTCCAGCCTCCTTAAGTGCTTTATCTTCATCGCCACCCTCACTCACTCCACACACCGACTCATCTTTCTCTTCTTTCTCACCATCCCAACCAAGAGAAACTTCGCGAACCTCATGAGATCACGTATCATCTGAGTCAGGCATCTCCCCTTTCGCCCTAACAATTCTAGCCACTAGTAACTAAGCAAATGTCCTAACAACTCTAGGGCAAAGATTAAGCACGAAGCAAGAAGCAGGAGTTCAACAATGGCAGAAAACTAACCTGAAGCTTGTTGCGGTACTGAATTATTTTCTACAAGGCGAAGCAGCAAAGTGATGTTTCAAAAATTGCAAGCGTAATCTTTGAACAACCGCCCCTCCAGTTTCCAAGGCATCATGATTACACCCTAGCCCTAACCGCACACGACTTCCAACAAGTTGTCCTATCTTTTCAAATCCCGAAAAAATGGGGCGACACGTTTCTCTGCAACTGCTCAGATCATCTCACGTGTCAAACATCTACGCCTACCAGCTCACAGGAGAACACAAGTCGTTCTCTTTAACTCGTCAGGTATTTCCAACTCTAACATGCTCCGCACACACTACTATTTTCTCTCAGCAAGTCGCTTCCATGACCGGCACGCCCTACTGAGAGGGGGCTGTGTAAGGGAGTGATATCCTCCTTCAGGAATATCAGGCGCGTACTCAACATGACAGAAATACCACACCGACCTGTGGAACCGTTAAGGTCACAAGCTAAGAGAACGCTTCCTCGGCCGCGGTTCACGCCAAAGCATCGCGAACCAAGCTATAATGTGACTCAGCTTATCTTCTAGAAGTAATCATGAACAGAGATGCACATGCACAACTCACTGCCACCAGCTACTGACCACTGCCGCAAGCTACTTGCCCAGACCACTAATCCCCATCATCACAGCAGACCTATAAAGACAGTTCTCGCACGCCTCCTTAATCTATACCACACATTTGTGGTGCACTTTATACGTGGTGGGCGAGGATTCACTCTCAACATCTATAAATTCCCCGCTTATGAATTACGCCAGACCTGATTCTTCTCTCCCCTCATAATCGAGAGCAAGATACGTATGCAGTTTGCTCTCAAGCCGAACTCGGTCCCAATAATAATCCATCCCAGTTCTTTTTCAACTGTGTATGTAAAGGGAAACTAAAACGCTCCTTTACAAAATTGATTCGTTCAAACTATTGGAACTGAGATCTAATTCATTCAAACTTGAGAAGGACCCAAAATCTGTAGGAATTGAACCAATGAACGAGTTGGATGAAAGATCAAGGTTTCTCATATTTTTTATCTGGTACAACCAATCAGGCAAAGACCCGTTGAGTTGATTGTTTGACAAATAAACACTCTCCAGATTATATATGATCAATGGAGATAACGAGTTTTCTGAATTTTTGATCGCTTTCCTTTCAAAGTTGTTGGTGGACAAGTCTATTATTTTTAGCTGGTTTAGATTCTTTAGTTCATCTAGAATTGGGCCGTTAGAACTGAGTTGGTTAGTGGAAAGATCGAGTACTTAAAGTGAAGTCATGTTCAATATAACCTTAGGGAGTGAACCTTCTAACCAATTGGTGCTAAGATCAAGGACGACTAGAGATGTAAGGTTTTCCGGTGTAAGTGGAATCTCAGTTAATCCGCAACCAGCCAAGCGTAACTCCAATAATGAGGGAAGTAAACTAGTCGCTCTGGAAGATTTAGATATGACAAGATTTAATCTACTCATATTAAGGTGTTGTAAAGAAAACAGATTGGTAACCCACTGCAAATTGTATAAATTCAGAGTAGGAATGAAATAAGATGATACTCAAATGAGAAAATGATTATTTAATTTACTTAATTATTCATTACAATGTGTTTCCTATTTATACAAAACTACAAAACTGTTACAATCAGTTACAAACTAAAAATGAGCTGTCATTCTATTACAAAGTTTGTTTTAGAATTCTGATATGTCCTTGCTTGACCAGTCTTTATGTTGATTTCAGTCGAGTGCTCTTCAGATGCGTTATTACCCCCCTTCAAGCTAAAAGGAGATGGAATCACAGAAAACTTGGATAATAGCATATTGAACCTCTGTGTAGATAGACCCTTGGTAAAGAGATCAGCTAGCTGATCTTTGGTGCATAAGTGTTGTAAATCCACAACCTTGTTAATGACAAGTTCCCTAATGTAATGATAATCTATTTCCACATGCTTTGTTCTAGCATGAAAAATAGGATTACTGGCTAAAGCAATTGCAGAAATATTGTCACAATGAATTAAAGGAGGATGAGATAGAGAAATATGTAAGTCCTTTAAGAGTATACAAATCCAATAAAGTTCTGCAGCAGTTTGAGCTAGAGAACGATACTCTACTTCAGTGCTTGAACGAGCTACTATGTGTTGCTTTTTTGTAGACCAAAAGAGAAGGTTGTTACCTAGAAATACACATAGTCTAGTGACTGATCTTCTGTCTATAGGACAAGCAGCCCAATTAGCATCTGTGTATGCATGTACACTGAAGTTTCCTTTGGTAAACCATACTCCATAGCTTATAGTACCCTTCAAATATCTTATAATCCTTTTGACTGCTACAAGATGTGATACTCTTAGACAATGCATGAATTGACACACCAAGTTACAATAAAAGAAATGGCAGGTCTTGTCCAAGTTAAGTATTGCAATGCACCCACTAGAGATCTATAAGCACTAGGATCTGACAAGAGTTCCCCTGAATGTGAATCTAATCTGCAACTAAATGAAATAGGTGTAGGCGCTGGCTTTGCATTAACCATGTTTGCTTTTTGCAGTAGATCATATGTGTACTTAGTCTAACATAAGAAAATCCCTCTATTACTCCTCTGAACTTCTAGGCCCAAGAAATAATGAAGAAGACCTAAGTCCTTTATTGCTAAAATTGAACTGAGTTGAGATATAACATCTGAATAGATTGCTTTTGAACTTCCTGTAATCAAGATGTCATCTACATATACCAGAATGTAGGTGACTGACTTTGAGTCTCTCTTTATAAATAAAGAGTGATAAGCTTCAAAAGTAGTAAAACCAATGGACAATAAAGCTTGAAAAAGTTCTTCATACCAAGCACGAGGTGCTTGTTTGAGGCCATAAATAGACTTTAACAGCTTACACACATAATGAGGCTTGGTAGGATCAACAAATCCTTGTGGCTGTTTCATAAATACTTGTTCCTTCAAGTGGCCATGTAAAAAGGCATTTGATACATCCAGTTGCCTTATCTCCCAATCATAATGTACAACAATAGAAAGAATTAATCTGATGGTTGTTGGCTTTGCCACAGGGCTGAAAGTTTGTAAATAATCCACTCCATATTGCTGATTGAACCTTTTGGCTACTAGTCTTGCTTTATGTTTGTCAATAGTACCATTTGCCTTTGTTTTGAGTTTAAAACCCCATTTGTTATCCACTAAATTTTGAGATGGAGATGGTGGAACAAAAATCCAAGTATTATTCTTGAGTAAAGCATTGAACTCATTGACCATTGCATCTTTCCAGTTTGAAACTTTAATAGCTTGTGAAAAGCAAGTAGGAGTTGGAGGAAGTGAAAATAAGGTTGTTTGAAGAGCATGAGGTAATGGATGTTTAAAAGTTTGAAGAGCTTTAGGTTTGAAAATGCCATGTTTGGCTCTTGTTTGCATGGTGTGTGTGTTAGAAATGGAAGGAATTTGGTCAGTGGAAGGATTGGAAGTGTCATGACTTTCAGAAGTTGAATTAGAATTATGAGAAATAGATGTATCATAATTTTCAAATGTTGATACAGAGTTATGAATGAAAAGTTGTGGCGCAAAAGTAGAATTTAAAGTAACTTGTCTTGTAATGGAAGATGGAAAACTGGAAGTAGAATGGGGATTTAAAGATTTAAAAGGAAACTCAGTTTCATTGAATATGACATGCCTTGAGATGTAATCTCTACCAGAATTAATATGAATACATCTATAACCCTTATGATTTAGAGAATAACCTATGAACACACAAGATTTAGACCTTAATTCCAACTTATTGGAAGTGTAGGGTTTTAACCAGGGGTAACAACTGCATCCAAATATTTTAAGCATAGAGTAGTTGGGTTTTCTGTGAAAAAGTTTCTCCCATGGTGAAATAAAGTTCAAGGAAGATGAAAGTAATCTGTTTATGAGATATACTGTTGTAGAGAAAAGATCAACCCAATATTTTGTAGGAATGAAGGATTGTGAAATCAGAGTTCTAGACATGTCTAAAATGTGTCTATGTTCCCTTTCCACCACTCCATTTTGTTCTGGAGTGTGAGGACAAGTGAACTGATGAGAAATACCAGAAACATACAAAAAAAAAATCAAATTTATCACTAACAAATTCCCCTCCATTGTTAGTTCTAACTATTTTGATTTTGTAGGATAAGAAGTTTTTAATAAATAATTTGAAAGATTGGAAGACATGATAGAATTGAGATTTTGGTTGTAAGGGAAAGAACCAACAGTATTTAGTGTAATCATTCACAATAGTAGCAAAAAATCTATTTTCGCTAACAGAAATAATAGGAGATGGACCCCATAAATTCATATGAAGTAACTATAATGGAATAGTAGATTTACAGGTTGACAAAGTAAAAGGAAGTTTTGTTATTTTGCCTATAGCACAATCAGTACAAAAGGACTTCTTTGAATTTAAATGAACATCAATGCATTTTTCTTGAATGAGTTTGTGTAAGATAAGAGCAGCAGGATGACCAAGTCGACCATGCCATGTAGAACTTGAGGCTTTATTTGACAAAAATGCAGTAGGAGAAGATAGGCATTAACTTGAGAAATGCAGAGGATATAATCCATTCTCAGTTTGTCCTTGAAAAAGCATCTTCCCCAATGCCATGTCCTTGACAAAAAAAACATTGGGAGTAAAAATCAAAACACAGTTGTTATCATAAACAAATTTGTGGACACTAAGCAAGTTGTGTTTGATATGAGGGACATGCAATATGTTTCTAAGATGAAATTTATGAGTAGAATTTGAAACATTGAATATAGTAGAACCAGTGTGTAAGATGGGCAAACCTTGTCCATTGCCAACTAGCACCTTATCAGATCCTTTATAATCAGTGTGAGTAGCTAGATTATTGATATTAGCAGTAAGATTATTAGAAGCTCCAGTATCAGCATACCAGCAAGAGTTATTTGGCTGCTGAGATGTTGAGGCTTGATTGGATGTATTAAAACCAGAAAATTTAGCTTCATAGTACTGTGAGTCATTACTCTAATCAGCAGAACCAATGTCATTGAAGCTAGCTAACAAAGCAAGTTTTGCAGGTGGAATCCTTCCAACATAACTGTGATTCATTCTATTGTGAAAATCTAAGGCAATATGGCCAAACTTGTTACATATTTGGCATTGTGGTCTTGAAGATCCTCCATTGTTGTATCCTAAATTCTTGTAATTAGTACCACTGTTATTAAAACTACCACCATTTCCAGAATTGTAACCTTGATAACCATTTCCAGAATTGTTATAGTCATTTCCAGAATTGGTATGACTTGAAGACTGTCCTTGATTATAACTTTGATAATTGTTTCCTCTTCCTCTATAATATCCATTTCATCTGCCATTAGGATTTCCTCTTCCACCATTTCTACCAAAACCTCTATTTGAACCATAAGCACCTCTATTTGAAATATTGAAGGCTGCAAAAGCTTGATGTATTTGTTATGTATTAAGTATTCCTTTATTTCTCTGTTTAATGGTAAGTTCCTCATTTAAAAGTAAACCATGTAATTCTTTAGGTTGAACTGGATCATTAACAGACCTTGTACGGATTGATGTAGTGAAGGAATGATAATCTGTAGGTAGCCCTCTTAAAGTGTGATAAATAAGATCACCATCACCAATAGGAGAGCCAGATGCAGCTAAATTATCAGATATCATTTTAATCTTCTACAGATATTTA
This sequence comes from Coptis chinensis, assembly GCF_015680905.1. Taxonomy (NCBI): domain Eukaryota; kingdom Viridiplantae; phylum Streptophyta; class Magnoliopsida; order Ranunculales; family Ranunculaceae; genus Coptis; species Coptis chinensis. Next base: position 114,770,764 of record NC_141458.1, on the reverse strand, counting down.
GCCATAGTTGAATCACCTTTCTGAATTTCTTGTAACTGTGATTTCAACTGTATAACATGTGCTACTGAAATCTTACCCAACCTCTTTTCTAAAGTTAACCATAATTCCCTTGAAGTAGATACTCCAACAACATAAGGAATTAATTCTTCTGACAATGTTGCATTAATCCATATTAAGAGCATTTGATCGCTTCTAACCCATACTACATATTAAGGATTAACAACAGTTGAATAGATTTCATCATTATTCATAAGAAACTTGGGTGGACAAATATTAGTACCTTCAATAAAACCCATCAGATCATGTGTTTTGAGAAGTGGTAGAAAGACTTGCTTCCACATCAAGTAATTGTCACGTTTGAGCTTTAAAGGGATCATATTTGAGATGTTCAGAAAGGAGAAAGAGGTGTTCATTGGTGGAACTACCATTGGAGCGTTAAAGCTTGTGAAGTTGTAGTTCTGATTTTGATTTGTAGATTGAAGACCATTGATTGCACTAAAATCTTGATAATAACCTTGATTTTGCATAAAGAATGATTGAGGAACCTAATTTTGTTGTGAGAATTGAGCGAAAGTTGCTTGAATTGAACCAGTATCATGGAAGGCATTACTACGTTCTTGATTTGAAACATTTGGTGAAACATTTGCTGGAATAGAAGCTGCAGCATTGAAATTGTTGACTTGATTTGCCGAAAAGATAGCAGCGACATTGATTTGAAGATTAACTTGATGTTGATCATTGATTTGATCTTCACTTCGATTGATTTGAGGAGTGATTTGATTTTCAACTCCATTAATGGTTGAATTAGGGTTTAAAGAAGGTAGATTAGTTTGATTTGTTCTCGTCATTGAGAATGATCAAAGAAAGAAGATGAACTGATGAATTTGATGAGGATTGAATGAATTTTGATTGATCTCAAACTTGATTGTTGGATCGATTTGCACCATGAGATGAGAAAATGCTCTGATACCAAAGTAAGATGAATACTCAAATGAGAAAATAATTATTTAATTTACTTAATTATTTATTACAATGTGTTTCCTATTTATACAAAACTACAAAACTGTTACAATCAGTTACAAACTGAAAATGAGCTGTCATTCTATTACAGAGTTTGTTTTAGAATTCTGATGTGTCCTTGCTTGACCAGTCTTTATGTTGACTTCAGTCGAGTGCTCTTCATATGTGTTATTAGAATGTTACCAAAATTAGCGATGGGAATAGAGAGATCTAGAGAGTGTAGTGCTGACAGGTTTCCAAGTTGATGGGGAACAATTCCTCCAAACCATGCATAAGAGATCGAGGTTCAAATACTTCAATTCTTTAAATGATCCAAAAAAACATTGGGATTTCGATTCCTGAAAAGTTGTTCCAACTCAAGTCCAAGTAATTCAAGTAGCTTCAATATTTCGAATTTGGAACTCCTTGCTATTCAAGTAGTTTCAATACATATGAATTTCACTTTATTAGGCAATCTCACAAAATTTCAATCAAACTTCTATTATTAAACAATAAAATGAAGTTGAAGGGTTTTATCAAAGGTGAGTTCTTTTTTTTTAATGGAGAGCGTTATAAGAAATTTGGTTGAGTGATCAATATAATATTAATATATAATAGTTCTACATATTTACAAATATTTTTCAGAATAATTAATATAGCAACACTCGTTCGTAGATAATCTTTGAAGATTCTACATAATGAGTCATGCATAATTTAAAAAATAATTAATGGGAAATCGAGAACTGGATAATCTTCGATGATCCCTGTAACGCCCATATTTAAAATACGTATTTATTAATTAATTAATTAATTAATTTAATTATTTATTTAAAATTCGCTGGATTGGATTTGGGATATGTGGGACTGATTTATGGGACGGAGTCTATGTTGGGCTTAGGTTTCAAACCCAGGTATATATACATATTTTTTCTAGAGAATAGGGTTTTGAGATAAAAATAAAATAAAAATGGAGGCGGAGATAAAAAGCTTGATTGCTAGAGCGTTGGAGCGCGACGATTCGGACGATGAGGGATTCGTTGAGTTTTTAATACAGGTGAGTAGTTACGTTTTTCTTTTTCATCAAAACTAGAGTTTTACGTCTATGAATAAAAACCTTTACTGTCGAGTGCTTCCGATCAGTTTTTATTCTACTTATTTATGTCTGTCGATATCTTTTAGTTTTATTGAAACTGTTGAAATTCTTTACTGAACTGTTGGAACTCGGAAGAGGTCGGTAATGGCGGCGCAAGCCAAACCAACGTTTGTTCTGTATATTGTTGTGTTGGTTGATTAAGGGTGGATGTTTGGTCGATTGAGTGTTGGGTATGTTGAAGTGGTGTTTGGGTGGGTGCTGTTGCAGGTGGAAGAAGGCGTCAATGGCGTCGCCTGTCCGGACCCTTTTTGGATTTGAACCCTTGTCTTTATGATGTTTACTTTGTTGATTTGAGGTTGGTTATTGATGTTGGAATGAGGGTCGAATGGGTGCTGGCGAAGATTGGAGAAGAAACATTAATGGCGCCCAGATAAAATCGCTCAGTTTAAAATCGCCCAGTTTATGACTGGAAATGTATTATTTGAATTGTGTTATGTTTTGATTGTTGGTTGGGTGATGTTGCGGGTTAGTGGGGGCGGTCGAAGCTTGTAGAAGTCATCAATGGAGGTCGCGAATTTTAGATCTCGTTTGATGAAGAGTTTTGGATTTAATGTATTGAGGTTTTTGGTTTTGTTAAAGTTGTAGGGGTTTTTATGGGGATTAAAATCGGTGGGTTAAGAGGGGAGGACGAGTGGTGGCTGATTTGGTGGCTGGTGGAGGGAGCTGGTGGTAGGTGATGGAGAAGACGACCTGTTGGTCGATTTGGGCTTGGGCTTTGGGCCAAAGCCTTTTGGTTTTGTTAGTTGGGCCGGAACTAAATCAGTTTGGTTTGGGTCAGTTCTATTAGTTTGTTGTTGGGCCGGACCACCTTAGTTTCCTTTGGGCGGTTTAGGTTCAGTTCTGTGGGCCGAACTAATTAAAGTTTTGGGCCAGTTTAAGTTTCATTTTTGTTGGCTTGGGCCGAAACCTATTAGTATTCTTTGGGCCGGTTTCTAATTTCATGTGAGTGGTCCTTCCTTCCCCCAATTGGGTCAGGTTGAATAAATAAGTTGGTTTTAGACTTTTGGACTTGGGCCAAAACTAACTAATGTTTTCTTTGGGTCAGTTTCTAAGTTGGTTTTGGGGCCGGTTCATATAACTTAATATAGATAAAAAAAAATGAGGTCTTTAAATATTTAGATTTTTGGGCTTTGACTGTAGACTGTGGACTGTTTAATTGTGCTACGTTTTATGTTGTAAATTGTATGGACAAATCAAATGATAGAATGTTGTGGAAGCCTATATAAACTTGGTTGTCATTATCTAAGACCGATGTGACGTTGATATTTTGTATTTTTGACACGTGACAAGAGTGAAATTTTAGGAGATATAATATTCCTAAAACGCTATAAAAATGTTATGCGATACGTTTGGAGTAATTGTGACATTATATGATATGTTGAGATATATATATTAAATGCAATATTTTTTTGGAGAAATAAATGTAAACACTCAATTATTTTATCTATGAGATGCTACTATGAGGTAGTATAGTATTTGTGGATATTTTCCCACGAGATTGTGGCTTAGTTCAATAATATATTGGCACGTGAAAGAATGAAAGTTGTTATAAAATATATTGAGACATTTCTAAATATTGTGGCTTAGTGCAATAATGTATTTGGCATGCACGTGATAAAGTGAAATTATTATGAGACATGAATGTCTGACACTTGAATAAATTACGTAACGAAAATCCTAGAACCTAGCTACCACAACTCATGTAATTTGCCTTTGTGATGGGCGTATGTGATATGATTGGCCATTCTGGCATTTCAGTGAATCTGAATGGCCCTTCGGGCATAAGTAATTTGATTGGCCCTTCTAGCGTTTCAGTGAATTTGAATGGCCCTTCTGGCGTAGCCGAATAGTGGCTTGATTATTCCGTTCGCAAAATTAGAACGAGATGCGCGATATTTTATGCCGTATAATGGCAGTACTCACATAATGACAGTCGTGTGAGGGTTACCTGTTATGCGATATCCCGCTTAGGGTAACTACACACGGAGTGGTGCATTATGTGAGGGGAGGCATGTCGATATACATGTTCGGCGTTGGGTAGCAATTGTGGTAACCAGGGAAACTAGGTAAGACATAGATACGACGTGATTTTAGGGATACGCAAAGAAAGCCTTAAATAATATAATTATGGTAATATGTTGGTTAATGATATATTTTTAGATATATGATTGTATATAGTTTTGCAAAATGGTGGGTCAAAATAATTACTGGTGCAGAGACGACCCACTCTGTAATTGAGCATGAAATATGGTAAGTATAGAATATGGTTGGCTGGTTATTAGTTTAGTTAGAACCTAAGACTCCTCGGTGGAGGAACTAAATGTCCTTGTATTATTATTGGGAAGCTAAGGCGCCTCAGTGGAGGAACTACCTGCCATAATTATTGTCTTAAGGATGTTATATTATTCGTTGGAAGATATGGCGTCTCGGTGGAGGAACTAATTGCCTTCTCTATTGTGTAAATATATGTATAAGTATATGTTGTATTTTAGGGCTACTCACACCAGCATTGTTTATAATGCTGACCCAATTTGCATGTTTGCTTATCGGGTGTGTTCATTAAATGAACATAATTGATAAGTCTTGGCAGGATTAATGCTGAAGAAGGTTGGTTGCTGCTTGTGGTTTGCGTTAGCGTTGCATTCATGATATGTTTTGTTTTCCCTTAAGGTGTAATAGATTTTAGTGAAGACAATGTTGTTTTATATTTTCAGTTGTAATTATAACTAAAGAGGATTGAAAAGGAGATTTGTAACTTAATCAGATTTGTGAATTTTTGTAATAAAGAAGACTTTTTGTTTATTTGAAATTTTTATTGGTTTTTAATTATCCGCATATTTAAACTGATTTTTGGGTTTTTGGAAGTTGAGAGTGTATCACACCTCGAAAATCGAAAAGTCGGGAACAAATATTGTTTTTCCGAATTCTGTCGAAATTCGGAGTGTGACAATCCCATATAGTAAATCAAGCATAATTTACTTTTTATGTCATGTTTGCAATGACACTACAGATGGATTAGTAGAAGTTGGTATTACACACCACATTGGATAATTAAAAGGAAATCGGAAACTGGATTCAAATATATAACTGAGCTCAAAGAGTAATTAACGGGAAATCGGAAACTTTATACAAATGCAATAAATTAAACTCATAAAGTAATTAACTAGAAATCATAAACTGGGTGCAATTGTATTAAACTAACGTCAGATAATAACTAACGGGAAATTAGAAATTGGATGTAAATCCTTAAAAAATATTTAACGGGAAATCGGAAACGGTATGCAAATACATCAAACAAACCTCAGATAATAATTAATGGGAAACTAGAAACTCGATGCAAATGCATTGAACTAAACTCAAAAAATAATTAACAGAAAATCAAAAACCGAATGCAACTGCATTGAACTAACCTCATAGAATAATTTGTGGGAAATCGGAAACTAAATGCAAATGCATTGAAATAATCTCAAAGAATAATTAACGGGAAATCAGAAACCGGATATAATTGCATCGAACTAACCTCAAAGCATAAATAATCAGAAACTAGATGCAGATATATTGAACTAACCTTCAAGAGTTATTAACGGAAAATCGGAAACTGGATCCAAATGCAATGAACTAATCTCAAAGACTAATTAACTAAACATTGAAAAATGGATGAAACTGCAATGAACTAACCTAAATGAATAATTAACGGAAAATTATAAATTTGATATAACTGCATTGAACTAATCTCAAAAAATAATTAACGAGAAATCGAAAACTTGATGCAAATGCATTGAACTAACCTCAAAGAACAATTAATATAAAATCAGAAATTAGATGCAACTGCATTGACTTAACCTCAAAGAATAATTAACGGAAAACCAAAAATTGGATGCAACTGCATTAAACTAAAATTAGAGATTAACTAATGGGAAATCAAAAATTGGATGCAAATGCATTGAAATAACCTCAAAAAATAGTTAACTGAAAATTGGAAGTCGGATGTAACTGCATCGCACTGACCTCAAAATATAAATGTTCGCTTTTTTAGCCTTCTCACATGAGTAACTACGAGTAATTAGGAACCCAAAATGAAAGTGAGTTTATAAAAGAAGACTTTTACATGTATGCAAACTGTATAGAAATTGTAAACTATCGAACTAATCTAGAAAAACAATTAACGTGAAATCAGAAACTAGATGCAGATGTATTGAACTAACCTCAAAAAGTAATTAACGGGAGATTGGAACCTTGATACAAATGCAATGAACTAATCTCAAATACTAATTAACGAAACATCGAAAACTGGATGCAATTGTATTGAATTAACCTTAATGAATAACTAACGGGAAATCATAAAGTGGATACAATTACACTGAACTAACCTCAAATAATAATTAACGGAAAATTGAAAACTTGATGCAACTGCATTGAACTAACATCAAAGAATAATTAATGAGAATTTGGAAACTTGATGCAACGTGCTACATTAAACTAACCTCAAAGAATAATTAATGGAAAATCATAAACTTGATGCAAATGCATTGAACTAATAACCCTAACATGTACATATTTGTATTATATGTAGGGGGAATAAATATCTCAACAAATATAGTTTTGCATCTTAAGTAGTATTTATCATAATTCTTTTATTGTAATTGGGAATATCTTGCTATTCAAGTAGCTTCAATATTATCTTCACCACATTAGGCATTCTCACAAAACTTCTATTGTTAAACCTAACAATAAAAAAAAAAGTCGATGAGTTTTATCAAGGTTTAATGCTTCATTTTTATAGAGAGTGGTGTAAGAAATTTGAATGAGTAATTAATATAATTTTCATATCTCATAGCTATGCACAGTTGCTAATATTTTTTAGAATAATTTAATATAACGGCACCCGTTCGTAGGACACGTTCATGTGATAAATCTTTTCAAGTGAGAGTAGTGTATTCTTTTAGGATATAGAAACAATCAATTTGTTTTAGTGATTTGTACACATTAGTACGTAAACTGAGCGGCGATGATTTACCGCTAAATCACCATAAATCTAATAAAACTATTATACAAGCTAGATCGAGTTTAAGATAATTTCAAATTATAAATTAATATCCTAAACCACAAATGAATAGACTATCTCAAATTTGATCCCTTAGTTTAAATCTAATCTGTACCATATTAACGTTAACATTTTCGGTTTATTTTCAATAAAAATATATTCTGTTTCGAAAATTTGTATGAGACATTTTGTAAAACGTTTTCAACACACAAAATATTTAATATATCCGGGCATACAAAATCTAGTTAATAGACTGCAAAAGTTCTAGTATTATACGGACTTCAATTGAGAAAATTACAAGCTAGACTTGGTTCTGGGATTAAAATCCGTCATTACCATGGCCCAAAACAAATTAATCACTGAGTTTTGGGTTGAATCCATCAATCAGACCCAAGTATATTATATTAGATAACCCAAACTTAGTCGAGAACCTCTCTATTTTCTTCAACCAAAAAACAGAGTTCTATCTTAAAAAAAAAAATGATGATGACGAGCTTGGTCATAAAACAAATAATTCACAACCCCCCTTTCCTAAAATCAATAGCAATAATATTTCAAACAACATCCTTAAATTTCCGCGTCAGTGACGACGCTGCATTTCGTATTACGCCAACTCACCGTTATATTAGTTCGGGTAGAATCCGATGCATGGCCGCGTCAGATTCTGGGGATAAGAAATTTTCATCTCGATTAGCACAAGTGCAACAACTAATTCATGAAGCTGAAGAAAGATCCCTCTCTGCTGTCAATGAACCTCCTACCCCTAAAATCGCTTTAGGTAATTATTTAAGTAATTGTTTTTGGTCTTTTACAGTAATAATAAACCGAAACATCATTTCTTTTTGCAGAACATGTTTCGGTTAGTTTTGCAAGGAGTGGTGGCCCTGGTGGTCAGAATGTCAATAAAGGTACTTTGACTTTTAATTCCTCTGTTTGTTTTTTTCTTCTTAGAAAATTTGCTCACTTATTATACTTGGTGTTACAGTGAATACGAAGGTGGACATGCGGTTCAACGTTAAGAAAGCATATTGGTTAAGCGATAGAATCAGGGAGAGAATTCTGCAACTGGTTAGTTAATAGATTATTTCTAGCAAAAGTAGTTCTTTAATTTTTAATTTTAGCATGCAATCCAGGAACTCAAGAAGTTGTATAAGAAGCGAGAATCTGTTAAGTTTTTGTGATATGGCCATGATGTTATGATTGTAGATAATGTACTCTGTTTGGACACATTTTTGTATTCCACTTGAGACATGCAGACCAACCAGTTTTAGCGTCTTGCTGATACCTGTACATCCCTGAGCCTATTGGTGGTGGTGGTAGTATAACACTCGTCAGAGAATCTTATGATGCTTAGCTAGGTCCTAAATACTTTTATGTGAGAAGAGAAAAGAAATCAGGAATCACCATTTACAAGTTTTATTGGATTTGACTTTGTTTTAGCTACAAAGTAATATCTATCAATGTAGTCACAAAACTTTTAATTGATTCCTTTTTTATAAACAGGAAAAAAATAGGATCAACAAAGATGGGGAGATTGTCATATCTTCTACAAAGACAAGAACCCAGAAGTTATCTTCTATCCTCTTTTCATTTTTGTTACCCATTCTTCTTGCTGCCTAAGTATATGATCTCATTAGATTTTCTTTTTCAGGGGTAACATTGAAGATGCTCTGGGAAAACTGCAGGTAGCTCACTCGATTACCTTTAAATATATCATGTGTACTGAGAAAAAAAAACTAAGGGGACTTCCAGTCAAAATCTCAAAACGGTAAAACCAACAGGTGTTAGGATATAATATCAAAGCTTCTTGCACTATTACCAAAAATATTAGAATACTCTTTACAGTTGTGATTTTTTTTAATGGTTTAGAGTTAATTTCAGTATAATAATTAAAGGTAATGATTTAAGATGATTTTCAGCATAAATAGACCAAATAGGCAAACACTACTGGTTTTATTTCACAAATGACTTACATATGATGCCTCAATTTGGTTACTTTGTTGATATTGTGATTACACTTACATCTACTTCTTGTGATACTTTTTGTTATAACTAAACAAATGGGACAGGCAATTATAGATGCTGCTTCTTATGTTCCGCCACCACCTTCAGAAGAGCAGAAGAAAAAAATAGCTAAAATGTAAGAATCATACTTTTGTATGTTTTTGGCCTTTGGCTTTCATATTGTATTTACATCAGTGGAACCTTTCTACTATCTTAGAATAAAAGAAGAAATTGGTGTGCCTACTGTTAAGTGTTAATCAAGAAAGGAATCTCTTAAGTACTTACTGTTGGCTCTCTTCCTGCTACTGCAGGGCAGCAATTGGTGAGCAAAAGAGGCTGCAAAGCAAGAAGGCTCTTTCGCACAAGAAGGCCATTAGAAGAACCAGAGATAGTTATGACTGACCATTAAAAAAGTTTGGGCTATTGAGGTGTTTTTCTGAATACAGTTCTATATTTTGCATTTTAAACCATTTTATACCTGAGAATGGTTGTTTAGTTTGGTCTTCTTAACAAAGTTTCTTCTTTATCTCTTAGCTGGAAGTATCCCAGGAAAGTAAAATTAATCAAAGCAGCTGGGAAGACCATCTGGAAAACGTTATTTTTACTGATACAGCAGTTTTACGCAGTATGAAATTAAATACTAGACCGTTGTTATTTCCATTTAAAGGACTGTTCCTGATTAGCTCTGAACATATACCATCCGAATGCAAATATACTTCAAGGGTTCTGACTTGAGAGTCAGTGAAATAAATAGCCATACATTTCAGATATTGGGTGCAGTAGGCCAGACATTGTGGAGGTGACATCTTCAGACGCACAAATCTAAAAGCATCCAACTTCAAACACGAAGAGTGAAAGTGTGTACAATGACCTGATCTTGTGAAAGGAAGAAAAGATGGTATGGGACCTCTTATTAAACACCTCTTATGGAAGGTCAGTAGCAATGTAAACTGACCAATAAAAAGTTACTGTTAGTTTCCTAGACTATAACTGGCTATATGTGTTATAAACTTGAAGTAAAATGTTAAAGTATTCATATGAGCGGTTTGTATTTTTTTACCTTGGTAATGTTGGTTTGTATTTTTTTACCTTGGTAATGTTCTTCACTAGATAGTATTATGAATCATAGAATGTTGTCTTATCTCTTGTTAGCAGATAGGTTTCAACACAGAACAACATGGCATGGTCTTTTTTCTATGACTACGGTTCCTTGTGAGAAGAGTGCTTTCTATTTTTCACAATTACCTATGGGCTTGTCTTTGAAGATTATAAGAACTTCATATATTTCCTGATTAATGTCGTGGTAATTGTTTCTTTCCTTTCTTCGTGTTTGCATAAACACTCTTTTTCTGGCATGGTTATTTGATGATTCATTGTTGCGATCTTCCATATAAAATGACAGCGTACCTCATACATGATACATGGTCGATAAGGTGTCAAATATGATTCATTTTTCTTATAGGTTCTAGTCAGCCATAAGCAACTTAACGTACAATCTGAAACCAGCCTATTTAATATTTGACATGTATGCTTGGCCAAAAAGAGTGGATGGAGTTTTCTTTGCGTCGAAGTAGGTCGTTAATCATAATACAGGTGATACGAATCATAATCATAATCCGAATATTGTTGCCAATACGTACAAATTCATTTTTCCCTCCCTGTCAGGAGTTTAGATGGAGAGATCCGTGGCCACAGCCTGAAGACCTACTATATCTGATAGTTAAAATTTGCTCGTCTTTTTTAGATAAAAACCCAAAGCAGTCTTGCTTGCTCAATCAGGTAAATCGGTCTATATATCACCTTACAATCCAAAATTCTTTATCTTTTTTGTCACCATCAGGTGGTTTTGAAAAACCAACAACTTGATAACACAATTCACACTGCATGCATCTTAATTTCCTTGCATTTCCATGTAACCTGAAATCCTGAATATGGAAAATCTCCTAATATAGGTCTCTAACTACAAGACATTGTAATGTTAACCCTGTCCGTTTCTTAACTGATATTTGCGTCCTGTAATGTGCAGACATCATGGTTGACCCAAAAGAATTATAGAGATGAAAGGTTTTCTTATGTGTTTCTAGAATGTCTAGTATTCCACGTCTCAAATCTCAATCACTTAAAGTTAAAATTCAAGTCTGAGTATTTGCATGGAATGTCATTCTTTCTTTTCAGTTTAACTTAGCGATCAATCTCCACATAAACGCCAACCTAGCCTAAAAAACAAAAGAGTTTCCAATTAACATGCTTGGAAACGTTCATGAAACCTGATGGAAAGACCCCGGGGCTGCTAAATGTCTTAGAAGTGCTATCAGGGCTAAAGCTTAATTCCTAATCCAATTAGCTTTTAGACTTCCAAATCCCGCGTGTACTTCCTGAAAATTATTTGAGCGCAGAGATGTAAGTGAAGTTGTTTGGCACTTTGACTTGGACAAGAAACTGAAAAGTGCCATGGAAGGATAAGAATAACAGATCAGGCATCTTATAAATAAAGGACCTTGTCTAAAGAAAGTTTGGTTTATTTATCTCAAACAATTTAATATAGCGTGGGCATAAATGCTTCTATAATCAAATTTGATTCCTAACGTGGTTGATAATCATATATACAATGATTCCGATCCTAAGCTAATAAAACAGGTTCTATCAACATTTTTCTCAAAGTCAGCACAATTGTTTATGCTGTAATCTCTATTAAGGTTATTTTTTAACTGTTGCAGCTCGTATCTGTCAAAGTTTTCCTCTATTAAAAAAAATTAGGAGTCATCTTCTAAGAGACTGCAAGGAAATCTGATTGCGAGGCTAGATATTCATTTCTTTACTTCTAAGAAGTTGTTAGAAATAACTACTAATTCGCTTGAAGGCGTAGTTTGCACTCTTTTCTGGTAATCTCTATATGAAGCCAAACCAAATTAAATTTCTAAGAAGTACACCACACCCCTGGTTCAATCACTGAAAAGTGTTGTTAGATTGCACGACGAAGTTGCGTTTCTTGAGAAGGATATCTAATAAGAAAGAGCTACATTTAGTTTGGCTTTTCACTGTAAAATTATCTAATACACCGATTTAATCTGACATTATGTGGTTATTTGAAAATCGATGATCATGCAGAACATCTCATGCTACAGTGATTCTAAAGTCATTTCTCATTGAAAAATTTACAGATGATCAAAGAAAAAGGTTTCTTTACATAGAAAAAACGATACATTTAAAAACATTACCAACCACTAAATCATCTTCGATAGACATGTTCCTCGCCGGACAGCTGATCAATATGTCTAACCCATCGGCTTGTAGCTTTTCCTGGACTCAAACTACCACCACTAGTGGCCACATATGCAATCTCCAATCCCTTCCCAACAGGAAGATAAGCAGATCGCACAATGCGTGACCGACTACCCATAACGGTTCGCCATCTGAAAGTCGAATAAGTTCTTGGGCTTGAATTTTTGCAAACCAAAACTGCGCCGCGGTGGCTTAATTTAGCAATACTAAGAATCCTAGCAAAGTCCTTGAGCCTACAATCGACTACTAAAAAATCTATACCTACCAAGTCACCCATTACTTCTTCAACCTCTCCGACTATAACCTCTGGAGACATATCACAAGCATTACGCATGGCTTCCGTGTAATCCAATCTTGTTTGTTCATCAGGGACTACACACACATGTCTTCCACATGTATGACGACTCGCTACAGCTAGGCCAACGCTTGTTGTGACCGCACCACCATGGTACCACGTCTCGACGATTAACTGTGGCTTCCATCCACCAGCCATGGCTGAAATAAGCTCAGCTACACTGGATTCTTCGAAAACCTCACACTGAATAGACATCATGAAAAAGAAAAATGTTAAACACTGTCAATTTAGTTGAAATACGTCCCATTGGACTAAAAAAAAAAATTAGCTTGTAAACACCCATATTTAACATCCCTTCTTAATTCTAGTACTGACCGGTCTCCAATATTGGATATGCGTCGCATCCCCTACTACGCAAATTCTGGGGTTCTGCGGTCGACATATCCCATACTAAATGAGCCTCTTCACCGACGTACACAAACGTAAGCGCCGAGGCTCAAACTTATAAGAATACTCTCTTACCAAATAATGGTAGAAACCTACCAAAAGTTCATTGCATTAGATGTCAAAATTCTATTCTATGTATGCAATCTTGGGCTAGAATTTAAAGTACTACTTACATATTTAACGGTATCGATGTAGGCTTTGGACGCAGTTTCAGGACACCAAACCAACTTCATCTCTTCCTCTGGATTTCTTCTTCCTGTTGTTGTTTAAATTGTTGGGTTGCTTGTTTTCTTGGTCTTTAAGCTAAATGTGGTTTGGAAAGTGATTGGGTATTGATTTTATAGTGACAGAAAATGAAGGAAAGAGAGTGTACAGTTTTCTTTGAAACCGTTGACATTTGGCCACCACAATCCAACGTGTGGATTTAGCATACAAATAGATCAGACTGAAAAAATCTTATTTTGGTAAAAAATAGACTGAATATTTTGAATAACACAAAATCCACCTGGTTAGGTAATACACTAAATTTTGAGAATTTGCAAGCCAACACGGTTACCTGACTTCCCAATAATATATCCAAAATGTACATTCACATTACAATATACCAGAGATGGTACCTCAATTTCTTCTTTGTTTTTTAGGCAATTCTAAAAGCAATGACCAAAATATCATCGATATTTCTAAAATATCCTATAGGGATATATTGTGATATATCGAATAGATATATTGATACATTTTGTATCCGATATATATTAGATTTTATGATATATCAATATATATAGACCGATATATACTATATATCCGATATAGATATTGATTTTGTTAATTTTGACTAATTTTTTACCAATTTTTATTCATATATTAATGATATTTTCGATCAATGATATTTTTGATATTTTCTGATATATCAATATACAAAATAAAATTTTGACCGGTCAACAAAAAAATATATATCCACCGATATATCAATATATCCAATATATATTGATTTTTAAAGATTTTTAGGAAGTCATATCGTCCAACATCCAAATATTTGGCCTTGCCTAAAAGTAGCCTTTTTATTTGCACAACACATACATAGAGGCATATACCATAATTAGGAACGATGATCAACAGTTTTTTTTTTTTTTTTGGTTAAGATTTAATCTTTTATTAGATCGAACGTACTTTACATAATCCTAAGACATCATAAAGAACTTGCATATGTACAACCATTGGCGGCTGATGCCACCACACGCATTTGAAAGGTGGAAGGAAAGACAGTCTCGAAAGGTGTCCAGTGAAAAAGTGTACAGATTGATTGTCGTGACAAACGAAAAGTTCTTTACTTGATCCACAGCATGCGATGCCGTATGCCTGCAAAGACCATTTGCTTCCGATAAACCCAATCAAGTGCACTTCTTGGAAGTTACTCAACACTATCTTAATCGATAAATAATTCGAGCTAGTAAACCAATGACGGTGCAAGTTCTCATCCTTTAAAACCTTATATAGCAATTGAGAATCTGTTTCTACCTCCACCTTCATATATCCAAATTTCACCACAATTTGAAGTCCATATAATAGAGCTACAAATTCAGCCTCATTCTTTGGTTCGCGAAGAAAATTGGTATCGAAGCTCCCATTATAAAACGACCAGATAATCCCCGAGGGATACATCCTCCCCATGCATGTCCCGGATTCCCAATCGAAGCCCCATCGTATTGATTTAACCACGCCTTCATTGGGTGGAAACCATTTAATATAAACAAGCATTTTTCCTTATGCTTCCTCGACGGAACATGACTTCCATAACCATCGTATGTGTTTCAAAGGCTCTGGCGATGTATCGAGATGGATGTAGACGCTTACCTTGAAACCTTGAATCATTTCTCGCGATCCAATAATCCACAAAACCCCAACAAAATAGCGAAGATCAAGATTTTCCCGTTTTGCATTGTCCTTATGTATTTTAATAAACTCAGTAACTGGTCCTTAAAACTGCCAACATTCATATTCCTCTGATCCACGAGGCCACTAAAATTTGTTCCACACCAAATAGCTCTAGAAAAGGAACACTCAAAGAAAACATGAGTTTGAGATTCAGGAAAGCTGTCACACATGGTGCATTCTGGATAAACTTGAAAATGATGAGATGCCAAAATATCCGCTGTTGGGATGACACCTTGCAAGCATTGCCATAAGAAAAATCTTTGTTTGAATGAGACTTTCATCTTCCAAACCTGTTTATAAAGATTGTTATCCCGATCCAAAGTATCTGTTGCTGTAATCAACTAAATGCAACCATCATATGCAGACTTCACCGAGTATTCGCCATTATCCTCCCATTTCCAGATCAAAGTATCCTTCTCATTTGGTGTTAAAGGTATGGAAACAATTCTCTCCACATATTCTACAGGCCAAAATTCATTTAACCGCTCCCAATCCCATGTATTAGTATCCATGTCAATGAAGTCAAAAACAAAGTGAAAAGGACAATCAAGTGGTTTCGAGTAATTTCGTGCAATTCCTCGAATGTGGAATCCATTTTTCCTCCCATGCCTTAATAGAAGTACCATTCCCCACTTCGCATTTAACCAAAGATTGATAATTTTTCGTGGTGTCACGCGATCCTCTTCCACATAACTCGATGAAGTAGATTTGACTTCCGCCTTCAAGAAACCGGAGTTGTGAAAGTACCTCCTTGTTTCATTTGATGAGCCCATAATGATGTTGGATTCAGAAGATCCCATCCTTTCTTTGCTAATAAAACATAATTTTGTAACTGCAGTTCCTTGATTCCCAGCCCTCCATTATTCTTTGACATACATGCTAACTTCCACGGGAAATAATGTAGTTTCCTTGTCTCTGGTGTATGGCCCCATAAAAAAGATCTTCTGATAATCTCCATTCGATCCAGTATCTGTGCAGGTAAAATTGTACAGGACATCATATGAGTAGGCAGCGAAGATAAAACAGAATTTACCAGAGTGAGTCAGCCTGCCTTAGATAAACAATTAGCTTTCCATCCGGCCAGTTTCCTTTGAAATCTTTCCAGAATAGGACTAAACCTGTGAACTCTACCCTTCCCTGTTAAATTTGGCACTCCCAAGTACATTGGCAGGACAGAAGTAGACGGCATCATGAAACTTTTTCTCAAAAAGTAAACAAACCTTCTATGCAATTTGGGGTGATGAATTATTTGCGACTTGGTTCTATTGATAGTATGACCTGAAACTTTACAATACTCCGTTAGCAGATTGTTCAAATGATGCTGCTCTTCAAATCCACACTTACCCAGTACTAAAAGATCATCAGCATACATTAAGTGAGATACCGGCTGAGAAAATCTCCCCAACTTGCAACCATGTATAAGCCCTTCTCTATTCATTTTCAAGAAATTCAAAGACAGTAGCTCTGAACATAAAATAAAAAGGTAGGGCGAAAGGGGATCACCCTGTCTTAGTCCTCTGGATGGCTTAAAAAAACCATGTGCAACACCATTTAGTAACACAGAGTAAGAAACATTTTGAACACAAAACATTATCTTGTTAATCCAGTCCACTGGAAACTCAAACTTGGTTAGCATCACCCTCAGAAAACTCCATTCAATTTTATCATAAACTTTTACGATATCAATCTTCGAGCAAAATATTTAACTTTTCTATTCCCATGCCCTCTTATCTTATGATAAAATTCATTTGCAAGCAAAACATTGTCATGAATACTTCTCTTGGGTAAGAAGGCAGTCTGAAAAGGACCAATAATTCTTTGCAGGATAGGTCTTAGTCGATTGACAATAATCTTATAAATGATTTTGTAAATCACATTTGTCAAACTGATTGGCCGAAAATGTTCATCCTGATCTATGTAGCTAATTTGGCATGCAATGCCCAGTGGGTAGTTGCGAGTGTTTGTGGATACAATGTAGACTGGATCTATATGCAATACATGCATGCGGTCGCACATTGAGATTCTACATTGTAATCAACACTTGCAGCTGCTGTTCGTGAGCAAAAAAGGGTTTATTTTCTCTAGGTTGTGGATTACTGTTTTATGATAACTACAAAATGATCGATACATGAAAGTGTAACGTGGATAATTTTTCAGCTATTTGTGCTGCAAAACATACCTTATTCCCAAATAAGATGGTTTCAAAATTTTATTTAACCATAATTAAACTTGCCACTTGGTGCACATTTTGGTAAGGAGTAGTTCCAAAATTAAATTGAGGATTCAGAAACTGCCAAAGCACTACATCTTTTTTCGCTGTCAATGAAAATATGTGTGATTACGAGAACAGCAGAAATTGAGGGTTCCAAAGGTTCTTAGTAAGTCAAGGTTGATATGAAACTTTAGTTGTCAGAGGCATTTCCAAGGAGCTTGAGATAATTAATGTCGTGGCATATATTGGCATAAGGATTAAGGCTCTATTAATGGTGTTATTGTTTCGATATGGGAAAAAGAAGCCAAGAGTGCTGCCAGACAACATTTTTAACTTGTATTGACTGAGGGCACGAGGTCATTTGCTAAAAGACAAGTTATGGTGAGGGATAGAACCACTCCGCAATGCAGGTGACTATTTCCCCCCCTCCCTTATCACCACCACTTCAGCACTTATTCACCCTATTTTTACCAAATCGGTGAAAACCAAGGTGAAGATGTGCAATGCAGAGATGTGCAATGCAGAGATGAATAAAATATTTCGGGCAGGATGTTAGATTCCATCTGGAGGTTTTTGATTGAGACGGAATGTAACATCCCGTCTGGTTACTCAATATGAACAGACGCGAACAGGCTCCATTTTCATTTTCTTCCCAGCCTCCATTGCGATTTTCAAGCCTCCATTAATAACCTTTTATCACAAATAACCATTCCTAATGACTTCTCCACCCCCCCAATGCATCCCCACCAACCTCCCCACACGAAGAGCGTAGTATATGGTTTGGAAGTTTTAAAATTTTCAAAAAAAAGGGCAAAAAAGGTTCGTCGTCGCGAACGCAAAATATGGGCGAGGAGGACGAAATTGAACTTGGGTTCAATTTTCCACCGCGTTGTGAAATCGAGGAACACCACCATTAGCGTCAACTTCGGTCCGACACGTAGCCAATCGAGTGGCGGAGTCTCAAGTAAGTTTTAGAATTTTTTTATGTTAATTATTATTATTTATGGTAGTTTATATCAAGTTTATTGTTGTGTAATTAGTTTGAATTTGTCACATTGTTTGAAAAAAAAATTAGTTGTAATTATATCGTATTGCGTGTTGGTTGAATGTAGGAAGTACACCTATGGAAAGTGCATTGTGCACTTTCAAATGTTGTGTCGTGGTGGCGTTGTATGAAGTCAAAAACGGATCCTAATTTTATCACGGTTACCAATATTATAGCCGCCACACCATTTGGGAATTTTTTGAATTCTAATTTGGGACAAAATGATCAAGTGTTGTTGTTTGGGATAGTTGAGCGGTGGTGGCAAACTACCCACACATTTCATTTCTCATGGGGTGAGTTTGGGATTACCCCTCTTGATTTCACAATGCTCACGAGTATCCCAATTGGTTATGGAGATGTCGTTCCCTTTGATGATAGTTTAGAGGTTTTTACTACGGCGATGAGTTTCTTTGAAGGTTTTGATTTGGATATGAAAATGATGAGGAATACGGGTTTTTGAGATTATCGGCTGAGTAGTTTAAGAGAGGAGCTATAAATATGAGTTGGTTTACTTCGAGATATTTGAATATACCTAAGGAGAAGCCGAAAGACTATCATATTGGTGAGGAGTCGATCCACGAGTATGTACATGTCTTCCTCTTCTACTTTGTTGGCACGGTATTATTTGGATATACTGATAGTTATTTATGTATCGGGTGAATGGCCGCTGTCTCAGACGTAGAGAGGATGTGGGATTATGACTTACCGCTGGCTAGACCTCGCAGTTGAGATGAAAGCCGCTAAAGGCAATTTGTGCGGCTTTGTTTGGATTATACCGGTAAGTCTTATTTATTAAGTTATTGTGTCATTTCATTTATTTATCTAATTGTTAATATTGACATGTTTATGTTGATATTGATATTGTATTTATTCTATTGATTTAGTATTAGTGGTACGAACATTTTCGTGTGATGCATCCTGTGTTGAAGAGGTTGGAAGAGGATGAGACTCATGACCTGATCCCACGTATTCAAGCATGGGGTTTCATCGTAGGTAGAGGGGGATCTATCGCATAATATTCACAACACTCGTCAGCAGATTGAGCTTTTAGGAGCTATCCGCATTGAGTGGCAACCCTGGGCCGAGTCCTTCATATTTCAGACCCCTTATGCGGATATTCCAGATGTTCCCGAGAACACTGAGTACCGTAGACTATCCTATATGTGTCATAGAGCAAGGTTTCTTTCTCAACGGCAAATGATACTTGTAGGGTCAGTAATTGCATGGTACCTTGGGGACAGATGTTGGCGGCAAGTATCTGGAGAGATTGTTATACCTTACCCACCACCAATAGATATGACAGCCTCTGATATTCTTCCTGCTGCTCTTTCACACTATAGAGCAAACCTAAATGATTGGCCAGACGCATCAGCTTTCATTTTTACAGGAGACTATGACTTGTATTGGAAGAGGGTTGGTCAAGGTCTTTTGCTAGGTGCGTTATACCGGGGCACCAATTTTGAAGGGGTTACTTCTGAAACATTGAGGCCCGACATTCATTTCCCAGAAAGAGTGGAGTTGCCACAGTCACAGCCCAGGGTGTTTCATGATATTCACATGCCGCAAAGAACTCCACAGATATTTGATGAGGATGACCTTTGGCACTAGAGCATGATTACTTCTCAAGGGCAAGATATGAGCATACCTATTCCACCAGTAGATGTCGCAGTGGTAGCAGATTTGTCAATAGAGTTTGAGCAGTTAGCCGAGGTTAGTTTTGAATTTATTCATGATTTATTATTATTATTATTCACTATAACCCCTAACATGCATTTGTTTTGTTAAACAGGATGAAGTAAGGTCGGAGCTCCTTAACTACAGCTCTCTCAGTTATGTTATGCGTGCGTCCTTCATGGAGTCCTCTCGTCGCAGTTTTGAGTGCTTACAAGAAGAGCGGAATCGAACTTTGCAGTTTCAGAGACGTGTGCAAAAGTTGGAGAATGCTGCAAGTGCCACACCTCAAGCTCAACCTCAACCAGAGAGGCGACAACGACGTAGGGGGGAGAGCTCTTCGACCGAACCTTCTCATAGGGGGAGGAGGTCTCAGTAGATATTTTTTTGTAGTTTGTAATAACTGTGCGCCATTACTTGTCTTATGGCGTTTGGGATTGTTGTTTGTAACGACTATTGATTTAGCAGGTTGTTTTTTTTTTATGAGTTTTGGATATGAATATGTCATTAAACAAAGGAGGTTATGTCCAAAAAAATTCAAAAATTATAAGTTAGTTTTTTTACCGAGTTTCTGTGTTAGACTTGGGTGTTGTTTATGATTGT
This sequence comes from Coptis chinensis, assembly GCF_015680905.1. Classification (NCBI taxonomy): domain Eukaryota; kingdom Viridiplantae; phylum Streptophyta; class Magnoliopsida; order Ranunculales; family Ranunculaceae; genus Coptis; species Coptis chinensis. The sequence continues at coordinate 114,750,077 of NC_141458.1, read as the reverse complement.
TGTTTGTCTTATTTATAATTTCCAAAGTATATTAGCAGGTTGTGGATATGAATATGTCAATAAAACAAATGAGGTTATGGCAAAAAAAATTCAGAAAATTATAAGTTTGTATGTTTCCAAAAATTTCACATTCGTTTAACTCATTTCACTCGTTCCAACAGTTCGTAGGTTAGGCTAGACCTCGCATTTAACTCATTTCCTATGTCTTGGTTGAAACAGAAAATTTTGATGGAATATCACTCATTTTTGCAGGTGGTTTGGTCCTAACAGGTTCTGACAGGAATAGTGTATAGTGTAGACCAAGACGGAATGTAACATCCCGTCTGATAGTTTTAGACCGAGACGGGATGTAACATCTCGTCCCGTCTCGTTCATGGTTCCTTCCCACTGCGCCTTTTACTATTCCATACATTGGATTTCTGAATGGTGGGCCATAAATTGGAATTATTGAGGATACATTTGGATAGACATTTGGATACAATGTTGCCACTTGGAGAGTGAAAAAAAAATCTGATAAAATGCGTCGTCAATTGAAGAGTGGACCAAAATCGAACTATCACATGTGACCTTATGACATATGACCTTACCTTTCATATTTCATTTTACTCTTCTTTCTTTTAGATCAAACAAACAAACAGCCATTTTCTTCCCCACAACCAAGCTAAAAATAGAAAAAATGTCAAGAGAAGAAAGAATTGCATTTAACCAAAGGTTATGGGGAGGATCTAGTAGTAATAGTTCGTCTTCTAGTTTTACCAGGTCGTCTTCTGGTACTTTCGCTGAAGATGACTACATGGAAAGAGTAAGAGATGAGCATAATGATATGATGAGGCGAAGGAGGAGGAAGATGTTGCAGTTATTATCCACTGCTGGGGCATTAATGACTCAAGCAGCCATTGAACTTGAAGATGTGGATACAGACAAACGCGGTGGATCTATGAAGGGCAGAGAGTACACGTTTAGAGATAGTGGTGATTTCAGTAAACAAAAGATAATGAGGGATTACTTCACAACACCGTGTAGGTGGCCTCCTCATAAGTTTAGATGAAGGTACAAGATGACAAGAGAGTTTTTTATGTATATGTTGAAAACTGTTGCATCATTCGACGATTACTTTAAAGACGAGGTGGATGGATTGGGTCGGCAAGCAATTTCTGGGTTACAGAAGGGACTAGCTGTAGTCGCACAATTAGCAACTGGTTGTTCTTCTGATTCAATGGATGAGTATTTACAAATTGGAGATTCCACAACAAATGTATCTATGAAGCGTTGGTGCAATGCAATAATCACAGCATTTGAGAAAGAGTACTTGAGATGACCAACTGAGGCAGACACTACTAGGATTTTAGCTGAAAATGCAGCAAGGGGTTTTCCAGGAATGCTTGGATCAATCGATTGTATGCATTGGGTGTGGAAGAATTGTCCAAGTGGATGGGCTGGAACACATGTAGGGTACAAGAAGGAACCAACTTTGGTACTTGAAGCCGTTGCAGACAAACACTGTTGGATCTGGCATTGCTTCTTCGGATTACCAGGTTCGCATAATGACATTAATGTGCTTCATCGTTATCATGTTTTTGAATCATTAGAGCAAGGTGAGGCTCCTGCTGTTGCATTTAATGTGAATGGTAATGACTACGATATGGGATATTATCTTGCTGATGGTATTTACCCAAAATGGGGGACATTTGTTCAAGCCATTCGTTTACCAAGAAATAAGCATGAAAAGATCTTTACTCAATGTCAAGAAGTTGCAAGAAAGGATGTTGAGAGGACGTTTGGAGTTTTGCAGGCACGATGGCATATTGTTAAGGCTTCTGCGCGTTGTTATAGTGTTGTTGTTCTTGGAGACATAATGAAGGCATGCATTATAATGCATAATATGATTGTTGAGAATAAACGTGAAAGTGGAGTTTGGAATTGGAAAGGTCAGAAGAAAGAAACAATACCTGATCTCTTTCAGGAAGAGGATGGTTTTCATTTTGTCTATCAGATAATTGAAGCAAGAAATAAGATCAGAAATGAAGTTACACATACTAATCTTCAAAAGGACTTAGTTGAGCATGTTTTTAATTGGACTGGCATTGAAGAAACAGCAGATCCGATACCAATTTATGATCCAAATTGGTCGGATCCAGATGAGGGAGAAGAAGGCGAAAATTAAAATGGAAATGAAAGTGTATTTCCTATGTATTCCCTATGTATTTCCTATGTATTTCTTAACGTGAACTATAAAGTTCCAAAGTATTTCCTATGTATTTCCTAACGTGAACTATTAAGTTCCAACGTATTTCCTATGTATTTCCTATGTAATTCCAATAAGTTCTTATGTGTTTAATGAGTTGTATTTTTATCTCACTGTTTTTAATTGTATTTATATGAAAATAATTATAATGGAAAGAACATACATAGTGCATTAATTAAAATCAACAGTGATATAAAAATACATAGTTCATTAATTAAAAATACATAGTGCATTAATTAAAAAGACAGTGAAATTAAAATACATAGTGCTGTAATTAAAATAAAATACTAGATATTACATACGCTTAGTTAGAGCTAGAACCACCTCTAGCCCTTGCCCATTCAGCACGTATTTCAACTTGTTGTTGCTCGATTAAAAAGTAGTATTGGGATGGAGGACACTTGTATCGGTCGCTAAAATCTTAGCTTCATATTGCATCTTTAGAAGCCATTTTTTTCCAATTGAACTTGATTTTTTTCCATTTAAATCCGATTTTTTTCTTCTCTTGCCATCACAATTCTTTGACCATATGCAAGTTCCATTTCCCTAAGTTCTAAGCATTTTTGTATTTCATTTGCATCCTGTGAAAATGTATCCTCTAAACGTGTAAAATAACCCTCCAACATACCAACTGATTTTTCTTGGTTCCTCTTGGACTTGGCTTTCTTCGATCCAAGAGGGCGCTCTATTTCTTGAGGACCCTCTATTTCTTGAGAACCCTCCAATTCAACTCCACCAACACTTGGTGAATTAGAAGTTGAATCTTCACAATTATTTTTGCGACCTTTTCCCTTTGTGGGGCGGCTTGACCTTGCCTCAAAAACGTTACTCCACTTTGGATTATCCTTGAGTATAACATAACAATGATCAAGTGAAAAAGCCGTTTTTTCTTGTAGTTGGTACGTCATTCTTGCCTCGAACAACTGAAAAATAAAATAGAAATAATTAGACTAAAATAATCACTAAAATAAGACTAAGATAATTAAACTAAGATAATAATTAGACTAAAACTAAAATGGAAATAATTAATACACTAAGATAATTAGACTAAGACGGAAATAATTAGACTAAGACTAAGATAATCAATAAATTCCAAATTGACAACGTTGTAATTACCCGGCTTTGTATTGTTGTACCACTTGCATGTCGAGCCTCCACCGCATTCACAATTGCCACGAACTTGTTCATCATTTTTTAAATATATTTCCATCTACCACTAATTGAATCGGAAGACCTATCCGACCCACGTGCTTGATTGAACTCGTTTGTTATATGATTCCAAAATCCTTTTGCATTTTGGAAAGCACCAACAATGGAGTCTTCACTAATTTTTATCCAAGCAAGACATAGAGTTGATCTTCGGACATGTTAAAGTGAGTTTTTGCTTTTGCTTGAGTGCTACCACTTGCTTGAGATGCTTGAGTTGATGCCATTTGATATTTTGTTTTTTTGAAGAACTGATTTTAAGGAAGAAGAAATATGATATATGATTGTTGGAAGTGTGAGTTGTAATGAAAGAAATGTTATATATATACCAAAGTTTTTTATTTTGACCGTTCTGACTTTCTGACCGTTGGTGAACTAGCCGTTAGGTCTCCGGACGGGATGTTTGATTCCGTCTGAAAAAAAAAAAAATATAGCGAGACGGGATGTTGAATTCCGTCTGGTGAGTTTTGTAATCCAGACGGAATCCAACATCCCGTCCGAAGTTAACAAGTCAGCCACTATCTCGGTGATGAGTTTCACCTTGAAATCAACTGGGAAAAATATTCACCAAATAATCACCTCTGCATTGCAGAGCAGTTTTTGGCCAAAGCTGGTGACTATAGTCACGAACCCCTTGAAACCCCCTGCATTGCAAATGCTCTTAGAGCATTCCCAATACAAGTCAAAATAATTCCTCCCTTATCACCTCCACGTAGGCACTTATTCACCCTCTTTTCACCAAAACGGTGAAAAGCAAGGTGAAGCTGTGCAATGCAAAGGTGAAAAAAAAAATCTCGGACGGGATGTTGGATTCCGTCTGAAGGCTTTTTGATCAAAACGGAATGTAACTTCCCGTCCGGTATTTTGTCTGAAGTTAAAAAAACCCGAAAAACAAATAAAAAAAACACGCAAGACGGAATGAAACATTCAGTCCGAAAAAAAAATCGAAAAAAACACACGAAACAGAATCCAACATCCCATCCGAAGTTAACAATAAGTACGTAACTAAAACTTCAAATACAAAATGAATTTAAATCTATTTTTTTGTAGATATGATATACTCAATATTAAGATCATTTCTACAAAATTTCAACTCATTTGGAAACCTCTAACATTGGCAAAAAAACAATTACAAAAATTCAATATTTCTGGATCGTTAGATTTATTTTTAAAAGATGACAACAATTTTTACATATGTACTTATTTTAACTGAAATTTTAAAAAACAATGTTAGATGTTAAGGTTCATGAAACATCTAAAACACAAATAAAAGTTGAGTGTTTATCGATACAACCAATTACCTTAACAAAAAAAAAAAAAAAAAAAAAAAAGTGTTTTGTTAGAAATTAAACCGATTTAGAGAGAGCACCACACTAATATAACACCAACTTAACATGTATTGAATCATTGAGAGAATGAGATAGAGAGAATTCTTATTCATTTTTTGAGGTAAAACTAAATGGGAGGAGGTTACCTTTATATACAACTAGGTAACCTCCTTTCTAAGATAAGGGATTAACATGATAAACAGTAAGATAGAGGATGATCAGGATAAACATCAAGATAGAAGGTTATCAGGATAAATACCAAGATAGAGGATTATCGATAACACATATCAATGGTGGGCATCCATATAAGCCCATGGATTTCATAACACTCCCCGGATGTCCACCATTCTTGTGGAAATTATGGTGGATGCATCTTTTGTAGCATTCTTCGGATGCTCTATAACTATCCAATGACGGTTGCCTCATTAAAACCTTGCTAAGGAAAACCCAAAGGGGAAAAAACCAAAGCTAAGGAAAAAAGAGTACAACATTACTCGTAATCATTGTGACTTGCTTAATAATGCCTCCTCGTTAAAACCTTTTACTAGGAAAACCCGAAGTGGGATAAAACCTAGATAAGGAAAAAAGAGTACAAAGCATATGTCCCGGGACACATTCTTCGTGATGCTCCCCTGCTCAATTACTCCCTCTGATAAAGACAAGTCTTAATCTGCTTCTATTACTTGCTCGACCTTAATCTGCTTCTTCTTCTTAATCTGATGAGTGTAAAAGAATTTTGGCGCAATGTGTTTTGTCCTGTTTCCTTTTATAAATCCTTCTTGAATCTGGACTATACAAGCTGCATTATCCTCATAAATAATGTTGGGAACACCTGTTATAGAAGGTAATTAACAAGAACTACGAATATGCCCAATTAATAACCTTAGCCATACACATTCATGACTAGCTTCATGAAGAGCTAAAATTTCAGAGTGGTCAGAGGAAGTTGCCACTAAAGTTTGTTTAGTGCAATGCCAACAAATAACAACATTACCACTAAGAAATACATACCTGTTTGGGAGTGACCCTTCTGAGGGTCAGATAGATAACCAAAGACTGCATAGCCAACTAGATCATAGTCATTAGTGGAACCATAAGAATAAAATAGTTTCATACCAGTTATTCCATAAAAATATCTCAATATGTGTTTGACATCATTCCAGTGTCTTTTAGTAGGCGCTTAGCTGTACTAGCTGGCTAACAAATATACAGAAAAAGAAATGTCCGGTCTAGTGCATTGTGCTAGATACATTAATGCACCAATTGCACTCAAGTATGGTACTTCAGTACCCAAAACTTCTTCATTTTCTTCTTTGGGGCGATATGGGTCTTTCTCTATATTCAGTGACCGAACGACCATTGGGGTACTTAATGGATGTGCCTTGTCCATATGAAAATATTTCAAAACATTCTCGGTGTAATTAGTCTAGTGGACTAATACACCACTAGAACTTCTCTCAATCTGCAAGCCGAGACAAAGTCTTGTTTCCCCAAGGTCTTTCATCTCAAATTCCTTCTTTAGGTATTGAGCAGTTATCTCGAGCTCTTCCGGAGTTCCAATCAAATTTATGTCATTCACATAAGTGGCTAGTATTTCAAATCCATTTAAGGATTTCTTTATGAAGACACATGGGCAAATTTCATTGTTTGCATACCCTTCCTTAGACAAATATTCACTAAGACGATTGTACCACAATCTTCCGGATTGTTTCAAACCATACAATAAATGTCTTAGTTTAATTGAAGTACGCATCCTGATTTTGCTTCAACCAAACCAAATCCTTCAGGGATTTTCATGTAAATATATTTGTCTATGTCCCCATACAAGTAGTCAGTCACTACATTCATGAGTATGATTCTTCATAATCAATCCCAGGTTTCTGCAGAAAACCTTGTGCCACAAGACGTGTCTTATATCGAGAAATTTCATTTTTCTCGTTTCGTTTTCGAACAAACACCCATTTGTAACCTACAGGGTTAACACCTTTTGGGGTTTGTACTATAGGTCCAAATACACCACGTTTATTGAAAGAGTTTAATTATGCTTGAATAGCAAATTCCAGATTGGCCAATCTTTCATTTGTCGACAAAATGTACACGTGGTTCATTTATTTTCATCATTGTCCTTTGATGTTCCAATAGCTATACCATAGCTAAATATGTCATCCATGACAAGTGCTTTCCTATCCCACAATTCACCAACATGCATGGAATATTGAGATCGATCTCTTTATTTTTCAGGTACTGTGCCTCCATGGGCAACCATATATAGGCATTTCGAATTTGGATATTTGCACATTATTTGTTTATGGAGCTCCAGCCATTACCTTGCTATTAATTGGACAAGATGGTTTCTCAGTTCTCCTCTCCTAGGAGCTTTGGATCCTATAGGTCTACCACGCTTTTAGCGTATAGTAGATTCATTTGTCGCCATGTTTGGACCCGTCCAAATGGAACATCAATTAAACGCCGGCACATTCATGGTTACTTTTACCATATCATTAAATGCTTAGGCATTTTCTTTGCAACCGCTTGCAAGTGTATCATTCTCCTTATCTCTTAATGAGACAGAGGACGGATCCAAGTTGCTTCAACGTTCCTTAGAGCAACCATTGCTCTTCTCCCCCTAACGAAGGGAATACTATCTCATTAAATTGACAATTATGTAATACAGACTGTCTAAGTGAGCTTCTGGCTTCCAACGTTAGATATAATACACAATGTCTTTCTCATTTATGGGTATAGTCGACCAGACATATATCCATAATACTTTTCTCTATTTATATATCCATACATTTCAACATAAAGCAAAATAAATTTGTAAAGATTGATACTAGTGCAAGTATATTAAGAAAAATAAAATTGGAGATTCATAATAAGGAATTTCAAAATATTAATGATAATCAAGGCCTAGACATTCCATGAAGAGAACACAATATTAACTGTAAACGTTCCATGAACTGGTAATAAAAGTATAATTAACTAAATAAATCATTCCAATTATGAAAGTTTGCTCATCAAACTTGCCCATTGCCCATTGTTAGAAATTAAACCGATTTAGAGAGAGCACCACACTAATATAACACCAACTTAACATGTATTGAATCATTGAGAGAATGAGATAGAGAGAATTCTTATTCATTTTTTGAGGTAAAACTAAATGGGAGGAGGTTACTTTTATATACAACTAGGTAACCTCCTTTCTAAGATAAGGGATTAACATGATAAACAGTAAGATAGAGGATGATCAGGATAAACATCAAGATAGAAGGTTATCAGGATAAATACCAAGATAGAGGATTATCAGGATAACACATATTAATGGTGGGCATCCATATAAGCCCATGGATTTCATAACATGTTTAGCATATATGAGATGCAAAAATTGCCAGGTTGAAAAATTAAATTCGATGTGGTTACTAGTCATTATCCCATCTTATACGTTGGTTCAATGTAGATTGACACGCCAAACTTGTGAGACTGGTTTAAGTGTTTAACAACCCACATTGCCGAGTTGCTGAGTTTGAAACATAAACGGCTTTAAGCATTTTATCTTACTTTTCAGTTATGTTTTCCAATTTTTCATGTTCTGCGTCAGTGGCACTCAGTGCCTCACTTGGTTTGGTCTTTTTTGAATTCCTTTATTTTCTAGAGCATTTATTACATCGTTTTATTGGCTCTTAAGCATGTTACAAGGTGGGTCCTGAAATATAGTTCTGATGTTAAAGAAGTTCTCAACTGAGGAGGAGTGGAGGACTACTATTAGCGTAAGGAATGTCATAAACATATTCGTGTCCAATGGGTTATCTGCTATGAGGAAACAAAAAATATCAAGTACCAAAGGTTTTTTTTTTTTTCGATAAACTGATCCATTGAGACATTGAGTATCACTTATCAGGTGTTTTTTAAAAAAAAAAAAAATTAATTCATCGAGTGCCTTAAAAACGGGGTGTGTGACTGTGTGTTGTCATCATTGTAAATTTGAAAAATAAGCATCCAAAGGTTTTTTTTTTTTTTTTTTTATAAAGTTAAGGATTGGGCAGACCCTAACCTGGATTAATTAAAATCTAGTGTACCTACAACCATTCGCATTCTCCTGAATTATTACAGCTAGTTTCTTCTCCAAAGAGCCTATATGACAAGCTATACTTATATCTTCACAAATTTTACAATAAAATATCTAGTGAAACTCATTTTGTGTGCCTTTATTGCTTACAAGATATTCAAGCAATATCATAGAGCATCTTCTGTCCCATTGACGATATTCACCGCCCTTTCTGAATTAGAATTTATCTGTAAGGAAAAGATTCCCATTCGAAAGGTTAATTGGTTAGTTTAAGTCAACTGAGCCATGTGATTAGAAAGATATTTATCATTCAATCCAAGTTAAAAGTATGTTAGTGAACGACAGTGATTAGTGATAAACTGATAATGACTGAATAAGAGTGAAAAATATTGATTTTAACTTTAAAATACCAACTTGAAATGATTTATTATAAGACTAAATGAACTGTCACTTATCAGAGAAGGAATCATCATGCTATTGATAAGCACCAAAATTAAACTTTTGTACGTGGAAAGCCTAAGTTATTGCGTAATATGATAAAATATACAAAATTAACAACGCGTGAGCTCAGCAAATTAACACAACTTGAGTTTTGAGTTTCGTTAATTAGGGTTAGATGGATTCAAAATGTATAAATTATATTTTGTTAGTTGGGTTGCAAGTTGCACACTTGCATAGTCTTATAGCCGCAGTGTCGCACTTATGATGTCGAAGTGTCGAACCAACCCCTAGGCACTAGGGCTGGCAATGTTGGCTTTAATATAATCTAAATATCTAATTATATACTGTTAATATATACCAAGTCAAAACACTTTCTCTAACTCACAGTTTAACTAGCCATGTTACGAAATGTTGTTCAATGCATTTAGAGATTCGATAACTCGATCAGGTCAAAAGAAGAACTGGGCTAATTATAATGTGCTTATGTTTAATTGTTCACTAATATATATATATATATAGTCTAGTTGTGCAACAAAACCAGGGCCTCGATTGCTCGTCTGTCTTTAACATTGACCCACCAGAAAGTCAACTTTAGCCATCGATATAGACAGTGACTTTTAGGGGTTGATCAGAAGATCACAGATAGTTTCAATTTCTCAGTCTGAGACATGTATTCTTACAGGAAGCCTTTTTTTTTTGCTAAACTTCTTCCAGAAAGCCTTGAAAATGTTTTTTTTCCAGAAAGCCTTCATAGTTGTTTTTACTTGTTATGTTGAATCTGAATATATGGCAAGTACTTCGAAGTTTGAATTGAACTCTCAATGCATGTTCTGTTTTTAGACTTCAGTCAGAATTCAGAATCCCAGTACTGTTTCTCTGAGGTCTAAACATAGATTTGTTAAGGAGTTAATTTGTCAGTATGTCTTGTGATATGTCAGTAATAATGTATAATATTCACACATTCATTTTCTTCACAAATTTAGCCCATCTTTATAGCCCTACTCCAAGTTGTATTCTTCAATAGTAGTAAGACCAACGACTTATCAGAAAAAGAAAAAGATACCCAACTTAAGTACCAACCACTAGCTATAACTTATCAAGTATCCCTTATAAAGTCAGCTGCCTGAACTCAAATGCAAGCATGATTGTGTGCACTGTGAGGCACATCCTATCAAGCAAACACGTGATGTGCACATAGTCCATATACAACAACTCCACCCGCTCAACTCCAGACATACGAATACTCGTCAAGCTGAATTACAAATACATTTGTCAAAGTATCAATTATTCGATCGACATCAAATCAGCATCGATGACTCGTCACTCGATTTCATCTCGTGATATTATCACGTGCCACTCTCATCATTCCTATTATTAGTATTGAGTCTTTACCTGCCATAATATTCAAATTAGTACCATCATTACAACCTTAGCCACACTTTCACCATCATTACACCATTAATCCTACTCTCCCTCTATACCAGCTCAAATAATAGTCTAGTGCCCAGAGTCACGACACACATGCAACTAGTGAGGGCGTATTGCTCATCCTAACATCACACATGTCCATACCACTACACGTGTCCTACCAGTTGTTTGTTTACAAACCCCTATAAAGCCAACTCTATAATACGTTGGTTTGATTCTAGTCTCACTCACACAGTGTTAGATACTTAGGCATCTTCTTACTCATGAAGAACAATCACTTCCATCAACCAAAACCATCTCCTTTCTTCATCTAAATCAGAGCTAAGTCATAAATACTTAGTATGATGTCCTGTTAATCCTCCGGGATAAAAATAGACATTTACATTTGGCGCGTGTCTATGGTAGCTAGATTTCTTAAAAATCTGATAACTCACACATTTCTCTTTTCCAGTGATCTACATCCTCCTCCACTCAAGCTTCAAAAATAGACGTTGATCTACCTCCCCCACCCACCACCGCTGAACTTGTAGCTTAACTACGATCACTCCAAGAGCAATATGATGTATTCAGAGCCACACATCCTGATCCCCCAGTTAATGGTTTTGAAGCGGAAAACCGCGGTGAACCTGCTCACATCCTAATCATCACTGAAGCTGCTACCGCAACAGCAGTACAACTAACACCTCTTCATCATCATCAAAATACATGGAAGCAAATACATGTCTCAAGCTATCCTCCAAACACTATAGAAATTCAATGACTCTCCACTCACCAAAGAAATTCAAGAAGCAATTGCACCACTGCATTTCCAACAACCAGATTTCTTGATGTACGATGGTTCCACTTGTCCTTTCAAACACATCAAATACTTTCTGCAACGCTTGACTATGTACACTCACTTGGACGGGCTGTTATGCCGTCTCTTCCCATGTACCTTCAAAGATCTACCTCCCCCACCCACCACCGCTGAACTTGTAGCTTAACTACGATCACTCCAAGAGCAATATGATGTATTCAGAGCCACACATCCTGATCCCCCAGTTAATGGTTTTGAAGCGGAAAACCGCGGTGAACCTGCTCACATCCTAATCATCACTGAAGCTGCTACCGCAACAGCAGTACAACACCTCTTCATCATCATCAAAATACATGGAAGCAAATACATGTCTCAAGCTATCCTCCAAACACTATAGAAATTCAATGACTCTCCACTCACCAAAGAAATTCAAGAAACAATTGCACCACTGCATTTCCAACAACCAGATTTCTTGATGTACGATGGTTCCACTTGTCCTTTCAAACACATCAAATACTTTCTGCAACGCTTGACTATGTACACTCACTTGGACGGGCTGTTATGCCGTCTCTTCCCATGTACCTTCAAAGGACCCGCCCTCAAATGGTTTTTTGACCTACCTACTACTTCCATCACCAATTTCTACTTTTTCAAAACCATCTTTGCGCAATAGTTATTTCACAATCGAGCCAAACAATTAACCATGGCTACCATCTTCAAGACTCATCAGTGACACTCTGAAACACTCGAGTTATACCTTCAACGCTTCCAAAAAATTGTTTTGTCACTCATCCATACTATCCCCGAGTTGGTCATCATCATTGCCTTCCGAAACGGTCTCATGCCCACTTCTAGCCTCAGTCGATCACTGTTGAGAGGCGACCCTACCACACTAGGCGACTTGTACAAAAAAGTGGACAAGTACATCAAAGAAGAAAGCGGACTCGGAGCACTTGCTGAAAGAAACAAACTAGTCGCAGCAACATTCACTCAAGATCCACCCCACGAAGGCCCCGAGAACTCGATCATGAACCTATCATCAACCACACCAAAATGTTGCACCCCAACACCCGATCTCAACCTCGTGTGTTCACACCTCTAAATCGATCCTTGTCCTAGATCTACAATTGCATCAAGAACACCAGATGGTTCAAACTTGAGATCCGACAAATTAAAGAACTCCCTGATTGTGTTTACTATAAGTTTCATGACATTCGCTCTCATCCCACCGACCGTTGTCGCAGTCTAAGAAATTATATCCAAAGACTTGATCGACCATGACAAGTTAGGTGACTTTGTTGACTATCCGCAAGACCCACTTCATCGACTCTTACTGGCAGATCGCAACCGCTCCTGTTCACTAAACAATCGTAGAAACCTTGCTCCCGTCCGTCGTCGTACTCGTTCACCAAGAAGACAACCCTCACCACCGCTAGCTCCATAACACAATCATAATCAACTTCCCGCCCCCGCAGTTAACTAGGAAGACGATAGAGTCATCCACACCATCACCCAAGCTGACGAACCCACAACAGAATATTCACATCGCGACAAGCGTCGTCAGATTAGTGATAAGAATCATTGCTTCAACCTTACCCATACCAGAGCTTCAGTCATCCCCTCCATCAAAGGCCTCAGTCCAACAATACTCTACTTCACCGATGATGATCTCAACAAAATTTACACCTCACATAATGATGCACTCGTAGTCCAGCTCAAAGGCATCCGAGTCTAAAGAATCTTAGTCTCCCCGAAAGTTCTTGCGACATCCCTTACCACAACACCTTCAAGCAACTCAGATTGCCCGACTCTGTCTTAATCCCAACAGTCGCTCCAATCTATGGCTTTAACAGACTACGCACCGATCCCAAAAGTGATGTCTTACTGCACGTCTCTATCATAGATAACACAGGTTTCGAGGTCACAATGAGAACTCATTTTAGCCTCCTAGACATCCCATCTTCCTACAATGCCATCTTAGGACGTCGCTAGATCCACAACATGAAAGCAGTTCCATCAACACTGCACCAAGTCATCCAATTCATTCCCTAGTCTAAACGACATCATGGAACTCCGCGACGACCAACTCCAAGCACAACAATGCAGTCGAATCAACAAAGCCCCTCCCAAAGAAACTCTTTACCAGACAATGTTCACTCCTCCTCCACCATCAGTCACTCTTGTTTAATCAACTCTTGAACAAGGTCAAACTTCAACACCCCCTACACCTAAGACACGCACTGATGTTCCAGGCATCTAGGTCAATATAGGCACAGAAACAAACCCGCAATATGTATTCATCGGGTGTGACCTAGGCCAACCCATCCATGAAAAACTTATAAAACTACTAAGTGATAATAAAGATCTTTTTGCTTTCTCGTATACCGATATATATGCCTGATATAGATCCTTCAGTCGCATGTCATCACCTCAATGACAACCCTAAATATTGACTCGTCACACAGCGACCCCGCACCTTGTAACTTAGATACAAAGATACAAACACAAGATCCATGACGAGATCGAACGACTAAAAAAGGTATGATTCATCATGCCCATATGGGTGGCCAATATTGTCGTTGTCCCCAAAAGGAATGGTCAGGTCCGCGTTTGTGTCAACTTCACAGACATCAATCAAAAGCATGCCCGAAAGACAATTTTCTACTATCACGCGTTGACCACCTTGTATATCAGACCTGCAAACACGCCTTACTCTCATTTATAAATGCCTATACCCGATATATAATAAGATCTCACTCCACCCATATGATCAAGAAAATACCACTTTTATCAGTGAAAAAGGATTATTCTGGTACATCGTCCTCCCCTTCAGTCTCAAAAATGTTGGAGCCACATTCCAACGATTGGTTAACACCATATTTAATGATATGATCGGTAAAACCATGGAAGTTTATGTTGATGACATGCTCGTCAAAAGCATGGAAATTGTTTATCACATTACACACCTGCAAACTGCTTTTTTTTTATCGACTTCGCAGTGCAAAAGGAAGCTCAATCCTGCCAAATGCCTTTTCAGCGTAACTTCAAGTAAAATTCTTGGATATCTTGTTTCTAAGTGCGGAATCGAAGCCAATCCTAATCAGATCCGAGCCATCGTCAATATGCCAACTCCAACCACCAAGAAGTAGATTCAAAGACTCAATGGATAGGTCGCAACCCTCAATCGGTTCATTTCCAGAGCATCCGACAAATATCGACCCATCCTTGAAATTATCAGGAAAGACTTCCCATATATATGCATGGAACGATGAATGCAATGAAACTTTCTCTAAGCTCAACTCTACTAGTAATCTCCATTCCTGTTGACAATGAAGATCTTTACCTATATCTCTCCATATCCGATTTCGCAATCAGTTCTATCCTTATCAGAAATGACCGTAGAGTCGAAAAGCAGGTTTACTTCACCAACAAGACACTACTGCCTACCGAACAGTGCTACACTCCACTCAAAAAAGCATCTTCGCTCTCCACTATGCCATTCAAAAATTCCGATCATATTTTCAAGGACGCACTATCAAAGTCATCACATAGTATCCTTTAAAACAAATCTTGAATGACAAACCCAAACCCGTTCGCATCGCCAAATGGGTTGTAAAGTTAGCAAGACATGACCTCGACTTCCTACCACGAACAACTCTCAAAGCTCAAGCAGTCACAGATTTTCTAACTGACTTCCCAGCCGAAAATCCACATTGGCATTCAGAATACGAACCTCGACCACCAAAACCCACAGAGCAAGATGTATGGTCTCTTTATGTCCACGGTATTTACAATAGCGATGGTAGCGACATCAGTGTGGCACTTAAATCCCTAGAGTGCTCCATCATCAAAAAATATGTTCGTATGGATTTCACCATTTCTAACAATGAAGCAAAATATGAAGCTCTCATTGACGGGTTACGAACCGCCAAAACTCTGCAAGTTAGCAATATCAAAGCCTACAACGACTCTCAGTTGGTGGTCAAACAACTGAACGGTGATTATCTTACAAACACCGACAACCTCACTCGCTATCTACACTTGACTAAAGATTTGGCCAAGTCCTTCAAAAATTTGAAAAATTTGGCCTTGAACATATCCCCGGGAGGACAATCGTCGTGTTGATTCCTTAGCATATTTGGCCACTCGCACCAATTTAATCCAATTCACCTCGACTCATCTATATTGACATTCGAACTACACCCACTTATCTCGATCACCATAAAACAGTTAATGCATTATCAGATCTTCTACCCAAAATGGAAGCAAATGTCCAGACATGCATGCTAGATGAAACCCATCATTGACTATCTTCAGAACAACACCTTACCTTTTGATTCACAACAAGCCAAAAAATTTCAATGCAAAGCGCGGATGTACAATCTCATCAATAATCGACAGTATCATAAATCCGTAGATGGACCGCATCTCCGTTGCCTCACACTACTTCAGTTTCAACTCATACTAGCTTAAATTCATGAAGGCGAATGCGACAACCACACAAACGGCCGATCCCTAGCCGTCAAAGCTATTTAGCGAGGATACTTCTATCTTTACATGAATAACGACGCTCACAAGTATGCTCGACAATGGGTCGAATGCCAAGCATTCTCTCATGATATCCACCAACCAACATAATTGCTGCACACTATATTCATTCCATGACCATTTCACATGTTGGGGCTTGACATAGTCAGACCACTTCACAAGCAACCCAAGACAGGCTATCGTTTCGTCCTTGTTGCACCTTCCCACTTTCTCTAACTAGAGCGTGAATATGACTGTACATGCAGTGTATGACTAATTTAATCAATACAACATATTGAGTCACTTTGATCTGAAAATAAAATGTAAATTAAAGTGTCATAGAGCAAGTACAGAAAAAGGTACACTTGCTTTGTAGCTTGTGTTGTTGATCCACCATGCTGATCATTAAAAATTGAGTTAGTTTTAGATAAAATGTGAAACTGTACGTCCTTTTAACATATTAAGTGATCAATTAAGTTATGTTTGGTAATCGATATTGCTTAAGTTTTGTCACTTGTAAGTGCTAGAATTTACAATGAATGACGATATTACAGCTTATTAAGATTTTAAGTTTTAGGATTTACAGTGAATGACGATATTGCAAGAACAAATTGCATCACATCCATATATATATATATATATTTTTTTTTCGATAATGCTTTATATATTCATAAATAAACCACTAAACCACTACAGGGGTAATCTTGTCTGTCATGATACATTGTGGTAGCTGATCTATTTGCTGCAGATGGGAGGCCCATTTTGCCAACAAATGTGCCTCACGTACTATTAGACCTCCTGTTTATCCACTTAAACTTACAAAACACAAAATTAGAGCTTAACTTAACAATATAATCTCTCAAGCTCTCATACATCCATGAACAAGACTGGCTATTTAAAGCCTTAATAACCTCTAAACAGTCCCCTTCTATGTACATTGCATTCCACCCAAAGGCAAGAGCAAGCCCTATTGCCACCTCAGCCGCAACCATCTCTGCTTCCTCTGCTAACCTGGGTTGGAACTTTCTAGTGCCTGCCCCTACCACTCTACCTTCCGAGTCCCAAGCTATTGTCCCAGCTGCTGCCTCTCCTGAAGTAACCTGAAAAGCAGCATCAAACCTTATGTTAATACAATCATTAGGAATCTCAGGGAACATAGAGTCAAAAGTAGACTCAGGGGGGTTAGAAGTCTCATTCTGAATGTTGCTTTCTGTAAAACCATTGTTACATTTGCAGGCCTCCACCTCGCTTCTTCTAAGAGTTCTCTCTCTGTTTGGTACCCTATGTTCAAACTTTGCTTCATTTCTTATTTTTCAAATGTTGTGTAGCAGGTAGCAAGCCTGAACTCCTGCCTGAGATATATGTTGGTTCTTGCTATTGCACCAACTAAAGAATTTTGTAATCCATTCTTTGGCATTATTTCTACTCTTGCTTTCTATTCTCAGACCTAAGCCTGATGAGAACCACAGAATTCTGGACCATTCACAGTAAAAAACAGATAACTATCTGTTTCCAAACATTTGTAGCACAAGGGGCAGGAGAAATCCCCTAACATCTTCCTAGAAGCCAGCCTCTCTCCCCCATTGGCAAAGCATACATATACGCTTTCCAAATGAACATCTGGAGATTGGCTGGTATTCTAGTTTTCCAAAGAAACTTCACAGTTTTTATATTAAAGCTAGAACTCTGCCCTATACTATTATCCATAGATACGTGTTTGTAGACAGATTTCACTGCATCACATCCCTATCAACCACTGTAACCAATTAATAAAGTTTCCGTGGGCACTTTTTTTTTCGAAAAACTTTCCACGGGCACTCAACATCATGTAATAGCTCCATGTCTTCTATTTGAACAACTAGAGTTTCATGTCACAAGTGTCGCTGTGTCGGTAGCCTATCAGCATCAACATACTATATCTCAGTTACCGACTACTAAAGATAAGAAACACATAATTAAGTGGGATTTTGGTTTACAGACCACTGTCTTAGTAAATTAGCATTTATTAGCAGAAGAATAAGGTTCTAACTTTTAAGCTCGACAAAAGAAAAACTTGTAAAAACTATCAATGGTCTCTCTGTCGTAACTCGTAAGTCGAAACAGGCAACATTACATACCACATGTCGCGAAACATTATAGTAAAAACGTAACCAATTTACATGGGCTTCATCATGTATATAGCAATAGCAATTACAGACCACATGTCGCCCAAAGGACATAACAAAAGGTTAATCCAGTGGTTTTGGCCCAAAAGAGATAGGGGCCCAAACTGTGATTGGGTCTTCAATCTCGTAAACTCTCTCCCATCGTGACCTCGTCCATCTCTCCGAAATTCAGTTTTCAACTGTCCCTTTTCAAATAGGAACAAGAGAAACCAACGAACAAACAACAATTGAATTAACGGAAGCTTTCCATTGTGAAAAGGGACTCGAATCCAGTAAGTTTTTGTTCTCTACTTCATTTTTTGAGTTTTTCTACTTAAGTTTTGATTATTATTATTATACTAGCTTTCGAACCCGTCCTACGAACGGGTGCCGTTATATTAAATTATTGTAAAAAATATTAGCAACTATGCATAGCTATGAGATATGAAAATTATATTAATCGGTCATTCAAATTTCTTGCACCACTCTATAAAAGGAAGCACTAAACCTTGATAAAACTCATCGACTTCTTTTTGTTGTTAGGTTTAATAATAGAAGTTTGATTGAAGTTTTGTGAGAATGCTCAATGTGATGAAGATAATATTGAAACTACTTGAATAACATGACATTTTTAATCATAATAAAAAAAATTATGATAAACACTACTTAAAATGCAAAACTATATTTGTCGAGACATTTATTCCCCCTACATATAATACAAACATGTTTTAGGGTTATTAGTTCAATACATTTGTATCAAGTTTCTGATTTTCCATTAATTATTCTTTGAGGTTAGTTCAATGTAGTACGTTGCATTTAGTTTTCAATTTCTCATTAATTATTCTTTGAGGTTAGTTTAATGCAGTTGTATCAAGTTTCCGATTTTCCGTTAATTATTATTTGAGGTTAGTTCAGTGCAATTGCATCCACTTTATAATTTTTCGTTAGTTATTCATTAAGGTTAATTCAATACAGTTGCATCCAATTTTTGATGTTTCATTAATTACTCTTTGTGATTTATTCAATACATCTGCATCCAGTTTTTGATTTCACGTTAATTGTTTTTCTAGGTTAGTTCGATAGTTTACAATTTCTAGTTATTTATGCTTTTGAGGTCAGTGCGATACAGTTACATCCAACTTCCGATTTCCAGTTCACTATTCTTTGAGGTTATTTCAATGCATTTACATCCAATTTCTGATTTTCCGTTAGTTAATCTCTAATTTTAGTTTAATGCGCAATGCATCCAAATTTATGATTTTCCGTTAATTATTCTTTGAGGTTAGTTCAATACAGGTTGTATCCAATTTTTCGATTTTATGTTAATTGTTTTTAGGTTAATTCAATGCATTTGCATCAAGTTTCGATTTTTACATTAATTATTTTTTTGAGGTTAGTTCAATGCATTTAGATCAAATTTATAATTTCACATTAATTATTCATTTAGGTTAGTTCGAACAATAGTTTCACCCCTTTTCAATGTTTTGTTAATTAGTCTTTGAGATTAGTTCATTGTAATTGCATCTAGTTTCCAATTTTTCGTTAATAATTCTTTAAGGTTAGTTCAATACATCTGCATATAGTTTCTGATTATGCTTTAAGGTTAGTTCGATGCAATTACATCATGTTTCTGATTTCCCGTTAACTATTCTTTGAGGTTATTTTAATGCATATTTGCATTTAGTTTCTGATTTCCCACCAATTATTCTATGAGGTTAGTTCAATGCAGTTGCATTCGATTTTTTATTTTCAGTTAATTATTTTTTGAATTTAGTTCAATGCATTTGCATACAGTTTTTGGTTTCTCATTAATTATTATTTGAGGTTTGTTTGATGTATTTGCATACCGTTTACGATTTTTCGTTAAATATTTTTTAAGGATTTGCATCCAATTTCTAATTTTTCGTTAGTTATTATCTAATGTTAGTTTAATGCAATTGCATCAAGTTTTCGATTTCTAGTTAATTACTTTTTGAGTTTAGTTTATTGTATTTGCATAAAGTTTTCGATTTCCCGTTAATTACTCTTTGAGTTAGTTATGTATTTGAATCCAATTTTCAATTTCCTTTTAATTATCCAATGTGGTGTGTAATATCAACTTCTACTGATCCATCTGTAGTGCCCTTGCAAACATGACATAAAAAAATAAATTATGTTTGATTTACTATGTGAGATCATCAAAGATTATCCAGTTCCCAATTTTCCATTAATTATTCTTTAAATTATGCATGACTCACTATATGGAATCTGCAAAGATTATCTACGAATGGGTGTTATTATATTAATTATTCTAAAAAATATTTGCAAATATGCATAACTATTATATATTAATATTATATTGATCACTCATCCAAATTTCTTATAACGTGAAAATCTCATTCTCTATTAAAAAAAAACTCACCTTTGATAAAACCCTTCAACTTCCTTTTGTTGTTTAATAATATAAATTTGATTGAAGTTTTGTGAGATTACCTAATAAGGCGAAGTTCATATATATTGAAGCTACTTGAATAGTAAGGAGCTACCAGTCATACGGAAAGAGATAAGATAAACACCATTTTAAATGCAAAACTATACTTATTAAGACATTCTCACAACATATAATCCAACTATGTTTTGAGGTTAGTTCAATGCATTTGCATCCAGTTTCTGACTTTCCGTTATTTATAATTTGAGGTTAGTTCAATGCAATTGAATCCAATTTTTTATTCCCGTTTTTTTTTTAGGTTAGTTCAATGCAGTTACATCTAGTTTCCGATTTCTTGTTAATTATTCTTTGCAATTAGTTCAATACATTTGCATCCAATTTCCAATTCCCTATTAATTGTTCTTTGAGGTCAGCTCAATGCATTTGCATCCAATTTCTGATTTCCCGTTAATTATTCTGTGAGATTAGTTTAATGCATTTGTATACAGTTTCCGATTTCTTGTTTATTATTTGATAAGGTTGCATTTGCATCTAGCTTTCGATTTCCCGTTAATTATTGTTTAAGGTTAGTTCAATGAATTTGCATCCAATTTCCAATTTCCCGTTAATTATTTCTTGAGGTTAGTTCAATGCATTTGCATCCAGTTTATTTTTAGAGATTAGTTCAGTGCAGTTGCATCCGGTTTCCAATTTTCCATTAATTATTCTTTAAGATTAGTTCTACGCATTTGCATCATGTTTCCAATTTATAATTAATTTTTCTTTTAGGTTAGTTCAATGCATTTGCATCCAGTTCCCGATTGCCAGACAATTATTTTTTTATATATTAGTTTGATCTATTTGCATCCAAGTTTTGATTTCCCGTTAATTATTCTTTGAGGTTAGTTTAATGCAGTTATATTCATATTCCGATTTTCTATTAATTACTTTTTAAGATTAGTTTAATGCTTGCATTTGCATCCAGTTTCCGATTTCCCGTTAAATATTATTTGAGGTTAGTTCGATGCATTTACATCTAGTTTTCGGTTCCCCATTAATTGTTCTTTGACGTTAGTTTCATTCAGTATTATATATGTTTTGAAATATTTGTCATTATTGCTTTGCCATTAATTTTTTTTTCCATTTTCTATTATATATTTTGTGATGTTATTTTTTGTATAATTTAATTTTTCACATGTAATTTGTTTTGGTTTGGTATATAATTTATTTAAGCCCAACTTCCACTTTAATCTAATCTCGTTATTCCATTTGAATTATATATATATATATATATATATATATATATATATATATATATATATATATATATATATATATATATAATTTATAAATTTAATTGAATCTGCCATAATTATTGTGATCGAATTGTGATTTTTGGAATCCTTAACTATGAATAAATGTTTAAATCCCATTGTGGATGATGCATCAAATCAAAGGGTTTTAGGAAAATTGTTTTCGTGGAAACTATTGTTTTAGCAATTTAGTTTTTTGTCTCATATTTTTTTTTTTTTAATTAGCTATATATTTTGGAAAAAGTTGGAGACTCTATGAAACTCTAGATGGGATTGTTTTTGTGAAACTCTAGATGGAATTGTTTTTTCAGAATTAGTTATAGTGTTTAGGAAAAGTTAGAAACTCTATGAAACTTGAAACTTTATATGGGATTGTTTTCTTATTTATATCCTACTTTTGGGTTAGTTAGACTTACCCCCCATTTTCACGTGTCGCCCAAGTCAACAAGTCTTGATCATTATCTCGAAAAGTCAACTATAGTGAAAAGACCAAACTACCCTTAGCCATGACTTTGAGTCATCACACCAGTCAAATTAGACACGGTCACGATCTCCAACGAAAAAATCAAAGGTCGGAATTTATCCAAAGAAAAAAAGACACCAACTACCCCGATCTTGTAATTACTCTTTTGCCACCAAACTATTTACCAAAGTTTGAACTGCGGAAACACGTGTCGCCATCCCGTGGAAAGTAATCCAACGGTCATAATAGATTACCAAAGAAATTACTTCTCAAAGTAGATAGACACGGAGTCATCCAAATGCGATTCTATCCAACGGATTGAAACTAAAGTAAAACTAGCCGCTGCCTAAAGCCATCAAATTGAAGTTCATCTTCTCCCTAAAGCCATGAAATTGAAGATGGGTGGTGGTCACGAAGTCAAACTCCAACTGCATTCCGATTTACAAGGTACTTAATATTATCTTACTGTTGCTTTCTGAAGGTAAGACATTAGACCTTTTTGGTTTATCATTATTTTGAACTTTGGGGGGCTATTACTAATTAATGTTTTAACAATGGGGTGGTATGTCTAAAATATGTTTATAATGTTTCAGATTGTTCATGCTTATTGTGTGGCCAAAAGACACATAAAAAGCGACTCAATACCCTTGGATGCATGTAATTTGTAAGAATTGCAACAACGAATGCGACTTTGCTTGAAGACAATAACAAAAAAGGTTTATCAAATGTCGAAAATGTGAATCGGCGAATGGCTAGATGATTTAATGGGAAATTCAAGTGACAAACCCAACGATCTTGGTAGTCCATTCTTAGGTTAGAAAGGCAATCGGATGCTTTGTATGTAAAGCGAGGGACCATTGGTCATATACTTGTCCTTAGAAGCGGTCTCCGTGCAAGATGTGTACTACTATTAGGGACGGAGGACTTCAACTCAACTAAGAAGCAAGGGGCAGAAGTTTCAAATGCCTAAGGTGTGATCAGTTTGAATGGTTGGAACTTGCAATTCGCGGTTATTATAAGAAGGAGAAGTCTGAACCAAAGAAGTTGGTTTTTGAAGAAGAGGCGAAGGAGTCATCATCTTCGAAGTCCAATTCCAATTTGAAATTGAATATTGAGTTAGTCATAGAAGATTTATCTGAAGTATTTAATGCAAAGATTCTTCTTAAAGGAAAGGAACAGATGAAGCAAATTTAGCATGTTAATTTGCAGGGACTTGATGTATTATTTTGTCTTGTTGTCTTGTTAGCTATTAATCAAAATTGTGGTTTGTTGACTGCTATTAATTGGTGTTAAGTTTACTATCATAAAAACATATAAGTCATTCCCTAATACAATAAGTTTAGGGTTTCCCTAAAACATAAGATAAAACATGACAGAATTAGAAATAGGGTACCCTTAGAAATATATAAGTCATTCATAATATCTTAGGTCCAAAACCAAACATTGTCCAAGTACCATCCACAAAAAAGATCAAAATAACAAAACAAGTCATTACATGCCCAAAATGTAACAGTCTTGCAGAGTTTCCAACCATCTAAAATAACAAAGGTACCCAAATCACAATAACCCTTCCTGCAGAATTCAGAGTTTCCAATCTGGCCTCACAGTTTGGAACTTCTGCCTTGATCCTGGATTTGGTGGAGGAGCTAGTGGTGGTTTGTTTTGTTTTGTGGCCTTGGCCATTTTTGGTGGTGCACCTGAACTGGTGTTTAGTTTCTCTGCTACACGTGGTGGCATGTAGGTGTCTCTGAGCCTCTTCATAAGGTCAGCAAAAGTATGCCTTTGCTCTGGAGCCAAATCAAATAAACACTAGATCAGCCAATTTACAAAACAGAGTCAATTTGATATAAATCAGTTCAACTTATCAACCCATAAACCCATATTATACTCTACCTGGAATGTATTAGCCTTATGTGGCTTCTGTGGTAATGGCACTCCACCAGCTGCCAATGTTTGTAGTTGCTTTGGTGTTGGTGGTTGAAAATTCACAGTAGAAGGCTTTGTAGTGGCCTTTGTTGGTATTGTCACAGTTGAACATGCTGCCTTGGTTTTGGCCCTAGTGTTAGGCTGTGATGATGTTGGCTGACTAACAACTGTTTCCTTGGACTTGTCCCTAGTCGGGGCTGTGATGAAGCCGCTTCCTTGGTTTTGTCCCTAGTCTTTGGGCAAATGATGAAGTCGCTTCCTTGGTTTTGTCCCTAGTGTTGGGGTCGTGATGAAGCCGCTTCCTTGGTTTTGGCCCTAGTCTTTGGCTGTGATGAAGCTGCTTCCTTGGTTTTGGCCCTAGTGTTGGGGGCGTGATGAAGCTACTTCCTTGGTTTTCTCTAGTCTTTGGTGTGGATGAAGTAGTTTCCTTGGACTTGCCCCTAGTGATGGGTCTGGATGATCTTTGGCCGACTAACAACTATTTCCTTGGACTTGTCCCTAGTGTTGGGCTGTGGATGATGGTGAAGGTGGTACTTGACTTGAACTTGCAGCTTTGGACTTGCTCCTAGTGTCTTTGAAGCGATGATGGTAAAGTTGGCACTTGATTTGAACTTGCACAAATGGACTTCCTTCTAGTGCTAGGTTGTGAAGGTGAAGCTGGTGGTTGACTTTCAGTGGCAACTTTGGACTTGCTTCTAGTCTTTGGGTACTTGACTTGGTTGTGATGAAGGAAGCTGGGTGGTGGTTGACTTTCAAAGAGCAACTTTGGACTTGCTTCTAGTGCTAGGTACTTGACTTGGTTGTGATGAAGGAGAAGCTAGTGGTGGTTGACTTGAACTTGCAACTCTGGACTTGCTTCTAGTGCTGGGTTGTGAAGGTGAAGATGGCAATGGACCATTTGATGCTTGTGAAGATTCTACATCTTTGGCCTTAGATTTACCTATTATCCCAAACAAATGAGAATTCCTGACATGTAAGTAATTCCTGACATGTCATATGTAACCACATAGTGATGAGTGTCCTTACCTTTTGGTTGTGCAGGGAGGCCTTTGCATGTCTTGGAATTATGCCCCTCTATCCTACACAACCTACACTTCCTTCTCTTCTTGTTTGGTGCTTCCTCATCTTCATCTCTCCTTCTATTCTTTCTTGGCCGCCCAATACCCCTGGTGTGTGGAGGTGGATGGTATAGCTGTTCTGGTGTCTACATGCAAACAAACACATAAATTAATAACTAAAGAACAATATTATACCTGTACAGATAAATACTTAACACACCTCCAAAACCTAAAACATATGCCAAATTCAATTCCACTAAAACCAGAAAATCCTCAAATCCAACCAAGTAATATGCACACAGAAAACCATCCAACACAAGAAACTAACCAGACAAATGTTTCATTGATGGTGCTATTCTTGTTAGCACTCAATTTACATTTCAGCTTGAATCACCAAGGTTACAGCTTACAACCATACTACTAGGCACTTTAACTTGTTAAACTACCAACCATACACAAAAATTCAACCAAAGAAACATACTCCATGATCCCCCAACTATAGCTCAACACTTGAGTTATAAGTTCTCAACACAAAACTTGTCACAAAGAAACACACTTTATGAACACTCTCATGACTTAAACTCAAAAGGGTATCTCAAAACCTTATAAAATTCTCAAAAATCACAAATTCTGGATAAATAAACAAACTTTATAAACTTCGAGCACATATATTCAAAGGTGTACTCTTAACAAGCAATTCTGACTTTCTTAACTTGTCATAATAATTGAATTGTCAGAGTTATATGCATCTCTGCTACTAAGTCATATACTTGTCTTCTCTGGTCAATTTTCAAGTTAAATTACTGCTACTAAGTTATATGCATCTCTGCTACTAGGTTTCAAGTGTCAGAGTTATATGCATCTCTGCTACTAAGTCCCTACATTATAGTCAGACTTGCAATGGCACTGAAATTTGGCAGAGTGATTTGAAACTTCTATCAATCTACTACTATAGAGTGATTTCAAACATAATTCTATCAACCAAAAAGAATACTACTAGCTATATGATCCTCATTATTGTCTGATGACCTTCTATAAGAAAATTAAATTATATTCCATAACAAAGACTTGTGTCCATCTTCTGATTGATTTGAAGAAATATATGGGGTGGTAATGAAGCTGGATACATGTGGAAAAAAAAAGACCCATTTCGGACTTTTTTTTTTTTTTTTTTAATAAATTTATTTATGAAATACAAGTGTTGGTTTGGTGTGAAGTTGGATACAAGTTTGGAATCAACACTTGCTTGTTACTTGCAAATTAATGCAACAACACAAAACAGAACAACTACAGTGTTACCTACTACAGAACAACACTACTACAGAAGAACAAATTAATGCAACAACACAGAACAAATTAATGCAAGAACACAAAATAGAACAACACTACTACAGAAGAACTACTACTACTATTACTACTGCCCATTTTCCTTCTTTGTTTTTTCTTTCATTTATTATTAGGGACCCTTATTATTATTATTGTGAAAATAAATTAGTCAGTTCAACAGCTCAACACCAGTATCAATGAAAGAGAGTTTAGGGTAACTTACAGGCTTGGGCCAGTCTCTTGGATCTTCCATTGGCTTGATGTGTCCCTTGTAAGCCATTCGATATGTAGACACCCAGAAGTAGGAACTACAATACTCTCTCCAATCAGCTCTCATTTTGTATAAAATAACTACTGCATGCACACAAACAATCCTAGAGAGTTGCCATCTCCTACAACTGCACTCTTGATCTACTATGTTCACAGTGTATCTATAATCAGACTTGACATCCCTGATATAAGACAGACTGCTATTACTTGCTTCCAAATCCCAGTTAGGAATGTCTTCTATCATCTTCTCTATTTTCTTCACAACTGCAGGAACTAACCCATTTATATCCCATTCTTTTGCCTTCTCTCTCCTCTTATACAAAAAGGACATCAACAATGTATGATACTTATCTAAGAAAGGAACAATGGGCATATCCCTCAAGTCCAAAATCCAGTTGTTAAATGATTCAGAAAAATTGTTTGTGATGTGATCACATTTTGTATAATCATCAAAGTGTGCCCTTGCCCAACTCTCCACTTTCTCTCTCATAAGCCAGGCCCTAGCTTCTGGACATTCAACTTCTAGTTGAGCCATACACCTATCAAAATCAGTTATCTTATAACATTTTGCAGCACCCCAGACTAGCAACTCCAAATGTTTTGCCTTGAAAACTTTCTTAAAGTTTTTGTACATATGCCTAAAGCAAAACCTATGGGGATTGTTAGGGAACACACTTGACACAGCTTCAATTAATCCCTTTTGTCTGTCAGACACAAATGTCAACTTGTACATATGACAATCTAATCCATTCCTTTTCATTGTTTGTAAAAAATTAGTCCAACTCTCTTTCCCCCTCGGATCTTGTGATATAGATCGCTATAGAAAACAAACCATTGTTCCCATCCAATGCTACCATGCTTAGACATTGTCCTCCATACTTACCCTTCCGGAAAACACCCATCTAATCCAATAATGGGTCTACAAGCAAAAGAGAATCCCGACAAAGAAGCGATAAAACACACACATACATCTTCAAACCGCAAGGTTTGATAATTTCTAGAACAAAAAGCAATTGACCTGGATTACTTCTCATTATCGATAAAAATGGAGTACACACAATATATAAGTAACAATAACAATATATAAGTAACAATAACAATGCATAAGTAACACACATATAGAAAACAAACAATATATAAACACGTATAACATTTAGGGTTTACGATCACATAACACAGTACTAGTTTGTAACTCTCTGCAAAATCTCCCATGAATCTGTTGCAAGCATCTAATTCTTGCACTCCATGCAGTCCGGTAAGAGATTGCCACATGCTTTATACTATGTCATCAATGATGTTTTGTGGAGTACAAGTCTAGTGATGTACCTTCATATGTTCCAACATAACGAAGGCCACCCAAACTACATCACCATTCTATTCTTGTGGTCTCAGATCGTATCAGACATCTATGTTCATTGTTAAAGGTGCTCACCTCTCATTGTAAAACCATCACTCTTCTTCTTCCTCCAAGAAGTAAACCCTCGGGGACACCCACTAGCCTCACAGATAGCTAAAATTCTGTATGACTCATTCACAACCATCCTACCCACAAATCTATTCTTAATGCGGTAATCCTTAATCTCCTGCCTCAATATTTTGATATTAGGCCACTCCATACCTCTTTCCCACTCATCTTCAACAATGTGTGGCCTAACATCATTGGCCTCGGTTCTATACACATCTACAGTCTCACCTTCATAGTTATAGTACTCTGCATAACTTGGAATCATATACTCCAATTCATCTTCGGATGATGTGTGCCTTTAATGATACTCCTCTTCGTGTTCCAATTCTTCAACATTTGGAGGTGGAGGCTTTGCTTGCTACTTTTCTCACAACAGAACTTCAATACCTTCATCATCATCTAGCTCATCTTCGGACGGGACATTGTATGTGTTGACATCAAAGGTCCCCACATTAGACCAAAACGAAGTCATCTTCATCAACAATGACACCCTTTCCTTTGACTTTTCTCCCACCCTTTCTCTTCTCTCGGTTGTCTCTCCGGACTTGGCATACTTAGTTGGTTGTCTCTTTGCTTTGTGGATGGACTTCCTTTTCCTTTCCTACCAACTTCTTCTTGCACAACTTCTTTTTACTTTTGTATTCAAAGCTTCAAATGTGGGGTCTTCAACTTCTACTTCCGCATGGCTTCATCATGTCATAAACTTTATTTTCAACATAAACATCACAAGCACCCATCCAGATTGCTAACCAACCTGTCTCCACATCTCCAATAAATCAAAGATCGGTCACTACATGAACTACTTTACCACCAACAATGTAAGCCCGGCTTGACCTCTTCCATGTTGACATCCAACAATAAATCTTTCAAGTCTGATTGCATGTCCAACATATTTAGTTTATCACCATCTACATTCATCATCCAAACTTCCTTTTTACCCGGTGAAATCTTTTTTTGACGGTGTGTTAACCTTCTACGAGGTGTCTTAAAGAAACCCCATAGTGAATCAACATGTTTCTCACTTCATCATCAGCCATGACTGTACAGAATGAAAAAGAAAATCACTGTTAAACAACTATTTTAGAAGCAAACAAGTCTAAAAGCATTAATAAATCATGAATTTCAGTTGATTACCTTCAGATCTAAGACAAAGATGATGCCTTGCAGTTGATAACACCTTCAAGTTGATGAGGCTTGCACAGTTCTACTGAATAATGTATATAACTACATCACCTTTGACAAATTCAAATGCTTACAACTTTAAACATACAGTTCTATAAAAAAAATTAAGTGTTGTTGTGATGTTCTAACAAGCACGCTCAAACACTAGATCAGTGATAACTCAAGCATGCTCAAACACTATATCAGTGATAAATCCTCACAACAATGGAGACAACAATGGAGTTTCTTCCCGCTTAAAAAAATAGACTTGGCTCTTTATACAAGGTGATTAGACGTAAAACTGCAGTTTAGTTTCGATCCGTTGGATAGAATGCACTGGATGACTCCACGTGTCTATCTACTTTGACTGAGAAGTAATTTCTTTGGTAATCTATTATGACCGTTGGATTATTTTCACAGGATGGCGACACGTGTTTCATAGTTCAAACTTTGGTAAATAGTTCGGTGGCAAAAGAGTAATTACAAGATCAGGGGTAGTTGGTGTCTTTTTCTTTGGATCAATTCTGACCTTTGATTTTTTTCATTGGAGATCGTGACACGTGTCTAATTTGACCTAGTGTGATGACTTAAAGTCATGGCTAAGGGCAGTTTGGTCTTTTCACTACAGTTGACTTTCGAGATAACAGTCAAGACTTGTTGACTTGGACGGCATGTGAAAATGGGGGGTGACCCTAATATTTTTGAAAATGGGGGGGTATCCCTAGTTGGAACTAGTAATGGCGGGTAAGTCTAACTAACCCCCTATTTTTTTATAAGTAGTAATAGAGTTAAGAAAAAACTGGAGTCCCTGCGAGTGTTCCAAAAAATAGATTGGTGAGGGTGTAACATATTCCAATTCTTTATATATATATATATATAAAGAATATATATAAAAAGAATTGGAATATGTCATAATTATTGTGGTCATAATTGTGATTTTTTGAATCCTTAACTATGAATAAATGTCTAAATCACACAGTGGATGGCGGATCAAATCGAAAGGGTTTTAGAAAAATCGTTTTCGGTGGAAATTATTGTTTTTAGCAATTTAGTTTTTTGTTTACTATTTTTTTTTTTTCTTAATTAGCTACATTGTTTAGGAAAAGTTAGAGATTTTTGAAACTCTAGATGTAATTGTTTTTTCATAATTAGATATAGTGTTTAGAAAAAGTTAGAGAGTATGTGAAACTCTATATGGGATTGTTTCTTTATTTATATCATACTTTTTTATATTTAGTAATAGAGTTTAGAAAAAACTTATCTCCTATTTTTTCTTAATTAGCCTTGACACGTGGACACTCTAGAAACGCTTCTTCAATTGAAGAGGGTAGAGCTATAATATATACTAGATTTTGGACCCGGCGCATACGCCCGGGATCTATTAAATATTGTGTGTGCTGAAAAGGCTTTACAAAATGTCTCACACAAATTTTCAAATCAGAATATATTTTTATTGAAAATAAACCGAAATACGTTAATGAACAGCAATTATGGTGGATAAGTACTTGGAAACTAAATGATCAAATTGAGATAGCCTTTTCACTTTGTGGTTTAGAATATTAATCCGTAATTTTCAAATGAAATTATCTTAAACTCGATCTAGCTTGTATAATAGTTTTATTTGATTTATGATGATTTAGCGGCAAATTTTTGAATAAGAATATATTTTTATTGAAAATAAACCGAAATCACTAAAACAGATTAATTGTTTCCATATCCTCAAAGAATACACTACTCCCACTTGAAAAGATTTATCACATGAACGTGTCCTACGAACGGTTGCCGTTATATTAAATTATTCTAAAAAATATTAGCAACTATGCATAACTATGAGATATGAAAATTATATTAATTACTCATTTAAATTTCTTGCACCACTCTCTATAAAAATGAAGCACTAAACCTTGATAAAACTCATCGACTTATTTTTATTGTTAGGCTTAATAATTGAAGTTTTGTGAGAATGCCCAATGTGGCGAAGATAATATTGAAGCTACTTGAACAGCAAGGTATTCATGATCACAATAAAATAATTATAATAAACACTACTTAAAATGCAAACTATATTTGTCGAGACATTTATTCCCCCTACATATAATACAAATATGTTTTAAAGTTATTAGTTCAATGCATTTGCATCAAGCTTCTGATTTTCCATTAATTATTCTTTGAGGTTAGTTTAATGTAGTACATTACATCCAGTTTCCAATTTCTCATTAATTATTCTTTGAGGTTAGTTTAACGCAGGTTGCATCACGCCTTCGATTTCTAATTATTATTTGAGGTTAGTTCAGTGCAATTGCATCCACTTTATGATTTCCCGTTAGTTATTCATTAAGGTTAATTTAGTACAATTGCATCTAGTTTCCGATATTTCGTTAATTAGTCTTTGAGATTAGTTCATTGCATTTGCATCAAAGTTTCAATCTCTAGTTAATTACTCTTTGAGGTTAGTTCAATACATCTGCATCCAGTTTATGATTTTCCGTTAATTGTTTTTCTAGGTTAGTTCGATAGTTTACAATTTCTATACAGTTTGCATACATGTAAGAGTCTGTTTTTATAAACTCACTTTCATTTTGGGTTCCTAATTACTCATGTGAGAAGACTAAAAAAGTGGGCATTTATGCTTTGAGGTCAGTGCGATGCAGTTACATCCGACTTTCGATTTCTAGTTAACTATTTTTTGAGGTTATTTGAATGCATTTGCATCCAATTTCTGATTTCCCGTTAGTTAATCTCTGATTTTAGTTTAATGTAGTTGCATCTAGTTTTTTGTTTTCCTTTAATTATTATTTGAGGTTAGTTCAATGCAGTTGCATCCAATTTCCGATTTTATGTTAATTGTTATTTGAGGTTAGTTCAATGCATTTGCATCAAGTTGCCGATTTCCCGTTAATTATATTTTTAGGTTAGTTCAATGCAGTTACATCAAATTTATAATTTCCCATTAATTATTCATTTAATTTAGTTCAATGCAGTTTCATCTATTTATCAATATTTCGTTAATTAGTCTTTGAGATTAGTTCATTGCATTTGGATCCAGTTTCCAATTCTCGTTAATAACTCTTTAAGGTTAGTTCAATTATATAACATCTAGTTTCTGATTATTTATGCTTTGAAGTTAGTTCGATATAATTATATCCGGTTTCTGATTTCCCGTTAACTATTCTTTGAGGTTATTTCAATATATTTGCATTTAGTTTCCGATTTCCCACCAATTATTCTATGAGGTTAGTTCAATGCAGTTGCATTCGGTTTTTGATTTTCTGTTAATTATTTTTTGAGTTAAGTTCAATGCATTTGCATCCAGTTTTCGGTTTTCCATTAATTAGTATTTGAGGTTTGTTTGATATATTTGCATACCGTTTCCGATTTTCCGTTAAATATTTTCCAATGATTTGCATCCAATTTCTAATTTCCCGTTAGTTATTCTCTGTCGTTATTTTAATGCAATTTGCATAAAGTTTCCGATTTCCCGTTAATTACTCTTTGAGCTCGGTTATGTATTTGAATCCAGGTTTCGATTTCCTTATAATTATCCAATGTGGTGTGTAATACCAACTTCTATCGATCCATCTATAGTGTCCTTGCAAACATGACATAAAAAAGTAAATTATGCTTAATTTACTATGTGGGATCATCGAAGATTATTCATTCGATTTCCGTTAATTATTATTTAAATTATGCATGACTCACTGTGTGGAATCTTCAAATATTATCTACGAACGGATATTGTTATATTAATTATTCTGAAAAATATTTGCAAATATGCAAAACTATTATATATTGATCACTCAACTAAATTTCTTATAACATGAAAACCTCACTCTCCATTAAAAAACAGTAACTCACCTTTGATAAAATCCTTCAGCTTCATTTTGTTATTTAATAATAGAAGTTTGATTGAAGTTTTGTGAGATTGCCTAATAAGGTAAAATTCATATATATTGAAGCTACTTGAATAGCAAGGAGTTCCCAATCATACGGAAAAAGATAAGATAAATACCATTTTAAATGCAAAATTATATTTATCGAGATATTCCCACAACGTATAATCCAACTATGTTTTGAGGTTAGTTCAATGCATTTACATCCAGTTTCTGATTTTCCGTTATTTATATTTCGAGGTTTGTTCAATGCAGTTGCATCCAATTTCCAATTCCCATTATTTATTTTTTGAGATCAGTTCAATGTAGTTGCATTCAGTTTTTGATTTATCGTGAATTATTCTTTTCGGTTAGTTCAATACATTTGCATCTAATTTCCAATTCCCTATTAATTGTTCTTCGAGGTCAGTTCAATGCATTTGCATCCAGGTTTGATTTCACACTATTCTACGTGATATTAGTTTAATGCATTTGCATCCAGTTTCTGATTTATAGTTTATTATTTGATAAAGTTGCATTTGCATTTGCATTTAGTTTCTGATTTCATGTTAATTATTATTTGAGGTTAGTTCAATGAATTTGCAACCAGTTTTCGATTTCTCGTTAATTATTTCTCGAGGTTTTGCATCCAATGTATTTTTTGAGATTAGTTCAGTGCAGTTGCATTCGGTTTTCGATTTCCCGTTAATTATTTTTTAAGATTAGTTCCACACATTTGCATTATGTTTCCAATTTATAATTAATTTTTATTTGAAGTTAGTTCAATGCAGTTACATCCAGTTCTCAATGCAGTTACATCCAGTTTCCGATTTTATGTTAATTTAATCTTTGAGGGTTAGCTCAATGTATTTGCATCTAGTTTCCGATTTTTCGACAATTATTTTTTTATATTAGTTTGATGTATTTGCATCCAAGTTTTGATTTTCCGTTAATTATTTTTTGAGGTTAGTTTAATGCAGTTGTATCCATATTCCGATTTTTTTTATTAATTACTTTTTAAGATTAGTTTAATGCTTGCATTTGCATCCAGTTTCCGATTTCCTGTTAAATATTATTTGAGGTTAGTTCAATACATTTACATCCAGTTTTCAGTTCCCCATTAATTGTTTTTTGACATTAGTTTCATTCAGTATTATACATATTTTAAAATATTTGTCATTATTGCTTTTCCGTTATTTTTATTTTTCATTTTCTATTATATATTTTGTGATGTTATTTTTTTGTATAATTGTTTTTAACTATGTTTTGAGGCTGTGTTAAAGATATATTTGAAATAAGTCGGTGCTTTATCATAGACACTAAAATTGTATGATTTGTAATAGGGAATTAGTTTCTACAAATCACATATTTTTTAGCAAATTTTTTTATTTGATCAAATATATATATGAATTAGAACACTAAAAGTATTTGATTCGTAATAGGAAATTACCTTCTACAAATCACCTATTTTTTAGTATTTTTTTTTATTTGATCAAATATATAAGAATTGGAAATACACTCAAACTCTCCAAATATAAGAATTAGAAATACACTCAAACTCTCCAAAGAGGTTCTATGTATGTGGGATTGTAGGTTATTGGAAAATACTATTTCATATTAGAGTGCCACATATGATAGAGAAAATACTAACTCTCATATTAGAGTGCCACATAGGAAAGAAAAAATCATCTTTTAAAGGTCTGCTTTTAGTCCGGTGGAGCGAGCTTAACATTTTGGGAGAAGGGGGGTTATCTGCAAAAACCAACTTGGTTGGTTTCTGTCTGTCTGTCCTCATCTCTTCCTTCTGTTTTTTCTCTTTGTCTCTCTCACTCTCCCTTTTCCTCTCCCTCTCCTTCTCCATCTCCACTCCTCCATCTTCCTCTCCCACTCCGCTCACCCCCACTGCTTAGCAGTATACTAGTATATAGATAGTAGATATAAGGACCACATTAAAGCCCAAATCCTATAAAGCCAGCAAGGTATGGGCTAATACAGATGAATAAAAAATATATAAGCCCAAATACATAAACTCTTTCTGTCTTTCATCAACTTTAGCTCCTGACTCGTTCTCAGTCCATTTTGCAGGCAAATCATCAAAATTGAACCACGTAGCGCTTCATTTTTCCCCTAAAGAGAAGCACGTGTCAAACACCCAATTACCCTCTTCTTTCTTCTCTTCTCTTCTCTCTGCAAAACTTTAACACAAACAAGCAAAAAACAATGCATCGTTTCAAACTTGAATCGTTAAAATTTTACAGAACCTTTCATTCTTCCACCTCAACTCTCTTCTCACAACACCTGAACGATGTTGGTTCAATGGCTACACACCTCGAAAGTCGATCAGTAATTCGGTTTCGAGGCCCGGACACAATTAAATTCCTTCAAGGTTTATTAACAAATGATATAAAACGATTTGCTGAATCAACTGGGGAGAAAAAGTCTTATTTATCGACACCCAATGTAGCTACTGTTTCAACTCCACCTATGTATGCTGCGTTACTTACTCCTCAAGGAAGGTTTTTGTATGATTTTTTTCTTTATAAACCTCCTCAGTCTAATGAGAAGCTGGATAAGTCGAATGAGTTGTTTGAGTTGCTTGCTGATGTGGATTCTCTTGTGTTGGATGAAATCTTGGATTGCTTTAAGAAGTAAGTTCTTTTTTTTTTGTTAGTGTTTCTGTGATGGGGTTTTGAGATGAAGGTGTTTGTATATGTGTCTTTGACATAGCAATGATATTTTTCATAAGTGAGTTAGGTAATTTTTTGTTTTTGTTACTCATTGCGACCAAATGAGTAATGCCAATCGATACATGTAAAATCAACTGTCCCAAGTTGACAGTAGGCATGGAATTTGAGTGAGTTTTGTGCCTAGTGTTGTTAGTATTTGATAAATAGGTTACCTGACTCATTAGGCAATTTTTTTTTTGCCCCCCATAATGCTTTACTTTTCCTTCATTCTCCATTTGTTAGTGACTTTCCAAGTGTTTACTTTAACAATTCAACAATAATCTGAATATTGCCCTGTGATTTTCCAATGCGTATTTTGGAAATATTCCATTGGCCCAGATAAGGATAGTTGAAAATATTTATTCCAGGATCAGGTGATATTATTTTCAACTAGGAATTGGGTCATTGTACAGTTGCAAAAGTTTCCATGTATTTTCAATTCTCAAATCTCTAGTTCTTCTACCATGAATGCTGGACAAGTGTAGGCATATTATGGAAGAGAGCAGAGAAAGGCGGAAACAGACTTGTCAAATTTATTCGTTACACCTGAATTTCCTACTTTTCTTGACATGCATATCTTCATCTTCCATTTG
The DNA here is from genome assembly GCF_015680905.1 of Coptis chinensis. Lineage (NCBI taxonomy): Eukaryota > Viridiplantae > Streptophyta > Magnoliopsida > Ranunculales > Ranunculaceae > Coptis > Coptis chinensis. Next base: position 114,713,319 of record NC_141458.1, on the reverse strand, counting down.
GTTCCACTAAATCAAATAATTACTAGAAGAATGAAACAAACAAATAAATTGTGTTGAAGCATATATAGACCCAAATCTTATTCATCTCTCACCTTGTTTATCATTTTTCACGCCAAATTACACATGAATATCTAATTTAAGGCTCGGATGTTTCTGCACAGCCTAATTGGAATTTCATAGCACTTAACAAGCTGGCTCATAATGAGTGACAAACATTGCTCAGTTCCACTGGGAAAAGGAAACGGGCTGACTTGTATATTAGAGTATTTTTATTTTATTTTTTCGCTTTTAGCCTTCACAACTATTTCACGAGATATAAGACATTGGGATTCACTTGGAATTATGTCTTAAAATGTCTCTTTTGATCATTTGATTTGTTTTATGCACCTAAAAACTGCTATAGTCAGCTTGTGATGCTCTTGTGTATTGCAGGGTTTATGTCCGATGTTGATTTTGTAAAAGGTAGTAATACATCTTTCTTGTACTTGTATTTGTCCTATAGATACCGGCTGAGAGCAAAAGTGGAGATTGAGAATGTAGCCAAAGAGTTCTCTTGTTGGCAACGCTTTGGTAGAGATCTTTGTAGTGACTCCAAATCAACAGAAGAGCCTGAGGCTTCATCAGTTGGCTATGGTGCCAGTGTGGATCGCGCTGCATTGTCAGCATCACAAGGAAATGGTCTTGGCTGGGAATGGTACAAGGATCCTAGATTGGATCTCCTTGGTTTCAGGGGAATTTTTCCAACCAATACAACACGTAAGCTGTGTTCTGTTGATTCTCTTGAAACTCTACATCATTCAGTAACAAGTAGCTTAGGGCATCAGGCAGATCATATGTGCTAACTATGTACTCAGTAGTTTTATTATGCATTGAGCTTTATAGATTTATTTATGTAGTTATTTATTTATTTTTATCCTTTGTAGCGCCGTTGGTTGAGGCTGACAAAGAAACTAATGAAGAGAATTATCTTCAGTGGAGAATAGAGAAAGGAATTGCTGAGGGCACAACTGAGATCCCAAAAGGTTATTTCTCTTCCCAGTATATCTCTCACTGTGTCTTGGTTTTTCTTTTTCGTTTGGGAAAAGGAAAAGAAAGCAGAAGGATAAAAAAAATGAAAAGTCCTCAAGTGAGTAGAGGGTTTGCAGAATTATAACCATCTATTGAAACAACACCTGGGGGGGGGAGACCTAGACTACGAGCCAGATTGCTAGCAAATAAATGTGACATCCATTTCAAGCTATATCGCTATTCTTTGACTAAAATGAAGTTCTGGTCTGTGTTTCCTAAATCACAAGTTAACTGTATGTACACTAAAGTATATGAGCTGACCAATTTTCTTTGGTCTGCCTGTTCTTCTTCAGGTGAAGCTAATCCACTCGAATATAATCTTGCTGGTCTGAACGCAATAAGCTTTGACAAGGGGTGTTATGTGGGTCAAGAATTGGTTGCTCGTACACACCACCGTGGTGTCATACGCAAGCGTTTGCTTCCCTTAAAATTTGTTGATGGGAATGGAAAAGGTATCGATTGACATACTGAGACCTTCCAATAACATCAGCTTCTGTTGTTATAGTATTGATTCTTTATGTTTTCTTTTCAATTGTTCTCAGAATTAGAGCAGGAGGTTGCGGCGAGGTCAGAAGTGATAGATCCGTCATCTAACAAGAAAGTTGGGACTGTAACAACTGCACTTGGGTGTCAAGGGATGGGTTTGCTGAGGTTGGAAGAAGCCTTCAAGAAATCAGGAGTATTGAGTGTCAAAGGGCAGGAAGACGTGAAAGTTGAGGCCATTCGACCAGAGTGGTGGCCTGCAGAATGGTTTCCAGAGCATCAACAACACAGTGTAGCTGCTTAGAATTGTTCTGTAGAGTACATAAAGAATTCTGAAATCTCTCCCAAGCTAACCTATGTTTTGTACCTTATGTGTTCAATAAATTGACCTGGCATGGTCCCAAATGAAGCCTGTGTATCTAATGTTATGTGGTCAGAACAGTTCATATTTCAACTTCAATCCCAGAAATGAAATTTTGCCCACATTGTCTTCGGCTATTTGCAATTCTTACAAACCAGTAACAAGTAACAACACACACACACACTTTGTTAAGAATAGCTATGGAAATCCAGCAAGGTACATGTTGTCATGTTCAACTGAAAAAGAGTTGCATCTTTCCAGATTTTAAGTTCCAAATTTCCAAGGACGACCCTTCCCTTCGTTGGCAGAATGTTAGTATTCGAGAAATCCCAATTGGTGTGAAGCAAGCCAACCTTATATTCCTGCTTGCTTTCCCTTGTATCCCACCCCCTTCTCTTATGAAGTCAAGTAGGAATAGATAGCCATTAGCTTACTTATTATGAAGCCATAAAATATTGATATTGACTGATAAATGCAGGTGGCGACTAGAAAAGCCGGTAAAACTTTTGGATGATGATATTAGAGGTCAAAGAGTTACTATCTCATTTAAAACAGACTTGCCAATCTTAAAAAAAAAAAAAATTGACTTGATAAATTGGACTAGAGTCTTACTTTCAGTCCTTTTTATGACTAACAATACTCAATTTCGATATAATTCCCGGAATGCCCCGAAATAATTGGATAATATCGGTGAAGCATACGATAAAAGTTTAGATCTCAGTAGAGAGTAGATATGTCACCTTTCTTTACTCTCCTACCAATCTCCGTCTTTTTATCGTTTTCAAATTTATTATTGATCACAGATCACTTCTCCTATTTCCCACAATTTAATTTATTTTCGGAATTTTTGGTTCCAATCTTTATTTTGTTTCTTAGAAATTAGGGTTACAGGTCCATTATTAATATGGATGCGGATATAAAAGATGAAGTCGTAGCATTAAATGAGGAGACCTACTTCCGATTCGAACGAAACAGAAATGAGTTAACAGATGAAGCACAGAGATCGTTAGAAAGAGTTCGACATCGATCTCGCGAGAGAGAAAGGAGACAAAGTATGACTGATGAACAGAGAGTATTAGAAAGGGAGCGTCGCCGAATCCGTGACGAACAGAGAAGGAAAAATTTGAGTGATGAACAAAGAGCTTTAGAAAAAGAACGACGTCGTACACGTGAGAGACAACGTAGGAATAATATGAATGACGAACAGAGAGCTGTTGAAATGGAACGTCGGAGAATACGCGAGAGGCAACATAGACAGAATATGGATGATGAACAGAGATCTAAGGACAGGGAAAGACGGCGTCAGCGAGATAAGCAACGTAGGGAAAATATGAATGAGGAACAAAGAGCTCAAGAAAGAGAAAGAAGACGCTCGTATGAACAACGGAAAAGAGGAAATGTAATGAATGAGCAAGTCGTTAGTCGGAGAAAACAAGCAACCAGTCAGAATGACGAAATAAGTGAGGCTGGACTAGGTAAAAATTTCATGTTATTATTTCTGTTTGTGTTAAGTTTATTATTTGGGCAAGTTTGATACAAGTTTCTTATGAATTATGAATCATGTTGTAGGAAACCAGAATGTGTTGTATTCCTCTGACACTACTGATGTAGATCAAATGCTTGCACTTACTAATGACAACTTACAAATAGAGGGGACGAATACAAGTGAACGTAGTTCGACAACCACTCTAGATCTTAAAGAAGGTGAAATGGTAGTATTTCATGGTATTCATACACTAGGAAACCAAAATGCGTCTTGTTCTAGGGAGGTTACCATTGGAAACCAGATTCTTCCACTCATGCAATCCAAACTGCAAGTAGAGGCGACAAATACAAGTGAACAGAGCTCGACAACTGCTATAGACCATAATGAAGGTGTTGCGGAAGTGTACAGAGGTGAGAAGTTCGTCATGATACCTTTATACATGTAATAAAAATTGTACTCGATGTGGCTTATAGCTAATCATAGTATAGCAGGTTTCACTTATAAGGGGCAGCTCTGAGATTTACAGGGCCCTGTGCATAACGTCGAAACAGGGCTCTCAACCATAAAAACAACAGGGAGTGACTCTCAAGGACAAAACTCCCGAAAACGTAACTCTCAAGGACACCTTTTTTTCTTCGTAACTCACAAAGACCGGGTAGATGAAAGGTCAAGTATACCATTGACGTGAAATAAAAAACAGATTGGGTAGATGAAATGTCGAGTATATCCCTGACGCGAAATAATTAACGGCCCGGCTCAGATGAAACGACCTGGTGTATTTAGTATGAACAATCATTGTTCATACCTCCAATTACAAACATTAGCTATGAACAATGAGTGTTCATACCTATTAGAGTTATGAACAATGATCCAATAGGTATGAACATTGATCCAGTTATGAATATGGATTGTTCATACCTATCTGGGAGTATGAAAAATCATTGTTCATACATCAAACATGAACAATCATTGTTCATGACTACTTTAAAAAAAAATTCAATTGGTAGGTATGAACATTGATTGTTCATAGTCTTTTGGTATGAACATTCAATGTTCATAGTCTTTGGGTATGAACATTCGATGTTTATAGTCCTTGGGTATGAACATTGATTTGGTATGAAATGAACATTCAATGTTCATAGTGAACATTTGATGTTCATAGTCCTTGGATATGAACATTCAATGTTCATAGTGAACATTTGATGTTCATAGTCCTTTGGGTATGAACATTCAATGTTCAAAGTCCTTGGGTATAAACATTGATTGGGTATGAACATTCAATGTTCATACATCAATATATTGTATAAGGCATATTCACCTATTTGGATATGAACAATCATTGTTCATACACCAGCAGAAGGTATGAACACTCATTGTTCATAGTAAAATGACATAAAGGGTAAAATCGAAAAATATTTATTTTAAATCCGGACCATTTGTCCTTGAGGGTTACTTTCATGGAAGGGTATAACTGGCGTTTAAAAAAATGTAAAAAGGTGGGGCCAACTTATTTTGTAAATGTGGGCTCGTGAGTTATTTTTTCCCAAAATTTGCCCTTGTGAGTTACTCACAAAAAATCGTGTTCTCTAGACTTCATTTTCCCCAAAATTGGGCCTTGGGACCAATTTCTTGTAAAAACAAAGTAACCACAATAGTGAACTTTTTTTTTGTCGACGTTATAGAAAAAGAAATTGTAAATTGATATATACATACATACCATTTTCTTTTTTAGATTGAAAGAATAAAAAAACATAGAAGAAGACGGATAGTTTATTTTTCCCCTCTTTCTTGGTTTTCTTGTAGCCGCCGATGTCTACATTAATTGATTGTAGAATTAAGTTTTAATTTGGAAACATAACTTAATTAATTAGTTAGATAAATATTTCCATTCCGATTTTAATGGAGAGAATATAGGAATTTTCTTAGTTTAGAGAATAATCGCCGTGAAAATTTCAGATTAATTAGATCTATTAGAATTTTTTTTGGAATTTTCACCTGCGTGTCAGCGCTTTATAAGTGAGTTCGGGGCCCTTAAGATTCGGGGCCCTGTGCGGTCGCACACCTTGCACATGCTCAGCGCCGCCCCTGCTTATAACTATTTTACCGAGTTATCTGGTATGGGGAACTCAACTACAGACATACTTATTAGAGATGAAATAAATCCACATCACAATTATATGGAAAATGGAAATGATGGTACAAAGATTACTTCTCTTGAACATCACTAAGTTTTCATTGTCTCATCAAATGGTTATTTGATGATAAGTGATTACTTATTAGGATATAAATTTCACAAATGTGTGAAGCATTTTATATCAATTTCATAATTAAGGAAATTACTTTTAGCAGGTGGTGAAGATAATGTTTTGAATGTCTAATTCTTCCACGGGTTTTTGCACCAAAGCTGTTTGTGATTGACCTCATCATTCTTAAATTGCGGAATCATGGATTCAATTTGCAGTGTCACGGTCCGACTGAAAAGATGGCTGGTAAGTGTTGCTAATGTCTGCTAACAGACTCTTCAATTATTTATCACCTTATAGAATACTTTTCAAACAGGGGGATTCAAGTGTTTTTCTGATAGGGCAGGACATGATGTCACCCTCGCCTGAGCTGAGGCTGTTGGGTTTTCCTACCTTCGCTACTGAAAAAACAAGCACTTCACCAATAGTCAAATTAGCCTTGGTTCTTCCGTCAGCCAATACTTTCGGCAAGATTGAAATCTTAATGCAGGGCGATTAGAATGGTACCCGAATTCATTTACGGTCAGGAGTCCGCGGGACCCCTGGTAAATTACACAAACAAGGTGTAGGAGCTCCAATACTTGAGGGTTTGCAGATGACTTGCAGCTTCTTTGAATTTGAAATCATGGAATATGATAGTGTGAAAGCTTATAAGAATGGTGTCTAGTGGAACTGACCCTTATGGTAATAGTAGGTTACACCAACTTAGTTAACACACATTTGACTTGATGTGAGGAATTTTATTTCATAACGAGATATGTTTATCAGGGCACAAAATACACATATATAGAAATCCATTTCTGACGTAGTCTATCTGAAACATACAAATATATTGCATATTTTGCATTATCGTAGGACTAGCCATGTTTAATACATGACATTGATCATTTAACTTGGCACTTTTATGAAATAGTATTTATAGTTTAATACCAGTTTCAAACTTTGGTTCAGGTTTCAGTGAAGGCACTGCTATCTCTTAGAGCTCTTTGTGCGGGATCTGGACCAGCTGCAAAGAAAGTCACTTTACTTATATCATTGGAAACAGCCACAAATGGAGCATCTTCACACTTCTTTACCAGTGTCTTCAGCTTTTCCGCCAAGTGGTCCTTCCAAGGTCAATACTGATGGTATAAGAGTAACTTGCATAATGTGTAGGAAGATGTGTAGGATCTCCCTCAGTGGACTTACGACTTGCTACCAGGCATTCGTATGGAAAGCTAATTAGGGCACTGATTATCTTTCCATACGAATGATTATCTGCACTGATTATCTGGCCTCTTATGCATGACAACGTGCTGAACAGATGAATTGGTTCAATAAAGTTCCTGACCAAAGAGAGTGAGCGTTCAACTTGTTTTTCCATTTTTATTTCTGTAATATGGTCGTTAACTTGCAGAGTTGGAGAATGCAGTATGTGAAGGTTAAAAACATCAAATTCTGCATCTGAGATTATTTGTACTACTAAGTCTCAATCCATCCGTTCAAAAACCAGTAAATTATTGAAATGCTGCTCTTGGTTTTCCTCCAAATTTGGACACTTTTGTAGGTAGAATTTGAACTAAATAGGACGCCAAGGACTCAGTAGGTGATTCCACCAACAAAACACAATCTAAGGGTAGAATTTTGGTGTTGGAAACACATTTTTAGTCCTATTTTGGCCCAAATTATACATTCGAATTAGTTTTCAAATCTGCAAGGTCAAAGCACATTTAGATCTTTCCTTAATTTCATTTTAGGTTTTGGATTTGGGCATGTTCACGGTTGGCGTTAACAAGTAGCAACTCAATCATATTGTGCACTATGTGAATAGGGGGCAATGGGGAAGGTCTTCATAAGTTGCCTTCTATTGTTTTTGAGCGAGAAGCTAAATTCTACAAATAAAGAGTCGACAAGTAGATTTTTATTGGCTCCTTAGAAACGTTGTGTGGTGTGTGGCTGGATAATACAGTTAGGACGACTTAGGACACTCATTGTATGGAGGGGTATTTTCACCGGCACTGCCTTATATATGTTTGACATTTTGTTTCCATTACAGGTGCAAGAAAGACCTGTGACACGCAATTTAATCCATAACCTTGAGCTAATTTGTTTCCATTCCCTTTTCATTATGGGAGTGTTTTCTCAAGGACCAAGTGCGGAAAGGAGTTTGGTGAAGGTATGCCAGTTTACCAAATAAATTAGTTTACAGGATTTATGTCGTACTGCATCTTTTGTAATCTTTTGAGACTGCACTAGCTTATTGCATTTATTACGACCTTTGCATCTACGTTTCTAGTTTTTTATGATCATAAAGGAAACTTGCATAAAAGTGGTACAATATACGTGCTCGCGGGTGTAGCCGTATTGAACTGAATTTAACTAGCATTTAAGCAATAGGTTTTACATGTCATGCAGGGAGTTCCATAATTTCCATTAGCTTTTACGTTTCTAAGGTTTCTGTTAACGAAATAAAATGTACAAACATGATTAATAGGAACGAAATTTTTCACAAACTACTCAGCAATCTGCATAATAATGGAGTGAAGATTAAAGACAAAAGCTCTGCAATGCAAATAAAGTGAGATTATTATTATCACCCAGAAGATCATCAGACGCATCCAACCAGACAACCAAGAGAGACATTTAAGTGGTCCATTTTATTCTTAACGAAGTTTACATCAATTTCTCTTTTAGTCGAGCTACCCTTGGTCGTTGTTGCCACAGCTAGTCTGTCTTCCATGTCCTCAACAAATTGAAAATAAGCGTACCTCCAAAGTCCTCTTCAAGAGCAGGACGCAACACACTCCAGATAACCCCAAAACAAACCCTGGTGCCATGGCAATGTACAACCCACTTATTTCTCACTACTCTCCTTCATCTTCTCTCTTTTTATTAACATAAGCTGGAGCCTGATCCTGAGATGTTTCATCTCCTAGGCATTTTTTCTCTACTGGAGGGCCACAGAGTTCATAGTTACCTTTATAAGATGAATTAGGAAAGGTTTGGAGCCGGCTGCCTGATGGGATTCGTCCTGACATCTTGTTGTACGATAAGTTCAGGTGGCTTAAGAAAGATAACAACGCTACGCTTTCTGGAATCCAGCCGGAAAGGTTGTTTAGAGAGAAATCCAGTGATTGCAATTACCTCATCTGACCAATGTTGTTTGGGATGTTTCCTATCAAGTGATTTTCGATTCAGACCAATCAAGCCAGTTAGATTCGTAAGTTCTCCTCGGATTGGACCAACAAAATTGTTACAGGAGAGATCCAAGTTGACAGCAATATGCAGTACTATTCTCATATACTCGAGTTCCCTTCCTATTATTACCTGTGTTAGTTTGTCAGTGTAAATTGAAGGTTCTGCACTGTACCCGGCCCAAAAAAAGTTAGTCTGGCCGAAAACCATGGCACTGAGATTGCCAAAACAATGCGGGATTCTTCCTGTTATATGATTATGTGCAAGGTCCATTATCTGAAGATTATACAAGTGACACAATTTCGGAGTAATACTTCCATTGAACATGTTTGATCTTGACCTCAGAATCCTCGAAGTTGATGGGTCTTCTCCCATCCATGTAGGAATGTCTCCAGAGAACTTGTTCTCAGCTAGGTCAAGAATGACTAGGATGTTATCTTATGTATGTTAGGCTTGAAGTCTGTCGGTATAGTGTCGTCGTGTTCCTCCTTTTAATGATCTAACTCTTAGGGAGGCTTGTAAAGTTTAACCTTTTGCAATAATAACAGGTGGGGGTGGGTCTGCCTTAACCCCAGCTTAATTTTTCAAAAAAAAAAAAAGAATCGACAATCTTGTACAGTTTCTCAAAGCTGAAGGAAACTCTCCATGGAAGTTGGTGTTACTCAAGTATAATGACCGTAGCATTGACAGCTGACCAGTTGAACCTGGAATAGTTCCTGATAGATTGTTGGATGCTAAATCTATATCCTCCAAGGCTCCAATGGCAAATACCATAAACATTGAGGGAGAGCTCCTGACAAATAATTTTTCGAGAGTTCGACATAGTGAAGGTTTTGCATTTTACACAGAGATATGGGGATGCTGTCATTGAAGAAGTTGTTGGAAAGAAATGGGTTAACGAAATGCCAGAGAGAATCGAAAAAACAATGCATAAGATACTGGTGCTTTTCGGGCTTGAACCAGTCATAGGGTAACATGTCTTATAATACGTGAAAGTGGTGGATTAAAAAATCTTTGAACCAACATTCCCTTGTAGTAAAATAGAGGACATGCACCCACATTGCTCCTTCATTATATGCCTCGTTTCAAGGGTGTTTGCGCTTTTGGCCCTCAAGGCTTCTGTTATGTGTGAATGCTCTAGAGTATTTGCCCGAATACTCATAAGAACCGAATCAGTTCTACATTCACGTAGGTGGATATCCATCAAGTGTACATAGCAGTTAAAATACACTATCTCATAAAAAATAATGGACTATGGATTCCATTAAAGAGTAAAATAACTCATCCTTTTTCTCATTGCTATTCAAGTTATACAAAGTATACAATAATGCTATCTAGTCATAGGGTGGGACGCCTCAAATAAAGACAATAGCATACCGAGGCGGCGAGGTGACTTGTTTTTCCCTTTGAACCTACTTCATGGGATCTCCAATCACATAGGTGGGGTTCTTTCCGATGTAAGCCTCTATCTAAGGCAAAAGTCCCATCCCCTCGATGTATCAACCACTTGTCTCCCCTGTTAAGTGGCTTTGTCGAGGATCGCCAAATTTAACTCGACTTCACATAATCTAGAGCCACAACTCCAAATTCCAAAGAAATGCTTTATAGGACCGTAGTCTCCTGCGAATAATATGCCCGCTTCCCATTATACAATTTGCTCTTTTGCCTTTGCTATTGCGGGCCCGACAAATACAATGCATAGGGAAGCGATTTTTGTACCAATAGGAAGATCCGCCAAGAGGTTTCTAAGCCACTCAAATTTCGGCCACTTGCTTTATCTAAAGCAATAAGCTCGGACTCCATGGTTGAGCGAGCTATCAAGGTCTGCTTAGAAGATTTCCAAGCGCACCTCCACCTAGGGTGAAAATATAACCACTAGTGGACTTGATATCATGAGAATCGGATATCCGGTTTGCATCACAATAACCCTATCACGGTGGAGTTTGTCTAAACCTTATGCCGTAATTCATTGTTCCTCTCAAGTACTTGGCTAATCTCTAACGACTCCAATGTTCCTCACTAGACAATGAGTGTATCTGCTTAGCCCGCTAACTGCATAAGCAATGTCGTCTAGTGCAATTCATCAAGTACATGAGACTACCAATAATTTGGGCATATCTAGATCGAAGTACACCATGTTGAGCATTTTTCCGAAGTTCACTATTTGCCTCATAAGGTGTCGACACAGGCTTACTATCATAAAAGTTAAACTTCTTCAAAAACTTATCAACATAATGCTCTTGTGAAAGTGTATAGCCATCACTGTTTCTGATGATTTTGATTCCAAGAATCACATCAGCTTCTCCCAAATCCTTCATTTCAAATTGGGAGGATAAAAACATCTTGGTGTTTCTCACAACATCAAGGCTAGTACTCATGATTAACATGTCATCCACATATAGACAGATAATCACATATGAATTCACATCAAAAGATTTGAAGTAAATACATTTATCAAAGATCATTTATGTGATATCCATTAGACATCATGACATCATCAAACTTTTCATGCCATTGTTTTGAAACTTGTTTCAACCCATATAAAGACTTAACTAACTTGCATACTTTTATGCTCATTCCCTATACTATCGTGCCTCGAGGTCGCATCATATATATTTCTTCATCAAGATCACCATTCAAAAATGCAGTTTTACATCCATTTGATGAATAAATAAATTATGAATAGCAGCTAGAGCCATAGAACTCTTATAGAAGAAATCCTAGTTACAGGAGCATAAGTATCAAAATAGTCAATGCCTTTCTTCTGGGAGAACCCCTTGACTACAAGTCTAGCCTTGTATTTCTCAATGGAACCATCTAGTTTCAATTTCTTTTTGAAGATCCACTTGTAACGTATAGGTTTCGCCCCAGGAGGTAGATCAACTATCTCCCATGTGTGATTAGCTATAATCGAATCTAGTTCTGAGTGTATAGCATCCTTCCAGAAAGGAGCATCTCGAGAACTGATTGCCTCATTATACGTCACAGATCATCATCAAGAAGAAATGTGTAAAAGTCATCACCAAAATTTGGTGGATTTCTGTCTCTTTTACTCTTCCGAATTTCTTGTTCGAAATTTCGGGATCCGCTGATTGTTGTTCACTAGAGCTACCAACCTCTCAATGCCAATTTTCAAAGGAAACAAATTCTCAAAGAAATCAAGATTTTTACTCTCTATAATAAAAATTGTTAGCATCGACAAGGTTATTATCGATTTTTACTACTAAAATCTATATGCAAAGACTATTATGAGCATAACCAATGAACATACAATCAATCAGTTCTAGGTCCCAATTTTCTCTTTTTTAGGTTCGCTCACAAGAACCTTAGCAAGACACCCCCACATTTTTAAATATGTCGTTAGGTACATGACCTTTCCATAACTCATATGGTGTCTTATTCCCTGTTTTCTTGTTGGGTATCCTATTCTCAGATATGGCAAGCAGATAGGATTGCTTCCCCCACAAGTTCGTGGAAGCTCCAACTTACAAGCATAGCATTCATCATCTCTTTAAGTGTTCTTTTTTCTTTTCGCTACTCCATTAGACTCGAGAGAGTATGGTGGAGTAGTCTCATGAATAATGCCACTCTTGTCACAAAGTCCCGGAAGGGTTAGACTCATATTCTCCACCCCTATCGGATCAAGTCTCTTAATCTTACAGCTTAAGGTTTTCAACTTCAACTTTGTACTTGAGAAACATCTCACCCGCCTCATGCTTGTGTCTAAGTAAATATACCATGGTGTACCTAGAGAAGTCATCTATGAATGTAATATAATAAAACTTCCCCCTCTAGACATGGTACTTCCGAATTCACCCAAACCGTATTTGAATAAGAGTTAGTAATTCAGTTTTATCTCTAGACACAGCTTCTCTTGTGGTTTCTTCGTGGCTTTAGTCTCAAAGACATATTTCACATTTATCATTAGAAAAATCAGAAATATTAGACAATAAACCACATGCTTTCATCCTTTTCATATCTTGAACATTCACATGTCCTAGTCTACCATGCCATATATTAAAAGAGTCAAGCAAATAAGCGTATGCATTCATTCTTATTAATAATAATGTTGTCAAGTACATTTAACATGAAAAGACCATTTGTTATTACAATAACCTTTACCAACAAAACCCTCATTCTTTGTCGAACAAACTTGTCACTCTCAAAAGTCACCTTGACGCTTGACTTTTCCCAAGGGGACAAAATCGATTCTCATTTAATCTCGGAACATGAAGAACATTACTAAGTGAAAGGGTTTTCCCCGGTTAACTTCGAAGAACCTTGCCTGTTCCTTCAACAGAAATGCACCTAGAGTCACCCATATGACCTTTTCATCTTTCACTAGTATGTAATCTCGAGAAGGCTTCAACATCACCACAGACGTGGCGGGTGGCACCGAATCTAGTACCCAGTTCCTCTTCCCAAAGGGCTATGAACACTTGTGACACGACAAAGAAAGAACAATATCATCTCCCTCAACTAGATTAGCATTGGGAGGATCATCGTCTTTTCTTGGTATGCAGACCGAAAAGCCCTATGTCGGGTTTACCACAAACATAACAATTTCCATTGCCGGTACCACTCCTTTTAAAAGAAGTGCCTTTGACCTTGAAATTCTTATTTTTGTTGGACTTCCGCTTCTTAGAGGTTTTGTTAGATTTGGCCGGGATTACCTTCAATGATATTGGCTTTAGAATGAAATTCCTTAGACAACACCTCATCCCGAAGTCTTGTTCTTTTCCTCTATGTGAATGTGAATGATCACATCCTCAAGAGTCATCGCTACGCTTTATGCTTCATACTATTTTTATAGTGTTTCCAAGACTCGGGGAGTTTCTCAATCAAACATCCAAAGAACAAAGGATTCGGTAAATTAATACCCTCGGTTTTCAAATCATTAATCGGCCGACATGAAAATCATGGATTTGAGGCGTTACATCTCTATCCCTCTCATATGGAACTTAAGAAAATTCCCGATAGCATATTTCGAAAGTACCAAGATCCTCTATTATGTATTTCTTGTTCAAACTCTCCCAAATATCATGTGCATTCTTATTTGAACAATAAATATCAAAAATCTCATTGACAAGGTACTCAAAATAGCATGACGACATACCTTATTCCTATTGAGCCAAGCGACTTGATTTCTTTCAAATCATTAGAACCCTCCATGGGTCTTTGTATCGATGAGATACTTTGCATAGTTGAGTACATCTAGTGGTCAGAACACCCTTTCTCTCCATCTCTTGAAGTGTGAACCGTTGAAGGATTCAATCTTTGACACATTAGGTAAATTCATGAGCATTCAAGTAGAGGTGCGGATCTCTCATAGACGAAGTTACTTCCATGACTCCGCATTAGTTTCTTTGATGCGGGTGTCAACAGTGTAGACATCTTGATCTTTCCTTAAGATTGTTGTATGCGATAAAAGAAAACAATAGAAGACAAGGACGAATAACATGTAATAACCAAGGCGCTGATTAGAGTCGTCGCTAAGGAAAGATTTCGCCCTTCCAATGGTGCGAAGGCAACAAATGGCGCCTTCCTCACAGATTCAATGGTTAACAAAGCCGGTCGACTTTGCACTAGAATGGACTACCCTCTGTAACGGCAATATAACTCTCTCCTCGGCCGAAGAAGAGAATAAAGAAAGCAATGAAAGACTTATCTGTTTCTCTGATTCGTGTATGGTGAGATGAAGGGATAGTATGCACAAGTTCTCATTTATTTGGTTACGTAGTAGCGGCTTTGCACCGACTTCGCCTTAGTCGATATAGAAGCAGCCAGCGAAGAACACGAAGTGATCTCTCTATGAACACAGCAGTGTTTATATAGAGTTATGATCGTATCATAGATGGAGAAGAACACCTCTCTAATTCGGTTTCACAAAACCAAGTTAAAGTAGAACTCTCAAGCTGATACAGAATCCAACTATAAGTGGAACTCCAGCCGAAACTTGTTCAAAAAGAAAAAGTTTAGGCTATTGATAATCCACTACCCACTAGACTAACAGCCCAAGCCCACCACGACTCTTCGGTCAAAAGGGGCGAAGGCGCAGGTGGTTTTGGGTGAGTCCTCCCTCCTAACACAAAAGCCTTTGTACCCTAAGGGCACGCCTTTATGCTAGAGGTTCACCTCAAATACCTCACTTGCTAGTGGTGGTTCATCAATGTGGGACTAAACAACACACAAGTATTTGAAATACACATGAAGATTCCAACAGGTCTGCCTTAACCCCAGCTTAATTTTTCAAAAAAAAAAAAGAATCGACAATCTTGTACAGTTTCTCAAAGCTGAAGGAAACTCTCCATGGAAGTTGGTGTTACTCAAGTATAATGACCGTAGCATTGACAGCTGACCAGTTGAACCTGGAATAGTTCCTGATAGATTGTTGGATGCTAAATCTATATCCTCCAAGGCTCCAATGGCAAATACCATAAACATTGAGGGAGAGCTCCTGACAAATAATTTTTCGAGAGTTCGACATAGTGAAGGTTTTGCATTTTACACAGAGATATGGGGATGCTGTCATTGAAGAAGTTGTTGGAAAGGAAGAGATTTCTCATCGAAGGAAACCTATCACCATTTCACCAATATTTTTTGGAATAGGTCCCGCAATATTGTTGTCTGAAAAATCCAACTGCACTACACTAGAAGGGAAGTGGGGCAATGGACCTGTGATATTGTTAGAACTAAATAACAACCGCACCTCAAAGTTTTTGGCTTTTATGATATTAGGTTCTGTAAATCGGATTGCCAGAGAGATCTAGAAAAGACAGTTGGGAGGAAAGGCTCCCAAACCAGTTCGGAACTGAATCTGAAATGCTTGCATTGGACATATCAAGATCTTCAAATTTAGTTTGTGCTTGACGCCACTCGGGAAATTTGAGGTCCTAAATTACATGATCCCATATGGATAGACTTGAGTTGAAAGGGAGATGTCCAACCAGATCTGATTTGTAAAGAGAGAGGGTTCATGTTCAAGTATAACACTTCTAACATAGATAGATTCGCAAAATGCACCTCCGATAGAACACCTTTCAATGAATTGCGAGGTAGATCTAACAGTCAGCTCCGAAAGCTGTCCTAGAATTTGTGCAACAGTTCCATTTAAATGATTATTGCCAATTTTAGACCTCTCAAGTTTGACAATCTTCCCAAAGACGTGGGAATGCTTCCAGACAATTGATTGCTAAAGAGAGACAGGGAGGTTAAAACCGATAATTTTTCCAAAGATGTTGGAATATGACCATTCAATCGATTCTGATGGAGAAATAATTCTCTCAACTTCGACAAACTACCAAGAGATGTGTGAATGGGGCCATTCAGTTGATTGTAGCTGAGCACTAAGTTTCTCAACATTGACAAACTACCTAGAGAAGCAGGAATTGGACCAGTTAGTTGGTTGCTATCAAGGTCTATTATGGTCAAGTTCGACAAACTTCCAAACGAGGAAGGGACTGAACCATTGAACTGGTTTACCGGAAGATGGAACTCTCTCAAGTTCGACAAGTTGTCAAGAGATTCTGGTATTTGACCTCCCAACTCATTAAAGCTGAGGTCCATTATTTTCATTCCCAACAAATTACCAAGGGATTTGGGAATAGGAGCACTGAGTTCGTTGTGACGAAGAATTAGTACTTTCAGAGCTGACAAGTTTCCAAGAACGTTGGAATCGTTCCATTAAGCTTATTGGAACTGAGATCTAATATATTCATGTGTGGGAATTTGCCAAAAGATGCTTGGAATCATACCATGAAATGAGGTAGTTGAAAGATCAAGGTCTTTTAGATTCTTTAGCTGGTACAATTAATTAGGCAAATGTCCATCGAGAATGTCTTGCGACAAACATAACGTCTCCAGATTATCTACAATGGATGGAGAAGAGGAATTCCCAAAATGTTCAATGGCCTTCTAAGTATATTGGTTAAATGACAAGTCTAGTATTTCCAAGTTGTATAGATTTCTCAGTTCATCTAGAAACAGACCATTCGAACTGAATTGATTATGGGAAGAATGAGGACTCTAAGCATCGTGATATTCTGAAGAGCAGTTGGAATCGGTCCTTGAAAATCATTGAAGCTAAGATCAAGGTTAGCAAGAGAAGTAAAATTTCCATGAGAAAGAAACATAGGCACGTTATCTAGTTTGCAATTAGATAAACGTAACTTCAACAGAGATGGAAGGGACGTAATTACTTGAGATACATATGCTGGCATAGTGGTGAGATTAAGTCCGCTCAAGTCAAGATGATCTAAAGAAACTAGATTAGAGGGATTTAGAGGTTCATCCAAAACTATCAACAATCAAATCAGGAACTTTATAAGCAAAGGAAAGCGCTCGAACACTAAGATCAAGCGCTCGAACACTAAGATCTAGTGTGCCCACGAGCTGTCAAAACAGGATCACTCACGTCACATATTCTCCTACATTCTAGAAGAATCATTACAAATATGCACGCGTAACAACTCAAAACCACGGTAAACTAACCCCGCTACTAATCCCCATAATTACTGCAAACCTACTAGCACAGTTCTCACACGACTCCACAATCTCCACCCTACATTTGTGTTGATCTTTACACGTGTTGGGTAAAGATTCACTTTCATCACCTATAAATACTTCTCATACAAACTACGCCAGACCTGATTCTTCTCTCCCCCCAGAATTGAGAGGAAGATACGTAGGCAGTTCGCTCATTAACGAACTCGGTCTTTCCCACCTTCAATCCCAATGTCTTTCTGATATCTTATGTAAGGACGGACTAAAACACTCCTTTACATTCCCAACGCCGACAAGTTCGGAGGTTCCCAAGGGAATGGGGAATAGTTCCACCAAACCAAGCACAAGAAAGGTTTAAATACCTTATTAGTTCTTGGAATGATCCAAAGAACTTTGGGATATGATCTGCATTCCTGAGAAATTATTCCAACTCGAGTCCAAGTGCATCAAATGTCTTAATTCGAGAAGTGAAGGATTCACCTCAGCCAACTTGAGAGATGCCTTCTCAAAAGTCCTGTCATAACCTGCATCATAACGATCATCGTTGTAAGGAAATGGATTTCTAAGATCAAGCTTGACGATGTGTCCAGTCGTGTTGCTGCATCCTACTCCTTTCCATCTGCAGCAGTCTTGGCCTACCCAAATAGAAAGTCTTCGAGACCACCTGTAAAATCAAGAAGTGCTTGCCTTTCATTCTCTGGACATTGCAAACTTAAACCCTGACGCACCAACTGCAGTTTTCCACGAAGAACAAGAAAACTAGTACAACCACATTGGATGTCGACATTGCAATGCAACAACCTGACTAACAAATTAACAACCAATAGTCTGTGTCTCTTAAGGGTTAACGAGTATTATCCAAAAAAAAAAAAAAAACCACGATAAATTCAATTTGATTTTTTTTGGGTGATCTTGGACACACCCATAGAAACATTCCCGTACCCCATAATTATCTTAAATTTTTGCCATACCCAATAACTAACTCAATCCAATTTCCCAAATTAATCTTATTTCCAAATAGGGGCAAAAGGACTTAAAACAATAATTAATAACATCGTCTTACCTAAACCCCGCCATTCTTCTTCGTTTCCCTGGAGGATACAAAAAAAAAATCCTTTCGAGCCTTGAAACACAGATTTGGGGAATAGTTTGCCACATCAAACCAATGTTACTGGCTTCAGTCTTCTTGTAAGCCTTTTTTTTTTTTCAGTTCATCCATATATCATCAGCTCTTTTGTATGTTACTAAAAATGACTATCTATGACTCATTCATGAGAACGATTTGAATTTGTTGATCATCATGTCACATCCCAAGATGACGATATGTCCTGATCTGCATTTCATTCATTGAGCAGGGTAACGTTTTTTTTGGTTTGTGGATTCCATTGTCCTTATTCCAAGTGCATATTAAATGTTTTTAAATTTATTCCTATAAGGAAGGATTCATCTAGTGATTCAACAGTGTAAAACGACCAAGAAATGGTTGCAACAACCTTATTATGCCTTGTTCGAGAAACCGTTCAAAAGTCCTGTCATCCTATCCTGACTTTCATGTTGGAAACGAACGAAACGAACTAGCTATCGGTAACTAGGAGCATCTCTTCATAGCTCCAACCTAACGAATGGAGCGCCCGATGGATTTCTAAGCTTGTTCTATCCCGCCAAGCAACCAAAGTCCAGTCGTGTTGATGCATCCTCATGACTTGAAGACCTTTCCATCTGCATGCAGGAGCCTTAGAATTCTAAAACAGCCTACCCAAGAAAAAGTCTTCCATGAGAACCCACCTGTAAAATTCAAGAAGTGCTTTTCTTTGTGCCTATTTTGCATTCCCTAGACATTTAAAAACTTAAACCCTTCACGGTCACCAACCTGCAGTTTTCCACGAAGAACAAGGCTTATAGCTAGTAAATAACCACCTTTCATATCCTTAATGGTCTCCGAGTCTATTTTTACAATGCAACTCTTAAAGCCACTGAAAACTAACAAATTAACAACCAATAGTCTGAACTCTCTCTTCTATCTCGCCTATCGGGTTAACAAGCCTCATTAATCCCTTGGAAAACCACGATTCAATCCAATTTGATTTTTTTTTTTTTCCATTTTGATCCAATCTGATTCCTGATCCTTAATTTTCCCAGTGGAGAAAAAACCAATCCCTAATTTTCCAGTTCATATCTAGTGGGGTAATACTTGTTAACCCACCAAATTATCTCACCAATATGGCAATATGTATTCACCCTCGTTAACCCATTGGGATGCCCAGACACCAAAACCCGAAAGGCCGAAACCGAGAAAGAAAATCGCACGAGCCCTACCCAAACAGAGAGAGCTGGATAGGCAACCTCACAGAATGAGGTGCAACCACTTCTACCAATCAAACCATCTTGATTTATGTAAATTGTATAAAAAAATTTATATACAATTCACACCTCGTAAGCCTAGACTTAAATTCTGTAACAAGCTTCCAAATAAAAGTCGACAGAAGCGACATTTTTTCTTACAGACAATATAAATCCAGACATTTTTCTGTGCCTCTCGGCTATCGCGCAACATGACAATTAAAGTTGAGGCGGTCAGCGGGAGAGAAGAAAATAATATTGAAATAAAAGATAGGCAGAAGATTATAAAGCCTAGAGTATACAATCTTCATAAACAATTCACTTAAAAACGGAGTTAGTTTCTTCCCAAGGCAATAATTCTATGGACTGCAAGAGTAACATTTGTCGGTATGATTTTACCCCTTCTTTAACTACAACGGATTTGCCCATACTACATTCAAAAATAAAGTTTCGTTCTTGACTACCTAGTTCTCATTTTTAGCCTGGGGTGGAACCAGTGGAGTTCTTCTAATTAATCCATGGAGATCCTACCCAGTACCAGAGAAGCCACTGTCACCCTATTGAGCCTGGGGTGGCACCAGTGGAGTTCTTCACTACCATTAGGAGAATCAAGATTTTGGTACCTTACTGAATTTCACTTTCAAATAGCAACATTTTCCTCCAACCCAACTGATTTAGATTTGTATGTTCTTTGTCTTGAATTTGGAATCTAACGGAAATACCATATGGATGAAGACATTGTAGCATATGACAAGATATGGAATAACCATACCTGCAGAGGTATGGTTATAAATTCCGTATTTGTGCTGAAACCGGATGAAAAATAAAATGCGCATCGACAATGGACCTGGCAGAACTTTTTACGAGTTAACTAAGGACTTAAGGAGTAACGCATTTTTCATCCACAAGTTCGTTTAATTTCAGTGGATGTAATGACTGCCGAGTGCCTGAGTAAGCAACCTGAAATATAAAGTAGAAGCAATCAGATGAAAAGGACAACAAGAAATAATTCTCTGATGCTGTTTGAGCTATAAAGTTCGCACTTTTTCCTGCTGTGGCATGGTCCAACACTTCAATATAATTGGATGTTGGAATATTTGCCAAAGGAGGGATCATGATGTGCGATCGGTCACGAGTGCTACTGCACTGCCCTGCCTGAAGTTGTAACGTCATTTTAAATTCATCTGTTAGAATGAGTGAATGACATGTCTTTTATATAAGAAAATTTAAAAGTTCATGCACCCATTCTATCCTAAGTCCCTAATACTAACTTACCAATGGTCGCCAATAATTGGCTCATACACGCACTGATACGCCCGTGTCGTCTTCTGTAGACAATGTATCAAACTATCAATTAGCTTTGAGTTGTTCGTAAGAAATGAGAATAAATAGCAGACACAATACGAACAGAAAGCCCTCATGCTGCTTTTGTGGTTCTAGTAGGGCATATGGGGCTGATAGAAACCAAAAACTGTTGGAAGTGCCTCTTGGTTTGAATTTTGAAATCGAAGTGATGGCAAAAGTCTGTTTTGAGTTAACGACCTAAAAATGTAAGGATCTTTCCAAAAGTTTGCAAAAATAAACATACTTTCAATTGTTCCCAAAAATACAACCAAGTTTCAAATGTGTTTCCACATGTGAATGCGGTCAAATTAATTAGATGGCTTGCCTAGCTGGCCATTAAATGCCAGCGGGATTGGAATGAGGAATTGCAACATCCTCCAAATTTCATTGAATTTGATTTCATTGAATTTGAGTTGAAATTTCATCAGTTTTTGTTTCTTCACAGAAAATTTCGTAGTTTGGTTTAGGAGGTGTTTGTATCCAATTTATTTATTGCCAAAAAGTGTTTATTAGTAAAAAAACATTTTTGAAAAAATAAATGTGTTTGGTTTCTATTTAAAAAAAAAAACTTTTCATCTAAAAAACATTTTTTGGTCCCAAAAACTTGTTTTATGATAATTAGGTAAAACTTGTTTTTCAATTTAAAAACTATTTTTCTGTGAAGAAAACACTTTGGGTGCTAAAGACAAATGAACTCTCCTGGATGTTTTTAGACTTTAATGATTTATGTCGCATATCTTATATAAAATATATCGGTAAAACATAGTGTGAAATCTGATTTGATAAAATAGTTTTTAAGAAAAATCACAACCAAACATATTTATTGAAAAACTGTTTTTGAGAATAAATATTTTTCATAAAAATATTTTTTAAGAAAAAATAATTTTTTGAAAAAATGAGAACCAAACACCCACTTATGTTATTTATTCTTCGGAAAAAGTTTCGTCGGTTCCTTCTTGCTTTAACACTGAGATTATATTTGGTTTGAATTAGTATCCCTTGAGAACTCGAAGGCAATCAACTTTTTTTAATAATTGGAGAAGAAATTCACTGGTAGTGAGAATTGAAGAGCTTGATTTCGATTCAATTGGTGATGATCTTCATTACTTCCACTCTTCTAATCATCAAATTCACATAAACAAACACAAAATTCAAAAGCTTATGGAGTTGAGAAAGATTGATTAAAGTTGGATGTGGATGTTGAGGTTGAACTGTTGAAGAGAGAAGAGATTGATAGGAAGATTGGTTGTTGTAGTTGAAGCAATAGAACCACCATTGCCAGTTTGCCACTGACACCAAAACTAGAACCAATTTCTCTTCCTTTTTTTCGTGGATTAAGGCCTAGTTTGAACAAAATAACAAAACCTGTTTCGTTTTTCAGCCTTGATTGATCGAAAAATATGAAGAGAATGCATAATTAGGTCAAATATGAAATGCCCATTTTGATTATTGACCTCCATTGTTGTTGTTGTTTAGATTATGAAACTGAAATTTGAGTCAAAATTTTGAGGTGGATGGATGTCCACGTTGGCACAAAAAAATTGGGGTGATTTTAACAGTCTAGTATACAGGCTGTCCATTTAATTTGACGGCATTCATATGTGGAAACACATTTGAAACTGGTTGTATTTTTTGGGAACAATTGAAAGTGCATTTCATTTTTGCGAATTTTTGGCAAAGTTCCTTGTATTTTTAGGCCGTTAACTCATTCTATTTTTAATAAGGCTGCACGTTTCAACCTAGAATCACTTCAAAACTCATCCATTGTAAAAAAAAAAATCATGGATAGCATGTTTCCACAATATTCACCTTATTATCTTGCACAATGTGCAAGGACAAGAATTTCAGCTTCCCAGTTAATGGTATATATGTAATATTGTCAACAAAGAAAATTTGAAATATTAGAGGAAACTGAAATATATAACACAAATACAAATTACTTTATATTCTCTTAAGCAAAACGGACATGTTATATAGTGTCTTGAGCAATTTATATAGTGTCTTGCATAACTTATATATTGTCGTCCGTTAAACAAATTAATAAGCGTAAATTAAAAAGTTGTTCAAAACATTATATAAGTTGGTCAATACACTATATAAACTATCCACGAACATCTCCGTTTATAACTTTATATAGTGTCTTGAGCAGTTTATATAGTTTTTGTACATCTTATATATTATCGTCTATTAAACAAGTTAAGGGCATCTCCAATGGGGGGTATAAAATTACATCTCCACCTTGGCTCCATGTAGGTGTCATTAGGATTTTACATTTCTAATTGTATACTATTGTATAGTCTATAAATATACATATTCTATACTCTCCAATGAAAAAGTGTAAAAAAATTAGATTTTAAATTTGGACGTCACTTAAAGTGACGTCCGAGTTAAAAAATTATTTTATAATTAGAAATGGACGTTACTTAAAGTGACATCCAATTTTTTTTTTACTCAGACGTCTGTTCGAGTGTCTCCCGGACTTTTTATTAGCTGATAGCGAGAGGGGGAATTCCCCACCATCTCTATCAACTAATACTCTATTACCTACAGTATAACACCCCATTGGAAAGAGTATTTTTACATTTAAGGGTGTGTTTGTTATGATGGAAACACTATGGAAAGGAAAGGAAAATAAGAGTGGTCCACCTTTTCCATAGTTTTTAAAGCGTTTGTTTACCTGGAAAGAAAATGGGTTTTCCATATAGAAACAAATGGAAAAGGTTTTGTCTTTAAAGCTAACCCGCCGAAAATTTTTGTGAAAGAAAGGAAAGGAAAGGAAATAGATAGATAGAGACTTACTACTAATACACCCCACCCAACAATACAATTATTCATTTTTCATAAACTTTGCAAAACAAACACGATTATTTCCTTTTTTTTTCCCCAAATTTACCAAACACATACCATTTAAAATTATTTCATTTTCATTCCATTTCCATAAATGACCACCCATTTTATTTCCTTTCATTTCCATGAGTTAAAATTTAACAAACACACCCTTAGAGTGTACAATTTCCATTCTACACGGTTTACACCCCTATTGGAGATATTCTAATAAGTGTAAATTAAAAAGTTATTGGGGACACTATATAAACTGCCCACAAACATGTCCCTTTAAGAGAAAACACACATATCCTCGGACTTCTTGCACTAAGTTAATCTCGATCCGAACCAAACCGAATTGTAATCTCGATCCGAACCGTAATTGTAAGATCTATGTTAATCTCATGTCAGTTTAGCTGTCTCCCAAGTCCCAACATAATTAATCCAAACACCTCAATACAATCTATGTCTTCTGCTTTAATTTGTCATTTGCTTTATCCAATACTTTTCATCTCTTTTATTCGAAGTACTATTCGTGTGACGTTGGCATTGTAAAGGAACCTTACGGAGAATTCCCAAGAATTTGGTACAACCTCTTTACCTGCCTCCTGACTTACTCAAAAGTCAAAAGCCACATTGCCTTTGCAGGATGGCATATTTCATCTGGACGTACTCCCAGTCTCCCACACATGTATACATTAGGCCTCTGGCATGCCCGTGAGTGACTGACTGTCTTTTAGCCCAGAGATCACGATATAAAAAACAAAATCATTTTCTCTCCTCTGTTTGTTATCAAGAACAAAAATTCTAATTTAGGTGGAAAAGAGATTACATTGTTACATGCCAGAATGCCACACAATTTCAAGAAGGATGTATGGTAAATTCGTATACCCTAAAAGTAGTCACAGGTATTTTGTATAAGTTCACCTTTTGAACCCGTTAGAGAGTTTTAAGAGAGATCCAAACTGTATATTATTCTCAAATTACTGTAAATCGTCAAAGTAGGGTGTGTTTGATTTGGAAATTATGGATTAGATTCTTATTGTGTGGAATTTTTACTAGTTGCAATCGTGTGGGAAAGTTTTTGTAAGTAACCGCTGAGGGAAAACGTTCCCACTAAAATTCACCAACTAATACAATTTTGGTCTATTTTTACACTGAGTTCAGCATGGGAATACAAGGGAATAATTCCCACAACTTGAGCACAAACTTATGTGAGGGGTATCAATTGCTATCATCTCCAAAGAAAGAATGAAGTTGCTGTGTGATGCCTATCCTGTCTTATGCACAGATGCACTATGAAGTTTGAACTGCCTTTCGCCACCCGTGTAATACAGAAATTTCTGTAATTTATGTTTGACATAAATTAGCCATTAATCAATGAATCATTCCAGTTCTCAACTAGGTTCAGTGGATGGAACCAACCATACAAACCCCATCTTGAATGATACTGGATTTGGTGATACAGCTAAACATCAATTGATACAACTGTAGCTGGAATCTCCTCCCAATACCCCCACTCCTCAGCTGCATGATACAGAGAACTAAAGTACACAATCCCTACGCATACAAAACATCAGTCCTTACAAGAGGACATCAGCACAGGCAAAATTACATTTCAGGAATACAACATGAGTAAGTTGTTAGTAAGTGATAATCGCTTTCAAAAGGTTCGCAGAAGTTAAACACACCAATTCCACGAATATTAAGAACTGCTAGAACAGTTACCCAATTCCTGAATGACCATCTCCATTGTAGGCCTCTGATTCGGATATTCGTGAGTACAAATTAATGCAACTTTTGTTAAATTTGCAGCCTCTGATTCTGAAAACTTTCCCCTGAGATTGGCATCAACAAAGTCCTCAAGTTTGCATGATTCAGCACCGAGTCGCATTAAATTGGTGATCCTTCGCTTCCCTGAAAGGATTTGGAAAATGATCATCCCAAATGCATAGACATCACTCTTTTCTGTGAATCGTCCAGTAGTTGTGTACTCTGGGGCAAGGTATCCCATAGCAGCACTAGCTTTGAGTGTCGAGAAGACAATATCATCAGCCAAGAGTTTCTGCAAACCCGAATCAGAGAGCAACGGAGTGAAACGCTGATCAATTAGAACCTTTTCAGCTGATATGTTTTGATGAACTAAAGATGGCTTGTTCACTTTGTTGCTATGTAAATATTCAATACCTGCATAAGAATGACCACAAAAATACAATTCATTCAAACAAAGTTTTTCACATTTGCACATTCCAGTAAAATTAGCCAGTGGAACACAAAACTGCGTAGGAAAGACATAAAGAAAGCTCACCTTTAGCAATGCCATTGATTATAGAAACTCTTGTCGACCATTCAAGAACTTGGCCACTCCCATCCTTCACATCGAGATACTGCGACAAATTTCCATTGGGTATGAAAGTGTAAATGAGGAAGCACTCACCCCTCCCTCTTGAACAGCAAAAACCTCTTAGCCCAACAAGGTTTTCATGCCTCAAGGAAGTTAGTATGTTCAAACCTTTTAAAAACTCAGCTTCCTCAGACTTGCAACTTGTCTTATTAATGCTTTTGATAGCAACAACAGATCCATCTCTTAAAATCCCTTTGTAAATTGCCGAAAAGTTGCTCTTACCCAACAAATTGACATCCGAAAAGTATTGTGATGCAGACTCTACCTCTTCCAAATTAAACCTAAAGCTCTGCAAAACCTCCTGGGAGAACCCATTACCACCACGACCATCAGCTAGCGGATCCCACCCATTGGAGTACTCGAGATTGATCAGCGGAGAGACACTTTTTCGGTAAACCTCTTTGACCTGATCAGTGCTAAGTCTACTGTCTGAAGTATCAAATGCACTACCAATTTTCTGTTTGCGGCGTCGGTACCAAGAGAAAGTAAGAAGTCCAATAACCGAGAAAGCTACAACAACAGCAATAACTCCAACAACAAGACCAACATGTGGGCTTTTAGAAGGATTGGGACAATGGGTCTGGTTGCAATGATTCCCCACATTTGCAGACTCAGGGATATCTTTGGTTAGACCATTTGCTTCAAGACCGCCGGTGCCAGAGGCAAAGGGCTGATTGGGGATTCGCTGATCAGAAGCAATACATGCTCTCAAAGTAGAGAATCCTACTCCACACAATTCTGAGTTGTTTCCAAACTGAAACCCCTCATTCAATCTCTTTAGAGCTACATAAGATAAAACAAAGAAAATTAAACCATATTCTTCTTTTGATAAATAATAGAACAAAAGAAGGCACAAAATATATAAATAAGTTAAATCACAAGTTCATCAACTATTCAACTTGCATTACCTGGAGGAACATTGCCTGAGAGGGTATTGTTCCTAACATCTAGAACTTGCAGACGAGGAACATCAGCTAGTTTTACAGGAATAGGACCAAATAAATTATTATAGCTCAAATCCAGCCTCATTAAACTCCCCAAAAGACCTAAACTCGCAGGAATAGCACCCGTTAAGTGATTGCACTGCAGCGCAAGTACAGTAAGCTTCTTCAAAGATCCCAGCTGTCTTGGTATGCTTCCAGTCAATTGGTTGTAGCAAAGCTGCAGAACTACAACATTAAGGAAACAAAGGTAAGTTACATGCTTGAATGATGAAAACCCAAACAAACAGAACACAAAGAAGCAAGTATTATGATTTAATTAAGCAGTTCTAGAGAGAATGGAACACCCTTTAGTACTACAATCTTATTGTATACTTATGCTGCCAATATCAAAGGAACCCAGGTGAAAAACATGAGGACTACCATTAGGCCCTAAAAACTCTTTTAAGGAAAAAAGAATCAAAGTTAATGCAAGATTAAAGCTTTTTCACTTTTCTTAACAGCAATATTGCTCACAAGAACAATAAACCAAGACTACAATCCTCATCCTGTGAAGCTAACAATGTCTTAACCAAGAACCAAGCTTCAAACTCTCTCTAGAAAAAAAAAATGCATAAAAGAAACAGCCTTCACACAACAATGGGGATCTAAAAAGCTGACAAGCTCTATCTTTCCTCAAAACATCAAACAAACTAATTATATATGCCAACAGAAGAAAACTCTAAGAAAGTGAAAAGAAGCCAAAACAAGTGCAAAGATCAAAACTTTGACTGCTAACCTTGAAGACTAGCCATGTTTCCAATTTCTTGAGGAATACTTCCAGAGAGATAATTAACATTAAGATAAAGATCAGACAGCTCAGTAAGATTAGAAATCTCTTTGGGTATTTCTCCAGTCAAAGAGTTATAATGCAAGTAAAGACCAGATAAGCATTTAAGTCCAGCAACAGCAGAAGGAACTTTTCCATATAAACCTTTCCCTTGTAATGAAATATTAGCTACTTTCCCATGTTCATTACATGCTACACCTTCAAATGAACCTCTACATGGATCACCATCACTTGTCCATGATGATAGAAACCTGTTTTCTGGATCTAATGCTTCTTTCATTTCCATTAATGCTCTTAACTCAGCAGTTCCACTAACATGTTGAAAACATGATATTGCAATGAAGCTTATAAGTAATATGAGAAAAATGAACGTACTCATTTTTGGTTTTGAGTTAAAACACAGAAAAGATCTATTCTTGTTCTCTGCTCTTATTAGTTTCTATGTGTTGAACGAAGAGTAGAGACAGTGAGAACTGAGATAGAGAGAAGGGACTTATTTGTTTTTCAAAGAATATTATTATTTTAGAGTTCCCTTACTTACTTTATTGTGCGGAAAATGTAGCTTTGAAGGACCAGTGTACACTGTCTCATATGAAAATTTGTAGGACCACTGTGGCCCAGTAATTAAGAGAGATATTAGATAATATCCCACCGTTGATATAGTTGTTATGTGGGCCATGATGATGGGAACTAGGATAGTAGATCTTCATGCTTGTGTAGCATAGTGGTCCAACACTCTAAAGTAAAGATTTTTCACCATTTTCTCACTACTGTGGAATTTCAGAATTTGAGTAAAGTTAAGGGCAATAAATAGAAAGGGCATGGGATCTGTTCAGGTCTCTCAGTTGTTGGACATTGTGATAAATATGGCAAATGAATCTCTGAGATGAAAGTGATTTCTCAATAAATGAAGCTATAAATGAATGTGATCTTTTCCATAAATGAAATTTTACTTTGATTTTTTTTTTTATGGTAATTTTACTTTGATATGAAACCGTATGCCATTTGAATTTGATTGTTGATTTCGTGTTATATAAAATTCCACTGGCCAATATCCATAGGACATTAGGACCATAGCTTGGCTTTGCCGTTGACATTCAAATAGTTGATTGGAAAATATTTATTTACTTATACAAAAATTGTTTATGTTTTCAATATCATTAGCTAGTCCCGAGAGCCATCCAGTCATCTACGAGAGTACTATGGTGAGTTGGTCCCTACAGATGAATTTATCGCTTAATGATTGATTAAATTTTTTATTTTTTTTAAGGTTGCGTTTACTGACTACTGTTTAGCATTCAAAGAACAAATCGGGCTAAGGGGCCTATAACCACTCTAATTTATTTCAACATCACTGACAAATGTAGGGAGTCCAGTGGCATTTTCACTATAGGTTTGTGCCTGATTTCGCTATCGAAAGCATAGACTCGTCATAGCACCAAAAATTCGAATTCGAA
The DNA here is from genome assembly GCF_015680905.1 of Coptis chinensis. Taxonomy (NCBI): domain Eukaryota; kingdom Viridiplantae; phylum Streptophyta; class Magnoliopsida; order Ranunculales; family Ranunculaceae; genus Coptis; species Coptis chinensis. The sequence continues at coordinate 114,683,864 of NC_141458.1, read as the reverse complement.
TTGCTTTTGCTTTTGGAATAATTACTTTTGGTGAGCAGCTGTTTGTACCTTTTTTAACTCCTTTTTCAGTTTTCCATCTGTGTTTCATTCCGGTCTCCTGACATGAAAGACCCCCCACTCGGTCTCTAGCCCATGTTCACCTTTAGAGCAAGTCCAATAGAACCATATAGCACCCCAAATACCAAAAATGTCATTTCTAATAGAGTGCTAGAAGAGTCTTAATTTTGGTTGGGTTTTGGCTAATGTGATGAACACAGTTAAATTTGTGGCATTATCTAGCAATTGTCATAATAAGTTATCGAGATATACTGCCATCAGTTGGTAATTTGGGTATAAAATGTTGTTGCAACTTAATAGATAGACGACAGAGTTTTTGTCATCCGTCTCCCGATACTACAAATTGTTAAAAAGTGTCCATTAGAATGGTTTTTTGAATTTGGCATGCTAAATTTGGATGGACATGTTTAAAAAGGCCAAAACATCCTATGTGACACATTTTAGCACCTCTATATAGCACCCCTCTATCAGACTTGCTCTTCCTTTTTGAGGCTATTACAATCATGCCAAACTCTATTGACGTTCGAAGTTGGAAACTCCGTCTCTCCGAACTGCACAAAGATTGAAGCTTCTTTAATTAATGCCCAAAGCCCCAAACATATACACCTATATTTTTCTCACAAAACCCGACAGTTTATTCGAAACCCGCTGCCTCCCGAATTCACCATTTTCTTCTTAGAAGTATTGACATGTTTATAAGTTCTTCCTTCAAACGTTTGAAGTGGTCCTAAATTTTCGTGTTTGAGCATGGCTTTGTCAAACAATGATTATGGGAAACTCAATACAAACCGCCCTGTCCAGAGAGATATCATAAGTTCATAACCACATCTGTCAAAGAGGAACTATGAAATTGCACTAAGAGCATTTGCAATTGGTGATAAAAAGGGTCCACTAGAATGGTTTATCAATTTGGCATGCTAAAAGTGAATGGACATGTTTTTAAAGGCCATAAACATTCTATGTGATAGTTTTCCGAAGTTCCTCTAAAGCACCCTCTATCAACTTGCCTTCCTTTTTGAGGCTTTATACAATCATTGTTAACTCTATTGACGTTCGGGATGTTGGATTCCGTCCGTCTCTCGAACTTTTAAAAAATTGGGTTTTTTTCTTTAATTAATGCCCAAAAGATTCATATACACCTATATTTTTCTCACAAAACCCGATTTTTTTCGAAACCCGCTGCCTCCCGATGTTTCTTTCCGTCCCTTCAAACGTTTGATGGTTTTTCAATTTTTATGTCCGCAACGGAATCCAACATCCCGTCCGGTATATTTTTTATCACCTTTCAAACAATGATTATAGAGGGGGAAAAATACAAACCGCCCTGTCAGTGATAGAGGGGGTCAAAACTATCACCTGCATTGCTGTGAAAATATGAAATTGCACTAAACCATGTTATTTTAGCTAGCACTTGATTAATCGGTTCGACGTTTCACTGTTTCTTAATGTTCTATTTCGAAACATGTTTCATAACCAGTTCACCGTGAACATGAACATATGATTGTCTAAAGAGCAAGCTACGTGTTCTGATTCTTACCCTGGATGGTCATTAGCTCAACGGCAAAACTGTGTTTTGACTTATTTGGCTTTTGACTTTAAGATTTAATTTGATTATACAGAGAAAAATAGTACTGGAAGTCAAGATTAGATCACCAAATTAGTTCCAAACAAAATGGGCAGTTCCTCACTTCCTCCACGTCTTATATGTTGGGTTTTGGAGCCGCAGGTTTGTACTTAGCAAAGTTATCTTTTTTCAGAATAATGTAAGAGCATCTCTATATAGTGGTAGTATTCCTTGTATGTTTGAGGCTAAAATTTGAACCAAGTATTTGCAAAATTTGATCAATTCTAGGTGGAAACAAATAACAGTCTCAAATTTGGAATCGCGCAACATTACCATTGTTGCCCCAAGTTGGAAAAAAAAAACCCAAACGACATTTCCACTGTCACACCAAACGCCAAATTGAAAAAAAAAAAACTCACGCGACATTGGCAATGGCGCGTGACATTTCCACTGTCGTGCCACATCCGCGCATCCATAGATGCGACTAGATAGGTGATACCTCCACATTTGCTTCCATCTAAAGATGATTTTTCACGAAATTTCAAATCGTGGAGGCAAATATGCATGTGATACTTCCATCTAGAGATGCTCTAAAGCTATAAATAATGTATCCTCTCAAATTTGGAAACAAATAATCAAATATATAAAACTATGATTATATTGCCAACATTTTTTTGGTGTGACCGTGTGATAGTGTCAAATAAAACAATAGATAATGGTCCACATGGAAAAGGCTAAAAAAAGTTTTCATAATCTCCATCCAATTGGCTAAGAGATGTATACAGTTATAGACTTTATATGGTGTTATGGACTACAAGAAAAGAAAATATAATTAGGGTATTCACCTACCATGAGACCATGAGAGAAATTATTGAATTCAATCATATTCATGAGTCATGAGTCATGAGTCATGACTGGAATTTGAATTCGAAGTGAATAAAGTCATAACTCTTGAATCCCGACCTCCGCTAGTATAGGTAACCGTAAATGACGGTACAGATTTTCAAAATATTGGCATGTACGCTTGTCATTGTTGGGCTGTTGGCTAAGTATCACATCTACCTTGTAGTCTTGTAGACCCATGTTCCCGTAACCGTGTTCCATAGGGCTTTTCAGTGTCTGCTCTCTTCTCATGCACACAGCCAAAGGGAGTTTCAGATGCCTCACTATAAGAACAGCTATTTGAGTGAGACAAAATCACAGAAAAATCTTAAATTTGGAATCTCTGGGGTTGTGCACAAAGCCACAAACTACCTTGGTTAAACAAAATATAAAATGTTAGTAAGACCCATCTCTATATTCACTTTTCATCAACCAATAAAGTTAGTTGCCTAGTTCTGACATATATCATAAAAAGCATATATCATCTATGCTTTTTCTATTGCAAGTGCTAAACTTTCTACTTTTCTAGGCATGTGTTAAAACGTTGAATAGAATTTTCTCAGTTTCCCTATCCTTTATGAAACAGATTCTACTTTGTTTTTTTTTTCGATAGGAGAAACAGATTCTTGTTACTGGTGCTTGTTTCAGTAATTATTTATCACCCTTTCAAACATACGAAGCTAAGTTTTGAAACAGTTCTTTAACTTCTTTTACACTGTCACGAGGTTGTGAGTCATGCAGTTGGTGCTTTTCAGTGTCCATCTTGTGTGCAATAATTTGAAAATGTGGGATCCCATGTACAATGGAATTAGGTTCTCAGCCATAGGCCCAACTTTGACAAAGTAAAGACACAAGAGACGTAAGAGAACACAAATAAGGTGGTAGGACTGTAGGAGTTTTGTTCTTGTTCCAATATTCCTTCGAATTGAAACTGTTGCATCCTTTTCTGAAAAGGCCAAACAGTTATCCTTTTTAGTAGGCTACCTATTCTTACGCACAATGAACGTAGATCGTAGAAAAATATGTAATTCGATTAAAATGAAGAAGTTGTAAATGTTTAATGTTTGTAAAAACCAAAGATCAACTTCTCCCGTCTTAAATACACATCCTGGGATGTCTTTCTTGATTTCTTCATCTAATCGTACAGATCGATCTGCATTTAAATGAAACTCCTCTTTGAGCATCTTATATTCTTATTAGACATACCCTACTAGAGAAAGTCTATGTAAATTGTAAAGGCAGTGGGCACTAAGATCTGCATGATTCCCTAAGATAAGTGATCATCATCTTTAATTATGGGCCACGTTCATAAAGGAAAACCGAACTTGGTTTATGGCACCCCCTCTCCTTTTTCATGAATGTCGCATTTTTTGCTTTGCACAGACTTCAAATCACTGTTGTAGCTAGCTAAGTGAGATGAAAAATGCTTCCTGTAAAGTTAACTTTCACTTGGCTTTCCATACTGATGCTTTAATGCGACCTTTTCATATTCAATCGATCTTCTAGTTCAAGCCGATGGGTTGATTTTATTGATTCAGAGATCCTACCACAAAATTTTGTATCAGAGTAAAGCCAACCCCACTGGACACTGGAACTAGGTATATTCATAGTTCAAGATTTCGTAATCTTTTGAATTCCGATAAATCCAAAAACTGGAATTCTGGCCCTTGTTCCGTTATATTTCGAAAGTATATTTTGAAATTCATGTTTTTTCGATTCTTAATATGGAATTCCAAATTTCTCAAAAACCGAAATATTGAGCGGAATTCTAAGAATTCCGTCGAAATCACGAACTATGGGTATACTTAATCTATATCGAACCTTGTAGAATTTAAACTTTGATTCAAACACACAAATTATATAAATTCAACCATTTATATGAAACTTCATAATTAAACAAAAAAACTTACTACTTCATCGGGTATTTTAGATAAGAGTTGTACAACTGCATTAAACTAATCTCAAAAAATAATTAATTAGAAATTCAGAAGATTCAAATGCATTGAACTACCTTTGAAGAATAATTAAGTAAAAATATGAAAATGGATGCAAATGTATTGAACTAATCTCAAAACATATTTATATTATATATAGACTCAACAAGTATAGTTTGCATTTAAAATATATGAAGTTCATCACATCTCTTTTCGTATGATTGAGAATGTCTTGCTATTCAAGTAGCTTCAATATAATATTTGCCTCATTGGGTATTCTTATAGACTTTCAATCAAACTTTAATTATTAACCAACAAAAATATGTTGAATGGTTTTATCAAAGTTGGATTATTTCTTTTTATGGAGAGTGAGTGATCAATATAATATTTATATCTCATAGTTTTTTATAGTTGCTAATATTTTCAAAACTAATTTAATATAACGACACTCATTCGTAAGACGGATTCGAAAGCTAGTTCCTCCTAAGTTACTAATTATAAATTTATAATACCTACTCAATTATAATATCACTTGCATTGCCAATATCAATTTTGTTTCCTAATATATAGCAATTCATAATTGCTAATCACATCACTTTCTAATTAATTAATCTCCAACTCTAATTTAACCAAATTGGTTAAATTCTCAAACTAGTCATTCAAATAGCCTCCCTTAATTTGAGATCTAGCAACGAGTACTAAATCTCAATTTAATAATTCTAACCGTCTCCCTAAAATGGAGATTTTGAAATGCGGTCATTCCCAAGAACGTCTTCAGCTTAATAAATTTTTAGACTTTCAGTGACTCCAAGATGATATATGCTATTTGACATCATAGTTGATGAAATTTCATTGTAGCATTAACATTGTACTTACACTTGACATTCATATGTTTACTCATCCCATGAACTATAAAACATTATTGTATTGTTCTCGTTTAGACTTGTACTGCTTTAATTTTGGCTTGTACCATTTTTTATTTTGTTTGTGAACACTTTGAACCAATCTGGATCGTGATGAGTTCTCTTCTTCTACACTTTACTTTTTCCATGAAATATTGAACTCTTCTTATACGTATTTTATAAAGTTTGGTTTGGATTTTCTATTATCTTGTTTGCATACTCTTAGTACCATTAAAAATTTCCCCTTTTCAATCTAGCTTGTATTTTTTTCAGTTTTGTTGTGTCTTTTGTACTAATTTGACTCTCAAACAATTCTCTCAATTATTTCCCAGCTTGTAATAATGTTTCTTATATAGTTTTTATACATATATAATTTTCAAACTATTCACCGTCCTCTTTTGCTTGCATTTTTCCTTCTGCACCTGTTTGAAATGAATTATAACCTCCATCGTCTTAGTTTTCTTATCTCAATGAATTTTATCATCCATATCTACGACCAAATTTTATTCTTCCTCATATACTTCATGTTCATCATCATCAAAATCAAGACTAATAATCACTTCTTATGAGTCTCACACTTCCGTGTTTTCCCCCAATTTCTTTTCCATCAGTAACAAAATCAATATTGACGATTGACTCTTCTAAATCAAAAGATTATATATTTTTTTCAATTTCTGTTTCTGAAACCAACTCTTCTTCTTCATACTTGTAACACCGAACTTTAATTTAGATTTGTCAATCATTTTATTTTCACCAATACTATCAAAACAATTATGTAAAGTCTCTCATGCATCTTTTGAAGTTTGAGCGGAAGCAACTTTCTTATAATCTAAAACACTCAGTCCCTTATGTATACAACACAATAACAGGCTATTTACAACGGCAAAAATCCGTTGCTAATAATTTTCGCAATGCTTTTTAAGCGTTGCAAATATGGCGTGGATAAAGTGTTGGAAATATTTGCAACATTTAATAACCGTTGGAAATTTCTATTTGCAACGTTTATTAACCGTTGCAAAGAGAAATGTCCAACACTTACTAATCGTTGTAGTAATAATTTGTAACGCTTTTTAAATATTACCAACGTTTTTAACCGTTGCAATGTTGTAACTTATTTAAAAAATAATAATTTAAAAGTCGTTTGTAACTGTTATAAACTGTTGCTTATGTGTTCCCTGATAAAAAAAAAAATTAATTTCTCAAATTTTGTAGCGAGACCCACAAAACCTACAAAAAAATGAATGGCATTCACAATTTTGTCACTGAATACCCATAAAAATGAAAAATTAAATAACTTACAAAGAATTGAATTTCAATAACATTTGAAATAGCAAGAAAGAACATAAATCAAAGTGAGGCTTTACCGGTCTTTCATTCCAATAAAGTAGGGTAGATTTACATGCCATGACATTGCAAATGGTCAAGACAGAAATCTGTATTCTCCTGCTTATACTTCCTTTAAGAAGAGCTTTTGTCTAACAAGTTGTCCTCGGATCTGAACAGTAGGCGGCCTAGCATTGTTCAACCCTAGTTGACTTGCCATTCTAAAAGCAATCAGAATCATAAATATACAGAGACGCATATTGTTACAAACAAATTTATGTGGCTATAACAGTATTATTTATCATTGAGGAAGCACATGATCGACTTAAACACTTACTACCACACTTACTAGAACTGCAATGTGATTTATTTACATTGAATTAGTACTCTACTATAAATACAAATAACCACAATGATCTGAGGAAAACGAATGACAGAAGAAACTTAAATACAGAGTGGGCTGGAGATCACCTCAAGCATGTTCTGGATAAAAAATGAATTTACTGAAATGCACCTGTCAATTTTAACAACATCAGGGTCTGACAAAGATTAATGTGGTTCTATATAATCCTATTCTGTTGCAGACCAGCAGTAAAGAACATGATGCGTTCATAATAGCTTATAGCTTATAATGCTTTGTAACTGTGTTATCTGCATGATTCGAGATAGAAATCACACTTGTTTGAAAGATCTCAAGTCCTTCAAGTTTTAACAAGTTCTCACAGTTTGTGTGTGTGCTTAAGACATAATATACACTCCATACTCAAAGTTTAGCGTGATACTAATTGTGACTTGAGAAAACCACATACCGTCTAAGTTGTTGACACTTGAAAGGATAATGAGAAATGATAGACTGCACAAGCACAAGCACAAGCACAAGAAATGAAAACTTAACAAAATAAGAATCAAAAGTGAAAGGTTATTCTAAGCAATTAAACAAATGAATATAAAACTCGTTAACTCTACAAATGGATACCTTGTGAGCAGGAGGAAGGTTTCTATAAGACCTTTCATATCTTTTAACATCTTCTTCTGCAGCGTCTGAATAACTGGACAAACAATGCATATTGAGAAAGAATAATACAAACATGCATCTATACACGAACTCGCAGAGTCACATTTCAATTTGCAATGGCCAAAAACACATGAAAAGATTAATTAATTGAGCTATTCTCGAAGGCTTTAAAATACTTTAGAAACAAAAACACCACTTCTACAATCAAGATGTGTATATCATGCTTTATAATGAACACTATATATGTAACGCTCCAAAATCAAATAAAAATCTCGAGACATTAATAAGACTACGTTCAATATTAATAATTTAAAATCAACGATAAACTATCATTTTTTTTTCTACAAAAAATTCGGCAGAATTTCCTTTGTATATTCAACATATCATATACTTAAAACCTGTTATAACCTGAAAACCAAAATAACCTAATATTCATATATCAACCCTTCCAAGTTATATATAAATCTACATAATTTGAAAACCAAAACATATCTACCGCTAACTGATTTCTTATCTAAATCGGCATTTCACACTTGAAACGATTCATGGATATCAATCTCCAAGGTTGTTAAAGGCTTAAAGCTACAATAATTCCAAGTTTCAAATAATAAGTATTAATGTCATATTGATCGCAGTCTAAATAAACTGGGGAAAGTGTTGATATTTATAGTGTCTAAAGACTCGTATAATAATATAATTTTTTAGGGCTGCTCAACTCAGTGCCAATTGGTTTTCAATTGGATGCTCCTAATATTTAATATGTTATCAGAGCTGCAGGCTATTCCTCTAGCCCAAAGGGCTCATGTACTCATGTCAATATGTCACCCATTAGAACTTGTCCACGTGTTAGGCTCAAAATACGCTAAATGTTAGGGGACATGCACCGCTGAACACTCTTTTGAGACGACGAGTTTAGACTTTCATTCTTCGAGAGAACATAGAATAAAAAATTATTAACCTAAATTGTTCTAAATATAAGATGTAAAACAAATTAGAGAAATAAAAAAGTATACTAGGATTGAAGTAAAAGTGTCCACCACAACGACCAAGCAATGCATGTGCACGCACGCCTAAGTACTTAAAATAAAAATAGGGAATTGAGGCATATAAATATACAAACAAGCTTCGCCACTGCCACTTATGCCCATAAACACTAATATACAAACACACGGATAAACACAACTTGAAAAATTCCAATGAAGTGAAACTTACTGTGGTTGGTGGGGCTTAAAAGGCAAGTCAGGAACATAGTATGGGTCCAACCTAGCATTGTAGTCATTAGGCCTACAAATCACCAATTGCGCACCTTGTTTATATGAAAGGCATTAGACTGATCAAGTATCTGAGAACAATGCGGAAAGTGCAAGATTTATAGTGTCTAAAAAGCCTTGCATAATAATATAAATTTCCTAGGGCTTCTCAACTCATTGCTAATTAGTTTTCAATTGGAAGCTCCTAAGATTTAATATGATATCAAAGAAGGCTATTCCTCTGGCCCAAAAGGCTCAAGTACTCCATGTCACCCATTTAAAACTTGTCCACGCGTTAGGCTCAAAATACGCTAAACGTGAAGAGGCAGTTGAAATTTATAATTCCATATTGAGTGCTCAATTGACTAAAGCCTCGCATAATAGTAAAAAAAATCCTGGGACTGCTACATTCAATGCCAATTGGTTGGGTTGGATCCTCCTCAAATTTAATAGAAAGCTTCTACTTAAAGCAATTCGAAAGTTGAAACAATTCATAATCTCTAAGGCTGTTAAAGCTACCACAATTCCATCACTAAAAAAGACGAAATGAAAGGCAAGCATAATACAATACAATGAGAAAAATAACTAATTAATATTGTGCAAACGATAATGCACACAAGATCAAAATTGCACCTCTAAATATATAGTCCCTAGTTTCATTGCTTGACTTGCTTCTTCCACAGAAAAAAATTCCACAATAGTATAACTCTCCTCTTGATTAACGTGGACATCAAATACAACACCTACAAACACTGATGCAACAACGACAAGTGAACTTGTATAATGAGAAACCAAAATAATATGAGTACATATTTAAATATTTAAAGTGAGAACCAACCTGAATTGAAAGAGCCTTTTACTTTACAATTAAACAACTCAACAATTGCCTGTTTGAAGTGATACACCAGTTAGACATACGAAGTAACACATTAGGCAAATACCAACAATATATACATATAAATACAATGCCAATATGCGAACCAATAATGCATATGGTATCTTTGACATTTTGGAAGAAAACTCAACATTCAGTTGATATAGGGAAATAATAAAATTAACTAGAAGCAGGAAAACAAAAAACTATGAGCAAATAATAGAAGCAACAAAAGAGAATACAAAGGCATTCCAAAAGAGAAGAAATGGCGAAAAAAAGGAGAACTCTCAACTCTCTCTCTCTCTCTCTCTCCAAGAGTAAGAAAATAGAAAGGGCAATATCCACATTGGAGAGATGTGCTATTAACTACATTGACTTGTTAATTTTGCAAACTAATTAAGATAGATTGTTGTGCTTTCCTATAAAGTCGCACAATATCCCACCTATAAAAAGCTGAAATAAGCAACGCCTACAAGAAATGTGAGACAAGCTCCACTGATCCCAGACAGTAGAGTGTTAAGCACATACCTGACTAGACTTGCCTAAGCAATAGCCATTACCATTCTCTCTTTTTTTTCGATCAATTGCCCAGACAATCAGTCAAGTTATATATGTGGAAGGCTTGCCTAAGTGTAAGGTTGAAAACTTCTGCCAACAATCTATTCAGTTTTGACCAGGAAAATTTGCATCAGTTCTAACGCTTGTCTCTATGGACTTGCATATTCTATTTATTTATAAATATCTCTAGGACTTGTAATGGAAATTAACTAGTATTTTCAATGAAGTCGTTATATTTTTCTTGCGAAGGAGTTTGTTCTCGATGATACAACTCGTGTCCCTTTGGTGACTTTCCATAGGGTGGTGGAGTCCTTGTTTTTTCTCGAGTTTGTGCACCGTGCTTGTCTTTGCTGCTCTTTTACCACTCAGTTGGTGCCAATTTAACAAATGACTAGAGACATAGGGGAGTTGACGGATGCACTACCTAAAACCTAGGGACAAAAGGTCATCTAGGGCCGATTTTTTATATCACTTATGCATCTAGAGAAATAATGATTTGTCAGTTTAAGATAAATAGCTTCTAAAGAAATATATTGTACTCTTAAGATTTATAATACTTCGAAATAAAATTGTTTTTAAGATTTTGATTGGCATCTCTGTTTTTAATACAACGGGTAAATGTTTATTATGTTAATGGACATTGTCTTCATACGAGGAAAGAACAGGTCTGACGATGCAGTAACTTAAATAAATAGCATAACAACACCTTTTTGCTTGTCTCTGAAGGAAGGCCACCAACATATAATTGACATGCATGCCTAGAAGCCTACACAGGAAAGATGGAAACAAATACACAATTAGGAGTTAGGACTTCTGACATGATTTGCATCAGCACCAATGCAAAAGCCCCAAATTCACATTAACAGTGACACCACCAAGAAAAACTTCAACAATGTATAACAATAAAACCAAATCTTTCTGAGCATAAGCACCTGTGACATCACATGAATCCTTGACATTGCCTGTTCAACTGCAGCAAGAAGCAACACAAATGGACCATAAAAGTTAAAACACCTTTTTATTAAACATCACAAACATTGCACAAGCGTTGTGTGTGATACACAATTGTATATATGAAAAGGAGAATATAAACTTTTATGAAAAGAATATTTTACAAGCATAGTATTATACATGTACCATTTTAGTATATTATAGTCAGTTATATAGGACCAGGAGTATGGATTTAAAGAACAAGGGACCATGGAATCAAAGCTAGAAATAAAACAGTACACGTAAATGTGAAAGCTGAATAAAGGTGTAGACTTTAGAGCTACACGTGTGGAGTTCAGTATGATAAGAGCATTAAATGTGCAGCCCACCAATTCTAGCTCCAAATGCCCAATTGTGAATTACACTTGCAAGTTACAGAAATATTACAACATGGTTTAAAGGGCAAGACTGCTGTTATCAGGACAAAGCATAAAACTCAAAAGTATCAACCATAAGCACAACAACTTTTAGTTAAAAAATACAAAATTTGATAAGTATATAAAGTATAAACTTAACTCCACTTCCTTCTTTCATTTATATAGAATTTTAAAGAAATAATGTTGCTCAGTTTTGTCCACTGACTTCGAATATTTAGAGAAAAATAATCACACTCCAAGAGAAACAATTGTCCTTGGGATATCACCACCAATAACAAACATCAAAACCAAAATATTTTTCCAGTAATGTATCTACTTATCCACCATTTCCTGCCCAACCACCACAGGGGAGTTACATATGTAAATTTTCTATCTCACAAAAAAATCGAAATTGACAATATTATGAACCTGATTTCTTCTACTTCTCTACTCTGTTTGCTTTTGTTAAGTGGCAGTGGGGATTCGTTTCTTTACAATTTTGTGCTACCAAAGTGTGAATTTAGTCCACAAGTGATACACTTGCGGTTACTTCGAAATATTATTTTTCGTTACACATCAATTAGTTCTTGATTCATATTGATACATACACAACACCGTGTCACTAAAATTTCATGTACTTGTTTCTTCCATCAATCTTTGTGTTCTTCCGTGTTAAAATATCAATACAAGATATTTGTTTACAATAATATATATGTTAATCAGAGAAAGAAACTTCGTCCACTCACAATTTGGTATTTACACGTTTTCATAAAATTTTCATTTCCGATTCAATCCAAAAAAGGGAAAACAAAAATGAACAAAATCTACTATATTCAAGTCCTAACATGCTGAGAGAATGGAAAAGAAGGAACAACCATTGGAGACGCGAGGACAGTTTAACAAAAAAAAAAGACAACAACAGCAACAACAACAAATGTTCACGCATAAGTAAATAAATATGGCATGAATACGCGAATCTATCCATCACATATAGGCTTTAATTAACAGCACACAACCGGCGAGGTGAAGTAAGACCTGAAAGATCGGATGGAAGGATATATGGACAGGTAAATCCCTTGTGGATTATAAGGTATTCTTTTAAGAGGGGATTCCTTATTCGATATATGGACAGGGGATCCCTTGGGACTACTCAAGAATTTCATATATAACTTATGTCATGTCGTAATTGATTAATTTGTATCTTGAAAAAGGAATTCAGATAATCTGCATCACAGATCTAACTGGAAGGAAGAACGAATCCATGAAATATTGGCTGGCCCTTATCTATATATAATCAGTCTGAAAGATCCATAATACCTCACAAACGAAAATAGGCAACAAGACTCTCAAGTAACGTCAACAAGCAAGATGACATTTTGCAAAAAAAGAGTAATATACTTGACACAGTATTTGATAGGGAAAAGCAAACCCGAAAATGTTCATCCCAGTAATGAAGTAGAAAAATGGTTGAAAAGGTGAAGAAAAAAAGATAGCAAGGAAATAGAGTAGTAGAGCACAAACCTTTAAGAACAGAGTCAGGAGAAGCTGAAGAGTGCTGTCGTGACTGTTTGTAGAAAGTGTAGAAAAATGGACACATTAAAATTGGCAATACTTAGAAACTGGGAACTAAGTGCTCCACTGGTCTGTGTTAGTCGTCTCAGCTCTCAAAATATATACAGTTAGTATCAAAGGGGTTGCTCGTAGTGCAATCAAGATGAGAGAATGAGAAAGCACGTTTAACTTTCTAATAGTTTGGTTTATTATATACACTCTATAGATGCCATCATGCATATTTCATGGGGTATTATCGTTCTTTTGGACAATAACTAGCAAGCTAAGGTGCTTACAAGGTAAAGCAGCCGTTAAGTTCATATGAAGGACATCTCGGAAGGGGTGATGATCGATCCAGTGGACATGGGCATGGAAGCTACCATATGGTTTTTCCTGGATGTGAAATACTGCACAATTAACATTGATACCGCCACTTCCTTTAACATCAAAAGAATGCAAAACAGTAAGATGGTTAGAAATTGAGAGAAAGGCGATATACATACCTCAACCGATAAAGCCATATTAAAGTAAAACCAAATTAAGAACGTTGGTCTCTTAATAACAAAACCTAAGATTAGGAAGAGAGTAGTAGCGGCTGTGAGAGAGAAAGAGTAGTTTTCTATTTCGACATACGAGCGCCGATTTCTTTTTTGTTTCCTGTTTCTGAAATTTCAAAGTTGTTTTGGTTTTTGGATTTCTAACACTTATCAGACGGTTTTAAGCGTTAGAAATTAATTCATGAAATTCATGCGAATTTAAGCAACACTTAACAACATTTCCAACGCTTAAAAAGCGTAGGCGACTTACCAACGGTAAAAAACTGTTGCAAAGCAAAACAGGTATGTGTGTAGTGAATACTATACCAATATCTTATATATTGTTTTCTTTTAGTGTATTTTTTTCTTTTTCGGTCATTAATGTTTCTTCTTCAAGTTTTTCAATTATTTGATCAACAACTTCTCATACATTCAGATATTTAAACACAATCTCTATCTGAAAACTCCAATGACCAAAATTCATAATCTCTTTCCACTTTGAAACCATCCATATATCAACTTCTATATTAGATCTTTAAAACCTAAAGCTCTGATACCATATGTTGAATCTAAATTTTTATTCAAAAACACAAAAATGAATAACACTACATAGAAAACAGACTTAAACTAAATAAATTTTATTATAAATTTAACCACTTATATTAAACTTCATAATTAAAAAAACTTATCACTTCATATCGATGCATCTCTTTTCTACAATGCACCTCTTTTATTATTGTCTCATTTCTTATACTAAAGTTTAGGCACTCACACACACAGACACACTGTGTGTGTGTGCTAAGCCCTAGATCAAGTCTCGATATAGAGAAATAACTAGATTTTGGACCCGGGCATACGCCCGGGATCTATTAAATATTTTGTTTGCTAAAAATGCTTTACAAAATGTCTCACACAAATTTTCGAATCAGAATATATTTTTATTGATAATAAACCGAAATACGTTAATAAGCAAATGATTATGATGCATAAGTACTTGGAAACTAAGAGATCAAATTGAGATTGCCTCTTCACTTTGTGGTTTAAGATATTAATCCATAATTTTCAAATATAATTATCTTAAACTCGATTTAGCTTGTATAATAGTTTTCTTAGATTTATGGTGATTTAGAGGCAAATTTTCGAATCAGAATATATTTTTATTGAAAATAAAAACCAAAAATAACGTTAATGAGCAGCGATTATGGTGTATAAGTACTTGGAAACTAAGAGATCAAATTGAGATAGCCTCTTCACTTTGTTGTTTAGGATATTAATCTGTAATTTTCAAATGGAATTATCTTAAACTCGATCTAGCTTGTATAATAGTTTTATTATATTTATGATGATTCATCGGTAAATCATCACCGCTCAGCATACGTACTAATGTGTACAAATCACTAAAACAAATTGATTGTCTCCATATCCTCAGATAATACACTACTCCCACTTGAAAAATTTATCACATGAACGTCCTACAAACGCGGTTGTCGTTATATTAAATTATTTAAAAAAATATTAGCAACTATGCATAGCTATGAGATATGAAAATTATATTAATTACTCATTTAAATTTCTTGCACCACTCTCTATAAAAAGGAATCATCAAACCTTGATAAAACTTATCGACTTATTTTTATTGTTAGGTTTAACAATAGAAGTTTGATTGAAGTTTTGTGAGAATATCCAATGTGGCGAAGATAATATTGAAGCTACTTGAATAGCAAGGCATTCCCAATCATAATAAAAGGATTATGACAAACACTACTTAAAATGCAAAACTATATTTGTGGAGACATTTATTCCCCCTACATATAATACAAATATGTTTTAGGGTTATTAGTTCAATGCATTTGCATCAAGTTTCTGATTTTCCATTAATAATTCTTTGAGGTTAGTTTAATGTAGTACGTTGCATCCAGTTTCCAAATTCTCATTAATTATTCATTGAGGTTAGTTCAATGCAGTTGCATCAAGTTTCTAATTTCTCGTTCATTATTATTTGAGGTTAGTTCAGTGCAATTGCATCCACTTAATGATTTCCCGTTAGTTATTCATTAAGATTAATTCAATACAGTTACATCCAGTTTTTCATGTTTCATTAATTAGTATTTGAGATTAGTTCATTACATTTGCATCCAGGTTCCAATCTCCCGTTAATTACTCTTTGAGGTTAGTTCAATACATCTGCATTCAATTTTTAATTTTCCGTTAATTGTTTTTCTAGGTTAGTTCGATAGTTTACAATTTCTATACAAATTGCATATATGTAAGAGTCTATTTTTATAAACTCACTTTTGTTTTGGGTTCCTAATTACTTGTAATTACTCGTGTGAGAATGCTAAAAAAGCGGACATTTATGCTTTGAGGTCAGTGTGATACAGTTACATCCGACTTCCAATTTTCAGTTAACTATTTTTTGAGATTATTTCAATGTATTTGCATCAAATTTCTGATTTCCCGTTAGTTAATCTCTGATTTTAGTTTAATGAAGTTGCATCCAGTTTTTGGTTTTCCATTAATTATTCTTTGAGGTTAGTTCAATGTAATTGCATCCAATTTATGATTTTATGTTAATTGTTTTTTGAGGTTAGTTCAATGTATTTGCATCAAGCTTTCGATTTTTCATTAATTATTTTTTAAGGTTAGTTCAATGCAATTACATCAAATTTATAATTTCCCGTTAATTATTCATTTAGGTTAGTTCAGTGTAGTTTCATCCACTTTTCCATGTTTGGCTAATTAGTCTCTTTGAGATTAGTTCATTGCATATGATCCAGTTTCTGATTTCTCGTTAATAACTCTTTAAGATTAGTTCAATACATCTGCATCTTGTTTATGATTATTTATGCTTTGAGGTTAATTCGTTGCAACTATATATGGTTTTTTATTTCCCGTTAATTATTCTTTGAGATTATTTCAATGCATTTATATTTAATTTCCGATTTTCCATCAATTATTCTATGAGGTTAGTTCAATGCAGTTGTATCGGTTTTTTTTATTTTATGTCAATTATTTTTTGAGTTTAGTTCAATGCATTTGCACCCAGTTTTTGGTTTCCCATTAATTATTATCTGAGGTTTGTTTGATGTATTTGCATATTGTTTCCTATTTCTCGTTAAATATTTTTCAAAGATTTGCATCCAATTTCTAATTTCGTGTTAGTTATTATCTGACATTAGTTTAATACAATTGCACCCGGTTAGTTTTCAATTTCTAGTTAATTACTTTTTGAGTTTAGTTTATTGCATTTGCATAAAGTTTCCGATTTCCCGTTAAATACTCTTTAAGCTCAGTTATGTATTTGAATCCAATTTCCAATTTCCTTTTAATTATCCATTGTGGTGTGTAATATCAACGTCTACTGATCCATCTGTAGTGTCCTTGCAAACATGACATAAAAAGTAAATTATGATTGATTTACTATAAGTGGGATCATCGAAGATTATCCAGTTCCTGATTTCCCATTAATTATTTTTTAAATTATGCATGACTCACTATGTGGAATCTTCAAAGATTATCTACAAACGGGTGTTGTTATATTAATTATTCTGAAAAAATATTTGCAAATATGCATAACTATTATATATTAATATTATATTAATCACTCAACCAAATTTCTTATAACGTGAAAACCTCACTCTCCATTAGAAAAAAAGAACTTACCTTTGATAAAACCATTCAACTTCATTTTGTTGTTTAATAATAGAAGTTTGATTGAAGTTTTGTGAGATTGCCTAATAATGTGAAGTTCATATATATATTGAAGCTACTTGAATAGCAATGAGTTCCCAATCATACGTAAAGAGATAAGATAAACATCATTTTAAATGCAAAACTATATTTATCGAGATATACCCACAACATATAACCCAACTATGTTTCGAGATTAGTTTAATGCATTTGCATCCAGTTTCTGATTTTTCGTTATTTATATTTTGAGGTTAGTTCAATGCAGTTGCATCCAATTTCCAATTCCCGTTATTTTTTTTAGATCAGTTCAATGTAGTTGTATCCAGTTTCTGATTTCTCGTTAATTATTCTTTTCGATTAGTTTAATACATTTGCATCCAATTTCCAATTTCCTGTTAATTGTTCTTTGAGGTCGGGTTCATGCATTTGCATCCAGTTTCTGATTTCCTTAATTATTATGTGAGATTAGTTTAATGTATTTGCATCCAGTTTCCGATTTCTCGTTTATTATTTGATAAAGTTGCATTTGCATCTAGTTTCCGATTTCCCATTAATTATTGTTTGAGATTAGTTCAATGAATTTGCATCCAATTTTCGATTTCCCGTTAATTATTTCTTGAGGTTAGTTTAATACATTTGCATCCATTTTATGTTGTGATATTAGTTCAGTACAATTGCATCCGGTTTTCAATTTCTAGTTAATTATTTTTTAAGATTAGTTCCACGCATTTGCATCGTGTTTCCAATTTATAATTAATTTTTCTTTGAGGTTAGTTCAATGAATTTTAAGCGTCCAGCTTCGATTTCCGTTAATTATTTCTTGGGGTTAGTTCAATACATTTGCATCCATTTTATTTTTTGAGATTAGTTCAAGGCAGTTGCATCCGGTTTTCGATCTCCGTTAATTATTTTTAAGATTAGTTCCACGATTTGCATCGTGTTTCAAATTTATAATTAATTTTTCTTTGAGGTTAGCTCAATGCATTTGCATCCAGTTTTCTGATTTTCCGACAATTATTTTTTTTGTGTTAGTTTGGTGTATTTGCATCCAAGTTTAGATTTTCCATTAATTATTATTTGAGGTTAGTTTAATGCAATTGTATCCATATTCTAATTTTCTATTAATTACTTTTTAAGATTAGTTTAATGCTTGCATTTGCATCCAAATTTATGATTTCCGTTAAATATTATTTGAGGTTAGTTCGATGTATTTGCATCCAGTTTTCTGTTCCCTATTAATTGTTTTTTTTTGACGTTAGTTTCATTCCAAGATATATATTTTTAAAATATTTGTCATTATTACTTTGTCGTTTTTTTTTTTTCATTTTCTATTATATATTTTGCAAGGTTATTTTTGTGTAATTGTTTTTAACTATGTTTTGAGGCCGTGTTAAGGATATATTCAAATAAGTCGGTGTTTTATTATAGACACTAAAATTGTATGATTTGTAATAGGGAATTAGTTTCTACAAATCACCTATTTTTAGCAATTTTCAATTTCTCGTTAATTATTTTTAAGATTAGTTCCACGCATTTGCATCGTGTTTCCAATTTATAATTAATTTTTCTTTGAGGTTAGTTCAATGAATTTAAGGCCCAGTTTCGATTTTCCGTTAATTATTTCTTGAGGTTAGTTCAATACATTTGCATCCATTTTATTTTTTGAGATTAGTTCAGTGCAGTTGCATCCAGTTTTCGATCTCCCGTTAATTATTTTTTAAGATTAGTTCCACGCATTTGCATCGTGTTTCAAATTTATAATTAATTTTTCTTTGAGGTTAGCTCAATGCATTTGCATCCAATTTCTGATTTTCCGACAATTATTTTTTTTATGTTAGTTTGGTGTATTTGCATCCAAGTTTAGATTTTCCATTAATTATTATTTGAGGTTAGTTTAATGCAATTGTATCCATATTCTAATTTTCTATTAATTACTTTTTAAGATTAGTTTAATGCTTGCATTTGCATCCAAATTTATGATTTCCGTTAAATATTATTTGAGGTTAGTTCGATGTATTTGCATCCAGTTTTCAGTTCCCTATTAATTGTTTTTTGACGTTAGTTTCATTCAGTATTATATATTTTTTAAAATATTTGTCATTATTACTTTGCCGTTATTTTTTTTTTTCATTTTCTATTATATATTTTGCAAGGTTATTTTTTGTGTAATTGTTTTTAACTATGTTTTGAGGCCGTGTTAAGGATATATTCGAAATAAGTCGGTGTTTTATTATAGACACTAAAATTGTATGATTTGTAATAGGGAATTAGTTTCTACAAATCACCTATTTTTTAGCAATTTTCAATTTCTCGTTAATTATTTTTTAAGATTAGTTCCACGCATTTGCATCGTGTTTCCAATTTATAATTAATTTTTCTTTGAGGTTAGTTCAATGAATTTTAAGTCCCAGTTCGATTTCCGTTAATTATTTCTTGAGGTTAGTTCAATACATTTGCATCCATTTTATTTTTTGAGATTAGTTCAAGTTGCTTGCATCCGGTTTTCAATCTCCCCAAGTTAATTATTTTTAAGATTAGTTCCACGATTTGCATCGTGTTTCAAATTTATAATTAATTTTTCTTTGAGGCTAGCTCAATGCATTTGCATCCAGTTTGATTTTCCCCACAATTATTTTTTATGTTAGTTTGGTGTATTTGCATCCAAGTTTAGATTTTCCATTAATTATTATTTGAGGTTAGTTTAATGCAATTGTATCCATATTCTAATTTTCTATTAATTACTTTTTAAGATTAGTTTAATGCTTGTATTTGCATCCAGTTTATGATTTCCCGTTAAATATTATTTGAGGTTAGTTCGATGTATTTGCATCCAGTTTTCAGTTCCCTATTAATTGTTTTTGACGTTAGTTTCATTCAAGATTATATATTTTTAAAATATTTGTCATTATTACTTTTCCGTTTTTTTTTTTTTTATTTTCTATTATATATTTTGCAAGGTTATTTTTTGTATAATTGTTTTTAACTATGTTTTGAGGCCGTGTTAAGGATATATTCAAAATAAGTCGGTATTTTATTATAGACACTAAAATTGTATGATTTGTAATAGGAATTAGTTTCTACAAATCACCTATTTTTAGCAATTTTCAATTTCGTTAATTATTTTTAAGATTAGTTCCACGCATTTGCATCGTGTTTCCAATTTATAATTAATTTTTCTTTGAGGTTAGTTCAATGAATTTAAGTCCCGTTCCGATTTCCGTTAATTATTTCTTGAGGTTAGTTCAATACATTTGCATCCATTTTATTTTTTGAGATTAGTTCAAATCGCAGTTTGCATCCGGTTTTCGATCTCCCGTTAATTATTTTTTAAGATTAGTTCCATGCATTTGCATCGTGTTTCAAATTTATAATTAATTTTTCTTTGAGGTTAGCTCAATGCATTTGCATCCAGTTTCTGATTTTCCGACAATTATATTTTTTATGTTAGTTTGGTGTATTTGCATCCAAGTTTAGATTTTCCATTAATTATTATTTGAGGTTAGTTTAATGCAATTGTATCCATATTCTAATTTTCTATTAATTACTTTTTAAGATTAGTTTAATGCTTGCATTTGCATCCAGTTTATGATTTCCCGTTAAATATTATTTGAGGTTAGTTCGATGTATTTGCATCCAATTTTCGGTTCCCTATTAATTGTTTTTTGACGTTAGTTTCATTCAGTATTATATATTTTTTAAAATATTTGTCATTATTATTTTGCCGTTTTTTTTTTTTCATTTTCTATTATATATTTTGCAAGGTTATTTTTTGTATAATTGTTTTTAACTATGTTTTGAGGCCGTGTTAAGGATATATTCGAAATAAGTCGGTGTTTTATTATAGACACTAAAATTGTATGATTTGTAATAGGAAATTAGTTTCTACAAATCACCTATTTTTTAGCAATTTTTTTTTTATTTGATCAAATATATAATAATTGGAACACTAAAAGTGTTTGATTCCTAATAGGAAATTACCTTTTACAAATCACCTATTTTTTAATAAATTTTTTTATTTGATAAAATATATAAGAATTGGAAATACAATCAAACTCTCTAAATATAAGAATTAGAAATACACTCAAACTCTCAAAAGAGGTTTCAATGCGTGGGATTGTAAGCTATTTTATTAAAATATTATCTTTCATATTATAATGGTACATGGGAGAAAAAACTAACTCTCATATTAGAGTGCCACATAGGAGAGAGAAAATCCTTCATTAGAGGTCTCTGCTTTAGTATATAGATAATAGACAACTAAGTTTAAAAAAAAAGCATGAAGAATAGTAATCTCCAACAATCATATATAGACACTAAAACAGTAATTGACTGTTCGATATGATTTTGATCAATGACTTTCTTTACAAACCCTATTTAAGCTTCATTGGGCTCCAAGTTTCTCAACAATAAATGCATTCATTGTACTAGGTCCATCAATCGATGCAAAGTGCAATACCCCAACTAGCCTTGTAGGGTCGAAGCCCGGCCTCCATTCGGACTTAAGGCAATAAGGCGGGCCTAAATCTCAATTTTAAAAGTTATTAGTGGGGAATTCCAACATGCAAAGCTACAACTCCTGTGGGGGGAAGGGGAACAAAGCATTCACTAAACCACCAACCTTGTGAATCGTGATATTAATTATTTTCTTCAACAATAAAAAAAACATGAAGTTCAATAAAAACAAACTATATTCTGCAAACATAAATTTAGGCCCATGATGGTCAAGCTATGAGTTCTGATTCTTGCCCATGATGGTCATTAGCTCAATGGCAAAACTATGTGTTTTGACTTTTAAATTTAATTTGATTATACAGAGAAAAATAGTACTGGAAGTCAAGATTAGATCACCCAATTAGTTCCAGACAAACAAAATGCTGTTCCTCACTTCCTCCACGTCTTATATGTTGGGTTTTGGAGCCGCATGTTTGTACTTAGCAAAGTTAGCTTTTTTCGGAATAATGTAAGGCTACAGATAAATAATGTATCCTCTGAAATTTGGAAACAAATAATCAAATATACAAAACTATGATTATATTGCCCACTTTTTTTGGTGTGACCGTGTGATAGTGTCAAATAAAACAATAGATAATGGTCCACATGGAAAAGGCTAAAAAAAGTTTTCATAATCTCCATCCAATTGGCTAATGCTGAGTGCAATGGCTCTCCATTCTCTCAAAAGTGGAGAGAATGGGCGGTGGTTTTTGTCCCTTATAACCATAATATTCTCCATATATAGAGAATAATATTGAGAAATAGAGTGCATTCCACGCGAATTGAAATAACGTGGTTTGTAAAAATCCAAACGGCGTCACTTCAAGTGGCGTGGAATACATGTTTCAATTTCATATCGCGCCATTTAAAGTGGCGTGGTTTGTAAAATCTCAAACGGCACAAATTGAAGTGACGTGGAATGCATTTTTTTTTTTTTTTAATTCCGCGCCGGTCGAAATGGCATTGAATGGTCCAAACTATTGGACACCAAAATTGATTTCCCATCCTCAAAACACTATTTTTTGGTGGAATAGAGATAGAAGGTGATACACCATTGAACTCAGCCTAAGAGATCTATATACATAGTTAGGGTATTCACCACCATGAGAGAAATTATCCCGCACGTGTTTTCATAAAAAACCTCAAATGAATCGAAAAACGAGACCACTTCTGAAATATCTCTTAATCCACAACTTCAAACACATAACCGATTCAACTCACCAAACTAATAAGCCCAACTCAACTCCTCCGAGTCTGCATAGTTGTATACCAACAACAAAACTCCATACTCATCTTCAAAACTGCAAATTTAATCTCACACATGAATTCTTCCTTCAAGTTTGTAACAAGTTTCCATATTCATGGAAACCCGTTTACAGACTTTTCCAGTTTTCTCAAACTTGAAGAACAAAACAACTAGTTTTAACAAAATGGTAGATATTTTTGGTAAAGCTAAGAACATAGAATTACTATGGAAAACTTTGGAACAAATGGGTGAAAGAAAATTAGTGAATGATAAAACTTTTAGAATTGGTGTTAAGTATTTAGCTGAAGCTAGGGAGTTAAAGAAATGTGTTGAGATTTTTCATTTAATGAATGCCTATGGTTTTGTTTATGAGTTAGAGAGATTGAATAAGGTCATTGAAACACTTTGCGGTGAGAAATTGGTTTTTGAGGCTAAGTATATTGTTATGAAGATGAAAGAGTTTGTTCAACTGAATGGAGTTACTTATAAGTTGTTGATAGTTGGGTTTTGTGAAGTTGGTGATATGATTGAAGCTTCAAAATTTTGGAATTTAATGGTTGATGAAGGGTTTGAATTGGAAGTTGAGGCTATGATGGATACATTTTTTAAGAATAATCGGGTTGAAGCTTTTTAGATTGGTAGGTGACTTGGGGTTGTCTAGTTATAGGTTAGTGATAAATTGGCTGTGTAAGAAAGGGATGGTGTTACAAAGTTATGTATTGTTTGATGAAATGATTAAGAGAGGTATTCATGCTGATAATGCAATGCTGGCTTCTTTGGTGTATGGGCTTTTGTGTAGAAGGAGGATTAGAGAAGCTTACAAGATTGTTGAAGGGATTGAGAAGGTGGATATATGTGTGTATCATGCATTGATAAAGGGGTTGTTGAAGTTGAGAAAGGCTAGTGAAGCAACACAAGTGTTTAGAGAGATGATTAGTAAAGGTTGTGAACCTATAATGCATACTTATATTATGCTTTTGCAAGGACATCTGGGGAAGAGAGGGAGAAAGGGTCCAGACCCTGTTGTGAATTTTGAGACTATTTTTGTTGGAGGGGTGGTTAAGTTGGGGAAGTCATTAGAAGCTACCAAGTATGTGGAGAGGATAATGAGTGGTGGTGTTGAGGTGCCTAGGTTTGATTACAATAGTTTTTGCATAGTTTTTCAAATGAGGAAGGTGTTGCTATGTTTGAGGATGTGGGAAAGAAGTTGAGAGAAGTCGGATTGGTTGATCTTGCAGATATATTTCAGAGGTATGGGGAGAAGATGACTACTAGAGACATGAGGAGGAGATTACCTGAGCCATGAGTCTAGTATGACATCACAAGGAAAGACCTGTTGGAACCCCAAGAGAAAACAAAAGAACTCGAGCTTGAATTGGAAAGACTGACTGGTGAAATAAAGTATCTGACAGTCTGACCAAGAGAACAGTCATCTTAAGGAGGATGTTCTTGTTACAAAGGAGAAGTTGGAAGTGAGTATATAGCAGTGTGAGGAACTTGATTTCAATCTGAAAAGAATTACAAGTCGAGGAAGAGTACAACTCCCAGTTCAGCACTCTTTAAGAAGCATTGCAAGCTCCAGAAGCAAAGCACAAGGAGCTAACAGATGTGAAAGAAGCATTTGACGGGATCCCTGGTGAACTAGAGAGCTCAAAAAAGAAAAGGCGGGAGCTTGAGCAATAGCTACAATCTTCAGCAGGTGAAGCTCAAATGTTTGAGGAGCAGAGTAAGCAGACTGCATCCGAGACAGCCCTGGAGTCTTGGTGAGAGTTTTGAGCCTATATAGTCAACCCTTAGAAGCATGGCTGGTGTGATCATTGTATCATGCAAGTCTATCTTCTCTGATTTCAAAAACCACTCTACATGACAATGTAGGAGAGAGCTAGCGGCTCGAGCAGCCTGAGTTGGATTGTGGGTTTTAACCAAAAGCTGATAGAGTCTTGGGACTGGCAAACGGAGATGACCTGTGAGTGAACCTCTAGGCACCACGCACACCACTGGTGCCAACAAAACATGTAAGTGAATGAAACAGGTTTATCCATACATATGAATCTGACACAGGATATACATATCAAATAGTCTGGTTATTCCATGTAATTCTTCTATCATGTTTTTTTTTTTTTTTGATAGTGAAATTCTTCTATCATGTTGAATGCGAAAGTATCACGAAGTTATTCTTTCTCCCGCATTTTACTTGGTCGAACGCCCCCCTTTTGTGTTGTACACTCCAGTAATACAATAAAATTCCAATAAAAAAAATACAACAAAATTAAAGCACTGTCTAAGCACTATGAGAGGAGAAAGCCTTTGGTATAGCTCACTTTATGTGATAGACTACCCTTCTCGATCTGGATGACAAGTTCACCATATTACTTGGTACACAATTTTTGCTGTACTGAAGTTGATCAGAAATGGGCCATGGTTTCTCCCTGAAATCTAGATGCAACATTTGGAAATGAACGCAAATCAATATTTTCTCCCTAATCAATATTCTCATAAGGTGTCTATTTTCCTTCACATTTTTTTCTTAATAAGTGGCAACTCCTGGGAGACTCATTGACCACCTGTCCAATACGAAAGGTTTTAGTTTGCAGACATTGAAATACTTGGTATGTTTTCTGTTTCCTGTTATGAGTTTTAGTTATTAACTTTTCTTCCCCAATATTATTTTTTTGAAGGTTAAATCATTAACCCGGATAATCAGTTTCATTCTTTTTTTCCCTAAACATGTCTATTTTGGATGATGCCATTGTTATTCTTTGGTACAATTTATGACATCTAAAACATGACATTCTATTGACTGTGCAAAGTTTTCCATCAACTTATTGGTGCTTGGAACACAGACCAAATTTTAATACTCATAGTTTCAATCCCACCTCTTGCTTTACAGTAAGCAGGACACCCTACATTACAAAAGATTGAAGCCCTTTAATGGTCAAAGTCCCAGAAGGCCAATTGGAGAGAAATTCCTTGATGTCAAGAATAATTTGTTACACATATCTTTCTTCATTATAAAAGTGCCCACCTTTTTGCTTCCTCCTATAAAGCCTTTCGCCTTTGGAATGCGCTCTATTGACCACTTAGCCTTCAAGGAGGGAGGATGAACGGTAGGAGTATTGCCTGGGGATTTTGAGATGCTATGAGGAGGGGCTTGGCTTATGAAAGTAAGATAAAAAGGATAATAAAATGTAGAGAATTTTACCTTTTTTTTAAAAAAAAAACAGTAAGTCGAAACAAATGACTGCTTGTCCCTAGGAGTTCTGTTTTAACAAACGATGTTTTTTACATGAAAAAATTGCCCCCTTAATTTCGAAAGCAATTTATAGTGGTTTCTTGTCCCTAGAAGATTGTATCACCTTTGTCCGGCCAAGTCCCATATCTTTTTTTTGTAGTGGTATGTGTGTGAACAACATTCCAAACACTTACTGGTTCAAGTGCTTTTCCTTTTTTATTTTAATTTCTGAATGGCGTTGCATAACTTTTTTAATACAGGGACTTAATTTCCATCTGTGAATCTATTATTTACCTACTAATTATAACTTGCTTGTATTTGGCAGGTCTTGGATGAGGCAGATAGATTATTGAATGAGGAATTTGAGGAATCAATTGATAACATTTTGAAGGCCATTCCCAGAGAGCGCAAGACATTTATTTATTTTCTGCTACCATGACAAAAAAGGTAAGATGTACATGTCTTGACAAGTTTTCCTGTTTTCTATCTGCAATGCTCTAATTCTTGTAATGACAAAGGGAACCCTTGAGTTCATAGTTTCAAGCTTTGTGACTATGGTTTTTAATTATTATTTTTAATGTCTTTGGGTAACAACCATCAGCTTTCACTAATCTGTTACCTTGTGTTTCTAGGTCCGCAAACTACAAAGGGCATGTCTGCGGAATCCTGTGAAGGTGTGTTCTCTTTCTACCGTATTATTTTACGCATCCTTTTGTGTTCTTCATGGTTGACGAGTTCGCGTATCTTTGCACAACTAGTGCTTGGTGTTGCACTATCTGCATAATTGTATCAATTACGGTCTAAATCTCAGTTTTTGGTTTATTCAGATTGAGGCAGCTTCTAAATATTCCACTGTTGACACTCTGAAGCAGCAGTATCGCTTTGTTCCTGCGAAGTACAAGGTTTTCTTCTTTCCACTATATTTTGCAGGATCTTGGGTTAATTGGGCATTAAAAGCTGTGTACTGAGCCAATTATTGAGAATTAACTTGGTTTGGGGCTTGTGATTTTCAGTGTGATCCCAACCCAAAGTATTCATTCTATCATATCCCAGAAACTGTATTCTTCTGTGCTAACCTCTATTTAATTTAAAATCACACGGAAGACTGCTACCTTGTATTTATTTTAAGCGATATACCTGGAAGTACATCAATGGTGTTTACTCGCACTTGTGAGTCAACGCGTCTTCTGGCTTTGATTCTTTGGAACTTGGGATTCGGTGCCATCCCAATTAGTGGTCAAATGAGTCAGGTACTCTATAATTTCTATGCACAAATTTGGTCGGTGGACTTGGTGGTGCATATTCTTTTCAAAACCATTATTTAGGTTGTGCCAAGTTTTACATCATATTCTTTTCTTTTTTTTCGATTTTGGTGTGTGTGTGTGTGTGTGTTTTTGACATTTAAATTGCCATTTCCCATCCCATGTTGGTGTATTATCTATTTCTGGATGTATATATAATCTTGCGCCCCCCTCTCCCACACATTCTTTTAAAGTGATAATGTGTTAAAAACCAGTATAACATGGTGTGCATAACATCAAAAGTTTACATAACATGGAATTTTTATATTCAATACTTCTTCTGTTCATATTGTTATCTGGAACATTTGACAGGCAAAGAGACTTGGGGCCTTAAACAAGTTCAAGGCTGGAGAGTGTCCAATTCTTATCTGCACTGATGTTGCGAGTCGAGGGCTTGATATTCCTTCTGTAGACATGGTTATCAATTATGATATTCTGGCCAATTCTAAGGTGAGTTCATTGATATCAGGGTTTTTGACATTAGGTTAGTTTGGCAATTAGGAGTAGGGCAACAAGTATAAAGTCTCAAGATCCTTCGTTTGACCTAGTTCATGGAGTGTTTTTCGTGCACTTCTGCTACTTGCATGGTTTGCATATAGTGAATGGCCTTAATACCAGATGAAGATTGGCACTTTAAAAGGCCAACCTGCAAAACCTGCCTCTGATAAACACAGGATGTCTTGCTTCGTATTACTTGCACATTCTTGCTCTTTATCTTTAGTTAGCAATCTGCGCCTCAAATACTTTGATGTTCCTATTTCTGCTAATCTCTCAAAGTGTGTTTCAGGATTATATTCACTGAGTGGGTAGAACTGCTCGTGCAGGGCGATCTGGAGTTGCTATTTCATTAGTAAATCAATATGAGCTGGAGTGGTATATCCAGATAGAGAAGCTTATCGGTATGCATGACTGTCTTTATACATGGAGAATCACATTTCACCCAGAAGCTGTTTTGATTATACTGATCACTAAAGCATATTCTGTTGCATGTCATTTTGTTTCAGGAAAACAGCTTCCCGAGTTTCCTGCTCAAGAGGAGGAAGCTCTTTTTTTCTCGGAGCATGTGGCACAGGCCAAAAGGCTGGCTCTAACGGTATTACTGTCGTTATCATCATTTATTTAAGTGGTTTTTTAATTCTCTTAGTAGTTACTGGGAAAGTATAAATCAGTTCCAACGTTGAACTAGAAATAACCAATGTCAAGATGAGACACTACAAACACATTGTCTCAGCATGATGCATGTGCCAGTTGCGCAAAATTTTCTGGTATGTCTGAGGCAATTGCTCCCGCATGAAGCTGATTTGGTTGGGTGATCTCAATTTTTAACCTTCTGGGGTGTTAGGATATTAGAAGATGCTCTTTTGAGTTATGGATCTCCTTTAAAAGCTAGTTTACGTTGTCTCGAGCCGAAACATGTATCTACATATAGTTGTAATGAAAACCCAATGATTTAATGAACAGTTCTTGTTGATTGTGAATTCTAACGAGCTACATCTTAGGGTTCATATCTGTTGATAGTATCACCAGATTTAGTTCTTGAAAATTTGTTGATCCTGCTGGAGTATCTTTCAACACCATACTAGGAGTTCCCCAATGGTTGTTAAGTCTCGTTTGGAAATGCATGCGTCAATGAGTGATCCTCACTACTCTGCACAAATTATTTTTGAAGTTTTTTAGTTGTAGCCAATAATGATTTGATTTGATGATATTTGCAGAAAGTCAAAGAGCAAGGTAACAAAAGAAAAAGAAGAGGGGGTGATGATGATGGCGAAGAGGATGCTGACACATGCAAGTCTGAAGCGTGGGAACTCTTCGAAGAAGTCGTCATCAAAGAAGCCGAGGAGGTGATGGTTTTGTACGAGTTTATGCGGTTTTGGTAGGATTCAAAATTGTTTGTTTGCGATATTTACTAGTGTTCAAAAGTCGAGGCTTTGGGGCAGTTTTGTTCTTGTGGTTGTATTTACAATTATCAGAACAAATGTAAGTGCATCTTGTTGATATAGATTCTTAAATTATAACTGTGGATTGGTTGTTGATTCCGTAGCAGCTAATGATTAAATGTTCTGTTTGAAGATGTCGAGCAGGTGTTGTTTGAACTTTGAAGATGCAAGTGTTTACCATGGAAACGTTAAGGTGTGTTTTTAAGGTTGCAAGGGCAATTGAAGCTCATATGCGTAATTAATTGATTAGCAAAAGGTAATGATTTGTAAACCTACAAGGTGCACCGTGCACTTGATACCATTGCTACAAGGGAACATATTCCAAAGTATTACTGGATATGTGGTTATTTGCTGTGGCTCAACTCTTCAATTGGAAGATTATACTTAAAGAGTATACGTCACCTGCTGCATTTCAACAATCGAGCAGCCATAGACTCCCTCTAAATGTAGTTCTTCTATCATGTTTTTTTTTTTTGATAGCGAAATTCTTCTATCAGGTTGAATGCGAAAGTATCACGAAGTTATTCTTTGCTGTACTGAAGTTGATCAGCAATGGGCCATGGTTTCATCTGATCATAATCAAAATCTAGATGCAACATTTAGAAATGAACGCGAATCCAGATCATGTTTATGCGCTGTGGGCACAGAGGGTCGTCACGCCTACTCTCCGTTGCTATAGTATGAATGTATGATGTGTCACCAAGCAGATAACCACCTCCTTCCTTGGATGTATAACTCATTTAACAGTGGTCATTATATAACTATGTCACATGGATCAGATCCTCTCAGTTTCCATGTATCTAAACAGGTATTGTGCCTTAAGCTGGAAGCTTTATGCCAAAGGCACCATACGCCACAGGAACTCAACGCAGCAATGGTCTAACCACTGAAATCTTCAGCTAATTGCTTTTCTCCCTCCCTTTGGTTTACTCTGTTTCATTGGTTGTTAGTTGTCACTATGGAGAATATAGCATTCTTAGACAAAAAGTAACGAAATCCCCAACTTCAAGAGTTTATATTGGTAAAGGGCACAATGAACATGCTCTCAGTCACAATCTTCTGGGTGATTTTTCTTAAATGCGTGTGTTTGGGTCATTTTTCTTAAATGCGTGTGTTTGGTATAATCGAAAAAGGGGAAAATAAATAATAGAAAAATATTGCAAAGAACTTTTTCCATCCAGAAATCTCTAACGCATTCAGTAGCAGTTCAAAGATTAAGAGAGCAAAGACAACAAGACTACGAAAAAAATTCAACTAACATCCTCTATCAGTAGTAGAACTTGAAAGCACTGATCTTAGTTCACATCTTTGTCATTCAACTCGTACAAATCTTAATCACTGGCATTATAACCTATTTCAAATTGAAAACACACAAAACAAAGCCAACAATCAACATGAGACGACAAAACAAAAAGAAAGAAAGAAAAGAAGGTTGGGGAAAGTCACCTGGACGTTTATCGCTAAGACGCAAACCTTCCAAACCAAAGATCGACTTTTCAAATCTTCCCTGATTACAGTGAAAACAAATTTTTTTTTGGGAATTGCATCGAGTATGATTTGCTAAGCCCAAGATCACTTAAAAACCAGAAAACCTTTAAAATAAAAACGTTCAAGCTGACCTTACTTGTATCTCTAGAAACTCCATAACCGTTGTAATACATCTGACCCACCAAAATCTGCAAACTGCTGTCTCCATCCTTCGCCTCCTTGAGTGTGTCTTGGAACCACCGCCTTGCACAGTCAGAGACCACATCCGACAAAGATACTCTGCTCTGCCCATCCGTATATTCCATATTCAAATTTGACAGCTTAGAATTAACAGAAGTACTGCAGAGCTGAAACGATTCTGAAGTGAAAATTCGTTCTTCTTGTACAAGGTTTTGGTGTTTTAGATTGTTTAGCTCATGTCTTGTAAGTTGCAACCCTAGTAAATCTTTGAAGAATAGCTGCACGTGAACATGCATATGAACAAGCAATATGTTCCTAGTTTATCAAGTATCAAAATACCAACCGCTAAATATTTTTTATTTGTGATATAAGCTCTGAGACAATGGAAAATATTAACCAACATTAGTTACTAAATACTTGTAAACAACTTTATCTTCATCAAAATCTTCCAAAGGGACTAACAGAATATAGGTCTCTTGTTTATACCTAATCCAATGATGTTAGATGCCCAAAGAAATTTTCTCCCTGAGATTTTGAGTAGTTATGAATTAACAGCAGTCTTTCTGCCTAACAAAATCCTCACAATATTGACTTGATGCTGCCAATCGAAGACCAAATGTTACAAGAGAAGGTCCAACAAAAAAAAACTAGTATACATTTTCTGTTCAGGAAAACACAAAAAATATTCCCTTGACACAGGCTGTATAGTGAATAAAAATCTAAAGCAGCAGGGAAACTGAAGCTGAAGCTGAACTTGATGCAAGATGGATGTAAAACTTGAACAAGCAACAGTGGATGTTAGGACCAAATGGGGCAGCCATATAACAGTTCACACCCTTGCACAAAATACCACAACAACCAACACGATGGAAGGCGGGAGATAAATAATTGATACCATTTCATGCTTAAATTCCAACTAACGTTACCAATAATTGTTACAAGAACACGAGCCGTCTTTGAAACAATGAAACCGGTTGTTGTCTCGTACAATGATTTCTCGACCTGTAATTTTTGAAATAAGTGTAATTGCTGTGTGGCAATCACCACAGACACGAAGGTTCTTTACGACCCGTATCAGGGTTCCTGGTGCGGTACTGATAAGTCCGAATGAAATAGCTAATTTCTCACTATGACAGCCAAGGGAATGCTCCTTCTCTTCCTCTTCTATATCAAATAGTACAAAATCCGTCTTAGGCTTGTAGCCCAAAGGCTTTAATTCCGTACTTAATTCATCAAGCTTCATATAGATTTTCGCAGATAATGGATGTGACTGGTCCCCTACATGGAACTCGTGAACAACCCCATCCATTTCAATCCAACTACATCCTGGTGTCTTTTGAAGCCCTCTTTCGTTCATGATTAACCTCAAGTTTTCTGCGTCATCCCATCTACCAGTAACAGAGAAGATATTGGATAAAAGGACATAATTTCCCGAGTTCCATGGTTCTAATTCAATGAGTTGTTTTAATACGTGTTCAGCCAAGTGAGTGTCCTTGTGTAACCTACACCCTCCCAACAGTGCACCCCAGACAACTGCATTAGCCTTGAACGGCATGTCTAAGATTAACTGATGAGCCTCAACTAATAAGCCGCCACGGCTTAGAAGGTCTACCATGCACCCATAATGTTCAATCCTAGGGGTCAAGGAATAGATGCGTTGAATACTATCAAAATACCTACGACCCTCATCAACTAGACCGGCATGAGTGCAACCACAAAGAATACCAATAATAGTGTTTCCATTAGGTCGAATCCCCATCTTCTCCATTTGAGCAAAGAGCCCAAATGCAGATTTAACATGCCCATTCATTGCCAGTCCAGAGATCACGGCATTCCATAGAACAAGGTCTCTTTCCATCATTCCTTGAAAGGTTCTCCATGCCCTTGTAATGCTCCCGCATTTGGCATACATGTCAATCAATGCAGTACCTAAGATTGGATTCACTGATAATTCATTTTTATCAATCAAACCACTAAACTTCTCCCCTAATTCCAGCGCTCCTAACCTTGCACAAGCTGAAAGAACTCCAACGAAGGTGAAACAATCAGGTTTAACTTTATCCCTTTGCATATGGGAAAACAGTTCAAGAGCCTCTTTAGGGAGTCCATTAGAAGCGTAGCCATTTATCATTGCACCCCAACAGACCAAATCCTTGTCGACCATCTCATCAAATACACCACGGGCTCTCTCCATGCTTCCACACTTGCAATACATATCCAGCAAAGAAGTAGCAACAAAGACATTCGTTCCCATTCCCATCTCCCTTATATAACTGTGTATCCATTCCCCAGTTTTCAAATCCCCTAACTGAGAACAAGCAGAGAGAAGACGTACAAGGGTAAAACTATCTGGCATCAACTCCATCTCCAACATCTTTTTAAACAAGTCAACTGCCTCACTAAATCTTCCAGCCTTAATATATCCACTAATGATAGCAGTCCAAGAAACAACATTTCTAGTTGGCATCTCATTAAACAGTCTATGAGCTTCATTTAAACATCCACATCTAGCATAGATACAAAGTAAACTAGTTTTAACAAAAACATCAAAGTCCAAACCCACTTTCAAAACATGAGTATGAATTTTCACCCCAAGTTGAAAATCAGAAAGCCTAGCACACGCCTTTAACACAAAAGGAAAAGTCATATTGTTCGGGGCCAACCCGTCTCTTCTCATTAGAGTGTAAAACTCAATTGTCTCACTGTGACAGTTATTAGAAACAAAACCTTGGATCATTGTATTCAACACATACGTATTAGGCTCTTCTACTTGATAAAAAACAAGTCGAGCGTGGTTGGGATTTCCAAATTCAAATGTTGACCTTAATATCATGTTCACTAGATAATTGTCCTGATCTAGACCAAACCGGAGAATATGCCCTTGAACATGCTTGAGTTGTAGGAAAGTGTTACATCCTTGAAAAAGTAGGTTCTTAACCTCTAACGCTTTATAGAACAAAGGAGAAGATGGGCTATTGAAGATGGTCATACAGAGTAGTGTAATCAAAGACTAATAAAAGACAACCACAGTAATAAAGCTTTAGGTCCTCCTTAAAATAGGGCTTTTTGCGTTGGGTCCAATTTTTATCGTTTATTAGCTTTAGGTCCCCCTACAGTCAGTTGACCATGTTGACTGTTATTGACCAAGTCTGGCTGTCCATTGTTGTGCGTCTGGCGTCGTACATTTTCATAATAGCCAAAGTACCCCTTGCACATGCCCACACCAAAAACCTCGAAATTGAATTTGAAATTTCATCGATATGTGTTCGAATCGTAGTTCCCCAATCCAACGGCTGCTGTAAAGGATAAGAGCTCTACTAAAAAAAGCGGGAAAGTTTATTCATCTCATATTCCCCCTCTTTTCTCTCTCTCATAGATTCATCTCTCTTGCAAATTCACTCATTCTTACTCTCATTTCACCTCTCTCATCTCATTCTCCCATCTATGTCACTTAATTAAAGTTGTTAGAGCTTGGTGGAGGTTGGAGCTTGGTCGGAGAATCGTGGTCTTTGGAGCTTTTGCTACAGGTAAAGTTTATTTTAGTTAGGGTTTAGTTTAATAATAAGAGTACGTGTTGTTTCATATGCATTATCAAATTAAAAATTAGGGTTTTTTTCTTTTGCAACTGTTTTACCAATTAAAATTTGAGGATTTATCTTTTCATGTGCAATTGATGAAATATTTTGCGATTTATGAATTAAAAAGTTAGGGATTTTGACTTTAGTGGGTCCAATTATTAATAAAGTTAATTACTTTGATCATATGGGCCATTGTTTATTAGATTTTTGTGATGTACTTAAATTGTACTCATGCTTTAAGTGCTGAAAATGATGTGTCATTCATACGGGGTTTTGTTTGTTTGTTAATTTTGTTTGGTTTATGTGAAATATATAGTCATGTAGTGGGGCAAAATAACATTTATGTAGTTCATTTGGGTGGTGTTTGGGGTGAGGTCAATCCTTGTGCAATAATTGTGAATGGTCATAGTGGTGGTAGGAGGAGAAATTTAACATTAGATGGAGATGAGTTGATGTATATGAATTTTATGAAGGATATTCAGGTTCATGCCTAGAGGGAAGAAAGTGTCATCTGTGACTTGTATCTTGGCAAGATTTTTGTGCCCACTTGGGACTGACAAACAACTCATGCATATGTGGGAAAACATCATGGTAGAAAATGACTACAAATATCATTTGTTTGTAGCTTATGATGATGTTGTGGGCCTAACTGAAAACTGAGAGGAGAACCCAAGTGTGATGGGGATAAACCAAAGAAAATATGAGCCCTCCTTTAAGGCAATTTTGGGTGTTCAATGCAAGTCCAATATACCTACTGAGTCCACTTCCAAATTTTCAATGTACATGTTGAGCCCATATCCAATGTACATGTTGATCCCATATCCAATATACCTGTTCAAACCATGTCTAACAAACGTGATAACCCTAATCTAATTGTCCAATCTACTGCGAAGAGTTATGTCAGCCCATTCAAAGTCATTGAAATAAACCCTGATCCTTCAATACATAAAGTTGTCAACCCTAAAGCTAAAAGAGTTTTAGTGGAGCAAGGTAGATGGTGTCCAAAAGGTGTTGTTGTGCAAGAAACCAAGAGTTATTAGTGTTGATTCTCAGGGCCGGCTCAAACCAAAGTGTGGCCTAAGGCGGATTTCATAATATTGTTATATTGAGGCCTTTTTTTCTCAACAATTTAATAAAGAAAAATGATAATAAGTCTAAAAACTAAGAATTGAAAAATTTTGGGAAGTTTTTTTCCAGTACTATGTAATTTTCGGTTTACATGTTAGAATTAGTTTTAGAAATTTCTTATGGGTTTTATGATATAAAGTTATTTTTAAGGTGAACTTTGGGGATTTTCCAACAAACCATGCAACTTACGAGGGCCTTTTTCAAAGAAGTGAGGCCTTAGGTGCATGTTTTCTATAAAGGGACGAGCCGGATCCGATGATGAAGAAAGCCAAGTGGGGAAGCTTTGGTTTGAATGATAAGGCTTCTCAAAAATTGGAAGACATAGAATGAAGTTGTTATTGCCTGCGGTTTTTGATGAAGTTGATAGGTTTTTTGGGAGCTAGATCTGATGTGGGAGACATAGGAAGTTCTGGTGATGAAGCTGATAGGTTTGGTCCTACAGTTGATACCAATGTAGGGTATAACAGTTATGACTCATTTGATGAAGAAGATGAGGATTTTGACCCTGAAGAAAATGTCATGGATGAGGAATCTGAAGCTTTTGTAACTTGTTTGGTAGATGATGAGAAGCACTTCAATGAAATTGGTGAGGAGGGAGATCCTATTAACAATTTGGGGAAAATAGGTTCAAATTTGTTTTAAAAGGAACAAAATCCATAAAGAGTTAATATTCCCAAAGTTGGGCAGCTGGTGAAAGGGATGGAATGGAGAACCATAGAAGAGTGTAGGAAATTCTTCAAAGCATATGGAATTGATAATAGATTTAGTTTTAAGCATAACAAAAATGACAAAAAGAGGTACAAAATTTGGTATTGTAATGAAGGAACAATAGGAGAGGAGTGTCGGTTTGGTACATGTGGTTGGCATGCTTGGTGTAGTGCTACAAATGATCACCACACTGTGAAGTTGAGGAAGTTCAATGACACTCACACTTGTGAAGTTGACAAAGATGATAAGTATAGGCAGGCTAGAGCTCCTTGGGTTGTTGATGAGCTGGAAGAATATGTTAGAGATCATCCATACAATAAGCCTGTTGATATCTACAATGAGATTTATCATAGATATGGGGTAAAGATTTTATACTTCATTGCTTGAAAATCAAAGGTGAGGCTGTTAGAGAGAATTAATGGCAATTATGAGCATAGCTACAACATTGTGAAGGAGTTTAAAAAGACAAATTTTGAAAAGAAATGAAGGGAGTAGAGTCAAATGTGTTAGGGACAAAAAGTTTCAATGCAAAGGATTCTTCCTTGCTTATAAAGCTTCTTTAATTACATGGTTTTGTTAATGAGTGTAGGCCTGTCGTGGGTTTAGATGGGGCTTTTCTGAAGGGTAAGTATGGTGGTTGTGCTTTAAGTGTTATGGGATTAGATGCAATGAATGGATTATTTCCACTTGCAATCTATGTGTGTAGGGGTGAGAATACAAAAACTTTGTGCATGATGTTAGGACTGCTTCAACCATACCTTAACAAGCACCCATAACAACTCACTTTCATATATGATAGACAAAAATGACTTATTCATGCTGTGGAGACTAGATTTCCAGATGCCAACCACAGGTATAAGTTGTTTGTGTATTAACTAATTTATCTAAATTCCCTAATTTACTTTATTTTGACATGTATTGTTTGTGTTTTTCACATGTTTTGTTTTAGACATATGTACAAGAATTTTAAAAATGAATTTAAGGGTGAACACTTGATGCAACTTAGCTGAGGGGCTTCAAAAGCATACAAAGTTAGTGAGCATGAGCAATTCATGGAGGCATTGTCAACTACTAAGAATGATGTTGTGGATTGGTTTGAGAGAGAGCCTATGCGAACTTGGGAAAAGTCACATTTTGACCTCATTTTAAAGTGTGATGTAGTTACTAACAACTTCAATGAATCACTCTTACACTTTATAGATAAGTATACCAAAGTTGTGATGTCTCTTATACACGAGAGAATGCTACTTTCCAAGGAGATGAAAGAGGGTGGTCTTGTAACATCTGCTATAGAGGTCATTACCAAGCTAGAGAAGAAGCATAATAGATATAAGCTTTGATAATGACAAATATTGTGCAACCAATCCAAAATCTGGGAAACATTTTGTAGTTGATTTAATTGCCAAGACATGCTTTTGTATGGTATGTCAGTTGGGTGGCATACCATGCGTTCATGCTATTGCAGTCATCAGACCTCTGAGGCCAAGTAGAGAATCTTAGAGCAAGTAAGTACAAACTTAATACTTAAGTCTATGTTTGGGTTTATAGATGTGTATGTAATTAACTCATTTTGCAATATATGTTTGGGTATATAGATGGTGCAACCCTTACTTTCATGTTGAGGCATTCAAAGGCACTTATGTTGGTATTATCTATCCCTTTGATAATGAGGAAGATTGGGGAAAGGTTTGTGATATTATATTATGTTATATTGGATTATATTTTAGTGTGACACTTATGTGATCATGTTTTTTTGTTACAGTTAAGTTATGAATATCAATATCTCAGAGATGAAGATGAGGAGAGAGCTATTAGCACAAGGAAATGCAAATTGTGTAATAACCCAGGACATAATCAAAGGACTTGCCTAGAGAGACCTGACAAGAAGAAAGAAGAAAAAAGAAATCAAAATCAAGAAATACATGTATTATTTATTGTTTTAGTCATGTTTAATGAATTTAATTTCGATCATTATCTTAATTATTGTATTGTAGGGGATGTAACTGAGAATGAAGGTCAAACAGCTGAAGGCCAAGTGCAACCACCTCAAGCAGCTAAAGGCCAAGTGCCACCTCAAGCTGTTAGTGAAGGTGGAAGGGGTAGTAGAAGTGGCAGGGGTAGTAGGGGTGGAAAGGGTGGTAGAGGTGGATCATCAGAAGTGAATGAAAGCCAAGCTTCTCAACAAGTCAATGCAAGTCAAGCATCTCAAGGACCATTGAATGAAAGTCGAGATCTACAAGACCACCTACATGGGGTATAGGTAGTAGAGGCTTTAGAGGTGGTAAGAGCAGAGGACGCATGTACAAATATTTTGAGAATCCAACTTCATATACACATCAGCCTGCTTCAAGAGCCACAAATGAGTCATCTGTAATTGGCATATCACAATTTACCTTTTCAATAAATTGACTTATTATACCCTACTATAAAAGGATCTCTTTGACATCTCTCTCTCTTACACAGTCTCAAATGGGGAAGAACAAAAGTAATGGTAAGAAGCAAGTGAACAAATGTGAGAATTCTAGAAGGGGTGAGGAATACCCAGATCATCTAATGTCTTGTATGAGATTTGGATATAACAATATGGCTCGGGAAGAAGTGATGGTTGCTAGAGCCTATGTTGATGAGTATGGTGATGAAGTTTCACATGATGAAGTAATTACTCATGTGATGAAGTGGAGATATGCAAGAGATGCTTCTTTGGTGGCTAAGGGACTTCCTACTGCATATCCAGAATAAATTGAGGAGGAGCAATTTATGCAGGAGTGTTGGGAATTTGAACAAGCTAGGTTAGCTAGGGAGAGAGGTTATGTTGGGGAGGAAAGGGGAGAGAGAAACCAATGTTCAACTCAACCTAGACTGGTGGTGCAAGCTTTGACATGTCCTCAGAGCTATGAAGATTTCAAGAATTCAATGAATAAGAAAAAAAAATGATGTTGGTCTTATTTCTTTGGATTTTCTTTTATTTATGTATTTGTCTTCATTTATCTTGCTAAGTTTCTGTCAATTAATATCATAATTTTGCTTGTTTCAACAATGAACCTGTGACAGAGATTTTCTAGGATGCTGTTTTTGCTGGGATGTATTTGTCTTCTTTATGTATGCTACTTTTGCTATGTTTTGTGTTACTATGGGATGTCAGAGATCTTTTGGGATGTACTATGAGAATGAATGTTATGTTTTTGTGTTGCTATGGGATGTTAGATGTCATTATGTGTTTTGTTTACCTTCATGTGTTAGGTTACTTTTCTATTTTGTGTTGTGTAGTTGACAATGGGAATGACTATGTAGGTATGACTCTAATTTGAGGAATGAATATGTTAGTTTGGTCAATGAAAGTGCACATGTTGTTTACCCTTGTTTATTGTTGATCCATAACATTTTATTCATCATTAGATAACTGACATTAGAGAACTAAACTCCATACATAGCACTCCATACTAAACTCCATATATAGCAACTCAGTCGCTCTTTATACAAGAATTAGGGACATGACAACCCTTGCATAACTTGCAGACTTCACAAAGTTCATCTTCTTCCTTACACAGGTTACACACTTCTGAGTCAACCTTCTTATCAAAGTAAATCCATTCCACTGCACTACAACCTTCCCTAGAACACTTGAGGAACTTGAACTGCAGAGTGCCACCTTTCATATGACCTAGTACTACTCTCATAAATCTACAACACCAAGAACAAGGGCAGTGCATGCTAAGATATGGACATGTTGAACTGTTGAAGCATAGTCTTCGTCGTAGCAAAGTTGACAAACCTGTAATTAATGAAAGAAAAACAAAAGGTCAAAACCAAATCAAAACTAAAAAACAAAACCAAATATAATTGAAAGAAATTAGCATATAGTCCTTCAATATACACATTAGTTTTGCAATAGATCCTCCTACCGTAATTAATGAAAGAAATATGAAAACTTCATAAACAAGAACACCTTTGGTGCAGCAACAATAAGAGCTTCACTTCCACCCATGTTGATGTTCAAAAGGAATAAATTTAACAAAACTTGTGTGTCTAAATGGAGAAATCAAGTACATTCTTATAGAAGTAGCTTATGACCGTTGGGGATGGGGTGCTCAACAACTATCTTAGCTTACATCATCCGTTGGATTGGGGAGTTAGGATGTCAACATGTGTCGAGTAATTAACATTTGGATGAGCTATTGGATTGGGGAGCTACGATTTGAACACGTGTCGATGAAATTTCAAATTCAATTTCAAGGTTTTTGGTGTGGGCATGTGCGAAGCGTGCGAGGGTATTTTGGGCATTATGAAAATGCATGACGCCAGACACACAACGATGGACAACCAGACCTGGTCAATGATGGTCAATGCGGTCAACTGATGGTAGGGAGGACCTAAAGCTAATAAACGATAAAAGTTGGACCCAACGCAAAAAGCCCTATTTTTAGGAGGACCTAAAGCTAAATCACCCTAATAAAAGACTAATAAAAGTCTAGTCATTCTTCAATTTTTTTTTTTTTTCTAAATTAGCAAATATATTGATATGAATAGATTACAAAAGGTTGGCTTAATTGGGATTATATTTCCCAACTAACCTCAATCAAATCATTCTACAATATAGTTACTACCAGTGTCGATGGTGCCCGTTTAACCAAAATCGTATAAAAAATCATGGTCCCGGTTTTTATTTTTAGAAATTGTTTTAAAATGGGTATTAAAAAACCGGAACCAAATAGTTTTTAAACAAAAAATCAGACCAGAATTGAAACCGGACGTTATCGTACTTTTAACATAAAAAAATATTGAAATAAAGAATATAAAAACTCAAAACGTTCATTTATATATTACTAAATTTTATTTATTAGTGTAATATGTAATTTTTGTAGTATTTAATGTTATAAATAATATAAAAATATAGTTTACAACTTTAAATATATAGTTCTATTTAATTTATTATTGAATGACATAATTCTTTATATGAATATTTAAAAAACGACTCATTTGTGTAGTATTTTTGTGTTTTTAGTACATATTTTTTAATAAAATCAATAAAAACCAGTGTAAATAGTAAATATCTTAAGAATCG
This sequence comes from Coptis chinensis, assembly GCF_015680905.1. NCBI lineage: Eukaryota > Viridiplantae > Streptophyta > Magnoliopsida > Ranunculales > Ranunculaceae > Coptis > Coptis chinensis. The sequence continues at coordinate 114,642,028 of NC_141458.1, read as the reverse complement.
AAATGAAGAACCGAAACTGAAAAATACCCGCTAGGACCGATGGTTATGGGTATGGTTCTACAATTTTAAGAATTGAAAAAATTGAAACCAGAACCAGAATCGTAAAATTAAATAGTTCTTAGTTCTTACAACACTAAAAACTGGACCATAACCGGACTGTTGACACCCTAGTTACGAGTAGAGAGATAACTGAATAATAAAGGTACTCGCTATGGGTACCTTCCATTTTGTGTTGGACGGATCCCATTTTTTTTTATTTTTTTTGTTTTGTGTTGGGCGGACCCCAAAAAAAAATTTATTACAAAATTACTATTGACCTAAAAAACATATTTTCCAGTTATTACTATCAGAAAAGAAAAGTTGTTTTTAGTCGGATAACTCGTTGAAGGAGAAGAAGATGGGGTTTTTCTAGTTTAACCTATTTTCCCAGTTTTGTTAAGAAATCGGTTTTGGGCATGGGGTTGTATTGGACTCTTGGTGTGCCCAACACAATTGCAGACTCCAAATTGAACTCTGGTCTGCACAACACAAAATGGGGTCCGTCAATAACAGGACCATAATAAATGAACAAAGAAGATACCTCAAAGGTATGGCTTGTCAATGGATCGGTTTGGGTCGGGTTTTAAAAATCTAAATCCGACCCGATAAGAAAATTGGGAACCTAAAACCGAATCGAAAATATTACGTTTAATTTGAAATCAAACCGAACCGAACCGGATCGATATATTACAAACCGAATCCAAACCGGCCCAAATCAAAAACTATAAAATCAATTAAATTTTAAATTAAATTAATTAATTTTAACCACACAATTGATAAAACATATACAAATTTAATAATAAATATTACTAAAATGTTATCTTATCGGTTCAGGTTCATATCGGTTCGGTGGACGACAAACCCAAAACCAAACCAATATCTTATTGGTTCGGTTCGGTTTCAGGTCGGTAGAGGGCAAATTAAATTATCAAAACCCAAACCATTTTTTAACGGTTTGGTTCGGATCGGTTATCGGGTTATGAAAACCATTGACTGCCCCTACTCAAAGGTGCACGTGTGATTTTTTTTTTTTTTTTTATAATAAAGATTTCTAATATCGGCATATTTCAATGTTGAAATAGTAAATATCTTTTCTGCTAAAACCCTCCGTCAGGGCTTTGGTTTTATACGACCGCAAAATTTGGAAGCCTTAAAAGGAAGAGAGGAGATTGTTCTGATTAACAGTATGGAAGAAGAGAAGGAAGAAGTGAAGACATTTAAGGATTTGGGATTGAAAGAGCAGCTCGTTGAGGCTTGTGAGAGTATGGGGTGGAAGACTCCCTCAAAGATTCAAATTGAGGCCATTCCTCATGCTCTTCAAGGTTCTTCTTCTTCTTCATCATTCATTTTATTTTATTTTATTTTATTTTTTATTTTATTTTTTAAATCTAATTTTAGGAAATGATTTGATTGGGCTTGCACAAACGGGTTCTGGTAAAACTGGAGCTTTCGCTCTCCCCATTCTCGACGCTCTCTTGGACGCTAACCAAGCTTTCTTTGCTTGCGTACTGTCTCCCACGAGGTATTCTACTACTTTTTTTCTTCTTCTCCATGATTAGTAATTTGGTTGTTTATGGTGGTGATGTTGTTCTTTTTTCTTGTCTAGGGAACTTGCTATTCAGATATCAGAACAATTTCAAGCTCTTGGATCTATCATAGGTGTAAAGAGTACAGTGGTGAGTCTAGATGGATTTACACTTTCTATAAGCAGTCTGTAATCATCTATTATTTAGGTAGTTCAAATCTTTTTCATTTATGTTTGAGACAAATATTAACCATTCAAATCTTTGCAGCTGGTTGGGGGGATAGACATGATGCAACAATCAATTGCACTAGCAAAGAGGCCGCATATTGTGGTAAGTTTTATGTGCATAATATTATCTTTCTACTGGATTACTTGTTATGGTTTGAATTTTTGTTATTATTATTATTATGGAAGAGGTGCACGACCAATTTATATGTTTGCAATATATAGGAGAAAGTACAATGTAGGATGAGATATCCTCCTAAGGAAAACGCTAAGAGTGCAAAAAACAGGAAACAACTACAAATAATAATAATAAAAAGACAACAATGAATTAAGCTTCTTGGATGATAGCGTCCCAAGAAAATGCAAAAGACCCAAAGGGTATCTCGTTGAACTCCCTCCACCGCTTACACCAAAGAGAAAACAATCCTTTGATGTGAAGAGTCATTTTTGCAGTGTTAATGTCTCTGATTCCTTTCCAACTATATGTCCCGAAGTATCGTGAAGGGACTGATGCTCCACAACTTCCTCTTACTACGGGTGGGGAGCCATTGATTAGACCACATCAAGAGATCATACATTAGACCACTTCCTCTTAGTGTTTTGGTTTAAATTAATTGATATGATTTGAGTTTACAAAGAATTCATACATATGGCTAAAAAGAAAAATCTGCTGATATTTTTTTAAATAAATGCACTTCCTAACTTCCCTTTTGCCTGTGCTCTTCTGCTTGAAATTTTTGTTATTTATCTCTTCCTTTTGGGTATGATTCTCTCTACTGTTACATTGTTGGTATGCATGCAAATATGCAATGCTGATTGAATTGCACAAATAAGTTTGCTGTTGTTTTTACGTTAGTAATTTATTAATGACATATAATGTCTATTCTCTTTTACGGACTTTTTATGACAAATAACATGTCAACTCGTCCTCTATCTGACATTACTTGTTGAAACCATGATGTCAAACAACTATTGGAGGATGCACACACCATTGGCACTCCTTGCAACTAATGTACCCCAAGTCCACTAATCTTTTAGCATTATTTAATTTGGAAGATCTGGGAGAGCAGTATCTTATAAGATGTAATTGTGAATAGAAAATTATGACATTGAATTTAGTAAAAGAGAAGAATTCTTTCCAGTTAAGCTAACAGGTGAATGCTTTTATCACATGTTTGTATTTTATTTATGTTTTGATTTCTTTGCTTTTCCCCTCACATGTAAATCAAAAAGTGTTGACCATCCGAGTTCTGTGAGTTTAAGCCTCAGGTTTCAGATTGAGTCGGAGGCTAAAGTTTCCCCTATCATTATTTGTAATTGTTTAACAGTGTTAGTGAAAATGAGCTGATTAACTTCTATTACATCATATTAATCATATTGCTTATCTATACTGGTTGTGGAGGACCTTGCCCATGGGATCCATACCTGATCTACATATTCTCATAAGGTGTCTATTTTCCTTCACATTTTTTCTTAATAGGTGGCAACTCCTGGGAGACTCATTGACCACTTGTCCAATACGAAAGGTTTTAGTCTGCGGACATTGAAATACTTGGTATGGTTTCTGTTTTCTGTTATGAGTTTTAGTTATTAACTTTTCTTCCCCAATTTGATTTTTTTGAAGGTTAAATCATTAACCCGGATAATCAGTTTCATTCTTTTTTTTTCCTACATATGTCTATTTTGGATGATGTCATTGTTATTCTTTGGTACAATTTATGACATCTAAAACATGACATTCTATTGACTGCGCAAAGTTTTCCATCAACTTATTGGTGCTTGGAACACAGACCAAATTTTAATACTTATAGTCGCAATCCCACCTCTTGCTTTACTGTAAGCAGGACACCCTACATTACAAATGATTGAAGCCCTTTAATGGTCAAAGTCCCAGAAGGCCAATAGGAGAGAAATTCCTTGATGTCAAAAATAATTTGGTACACTTATCTTTCTTCATTATAAAAGTGCCCACCTTTTTGCTTCCTCCTATAAAGCCTTTCGCCTTTGCAATGCGCTCTATCGACCACTTAACCTTCAAGGAGGGAGGATGGACGGTAGGAGTATTGCCTGGGGATTTTGAGATGCTATGAGGAGGGGTGTGGCTTATGAAAGTAAGATAAAAAGGATAATAAAATGTAGAGAATTTTATCTTTTTTTTAAAAAAAACTGTAAGTTGAAACAAATGACTGCTTGTCCCTAGGAGTTCTGTTTTAACAAACAATGTTTTGTACATGAAAAAATTGCACCCTTTATTTCGAAAGCAATTTATAGTGGTTTCTTGTCCCTAGAACATTGTATTGCCTTTGTCCGGCCAAGTCCCATATTTTTTTTTTGTAGTGGTATGTGTGTGAACAACATTCCAAACACTTACTGGTTCAAGTGCTTTTCCTTTTTTAAAACAGGCTTTTATTTTAATTTCTAAATGGCGTTGCATAACTTTTTTAATACAGGAACTTAATTTCCATCTCTGAATCTATTATTTACCTACTAATTATGACTTGCTTGTATTTGGCAGGTCTTGGATGAGGCAGATAGATTATTGAATGAGGAATTTGAGGAATCAATTGATAACATTTTGAAGGCCATTCCCAGAGAGCGCAAGACATATTTATTTTCTGCTACCATGACAAAAAAGGTAAGATGTTATCAATTGATTTTCCTATTTTCTATCTGCAATGCTCTAATTCTTGAAATGACAAAGGGAACCCTTGAGTTCATAGTTTCAAGCTTTGTGACTATGGTTTTTAATTATTATTTTTAATGTCTTTGGATAACAACCATCAGCTTTCACTAATCTGTTACCTTGTGTTTCTAGGTCCGCAAACTACAAAGGGCATGTCTGCGGAATCCTGTGAAGGTGTGTTCTCTTTCTACTGTATTATTTTACGCATCCTTTTGTGTTCTTTATGGTTGACAAGTTTGCGTATCTTTGCACAACTAGTGCTTGGTGTTGCACTATCTGCATAATTGTATCAGTTACGGTCTAAATCTCAGTTTTTCTGGTTTATTCAGATTGAGGCAGCTTCTAAATATTCCACTGTTGACACTCTGAAGCAGCAGTATCGCTTTGTTCCTGCGAAGTACAAGGTTTTCTTCTTTCCACTATATTTTGCAGGATCTTGGGTTAATTGGGCATTAAAAGCTGTGTACTGAGCCAATTATTGAGAATTAACTTGGTTTGGGGCTTGTGATTTTCAGTGTGATCCCAACCCAAAGTATTCATTGTCACATATCCTAGAAATTGTATTCTTCTGTGCTAACCTCTATTTAATTTAAAATCACACGCAGGACTGTTACCTTGTATTTATTTTAAGCGATATTCCTGGAAGTACATCAATGGTGTTTACTCGCACTTGTGAGTCAACGCGTCTTCTGGCTTTGATTCTTCGAAACTTGGGATTCGGTGCCATCCCAATTAGTGGTCAAATGAGTCAGGTACTCTATAATTTCTATGCACAAATTTGGTCAGTGGACTTGGTGGTGCATATTCTTTTCAAAAACCATTATTTAGGTCGTGCCAAGTTTTACATCATATTCTTATTTTTTTTCAATTTTGGTGTGTGTGTGTGGTTTGACATTTAAATTGTCATTTCCCATCCCATGTTGGTGTATTATCTATTTCTGGATGTATATATACTCTTGCCCCCCTCTCCCACACACATTCTTTTAAAGTAATAATGTGTTAAAAACTAGTATAACGTTGTGTGCATAACGTCAAAAGTTTACATAATATGGAATTTTTATATTCAATACGTCTTTTGTTCATATTGTTATCTGGAACATTTGACAGGCAAAGAGACTTGGAGCCTTAAACAAGTTCAAGGCTGGAGAGTGTCCCATTCTTATCTGCACTGATGTTGCAAGTCGAGGGCTTGATATTCCTTCTGTAGACATGGTTATCAATTATGATATTCCGGCCAATTCTAAGGTGAGTTCATTGATATCAGGGTTTTTGACATTAGGTTAGTTTGGCAATTAGGAGTAGGGCAACAAGTTTAAAGTCTTAAGATCCTTTGTTTGACCTAGTTCATGGAGTGTTTTTCGTGCACTTCTGCTACTTGCGTGGTTTGCATATAGTGAATGGCCTTAATACCAGATGAAGATTGGCACTTCAAAAGGCCAACTTGCAAAACCTGCCTCTGATAAACATAGGATGTCTTGCTTCGTATTACTTGCACATTCTTGCTCTTTATCTTTAGTTAGCAATCCGTGCCACAAATACTTTGATGTTCCTATTTCTGCTAATCTCTCAAAGTGTGTTTCAGGATTATATTCACCGAGTGGGTAGAACTGCTCGTGCAGGGCGATCTGGAGTTGCTATTTCACTAGTAAATCAATATGAGCTGGAGTGGTATATCCAGATTGAGAAGCTTATTGGTATGCATGACTGTCTTTATACGTGGAGAATCACATTTCACCCAGAAGCTGTTTTGATTATATTGATCACTAAAGCATATTCTGTTGCATGTCATTTTGTTTCAGGAAAAAAGCTTCCCGAGTTTCCTGCTCAAGAGGAGGAAGTTCTTTTTTTCTCGGAGCGTGTGGCACAGGCCAAAAGGCTGGCTCTAACGGTATTACTGTTGTCATCATCATTTATTTAAGTGGTTTTTTTATTCTCTTAGTAGTTAGTGGGAAAGTATAGATCAGTTCCAACGTTGAACTAGAAATAGAGGTTTGTTTGAAATAACCAATGTCGAGATGAAACGCTACAAACACATTGTCTCAGCATGATGCATGTGCCAGTTGCGCAAAATTTTCTGGTGTGTCTGAGGTAATTGCTCCCGCATGAAGCTAATTTGGTTGGGTGATCTCAATTCTTAACCATCTGGGGTGTTAGGATATTAGAAGATGCTCTTTTGAGTTATGGATCTCCTTTAAAAGCTAGTTTATGTTGTCTCGAGCCAAAACATGTATCTACATATAGTCGTAATGAAAACCCAATGATTTAATGAACAGTTCCTGTTGATTGTGAATTCTAACGAGCTACAAATTGGTGATCTAGTTTTCTTCCAACAAGAAAAAAAAAAGGCCCTAAAGATGACGAGACCTCACGATGGCAGAAGGAGGAGCTTTGCAGTAGTGGAAGGAAAGTCTTTTGAACTGGAGTGGTGGAATAATACACATGGATCTGAAGAGGTGAGCTTAATAGAGAGAGGAAGAAAGGGGGTTTTTAAGTGCTCAGTTTCACTAGGTGGGGCTAAATGGTTGGGAAGTTTTCTATGCCAAAGTTCCCTTGGATCTATCACAAGTGGTCCTCCACTTAGTTTCTGGGATGGTTACACAAAACTGATTGGCTTGATTAGAACAAATCAAAGAGGAGACTTTATTAATATGATGATTATCTCTAGAGCTGCTAGAGATGGTAGACCCAAAACCCTTTGCTTTCCAGCAGGGATCAACAACGAAGGGTGGGCAGAAATGGGATCAAAGCTTATGAAGTTGTTGGAACCCTCTCAACCGTCCTCTACTATACCAAAAAGAGATATCGGGGTTTCGTGTTTTCGAACTATTCCACCATGTAACCCAAACAATAGAGAAGGAGGTATCACAGCAAGCAGGGTACAGCCTACAATACCCACAATCAATGTGAGGTCGATCGGAAAGGTTACGAATGCCTCATGGTGGTGTACAACAGTGATTTGCACTGTGTCTACTGGCATACCTGATTGGACGTGGGTTAAGCAGAAAATGTGTGCAGTCTTCAGGCAAACTGATCTTAGGCCTATGGAAGGAGGCGGAGCACTCGCTTTCTTCAATTCAGAGCAGGATGCTAATAGACTTGTTGGTATGCCTCCCTTAAAATTTTGGGACGGTGTAGTTCATTTTAAAAGGTGGAATCCTGAGGTAGGCGCACTTTCTAATGGTGCATTATTGGGGCATAAAGATGTGTTTCTGAATTTTGTGGGGGTGCCTTTACACCTGAAGACTCCAACTATTGTTGATTTGTTGGCCAAAGATTGTGGTACAATGCTGCATACTGATGAGTCATCTCTTAATTGTTGTAAGACGAAGGTTAGAGTGAAGGTGAATGTGATGAACCCAGCTAAAGTTCCGCGCATCATTAATATAGAGGAAAGTGGGTATGTTTTCCCCGTATGGGTGGAGGTGGAATTTAACAGTGGTGTTGCGCCTCCAGCTGCACAGGGTGAAGACGAGCTATTTCGACCGCAAGAGGTGGCTGGCTCAGTAGCCAATGTCAATGATGTCACTAATGAGCAAATATCGTCAGATCCTAGTAGGCCCCCTGGATTTCAGGGAGAAAGAGAGGGAACACTTGCACTTTCAAATTTTGAATTTGAAAATGAAAGAACTGAGAGCACTACCGCTGTCAGACCACAGGAAGATAGTTCAGTCACACCAACCGAAGATATCGTACTTGAGGGCAATAGTATCGATACTTTGGTAGGAGGAAATGACGTGGCAACGCCCTTAGTAGTAGAAGAGCTTTGTGATTTTGAAGTGGACCCGACTGGGCTTCATGAGGAGATGTCTACTCAAAATCCAAGCCTAGGACCGAGGAGAAGGGCCCATAATCATATAAGGGGCAGAAGTTTTAGTAGAAACTTTGAACGGGAACACTTCCTTTCGACTAACAGGCTCATGAGATGGAGAAGTGTTAGTAGGCCCAAAAAGATGCGGGGGAGGAACAAATCCAGGAAAGGGAACCTCAGATCAAGAAGGGACCCTTCAGGCCCATTTTCATCCGATTTTGTCAACTCCCTTCACTTCTCAAACAGCTACTGTAGTACACCTGAGGATGAAACTAGGGACTCACTCTCTGCCGCCTTGCCACCAGTTAATTGCCATGCTTCCTTCTCGCTCCACCCCAGCTCATGGAAGTCTTGAAATCAGAGAAATGGTGCAAGTTCAAGGCAAAACAGCGGAGGAGAGCAATGTTTTACGGGGTTTTACTCACAGTGAGAGTGGATTTAATGGCCATGTGTCGATGTTTAATGCGGGAGAGATGGCAAGCAGACTTTATAGATGCCAAACAAATGAAGATTTCACTGATTGGATCAAGTTTATGGTGGTACCGATTCCTAGGAATCTGGGTCTGTCTTCTCATATGGGGAGAATGGGTCTGGAGAAACTTTTCAAGGATTTGTCCAAGGATAACAGTGAAGCACATATGCAAGCGGAGTTTGGAATTAGAGTTCAGCAAGAGGTTGTTCTAAGGGAGGTTGATGACTTAAATGTCGATTAAACTGATCTCATGGAATGTTAGGGGGCTGGCTAATCTAACAACTTGTAATAATATACGGCTAATTATGGAGGAACACAAGCCTTCTGTTCTTCTTCTACAGGAGACAAAAATGGGGAAATATCGAATCCTTTGCTTGACGATTTGTGGCGGCATCCGTGGAAATTTATTTGTCTTCCTGCAATTGGATTCTCTGGGGGTATTTTAATAGCATGGGATTCAGATGTTATAGAGGTAGGGAACATGTTACCGGGTGCTTATACTTTAACATTAGAATGTAGTTTGATAGCGGATGGTTTCTCTTGGCTTATGACTAGTGTATATGGTCCAAATGATGATGCTTTAAGAAGTATTTTCTTAGAGGAACTGGAAGATGTAAGGGCATGGTCACCTTTGCCTTGGTGTTTAGGAGGAGATTTTAACCTGCGGAGATTTGGTTATGAAAGAGCTGGAGGGTGCAGAATCTCTAATTCAATGAAGTTGTTTGATGAGTTTGTGTCTAGAAATGGCCTTTTGGACTATCCTTTGAGTGGTGCACTTTACACATGGTCAGATTGCAGAAGTCGCAGCCGTATCGATAGATTTCTAACTTCTTTGGACTGGGATGATCATTTTCCACAGGCAAAAGAGGTAGCACTTCCTAAGTACTTTTCGGATCATAGAGTTATCGCTTTGGATTGCACTCACTATAAAAGGGGCCCTTCTCCTTTTAGATTTGAATTGATGTGGTTCGAGGATAGTAATCTAATCAATCTCATGGAGGAATGGTGGTTGTCCTTTTCATTTGAAGGGACCCAAGCTCGTATGGTGGTCAAAAATCAAGGAGTTGAAAAAGAAGCTAAGGGCATGGAACAAAGAATGTTTCGGGAGAGTCGACTTACTCATTAAGGCTAAGTCCCAGGAGATTGATGAATTAGACCGCATAGAGGAAACCTGTGTTTTGACCCTAGAAGAAGAGGCGCATCGTGCAAATCTCAAATGTGAACTGAAAGAGCTTATGAGGAGAGAAGAGATATCTTGGCGGCAGAAATCAAGAACCAAATATATATATATTTTTTTGATTGGCAAGCCTGTTTTAAATGAGATCAGTAACTCTTTGATGGAGAGAAGAGATCATCACCCAAAGGTTTTACCGACTTTGCTAGTCAGCACCTGCAAGAACCAAATATTTCAAGGAGGGAGAGAACAACACTAGTTTTTTTTTTTTTTTTTTTTTTTTTTTTTTTTTCAAGGAGAGAACAACACTAGTTTTTTCCACAAAACTGCAAATGCCAGGGCCAAAACTAATTCCATTAATAGTTTGCTTATTGGGGAGACAAAGGTGAGTGATAAAGCTTGCATTAGAGAACACATTGTAGAATTTTATGAAAACTTATATTCGGAGGATCCTTTAGTAAGACCAGAGCTTGATGGACTGGATTTCAACACCATCTTGGAGGAACAAGCAGTAGATTTGGAAGCCGATTTTACCGAACAAGAGGTTGTGATTAGGAGGTGACAGATCTCCTGGGCCCGATGGTTTTCAGATGGTTGTTTTTAAAAAGTGTTGGCATTTTTTCAAAGACGACATCATGGCCGTGGTAAAAGAGTTTCAAGATCAGGCAACATTGGATAAGAGAAACAATTCGACTTTCATCACACTCATCCCAAAAAAGAAGGGTGCTCTTTCTCTTAAGGATTATCGCCCAATCAGTCTAGTGGGGGGTATCTATAAGGTGATATCAAAAGTACTTGCTTCCAGAATTTGAGATGTCCTACCCTCTATTATCTCGCATCAACAAAGTGCTTTTGTTGGCGGGAGACAGATCCTTGATGGTCCTTTAATAACGAACGAATGCATTGATACTCGCTTAAAGAACAAGGAGAATGGTGTCTTGTGCAAGGTTGACATCACGAAAGCTTATGACCATGTTAATTGGGCATTTTTTGATTATTTGCTTAGAAGGATGGGTTTTGGGGATAAATATAGGAAGTGGATATGGACTTGTCTCACTACATCCTCTTTCTCTGTGTTGGTTGACGGCTCTCCAGCAGGTTACTTTCGTAGTCAAAGGGGCATATGGCAGGGCGATCCCATATCCCCTTTTCTCTTCAATGTCATTATGGAAGCACTTTCTCGACTGGCAATCAAAGCGATGAATCTGGGATACATTAGTGGCTTTAAACCTGCTGTTAACGGGCCAGAGATTGTAGTGCTTCAGTTTGCAGACGACACATTGTTTTTTATTGAAGCATCAATTTCACAATTGCTTGTGGTAAAGTCCATCCTACTGATTTTTGAGGCGGTTTCTGGCTTAAAGACGAATATGGCAAAAACTTCTCTTCTTGCAGTTGGTGAGGTCGAAAATATTGAAGGCTTAGCAGGGACTTTGGGCTGTGAGGTTGGAAAACTACCGTGTCGGTACCTCGGACTGCCATTAGGTGCATCCTACAAAAGTAAAGCTGTCTGGGATCCAGTGATTGAAACGGTGCAACGAAGATTGGGTGGTTGGAGGCAGAAACTTCTCTCTAAAGGGGCAAGATTAATTCTAGCACGAAGTGTCTTGTCTAGCCTACTGATATACTTTATGTCTCTTCTCACCTTGCCTGTAGGGGTGGCAGTAGTTTTAGAGAGGAAGATTCGAGATTTCATCTGGGGGTCGACAGAGGAAAAAAGGAAATACCATTTAGTTGGATGGGATAAGGTGTGCTCAACAAAGGAGAATGGAGGGTTGGACATCAGGAACTTGTCAATTATGAATCAAGCTTTACTGGGCAGGTGGTTATGGCAATTTATTACCGAGGATAAGTCCTTGTGGCGAGAGGTCATTATTGCAAAATACGGTCACAAACACGGGTGGTGGCCAAATTCCACGTCACAACCATACGGGTGTAGTCTCTGGAGAGGTATACTTAATGTCCTTTCTGATTTCACAAGCGGAATCACCTTCAAAGTTCGTAATGGTCATAGATGTTTGTTTTGGCTTGATACTTGGGTTGGGGATAAACCGTTGGCTGAACAATTTCCACTGGTCTTTCAAGTTTCTACAAAGAAGAGAGGTTTCATTAATGAGTTTGCTTGTGTGGACAACAATCAATTGGCATGGAACCTATATCTGAGAAGGCAAATTAATAACTGGGAGGTGCAACAATATGCCAATTTGACGTTGAAAATTGAGAATGTGAGACTTAACGAGGAAAGTGACAAGTGTGTATGGATTTGGTCCAAGTCTGGAAAATTTACAGGGAAGTCTTTTTATACTGCCTTGGATTCTCAAGGTCGCAATGCAGGCCAAGTTCTCGACCCCTTTCCAGTAAAGTTGGTGTGGAAAGTCCCAATAACACTAAAGGTGAAATTCTTCTTTTGGGGGGTAGTACACGGGCGTACGTTAACAGCCGATGCACTCATCCATTGAGAAACCATGGTATCTCCTACATGTTTGATGTGTGACTTGCTTGACGAAAGCATATTACACCTGTTTCTCCATTGTTCTTTCGCACTAGAGCTTTGGGAAAAACTAATGGAACCAGTGTCGAGGGCGTTCCCCTTGTTGGCACAAGTTGATTCCATACAAGAGCTCTTGCAACAATGGAGAAGAAGAAGTGAGAATAACTTTGGGAACAAGGTATGGCATTTGCTCCCTTATGCTGTGATCTGGGTCATATGGAAAACAAGGAATAACCATGTCTTCAAGAACAAAGAAAGGTCAATGCAGAGAACTATTTTAGAAATTAAAGGAACACTGTGGTACTGGTTGTCTGCCTCTGAGCTCAAAAGGAACTATGCCTTCAAGGATATGGTTTTGGGGTGGTCTAATATAATATTGGGGACTTAACTCTATTAAAGTCTCAGTAGGAGTTTAAGTGCTACTTTTTCTTTACTGTAGCTTAGTGTGAGGAACTCACTCACATTCTGTATCTACTTCCTTTTCACTATAATCAATAAATTTTAACTTGTCCAAAAAAAAAAATCTTAGGGTTCATATCTGTTGATAGTATCACCATATTTAGTTCTTGAAAATTTGTTGAGCCTGCTGGAGTATCACCAATGGTTGTTAAGTCTCGTTTGGAAAGACATGCGTCAATGAGTGATCCTCACTACTCTGCACAAATTATTTTTGAACTTTTTTAGTTGCAACCAATAATGATTTGAATTGATGATATGTGCAGAAAGTCAAAGAGCAAGGGAACAAAAGAAAAAGAAGAGGGGGTGATGATGATGGCGAAGAGGATGCTGACACATATGCAAGTCTGAAGCGTGGGAACTCTTCGAAGAAGTCGTCATCAAAGAAGCCGAGGCGGTGATGGTTTTGTACGAGTTTATGCGGTTTTGGTAGGATTCAAAATTGTCTGTTTGCGATATTTACTAGTGTTCAAAAGTCGAGGCATTGTGGCAGTTTTGTTCTTGTGGTTGTATTTACAATTATCAGAACAAATGTAAGTGCATCTTGTTGATATAGATTCTTAAATTATAACTGTGGATTGGTTGTTGATTCCGTAGCAGCTAATGATTATAATTGTTCTGTTTGAAGATGTCGAGCACGTGTTGTTTGAACTTTGAAGATGCAAGTGTTTACCATGGAAACGTTAAGGTGTGCATTTAAGGTTGCAATGGCAATTGAAGCTCATATGCGTAATTAATTGACTACAAGGTATACCGTGCACTTGATACCATTGCTATAAGGGAACATATTCCAAAGTCTGTCTGGATATGTGGTTATTTGCAGTGGCTTAACTCTTCGATTGGAAGATCACACTTAAAGAGTATACGTCACCTGCTGCGTTTCAACAATCGTGCAGCCATAGACTCCCTTTAAAAAATGCTAATAACTTTTGGCAAGTAGTGAGACATCCTCTCAATTAGTTACTTAGTATGATGAGTGGAATACTATGTTGCACGGACGCAGACACTGATGCGGTGACTCAGTTATATCTCAAAAAAGTAGGACTAAGATGCGGCAAAAGACGCAGAAATTAATTAATATTTATAATTTTATTTTATATAAATTAAACATTAAAAACTAAATTAAATGTATCAACATTCATAAATTCAAAACTATTAAAGATAAATAGTCATAAAATTAAGTTTAATATTTCTTAATCAAACTTTAAAAACATGTCATAAGTCTTAACAAAACAAAAAAGTGAAAAAATTTAGTTTTTTAATATTATTTTAATTTAGTTTTTTAATTTTTTAGGTCAAAATCTGCGTCCTGACCATGTTGACCGCGTTTTGACTGTGTTTTGACCCGCGTCCGGTTTAGTTGACTGCGTATTGACCATGTTGACCGTGTTCGACGCGCGTCCATGCCGCATCCGTGTCCAAGGACATCCATGTTAATTATATGTTAGACTTATAAACAAATCTTGCCAAATTAATGAGGATGTGCTTCGTAGATTCTTTTGGTACTCATCATATTGGTGTTGAAAGGAGTTACAATTTGTGCATCAATAATAGCAGGAGAGATTAACTATTTAACTGGAAACCAATACATAAAAAATTAAAGATAATCGATGGCTCCTGTCACACCCAAATTTCCAGACAATATTTAAAACAATGATATTTAATCATCTGGAAACCTGGGGTGCAACAAAACCCAAAATCCTGTTATCAAACATGATATATACAAAACTGAAATCAAAAGAAAACTAAAAGGAACAATCCTTAAATCACATTATTAAACTACAAAGAAACTAACCAACTCTATTACATCTATCTCAAAACAAAACTGTACCCTTCAGAAAATCTTAAACCAGAAGACTCCAAGAACAACTCCAAATCACGTGTCCTTATCCATTGCACTCCACCATCTATGTTCCCAAGAACACACCCACGTTGCAAAACAAAGCAAACATGGGTCAGCAAATTGAATTTGCTGGTATGAGTAGACTAACAACAAAATAACAATACGTTCATATCTTTCGAATAAAGAAATATACTATTCAATCATTTCAACTTAGAAGACAAGTTAGTTCCGTATTCTCAAAACGGCATGCAGTTTCTTCCCATGTAAAATTTCAACCACCAATATACATTTCCAAGAAATCTCAGATAATAGTATTCATCATGCTCAATTTCCAAAATAACTCACAATATAGTTTCCACTTACATTCAACTTATTACATACACATATGATAACTTATTTAAATATGAGTTTGATACACTTTACCTTTAAGTTGGCGCGTTATCTTAGGGTAGGACAACGTCTCTGCATAAAAAGTTAATAAGTCCTACCCTTGTGCAAAACAAAATTAGATTTCCCAAACGTAATCATTTATAGTATATATCTATTTTACTCTCACTGCAACCATCATGGGTATATATAATTTGGCATAATATATCGCCAATATTAACTAACATTCATATCACACCACCATATCCATCATATCACGCTAACCATATTCACATTCCTTCATAAGAAATTATATGCATCATATCATAATATATCACTACTAGGGGGTACATTCATCCCTCGTGAGTATCAACTCACATAAACCACGTATACATTTCCTTGTAAGAAATTATGTACATCATAATACATAAATATTCATATGCAATAACTCAGTCACATGTAAAATCAATGTTTTACTTTAATATCACTCGTCTACTTATGAGAACGAGGAAAAAGTCACAACCAAGGAGTACATTCATCCCTCGTGAGTATCAACTCACACAAACCACATAAACATTTCTCATAAGAAATCATATATATCATATGCAATAGCTCCATCACACGTAAAATCAATATTTTATTTTGCTTATTAATTATCTCGTTGACTCAATTATTAAAAGACACATCCCAACCTTTAGTTCCTACTCCACGATTTGCACTACACACATTTGCCAAATCACACATATCCGTGTGCCTCACTCACACCGAGTACCACTACAAGACATATGTCCCAAGCGGGGATATCGCCTCCAGAAAATATATTTTCATCTTGTAAACTCGTAATTTGTGAGTCACAGCCATCTCTGGGCTTTCCATACACATAATCACAAAGCCTCCTTTGGGCATAACAAAATATCAGGTCATTCATGACATATTCAATGAATATCTTGGGTCATTCCCGCCACATTCAAGGAATACCCATCATAATACTAACAGGTCATTCATGGCACATTCAATGAATACCTTAGGTCATTCCCGCCACATTCAAGGAATATTTATCATAACACTAACAGGTTATTCATGGCACATTCAATGAATACCTTGGGCCATTCCTACCACATTCAAGGAATACCCAACTACATTCCCGTACATTTAAGGAATATAGCCAACCCGCAAGGCGAATGCATTAGTTCCTCTCTAAGGCGGCTTTTCACATGACATCATTAGTCATAAATATTTCATTTCATTTCTTTTCATCAAAGAGGCGTGGAGAGATATAAAGATGTGAGCGACACATTAAATTTTCACCGGACACTTTTACACAGGATTTTTAACACTCAAGAGTTCTCATTTATTATAATATTTTCATTACAAAACAAACATCGTCTCAAACAATAGAATCATTACTAAATATTTCAAACACAATAACTAATCAACTTACCTAATTATCAATTACATAAATCATAGATATCAAAATGTTCAATCAGGAATAACGCATTAGTTAAATGTCTCGTGAATACATTTTAAACAACCACAATCACGTACACAATTAAGTACTAATATTGTACATATATAGTTATTACAATAACTAATAACTAATATATAATATAGTGGTTACACTTTTGTTCAAAGCTGCCTACGTATCCAAATCTTTCAATATTGGAATCAAGCCGTCGTAGTTCTTATCAGCCACATAGTCAATGCTATAGTTTTTCCTACATTCATCCAAATGACATGTAACTTAAATATTTAGAAACTAGGGTATGTAGACATACTTTTTCATGTAGAACTCGAAGTCCCAACCTCAGCCCATCTAGAAGAAAACTTAAGTTGAAAACGGTAAAAATCCTAATTTTTTAGCAAACTAGATTTCTGACGGACTATCTTCCGAATAACACAACGCTTTCCACAGGTGTCCAAATGCATCGAGGATTTTTGTGTTGAAAAGCTAACACATAGAACTTACTTTATTATGTTTTACAAAAATACTCAATATCATTCTAAATGTTCGATAACTAAGCTCGAACACAGTGAGCAAAACTGATTTCTGACGCACTGTTTTCTGCTAGTCAAACTTTCAAACACCATAATTAATTCCACCGGCCTCGGATTGCGATGAGGCCAATTGGAATAGAAAGCAGACTTCCAAATCTTTTTTTTTTTTTTTATGTTTTATAAAAATTCTAACTCTCACCCTAACTATTTTAAAACTGGACTTGAACACGGTCTTGAAACCGATTTCGACGACTTGCTTTCTCAATCAACCAAACTTCCAGACCTTATATCTATCTCCACAGACCTCAGAATGCATCGAGGCCAATTAGGTTGGAAATAGGACTCAGAAAACTCCTTTTTTTATGTTTTGGCAAGAGTTTGAATCTGACCCCAACTATGTAAAAACTCGATTCCAAACCAGGCACAGACCGGATTTCTGCAGTCAACAAATTCTGACGTGCCAACTTCCGAATGGTGTAACTCCTTCTATATAAACCAAAATGCTATGGGGATTTTTGAGTTTGAAAGAGGGCGGATAAAACTTTGTTAACATGCTTTATAGAAAACCAAAATCAATCTCTAAACACACTTAAATTCATCTTCAAATCAGACAAAATTCGTGACTTGAACAGGACCAAACAACACCAAATTTTGCAACAACATAGACACCCATGTCAGTACTTATACATCTGTTATTAGTATTAGATATATACGATTTGAGACCTCATATAATTTAATAGGAAGGGTCATGCTCATCTAGGGTCTATATACAAAAGCAAAGGTAATAGATAAGTTCAAAACTAAAATAAGGTTAAGCTAATGTATTACTAAAGTGTGACGACTTAGCCTTGTACAATCCATCTGAGTAATCAAAACTCGTCTAAAATACCAATACGTTGGCATCCCATGTCATGATTTATTTCTTATAAACATTCACGTGCACAAGCAAGATAAACAAATAGTCGGCAGTGTATTTCAAGCACACATAATCATCACTTTCCAGATGTTAGATATCATCTTGTGTGTCAAGTCAAATAAGACAACACTGTATTAATAAATCATTGAACAAGGAGAAATATTTTCATGTATAATAGCCAAACATTTCCGCTATTGAGCACGTATCGTTAATCAAAGTCGGATCTAAAAATATTCTATACGGTTGTACCTATAACTATCTCATGCATGGCAAATAAACATTTCCGCTTATAACCTAATAACACTAGTTAAAGTAGTAATCTCTAAAGTTCACACTTGTAGCTATAAACAACCTTTATATATATAAATTAAGCACTTCAACCTTTAAAGTTCGCATCGGTAAGCTTCTAACATGAATATATATACACTTTAAGCCATGCACTTTACTTCACCATATTCCCATATAGCAAATAAACAAAGCCCATGAAACCCATATTCCACAATTAAATAAACTTTGGCGTCTATAACTCAGTATACCAAATGCGTCTTTGTTCAATTCAATAATTTTCGATTTCAAAGTTCTAATAATTAAATCAATACACAACTATTATAAACCACATGATAATCAATTAATTATACATATATATACATATTTAGACTACTCACTCGTGATACGCTCCTGTTGCCATCAAATCCCCAACAAGAAACCTCCATTTTCTTCTTTTAGTAAAACTCTCTCTCCCTCTCCACTATTTAAAACTCTCCGTGTAAACACCATTTTTTTTTCAAAACCCCTTAAAAAATAGGGAATGGGGTTTATCCTCTTTACCCTATCTCTTTCTAATTCTTATCATTTTTATTTTTATCTACTATTATTATTATTATTTAACTTTATATATATTTAATTAAAAAGGAGAATAAAAATAGGGGTGTTATAGCTCCCCAAGTATAATGTAACTTTATTGTTGTTGTGTCAATCTTTGGTTTGTGTGATAGACCAACTAAATGGTTTAATTTACTGGTTTGTGTGATTGGATGTGATTCTTTGTCGAATTCTAGAAAGAAAAATCTCCAAATAAGGGATTAGCTTCCAAAGGTTGTAACTATTACTCCCTTTGGTTTTTGGTCACACATTTAACCAAGTCCGCTTACATTATGATTGAGTGTTGTTGGTTAGTGTATAAATCAAGTGCTTGAAACTATTTTGTATGTAAATTTTATTAATTGGTTGGGTTGTTTTTCGGTTAGTTATTAGATGATTACTTGATTATCTCTTTGGGAATGATCAATTATAATTGGAGAGGACTTTCAAACTTATTAAGAGCATTCCCAATGCAAGCAACAACTTGTTACCTCCACATAGGACTATTTCCCCTTAAAGTTACCTTATTGGTGATAAGCTATTAGGGGTTGCCCAATGCAAAAGTGATTTTAAAATTCGGACGGAATTTATTAATTCCGTCTGAATGTATAAAATGAAAAAATATCGAAAAAAAACATGTTGGACGGAATGAAACATCCCGTCCAGAAGAAGAAAAAAAAAAAAAAAAATAAATATATATATATATATATATATATCGTTCGTGTTATCTGCTCGTCAGAAAGCAATCATTGGATGCTTGCAGTCGGAATATGCAAATGATTTTCTACTTGCTATTCCGATGGAAGGACTTAGACAACATATGTCACCGGTGGAGTATCATTCTATTATCCGGTACCGTCTTATGATCCCTTTGTACTCTGATGGTGGTCTATACCCTGTTTGCAAAAAGAGTAGACTAGATGCTTTCGGAGACCACGCAGCACATTATAGACATTTTCCAAGTTTCAAATACCGACATGATCATGTCAGAGATATTTTATGTGATGCATTTTGGAGGGCTGGAGTACAAGTGAATAAGGAGGCTCCCGTGAATTTTCTCACTGATCCGAATGAGGGAAGATCGACATTTCGGCCTGCGGATGTATTAGTTTACAGTTGGTATGAGGGGAGGCATGCGTGTGTTGATGTAACTAGAGCCTCTTTGTTTGTAGGGCTTGGGAATGGAGTTTTTGAGGTGGGAGAAGCAGCTAATAGAGCAACGGTAGGGAAAATTGAGAAACACGAGGAGGCTTGTAGAGCTAACCAGCATTGTTTCATTCCTTTTAGTTTTGACACTTTTAGTTTCTTGGCACAACAGTCTGTTGAGCTCCTTAAGATATTGCAGAAAGTTATGGACTGCAACGTAATGATAGCTGGTTCCAACGAGTTTGTGTTTAAAAGAATAGGATTTGTCATTCAGAAAGGACTTGAAGCGCAGCTTGTTGCACGCTTGTCCTAATTATTTGTAAAACTCGTTATCATTATCAATAAAATTTCCACTTAAAAAAAAAAAAAAAAAAAAAAAACACACGAGACGGAATAAAAGGTTTCGTCCGAAGTTCACAACTCAGCAACTATCTCTATAGCAAGTGTCACCTTATTGTTACTTAGTAAAAAACTATCCTCATTGTCACCCTTGCATCGGGCCATTGTTTTTGGCTCATAAGGATGACAAATTGTTATTTCCCTTCAAAATGACTTGCATTTGGAATGCTCTAAGTAAGTTTGATATTGATATTATTGATCGTAATAATAAAAAATAAAAAATAAAAAAAAAAAACACACGAGACGGAATAAAAGGTTTCGTCCGAAGTTCACAACTCAGCAACTATCTCTATAACAAGTGTCACCCTATTGTTACTTAGTAAAAAAACTATCCTCATTGTCATCCCCTTGCATTGGGCCATTGTTTTTGGCTCATAAGGATGACAAATTGTTATTTCCCTTCAAAGTGACTTGCATTGGGAATGCTCTAAGTAAGTTTGATATTGATATTATTGATCATAATTCTTATGCACCTCCCAACTTAAAGATGAATTTCGTCTCAAGTAAGCCTGCTACATGTATACTTAATATTATGGATTCTTAGGCAACGTATGGTCGAAGTAAATAATAATAATAATAATAATTAAAAAACACACACGCACACACACACACACCCTCAAAAAATAATTAACGGAAAATTGAAAACTGTATGCAATTACATTGAATTAGCCTAAAAAATTATTAACGGAAAATAAAAAAATTTGATGTAAATGCAATGGACTAAACTCAAATAATAATTAGCGGGAAATCATAAACTGGATTCAAATGCATTGAACTAACCTTAAAGAATCATTAACGGGAAATCGAAAACTGGATGCAAATGCATCGAATTAACCTCGATCAGCTCAAAGAATAATTAATGGGAAATCGGAAACTGAATACAATTATATCGAACTAACCTCAAAAAATTGTTAATGCGGAAATCGAAAATTGAATGCAACTACATCGAACTAACCTTAAATAATATGTGATTAATGGAAAATCAAAACTGGATTGAACCAACTTCAAAGAATAATTGATTGGAAATCAGAAACATAATGCAACTATATCGAACTAATCTCAAATAATAATTAATAGAAAATCAAAACTAGATACAATTGCATCGTACTAATATCAAAGAATAATTAACATGACATTGAAAATCGGGAACTAACCTCAAATAATAATTAACGGCATATAAGAAATTGGGTGCAAATGTATTAAACTAACCTCAAAGATGAATAATTAACATGAAATCAGAAACTGTATGCAAATGCATTAAACTAACCTCAAAGATGAATAATTAACATGAAATCAGAAATTGTATGCAAATACATTAAACTAACCTCAAAGATGAATAATTAACATGAAATCAGAAATTGTATGCAAATGCATTAAATTAAACTCAAAGAATAATTAACGGAAAATTAAAAAATGGATACAATTGCATTGGAACTAACCTCAAAAGAGAGTATATAATTAGCGGAAAATCAGAAACTAGATACAAATGCATTAAATAAAACTCAAAGAATAATTAAATCGAAAATCCTAAAAAATGCGAAATAAAACTCAAAGAATAATTGATGAACTAAATTCAAAGAAAAACTAAATTCAAAGAAAAATAATTAACGGGAAATCGGAAACTAGATGCACATGCATTGAACTTATCACAAAAAATAATTAACGGAAAATCGAAAATTGGATGCAACTGCATTGAACTAACCTCAAAGAATAATAAATAGAAAATCGGAAATTGGATGCAAATGCATTATAACTAACATTAAAAAAAGAATAATTATTGGGAAAATTGGAAATAGTATACAAACGCATAAACTTACCACATAGAATAATTAACAGGAAATCGGAACTAGATGCAGATGCAAATGCATTGAACTAATCTTAAGGAGAAATAATTAACGAAAAATTAGAAAGTGGATGCAACTGCATTGAACTAACCTCAAAGAAAATAATTAAAAGAAAATCGGAAACTAGATTCAAATGCATTGAACTAAACTCAACGAATAATTAATGGGAAATCGAAAAACTAAATGCGTTTGAAATGCAGTGAACTAACAACAAAGAAGAATAATTAATGGGAAATCGGTTCATTTTCATTTATTTTAGATAAGAGTTGTACAACTACATTGAACTAATCTCAAAAAATAATTAATTGGAAATTCGGAAGATTCAAATGAATTGAACTATCCTCAAAGAATAATTAACTGGAAATATGAAAGTGAATGCAAATTTAATGTATTGAACTAATCTCAAAACATATTTGTATTATATATAGACTCGACAAGTATAGTTTGCATTTAAAATGAAGTTCATCACATCTCTTTTCGTATGATTGAGAATGTCTTGTTATTCAAGTAACTTCAATATAATCTTTGCCTAATTGGGTATTTTCACAGAACTTCAATCAAACTTTAATTATTAAATAACAAAAATATATTGAATGACTTTATCAAAGTTGGGTTATTTGTTTTTATGGAAAGTGAGTGATCAATATAATATTCATATCTCATAATTTTTTATAGTTACTAATATATTTTAAAATAATTTAATATAACAACATCCGTTCGTAGAACGGGTTCGAAAGTTAGTTCCTACTAAGTTACTAATTAGAAATTTATAATACCTACTCAATTATAATATTACTTGTATTGCCAATATCAACTTTGTTAATTTCCTAATAGATAGCAACTCATAATTGCTAATCACATCACTTTCTAATTAATTAATCTCCAACTCTAATTTAACCAAATTGGTTAAATTCTCAAATTAGTAATTCCAATAGTCTCCCTTAATTTGAGATCTAGCAACGAGTACTAAATCTCAATTTAATAATTCCAATAGTCTCCCTTAAATGGAGATTTTGAAACGCAATCATTCCCAAGAACGTCTTCAGCTTAATAAATTTTTTGACTTTCAGCGACTCCATGATGATATATGCTTTTGACATCATAGTTGATGAAATTCCATTGCAGCATTAACATTGTACTTACATTTGATTTCCATGTGTTTACTCCTCCCATGAACTATAAAACATTCCTGTATTGTTCTCGTTTAGACTTGTACCGCTTTAATTTTGGCTTGTACCATTTTTTATTTTTCTTGCAAACACTTTGAACCAATCTGGATCATGATGAGTTCTCCCCTTCTACACTCTACTCTTCCCACGAAATATAATATTGAACTCTTCTTATATGTATTTTCTAAAGTTTGGCTTGGATCTTCTACCATCTTGTTTGCATACTCTTAGTACCATTAAAATTTTCATAAAACTTTCCCCCTTTTCAATCTAGTTTGTATCTTTTTATGTTTTGTTTGTGTCTTTTGTACTAATTTGACTCTCGAACAATTCTCTCCATTATTTCCCAGCTTGTAACAATGCTTCTTATATAGTTTTTCTACAAATCTAATTTTCAAACTATTCACCTTCCTCTTTTGCTTGTACTTTTCCTTCTGTATCTGTTTGAAACGAATTATGACCTCCATCGTCTTAGTTTTCTCATCTCGATGAATTTTATCATCCATATCTACGACCAAATTTTATTCTTCCTCATATATTTCATGTTCATCATCATCAAAATCAAAACTAATAATCACTTCTTCTGAGTCTAACACTTCCGTGTTTTCCCCAATTTTTTTTCCATCATTAACAAAATCAATATTGACGATTGACTCTTCTAAATCAAAAGATTCTATATTTTTCTCAATTTCTATTTCTGAATCAACTCTTCTTCTTCATACTTGTAAAACCAAACTTTAATTTATATTTGTCAATCATTTTATTTTCACTAATACAATCAAAACAATCATGTAAAGTCTCTCAGGCATCTTTTGAAGTTTGAGCGGAAGCAACTTTCTTATAATCTAAAGCACCCAGTCCTTTATGAGTTATGTATACAACACAATACTATACCAATCTCTTCTTCTTCTTTTTTAGTGTATTTTTTTTTTCCGGTCATTAATGTTTCATCTTCAAGTTTTTCAATTCTTTGACCAACAACTTCCCATACATTCAGATATTTAAACATAATCTTTATCTGAAAACTCCAATAACCAAAATTCATAATCTCTTTCCACTTTGGAACCATATACATATCAACTTTTATATTAGATCTTTAAAACCTAAAGCTCTTATACCATATGTAGAATCTAAATTTTGATTCAAAAACACAAAATTGAATAACACTGCAAAGAAGACAAACTTGAACTAAATAAACTTTATTATCAATTCAACCACTTATATTAAACTTCATAATCAAAAGAACTTACCACTTCATATCGATGCATCTCTTTTCTACAATGCACCTCTCTTATTATTCTCTCATTTTTTATGCTAAAGTTTAAGCGCTCACACACGCACACACATGTGCATATGTGTGTGTGTGTGTGTGTGTACTAAGCCCTAAATCAAGTCTCGATATAGAAAGATAACAACTTAGTTTTAAAAAAAAGTGTGAAGAAGAGTAATCTCCAACAATCATATATAGACACTAAAACCAGTGTAGTAAAGGCGTTAAAGCGCACCTAAGGCGCAACACCTTTTTGTGCCTTAGAGGCAAAAAGCTTGCGGTGTATGCCTGATTGAAGTGAGGCGCGTAGTAAAAAAAAATAGATATATCAAATAAAAAATAAAATAAATATTAAATATGACATGAATTATCACTTATTTGCTTAGCCAAATTTTAAAAATAATTTTATGTGATTGTAAACATAAAACCATTGTAGTCATTTAAAAGAAAAATCTTAAGCAATAAGTAAAGAACAAAATAAAACTCGTATCTCTCAATACAATCTAGCTCAACTTCAATAAAATAAAATAATGAACCGATCGAATTGAGCCAAATGAGTTCTTCATAAAATAGAACACGTGATTCAATTTTAGAATCCCGTAAAACTTCATTTAAAATTTAATCCATCTTTGTGTCTTCTCTCAATCCATACAACTTAACAAAAACTAGTCAAAATTAAGTTTAAAGTGTACTCTAAAATGAAACTTACTAAATTTGTACAATTTCTTATATCATACAACAATTGGATCGAGTATAAATATGTCATGTATAGCAAAAATTGTAAAAAAAACGAAAAAACTATAAAAGTTGATAAAGGCGCTACTTTGTGCTTCAAGCCTCCGACAAAAGCAAAAAAACACAAAAACGCATGCCTTTATGTTACCTCTTCTTTGGTCAAGGTCAAGGCGCAAAACTAAAAGCTTAAAGGCTGCTACTTGACTACACTGACTAAAACAGTGATCGAGTGTTTGATTTTGATCATTGACTTTCTTTACAGACCCTATTTAAGCTTCATTGGGCTCCAAGTTCCTCAACAAGAAATGCATTCATTGTACTAGGTCCATCAGTCTATGCAAAGTATAATACCCTAACTAGCTTTGTAGGGTCAAAGCCGGGCCTCCATTCGAACTTAAGGCAATAAGGCGGGCCTAAATCTCTCTTTTAAAAGTTATTAGTGGGTTAATGGGGAATTCTAACTTGTAAGGCTGCAACTCATGGTGGTGGTGGGGGAGGGACAAAGCATTTACTAAACCACCAACCTTCTGAATCGTGATATTAATTTCTTCAACAATAAAAATAAAAATAAAAATGAAGTTCAGTAAAAACAAACTATAATATGGAAACATAAATTTAGGCCCAAACACATAAATTGACCAATAATTTCGGTTTTAGGCCTGAATGAACAATAATTATGGTTTTAAGCCTAAAACGAGCTGACATCAACATCTATCATTAATAATTTCGTTATAAGGACATTTTCGGGCTAACGTCAGCAAATTATTTTTTATTAATACCAATTATGACATTTTCTGATATACATGCAAACACCATTATGCATGTATGATATGCACTGCATGTACATACCAACATACACACACCATTATACATGTGTGTAACAAACATGCAAACACTACTACCACACATGCACACATCAATATACATGTGTCTAACAAACATACAAACACCACTATGTATATATGATATGCATTGTATGTGTATACTAACACAACATTTTGATTTTGATTTAACTGATAAAAACTTAAATAAGGGTAATATCGTCTTTCAGCAGTGGTCAACCCAGTTTGTTCTTAAGCCATAATTATCTGCAGACCCAAACTAGAAGCTAAATTAATCCCTAATTTTGTCCTATGGGCATGTTCTCTGATGTGCAAATAACTTTCGGACTGGGGTAACATGACGTCCAAATCTGGCCCAACAAACTATCGGTCCATGTATTATCAGGCTAGATCTTTAAGTTATCGGTTCTGATACAATTGGGCTGGCCTATCATGGCCCGTCCTCCTGACAGCCCTAATTGCAGAACATGGATTTTCAGCCGTTGCCTATTCATTGCAAATTGTATGTGATTAAGCCACTGAAAATTTTCATGTGGTAGCATACATATTGGATGACAACAAAGAGTTATTAAGAATCCATAAGATAAAGGGAACTGACACATGAGTTATAGAGTAAGCTTGGATGGTAATTAGGAACATCATGCGTATTCATAAAGTTAGATATTGGAGGAAAACCATAGTTTTAAGAGAGGAGAATTTACACATATTAATACACTACATGAATTTGAAGATAAATTATATTGAAGTTTGCATTCCTGTGATGATCATTTGGCTACAAATACTAAGTGAGGGGGAGAATGGTATCGCTTTTAAATTTAGAAGTGAAAAATACACATTAACTCAAATTTGAGCATGAATGATAACCAAAGAGTTTCGAAAGTTAAAATTACAAAAATTCAATTTCCAAAATCTCTGGTTGCAACTTGCAAGAAGCCCAAACACATTATTTTCACGGTTTCATACTTACACCCCACTACATTCAAAATTCAAAAACAAAACAAAAAGCCCAAACACAAAAATCCACTACCGCTAAAATTCACCCCCAAACCCGGAACATAAACTCCACTCTTCAGACCACAAAACAGATCAAATCAAAACAAAGAAAAAAAAAAAAAAAAAATGGGGAAAGATCTAACAGACGACCAAGTATCATCAATGAAAGAAGCCTTCACCTTATTCGACACAGACAACGACGGGAAAATAGCAGCATCAGAACTCGGAATATTAATGAGATCATTAGGTGGTAATCCAACACAAGCACAATTAAAAGAAATAGTAACACTCGAAAAACTCACATCCCCCTTTGATTTTCCAAAATTTCTTGAACTAATGCGTAAACACATGAAACTGGAACCATTTGATCGTCAATTAAGGGATGCATTTAAAGTGTTGGATAAAGAATCGACTGGGTATGTTTCTGTTTCTGATTTACGTCATATTTTGACTAATATTGGAGAGAAACTCGAAGGGGAAGAGTTTGATGAGTGGATCCGTGAAGTTGATGTTGGATCTGATGGGAGGATTCGTTATGAGGAGTTTATTCAGAGGATGGTTGCTAAGTGATTGTGGAAGATGATTTCAAGATCTGATTTTAGCCTTCTAGTTGTGATTGCATGTTTGGTATGTGGCTTTGTTCCTTCTGTTTAAGTATGTTTTTTTATTTGAATGGTGGAATCTTTATGTGGGATTTTGTTGTTTCTTGATTTTCTATTATGATTGTTTAGGGTAACTCTTATGTATTTATGTGTTTTATGTTCTGATGGAACATTATTTTGCTTAATGTAATTTGGTTTTTTTGTTACTTTCTGGCAATGCATTGAATGAATGTGAGGTGGACAATGTGGTTTATGTTCAGCATTAGTTGATTTGGTAGTGTTTTTTTAATACTCGAAAGGTTTGTGAAATCGCTTTATGGTATTTCAGGTTAGATTATGTAAGAGATAACGTAAGGACTAAATTTAGTATCAGATGTGCAAACATTGGGTTTTTCTTTTGGCAAGTTTAATGTTCATAAGTATGGAATAATTGATGAAAGTAACTGAGTGACCTGTGTAATTAGTGTCAAGGGTGGCAAGGCACTCAGTAATATTTTTCTTCAGGACTAGACCTTTTCAGACTTAATGAAAAGCATTTTATATTCTTTATGAGTTCCAATGTTAACTATCAAGAAAGATATGAGTATATTAAGATGTTTGAGTCATAAGATTTAAAACACACACAGACAGACATAAAAAGACACATTAGCATTTTTCTGTGGTGATATGTGGTTTGTCCTACGTCATAAACTAGAGATCAACTGTTGTGGTCTCTAATATTCCTTGGTGGAAACCTAAGAGTGTATTTGAAAATTTTCCATATGTTGTGTAGTATTTCGCCATTTACTAGGAGCAAGGTGTTCAAATTGTTTGTTTTGATTAGTTCAATGCCAAATGTTTCACACACTGAGTGAAACAGGAACAATAGAGACGCGTGAGATACTGAGGTAAGTACTTTTGTAGTAGAATCTGTCTCTGCTTGCAGCAGTTGAGAGAGAGAGAGACCTTTTTTTTTTTGATAAATATGCATCTTATTCATATGAAAAGAAAGAAAGAAAAAAGTGAGTAAGAGACTCACCAATACAAGGAGGTGTATAACAAAAAGTAACTTAGAAGTGAAAATCCTAGCTAAGATACACCTGAAATAACAGATCCCCACTCTAACATTAAGTTCCCAAAACAATATCCCCTTCTCTCCGAAAGCATCGATGTCCAAAGCCACAAGTTCGCTTTAATGTTACGAATAGTGGTTTCAAGAGATGCGGGCTTGCTGTTAAAGATGGCATCGTTCCTTGTTCTCCAGATAGACCACCACGTGGCATAAGGAACTAAAGGCCAAATGCCTTTCCCATAGGCCGTAGTATTTGGCGATACCCAACTATGAAGGCAAGAGACTACTGAATGAGGGCAGATAGCCTGGTTGATATCAATGCCCACTGGTTGTAGTATGTTTTGCTACACGCCTTTACTGAAGCTGCAGTGTAGCATAAGGTGGTCTGCAGTTTCATCAACTTGAGAGCACAACACACACTCTGCCTCCACCTCCTTACCCCATGTGCGCAGTTGATCCATTGTCAGTATCTTTCCTTGTAGTAAACACCAAAGGAAGAACTGCACTTTAGGAGGTACACCACTGCTCTACGCCATCGATAAGAGCTTCGGAGTTATAGGTTGTGGTGGGTAGGGCATGCTGCTGGCCAGTAGATTGTAAAATGATCGAGAACTGAAATTACCGTTGCTAGACTGCTTCCATACCCATTTATCCTCTTCCACCGAAGGGGTTAACCTTGCAAGAGCATCCAACATGCGAATGACACCGTCTATGTGCCACTCCCTTACACCATGCCTCAATTTGAAGTTCCAAGTCCACCCATTGTTCTCCCTAACCATATGATCTTTTACCAGCCCATCCTTGTCACTCGCATATCGAAAAAGCTCTTCAAAATCTTCTTGGAAAGGTTTATCCATGCACCAAGCATCCTTCCAGAATTTTGCTTTGTCACCCTGCCCCACCTGGTATGTGACATTTTCTTTAAGCCTACCTTTGGTAGCGAGAATGCCGCACCACAAACTGCACCCATAGTTCGACTCGGTAAGGCTTGAGCTGGTTCGAAAGATGAACAGCAAGAATAGACACTTGGGTATTGGGATCCAATGCTTCTCTATCCAAAATTTTGTACGGTAGTTCATATCTATATGCTTGGCACTCATTCAAGTGTTTAAAGTTGTGTTAGAATTTGTGATATCCAGATGATTTCTGTCACAATCTAACTGAGAAATTTGATCATCTAGAGTCGTTTCTTGTTATGATATGAGTGGTAGGTTAATCTTTTGTTGCTGGAATGTCTATAGGGTCCCAGCTCTGGAAAGTGTAAACACAGGTCATAAAATTGTCGACACTATGCTACATTCTACACATATTCAAGCCTCCAGTACTCCTAAAGCCATGTAGGATATTGTAGTGCTTAGTAAAGTGGTCACTGATCCCCCTTTAAAATTCTTCTCTTGTCTGTTGCAAGTCTTGAGAGGAGAACACCTTATTCCCCAGCTCAAATCTTTGAAGCAGAGATGTTGACCTTGATCACAAGATGTTTCTTGAAGTATGTTTTCTTTTTCTCGCATCCGTCCTTTATTGCAATGCTTGGGAAAAATATAGTTGCTGTGGTCTGCCTAACCCTTGGTGGATTATTATAAAAGATTGTATGTGAGATATATGTAGCGGGATACTCCCTAACTCAGTTCACTACAGGAAAAGATAAGAGACGTATGTCGATTCTTTTGATTGAGTTCCATGACTGGTAGATGGTTTATAACAGTCTTCTTCAGCCGTAAGTACCTGTGTTGCACAAAAACTTCTGCAGTTTACACTCATTACAGATATTTTATTGACCATGAATGAACAAACATTTGGTATCAATGTTCACATTTGAGACTATCTTGAGCTAAACAGTTCATTAATTTTATCTTTCCAGTTCAACTTGAACTTGGCAACTTTCTTCGTATGGCGTTTCTCTGTATTATGATGAAGGCCAGGGGTGACCAATAAACAATTTGTCAGCGGCCCTTTAAAATGTAAAGTTTTGTTTTCTGTTTTGCGGATCTTCTGACAAATGCATTAGTTCAGCTGTTCTGCTCTCCATCACTTGCTACCTGTGGAGTGTGGAGAGTTATAAGTTAGTAAGTGCTACCTGCAGGCTGCTAATAAAACTATCTGATTGATGTTGGATGTGGTGTGTATTTTGACGGAAAGTAGTTAGAATTCTGTGTCTGACAGTAGATGCCTGCTTTGGCTTATAATCCTCTAACTTTAGAAAATCTTTGGGGACGGTCGGAAGTTTGAAACCAAAATTCTTGGTAACCCGTAGTAATCGCCCTGTTCGTGTACTAAAAGTAGTTTCTTGCAAGAAAAACAAAATAAAAAATCGTCTCTTGCATGCCACATACTGTTGCTTGCAAAATCACAAATACAATCCATTTTTCAAATATGATTTGTGAATGGGAATGATTTAAGAATTATTCAGATGAAAATAGATCAGGTTAGGAGTGGATCTTTTAATCAAGAGCGTTAGATTCCGTTAGTGCCAAGCATGATTATTACTGGGTAAGATTACTAACTAGTTCTATTAAAAAAGATAAAAAATGTGTAAATTTGTCTACAAGGATGCCATTTGTCAAGAAAGAAAAAACGCCAGTGTGCCCAATGTTTTATGGTCGCAAAAAAGGGAATGCATCAACTCATCCCGACTTTGACCGGGAAAATGCAATCTATCTCAAACCACAAACAAATTGCGCAAACTGCATTAGTGTGAACTGTGGAGTGTTATGTGTTAGAAGAGTGATTTTGAGTTCGTTTATAAATCTCGTTTCGTAAATCTCGTTTCGTAGCTGTAGCTAGACCACCCAACGTCACGTATCCTCAAAAGACCACCAATAGCCAATTCTAACCAAACCAAACCAAACCAAACCAAACCATTCTCAGTTTCTCACTCGCAGTCTAGCACGGCAGCACCTTCTTTCTTCTGACTTAAAATCTGAAACCATTTCTTGCATTTTTCTTCTTCCGTCTTTTTTCTTTCATTTATTCATCTCTTAATTGAGTCAGTTTGCAAAAAGTTCGAACCAATCCTAAATGCGGTCAAAATAGACCGTATGAATCAAAATCATATATTTAGCTATGCGAAAACTCAAACCGCTATGAATATCTTAGATTATCTTGTCCATTAGAAATACAAATACGAAGACAATGTACCATAACTAAATTCCACTTATACAAAAGCTATACTGCATGTACCTGGTGCCCTGGTGGTTACACTTGAATACAGTGTACTTAGTGATTGTTCAGATGTGCACATGACCAGAGTTACAACTTAAAACTTGCACTCATTCTGCGTTTGCATTTACATATGCATTTCCAGTGCTTATTCCCAATGAAATAAAAATAAATAAATGTGGGGAAAAAGCCAGTACAGAAACGTATACAAACAGATGCATATGCACCATTTACATCAACACAACCTGGTGTCCTATACTCCTATGCATTCAGGCACTCAATCTCTCATGTCTATTCTGAAGAAGTCAGTTTGCAGCAAACAACGTGAACCAAGTAAAACTGTGATGAGTTTATAGCAATAAGAATGCACAATGAGTTTATGAAAATTTTGCGCTATTTAGTGGTTCTTTATCCAAATCATTAGAATCCACATTATCTGAATATGACGGAATCTATCATTGACAAGGGGGACTGGAAGCTCTCCATCATCCTTTGGAGGCTCATCAATGTCATTTCCATCGTTTACTTCACTGTCTAGTGAATGATGAGAACCCACAATATCTGAAGATGGCGGTAACTGATCTTTACAGGGAGGGCCAGAAGAATCTCTACCATCCTCTTGTGGATCATCAAGTGATTGACGAAAATCCATAATATCTGAAGATGGGGGTAACTTACATATAGAGGGAGGGCTAGGAGAATCTCTATCACCCTCTGGAGGGTCGTCAAGTGATAGATGAAAATCCACAATATCTGAAGATGGAGGTAACTGATATATGGGGGGAAGGCTAGGAGAATCTCTATCATCCTCTAGATGGTCGTCAGAATCATCACTTTTATCAACTTTCTTACTAGGGCCTCCAACCCCAACACTACCATCTCTTGAACTTCCTTGAACAAAGTCTGGACTAGCTTCAACTCCAACTCTTCTCAAATGTAACTATCACAGTGCATTTGCCAGTTAAGATAGAACCTATATGAATTATCAACTTCAAAAGAGTAAACCTACAGTACCTGAAGATGTAGGTTCACTTCATCTGGACGTGAAAGAAATGGAAAATCACCCCCAGTCTTAAGGTATGCTCGCCTTGCCCCAGGATATTTTTCACTCAGTTGATCTTTTAGTTGTTGAGGAATAGCACCGTAATCATTTGTCTGCACTTGGGAAAAAAACGAGAATTGGATATTCAAACGATTATTAAATATGTAGTTAAATAGATCACAAGTGCACAACAACTTTGGATAACTTACATCCATTATAGTGATAAATTGATCTGAAAGCAAAAGAGGTCCAACTGAAGCAGAATCAACAGTCAAAGTTAAACGTGATGCAAGGTCCTCCCTTGATAGTGTTTCGACCTGTGTAAAATTGGAAATATTGTGCATAGTCTCAGGAGCAAGAGTAGAAAGAAAAAGGAGGAAGAATTCAATTCTTGAGTTTACTTGCTTAGAAAGGGTATCTTACTCAAACCCACAATAAGGTTTACAATTTGGCAGTCACTTTTTATTGTCTCGATTTTTATTGGAAGATACAAGTCTTGTTATAAAATTTTCACAGTGGTTTGGTGATTGCGAAGTTAAGTCAATTCGTAAGGTAATACTTATAAGAGTTGGACAACCTATATTTAGGTGTGAACTATTTTCTACTTGAGATCTAATGAATAAAGAAGTTGCAAATTCCATGCATCCATTGTTCAAAGATGCATCTTTCTCCTAGAAGTACCTAAACCGACTGTTCATCATTTTATTTCATTTTTCCTTCTCGAATTTCTCTTCTCAAAGTAACTTCAAAGTTCAAACCAGAGAAAAAGTTTTAGTTCTCCATTATTAAACCCTGCACCATATCAAAACCTTCAATTATTCTCGATATTACCCAAAATCTACTTCCAATCATCTCTCTCCTAGTCTCCTGTCATATATAATTCACTTTTGCATGTGCAAATTATGACCTCAGCCTAAAGATTGGTAAACTACAGAGGCAAAAACAATGTGAGCAAAAAACACATTATTGTCTAATTTTTTCTCAGTAACTATTCTTGTCCAAGCAGACTAGAGTTTCCCGTAATTCTTATATTTTATTTTATTTTTCATTATTGATACTGTTACACTTCATTGATACAAAAAGAATAGTACAGGTATCTAATTTTAATATCTATACATAAGTAAATTGATAGCAGAAAGTTTCACTATGTTCTAAGTTCTAACCCATGTAACTTGGGTAATGTATTGAATTATATTGATTAGGAAGAAATTAAAACCATTGACAACAAGAAACTCTCTTAGAGGCACATAAATTTAATCCAAATATACTATATTACCTGGGAAACAACAAAGTCCACCGAGTCTGCAATAAATGGTTCATGTGGACCATCACGGATTCCTGTTAGGATGTATCGCTTCAGCAAAAAGGAAGGCGCCCAACCAACACTGCAACGGAGATAGATACACAAGTCAATGTCAAGATTTAATGTTGCTAAGATAGTGTTACTGGTAAAAGGTTAAGCGCAGTTTTCAAAGTGGGGACAAACAAGATCATCTGAGAGAATAAAGAGATGTACTACGTCTACTATACGATGAAGTTATAAGGACTAAAATCGTCAAAACTCATAACTCAGAAGTATGAAGTCAAAAGGAATAGAAATGTTCCACCAGTCTAGTACGAGATTGGGTAATACATTTTACGACTATTCTCTGCTTCCCATAACAATGTCCAACTGTCCCTACTATGTGTAAACACATAAGGCATGACTAGATTAACTGATGTTGCAAGCAAGAATTTTGAAGGATATATCAACAATATGCATATAAAATCGGTATCCTCTATACAAGATATAGTGAGTCTCACTTCATCATCGGTTTCAAAAAAATCCAACAAGCATATGTTACCTGAAAACTTAAGTGTGATTGGCACTGTTGGTGAAAACAATATCAAATATTGCATTGTATCAAAAGCACCAACCCTGAAGCCTTGAACGCATTGATAAAATGAACTTCTATTGCAGGATTTGCACAGGAGTAATATATTGGCGATCACATTATTGCCAATCAAGATGCCAGATGATACGCTAATTCTAC
This sequence comes from Coptis chinensis, assembly GCF_015680905.1. Lineage (NCBI taxonomy): Eukaryota > Viridiplantae > Streptophyta > Magnoliopsida > Ranunculales > Ranunculaceae > Coptis > Coptis chinensis. Next base: position 114,606,889 of record NC_141458.1, on the reverse strand, counting down.
TAGTGTGTTTCATTCATTTTACGTTCATGCTTGAGAAAGAACTGAACCCATGCAAATATACGGCAAAATTTTGTTATAGCATGATATAGTAGAACTTTCCGTCTCCTGATCATATCACTAACAACAGTTAGACAACATACACAGGAGCCCATGGCATTTTAGCAGAGAAACTGCGTGTTTCCAGAAAAGAATTTGAAAGAATCAACGATTTAACACGCCTAGGACGGTATTGAGCAAAAAGTTGTGCCAAGAATCCTCCAAGAGATGTCCCATACAGATGTACCTGTTAATTGAAGATTCATGAGCCTACTGAAGATACTATAAGCTCTCAGTAAGTAAAGCAACAGAATTACTTGCTGATTCAGAGTGCAGAAGAGTGATTGAACTCCTTTAACCAGTAACCAATAGTGAAGTTCCTAACTGATATGGGTCAAACACCTATGTAATTGTCTTTGTGAAAGAAGGGGATAGGGAGAATGTATTGACATTACATCTTCAATGACTACTATTTCGTCTAAACATGCAAATTTGAGAAGAAGCATTCTGCTGATTTTATCCGCAACGGTGCTAAATCTGACAGATAGCCACATGATTTACCACTAGATTTCCTTTATCCAAACAATCAAACATGAAACTAACTGAAGACCTTTTTGCATGCATATGTTCAGAGCACAATGACCATTATGCAAATCTGACCAAGTAAATATGTATACTTAAGTAATAAAGTTACCGTCAAAAGGGGTTTGTATGCTACAACACATCCTTTTGCTATTAGAAAATAATGATAGATGTCTACATCTCTTACTTGATGTATTTTGTGAATATAATACTTAGGTAAATAATACATGCGTACAATGATGCAAACAGAAATGTTTGTGTTTCGAATTAGTGGATGTGGAAAAATGTTTGCGATACGTGATACATATGGAAGTAAAAAAATTCTTTTTCCAATTAGACTGAGTGGTAAATAAAAAAGGTACACATATGTATTATGTAATAAAACATGAATAATCTTCTTTTCTTTAAGAATCTAATAGTTATAGGCACACATTCTCATTTATTGCCGTCAATGTGCAGGTAAGAACTTCTATACTTTGGAAGACTTGGTCCATGAAACCTTTAGGCTTGCATTTGGACTGGTAAACAATCGCCGTAAAATATCTTGTGGTAACAAAACTATATTAGGATTCGTGCTGTGAACCACAATGTGAGAAAATGATGGTGATTCCATCCTTGGGGGCATAAGAACAACTGAACAAAAGATGATGCTAATGTGAGGGCAACCCTTCAAGTTTTAGGCTTTTAGCTATTAGATGTTAAGATTGAAACCTATTGCTCCTCTGACACACATGTCTTTGGCCTCGAGGAAACTAAAAGTTGAGCATGCGACATTCGGACAGACAAACTATCATGCATAGATTAAGAACAAATTGGATGAGCCAAAATCATCAAAAAACCAATCAATAAGATGAAGAGATGAAAGTTCTACAGAATGCTCAAGATACACTCAGATCAAGAAAAGGTGAAAGTTTTAAAAGTTGTGGTTTACGAACTAAGATAAACATAATTGGTTCCAAAAACCTTCGAAGTGCTAAAAATCAAGAAACCACTCAGATTAGATTTACTAAGAAAAGTAAACTTCCATGATGGAAACCCAATGATGGTCTATAAAACAATATAAAAAATGAGATTAGGAGCTTACATGATGAACATCGATAGCATCCAAAAACTTTTCAAATGATTGAATCCACTCCTGATGATTCCATACATGTGGTATGTCAACAGAAATCACTCGGTAACCCTGAAACATAAATTCATAAATCAAGGGATCAATAATATTAATTTTCTTAAAGCTAATACAAAAGTTCCATGTAAGAGAGTTAAGAGAATGCTCTTTATGGCCGTCCTATTGACCTCCGATAGTTGTTAACTTGTTTTGCTTCTTTATTTTTATAAAGTAGTTTTAAGCGGACAGCATGTTTCACAGAATCTTATGAACCTTTCAAGAATCATGCATACTTTTCTATCCTCAAATAAGAGTATGTAGTTTGACCCCATCCTTCCCTGGGCCAGTTGTGTATTTAAAGGAAAGATCTCTTCCTAGGATAGAGGATTTCTTATCTTCATAAATTGGAAAAATAAAACAAAAAAATACGTCGAAGGTCTCTTTGTTTCAAGTCTTCTGACAAATAAGGAGCTAAAGTGGTTTTCTCACTTACAATTGTTAATAGTCCTAAAGGAATCTCTTTGACAATAAAGAAATGAGAAAAATGTCGATACCATAAATCAATAAGAACAAAACAGGTTACCATAGTGTAAGTTATCATACGATATAGCATATCAATTGTCACAAACAGGAGTATTGAGCTACACATATATATTTGAAAAAAGATGTGTATTGCATATTATATTCGTGGATTGGAAGAAGACCAATACTTATAAAAAGTGGCTAAAATTCCCTACCTTCATGGACAACAACATAATCTGCTTGTAGTATACTTCAGCAGTCTGTGCCGTCCCAGGGAGACAGATGAGTGGGGGCACATCCTTCGGACCAAAATCATAATATCGCCACAATTTGGAAGCAATCTGAGAGAAACAATAATTTGTGTATGACATTAGTTAGAGTGACAATAGTAAAGTGGAAGCAGGGTGTCTACACAATTGTATAAAAACATGAATTGCTTTCTATGCTAAACCCTGACGTCTGGCAAAAAAATAAAAATAACGAGCACCAAGGAGTGCTTAGCCTCTTTTTGGAACATTTGATCACAAAGGAAGATGTGGTCTAGAATATATAACTAAGTTAAATTGTTATTAGAGAATGACCATATCTAACCTTGAACGACACAATTACAAGGTGAAGCTTGAAAAACAGTTATGGTTTAACTATCTGCGTTCGTTTTTCTATTATAAAGCTTAAGAGCTCATAACTAGAAACATAAGGAGCGTGTAAAAGAGTAGACGTCGGTACTTGGACCATGTGAACAGTAGTTGGCTAAAAACTCAGTTGAAGCTGGTTACTCAAAATAAGACCTAATAATTCGAAAAACAGTGCTAAATGGTCAACGGACCTGAACCAAATCGCTTATACAATATGAATAAAAGTGGAAATATAAAGAATAAGAAATAGAATAAAATTACAGAGATCTTGTGAAGAGGAACTTGAGACTTGAAGTGAACATAATCACCAGGCGCCGAAAAGACGCCTTTCATTCTTATTATTATTATTGCTGTTCAAGTGGAAACTCTTCCATCTAAGAATTATTATAGCGACTTCGTATCCAATCAGCTTTATTTGTTCCCAATTATTTTATTTGATTGATTGAGGAGATGACGAGAGACGCACGTGGGCCTCCACCACAGAGTATAAAAACTCGTTTTTTCCTCGTTTCACCATTCACTCGTTCACCAGCTTCAACTTGTCCAAACTCGACCGCTTTGGACCATTGCTCGGTGTTCTGGCCCGTATAAGTTTACTTTTTAAACCCTGGTGGTGTTCACTCTTGTTCCTGCGTCTTGTGCAATTGTTAATTTATTAACTTTTTACTTTGTGATGCGAATAACTTGTTATTATTCATTTGAAACGAAATGTTTGTTAACGATTGTTTATGGCCTTTTTTTGTGGCTTGGTGTATGGGCTTGTGGCTAAAGATTGAATAAAAGTAGATTTATTAAAGAAAAAAATAAAAATAACCACTTTCCTAGAAATTTTAAAAAATATATACTTAGGCTCAAAAACCAACAAAGCCCAAAATTCATAAAGCCCAAAGCATGTTTTCGAACCCCAAAGCCCACAAGGAGAGTCAAGTATGACGGTACTTTAAATCCACTTCCATAGTTTGAAAGTGCGATACAAAAATCTATAAAGGACTGACTTTGAATAACATTGAATACAAGGACTCGAGATCTCTACAACTGGGTACAGAGATCATCTCTATAACCGTGTTATCTCGCCGTTGATCCGAATCCAAGATGTGTGTGTGCGCCTCGATACCTGTGTGTGTGCTCCGAGATGTGTGTGTGTGCGCCGAGATACGAGATGTGTGTGTGTGTGGTACAAAGATCAATCTCTGTACCCAGTTATAGAGGAACCGGTCTCTTGAATGCAATATTATTATCAAAGAAAAAAATGCCCAAGTGCATGATCCATGTGTTCCTTGTCCTTCTTATCACACATGGATGGTACCGTAGTTTGACGCAAAGCAGGGAAATCATGGTGTGTACCTTCATGTTGAACTCCCCCAGTGAGAGACGATGATCCAGTCTTCAACTTCTGCTTCAGCTTGGACATCCTCCAGAACAAGCGTACAACTAACTGATAGGGTTATATACTAAAAACATTACTTTTGTAATAACTCGAATTCTGTATATTTTGAATGAGAATCATATGGGTAAATGTTATGCATATTATATATGTTATTAGTTATATACATGTGTCTAATACTTTATATTGTAGATGATATAGTGTGTGGTGACACACAGAAGATCATATTATCAGTACCTTATAAAGTATAAGTAAGCGTTCACAACCTAGATGGATTTGGACAAACCAATGATACGGTTGTAGTATAATTTGGTATTAGTCTATCTTGACTAATTAATTACACTAATACACTTTGTGTGTATTAAATATGACCGAGTAAGGTTGTTTTTCTTTATACTGACTATATAAGAGAACAAACGCCTGTGTTATTATAAATGTTTGTCCTATTAATCTGGATATAATAACGGGCACTTACGTGCATTGTACATTGCTTTAAATCATCAATGAATAAGATTCATTTGTGAATCAACAAACTCGATGGATTGGGTAATGACATTGTATGTAAGGTGTGTTGTTGATTATAGAAGGAATCCGTGTCCCGCAAGAAGTCGGGCTGATAATGTTCCCTTGAGGAGCTCATAAGGATTGTCATATAAACCCTGCAGGTGGATTTGATCCGACATGACAATGAGGTTGAGTGGTACTACTCAAGTACATAAGAAATTGATTAATGTAGTTGTCGGTAACTTGACTTAATCAACGGGCATTCGATATCTTAAACACATAGAGATCAACGAGTATATAATATGAAGCCTGATAAGCACCCAAAACTGTATTATAAAAACCTGTAGAGACATAACATTTCGGTCAATTTTGTGCTTAATAATCATGAAATAATCGCATTTTCGTGTTTTGCGGTTTAGAGCAACTAATGTAAAAATATGATAAAGCCGAGATTTAAGCCGCGGAATAGGGGGTATACACATGCCTTCCGATCAAGCCCATGTGAAGCCCAACAAATTCGGACTAAAGCCCAAAGACTCAAATAGTACATAATCCAATCAGAAACGGGATTACATGCACAGAAGCATCAAACTTCCGAAGCTCATATCTCTTGAACCAGGACTCGCGATCGAGCGAGTGAAATTTTCTCGACGATCGGTCACGGTCGATGAACTCTACAAATAGGCGGAAGTTGTAAAATGCCAAAAGACCGGACTGCCATCGACCATCATCACGTGGACCCACTAGGCGGGCCCATAAGATTTGATGAGTCATCATGCAAGTCAAGACAAAGGTGCAAATAATTGGTGCAATTTTGACACCTTGCATGAAGTTAATGAGTTAGTTGGATTTAGGTGATGATTATCTAAAAAATGAAAGGTGTCAAATGGGAGTTAGTTGTGGATAAGTGAAAAATAAATGAGAGGAGAGTTTTTACATGGGAGAAGAGAAAAAAGGCTCTCTTATGTAAAGGGGGCTGATTTTGGGAGTTGGAAGCTTTTACTTCCTTGACTTTTTACTTTTCATTTATATCCATGTTTTAATTTTGTTTTTTAGTTCTTAGTTTTTTAGAAAAGCTTGTAACTTGTTAATGGGGAACTCTCTAGTTTTTAATAAACTCTTCTTCATTTAGGTAAACAGGTTGTAGTTTTCTTGTTTCATTCTCTTTCTTTTTCATTTCACATATCTTCTTGTAGTTTAATTCAATCCTAGGATCATGAGCTAAAACTCTCTCCCAGGGAGGGTTAATGATGCTCATGTGAGGATCATGCTACAAATTTAGGATTCCAAAATCACTACTTAAAAGACTTAGGTTCTATTTTTCATCCTGTCCCAAAATGACAGAGATTGACAATTATCTGATCAATTGTTGTAAAGTAGAATTAGGAGTTGGAATGATATTTCAGAGATGAAATATCATTTCAATTCTACATGCTAGCATGATATGTTTAGATATAGGTATATTATGTTAAGGATTTGAGATGGTAGTGACCTGTTTCTAAAAGACTTGTAACTAGGCCTTGCATGAGTAGGATTAATCCTTCCCTATCTCTCTCTCTTTCATTTAACTATAAACAAACTTACAAATTTTAGATAACTTGTGTAAAAATATCTATCTATAAAATCCTTCTCACTTAGTTCTCCAAAGTGTAGATTCCAAATCATTTAAATTCTTGTCTTAGAAGTTGGAACGAAATCCCTACTCGAACTAGACTCGACATTCTCAAAGAAAAAAAATTGAGTAAGGAATTATTGAGTTTTAAGCACGTAGTAAGTCAACTTCTAAAAACACTGAAAAGTGCAAAGATCAAAGCCCATAAACGCTGACACATAATTTGGGATTAGGGCGGTAGTACAACAATGACCTTTAGTGGAATAAGCTATTTGTTGACGGACTTGGGTTGTGTGTTTTGGGAGAATATGGGAAGCCCAAGCCCGTCAGGAGGCCCAACCCTAATTTCTCATCATGGTCCCTGTTGTAGCCTATAAAAATAAACCTCTTTCTATGGTCGTTTTTTCTCAGACATCACTCAAGCAAAAACATATCCAAATTTCGGTTCTAAGGTTGAGAGAGAGAAATAGGCCAAGTGAGAAAGAAGAGGTTGGAAGATCGTTGCCCACACAACGTCCACTCTATGCATAGGAATACAACAGAAGATCAAGAGGTTGTTGATTCTGTATTCTCAGAGTTATCACAACTGATCTACATGTATGTTTTCCAATCAAAATCGTAAACCTCATTAATTCCGCTGCGCATGGTTTTCACGGTTTGTAGAAAATTACATTCTGAAATAACGGTTCCTACACCAACAACATCCATTCATGGTGAACAAGATAAATGTGCCTTCAATCTTGAAATTCCTCCACTTTTTTTACATTTGCAAAATTTGCAAGTGAAGTGACCCTTTAAATCCTCCCCATATTGCCAAAAAGGATCTTTTCCTCTAACCATTTTGAGCACTTTCAAAGTTTCAAGTTTGAAGAAGTAAAAAATGGTAGAATATGGGCAATATGCTATGGCTTCACCGCTTCAAGAAGACAAGAACTAAACACATTTTGTTCTATTTCTCAAGTCTACTCGTATTATATATTAATGTTCCTAGTCGGTTCGGTTGAGATTTTTATGGAAGACTTTCCATTTCTAAATTCTAAGTTTCCAGTTCTTTCCACTTTCCAAGTTCCAACTAAGAGGCCCGACTCGTTTTTTTGAATTTCAAAGATCCGGACATTATAATTTAACAATAATAAGCCCGGCCCAAGCAATTCGGGATTAAACCGGATCATTCAAAACTTCACCGACTTATTCGTTTTATTTGCAAAACCTTATAATTCACGAATAATTTGACAAATTACTAGCTATGCTTTAAACACTAGTGGTGTTCACTCTTGTTCGTGCGTCCTGTGCAACTGTTAATTTATAGTCCTTTTTAATTTGTGATGCCAATAACTTGTTATTCATTTGAAACGAAATGTCCAAACCAACTTTGTTAACGATTGTTTATGGCATTTTTTGTGGCTTGGTGTATGCTTGTGGCTAAATATTGAATTAAATTGGATTTATTAAAAAAAAAATAAAAATAACCAATTTCCTATAAATAAATAAAAACAAATATATATATATATATATATATATATATATATATATATATATATATATATATATATATATAGGCTACAAAACCAACAAAGTCCACAATTCATAAAGGGCAAAGCATGTGTTCGAAGACCCAAGATCCACATTTGCTTGTCGCTGAACTTCTGGCAATCTATCCATCAAATCTTTAATGTCGGGGTCAGATGTTGCGATCATATTAAAATAGAAATAGTAACTCCACAAGATAGTGGGAGAATTAAGAAGAGAGAAGCCTAATTCAGTCAATTTCAATACCACCATCGTTCCTATAAAGATCGAATGTGATTCGCTTGAAGTACTTTTCTTATAGGGGCTCCTACCCAACCACATCGCTTTGATCTCACCAATAAAATCAATGATGCACCCACCCGCTCCATCTTTTGATATACCACCAACCACAAAGTGGTTCTCCTCCAATATCCAACCCACATAGGTTTTTATTACCTAATTTTATAAAGAAAAAAAATAAAAAAGGATATGATGATGGCAAGAACCAATGCAAGCGTTATTTTCATATAATTCATATGAAATGATCTAAGTTAGAGCATCTCTAGGTGGTGGTAGCATACTCTTCAAATTTATGAATCCAATGACTACAAGTGAAGAATGCTACTACAATCAAATTGTTTCATTGATAAAACAAATTAAAAATTCCACGACCAACTCTAGGTGGTTTCTTCTTTTATCTTAATTAACTTGTCTTTATTAAAGGAATTGTCATTACACTTCTCTCATTAAATAATTTTTCTCAATTGTTCTATTTCACCAATTTCAAGTTTAACCATTTGTTAATTTCACTTTTGAGTTCAAATTAAAAACTTAATCATCAATTCATCATGTAATGCCAAAATTTTGTGAAAGTTAAAAAAAATAACTTGTTTTTTGACAATAGTTTTATTTCAATATGAATCTATTATTTTATTTATTTATAGTTTTGATATTTATTTGGTCAAAGTCAAAAAAAACTTGGGGCTACATTTGCAATTTATAATAAAATTGTGACATTACTAATGTCGCCCGCGATCCGTGATCCAAATTGCCAAATTTGCCTAACAAGAATCGCTAACAAGCACTTTGGTGATGCACTCGCCACCAACCACAAAGTGGTTCTCACCAATATCCAGAGTTGGTTTTCGAAATTCGGCGATTTCTTCAAATTTGAAGAATGCGACCACGGATACGTCCACCTAGAGATGCTCTTATCCATGTGAAAACTTAATATACCTTGTTTGTCACATTATATATATGCCATTACATAAAATTCGAGCGGCCTAGTAATCTCACTGCTGGCCCTGAGGCAAAGCGACCCAACCAGTTGCTTTGGGCCACCAAACCAAAACGAAAAATATGGCCACACTATTATTGGCACAAAACAATAAACTTTCTAATAAAAAGTTCAATTAGTTGTCACTTATTTATGACAAAAAATAAACCAACCATATTTAAGAAAAAAAAAAACACGTGATTTCAATTAATCCCACAATACATGGGAACCCAACTCTTTATATTAAATTATTTGGCAATACTTACCCCACTCAAAAAAAAAAAAAACACACACACACACACACACACACACACACTTAACCAACTCACAATTAAAAAACCAAAACTTTTATTTATATATAAAAAAACAAATAAAACTATTTTGTCAAATAACAAAATCACTCACAATCCCCGAGAACCCAACTTCTTATTAAATTCCTTGATAATACTTACCGCACTGGTTACAAACAATTAAAAAAATATAAAAAATATTATTAAACCAACTCACAATTAAAAAATCCAAACTTTTATCTATATCTAAAAAAACTACTAAAACTCATATGCCAAATAACAAAATCACTCACAATCTCCCAGAACCCAACTCATTATTAAATTCTTTGGCAATATATACTTATCCCACTCGTTCAACAAAAAAAAAAAAAAAACTAAACCAACCCATAATTAAAAAATATAAACTTTTATCAATATCTAAGAAAACAAATAAAACTCCTTTGTCAAATAACAAAATCACTCACAATCCCCGAGAACCCAACTCCTTATTAAACTCTATGACAATACTTACATGACTCGTTACAAACAATTAAAAAAAATTAAAAATATTAAACCAACTCACAATTAAAAAACTCAAACTTTTATCTATATCTAAAAAAACAAATAAAACTCTTTTGTCAAATAAAAAAATCACTTCACTCGCTCTCTCTTGGATTATATTGAATAACACAAATTAAAAAAAAAAAATGATAATTAACATTAATGCATATAGAACCACATTTTATTGTCTTGCTTTAGGCTACCAAAATGCTAAGGGCGGCACTGAGTAATATACAAATTACAATGACTAGTATGAGAAAAAATTCCATGTAATGCTTATCCTTCATGGATATTCCATGCCACATACTAACGAGAGAAGGTGGCTTCAACCGCCAAGTTGCAAAGCTTGCATGAACTTAATACAAACCCAATGAGCTTTAGTACTCTATAATCATTGTATATGTAAAAATTTGACACATTTATATTTTCTCTCATTTTTTACTACTATTATTTTGATCAAAAATATATTTTATATATTAATATCAAGTTTTACAAATAATTAGGACAAACATACAACAAGCTGCCACGACAAGTCTTTTATGAATGACAAATCATATCAAAGTTAAAAAAAAAAAAAAAAAGCGAGTGAACTTCAACTCACTTGAGTATAGAAGGCCCGTCGCTGACTGGATTGGGCTTTAGTTCGATAAGTAAATATATTGGTAGGACTGTAAATAGAACCAACAGCCAAAACCTAACCTCTTCAAAGCCCAACCCAATACAATCTTGACCGAAGGACTAAAACGTAATTACGAAAAAAAAACTCGATAGGGTTTCGTAAACCCTACTTATAAGTTGTAGTGTTGAGAGTTGGACGTCTTTCCTTCACTTAAACCACACAGCTTCAGAGCAAGAGAAGAGCCGCGGCAGCAGAGCTACAACATCTAACAGGAATCATGGGTCGTATGCACTCTCGAGGGTAATATAATTTTCTTATCTACTTGTTTCTCACACTCATTTGTTTGTCTAATGTTGTTGGTGTGTTTTACAGTAAGGGTATTTCATCGTCGGCTTTGCCATATAAGAGAAGCTCACCAGCTTGGCTCAAAGTCTCATCTCAAGATGTAAAACAACCCCTCAAATCTATTTTATAATATTTATTCACCATTTTTTTTTTTTTTATAATGTTTTCATATTTTTTTATAATGTTTTCAGGTTGAAGATAATATTTGCAAATTTGCAAAGAAGGGTTTACCACCATCTCAGATCGGTGTGCTTCTTCGTGATTCTCACGGTATCGCTCAAGTCAAAAGTGTTACTGGTAGCAAGATCTTGAGAATTCTCAAGGCCCATGGTACTAACCCATTTTATTTTCTACTTATTTATTATTGACTTGTTTTTTGTATTTGAGTTTTAAAAATGGTTGCTTTATATTGTGGGGTTGTAGGGCTTGCACCTGAGATTCCTGAAGATCTATACCATTTGATTAAGAAGGCAGTTGCTATCCGTAAGCATTTGGAGAGGAACAGGAAGGATAAGGACAGCAAGTTTAGGCTGATTTTGGTTGAGAGCAGGATCCATAGGCTCGCTCGTTACTACAAGAGGACCAAGAAGCTTCCCCCAGTCTGGAAATAGTGAGTGGACTCATACCCATTGTTTAGTTATATATATTTGTTGTATGCACATATTAGTATTGATATTTTATGTGAACTGAATGTTTTGAGAAATAGTTGGTGAAGTTTGGGTTTATGGTTGCAAAATGAGATCCGGCGATGCATGTCTCTGTTTTATAGTTAAAGAGTAGACAATAAGAATTAATATAAACCTATACATTCTGGGTTCAATGCCTTTTAGGTTTAAGCTTCCTACTGAAAGTCCTTTGGTTTCTATGTCAAATGCCTCTGGTTATTAGAATATGGTATGTAGTGTCTTAAGTTCTAACTTCTAAGAAATGATTGTATTTTAATGTGTAACTTGGTGTTCCTCCCCTTTTGGGGCTAACTTGTAGCTAAACTTATTCGATTATTGCCCTGTTTTTTATTGTTTTAATTAAGTCTGTGTTATGCTCAAAGGCAATGATATATTTATGTTTAATAATTGTAGATTTAGGTCTTAATCCATAAGTTACCAAAATGGTGCCTGCATATGTTTTTGTATTTTTCATAATTGTTCAATGTATAATGAATTATAATAAGTTGGTTCTTGAATGTTAGAAGTCTTAATTCATTTGTTGTTGTTGGTTCTTTATAGACCATGAGTTGTAGGTAGGGACATTTGCCTGATTTTACGGGAAGGTGGTTCTCAGATAATAAGATCCCGTTCCCATGTTTTTTCTCAGTGTGGAATGATTTTTTTTGGGTGTGAGAAGTCGGATACCCACTTACTACATTTCTTTAATTTCACTTGACACTACTTTATGGACCATCTTACATCCGGACAATTTTCTGCATTTCATGGACGTTAACCTTGAACACTACCAATTTATTGAGTATTCGGTACGCCTGCTACTGATGTCTAACTGCGTTTCTGGATTGCTGGCCATCCGTTATTGTAAAGTATTAATCTACTGCTAGAGTTTGACAGAATACCACTTGCAAATGTCATTGCCATACTTATTATTTATTACATGGTTGAATTTATTGAATGATTGTGTGAATATAGAATGATGGGGACGATAGGAAGTACTCTTATGCTTTGAGGCTAACTCCTACATATGAGACTTGAAAGTAGTTTTGCTACTGTAAATTGGTCTGGTTAATTCTTTGTTGCTAAATGATATTTGTGTTTTTACCCTTTTCTAGGATTTTGTCTTGTTGACACCCCTTCAAACCTCTTTTTGGCTTTTCTTATTTTATTGAAATGGTATCTAGTGCTATGATACTGGAGCTCTTCTTTAATGATGCTATCTTTCATGTGTTGTGTTTCATGCTTATATGAAATCTGTTTTAGATGCTTGTCTAGCTCGTTGCTGATGTTGTTCTTTTTTCTTTCTTTGTGCAGTGAATCCACCACTGCCAGCACTTTGGTGGCTTAGGTTGAATTCCATTCCTGGGCTGGTGTAGTTCATGTGAAAGGCGCCTGGGAGCTAGTCAGTGTCTTTAGTACCGTAGTTCAATGGGGAATATTTTGCAATTTAATTTTGTGAGGAAAATGGAAACTAGTTTATGTTAAAGAGTACTGTACTTCTGGTTGATTTTGATTCTCTCAATGGGCATTAAATTTGGTTTATATTTAATCTTATGATGTTGCCATTCTTCCATTTCAACGAGACTTGATGTCTCTGCGGTGAGGAAGTTGCTAGGTCACCATATTTTATTTTGCTTGATATATTGGGCGATGGTGGATTCATTTGAAATCAATAGTTACTAGTAAGAATTTTGGAAATCCTTTCCAATGTCCATATTTTTAAATTTTATAGGAAAGAACGTGCTATTTGGATTTAAATAGTATTAGGGCGATTAGTGGCCTATTTTTTAGAAAACCGACTTGAAATTGGTTTTTCATTTTTTCTTTTCGAAATTCCGAAGTTTGATATAATTCAAAATCCGACATCTTATTGACACATTTATTCGGATTCATTTGAAATCAATAGTTAGTCGTAAGAATTTTGGAAATCCTTTCCAATGTCGGACTCTGATAATCAAGTATTTAAATAGTTGTATAGGAAAGAACGTGGAAGTCTATTTGGTATTTAAATAGTTGTATTCCGAGGAAATATAACGGCCTTTGGTTCTTTTGGAAAAATTCCGTTTCCGCCGATCCGTCACCCCTAGAAAAGAACGTCGAAGTCTATATGGTTGAAACTTGAAAGAGCCTTTGCTACTACAATTAAATCTCATTCATTTCATCAGCAGTGAGTGACACTGTTCCACTTAATTAGGAAATTGTTAGATCCAAAAGAAGCAAATTTGCAAATATTTTGATGAGCAAGTGACGCCTAGTGAAACTCAATTGTCGGGGTGGCACCAATGCAACTCCCAACTCATTAAAAAGCAGTTACAATACTACAGTACACCCAGTCTGTTTTTTCTTAACTAGCACTCAAAAAGCAAAAGAAAAAACCTCAAACAAACCCTGTCTCTTTTGTAAAGAAAAGAAGAAAAAATGGTTTTAGGGTTACGAAACTTCTCACAGCGAACCGGAGATGGTGTGGGTTTACCAGTTCTCGATACAGCAAACGGCGAAGAATTGATGCACGTGCAATCCAACGTGTCCATTGTTCTCGGCAACAATCCTGCTCCTGACTCTCCCGGAACTCTCTATATTTCCACCAAGTAACTTCTCTCTCACACTCTTTTACTTTTTAATATATATTTATATTTTTTTTTTTAATTTTGTTATTTGTAATGTGTGCTTTTGTTTGCAGGAAAATGGTTTGGTTGAGTGACGTGGACAAGGAGAAAGGATATGCGGTTGATTTTTTGTCTATTTCACTTCATGCTACTTCTAGAGATCCTGAAACTTTCCCCTCTCCTTGTATTTATGCTCAGGTTACTTTAATACTTTTTTCACTTATTTGTCTACTAGGTGTTTTTTGTTATGTTTGACTTGTGAAGTTGTTGACCTGATGAACTTAGAGCTTGATTCACTACTTGATTTTTGCTTAATATATAACTTAATTATGTTAATGTTTAATATAATCAATGATTAGAAGAAGAAATTACCAACTTTTTATAATCTTTTACTTGGACTGCAATTTCACGACTGAATTAAGAGAGAAGCAGTTTGTGATTTAACCAATGCAGCCTTCTACTTATTGAATTTGTTTGTAAAGAGCTTGATTTTGTATTTTTCTTTTGAAGATTGAGACCGAAGCTGGTGAAGACGATGAGTCCGAGGGTTCTGATTCAGAAGGCAATGAAACCATGGACCTGTCCAAGATCACTGATATGAGGCTTGTTCCTTCAGACCCCAACGTTTGTATGAAGTTTGACATTCGTACATTTTGGACTTTTGGTTAATTTCCTATATTTTGTGATGCCTGCTTACTATAGGAATGCCTGAATACTAATGTTCTGTTTCCTCGAATTTCTTATGTGTAGTGGATGCTCTTTTTGACTTCTTTTGTGAGTGTGCCGAGCTGAATCCTGAACCTAATGAAGGTTAGCATCCTTTTGTTGATTGATTTTTTGGTATGAAGGTTTCTGTCCTGTTTAGTCATTTCACATTATTCTTTGATATACATTATCCATTAGAACAAGAGGAAGAGCACAATTGGATTACTAGCGCTGACCAACTTGATGGCAGCATGATGACAGGTTTGTTTTACTGACTTGACCTCTTGTTTCCATTCTACACCTCTGATCTTATCTCTAATGCATGTTTTAAGCCTTTGCAGAAGGAGAGTTGGAGTGGCAAATATCTGAGGATCCTGCCATTCCCATTGGTTATACGAATGGGAATCATGACGTAGCTCATTCAATGCTTGAGGTATGTAATGCTGTTTTGTTAATGAAGGATAATTTTCTTAACATGAGAATGATAACAGCTGCCGTTGTACTAGTAAAGTTATGATGAAATGTTTAAGTACAATTTCCTTCCACGAGGCTGGGATGTGACCTTTGCGGTTTGAAAAAAATGGGATCATAGTTTGAAATAAATGCACATGCTGCCATGAGATCAACATTAGCAGGGCATCATCTTTCTTTTCAGAGTGCTCCCCCGCAATTGTTCTCCACAAATTTTCTGGACTATTGCAGACACACACACACACACACACACGATTTGTATAAAGATGTTGATTCGTTACATGATTTAATATACTTTCTCCTTGGTGGTATTGCCAATTTTTAAGCCTCCATGTATTGAGCAATCTGCAGCTGACAGACACGCACACACGCGCACACACAAATAGTTGTGTCAATAACAATTCGTCTTAAAAAACTTATGGTTGCAAAGGTGTCTCTTATGCACTTGAATGCACTTCCTTTAAAACTTAATGACATGCTTTCTGTGTACATGCATCCTCGTGTTAAGACACACCTGAGAAAGTGAGAAGTCTACAACTGTAGATATGGCATTATGTATTTCTATACAGTATTGATAATGAAAAAGGTATGGTTTGGTGAAGATGCTCTCTTCACCATTGAGTTCATCCTATGAAAATACAATATCGTGTCTACATTTCTAAACTTGTCAAAGTTGTTGCAGAACTGAGTTCTGGTTTGGTCATGCTGTAGTAAACTTGAACTCCATGCTAATATGGTCAGAAGGTGTGGACGAAGTATTATTGAATCCCATCCCCCGCCGTATATGTTAAAGTTCAGTAACAGTGCAAAGTAGGCATATAAGTCATTCAATGTTACAAAAGCAAATTAGAAAACACTACAATCAAGCAACCCTGTATGGCTCATATCCCATCACTCTGTGTCTAGGAGTTCATATGGAGCACACACTATGCTTCATATTAGAGTATTAGACAAAGCTAGTTAGTTAGGGGTGGTCTATGATGTATGATTCTCCAGGACTGGCGGTTTCTATCAATCTTTATTTTATAGACAATTATGCAAATTCAGGTATGAGAACTGATTTTAGGAAAATGTTACTTTTCAACTCTCTCTCTCTCTCTCTCCTGCTTGTGTATGTAAACTTCCTCCACTGAAGGAGCAAAACCAAATCTATTTTAAGAGTATATATGTTGTTTACTTGTTCCCATCCCAATTTGTGTGGAGGTAATTTGCCTCTTTCTGAGGGGATCATTAGAGCCTTTGCTTATACTTACGGTTTAGAATGTGGAAGAAATTTTCATGTAAAGTACCTTTCATTCATCACCCTTTGTCCAACAGTTTCATATTTGGAGCACTGAATGGCTCATAGTGTGCCTCACATTTTGGACATAGCTATTATGATGTCTTATTCTCCTGGAGACTGATTGTTGCTATCAATCCATAAACAAATACACAATGATTATTAGGATAATAATACTTTTTAAGTCGCTGTCTCTCTCACCTGCATTTTTGGATGTACATTTCATCTCCTTGCGAAATAAAATAGCAATCCATCTCTGGGTGTTGATGTTGTTTCAATCTCAAATTCTTTGGACTAGGTGCTCGGTTGTTTTTGAGCTTTGTGGTGAGGATGACTGGAGTGTTTGCTTATACACACTGTCTAGTATGTGCTAGGACTTTACATTGTAAAGTAATTCTCAAAACCTTTTTCATTTCAGCTCCAAATCGATGATCAGCGCTTTGATGATGCGGATGAAATGGAGCGAGAGACACACAGTGGGCACCAATGAGCTGTACTGTGTATCTTTTTGTAATTGCTTTCTTTACAAGGGTTATTTGTACTTTTTGCGAGGTGTAGTTGCTTGTAAACTTTTGGTTGTGCAGACCGTATACATGTATGCCAGAACGCCTTTAACCTTCTGAATATGTGAGTTAAGATTTCAGAGTAGTTAGGTCCCTAAATGAAGTAAATTTGAATCTATCCAGTTCCTTTGATTATTTTTTTCATCTCAACGAGTCAGTAAAGTGATTGTAGGCCAGGAAAGCGTATTTTCCAGGTTAAGTGATATTTTCTTCTAGTGGAATTTCTCAATATGCAGGACTTGCTCCATATACAGCTCATGTGGCTAGTTGTTTGAGCTGAACCTTCACCTTTGGTATAGATCCCACTTTTGAAGTTCACCAGTCACCACCACTCTCTTATTTTGTTTACGTGTTGAGTTGGAAGGTGTATACTCTAAATTCGGATATCACAAGAATGAGACGGAGAGGAAAATTTGAAAAAATTTATGATTTATCCTCCTACTGCAAAACAAACCCTTTTTTTTCCTGGCGATATGTGTTCACTATCACGTATGTATAATTGAAAAAATAATAAATGTACAGGTAGAGCAGCCAATAGAATTTTGAGTCAAGACCTGTTTCGTGTTTTTGAGGACTGGCTAAGTAGGCTCTACATCTATATGCTTAGAATCTGATAGATGCTGTGTGTGCTTGCGAATGTATAAATTTACTGGGAAGCCAGAGCTCAAGTAGGACGGACAGTCTCATGAAATGGATCAGGTTCAAGGTAACAGTGACAAGAGTCCAGTTACAGTTCTGTACTTACAAAGTCTATCTAGAAAAGTTGAGATCGGATTTATGTTGATTTTTTTAATTTTAGCAGTCCTTTGTTACAAAGTCCTCTGCTTGTTTTTTCTCTTATTTTTTGTAACCTTGTTTTCTCTCGCATTCATATTCATGCCTCTTCTTTGGTTTCTTCAACTTTTTTTTTTCCCGCTAATCTGGTTTCTTCTACTTAGAAGCGGTGTATTTTAGGGAACTTGGACTTTATCTTTGTAGCTACATTCTACTTTTAGAGATCGGACTATCAATATCATCGATAATTGGTATATTTTATCTTCTGATGTTAGTATTTCATTCGGTCACTGTCTTATTAAATGGTCTAGATTAAAATCTCTTTTATCGTATATAAATGATATAAGGGATATGTTGAAGTTATTCTACCCTCGTAGTGTATTTGTAGCCTTGTAGGTGCTCTATCTCAGTTGATGACTTAAAAAGCGCTTGCTTACTGCTTTTGCTTTAATTTTTATAAAGATAATGACTAGAAATATGATCCTCAATCTTGCAATTAAGATTTTGTCTGTAGTTGGTGATGGTTGGTCATGGTGGTGGGAAGGAAGCAACATTGATCGCAAAGGTGCTAGAGTTGTTTTTACTGTGTTCATTATTTTGCTTGTGATTTGTTGGTACAAATGGGTGGTGAACAACTTTAGCAAGGAGCAGTTTCCATTACCACCAGGTCCGCGAGGCTTGCCATTGGTAGGAAATCTTCCATTTCTTGAAGCTGATCTGCACAAATATTTCACAAAGTTAGCTCAAGTCTATGGCCCAATTTTGAAACTTAGAATGGGCAAGAAATTATGTGTTGTATTGAGTTCACCTGATTTGATCAAAGAGGTTCTTAGAGATCATGACGCTACCTTTGCCAACCGTGATGCTCCCATTGCCGGGTTGGCTGTGACATATGGTGGACTAGACATTGCTTGGAGTCCTCATGGCCCAATGTGGCGAATGCTTCGCAAGGTTCTTGTCCAACAAATGCTAAGCAATACAAGCCTTGAGGCTTGTTATGGTCTCAGGCAACAAGAGGTTCAACAAAAAATGAAGGATTTGTACACTAAGATTGGTACGCCAATTAATATTGGCCAGGAAGTGTTTCTAATGACCTCTAATGTGATTTTGAGCATGTTGTGGGGAGGTACACTACATGGGAAAGTGAGGAGCAGTGTTGGAGCCGAGTTTCAAACGGTGGTGGCAGAGATTGTTGAGTTGTTAGGAAAGCCTAATGTTTCCGATATATTTCCAGTTCTTGCACGTTTCGATATACAACGCATTGAGCATCGAGCAAATGAGCTTTTGTCTTGGTTTGATAAAATCTTTAATTCAATAATTGAAGAGAAACAAAGAAAGGATGTATCAGGGAGCAAAACAACTTTCCAACAGAATGAAAACAAGGATTTTTTACAGTTTCTTTTGGAACTCCAGGAGCAACAAGATGCTAAAACACCTTTAACCACACTGCAACTTAAGGCCTTATTCATGGTACGTTCTGCCAATTCTAATTGCTATAAATTCTGCAAACTTCTATTGCTATGATTTTGAGCTTTCTACCTTAATGATGTAATACAGGACATTGTTGTGGGTGGTACGGACACGACATCAACAACCTTAGAGTGGGCGATAACGGAGATGATGCAACATCCAGAAGTAATGAGAAAAGCTCAAGCAGAACTGGAAGAGGTAGTAGGAATGAACAACATGGTAGAAGACTCACATTTGTCAAGGTTGCACTATTTGGATGCAGTGCTGAAGGAGACCCTCAGGTTGCATCCTGCACTGCCTCTCTTGGTTCCCCACAGCCCAAGTGTTTCATGCACAGTGGGCGGTTATACAGTCCCTAAGGGTGCTAGAGTGTTTTTCAACGTATGGGCCATGCATAGAGACCCCGAAGCTTGGGAGAATCCTTTAGCGTTTCATCCAGAGAGGTTCCTAGATGTTTCTAATAAATGTGACTATCGGGGAAATGTTTTTCATTTTCTACCATTTGGATCTGGGAGAAGGATATGTGCAGGGATTCCGCTAGCTGAAAGGATGCTAATATATATATTGGCTTCGCTATTGCATTCATTTAAATGGAAGTTGCCAGAAGGAACTATGCTCGATTTTACGGAGAAGTTTGGGCTTGTTTTAAAGAAAACAACACCACTAGTCATCATCCCTACTCCAAGATTGTCGAATCTTGAGCTCTACAATTAATAGAAGCGGGTAACAGTATACTAAATTTAAGATAACTTTCGTTGTCTTTGCATAGTGTGATAACTTGTTATTATTTTATTTTGGAAGTTTCTTCCATCATTGGACCCTTCCATTTGAAACTTTATGTATGGATGGATCGGTCTTATGTTAGCGATTGAGTATTTCTCGGGGATGGCTGTTGAATTTTGTCAGAAGTTTTCAATGCAAAATATTGTCACCTTTAAGTTAGGACGGATCGATCCTTCAGGATCAAACTTTGATAATGCGTTTAAAGTTAAGGACGTACGATGCTTCCTTGATCATGAATAACACTTTATATGTCAATGTCCCGTTCAATAAAGTTTTCTTTGAATTGAAGGAGTGATTAGTATGTGAGATGTATGGTTAACTGAAAACGTAGTCTTATAATAACACCAAATTTTCTAGGGTAGGAATCAGAAACAGAACCTTCACAGCTCCAAATGGTCATAGCTAGTATAGTACTTATTTCTCACTACTTTTGTCATGAGAAACTCTCCTGTAGTAATTAAGTCAACCGCTTGTTTTTTCTCTTTCTTATCCTTGTTTTCTCTCAATTTCTGCCCTTACTTTGGTGTCTTGACTTTCTTCTACTTGGAATCGATGCAGTTGTGGAACTTAGGCTGTTTTTATTTGTAGATTCCTTCTGCTCCATTCCCAATCTAGAAATCAATATCATCGATAAGAAGTCAATATTAGTATTTCATTGTGCCTGTCTTATTAAATGGTATAAGTATATATGTTAAGGGTAATGTGATTTGAAATATGAATTTTTAGGCGCTCTATATCAGTTAAAGCATGCTCTTAGTACTCGAGTTGGAAGGTTTTTTTCATGCTTATAGAGACAAAGAAATATGATTTTCAGTCTTGCCAATAAGATTCTATGTATGGTCATGGTGGTGGGATGGAAGCAATATTATATTGATCGTGAAGTTGCTAGATTTATTTTTACCATTTTTATTATGGTGCTTGTGATTTGTTGGTACAAATGGGTGGTGAACAACAGGTTCAGCAAAAGGCAGTTTCCATTGCCACCAGGTCCGCGAGGCTTGCCAATGTTAGGAAATCTTCCATTTATTGAGGCTGATCTGCACAGATATTTCACAAAATTGGCAAGTTTATGGTCCAATTTTAAAACTTAGAATGGGCAATAAATTTTGTGTTGTATTGAGTTCACCTGTTTTAATAAAAGAGGTTCTTAGAGACAATGATGGTACCTTTTCCAACCGTGATGCTACCATCGCTGGGTTGACTGTGACATGGTGGAGTTGACATTGTTTGGAGTCCTCATGGCCCAATGTGGCGGATGCTGCATTGTTGGAGAAGGTTCTTGTTGGACGAATGCTAACTAATACAAGCCTTGAGGTTTGCTATGGTCTTAGGCAACAAGATGTTAGAGCGACAGGTTTAAAGATTTGAAAAAACACCGATGCGTAGCACGATTCATACTCGTAATTAAACAATACTAGGGTTGACGTTTCGAAGGGGTTGAAAAAAATTTGAAACTGTTCAGATATGTCAACGCCTAAATATTACAACTCCTGATATTTCGGCATATATTATGGAGATAGTTCGTGATATTTTGCACTTAAAAGCTGAGTCAATAATGCGACCATAGCCGAAAAAGAGAACCGTTCGAAAGTAGAAGTGGAAGTGATCCATGTGGCTATCATGCACAAATGGCTGTGGACTTGGAATCCTAATGCGTTCCTGTGTTTCTCTCTCACCGGTCATAAATAGTCCCATTCTCAGAACAACATCCACGTCATTACTTCTAATCAATTTCAAAACCCTGTCTTCCATGGAGAACAACAACACCTTCTCTTCCCTCTCTGCTTCTTCTCGTTCCAGAAAAAGGTAAATAACTTGTCCACTTCATTATAATTTTTTATTTATTTAATTGAAATTGAACTAGTGATGGAGGTAGAGGTAAAGGAATGGAGAAGAGAGATGATCGACAGAGAACAAGTGGAGGACGAGGTGGGAGCAATCCAGATAAAATTGACGCTCTTGGTAGACTCTTGTAAGTCATTATTGATTCTTCCTTCTTCGGATTTCTCTTGCATAGAAATTTTAATCGTTAGTAATGTATTGTGTTGGTAACAATTTGCAGGACACGCATTTTGCGACATATAGCGTCTGAGTTGAATTTGAATATGAGGAGTGATGGGTATGTGAGGGTGAGCGATGTATTGAAGTTGAATATGAAAACTTTTGCTGATATTCCGATAAGATCACATACGGTGGAGGATATTAGGGAGGTGGGTTCGATAAATTGTTCTTTTGGTTTGTTTATTTGTTATTGTTTTGGTGTTGGTACAATTGTACAGTCAATTTATAGCAAATAAAGTTAAGTGATGATCAAATCGAAACCTATGGTCCTCCCGTTTATAATAGTTACATTTCGTCTCTCATATGACACCGTTTACAAGTTTTCAGGCTGTTAGGAGGGATAATAAGCAGCGGTTTAGCCTCTTGGAAGAAAATGACGAGCTGTTGATACGTGCTAACCAAGGGCACACTCTAAAGGTAATATTTTCTTGGAGCAATGTATCTGTTCTTTCATGCTGTTTCAGATAGTGGAAGCCATTGTCCAAAACTATCAACCATCATGTTAAAAATTATGGAAATACAGGCAATAGTCTCTTCTCAGTAGTTCCCGCCTTTGTTAGTCTGTGAAGATATGTGTTTAGTCACATCTAGCTTCAGTGAGAAGCAGTTCTGAATTGTGGAATTCTTTGTTTAAGACCACGACTATCATATCAAAAATGTTTGCAAGCATTGCATTAAATCATTGTCTTATTTTTCTGTTAAATAGATGGCATGCAGAAAAATGAAGAATGAAATATCTATTTAAAAAATAACAACAAAAGTTCCAGTGATGATGATTTCAGTGAAATATCTATTTTGTAAATGATGATTTCTTGGTCTGTGTTATACTTTTCATCTAAAGTAGTAGTTTGTTTACTACTAGTATACTGCGGCACAGACACAGTGAGGAACGAGTGAATATCCCCGAAGAATGAACTTGAAGTTCAAAATAAGAAAACAATCAAATTTCAAAAAGATTAGAACGACACAGCAAAGAAGAAGAAGAAGAAGAAGAATGAGATTTCAAAAAAACCTACCTTTTCCTTTTCTATGCTATGGAGGATTGAACAATGGGATTTCTTTTAGAGAAGGTGATGATGAAGAAAGAGGGGAGAGAAGGTGACGATGAAGGGGCAGAGAAAGGGGATGATCCCCCAATTCAGGGTTTCTTTTGGCGGAGGAGTATTTATTTATTTGGCTAGACATATATGAAGACAGGGAACGGGACAACGTTTTAAACCACCACCCCCGTCCTAGGAGAACTCGCTATCGCTCGTTCGGATCACTTTTTTGCAACCTTTTATGTTGTAAAAGGGCGTCATTTCGTATCGTTTCCCGGAAAGAACATTAAGTTTTTACTGATCTCTACCTTTATCTTTTCCTCTCTTACATGGACTTTTAAAGGTTTTATCATTGTTGTATTAGCCAGAAATGCTTTATGAAGTTGATTGTTGGAAAGGAAAAGGGATATAAAATTGTTTGTCGTTTCTCTAACTTGATGTTGCTTCCAAGTATTTTTCAGACCATTGAATCTGAGAGCTTACTAAAGCCCATCTTATTAGTTGAAGAAGCTCCAGGTGAATATGCCAAATGTATTTAATATGTAATAGTAGATGATTGTATTTATTCTTTTGACCATAAGGTTACTGACTTCCAGTTGTTTTTAATGTTCAGTATGCGTACATGGAACCTATAAGAAGAATTTGGAATCAATTTTGCAATCTGGTCTCAAACCAATGAAAAGGTTGCATGTTCATTTCTCTAGCGGTTTGCCGAGTGGTGGAGAAATAATTAGTGGTAATTTTGAAGCTTATAACATTGATTCCATTCTTTATTCATTTTATTTTGATTTGTTTATTGGGATGAGTAGATAAACTTTTCTATCAATGGTGTAGGTATGCGGCGGGATGTAAATATCTTGATCTTCTTAGATGTCAGAAAAGCTTTGGGAGGTGCATCTTACTAATTGCCTTTTTAATTAAATATGAAAGTTCTTCATATAATTTTCTTTGAACTTGTATGATTACTAATACTTCTTTTAGTTTCAGATGGATTGAAGCTTTACATTTCAGACAACAAGGTTATATTGACAGAAGGTGTTGATGGTGTAGTACCCGTAAAGTACTTTGAGAAAATAGAAACATGGCCAGGTAGACAACCAATATACTTCAAGAGGACAGAAACAAACACTGAGGATGATTTAAATATAGAAAAGTTCAAAAATCTACAGTTGGGTGAAAGCAAGTAAACGAGAAAATACTGCCAGCAAACCTACCAGTCAATATAACCTTTTTGATCTTCTCAAAATTATTGGCCGACAAGTAAATTATCGGCCTTTGTTCACTTGGATGGCAGTTACTCCGTTTAGCTCTGCTTGGCAGTCGATCTATCCATTTGACTAGCCTGTCACTTTTACCGATAAAATAGAAGACTGTATTACTTGCTGTAACACCTTTTGTTTTCTTGGATAGCAAAACTTTTTTACTGTAACACCTAGCAGTGATTACAATTTTGTGCTCCACTCCCGGGCAATTTGGTTATATGCTCGCTAATAGAAGCTTTGACTGTGATGTCCTTGTACTTGGAATGTTCGCTAATTTAACTTCTATATTTTTTTTTTATCTACCTACTTAGTTTTGTTCTCATATCCTTGTAGCTCTACGTTTCTACTTTAATGGCAGTCTCGATCTTGGCAAGTGAAACCTGTAGTTTAGCAAAAAAAAATTTGGAGGGCTTCTGTTAAATCAGTATGTTTGAAAAGGGAAATGCCATACAAACACTTACATTTTTTAAAGGGTTAATTAGTATTACCCGTAGATGAGCCAATTAGGATTTCTCCCATATTTTTTGTTGTGTGTATAGTATTACCCGTAGATGAGCCAATTAGGATTTCTAGGGGTAATACTAACTAACCTTTTTTTAAAAGCTTCGATAATGATCTTCTGGACTACGAATATTCTGCAATTCCGTCGATTAGTCATTTTCCAGTAGTGTTTGTAGCTGTTTGTTGAGATCTCGTGTTTGTTGCTGCCACACAGATTCATGTGATTTCACTCTTTTGACTTTTTAAACTATCATGTTGCATTCTAATTCTCTTACAAACATGAAAGATTTTGGTTTTACATTTTTTTTCTCACTAATCTGGTCGAAAATATCTTTAGAGAGCTGATAGCCTGAGACTAACATCTCAACCAGTTGAAATTTCCGTGAAAAAGTCTTTCATTAACACAACCACATAAGAAGTCGAGAACTACATCCAACTTCACCGGAAAATTCATTCTCAATTGTTTAATTTGTTCAATCATCAATCAAAATGCAACAACCAGACAAATGAAATCCAACTGGAAGATCTGTAAAACGTTGCCCAACATCTTATAAATTTTGAGGTGTTAATTAGAAAAATACAAAGAACTATTGGAGAACAATCTGGCTTAATACTAGAAGAATCAATCCAATTACTACAATGCACTCATACACCGGTCAAGTTTGTATTAATCTTACTCTGTACGGCCCTTGATTGAACTGAACGCATCCATGATTATGCAGTTAAATAATTAGATGATACGTGTTTTGGTTATGTACTTGTGTGTATAAAAACAAAGGCTTTACCGATGAAAATTTTCTGATCCCAATTACACTAGAGGTTGATGTGCGAGTCTTGTGTTCAAGTATTCTCTGGCTTCTTTCGTTCCAAAGCAGGAGAGATGCTGCTATATTCATCTTGCCTTTGGAGATCGCATTTGTACTTATATCCCACCAGGTGCATTCTCGATCCTATCCGTTGATACCCAACTAACCCAAGGCTCGTTGAAAGATACAAACGATTAACTTCCACACTCTCTTGGCAAAATGACATCGGACTAGAACATGCCCCACATTTCCCCAAAGAATAGGCTCAATAAACTAGTTTTACAGCAATTCAGCTAATTGTTGACAGTCATGACATAATCTCTGGATAAAAAAACCAAATTATACTCAGAATTATAATAAATAATCAAAGCGACTTTATATGACTTGAGATCGCCATTTCAGCTGAAAAAGTTGTACCTAGTATTCTCCAACTTCAGTTCGCTGTTCAATGTAGCTTTTGCTGCAGCGAGTCTCATGCAGGGTGATACAGGTTAGCGTATGCAACACTCGACCTAAACAATTGCTGAAATCTAATAATCATAAAAACAACAAAAAAAATAGCTAAGAAGAAAATACCATATTTTCTCATCAGTTAACTAAAACTCAAATCTTAATTTAACATACTGCATACGGTTGTCTAAAACAAGAGGATCAAGAATATCACCACCACCATACCTCATACAAGATAGTCGATCCATAAATCCCAATCTTGGGAGTCGGAGCAAAAGAAAACCCTGCATCACATTGTATATGTTTAGTGACAAACTGGACAACATTGAAATCCTGGAGTTGCACGAAAAAAGCTGTAAAACAAACTTTTCAAAACATATATTAATACATAGGCCTTTGACATGAATCACACAATGATTACCTTCATGCTTACAGTAATGGAGAACATGAGGCCTTGGGATCATTCTCGTGACTGTGCCATCAAAGGACCAAGGCTGTTGAGACACACGAAGCTCAGAAAATCATGGAGATGGTTCATCATTATTAAATTCTCTAACGGATCATTTAGCAGTAGTTGAAGCTAATTTTTTTTAACCTATAGAAAATTCTAATTGTTGAGGTCATTTTAAACTTGGAATATTCTAATAGTTAACTGTCTCTTCTCCTCCACGAAAAACAAAATAATAAAACATTGTAAAGGTTCATGCTTCACATGAAAATAAAAAACCTAGAAGACAAGGAACTGAAAGAAATTTGCACTCTATTATCGCATTACCGTTACCAATGGTCGCGGGCCTAAGACCAAGTAAGTTATACTCAACTAATTAATAGCGAATGAAACCAAACCTCTGATCAAGTCATCCCCACCTCTCACCAATGCATTTAATAGCAAATGGAACCTCTTCTAATACCTTGCTACCAAAATCAAAGGTGCATTGCTCATGGAAGAGGTCAGACCAATCTCCGTTAGGGATGGCAGCACTTGGGCAAGTCTTGCAGATTTTTCTTATGAAACTGATAACTTGATAAGCTAGAGGATGCATTATTTATTTTGACTGTTTGAGAATGGGGGATACGAAAATATTTGTTTAACTTGAAACCAAAGACGACCACCTATACGTTCGCACTTGGAAAGGCTGGACTCCGGACAATTAGCGAGCATACTTACCTCCGAATCAAAGACTAAGTGCTATATCGACGCCCCTAAATCATGGTGAAAACTCCACTTTCTCCTCCTCCATACACCTCTCTAACCTTGTTATATTATCTTTTGAATTTGGTCAAACTTTGCTTCTCCAGAACACAAGGCCTCCACCCACAAGCTAAAGTTAAAATTGTGGAAAATGAAGACATGTCCTCCCAAGAATTGTTTTTCCTCATTTCTCCCCGGTATTAAGAGAATCAGATACAGGATGATCTCTCATTATGCTGATTGCTGATAATTAAACTACTATCATTCGTGTTGAAAGAAGTTTGGACCTTTATCAACTAGCATAGTTTCATAGTTTTCAAATAGAGTAATTGTTATCATCTATTTCTCTTAACTTCTCCAAATTTGGCTATTTCTCTTAACTTCTCCAAATTTGTCTTTACATTTCCGGTTGTCCATAAACTCATGAAAAAGACCACATCCTCTAAAGGTAATATGAATTTTCTAGTTAGTTCATTTTTTTTGAAACGGTAAATAATTGTTTCAATTCCAAATGCTTTAATAGGGAAAAAAAAAAGAAAAAGATTCTACACCTAATAGACTGATTGATCCAATCCCATTTTCCATGATTTGATTGGTTATTTTATTTCCATTAACAGAAACTCTCTAATTTTGAGACCATTTTGTTAGTAGTAAATATAAACAACTCACTTAATACTTCTAAAACCCAAGAATCAATAAAACAAATACAATGGGATGAAGGAAAAAAAAAACAATATACAGCTAAGACTTACTTTAGTGCCTTCTCTCATTGATGTGCATGACAATATAGACACAAATACTTCGAAAAAAGGACAAAACAACAATAAGACTGTTCCTAACACACATATTGTATGTTTCTATCCAGACAAAAATTTGTAAAGTTGATGGCAAAGCCCAAAATATCATTGAGATTTTTTAAATATCGCTGATATATTTTATTTTTTGGATATACGAAATGAAAATATTTTATATATCTCCACCGAATATTGAATCTTGTTTTTACCAATATATATCAACCGATATATAGAATATATCCGAGTTAACTTTGTTGATTTTAACTAATTTTTTAATACAAAATCCTTTGCATATCAAAAAAAACTTTAACCAATTTTTATTAATATATCAACTATATTTATGATATAATTGACGATATTTTTGATATATCAACATACAAAACAAAATTTTAAATAATAAAAAAAAAATCTCTGATATTTATGATATATTTCATTTTTTTGAGATACACAGTATATTATCCAAATTCGATATTTTAGTCCTTAGTTTCAACCGTGTAGGGTGTGGAAAACCAAGGTATTAATTATGGTATTATTGTGTCATACACATACACGAGAAAGACAATTAAGTAACTTAATTGGTATTTGTTCATTATCTCTTATCTCAATATATATTTTCTTTTATTATTAACTTCTTTATCAAGGTTTTAAAGCCACTAGAGATAAGTTGTAAAAGTTTATCTACTAATTAGTCAAGAAATTGGAAAGTTAATCAAATAAATATGAAAGATATCAACTAATTATAATCTTTCTTGGATCAATCAATCATTATACTAGACACAAATAAGAGCTCCTAAAATAATTCATTTTGAAACTTGCAAGAAAGAAAAATAGTTTTCACGTTAACAGCCTACAAAAAACCAAATTATCTTTAAAGAATGTGACCTTTACCATGAATATAAGGATAAAAGAAAACAAAAGAGCCGAAATGGGGAAATCAGCAAAAGGGTATCCCTTCTGTTGGGATTTATTTGTAGTCTTTATTTATTTATTTGTTGGGATTTAGTTAAATACAAATAAATCCCGAGTCTTTATTTATTAATTTATTTTAATCCGGAGTCCTTTGATTTATTTGTATTTACCAGTATGGATCTTCCTAAAATTCATACCTATATACAGCATTGTATAATAAACCTATTTAAAAACCCAGTATGGATCTTCCTAAAATTCATACCTATATACAGCATTGTATAATAAACCTATTTAAAAACTTGTCTGTCTCCTGTCTTTCTTTATAGTAAAGAAAACTTGTGTTTCCTCAAACTCTCCATGATCTTTCTCCTCTCTCTTCAATATTTCTCACCACTTAGCGGTTTACTAGTCTAGAATTTTTCATGGATCAAAACAGTTGGAAAATCCAGCCAAAAAAGTAGCATGTTAATTTAACAGTTCTACTAATAATTAATTATAATAATAATACTAGTAAATGAAGTTCATTTACTGATGAAAGGAAACTTATCTAGCGAGTTTGGCAAGTTGGGGTGGCCACAAGTCCACAACTGAAATGGATATGCCCAACTCTGAATTTATAGCTACGGTGTCTGAGTGTCTCTTTCCTTTGAGGATAATATAAAATAAGATAAAAGTTGCATGGCTCAGAGATACGCGACAACATTGCAGTGATATTTTACCAGTCGGTGACTCTCAGTAGTCAGTCCTACGGTCCTACCCAAATCTGGATAGCGTAAGGCCCAAAATATCTACCAAAATTTCGGACTCCTGATTTTCCTAAATATTGCTGAATATCTCAAAATATCATACCTATATATTCAGATCAAGCCAAAATTGTTCGTATTTGACAAATTTAAACTTTATTCAGTGCCTCAACTAATGCATGTATGTTTACTGGCTTAGATTGTTTGAGAGGTTATATTGACTTTCTCTAGTTGATTGATTGCTAAGGTGAGAGGGTGAATAAAACGAGTTCTCAAGTAATCTCTTTATTTACTAAGTGTAAATCAGAATCGATAGAGAAGAATAATATCAACTATGGACGTGAAACCCAGGAGAGGATTAGTGGCAGATCAACAAATTTCATGCCCTGTTGATAGTGGGGATGCCAGCTGGAAGAGCAGTTTTAAAGAGTAAGCAAGGAGATATAAAGCTAAGGATGCAGGTAGCTGAAGTTGCAGCAATATTGCTGACAAAAATTGGAATCGAGCAAGTTGAGTTCAGAGAAGTCAAAAAGCTCGACAGAATTGAGATCAGTGAACCAAATACAGTCCCAAGGAATAATGATTTTTGAAAAAAAATCTCAACAGTCGACACACAGTCACGCACAGAAGTGGTTACTAGCCAGTCATTTTTCTGACCCCAGCAGCATTGCAACCGTGATTTTTATACAAATAACATGAAGCTTCTACTGCTCCTGCGTTTGCAATAGAGCTGGTTTAAACCCAAATATCTTGCCTTTTAAATAGACAATATGGAAAATGGCAATATTATTCCAAGACACAACCTTTAATGAACTAGGATATGAATCCTTTTGACCAGACTCTTGAACGTTAACGAAAAATTAGTGCCTTACACCTCATTATTTCCTGTCCACATTGAGATATAGAAACTAGTACCGCCCATAAACGGAGGCAAATCTAGTAAGTAATCACAGTTGAAAATTAGGCTCTATTGTGAGTGCAACCACCTTGATTGAACGAACTCTTCTGTGCCAATGCCAAAATAGCCTTGTCTGCACTTATGGTTTGAATCTGACTCAACGGCTGCATAGAAGCTTTTAATACGGACAAGATACCATGACAACTCAGTAAAAGATGGGGTAGTGTAAAAAACAAATTGCAAAGATGTATGCTCTCTACTACATGGAGAGAAGCTAATTTTGCAGTAGACATGACTGCAAAAAGAAGATCTAGCTTAGATAAAGATGAAGTAAGTGTGTATGTAGGTATTTCCCCATGGTTGTATAAATGGGAGAAGCCTAATGGGCTGTATTTCAGATTTGTAACATAAACTTGATATGAGGTGTTACCGACTAGCATGTGGCTGGTGAGTAACTCTCATGGAGTTCATACACTTTTGTAACTTTCCTTTTTCTTAATATACAATAGATAAACTTACCAAGCAAAAAAAAAAAGTCTTGTCTGCAAACCATGTATGAAATATATAGTTCCAGTTCCAGCAACAGCATTTGAAACATAACATCATCTATTGACTGCGACAATGATGATGGTAATGGACTTAAATGGACCTGTGGAAACAACCTGTAATGTAAAGGATTAAAAAGAACCTGTAATGGACTTCAAAGCTCACCTCAATGACACAGCTTGGATTTTTGCCCAGGGAAGCATCGTGAGTTCGTGACACTACCCAACAACAAGTAATAAAGAATGTTAGCAATGTCCTGAATGGTTTATACTTACCTGCCTATTAAAAAAAATGGTTTATACCTGGACAGAATGTTCTTGGCAATAGGTTAACAGATCAAGAGTATGGCAACTTTTTTCTATGCATTTCTGCATCTGCTGCCTTACTTCATCTCTCCATTCAAGGGTCAGCACAATTAGTTACTTAAACAAACCCCAATTTTACAGGCTTGCAGAGCTGCTTCAAAAATTCTAGCATCCTTCAAAATTTATTTTCCGTTGTCCATTGATTGTCATGAATCTCTGGGGAATCTCCTTCTCTAGTTAAGGGTGGACTACGGGACTACAACTGGGGGATCATTAAATTTGTACTCAATCTAGCAGAAGGCAAAGAATGGCAATTATACTTACTAGGTAGTTCAAACAGCGGAAATCAAGGTAATAATATAATAAGCAAACACTACCATCAAATTCATCAAGGCGGTCCAAATATCCCCGATCTTCTTACGCATTTTCTCCAGTCATGGGTTTTGATCGGGATATGAAACCGAATGAAGTGCCTTGTGTATTCCACTTCCATTGATATGGCCAAAGTCCGACGGTGCCATCGGGTTGGAAAAAGACAAGCAGCATAACTCTGTTACCCACTCACGTCTATTAAGACACTGAGATGTGGGTGTGCGGCCAAATGAGAATGGTGTAGAGTTAGATAACCTAATTCCATTTAAAAAAAGGCCTAACATTCGAATACAGCTTGCTGGTTTAAAATATTACAAGCAAACCTAAACAAACAAGTGTATATTGACAATATAAGTGGTTGCTATTACTACATAGTACATACAGTTCAAATACTTCACCAAAACTTATATGTTCCCTAAGATATCGAAACTAAAGAAGCTACATGAACTTACCAACATCACTTCACTGAAGCAAACATCATCTTGATATAGCTGAAATAAGATTTGCATCCCTACATTTAAACAGAAATATACCTCATGGAACACATTATAAAAGGATTCAAACAAAACTGGATCGGAATATCAAAAAATATCTAACACCCTTTTTAAAAGGTAGAAAACACCTAATACCATAATGCATAACGCCAAAATTTTGATACACTAGTCACACCTACAGTTAAGAAAATAGTTGTATCCAGGCCACTAATGACCTGCATATTACAATTACTACAATCAGCGATTTATCTTTAGCAGGGGTTTCAAATTAGGTTGGTCAGCAAGAGTAGATTGGAAGACAGTACCGTTGGTTTACTAACACAACTAATTAATCACCTCGGTAAATGTCTGACAGCCCCAGTCAATATTTCTCTGATTTTACTAATAAAATTTCTGATTAGCTTTGGATGCGAGAATGTAACACAAGTGCAGAAATCGCATGCAAGAACCAGTCATAGCTAAAAAAACTATTATTTCATTATTTTTTTTTCATTTTGCAACTTCAAATGTAATCCTGAAATACATTGGATTCCTAAAAAATCACAGGAAGTCTTTAAGCTATATTCGTAAGGGAATATTGATGGCCTATACTTAAGAAGGCAAACTGTTAATAGGACCTATATTAATCATTTACTTCCACCCACATCCGTTAGAATTGCATGTTGGTGGCGACTATAGTACCTGCTTCTCTTTCAAGTGATTAGTTTTAAGTAGAAAAACAATTTGAAAATGCACAAGAGTTAGTATCTACATCTGATGCTAGGGGATAAAGAAATGGTATTGAGCGTAAAGTATTTATCTAGTCAAGCATTCTTTGGTCACAGTAGTTATAAAGACCGCATATGATTTCATGTGTACCTCAGATATGCTTCAGATTTTAACTTGGGTCCAAAACCAGCCAAACACAATTGCTCATTACCCTGCAATCAAAAGCAAATGATTAGCAGCACCTATTTGTAATCTGGACATGTACTGAACTGTTGACTACGTTTCTTTTGATGAACTATTGTACAAGTTCATTAAACACCACATTCGATACTACGCAATCTGTAAGTCATCGTTAAGCAAAAACATTCAACTTCACCCAGTTCTACTTGTACTGATGACAGTTGTAACACTAGACCCGGTAACTGGGGTCTATGGCTGACTAATATTTGTTGGAAACAAGCGTAATGTCACGTTGCTTACATATGAGGATATGACTTAGAAATCCACTTACAGTTGAGGACCAAAAGAATTCCAAATATTATTAGCTCTATCTAGTTTCAGTGGTACTAAAACAGGTCAAGAATGTTTGGGTGAAAAGGGCTCATGGATTTGAAACTAGTTACGGAAAACAAAAGATAAAAAAATACCATAACTAAATTAGAAGTTGTTAACTGTGACGTATCTAACACCTCAATTACTCAAACAACAACACACTAATCAATTACAACACTAATTTAATATTGGTTCAATCCAGATAGGGGGTGGAAAGATCTTCCTGCCCTGGTTCAATGCTCCCGTCTTCGAAGTTAAATATACCCATGTCATGAGGTCCGTCGTCTTCCCTCGAATAAGATTCATCATAATTATCATCTGTGAAGTAGATACAGTTCCCAACATTAAGGAGTCTTTTCTCAGAAAGATCGTACAAAAGCCGTGTTTGTTTGTTGTCAGGGTGGTCATCTTCAGAAGGAAGCAAGAGGAGGGGAAGTTGATGCAGAATTGCAACGTAAACAGTTCAGCTCCAAATCGGATGTGGTCTTTATTATTAATGAGCTTATCCGTCCGTGATAAAAGGAATATAAGATGGTCTGGAATCCGATCCATTAAATAAATCCAGTGACGTAATTAATGCCCGTGTTTGCTCTCTATGACGACTAGGGTTGAATCGAATCGTTGGTTGGGGACTTGGGGTTAAACACACGGGTCAAACTTGAATCCATTAAAATACTGGGCTCTTCAAGCCCAAGGCCGAAAACAATTTTCATACTTTGATATATCGACGTAATTTTTTCAATCACTCTGTTTTTTTTTGATAAAGATTTTTTTCAATCACTCGTTCACTCTCTGACTGATAATTTGATGGACTACCTACACCTTAAAAAAAAAAAAACTGTGAAGCTTAATGATTTCAGGGTTCGACATTGGCCTGCTTTAGTGGTTTCTAGGTTAGTAGGTTCGACATTAACCTACTTTGGAAAACTTAGGTGACGCTCTGTTCTCTGAGACAACATTTTTCTCTTGGAGGGGCAGAAAAATGTTTTCTATCGAACAAAGGGAAAGAGCAGGATTGACTTGTCCCAGAAAGGAATTTGCATTTTGATTTTTTTTGAAATATTTAGAGAGTTAAGACAAAGGGACACACTGAAGGCTTACATTGTCCCGAAGGCTCATCAACCCCTAAAGAAACTTAGCCTTCACACTTGGTGTGATTCGAACTTGCAACCTCTCCCATGAAGAGAGGGGTACACAACCAATATCAGTATATCACATTAGGGCATTTTGAACTTACTAACATCAATACATCATATCAGGAAGCAAACACCACCACGATGTCACATAAATAACAACACCATGTCACCATCCGTATGTTTGAAGAGAAATGAATATACCTCATGAAACACTATTATCGATGAATTTAAAGAAAATTGGAACAACAAAGTACACCTAATGCTTTTTTGTAACTCAAATACTCTTAAAACCCTAAAACAAGAAGTATAAAACCCCTATACATTGAGTTACAACTTACATCCTCTAATGAATTGCATATTAGGATTATTACAATCGACAGTGTATCTTTAGCAGGTTGGTCGACAACAGTAGATTGGATCACCATTGGTTCATCTTAGCTTATTGACACAACTAGTCAATTGCCTCGGTAAAAGATTTCTTTGATCATTCTGATAAAACATAAGAATAGCTTAAGAGGCCGAGAATGTAACATCAAGTGCACAAATTGTATGTAAGAATTGTGAGATACAATAAGAGAATGCTAAAGATCAACTAAGTTTTTTCTTGTTCATTAATGGTGTTACAAAGTTTTACTCTGTTACAATAATAAATATAGAGCTTGTCTCTCTAAGGGTGTGTTTGTTATGATGGAAACACTATGGAAAGGAAATGAAAATAAGAGTGGTCTACCTTTTCCATAGTTTTTAAGGCGTTTGTTTACCCATAGAAAGGAAATGGGCTTTTCCATATGGAAACAAATGGAAAAGGTTTTGTGTCCTTAGCTAACCCCTGAAAATTTTGTGGAAAGAAAAGAAAAGGAAAGGAAAGAAAATAGATAGATAGGGACTTACTACTAAGTGTGTGTTTGTTAAATTTTAACTCATGGAAAGGAAAGGAAATAAAATGGGTGGTCCACTATGGAATGGAATGGAAAGGAAATAATTTTAAATGGTATGTGTTTGGTAAACTGGGGAAAGGAAAGTAAAAACTAGGGAAAGGAATAATCATGTTTGTTTGCAAAAGCTATAGAAAGGAATAATTGTATTGTTGAGTGGAGTGTATTAGTAGTAAGTTCCTATTTATCTATTTCAATTTTTTTCCTTTCCACAAAAATTTCGGGGGGTTTTAAAGACACAAAACCTTTTCCATTTGTTTCCATGGAAAAGCCATTTCCTTCCACTAAACAAACGCTTTTAAAAAACTATGGAAAAGGTTTTTCCTTTCCTTTCCATTTTTTTTTCCTTTCCATCATTCCAATACCACTCTACTCAACAATACAATTATTCCTTTCCATTTTAACAAACATGATTATTCCTTTCCCCGGTTTTACTTTTCCCCCAGGTTCCACATACCATTTAAAATTATTTTCTTTCTATTCCATTCCATAGTGGACCACCCATTTTATTTCATTTCCTTTCCATGAGTTAAAATTTAACAAACACACCCTAAGTGTTGTGTCTGATGATTGTTGTGGAATGACTCTTCTCCAGCACACTTTCCTCTTTTGTAGTTGTTTCCACGTGTGTTTCATCTAATAGTTTTGTGCCATTGTCCATCTCCTTCTTTTATCTTTTACCTGCCACTTATATAAATATTTTGACACTCTTGCCATATTGTATTAGACAATGATTGAAATAATGGGCAATATGTACAATATTTACCCACCACAAGAACCAAAGAAATTGTATTTTTTTTTTCCTTCTTCATTTGCCAACTTAAGATGAAATACAATGGATTCCCAAGAAGTCACTGGAATTCTTTAAGATATCTTCATATGTAAAACCCTAAACCTTATCCATAATAAGGTAATCCGTTAGTGCGACATCACTAACCATTTACATCGAGCCACATCCGTTAGAAACTTAGAATTGCATGTCGGTGAAGACAACAGTACCTCCCATCTTTTATGAGCCTTGAGATCAATATACAGCATGCCTTGACTTCACTTTGTACCTGCAGCGTCTTGCTATATATTGATTGTGAGGATATCTCCATACATCACATCAAAAAGCAAACATCACTATGATATCGCCAGAAATAAGAACTACATCCGTGTGTTTAAAGAGGAGAAAAAAAAAATGAATGTACCTCAAATTTTCTTGACCAGTTCTAGTGCCTCTGAACCTAGATAGAGCTAATAAATGAGCTGAGAATACCAAATATTATTAGCGCTACTAACATATTATCTAGGTTTTATGTAAGATCTGACTTTAGATTATGTAAGATACTACTAACATACCAAGTACATCAGGACGACTATTTTGATATACTCAGCCAACCATCAGAGCTTACATAATCTAAGGTCATGATGTACTTTAAAAAATCCAAACAAATAAAGGAAAAGGGGCCAAAAATAATGGGGATAAAAATGTTATTTTCTTTTACTTTGGCGAGAAACCCTTTTTTTTCTTTTCATTCACGTTGGCTTTTTTATAAAAAAAAAAAAAAAATCGTTGTCTTCTTCATATACGTTTTTCTTTTCTCAACAAAAAAAAAGCTCTCGCGAAGTGCGCGAAAGAAGGAAATTTAAGGTTTAGTTTTTTTTTTTTATTTTAATCTCTTGGTAATGATGAAATGGATAATCTTCCCCAACACCCATTTGGGCAGTAACTATCACACAGATTCTATGGAAGTAAGTCGGGTGCGACAACAAAAATCAATGTTTGTTCTGTCCATTGCTCGATCCTTGGTTGAGTAGTTACTCAAACAAAGTCCCAACAGTCGCCCAACCACAAGAGCTCAATGAAATGATGTAACAACAGATGGTTTGTTGATTGTGTCAGAAAGTCATGTCTCATTACAGGAAATAGCATAGCATGATGAAAATATTGACTTGTGTATTGATCAAATGAAAAATATGAACATGCTTTTTCGTAAAGCAGACTATGTCAACACCCTCCCCAAACGCTGGTTGCCTTTGGAACATAGTCAATCTCGATATCATTCTCCATTAATGTTCTTGAACATCATTCCTCCTGAACATTTAAAACAATTCTATCCTCAATGCGAAAAATTGCAATCTAGTAGTAAGAGGAAGTTGTTTCTTCATTGACATAGGTAACAACTTTCTTGGAAGCAGTATATTTCCATCACAACACGCCTTGAGATTGTAAGAAAGTACCACCACTCATTGCGATACCAACCAATTCAATAAGACAGAAGCACCTAAGCACCTTCGAACTTTCCATGTTGTCCAACCACTAATTTTGAGGGTTAGCTTCTTCAATGCATGGACCAAAATATCACCGATATATCCAATATATATCGGTATTTTGGTACACCGACATCGATATTTATGACATATATCCACTGAATATAGTATCATTTTTTTCCGATATATATATCGTAATTTCCGATATAAAAGTTTATATTACTGATATAATCGATATATCTGATATTTACGATATATATCGATTGACTTTTTGACCATTTTTTAATATAAATCCGATATTTCCAATATATTTCTGATATTATATTTCCAATATATCCGATATTATATTTCCAATATATCCGATATTTCTGATATTTTAAATAGTTTGGACTGGTCATCAAAAAAATAAATATATCCGATATTTCTGATATATATCGGTTTTTAGGTACACCGATATATTGATCGATATCGATATTTTGAACCTTGCTTCAATGTTCCTTACAGTAGCAGGTTGACAAGACTGAGTAGTAGCATCCCCTGCCTTTGTGTTATAGACTTATAGTATTTGGCCCTTACAAATCTTGCACAGTCCACATACTGCTCAAACCGCGATGAGAAAAAACAAAGATAACTAAAATCAATTGCACAACCAAATCACTTAATAAGAGAAGAATATTAGGAGAAAAGATGAATTATGTATTAAGAAGATAAACAACACGAAGGTGTCAATTGAATTGAGACAAAGAAGACAACCATCCCAGGGCCGGTTCTGGGGCAAGGCCAACTAGGCGGCCGCCTAGGCCCTCGAGTCAAAACCCAATAATAAGGCCCCCATTCAGTGCTTGGGTCCGGGGTTATCTACTATATATCAAATGATCTGGATACAAAAATACTCACAAATAGAGAAATTAGAATAGCAACCAACTACACTAAATAATTTTGGATGCTTATTAGGCATTTAAAATATTTTTGTAGCATAAATAATAGGTTATTTAGTTCATTTTTAAGAATTTGCCTTGGGCCCCCACAATCTCAGAGCTGGCCCTGAACCATCCCCCAGTCCTTTCTTTTCGTGGAGTAAACATTATAGTGAAACCCAAGGCCGAAAATATCGGTCTATTTATCAAAAAATTACCGATATATATCGTTTTTCAAGAACCGACTTTGAAAAAATTTGAAATATCGGCTCCAAAATTTAATATTTTTAAAAGCCGATATAAAAATATATATCGGCGATATATTCCGATATATTTGATATATATATCATTTGATTTGGTTGGACAGTTTGATTTTTGATTGATTTTGTTGACTGTTGACCGATATATCCCGATAAACCGATATATCCCAATATATATCGTTATATATCGGTAATATTTCCAATATATCATGATTTTTTGATTTTTTGAATATTATCACCAAAATGGGCAAAAACGATATATCGATATGATTTTTCCGATATATATCGATTTTGGGAGGGTCCGATATATCTTTAAATCCCAAAACTTTCGGCCTTGGTGAAACCCAAAAGAAGAAAAAAAATGTGGCCACAAAAAAAACGAGAATGGAATGTTGAACACTAAAGTGTTTTTATTTTCTTTTCGGAACATAAATGAAATATATGAAGAACGGATTTTTTGGTGAAAATTCAAAGTGAATAAAGAAGAAGAAGAAACATATTTTTCTTCCGTAGAAAAAATAAATTGTCTGTTTCACCCCTCCTTTTTATTTCTTTGGTTTGTTAATTAGAAAAGTAAATCAGGATGTTAGATTATGTAAGACCTTATGGTTGAGTGAGTATGTCTAGATAGTATGTTAGTATAGTATGTTGATGTAGCTGGCTGCCTGGCTACCTTGACAGTTTAGCTTATCTTAACATCGAAAATCTAAAAGTAAATTTATACATTAAACTAAGAGTTGATTTTAGGTAGAGAAAATCTTTCTATCTTGGATATAATCTCCACCAAAACTCGTCTCAATTAGATATGTTTAGCTTTATTAAAAAGAGTGCTAAAATTGTAGACCGTTAGATAAATATTGAACTTAAACACAATTTTTGACAAGATTAGACATGTTCAAATGTCTTGATAATTTGTAGAGATGATCTCTATTGTATGGAGAACATATTCCCAAAAAATCAGCTCTTAGTTCATTGTGTAAGTTGTGGATATCAAGATAAACTGTCAAAGATATAGCTTTTGACTGTATCAGTAAATCAGCAATATTAATATTGTTTGGGTGATTGTGGTTTCAAATAAACTTCTGATTTCTGAAGCATCTCTGAGGTACGCGTGAAATTTTGGCATGTGCTGTCGTTATAACTAGTGAAACCAAGGAGTGGTTGGTTAAGTAAATACTTAATACTTAATTCCAATTCTTTAACATCTTGATTCTTGCATCAGATATTTGTTTCTACTTCTACTTCTTCCCCCTCCCTTGTTTTTATGTTTTTGTTTAGATATTTGAGTCCGTCGTCGCCTTTAGGAGTCTATACTATGTGAGGGATGACCTGTAGTGGTTTCTAGTTTACTGGGTTGTTTGTTATCCTCTTTGACGAATTTGTATCAAGATACTACATCCTACATTGTACTCATCTTTATCTTAAAATTCTTCAATTCTGTCTCTGCTCGCATCAGATTGCATGCACATTGCCCATTCATAGTTCCCATATATATAACTCAATTATCATATTTTCTGGTCACTTTTGATGTTTATTTTACTATCTAATTTATGTTACCAAGATAACAAATAATCAAGAGAAAACACTTATCTTCTTAAATACAAACTAACAAATAACTATTACTAATAGTGAAATAAAAAATTGTTTAATTCATTTGATGATATGAAAAGTGATTACACACCCTATTATGAGAATTGCTAGCATCCTGCCCATTTAAAGGGGTAGGACCATCCTAACCCAATAAAAGACAATACTTTGTGACCACAATTCTAAAACCAGTAAAAACTCAAAGTCTTTTCAGTCTTCACAGCCATCCTCTCCCTCTTGCACCACCACCACCGCTGCCATTCTCTTGTTTTTTAATTTCACTTCTTTATTCATATTTCTTATTTATTCATTTTTTATTTTTATTCTCTTATTTCTCTCTCAACCCCTCTTCTCCCTCTCCACACCACCACCACCACCACCACCACTTGCCAATATAAATGTCTCATACATCTCATATATTGTTAATTCCGAAATTGAAAGGGGGGACTCTAATTAGTTTGATTGCTCTAAATTTAATGAATGGTTTTCTTTAGTTGTGCTCTTACTATGTTTTGTTTTTAGGTTTTCAACTCACTTGAAATTGTTCAAAATATATAGGGTTATTACTTTCAAATATATTGGTTCTTGTTTGGGTAATTCACATTTCAAATTGGTAGATACCTTAGTTTTATGCTATGCTTCTATGTTCTCCTTGTAATTTCAAATGAAAAATATTGTATGGATTAAAAAAATAATTTTGCTGGATCGGAATCCGGCGGCCGGAGAAATGGGTTGGTGGCGTTGGTTGGGATTTGGTTGGGTGCTTGTTTGAAAAAGAGAGGAAAGTGAGTCAACTCAGGTTTGATTGTCTTTTTTTTCTAATAAATGAAGTAGAACCTTTACATTAGGTGAACAAGTAATATTGTTTTGTCTGTAATGGGTTAGGATGCTCTACCCGTTTAAAGGGTAGGACGCTAGCAATTCTCCCTATTTATATGTGTGGCTATTACAACCCCGTCATTAATGTTTAACAGTAGTGCAACTTATTATGTTTAAGGAAACATATGGTCTTTAACAACATTACCATGCACAAAT
This sequence comes from Coptis chinensis, assembly GCF_015680905.1. Taxonomy (NCBI): domain Eukaryota; kingdom Viridiplantae; phylum Streptophyta; class Magnoliopsida; order Ranunculales; family Ranunculaceae; genus Coptis; species Coptis chinensis. Next base: position 114,564,855 of record NC_141458.1, on the reverse strand, counting down.
CAACCGCCCATCATTACTACTGAAAGAATGCTTAATAATTATTTCTAACAATTTACTGGTAACAAAAATGACTCGTGCCATCGAATTTGCGCATTAACATGTCCTGTAACCCGTGATTTTCTGAGCAAAGCACACAAACTGGGTGTTACGTATTAACATGTTACTAGTTTACAACACAATCAAACTATTTCACATCCTCGAGTTCAAGGAATATAAAGTGCCAACTGTACATCGATATTCTTCTTGAACTATTATAACTTTCTGGTTCAATTTACAACACTATCTGCGATGTAGAACTTTGAGACTGATTTCCGAGTTCCGGCATCTTCTAATTTTGACAATCTATGAGCCTGCTAGCACGTCCAGACAGAACCTCCCCTTGTTCCCTTTCCTGAATCAATTCCTCTCGCTGGTGCAGGTCAACCTCCCTCAAATCACAATCCCGTCTTTTGGTCTCCATCTCAGCCTCCATTGACATGTGTTTCTGGTCAATCTCTGCCTCTAGTTCAAGGCTTTTCATCTCTAAAGAAGCTTCATGCTTAGCTATCAGTCTTTGAATCTCATCCTACAAGGTTCAACAACTACATCATTTTTCAGAGTTGGATTTTTTTTTAAACAAAAAAAACATCAACCAAATTATAATAAAACACTACAATTATTGTCACAGCCCGATTTTCTAAACAATTAAAAAAAAATAAATATTTGAAATATAAATATATCTAACATCACTCGGTTCAATTGTCTAAAAACCCAAACTATGACGGGATGGATACAACACATGTTAAAATCTAAAACCCACATCATAAAGAATCTTAACAACAAAAATAATCTCCAAAAAATTCTCTTTATTACTTTATAAAAAGTCTATCTTCCGTCCCAATAAAACATCAAACCACTCTAAAAATAATAGTTTTCAACATCGTATTCTCATTCCATATGAATATGATAATACGTTATTACATACTTTCAAAAAGATCAGACCTAATAAAAACTAACGGACTGCTCCAGGCAAGAATCCAAATCACACGTCGTGGTTCCACCGCATTCCACCTATGTTCCCAAGAACACATCCACGTTGCCAAAACAAAGTAAACATGGGTCAGCAAAAATGGAATTTGCTGGTATGAGTAGACTAACCACATATAAACATTATCATACTTTAATTATTCAAACAATCACGTTATATTTTCCCATAACTTAATCATTTTCAGCTTGGAAGACAGGTAGTTCCATTATTTTAACCGGCATAATTTCTTCCCAAGCAAGACTTCCATTATATAACTCATTATAATAACTCGTTTTAATGCCTAAGTAATTGAATTAAAACTTACCGGTATCCACTTTTGTCTAAGGGTAGGACCGCGTCCTTGCACAAAATATTATTAAGTCCTACCCTCCTGCAAAAGAAAGTTAGAACCTTTATATAACATATGTAAATATCCTATAGGTATTCACATGTAAGCCCAAACACACTTGCATAAGCAAATTAATTTCTCTTATTAATAAATCAATTACTTTTCTTATACACATATTTCACAACCTATGTACCTTAGGTCATTCCCACCACCTTCAAGAAATACCCAACTCTACATTCCCGTACACTCAAGGAATACAACTAACCCGCAAGGCGAATACTTTAGTTCCTCTCTAGGGCAGTCCAAACAATCTGGTCATTCATGCACATTCAATGAATACCCGGGTCATTCATGGCACAGTCAATGAATACCCCTTTATAACACTAACGGCCCTTTATGGCACATTCAATAAATGCCCACCTATCACATGACATCTTCCGTCATAAAACTCATTTCCAAAACTTTAAGCATGGAGAGTTCTAAAAGGGTACGGTAAATTGTTTACGCATTATTGAACTTTATTGCATATATTATTTCAGAAAACGGAAAAGTATCTTGTTTCATGTATTATTAATATATTGATGTCTAAGTGTCATAACGTTGTATATCATAAAAGACGGAAATCTCACATAGTAGTTAATACACATACACACGTAGATATAAAGGTCTTAGCCTAAAGCCAAGCATGCTAATAGCCCTAGACCTATCCTAATAGCCCAAATCATAATCCGAGTTAAAAGTCAAATTTGGGTCAACTGGTCAAAGTCAACCCTGGTCAAAAATCAACTCTGGTCAAAGTCAACCCTGGTCAAAGTCAAAGTCGACCTACCAAGGGTCAACAGTCAACCAAATTTCAAACTCCTCTAACCCAAAATCCCTAAAGTCAAAGGCCCAAAGTCTAATTGGTTTCACCCAAGCCAACGTGGTCCCACCCCAAGAACAAAATAGAACCGCCCAACCCAAACTAATAGATTTCGCCCAAAGAAAACTAATGTCTCAAAATTTCAACAACTAAACAAACTAAGGCCCAAAACAAAATTTGATTTCGCCCAACACAAGCCCAACCGACCAACATGTCGTCTCCTTTGGTGGTGGCGACTCTCCACCGCCTACTACCACCACCACCACCACTCATCACCTCCTCATTCCAATCCAAATGGTTTCACCCCCTCATAAAACCAAACAACTTTAACTCACCAAGAAACTTCAATTACAAGTTTTGAAAACACTTCCCCAACTATAGATCTGATTCTCGACGCCATTGATCGTCTTTCAAGCTCCCAACAAATAGCCCTCTCTCTACCGCACCCAACAATCCTCAATAACCCATAACCAACCAACAATCAACACATTTAAAACAACAAGAGTTTAAACCAACCCAAACAAGACGGTGACTCCATTAACAGGTTTCTTCAAAGCTTCGGACGCCTCTCCACGACACCAACAATCACCCTCAATTCAAACCAACACTATACTATACTAACAAATTCGATTCCAACATCATCCAACAAATACATAAATTAACAGTTCAAAAAAACAAAATCTACACAACCACAAGATCACAATATCAAAAGTATTAAAGGCGATGGCGGTGTTTGGGGCTCAAGCCTCCATGAACAACTACTAAAGAGTTTCAAACAAAGAAATTCAAAAATTACGCCTGAATGAATGAACAGAAGAATAAACATAAAACTTATATATTTTGATAATAAATCCGTAGATTTGAAATTGATGAAAAAAAAATCATCGTTATAGTAGTCCGTGAGAGATAAAATCTACTCACCTGTGATACGCTCCTGTTGCCAGCAAAATCTCCAACAAGAAACTTCTCTTCTCCCTTTCCTCTCTGTGAAACTCTATTTTCTGTAAAACTCCCATTTTTTTTTCTCTGTATAAAAACTCTCGTGTTTTTCCTCCAAAAACTCTACGTGAGAAATCACATTTTTTATTTGTTTTTAAAACCTCACCGAAAAACAAGGGTTGAAACTTATCTATTTACCTACGGGGTTTTTATCCTTATCTGATAGTTATCTATATTTAGTTTAACCTATTATCATCATTATTATTATTATTATTCCTATTATTATTATTATAGGGAAAATATAAGAAAAAGACGGGGTGTTATAATTATGTTATCACAGACACTCACATGCTCCTTTCTAACAAGCTTTTCCTGCATGCAAAGTAACTCCCGTTCTTTTTAGTAAAGCACTGCTTCCCTCCTACTAACAGCCTGATAGCAAGAAAGGACAAACTGTGTAAATATGCTTCCAAATAGAACAATAACTTAATTAACTAAATATGACATACGTGTTAGTCTGCTGAGAGTGATATAGACTAATTTCTGAAAAAAGTTACAACGCAAATACCCTCTATCATTATTTTAATTTCCCTCGAAACTAGAAATCAACACACCTCCTCCCTAGTTGAAAGGGTAGCCAAATTCAAGTTCAATTGTGTGTTGAACTATTTGTTATGGCTACTCAAGTCTTGATGCTTTCTGCTGATGTACTCCTCTCTCTGGTCTAACCTATTGAGTGCTTCTGCCAACTTGATCACAGATGCAACCTTGATTTCAGCATTTTCAGCGCATGCAACCATCATTTTTTTAATCTACAGATAAGAAAACAGAAAATTACATATAAGCAGTCGTACATTAAACAGACAATCACTCAAGCAATACAGCAATATATAAGTGATAATAAGTTAATAACATTACATTTGGAAACTCTGTTTTGTCTCCTAAAGACTTCTTGAGAGATTCTCCACGTTCCTTTGCTTCCACTAGAGCAGAAAAATGTGCAGTTTGATAATCTTCATTATTCTTTTCAGCTGAATCAACTAATGCTTTGACTTGTTCATGCATAGATACCCCTTTCTTCTTTTCCATTGAAAGTACACCCATATGGTGCTGATAGTCAAAGATCTGCAAGAAATTGATAAAAGAAATAAGTTCTTTTCCAGTAGAGATAACATAATGGATCCCAAAACTCATTGTTTTATGAAAGACTTTAGAAGACATCGGTTAACAGAAGATTAGACGTATACAGCAGATGATCTAGCCCTTTACCGTTTCTCAACAGATCAACCTACAAATTCTTTGCGAACAAAGCTATCATGTACAAATTCTACATAACTCGCAACAATTCTCACATCAGAAATTGAAATATCGTGTAGATGCATACCAGATGACATATCGTTAACCTCATTATAGTCTTTATAGCTAATAACCAAATCCTAATCACTTAATCAAGGCGCTAACCCTAGTTGATAAAATACAGAGTTGATTGCTTGACCTAGTACTAATTTACATGCATTGCAGATGGAACATTTTCCATCACTACTTGCATCCAGGGCCCCACAATATAATCCACCTATTGAAATAAAGAAAAAAATTAAAACCAAAACCCACTATTGTTTTTCATTTATTTTTAACTGTTGGATAAACGTTTTTACATTGGTAAATTGGAAACCATAAAATCACGTTAAAGTAGTGTTAAACACTTAAACTCTTTCAGTTCCCTCGCCTTCTCAAACATAAAATAGCACACCTCCATAACTAATTAAAGTTCTTCATCACCCCATGACAAATAATCAAGTATATATATGCCAACAATTCAATCTTACCTATATTCACTACACCAAAAAAGGTTTTTACTAACAGTTATATCTGTTACTTATATTTTTACTAACGCTTATATCTGTTAGCTTTGGGGTGTTACAAATCCTTAGGCAAAATTTAGTAACGGATATAACTGTTACTTAAATTAATCTTAATAACGCTTTATATCCGTTACTATAATTTCTTTTGTAACGGATAGCCAACTGTTGATCGGCGGTTTAATCTATTCATTTCTAACGGATATAAGTGTTAGTAACGTTTGGCCGCTTTAGTTACTTTTCGGCGGAAATCAATTTTCATATGTCACGATATATATCCGTTAGTAATAGATGTGCCACTTGCTATTAATATCGATATGTGTAACGGATACATCCGTTAGTAATAAATGTGCCACTTGCTATTGATATCGATGTGTGTAACGGATATATCCGTTACTAAATTTTGTCGATTAAAAAAAATATATATTTATTTTTTCACAGGTCAAAATGTCAAAAAAAGTTCACCACGCATATGAATATTCCATCTTATAGAGATATCACATTCCACAAACTTAATCAACATATAATAAAAAAACAAAACCACTAATCAATTAAACATTATTATAAAAATATAGACACTAGTCCAAATCCCAATTTACAAATCAAACTTATATAGAAATGACTTCACCTAACCTAATCTTGGGATGTCTAATATGCTGTCATAGAATATCCCATTGTATTGGTCCTTTGGTCTTTATTATTGCTTTCTCTCGAGTGTTCCCCATCGGTTTTAGGGTGCACATCTGCAATTCCCATAACTTCTCCCACGATATCACCACTTATTTGACAAAGCCCGGCAAGAATTGAAATATCCGAGAAACATTGACACAGTGTGTGTTGGTTTTACGACATGGCAACCTATATGAAGTAGGACATAGTTAGGTAAAAAAATATTTCAATCCTCTAGTTACACAAATATTTCTTGGGGTTAAAACCTTATAAAGCCTCCTTACAAGGAAATCAATGCTAGGGGATCTCATGGAATTGTGACTATATGTTAACAGAGAGTGTTCTTAGTCTATCGGGTAACCACAATTAGAAATTTTATCGTCAATGTGTTTGTGTCCACACGGATATGGGATACTTATCTTATTGGGCACATATTAGCATTTGTTTCGAGACACAACACAAACCTTTCCCTACTAGAAAGATTTTTTTTCGCAAGAGTCAATTCATTACTGAGGCTTTCAAAATATGAAGTGTCCATGTCACATAGCTTAATGTGCTACTAAAGTACCAAAGAGAAAGGCCAAACCACCAAGGCAATGCCTTGCAATTTATCCTCTTTGCAGCCTAATACTTGTTCGGCAAAGACAATATTATTTCCTTAAATTCTAACATAAGCATAAGAAGTTTGTAACATCAATTGTTCGAACGAATCATTTAATTAGCACAATAAACCACATCCCTAGTTGCTCAAAAACAGACATAAGTTTTCAAAGTTGGTACAAAGTTACCTGAGTACTACTTCGAGATCATACAAGAAATGGCACTGCCCCCAAAGAACCCTTGCTCTTGTGCTAGCTATAGAGGGTAGACGTGATCCTAAAGCAGATGCAGATCGATAAACAACATTCAAAATTCTAGTATGCTCGACTTGATCCCGTAGGTCACTTAACCAATTAAGATGATGCAGTGACCTGCAAGAAATTTAAGGATTCTGATGTTAGCTAGCATGGTATGATAAAAGACAATCACAAAAACCACTCGCCATAAGCAGAACGGGATAATCATGGAAAGCCAGCTCTTCCGCAAAGAACTGGACTTGCTTCCCTAGGATTAAAACTTGCACTAGTGGTTGGAGCTATCCACCGGCGAAGGGGAGGAATACCGCCGAAATTTTGAATGAATAAGAAATGTACAGCCAGGGAATCCATGATTCTGATCACAATTCATTCAGCATCCTCTTATGAGCTAAGAAGAAAAGCCAAACATGAAAATTATTGATAGATCTCAAAAATATTACCTGAGATGTACTGCCCATACTAGAAGATTTTGTATTGAAGAGTCGCATCCCTGAAGATCAAAAAGAATTAGCCACTAGGGATACGAGAATAACAAAATATATATAGACGACAAGGGGTAAAATGTCAAGCAAAAATCTGCTAAACTAAAAAACCAACAGGCATACTGCAAGCAAAAATCCTTATTTTTTTGGTGAAATGAACATTTCATTGTTGAGATTTGACATTCATTAAATCAAAGAAAAGCTGGTCAAAAAGACCTACAAGGATATATGCAAGTAAAAGGGAAAACATAACAACATCTGGAAATCCTACAGATCCTAAGCACCCTGATCTAAGCATTAAAAAACTTGTGCTGAAACTCAGTTACGGATATCACCCGATTGACCAATCTAGAGTCCGGATAGCAAGAGAATCTAATCTAATTTTATGCCACATTGAGTGTAAAAGATACTGAGAAACCAAATCACGTTTGACGTCTTAAACGATATGTGCAGTGGTTTATCAAAAGAAACCGAATCTAATAAGAAATTTTATCAATGTTAAAGAATAAAGCATAGAACAAGAGTTAAAAAACAGATGGAAGGGCGCACCCAATTAGTATCTTTCAATCCTTCCCCAGCCCCAAAAACTGCATCCTAGCTGTCTTTCCTACTTGAAAAGACTGAAATGGATAAGCAAAGTCCAAGTAATCCCCCTGAAAAGTTTAAAGATGTCACAGGTGTGAATGGAACTAATAGGCTACCTAAACACGACAAAAATAAATCAAAAGGAAAACAAATGCAATACATAAAATGAGCAAATGTATAACTAAATGAAGAATACAAAGCAGATCATTTAAAGGCAACCACTCACATTAAAAAGTATATAAGCTAGCATGTCACCTAGATAGAGAATAATAACAGCAAGTGGCAGACTGCATAGGTGGAGTGAAAGTCTAGAGAACACGAAACATACAAGTTGTAATGGATTCAGTATGTTCAGATAGAGATGATATGAGATGATATGAGATATCTAACAAAAAGAAATCACTAGGATTTGACTTGCTTACCTGCCACCATAATGATTCAATTATTCGAGAGAATATCCAGGCTTCAATTCTTTCCAATGCACTTGTAAATGTGTTTGGATCCTCCCAAATTGTCAAAATCATTGGTAAACTCAAAATTCCTTCCCTTCTTTCTATGGGGAGACACCTTCATTTCATTAATGAAGATCTCTTTTTGTTTGGCTTCCCGCATTCATTGATTTCAATATAGGGTGTAGAGGGAGCTTGTAGCTGCAACTTCTCATCGGCTTTCGATGCTTGCTCATGAAGACAACTTGAATTTGATGACCCGTAAAGTTAACCTTGTTTTTCAATAAAGCAGTCCAAACAATGAACCCGACCGAGAAGTGGAAGAGTTCACGGAGAATTAAATGTGCAACAATTGGGATATGATAACAAAGAAACAGGTTTGGAGAACATCTAAGCTAGACATATTGGTTTGTAAAGTTTCATCGCCTTGTTTGCGCAAAAGCTCAAACCGAGAGACACGGGCTGAACTTTATGAGAGCCATGTGGTTGAACGTAAGTAGAGGGACGCGTGCTTATAAGCGGAAAGAGTCTAGATACACTTGATGTCTTGACCGCATTCAAACTCGCAAATTTAAAATCTGGGAGGTGTATTGATGAAAATTTCAAGGAAGAAAAACAGCAAAGAGTGAGTTTATATGAACCTTGGGACATCAGTTGCACATGCTTTCACAACCAAAACTAATCTAGAAACAAAGCAGTTTTAGCAAAGACTCTCCCCTGCTAGTCTGGCGATCCATTTCTGCAAGCATGTAAGTATAACCTCGAAAGGTGTGTCGAGCTAGAGCATAAACCCTATTTGTCGAATTCCCATGCTCTGCGACTATCGAGTAAAGAGAGACCTCACCGCAGCAGCAGCCTTCTCTTAGCTCTCTCTCAAGTTTCTCTATTTTACACTCTAATTCTCGAGCTTTACCATCGGTGAAGCTATTTCTTACATCTTTACGATCAACTAGAGTGTCTTTCTTTTCAAAATTCCCGAAGGTATTAGCACCACTACAAAAGTCAATCAAGACATCAATTTCCTTTATTTCTTCATTGCATGGACTGTTTTAGTTGACTCATTGCTTGTAGCTGAGTCCAAGCGTGTTTGAATAGACTTTGATGCCTCGGTTTCTTCCTAGGGGAGGTACCACTTGCTGCAATACTTCCTTCATTACAAACACCCCGTGTAGCACCGGAAGATGTTATGAACTTTTGGGTAGCATCCGTGAAAATTTAGCAAATCCCTTTGTCTTCCTCGTAGAATCATTTTCCTTTACGCTTTGTTCTTCTTGTCCTTTCTCATGCCACCTCTCACCATTTTTGCTCTCTATAGGAGCAGACGCTATAAAAGAACTTCTTACTTCCTTTCCGTGCCAATTAATGCTTTCATCCCAAGCTCTGTTGTCCCTCTGTTCAATGACGCAGCAGAGTCATCGAGCTTCACAAGTATCGTCTTCTCACCGCGTGAGGATCTTGCTCTGAGCTTGCATGTTTGGCTACAAGAGAATTGGTGTTGAAACCCTTTACAAGTTGTTGAGCATTTTCTTTAAACTTGTTTCTGCCTTTGACAATCTTTTCATGAACCAAAGACAACCAAATCAGCCCCCTGTCCAAACTTCTCTTCTGTTGTTGGATATCACATCCGATCTCATTCTTCAAAACCAACAATGGGGAAAAATTGAGGACTTACTTTTTTCTTATGAGCTAAATGATGTTAATCTTTCTTCATGGTTCTTAACAAAAGAAATATGCTCCTTTTTAGCTACTACACAATACGACTATATATCCATAGGTGATGAAAAAGGACTTTCATAATGAAGTTTGTAACCTCAAGTCACATGCTTCACCTCCAATCTTTCGTGCTCGGGTTCCCGAGGCAAAGATCCTATCCCATTACCCCTTCCCCGCCACCGTTGTTGGTTCCGATGCATCCCGCAAGTGAATATGAAAGCTGATTATGATCCCCATTGCACCTTCAATATTGGAGCTAGAAAGTATTCATCGGGTTTATTTCAGTTGACAATATAGTATGGGCACAACTAGCACACATTAAGACTAAGTGATAGGTGTCATTATTTGATCATCCGAATAACTTCTTTCAAGATGTAATGCTATATTTTGTGTGACGATCGAAAATTTTGCATTGGCTCACTACCGTTATAGATAGAATCTAAAAAATAGTGGATTCAGCATTACCAAGGGGATAGTATCTAATTATGAAAATTGATCCGGCAAAGATTATTTGCCTTTGTACACGATCTCTTCATCATCCACGCCATATCTTTGGATTACAAAGACATCCGAACAGTCTCCCTATGCCCCGCCACAGATTATATAACAACGCCACATAGTAATAACAATTTTCTAATAGCTAAGTGTGAAATATGTTTGTCTTCATAAGAGTGGCAAGTTCTTTTACTTGGCGAGGTAAAATTTTTGACTAAATTTTAGTTAATAGAATGCAACACTCTAGTAGGAACTTGGCAACCTACATAATAAAAGGGCAAGGGTAGTTTTTCTTTCCTGTAGTAGGAAGGTAAATGTGAAGAATAATTGGACATACCGAAAGTGATTGCAGGAGTTCGATAAGAAAGTGCTCTTGGTGAATCCTCATTAGAAGAGCTATCAGAATTGCTTGCATCTTCATAAACATCAGAGTATGTGACTCAACATCACTTCGAGGGCCATTACCGTTTGTCTTATATTGATGTTGAATGTCTTCTTGCAGTTCGCGAAGCCGGAAAGCCCCTGGATCATTTTTTTAATCAAGTAGTAAGCAAAATTTTATGAGTAAAGACCAATGTAATAGAACGCGGTAGAATGAAAATGAGATACCTTTTGTTTGCTTTGTGACTTGTGACTTCGGATGTGCCCTTTATTTCAACCCGGTTAGTCAAAAAGGCACACCTAAATATATAGCTTTCTTCCCTAGCTCTTTGTGCTTTGTCTCACATATATGTAACCAATGGTGTGTAGAATATCAACTCCAAAAGCTGTATTTTCAACACATAAGAAAAGAAATCATCTATCATACTCGACCATTTTAGTCACATGATTAGCTGGTTTGTGGTTGCAACCTTACTTTGAGGGCACAAGTCTAAAAAGCGAGGGTAAGCGGTAAGCCTCAACTCAATTTGAGGGCCTCGGGTGTGTGTGTTTCTCATTAAATATCACACCGGGCGTAAAACACATACTATCACCGAAAGGCAATAGAGACAGATAGTACACGGTGCCTTGTAATCACTTGTTTCAGAGCAAATGCTGCATTCCTTTCTCTTGCATCCTCACCCTCCACAAAGATTTAACTTTTCTTCCAAGCGGTCAATTTCGCTTTGGTATTTAAGCCCTCTATTTTGTCTATCAAAGTCGGACTTCTCTTGGACAAAGATATCTTTGTGAACCACCGGAATAGGAAAATCTTCTTGCTTCTTCAAAGAATATCCTTACCAGTTTTGCCTTGTCTGTGTGTCCCCAAAGAAACTCACACCACCGGTATTTCAAAGCATCCTCCTTGGCTGTCGCCAGATTGAGATGAAGCTTCTCCATACCCAGCATTTTTTTTGGTAACAACCTGTTCATCATTTGTGCAGATCTACTTGAAAGCCATCCTCTCCAAGAACCCCTGACCGCTTCCCTCTTTCAAGATATGGCGTATGGCTCACTGGAGCGTCTTTGAATCTTGTGAGTTGGCTAAAGGCCCCAGTGAATGCTTTGAGGATGAGGATGATAGTAACCATATGATTCATGTGGACAACCACCGTGACGACCGGGGGGTCCATAAGGAGGCATACTAGACGGTCCCCTATACCAAAGTCCATCGGAGGATTATGAGCGCAGAATCATGTGATAGGGTCAAAATGCCGAGGAGGCATATTGTGATTGAGATACTGGTGGGGTTCTCTCTCACCACTTATCGATGGATGGTGGCACTCCTTCTCCAATATATGGAAAGTCGTCTCTTTTCCAAGTATTAATAGATCCTTTATCGGTGGTTGCATCCGCAGATTCAACTTCAAAATACAAGACGAAACCAAAATCGCTTCAATTAAAAATCTCAATTCTATCATTTAGAACTTCAAATTCTAAAATTTCAAGCAGATGACAATGGACACGATCTCTTGTGTCATTGTAATTCTTTATAAAGAACTCCAAAATTTCAAATGAAGGATATCGGTCTGCGGATGCCCGGATAGAATAGTTAAGCATAAGCATACCCACCGCTTATAGAAACTTCGATCTCCTTTCGGTGTTCCTAGTCCGCCTCGAGGTCAAAGGCAGTTGACCCACGATCGAGACACGGAACATGTGATTACAATAATTAACAACTAATGGAATCAGTAGTGAGAAAACCCACGCGAGACAGCACGATATGAATAGAGAAAAAATCTATGAATAGAGAAAGTGACCCTGAAAACCCAACAACTTGTTGCATGATATGCAGTCATATTAAACAACCGAGGAACATTAGGCGTGCAATATACCCATGCTTCATGAGAGCGGAAGTAAAAAATCTGGGGCTCTGAGCTAAACGAAGCTAGATATCGAGGTTTCTAAATTTAAAATACAAAAAGGATTCACGAAGGAGTCCGATTTTCAGTTGGGTTTTGAGTTGGTATAATGAACACCCTATGTTTTGTTTTTATAAGGTCAATGATTAACAATATTAGCTTTGATGGTAATTATAAATCTTAAATTGTTTCCTTTAACAATTTTTAAAAAGGCAACAAACCCTAAAACTGAAAAAATGTCAAGAAAATTAATACTCTGCTGTTCAAGTATGGACTAATTTCTTATACGCAAAAAACTGGAAATGACCACATTACATTAAATATTAAAACATAAACTTAATGAGGTAAATATGCAAACCTTGTTGATCATGCGACTCGGTATTCTTTTCAATACCAAGTGTTGGGAAATCTCCAGAACTCAAATCAAACCCATCAATCTTGGAGGATGGCACTCCCTACAGGCAATGTAATTATCAAAAATAATTAGACTAAGCATGATGAAATCAGACTTTCTAATTGCGGCATTGACAGAATCATATATTAAACAGCAAAAGCAAGCCATAATGTTCCAGCAAACCGCGATAGCTGAGAGCTCCCATGTCTTGTTTCTGCACTATGAGGACGTGCTGCTGCCATTGATGTTTCTGATTGTTTACAATTCAACGATCCAAACTCATCATCACAAATCATCATATGAGCAATGTAGAATCACCAAAGGCTTGCTATTTTAGACAATTAGTAGAATTCATATGATTATCTTAGTTGTTCGCACTTGATATAAGAGAAGCCGCAAGCTTTTCAAGCAATACACACACACAAGAAAGTGATGAAAAGAGTTCGAGATGTTCTCGTGGTACCTTAGTGGCTTAGCATAAGTCACCACTGACGACATTTCTCCAACAAGATGAACCTGATGCATCAAACAATTACACATTTATTAGTGATATAAATGAAAATAAGAACTTCATATTAAAATAGCTAATAGAAAAGAAGAAGAAAATAAAAAAACTAACCAGGGGTTTACGATCCCCCCGGTGACTACTAATTGCTCAAAATATCTCGACATCCCGCCATCCGCACTTAAACTTAAATACACAAAAAGGCCTTGGTTTGTTTACAACAAGGCAAGTCACTTACATAAAACCAATAAAAAGATTTGACAGCTAAAGAGTTCATTATATTATTACAACTAGACAAGACTAACCACATAAAAATTTCAAGGCATGACAACACACCCAAAAGTTCCAAGTCATGGCAACCACAACCACATAAAAATATGTCTTGAGCTTCAACTAAAGCAGAAGAGCAAAAAGTAGAGAAATCCAAAAAAGTCTAAAAACCTACAAACATCAATCATACTTCAATCGCCCATCAAGCCAAGCTATATACCCTCCTTCAAGCCAAGCATTCAAAGTTTCATTACCATCTTGTGGACCATCATAAACAGTAGCATCGGGAACCAATACTTCATCAATATACACTCTTCTCTCCACCAACTAGAATTCTGCCATGACAAATTTTTGCACTTAAATCAATAGACCCTTTAGCAACTTCTGTACCAAACTTATCTAGTAATGTGACTCTAGGCTGTTCAAGCGACCCAAAAGCAGGAGTCAAGTTCTGAGGGGTTGCTGGAGAATGGCGTTGAGCGGAACTTGAACCAACTTCAGTTCAAGGTGTAGTCACACCCATATGTGCTTTGGCATTGGCATCACATTATTGCTGTCGTAGTATTGCATAGTTGTTGTTGAAGGAGAACCTATGCGGGTATAGATGAAGACATGATAATTTTAAAGTGTGGTTCACATATTACTAACTCTAACCATTAACCGTAATTGCCAAGAAAAAACTGACCTTGAGCATTGATTTGACCTCAGACATGTCTGTCTCGACCTTTGATTTAAATGTAGCCACATCGGCCTCAACCTTTGCAAACTGATGTAGCAGCCATTTGGTTGAGTAAAAGCGCCATGACAGCAGCATGTTGTAGCTGCTTCCTAGAAACATTAGAACCAACTCCACGAACACGGTTCTTCTTATCCTTGCCAAGTACTTTAGTCAATGCATCGGAGTCGATGTCTCCCGTGTCAGTCTCTCCAGATGCTAGTCTTCTTTCTTTAACTGCTTTCACTTGATCCTGCATTTATTTGTTTTTTTTAAAAAAAAAGCAATCAAATAGCCCAAAATATACCCAGTAGCAATAAAAAACTGAAGTTACAAAATAGAAGCAGTAAAACTTCTACTCACATATTTTTCCCGAGCACTTTCCAAAACTGTTCCATCACTGCGTTCACGACCCTTAAGCCAATCATCAACTCGAGTTATTTTTGCTTGAGGGTTTTGTTGTTGCTACAGGCAAATAATCAATGCTTAGTAATAGTGCTTCAAAAAGGACGACAATAGTATTCATATCTATATACATAATCAAAAGGGTTAATAATTTAAAAAATGATACGTACCAAATCGTTATGCCTTTGGGAGAAGGTTCTCCTACCATTAGTACTACCAATAGTATTCATGGCCCTATTTGCTGCATTTTTCGCATTCCTTTCTTTTACTTTAGTCTGAAGCTCATAGTCGACAAAATCTACCCAAAGAGCAGGATTAATAGCAGGTGGGCAGTTTTCCTTAGCTGCTTCAATGCTTTCAGCTTTCTCCAAAAACTTTGCCCTGTATGTCGCTTTTTGTGTCCTAAGTTTTTGAGAATAATTTGTCTCGACCAACGGACGAGCTTCAAAGTTTTCGACATTAAATTTGAATTCCTCCTATCATGAGTACAGTTGATAAGAAACAATATATTAAGACATAGCTTAACTTAATGGTAAAGTTGATTATTTAATTAACACATTAAATAAATAAATAAAAATAATTACCGTCAAGGCTTTCCAAATTGCATCCTTAAAGCCACCATCCACTAGTCTCCAATCCTTGGTGTTGATAGGGATATTAAGCCTCACTTGGTTCCCTATTGCAGTTTTGAACTTGCTTGCATTTTGTCCAACAATTTGGCCATTAGGCCATAACTCAACAAGCACTTTCCCGGAGGGACCCATTAATTGTGTCTTCTTGGATGACTGAGAAGTACATTGACCTGTGGGAGAAGAGGCATCTGATGCAGTACGGTGTGCAGTTGTACCACCTGATTCCATTATTTAAAAATAGCCTAACAATTTCCAACAACATTTGAAAACAAATTATTAAGGATTTCATAACACTTAAAATATGACATAACCAATTATTCAAAAAGAACGAAAAGAAATAAAAGAATATGCACTATGAAATTAACCATAATATCCAAAATTAATTTTCCAAACTACTAGAAAATCTTAAGATGATCATAAAAAAAGGAAGGCAGGAATTTGAACATATTTTCAAAATTATTGCACACTACAATCAACGACGTGGTTCTAGCAGTGATCTCAAATGAGGTTGCTCTGCAAGAGTAGATTGGAAGTCTTCTGGTTCTGGTGCTTCTAGCTTGTCCACTTCGTTAGTCATTCGCCTTGGTGAATGTATGACCACCCACCAATAAGGATATTTCAAATCCCTCGAATAGAATACTTGATTTGCTTCTTTGGCACAAATGGTCGGCTCATCTAACATTTTGTCGAACTCTTGAGCGATTAAAATTTACCACCACCAAGTTAGAGTCTAGGCATAACTTACATCCATTGGTCTTATCTTCCACCCTAACCCAATCACAATAAAACACCACTTCCTTGAAATTTGTGTAATTCACCTCTAGTATCGTTTGATGACTCCATACCACTTAGCGGGGCGCGTCGATAGGATTTTTATCTTTCCTACTTGATGTAAATGTAGTAATTGCACTCATGCAAACACCACAGTCTTCGCGTAAGAACGGTTTCATCGTGAGACTTAGTAGAAAATACATAACCATTGATCGCGATACTTTCGAAAAGTTTTAGCTTTGAACAATGACCCTCTAGCAAAGAACCACAATTCAGATGAAGTGTCGCCATTCTCCAACAACTACTGAAAAACATACCACAATTCAAAAAGTGAAAATAACATAAAACACATAACTTACTATCCTAATTAACAAATACCTTATTATATAACCAATCGATAAAATCTGTTTGTATCTCTACTGCCTCTTTGTTATCCCTTTTTCTCACCTCGGGAACTAGATTGCAAAGACTCATGATACTCACTACAATTTATTCAAATAAGTTAGTATATATGTGTGAATTTATTAATAGGAAGTAAACATTCATGCCAAAAACTAACACCTGTAGTGATCATCAAGTCCATCGACTTCCAAACGGAAAAGTAGCCATCTACGGATTTGTACAAATTGCTCCTTCGACAAAATCACATCTTTACCTTCAAGCACAGAACCCTCATCGCTATATTCATCATTTTCATCTAGAAACACTTGACCATTGGTTTTGTGATTCTTGGGTTGTGAATTTGGAATGTACTCCATTGCATACCTAACAGACTCTGAGACAAGATACGACTCTGCAATCGATCCTTCAACAAATCGTTTGTTACTGGGTATATCTTTGCACTCCTTCATTGACCTAATTAAGTGATAAACCCATGAATGCATTTATTAATTTTATTTAAAAGCAAGGAAAAAAGAATTGGGATTGAAAGAAGGATTATTTACCATTCAAACGGATACATCCAACGATTTTGAGTGGTCCACACATCAATGCCTCATCGCCTAGATGCACAACAAGGTGAATGCTAATATCAAAAATGATGGTGGAAAGTACTTTTCCAAAGACGCCAATGCCTCTACAACCATGTACTTGGCATCTTGGATTTCTTTCGAATTACAACTTTCGAACACAAAAGGTTAAAAATAAGCTTATCGATGAAGAGCTTTCCGCCGTCGGGGATGAGTTGGAAAAACATGTTGAAGTAGCACGGGCAAAAGATATTGCATAATCACATGATAGTCGTGTGACTTCATTACAAGCAAACTAGGTGGATCAAGGCCCGACAATGTTACTTTCAGTTAGATGAAAAACCCGAAGGGAGCCTCAAAGTTTTCAAAGTTTTAAGGAAATCCATCTTCTCTGCTTTATCTAGGAAGAACGGTGCTGTAGGTTTAACTTGTTTCCCACTTGCAGGGTCAGTTTGCATCCACTGATCCCGGTGTATGCCAAGTTCCCTCATATCCTCTCGTGCCTGGACTGTATCTTTTGATTTGTCTTTCTTATTAAGGATCGTGTCTAGTATGTGCTCTGCAACATTCTTTTCAATGTGCATCACATCAATAACATGACGAAATTTGTGATAGATATAGTAAACAAGGAAAAACAATATGGACTTTCTATACCAGGCCGATGTAACTTCATTACCTTCATTGTCATCAACCACAATTTGACCACCTCTCTTCCGCTTCTGACCAGGTTTATACTTCACATAACTCAATGTTTGCAAAAGTACATCGCCATTTAATCGTTAAGGAGGATTTCTACGCTCTTCTTTCTTGCTACCCACTAGCCCCAAGTACTTTGCCGTTCCTGAGCGGGTGATTGCCTTTAAAGAAATATCACGGTAATCTAAGTATACATTTTCCTACTAGACTTCAAATATATGGAAGGAGTATTGTCACCACAAAGCGGGACAAGCTTTGTAACCATGTGTTACGCGACCGCTAAGTTTCCATATCAGGGGCAAATCATGGATACCCCACATTAGCATAGCCTTCAAAGTGAAGTTTTCTCTTTTGTTCATGTCATAAGCCGACACTCCTTTCCACAACTCTTTCAACTCATCGTACAATGGTTCAAGAAAAACATCTATGTCTCCTTTTGGTGCCTTTGGACCGGGTATAAGTAAAGACAACATCTGAAACTCTGCTTTCATGCACATAGAAGGGGGGAGATTGTAAGGCACAGTGATAACAGGCCAACAACTATAACTAGTAGATTGAATGCCACGTGGATTAAACCCATCGGTTGCAATTGCAAGCCAAACATTGCGCTGCTCATTAGCAAAGTTTGGCCACTTTTCTTTACAAATTTTCCACTGACCTGAATCAATTGGATGACACATATAAGCCGCAGAAGTCTCTGCTCATGCATGCCATGTCATCTCATGCGCTATCCACGGTATAGTATACAACCGCTTGAGTCTTGGAATTAAAGGAAAATGTCTCAGTACCTTGTTAGGCTCCTTGGAATTCTTCTTCCCTTGACTCCCCTCCTTAACTTTAAACCTTGGTGCTTGGCACTTTTCGGGACATTCTCAAAATCTTTGTTAGCCTTCCAATATAAGATACAATTGTTCTCACATGTATGAATGCACGTAGCCTTCATCCCTAAGTCTTTCAACATCTCCTTCATTACCGGATACTTCTCAGGGAGGGTGTTACCTTTAGGCAACCATCGTCTCAACAAGGATAAGAGTACTGTCATACCAGTTCTAGACCAACCAAATTCTTTCTTTACATTATGAAGTTCTACAAGTGCTGAGAGAGTTGTCTCAGGACCTTCACATGTAGGATACAATTTTTCAGTTGCCTTTTTCTTATAATCGTAATACCTCTTTCCTAAGTCTGGTTCAGGAACATAAGGCTCATCAAATTAAATTCCCAAACTGTCATCACCTGCCACCGCATCACCATGTAATCCAAAAGCAGAGTTGACAAAGTTTCTCATCCCAATCCCAACATCCCCAATGGTTTCTTCCTCAGTGTCCCCCATCTCAAACCCATCATCATCCGAGGTTTTTTCTCCAATATTTGCAACCAATGGAGGATGAACAACAGCGTTAGATAAATCCTCACCATGTAAAGTCCATACATGATAGGATTTCTCTATACCTTTTGAGATTAAATGGTATCCAACCTCTTTATACATCAACCAATACCTATTCCGACACTTCTTGCACGGGCAAGGACACTTCTTCCTGCCCAACTTCCACTCTGCAAATTTAAGAAAAACCTCAACTAACTCCCAATGAATAGACTACGCCGCCTCTTTCGTTTTCACTCATCCATTCTTTATCTATTGGTTCTGAGATTCTATACTATATTTAGACACCAAGGGAAATAATGATCAAAGATAAATAACGCATACAACTAGCTATCCAAGTACAACCAAAAAACAAGAAACAAACGGCATCATAAATATAAATAACAGAAACTTTATATACATAAAATAAAAACCAAATAAAACCAATAAGTCCAATGAGTCCAATAAGTCCAACACGTGCGCTAAATACAAACACGTTTAAATACTACGCAGCTCGCAAGATAAAACCAATGCATAAATGATCTGGAAGTTATGATTCTAATCATGCATAATTACTAGTTCATTAACCCCCATACTGAAATGAGCTCCATACTCAAACCTATATAATCCAATTTAATCTTCGTCTATTTTTGATATGATTTAACCTTACTTTTGAAACAATGTCGCCTAACATATCATTAGTCGTTCATAGGATGTGCAAATTATACAAGCATTGTTAGAATTCAGTAGCAACCTCTTATTTTATCATCAGCATTGCAAAATATAAACTCGCATAATATAGTAATTCAACCAAACTAAATATTCAAGTGTGCACAATAATGATATATCTTTCTCAACAGCATCGCAGAGAAAAAAAAACTGGAGAAAGAAAACTACTTCAACAACTATATCTAAGATAACATCTAGTACTTAAGATTCCAAAAGATTTTAAATTTCAGCACTTGACAATGTGTAACTCAATACATTGAGTACAATACCATAAATTGTTTGTGTAACATAGAGTTACCATCATCATAAAATGTAACAGGAACAAAACATGTAATTTATTCTAAAAAACAAAAACATAAACCGTCGATTAAACCCCCAATTTACCCCTCTCTAACAACAGCATGAAAATTGTCATAATCAAATAGGAACATATCTTTTAACAACATGTTTCCCAGCAGCAACAACACTAGCAGCCAAACCACCAATAACACTAGTAACAACCGCAGTTCTAGGACCCGACGCAACTTAATAAAAAGCCCCAGTACCCAAACCAGCTAAAACATTATTCAATAACTATATCTAGATTCATTAAACAAGGTAGACTAAAAAGTAGAGTGAGCACCGATTGGAAGCTTACCAATTTTGAACTTCCACTTTTGATCACCCACTCCGCCGTTACCAATAGTCCAATCGGAGTTCTACAAATAATTAAACCAGGAGAATGAGAGAGAGAAAGAAAAAATTGATTTTTCAATCGATAAAAAAAAACAATATGGTAAAAATTGATTTGACGAATCGGAATCGAGAGAGTCAACTCACTAACCTGGGGTTGTAGAAAGTTGGAGAAGTAGAGAAAGAAATCGCAAGACCGTTTCACAAGATTAGGGTTCTTAAGAGAGTTTTTTCTTTTGTTTCCTTCCTAACTTAAAAATGGCGAAATTAGAATTGGCTAATTAAGTGTTAGCCGAAAAAAAAAACGGGGGGAAAGAATGAAAGCCAAGCGCGCGTGACCAAATACTGGCCCACTTCCAGTTTTTTTTTTCTTTTTCAAATTATTTTAATTTTGTTGCCTAATTTTCTACTTTTCTCACGGATATAAGTGTTAGCATATCCAAAAAAAATGTGAAAATATTATTATATTATAATTCAAGATTTTAAGTAACACTTGCGGTCATAAGTAACGGATATATCCGTTACTTAATGAGTAACAGTTATTTTCGTTACTTATTGAAAATTTGCCCTGTTACAAAATAGCAGTTATGGTGTAGTGATTATTTTTTTGCTTTCTATATGGTTTTTCTCTATAATCTCGTTGTCTCTCTCTCAATATTTGTTTTATTTGGTATAAAATTATTCTGCATTCTCTCTCTCTATATTCGCAATTCTTTGTTAAATAAATCTATTGAAGTTTCAAATTTGTGCGAAGACTATTCAAGAAATAAAAAAGATAAAGTTTGGATCATATGAAATAACGTAAACAAATCAATAACATGTTGTGAGAAAAAAAAAAAAAAAAAGATGTGACAATTTTTATTTGTTAAAGTAGTGTTAAACACTTAAACTCCTTCGGTTCCCTCACCTTCTCCAACAGAAAATAGCACACCTCCATAACTAATATAATTAAAGTTCTTCATCATCCCATAACAAATAATTAAGTATAACACCAACAATTCAATCTTACCTATATCATTTTTTTGTCTCGTTTTTCCCAATAATCTCTTTTTCTTTCTATATTTGTTTTATTTGGTGTAAAATTATTCTGCATTCTCTCTCTCTCTATTTGCAATTCTTTCTTAAATAAACCTATTAAAGTTTCAACTTTGTGCGAAGACTATTTAAGAAAGAAAAAAGAAAAAGCTGGGATCATATGAAATAATATATACAAATCAATAAGATGTTGTGAGAAAAAAAAATTAAAAAAGATGTAACAATTTTTATTTGTTAAAGTAGTGTTAAACACTTAAACTCCTTTCCCTAAGCCCTCTCCAACAAAAATAGCACACTTCCATAACTTATTAAAATTCTTCATCACCCTATAACAAATAATCAAGTATATATAACGCCAACAATTCAATCTTATCTATATCATATTTTTGCCTTTTATGGTTTTTCCCTATAATCTCTCTTTCTTTCTATATTTGTTTTATTTGGTGTATAATTATTCTACATTCTCTCTCTCTATTTGCAATTTTTTTGTTAAATAAATCAATTGAAGTTTCAAATTTGTGTGAAGACTATTCAAGAAAGACAAAAAGAAAAAGTTGGGATCATATGAAATAACGTAAACAAATCAATAAGATGTTGTGAGAAAAAAAATAAAAAAATAACAATTTTTATTAGTATATATTAATCATAGAAGATTCCTATTCGAACTTTGCTTAGGCCCCGATTATCTTGAGCAGCCCCTACTTGCATCACAATAATCCTACATGAATTTTTATACAGTTTCTTTTCTCATTGCTTCATTATCATATAGCAAGCAAATTACAACAAAAATATTGCAAGAAATCGAAAATAGTCGAGAGAAAAAATAAAAAAAAAAATGCATGAAAATTATAAAATTTAGAAAAGAACAAGAACACTTCACACTTACCTTGTCAATGTGGAATATCCTGTAAGTCATAGGACCTTTAGCGGTGTGTGCAAGGTGTGGTTGGCGATTAAGCCACCGCGAAATCTCGTAAAGCACCATGTGGATTTGGAGTGCCGCCACCCTAAAATTCGGAGTAAGTTTCTTCTTTATGGTTCTTGCCTCCTTTTTAATTGAGCGAAATTTGGCATCCTCATTTCTTGGTTTTCTTTGTAATTGCAGATCTATGATGTGGCCATACACCGTTGCTAAAGGCAACGGTTCTCTGATACAAAGGCAACGCGGTTCTCTCAAATTACAAAGGCAACGGTAATTGAGAACCGCCGCCTTTAGCAACGTGTATGGCCACATCATAGATCTGCAATTACAAAGTAAAACCAAGAATGAGGATGCCAAATTTCGCTCAATTAAAAAGAGGCAAGAACCATAAAGAAGAAACTTACTCGAATTTAGGGTGGCGCACTCCAAATCCACATGGTGCTTACGCCGCAGATTTCGTAGGCTTAATCGCCAACCACACCTTGCACATCGACTAAAGGTCCTATGACTTACAGGATATTCCACATTGACAAGGTAAGTGTGAAGTGTTCTTGTTCTTTTTTCTAAATTTTATAATTTTCATGCATTTTTTTATTTTTATTTTTTCTCCGACTATTTTCGATTTCTTGCAATATTTTTGTTGTAATTTGCTTGCTATATGATAATGAAGCAATGAGAAAAAGAAACTGTATAAAATTCATGTAGGATTATTGTGATGCAAGTAGGGGCGGCTCAAGATAATCGGGGGCCTAAGCAAAGTTCGAATAGGGAATCTTCTATGATTAATATATACTAATAAAAATTGTTACATTTTTTTTATTTTTTTTCTCACAACATCTTATTGATTTGTTTACGTTATTTCATATGATCCCAACTTTTTCTTTTTGTCTTTCTTGAATAGTCTTCACACAAACTTGAAACTTCAATTGATTTATTTAACAAAAAATTGCAAATAGAGAGAGAGAATGTAGAATAATTATACACCAAATAAAACAAATATAGAAAGAAAGAGAGATTATAGGAAAACCATAAAAAAAAAAAAATATGATATAGATAAGATTGAATTGTTGGCGCTATATATACTTGATTATTTGTTATAGGGTGATGAAGAACTTTAATAAGTTATGGAAGTGTGCTATTTTTGTTGGAGAAGGCGAGGGAACCGGTTGAGTTTAAGTGTTTAACACTACTTTAACAAATAAAAATTGTTACATCTTTTTTAATTTTTTTTCTCATAACATCTTATTGATTTGTATACATTATTTCATATGATCCCAGCTTTTTCTTTTTTCTTTCTTGAATAGTCTTCGCACAAAGTTGAAACTTTAATAGATTTATTTAAGAAAGAATTGCAAATAGAGAGAGAGAGAATGCAGAATAATTTTACACCAAATAAAACAAATATAGAAAGAAAAAGAGATTATTGGGAAAAACGAGACAAAAAAATGATATAGGTAAGATTGAATTGTTGGTGTTATACTTAATTATTTGTTATGGGGTGATGAAGAACTTTAATTATATTAGTTATGGAGGTGTGCTATTTTCTGTTGGAGAAGGCGAGGGAACCGAAGGAGTTTAAGTGTTTAACACTACTTTAACAAATAAAAATTGTCACATTTTTTTTTCTCACAACATGTTATTGATTTGTTTACGTTATTTCATATGATCCAAACTTTATCTTTTTTATTTCTTGAATAGTCTTCGTACAAATTTGAAACTTCAATAGATTTATTTAACAAAGAATTGCTAATATAGAGAGAGAGAATGCAGAATAATTCTATACCAAATAAAACAAATATTGAGAGAGAGACAACGAGATTATAGAGAAAAACCATATAGAAAGCAAAAAAATAATATAGGTAAGATTGAATTGTTGGCATATATATACTTGATTATTTGTCATGGGGTGACGAAGAACTTTAATTAGTTATGGAGGTGTGCTATTTTTTGTTTGAGAAGGCGAGGGAACTGAAAGAGTTTAAGTGTTTAACACTACTTTAACGTGATTTTATGGTTTCCAATTTACCAATGTAAAAACGTTTATCCAACAGTTAAAAATAAATGAAAAACAATAGTGGGTTTTGGTTTTAATTTTTTTCTTTATTTCAATGGGTGGATTATATTGTGGGGGGCCTTGGGCTACGGGGCCCTAAGCGGAGGCCTACTTTGCTATATGGTTGAGCCGGCCCTGGGTTTGTGGGGAGGGAGTTAATGAAATATTCATTATTCATTCTGGTTGTGACAACTGGCTTTCTGGTTTGCTCTTCTTTTAAATACATACGTGAACGCGGGATTGGATTATAGGCCGAAAATTCAATGGATATCCAAATTGGTTCCTGGAGCTCGTTAATATAACCCGTTAACCCGATCTTCTATGTTAAAAGTGGGCGCCTAACTTTGAACCGGTTTGACTTTTGACCCTTTTTATTATCAAGCGGTCTCACATTCCGTGATTTTATGTTCGAGCTTCTGGAATGTTCGTTGATTGTGAATGCTGTTTGAGATTAACTTTTTTGGTAAGTGGACTAGCCAATGGGTTTTTTTATAGGGTAATTGCCTGAATCGGCCATTCTCCAAATGGCTATGCCTTCTAATTTTGATTTTTTCAACGGGTTTTTGACCCTTTTGTCATTCCTTACAACACCCTCTCTCCTCTGCAACACACTCTCTCCTCTTGTACTTCTGATGTTGACATGCACAGTGATAATTATCCATTAGATTCTCTTAGCGATACGTACTAGCGATTAATGACCGTTGGATTTCAACCCAGCAAAAATGAAAACGGACTTTAGCTATTGTGGGATCAGGAACCAGCAACTTATGGATCTACTATCAACAACTTTTACGTTATTTTTGTAATTCAAAGACGAGACAATATTTACCTCGTTTTTTGTGCCAACCTCAAAAAGTTTTTACAAAGCTCCAAAGCTATATTTTTTTCTCTGGGTTATTCTTTTTTGATCCTCTACTTTGTCTTCTCCTTTTTGATTTTTCTAAGGATTGTGATGGATAAAAAGAACTCAAACCTCGATAATAGTCAGTTTTGATGTTTGTTTAGTTGTCTTTAGTGTTAGTTTGTTTCTATGTAGGTTTATGTTTCGGTTTGCTTCTTTGTAGTTTTACGTAGAAGTGTGAGTGTTTTGTTTATAAGGTTTCCATGGTGGTTTACCATTTCCAAGTTGATTTTGTTGTCATAATTATAGTATTTATACAAGAGTTATACAATGTCATAAATGTAGAACAATAAATGAAAGAACTTTACTGTCATTTTATTAAAAATTCCTACTTTTTATTGTGCTAACTTTGTATTTTTTTATGTCCATTCGATATGCTTATTTATTATGATGGAGAGATAAAATCTGACAAGCATGGTGTCATGAAGTATCTAGGGGGTGAGGTGAAATTGAGAGTGTTTGATGTGGATACTCCCTTTGAAGGATTCATGTGTCTTGTTAAAGCTGTGTCATCGCGCATTAGATTGGGTTTTTCTATTAGGTATTTGATGAACAAGTCCCCTTGTAGAATCGATGAAGAAACCGATTACTTGAACATGATTAAGAAGCAGAAGAAGACTCCAATGAAAGCAATGAAAGTTTGGGTTATCAATGAAGCAATCGTCATCACACCATGTGGTATGGGAGTAGGACAAATTAGAAGATCAAGTCCTGGACAACCTACTGTGAAGAACAAAAAAGTTTGTACTGAGCTATTTAAAGAAGATAGTGTTACTCCTGGAAACGGTGGTGGACAACCTAGATGGCAGAATAAACCGGTTAGTAGTGAGCTATTTAAACAAGAAATGGTTAGAAGTGCAAGTCCTGGATCAAGTTATGGAATTCCTAGTACGAAGAAGAAACAAGTTTGTAGTGAGCCGTTTAAACCTTCTCTGCCAAAGAGTGCTTGTCCTGGATCAAGTGGTGGAGAACTTTGTATTAAGAAGAAACTCAATGAAGAAATTCCAATTATTGATTCTCCAAGAAAACAATCTTTTTTGAATTTTTTGAAAGAAAAAGTGCTAGCTCGACAGAAATATTCTTTCAATCAATTTAAACTTGTGGACGAACCAATAGGTAAATCACTAATTTTATTTTAGTTATTCTTAGTTCTAGTAAATGGTTTGGTTGCTGATGGTTATAAACGTTGTGTTCCCCAGACAGTCCGCTAGAACAACCTTCAACTGCAACTCGTCAATTGCAAGATGTGGAAAATGAAAATGTCGTTGAAAATGTCCCACATAGCTTGGAGACGTTTGAAAAGGTCATGGCAGGTGAGGGATGAGGAACAAGTAGTACACCTGTAAATATGTTAGTTATGCATAAGTGTCTGTTCAATTACTCACATTTAGTAACCGTTTTAGATTTGCTCCCAAAGGGAAGCTCAAGTGCAGTTGGTAGTTGCAAATCAATAAAAGAAAGGATACCTCTTACAATTGTCATTGAAGGTGAGCAGTATAAACATTACAGGGGATAATTATAGTTTCATTCGGCCGATAGTCCGCACTAATGGTTGACCTATTATAATGCAGAGGATGATCCCACTAGTATTGAAGATGCTGATCAACCAGACTATGAAGAGTTTGATTCTCAAAATCCATATGTAGATACAACTGACATTCCTGAAGAATACATAATTGTCAGTCCTCGAAGTAATGAGGAGGTTGAATTTCAAAATGAAGATGAAGTTCAAATACTAAATGATTTAGTTGATACAGCTGACATTTCTAAAGAAAACATAATCAACAGTTCTCGAAGTAATGAGGAGGTTGAATTTCAAAATGAATATGAAGATGAAGTTCAAATACTAAATGATTTAGTTGATACAGATGACATTCCTCAAGAAAACATAATCGACAGTTCTCAAAGTAATGAGGATGTTGAATTTCAAAATGAATATGAAGATGCTGATGCGAGTGAAGTTGTGGTAGTTGAAGATGATGAAGATGATCAAGTTGAAGAATACAATCGTGATGATGGAGATATATGGTCAACTCCGAATTGAAGTCAAGAGTATTTGTGGGGGACACACCGATGACAGTTATGAATGATGGTGATGAGGAAGGTGAGATTGATTTCGAATTGGAGGGAATGGTTGATGCTAGGGTTGTTGGTGCTAAAGATCTGAATTCTGAAGACCTACGTCAGGGATATGATCCTTTGTGTGGTTCTCATAGTCCAAAAACCACTACGAACCAAAGTGAGGTTGTAAATCCTTGTAATGAGGGGTTGAAGTTTGTACCCCCTAAAGTAGGTCAACATTCCGCCACTTGAGATGATCTTGTGAAGAACATGAAATCTTATGCAATTGCACATATATTTGATTTACGTCGTTGCAATACTACCTCCCAAAAGTTGGTAATCAAGAGTAAGGCAACTAATTGTCCATTTTATTTGTATGCAAAACCTGCAATTGGGTCTGATATGTGGGTGGTTATAATTTTTAGAGATGCACACACTTGTGCACAAGATAAGGCTGTTTCAAAAAATTCACAAGCATACGCAAAGTGGGTTTTAGAAATTGTTATGTCCAAGCTTAAGGACAATGAAGAACTGACTGCAAAGAACCTTTAGTTGGAGGTGAAACAGTCACAACTAACTGATGTGACATATAAAGTTGTGTGGAGGGCCAGATAAATTGCGTTAGAAAAGGTCAGAGTACTATTGTAACTGTCAGCAACTATGAGGATAACCAGTAGCAATATGTAACGTCTTAGTACAATTCTATTTTTAGGGTATACTATGAAAAACATCTAGTTGTACACCGAATTATTCTTTATAGTATGCTATGAAGAACATGTATTATCTTTTCGATTAACTTGTATCTGTTATGGCGTGTAACTGGTAGGCATATGTAACCTAAGCTGGTGTATTTTGTTTCGATGTAGATAAGAGGCGATCACCAATCAATCATACCGGATCTTTGCCGGTTTATTTTAAAAACCAAGAAAATTGATCCAGATTGCCACACCGATATAATAACAACAAGCGAAAGCGAGGTTTGAATGTTTGTTTTGAGCTATGACGAATCGCTCGTAAATTGCCTACGAAGGTGCCTTCGTTCGTTGGTTATGATCGATGGAACTTTCATGAAGGGTAGATACAAGTCTGTCATCCTAACTGCTCTTTCTGTTGATGGAGATAGTCATTGCTTTCCAATTGCAGTTGGTGTAGTCCCAAAAGAGAATAATGAACATTGGGATTGGTTTCTTCAAAAACTCAGAGATGTTGTAGTTGGTCCTATAGATAAGTTTGTTCTATTATCAGATAGGCATACAAGCATTCTCCATGCAGTGCCAAAAATCCTTCCAAATACGTACTATTGCTTTTGTGCACAACATATCTCCAACAATGTTAGCAAAAAAGACACCAAAAGGAGAGTTAAGGCCGCAATAGAAACTTATGATAAAGCTGACTTTGTGAGAATCATGTGTCGCATTTGGTGTAGTGATAGTAAAGGTTGCGCAAAAATAATAAAGATTCCGAAGGAACAGTGATCATTTTCCTAGGCTGAAATGAGAAGGTATGGAATTTGTTATACAAATCATATCGAGAGTTGGAATAAGATGATTATGCTTGAGCGAGCTATGCTAATTACATCTCTGCTAAATGGTATTCGAATGAACATTATGAGGCACTTTTATGACTATCGGGTCATGACTTCGGTTGAAGACAAAGCTGATTTAAATCAGCCGAGGATGTAATCATTTCCTCTCGTTATGTTAGTCGGCCGTTCACTACAATAAGGGCTAGTGAGTACGTATACTCGGTTACTAGCGTAGGGCGCACATATATAGTTGACCTACTAAAAAAATGTCGTACATGTGGTTTTTTTCAACAAGTTGGTATTCCTTGCAGCCATGCAATGAAGGCCATTGACGATGGTCGATTCTGTGTATATGACTTATGCTTGCCGTGCTACTCAAAGGAAACGATGATGGATACCTATCAAGAGAATTGGACATCGATGAAGGGCAAAGAACAAGGGCATTGGGGAAGTTATAACATCATGGTTAGTCCTCCCACGATGAGGTAATGCACCGGCAGCCCCAAAAGAAGAGGAAACGTTCTAAAAGGGGAGGTGTGCGCTGCAAAAGGAGAAGGTGCAGCCGTTATGGTGCCCTTTTGGACACAACAGAGCAACCCCCTCCTAATACGACAGATGATGTTGCTTGGATTGACTTTTCAGTTGGGGTTCCGGCTGATTTTACCAACAAAGACAACATTTGAGTCAACCATCGCTGATCTAATATAAGTAATTTGTCGACAACTAAGCTTGGAATGTTATTTGATTTTATTTTGCCTTTACAATGACTATGTAAGTTATTTGGGAATCAATGTAATGATATTTTGTTGTTTATACTTGCAGGTGTTTTGTCTATTGAAGTTATCAATATGTAAGGTAGCAAAAAAAAAAAAAAAACAAATACTATAAAATTAACGCCTCAATTGAAACACTTAGGATTGTAACTTGAAAATTAAATACGTTATCTAAACAAACCACTGACTTCAAAATATTATGTTTATCAGAATGGAGCACTGCAAAATTAGACACATAAGTTCCAAAATAATAACGGAATAATAACAAACGTCTGAAAATGAGAGCATTTCTATGTCCCCTAGTTCTTGTCTTTAGCTATGTTCTCCTGCTGGTCAACAGACCTATCTTCAACATCTTTACCTTTGTTGTTTTTTGCATCCTTCAGCTGTACCCTGGCTTCCAGCTATTTCATCATGATTATCTTCATCTGGTTCAATATTGAGTTGGTCCTCAATAGCAGCTTCTGCATCCTCCTTCACTTGCTCAATTCCAGCTGTTGCATCTGCTTCACTTTGTTGGCATTAGTTAGCCTCCACTTGGACCAACTCAGTAGCAGGTTCAACATCCTCCTTCACTTGCTCACTTACAGCTGTTGCATCTGCTTCACTCTGTTAGCATTGGTTAGCATCCACTTGGACCAACTTAGCAGCAGGTTCAACATCCTCCTTAGTAGCAGGTTCAACATCCTCCTCAGCAGCAGGTTCAACATCCTCCTTCTCACATACAACTGCATCTGCTTCACTTTGTGGGCATTACTTCGTCTCCACTTGGACCCACTCAGTAGCAGGTTTAACATCCTCATGCACTTCCTCACTTGCAGTTGCATCTGCTTCACTTTGTTGGCATTGCTCCGTCTCTACTTGGTTCAGAGTAGCAGGTTCAACATCTTTGTCCACTTGCTCACTTCCAGCTTCAATATTCTTTATCTCAGTAGCTGCTTCAGTATCCTTGGGCTCTTTGTCAATTCCAGCTGAATCTGATTCACTCTCTAGCTCTATGCCAATGTCAACTTGCTTCAGTACCTCTGTCCCAGTAGTTGCTACATCCTTGGACACTTGGTTATTTACTTGCAGACTTTCTTATGTCAACCTCTATTCAAATTCTTTTCTCTTCTTAGCTACTTCATCTGGATTTAATCCATAGGATATAATGTCTATTCCAATCCTCAGCCGCATTCTAAATGGTTGCATATCAATATTGTGTACCCTCTCAGGAACACCTCTAAGAAGACTATCAATAAAGGTAAGGCAATATAACCCATAGCTGTTGAAATCTGGTTGTTGTGTGACACTAACAAATTCACGAGCCATGGTGTGTTCAAATCAACAGTGGAGCTTGGATCAACACACCTGAGCACATAAGGAATCATTCTCTCCAAAGCTAGTTGTTCATCAGAAATTTGGTTTCCACCAAGAGAATCATAGGTGCACACTTTCATCTCTTTAAAGTTAAAGACATCAACAATTCAGTGACTACCATGAACTTGAAGAGGTACAATTACTCCCTTACCATGTACTGGGTGCGGTTGATTTCTAATCCTTCCTTCAAAGGGGTCCAAATACTCTTTCACAATTTCATTTGTATGGTACAAACCTTCAAAAGGGTCCAAATACTCTTTCACAATTTCATCTGTATGGTACAAACCATTAACCACTCTTTCCTCTGGGCTTGCAGCTCGAAAACTTGGGTCTTGTAGCTTATTCTTGAATATCCCATACTCTCTTATCATGAATTTCTACATCCACAAAGTGATGATTAAGCTTATCAAACTTAAGTAAGATTAGTGAGTAAGCTTCAACAGAAACTTAGTATTAAAGTATAGAGAACTCACAACAAAGTAAACATCCTCCACAACAGTATACACTTCATCTTCCGGAATGGCATGTTCCTTACAGTGCTGCTTATACCACCTTATCAATAGCTTGACATATAAGCTAAGAACCTATAAAATAATCAAATAGGAATTAGTAACAATTAACTTTCTGTAGTAGTTTACTTTGCACATTAATACCAAGTTGTTGATAGTTTTAGAGCAAATTACTAATGGTAGATTCATTACCTCACCATCTACCCATTGTCTTCCACGTAACGAATGAAAATTATGCACTGAAATAACTTGATCATACCCAAAAACTCTCATATCTGGAGAGCTCTGTTGATCCTTCTTCCTACTACACTTTCTCCAGTAATAATTGACAACATTTACCTCACCTGTGGTAGTTGTTTTCTTGTAAAAGGTTGATGACAGAGCAACCTTGATTAATGAGTCACATTCCTTTCCCATCTTCTCTTCCCATAAACTAGTACTTTCTTTTTCCAATTTTTTCTCCCTCCCCTTCTTCTACGACCACTCTCTGCACTTTTCTTATCCATTTCCTTCTCCATCTGAGTGTGAATGAGTACCACATTAGGGTCCTCCACACCACCAGCATCATGCTGACCCACAGTGTTCTGGTCATCATCTACAGCTGCCACATCATGTTCAGTGCTTACTTCTTCTGATGGTGATAGGGTTGGCAATACAGTTATGTTAGGGAGCTCTGCACTTCCAGCCAATAGAGAAACAAAACTGAATTTTTCCATTTCTCTATTCAGGATTGCTTCCCCATCAAGATCACCAGGAGGAAGGACTAAAACTAAAGCCAAAGGATATGATTCCCTATCAAGATCCCCAGGAGGAGGGACAAAAACAAAAGACAAAGGAGAGTAAAAGGGAACATAATCAAGAATTGAAGATTCATCATAAGGTACTATAGCAGTCTGTACCCCCACCAGGTCCTCCTCCAGCTCCACACTATGTTCTTGGTATGTCCCCTTAGGTATGACCTCACTAATCTCTTGCAAAGCACTTGCAGCAACTGACTCCAAATCATTTTTCCCTCTTTGTTGTTGTGCAACATCTTCATCTTCATCTGACTCAGCCTGAATCAACTTCCTTCTTTGTTTGGGTGTCTCAGCTTCCTTAAGCTCACAACAACATCTTCATCTTCATCTGACTCAGCCTGAATCAACTTCCTTATTTGTTTGGGTGTCCCGGCTTCCTTAAGCTTCAGTTCTCTTTCCCTTGTTCTCTCACTGATTTGATATTTTTTCTTCAAGTTTTGCCTCTCACTAGCCATTATAGCCTCATTTTTGTTGACCCTAGATGGCTGAACTCGAGTACCACAAACTTTGACCACTTTCTTTTTCTTTCTTTCAATCTGAAAGGTGTATGAAGTATCTCCCACAACTTCAAGGCTTTGATCCTTGTCCAATGCTCTTTTTCTTTTAGATGAGGAACTAGGAGAAACCTCAAAGGTAATAGGTTCTGAGTGAACCTTCTTCTGGGAAGACTTCTTCGGGTAGACTTCTTCTGGGAAGACCTTGTTGGTGTTTTCAGTTTAGCATCAACACCTACATTGCTTGGCTTCCTTAGGCTTGTGATTCTAGTTGTAGCTCCTTTCATAACCTTAGCCTCTAAACTTCTGCTCCTTGTTCTACTCCTATTCCTTGTTCTA
Organism: Coptis chinensis; assembly: GCF_015680905.1. Classification (NCBI taxonomy): domain Eukaryota; kingdom Viridiplantae; phylum Streptophyta; class Magnoliopsida; order Ranunculales; family Ranunculaceae; genus Coptis; species Coptis chinensis. Next base: position 114,531,423 of record NC_141458.1, on the reverse strand, counting down.
CCCCTTGTTCCAGGCCCTTTCACAACCTTAACCTCTGAACTTTCCATACCACCTTTCATCCCACTATGAGCAATCTCTTGAATTATTGTTTCCATGCCAGTCCTTATTTCACTCTGGAGTATATCCCCAACAACCCTAACCTCCTTACTGGTCTGTTTTAGATTAATTAGAGCACATAACAAAGAATATAAGTAAGATCCCACTTTACTATTTGTAAACCACTACAGATACATTGTAGCGGCTGGCATATCATGTCTAACAATATCTCACTCATAGTACATTAAGGGCCTGCTTGATAAGTTTTCCCGCATGCTGGGCAAATATGGAAGAGGGAAAACATTTTCCCACTTAAAAATTTGCCGGCAAATTACCAGCAGGAAAATAACTATTTGCCGCTGCTTGTTTCGTCGAGAGGCAAATGTTGGCAAATGGGATTTGCCAAGTTTGCCGGTGCTTGATAACCTAAAATTTTTTTTCGGCAAATTCGGCAAATATTTTTAACCCTAATATAAATTTACTTCTCTCGCTCACTCCTCTGTATTCTCTCTCTCTCTCTCTCTCAAGGTAGTCTCCCTCTTCTTCTTTTAATTCGAATCAAGGTTACTTGTCTCCCTCTCTTCATTTCTCATTAAATTCAATTTCAATTTTTTATTTTTTTATTTTTTATTTTTTTTCTAATATTAAATGCTTAACGATTTCTGTAACAGGTGTGAAGTATATTAATAATTAGTTCTGTTATACATTGTGAAATTTATTACTTACCATAGATGAAAATGTGCTTTAATATTAATGGGACTGTTACACCTCAAAGCTCTTCTTGTTTAGCTTTGCTGCTTTCGTCAATTTCTTATGATTGTTGTACTGGTCAACATAATGACTTATTATAAAGTGTCGATCAACTCTCTTCTGGATATCTACCGGTCGAATGGTCGTTCATTTGTTATAGGATTTGACATCTTAATATTTTCTTTATCTAACTTATATGCTTATATATACTTGATAGTTGCATGAATCTCATAGTTGTGGTTACTATACTGTATAAACAACATAGATCCTCATGATTTCTGGCTGGATTCTTATATGCATGTCTTTATATTATCAATTTATCAGGCAGAATCTGTCTGATGTTTCCAACCCAGTTTCTTTTCATAGTTATGGCAGGTCTGCAACACACCCGTTGGTCTCCGATGATGGATGACATCCTGATTCAAGTGTTGTTGGAGAAGTCTCTAAATGGTACTGGTGGAACGTTAAGGAATAGGTTTGACATCGGGACCTTAAAAGAGGCGGCTAAGGTTTTGAATCAATGCTTTAACTTGTCAATTGGGGATGTACATGTATATCAGAGGATTAAAACTATGAAGAAGGATTACAACACCACAAACAGCCTTTTATCGACAATACCGAGTTTGGTTTTACATACAACCAACACACCAAGTTTATTGAGGTCGATCGTCAAGCATGGGATCGTATTTCGTGGTAAGTGATTTGTCTATCTTGTAACACATTATTAGTAGAAGTTATATAAACCTAGTGTGCTTCTAAAAGAAACTGTTTATTGTTATAGGCACATCCCAAAGATAAGCACCTAAGAGAGAGGATGTTTCCTCATTTTGTTGAAGCTTGTGCAATATTTGGGAATGACTTTTCACATCATATTGTCAACGTTGATGCAAGGTTTGGGCTATTAAGCTTTGGTGACACTTCACAAGCTGAGAGTGTTCAACCAGATACACAAGTTGAGAGTGGTGAAAGATTTGGTGGACACGGTGAAAGCTCGGGTGTGGTTGATGATACTACCTCCTCCCCCCTTTTAGTGGAGTATTCATTCCCTTCAGTGGAGTATTCATGGCAGTAGACTTCATAGTTGTTGAACACACTTGTTATTCTTGAATTTGGTATGTGTTTTAGATATTTTAGAATAAGATTCTTCATGCAATCTGATTGTTGAAGAAACTTAAAACATGATTAGTATGTGTTCGACTTAAATTATTAAAAGTGTTTAATTTTTCAGTTATGGTTTTTTTATGCATGGGTGCTATTTCTATTTGGTCTTTGGTTCTTGCAATGGTTGGTATAAGTTAGTAGAGAAGTAAAGTATAATTAGTGGCGGTTGCAGTACCTAGTGACTTAGTGCAGTGCCTAGTGACTCAGTTGAACTCTACTAGCTCCATTGGTCGGTAACTATAAAGAAGTGGAAGCAGTTGGCTCTAGTGTGAAGAAGTTGCAGTCCCTTACTAAAGTTGGGAATGCTGCAGAGGCTGAAACATTGAAGTTTTAAGTGTTGTTTGCCCTATATTGTATTTCCCTCAGTTTTCATGGAAGGCCTTCCTGGTTTAAATTACCTTATGGGAGAAGTAGATGGAGTCAACCCGGCTAGGGATCCCCGAGAAGCAGCAATCAGTGATCTCATTTACGAAAAAGGCAACTCCTAGTATTAATATCGCTGCTGGTGATGGATTCCCAACAAAGGTTTTCTTTAACAGAGAGGAGTGCTCCCTTCCTACAAGTATTCCTAGCAACAATGTTCATTGGATTGCTGTTGCTATGAGCTTATGGTCCCCCCTTCTCGCTATTATTGTTATCTTCGTGATGCAGCAGTAGCTTTGTTTTACGAGTACTGGTGCTTGGTTGGCCATTTCTGCAGATTCTTTAATTCTTTGGTGGTTTGCTTGATCAAGTGGAGGACCAGACATCTTTTGATTACTGAAAATTTACTCATCTAATGGGACGTAGGTCTTCAGAATCCCAAGGAAGGAATTGTAAGGGTAAAAGTTCTATTTTTCTTCCTTGAACATTTGTAGTTATAGAAAATTTGTAAACTTCGATACAAATCTGGATTGAACTAATCAACAAGGTAGCTAGTTCATACTATTGCATATGTAACTCATTTGTTTGGCTATATTACCACCATGGATGGAGGTGCTTGCTTCAAGCATGTAGCAATTTTGATAGTTACTCACTACTTCTTCTCGCTTCTTCTAGACATTTAATTACTTTTCTAGAAGTACTATATTTGTTTGAGTATCACAAGTTTTTATAAAAAAAAACATACTATGGCTATCAATTTCCTGTACACCTGCTTCTTTCACACATTTTAGGTGGTTTTACACTTATACGATTGTCTGCACAGTTTATGTGTAAGATTATGAGAATATTTGGTTTGTTACTTATGTTTTAGAACTGAAAACTACAAGATTTGGTCATCTTAGATTGTGACCCAATAATCTCAAAATGATTTAACTTAAATAAGATTAACAAAAGTTCTACAACGATTTGTTAATAATAATAGTTTTGTTGCTGTTATACAGGGGAATTATACAACACAAACTGCATCTTTCCTAGAACATAAATTAGAAAATTACACTAGCATACATGATACATTGATACATGATACAACAAGAAGCCAACATCCTCAGGGGCTTTTTTCAAGGCTTCAACATTTCATTTCCTGCCACCAACAGATCCTCCGCCATTTCCCTGAAACAACTTATTGATCATATCTTCAATGTCTTCCACACTATACTTGATATACTTGTCTCCATGTTTCCCCAACTCTGGAACAACTTGAAACCTCACCAAGAAGTTCCTATACGCCGGTGCCAAGTTTCCAAAGAACCTAAACTCTCAACTCGCTTTGAAGTTGTTCATCTGCGACAACCCAATTGGATTGAGTTCTACATACATCTTCAAAATGCATATTGAAAACCTTAAGTTTCTCCTTCATAGACTTAGCAGCAACATTCGGCGCAAGTGAGTTATTATCCAACTTAAATGTCGCTAAAACTCTGCCCCATGAACTTTTTTGGTAATTCAGATGGTTTTGTCGAACCTTGGCTGTACGTTTTCGAATCCAATCATCTCCAAGAAGTGATGCTAATTCACCATCTTTCACTTTTGAAACAATGTACCTACCATTGTTAATAAAAAATACATAGCTCAATGCAGAGTCTTTATAAATTTTCGACTTAGTTTCCAAATTGCTTTCCAAAAGCTCCATGATCCAACTCAATTGTACCGCTAACGAAGAGGAATTTGTATTATCAGAGTTCCGATAATCTCCAATTGCAACTCCATCTCAATCGGTTGGTTCTATTGATGTACCTAAATAAAGGTCGCTAATACCTTTAGAATATTCACCTCATCATTCTTAGAATCAGAACACGACATCAATAATTTAGAAGAGACTGTTTTTCATGAAGCTTACAAAAATTGGTCGAGACAATTCGATATGTGATAGCGCACCCTGTAGTTGAACTGTAAATAGTATTCATGCCCTGTCCACAACCATTATCACAAATCCCAAAACCAAGAAGCATGAGTTGAAAACAAGGTAAAAAAAAGGCTGGGTTAAGGTGTGTTATAGAATCATATTCAATTCAAGCTAAGGCAAAGAAGCCTGAACTATTGTAGGCTTGTGACCAGTGACCACCTCAGACATTCCTGACCAAATGGCTTTTTTTTTTTTTTTCTTTTTACCAAACAAAAAGTGATGCCATTGGAACAACTAAAAAGGAACAACACATTTTTTCCATACTAAGATCTAGCAGAACAGAAAAACACTATTGATATTTAACGCAACAGATAAGGTATAACTTAAGTGCACCTTCAACTCCTTAATCTTCTCTTGAAGACTCTCATTTGACTCCTTCAGCTTTTCAGATTCACCACGTAGTTGGGTAACCATCCTGACAACATCACTCAGTATAGCAGCCTTATCCAATTTAGGCGACCTTCCAGGCTCCAAGATGGAGCCCAACTCAACAAACCTTTACCATGCCAATGTTAATACAAGATAGGAAAAGTAAAACAAATAGAAATTAAAACATATAAATAGTGACAACAAGCATGCCTTTCATAAAGTGTAATAATAAGTAACAACTAAAATATCCACAAAGTCGAGATACAAATACATATATACGAAATGACTAGCACCAAGTCGTATGCATAGGCAGCTAGTAGGAGCACACACCACCTGACATACACACACACACACAAACTATCCTACAGGAGCATTCAAAGAGTCCCATTGTACACATGAAAAGCAAGACAATGCGGTCTAAGTGCAAGTGTCAGTAGTGGCCAATATCTAAAAAATAAGTTTTTCATGTAAATAGCTATGGTAAGGCCAGGCTCCAAAATCAAAACCTATGGACATGGACCTATAGTAAGGCCAAGCTCCAAAATCAAATAGCTAACATCGGTTTGATCAACTGAACACAACACAATCTGAACAAGTATTTACACTAACTCGCGATTCCTATCCAACTGCACCCCACACCCTTCGTCAGACCCCATTCTTCCATCAATTTCCTCAACGTACTTTTGAATCTCATCCCACATACTTCCACATACTAACCTAGAAGCAGTAGCAGTGGCAACACACACACACACACACCTAACTCTACCAGCAGCAGCAGCCACCACCAACTCCACCAACATCCACAAAGAGCCCGAATAAAATAACAACCAGCCAGCCAGCCAGGTAGCCACCACCAACTCCACCAAAGATCCACAACAGTAGGGGCAAGAGCAGCCACCACCAACTCCACCAAAGAATGGCGATGCTTGCCACCACCACCAACTCCACTAGTAGCAGTAGCAGCAGCCACCAGCAGACCACTCCGCATTGCACACCACCTGACTGTGCACTCTTCACCACTCCTCCACACTTCACACCACCTGCACTAGACCACCACACACACTACACTGCACTGCACACATACTACACTACACTACACATACCTCCACAACACACAAACAGACCTCCATATACTCACAACCTCCACCACACTTCACACCACCAGACACACACTTCACACCACCAGAGTCACAGCCTCCACCACACTTCACACCACAGAGTTCAAATCATTCATTATTCTCCTTCAAAGTTCAAACACTCCAAATAAAATTTAGTAAGTGAAAAAATGAATGACTGATAATACCTCCAAAACAGTCCACACCACGACCCTTTGATAAATGTAAAATTGTAGTTTTACTAACGAATAAAAGCGATGAAACTCTAAACGCAAATAAAACTAAAACTAAACAATACTCGGTATTATCAAAGATTTCTACTCTCGATACTATTGAAATAGAGTTGGAATAGAAAATTCGTTCCACTCCTAGTTCTTTAGAATTCGTGTTTTCTAGCTTATCAATCCTACTAAAGTCAATGAGAGGTTTACAAATTTTATACTACGATGCAATTTATACTAACAAGATACTATAATTCAACTATGAAATACTACGGGTTGAATCTATGATAAGGAATTAGGGGGGATTGATTCCACCTTAACTCAACTTAATCAACTAACCAAGAATTGTCGCAATCCAAATTGAAATGCTTTCACATAACAAATTGGTAATTCTAATCCCTAATTATTTATGACAATCTTTACCAAATAATAACTAGCATGTGAAGTAATCAAACCTATTCTCATGGTGAACTAATTACTTTCTAGAATTGAATAGATTATCACGACTATTTCTAAGCTAACAAAGATCAAGCTTCATTAAGGCTTCTTCAACCCCCTCTAATGGAGGTTTAGCCTAGAATCATTATGCTATCATTTCCCAATGAAATCAAACAAGACATGGTATAAAGATTTGAACTTTTCTTGTTCGAATTCAAATGGAAACTACTCATGCAAGACTTGATTTAAACTAATAATGACAAATACTAAATCTATGGATTGCAATAGATACTTAATGGAAAATGAAACTAAATTATGAAGAACAAACTACTTTATTGATCTAATAAATAAATAACAATTGATTCTAATACTAAATTAAAACAAGGTAATAAAAGCTAATTAATTTACTTGAATCTTAAATCTAGATCTAGAACTCCAACTATTGCTCTAATGGCTACTTGCTACCTAATCTATCTAATGCTTAAGAGCTAAGTTTTGTGTGTGGAAATGGAGGAGACCAGATCCACATTTTCATGCATGGGCTGAGGAGCCATATTTTGGGCCAAAAAATCGAGCCCAAAGCCCAATTTCTTCATTCCACAGAGCCTGTTTTAGCTGGATTTGACTTCAATAGACTTTTCATCCACTTCTGCTCCTCTGATTGGGTCAAGGCTTGAACCATTGGAAAGCTCTTTCCGAGACGGTCATTTTGACATAAGGTATGCCTAATTCCAAGGTCTGAGTCCAAAGATATGGTCTTCGGAAGTTCTGCTAACTTGTGCACTGTTTCTGCCCGCGTTGACTTTTCAGTTTTTGACCGGGCTTTACAAAGGCTTTGTCTCCTTGAATCTTGGCCTTTAATCTCAGAACTTCTTAGCAACCAACCCTTGCTCCTTTATCTTGCCAAAGTGGCACATTTCTGCACATAATTGACTTCAATGCCTGAAATACATAAAAGCACGTAATCAGCATTAATTCCTATTTATTACTCGCATAATTGGTCTAAAAGTATGATTGTTAAAGGGTTAAAACTACAGTTTTAGGCTCTTATCACCCTTCTTAACCAAGCTAAATATACAAACTTTTTTCTATACCATTTTTTACGCACTGACATTGTTGTTGAAACTATTATTTTCCTAACAAACACAACCTATAGGCTATAATCTTGTACAAAGTCATCAAAATTCAAAACTACCCAAGTACGACAGATCAAAACACAATATGTCAGAGAGATCAATTCCACTTAACACAACTAAGTTTCCTATCAGTGTATACCCATGATAAAACATATTATCCATCCATAATAAAGCATACAAATAATGCATTATAATCATTTTATCAAGTTTAAATCTTTACATTTCTCTGACACAACAACAAATACCCTTTGTTTAATTCCAATCTAAAATGATGAAGCTTAGTTCACCAGAATCTGCTGCCATTATATATTGCTATGTCAATGGGACAACTTGCAGTGGAATGTTGGTTCAACGATTGTGCAAGTATTCTCGACATGGATTACTTCATCAAGACCCTTTCCGGCATTAATGCCAAAAGGGTTAGACCTGACATGATCGGTTCAATTATCACAAACTTTGCTTCTAAGTGGCTCCCTGAGCTCTCTGAAGACGAGACCAACCAAACTTCTACCAACTCTAAGTATTCCCCGGAAAGTGTACCGAGCCATTGATACCTAACTGACAGTATGTACATACATTGTTTATAGAGTTTCCAAATTGCGTCGACCATTACCGTAGGAAAATGACTCAGTCCCTACTCCCTAGGCCCTCTTATGCTTCAAGCCTTTAACTAATAAATTCACCTTGTTTGCTTCTTCTTCTAATGAAACATATGAAGTAATATTCTCAAATTCCCCTAAATCAGTTTGTGCACTTTGATTTTAGTTTAGACTTTAGACTGTAATATGCTATTCTATTTACCATATCGCATTCAATGATATAATAATTGATATATATATATATATATATATATATATATATATATATATATATATATATATATATACAAAGGTGTGAGCTAATGGCTCAATTTTTTTAAAGTTTGAAATAGGTAATAGTTCCAGTTCAGTAAATTGCTTAGGGAGTGTTTCCAACTTCTGGAAAGACAACAAAGTGGCTTAGGTATATTCTCTTTTCTTTACTTTTTTGCGATGGAGTAGAAAAAGAGTATGTACAAGATGTAGTAAATAATTATGTGAATGCGAGAGATACAAAGGAGATAACTGAAACTTTTGGTGTCAAATCCTATTCACCAAGAACAAAAACTTGTTAAGCATCGAACGAAGTTTTTTTTTTTTTACTGAAATACATAATAGGCCCTGTAGCTCTTGTAAGTACTTATAGTTCCTATATATCTCAATCGATGATCACTGCAACTCTAAACATACATGACAATTGGAGGATACTGGGAAATAACTCTCTACGTTTATCAAAAAAAAAAACAACTCTTCACATTTAAGATCCACAAACAGAGATTTGGACACAGGATACCATTGACTGCCATCAGAAGAAACTGATGAGCAGCATAGAGTAAGAAGCTTCGTTGAAAAATTTGCCTAAAATTTATTACTTTTTCCCCAAAAAGGAATTCTTCCTAGAATTAATAGGTGAGAAACAGGACACAAATAATCAAGTCCGAATAAAAATAAACAAATAATTAACAACTAAAAATCAAAAACAAAATAGTCAACACCCAACAAGCAGATCAACAACAAGAAAAAAGAAGAAGAGATCAAGCTATAATAACTAGTAAAAATTACCTCAATAGAGTTAAGCTTTCGTTGGTAAAACAGATTAGCAAATTCAGGAACACCACCAATATTTCTTCCAATCTTCTTACAAACCGTGCGAAATCAAAATCACAATTATTAAAATCACAGATCAGTAGAGTAACACAAACCTTAAAATCGATTTTTTTCTGAAAAAAATTAAAAGAGAAAGAGGAAAAGAGAGTTGTGGCGCTAACCTGAGAGAGAGTGAGTATGAGAGAAGAGAGTGAGTACGAGAGATTGCGACCTAGGATTGATTCAATTTGGCAAATGAAGTGGGAAAATTTTAGGCGATTTTCCCCTGGCAAAATATATCCATCTCGGAGATGGATAAATTTTTCCTGCTTCGAGTGGGAAAATTGGGTCACGTGACTATTTTGCCGTCAAATCACAAAAAAGTTTGCCAGGTCCTAAAATGCTACCAAGCAGTGGGAAAAGACTGATTTGCCAGTGGGAAAATCAGTTATCAAGCACGCCCTAACATATTACTGCCTCATATATGAAACAATACCGCAAAGATGCGCCCATAATAACACATTATCAGTGCTTCATATAACAACATGGGTCCACACAACATTTGCAATTCCAATTCAAGACTATATAATAGGGTACCCATATCATATTACAACTTTCTATAACATTTTAAGATTATATGAGTACTTCAAATGTCAAAAACTGGTTACCCATATATTATCATAGGTACCCTATTATCATTCTGGGTTCAACATGCAAGATCCCACTTCACTATTTATACATTGTAGTTGCTGACATATCTTGTTTAACAATAGCTTACTTATGGTACCATAACATATTACTACCATATATATGAAACAATGCTGCAATATGTAGTTCCATAACAACACATTATCAGAGCTTCATATAACAACATAGGTCCTAACAACATTTACAATTCCATTATCATATTATAACTTCTATCATATTATAAGATTATATGAGTAGTTCAAATGTCAAAAACTAGTTACCCATATATTATAATGGGTACCCTATTGTCATTCTAGGATACAACATGCAACATTATTGAACACAGTAAAGAAAACAAGTTACTTACAAGGCCTTTAATTACTTTTGCCTATCTTTGAAAAAGTTCCTCATTATTGTATGTCCCTGAAACTGCTGCACCACTTTGCATGGGCTGTTGCCCCAAAGCATCCTTTAGCACTTCTTCATTCAGTTCTCCTTCTTAAAGATCTAGACTTTCCAACACCACTGCCTTCCCCTTAAGAGGCTGAAGCTTTTTCTTATAAGTATATAGATGTATGTTTCTGGAAGGCAAGTCTACCCAATCTAGTATTTTGGGGAACCTACCATCAACTTGTCTTCGAGCCCCAAGAGATGGGATGTGAAGATATACCCAAATAACAAAACAAATTAAACAACCATAAACTGCGAAAGAATCCTTTCCAACACTCACCAGGTTAGACATGTCTTCCAAAGACTCTTCTAACATTTCAAACAGAGGTGTGCCCCAAGGAAAGCTGTCAAATGCATTTAAATTCTCGGCCAGATCAATATACCTCCCATAAATTGTCCTAGCAGATCCTGGAAGCACAACCTGCAACAGTATATACAACCTATTCAAATTGAACACATCATTCTAACTTCTTCACCAACACTTGATTTTGCCAAGTTTCTAGCTTCCAATATTTCTGTTTTTGAAACCGTGGTTCCTTTAAAAACCTTGCACTAAATTGATGGGATCTTGATGTCCGTAGGTGTAGAATGAATTAGAAACCGCTTCACACTAAGACCCATTATAAGAGCAACATCACTTTTTTTAAATACCAAATCTTTCTTACCGATTCGGTAGCAAAGTTTACCTACTTGGTGTCCCAAAAAAGATACACTAGCGTAGTAGTGGTGTGCATTCTCTCATTAATGCTTAAAACTTCCCGAAGCAAGACTTCTCAAAATCTTCCCTCTCTTCAAGAGTGAATGTCTTGAACAATTTATGCATTTTATCGAGTGACATACCTAACAAATCAAATTAAGCTTTCTCATTTTGAAAGATTGGAAATGGTCGGAAAATTAGGGATTCAAGGTATTCAATTTGGGCGGTTTTTGGTCCGAAAATGAGCACCTAATCGCCCTTATACCCTCAAACATATTACTACCGACACGTGCCAGTTAAAGGTTAAAAAACCATCATTTCTTCAACAGTTCAGCGAATAATTAATGCTATCGTATCGTTCCTAACACGTGGCAAAGATTTTTCCCACCCAAACTAGATTCTTCATCTCACCAGTTTATTTTAGTACAGACATATTCTTATGTACTAACTATCAGCAACTTCTGAGTTTGATCATTTTACAAAGGGAGGGACTTCCTAACATTTTGGCTATCTGTATAAGAAAACTTTTTAAATATTGAACTATGGACAAGCTTGTAACTGAGTTGGGTGGGAACAATGGTGAAATATGGCACTGAGATGCTAGTTATTACTACTTATCAACTTCAGTATGTGTTATTAAATGCTACACTTTTGCTTTACTTGATATTGAATAAAGGGTTGAATAAACTCATCAAAGTTAACTTTTGTTTAACTTGTTATTGGATAATACTATTTTGTACATAAGTTATAGGTGTATATTAAAGTCAACCTGATAGTCTTAATTGTGTTCTTGCTTATGGCTTCAGTTGCTGATATATCATACATAAAACACTGCCAATTACCTCCGTTTCAAATAACACGTCCAGCCCAGTTTTGTGAATGCTAAATACATTTTTTCTTTTTTCTTCTTATTAAGTTTCCATACAGATTTCTACCCAACCCTTCTTTCTATTAGGGTCTCATTATCTCCTTATAAACAACAACAGTGATATAAGGGTATCCCTGATATAATCATAAACAAAACATATGAACATTAACAGTTACTGTGCATACACTCAAGCACAATGAACCGGCTGTTTCAAAAACCACAAAATACCATTACATCAATTCAAGCCCAAACCTATACATTGAAACGTACTTCCAAAACTCCATAAGGTAATTTGTGAAGTGGAGGTGGGATTTCAAAAGAAACCCAAGTCGCTTATGGTGACATCCATAGAGTCTTCATTGCTAAAACCTGGCGGAACCGCGACTGAAAAGCCAATCCAAGCTCACCACAATGACTGCTCAGTTGTCTTCTTCTACTTTTGAATCATGCCTTGAATCATATTCAAGTAGTCAATTTTTTCATCGATCTAGAAAGGGACTTGTTCATAAAGTACATCATACAAAAACTCAATTTCATGCGCTTGAAAAAACCTTCCACAAGACACATGAATCTTTCTAAGAAAATTATAAACATCAAACACTCTCAATTTCACCTCACCTATTACATACTTCTTCACTCCATGCAAAAGAACAAAATCAATATGAAAATAGTAAACACAACTATGGAAACCTTAAAAAAAACTCTATACACTACTACGTAAAAACAAACCCCTAGTTGTCGATACATACATGTATGTACGCGACATGGTGGCATCCAAAGAGTCTTCATTGCAAAACCTCAAGAACCGCTGACCGAAAAGGCAATCCAAGCTCACCACAATGATCGCCGCCTATCTTCTTCTGCTTTTGAATCATATTCAAGTAGTTACTTTTTTCATCGATCTAGAAAGGGACTTGTTCATCAAGTACATCATACAAAAACTTAATTTCATGCGCTTGGAAAAACCTTCCACATGAATCCTTCTAAGAAAATATACACATCAAACACTCTCAATTTCACCTCACCTGTTACATACTTTTTCACTCCATGCAAAAAGAACAAAATCAATATGGAAATAGTAAACACAACTATGAAAACCTTAAAAAACTCTATACACTACTACGTAAAAACAAACCCTAGTTGCTGATGGTACATGTAAGTGTTGCTTATGGTGGCATCCAAAGAGTCTTCATTACAAAAACCTGGCAGAACCGCGACTGAAAAGGCAATCCAAGCTCACCATAATGACTGCTTAGCTATCTTCTTCTGCTTTTGAATCATATTCAAGTAGTCAATTTTTTCATCGATCTAGAAAGGGACTTGTTCATCAAGTACATCATACAAAAACTCAATTTCATGCGCTTGGAAAAACCTTCTACAAGACACATGAATCCTTCTAAGAAAATATACACATCAAACACTCTCAATTTCACTTCACCTATTACATACTTTTTCACTCCATGCAACAAGAACAAAATCAACATGGAAATAGTAAACACAACTATGGAAACCTTAAAAAACTCTATACACTACTACGTAAAAACAAACCTAAGACGACCTAGAAAGAAACCAACACTGAAGACAACAAACCAAAGTTCAAAACATATCAATAAACAATGAGAACCGTAGAGGGAGAGGATAATCAAGAAGATGAACTTTAGAAAAATCCATTATCAAGATTTGTTATTATTGTCCTCCATGAAAAACCTTACCAAAATCAATGGGCGGAAAGGATAACCAAGAAGATGAAGTAAAAAAACTGGAAGCTTTGGAGGTTTGTAAACACTTTTATAGTTTGGCACAAAAATCGAGGTGAATGTTGTTTTATGTCCGTACAATAAAAACAAGCCAAAAATTACTGATAGTAGGTCCATAAGTTGCTGGTTCATGATTCCCACAATAACTAAAGTCCGTTTTCATTTTTGCTGGGTTGAAATCCAACGGTCATTAATCGCTGGTATGTATTGCTAAGAGAATCTAATGGATAATTATCACTGTGCATGTCAACATCAGAAGTACAAGAGGAGAGAGAGTATTGCAGAGGAGAGAGAGTGTGGCAGGAGGAGAGAGAATGTTATACGGAAGGGCAAAAGGATAAAACCCGTTGAATTGGTCAAAATTGAAAGGCATGGCCGGTTGGAGAACAACAATGGATTTATCATGGTGATTCAGCAAAGACTCACCCCTTTCTCAAGTTTGCTAAAATGACTTCCCCTTACTTCTTCACTATTTAGTAGGGGTGTGCATAAAACCGGTCAAACTCGAAAAAACAGACCAAACCGAGCTGGTCGGTTATGTTTATTAATCGGTTTGGTTCGGGTTAGTATATGTGAAAACCAATAGAGTCGGTTCGGTTGTCGATTTAGTCCCAAACCCGACCTGAACCGACCTGCTATATATAATATATATTAAAATATTCATATTTAATTGATTTAATTTAAAAATATGTGAAAACCGGTCGGTTCGGATAGGTTAATATCGGTTAAGCCGTAACTCAATCGGTTCGGTTCGGATATCGGTTCAGTTGGAAATTAATTCGGTTTGGTTCGGTTAATATAACCAGCCGGTTCAGTTCGATTCCAGAAAAATATAAACCGATAGGGTCGGTTCGGTGGTCGGTTTAGTCCCAAACCCGACCCGTGCACACCCCTACTTTTTAGACTTCCCCCCAAGACTCACAGCCAGGACGAAGTCAACCATATTTGATCGTGATTTTGCTGTTAGAGTCATGTAAAATGTACAAAGTACCCTTTCCAACTTAAAATTACTTAAATACCCTTTTGACTCAATGAAGACCAAAGTAGATCAAAATAACACGTGTCACTATCCTATACATTTAATCGAACGACCACGAATATTTGACAAACATTGGATTAAAAAAATTAGTATTAAGTAAATGATCCACCCAATGAAAGTGTGGTGTACACGTGATGTCATCTTCACGGTCAACAAAATATGATCCAAAGAATGTGATTTAATGAATCCAAATAATTAGTTTTTAATTTTGACCATCCTTTCAATTTGATCCCATAGCTAACTCAATGTCTTCCTCCTCACATAAAAAAGTCCATTAAAAATTCTATACTGCCATAGTGCCATTACCATCATCAGTGATATAACAAATAGATATAAGTCTCGTAACAATCTAAACACAATAGAAATTATGTTAGTGTGGAAATTTAATGAAACAAATTGAGTATGGAACATTTAGATAGTTAATTTTCAACTAAATATTTATTAGCATTTCACCCCCATTGTATTTAAGCAAATAACCCCTTCCCCCCCGCTCAAAAATCACAAGTATTGGTGATGGTAACTTCAAAGATAAATGGTTTAAGCCATTGGATTGAGTTGGTAGGATGGGGACACGTGTCACTAACTCTTTCTTTGTTTAAGCAATTGGATTGAGTTGATCGATAGGATTGGGACACATGTCACTAATTTCTTCTTTGTTTAAACCGTTGGATTGAGTTGATAAGGTTGGGACATGTGTCACTAACTCTCCCTCTCTTGAGAGAGCCAAGGGTTAGTTTGGTAATTTTAACTGGCCGAGGGTAGCATGGACATTTCATCTTGTCCAAATTGCATGATCGCGGTCAAAGGTGGTGGACTTGTTTTTACTCCGTTTCTCTCCAATTAGGTTTGTCATATTTGGTTACAGGACTAAGTGTTTTTATCTGCTATACGGACATATATTATATATCGTCTATCTTGATGTATTACTTTTGTCTATGCATATGCTCTTTTTTTATAGGCTATGCCGCCTATGCATATGCTTCACTGCTATAAAGTTCCTAAAGTACTTGCTTCCTAATTAGTGCAATCCATTTTTGACGTGTTGATTTTTTTTTATGTCACTAATTCAGTAATTCAGTGATTTAATTAATCCCACAAGATCTGTACAGTAAATAATACCGCATTCTCAATTATGCGGAGTTCAATGGCTCGAATAGTTATGAAATCAGGTTGCTTTCACACCTTTTCACTTGTACAACTTGGTAAGCAACGAACTTTAGCATATTAGCATATTAGAAATTCATTTAGAATAACTTATAAAATGAAGGATAGAACTATAATATACCGCGGAGCGGTGAGGAAGTGAAGCGAAAAGGTGAAACAAGCTGCATACTGATTTGAAGATGAAAGAGAGAGAAACTTCCAAATTAGTTTTTTGAGAATTGGGATTATGGAGATGTGAAGGAGAGAGAGAAAGGAGGGAAAAGATGAAGGCCTGGCTGGAAAAGAAGAAGAAAGGTCTTTGCCAGGCGGACAGAACATATATTTGGGGCGATAGACAAGTTATTTTTTTCATCCCACCGCAATGGTTATTCGCCATCGATTATTCGATTAAGAATAGAACTTACGGATTTAAAAACAAAAGTAGAAGCCACTTGTTCTATCCAATTTCCAAACTAATGAAATCATAGCAAAATAAGAGCATTTTTAGGAGTGATACCAACTTAGCATCAAATATTAAATTTCTAATAATTTGGTGTTTTTTCAACTTAAGGAGAGTCATATGTTGATGAAAACACTAAAAAAACACCAAATCGGTCAATATTAGTTCCAGCTTTGGTGCTATATCAAATCTCTCACGCGGCGGTTTTTCTAACACCGCGTGGACTATATGGTGCGGTTTATCCAAAACCGCTTAATTTGATGTCGAAAATTTGATGTTGCTCCTAAAGATGGTTGGTGTTTTTTTGGTTTGGTGTTTGGTTTGGTTCAAAATTTTGGTGTTTTTTTTGTTGCTCTCCTAAAGATGCTCTAAGAGTATCTCTAGGTGGTGGTAGTACTCTTCAAATTTGAAGACGAAATTTGGAGAATCTAGTTGCAAATTTTGACAAACTCTAAGTGGTCGCAAATATCATTCGCAAATTTGGAATATGGCTACCTTGCGCGACATTACCACTGTCGTCCCTAAGTTGAAAAAAAAACTCACGCGACATTCTCACTATCGCACCAAATTGAAAAAGTAAAAAAAAAAAAAAAAAACGACATTAGTAGTAGCGCGACAAGACATTTACATCCTGCGTGGTGCAGCCGGTCAAAGTAAAAAAAATTGGGGCGACATTTGCAATGTCGCTCCGCATCCGCATCCAAATTGTCAAATTTGTGAACAAGAATGTGAACGAATAGGTTATACGACCGAATTTACTACCACCTAGAGTTGGAATTCCAAAAAATTCTGAATTATTTCTTCAAATTTGAAGATTTTGACAAGTGATACTACAAGAAATGCTCTAAAACACTGGAGAACAAAGCGGTATTACATAATAAGATATGGTGATTTAATCGGGCACTCATCAAATTGCATTGGGCAGCCTCCGGCTCAAGCTCGACAACTATGTCTAACAACAATAGCCCAATACACCCCCCCCCCCCCCCTCAACGAATACCAGCTACCATTTTTTTCAAACCTTTTTAGCCGGTATCATCTCTCTCGTGAGACTAAACCCAAAAAAAAAAACGAAGTTTTCTCTCGTTGTGGTTCATACTTCAAGTGTTGAGTTGTGAATCAACAATGAGAATTGAAGTTGGCGACTTCACCTAATTAGAGTCGGTCCCGCTTTGAGTATATACTCAAATTTGGTTGGGTTGATTAAACTTGATTAGGTTGATTAAATTTAATTGGGTGGAAGATTGGGTTGATTAAACTTGATTGGGGTGGAAGATTGGGTTGATTAAATTTGATGATTTCAAACTTGATGTTTTTTTGGAGTTTGGGTGGAAGATTGGGTTTATTAAACATGAGTTTGAGTTTACCCATGCTTGATGAAGTCGTTTCGAGTTTGGGTTGATTAAGTGGAAGTTGATTTTTAAAATGAACATTGTGACAAACAAACCGAATTTTTTAAGTCCAAACGACCCAGCCATGTCGCCTAAGAGAGTCCCTAAACGACCCCGCCATTACCAACAGTCGCAAGTTCACCTTCACCACCGCCATTACCAAGCTTTAAACCCTAACCAAATAATTAAAAAAAAACCTAACTTAACCCACGCCCAAGTTCATTCCCAAATCAAATATTCTTCTCCAAATCATTCCCCTACCAATTTCCACCACCAAAACATTAGAAAAATTCGAAAAATTCACAAAATTTCGAACTGCCGCGCCACCACCTCGCCACCACTGTTGTTTTATTAGTGAGGTTGTCTCAAACTATATCCCCACATTGCAATTAAACCCCTAAACCGGAACTATAACACCCCGTCTTTTCTTTTATTTTTCCTAGTATAATAATAATAATAATAATAATAATAAGTAAAACAAAATATATGATAATTATTAGTTAAGGATAAAAGCCCCGAAGATAAATAGATAACTTTCATCCTTGTTTTTCGGTGGGGTTTTTTTTTAAAAAAAAAAGGAGATTCTCACGTAGAGTTTTTTTTTGGGAAAAAAGAACACAGAGAGTTATACACAGAAAAAAATAAGAGACGGAAGGGAGAGTAACATCAGTGAGTGGTTACTATTTGAGAGTAAAAAGAAAAGGTTTTGAACTCGGAAGATCGTCTTTTTCGCTCGACAGTCGACTTCGGTCTTCCGGGGTTTTTTCACTTTCGGAAATATAGCTGTTCGGTTTACAAACAGTGAGTAGTCTGAAGATGTTATTTTAAATTTTGTTTTCTGCTAATCATATCCGTAATAGTGATTTCCTTACTTGATATCTTGTAAGCTCTGGTAATGGTGCCGGTTATTAGATAAAATTTTGAAGTACTACAGTTGTATAAAATTCTGACGAAATCTTAGTTTCATGATTGTTATGTTGTGATGATGATGAGAATGTGTATTAGTAAATACCTAATTCATTGTTTAATTTGATTTGAATAGAATTCTATTACTAGGGTTTTGTTTTACTGCTACTATTGGTCTGTAGGATTTTGTTAGTGGTTGGAAGTGTTTTGTGGTAAGGAGATGATCTATATAGGTTGTGTGGGTTGCCGGAGAATGATTGGTAGTGGTGGAAGTATGGTATGAGCGTTGTGCAGCTTTGAACAGCCATTAATGGCGGGTCGAGCGCGAGTTGTGAATTATGAGGGTATGAAGATTTGAGGGTATCGGCAGATTGGGTTTTTGGTAAGGATTAGAACCGTGTGGTTTAGTAGTGGTGGCAAGTGGTGGTTGTGGTGGCTGTGACGGTCGAGGCGCTGGTGAAGTGAAGAAGAAGAAGAAGAAGAAGACCGGCCCCGTTCATTTCCTTTTTGTTGGCTTGGGCTTGGGCGAAAAATATGGCATGTGGTCTTAAGTGTTTAGTTTGGCTTGGAAAGGTTAAAGACTATGGGCCTTAGTCTTTGGGTTTTGGGGTTAGATAAGTTTAGAATTTGAATGTTGTTGACCCTTGACCGGTTGGATCATTGTTGACCAGTTGACTTTGACTAGTGGACTAGGTGTGACTTTTGACCGCTTGCTAGGATTAGGTCCAAGAGGATAAGTCTAGGGCTATTAGGGTGTTGTGGCTTTAGGCTAAGTCTATATTTTTCTTAAGTGTGTATGTGTATTAACTACTATGTGAATTTCATTTATTATTAAAATTATGTTAGGATATAATGACGCCATGACACTTTCGACATCGATATAATTAATAACGCCAGAAACAAAAATACATGAAACAAGATACTCTTTCGTTCTCCAAATAATATATGCAACAAAATTCAATAATGCGTAAACAAATTTACCGCGACCCTTTAGAACTCTCCACTTCAAGTTTTGGAAATAAGATTTTATGACTTTAGATGTCATGTGATAGGTGGGCAATTATTGAATGTGCCATAAAAATAGCCCGCTAAGCGTTATAAATGGGTATTAATTGACCGTACATGAATGACACGGGTATTCATTAAATGTGGCGAGAATGACCTAAGGTACATAGGTACTAAAAAGGTGGGTGTATAAGAAAAATAATTAACTAATTAATAAGAGAAATTAATTTGATTGTGCGAGTGTGCTTGTGTTTACATTTGAATACCTATAGGATATCTACATAAATTATATAAAATTTCTAATTTTCGTTTGCAGGAGGGTAGGACTTAATAATATTTTGTGTAGGGACGCGGTCCTACCCTTTATACTGTATGGATATCAGTAAGTTTTAATTCAATTACTTAGTTATTAAAACAAGTTATTATAATGAGTTAATAAAATGAAAGTCTTGCTTGGGAAGAAACTATGCCGGTTGAAATGACGAAACTACTTGTCTTCCAAGCTGAGAATGACTAAGATATGGGTACATATAAAGTGTTTGTTAGATGATTAAAGTCTAGAAATGAATTATGTTGTTAGTCTACTCATACCAGCAAATTCCATTTTGCTGACCCATGTTTGCTTTGTTTTGGCAATGTGGGTGTGTTCTTGGGAACATAAGTGGAAGGCAATGGAACCGCGATGTGTGATTTGGATTCTTGCCTGGAGCAGTCAGTTAGTTCTTTTATTAGGTCTGATTCTTATTGGAAGGATGTAATAATGTAGTTTACATTTTCATATGACATGAGAATAAGATATTGAAGAATTTTATTCTTAGAGTTTGGTTGATGTTTTGTTTTGGACAGATAATAGCTTAATAAAGTGATGGTGGAAAATTCTTGGGATTATTTTAAATTAAGTTGATTATTTTATGATGTGGGTTTTAGGTTTTTAGCATGTGTTGTATTCACCCCGTCATAGCCTGGGTTTTTAGACAATAACATAGCGATGTTTGAGATACTTATATTTCAAATATTCACTTTATAATTGTTTAGAAATTTGGGCTGTGACAGGAACGATACCTCTATTAGCATTATAATTATTATTGTTATAATTATTATAATTCCCTTGTCCTTGTCCTTGTCTCGGTGGAGCTTGATTGTAATTATTTGCTGGCCTAACATTTTGATTATTATAAGCTGGAGGTGTAACTTGTTGGTTATTTCGCCAACCGTAGTTGGGATTCTGTATCCAAGGTGCGTTAGGTTCACTATTAATAGAACAAACATTGTCCGGCTGTGCGGATGGATGTTTATAGACTAGAGGACAATAGGAGTCGGGATGCGCATGACTCAAACAGAAATTACATGGAATAGAGTTGATATTCATGACAGGGGTAGGTTTTTGTTGAATAGAAATAACTTCTACTTTTTTAGTGAGGGATTCAATTAGAGTTTTAAGCTCAGGATCAGATTTAACCTCAAACATGCTGGTAGCATTAACTGTTGAAAAAGAACTAGCAGAGCGGGGGATATCGTCACTACCCCCCCAGTTATTATTACGCTTTGTTTGATCTTCTAAAAACCTATAAGCCTCTAAGGCTCCTTTACTAAGGAAACTACCCCCATTCATGATATCTAGGACCTCTTTATGGTGGTATAAAAGTCCTTTGAAAAAGGCACGAACTAACGTGTCTTTCACAAGGTTATGATGTGGACACTCTATAAGAAGGTCAGTGAAATGATTCCAAGCCTCTAAAAAGGATTCATGAGGATTCTATAAAAAAAAAATGAATCTTGGAAAGCATTTCATCTGTCTTTAGTGGTGGGTAAAAATGTTCCATAAATAGTTGAACAAGTTTGGCCAATGAGTCCACAGAATTAGGCGCTTGGGCAGTTAACCAAGACGCCGCCTTGTCGGCTAGGGTGAAAGGAAATACCCTCAGTTTAATTTGTTATGCACCAACCGTAGGATGATGGAATGTGGTAAGGACTTGTTCAATCCTACGCATATGTTGATAAGGTTTTTCATGGTCTAACCCATGAAAAACGGGTAACAAATTAAATATATTTGGGGGGATTCGGAAATCCCCCACTAGGTCTGATATAACGTAAAAATGAATAGTTTTACTAATGAATAAAGCTACGAGAACTCTAAACGCTAGTAAAACTAAAACTGAACTAGACTCAGTATTATAAAAGATTTCTACTCTTAATACTATTGAAATAGAGTTGGAATAGAAGATTCGTTCCACTCCTAGTTCTTTAGCATTCTTTGTTTTCTAGTTTTACTAATCCTACTAAAGTCAATGAGAGATTTACGAATTATACTACGATGCAATTTATACTAACAAGATAATGGGATTCAACTACGAAATGCTACGGGTTGAATCTATGATAAGGAATTAGGGGGGATTGATTCCACCTTAACTCGACTTAATTTACTAACGACGAATAGTCGTAATCCGAATTGAACTGCTTTCGCAGAACAATTGGTTCTTCCTAATCCCTAGTCGTTCATGGTAATCTCTACCAACTAACATCTATCATGTGAACGATCAAACCCATTCTCATGGTGAACTAATCGTTTCTAGAATGGAATGGAAATTACGACTACTCTACGCTAACACAAATCAAGCTTCATCAAGGCTTTTTCAACCCCCTCTAATGGAAGTTTAGCCTAGAAGCATCACGCTATCATTTCTCAATGAATTTAAACAAGTCATGATAAAAAGATTGAAACTTTGCTTATTTAAAATCAAATGGAAACTACTCATGCAAGAATTTATTCAAACTAATAATGACAAATAATTGAATCTAAGAATTGAAGCTAATAATTAATGGAAAACAAAACTAGATTATCAAGAACTAAATAACTTTATAAATCTAATGAATAGCAATAACAATCATTCAATACAGAATTTAAAACAAGAATCAAACTAATTAATTAATTCAAAAACTAGATCTAGAACTAAGCTTTAATGGCTACTTTCTACCTAACCTATCTCCTTCTAATCTAAGTCTTGTGTGTGTAAATGGAGGAGTCCAAATCTAAATTTTCATGCATGGGTTGAGGAGCCATGTTTTGGGCTGGAAAATCGATCCCAAAGCCCAATTTCTTTAGTCCACAGACCCTTTTTCAGCTAGCTTTGATTTCAATAGAATTTTCATCTACTTCTACTCCTCTGATTGGGTCAAGACTTAGACCATTTGAAAGCTCTTTCCGAGCCGGTCGTTTTGACATAAGGTAGGCCCAATTCCGAGGCCTGAGTCCAAAGATATGGTCTTCGGAAGTTCTGCTGACTTGTGCACTGTTTTTGCCCGCGTTGACTTTTCAGCTTTTGACCGGGATTTATAAAGGCTTTGGCTCCTTGAATCTTGGCTTTTAATCACAGAACTTCTTAGCAACCAACTCTTGCTCCTTTATCTCGCCAAAGTGGCACATTTCTGCACATAATTGACTTCAATGCCTGAAATGCATAAAAGCACGTAATCAGCATTAACTCTTATTTATTACTCACATAATTGGTCTAAAAGTATGATTGTTAAGGGGTTAAAACTACAGTTTTGGGCTCTTATCAAACCACCCCCAAACAACATTTTGCTTGTCCTCAAGCAAATATGAGAAATTAGAATAAGTGACCAAAAATGGAGTTCTAACTACTCTCGTTTTTATTGAGTCGCGATTGCATTGACCATATGTAACAATGCCTTAAACCAGTAGGAATTCCCTAGTGGACGAGTTATAGCCTCGTGAGAGTTTTCCAATGAAGGTACTATTTCGGCAGTAAACTGCTTCAACACAACGAGAGCAATGGTGACGAACGCACTAAGAAACAGAGGATTTTGATGTTGGGGAGATGAAACCGAACCAAATAATGGCTGCCTACGTGCCTCCAAGATCTATTCTCTCAGGGATCAAGTTTCCACGTAGTTCCTTATGAAAAATAGTTTGATATTTATAGAGGTAGAGTAGAGAGTCCTTGTAGCTCAAAGTAATCTTGTATCTTGAGTAATTGTGATAGAGTATAACCGTCAACCGATAACTATCTCTTTGATGAGAAATGAATCCGACATAAATCAACGTATATTGGTGGCAAGCCATGTGGCTAAGGTTCATCCTTAGACACATGAGTTAATGGGCCTGTACATTGATCCATGATATTGCGAATTGGGCTTTAGCCCCGCTGATTAAATGAATAAAATAGAGACCCCTACTAATGGACGTTTGCCAATGTAGGTGGGGTTGAAACCGCCCTCTTTGTCGCTTAACAAAGGTCACATGGCAAAGAAGAGAAGAAAAATCACGGAAAACGCGTGCATTAAGAAAAAGTAAGTCGAGTATATAAAAAGTGTCGTGTGAACGTAAAACGATAAGAAAATGGACAATCGGAAAAATTCGAATTAGCGAAATGAAAAAAATTTAAATTAACGTATACGGGACGCAATGACGTAGTTAAATAAAAAACAGCCGAAAACGCATAGATAGAATAAAAGATGCACATAAATAAAATTGCAAAAGAAATTGATTGGCGAAAACTGTACCGAACGCGTCACGTGATAACGCGAAATCGGAATTCGACGAAGCGTGCCAACGAAATAGCGATATTTGGACTATACCGTTGAAAATTAAACGTAGGGGCAGTATAGTAATAATAATAATAAAAGTAAGTTAAACAGTAATAGGACTCAAAGTGTTCGGATGAGATAAGAATTGAGAGTAGGGATGAAGGCGGAGTTGGAGAAGAATTCCACCAGCACTGGAAAACCTGCGCATAATCCTATATAAGTGCTGGGGCCGCATATCCTACTCCATGAAAAAAAAAAAAACTGACACGCACGTAGGCAAGAGAACTTCGGATGAAGAAAAGTTGCGGGTTTTTGAAGAAAAAGGTTAGTAGCGTTCTCATCCACCTATATGTTCCTATTGTTCCGTGCAACTCTTCTCGCCATCGCCTTTCATCTATTCTTACGAAACGCACAAAAAAAGTGATCGAAAGATCACGAAAACGGCTCATCCACAAAGCCATCCCATTCATCGGGCGTCAAAAGATTTGGTTGTATCTTTCGCTATAGCAAGATTTGAGAGCGGAATACCCACCCTTCGGTTACAACTTGATTACGAGGTAAGCACACTTTGTGCGTTATGCCGCTTTGTGTTCGTGGTTTTTTTTTGGGCGTGGAACCGTTGAATTCCTTCCTCAAGAATCACTTCATGGATCATGTGGAGAGGACATAACACCGTTGGTGTATGTATCGAAGTCCTACATGAGTCGATGAGAAGGAAAGCGGAAGCGCGATAATCGATGGCTTCATTATCCGAAAAACGAACATAACCAACATGTTATGGTGGGGAGCTCGGGTGGTATGAGCGCTACCGACGCGGTGGTGCTGATTTTCGGGGTCGCTTTCCAGCAGCAAAGGAAAGCATGAAAACGATATGTTCGTTGTTCCTACTGGAGAAGAAGAAACGATGTAGTCATATTTGAAGTTGGTTCTCCCACTGCTACTTTTATGGCGTGATGCAACAAAGGTGTAAACCTTGAGTTGTTGATATCGCGTCGCTTTATAATTATGTTGAAGTTCGAAGTGAAAACGCATCGAACGTGGAAGAAGAAGTGCTTGTGGCTTTGGCGGTTTCAAAATTGAAAAGTGAAACTTTAAACACGATCGAAAGTGCATCGCCAGAAAGGAGGGGCACCATACCTGCCCTCCGCTTAATATGGCCTAGTGAACCCGGTTTTTCGCTTTCGACCCGTTTTTTTTAATTTTCAATTTTAATTTTAATTTTTACAGGTAGAACCACCGTACTATACGGGCGAAAAATAACCGAGAAAAAAACTCGATGACGATTGCAGACTTGGTGAGGTGGAAAGAAGGTGACAGGTACGGCGACTACCTGGAACCGCGTCGATGGTCGCTTAAGGAAATACAGAAAATACTAGGACTCGAGAAATTTGAGATTGATGAAGTGTATGAATTTGAAACGAAAGTCGAAGAAGATGAAGTAGTAATGACTTACACACAATTAAATTGCAGGAATGCAATTCCGTTGAGCAAAGAAATAGCGCAATTATTGGAGTGGTGGCAAATTGCACCGGGACAACTGCCAATATCATTCTGGTTAATCTTTATGAGAGCGCACCGTTTACAAAATGAATTTAACAGAAGGTTCGGGGCTCAAGAAATCTTCGCGTTGATACGACCGAAAGCTATACTGACGAAAGGGTACATAAAATTTGAAGTTGAATTCAAATATTCAAACAGAAGTTTTAAAGGATTCCCAAAAGTATACACCGGATGGGATAGATTTACGCACCGCTTTACGAGGGAAGTGGAACTGGCCGAGTTTAAAGTGCCAACAGATTTCGAGGTAAGCCAAAATATAAGTATTGAAAATTGTACTATGAGTAAACCGTTGACTAACACGAAGTTATTTTTGTGTCTAATGTAAAACGGGAGTACACTACCGTGATATTGAATTGACAAAGAAGTAGAGAACAACCTTCGTTTCTTCTTTCATGAATGCTCGACGAAAAGATTGGTAGATCCGAGCTACTTTGATGATATCGTTGATTTCCGACATTATGGGGTATCGAACAACGGCCCGATAGGTCCAAGGAGACACATAATAGCGAAATGGCAAAGAAGAGTAAGAGTCCCTCGAAAAACAATATTCGGCAAATGTGATAGTGAAAAAGAAGATGGAACGGAGTTAACACAAATGAGAACTAGTCTTTGAGTTTGCCAAGCAAAAAAGTGAATTGTACAAAAGAAGATCGCCACAAGAAAATGGGCTTAACGGAGACCAAGAGAGACAACCAACGTTACAATGTATGATGCCTCGAGGGACGAGACTACAATGCACCAAACATCCCGCATTTAAATATAATACATACGCAACATCAAGAGGAAAAGGTATGTACCGTGAGAAAACATAGATATGTAAAAGTGTGGTGAAATGTAATATCTCGCTTACGGTTTGGTATATACAGAAAAGAATGGCGGGAAAAGAACGAAACAGTGATACGCATAAAAAGATAGTGCAGCGAAGAACACAAAGTTGGTGAAAGAAAACAAACGGCAAAACAAAATGCGGAGAGCAAAGAATCCAACAACGGCAAATACCGCCGGGTAATACTACTCATGGAGGAAAACCACAGAATCTGTTAATGGTAAGTTGACCGTTGATTTTTACTATTGCGTTAGGACGGTAAAGAAATTTGTTTCCAACACTAATCCGATGAAATTGGTAGTTGAAGCAGAGATGTTCAAGTTTGGAAGACGAAGTGAAGGAATTGCCCGGGATTGCGCCAATGGAAGGGCTCGAAAAATATCAAAAATGTGACCAGAATACGGAGAACATCGGAGAATATGACAGAGCAATATCAATGATCTTCGATAGTATAAACCAGGTATGATAGTATTATTTTTATTAGTTATTTGCAAACTTGTGTTTAAGTTTGAAAGATGATGAAACCAGATTTTTTTCGCCAGGTTTAAAATAAAATGTAGTAAATGGGCCAAAGAAATTCATGAAAAAAAAGCTAAGAAAAAAATATCGCTTCTAATGAAGTCAATGCCTTAGAAGAGATAGAGAAAGTGAAGATACTCAACCAAAAATTGGAAGAGGCAAACAAAGCGTTGAGCGGAACCATCAGAGAGTTAGAAGACGAAAACAAAAACTTAATTGAGCGGACGGAAGAAGCAGAGGAGAGATTGCACGAAGAATTTGGGAAAGTCTGTGAGATAATGGAGGAACACAAACACTTAAAAGCAGATGTGATAGAATTGAAGTCACTCGTGGCGACCAAAGATCAGGAACTTAAACGTCAAAAAGAGATAGAGAAAAATAACAAGCGAATGACAGATTTAAACGAAATGGCTCGCCAAAGATCACGCATAAAATGGCACATTGTGAATCGTCCGTAAGACAACCCATTGAGACTTTAATAGAAACGGGCGATGAACTAGAACGCGAGAAGATGAATTACAAGGATTTGTAATGAGTTGTATATCGCGAAAAGTTGGGGAAGAAACCATTGGATTTTCCCAAACCAATGATCATGTGATTCGCGAGTATGTAATATCGTAGAGCTAAAAATTCTTTTTTATGAGAATAAAACTAAAGTATGTGTTGGCTATTGAATATTATTGTGATGTCGGATAACATACCAGTATAAAACTTAGTGTTGTTGATTTATGAATGTAAAAGAACGAGAGCGCCCCATGTAGAGAAAAACCTCCCAATATAGAACCATTGGAGAAAGTTATTGAAAGGCAAAGGGGACATGATCGTCCTCCATGAACCTAGCTATTCAGGTGTTAAAATATTTGTACCGAGCGTGAAGCCGGCCCCGACAACCTGTTGGAGTTGTCCACCGTTCAAAGTCGTCACCCGTGCACTGGGACCAAACTAAAACACAACGCCATTGCCTTAGTAGTGGATTTAGCACGGATATTGTATTGTGGGAGTATTGCAATAATTGTTCCGAGCAAGAATAACCATCTTATTGACTCGGATTTCCGTCAAGTAGGCATGAATGCGACTTACTTGGACCGAAAAAGGCATAATATGAATGACCTCCCTAGAATGAACGTTAATGAATGACATTGTTGAAAGTAAAAGTACAGACGAATAGAGAAATGTAAAATGACAACCAAACGAAGAGAATGGATGTTGAATGCCTTTATTGATGGATAAAATAGAACGAACTACATAGATGGATAGATTTGTTATTGATGGAGTAATGTAAAATTGCAAAAAATTTCCTAACGGTAAAACTTGCAAAGGTGGTAAGCATTCCATGGCTTCTCTATTATTCTTCCGTAAATAGTATGCGGAGGAAATATGACCCCTTAGATCTTGGACGATCTATGATGTAGGGTCCTTGCCAATTTTCCCCAAACTTTCCTGATTCTATAAGCTTTGGGTTTCTACAGAGAACCCAGTCTTGAGGAAAAAGACTTAGGGCCGGATCTTCTTGTCGTAATTCCGTTTCATGTCGACTTGATACTTAATAAGTCATTTGTAGTCCCTCAGAGCGAACCTCATTAATAAGAGCTTTTGACTGAGCCAAAGCAGCGTCATTAGAACCTGTTTCAACAGCAACTGACCGAGATGTACTGGAAATCAGTTCTGTAGGTAAGACTGCTTCAACACCATATGCAAGGTTAAAAGGTGATAATGCAGTTGAATACTTTGGCGTTGTCCTATAAGCCCCACAAGACGGGGTAACTCCTTGACCCAATTTCCTTTGGCGCCCAAACGCCTTTTTAGGTTGGCCAAAATCACCTTATTGGTGGCTTCGCCTGCCCATTAACTTCTTGGATGATAAGGTCGCGGAGAAGTTATGCCGTATCTTCAAATTAGCACAGGCCGACGAATTTCTTCAAAGATCGAATTGTTTACCATTATCCGATACAAGTGCCGCAGGATTCCAAAACGACAAACAATATTTCTCCACAAAAACATTTTGACATTGGAAGCATGGATTTGGACCAAAGGCTTTGCTTCTACCCATTTGGTAAAAATGTCGGTTGCCACAAGAAGGAATCGATACTACCCCCAGCTTTAGGTAAAGGACCAATAATGTCTAAGCCCCATTTGGCAAATGGCCACGGGCTTAGCATGGGATGCAACTTCGAATGTAGGTAGTTTACTCATATTATCGTGCTTTTGGCATGGCTCACACCTCTCGATAGGTGTTTTGCATCCTTTTGCATCTCCGCCACCAATAGCCTTGTGTCATAGCCTTATGAGCTAAACTTAAGCCCGCGAGTGGCTTCCGCGATAAGCCGGAGTGAATCTCTTCCAAAACTTGAAGTCCTTCCTGTTTTTGAGAGGCATCGCAACATAGGGTTTAAGTCCGAGCCTTTGCGATATAATTGCAAACTTCCGTCGATGAATGATATCACCAAAACTTCCATGCATCGCGTTTGATTCTTTCAGTGAGTTTTGGTTCGGGCGAAGCGAAGAAATTTGCAAGTAGTGGATATAAGGAAGACGCCAATCTTTTGCGATCGGAGATCATCAATCGCCTCGATAGTATCATATCGGGAACTTCGGGACTATCATCCGCTTCATGTACCAAATCACTATCTGTTTCGGGAGCGAATTCAGGAGGAACAAATGGATCTACAGATTCTAATGGAAGATCCAAAGTATGGTCATGTTGTGAATTTTCCATCTCCTTTTCCGCTTCGAGAGTCATGATTGGTGCGATTATACGTGGGTCGATATTTATTTGTTTAGCATTATAAACAAAACAAGTAATTGCTTTCATGTACATACAAGTCATGCAATTCTTTTTCAGTAAAGTCAATGCTTGGCTCTTTCTGGAACTCCACAGTGATGTGTCTTGACTCTTCGCTTCTAACGGTGGCGGAGAGATAAGCTAATGAATCTGCATGACGTATGTCATTTCGGGGTCTTTGAGTGATAGAGATGCTATCAAATTGTCAAGCAAGGCTATGTATCAAACCAAGATAAGCCGCCATCACGGTCATCTCTTGCTTCAAAAGACCCGCCAAACTGATTGGCTACAAAGGCGAGAATCCGTGTATAACCGGAGCTTTCGCCCCGCTTTCAAAGTCGTTCTCAAGGCAAAACGGCAGCCTCATACTGGCCGTTATTTGAAGCGCGGCCAAGTCACACAGATTTCTCAATCTTCTCTCCGGGGTTTAACAAAAACGATCCAATTCCACCCATTTTATTATGGGAGCCATCTGAATAAACAATCCATAGGTCAGTTGGATTAGGAATTGCGTTTGCAAGTTGGTCTTCGTCACCCCCAGTTATTGGTGGCAGAATGTCTTCCATAGATTCTTCTTGGTGCAAGAAATTGTCAATAGGAGAATCATCAATCGAAAAATCAGCTATCAAAGAAGCTAGAGCATGTCCTTTTTCAGCAGTACGACTTTCAAGTAACTCGTCGGATAAAGTTAACCGCAAGTAGCTTATCAATCTCCTCTTTAACTTTGAGCTTCCGATCAGGTGCCATTCTTCTTGGTTTTTGGCGAACTGGCCTGAAACTTGGATCAATGTCGAGTTTATGACAAAAAATGTATGGGTCTATTCCCTCGCATTTCCTCAATTTTCCAAGCGAAGATACGCTTATTTCGCTGTAAAAGGGAAACCAACTCTTGTTGTTCTACACTTTCGAAGTTCAAATGAAATAAAAGTGGTTTCTTCTGCTGAATCTCCTACTTGTACTTCCAAAAGTCGATCCATCAGAGGGCGCCCTTTCACATGAGCCTCAATATTATAGATGGATGGAGGGCACGCCGCTTGGTAACTCAGACTTAGGCGGGCACTTGCAAGGATCGTATTACCTCGAACTTCAGATTTTTATAGTCATCCATTGCTTTGTCATGACAGGAATGGGCAGATACCGGGTCACTCTGAACCTTGCAAATATGCCCGAGAGAGAATGGGAACTTGACACATCGATGAAATGTGGAGACTACGACCCCCATGGAATGTATCCAATCTCGCCCAAAATTAGCGTTATAGTGGGATCGACAAATCCATCAATAAGAAATCGAGCTCAACTTCTTTGTTCATTAATTTGATTGGTAAGGTAATTCTTCCAACCACGAAGATGTTGTCCGCCAAAACCGATGATAGGATTGTCTTCGGGCGATGATCATACCCTCGAAGTTGCATCCGAGAATAACATCCACCGAAAATGACGGAAGTGGCCCCGTGTCGATCATTACCCGTTGAACCACGAGAAGCACCTATAGACACGAAATTATAAGCTGCGTCATAGTGAGGGTGATATACACCACGGAGATCATCATCGCTGAATCGGAGGGGCTCTTCTTCGAAGTCTCGGTGCGGATTCCTTTGACAAAATCGACTTTGTTGATACGGTTAAATTCACCAACATAACTAACTTTCAAACGCTTTTGATTCTTACTCGACTTTTGGAAAGAGACTCAACATGAGAATGGGAGACATTAATGACATGCTCATAAGTTGCAAAGAATCGTTGAGAGTTTTTCGTAAGATATTCGTTCAAAAGTCCTTTCTCCACTAATTTCTGAATCCGACCGGAGAGAGCGAAAGGTTCTGTCTCATGGCCATAGTCATTATGGAATTTACACCACAAGGCTTTGTCCCTTTGTCGCTTTGGTATCTTCGAAAGTGGATACGGCGGAAAGAAAGATTCCCACTTTTCAACTTCTCATATATAACAGAGTACTTGGCATTGAGCGGGGTCAGTTTTAGCTCAGGTAGAGTTTTTCTATCACGATTGAAATTGACTTGCTTCTGATTGTCATTCTTTCCATCGTTATGTTGTTGATCCGATCGTCTTTGCCCGGCTTAAAATTTTTGCTTTCGAAAAAATCTTTACTCCGAATATCTTTGTCCTTGTGCTGCTTTCGCCGATAGGTTCTCCTCGATACGGATGTGTTGTTCAGCCCTAACATACAGATCGTATCGAGTTTTAGGGACATCTTTAATTAGAGAGTGGTAAAGATCCCTTACAATGAAGTTCGAACTTCGTCTCTTTCATAATATAATGCTTCTTTAAAGGCTTAAAAGAAGCATCCCATCGAAAACTTCGGAACATCTGCTGCTGCCTTTCGAACCTAGTAACAAAAGTAACGTAAACTTCGTCACGTTGTTGCTTGATGTTCGAAGTGAGTCGACATCCTTTGGCGCCTTGCAATTGTGGGCGGAAACAATTAACAAATTGATTTTCTAGTTCATTGAATTGGTGAATTGATCTTGAAGGCAACTCACTAAACCCGGTAATGCTTCTCCCTTTAGAGTCGATGGAAAGAGCTTACATATGAGCGGATCATCTCCACCCCATAACACCAACTTAATTTTGAACGATAGAACATGCAAGCCGGGATCTCCTTCCACTCATCATAAAGTTCAAATTCGGGTTGTTTGAAGTTGGGATGGTGGTAAGCTTCTTGAATGTCCGAAAACTTATCAAATCACGCCATCATTGATCGTCAAGTTTTTCATTCTTACATCCCTTGACTCTCTATCGTTAAGTTCTTTTCGCGAATCAACTCTTTCACCGTTGTTACTCATAGAGTTAAAGTATTGGCTTGAACAACCGGGGCCTCGGTCGTGCCCATGTGGGGAAGGATACCTTCCATTATCTCTTATTGAGTTAGAGATCTTTGGCGATGCGCACGATCAGCTCCGACCGGTGATTGTCTTTGTCTATCCCTCGTAAACCGGCCCTGTCTAGGCGGTAGTCACCCTTGGCCGGGTGGTCGGAATAATTATACCACTTCTCCATGTTTTGTTGCTTTGTTGCGGGATGCCCGCCTTCCCACATATCGGACATATCTCGGACGGGCGATCTTCCATGAAATTGCTTCTCGAGGTAAATCTTCCCTTTGAGATCGGACATGTCTAGGGTAGTAGTTATCCCCGCCAATCCGATTCTCCCCATAAGTACGGGTAATAGGGTCATTACTCCTAGAGCGTGCCCTGGTTGATTGTGCTTGAAATGATATGCGTTCTTCGAGGACGGCCGAAGTGGATCGTCAAGACGGTCCCATACACCGAATGGCTCAAGTCCCCTTCGTGGTCGGTCGCCTTGATGTTGTTAAATTTGCAACATCGCCCAATCGCCTTTGCCTCTTTGCCGCCTTCCTTCTCAAATTCCTATTTAAATTTTTGACTGTCGTAACTCCCGCCAACCGTATTAGGGGTGAATTGGCATTACTATCACCTTTTCCGCTTAGTTGGCGTGAGAGTAATGTCCATGTCCATATCCATGTCAACCGAAGGATCGACATGGACAGACGGGCGGACCGCATGGAGGATTACCGACTTGTCGATTTTCTTGTTGCAAAGGCTGTTAAGGGTGGCGCACTTGTACCGCCTTTTCGGAGGCGGAGGCGGTGGCGTTTCGCGTTACTCTGATCGGATGTTGAGAATTGATCCTACTACTAGGAGCAACTTGATTGTTCAACGGTTCATGCATCGGCCGATTTGAATTTCGAGGGTTGCGATTCTTGTTAGTAGGAGGAATATGTTGACTATTTGGTCTACTTCTCGTGCTTACCATCTTGATTGTTTCACGTGGTCGTGGGTTCGATCCCCACAGACGGCGCCAATTATGTTTCGGCAGTAAACTGCTTCAACACAACGAGAGCAATGGTGACGAACGCACTAAAGAAACAGAGGATTTTGATGTTGGGAGATGAAACCGAACCAAATAATGGCTGCCTACGCACTTACCAAGATCTATTCTCTAGGGATCAAGTTTCCACGTAGTTCCTTATGAAAAATAGTTTGATATTTATAGAGGTAGAGTAGAGAGTCCTTGTAGCTCAAGTAATCTTGTATCTTGAGTAATTGTGATAGAGTATAACCGCCAACCGATAACTATCTCTTTGATGAAAATGAATCTGGACATAAATCAACGTATATTGGTGGCAAGCCATATGGCTAAGGTTCAGCCTTAGACACATGAGTTAATGGGCCTGTACATTAATCCATGATATTGCGAATTGGGCTTTAGCCCTGTTGATTAAATGAATAAAATAGAGACCCCTACTAATGGACGTTTGCCACGTAGGTGGGGGTCGAAACAGGTACTCACAAACTTCATCTATACTACAACGACTAAGAAATAAAACTATTGTTTCCTTATTCATGCTCCAAATTATTTATACATCTCACTAGCAATGAATACAGAATAATCATGTCGAAACCTAAGCTAATATATGCATAATAATCAATCATCTATGAATAAACATAGATACAATGAGTAATACTATGAAATGCATAGCAGGTCCGTTTATGAAAACTCGGAATAGCGTCCTTAAGTAGGTCCTCACATAAATGTCAAGAAAAAAACCACTCTGATTTTTCCGCTCAAGTTTCGCTACTCCAGTGTGCAGTGGGCACACTTTACCTTATAACTCAATGACACACAAGAAAGCCAGAGTCGATCAAACACATCTGCTACTTACTATCACACTAACTTATTCCTAATTGAGCTAGAGGTCTTTATTAGGTGTTGCGGGGATTAGGAGATGGTTTAAGAAGGAAGGAAATGGATATTCAAAAAGGACAAGTCTGAGATAATAGAGTCTTCATATTATGTAACTAGAGAAAACCTTGTTCTTACTTTTGCTTCTACCATTGGTTTCCATCCTTAGCCATATTTTTCTTTTTCTTTGGCTTTTGACTCATTTGATTTTATTTTTGGAGTTCTAACTCTTTATTTTCTTTTATTTGTTTATTTTTTTTTATTTGGATGAAAACTTTCTTTCTTATTTGAAGCGACTATCAATTCTTGATTTCAAGGGTCTTTCTCTTCCCTATTCTTCATCTATATTCTCAGACTCATTCACAGAATGGGTAGGCTGATTTATTTATTTTTATTTTGTTTTTGTAACAGGTTAAAGGATTTGCGGTTTATGAAAGGCTAAAGAAAGGTTCAGAGGGGAGACTAGCAGAAAATAATTTCATATGGTTTGAATTTCTGGCTATATCGATCCAAAGAGGGCCTAAATTCTCGCTTAGGATATGGTATAATGATCAAGCAAGTGGACGTGTGATTTCTCTATCCGGATTTTACTTCTCCCTTGTGTCATTTCTCAAATGTTTCGCTCATATAAAGCTTTAGGCTATATTCTCACAGGATTTGTAGAATAAGTACTCTAGCCTAGGTTTCAGAAACTTACTGCCAACAATCATAGATACTCATGTAATATATTTATAGATAGATGCAAAGATTATTACCTACATATTAACCTAAGTTTCTAAAGACTATTCTAATGCAAAATCTACGTGAAACTTCTAGATTATTAAGAACATAGAGAAAGAAAACAATACTAATATTCCTAAGTGTATAGCATAATTTTTATTTGTATTTTTAAGTTTTTTGAAATTTTTGAAATTTTAACTAGAAAATAAGTGCATATTATACATATCTATATCCTAACAGATGCCTTAATTACACATGTTTCTATGCCCCCCCCCCCCCCCTAAACAAGAAGCATGCTTTGTCCTCAAAGTATTTTAAATAAAGAGGGTAGGAAAATACTATTGAAACGCGTGAAATTCTGGAACATATGCAAAACAACATACTAATATAGAAAATAAAACTGACGCAACTCTATAGGAGTTCCACCCGTTATGGGGTTAATAAGAAATAAATTGCTTGGGACATAAGCAGACACTAACTGAACTAAAACTTACCTGCACTCCCGCTTACTCTTCCTCCTCATTATCTAGAAAGAAATGAGGTTCCTTCGGGTCCTGCCATCACTACAAGAAATAGGGTTTTTGGCGACAAAAAATAACGTCGCTAAATATTGCCAAAACGTCACTAATTAGATTTTGCGACGTTTTTTGGAGCGTCACCTGATCGTCGTTAAAGCTATAGTCGGCAAAGATACAAAGCGACGATTTTACACTGTTGCCAAATATGATACCTTCACCAACGATAATAATCGTCGCCATTGCTTCAATTGCGTCGCTAAATATTTTTCTAATTCTCTATACAATAACGTTGCAAAAGATGTTTTTTTTGGCGACGTCTTCAAAATCGTCGCCATCAAGACCTTATTAGCAACATTTATATCGTCACTAAAGGCTAGAGAAATTTAAAAATTTAGCGTTATTAGCAACGTTATAATCATCGCTACAAATCCCAAATTTTTTTAAAAAATTGGTGTTATTAGCAACAATTTTAGTGTCACTAAAGATAAAAATAATTTGAAATTAGTGTTATTAGCAACATTTTTAGTATCACTAAAAATAAAAATAATTCGTCGATAAAAGCCTAAATTATTTGAATTTTTTATTTTTTCAGACCTAATATCGTCGCCAAATGTGAACCATTTGTACAAACATTTTGTCACTTCCATGTATCATTTTTATTTTTTGCTAACATTCAATCGAAACACAAAAAAAAAACATCAAATATCAAACAAGAAAAAAATATTCATTAAATATAAAAAGGAAAATTTACATCTTTTTGTACATAAGTTTTGACATGGTCAAAATATAGAAAAATAGTCTACCATCCTCTACAAGTAATTTTGTTAAGTCTAAACTGTGTCTATAAAACGGTAGAACGTCATGTTACTGGCCAGATTGAACAATTGCCGATCTCTTGTAATAGAACCAACCTTTAGCATTTTTGCAAGTCCATCTGCAAAAAAACAAATAAATAAATAAAATATAAATTCCTTCACAGACTTGAATATAGTTTGGTGCTAAAGACGTCAAAAAATAACAACCAGATATTAAGAACCAGTAAAAAATAATACAAACTAAGAGCTTGTAAGTCCATCATGCATAAATTATATAGTGCATACATGGAGGGTTGATCATGCATGTGCAATAACGAATAATATGGATATAAAGGATAAAAACAGTTATAAGTTAGGCAAGGAATTCATTTCAACCAAGCCTTCACAATATCATCACCAAGGAACTAATTCTACTGAACAAAGTAATTCAGCTTTAGAAAATCAGACCACAACTAGAACATCCAATTAGTATACCATGAGCACTATCGTCTTCACTAGAAAGTGTCAAATAGACAGGGCATGACAAAGTCAATTAATCCTCAAAGAATTTAGACATTACGACAAATGGTAATACAGACAAATAGCAGCAAGATTAATAGAAGACCCACACTAGTCACTCTTAGTTTAATCACATTACACACTCTAAACTCTTTATCTCCTTCATTTAATGAAAGTTTTGAAAACAATACATGCTCAAGTGTTTTGTGTGAATCAACATACCTATAGGTCAGTAACTCCTTGTTTTGCTCCCTTATAAAGTCCTTAGGGCAAGCCTGCCACCGCATTAAGTAGAAAAAAAAAATTAAAACTCAAATTCAAGATTTAGTTCATATCACCCCGCCGAGAAGCTTAACCAAATATGAGAAAATTTATAAAAGTAAGTGGAAAGAAAATCCAAAACAAGCGTGTTGCCTAGAGAAAAATGTTAAATGTTACTATATCCAAGACTGC
This sequence comes from Coptis chinensis, assembly GCF_015680905.1. Classification (NCBI taxonomy): domain Eukaryota; kingdom Viridiplantae; phylum Streptophyta; class Magnoliopsida; order Ranunculales; family Ranunculaceae; genus Coptis; species Coptis chinensis. The sequence goes on along the minus strand of NC_141458.1, from coordinate 114,493,843 downwards.
TACAAGCCCACAAAAAGCATGCTAACAGTAGAGAAAAATGTTGCTATTGTTAAGCCAGTTCCCCATGTTAGTAATAAAGAGAAACAATTATAGGTAGTAACTTTACATGAAAAAAATTCAATTTATTGACATTCCTAAGAGAAAATTGTTGATCCTATCCATTTAGCCTAGAAGATATTGGTTGTTTGTAGCATGGTTGCATGGATAGCAAGCTATTGGAAGGAAAGAGAAATCACCAAAGACAAAAACTAGTGAACCAATTTCTAAACCTTGTACCACGAGATTTAGCACTCCTTTTAAACCTTACCTTTATTTTTAAACCTTGTACCACAAGGTTTCTTTTAGTCCCTTTGATTCTCCCTGACCAGTACCTAGTTACTACGTGAAAGTGTAAAACCCAGGTGAACCCATGCCCTTAAACACTTGTACGTGACCATACTATTACATATTTGACCTGACCTACCGTATCAACCCCTTCTATGTGAATATGTACAAAATCATGTGACAAAGATTTAGATGCCATGTTTGAAGGCCACATGTCAAACTAAGAGTATGCAATGTAAGGAAACCATGTTGTTATTGACATTCCAATTTCATTCATCCATTAATTATATATATAAGAACACAACTAATCCTCTTACAATTATAAGAACAAAGAAAAGTCTTCTCTAAAACAGACAACTCGAGAACTAACCTTGTTTTAGAATGAGTTAGCTCAGAGAACTTATGAATTTAAGGAACCTCAAAATCTCCTCCAGGTTAAAGAGTCAGAACTAGTAGAGGCAAGGCTTCAAATCCAGCATCTACATTCTGAGCTAGCATCCATTAAGCTTCAATTAGAAGAAAAGGATTCTGATCTCTTTGATGCACGTAAAAAATTATCGACTTAAGTGGTGAAACTAGCTTGGTGAAGGAACAGCTTAAGCGAGAGAAGAGCAAACTTACTAAATCCTCTAAACTGCTACAGGAGAAAAGACGAACATGTTTATAGGATACAACACGAAATGGGCGATACAAAGTCAAGTTCTCGGAAGCTGCAACATGAGTGGAAAGGCTCACAAAGCTCACCCGACCACCGGGTTAATTCTATGAAGGACGAAGAGGATAATTCCTTGAGTTGTTTTATGAAAGAAATCCAATTGCCCAAGATGGAGTATGAGCTACTGCGGCAGAACACAAGAAGCCAACAGCTACGCTTTGAGTTGCAGAAAAACAGTTTAGGAACAGAGCTATAGATGGCTAGGGGCGGTTTTAAGACTAAAAAGAGATGGAAGTTCCGGCAAAGAGGGGCCCTTACGGTAAGAGATGAGGAAATGAAAACAGTTGTTAGTAAACCGGATGAAAAGGAGATGCAACTCGTGAAGATGAAGCAAGAGACACCGGGGCGACCCTAATGGTCTCAACAAAATATATGCACTTGCTCGGGAAAAGGTCGAAGTAAGAGTGTAGGAGATTTGGCACTTGAGTCTATGCAACTGGAAGCTGAAACTGCAACTAGTGCACTCCATAGCATTGGCAACATGGTTGGGGAACTTTGGAAACAAGCCGGTTTAGGCACTGACTCCAAAGCTGAAAATATCATCTTCTAAAGCTGGTTTAGGGGAGATGAGTCTTTTGTGGAATCTCAAAGACAAGTCGCCCAGCTCTAAGCTCTAACTGAGCAACTTGTAAAGGAGGCAGGTATTTTTGGTGCCATAGTCGTACGAACTGTTATTGACATACTTAGTTGTGCTTTTGGATGCAGAAAGGAAACCTTCGAAACCTTTCAATACGATCCCAGATTGACTAGAATCGTGTAAGTAGATAATTCACAAACCCATTTTGAATGACATAGTGAGCAACAAACTGAATGTACTATGAATTCATACTACAATCAAGGACAACATACCCTGAAACTTCGACAAGAGTAAGTTTAATGCATGTTGGTGCTCGTTGATTCTTGTTTGTTGGGCATTTCATCCTCTGCCCTCGTCAACATACAATCTGAAAACAAACCAAACAACACCATAGGGAGTTGTGATACACACCACGTAATAAAGGCATGCAATTAAGTAGAAAACCAAACTAAAAAATTCACACAAGATTTTGACTAATTAGAGAGAAATCTTCTACCTCAACTTACAAATTGAATGAAAAAACCAACTATGTCCCAATACTCCAAAGCCTAGCACGAAATTCAAATTCCAGAATCCAAGCTGTTCCAAACATCACGCACAAGAAAAATTAAAAGGTGGAGTAGTAGGTAATTCACAAGCAAACAAACATATTGCCAAACATTATCTATATGTACTAGGACACCATTACTATGCTATTAAATTGCTAAGAATAAAACCACTGAATTCCTTTTAAAAAGCAATTATAACCCACACAAAATTAAGGCCTTTCTTCTACTTCAATCGCAACCCAGATTCAAATCATATCATACAATTATATTTTTGCCGCTGGGTAGTGAAGGAACTGGAATTGAACAAAAAAAATCACAACTTTCCAATCTGAACTATCTACAAACAAGTTTAATGATGAAGCTTACCAAGCTTTGGTTGAACGAATCACGAAGGGAGAACAAATCGAACAAACCTCTTCTGCTCTCATTTTGTTCCAATCCTATTTAGAGGCGAGTGGATCTCTTGCACTTTGACAAAAAAAAATTGAAGCAAACTACAAGGATAAATTAAATGGAATTGAAAAGGTTACCTTTGAGGTGGGAGAGAGGGGGTAAGAGATGGTTGGGAGGAAGAGTCAGATGTAGGGTTTCTTTCTTTCATTTTTTCTAATTTTCTATATTGTTTGAATTTTTATTTTTATTTTCTCTTTATTGATTTTACGGAGTGTTGTTTTGAATTTTTGACTCAAAAGTTAAAACAATAAGCGGGAATACCGAAACCATTGGTGCTGGAAAATTGGAAAGAATATTTTCGACGAAAACAAGTGTCACTAAAGATACCCAATTAGCTACAATCCCTCCAAGCGTCGAAAATGCTATGACAAATATCGACGATTTTATCAACACTGAAGCTTACAAAGTATTTAACCACACTCTTATTGTCGCCGAAAAGTTAGCTGCAATTTTCATATGTCTCACGGTACTATTTACTGACGATTAAATTGTGGCCAAAGTCATTAGTTCACCTTAAGACAGAAAATTATTACCGACGATAAAAAGTGTCGCTGATAGTAATTATTGCCTACGTTTTTCTATCATCGCTAAAAATTTCGTCGCTGAAAGTGCCATTTGTTGTAGTGCATGCCAAGATAATTTGCCAGGCTTCACGCCATTTATCATCTATGCGTGCTAACCTATTAAGCGCTACTTGGTCAGATGGGGTGTAAGGTGCAACCTGATGAGGTTGTACCCTCCACCCTTGCCAAGTCATTGCACGGAAAGATCAAATAATACAATTGGTGGGTCTCACGATGTAAACCCCAACCCAATCCGTGAAACGGGTACAAAAAACAGGGAAGAAACATAGCATAATACGGCAAACTAAAACAGGCATAAGAAGGTACTTATGCCTCATGCTATGGGCTCGTGCTAAACTAGAAAGTAAGGTTCAGGGGAGCGTCATAGAACATATACGCCCCGGCTAAAGCAAGGAAAATGCTGCAAGTGGCTTCCTTCACGTAAGAAAAAACCATTCCCCTAATATGTTTAGCATGATCCAAAACATAACAAAGGCTCCACGCTCATGCACGCTACTAAAAGGCCAGTATTCCCTTTGGTCCTCGATACGAAAAATTCTTGCCCCATAAGCCTCATGCAAAAACTCATAGGTATAGACATACATGTTATCTACCCAATAGCCCCATGGGTCTTGTATTTCAGCGGGCATAGCAAGTCCAAGAACAAATGCTAGTAAAAACCTAGTAATTTCCATTGGTTCATCCTCAATGGTGATGGAGAACACTTGTTCTCCATTCGGTCTATCAAAGAACACGCAATTATCATAAAAATACGATGTAAGTGTGGGAGAATAATGTTCATCAGGTCTTACCATTAGCGGTCCCAGCCAACGTGTATGATCACCTCGCGAAACCAAGCACCATAGGTGGTGCTTTGGAATAAGTCTTTGAAAGATTGCTCGGGTATGACTTTAGGAGATGTCATCTCAAAAATACCCTCTGGAACAGCTGCAACGATCCTGGAACAAGCCACAAAAAATTTGAAATTTTTCGTGCTCACCGGGGTTAGGGCACGGGGTGCGCTCTGCCTAAGCCTGTGGAGGGCGCGGGTTGCGCTCTGATAATTTTGGACTTACGGTGTTTTGAGGGCGGGTCACGCTCAACCTATGCCTGGTGATAAGAGCCCAAAACTGTAGTTTTAACCCCTTAATAATCATACTGTTAGACCAATTATGTGAATAATAAGTAAGAGTTAATACTGATTACGTGTTTTTATGCATTTCAGCTTCAAGGTCCATTATGTGCGAAATGTGCCACTTTAGCGAGATAAAGGAGCAAAAGTCGCTGAGAACTTCCGAATGCCATATCTTTGGACTCGGACCTCCGGATTGAGGCCTACCTTATGTCAAAACGACCGGCTCGGAAAGAGCTTTGCAATGGTCTAAGCCTTGACCCAATCAGAGGAGCAGAAGTGGACGAAAAGTCTGTGGAAGCCAACTGCAGCTGAAGAGGCCTTTTTGGACTAAAGAAATTGGGTTTTGGGCCCGATTTTCCGGCCCAAAACATGGCTCCAAGCCCATGCACGATTTTTGGATCTGGAAGTATAAAAACAAAAGCTTGACTCTTTGTTAATGGCAGTTAGGTTAGGAAGCTAATGTTAATGGAGTTTAGGGTTAGAAAAAGTTAGATCTAGATTACTTAATTACTTAGTTTTCATTCTTTGTTTTAGATTAGTTATTTAAATCATTGAATATCATTCATTAGATAAATAAAATAGTTGTTATTCATTCAATCATATCTTGTTCTTATTGTTCTATTAGATAAATAAAGTTAATTAGTTCTCCATAATCTAGTTTCATTTTCATTTATTTATTAGCTTAAATCCTTAGATTTACTTATTTGTCATTATTAGTTTAATTCAATTATTGCATGAGTAGTTTCAAATTGAGTTTAAAACAAATAAAGTTCAAATCTTTATATTATGTCTTGTTTAGATTCAATTGTTGGGAATGGTAGAATAGAAAATTCACATCAAATCATTACTCTCACCATTGTTCCCTTTGGATTTGAGTAGTTGAATTCTATTTAGTCTTGATAGATTGAGAGTGGAACGAATCCTTACTCGTTGTATTGCATGATTATGTTTTGAGAGTAAGAAGAATTGATTTAAACGTAAGAACGGTAGGATTATGTATTAGTGTTCTTATTAACATTAATATTAGTGTTTTATTGTTTTTACGGTTATCAAATGGCATTATCTTAATCTCGTTCAAGACAAGAATTCAATTGCTTAAATCCAAGGGCAATCCCCCATTCTCTACCCACCCACCCTTTTAATTTTTCATTCTTATTTCTTGAATTTTCGGAAATGTTCAATTTTTTTTCAAATTTAGGGAATCTTGCGGATTCACAGAGAAAAACACTGCGGTGAAGGTATTTCTAAATTTTCAAAAATTCTGAAAATTTTCATACATATTATTTAATGTGTTGTTGATTTACTGGAATATTTTCAGATTTTTCAGAGTTGGTTTACCTTGTAAAACAAATACGATCTTTACAGTACTGCATTTCAGTTTTCACACCGTATGTTCTTGAAAAACAGACAAGTAAGGTTACTTAAGGAGTTCTAAAAATTCTATAATTTTTACAGGAGTATCTATCCTAATCCAGGAGTTTGTAGTAAAAATTTGATGAGCTTTTGATTTGTTTTGACCTCCTAAATAGTAGAGTGTTTCCAGTGTGTTTCTGCAGTGTTGCAAACACTTAATATCTGGAACACCATCCAATAAGGAGAGGTTGTAGAACTCCAATTGCTCTAAACTTTTTACAGGAACAACTAGAATCTCTCAGGAGTCTCCAGTAAAAATTTGGAAATTTTTGGATTTGTTTTGATGGGTTAACCATTCGGTTGTTTGTATTGTGTCCGAAAACGGTTTCACAAACTTTGGAGGGCTGTAGAGGGACTTTCACTGCTCCGATCGATCTGAAATTTTACAGGCTACTTGATAGACGTCTTAGCAAATTACTGTAAAAATTTCAGATTTTTTGGAGTACGATAAAAGGCCTAAAACTTGAAAACCCTGGAGCGCGCCCGCGCCATGTTGAAGCGCGACCCGCCCATGTTGAAAGCGACCCGCCCATGTTGAACTTACCTTGCCTATTCACCGTAATTTCAACTTACCTTTGAGCTACCCGCCGCGCCAACAACAAGGAAAATTCATCCGAACAGCCCAATTTTCATAGGTAAATGCATATTTTATTCCTTAAAGTTATTAAGTGTTTCTAACTTGTTAAATACACTTAAATCGCAGTATACAAGACGCTATTCAAACGCCAAGCAAGGAGGCATTCGTGTACTCCTTCTTCCACTCCTCGCCTCTTACGTCGGAGGAGTTTTAATTCTAGTATAATCAGGCTTGTTTTTCATAGAAATAAATACAACACGCCTATCTAGAATTTCACACACTACACTTGCATCAATGGCTAAAGAACAAGAGACTCCTCTCTCTTTTTTTTTATAAAGCCCTAAACGATGGCCCTAAGTCGCATCGTTCTTGCAAACCCTAGTGGGGATTTTCGAATCCCCTAATATATTTAACTTGTTACCGGTTTTTCATGGTTTAGACCACGAAGCCTTTACCAGCACATCGTGGGGATAGACCAAAGTTCTCACTACATTCCATCATCCTAGCGTAAGTCTAGATCAAGTTAAACTTAGGGTGTTTCCTTTTACCCTAGCCGACAAGGCGGCGTCTTGGTTAACTGCCCAAACGCCAAACTCGTGGACTCATGGGCTCAACTTGTTCAATTGTTCATGAAACAATTTTACCCACCACTTGAAGACAGATGAAATGCTTCACAAGATTCATTTCTTCACCAAAATCCTCATGAATCCTTTTCAGAGGCACGAATCGTTTCATCGATCTTCTCATTGAATGCCCAAGATCATAATCTTGCGAAAGACACGCTTTGTTCGTGCTTTCTTCAAGGGGGCTTTCACATTATCATAAGGAGGTTCTAGATATCATGGTAGGGGGTAGTTTTCTTAGTAAAGGAGCCTTGGAGGCTTATACATTCTTAGAAGATCAATCTAAGAGGAACAACAATTGGGGAGGTAACGATTCCTCCCGGCCTCTCTCCTTCTTCTCTTGAGGTTAAACATGATCCCGAAAGCTTAAAACTCTTATCGATTCCCTCACTAAAAGGTAAATGCCATCTCTGTTCAACAACAACCCACTCCAGTCATGAACATTAACTCTACTCGTTGTAATGTGCATTTTGTAGTCTTGAGCATTCCGACTTCTATTGTCCTCTCTTGTCTATACACAAACACCACCACAACCATCACACTTCAACCAGTTAACTCAACACCAAGGACAAGGGAACTTAGGTGACCGAGAATAGAGGTTTAGTACCCATAACCCATAACTATCAACATCAAGACATGAACGCCAACAAGCTTTAATTCCAATACAACCATCTACGGACAAAAGTAGTAGTGACCTTGTTGGAGAAACAAAATCAAATTATGCAACAAAACTCCAACTTAATGAAAGATCGGCATGATCAAAACTCTAATATGATGAAACAAACGATGCAAATGATGCGATCTTTGTGCCAAAAGGTTATTGACATGTCTTCTAACCAAAATAATAACCAAACCGGCGTGTTTCCAAGTCAAGCAAAGCCTAATCCTAAGTCAACAAACACCGCTTTTGAAATAAAAGTATTTACGGTAATGGTAATATAAACCAAAGGGGACTCACAGTGGTCACTACCGCCCGTTCGTTAGGCGGTAGTTGATAACCAAGTGACTATGCCTAAAGATTACCCACAAACTAAAAATGATACCATACCACATACTATAATAAACTCAAGACCCTACAACCTGTAGTAGAAGTACCGGTTAAACCACAACCAAAAGGGAAAACATTACAAGATCCAATAATAGAAAGTGAAGACCCTACACCTGTAGAGGTTCCAATATGGATACCTAGATGGAAAAACGGATAGAGATAAAGCAAAGCCTAATAATACTTTTATCCCTTCACGTAAAAATAGCGATAAAGCACCATATCCCCAAAGACTAGTTGTGTTTAAAAATGGCGAGAATTTTGATGAGATTAGGGAAGTGTTTAAAAATTTGACTATAAACCTACCTTTTCTAGAAGCTATAAAAGTTTACACGGACACGCTTAAGTTTCTAAAGAGTTGTGCACCAAGAAGGAAAACCAACATACCCCGCGAAGCATTCTTAACCCGAACAATATCCCTCTTTATCTGAACATAACGGAATTGTTAAGTACAAGGACCCCACGAGTCCCTCTTTTGTCTAATGCACCTTAGGTGATACCTTTATAACAACCTTTATTATTAGACACGGGAGCGAGTGTTAACTTACTCCCTTTTTATTTATATAAACAACTAGGTCTAACAATACTTCAACCAACCAAAATGACTTTGCGGTTAGCCGATCGTTCTATTAAGTATCCCAAGGGTGTAGTTGAAAATATTCTCGTTAAAGTTCGGGATTTTTACTATCCAAATTTACTTTGTTATTCTTGACCTGACGAAGTTGCTCATGATTCCATTCCCATCATCTTAGAATGCCCTTTCTTGGCAACCGCCAATGCCCAAATCAATTGTCGGGATGGCTCAATGACTCTTTCTTTTGGAAATCTTTACGTAGAAGTTAACATGTTTAGACAAAAACAGGGACAACTAGGTTTGCCTATAGAAGGAGAAGTGAAGTCCATTGAGAGTTTTGTACCTCACATTAGTCGCGGTGACACTTTAGTCCCCACACTAGTAGATACCCCTCTTATGGAAGAAGACAAGGATCACAATTTCTACTCCCCTAGGCGTAGATAACATCAAGGAGGATTTCCTTCGACTCTTTTGCAACCCTTCTTTGCGCCTCAAGGAGTTCTCTCTATTGACATCCATCCATCTCTTGGCCCATGACGGAAGAAGAATTTTTAAGCCCTCTATCCCAAATTGATTCTTCTTACCTACCTATTGAGGAATGTCTTGCATATCTTAAGGCCTCGATGATATAGACTTAAGAACACTAGTTGAACACCATTCACCCACCTCACATCCTCATGTCACTCATTCACCTTCCATCCACGAATGTTCCTCGCCCTCTACCTTTTCAAAGAACCATTGAGTTTGTACTTGACCTTGGCGTTTCTCCTATGCTTCATAACTATCTAAAACCAACCGGTGAAGAAGTAACACCCAAGGATAAGCCGCTTTTTTTTTTCATTCTTCCCCCCCTTTTTCCTTCTAACACTTATCCACATTCCAAGTATTTTCCAAAACCATTCATTTTACTCCGCGATCATTCACTGGACACCTTCTTATTCAACTAAGTTCCCAGTAGAAAGTTTTGGAGCTTGATTACGTTTGGTGGTGCATTCCATGTTAACTATTTATGGAAAGATCCACAATTGTTTAGATTATTGATATATGGGAAACTGCATGTAAATACATATATATCACTTTAAGTCTAGGGAATCGACTTTAAAAGACCCGTTTTTAAAACAAATTTTTACAAACCCTGTTTTTCAAAAATTTGTTTGGGGAATAAGGTGTTTGGTTTTTCCATTCTTGATCACTCAAATTCCTATTCTTACCCCACCTCACTCCCTTGAAGAGTAGCTAGATTTCTTCTTGTTTGTTGTTTTGATGTTGTTTTATTATTTTTAGTAGATAGGATATTACGTTGTTAAATTCCGTAGTTAACTTTGAATTTGGTAGTTAAATGTTGTTTGAATTTCAATTTTAATATAATGTGGTTCTTTTCAAATTGTGCATGGATTTTAGTGATAATCCCACCTTCCGAATTGTTTGGGGGTGGTATTATTTATTATATCATGATTTGTAGAAGATCCTCCATTTTAGAGTTTGTTTTGGAGTGAAGGTTGAGAATATTGTCGTAATTGGCATACCTATGATTAGATGTGGTGGTAGGATGAAAATCTAAGAGAGTTTAGAAGTTACTAGTCTAAATCCGATTATGAAAGATATTAGGGTTGTTATAGAATCAAGAATATGAGTTGTTTCCGTTTTCGGGTTCGGAAATTTTATTGTTTCCGGAAATTGCCTTAAAGTTTTTTTTTTTTGGCAACCTACCGATTCGTTTTAACAATTCAAAACCTATATAAACTTCCTTCTTTCTACACTAACAAACCACAATACATTCCACCATCATCCCGCACCATCCACTCCAAGTTTTACTTTCTTTTTCATCTAAACTCCAGTTTCAGCCCTTCAGAGCGCGCCTGCGCCCTTCACATTTTTGGAAAATTTAGTTAGAGCGGCCACCAGCCTTAAGCTTGTAGACCACCATCATCTATCGGACCTAGAAAGCGCTAGGCGCCGCTTAAAGTTGAAAATGACCAGCGCCAAACACCGAATTCTAAAATTTCAGAGCGCTGACGACTTCCTTCTATAATCTGGCCAGCGCCAGCGCCGACTTCCGTGGACGAGAAAAATTCCAGTTTTCTCGGGTAGTTTCCGAGATTATTCCGCGGCTATTCTAGAGCGTAATTTTGAGATGACATCTCCTACATTGATACGGAACAATCTTTCGAAGATTTGTTTCAAAGCACTACTTATGGTGCTTGGTTTTGTGAGGTGATCACACCGCGTGGCTGGGATTGCTTATGGTTCTTGCAAGCATTTGTTCTTGGACTTGCCATGCCCGCTAAAATACAAAACCCATGATGCTATTGGGTAGATAATATTCATGTCTACACTTATGACTTTTTTGCATGAGGCTTATGGGTCCGACAATTTTCCGTGTAGAGGACCAAGGGACATATAATGTAGCCCTTGGTAACTTGTCCCTTAATGTGATACGGTAAAGTTCTTTATCATGCTAAACATATTAGGGGAGTGACATTTTTCTTCCGAATAATGCCACTTGCGATGTTTTCCTTGCTTTAGGCGAGGAACGCTGCTATATGACCTTCCTAAGACCTTAATGTCTAGTTTAGCACGAGCCCATATCATGAGGCATAAGTATCTTCTTATGCCTATATTAGTTTGCCGTATTATACTATGTTTCTTCCCCTGTTTTTTTGCCCCTTTCACGGACCGGGTTGGGAATCGACATTGTAAAGACCCACCAATTCTATTATTCGATCTTTCCGTTTTAATGACTTGGCAAGGGTGGAGGATACAACCTCATCGGGTTGCACCTTACACCCCATCCGACCAAGTGGCGCTTTAATAGGTTAGCAATCATAGATGATAAATGGCGTGAAGCATGGCAAATTATCATGGCATGGCAGGGCCTTGAAGAAACCTCACTTCTTTATAGAAGAGGAGGATGACGAAAGTAAACGGAGTGGAGGTAAGTTTTTAGTTTCAGTTAGTGTGCCGCTATGTCCCAAGCAATTTAATTCTGTTAACCCCATAATGGGTGGAACTCTTATAGAGTTGCGTCAGTTTTTTTTTTTTATTTCCTATATTAGTATGTTCTAACCTTGTTTTGCAGATGTTCCAGAATTTCACGCATTTCCATGGTATTTTTCTACCCTCTTTATTTAAATGCTTTGAGGACAAAGCATGCTTCTTGTTTTGGGGGCATAGAAATCACGTGTAATTAAGGCATCCTGTTAGGATATAGATATGTATAATGTGCACTTGTTTTCTAGTTAAAATTTCAAAATTTCAAAAATATAAATAAAAAGTATGCTATACACTTAGGAATATTGGTATTGTTTTCTTTCTCCATGCTCTTAACAATCTAGAAGTCTCAATAGGCATTGCATCGAAATAATTGTTAGAAACTTAGGTTAATATGTAGGTAATAATCTTTGCATCTATCTATAAATTTATTACATGAGTATCTATGATTGTTAGCGATAAGTTTCTCGAAATCTAGGCTAGAGTACTTATTCTACAAATCCTGTGAGAATATAGCCTAAAAGCCTTATATGAGCGAAACATTTGAGAAATGACACAAGGGAGAAGTAAAATCCGGATAGAGAAATCACACGTCCACTTGCTTGATCACTAAACCATATCCTAAAAAGTGAATTTAGGCCCTCTTTGGATCGATATAGCCGAAATTCAAACCTATGAATTATTTTCCGCTAATTAAGCCCCTCTGAGCCTTTCTTTAGCCTTCCATAAACCACAATTCCTTTACCACATTACAAAAACAAAACAAAATAAAAATCAACCTACCCAATTTAGAATAAGTCCGAGAATAGAATGAGGAAGAAAGAAGAAGAGAAAAACACATTGTAAACAAAAATTAGTTAGTTGCTTCAGAAAATAAAGAAAAGAAGTTTCCATCCAAAGAGAAAAAAAAAAAAAAAAAAAAAAAAAAAAATAAAATAAATAAAAAAAAACTCGAAAAATAGAATAAAAGGGAGTCAAAGCCCAAAGAAAAATAAAAATATGGCTAAGGATGGAAACAAAGTGTAGAAACAAAAGTAAATAACAAGGTTTTCTCTAGTTACATAATATGAAGACTCTATTATCTCAGGACTTGTCCTCTAGAATATCCATTTCCTTCCTTCTTAAACCATCTCCTAATCCCATGACACCTAATAAAGACCTCAGCTCAATTAGGAATAGGTTAGTGTGATAGTAAGTGGCGATGTGTTTTGATCGACCCCGCTTCCTTGTTGTCATTGAGATTGTAAGGTAAAGTGTGCCCACTTGCACACCCTGAGAGTAGCTGAAACTTGAGTGGAAAAATCGAGTGGTTTTGTCTTGACATTTATGTGAGGACCTACTTAAGGGCCTATTCGAGGAGTTTTAAACGGACCGCTATTACATTTCATAGTATTACTCATTGTTATATGTTTATTTTAGATGATTGATTATTATGCATATATTAGCTTAGGGTTCTGACCGTTATTCTTATGTAATTGCTAGAGAGATGTATAGATAGTTGAGCATGAATAAGGAAACAATAGTTTTATTTCTTAGTCGTTGTAGTATAGATGAAGTTTGTGAGTACCTTCATGGAAAACTCTCCGCGAGGCTATAACTTCGTCCACTAGGGAATTCCTAGTGGTTTAAAGGCCTTGTTGCATATGGTCAATGCAATCGCACTTTCAGTGAAACGAGAGTAGTTAGAACTCCATTTTGGTCACTTATTCTAATTTCTCATCTTTGCTTGAGGACAAGCAAAATCTTTGTTTGGGGGTGGTTTGATAAGAGCCCAAAACTGTAGTTTTAACCCCTTAATAATCATACTGTTAGACCAATTATGTGAATAATAAGTAAGAGTTAATACTGATTACGTGTTTTTATGCATTTCAGGCTTCAAGGTCCATTATGTGCGAAAATGTGCCACTTTAAGCGAGATAAAGGAGCAAAAGTCAGTGAGAACTTCCGAATGCCATATCTTTGGACTCAGACCTCGGATTGAGGCCTACCTTATGTCAAAACGACCGGCTCGGAAAGAGCTTTGCAATGGTCCAAGCCTTGACCCAATCAGAGGAGCAGAAGTGGACGAAAAGTCTGTGGAAGCCAACTGCAGCTGAAGAGGCCTTTTTGGACTAAAGAAATTGGGTTTTGGGCCCGATTTTCCGGCCCAAAACATGGCTCCAAGCCCATGCACGATTTTTGGATCTGGAAGTATAAAAACAAAAGCTTGACTCTTTGTTAATGGCAGTTAGGTTAGGAAGCTAATGTTAATGGAGTTTAGGGTTAGAAAAAGTTAGATCTAGATTACTTAATTACTTAGTTTTCATTCTTTGTTTTAGATTAGTTATTTAAATCATTGAATATCATTCATTAGATAAATAAAATAGTTGTTATTCATTCAATCATATCTTGTTCTTATTGTTCTATTAGATAAATAAAGTTAATTAGTTCTCCATAATCTAGTTTCATTTTCATTTATTTATTAGCTTAAATCCTTAGATTTACTTATTTGTCATTATTAGTTTAATTCAATTATTGCATGAGTAGTTTCAAATTGAGTTTAAACAAATAAAGTTCAAATCTTTATATTATGTCTTGTTTAGATTCAATTGTTGGGAATGGTAGAATAGAAAATTCACATCAAATCATTACTCTCACCATTGTTCCCTTTGGATTTGAGTAGTTGAATTCTATTTAGTCTTGATAGATTGAGAGTGGAACGAATCCTTACTCGTTGTATTGCATGATTATGTTTTGAGAGTAAGAAGAATTGATTTAAACGTAAGAACGGTAGGATTATGTATTAGTGTTCTTGTAGCATTAATATTTAGGATTCTATTATTTTTACGGTTATCACACGGGTAGGCTGGTCGCTCGGTGAAAAACTGATTCCAAAGTTTTTTTGGAGTAAAGGTCGGTGAGAGGTGAGGGCGGGGTCGCCTTTCGGGATAAAGCTTTGCTGGCAATGTCTAGGGGAGGCGGTGGGCTCCATCAGGCCTTGCAGTGCTTCCGAGGAGTCTTTAACGGGAAGTCGCGAAGGAAAAATAAGGGAAACTTGGGAGTGAAAAGTGAGAGATGTGAGTGTTATGTGGAGAATGAATGAAGTTTATATAGGGTTGAGTTTCCAAAACGAATCGGGAAGTTTCCAAAACGTTTTAAGGCAATTGTCGGAAACAAAAATTTCTAAAACCGGAAACGGAAACAAACTATATTCTTGATTCTATAACAAGTTAACAACCTTAATATCTTTTATACTGAATTTAGAATAGTAACTTCTAAACTCTCTTAGATTTCATCCTACTATCACATCTAATCATAGGCATGCCAATATCGGCAATATTCTCAACCATCACTCCAAAACAACCTCTAAAAAGGAGGATCATATAACAAATCATGCTAGAGTAAATAATACCACCCCCAAACAATTTGGGAATGTGGGATTAACAATAAAAACAACGCACAATTTAAAAATAACCAAATTAAATTAAAATTGAAATTCAAATACAATTAACTACCGAATTTAAAATTTAACTACTGAATTCAAAATTTTAACATCCGAACTAAGAAAAACAAATAAAAACAATTTTCCTAAACAACTAGCCACGAGATGAAGATGGTTGAGCAATCAAGGATAGAAATACCAACACCCCACCCCCCAAACAAATTTTATAGAACAGAGTTTAGAAAATTTGTTTTAAACGTGGGTCTTTTAAAGTCAAATTCCCGAGACTTCCTAGATTACTATTTTTATGGTTTTAATATTTTTTTTTTTCTTTTTATGAATAAGATTTAATATAAGAAAAATAAGAAAGCAATAAATGTATAATTCACACCATAGAGAAACATGACTAAAAAACTGAGAAAAATGCAAGAGTGGAAAATGTGAATTATGTTAAACGTGGACTTAGGATCCGGTACTTACAACCACACACTCCATAGGGAAGGCCCGGTTACCTGAATGGTGCACTTATCCATAGATGGAAGTGATAGGAAGTACACCAACAACAAAATGAGCCATTTATAGTCAGATACTCGAGACTTTAACAAATAATATATATATATTCCATATATCAACAACCTAAAGAGTTGTGGGTCTTTCCATAAATAAATAACATGGAATGCACCCCCAAACAGAATCAAGCACCAAAATTTCCTATGACACAACTCAGTGAAATGAAAGCAAAGTCTGATAGACCTAGAACGTAACCGAGCATGCACCTTCTTCTTCATCTTTGAACGAGAGGGTGTCCAAGTGAATGATCGTGAGAAAATGGATGTTTATGGAAGATATGTTAGATATGGATAAGTTTTAGAAGGAAAGAATGGAAAAAATGAGAATGTGGGTTTAGCACAAAACTCATTCATGGTATAGGTAGGAACTGTCTCAATTCTAAAAATGAAGGTGTCAAGTGCCTTTCCCTTGGGAATTATTTATGTATTAGGAGAATTTAGAAAATCATTAAGCACAGAAGAAGGAAGAGGGTCAAGTGCAAACTCCAGGTTCCTTTGAAAAGGTGGAAGGTATGGAATATTGGTGATGGAAGATGAATTAGTGACAGGATGATGTGAAGTGGATGAACGGGGCTCAGCTAGAGCTCTCAAGTCTAGATCATCAGAAGCCTTGAGATATGCAAGACATTCCTCAATAGGTGGGTTAGTAGAATCACTGAGATAGAGGGTGAAAAATTCATCTTCCGTCATAGCGTCAAGGGATGAATGGATGTTGACTGGGGGGAACTCGTGAGGTGGCAAGGAAGAGTTGCAAAAGAGATGGAGGAATTCTCACTCGACTTCTAGGGAGTTCTCGTCGAAGTTAGAACTTCCAAAGGAAAGGAATTTGTGCATCTGATCATCCGGAAACGTGGTTTTGAAATAATCTTGAGCTAAGTTCTCGATCATGCTAATTTCTCCATCGGTAGTCGTATCTGGGAACTGTTTTGTAGTTTTAAAAATATTTATCTCAACAGAAAGGTGGCCAAAGGACAAGGACATCGAACCATCACGGCAGTTTATGAGCGCGTTGGCAGTAGCCAAGAAAGGACGCCCTAAAATGATCGGAACAGAGTCATTAGCGACTTCTGTATCGAGGATAACAAAATTCGCAGGATAGTAGAAATCCTGAACCTTAACAAGCACATTTTCAAAACACCCTTAGGATACTTAATAGACCGATCAGCTAATTGCAACGTCATTTTAGTAGGTTGCATCTCCTGTAGACCTATTTGTTTGTATAGATAATACGGGAGTAAGTTAACACTTGCCCCCAGGTCTAATAAAGTGGTCGTCGTGTGGGAATCTCCTAAGGTGCATTGTATAGTAGGACGACCAGGGTCCTTGTACTTAACGATTCCATTATCTTCGGTTAAAGTTGGAAATTGTTCAGTCAGAAAGGTGTCTTTAGGAATATTAGTCTTACGCCTAGTAGTGCACAACTCTTTAAGAAACTTAGCGTGGTAAGATAATTTTTTAATTACTTCGAGAAAGGGTAGGTTAATCGTTAGATTTTTGAAAACTTTCCTAATCTCGTCAAAGTTTGTATCCCTATTTAACATAGCTAATTTCTGGGGAAACGGTAGTTTCTCTCTATATTTAGCGTATGGATTAACTGGGTGTCTAACCTTTGCTTTTTGTTTCTTAGGTTATGGTTTAACTGGTACCTCTACAGAGGTAGGCTCTTCAGTTTCCATCTCGGTATCTAGTACAATCTCCTGGTGTAGGGACAATGGGGTAACTATAGGCATAGTTACACGTTGTTATCAACCACTCTCCCAGAATGGAAGTGATGATAGCATTTAGCTCACCTACATTTGCATTTTCCGTACTAGTATTACCGTTAAGCCTCAAAGGTCGCGGTTTGTTGTTTTAGGGTTAGTTATTGCTTAACCTAGAAACACACCTTTGGGTTAATACTTTCTCTTGTGCTAACTAGTAAAGTAAAAAGTTGGATGGCTTGTAAGATCTGTTGTTGGGATTGCATAAAGGTATCAAAACGATCCGATTGTGGAGTGGTATTTATTACGTGTCAGGTTGTGTGATAGGAACTATGCCATGTTGATTATTAATGGGTGGATTGTGATAGTTATTATTATTAACCGGAATGATACCTCAATTTGCATTATAATTATTATTGTTATAATTATTATAATTTCCCTGACCTTGTCCTTGACCTTGTCGTGGTGGAGCTTGATTGTAATTGTTTGCTTGCCTAACATTTTGATTATTAAACCCTAGAAGTGTTACTTGTTGATTATTTCTCCAACTGAAGTTGGGATGTTGTCTCCAAGGGGCGTTAGGAATAGGATAACTATTAATTGAGCAAACGTTATCTTGTTGTGATGTTTGTTGCTCGTAAGCTAGAGGACAATAAGAGTCAGGGTGTTCAGGACTCAAACAGAAAGTACATGGATTGGAGTTGACATTCATCTCAAACATACCGGCGGCCTTAACTGTTGTAGAAGAACTAGCGGAATGGGAGATATCGTCCACTACCCCCAGTTGTTATTACGCTTAGTTTGATCTTCTAAAAATTTATAAGCCTCTGAGGCTCCTTTACTTAGGAAACTACCCCCATTCATTATGTCAAGAAATTCTTTATGGTGGTGTAGAAGTCCTTTGAAAAAGCAAACTAACTAACGTATCTTCGCTAGGTTATGGTGTGGACACTCTATAAGAAGATCGGTGAAACGATTCCAAGCCTCCGAAAATGATTCATGAGGATTACATCGAAAAGAAATGAATCTTGGAAAGCATTTCATCTGTCTTGAGGGTGGGTAAAATGTTCCATAAATAATTGAACAAGTTTGGCCCACAAGTCCATTTAATTAAAGCTTTGGGCGTTAACCAAGACGCCTTTATCGCCTAAAAGTGAAGGAAATACCACCGGTTTAATTTGTTCAAAGACCCACCGTAGGATGGTGAAATATTGTAAGGACTTGTTCAATCCGGACTTGTGCTAATAAGGTTTTTCATGGTCTAAACCATGAAAAACGGGTAGCAAATTAAATATATTTGGGGGGATTCGGAAATCCCCCACTGGGTCTGCTAGAACGATGCAAGATTTTGGGCTATCGTTCAAAGCTTTGTAAAAGTCAGAGAGATGAGACTCTCTTTCTTTAGCCATTATTTCAGGTGGTGTGTGTGGAATATTAGGTAGAGGTGTAGTGGGTGGTATACTAGAAAAGCGTGTTTGTTGACGTTGCCGGTTGATTACGTTAGGTGTTTTTCTTCGACCTGACCTTAATCTCATGCAAGGCTAAGACCAATCTTAACTAACACGATAACACTCCAAACAATCATGATATACTAGTATAAACCTTTAACAGAAGATGCGAGGAATGGAAGAAAAAAGTACCTGAATGCCTCCTTGCTTCGCTTATAAGTAGCGTCTTGTTTACACGTGTTCAGTGTATATAACAAGTTAGAACACTGAAAATTTTGAAGAAATGGAAGTTTGAAACAAACCTGTGGAAATCGAGCAAATCCAAAGAAATTGCGGCTGGTCGTGTGTAGGCCTATGGTGGCGGGTCGCTTCGGGATTATCCGAGTCCAGTCCTTCGGTGTGTGGCTTTGTTTTCTCTTTTGGTGGTGGCGCCTCCAAAGATGATTTTGGGGGTGGAGTGCACTCTAAGTTTGCTTGCCAAGGGAGCGGGTCGCTCCGTGTAATTTTGCTCGGAAAATTTCCGTTCTGAAATAGACAACCACAGTTATAATCAAACAAGGGTGGGTGGGTATAATGGGACTTTAAAAAGACTAATTATACTACGAAAACAATGCTAAAAGGAACTAAGATGGCAGCGGTGTCATTTGATATAATGTAAAAATGAATAGTTTTACTAATGAATAAAGCTACGAGAACTCTAAACGCTAGTAAATCTAAAACTGAACTAGACTCGGTATTATCAAAGATTTCTACTCTCGATACTATTGAAATAGAGTTGGAATAGAAGATTCGTTCCACTCCTAGTTCTTTAGCATTCGTTGTTTTCTAGTTTTACTAATCCTACTAAAGTCAATAAGAGATTTACGAATTATACTACGATGCAATTTATACTAACAAGATAATGGGATTCAACTACGAAATGCTACGGGTTGAATCTATGATAAGGAATTAGGGGGGATTGATTCCACCTTAAACTCGACTTAATTTACTAACGGCTAATCCATTAAATAATCGAATCCGCTGAATCATGAGAAACAAATAGTTCTTCCTAATCCCTAGTTGTTCATGGTAATCTCTATCAACTAACATCTAGCATGTGAACAATTAAACATATTCTCATGGTGAACTAATCGTTTCTAGAATGGAATGGAAATTACGACTACTCTACGCTAACACAAATCAAGCTTCATCAAGGCTTTTTCAACCCCCTCTAATGGAGGTTTAGCCTAGAATCAACATGCTATCATTTCTCAATGAATTTAAACAAGTCATGATAAAAAGATTGAAACTTTGCTTATTTAAACTCAAATGAAAACTACTCATGCAAGAATTTATTCAAACTAATAATGACAAATAATTGAATCTAAGAATTGAAGCTAATAATTAATAGAAAACAAAACTAGATTATCAAGAACTAAATAACTTTATTAATCCAATGAATAGCAATAAAAATCATTCAATACAGAATTTAAAATAAGAATCAAACTAATTAATTAATTCAAAAACTAGATCTAGAACTAATCACAGCTATGGTAGGCCCAATTCCGAGGCCTGAGTCCAAAGATATGGTCTTCGAAAGTTCTGCTGACTTGTGCACTGTTTCTGCCCGCGTTGACTTTTCAGCTTTTGACCGGGATTTATAAAGGCTTTGTCTCTTTGAATCTTGGCCTTTAATCACAGAACTTCTTAGCAACCAACCCTTGCTCCTTTATCTCGCCAAAGTGGCACATTTCTGCACATAATTGACTTCAATGATTGAAATACATAAAAACACGTAATAAGCATTAACTCTTATTTATTACTCACATAATTGGTCTAAAAGTATGATTGTTAAGGGGTTAAAACTACAGTGGGTAAAAATATTCCATAAATAGTTAAACAAGTTTGGCCCGTGAGTCCATCGTAGCATTAGGGCGCCAAGATTAACCAAGACGCAGCCTTGTGCGGCTAGGGTGAAAGGAAATACCCTCGGTTTAATTTGTTTTTACCAACCATAGGATGATGTAATATGGTAAGGATTTGTTCAATCCTACGCATATGTTGATAAGGTTTTTCATGGTCTAACCTATGAAAAATGGGTAACAAATTAAATATATTTGGGGGGATTCGAAAATCCTCCACTGGGTCTGCAAGAACGATGCAAGATTTCGTGCTATCGTTAAAGGCTTTGTAAAAGTCAGAGAGAGGAGACTCTCTTTCTTCAGCCATTATTTTAGGTGTAATGTGTGGTATACTAGATAGGTGTGTGTGTGTTGACATTCATGATAGATTATGTTAGTCGTTTTTTTTCTCTACCTGACCTTAATCTCATGCAATGCTAAGTCCAATATTGAAGAAACACGACAACAATCAAAACAACTTTGATATGCTAGTATAATAACTCCTCTGACAGAAGATTCGAGTAGTGGAAGAAAGAAGTACCTGAATGCCTCCTTGCTTCGCTTATGAATAGCATCTTGTATACGCGAGTTCAGTGTATTTAACAAGTTAGAAACATTGAATAACTTGAAGAAATGAAAGTTTGTACTAACCTGTGAAAATCAGGCTTTTTCAAAGAGGGCGCGGGTCGCACCCAGGTCTAACTTGAGCTCCAGGCGTGTCAGCGCGGGCTCGAACTTTGCCTTGGATGGGCACAGGTCGCGCTCCTTGTGTATCTCGAGTTCCAGGCATGTCAGCGCAGGTGGTGCTCAAACTTTGCCTTGTATGGGCACGGGTCGCGCTCAGGCTTGTTCTTGGATTTTTTTTTCTGAACCAAACAATCACTATTAGAACCAAACAATGGTGGATGGGTTTAATGAGACTTTGGGAAGACTAACAATACTAATGAAAACAATTCTAAACGGAACTAAGATGGCAGCGGCGCCATTTGATATAAGGTAAAATGATAGTTTTACCTACGACTAAGCTACGAAACTCAAACGTAAGTAAAACTAAAACTTCTTTCAACTTATATTATCAAATTTTTTTACTCTCGGATACTATTGCAATATAGTTGGAATAGAAAATTCGTTCCACTTTAGAATTCTAAGTTAACTACGATTATCAGTCTATCAAAAATCAATGAGAGTAACACGTAAATTATACTAACAAGATACGATAATTCAACTACGGAATACTAAATTGATAATATGATAAGGAATTAGGAGGGATTGATTCCACCATAACTCGACTTAATCAACTAGCGATGAATTGTCATAATCCAATTGCAATGCTTTCAAAGATAGCAATTAGGTCTTCTTAAAATCCCTAATTGTTCATGGTAATCTCTACCAACTAACAACTAGCATGTGAAACAATCAAACTCATTCTCATGGTGAACTAATTGCTTTCTAGAATGGAATAGAATATTACGAACTATTCTACGCTAATCGAAATCAAGCTTCATCAAGACTTCCTCAACCCCCTCTAATGGAGGTTTTAGCCTTGAATTATTATGTTATCATTAATATATAAACAATAACAAGACATGAATAAAGATTATAAATTTACTTATTTTATTTAAAATGAAAGTCTAATAATGCAAGATTGAATTAAAACTAGTAATGATTATTAACTAAATCTATGAATTAAAGCTAAAATGATTTAATAAAATGAAACTAAAATTATCAATAGCTAACTAACTTTATTGATCTAATGAATAATAACAATAAACTGATTCAAAATTGAATTTAAAACAAGGTAAATAAACTAATTAATGGAGTCTAAAAACTAATTTATTTTCTAATCAACTAATTCTATTGAATGTAAAAAACTAGATCTAAAACAAGTTCTTGGATAATGGCTAACTAAAAAACTAGATTCTAAACTATCTCCCTGATCTCTATCTCACTATCCTTAAGAGCTAAGTCTTTGTTTGTTAAATGGAGGAGACTAGATCCACAAAATCGTGCATGGGATGAGGAGCCTGTTTTGGGCCAGAAAAATCGAGCCCAAAACCCAATTTCTTCAGTCCACAGAGGCCTTTTCAGTTAGATTTGAATTCAATAGCCTTTTCGTCCACTTCTACTCCTCTGATTGGGTCAAGACTTGGACCATTAGAAAACTCTTTCCAAGCCGGTCGTTTTGACATAAGGTATGCTCAATTATGAGGTCTGAGACCAAAGATATAGCATTCGAAAATTCTGCTAACTTTTGTGCGTTGTTTCTGCCTGCGTTGACTTTGACTTTTTAGCTTTGACCGGGCTTTAAATGAGCTTTTTCTCCTTGAATCTTAGCCTTTAATCATAGAACTTCTTAACAACCAACCCTTGCTCCATTATCTCGCAAAAGAGGTGCATTTCTGCACATATTCGACTCGATGCACGAAATACATAAGAACACGATAAAAAGTACTAACTCTTACTTATTAATCACATAATTGGTCAAAAGTGATATTGTTAAAGGGGTTAAAACTACAGTTTTGGACTCTTATCATAAGCCATTCTTCGTACTTGATGTATTTGTCAATTCTATGGTACAGGTCGTCTAAGCGTTCTAGTTTGTTGTGCATCAGAGATCCTGCTAGGTCGGAGTCTTCTAGGAGAGCATTGGTGAATGCTGAAGTTGCAAAACTGTCCTTTAGGCCTGACTCTATTGAGACTTGAGAGGAGTTCCTTCTTGAAACGTCCTAGGAAGACACAGATCGTTTCGCCATGAGCTTGCTTGAGCTGAAACAAAGAGCCCGTCGACTTGCTTCTTTACATTTGTGGGCCGAACTCTAACTGCGAGCGTCTCGGCCTAGTTTGTCGAAGTTGCTAATTGAATCAAGAGTTAGTGTGTAGAACCATTCTAAAGCTCCGTCTTTCAGGCTGGCTGGGAAGAGCTTGCACTTTAGGTAGTCGTACTCTGAAGCGCTGTAGAGTGTGAGAGTTTGGCTTAAACAAGCTACGTGGCCTGGACACGAGCTACTGTCGTACAGCGGAAACTTTGGTTGGATGAACTCTGAGGGTGGCTGGTTGTCCCTGATTTCAGTAGTGAATGGTGACGCCTTGTACGTCTGGAGTATCTTCTGAGCTCTGGAGTGCGCTAGCCTTGTCATTCGACTTGTCCAATCTTTGTGCGAAGTCTTCTAGCCTTTGATTGGTGGTGTTGGCGAGGGCTGTGATGGCGTTGTTCTCCACTGCATCTGGAGCGCCGTTGTTGGTGTTGGAGGTGGTGTGCTCGCACATCGTCTGGTTCTCTTGTTGAAGTGTTATGAATGACTCCTGTAACATCTTCATCTGATCTGCTAATGTTTGTAGCTGTGCTTCCATGATGGCTTGTTGTAACCAGCTTCGTGAGCTTGAGAAAATGGTAACTGTGTTTTCTCAAGAGAACGAACCTGCAAACGACTCCAATGTAGATGTTTGTTAGTTTACTGGACAACGACCTGATGATTTGTGTGATTGGAAATGACTGCACTCTTCTTAGGATAATAGTTGCCTACGTATCAAGTTTCTCGGGGTAAACTTGAATCAAGCCTTACGTAGTTCATCTCTCTACTTATAGATGTTTGAGCTGACCTTCCTTATTTGCTCCAGGCCGTTATGAAGTGTAGATCCACCTTGTGTGCTATCTTGATAATTCACCATTATTCTGATGTTACAAAGTAAATGGCTCCTTGATTGTTGTATTGACTGATCCACAGGATTGCGCTAGATGATTTGTTTCTATATATTGCCGTAACTGATGGTGGGACGATTTGGGTTTGGGACGTTGATACGTTCTGATGGATTGGTACGAGCTGATGGAGTACGACCTGGTGTGTGGACACGTGTACTATAGTGTAGTACGGAGAGTAATTACAGACAGCTTCATATTTTTCTTGTATTAGCACAAATTCAAATGAATCTGTAACAGTTGTTAACAATAAGATAGTGTATTTATGTTTTTTCCACCTGATGTCCACTGTTGGTGGTATACATGATACGGGGATTACGGGCGAAGCAAGTCAAATTTACTAAAATTGGGAGCTATATCTTGATAAGCAGGGATGTTAGTTAAAAGAAATGTTATGTAAATCATTAAGAAACGAAAGGATAAACCATCTGGTGTTTCCCATCTCGCATTTCAAATTATTACCGAGTAGGCGAGTAATGAAGCCTCTTTTCTTTCTTCCTTTTTTCTCATTTTTTATATACTACAGAAGAGAGTAATAAGGAGTTCACTGACAATGTAATGGATGCAAGCTTCTGGTGTGAATGTAAAAGAGAAAAAGTCAAGGGGGTGTTTGGACCACATTTTTTCAAAAAATTATTTTTTCTGAAAAACTATTTATTCTAAAAAATATTTTTTTTGGACTAATAAATGTATTTTGGGAGAAAAACTATATTTTAGAAAAATAAAGGCCAAACGTATTTGTTTTTTCAAAAAATATTTTTTTACTAATAAATATTTATTGGAAATAAATAAATAGGATTCAAACACCCCCTAATTTGTTAATTTTTTTTGAAAAATCAGCTGATTTTAGACAAAGATGGATAGGTGGATGCTTAGAAACGTTTAAGGTGCACATCTTTGCAGTATGTGCTGATGGACAAGCTGTTATATATTCTGGCAGATGAACTCTTGAAAATATGCTTTGTCAGTTTGTGTTTAACTTGTGCCAAGAGGTAATTATAAAGAAGGCATTTTTATAAATATTTTAGCGTAAAAACTTGCAAACTAAGACTTAAGGAGGCTATATACATGATTGGAATCCTTTTTTTTCGAATAATGGCAATATCTAACTGCACTTTGTTGCTATTTACATCTCAGCATTTTTCCTTAGATTTATGTGTGCGGGTTCCTTACTTGGTTCACTAAGACTAAATAGATTAATAGAATCATCTGGTCACATCTCTTAAAAGGAATTCATAAGAGAAACTTCCGGAGGACTCTACAATAAGTGGCCTTGAAATATGTCAAATGCAGCTGGCCGAACACCGTGAACTACTGAGGTACAGAATTAGCAAGTCAAACTACATTTCAGTAGAATGTTATTGACCCAGCATACTTAACTTGTCATTAGCTAACATCTACAGACTACAGCCCATTATCAGCCAGAAGCTCAGGAGAGTGTTTTTGGTAACAGGCATGGAATCAGTTGGGACAGTTCGAATAAAAACTGGAGACAAGGATTTTTGTAACAAGCGGTAAACCACAGGACACTGCCCATTTGGAAGCAAGTGTCCCTTTATTCATGAGTTGGGAGGTTTGGTTAGTTAAATTACCCCCCTTTGTATTTCTTTGTATAATTATCAATATAATTAGCAAGAAAACTAAAAAGCTCTCATCCTTGAACTGAATGCCATATCATGCCTTACACTTAATTATCATGTTACGTACATGTCCAGTTAATAATTGAGCTATCTTACCTATGCTTCCCTTTTTTCTTTCAATCTCGTCATGTAAGTCATTATTCATAGTAATAGCTCATCAAAAATGAAAGTTGACATATGAGTATATGACCCTAGTGTATTTTTGGTATACTATCAGGTAGATGTACTAGCATGAATGCACGTGCTTTGCACATGAATGCCCACATGGAAGACTATGCGAACATACTGGCGGTTTAATTAAGTGAAGCATCTTTCTTCCAGTTAACCAACTCAACAACAATTTCTGAACCCAGTGCAAAAAAACTCAAACAAACCAATATCGAATTACTATTTGTGGGAATATGCAAATGTAACTTCTCACTAAAGATGGAGATGGGCGGTATAGGGACATTAATTCGAGCCTAATTTGCGCATCACACCTTCAGGCTGCAAGTGGCAGCATAATTTTAACCACAATCAAATAACAAATTTCATAATCCAATGCGGTTGGTCACCGTCTCCAATTTCAAGATTCCCCAACTATTCTATACCAAAATCAATAGGAATATTTGAAAATTTTCCAAGCTAACAGTGAAATAACATATTTTTAGCTGAAATCTATACAACAAGATTATGGACAATGGAGTTCAGCCTTGTATCCTTGTAAATTTATTGACAAATTGGTCTATGCAATTACATTTGGTATCTCTTTAAAAGAAAAAGTACAAACCAAGAGGAAGTATGGAATAATGTCCATGAACTACATTGAAGAGTCACTACTTTATCGTGTATCGACCCATCCAAAGTTATGGATAGGATGGATAGAATCTTAGTGGATTTGAACCACCATCTCTTGAGATGTTTTCTATTGAAACATCATCAAGTGCTCTTCCATTGAGCTAAAGATCCACTTCAAGATACATCAACATAGTGTGCAATACAACCTGTTGTATGCAGATAAAAGAAAACAATAGAAGACAAGGACAGAATAACAGGTAATAACCAAGGCGCGGATTAGGGTGTCCTTAAGGAAAAAGATTTAAGCCCCTCCAATGGTGCGAAAAGGCAACAAGCATGCGTCTTCCTCACAGGATTCAATGGTTAACAGCCAGTCTAACTTTGCACTAGAATAGACTACCCTCTAGAACGACAATATAACTCTCTGCGGCGGAAGAAGAAGAGAAGAGAAGAAGATTGAAGCAGTAAAAGACTTATCTGTTTCGTAGGTAAGAGAAGGGTGTAGGACGACTTCAACTTCGTTTATTTGGTTCTATAAATAGCGGATATATGCGCTTACGCCTCAGTCGATGTAGAGGTAGTAGCAGCACACGAGTTCTATCTCTCTGCGTCCTCTCTCTCTCTGTTCTGTGATCAATACCCTCTAATGAACATAGTTGTGTTTATATAGAGGCATGACCGAATCATAGATGGAGAAGGACACCTCTTTAATTCGGTTTCACAAAACCTAATCGAATCTTAGCGAAACTTGTGCGCAAAAGCAAAACAAAGTTTAGGCAATTGATAATCCACTACCCACTAGTCAAATGCCCGAAAACGACCGAATAACGATTCTACCGGGTTCTTTGGCGGCGGCGCCAGCGTGTGTGGCTTTGGGTGAGTCCTCCTCCTAACACAAAAGCCTTTGTACCACAAGAGGCACCCTTATGTTAGAGGTTCACCTCAAATACCTCACTTGCTAGTGGTGGCTCATCAATGTGGGACTAAACAACACACAAGTATTTGAAATACACATGAAGATTCCAACAATCCCCACTATTTCAAAATACTTATAGTCCCCACTATTTTGGAATAGGATATTACAAAAAGAAATGGGTTAACGAAATGCCGGAGAGAATCGAAAAACAATGCATAAGATCTTTGGTGCTTTTCGGGCTTGAACCCGTCATAGGGTAACATGTCTTATAATCACGTGAAAGTGGTGGATTAAAAAATCTTTGAACCAACATTCCCTTGTAGTAAAATAGAGGACATGCACCCACATTGCTCTTTCATTATATGCCTGTTCTGCGGTGTTGCGCTTTTTGGCCCTTGCGCTACCTGTGTTAAGTGAATGCTCTAGAGTATTTGCCTCAATACCCATAAGAACCGACCAGTTCTACACATTCACGTGGAGGTGGATATCCATCAAGTGTACATAGCAGTTAAAATACACTATCTCATAAAAATAAGGACTATGGATTCCATTAAGAGTAAAATAACTCATCCTGTTCTCATTGCTATTCAAGTTATACAAAGTATACAAAAATGCTATCTAGTCATAGGGTGGGACGTCTCAAATAAAGACAATAGCATACCAGAGCGACTAGGTGACTTGTTTTTCCCTTTGAACCTACTTCATGGGATCTCCAATCACATGGAATGGGGTTGCCGTCGATGTCGCCCTCTATCTAAGGCAAAGTCTCATCCCCTCGACGTATCAACCACTTGTCTCCCCGGAGTGGCTTTGTCGGGAGGATCGGCCAAATTTAACTCGACCTCACATAATCTAGAGCCACAACTGACTCCAGTTCCAAGCGGTTGCTTTATAGACTGTAGTCTCGGGGCGAATATGCCTGCTTTTTCCCATTATACAATTTGCTCTTTGCCTTTGCTATTGCGGACGGCGATCCGCGATGCATAGGTACAATTTGGAAGCGGTTTTGTACCAATAGCCACTCATTTTCGACTTGCTTTATCTAAAAGCAATAAGCTCGGACTCCATGGTTGAGCGAGCTATCAAGGTCTGCTTAGAAGATTTCCAAGCGGCGCACCTCCACCTGGGGGTGAAAATATAACCACTAGTGGACTTGATATCATGAGAATCGGATATCCGGTTGCATCACAATAACCCTCTATCAGGGTGGAGTTTGTCTAAACCTTATGCCGTAATTCATTGTTCCTCTCAAATTACTTGGCTAATCTCTCTAACGCTCCAATGTTCCTCACTAGGACAATGAGTGTATCCGCTTAACTTCGCTAACTGCATAAGCAATGTCGGTCTAGTGCAATTCATCAAGTACATGAGACTACCAATAATTTGGGCATATCTAGGCTGAAGTACACCATGTTGAGCATTTTTCGAAGTTCACTATTTGCCTCATAAGGTGTCGACCAGGGGCTTACTATCATAAAAGTTAAACTTCTTCAAAAACTTCTCAACGTAATGCTCTTGTGAAAGCGTATAGCCATCACTGTTTCTGATGATTTTGATTCCAAGAATCACATCAGCTTCTCCCAAATCCTTCATTTCAAATTGGGAGGATAAAAACATCTTGGTGTTTCTCACAACATCAAGGCTAGGACTCATGATTAACATGTCATCCACATATAGACAGGATAATCACATATGAATTCACATCAAAAGATTTGAAGTAAATACATTTATCGGCATCATTTATGTGATATCCATTAGACATCATGACACTTGTCAAACTTTTCATGCCATTGTTTTGGCTTGTTTCAACCCCATATAAAGACTTAACTAACTTGCATACCTTATGCTCATTCCCCGTCTTATCGTTGCCCTCGAGTACATCATATATATTTCTTCATCAAGATCACCATTCAAAAATGTAGTTTTTACATCCATTTGATGAATAAATAAATTATGAATAGCAGCTAGAGCCATTAGAACTCTTATAGAAGAAATCCTAGTTACGGGGAGCATAAGTATCAAAATAGTCAATGCCTTTTTTCGGAGAACCCCTTGACTACAAGTCTAGCCTTGTATTTCTCAATGGAACCATCTAGTTTCAATTTCTTTTTGAAGATCCACTTGTAACATTATAGGTTTAAGCCCGGAGGAAGATCAACTATCTCCCATGTGTGATTAGCTATAATCGAATCTAGCTCTGAGTGTATAGCATCCTTCCAAAAAGGTGCATCTCGAGAACTGATTGCCTCATTATACGTCACAGGATCATCATCAAGAAGAAATGTGTAAAAGTCATCACCAAAATTGGTGGATTTTCTGTCTCTTTTACTCTTCCGATTTCTTGTTCAGAAATTTCGGGATCTGGCGATTGTTGTTCACTAGGAGCTACCAACCTCTCAATGCCAATTTTCAAAGGAAACAAATTCTCAAAGAAATCAGCATTTTTACTCTCTATAATAGTGTTAGCATCGACAAGGTTATTATCAGATTTTACTACTAAAAATCTATATGCAGCACTATTATGAGCATAACCAATGAACATACAATCAAGCGGTTCTAGGTCCCGATTTTCTCTTTTTAGGTTCGTTCACAAGAACCTTAGCAAGACACCCCCACATTTTTAAGTATGTCAGGGTAGGTACATGACCTTTCCATAACTCATATGGTGTCTTATTCCCTGTTTTCTTGTTGGGTATCCTATTCTGTATATGGCAAGCAGATAGGATTGCTTCCCCACAAGTTCGGGGAAGCTCCGGAACTTACAAGCATAACATTCATCATCTCTTTTAGTGTTACGTTTTCCGTTAAATTACTCCATTAGACTCGGGAGAGTATGGTGGAGTAGTCTCATGAATAATGCCACTCTTGTCACAAAGTCCCGGAAGGGGTTAGACTCATATTCGCCACCCCTATCGGACCAAGTCTCTTAATCTTACTGATTAAAATTTGGTTTTTCAACTTCCGACTTTATACTTGAGAAACATCTCACCGCCTCATGCTTGTGTCTAAGTAAATATACCATGGTGTACCTAGAGAAGTCATCTATGAATGTAATATAATAAAACTTCCCCTCTAGACATGGTACTTCCGAATTCACCCAAACTCCATTATGAATAAGAGTTAGTAATCCGTTTTTATCTCTAGACCGCGTTCTTCTGAGGGGTTTCTTCGTGGCTTTAGTCTCAAAGACATATCTCACATTTATCATTAGAAAAATCAGAAATATTAGACAATAAACCACATGCTTTCATCCTTTTCATATACTGAACATTCACATGTCCTAGTCTACCATGCCATATATTAAAAGAGTCAAGCAAATAAGCAGAAGCAGATTCATTCTTATTAATAATAATGTTGTCAAGTACATTCAACATGAAAAGACCAATTGTTATTACAATAACCTTTACCAACAAAACCCTCATTCTTTGTCGGAACAAACTTCTCACTTCAAAAGTCACCTTGGCCTTACTTTTCCCGGTAGGGACCGCGAAATCAGATTCGGCGAATCTCGGGAACATGAAGAACATTACTAAGTGAAAGGGTTTTCCCCGAAGTTAACTTCGAGAACCTTGCCCTGTTCCCTCAACAGAACGAACACCTAGAGTCACCCATATAGACCTTTTCATCTTTCACTAGCATGTAGTCCGAGAAGGCTTCAACATCACCACAGACGTGGCCGGGTGGCACCGAAATCTAGTACCCGAGTTCCTCTTCCCGGTGGCTATGAACACTTGTGACACGGCAAAGAAGAACAATATCATCTCCCTCAACTAGATTAGCATTGGGAGGATCATCGGTCTTTCTTTTCTTATGTCCGTGACCGAAAAGCCCTATGTCGGGTTTACCACAAACATAACAATTTCCATTGCCAGTACCACTCCGTTTAAAAGAAGTGCCTTTGACCTTGAAATTCTTATTTTTGTTGGACTTCTGCTTCTTAGAGGTTTTGTTAGATTTGTTGGGATTACCTTCAACGATATTGGCTTTAGAATGAAATTCCTTAGACAACACCTCATCCCGAGTCTTGTTCTTTTCCTCTATGTGAATGTGAATGATCACATCCTCAAGAGTCATCGCTACGCTTATGCTTCATACTATTTTTATAGTGTTTCCAAGACTTCGGGGAGTTTCTCAATCAAACATCCGGCAACAAAGGATTCGGTAAATTAATACCCTCAGTTTTCAAATCATTAATCAGCACATGAAAATCATGGATTTGAGACGTTACATCTCTATCCTCTCTCATATGGAACTTAAGAAAATTCCCAATAGCATATTTCTGAGTACCAGCATCCTCTATTATGTATTTCTTGTTCAAACTCTCCCATATATCATGTGCATTCTTATTTGAACAATAAATATCAAAAATCTCATTGGACAAGGTACTCAAAATAGCATGACGACATACCTTATTCCCATTGAGCCAAGCAGCTTGATTTCTTTCGAAATCATTAGAACCCTCCATGGGTGCTGTATCAGTGAGATACTTTGCGTAGTTGAGTACATCTAGGGCTGTGAACACCCTTTCTCTCCATCTCTTGAAGTGTGAACCGTTGAAGGATTCAATCTTGGACACATTGGGTAAATTAAAGCATTCGAATAGGTCGCGGCATCTCTCATAGGCGGTTACTTCCATGACTCGAGAATTAGATTCTTTGATCGGCGTGGTGTCAACAGTGTAGACATCTTAATCTTTCCTTAAGATTGTTGTATGCGGATAAAAGAAAACAATAGAAGACAAGGACGTAATAACAATTAATAACCAAGGCGCGGATTAAAGTCAGTCCTTAAAGATTTAAGCCCCTTCCAATGGTGCGAGAAAGCAACGCGGCGTCTTCCTCCACGAGATTCAATGGTTAACGGCCGGCCTAACTTTGCACTAGAATAGACTACCCCTAGAACGAAGAATATAACTCTCTCCTGGGCGGTGACGGGAAGAGAAGAGAAGAAGATTGAAGCGAAAAGACTTATCCGTTTCAGTAGGTAAGAAGAAGTGTGTAGGGCGACTTCAACTTCACGTTTATTTGGTTCTATAATTGGCGGCGATATATGCACGGCTACGCCTCGGTCGATGTAGAGGTAGTAGCGACACGAAGTTCTATCTCTCGTCCTCTCTCTCTCGTTACGTGATCAATACCCCTAATGAACATAGGCGTGTTTATATAGAGGCATGACCTGAATCATAGATGGAGAAGGACACCTCTTTAATTCGGTTTCACAAAACCTAATCCAAGCTTAGCGCCTAAACTTGTTTGCAAAAGCAAAAACAAGTTTAGGCAATTGATAATCCACTACCCACTAGTCAAACGAGTTTCAAGCCACGACCACGACTTCGGCTTTCCGGCGGTAGCGCAGTGTGGCTTTGGGTGAGTCCTCCCTCCTAACACAAAAGCCTTTGTACCCTAAGGGCAGCCTTTATGTTAGAGGTTCACCTCAAATACCTCACTTGCTAGTGGTGGCTCATCAATGTGGGACTAAACAACACACAAGTATTTGAAATACACATGAAGATTCCAACACAACCAAGCTACTATAAAATATAATTATAGTGCTTAATTCACGACAAACGTAACATACAAACCAAAATAGATATAACTAATACCAAAACAAATATAAAGCCACACGTTCATTTAATTTTAAGAGCGGATAAAGGAAAAACCATTTAGCTAACTTATTTTTTCATCTTAACCATTTGGACATGAATGCTAAGTGTAGTCCACCAAGGGAGGAAAACAATAAGAGATCAACTAAGCAGATAATGTGCTTCAAGCCCTTAAGTACCTGAGGTCTATTGGTATGTGTTGCCCACAACACAAACAACCACCTGATCAAATAATTCATAGAGGGCTCTTATTAATGTAATATTAGCAAAAACACCAAGTAGGTGGAAACTGAACAACATATAGCTTTTAGGACACACTGGATAACACATTATCAAATCATAGACTACTTTGAATACATAAAGCAAGTACGATTAATATTATAATACAAACTTGCAAAATACCGAAATAAACTAACATCTTGAATGAGTCCCGGCCTATTAATAATGCAAGTCATTCCATCACACACTTGTTTTTGGTAAAATTAAAACAAATGTAAATGCTAAAGAAACGGATAGTATATCTATATAATTCAAGAGGATAACCACATCTATCGTTCGACCCTAATAGGAACAGCTCCCTCGATGATCCATGTGAATTGTCTGTTTTGCGCTGAAATTTAAATTTTTGTGCGCGCGCTTGAGTCACATGTAACATTAGGAGGGAAACACCAAAACTCATAACTTGAAAATGTAAACTGACTTTGGTCGTAACTCGTAAGAGAGAATTAATACTTAAGATGTTTAACAAAAAATCCATTAAGTAAATATGGCCTTTGCAAATCCAGTTTGTAACGCTTTCTTCGGTCAGTACTTGGATCAGCCACCTAACGTTCAATTGAATTGAAAAAATTCGAGTGCACACCAATCAATATACCGATTCGTTTAACACTAACTTCATGCATGAAATAATCTAGCAATCAATTTGTAGATCAGGTACCTAAGTAATAGAACAGGCACAAATATCTCAAGCTTCTTAAGGTTGCAAGAGATACTCCTAGATATTTAGGATAGTATTCAAGCTTGTATCATATGGATACTCAGTTTGTTAAGTGTATTGAATATTCCATTTGCACCTAAGAAAGCTTTAATCCTAAGAGGTATCAATATTATAGGTTCAAACCATGTATAATATATGGATTCAAACCTTTCCGGGTGCAACAAATTGAAAATAATTTTTTTTATATTAGCACATATATACTCATGCTATTATGTTTGGCACACATATTAAAAAACAATTAAAGAAAAGTCAAAAGATGGAAAACATGTAAGATTCAAAGGGACTTTAATGCTTCAGTAGTTCAGTACTGCCCAATGATTACATACCCTTCAAAACAAACACTACATCTACAACAGACTGCCACCATTAGCTTATGCATCAATGCACCAACTTGACAACATGCAAATTACTAAAATAAATTAATTAATCATGTATAAGAACGACAATACTAAAAGGTAATATCTCGTCAAGTGGAATTGAAGAATCGGTGTGGAAAACCTGAAAATTGTGAAATCGGTAAAATCCATGATTATTATTAGAGCTTTTTGGGAGTGAAAACTTTGGAAGTACATACACTATCAACAGTTAAACACATAAAATACCATCAAATAGTGATTGCCAATGTTTAAATTATTCGTTCAAGATCAAAACAAACAAATGGTGGTTTATGCGTTGCAAGTAATTCAAGAAACTACAACTAAGAATATTTATAGTTTTTTAAAAGAGAACTGCATGACATAAATCGATAGTCTTAGTGCGCGATCCAATTCAATAATGCTTCATAGTACACTTTCGTTTTTTGTTCACTGTCAAATATCAAATTGTTGCAAAAGTTGTGAAACACTATCACCACAACGAAAACATACTCATACTCAGTGAGACATTTTAACAAACAATTAGACCCCAATTTAATTCAACACAAACAAATTATTAACTATTACTAATTGGAAATAGAAAACATAACATATAGGTAATTAGGTAAGTGATGCTATCCAGATTTTCGTTCCATAACCTATCAAAGTACAATAAAATAATAATCTACCACTTAACCTTTCTTTAGCAAGGAAAAGTAATAATTGCTATATAAATTACCACGCAAAGTTACTACCTTTACCTTTCGACATTTACAGACCACCAAAGGATGAGATAAGAAATTGTAAAAAAAAGGAGAGATAAAAAAAATCTATCGGACACCGTTACGGCTTACCGCCTAGCTCGGCAAAGCCGCATTATATACGTAGTAAAGATTTTGGACCTTGGGCTCAAACCCGAACCCGAAGGAGCCGATTTTGCTGTTTCTCAAATTAGAAATACTGAAATAGAAACCCTTTTTTTCTAAGGGGCTATTTGTTTTTTTGGGTTAAGTTATAAGAGGGTCTTATAAGACCATGTGTTATAAGAGGGTCTTATAAGATGGTCTTATAAAGTGGTTTGTTTTTATTTTAAGTTCCTCTTATAAGCACTTGTAAAAAATAAAAAAAAATACATGACATCTTATAGATGTTTATTTGACAAATATAACCCTACTTTACATCACATTTAACTTGAATAGATTAATTTGAAACAAACGTATAGTTTGATTTTCGGTTTCAAATCAATTTTGATAATTAGAATATCGATTTTAAAAAACTATCTTAATTGGCGGTGGTGGTGGTAGTAGTGGAGGTGATGATATTGGTTTTAATAGCGCGGTGGTGGTGGTGGTGGTAGTAGTAGTAGTAGAAGTAGTAGATGTCTTAATAGCACGGTGGTGGTGGTGGTGGTAGTGGTAGTGGAGGTGATGATATTGGTCTTAATAACACGGTCGTAGTGATGGTGGTGGTGGTGGTGGTGGTAGTGGAAGTGGTGGTGATTTTAATAGCACGGTGGTGGTGGTGGTGATAGTCTTAATAGTACGGTAGTAGTGGTGGTGGAGATGATGATGGTGGTGGTAGTGGTGGTGGTGGTGGTGGTAGTGGCGGCAGTGGTGGTGGTGGTGGTAGCCGGTGGTGAAGTTATTTGGAGAATAAGATAATGAAAAGGGAAAAAGAGATAAATGAGGCTAGGGGTATATGGATGGGGGTGTTTGAGTCATTTTTCAAATTATAAGACTTATAGAATTTAAGTAGATCCAATTTTAGTACTTATAGAATTGGAGCCTCTTATAAGACATTTCTAGTAGAATGGCTCTTATAAAGAGGCAAAAAACAAACCAAAAAAATGTCTAAAATCACTGGGCCACATCTTATAAGAGATTATAAGACCTCAATGTCTTATAAGAGGCAATCTATTAGAAATGTTTTATAAGAGGCTCCAATTCTATAAGTACCAAAATTGGATCTACTTCAATTCTATAAGTCTTATAACTCGAAAAATGACTCAAACACCCATCCCATATACCCCCAAATTTCATTTATCTCTTATTCCATTTTCATTATCTTATTTTCCAAATAACTCTATTACCCTAACCACCACCGACTACCACCACCACCACCACCACCACTGCCGCCACTGCCACCACCACCATTACCACCACCATCATTACCTCCACCACCACTACCATCGAACTATTAAAACTATCACCACCACCACTGTGCTATTAAAACCACCACCACCACCACTACTATCGTACTATTAAGACCAATATCTTCACCTCCACTACCACCACCACCGTACTATTAAAACTATCACCACCACCACCACCACCACCTATTAAGACATCCACCACTTCTACTACCACAACCATCACCATGCTTTATTAAAACTAATATCATCACCTCCACTACCACCACCACCGCTATTAAGACCACTACCACTACCACCGCCAATTAAGGTAGTTTCCTAAAATTGATATTCTAATTATCAAAATTGATTTGAAACCTAAAATCAAACTATAACGTTTATTTCAAATTAATATATTCAAGTTAAATGTGATGTAAAGTAGGGTTATATTTGTCAAATAACCATCTATAAGATGTCGGTATTTGTTTTTTCTATTTTTACAAGTTTATAAGAAACTTAAAATTAAAAACAAACCACTTTATAAGACCATCTTATAAGACCCTCTTATAACATATGGTCTTATAAGACCCTCTTATAACTTAACTCAAAAAAACAAATAGCCCGTAAGTGTTAACCCTGTTAAGCCGAAAATAGAAACTCGCCCGGGTCGAATTTGATCCCAATGTCTATAGTGGGATTAGTGGCGTGACAATTCAAACCATTCACCTTCAGACCTGAACGGCTGAACCCTAGGAGGTTGCTGTTCCCGCCTCATTCTATCCGACTCCAACGCGAACAAGGCAAACAGCTAATAATCAGAATCATCTTCGAATTTAAACTTCTTTTCACTAGGTATATAATCTCCCTTTTTACTAGTTTCTTCATTGCTATTTGCGTTTGAGTCCGGGTTTTTATAAGATTTTGTTGTTTCCATTTTCAGCGAGCAGACATGGCGTTCAAATTGTTGGATTTATTTTTCTTCAATTGGTGGGATTTACTATTCTTCAAGTTTTTCAACATCGATATTCATAATCATATTTTTGGTACATGGGAGGATAAAGCAGTGGGCAAGTCACAGCAATCCGACCATATTCATATTTCTGGCACTGGTGATAAACCATTGGAAAATTCAGAGCAATCCGAGCATCTCCTGCTTCACGCCAGTCATGATTTTGCACTTGTGATTCCTCTATGGGTCGTCATGATTTTGCACTTGTGATTCCTCTATGGATCCGAAAGACAGGGAGATCAATTGGTTAGACATCCCGGACCATCTTTTAGCTTTAATTACAGAAAATTTCATTGAGAACAAAGATTACATTTTATTTGGAGCTGTATGTCGGTCATGGAGAGCATTTTATGTTGAAAATCTAGATCTACGCCCGCTCCGCCAACTTCCTCTCCTGCATTGTTGTCGTAATAACCTATACCTCTATGTCTACTTTAGCTTGAGATGGACTCGAGTCAGAAAGCTCTTCCAGGAAATTTCGTCAAGGCCTCAAAACATCGCAAATGTGTAAACAAAACGGAGGTTTAGAAATGAGAAAAAGTACAAAGTAGAGATTCTGGGAGTCCAAAATTTAGCCAGAATGAAAAGCTCAAATTTTATTTGGCAATCAGTAACTAAGTTCTTAAGCTTAACCTTGAGCCACTATACGATCCCAAACAAGTGAATCTGACACAAAGTCAACAAGAAGGTCTAAACCACCTGAAAAGGCCAATGTCCACTTCCCTGAAATTGAACTATCCGAAGGGAAAAAACAAATGTAATCATTAATCAGATGTACAAAGTTACAAATTTTGGCTTCGGACCCTCTTCTTTTTGCCTTTATTCCACGCTACGTCGCCATTTTACCAACATTTTTGCACCATCTAGTAGTTCTTCTATAAGAGCCAAAGTGTTTTGCGAATTGACCATATAGTATTTACATTACTTGTGTAGTTGAAGTGGTTTTGACAATTAGAAGGACAATATTAGTGTATGAAGGAAACGCCTATATAATCCTAGAAACTATGAAAATAAAAAAAAACATGGCATATGAGTGTGCATCTGGTGATTTTGAAATAAATCCATCATACATCAGCGACACATTAAGTATGCAGGTAAGCCAAGTATTATTACCAAAAAGGTCTTCATAAGCTCATAAAAAAGCTCATAACT
Source organism: Coptis chinensis (assembly GCF_015680905.1). Lineage (NCBI taxonomy): Eukaryota > Viridiplantae > Streptophyta > Magnoliopsida > Ranunculales > Ranunculaceae > Coptis > Coptis chinensis. The sequence continues at coordinate 114,455,016 of NC_141458.1, read as the reverse complement.
ATGTAAACTGTACTGTCGTATGAATACTACCTACCTGGCTACATGTTTCGAGAATTGTCATTAGATTCTTAACTCTAAACCGCCACCATTTCTATCCTCCGAGAAATATCTTAACAAGCTATTGACTGTTTTATGAACAGCAATTTTTTTGAAGATAAAGACCTTATATGTGAAACCAGTTTTGATATAGGAAAACAAAAGAGTTTTGATAAATTGAAGAAATCGCCAAAAGTAAAATAAGTTATAAACAGCATGTCATAATATATCCAGCGTTCCCACAGACATTCATCGCATTACTTACAAAGAAGTTTTGTAATCATAAAAAACGCAATAAAAAAATAACACCAATGCAACGGAACCACGACAAAAAAACTGTAGACCAAATGTCACAATCCAGCGTTCCCACAATGACATTGGTTACTTATATAAGTACTTTTTGTTTTTTGAAAACCATTACAGAAAAACCAAAAGTACATCTGTTTCTAGAACAGATTAAACAAGTTTTTGTCAGCATAAAATAGTACTAATAAGAAAACAGCATCAAGGATAAATGTCTTAATCCAGCATTCCCAAGAAGACACTTGTTAATGTTATGACAAAAAAAACTTTCCAAAATCTTTTACTGTTTTGTAAGAAAACAGTTATATAGAGAAAAACAATACGATTTAAACTAAACCTAGTTTAAAACCACAATTTGAAAACCAAGTATAGTCCGAAAACATATTCCCGGGACAAAAGTTGCTCGTCTCAGGGACAAGTAATGATAGAAAAAACAAATACTTGAAAAAATATTCTGACTTTGTAAGAAAAAATATGATTTAAGTTAAACCCAGTTTAAAAACCAAATTTGAAGGCCAGGTATACGCCGAAAACTTGGGGAGTCCTCCTAAACTTCAGTACTGACCGGTTTCATATGCAACCATGAAACTAACCTCCGTTGATTAATCACACTAACATTTGCAAGAATTAATGAAAAATTTAACTAGCTCTCACCTATTTCTCTTTGGCCCTTCTTCTTTTTGCACTTCTTTTTATAAGAACCAAAGTGTAACTTGAATGCAGTGTCTTTGTATTACTTGCGTACTTGAAGGTGGCTTCAACAATCAGGATGACAATATTAGTGTAGGAAGGAATCGAATCACCTACTAAAAACTATGAAAATAAGAAGAAAACATAACATATGAGTGTGCATCTGGTGATTTTGAACTAAACTCATCATCTATCAGCGACAAACTAAGTATGCAGGTAAGCCAAGTGATATTACCAAAACTCCCAAAAGGTCATAACAGTGTATAGTGGAATGCATACGTCGTTTGTACCTATGTGTTTTCAGAATGGTCATTATACTCTTAACTCTAAATCGTGGCCACCATTTGCAATGTTTTGAAAAGAAAAGCAATTTTTTTGAAGATAAAGACCTAATATGTGAAACCAATTTTGATGTAGAAAGAAAAAAACAGTTTTGATAAATAGAATAAATCATTGAAAAAAAAAGGTATAAACGGAATGTCTTAATCTGGCATTCCCAGACATTCACCACATAAACTATGAACAAGTTTTGTAACTGTAAAAAAAGTGCAGTAAAAAGATAACAGCAATGCAACGAAATAACGACAAAAAAACTGTAAACCAAATGGCACAATCCAGCATTCCCACAATGACATTGGTTACTTATATAAGTACAGATTTTATTTTTATTTATTTTCATTTTTTTGAAAACCATTGAGAAAAATCAAAGTACATATTAAATATGTTTCTAGAACAGGCTAAATTTTGAATTGGTATTAAACAAGTTTTTGTTAGCATAAAATAGTCCTAATAAGAAAACTGTATAAAGGATAAATGTCATACTCCAGCGTTCCCAAGAAGACACTTATCACTTAAAACGATATGAAAATAAGAATACAACTTTTTAGGAAATAAAATGAAACATAAACAGGGACAAGCAATGATAGAAAAAACAAATACTTTAGAAAAGCTTTTACTGATTTTGTAAGAAAACAGTTATATAGGGGAAAAATACGATTTACGCTAAACCCAGTTTAAAACCCCAATTTGAAAACCAAGTATAAGCCGAAAACAAATACCCGGGACAAAAGTTGCTCGTCTCAGGAGGAAAGTGCATACAGATTCCTGGGATTAAGAAGAGTTTATAAACTTAGGGAGTCCTCAAAAACTTCAGTACTGATCAGGAACAATAACTCAACTAACCAACCTCGACGTAGAGCATATAAAGCATCCTCAACGAAGAGCATATAACCATCGTCATAAAGTTTGAACGGTGGTCCATCCACACTCATTACCCTATTCAAAGATTACTGCCTACAGTACAACAATATAAAAAAGTAAACAACAAATTCTTATACTGAACAAATTAACGATTAATCTGATGTTTAAAGTTATGAAGCCAAACCTTCTTATTCACTTCATGCCTTCCATTTTCACTTTTCTTCCGCACTGTGAAACACACTCTTTGCGTAGTTGAAAGTGGTTTCAACAATCACAAGAACAGTATTAATGTGGGAAGAAAACATTCATAGCATGAGTGTATATCTCGAAACCTACATCAATCAGAAATTGATTTTGAATAAACCCTAGAATTCATATATCAAAACATGAATTCCAGTTGCAAAACTAAAAATATTTTAATATTTCTCGGAAAACTAAAAATATTTTAATATTTCATAGACTTACCAGTTAGAATCACCTACCTTCCCCTGCCAAAATAACACCATCCAATATTAGTTAGGACTTGGCATCCATGCGCTCTCAATGGACAATAGCTGTGCTATGTTATTCATACGGCTCGCGACATGGGCTGGTCAAACGCCTAACCCAGCGCTTCGTGTTTCAAAACATTGACAAGGAAATCAGACGCCCCTTCACCTATTTCCGAGGCCAGTAAAGTACATTAAAAAAAAAAAAATACAACTGCGAAGCTCACTAAAGGAATAGTTCTTACCCTAAAGTAAGCATACCATGCAAGAACCCTGGGAGCCAATAATCATCCAATTCATAGCATGCACAAGCATTGGCCAAAACAACCCCTCGTTATACGGCTTGATTCCTGAGATCGATCCTGGGCAAGAGTCAGATCTCAAGTTCCTACATTAGATCACACTGAAGCAAGATATTCAATCATTAGTGTCCACACTCCACAAGTAAACATAAATGAAAAAAGCAAAAGACATGAACACGAACATTGAGTATCTAGAATTATCCAGTACAAGTAGTAATACAAGGATAGTTTCACACATACCTCGCTAGTGCAAGTCACCCAGCAATCCTGACGCAGTCCACATCAGGCACCAGTTTGAGTATTCATGTGTGTTTGATTTGGAAGCCTCCCCATGACCCCATCTCTGTTACCTTCAGTCGAAGAATTGAGTCAATCGACTGCTCCAATAAAGAGAAAATTGCACTAGTCTAGGCTAGTTGACCTAGAAACTCCATTTAAGAAGTGAAGGACTCTACTAAGAGGATGGCGTAATCATCATCAGAAAGCACGGATATTTATTTTCGCAATGCTCTGCTCCCCAGGGACTAGCCACGTGATCATCGAGTTACATCATCTAGTCTGAACTAGAAATCTTTCCTTTCAGCTGTTACCATCAAAGCGATTCGAGCATGACCTTTGCACAAGCAAGTTCAATTGCCTAAGATTTTCCTCACATCCTATGAGAACCCTTTGAAACAATTAATTAAAATAATAAATAATAACAATGTAAAGAGTGTTAATATACATACCGTTGTATGCTTACTAACTAAGTGTTTCGAGAATTGTCATTAGATTCTTAACTCTAAATCTTCGCCACCATTTCTATCCTCTGAGAAATATCTTCACAAGCTATTGACTCTGTTTTGAAAGAAAAAAAAAAGTTATCTTTTCAAAGATAAAGACCTTATACGTGAAACCAGTTTTGATATAAGAAGAATAAACAGTTTTGATAAATTGAAGAAATCACCAAAAATAAACGGAATGTCATAATCTAGCGTTCCCACAGACATTCATCCCATAACTTTTATTAACAAGTTTTGTAATCGTAAAAAAGGTGCAGTAAGAAGATAGCACCATTGCAACGAAATCACGACAAGAAAACTGTAAACCAAATGTCACAATCCAGCGTTCCCACAATGACATTGGTTACTTATATAACAGATTTTATTTATCTTTTTTTGAAAACCATTAGAGAAAAACCTAAGTACATAATATTTGTGTTTCTAAAACAGATCTTGGTTTAAAACAAGTTTTTGTTAACATAAAATAGTAGTAATTAATAAGAAAACAGTATCAAGGATAAATGTCATAATCCAGCGTTCCCAAGAAGACACTTATCACTTAGAACGATATGAAAAGAAGAATGCAACTTTTTAAGAAATATAATGAAACCAAAACAGAGACAACTAATGATAAAACAAAAAAATAGTTTATAAGGGAAAAAAACGATTAAAGGTAAACCCAATTTAAAAACCAAGTATAAGCCAAAAACATATTTCTGGGAAAATGCAAACTTGGGGAGTCCTCCAAAACTTCAGTACTAATTCAACTAACCAACCCTCAACGTAAACCAACCCTCAAAACACTCATGTGGCGCCGTCAACTTGCATGGAATGCACTCTCTATTCCTCAATAGTACTCTCTATATATAGAGTATTATGGAGATAAAAGGCAAAAACCACCTCCACTCCCTCCATTTTTGAGGGAATGGGGAGCCATTGCACCCAGCCTTAGTTTTTCCCACTGCGGCTGCCGTGTCACAACTCGCAAGACCATATCAACGATCAACCAACGAAAAGGTGGGTCCCTCTTTTTTTTTTCTATTCTTTCGGAAAATATAGTCAAAATACACAAGGCGGCGCTAATAGTAATAGGTGAGATCCTAAATTACTAATTGCCTGGCAAGGATGGGCACTGTGAGGTAAGCTTGCCTACCCCCTTAAAGGTCCATTTGAAATTGTCTTGTACTCAGATAGGGAGGAACCATTGTTAAGAGGGAATCATGTAACCATTTTTATAAGAAGGCATCCTTGTAACCACTCCGATAGTCAGGAACCATATCATATGTTTTTTTTTTTTTTTTGATAGAAGTCGGTCTTCCTACAAATTACCTCAGGAACCTACAAACGTCAGTCATCTTGCTGCTGTACTACATCAAGGCCTCACCTCACCACTTGCACGGAATTTCGCATTCAACCTTTCCGTCTGTTACCAATACCCACCTCGTACAAACTCTTAAGCTGTTTTGTACTTATATCCTAGTTTTACTTTCGGGTCTTTCATCTGTGCCAGAAAGACAAACACCTATATCATCGAGCTAGCTTTGCTCCTTCAAGTGGAATATTCCAGACACTAAGCAAAGCAAACCCTGGTTACCACTTTTACTAGAATGATTATACCATATCTAGGTGTGGTCATTAGAGATGCTTTAACTTAATATGCAGCTGTGGCCTGTGGTTTTATTTTCTCGCCTTCAACAAAATATCAATTCCAGTCTGAGCATGAAGCTTGCTCCCTACCCTTCATTTCGAAAGTTTGGGGAAACCTAAAATTTCCTGCTTCAAAACAAGTGGCTACAGAAAGAAGTACCAATATCAAGACGAGTAAAACATTTTATGGGGAGTATTAACAAAGGAATAATATGCCACTCTACTCTAATGATATATGGAAAACTCCAACTAAGAATAAAAAGTGTTAAACTAATAACTAATTAGTTCAACCAACTTGGGACGGAAGTTGCATGATCCAAAGAGAAACGCTTACACAAAATGCAAGTATAGTTGTATTTGCTTAATGTGTGCAATACTGTAATATGGTGTTGCCAGTTAGAACTGGTCAAACAAGTCAAGCTCAACCTTTTTTTTGGCTAGCTCAAGCTCCGCCCCTTCTTTCTTGGCTAGCTCAAGCCCGGCCCCTTTAATACCTAATTACCTACATTCTCCTGTCAAAGTCACATTAACCAATATCTAGACAGGACTTGATAGCCTTGCAATATCAATGGACAAAAGATATTAAATTACTCTCACCAGAAGAAGGAGAACAAAGAAAACAAATTTCCCAGTCAATATAATCAAAAGAAAAGGAGGAATAAGTTAAATACCAACTTACCACACATGACATAATGTCGCAAAGAAGTGGGCCACAAAGTTACAAACAGATCAGGGAGTGTACTAGGCGATCAGAAGCCTCCACCTATTTCCCTGACAAGTAAGGCTAAGTCCAATGGTTTGGTGCGCCATTCCGCCAAACCACAATAGCAAAGTGTATAGAGTTAGCGGGTTAGCGTTCCCAAGCCAATGGTTTTTTTCACAACCGCCAGTACCTATGGCGTATAGGATTTTTTTTCTTTTTTTTTGGACTCTCCAGCCGCCATTCTCAAAGGCGTGTGGGGAAAAAAAAAATAAAAAAAAGGATTTTTTTTTTTTGGACTCTCCAGCCACCATTCTCAAAGGCATGTGGGAAAAAAATTAAAAAAATAAATTCTAGCTGCCACATAGTGTGGCGTGTGGCTTAGATTTCTTCTACCTACCACTCGTACTGGCGTGTAGATTTGACGCTATCTCGTTAAAACTGGCACTATATATAAGTAAATTTATGCCGATAGCGTTGACGGGTTAGTGTTTTGACCCCATTGGGTAAGAATTTCCGTGATATTTGGTATTTTTCCGCACCATTGGACTTAGCCTAAACTAATCAAAACAATTAACAAACGTTCTTATCCTAAAGTAAGCATACCATCCAAGAACCCTTGGTGCGTCAAAGCGCCTCAAATCATCCTTCAATCCATTTGTTTTGTGTATGGTTTTTTGTAAAGGATGTATTGAACGATTAAAATTTTACCCACTTTTCTCTCATGTAGCAACTGCTACTATTTGGTATGAATTTGGTCGTTGTAATGGCATGTTATTTCTCATTTCTATTAGTTTTTTCTTATGTCCGGCTTATACTCTCATATAGAAACTCAAATTGTTGATTTATAATGTAAGTTTCAGGTTTGAGCAGATGTTGCTCGTGGACCAACAAAGGAGGTGTTGACAATCTTAAATGGTTCTTATGAAGAGTAGGTTATGGTGCTTATGAAAGAAATGTACTATCCCATTTTTTTTATTTGTTACATGTTTTCAGATTTACTATCCCAATTACTCCTTGATATTTGGCAGCTTTGTTAATTATTGATATTCCATTTGAAAGAAAGCCTTTAATATAAGAGGTATCAATATTATGAGTTCAAACCATGTATATTATATGGATTCAGAGCCTTTCCGGGTGCTAGCTCTGGAAATTGAAATAATTTTTTTATATTAGCACTCATATATACTCATGCTATTATGTTTGGCACACGTATTAAAAACAATTAAAGAAAAAGTCAAAAGATGGAAAACATGTAAGATTCAAAGGGACTTTAATGCTTCAGTAGTTCAGGTACTGCCCAATGATTACATGCCCTTCAAAACAAACACTACATTGCACCTAAAAAGCTTTAATCCTAAGAGGTATCAATATTATAGGTTCAAAACCATGTATATTATATGGATTCAAACCTTTCCGGTGCAACAAATTGAAAATAATTTTTTTTTTTTATATTAGCACTCATATATACTCATGCTATTATGTTTTGGCACACGTAAAAAAACAATTTAAAGAAAAGTCAAAAGATGGAAAAAGTGTAAGATTCAAAGGGACTTTAATGCTTCAGTAGTTCAATACTTGCCCAATGATTTTATGCCCTTCAAAACAAACACTACATTGCACCTAAGAAAAGCTTTAATCCTAAGAGGTATCAATATTATAGGTTCAAACCATGTATATTATATGGATTCAACCTTTCGGGTGCAACAAATTGAAAATAATTTTTTATATTAGCACTCATATATACTCATGCTATTATGTTTTTGCAATTATTAAAAACAATTAAAGAAAAAGTCAAAAGATGGAAAACATGTAAAGATTCAAAGGGACTTTAATAAGTTTCAGTAGTTCAGTACTGCCCAATGATTACATGCCCTTCAAAACAAACACTACATTGCACCACCTAAGAAAGCTTTTAATCCTAAAATATCAATATTATAGGTTCAAACCATGTAATATTATATGGATTCAAACCTTTTCCTGCAACAAATTGAAAAATAATTTTTTATATTAGCACTCATATATACTCATGCTATTATGTTTTGGCACACGTTAAAAAAACAATTAAAGAAAAGTCAAAAGATGGAAAAAATGTAAGATTCAAAGGGACTTTAATGCTTCCCATTAGTTCAATCTTGCCCAATGATTACATGCCCTTCAAAACAAACACTACATTGCACCTAAAAAGCTTTAATCCTAAGAGGTATCAATATTATAGGTTCAAACCATGTATAATATATGGATTCAAACCTTTCCGGGTGCAACAAATTGAAAATAATTTTTTTTATATTAGCACATATATACTCATGCTATTATGTTTGGCACACATATTAAAAAACAATTAAAGAAAAGTCAAAAGATGGAAAACATGTAAGATTCAAAGGGACTTTAATGCTTCAGTAGTTCAGTACTGCCCAATGATTACATACCCTTCAAAACAAACACTACATCTACAACAGACTGCCACCATTAGCTTATGCATCAATGCACCAACTTGACAACATGCAAATTACTAAAATAAATTAATTAATCATGTATAAGAACGACAATACTAAAAGGTAATATCTCGTCAAGTGGAATTGAAGAATGGGTGTGGAAACCTGAAAATTGTGAAATCGGTAAAATCCATGATTATTATTAGAGTTTCTTGGGAGTGAAAACTTTGGAAGTACATACACTATCAACAGTTAAACACATAAATACCATCAAATAGTGATTGCAAATGTTTAAATTATTAGTTCAAGATCAAAACAAACAAATGGTGGTTTATGCGTTGTAAGTAATTCAAGAAACTACAACTAAGAATATTTATAGTTTTTAAAAGACTGCATGACATAAATCGATAGTCTTAGTGCGCGATCCAATTCAATAATGCTTCATAGTACACTTTAGCTTTTGTTCACTTTGTCAAATATCAAATTGTTGCAAAAGTTGTGAAACACTATCACCACAACGAAAACATACTCATACTCAGTGAGAATGAGACATTTTAACAAACAATTAGACCCCAATTTAATTCAACACAAACAAATTGTTAACTATTACTAATTGGAAATAGAAAACATAACATATAGGTAATTAGGTAAGTGATGCTATCCAGATTTTCGCTTCCATAACCTATCAAAGTACAATAAAATAATAATCTACCACTTAACCTTTCTTTAGCAAGGAAAAGTAATAATTGCTATATAAATTACCACCAAAGTTACTACCTTTACCTTTTCGACATTTACAGACCACCAAAGAGGAAATGAGATAAGAAAAAAATTGTAAAAAAAAAGCCGATTATATAAAAAAATCTATCGGACAAAACCCGGCCCGAAGGATATAACGGGCTGTCATTTTCTCAAATTAGCTCGGCAAAGCCCTTTTTTCTAACCACCAATCGACTACATTTTGTTTTTCGTTATATAAGAGTAGTAAGATTTTGGACCTCTTAGCTTTGTAAAAATAGAACCCGAAGGAGCCAAATTTTGCTGTTTTAACTCAAATTAGAAATACTCAATTTTGAAATTAGAAACCCATTTTTTTTCTAAGTGCTAACCCTGTTAAATAGCCGAAAATAGAAACTCGCCCGGGGTGGTGGTGGTGGTAAATTTGATCCCAATGTCTATAAGTGGGATTAGTGGCGTGACAATTCAAACCATTCACCTTCAGACCTGAACGGCTGAACCCTAGGAGGTTGCTTTTTCAAATCCCCAATTTTAAGACCTCATTCATTCTATCCGACTCCAAAAAAACGAACAAGGCAAACAGCTAATAATCAGAATCATCTTCGAATTTAAACTTCTTTTCACTATAGGTATATAAAAATACTTCCTCCCTTTTACTAGTTTCTTCATTGCTATTTGCGTTTGAGTTCGGGTTTTATAAGATTTTGTTGTTTCCATTTTCAGCCACCCACCACCACGCAGACATCCACCACGTTCAAATTGTTAGATTTATTTTTCTTCAATTGGTGGGATTTAAAATTCTTCAAGTTGTTCAACATCGATATTCATAATCATATTTTTATATTTGGTACATGGGAGGATAAAGCAGTGGGCAAGTCACAGCAATCCGACCATATTCAAAATATTTCTGGCCCAATGGTGATAAACCATTGGAAAATTCAGAGCAATCCGAGCATCTCCTGCTTCACGCCAGTCATGATTTTGCACTTGTGATTCCTCTATGGGTTGAACGTCATGATTTTGCACTTGTTGGATTTATTTTTCCTCTTTTTCAACATGGATCCATAAAGACAGGGAGATCAATTGGTTAGACATCCCGACCATCTTTTAGCTTTAATTACAGAAAATTTCATTGAGAACAAAGATTACATTTATTTGGGCTGTATGTCGGTCATGGAGAGCATTTTAATCTAGATCTACGCCCGCTCTGCCAACTTGTCGGTCATGGAGAGCATTTTATGTTGAAAATCTAGATCTACGCCCGCTCTGCCAACTTCCTCTCCTATTGTTGTCGTAATAACCTATACCTCTATGTCTACTTTTAGCTTGAGATGGACCCGAGTCAGAAAGCTCTTCCAGGAAATTTCGTCAAGGCCTCAAAACATCGCAAATGTGTAAACAAAACGGAGGTTTAGAAATGAGAAAAAGTACAAAGTAGAGATTCTGGGAGTCCAAAATTTAGCCAGAATGAAAAGCTAAAATTTTATTTGGCAATCAGTAACTAAGTTCTTAAGCTTAACCTTGAGCCACTATACGATCCCAAACAAGTGAATCTGACACAAAGTCAACAAGAAGGTCTAAACCACCTGAAAAGGCCAATGTCCACTTCCCTGAAATTGAACTATCCGAAGGGAAAAAACAAATGTAATCATTAATCAGATGTACAAAGTTACAAATTTTGGCTTCGGACCCTCTTCTTTTTGCCTTTATTCCACGCTACGTCGCCATTTTACCAACATTTTTGCACCATCTAGTAGTTCTTCTATAAGAGCCAAAGTGTTTTGCGAATTGACCATATAGTATTTACATTACTTGTGTAGTTGAAGTGGTTTTGACAATTAGAAGGACAATATTAGTGTATGAAGGAAACGCCTATATAATCCTAGAAACTATGAAAATAAAAAGAAAACATGGCATATGAGTGTGCATCTGGTGATTTTGAAATAAATCCATCATACATCAGCGACACATTAAGTATGCAGGTAAGCCAAGTATTATTACCAAAAGGTCTTCATAAGCTCATAAAAAAAAGCTCATAACTATGTAAACTGTACTGTCGTATGAATACTACCTACCTGGCTACATGTTTAGAGAATTGTCATTAGATTCTTAACTCTAAACCGCCACCATTTCTATCCTCCGAGAAATATCTTAACAAGCTATTGACTGTTTTATGAACAGCAATTTTTTTGAAGATAAAGACCTTATATGTGAAACCAGTTTTGATATAGGAAAACAAAAGAGTTTTGATAAAAATTGAAGAAATCGCCAAAAGTAAAATAAGTTATAAACAGCATGTCATAATCCAGCGTTCCCACAGACATTCATCGTTTACTTACAAAGAAGTTTTGTAATCATAAAAACGCAATAAAAAAATAACACCAATGCAACGGAACCACGACAAAAACTGTAGACCAAATGTCACAATCCAGCGTTCCCACAATGACATTGGTTATTTATATAAGTACTTTTGTTTTTGAAAACCATTACAGAAAAACCAAAAGTACATCTGTTTCTAGAACAGATTAAACAAGTTTTGTCAGCAGCATAAAATAGTACTAATAAGAAAACAGCATCAAGGATAAATGTCTTAATCCAGCATTCCCAAGAAGACACTTGTTAATGTTATGACAAAAAAAACTTTCCAAAATCTTTTACTGATTTTGTAAGAAAACAGTTATATAGAGAAAAACAATACGATTTAAACTAAACCTAGTTTAAAACCCCAATTTGAAAACCAAGTATAGTCCGAAAACATATTCCCGGGACAAAAGTTGCTCGTCTCAGGGACAAGTAATGATAGAAAAAACAAATACTTCAAAAAATATTCTGACTTTGTAAGAAAAAATATGATTTAAGATAAACCCAGTTTAAAAACCAAATTTGAAGGCCAGGTATACGCCGAAAACTTGGGGAGTCCTCCTAAACTTCAGTACTGACCGGTTTCATATGCAACCATGAAACTAACCTCCGTTGATTAATCACACCAACATTTGCAAGAATTAATGAAAAATTTAACTAGCTCTCACCTATTTCTCTTTGGGCCTTCTTCTTTTTGCACTTCTTTTTATAAGAACCAAAGTGTAACTCGAATGCAGTGTCTTTGTATTACTTGCGTACTTGAAGGTGGCTTCAACAATCAGGATGACAATATTAGTGTAGGAAGGAATCGAATCACCTACTAAAAACTATGAAAATAAGAAGAAAACATAACATATGAGTGTGCATCTGGTGATTTTGAACTAAACTCATCATCTATCAGCGACAAACTAAGTATGCAGGTAAGCCAAGTGATATTACCAAAACTCCCAAAAGGTCATAACAGTGTATAACTATGGAATGCATACGTCGTTTGTACCTATGTGTTTTCAGAATGGTCATTATACTCTTAACTCTAAATCGTTTCCACCATTTGCAATGTTTTGAAAAGAAAAAAACAAAATTTTTTTGAAGATAAAGACCTAATATGTGAAACCAATTTTGATGTAGAAAGAAAAAACAGTTTTGATAAATAGAATAAATCATTGAAAAAAAAAATAAATAAACAGAATGTCTTAATCTGGCATTCCCAGACATTCACCACATAAACTATAAACAAGTTTTGTAACTGTAAAAAAAAAGTGCAGTAAAAAGATAACAGCAATGCAACGAAATAACAACAAAAAAACTGTAAACCAAATGGCACAATCCAGCATTCCCACAATGACATTGGTTACTTATATAAGTACAGATTTTATTTTTATTTATTTTCATTTTTTTGAAAACCATTGAGAAAAATCAAAGTACATATTAAATATGTTTCTAGAACAGACTAAATTTTGGTATTAAACAAGTTTTTGTTAGCATAAAATAGTCCTAATAAGAAAACTGTATAAAGGATAAATGTCATACTCCAGCGTTCCCAAGAAGACACTTATCACTTAAAACGATATGAAAATAAGAATACAACTTTTTAGGAAATAAAATGAAACATAAACAGGGACAAGCAATGATAGAAAAAACAAATACTTTAGAAAAGCTTTTACTGATTTTGTAAGAAAACAGTTATATAGGGGAAAAATACGATTTACGCTAAACCCAGTTTAAAACCCCAATTTGAAAACCAAGTATAAGCCCGAAAACAAATACCTGGGACAAAAATTGCTCGTCTCAGGAGGAAAGTGCATACAGATTCCTGGGATTAAGAAGAGTTTATAAACTTAGGGGAGTCCTCAAAAACTTCAGTACTGATCAGGAACAATAACTCAACTAACCAACCTCGACGTAGAGCATATAAAGCATCCTCAACGAAGAGCATATAACCATCGTCATAAAGTTTGAACGGTGGTCCATCCACACTCATTACCCTATTCAAAGATTACTGCCTACAGTACAACAATATAAAAAAAGTAAACAACAAATTCTTATACTGAACAAATTAACGATTAATCTGATGTTTAAAGTTATGAAGCCAAACCTTCTTATTCACTTCATGCCTTCCATTTTCACTTTTTCTTCCGAACTGTGAAACACACACTCTTTATGTAGTTGAAAGTGGTTTCAACAATCACAAGAACAGTATTAATGTGGGAAGAAAACATTCATAGCATGAGTGTATATCTCGAAACCTACATCAATCAGAAATTGATTTTGAATAAACCCTAGAATTCATATATCAAAACATGAATTCCAGTTGCAAAACTAAAAATATTTTAATATTTCTCGGAAAACATAAAACATTGATTTTCTTTTAGTAATTCCATATACACCTGTCTATCTTGTTAGCACTATTCATAGACTTACCAGTTAGAATCACCTACCTTCCCCTGCCAAAATAACACCATCCAATATTAGTTAGGACTTGGCATCCATGCGCTCTCAATGGACAATAGCTGTGCTATGTTATTCATACGGCTCGCGACATGGGCTGGTCAAACGCCTAACCCAGCGCTTCGTGTTTCAAAACATTGACAAGGAAATCAGACGCCCCTTCACCTATTTCCGAGGCCAGTAAAAGTACATTAAAAAAAAAAATACAACTGCTGAAGCTCACTAAAGGAATAGTTCTTACCCTAAAGTAAGCATACCATGCAAGAACCCTGGGAGCCAATAATCATCCAATTCATAGCATGCACAAGCATTGGCCAAAACAACCCCTCGTTATACGGCTTGATTCCTGAGATCGATCCTGGGCAAGAGTCAGATCTCAAGTTCCTACATTAGATCACACTGAAGCAAGATATTCAATCATTAGTGTCCACACTCCACAAGTAAACATAAATGAAAAAAGCAAAAGACATGAACACGAACATTGAGTATCTAGAATTATCCGGTACAAGTAGTAATACAAGGATAGTTTCACACATACCTCGCTAGTGCAAGTCACCCAGCAATCCTGACGCAGTCCACATCAGGTACCAGTTTGAGTATTCATGTGTGTTTGATTTGGAAGCCTCCCCATGACCCCATCTCTGTTACCTTCAGTCGAAGAATTGAGTCAATCAACTGCTCCAATAAAGAGAAAATTGCACTAGTCTAGGCTAGTTGACCTAGAAACTCCATTTAAGAAGAAGTGAAGGACTCTACTAAGAGGATGGCGTAATCTTCATCAGAAATCACGGATATTTATTTTCGCAATGCTCTGCTCCCCAGGGACTAGCCACGTGATCATCGAGTTACATCATCTAGTCTGAACTAGAAATCTTTCCTTTCAGCTGTTACCATCAAAGCGATTCGAGCATGACCTTTGCACAAAACAAGTTCAATTGCCTAAGATTTTCCTCACATCCTATGAGAACCCTTTGAAACAATTAATTAAAATAATAAATAATAACAATGTAAAGAGTGTTAATATACATACCGTTGTATGCTTACTAACTAAGTGTTTCGAGAATTGTCATTAGATTCTTAACTCTAAATCTTCGCCACCATTTCTATCCTCTGAGAAATATCTTCACAAGCTATTGACTCTGTTTTGAAAGAAAAAAAAATGTTATCTTTTCAAAGATAAAGACCTTATACGTGAAACCAGTTTTGATATAAGAAGAATAAACAGTTTTGATAAATTGAAGAAATCACCAAAAATAAACGGAATGTCATAATCTAGCGTTCCCACAGACATTCATCACATAACTTATTAACAAGTTTTGTAATCGTAAAAAAGGTGCAGTAAGAAGATAGCACCATTGCAACGAAATCACGACAAGAAAACTGTAAACCAAATGTCACAATCCAGCGTTCCCACAATGACATTGGTTACTTATATAACAGATTTTATTTATCTTTTTTTGAAAACCATTAGAGAAAAACCTAAGTACATAATATTTGTGTTTCTAAAACAGATCTTGGTTTAAAACTAGTTTTTGTTAACATAAAATAGTAGTAATTAATAAGAAAACAGTATCAAGGATAAATGTCATAATCCAGCGTTCCCAAGAAGACACTTATCACTTAGAACGATATGAAAAGAAGAATGCAACTTTTTAAGAAATATAATGAAACCAAAACAGAGACAACTAATGATAAAACAAACAAATAGTTTATAAGGGAAAAAACGATTAAAGGTAAACCCAATTTAAAACCAAGTATAAGCCAAAACATATTTCTGGGAAAAATGCAAACTTGGGGAGTCCTCCAAAACTTCAGTACTAATTCAACTAACCAACCCTCAACGTAAACCAACCCTCAAAACACTCATATGCTATGTAGAAACCTATGTCAATCAGAAATTGATTTTGATTTATTTTAGTAAACAGAGAGGAGAGAGAGTAAATGGCTTTTCGTTTGAAAAACAAAATATTTTTTTTTTGAAAAAAAAATTGTTTTGGTTTGCAAACCCTAATTTTGGCATAATGAAACTAGAAGGAACCCTAAAATTTGTTTTTGGCTTCAGAGAACTTTGCCTCCCTTCCTTCACAACTCGCTCTCGAGTCTCGATCACTTTCTGTTGTTCCCTCCACACCCTTGTACTTATATATATAAGTTCCTATACCGCCTTAACGAAGAGCGAGTTAAAAACTGATATAGATTGTAATGACCCAACTAGGGCTGGAAATGGAGCGGGTTCGGGTCGGATCAGACTATATCCATGCCCAGATCCATTTTTTCAATACAAAACCAGATCCGGATCCATTTTGAAGAATGGATCCAAAATGGCATACCATATCCGAACCATTTTGATATAAAATGGGATAATCGGATCCGACCCGACCGACCCGAATTGCGAACCACAAGTTCTCAATCACTTGCGTGTCTACAAACAAAGAGAGACCTATTATTATTTGGAAGATATATTAACAAAATTTTATATTTTGGATTCGGATCTAGGAGGATCCAAACCATTTAAAGTAAAACCATATTTGAATCCGAATTAAAATGGATAATCCATATCCGACCCATTTTCTTATTCCTCGGACTCATTATTAAGGTCCAAACCCGTTGAAATGGGTTTGGATCGGTCGGATTCGGTCAAAACCCGCACCATTTCGACCCTAGACCCAACCACCCCTTCTTTTTTATAGCAAATCCTAAAAACATGGTAGCGTGAGGAAATAAGCAAAGTCCGGCCCATTACCCTTCAAGACAAAGCCACCCATTTTCTCCCTCACGCGCCTCTTTAGAAGAAATCCAATGGTGCATCACCCTCTATCTCTATTCCACTAAAAAATGTGTTTTGAGAATGGGGATTCAAATTTTAGTGTCCAATCATTCGGACCATTTAAACGCTACTTCAACGGGTGCAAAAAAAATACATTCCGTGCCACTTCAAGTGGTGGTCAAACTTGGGATTTTACAAAACCACGCCACTTCAAATGGCGCAACTATGAAATTGAAAAAAATCACCCCAAAACACTCAAGGTGGCGCCGTCAACTTGTATGGAATGCACTCTCTATTCCTCAATATTAGTCTCTATATATAGAGTATTATGGAGATAAAAGGCAAAAACCACCTCCACTCCCTCCATTTTTGAGGGAATGGGGAGCCATTGCACCCAGCCTTAGTTTTTCCCACTGCGGCTGCCGTGTCACAACTCGCAAGACCATATCAACGATCAACCAACGAAAAGGTGGGTCCCTCTTTTTTTTTTCTATTCTTTCGGAAAATATAGTCAAAATACACAAGGCGGCGCTAATAGTAATAGGTGAGATCCTAAATTACTAATTGCCTGGCAAGGATGGGCACTGTGAGGTAAAGCTTGCCTACCCCTTAAAGGTCCATTTGAAATTGTCTTGTACTCAGATAGGGAGGAACCATTGTTAAGAGGGAATCATGTAACCATTTTTATAAGAAGGCATCCTTGTAACCACTCCGATAGTCAGGAACCATATCATATGTTTTTTTTTTGTTAGGATAGAAGTCGGTCTTCCTACAAATTACCTCAGGAACCTACAAACGTCAGTCATCTTGCTGCTGTACTACATCAAGGCCTCACCTCACCACTTGCACGGAATTTCGCATTCAACCTTTCCGTCTGTTACCAATACCCACCTCGTACAAACTCTTAAGCTGTTTTGTACTTATATCCTAGTTTTACTTTCGGGTCTTTCATCTGTGCCAGAAAGACAAACACCTATATCATCGAGCTAGCTTTGCTCCTTCAAGTGGAATATTCCAGACACTAAGCAAAGCAAACCCTGGTTACCACTTTTACTAGAATGATTATACCATATCTAGGTGTGGTCATTAGAGATGCTTTAACTTAATATGCAGCTGTGGCCTGTGGTTTTATTTTCTCGCCTTCAACAAAATATCAATTCCAGTCTGAGCATGAAGCTAACCCTGAATGCTGAAAATTAAATAACCCTACCCTTCATTTCACAAAGTTTCATTTCGGGGGGAAACCTAAAATTTCCTGCTTCAAAACAAGTGGCTACAGAAAGAAGTACCAATATCAAGACGAGTAAAACATTTTATGGGGAGTATTAACAAAGGAATAATATGCCACTCTACTCTAATGATATATGGAAAACTCCAACTAAGAATAAAAAGTGTTAAACTAATAACTAATTAGTTCAACCAACTTGGGACGGAAGTTGCATGATCCAAAGAGAAACGCTTACACAAAATGCAAGTATAGTTGTATTTGCTTAATGTGTGCAATACTGTAATATGGTGTTGCCAGTTAGAACTGGTCAAACAAGTCAAGCTCAACCTTTTTTTTGGCTAGCTCAAGCTCCGCCCCTTCTTTCTTGGCTAGCTCAAGCCCGGCCCCTTTAATACCTAATTACCTACATTCTCCTGTCAAAGTCACATTAACCAATATCTAGACAGGACTTGATAGCCTTGCAATATCAATGGACAAAAGATATTAAATTACTCTCACCAGAAGAAGGAGAACAAAGAAAACAAATTTCCCAGTCAATATAATCAAAAGAAAAGGAGGAATAAGTTAAATACCAACTTACCACACATGACATAATGTCGCAAAGAAGTGGGCCACAAAGTTACAAACAGATCAGGGAGTGTACTAGGCGATCAGAAGCCTCCACCTATTTCCCCTGACAAGTAAGGCTAAGTCCAATGGTTTGGTGCCATCCCGCCAAACCACAATAGCAAAGTGTATAGAGTTAGCGGGTTAAGCGTTCCCAAGCCAATGGTTTTTTTCACAACTGCCAGTACCTATGGCGTATAGGATTTTTTTTCTTTTTTTTTGAACTCTCCAAATTAGCCGCCATTCTCAAAGGCGTGTGGGGAAAAAAAATTAAAAAAAGGATTTTTTTTTTTTTTTTTTTGGACTCTCCAGCCGCCATTCTCAAAGACATGTGGGAAAAAAATTAAAAAAATAAATTCTAGCCGCCACACAGTGTGGCGTGTGGCTTAGATTTCTTCTACCTGCCACTCGTACTGGCGCGTAGATTTGACGCTATCTCGTTAAAACTGGCGCTATATATAGGTAAATTTATGCCGATAGCGTTGACGGGTTAGCGTTTTAACCCCATTGGATCAGAATTTCCGTGATATTTGGTATTTTTCCGCACCATTGGACTTAGCCTAAACTAATCAAAACAATTAACAAACGTTCTTATCCTAAAGTAAGCATACCATCCAAGAATCCTTGGTGCGTCAAAGCGCCTCAAATCATCCTTCAATCCATTTGTTTTGTGTATGGTTTTTTGTAAAGGATGTATTGAACGATTAAAATTTTACCCACTTTTCTCTCATGTAGCAACTGCTACTATTTGGTATGAATTTGGTCGTTGTAATGGCATGTTATTTCTCATTTCTATTAGTTTTTTCTTATGTCCGGCTTATACTCTCATATAGAAACTCAAATTGTTGATTTATAATGTAAGTTTCAGGTTTGAGCAGATGTTGCTCGTGGACCAACAAAGGAGGTGTTGACAATCTTAAATGGTTCTTATGAAGAGTAGGTTATGGTGCTTATGAAAGAAATGTACTATCCCATTTTTTTATTTGTTACATGTTTTCAGATTTACTATCCCACCTTTTTGTGTACTTTAAGTGTAAGTGCAATCCTTTTGACACGTAAGTATCTTTTTGACACATAAGTGTAACTGTAATGAAGTCATTATCATCCATAAGCAAAAAAACCTTCTTTACTACCGTACTTTAAGATGCTCCCCTAAACATTTATGTTAACTTTATTGTCTTTTTGTAATTGCTATAAGTGTTTTAATTCCAATTTAAGTTTTTAAATAGAAGCTAGCGTCAAGCAATAGGATCTTTTCATGATGATTTAAATCCTTTCAAGCAATGTGCTTCGAGACTTAATATTGTTACCATGACATTATTTTGTTGGGTGTCCATGGGCAATGCATGAGTATATACATTTTTGTTTATAATTTGTTTCAATGATATTGTAAACATATTTAAGAAACTCTGTTTTTTTTTCGATAAAATTTATGAAGCGGCGGAGGTGCAAGATACTCCATGGATATTGGACTAGAGTTGGAAGAGAACTAGAAATACTTTTCAAGCATAGAGATATGGTGTGAGATGTTTGTAAGGTGCTTCTTTGCCAAGATCTTTGGTGTAATTTTGGTCTACATTTCTTTTCAAGTAATTTGTAGATATTTTTATGTGCTCTTTTTCCAAAACCTGAGGTCTACATTTATCAAAGATGTATTTTTATGAAATCCATGCCGAAGGCACGGATATTAACTAGTCTATTATAACAAAACAAAATGGCAAAACAAAGAGTGGTAGGGATTGCATAGAGATCTGCGTTAGAAGAAGGACACGTACAACAAATATCATTTTGAAACCCCTTTAAAATGTTTACTTAATAAATTAAATGAATCATGTGGGTTTGGGCTTCTAAATAACGCATATATAATATAATAGGAGGTTTTGGGAGAAAAGAGTACACGGTTGAAATCGGTTTAAAGGCAAGAAGTTGTCATTTTAAAAAAATCCGTTTAAAGCAAGGTCCAATCAAATTTAATATCAATCTAATGGGGATTTAACGGAACATTTCCATGGAGTTTCCAAAATTGGGTTTGGCACCTTCCTAAAATTGTGTTTAATTTCCCCTTAATAGCCCATGTTAACTCACTTTAGCTTCAGTTACCAAAATTAATTAATAGAAACCATTTAGTATCCATTTATGATAGGTGCTCATAGAAGAAAAACGCAAATTTGAATTGAATACTCCTCTCTGGCTCTCTCCCCATTTCACCATTAAGCTATCTTCCTCCATCTCTCTCAAGCAAAATGATTCTTTAATTTTCTCTTTAACTCTTCAATCTCAAAACATGTAGTTCTTGCTGGTAAGAGTACGCAACGACTCAGTAAGAACAAATATCTTTCGAAAAATTTCTATTTACCTCTTTGTAGCTTTATAATTTTGTTTGTTTGTTCTTATATTAATTAATCCTTGATTCTTCTGATTTAATAGGAATTGTTGCAGCAGTTGGCATTCTTTCCTGTTGGGGGAGAAACTAAACCCTTGAAAAAGGTTATTGAATCCCAAACTCTTTTCCAGTTTTGCAATCATCTATATATTATCTAATTGCGTCAAAAATGGTAGTTATTGTTTTCATTATATATTTGTGAATTAGTAAGAATCATTGTCGTTAGTTCTTTATGCTTACTGGAATTGTGTTAAATTAGTTAGACTTACCCCCCATTTTCACGTCGTGGCCCAAGTCAACAAGTCTTGATCATATC
Source organism: Coptis chinensis (assembly GCF_015680905.1). Classification (NCBI taxonomy): domain Eukaryota; kingdom Viridiplantae; phylum Streptophyta; class Magnoliopsida; order Ranunculales; family Ranunculaceae; genus Coptis; species Coptis chinensis. The sequence goes on along the minus strand of NC_141458.1, from coordinate 114,433,607 downwards.
TCGAAAGTCAATCAGCGAGTGAAAAGACCAAACTACCCTTAGCCATGAGTAATGACGCAAAAAACCCCTTGACTTTGAGTCATCACACCAAGTCAAATTAGACACGTGTCACGATCTCTAACAAAAAAAATCAAAGGTCAGAATTGATCCAAAGAAAAAGACACCAACTACCCATGATCTTGTAATTACTCTTTTGCCACCGGACTATTTACCAAAGTTTGAACTGTGAAACACGTGTCGCCATCCTGTGAAAGTAATCCAATGGTCATAATAGATTACCAAAGAAATTACTTCTCAATCACAGTAGATAGACACGTGGAGTCATCCAGTGCATTCTATCCAACGGATCGAAACTAAAGTAAAACTAGCCGTTGCCTAAAGCCATCAAATTGACTTCATCTTCTCCTTATAAAAAACAGACTTCATCTTCTCCCTAAAGCCATGAAATTGAAGATGGGTGGCGGTCATGAGTCAAACTCCAATTGCATTCCGATTTACAAGGTACTTAATATTGTCTTACTGTTGCTTTCAAAAGGTAAGACATTAGACCTTTTTTTGGTTTATCGTTAATTTGAACTTTGGGGGGCTATTACTAATTAATGTTTTAACAGTGGGGTGGTATGTCTAAAATATGTTTATAATGTTTAAGGATTGTTCATGCTTATTGTGTGGCCAAAAGACACATAAAACAGCTCAATGCCCTTGGATGCACGTAATTTGTAAGAATTGCAACAACGAATGCGACTTGCTTGAAGACAATAACAAAAAAAGGTTTATCAAATGTCAGAAATGTGAATTGGCGCAATGGCTGGATGATTTAATGGGAAATTCAAGTGACAAACCCAACGATCTTGGTAGTCCAGTTGCAGTTGAGAAAGGCACTGGATGCTTTGTATGTAAAGCAAATGACCATTAGTCATATACTTGTCCTTAGAAGCGGTCTCCGTGCAAGATGTGTACTACTATTAGGGACATGAGGACTTCAACTCAACTAAGAAGCAAGGGCGAGAAGTTTCTGAAATGCCCAAGGTGTGATCAGTTTGAATGGTTGGAACTTGCAATTCGCGGGGTTGTAAGAAAGAGAAGTCCCGAACCAAAGAAGTTGGTTTTGAAGAAGAGGCGAAGGAGTCATCATCTTCGAAGTCCAATTCCAATTTGAAATTGAATATTGAGTTAGTCATAGAAGATTTATCTGAAGCATTTAATGCAAAGATTCTTCTTAAAGGAAAGGAACAGATGAAGCAAATTTAGCATGTTAATTTGCAGGGACTTGATGTATTATTTTGTACTGTTGTCTTGTTAGCTATTAATCAAAATTGTGGTTTGTTGACTGTTATTAATTACCATTAAGTTTACTATCATAAAAACATATAAGTCATTCCCTAATACAATAAGTTTAGGGTTTCCCTAAAACATAAGATAAAACATGACAGAATTATAAATTGGGTACCCTTAGAAATATATAAGTCATTCATAATATCTTAGGTCCAAAACCAAACATTGTCCAAGTACCATCCACAAAAAAGACCAAAATAACAAAACAAGTCATTACATGCCCAAAATGTAACAGTCTTGCAGAGTTTCCAACCAGCCAAAATAACAAAGGTACCCAAATCACAATAACCCTTCCTGCAGAGTTCAAAGTTTCCAATCTGGCCTCACAATTTGGAACTTCTGCCTTGATGCTGGATTCGGTGGAGGAGCTAGTGGTGGTTTGTTTTGTTTTGTGGCCTTGGCCATTTTTGGTGGTGGATCTGAACTGCTGTTTAGTTTCTTTGTTGCACGTGGTGGCATGTAGGTGTCTCTGAGCCTCTTCATAAGGTTAGCAAAAGTATGCCTTTGCTCTGGAGCCTAATCAAATAAACACTAGATCAGCCAATTTACAAAACATAGTCAATTTGATATAAATCAGTTCAACTTATCAACCCATAAACCTATATTATACTCTACCTAGAATGTATTAGCCTTATGTGGCTTCTATGGTAATGGCACTCCACCAGCTGCCAATGTTTGTAGTTGCTTTGGTGTTGGTGGTTGAAAATTCACAATAGAAGGCTTTGTAGTGGCCTTTGTTGGTATTGTCACAATTGAACATGCTGCCTTGGTTTTGTCCCTAGTGTTGGGCTGTGATGATGCTGGCTGACTAACAACTGTTTCTTTGGACTTGTCCTTAGTGCTGGGCTATGATGAAGCTACTTCCTTGGTTTTGTCCCTAGTGCTGGGCTGTGATGAAGCTGCTTCCTTGGTTTTGTCCCTAGTGTTGGGCTGTGATGAAGTAGTTTCCTTGGACTTGCCCCTAGTGATGGGCTGTGATGATGCTGGCTGACTAACAACTATTTCTTTGGACGTGTCCCTAGTGCTGGGCTGTGATGATGGTGAAGATGGTACTTGACTTGAACTTGCAGGTTTGGACTTGCTCCTAGTGCTGGGCTGTGATGATGGTGAAGTTGGCACTTGATTTGAACTTGCACAAATGGACTTCCTTCTAGTGCTTGGTTGTGAAGGTGAAGTTGGTGGTTGACTTTCAGTGGCAACTTTGGACTTGCTTCTAGTGCTGGATACTTGACTTGGTTGTGACGAAGGTGAAGCTGGTGGTGGTTGACTTTCAGTAGCAACTTTGGACTTGCTTTTAGTGCTGGGTACTTGACTTGGTTGTGATGAAGGTGAAGCTAGTGGTGGTTGACTTGAACTTGCAACTCTGGACTTGCTTCTAGTGCTGGGTTGTGAAGGTGAAGCTGGCAATGGACTTTCAGTGGCAACTTTGGACTTGCTTCTAGTGTTGGGTTGTGAAGGTGAAGATGGCACTGGACCATTTGATGCTTGTGAAGATTCTACATCTTTGGCCTTAGATTTACCTATTATCCCAAACAAATGAGAATTCCTGACATGTAAGTAATTCCTGACATGTCATATGTAACCACATAATGATGAGTGTCCTTACCTTTTGGTTGTGCAGGGAGGCCTTTGCATGTCTTGGAATTATGCCCCTCTATCCTACACAACCTACACTTCCTTCTCTTCTTGTTTGGTGCTTCCTCATCTTCATCTCTCTTTCTATTCTTTCTTGTCCTTTAATACCCCGGTGTGTGGAGGTGGATGGTATAGCCGCTTCTGTGTCTACATGTAAACAAACACAGAAATTAATAACTAAAGAACAATATTATACATGTACAGATAAATACTTAACACACCTCCAAAACCTAAAACATATGCCAAATTCAATTCCACTACAACTAGAAAATCCTCAAATCCAACCAAGTAATATGCACACAGAAAACCATCCAACACAAGAAACCAAACAAATGTTTCATTGATGGTGCTATTCTTGTTAGCACTCAGTTTACATTTCAGCTTGAATCACCAAGATTACAGCTTACAACACAAGTTGCATCTTAGTGCTTTCCCTAGAGACCAATACAAATAAATGATTTCTGGGTCCCTTGTCTGACCTTTCACTGAGAAAAGTAGCCTATAAGGCTACAAACAATGGAATTAGATGGTAACTTATAATAATGAATTTACTAAACATGATTAATTTTAGAATAAAGACAATGATTTGTAGTAGTGAACAAGAGTAATACTGATATAAGTACCTGGGTTGAGTTGTCTTCAACAAGCATTACATATAATGTTCATAAGCAAGCATTACATATAAATCTTCAACAAGAGTATTGGTGTGGAACACAAGCTTTTCTCTTTATACTACTAGGCACTTTAACTTGTTAAACTACCAACCATACACAAAAATTCAACCAAAGAAACATACTCCATGATCCCCCAACTATAGCTTAGCACTTGAATTATAAGTTCTCAACACAAAACTTGTCACAAAGAAACACACTTTATGAACACTCTCATGACTTAAACTCAAAAGGGTATCTCAAAACCTTATAAAATTCTCAAAAATCACAAATTTTGGATAAATAAACAAACTTTATAAACTTCGAGCACATATATTCAAAGGTGCACTCTTAACAAGCAATTCTGACTTTCTTAACTTGTCATAATAATTGAATTGTTAGAGTTATATGCATCTCTGCTACTAAGTCATATACTTGTCTTCTCTGGTAAGTTTTCAACTTAAATTACTGCTACTAAGTTATATGCATCTCTGCTACTAGGTTTCAAGTGTCAGAGTTATATGCATCTCTGCTACTAAGTCCCTACATTATAGTCAGACTTGCAATGGCACTGAAATTTGGCAGAGTGATTTGAAACTTCTATCAATCTACTACTATAGAGTGATTTCAAACAGACTTCTATCAACCAAAAAGGATACTACTATATGATCCTCATTATTGTATGATGACCTTCTATAAGAAAATTAAATTATATTCCATAACAAAGACTTGTGTCCATCTTCTGATTGATTTGAAGAAATATATGGAGTGGTAATGAAGCTGGCTATATGTGGAAAAAAAGACCAGCTCAACATCCTTTTTTTTTTTTTTTTATAATTTAAGAAATTTAAGAAATACAAGTATTGGTTTGGTGTGAAGTTGGATACAAGTTTGGAATCAACACTTGCTTGTTACTTGCAAATTAATGCAACAACACAAAACAAAACAACTACAATGTTACCTATTACAGAACAACACTACTACAGAAGAACTACAGAACAACACTACTACAGAAGAACAAATTAATGCAACAACACAAATTAATGCAAGAACACAAAACAGAACAACACTACTACAGAAGAACTAATACTACTATTACTACTGTCCATTTTCCTTCTTTGTTTTTTCTTTCATTTATTATTAGGGACCCTTATTATTATTATTGTGAAAATAAATTAGTCAGTTCAACAGCTCAACACCAGTATCAATGAAAGAGAGTTTAGGGTAACTTACAGGCTTGGGCCAGTCTCTTGGATTTTCCATTGGCTTGATGTGTCCCTTGTAAGACATTTGATATGTAGACACCAAGAAGTAGGAACTGCAATACTCTCTCCAATCAGCTCTCATTTTGTATAAAATAACTACTGCATGCACACAAACAATCCCAGAGAGTTGCCATCTCCTACAACTGCACTTTTGATCTACTATGTTCACAGTGTATCTATAATCAATTATACTTGACATCCATGATACAATACAGACTGCTATTACTTGCTTCCAAATCCCAATTAGGAATGTCTCCTATCATCTTCTCTATTTTCTTCACAACTACAGGAACTAACCCATTTATATCCCAATCTTCTGCCTTCTCTCTCCTCTTATACAAAAAGGACATCAACAATGTATGATACTTATCTAAGAAAGGAACAATGGGAATATCCCTCAAGTCCAAAATCCAGTTGTTAAATGATTCAGAAAAATTGTTTGTGATGTGATCACATTTTGTATAATCATCAAAGTGTGCCCTTGCCAACTCTCCACTTTCTCTCTCATAAGCCAGGCCCTAGCTTCTGGACATTCAGCTTCTAGTTGAGCCATACACCTATCAAAATCAGTTATCTTATAACATTTTGCAAAGACTTCCCAGACTAGAAACTCCAAATGTTTTGCCTTGAAAACTTTCTTAAAGTTTTTGTACACATATGCCTAAAGCAAAACCTCGGGGGATTGTTAGGGAACACAATTGACACACTTCAATTAATCCCTTTTGTCTATCGGACACAAATGTCAACTTGTACATATGACAATCTAATCCATTCCTTTTCATTGTTTGTAAAAATTAGTCCAACTCTCTTTCCCTCGATCTTGTGATATAGACTGCTATAGGAAACAAATCATTGTTCCCATCCAATGCTACCATGCTTAGACATTGTCCTCCATACTTACCCTTCAGAAAACACCCATCTAATCCAATAATGGGTCTACAAGAAGTCAAGAATCCTGACAAAGAAGCAGCAAAACACACACATACATCTTCAAACTGCAAGGTTTGATCATTTCTAGAACAAAAAGCAATTGACTCTGGATTACTTCTCATTATCTGATAAAAAATGGAGTACACACAATATATAAGTAACAATAACAATATATAAGTAACAATAACAATGCATAAGTAACATACATATAGATAACAAACAATATATAAACACAAAAGCAACATTTAGGGTGTACCTGATCACGTAACAGAGGTACTAGTTTGTAACTTTCTGCAAAATCTCCATGAATCTGTTGTAAGCATCTAATTCTTGCAGTCCAGTAAGAGATTGCCACATGCTGCTTCTGCCTAATGTCATCAATGATGTTTTGTGGAGTACAAGTCTTGTGATGTACCTTCATATGTTCCAACATAACAGTGGTCACCCAAACTGCATCAGCCATTCTATTCTTGTGGTCTGTATTAGCACCACATCTATGTTCATTGTTAAAGGTGCTCAGTCTCATTGTAAAACCATCACTCTTCTTCTTCCTCCAGTAAGCCCTCCAGGGACACCCACTAGCCTCACAGATAGCTAGAATTCTGTATGACTCATTCACAACCATCCTACCCACAAATCTATTCTTAATGCAGTAATCCTTAATCTCCTGCCTCAATATTTTGATATTAGGTCACTCCATACCTCTTTCCCACTCATCTTCAACAATGTGTGGCCTAACATCATTGGCCTTAGTTCTATACACATCTACAATCTCACCTTCATAGTTATAGTACTCTGCAGAACTTGGAATCATATACTCTAATTCATCTTCAGATGAGTGTGCACTGTGATACTCCTCTTCAGGTTCCAATTCTTCAACATTTGGAGCTGGAGGCTTTGCTGCTACTTTTCTCACAACAGGAACTTCAATACCTTCATCATCATCTAGCTCGTCTTCAGACAGGACATTGTATGTGTTGACATCAAAGGTCCCCACATTAGACCAAAATGGGTCATCTTCATCAACAATGACACCCTTTCCTTTGACTTTTCTCCCACCCTTTCTCTTCTTAGTTGTCTCTCCAAACTTGGCATACTTAGTTGGTTGTCTCTTTGCTGGTGTGGACTGCTTCCTTTTTCCTTTCCTACCAACTTCTTCTTGCACAACTTATTTTCCTTTTGCATTCAAAGCTTCAACTGTGGGGTCTTCAACTTCTACTTCAGGTATGGCTTCAGTCATGTCATAAACTTTATTTTCAACATAAACATCATAGTACCCATCCAGATTGCTAACCAATTGTCTCCACATCTCCAATAAATCAGTATCAATCACTACATGAACTACTTTACCACCAACAATGTAAGCCAGCTTGACCTCTTCCATGTTGACATCCAATAATAAATCTTTCAAGTCTGATTGCATGTCCAACATATTTAGTTTATCACCATCTACATTCATCATCCAAACTTCCTTTTTACCAGTGAAATCTTTTTTTGACAGTGTTAACCTTCTACGAGGTGTCTTAAAGAAACCCCCATAGTGAATCAACAGGTTTCTCACTTCATCATCAGCCATGATTGTACAGAATGAACAAGAAAATCACTATTAAACAACTATTTTAGAAGCAAACAAGTCTAAAAGCATTAATAAATCATGAATTTTAGTTGATTACCTTCGGATCTAAGACAAAGATGATGCCTTGCAGTTGATAACACCTTCAAGTTGATGAGGCTTGCACGGTTCTACTGAATAATGTATATAACTACATCACCTTTGACAAATTAAAATGCCTACAACTTTAAACATACAGTTCTATAACAATAATTAAGTGTTGTTGTGATGTTCTAACAAGCATGCTCAAACACTAGATCAATGATAACTCAAGCACGCTCAAACACTAGATCAGTGATAAATCCTCACAACAATGGAGACAACAATGGAGTTTCTTCCCGCTTAAAAAAATAGACTTGGCTTTTTATACAAGGTGATTGGATGTAAAACTGCAGTTTAGTTTCGATCCGTTGGATAGAATGCACTGGATGACTCCACGTGTCTATCTACTGTGACTGAGAAGTAATTTCTTTGGTAATCTATTATGACCGTTGGATTACTTTCACAGGATGGCGACACGTGTTTCACAGTTTAAACTTTGGTAAATAGTCCGATGGCAAAAGAGTAATTACAAGATCAGGGGTAGTTGGTGTCTTTTTCTTTGGATCAATTCTGACCTTTGATTTTTTTCGTTGGAGATCGTGACATGTGTCTAATTTGACCTGGTGTGATGACTCAAAGTCAAGGGGTTTTTTGCGTCATTATTCATGGCTAAGGGTAGTTTGGTCTTTTCACTACAGTTGACTTTCGAGATAACAGTCAAGACTTGTTGACTTGGACGACACGTGGAAATGGGGGTAGGTAAGTCTAACTAACCCTAAATTGTATGTCACAATTCTCACTAATATACCGGCGGATCTCTATAATATTAGGTTTCTTTGTGACAAAATTTTTAATGCATTTTAATATATTGCAATTTAAAATATAAAATTTTCAATAGAGATTGGAGATTTCTAATATGTGTTCCAATTTAATTTGCAGTTTTGCACTTCTTCTATTTGGGGATTTCCACATTAATAAGTGAAAGTTGGATATCTATAGTAACATAAACTCAATGGTAAACAAGTTTGGGTTATATAGTTTTTATTTTTGTGTACTTTGCACATCTCTTGATAATTTCCTTTTTGTGTTAGATTTTGAGGTTGTTACCTTATTGATTTGGGGTTCTGTGCATCAATTTAACTTATTGAAGGGTGTCATTTCTATATTCGTATTAGACAGTGGAAACTTAATAATGGAATTTCAGTATGTAAATTGACCTTTGATGTGTTTTCAGTTTTGCTGTTACCAAAAAAAAAAAAAAAAAATTGATGTTGATCTTTTTTTTCAGGCATTCAAAGAAAATATAATCTATTTGCTTAGAGCCTCTGGGTGCATCTTAGGGTGATGCAACCATTAATATAGGTGCCTTTAGAGCTATTGCAATGTAGCAAGGAAGCTTGACTGGTATGTGGTTCTTCTTAATGTTTTAGGTCCACATCTTATCTCCTCTTTTCTTTATGATTTTTTCCTCTTTCTTCATTGTTATATTTTTCAATTGTAAAGCCCTCCACTCTCAGGTAATTTCCCTATCTCATGTCTCATGCTCTCTAATTTTCTTTCTACTTTAATTAGTTTATTGGCGAACAAATTAAGAATGGCAAAAAACTAGAAGAGTCGATGATTACTCTAATTGAGTCATTTTGTCAATTGGCGGTACTCTTTTGTAATCTATTTAAGTAATGGGAATGGGGTAACAGTAGATGATTTGGTGGAACAGAGTTTTTAGCATTGTTGCTGAATAACATTTAATATGGTGTGTTGTTTTTATTTATTGCTTTGTGTTTAGAAAGGAAGGAAGAAAATAAAGAAAGACTTATTGAACATCTTCTGGCTAATCTTGGCGAGTCAGGTATGTGTTACAATCATATATATTGATCTTTGTTTCCCATTTTAAGACAACAACAATTGAAAAACCCACCAATAGGAAATGGTTAGACAATTTGACCTTCGCTTCTGTATTTTCTCCAATTGAAATAGTTATATTCGAATACTCTTACATGTTTTTGAATACTCGATCTATAAGTTACTGAAGCTTGCATGCAAGGCTAGGATAGCAGCAAACAAAGTCCTACAAAAGTCCTACAAGGCTAGAACAAATTCGAACTAAGGTGACACTGGGTTTACCATGACGAAGTCCTACAAAAGTGAAGTAGCAAAATGATAGTTGGTCAATAATAGGCCTCATTCAGTGTGTTCAATGTATATATATTCCGATACCTTTTGAATAATGTTAATTAAATTAGGAGAATTACATTGCTTCTCTCTAGCCACTCAAAATTTGGCTTGACTACAACTTCTTTGTTGCTTTAAGTGGTGTAGTCGTGTAGCCTTTTTACTTGATTTTCTATATGAATTCCGAACCTACTGTTATGAAGTTAACAATTTCGGTATTTTCATTTTGCGCTCAACTTATTCTTTCGATTTTATATGCTTAACATGATAATCTTAATATCCTATGTTAACCACTCATTTTTTTATGCTTTTTTAACTTTGAACTTTGCGGATAGCAAAATTTTCATTTTGAGGAATCGAGATCCGAGGATAACTGATTTGGGTAATGGTCGTCATTTTATTTCTTGCAATCATTAGTACTCCATTCGGGGGCATTTCCAGGGAGGGTGGCATGTGAAATTTTTATCATATTTTCTTGGTTGCTTAATCTTGTGTTTAAATGGTCGTTGTGTAGTCGCACTTCTTAACCAGGTATATGTTTGTATACCTTTTTAAGCAAGTGTCCAGTAACCCACTAAATACTAATTTACTGTTCAATATACATTTTCATACATTTACATCTTATAACTATCTAAGATTGATGTATTGGCTACCATTTGGTGATACTCGCTTGGATGCTTTGTTGTGATTTTAAACTTCAGTCATTGAATGTGTAGGTTCTTTGGTTACATAAATAATAACGAAATGATGTGTGGTACCCTTGAATGAGGCAATAATATTATTGTTTGGACTTACTTTTGCTTAATTAGACTTAAATATATATCCAACCCTCAAAGTTCTTTCTATAGTTGAATTTTCTGGTGGTAGAAAACAAGCAAAGGGAGATAAGTTAATCCACGATATGAAGGAGAGCAAGTAGTAGAGCATAGATGCCTTGCTCTACTTGCTCTCATTTCATTGGATTCTCTTTACTTTACTTTACATATTTGGATGGTATATGTCCCAGATTTACTCAAACTAAGCAGTCCTTATTAGAAGCAACAATATTTGCATGGTTAAACCATGTCTAAGCTAACATCATTATATGTTTTTACTGCAGGTTTGAAAATGGAGTGTAAGTTATTGTTCGAGCTGTTGAAATCATGAAATGTAGGCATAGTCACTCATGGACTTCATGGAATAATAATAATTTGGTTATGCAAGCTAGTGGTACTAAAGAGAAACCAGTGGTTTTCTTATAGCTAGCGCTGTAATTGAAAGTTTGAAGATTCTTTGTAATTCTTTTATCGTATTAAAGGAAGGACGTTGTACCTATAATAATTTATTGTGATAATTGGTTTTGAGAATTGTAAATGTCTCTTTTATCATATGCATTGTTGTCGTCGATCGGCTTGGTTGTGGCAGTTTAGACAACATTTTTCTATGGGTTCTCTTACAAGAAAGATCATTTCCCATTCCCAATGGTAAATCATTCTTTCTTTGGTATTACATTATTATTATGAGAGACTATTGTTAAAATTTGATTGGGATTAAAGGTTATTTCTTCTTTTCAATACTGAAGGTTGGGTTGGAATGCGATCTATTGGGCATGGGTAGATAAGTACCTCCCAGTTCATCATGGATGCGTAGAAACAAACAGCACAACTGATTACTATTAGTGCATCTGTTAATTGCAAGTTTTTGATCAGTTTAAATTTTGAGATAATAGACCTCCTAAATTCTACTCACTAACAGCCAACTCTTAATTGTAAAGTACCTTGCTTAACTTCTCTGACCATGGTAGCTAACATATTCAAGATCAGAATGTGTTTTTGGTTTTATAGAAGGGGGACGACTTCAAACCGAACGTCTATCTAAGAGGCTCTTAGGCCTCCCAGCACTTTCAAACATCTACTTCAAATGGAAATGTTGGAGATTAGATTTTAAAAGTTTCATTTGACAATCAAACACCACATGCATGTAGTAGCTTATTTAGTCTACACAAATCCATAAAGAGTATTCGTGCTGATAACTGTAAAATGAATAGTTTACCTACGAAATGAACTATTAATTCACAACGTAAGTAAACTAGAACTAATCTTTTATACTAAATTATCAATTCTTCTACTCTCAATGCGAATTGCACTAAATGGAGTACGAAGTTCGTTCCACTCCTAGTTCCCTAGCATGGATTGTTTTCTAAGTCTAACTAGTCGCTCTTAAGTCAATGAGAGCTTTACGAAATATTCTACTACGATACTTAATTAAGATGATTACTAGAAATTAACTACAAATGCTATGGAAATACTATTGTTTGACTCTAGATAAAGGAATTAGAGGGGAATCGAATCCACCTCGAATCCAACTTAATGACCTAGTACAGATTGTGGTATCTCGATTCTTACGTTTTCACGGCAAGAATTCCGAGTCTAATCCCTAGTGTTCATGGCATTTGTACCAAGTACTAACTAGCATGTGAGGTCGCCCACCCATTCTCTCATGGCTAAACACGACCCTCTAGAGTGGAATAGATGCTACAACGTTCTATACTAAACAACTAAGTTTTCATCAAGGCTTCATCAACCCCTCTAATGGAGGTTTAGCCTTGAATCATCAATCTAACATTTCCCATTGAATCTAAACTAAACATAATGTAAGAAATTTAGATTTACTTAATTTGAACAATAATGAATCTAACTTAATGGCTGGAATGAAATAGGAACAACAAGAATTGAAATTAGATCTAGAATGGAAATGACAAATTCAAAATTGACAAACTATCTATTTTATTTATCTAATCAATCAAGAACAATGATTCAGAGATTTAATCTAAAACAAGAATTTAAATGGAACTAAAACTTAATTTCATTAATAAAACTAGATCTATAATTCTATATTTTAATTTAGGTCTAACTAGCTACCATTAACAAAGAGCTAAGCTTTTGTTTTTATACATTCAGATCCAAAAATCGTGCATGGGCTTGGAGCCATGTTTTGGGCCAGAGAATCAGGCCCAAAACCCAATTCTTTCAGTCCAAAAAGGCCTCTTCAGCTGCAGTTGGCTTCCACATACTTTTCGTCCACTTCTGCTCCTCTGATTGGGTCAAGGCTTAGACCATTGGAAAGCTCTTTCTGAGCCGGTCGTTTTGACATAAGGTAGGCCTCAATCCGATGTCCGAGTCCAAAGATATGGCATTCGAAGTTCTCGCTAATTTGCTCCTTTATCTCGCTTAAAGTGGCACGCTTACGCACATAATGGACTTTGAAGCCCGAAATGCATAAAACACGTAATCAGTATTAACTCTTACTTATTATTCACATAATTGGTCTAAAAGTATGATTATTAAGGGGTTAAAACTACAGTTTTGGGCTCTTATCAAACCACCCCCCAAACAAAGATTTTGCTTGTCCTCAAGCAAAGATGAGAAATTAGAATAAGTGACCAAAAAATGGAGTTCTAACTACTCTCATTTCATTTGAGTCGCGATTGCATTGACCATATGCAACAAGGCCTTAAACCACTAGAAATTCCCTAGCGGACGAAGTTATAGCCTCGTGAGAGTTTTCCAAAGTGAAGGTACTCACAAACTTCATCTATACTACAACGACTAAGAAAATAAAACTATTGTTTCCTTTATTCATGCTCAACTATCTATACATCTCTAGCAATTACATAAGAATAATAGTCAAAACCTAAGTTAATATATGCATAATAAACAATCATCTACAATAAACATATAACAATGAGTAATACTATGAAATGTTCAAGGTTTTTTTTAGAACTCCGAATAAGCGTCCTTAAGTAGGTCCTCACATAAATGTCAAGACAAAACCTCTCTGATTTTTCCACTCAAGTTTAATACTCCAGTGTGCAATGGGCACACTTTACCTTACAATCTCAATGACATCAAGGAAGCTTCTGGTCGATCAAACACATCCGCCACTTACTATCACACTAACCTATTCCTAATCGAGCTAGAGGTCTTTATTAGGTGTCATGGGATTAGGAGATGGTTTAAGAAGGAAGGAAATGGATATTCAAAAGGACAAGTCCGAGATAATAGAGTCTTCATATTATGTAACTTGGAGAAAACCTTGTTAATTACTTTTGCTTCTACACTTTGTTTCCATCCTTAGCCATATTTTTTTTTTTTTTTTCTTTGGCCTTTGACTCCACTTTTATTCTATTTTTTTTTGGAGTTTTTATTTATTTCTATTTTTTTTTTTTTTTTTTCTTTTCTCTTTTGGATGGAAACTTCTTTTCTTTATTTTTCTCAAGCAACTAACTAATTTTTTTGTTTACACAGTTTTTCTCTTCTTCTTTCTTCCTCATTCTATTCTCGGACTTATTCTAAATTGGGTAGGTTGATTTTTTTATTTTGTTTTGTTTTTGTAACGTGGTAAAGGAATTGTGGTTTATGGAAGGCTAAAGAAAGGCTCGTAGGGGCTTACTAGTGGAACATAATTCATAGGTTTGAATTTCCGCTATATCGATCCAAAGAGCGGCCTAAATTCTCGCTTTTAGGATATGGTTTAGTGATCAAGCAAGTGGGCGTGTGATTTCTCTATCCGATTTTACTTCTCCCTTGTGTCATTTCTCAAATGTTTCGCTTCATATAAGGCTTTTAGGCTATATTCTCATAGGATTTGTAGAATAAGTACTCTAGCCTAGATTTCGAAACTTATCGCTAACAATCATAGATACTCATGTAATATATTTATAGATAGATGCAAAGATTATTACCTACATATTAACCTAAGTTTCTAACAATTATTCTGATGCAAAAGCTATGTGAGACATCTAGATTGTTAAGAGCATAGAGAAAGAAAATAATACCAATATTCCTAAGTGTATAGCATAAACTTATTTATTTATATTTTTGAAATTTTTAACTTGAAAACAAATGCATATTATACATTTCTATATCCTAACAGATGCCTTAATTACACGTGTTTCTATGCCCCCCCCCCCCAAACAAAAAACATGATTTGTCCTCAAAGCGTTTAAATAAAGAGGGTAGGAAAAATACCATTGAAACGCGGGAAATTCAGAAACATCTGCAAAACAATGTTAGAACATACTAATATAGGAAATAAAAACTGACTCAACACTATAAGAGTTCCACCCATTATGGGGTTAACAGAATTAAATTGCTTGGGACATAAGCAAACACTAACTTAACTAAAACTTACCTGCACCCCAACATCTACTCGTCATCCTCCTCTTCTATATGAGGTTCTTTTCGCGATCCCCGCCATGCCATAACAACTTGCCACCTTTACGCCGTGTATCATCAACTAATGTTAACCTTTCTAGTGTTATTTGTCCGATGGGGTGTAAGGAGCAACCAAATGTGGTTGCACCTGCCATCCCGCCAAGTCATGGCTCGAAATGATCTTACCATTACGATTGGTGGGTCTCATGATTTTGACCCTTTTCCAATCTGCGGTAATGCGGTACGAATCACGGGTAGGCAAGCGCCAAAGATAAGGCGGCAAACCAAGACAGGCATAAGAAGGTACTTATGCCTCAAGGTATGGGCTCGCTTCGTAGTAGCAACTAAAACTTCGGGAATGTCATACCTACGACGTCCCTCGCCTAAAGCAAGGAAAACGCCACCAAATGTATTATTGGCGTATAAACCGCCGTTCCCTAGAATGTTCATCATGATGAACAACATGGTTGTGCCTACATTCAGTGATAGGCTACTTTCGTATGCATGTTATATTGGTCTTGGTCCATGATACGAAATACCCTCCCCATAATACTCATGGAAATAGGCATATTCATATAGGTATGAGTTATCCGTCATATATCCCCACGCGTGCATAGGGTCGTAATGGCAATCCCAAAACCAAAGCTATCAAGTGTTTATTGAATTCCATAGTCGCATTCATCAATAGTAAGGGAAAAATTTTTGTTCTCCTTCTTGGGTACAAAAAAAAAGTAATATTATTATAGAAGAATTCAGGTTAGCTTAGGTGAAAAAGAATCGTCATCACTCACCGAAGATGCCGCCATCCCTAATTGCACGATCCGCCATGAACGATGCTCCATAGGTATAGGTTCCCATCAAGTCTTCAAAAGACTGCTCAGAATCACTATAGGTGGTGTCATCTCAACACTACTTGTAGAATAGCTGCGAAAACCGGAAGAACCTCGGAAAATCGAAAATTTCGTGGATTATCGGAGAGGGCGCTGGCGCTGCCAGATAGAGCGAAGTCGCTCTTTGGTTTTGAAATTACATGTTTTAGCTGGTCGCGCTTACTTGAAGCCGGCGCCGCTGATTTTTTTTCATTTCCGGTGTTTTAGCGAGGTCGGTCGCTCTACTTGGAAGCGGCCGATTTTTTTACATTTTAGTGTTTGGCCGGTCGCTTTTACTTGAAGCTGGCCTTCTAGGGATTTTTCGATTTACGATATAATAGGGCGAAGTCGCTCTGCTTGGCGCTGGCCAGTAGGGTGCGTAAAGTGAGTTTCTAAGAAAAACAAGAAAAAAGGTTGGAGTGAAAAGTGAAAGATGATTGTGATGTGTAGTGTGGGTTGTGAGTGTAGTATGATGGAAGTTTAAATAGGTTCTGGGTTTCCAAAACGAATCGGCAAATTGCCAAATTGTTTTAAGGCAATTTCCTCGAAATAGAAAAACTCGCCAAACCCAAAACCGAAACTAACCATTGTTTTGATTTCCTAACAACCCTGGTATCTTTTACTTGGTTTAGAACAGTAATTTCTAAACTCTCCTACATATCATGCTACCACTACTAAAAAATCATAGGTATGCCGGTATCGGCCTAATTTTCAACTTTTACTTCCAAGACAACTATAACGAAAAGATGATAAAAATAAATTATATTAAAATAATATGAAATCCAAGCAATCTAAAACAAACAACTTAATACTCAAATCTAACTAATCAAATAAAATTCCACTAAGAAAACAATAAAAACAATGTAATTAAAGGACACAAACCGATGGTGAACACCTAGGGCGCAGTGAAGAAGATGGTCCCCGAGATGGAGATCGGCTCTGTGGTGACGAATGGCTTGAGCCATCCGGCTCAAGGGCGACGACGCCATGCCTCTCGGACTCACCGAGACGGACTCATCCACGAAAGTGGCATCGTCGTAGCATCTCTATCCCGAACAAGCCATCTTCCATCTCGCCTTTGAGTAGTACGATAATCGGGCTTGGTGATTATCAGGATAACCTCCATGTTAGACAAGATATCGTCCCGACCCTTTACGAGCATTTCAACTATCGCCTGCAAGGTCGCTTGTTTATTTTAATTACAATTTGTCTATGTCGTGATATCTTCACAGATATGATAACCGCATCGCAAAACCGGTTTTAAAGATTATCATCGCTCTAAATTAGAAGTATGACTATCAAAATTATCCTCAACCAACCATGTCATATCTTCCCTACATTATCCGACTCAACTTCCTTCTCTCGCAGACAACGCCAAGTCTTTTGAATGCATTCCTTATAAATACTTGCATTAGAAGGCACTTTGATCTTAATAGGAGCAGATCTAGCGGCGGCTCTAAATGAGAGCATAATCTTAGTGATCAATACGGAAGAGGCGCGCCGCTCTTTCCCACTCCTCTAATCACATTCAAAATTAAATCAAGGATGCAGAAATTATACTCCTTCGCTTGCAAATTCCGAGAACGTGTAGACACCGGTCCGATCATCGGCGACTTTGTCTTTCCCGAGGACGTTTTACCAATCCACCGAAGCTACCCATTGGTTGATCGTGGTTCTCCGCTAACGAATGAGATATCGATATTGTATTCACCCTCTATGACCGTCATCTTTTCATCAAAACAGAACTGCAGATAATCGATTCCCGTTTGGTCGTATCTAGGTTGGTTACAGGGGGTGATTCCTAATAGGTCGGTCCAACAACAACGCCTCGTAATTCCTCCGCTTCTCGCTATCCTAATGAAAATCCTATTTCCTCCACTTCTCGCTTTCTTATAAAACTGTTCTACCAAATCATAGTGATAGAAATCCTCCGTCAATAATACCACAACCGTTCCAATGTCTCTTAAACATCTCCGCCATAAAATGGCGCTGAACCGTCGAGCAAAAACGCGTTTCCCGCGAATTCTACGTCATTCCCATTGAAGTTTGAACTGATTTAGGGTTTGTAGATGGTGGTGGATGCGAGTTTGATGAACTCTAACTAAACCAACAGTGGTGGTTATGGTAGGTACGACGGTGGGTATGAAAACTTGAATTGGTGGATGGTTTAATGGTGGAAACGGTTGGATTGTGTGGAAGATTGGTGTTTCACAATGGGCGTGGGTGTCTGATTATTGTGATGTATTCTATTTTTATTATATATATATATTTTTTTTATTTTGGTTGATAGGGTTTGGATTAAAATTTGTGTCAAGCGGCTGGAGAAGAAGAAGATCGCGATTTGGTTTTGGAAAGGTATGGCTACTGTAGGGGTGAGCTGAAATCGCCCAAGCCCAATTCGTATTTTTCGACTTTTTGTCGATTTTAAATAATTTCAAACTAGATTTCCGCTTCGTTATCCGGTCCGATTCTTTTCGAATGAGATATGGAAATGATCAGGAGAGAATTTCCAATCCAATGATCCATACAACACTCGATTCCGACCATGGGTGACGTATGAGAGGGTGGAAGGACGCCTCGAAGCGCGTGTGACGTAAGTTATCGCTAACGAATGAACACTAAATTAGATGACGCCAAACCCAATGAACTATACTAATGGACCTAAGCAATGCAAAAGGAAGGTTCGAGCAATCCGGATGCAAGGATCAACTGCCCACCCCCAAACAAATTTTTAAACACAAAATTTGTTTACAACGTGGGTCGTTTAAAGTCAGATTCCCACGACTTGTTGGATTGCTATGTCTATGATTTTTAAGAATTTTAATTTTAATTTTATTTGTTAAGAAACACGAAAAACAATAAATACACAATTCACTCCATAGAGGAACATGACTCAAAGATCGAGAAAACATGCGAAAGTGGAAAACGTGGAATTGTGTGAACTGTGGACTTAGGATCCGGTACTTACACCACACACTCCACGGAGGGGCCGGTTACCTGAATGGTGTACTTATCAAGATATGGAATTGAAAGTAAGTACACCAATGACAAGGTCATCCTCATAGACAGGTCCCCCAAAAGGACTTCCTCCACATCGTGGGGGAAAAGTTCGTGAAAATGTTTTAACCGTTGACCATTAACTTGAAAGGTACCGTTGTCCTTAGATTTACCAAGGTAATTGCCCCGTAAGGGGACTTCAATAACTTAAAAGGACCGGACCAACGGGTTTTAGTTTCCACAGGAAAATATGTAGACGGAGTTGTAAAGCAAAACCTTTTGTCCGACCACAAAACTCTTTACGCAAGATATGCTTATCATGAACACGCTTCATGTTGGCTTTATAATCCTTCATGAGATCGTAAGAATCGCCACGGATTTCTTCAAGCTCATTTAATTGTAACTTGCGTTTGGCGCCTCATCAATATTGAAGTTAAGGCTTTTATAGCCCACGAGCACGGTGCTCTAATTCAACGGCAAATGACATGGTTTCCTAATACAAGTCTAAAGGGAGACATACCTATAGGAGTTTTGAAAGCAGTTCTATATGCCCATAAGGCATCCGATAGACGCTTCGACCCGATCTTTCCTATCGGGGGTTTACTTGTTGTTTCTAAAATCTTTTGATTTCCTATTAGAAACTTCTACTTGTCCGCTAGTTTGTGGATGATAAGGAGTTGCTATTTTGTGTGTAACTCCGTACTTTTTAACTAGGGATGCAACAACTCTGTTGCAAAATGTGTTCCACCATCACTAATGATGGCTTTAGGAATGCCAAACCGACAGAAAATATATTCTTTTAATAAAAATACAACGGTCTTATGGTCATTGCTACGCAAGCTAGGGCCTCTATCCATTTAGACACATAGTCCACGGCAACTAGAATATAAATATAACCGTGGGAAACAGGAAAAGGGCCCATGAAATCAATACCCCAAACATCAAAAATTTCTACTATTAAGATTGGATTTAATGGCATCATATTACGCCAAAGCCCAAGTTGTTGGCAACGAATACACGCCTTGCAATGCACTTGGGCATCCTTAAAAGGGTAGGCCAATAAAATCCACATTGAAGAACTTTAGCGACTGTTTTCATTCCACTAAAGTGGCCACCACACTCTTTGTCATGGCGTAACGATAGAACTTCATTATATTCCCAATCGGGAATGCAACGACGAATAATCGATCCGCATTATACTTAAAAAGGTAGGGCTCATCCCAGTAGTATAACTTGACTTTGGCCAAGAACTTCTTACGCTCATTTCTTGACCAATTATAAGGCATAACATCAGCCGCTAAATAATTTACGATGTCCGCGATACCATGGTGATGAAAAATAGCATACAAATGCTCATCGGGGAAAAGAGTCCCAGATGGACTCGTAATCACTACTATCGTCATTTGTAAGTCTAGATAAGTGGTCGGCAACTACGCTTTCGACCCTCTTTTTGTCCTTTTATTTCTAATGTGAATTCTTGCGGGAGAAGAATCCATCGGATTAATCTCGCTAGCATCCTTCTTTGCAAGAAGGTACCTAAGGGTCTGCATGGTCCGTGTAAACTAAAGTTTTAGAACCAACCAAATAAGGACGAAACTTATCTAAAGCATAAATGACAGCTAAGAATTCTTTTTCAGTAGTTGTATAAATTCCATTGAGCGTCGTTTAATGTTTTACTAGCATAATAAATAACCGTGGACTTATTATCTATTTTCGTCCCAAGACAAAGACCAACCGCATAGTCACTAGCATCACACATGAGTTCAAAAGGTTTAGACCAATCGTGAGGTCAGATAATAGGTGCAAGTGGTTAGGGCTTTTAAGGTTTCAAAAGCCTGTTTACGTTAAAATTAAAATCAAAGATTGCATCCTTCAAAAGCAAGTTAGTTAAAGGCCTAGCTATTTTCGAAAAATCTTTAATGAACCGCCTATAAAACCCTCGCATGGCCTAGAAAGGCTCTAAATCACACGGACAAATTGGTTTAGGGTAGGTCGCTATCTTATCTAGTTTGGCTTTATCTACTTCGATGCCATCACTAGATACAATATGACCTAATACTATGCCCTTTTGACCATGAAATGACACTTTTCCCAATTTAAAACGAGGCTCTTTCTTCACACCGCGTCAAAACCTTAGACAAAGTTAGACAAACAAGCGATCGCGAAAGAGTCTCCATAGATAGAAAAATCATCCATGAAAACTTCCATAAAAGCTTCTACCATGTCACTAAATATATGAAGCATACAATCACGGAAGGTACCGGAGCATTACAAAGGCCAAAAGGCATTCGCTTATAGGCATATGTTCCGGGCGGACATGTGAATGTTGTCTTTTCTTGGTCATCAATATCAATAATAATCTGAAAATAGCCGAGTAGCCATCCAGAAACAATAAAAGGCATGACCAAATAGACGCGTTCTAGCATCCGATCTATAAATGGTAAGGGAAAGTGATCCTTTCGTGTCATAGCATTTAAACGCCTCAGAATCAATACATTCTCCATTTCATAGGACCTTGAGTGACAACATAGTCACCCTTCCCGCTACGCACCATGGTAATTCCCGATTTCTTAGGAACTACATGAATGGGACTTACCCATTCGCTATCGGAGATTGGGTATATAATACCCGTGATCCAATGTCGCAAAACTTCTTCCCTAACCACCTCTTTCATGGCGGGTTCAAGCGACCCGAGGTTCATGAAAGTCTTCGCGTTATCCTCCAAATGGATACGATGAGTGCAAACATTAGGGTCAATGCCCTTAATGTCGACTAAGGGACCAACCAATCGCAGACCGATGTTCCCTAATCACCCTTATTAACGATGTCTCTTCATCTTTAGTTAACAGAGAAGATATAATTATCGGGTGACTACCATCCGGATCAAGTTGAATATATTTTAACTCCGGGAAGAGGTTTAAGACCGGTGTGGACCGATCATTCCGTTGATGTTTCATAAGTGTCCTTATCTTTGCGTAATGAATACTTGCTTAGGTAGCAAGTCTTCATACTCGATATATGGAGCAACCGACGGGTCTACAATTGGTGTGGATTCCAGATGGTGTTGACCTCCTCTAAGTAGGAGTCATTCACAAAAAATCGAAGTTCCAAAAGAAAGGAATTTATACATATTGTTTTCGTGAAACGTGTTGTTAAAATAATCTTGAGCTAAACTCTCGATCATGCTAACCTCCCCCATCTATAGATGAATCTGTAATCTGTTTCATCATTTTAAAAACATTTACCTCGGCGAAAGATGGCCAAAAGATAAGGACATCTTTCCATCGCGACAATTTATAAAGCGCATTGGCGGTTGCCAAGAAAATCCTAAGATGATCGGTACGGAGTCATTAGCGACTTCAGATCGAGGATAACAAAATCAGCCAGGATAGTAGAAATCCTCGAACCTTAACAAGCACATTTTCCACTACACCTTTAGGATACTTAATTGACCGTCCGCTAATTGCAACGTTATTTTTGTAGGTTGCATTTCCTGTAGACCCTATTTGTTTATACAAGTAATCACGGAGTAAGTTAACACTTCGCCCGTGTCTAATAAAGCGTCGTCGTGGTGGGAATCTCCTAAGGTGCATTTTACAAGATAGGATCGACCGGTCCTTGTACTTAACAATTCCATTATTTTCGGATAAGGTTGGGAACCGCTCAGCTTAAAAAGGCGCTTTTTTGGTATGTTCGCCTTACGCTAGTAGTGCACAACTCTTTAAGAAACTTAGCGTGGTTAGGAAGCTTTTAATAGCTTCGAAAAGGGAGGTTTATCGTTAGATTCTTGAAAACGCTCCTAATTTCCTCAAAGTTTGTATCCCTAGTTAGCATGGCTAATTTTTGAGGGAACGGTGGTTTCGCTCTATATTTCGCGATATGGCTCTACTTTGTCGTGTAACCTTGGCTTTCGGTTTCTTTGTTGTGATTTAACCGGTACCTCTACCGCGGTAGGCTCCTCGCTTCTATTCTGCGGTATCTAGTTCGATATCCGGGTGTAGAGTACCGATGGGGTAACTATAGGCGAAGTTACTTTGTTATCAACCACTCTTCCGCGGAGAGTGGTGATGGCATTTAGGTCACCCACGGTTGTATTTTCCGCACTAGAATTACCGTTTACCTCAAAGGTCGTGTTTGCCGCTTTTAGGGTTTGGTATAGCTTGATCTGAAACACGCCTTTTGGTTGGGCTTTCTCTTGGGCTAACTGTTGTATGCCCCGATTTATTGATTGTAAGATCTGCTCGCTTGATTTAGTCATTGATTGGAAAAGTTGTTGGGTAACTTTGTATAAAGTCGATACGATCCGGTTGTGTAGGTGTAGTAGTCACGGGTGGTGCGACCGAACTATCTCTCGCTGATTATTTATGGGTGGGTTGTGATAGTTAGTATTATTAACCTAACGATACCTCTATTGGTATTATAATTATTATAATTATTCGACCTTGTGCTTGACCTTGCCTAGGTTGCGCTTTTGGTTGTTATAATTATTATAATTCCCTTGACTTTGTCCTTGTCCTTGCCTAAGTGGAGCTTGGTTATAATTGTTTGCTTGCCTAACGCTTTGATTATTGTACCACGGAGGTGTTACTTGTTGATTATTTCTCCAACCTGAAGTTGGGATGTTGTCTCCAAGGGGCTTAGGAATAGGATAGTTATTAATAGAGTAAACATTATCTTGCTCGTGGTTGTTGTTCATAAGCTAGAGGACAATAATTGTCGTGGTGCTCGGGCTCAAACAAAATTACATGGGTTGGAGTTTACATTCATGACGGGGATAGGCTTTTGTTGAACGTAAATAGCCTCTACTTTTTAGTTAGAGATTCGATTAGATTTTTAAGTTCGGATCGGTTTTATTCTCAAACATACCGGGTGGCCTTGACCGCAAGAAGAAGAACTAGGCGAGCGGGGGATATCATCACTACCCCCAATTATTATTCCGCTTTAGTTTGGTCTTCTAAAATTTGTAAGCCTCCCAGGCTCCTTTACTTAGGAAACTACCCCCATTCATTATGTCAAGGACTTCTTTATGGTGATGTTGAAGTCCTTTGAAAAAGGCACCTAACTAGCGTGTCTTTTGCTAGGTTATGGTGTGGACACTCTATAAGGAGATCGGTGAAACGATTCCATGCCTCGAAAAATGATTCATGAGGGTTCTGGCCGGAAGAAATGAATCTTGGAAAGCATCTCATCCGTCTTTAGGGGGGTAAAATGTTCCATAAACACAAACAAGTTTAGCCCACGAGTCCACGTAATTAGCGCTTTGGGCGCTTAACCAAAGACGCCTTTATCGGGCTAATGTGAAAGGAAATACCCTTAGTTTAATCTGTTCCGCACCAACCGTAGGGTGGTGGAATGTTGTAAGGACTTGTTCAATCCTACGCGATGTGCCGATACCCATGAAAACGGGTAACAGATTAAATATATTTGGGGATTCAAAATCCCCGCTGGTCTATGTAGAACGATGCAAGACTTAGGGCTATCGCCAAAGCTTTGTAGAAGTCGGAGAGAGGAGTCTCTTTCTTCACCCATTATGTCGTATGGTGTGTGTGATAGTAGCTAGAGGTGTCGGGGGTGGTGTACTAGATAGACTTGTTTGTTGTCGTAATTACGTTTGTTGTTTTGTTCGACCGCACCTTAATCTCATGCAAGACTAAGTTAAGCTTAACTAAACATGCAACACTCCAAACAATTCGATATACTAGTAGAAAACCTCTAACCGGAAAATGCTAGGTATGGAAGAAAGGAATACCGATAGCGTCCTTGCTTCGCTTTATGAATAGCGTCTTGTACGCGTAGCGTGTTCGGTGTATATAAGAGATTAGAACACCGAAAAGCTTGACAACTCGGTTCGAATCAAACCGTGGAAATCCCCGAAATTTCATTGAAGCCGTGGCGCTTTCGTGTCGAGATTCCAGAACTTAGCTGGTCGCGCTCTCTTTGGCAAAGCGCGGTTATGTCGAGAATTTCGGTGGATAGCGCGGGTCGCGCTTCTTTGAAGCTGGCTTGTTATGTCGAGAATTCCAAAAAGATAGCGGGTCGCTCTCTTTTTAAAAGCGCTCGGTGTATTTTCTCGCGGAATTTTTCCAAAACTGGAACGGCAACCACAGTATGAATCAAACAAGGGTGGGTGGGTTTAATGGGACTTAAAAAAAACTACTTCTACAAAGAAAACAATGCTAAAGTGCAACTAAGATGGCGTGGCAGCATTTTGATAACTCAGAAAATGAATAGTTTACCTACGAAATGAACTATTAATTCACAACGTAAGTAAACTAGAACTAATCTTTTATACTAAATTATCAATTCTTCTACTCTCAATGCGAATTGCACTAAATGGAGTAATGGTAGTCGTTCCACTCCTAGTTCCCTAGCATGGATTGTTTTCTAAGTCTAACTAGTCGCTCTTAAGTCAATGAGAGCTTTACGAAATATTCTACTACGATATACTAATTAAGATGATTACTAGAAATTAACTACAAATGCTATGGAAATACTATTGTTTGACTCTAGATAAAGGAATTAGAGGGGAATCGAATCCACCTCGAATCCAACTTAATGACCTAGTACAGATTGTGGTATCTCGATTCTTACGCTTTTCACGGCAAGAATTCGAAGTCTAATCCCTAGTGTTCATGGCATTTCTACCAAGTACTAACTAGCATGTGAGGTCGCCCACCCATTCTCATGGCTTAAACACGACCCTCTAGAGTGGAATAGATGCTACAACGCTTCTATACTAAACAACTAAGTTTTTCATCAAGGCTTCATCAACCCCTCTAATGGAGGTTTAGCCTTGAATCATCAATCTAACATTTCCCATTGAATCTAAACTAAACATAATGTAAGAAATTTAGATTTACTTAATTTGAACAATAATGAATCTAACTTAATGGTTTGGAATGAAATAGGAACAAGAATTGAAATTAGATCTAGAATGGAAATGACAAATTCAAAATTGACAAACTATCTATTTTATTTATCTAATCAATCAAGAACAATGATTCGAGATTTAATCTAAAACAAGAATTTAAATGGAACTAAAACTTAATTTCATTAATAAAACTAGATCTATAATTCTATATTTTAATTTAGGTCTAACTAGCTACCATTAACAAAGAGCTAAGCTTTTGTTTTTATACATTCAGATCCAAAATCGTGCATGGGCTTGGAGCCATGTTTTGGGCGAGAATCGCCCAAAACCCAATTCTTTCAGTCCAAAAAGGCCTCTTCAGCTGCAGTTGGCTTCCACATACTTTTCGTCCACTTCTGCTCCTCTGATTGGGTCAAGGCTTGGACCATTGGAAAGCTCTTTCTGAGCCGGTCGTTTTGACATAAGGTAGGCCTCAATCCGATGTCTGAGTCCAAAGATATGGCATTCGAAGTTCTCACGATCGCTGCTCCTTTATCTCGCTAAAAGTAGCGTTTACGCACATAATGGACTTTGAAGCCTGAAATGCATAAAAACACGTAATCAGTATTAACTCTTACTTATTATTCACATAATTGGTCTAACAGTATGATTATTAAGGGGTTAAAACTACAGTTTTGGGCTCTTATCACGTGCCGAAGTCACGGGCAATCCCTAGTGTAAAAATATATAATTATAATACCTACATGTTAAAAATATCGTAACTATTGATTGCTCACTGAAAATGGGGTAGGGGGTTTCCTATGAAAGCGGCTGAACCGTGTGGCTGCCTAAGTACTCTTTTAGAGATCAAGCCAATCGTAGTTCTCCTATATATTGGAGTGTAAAGATCTACGGAAATAGAGTAAGTCATTCCGATAAGAAAGGTAGCATGGGCTCCTCGCTCTTTTGCTCTGTCTTTCTTTTGATCTAATTATATTTCTCTTGGTTTAACTACATGTTAGTTTCCCAAGCAATAGAATGTCCTCTAAACTTATAACGTCAAAAGCAAGGATACAACAATAATATAAACAAGAAATTGGTCCCAAGGCCCATTCTTGGGTGAAAATCACTCTCAGAACTATTGTATTTTTTTTTTCAATCACTCTCAAAGACAATTTTCGGGTCAAAATAACCCGAAAACCCAATTTTCGGTGAAAATAACCCTCAAGGACAAATAGTCAGGGTTTTAAATTAATATCTTCCGATTTTATCCTTTCTGTTGTTTTGGGTATGAACAGTGACTGTTCATACCAAAATAGGTGAACATACTTTATACGCTATGTTGTGTATGAACAATGATTATTCATAGCTCATGTTGAGGTATAAACAATGATTGTTCATACCCTAAATATGTATGAACAATAGTTGTACATACTCCAATATGTGTTCTCACTGATCATACATTATGTTGAAGTATAAACTTATGAACAGTGATTGTCATACCCCAAATAGGTATGAACAATGATTGCTCATATGAAAAGTGATTGTTCATAACTCATGTTGATGTATGAACAGTGATTGTTCATACTCCAATAAATATTAATACTGACCATACATTATGTTGAGGTATGATTTGTTCATATCCCAAATAGGTATGAATGGTATGAACAATGAGTGTTCATATGAACAGTGATTGTTCATACTCATGTCGTTCATACCTATTGGGGGTGGGGGGTATGAAGTTATGAACAATCATTGTTCATAGGGGGGTATGAAGTTATGAACAATCATTATTCATAGCTTATGTTGATGTATATGAACAATGATTGTTCATACTCCAATAGGTGTGAACAATGATTGTTCATTCTTCTTACTGACCACACATTATGTTGAGGTATAAACAATGATTATTTATATTGTATGCATCGAGTCGATTCGGCTGGGCCGGGCAGTTTATTATTTCGCGTCAGGGGTATACTTGATCTTTCATCTACTAGAGCCGTTTTTAATTTCGCGTCAAGGGTATACTTGACCTTTCATCTACCCGGTCCTTGTGAGTGATTAAAAAAAAGTTGGTTCTGAGAGTTACTTTTTCCCCTGATCTGTCCTGGAGATCGAGTCACACACTCCCCTGTAATATAAAACACATATTGAAAGTTGTACGCATACGCCATCTATAAGATAGAATATAATTGGAATTAAAACGAGCATAAAAATAAAGTTGTAACTGCCCGTCTTTCCAAATGCATAACTCCTTACACATATGTCCAATTGCAACGAAACTTGGTTAATTAGAAATAGACACCGAAAACTAACTATTTTATATAGGAAGTCCAGACCTAATTCTAATTTAAACTATTTCAAAAATGGACGTCAAATCAGTCCAGTGCAGTTTTCCTGGCAGGCTAGAATACCATTTTCGAACATGCGTAACTCCCTACTCGGATACCCAAACACCATGAAACTGGAACCGTTAGAATTTAGCAGATACAGAGAACTAACGTTTCATCCTAGGTCACTGAAACCTAAATCCAACTCTAAATACGACAAATTCGAGCTTAAAGTCAGTACAATGCAATAGCCTTGTGCAGATTTCAGCAGAAGTGTTCTTGAACTTCTAGTCTACAATATGAAAATCAGTACTTCAAATAGAGTAAAGTTCTACTTACCTGGTGTTTGGACTACCAATTAATAGAAAAGCTTCTCTTTATTGAAAACCTTCTTCAATTCCCTTTTGATCCGCACCCAATCATCACTCTATCATATGTGATAGTGGCTTGGTTTGCTATCTTTTTTTAGGATTTGGAGGGAAAAACATAAACAAGAAATTAAGAAATTAGAGAGATCAGTCGGGATTATTATTTTTTTTTTATTTTTTTTTTTTTTCTGAACGTCCTCCCCTTTCTTTTTGCTTGGAACTCCTGCGTGACTTGGCCGAAGCTTGATTCCAACAGGTCATGCTTAAATATAAGCGAGAGGTGTGCTTGTCAATTAAATAGGTGTCAAGTTCTAACAAATTAGATCCTTATCACCACAACCCATTACGCAGGAATAAACCCAATATATATATATGAATAGACTTGGAACCGCACCTAGACAGTTAATGTTGTTTCTCCATTAATTTTATCTGCAGCCAAAGCCTCTTCTTCAGTTTCCTTTGGTATTCAAGTTGTTTTAATTAACTTATCTGACTATTTAGAATGTCGACACTTGACACTGTGGTACGTCACCTAGGTGACAACTTTTGTTCGCACTCTAAACAGAAGTCTTCTATGCTAACTTCTCAGTCTAATTTGGAGTGGTTGATGGGTTGTGTTTTACGCTTTTACTGCACAATGGTACTGTATGTACCACCATATCTATATTTTCACCCCTACAAACGACCATCACGACCATCGTTGGGTACTATTGTAGCGCCACCCACTAATATGTGTGTTGCCCACTATCATGGCATGCCAGTGCTGCCCTCTAGTATATGGCATGCGTGCACTGCTTACTAGTATAGCATGTCAGCGATGCCCACTATAATGGCAATCGAGTGGCATTGCCACGGGTTAATTTCTAGTTTTAATAAAACTAGACATATCCAATTGAGACGAATTTTGGTGGAGATTCTATATAAATAGATAGATAGATATGTAGTGTGACATGGATTTTTTTTATTCTAATTAGAAACACATTGACATTATTATGGTCTAATTGGAAAATTATCAAATTAGAAGGTGGTGTAACAGGGAATTTGGGTTTAATTTCAAATGCGCCAATTTTCTGTTTCTCAAGTCTCAAGGACGAAATAGAAACTCGGCTAGGTCAGGTTTGACCCTAGTGTTTATTATGATTTGACCCTTTAGACATGAACCCTACCCTAGTGGACCTTGCTCCGCTTCATTAGAGACCGGTTCCTCTATAACCGGGTACAGAGATTGATCTCAGTACCACACACACATATCTCGTATCTCGGCACACACACACATCTCGAAACACACACACACATGTATCGAGGCACACACATCTCGGATTCGGATCAACGGTGAGATAACATGGTTACAGAGATGATCTCTGTACCCGTTGTAGAGATCTCGAGTCCACTTCATTATATCCTCGTCGATCTCTCTTTATATGAGTTTGTTATATAATATTCTTTCTTATCGTTCCTTCATTGTGGTCTGCGTTTGTGTCCGTGTTTATTAGATTTTGCATCTCATCAGCGAGCAGACATGGCGTTTAAATGGTTGGATTTAAGTGGTGGGATGTAAGTTTCTTCAAGTTCTTCAATATTAATATTCGGAATTCCGAATATATAGTCGGCATACCGTGGGTATAAAACGGTGGACAAGTCAGAGCAGTCCGACCATCTCCTGCCTCACTCACACCAGTCTTTATTTTGCTCTTGATGGTTCTGTGGATAAAAAAGATGATTCTGTAGTTAAAAAGGACAGGAAGATCAATTGGTTAGACATCCCAGACCATCTTTTAGCTCTTATTACTGAAAAGCTGATTTATAACAAAGATTTCATTCAAGTTGGAGCTTGGAGCTGTATGTAAATTATGGAGAGCTATTTATGTTGAATATCGGCATCTGCGCCTACCCGGGCAACTTCCCCTCCTCATGCTTCCTTCTGAAGATGAGCCCACAAACAACCAAACACGCAGTTTGTACAGCCTCTCTGAGAAGAGACTCTATAATACCCAGTTATCAGTACCCCACAAATCCCCCACAATCAGTTTTGCCGAAGGATGGTTAATAACTGTGCACGAGAATCTATTAGATGTTCGTCTCTACAATTCCTTCTTGTCAATTGACAATGAGATCCAATTACCTCCTTTAACAGCTTTTCCTCACATGGAGCGTGGTTTTTTGACCAAAGCAGTTTTGTCTGCCAATCCAGCAAAAGATCCTAATTATGTTATCATGGCAATCTTTAGTCAGTGTAATAGATTGGCATTCCTGAAGCCTGGGATAAGGATCTGGACTCCCCTAGAACCTAATTACTCGGTTATGGAAGACATGATATACTATAAAGAGCAGTTTTATGCTGTCAATTTCTTTGGAGCAGTTTTTGCCTGTGATGTAAACGATGCTCATCCCAAGCTTTTGGAAATAGCAAAACCACCGAATGAAAATTTTATTAGTATAAAGAAGTATCTCATGGTTTCGTCCGGCGATTTGTTGCAAATTAGAATGTTAATCAATTACGCAGATGACGGTTCATATTGTACTGATGGATTTGAAGTCTTTAAATTAGATCTCCTCACACGTAACTGGACTGAGGTGAAAAGCCTACCTGGCCAGACATTGTTTTTAGGGGATAATTCCTCCATGTCGTTGTCATCTCCAAGGGCAACTGTATCTACTTCACAGACGATTTCTATGAAGATTATATGGATGAAAATGATGATCCTCATGACATGGGAATCTTCCACTTTGAAGACGGGAGCTTTGAACCACATTATCCGATGAAGGGCAAGACGATCTTTCCACCCCCTATTTGGATTGAGCCTGTATTATTATAGCTTTGAGATTGACTAATTTACTGTGCTTTGAGTAATTATGTTGTTAATGACATTGACTTATATTGAAATGGTGTATGTGCTTCAACAAATTTTAATTTGGTTCTTGTGTTTCTTTAACTTTTGTTTTCAGTAATTTGTTTAAAACCGCTTTGATTTATGAATGCACCTAGAGGTGATAGCCGATGTGCACCTAAACTTACTAGGTGATTGGGTGAAGTTGAATGGTATTGTTTACTTACAAATCGACTGATCTATTCGTATCTGCTGAATATGTACAGTAGTTCATCAAAGAAATCTAGATAATAGGGGAACCAAAATATCTTGTCGCTGTGTGCACATTTAGCAAGAGTACCTGCAACACTATTTTCTTTGCGGAAAACATGAACAAACACAGCAGCTAGAGATAAGTATAAGACTATGGGAGAGGGAATAATAAACCTAAGCAATTAAAATCGGTTTTCAAAACTAATCGGTCGAGGAGCATGTGATTAATCGGTTAATCGGTGATTTATTGGTAATTTAATTGGTTATATCGGATGTATATATTTGACGTTTTCAAAATATATAATAGTATAATCATCCAAAATATTTTTCTAAACAAATTGATCCGATGATTAATCAACAAAAAATATCAAATTCTCATAATCACATCTAATAATAGTATAATCATCAATTTTGATCCGAGTACTACAAATATGTCAAACACAAAAATTAATTTTAAATATTTAAAATGAATAAGAGGATTTAAATGAATAAGAGGATAGAGAAGCGATAATATTTATTAGAGAGATAATATAATAATTTGTATATTTAACTTTCGTTACGGAGAGGAAAATAAGTAAACTCTTAACTTTGTGTATTGATTGGGTTATATTATTATTAATACGGTTTAAGAGTCTAATTCGTTAATTTTACGTATTTTTTTGGATAGAGAACCGATATTTTTAATAATTTTTTTTTCTCAGTTTAACAAAAAATCGGTCATCTCGGCCGATTAATCGGTCAATTCGTAAATCGGTTCGATGAGAAAAAATTAAAAAATCGGTAAAAACTAATCGGTTTAACAGCGATATGCGATTAATCGGCCGAAATATCTGATATTGATTGCATAGTAATAAACCTCATGATATCCTGAATATGTACAGTAGCTCATCAAAGAAATCTAGTTAACAGTGTTGTTAATAGGGAGTTGGTGAACCAAAATATCTTGTCGGTGGGTGCACATTTAGCAAGAGGACATGTAACACTATTTTCTTTGCGGAAAACATGAACAAACACAGCAGCTAGAGATAAGTCTAATAGCACCTCCAATATGGGTCGGTAAAGACAAATATAGCATCCCAACCACAAAAATGTCATTTCAATGGGACTACTAAAAGGGTCTTAAATTTGGAATTAGTCAAAAACCTAGTCAAAATTAAGACCTTCGCTAGCAGCTATCATAATAAGTTTTGGGAGATGGACGACATAGTTTCTGTCGTCTGTTGGTTATTTATGTACAGACGGCATAAATTATATCGTATGTCTCCTGTTTTAATTAAATGGACGGACGGCAGATACTGTGTCGTTCGTACATTCCAGACACTCAACCCGATTTAGACTTAGCCAAATTCAACCAATTTTTTACTCACATACATTTACTTGTCATCAAAGCCTCAACCATCAACTCTTCAACCACCAACCTCATTTCTTATATCAACTTTATAGACCACAAATTTCTCAACTTTGCCTTCACTCACACTTTTTGCATTACTATTCTCAACTTTACAACATTTCTTCTCACATTCATTCTCAACTTTTCTTTTTCTCACATTCAAAATGGCTTCTTCTTCTCCTCATCCGAAAATGAGAACATGATGAATGATGATGAGAACATGTTCATACCTATTTTTTCGTTGTTGCAAGACATGCACGAAGCTACTCGTGATCATTGAGGCTCAGTCTCCGGTAGAAAGTGCATTTATCGTGATTGAATCGACGCTCATAATAGGATTATGAGAGATTATTTCGTGCAATACCCGAAGTATCCCCTTGATATCTTCCGTAGGAGGTTTAGGATGCACCGCCATCTCTTCCTCCAAATCTTGAAAGCCGTCTCCGACCATGACAAGTACTTCACATACAAGGTTGATGGCATTGGAAAACCATGCTTGACGGGTATGCAAAAGGTGGTTGCTTGCATTCGTTTGCTTGCATATGATTGTGGTGCGGATGCGTGGGATGAATACGATCAAATCGCAAAGAGCACCATTTTCGAAAGCTTGAGGCATTTTTGTGATACCATGTTGGTGGTCTTCGAAAAAGAATATTTGAGGGCTCCAAACGAAGAAGACATTCAATGTCTACTTGCACAAAGTGAAAATTGTGGTTTCCCGAATATGCTTGGAAGTTTGGATTGTATGCATTGACAATGGAAAATGTGTCATACGGCATGGCAAGGTACACATGTAGGGCATAAGAAGAAATCTATAATCATTTTGGAAGTCGTTGGCGATCAAGACTTGTGGATTTGGCATGCTTTTTTTGGTATGGTGGGTTCAAACAATGACGTCAACGTGCTTTAAGGTTCTCACCTCTTTGACAATCTTATGCGTGGTGATGCTCCTCATTACAATTGCACCGTGAATGGTCGCCAATACAAAATGGGTTACTATCTAACCGATGAGATTTATCTTAAATGGGCTACACTTATACAAACAATTCTTCACCCAATAACTCAAATAGAGGGATTCTTACTGTTTCGACCCCCATATACGTGGCAAACGTCCATTAGTAGGGGTCTCCATTTTATTCATTTAATTGACAGGGCTAAAGCCCAATTTGCAATACCATGGATCAATGTACAGACCCATTAACTCATGTGTCTAAGGCTGAACCTTAATCACATGGCTTGCCACTAATGTACATTGATTTATGTCCAGATTTATTTATTATCAAAGAGATAATTATCAGTTGACAGTTATATTCTATCACGATTACTCAAGATACGAGAATACTTGAGCTACAAGGACTCTCTACTCTACCTATATAAATACCAAACTATTTTTCATAAGGAACTACGTTAAAACTTGATCCCTAGAGAATAGATCTTGGGTACGTAGGCAGCCATTATTTGGTTCAGTTTCATCTCCCCCAACATCAAATTCCTCTGTTTCTTAGTGCGTTCTTTACCATTGCTCTCGTTGTGTTGAAGCAGTTTACTGCCAAAACATAATTGGCGCCGTCTATGGGGAATTTAGAATTCATTATCACGTGAAACAATCAAGATGGTAAGCACAAGAAGCAGACCA
This sequence comes from Coptis chinensis, assembly GCF_015680905.1. Taxonomy (NCBI): domain Eukaryota; kingdom Viridiplantae; phylum Streptophyta; class Magnoliopsida; order Ranunculales; family Ranunculaceae; genus Coptis; species Coptis chinensis. The sequence goes on along the minus strand of NC_141458.1, from coordinate 114,399,251 downwards.
AATAGTCGACATATTCCTCCTACTAATAATACTCGCAACCCTCGAAATTCAAATCGACCAATGCAAGAACCGTTGAACAATCAAGTTGCTCCTAGTGGTAGGATCAATTCTCAACATCCGAATGTAGCAGTGCAACCGCCACCGCAAAAGTCAGTACAACCGCCGGCACCAACCCTAACAGTCTTGCAACAAGAAAACCGACAAGTCAGTAATCCTCCATGCGGTCCGCCGTCTGTCCATGTCGATCCTTCCGTCGACATGGATATGGACGTGGACATTACTCTCACACCAACTAACGGAAAAGGTGATAGTAATGTACCCAATCCAACCCCCCTAATACGGTTGGCGTGAGTTACGACGAGTCAAAAATTTAAATAGGAACTTGAGAAGGAAGTCGGCAAAGAGGCAAAGGCGGGTGGACGATGCTTACAAATTCAACAACATCAAGGCAACCACGGGGACGCGAGCCCATTCCAAAGCAGGCGGGGCGATCTTGAAGATCCACTTCATCGTCCTCAACAACGTGTTATTTCTCAAACACAATCAACCAGTGCACACTCTAAGAGTAATGGCCCTATTACCCGTACTTATGGGGAGAATCGGATTGCCAGGGATAACTACTACCCTAGACATGTCCGATCTCAAATGGAAGATTTACCTCTGAGAAGCAATTTCAGGGAAGACCGCCATCCGAGATATGTCCGACATGACTGAGAGGGCGGGCATCCCAGACAAGAGCAACAAAACATGGAGAAGTGGTATAATTATATCGACCACCCGGTGATAAGAGCCCAAAACTGTAGTTTTAACCCCTTAACAATCATACTTTTAGACCAATTATGTGAATAATAATTAAGAGTTAATACTGATTACATGTTTTTATGTATTTCAGGCTTCAAAGTCTTATTATGCGAAAATGTGCCACTTTAGCGAGATAAAGGAGCAAAGGTCGGTTGCTAAGGAGTTTTATTAATAAAGGCCAAGATTCAAGGAGACAAAGCCTTTGTAAAGCCGGTCAAAAGCTGAAAAGTCAACACGGGCGTAATAGTGCACAAAGTCGTGAGAACTTCCGAAGGCGTATCTTTTGGACTCAGACCTCGGAATTGGGAGTATCTTATGTCAAAACGACCGGCTCGGAAAGAGCTTTCCAATGGTCAAAGATTTGGCCCAATCAGAAGAGCAGAGTGGACGAAACATCTGTCGAACCCAACTGCAGCTGAAGAGCCTATTTTGGACTAAAGAAATTGGGTTTTGGGCCCGATTTTCCGGCCCAAAACATGGCTCCAAGCCCATGCACGATTTTTGGATCTGAAAGTATAAAAACAAAAGCTTGACTCTTTGTTAATGGGAGTTAGGTTAGGAAGCTAATGTTAATGGAGTTTAGGGTTAGAAAAAGATAGATCTAGATTAGTTAATTACTTAGTTTTCATTCCATTAATTAGATTCATTCTTTGTTTTAGATTAGTTATTTAAATCATTGAATATCATTCATTAGATAAATAAAATAGTTGTTATTTATTCAATCATATCTTGTTCTTATTGTTCTATTAGATTTATAAAGTTAATTATTTATTCCATAATGACATGTTCTTATTAATGTTCTTGTGTTGGGAATGGTAGTATAAAAATTTCACATCAAATCATTACTCTCACCATTGTTCCTTTTGGTTTGATTAGTTGAATTCAATTTAAGTCTAGACAGTTAAGAGTGGAACGAATCCTTACTCCTTGTATTGCATGATTATGTTTTGAGAGTAAGAAGAATTGATTTAAACATAAGAACGGTATGATTGCGTATTAGTGTTGTTAACATTAATATTAGTGTTCTACTATTTTTACGATTATCAAATGGCGCCGCTGCCATCTTAATTTCGTTCAAGACAAGAATTCAATTGCTTGAATCCAAAGGGCAATCCCCCATTCTCTACCCACCCACCCTTTTAATTTTTCATTCTTATTTCTTGAATTTTCAGAACTGTTCACTGTTTTAGGCATAGGGGCTGCGGATTCACAGAGAAAAACACTGCGGTGAAGGTATTTCTAAATTTTCAAAAATTCAGAAAATTTTCAGACATAATATTTAATGTGTTGTTGATTTACTGGAATATTTTTAGATTTTTCAAAGTTGGTTTACCTTGTGAAAAAAAATACGATCTTTACAGTGCTGCATTTCAGTTTTCACACCATATGTTCTTGAAAAACAGACGAGTAAGGTTACTTAGGGAGTTCTAAAAATTCTATAATTATTACAGGAGTATCTATTCTAAGTCAGGAGTTTGTAGTAAAAATTTGACGAGTTTTTGATTTGTTTTGACCTCCTAAATAGTAGAGTGTTTCCAGTGTGTTTCTGCAGTGTTGCAAACACTTAATATCTGGAACACCAGCCGATAAGGAGAGGTTGTTGAACTCCAATTGCTCTAAAGTTTTTACAGGAACAAGTAGGATCTGTCAGGAGTCTCCAGTAAAAATTTGGAAATTTTTGGCTTTGTTTTGATGGGTTAACCATTCGGTTGTTTGTATTGTGTCCGAAAACTGTTTTGCAAACTTTGCAGGGTAGTAGAGGGACTTTCATAGCTCTGATTGATCTGAAATTTTACAGACTACTTGATAGACGTCTTAACAAATTACTATAAAAATTTCAAATTTTTTGGAGTACGATAAAAGGCCTAAAACTCGAAAACCCTGAAGCGCGACCCGCGCTCAAAACAACAGGCTGGAATTTGAACTGGCCTTTTGCTCCCAAGTGAAGCCTTTCTAGCCCTCGGCTGATTTTGCGGTTTCCGCGAGGTTTGATTCAAATTTTCAATTTTCAAGTTTTTCAGTTTTCTAACTTGTTATATACACTAAACACGCGTGAACAAGACGCTTATTTATAAGCGAAGCAAGGACTTGTCGGTATTCCCTTTCTTCCACTCCTCGTTTCTTTTGTCGAGGAGTTTTAATTCTAGTATAATCGGGCTTGTTTTTCGTAGACATAAATACCACATGCCTATCTAAGAATTTCACACGCACCACCTGATATAATGGCTGAAGAAAGAGAGACTCCTCTCTCTGACTTCTACAAAGCCTTGAGCGATAGCCCCAAATCTTGCATCGTTCTAGCAGACTCAGTGGGGGATTTCCAAATCCCTTCAAATATTTTTAATTTGTTACCCGTTTTTCATCGTTCTAGACCATGAAAAACCTTATCAGCACATGCGTAGGATTGAACAAGTCCTAACAACATTCCACCATCCCACGGTTGGTGCGGAACAAATTAAACTGGTGGTATTCCCTTTCACCTTAGCCGATAAGGCGACATCTTGGTTAAGCGCCCAAACGCCAAACTCGTGGACTCATGGGCTCAACTTGTTCAATTGTTCATGGAACAGTTTTACCCACCACGAAGACGGATGAAATGCTTCACAAGATTCATTTCTTCACCCATAATCCTCATGAATCCTTTTCGAGGGCCGAATCATTTCAGCGATCTTCTCATTGAATGCCCATCATAATCTTGCGAAAAGACACGCTTTGTTCGTGTTTTCTTCAAGGGGCTTTCAAATTATCATAAGGAGGTTCTAGATATCATGACTGGGGTAGTTTTCTTAGTAAAGGAGCCTTGGAGGCTTATAAATTCTTAGAAGATCAATCTAAGAAGAATAACAATTGGGGAGGTAACGATTCCTCCCGCCCCTCTCCTTCTTCTTTTGAGGTTAAATATGATCCCGAAGCTTAAAACTCTTATCGATGCCCTCACTAAAAAGGTAGATGCCATCTCTCGTTCAACAACAACCCACTCCAGTCATGAACATTAACTCTACTCGTTGTAATGTCATTTGTAGTCTTGAGCATTCCGACTTCTATTGTCCTCTTGTCTATGCACAAACACCACCACAACCATCACACTTCAACCAATTAACTCAACATCAAGGACAAGGGAACTTAGGTGACCCGGAATAGAGGTTTAGTACCCATAACCCGGAACTATCAACATCAAGACATGAACGCCAACAAGCTTTAATTCCAATACAACCATCTACGGACAAAGTAGTAGTGACCTTGTTGGAGAAACAAAATCAAATTATGCAACAAAACTCCAACTTGATAAAAGATCGGCATGATCAAAACTCTAATATGATGAAACAAACGATGCAAATGATGCGTCTTTGTGCCAAAAGGTTATTGACATGTCTTCTAACCAAAATAATAACCAAACCAGTGTTTCCAAGTCAAGCAAGCCTAATCCCTAAGTCAACAAACACCGCTTTGAAATAAAATAAAGATTTCTTGTAATGGTAATATAAACCAAGGGGACCTACTGGCAAATCCACTACCGCTTCGTTCGGTGAGTAATTGATAACCAAGTGACTATGCCTAAAGATTACCCATGAAACTAAAAAAATGATACCATACCAAATACTATAATAGCAACTCAAGACCCTACAACTGTAGAAGTACCAGTTAAACCACAACCAAAAGGGAAAATATTACAAGACCCAATAATAGAAAGTGAAGACCCTACACCTGTAGAGGTTCCAATATGGACACCTAGATGGAAAACGGCTAGAGATAAAGCAAAGACTAATAATATTTTTATCCCTTCTGCTAAAATAGCGATAAAGCATCATATCCCCAAAGACTAGTTGTGTTTAAAAAGGACGAGAATTTTGATGAGATTAGGGAAGTGTTTAAAAATTTGACTATAAACCTACCTTTTCTAGAAGCTATAAAAAGTCTACTTGGACACGCTAAGTTTCTAAAAGAGTTGTGCACCAAGAAGATGAAAACCAACATACCCCATGAAACATTCTTAACTGAACAATATCCCTCTTTATCTGAACATAATGGAATTGTTAAGTACAAATACCCTAGTCGTCCTACTATACAATGCACATTAGGTGATACCTTCATAACAACTGCTTTATTAGACCTGGGGGCGAGTGTTAACTTACTCCCTTTTTATTTATATAAACAACTAGGTCTAACAAAACTTCAACCAACCAAAATAACTTTGCAGTTAGCCGATCGTTCTATTAAGTATCCCAAGGGTGTAGTTGAAAATATTCTCGTTAAAGTTCAGGATTTTTACTATCCAGCCGACTTTGTTATTCTTGACACAGAAGTTGCTCATGATTCCATTCCCATCATCTTAGGGCGTCCTTTCTTGGCAACCGCCAATGCCCAAATCAATTGTCGGGATGGCTCAATGACTCTTTCTTTTGGAAATCTTTATGTAGAAGTTAACATGTTTAGACAAAAACAGGGACAACTGGGTTTGCCTGTAGAAGGGGAAGTGAAGTCCATTGAGAGTTTTGTACCTCACATTAGTGCGGCTGACACTTTAGTCCCCACACTAGTAGATACCCCTCTTATGGAAGAAGACAAGGATCACAATTTATACTCCCTAGACGTAGATAACATCAAGGAGGATTTCCTTTGACTCTTTTGCAACCCTTCTTTGCCGCCTCGCGAGTTCTCTCCTATTGACATCCATTCATCTCTTGGCCATGGCGAAGAAGAAGAATTTTTTGCCCTCTATCCCAGTGATTCTTCTTATCCACCTATTGAGGAATGTCTTGCATATCTCAAGGCCTCTGATGATATAGAACTAAGAACACTAGTTGAACACCATTCACCCACCTCACATCCTCATGTTACTCATTCACCTTCCATCATGAATGTTCCTCGCCCTCTACCTTTTCAAAGAACCATTGAGTTTGTAGTTGACCTTGGCATTTCTCCTATGCTTCATAACTATCTAAAACCAACTGGTGAAGAAGTAACACCCAAGGACAAACCACCTGACACTTTTTCATTTTTTCCATTTTTTCCTTCTCAAAATTATCCACATCCTACGTATCTTCCACAACCATCAATTTTCTCACGTTCATTTACTTGGCATCCCCTTCGTAAGAGGACAAAGAAGAAACTGTATACTCGATTAGGTTTTAGATCTAGAAGGCTTTGCTCTCATTCCACTAAGCTATGTCATAGAAAATCTTGGTGCTTAATTCTGTTTGATGGTGCATTCTATGTTAATTATTTACGGAAAGATCCACAATTGTTTAGATTATTGATATATGGGAAACTGCATGTTAATACATATATATCACTTTAAGTCTAGGGAATCTGACTTTAAAAGACCCAAGTTTTTGTACAATACCAACTTTCTGGAGTATAGGCCAAACAAAAATTTTCAAACTTAAAAAGAGTTTTCCAATTTTGTTTGGGGGTGGCGTATTTTGGTATTCATTTCAAATCTTGTAGCCACCCTAAGCCTATCATGTTTACTCCAGTAGAGTTTGTGTTAGTTAGTACGTACCAGTTTAATTGTGCTTCATATTATCATATCATCTTTACAATATTTTTGTTCTGAGTGCATCGGGCAATTTTTGCCACGTTTCTATGGTAAATTTTTTCCTTATCTCTTTACACTTTGAGGACAAAGCGTTCGATTGTTTGGGGGTAGGATAGAAACATTTGCAAAAATTAGACACTTTTAGGATGTAAATTACGCACTTTTATTTATAAAATGTTAAAAATTATAAAAATTAGTTAGTTACATAATTTAATTGTGCTATTGAATTGCTTCATGAACCCCCTTCTCCCAAATTGTTTGGGGGTGGTATAGAAACACGATGTAAATGTTAAGCACATATTAGGTTGTATATTACGTATTATTTGTCTTAAAAATAATAAAAATAAAAATAAAAATAAAAAGTTTATGCTATATACTTAGGAATATTGGTATTGTTTCTTTCTCTATGCTCTTAATAATCTAGAAGTCTCACATAGCTTTTGCATTAGAATAGTTTTAGAAACTTAGGTTAATATGTAGGTAATAATTTTGCATCTATCTATAAATATATTACATGAGTATCTATGATTGTTTGGTCAGAAAGTTTAAAATCTAGGCTAGAGTACTTATTCTACAAATCCTGTGAGAATATAGTATAAAGCCTTATATGAGTGAAACATTTGAGAAATGACACAAGGGGAGAAGTATATTCGAATAGAAAATCACACGCCCACTTGCTTGACCACTATACCATGTCCTAAGAGAGAATTTAGGCCCTTTTTGGATCGATATAGCTAGAAATTCTAACCTAAGTATATTTTCCTAGTCAGCCTAATCGAGCCTTTCATTAGCCCTTCCATAAACCACAATTCCTTTACCCTTTGTTACAAAAACAAAACAAAATAAAAAAAATAAAATCAAAATCAACCTACCCATTTTAGAATAAGTCCGAGAATAGGATGAGTGAAGAAAAGAGAAGAGAAAAACCTCGTGGTAAACAGAAATTAGTTAGTTGCTTGGAAAAGAAAAAGAAAAGAAGTTTCCATCCAAAGAAAAGAAAATAAAATAAAAATAAAAATAAAATAAAACTCCAAAAATAGAATAAAAGGAGTCGGAAAAGCCAAAAGAAAAGGCTAAGGATGGAAACAAAGTGTAGAAGCAAAAGAACAAGGTTTTCTCTAGTTACATAATATGAAGACCATATTATCTCGGACTTGTCTTTTTGAATATCTGTTTCCTTCATTCTTAAACCATCTCCTAATCCCCCATGACACCTAATAAAGACCTCTAGCTCAATTAGGAATAGGTTAGTGGGATAGTAAGTGGCAGATGTGTTTAATCAACTTCGCTTCCTTGTGTGTCATTGAGATTGTAAGGTAAAGTATGCCCACCGCATTAATTTGGAGTAGCAAAACTTGAGTGGAAAAATCGAGTGACTTTTGTCTTGACTTTTATGTGAGAACCTACTTAAGGACGCTATTCCAAAATTTCAAAAACGGACCTGTTACTGCATTTCATAGCATTACTCATTGTATATATGTTTATTCATAGATGATTGATTATTATTCATATATTAGCTTAGGTTTCGACATGATTATTCTGTATTCATTGCTAGTGAGATGTATAGATAATTGAGACATAAATAAGGAAACAATAGTTTTATTTCTTAGTTTTCATTGCTAGTGAGATGTATAGATAATTGAGACATAAATAAGGAAACAATAGTTTTATTTCTTAGTCGTTGTAGTATAGATGAAGTTTGTGAGTACCTTCACTGGAAAACTCTCACGAGGCTATAACTCGTCCACTAGGGCATTCCTAGTTGTTTAAGGCCTTGTTGCATATGGTCAATGCAATCGCACTCAGCGAAACGAGAGTAGATAGAACTCCATTTTTGGTCATTTATTCTAATTTCTCATCTTTGCTTGAGGACAAGCAAAATGCTGTTTGGGGGTGGTTTGATAAGAGACCAAAACTGTAGTTTTAACCCCTTAACAATCATATTTTAGACCAATTATGTGAGTAATAATTAAGAGTTAATACCGATTCGTGTTTTATGCATTTCAGGCTTCAAAGTCTATTATGTGCAGAAATGTGCCACTTTAACGAGATAAAGGAGCAAAGGTCGGTTGCTAAGGAGTTCTGTTAATAAAGGCCAAGATTCAAGGAGACAAAGCCTTTGTAAAGCCCGGTCAAAAGCTGAAAAATCAACACGGGCGTAAACAAACAAGTCAAGTCGAGAACTTCCAAAGGCCGTATCTTTGGACTCAGACCTCGGAATTGGAAGTATCTTATGTCAAAACGACCGGCTCGGAAAGAGCTTTCCAATGGTCCAAGACTTGGCCCAATCAGAGGAGCAGAAGTGGATGAAAACATTTGTCGAAGCTAACTGCAGCTGAAGAGCCCATTTTGGACTAAAGAAATTGGGTTTTAATTTGGGCCCGATTTTCCGGCCCAAAACATGGCTCCAAGCCCATGCACGATTTTTGGATCTGAAAGTATAAAAACAAAAGCTTGACTCTTTGTTAATGGGAGTTAGGTTAGGAAGCTAATGTTAATGGAGTTTAGGGTTAGAAAAAGATAGATCTAGATTAGTTAATTACTTAGTTTTCATTCCATTAATTAGATTCATTCTTTGTTTTAGATTAGTTATTTAAATCATTGAATATCATTCATTAGATAAATAAAATAGTTGTTATTCATTCAATCATATCTTGTTTTTATTGTTCTATTAGATTTATAAAGTTAATTATTTATTCCATAATGACATGTTTTTATTATTGTTCTTGTGTTGGGAATGGTAGTATAGAAATTTCACATCAAATCATTACTCTCACCATTGTTCCTTTTGGTTTGATTAGTTGAATTCAATTTAAGTCTAGACAGTTAAGAGTGGAACGAATCCTTACTCATTATATTGCATGATTATGTTTTGAGAGTAAGAAGAATTGATTTAAACGTAAGAACGGTAGGATTTAGTATTAGTGTTGTTAACATTAATATTGAGGATTCTACTATTTTTACGGTTATCACCCGGCCAAAGGTGACTACCGGCCTAGACAAGCTGGTTACAGGGATAGACAAAGACAATCACCGGTCAGAGCTAATCGTGCGTACCGCCAAAGATCTCTAACTCCAATAAGAGATAATGGAAGGTATCCTTCTCCACATGGGCACGACCGGGGGCGTCCAGTTGTTCGAGCCAATACTTTAACTCTAACAGAACAACAGTTGAAAGAGTTGATTGCAAAAGAACTTAACGATAGAGAGTCAAGGGGGGTAAGAATGAAAAACTTGACACTCAATGATGGCGTACTTGATAAGTTTTCGCTCGACATTCGAGAAGCTTACCACCATCCCGACTTCAAACAACCCGATTTTGAACTTTATGATGAGTCGGAAGGAGATCCTGGCTTGCATGTTCTACCATTCAAAAATAAGTTGGTGTTATGGGGTGGAGATGATCCGCTCATATGTAAGCTATTTCCATCAACTCTAAAGGGAGAAACATTACACTGGTTTAATGAGTTGCCTTCAAGATCAATTCACCAATTCAATGAACTAGAAAATCAGTTTGTTAATCGTTTTCGCCACAATTGCAAGACGCCAAAGGATGTTGACTCACTTCTGAACATCAAGCAACAACGTGACGAAAAGTTACGTACTTTTGTACTAGGTTCCGGAAGGCAGTAGCACCGCCGCCGCCGCTACCGTAAATGGCGATACAAATGCCTCCGAAAGAAAGCGTCACGGAAGAAAGTATAAGGAAAACCTTAATCCCGATCGACCGACTGACAGAAAGGCCGACCTCCCGTGATTTGAGAAAAATCGCCATCCCGCATTGGGGAGGCCGACCTCGCAGATTTGAGGAAAATCGCCATCCCAGACAGTCCCCCGGAAAAAAGAAGGCGCCACGGAAGAAAGTATAAGAAAACCTTAATCCCGACCGACCAACTCGACAGGGAAGGCCGACCTTGCAGATTTGCGGAAAATCGCCATCTTAGACAGGTCCGACCAGACAGGGAAAAAAGGCGTCATGGAAGAAAGTATAAGGAAAACCTTCATCCTAGACTGGACCGACCTAACAGGGAAGGCCGACCTCGCAAATTTGAGAAAAATTGCCATCCCGCATGTGTCCGACCGGCGGGGATGGAAGGTGTCCTGAAATAAACTAGATGGAAAACCTTCATCCCAGACTAGACCGACCTAACAGGGAAGACCGACCTCGTAGATTTGAGGAAAATCGCCATCCTAGACAGGTCCGACCAGGCAGGGAAAGAAGGTGTCACGGAAGAAAGTATAAGAAAAATATTCATCCTAGACTGGACCGACCTGACAGGGAAGGCTAACCTCGCAGATTTGAGAAAAATTGTCATCCCAGACAGGTCCGACCAGACAGGGAAAGAAGGTGTCACAGAAGAAAATATAAGGAATACCAATATCCCAAACGAGACTCACCTGACAGGGAAGGCCGACCTTGTTGACCTGAGGAAAATCGTCGTCCTAGACAGGTCTGATCCGATAAGGAAGGAAGGCGTCACAGAAGCAACTAGAGGGAAGACCATAATCCCAGACAAACTACCGACCTAGATAGGCTGGTTACACGCAAAGAAAAAGACAATCTCCAGTCGGACCTAAAAGTGTGTACCGCCTAAAATCTCTAACTCTTGTAAGAGGTAATGGCAGGTGTCATCTTCCACATAGGCTCGACCGGTCGCCTCATCTTTAAATCTTCTGGGTGAAATGGATTTCACTCTTCAATACAATTTTTTCCGATCTGCTGGGAAAAATAATGGAGGCTTATATCGATGATATAGTCGTTAAATCGAAGGATACTGGTGATCATCTTTCCGATCTTTAACTTGTTTTTGATAGGCTTAACAAGTATAACATGAGACTCAATCCCGCCAAATGTTCTTTTGGGCCTCTCTTCTGGAAAATTTCTGGGATACCTCATAACTCGTAGAGGTATTGAGGCTAATCCCCGATCGATCTGTACGCCGTTATTGATATGTTATCACCAAAAAATAAGAAGGAAATTCAACGACTTACTGGTCGGCTTGCCGTTCTTCATAGATTTATTTCTACATATTCTGATCATTGTCATCCCTTCTTCCAAACTTTAAAGAGGGCGGCAACTTGGAACATTGATTGTGAGATGGCATTGCAACAACTGAAGAAATACTTGGTCAGTCCTCCTATATTGACAAGTCCTTCAATTCAACCTAGTGGCATATACCGCAGCTACAACTCAAGCTGTTAGTGCTGTTCTTTTCATTGATGATGGTAGACCCGTCTTTTTATCAGAATCAAGTAGATTAGCCGAATGGGAAAGTTATTTTAATGCATATAGCATTGTCTTTGATAGTCGTACTCATCAAAAAAGACATGCTCCGCTTCTTTGATAGCTGATTTTCCGATTGATGATTCTCCTATTGACGATTTCTTGCCGAAGAATCTATGGAAGACATTCTCACGCCACTAACTTGGGGCGAAGACCAACATGAAAACGCAATTCCTAATCCCATTGACCTATGGATTGTTTACTCGGATGACTCCATAGTAAATGGTCCGGAATTGGATCGTTTTTTATACCCGGGAGAAAAGATTGGGAAATCAGGCGACTTGGCCACTAAGCTTCAAATAACGGCCGAAAGTATGAGAGGTCATTTGTGCCTTGAGAACAACTTTGACACTGGGGGCACGAAAGCTCCAGTTATACACGGATTCTCGCCTTGTTGCCAATCAGTTTGGTGGGTCTATTGAAGCAAGAAATGAGCGTATGGCGGCTTATCTTAGTTTGATACATAGTCTTGCTCGACAATTTGATAGCATCTCTATCACTCAAAGACCCCGAAATGACTTACATCATGCAGATTCATTGGCTTATCTTTCCGCCGCCGTTAAAAGCGAAGGGTCAAGACACATCACTTTTGCAGTCATCTTTTCATCAGTCTAAGTTTGAACGTTTTTACGCTCGCTTAGTTCGTTATTCTCATTAAGAAAAAATCTGATGAAGTTACCACATTTAGCTTCGTCAGTCTAAGTTTGAACGCTTTGTATGCTCGCTTAGTTCATTACTATAATTACGAAAAAATCTGACGAAGTTACCACATTTAGCTTTGTCAGTCTAAGTTTGAACGTTTTTTACGCTCGCTTAGTCATTACTATCGCTAAGACAAAATCGGCCGGTTACTATGTTTAACCGTCACAAATCTAAGTTTGAACGTTTTTACGCTCGCTTAGTTCGTTACTATCACTATAACAATATCCAACTAAGTCACCGCGTGTTTTCTTTTGCCAGTCGAAGTTTGAACGTTTTTTCACTCGCTTAGTTTAATTTTGCCGAGTTAAGTTAGCATTGAGGGCGTTTTTCTCTACATGGGGGCGTCTCGTTCTATTTCATTTCAACTACATAAATCAACAACATTGTCAGTTTTCCGCAGGTATGTTATCTGTCACAACAACAATAATTAATAGTAAACTCATATTTTATTGTTATTTTTCATCAAAAGAAGTTTTAGCTCTATGGTATTACATTCACACAATTACCTAATCAATTGTCTCTGTCAATTGTCTTACGGTCATTCGATTAAATCTTCATTTTCTTTTTCGAAATCTGTATTAAACCTTTCTTTAGGTTAACTTAACTATTTTCCGCAGTCATTATTTTTTCTAAGGCATTGTGCCGATCTTTCTACAAAAAATTTTCCGAGCGAAAATTTTCGTCAGCGTCATTATTTTTTCTAAGGCATTGTGCCGATCTTTCTACGAAAAAAATTTCGAGCAAAAATTTTCGTCAGCGTTGTGATTTTTTCTAAGGCATTGTGCCGATCTTTCTACGAAAAATTTTCCGAGCGAAAATTTTCGTTAGCGTCATTATTTTTTTCTAAGGCATTAAGCCGAACTTTATGAACGAAACTTTCCGAGGCTCGTTATAACCGCCGTTTCTCCGTCGCGGCAAAATTAAGCGATTACGTTAACTTTCTAAAGCGAACACTTTATTCACTTCTTTATTATTATTTTTTTCTACGGCATTGTGATCTTTCCGTTCAAACTTTTCATCAATATCTTTTGCTCGTAATTTAGCGTTTCAACTTGCGGCATAAAATACAAATATTTTCGTTAGTCTTTCGGACTTAACCAAAATGTGAAGCTAATTGGAAAAAAAAAATATTGACATACTCGTTATATGCTATCAACGAATAATTCTTGAAGCCTCGAACTTCTATTAAATTTATCTCTACTTGCATCTCTATTCTTTTGTGCTTTATTATGCATCTCGTGTATAAATTCTAGTGCTACCCTTGAAGAAAATTTCGCGTTCGTCCATGGTGTACAACACACGTTCGATGTTGTTTGTCTTCGAAACAACCAAACAAAGGCAACCTTTTCGGGTTGCCTTGCGGTTTAAACGAAACTTCTCCGTTTTCTTGATCTACACTTATTAGTTTCTATCTTTGCATGTTTCGATCTGATTTCTTGGTTTGTGTGCTATCTTGTGGTACTTCCACGCTTTGTTTTAGTCTATTGTTCATTTTTTTTTCGGTTTGGAGGAGCATTACATCTCGATATTTGGTAAGAGCTTTGGTTCCTCCAACCTTACGCTCCCATTCTTCATCTGTTTTTATACCAAGTCAAGCATTCGATTCAATATCAAGTAAAGAAAAAAAATAAAAAAGAACAACAACCACACAAGATCGAATATATATAAACTTCTATCTACACCTTTCTTCAATTCCCTATTAAGTGGTGACCTTTCTTACTCTTCGCACATAGTCGACCTTTTGACTTGGAGATTTTGCATCCGTACAACACATTGTTTTTTCACTTAGTGATTATCCAAACTAGTTTAAGGTAAGGTGGGAGACTCGCTGGTGTTCGTAGTTGACGTTTATCTACTTCCAATTTCTCTCTCTTCAAGTCCTACTAGAATCACGTGCTAGTCACATATTCTAGTCCATGTGCATGTCCCACTTATTTTGGACACTACCTCTATCTCTTATCCAATCCGGATTTAAATTTAGAGTCCTAGTTTTCTATTGTATTTGATCACATCACATGCAATAATTTAGTTGTTGTATGCATGTACTTATCATTTCACACTTACCTAGTTAAGTACATATATTTCGGTACACTTCTTTTATTCTATATGAAATATTAATTACGTCCATTTAAAAATTATCCAAGTCCACTACTTACTTCAATTCATTCTAAAGTTCTTTTTATCTTATTATTACTAAACTGCCCTTACGTATAATTTCAACGGTCTAATCCTAGATAGTATCGCTATTCTGCTGGCATGCGTCGTCAACATCAATTTTCATATTGTTACGTCATTCGTTCGGTACATTTTCGGCACTCATTTCTTTTGAAATTTTTTCTGTGCATTTTTTTTTTTCAGTGCATTTTTCAACCATTTTTTTTAAACTACATTGCGTCCTGTATACATTATTTGATATTCTTTCGTTTCCAATAATTCACGAATTTTTTCCGATTGTCCATTTTCCTATCGTTTACGTTCACATGACACTTTGTTATACATTTCGCTTACTATTTTCGTATTCCATTTTTTCCTTGCTTTTACTTCTCTTCTTTGCCATGTGAACTTTATTCGCATGACAAAGAGGGGGATGTTCGACCCCACATACGTTAATAAACGCCTATTAGTAGGGGTCTCCATTTTATTCATTTAATCGACAGGGCTAAAGCCTAATTTGCAATACCATGGATCAATGTACAGGCACATTAACTCATGTGTCTAAGGCTGAACCTTAGCCACATGGCTTGCCACTAATGTACATTGATTTATGTCCAGATTCATTTATTATCAAAGAGATAATTATCAGTTGACAGTTATATTCTATCACGATTACTCAAGATACGAGAATACTTGAGCTACAAGGACTCTCTACTCTACCTATATAAATACCAAACTGTTTTTCATAAGGAACTACGTTGAAACTTGATCCCTAGATAATAGATCTTGGGTACGTAGGCAGCCATTATTTGGTTCAGTTTCATCTCCCCCAACATCAAATTCCTCTGTTTCTTAGTGCGTTCTTTACCATTGCTCTCGTTGTGTTGAAGCAGTTTACTGCCGAAACACTTGCTAAGATGCAAGAAGCGTGTCGCAAAAATGTGGAGCGTACATTTGGTGTCTTACAAGCTAGGTGTAAGACTAGGTGAGGGATAATCAAGAGGCCGGCGTGAATGTGGAGTAGGAATGACATTAATTGAATAATGAAAATGTGTATAATTTTACATAATATGATTGTCGATGATGAACGAGAGATTGATATCGAAGATTGACAAATTGACATAGATTGGGAGCCACCACTCGCATTACATATTGTCGGGAATCGAAATAAGGAAATTACAAGAAGACTCAGCACACTTCGTCACATTCAGAGCAGAGAAACTAATGTTCAACTAAGAGTTGACCTCATCAATCACCTTTGGTAATTTCGTGCGGATCAAGGAATATATTTTGAGTATTTATATGTTTGTAGTTTGAGTATTATCTATGTTTGTTCTATAGTTTGAGTATTATCTATGTTTGACTTTATGTTATTTCAAGACAATTTAAATTAAAATTGAAATTACAATATTGGAAATGAACTAACAACAACAATGGAAGTAAAATAACTAAAACTACATTGAAATTAATCTAAGTAGTAGAAGCACCACCCCCACTAGAAGCACCACTTAGAGTTCCAAACGTTCCACTCTCTCTCCTTTGGCGAATTATCTCTATTTTCATCATCTTGAAGTATTCGGCAACTTCCAACTCAAGAGTAGAAATATCTTGTGCTAATATTTTGTTGTTTTCTTTCTACTTCTTGAGCTCCATCATCTTCACCCTATCGGCGGCGGCATTCGTCATTTGTGCCAAATACTTCTCCATCATCTTGTAATTCTCTCCTCCTTTCTTCATCATTTCTTTCTCACCCCTTGTTCCCGGTGGTTATTTTTTCTTGGTTCCACTTTCACTTGCATTTCCACTTCCACTACAACCTCCACCTCCACTTCCATCCCCAACTTGTGTAGGAAATGTATCAATTGGAACACCACCAAGAGTTGCCGACGGCGTTGTGGGTGTTGAAGGCATGACTTCGTCATCTACATCGAGAATGACGTTGGTTCGTCTCCTCGATGTAGTTGTGGACCGGCTCTCCAATTTTTCATTCTACTTTGAGCTATCCTTAAGGATGACCCAACAATGCTCAAATTGAAAGTGTGTATTATGAGCTAACATATATGTTGTTTTTGCCTCAGCCAACCGATCTTGGATCATTGTGCCACTTCTTGCGGTCCTCTTTAAATGGGAGATAATTCCCGCCCACCGATTGCAAGCTTTTTAGATGTGTCCAAATCGAGTGGACACCGAATCCTTGCTTCTCTTGTTGTTTTCTCCAACTCTCTCTCGAAATTTCTCTAATATTCTCTCCCAATAGTGTGTAACTCGTTGCCCCACACCAACAATTAGATCTTCATTAACATATATCCACGCTTTGCAAAGAGCCTCGTCTTCTTGAATTGAAAAATTGGCAGACCTTGTAGATTTCTTTCCTTTTGATGTGGTTGCATGTTCATTTGGATCCATTGTTGTACTTGGGTACTTGGAGTAGTGATTGTTGTAATTGGAGTAGATAGAAATTGTATGAGAATTGGGAGCAAATAGTGAGAGAGTTGTGTGAAGTAGTTTTTATAAATTTGCAATTTCAGAAAAACTAGCTGTTGGGATGTCTAGACTAGACGGATGGCGAGTTTATGGCGTCCGTTGCAATTTAACATACTGAGACGGCGAAACTTTGTCATCCATTATCCCAAACTTAACAGTTGCTAAAAGTCCTCATTGAATTTGGTTTTCAATTTGGGTTGCCAAATTTGGGGCTATTAAAGGACCTATGTGGCATCTTTTAGCAGCTCATTATAGTTGCTCCCCATTGGACTTGCTCTAAAAGACTAAGGTGTAGGAACCGTTATGGTTTCGCCGAATGATTTACTACGAACCGCAAAACACCCACGCGCAGCGGAATAAGGGGTGTCACGGTTTGGTTAGAAATTTACCTTTTCAATCGGCTGTGATAACTCTGAGAATCCAATAGCTATGAATCCGGAATCAACCTCTTGATCTTCTGTTGTATTCCTATGCACATAGTGGACGTTGTGTGGGCAACGATCTTCCAACCTCTTCTTTCTTTCTTGGCATTAGCTCTCTCACTCACAAAATTGAATCCGATTTCTGGATCTATTTTTCTTGAGCAAAACCTTGATTTTTCTTGTATAGAAGTCGGCTAGAGAAAGAGGTTTCCTTTATATAGGCTACAACAGGGACCATGAGGAGA
The DNA here is from genome assembly GCF_015680905.1 of Coptis chinensis. NCBI lineage: Eukaryota > Viridiplantae > Streptophyta > Magnoliopsida > Ranunculales > Ranunculaceae > Coptis > Coptis chinensis. Next base: position 114,381,620 of record NC_141458.1, on the reverse strand, counting down.
AATTAGGGTTGAGCCTCCTGACGGGCTTGGGCTTCCTCTGTTCGCCCAGAACACACGGCCCAAGTCCGTCAACAAATGACTTATTCCACTAAAGGTCATTGTTGCACTACTACCCTAATCCCAAATTACGTGTCAGTATTTATGGGCTCCATATTATATGCTCGTTGATTTCCCCGTGTTTAAGATATCGAATGTCCATTGATTAAGTCAAGTTACTGACAACTACATTAATCAACTTCTTATGCCCTTGAGTAGTACCACTCAACCTCATTGTCATGTCGGATCAAATCCACCTGCAGGGTTTACATGACAATCTTTATGAGCTCCTCAAGGGGACATCATCAGCCCGACTTCTTGCGAGACACGGATTCCTTCTATAATTAACAACACACTTTACATACAATGTCATTACCTAATCCATCGAGTTTGTTGATTCACAAATGAATCTCACGCATTGATGATTTAAAGTAATGTACAATACACGTAAGTGCCCGTTATTATATCTGGATTAAAGAGGACAAGCATCCATAATAACAGAGGTGTTTGTTCTCTTATATAGTCAGTATAAAGAGAAACAACCTCACTTGATCCTGTTCAATACACACAAAGTGTACTAGTGTAATCATATAGTCAAGAATGACTAATACCATATTATAATACAACCGTACCAATGGTTTGTCTAAATCCATCTAGGTTGTGAACGATTACTTATATTTTATAAGGTACTAATAACATGATCTTACATTATTGTCCACACCATATCATCTACATCATAAAGTATTAGACACATGCATATAACTAATAATATATATAATATGCATAACATTTGCCCATATGATTCTCATTCAAAATATAAAAGAATTAGAGTTAATACAAAAAATTAATGTTTTTAGTATATAACCCTATCATAAAAGGGCCATTTGTTTTTTGGTAATATAACCTCTTATAAGACGAGACATTTTTTTGGTTTGTTTTTTACCTCTTATAAGAGGCATTCTAAGATGCTCCAATTCTATAAGTATCAAAATTGGATCTATTTCAATTCTGTAAGTCTTATAATTTGAAAAATGACTCAAACACTCCCATCCATATACCCCTAGCCCTATTTATCTATTCTTCCATTTTCACTATCTTTTTCTCTAAGTAATTTCATTGCCCTAACCACCATCACCACCACCACCAAGTTATTAAGACTACTATTGCCGCCGCCATCACCACCGTACTATTAAGACCACCACCACTACCACTACCACCACCGTGTTATTAAGACCACCACTACCACCGCCACTAACACCACCACCGTACTATTAAGACCAATATCATTACCTCCACTACCACCACTATTGTGCTATTAAAACCACCATTGCCGCCACTACTGCCTCCACCACCACCTTACTATTAAAATAATTTTTTAAAATTAATATTCTAATTATCAAAATTGATTTGAAATCGAAAATCAAATACTGTTGTTTCAAATTAATCTATTTATATTAAGTAAAATGTGATGTAAAACAGGGTTATATTTGTCAAATAACCACCTATAGGATGTTGTGTATTTGTTTTTTCTATTTTCACACGTAGTTATAGGAGGAACTTAAAATGAAAAACAACCCACTTTATAAGACCATCTTATAAGACCCTCTTATAATACCATGTCTTATAAGATCCTCTTATAACTTAACACAAAAAAACAAATAGCTCCTAAGACTATGGGAGAGGGAATAATAAACCTCATGATATAATATGGGAATCCTTAACTTAGAAAACGGGAATATTGAACCATCTTTACACTATATGATAGTCGGGTTTCTAGGAGCCTCACTTCTCAACTAAACTATGCATTTCTACTCTCTATATTTTAAGATTTTAGAACCACATTGTTACTTTTATTTAAATTACCTCCCTTCTATTTATTACAATTGGCTCTTTGATGATCTCTATTAAAATTGAACCACCTCCTTTAATAATTTTTGGACAGTTTTCTTTATTAAAAAGCTAAAATTTATGTGTAGAAATTGTATCTTCACCATTTTTAGAAAATTGTTTTTTTTTTATTTTAGCAAGAAAAAAAAATATTTCTCTTTAGTTCTTTTAACAATTTTCATTTTAGTTCTTTACAATTTAACGAACCAATATGTAGAATGGGACACAGGCTTAGTATTATGCGATGAAGGGAAAGACAAGGCGATCTTTCCACCCTTAGCTTCTTTTTTTTTTGCTACAAATTTCCACCCCCTTAGCTGGATTAAGCCAACAATTAAATAGTATTGTTAGGCTTAATGAAATAGTGTCCTGCGTTTGTACGACATTAATCTTTTGCTTGCGAATGTAGGTGTCTGACTAATGGCGCGTTTGCGCCAGCAATGCTGTAGCTAGAGACATTTCTGTATTTACTATTTAGATAATCTCTGTGCTTCAACAACTTTCGATTTCTTTCTTTCTTTCTTTCTTTCTTTCTTTCTTGTTTTCTTATTTATTATATCTATACAAGTTATGGGCTTACACCTTCAACAAAAACTTTCTTACTTCTTGTTTGTTGGTTCATCTTTCGTTGTTCGTAATTTGTTTAAAATGTTTCTTTTTTGTTTGTTCTACTGCTTTTAGCCTAATGCCGCCTCAAATTTTCTTAACCAGTTCTTATTTATATTTGGGTTAACTAGTATTATCCTCCCTAGATGATCTAATTAGGATCCCCCCAACACACGGTAAACTTAGTTTGATTGTTAACTTTTAGGTCAAATAACTGGAAATGACATAACTGTCCTCACCTAAATAAAATTGAACATTTTCCTTTTGAAAACAATAAGAGCAATTGTGTTATTTTCAATTGTTTGACTTGAAAATTAACCGTCAATTCAAGTTGACTATGTGTTTAGGAGAAAAACTCTAGGGGGGAGGGGAATCCTAATTGAGTCATCTAATTGGGGTGGGGGTGGTGGGGGTTAATCCTTTATATTTTACCATAAGAGAACAAATAAGTGATGACGTTCAACCTGATCAGACTGTTATAGTGCGAAGTCATCTTTGTAGTGAGATTATAAGAACTTTCCGGATCACTGTCACTGTTCTTATGGTGTGAAATGTATATATTAGCATTGTCTCAAAATTACAAATAACCTCTTCTCTTCTTGGAATGTGCTTAAATCATTTCCTTTTGGGTAACTTTTAAATTGTTCATGTAGATCATATTCCCGAAAGACACAAATAAGTCAATCCGAGCCCATACTATGTCCTTAAGACAAATTTGCTCCGTCTCAGTGTTTAAGGTTGATAAACAATTGTCTCCCAAGATAGAACGGATTTCATTCTAAAAAATGTAGCACTTTAATTCCAAAAAATCAACGAATGCAACATGTTTGTACTTGAACAATGAAAAACTTGTAGAGAAAGAAAATGCACGAAAATTTAATGCCAATGACTTTTTTCTCATATTATCTTAAACAAAACATACAGTCGAGTTTTATAGAAGAGAATGTGCACCTTTCCAAAAAGACCGGTTTGAAAGGACACGACCGTTCAAGCCAAATTCGGTTACGGTAGTTACATAAACTACCTTCTATAAAAAAAATATTACTTATATATCATAAACCCACGCCTAAAAAAAAAAAAAAAAAAAAAAAAAAAAACCTAAAAAGTATAAGTCACATTATTTCCACTTAAGTAGGTACACTAGAGACAATTTCTCATTTATTATTAAATGGTTTTTAGATAACTCAAATGTCTAAAAATTCGTAACATAAGGAACTTCTTTTCTAAACCATTTTTCCAACAATCCCCTGCATGAATATAAAATTGGCTTTACAAAATGCAAAAAAAATATATGTAGCACATGCTCGAGTACTAATGAAAAATAACATGGACGGACTTGTGAGATTGAATTTACGCATTTTCAGTACTCAGTGATCATTGAACGAAAAACATTTACTTAGCCTGGAAACAGACATCTGCAAAAATTTCGTATAAACATGCTACTATCGGAATGATGCAATTTAGTCACAGCTTCACTATAACCAAAACGTGAAATTACACCGTAAAACCCACGTTTATAACGAAGTCCTTGCACTTGTCATCTTTATCTCTGGCTTTGTACCAAGCGCATTCTTAGGTTTCACGCTAAGTGGGCGGAGAAATAGAATGGATGAACTGTGCCTCCAAGCTTTTTTGCATCTGGGTTTCAAGCACTCCTCATCCTACACTGACAAACTTAACAAGCTGCCCCGTATATTCAGTTTTCTGTTATATGGCAGGCGCATCTCTACAGGCAAATTGAAATCACCCTATTTGCTTAATTTATAAACACCTCCCACACAAAATTAGAACCACCCCTTTTATTAATAATTTCCCTAATGTAACTTAAATTATATAATTATTCTCCTGAATTTAGAACAAGCCCTCTTTTATTAATAATTTAGAAAAAAAAAAAAACTAATATCACTTAAATAACATAATTATCCCTTATATTAAATTAGATGTGCCTCCTATATAATTACAATTAGAATCTAAAAACCGTGCTAATTATTGATCTCGAATGACGGGTTTCAAGACTTCAGGAAAAAAAAAACCTCGATCGTATACGGTTTGCATACTTGTACGCAAAATATATCCTGGACAAAGATGCACTCAGGAAAAGTCTCTCCTATAATCCTTATATATACAGCTCCAGGCCTAGACAATGCAAAATTTGTCTAACATCCACTTCTCAATTTTAACATTAGAGGAAAAAACAGAGAAAGTGAAAGACTTGCAACCTGCAACACACATAAGACATGAGGAATATCCACTAGGCCATTAAAAAATGCTTTCATAATAACACATGGGACTGAAAACCCAGTAGGTCAATCTTAGAGAAGATACAATACAGATAATACCCAAGCTGTCTACAGAACGACCAGAAAACAGTTTCGGAAAAGCACAATGAACAGTAAGAGTTGACCAAATCCATCGCTAATCCACATCCTACTGGAAAAAATTGGAACTAAGGAAACAATTAAGTGAGCAACAAACAACACTTGTCAGAAAAAGACAGCGCGAAGTTGACAGCCCTCACTGAAGAGAAAGAGAACTAATGCAACGGGATCTACAAAAATCATCAAACGAAAGGAACCTAAGCTGCCCCTAAAGAAATATGCTTGCGATTTGTGAACATTCTAAAACGCAAGCCTGCAAATCTGCAATAGTCTGCACATGCAATTAATCAGGTGCCCTCCAAAACTAAAATGTTATGAAGCTGACAGTTCAGATCCCACAATTACATACTGCAGAATCCTCAAACTGAAATCCGTACAGAGACACCAATTTTATCCCAACATCTGATTCAAAGTGATATAACAAATAAATACTAACACTTATTCAAAGCACCGACTTAGCTTTGGCTCTACTTTATGAAAAATTATGCAATCTCATTTATACTTGACACACATTAGAACCTGCTATAACAAACATCTCACTTCGCCTTCCTAACCAATAGTTTCCCTTCCAAACATTCATTTCCCTCTTCTTTTTATTACTAGTCGTTGTACTACTTTAATCCCTAAGCCTTTAAACCCCACTTCCTCAGGTGAAGTGGAACTTAAATTGAAGACCTCGTGGCCCAACCCCCAAGGCATGACCAGCAGGCCACTATACACCTCCAAACATATTCAGCGATGGTCAGCCTTCAGTGTAACTCCTATCTGAACATTCTGCATCACCTTCTTGGATGCTGTGGGGAAAAATGATGATTTTAGAACAATTCCAGAAACAAGATCATCACCCTACAAAGTACACCTATGTTACTATGTGCCTCTAGTGCAGATGAGCCTAACTCACAACACTCGACACTTATAAAGCACTTTGAGACAGCTAAGAGGCCCTGCTAAAAGTGACTCTGTGCTCAAGATCCACAATTTTCTTTAATGCACAATGTTCTATATTATCGTATCATCCTCCTTTCCTACCAATCTGAAATACTCCAGGGATAATATGTTGATCATCCCTAGTAGTTCACTAAGGTATGTCAACTTCTCACTCAAGTTGTTAGATGTCACCAGATCCCTTTTGTCAAAGAAGAATTTTGGAATTTCCTAGCACAACCATTCTGTAATGGGAGAAAAAATACCAATTCCATCAAGCATATTTCTGTTTCTTAAGAACTTCTAAAGATAAAAGAATATAAAAGACCTTCAAATTTTTAAAAGGAGAATTGTATTTTTACGAAATGTCAAACGGAAATAAGGAAATTAGTTAGTCATGCGAAAACAGGCCAAACTAAATGATGTAGACCATTAGTCGAGTATGTCAGTGTCATAGGTGTGCGCCTATGTTCCCTCTTACATGTTATGGGCGTGAGCCCCTTAGTTGAGTCCAAGCCCATGATTCGAGTCCATTAGTTAGTTGCACACATGTCGTGTTCCTATTGGTTTATGCTTTCTAGGTTTACTTTAAATAACGGGCTTGTAGTTAGGGTTTCAGTAGTTGTGTTTATGTGTGTGATTTGTGATTGAAAGATTCAATAAAGGAGTGATTTTAGGTTTTCTTTTAATTGTGTTTCAATTAAAGTGTAGATTCAATTAAACTGAAGCTTCCGCCAGTAAGATCTACATTACTAAAACCTCAGACGAGTCACCTATTTGATTATGTTCTTCTCTAACCAAAATGCCAAATGTAATACCCTTGTAACTAACAAATGCAAAAGGTAGAGTATAAATAATTACACTTACCGCATCTTTTTATGAAGAATGATCAGAAGCTCATTGATGTCTTCTCTAACTTGAGTCAAGAGCTCCATGATTGATTGGCCATGACTTGACTCCTAAAGAAAAGAAAAGAAACAATGGTGATAGGTCGTCCATGTCTGCATGGATGGCCATAATCTGATCTTTTGCACTGTACTAGAAAATATTAGTGGAAAATAAGAAAAGTAGAGTTATTCACTTCTAAGAAGACAAGCAATGAGAAGTACAGGGAAAAAAATAAATAAAATAAAATTTTAAAAAATAAACAATGCTTTTGCAAGATGCTTTATATCCTCTATATCCAAAAAAAAAAAACACACAAGCACCACTCACAAAACAAAGACAGAAAGATAATAGTTGTTATTCATGAGAACTACTTGTTCCCAAAGCACATTATAATTTAAAGAAGGAAACAACAAGTTCTGTGGAAACTGGAATCACACTATTGAAGTTATAATATGTTGATTTTAGTCAATAAACATAAAACTTCTCATAGAAATATGTAACTATAACACCAACTCCCGATGATAATGCCATGGAAATGGCAAAATAGAATTGCTGGTTACAATTCAACGACCAGGGTAGCATATTGAACTTTAAACTTTATGCAATGGCTTTAACTTTTCATAAATAGTGACTAGACGAAAAATAAATATCAAAAGACATCATAGTGATCATACAAAAACCTACTTAAATGTACCTGTAATATGCACATATCATGTCAATGCACTATGGCCATCATTTTGTGACAAACTCACAACCAAAGCATGTAATCACTTTTAATTCTTATACAAAAGAAGCATTAATCGAACGCAAAGTGGCATGTGCTATTTTATTCAAATTGTGTCAAGATGATGATATGAGTCCACCAATCAGCGTACGCTTGTAATCATAATTCATAAATTGTACAATGCCAAAACTAACCACAGAAACATTCCTAAAAAGAACAAAGAGATAGGAAAGAAGCAATATGTGGAAAAAGACAAGATGCTTCGGGTTTTCTTTTGATACAGATCAAGGAATATCCTGCAAACATTGCCCAGCAACCACAAAAAGCTCTCCCTCGTGGAACACAAATTTCCTCCTTATGTGAGAATATTAGGATATATGAAACGAAGTGAAAAGGGCAACGGAAATGAGGTAAAAATTGTAAGAATAGAATGATGAAGAATTCAAATGATTCTACCACACAGCAACTGACAATGAGAACTCATCCAGAGCTTTTCTTCCCAGACGAGTAATAGCTGAGATACCACCGGACAAACTTCTTCAACCCAGTTTGTAGATCTGTAGAGGGCTTATACCCAAGCTCCCTCTGAGCAAGAGTTATATTTGCGTGAGTAAACTGCACATCTCCATTTCTTGGCATCTTCAACATAACTCTATTAGCCTTCACCTTCAACAACCTCTCCAATATGCTGACAAGCTTGGTGACGGGCACTGGTGATGTATTCCCCAGATTAAAAACCCGCAACTGCGCAGGGCCCTTCTTCTTTCCGCCACTTCCAGTGCTCTTCTCTGCAGTGTCCAACGACGCCAGGCACCCCTTAACAATGTCATCAATATAAGTGAAATCCCTCGCCACTGTCCCATGATTCGGGCCCTCAAATATCGAAATAGATTTTCCCTTCAATATATCTTTGGTAAAAAAGAAGTAAGCCATATCAGGTCTCCCCCAAGGTCCATAAACAGTAAAGAATCTCAATCCAGTAATCGACAAACCGTATATATGGTTATAAGTATGAGCAATCTCTTCACCAGCTTTCTTAGTAGCAGCATACAAACTAGCTGGTTGGTCTGTTCGGTCCCTCTCCGAAAAGGGCACTTTCGAATTAAGACCATAGACAGAACTCGATGATGCCCAAACAACCGAAGGTTGTGGATTAGCCGACTTACAAACTTCAAGAACATTAACAAGACCAGCAATATTACTATGTACATAAGAGCTTGGGTTCTGCATTGCATACCTTACACCCGCCTGTGCAGCAAGATGCATTACATGACTAAATGCAACAACATCAAATAGCTTCCTCAACAATGCCCCATCATTAATATCACCTTCCACAACAAACACACCGCTACGCTCCAGTAACGCCTGCCGGGCTCGTTTCAAAGTCGGTTCATAATAATCATTAAAATTATCAAGTCCCAAAACTCCATCACCCCTCCTCTTCAACGCAGCGGAAACATGAGTGCCAACAAATCCAGCAGCACCAGTAACAAGTACAGTGATGCCATTTCGAGACCTGACACGAGCCGAAGACCTGACACGCTTCTCCCAAGCAGGACCACCCCAAGAAGCATTACGAAGGAATCTTCTAGAAGGATCAGAAGATGACGAAGAAGAAGGTGTTGAACGCAAGAAGAAAAAATAAGGATAAGACCCAAGAAGAGAAAACACCAGAAAGAAAGCTTGGCTAATGAAAAATGCCACCTAAGACGATGAATGTATGGTGATTTATCCATCTTGAATTTACCAGGTGTTGATGGAATGTTATCGAGATGTGATGATATTGGTTTCAGTTGTGACATTGACCAATAAAATATATCAAACCCACACCCCCACTGTTCCTTTTTCCTTATACTTAAAATCAAATCTGTAATTGGGTTAGGGCTTTAGGATTACAGTCAAAATTCAATCTTTGAATCTGTTCAAAGAAAGGGGGTTTGTTTGGATTGCACTCTTTTTTTTTTTTTTTTTGGAATCTTTTTTTTTCTTGAAAATGGGTTTTTCCTTATTCTTCCCTTTTTATGGGTGCTTGAAGAAATGTCTGTGATCCAAATGGTGAAAAAAAATGAGTGAAGAAAGAAACAAGAGAGGAAATGGAAGGAAAGAGAGAGGAAGGAGAAGTAAGGTTTTTGAGGAGGATGTGTTTGGGGGATAAATTGGAGTTTTGGAATCAAAGAGAAGTCAAAAAAATACTGACTTATTTTTTTACCTTTTTTTATTAGTAACTAATCTTTCTTTTTCAAGTTTTAACTAACTAATTTAATTTAATTTAATTTAATAATTAGTTAATTAGTCGGAGTAATGATGATCAAAATGGAGTGCATTTATTGATTCGGTGGAATGGATTATAGATGTTCTTAAATTTCTCAATCCTAGGTTTCAATACCATTACCATTTTTATTGAGTTTACAACTTTTGCATTCAACAATGTGTTTAAGTTTGGGATTTAGGGTAGTTTGTTGGGGATGGTGTGGATGAGGCTGTGGAGATTAATGTAGTTTCCTGTTATTGGGGAATGTGAGAGATTTGTGGGCTTTGTTACCTTCAAATTTACGGTATGACCTGTGAGCCATCGAATTATAAGCAAAATTCTGGGGTTATTCTGAGTAACAAACACCTTTTATAAGTAACAATCATGATTTTTAACGACTGCAATTTGACTTCCATCGACGAATTTTTATCAAGATTGGACAAATTCCGCTACTATAAGTCTAAAACAGTAGAATGTAAATACACTCCGGCGAATGTAGATACATACAATCCAGCAGCGTGCCAGCGTGCGAGAAAGGCTTTGAAAAAGAAATGAGAACATTGTTCATGTAAGATACAAGAGTAGTTAACTACATTGGATTAAACGTATGAACAATTCAACGTTTACGACCCTAATCCGAAACAAAATCCAAATGGAGGTGGTTGAACATATACAAATTCAAGATATATAATTACTCTTACGAGGTAATTGCAACAAAGGCTCATTAAATGCTGATTAAACTGAAATATGTGCACCTTATCTGTTAGTTAATGGAATTAAGTGCTCTCTGGTTCCAGGTGTTGTTAGTTTTAGATTGACATTTTATCTACTAGTAAGTAGTAATCTCGTATATATCACTATATGTCGACGGTACTGATTACTGAACTAGTTTCTGAGATATGGACGTATATGTTACAACTTACTTACAATATTAATGGAAGAGAAGACAAACTTCACGTGAGTGGAAAAAAAAGACAACAACAGGTGGGAGTGGGGACTCACCAACGGTTACATGTTGATGAGTGATGTAAAAGCTACTTGAAAAGAAGGCAACCTTCTCTTTTTCGAAGGGGGTGACAACTCACAATCACTAGCTAGAAGTTTTCTTGTTTTTCAATTAAGGTGGTTCGAGAAATGATGTTACAGACTTACAGCACAGATTAAAACAATCTTAATCAGTACTCAGAGAGAACCTGGTGTGTATTCCACATTTTCACACAATTACACAAGTAGGTTGAAAAAACTAATGAGAGGAGAAAGAAGACATGATCAAGACCAGATCATGATGGGCTGATAGCCACCAAACATTTATATTTCTTAATATTTAGGCCCCTGAAGTGTAGAAAGATTTGTGATTTTGTCCAGTTTATTGTAACAGTGACTTGCACCTGTACCTGGGGAAATGCTTTGAAGTAGGGTACGCCACATCTGCTATGGTGAATATGCGATAGAGGCATACATATAGAGCCCTTCGACTATCCATGTCGAGTTGAGATGCACGCCGTCAAACCTCGAGATGGATGTATAGACGAGAGGCTTTATAACTGTTTAAAGCACAACTCAACGAATCAATGTATACCACTGCTTGTTCCTCATCTGGTGTATGGCATATCAAGTGATTAGTTATTTGATCTCTAACAAATTTTCCATTTGTTGGATACTTGGATACACTGCTGATCTTCCAATTCCATAATTGTAGGCTTGTGGCTAGTGCTCTTCTGTTGATTGTTAAATTGATGATCCTATGCATGGTGCTTGTTCTAAACTTCTAGCCCAACCAGTGTCAGTGTGTACTAACACTAAGGTCTAAGGCCTCTGGCCCAGTTCATGGATCAGGTAGTCGCAATGGCCAATGGGTGTTTAATACTTTGATCTCAACCACCATATAGGCATATATACATCCTTCATGGTCTGGCAAGAATAAGTAAAATAACAAAATCGTACTCCTCAATCCTCATACTACAACGGGGTTACTGGGTTAGTATTGATTTCTGAAATTTTACGGTGACAAGGTTACCAGTTTAATTTGCGCTTTTTTATTTTTATTTTTCAGCTAAAAATAAGTTGGTTTGACGTTTGAGTGATAATTAAATATAAAATGGTGACTGAATAGTCCCAACTCCCAATTGGAGTTGACTAAATCAGAATAGAAACGGACTGACTAACAGATCCAACTCTCAGCTTATGTGCCTAGTTGCGAGTTTTTTAAGTATGAACCTGATATTGTCAGTTTTAGTAAAGATACTCTTCACGATGGACTGTTACGGGTTACCGAATATTACCCCCACTATATGAGCGGATTTCTTTTTTACTAGATGGGAAATTAGAGTCTTAAAAAAAATAAAAATAAAAATAAAAAAATAAATAAAATAAATAATAGATAGAGTCTATCACTAAATACACACGAAAAAAACGTAGTCAATTCAAATTGACTTTTTTTTTTTTTTTTGTGTACAGGAAAGACCCTAATTACCCCATTTAATAAAAGGGAAATCCTAATTGGTCTGATCTAGTGGGGGTAATACTAGTTAACCCTAAACGGATTACAAAATACTTAAGCTTGAAAGGACGATTTGCAATTTTTTTTTAAATGTGCAATTTGCTCCATAAACAAAATCAATCAATCAATCAATAGAAACATCACAACTACTACATGCAACTACCACCACCATTGCCGTGCAATCATGTGACATTGTGTTTTTTCCATAGAAGGAAAAATCTTAGAAATGGGGCTATGTACCTGTAATGAGGCATTATATGCCATACCCGAATGAAGTTATTGTAACTTTGTAAATACATGGCAGACGAAGTGTACTTCTAAAATATCTTCATTAGCAAATGGAACATGCCTTACTAGTTATGAGGACCATCTGCAACCGCACCCCCAAGATTTGAGAAAACAATGTTACTACTGCACTCCCTAAACTTAGATTCCTGTTCCGTCCTTGACCATCTGGCCATCTCGCTTCAATGAGCGGGTAGAACAAATTCCTAAGGCTGAGTCCAATTGCTCCCTATCCTTTTAAAAGTAGAGCTAAAGTCAACAGATTTTACTCTCTATCATTAATTCTCTTTGTATATATATAGAGGAAATTATTGATAGAGAGTAAAATCTATTGAGTTTAGCTCTATTTTAAGGGGATAGGGAGCCATTGGACTCAGCCTCAGTGCCTCTAAAATTACGTAAGCTCAACAATTTGCCGCATTAGTTCTGTAAAGGTGATATTTAGTTTGGGCTTTACAACTTGTGATTAAAGTGGAGGAGATGGGGATATTAGATTGAAAAGATCAAGTTCGTTCAGAGCAAACTACCCACATATCTATCTCTCACTTCTGGGGAGAGTAGAACCAGATCTTGCGTAGTTCATACTAGGGGTATTTATAGTTGTTGAACATGAGGATCCACGCAACACGTGTACTGACAAGCATAGATGTAGGGTTGAGATTGAGAAGAAGTGTATGGCTGGTGTTGGTAGGAATTTTGTAATGATAGGGAGTGGTTACAATAGTTCGTATTTTGCGGTAATAGATTGTGTAAGTATGGCTTGGTAATGATTGCATCTAGAAGATGGATGATGTCATTAGATGGAACGTTCTGCGTGAGGATGTGCGAGCTAAGCTACTCTGGAGCGATATAGTAGATCGGATGTGCGAGCTGATGATGTGAGTCGCTCTGAAGCCAGCTCGGAGGACGAGGGCATGAGGTCGGTATGGTATTTCTGTTATGCTTGACACGTGTATGATATTCCTGAATGAGAATATCACTCCCTCACACAGCCCCCTCTCAGTTGGTCGTGTTGTACATTGAAGCGATTTGCTGAGAGAAAATGGTGGCGCATGTTGAGCATGAGTGAGGAAGCGAACCAACGTGAATGGAAATACCAACCGTGCTTTCAAGGTCAGATCATGTTGTATACTGATGTGAGACGGTAGTTGGACAGCTCTGTAGGGGCCGTGTCGTATAGAGTATAGGGTGTAATCATGATATGCATCGGGAACTGAAGGGTCGGCTGTATAAAACCAAATCTGAAAATCTGAAAAGTCATTTTTTATTTCTCCTCAAACCAAATCTGAAAATCTGAAAAGTCATTTTTTATTTCTCCTCCAGTGAAAACGCAAAGCTAGGGTTTCTCAGGTTAATGTTTCTGCCATTGTTGCTCTTCATGTTTCTTCTGTTCTAGCGTTGTGTGTCCAGTATCTAGGTCGGCTTTAGTTATTCTTGTTTGGGTTTGGTATTTGCTAAGAAAAAGGAGATGTCTGACTCTGATGATACTCGATCTGAGGAGATTCGAGAGGTATCTTTGAGTTGTGGTGAGTATGAGGAAGAGAGAGAAAAGTCAGTGAGGTGTGAGAGTGAGGATGAAGATGATACACGATCTGATTCTGATTCTTTGGCTGCTGTAGCTAGCACTTCAACTCGCGACGAGGGGTCGTCTTCTAGTGGGCTGCCCCCTTGGGTTGTAGATAAACGTGCGGTGAAAGCTTTTGCCAATTTGAGAGAAACTTATGGGATAAATGTAAGCGACCTGGAGATACATGAACTGGGAGAGAAAGCAAACGTGTTCAATGAGAGGTACACGCCGGACAAACTACGGGGTAGTAGTCTGCGAGGGGCAACTGAGAGCTGGTATGAGGATACCATTCTCGAAGCTGGCTTGTGAATTTTTGAACTTTTGTGTGAAGGCACCCTGCCAGTTCGTGGGTAATACCTGGCGGCTGCTCAGGGTGTTCGACCTGTTGAATGCAAGTGGTGAATATCGCATAGGAGTCACCGACATAGTTGAGCACTTCTCTGTGAAGCGATCTCGGGCGCATAACTTTAGCTTGCAAACACGAACGAGAAAGTCTAGTGTGCTAGATGGTATGAGTAACGAGGCTTGGGAGAGAAGGCCACTGTTGGTAGCTGGGAATTATTGTGCCAAAGGGTTTGGTGTGAACACTAAGGTGTGTAACTTTTCGAATGGGTATGAATGTATTGTCTTATTGGTTTGATGTTCTAACTTTTGAGTTTGTATTTGAACCGCTTCTTTGCTATTTTTGCAGAGATCATTATCAAAAAACGAACCAAACGTGGGGTGATAGAGTCATTTGCTAGGCTCACTCGAGCTCAGAAGCAGGAGAAACTACCCGAAGTAGCGAGCTACTTTGTGGAGAGAGGAGGTCGTGCGATCAGGGAGAAGAGGAAAAGTTAGAAGAAAAAGGCTTGGGACCTAGTGATCCGTGAAACTTCCAATGAATAAGTGATGGAGAGGAGCAATGACGAGCTGGTGACGAGGGAAGAAAGGAATCGAAACCGTTAAAGGCGACGACACTGCAGGGTGGTCTTTGGAGCCTCGGGGTTGGTGGGTCGAAAAGCGACACCGAGAAGGGGAGGGTTCTGGTAGTGCTCCCTTTGACTTGGAGGAGATCGAGTACATTCCTCACGAGCGAAGTAGGTCGCTGAAGAGGAAGGTTGATACGGTTGAGCAGAGAGCTGCTAAGGTTGCTAGGGCTGCGACGCATGTGGTTGGGGGCAGCTCCGGTGCTGGAGGTGCGTCTGGTGGTGAACGAGTTGGGGGAGTTGGGGGTAAGACCTCTCGTCGTTCCAGGTCAAGGGCTGCGCCCGACCTGAGCATCTTGGATCTGGAAACCTTTGAGGTCGGTCAGAGCCAGCCACCAGCGCCTCGAGACCACAGCTAGATGGTGAGGTTGAAGGTCCCGAGTAAGGTAAGTGGGAAGTCTGTCGTGACTGATAATGACTTGGACCGCCAAGTGGTGTATGTGGTCGACCAGGGGGTGCAGCGAACAGCAAAGCGAACTAATATCAGCTACAAGTCGAGCAAGATTACGGCCTGTATGATTGATCAGATGGCTCTGAATGGAAACCGCAAGCAACTGGATTCCAAGGACCTTGCTGAAAATCTGAGGCAAATGGATCTTGCTCATTGTTTGGTAAGTGATGCTCTACAGAGCTTACTCATTAATTATGTATTTGCATTTCAAAGATCGATTGTTGTTGTATTTTTGTGTGTGTAGTTTGTGAGTGGATACCAGAAGTTGAAGGAGATCGCTCAGATTGCTGAATCAGAAAAAGTGTCTGTAGCAAAGCTGAAGGAGGAGTTGAGGAATATCCAGGACTTACATGCGATTGACCTTAAGGAGCTCAAGGAA
The DNA here is from genome assembly GCF_015680905.1 of Coptis chinensis. Taxonomy (NCBI): domain Eukaryota; kingdom Viridiplantae; phylum Streptophyta; class Magnoliopsida; order Ranunculales; family Ranunculaceae; genus Coptis; species Coptis chinensis. The sequence continues at coordinate 114,365,776 of NC_141458.1, read as the reverse complement.
CTGAAGACACAGTATCAGAACGTTTGCTTGGAGAAGATCCTGATGAGCACCGAGCTGGAAGGAACGAAGTTGGAGCTTAATGCTACGAGGGTGGAGCTTAATGCTACGAGGGCAGAGCTTGACAGGGTGACTGGTTACGCCCAACATTGTAAAGACGTTGCTCAAAAGGCTACTGAAGCTTACAACATTCTGGATGTTGATTATCTCTAGCTGGAAGCAGAGTACAAAGCTTTCAAAGAAGAGCATGAACGCGGTGATCCCAGTACATCAGTGTTACACGTACTGGGAGATGCATGTGATGCTCCTATCTTATCTGAAACTGCTCTGGAGGTCGTTGAGTCTCATATTGATGAGGTCGCTCCTGGTGTGCCTGTGGAAGTGAATGCTACTGGTACCTCAATTGTTGCTGGTAACGAGAACATCGCTAAAGGCGACCTGGATTCCTTGTCCACTGAGAACTTGCCCGTTGTTTTTTGAATTAGAGATTTGTGAGTGTTTTTTTTCTTATGTTGATCTTTGTAAGATGTGATACATTAGATCGAGCTGGTTTCCTGGGGTAACCTGGGCAGTTCGCCTTTCTTAGTAGGGTTTCTTTGTTGTACTTCAAACGACCTGGCTTCTCGGATTATTCTGGGGAGTTCTTGGAATGATGAATGTTGGCTAACCAAGTTGGATTTCCTAAGTAGACTCAGCAGATCGGTTAGTAGACGAACTGGGGCCTGAGGTTGGCCGGGCAGTTCGTTCTTTTGCCTTTATGAAATGCATGCTTCTGCTTCTTGCTTATTTTTGTGATGTTGTGAATGCGATCTCCTTGATGTTATTGTACCAGTTTAGCGTTGTAGGCTTTCTCTGGTAAGAGTTGATGAGGCTAATTAGCCTGTGATCCTGATTGAGCGTCCTGCTTTTTAATCGGTCTTAGTGATGTATGTCCAAATAGTGATAGGTATTAAGGCCATGTAACCTGGGAGATCAAGGGAACGTCTTGTGCATATGGAGCATTTCCCATGTCGGAGCATTTTACTGAGAGAGGACCTTAGCACGTGCGTGGCACATGTGAGAATATGAACAGTTGGAGATTCAAACATGGTAGTCGCTAGGTGGCACGCCGTTTGGCGTTTTGATGTATTTACGACATATCTTGGGAAGGGACACAATAGAACATAAAACAAATTTTTGTGAGAAGTTCAAAGGTGTTGGTTCTGCACTTTCTTCAAGCTGCTTCTCCAAGGTTCTTGTGCAAGTTCCTTGATCGTTTCAGGTTGGTGTCTTTCATTGTTTGTTCTTTCGTTCTTATTAACTTACTGAACGTTGGGTTGCCCTTAAAATACCCGATGGCCAGGCGACGTGGAGATACGCATGACGAAGGACGGGCGAGGGAAGCTTCCCCCCTTGTGATGGATGATATTGACTTTGTGCCTCGTCAGCGGTGTGATCGTGGTAAACGGAAGGCAATTGCTTCTGGCTCAAGGAGCAGCAAACGGTCCAAAGCTGAAGGTCACTTTAATGCCAGTTCGCGCGAGCGAACTAGAGGTATAGTGTTCAGGTCTCCTAGTTATATAGGTAGAAACGACTTGAACACGAAGGACTGTGGTGTACTGGGTAAAGGAAAAGGTATTGCTGGTGAGAACGCTACAATTGGGTCTTTAGGGAAGCGTGCTGGCGACCTAGGGAGCGAGTTCTTCTATACTGAGAAGACATGTAAGAAACGTATGGTGAAACGTTCTAACTGTAGCTTCCACTCGGCACCCATAGCGACCTGTTTTCTGGAAGGGATTGTGTTGGATGATGATAAAGAAGAGCTTGGAGATGAAGATTTAGGGACGACTCTGGGGACCATGGACATGGCGTGTTGTTTGGTAAGCTCTTCATCTAGTCTGGTTTCTTGTTGTTTTGTTGGCAAATATAACATTGATATTCTATTTGTAGTTCCTTGCTGGGTATGATCAGTTGAAGCATACCGTCCAACGTGCTGATAATGTTGAAAGTGATGTAAGCAAGGCCAAGGAAGAGCTAGTGAGCATACAGGCTGCATGGGAGACTGATAAGAAGAAACTGAAGGCTGTGATGAAAAAACATCAGGACGCTTTAGATGAGAGGTCGGTCTTTGGTCAACGATGATTGATTTCTGGGGAGAAGCTAGGCTGTAGTGGTAGAGTATGCTAAGCATTGTCGGGGCCGTTACTTACGAAGAGACGCAGGGCGATATGACCGAAGGTGTGGAAAATATGCAATCTCTGGAAGATACGTACTTGCAGCTAAAATAGAGTGTGATCGTGGGGGCTCTGGGTACAAGTGTGCTTGTCGTACCAAGAGATCACGAGAACGCCCTTCGACCGACTCTTTTTCACTGCTATTATTACCGAGGATAAACACATTACTCCTGGTGCTTGACTATGGTTGCTGGATTTTCTTCTTCTTTGGTGTAAGTTATGAAGCATTTTGACTACTTTGTCTGTTTTCAGTTTTGTAAGAGATTGCATAACAATAGAACTGGTGTCCTAGGCTTGCCTGGGCAGTTCGCCTTTTTTTATTGTTACAAGGATACATAACGAACTGGTTTCCACGTAAGTGGCAGTTCAATAGTTTCAAAAACATGTAATCAGAATGACCTGGATTTCTAGGTAGACCCAGTAGATCAGTGGATTTATGAACTGGTTTCCTGAGTTTGTTCAGGCAGTTCAAATTAGGGATGTTATGGAATGCACTTATTTTGCTTATGTCCAAGTACTTGTACATATTGTTTTGTCATTTCATCGTTGCAGCCTAAGGTTGTAGATCTACCACAAATACAAAATGTAGGGGCTAAGAAGCATGGGAGCTCGAGTGAGCGTGTTAGCTTACGAAAGTGTGTTACTCGCAGAGAGCGTTCTCGCTGAGTTGAGCCTAGAGTTGTAGGTCATCAACTAGTAAGAACTGTAGAGGCTAAGAAGCCTATGAACTTGAGTGAGCGTGTTAGCTTAAGAAAGTGTGTTGCTCGTGGAGAGCGTTCTCGCTGAGTTGATCCTAGAGTTGTAAGTCATCAACTAGTAAGAACTATAGAGGCTAAGAAGCCTATGAGCTCGAGTGAGCGTGTTAGTTTAAGAAAACGTGTTGCTCGCAGAGAGCGTTCTCGCTGAGTTGATCCTAGAGTTGTAGGTCATCAACTAGTAAAAACTGTAGAGGCTAAGAAGCCTATGAGCTCGAGTGAGCGTGTTAGCTTAAGAAAGTGTGCTTGGGAATGTTTGAACTCATGAGAGTGTTTTTGGTTCGCATACGCTGGTGGCTCTTTCAGAGCGAGCTCCGTGTCTATTGGTGAACTTGAACAGAGCAAGTTGTAATAATATTCATAAGTAAAGTATACATAGATTTGCAGTAAACAAGAGTATGGGTTCCAATACATTACACTTTTATTGATAAAATTTCTTTAACAAATAAGTGTTCCAAGGACGTGGTAATGTTTTCCCCTCTTGGGTCTTGATCCAGTATGCTCCATTGCCAACGACTTGTTCCACTATGTAAGGGCCCTCCCATGTTGGTGCCAATTTAAAGTCCTCTTGATTCTTTTTCAGAACTAGATCGCTAGGTTAAAAAGATCGAGGATTGACTTGCTTATTGTAAGCCTTCTTTAGAGTCTGATGATAAGCTGCCACTTTGATGGCTGCTAGGTCACGACGTTCTTCAAGTAAGTCGACCTCTCTAGCAAGAATGGAGTCGTTCTGTCCTGATTCGACGATCTCGGACCGAGTCATTGTGACGATCAGTTCAGTAGGAATAACGGCCTCCGTGCCATAACATAGTGAAAATGGTGACTCGCCTATGCTAGAGTGAGCTGTAGTTCGGTGAGCCCATAGGATGTTCTCTAACTATTCAGCCATTGGCTTTTGTTCTTTTCAATCTTCTTCTTCAAATTTTCTAGAATTGCTTTGTTACTAGCCTCTGCTTGGCCATTGTTTTGGGCGTACTGGGGAATGGAAAATGCATGAACGATCTTCCATTTTGCTAGAAACTCCTTGTCTATTTTTCCCTTGAACTAGGAGCCATTGTCCATCACTAGTGTGTAAGGTAGACCAAATCTAGTGATGATGTGTATCTAGATAAAGTTTCTAACGTGTGACTCTTTGACATGAGCTAAGGGGATCGCTTCTACCCACTTAGTGAAGTAATCAATTGCGGCCAAGACAAACCGAAAGCCATTGCTTTTTTGTGGGATGAATGGTCCCATGATATCCAAGCCCCCCATGTGAAATGGCCAAGGGATGGCGATGTTGATTAACTCGCGAGCTGGCTGGATGATATTGTGGCCAAAAGTTTGGCATTTGATGCATTTAAGTACGTACTTCTTGGCATCGACCTGCATTCGTGGCCAGAAGTACCCTTGGGAAATCGCTTTGTGAGCCAAGGAGTCACCTCCAGCATGGTTCCCACATTTGCCCTCATGGATCTCTGCAAAAATCAACTAACCTTGTTTTGGGCTTATGCACCTCAAGTAAGGTCCGCCAGCAGACTTTCTGAATAGTTTGTTGTTGACCAGGCAGCAGCGACATGCCTGATATTGAACTTGTCTGGCTTTGGTACGGTCTTCTGGGGTTGTACCATGTTGGATGTACTCTATGATGGGCTGCACCCATGTTTGACTCATCTGAATGTCCGAGAGTGGGCATAAGTCGCTGATTTCTAGGATGTGCTCAGCTTGGTAAGCAGGTCAGTTAATTACTTCGATGAGTAATTGTCTAGGGGCGCAGTTAGGTGTTTGAGTAGCCAGATAGGCTAAATTGTCTGCGTGGCGATTCTCGTCACGCAAAAAGTGGTGTATGGTGGATGTCTTAAAAGAATGAAGTAACTGATAAACAACTTGAAGGTATTTAGAAAAGTTACCATCATGGGTAGTGTACTCTTTAGCAATATGGCGAACAACCAGTTATAAGTCACTAAAAACTTTTAGCTCCTGAACACCGAGTTGTAGTGTCGTTCTAAGTCTTATAATTAGAGTTTCGTACTCCGCCTCATTGTTAGAGGTTGCAAATTGCTTTCTCAACCATAGTGCCATCTGGTCACACTAGGACGACTCCAATGCTGCTTCCTCCGGAATTGCTAAAACCGTCCACAAAGAGTGACCAGGCTGACTTGTCTGGCTATTTGGTGGATGTGATATCTGTTTCTGGCTCCCAATTCAGGTCGTCGATAGGAAAGTCTACTAGAAAGTCAGCAACGACCTGTCCTTTCTGAGAAGTGTGTGGGACGAACTCTATGTGATGTTCACCAAGTTCTTCTGCCCATACAGCCATACGAGTTGTTTTGTTGTCTTTAAGAAGGATCTTCTTCAGTGGGAGGTCGGTGAGTACTTTGAGTGGATGTGCTTGAAAATAAGGCCTGAACTTCCTTGCAGAGTATATCAATGTGAGTACTGCTTTTTCAATGTAAGAGTAGTTCTTTTCAGCTGGTGTTAGCGTCTTGCTTGTGAAGTATATCGGCTTTTCTGATCCTTGGTTATCTTTGAAGAGAACTGAACTGATAGCAAAGTCAGAGACCGCGAGGTAGAGCCCCAATGTTTCACCATCATATCTGTTGGTTTTGCCAGGACAAGTGGTGTTGTCAAGTACTCTTTTAGAGTAGAGAACGCTTGCTGGCATTGGTCATTCCATGAGAATTGTTCCCCTTTTTTGAGAAGCTGCAGGAAAGGTCGGCATTTGTTTGACGCCCTTGATATGAATCGGTTGAGAGCTGCCACAATTCCTAATAGTTTATGTATTTACTTCGTTGTCTTTGGATTGGGCATTTCTAAGAACACTTAGATCTAGTTTAGATTGGCCTCAATTCCTCGTTGTGATACCTGATACCCAATGAATTTTCCGGAGGACGCTCTAAAAAGGCATTTTTCGGGATTCAACTTCATCTGAGTTCAGCGTAATCTGGAGAATGCTTGCTTGAGGTGAGTGAGGTGATCAACCGCTTTCTTGCTCTTGACTACCATGTCGTCTATATAGACTTCCATGGTGTCCCCTAACATGTCTTGGAACATGTCAGTGACAAGTCGTTGGTAGGTCGCGCCAGCATTCTTGAGGCCGAACGGGAGGACATTGTAGCAGTAGATCCCTTGCTCTGTGATGAATGAAGTTTTCTCTTGGTCTTCTTCTATGAGTGGGATCTAGTTTTATCCACTGTATGCATCCATAAATGATAGGAGCTCGTGGCCGCAGGTCTGGTCCACGAGTCGGTCGATTCTTGGCAAGGGGAAACTATCCTTAGGTGTTTCTTGGTTGAGATTGGTGAAGTCTACGAAAAGTGGCTAATCAGATCGTTCTTTTGGACTTTACTACTATGTTAGCGATCCACTCTAGGTAGTCTACCTTTCTGATGAAGCCTACTTTTTTGAGTTTAGCGACCTCATCATTAATTGCTTTCTGAAATCTCAGGGATAGCTTCCTAGGTCGCTGACGGACTGGCCTAGCATTGGGGTTGACATTTAAATTATGATGTGTAATACTAGGATCTATACCAGGTACATCGATGTATGACCAAGCGAAAACATCTTTATTCAATGATAAAAAGTTTACAAGCTGTGTCTTGAGAGTAAGGTCAAGGTTAGCCCCCACATAGACAAACTTGGGATCGTCTTCAGTCTCTAGGTTCACTCGCTCCTTTTCTTCAGTTTGGACTACTGCTTTAGAATCTGAAGCGACCTCAGTGGACCTAGTCACGGGTGATGCTTTGTCGATCTGAGGAATGGAGGTCTTGGCAGCCGGAGTTGGTGCGACCTCTATGGTTATGACAACAGGGGCTGATGCGACCTCTGTGGTCATGACAACAGGGGTTGGTGCGACCTCTGGGGTCCTAACTGGTGGAGTAACAATGGCTGGGGCAACCTCTGGGGTCCGGACTGGTGGAGTGACTGTTTTGACAAAGCCCCCAGCACTCTCTTTCGGCGTTTTAGGTTTGACCTCAGTGATTAAGTCGTTGGCCATCGTGGTGCTGGTGAGCGTGTTCTTGGTTTGGATGGAAACCCCAGCGGGTTTGTTCGCTGAGAGGATTTGATTGCAGTGGTAAGCCTCGAGTTGGTTGATGCGAAGCTCCATCATACCTCTAGGGCCGAGAAAGCGGAGTACCTAATGGAGTGTTGATGGAATTGCTTGCATTTGATGGATCCAGCGACGTCCTAGGATGGCATTGTAGGACGAGTGGACGTCTAGAATGCTAAATCGCGTGGTGATGCTGACCTTGTCTTCTCGAGATCCAACGGAGACAGGGAGTATGATGTCGCCAATTGGATCAGCTCAAGAACCATTTAATCCATAGAGATGGGTTATTGGATCTATGAAGACCGATCTGGGCAGATTCATCTCTTTGATGGTCTGATAGAACAAGATGTCACATGAACTACCTGGGTCCGGGACCGTTTTTATTTGTCCGATTCCACCGCTGATTTTGACGTAGACAACTAAGGCATCATTGTGGGGGAGGCAAACCTTATTGAGGTCGGCCTCCGTGAAAGTTATGTCGCCTGAACTGCGACCTGAACTGGGTGGGGCAGATGCTGCTTGGGAGGAGAACTGGTAGACTTCCTGGAGAGAGCTTATGCATCTCCTTTTTTCTCTAGTGGAGGTAACAGAATCATCCTGGAACGTGATCATGTTGATCGTCCTGTCGTTATCTCCATCAGATGAGTGTTGACGATGGTCATGACGGGAACGGTCGCTGAGGCGTCCTCTGCTACGGGAGCGAGCTTGATGATAAAAGGTAAAAAGATAGTTTACCTACGAAATGAACGATGAAACTCAAAACGTAAGTAAACTAAAACTTAATACGCTTCTTATATTTATCAAATTTTCTACTCTCAGTTCTATCGAAATAGAGTGGAGTAACAAATTCGTTCCACTCCTAGTTCTCTAGCATGGAATGATTTCATAGTTAACTAATCGGTCTTAAGTCTAATGAGAGGTTTACGAGGGGAATTCTATACTACAAGGTGAATTCAATTCACAAGTTACGAATAACGAAATGAGAGAAAGCTAAGGGTTTGAATCTAGATAAAGAATTAAAGGGAATTGAATCCACCTTAACTCGACTTAATCCTACTAACAAAGACTCGTCGTGATCCAAATTGAATGCTTAGCATATCAAAATAGTAATTCTAATCCCTAATTATACATGACATTTCCACCAATTCATAACTAGCATGTGAGCGATTAAACTCATTCTCATGGTGAATTAATCGTTTCTAGAGTGGAATGATTATCCGCGGCGATTTTCTAAGTTTAACAAAGATCAAAGCGTCATCAAGGCTTCTTCAACCCCTCTAATGGAGGTTTAGCCTTGATTCATACTACTATCATTTCCCATTGATTTAAAACTAAACATCATACCAAAATTCTACTTGGCTAATTTAACTAACAATACTTCAATCTAATTTAACAACTCGAAATGATACTCAACAAAATTAAAATTAGATCTATAAATTGAAATGACAAAAATCGAAATTAACAAACTAGCTATTTTATTTATCAATACTAATGAAGAACAATGATTCTCGAGTTTAATCTAAAACAAGAATTGAATTTAAACTAAACTTAATTTAATTAATGAAAACTAGATCTAGAATTATCTATTTTTTAGGTCTAACTAGCTACCATTAACAAAGAGCTAAGCTTTGGTTTTATATGTTCAGATCAAAAAATCGTGCATGGGCTTGGATCCATGTTTTGGGCGGAGAATCGGGCCCAAAACCCAGTCTTCGATCCAAAAGGCCTCTCCAGCTGCAGTTGACTTCAATAGACTTTTTGTCCACTTCTGCTCCTATGATTGGGTCAAGGCTTAGACCATTGGAAAGCTCTTTCCAAGCCGGTCGTTTTGACATAATGTAGGTCCAATTCTGAGGTCTGAGTCCAAAGATCACGACGCCGGAAGTTCTCGCGACTTTGAGTCTTTGTTTTACGCCGCGCATCGACTTTTCAGCTTTTGACCGGGCTTTAGAAAGGCTTTGTCTTCTTGAATCTTGGCCTTTAATCACAGAACTCCTTAGCAACCGACCTTTGCTCCTTTATCTCGCTAAAGTGGCACCTTTCTGCACATAATGGACTTTGAAACCTGAAATGCATAAAAACACGTAATCAGTATTAACTCTTAATTATTACTCACATAATTGGTCTAAAAGTATGACTGTTATAGGGTTAAAACTACAGTTTTGGGCTCTTATCAAACCACCCCCAAACAGCATTTTGCTTGCCCTCAAGCAAAGATGAGAAATTAGAATAAGTGACCAAAAATGGAGTTCTATCTACTCTCGTTTCGCTGAGTGCGATTGCATTGACTATATGCAACAAGGCCTTAAACCACTACTAGGAATTCCCTAGTGGGCCGAGTTATAGCCTCATTGAGAGTTTTCCATGAAGGTACTCACAAACTTCAACTATACTACAACGACTTCGAAAATAAAACTATTGTTTCCTCATTCATGTCTCAACTATCTATACATCTCACTAGCAAATGATTAAGAATAACCAAGTCAAAACCTAAACTAATATATGCATAATAATCAATCATCTATGATACAAATATATATATTATGAGTAATACTATAAAATGCCTAACGAGGTTAAGTTTTAAAATCTCGAATAAGCGTCCAAGTAGGTCTTCACATAAATCTCAAGGCGAAAACCACTCGATTTTTCCAAAATCGAGTTTATTTACTCCGGTTATTTGATGGGCACACTTTTTCCTTAAATCTCAATGACAACAAAGGAAGCGGTCGATCAAACACATCTGCCACTTACTATCACACTAACATATTTCTAATTGAGCTAGAGGTCTTTATTAGGTGTTGCAGGGATTAGGAGATGGTTTAAGAAGGAAGGAAATAGATATTCAAAAGGACAAGTCTGAGATAATAGAGTCTTCATTTATGTAACTTAGAAAACCTTGTTATTTTCTTTTTTTTTCTATGCTTTGTTTCCATCCTTAGCCATATTTTTATTTTTCTTTTCTTTGGCTTTTGACTCCCTTTTATTCTATTTTTGGAGTTTTTATTTATTTCTATTTTTTTTCTTTTCCTTGGATGGAAACTTATTTTCTTTTTCTGAAGCAACTAACTAATTTTTTTTGTTTACCGCAGGTTTTCTCTTCTTCTTTCTTCACTCATTCTATTCTCAGACTTATTCTAGATTGGGTAAGTTGAATTTTTTATTTTGCTTTGTTTTTGTAACAGGGTAAAGGAATTGTGGTTTATGGAAGGCTAAAGAAGGGCTCAAAGGGGCGACTAGCGGAAAATAATTCATAGGTTTGAATTTACGGCTATATCGATCCAAAAAGGGCCTAAATTCTCGCTTAGGATATGGCATAGTGATCAAGCAAGTGGGCGTGTGATTTCTCTATCTGGATTTTACTTCTCCCTTGTGTTATTTCTCAAATGTTTATTTCATATAAGGCTTTAGGCTATATTCTCCACAGGATTTGTAGAATAAGTACTCTAGCCTAGATTTTGAAACTTCTTTGCTAACATTCATAGATACTCATGTAATATATTTATAGATCACGCAAAGATTATTACCTACATATTAACCTAAGTTTCTAACAATTATTACGATGCAAAAAAGCTACGTGAGACTTCTAGATTGTTAAGAGCATAGAAAGAAAACAATACCAATATTCCTAAGTGTATAGCATAAACTTATTTATTTATATTTTTTGAAATTTTAACTTGAAAACAAATGCATATTATACATATCTATATCCTAACGGATGCCTTAATTACCGTGTTTCTATGCCCCAAACAAGAAACATGTTTTGTCCTCAAAGCATTTAAATAAAAGAGGGTAGAAACATACCATGGAAACGCGTGAAATTCTGAAACATCTGCAAAACAAGGTTAGAATATACTAATATAGGAAATAAAAATACTGACGCAACTCTATAAGAGTTCCACCCATTATGGGGTTAACAGAATTAAATTGCTTGGGACATAAGCAGACACTAACTGAAACTAAAAACTTACCTTATCTCCCGTTTAAGCATCCTCCTCCTCATCAAAGAGATGAGGTTCCTTCGCATCCTGCCAGGCCATTATAACTTGCCAAGCTTGCCGCCATTTTATCATCTACTAATGCTAACATGTTAAGTGTTATTATTATGTCGATGGGATGTGCGGGCGACCAATTGAGGCTGCACCCCCATCCCGGCCAAGTCATAATTCGCAATGAAGCGAACCACCCGATTGGTGGGTCTCATGACTTCAACCCTTTTCCAATCGTGAATTGTGCAGGAATCTGAAAAACAACTACTGGCGTGATGCGGCTTACCAAAAACAGGGCATAAGAATATACTTATGCCTCATGCTTGACTCTCTTAAGACTATCGACTAAAACTTCGGGGAATGTCATATCGGCGACGCGTCCACTCGGCTAAAAGCGAGGAAAATGTCACCGCCAGTATTGTTTTGCGAGAAATGAACTACCATTCCCCAAAATATTTATCGGGATGAATAACATGGTGGTGCTTACGTTTAGGGACGGGCTACCAAGGGCAATCTTTGTATAGACGCCCTGGTCCATTACTTTCGAATACCCTCCCCATAATACTTATGGAAATATGTATAATCATAAAGGTATGCATTATCGATTCATATATGCCCATGTGAACGGGATCGGTGTATTGGTAATCCACGAAACTAAAGCGACCACATTTTTATTGAATTCTAGTGTGTCGTGTCATCGACTACGATGGAGAATTCTTGTTCTCCATCCCCGATTACAATGAAATCTAACGTGGTCGTAGAAATAAGCGGTAAGGCGGTCTTTGAATATGAATCGTCATCACTTACCCGGTGGATGAAGCCATCCTAACTTCGGGATCCCTTAGCCGAAACCAATGTCCATAGGTCTCGGTTCGCGCAACCGTCTTCGAAAAGACTGTTCAGGTATGACTATAGGAGATGTCATCTCAACTACTTTCGTTTGAACGACTCCAAAAATCCTCGAGCGACCCTCGAGAAAATTGGAAATTTTCGTGTTCCGCGGAAGGCGGTAGCGGAGTCGCGCTCATAAGTTTTTAGAGTTCACGGTGTTTGGTCAGTCGCTCGGCTTGGGCGGTCCGGTCTCTCTGGTGTTTTAGGAGTTCTGTGTTTGGAAGCGAAGTCGGCGCTCACCTTGAAGCGTGGTCGCGCTCTGAGTAAATTGCCGGCAATGTCTAGTAGCGAATGCTTTCGTAGTAAGTCTTGAAGCGAAGTTTAAGAGGAAAAAGAAGGAAAAGCTTGGAGTGAAAGGTGAGGGATGATGGTGGGGTGTAGTGTGGTTTTGTGAGTATAGAATGAAGGGGAGTTTAAATAGGTTTTGAGCTTCCAAAAGCGAATCGGCAAGTTGCCAAATTGTTTTAAAGGCAATTTCCTGAAATAGAAAAATTCCAAACCAAAACTAAACAAACCATATTCTTGATTTTCTAAAAACCCTGGTATCTTTTATACTGGATTTAGAATAGTAACTGCTAAACTCTCCTAGGTTTCATGCTACCACCACACATAATCATAGATATGCCGATATCGGCCAAATTCTCAACCTTTACTCCAAGATAACCTTACAGAAGATGATCATATAACGTATTATGCTCGGTATAAATATTACCACCCCTAAACAATTTAGAAAGGTGGGATTAATGATAAAAAACATGCACAATTCGAAAATAACCAATTATATTAAAACTAAAACTTAAATCCAAACAACATAAAACAAACACATTAATTTTGAAATTTAACAACTGAATTAAAATTCAACTAATAAAACAATAAAAACAATGAAATAACAGCGAACACAAACTGATGGTGAACACCTAGCCATGTGATGAAGATGGACCTTGAGATGGAGATTGGTCCTGGGATGAAGAATAGCTTGAGCCATCTGTCGCCCGGCGACGGCGCCATGCCTCTCCGGACTCGGTGAAACGAACAGAATCCTCCACGGGTGGCATGCGTCATAGCATCTCTATTACGAACAAGCGTGCTTCCATCTCAATCCCGAAGTCGCATCTCGGGGCTTGGTGATCTTTGGTGGATAGTCTCTATGTTAGACAAGATATCGTCCCCCGCCCTTCGAGCATTTCAAGTCTCGTCGAAGGTTCGTTTGCTTATTTCGAACTACAACTGTCTATCTCGGATATCTTCACAAATACCATAAATGCAAAGCAAGCCAGTTTGCAACACTTGCATGCGTTCTAAATTAGAACTACAACTATCTAATGCATCGTCATCCGGACATGTCATATCCTCCCTTTCATCCTCCGACTCAACCATATTTCCTTCGGACCAACGGCCAAGTCTCTTGGATGCAATCCATTATAGATACTTGCATTAGAATCAATTTGATCTTAATAGGAGCAGATTTTATGATAGCTCTAAATGAGAGCATGATCTTAGTGATCAATACGGGAAGAGGCGCCATGCTCTTTCCCACTCCTCTAATCACATTAAAAATTAAATCGAGGATGCAGAAATTATACTTGTTCGTTTGCAAAATCCGAGAACGCACGGACATTGCAGACCGATATCGCCGACTTTGTCTTTCCCCGGGGCGTTCCTACCAATCCACTAAGCTACTGACCCGGTTGATTGGTTCTCGTGGTTATTTGGCTTAACAATGAGAACTTCGTATTGTATTCACCCTCCACGGCCAAAGATCTTTCATCAAAGCGGGAACTCCGGTATCTTTTGGGATTCCTGAATGGTCGTTTCTAGGTTGCTTTCAGGCGTAATTCCTAACAGCTCAGCCAACAAATGTCTCGTTACTTCCCTCCTCATTCCTGCTATCTTAATGAAAATCCTATCTCCCTCCAATTCTCGCTTCTTATAAAACTGTTATACCAAATCATAGTGATAGAACTCCTCAGTCGAGTACCACAGTCCATTCCAATTTCTCCTAATCATCTCCACGTCGTAAAATGGCGCGAAGATGTTGGCCGCAAACACGTGCTCCGGCAAAATTCTTCGTCGTAGCGCCATTGAAGTTTTTGAAACAAACAATGGTTTTGTAGACGGTGGAGGAGACGAGTTTGATGAAAAACAACTAAAAACAACGGTGGTGTCGGTGGTGGCGGTTGGAACTTAAATTGGTGGCTGTTTTGGAGTTTTAAAATTGTTGGGGTTGGTGGTAGTGATGGTTTGGAGAAGATTTCGGTTTGGTTTAACTGCTTGGCGTGGGTGTAGTTAGGTTTTCTTTCCTCTTTTTCTTTTTTTTTTTTTTTTTTTTTTTTTTAGGTTGAAAACTTTGTTAATGGCGGTGGTCGGATTTAGAAATGCGATACTGTTTGTGGAAACAAAGGGGGGCACAGGTGCGCTGCCAGTGCACGATTACCGCGGGTTTGGGCCCAAGCCCAATTTGAATTCCGAATATTTTTCGATATTTCGCGCAATTTCAAATTCAATTTGCCGCTTCGTTACTGGTCCGATTTTGGCGAATGAGTTATGGAAATGATCAGTAGAGAATTTCCAATCCAATGATCTATAAAACACTCAATTCCAACCATGGGTGACGTATAAGAAGGTAGAAAAATGCCTCGAAGTGCGTGTGTGACGTAAGTTATATATGCGAACGAAGGAAATCTAAGTTTTAGATAACGTCAACCCAATTGAACTACAACTAATGGGCCTAAACAACACAAATGGAAAGTTCGAGCAATCCAGATGGAAAGACCGACTGGCCACCCCCAAACAAATTTTTAAACACAAAATTTGTTTTAAACGTGGGTCATTTAAAGTCAGATCCCCAAGACTTGTCGGATTGCTATTTCTATGATTTAGAATTTTTTATTTTTATATTAAATTTTTTATTTTTTATTAGTTTATTATAAGAAAAACGAAAAACAATAAATATATAATTCACCCCATAGAGGAACATGACTCAAAAACTGAGAAAACATGCAAAAGTGGAAAATGTGAATTATGTGAAACGTGGACTTAGGATCCGATACTTACAGCCACACACTCCATAGGGAGGGCCCGGTTACCTGAATGGTGCACTTACCACTATATGGAAGTGAAAGAAAGTACACCAAATGACATAGGTCAATCTTCATAGAAGTGGTCCCGTAAAAGGACTTCCTACATCGAGGGGATGAGAGTTCGTGAAAATGTTTTAACCGTTGACCATTAACTTGAAAGGTACCGTTGTCCTTGGGATTTACCAAGGTGATTGCCCGTAGGGGGTGACTTGATAACGAAAAAGAGCCGGACCAACGGGTTTTAGTTTCCACGGGAAAATATGTAGGCGGGAGTTGTAAAAGCAAAACTTTTGACCGACCACAAACTCTTTCGCCAAGATTTGCTTATCATGAACACGCGTTTCATGTTAGTTTTATAATCTTTTCATGAGATCATAAAAATCGCTTCGGATTTCTTCAAGCTCATTCAATTGCAACTTCGTTTGACACCTGCCTCATTAATATTGAAGTTAAGGCTTTTATAGCCCACGAGCCGCGGTGCTCTAATTCAATGGCAAATGACATGGTTTCCCAAATACAAGTCTAAAGGGGAGACATACCTATAGGAGTTTTGAAAACCGTCCCTATATGCACATAAAGGCATCCGATGGAGACGCTTGACCAATCTTTCCTATCAGGGTTCACAGTTGTTTCTAAAATCTTTTTAATTTCCCTATTATAAACTTCAACTTGTCCGCTAGTTTGTGGATGATAAGGAGTTGCTACTTTGTGTGTAACTCCATACTTTTTCACTAGGGATGCAACAACTCTGTTGCAAAAATGTGTTCCACCATCACTAATGATGGCTTTAGGAATGCCAAACCGACAGAAAATATATTCCTTAATAAAAAATACAACTGTCTTATGGTCATTTCTACGGCAAGCCAGGGCCTCTATCCATTTAGACACGTAGTCCACGGCAACTAGAATATAAATATAACCGTGGAAAACAGGGAAGGGACCCATGAAATCAATGCCCCAAACGTTGAAAATTTCTACTATCAAAATTGGATTTAATGGCATCATATTATGCTTCGTGATTCGCCCAAGTTGTTGGCAACGAATACACGTCTTGCAATGCACTTGGGCATCCTTAAAAAGGGTAGGCCAATAAAATCCACATTGAAGAACTTTAGCGGCTGTTTTCATTCCACTAAAATGGCCACCACACTCTTTGTCATGGCAGAACGATAGAACTTCATTATATTCCCATTGGGGAATGTAACGACGAATAATCTGATCCTCACAATACTTAAAAAGGTAGGGCTCATCCCAGTAATATAACTTAACTCTGGCCAAGAACTTCTTACGTTCATTTCTTGACCAATTATAAGGCATAACATCCGCCGCTAAATAATTTACAATGTCAAAGATACCATGGTGTCTTTGAAAAAATAGCATACGATGCTCATCGGAAAAGGAGTCCGGTATGGACTCGGGAATCACTATTATCGTCGCTTTGTAAGTCTAGATAAGTGGTCGGCAACTACGTTTTTGACCCCTCTTTTTGTCCTTTTATTTCTAATGTGAACTCTTGCGGGGAGAAGGATCCATCGGATTAATCTCTTAGCATCCTTCTTTGCAAGAAGGTACTTAAGTGGCTGCATGGTCCGTGTAAGCTAAAGTTTTAGAACCAACCAAATAAGGATCGAAACTTATCTAAAGCATATATGACAGCTAAGAATTCTTTTTCAGTAGTTGAATAATTCCGTTGAGCATCGTTTAAGGTTTTACTAGCATAATAAATTACGATTGGATTTATTATCTAGTTTAAATCCCAAAGACGGCACCAACCGCATAATCACTAGCATCACACATGAGTTCGAAAAGGTTTAGACCAATCGGGAGGTCTGATAATTGGTGCAGAGGTTAGGCGCTTTTAAAGTTTCAAAAGCCGCTTACGCTTTAAAATTAAAATCAAAGATTGCATCCTTCAAAAGCAGATTAGTTAAAGGCCTAGCTATTTTCGAAATCTTTAATAAAACGCCTATAAAACCCTGCATGGCCTAGAAAGGCTCTAATATCACCGGACGGTCAGGGGTTTAGGTAGAGTTGCTATCTTATCTAATTTGGCCTTATCTACTTCGATGCCATCACTAGATATGATGTGACCTAAGATCTTATGCCATTTTTCACCATGAAATGACACTTTTCCCAGTTTAAAACGAGACTCTTTTCTTCACACCGTGTCAAAACCTTAGACAAGTTAGACAAGCAGTCTGTGAAGGAATCTCCATAGATAGAAAAATCATCCATGAAAACTTCCATAAAGCGCTCTACCATGTCACTAAATATATGCAACATATACCGTTAGAAGGTACCAAGAGCATTACAAAGGCCAAAAGGCATTCGTTTATAGGCATACGTTCCAAAGGGACATGTGAATGTAGTCTTTTCTTGGTCATCAATATCAATAATAATCTGAAAATAGCCTAAGTAGCCATCCAGAAAACAATAAAAAGCATGACCAGCTAGGCGTTCGAGCATCTGATCTATGAACGGTAAAGGAAAGTGATCCTTCCGTATCATAGCATTTAAACGTCTGTAATCAATGCAGATTCTCCATTTCATAGGACCTTGTGTGACAACATAGTCACCCTTTCCGTTACGTACCATGGTAACTCCCCGATTTCTTAGGAACTACATGAATGGGGCTTACCCATTCGCTATCGAGATTGGGTATATGATACCCTCATCGAAAGTAATCGTAAAGACTTCTTCCCTAACCACCTCTTTCATGGCGGGGTTGAGACGACGGTTCGGTTCGCGAGAAGTCTTCGCGTTATCCTCCAAATGGATCGCGATGAGTGCAAACATTAGGTCAATTCCCTTAATGTCGGGCTAGGGACCAACCAATCGCGGACCGATGTTCCCTAATCACCCTGATTAAACGTGGCTCTTCATCTTTAGATAACAGAGAAGATATAATTACCGGATGACTACCATCCGGATCAAGTTGAATATATTTTAACTCCGGGGGAAGAGGTTTAAGCACTGGGGTGGAAGGAAAATCAATAGATGTTTCATTAGGGTCCCCATTTTGCATAATGAATACTTGCTTAGGTAGCAAGTCTTCATACTCAGTATATGGAGCAACCGAAGGGTCTATAATTGGTGTGGACTCAAGGATGGTGTTGACTTCCTCTAAGTAGGAGTCATTTACAAAATCTGAAGTTCCAAAAGAAAGGAATTTATACATATTGTTTTCGGGAAAAGTGTTGTTAAAATAATCTTGAGCTAAGCTCTCAATCATGCTAACCTCCCCATCTATAGACGATTCTGGTAACTGTTTCATCATTTTAAAAATATTTACCTCAACAGAAAGATGGCCAAAAGATAAGGACATCTTACCATCATATCGCGGCAATTTATAAGCGCTGGCGGTTACCAAGAAGGGGACGCCCTAAGATGATCGGGTATGCAGTCGTTAGCGACTTCTCGTATCGAGGATAACAAAATCAGGCGGGGATAGTAGAAATCCTGAACCTTAAAAAGCACGTTTTCTACTACACCCTTAAGATACTTAATTGACATGTCCGCTAACCTGCGTACGTTATTCTTGTAGGTTGCATTTCCTGTGGACCTATTTGTTTATACAAATAATACGGAGTAAGTTAACACTTCGCCCCCGTGTCTAATAAAGCGGTCGTCGCCGTGGGGGAATCTCCTAAGGTGTATTTTACAAGAGGGATCGACCCGGGGTCCTTGTATTTAACAATTCCATTATTTTCGGATAAAGTTGGGAACCGTTTTTAGTTAGAAAGAAGCGCCTTTAGGTATGTTGGTCTTACGCCTAGTAGTGCACAACTCTTTAAGAAACTTAGCGTGGTTAGGTAGCTTTTTAATAGCTTCGAGAAAAGGAAGGTTTATCGTTAGATTCTTGAAAACGTTCCTAATCTCCTCAAAGTTTGTATCCCTGGTTAGCATGGCTAATTTCTGAGGGAACGGTGGTTTCGCTTTATATTTCGCGTATGGCTCGATTTGATGTGTAACCTTGGCTTTCTGTTTCTTAGTTTGTTGTTTAACTGGTACCTCTACAGTGGTAGGCTCTTCAGTTTCTATTTTGGTATCTAGTTCGATATCTGGTGTAGGGAGTACTAATGGGGTAACTATAGGCATAGTTACTTTGTTATTAACCACTCTTCCAGAACGGAGAGTGGTGATGGCATTTAGGTCACCTACGATTGTAGTTTCCGTACTAGTATTACCGTTTACCTCGAAGGCTGTGTTTTGCTATTTTAGGATTTGGTATCGCTTGTCCGAAACACGCCTTTTGGTTGGCTTTCTCTTGTGCTAACCGGTTGTATGCCCCGATTTATGGATTGTAAGATCCGTTGGTTTGATTGAGTCATTGATTGGAAAAGTTGTTGGGTAACCTGGATAAAGGCGTCGATACGATCCGGTTGTGTAGGTGTAGTAGTCACAGGTGGTGCGACTGGAACTATCTCACGTTGATTATTTATGGGTGGGTTGTGATAGTTACTATTGTTAACCTGAACGATACCTCTATTGGTATTATAACTATTATAATTACCCTGACCTTGTGCTAGACCTTGTCGTAGTTGCGCTTGGTTGTTATAATTATTATAATTCCCCTGACCTTGTCCTTGTCTAGGTGGAGCTTGGTTATAAGTGTTTGTTTGCCTAACATTTTGGTTATTAAACCCTGGAGGTGTAACTTGTTGATTGTTTCGCCAACTAAAGTTGGGATGTTGTCTCCATGGGGTATTAGGAATAGGATAGCTATTAATGGAACAAACATTATCTTGCTCTAATTGTTGTTGTTCATAGGCGAGTGGACAATAGGAGTCAGGGTGCTCAGGACTCAAACAGAAATTACATGGGTTGGAATTGACATTCTTGACGGGGATAGGCTTTTGTTGAACATAAATAGCCTCTACCTTTTTAGTTAGAGATTCGATTAAATTTTTAAGTTCTAGATCGGGTTTCATCTCAAACATACCGCCGTGCCTTAACATTGAAGAAGAACTAGCGAGCCGGGGATATCATCACTACCCCCAATTATTATTAGCGCTTTAGTTTGATCTTCTAAAAATTTGTAAGCTTCCGGGCTCTCTTTACTTAGGAAACTACCCCCCATTCATTATGTCAAGGACTTCTTTATGGTGGTGTAGAAGTCCTTTGAAAAGGCACCAACTAACGGTCTTTTGCTAGGTTATGATGTGGACACTCTATAAGGAGATCGGTGAAACGATTCCAAGCCTCGAAAATGATTCATGAGGATTTTGTCGAAAAAAATGAATCTTGGAAAGCATCTCATCCGTCTTTTTAGGGTGGGTAAAATGTTCCATAAACAAATGAACAAGTTTAGCCCACGAGTCCATGAGAGTTAGGCGCCTTTGGGCGCTTAACCAAGACGCCGCCTTTATCGGGCTAAGGTGAAGGGAAATACCCTCGTTTAATTTGTTCCGCACCAACCGTAGGATGATGGAATGTTGTAAGGACTAGTTCAATCCTACGCGTGTGTTGATAAGGTTTTTCATGGTCTAACCCATGGAAAACGGGTAACAAATTAAATATGTTTGGGGAATTCAAAAATCCCCCGGTCCCTTCTAGAACGATGCAAGATTTAGGGCTATCGCCAAGGCTTTGTAAAAGTCGGAGAGAGGAGTCTCTTTCTTCACCCATTATGTCAGTGTGGTGGGTGGGATAGTAGCTAGATGTGTAATGATTGGTATACTTGATAGATTTGTTTGTTGACGGTGACGGTTAATTACGTTCGGTGTTTTTCTCCGACCGCACCTTAATCTCATGCAAGTCTAAGTCTAAACACCGACAACCCTCCAAACAATCTTAATATATTAGTATAAACCTCTAACCGAGATCACGAGGTATGGAAGA
Organism: Coptis chinensis; assembly: GCF_015680905.1. Taxonomy (NCBI): domain Eukaryota; kingdom Viridiplantae; phylum Streptophyta; class Magnoliopsida; order Ranunculales; family Ranunculaceae; genus Coptis; species Coptis chinensis. The sequence goes on along the minus strand of NC_141458.1, from coordinate 114,344,983 downwards.
AAGGAATACCTGATTAAGCCATTGCTTAAGCTTATGAATAAGCGCCTTGTTTATCGTGTTCGTATATAACAAGTTATAACACCGAAAAACTTTAAAAATCAAAGTTCGAAACAAACCTGTGGAAATCCAGAAAAATTTAGCATAGGGCGCGGGTGCGCTCCCTTTGGGCACGGGTCGCGCTCCGTGTAACTCAAGTTACAGTGTTTTAGGGCGGGTCGCGCTCACTTTAGGCGCGGGTCGCGCTCAAGGTTCCAGGCGTTTGGGCGCAGGTGCGCTCCGTTTGGGCACGGGTCGCGCTCCTTGTAATTTTTTTGCGGAACTTTTCAATGCTGAAACGGACAATCACAGTATTAATCAAACAAGGGTGGGTGGGTTTAATGGGACTTAAAAATGACTAATTATACTATGAAAATAATACTATAAGGTAACTAAGATGGCAGCGGCGCCATTTGATAAAAGTGATTTTACGTATTCTAACTATCTATGCGTAAACACAAATAATCAATTTACGTAAATACGTGTTTATATCAATATTCCTACTCTCAATAACGGGCGGCGCAATATAAGAGAGTCGATTCGCTCCACTCTTAAACCCTCAAGACTTAATTAGAATTCAACTACTCGACACAAAGAACAATGTGAGAGTAATGTGTTATGTGAAATTTCTATTCTACGATTATACTACGGATTCAATTTATACTAACAAGATGCGATAATTCAAATAACAAGGTATGAACTAAAATGATTCAATGATAAAGAATTAGGGGGGATTTGAATCCACCTTAACTCGACTTAATTTACTAACGACGAATCGTCGTAATCCGAATTGAACTGCTACGCAGAACAATTGGTTCTTCCTAATCCCTAGTGTTCATGGTAATCTCTACCAACTAACATCTAGCATGTGAAGTATTCAACCCCATTCTCATGGTGGACTAATTACTTCTAGAGTTGAATGGGAAATTACGACTATTCTATGCTAATCGAAATCAAGCTTCATCAAGGCTTCTTCAACCCCTCTAATGGAGGTTTAGCATTGATTCATACTACTATCATTTCCTATTGATTTAAAACTAAACATCATACCAAAATTCTACTTGGCTAATTTAACTAACAATACTTCAATCTAATTTAACAACTCAGAAATGATACTCAACAAGAATTAAAATTAGATCTATAAATTGAAATGACAAAAATCGAAATTAACAAACTAGCTATTTTATTTATCAATACTAATGAAGAACAATGATTCTCAGAGTTTAATAATCTAAAACAAGAATTGAATTTAAACTAAACTTAATTTAATTAATGAAAACTAGATCTAGAATTATCTATTTTTTTAGGTCTAACTAGCTACCATTAACAAAGAGCTAAGCTTTGGTTTTTATATGTTCAGATCCAAAAATCGTGCATGGGCTTGGATCCATGTTTTGGGCCAAAGAATCAGGCCCAAAACCCAATTCTTTCAGTCCAAAAAGGCCTCTTCAGCTGCAGTTGGCTTCAACATACTTTTCGTCCACTTTTGCTCCTCTTATTGGGTCAAGGCTTAGACCATTGGAAAGCTCTTTCCGAGCCGGTCGTTTTGACATAAGGTAGGCCCAATTTCGAGGTCTGAGTCCAAAGATACGACGCCTAAGTTCTGGCGACTTTGAGTGTTATTTTTACGCCGACTTTTCAGCTTTTGACCGGGCTTTAGAAAGGCTTTGTCTTCTTGAATCTTGGCCTTTAATCACAGAACTCCTTAGCAACCAACCTTTGCTCCTTTATCTCGCTAAAGTGGCACCTTTCTGCACATAATGGACTTTGAAACCTGAAATGCATAAAAACACGTAATCAGTATTAACTCTTAATTATTACTCACATAATTGGTCTAAAAGTATGACTGTTACAGGGTTAAAACTACAGTTTTGGGCTCTTATCACTTGACCATTGTGGCGAGCTGGAGATCTACGAGCCATGAGTTTATGGCGCAAGTCACTATCAGCGATATTGGTATAATGCTTGATATGTCCCAACTCGATGAGGTCTTGGAGGTAGTGCTTGAGCCCCCAGCACTCGTTGGTGTCGTGACACTTTGCTCTATGGAAGACACAGTAAGGCTTGCCTTGTCAATCCTCTGGCTGTCGCACCTCAGGTCGGCAATAGGCAGCTTTCTTGATCTTCTCCAGTATGTAACTGGGAGATCGGGTGAGTACAACGAACTCACGGCTATTGGGCGTTCTGTTTCCAGACCTTTGTCCTTGTTTCCTAGGTCGCTTTTTTGTAGGTGGGGCATCATTAGAGATCGCTCCACTTGTTGGCCTTCGGTGAAGCCTTGACGTTTCAGGCCTTCTTGCAACTTGATATATTTGTCTACTCGAGCATGATAGGGTTATATACTAAAAGCATTACTTTTGTATTAACTCTAATTCTTTATATTTTAAATGAGAATCATATGGGCAAATGTTATGCATATTAAATATGTTATTAGTTATATGCATACGTCTAATACTTTATATTGTAGATGATATGGTGTGTGGTGACACACAGAAGGTCATATCATCAGTACCTTATCAAGTATAAGTAAACGTTCACAACCTAGATGGATTTGGACAAACCATTGGTACGGCTGTAGTATAATCTGGTATTAGTCTATCTTGACTACAGAATTACACTAGTACACTTTGTGTGAATTGAACAGGACCAAGTGAGGTTGTTTCTCTTTATACTGACTATATAAGGAAATAAACACCTCTGTTATTATGGATGTTTGTCCTCTTAATTCGGATATAATAACGGGCACTTACGTGTGTGCATTGTACATTGCTTTAAATCATCAATGAGTGAGATTCATTTATGAATCAACAAACTCGATAGATTGGGTAATGACATTGTATATAAGGTGTGATGTTGATTATAGAAGGAATCCATGACCTGTAAGAAGTCGGGTTGATGATGTCCCCTTGAGGAGCTCATAAGGATTGTCATGTAAACCCTGCAGGTAGATTTAATCCGACATGGCAATGAGGTTGAGTGGTACTACTCAAAGACATAAGAAGTTGATTAATGTAGTTGTCAGTAACTTGACTTAATCAACAGGCATTCGATATCTTAACACAGGGAGATCAACGAGCATATAATATGGAGCCCATAAATGTAATTTGGGATTAGGGCGGTAGTGCAACAATGGCCTTTAGTGGAATAAGCCATTTGTTGACGGACTTGGGCCGTGTGTTCTGGGCAAACATGGGAAGCCCAAGCCCGTCAGGGGACCTAACCCTAATTTCTCCTCATGGTCCCTATTGTAGCCTATATAAAAAGAAACCTTTCTTCTTGGCCGAAATTAATCAATTTCAATGATTGAAAAAGAGAGGCAAAGAGATAGAGAAAGGGTTGGTAGATCGTTGCCCACACAACATCCATTCTAAAGATAGGAAACAACAGAAGATCAAGAAGTTGCTGATTTGGATTCTTAGAGAAATCACAGCTGATCAAAAAGATATGATTCTAAACAAAATCGTGAACACCCTTTATTCCGCTGCACATGGGTTCTCACGGTTTGTAAATCATTACATGAAACCATAACGGTTCCTACAGAGAGTTTCAGGACGCTCTTTCAAGAGCAATCTGGAGAGTGTTATGTTGCGCACACAGCAGACGTTGGTGAATGCCAATGTGGCAAATGACTCTTTGAGGCCGCTCTCCATGCATAGCAGTTCGGTTTTGAACCGACCTAAGAAGGCGCGGATGGTTTCATCTTCGCCTAGTGAGAGCTGGAAAAGTGAATCTACATCTGTTTTTTTACGCCTGTTGTGGACATACTAGCTAGCGAATAGATCGGTGAGATTCTTGAAGTTATTTATCAAGTCAGGCTCGAGTGAGAAGAACCAATCAAGAGCGCCATCTTTAAGGCTTGCGGGAAACAAACGACAATGGAGATGGTCGAACTCCTGGGCACTATAGAGTGCGAGGCTCTGAATGTAGCAAGCCACATGTTAACTGGGACATGTGCTGCCATCGTACATTACAAAGCGTGGTTGGATGAAATCACGAGGGAAGGTTTACCGAAAACCTCAAAGGAAAAGGGGCCGCCATGCGTCTTTAGCATCTTTTGAATGATCTGAGTGGCGTCCTTCTTGACTGTACTTTGATCGACTCTTTGAGACAGCTCGTTAATCTGCTGATTAACTTCGTTGGTACTGTCTTCTGCTATGGCACCAGGTGGATTTTGTGCATCCACTTGTGCTCATAATGCAACATTCTCCTGCCTGAGCAGGGTAATATGCTCGTTCATTGTACCTAGTTGACTTGCTAAGCTCTAGATTTGAGTTTTGAGGCTTGTCATGCTTCGTGGGCTTGAGGAGTTTTCTTATTGAGTGATTTGTGAAAGTTGCGAAAGTTTCTCAAGAAATCGAAACCACAGACGGCACCAATGTAAAGGTGATATTTAGTTTGGGCTTTACAACTTGTGATTAAAGTGGAGGAGATGGGGATATTATATTGGAAAGACCGAGTTTGTTCGGAGTGAACTGCCTATGTATCTATCTCTCACTTCTGGGGGGATAGTAGAATCAGGTCTGGCATAGTTCATATTGGGGGTATTTATAGTTGTTGAACATGAGGATCCACGCAACACGTGTACTGACAAGCATAGATGTAGGGTTGAGATTGTGAAGGAGTGTATGGCTGGTGTTGGTAGGAATCTATAATGATGGGGAGTGGTTATAGTGGTTTGTATTTTGCGGTAATGGATTGTGTAAGTATGGCTTGGTAATGATTGCATCTAGAAGATGGATGATGTCATTAGATGGAACGTTCTGCATGAGGATGTGCGAGCTAAGCCACTCTAGATCGATCTAGTAGATCGGATGTGTGAGCTGATGATGTGAGTCGCTCTAAAGCCAACTCGGAGGACGAGGGGATGAGGTCGGTATGGTATTTCCATTATGCTGGACACGTGCCTGATATTCCTGAATGAGAATATCACTCCCTCACAAGCTCAACACTTTGTCTTAACTAAATTTGGTTACTTGTGTTATGTGTGTCAAGACTGACCACTGATGTTAGTATGTTACCAGCAATTCAACTGCCAGGGAATGTAGACGTGGAGGTTCTGAGTTTCTAAAGAAACCAGAGGCCTGCCATTAAAAGGCTTCAGGATTCACACCTTCTACGAACAAATTTCCTTGTGTTATTGAATGATCATTTACCAGTTTCAGATCATTTTGCAGTATGAGTCCTATTGTCTTTCAAAATTTAAAGCCAAACTTCATATCAAATCGGTTATTTGCCAAGTTCAGTCCAATCCAGTGCAGTCTTGTGGAAGGACCGTTGTCCACCACACCTGCTTCTATAGCTGCAGAATATGGCTTGTACCATTTGTCACACACTCACCATGTCTTTTCAATTGGGAAACTCACACCCATTTAATTAAAAGTGTTGTTGCTGCTATGCCCATATACACTATGCAAACTAACTTACTGTCTAAAGCTTGCTTTTTGTAATGATCTTGACATGTTTTGTGCTAATTATTGGTGGGGTGTTAATGAGGATGATCAAAATAAGATCCATATGTTAAACTGGAAACAGTGTTGTGTTAAAAAAAGTTGTGGTGGTTATGGTTTTAAACACTCTTACTTTCAAAATCAGGCTCTCATCTCAAAGGTCTACTGGAAAATCCTCACCGAACCTAACCTTTTTTGGGTTCAACTGCTTAAAGCCAAGTATTTTAATGATGTACCTTTCCTCAAAGCAATAGCTAAAAAATCTGCTTCCAAATGGTGGAAGAATGTGATTAAAATTAAAAATGTTATAGCTTTTATTCCTTGTTGGTCTATCTCTAGTGGCTTCAATGTTAATATCTGGGAAAACAATTGGAATCCTACTCTTCATTATAAAAAACCTGTTGGGCCTCGACCGGCCCATGATAACCTCTCCTATGTGTCTGAGCTTATTGACCACGATTGTCTTTCTTGGAATATTGCTAAACTTGATTTGCTTTTTCTACATGAAGTTAAAGCTGAGATCTTAAAGATTAAGATCCATGGTAACTCTGCTCAACAACATTTTGGTCTCCTGAAAAGAATGGTATTTTTAGTGTAAAGTCTGCATATAAATGGTTTCTTTCGAATGCTATCTCATCTGTCAATCCTATGGGTAATCCTCTTGGTTATTTGAAACGTGCTTGGACCTTAATTTGGCATATTCATTCACCTCTACGTATTAAAACATTTTTGTGGAAAACTATGCGACATATTTTACCTACTAGGAAAATACTTTTTGATAGACATAGTTGTCCGTCTGATGCATGCCCTAGGTGTAATCTTTGTGTGGAAACTATTGAGCATGCTTTATTTACTTGTCCTCATATTATTAAAGTTTGGTTTGCTTCCCCTTTATTCATATGTTTTAATTCTTGGAATGCTCATATGTGTGTAAAAGATATTATTCATCTGATTATTAGTAACTATGTGACTAAGGATGATACTTTTGCTTCCCTTACCATGTTTGCCAAGGTTGCATACTTCATTTGGCCTGATCGGAACAATCTCACTTTTGATCCCACTTATTCCCCTTTAGACTTTTCACAGATTCTACAGCAAGCTCTGAAATCCATAATCCTTACTAAGCCTCCTCCTCCCATTAAATACTTAATACCTCAATCACTTGTGAAGGATCTCTTCTTGTTATGCACTGATGGTGGCTGCGACCATACTAGTGCTACTGTTGGTCTTGGCTTTACTATTAATCCTTGGCACAACAAAATCATTTTTGCAGGAAGCAAGCCCTTCAATGCCAGTTCAGCCGAAGAAACCGAACTGCTTGCCCTAAAACAAGGGCTTGATCAAGTTCTGCTCATGGGTGTATCAAAGTTGATCGTTTGTTCAGACTGTCGTAACTTGGTGAATGTTGTCAATGGTGTCAACTTTGATCTTCCCCGGTGTCTTCAAAGTCTTTTGAAAGAGACTATATCTCTTAAACAGTCCTTAGAGTTTGTAAAGGTTGTCTTTTGTCCTAGGTAGCTTCTCCAACCGGCGCATCTCCTGGCTGAAGAAGCAAAAGTTAATCTGCAATCGGGTTGTAATAACTTAGTGCCTTCTTTTATCCATGTTTGTTTTAACCAGGTACAGACTAAGTTGTATTCTCTATTTGCTTTATTGTAATGAAAGTTCCTATGTTTCTTTAAAATAAATAAATAAATAAAAATGGGTATAGTTTGGTTGTGATCAATGAAACACTTCTCATGGGATCCATAACACGACCAAGCTTGTTTTCTTCTTTTTCTACCATCATGTACTTGACTTGAGAATTTGTGTATTTACTAGGCTGAGTCCAATGGTTTTGGACTCTTTATCCTTATTCCTCAATTTAACTGTGTTTTACAGAAATAGATGAAGATATAAATAAGAAAAATGGGTCATAATGAAATCCTCAACAAACTATTCCACATCATCTGGCTCAATAAATAATAATAATAATAATAAATTTTTTTAAAAAAAATACTCCACTTGAACTGGCGCCAAATGTACTATGTATCTCAATGCTCTCTATATATAGAGTAAACTAGATTTTGGACTCGGGCATACGCCCGGCCTCTTTTAGTTATTTTGCATGATAGAATGATTTTTTTTTTTTAATCTAATTTCATTTCAAAATTTTGGACTTTGTAGTCTCTAAGCAATTTATTATTGTATACATTATGTATTACGGATATTAGAGAAGTCCCACATGGCCAAACTACTATTTTAGATATCACAAAAATTGAATTCTTTCCCCCATCAAATAAAAAGGTGGAGCTATCAACAAGTCAAGCATATACATGTCTATCCAATGAAGAACACCTTTAGCAATGACAAATTTTAAACTGCGGGCTTCATAAAAACTTATTGTAAAACAGTTAACATAGGTACAGTCCCCCTCATAATTGCCTTTTAAAAAAAAAAGTTTTTACACTTTCTAATAGCTAAAGTACCAAAGCCATACAATGTGAAAAACTTTAGCGATAAGAAAATTTAACCTATAAAATTTAACGTTGATACCTGCGAAATTAGAAAAAAAAAAGAATAGGAAATATTCATAAGAAATAATGCATGATAATGAGCTTACTGTTGAGTAACCAGGGCCGGCTCAACCATATAGCGAAATATGTGGTTGCTTAGGGCCCCGAATATATTTCAGCCCACTATTGCCCTAGCTTTTCCTCTCTTTTTTTTAACTGTTAACTAACAATAATACTCCCTCGTCTTCTCCACATTCCCTCACCCTTCTCCAACAAAAAAAACTTCTCGCCTATCCATAACTAATAAAGGTGTAGAATTCTTCTTCTCCTTATCTAGTTCTATTCTCTCTAAAAATAAATTTATTGAAGTTTGTTAGTTTAAGAATATTATTCAACCAAGAAAAAAAGAAAATGATGTGATCAATTTTTTACTCTAATTGGTATCTTATAATTTGATATTTCAAACTTTAGTATTAACAGTAGAGAGCCTCTTATTCGAACTTTGCTTAGGGCCCCCAATTGTCTCGAGCTTCCCCTGAGAGTAACTAAGCTCACAACTTTGCAACTTTAAAATAGCATCAGTGGTCTTAGTTTTAAAAGTGTTAGTAATTCCATAAGCATCTTTCTCCAAGCCATATACAATATATTCACCTGCATTTGATCCGAAAGACTCCCCTCATATCTTTGCCACACTATTATGTATATTATATTACACTAACAAAATCATTTCCGAACTAAGTTGCTACTTCTTCCCCTAATTAAGAGACATATGACCTTATTTGTTGTTCAAAGTCCCTTATAACCCATAATCTGTCTTGTGCCAATCCACCAAATTTCTTTTCATTATTTTTTCCCTTTTTGTCACACTAAATATTCCTTAGATATCAACACACCATAAGTAGCCTTCTGTTTCAAACTTATGCATAAGGTTTTTAGTGCATATCTTTTGAGCCTGAATTTGAAACATGACATTGAAAGCCTTGAGCTCTACTTTAGGCATTGAACTTGGATGTACAACACCTTCAGATTAAGACCATGTTGAGTTTTTTTCCCTTGGTCGCCGTCCTCAAACCAAACTCATCCCCTACGCATATTAATACTCATTGGATTTCATAGTGAGTAGTAATTAATTCCTCAGGTCATACACTCTCACTCATATTTCTTGCTAATTATACACATTCTTCTATTATAACATATTCGTTATCGAGTCCTGAGTGCTTCCTAATATTGCTAGCTACCGTTCTTCATGTGCTCCAAACTTGGTTATGTATTCTCCACTGCAAACTTGTTTTGGACTTATCGTGTCCTCTGTCAAATCACATACACTGCCAACATTCTCTGCACGTACTTGTTAAGGATTTCCTTATGCTCAGTCATGTAATAGGTGCAACTACACATGACCAACATAAGTGTGCTTTGCAACTGGACTCAAATTAACATAAGTGTTTGTGGCTTTGTGCACTTGGCACCTACATTTTTTTTGGTAAACACTTAGCACCTACCTCATCAAGGAGAAAAAAAATTATAAATCCTTATTTAATGTTATTATTTGTATCTGGAAGTTCTAACACCTAGCTTTATCAACTCGTTCATATTCACTCATCTTTAAGGATGGTATACTTGGAATAATATAGACCATAAGTACGATTTCCATATTCACTCATCTTGTTTTTAATTTGAAGGAAAATTATATCTGTCAATTATGCATCATGTCTTCCATCTGGTGCAGTGATGCTAGCTAACTACGTAAAAAATAACTAAATTTGGTATTAACATAAGTCCAACTGCCGGATGGAACTCGGGTGTATTTTAATTTGATAAAAGAATTTACTACTCTATAATTATTTGTTAAAACATTCCATTTAGTTTGCTCGTGTTAATAAACATTCATGTAACTAAAATAATTCTGGTTTTGACAACAATATCCGGGGAAAAATTTTGTTTACGATAATTCGATTGCTCTAGACCATACCCTGCGAACAACGGTCAAATGGGAAAAAGAATCTTATTAAGACAGAGGTGCTATTTTTGCAACTCCCTTCAAATTTATTAATTATAGGAATTTTTGCTCTACTTGTAAAACATTGGCATCATCTATTCCTCCTGTTTTGGATCTGATTTGCTCAACAACTCGATGTCATTGGCTCATGTACTCCAATAGAGACAGAAGCATGTGCAGCTTCCTTGACCGGTGTCTAATCTTGTTAAATTGTCAATTTCTCCATAAGCTCAAACTTATGTGAAGGGTCAATTCTATTAATATATTATAGTAGGCTTGGGGACACTCATATATGTCAACACTCTCCCTCAGCAGGACAAACTGGAAATACACAGGTAGAAGGGCTGGACATCTTCACCTGCCCGGCAGGAGTGGAAATGCACAGGTAGAAAGATTGGACATCTTCACCCCTCCATAAGCTCGAACTTATGTGAAAGGTAAATTCTATTAATATGTTAGAGTAGGCTCGGAGACACTCATATATGTCAATATGCTAGAAATACACAGGTAGAAAGGTTGGACATCTTCACCTGTCTGGCAGGAGTGGAAATGAACAGTTAGAAAGATTAGACATCTTCACCTGGCAAGAGTTGAACCTGAGACCTCTCAGAAACCAGAGGCTCCAATACCATGTTAAATTGCCAATTTCTCCATAAGCTCGAACTTATGTGAAGGGTCAATTCTATTAATATATTGGAGTAGGCTCGAGGACACTCATATATGTCAACAAATTTTACTCATTGCTTCTATATACCAAAGTTGCTCGGTGCTAGGATCTGTTTCTCCAGCTTCAGTTGGTTACTAATGTCCAAAGGTGACCGTTATTTGTTTTTCTTCAACCCTTTTGATATGGTCACCATCTAGCTTACAGATTTGCCTATCCAGGGATTTTGCATTTAGTGGTCTATCCCTTTCGTGTTTGCCAACATCTTTGGAATGTATTGTGTTTGGTGCTAGTACATACCTTGAGATGTGATTTGGTCAACATCTGTTATTTGCGTTTAGGAGAAGAAGCTTGGACTTGGAGTCAGTATAGGAATTGCGTCAAGATCATCCTTTGTAATAACAATCCAGTTTTCTTTGATGGAGCATTATATTGTTTAATTTATGAAAGACACCTGGGAGTCTTTCATTCATCTAGAGGGAGGCAGTTGTGATTGGAGGCATAATGATATTTGGTCAGTTCGTGGCTCAAAATATTGTTCAAGCCATTCTTTTTAGTAATTTGATTATGAGATTAAATCTTGGATACTTAACTTAAATCTATAGTTAATTGAGTTCCAATGTCATGTAGAGAGAAAAATAGGATTTCTTTCTTGCCACGTGTTTTTTTTTTGTTCTGTTATCTCTTTTGATACATGTAGAAAATTTGGTGCAAAAAAGTTCAATTTTTTTGTACCTTAAAAAATATCACCTATTCGAAACCCTTTATTTAGAGTTTCCAGCACTGCACTCTCAATTATCCTTGCAGCATTTTCTTCATGCAGTCCATATCTCAGAAGCATCGCAACACTGAGCACTGTCACTAATAGATTTGTTTTATTCTGCATATGCAACCCAGATACACAAATGATTATAAAATTTTACTTGAGTGAAAAAAAACAATGTTTAATGACTAATTTTCAAGGAACAAAATCTCTCCAGTCAAGTTAAAAGAACAATGATTTTGTTAAGAACCTACCTGTCCAATAATATCAGGAGCAGAGCCATGGATAGGTTCAAACTGTCCAGGTCCCTACAAAAGAACATAGGTGCAATTGTTATAGGGTTACTAAATTGGCCTTATGAATATATTTGAGGCTCAAAATGTATTCAAATAACCTCAATATCATTAAGAGCTTATGATTTGACATTACCGATTTGCCAAGAGAAGCGGATGGAAGCATTCTGAGTAAGCATTGAAGCCTCATCAGACAAAATGTCCCCAAATATGTTGTTGGTAACAATTGTATCAAACTACAATATTAAAAAATAAATAATAAAAATCATATGCATCTTTAGGTGTTGGGTCTGTTAATTATTGAGTTATTCGAGGTGGGCATGTTTTAAATTTGATTATTTGAAGTAAAGTTGAAGTATTTGGAGTTTTGAGAGATTGGATCAGTTGTTGACTTTTGAGAAAATATGAGGGAAGAAAAAAGTTATGTGTAGACTAAAACTCTGAATTTTCATTAAGAGATCAACATGTAGTTAAACTCTCTAAAGAAAGCATAGTAGAAAGCACCTAGGCGAGAGCAAAGACTATCTCTCATATTAGAGTGTGTTTGTTAAATTTTAGCTCACGGAAAGGAAAGGAAATAAAATGGGTGGCCCACTATGGAATGGAATTGAAAGGAAATAATTCTAAATGGTATGTATTTGGTAAACTGGGGAAATGAAAGTAAAAACTATGGAAAGGAATAATCATGTTTGTTTGCACAAGTTATAGAAAGGAATAATTGTATTGTTGGGTGTGCTAGTAGTAAGTCTTTAGCTATCTATTTTATTTCCTTTCCACAAAAAATTCAGGGGTTAGCTAAGGATACAAAACCTTTTCCATTTCCATGATTTTGTTTTCCTACGGAAAAATCTATTTCCTTTATATGGATAAACAAACACCTTAAAAACTATAGAAAAGGTAGACCACTCTTATTTTCCTTTCCTTTAGTAGTAAGTCTCTAGCTATCTATTTCATTTCCTTCCCACAAAATTTTCAGGGGTTAGCTAAGTATACAAAACCTTTTCCATTTTCATGATTTTGTTTTTCTATGGAAAAATCCATTTTCTTTCTATGGATAGACAAACACTTTAAAAACTATAGAAAAGGTAGACTACTCTAATTTTTCTTTCCTTTCCATGGTGATTCCATCTGTCGCACCCAAATTACCGCGACATCACAATTTACTCATACTCCCGCTCTCTTTTGGCACCAATTAGGTTGCCTACGTACCCTTTCGGGATCAAGCCGCCGTAGTTCACCTCCACTCCCTCCTTCTCCTTCTCTCCTCCCTTCTCTTCTTTTTTATATCCCTCTCTTAGGGTTACTCATGGGGAATAGTTTGGCCCTGGGCCCAATACATACTATGGTCTGGGCCTTATCCCTTTGCCCAGTACCTATGTGATACATCCCTAAATATGGCTACTACAATTGCCCCTCTCGGGTTCGATGATGACGCACGGACCCGAAAGTCCTCAAACTTCCCCTGTCTCTCTCTTGAACTTTAGATATCCACGGTCCTCGTGGATCAGACGCGTAGTCTTCTTCTCCCCAAGACATTTCATATCCATGTACTCGCTATTGGACCATATGTCCGAAGTGTCTCACTCTATCGGTTCTCATTCATATAACTTCATTAAAGATCCACGAAGGTCTCATCTCCTTCGCTCTCACTCTTCAAACTCAATCCTCATGCCAGCGAAGTGTCTCAACCCAGCTATCCACTCTCATCTACAAAATTCACTACCATACCCACAGAGTGTCTCGTCCCAGCCATAAGCTCCCCTCCACATAACTTACTAATATGTGCCCGGAGTGTCTCACCCTTTCGTAGAACTCAACATTGTATCCGCCAAGGGGCTCATCCTCTTTGCCCTTACTCATGGACCTCGATATCCCGTCCGCAAAAGGTCTCGTCCCCTCCCAATTGCAGTTTGGAACTCCGGCTCGCGGAAGGCTCATCCCCCCTGCTGTCTCTGTTTTGGAATGGAGCCTGATGAAGGACAACTCAGTTTGCCCCCATGTTTGATTCGGATCTCATGTCCGCGGAGGGCTCTCCCCCCCCCCCCCCGCTGTCTCTGCTGTGGAGTGGAAAGTCTGATGAGGGGCAACTCAGCTTGCCCCCATATTTGACTCGGATCTCATGTCTGCGGAGGGCTCATCCCCTTTGAGGCTTCGGACAAGAGGGTCCGGGACAGCTCTGCCTGCCCCACACGCGCTGTTTGTACACGAGGGTCCACGGATCCTATCCCGCTCGAGGCTTCGAACACATCGGTCCGGGACAGCTCTGCGTGCCCCACACGCGCTGTTTGGACATGAGGATCCATGAAGGGCTCATCCCACTCCGCGGGCTCGACCGGGTTGTCGCCAGTTGGGGCTCTCTCATTGCCCCATGTATCTATAGCATCTCTGATCCGTGGAGGGCTCATCCCACTCCACGGGCTCACTCAGACTCTCGCCTGTTGGGGATCTCTCATTGTCCCATGTATCTCTAGTATCTCTGATCCGCGGAGGGCTCATCCCACTCCGCGGGCTCGACCGGGTTGTCGCCGGTTGGGGCTCTCTCATTGCCCCATGTATCTATAGCATCTCTGATCCGTGGAGGGCTCATCCCACTCCACGGGCTCGCTCAGACTCTCGCCTGTTGGGGATCTCTCATTGTCCCATGTATCTCTAGTATCTCTGATCCGCGGAGGGCTCATCCTACTCCGCGGGCTTGACCGGGTTGTCGCCAGTTGGGGCTCTCTCATTGCCCCATATATCTTTAACATCTCTGATCCGCGGAGGGCTCATCCCATTCCGCGGGCTCGACCGGGTTGTCGCCGGTTGGGGCTCTCTTATTGCCCTATATATCTTTAACATCTCTGATCCGCGGAGGGCTCATCCCATTCTGCAGGCTCGACCGGATTGTCGCCGGTTGGGGCTCTCTCATTGCCCCATATATCTCTAGCATCTCTGATCCGTGGAGGGCTCATCCCACTCCGCGGGCTCGCTCGGACTCTCGCCTGTTGGGGCTCTCTCATTGCCCCATGTATCTCTAACATCTCTGATCCGTGGAGGGCTCATCCCACTCCACGGGCTCGCTCGGACTCTCACCTTCAAGTTGGGGCTCTCTCATTGCCCCATGTATCTCTAGCATCTCTGATCCGCGGAGGGCTCATCCTACTCCGCGGCCTCGACCGGAAAGAGTTGCCGGTTAGGGCTCTCTCATTGCCCCAAGTATCTCTAGCATCTCTGATCCGTGGAGGGCTCATCCCACTCAGCTGGCTCGCTCGGACTCTCGCTTTGTTTGGGGCTCTCTCATTGCCCCATGTATCTCTAGCATCTCTGATCCGTGGAGGGCTCATCCCACTCCGCGGGCTCGACCGGGTTGTCACCGGTTCGGGACAGCTCTGCCTGCCCCACACGCGCTGTTTGGACACGAGGGTCCGCGGAGGGATCATCCCCCCCCCCCCCCCGCACTCATTCGGATAGTCCCACGACATATCCGTGAAGGGTCTTCTCGAACCCCTCCGCTCTCCTTCGAAATGCACATCCGGGAACAGCTCAGTCTCCCCCACGTTTGATTCGGACACGAGGGTCCGCGGAGGGCTCATCCCCCCCGCTCTCTGGCTTAGAGGCACCTTCTCTCTATCTCTTCCCACCATCTCAATCTCCACTCTCTTCTGCGGATCTTTCTCTTTCTCTGTAACCTGCCGCGGAGTATGCCTCTCTACATTTGTTGTAATCATCTTACCATCTGTATTCAAATGCTCCAAGCCGTCGATCTCAGCCCCAATCCATTGATCCCATTGTTCTTTTGTCTCCCACTTCCTCGCTGTCAATGTTGTTACATTGAATACTCTACAAAACTAAAATCACCAATAACACAAGGGAGAGGACTATACAGCCCCTTGTTAGACCCATCACCATTCTGACAATACTTGGCATGATCGTCAACCCCTTTCAAGCTTTCGATCACCTGCTTCCTTTTCCTTCCCTTCTTTCCTCTTAGATACGCTGCCCTGACCACTATAAATCAGCACATCCTTATCTTCAACATCATCCTTATACCCTCCAGACCAATACAACGCTTACAGCCGCAGGTTCTTCTTCACGGTCAAACTTGAGACTCATGTAGTCGATCCCAGCCATACTTGGAACATGTAATCCAACAAAACACATCTCAATTCTGAAAACGACAATGTCCCCAATCTCAATCCCAAGAACAGCTCCAATCCTTTTCCTTGTATTCACTCAAATCCCATCGTTCATCAACGCTGTACTAGCTCTTAATTCAGCCCGTTTATTACCAGAACTTGTTTCCTTAGCATCTTCAAGCTGAGAGAACCTCCGTCTAAGTGCATCAAACTTCATCCTGACTTCCCCCAACTGATTCAACATCACCATCTACCGGCGCAAAAAATCTAATCTCGTCATTTCTCTTAACTTTCTTATGCGACTTCGTCTTCTGCACTCCATTACTAGTCCCTTCTTCAACACTACTAGAAACCTTAACTAAAGAAGGCAATCTGGCAGGATTAACTCTATGCCCACTTTGCATTTCATCAAACTTGCGCATATTATCACTCCACACCTTATCTCCAGATTCCTCCCACAAAAATAAATAGCCTCAGAGCCTCTGACTCTCACCCTCCATTTAAGTCCGCTAAATTACATGACTACACTCCAATAATCAAACCGAGACCATTTCCTGATAATTACTATTATTTGACCTATTCAATGATGCCTACAGAAGGCGTCATATGAGCCAATAGTACTTGAATGCTATATGGGTGTGCGTTAAAGATGCAATTAGATTGGTCATGGTCTATGACCCAAATACCCCCGGGTAATGTCTTAACGAACCTTTCCATCATTTTCTTTCTAACTCTATCTGCCCGAAAGAAATCTACCTACACCAGCGAAATACTAGCTAACGAAGACATAATTTACCACGTTGTTTGGCTCCAACTCAAACAAAATGTTCACAGCAAGCTCAAGAAGCTCGGCTTCTTCGCCATTCCGGCGACCAAGAAGAGCTCCCCATGCCGCTTTGTTGCTTTTTTCACGGGCATTTCCTTTATAACTTTATATATGCTTCGGCGCAATCTCCCGACACCGCTTCAAAGCATCCACTAAACACGCTGCACCGCTTTCGGCTGCGGTTCAACACCATAAATCTGCATTTGTCCAAAATACTTCGAGGGGCTTCATCGGCCCGATACCAAGACTCAAGCCTTGATTAAGAAACGCAAATCCCATCGGACCATCTCTATTAATTCCATTTCGAAAAAATTGACAATCGCGTTCTCAACCTCCCCCCATGAAGTGCATAGGCGAAACTATCTTTGCTCCATACCACTACATCTCTTTCATCCATCCTTTCAAAAACACACCTCGGCGTTTCTAAGACCCCTTTTTCGCCCGTAAAGTTCTATAAGACCACTACTCAACCGCAAATGCAAATCTATTCCATTCCTAATCGAAGATCCATGAATTTCCTTAACCCGAATTCAACGCCCCAACCCCCACAAATACACGTAACAAACTAAGAACTGTAACAGAACCTGACTCGGCTTCACCCCAAACTCCCGCATTCTTCTATAAAACGCAAGCACCTTAGTACACCCACCATCCAACTCACTCAACCCGGACATTATCGAAGTTAAAAGTAGAGGCATTAGGTTTAACATCCATAACTTCAAACAACCTGAATTGCGGTCCAACATTCTTACAACCAGCGTAAAGTGAAATCATCGCGTCCAAACACCAACATTTCTTTCACTCATTTCATCAAATAGTTTTCTACCCGAGTTTAACGAGGCACATTTTCCATACATGTCGACGAGTGTGTTTAGTTCCGGAAGATAAGACCACAAACTCCATAAATAAATAAATTAAGGATCGGACAAGGGAGATTTGAGTTTGTTAATTAAAGGTGACACCTTTTCCTTGTATTTGCTTTGAACATGGTATTAGCGGTAACGCCCACCATCTTTGCCTCATCTATCGCCTTGTGTTCCCCAGTGGCCATTTGTCGCACCCAAATTACCGCGACATCATAATTTACTCATACTCCCGCTCTCTTTTGGCACCAATTAGGTTGCCTACGTACCCTTTCGGGATCAAGCCACCGTAGTTCACCTCCACTCCCTCCTTCTCCTTCTCTCCTCCCTTCTCTTCTTTTTTATATCCCTCTCTTAGGGTTACTGATGGGGAATAGTTTGGCCCTGGGCCCAATACATACTATGGTCTGGGCCTTATCTCTTGGCCCAGTACCTATGTGATACATCCCTAAATATGGCTACTACACCATCATAACAAACACACTCTCAGAGTGCCACCTAGGAAAGAGAAAAATCTCTTTTAGAGGTTTCTGCTTTAGTATGTAGATAGTAGATAGTAGATTACAGATAGAGAGTGAAAACCTCCACTTTTTTGAGAATAAAGAGCCATTGGACTCGGCCTTAGAAATGTTGTTTCACGTCAGCAAAATTGAATTTTGATTTGTGTAATTACATATTTACAGTACACCAATAGAGAGAGAGGTTTATTGCCAAACTTGTAACGGTAAAAACAGTACCCCGTGAAAAAATTGAAAACAAAAAGCCAATGCCAATGCCAATGCCAATCTGTCTGAAACCCAGAAGAATAATATAAAACCGAATGTATCTTTCAAAAAATAGCCCACTAGCATAGCGTACGACGTACGGTACGTATGTACTACGCTGTTCGAATAGATAACACATAGAACAAGTTTACATCGATCGGTAAGGGACTAAGGGTGAGGTTTCGATACTGGAACCGAAGGAAAAGGAGGCAATAGTAGAAATACTTCTTCAGTCTCAACTGGATCCGAATGCAATATCTTAAGATTAAAACAAAACAATACCCATTCAGTCGGTTTCAATAACTTGGTAATATAGGAGATTATTATACTTTAAGGTATTTGTTATTGACAAACCCCATATTGTGTTGGGCAGACTCTAACAAAAAAAACAATTATTACAAGTGTGTTATTGGTCTTAAAAAATCTAAAAAACAAATATTCTGAAGTGTGTATCGTGGTTAGAAAAATTGAATTCGAAACCCCAAACTTAAACGACCGACTAAGTCGCTTCATTGTGCAAATCCAATGATATGGCCACACCGTTTGAATTTGAATCTCCAATGATGTGGCGAAGTCGTTTTGGACTTAGTCCAAACGGTGTTATTGTTTTGGGATTTAACTTTGAAAAATATAAAATTATATTTTTGGCGTTTGAAACTTAGTCCAAAACGGTGTGGCACACCCGGTCAAGAGAGGCCAAAACGTAACTTTATATTTTTTTTCAAGTTCAAATCCCAAACGATAATGATCACACCGTTTGAATTAAATCTCAAACGATAATGGCCAAGTCGTTTGGGACTTAGTCCAAACGATGTGCCACACCGTTGAGAGACTTAAATCAACGGTATAGCCACATCATTAGGGACTCGGTTCAAATGGTGTGGCCACATCGTTGGTTTCAGACAATGAATCCTGGCCAGCCATTCGTTTAAGTTTGGAGTTTTCGAATTCATTTTTTTATGACCAATAACACACTTCTAATATATATATATTTTTTTAGACTTTTTAGGACCAATGGCACAATTGTAATAATTGTTTTTTTTTGTCTGCCCAACACAATTTGAAATCCGTCCCAGTAATAGGACTCTTTTTTAATCTAGCACTTTATATGAACTCCACGAACTCTAAAGATACTCCACTATGAAAAACAATGAATTAGAAACTGATTTTCTATGGAGATATTTTTCTCACAATATAGATTATTCTTAAAAAAATCAACACATTTGAAGATGTCTAAACGTATCGAAATTTGCTTACAATGTTATAAAATTATCCGGTCCAGATTTTTCAAATTTTAAATCTATGACAGAGTTAAACATTTTCGTTTGGGTTGATTTTTTATAGAAAAAGACTATCTTCACAAAAAATCAGCCCTCAATTCATCTTATAAATCCGCTTTTTGTGGTAGAATTCATTTGGAGTTCATATAAAGTGGAGTTCATATAATGGCTCATGTTTTAATTGATGCATAGAAATTGAACTTACGGGGTCATGGAGTACTACTGGCTTTGAGTCATCTTCAGCTGGTTTGAATGAGGGCTTATTATTTGCCTTCTTCTCAGGTTTGTACTCGTCAACGCCTCTTTTTCTTGCATTTTGCTTGCTTTCATTTGAATTTCTGTACCTCTTCTCATGATCTCATCATTCTTGTGTTCAGATGCTTCTACCCGTTTTAACTTTTAAGACTTAGTGATCACTAATGAGAGGAAAGTAGGATATTGAAAATAGCCTAGATATATCTGAAAGTATCAATATCAACCGCTTTGCAGGGTTCTGAAACTTTGAAATATCCCAGAGTATCAATATCAACCGCTAAGTATTTTTCTGAACATTTTTTTGTTGCTGTAATTTTTTTTGGAGGAATTTAAATATCCAATCACAATCGTATTTGGACTATAACTGCTGACAAAACTTGGGTTCGAATTCAATTAAGATATTACTGTGAAGCAAGGGAATGCAAAACTGTCAAACTAAGTAACTAACGCCCCTCAATTAGGTGCGTACTGAACAATAAACAGCCTCAATAAAATATCACATGCAGTAAAAGAATACAACATAAACAATACAAGAATGGTGATTGTCCACCATGCCATAGATGACATTTAATATAAGCTTCCCTTCGAGCTACCAGCTTCGTAAACCCTATGGACATCCAAGTGAAACTCACCTCTTGTCCTCCCATTATTTCTTGGATCTTTTCTTTGCTCAATACTTGGTGAATCTTTGGAGGACTTCAAAGTAGTCGGGAAAAGTTTTTCGGGTGCAACCTGGATCCTTGATGGTTACAGGAACATCCGCACAGGCAGCAAGAGAGAACGCCATGGCCATTCTGTGATCATCATATGTGTGTCGATTGCTGTTACATTCAATCTCTCTGGAGGAGTGATGACACAGTAATCTGGCCCTTCTTCCACTGTCGCGCCAAGCTACAATGCAACCAAACAAGAATGTGTTTCATAAGTGTGTCCGACAAACCACAATAATGCTTCTACGCATATAAATTAGCAAAGGAACCCAACCTTTCTCAGTTCAGTGCAAACAGCAATCATTCGTTCCGTCTCCTTCACTCTCCAACTTGCCACTAAGAGCAGAGAAAATTAAAGAGAGAAATAATGAGGGTTGAGATAATTTTGGATTTCAAAAACTTTAAGTAAAACAAAGTATATATGACCAGATTCACTATGTGTAACCAGTCCAAACCGTTCAATACCAAACAGTCTGCAAAGCGAGCTGCTTTTTCCTGGGATGTATCTAACAGGACAACATATTTTGCTACTGAACTAGAATCCCACCTGGCTTTTACCATCTCTTAACATTTAAATTAACATATGAAAATTTAAGCTGACATAGGCAAGTATTTCTTGGATATATAATGTGAGTTGGCTCATAGAAACCCCTATAGGCTTGGCAAACACCAAGGCTGTCATGAGGACAGACTCTTGGGAGTGGACTTCTCTAGGATTCATGGAGTCACAATTTCAAAGTTAAACCAATCTAATGAGAATTTACACCCAACTCCGAGCTTTTTTTTTTTTTTTTTTTTTTAAATATGCATCTTATTCATATGAGAAGAAAGAAAGAAAAAAGTGAGTAAGAGACTCACCAATACAAGGAGGTGTTTAACAAAAAAGAAACATAAAAGTGAAAAATCCTAGCTAAGATACATCTGAAATAACATATCCCCACTCTAACATTAAGTTCCCAAAACAGTAGCCCCTTCTCTCCGAAAGCATCGATGTCCAAAGCCACAAGTTCGCTTTAATGTTACGAATAGTGGTTTCAATAGATGCGGGCTTGCTGTTAAAGATGGCATCGTTCCTTGTTCTCCAGTCTCCAGATAGACCACCACGTGGCATAAGGAACTAAAGGCCAAATGCATTTCCCATAGGCCGTAGTATTTGGCGACACCCAACTTCAAGCTTTTTAGGAGTTTCATCTTAACAGAATCATTAACTTTCAAGTCCTAATGAAGTGGAGTTCCAAGGAATTCAGTGCAACAGTAAAGGATGATGCTAACCACACTAGACCCCCAAGAATGCACCACACTCTTTGGCGTTATTTCCAAACATAGTCATTAACACTGTGTCACTGTGCGGATAGAGTAAATGGGCTTTCAAGTCCTAATGAAGTGAGGAATTCCACAGTGCAACAGTAAAGGAAGATGCTAACTACACTAGACCTCCAAGAATGCACCCCCACTCTTTGGAGTTATTTCCAAACTTACTCATTAAAACTGTGTGGATAGGGTAAATGGGGGTTTCCAAGACTGCTAGTTCTCTTTATAACTACTTTCCATCAAATTAAAACATACCATCTCTTATAGCAGTTGGGCCATCAGCAAAAAGTGCAACTACAGCCAGAGTCATGGCAACATCAGGCATTTTATTCATGTTGACATCAACAGCATGCAACCGTTTCCCTCTGGGTGGACCAGTAACTGTAACACTATTTTCTGACCAAGTAACTTTTGCTCCCATCATTTCTAGAACCTCAGCAAATTTCACATCTCCCTAAATAACAGCAAGAAAAGATTTTATGAAACACATTGGTCTCGAAGAACTCGTGGATAGATTATTATGGTCATAAAATCAGTAATAACAACAAGATACAGTGAGTGTCAATACCTGTAAACTGCTGGTTCCACAACCTTCCACTGTGACAGTCCCACCAGTAACTGCCGCGCCACCTAAGAAATAACTAGCACTTGATGCGTCACCCTCGACAAAAGCATTTCCAGGAGACCTGACGAGTTACAATTTATTCAATCAAATCAATTGTAAATAAGCTTGAATAAAATGCTACCACATCACAAATCTGAGAGACTTACTTGTACTTTTGACCACCTTGAACCAAGAAATGATCCCAGCTATCGCTATGCTCAACACTGACCCCAAACCTTTCCATCAATTTTAAAGTCATCTCAACATATGGAATTGAGATAAGTTTATCCATAATCTCAATCTCCACATCTCCAAGAGCCAAAGGAGCTGCCATGAGCAATGAAGTTAAGTACTGACTACTGATTGTCCCAGAGAGTTTCACCTGAAAAGCACATGTGTATTGAGTAACTTGGAAACAGGTATATCAACAACAACAACAACAACAACAATAACGAAAAGGGAAGAAGGAGACATTATTAGAGGTACAATTGCCAACTCTCTTCCTAAAGATCAACAAAAATGAACCCATACAAAAATCAGAAAGATAGTTAAATGCATGAAGAAGAGAACAACTCATCGTTATGCAGTTTATCTTTATGAAAAACAAATGAGACTTTATACACAGGTTGTAACTTGTAAAGGGATTCTTGGGCATGAACAAAGATACTTGGCAAAATATAAGATTCTTTCTCATAAAAGCCCATTGAACACATGGGTTTATCGGAGGACCAACATAGAGGTACCCCACATATGAAGGTAATAATTACTGAGTGCTACCAAAAAAAACAAGTACTCTTTTGACCCAATAAAGAGAAGTGGTTACTGAACAGAAGGCAATGACTATTTAGTAAATTTTATCAATGGGCAATTTTCATGCCTGACAAGCATTTTGACCAAAATGGAGGAGCAATTTCTGGATCAAGGTATTGACCAATACCTAAATAAACTAAAGGAACTAAAGGAACAATCCAGTTGAAGAAATAGAGCCATTAAATTAGGTTCATGTGTTTCACCTGATCATAATGAAACCTAAGAAATAGTTTTATTTTTTCATTTATTTTTCTTTTCATTCTTCTGACAGGCACAGAATAATTACATACACTAAAGGAGATAACTACAAATCGACAGCCCACTATGTTCTAAGAGATGATAAATCCTGCGGTTGATTTCCAAACAAACCAAATTAATTAGGAAAAGTTCACCTTTCCCCCAGGAAGGCCTCCATTTCCATTTACACGTAACAGGAGGACAATTAGTGCCCAGAAAACAATCAACATCTGCACCAAGCTGCTTCAAACCCACAACCAAGTCGCCAATTGGTCTCTCTCTCATCCTTGGGACTCCATCCAGGACATATCTGAATGCAATCACATAAAAAGAGGTGTCAGCTAAAAGACACATAAGTGAACTTAAGAAGCCCAGAGACGGTAAATTTATGGATCTCCTTTGTCAAGAAGCAACTATTTTCAATGGATTACAAGCAAAAATGTCTCCATACCGTTGATTACAAAACCAACAGTGTTTCAAAAATAAGTTTACAAAGTGAGAATTCTTTGTCACAATTCATAACACACCAGTACCCTGGGACTGGGAGTCCCAAGCATGAGGCTGAGGGACTTTGGAAAAAAAATATTATTTCCTGTATTGAGTTAGATATATAGACATAGTACCTGGCATTTCCACCAGCAGCAATAACTGCAGCAGTCAATGGACGCATTGCAGTCCCTGCGTTCCCTAGAAAAAGTTGAACTTCCTCTGTCGATTCTTTCCCAACAGGAAACTGTCCACCACATCCTTCAACAACAGCTCTGTTATTAGCACTGTCTACTTCCAGCTGTAGCCCGAGAGTCTTCAAAGCACCAAGCATATAATGAATATCCTCACTGTTTAACAAATTGTCCAACACCGTGGTTCCCTGAGGGAAAAAATAAATCAAGTTACCTCTCATCCAATTCTATCACAAGTATGCTACCCGAACTAATAAAATGATTACCTCAGAGAGAGCAGCGAGAAGAAGAATGCGATTGGACAAAGACTTAGAACCGGGTAACTTAACTACACCAGAGATTTCTTTAATGGGTTGCAAAACAATTTCTGGTACTTTTGAAGGTTTCTCAGCAGCAGCAACTGAAGAAGCATCAACTCTAAAACCACACTTACTATTATTATTAAACTTAACTGCTTTTCTACCAAAAACCAGGCTCAAACTTTTCGATTCTGATCCAATCCGAATACAATTCAAAGCTTTGGCGTTCCGAGATTTCGGCAAATCTGTAATGAAATTATTTCCGGTTTGTAAACATCTAGCCATGTTGCTAACTTGCGCCATTTCTGATTTCTTTTCTTTTCTTTTTTCTCTCTCTCTCTCGATTTCTTGTTGTGTTTAAATTTTGTTGTTGTTGAGTTTTTTTTTTGGCTTCACCTACCACCAACTTCTTTTGGCTTGGGACATATATCAAATAAGAAGAGTCTGCACGTTTTTAAGCTTTGAATTTCTTAGGGATGTCCAAACGGGTACCCGACCCGGCCCGAACCCGATTTTTCGGGTTTTGAACGGGTATCGGGTTACCCGGGCCCGGCCCTATTCTTTCGGGGTTCGGTTCGGGTTCGGGTATTTGTTGGATACATGTGACCAAACCCTACCCTAACCCTATATTTTCGGTGCCCGTCGGGTTCGATTCGGGTTTGGGTATGGTAAAAACGAAATATATGAAATAAAAGAATATTAAATCTCTTCATCGGGAACGTCGTTTTCGGTTATTAGATCTCAAGATCTCCGAAAAAAACCCTTTTTCATCTAATTAATCAAAAGCCATCTTCTTTTATTGGATTTGATCTGTTTTAACTTTAACATCGTAAAAGCCCAACAAATCATCAAAGATTCAAAACACACGCGATTGCATTTTTTTTCGAAAAGAAAGAAAAATAAGGCCAATGTAGGCAAGCAAAAAAAGCAATTCCAAAATGATAACTCAATAAGATTGATGGTTTTTTTTTGGGAGTTTCGACTTGTGGTGGTGTGAATCGACTTTGCCGATTTGATAATAAGATTGATGGCTTTTTGGGAGTTTGATTTCTTGTGGTGGTGTGAATCCGACTGTTGATTTCTTCGGCGCGTGTTACATTTAGAAAGATTTTTGAGGAGTCTTTGCAAATTTTAAGAGTGAATCTGAACTTAAGAAGACTATCAAAACCCACCAATCTCTTCATCATGTGAGCGTGTGATTGGGTTGTCTTGTTTTTTTGGGGGAGTTGTTGGAGGGAAGAGAAGAGAGTAGTAAGTGGCGGTCCAAAGGTAATTTGTTTGAAGACTAAAAAGTAAATAGTAATGAGAAAAAGAGTAAAAGTTTGTTGAAGATAAATAGATAATAAATGAAAATATAGTTGTTAGGAATTATGGTGCAGTTCGGTGTTCGGGTTTTGGTCGCATTTTTACCCTATATAACCTGGGTTTTGGGTTCGGGTTCGATCTGGATATGGTTTCGACTTTTTAACCCTTTTAACGGGTTTAGGGCCAAATTATCGGGTCGGGTTAGTCGGTCCGGGTTTAGATAGTGTGACCAAACCCGACCCTATGTATTTCGGTCAGGTTCGGGTTCGGTTTTGTCGCCTCGGCTGGTTCGGGGCGTTTTTTTTTTCGGGTTTTAGGCGGGTTTTGGGTTTGAGCAGAATGGACATCCCTAGAATTTCTTAGGATGTCCAAACGGCAATTCGACGCGCCCAACCCGATTTTTTCGGTTTTGAACGAATTATCGGGTTACGGGCGCCCTATTCTTCTTGGTCGGGTTCGGGTTCGGTTCATTTGTTGGATACATGTGACCAAACCCTACCCTAACCCTATGTTTGGTGCGCCGTCGGGTTCGGGTTCGGGTTTCGGTATGGTAAAACCCGACCCAAATATATGAAATAAAAGAATATTAAATCTCTTCATCGTGAACGTCATTTTCGCTTATTAGATCTCAAAAAAACCTCTTTTTCATCTAATTAATCAAAAGCCATCTTCTTTTATTGGATTTGATGCTTTAACTTTAACATCGTAAAGCCCACCCAACAATCGTGAAAAGATTCAAAACACACGCGGATCGCGATTTTTGAAAAGCAAAAGAAAAAAAATAGGCAAGCAAGCAAAGAATTCCAAGACAATAACTCAATAAGATTGATGGTTTTTTCGTGGGAGTTTCGACTTGTGGTGGTGTGAATCGACTGGCTGATTTATATGATAAGATTGATGGCTTTTGGGAGTTTCGGTTCTTGTGGTGGTGTGAATCCGACTGTTGATTTCTTCGGCGCTGGTGACCACATTTAGAAAGAGATATTTGAGGAGGTCTTCGCAAATTTTCCGGAAAGGAATCTGCAAAACTTAAGAAGACTATCAAACCCACCAATCTCTTCATCGCTTAACGCAATGTGATTGGGTTGTCTTTGTTTTTAGGGGAGTTGTTGGAGGGAAGAAGAGAGTAGTAAAGTGCGGTCGAAGGTAATTTGTCTTGAAGACCAAAAAGTAAATAGTAATGAGAAAAAGAGTAAAAAGTTTGTTGAAGATAAATAGATAATAAATGAAAATATAGTTGTTGGGAATTATGGTCCGTTCGTGTTTGGGTTTTGGTCGGGCATTTTTACCCTATATAACCTGGGTTTTGGGTTCGGTTCGGTCCGGATATGGTTTCGGGCTTTTAACCCTTTTAACGGGTTTAGGGCCAAATTATCGGTCGGGTTCGGGGCGGTCCTGTTTAGATAGTGTGACCAAACCCGACCTATGTATTTCGGTCCGGTTCGGGTTCGGGTTTTGTCGGGCCTCGGGCGGGGGTTCGGTCGCGGTTTTTTTTTTTTTTTGGGCGGGTTTGGGTTTGAGCGAAATGGACATCCCTAAATTTCTTAGGGATGTCCAAACGCACTACCGACAGGCGAACCCGATTTTTCGGTTTTGAATCCATTATCGGGTTACGGGGCCTACTTCTTCTTGGTCGGGTTCGGGTTCGGTATTTGTTGGATACATGTGACCAAACCCTACCCTAACCCTATGTTTTGGTGCCGTCGGGTTCGGGTTCGGGTTTTCGTATGGTAAAACCCAAAATATATGAAATAAAAGAATATTAAATCTCTTCATCGAACGTCATTTTCGGTTATTAGATCTCAAAAAAAACTCTTTTTCATCTAATTAATCAAAAGCCATCTTCTTTTATCGATTTGATCCGTTTAACTTTAACATCGTAAAGCCACCCAACAAATGAAAAAGATTCAAAACACACACGGATTAAATTTTTGAAAAGCAAAAGAAAAGAAAATAGACCAAGCAAAGCAGTTAATTCCAAGACAATAACTTCAATAAGATTGATGGTTTTTGGGAGTTTCGACTTCTGTGGTGGTGTGAATCGACTTCGTTGATTTGACATAAGATTGATGGCTTTTGGGAGTTTCCGTTTCTTTGTGGTGGTGTGAATCCGGACCCGCTGATTTCTTTCGGCCTTGGTGACCCATTTAAAAGAGATATTTGAGGAGAGGCCGCAAATTTTCCGGTGAATCTGGAACTTAAGAAGACTATCAAACCCACCAATCTCTTCATCATGACGCGTGTGATTGGGTTGTGCTTGTTTTGGGGAGTTGTTGGAAGAGAGAAAAGAGTAGTAAAGAGTGCGGTCCAAAGGTAATTTGTCTTGAAGACCAAAAGTAAATAGTAATGAAAAAAAAAGTAAAGTTTGTTGAAGATAAATAGATAATAAATGAAAATATAGTTGTTGGGAATTATGGTCCTGTTCGGTTCTGTTTTGGTCCGCATTTTACCCTATATAACCGGGTTTTGGGTTCGGGTTCTGGTCTCGATATGGTTTGGGCTTTTAACCCTTTTAATCGGGTTTAGGGCCAAATTATCTGCCTGGTTCGGTCGGTCCGGGTTTAGATAGTGTGACCAAACCCGACCCTATGTATTTCGGTCCGGGTTGGGTTCGGTTTTGTCTGCCTCCGAGGGGTTCGTCTTTTTCGGGTTTTGGGCGGGTTTCGGGTTTCGGCGAATGGACATCCCTTAATTTCCAAACGGATGTCCAAACGAATTCGACCAACCCGATTTTTTTTCGGTTTTGAATCCAGATCGGGTTACGGGCCGCCTATTTTTCTTTCGGTTCGGGTTCGGTTGTATTTATTGGATACATGTGAACCCTACCCTAACCCTATGTTTCCCGCAAATTCGGGTTCGGGTTCGGGTTTCTGTTTCATGGTAAAACCGGAAATATAATAAAAAAGAATATTAAATCTCTTCATCAGGGACGCCATTTTCGCTTATTAGATCTCAAGAAAAAACCTCTTTTCATCTAATTAATCAAAAGCCATCTTCTTTTATTGGATTTGATCCGCTTTAACTTTAATCATCGAAGCCCACCCAACAAATATCAAAGATTAAAACACACGCGAGTTTGCGATTTTTGAAAAGCGAAAGAAAAAAAAATAGACCAAGCAAAGCAAGCAATTCCAAAGCATAATAACTCAATAAGATTGATGGTTTTTTGGGAGTTTCGACTTCTTGTGGTGGTGTGAATCGACACCGTTGATTGATTGATAAGATTGATGGCTTTTTGGGAGTTTCACTTTGTGGTGGTGTGAATCCGACCGTTGATTTCTTTCGGCCTTGGTGACCACATTTAAAAAGAGATATTTGAGGAGGTCTTTAAATTTTCCGAGTGAATCTGGCTTACTTAAGAAGACCATCAAACCCACCAATCTCTTCATCATGAACGTGTGATTGGGTTATGTTGTTTTTAGTTGTTGGAGGGAAGAAAGAAGTAGTAAAGAAGTGCGGTCCAAAGGTAATTTTGTCTTGAAGACCAAAAGTAAATAGTAATGAAAAAAAGAGTAAAAGTTTGTTGAAGATAAATAGATAATAAATGAAAATATAGTTGTTGGGAATTATGGTGCGGTTCGGGTTCGGGTTTTGGTCGGGCATTTTTACCCTATATAACCGGGTTTTTGGGTTGGGTTCGATGCGGATATGGTTTCGGGCTTTTAACCCTTTTAACGGGTTTAGGGCCAAATTATCTCCAATCGGTTCCGGGTCCGGTCCGGGTTTAGATAGTGTGACCAAACCCGACCCTATGTATTTCGGTGCCGGTTCGGGTTCGGGTTTTGTCGCCTCGGCGCGGTTCGGGTTTTTTTTTTGGTTTTGGGCGGGTTTGGGTTTGAGGCGAGAA
Organism: Coptis chinensis; assembly: GCF_015680905.1. Lineage (NCBI taxonomy): Eukaryota > Viridiplantae > Streptophyta > Magnoliopsida > Ranunculales > Ranunculaceae > Coptis > Coptis chinensis. The sequence goes on along the minus strand of NC_141458.1, from coordinate 114,315,380 downwards.
TGGACATCCCTAGAATTTCTTAGATGGATCCAAACGGCACCGACCCGCCCGATTCCGATTTTTGAGCGGTGAACGGGTTCACGGGCGGCCCTACCTATTCTTTTGGTCGGGTTCGGGTTCGGGTATTTGTTGGATACATGTGACCAAACCCTACCCTAACCCTATGTTTGCATTACCGTCCCGGGTTCGAGGTTCGGGTTTGGGTATGGTAAAACCCGAAATATATGAAATAAAAGAATATTAAATCTCTTCATCGTGGAACGCCATTTTCAGTTATTAGATCTCGAAAAAACTCTTTTTTCATCTAATTAATCAAAAGCCATCTTCTTTTATTGGATTTGATCCGTTTAACTTTAACATCGTAAAACCACCCAAACAAATCAAAAGATTCAAAACACACGGGATTGCGTTTTTGAAAAGCAAAAAGAAAGAAAAATAGACCAAAAGCAAAGCAATTCCAAGACAATAACTCAATAAGATTGATGGTTTTTTTTGAGTTTCACTTCTTGTGGTGGTGTGAATCGACTGATTGATTTGGCAATAAGATTGATGGCTTTTTGGGGTTCGGTTCTTGTGGTGGTGTGAATCCGACTGCGATTGATTTCTTTCGACCTTGGTGACCACATTTAGAAAGAGATATTTGAGGAGGTCTTTGCAAATTTTCCGGTGAATCTGAAACTTAAGAAGACTATCAAAACCCACCAATCTCTTAAATCATGTAGCGTGTGATTGGGTTGTGCTTGTTTTTGGGGAGTTGTTGGAGGGAAGAGAGAGAAAGTAGTAAGGAGATGCGGTCAAAAGGTAATTTGTCTTGAAGACCAAAAAAATAGTAATGAGAAAAAGAAAAAAAGTTTGTTGAAGATAAATAGATAATAAATGAAAATATAGTTGTTGGGAATTATGGTGCGGTTCGGGTTCGGGTTTTGGTGGGGCATTTTACCCTATATAACCTGGTTTTGGGTTCGGGTTCGGTCCGGATATGGTTTCGGGCTTTTAACCCTTTTAACGGGTTTAGGGCCAAATTATCGGGGTCCTGTTCCGGTCGGTCCGGGTTTAGATAGTGTGACCAAACCCGACCCTATGTATTTCGGTCCGGGTTCGGGTTCGGGTTTTGCCTCGCCTCGAGGTTCAAGGTTGGTTTTTTTTGGGTTTTAGGTTTCGGGGTTTTGAGGCGGAATGGACATCCCTAGAATTTCTTAGGGATGTCCAAACGCAATACCCGACGGCCCGAACCGATTTTTTCGGTTTTGAACGGGTATCGGGTTACTCGGCCCTACCTATTCTTTTGGTCGGGTTCGGTTCGGCATTTGTTGGATACATGTGACCAAACCCTACCCTAACCCTATGTTTCGTGGTCAGATTCGGGTTCGGTTTGGTTTATGGTAAAACCGAAATATATGAAATAAAAGAATATTAAATCTCTTCATCGGGAACGTCGTTTTCGGTTATTAGATCTCAAGATCTCAAAAAAAAAAACCTCTTTTTCATCTAATTAATCAAAAGCCATCTTCTTTTATTGGATTTGATCCGCTTTAACTTTAACATCGTAAAAGTCCACCCAACAAATCGTGAAAGATTCAAAACACAGGATTGCATTTTTGAAAAGCAAAAGAAAAGAAAAATAAAACCAAAACAAAGCAAGAATTCCAAAGCATATAACTTCAATAAGATTGATGGTTTTTGGGTTCGTTTCGACTTCGTGGTGTGTGAATCGACTCATTGATTTGATAAAATTGATGGCTTTTGGGAGTTTTGGTTTAACCAACTGGTGTGAATCCGACTGTTGATTTCTTTCGCGCAGTGACCATTTAGAAAGAGATATTTGAGGAAGTCTTTGCAAATTTTCTCGAAATGAATCTGAAACTTAAGAAGACTATCAAACCCACCAATCTCTTCATCATGAGCGTGTGATTAGGTTGTCTTTGTTTTGGGGAGTTGTTGGAGGAAGAAGAAGAGAGTAGTAAGAGTAAAGTCAAAGGTAATTTGTCTTGAAGACCAAAAGTAAATAGTAATGAAAAAAGTAAAAGTTTGTTGAAGATAAATAGATAATAAATGAAAATATAGTTGTTAGGAATTATGGTGCGTTCGGGTTCGGTTTTGGTCGGGCATTTTACCCTATATAACCGGGTTTTGGGTTGGGTTCGGTCCTGATATGGTTTCGGCTTTTAACCCTTTTAATCGGGTTTAGGGCCAAATTATCGGTTCGGGTTCGGTCGGTTCGGTCGGTCCGGGTTTAGATAGTGTGACAAACCCCGACCCTATGTATTTCGGTCCAGGTTCGGGTTCGGGTTTTGTCGGCTCGAGGCGGGTTCGGGTCTGGTTTTTTTTTCGGTTTTAGGCGGGTTTGGTTTTGGCGAGAATGGACATCCCTAGAATTTCTTCTTCTTCTTCTTACCAAGTTACCATGTAGGTGTGGATATCCCAGCCGAGGCCCATGAAGTTTAGACCCGTTAATCCGTTATATATACAGTTTTTTTATTTTTCTTTTTGAACAAATTTTGCTATATGTGATACATTTACACTCGATCTAATTGTTGTATGGTACAAGAAATTGTATAAATTTAATAAGTTTTATCATAGAGTACACTCTAAACTTTAATTTTGACTAGTTTTTGTTAAGTTGTATGGATTGAGAGAAGATACAAAAATGAATTAAATAAAATTTTACGGAATTCCAAAATTTAAATCATATGTTCTATTTCATGAAAAGCTCGTTTGGCTTAATTCGATTAATTCACTCTTTTAGGGTTTATTAAAGTTGAGCTAGATTGTATTGAGAAATACAAGTTTTATTTTTCTAATGTTTACAATCACATAGAATTAATTTTAATGTTTGGCTAAACAAATCAGTAATAATTCATGTCATATTTAATATTTTTTTTTATTTGTTAAATTTCTTTTATTATTACTACGCGCCTCACTTTAATAAGGAGCGTGCCACGCTTTGCGCCAAAAACACAAAAATGATACTTGAGCCTTAGGTGTGCCTTAATGCCTTGACTACGCTAGAATTAATTACTCAAGCACTAATGGATTTGGATCCACCATATTTAGAATCCATTAATGCTTTGTTTTAAAGTATTTCATCTATATTGAGCTAAATCGTAAACATGTAAATAATTCATTTTGTACAAATAATTTATTGATTATGAACAAAAAAGCTTCTGTCTAAATAAAATATTATAGATGAGTCATTCACGCATGTGATCATTTTGTGGGTCAAAATATTATAGATGCATCATGCATGTGCTGCACAGTATCGCGAGGGCTGCACATGTTTAAGGCGTTTATTAATTTGTTTTCCTAACTACATGAGTAGGACCTAGCAATTTATACAAATAGAATAAATCCCACGCGACTATTGCGGTTTGGTGATTATCGAAAAAAGAAAAAAGACTAGTGAGGTTTGGTGAGGTTTTTTGTCACTTTTATGGTTGAGTGAATCTCTCATCCATCTCCCAACAACCATAACAAGCAACAGCAACAACATCAATACACGATTACATGCGCTGATCACTGATGTACGGTACCAAACCTCCTTGGTAGTCAGTTGTTTTTTGTTATAAATTAGTATATAGATGTTTCAAGGGGTTTTAGATATTGGTTAATAGAGAATTAGACATTTAAGACTAAATAATGTCTAATTAGAGATTGGTCCTAGTTCCCGTCTGTGGACAAGTTTGGCCGTGACCAATCTAGTTATATTTTCAAATTCCCATAATACTCTTTATTGTGCGCTGCACGTGAGCAACAACAAGCTCCACCAAATGTGCAGCAGCAAACTCCACCATATGGGCAACAACAAGCTCCACCAAATGTGCAGCAGCAAACTCCACCATATGGGCAGCAACAAGCTCCACCAAATGTGCAGCAGCAAACTCCACCATATGGGCAGCAACAAACTCTTCCAAATGGGCAGCAGCATGCTCCCCCAAATATACAACAACAAAGAGCTAGTATGAGATGTAAACTCTGTTTCAAATTAGTCCCAAAAGAATCACAACCTACCGAAAGATAAAAGCCCCAACTAAATCAATAATGATCTAATATTTTTGTGCCCAAATAAAAAACTGCACATACTCTATAAGTTTTTGGATCCGTCGTGTCATAATAATTTGTTAAGAAAATTTCTAGCTGCCGGAAGGAGTCCTATGGCCCCACACTGACTTATTTTATTACACTAACTTATTTTATTAGATAGATTATAGATTGTGCTTCTTGGCTACTTTAGTAATGTAGGAATTTACAATTCTTTTTGAACATGCCTTGATACTCATGGTTTTAAAAATTGTTACTTGCACTTCAAGAAAAAGTTAAAGTGAATTTTCATTTATCGCCCAGCTCTCAGTCCCCACCCCCCTAGGGTTCGAAATGCTAAAATGTCACTTAAGATCATTTGCAATGCAAGTCAAAATAATTCCCCTCTTATTTACCTCCACGTAGACACTTATTCCTCCTCATTTCACTAAAACGGTGAAAAACAAGATAAAGCTGTGCAATGTAAAGGTGGAAAAAAAATCTCGGCAAGATGTTAGATTCCGTCTAGAAGCTTTTTGATCGAGACGGAATGTAACATCCCGTCCGGTATTTTATCTGAAGTTAAAAAAAATTGAAAAAAACACGCGAGACGGAATGAAACATTCCGTCCGAAAATAAAATTGAAAAAAACACACGAGACGGAATTCAACATCCCGTCCGAAGTTAACAAGTCAGTCACTATCTCGGTAGAAGGTTTCACCTTGATTCCAATTGGGGGAAATAATCACCAGTTTTTCATCTCTGCATTGGACACCTTTTTTTCAACAAAACTGGTGACTATAGTCACAAACCCCCCTTATCCGCCTGCATTGCAAATGCTCTAAAACCATCCGATATGTTGTTTATGGGAACTACGCACTCCATGTCTCCATGTGTATTTTAAGGGCAAATGACAATTTCATTATACCGTGAGTCCGTGAATGAGATATTTTCACCTCTTGTAGTTTTTCCGGTAAAGTGAAATGTATCTCTAGCCGACCAATTTTTTCACCCTGACCAGGCTAATTGAAATTTGGAGCAAGGTTGCTTCAATGGACCACTTCCTTAGATGTTGATTGCCTCATACTTGGTGCGTATACGTTATCAGTCACAATGAAAAATCGTGACCGGTCTTGCTGACTGTGATATAGAGCTCCTCTTAGTAGAAAATAATGGAAATGGTAATTGAAAAAAAATAAAAAAAATAAAAAAAATCGATCAGTGTACTCCTTCAAGAGTTGACCAGTTTAAAATAAACTAATTGGATTAAGATTGCTCAACTTGAGTAATCAGGTACAGTTTATTATTCAGCATTGAACAGATTATCCGGATCGCGGTCCAAATGTCCAATACGGCAATAGTGCAATACATTCTACGGTAGTCCTGTAGAAGATATTTTGATTCAGCAAGATGAAGTGATGAACGTTATTTTTGAGTATTAAAGTCGAAGCATATAGTCAATATGATGGACAGGATGGTTATATGAACTCCACTTAAAATGACTCAAAAAAAAACACTCCACTACTAAATATAATGAATTAGAAGCTAATTTTTTGTGTAGATGTTCTCTACACAATAGAGATCATTCTCACAAAAAATCAATTCATTTGAAAATGTACAATCTCATCAAAAATCTTTTATAATGTTATGAAATTATCCAACGATCTATATTCTTTTAATTTTGGTACAATTTTTGACAATGTTAAATATATTCAATTGAACTGATTTTTTGTAGGAATAATCTCTATCATGCGATGTATATCCTCATAAAAAATTAGCTCTCAATTCATATTGTAAGTCCACTATTATGAGTGGAGTAACTTTGGAGTCACTATAAGGTGGAGTTCATATAACCATCCCCTATGATGAATTCAACTTTAAACATGCACCTTTTGTTGCAGTTAAATTGAAACTTTGAAAGCTGAAGCCCAACGATGAAATGATGAATCATGGCCTCATACTAAAGGATTTCCGAGGAGGAAACATCAGTTGAATAGCTAGGGTTCATTTATCTCTTGCTGTATATTTCTCCCATCTCCCTTACATTTTCTAGCATCAAGTATGAACTCGCGAATATCCATTTAGACAACCAGTTCATATATCAATTTAACCATTAAAACTTCTGGACCAGCATTAGTCATCTGTCATTACTACATAATTCGAAGTTTCAAACCCCACGTACGTGAGAATTACATTGTCATATAGTCATATAGAGTGAACTGAGAATATGCCATATTCCCTCGGAACTCATGCACTGTTACTCGTTCACTTAAGTGACAGAGGAATTGGAAACTTGTAGACAGGAGACAAAATTAGAGCTCGTCTCTTATAAATCTCATTGTCATCAATATATTTTGTGGAAGTAGGACAACGTTGATATTTTAGCCAAAGGGGCCAGCATCTTCACCATTCGAAAGGTGTCAAACAAATATCTTTCCTTTCCCAACTCATTTATAGGCCTCAAAACACTATGGATAGTAGGATCACCTTAGCCATGGCCGATGACTGTGAATAGATTAGTAGGACCACTTCAATTTCATAAGATTGAGCTATGCGTCTATCCCATAATATATGGCTAGAATTCACCCCATCCAATTTGTGTCTTGAAATCCAACACTTCCATCCATATAAGATTACAAACAAACGTCGAACTTCAAAGTTCAAACACATCATTATTCACAATCCCTCCCCTTGAAAATTTAAAGATACTTTCATTCAAAACCCATCCATTTTTATAGGCTTCAGACATCCACAAGGTTTTACCTATTACCAGACTGCAAACTGGACTGCGCCACAGATTGATATATAGCGCGCAATTGAGTTTATTAAACCCACGTTTCCTTGAAATTGTTACAAAATTAAATAAAACCAGTGAGAAGATTACATAATATGACAGACTCTCCAGTCATGATTAAATTTGGAGACTCCGCTGTTCATGAGGACGCAAAAATAAAAGAAAAAGAAAGCTCACATTTTTTATTTTTATCAGAGAAGCCATCATTCTAAACTCACTCTCAAGAGTAGCCTCTTCTCCATCGTATTTTCAACTTGGAAACGCAGGAACCAAAACCCAAATGCCAAATATTTTGAAGTTGAAGAAAAAAATATCAAACATTGCTAAACAAATCTAAAGAAGTGATTTGGCTGCTGCAATGACAGCTTCTGCTGTAATGCCATATTCCTTGTAAATTTTCCCTGCAGGTGCACTAGCTCCAAACTTGTCGATTCCAATAGCTTTTCCTCCACTTCCTACAATCTTATGCCACCCAAATGTAGATCCTGCCTCAATACTAACCCTGGCGGTGACAGCAGCAGGGAAGACACTCTCCTTATACTCATCAGACTGTTCCTCATACAACTCCCAAGAAACTAAAGAGACCACCCGAACAGTTTTCCCTTCCTTCCTGAGTTCATCTGCAGCCTTGGAAGCAATCTCTAATTCGGAACCGGTGGCGGTCAGGATGACATCTGGCTTGTTACCTGTTGAATTGTCTGAAATGATATATCCTCCCTTCTCAACACCTTCAATGGATGTTCCAAGAAGATTTGGAAGCTTTTGGCGGGAAAGGGCGAGGATTGAGGGTCTCTTCCTGTTGTCGACTGCAACCTTGTATGCCCCAGCAGTCTCATTTCCATCAGCTGGACGGAGCATCAGAATGTTGGGCATGGCTCTGAAACTTGCAAGGTGCTCAATGGGTTGATGAGTTGGACCATCCTCTCCGAGCCCAATTGAGTCATGGGTCATCACATAAATTACTCCAGACTCGGACAAGGCAGAAATTCTAATGGCAGCCCTCATGTAATCAGTGAACACAAAGAAGGTTGCACAGTAGGGGATATAACCAGGGCTGTGGAGGCAAATCCCATTGCAGATGGCACCCATTGCATGCTCCCTAACACCAAAGCGGATATTTCTCTCCTCAGGGGTGTTCTTTTGGAAGTCCCCAAACATCTTCAGCAAGGTCATGTTGGAGGAAGCAAGATCTGCACTACCACCAACAAGCCCAGGGAGAACTGGTGCTAGTGCATTGAGGCAAGCCTGAGACAGGTTTCGGGTGGCATCCCCAGGGATCTCTGGTGTGTATTTCTGGGGACAAGCAGACCAAGAATCAGAAAAATGATCCAACAACCCATGAGCATACAATTCAATAAATATTCATCTCAAAGAGCAATGAAACCGATCTAAACACAACTCACAGGAAGAGCCTTCTCCCAGCCGGTAGGCAGTTCACCAGTAATAAGGGATTTCAGCTCAGCAGCATCCTCCTTGTACTTCTTCTCGTACTCTGCAAATTTAGCATTCCATTCAGCCTCAAGAGAAGCACCTTCGGGAATATGTCGACTCCAATGCCTGTAAGAAAAATCAACCAAACCCATTTGAGGATCATATACTAAATTCTAGTTGATCCTAGAGGCATTGTTGAGTTCTTACTTCTTGACATCTTCTGGCACATGGAAAGGTTCATATGGCCAGCCAAGGTTCTGCCTTGTGGCATCAACTTCCTTGGCACCCAGAGCACTACCGTGTACACTGTATGAGTTTGCCTTGTTTGGTGATCCAAACCCAATGGTAGTAGTCACCTGATATGACACCAAATTTCAAATATACTGTCAACACCATTTGACAAAAGGACTTGAAGTATAATAAGTTTCTAAGGATCTCACAGGAACTATACCTTAATCAAAGTGGGTTTGTCTTTGACAGATTTTGCTTCCTCGATGGCAGCACGGATCTCATCATACCCGGTGTTTCCATTCTTGACCCAAATAACATGCCACCCTAAACCCTCAAAACGTGTATCAACACTCTCAGTGAATGCAATTGCAGTGTCACCATCAATGGAGATGTGGTTGTCATCGTAGAAAGCAATCAGCTTTCCAAGTCCCCAATGGCCAGCAAGCGAACAGGCTTCGTTTGAAATCCCCTCCATTTGACAACCATCACCAAGAATACAATATCTGATCATATCAAAGTATAAAAAATCAAGTAAGTCAAATATCTAAGTAAATATAAACAAGTAAAAACTAGATGGTGACTAGCTGGGTTTTTACGTGTAATGGTCGACAATCTCACTGTCGGGTTTGTTGAAACGAGCAGCCAAATGCTTCTCCGCAAGGGCCAATCCAACGGCATTGCAAACACCTTGGCCAAGAGGACCTACAAAGAAATCATACAAATAAGAAAGTGTGTAAAATACAAAAGTTCCCCAAGAGTAAGAAAATTACTAAAGAAACAGAAACAAACCAGTAGTAACTTCTACACCAGGTGTCTCAAAATTCTCAGGATGACCCGGGGTTCTGCTTCCCCATTGTCTAAATTGTTTCAAGTCTTCCTCCTACAAAATCCATTCCAACCGTAATCAGATTCAACAACGTAACTACCAAACTCATAAAGGCATTGCTATCCTTAAATTTGGTGCAATTAAACAAACGTAAGTAACAACTTGCTGAGTCAGATCCAATTAAATTAAAACATAGGCATTTTGCTTACCAGAACAGAGTCGTAGCCAGCGAGATGAAGGAGAGCATATTGAAGCATGCAACCATGACCAGCAGAAAGAACAAAACGATCACGGTTAAACCAATAAGGATTTTTAGGATTATACCTCATAACTTCATCATATAAAATATGACCCATTGGAGCACAACCCATGGGTAAACCCGGATGACCCGAATTAGCTTTCTCAACTGCATCAATTGCTAAAAACCTTATTGTATTCACTGATTTATCAACCAATGCTGTTTCTGTCGTTTCCAATGTTTCAACTGCCGCTGAACGGATTACTGAACGTGAAACGAGTTGGCTTTTACGAGATCTCGTTGAAACACGTGTTGATGATTTAAGAGAACGGTTTGCAGTGAGTGTTGTGAGAAGAGAAAGACGGTCTGTAGAAGCTTGGTTGTGATGATGGGCTATTGTTCGGCCCACTAGTGCTTGTGATACTGTTAGTGATGATGAAGCAGCCATAGTTTGTTTATCAAGATTTGAAGAGAGAGAGAGAGAGAGAGAGTTTTCCTATCTCTCTTCTTCTTCTACGCTTTGAAAATGGTTAGAGATGACGAGAGAGGGTGAGAGAGAAGAGAGAAGAGAGAAAGAGGATTTAAGGTGTTTTTCGTTATAGACGAGGAGACTTTGTAAGATGAGCGTTGGATATTGAGGGAAGGAGATCTGGGCCGTTGGGAGAGGGTAGGAAATGAGGACCTTCCAATTTTTTTTTTTTTAAATTTATAAGTTTTGACATTGTTTTCTCAGTTATTTTTTGGTTTGACAAGTGGAAAAAAGGCTTGAAATACTGAAATTCTGATTTATTTTACATTTGGATAAGAACTAAATGACATTTAAATGAGTATACTGTTTTTGGATAATTCAACTTCAATTGGGCTTGCTAATGATTGTGCAATTCTGCTAATGATTCTAAACTTGATAGAGTAGGTATGTAGTGATTATTTTGGTTAGGCAGTTTAGGACTTCAGGCATTGTCAATTTGTCATGTATTTGTTTTTATTTTCGCCATTAATAACTTCTTAGAATTCGTAATTTCAAACCATAATCTTTGAAATCACTTTCTATTTAAGAATATTATGGTATATACTAAATTATACCGAATAGGCGAATGTCTTATCCATTTGCTTGAAGGCCAACATTTCTGCTGATAGGGAAGGCTGCCAAGTCGGACGCCTTTTCACCACTTAAAAATCTAATCACTTCAGAAAAGTCCTAGTTGGCAAAAGTACGAGTGTCAACCTAATTATCCAGCCACTGGGATACATCGTCATTGGTGTTGTTGTACCTCAGTCCTCAAGGTGGCAATGCGGCATAGACACAGATCTCGTCTGCAATCTTGAATGTTGAAATAACCCTAGTCCCTAGATTGAACATTAAAGTTGAACAGCATTGTACAAATTGTCCATATTCAGGGTACCCGGGGAAATTTTGGTATTTTCCGCGAAAAAAAAAATGTAAAAACAGATGTATATCACCGGTATTGGAAAACATAAGCAGTGGAGGACCAGAAACCTGATATAATGGGGTCATAGGAAGCTGCTAGTTCTTGTGAATTCTCACGCAAGGCTTGGATTCAACCGTTACTGGATGTGAACCTATTCATAATTCATGTCCACGTGTAGATATTAGGAAAAGACTTGCATGAAATAAGCACCGAAGCACGGCTTTTGCCTGTTCGAGTATTCGATCGGTTAAATTGTAAATCAAACTATCAAAGTGGGTTGTTGAGATTTGAGGTATAAGCCTTTTTTATTAGAAAATAATTTCAAAAGGCAAAGCGGGTTGGTGAGGAAGACACATTGTCAATAAGAGCCATCATTATTTTAAGCTCATATCAGAACATTAAATTTAACTAATTTTCTCAACTAATCTATTAGACTAATGATCAACATGGACTTCAATCTCGGCAATGGATCTGAAATTGAAACCAGATTCAGAAAAACGTTAAGATGTAGGCCGTAGGCGTAGTGAGATCATATGGCCATATACAAACATCATAATTGCGCACATTCATCCATAAAATTTCTGACCCTTATGTCATCAGTAGGGCTTTACACTGTTCTTTTGTCTTATTTTGATAACAAAGTATTCCCATTTCCCAGTCTTCACCAAATTTGTACGTCTGGGAACAAATTATTCCGAATTCTGGCATGCATCGATCTTCAAAGTAGAAAGAAGGGATCCAAGACTCGTTTGCAGGTGGAGCTGAATGACAAGCGGAATGACTAAATTTATACACGTATGAATAACTATAGCCCTCAGACTAGATGCAAAGGCGAAGAGGTTTACACTATGGCTAACCATTTTTATCCGATCAAGTTTGCTTCTGACAGTAAAGCATATTACTGCAGTCAAACAAACCATAGCATAAGTAGTCCTAAGTCCTAACAAGAACCGGACTTTCTGCACACTCTCCACAGTTATCCCATTATGTCCCAGCATTCAGATGACAGGAATTAGATGACAGGAAGTAGAGCTTCAAGATGGAAACAACTAACAAATACTTCCAGTTGAAACTGTATTAACACGGTAGGCACACTATGCATGCTGGGTAAGTTAGGAATTACGCATAACGAGTCTGCATACAAAAAACCCGTCAATCTTGATGTAACAAATAACAACCACAGCTCCACTACAGCTCTAAAACAGAATGACGCCAAGGGTAGCATTCCTTCTGCTTAGAAGGCTGTCTAAGCAATGTATGTTTTTCTATCCACGGAGGAAAGGTCAATCCAATGTCGGCATGTTCTTACTGCATTGTCCTTGTATTTAATCACCAAGTACTAGTAAGATGCGTGATAGGCAACCACAACCTCAATTCAAATTTGGGGTTCATTCTCAAGACGAGAATCCTGAGATAGACGAATATTATATTACTTCCTAGCTCATTCACAAAAAGGGGCAGACGAGGGTCACTCTCGTCTAGTAGCTTGGTTCAGCATAATTTGAGCTACATGCATTTTCTCCCTTTAAATACTTACATCATTCTGATTCTTTTACAATTTGAAGCAGAATCCCTTATCCCTCTACTCGTCACTGAATAAGGTGCTGAAGCTGACCGCAAGGAGGGAGACTTGTCAATGTATGCAAATCGTTCACTACCATTCCAGTACAAAATAACTCGATTTGTGCAAGCATGTGACCAACTATCACCTGCACAGCACATACTCTTATTAGCATAAAGTAGCAGCAACGGTAACATGGATATTACCTTGCCATTCAAATCTATCTGCGGATTAAGGATATATCTTTGTAAAGAGTCGGCCTAATTCATGCAACATCCCATCTCACTCTATGACAACTATATTTTCTTTAAATCTTTATGTTAAGGTAGGAATTATGAAACGATTTTTTCCCAAATAAAATAGTTAGCCAAGAGCTGATGATGGAAAACCAGCATGATATAATGATAAGTGAGCAGACATCTTAACTAGGGTTTATTGAAGGACCAAGTTAAACTTACCTAGAGCAAGAGTTAGCTGGAATGAGCCTTCCGTGAACTTGGTCGTCACCTGGTTCAGTTGTACAACCTACAAGCCGGATATACACAAGAAAATTGGGAACACTAGATATCAGGGGGGAAAAAAGGAATCTGAAATTCAAGTATCAAGCAGAATAAACTAGATAGTTCATTTAACATTTCATGTCTTACAGGTTACAATTTCCATCAAACGGTTGTAAGATAATTTAGTTCAAGCTCTGGTATTATGATCACCAATTAAATTTTTTTTCATAGAGGTTCAAGCTTACTAAAATAATACCTTGCACACTAATGACCCGGTTCTTGTCTTGCCATAGCTCATCTCATCCTACCTTTTTGTTTGGTTATACTTAATAGTTATACTAAAAAAGAAATGTTGATGTGAGACGTTCAATTAAAAAGTAAAAGTACTACAAACAACCATGATGATTCAATGTCCAAGGTTTACTTCAAACAAGATGGCTAATTGATGATATTCTTCTAGGGTTTGAAGTTCATATGAAAAATGTATAAAATGCACAAAGTTAAATATTCAATCTCTACAAGGGAATGGCAGAAAAAGTTCAGGCTAGCTCTACTGACCAACCAATCTCAGATGAGATACACTACAATAACAGATAGAATCGTAGAAAGGACGAATCATTACCTTTTTTTTGTCATCTATATGCCACTGCATTTAAAAGGGTGAGACATGGGGATCATCATTATTCATGACACAACATATTAACCAAGATATAAATTGAAAAGAAAAGGCAAAAAGAATTTACTTGTTTAATTAGGTAAAAATGCATCTATACAGATGAAAACATGTATGATGTATCAACTACGGGTGGAAAATATGACGGGAAAATGAAGAAGCAGATAAACTAAGGTCTTCTCTTTAGAAAGAGTTATAGAAAACAAGAAGATTTACTTAGAACCAGATGGGGAAATGACACAGGTGGAAATATGTATCACGTACAGGTGGAAAATACAAAGGCTAAAGTAAAACATCAGAGAATAAGGGTTACGGTCTTACAGAATATAAGTAGAGAAAAAAACATGACTATTACATAGATTCATCATTTCAAGATGATGTTGACTCCATACTCCATTCTTTAGTTTCAATTTCATCGGTTTTCTTTTATTAACCAACATCGTCAGTCTGAAGCCAGTGAGGGGATACAATTTTAAAAGGACAAGGAACTTTTACTTACTGCCAAGCTAAACATTTTTGCAAGTTTCATCAACTTTAAAGCGATCCCACTAAGTACTCGAGTCCTAAGCGCCAAGTCATCAAAATCTTGGCGGAAGTGAAAAGTCACACTATCTATGATGACAATCTTCACCTGCAAAATGACAATATATGAAGTTGAATTACAAATCATAGTAATAGAATTCAGCATGGAAATTATCAGGATGATATGGCTGCAGTGACCAAAATGAATGTATTCAATTAATGAAAAGATGAAATGTACTAATATGCAGAAAAGATAAAGTGTGTGCTTCTTTCTGTTCCACCTAGGAAAGGAAATTACATTATATAAAATTTTGTAAAACAAGGGCTGTTTTGGATGTACAACATGTAAAAGCAAAACCAAAGAACAACACTTAATAGTAACTTCAATCATTCTCTGTATGCCAACCTAAAGAGTCGGTGCAAAAAAGGTGCTCCAGTGGTTCTTCATAATATCACTATCCCGATAGTTATGTCCCCATTAGGCTCCCTAATTTCGTAAATAAAGCTACAAATGCCAAAATAGCATGTTATGCGATAAATAGTACCATGCAACATTTAATGCTGTCCAATAAGTAATTTTTTACAGAGTATTTGAATAACATGTTCCGCTGCGCATCATTCATACTGTTGTGTGGCACTCTCTTCCTTACATGATATGGTACTGATGTGTTGGATCACTGTTATCTCAATTGAACTGTCATTTTCACTCCCTAATCAGTCCACCGCAATAAAAGATTATCGCAACTAAGTGGGTCTTAGGGGTAAATAAGTGCACTAACTTTAGAAGAGCAAGTACTAAAATAACATATTTATACAGAACTGACCACAGATATATGCAATCAAAGGGTGCCCATTAAGGTATGATACTGTACGCTGCCTAAACTTTCCAGCACTATAACTCAATTCTGAAGTTGGTAAGATGCTCATCTAAAATGTAGTATTGATCTTTTACCTACATCTCTATTCTCTGCAATGAACTTTTCCAGGTAGTTTATCAAAGCAATTTGCTCTGTGTAACTGCAGATTCGAAAATAGAATATATTTGACAAGAACGTTTTAGGTTGCATTTGATCTTTGCAAGCATGACCTTCAAGCAGGTCCTCTATGCATGCTTCAGCAATTTGAAACACACGTTCCACCATGAAACTTCCTTCTGTATCTGGACAACATGCAAGTGTGAGTATAATGCTCAAACTAAATTAGTGAGGATTGCCAAAAGGCGCATGCGGCATAAAGTATCATCACTTTGGACACTTACCAACATAAATTGCCTTTCCCCCTAGACCACCACAATCAACTGGAATCTGTACATTAACTGCAAGCTGGATCCTGTATAATCTACTAGTGCTTATCAAAGCTAACAGAAGCAGAAATCTAAAAGAATTACACTTCAAAAGCTATCCATACCCCAGTTGAGTTTTCCCAATGCCTGGTACTCCACCTGCACAGTAAGAAGAGTCAAAAGCTAAGCAATATGAAGCACAACATTAATATGAATAAAGTGAGACAACTAACCAATTTCAGTAACTTCCTTGCAACTTATTCCTCCACCTAAAATGTTATCCAGATCCTCACAAGAGGTTGTAATCCGAGTGCTGTACTCCTCCTCACTTAGCATTTCCCAGGCAGTCTGGGCACCTGTTTGAGAAAAGATACTGAAGATAAAATGATTGGTTACAATATGTTAGATACGCAAGGTACTCGAGTGACCCATGCAATCTGTTACAACCATGGCGCCTAAGTACACCAAGTCAGGCGTTTGAATATACAAAATATGTATAGCCACATAACAAATTTGATCTTTTTCGGAGACAATTAATTCTGAAGCTTGCACAGATTTTCTCAAAAATACTGATGAATGTTGGGTAAAAATGGCATTGCATTGGTGTGCAAATAAATAGGAGTTTAATGCTAAAGACAAGAGAGGTATATATCAACAAGTGTAAGGTAGAGGTGTGCAAATAAGGCATTACACTTATTTCAGTTTCATTTCAGTTTATTACTTTATTATACATGCACCTTTATACTTTACCAAAAAAAAAATGCACCTTTATAGTGCACATTTTGAAATGCATATGTTTATGCATAATCTGTGTGAGTGGGTGACTCTGTGTGCGTTTAGCAAGTTGTAATTTTCAATTTACCCATAGGTCATATCAAAAGATATCTATGCAGTGCTTCCCACTTGTTAGACCCATGATCCCTTTGCTGTACCTCTCACTTTAAGCTCAGGCTTTTAGAGCAAAGTAGTTCTCGAACATGGTCTCCAAGAGGTGGATCCTATGAGATATTGTATTCGAGACCAGAACTAGCATTTAGGGAAAGTGTTGTGGTGTGTGTTTGCCTGAAATAGTATTATCTAGTATAAGTGTATAACTGATTGATCGCCTTTTATCCCCATACAGGGAGAATAAGTGATATTATGCAATATGGATACAAACATTGGAATGCGAAACCATGAATATGACTACTTAAGAGATTTGTCTCTAGAAGCTAAATCATTACAAAAGAAGATGCCATCTGAATAAGATTGTGTATTCCACATGGATTACACATTTGGAATTTTTTCTATGACTAAACAATTCAAAGAGATACAGATTGACTAAAGAAGGGAAAGAAAATATTAAGATTGTGTCCGGCATCTCTGGGCAACTTTTGTACATAATACTCCAAGCTAATATTCGATGAAAATCTTAAAGATTTTTTCATTAACGTCAGAAAGCAAGCCATTCCCAGTACCGGCCCTATATAAACCCAGGAGGAGGTCACACATTTCCATCATCTATATTGAGCGCCCCGGTATCTTCGAGCAGGTTGCTTAGGTTAGTCTCACCACTGTCATTCATATTTGGGGAAAGCATATGTTTCTTTTGATACTGATATGCTGCAAATGTATTTGTACTCTCTCATATTATATCTAATTTACTCAGAGGTAACTACCATTTCAGACTTTCAATCTATAACTATATGCATGAACATCTTCATTACCATCATTCTAGGCGGCACAATAGAAAATGCATGTCATAAGGATTATCTAATTTATGTCTTTACATTTTTGTTTGAAGAGCTTAGGGAGGTTCGGTTCTATAGTCAAAGACTCAAAGCTAATATATCATACATAAATATGTAAAAGAATAACTTTAGCTCTAATCTGTCTATGTCAATTACACCTTTTGCTTTTCTTTGTTATAAGTATTATGATCAGGGAACAAGAAATAGTCAAGTTCTTCTAAGAAACCTACATATTCTAATAATTCAGAATGGGGTGTTCTACCTCCAACAATGAGGAACATATGGCTAACATTGATATTGACGCACTGGGGGTGAGGAACAGGATGATAGTGCTTAGTGTTGATGTTATCTCACTACCCTCAACGATTCTCAGAGGATTTCTCAGAGCACTTGGAGCTAATGTTCAAGAAGTCGAGGACGGTTTTGAAGCCATTACTGTATGCCAATCTGGAGTAGCTTTTAAAGCGATTTTCATTAACATGGACTTCCCATACAATGAGGGGGCTCAGGTATAAACTTTTACGCTATCACTATATGGTCAATGTCATGTCAGTTTGATTTAGGTTCCTGCAATAGTTTTCAATATATAAATCTGCCAATAATTTTGTTGTAAGAATACAAACCGTGGACACATTCAAAAGAATTAAGGGATTATTTTGTCTTAAACACATTTAATCTTACCGTTAATGGGATGATTAGTCTTAAACATTACTTTCTCAAAGATTTTTTTTAATGTTTGGTTAACTAACAAATCTTCATTATTGATATTTAGTAGAAATTTAAGTAATTAGAATCACAATATTTCAAAAACGTAAATACTCCATCAATTCCTCTTTTCTTTTCTCACCACATGTCTATATATTCCCACACTTTCTACTTTTGACATTGTCTAGTTACTTCTAACTAATTTTGTTTCTATCTTGTAGACTGTTAAGTTTCTTCGTGAAATGGGAATCCGCAGCAAGTTAGTTGGTGTGACAGCTCACCAAAACGATATGATACCAGAATTTATGCAAGCTGGTTTGGATTATTGCATGGAGATGCCCGTGCAAATTGAAACTGTTTCTATGGTCCTTCGCGAAATCGAGGAGGACGATTAAGATAAAACTATCTTATGATTTTAAGTCTAGACATTATATAAGTCTAGCATAAATAAATAAACAAACAAACAAACGTTTCATTTACTAAATTGCCCTCTCCTTTTATATTTATGTCGTGCTGTTGAATTCGTGTATGATGAAATTACTGACTAGAAAAATTAAGTAAAAAAAAACGTACCAGTAACAATTGCGTTGGTTTTGCTGTTGTTAGTAATAATGAGTGGGTCAAAGCGGTGAGAGTGTGAAGCGATTTTGAGAATCTCAACGGCTTCGTCATGAGAAACATTTAAATCTGGTAGAGTGAAAAATTATTATTTGAAATTACTAATTTTCATAAAATAGTTTTAGTGGCGCGTGTTTACCTCGTGCGAGGTGAGATGGAGAGATTGAAGAGAGAGATGAGATGGTTGTGTAACCAGCTGAAACTAGCTTTGATCTTTGGGATGGTGAGAGTGGTAGACAACTTACTTCCATTTCCTTTTTATTTTTCCACTTTTTTGGCACTAGGGATTTGGGGATGGAGACTATTTTTTTTCCCGCTCAGGAAATGAAAATAGCTATTACGCACTGGAGCCTGGCCCGTTTAAGATTGGGCTTAGGGTTGGGCCTCATGGACTTGTGAAAATATCAAAATAGTAGAAGGAAATGGAATATGTCGGGACTCGGGGTAGCAATGTAGCATTGCTCTTTGGCTTTGAAAGCTTCAAAAATCCGACCACCAAACACCAATTGAGTGCATTTTTTGTGAATCTCGAGTCTCGACAAACATATCGAAATGTGCATTTTCTTTTCACCACAGTCCGAAATGTGAACGATAGCACCCCCACAGTTTAGACATTTTAGCCCAGGCTTGAGTCCGTTGTAAGCCCATCAGAGAATGGGCCGTTCTGTGTCACCTTAAAAAGCCTTACCTCCAGGGACAGGGAAATACTTCGGTCGCCGTTTGCTGGAGATACTTGTGCAATTTAAGTGCCAAGTTAGTCTGTTAGTTATAATGGAAAACTACATTCTCCGTTATTTGACCAATGAGAATATGAGATGTTTGTC
Organism: Coptis chinensis; assembly: GCF_015680905.1. Lineage (NCBI taxonomy): Eukaryota > Viridiplantae > Streptophyta > Magnoliopsida > Ranunculales > Ranunculaceae > Coptis > Coptis chinensis. The sequence goes on along the minus strand of NC_141458.1, from coordinate 114,295,998 downwards.
TATAACTTTTTCCCAAAGCGTAAAAAATATGCAAAACAAATTTTACTACCACTTCTGATGATGAACAGTCATTTGGTTGCAACTATTGAATTTTGAATATACTGCATGACCGCGGCGTCGAGATAAATATAAATAAAATGTCCAAAGTGTAAAAACATGTAGCATTCAAAATTTCAAATCCTTCCGAATCAACATGTCGCATTCAAACCGTCATAATTTTTCACATCCAAACTTGAAAAGATATTTTCTTTAGAAGTTCGAGTCACCTTCATGTCCTAGATCACATATCAAAAGCAGATATCTTCATTAGATTTGCCATTTGTCCAACCACCAATACACCCCCACCTAGGGCAGATATTCGGGTTATGGCTATATCCGAATCCGAATCGAATAGTTTTATTATCCCATTTAATATCCAACCACCAATACACCCCCCGACGGATAACACTAAAATTCCCCACTATATCCGAATCCGAATTCTATCTAAATAAATCAACCCTGCTTTTCGGCATTCCCCTGTCAACAATCTTATTCCTCTGCTTTTGGCATGTCAACAATCTCCTTTCGAAGCCAATGTTTTTTAAGAACCTTCTTTTGCACCTTAATGTCCATATATGCCAAATAACTGTGGCTCCACAAAAATAATCCTGTTCATCTTTTTTGTGTTTGATGCAGCCTTTCTGAATTCATACAATCATTTAAATGTGGAAATAACACTCTCTCTGTACCATGTTGTAGACACCGTATTCCTGACATAGGAGATGATAGGTGGTAAGTGGGCCAGAGGCAATTTAAGAAGAAGGAGACCTGTTGCAGTGGATCAGGTTCGTGGAACCCTAACCGCTACAAAACCGCCGTGACATGTAGGGGAACAGGGGACGCTAGATTAAAGAGAGATGGACGGATGACAAGAGGCGGTTAGAAAAAAGGAAAGAAGAAGGTGATAAAAGAAGTCAGAAAGGTGAAAGAAAAGAAAAAAAGAAGAAGAGAGAGAGTGAGAGAAAGAGAGATTTGTAAGTTTATAGGTTGTAATTTTTGTTAACACATTTGGCGCCATCTGTGGGGAATAGCGAAAATGGCCACCATAGCAAAAAAAAGCAGTAGGAAGACCTAGGAAAGATGTGGTTCGAGAAACGGAAGAAGAAGTAGCGAGCGTAGAGATAGAAGGAGTAGGGGAAGAAGAGACAGCAGAGGTAGCGACGGATGCCACCAGACTCCTTCAAGAGGAGATAGTCAGGTTATGTAATGAGAATGATGGGCTGAGGAAAGAAAGGGAGGCCACCCAGGTCGAAACAGAGCGGAGGGATCTGCAAGGCAGTGAAATGGAGGGAGAGAATAAAGAATTTCCACCCGTGGGCGTGGAACAACCAGCCGAGCATCACCTGGAGGGTTATCTGAGCGATGATTGAAAAATAGGGAAGCGAATCGGGGCAGAGAAAGTGAACCGAACGAGTCGCGGCGCAGAAAAGAGGTTCGCGAAGTCTCAATAAGAATCCATTGGCAGATTCGATTTGGAATTTTGAAGTGCCTAAGAGGTTCAGCCAACCACGGTTTGAAAGGTATGATGGGAAAAGAGACCCGACATATCATCTGCATCACTTCCGACAACAGATGTTGTTATGGCAGGAAGGCAAATATGATGGACTCCGATGCATGATGTTCCCAGCAAGTCTTAAGGGAGGAGCCTCAGACTGGTATTACAGGTTAGCATCGAGGAGCATCAGCAGATTTGAAGAGTTAGAGCGTGCCTTTGTCGATCACTTCATACACCAGAAGCGAAGGGTGGTCGATATCGCGGCTCTATTCAATATCAAGCAGAGGTCTACGGAATCATTGAGGGAGTTTTGTGTAGATTCAAAGAAGAGACACTGAGAGTGGAAAATTTGGATGAACATACAGCGGTTATAGCCTTCCAACATGGGTTAAGGCAAGGAACGAGAGTCCATGAGTCGGTTTCCAAGATTGAAATCACCACTTTGCACCTCTGTACCCGAAGGTAGAAAAATACATACGATATGAGGACATAATGCAGAGAAACGCAAAGGAACAGAAGAGATCGGGGAAGGCAATATAGGTTGTGGACAAAGATGACCAGAGGGATAAGAGTAGAAGAGAGGAAAGAGAAAAGATTTCATACAGAGGGCAGAGCGGGGGACCAGAGAGAACTGATGATCGTGGTAGGAGGGACATTCGGGAAAGGAAACAGTACCGCGAGATAAAGCAAACTCCGCTTAACAGGCCTCTAGAGGAGATCTTGCCGCTAATTAAGGGGCTGCAGTACTATGAAGGTCCGCTGAACACGCCCGGGAGAGATAGAAGGGAAACCATTTTGGCGATATCATCGATCCGGAACCACGAATAACAAATGAATGCTATGCATTGAAGTGGTTGGTGGAGAGGATGATTGAAAAGGGAATGCTTTCGAGAGAATTGGTCCGAAAAGCGGCAAAGGCGAGGTTTGCCGCGACCGCAAGAATCTTAGGTACTATCAACGTTATTTTTAGCAGGGAAACACTTGGGAGGAATGTACCCCGTGAAAAGATCAGAAAGACAGCAAGTCTGCGGCAGGTCAATGAAGTGGTAAGCATACTGCGGTTAGTCAGTGGAACCGTGAAGGACAATGAAACCATAATGTTCACCCCAAAGGACCTGGAGTTAGTAATTTCACCGCATGAAGATGCGTTGGTAATCACTATAGCAATGGGAAACTATCTGGTAAAGAGGGTGTTGATAGACTGCGGAAGTTCAGTAGATCTACTATTCAAAGGAGCCATGGAGGAAATGGACATCGATAGAGACCAGATGAAAGCACCACAAACGAATTTGTTCGGGTTCAACGGCAGTATGACCGAGCCTATGAGGGAACTAGTTTTACCAGTACGTGACTGCTAGTCCAACGACTGTATTCACCAGGTTCATGGTGGTGGACACAAACTCCCAGTACAATGCAATACTAGGGAGGCGATGGATTCATGAGATGAGGGTAATTCCATCGAGATATTACCAGGTAATACGGTTCCCCACAAATGGAGGGATGTATGAGATAAGAGGGGATCAAGTGGCCGCGCAGAATATCCACCAGGTGACAGTAAAGAATATGATCCGAGGAATAAAGGGGGAGGGCGCGGCTCAGGAGCCGGGAGCGGCATAGCAATTACAAGAAGCTGATTTAGCGGCAATATACGAGCCTCCACCTGGACCGAAAACTTTAGATGAGATTGAGATAGTGAACCTGGGGGTAGGAGACGCGGAAAAATTTACTTCGGTGGGATCTGAGTTGCTAGACATATGGAAAGATAAGCTAGTACAGTTTTTTGTCAGAGAATAAGGATATATTTGCATGGGTGATTGAGGATATTACAGGGTTAGATCCAGAGTTTGCCTGTCATCGTCTCCATATGAATGAAAATGCTAAGCCGATAAGAAGAAAATGAGAAGCGTGAGGCCGAAGTACACTGAATATATTCGCGAAGAAGTTACAAGATTGAAAGGGGCCGGGATAATTAGAGATGTTGAGTTCGCGGAATGGTTGTCGAATGTGGTCGCGGTACCAAAGAAGAATGGCAAGATTAGGATGTGTGTTGACTTTACGGACGTCAACAGAGAATGTCCTAAAGATTGTTACCCAATGCCTCGGGTAGATGAGCTGGTAGACAGAACGGCAGGGTTCAAGATATTTTCATTTATGGACGCGTCCATGGGTTACAATCAGGTCGCGATGTATGGGCCAGATCAGGAGAAGACCACCTTCGTGGTGGAAGGTGGTACCTGCTGCTATACGAAGATGTCATTTGGGTTAAAGAATGTTGGGGCCACATTTTAGCGGTTAGGGGAAAAAATGTTTGAGAATAAGATTCGGAAAGGGATGGAAATTTATATAGACGATATGGTGGAAAAAATCATGTCAGAACAAGAGCACTTAGAGGGACTCCAGGAGACTTTCCACATATTACGGAGGTATAAACTGAAGCTCAACCCTAAGAAATGCACTTTCGGGGTAACTTCTGGAAAATTCTTGGGATACATAGTAACATATCACTAAATAGAAGCGAATCCCCAATAGATTAGATCACTGATAGATATGGCGTCCCCTTAGAACGTGAAAGAAGTGCAACGGCTAGCTGGAAGGGTCGCGGCATTGAACCGATTTATTTCAAAATTGTCGGATAAATGCCGACCGCTGTATCGTTTGTTGAGAAAAACTCTAGATTTCCAATGGACAGCGGAGTGTGAAGAGGCCTTTCAGGAGTGGAAGAGTTATTTGGGAAAAGCACCTTTGCTATCACGGCTGGAACAAGGGGAGAAGCTGTTTTTGTATCTGGGAGTTTCAGAGTACGCAGTGAGTTCAATATTAGTACGAGTGGTGGAAAAGGTAGAAAGGCTAGTTTACTTCCAGAGTAAAACCATGCTGGACGCGGAAACCCGATACAGCAGAATAGAAAAAGTATGCTTTGGCCTTGATATTTTCGGCCTTAAAGTTGAAGCCATACTTCGAGTCCCATTCAATGGTGGTAATAACTAATTTGCCATTAAAGCAAACGTTGAAAGCAGACAAATCAGGCAGAATGCTAAAGTGGGCGGTGATGCTCAGTTGCTATGAGATTCAATACCAGATTTGAACTGCAGAAAAGGCACAAGCCATGGCAGAGTTTTTGGCGGAATTTCCAGCCGAGGACCCAACTTGGGGAAAATAAATGGTCATGGAACAGGAAGGGGAGCTGAACCGCGATCCTTTGGATCCTTGGGACCCGCATAATGGATGGAGAGTTTTCGTGGATGGATCCGCGACAGATATAGGGAATGGGATTGGAGTCGTACTGGTGACGCCGGAGAACAATCGGCTAGAGTTGTCGATGAAATTGGGATTCACGGCTTCTAATAACGAGTCTGAATATGAGGCAGTGATAGCAAGTTTGGATCTTGCTAAAGATCTGTGGGTAAGTGAATTGTCTGTTTACTCGGATTCAAACTTAGTAATTTGTCAGATGAATGGAGGATTTATGGCTCGTTGCCCAAGGATGGCGAAGTACCTAGAAGTCCTACAAAGAAAAGCAAGCAAGTTTGACAAGATTAGGTTTGCACATCTTGGCCGCGGTGAAAACAGACATGCCGATGCATTGGCTTATGTGGCCGCAGTACTTTCTGGAACAGAGGGTCGATCAATTGAAGTGAGGGTGTTAAGTAGACCAAGTACTTCAAAGGAGGAAGGCGTTTGGCTTATGACCGAGAAAGATCAGGGATGGATGACACCCATTAAAACATTCCTGAAGGGAATAGAAATAGAAGACAGACACGAGAGATGAAGAATGGAACAAACGAGTCAAAGATACACATTGCTCGAAGGGGATTTGTATAAAAGGAACTTCAACGGACCGACGTTGAAATGCATAGCGCCGTCGCAGATACAGGAAGTTTTAGCTGAGATACACGAAGGGGATTGCGGTAGTCATTCGGCGGGGAGTACAACGACCCACAGATTAATATCACAGGGGTACTTTTGGCCACATATGAAGAGAGATGCCACAGCGTATACCAAGAAATGTGAGAAGTGCTAGAGATTTGCACCACTCATACATTCGCCAGCGGAGCCGTTACATAACGTGTTCAGTCCTTGGCCATTCGCCATGTGGGCATTGGATATAGTTGGGCCGCTGCCCATGGCAAGTGACAAAAGAAGGTTCATGTTGGCCGCTACTGATTATTTCACCAAGTGGGTAGAGGGAGTAGCGTTGAAACAAGTTAAGAAAGAAAATGTGAAGAAGTTTCTTTGGGAGAACATCATATGTAGGTTCGGGTTACCAGACACAATCATCGCGGATAATGGAACCCAATTTACTGGGGGAAAGGTGCGAGAGTTCCTACAAGCATTTAAAGTGAAACAGGGGTTCTCAGCACCATATAATCCAGAAGAAAATGGGAAAGCAGAATCTTTAAACAAAATCATAATGGATAATATAAAGAGAAAATTGGAGGAGCGGAAAGGGGCATGGGCTGACGAACTGAATCACGTACTCTGGGCATACCGCACCACTCCGCGAACCTCGACTAATGAGTCACCGTTCGCAATGACGTATGGGGTAGAGACAGTCATACCAGTGGAAATGATAGTATCTACGACCAGAACTAAAGCGGTCGAAATGGGAAAGAATGAGAGGATATTAGCTAGTGAGCTAAACCTCATAGAAGAAAAAAGAGAAATAGCCCGCATACGCTTGGAGGAATATCATCGGAGGTTACAGCGGCAATATGACAAGAGAGTGAAGCCGCGCACCTTTGAAGTTGGAGAGTTGGTTCTGCGGCGCGTTACACCAGCCACGAGAATTGAGAATGAGGGTAAACTGGGGCCCAACTGGGAAGGACCCTATGTGGCGATGGAAAAGGGTATTTTTGGAACTTATCGATTGCAAACTTCAGCTGGGGTGAAGATCGAGAAACTTTGGAACATTAGAATGTTAAAAAAAATTCCATGTATGAGATGAGGATTGTTAATTTTGTTTACTTATCATATAATAAAGCGCACTTCTTCCATATGTCTTGTGAATATGAACAAAGGAACACAACTGGCTTGGGAGCAAACTTAAAAGCCCCCACAGCGAAGGGGATGAGCCTTTCGCGGACACTGGTCCGAATCAAACTGGGGCAAATTGAGCTGCCCCATAGGCTTCACAGCCACCCAAGGACAGCGGGGAGGGATGACCCCTTCGTGGACTAAGATGCGAATCAAACTGGGGGCAAACTGAGATGCCCCACAGGCTTCACAGCCATCCAAAGACAGCGGGGGGGATGAGCCCTTCGCGAACAGTAATCCGAATCAAACTGGGGCAAACTGAGCTGCCCCACAGGCTTCACAGTCATCCAAAGACAACGGGGGGGATGAGCCCTTCGCGGACTATAGTCCGAATCAAAGCTGGCAACCGAAGCCGCCCCTACGCCTTCCACACCACCCAAGGACAGCGAGGGGGATGAGCCCTTCGCAGACTGAGATCCGAATCAAACTGGGGGCAAACTGAGACGCCCCACTGGCTTCACAGCCATCCAAGGATAGCGGGGGATGAGCCCTTCGCGGACTATAGGCCGAATCAAACTGGGGAAAACTGAGCTGCCCCATAGGCTCCACAGCCATCCAAAGACAGTGGGGGGGATGGAGCCCTTTGCGGACTAAGATCCGAATCAAACTGGGGGCAAAATGAGTTGCCCCACAGGCTTCACAGCCATCCAAGGACAGCGGGGAGGATGAAACCTTCGCGGACTATTGTCCGAATCAAACTTGGGGCAGACTGAGCTGTCCCCGCATGGCTTCACAGCCACCCAAAGACGGATAAAATGAAGTAAAAAGATATAGGACATTGTGCACTACTAAGTGAGTTAAGCTTTCAGTTGCAAAATGGGGGGAAATATGGTAAAATTTGAAGTTCAAAGGACCATGAGTTGTAACCTGCTGGGATTACCCAGAAATCCAAGAAAAATTTATATAAATAACGCAAAATGAGTAATAGTCAAAGTATATCAAGTGCAAAGAACAAAAGTACAAAGTTCATTCAACATTCTGATCTTCAGGGACATGCTCATGCTCCCCCATCGGCTGACCTTCAAACACATCCTTCTGTGAAGAGACCTCAATCACATCCCCCACAATTGTAATATCATCATCCTTAGCAATGGGGGAAGTGACCGCGTTGTTGGTGGATATGGGTAGCACATGCATAGCAGAATCGGATGGCGCCAACGTTTGAGTATCAATGACTGGAGGCGGAATTACTATAGGGGGCAGGGGAAGAAGGCGACCAGCAACAGTGAGCTCTTCAAGTTGTTGCTTCAGTGCACGTCCAATCTTCTTCTCAGCTAGGACTCGAAAGCGGTCAGCGGCATCCTTCAAAGCTTTGTCCACAGCAGCCTGAGTGGAAAGCCTGTCCGCCTCCCTTTGACTCTCCATTTTGGAAGCGACCCCGATACATAATCGCGGTGCTTATCATCAGCTTGTTAGAGCGCTTTCTGAGCCTTCATTGCCACGATGCACAGATCATCTCGATCCTTCTCCAGCTTGGTATACTTCGTTTTCCAGCTATCAGGACCATTAATCTTCTGCTTCGCGATCTCCAAAGAGTCCAATGTACTAGTCAAGCCGCGCACTACATACCCAATGTCCAGGCTCAGCTGAAAAACAATATTCCTTAGCAACGAATGTAGTGGATTTGGGAGAAAAATAAATAAGAGGAACCTACCTTTTCCCAACCGGTATAGATAGCCGATCTGTGAGAGGCGAAAGAGCCAGAATCGCCATATGCTTGATCTTTGGGAAGATGTGAGTTAAAAAATAGAGACACTGCAACAGCTGGGTTATCCAAGGCTGAGTCGCGGATAGTTAAATCGCGATCTCTAGCCTTAAATCTAGGTTGCTAGACTTCAACTTTATCAGAGGGCAGGGAACCCGAGGCAGTGGGTTCCTTCCCATGACGCCGCCCTGGAGCTAGTGGCGTGGCGGTGCAGTGAGGGGGGTCAGATACGCCCAGAGGTGTAGTCCTGACCTTTTTCGCGGGCGGACTCTTGGCCACCACTTCTACAGCCTCGTCACCATCGGAGTCGCTGTCCCACAATTTGAGCTTATTTGTTGCCAAAGCAGCGACAAACTCAATAGAAGGAGGAGGAACAATATCGTCTTCCCAGTCAGCTAACGCAGAAAACGAAGAGGGGGCGGTATGAGGGGTAGAGGAGCGGGATTGAGCGGCGGCGGCTCTTTGGGCAACGACTTTGGAGTGGTAAATCTTGGTGGTGTATTTGAAGGATTTGTGGGGCTTTCTTTTAGGGAGTGGGGAGGATTTGGGTTTTCTTTCTTTTGGAGGCGGCAAGCGATAGAGGGGACCGTGGTAGTCGCCGATGCTTTTCAAGGATGGATCAAGTAAAAGAGGGTTACCTTTTTCTGGGTCAATACCGAGAAGTTCGCACTGAGCACTTCCCAAGTCGCGGAGGTGTTGAAAGATTGCGGATGAAACGTCGGCATAGAGGTGAGATCGCGAATCAGGTTTCCAGCCTGGATCCCAAAATGAAGACAAGTTAGAAACGTAAAAAAGGAGTACTGCGAAGCAAAAGGCGGTACGTACCACTTTTAAGGAAACTGAGATGCCTTAGAGAAACTTCGATGGAAGGTCCGCGGAAATAAAACCCCCGGACACATATAATGGATAGTAATGCTACACTTTGTCAGATGTGGTGATGTGGATGACAAAAGACTTCTTCTGTGGACGAGTACAGAAGGATTGGTACCCTACGCTACCGAACTTGGTACTCTTCTTTATGTAAAAATGAGCAATTATGTCGCAGAGTTGGATCTTAGGGGACTGGGTTTCATTATAATGGTTCGCAGCATACATGACACGCCAAAAGTTACCTATACCTTGGCATGGCGGAATATTGTAGTGGTTGCATACCTCGACATCTAATATAGTTAAAGGAAAACGTAGGCCTGCCGCTATCTGACCTACAGTAGCAACGAGACAACCAGGCTGCGGCTTTACAAAATGTGGAAAATGGGTGACACCGGGCACATGCTTAAGGACCAAGTCAGCCGGAATGCCATAGGCAGCTTTAATCGCGTCCATATTGGGTCTACAGTGATATGACAGTGGGGGAGGAAGAGCAGTCTTCCTTCCCCGAGGTAGAAAGGTTCATTGGCCGCCGCGGAAGAGTCGAATTCGAGGATTCAGATCCGCTCGCGATATGTCCGCTAGATCCGGACTCAATCCGTCCGGATCTAGTGGCTGAGGTATTCGCCGAATCAAATTCCGACATATTAGATTAAAATAAAGGGAGGAAATCGAAAGCAACAATGGAGGAACCAATTACGAAGGGCGAAGAGTGGAACAACGATACAAACGAACAAAACAAGATAACGAGAGAAGGGAATAGAAAGGGAGGAGACAAACCTGAAATGCAAGGCAGCAAAAGCCAACGAGGTAGTTCAAAAGAAACCCGAATGGAGCTTGGAAATCGCACAAAGATGAAGAACAACAAGAAGAAGTTGAAGAGGCTAGAAGAAGATGGAAAGAGGTAAGGCTAAAGTGTGGGATTGGGAGTGGAGAGAGGAGTTTAAGCGGGAGTCTAAGCGGTAGGGGCAAAAGAGTAATCACCGAAAAAGGGACCATGGGAAATAAGACACGTAGGGCATCGAAGTTCGAAAAGCCAAGCCGTATGCGCGTGCGCCTGGGAAACGTGGAAGCAATGATGGAGCACGTGTCAATAAAGAACGGGAATGTGACAGAACCAATCAAAGAAAGGCGTACCACAAAAGGAAGAGAAGTTGAGAAGGGGGTTTTCGGTCCCATTGTCTGTTCGCGGATCACCAAGGGGTTCACGCGACGTCTATGGGGCCAAGAGGGGCATCTGTAGAGGTCGTATTCCTTACATAGGAGATGATAGGTGGTAAGTGGGCCAGAGGCAATTTAAGAAGGAGGAGACCTGCTGCAATGGATCAGGCTCGTGGAATCCTAACCGCTACAAAACCGCCGCGACATGTGGGGGAACAGGGGACGCTAGATTAAAGAGAGATGGACGGATGACAAGAGGTGGTTAGAAAAAAGGAAAGAAGAAGGTGATAAAAGAAGTCAGAAAGGTAAAAGAAAAGAAAAAGAGAAAAAGAGAAAGAGTGAGAGAGAGAGAGATATGTAAGTTCATAGGTTGTAATTTTTGTTAACACACATGCCATGGGTGATGTGGTCCTAATATCCTATACGGCTGCATGCAATAGGTATTTACATACTGTTAGAAAAATGATTTGCTCAAATCCATTTAAATATGAATGAGTAGTTTGTCTCCCAAGTTACCCCACTTAAGATGAAATGGGTTTTATCTTGAAAAACAATGATAAAGTGAGAAAAACCTTTTTTGAATGGTGCACTAGTTCGAAACAGTGCATCATGCCGAAAAGGTGCGACTTTTCGAAATGTGCACTGGTTCGAAACAGTGCATCATGCCGAAAAGGTGTGACCTTTCGAAATAGGCACTGGTTCGAAACAGTGCTTTATGCCGAAATGGTGTGTCTTTTTCGAAACATGTGACTTTTCAAAGAGTTGCTTACTTTTTCCCAAGAGTCACCGTGTTCTTTCAAGAGGCACCACTCACCTATAAATAGTGGATGAATTTGGAGAGAAAAAACCGCATCACACGAGTTCCGATCTTTCTCTTCTCCCTCCGCTTAGTCAAATACTATGTTGTGTTCACGAGTCTATAGAATTGAAGTGCTAGCTTTCTATAGAAGGAAATCCGTTCTATCTTGGGAGATAGTTTCCCATCAACCTTCAAGCACCGTGAGGGGGAAAATCTATCTTAAGGACATAGTGTATCTACACTAGGCCTCGGTTTAATTAAGAAGTACAAGACACTTACAAGACAAAAGGTTTGTATAGTTTGGTAATTGGTAAAGAGTAAATACAATTAAGTTGTATATTCCTAACAACTTAAGATGCAGTTTCCTTTTCTTCTTCTTCTTTACCGAACAGAATTTGTTTTTGTTTTCTTTTCTTTTTTGGTTTAAGGAAATAACGAAGGTGTGTTTCTATTTTAGAATAGAAATGACAACACCACCAGGTTCTCCTATTCATGTTGTTCCTATTTCATTTGTTAGACCTACTAGTTCGTTGAATGGTATGAACATTTTGGTCCCCGATGACGACCTTATGTTCGTAGAAGTGGAACTCAATAACTACGGGTGTATACTAGCAATGGTAGATACTGGTTCAACTCATACGTTAATCTCTGAGTATGTATACGAGGCTATTGGATTGAAACTAGCAGAATGTACAGGCTCTATGAGAGGCTTGAACCAAGAAGCCGAACCGGTGAAAGGACTCGCTTTGGAAGTTGACATTAAGATGCACAACTGGCGAGGAAAGGTGGACCTGATGGTAGCTCGCTTAGACCATTTTCAAGTCATTCTTGGAATGGACTTCTTGAAAGCAAACAAGGTGGTGGTAATGCCACACTTGGAGGGAATTATGATCCAAGATTCCGAGAATCCTTGCTTTATTCCAGATGTTAGGAATGGCTGGTGCTAAAAGAGTTCTAAAAATATTTTATTATTTGTAAGATGTATGTGTTTTACTATTATTTATGCCAAAGAGTGCCAATAAAGAAGATTGTTTAAGATATTGTTCTCAGAAGCATACTTATAAGCAAAATTGAGGTCTTAGAAGTGTTTCACACTATATATATGAATGATATGTGACATTCTTTAATAAGACGCCTCACTTGCTAAACATATATCTAAATGGTTTTCCAATTTATTGACTTTGTCATGAGAAATTGGTAAAATGTGGGGGATTATGAATCTCCTTGAATTAATCAATTCAAAATTGGAAATTTGTTGAAGCATTACTCAAAAGACATCAAATGTGGTGTTTTACTCTAGGAGAGATGCATAAATTTCTTGGAAATCCTCAAAACAAACGCATAGTGAGGTCCACTATGGAATCGAGAATTCATAGCATTGACAAGGCCGAGGAAGAAGCCAGTGGCTTCAAATTTCTTAGAGGATATTCCAAACGGGCTAAACCATTGCCCGGCCGAATGGTGTATACCGCTGTGACCTAATCTGCTATTGGTAGAGCAATGTAGTAGCATGTATAACGGAAGTCTCGACATATACGTCGTAGACATAATACCGATTAGATAATTGCTCTCAAATGGAGTTATCTCAATCGACTATGTAAGGTCAAAAGATAACATTGCGGATCCGCTTACAAAAGGTTTAACAAGAGAGCAAATAGAAAGATTATCAAGGGAATGGGCTTAAAGCCTTTGAGATAATCAACCAAGAGTCATCATAATGGAAAAACCAACCTAGTTGGTTTGGAGATCCCAAGATCTAGGTTCAATGGGCCAACCAATTATGTTTGTGACTCGGCTTAGCCTTTGAGATCGGAGTAATATTATACTCTAGCCCATTCCTATATAAGACAATGCATATCCGCCATGGTAACCGGGATAAGTCAAGCTTTTAATGATTTACTATATCTTGGAAAGTTATGTTATCCAAGTGGAGTATTGCAGGATACTTTTATAGAAATCACCTATGTTAGTGCGGCTTCTATGAGAATTTTAAAGGCAAATGTCTCAAACGCACTATCCGAAACCAAGAAGTGTTCAAGGCCAAAATGAACACAAACGTGAGAACCAACAAGATTCGAGAAGGTGCTGCGTGAAGATGATTGTCTAGGTTTATACAAACGGTGACATTCAAGGACATTAATAGAAGTCCCTAGCGATCGTCCAATTAAATCCGATCGAATCTTTCACTAAGGCAAGTTCAAGGCCTCCCATGCTACTTGACGATGCGGTATCTTTTCATTTGTAAAAGAAAACGTAAATCCAATGTTTATGATAAAAGAAGCCAAATTTTCATTCATGTGGGGATTGTTAGAAAAATGATTTGCTCAAATCCATTTAAATATGAATGAGTAGTTTGTCTCCCAACCCCACCCCTTAAGATGAAATGGGTTTTATCTTGAAACAATGCGTAAAGTGAGAAAAACCTTTTTTGAAATGGTGCACTAGTTCAAACAAGGCATCATGCCGAAAAGGTGCGACTTTTCGAAATGTGCACCGGTTCAAACAAAGGCATCATGCCGAAAAGGTGTGACCTTTTCAAATAGGCACCGGTTCGAAATGATTGCTTTTATGCGAAATGGTGTGTCTTTTCAAACATGTGACTTTTCAAAGAGTTGCTTACTTTTTCCCAAGAGTCACCGTTCTTTTCAAGAGGCACCACTCACCTATAAATAGTGGATGAATTTGGAGAGAAAAAACGGATCACACGAGTTCGATCTTTCTCTTCTCCCTCTGTTCTTAGTCAAATACTATGTTGTGTTATTTGAGTCTATAGAATTGAAGTGCTAGCTTTCTATAGAAGGAAATCCGTTCTATCTTGGGAGATAGTTTCCCATCAACCTTCAAAACCGTGAGGGGAAAATCTATCTTAAGGACATAGTGTATCTACACTAGGCTCGGATTTAATTAAGAAGTACAAGACACTTACAAGACAAAAAGGTTTGTATAGTTTGGTAATTGGTAAAGAGTAAGTACAATTAAGTTGTATATTCCTAACAACTTAAGACAGTTTTTTTTTTTTCTTCTTCTTTACGAGTGCGTAATTTGTTTTTGTTTTCTTTTTTCTTTTTTAGTTTAAGGAAATAACGAAGGTGTGTTTCTATTTTAGAATAGAAATGACAACACCACCGTGTTCTCCTATTCATGCTTGTTCCTATTTCATTTGTTAGACCTACTAGTTCGTTGAATGGTATGAACATTTTGGTCCCCGAGATGGCACGATTTTATGTTCGTAGGTTGGAACTCAATAACTTCTGGTGTATACTAGCAATGGTAGATCTTGGGTTCAACTCATAATGCTTAATCTCTGAGTATGTATATGAGGCTATTGGATTGAAACTAGCAGAATGTACAGCTCTATGAGAGGCTTGAACCAAGAAGCCAACCGGTGAAAGGACTTCGCTTTGGAAGTTGACATTAAGATGCAATAACCGGGCGAGGAAAGGTGGACTGATGGTAGCTCGCTTAGACCATTTTCAAGTCATTCTTGGAATGGACTTCTTGAAAGCAAACAAGGTGGTGGTAATGCCACACTTGGAGGGAATTATGATCCAAGATTCGAGAATCCTTGCTTTATTCCGATGTTAGGAATGGTTTGGTGCTAAAAGAGTTCTAAAAATATTTTATTATTTGTAAGATGTATGTGTTTTTACTATTGCGCCAAAAAGAGTGCCAATAAAGAAGATTGTTTAAGATATTGTTCCGTAAGCATACTTATAAGCAAAATTGAGGTCTTAGAAGTGTTTCACACTATATGAATGATATGTGACATTCTTTAATAAGGCGCCTCACTTGCTAAACATATATCTAAATGGTTTTCCAATTTATTGACTTTGTCATGAAAATTGGTAAAATGTGGGGATTATGAATCTCCTTGAATTAATCAATTCAAAATTGGAAATTTGTTGAAGCATTACTCAAAAGACATCAAATGTGGTGTTTTACTCTGGAGAGATGCATAAATTTCTTGGAAATCCTCAAAACAAACGTCATAGTAGAGGTCCACTATGGAATCAGAATTCATAGCATTGGACAAAATTTGGAGAAGAAGGTGAGTGGCTTCAAATTTCTTAGAGGATATTCCAAATCAAGGCTAAACTCGTACCCGGCCGTGTGTATACACCGCGGATGATGCTATTGGTAGAGCCGAGTAGCATGTATATAACGGGAAGTCTCGACATATACGTCGTAGACATAATACCGTTAGATAATTGCTCTCAAATGGAGTTATCTCAATCGACTATGTAAGGTCAAAAGATAACATTGCGGATCCGCTTACAAAAGGTTTAACAAGAGAGCAAATAGAAAGATTATCAAGGGGAATGGGCTTAAAGCCTTTGAGATAATCAACCAAGAGTCATCATAATGGAAAAACCAACCTAGTTGACTGGAGATCCCAAGATCTAGGTTCAATGGGCCAACTGAATTATGTTTGTGACTCAGTTAGCACTGGAGATCGGAGTAATATTATACTCTAGCCCATTCCTATATAAGACAGTGCATATCTGCCGCGAGAACCAGGATAAGTCAAGCTTTTAATGATTTACTATATCTTGGAAAGTTATGTTATCCAAGTGGAGTATTGCAGGATACTTTTTATAGAAATCACCTATGTTAGTGCGGCAGTGGGGCGCTTCATGAGAATTTTAAAGGCAAATGTCTCAAACGCACTATCTGAAACCAAGAAGTGTTCAAGGCCAAAATGAACACAAAACGTGAGAACCAACAAAGATTCGAGAAGGTGCATGGCGTGAAGATGATTGTCTAGGTTTATACAAACGGTGACAGTTCAAGGACATTAATAGAAGTCTACCGATCGTCCAATTAAATCCGATCGTCTTTCACTAAGGCAAGTTCAAGGCCTCCCATGCTACTTGACCGATCGCGTATCTTTTCATTTGTAAAAGAACAAAATCCAATGTTTATGATAAAAGAAGCCAAATTTTCATTCATGTGGGGATTGTTAGAAAAATGATTTGCTCAAATCCATTTAAATATGAATGAGTAGTTTGTCTCCCCAAGTTACCCCACTTAAGATGAAATGGGTTTTATCTTGAAACAATGCGTAAAAGTGAGAAAAACCTTTTTGAAATGGTGCACTAGTTCAAACAATTGCATCATGCCGAAAAGGTGCGACTTTTTCGAATGTGCACCGGTTCAAACAATTATCATCATGCGAAAAGGTGTGACCTTCGAAATAGGCACCGGGTTCGAAACAGTGCTTTATGCCGAAATGGTGTGTTTTTCAAACATGTGACTTTTCAAAGAGTTGCTTACTTTTTCCCAAGAGTCACCGTGTTTCTTTCAAAGAGGCACCACTCACCTATAAATAGTGGATGAATTTGGAGAAAAAAACCAGATCACCGACGAGTTCGATCTTTCTCTTCTCCCTCCGTCTTAGTCAAATACTATGTTGTGTTCGGGCCGAAGTCTATAGATTGAAGTGCTAGCTTTCATAGAAGGAAATCCGTTCTATCTTGGGAGATAGTTTCCCATCAACCTTCAAGCACCGTGTGAGGGGGAAAATCTATCTTAAGGACATAGTGTATCTACACTAGGCCTCGGATTTAATTAAAAGTACAAGACACTTACAAGACAAAAGGTTTGTATAGTTTGGTAATTGGTAAAGAGTAAGTACAATTAAGTTGTATATTCCTAACAACTTAAGACAGATTTCCTTTTTCTTCTTCTTCTTTACCGAACGAATTTGTTTTGTTTTCTTTTTTTTTTTTTAGTTTAAGGAAATAACGGGTGTGTTTCTATTTTAGAATAGAAATGACAACACCACCAGGTTCTCCTATTCATGCTTTGTTCCTATTTCATTTGTTAGACCTACTAGTTCGTTGAATGGTATGAACATTTTGGTCCCCGATGGCGACTTATTTATGTTCGTAAGTGGAACTCAATAACTACGGGTGTATACTAGCAATGGTAGATATCTTGGTTCAACTCATATGATTAATCTCGAGTATGTATATGAGGCTATTGGATTGAAACTAGCAGAATGTACAGGGCTCATGAGAGGCTTGAACCAAGAAGCCGAACCGTGAAAGGACTCGCTTTGGAAGTTGACATTAAGATGCACAAACCGGCGAGGAAAGGTGGACTCGATGGTAGCTCGCTTAGACCATTTTCAAGTCATTCTTGGAATGGACTTCTTGAAAGCAAACAAGGTGGTGGTAATGCCACACTTGGAGGGAATTATGATCCAAGATTCCGAAATCCTTGCTTTATTCCGGATGTTAGGAATGGTGAAGGTGCTAAAAGAGTTCTAAAAATATTTTATTATTTGTAAGATGTATGTGTTTTACTATTAACCAAAGAGTGCCAATAAAGAAGATTGTTTAAGATATTGTTCTCAGAAGCATACTTATAAGCAAAATTGAGGTCTTAGAAGTGTTTCGACACTATATGAATGATATGTGACATTCTTTAATAAGACGCCTCAACTTGCTAAACATATATCTAAATGGTTTTCCAATTTATTGACTTTGTCATGAGAAATTGGTAAAATGTGGGGATTATGAATCTCCTTGAATTAATCAATTCAAAATTGGAAATTTGTTGAAGCATTACTCAAAAAGACATCAAATGTGGTGTTTTACTCTAGGAGAGATGCATAAATTTCTTGGAAATCCTCAAAAACAAACGTGCATAGTGAGGTCCACTATGGAATCGAATTCATAGCATTGACAAGGAGAGAAGAAGCGAGTGGCTTCAAATTTCTTAGAGGATATTCCAAACCTAAAACCGCGGCCAGTGTGTATACATCGTGACGATCTAATCTGCTATTGGTAGAGCACGTGAGTAGCATGTATAATCGGAAGTCTCGACATATACAATAATACCGATTAGATAATTGCTCTCAAATGGAGTTATCTCAATCGACTATGTAAGGTCAAAAGATAACATTATGGATCCGCTTTACAAAAGGTTTAACAAGAGAGCAAATAGAAAGATTATCAAGGGGAATGGGCTTAAAGCCTTTGAGATAATCAACCAAGAGTCATCATAATGGAAAAACCAACCTAGTTAATTTGGAGATCCCAAGATCTAGGTTCAATGGGCCAACCGAATTATGTTTGTGACTCGCCTAGATCGGAGTAATATTATACTCTAGCCCATTCCTATATAAGGCAAAGCATATCCGCCAGAACCAGGATAAGTCAAGCTTTTAATGATTTACTATATCTTGGAAAGTTATGTTATCCAAGTGGAGTATTGCAGGATACTTTTTATAGAAATCACCTATGTTAGTGCGAAGTGGGGCCGCTTCTATGAGAATTTTAAAGGCAAATGTCTCAAAAGCACTATCTGAAACCAAGAAGTGTTCAAGGCCAAAATGAACACAAACGTGAGAACCAACAGTATTCGAGAAGGTACTGCGTGAAGATGATTGTCTAGGTTTATACAAACGGCTGACAGTTCAAGGACATTAATAGAAGTCTACTGATCGTCCAATTAAATCCGATCGTCTTTCACTAAGGCAAGTTCAAGGCCTCCCATGCTACTTGACCTGATGCGGTATCTTTTCATTTGTAAAAGAACAGAAATCCAATGTTTATGATAAAAGAAGCCAAATTTTCATTCATGTGGGGGATTGTTAGAAAAATGATTTGCTCAAATCCATTTAAATATGAATGAGTAGTTTGTCTCCCAAGTTACCCCACTTAAGATGAAATGGGTTTTATCTTGAAACAGTACGTAAAGTGAGAAAAACCTTTTCGAAATGGTGCACTAGTTCAAAAAATATTGCATCATGCCGAAAAGTCGACTTTTCGAAATGTGCACCGGTTCAAAACAAAAGATCATGCCGAAAAGGTGTGACCTTTTCGAAATAGGCACCGGTTCAAAACAAATTGCTTTATCTTAAAATGGTGTGTCTTTTCAAACATGTGACTTTTCAAAGAGTTGCTTTACTTTTTCCCAAGAGTCACCGAGAGAGGCACCACTCACCTATAAATAGTGGATGAATTTGGAGAAAAACCGGATCACACGAGTTCCTCTTTCTCTTCTCCCTCGTTCTAGTCAAATACTATGTTGTGTTATTTGAGTCTATAAAAGTTGAAGTCTTGCTTTATGAAGGAAATCCGTTCTATCTTGGGAGATAGTTTCCCATCAACCTTCAAGCACCGTGAGGGGAAAATGTCTTAAGGACATAGTGAATCTTCACTAATTTAATCATTGGTAAACTAAGTTCATTAGTTGAACTAAAAGGTTTGTTTGTTTGTTGATATTAAAGGTTTGTTCATATCAATTTGATTTTCTTGTTTACTTAACAATAAGTATATTTTTGGAATAAGTTTCCTACACATACTAATATCATTTACCAGGAATTTTTTATGGTAAACACAGATCTGAGGGTTGTGATTCATTCTATGCATCTATATATTTACCATGTTAAATACGCATGCTGTGCTTGATACAAAGCAAAAGATCGTAGGGCAAATACTTGCCTACGATAAGTATTGCGTGTGTACTGTGTAGTCTGTGGTGATGTCTGGGAATAAATACCATTCCTAAATCAAGACATTGCCGTTGATCGATTGCAAATTAAGTTCCAACTGAATTTTACTGTGACAACAAATTTGGTAGTACCACACTATCTACCACCTACTAAGGCACATCCAAATTCTGCGACATAGCTTTGATTGCAATCCAATCAAGCACGAGCAAGACAAAAAGTCTTTGTACACAAGAAAGAGATTTCTACATGGGAATTTGATGTCCAAAATACACCTTAGAAATGTCAGGGCGTATTTTCACCAAATCAAGGTTTTCGCAGTTGCTTGGGACATCAACTCTAGGCCGCGCCATGGTTTCTTTATAGTGATCTATCTTTGTCAAAATGATTTGAATAAGCCCGAAAGGTCGAAAAGATTATGTAAAATGTTCATGCTCAAACAGATCAACGGTTTTGAACTTGTGCTCGGAACAGTGCCCTTTTTGTTGGAAAAAAATAGTTAGAATTGAAAACGGTCAGAAATGAATAAGATCAGTGTATCTGTATTCTTATTCTTTTTCAAGCACATGTAACAAGGAGATGGTCGCTTGCAGCAGTACGCATGTTCCATTCTCAGAATTTCAGTTAGACATTTCAACTACTAAATCTGTTACAATTCCTCAATTATGTTCTTGTCAAATATTATCATTTAGCTAGGATTAGAATAATGCTATTTTAGTTGGCAAACATAACAGAAATCATTTATTTCCTCGGTATTAGATAGCTTCTATAGTTCTATTACCATTTAGGATTAAAATGCTATTATAGTTAGCAAACATTACAGATATCATTATTTTCCCCAGCATTAGATCACCTTCTATTCAGCTCGCTGCTGCCCAGAGGATCCGGAGATTTTTAGATTTTCATTCTTTAAAGAAATAAATACGTACCATGTCCGAACCACATATATATAATGCTGTACGTGCTGTGTTACGCGGCTTGACTAGCCCCTCGAATGATAGGGACATGGAGTTTATTGAGCTGGAGGAGCTTGCTCTTTGATGTCGAATTATTGAGCTATAGCAAACTCATGAAATTTCATTAGAATCTAAAGTTCTAAACTCAGAAGAATAAATATCACCATGCATGGACATGAACTATATATTTTTTGTTTGGTGAAGTGGACATGGACTATTTCTCTCCATGCATTTTACAGAAAAAAAAAAAAAAAAAAAAAAAAAAAAAACAACCAGGGGCATCATATCCTATAGTCCTATATTCACAATTATACACTTGTACACGGTTTTAGTTGAAGTTTGGTTGATCAGCTGATACTGGCATCAGTGTTCACGTTCCCACTGGAATATCGGAATTCCGCAGGATATTCTAGTTTTTCAAAAGAAAGGGAATAAACAATATAGGGTCGAAATATTGATGATTCTGAAATTAGTCGAAATCAGAATATATATGATATGGGTCGAAATATTGTGAATTTCGGTTTTTCATATTACTGGAATTCCAATAATTCCAAAATCTCAAACTATGACTGGCATACAGACTGCAATACTGGTCCAGCCAGTGTTATCAGACCCGGCCGTACTAAGACTCGAACCTTGGGTGACTATTAAACAAGCTAGGATCTCTACCATAACACCACAACATATAAGAAATATAAATAACATCTAATAGTAAACTAGTAAAGAAACATTTTAATTTTGAAAAACATAACATGTATAAACTCGAACCTTGGTTTATTGGAAAATGAAGTGGCTCTGTAGATGTTGGTTATTTTGGGACTACGACCTGATGATTTGTTGGATTGGAAATGGCTGCACTCTTCTTGGGATAAGAATTTCTTACGTATCAAGTTTATCGGGGTAAACTTGAATCAAGCCTTACGTAGTTCATCTCTCTCTATTTATAGGTGTGTGCTTAAACCGTTATGGATTGCAAATCCATCTTGTATGCTATCTTGATAATTCGTCATTACTCTGATGTTATAAAGTAAATGACTCCTTGATTGTTGCGTTGACTGAGCTCTAGGATTGCGCTAGTTGATATCTTCTATGAATGGCTATAACTGCTGCTGGTAACGACATGGGTGTTGGGTCATTGGTACGATCTGATGTTGTGGGGACGAAATGAAGTAAAAGGCGTCCGCCTTGTGGACACGCGGCTCAGAGTCGTAATGGAGGGTACTTACATAGCTTCTTTTACTTTTTATTTGTTCTTTGGACAGCTGTTGGGTGGAACAAGAACGGTTTAAAAATTAAAGTTTGAAAACACGTGTCTGACAACTGGTTTGTTTTGAATTTAGGTTTTGGGGAATGTGCGTGAACTACTGGGCTGGATTCGTGGGCCCAGAGTTATGGCAATTTGTGGGCGAGTAATGATTTAAGTTTTGGGAACACAAAACGTTTTGATTGTCTCGAGGTGTTTGGGCAGTTGAGGGGTTTTGACTTGTAGAAGTTTTTTGTTTGTTCACTTTTCAACCAAAGGAAAAAAAAAAAAAAAAAAAAAAAAAAAAAAAAAAAAAAAAAAAAAAAAAAAAATCCATAGTGAAAGAAAAAGAAAAAAAAAAACTTCTCATCCTTCTTGAATCAGGTTCGTCTTTCAACTTTTTAAAAATTTGAGCTTTCTTTCTTTCTTTGATTGTGCAATATCTATAACTAGTGATAGTTTGAGTGGTGAGGTTGAAGTTAATGAATGGAGAGAGAGAACTGTAAGTGAAGCTAGAAGTTGAGGAGAGGGTTTGTAGTGGTGATGAGGCTTCGTCGTCTTCTTTGTTGGAGACGATGGATGAGAGAAAGCCTAAGTCGGTGAATTGTTATGCCGCTTTGAGAAAGGAGTTTGGTTGGGTGAAATCCGATCTGTCTGTGTACGATCTGGCTAAGGAGAAGAATTTGTATACTAACGACTACGTTCCTTAGGTGGAGGAGTAGCTATTTGTTATGGGCAGATGAAGGCTGGGATGAGGCTGCCCTTTTCCCGTCTGACTATGGAGGTTTTGAACTTTTTAGGGAAAGCCCCTTGTCAGCTCGTGGGGAACAGTTGGAAGATTCTCCATGTGTTGGACCTGTTGAATGACAGGGGCTACAACATCTGTTTAAACGATGTAACGGAGCACTTTGTTGTGAGGAAGTCTGGTGCTGTGAACTTTAGTTTTCATGTTTATAAGGGGAAGTCTTCTGTTATTGTGGGGGTGAGCAAGAAGGATTGGGAGTGTAAGCCGTTGTTGGCTGTAGGTAGATATTGCCCGCCTGGTTTGGAAATTGATAAACGTGTTGTACAATCTCGTGATAGGTCATTAGTTGTAGGTCGTAATGTGTGTGTTTTAAATTATAATTTGGACGTTCTGATTTATTTGGTTTGTTTTTGCAGAAATTACAATCCGTAATCATACGAAGAACGGTGTTATTGAAAGGTTTGTTTGTTTGAGTTTGGAGGATAAGCAAGCTTTGTTAGGGGAGGTTGTGCATTACTTTAAGAGACGTGGAGGGAAGAAAATCAACCGTAAGAGGCTGGAGCAAAAAGCTAGGGATCGCAAGGTAGTGGTTGAACTTTCTGATTCTAGCTCGTAATCTGTCATGGAGAGGGAGAGTCAAAAGAAAACACCTGTCTCTGGAGTGAAAAGGAGTGGAGGTGTTGGTGACAGCCGTTCTAATGGAGCTAGGGCCCGGTGGGTCAATTGAACACCGCTACGAGCGTGAAGGCGGCTGGAGGGGTGACGCCTTCCAGACGTCTTGAGTTGGGTGACACAAATCGTTTGCTATCCCAACGTTCTGAGTTGGGTAATGCAAATAGTTTGGCACCCCAACGTTCTAAGCTGGGGGTGGAGGGCGCTCTGCGTCCAACCGCTTCTCTAGCTCCTCTGGTGGTGCAAATCGTTCTACATCTAACTGCTTCTCCTCTGGAGATGCGGGTGTTGGAAAGTCCGGTGGTGCCGCAGTGGCGTCTCTTTCGGGGAGGGTGATGCTCCCACTTCGTTCCGGAAGCCTAATCTGAAAAGGCGTTCCGAAGTGGTTGAGTTGGAGTGGGCTAAGAAGGCCCAAACTGGGTCTGAAAACCGACCTGGTTCTGTTGAAGGTCGTTCGTCTTCAGGTCGGGTTCCTCTGAAGAGGATGAACCTGATTGATTTGGCTGATGATGCTGGGTTGGCTGAGGCCCGTGGAAAGAAGAAAGTCAGCGAGGGCTTCGAGCTCGCCACCGAAAGCGTGGTACGAACCCAAGTAAGAAGAGAGTGACAAATTCCGCCCTTGATAGGGTCGGGTTACGATGAGGACCCCTACAGTTTGTTGCCGAAGTTTGTTGTGAATGGTGACTGTAGCTTCAAGTCGCCTTTGGTTGGTGGGGCGTTGTTGGAGAGTATTGCACTTGCCGGGGATAGGCGCAAGCTGGATGGTAAGGGCCTGGACGTGAACTTTGTGGAGATGGAACGGTCGTTGTGCTTTGTGAGTATTCTTCCATTCTAAGCTTGCACCTTTTTGGTCTTGTTGATTTTGATCCATTTTAATATCTATATTTGTTATCTTGTTTGCTAGGTTCTGGTGATGTATAGGAAGCTGAAGGATATGGCGTCTATCTCCGACCGCTACAAGAAGGAGCTAGATGTCAGCAAGCAAACTTGTAGCATCGGGTGGTGAACAAGAAGTGGAGAGAACGGTTGTTGTATCGAGGGATCAAGTGCAACAGCTTGGTGGTAAAGTGGCTCTGCTGCAACCCGCTCTGGATTCCGCAAAGCTAGAGGTTCAAAAATGGGTCGATGAGTGCAATAGGATGCGCTCCATTGCTGAACGAGCTGAGACTGCATATAATGACTTGGTGGACACGGTGGAGAGTGGCGATGTGTACGTGATGTTGGATGATTATGTTGAGGCATTTGATAAGTATGATCGCCTTAAGATGTCTATTGAAAGTGGGGCTGCAACTGTGTCTGCTGCAGATGCTGGTGTAGATGCTAGTAGACCATCTGATATGCCCTCTGACCAAGTCGTTGTGCCACCAGTTGCTCCAGCTGTTCCTTCTGTTGTTTCTGATTTGGATGTTTCTGAAGTTGTTGTTGATCAGGTTGCCGGTTCTGGTGTTGTAGAAGGTGGTGATCTAGACCCTATGGAGAATCTTCCTTGTGTGAATTGACTCTGAACGTCTTGTGTTTGATTTTGGCTTGGTAGGTCGTTGAAAAATATTTAAACTGCTCTTTGCTCCTGATACTGATACAATATATATATTTTTTATATCGGGATACTGAGGTCGTTTTCCCAGGATAACCTGGGGGCCTCGGTATCAAACCGATTTTGTATTAAAGTAGAAATATTTAAATTACTTACTTGTTGAAGTTGGTTTGAAGTATGCATGTGATTGCTTTTGTTGCTACTTATTTGTTGTTTGACGACCTGTGATGCATAGTGCTAGTCCTGATGGACTGCTTGCCTTTGCTAGGTCGTCTTTTGTCACAGGTCGTAGAACGTTTGAGTACGACCTGATGTATTTGCGTAGTTGGTACCTAGGCTTCGTCTTGCCCTCAGGTGTACGCCCTGATTCGTTCCTTTTGGGGGAACTTCTTATTGATATAATTAGTCTTTGAGTTGCCATTATATTTGAGTCTGTCTTAAACCCTTTGTGAGGTCGTAAGTTGACTTGGGGTCCTTTCGGGGGTCCCCTAGATTGAATTTTGTATGATAATTGGTCTTTGAGTGACAATTACAGTTGAACCATACTTAACCCTGGTGTTGGTGTTAAGTTGGTTTAGGGTCCTTTTGGGGGACCTTGGTTTGAATTGATTGAAATTAACCAATCGCGTGGTCATTTGTTGTTGAAGTCGCTTCTAAACTCGTTTTTGATATCCGACCCGACATTGTGATGTCTTAGGTCGGGCACGTGAAGGTGAAATGCAAGGTGCATGTAATGCAAAAATGATAGCTGCACTCGAAATGTTGATGAGATTTCATTCATATTGACTTATGTACTTGGAGAAAAACTTATTGGTAAAAGCGCTTGAGGAGAGCTGTATTCCAAAGTCAGGGAAGCCTATCACCGAGCTGGGTTTTGATCCAGTATGCGCCATTTCCAATGACTTTGTCAATAATGTAGGGGACCTCCCATGTTGGGTCGAGCTTGGCTGGTGCTAAAGTTTTTTTGAGGACTAGGTCGCCAGCTTGGAAAGATCTTGGGACGACCCTCTTGTTGTAAGAACGTTGGATTGTTTGGTGGTATCGAGCTAGGGATATTGCGGCAGTTTCTCTATGTTATTCTAGGAGATCAACTTCTTTTGCCAAGACGTTGTCATTGACTCCCGATTCAACAATGTCAGAACATGTAGTTGTAATTGTGAGTTCTGATGGTATCACTGCTTCCGTTCCGAAGCAAACTGTGAAAGGAGACTCATTTGTACTGACTCTAGCTATTGTTCTGTATGCCCATAGAATGTTTTTGAGTTGCTCTGGCCATTGGTTTTTTTTGCTCTCCAGCTTCTTTTGGAGGTTTTCTTTGATGGCCTTGTTGGTGGCCTCTGCTTGGCCATTGCTTTGTGCATATCTAGGTGTAGAAAATGCTTGAGTGATGCGCCATTTTTGTAGAAAATCCTTAACTTGTGTGCCAGCAAATTGTGTTCCATTGTCCATGACTAAGGTGTGAGGTAGACCAAATCTAGTGATGATATTAGTCCAGATGAAGTTGATTACGTTGACTTCCTTGACTTGGACTAGTGGGATTGCTTCAACCCACTTGGTGAAGTAATCTGTGGCAGCTAGGACGTATTTGAACCCTAATTTCTTTTGCGGTATGAACGGTCCCATGATGTCTAGCCCCCACATGTGGAACGACCATGGGCTGGCTATGTTGATCAATTCCCTTGCTGGACTTAGGTGATTGTGGCCAAAAGTTTGACATTGGAGGCATTTAAGAACATACCTTTTTGCCTTGATATGCATGCCTGGCCAATAATACCCTTGGGCGATTTCTTTGTGTACTAATGATCTTGCTCCTGCGTGGTTGCCACATTCACCTTTGTGGATTTTGTCAAAAATAAGTTGTCCCTCCCTTGGAAGTTATGCACCTTAGGAGGAGTCCTCCTGCTGATTTTCGGAACAGTCCTTTGATCACTGTGTATCTTAGGGCTCGGAGTTGTATTGCACGAGCATGTTTTGTTTCTGATGGGATCTCACCATGTAAGATGAACTTGAGGAATGGGCCCATCCTAGATTTATTGATATCTTCTTCGGATGAGGGCTGGAAATCTGTGAGGCTGTTGATATTTTCTTTCCGTAAGCGTGTCGCCCGCACGTCAATGTAGATCGTATCGGACATGCCTCTTGTGTTTTTGAGGCTAGGAAAGCCAAGCTATCTGCATGTCTGTTGTCTTCTCGAGGAATATGGTCTAAGGAGAATGTTTTGAACGAGCTGATTATGTCATAAACGACCTGAGCATATTTTGCCAAGTTTGCTCCGTTCGTGACATATTCTTTGGTGATCTGCTTAACGATTAGCTGGGAATCGCTGTAAGCTTTAAGCTTTGAGACTTGTAGTTGTTGTGTCATTCGGAGGCCTGTGATCAATGCTTCGTATTATGCTTCGTTGTTGGACGTTGCAAAATTGATTTTGATTGATTTATATAGCTGGGCTCCCTCTGGTGAAGTTAATACAGCCCCCAGTCCACTACCACTGTAAGTGATTGGCTCGGGTTCCCAGTTGATGTCTTCGATAAGGAAATCTGCCAATAAATCAGCAACGACCTGGCCTTTGCGAGACGTTTTGGGAACAAACTCGATGTGATGTTCTCCTAGTTCTTCAGCCTATTTGGCCATGCGGGCAGTTTTGTTGTTAGAACTCAATACCTGTTTGATGGGTACATCAGTGATGACCTTGATGCTGTGTGATTGGAAGTAAGGTCGAACTTCCGAGCTGAGTAGAGTAAAGAAAGCATTGTTTTCTTCATCGGAGAGTAGTGCTTTTCTACATCTTCCAACGTCTTGCTGGTGAAGTAGACCGGCTTTTCGATTCTATCATGCTCGTGAAAGATAACTGAGCTGATTGCGAAGTCGGTAGTTGCAAGGTACAACCTTAGTGTTTCTCCTTCTTATGGTTTGGACAGGACGGGTGGAGTTGATAAATAAGCTTTCAGGTCGGTGAAGGCTTTATGGCACTCGTCTTTCCAAGTGAATGTTGCTCCCTTTTTGAGTATTTGCAGGAATGGTCTACATTTGTCAGATGCTCTTGAGATGAACCTGTTGAGGGCTGAAACCATGCCAGATAACTTGTGGATTTGTTGCTTTATGGTTGGTTCTGGCATTTAAAGGAGAGCTCGTATTTGTTCTGGGTTTGCTTCAATGTGTCTTTGTGAGACGAGGTAACCTAAGAATTTCCTTGAGGCTACTCCAAATATTCATTTGGCTGAGTTGAGCTTCATCTTATTTTGGCAAAGTCGTTCAAAGGCTTCTTGTAGGTGGGAGATGTGATCACCTGCCTTTTCGCTTTTGACCACCATGTCGTCTATGTAGACCTCCATAGTGTCTCCTAGCAAGTCTTTGAACATTTTGGTGACAAGTCTTTGGTAGGTCACTCCTGCGTTCTTCAAGCCGAAAGGTAAGATGTTATAATAGAACGTACCATGCTCGATTATAAAGGACGTCTTTTCCTGATCTTCTTCTGCAAGTGGTATTTGGTTGTACCCACTATATGCGTCCATAAATGACAAAAGCTCATGGCTACAAGTTTGGTCTACTAGTATGTCGATTCTTGGTAGGGGGAAGCTGTCTTTTGGGAAGTGCTTGTTGACGTTGGTGAAATCTATGCAGAGTCGTACCTGACCATTCTTCTTTGGAACGGCTACTATGTTGGCAAGCCAGGTCGGGTACTCAACTTCTCTAATGAATCCAACATTTTTGAGCTTTTCTATCTCTTCGTTGATGGCTTTTTGAAACTTGAGTGATAGTTTCCTAAGTCGTTGTTTGATAAGCTTGACGGTTGGATCTACATTTAACTTGTGGCAAGCGATCGGAGGGTCGAATCCTGGCATATCGATATACGACCAAGCAAAAACATCTTTATTGAGAGATAGAAATTTGACAAGCTGCTCCTTGAGCTTGGGGTTTAAGTCAGCCCCTACATAAACAAATTTTGGGTCATCAGTTGTGCCCAAATTGACTTTTCTCTTGGTTCTTTTTTAGCTTGTTTTCCATTGAGCTTGTTTGATCCCGTTGCTGGAAGGTTAGATGTTTGAGGATCTTGCCTCTTTAGGACGTCTTTGGTTTCAACGACCTGAGGTTTGGGTAAAGTCGTTGTGCTAACCTGATTGCATCGGTGAGATTCTAGTTGGTTGCTTTTGAGCTCCATGATGCCTCTGGGACCGGGATATCGTAGGACCTGGTGTAGGGTTGATGGAATTGCTTGGATTTTCTGAATCCAACGGCGTCCTAGAATGGCAGTGTAGGACGACCTGACATCGATCACACAGAAGCGTGTTGACATTTTGACCATGTCCTCTTTTTCGCCAATAGAGACCGGTAGGATAACGTCTCTGATGGCATCTGTACGATCTCCGTTGAACCCATAGAGCGGTGCATTGGACTCTATCATTACCGAGTCCGGCAGGTGCATGTCCTTGTATGTTTGATAGAACAGTATGTCGCATGAGCTCCCTTGATCGATGAGGACTCTTTTTACTATCCAACCGTTGATTTTGACATGCACTACCAAGGCATCATTGTGAGGTAGGCACACCTTGTCTAGATCCTCTCCTGTGAATGAAATTGTTGTTGTCCTCTTAGGGTCGGTCGGGCTGATCATCTCGACTTTGTGTTAGAGGTGGTAGATTTCTTGGATTGCTCCCACTCTGCTGCGCTTCTCCCGACCTGAGATTTCGTCGTTTGAGCTATCTGTAATCATGTTGATTACTTTGTCCTCATCTTGGTCAGAGGAGTGTTGTCTCCTGTTATGCCTTGACCGACCTGGAGACTTAGATCGTAGAGTTGATCTGCTCCTGCTTCTGTTTATGTTGTTGGTAGGTCGTTCATTGTTGCGACTCCTGCTTCTGTGGCGTTTGGCATCCAGCTTGTGCCTCAGGTCGCTTTCTAGCAAGAACTCTTTTAATTTACCTTCCTCCACTAGGTCTTGGAGGTAGTGCTTAAGGCTCCAGCAATCATTGGTATCGTGGTGGTGGAGTTTGTGGAAATGACAGTATGGACGCTCTGGTATGGCTATCACCTTGTTGATGTTTGGTTTGAAGTATGGTGTTGTATATATTTTCTTCAGGATTTGACTTGGCGTCCTGGAGAAGTTGGAGAATTCCCTCTTTGTGTATGATGGTTTGCTGGCGTTGGATCTCTTGTTGTTGTTGTTGTTGTTGTTGTTGTTGTTGTTGTTGCTTGAATATTGCTTGCTTTGGGGTCTGGCTCGTTGCTAACTGCGAGGACCTCTTTGCCTTTGCGCTTGGACATCCACTCTTCGTACTTGATGTATTTTTCGACTCTGTGGTACAGATCGGCTGAGGTGTCTGGCTTGTTGCGCATGAGTGACCCTGCTAGGTCGGAGTCGTTCAAGAATTCGTTTGTGAACGCAGAAATTGCAAAACCGTCGCTGAGTCCTGACTCCAGCGAGAGGAGGTCCTTCTTAAAACGTCCTAGGAAGGCTCGGATCGTTTCGCCACGAGCTTACTTGAGCTGAAACAGGGAGTCCAGGTCGGCGCGCTTCTTTCTGTTGTGGACGAACTCTCCTACGAACGTCTCAGCAAGGCTGTCGAAGTTGTTGATCGAATCTAGAGGGAGTGTGTAAAACCATTCTATTGCTCCGTCTTTTAAACTGGCTGGAAAAAGTTTGCACTTTAGGTAGTCGTAGTCAGGATGGCTATAGAGTGCTAGGATTTGGCTGAAGCGAGCTATGTGCTGGCCTGGGCAAGAGGTACCGTCGTACAACGTGAACTTTGGTCGGATGAACTCTGATGGAGGTTGTTTTTCTCAGATATCTTGGATGAATGGTGATGCTTTGTACGTCTCTAGCATCTTCTCGAAATGATCCGATCGCTACCGCCTCTTTCAACGACTTCTCTAGTTTTTGCGCGAAGTTTTCTAAACGCTGATTGGTGGTGTTGGTTAGGGCTGCAACAGTGTTGTGCTCTCCGGCTTCTGTGGTGCCATTGTTGGCGTTGGAGTTGGCATGTGATATATGCTTGGAGACCACTTAGAGTTTTTAACTCTCTAAATTGGTGAAAAAGCACTCAAAGTACCTTACTCACGATCTTCGCTGAGTAGAGTTAGAATAAGGATTTTCTAACTACCTAAAGTATAGAACAACTACAAATTGGATGTTTTCAATAAACCAAACTAAAGGAGTAAGGTTATAATACTAGGTTTCTTCCTAACAAACATTAAAAGCAAAACATTTAAGTTTGAAATCATGCACTTAAACAAAATACAAATTACTAAAAAGAAAGGTGGAGAATTAATCCTCCCCATGAAACTATCATTAGTTGTTTATTTGAAAAAGGTTTTGATTCTTCCCTAGACTCATGACAAGTCCCTAATGGAAAAATAGAATTGATCCCTAGCATGCATGGCTCACTTAAGAGCTCATACATGCTAAGAAGTGAAACCAAACAATGACTTATCTCTGTAAGCTCATTGTTTGATTCCTAACTAGACACTACACCAACTATCATTTTGGGATAGGATGTAGTGTTAGTTGTTCATCCTAAAACCTACTAAACTCACAACCAATGTTTTTCCCTCACACGAAGTTTATATAACTCCCCAAAAGGGAAGTTAGCTCATGATCCTTTAGGACAAGGACTTATGAACTAATAAAAACTCAAAAGAGAAAGAGAGAGAGAGAGATAGAGAGAGAAGAAAATCCACAACCAAACTCACTTCTATTATTTCTTAGAAGAACAAGTGTTCCTCCATTAAAACTATTACAAGCTTTTTAATAAAAACAAAAAACTTCCTTCTCATTTTCACTAAGGAACTAAAATAATGTCATGTGAGGGAAAATAAGTCAAGGGGAGTAATTGGAGTGTCCCCACATTTGTCTAATTTCTTCTCCATTTGAGAGAAATCTCATTTCCTCCTACGTGAATTATCAAACCACATTGATTCATTTTATCTACCACATTAAAACAAAGTGACACATTGCCTTTTTTTCACTATTAACACCTAATCTAATTTATTACATGCAAGGTTGTCAACTTTGCACCAATAATTTGTTATCTTTGTCTTGACATGTTCCATGATTGATGACTCATCCAATCTTGTGGCCCCGTGATAATGGGTCCATATGCGATCCGATAAATCCGAGCAAATGGTTGGTTTACAACTTCGCCTTAAAGCGTAGAGTTCATCAAAGATTTTGTAACAGCTCTCTTTGTCGATTCGAGTCCTGGTTCCACGGTAGGAGCTTTGGAAGTTTGATGCTTCTACGTGGATTTGGAAGAATTCATATATCGCCGCTTCCTCGTGCTTTATTGCGGGTTTAACAAATATTTCCATGTTTCTCGCAAAATACCGCAAAAGTATGAAAACATATTTATTTCATGATTATTAAACACATAATGAACCAAATTTATATGTCTCAATGGGGTTTCATAATACACTTTTGGGTGCTTATCAGCATGTTTTCACATTGCCTGGTTTTTTTGTTGCAAAGTGATGA
This sequence comes from Coptis chinensis, assembly GCF_015680905.1. NCBI lineage: Eukaryota > Viridiplantae > Streptophyta > Magnoliopsida > Ranunculales > Ranunculaceae > Coptis > Coptis chinensis. The sequence continues at coordinate 114,263,819 of NC_141458.1, read as the reverse complement.
AGGCTTCTTGGAGTGTCCTCATCTGGTCTGCCAATGCTTGTAGGTTGGGCTCCATTGTGGTTTTTCTAACCAACTTCGTGGGCTTTAGAAAAGAGTGGTTGGTCTTTTCTTAAAGAAACAAACCAGCAGACGGCGGCAATGTAGATGTTGGTTATTTTGGGACTACGACCTGATGATTTGTTGGATTGGAAATGGCTGCACTCTTCTTGGGATAAGAGTTGCCTACGTATCAAGTTCCTTAGGTAAACTTGAATTAAGCCTTACATAGTTCATCTCTCTCTATTTATAGATGTGTGCTTGAACCGTTATTGATTGCAGATCCATCTTGTATGCTATCTTGTTGATTCACCATTACTCTGATGTTACAAAGTAAATGACTCCTTGATTGTTGCATTGACTAAGCTCCATGATTGCGCTAGTTGATATATTTCTATGAATGGCTGTAACTGCTGCTGGTAACAACCTGGGTGTTGGGTCGTTGGTACGATTTGATGTTGTGGGACGAGCTGAAGTAAAACGTCCTGCCTTGTGGACACGTACTCTGTAGTGTAGAACGGAGGGTACTTACAGGCTCTAAGACCACCTGGGCCACTAATGAAGTTGTGAAAATGTATGTACTGAGTGAATTATATAATACTTTCAACTTAAGTATTGACCCACTGGTCAAACCGGTAACCCAGTGACCCAGTTTCTTTGTCGTGTCAGTATCCGGGCTGGGTCTGATAACTATGGGTCCAAGAAATAGAAAAAAATGGCCCCACCATGACAGAAGAAATTGATAGGACTACGACTATTCTACTAGTGTAACACTAACATATTTCTACTAGCATCTCGGCACAGCGCATCGGTTACACTCTTATTTAGTGCTAAAAAAAAATTAAGGGTAGTTTAGTAATTTGCAGTATAGGACAAGTTTTGTAATTTAAAATAAAATATAGGAGTCTTATGTAATTTACACATAGTATAGGGATTGTTGCCTGTTATATAGTTTATCATAAAATATATGAACTGTTCCGTAATTACCAAAAATATATAGATTGTTTTGTAATTTACGTAAAGCATAGGGATTGTTTCGTAATTCATTGATAAAATAGAGGCAATGTGCTAAATCAAGAGGAGCCGGCTAAATTTTACCGGTCAAATGCCAATTTTACCCTCCCCTCACATATATTATTACATACCCTCCTTTTTAATAAATATTGTAATAATTGAAACTGAATAGGAATATAACGGGAAAATATCACTGTTAACCGAACTAAACTCTTTAAAGAAGTAGTTAGATATCATGAGTATTGATTATACTTTGACAATTCATTCAAGCGGAAACATGCGTGTAGATATTTCATACACCAATTTGTCGAAAAAATGTTTCAGAACGTATCCTATGAGAGGCATTCCCCTGCAGTAGTTTTACGAGATTGGGTTTATGGGATATCAAATTCGAAAGTTTTTATACCTAAATTTTTTGCAGTGGAGTACTTAGAGCATCTTTAGCAGAGCAACAAAAAAAAACACCAAAATTTTGAACCAAACCAAACACCAAACCAAAAAAACACCAAGCAACTTTAGGAGCAACATCAAAAAATACCAAGCAACTACGCGGTTTTGCCAAAACCGCCGCCATATATAACTAAAGCCCAACCAAAACCGCCACTAAAGCCCAACCGACAAAGCCCAAGCCCACACGGTTTTGGCAAAACCGCGCGGTGTTCAGAACACCGTGTGCTACTTCTATATAAACAGCTCCAAAGCCGCGCGGTTCAGTCACTTTCACCTCTTCTCACAATTATAAAACCCTTTCTTTAGTTTTAAAAAAAACAAAAACCTACCTAAACTCTTAAAATTTGATATGGATCCTTTTGAACCTTTCGACGGTGATGATTGGCAGTACACATACGACATTGGCGATGAGGGAGAAGAACCTGAGGAAGTAGAATACGGTGGGGGAGAAGACAGTGGGGAAGAAGAACCCAAGGATGTCGCTACCGGGATATAGACATCCCTATGTTTGGAGTATCGGATGAACGACTTTGATTGGCAATTTGCACCCGAGAAGCACTTGATATGGAAGTTGTGTCTTTTACACGTGATACAAAACACGGTCGAAAGTGCGTGGATAATACTCAGGTAATTAATTAGTTTTGATTAAATATTTTGAATATTAATTAGTTGAGTTGGACCAATTAATTATTTATCTTATAAGCATTATTTTTTTTATATAATATCAGCATGTTGTTGACTACCGAGTTAGATTGGCTTTACTTGGTGTTAGAAAGTGGTGGAAGGTTATTAGGAGTTTGGATGAGTTTGTACATATTAGAGATAATATTTTGTATACACCTTTGGGTATTTTGATTGATACGGATTATGAGAAGGCTGATTGGGCAGTGGTCATAGCTTTAGTAGAACGATGGTGGAGTAGAACTCATATATTTTATTTTCCTTGTGCGGAGTTAGGGTTCACACCACTAGACTTCACTATGATTTCTGGGTTGAGTATTGGTATAGGCCAACCGATACCTTTTCATACAAATTATGAGAATATGGATAGTATGCTTATGAGTTTTCCTCGTTTGGGTGCGGATGCTTATGATTCTTATACGAGATTAAGCTATCTCATATTAAGATCCCATATATGGAACCCCTCTTGCATCCCCGATACACGAGCGGAGTTAGCTTTAACCGTTCTACCGGCAGGGTAGTGAGGTGCCGATCGAGATGTTAGGGCTTTTTGATGTTTTTATTGGGCATGTTTTGTTTCCCAATGGTCATTCTACTCGATAAACCGAGATATTATGCTTATGTATCCGATTTGCATACTATGAGAGATTATGACCGGTAGCTCGGTATATGCCACATTGATATCGGCGTTAGATAAAGCTTCACGATATTCGAAAGTAGAAGTCCTCGATTAGGGATTCACGGGACTTTTAGAGATTTGGTTTTATGAGTACTTTCGATGTCTTTGTCCTAACATAGACATGATTCGCCGATATCACCCCTAGATTTGCTAGTTGGTCGGGGCCTCACTTGACACTAACTAACAGGGCGATTAGGAATAATATATATATGGCTCATGCTCAGATTGATATTAGATCATTGTCATCTATTGAGTGGAGACCTTGGCGTTTGTCTACTGCCTTTGACGATCCAAATTTGCAAAGATGCTTGTGTGTTGTCACGTCACAGAGTTGTTTTTGCCGCACGTGACTGTCAGGTTTGGTACTGTGGCGATAGATGTTGGAGGCAGATGACTGGACGTTATGGAGTTCTATGTGCTCCCATGCCAAATGTTAGTGATGCAAAGTCGTGGGGTAGAATTCAAGTTTATGAAGTTCATGTCAGTGGTGGTCCTTGGCCAGATGCGTCTTCTTTTGTTGTTGAGCAGACTACTGATCAGTATTATAAATGGTGGAACCGTGTCTCCATGGGTCCGTTGTTGCCTCCTGTTGGTCGGGCTAGCAACTTCGAGTTTGTGGGCCTGGAAGGGATGAGACGTGAGCTACGTATTCCTCGTCCGCCATAGCATGTTTACAACCCACAACCTCTGAATGCATATCAGCCAGCTCCTGTGTCTGCCAGTAATCCTCAGATGTTTGCCGTGTGTAGACCTGATGGGGAGCCTACTTATATTTCCATTCCTGAGGTGCCTTATGCTTGTTTCTCTGAGTTAGAGCCGCATATTGATCAATATACCATGGTGAGTTTAATTGTTTTATTTATCTTCTTCATTATATATATAATATATACTCACACTGTATTTTCTTGGATTTTCAGGCTGAGGTTCGGGAAAGATATGAGAACCAGGTACTTATGTTTGATGGGATGAGGATCGCCTGTATCATTATAGCCAAGAAAGAGAGGAGGCATATTCTCAGACATATCAGCAATTCTAGCGTGCGTATGACGAGACTCGGAAAGCGTATGAGGATATGCAGCAAGTGTACACGTAGCAACATCAGGGATATGAGGAACTTTAGGTTGAAGTAGTTAACCTCCGTGCGCATTGAGAAGATCATCGATCTTAGATTAGGAACTTAGAGAGGAGACTTTGGACGTCCAAATAGAGAGGAGAGGATCGAGTGGTAAGGGGCGTAAGAAGATAACTAAATAAATTTTATGTAATATGATAGGTTTTGGATTATTTTGGATATTATATGATTATATCATAATTATAGATTTTGGATCGCATAATCATAATCATAGGTTTTAATTTCTTTAATTTTTTCGATTTTGAATTACAATTCTTAATTTCTTCAATTACCTGATTGTTAATTTCTTAACTTCTATGCACAACTCATAATTTTTCAAGTTCTATGCACCACGCTTCTAATTTTCGAAAAAATGCACGCGGTTTTGGCAAAACCGCCCTATCAACCTTCAAGCCCATGCGGTTTTGCCAAAACCGCGCCATAGAAACCCATTTTAGCGTTCCCGCCCACGCGGTGTTGGAAAAACTGCGCGGTTTTGGCAAAACCGCTTGAGTGATTTGATACAGCACCAAACCTGGAACCAAATATTGGTCGATTTGGTGTTTGGTTTGGTGTTTTTTTAGTGTTTTCATCAACATGTAGTTCTCCTAAAGTTGAAAAAACACCAAATTCTTAGGCCGAGTCCAAACTCAAATGGCCGAGTCCATTTGATTTGATAAGAATTTGGTGTTTGATGCTAGGTTGATATCACTGCTAAAGATGCTCTTAGGTCGAGTCCAAACTCAAATGGCTCTATATCCCCATAAAAGTAGAGTGATTTCCATTTTCTAGTGGTTTTTACTCTTCATTTGCATTTTTTGAGGAATATAGAGTAAGTTCTACGCGAGTCGAATTGGCATAAAACCAAATGACACAATTTGAGGTGGCGCATAAAACAAAATAACATACCATTTGAAATGGAGTACAGTTGTTTATGTCCCTACACATACTTTGGAAGGTTGAAATGACGGAATAATTTAAAAGGTTTCAAACTATGACGCCAATTGAAATGGCGTGGTATGCTTAAACCATTGGATCAACAAATCCTACTTTTTATCCTTATTACATTGTTTTTAGAAGAATATGAGAGTTGACAACCAATGGACTTAATGGGAATCTTAGAATCTGCAATGTCAATAATTTATGGCACAATTTTTTTTTTTCCTTTGCATACCATGCGATTTGTCAATATAGTAGTCAAGATCATAGTTTGGAATTTCAGAATTATTGGCATACTGAAAATCTTGAAAATTGAAATTCACTATATTTCGACTCATGTCATTTTGATTTCGACTAATTTTGGAATCATCAATATTTTGACTTTATGTTGTTTTTTCTGTTTTTCTTTTGAAAAACCGAAATAACCGATGGAATTCCGATATTCTGTTGGGAATCGTGAACACTGGGCACAATACAGCGTTCAAAATATTAGCATATCGGTGTACTTAGAGCATCGTCAACGCGCTGCAATATTTCATTTCTAATATGACAGGATAGCAATTTTTTTGGCAATTTCGTTCACCAACGCGCTGCCAAACACTTGTTTTTATCTCAGCAATTGTTAAATTATCGATCAAAATATTCATAAATTTAGCAGTCACTCGCACTGGACAACTTTAGCCGTCCAGATGGTAGATGGGTCAACCGGTCAAGTTTTGCCATCCAGAACTTTTGATATTTTTTTTAATAAAAAATTAAAACGGCTTAAATAAAAAGACTTCATCATCATTTTTTGAACGAGTCAAATTTTGTCGTTTCAACGTTTTGATTTTTTTTAATAAAAAAATTAGAGACAAACGGGACAACTATTCTCGTTTGATTTTTTTTTTAAATAAAATAAATTGAAATGCACGAGACAAGTTTTGCCGTCCGAAATATAAACCAAAAATATAAAAAAAAAAAATGCGTTAGTACGTAAACTAGTTTTAGCAATTTTGACCGAGCTAAAATACTGATGTGCTCTTAGTTTTTCTTGTGAGAACTGAGAACCTGTATTTATTTATTTATTTTTGTGAGCAAAAGGGAGTTAGCCCCTGAAAAGGAGTCGGCTCCTTAAGATTACAAAATTTACAGACTCGATGACAACTCAACTAAGGACCGTGATGAAATAGGGTCTAGACAAAAGTACGGAGGGGCCCGTCTACCTTTAAAAGCTAAATTATAGGCGACAAAGTTCAGAGTCCTACTAACATAGTAAAGTTTGCACTCAATAAATTTAGATAATAAAGAATATATATCATGAACTATAGACACTGCTCCCCAAGAAAGCATTGTTCCTCTACGCTCCAAAACAGCAATAAGGTTTTGACAATTTGACAATTTGACAATTTGACAATATTGTTACTTTATTGATTTGCAACCGCTGTGCTAACTTCAATCCTTCAATGATAGCTCTGATTTTAGCCTCTTCTACGTCCCCAGCGCTAACCTTGTCATGTCCTGCACCAATGCATACACCAGCAGAGTTCGAGAAAGCAAAACCAAGGCCTATTTCGGTGTAATTGTCCACCCAAGATGCATCTGTAGATATATAAAACCAATCTGAGCCTATGTTGGGGCAATTGGTGTTAGAAAAATGGATTTGCACAAATCTATTGAGATGAATGAGTAATTCATCTCTCAAATTACCCCACTTGAAATGAAATGTGTTTATTTTGAAACAATACGTAAAGTGAGAAAAACCTTTTTGAAATGGTGCACTGGTTCGAAAAAGTACATTATGCCAAAAATGTGTGACATTTTGAAATGTGCACTGGTTCGAAACAGTGCATCATGCCGAAAAGGTGTGACATTTTGAAATAGGCACTAGTTTAAAACAATACTTTATGCCGAAATGGTGTATCATTTTGAAACATGTGTGACTTTTCAAAGAGGTGCTTACTTTTTCTCAAGAATTACTGTGTTGTTTCGAAGATGCACCGCTCACCTATAAATAATGAATGAATTTGGAGAGAAAGACACACCATATCACACAGAATTATTATTTTTCTTTTTTCCTTATGTTTTTAGTCAAATACTATGTTGTGTTCGCTGATTCTATAAAATTGAAGTGCTAACTTTATATATAAGAAAATATGTTCTGTCTTGAAAGACAATTTCCTATCAATCTTCAAGCACCGTGAGGAGAAAAATTTATTTTAAGGACATAAAGTATCTACACTAGGCTCAGATTTAACTAAGAATTACAAGACACGTATAAGAAGAAAAATTTATATAATTTGGTAATTGGTAAAAAGTAAATATAATTAAGTTGTATATTTCTAACAATTAGTACTCCTCGTAAATTGTTGGTTGTTGGTTATTCTTGGTGATATAAGTGATTGCCGTTAAAAGGATAGCGGTGATAGGAGTCTGTTTGTTGTTGAAGGTGAGGACCTGTATTTTGAGACTTATATTCCAGAGCTCTCCTTCTATCACTAGCCGCGTGTTGTGTCAGAAGAAATGATTTGTACAGGTAGGACCCACTTTAGCTAAATTTTGTGGCCCCACTTGGTCACGCTGAGTTCGTGTGTATTCGAAAACAACTATGACCTAACATGGCCCAACGCCCCAACTTCGCTCTCTCTATATCAGCTGTCCGATAGCAATTGTGGTTTCATCATTCACTGCTCCGCAATTTGCTGCGCGTAACACTCACCACTCCCATACCTCTCAAGTATTCTCATTCCACTCGTTGTTTGTCCTTATATAAGAATCATCAATAGACTGGTCCCCGTTTTACTATTCTTATTTTACTACGGACCAAGCTGAACGGTGTAGTATGTATCAAAAAACAAACGTTGCACAGTTTGTGGGTCTATAAATTAGCTTCCAGAAGTAAACTTTGGAGCTAGATGCTGATCGCTAGTTTAATACTTTAATGTTTAAATGGTTCGGTCCACTGAACTTAAGTGAAGACAAGAAAAAGGACAAATACTCAAATAGACTTGAAAAAGTTAGTCAAAAAGACCTGTACTAGCTTAAGTATGTCATTGCCGAGTGTATTCGTCGAGAATGGACCAGTACAAAGGTAACTCTCTCGTAAAAAGAAATTGACATGGTGGGCTCAAATGTCATGGTCCTTGTCCTGGAAAAGTAAGTATTTCGGGAAGCACAAAAAGAAAAGGTGAGGTGAAAATATTCAAAAAGCAAGAAAATGAGCGCATTTTGTTTAGACTTTTTAGAGTACTCTTTTGCTTACCATTTCAGAAAATAACAGTATGCATATACAACAATTTTGATCGGTAAAAAAAAAAAAAAAACAATATGCAGGCACTACTAAACCATATAGACAATATATATATATATATATATATATATACTTATTATTTAGTCAAATTTTTCAATGTATAAATTTTGGGCACATCTACAAATCTATATTACTACATAATGGCAAAAAAAAACACTGATGAACTTAGAATTTGAACTGATTAAATATCCAAAAGTAAAAGCATCGTCAACGTACAACTAAAAACAATTTATAATGTGATAAGTAGTAAATTTTTTTTTTTGGCAATTTTGGGTCACCAACAAGTTGCTAAAATCTCGTTTCTATATCAGTAATTGTTAAATTCACAATCAAAATACTCGCAATTTTAATTGTAGGTTAGATGGGACAAGTTTTCATGTCCCACAAATGGGACGTGTCAAGTTTTGCCGTCTAAACTTTTTTATATTTTTCTTTAATAAAAAATTGAAACGGTTGGATTTTGCACCGGAAGGAATAAATGACGGGGCAAATTTACTTGTAAAAAAAATATTAATTGGGACGGGACAAGTATTCCTGTCTGAAATAGAAACAAAAAATTTGAAAAAAATGCATTGGTAGTTTGGTACATAACGTGATTTTAACAGTTTTTATTTGCACAAAAAGCTTATGTGTAACAATTTATTTTTAGCAAAGCGTTGATGACGCTCTAAGAGCATCTTTAATGGTAAGACCTCTTGAACAAAAACACCAAATTCTTATCTTTAATGGTGAGACTTCTTGAATACCAAACAAAAAAAACACCAAACCAAACACCAAATTGGCTGGAATTTGTTGTTTGCTTTGGTGTTGAACCAAATGTACGATGCGGTGTCCGAAACACTGTGCGACTTTCCCAACACCGCATGGGCAAAAACACTCCCTCATTTCTAGACCAAAAAAACCTGTATTGTGGGCTTTTCTCTCACGGTGTTCCGAAAGCAGTGGCTGTGTTCGGCTTTATTTGGCACGATTTTGGAAACACCGTGACGTACATTTGGTGCTCACTCTTTGATGTTTCCACTAAGAGCAAGTCCAATGGGGGGCTATATGGGCTGCTAAAGATAAATATAACACCTCATGCAACCACCAAAATGTGTTTCCAATGGGACTGCTAAAAGGCTCCTAAATTTGGAAGGAGCCATAAACCCAACCAAAGTTAAGACCATCGCTAGCAGCTGCTATAATAAGTTTCGGGAGATGGATGACACAGTTTCTGCCGTTCGGGTGTTATATTTCGACAGACGGCATAAACGGTGCCGTCTGTAAAAAAAAAATCAACTTAAGTTTGCAACTAATGGACGGAAGACAGAAACTATGCCGTCCGTATCCCTTTAGCACCTCATCTTCATCCCTCTTGGAACGGTTTTTCTGTTTAGCTGATTTCAAATTTGACTCTCCTACTATTTAGCTGATGTGGCGCTCTTTAGCAGCTCTCCATTGGCTCGCTCTAAAGTTGTTTGGTGTTTATTTGGTTTGGTGTTGGTTTGCTAAAAAAAATAAATTTTTTTGGTGTTTTTGAGGTTTCACCATAGATCTTTAGGAGAGAAACCAAGAAAACACAAAAATTTTGAACCAAACCAAACACCAAACCAAAAAAACACCAACCAACTTTAGGAGAAACATCAAATTTTCGACATCAAATGACACGGTTTTGGATAAACCGCGCCATATAGCCCACGTGGTTTTCTCAACACCGCGCACTGAAGCCCATTTTAAAAGCCCAAGCACACGTGGTTTTTCCAAAACCGCGCGATGTGTCGAACATTAACTTTCTTATTTATTTTCGTTCCAAATCTCTTTAGCAAAACCGCGCCATAGAAGTCCACTTAGAAGCCCAAGTCCATGCGGTGTTAGAAAAACCGCGCGGTTTTTCCAAAACTGCGTGAGAGATTTGATACAACACCAAAGCTTGAACCAAATTTTGGTCGATTTGGTGTTTGGTTTGGTGTATTTTTGGTGTTTTCATCAACATGTGACTCTCCTGAAGATGAAAAAATATCAAATTGTTGGAAATTTGGTGTTTGATGCTAGGAAAGTATCTCACCTAAAGATGCTCTAAGTTACCCGTTATAATCATTTCACGCGGTTTTTTCAAAACTGCGTGAGAGATTTGATACAACACTAAAGCTTGAACCAAATTTTGGCCGATTTGGTGTTTGGTTTGGTGTTTTTTTTGTGTTTTCATCAACATGTGACCCTCTTGAAAATGAAAAAACACCAAATTGTTGGAAATTTGGCGTTTGATGCTAGAAAAGTATCTCACCTAAGAGCATCTTTAGGAGTGAAACCAAAAAAACACCAAAATTTTGAACCAAACCAAACACCAAACCAAAAAACATCAACCATCTTTAGGAGCAACATCAAATTTTTGACATCAAATGACGCAGTTTTGGATAAACCGCGCCATATAGCCCAAGCGGTTTTGGAGGCGGTTTTTCCAAAACCGCGCCACTAAAGCCCATCTGACAGGCCCAAGCCTACACGGTTTTCCAAAAACCGCGCAGTGTTCTCAACACCGCATGCTATTTCTATATAAAGATGACCAAAATCGCGCAGTTAAATCACTTTTAACTTTTCTCTCAATTATAAACCCTCTCCTTAGTAAAAAAAACAAAACAAAAACCTACCTAAACTCTTGAAATTTTATATGGATCTTTTTCAACCTTTCGACGGTGATGATGATGTGTATTGGCAGTACACAAACGACATTGACGATCAAATAGAGGTAGAAGAACCCAAGGAAGTACAAGAAGGTGGGGGAGAAGAAGCCGAGGATGTCGCGCCGACTGATAGACATCCCTATGTACTTGAGTATCAAATGAACGACTTCGATTGACAATTTAATCTCGGTGAAGCACTTGATATGCAAGTTGTGTCTTCTACACGTGATACAAAACACGTGTCGAGTGGTGTGGCTAATTCTCAGATAATTAATTAGTTGTGATTAAATATTTTAAATATTATGCATTAATTAGTTGAGTTGGACCAATTAATTATTTATTTTTATGCATTATTTTTTTTTTCATAATATCAGCAAGTTATTGACTATCGAGTTAGATCGGCTTTACTTGGTGTTAGAGAGTGGTGGAAAGTTATTAAGAGTTTGGATGAGTTTGTACATATTAGAGATAGTATTCTGTGTACACCTTTGGGTATTTTGGTTGATGTAGATTATGAGAAGGTTGATTGGGCAGTGGTCATAGTTTTAGTAGAAAGATGGTTGAATACAACTCATATATTTCATTTTTCTTGTGCGGAGTTAAGGTTCACACCACTAGACTTCATCATGATTTCTGGGTTGAGTATCGGTATAGGCCAACCGATACCTTTTAATACAAATTATGATAATATTGGTAGTATGCTTATGAGTTTTCCTCGCTTGGATGCGGATGCTTATGATTTTTCTGGCATTAAGCTATCTCATATTAAGACTGCATATATGGACCCCTCTTGGATCCTAATACACGAGCAGAGTTATTAGCTTTGACTGTTCTACCTGGTAGTGAGGGTGCTGATGTGTATGTTACGGTTTTTGATGTTTTTTATTGGGCATATTCTGTTTCCAAATGGTCATTCTACGGTACGACTTGGATATTATGCTTATGTTTCTGATTTGCATAATATAAGAGATTATGACCTTGGTAGCTCAGTATATGCCACATTGATATCGGCGTTAAATAAATCTTCACAAACATTCGGAAGTAGAAGTCCTCAGATTGCAGGATTCACGGAACTTTTAGAGATTTTGTTTTATGAGTACTTTTATTGTCTTTGTCCTAACATAGACTTGATTGCTGATACCCGCCCTAGATTTGCTAGTTGGTCAGGGCCTCACTTGACTCGTAACAGGGGGCAGATTAGAAATAATGTCTGTATGGCTCTTGCTCAGATTGATATTAGATCATTGTCATCTATTGAGTGGAGACCTTGGCATCTATCTACTGCCTTTGACGATCCAGTTGTGTAACATGCTTGCGTGTTGTCACGTTACAGAGTTGTTTTTGTCGCACGTGATTGTAAGGTTTGGTACTGTGGCGACAGATGTTGGAGACAGATGACTGGACGTTATGGAGTTCCATGTGCTCCCATACAAGATGTTAGTGATGCTAAGTCGTGGAGTAGAACTCAAGTTAATGAAGTTCATGCCAGTTGTGGTCCTTGGCCATATGCGTCTTCTTCTGTTCTTGAGCAGACTGCTGATCAATATTATAGATGGTGGAACCGTGTCTCCATGGGTCTGTTGTTGTCCCCTGTTGGTCGGGCTATCAATTTTGAGTTTGTGGGCCTAGAAGGGATGAGACGTGAGCTACGTATTCCTCATCCGCCATAGCCTGTTTACAATGCACAACCTCTGAATGCATATCATCCAGCTCTTTTGTCTGCCAGTAATCCTCAGATGTTTGTCGTGTGTGGACTTGATGAGGAGGCTATTTACATTTCCATTCCTGAGGTGCCTCGTGCTCGTTACCATGAGTTAGAGCCGCAGATTGATAAGTATACCACGGTGAGTTTAGTTGTTTTATTTTTCTTATTTATTATATATATAATATGTACTCACAAAATATTTTCTAGGATTTTTAGGCTGAGGTTCGGGAAAGATATGAGGACTAGATTTGTAGATTTGTATGTTTGATGGGATGAGGACTGCCGTGTATCATTATAGCCAAGAAAGTGAGGAGACATATTCTCAAATATATCAGCAATCCCAATGTGCATATGACGAAACTCGAAAAGCGTATGAGGATATTCAGCAGGTGTATACGCAACAACATCAGGAATATGAGGAACTTCAGGCTGAGGTAGTTAACTTTCGCAGACAGAGAAGATCTTGATTCTTAAGTTAGGAACTTAGAGGAGCAGCTTCGGAACATCCAAATAGAGAGAGAAGAGACATTGAGTGGTAATGGGCGTAAAAAGAGAGCTAAATAAATTTTATGTAATATGATAGGTTTTAGATCATTTTGGATATTATATCATAATCATTGATTTTGGATCATTTTGATTGTTTTGTATAATAATCATAATCATAGGTTTTGGATAATTTTTATCATTTTAGATACATAATCATAATCATTTTTATCATTTTTAGATACAATTACACAATTCCTAATTTCTTCAATTGGACAATTATTAATTTATTCAATTGCACAATTCTTAATTTCTTCATTTGCACAGTTCCTAATTTTTAGAAAAAACGCATGCGGTGTTGGCAAAACCATGCCATAAAAGCCCACTTAGCAGCCCAAGCCCATGCGGTGTTAAAAAAACCGCACTGAGAGATTTGATAAATACCAAAACTGAAACCAAATTTTGGCCAATTTGGTGTTTAATTTGGTGTTTTCATCAACATGTGACTATCCTGAAGATGAAAAAACACCAAATTGTTAGAAATTTGGTATTAGATAATAGGAAAGTATCACTACTAAATATGATCTAAGGTACCCGTTATACTCATTTCCCGCTCTAGAGAAACAAAAGCTGATAATTACATCAACAGTGGGGCCACCTGACAGCTAGACTTACAGAAACCCCCTGTCCTCCATTAACCCAAAAATGATGGTTTGGCCGCTCTCTTCCCTAAAAGAATTAGGTTAAATAAGATACCACTGTAACCGAACCCACCACTCCCCTCCCTCACTATATATAAACCTCTCAACACTTAAAAACACTTGAACCCCAAAATTCACACTTCTAACATGCACCAAGGTAGTGTTGGCCGGTCATCTGTTCCGGTGCTTCTCGGCCTCACACTATCTTTCCTACTCCTCTTCATAACTCCAGTGCTTGGGTCTACAATATGGCCTCATCACAATATCAACAACACTGATCTTGTTTTTGGCGCTTCCAAGAAATTTGAAGGCTCATCAGATTTCGTCCATTTAAGGTACCACATGGGCCCAGTGCTCACCTCAAATATCACCGTTCATCTAATCTGGTATGGCGCATGGCAAAAATCACAAAAAAAAATCATCCGTGGGTTTCTAAACTCAATCTCAGCCGTTGATTCAAAACACCCATCAGTTTCTAGTTGGTGGAAAACCGTACAGCTGTACACTGACCAAACTGGTGCGAACATCTCGAGGCATGTAAATGTTGGTGATGAAAAAAATGATAGGTTCTACTCACACGGTAAATCTCTTACCCGTTTATCTATTCAGTCCGTCATAAAATCCGCCGTGACCACACGCACACACCCTTTACCGATAAACCCTAAAAGTGGGTTATACCTCTTGCTGACGTCAGATGATGTACACGTGGAGAATTTTTGTGGTCAAGTTTGTGGGTTTCACTATTTCACATTCCCTTCAATTGTAGGCTATACTTTGCCATATGCCTGGGTGGGTAATTCAGCTAAACAATGTCCGGGTTTTTGCGCTTACCCATTTGCTGTACCCAATTATATACCCGGTTTAAAACCCGTTAAATCACCAAATAATGATGCGGGTGTTGATGGTATGATAAGTGTTATTGCACATGAACTTGCTGAGTTGGCAACAAACCCGTTGGTTAATGCATGGTATGCGGGTCAAGACCCGAGTTTTCCAACCGAAATTGCTGATTTATGTGAGGGTATTTATGGAACTGGAGGTGGTGGATCATATACTGGTCAGTTGATGGAGGATCATGATGGTGCCACGTATAATATGAATGGAATGAGGAGAAGGTTTTTGGTTCAATGGGTTTGGAACCCGGTTGTCAACTATTGTAGTGGTCCTAATGCGCTGGATCAGTGATTTAGCGATAGTGATGATATTTTATTTTTCTACTTTTTGTGGAACTTGGTTTTTTTTTTTGTTGAATGTTATTAGGACTTGTTTTTGTTGTAATAAGATAATACGTGTATTTAGAAGAGGTTAGCCAATTGATTATGTTCCCGCATTGTTATACTTTAAAGTGGGTTGTTGAGTTTAAGAGGGACATAAGTTTGGAAAATAATAAAGGAAAATTTCAGGACGTTTGGACGTTTGGATGGAAATATGTAAATTTTGTCTGAAGTCTGAACGTCAATGACCCCCTGCAGCAAATGTTGGAGTGAAGGACATATAACATTATCTTATACTAGAATATCGAATAGATAAACTGGCACAACTACATAGAAAAGCAAACATTAGTTGATTTTTGCTTTACTTTATCAACTTTTTCCTTACCTTTTTCTTTTACGCTTTGTTTGTTACTCGTAGAGTTGTAGCTGCTCGATGCATTAATATATGGCTATGTCGCTATGATCCTGGATTAATGGTTTTTCAGAAGCACAAATCGGCTTTTGTGATGTTTATGTTCTCGATAAAATGCTTTTTCGCGGAAGTGACGTGATCATCAAAACATTTTTTATATTTAAAGTGCTTTTTCGCAGAACTTGTTAAACCCTAGATATGGAATTGGCTTATTGGCCGATGCGTGAAACCTTAAAAAGTTTATACGGTTCGAACCTTGTGTTTAAATTTTGACGAATACCAAATTATACATTCGAACTTGTAGTCAAAGAGCAGCAGCACAAATATTAGTACTGCAAACCATAGTACAAAATATCCTGATATATCGCGATATTTGGAGATATCTATCCATATTTCAAAAAAAGATATATAAATATGATGATATGTTTAGAGATATATAAGACTGTAAATATCAGTTATATTTCGGTAATATTTGCGATATTTGTAATATTTAGGGATATTTTGAGATATTTGGCAATATTTTGTATATATAACAATTTTATTTAATATTTACCATTATATTTTAAATAAATATAAATAATGTATCATGATATATCAAAAAATATCTACAATATCTACAATATTTGTCGATATTTTGAATATATCTACGATATTTGTATGTGAAACAATGTCAAATATCCCTAAAGAGGAGGATATATCCACGATACATATCTAAAAATTGAATATCGATAAATACCCATATCCTGATATTTTGTACTATGCTGCAAACAATGTGCCAGATTCCACCGAGTATACAAACAGAACCTAACCATAAATTACTCGAAAGTCCACAGATAGCATTTCTTTGTACACCAATAGATAGCATTTCTTTGTGAACACAAGCAGATGAGTGAATTCCCAACATTTTGGTTGGAATGTTGCTCGTGCTTTGAGTCAAGAAATCACTTGCGACAGTAAGGGATTTAGTAATTTATTGACATAATACTAGTGCGACTATCAAAGAAGTTTGTTTTTCTTGTTTTTGGTTAATCAGGACTTAAGGGGGAGTGAGGAGTTTGAAGCTTGAGTTAGTGCGTCAGGTGAGTAACATTCACGAAATCACGAACCAAATTCCTTGGTGCTTATCAGCGCTCTTACGGGACAAATTAGAACGTCCACGAATTGCTGTTGGATCACAGGATCACACTCCAAAACAATTACCACCCTAAGAAATATACCACATGAAAATGCTTGGTAGACCAAATAAATAGTACGTCAAGTAGAAAGTCTCTAAGACTCAGAGCACTTCCATTATTAGGTGCACCGTGCACGGCCTGTCCCACTGCAAAGGGCATTGATTGAGCACTTGCACAGTTGCACCTGGGCCGGTGGGCAATTCCAATTTCCAACTTCCCTTCAACTCTGTGCAAGTATCAGGGTTGAGCACTTGAGCCTATGTCTAACCTTTCGGTTAGCCTCAGTGGTCCACCAGTCCATGGGCGTACGATTGTACCTCATTTGTGTCGTAATTGTCGGTAATGGTGTTTTCACTCCATCATAAAAATTCATACCTAGAAACAGATCACAGTAACTAGGTAAAGGAATCAAAACTTCCCTCCAAGGTATACAAATCAAATCACTGTGCAACTTGTTACATAGGGCTTGAGGAATACCGGAAGACGCTAAATTCAGCTCTTTTCATTTAATTTAAAGCAAGGCCGAAAATATCGGTCGATTTATCCCGCCGATATATATATCGTTTTCATACCGAATATATCAAAAAGATATATATATCAGCGCAACTTATATCGTTTGACTTGGTTGGACAGTTTGACTTTTGGGACTGTTGACCGATATATAACGATATATTCCGATATAATACCGGAATTTTCGATATATTCCGATTTTTTGATTTTTTGAATATTATCAGCAAAATAGGCAAAAACGATTTATCTCTCCGATTTATATATCTTTTTTTGGCCTCTCCGATTTATCCCGAAAAATAAACCTTGATTTAAAGATAAACACTTATTTTCTTTTTCACATGTCTAAAAAACCCCTCTATAAGTCTGCAATGTCCACTCTCAGATGTCGTAGAAGAATGGGTTCATCTTTCCTTCACAGATGTCCACAAACAATGGTCGCCCCTTAAATGGTTAATGATTGCTATAAACAGTTGAGTTAGTCAACTGACAAAAGCAGGTATGTTCTGCAAAGAAATTCGTGACTGACTCAAGGTCCCCACAAATTATTGTTTGGACGGTAAAGCAGAATCTGCTTGTTTCCCCCTTGACAATTGACATCACCTCAAGCCAGGAAATGTAATGTCTGATCCAAAATTCATCCAAGATAAGTCAATGTCATGGATGCATGCAGACTTGCAGATCATCGTTTTTAGACTTTAGATGTAGAAGAGTTATGGTCAAAGTGGATTGCGGTCTACTCAAAATTAGAACAAGATCGAACACTTTTTATCCCCGCATAAGGCTTGATTAAGATATCTTCAGCTCCTCTAGGCTCTAACTACGGGTATAAAGACAGAAGATCGAACATGACTATCAGCGGCTCAGCCCTACAAATACATGATTCAGTTTGCTAGTCTGGTTCTGAGTTCTGACAACACATAAATGATATGCTGCATGACCTACTATTACCGAGCACTACAAAAAACACCTTTTCCAGCTTTATTATTTCTACTCATATTAAAGAAAGTGTAGCTACCCAAGATAACTACTGTAGCTTCGGCATCTAATATAGTGGGTGAAATAATGAAATGAAAATGCCTGTCCTTTCATGGCTAGACGAGCGAACAATAGCTTCAGTGCTCTACATTTTACCTTAGTGGCTTAGTGGATTAATTACAAGAAACGTGATCACTGCCACTTTCCGAATTGATGAGACTGATGTATAGTGAGCTTCAAGCATCTGTCAGTCTGATGGGATTGCTTACATTTCAATGTTGAAATGACTAAGATTGTTGCAAGGAAGACTGGATGATAGATGTTAGAGAAGGATGCATCCGAGCTTTTCTAATTGAACGAGCATCACTTCTTCCTTCTGCATATTCCTCTCCAAGTGGCCATCTTGGCCGCAAATCAAACTGCAAAAGCATTAGCAATTAGTTCAGTGCAAAACTGGAGTTCGCAATAAAGTATTATGGACACAATACTCAAGTTAGAAAAAGTCTCAAGGTATGGGCTCATGAAGAAGAGCTTGATGCCACTCATGAAAGTGACAATATCACACTTCAATTCCAACTAAACAGTTTTCATGACAATTCCATGATCAAAACTTTCGAAGTGTCTCATCACAATTCCATTTGTATGGATACTAGGCATAACCTATTCGTGGCATCAACAGTCCATATATGATCAACTATTCAACTCATTGTTGTTGACTGAAATCTATGATGCACATACAGGATTTAGTGAGTAACATAACACTGAAAGACGGATCTGATGACAATTGTTAAGGCAACAATAGGTTTAAAGGAAAATGGATCTCCTGACAACTTAATACTTGACAATATGCAAGAATGATTCAAAATTCCTAAAGAAGTCTTTTAGACAATAATTTTCTGATAATTTATTTTTTTGTTTCCAATAGGTAAGATGTACAGTGATGCTGACAGATTTTGAACCAAGGTCTGTGGTAACAACTCCCCAAACTTCACCACATAAGTTAATTGGCATCTAAATTCAACTTTGTTGTTATGTCTGTCTAGGCAAATGATATGCAGCACAAAGTAAGCTTCTTTAACAACAGTTCAAATTCCAAAAATACAAACCACATAATCGTCTGGTTCATCGGCAGATGGTGGTGGATCAAATCTCCCCTTGCTAAAATGTTCGATCCCAGTCCATGCAACCATTACACCTTTCAAGAAGATAAGCATGCAATCAGCATTTCAAGAAAGATTGTAATGAAGTCAAACACCGATATGTAAATCCATGTCTGTCGACTAAGTAATACAAAGAAAATAAAAGCTGAAATTAAAACCATGATGCTTCTCTGATGTACCTAAAGATAAGTCAGGTAAAACTCGGTGGTGTTTCAAGTAAGCAAGAGCAAAACTGAAAGAGGATAAAGAGTGGGTCAGATTACTATGACAAATTAGTATAATATACGCAAATGACACGTGGGTGTGCCTACAAGGAGAAGGTTTAGGTTATTTTAGTGAATGTCATCTCCCCACCATAAAGATCATCACTGGAAATTAGCTCATCCAGAAATTTCTATCCTTGTCAAAAATGGGTGGCAAAACTGAAAAATCCTGGACCATTGGACGTATCCAAAAAGTTCAAAGCAAATATTAACGAGTTTAGAACTTTCCATAAGAACTGATTTAGTACGAAGATGATCTGCTTTGTATGGATCATTTAGACAAAAATGAGTCCGAACTCTTCTTCTTGTGGGCCCCACGAACATGTGAATTTTGGTGACATGTAAGTGTCATAATAACATATTAACCTGACTCATATATATAATGACTGAGAGGTCATTTAAAGAAGAGGACAACTGACTGGAGCATACAAAGTTTGAACCCATAAAAAAAATTGAATAATACATATAATACAGAAAACAAAAAGCTTGTTGTATTCACTGTTTAGGCAACTGCCCAGTTTTAATCCATTTTTTCAACAAATGATTTGCAGTAATTTACTTAATTGGAATAACCATTACAATAAGATGGTTTCCCATGGTTTCAACAAGTAGGGATATATTTATAAGCTTAGCTAATGAAAAAGTACGAGGATATATTCTCTTAATCCAACGAGAAATACACTCATAGATGGTTCGGTAGCCTACTGTCATTTTACTGAACCAGCTCATCTTAATATGCAGAAGAAAGAAGGCATGTGTCCTACCATTGTCAGTACAAAGTCTAGGAGGGGGACAAACAAGTTGCAGATCGTTTTTCTTTACAACCTCACCAAGGCGGGACCTGACATACTGATTTGACGCGACACCTCCTGAAACCACCTACGAGAAATCAAACAAAGAAAACAAAATAAGTTTAGACAAGCTGAAAGTACAAGTATGACAGATTCAAGACAACATAACAAAGTACTTTCAGTGTAAAGATCTGCTAGGCTACCCAATTATGCAGACCCTCAAAAGACCAAGAATACGTACTTCGTAGTGTATATAAATTTACCAGCCATACCAAAGGTTACATTGAAAAATAAAAAAGAATGAATGAGAGAAAAGCATTTGCAGTATTTGAACAAGAACTGCCTTCAAAAGAAAAGCAAGTCCTATACTGTGACCAAATAACATAGAATACAAAAAGAATGCACAGTACCAAATATTTGATGGAGGGTTCAATCCTCAATGCCCAATCGATTGCTCGTTCACACCTTTCTTCTAGATGTAAAACTGCAACTCGCTGCAGTTTGCATGGATCCACAAATAAGGTTAATGAACCATTCCTGGACAAATCTAGAAAGCAAATTATTGCAAATTTTTAAAGGAAAACAAAATCACACGACTGCATAATCCAAAAGCCTTAATTTTCTATTAAACCTGGAATGAAGCAGCGATATCCGCTCGTAGACTTCGGTCATAGCAAGTTGAAGATGAAACAGGTATCTCACCATTGCTGCAAACAACCTATACACATCAACTGGTGACAAGGCTAAAGATAAGAAAAAAGAGAATAAATGGGAGCCTACTTTATGTTTCAAAGAAAAATACTTATGGGGCCATGTGAATGATTTCATAACACGTTCTTGAGTCAGGCATCTTTTCTTGTTTTTATTCAATAGCTAAAGTAAAACTTCCATCAACCTGGCATGCCATCTTCATATATATTCCTACACCAGCTAATGTAGGTCTTCTCAACTCTAAATATAATGGAATTCTCTAGTAAATTGTACGTGGAATTAGGAAGTGAATAGGCTATGGGCTATGGTTAAGCTGCTCTGATCAGGCTAGGCGCTGTGGTGAGCCTAGGGGATAGACGAGAGTGTTGGGGATACTAGGCGCCCCTTGGGCGGGGGATGCTAAGGGTGAGCCAACCGCAGTAGCTCGTAGGCAATGGGCCTAGGCACTCACTCACGGAGGTGTTTTTTCCCCTTAGGCTGTTATGTTCCTATCGTCCTCCCATGCAGATAGGATCTGAATTTAACCCTCCTCCTCACCTCCAAAAAACAAATAAAAAAATAAAGGGAAGATCAACATATTCAAAAGTCTAAAATTTAAACTAATTTATTTATTTTTCCATCCAATTTAACAAGACTTTCTTGTTAGCAAACATTACAAAATGAGATTTCCTCAATTAGTCAATTTTAAGTTATCTACTCTTCAGCTGAATGCCATAAAATTCTCCATAATTAAATAGATCCCTTGTGTTAACTTCCATTATTCAACGAAACAAATACAATGTTCTGTGCTGCTGCATACTAGCTCCTAGCCCTACACTAGCTACTAGCCCTCAAAAGTGTTAACATATATTGTGATTTGTGAATGCATTTCTCCATTATTTTTACCCAGAAAAACACAATTAGAAAAAATAATATTCCACATTCTTTTTATATTCTTCCACATTCTTTTTCTTTTCAGGAATCTTCTATTTTCACAAAAATGGGGAGATTCTCCTTTCAGGGAATTTTTTTACTTCTACAGAGCATCAGAGCCTATATAATAACAAGTAAAAGCTGCTACAGTTCAAAAGAAAGATAAAAGATGTGAATTAGGCTCACTACCCAAAATGAAGCAGGAAGGTTAATGCTCAATGTACTATTGCACAGAAATAAAAGCCTTCTACTTACATATTTTTGGCTTCAATTGCCAACCTTGCTTGAGTCTTCAAACCGGCATAAGAGAAATTACAATCCTTATACTGTTTCATTGGAACCTGTAAAGCAGATAAATTCTGAGGTTACATCCGACTAGAATTATGAAAACATATGAACTTTTACAATTCCAAGTAATTGAAGGGGAACAAGTTGGCACCACAATGCAACCATTAACAGGCCAAAGCAATTGTGAGGTCTTGGACGATCATAATCAACAACGACAAGTAAAAAGAGGACGTCTCAAGACACAACTTACTGAGAACTTTATTGATTGTGAGTTTCCTTCACGAGCAAGCTGCTCTAAAGCAGAGCCACCACCCTTTCTCATGTCAAGGCCAAGCCATCTCGCTGTCTTATCATAGGCCTCACCAATTGCATCATCTATTGTAGTCCCAAGTTGTACATAATTGCCAAGGTCACGTGCAAGGACAAGGAGGTTATGTCCACCTAAGGATTAAACAGTAAATATTATATGCCAGCTTCATGCCAGAATGAGCTTCACAAAAGTATAGAAAAGCAGAAATAACTTCCTACTTATAAGCTACTAGCCTAATCAGTCAAAATATGCTACAGTTTCATTAATAACTCGGGCCGGAATTTGTAAAGGAGTGTTTCTGGTAAGATTGTAAGAACATATCTTTCGTTAAATTATATCATTATCGATTCATTAGATATAGAGATGGTTAGCTTCCTACATCCATTAAAAACACTTATAAATACGTTCTGCAAGTATAAGAATTGAAGGCAACTTGCAGAGAAATTTTTTCCCAGACGAGCAATTGCAGGTAATGGACACCCCCATTTGGTCACTTTTGCTCCAAAATATTGCAGTTGCCTACTTTCTTAAAGGAACACTAATAGTCAACACTCAACACTATGCACAAATTATTCCCCCATAAATGTGAATCAGAAGTTCAGAACAAACTCCCAGACTGGTCATTCTAATGGAGATTGCATAAATCCCCAAATCAACATTCTTCATAACACAAGTTCACTCATAAATTTCTGTACAAGCTCGAAACACAAGTTATCCATCAAAACCTTCACATTAAGTAATTTACGCCTACATTAAATAACTTTCTTATTTCCTTTGTCAAACAAAAATTTTACTAGAAATGGTCAGCGAAGTGGCATTTGGTGATGGATACATGCAACGAATACGAGTAAATACAAAGGTGTACATTTATGCACCTGAAATCAGAAGGGTCAAGAACGGAAATTGCAGCTTCCTCTCAACTAACCTGATACAAATTTTAGCTTTTTATGACAATGGCAGATGGAAATTTCAAAAATGATTTACCATGCTTTGCTCTCAATTCATAAAAAATAAACGAAAAATCCCACATATGAGTAGTGACAAACTAGGGAGAGAAACACGAATTAGAAAACTACAATTTTGCAAATAATCCTTCACAAGAAGTTTCCAGCCTTGGATAACTATTTACTTGAAGTAATTGCAATTCAACTTGGACATATCTACAAGCAAGACCTTTCATGCGATCCACGTTATAGTCCAATATAGTTCTGACGTCCTTTCCATGTTAAATTCATGTAAAAGAGTAGATGATCTTACATGGAGATCAAAATTAAATACCTGGCAACAAGAGCATGTGCTTCCATGTGATGAATTCCTACAATAGGTAGACTGAAGCTCCCAGCAAGTTTTCGAGCTTTCCGGACACCAACTGCAAAATATAACGAAGATACTCAATCACATAGCAGAATTTCAGAGTATATCCTTTTGTAACAGTAAATAATAGATTATACAATCAAGATAAGCTCAAGTCTACAGCGGAAATAACATTCTATATCCCAGATTGTGTTATACGCTAACAGATATTAGAGCTGAGTCAAACACAGAACAATTGAATATGGTATGAGGCATAGAGTACAGCTGAATATCTGATTAAAAATCAGCTGAACTAAATAAACTATTAAGAATGTGAGTTTGGAGCGGATTTATCATATGCATTACCACGTAAGCAAAGACTTAAACCAGGACCAATAGTAACAGCAACTGCAGTAAGGTCTTTCTCAGTCAAATCCGCTTCGTCAAGTGCCTGTTGAACTACCTGCAAACAAGAAACGAAATTGTGAAACCATATAACATTATAACAACATATAACATACTAAATGTCATTTACCTTATCGATTACTTGTGAATGTGCTTCTTCAGCCATTTTAGGAGCAACACCACCGTATTTTTCAAGCAAATCTGCCTTGACAAAGTTTAGACGTAAAATAATTAGCTACAGATCAACATATAAAGAATGCACAACAAGAAGCTACCATACCTGAGAAGACACAACTTGGCTAAGAATTTCCCCATTGCTTCGAACCTAAACTAAAAAACGTTAAATCCAGTAGAAAAAAAAATGTGTGTAATTTATTAGCGTACATTTTATTACGAACTTACAACAGCGGCAGCAGTGTCATCACAACTAGTCTCGATGCCAAGTAGAATAATATTGTCTCTGATATTTGTATTTCCATGTGGGGGTTTAGAAGAGTCAAGTTGGGAGGTTGTGATAGATTTCATTTGGCAACTCATTCTAAAATTGGTTTTTAAAGCGTGGGAAAATTGTGGTCTGAAAAGGAGATTTGAACGAGATATTGTACTACTTTTAGAGTCGTCAATACTAAGCTCACCATTCTTCTGTACTTGGATAAATCAATAATCGAAACGCAGTCTATTTTAAGTGTCAGGTGTCGATTTAAGGCCTCATTCTTTTGTTTCATTGAACGCTGAAATAGAAAACCCGTACTCTTATAGGGCATTAGGATTTAGGTCCAATAAGAATTTAAATATTTTGTAAGCCCGTTTTCATTCCGATTTCAAGCCCATTTACTGAATTTATGTACTGAACTTTTCACACCTGCCTGTATTTGCTTGTTATTTTGAAGAGTTGTAAGTTGTAAGTTGCATCTTATCTCTTGGTGTAACGATAATGACCCTCCGAAAGCATTAAGTTTCAACTTTCAACTTGCCAAAACTCCAACCAATAAGTTTTTTCGTGTCATTATTTAAGATTGGGATTTATATTATTTTAGTGAAAAGCTCAATTCTTAACAACGAGATGTTCCAACAGTAAAATATTAATTAAATGGTGATTGCTTAATTATTTTGTATTAACTTTCTCCATAGCTCATTCAATGATTTTCTTCTGCAATGGGCCTATGATACAGATTAGAGAATCACGGTCCAAGATGTCACTCTTGACTAGAATGGCATCATCAGTCGGAAATTACAATTACATTATAGATTGGGAGTTTCAAATGGATGGTTTGATACGCATCAAAGTTAGTATTTGTTTTTTTTTCCTTGCAGTTACCCTATCATTGGGCCAACCTTGGGCCTAAAATTTGTAGAAAACAACTCTAACCTCTTAAAAGCCTAACTGAACAATAGTGAAATAACATGTGAGCCTTAGTGGGATGTTGATGGTGAAAGTAACATCTTATGAGAACGCTGATCATCATGTGCCCAGTAATGCGTATGTGTTTGGTACATTGGTATCAGAGAACCTAATTAGTGTTGTACACGATCACTACATCACATTCCACCTAGACATTGACATTGACGGCTCAGATAATTCCTTTGTTAAAATGAGTCTCGAGAAGGTAGAAACATCTCTGGGTGAATCACCCAGAAAGAATTACCTAAAAGCTAAAAGACATGTAGCTAAATCCAAAAATGATGCACAAATTAAGTTGAAACTTTATGATCCATCCGAGTCTTATATTATAAATCCGAATAAGAAATCTAAGGTGGAGAACCCGGTTGGGTATAAAATTGTACCTGGAGGCATAGTACAAAATATCCCGATATATTGCGATATTTGGAGATATCTATCCAGATTTCAGAAAAAGATATATAAATATCACGATATGTACAGAGATATATACGACTACAAATATTGGTGATATTTGTGATATTTAATGATATTTGCGATATTTGGTGATATTTTATGTATATAACAATTTTATTTAATATTTACCATTATATTTCAAATAAATATAAAATAATGTATCATGATATATCAAGAAATATCCATGATATTTGTCGATATTTTGAATATATCCACGATATTTGCATGTGGAATAATGTCAAATATCCCCAAAGAGGAGGATATATCCACGATACATATCCAGAAATTGAATATCGATAAATACTTATATCCTGATATTTTGTACTATGCCTGGAGGAACTTCAGCTAGCTTACTTGATGTCCATGATCCTCCTCAAGTAAGAGCAACTTTCACAACCAACCAGGTAATCTTGAATTTTAGTCATGCAAAATTCAACTGTAGAAATCGTGCATAACACTTCTAAAATTTAAGTTGTTATGTATATTTATGGTTTGAAATCACGACAATAGGAGTTAGGACAATTATTATTATTATTTAGGGACATACTATAGCGTCACCTTCATTTTTTTTTTTCATCAAAATAAGTTTTAACTTTCTTTGATTAGATTTGGGTGACTCCATACAACAGAAGCTAGTGAGGAATGGGCGGGTGGGCTCATAGTGTGTACCAGGGTATGGTCTGAGAGGTATGACTAAACAATATACATCATCATCATAAATTGTGCGGGAGGCCTTAATCTAGCAAATTATGATCCTTGATTAATATGTCTTAAATAAATATTGTCTATGCATATAAAGTCAAATTGTTATAAATGCGCTGAAGGCCTGAATATAGCAAATTCTGATCCTTGATTAATATGTCTTAAATAAATATTGTCTATGCATATAACGTTAAATTGTTGTAACAATACTATAATTGGTAATGTACATGACCGGCTGATCGAGAACAAAGATATTGTTCTATGGTACACTTTGGATTCCACCACATACCATGCCAACATGATTTAATTTCCCTTTCATGCCTACTGTGTCATCAAGTTTCGATTTGAAGCCGGTCAATTTCTTTGAAAGTAATCCAATTCTTAGGACAACACCCACAGTCAAAAAGGATTTACCTATTTGTAAGGCAGTGGCTTCTGCTTGATTAACATATTCACTATCTTAATGCGCATGTCACCCTCTTAAAATAGTATGTAGTTTTATGTACAACATATGACTTCTATTTCACACAAAACTTCAAGGTAATAAAAACACATTCTATGAAACAACATTTGAGCTAGCTAGTATTTTGATGGAAATTAAGATTAAAGTTGGAAAAAAGACATTGATTTTGGGAGATTGCAAAGAACTCATGATGATGTTGAAAAGTAGGGGTGTCTCTTTTTTTCGAAACCCTAATTTTTCTAAATTCCGATATGATATTTTTCCGAATATGGCAATAATATTTGTGTTCTGATATCTGAAATTTCGATATCCAATTTTTTCGAAAAATAATTAGATCGGAATTGGATGTGTTTTCAAAATCTGATTTGATCCGGTTTCCAATTAATTTCCGAATTTTTAATATATAGCGGTCTATTTCATATAGTTATTAAATTAATACTACATATAGTTTACAAACCAAATAAAAACCTTAGAGAAGTAGAACATTGTCTCTTTCACAACTTCAAGAAATCAATATTGTCATTCTAGTACATGTCTCAATTTATTAAATATTCAAATTTATCGAATTAATGCACTAACATGAAGAATAACTTTGCTGAATGAACATGTTAAAAAGTCTAAATTATTGTTATTGAATTAATATATTTCAAAATGAATGTATTAACTGGATAAAAAATGGCTATTCTAAACAAGAATCCGATTATATAATTCAAATTTCCAATTTACTTCCATATTTTGCAGATTCCAAAGTTTTCGAAAAAATTTCGATTTTCTAAACTTTCCGAATTTGGAAAAAAAATTTGTCATCTGAAAAATAATTAGATCGGATTTGGAAAGGATATTACCATTCAAAAAAATTTGGAAATTTTTCCGAAAGTCCTTTATTACATCCGAAGTCACTCCTACTGAAAAGAAATGGAACAGGTAGGCGCTGGTAGGGAGCTCTCAGAATTTATTTCTAAACTCTCTTATATGTGTGGAACTAATTAATGTAATGGGTTGACTTTCTAGTTTCACTGAAATATGCCATTAAGTGGACATTGAAATATGCCACTGCCACTGTTGAACTCTAGAGACTTTGTAAGATGCTTAATATGATATTAATGTGATAAGTTATTATCGAAAAAAAAAAAAAAATAAATTGGTACTTACGAACCATCTATGATATTAATAATGTGTTTTCTTGATAAAACGTTATTTTATCGAGAAAAATAACAAGTTTTCAAAAATCTACTTTTCTTTAGATAAATTGGTATATCGGTACCCAAAACCGAGAACCATCTATTTTTGGTGCTATATCGACTTGTGTTATATCGACATTCATAGTACAAAATGCCGCTCCATATATCGTGAAATATCGAGCGATTTTTTGGAGAAACCGATATCAAAATATTCATGATATGTTCAGGTTATTCCGGTTTTGTAAAGAAACTCCCTCTGCCGACATTTAAAAAAAAATGTATTTCAAAGAAAAAAAACGATATTTGTAAATATCGGTGCATATATGTAATAAAAGTACTTGGTTTGAAATATCAAATGGAGAGTGAAGCCAAAAGTTCCTCCTCACTTCACAGCATATCAAAGAAAAACAAATTTTCGATGAGTACCAATTGGGTATTGGCTATGATTTGTATTTGGTTGCAAATTTGCCAGAAGAATCATAAAAAATGAAACTTTTTATCAAAATGGATGTATGGTTAAGAACGTGCGTTCAGATACAATTTAAAATGTCACATTTCCTAGTGAGCATGAACAAAGTAGTTCTTCTTCTCACAGAACAATCCACAAGAAAAATGTTTTTGGAACGGAAATTTGTCAAGATTTTCCATGAAATATCGGAAAAATCTACTTTTTTGCCCCAGCGCACGAAATTTTGTACTAGATGATATTCAGAGCAATCACAGATTCACAGCTATAGCCTATAAAGAACTTTGAATGGTTATTTTCTCAATACATTTGGCAATCATTTCTAGAATGAAAGACAAAAACCAAAGAGTAAAATGTCGTAGAAAAGGAATCCGAATTTTGTATTTTTGAACATTTTCATTCCTCACTTGTCCGTTAAATACAAATTCAATGCTTAGTTGGGGGCCTAAACTTGAAAAAGAATTGGTCCGAAACCAATGAATTTCAGTTTTGGGCTCCTGAGGTAGGCTGAACCATAGTACAAAATATTTCGATATATCGCGATATTTGGAGATATCTATCTAGATTTCAGAGAAAGATATATAAATATCACGATATATTCCGAAATATATACGACTGTAAATATCGGTAATATTTTGATGATATTTATGATATTTGTAATATTTGAGGATATTTTGTGATATTTTGTGTATATAACAATTTTATTTAATATTTACCATTATATTTCAAATAAATATAAATAATGTATCATGATATATCAATAAATATCTATGATATTTATCGATATTTTGAATATATCTACGTATCGTGAAACAATGTCAAATATCCCCAAAGAAAAAGATATATCCACGATACCTATCCAGAAATTAAATATCGATAAATATTTATATCCTGATATTTTGTAGTATGGGCTGAACACCTGTGTCCAAACTTCAAATATGTGAACCCAAACTCGAATCAAGTACCTCAGAATTCATATTTCAGAGACAATTTTCGCAAGGAAAACAAACTTCAAGACGAGGAGGGGGGAATTGAACAGTGAAACCTCTTGATACACGAGGTTCTAAACTTTGGTAGTCATTGTTGTTATTCAGAACAACCCCCGAAGCCTAAGAGCTTGGCATAGAAACCCATCTAGCGGCTAGCGCAAATTACATCTCAAGGTTCACAATATTTCCCAATTTGATTGCTAGATACTCCAGTCTACTTTCTTCCATCGGTATCATGAATTCCAATTCATAACGCATTTAGATTGGTGCACATCAAGTACATATCATTGGCTCTTAGGCAAATGCGAATTTAGTGTGGAGCCTTCAACTTTTTTGAAGTCTATATAACCCAGTAATATCTTGACCAATATTAGCAACCTGCAGAATATTCAATCCGATCCGTTGTGGATTCTGTGAACAAAGATATGATAAGTCATAGATTCTATGAATCCAGCAGATTAAACTCTATATTTGACCCCCAAAATAATATAGAGTGGGGGTGAGTTGTAAACTTGATATAAAACATGGGTTGGGACGGAATATTTGAGCTGCCCACTCAACACACGCAGGATTATAAAACACCATGTTTATGACAAACTACTTGGAATCTTTTGAAGCTCCACTTGTACTACCTATGCATGCTTATAAAAGTTGTCCACTAAGCACTAAACAGCACCCTCTGAATCCTTATCAAAAACTTGTGAGTTCTTGTGCCACCTTACGCTAGTTTAGTTGGTCCAAATTTTCAAGTCTTCAGGCTTCACAAGAGAAACAACGAGTTAAGAGTGATGGAAGGAAGAACTGTTCTGAAGTTCTTCTTTCTTCTGTTAGGTCTGCTTGTTGTTCTTTTCTTCACTCACTCACCCGATCATACACCTACAAACAAAGCAACTGAGTTTCTTGATTGCTCCAATTATTCTTCATGGTGTACTTTTAAAAACAGGTTCCAACCCAAAACAAATAATCTCAACAGCCCAAAAAAACCCAAATTTATAAACCATAATACACAAGTCCCTACCCATCCTCTTGATCCATTAACCATTCAAGAAATCTATAAAACCCGATCAATCTTATCGTCTTACCCACCTTTCAAATCTTCTCCCTTCACAGTCCACACTTTAGTCCTCGAAGAACCCGAAAAACCACTAGTGGTTAAATGGAAAAAAGGTGACCCGCTTTTACCCAGGCAAGTTTCAGTAATTGCAATTATTAATGGTAAATCCCACGTGCTAATAGTGGATCTGGGTTCGGGTCAAGTTATTCGTGATGTGGTTAGTTCATTAAACGGGTACCCGGTAATGACAATCGAAGATATGAATTCAGCAACTCGGGCCCCATTAGCTGATGCAAATTTCAACCGTACGATTATTGCTAGAGGTATAAAATTATCTGATCTTGCATGTTTACCAATTTCGACAGGGTGGTTCGGTAAAAAAGAAGAAAACCGGAGATTAATTAAGGTACAGTGTTACTCTTTACAAGGTACAGCTAATTTTTACATGAGACCCATTGAAGGGTTAACTGTTCTTCTAGATATGGATACTAAAAAGGTTGTGGAAATATCGGATCAAGGCCGGAATATTCCGATACCAAAGGCCGAAAATACCGATTACCGGTACTCCAAGGTGTTAAACAAGGTTAAACTAATAAACCCAATATCAATAGAGCAACCGAAAGGCCCAAGTTTTGTAGTTGAAGATGGGCATTTGGTTAAATGGGCCAATTGGGAGTTTCATTTGAAACCCGACCCAAGAGCTGGTGTTATAGTATCAAGAGCTATGGTTCGGGACCCAGATACAGGAAATTTGAGAAATGTGATGTATAAAGGAATGACTTCAGAGTTGTTTGTACCTTATATGGATCCTACTGATGCTTGGTATTTTAAAACTTACATGGATGCTGGTGAATATGGATTTGGACTTCAGGCTATGCCGCTTGACCCTCTTAATGATTGTCCTCGCAATGCACATTATATGGATGGTGTGTTTGCTGCCGCTGATGGAGTACCGTTTGTAAGATCAAATATGATTTGTGTGTTTGAGAGTTATGCAGGTGATATTGGCTGGAGACATGCCGAGAGTCCCATCACAGGAATGGAGGTGAGTACGAATTTCAATGATCACTTAATATATTACGTTAATTCCAGAATAATTTCATTAACTATCTAGATGATAGCCCAAGGCATCACGAAGTTAAACAACTTTCATATTGGTGTTCGCTCAACCAATATGGCGTGCATTAGGCAATGCCCTAAATAGGCTACCTTAGCATTTTTCATGAACATAGCGGCATAGTGGAAATTGCACATTTCTTGGCCTGATGGTGATGGACTCGGACTTATCTCTTTGGAAAATTTTGTTTTGGGCAGATTCGCGAAGTGAGACCAAAGGTGACGCTGGTGGTCAGGATGGCAGCGTCTGTAGCTAACTACGATTACATTGTTGATTGGGAGTTTCAGACAGATGGTCTTATCCGAATTAAGGTTTGCTTTTATCAGTGATTGTATACCTGTTGAATTTTTGGTACTAATTAACACTAGAAATCTAAAAAGCTTAAAAAGATAAGAAAAGGACACTGCCATTTTGGATTTATGCCCTTTTGTAAGGGTCTCCGAGATAATTTGATGTGTACAGTAGGTGATGTTTCTACTGATGCAGATTATTATTATTTTTTTCGATAATAGTTTCTACTGATGCAGATAGGTCCTACTTTCCAGTTTCCACTGAGATAGTGGGAAAATAATGGAATCCACTTGTTGAAAACATTAAGCTTTTCGTTTTCATCAAGGATATGGTTGATTTCTAACTTTCTTTTTGTGGCTGCAAATATGATTGAAAAATCACAAGCTATTATCATAGAGGCGATATAATCCACCGAGAAGTTTTCTTCTGCGAGAATAAACAAAGCAACACAGTCTCTTGATTGGGCCCTAAGCGAAAACTGAACCGGATGTCTGTAAACTAGGAGACACATGGTTTGTTAGGTTATCTGGATCAAATGATCCATATATTAGACTGTACCCGTGCCACAACTGTACTTTAGAACGAGGGGGTGATGTGTAATCGTTGTATTCTAGTCCACCTTTTCCTCGCCATGAAAACACACCTGTTGGATTATGGTTATAGTAAAAATGACATGGACATCACCCCTGGTTAGGTTTGATATTTTTGACCAGTATTTTCATGTTCTCTGGTATATTTCATGTTCTCTGTTTTGTAACTATATATACTGAATACCTCATTCTGTATAACTTTTACAGGTTGGACTCAGTGGTATTCTAATGGTGAAAGGCACCTCTTATGAGAACATGAACCAAGTACCAAACGGACAAAACCTCTATGGCACCCTATTGTCTGAAAATGTGGTCGGAGTCATACACGATCACTATGTCACATTCTACTTAGACATGGATGTAGATGGCTCAAATAACTCATTTGTGAAAGTAAACCTAGTCAGAGAAGAAACTTCACCAGGTGAATCACCAAGAAGAAGTTACTTGAAAGCTAACAGACATGTTGCCAAGACTGAGAAAGATGCACAGATCAAGTTCAAACTCTATGACCCTTCAGAGTTTCATGTCATCAACCCGTCTAAATTGACTAGAGTTGGCAACCCTGTTGGATATAAAATTGTTGCTGCAGGTACTGCTGCTAGTATACTAGATCCACAAGATCCTCCACAAATGCGAGGCGCGTTTACAAACAATCAAGTAAATGTTATCATTATTTTCTTATTCATTTTAGTTGTTGCATTACTGTGAGGAGGTGTGAGTACTAAGTTTTATTCCCGACGCTTTTCATCATTTATTGTGATTGTTTTTTATTACTCAATCGTTTTATTTTTGTTCTGGTTTCAGGTGTGGGTGACTCCATATAACCGAAGTGAGCAATGGGCTGGCGGATTATTTGTCTACCAAAGTCATGGAGAGGACACACTTGCTGTATGGTCTGAGAAGTACGACATCTAAACTTCAACTTTCTTTTAAATATTATATACTCATTAATGTTAGATCAATATGATCAGCAATTTAACTACCTCCAAAATTTGCTCACTTTATAGTATAATATAGTAAAGAAATACCAGTGTACTAAGAATGTAGCAGACTTATCTTACAATGAAATTTGTTGCAGGAATAGACCAATCGAGAACAAAGACATCGTCTTATGGTATACATTAGGATTCCACCACGTACCATGCCAGGAGGACTTTCCCATCATGCCAACTGTATCATCCAGCTTTGATCTAAAGCCTGTGAATTTCTTCGAGAGTAATCCAATTCTCAGGACGCCACCTAATGTTGAAGAAGATTTGCCCATTTGCAGAGCTGCTGCTTCAGCTTAATGGATAATTCTGTCTCACTCTAAGAGCACATGTATATATGTTAAACCGTACAATGCCTGAAAGAATAGAGGTCTTCAATTCTTCATTAACAAAATAAGAGGGCGGAGTTGAAAAAGTTAAATAGCGGAAAATGAGGGTGCTTTATGAATTATGATATCAACGCATTTCAAGTTTTCAGTAATCAAACGAGGTAATGCGTGAGAACAAAAAATAAAGCGTAAAATATATACATACCTATTAAGGGTTTCATCAAGATGTCAATAAATTTTACAAAAGCTTTTACAACACAACCATTACCATAACGTGCCTTTTTAGTCTTGGTAATTTTTCCAAAATAATAATTGGATAACGTGGTTATAACTATTTTTCTAACCATTCAGAAAATCATTTTAGTGTCATGAAGACTTCATAACCAAACGAAAGACAGCTGCTACTATTACTAATAACTACAATGTAAATTAGACACATTAAGTAGAAGGGCGAAGCTTGTGTAACAGGAATGAAGAAAATTACCAACAGGAAAGCTAGCTACTTAGAATTCAGCTCAAACAAAACAAATGCAGTCTAAACAAGTATAGCAACTTTGTTTTCCCTCAAGACAATACCGTCTCTGTTTTCTTTACAACCATTCCAACTCACCGTTCTGACATGTGACTGTGAGGCAGTGATTTTCTTCCCTGCATCTGACAAGTGG
The DNA here is from genome assembly GCF_015680905.1 of Coptis chinensis. Lineage (NCBI taxonomy): Eukaryota > Viridiplantae > Streptophyta > Magnoliopsida > Ranunculales > Ranunculaceae > Coptis > Coptis chinensis. The sequence goes on along the minus strand of NC_141458.1, from coordinate 114,228,961 downwards.
CTCATGGGAGTCATTTTGTCCAGTTTGCTACAATAACAGCATAAATAAAATCGAAGCCACATAAGATCATCACCAACAGTCCAAAACATTTTAGCTTTTCGTCTTCTCACCCTCCAGGTACTTCAGAACTCCATATACCACCGTTCCAGCCACGAACAAGAAGACTGTTGGTGTGAAGGAAGGGTACAGATACTTCACAAAGAATTTATCCCACTCTTCAGGAAATAAGCCTGTTCAAGTAGAAACAAAAAAATACGACTTGTCTCAGGAGAAATAATAACCATGAGAGTTGGACTGAAAACAGAAGTACAGAACACCTTTAATAACCATTGTTCATGAAATGCGACAAAACTTTACATTTGACATAAACCACATAACCAAGAGATGCCTCGCACATCAAAAACATTTTTTCGCCAAAAAGTGTAATTGTATTACTTAACGAAAAAGAATAAAGAGAAAAGTGCAAATGAAAAGGGGAAAAACAGTAGGAGGGAAGGCATAATATAATTCTCCATGTATCATAAATGTATATCAACGACATAAGATTGAAAGAGGAGAAGATTTTTATGCGAGAAGGGGTTATTTTTAGGTAGAAGTTGCGGACCAGCTAGTTGTTTTCTCCAAATCTGGAAAAGGATCTCCATTTCCAGGATACAGATCTCCATATGCTTTTGGTGAAAATTCTACTAGTTGTCAGCTACCCGTAAGTAGGTTCTGTGGCATTATTTTCTCTGATTATTCCATCTGCCAAAGCCCTACTCCTCAACAATAACTTGCCATAACTTTCCAACTTCATCACTTTACCATAGCCCTTTAGATCCACCAAGAGAGGTCCAAGTAAAAGAAGGGAAAGTGGACCAATGCAGCAAGCCAGCAAGCCACACCTCGCTTAGAAATGATTAATGTGGAGCTCCGATACCAGTTCAGACCATGGCAACATGTTATTCATAGAAAGACAATTGTGACTTTGAACTTTGAAGGTTGGAGTTAGAAACACTATCTTCCCTTTCTAGCTCTCCACATGGAAGATTATAGGAATAATAATAATAATAAAAAATCTCCACATGGACAAGACGAGAACTTGAGATGACAATAACAACTTTCAACTAAGGAGGGAATCCTTACTTTCAACTAAAATTCAAACTTGCATGCGAAAAAAATTCAACTTAGGACAAAATGAGTACTACCTACTAAGAAGCTAATTGAAGAAATATAAACATTAACAACTTATACGAAACTATCCCCCAGCCCCCTCCTTTTATTCTTTCTAAATCCAAAAGTTCCTACAAAATATGATACTTGATCTCAGTATCTCAATTTCTTTTTCCACAAATGTACTTTGACATAACAGTTATAACAGGTTAAAAACATTAACGCGGTAGATTTTCAGTTTTATACCAGAAAAACAATATTAAGAACAAAGAGGTTTCAATATTATACCTGAAGCAGCAAGAGCAAGACCTTCAATAATAATCAAAGAACCAAGACCCAACCAAGTTAAAAGAAAAGCAGTCTCATAACTGTTCGGTTCTGGAACTTGAGTTTCTTTCTTCTTAGTTAAAAAATCTGGTTTTTGTAACGGGGTTCTTCGAATAATCGCTGCTCTTTCTCCACTTATCTTTTTCTTCTTTCCATCTTTACTTTGAACTGTTGAACCAAACCCGACACTTGGTTTCTTGGTTTGAACTGAAGAAGAGTTTTCTTGAGTTGGTTCTTCTGTTGGTGAAGTGTTTGTTGCTTTTATAGTCAGTCTAGTTTTTGGTGGGAAGTTAAAAAGTGAAGAGATTGGTTTGTTCATAGAACATGAATATTGGATTCGAAGTGCCATTTTTTTTTGGTTTCAGTTTACGTGGTTGTTGATGCACCCTGTTTTATACCGTAGATAGAAAGATTGATTTCTCATTGCTAGTTTCGTCAGAAAGCTTGGTATTTCGGTAGATTTTTTTTTCCCGCTAAGTGATATTTCGGTAGATTACGGTGACATTTTGAGATATTAAATATAGGGCGGAAATGCCGGCACTTTAAAATTTGTGAAAATTGCAAAATTAGAGATCGACAGATTTTTGGCCCAGCCGCGTGTTCTTAAAATTGAATCTAGAAAAATTTGATGTTTCCAAACTTAGTAGATTGTGCTTCTTATTACAATTGTAGGTAAACATTTAAACTGGAAAACAGGCTTAGCATTAACTGCAACTGAGGAAGCAGACCCCCTTGGCTACTCGTAAAGCTTGGAGTGGGATAATCGCGGTGTGGGGATAGCGAGAAGTGCTATACGTTTCTTCAACTCTATACCAAATTCTTCTGATAAATCCAACATTGTTCCTTGAGGCAATTCCCAGTTGAATGAATGCAAAAGTGATGCTAACAAATAAGAGACCAACTTCTCAGCAATAGATATTCCAACACATATCCTCCTCCCTGACCCAAATGGTAAATATCGGAAATCGTTTCCATTATAATCCCATTGATAACTTGAATTCATGAATCTCTCTGGTTCAAATGTCAATGGATTTTCCCAATATTTTGGATCTCTTTGAATTGCCCATGCATTCACAAATATTTTAGCACCTTTTGGAATCAAATAGCCACCTACAATGCATGATTCCCTTGGGCAGCGAGGTATTAATAAAGGAGCTGTTGGATGTAAACGGAAGACCTCTTTGACTATAGCATCTAGATAAGGTAAGTTGGACAAATGAGTCTCTTCAACCACATTGTTTAGGCCTACAACTTTGTCTAATTCTTCTTGAGCGTTCTTCATTATTTCTGGTTGGTTTAGTAACTCTGTCATTGCCCATTCTACTGTTGTTGATGTCGTTTTTGTCCCAGCCAAAGTAATATCCTGTTGACAATATATGTCCTGTCAGATTATCAACATATATGCCATATATGCCATAGCAATCCTTTTCAAAAACGGAACTCCCAAGAATATTTGGTCCTATGCATTTGGAATTTAATGGGCCTTTTAGATTTTGATCCCACTTTTTAGTGCCCTAGTTAGGATTTCTTCCTTGCATTATTAGTACCTTCTATACATTGACATGTTTTTCGGGTTGGTTCCCAAGACCTAACGACATCATCTGAACTAAAAATACACACCTTGAGTAATAAAAAACCACCTAAATCCGAATTAGGACCATTAAAGAGGAGTAAAACCTAAAATCCCTATGTCATAAACTCATAATTTTGTAATGGCCGGATAATTTGATTTGGTTGTCTAAATTTTGTTTATATGAGATACGTATCATCTTTTTCTATGATCTAGGACCAACTGATTTGTTATGTCGCAGTGCATGTGGAGAAGTGATTGAGAAAATACCATAAGCAAGGCCTTCAAGTGAATTACTGTAAGTTGTGTCTTCTGGTTTCCTTGATCTATAAGCTGCAGCAACACTTGGAGAAAATCCTTGTTTTCTTTGTCCCTGTTTTCTACTTCTTCTTGTTGAACTTCCATTTTGCGTCGTTCATTAATAACAAACTCAAATATTTGATCAAACCACTTGAGTATCTCTCTCATGCGGCGTTCCTTGCCTTGTATATCAAATTTGGCTAGCACAGGAAAAAGATCCGAGACGTTGGGTTCCCCTATTAATCCCACCATTTTGTGTGCAACCTGTTTAGCAACAATATGTCAATACATAGAATAAAATTCAAGAAAACAGAATATGGAGATGAGAAAAAGTAACAACATTAAGAGAAATAGGACAGAGATCGAACCTTTCGAAATTTGGTAGTTACACGACACCTTTCCTCGCCGTTAAGAGTGTTACCCCACATCATGTTTGTTAAAATATTGAACATAGCAAGAAGAACATGTTCCCCAATGTCAATAGAAGTCCCAATTTGGGAATGAACCTTATTCACCATGTTGCGGATTTCTCTTTGGCGTAAGTCATATAGAGCCTTTAGTCTCTCCTGGCTTAGTAGCTCTCTGACACATACTTTGCGTATCATACGCCAATGTTCATTGTAGGGAGAGAAAGCCATGTCCACAGCACCATATGTACCAACAAACGCTGCCACTGGTACATCACGGTCGGCAAAATTGGCATCCTGGTCTTTAAGGACTTCCTTTGCAACTTCTGGGGAACTAAATATAATACCAAGTTTGCTCCCTAGTTGAACCTTCATAACTGGACCATATTTCATAGATAATTTAGCAAAGCCGCGGTGAAGGTCAGGATCAAGAAATGGGAGATTTCCAAGTATTGGTAGACCCCTAGGCCCCGGTGGCAGTAGAGCTTTCTCCTTCCCTGATCTCATTGCCAACCAGTTCCACCATGCTATGGCTACTAGTACTACTGAAAGTATGAGTCCTGCTTTACTGTACTCATCTTTACTTTGCTCCAGACACCACGAGAAGGCCTTAGACATCATTGCTGCAGCTTCAATGATGTTCAGATCATTTGAGGTTAAATAAGTTGGGCATGGTCATAGTACATTGTCAAAGTTGGACAGAATTAAAAGTGAAGATATAAAACTATAAGTTTCCAGCCTGGATGTTGCGATGGATCCAAATTTTCTTGTCACAATTTTCAAATTATGCTTTTCATTTGTATAGTTGCATAAAAGCCAATTACCCTGGGATAAAATATCATCAGTATAAAGTGTAAGCAGGTGACAATTGACAACTGTAACCTTACAGGCCGGCCGGAATGCTAGCAAGAGTGTTGCATACATGCTCTGCAGTAATAGACACAATTTTTTCCTGAATTCGATCTACCTGAAAATTGCCATGCATTCATAGTTTCCTTTCTTGACTGTTACCAAATACCAACCATTGATGCTTGATCCCTACGGCCCTATCTATCCTTCAAACGTGTGTATATATATTTGCAAGTTTTCTGAAATTTCCGCAAAATTTTTCATTTTTGGTGGGTACAAAAACATTTCGAACCCTACATTTTATATTTGCAAGTTTTCGAAGGGATGACATCACTTTTCATGAAAATTTCGATATTTTTTCGATTTTAATCCATTTTGTTAATTACTTTCGAAATGGTAGCAAATGCAATAAATATTAAAAATAGAGGCTAATTTTGTCTATTTTGTATTTTTATTTACTAAGTTACAAATCATTAATGACCTAATTTTTCTCAAACTTTCAATTGAGTTTTCCAAAAATTTAAGAGACTCATCTAATTTCACCTAGGTAAGCTTTTCTTCTCCTTCCATTTTGATTACCATTTTGATTAGTGAGATGGGGGACATTTGATTAGTGAGATATATGTCTATTTGAGAGGATTATTAATTTTGAGATAGAAAACTGCTTATTTTGATCATTTTGGTATATGGATAATTAAATTTGAAAGTATAGTTGTTACTTGTTACCAATATTTATTATTTTTGCTAATGAATTCGCAATTTTTCTTATTTTTTGCAAAAATTTCTATATTTTTGTTTTCTATGGTCACCGAAACAATGACCGAAAATGAACTTTAATTCCTTAGTATATACACAATGTGGCATCTAAGTCTACTTGACTACATTTTGACCATCATTCACATATCAATATATCATAAATCAATCAAAGATCATTAATACTGAACAGTCGAGAATGCTCCCAGTGAAATACGTCAGCCCCTTTTTTTCTCTTAGATGGACACCTCAGCTTTTACAATGATTCGGCAGAAAAAATAAACAAACTCACACTCAGTTTTGGGAACTGTTCGCGTAACAATCTGTAATATATAAAAGAAAAAGATAAATAAACCTTTCGTCAAAACTCAAAACCCCACCCCGACCTTTATCAAAAAAAAAAAAAAAAAAAAACCTAGCTTGATAAACAATACATCAAAAGGTTCGTTTTACTTGATGTCGTTGTTGTGTGGATTATATCTCGCCTCTCTCAACAACAAAATATCTTTCAGGTGGTAAGAATGATCTCGAGCACTATGACACCATTAAATCACTGATCTTTTGTAGTATCAAGCTTCCAATTCCGGTGAGTGTCCTGAAAGGATGTGCTTTTGTCAATGAATTAGTTCCATGTATTTTAGTTAGTTCGATTCTCTCCGACTTCAACCATTTTTTGAATTTCTTACGAAGGTATCTTTTGTTATTATTTATTTGTCATATTTTGGAGACTATTGATCAATACAAATTTGGTAGTCTTTCCACGTCTGTAAAATTTTGGTGACAGACCTTGACATGCATATGCCAATAGAAACAGTTTGATAAACCTCATAACTCCATTGATAATAATTGGTTCTGAATGAGAGAAGTTTACAGTGTTATACTCAATTTGAAAAACACAAACACCCCAATGACATCTTCACAAGGTTAGCTAGTTTTTATGAAAGAAGTATGTTCGTATTGAGAGCTTTGTAGCATTATATGGAGTAAGAATAATTTTTCCTCATTGTTTTTGCAGAAAGTGAAGTGCCCAAATTGACAAAAATGAACTCAACACAAGGTAAGTTATGCTTTTAGCTTTGTTCTGTTTCAGCTTGAAAATGGTGAAAAGCTTAAACTGTTATTTTTTTTTTGGGAAAACTAGTGTTACACCCCCCCCAACACAGCTAATTGGGTTTGACCGTTAACTTTCAAGTCAAACAACTGAAAATGACATAAATGCCCTCATTATTTTCAAAAAGAAAATATTCAATTTTAATTAGGTGGGGGCATTTGTGTCATTTTCAATTGTTTGACTTGAAAGTTAATGGTCAAACCAAGTTGACCGTGTGTTTAGGGGGGAGACCATAATTTCCCATCTGGGGTGTAATACTAGTTAACCCTTTTTTTTGCAGAAAAAGGAGAACCCCAAGAAAACCCAAGCTCAAAAGCACAAGACGGTATAAAAAAACAAGAGTATACTGAACACGAACATAGTTAACCTAGGGGTGTTTTGGAAATCCAAATTCTAAGCACAGACTCAAATAATAGCAGCAGTAGTAGTAGCTGTAGTTCATCTTCATCTTCAATTAGGGAACAACATTAAGCTTTGGTTCCAGAATCATATAGACTACAATGGAAAAACTTGATTGATACTATAAAAAGAAATCATTAAGAAGGCTTTCTACATTTTCTTTGTTAACAAGTTCTGATATTTCGAAAATAAGTTTGAACAGAAAGTTAGCTAGAATTCAAAGTGCTAAAGATGGTATTGAGTTTAGTGGGGTGCCCATAGTGTCTAAACCTTCTTGGAGGAGTTTTGATTATCTTGAGAACTTGTCACCGCTCTTGATAATTTCAGTTATGGTAAGAATTTTTACTTTCCTTTTTCTCTGTTTTTTGGCATTTGAATTGATTTTTTGGCGACATTTCAATATTTTTGAGTTAGTCAAAATTTGTGTTTGATTCCGTTGTTCTTTAGAATTGATGGAATTGTTGTACAAAGTGTCGTGATTAATTGCGAGCCGAAAGCTGGAAAAGAGACATGATAGATCATAGATGTCGTTTTAGTGTAGACAATTCGATTAAGATCATTGTCCAGATTTCAGAGTGATCAATTGAATCGTTATTGTTTGAGCGTGTGTATTTAGTTTGCTCAGGAACAGGAGTTTTCAGACAAAGTGTGTTAATCTCTAAGAAGAGAAAGGAGGTATATCCCCTTTCCATAGTTTAGGTCTCAATTCATTCCATTCAATATGATTAGTTGCTATTGATTATAATGCAATCTCCCAGGAGTTAGTCGATAGTATGTTAATTCATTTTTTTTATTTCCTTGGCAGATACAAGAATTGTTTTATGGCATTAAAGGTGTCGTCTTGCTTGGCCTGGTATGTTCAAATTTCTGCACTTTTTTTATCTTTTGATTTGTATGTGTTTTTGAAGCAAGCTATTTTGGTCTTCTTCCTCTCAGTTCATTTTCTGGTATATCTTCTCCTCGTCTCAAATTCAAGTTGCTTTTTCGGTAGAAAAAAGTTAATCCACATCTTCCCCTCCTCTCAAATCCAAGTATTCAAAAAATTTATCGCCTCCATTCTTCATGACTTCACAATTTGAATCGATCAATTGAAAAGATTTAATCTTTAATTGGTTGGTAGAGTATGCATTTAAGGCGGCGGTAAAGTCGGCTAGTATAACTTTGATTGGTGTTCAAGGAAAGGATTCCGTTTGTGTTATCACTCAAAAGAAAGTATTATTTGTTTGATTGATTGTGTTATTAATTTGAATGGGCTGAGTTTATTGGAATGTGTTTGTGTGTTTTTTCAGGACAAGCTTCTGGATCAAACGAGTGTGACTCATCTTTTCCTAATTACTAAGTACCTTGGATTACTAGCTATTGGCATGACAGGTATTGTTTCATGCTTTCGTTCTGCCTGAGTAGTGATTAGTGGTTTATTGATTCTAAGAATTGGGTTTATGCACTTTCAAACATGTGTTGTTGGGATACACTTTCTTTTTTCAATTTTGTTATACTATTTTTTTCTATGCAAATTGATGTAATCAAGTGACATGGGTTTTTATCCATAAGTGAATCAGATTAATATGTAAGTTGCTTATCTCTTCTTCCTCTATCTCCAATAAATCCACTCTTCATCACCATACCACTTCCTATTTACCGCCATTACCACCACACTTTGTACACATTAGCCTCAAGCCATGGTCACCACCACAGCGGCTGCAACTCCAGAAGGATGCGCGCAACTGACTAATGAATTTTTCAAGGAGAATACACACCTGTTGCGCCTTTTGATTGTTGGCTTGCAAAGATGCTACTCAAGTCGTTGCAAATTGGCAAACACAAAAGGTTCTTGATTGTGTCTGATTACTTGGAAGCAAATAAAGATCTTATTGATGTTTTGGTATCCGGATATGAAGACCCAGACCCATATTTGTGTTAATGAACCAATACATGTCTTTTTTTTGTTTGATGATTAGTATTTCCATTTTTATCAGGTATTTGATGATTTTGAAAAACCAATAATTCGCAAGTTAATTTGGCATGGAACTAGCTTGGTGTTTGAAACTGTTGAGAGTGGTAGATTCAGTCAGTCTTAGTATTGTAGAAATGTAACAGGCACGTTAAATGTTTGTTTCCAAAAGGTTTTGATTGGCTTTTATTACTCATTTTGCTCTTGATTGGATTCTATTTATTGATTGAGCTTTATTTTTTATTTTTTAGTTTTGAATATTGAATCCAATAACAGATAAATCATTGTGAAATTTCTGTCAAGATTTTACATTTTACATTTTCTATTTTCTATTTTGTACAATGTTAATCTAACAGGTAAGTTTGTGATTTTCATTCTATAACAAGTAAGTCAACTATTCAATGATGGTCTTCTAAATTTAATCCCTTAATGTCACCTCTAACAGGTCTGGTATTGAGTTGGTGATTAAAAATGTTGTAACAGAGAAACTGGAAGGTCGTCATGCGGAAGGTTTCATGACTATGAACCATTGTGAAATCCTACCACTGATTGGATTTATAGATGCTATTGTCACTTATGAATTTTAAAGTCTAAGGTAATCAATTTCACTGCCTTTATATGTGTTAACTACAAGTTGTGTTTTCATCATACGTAGTATTTTTGACAATGAATTTGGTTATTTAGTTTTTGATAAGACCCCAAAACTGTAGTTTTAACCCTGTAACAGTCATACTTTTAGACCAATTATGTGAGTAATAATTAAGAGTTAACACTGATTACGTGTTTTTATGCATTTCAGGTTTCAAAGTCCATTATGTGCAGAAATGTGCCACTTTAGCGAGATAAAGGAGCAAATGTCGGTTACTAAGTAGTTCCGTGATTAAAGGCCAAGATTCAAGAAGACAAAGCCTTCCTAAAGCCCGGTCAAAAAGTTGAAGTTGACACGCGTAAACAACACACAAGTCGTGTGAGAACTTCCGAAGGCCATATCTTTGGACTCAAACCTTGGAATGGGGCCTACCTTATGTCAAAACGACCGGCTCGGAAAGAGCTTTCCAATGGTCCAAGCCTTGACCCAATAAGAGGAGCAGAAGTGGATGAAAAGTTTGTTGAAGCCAACTGCAGCTGAAGAGGCCTTTTTGGACTGAAAGAATTGGGTTTTGGGCCTGATTCTCTGGCCCAAAACATGGCTCCAAGCCCATGCACGATTTTTGGATCTGAAAGTATAAAAACCAAAGTGTAGCTCTTTGTTAATGGTAGTTAGTTAGACCTAAAATAATATAGATAATTCTAGATCTAGTTTAATTAATTAAATTAAGTTTAGTTCCATTTTCAATTCTTGTTTTAGATTAAGTTTTTGAATCATTGTTCTTGATTGATTAGATAAATAAAATAGTTATTTTATCAATTTCAAATTGTGTTATTTCAATCTATTAGATCTAGTTTTAATTATTGTTGGTTACCATTTCTTAGTTGTTAATTAGAATTTAATTATCGTTTAGTTTAGATTAGTAAATTTCGAATCTTTGATAATATGTTTAGTTTAGATTCATATGGGAATGATTGCGGAATGATTCAAGGCTAAAACCTCCATTAGAGGGGTTGATGAAGCCTTGATGAAAAACTTAGAGGTATAGTATAGAAGCATTGTAGAATCTATTCCAATCTAGAAGGTCGTGATTCGCCATGAGAACAATTATTTTTACGTTTATCAAATGGCGCCGCTGCCATCTTAGTGCACTTTAGCATTGTTTTCATAGTAGAATTAGCCATTTTTAAGTCCCATTAAACCCACCCACCCTTGTTTGATTCATACTGTGGTTATCCGTTTCAGCGTTGAAAAAGTTCCGCAAAATTTACACCGAAGCCGATCATGCTAAGAAGGAGCGCGACTGCGACTCTATAGTTCGGAACACGAAGCGCGACCGCCTCTCGGACCGAAAGCCGACCCGCCCTATAGTTACTGGACCACGAGCGCGACCCGCCCCCTTAGCGAGCGTGACCCGCGCTAACTTACTGGACTAGGAGCGCGACCGCGCCCTATGCGAGCTCACCTGCGCCCTAAGCAAAATATTCCGGATTTCTACAGGTTTGTTTCAAACTTCGATTTTTAAGTTTTTTTCAGTGTTCTAACTTGTTATTTACACTGAACACGCGTAAACAAGACGCTATTCATAAGCGAAGCAAGGACACTATCAGGTATTCCTTTCTTCCATACCTCGCATCTCCAGTTAGAGGTTCATACTAATATATCAAGATTGTTTGGATTGTTGTCGTGTTTAGACTTAGACTTGCATGAGATTAAGGTCTGGTCGGAGAAAAACACCGAACGTAATTAACCATCAACGTCAACAAACAAATCTATTGAGTATACCAATCACTACACCTCTAACTACTATTCCACCAACCATACCTGACATAATGGCTGAAGAAAGAGAGACTCCTCTCTCCGACTTTTACAAAGCTTTGAGCGATAGCCCAAAATCTTGCATCGTTCTAGCAGACCCAGTGGGGGATTTTCGAATTCCCCCAAACATATTTAATATGTTACCCGTTTTCCATGGGTTAGACCATGAAAAACCTTACCAACACATGCGTAGGATTGAACAAGTCCTTACAACATTCCATCATCCTACGGTTGGTGCGAACGCATTAAACCGAGGGTATTTCCCTTCACCTTAGCCGATAAAGGCAAATCTTGGTTAACTACCCAAGCTTAACTCTGTGGACTCGTGGGCTAAACTTGTTCACCGTTTATGGAACATTTTACCCACCCCCTAAGACGGATGAGATGCTTTCCAAGATTCATTTTTTCCGACAAAATCCTCATGAATCATTTTCTGAGGCTTGGAATCGTTTCACCGATCTGCTTATTGAGTGTCCACACCATAACCTAGCAAAAGACACGTTAGTTCGTGCCTTTTTCAAAGGACTTCAACATCACCATAAAGAAGTCCTTGACATAATGAATGGGGGTAGTTTCCTAAGTAAAGGAGCCTCGGAGGCTTACAAATTTTTAGAAGATCAAACTAAACGTAATAACAATTGGGGGGGGGGGGGTAGTGATGATATCCCCCGCACTATTAGTTCTTCTTCAACAGTTAAGGCCACCGGTATGTTTGAGATGAAACCCGATCCAGAACTTAAAAATTTAATCGAATCTCTAACTAAAAAGGTAGAGGCTATTTCTATTCAACAAAAGCCTATCCCCGTCATGAATGTCAACTCCAACCCATGTAATTTATGTTTGAGTCCTGAGCACCCTGACTTCTATTGTCCTCTCGCCTATGAACAACAACAATTAGAGCAAGATAATGTTTGCTCCATTAATAACTATCCTATTCCTAATGCCCCATGGAGACAACATCCCAACTTTAGTTGGCGAAACAATCAACAAGTTACACCTCCAGGGTTTAATAACCAAAATGTTAGGCAAGCAAACAACTATAATCAAGCTCCAACAGGGACAAGGACAGGGACAAGGTCAAGGAAATTATAATAATTATAACAACCAAGCGCAACCACGACAAGGTGTAGCACAAGGTCAGAGTAATTATAATAGTTATAATACCAATAGAGGTATCGTTCCGGTTAACAATAGTAACTATCAAAACCCACCCATAAATAATCAACGTGAGATAGTTCGGTCGCACCACTGCGACTACTACACAATCACATCCGGATCGTTATAGACGCCTTTTATACAAAGGTTACCCAACAACTTTTCCAATCAATGACTCAATCAAACCAACAGATCTTACAATCCATAAATCAGGGCATACAATAGTTAGCCCAAGAGAAAGCCCAACCAAAAGGCGTGTTTCCAGGACAAGCGATTCCCAACCCTAAAACAACAAACACAGCCTTTGAGGTAAACGGTAATACTAGTACGGAAACGACAATAGTAGGTGACCTGAATGCCATCACCACTCTCCATTCTGGAAGAGTGGTTGATAACAAAGTAACTATGCCTATAGTTACCCCATCAGTACTCCCTACACCAGATATCGAACTAGATACCGAATTAGAAACTGAAGAGCCTACCATTAATTGTAGAGGTACCGGTTAAACAACAAACTCAGAAACAGAAAGCCAAGGTAACACATCAAGTCGAGCCATACGCTAAATATAGAGCGAAACCACCATTCCCTTAGAAGTTAGCCATGCTAACCAGGGATACAAACTTTGAGGAGATTAAGAACGTTTTCAAGAATCTAACGATAAACCTTCCTTTTCTCGAAGCTATTAAAAAGCTCCCTAACCACGCTAAGTTTCTTAAAGAGTTGTGCACTACTAGGCGTAAGACCAACATATCTAAAGACGCTTTTTAACCTGAACAATTCCCAACTTTATCCGAAAAATAATGGAATTGTTAAGTACAAGGACCCCGATCGCCCCATAAAATGCACCTTAGGAGATTCCCACACACCGATTTAATCACCGCTTTATTAGACACGGGGCGCGTGTTAACTTACTCCCCAGTATTACTTATATAAACAAATAGGTCTACAGAAATGCAACCTACAAAAATAATGTTGCAATTAGCGGACATGTCAATTAAGTATCCTAAGGGTGTAGTGGAAAATGTGCTTGTTAAGGTTCGTGGATTTCTACTATCCTGGCCGATTTTGTTATCCTCGATACGTAAGTAGCTAATGACTCTCAGACCGATCATCTTAGGGCCCCGCTTCTTAGCAACCGCCAACGCACTTATAAATTGCGCGATGGTAAGATGTCCTTATCTTTTGGCCATCTTACGGTTGAGGTAAATGTTTTAAAATGATGAAACAATTACCGATTCGCTCTATAGATGGGGAGGTTAGCATGATCGAGAGCTTAGCTCAAGATTATTTTAACAACACGTTTCCTGAAAACAATATGTACAAATTCCTTTCTTTTGGAATTTCAGATTTTGTAAATGACTCCTACTTAGAGGAAGTCAACACCATCCTTGAGTCCACACCAATTGTAGACCATTCAGTTGCTCCACATATTGAGTTGACATTAAGGGAATTGACCCTAATGTTTGCACTCATCGTATCCATTTGGAGGATAACGCTCTGTTAAGACTTCTCGGTGAACCTCAACGGTCCCTAGCTTGAACCCCCTAATGTTTGCCATGAAAGGGTGGTTAGGGAACCCCGCCATGAAAGAGGTGGTTAAGAAGTTACTTACTCGATGCGGTATCATATACCCAATCTCGATAGCGAATGGGTCACCCCATTCATGTAGTTCCTAAGAAATTGGGAGTTACCATGGTACGAAATGGGAAGGGTGACTATGTTGTCACATAAGGTCCTATGAAATGGAGGATCCAGATTGATTACGAGGACGGTTAAATGCTATGACACGAAAAGGATCACTTTCCTTTACCTTTTATAGATCAAATGCTTTCGAACGCCTAGTTGGTCATGCTTTTATTGTTTTCGGATGGCTACTCGTGGGCTATTTTCAGATTATTATTGATATTGATGACCAAGAAAAGACTACCTTCATGTGTCCCTTTGAACGTATGCCTATAAACGAATGCCTTTTGGCCTTTGTAATGCTCCCGAACCTTCCAGTGGTGTATGTTTCATATATTTAGTGACATGGTAGAGCGCTTTATGGAAGTTTTCATGGATGATTTTTCTATCTATGGAGACTCCTTCACGATCGCTTTGTCTAACCTCGTCTAAGGTTTTGACACGGTGTGAAGAAAAGAGCCTCGTTTTAAATCGGGAAAAGTGTCATTTCATGGTGAAAAAGGGCATAGTACTAGGGTCACATTGTTTCTAGTGATGGCATCGAGTAGATAAGGCCAAACTAGATAAGATAGCACTCTACCTAAACCACGGACCGTCCGGTGATATTAGAGCCTTTCTAGGCCATGCGAGGTTTTATAGGCGGTTTATTAAAGACTTCGAAAATAGCTAGGCCTTTAACTAATTTGCTTTTGAAGGATGCAATCTTTGATTTTAATTTGAACTGTATGCAAGTTTTTGAAACTTTAAAAGCCATGCAACCATTGCACCCATTATACACGACCTCCCGATTGGTCTAAACCTTTCGAACTCATGTGTGATGCTAGTGACTATGCAGGTTGGTGCGATCTTGGGACAAAAACTAGATAATAAGTCCACTGTTATTTATTATGCTAGTAAAACCTTAAAACGATGCTCAACGGAATTATTCAACTACTAAAAAAAATTCTTAGTCATCATTTATGCATTAGATAAGTTTCGTCCTTATTTGGTTGGTTCTAAAACGCGTTAGTTTACACGGACCATGCAAAGATTTAAAGTACCTTCTTGCAAAGAAGGATGCTAAGCGAGATTAATCCGATGGATCCTTCTCTCCGCAAGAGTTCACATTAGAAATAAAGGACAAAAGAGGGGTTGAAAACTTAGTTGCCGACCACTTATCTAGACTCACAAACGACGATCAGAGTGATTCTGAGTCCATATCGGACTCTTTTCCTGATGAGCATCTATATGCTATTTTTCAAAGACCATGGTATCTTGACATTGTAAATTATTTAGCGGCTGATGTTATGCCTTATAATTGGTCAAGAAATGAACGTAAGAAGTTCTTGGCCAGAGTTAAGTTATACTACTGGGATGAGCCCTATCTTTTTAAGTATTGTGCGGATCAGATTATTCGTCGTTGTATTCCCCAGTGGGAATACAATGAAGTTCTATCATTCTACCATGACAAAGAGTGTGGTGGCCATTTTAGTGGGATGAAAATAGCCGCTAAAGTTCTTCAATGTGGATTTTATTGGCCTACCCTTTTTAAGGATGCCCAAGTGCATTGCAAGACGTGTATTCGTTGCCAACAACTTGGACGAATCACGAAGCGTAATATGATGCCATTAAATCCAATCTTGATAGTAGAAATTTTCGACGTTTGGGGCATTGATTTCATGGGTCCTTTCCCAGTTTCCCACGGTTTCATTTATATTCTAGTTGCCGTGGACTACGTGTCTAAATGGATAGAGGCCCTAGCTTGCCGTAGCAATGACCATAAGACCGTTGTATTTTTTATTAAAGAATATATTTTTTCCGGGTTTGGCATTCGAAAGCCATCATTAGTGATGGTGGAACACATTTTGCAAATGAGAGTTGTTGCATCCCTAGTGAAAAAGTATGGAGTTACACACAAAGTAGCAACTCCTTATCATCCACAAACTAGCGGACAAGTAGAAGTTTCTAATAGGGAAATCAAAAAGATTTTAGAAACAACTCAGAACCCCGATAGGAAAGATCGGGTCAAAAAAGCGTCTATCGGATGCCTTATGGGCGCGTAAAAACTGCTTTCAAAACTCCTATAGGTATGTCTCCCTTTAGACTTGTATTTGGGAAACCATGTCATTTGCCCGGAATTAGAGCACCGCGGCTCGTGGGCTATAAAAAGCCTTTAACTTCAATATTGATGAGGCAGGTGTCAAACGCAAGTTGCAATTGAATGAGCTTGAAGAAATCCGTGAGCGATTCGCATGCGATCTCGCCGAAGGATTATAAAGCTAACATGAAACGTGTTCATGATAAGCATATCTTGCGCATAAAGAGTTTGTGGTCGGTCAAAAGGTCTTGCTTTACAACTCCCGCCTACATATTTTCCCAGAAAACTAAAACCCGTTGGTCCGGCCCTTTCGTTATCAAGTCACCCCCTTACGGGGCAATCACCTTGGTAAATCCAAATGACAACAATGCATCTTTCAAGTTAATGGTCAACGGTTAAAACATTTTCACTTAACTTCGTCCCCGATGTAGAGAAGTCCTTTTACAGACCCGTCTATGAGGACTGACCGTGTCATTGGGTGTACTTCCTTTCACTCCCATATAGTGGTAAGTGCACCATCCAGGTAACCGGGCCCTCCCTATGGAGTGTGTGGCTATAAGTACCGAATCCTAAGTCCACGGTTCACATAATTCACATTTTCCACTTTTGCATGTTTTCTCGGTTTTTGAGTCATGTTCCTCTATGGGGTGAATTATGTATTTATGGTTTTTCATGTTTCTTATAATAAACTAATAAAAAAAAATATAAAAAAAAATAAAAATAAAATAAAAATTCTAAAATCATAGAAATAGCAATCCAACAAGTCTTGGGATTCTGACTTTAAACGACCCACGTTTTAAACAAATTTTGTGTTTAAAAATTTGTTTGGGGGTGGGCAGTCGATCTTTCCATCTGGATTGCTCGAACTTTCCATTTGTGTTGCTTAGGCCCATTACTTGTAGTTCAATTGGGTTGACGTAATCTAAACTTAGATTTCCTTCGTTCGCATAACTTACGTCACACACGCACTTAGAGGCACTCTTCCACCCTCTTATACGTCACCCATGGTTGGAATTGAATGTTTTATGGATCATTGAATTGGAAATTCTCTACTGATCATTTCCATAACTCATTCGCCAAAATCGGGCCAGTAACGAAGCGGCAAATTGAATTTGAAGTTCTTGTAAAATCGAAATTTCGAATTCACATTGGGCTGGGCCCCAAACCCGACGCGACGATCGTCGTCTCCTTCCTTCCCAAACCGCACGCACAGTGTTTCCATTTTGAATCCCGCTGGTTACCAATTTTAAAGCAAACCTTGAACACCAAAATAAAAATAGAGATAGAGAAGAAAACCTAACTACACCTACACCAAGAAAATCAAATCCACCTAAAATCTTCTCTAAACCATCACCACCACCAAACCAACTCCGAAAAACAGCCACCAATTAAAGTCTCCACCACCGCCACCACCGCCACCAACGTTGTTTTTAGTTGTTTTCTTCAAAATCGCCTCCCCCACAGTCTACAAAACCATTAGTTGTCTAACAAAACTTCAATGGTGCTACGACGTAGAATTTTGTCGGAACACGCGTTTGTTTCCGAAACCTTTTTTTACCATTTTACGACGCGGGAGATGATTAAGAGGCATTGGAACGGACTGTGGTACTCGACTGAGGAGTTCTATCACTATGATTTGGTAGAACAGTTTTATAAAAAGCGAGAATTGGAAGGGGATAGGATTTTCATAAAGTTAGCGAGAACGAGGAAGGAAGTAACGAGATTGTTGGGTGGCGAATCATAGGAATTACGCTTTGAAAGCAACCTAGTAACGACAATTCGGAATCCCAAAGATACCGGAGTTCTTGCTTTGATGAAGGATACCGTCGTGGAGGGTGAATACAATCCGACATCCCATCAAGGCCCAAACCACCACGAGAACCAATCAACGGGTGGTCAGAAGCGGTGGATTGGTAGGAACGCCCCTGGGAAAGACAAAGTCGATGATATCGGCCCGCAATGTCCGCGACGCTCGGATTTTGCAAACAAAGAAGTATAATTTCTGCATCATTGATTTAATGTTTAATGTGATTCGAGGAGTGGGGAAGAGCTTGGTGCCTCTTCCCGTATTGATCACTAAGATCATGCTCTCCTTTAGAGCTGTCGCAAGATCTACTCCTATTAAGATCAAATTGCATTCTAATACAAGTATCTATACGGATTGCATCCAAGAGACTTGGCCGTTGTCTGAAGAAAAAATGGTTGAGTCGGAGGAGGAAAGGGAGGATATGACATGTCTGGATGAAGATGCTCTAGATAATTGTAATTCTAATTTAGAACGCATGCAAGTGTTGCAAACTGCCTTGCGGTGCGTTTATGGTATTTCTGGAGATATTCGAGATAGACAGATGGTAGTTCAAAAGAAGCAAGGGAACCTTCAGAGGAGATTTGAAATGCTCGAAGGAGTTCTGGACGATATCTTGTCTAACATGGAGACTATCCACCAGAATCAACAAACCCAGTATGCAGTACTCGGTACTGAGATGGAAGCCCAGCGTTTGTTCCGAATAGAGATGCTACGACGCATGCCACCCGTGGAGGACTCTGTTTCACCGAGTCCGACCGATTGCATGAGCGTCGTCGCCGCCAGAGACAGATGGTTCAAGCCAATCTCCATCCCAGGGCCCATCATCATCACAAAAACTAGGTGTTCACCCCCCGGTTGAGTTCAGCGTTTATTTCCTAATTTCATTTTATTAGTTGGATTTTAATTCAAGAGTTAAATTTAAATAGTAATGTGTTTATTTTTTCGTTGTTTGCATTTAAATTTTATTTTTTAATATAACTGGTTATTTTCGAAGATCGCTTGTTTTTATCATTAATCCCACCTTCCCGAATTGTTTGGGGGGTGGTAATATTTATACCGAGCATAAGTCGTTATATGATCATCTGGCCGTTAAGTTGTCTTGGAGGAAAGTTTGATAATTTGGCCGATATCGGCATATCTATGATTTGTTTGGTGCTAGCATGAAATCTAGGAGAGTTTAGAAGTTACTATTCTAAATCAAGTGTGAAAGATACCGTGATTTTTAGAAAATCATGGAAATGGTTTGTTTCCGCTTTCGGTTTTGAATTTTTCCTATTTCCGAAATTGCCTTCAAACAAATTGGTAACTTGCCGATTCGCTTTGAAAGCTTCGTAACCTATTTAAACTCCCTTCTTTCTACACTAACAAACCACACTACACCCCACCATCATCCCGGACCTTCCACTCCAAGTTTTTCTTTCTTTTTTGCTCTAAACTCGGGTTCAAGATTTTACGAAGGCTGCGCGCTTTTTTACATTTTGAAAAATTTTGTCGAGCGCCGACTGCGCCCTCTCTTGAAGCGACCACGCCCAAAACACTTGTAAAACATTAACACACGAGCACCCCATCCGCCTTCTCGTTAACGCGGAAAATTCCAATTTTCAGGCGGTCATTCCGGATTTTTGTTGAGCTATTCAAAGAGTTATTGTGATGACATCTCCTATAGTCATACCCGAACAATCTTTCAAAGATGTGTTGGGCACCGGACCTATGGACATTGGTTCCGACAAAGAATCCTGCGGTTAGGATGGCGCCATCTACGGTAAGTGATGACGATTCATACTCACCCACAACTTTTTGCTTATTTCTACGACCATGTTAAATTCTATAGTAATCGGGATGGAGAACAAGAGTTCTCTCATTCAGTAGTCGAATACCGACACATCAATTCGATAAAAATGTGGTCGCTCTAGTTTCGTGGATTGCCAATACCGATCCTGTTCACACATGGGCGATATGACCGATAATGCATATCTTTATGATTATACATATTTCCATGAGTATTATGGGGAGGGTATTTCGAGTAATGGACCGGCGATATAGCATTGCCCTTGGTAGCCTTTCCCTAAACGTAGGCACCACCATGTTATTCATCCCGATGAATATTTTGGGGAATGGCGTTCATTTCTGCAAACATACTCGTGACATTTTCCTCGCTTTAGGCGAGGGACGTCGCCGATATGACATTCCCCGAAGTTTTAGTCGCTAGTCTTAAGAGAGCCCAAAGCATGAGGCGTAAGTATCTTCTTATGCCTGTTTTAGTAAGCGCGATCATGTGTCACGCCCTAATTTCGGCTGCAATTGAAAAAACATTATTTGTCCCCGACCGCTTCGATCTCCGAGGGTGACGCGACTCTCAACTCCCAAAACCCATAAACAGCGGTTTAAATATGCGGATAATAAAACCAATAAAAATTTTACCTTAAACAAAAGTCTTTTTTTTCATGACAAAGATTCACAAATAAGATTAGGTTACAACTCTCCTTTCAATAACTCTTTAATAAAATTTACAAATGAAAATACAAAAACATTGTCTAGACTGAAATTCTATATCACCTCAAGGGAAAACAAAACAAATCCTGAGATGCAACGATAACGCAAACCACAAGCAGCAACCACTCTTCTTCAACACTAAAACTCATCAAAACTTATCAACTATGTTCATTGGATGAACACACCCGATAAGCAAACATGCAATCGGGTTGACATTATAAACAATCTTTGGTGTGAGTAGCCCTAAAAACAACATATAATTATACATATATATACACAATCCATAAGGCAGTTAGTTCCTCCACCGAGGCGCCTTAACTTCAAACAACTAATACAACATCCTTAAGCACAATAATTAAGGCAGGTAGTTCCTCCACGGAGGCGCCTTAACTTTCAACGACTAATACAACATCCTTAAGCACAATAATTAAGGCAGATAGTTCCTCCACTGAGGTGCCTTAACTTCCTACTAACCACACAATAAACTATACGCATAATAAATAAGGCATGTAGTTCCTCCATCGAGGCGCCTTAGGTTCTAACCAAACAAATAACCAAACAAACATATTATATACATTCATCTATTTAAAGATACATCATTAACCAACATATTTTCATAATTATATTATTTAAGACTTCCTTTGCGTGTCCCTAAAATCACGTCGTATCTATATCTTACCTAGTTTCCCTGGCTACCACAATCGCTACCCAACGCCGAACATGTACATCCACATGCCTCCCCTTACATAATGAACCACTCCGTGCGTAACTAACTACCGAAATGGATGCCGCGACACCGTAAATCCTTACACGGAAGCAATTATGTAAGTACTGCCACTATTCGGCATAAAATATTGCACATCATCGTTCTATTTTGCGAACGGAATAATCAAGCCACTATTCGGCTACGCCAGGAGGGCCATTTAGCTTTACTGAAACGCCAGAAGGGCCGCCCGAAGGCCATTCAGATTAACTGAAACGCCAGAAGGGCCAATCACATGAGTTGTGGTAGTCAGGTTCTAGGATTTTCGTTACGTAATTTATTCAGGTGTCATACATTAATGACTCCTAATCATTTCTACTATATCACGTGCAGGTCAAATGCCTTATTGCACTAAGCCACAATATATAGAAAATATCTCAGTTATATCTCATAACCGCTTTCATTCTTTCACGTGCCAATATATTATTGCACTACACCACACTCCCGTGGGCAAATATTCACCAATACTATATTAACATCTCACATATAAAATAATGGAGTGTATATACATTTCTCCAAGATATTGCCTTAATATAAATATCCCAGCATATTATATCATGTCACAATGCTTCAACGTATCACATACATTTTTATTATAACGTATTAGGAATATAAAGTCTCATAACATCTCAATATCGTCACGTGTCAAAAATACACAATATCAATGTCAAATCTTTCTTAGATAATGACAACCAAATATATACAAGCTTCCACAGCATTTTATTACTATATGTGTCCATATAATATACACATAAAACGCGTAGCACAAATAAACGATCCACGATCCACAATCAAAGCCCAATATATATATGCTTTACACACTACTCACGTCAAATCTAAATTAGATAATGACCAACCAAGTTATATAATATCGACAATATTTTATATAATCAAATATGTGAAAAACTAGAAAAGTCAACATTCCACAGTCAAAGGTCAACGGTCAAAGTCAAAGGTCAACACATCATGGTCAAGGTCAAACTCAACATGTCATGGTCAAAGTCAACATGTCCTGGTCAAAGTCAAAGTCAACATATCATGGTCAAAGTCAACATATCATGGTCAAAGTCAAACTGTCGTTTCCGGATTCGACAGGTTCAGAGTCATAGCCATGGTTCATGGCTAAGGTCAATGTGCATGGCTCAAGGGCTCATGACTAAGGTAATGGTTCGGACCCAACTGGCCAAGCCCAAACCTTAGAACCCGAAAGTCTAAACGTTGAAAGACCCATTTAGATCTATTTTAAATCCTATGGACTGGCTCCGAATAATATTAGAAATGGCCCAAAACAGTTAAGTGATCGGGCCCAAAGGAAACTAATTAAACTGGTCCAACACACAAATGGTTCGGCCCATCAATTTAACTGAACTGGTCCACAAATTAAAACCAAACCGGGCCCAATCAAAACTTAAATAAACTGATCCAAAAATTACAAAACAAATAGAAAAAAAACCCAACCACTTAAATTAGATTTCGGCCCACAATCCTCTAACTAGCTAAGGCCCAAACCGAAACCCAAAGGTTTTGGCCCAAGGCCCAAAGCACAAATCGTCAACAGTGCTTCTTCCTCACCCATTCTCTCCTCCACCACCACCAAAATCCGGCCACCACAAACCTCCACACAACCACCCATTTAAACTATGCGGTTTTACTCCAAATGAAAAACCCCACATCTTTAATGAAAGCTAAACTCCATTCTTGTGATTTAAAATCGTCAACCCAAAACTAGATCTAAAAATCGTGACCGCCATTAATGGCTTCCCCCAAGCTTCCAACAGCTGCCCCCTCACTCTACTACACCACCTCACTTCAACAATACAATCAACAAAACCAATCAACCAAACTACAAACAAAAAAACAGCCCAACACCGGTTCGGCCACCGCCATTACCACCTCCAACCAAGCTTTGGCAGCCCCGACATCACGCACTACACAACCCAACAACACCCCGCCCAAACCTCAACAACCAACATCCAAACCAATCAACAAAAGTAAAACGGTTTGAGCTTCGTAGCCATTACCGACACATTCAGAAGCTCCAAAGTTTTTGAACCGGCCCCACCATTCAAACATAAATATCTACACCACCACAGTATGGTTTCAAAACCAAAATCAGGAGAGTTCAAATACCAAACGATTTATGTGGGCTGACGCCATTGATGCTCTGTCGAAGCTTTGACAGTTTACCTAACTCACAAAGTTTGGACAATTTAATACAAATCCAAATTTAATAAAATTTAATAACACAAATAGCACGAATTCCAATACAACAGGATAATGAACAGTATAAAAACGAAACAATATACACCGATGTGTGTAAACTACAAATCCGGTGAAATAGCAAAATAGCTACTCACCATGAGCAATTTCGGCCGAATCCTCAGAGTCCAAACCGTCGGCTCCACCCTCCAAAGAAACCAAATTCTCTCTCTGCCTCCATTTTTAATATATTATTTTTCTCTGAACCCTATTTTCTAGAAAAATGTGTTTATATACTTGGGTCCGAAACCCAAGCCCAATATGCACTTCGGCCCAAAACCGGGCCCACGATCCCGAGTCCGATCCGGGCGATTTTGAAAATAAAATAATTTAATTAATTAATAAATAGAAAAAAATATGTATTTAAAAATACGGGCGTTACATCATGCGTAGTTGTTTACCCGTATTCGTACGTGGTAATTCACAGATTGGAAAAGGTTGAAGTCATGAGACCCACTTAATCGGGTGATTCGCCAATTCATAATAATGACTTGGCGGGATGGCGGTGTCAAAGCCTCATTTGGTTTCCCCGACATCCCATCGGACATGATAACACTTAACGAAGGTTAGCATTAGTAGATGATAACTGGCGGCAAGCTTGGCAAATTACAATGGACTGGCAGGATGCGAAGGAACCTCGTCTCAAGAATGAGGAAGAGGACGCTTAAGCGGGAGATAAGGCAAGTTCTTAGTTTTGTTAGTGTCTGCTTATGTCCCAAGCAATTTAATTACATTAACCCCATAATGGGTGGAACTCTTTATAGAGTTCGCGTCGGTTTTACTTCCCTATATTAGTATGTTCTAACTTTGTTTTGCAGATGTTCCTGAATTTCACACGTTTCAATGGTATTTTTCCTACCCTCTTTATTTACAATACTTTGAGGACAAAGCATGATTCTTGTTTGGGGGCATAGAAACACGTGTAATTAAGGCATCTGTTAGGATATAGATATGTATAATATGCATTTGTGTTCTAGTTAAATTTTCAAAAATTTTCAAAAATATAAATAAATAAGTTATGCTATACACTTAGGAATATTGGTACTGTTTCTTTCTCTATGCTCTTAACAATCTAGAAGTCTCAATGTAGCTTTTTGCATCGTAATAATTGTTAGAAACTTAGGTTAATATGTAGGTAATAATCTTTGCATCTATCTATAAATATATTACATGAGTATCTATGATTGTTAGCAGAAGTTTATGAAATCTAGGCTAGAGTACTTATTCTACAAATCCTGTGAGAATATAGCCTAAAGCCTTATATGAAATGAAACATTTGAGAAATGACACAAGGGAGAAGTAAAATCCGGATAGAGAAATCACACGTCCACTTGCTTGATCACTATGCCATATCCTAAACGAGAATTTAGGCTTTCTTTGGATCGATATAGCCAGAAATTCAAACCTATGAATTATTTTCCGCTAGTCGCCCCTCTGAGCCTTTCTTTAGCCTTCCATAAACTACAATTCCTTTACCCTGTTACAAAAACAAAACAAAATAAAAAATAAAAATAAAAAATCAACCTACCCAATCTAGAATAAGTCTGAGAATAGAGTGAGGAAGAAAGAAGAAGAGAAAAACCTGTGTAAACAAAAATTAGTTAGTTGTTTTGGGAAAAAAAAAAGAAGTTTCCATCTAAGGAAAAGAAAAAAAAAATATATAGAAATAAATAAAACTCCAAAAATAGAATAAAAAGGGAGTCAAAAGCCAAAGAAAAGAAAAAAGAAAAAAAATATGGCTAAGGATGGAAACAAAGTATAAAAAGCAAAAAGAAAATAACAAGGTTTTCTAAGTTACATAATATGAAGACTCTATTATCTCAGACTTGTCCTTTTGAATATCCATTTCCTTCCTTCTTAAACCATCTCCTAATCCCCGCAACACCTAATAAAGACCTCTAGCTCAATTAGGATTAGGGTAGTGTGATAGTAAGTGGCAGATGTGTTTGATCGACTCCGGCTTCCTTGTTTGTCATTGAGATTGTAAGGTAAAGTGTGCCCACTGCACACTGAAGTAACGAAACTTGAGCGGAAAAATCAGAGTGGTTTTCGTCTTGACAATTATGTGAGGACCTACTTAAGGACAC
This sequence comes from Coptis chinensis, assembly GCF_015680905.1. Taxonomy (NCBI): domain Eukaryota; kingdom Viridiplantae; phylum Streptophyta; class Magnoliopsida; order Ranunculales; family Ranunculaceae; genus Coptis; species Coptis chinensis. The sequence goes on along the minus strand of NC_141458.1, from coordinate 114,203,410 downwards.
TATTCCGAGTTTTCAGAAACAAACCTGCTAAGCATTTCATGGAATTACTCATAGTACTTATATTCGTATTATAGATGATTGATTATTATGCATATATTAGCTTAGGTGTTTGACTTGGTTATTCTTATTAATTTGCTAGTGAGATGTATAGATAGTTGAGACATGAATGAGGAAACAATAGTTTTATTTCTTAGTCGTTGTAGTATAGATGAAGTTTGTGAGTACCTTCACTGGAAAACTCTCACGAGGCTATAACTCGTCCACTAGGGAATTCCTAGTGGTTTAAGGCCTTGTTGCATATGGTCAATGCAATCGCACTCAGCGAAACGAGAGTAGATAGAACTCTATTTTTGGTCACTTATTCTAATTTCTCATCTTTGCTTGAGGACAAGCAAAATGCTGTTTGGGGGTGGTTTGATAAGAGCCTAAAACTGTAGTTTTAACCCTCAGAATATGATCATACTTTTAGACCAATTATGTGAGTAATAATTAAGAGTTAACACTGACTACGTGTTTTTATTCATTTCAGGTTTCAAAGTCCATTATGTGCAGAAATGTGCCACTTTAGCGAGATAAAGGAGAAAAGGTCGGTTACTAAGTAGTTCCGTGATTAAAGGCCAAGATTTAAGAAGACAAAGCCTTCCTAAATCCCGGTCAAAAGCTGAAAAGTCGACACGCGGCGTACACAAAGACACAAGTTAGCAGAAACTCCGGGCGTATCTTTGGACTCAGACCTCGGAATGGGGCCTACCTTATGTCAAAACGACCGGCTCGGAAAGAGATTTCCAATGGTCCAAGACTTGACCCAATCAGAGGAGCAGAAGTGGATGAAAAGTCTATTGAAGCCAACTGCAACTGAAGAGGCCTTTTTAGACTGAAAGAATTGGGTTTTGGGCCTGATTCTCTAGCCCAAAACATGGCTCCAAGCCCATGCACGATTTTTGGATCTGAAAGTATAAAAACCAAAGTGTAGCTATTTGTTAATGGTAGTTAGTTAGACCTAAAACAATATAGATAATTCTAGATCTAGTTTAATTAATTAAATTAAGTTTAGTTCCATTTTCAATTCTTGTTTTAGATTAAGTCTTTGAATCATTGTTCTTGATTGATTAGATAAATAAAATAGTTATTTTATCAATTTCGAATTGTGTTATTTCAATCTATTAGATCTAGTTTTAATTATTGTTGGTTACCATTTCTTAGTTGTTAATTAGAATTTAATTATCGTTTAGTTTAGATTAGTAAATTTGAATCTTTGATAATATGTTTAGTTTAGATTCATATGGGAATGATTATGAATGATTCAAGGCTAAAACCTCCATTAGAGGGGTTGATGAAGCCTTGATGAAAACTTAGTGGTATAGTATAGAAGCATTGTAGAATCTATTCCAATCTAGAAGGTCGTGATTCGCCATGAGAATGGGTGGACGACCTCACATGCTAGTTAGTATTCGGTAGAAATGCCATGAACACTAGGGATTAGAACTCGAATTCTTGCCGTAAGAACGTGAGAATCGAGATACAAGAATCTATACTAGGTTAGTAAGTTGGATTCGAGGTGGATTCAATTCCCCTCTAATCCTTTATCTAGATTAAAAAACAATCGTATTTCCATAGCATTCGTAGTTAAATTCAAATAATCAATTTCATATTGTATCGTAGTATAACACCCTTCGTAAAACTCTCATTAGACTTAAGACCGACTAATTAGATTAGAAAATATTCCATGCTAGAGCACTAGGAGTGGAACGAATTTGTTACTCCACTCTATCTCGATAGAATTGAGAGTAGGAAACTTTGATAAATATAGACACGAAAATCTAGTTTTAGTTTACTTACGTTTTGAGTTCATCGTTCATTTCGTAGGAAAACTATTATTTTTACGTTTATCAGTTTTCTATGTGCTATAAAGCAAGAAAATATGACTTAGTGACTGCCCACTTTCCGATTGCGTTCTTATTGTCAATTTTTTTTTTTTTATCTTTTAGTTTTGTGTGTTGGTATAGCCAAATAGAGCAAGAAATCATGATGTCAATCTATTCATTTAGGCTTTGATGTGAAGGTAAAAGAGAGTTAGCTGTAAGTAATGGAAAGTAGAAAATGACGCCATATCTATTTCAGACAACCAGCATGTTTGCATAAAGTCATTTTTCATTTGCCTATGGTCATTAAATGATTTTTGTAATACTTTACAATCATCATGTTTGTTATCCGTAATGACTATATAAGCTATATTACTATATTACCGATTACTATACAAGGATGCATGCAGTGGCGGAGCCAGGAAATTAAGTGAGGGTGAGCCACTACAGCCAAGCATACAATTTTTTAAAAAAAACTAACTAGCCTTGTGCACGTGGCAAGACACGTTTTTTCAACACATTTTTTATTACAATTTTTTTAGTGGAGCAGAGCCCACATGAGTTGACGAAATCACTTTTTTTGCTTTTTCCTTTTTTTTTAAAAAAAAAAGACTTCAAACTTTGCCACCATATTTGATGAAATCTACAGAACTGCCATCGTTTTGCCTACCAAAAAAACAAATCACAAAGCTATAAAATTGCCACGCGAAAACAAAAAAAATTAAGATTCTGCCACCATGACAGAAACAGAATCTACTGTTACTCACACTCCAGATTTTTTATATTCTTTAAATATTTCAAACCCAATCACAAAATTCATTATTTCTTTTAAATAATATTTCAACCACCATTTTTCTTGGTGACTTCGTTTTGAAGAGAATCTTATTTTAGCATTACTAACATCTTATGAGTTCAGCATTGGTTGAGTTAGCAATGATTTTTCTTTGATAAAATATTTTAATATAATTGTTTAAACAATACTTAAGTAGCAATTAATCAATGCAATCTATTACTTTAAATTTCAAGAGAAATAAAGCATCAAGTTTAAACCTACAAAATACCAAAAAAAAAAAAAACCCCCCAATGGTTTAGAAAATTTACTTAAAACTTACCACAACGTCCTCAAGAGAGTGAGAGACCGAGTCACCGAAAGAGAGAGTACGTGAGGATTTTTTGTTTTTTTTTAAAAAATTTATTTATATAAAATAAGAGAGATTGCGTGAGGTTAATATTTGGGGTTTCTACTTTAAATTTATTATTTTTTCTGGAGAGAGAAAAGAGTAAGGGTCAGTGGGTTACCGTTTTGGGCTGGGTTTGCTTTGCTTTTTTATTTTTTTCCTTTCCTATTTGCTTGTGTTTTGGTTACAAGGGAATAGTAAGTGACTGACCCAAATAATATATTTTTTGGGTGGAAACTGGAAAGTGAGGGTGAGCCAGGGCGTACCTTGGGCCCCCCTGGCTCCGCCACTGGATGCATGTCTTCATTGATTTCTCATGTAGTTATACAAATCGAGATGTTTCGAGCCACATGTATTATATATATATATATATATATATATATATATATATATATATATATATATATATATATATATATATATATATATATATAGTACATGTTAGTATAGGGGCCATGGTCAAATGAGTAACAGGCACCACACTCAACTGATGATTCAAATGACATTCATCATCAATTCCTTGAAGTTGCTTTAGGGTATCCACTAAACTGGGACGAGTTTGGTTATGTAGATGCCGACTAGATAGTATTCAATTCGCTTTAAGGTATTGACATCTTATACTACTGATGGACTGTTTATGGGACAATATTCACTGTAAGGTTTTTTTAGAAGTTTTGTTTATGGACACGAGACTTAATCTTAGCAGTGTCAGAATAACATATGGGGCACATTGATGGACTACATAGAGATATGAAATTGTGTCTATTTGGGTTTATGAAACTGTAATCTTATTGATGTTTGATGAAACTAATTTCAGAATAGTGAACAACTTGACAGAAGTGGGGAAGTTGAGACTTATATTGAAGCCTGTTGGAGTTGATCATAACGATAGTGTATGATGGATGTACAATTTTGCAATTAAGGAGTATGAAGTAAATCTAGATAAGATATTTATGATGAATACTTTTAAAACATGTAGCAACTTTTGGGCATGCTTCAATAGTCAAAAAGAGTATAACAAAGCATTTCTATCACTAGGCCATCGTGTATCCTAGGAGGAAAACATAAGGGATTTTTTAGAAGACAATTCAAATTAGAGAATGTCATCTACTTTCATAAGATGAATGATATCAGGTAATAGGCAATCAACAGAACTCAGTACACTACATGGTATACCGTTACATAATAACATAGTGCAAATATATGTATTCATAGGCGTATCTTAGTCAGCTTATGGAATCTGAGATTAAGTGCAATCGTTATACGGTAACTTGAAATTAAGTCAAAAATATTTCATTCCTTTGGTTCAGGTAGAAGTCGAAAGAATACATGCATCTTTATGTCATATTTGGAAGTTATGCATGATTATTTGTGGTTGTTTTGGGTTTTAATTGATATTTGGAAGTATCTATTATAAAGCTTGAAGAAGAGTGAATTGTTTGATGTCATATCTTTGCTCCTACATACCCAAATAATCTACTCATTAGAGAATAGAAAGGTAAAACATATACATTGTCGTGATAACAAATTTTTTATTTTCTTTGATGTTCTTAAATCATGCATATTCATTAAGTTAATTAATTTAGGCATAAAACGGAAGAAAAACTTCTCAATGAAACCCAAAGTTTCAATCTTTTTCTCTTCCCTCACCTTAATTCACATGTTACATTATTTTTTTTTTCTTTTTTTTTAAAGATTATCTTAGAGTCTCAACAGGTCTTCATTGAGGTGTTTTACCATGTAATGGACCGAGAAATTTAGGTGGCAACGGTGTTCCTACTCGACAACGTGGATTTGATCAGGTACGTCAACAACAAAACCCATTACTATTCTCTCTCTTTCTATTGTTAAAATTTTTGTTTGATGTCCACTTTATATGTTGTAACTTATTATGATCACTTAATCTATGGTAATGTCCCGTCATAGATGAGGGAGAATAGTAATGAAAGCGTAAAAAGTTTTATATCAATATATGGTCCCTGTGCTATCAACTCAAAAATAGTTTTGTTTGTGTTATTGTGGGGTTTTTTTTAGCTACATAGGACTATGGGAGTGTTGGTTTTGTTAGTACGTACATAATAATGTTAGATTGTTAGCTATTTATAGGATTAATTAGTCCCAAAAGCGATCGGGAAGGAATGGAAAAAGGGATTGCTGCTACCTCAGCAGGTTTGGGAATGACTGTTGTTGGCTAACCTTGACTTGGATAAGGAATTTAGCTTTTCGTTTTTTCCTGGGTTTGAAGAAAAAGGTGACAGTTTCCCACCTGCGCTATGAGTGGAAATCACTTGGTGTCAAATTTCTCGGGGTGGAAGGAAATGGTGGTTGTTTGCCTAAAGACCCTGATGCACAACTGATTGTCAAAAACCCGGGATTTTTTTTTTAATTAAAATGGCTTTTCCACTCCTAAGACAGAGACTCTTAGTCCTCTAAATAGGAAGATGAGTAGCCCTAGGGAACTTAAAAGTGAAAGCTAATCTTGATGTGTAAAAGCATTACTACTTTTTTTATCCCTTATCGTAGTTGACTGGAATAAGGTAGTCTGGATGCTATCGAAGAGCTAAGGAGAGAGAGAGATAAGCAGGAAAACGGGACCTGGCACTCTTAATAAGATACGTACCATATAGTGAGAGATGCCTAGGGGAGCTCGAACCTATCTATGTCAATGAGGAGGTCGTATTATTCATGTAGCTAAGCGAATGTGACTTTGTGGGCTTCCCCCAAGTAAGGATAGTGAAACCTTGAGGTTTAGGACTCGCTATGCACTTCCTTCCCTCTAGATAGATGGGTAAAGTCCTTCCTATCCTAAGATTAGGTTTTTCTTACTTAGGTAGGGTTATCTCATCTTTGATCTATCCTTGGGTTTGGGCCAAATGAGGCTAAAGATTCAGAAGTCTTATCCTCTACCTTTTTTTAGGCAATCCAATCTATCAAAAAGTGAGTGCAAAAACTACTCAATTCTTTGTGGAATTAAGGAGAGCAGCCAACCCTTTCTTATTATATTAATTATTAGCGGGTAGGTGAAACTTTTTCTTGAAGTATAGATGAGATTAGAGATGAAAAAGACTAAAGGATTAGCAAATTAAAATATCATTGATCATACTTTCTTGCCTTAGCCACTATTAAGTAAGAGGGATTTCTACATGCCTTAGATCACTATCGAGGAAGAGAAAACTCATAGTACGCATAATCCTTACCTGTGAAGGTAGTTTACTTGCTTACTTTAACAAGTAAGGAAGAAACAGTACCTGTTGTTAACAAAACGGAGTCTCAAACTTTTATCGCACTGGTCTTAAAAACTTAATTATATTATCGTATTTTTTGGCAGAGCACCACTAAAAGACCACCTAGAGGCCTATGAAAGTCATGTGTTTTTTCTTAAGAAAGATGGCACTAAAATGATGTTTTCAATTTCATCAGCAGCCAAGGCGATAGAAAGAGGTGGAAGGAAGACAACCTATATAATGTATTACCAGAAGGAGAGCTACTAGCACTATTAGCTAGAGGGCCTAGAACTCCAGAACTAGAGTTAGTGATTGCACCATAACATAGTGCTAAAGGGCCAGAGAGATATTGATTAATGATATTCATAGGGATTGCACTTACGCTTGCTGCCAACATTAAACTTGAAGTGGATCTCCTATCTATATTCGATAGCTTGAAGAGGGCTGATTTCTAAAGAGAAATTGTCATTGAAAACGATTCCTTTGCTCAAGAACCAGACTCAAGGGATTGTGCCTACCAGTCAAGACAAGAAGGTGGGATGCTAGCTAGCACGTATTCTTAGTTTAAATGCATAAATTTTCGAGCAATGTACGAAAGAGGTTATAGGATTTTGTTTATAGATATCGTACTTTTACATCAATTTGTTGTTTACGAAACTTTAGGGTGTTTATGTATTGCCTTTGATATCATTTCCTTTCATTCTAAGAGTGTACCAACTTCTCCAAAATTTGACTGATTTATAATATGAAACTTGCAACGGGTCAGCCTTTCTGTGATGGCATGGGTTCACTTCAAGAGTAGAAAAATTCTTCGAGGGTAACCTCACTTAAAGGCTGGTTGCTTAAATTTTGACGGACCAACTTCATGATTGGTTGAAAATTTTCCATTGCTAAGTTCTGATATAAGTTTTCTTTGTTTTTTTAATGCGTTTTACGATATATTTTTCGATATTCACAACACCACCAAGTTTGGGGGTATTTCTGCTATAGTATTGAAGCAACTTTGTGATGATCATTGTTGGTTACTTTGTTATTTCAATTTGATGATAATGGTATGTGACCTTTTAGTACTTTGTATTATTAGAAAATTAAATGTGGCATATGAAAGCTTAATATTGACTTTTAGGCTTGAAACTTTTCTATGTATGCTTATGTGTTGGTCACCTTTGCAGGCCAACATACCAAAGGAAATATATGTTTGACAAAATTTATAAGGATGGCAATCAGGTTCGTGTTTAAATTCCTTTAAGACTTCAGACAATATCACTCTTTCAATATCTAAGTGTACTAATATTGCGCTTGATATTTAGGTTCCTCATTTGTACTGCATATAGCGAGAGTGTGGAATTAACAAGTTTTCCTAATCTGAATTTCTTCATTATGTCCTTGAATTAGCAAGATGCATTATGACCTTGACTTAACAAAATATTCAGTGAACAACATTGTTAGTTTTCATTAACTATGTTTTTTTATGTTTTAGGGTATTGATCGCAATCTCAGGTGAATGGGGGATGTTCTACTGGTTTGCAATGATCACAGGTTAGAAGTCGAACTAAAAAACTTATCATGAGCAATATATAAATAGTTATTACGAAGTTATCTCTAGCATTGGGTTGATTACTAAAGTCCGTCTGAATAATTTTCGGTACACATCATAAATATCACTATGTTATATATCTGGGTGCATTGCATTAGTAGTGATGCTCATGGGATTTGGTATTATCATATCAGGCCATTTTTATGTGGAAAATAGATATGTTGATGGACCACTTCATGTGAAAACAACAAAGATGCCCTGGAGGGGTTCATAAGCACATGAAACTCAGAATAAGGGAAGTGGGTGTGTTTTCTAAGTTGGATTATTAGCCATTACCCTGACATTTACCTGACAACTGACCTCACATATAAAGCAAGTCTACTTATCATCATGTTCACAGACAAGAAGAAGAGATGATAAGCGGAATGGGCAATGCATGTTGTTACTTACTGCACTTTGTCCTTAGCCAACTTGATGCATGGACATGTATTAATTAATAATTAATAGTTTATATTTTATTTAGTCTCCTAATTGAATTAGGATTAGGATTTAGGATAGTTTTCTATTTGGTTTCCAATTAGGTTTAGTAGTTGTTTTCTTATATAAAGGCATCTAGGCCTTCATTGTTAGAGGGTTATTATTGATTATTAATTATTTGTGAATTGTTCTTCATGTTTGAAGGTTTAAACCCTAGATTTAGGTGTTTGATTTATTAAATCTTATTGATGTTCATCTATTGTTGAAGCTTCCGCCAACAAGATACATCACAACTACTTTTATGATTTTATCACAATAGAAGTTGGATGATGTCCCAAACAATGCATAGGTTTTATATGAGTTAGGCTTTACTGAATTATGGGATTGACGATCTATATATTTCTCTCTACGTGCACGGTAAGTCATTCTTTTTTGTATGTTTATTGATTTTTCTTTGATTGATTTACGCTCAATTATTTATATGCAAACTTGGATGGTTATATTAATATACTCTAGCTAATGTATTTAAGACACTAACTTTAGAGGAATGTAGATGTGATAAATCACCATCAACAAGTTTTTATATGGCTACTCTGACTGCAAAATGTATTTGGTTTTTATATGGTTTGCTGATTTAGTGGTTTTTATGAATATCCAGGAATGGCAAGGGAGGAACTCTTAATACAACTAATGGCAACACTCACATTTCGGTACACAACCCGCATTGGACCCATTCCCCATTCTGTTTAAGAGAGCATCAAAGACAAAAATAATAGAAAATAATGCAAACACAGGGAGGGCCAAAGTTTGATGTTTATATAATCTTCTGTTATATATTTGGATGACAATAATCAATTTTTTTTTTCTATTATCTATGTTGTTCTTTTTTTAACTGTGCAGTTGTCACAACCCGAATTTTTAAACAATTACAAAGTGAATATTTTAAATATAAATATCTCAAACATCGCTATGTTCAATTGTCTAAAAACCCAGGCTATGATGGGGTGGATACAACACATGCCAAAGTTGAAAACCCACATCATAAAAGAATCAACTTAACAACAATAATCTCCAAAATTTCTCAATTATCACCTTATTAAAAGACTAACTTCCATCCAAATAAAAACATCAACAAACTTTAAGAATAACATTCTTCAACATCGTATTCTCATGTCATATGAATGTGTAAACTACGTTATTACATCCTTCCAATAATAATTGGACCTAATAAAAGAACTAACGGACTGCTCTAGGCAAGAATCCAAATCAAATGTCGTGGTTCCACTGCCTTCCACCTATGTTCCCAAGAACACACCCACGTTGCCAAAACAAAGCAAACATGGGTCAGCAAAAATGGAATTTGCTGGTATGAGTATAATAACAACATAAAAACATTTCCAGACTTTAATTATTGAACAAACACTTTATATGTACCCATAACTTAATCATTCTCAGCTTAGAAGACAGGTAGTTCCGTCATTTCAACCGACATAGTTTCTTCCCAAGCAAGACTTCCATTATATTAACTCATTATAATAACTCATTTTAATAACTTAGTAATTGAATTAAATCTTACCGATATCCACTTCTGTATAAGGGTTGGACATTGATAAAGGTAAAAATAATAGTTTTACCTACGAAATAAAGCGATGAACTCAAAACGCAAGTAAAACTAAAACTATCTTGTGATGCCTATATTATCAAAGATTTCTACTCTCAATCCTATGAGATATAGTGGAGTAGAGTGATTCGTTCCACTCCTAGTCCTTCCATGTTGTTGTTTTTCTAAGTATAAATAATCTACTTTAAAGTCTAAAGAGAGATTTACTTAAAAGGCAACTAGACTACGATGCAACTACCCACAAGATGCAACTAGTGGGTTATCAAAATAACTATGGGAATGCTACGTTGATTCGATTATAAGGAGTTAGAGGGGGATTGATTCCACCTTAACTCGACTTTAATCCTATTAACGACGAATCGTCGAACTGACTTGAATCTGCTTCGAAACAATTGGTTCTTCCTAATCCCTAATTACACATGGCATTCCTACCAATTCATAACTAGCATGTGAACGATTAAACCCATTCTCATGGTGAACTAATCGTTTCTAGAGTGGAAAGGAAATTACGATGACTTTCTACGATAATCGAATCAAGCTTTCATCAAGGCTTCTCAACCCCTCTAATGGAGGTTTAGCCGAGAATCATTACTGTAATCATTTCGATTAAATTAAAACTAAACATAATATAAAGAATTGAAATTTACTAATCTAAATTAAACAATAATTAAAATCTAATTAATAACTAAGAATTGAATAACAAGTACTAAATGAAATCAGATCTAACACAATGTAAACGACAAGAATCGAAATTGACAACTAGCTATTTTATTTATCAAACTAATTAAGAACAATGATTCTAAGAGTTAATCTAAAACAAGAGTTGGATTTGAAATTAAACTTAATTAAAAACAATTAAATATAGATCTAGAAGCTATTCTAATGGCTACTTTCTATTCTAAGCTCTCTTATTTTCTAACCTAAAAATCTACTATATTCTCTCCTTCTAACAAAGAGCTAAGCTTTTGTTTTTATACATCCAGATCCAAAAATCGTGCATGGGCTTGGAGCCATGTTTTGGGCCAGAGAATCAGGCCCAAAACCCAATTCTTTCAGTCCAAGAAAGCCTCTTCAGCTGCAGTTCGCTTCAACAGACTTTTCGTCCACTTCTGCCCCTCTGATTGGGTCAAGGCTTGGACCATTGGAAATCTCTTTCCAAGCTGGTCGTTTTGACATAAGGTAGGCCCAATTCCGAGGTCTGAGTCTAAAGATAGGGCCTTCAGAAGTTCTACTGACTTGTGTGCTGTTTCTTCTCGCGTCGACTTTTCAGCTTTTGACCGGGCTTTAGAAAGGCTTTGTCTTCTTGAATCTTGGCCTTTAATCACGGAACTCCTTAGTAACCGACCTTTGCTTCTTTATCTCGCTAAAGTGGCACATTTCTGCACATAATGGACTTTGAAGCCTGAAATGCATAAAACACGTAATCGTTAACTCTTAATTATTACTCACATAATTGGTCTAAAAGTATGTCCATTATACGGGGTTAAAACTACAGTTTTTGGGCTCTTATCAAACCACCCCCGAAAACAGCATTTTGCTTGTCCTCAAGCAAAGATGAGAAATTAGAATAAGTGACCAAAAATGGAGTTCTATCTACTCGTTTAATAGTGCGATTGCATTGACCATATACGCAACAAGGCCTTAAACCACTAGGAATTCCCTAGTGGACGAAGTTATAGCCTCGCGGAGAGTTTTCCGATGAAGGTACTCACAAACTTCATCTATACTACTGACGACTAAGAAATAAAGCCATTGTTTCCTTTATTCATGCTCTAAATTAACTATACCTCTCACTAGCAATGTATATAGAGTAATCAAGTCGAAAACCTAAGCTAATATATGCATAATAATCAATCATCTATAATAAACATATATACAATGAGTAATATTATGAAATGCCTAGCAGTCCGTTTTCTCAAACTTCGGGATAAATCCCTTAGTAGGTTCTCACAATAATAGTCAAGATACAACACTGATTTTTCCACTTAAGTTTTTTACTCCAAAATGTCGCGGTGGGCACTTTTACCTTACAATCTCAATGACAAACAAAGGAAGCCGAGTCGATCAAACACATCTGCCACTTTACTATCACACTAACCTATTCCTAATTGAGCTAGAGGTCTTTATTAGGCGCCATGGGGGATTAGGAATTGGTTTAAGAAGGAAGGAAATGGATATTCAAAAAGGACAAATCTGAGATAATAGAGTTTCCATACTATGTAACTAGAGAAACCTTGTTATTTACTTTTTGCTTCTACACTTTGTTTCCATCCTTAGCCATATTTTTTTTTTTGGCTTTTTTGACTCCTTTTATTCTATTTTTTTTTGGAGTTTTTATTTTATTTCTATTTCTATTTTTCTTTCTTTGGATGGAAACTTCTTTTCTTTTCCTCAAGCAACTAACTAATCTTTGTTTACACAGTGTTTTTCTCTTCTTCTTTCTTCCTCATTCTATTCTCGACTTATTCTAGATTGGGTAGGTTGAATTTTTTTGTTTTTTGTTTTGTTTTGTAACAGGGTAAAGGATTTGTGGTTTATGGAAAGCTAAAGAAAGGCTCAGAGGGGCTTAATTAGCGGAAAATAATTCATAGGTTTGAATTTCTGGCTATATCGATCCAAAGAGGGCCTAAATTCTCGCTTAGGATATGACATATTGATCAAGAAAGTGGACGTGTGATTTCTCTATCCGGATTTTACTTCTCCCTTGTGTCATTTCTCAAATGTTTCACTCATATAAGGCTTTAGGCTATACTCTCCACAGATTTGTAGAATAAGTACTCTAGCCTAGATTTGAAAACTTCATCACTAATCATAGATACTCATGTAATATATTTATAGATAGATGCAAAGATTATTACCTACATATTAACCTAAGTTTCTAACAATTATTCTAATGCAAAAGCTACGGAGACTTCTAGATCGTTAAGAGCATAGAGAAAGAAAACAATACCACTATTCCTAAGCAGTATAGCATAACTTATTTATTTATATTTTTAAATTTTTTGAAATTTTAACTAGAAAACAAATGCATATTATACATATCTATATCCTAACAGATGCCTTAATTACACGTGTTTCTATGCCCCCCAACAAGAAGCATGCTTTGTCCTCAAAGCATTGTAAATAAAAAGGGTTGGAAAAATACCATTGAAACGTGTGAAATTCGTGAACATCCGAAAACAAAGTTAGAACGCATAATAATAAAGGAAATAAAACCGACGCAACTCTATACGAGTTCTACCCATTATGGGGTTAACAAGAATGAAATTGCTTGGGGACATAAGTAGACACTAACTAGAATGAAAACTTACCTTATCTCCCGCATTACTCATTATCTTCCTCGTCCTCTTCTTCCATAAAGAAGTGAGGTTCCTTTGCGTCCTGCCATGCCATGATAATTTGCCAGGCTTCCCGCCATTTATCATCTATTATTACTAACCTATTAAGAGCCACTTGGTCTGATGGGGTGTAGGGTGCAACCTGATGAGGTTGTATCCTCCACCCTTGCCAAGTCATTGCACGGAAGGATCGAATAATACTATTGGTGGGTCGTACAGTGTTGACCGTAATCCAATCCGCGGAAACGTGTACAAAAAAAGCGAAAAGAAACATAGCATAATACGGAAAAACTAGAACAGGCATAAGAAGGAACTTATGCCTCATGCTATGAGATCGAGCTAAACTAGACATCAAGGTTCGGGAAGGTCATGACACATACGCCCCGCTAAAAGCAAGGAAAAACGCTGCAAGTGGCATCATTCACGTAAGAAAAACGCCATTCCCTAAAATGTTTAGCATGATCCAAAACATAATAGTTCCTATGTTCATGGACATGCTACCAAAAGCGCGTTATAGTCCCCTTGGTCCTCGATATTGGAAAATGCCCCCCATACCCATACCACTCATGCAAAACTCATAAGTGTAGACATACCTATTATCTACCCAATAACACCATGAGTCTTGTATTTCAGCGGCATAGCAAGTCCAAGAACAAATGCTAGCAAGAACCCGGTAATTTCCATTGGTTCATTATCAATGTTGATGGAGAACACTTGTTCTCCATTTGGTCTTTCAAAGAATATGCGTTATTGTAAAAATAAGATGCTAGTGTTGGAGAATAAAGTGCATCGTCTTTACCACCATAAGCGGCTCCCCCTAACGTATGTGATCGCCACAAAACCAAGCACCATAAGTAGTGCTTTGGAACAAATCTTCAAAGACTGTTCCAAGATCGGTGTTGGAGATGTCATCTCAAAATTACGCCTCGAATAGCTGCGAATGATCCGAAACTACCCGCAGAAAACCGAATTTTTCTGGTCCACGGAAGTCGTAGCCGAAAGCGCTCTACTTGGAGCTTGGCGCTCTGAAGTTTTAGAATTCCGGTGTTTGAGCGCTGGTCGCTCAGCTTGAAGAAAAGCGCCGACAAAAATTCAGAAAAAATGCAGAGATGCGAGTCAGGCCTCAGAGGGCCTTGAAAAAAGCGGAGTTCTTTGAAACTTCGAAAATGAGATGAAACGTGGGAATCGCGGGAGTGAAAGGTGAGTGATGGAGTTTAGGTGTAGTGTGAGTTGTGAGTGTAGAATGTATGAAGTTTATATAGGTTTTAAGTTGCTAAAACGGATCGGGAAGTTGCAAAAAAGTATTAACGGCAGTTTCCGAAAATTCTAAAATTTCCAAACCCGAAAACGGAAACAACTCATTTTCTTGATTCTAATTCAAACCTAGTATCTTTTAGGTTGAATTTATGATAGAATGTACCTATTTAATCGAGATTTCATCCTACCATTATACTTATTCATAGATATGTCTAAACGGCCATATTTTCACCTTGACTCCGCAATAAATTTTAAGACGAGGGTTATATAAAAATCATGCTGGAATAGATAAAACCATCCCCAAACAATTTGGGAAGGTGGGATCAATATTAAATAACCACGCATAATGAAAATAACCGCCTTATATTAAAATTTTCATTCGAAGTACATTTCACTACAAAATTCAAATTACGGAAATAAAACTTACATTTAAAATAAATAACAATAATGAAACTACAAATAAACATAAATACATCAAACGATGCTATCCCTAACCACTCCGGTACTGGTAGCTGATAAATGTTTAAAATGATGTAGTTTACCTACGTAATGAACTAAGAATTCAAAACGTAAGTAAACTAAACTGGTCTTTTACGTGCTTGAATTATCAAAGATTTCTACTCTCAATCCTATGAGATATAGTGGAGTAGATAAGTTCGTTCCACTCCTAGTGCTCTAGCATGGATGTTTTCTAATCTAACTAGTCGCTTTTAAGTCTATGAGAGTTTTACTTAAGGGAATTATACTACGATGCAACTACCCACAAGATGCAACTAGTCGATTATCTAAATAATTATGGGAATGCTACGTTGATTCTATGATAAGGAGTTAGAGGGGATTGATTCCACCTTAACTCAACTTAATCCACTAACCATTAATCGTCAGAATCCGAATTGAATCGCCTCGCAAACAATTGGTTATTCCTAATCCCTAATTATACATGGCATTTCTACCAATCATAACTAGCATGTGAACAATTAAACCCATTCTCATGGTGAACTAATCATTTCTAGAGTGGAATAGAAAATACGGCGACTTCTACGATAATCGGACTCAAGCTTTCATCAAGGCTTCACAACCCCTCTAATGGAGGTTTAGCCTTGAATCATTCCAATCATTTCCATTTAGATTAAAACTAAACATAATATAAAGCATTGAAATTTACTTAATTTAACAATAATGAAATCTAATTTAATGACTAAATTGAAATAAGGACATGAATTGAAATTAGATCTAGAATTGGATTTGACAAAATCGAAATTGATAAGAAATACTACTTTATTGATCTAATTAATTTGAAGAACAAGATCCAAAGGTTTAATCTAATAAGGATTTGAAACTAATTAAAGAAAACAATTAAATCTAGATCTAGAAGCTATTTTAATGGCTACTTTCTATTCTAAGCTATCTACCCTAATTCTCTACTATTTTATCTACCATTAACAAAGAATTAAGCTTTTGTTTTATACATTCAGATCCAAAAATCGTGCATGGGCTTGGAGCCATGTTTTGGGCCGCAGAATCGTGCCCAAAACCCAATTTTTCAAATTCAAAAAGGCCTCTTCAGCTGCAGTTGGCTTCCACAGACTTTTCGTCCACTTCTGCTCCTCTGATTGGGTCAAGGCTTGGACCATTGCAAATCTCTTTCCGAGCCGGTCGTTTTGACATAAGGTAGGCCTCATTCCGAGGTCCGAGTCCAAAGATATGGCATTCGAAGTTCTCACGACTTTTGCTCCTTTATCTCGCTAAAGTGGCACATTCTCGCACATAATGGACTTTGAAGCCCGAAATGCATAAAAACACTTAATCAGTATTAACTCTTACTTATTATTCACATAATTGGTCTAACAAGATGATTATTAAGGGGTTAAAACTACAGTTTTGGGCTCTTATCAAACCACCCCCAAAACAAAGATTTTGCTTGTCCTCAAGCAAAGATGAGAAATTAGAATAAGTGACCAAAAATGGAGTTCTACCTAATCTCGTTTTAAGCTAAGTGCATTGCATTGACCATATGCAACAAGGCCTTTAAACCACTAGGAATTCCCTAGTGGACGAAGTTATAGCCTCGTGGAGAGTTTTCCAAATGAAGGTACTCACAAACTTCATCTATACTACAACGACTAAGAAAATAAAACTATTGTTTCCTTATTCATGCTCAACTATCTATACATCTCTCTAGCAATCACACAAGAATAACCACCAAAACCCTAAGTTAATATATGCATAATAATCAATCATCTACAATAAACATATATATAATGAGTAGTAATATCAAATGTTTAGCGGTTTTTGTTTCAAAAACTCCTAATAGCGTCCTTAAGTAGGTTCTCACAATAATAGTCAAGAAACAACACTCGATTTTTCCACTCAAGTTTTCTACTCCAAAGTACAAAGGGGTACACTTTACCTTACAATCTCAATGACAACAAGGAAGCCGGGTCGATCAAACACATCCGCCACTTACTATCACACTAACCTATTCCTAATCGAGCTAGAGGTCTTTATTAGGTGTTTACGGGATTAGGCGGTTTAAGAAGGAAGGAAATGGATATTCAAAAGGACAAGTCTGAGATAATAGAGTCTTCAGATTATGTAACTTAGAAAAACCTTGTTATTTTCTTTTTCTATACTTTGTTTCCATCCTTAGCCATTTTTTTTTTTTTTTTTTCTTTGGCTTTTTGACTCCATTTTATTCTATTTTTTGGAGTTTTTATTTTATTTCTATTTTTCTTTCTTTGGATGGAAACTTCTTTTTCTTTATTTTCCTCAAGCAACTAACAATTTTTTTTTTACACGTGTTTTTTCTCTTCTTCTTTCTTCACTCATTCTATTCTCGGACTTATTCTAAATCGGGTAGGTTGATTTATTCTTTTTTTTTTTTGTTTTTTTGTTTTGTAACAGGGTAAAGGAATTGTGGTTTATGGAAGGGCTAATGAAAGGCTCGAGTGGCGATTAGCGGAAAATAATTCATAGGTTTGAATTTCGGCTATATCGATCCAAAGAAAGGCCTAAATTCTCACTTAGGATATGGTTTAGTGATCAAGCAAGTGGACGTGTGATTTCTCTATCCGATTTTACTTCTCCCTTGTGTCATTTCTCAAATGTTTCGCTTCATATAAGGCTTTTAGGCTATATTCTCACAGGATTTGTAGAATAAGTACTCTAGCCTAGATTTCAGAAACTTATCGCTAACAATCATAGATACTCATGTAATATATTTATAGATAGATGCAAAGATTATTACCTACGATTAACCTAAGTTTCTAACAATTATTCTCGATGCAAATGCTATGTGAGACTTCTAGATTGTTAAAAGCATGGAGAAAGAACAATACCAATATTCCTAAGTGTATAGCATGACTTATTTATTTATATTTTTAAATTTTTGAAATTTTAACTAGAAAACAAATGCATATTATGTCTATCTATATCGTAACAGATGTCTTAATTACACGCGTTTCTATGCCCCCAAACAAAATGCATGCTTTGTCCTCAAAGCATTTAAATAAAGAGGGTAGGAAAAATACCATTGAAACGCCGCGGAAATTCGTGAACATCCGCAAAACAAAGTTAGAACGCATACTAATATAGGAAATAAAACCCACACAACTCTATAAGAGTTCTACCCATTATGGGGTTAACATAATTAAATTGCTTGGGACATAAGCGGACACTAACGTAACTAAAACTTACCTCCACTCCCGCTGTTATTCGTCATCTTCGCCATCCTCTACTTCTATAAAGAAGTGAGGTTCCTTCGCCTTGCCATGCTATGATAATTTGCCGTGCTTCACGCCATTTATCATCTATGGTTGCTAACCTATTAAGTGCCACTTGGTCCGATGGGGTGTAGGGTGCAACCTGGTGAGGTTGTATCCGCCACCCATGCCAAGTCATTGCGGGAAAGATCGAATAATACTATTGGTGGTCGCGACCGCGTCTACCTTAATCCAATCCGTGAAACGTGTACAAAAACAGGAAAGAAACATAGCATAATACGCGGAATTAGAACAGGCATAAGAAGGTACTTATGCCTCATGGTATGGGCTCGTGCTAAAACTAGACATCAAAGTCCCTGGGAAGGTCATAGAACCGGGCCCATTGGCTAAAGCAAGGAAAACGCCGCAAGTGGCGCCATTCACGTAAGAAAAACGCGCCATTCCCCTAAAAATGTTTAGCATAATCCAAAACATTACAGTTCCTATGTTCATGGACAAAGCTACCAAGGGCAACGTTATAGTCCCCTTTGGTCCTCAATACGGAAAATGCCTGCCCCATAAGCCTCGTGCAAAGACTCATAAGTATAGACATGCATATTATCGACCCAATAGCATCATGGGTCTTGTATCTCAAATGGCATAGCAAGTCCAAGAACAAATGCTAGCAAGAACCTCGTAATTTCCATTGGTTCATCGTCAATGGTGATGGAGAACACTTGTTCTCCATCCGGTCTCTCAAAGAAAATGCAGTTATTATAAAAATAAGATGCAAGTCTTTGAGAATAAAGTTCAGCCGGTCTTACCATAAGAGGTTCCCACCAACGATGTGATCACCTCATGAAAACCAAGCACCATAAGTAGTGCTTTGGAACAAATCTTCAAAGATCTGTTCCGTATTATTATGGGAGATGTCATCTCAAAACTACGCTCGAAATAGCTGCAAAACGACCGGCACAACGCGAAAACCGGAATTTTTCTGGTCCGTCCAGAAGTCAGCGCTGGCGCCGCATATAACATAGGCGGCGCTTTTTGTATTTTAGAGTTCCAGAACTTAGCTGCTGGTCGCGCTGACTGACTTGGCGCTGGCGCCAGCCTCGAAAGCAAATTTTTCCGACAGAAGTGTAGCGCTGAAGCGCCAAGCACTAGGGCTGGCGCCACCCGAAGTTGCGCTTTTGTGAAAATGGAGACGAAACGTGGGAATCGCGGGTGTGAAGGGTGAGTGATGGAGTTTAGGTGTAGTGTGAGTTGTGAGGATAGATTGTATCAAGTTTATATAGGTATAAAGTTGCTAGAATGGATCGGAAAGTTGCCAAACTTAATTACGGCAGTTTCCGGAAATCCAAAAATTTCCAAACTCGAAAACGGAAACAACTCATCTCCTGGATTCTAATTCAAACCCAGTATCTCTTATTTGGATTTTATGACTGAATGTACCTATTTAATCTAGATTTCATCCTACAATGATTCTCAATCATAGATATGCCTAAACTACCATATTTTCACCTTACTCCGCAGTAAATTCTAACACTAGGGTTTTTTATAAAAAATACAGCTTGACATAATCAAACCACCCCCAAACAAGTTGGGAAGGTGGGGTCAATATGAAACAAGCACACAAACTGAAAATAACCCCTTATATTAAAATTTTCATTCGGAGGTCCTTTCACTTACAAAATTCAAATTACGGAAATAAAAGTTACATTACAATAAAACAACAAAAGTAAATAAAACAACAACTTATAAAACAAAAATAACTACGACTATCACTCCTCATCCTTCTAAACACCTCGCCGGGTGGCCGAGGGCACAGCCTCTCTAGTGGTGGCTCCCGGGCTCCGTATAGGTCCAAAGAAGATAGTCCGCCCTTCGCCGACGACGCCATGCCTCGTAGTCGCGGTCCTCGAGAGGCGAGTCCAGATGAGGTGGGAAGCGTCATAGCATATCCACTCTAAACCGGCGCTGGCTTCCATCTCAGCCCCTCCTCGCCCCCCCATCTCATCATCCTCCTCCGGTGCGGATCTCGGTTGTGATGAATGGTCGCCTCGCCGAGTCCGAGGTCTCCGCATTGAGAGTGTTGAGTGAACGATGCCCCTATGAAGCATAGTCATGCGCCAAAGATCGACCAACACCTCGAAGGCATCCGATCAAAGCAAGTGCCATCCTCCTCATCCTCCTCCTCATCCTCCCCGCTGTCCCCCAGCCTCCTCTTTCTTCTTCTTCTCTATCCTCTCCCTCCATACTTGTTGGGCACACTCCCTATAGATACGCTGGTTACGTGCGCGGGTAATGTAAATCCTCCTCGATGCAGGAGTTGCTTTCATCTTCAAAGATGATCTTAGTAATAAGCACGTGGAGAGGTGCCAAAGACCTTCCGAACCCCCTAATAACGTTCAAGAAAACTGCGGGATGCGAGAAATCATACTTCGCCCGAGTACCCATAGACGCGGAGGCAGTCGCACCGATGTCATCGACCTTGTCCTTGCCTAGGACATTCGACCAATCCACCGAAATGAGCCGGTTGGTTGGTCCCGAGGATGCCTCGGCGAACACAATGGGAGTTTGATTGTAACTCCCATTGATGACAAGAACGCCCATCAACGGCTCTACCCCCACAAACCGAGGATCCCGTAAAGTGGCATCCAGATTGATTCTAGGCGAATGCCTAGAATCTCACCAACAGCCCGTGAGTCAACTCCCTTCTTCTTCCCCGACCATCACAAAAATCCTACCCCTCCAACTCCCCGGTGTTGTAGAATCGCCGGACCAAGTCTTCGTGGTAGAAGTCTTCGTCGAAAGTACCGAGACTATTCCAGTCTTACTAGCCATTTCGCCACCGTGAAAACGGCGCAAAATGGTCGGGCAGTGAAAACTTGCTCCCGTATGATTCGGCGTTGAGCCATCTAGTGTTTGGAATGGATGGTGGTCTAAATATGATGTGGTGGTGGTGGATTAGCTTGACCGACCTAAAGAACAGTGGTGGTGATGGAGTGGTGGCGGCGCAGCACCAATTTTTATAAATTTCGGTGGTTTTTAGTGCTTAAAATCGGTGGGGGTTGTGGTGGTTGTTGTTTGAAGTCGATTTGGGGTTGGGATTTGATTTTTGGCGTGGGTTTATGGTATTTCTTTTTAATTTTTATTTTATAGGTTTGGAGGTTTGTTAATGGCGGTGGAAGATGAAAACGATGAACTGTTGCTAAAGAAGGTAAGAGCGCGAGCGCGCTCTCCATGGGCGCGGGTGGGCGCGGGTTGGGCCCAAGCCCAAAATCGAAATTTTTGATTTTTTCGATTTTTTTGCGAATTTCAAATCAAAATTCCCGCTTCGTTACCGGTCCGATTTTTGCGAATGAGATATGGAAATGATCAGGAGAGAATTTCCTATCCAATGATCCATAAAACACTCTATTCCGACTTCAGATGACATACGTGATAGTGGAAAACGCCTCGAAATGCGTGCATGACGTAAGTTATTATCTTAACGATGAAATCTAAATTAATAGATTATGTCAATCCGAATCGTAATACAATAAAACGGCCTAAGCAACTCTAATGGGACATAAAACATTTTAGTATGGAAACATTTAACACCCTGACCCCCAAACAAATTTTTTACAACGGCTTAGAAAATTTGTTTTAGCAGCTGGTCTTTTAAAGTCGATTCCCGGTAGACTTCCTAGATTACTATGTTTATTTTTATTTTTTATTTTTTATTTTATTTTTAGAAGGAAAAAAAATAAGCAATAAAGACATAATTCACACCATAGAGAAACATGACTCAAAAAATCCGAAAAAACATGCAAGAGTGGAAAACGTGAACTATGTGAACCGTGGGACTTAGGATCCGTACTTACAGCCACACACTCCATAGGGAGGGCCCGTTACCTTAATGGTGCACTCACCAATATATTGGAATGAAAGGAAATGCACCAACACAGAAATTTGAGTCGCTTTATAGTCGATACTCAAGACTTTATCTAAAACATATGTATGAACATGTAGTTGATCATATATCAACAACCCGAAATAGTTGTGGATCATTCCATAAATAAATATCACAGAAAAAACATATCCAAACACAATGAAGCACCAAGATTTCCTACGACCATACCTAGTGGAATCCAAACGAAGTCGGATAACCCTATTGTGTAACCTATCATGCACCTTCTTTTCATTTTTGAATGCGTGGGTGTTTTAGTAAATAAGTGTGGAAAAGTGAATGGTTGTGGAGGATATGGTGGATATGGATAAGTTTTAGAAAGACGCCCGTGCACAATGAGGATGTGGTTTTGGCAATCGAACTCATTCATTGTGTGTGTAGGGACCGGCCTCAATTCTGAAAATGAAGGTGTCAAATAGTTTGTCCTTCCAAGTATCCGCTTTGCTAGTAGGATTTAAAAAATTATGAAGCACGGGAGAAACAAAAAGGATCGAAAGTGCAAACTCGAGATTCCTTTGAAAGGGTGGAAGGAGGGGAGTCGAGGTGGATGTTGTGCAAGTTAGTTCTTGATAGGGTGAATTGTCACCTACTCGAAGAAACTCATCAAATTCCTCATCTAGATTGGTCATATCCACATTACTATGGTAGTCCTCTACATCTTTGAGAAAAGTCATCTATCCCGGCCTCTCAATAATAATATGTGTATCGACTAGTGTAGGGATGAAAATGTTGAGTCCGACTTTCCAAAGGAAAGAATTTTGGGCATATGACTATCGTGGACGTGTTGTTGTTGAAATAATCTCGAAAGCAAAGCTCGATCATGCTAACCTCTCCATCCATAGGCGAATCGGGTAACCGTGGTCCTTTGTTTTAAAAACATTGACTTCAACAACAAGATGGCCAAAAGACATGGACATTGAACCACCACGCAATTAATGAGCCGTATTGGGGTTGCCACCAAGAAAGGACGCCCTAAAATAATCGGACAGAGTCGCTAGCGACTTAGATCGAGGACTACAAAATCAGCCTGATAGTAGAAATCCTCGAACTTTTACCAACACATTTTCGACTACACCCTTAGGATACTTAATAGACCGATCGACTAATTGCAACGCCATTTTAGTGGGTTGCATCTTGTCTAGACCTATTTGTCTATACAAATAAAATGGGAGTAAGTTAACACTAGCCCCCGTGTCTAATAACGCTGGTCGATAGGAATCTCCTAAGGTGCATTAGACAAGAGATCTACCCGGGGTCCTTGTACTTAACAATTCCATTATGTTCGATAAGGTTGGAATTGTTCTCGCTAAAAAGGCGCCTTTTGGTATATTTGTCTTACGCCTAGTAGTACACAATTCCTTAAGAAACTTAGCATGGTGTGGTAGCTTTTTATAGCTTCGAGGAAAGGAAGGTTTATAGTTAGATTCTTGAAAACGTCCCCTAATCTCCTCGTAATTTGTATCTCTAGTTAACATGGCTAATTTTTGTGGAAACGGTGGTTTCGCCTATATTTAGCAATGATATCACCCGGATGTTTAACCGCGGCTTTACGTTTCTTAGGTTGTGGTTGTAATCGGTACCTCTACAAAGCTGGTAGGCTTTCAGTTTCTATTTCGCATCTAGTAAAATAGTAGGTGTAGGGGTTATCGGTGGGGTAACTATAGGCATAGTTACCTTGTTATCAACCACTCGCCCGCAATCGGAGAGTGGTGATGGCATTTATCTCACCTACATTTTCATATTCATTACTAGTATTATCGGTGACCTCAAAGGCCGTGTTTGTTGTTTTAGGATTAGGTATTGCGTTACACGAAACACACCTTTGGGTTGGGCTTTATCTTGAGCCAACCGTTGGGTTAAATTATTAACGGATTGTAGAAGCCGTTGGTTAGATTGAGCCATGGTTTGGAAAAGTTTTGGCTCACTTGTATGAAGGTGTCAAGACGATCCGTTGGGTGGGTGTAGTGTTCACGGGTGGTGTTAGTGGAACTATTTCCGTGAATTATTTATCGTGGATTTTGATAGTTATTATTTACCGGAACGATACCTCTATTAGCATTATAATTATTATAATTACCTTGACCTTGTGCTTGACCTTGTCGAGGTTGCACTTGGTTGTTATAATTATTAAAATTACCCCCCGACTCGCCCTTGTCGTAGTGGAGCTTGGTTAAAGCTCTGCGTTATTCAACATATTGATGATTGTACCCTCGAGGTGTGACGCTTTGGTTATTCCGCCAACCGGTTGGGATTTTGTCTCCAAGGGCTTAGGTTCACTATTAATGGAACAAGCCCGCTCATAGGCTATAGGACGATGGGAATCGGGATGCTCGTGGCCAAATGTAAACTACATGGATTTGAATTTACATTCATAACGGGATTGACTTTTGTTGTACGTAAATGGCATCTACCTTTTAGTGAGGGATTCAATCGAGTTTTAAGCTCGATCTGATTTAACCTCAAACATACCGGTAGCCTTAACTGTGGAAGAAGAACTAGCGAGCGGGGATATCATCACTACCCCCAATTGTTATTTCGCTTTAGTTTGATCCTCTAAAAATTTATAAGCCTCCGAGGCTCCTTTACTTAAGAAACTACCCCCATTCATTATGTCAAGGACTTCTTTATGGTGATGTTGAAGTCCTTTGAAAAGGCACGAACTAACGGTCTTTTGCTAAGTTATGGTGTGGACACTCTATAAGCAGATCGGTGAAACGATTCCAAGCCTCCTAAAAATGATTCATGAGGATTTTGTCGAAAAGAAATGAATCTTGGAAAGCATCTCATCCGTCTTTTAGGGGTGGGTAAAATGTTCCATAAACAAATTGAACAAGTTTAGCCCACGAGTCCACAGAATTAGGCCTTGGGCGCTTAACCAAGACGCCTTATCGGCTAAGGTGAAAGGGAATACCCTTAATTTAATTTGTTCCAACCAACCGTAGGATGGTGGAATGTTGTTAAGACTTGTTCAATCCTACGATGTCTTTGTAAGGTTTTTCATGGTCTAAACCATGAAAAAACGGGTAACAAATTAAAAATATTTGGAGGATTTCTGAAATCCCCGGTGGAGTCCGCTAGAACGATGCAAGATTTGGGGCTATCGCCAAGGCTTTGTAGAAGTCCGAGAGGAGTCTCTTTTCTTCCCCATTATATCGTGGTATGTGTGATATAGTAGCTAGAGGTGTAGTTTGTGGTATACTAGATAGACTTGTTTGTTGATGTTGTTGTGTATATTTACGCTAGGTGTTTTGTTCGCCGCACTTTAATCTCTTGCAAGACTAAGTCGAGCTTTAACTAAACATGCAACACCCAAACAATTCTCGATGTACTAGTATAAACCTCTAACGTGAGATGCGAGGTGTGGAAGAAAGGAATACCGATTTATCCCTTGCTTCGCTTTATGAATAGCGCCTTTGTGTAATGCGTGTTCAAGTATATAAGAGAATAAAACACTGAAAAACTTGACAACTCGGGTTCAAGCAAACCGTGGAAATCCGAAATTTTCAAAATTGGCGCTGGCCCATTTATCTTGGCGTATGCCAAATATGTGAATTCGAAAGTCCAAGAACTTAGCTGGTCGCGCTCTTTGGCGCTGGCGCTTCGGTGTATTGATCAAATTCCAAGAATATAGCGCTGGTCGCGCTTTTTGAAGCGGGCGCTTCGATTATATATTTTTCTCGAATTTTTCCAAAACCTAAACGGCAACCACGGTATGAATCAAACAAGGGTGGGTGGGTGAAATGGGACTTAAAAATTACTAATTCTATTATGAAAACAATGCTAAAGTGCAACTAAGATGGCAGCGGCGCCATTTGATAAATGTTTAAAATGACGTAGTTTACCTACGTAATGAACTAAGAATTCAAAACGTAAGTAAACTAAACTGGTCTTTTACGTGCTTGAATTATCAAAGATTTCTACTCTCAATCCTATGAGATATAGTGGAGTAGATAAGTTCGTTCCACTCCTAGTGCTCTAGCATGGATGTTTTCTAATCTAACTAGTCGTTTTTAAGTCTATGAGAGTTTTACGAAGGGAATTATACTACGATGCAACTACCCACAAGATGCAACTAGTCGATTATCTAAATAATTATGGGAATGCTACGTTGATTCTATGATAAGGAGTTAGAGGGGGATTGATTCCACCTTAACTCAACTTAATCCACTAACGACGAATCGTCGTAATCCGAATTGAATCGCCCGTCAGAACAATTGGTTATTCCTAATCCCTAATTATACATGCCATTTCTACCAATCATAACTAGCATGTGAACAATTAAACCCATTCTCATGGTGAACTAATCATTTCTAGAGTGGAATAGAAAATAATCAATTTACTTTACGATAATCGGACTCAAGCTTTCATCAAGGCTTCACAACCCCCTCTAATGGAGGTTTAGCCTTGAATCATTCCGCAATCATTTCCATTTAGATTAAAACTAAACATAATATAAAGCATTGAAATTTACTTAATTTAACAATAATGAAATCTAATTTAATGACTAAATTGAAATAAGGACATGAATTGAAATTAGATCTAGAATTGGATTTGACAAAAATCGAAATTGATAAGAAATACTACTTTATTGATCTAATTAATTTGAAGAACAAGATCCAAAGGTTTAATCTAATAAGGATTTGAAACTAATTAAAGAAAACAATTAAATCTAGATCTAGAAGCCATTTTAATGGCTACTTTCTATTCTAAGCTATCTACCCTAATTCTCTACTATTTTATCTACCATTAACAAAGAATTAAGCTTTTGTTTTATACATTCAGATCCAAAAATCGTGCATGGGCTTGGAGCCATGTTTTGGGCCGCAGAATCGTGCCCAAAACCCAATTCTTTCAAATTCAAAAAAGGCCTCTTCAGCTGCAGTTGGCTTCCACAGACTTTTCGTCCACTTCTGCTCCTCTGATTGGGTCAAGGCTTGACCATTGCAAAGCTCTTTCCGAGCCGGTCGTTTTGACATAAGGTAGGCCTCATTCCGAGGTCCGAGTCCAAAGATATGGCATTCGGAAGTTCTCACGACTTTTGCTCATTTATCTCGCTAAAGTGGCACATTTTTCGCACATAATGGACTTTGAAGCCCGAAATGCATAAAAACACTTAATCAGTATTAACTCTTACTTATTATTCACATAATTGGTCTAACAAAGATGATTATTAAGGGGTTAAAACTACGCTTTTGGGCTCTTATCAAGAATGGGGTACATGCTCCGAGATCGCCCTCGAAGCTCTCGATGGGCGGCACCATCCGGCCCTTCGGGCGACGGCGCCATGCCTCGATGGTGTGTCCTCGAGGGAGAATCCCCGTGAGGTGGGAATCGTAAGCATCTCGCCCGAATCGGGCGGCCGAGCTTCTAGCTCGGCCTCATCCGCTCCCACCTCGTCCTCTCTCCGGTACGGATCTCGGTTATGATGAATCGTTGCTCGCCGAGTCCGGAGGTCTTCGCAGATGGTGTTGGAGCGAAACGCGATGCCACGATGAATCACGTAAATGCGCTTCGCGTCGGCCGACCAACACCTCCAAGGCATCCGCGATAAAACAAGTCAAATCCTCCTCATCCTCCAAGGCATTCGATTTCCCCGGCCTCCTCGCATTCTCATCTCCACCATCCTCTTCTTCTTCTTCTCTATCCTCACCAACCTCCAAACTCGTTGGACACACTCCTATAGATCGCGTGGGTTTCGTGTAGGGTGATGTAACCTATCGACGCCTGAGTCGCTTCAACTTCAAAGATGATCTTGGTTATCAACACATGGAGATATCGCGACAAACTTTCCTACTCCCCTTAATCATGCTAAGTAAAAACTCCAAGATCACAGAACTCATACTTACTCCCCGAGTATCCATAAGATGTGGAGGCGATTCGGGCCGATGTTGCCGACCTTCTCCTTCCCCAGATCGTTAGACCCCATCGAGCCGCAGCCACCGGTTTTGTCCTAAGGGAAGCTTTGTCGAACACAATCACGATCTCGCGATTGTAGTCCCCCCAATAACCGCCTCTCGCTTCATCAATGGCTCTACCCCATTATGTTAGGACTCCTCGCAACGTGACATCCGATGGATTCTAGGCGGAATGCCTAGAATCTCGACCAACAACCCACCGTCACTTCCTTCCTCCTCTTCGCCACCATAACAAAAATCCTAGTCCCTTCCAACTCCCTCAGATTGTTGAACCGCTTCTGACTAAGTCCTCGCGTGGTAATAGGCTTCAATGAAGTACCACAAGCTATTCCAGCCTCGACCGATCATTTCGTCACCGTAAAGCGGCGTAGCGAAGTGGTCGCCAGAAAAGCTTGTTCCGCAAAATTCGGCGTTGTTGAGCCATTGGTGTTTGGAATGTAGTGGGGGTTTAAATGGGATGTGGTGGTGGGTTGTTAATCGACCAACCTAACCCAAATGGTGGTGGTGGTGGAGGTGGTCGGGCAGCAACAAAATTTGGAATTTCCGGTGGTTTTTGCTTATTTAATTTGGTGGAGGTGGTGGTGGGGAGCGTTTGGAGTCGATTTGGGTTGGGTATTGATTGTGGGCGTGGGTTAATTAGGTTTTCTTTTTATTTTTTTATTATTATTATTTTTTTTAGGTTTGTTTGAAGCTTTTGGGCGTTAATGGCGGATTGTGAAGATGATCGCGACTGATGGTGAAGGTAAGGGCGTGGGTGCGCTATCGATGGGCGCGGGTTGGGCCCAAGCCCAAATCGAAATTTGTGACTTTTTGTTTTTGATTTTTCGCGAAACTTTAAATCAAAATTGTCGCTTCGTTACCGGTCCGATTTTTGCGAATGAGATATGGAAATGATCATGAGAGAATTTCCAATCCAATGATCCATAAAACACTCTATTCCGACCGTGGATGACATATAAGATAGTGGAAAATGCCTCGGCAGATGCGTGCATGACGACGTTATGCTTAACAATTGAACTCTAAATTCATGGATTATGTCAACCCGAATCGTAATACAATTAAAACGCCTAAGCAACTGTAATGGGACATAAACATTCTAGGACGGAAACACGAACACCCCACCCCCAAACAATTTTTTTACAAGGGAGCTTAGAAAATTTGTTTTTAGCAGTGAGTCTTTTAAAGTCAGATTCCCTAGACTTCCTAGATTACTATATATATATTTTATTTTATTTAAAAAAAAAAAAAAAAAAAAAAAAAAACAATAAACAAGAAAGACAAAATTCACCCTATAGAGAAACATGACTCAAAAATCCGAGAAAACATGCAAGAGTGGAAAACGTGAATTATGTCAAACGTGGACTTCGGATCCGTACTTACAGCCACACACTCCATAGGGAGGGCCCGGTTACCTTAATGGTGCACTCACCAATATATGGAAATAAAAGAAAATGCACCAAACACAAAAGCTGAGTCGTTTATAGTCAGATACTCGAGACTTTATCTAATTATATGTATAAACATGCAGTTTATCATATATCAACAACTGAAATAGTTGTGGATCATTCCATAAATAAATATTACAGAAAACATATCCAAACACAATCAAGGACCAAGATTTCCTATGACGCAACCTAGTAAAATGAAAGCGAAGTCGGATAACCCTAGTATGTAACCTAGCATGCACATTCTTT
Organism: Coptis chinensis; assembly: GCF_015680905.1. NCBI lineage: Eukaryota > Viridiplantae > Streptophyta > Magnoliopsida > Ranunculales > Ranunculaceae > Coptis > Coptis chinensis. The sequence goes on along the minus strand of NC_141458.1, from coordinate 114,173,651 downwards.
TTCATTTTTGAATGAGTGGGTGTTCTAGTGAATAAGTGTGGAAGAGTGAATGGTTGTGGAGAATATGGTGGATATGGATAAGTTGTGAAAGAGAGACCGTAAAACAATGAGGATGTGGTTTTAGCACAAAACTCATTCATTGTCAGTGTAGTGGACCGCCTCAATTCTGAAAATGAAGGTGTCAAATGGTTTGTCCTTCTGAAGTATTTGTTTACTAGGTGGATTTAAAAAATTATGGAGCACAGAAGAAACAAAAGGATCGAGTGCAAACTCGAGATTCCTTTGAAAGGGTGGAAGGAGGGGAATCGAGATGGATGTTGTGCAAAGTAGTTCTTGATAGGGTGAATCATCACCTGCTCTAAGAAACTAATCGAATTGCTCATCTAGATTGGTCATATCCACGTTACTATGATAGTTCTCTATATCTTTGAGAAAGTCATCTATCTCCTCCTCATCCATAATATGTGTATCGATTAGTGTAGGGATGGAAATGTTGGAGTCTGATCTTCTAAAGGAAAGAAATTTGGGCATATGATTATCAGGGAACGTGTTGTTGAAATAATCTCGAGCAAAGCTCTCGATCATGCTAACCTCTCCATCCATAGACGAATCGGGTAACTGTGTCTTTGTTTTAAAAACATTGACTTCAACAACAAGATGGCCAAAAAGACATGGACATTGAACCATCACGGCAATTAATGAATGGCATTGGCGGTTGCGTAAAAGGACGCCCTAAGATGATCGGAACGAGTCATTAACGACTTCAGATCGAGGATGACAAAAAATCAACCGGATAGTAAAAATCCTGAATTTTACTTACGAGAACATTTTCGACAACACCCTTTAGGATACTTAATAGACCGATCGGCTAATTGCAACGCCATTTTAGTGGGTTGCATCTCGCCTAAACCTATTTGTCTATACAAATAAAACGGGAGTAAGTTAACACTAGCCCCCAAGTCTAATAACGCCGTCGTCAGATAAGAATCTCCTAAAGTGCATTGTCAGATGGCTAGATCTAATTCGGTCCTTGTACTTAACAATTCCATTATGTTCGGATAGAGTTGAGAATTGTTCGCTAAAAAGCGCCTTTTGGTATATTTGTCTTACGCCTAGTAGTACACAATTCCTTAAGAAACTTAGCATGGTGTGGTAGCTTTTAATAGCTTCGAGGAAAGGAAGGTTTATAGTTAGATTCTTGAAAACGTCCCTAATCTCCTCATAATTAGTATCCCTAGTTAACACGGCTAATTTTTTGTGGAAACGGTGGTTTCGTTTGTATTTAGTAATGGTATCACCGGATGTTTAACCGTGACTTTTGTTTCTTAGGTTGTGTTGTAATCGTACCTCTACGAAAGCAGTAGGCTCTTCAGTTTCTATTTCGCATCTAGTAATATAGCAGGTGTAGGGCTCTTGGTGGGGTAACTATAGGCATAGTTACTTTGTTATCAACCACCACTGCAATGGAGAGTGGTGATGGCCTTTAGCTCACCTACATTTTCATATTCATTACTAGTATTATCGGTTTACCTCAAAGGCTGTATTTGTTGTTTTAGGATTAGGTATTTCGTGTGACACGAAAACACACCTTTGGGTTGGACTTTATCTTGAGCCAACCGTTGGGTTAAATTATTAACGGATTGTAGAAGTTGGTTAGATTGAGCCATGGTTTGGAAAAGTTTTTGGCTCACTTGTATGAAGGTGTCAAGACGGTCCCTAAGATGGGGTAGTAGTAGTCACGGGTGGTGTGGACCGAACTATTTCACGGAATTATTTATGGGTGGATTTTGATAGTTATTATTTACCTAACGATACCTCTATTAGCATTATAGTTATTATAGCTACCTTGACTTTGTGCTTGACCTTGGCGAGGTTTAAGCTTTGGTTGTTATAATTATTAAAATTACCCCCCTTGTCCTTGTCGTGGGTGGAGCTTGGTTAAAACTTTGTGTTGGCCTAACATATTGATTATTGTACCACGGAGGTGTGGCGTGTTGGTTATTTCTCTAACCCGGTTGGGATTTTGTCTCCAAGGGCGTTAGGTTCACTATTAATGGAACAAGCCCGTTCATAGGCAATAGGACAAAGGTGAGTCGGGATGCTTTCGGGGGCTCCAAATGAAACTACATGGATTTGAATTTACATTCATGACGGGGATAGGCTTTTGTTGTACCGAAATGTCCTCTACCTTTTTGTGAGGGATTCAATTAGAGTTTTAAGCTCGGGATCCGATTTAACCTCAAACATACCGGTAGCCTTTAACTGCCGAAGAAGAACTAGCGGAGCGGAGTAATCGTCACTACCCCCATTATTATTACGCTTTAGTCCGATCTTCCAAAAATTTATATGCCTCTCGAGGCTCCTTTACTTAAGAAACTACCCCATTCATTATGTCTAGGACTTCTTTATGGTGGTGTAGAAGTCCTTTGAAAAGGCACGAACTAACGTGTCTTTTCGCTAAGTTATGATGTGGACACTCTATAAGGAGATCGGTGAAACGATTCCAAGCCTCCGAAAATGATTCATGAGGATTTTGTCGAAAAGAAATGAATCTTGGAAAGCATCTCATCCGTCTTTAGGGGTGGGTAAAATGTTCCATAAACAAACAACAAGTTTAGCCCACGAAGTCCACGTGAATTAGGCGTTTGGGCGCTTAACCAAGACGCCGCCTTTATCGGGCTAAGGTGAAAGGGAATACCCGAGTTTAATTTGTTCCGCACCAACCATAGGATGGTGGAATGTTGTTAGGACTTGTTCAATCCTACGATGTAGCCGATAAGGTTTTTCATGGTCTAATCCATGAAAAACGGGTAATAAATTAAAATATTTGGGGATTCAAAATCCCCAATCGGGTCTCCTTTAGAACGATGCAAGATTTGGGAATATCGCTTGTTTGGGTATGAATTCACCCGCATTACTATTGAATCTGCAAGGGAGATGTTGTATAAAGAATGGGACTGGCCTTAATGGTCGCCTCACGATCCGAATATGTATCCGAATCAAGTCTCTAAAAACGTGAGTTCTTTGTTAAGTGAAGAGTCCTATTTATAGAAATAGAGAAAATAAGAGTCCCGACAAAGACAAGGACTCTTACTAGATAAGATCGTTAACTGAACTGTGGACCGGCTTAGGTGGATCGACCGGGCCGTCCCGATGTCTACTTCATACGTGGAGCCGCCCAAGTGGCTAACTAGAACTGTGAGCCCGCCCGTGGCTAAGTGGACATGTGAGCCATCCAAGTGGCTAAGTGGACATGTGAGCCGTCGTAGCCGAGGATCGGTCACTTTGACTTACTATGAAGACTAAGTCCCTAATGAGTTCGTTAGCCGTGGTAATGAATGTGGACGACGTACATTGCCCCTCTTTGCCATATGGAATTGATTGGATGTGGCAAAGAAAAAAATGGGGGAAAAGAAACGGAACCATAATAACTGGTATAGTGTTTAGACCATGTACAATATATGGCATGATTAAGATAAAAAGGGTGAAATCAATTATTTTTAAGCAAAATGAGGAATATTTGATATAGAATCAGAGGCCTAAGCCTAAGGATTATTGCTTAATCTCCAAAGAATGAACTTTAAACCCGAACTTGCACGCAGCTTCATATATTCATTTAGGAAAAATACTAATTAGCACTAGTTTTGTTTCATGCATTGCAGGTACATCCGGGAGATGCTTACTACAAAGATATTATGCGAGTTAAGGGTTTCATTATCGCCATTTTTTGGACCATAGTTTCATTAATTAATGTACCTATCGCAAGGGGAGCATGTGTTCCGCAATTATCACGCCATGTACATCCCGGTCCTTTTTCTAAACTGAATACATTTAAAATCAGCTTGCCCTTAAAATCAATATCAAATCTTATGATTTGATAATTAAAAAGATAAGGATTACTTTGGATTAAAGTGAAATTGGTGTTTTTATTAATAGGGACTGAAACTAGATTACTTCAAGGCTTGTATTAGGAGCACTTATCCCATTTTACCAGAGGCGGCAAAATTTAGAAAAGGATTAATCCTTATCTATTTAATAATGATTTATATAGTAATGACACTTTTGTTAAGTAAGAGTAACAAAAGTAAAACATACATACCCGATCGTATAATGGTTATTATGAGTGGAAATAAAGATGACGTGAAAGTCCGAAGTAGCCGTGAAGATGCGAGAATGACGATGGTAACATGTACTGGTGAAATTATTCGACGGGCGATGGTTAGAGCGTTAAGCACCGCCAAAGATCTATTATTATTCGTAACTGGTACGGAAGGAATTAAGGGTCTTTGCCAGCTGAAGAACTTTGATGTCAAGCAACTTGAAAATTTCCGCACAAATCATCCTGTGGAAGAGGGAGAAATGGTCGTAACGTGTGCGCAGATGGACCAAGGTTTAACAATCCCGCTAGATTATGACGCCGCATCGATTATTGTCTTTATGGCAGATTGCACCAATACAAATCGATGCCGCTATGGTTGGTATTTGCACGAGCTAAAGCTTTGGCAAAAAGCTACAATCGTCCCTTTGGTTTTGAAGAATTGTTTCTTTTGCTGCGACCGCAACGTCGCATTGAGGCAGATGGGTCGTCATATTTTACCGTGGACTGGAAGACTAAGAAGAAGTTTAAAGGCTTACCGAAAGGTTACAAAGACTGGGATAAATATTGTTTTCTCCTCCGAGGACCATGGAATCCCCATGGAATACGTGTTCCAAATAAAATTCGAGGTACGACAAGCATTAAATTCTCACATTGAATTTTATTGATTTGATTGTTGTAAATTTGTATGTTTAAATGCCATTTTGTGATGCTCTATAGATGAAAGCCCTATTATTCCAAATATTGAGATTGGAAAACGAGCTGCAGAGAACTTACAATTTTATTTTAGTAGTGACCGTGAGGAACACATTCTTGATTTAACTTGGCCTAATGAGGTTGCTTATTGGGGTTGGCGAAGAGACAAAATGATCGTGAGAAACTTTCTCGGGCCAAAAACGCATCAAGAGCAATATGTTGCATCCAAAGATCAATTGACGATAAAGCCCGGCGAGTAATGGAACGAATCTTAGAAGTGATTGCTTGCCAAGGAAATTATCGCTCAATTCTGGAGAGGGCTCAAATCAAAAGAAGCGAAAACTAACCAATGAAGTGCAAGATGATGGTTGGGAAGATTGGAAAATGCCTGAAGTGTCAACTAAGGCATCCGAAGAGGAAGGTAGAAGGAACAAACAAAAAGTTGACGAAAACTTTATTAGCGGTAGCGTTGAGTCCACACTCTCCCAAAGCCGTTCTATTGATGTTGTGGAGCCCAAAGCATGTAAAGATAATGCTCCTCAAAATGCTGCTAAAGCATTCCTCGTTGCAACTAACAAAGATGCAGCAACTACAATTTCACCTGTTATAGAAATTAGCTTAGAAACTGAAGATACCCAACTGCAGCCTTTAAGGAGTGGACCTTCCCAGGCTAATGAGGTTCATGCTATTGTTGATAGCTCTACGCAAGATGTTGTTGCCCCTTCACAAGCTGTAAACACCACAATAATGGAAGGCTGCTGCACCCACGCCAATTGGTTTTACGGAAGAAGACATGATAGATCGCTAAGAACTACCGGGTTCTTGATTTTGATTTGCTCGATGATTATGTTAACAAACATTTGATGCAGCCCACTTCCGAGAGAGAACCCTCTATCTGGTAACTTGATGTGTATAGGTGATACTTCAGATTTTTGCAATATGGGGATGCAAAAGTTGCAAGAGGTTAGTATTCCATTGCACTTTAAATAATAGGATTTATCATAGTTTATTGTAGTAATAAATTTATTTTTGTAGGCTAAAGAGAGTTTTGCTAAAGCAATGATAATGATTGGTAAAGAAAAAGAACGGGGTCTATCACCACTGATGATAGAGAAGCTTCAGAACGATAAAGATGAGGCTACAGCTGAGGTTGCCAAAGTCACTAATGAGTCGTCGGTTTTAAAAGAACGAGTGGCTATTTTAGAGCATGAAAAAGGTTGTTTGAAAATGGCTATGGAGAAAGCATTAAAAGTGAAAGATACAGATTATAAGAAAATTGTGCAAGAATTGCGCGTTGAAAAAGGTACGCTAGCTGCATTGAATCCAAAGCTCGCCGCAGCGTTGCTTGAAAATGCTCAGCTGGAGTCTTCAGCAAAGAAGAATGTCGACTTGCTGAATGGAACGCGTGATGTGCTAAAAAACGCTCTGGAACACTATACTTTGCTATATGATTCTCGTCCATTGAAAGAAAATGATGGTATACTTCTTCCTAGTGCTATAGAAGACGCCATTGAAGATCTCGGCTTAGAAGATGAATTAGGAGGAGATTCTACCCCGTCTAAAGAAGAAGACGAACAGTCGACTTAAATTGTTATCTATTTGTCGTAGACTTAGTAGTTACGTTATAGTCATCGACTCATCTACCCGTTACTAGTTTATTTCCCTTTCAATAATATATTATTTATTTGTTACAATTTGATCGTATATGTTTGTATCGCTTGATTTATTCCCTTTAGAGTAAGTCGACACTATGGTCACAAGTAATAGATAAAATGCTTCAAGGAAGTGCTAACCTACTCGGATTGCTTGTCCGGACAGCCGTGAGAAGGGAAGTTGCGTAAGGGAGGTATGATCTTCTAAACAAAGCTAGAAAAAGCACGAATAGAAGTGGAAGAGTTGAAGAAGCAAAGAAGCCGGAGATGCAAAAGCAATCGAGAAGATTGTAAGTATCTATGCAACACGCAACAGAGCCGGTTCATCAAAAAGGCAGCTCAAACAAAGAACTTGGTGCCCTCGTTAATGAGCTACAGATTACAAAAATAAAGAAAGAAGAAATTATTTTGAATTTGACAGAAAGGTCCAGGAGAAAGAGCTTATGATACAGTCTAAAGATAAGGCCTTGGAGGAAGCAGAGGCTAAGAGAAAAGAAGGTGAAGAAAAGTCACAAAGAGTCGAGGCTATTGCAGAGGAGTTCAGAGAAACTATAAAGAAAGAAGCTCAAAAACATAACTCTGATCTTTGGAAGCATAAACTACATTCCTCGACCTTGTCTCAAACCAAATACAATTTGAAGCTGAAATGGGTCGTGCCCTCCGACAAGTTGAAGTAGCAAAACACGAGCTTGACTCAAGAATTAAGAAAAAGGATGAGTCACCATGATGGTTCAACAGCTATCGCAAGAAGTTATAAAGATCGCGTAAGCACTCTCGAACGTAAGAAGGATAAGATTCTCATCCGCCATGCCGAGGAAATCCAAATTAGACATAGCAGAAAAAAAGAAATGTTGTTGAAGGAAGTGAGGATCTCCAACGTAAAGAGAAAACAAGCGGAGCTTGAGATGCAGAAATATAGAACACTGCATGAGTCGATATATGAGAAGCCCTCTTCAAGAGGTAATTTGCTCAATCGAGCACATTCGAGATCGAGATCTTCTCAAAGGCTAAAGAGGTCCATTCCATTGATGCAGGTCACCCACAAAACCGACAGTTATACATCCCATCGAAAAAAGAAGCAAAACCAGAAATCTTCTCCTCGAATGCATGGAGGTCGAAAGCATACACCGTAACATAGTTTTATTGTACCGGCGACGCGGTTAATGTGGTTGCAGACAGTCCTGATCATTACCCACCAGAAAAAAGACAATTTGAATTAATCACAACAGATGTTAAGCAGTTAATTCCAAGGTGTCATAGCTACTCTTTGCTCCTTTCGGTTTTGGCTTGGATTTGGCATTGGTGGTGATTACCATTCACCTACAATCATGTCTGAGTATGCCAACAAGAAAACTCGCGGTGCATTCATTGCTGCTGTCTTTGCCATGCAAGGTTTTGGAATTTTAGCCGGTAGGATCGTTGGAATTATAGTATCATCAGCATTTAACGGTGCATTTGCAGCTCCCTCTTACTTGATCGATCCAAAAGGCTTAACTGTCCCACAGGCTGATTACGTTTGGCGTATTATTCTAATGGTTGGAGCTATTCCAGCTGCTCGACGTACTATTGGCGTATGAAAATGCCCGAGACGCGACGTTACTCGCCCTTTGTGGCAAAAGACACAAAACAAGCCTGCCGACATGTCGAAGGGTTATTCGCCCTTGGACAATGAGGTCGATACTCAACTTGATTATGCAGTGTTCCAGTTTGTCGAAACGCTTCACGTTGTGAATTATTTGTTTCGGAGATGGAAAACTGAGAAGTTAAGCGTCGGGGTTGCTAAAGCCGCTTGTGAGTCATTTAACAGTTGCAGAAGAGCAGGTTGCTCAAAAAGTTCAGTTGATAAAACTTCGGTGAATAGACGATGAATGAGGGTACTTGGTTCACAAAAGGAACTCTTGAAAGGTTTGTGCGGTTTGTTAGTACACCGAGGCATTGGAGTTGGTCATTACATTTGATGTAGAGATGTCTCAATTGGAAGCAGCCAGGAGAATTTATCTCTTCGGGAGCAGGAAATCAGATTTCTAGTGCAAAAGGTGGTGATGGAATTGGAGCTTCCACCTCGCCAGACATAACCAAGAAAGAACTTCGAGGGCTATTGATGTGTGACTTGTTGCTGTTCGGCAGATCCGACTACAGCCTTTGTGCCCGAGCATCATCTGCCGGTTTTAACATTGACACTATTTCGTAACTCCAATCTTTTGCGAGATCGCTTTGGTGCTCATCGCTTGAATGAAGCTTGTGCCAAGTTCATCCATCCGAGTCAAAACAGCCGGACTTAGTGAACCAATGGAAGGTCGAAGACAAGACGAGCCGCTTCGGTATCTTCTGAATCGATATGTCCATCGATGACCCAAATGAAGAAAATTTCTCTGTCAGACCTAATGGGTTCAACCAATTCCAACCCCAACCCGAAGCATCATTATCGGCACCAGTTCATGGAGTGATCGAAAACAAGCCAAGATCAAGATGCCGGGCCGATATCAACCATCAATGCGCCAAGAACCCAATTCATTTGTTGCTGCAGCATACATGATTCCTTGAAAGAACCAAGCAGTGAGAGGGATGAGAGACGAAAGTAATGGGTTCAACAAAAAGAAGGATGAGGAACCGCCGCCAGAGTCAGCTCGATCGATCACCCGACAAAAGCGGCTCGCCAGCAGGACGGATCAATCTGTTTGAGAACAAGCGAAAGAACAGTCGGGAGTAGTGGCAGCAAAGTTGTTGTTGGTAAGTTTGTGGAGCTACGATCATTGTTCAAGGGCAGAGTAACGCTTTCGCCTTTTTAGCTTTGTTATGTAAGTAGTACGTGATTGGCTGATTGTTGCCAAAGCAAGGGTAATACAACAAAATGGAGGCTTAACTTACAGATAGTTTTACATTTCCAAACCAGTGATATTAGCATATGATTGAAGATTTGTGTACATGTTGATCAATCAATTTTGATGTTCTCTCGCACTTTTACAAAGATCTAACCGTAGAAGTTTTTTTCATTTTGAGATTTTTGAATAACGGAATAAACCTCTTGTTGGTTTCAAGGTAACAAATTAAGGTGAACTATAAATTTCGACGAGAACCTACAAAAAAATCGCCTCTCCTGTTGTTGATATTGTTTGAGAGATTGATATGAATAAGCCAATTAACTTGGATATTCCACTGATCATGTATTGAAAAAGTCTAAGACGTCATTTTGCGTATATCCAATTGCACGTATGCCGAAAATGGAATCTTATCACTAATTTGTTTGAATTAGTAAATAAAATACGTAATGCTCATATAACTTTTTTACTTGACTCAAGCATAACCATTGAAATGTTAACCTATTTATGGCGTTAATTGTATATCTTTTGGTATCATAGACTAAATTTCATGGCTTGAATGTATACAGTCTGTTACTGCATTACTTATTCCATGATATGAATGTATAAAGTGTGGTATTGTAATTTCAAACTTCATGACTTTGAATGCACAGAATTTGGTATCGCAAACGCAAATTCCATGTCTTGGAATGCACAGAGTTTGGTATCGCGAACGCAAACTCCATGACTTTGAATGCATAGAGTTTGGTATGCAGATGCAAACTCCATGTCTTGGAATGCACAGAGTTTGGTATCGCAAACGCAAACTCCATGACTTTGAATGCACAGAGTTTGGTATTGCAAACGCAAACTCCATGTCTTGGAATGCACAGAGTTTGGTATCGCAAACGCAAACTCCATGACTTTGAATGCACAGAGTTTGGTATTGCAAACGCAAACTCCATGACTTTGAATGCACAGAGTTTGGTATTGCAAACGCAAACTCTGATAATAACAAAAATAGTAATAATATATACCCCAAAGTGTAAGCGGTGATTGAAATAAATGCTAACAAATGAACTTTTATTAATCATTGATATGTTGAGCAAACATGAAAAGATGTACGATGTCATTTTCTGATGAACCATGAAAACTAGAAAACGAAACAATTAATTTATTGATATGGTAAGTACCAAACAAAACCTAACGATAAAAACGCCTAAGATGGAGTGCATTCCATGGTTTAGGGAAAGGTGTTCCCGAAATGGTGCGAAGGAAATATGATCCTTTCGAGGCAGGATGATCAACCACAAACGGTCCTTCCCAATTTTCACATAGCTTCCCCATGTCGATGATTTTAGGTTTTCTGCATAACACCCAATCTCCTTCCTGGAAAACTTTTAGGCAAAGTTTCTTGTCATAATCGCTTTTCATTGAAGCCCGGTAGTGGAGTAGATGAGCTATACTTTCTTCGCGAATTTCATCTAAATTGGCTTTTTAGAGTGAGCCACCATTTCGCCATTACAACCAAATTTTAATTGCAGCGGTGCGAAGTCGTTTCAAAGAAATATTTCAGTGGATAAGATCGCATCCGCACCATAAGCCAAGTTAAATGGGGACAAACCGGTTGAAGCGCTTTTGGAGTGGTTATGTATGCCCAAAGCACGGCCGGTAGTTCTCTTGTCCATTTCCCCTTAGCTTGTTCTAGACGACGTTTAAGGATAGCTAGGATAGACTTGTTTGTTGCTTCAGCTTGTCCGTTAGCTTGAGGGTGATATGGAGCAGAAAAATTATCTTTGATAATGGAGATTTGCACGAAATTGTGTATTTCGGTTGCATCGAACCCGCTTTGCCATTATCGATATTAACTCAAAGAGGATGCCAAAACGACAAACTATATCTTTCCACAAAAAGCTTTGACATCGGAAGCTTGAATGTGCACTAAAGGTTGTACTTCCTTCCACTTAGTAAAGTAATCAGAAAGAACCAAAGAAGAAACGCACATTTCCTCGAGCTCTAGGGAAAGGGCCGATGATGTCTAAACCCTACTTTGCAAATGGCCATGGAGAAAAAATTGGATGTAATTCTCGCGGCAGGTAGGATGCCTATATTGTAGTGCTTTCCGACAAGGAACACATGTCCGAGAAATATGTTTGGCATCTAGTCGCATATGAGGCCACCAATATCCCCGCGTCATCATTGCTTTATGAGCTAAATTTCGACCAAATGGGCGTGATTGCCACAAATGCCCGCGATGAATTTCTTTGCAACACAAGTAGACCTTCGTTTTGGTGAGGCATCCGAGCATGGGAGACAAGGGATGTCCTTTTCTCACAATTGTAGAACACCATTCGACGAAGATACTATTACAAATTTCCAAGCGTCTCGCTTTACCGTTTCAGCGAGTTTGGGGTTTGAAGGGATGATGCCGGTGCTCAGAAAGGTAATTAATGGGGTTCGCCAGTCTTCAGTTGGTGCTTCTAACATAGGTAGATTAAAGACGTGTGGCTCCTCTATTGATTTGTCGACATTCTGGTCACCTTGAACAATTTCTGTGTCATTTCCTTCAGTGCACATTCCTCCATCTGGCAAGGAGTCAATGTTTAATTTGTTAGGCAACAAAACATCATCATTGTCATATTTTCTTTTTCCGTGTTCACAACATGAATACTTGAAGGTGATGGCTCAAGAAGCAGTGAAAAAAAGCACGCTGCTTGATGTATATGTCGCTGAGTCAGTTCAACCGACAAGTCAATACTTGGGTCTTCTTTGGAAGTCAATGCCGACGCTTCTTGGTCCATCAATAGCGAATCGCCGCAGAGATATGCTAAGGCGCCTGCATGTCTTATGTCGCTTCGAGGTCTTTGAATGATTGAAATGTCATCAAATTGACGAGCAAGCCTATGGATTAAGTCTAGATATGTTGCCATCTTATCATCCCGCTTCAAAAGAGCCTTCAAATTGACTTGCTACTAATCGAGAGTCCGTAAAACCTCAAGCTTTCGAACGTGAAATTCTAAAGCGTGCATTATGGCATAAAGGACCGCTTCATATTCTGCTACATTGTTAGATGCTTTGAAACCTAAAACGAACCGACCGCCAATTATCAATCATCGATTAATAAAACACACCCGAGCCCGGATCCAAACTTGTTATGTGAACCGCCCTCGGTAGATTATCCGTGACGCCCTCAAGACGGGTAATAGATGTGGATGATACCTGCTTTGCCCCCAATTGTTGCCTCATCAACGGATGGGCTTTCGCCTTGATTATTTTCGTGGACCATATCATCAATTGGAAAATCCGACATCAAAGATGCAAGAACATGACCTTTTTCCGGCGCGCGGTTCGAACGTAATGCTATATGCACTCAAGTAACTTTCCCATTCAGCCACCTACTTTCTCTTGTGCGTTATGGAGCACTTTGCGAATAGGGTACTCAGTGTATACCTTGACTAATCGTCCTTGAAAGTACGGCTTAAGGCGTCTTGCAGAGTGAACTAAAGCGAGAGCAATTTTCTCAATTCTTGAATATCTAGTTTCCCCGCTAGAGTTTTGCTAATGAAAAAATTGACGCCATCTTTGCCATCAACAAATAAAACGGCACTTACCGCCGTGTCTGTGGCAGCCAAGTAAATTCCTACAGGTTCCCCTGTAGCTGGACTAGCCAAAATGGGAGGTGAAACCAGATATTTTTTAATTGACTGAAAGGCATTTTCACACTCATCATTCCATACCATTGAAGAAGTTTTTAACGCCCGAAAGAAAGGACGACATTTATCGTAATATTTGGAGATGAAACGATTTATTCTTTGCCGCCAAAATCCGCGTGAGTTGTTGTATCTCCTTTTTTGTTTGGTGATGGCATAACGAGGATTGCTCTGATTTGTTCAGGGTTTGCTTCAATGCCTCTGCGAGTCATCAAGTAACCCAAGAACTTCCCTGAGATCAAGCCAAAAGAGCATTTTGAAGGATTGAGCCGCATATTAAACTTTTCCACTCTTGTGAATACTTCTTGTAAATCCATCGATGATCACTACTGATTTTGATTTAACAACCATGTCGCCAATGTATGCTTCCATAATCTTGCCTAGCATGTCTCCAAATATAGTATTGATCATTTGTCGTAAGTAAGTGGCAAAGATTCTTCAACCCGAAAAGGCATTACTTGATAGCAAAAATACCTTTGATCGGTTATGAATGATGTTAATTCCTGATCTTCACCAAACAACGGATCCGATAGTATCCCTCAAGAAGTCATTCCATAAATGATAAGCGTGGAAATCCGGATGTGGCATCAACAAGTTCGATATCCGCGCGGAAGAGGGAATGGGTGTATAGGGCATGCTTTGTTAAGATTGGTGAAGTCGATGCATACTCTCATCTTGCCATTCTTCTTCGCATCTTTGCTACCACGCTGGACAACCATCTAGGGTATGAAACCGGGCTTAATAAAATTGACAGAGAGTAAACGATCAATCTCTTCTTTAACCTTTTAGCTTTCTATCGAGCCATACGCCCGGGCTTTTGTCGCATGTGCTTAACACTTGTATCAATGTCAAGCTTGTGACAGGCAACATTTGGGTGTATACCTGGCATTTGCTCCAAAGACCAAGCAAAAATGCTCTTGTTCTTTCTGAGTAGAGTAACCATATCCCTTTGTTCATTTTCTGATAGCTCGGCTGATATGAAGGTTGTTTCTTTGCTAGATTCTCCAATTTGAACTTCTAAGAGGCGGTCTATAGTCGGTGGTCCTTCACTTGCTGATATGGTGGAACAATTTATTTGTGGTGCGGATTGTGCTTGAATGACTTCTTGTGAATTGCTTAAAATTGTGTTTCCATGCATATCAGATTGACGGTAATCATCTAATATTCTTTCGTGACAACGGCTAGAAGCCATCTGATCTCCTCGTATTTTGCAAATTTTGTCTAGAGATGGAAATTTCAATCGCTTGGTGGAGGGTAGAGACAACAAAGACCCATACAAATGAGCCAATCCCTACCTAAAATTGCATTGTAGGAAGATTTGCGTTCATTAAAAGAAAATCAATGTTGACCGCCTTATCCATGAGTTTGACCGGTAAAGAAACTCTTCCGACCGAGTTGTTCTTTGTTCCATCAAAACCGATTATCGGGTTGTTATCCGTGACAATCAAATTTTCTCGGAGAGTTTCATGTCATTATAACAACCCCGCAAAAATTACACTAGCGTAACTTCCCCGTCTTCATCATGACACCGGACAGCACTCACCATAGACCAATGTAAGCCGTGATAACGACCGCATCGTGAATGAGGGTGATGGATGCCAATTAGGTCTCTCACAAGAAAACATAGTGGGCTTGGTTCGATGGTTTTATGCGAGTTCCTTCAATAAAATCGGCTATTTATGTGATATAACTCACGAAAAATCCCAACTTTTCTCTTTGCTCACATTTTTGTTTTGGCGCGACACGCCGTTGATTCCGTGTGACTAGCTTTGATGACGCTTGTAACTTGAGATTGACAAATTCTGTTGAGTGCTTTTAGTGCTTAAGAATTCCTCTAGCCATCCCCTTCTCTACTAGCTTTTGTATCTTTCCTCGTAAGGATCCGTGATTGTTCAGCTTGACCAAAGTCATTGTGGAAAAGACACCATAGATTTTATCACGCCAGACTTTGTACCTTCGGTAAAGGCATTGAGGGAAAAGCAGATTGCGACTTTTAATCTTCTCATAGATTGAGGCATATTTGGCATTCAAAGGGAGTGAGCTTCATTTCTTCTCGAAAATTGTTTGTCTTTTAAGATCCCCGCTTCGGTTGTTGAAGTTTCCATTGGCTTTGTTTTACGCTTTTTTGATATCCTAGATTCTTTTTTCTCTAAAATCTTTGTCCTTTGAAGCTTCGTCTTCCGCGATCTATTTCAACATTGATGAACTCAGAGCGTTAGGTGCGGTGAACAAGTCAGATTTCGTCCTGGGGAGGATCTCTTACCAAGTGAGTTATATATTCCGCTAGTATCAAACGGAGAGCTTCTTTTGAATGCATGAATGATCATCATTGCCGGCACATCCGCGGACCCCGCTTGATTTGGCGAAATCGGACAAATCTAATTTTGCAAGTGTTTCATCTTTCTCATGTTTTGTGTTTAGCAAGATATTGACATCTTTGGGCCGAGTCCAATTATGTTGAAATCGATCCGCGAACTGATCTCGCTAACTCCCCGAAAGATTCGATAGATCTAGCCGAACTTCCGATAGCCATCGCAAAGCCCCCCTTTAGGGGTTGCCGGAAAAAGTTTGCATAAGAGAGCCATCCTTACGCCAAAGAACTAGCCTCGCTTTTGAACTCCATAACATGGTTGTTTGGATCGCTTTTCCGCTTTCATCGTGCTTTAGGCAATTCGGCCGTTTGAAACCTTCCCCGATGTTCTCGCATTTTGTATACGCCAGAAAAACGCCCAACGATGTCTTCATTTACCGCTAAGTCTTTCCAATGTTTTTCCTTCCGGATCGGTATTATTCATTGCCTTTTTAACGATGTCTTTAATCTGGCTGCCAAGATATGTTATTCCTTCATTTGTTTGGCGACGGACGACTTGTGGTTGAACTTCTTGACCTTGTGTCATATCGCCGTCACTTGTTGCCCCCGTATCCGAAACCTTTGGGTGCTCGGATCGCGAGACCTATGATGGAAGTTTGAAATGTCTCGCACCGGAGAGTAATCTATATGATGAGTGTTATCTCTATGTCGGTCTTCCAGTTGTCTTCTACACCGATTCCTTTCGCTCAAGTCGAAGTCTTAGGTCGTGATTCAGATCTTGCCCGAGGTCACAAAATTTCGAATGCTCCAAGTGAGTTCTAATGTTGGGTGGTATCCTCCGACCGACCGTAAATGTCTTTGCTATCCCCGCTTTACGAGGTTTGTATTACCTCGGTAGTATGTATGGTCAGCGGCTTGTTCGGTGTGAATCGGACTTCACTGGGGAGATCAAGACGACTAGTATGTGACCCGTGATGTTGTCTATCACCGCTATTACGACCGGCTGACATCGAGTCCTCAATCGCCTTTAATAAATTGGTTGAAATATGTCGGGCCTGGATTGATTTGGGCGATTTTCGGGGACATCATCGGTGGTTCGGAATCTTTCGCTATTGCTTTGCAAACGGTGGAATACACCTTTGCTTTTTCCTCGATCTTGGGATTCTTGATGGAATAGATGAAGCAAAGATCATTGTTGTCTATCCGTACTTTGCTTCCCTTCATCTATTTGCTTCCTCGCAAGTCCGCATTATGCTCCTTTTCCCTTCTAAGTTTGTTAAAGCGTAGCTTCCGAGTCATTTCTTCATCACCGTGTCTTTATCATTTGGATCTGCAACCATATTTGCATCCGTGATCCGATCCGTATCCGCTAATTAGTATCATTAGGAGGAGAAGATATCGGAGCCCTGCGACCTTGGAAATTTAGATCTGCTTTGTCTTTGATGCTTGGAGCAACAAAGGTGGAGCTTGTTGGTTTGATGCAACTTGATCGACCACGAACTTCAACATTTTGTTGATTGTTTCCCTCGATGGTTGTGGTTCTTGCCCGCTTGTTAAGCTAGAGATCTTGTTATAGTAGCCATTAACAAAGATTGAGAGAGATACGTGGAAGAGAGAACGTTAACAAGAACCGCAGACGGCCCAATTATGTTTGGGTATGAATTCACCCGCATTAATACTATTGAATCTGCAAGGGGAGATGTTGTATAAAGAATGAGGCGATCGCGCCTTTTAATGGCTGCCTACGTGATCCGAATATGTATCCGGAATCAAGTCTCTAAAAACGTAGTTCTTTGTTAAGTGAAGAGTCCTATTTATAGAAATAAAATAAGAGTCCCGACAAAGACAAGGACTCTTACTAGATAGATCGTTAATCTGAACCTCGCGACCGCTCAAAGTGACCGGCCGGCCCCGATGTCTACTTCATAATGCGGAACCGGCCCAAGTGGTTAACTAGAATCGTGAGCCGCCCAGGTGGCTAAGTGGACATGTGAGCCATCCAAGTGGCTAAGTGGACATGTGAGCCGAGTCTCGTAGCCGAGGATCGGTCACTTTGACTTACTATGAAGACTAAGTCCCTAATGAGTTCGTTAGCCGAGGCAATGTGGGCGTGGACGACATATCGCTCAAGGCTTTGTAGAAGTCAGAGAGAGGAGTCTCTCTTTCTTCACCATTATATCGGTGGTGTGTGTGAAGTATTAGCTAGAGGTGTAGTGGGTGGTATACTAGATAGACTTGATTGTTGATGTTGTTGTGTATTTACGTTCGGTGTTTTGTTCGCCGGACCTTAACCTCATACAAGGCTAAACCAAACTTAGCTAAACACGCCAACACTCCAAACAATTCCGATGTACTAGTATAAACGCCTAACAGAGATGCGAGGTGTGTGGAAAGGAATAATACCTGATTGCGTCCCTTGCTTCGCTTATGAATAACGCCTTGTTTACGCGTGTTCGGTGTGTATAACAAGTTAGGACAATCAAAAAATTTGAAAAATCAAAGTTCGAAATCAAACCGTAGAATTCGGAAAAATTAACAAAGCGGCGCCGGTGCATAGAAGCGCTGTCGCATTTCGTAAATTTTCAAATTACAAGAGTTTTAAGGGCTGGTCGCCGAAGTTCCAGTATAGAGGCGGAGTGCGCCTTTATAAGCGCCGATCGCTTCGATGTATTTTTTCGGAACTTTTCAACGCTCAATCGGAAATCCACAGTATGAATCAAACAAGGGTGGGTGGGTTTAATGGGACTTTAAGAAAAGTACTTACACTATGAAAACAATGCGAAAGTGAAACTAAGATGGCAGCGGCGCCATTTGATAAAGGTAAAAATAATAGTTTTACATACGAAATAAAGCGATTAAACTTACAAACGCAAGTAAAACTAAAACTATCTTGTGATGCCTATATTATCAAAGATTTATACTCTCAATCCTATGAGATATAGTGGAGTAGAGTGATTCGTTCCACTCCTAGTCCTTCCGCATGTTGTGTTTTCTAAGTATAAATAATCTACTTTAAAGTCTAAAGAGAGATTTACGAAAAGGCAACTAGACTAAGATGCAACTACCCACAAGATGCAACTAGTCGGTTATCAAAATAACTATGGGAATGCTACGTTGATTCGATTATAAGGAGTTAGAGGGGGATTGATTCCACCTTAACTCGACTTAATCCTATTAACGACGAATCGTCGAAATCCGACTTGAACTGCTTCGCAGAACAATTGGTTCTTCCTAATCCCTAATTACACATGGCATTCCTACCAATTCATAACTAGCATGTGAACGATTAAACCCATTCTCATGGTGAACTAATCGTTTCTAGAGTGGAAAGGAAATTACGATGACTCTACGATAATCGGAATCAAGCTTTCATCAAGGCTTCTCAACCCCCTCTAATGGAGGTTTAGCCGAATGAGAATCATTACGCAAATCATTTCCGATTAAATTAAAACTAAACATAATATAAAGAATTGAAATTTACTAATCTAAATTAAACAATAATTAAAATCTAATTAATAACTAAGAATTGAATAACAAGTACTAAATGAAATCAGATCTAACACAATGTAAATGACAAGAATCGAAATTGACAACTAGCTATTTTATTTATCAAACTAATTAAGAACAATGATTCTAAGAGTTAATCTAAAACAAGAGTTGGATTTGAAATTAAACTTAATTAAAAATAATTAAATCTAGATCTAGAAGCTATTCTAATGGCTACTTTCTATTCTAAGCTCCCTTATTTTCTAACCTAAAAATCTACTATATTCTCTCCTTCTAACAAAGAGCTAAGCTTTTGTTTTTATACATCCAGATCCAAAAATCATGCATGGGCTTGGAGCCATGTTTTGGGCCAGAGAATCAGGCCCAAAACCCAATTATTTCAGTCCAAGAAGGCCTCTTCAGCTGCAGTTCGCTTCAACAGACTTTTCGTCTACTTCTGCCCCTCTGATTGGGTCAAGGCTTGGACCATTGGAAATCTCTTTCCGACCCGGTCGTTTTGACATAAGGTAGGCCCAATTCCGAGGTCTGAGTCTAAAGATACGGCCTTCAAAAGTTCTGCTGACTTGTGTCTGTTTCTGCCCGCGTCGACTTTTCAGCTTTTGACCGGGCTTTAGAAAGGCTTTGTCTTCTTGAATCTTGGCCTTTAATCACGGAACTCCTTAGTAACCGACCTTTGCTTCCTTATCTCGCTAAAGTGGCACATTTCTGCACATAATGGACTTTGAAGCCTGAAATGCATAAAAACACGTAATCAGTGTTAACTCTTAATTATTACTCACATAATTGGTCTAAAAGTATGTCTGTTACAGGGTTAAAACTATAGTTTTGGGCTCTTATCAGACATCGTCCTTGCACAAAAGATTATTAAGTCCTACCTTCTTGCAAACGGAAGTTAGAAATTCTAAATAACATATGTAGATATCCTATAAGTATTCAAATATAAGCCCAAACACACTCGCACAATTAAATTAATTTCTCTTATTAATTAATCAATTACTTTTCTTATACACCCACCCTTTAGTACCTACTCCACGATTTGCACTCCACACATTTTCCAAATCACAAATTTCTGTGTGCCTCTCTCCCTCCGAATACCACGATATCATAACCATCTCTGAGCTTTTATACACATATTTCACAGCCTCTTTGGGCATATAAACTCAGGTCATTCATGACACATTTAATGAATACCTTTTTAAACAACCACTATCACGTACCCAATTTAATACTAACATTGTACACATATAGTTATCACTAAAACTAATATATATTATATAATATGGTGGTCGACTGCACTACATATAAGGTCAGCTTCCTCACGATCCAATCTTTCAAGATTAGAATCAAGCCTTATGTAGCTCTTAACCAATAAATATCAACATCCTTGTATGTACCTTTAAGGAAAACAACAATTTATACTATATAGAATTACATACAATAAGTTTCAAATACTCCCACAATAATATACGTAAAATTTCATACCTAGAGATACACTATGAACCTTTAAATCTAAAAATTCACAATCATATATTTCTCTACTTTTGATTATAAAAAAAACGATCTTATGAACCATGTCGGTTCCAAATAAAACAACAGTCTAAAAGTAGACTACAAACATTATATAAAACACCCAAGAAGAGTTTAAGAGACCCTTAGTTCATTACAAGATATATTTCCCAAAATAGCTTCATGCACATAAATGATAACACGGTAAGTTTTCTAGCCAACTTGTCAATGCTATAGTTTTTCCTACATTCATCTAAATAACATGTAACTTAATTATTTAGAAACTAGGGTATGTAGACATACTTTTTCATGTAGAACTAGAAGCCCCAACCTCAGCCCATCTAGAAGAAAACTAAGGTTGAAAACGGTAAAAATCCTAATTTCAGCAAACTAGATTTTTGACGGACTATCTTCCGAATGACACAACCCTTTCCATAGGTATCCAAATACATTGAGGCTTTTTGTGTTGAAAAGATAACACACAGAACTTACTTTTTTATGTTTTACAAAAATACTTAATCTCATTCTAAATGTACGAAAACTAGGTTCGAACACAGTGCACATAAGCTGATTTCTGACGCACTGTTTTCTGCCAGTCAAACTTCCAGACATCATAATTAATTCCATAGGCTTCGGAATGCGATGAGGATAGTTGGAATAGAAAGCAGACTTCCAGATCTTATTTTTTTATGTTTTCATAAAAATCTAGTTCAAACTATAACTAAATCAAAATTGAGTTCGAAATCAGACCATCGACACCGCTCTGTATTTAATCATGGAACATAGAAAAATATATTCGTGTATCTCAGTCAAACATTTCCACTTTTGACCACATATCATTCAATTGTATATGAATTTACTTCACTCTGTAGCTATGTGTAGAAATCAAACATTACTATTCCCAGTAGACGTACATCTAATAACATAAAGAGGTGCACAGTAACTATAGTCAAACGTTTCCTTAGCTTATACTTTTGGCGGTGCTTGAAAGTCTTCAAGTGCACCTTAGGACTAGTAGGTACTATGGAGAAACACTTAATTTCTTTTTATAGTTTGGAAATACCTTTGTAAACTACTCTCTGCGTCAGATTCCTTCAAGCATGGGTCTGTAGCTAAAAGGCAATTTTGTTTGCTTTAGATGCTGGAATTAGAGCTCGACCACATTTGGATTAAATTAATAAACCTGACATGTCAAACCTATCCACTCTGCACACTACGGAGGGACTTCATCTGTACATGAATTCCTGTGTGTCTTGAGCTCTATTGAGACAAAGTAGTCAAAAACTCAAATTATCAAATCAGACTACCTTAATGAGATAAACATGAAAATCAACTTCGATCAAGGCCTTTCTTTACCTTGATCAAACTTTTGCTGTCACCTTTGGATGTTGAGAATGTTGCCTTGTTCTCAAATAGCTTCGGTATTGAACTGGGGCTAACAATTGAAAAGAGGATTAAAAGGCGTGGAATTTCTTTGAAATCACACCAATATCATTTGCAAGAATGTTGAGATTGACATGTACAAAAGGTACTTATCCACTTAATTTTAGATGAACCATTTGTGTTTTGCAAAGATTGAAATAATTAAGTTCTATTTTGAACTTAAAGCTTTAACACAGGCACGCCGCATGCATACACAGGTATACCGTACCGCATGCATACCTGACCTGAAGAAAGAAGAAAGTTGTATGGCTCAGTAGCAATAAAAAAGAAAAAAAGATTAATGATAGTCAATTATTCTATTTTATATTGATTACTTTTTCCTCCTTCATGGTTCAGTTGTAGGAACGGTTAAGAACGCGAGGGACGTAAATTCGTTACTTAAAGGAGTCCTACATATTTACTACATGTTCGTTTTTCGTTTCTAAGGAAAGTGTGTGTTATTAGAATTCTGAGAATATGCTAATAAAGCCATTTAAGTTTTGTTCAGTAAATGGTATGGTGTGCATGGAAAACCTAATAGATTAGGTACTAATCATAATGTGTCAGATTTCTTAGCATGCTACTGTAGAAATTTGTAATAATATTTTGCGATTATTTTAAAAATATTAGAGTGTTATTTGCAGAAATGTGTATCAATAGTCTGGGTCTCTGGGATATGCAACTAAATAGGCTTTGGAACATTTCAAAAGGGGTGTTGATTGTCTGATTCCAGCATATCTATTAGCCTACTTAGCCAGGTCGTGAGCCTCCTGGTTGGCCTGTTAGACCTACTTATAATCCAGAAATTTTTTACACCGAAGCTCTGTATACAACTTTGAAAATGACTAACAATTTCCTTTAAGTGATTCAATCTCCAGTTGCCAGCCCAAGCTATCTGGTCTTCCAGCAAGAGCTTGAGCTTCCATTAGACTTTGATTATCTCCAATGACCACAAGGGCTGGAAATGGGGTGGGTTTGGATCGGATTCTCACTCAAAACTCTTTACCATATCTGGATTCGGATATCATATCCATTAGAAAACACCAAAAAAATATATTATTTTAATGATTTTCATATATAAATGTAAGATATATATTAATTTTTAGGCTTCAAAATATGAATTTTGTTAAAATGGTTTGGGTTTCCGGATATTCAGGTCAGATAAATTGGATTTGGATATGGTCAATTTGGAAAAAATGAATTCGGATATGGGTCGGATTTGGGTTGAATCCGTACCATTCCCAGCCTTAATGACCTCTAACGGTCCTAACTGTAGCCTCTGAATTAGGTTTGCCGCAATTTCTGTGCCATGGCATTTTGCTCGCGAAACACTTTGACATTGAAAATTCTTATATGCAGCCTTCCGTCAGCATTTGTCAATGAACTAGACTCTTATGCTATAAAAAAGTTTTGAAAGTAACCCGACCTAAAACAGCAATTGCAATAACACATTCAACACAATTAAGAGTATGTTTGACAAAAATAACTGTGAATTTAGACATACTATTCTTTCTGCAAGTAGGCAACAAACTAATTCTAAAGCCTAATCTATATAATAAAGAGCTTGGTTTTTTATGCATTTATATCAAGCGGTCAAGGGAGAAAACAGTTTTGGGAGATCCTACGATAGACAAATCAGGGGCATAAAAGTAAATTTATGTGTTAGGAAATTTTAATTTTCTTAAACCCTTACTAATCAATCAATCGGAAAGAATAACACGATCAATGTTTCTCCAGCTCTTCGCCCAAGCATCTACCAAAAACATGGTCTAACACCATCTCTCTCTTTTAATCGTTTGAAGAAGAAGGTCAGGGGACGCTATCTACGTTAAATACTTTCAAATAGGCAAGAGTCATCCTCTCTTCCCAATTTTAGTCTCACTTTAACCCCCACTTTAATATAACTAAATAAATTTATTTTATATGTGCTGATTAGTATTGTGTTCGTCTCTTGTGATTCACTTACCTATTATCTCTCTCTCTAAAAAAGAATAGAATATGGGAATAATTACTCTCTATGTTGTTGATCAAGACCATATTCATCGTTGAAGGTACTCCTCATTTCTATTTTACTTAATTCCAATTGTTTATGGGGTTCAATTTGTGTGAGAATCAGTGAGAATTTGCAAGTCTGGTGTAGTGCTTAATCAACTATTGTGTTTTCACACACAATGCAGCAATTTAAGTATGTAAAATGGCTAATATTCATGTTCTCTTTACTGAAGACGTTCTTTTTTGCCAATACCAATTCTGTCAACATTAAACTCAAGGACAAAACTTGAATGCCTCCAATGGCTGACATCTTTTTATCTCCTTTTTTTGGAGGTGTGTGTAGGTGTTACCCAACAGAGACAGAGTATGCAAATACGTTCTTTTCATGGTGACTTGTGGGTTTTGAAAGGTCTGGAGGTTGTATATCTATATTTCATACCAAAAACAAAAATATAAATGAACAACTAATAACAACAAAAATAATCACTAGAGAAAAATATCCCAACTCTTTTTGACGAAAACTTACTCGCAGAAGTGGAAAGTAAGACGAATACCAATGATTCAAACACAATACTAATAAGTACTCATTAGCAATATGCCTCATATGTCATAGCTAAAGAAATATAGATTAGAGGAAGATTTACTTTATTACTTCCCCTTTGCTTGCTAATTTATTAGCTTTTGGTTCCCTAAGCTTTTTTGTTTTTTTTCCCCTTTTATGTTAACTATGTGTTTCTGTTTCAGTGTTCCAGTCGCATTGATTCATCTTGGTTCAGGTACTTCATTAAAATTTTCAGGTAAATATAGTAGTTTTATTGTATCTTTCCCCTGGTGTATGTAATTGGAACCGAAAAAATTGGTTTATGATATGTTGACAGTTCCCATTAGTACCAAGCCACCTCCCAACTATATGCCTTAAAGTTTGAAACTTCAAAGAAAAAAATTCCCTTTACTATGAGTACGTACCTTCGCCTTTTCTCTTCTTCACTGTTTTTTCAGGTTAATCGTACCATTTGTCAGCTCAAACCATTTAACTCCAAGCATGTAAACTATTTAATTTTGTTTTTCTTTCTTTCTTTCTTTATTTATTTCAATGGTGTCATACAACCTCACCCAGGTAATATCTGTCTCCAATGCTATAATACTAAGCTAATATATTCAATGTTCCTATGCTATAAACTCATCAATTCCACCAAACTTAATGATTTAGGACCTAATGAGTTGGTTGTGCTTTTCTATTAACTATGTGTTTCTATTTCAGTGTTCCAATCGCATTGAATCATCTTGGATCAGGTACTTCATTAAAATTTTCAAGTAAATATAGTAGTTTTATTGTATCTTTCCCTGGTGCATGTAATTGAACCAAAAAAAAGGGTTTCTGACATGTTGACACTTCCCATTAGTACGAAGCCACCTCCCAAGTAGCGATGATAGATATGGAAACTCTGTAAGTATTCTTCTTATTTTGAACTATTGTTTTTCTTTGTGCTATTTGTGTTTCAAACTTTCGATGTGCAAGGTGTTATCTTGCCTTGTGCGGTTTCATGTTTTCATTTATTCTTTGGAATAAGTCTTACCTATCAATTTCAACTTTTTTTTTGGGATCTCTTACCTTTCATATGGAGATGTGAAAGAGTTGGTATGACATTCATTATTTGCTAATTTATTCAGACTGGTATCAAATTACATTCAATCATGTAAAAGACACAAGTAGAATTTCTACTTCTTATGATATCACTCGAGTATCGAGGATCAGTATCCTCTCTTCTTATCAGATTTTTGAATCCTCATAATTTCTAATATGATATTTTAATTTCGATCAATTTTTATTTTACGGTTGTAGTTTCTTGGATGCTTTTCGGCCTTTTTGTATTGTGAATTTGTGTGCACTTATTAGGACTTCATAACCTCACGATTTTTGAATTTAGTTATATATCGTTTGACATTTATTAATTATGTTAAATCCGGTACAAGGGATTGTGCATTGAATTGAAACCAACCTTTTGAGAATGTTACACATGAAGACTACCTCACACTAAGATCGGAACAAGTAGATAAAGGTAGGCAAGAAAGCACACTCTTCATCAGATGCAATTGAGTTTTGTATATTTGGGTTAGAAGTTTGGAAGCTAATGGTTTATATCCTTAATTGTCTAACGAACGTAGCCAGATCGACAAGATATTACATTTTCATCATTGCATTGTGAAAGGTTAGTTATGGCTTTGTGATTAAGATTTAGTTGCAAAAAGTGGCAACAAAAGTTTAGATTTCAATGTCAATTGGGCTCACTTCTCAATTGCTAGCTACTAAACTGCTCCTTGTTGTCTTTAGCATTGGTTGCGGGTTGTCTTTAGCTTCTTATGCAGTAGTGTTGGTTGCATGTATGCTGGATTTAGCAAGGATCCATTTTGTTTTTACTTATTAATGTATCTATGACTTCAAATATTATTATATTTATGTAGGAACTATCCAACGAAGGAGATAAGGACGACAATATTTTGGCAACTGACTGATTCCATACCCCGCCCATTGAAGTTTGCAAATTGGGTATTAGAGGCATTATTAAGAGCAAAATTTGGAAGTTCATTTGAGTAGCAAACCTATTCCCACTGGTATCTTTGAGTAGTAGATCAAACTATTCCCAGTACAATAGTATCTTTGAGTAGCAGACTTATAAATTTGTTTACAAGAACCAAATTTTAATTGTGCCTATTTGAAGTTCCATGGGCTTTATACTGGTGATTTGAAATATCTTTGTTTGTTCAATATAATGGCATAATTTGTAGTGCATCTTACATATGACCTCTTATGCATTTTTGTAGTAATTGCGTAATGGACATGAGTAATTAGATGCATTGAATTCATTTAGCTACTGTCTTTGAATTTTTGATGTTGACAAAATCAAGAAAACTTGAGAACTTTTTGTTACTTCAGTAGTTCATATTAGTTACTGCTTTTGTTGTTGGTTGTTGGTTGTTGATATTTCGTTTGGCAGTCTATTAGATTGCAGACTTGCAACATGTCCTTTAGCAGGAAACATTATCTTAGTTGTTTGGTCTAAGTATGTTATGCTGTAGGACTATCTGCAGAACTATTCATGGTATTTCTATTGTTGCACCTAGAAGCATGCTCATATATAAGGAATCTTGTAACTTGCATATTCTCTATTAAGTGGTTTCTCAATGCCAAGGCACGAACGTCAATATCAAAGCACATTGAAGTGGTACCACAATTATATTGAACTTATTAGAAGATCAATGTTTTCAAAGTGGCATCCACACTATGAAGAAGGTTGTGAATTCCCCATTAAACTATTAATAATCTCCAGGAAAATCGATTTTATCTGAGTGATTATTGGTTTCTCAATACCATGAATGAACATCTATATCCAAAAGAGCAAAAAGCACATTGAAACTAATTAGGAGCACCACAAATATAATTTAATAGTATTATTTTTAAGTGGCATGTGTGGCATGTGTTTGCCGAAGTAATTAGATAGAGTCTACGTACACTCCGCTTCTGGATGAACAAATTGTTCTCAATACGTATATATACTCGGCCAAGATGATTTTCTAAGGCATATTCAGTTAAGGGTATCACAATGACACTAATTGACACTAACAAGTTCAATTTAAATGTCAAAGAAAAAAAATAGGATAATTCTACTGTAAAAGTTAAATTTACATGTATTCATTTATTATGACTTGAGTGGCGTAGCCACGGGTTAAATTCTAGTACACGTGATAATATACACTTGATAATACACTTAAACCAATATTTTTCTTTTAAAACATTTGTCATCAACTATTAATGTAGCATGCCCGGCAATGGCCGGGCTAATTAGCTAGTTTCTCAAGTGATTGAAAGTTTGAAACAATGCAGAGTATGACCAAGATTCACATTCGATATCGAAGTTTGCTAAGAAAAATTCAACAATATTCTGTGCAATAGAGGTGTGCCTATAGTTACATGTCGATGCCAAATCTATACAGATTTGTTGAATAATGTGTGTAGAATTTAACACCTAATTAAAGAGACAAAACACAATGATTTATAGTGGTTTGGTGCTAATGCGGCGACCTACGTCCACGGGAGAAGAAATGTTTTATATTGCTTGAGATAATAGGTTTTGAGTTACATAAATGTTTATATAGCACAACATGAGTGCATATTCGTGTCTATTGTTTCCAAAAGGATTGGAAACTTTCCTTTATAGAAAACATACGAATCTGAAAAATCTCTGCCAAAACTGACTAGGGCGCGTCCCGCGCTCCAATTAGCCTTGCTCGAGGCGCGAACCGTGCTCTTGCCTTGGTCGACCTTTCAAGATTTTCAATAGCGCTTCGGACGACCTTTTACCTTAGTATGACCAGCCCCTTGCCTTTCTTCTCCCACACTCCCCCTCAAGTTGGTGCGAAGATATCCAGAGAACCCAACTTGGAGAGAATATCATGGAACTTGGAAGCCGGAAGTCCCTTGGTAAAATGTTCAAAGTCGCCGTTGGTCACTTCGAACAAAGGAGGTAGTGACAATGTTGGACTGTACTTTTTCACGCACAAAGTGACAGTCAATTTCGATATGCTTAGTTTTCTCATGAAACACCGGATTTGCAGCAATGTGCATAGCAACTTGATTATCACAGTAAAGTGTAGTTGGCATATGTAACCCAAAACACAAATCCTTCAAAAGAGCGCAAAGCCATGTGATTTCACTGGTGGTGGAAGCCATAGCCCTGTACTCAGCTTCTGCACTAGAACGAGCCACTACATTATGTTTCTTGCTCTTTCCAAGTGACTAAATTACCTCCCACAAAGGTATAATAACCGGAAGTAGACCTCCGATCAACTGGACATCCTACCCAATCAGCATCTGTGTAAGCAGTAATAGATGTATGCCCATTTTTCCGCATCCAAATACCTCTGCCTAGTGACCCTTTCAGATACTGCAGTATTTGATAAGAGCCCAAAACTGTAGTTTTAACCCTGTAACAGACATACTTTTAGACCAATTATGTGAGTAATAATTAAGAGTTAACACTGATTACGTGTTTTTATGCATTTCGGCTTCAAAGTCCATTATGTAATGCGAAATGTGCCACTTTAGCGAGATAAAGAAGCAAAGGTTGGTTACTAAGGAGTTCCGTGATTAAAGGCCAAGATTCAAGAAGACAAAGCCTTTCTAAAGCCCGGTCCAAAAGTCGAAAAGTCGACGCGTAAACAAAGACACAAAGTCGTCGTGAGAACTTCCGAAGGCCATATCTTTGGACTCAGACCTCGGAATGGGGCCTACCTTATGTCAAAACGACCAGCTCGGAAAGAGCTTTCCAATGGTCTAAGCCTTGATCCAATCAGAGGAGCAAAAGTGGACGAAAAGTCTGTTGAAGCCAACTGCAGCTGAAGAGGCCTTTTTGGACTGAAAGAATTGGGTTTTTGGGCCTGATTCTCTGGCCCAAAACATGGCTCCAAGCCCATGCACGATTTTTGGATCTGAAAGTATAAAAACCAAAGCTTAACTCTTTGTTAATGGTAGATTTTTAGGTTAGAAAATAAAGGAGCTTAGAATAGAAAGTAGCCATTAGAATAGCTTCTAGATCTAGATTTAATTGTTTTTAATTAAGTTTAATTTCAAATCCAACTCTTGTTTTAGATTAAATTCTTAGAATCATTGTTCTTAATTAGTTTGATAAATAAAATAGCTAGTTTGTCAATTTCGATTCTTGTCATTTACATTGTGTTAGATCTGATTTCATTTAGTACTTGTTATTCAATTCTTAGTTATTAATTCGATTTTAATTATTGTTTAATTTAGATTAGTAAATTTTAATTCTTTATATCATGTTTAGTTTTAATTTAATCGGAAATGATTGCGTAATGATTCTCGGCTAAACCTCCATTAGAGGGGGTTGAGAAGCCTTGATGAAAGCTTGATTCGATTATCGTAGAAGTCATCGTAATTTCCTTTCCACTCTAGAAACGATTAGTTCACCATGAGAATGGGTTTAATCGTTCACATGCTAGTTATGAATTGGTAGGAATGCCATGTGTAATTAGGGATTAGGAAGAACCAATTGTTCTCAAAGCAATTCAATTCGACATTTACGATTAAATGGATTAATAGGATTAAGTTGAGTTAAGGTGGAATCAATCCCCCTTTCACTCCTTATAATCGAATCAACGTAGCATTCCCATAGTTATTTTGATAACCGACTAGTTGCATCTTGTGGGTAGTTGCATCGTAGTCTAGTTGCCACTTCGTAAATCTTTCATTAGACTTTAGTAGCAAAAGTACTTATACGTAGAGAACATTAACATGCGGAAGGACTAAGAGTGGAACGAACTTCCTACTCCACTATATCTCATAGGATTGAGAGTAGAATCTTTGATAAAATATAGGCATCATAAGTAAGTTTTAGTTTTACTTGCGTTTGTAAGTTTCATCGCTTTATTTCGTAGGTAAAACTATCCAATTTTATGTTTTACTTGCGTTTGTAAGTTTCATCGCCTTATTTCGTAGGTAAAACTATTCAATTTTATGTTTTATCAGTATTCTAGAAACTGCATTCATATGTAGAGTCCTTGGAGCATGCATAAAATGACTAACCAAGCTCATTGCATAAGAAATATCTGGTCGGGTAATAGTTAAATATATTAGTTTACCAACTAATCGCTGATACTGACCAATGTCATTAAGAAGATCACTAGTGTTGTCCAACTTGGCTCCACTGTCAGTTGGAGAATCAGATGGTTTTACCCCCAGTTTTCCTGCTTCACTCAAAATATCCAACACATACTTTCTTTGATTCAGAAATATACCCTTTTTTGAATAAGCAATTTCGATCCCAAGAAAGTACTTCATAATACCCAGATCTTTGATAGCAAACTTCTTGTGCAGTAACTCTTTGAGCTTAGAAATCTCGATAAGGTCATCACCTGTGATAACTATGTCATCAACATAAATAAGAACTATAACCAAGCCTGTCCTGCTAGATTTAACAAATAAGGAAGGATCAACATCACTTTGCTTAAGACCAGTCATAGCTAGAACAGAACTAAGTTTGGCATACCACGCTCGTGGAGATTGTTTAAGTCCATAGATAGCCTTTTTTAACTTGCATACTAATCCGACCTTAGTCTCCTTCGGATGTCCAGGTGGGATGCTCATATACAATTCTTCTTTAAGATCTCCGTGTAAGAATGCATTTTTCACATCCATCTGAAATAATTTCCAGTCTTGATTCACAGCTAGAGATACAAGAACTCTAAACATATTCATCTTTGCAACTGGTGCAAAAGTCTCTTTATAGTCCTGACCATAAGTTTGGGTGAATCCCCTTGCAACAAGTCGAGCTTTAGACCTCTCTAAGGAACCATCACTGCTGAACTTATTTCTGAACACCCACCGACAATCAACAATTTTCTTTCCATATGGTAGCATAACAATATCCCAAATTTTATTCTCGTCTAGAGCACGAAGTTCTTCTTGCATCGCCTTTCTCCATACTGGATGAGAGTTAGCTTCTCTAAAGTTCTTGGGTTCTTGCATGTCATCGTCTGTACTTAAGAAAGCATGATGAGATGAAGTGATATTGGTATACGTTATATACTCCTGTAGAGGATATGTGACATCATGCAAAGAATAAAAATTCCTATGAGTCACTGGAGGATGCCTTTCTTTATCAGATTTATAGTAATCCTTGAGATTTACTGGAGGTCGTTTCTCTCATTCAGATTGTCTAGAAACTGGAGGAGTTGGAGAATCACCGGAGCTCACCGATCTGCAAGCGCTTCGCTCTATCGAAGTCGTGGATCACCGATGCGCCCGTGCTCGCTTTGTTCGTCGCAAAATTCACCTTGCTGTTTCAAGATGGCAATTCTTCAGTGGCAGGAACTATACCTTCACCAATCATTGGGACAGGAACATTTTGCTCACCAATAGTTGGGAGAGGAGCCAAATCAGCCGTAATAACAGCCGGAAGAGGTGCCAAATCTGCCAAACACTCCCCCTGGGACCGATTCCCAGGCACAGCTGAATCATGAAAGAAGGCTTCAGATTCCACAAATCGGACATCACGAGAGACAACCAGTTTCCTTGTCACAGGATTGTAACATATGTAGCCTTTCTGTGTGGTAGAATAACCAACAAACACACATCGAGTAGCCCGAGCATCAAATTTATCTCGATGAATAGCTTGCTGATGCACATAATAGACACACCCAAACACTCGCAGGTGAGATAGATCCAGCGGCCTGGCTTTGAGTACTTCCAATGGGGATTTAAAACCAAGGACCCGACTGGGAAGACGATTAGTCAAATATGTAGCAGTTAAGACTCTATGAGACCAGTAGTGCTTAGGAACATTTATGCCCAACATAAGAGCACGAGTGGTTTCCAAAAGGTGTCTGTTCTTTCTTTCAGCCACGCCATTCTGCTGAGGTGTGCCAACACAGCTAGTTTGATGAATTATCCCCTGGCTACGAAGATACTTAGGTAACATACCTTTACAAAACTCAGTGCCATTGTCAGATCTAAACATCTTGATATTAGCACCAAACTAGTTAGTAATCATAGTATGAAAATCCTTGAATACAGTCACAACCTCAGTTTTCAATTTCAATAAATATAACCATGTAGCACGAGATTTATCATCAATGAACAACTCAAAATACTTATAGCCATCATAGGAATTAACGGGAGAAGGTCCCATAAATCAGAATGAATTAACTCAAACAACTTATTTGACACAGAATTCGAGTTTGGAAATGATAAACGAGTTTGTTTAGAAAATTGACAAACATCATAAACATCATTAGAGTTTAAAGAAACATGCGGAAACAAATTTGACAGGACATGACTAGATGGATGCCCAAGTCTTTTATGCAAAATACGACTCTCAATTAAATCACTAGCTTGATACGCCTTCTTATGCGATTTCAACAAATAGAGTCCATTAGAATAAATTCCTTCATCAATCGTCCTCTTCGACTTTCGATCCTGAAAGACGACAGAGTTAGGAGAAAAAATGACATCACAATTTAAAGAATTGGTAAGTTTTCCAACAGATAGAAGTTGAACAGGGAATGAAGGAACAACTAGAGCATTACTCTTGAGATTTTTATCAAAAATTTCACTTGACTACTACCTAGAATGGGAACTGTGGAACCATTTGCTATGGAAATATTATGATTTTCAGGTTTGGACACAAAATTATGGACAGAGGCATGGAAATTAGCCATATGATCAGTAGCTCCTGAATCAATTATCCATGAGTTATTGTTTTCTGGCATAATAAAATAGGCATGTAAATTACCAGACACATGAGTTGAGGCAAACTGACCTTTGCTAGAAGACATGAACTTAGAGAGTTGTTGGAGAATTTGACTCAACCGATGATTAATATCCGAGTTGGACATTGATGTCTTGGCAACAAAGCATGCTCTTTCTTGACGCCCTTTTCCTTTTTTAGATGTGGATATAATTCCCAACAACGGTCCTTGGTGTGCCGGTTCTTTCCACAATGATCACGCGGTGAGATGGTTCCCTTTTTCCCTTACCCTTTTCAAATCCCCTGTGACTTCTTCCTAAAAATCGTTTTACTGCAAGTAATGATGGATTCATTCATTGATCGAGGACTTTACCTCGGAGTTCATGGTTTTCTTTCTTGTTTCCTCTCTCTGAATAGTTGCACAGACAGTAGCAAAATGATGGAAGAGTGCTTTCCATTAGAATGTTGCTTTCCAGATTTTCATATTCTGGTTTAAGACTACGAAATACTGTGAAGATTTTATCCTTTTCAGCCCGTTTCAACAGAGTCTTCACATCAGTGGTGTGTGGACGGTATATGTTTAACTCATTCCACAATTTTTTCAAATTCCCAAGGTGTTCTGTAAAAGTTTTCTTACCTTGTTGCAAAGCACCGATTGCGAGTTGAAATTCAAACACACGGGCAGAATTGTTCTGATTTTCGTATAAATCTTCAATTGAATCCCACATCTCCTTCGCAGAATCAGAGAAAGTAAAAATCCTAGCAATAGTAGACTCCATAGAATTGAGTAACCAAGATCAAACAAGCTGATCATTGGAAACCCAATTCTCATATTCGACATCATCAATGGCAGGACAAACCTTTGCACTATTAATGAACCCTAATTTCCTCTTTCCACCAAGCGATAGCGAAACAGCCCTAGACCAAGGTATATAGTTCGTTCCATTCAAGAGAACTGATGACAGCTTCCAACCAGGATTAGAATCAGTCTCTGTTGTAACAGCAGACTTTGGGTTTGGATTTGGATCTGACATAATGTATTGTGTTTATCTAGATTGATTTAGAGAGAGATTAAGTGCTCTGCTCTGATACCATGTAGAATTTAATACCTAATTAAAGAGACAAAACACAATGATTTATAGTGGTTTGGTGCCAATGCGGTGACCTACGTCTACGGGAGAAGAAATGTTTTATATTGCTTGAGATAATAGGTTTTGAGTTACAGAAATATTTATATAGTACAACATGAGTGCATATTTGTGTCTATTATTTCCAAAAGGATTGGAGAATTTCCTTTATAGAAAACATACGAATATGACAAATCTCTGCCAAAACCGACTAGGGCGCGTCCCGCGCTCCAATTAACCTTGCTCAAGGCGCGACCCGCGCTCTTGCCTTGGTCGACCTTCAATACTTTCAGCGCGCTCCGCGCTCGACTTGGCCTTGCCCAAGGCGCGACCCGCACCCTTGCATTTCTTCTCCCACTTTCTTCTTCCACAATGTTACTGCAGACCTTCTAGATATATATTTGAACAATGGAGATTAAACACATTTTGAACATGGAGAGTTGAAAAGGATTATGACTTCGTACAATCGTATTCATTCAGTTAAACAAGATTGGGTAACAAGATTTGGACAGGTATGAATATGTCGTTGCTGTTTAGTCACGTACTTTGACTGGGTTTTCACCAAATTAAGAAGGGAATTAAATAGGTTATAAAGTAAGAATTAGTAGAAAAGAGTGACGAGGCCTTTTTAATTGGGAGTGACGAGTGACGTTTTGTTCACTAGATGGTTTATGAAAAGAGCTTAATTAACAAGGCTACATGTGGATGTTCGGCAGGTTGGTTTTAATTTTTGCAATTTGAAGTCCTTATTGACGTTACATGTTTAACGTCTCATAGAACTTACATTTCTCGTCACCAGAAAAAAATGAGTTTCTTGTTTGTCACTTCGTCCTACCCTTGAAATTGAGGCACGTATCTTTTATAACAAATCGAACACCGTTTAATTTTATATCCGAAGTTTTGTCCTAATGTTGCGAGCTAAAAGTGGAAATGCCTACTGAAAGTAACAAATAACACATAAGATATGAGGTTTTCAGTTTTTTGGAATCCACCACAAATATAGATCCAAAAACTTAACCAGCAAAAAAGAAAAAGAAAAAAACAAACAGATAAAAAAACTTTGCTTGCGTCTTTACTTACTGTAGTAAATAATGGAGAGTTAAAGAGATGACACACAAGATGTATAGTGGTTTGAAGTAGTAGCGGAGCTAGGAATTTGAGTGAGGGTGAGCCACCCAAACAACCGAACATACAAAAAATAAAATAATAACTAATTTCTTTTAATTAATAATTCAAACTTAACCCAACCACAAAACAAATATATTTCGAACATCAAATATCTTATAAAATGATACAATAGGAACATTGGATCAAGAGTCTCTAAAATGCAATGTCCAGAGAAGAAGGCAAGAGTCGATAGAAAGAGTAGACAACTAGACAACGTGAAATATTGAAGTGAACGGGTAAATGCCAACACTAAAGTATGCAACCCTATGTAGAAACTTGAGGCGGAGGTTGGCAAACAGAGCATTGTTGCGAGAGTAAAAGATCTCAATAGGAGCATTTTAACATTTTAAAACCCACCACTGAACAAATATATAATGAAAACACTAGTAGAACAAGATCACGGTGCAAATTCTTTCTTGAACACCTACAGAAATAGCTACCAAACGTCCCATCAACCAATATCACATACGGAGTTTACCAGCTTCACTAACGAATAACGAGTCTATTTCCACAATCTTTGACCGAAAGTCATCATATCCACATAAGGACCTATTTACAGTCATTATTTTTCAACACCCTAGCATGGGTTGAAACATCTTCAATCTTCATAAGAAATACCAATATGGGATCTTGCATCTGCCATAAAAACTCATCCCTAAGTCCCTAACACAACCTCTATTGACTAAAAAAAAGTAAACTCCACCATTTAATTAAACACACCTCAGGTCTCAGTCGGCAGTCGCAATAATGACAACAATAATTAACACTAGAATACATTGACTCCCCTAAAAAAACTCCTAAATACAACCAGAAATGGACCTAATTAACCAGAATAGACAACCGACAAATTGCCCTTATAGTTGCAAACCTAAGTATTTAGTGAATTCACAACAAGAAATTAAGTAAGAGTTGTCATTAAATAATATGGTCTATAAATCAGTACAAAAAGATAAAAAAGAAGACAAGAAATTAAATAATGTGAGTCTTACCTAGTTACTCCACAAGAAGAGAAGAAACCTTTTAGTAGAAAAACAATGAGGGAGTTAGGGAGGAGAAGTGGAGTGAGTGAGGGTTTCTTTTGTTTCGGTTTATAGCATTTTTTTCCTTTTCTTTTGTTTGTTTGTTTGTTTGTCTTTTTTTTTTTTTTTTTGGTTCGACTGATGCCATATTTTTTTTCTGGATAGTTAAGGGTGAGCCAGGGCGTACCCTGGGCCCCCTGGCTCCGCCACTGGTTCGAAGCCATTGCTATGTCCACTGGAGAAGAAAGTGTTTATTGCTTGATGGATTTATAGAGTTTATTACATAGACTTATATATGCACAATCATCTATAACTATTTCTAAAGGGCCGCGATATTGACACCCCATAAATGGGACTAGCACCCCTTTGACAAATTCAAAGGTACTAGCACTCTTCCATTAAACACACAAAAAATACTAACGACAAGCAATTGCCGCGGGATCGCACAATCCATGGCATCGGGTTGCCGCGAGATCCCATATCCCACAGAAGGTGGTTGTTGTGAGTCTTTTTTTATTTTAAATTGTTTTTAATAGCCACCGTAAAAAAAGTTAGTTGCCGTGAGATGATTTTGTTTACTAAAATAGAGTCTTTGCTTGCATTAATTATCAAAACTCTTCTTCATTAATTTGATCACAAAATTTTCTTATAGCATATGAAAATATTTGCCGCGAGATAGCAAAATTATGGCTCAATCATACATTTATTTGTCATGGTTTTGGTGTTGTTCTTGGAGTGTATAAAGAAATTTTAAAGAAGAAAATGAGGCCGGTATCCATATGTCTTGTGTGTTCAATATGCAAAATTTGAAGTGAAAAAAAACAAAAAAAACACAAAAACAATATTCCGCGGCAACTGCCTGCCGTGGAATATGAGATCTCGCGGCAACCCGATGTCGTGGATTGTGTGATCTCGTGGCCACTGTCTGCCGTGGATTGTGCGATCTCGCAGCAACTGCCTGCCGTAGAACTATGGGCATGTGGGGTGTAAAATGACATATAAGAAATAACTATTATTGTTTTACTTTTTGTCAAAGGGGTGCTAGTTCCATTTATGGGGGTGCCAATATCGCGCCCCTTTCTAAAAAAGGTGGAGTCTCACTTATATAAACAGCTCTGTAAATAACGTATCAAACCGACTAGACTAGGAGTGCTTAGTTCTCTGATGGAACACCGGATTAGCAACAATATGCATTGAAGCCTGATTATCACAGTAAAGTGTAGTTGGTAGATGTAGACCAAAACATAAATCCTTTAGAAGAACTCGTAACCAAATAATTTCACTGGTGGTTGAAGCCATAGCCCTATACTCGGCTTCAACACTAGAACGAGTCACCACATTCTGTTTCTTGCTTTTCCAAGTGACTAAGTTACCTCCTACAAAGGTATAATAACCAGAGGTAGATCGTCGATCAACTGGACATCCTGCCCAATCAGCATCTGTATAGGCGGTAATGGATGTATGCCCATTTTTCCGCATCCAAATACCTCTTCTTGGTGACCATTTCAGATACTGCAATATTCTAAAAATTGCATTCATATGTTGGGTCCTTGGAGCGTGCATGAAGTGACTAACCAAGCTAACTGCATAAGAAATATCTGGTCGGGTAATAGTTAAATAGATTAGTTTACCAACTAATCGCTACTGACTAATATCAGTGAAGGTATCACCGGTGTTGTCTAACTTAACTCCACTGTCAGTTGGAGAATTAGATGGTTTTATCCCTAGTTTTCCTACTTCACGTAAAAGATCCAACACGTACTTTCTTTGATTAAGAAATATGCCCCTTTTTGAATAGGCAATTTCGATCCCTAGAAAGTACTTCATATATAATACCCATATCCTTTATGGCGAACTTGTGTAGTAGATCCTTGAGCTTAGAAATCTCGATATGGTTATTACCAGTGATAACTATGTCATCAACATAAATAAGAACAACAACCAAGCCAGACTTGCTAGATTTAACAAATAATGAATGGTCTACATCACTCCGCTTAAGACCGGTTATCACTAGAACATTACTAAACTTGGCATACCATGCTCATGGAGACAGCTTGAGTCCATAGATGGCCTTTTTTAACTTGCATACTAATCCAACTTTAGCCCCCTTCAGATGTCCAGGTGGAATGCTAATATACACTTCTTCTATAAGATCGCCGTGCAAGAATGCATTTTTAACACCCATCTGAAATAATTTCCAATTTGATTTATGGCTAGAGATACAAGAACTCTAAATGTGTTCATCTTAGCAACTGGTGCAAAAGTCTCCTTGTAGTCTTGCCCATATGTTTGGGTGAATCCCCTTGCAATGAGTCGAGCTTTAGACCTCGATCTCTAAATAACCATCATTATTGAACTTGTTTCTGAACACCCAATGACAATCTATTTTTTTTCCATAAGGTAGCATAACAATCTCCCAAGTTTCATTCTCGTCTAGAGCACGAAGTTATTCTTGCATTGCCTTTCTCCAGACTGGACGAGAATTAGCTTCTCTAAAGTTATTTGGTTCTTGCACATCATCAACTGCACTTAAGAAAGCATGATGAGATGAAGTGATGTTGGCATATGTTATATACTCCTATTGAGGATATGAAACATCATGCAATGAATAAAAATTCCGATGGATCACTAGAGTATGCCTTTTTTTATCTGATTTATAGTAATCCTTGAGAGTTACTAGAGGTTGTCTCTCTCTCTTTCAGATTGTTGAGGAACTTGAGGCTCAAGCAAAGGGCGCACACCCCCCATTTGCTTTATAGATGAGGGGGGACGCCCCTCAATTTGGGTAGAATCTGAAACACTTGCAATGACAGGGCGCACGCCCTTTGGTTGCTCATTAAATGAGGATGGACGCCCCTCAGTCTGGGCAGAAACAAGAAAAATTTCTGCAGCAGGAACAATCACTTTAGCAGGAACAATGAGTGGTACAGCCCCAATGACTTCTTCAGTAGGTTCAATAACTTCACCAATTGCTGGGAGAGGTGCCAAATAAGATAAGCACTCCCTTTGGGAACGATTCCTAGGCACAGTTGGAGCTTGAAAGAAAGCTTCAAAATCCACAAAACGAACATCATGAGAGACAACCAATTTTGTTGTCGCTAGATTGTAACATATATAGCCTTTCTATGTGGAAGAGTAACCAAAGAAGATATATTGAGAAGCCCGAGCATTGAACTTATCTCGATGGATTGCTTGCTGATGCATATAACATACACACCCTAAAACTCGCAGATGAGAAAGATCCAGCGTCCTAGTCTTTACACACCCGAAAACTCGCAGATGAGAAAGATCCAGCGTCCTAGTCTTTGGCACTTCCAATGGTGACTTAAAACCAAGAATACAACTGGGAAAATGATTAATCAGACATGCAGCAGTTAAGACGCCATGAAACCAGTATTACTTAGCGATATTAGATATGTTACGCTCTTGTATAATGGATTTTGGTGGAGGATGGGAGGAGCATTTACCTTTGGTGGAGTTTGCATATAATAACAATTTTCAGTTGAGCATCAGTATGGCACCCTTTGAGGGTTTGTATGGGCGTCCATGTCGATCACCTGCTTGTTGGGCAGACGTGGGAGACCGAGTATTGCTTGGGCCTGAGATAGTGAGAGAGGCATTTGAACAGATTAAAGTCATTAGAGAAAGGATTAAGACATCACAGAGTAGGCAGAAAAGTTATGCATATTTGAAGAGGAAACGGGTTGAGTTTTCTGTAGGCGATTTCGTGTTTTTGAAGGTTTCCCCTATGAGAGGAGTTATGAGGTTTGGCATGAAAGGAAAGTTGAGTCCACGATATATTGGACCATATGAGATAGTAGCCTCCGTTGGTAGTTTGGCGTACTGTCTTGCCTTGCCACCTAACTTAGCGATGATTCATGATGTCTTCCACGTGTCTATGCTACGGAAATGTGTGAAAGATCCTATAGAGGTTGTTCAGCCAACAGAGCTAGAGTTGAACGATGATGTAACTTTTATAGTGAGGCCTATCACGATAGTAGATAGGGATGTGAAACACCTTAGGAGGAGGATTGTAAACTTGGTAAAAGTGCAGTGGAGTGAAAGGGAAAATGACGTGACTTGGGAACTTAAAGATAAGATAAGGCAGATGCATCCTGAACTCTTCTCTGACACTCTACCTTGAATCTTGGGACAAGATCCTTTTAAGGTGTGTATATTATAACACCCCGTCTTTTATTTGCTTTTCCTATAATAATAGTAATATTAATATTAATAATAATAATAATAATAATGAAAATAGATAAAACAGATATAGGATAACTATCAGCTTAGGGATAAAAGTCCCGTAAGTAACTAGATAAGTGTTATCATTGTTTTTCGGCGAGGTTTTTAAAAACTAAAAATAAAAAGGGGTTTATCACGTAGAGTTTTTAGGGAAAAATACAGCGAGAGTTTTACAAAAAAAAAAAAAAAAGAGAGTTTTACTGAAAGAAGAAAAGGTTTTGAATGAGGAAGATCGTCCTTTCGCGTAACAGTCGACTTCGGTCTTTCGGGATTTTTCCCGCTTTCGGAAAGCTGTTCGGTTTATAAACAGTGAGTAGTCTAAAGATGTTTATTTTGTTTAATTATTTGTTTATGCTAATCATATCAGTAATACTGTTTTCCATATTTGAGATATTGTAAACTTTATTAATAATGGTGCCAGCTGTTACATACAAAATTTTGAAATACTACAGTAAATAAACTATGACAAATTTTAGCATTGAGCTGTCGAAGCCTTGACACCGATTGTTAATGGCGTCAACCTCAGAACCCAAAACGTCTTATTTTCTTGTGTGTTGGAATGTTGGTTTTGTTGGAACTTTGTGGTGATGTTGTACTGTTTAGTTTGAATTTTGATTGATGATATTTGGTTGTGGTGGTGAAGTGTTGGGTATTGAATTGGTGTTTGGTTTGATTGGGTGAGGGGAAGCTTTGGAACAGCAGCTAAGAATGGAGGTCCAGTTAGGAGGGGACGAAATTGTGAATCAATGAATCGGGTTTATGGTATGAATTAAAGTAGTAGTAGGGTTTTGTTGTAGGTTAATTTCGGTTAGTTGGAGAGTTGATTTAAGTAGTGGGTTGGAAATTTTGAAAGCTCGAAGAAGCTATTAATGGCGTCGATTCGAGTTTTTCATCGTATAATGGAATCCCGATTTGTTGGTATAGGTGTGTAGGGGTTTTCTTAAGGAACCCAACCGCTGGGTTCAATGGTGGTGGCGAGTGATGGCCGGTGGTGGTGGAGTTGTTGTGAGGAAGAAGATGAACAGTGAATTTCGATTTGGGCTTGGGCCAAATCGTGGGTGGGCTTATGTGTTTTAAATTTTAAATTTTTTTTTGGCCTTAAGTTTTTGACTTTGGGCCTTTGGCTTTGGGTTAGAGGAGTTTGGGGTTGGTTGACTTTGACTAGTTGACCAGAGTTGACTTTTAACTCGGATTATGATTCGGTCTATTAGGATAGGTCTAGGACTATTAACATGCTGGACTTTAGGCTAAGACCTTTCTAAATATACTTGTGTACGTGTATTTACTATTCTGTGATATTTCAGTCTTTTATGATATACAACGTTATGACACTTATACATCCATGAAATTAATAACGTGTAAACCAAAAATACATGAATCAAGATATTCCTTCGTTCTCTGAAATAATTTATGCAATAAAGTGCAATAATGCGTAAACAAAATTTACCGCACCCTTTTAGAACTCTCCACGCCTCAAGTTTTGGAATTGAGTTTTATGACTGATAATGTCATATGTTAGGTGGGCATTTATTGAATGTGCCATGAATGGCCCGTTAGTGATATGATGGGTATTCATTGAATGTGCCATGAATGACCCGGGTATTCATTGAATGTGCCATGAATTACCTAAGGTTTGGACTTCCTAAAGAGGAACTAAGGTATTAAGCCTTCAGGGTTAGGGTTGTATTCCTTGAATGTGGCGGGGAATGTAGGGTTGGGTATTCCTTGAATGTGGCGGGAATGATCGAGGGCATTCATTGAATGTGGCGGGAATGACCTAAGGTATTCATTGAATGTGCCATGAATGACCTGAGTATATGTGCCCAAAGAGGCTGTGAAATATGTGTATGAAATCCCAGAGGTGGCTATGATATGGTGGTATTTGGTGGGAGAGAGGCACACAGGAATGTGTGATTTGGCAAATGTGTGGAGTGCAAATTGTGGAGTAGGTACTAAAGGGTGGGTGTATAAAAAAAGAAATTGATTAATTGAGAAGATAAATTGATTTGATTATGCGAGTGTGTTTGGGC
This sequence comes from Coptis chinensis, assembly GCF_015680905.1. Lineage (NCBI taxonomy): Eukaryota > Viridiplantae > Streptophyta > Magnoliopsida > Ranunculales > Ranunculaceae > Coptis > Coptis chinensis. The sequence continues at coordinate 114,131,110 of NC_141458.1, read as the reverse complement.
TTACTTTTGAATACCAAAAGGATATCTACATATGTTATATAAAATTTCTAACTTTCTTTTGCAGGAGGGTAGGACTTAATAATATTTTGTGCAGGGACGCGGTCCTACCCTTATACAGCAGTGGATATCGGTAAGTTTTACTTCAATTATTTAGATAGTAAAATGAGTTATTAGAATGAGTTACTATAATGGAAGTTTTGCTTGGGAAGAAACTATGCCGGTTGAGATGACGGAACTACCTGTCTTCCAAGCTGAGAATGATTAGGTTATGATATATTTAAAGTGTTAGTTGGATAAGTAAAGATTGGAAATGTTTATATGTGGTTAGTCTACTCATACCAGCAAATTCCATTTTGCTGACCCATGTTTGCTTTGTTTTGGCAACGTGGGTGTGTTCTTGGGAACATAGGTGGAAGGCAGTGGAACCGCAGCGTGTGATTTGGATTCTTGCTTGGAGCAGTCCGTTAGTTCTTTGTTAGGTCTGATTCTTATTGAAAGGATGTAATAATGTAGTTTATATTTTCAGCATGACATGAGAACATGGTAGTAAGGACTATTATTTAGAGAGTCTGTTTGATGTTTTGTTTGGACGGGATGATACCTTAATAAAGTAATGGCGGATAATTATGGGGATTGTGCAGTTTAAGTTGTTTCTTTTATGATAGGGCTTTTAGGATTTTGTGTGTGTTGTATCCACCCCGTCATAGTCTGGGTTTTTAAACAAGTGAACATAGGGATGTTTGAGATATGTATATTTCAAATATTCGCTTTGTTATTGTTTAGAAATTCAGGCTGTGACATTAGGTGTGCCAACACAGCTTGTTTGAGAGCATCTTTAGGAGCAATATAAAAAAACACCAAATTTTTTAACCAAACCAAAAACACACCAACCAACTTTAGGAGCAACATCAAATATTCGACATCAAATGACTTGGTTTGGGATAAACCACGCCATATAGCCCACGCGACTTTCTCAAAACCGCGCCACTGAAGCCCATCTTAGAAACCCAAGCCTACGCGGTTTTCCTAAAACCGCGCAATGTGTCGCACATCAACTTTCTTCTTTATTTTCTTTCCTAATCTCTCATGCGGTTTTCACAAAACCGCGTGATTGAAGCCCACTGTTTAGCCCAAGCCTATGCGGTGTTAGAAAAACCGCACGGTTTTTCCAAAATCGCGAGAGAGATTTGATACAACACCAAAGCTGGAACCAAATTTTGGCCGATTTGGTGTTTGGTTTGGTGTTTTCATCAACATATGACTCTCTTGAAGATGAAAAAACACCAAATGTTTGATGCTAGGAAAGTATCTCTCCTAAAGATGCTCTGATGGATTATCCCCTGGCTATACGAAGGTACTCAGGTAACAGTCCTTTGGAAAACTTAGTACCATTGGCAGATCTAAACATCTTGAGTTTAACACCAAACTGATTAGTAACAATATTATGAAAGTCTTTGAAAACAGTTACAATCTCAGTCTTTGATTTCAACAAATATAACCATGTAGCACGAGATTTATCATCAATAAACAACATAAAATATTGATAAAATATACAATAACATTTGTTTACTTTATCTTAACGGATTATGCTAGGAAGAAGTAAACGATATGAATTTTACTCGTTTGATCAAAGTTTCTACTCTCGATTATCATATAATAAAATTGGAGTCAGAATTCGTTCCACTCCTAATTGTTTAGAACACAACTAATTCTACTAATGATTAACAATTCAACAACTTGAGAGTAATTATTCTAAATATAACTAATATGATGAAAACTATGATTTGATGTATTCTAAATTGACATATGACAATTAAATAAAGATGTGAATATGAAGAAAGAATTAGGGAGATTTGAAATCCACCTTGATTAATCTCTAACATGCTAGTATAGAATTGTTGCAACCCTAATCTTTATCTTTTCACACAAGGTTCAACATAAATGTTATGTCTTTTTATCCCTAATTATTCATGGCATCTCTAACCAACTAATAATTAGCATGAGAGGAAGTTGAAACCCATTCTCATGGTGAGTGAACTACCCTCTAGAATTGAAACTCTTAAAAACAACTAATTTATATTAACACATTAAATCTTCATCAAAGCTTCAATCAAACCCCTCTAATGGAGGTTTAGCTATGGATCATTAGATTATCATGGAATAAATAATAATAAGAAGAAGACATAATTAAAGAACTACTTTATTAAAAAGAACTTGAATTGAATTAATGGTGGCTAAGCTAATAAAACATAAATTAGGTTTACTAAAGATAAAAACTAAGAGACAAGAGGTAAGAGAGCAGCGGGGTTAGAGTTTTGCCTTAGTCCTATTTATATGGGAGATGGCTAGGTTTATAATTTCGTACATGGGCTTTGGAGCTATGTTTTGGGCCACTAAATCAAGCCCAAAATCTAATTACTTAAGTCCAAAAAGGGTTTCTCTGCTGGAAATTACTACAATAGTCTTTTCATCCACTTTTACTCCTTTGATTGGATCAAGGTCTGGGCCATTAGAAAGATCTTTTCGATTCGGTTGTTTTGACATATAATAGTTATAATTCCGAAGTCTGAGTCCAAAGATACGGCCTGCAGAAGTTTTATTGACTTTTATGCTCTATTTCTGCCCGCATTGACTTTGACTTTTCAGTTTTGACTAGGATTTAAAAAAGTTTTTTCTCCTTGAAACTTGGGCTTTAACCATAGAACTTCTTAGCAACCAACATTTGCTAATTTCTCTTGCAAAAGTGACATATTTCTTCACATAATTGATTCCAAGACCTAAAGTACACAAAAGTACGTAAACAACACTAACTCTTATTTATTATAAACATAATTGGTCTATATATAATGTTATTAAGGGATTAAGACTATAGTTTTAGGTTCTTATCAAATATTTATAGCCATTATATGAATTAATAGGAGCAAGTCCCCATAAATTAGAGTGGATTAACTCAAACAATTTATTAGACATAGTGTGTGAGTTTGGAAAGGGTAAACGAGTTTGTTTAGAGAATTGACAAACATCTATCACAAACCTCATCAGGTTTATAGAAACAAACGGAAACAAATTTGATAGGACACGACTTGATGGATGCCTAAGTCTTTTATGCAAAATACGACTCTCAACTAAACCACTAGCTTGACACGCCTTCTTATAGAATTTAGCAAATAAAGCCCATTTGAATAAATTTCTTTACCAATCGTCCTCTTTGAATTTTGATCCTGAAAGACGACAGAGTTAGGAGAAAAAATGACATCACAATTTAAGGAGTTTGTAATTTTTCCAACAGATAGAAGCTGAACAGGGAATGAAGGAACAACAAGAGCATCACTATTGGGACTTTGAGATAAAAAATTCACTTGACCACTACTTAGAATAGGAATGGTGGATCTATTGGCCATGGAGATATTATATATGTTTTCCTGTCTTGGGTACAAAATTATGGATGGAAGAAGGGCAATTAGCCATATGATCAATAACCCGGCTTGAATCAATTATCCATGAATTACTATTTTCTGGCATAGTAAAATAGGCATGTAAATTACCTGACACATGAGTTGAAGCAGACAAAGCTTTGCTAGATGGAATGGACTTAGCAAGTTGTTAGAGAATTTGACTCAACTGATGAATGATATCTGAGTTGGAGATCAATGTCTCGGCTAATGTAGCGTGATCTTTCTTGGATTGTTCCTTTTAAGGTGTAGATGCAATTCCCAACAACGATCCTTGGTGTGCCAGTTTTTATCACAATGATCACACTGAGGCGGTTTCCTTACCCTGTGACTTCTTTCGAAAAACATTCTTTGCAAGCAGAATAGTAGACTTAAAGATTGGAGTAGCAAGTGAGAAGAGTGCTTTCCATTAGAATATCGCTCTCCAGATTTTCATATTATGGTTTTAGACTACGAATTGAAACAATGTGAAAATTTTATCCTCTTCAGCTCGTTTCAAAAGTGTTTTAGCATCTGTGGTGTGTAGGCGATATATGTTTAATTCATCCCACAATTTCTTTAGATTCCCAAAGTGTTATGTAAAGGTTTTCTCACCTTGTTGCAAAGTTGAAGTTAAAAAACACGGGCATAATTGTTTTGGTTTTTGTATAAATCTTCAATCGAATCCTACATCTCCTTTGCAGAATTAGAGAAAGTAAAGATGCTAGAAATAGTTGACTCCATCGAATTGAGTAACCAAGATCGAACAAGCTGATCATTAGAAACCCAATTCTCATATTCAACATCATTAATGGCAGGGCACTCCTTTGCACCATTAATAAACCCTATTTTTCTTTTTCCACCCAAAGATAAAGTAACAACCCTAGACCAATGTATATAATTTGTTCCATTTAAAAGAATAGGAGACAACTTCCAACCATAATTAGATTCCGTCTCTGTAATTACAACAGACTTTGGATTTGGATTCAGGCCTGTTATAGCAAGTGTTTCTTTTGTTTGAATTTAAGAAAGAAGACATTGATTTAGAGAAGAGATTGATCAAACGCTCTGCTCTGATACCATGTAGTAAATAATGGAGAGTTAAAGAGATGATACACAAGATGTATAGTGGTTCGGAGCCATTACGGCTTCCTACGTCCACTGGAGAAGAAGGGTGTTTATTGTTTGATGGATTTATAGGGTTTCTTATAGAGACTTATATATGCATACTCATCTGTAGTTGTTTCTAAAAATGTGGAGTCTCACTTATAGAAACAACTCTATAAAGAACGTATCAAACTAGACTGGGGCACGCCCCTAGTTCATGCCCAACTAGAAGGCGCACACCCTTTCTTTTCCCACAGTTACGATAGAAGTTGTCACTCCATGGTCCCTAATGGGCTAAGCATTAGCTACCAAATTAAATTTGGTTCCCTGAAGAAATGAGAGAAGTATCTTTGTATCTGCTAGAATTGAAATTTGCAGGACCCGGACTGCGACATGTAGATGATAGTTTGGACTTTAGAGTGCAACATACAAAATGATATATTCAGACCATAAAAGACTAGTTTGGCATAGGTACATGTACCTGACTTTTCTGCACCCTGTACCCACAGTTTTGACATAGGCATATGTATCTAGTTATCCTCTGCTTTACTCTAAGGGTGAAAGTGAAACTAGTGAAATTGCACATATGATTAGTCGCTAGTCCTGAACTCCTGATCAACAAAAATGCAGCTGTGCAGGCGTTACTCAGAAGTTAAAACCAAAAAAAATGAAGGGGGCGGGGGTAATATATTTGCTCTACACAAATATGAATAATATGGCCATATCACTGGTGAAGTTTTAAGCACACGTATGAAGTATCATTGTTACAGGTACCATGCATACTATAAAACAATTAAGTTCAACTGTATAGCTCAGGTTCATATGACCTCGGAGTTGGAATGACGACAAGGGGTACGGTTTTCCTTAATTCTAATCCAAATGTCTCGGATAAATCATGCTCGGTCTCTTTCGGCAGTCTCCAGTTGAATGAATGCAACAATGATGCTAATATGTAAGGTATCATTCTCTCTGCCATGGGAATTCCAATACATATTCTTCTCCCAGACCCGAAAGGAATGTAGCCAAAATTTGTACCCTTGTAATCACCATCACTACCTGAATTCAAGAACCTCTCTGGTCTAAATTCCAAGGGGTTGTCCCAAACCTCAGGATCTCTTTGTATTGCCCATGCATTCACAATGACTTTGGAACCTTTTGGGATCATATAACCACCCACCACACATGATTCAGTGGGACTTCTAGGGACTAAGAAAGGAGCTACCGGATGTAAACGCAAGGCTTCTTTCACTACTGCACTCAAGTAGCTCAATTGTGGTAAATGTGACTCTTCTACTATATTGTTTACCCCGACCACTTCTTCAAGTTCCTCTTGGACTTTTTTCATTATGTTGGGCCGTTTCATTAATTCTGCCATAACCCATTCTATAGTTGTGGATGAGGTTTTAGTCCCTGCTACCATCATGTCCTGTAAGAAAACTAATCAGTAATTAGTGCTCAAGTCAAAGCCTCATTGGCTGGTTGGACACGCAATATTGAAGTGTCGCTTGCAATATTTGATAGTGATCGAGTTAGTTAAATCATGCATTCTCTTAATGGTAGGAATCAAGAAAAATCATATGAAGTTGCTGCTTGACCATAACTCTATCTACCGATTTCCTAAATGTTTAAATCAGTTGAAGTCTTGAAGAGTGATGAATTCGTAATAATTGGGGTACGGTAAATAGCAGATAATCATATGTCGCGTTTAAAATACAAGGAACAAGTACGGAGTAAAATATATCAAGAAATTACCAGGAACAAGGCCTTGATGTGGGTTATGGTGAATGGTGTCTTGTGTTCCTCCTGGTCTTTGAACTCCAATAGTACTTGAAGAAAATCCTTCTTCCCAATATCACTGTTCAGATTTCCTCCTCTATCCATTTCCAGCCTTTGATTAATTACAACATCAAAACTCCGATCAAACCATAAATGGAGCTTTTTCATCTTACGTACCATACCCTGAATATCAAATATGGCAAGAGCTGGAAATAGATCTGAAACATTAGGCTCCCCTAAAAGCTTAACAATTTCCTTTATAACTTGTTGAAATTCCAAACTAACGCGTTGTCTATCTTCCTTGTCAAGCGTACCTCCCCATAACATACTTGTAATGAGATGAAACATATTATCAAGAACTTTTTCACCAATATCAATAGGGCATCCAACATTTGAGTTAATATGATTCACCATGTCTCGAACTTCTCTGCGTCGTAATCCATATAATACATCAAGTCTCACATTGCTTAGTAACTCGCGTACACAGATTTTACGTAGCATTCGCCAATGGTCACCATAAGGAGACCAAACCATGTCCACACCACCATATGAACCAGCAAAAGCCGCAGCTGGTACATCACGGTAAGCGAAAATGCTGTCATGGTCTTTGAGTACTTCCTTGGCAACTAAGGGTGAACTCAATACAATACAAAGCCTGCTCCCTAGTTGGAGCTTCATGATTGGACCATATGTTGTAGCTAATTTGGCAAAGCAAGTATGGAGATTTGGATCAAGAAATGGTAAGTTTCCAACAATTGGTAGGCCTTGAGGCCCTGGGGGCAATGGCACCTTACTGTTTCTTGATTTCTTGATAACCAAGTTGTGCCAATTTAGCAGAACTAATGTAATCGGAAGAATGAGTACTAGTATTGTGTACTCATAGTTTTCATTTATCCAAATCCACCACCTTGATAATGGAATAAACATAATTGAAGTATAATTTAATTTGTGATCTTTTTCATAAGAGAAGATTATATTTGGAATGAATAACCTTCATTGAATTATTGTTCTTATAGATTTTTTTCCCATTCAATGTTCAAACTTCAAACTGATAGACATCCAAATGTCAGAGTTTTGAATTGTCACAGATTGCAGCTGAGGAGAATGAAAAGCAAATTCAAGACTTCTACTAAATCTACCTAATAAAGTTGGATACATGGCAGCTTTTTCTTCAAGCCTTTGCTTTCGTGATTGTGATTTATTTTGGTGATTCCATTGGTCACTCATCAAATTGGATTGGGCAACCTCTCAAAAAAATAGAAATTTTACAAGTTTGCCATATTACAAGTTTACTATCAAAGCCCAAGCCCAGCAACCAGTTCAACCGGTCTCGCCAAACGAACCTATCGGGCCGTTTGGGTGTGTACTCAAACGATCCCGTCATGTCGTTTGGGTGTGCACTCAAACGATCCCGTCATGTCGTTTGAGTGTACACTCAAACGGCTTGACCACATCGTTTGAGTTTGAAAACGACTGTGCATAGTACATGAAACCACTCCACCATGGACATCGTTTCATAGTACACATCCCCACATCGTTTGAGTGTGCATGAAAACGACTCCACCACAACGAAAACTTTCGGTCTCGCTTTTAAAACTTGGGTCTCTGGAATTTCATAGAACGGTCTGAGGAAGCCGTTTGAGTGCTTTCCACATCGTTTGAGTGTGTACTCAAACGGCTTGGTCACATCGTTTGAGTATGCATTTAAACGGCTTGTACATATCGTTTGGGGATTCTATGGACCGATGTGGTGAAGTCGTTTGGACTAAAATAATTGAGAAATTATAGAAACCAAGGAAATTCTTGATTAACCAATGATTAGCCCGATTAACCAATAAAAATTGATTACATAAATACCAATTACACTTTTTCTTATACATACATAAACACCGAACACTTTTCTTATAATACAAATCATTAATCGATCGTAATTGTACAATAATTTATTTAAACAATTATCTGCAAAATTGAATTAGTAATGATCAATTATCAACACATCCTAATTGAATTAGGAAAATTGAAATCCGATTTAAAAAATTGGGTTAGGAACAATACAATTAGTTATTCCAACACAATTACATACACTCTGCACTATTTATCTGTTATGACATAGTATTTATATATAACCACGTTAAAACATGTAATCAAACATGCCAAAATCTAAAATAATAATTTGTTTTATATCTAAACTTGTTATTTTTCATTTTTTTTTTCCAATTGTGAATCATAAACTAGTTTGGGGTTTGGGGGCATATTTCACTTAATTATTCGAAATAATAATTTGTTTTATATCTAAATTTGTTATTTTTTATTTTCTTTTTCAAATTGTGAGTCATGAACTAGTTTGGGGGTTTGGGGTTTAGGGTTTAGGATTTACAAATTTATGTACCGACATAAAAAAAATTTAATTTCAAACATATTTTACTAAATTATCCAAATCTAAAATAATAATTTGTTTTATATCTAAACTTGTTATTTTCTAATTTTTTTTTTCAATTGTGAATAATAAAATAGTTTGGGGTTTAGGGTTTACAAACATATTTCACTCAATAATTCGAAATATATCAAAATTTCAAATTCCTCTACATAGAATACTCAAGTTTCTCATTTACTCATCCTTACTCCTTTTTTCATCAAAATCATTACTCCTTACATAGAATACTCAAGTTTATCTACATACTTAAGTTTCTCTACATATTAGAATACTCAAGTTTCTTTAAATGGAACATGAAGATGAAGAAGAAGCATTTGAGGTAATGTTTGAGGTGCAACAACAAATTAGAGAAGGAGAAAATAGAAGATATGTTGAAAGTGAAGAAGTGGAACAAAATGTTGAAGGTGAAGGTGAAGGTGAAGAATTTGAAGATGCGACTAGTTGAGCAAATGAGATGCCGAGAAATCGTCAACGACAAAGTGCAAACCTAAATAATGAGGTAATGATAGGAATTTAACCGACCTAAATAGACAGGCTAATTAAACCCTACTTTACTTATACTAATACTCAATTTGAGGGTCTATCGTAATAGGTGCTCAAGAACGAGGTCGATCCCACAGGGATTGCTATTTAAGAACAATTGAAAATTAAAATACTACTTAACCTAATCCGAACTATATTGGTTTATGAAGTTTTGATTAACTAATACCTAATCCTATTTAACTTAATTATGAAAACTATAGAACTTATATTAAATTATCAATGGAGAGACTACTAAGGCATTCGAATCCACCCTAGATCAATGTAAGTTATCCTAATTCAATTAATTCAAAGTTCTCTTTTAATTACGAGTAGCAAGACGGGAAAGGTAACCCTAGCTTTCCTCAAGATGTGAACGCGTTAAACTCTTTTATACATCTACATATGGGTTTGATTGAGTTTCAACAAAACGAGAATATAAACTCCTAAGCAAAATCGTCTTCTTACATTTCTTCACAAGTTTATGTAAATGATAAAAATGATGTTTTGATAAAAACGTAATATTAATCCAACTATTAACTAGTCAAGTCATGGCATAACATACAAGATATAATCAATGAAGGTAAACCACTAATATCAATATGAAAACAATAAATGAATCTTTAACTTCCGAACGACAGAAATCACTTAAACAGTATAAACCTACGCAAGTCTAGGGCTTCCTCTAAGCCCTAGCTTATAGTTTAGCTACACATAATAACTGGAACCATAAAACAGAAGAAATAAAACTCCCTTAACAAAACCATAGCCTGCTGTGAAGTCCTCTCTTGTTGCTCCTTGGTTCCAACAGTCGTGCTCGTAGCACCAGCCAAGAACCTCTCTTCACTGCTGTGTTCTGCCACGCTTCCAGCCAAGAGACGCCCTCCACTTTCACTGCCTTTTTCTGCTTTCCAGAACCAGCGCCGAGCCTCTCTTCACTGCTGTGTTCGCCCACCACTTTCAGCCAAGAGACGCACGCTATCTTCAGCCAAGCGCGCCCTTCACTGGTTTGGTTCTCCCTTTTTCCCCCAGCCAAGAACGACTCCTTTACTGCTGTCGCATTCCTCTCACCTTCAGCCAAGCGCGCCCACTCGTTTTCTCTTCTCCTCCTCAACCAGCGACCCCCTTTTCTCCCACTCAACCCCCCTTTATCAGTTCTTTCCCTTCTTGGTTTTGGTATGGGATCGGCAGTTTTTTGTTTTCTTTCCGATTCGCGAGAGTCCTTTTTTAGAAGGAAACAAATTCTTTCCTTTTGTAGTAGCAAGAGTAGGTAGCCTTTTTGGTAAGGAAGAGTGTGGGTTGTTTAATTGTTTGGTTCGAATTTGTAAAGTTTGAATGGAGGGAAAGTTTCTATGTCTGTTCGTGAGAGATGAAGATGGAAACTAAGGTCTGATTCGGTGCTCTTGGTTGGACATGAACCGGTATGGCCATTAGTTGGTTTTGGGACTTTAGTCTTGAATACGGGTTGGTTTGCAATCCTTGGGCCTGAACCTAACTTTGGCCCATAAGCTAACAAATATAATCCACGCCTTGGCTCATGATAAATCTTTAAAGTAAGGTTCCACCTTTTGTTGGTCACATGCCCACTGAACTAGATCAACGTACACACACTAATATCTTCGAATCTCGACAGTTTCAACACTTTTAATCAAGTTATTCTAATTCATGCAGAATCACTGAAAATATACTAACTTAATAAAACAAATAAAATAAACGGACTAACTGATATAAAATTGGCCGTAAATAATGTAACATTTACATGCTTATCAAATACCCCCAAACTTACATTTTGCTAGTCCTCGAGCAAAACTAAATCTAAACTAATTAATAATAAAAATTAAAAATCCTAACTCATTTTCGTAGGAATCACGATTACACTTAGCATGTGCAACAAGCCTTTTAAACCCCTAGGTTTACCCTAGTGGACGAGTTTAGTCTCGTGAGAGTTTTCGAGAAGATACTCACAAACTTCGCCTATACTATAATGACTAAGAAATAACAAGAATGTTTCCTTAATTTATCTCGGATATTCATATTTCTCACTAGCAAGGCATAAAGAATACTCATTTTAAAACTTAAGTTAACATATGCGTAATAATCAAATCATCTACAAATAAACATACATGCAATGAACAAAACTATGAAATGCAAAGTTGTGTCCGGTTCAAAACTTCTAATAGCGTCCCTAAGTAGGTCCTCACAAATATGTCAAGACAAAAATACTCCGATTTTTCCGCTTCTGGGGTTTCGCTTCACTCCAAATGCAGCGGTGAGCACACTTTTCCTCTCAATCTCAATGACATCCAAAGGAGCCGAGGTCGATCAAACACATCTGCCACTTACTATCACACCAACCTATTCCTAATTGAGCTAAAGGTCTTTATTAGGTGTTATGTATGGCTTAGGTGATAGTTTAAGAATAAATGGAATGGATAAACAAAATAGACAAGTCTGAGAAAATAAGGTCTTCAAATTCAGAACTAGAGAAAGTCCCGTTCTTTTACTTTGTTTCCGCAGACTTTGTTTCCATCCTTAGCCCTTTTGTTTTGGCTTTTTGACTCCTTTGATTCTATTTTTGGAGTTCTAACTTTTTTATTTTATTTCTATTCATTTTTTTTTTCTTTGGATGGAAACTTTCTTTTCTTTATTTTTCTTTTGAAGCAACTAACAAATTCTTGATTTTCTACAGGTCTTTCTCATTTCTTTTCTTCATTTCATCCTATTTCTCAAACTTATCAAATGGGTAGGCTATTTTTATTTATTTTTTTATTTTATTTTTTTCTTTTATATAGGGTAAGGAATTTGCGGTTTATGAAAAGGCTAATAAAAGGCTCAGTGGGGCGACTAGCGGAAAAAATATTCTTTAGGTTTGAATTTCTGGCTATATCGATCCAAAGATAGCCTAAATTCTCTTTTAGGATATGGTATGGTGATCAAGCAAGTGGACGTGTGTTTTCTCTACTCGGAATTAACTTCTCCCTTGTGTCATCACTCAGATATCAACTCATATGAGGCTTTTAGGCTAGATTCTCACCGGATATGTAAAATTAAGCACTCTAACTTAGGTCTCGAGAAAAATAATTGCCAAATACAAATATAACGCTCATGCAAGACATTTATGAAAAGATCAGAGAAACTATTACCTATATCTTAACCTAAGTTTCTTAATAACTACTCTTAATTCTAATGCTAACTGAGATTTCTAGACTATAATCATCATAGAAAAGGAAACGATACCACTACCCCTAAGTGCATAGTATACATAAGTTTTATTTTTCGCTAAACAAAACATTTTGTTCCCAATTCCCAAACTTAGTTTAGACATTGTCCTCAATGTTGATGGATATGCTTAATTCCAAAAATTAATAACATAGACAAGTAAAAAGAATAAGGAAAGAAGTTACCAATAGCTCCATGAACGAAAAAATAAAACTTCGAGTCACCAGAAATTAGTACCTCACTAAAGATATAAAATCGATAAAATAGAAAAGGAACCAATTTACTATGACGACTAACTCCGCGGGCACATATCTCATTCCATAGAGTTACACGTCTCCAAAAACACGGAGAAAAGGTGCTAAAGTGGAATGCATGAGATATGCGAAAGGTACACATGACTCAAAAAATAAAAACATGCATATATAATAAGCAAATGCGAACAATAAAATGGAAAATAAATTCCCAACTATTATGGCCATATTCATTGCTCCATCCTGTTCACCGAACTCTTTTTGGTTGTCTTCGCTTAGTTCAGTGGGGTTCGACGACCGACCGGTCTCGAAAACTGGAAAATTTCGTGTCCACGGAGGTCGTGGCGGTCGGTCGCTACATACATGCTGCGGCGCCGAGTTTTTGAATTCAAGAGTTTTGGGCGCCGAAGTCGCTTCGCTTAACTCTGGGCGGTTTTTTTTTTTTTTTACGATTTCCGAAATACTAAAACATGGGTTGCCTCCCCACAAGCGCTTTGCTTAACGCCTCTAGCGACGAATGCTTCCACAATAACCGATCATTGCTATGTGGGCTTATCAACAAGCCGGATACTCAATCGGTCCATGATAAATAGGATCAAGCGGACTTACTTCTTCCACATCCTCGCCCGCCAAACCGTCAAGGTATGGTTTCAAACGTTGACCATTTACCTTAAACACACGACCATCCGTAGGATCTTCTATCTCAACAGCACCATGAGGAAAAAACAGTTTTAACAATGAAAGGACCAGTCCACCTAGAACGTAAATCTTTACCCGAAAAAAGCACAAAACGAAATTATATAGCAAGACTTTTTATTAGGTTCAAAAGACTTTTCAAGAATAGATTTATCATGAAAAATCTTAGTCCGCTCTTTGTAAATCTTGGCATTCTCGTATGCCTCATTCCTTAACTTCGGCTAACTCATTCAATCAAGTTTACGTTGTGAACCAGGTCTTTACGATATCGGGTTAAACGTTTTAATGGCCCAAAAAGCACGATGTTCCAATTCTACAGGCAAATGACATGCCTTTCCAAACACAAGCCTATAAGGGGACATACCAATAGGAGTCTTATAAGCAGTTCTATAAGCCCAAAGAGAATCATTAAGACGTTGAGACCAATCCTTACGGTCGGGTCGTACAGTCTTTTCTAAAATCCGCTTAATCTCCCTATTAGATACTTCTACTTGGCCACTAGTTTGAGGATGATATGGGGTAGCAAGCTTATGAGTAATAGAATACTTTTTCATTAAAGATTCAAATGCTCGGTGTGTAAAATGAGTACCATTATCACTTATAATTGCACGAGGCGTACCAAAACGAGAAAATATATTATATTTTAAAAAGTTAACTACGACTTTATGATCATTCGCTTTTACATGGCACCGCCAACCCACTTAGAAACATAGTCTACTGCAACAAGGATATAAAGATAACCAAAGGAAGGAGGGAAAGGACCCATGAAGTCTATACCCCATACATCAAAAAGCTCCACAACTAAAATAGGGGAAAGAGGCATCATGTTCCTATGGGAAATATTACCTCAGACAATGGCATCTATCACAATTCAAACAAAACTCATGTGCATCCCTAAATAGAGTAGGCCAATAAAAACCACACTCGCAAAACCTTCGCGGCCGCCTTTTTAGGACCAAAGTGACCACCACATGCATGGTCATGGCAAAAGAGAGAATACTATGAGACTCACTCTCGAGACACATCTCCTAACAATCTGGGTGGGGCATGACTTAAACAAGTATGGATCATCCTTAAAAATTCCTAACCTCGCCAAAGAAACTTAGATTTATCCCGTTGTCTCCAATGAGAGGGAAACTGTTTTCGTTACAAGATAATTAACAATATCCGCATACCAAGGCGATTGTGATATAACAAAAAGTTGCTCATCGAAAAGATTCATTTACAGGCAAAATATCGAGAAGATTCTACTATAAGTCTAGACAAGTGGTCAATTACCACGCTTCTCCTCGTACCTTTCTTATCCCCGATCTCTATATCAAACTCTTGCAACAAGAGTACCCAAATAATCAAACGCCGCTTTTAGCATCCTTCTTAGTAAGGAGATATTTCAAAGCCGAATGATCATAAACACGACAACTTTAGATCCTATGAGGTAAGACCTAAATTTGTCTAAAGCAAACACAACAACTGACTAACAACTCTTTCTCAGTTGTAGTGTAGTTCATCTGTGCATCATTAAGGGTTCGACTAGCATAATAAATAACATGGGGCAACTTGTCAAACCGTTGACCTAAAACAGCCCCAACTGCATAGTCAGATGCATCACACATTAACTCAAAAGGCTCACTCCAATCAGGTGGTTGTATGATAGGAGCGGTAGTCAATAAATGCTTAAGCTTCTCAAAAGCTTTCAAACAGTCGTCACCAAAGACAAAAGCGACGTCCTTACCAAGTAAATTGCATAAGGGACGAGAAATCTTGCTAAAGTCTTTAATGAAACGCCTATAAAAACCAAAGATGACCTAAGAATGACCTAATATCTTTCACGGTCTTAGGTGGTGGAAGGCCGAAATGACATCAACCTTGGCCTTATCGACCTTCAATTCCTTTACTAGAAACAATATGACCAAGAACAATACCCTGTTGAACCATAAAATGACACTTCTCCCAATTCAACACAAGATTCTTCTCCTTGCACCTAATTAACACTAATTCTAAACGGTGCAAACCTTCATCAAAAGAATCCCCAAACACCGAAAGTCATCCATAAACACCTCAAGAAACCTTTCTACCATATCGGAAAAATACTAAGCATGCATCACTGGAAGGTACCAAAAGACATAATCCAAAAGGCATACCGATAGGCAAAAGTTCCAAAAGGACAAGTAAAAGTAGTCTTTTCTTGATCCTCAGGGATAATACATATTTGGTAATAACCGGAATAACCATCAAGAAAACAATAATATTTATGACCGGCTAACCTCTCGAGCATCTGGTCAATAAACGGAAGAGGAAAGTGATCTTTCCTAGTGGCCAAATTCAACTTACGATAGTCAATGCAAAAACGCCATCCAGTAGTCATACGGGTGGGCACTAACTCGCCCTTCGCATTCTTAACTACTGTAAGCCCAGACTTTTTAGGGACAACTCCGAATAGACTCACCCATTTACTATCGAAATGGGATAAATGATACCCGCATCTAACAACTTGAGAACCCCGGCTCTCACTACCTCTTTCATGTTAGGATTAAGCCGCCTCAAACTCATGGGTTGGTTTAGCATCCTTCTCAAGATGAATATGATGCATACAATCAGTTGGGCTTATACCATTAATATCAGCAATATTCCACCCTAAAGTCATGCTATGCTCTTTAAGAACCCTAATCAATTTACCTTCTTGTTCATTATCTAGATTAGAAGCAATAATAACCGCAAAGAATCATCGGTCCCAAAAAACATATTTAAGAGTATCGTAATGGTTTCAACTCTAGCTTAGGAGGACTCTCTATAGAAGAGAGATCGGGTAGACTTCGGATGGAGTCAGGTGCTCTATTGTGGCTCTCCACGATCGGTTTCTAAAATTGGGGTTGCATCCCAAAGAACGATTAACTTCACAAATTACATCATCCACATCACAACCACTACGAATTAGTTAAACAAGACTCAAGAGGGTCATCGAATAACTCTCCAAGAAAGTCTCGTGAACTATACTATCAATAAGATTAACCTCCCAAAAATCATCAGGTTCAGGAGGTTCTTGACCCACATTAAACACATTAAGTTCTGTAGTCATATTACCAAAAGAAAGTTTTAACACTCCATTACTGACGCTTAATGATAGCATTAGAAGTGGCTAAAAAGGGCGACCTAAAATGACCTAATATGGTGTTTAGGATCTTGAACTTTGAGGTTGTGTATCCGAACAACAAAGTCAACAGGGAAATAAAATTTATCAACCTGAATCAAAACATCCTCAACAACACCACGTGGAATCCTAATAGACCTATCTGCTAATTGAAGAGTAATTGATGTAGGTTTCAACTTACCAAGACCAAGCCAGAAATAAACCTGAATAAGGCAACAAATTAACACTAGCTCCTAAATCAAGTAATGCTTTCTCAATCATATGATCACCAATAACACAAGAAATAGTAGGGCATCCCGGATCTCTAAACTTAGGTGGAGTTTGGTTTTGGATAATAGAACTCACTTGCTCAGTTAGGAAAGCTTTCTTGTGCACATTCAACTTACGTTTTTGTGTACACAAATCTTTAAGAAACTTGGCATAGGAAGGAACTTGTTTTATAGCATCAAGTAACGGAATATTTATTTGAACCTGTTTAAACATTTCCATTATTTCATTAAGATTAGAACCTTTCTTAGCCGGAATCAAACGTTGGGGAAAAGGAGCTTTAGGTATATAAGATGGCACAGGGTTAGTCTCCACAGCAGTAGGAGGTTCTACACCCTTCCTAGAAGTATTATGACTATTAGATTCACTCACCTCACCTTCCTCCTTCTCACACTCTATAGGATCAGATCTGACCTCAACATCCTTAGACATCTCAACCCTATTATCAACACGTTTTCCACTCCTAAGAACAGTGATAGCCTTGGCTTGCTCCTGGTGAGCCTGGTTTAAGTTAAAACTTATTTCCAACTGACTCCTCGGATTAGCTACTGGTTGACTAGGAAACCTACCCTTGTCCCTCTCATTCAAAGTATTAGCAATTTGACCTATGGTGATTTCAATCTTCCTAATGGCTTGAGCATTATCCTGAGTAGCCGTTTGACTGGCTTGCATAAACTGTTGCGTTGTGTCCTGGAATTTCATGGTGTTTTGTGTTAATTGAGCAATGGCCTCTTCTATAGGTGAAAGTTTAGGTGGTTGAGGTGCATACTGTGGTACTGGGTTTGAGTTAACCACGGGGCCTCCCTGATGTATACCTTTAGACCAAGACAAATTGGGATGGTTACGCCATCCAGGGTTATACGTGTTAGAAAAAGGATTATTGCCTGGCTTTTGGTATGAATTAAAAGCATTGACTTGTGCATTTACACCGGGCAATTATCTATAACGTGATCAAGACTTTCACACAAAAACGTACACCCGGGGACTTCAACATTGGCTCTTCGAGCTAGAGACTTTGTCTCTTTTTCTAGCTTCGAGCTTCAACTCTTCTAATTAAAGCGCCATCCTAGCGTTTCGGTGGTCGAATTCCTTGTCAACGCTGAACAAACCCTTCTCGTAGTAGTACTACTAGCCACCTTCTTAGGCTCACGACTAGTTTCCCATTCTTTGGACCTTCTCGGAGACTTCTTCTAAAAAGGTCCACGCTTTCTTCTGTCTTATCACGAAATCCCCAGTACTCATGGTCTCAATCATAGCCTTAGAATTAAAATCGAGACCCTCATAGAGAATCTGCACTAGCCTACCGTTCTTCTAGGTCGTGGTTAGGACACCGCAAGAGCATGTCCTTAAACCTCTCCATACACTTCCATAAGGACTCTCCATCGGTTTGGCAAAAGATGACAAGTCTTTTCTAAAAGCGCCGCCTTTATGATTAGGGAAAAAGTTCTTTAAAAAACACATGCATAACTTTTCCCATCCCGCTATGGAATTCGATGGGAGAGTGTGAAACCAACTCTTGGCTTTTTCTTTAAGAGAAAATGGGAACAATTTTAATTTTATAGCCGTCACTAAAATTGTTGAAGCTTAATAGTCCCACAAATATCCTCAAATTCCCTCACATGAAGATATGGGTCTTCCTCTTCCGTTCCCCTAAACTTAGGAAGGAGCCCCAAAGAGATTGGGCTTCAACTCAAAGTGATTAGCATTGGTTGCGGGGGAACGATGCAAGATGGTCGGGTTGTCCTAGTAGGATATATATATTCCTTAATAGATCTAGGTACTTGGGCAACCACGTTATTGTTATTACCCTCCATGTCGAAAAATTGGTGTATTGCCAACAAAAGTTTCGGGTACCTCTAATTCGATGCCTACTTCTCCTAAGGAGAGTGCGTTCAATCTCGGGATCAAACGGGTGTAACAGGTGTGTTATCGTGACCGAAGTTACTACCATAAACTACTTCTAAAACCTAAGACTCTAATAAAAGATCACGCACAATTCACACAAAACAATACCAAACAAAAATTACAACCCGTGATTGAATTTTAAAACTTGTTTAATATATATTTGCTCCTAAACCCAAATCACACGATTCCCAGTTCTTGTGCAAAAAGCAAAAATTACCGATCCACGCCAGCGTAAAAAGGTTTTCCTAGTGAGCGGGCTAAAACCTCGCCCTAATGCAAGATGCCTAAGGCTAATCAATGTGATTTAACCTTCCTAAATGCAAGAAACAATAAAACAAGCACGCGACCCACGAAACAAACAAAATTCAATCCCACAAAGGAAAAAAAGCGTACCCTCCGTGAGCGCCGAGGGCTACTTGACGCCGGTGTGACGACAAGCACTTCACAACGCCCACAAACAAAGTCACGACTATCCCTTGTAAAGAAGAAATCTATGCTTAATTATCTGCAAAAATAACTGAAATTAGATACGTAAACTATGAAATAATATAACTACGACTAAACTTAAACTACGAATCACGATAAATAAAACTTTAACACTCAATTGTACTACTACAATCCCCGGCAGCGGCGCCAAAAACTTGATAGGAATTTAACCGACCTAAATAGACAGGCTAATTAAACCCTACTTTACTTATACTAATACTCGCAAGCGCACGAGGTCTATCGTAATAGGTGCGCAAGAACGAGGTCGATCCCACAGGGATTGCTATTTAAGAACAATTGAAAATTAAAATACTACTTAACCTAATCCGAACTATATTGGTTTATGAAGTTTTGATTAACTAATACCTAATCCTATTTAACTTAATTATGAAAACTATAGAACTTATATTAAATTATCAATGGAGAGACTACTAAGGCATTCGAATCCACCCTAGACTGTTGTAAGTTATCCTAATTCAATTAATTCAAAGTTCTCTTTTAATTACGAGTAGCACGAGGGAAAGGTAACCCTAGCTTTCTCGAAGATGTGAACATTAAACTCTTTTATACATCTACATATGGGTTTGATTGAGTTTCAACAAACGAGAATATAAACTCCTAGCAAAAATCGTCTTCTTACAGCACGACTTCTCACAAGTTTATGTAAATGATAAAAATGATGCTTTGATAAAAAATCGTAATATTAATCCAACTATTAACTAGTCAAGTCATGGCATAACATGCAAGATATAATCAATGAAGGTAAACCACTAATATCAATATGAAAACAATCAATGAATCTTTAACTTCCGAGAACAAGTAAAATCACTTAAACAAGATAAACCCACGCGAAGTCTAGGGCTTCCTCTAAGCCCTAGCTTATAGTTTAGCTACACATAATAACCGGAACCATAAAACAGAAAGAAATAAAACTCCCTTAACAAAACCATAGCCTGTGAAGTCCTCTTTGTTGCTCCTTGGTTCCAACAATTAGTTGCTCGTAGCACCCGACCAAGAACCTCTCTTCACTGCTGTGTTTCACCACGCTTCCAGCCAAGAGACCCTCCACTTTCACTGCCTTTTTCTGCTTTCCGGAAACCAGCACCGAGCCTCTCTTCACTGTGTGTTAAGCCCACCACTTTCAGCCAAGAGACGACGTATCTTCAGCCAAGCCTTCTTCATTTGGTTTGGTTCTCCCTTTTCCCCGACCAAGAACGACTCCTTTTATTTGTCGTGATTCCTCTCACCTTCAGCCAAGCCCAGCCCACTCGTTTTCTCTTCTCCTCCTCAACCAACGCGACCCCTTTTCTCCCTCTCAACTCCCTTTATCAGTTCTTTTCCCTTCTTGGTTTTGGTATGGGATCGGCAGTTTTGTTTTCTTTCCGATTCGAGAGTCCTTTTTAGAAGGAAACAAATTCTTTCCTTTTGTAGTAGCAAGAGTAGGTAGCCTTTTGGTAAGGAAGAGTGTGGGTTGTTTAATTGTTTGGTTCAATTTGTAAAGTTTGAATGGAGGGGAAGTTTCTATGTCCGTTAGATTGAGAGATGAAGATGGAAACTAAGGTCCGATTCGGTGCTCTTGGTTGGACATGAACCGGTATGGCCATTAGTTGGTTTTGGGACTTTAGTCTTGAATACGGGTTGGTTTGCAATTCTTGGGCCTGAACCTAACTTTGGCCCATAAGCTAACAAATATAATCCACGCCTTGGCTCATGATAAATCTTTAAAGTAAGGTTCCACCTTTTGTTGGTCACATGCCCACCTAACTAGATCAACGTGACACACACTAATATCTTGAATCTCGGCCGGTTTCAACACTTTTAATCAAGTTATTCTAATTCCTGCAGAATCACTGAAAATATACTAACTTAATAAAACAAATAAAATAAACGAACTAACTGATATAAAATTGGCCGTAAATAATGTAACATTTACATGCTTATCAGGTAACACTTGATTAGAATGAATACAAAACACTTGATTGATTGATTGAATGAATGAATGCAAAACACTTGAATGAATGCAAAATCCTAGGCCAAACGACATGGCTGGGTCGTTTGGGAACACCATGGAACGACATAGCTGGGTCGTTTGGGGACACCATGGAACGACATGGTTGGGTCGTTTGAGTGTACTATAGAACAACATGGCTGGGTCATTTGGAGACACTATATAATGACATGGCTGGGTCGTTTGGACCCTATATGGAACTACATGGCTGGGTCGTTTGGACTAAATTTAGTTAGAAGTTCATTTTTTTTTGTGACTTTGAAATCCCTCATTACCTAAATGCAAATTGTTTGAGACTCTTGTTTTATTTTTCTATATGTAGGATTCTTTGCTGCTATCCGAGAACCGATCCTCTGCAAACTCGAATGACGTAGATTGTCAACCGATTTTAAGTGATACAACATAAATTTTTACTACGGAAGAGGTATGATTGAGTAGGCATTGATTTCATTTTTTTTAAAATTTTCTAGATGTAATTTTATTAGTGTATTAATAATAGTTGTTGTTTTTTATGTGTTTAGGTCTTTCATACACGTAGCGAGGCAATCGGTTGGGCAACTGCTAGAGGAAAACAAGTTAATGTTGTTGTGGTCATTGAAAAGTCGGAGTGTGCCAAGGGAAACCGAGTAGTAAGATTGAATTTGGTTTGCGAGTGCTCGGGTGTGTATCGGTCACACAAGAAGAAAGGCGAAGGGAGGGCTAATAAGAGAAGGTCGGGAACCAAGAAATTAGGATGTCCATTTAAGTTAGAAGGTGTTTTCCAACGTGGCACTGTCGATAGTTGGAAAATAGAAGTTAGAAATGGTATTCACAACCATGTATTGGCGAAGACCCTTGAAGGACATGCATTTGCTACTCGTTTGACCGTTCCAGAGTTTGAGTACTTGTCAGAGATGAGTAAGTGTGGAATAAAGCCTAAACAAATTTTGGATTCCATCAAGAATAGGTATCATATCTCAAGTCTACACTGCAAGGCAGAAGGTGAGAAAATTGGATATGAACGGTCTCACACAATTGCAGGGATTGCGTGAGTTGTTAGCAAAAGAACATTATTTGGAGGAATTGAGACAGGATGAGAATACTGAGGAGATAACGGGATTGTTATGGGCCAATCCAGAAGGTGTTAAGTTGGTTTGGACTTTTCCAACAGTTTTCATATTAGACGCTACCTACAAAACTAACAGGTATCGGTGGCCTTTCGTACAGTTTGTTGGGGTGAGTTCAACGTGGAAGTCTTTCATCGTGTGTTAGGTGCTGCTTCAGTCTGAAACAACAGTCGACTATGAGGGGGCCCTGCATCATTTTAGTGGCTTGTTTGGTGACATAAGCCCATCCGTGATCGTGTCTGACAGGGACTTGGCCTTGATGAGTGCCGCTGACAAAGTTTTTCCTAACGCACACAAGCATCTATGTAGATGGCATATAACTACGTGCATCCTTTGAAAATGTTACGATATTTTTCCAACTACAGAACTTGTAGAGAAGGCCCAGTTCTCGTGGAACATTGTAGTCAAAGCGAAGACAGAGGTTATTTTCCAGCGTAGATGGGATGCCTTGGAAAAATATTACAGGGTTGAGTACTCCGATTTTGTTAGTTATTTGCGAGAGACTTGGTTTCCTCAAAGGGATCGATTCGTATGTTGTTGGACTGACCAACACATTCACTTTGGGAGTACAACGACCAATAGAGTTGAAGGGTCTCATGCTCAGGTGAAGCGTGTACTAGGAAATGCAAACTATCACAATTTTTTAAGTATATTTAGCTTAATCCACCCGATTCTAGAGATCTAGATGTCTGAGATTAGAGCTACCTTCGAGAGAAGTATGATTGTAACTCAGCACCACCACCAGATTCCTTTGTTTCGTGAACTCAGAGGCCTTGTCTCACGCAAGTGTTTGGACTTGCTATTTGAAGAAATAGATACCCGCGTAAAGCGTGTTAAAGATGGAGAGATCAGGTGTTTGTGCTATTTGCACACGAGCCATGGACTGCCATGTGCTCATGAATTAATTGAGTTTGAAGAGAAAGAGTGGTCCATCCCTTTGACTGCTATCGACCCCTTTTGGAAAACATTGTCTGCTTCTCCCAATGTGTCAGTGGGTGTTGGTCCCGATGTTACACCTTCGATGGACTTGTTAATGAATAGGTTTGCAATGGTTTCTGAAGAAGAGCAGAGGGTTATGATTAGGAAGCTTATGGAGATTGTCATACCAAAAAGTACATGGCTAGTACCGCCTCGTGAGGAAGCAAAAACCAAAGGTCGGCCGAAAGGTTGCTACAGCAGAAAGCTTCCAACTGGAGATGATAACTCTTCAAAGCGAGATCCATCTCATTTTAATCATTCTCAATGTGACCATGAGGAGTGGGTCTTGTAACAACCAAACACTACACCCACCCAAAACACCCACACCACACTAAGAAAGAAGTTTTCTCCAAAAATACCAACCCAAAACATCCACACCATACCAAGAAATAAGCCTTCTCCAAAAACACCAAAAACAACCACACCAAGAAATAAACCTTCTCCAAAAACACCAAAAACAACCACACCAAGAAATAAGCCTTCTCCAAAAACAGCCACACCACGAAATGTGATAGATGGGTTAGACTTTGGAAAGAAGAGGGGTCCTAAGGATTACGGGTTGGATATTCCTGAAGAAATGCATAAATACATTGTTAGAGTCCATGACCCTGTTGGCGATGGCAACTGTGGTTATAGAGCTTTCTGCATTGTATTAGGAAGAAGTCAAGAAGAATGGCCACAGATGAGAAGGGAGTTGTACGAAGAGCTTACTGGACAACCTCCCCTTTATTGTACTTTGTACAATCAAAGTGAGGTTTTTTATTCGATGAAGGAAATCCTACATGAAGAAGGTTACGCACCCTTAAATAAGTGGATGAGCATGCCCTTTGCTAGATACTTATTTGCTTCAAGATTTAATGTTGTCCTTTTGCATTTAGGAGTTCGTCAGTGCTTCCTTCTCATGCCGCTGAGAACCCAAGCAAATCCTGAGAGAGTGACCCAAGTGTTGGGTAGCGCACATGTTGGTGGAAATCATTTTGTCAATGTTGAACTTGTTGAAGATTGTCCAGTTCCTCCAATAATGCGGCAATGGCTTAGAGCTCGATATGATATTGCTGAAAGTTGGAATTTGGCCTTAACAGCAAGGCAATTGCAATTTATGGCTTTAAACATTCCTAATCTAATATGAAAAAATAAGTCCGTTGAAGACCCAACCGTACATGTTATCGACTAAGTTATTTGTATGTTGTCGATAAGATATTTTGATGTAATTTGTAAATTCATTTTGACATGCTATTTTGATGTAATTTGGAACAAGTGTAATTTGATTTGATTTTTATGTTATTTGGAAAAAGTTGGAGTTTGGGGTTTTATTTGATTTGATTTGGAAATCGAGTGATCGACTAAGTTGATTCGGACGACAATCGAGTGATTTGGAAATAATGTTCATATGTTGTCGATATAATATTTTGATGTAATTTGTTTGATTTTAGTTGATTTTACTTGATTTTACCCCAAACGACATGGTCAAGTCATTTGGACTTTATACCAAACGGTCTGAGCTGGTCGTTTGGCCTTTATGCCAAATGGTCTGAACTGGTCATTTGAGACAGAGTTGTCTGTTTTTTATCCAAATGGTATGAGCTAGTCGAACGATGTGGATAAGTTGTTTGGCCTTTATGTCAAACGATGTGGCTGGGTCGTTTGGCCTTTATGACAAACGACCTGAGATGGTCGTTTAAGACAGAGTTGTCTGTTTTTTGATCCAAACGGTCTGAGCTGGTCGTTTGAGATAGAATTGTCTGTTTTTTATCCAAACGGTCTGAGCTAGTCGTTAGGCCAAACGATGTGGCTTGGTCGTTTGGCCTTTATGCCAAACGATGTGGCTGGGTCATTTGGACAATTTTTTTTTTTTTTTCATTTTGTTTTTACAATACTTTCATTTCCAAAAAACAAACAATTTCCACTTTCAAAACATCAAATTCATATACCAATACATCAAATCGCGATCAAATTCATATACACTTTGATATAAACTCAAGTTCAAATTGATGTTGTCGCAGTAAATTCATATGCACTTTGATATAAGCTCAAATTCATAAATTTACTTTGATATACATAAACTCAAGTTACTTTTTACGCGACCCTGTTGGCGATTGCAATCAAATTCAATTTGAATACGCAATCAAATTCAAATACATAAACTCTATAAAAAACCTAACTTATAATTCCTGAATTTTTTTTTGCCATAACCTTCCTCTGTTTTATTGACATATTCATATCTAAATCTCATCAAACAACTTGTTAATAAATAAGTCATTACAAACAACAATCCCAAACGCCATATTACAAGTAATGGCGCACATTTATTACAAAATACATCAAATTCAAAAATATATGCATAAATTACATCAACATCGGAGGAAGCCGCACTAAAAAATCAGTTATGTCTGTACCGCCCACCACTATACTTGCACCTACTCAAATTGTATGCCTCCTCGAACGAAGTCCTTGCTTATTCGGGAATATTATTCCCATCCAATTGCAGACCTCTCTCTAGCAATTGACTCGTTTCATCGATGACGTTGTTATGTCGAAATAAGAATACAAACTAATTATTAATTACCGTTTTAAAATAAGAATGTGAGAATAAGAATAAAAATAAGAATACAAAACAATAAGAATACTCACAATCGGTGCATAAGATGGAAGTGTCTCCATGGAGAAATGGATAGGAAACTGCTCGCGATTTATCAATCGAATGTGAGAATGCCTCACATACCACTCCATGCACTCTGAATAACACTCCCATGGATAAGTACAAATGGGTCCTCGATTGTTGAGTTGGATCACGTGATTCTGCCACGAGTCCCAATATGCAGGCCCAACAGTTGTCCATGTCCATTTCACTTCATACCCGCGTCCGGCTACAGTCCTCAACGAGTAATTTGGTGTTGGAGGAGTTGCAGGTATAAACTGCACATGACCCAACTGACGCATGACCCTTACAACATAGTAAATCTCCACAACGTCAAAAAAGCAGATCACTCCCTCAAAAAAGGTAATTTCATCGACTGGGCGTTCATCTCTAACATTCTTGTATGGACACTAATCAACCTTAAACAAAATAAAATGTGTCATTAATCACATACTCAAATAATTAATTACTAAAAAAATTGAAAAAATTGAAATACTTACAGTCCACACCGCTATATCATCAATTATAGCTCGGTAATATTGCAATGCATATGTTGGGTTCTCATAGTGTATGGCGCTAACTGCGTGTCTAAGAACACGCGACCCAGCCAACTGATACTCAAAGTTTGGGATTGGCTTGAATAACGGAAAATACTCATAGATCCACGCCTAGATATATATACACACAATTAACATACTAATAGAATAATAATATTAACATTAAAAAGAATCTGCAAAATATTTAAGTTTTACCTGTAGAAGAGTCAGGAAGCCCGAAACACCTTTCATCTTCGCACACGAGGCAGTCCCAAGTGCTCTATACAAAAAGGCCAAAATTGCTGCACCCCAAGCATACTCGCCGATCTCTTTGAATTTCAGCAACTTGGTCAAATAATAAGCAGGCACTCCGGTCCCAGACTTGTCGGGGAAGATGGTACATCCAAAGAAAAATAGTAGATAAGCTCTTACAGCCCTCTGTACCTCCGTCAAAGTCGACACCTTCCCCGTTACACATTGCCCTCCCAGCAAACTGGCTCCGCAGGAATTCCAGCCTCACCTTTGAAACGAACTGGGTCGCGTCCATCTCCTTTTTAATCACAGGCTCCGAGACACCCAGAGCACGGTGTAGGAGACTCTCCGATTGTTCACGGGTCAACTCCGTGTTCCCTCTCATTGCTCTGCATCTAATTGTGACGCCTAGGATTTGGGAGACATCATCCAAAGTCACAGTCATCTCCCCAAATGGCATATGGAAGGTATTGGTCTCTGGATGCCACCTCTCCACAAACGCAGAGATCAACACTGGATCTTGATGTTTGTAATACCCAAATACCAGATCATAAAACCCAGTCCTCCTAAGTTGATATTCAAATCTGGGAGATCTTTTGAACTCCTTCTTGAGATCCCACTGGCTTAACTTGGCTAGATGCGGAACACACTTCAACACTCCGCGCTCCGCCTGAAACAATAAAGACTCAATGAGGAGAAGCAAAAGGTTTTGTAAAGACAAAGGAAAATCAAGATACTAAGTCTATGATAATACCTTATGTTCCCAAACATCATGAGCCACATGCACCGAATAATCATACAGAAGTTGAGACTCAGTAGGGCCACCACCATATACACCTCGTGTGTAATCCAAATCATCTTTGGATTTTCTCATATAGTCTACCACTGGAGGTGCTTGGACTTCGACTGGTGCTTCCACTTCCATCAATTCTTCTTCTTCCAAATCATCATCCTCCTCCTCTTCATCACCCTCCTCCTCTTCATCACCCTCTTCATCACCATCAGCATCTCCATCCTCACCATCATCCCTATCATCTCCGTCCTCACCATCATCAACCTCATCATCATTAACTATACTCTTCCCCCGATCCATTGCTATATTTACATCTACATCTAAATCTTTATCTACATCATCTAAATCTTTATCTACATTAATCTCAGTTTCACTCTCAGTCTCAATCTCAGTTTCACTTTCTACATTACTCGGAACAACCTCATTGTGGTCCCCTCTATGTGATAAGAGCCCAAAACTGTAGTTTTAACCCCTTAATAATCATAGTGTTAGACCAATTATGTGAATAATAAGTAAGAGTTAATACTGATTACGTGTTTTTATGCATTTCAGGCTTCAAAGTCCATTATGTGCAGAAATGTGCCACTTTAGCGAGATAAAGGAGCAAAAGTCAGCAGAACTTCCGAATGCCATATCTTTGGACTCAGACCTCGGATTGAGGCCTACCTTATGTCAAAACGACCGGCTCGGAAAGAGCTTTGCAATGGTCCAAGCCTTGACCCAATCAGAGGAGCAGAAGTGGACGAAAAGTCTGTGGAAGCCAACTGCAGCGGAAGAGGCCTTTTTGGACTGAAAGAATTGGGTTTTGGGCCTGATTCTCTGGCCCAAAACATGGCTCCAAGCCCATGCACGATTTTTGGATCTGAATGTATAAAAACAAAAGCTTAGCTCTTTGTTAATGGTAGATAGTTAGGTGAGAAAATAAATTAGATTAGTTAGCCTCCATTAAACCTTAGTTCTAGATCTAGTTTTAGATTAAAGGAATTAGTTTTTATTCTTGCTTTAAATTTAGTATTGAATAATTGTTCTCCCTTGAATTAGATAATAAAATAGTTGTTCTTGATTCAATTTTGATTTGTCAATTACAATTGTTAGATCTAATTTCATTTATTATTTGTTATTCAATGCTTAGTTATTAATTAGATTTTGTTATTGTTTAATTTAGATTAGTTAAATTTCATAAAGTTAGAATCTTTACATTATGTTTAGTTTAGATTCAATGGGAAATGTTAGTTTAATGAATCAAGGCTAAAACCTCCATTAGAGGGGTTGATGAAGCCTTGATGAAAACTTAGTTGTTTAGTATAGAATCGTTGTAGAATCTATTCCACTCTAGAAGGTCGTGTTTCGCCATGAGAATGGGTGGACGACCTCACATGCTAGTTAGTATCCGGTAGGAATGCCATGAACACTAGGGATTAGAACTCGAAATTCTCGCCAGCCCGAACGCGTGAGAATTGAGATACAACATTCTACGCTAGGTTGTTAAGTTGGATTCGAGGTGGATTCAATTCCCCTCTAATCTCTTTATCTAGATTCAAACAATCGTTATTTCCGTAGCTTTTAGTTAGATTAACTTTAGTTTATATTTCATCTTGTTATTTATTATATCTCGTTATTTAAATTAACGCGTCTTGTTAGTATAACATTTCGTAAAGCTCTCATTGACTTAAGACTGATTTCTTAGACTTAGAGAACAATCCGTGCTAGAGAACTAGGAGTGGAACGAACTTCCTACTCCACTTAGTGCAATTCGCATCGAGAGTAGAAACTTTGATAATAGACTCGTAAAAGTTCAGTTATAGTTTACTTACGTTGTGAATTCATAGTTCATTTCGTAGGTAGACTACTCATTTTATAGATATCACTATGCACTGAGGCCGAGGTGCCCACACTCCTTTTTCTTTTCTTCTCTCCTTCTACATCACCTACATTCGTAGGATCATCATTTGCTTTTCTATCGCCTCTACGGACTGAAGCCATTGTTTTCGACCCCTTTTCTCTCTTCTTCTCAGGCTCAGGCGTGTCACCGCGATCCGAAGAGGAACCGCTGCCACTAAACAACTTATTTACACCATTGAATGTAGTTTTTGCTACATTCTTGACATTCTTTGATCTAGGCATTGCTACAAAGAAAAAAAAAACAAGTATTAGTAACTATAATAAACAATTCCCTTGCACTACAACTAATAAACAATTAATAAAGAACTTCAAGCTAACATAGTGGTCGGGGCATAGGAAGTAGGAAACATTTCACAAAACTCAAATATAAAGTGAAAGGATTTATTTGATGTCCAACCTTAACTTAAAGAATCGATCATAATTGTGTGCCAAATAGACTTCCAAAACAACTGGCTTTGGGTAAAAATTCTATGGTTCAACATCATTATCACCTTGAACTCTTTTTCAGCTATCATTACACATCCACACGCGAGAAACAATTTTCTCCGTGTCCCTAGTACTACATTTCTAATATGCACCCCATCAATCATCATCACCAATTTACCCAGCAAACATAACAAAGAATCAAAGAGACACATATTAACTCGAGCAAAAAACAACATATGGTAGTACGAAATGTACAGAACCAGAGAATTCTGTTTGTAGTTTGCACTTTGTAACACAATTAGGATTTCTAAACTTTGGCTGGGGACACTTCACACTCAAAAGTTGTTCAAGAGTTTATGCCAAGCAAAACAACAACACTCTCAAGTTTCAACTGTCGATATTGAAGGATTAAAGTGTGACCCAGGCCAAATTTATATTAAAAGTAAAAAGACAAGCAAAAGAAAAAATAGATCGAGAAATAGCTGATCCACAATGTGCATCTAATTATCTACATGGCAAGACAGTTACGACAACTTGGAAGTTTTAAATGTGGTACTACTAACAAAACATGCCAAACAATTTCTACATCCTAAACAGCTACTACATGGAAGTCATAAATGTGTAACCTCTAGGGAAAATTTTACATTATCAGGTTACTTTTATGTTTCTAAGAAATAACATTGGATTCCCAGAAGAAAAACTGGTAAGTGAAGTACTGAAAAGTGAAAACTTAAAGTTTTGACTTGGAGCGAAATGGTAAGCTAAGTGGTGAATAATAATTAGCAAAAGAGGAGCTATCATCGACGGACACAACTGATTTCACCAGCTATCATCTAGTCATATCTTGTAATAGATAATGCAACTCATGACCCCATCAATTTTCAAAACCCGATAATGCAACTCACGACCATAACTCAAGTTTTTCACAAAAGAACATGCACGTAAAACAATAGCATAAACAAATGAATCAGGCTGCAATGCCACATTACCATGACTAAGAACATGAACATGAAGAACTCAAGATATATACCAAGAACTTAACAGACAAAGAACTCAAGATTTTTTTATAGTTCCAACCTCAACTCAATCTTAGGCTACTATAGAGTCGACACTTCTTAAACCTAAAAAACATTTGCATACAACAAAAACCTAGAACTACAGGTGTGCTTCTTGCCACTCTATGAAAATAGCAAACGAGGTGCTTGGGAATTGATATAGTATATTTGGAGTAGAATTGATATACAACCACATACAAACTATATCTGAAGCTTTTCTTAATGATATAACCCATGAAAGAGGAATGCATACTTTATTTGGAAGAAGAAACAACACTAATTCTATCTTCTAAATCGTGAAGGGATCAAAGAGTTGCTCAAAAGAAAAACATCTCATGGTATTTGATAAGGTTGAACCATGGCCCTTGAGGTACAAAAGAAATTCATAGCAAGACATGCTAAGTGATTTAGCAACAAAACCATTCTAATACTAAAAGGGATTTACTGCTTAAAAATGAATCAAACTATAAATGCATCTATTCCAAAATTTCAACACGATAACAAACACAAAAACACAATATACAAATATTATTGCAGATGATGACATAATCTAGGCTCTCTAGTCTCCAAGTAGCATGTACTTTACAAGAGTTTCCAATCTATTATAATAAAACACAATGGCAAGAGAAAAAGAGGTCGGGATCGCGTGGGGATCTGAGTTAGATTGGGACAGATGTGCGATCTAGAGAATTTTGAAACTCCTTTTCAATCAATGCCTATAAAGGAATGGGCTTCTAAACTTAATGAACTAGCTATCTAGAGTGGTATTCGCCATTGTATTAATTGTTTGTTGAATGACTTTAATCAGTTACGTTTTGAAACCCAAAGCTTCTCCCTCCATATGTGTTAAAACTTAAAACACTAACAAAAAAAGAAAGAAACGGCTTCGTTCCCCAATTCAGTGTGAACTCCTCACTCTCCCCATTTCACCATTAAAAATCATTAACCTCTCTCTCTCTCTCACACACACACACCTCTCTCCTTGATTAATTTTGTAACTCCTTAACTCCCCCTCACCATTAAGATGAATTTATTCAACTTCTGACTTCCTTCTTCTTCTTCTAACCCTTCTGTAGCGGCTCCATCTTCAATAATTCTTCCAGGTATGGATTCTTCATTGCCTGATTTCAGATTTCATTTCTAATCCCTCACATACTCATAATGCTTTCTCCCTCAGGTTGCTACACATTAACAATTGATGCCGGATTTGCTTCAGGTTACTTGCATTGCCATTTCCATTACATACGATTAATAAGCAATATGCAACATGTCAATGAGTTTGTTCTTTTGGCGATTTCTTCTTTAATTTTTTTTTTCTTTAGAGGATCATAGATGTAAGGTGCGTGAATCAAACATTGGTATGGCAGATGTTATAAACCTAGAAGCACTACTCTAATTATGTTTTTCTTTTTGTCCTATAACTTTGACATGTTCGTTTCGTTATTTATTTTTATTTCTACCATCCTTTCTTTCATCTGTCGAATATCCAATTTCCTTTTTTTTTAGGATAGAAGAATTTGACATGTTACTATGTTACTAGGTGTACAGTAGCAAGTACGCAAAGTCCTGTTCTGTATCTTGCTCTGACAACATATTTAATAATATTGTTCAGAATTGGTTTACCGAAGTAGGGAGTGAATTACCATCATGTGATTCTACATGGACAAAATAAAACATTTAATTGATAGTTGAACAAGATTGTACGCATTCTCTTAATTTGTCTTTAATGGCTATTTTTTTGTTATTCAAGCTTCCCCACTACTGTTGGGTTCGTGGTAGATAACTAAAATCATGTTTCCTTGCTGATACTGGTTGGTGTTGACACATTTTTTATCTGTGGCAGCTGCAATATTTGTTAGCGTTTATGAAGAGAGAATGGATCTTCTTAGAGCTGTCATTATTGGTACTCCGAGCACTCCCTATCACGATGGTCTCTTCTTCTTCTATATTCTTTTCCCATCTGTCTATCTTGATGTACCACCGGTTTGCTTTTTCATTTTGTTGTATTAATTATAATATTAGTGATAGGCACGAGACTGATAAATCAAGCACTATTTGCTTCCAGCGAGTATTCTACTATTCATGTGGCCTTCGATTAAACCCAAACTTATATGATTGTGGAAAGGTCTGCCTTAGCCTTCTGAGCACATGGCAAGGAAAGAAGTAAGAGCACTGGATTCCAGGGTCATACACTATGTTACAAGCTTTGGTGCTAAATGAGAAAGCTTCCTTCAATGAACCTAGATATTAAATGACGGCGGGTAAGAGAGAGGGTGAAATACACTCCCAGGATTACAATGAGAGCATTTTATCCTTTCCTGCAAGACAATGTTGTTCACGCATAGGAGGCCACCCAAGGTAAAACTGCATCACATTTTCCGTATAATTGCTTTTGTGTTTCTTAGTGATTTCACGTGTTTAGCTATTACAATCTCTTTTCTCTATCTGCCTAAAGTTATTAAAGTTATTAATAGATTATTGAATTATATTATTCAGGGGCCACAGTAAACTAAAAGATAGTTGTTCCCAGTCATTTTTCTGGTTAGACTCTTGGCTCTTATCCATCACTTCTTAACATGTTTATATCTTATTTTTGCTAAATTCATTACTTTTGTTTGATGCTTGCCCATTTTGGTTATGTTTTCAAAATTGATTTGTGCTATTCTTTTTTGGTTTCTTTGTAGGACTCCCAACTGATTTTTTAAAGTGAAGGTTATGACTCCCAACTGATTTTTTTAAGTGAAGGGTATGACTCCCAACTGATTTTTTTACGTGAAGGCTACTTAATTGCATATGGCACTGTTATTTGGTCAGTTATTTCATCTCTAATCATAGGTTATTCACACTAAACAAATTTTTGTGTTGTTAAGTGCCTTGAGTATATTAAGAATAGGGGATCATTAACTAAGCAATGATTGCGTTGTGGCTATGGTAAATCTCTCTCACTTCTCCTTTTTTGTTCTTTATTCTATGAAGAGTTTGCTAAGGATAGATTTGTTTACTGCTCATTTGTGTGTGTGTACCATAGTCAAGGTCAAAGAGATTAAATGGGGGCCATCTAACCAATCAGTGTAGACGAGTCAGCAAATGACAATTCTGGCGTATTAGCTAGGTTTAGAAGTGATATATAGAGATCATGATTGCCATACTTCAGGTGGAGGAACTTCACATGCACTTATATCTTGGGCAGACACTTGTTTTCCTTTTGAAGAAGGAGGTCTGGGCATAAGGAGCCTACACACTATGAATCATGCTGCCAACATGCATGAATCATATCTGGCACGTAGTTAGTGATAGACAAACTATGTGGCTAGGGGCAGAAGAATCTCATTAAGGGTAAGAATTTCTGGTAGCTTCAAGCTCCTACAAGATGGAATTCTCTAGCTGATAAATATATATGAAATGGCAGGTAAATGAGAATATGGATTTACACGATGCGGTCAATGTTTTGTTTGATTTTTGTGATCACAAGTCATATTAATTAGTGCATTTTGTTTATTTTATTGGTTGTTAGCCAAATTTATAGATAGATTTTTAGCATGGTTGTGTTTTCTAATCTTTCGTCTGTACCAGTTACTAACTTACTTTGTATATCTTATAGGTGTTTGCAGCCTAAGGTCAAGGCTCTCATTGTTGAGGGTAGGCAAGGTTAAAGCAGTATTTGAGTGTGAGAGGTTGTGTACATGAGCAAAGCACAATGTTTCAGAGCAAATTGGCTTCTTTTCTTTGAAGAAATAAGACCCTTAGTTTATACTCCCAGATCAGGTATTCTTCTTCAAGGTTCTCAAATGAATCCTCCCTCATCTCCTCCAGATTTTTCTCCTCAAAATCCTCTACAAGTTTTTGCACTTGGAGAAGCACCTTATATGGACATAGATCTCTTAATAAGGGATTTCCTTCTCGATCATCAAGGAATATCTCCACTATGGCAACCATATCTTCATCATCTAAGGAAGGGTCGAAGATGCTTATAACTGCAGGTTCTCATACTCAGAAATTGGTAGGGATTTGGATTTTTGGTTCTGCTGCATGGGTATTTAGTATGGTAGTTCTTGGTGGCATGACTTGACTTACTCAATCTGGTCTTTCTATGATTGACTGGAAATTTATTGGTAGCCTCCCCCCTCTGTCAGAGGAACAATGGTTAGTTGAAATTGACAAATATAAGCAGTCTCCCGAGTACAAGCGAGTAAATAAGGGGATGACAATAGAAGATTTTAAGTTCATTTATTGGATGGAATATGCACATAGAATGGGGGGAAGGGGATTAGGTGTAATGTTTGCTTTGCCATTTTCGTATTTTCTTCGTAAGGGATACATTACTGTCTGACTTGAGGTTAGACTCTCCGCTCTCTTTGCACCTGGTGCTGGTCAGGGTTTAATTGGATGGTGGATGGTAAAGAGTGGCTTAGAGGAACCAGAATCTGAATATGTTTAGCCTAGAGAAACCCCTTACCGACTTGCAGCTCACCTTATATCAGCATTTGCAATATATTGTGGCCTTCTTTGGACTGGTCTTTCAGTTGTCAGGCCAGAACCACCTGCAGACTCTATGGCTTGGGTTCGTGGGGCAGCTAAACTTCAGAGACTTGTGGTCCTGAAAGCCCTTCAGAGACTTGTGCTCCTGAAAGGGTGTAGGAGACTATGGGTAAAGACTTGCAAGTGTATTCCGTAGAAATGACATTGTGTATCCAGAGACTTGCAAGACTATGTATTCCGTAGTTAGTTACCATGCACACCATTTTGTAAATAGAAACGGCATCACAACAGAAACAACACATTTACTGCCTATATTTTTTTTTGCTTGGCAAGTTTAAATTATATTAAAAGGTCAAAATAAAAGAAAGCGTACTGACACTGCCTCCTTTTGTGTGTGTAGATGTGGTATATGAATGATGTAGATAGATGATGGTCGTTTGAACAAAAGAGAAGCGTATCAAAACCTAATTATCCCTCAATAAGTAAAGGATGAGTAAGGTATCGTTCCACTTTTAAGTGTATGTTTATATGAAGGACAGAATTGGAAAGGGGGTTTGAGGGATTAAAACTATTATTATAGATATTGTAGATTCTAATGTTAAACTAAACTAAACTAAACTAACTAACTAAACTTATACTAAAACTAAGAATTGGAAATAGGGAGAGAATATGAGAGAGATAGATTCAAGAGATTCAAATCCACCAATGCTTTTGATTCAATGACCTTTTGCTTCATGTTGTTTTCCAAGTAGACTACAATCGGGCAATCGAGCGAGTGCCAATGCCTTTTTGGGTGAAACATCGTTAAACAATTAACTCTACTTAAGGTTGTTCCTATATTCATGTTACTAGTATCTTCTTTCCTTTTATGTGAGCTTGGGCAGCTATTCAATGAATCACCATCTAAGGCAAACACAAGGAATACTTCCCTTACTCTAAAACACTACACAACTAGAAGAAAAGTAGAGAATAATAGTATAATATTCAATTACAATAAATAAAACTCTATTCTAGCATTATATTCAATTGCAATAAATAAAAGCATGTTACTAGCAAATATTCAATTACAATAAATAAAACCCTAAACTAGCATGATATTCAATTGTAATAAATAAAAACCTTAATCTATACTTCCATCCCCTGGTGTGGGCAATGGAACTAATAACTAAAAACATAAAGAACTAACCTGATTGAAGAATATCATGAACCAGAAGAATCATTAAACCTTAAACACTGGCTTCATCTCCTCCCTTGAAGGAGAAGATTAGCCTTCCATAAAGAAGGAAGAACACGAAGAACGAGAAGAAGAGTCGAAGAACATAAGACTAGAAAGACTAATTTATTAAGACTCAGCTAGTTAAAACCGATCTTTTATTATTAATCTCTCTCTGCCTCAAGTTTTGGAGACAAGAATATAAGTGAATTGGCCAATTACATGAGGCACTTAGGTCCTCTATTTATAGGGGTTACAATGAGTTCTAGAAGCATTCCAAACCGTCATTTGTTTCCTAATACAAATAGGTTTCTTTCAGAGTCCGACTTCGTCTTCAAAACTGAGAAGGAATTGGCTACGATTAATGGGATTCATGCGTCTGGACGCATTATCCATGCGTCCCAGACTTAATCAATGCGTCTGGACGCTCGATCTATGCGTCCTAGACGCAATCAATGCGTCTGGACACTCGATACATGCGTCCCAGACGCATAAGCCGATTTTCTCTCTTCGCTCTATCCTTCTATCCTCTTTTGCGGGCTTTGGTCCAAGCAACGAATCCTTTGGCCTTGGGCTTCCAAATAGACTTTGAAATAGGTCCAAGTCGCATATTTAATAGCTCCAATTCCTTGGCCTTCTCCATGATTGTCCACGGGCCTCCCATGTGATCCTTAATGCTCCGAATTGCTTCGTTTTACCCCATTTTCTAATATTCTACAAAACTCTCTTTTCACCTGTAGAATCTTAAAACACAACTTATAAACACTATTAGTCCACTAAGATGGCTAAACAAGAGGCATAATCGAGGGTTAAATAGCACTTTTTGAGCACTTATCACGTACAAAAAGATTTGAGGGTGCAACAACCTACGCCCTTCTAAGGTTCAATCTAAATAAGCAATATCTAGCTACTCCCATTCATAAAGATATGGTAGTGACAATTAATCAATAGGATCGGAGTTGCTAAACTAGGGCCCCGAAATTCGCTTACGACTTTTTTTTTTGTTAGGGTCTGTATGTATAGTAACTAGGGGTGCAAGTGGATATCTAAATATTCAAATTTTATTCGAATTCGTATTCGAAAAATAAGATATTATCTGAAAATTTTGGATATCGGATTCGGATAATTTTTTATGTCCGAACTGGTTTTGGATACGGATTCAGATACTACCATATCCGCATCCGAAAATATCCGATCCGATTTAAAAAATTAATAGTTATTATATATTATTTATTTATTTATTTATTATTGTATAAAATATTATATAAAATCATAAACTAATAATATAAAACTATAATAACAAAATAATAATAAATGACAAATATATATATTTATAATAGTTTTTATAGTGGTAAAATGAATTATTCAAAGCAGATAAAATTTTAATTAATATTAATTTTCAGATCGGATATTATCCGATATCCAATTCGGATATCCGAAATCGGATTCGGATAAAAAATTTCATATCCGTCGGATTCGGATATCGGTATAAATTTTCGGATTTGGATTTCAGATACAGGCGTATCCGAATCCGAACGTATCCGTTTGCACACCTAATAGTAAGGGGCCTCCACCTTAAGAGCTCGGCTAGGGCCTCGAGATACTCTGGGCTGCCCCTGCTTATTACTCAATTCAATCTATTATAATAAAACAAAATGGATAGACAAAGAGTGGTGAAGATTTTGTGGGGATCTGTGTTGGATGGAGACACGTGTACGGTCTAGAGCATTTTGAAACCCCTTTGAAGATAATTCTCAATGAAACTTTAAAGGTTTATTTAGTGAAGTAAATGCTCTATAAATGAATTAAGAGTTATCATGAACCAATAGTTATCTTTCAAATACACTTTCGCCCTATAATTAATTCTCTTTGGTTTAAGACCTTAATGAGCTTTCAAGGTTGTTATTAAAAAAAATCTAATCCTTATAAACCAAAGAGTTCTCAATGAAACTTAATCTCCCCCTTCTAAAAAAAAAACGTCTCCACCTCTTTAGAATAAACGGCTACATTCATCTCCTTCACTTAATTTTTGTGTAACTCCTCCATTAAAAAAATACATTGAAAGTAGTGGGCCTCTTCACCTCCTCCCTGGTTTTGTGTTTTCTCCACCTCTATAAATTGTTACTATTTTTTTGTTTGTTTTACTTCTCAAATGAAAGGAAGGTTGTGTCATCACATCAATCTGGTTTTAACGTCGTCCCTGATCAATTTACTTTTATTTGCTATATCTTTCTCATTATTTCTACTTCATTTTGTTTGGGGTTCTCTTCATTTTCTCAGTATTAATTATAATCCTTTGTCTATTGTTTTTAGTCGCAAGTGCAAATTTTTGTGTATTTTCTTAATTGCCTTGATAACAAATTTAGTTTGTGTGCTTTACTAACGTCTGTTATTGGTGTTTGTTCAAAGGTTTTGAGAAAATGCTCTTCAATCGTCGGTGATAGCAATCATGCATCTATTCTCCCTCTCAAATCTAGCAACGTCTCAGGTAATCTAGCAACGCCATTTTGTCCATGTTTTTTATGTCCGTTCGGTGCTACCAAAGGAACTTTCTAATACCATAATAACCTCTTATTATATTATTAAAGCCTTGGTAAAAATAAAAATAAAAAAAACGAGCCCAATTAAAATATATTTTCTTTCCAGCGCACATAGAAACAACTTCAAACACTCCCATATTCCTTCCTTCTTTGTCTCTCTCTTTTAAAGACTTTAAAACATTACTGTTGCAATACAAAATTACCCCAAGGAGCGTTTTTTTTTTAATGAAAACTAAGCAATGGGTCGTTTATATATTATGATTTGGTTGTGAATTGGTGGAAATGGATTCTTTGAACATGCGGATATGGGCAGGCAAAGTATCGGCGCCCAGTTAGAAGGAAGTTTTCTAATTGGATCTGAGGTTTATTTATATTGTTTTCAATTGCTGCTTTACTTCTCTTTGTTGTTCATCATAATCATCAAGAGAATATTGAACATCCCATTACAGTAAGTTTTTTATTTTTTTAAAATCCATTTTGTTGTTTGTTTTTATCTTAGTTAAAATTTATATTACTTATCACTATATATTGGAATTTGGTCAACTGAATTATTTAATTTGAGCTCATAGAAGTTTGAATCTATTTTCTATGATGATTCAGAAATTTGAGTTTCTATTTAGGTTTGTTAAAGTTCAATAGCGATGACATGAGATGAATCGTGGGGGACTAAAACTCTTATTATATTCAATACGGGTTCCGCCTAACGAAAACGAAAGACAAATTTACAAATTTATTCTATCGCTAGACATTCTCTGAGAGTCAGAGGGACAAAGGGTGAGGGATAATTAGTTTATAAGGGAATCCAGTTAGACCGTTATGGTGGGCTTCTGTTATGGTGAGCTTATGGGTTCCATTAGTGCTTAAGCAAGGAGTGTGTTCATTTTGAGTTGTTCTATATGAACAAACAACTTTGAACAAGCTATTGTGAACAAATTGGCGGGCAAAGGGGATTCATGTTGTAGTGTCAATTTATCTCTGCAACATGGATGTTGCACTATCAAATATCACTGCAACATGGATGTTGCACTATCAAATCGCACTATTTACTTTTGCAACATGGGTGTTGCATTATCAAATCTCACTGCAACATGTCAAATCCCACTGTTTACCTCTGCAACATGGGTGTTGCATTATCAAATCTAACTCTGCAACATTGATGTTGCACTATCAAATTAAATCCCACTATTTACTTCTCCACCATGGGTGTCGCACTATCATGTTGCCCTATCATATCCATATTCACATACATGCATACATACTTAATTGCAGGGCCAATACCATTGTCCAAGTCTTTATATCTTCGTCAATTTCTTGGAATTTTTTACAGTCATTGTTTATTGGGCAAATCTTGATTCCAATTTAAGTATTTAATTAAATTTGGTACTTGCAATAGTCTTTCATTTTTTAATTTTAATTTTAATTTTTATTAATGATACAATTATACAATTCCAATTCACGATCATGTTTGGTAAGTTTAATTTTCATTTTCATTTCATATTTTAATTTTGAATTCAACTATTTCAATTTGAATGAAACGGTGCAAGCCTTATTTCTGGTTGCAAAATGGTTTTAGATTGCATCGTTTAACTTGGATAACTAATAAACTAATGCAGATTGCTGTGTGTTTTCTGCTTATGTACATTTCGTAGACCATTATAGGAATCAAAGGTTTTCGTAGATTTTTTGTTTTTGTGGTGTTCTCGACTATTAGTACTACAATATTATTGAGAACTGATGATGTAGTCTGTGTGCTCAATCTTACTTTTATAAACCACGGGTCACCGAGGTGTTAAATATACTAGGTGTGCGAGTATATTGGAAGAAATGACAACTAAGTTTAGTTTTTTTGCTGCTTCTAATTCAATGGAGGTTGTACTAACACTAACCGACATGGATAGCTTTTTGAGTTTATATGTGATGTTGGATGCTTCAGTGAAAAACAAGAAAGATTGGTGTTCTAGACACCCAACCCACCCCCTATCTCGAGTTGATATGCATTCAATTGATTTTTCTTTATTCTGACATAGTTGCATGTCGTTTTGTATATTTCCAGACTCCAATGGCAAGTGACGCTTACAAAGACAGTTGTGAAGGATTGTGCAGACTTGGTGTGTCAAGACCTCATTAGACTTCTTAATTGACTTTTGAAATTAACAACTAGAAATGAAAAGGTAGGTATGTTAGAAAGTGTTCCCAGGTCACTTTTACATATTATCTGTTACTGATGCTTAATTTTTAACTTTTCTTGGGTGAAAATGTTCCATTTATCAAAGAGAGGGTG
This sequence comes from Coptis chinensis, assembly GCF_015680905.1. Taxonomy (NCBI): domain Eukaryota; kingdom Viridiplantae; phylum Streptophyta; class Magnoliopsida; order Ranunculales; family Ranunculaceae; genus Coptis; species Coptis chinensis. Next base: position 114,089,664 of record NC_141458.1, on the reverse strand, counting down.
TAACAGCCAAGACCTGTGCTCCAGTTGTATGTGAGCCAATGGACATCATCCCAGATCTGCAGTGGTGCTGAAGAAATATACCAACTTCACATAATATTTTAGTCATGCCTTTATGTAAAAGAAGAGTTATTTTAGTGGGGATAATTAACCCGTTAATAGTGGTGGAATGACTTTGTAATGTTATTAATTTTGGGGTTGAATTTTCAGGGTTTCGGGTCAAAGCTTCAGTAATTTATTTTGCATGATAACTGACTTGAGAAGTAAACTCATGTGCTCGATGTCGTAGTCTATTTTTGTTGAAGCACTTGCTTGGTGAAAAGGGTTTGTTATCTCAGTTACCAAAGAAAGTTAAGACACGATGAATTTTCATAATTATTTTTATCCATAGTCAATTTAGGAATGTTTTGTATTTTGCATGTTTGCAACATTCTTATGGCATGTAGTCTTTTACTTTGAGTAATTAAACACATTTGAAAATATGCAAAGAAAAGAACTGGTTCCGCTAATTCAATATTTCAATGAGGTTCAGGCTACGAAGAGAAAACTGTAACTACTAGATTTTATCTCATGAAAAGTAACTCTATGGGTGTGTTTGGCAACTAGGATTATAATATATTTTCGAAAATTAAGAATTGCCCTATTTGGTAACTTTTTCTACACTAGAATAGAAATTTCAAATCTCCAAAATCAAGGAATTGTAAGTTTCTATAAGGGGGCAGAAACTTGAGATTTACATATATTTAGAGCATCTCTTGGTGGTGGTGGTATCACCTGCAAGTTTGAGGGCGAAATTTGAATAAAGTATCCTCAAATTTTGACCAACTCTAGGTGGTCGCAAATATCAAACGCAAATATGTATGTAGGGTCTACCACGTGCGCCATTAGTAATGTCGCACGCCAGTACCATTGTCGCACGCCATTACCACTATCGTCCCAAGTTAAAAAAAAATAAAAAAGAAAACCCACGCGACATTCCCCATTGCCGCAAAAAAAAAAAAAAAAACATTGGCAATGGCAATAGCTAGACATTAGTAATGGCGCGGTGTGTTGATCAAAGTCTAAAAAAAAAGTTTGGGCAACATTAGGAGTGGCGCACGACATTATCACTGTCACGCCGCATCCGCATATGAAATCCCAAATTTGCTTCCACGGATGCGGCTAGACAGGTGATACAACCGGATTTTGCTTCCACCTAGCTTTAGAGTTGGTTTTCTGCGAAATTCCGAGATTTGGAAGCAAAGTTGAAGAAATTTGGAGGTGATACTACCACCTAAAGATGCTCTTAGGAATTTTAACTACTTGAAATTGTAAGTATTGGAATTATATTTTCAAATCCAATTCCATAGGAAACGATAGCCTTGAAAACAACTAAACAAACTTCCTTTTATATTCCTAATAAGGTTTTGCCTTAATCAAGTAGTTTATTCATATCTATCATTTGGTTATGTGAGTGTGTCATTTTACTTGATAATATGGCTCACAATGTGCTCAGACTACTCAATGTAATTTTATTTTGAAGATTAGAAGATTGTCTTGAAAATCAATATTTATTATGTGCCCATCACTCGAGAAAGCGGTGATTGTTTAACATTTTTCCACGATTGATGTACTAGACAATGTTTTGTATGGTTGTCTATCAAGTTATGAACAAGCTCATCAAAAAGTGTTGAAGGCATGGTAGAGGCATAGTTAGTGATTTTAGCGGAATTCTTGGAATGTACTCGGAAATTCGGAATTCCGGTTCAAGGGGAAAAATATGGAATTTCGGAATGTACTCAGAATATGGTGGAATCAGGGGCGGAATTCCGGTTTATGGATTTGTCGGACTTCAGAATATTCCGAAATCGTGAACTATGGGTAGAGGACAACGTCCATGTCAATTTTTTTTTTCCTTAATAGACTTTCAATTGTTTTTGTTCATTTCCTTCCCGAAAATTTATGTATAGACTCTATAATAATGATTAGGTACAATTTACATACCCCAACTATCATTCATGTCAGACTAATCAAATTATTTTGCACATATTAAATGTTCAGCTCATTACAATTTAGCTTTCAGCTTTGTAACCCGAAAATAAAATAGTATATGCATTTAGAAAAAAGTGAAATTGCATAACCGTACCAAATCAACGTTTTATTGTAAGATAGATGACGAAGGCTCTAACTATCAAAAGACACAATTTTTTTTGGTATGAGACACCACCACATACAGACATCCACATAATAAATAACCACTAGGTTCAAAATAAAATGTCTACAAATTCCCACATAGGCCACACATTTGAAGATACTTGGGTGTACTAAGATTAATGACACAAACAACATAATAAGCATCTCATAACAAATCGTGTCGTAGGTACGGGTGATACCTAGTTTGAAATAAAACAACAAACTTTGTAGATCTCCATTCTTGTAGATCAAACTAAACATCATGACATGGAGTCGTTCTTGTTCATATCAATCACAAAGGAAAGGGGCTTATGCTGCTAATTCTAAGTAAAAAGTGACCACAATAGGAACAACAAACAGAGCCTACTAACTCACACTAACAAGTACAAAACAATGTAACCAGAAGGTGGACAATAATTCAGAAGTCATCTACTTTATGTGTAAAATCGAAAAGATACATCTAGACATACAAATCCACAAACCAAGCTCCAATCTTTCTAAGTGTATCTAAACAAATCACATTTCAACTTAACATAGAACAAAAAACAAAAAAAAAAGGTTCACAAGAAGATGCAACAAACAGCAAACTTCGAAACCTCAGAATACGAATACTCCACGCCATTTTCATTCAAAAACTTCTCAAGTACCATCTCAACATTTTCAGGATTATCACTCTCACATTTAATCTCATAACTAATACTGAAATCATATTGCGTCTCATCTAACTCCAACTTCAACCCATTCCAGTCATACACACCTCTAACATTCCTAAACCCACCTAAACAAACAAATTCCATCTCCCCACCTCCACTAAAAAACTCCTCCCTAACTCTTTTGAACAACAACGAAATTTAACAACAACAAATTGAACAACAACGAAATGCAACAAATAAACACCAAGCTCAACGAAATTCAACAAATAAACAGATACAAAAATCAAAAGGGACAAAGCAAGCAAAAGTTCTTACCTTCAAATTGGAAATGAATGCAAGATATTGAATTGTATTTTTTGCTTCAATGGCGAAATTTCAAGCTTTCACCGCTCTCCCAACTTTCAATTTTGCTAAAGCTCGAATGTGGTGATTGCTAAAGCTCGAATGTGTTGGGAGTTTTCAATTTAGAGGTGAGAAACTCGAATTGAGAAACTCGAACGGTGAAAAACTCGAATCTAGTTTTCAATGGCAACTTTCAACTTTCAATTTGGGGTTTTTTAACGTGAGAAACTCGAATTGTTGGAGATTTGTGGTAATTCAATTGTGCACTCGAAGGTTTGCACTCGAATTGAAATTCGAATTTGGGGTTTTTTCGTTAGGGTTTCAAATGGTTTGCACGAGGGAGATGACCGGATAGGGTAGGTTTTCCAGGTTTCACAATTTGGGGTGTATTGGGCTTTTGTTTGGGCTTGGGCTGGAGGCTTCCCGATCTAATTTTAGTGGCGCCCAATACATGACCCTTTATTTTCTAAAACCACAGTAAAAAAACATATGCTCCAGCTGTAATTAATTGGTCTAGTTACGGTCGCCGCCCACCCCTGTTTCATTTGTGAGGACCGAGGACTGTGCCCTCAGTTACTCGGGTTTTCTTTTGGTAACCCTCACTTACTCACTTACTCAGTTACTCAGTTCCATAGTTCAAGATTTCAGAATTCCGTCAATTCCAAAAACCAGAATTCTAATATATTTCAACTAAAATTTGGAATTTAAACTTTCCGACTCTGATATTATTATTTACTAGAAGTCTAGAAACTATGCTCAATTTAAATTAGAGCAATGCACCTTCAACTTCTGTGTATGAGTGGCCCAGATTCACCCTCACTTTCTCTCTCCTGCGCACCCTAGATTTACTCTTTAAATTATATGGAAAGGCAAAAAATCAATCATATGGAAGGACAATTTCTTAATTTTTAATTATTGTTACTAGCAAAAGGGCACGTCTTCACTTGCCAGATGTGCTAAAATATGCACTTGATGAATAAAATTGTTAAACTTTAAGGAGAAAATTGAGTGAGAAATCGGGATTAGCTATATTAGAAAACAATCAATAAAACAAAATATAACAGTGATATTTCGTCTATGCATGTTTCTCTGAAGTCTAAACATCTTGGCAAAAATAATTAAAAGTCACAGATCAATTAATTAGATAGCAAAATCGAAAGTATTTCAACGTAGAAGACAATAATATGTATCTTCATATGCACTTAGAAGAAAAGAGAAAAAGAACGAACATCGAGCTCCATCTCACCATCCATTTGTGTCCGAAATTAGAATTAGAAGTTTCAGCAACTGATGTGTTCAAAACCATCTTTCGTTCACCAAACCTATGCAGATCAACCCCTTTAGTCAAGTTCTCCACACTTTAACATGGACCAATAGTGAGGCTAGAAGATTCAATAGTGTAATTTTAAAATTAGTTCTTCATTCATTTCGAACATTCCCATAATACATCTATTTATCCTGTAAGCAATTCTGCATTATAAGCTACAGTAGTACCAATGGAGCGTTGACACCATTCCTAAAGTTGGTGAGGAATGGTCCATTAGGCTTACTGAAAGAAAATATAAACAGAGAAATTAGTGTCATAAGCGAGTGATTGTAATAGATGGAAGAAGTCAAAGCTAAACGACAACAATAACATGGTAGTAGATGGAGCAGCTATGTATGGAGCTAGTGCACCAACTATGACAGTTGATTTAGTTGAAGGAAGACCTTTAGAAGGTGGGAATTACTTGATACTAACTACTTTAGTTTTATTGACTAAGATCATTATTGTAACCTAAAAAAAAAAAGGATCTGAATAGAATCCACACATCCTGTATATTGGTTATTGGTTATTACCATAGAAAAAAAGGACATAAAAATACGAACCTCGCAAAAGTAAGAATCTGAATACTGTTGATTGTTAATTTTAAACTTGGCATTGTAGAAATTAGAAAAAGACAATTCATTTGTTATCATGATCAAAGATCTAAGATCAAATAAGTATATGAAATATGGAAAGAAAGATCAGTAACAAATAAGAAGTCAAAAACTTTTTACAAGTCTAAGTAGCACATTTTGGATACATTTTTGTAGGATCTATGATAACAACATCATCGATATTGATTTTTTAATAAATAGAAGGGTAAAAAGAGGGGCATCATCGCATTATAGGCTTGACATAGTGATTTGCATGAAATATTATAAAGCCTAAGCAGCTACAAATATAATTTAATTAAGTGACGATAAATGTAAGTGACAGAAAGGAGCTTAACCATTGAATGAGCGTCAACGATATCTTTCCAAAGATTTGGAAATGGTTCAACCAATAAGTCATTGTGCACATGCAAACATGCTTAGGTACAATGGGCATGCATTGCGCCTGTGTGGCTGCGAGACAAAAAATGCATGAATAAAAAACATGATCGAAAGAGAAGAACAATTAAAGAAAATTTACCAAACGACACGTGAAATATATACCTTGCTACTCTTGATGGTTTGCAAAATACTATCCTTCTCACTGGGCTAGGCATGCAAAACTGGTGTGCTATATATGTCAAACATTGACACCTATAATAACTTGTAACTTGAGTAACAAATCAAGGAGTGCATGGAACCAATGATAATATACCCTTCACCACCACTTCTCTTCTTAACCGCCAGTAGGGTATATACATATATCCTTGAAAGTGCTCATGTCACTTCAAGGAGAACTTGTGATCCGTCCATTAAAGATATTTATACAAAGTAATTGAATACAGATTTCGTCTACAATGACAAATTTCACAGAAGAGTATGTGCATTTTAAAAGAAGCAAAATGAAAAATCAACCAATATTGTCATGAACCCAAGATAAGTATGTTATTCTTTAAATGGTTGTCCGTGACTCACGGAACCTGGAAAAAATATATGAAATTATGCCTCTAACTATTTCAGCAACTGCACGAGGTCTATTAATTGAGTAATTAATACAAAATTTTGAATTTGCATATACAGTGTATGTAGGCATGCTGAGAGATGCCTAACCACCCTTGAATTAGTGATGTATGCCAAAGAGGTAGCTTGCTCAACTAGACCATGATTGCAGAGTTCATCTAATGTCTCAAGTGATGATGCAAGTGCCTCAGTTATTCGAGTCAAACAGACAGAAGCATGCTCCAGCACCTGCAAAATGTTACACATATAACATAAGACAGAGAATAAAAATTGATGACTTGAACTTTGAAGCTTACATATAGGCAACCTTGCCTTTGAGTCATGATAATGAAGAAGGTTTGCAAGTAGAGGAGCAAATTCCATAACAAAATCAGCTGCATTTGAAGCGAGTTTCTAACACATATTTGCAGCAGTAGATAATGCTACTTGTTGAAATACGACAATGAAAACAATGAGGTATTAATAAATAATAAACAAAAGAGAGGCGAATTGGCCTTACCACATAATACAATTAATTAACTAAGCTATGTACTATAATCTTACAATTACCTGAAGAGAAGAAGTCAAGATAAGATAGCACATCCATAAGTGCTATTTTTTGTAAACAGGCAGTTGGGTGTTCTTGGGATGTCTTCTTCAGAGCTTGTATCGACTACATAGTTGTAATAATAAGAAAACACTAAATTCATAAACAAAACCATATTCATAAGGCATGTTTGGCTATGAGTACCAAAAACAAGGAAATTCCAAAGAAAAACCACATAAAAAAGTTAGACTAACAAGGATCTTCAATTAAACACCACTATATCAATCCATGATTAAGCCCTGCGATAACCTAGTAATTGAGTATTTATTCACTCAATAGCTTGCAAAGTATTCTACTAATAGCTTACTAAATAATAAGTTGTGGAGGGGCATACCTTATGATACGATCAATGATTATTACAATGCGTTCATTTAAACAAATTGTAATAATCAATTTGACTGTTTATTGGGAATCAAATGTGATGGATACCTTATGATTGTTGCGTCCTATAAGCAAATTACTTCTAGATTTAAATAAGAAAACTATTGTAATTTCAACAGAAGTCCATAGCCTCTTAAGTTGCTTGAACTAACACCTGAAATAGGCAAAATTTAAGAATAGTTACCCCTTTGATTTAAGCAGTAACACCGAAGACTTCAGAAATGTATTTCCATAGCAAATGCCACAGAAAACAGTTTCATAAAAAACAACCAGTACACAAAAGATCAATTCCAATAAGAGATCACAAATACAATGACTGATTGATTAAAACCCACTAAATAGAAGACCCCTTTTTCTTCTACCACTAAACAATTTGAAAAAGGTGCACAGTACAGTAAGGGAAATAGCACCTTCCTTGCTTTCTCATTCTTCAGTAGCAATAGTTCCCTTCTCACTCACATAGATATCGTCTAGAAACTTCCTTCTATCCTTGTTCTTAACATGGCATTTCTGTTCCATAGAAACACAGAAATCATATGCCTAGAAGATGAACTCCAAGCTTGGCAAGAAGTATTTTACCACAACCAGGAGGTCCATAAAGCAAAAATCCTGTCTCCAAATTCAATCAGCTTGTAATTCAAAGCAGAAACTGTAAACTTGTGAATACATCATTGGCATTTTTTCGCGTTCTCGATTTTGCACTCCAATCAATAATTACACAAAAAGAAAATCAAAAGTTTGAAGCAGAAAAATCATAACTTTGAAGAATAAGAGAGGGATTAAAATGAAATAGTGTAACCTACCTGTTATCCTTTGTGTGCGTTGTTGTTTCAAAATTGGAAGAAAGTAAAAGAAAAAATGGGAGGAGAGATTAGGGAGTCGGAAGAGTGTGGAAAATTTTGGATTTATAAAGGCAGGCGAGAAGAAAAGACCTTCGTACTCTCTCTCTTTCGATCTCTAGACTTTTCATTTTTTTTTTTTTACCGTATAATAATTATATTTAATTGCTCGTTAAATTAAATGGCAAAATTTAATTGCTTGTATTTTGATTCATTGTAGCAGCAGAAATATAGAAGCAAGATGGCTTATAATAACGTGTGATATAATTAAGTTAACTTTGCAGTTTGCACTAGCCAAGCTTGCAATCAAACTGGCTTGGGGTTTTTATTGCAAATGTTTAGGCAGGCGTTTGAATTAGCGTCTATTTTGATTTGTTGGTCTGAATTAGAGCATAATTTAGTTTTTTTTTTTTTTTTTTTTTTTTTTTTTTTTCGAGAAAGCTTGGTTTGATTGATGCATCTTTGTAGCACCTTTTTGTTTATGGACTTTGGTATGTAGCTCTGTTTGAGTGTAACTAAGAAGAGTATAAGACTATTGTTGGAGAGACAGAGAATTATTCAGGAAATGGTCACATTTTGTATTTATCCTTTATTAACTTACTAGGTATTACCCGTGGGTGTTTTTGATTTGTATGTTTCACATTATTTTTGGAAAATGGGATAAATTACGGCACGACATTCATCTATTTCATTTTCTTGGTCTTATTACGTGTGACACATACATATCTAAAGTTGTAAGAGCATTCCCAATGCAAGCCACTATTATTCACCTCTACGTAGGCAGTATTTCCCCTCTTTTCTACCGTTTTGGTGAAAAGCAAGGTGAGGTTCCCCAATGTAAAAGTGAAAAATAATCTCGGACGGAATGTTGGATTCCGTCTGAACGTAAAAATTGAAAAAACGCACCAAGGCGGAATGAAACATCCCGTCTGAAATTAAAAAAAACCGAAAAAAAGTCAAAACACGCGAGACGGAATCGAACATCCCGTCTGAAAAAAAAAACTGATTTTTAAAAAAAAAAAAAACATACGAGACAAAATCCAACATCCCGTCCGAAGTTCACAACTCAGCCACTATCTCGGTTGAAGATTTCACCCTTGTTTTGACTTGGGAAAATAGTCACCTTCATATTCACCTTTGCATTAGGCAAATGTTTTGAACCATTTGGAGGTGAATATTTTCACATTCCCACCATATCCACCTGCATTTGGAATGCTCTAAGCAGTAATCATGGATTTTGATCAATTTTGCATTTGAACTTGTATGATCTACAATCATTGCATAGCCAATCCAATCAAATATCTATTTATTTATTTTTATTTTTATTTTTTCATTTTGGACTAATCAATTACAAACCAATTGGAGCATCACATTACCGATATGGTATTGTAAGTACCATTCGTTCTCAAATATATCACTACAACACACATGTCTACACACTAGGTCATATCTTCACAGCTTGTACATCACCAGGTCGTACCACGCCACTAGGACGTAACAACGACCCAAACTCAGATCATCCCAAATATCAAACACAACCATATATGAAAGGAAATGATCTACCGCGATCCTGAGGCTCAGTCAACGCACCAACCAAGGAGACATTTACTTTGTAACATCAAAAGTAATGACGAATCATTAAGATAGCACAAAATATGGATCTACACTTGACAACGGCTTGGAACAAATAAGGAAATTCAGCTCAAACATCTATAAGTAGAGAGAGATGAATTACGTAAGACTTGATTGCAGTTTACCCAAGAAACTTGATACGTAGGCAACTTTTATCCCAAGAAAGAGTGCAGCCATTCCCTATCAAACTCAACATCAGGTCGTAGGTACAAAATCCACACCTCTACATTGGCGCCGTCTGCGGGTTCGTTTTCTTGTGAAAAACACCCATACTACTTTCTCAAGCCCACGAAACTGGTTAGAAAACCACCAAGGAAGCACAACTACAAGCTCTAGTAGAACAAGTTTCTCCACGAATCATTTACCACGCTCCAGCAAGAGAACCAAGCTATGTGCGAGCAAACCACTTCTACCACCAACAACGTGACTCCAGACACCATTGACAACAATGCGGTCACAACCCTCTACAACCACTAATCAGCGCCTCGACGACCTCACCCAATGATTGGAGAAATTAGGCGAAAAAGCCAGCGCAGCCAAGATCGTTCAGAAGATGCTCTAGTCATACAAGGCATCACCATTCACCACAGAAGTCAGGGACAAGCAGTCTCCCACTGACTTTATCCAGCCAAATTAAGTTCCCGTTGTATGACGGTAACTCGTGTCCAGGCCAGCACATAGCTCATTTCAGCCAAATCCTGGCTCTCTACAGTGCTCCAGACTTTGACAACCTCAAATGCAAACTCTTTCCAGCCAAATTGAAGGACGGAGCATTGGACTGGTTCTACACGCTAATTCCTGATTCAATCCACAACTTTGACAGCAGGCCGAGACGTTCGCAGCAGAGTTCATCTACAACAGGAAGAAACAAGCCGACCTAGACTCCTTGTTCCAGCTGAAGCAAGCACACGAGGAGACTATTTGCGCTTTCCTAGGAAGTTTCAAAAAGGAACTCCTATCAATGGAGCTAGCTTTGCAACCTCTACATTCATCAATGCCCTCCTAGACAACTCTGACCTAGCAGGGTCTCTTATGCGCAACAAGCCAGAATGCCTAGATGACCTGTACCACAGAGCCAACAAGTACATGAAGTACGAAGAATGGATGGCCCAGCGCAAAGGCAAAAAAGTCCTTGCAGTCAGCGACAAACGGGGACCCAAAGAAAGCAACCAGTACTCATGCAACAACAAGGGCACCAACTCCCACAAGCCATCGTACACCAAAAGAGAATTCTCCAACTTCTCCAGGACGCCAAGCTATGTCTTGAAGAAAATATATACAACACCTTACTTCAAACCAAACATCAACAAGGTGATCGCAATATCAGGACGCCCATACTGCCACTTCTACAAACTCCACCACTATGACACCGATGAATGTTGGAGCATTAAGCATTACTTCCAAGACTTAGTCAAAGAGGGAAAACTGAAAGAGTTCCTGCCATAAAGCGACCTCAGGCATAAACTAAATGTCAGCCGCAACAGAAGGAGCAAAAGCAGAACAGCCCGATGATCTAAATCTCCAGGTCAGTCGAGGCACAACAGAAGATAGCACTCCTCCGATCACGATGAGGAAAAAGTAATCCACATGACTACAGACATCTCCAACAATGAGACCTCCGGTCATGAAAAGCGCAGGCGCGTAGGAGCACAACAAGAAATCTACCACCTATCCCACAAAGCTGAAGTGATCACTCCTGCCAGTGCTCAGTCTACGACCGCAATAGCATTCACCGAGGAAGATCTTGACAAGGTGTGCTTACCCCATAATGATGCTCTGGTAGTGCACGTCAAGATCAACGGATGGACAGTCAAGCGGGTCCTAATCGATCCAACCAGCTCTTGCGACATCATTTTCTACCAACCCTACAAGGATATGCACCTGCCAGACTCAGTGATGATAGAGTCAAATGCGCCACTTTATGGGTTCAATGGAGACTGCACAGATGCCATTGGAGACGTCATCCTACCAGTCTCCATTGGAGAAAAAAAGGACAGGGTTAAGACCTCAACACGCTTCAGTGTGATTGATGTCAAGTCATCTTACACTGCCATCTTAGGACGCAGGTGGATTCATAAAATCCAAGCAGTTCTATCAACCTTACACCAAGTCTTGTGGTTTCCCGGACTCTGAGGCATCATGGAGCTCAAAAGCAACCAACTAGAAGCTCATCGATGCAATCAAGTAAGCACAACAACCAAGGCCAAAACTCAGGTTGTCTAGACAAACAACATCCCAAACCTACAAGAACCTCAAGCTTCTAGCCTTCCAGCATCAGCAACAGACAAGCTCAAGGAAAAACAAGCACAAGTCGAACCTGGAGAGAAAGTCAATTTGGGCACAAATGATGACCCAAAATTTGTCTATGTAGGGGCTGATTTAGACCCCAAGCTCAAAGAGCAACTTGTCAATTTTCTATCTCTCAATAAATATGATTTTGCTTGGTCGTATATCGATATGTCAAGAATCGACCCTTAGATCGCTTGCCATAAATTAAATGTAGATCCAACTATAAAGCCTATCAAACAACGACCTCGGAAACTAGCATTCAAATTTCAAAAAGGCATCAATGAAGAGATAAAAAAGCTCAAAAAGATTGGATTCATCAGAGAGGTCGAATACTCGACTTGGTTAACTAACATTGTAGCTGTTCCTAAGAAAAATGGCCAAGTACGACTCTGCATCGATTTCACTAACGTCAACAAGCATTGCCTAAAGCTTTCAATGACTTGAATGCTTACCTATCAACTCCGCTCATCCTGTCCAAACCAAATGAAGGAGAAACACTGGGGATTTACCTTGTGACTACCGACTTTGCTATCAGCTCGGTCCCCTTTCGCGAAAGCGAGGGAATAAAAAAACCAGTCTGTTTCACCAGCAAGACATTGACAGATTCAGAAAAGCATTACTCTCCAATAGAGAAAACAATGTTATCTTTGTCACACTCTCCTCGCAAGTTTTGACCATACTTCCAGGCTTACGACATAAAGGTTTTAACAGATGTACCCATTAAGCAGGTCTTGCGATCCACCAACAAAATAGCCTGCATGGCTAAATGGGTTGAAGAACTCGGAGAACATTATATCGAATTTGTTCCCCAAAATGTCTTGCAAAGGTTAGGTCGTTGCTGGCTTCCTTGCTGACTTCCCCGTCGAAGATATCAACTGGGAATCCGATCCCATTACTTCACTCCATCAACCAACCACCCCAGACACATGGCACATCTACGTAGATGGAGCTTGCAACAACATCGGTAGTGGACTGGGGTCTGTGTTAACTTCACCACAAGGAACACAACTACATAAGTCAATCAAGATCGATTTCACAACATTCAACAATGAAGTGGAATATGAAGCATTAATCACAGGACTCTGCATGACATAACAATTACAAGTCCGAAAGCTCAAAGCTTACAACAACTCACAACTAATCGTCAAACAGATCACCAAAGAGTATGTGACAAATGGAGCAAACTTAACCAAGTACGTTTAGGTCGTCAATGATATCATCAGCTCGTTCACAACATTCTCCTTGGAACATATTCCCCGAGAGGATAACAGACATGCAGACAGCCTGACTTTCATAGCCTCAAAGACCTAAGAGGTATGTCCCAACACAGTTTACATTGACATCCTAGAGAGGCCTGCCTACCAACATGAAAGTGTCAATAGCCTCACGGACTTTCATCACTCAATCTTGGATAGGTCCATTTCTGAAATTTATCTTACATGGCGAGCTCCCAGTAGAGGCAAGGAATGCTCGTGCTACACAATTTCGAGCTCCCAGATACACCGTGATCAACTGGTGATTGTTTCGTAAATCCGCAGGAGGACCCCACCTAAGGTGCATAAGTCCACGTGAAGGCTAACTCATCTTCGACGAAATTTACAAAGGCGAATGTGGCAACCATGCAGGAGCAAAATCTCTGGCTCATAAAGCAATCACCCAAGGGTATTATTGGCCAGACATGCACATCGAGGCAAAGAAATATCTTCTCAAATGCCACCAATGTCAAACGTACATTTGGCCACACAACCACCTAAGTCCAGCACGGAATTGATCAACATAGCCAGCCAGTGACCTTTTCATATGTGGGGGCTAGACATCATTAGACCATTTATCCCACAAAAGAAAATAGGACTCAAATACGTCATTGCAGCCACAAATCACTTCACCACTTCACCAAATGGGTTGAGGCAATCCCACTTGTTCAAGTCAAGAAAGTCCACGTCATCAACTTCATATGGACCAATATCATAACAAGATTTGGTCTACCCCACACCCTCACCATGGATAACGGAACCCAATTTGCTAGCACACAAGTCAAGACATTACTACAAAAATAGCGCATCACTCAAGCATTTTCTACACCTATGCACAAAGCAATTGCCAAACAGATGCCACAAACAAATCCATCAAAGAGAATCTCCAAAAGAACTTGGAGAGCAAGAAAAGCCAATGACCAGAACAACTCGAAAACAACTTATGGGCATACGTAACAAATGTTTCAAGCCAAGACTAACGAAGTCTTTTTCACACTTTGCTTCGAACGTATAGCCATACCATTAGAACTTACAATCATAACCACACGTTCTGACATCGTCGAATTAGGAGAAAATGATAACATATTAGCCAAAAAAGTCGACCTCCTAGAGGAGTGAAAGGAAACTACTACAATATCCCTAGCTCGATATCACCAAACCATCCAACGATATTACAACAAGAAGGTCGTTCAAAGATCTTTCCAAGCTGTCGACCTAGTCCTCAAAAGGACCTTAGCACCAGCCAAGCTTAACCCAACTTGGGAAGGCCCATACATAGTTCCCAAAGTCTTTGGAAATGGAGCTTACTGGATAAAAACTCAGCTCGGTGATGTACTTCCCCAACCTTGGAATATAACTCTACTCAAGCATTTTTACCAATAATTTGTCTCAAGATGTATCAATCAATATGAATAAAATTTCACCAGCTTTTCGCGTATAAATGTTATCCTTGCATTACATGAATACCACACATCTTGCACTCGCTACCCAATCTGGGATATCAAAGTAACTGACCTAGCACCAACGCCAGGGTTAAGCACGACTCAACTATAATTACCACGCAATAGTTAATTATCAATCAAATTTAATCCACGGTCCCCCAAAAAGACATCAAATCAACTTAACACCAACGCCAGGGTTAAGAATGATTCAACTGTAGTTGCCACGCAAAGGCTAATTATCAATCAAATACAATCCAAGGTACCCCCAAAAGGACCACAAGTCAACTTAAGGCCTTTGAAAGGGTTAAGTTTGACTCAACTATAATTACCACTTAAAGGCTAATTGTCAGTCAAATAAGAAGTTCCCCCAAAAGGAACCACTCAATCAATACACACGCTTAAGGATACGAAGAAACCTAGGTGCCAACTACGCGCATCTACCAGGTCGTAGACAAGCACCTACGACCTACAATCATTGGACGATCTAACAAAGTATGATAGGTCATCGAGTCTACTACTATGCAGCACAGGTCGTCAAATAACAAAACAAAAAGCAAGGGAAGCAATCACATTCATACAAAATTCACAGACAATCTCATTTCAAAACAAGTAAGTAATTTAAATATTTTTACTTAATACACTTTCGGTTAGATACTAGAAGCCCACAAGTTATCTTGGGAAAACGACCTCAGCATCCCCATCAAAATAAAGTCATCAATATCAGCAACAAAAATAGTTCAAAAACTTCATCCATCATCAATCAAATTACAAGAAGAACACAATCAGTTGACACGAGGCAGATTCTCCACATTCAAAGGGTCTAGTTGGCAGCCCTCAACAGAGCCACTAGCCAGATCACCACTTGTATTCAACACTTCAGTGGGCTGAGCAGCTAGAGTAGCACCCAGGTCGGTTGGTAGATCAGATTGTTTATTAGCATCTACAATAGTACTTTCTACAGTTACTATTACAGCCCCACTTTCAATAGATCTTTTGAAGGTTTTGTATTTACATTCTAGCTCCATGTAATCATCCACCAGAACGTAGACATCATCACTCTCTACCAGATCGGCCAGGTCGTTATATTCATTTTAAGCTCGCTCAGCAATGGCCTGCGATTGTTTGCTCTCAGCAACCCAATGCGCTACCTCCACCCTTGAAGCATCAAGAGACGGCTGCAATAAGGCCACCTTCCCAGCCAAATCCCCGACCGAGCCCCTCACCCCACCACTTCCGTTCATCCATCCTTGAATAGCCGGTGAACTTGTCATAAGACTCCTTGGCAACCTCCAGCTCTTTCTTGTACAGGTTGGAGATAGTTACCATCTCTCTCAACTTCCTATACATCGCCAAAACCTGACAAAATAACAAAATAAGTCAAAAAGCAATAACGCAAAGCACAAAACAAAAACTCAAATCGGAAGGACACTTACAAAACAAATCGAGTGATCCATGTCTTTTAGGTTCGCCTCCAGATCCTTCCCAGTCTCCAGCTGATGCCTATCTCCATCTAACGTAATACTCTCCAGCAGCCCATTTGCAACCAGTGAAGACTTGAAACTGCAGTCCCTATTCTTCACCAGCTGCATCAACCCACTCACGGGGTCGTATTAGATGACCATTCTATCCAGAACGTCAGACTTACTAGCCTTATCACCTTGGAGAGTACTCCCAGACCCTTTGCATTTTTAGGCATTTCGCTCAGTGTCACTAGCATTCTTCTTGCCCCTAGCATCAGCCACCCCCACATCAACCGCTAGCTCCTTCATGTTCATCCTTTTCAAAGGACCCCGACCTGATGAAGAACGACCTTCCACTACAACAGGTCGTTCCTCAAACTCAGTTCGGGTCCTCTTAGCCCTTTCAGGCTCACCGACCTCAGTCCGCCTCTTCAACTAAGGCCTATGAAAGGGAGCGTGAGCATCACCACCTCCCCTAGCACTCCCACCTCCATGACCCCCCTATCACTTTCACCCCCCTCAGGTGGTCTAGACACAAGACGGCTACCAGAGCCTCCTCCAACTGTTCTCACTCTAGAAACAGGCACCATCCTTTAATCCTCTCTTTCCATCTCAGTATCCAAGCTAGAGTCAGAGATGTCAAAGACTAACTTTCGGGTCCTTTTCTAATGCTCAACTTTCTTCCGATTTATCTTCTCACCTCCGCGCTTCTTGAAGTAATGTGCAAACTCTCCCAAGACAGATCATTTCTCCTCCCAACTCAAACAAGCAAACTCTTCTATAACCCCGGTACTCGTACGCCCACGAATAGCAACCTCTGCAAAAACAAAATAAAGTTGTCAGAACGTTCAAAATATCAACTACCATACATACACTACGACTTATAATAAACAACCTACCATCCCACTTTATAGTACGATTCTCCAACTCCCAGTCAGAAGGACTGTAATTACCCACAACTAGTAAAGGCCTACGCCCCAATCCTCCTTACTCACACCCACAATCACAACAGACTTCTCCTTCACCACCTGCAAGCTAAAATTCATAGCAGACGACCTCTTCACAGAATAATGCTCAAGCACATATGATAAACAGATGTTATAACCCTTCTCATTCAACAAATCCAACACATGAAAAACCCTCCAACTATTCCCCACGAACTGATAAGGAGCGCTAGCCTTTCCACAAAAGTTCAAAACCTCCATAGTAAGATGGGAGAACGGTAACCTCATCCCAGCCTTCAATTGACCATAACAAATCACAACACCCCCATCCCGAGGAACGTAATCCAAGCCAAACACATTTCTCTCTCCACCTAGGTCGTATACAGTCAGATCGGAGTCAACCCAACCAAACTTCTCCCTCAAAGCAGCAATACTATCTACCGACCTAGGTAGCGCCTCCTCAGCCATCGTCTCCAATGAGGAACATGATGACGCCCCACCTCCACTACGAGCCCTAATACCACCATCTTCATCACTCACAGTTCTCTCTCTCCACTGATCCAACTCCACTTTCCCACTCAAACTGTCACTAGAAATCGACATGACAAAAGTAAAAAGGTAACAAAAAGATCAAATTTTTGAGATCAAAAGAGACGCACCTGAAGACGAAAGGTCGAAAAGTTTTTGTTTGTTTATTTTTTTTCTTTCTTTCTCTATGCTTTTGCTTCCTTTGCGTTGATAGAATGAGGAAATGAAAGACTGCCAGAAAACAAACCTTTCAGCTGCACAAATCTTGAAAACAGACAAAACATTTTGCCTTCCCCACAAAACGTAATCATAACCTCGCCCACAAACCGCCACGATTTGGGCTCATAGATCAGATTCAACAGTTCCCGCACATTTTCCTAAACCGTTCAAACAAAACCAGCTGTGTGACACGTGTTGAAAGCTTTGTTTTATTTTTTCTTTTCACACCACAGATGTCCAAAAAATAAATAAAATAAAGGGGGTTGTGTAAATACCCTTCGTTCTCAAACATATCACTATAAAGACAAGTGTCCACACACCGTCAGTATCTTCATAGCTCGTACATCACAAGGTCGTACCACGCCACAAGGACGTAACAACGACCCAAACTCAGGTCGCCCCAAATATCAAACACAGACATATATGGAAGCAAATGATCTACCGCGATTTTGAAGCTCAGTCAACGCACCAATCAAGGAGACATTTACTTTGTAATATTAGAAGTAATGACGAATCATCAAGATAGCATAAAATATGGATCTACACTTGACAACGGCTAGAGCAAATAAGGAAAGTCAGCTCAAACATATATAAGTAGAGAGAGATGAACTATGTAAGGATTGATTGAAGTTTACCCAAGAAACTTGATACGTAGACAACTCTTATCCCAAGAAAGAGTGCATCCATTCCCTATCAAACTTAACATCAGGTCGTAGGTACAAAATCCACACCTTTACAAGTATGAACAACATCCCCATCTAAAACTATCAATTATAATAACCTAATAGAGGCTAACTGACTCCCCACAGTGTACTCAATGTAGTATGAAGCATCTATGCCTTCCCTTCTACAATTCAATATGAAATAGAGCAAAAATCTTGGCTTCTAAATCATTTGCAGAACACCAAAATGTTTAACTTATCACAACGAATATGCTCCTCTCTTATTCCTCCAAGCAAGTCCTAAAAAGGCAAGAGATATAGATCAATTCCACTACTTGAATACCATACTGCAGGTTCTTCACATGCATACTAACGTAAGAGTTTACACCTTATTAGAACCCTAAAGAATAGTATATAGCGAATTTTCGACCACATACCAAACATAAAAGTTGTAAATTAAATGTTAACTGCAAACATGAGTTTTATGGTCTCTTTAGAAACAAACATAGACCATTTCTATTAAATACATACACATAAGTTTATGTCTTGATCCTCTTGGCAAAGGCAGCAATGGGCAAATACCTGTTCCTTCAAAGAAATATATTTCCTCCTTTGTTGATCTGCGAATGCACTCACCAACTTCATTTATTCCCTTAAGAATCATAATTAACTGCAACCTCAACAGGGTCATCTTCTTCATGGGTGACATTGGTATTTATATTGCCACAACCAAGTCTTGATGCCTTCTGATCAACATAAGATTGGAAAGCAATCTCAAGTATGGCAACATATAATAGCTCCTTCAAGTTAGAAACTTAATTATCAATGAATATATGATCTGGATCATAGAAAAGCTCACTTTCAATAGCATTTCAGCCTTTATTGTTGGTTGCATCAAAAACAATTCTAGGAAAAGTTATATCTGATGGCAAGAAGATTAAGATTATGAGAACAATCATGACGTGAATATCAACGTAAATTCATACATTAGTTTTAAGTTTCAAGTAACAACAAATTCAAAAATTGATTAAGCAAGCAAGAAAATAGAAACAAAACTAAGGAGGTTGTCATTATTAGTAACCTAATGCACTTTGTAGATTGCAAAGGTGTTTTCCCTAATAAGCAAAATGGGGAGTGTGGGATGAGGAAGGGGAAACCATCTTCAACATAAATCCTTAGTAAACCCTATAGTAAACCTAACTCATCAGATGCCAACATGAGATCACATAGACAAGTTATCTCCTTGAATTCCTTTCTTATTCTTATTCTTTCTTTTTTTTTTTTTTTTTTTTTTATATCTATTTATTATTATTATTTTAAATCAGAATCTATTAGAATCCAACCAGCTTCCTCTTTCTACATACTAAACGTTATGTGAAATTTTAACAATCTTGTACTCCAGATTCCACAAAAATACATAAGTTAACAAAAGCACATTCTGAATAAAAATAATTAAAAAACACACTATCTGAAGAACCACATTACATTTTCGGAGAAATTTAGGATTCTTCAGATACAATATTTAAAAACTAAAAAAAATATATCAAACCTTACTCAACCAATCATCTCGATGAGAGAAACAATAGTTATTATGGAATACACACGAAACAAAATATCCAACGATAATCAGAATAGAAAAGAATCCATATTATGGTTTTGTTTGTGAAATGATAAAAACCCCAAAAACAAAAAATATTACATATAAAAATCGTATGAGGCTATCAAGCAAGGTCGTGCTATGGCATTGGATGGAAGGCAGCGAACACTAACGGATGGGTAATAGTTTGAAACTCTCGTCTTCTACAGATGATAGGAAGTTGTTTTTGTCTCCCTAAGTGGTGACCTATGCTACTTACCCAGGTTATTTTTAGTGGGAAGAACTATTCTTAGTTGCCTTCTAAAGCACTGTGTTACTTGAAGTGGCTACAACACAAATACAGATTTGTTGTTACCAACATGGCAACATGTGACTATTACAGTAATGAAGCCTTGTGTTGCAATGATACTCTCTCCTTGGTATTTAAATCTTACCAGCCTAAAGTGTTAAGCACATTAAAGAAAATTCATCTGAATCAAACCAGTAAACATGACATTCGAGGTGGACGAAATAGTGGTACTGGTATTAATTAAAACTGCAATGAGATTCAATTGATAGTAACAAAAAAACAATATTTATCAAAAAACATAAAGAAAACGAATATATAATGAAAATGAGAAAGCAAAAGAATCGCTATTCTGGCTTTGTATGTATAAAAGCTTAAACGAAAACACCTACTTATATACACAAATTTCCAAAATTAATTAAGGATTTAAGGATAAATCTAAAGTTTTATGTATTTTTTCTTAATGAATAAGAATGGAACTATTGCATGTAAATGTGTCAAAACGGCATAAAGAAATATTATGTTTTTCTAAACCACTCCATCTATAACGGTAGAATCTGTAACGCAAAAGAATCTAGATATTGCTTCAAAGAGGCAACATCATTTAACTTATATTTTTTGGTCAACTTCCATGCAAACCTATGAAAGCTAAATGAACTTATAGTGCTAAAAAACAATAAAGAAGGATTTATGTAACTACTTATACTCTTAAAACCTAAATCAAATATATGTTTACATGAACAACTTGCTCAACATCCACATTTAATCTTAAACCAAATTTGAATTGGTTGTTACCCACCTTGCAATAGCCAGCCAACATAAAACATCATAAATATATGTGGCCCAACTGCACTTATAAAGTTTTGGATACTAAACCCATTGCTCGTGGTAACAGAGTTATCTGTAACCTCATCAAAACTAAATGACTTACCTGATTTAAGAACTCTTAAAAGAACTATTCTTGTAGTTGAGGACCTTTTAGATAAAGGTAAGTTTGGTTCGAGAATCATCTGCTAATCATGACACCAATAAAGCCTATGCTTGAAGGGCACCTTTGTGTGTTTTTATATGTGTCTTTATAATCTAGCTTATCATTTTGCTCCCTCATGTCCTGCCATAAGCCAACATATCTCACTAAAATGGAAAAAAAGTAAGAAAAAATAATGTTTTGCATGCTTTCTGGGCAAACACAGATCACTCAACAAAGAAGTAACTAAAAAGTTAGTGACAACGGAATATTTTCTGGTGTGAGATTGCATATAATAGCGTGCTATTGCCTAATTTAACCCCATGAATTACTATTTGAGTGAATGCATAAAAGCTACTTACACCACAACACATATCAACAATACTAAGATAACCAAATAATTTTATAATAACTCAACAAATGGACATGATCTATTAAGGCCAATCATTCGAAGAGGTACAACAATGGATTAATGACGCCAATAATTCAAGTCACCTTTATATTCTGTAGGGATATTCTCCAAAGCTTGTAATCTAGCTTCTTATAGTCATCAAGATTGTTTCCTTGCAAGTAAATTACAAAACTCAAAATTTCATTGAAAATTTAGAAAGCATGTGTTCCAAGAAATCAACAATATAAGCAACAACACCCTTCTCCAAATAAATGTGTCAAATTATTCCAATAATAATTGTTGTTTAAATTTGATAAGTAAAGAACAAACTAAGAGTTTTACCACCATGCTAGCATTAACTTCTCAAAAATTGTATGTACATCGTACCCTGGCTTTCCCATTTCTTTCAATTCCATCTGTAAATTCATAGGGGAATAAGAAGTACATGACCAGTTGATCACAAAAAAAAATTGAATTAGACGTAGCGGTTTGGAAGTTATTGAGAACACGGGTAGGAATGCCTACAAGGCTGGGATATCGCTTTAGCAAATGAAATCCTACAACAAAGTTAAAGCCATGTTCTATCTCAATCAACCTAATTGTGTTGCCAATCAAAACCCTTTCTTCTAACAAAATTCAGTTGATTATGACAGAAATCTAGTAAATCCATATTCTTATGCAAAAGAAAAGGAAACAACTAAAACAGTTCTAACCTTGGACCTGGAGTTCGAGCTCTTTTCGCTTTGAGCTTGCAAGCGACACCGCCATAACTGCAAGCCAAAAACAGTAGGTTAAACCTTAAAGTGCCAGAGAGTGAGTGGACAATAGAGGGAGAGTTTGGGAAGTTTTTGCATTGAGTGCAAGAAGACGAAGCGTTTTCAGTTTTAAAAAAGATTTATATGAGAGGGCGTGACAATTATTAAACTCCCCATCTTCATCCTTATTGCTGGATATGAAGAAATATTGATTTTTGGACATGAAAAAAAAAGAAGGAAATACACTATGGCTGTGTTTGGTTTACATATTTTTTTTAAAGAAGAAACTGAGATCCTGGATTTCACTTTGCCTCAAAATATTATCTGTCACACCCCGAATTTCGACAAAATCGGAAAAACAATATTTGTTCCCGACTCTTCGATTTTCAAGGTGTGATGCACTCTCCACTTCCAAAAAGCCCATCATCTATTTAATAATACTAATAATTTGAAACCAATAAATTTTTTTAAATAAACAACAGTCCTCTTCATTACCAAAAACTCACAAACATGAATAAGTTACAAATTTCCTTTCAACACTCTTTAATTATAATTACAACTGAAAATACAAAACAACATTGTCTCAACTAAAATCTATTACACGTTAAGGGAAAACAAAACATATCTTGAATGCGATGTTAACACAAACCACAAGCAGCAACCAACTTTCTTCAACACTAATTTTGTCAAGACTTATCAACTATGTTCATTTAATGAACACACCCAATAAGCAAACATGCAAATCAGGTCAGCATTATAAACAATGCTGGTATGAGTAGCCCTAAAATACAAAATATGCTTATACATATATATACACAATCCATAAGGCAGTTAGTTCCTCCACTGAGGCGCCTTAGCTTCCAATTCAATAATAATAAGGCATTTAGTTTCTCCACTGAGGCGCCTTAACTTCAAACCGTACTAGATCAACTACATCTAATAATAATAGAACAAAACTAAAACTTACTCTATACTTACACTGGCGTAAGCATAATCACAGAGTAGGTCACACCTGCATAAATAATCAATTCAACCCACCCTTCTGCAGAACCATTGGGAAGGCAACATAAATTACAATAAATAATTTATTAGAGCTTTAACGTACATTTTGTTATGTCATCACAATTATTGTTTGGAGTTTCTTCAAGTGTCTCTAGAATCACGTCGCCTCTATGTTTTACCTAGTTTCCCTGGCTACCACAATCGCTTCCCAACGCCGAACATGTACATCCACTTGCCTCCCCTCACATAATGCACCACTCTGTGCGTAGTTACCCTAAGCAGGATATCACATACCAGGTAACCCTCACATGACCGTCATTATGTGGGTACTGCCACTATTCGGCATAAAATATTGCGCATCTCGTTCTAATTTTACAAACGGAATAATCAAGCCACTATTCGGCTACGATTGCCCAACACATAGGTCAATCAACATCTTATATATACACCCTATACAAGGGCCAATCATATCACATCGCCCATCACAAGGGCCAAATCACATGAGTTGTGGTAGCTAGGTTCTAGGATTTTCGTTACGTAATTTATTCAGGTGTCATACCTTAGTATCTCATAACCATCTCACTCTATCACGTGCCAAATAAATTATTGCACTAAGCCACCATATTTGGAAATATCTCAATACATCTCATAACAACTTTCATTATTGCACTAAGCCACAATCCCGTGGAAAATATCCACAAATACTATACTACCTCATAGTAGCATCTCACATATATAATAATGGAGCGTTTATATCAATTTCTCACAGATATTGCATTTAATAGATATCCTAACATATAATATCATTTAACATAACAACAATTTCCACATACCACATAATGTCACAATATTTCCGAACGTACCGCATAACATTTTTATAGCGTTTTAGGAATATTATGTCTCCTAAGATTTCTATCTCGTCACGTGTTAAAAATAAACCATATCAACGTCAAATCCTTTTTAGATAATGACAAACCAGTTATATAGGCTTCCACAACATTCTACCATAGGATTAGTCCATAAAATTTACAACATAAAAAGTAACATAATTAAACAGTCAATAGTCCACAATCAAGGCCCAAAACCAAAATCCAAGAGTCTAAATAGTTAAAGACCACATTGGATCTATTTTAATTTATATGGACCGGCCCCAAAACAAACTTGAAACTAGCCCAAAGAAAGCTAATTGGTTTTGGCCCAAGCCAACTAAAAAAATGAAACTTAAACTGGCCCAAAACTTTAATTGGTTCGGCCCAAAGAATTAAACTGAAACTGGCCCAAAAACTTTAAACCAAATTGGCCCAAACAAAACAATCTAAGGCCCAAAGAACAAAAGCTAAAGACTTTCGCCCAAAGCCCAAGCCTAACCAGTCGTTTTCCTTACTAGCTCTAGCAGCCTCTCCTCCACTACCAGCCACCACAAATCTCCACTCGTCTGGCACTCCAACCTAACCGAAACAATTCGGTTTTGAACCCCAATGAAAACCCAACCCCTAGACATAACCAAACTTGATTCCTCTCACCCTCACCAGCGCGAATTACAGCCACCACGAATCTCCACTCAACAGCCACCCTCATACCCATGGTTTCACTCCTCACCAAAAACCCAACATCTTTAATAAAAGCTCTAATTCGATTTCCTACATTGATAACCCTCTCCCCAAATTGGATCTGGTTCGTCCGCTATTAACAGCCATTCAAAGCTTCGAACAACACCTAATCTCAAGCACTCCATCACCTCACTACCACCAAACATAAATCAACCAACATATAATACAAAATAACAGTTCAAAAGGAAAAATCCACACCACCACAATATCACAGTATCATAGTTCAAAAGTATAAAAGAGAGGACAGTGTTTGGGGCTCGCGCCTCCATGAACAGTCACTTAAGAGTTTTCAACAATCCAACAATCTAACCGGTTTTAACAATAGCAAGCAGAATAATCACCGACGAGAAAGAGCAGAAAAAAATAAGCAGAAACATTGTACTACAATAAAACTGTTATCTCTGTATAGACTATAGCCGGGAAAAAAAAAAAACTAAACTACTCACACCAGATTCTTTGAATAAAGTATCTAGAAAATATCACACGAGAAAACCAATCCCAAGCTACCTAGAAGACGCACGAATCCGCCATGAAAATCCATATCACCAAGCAATAAAAATAATTCGTGTATTCATTTTTTTTTTTTTTTTTTTTTTTTTTTTTTTCTAAAACAAACACAAAACATTTCCATATTTTCTCCCATAAATTTCGGAATTATTCTCTCCCTGTTTCTTTATTAATAAAATCTCTACACATTATTTTAAAACTTAAAAATTTTCCTATTAAATCATTTTCAAACCAAACAAACTATTTTTCCTCTTTTTTTCAAAAAGTCAAGCCCACATTTAATAGCCCATTGACCAATAAATAAATATCAAATTCCGAAATACTAAATATTTTTACGAAATAATATAAAAATAATTTGGGGTCTTACATTATCTGTGAATCTATTTTTTCTATGTTTGGTTAAAAAAGAAAACAATTTCCATAGTCTTATGCAGTCTTATACGCTAAGAGCACTTGATCAAACCTTGCAAAACAATATATAAAACCCTCAAAAGGTAGATCACTCCTGCAAACCACTAGATCAAACCTCTCATAACAACTAGCTCACACCCCCGAAACCCCAAAACCTTGATATCTCTCGTCTTCCTCTTTTTCTGTAAATTATGAACTCGCGCATCAATGGCGGAAGATCGAGGTAATGGATCTAAAGATTAGTGCTTTGTAGAGATAGGCGGAGGTTTAAATCAGAAGACATGAAAGATAGAAGGGAAGATGTAAGTACCCTCCATTCTCAAACCAATCACTACAACATACGTGTCCACACACCAGGTCGTATCTTCACATCTTGTACATCACCAGGCCGTAACCACGACCCAAACTCAAGTCGTCCCAAATATCAAATACAGCCATACATGAAAACAAATGATCTATCGCGATCCTAAAGCTCAGTCAATGCAGCAATGAAGGAGACATTTACTTTGTAACAGCAGGAGTAATGACGAATAATCAAGATAGCACAAAATATAGATCTACACTTGACAATGGCCTGAAGTAAATAAGGAAAGTCAGACCAAACATCTATAAGTAGAGAGAGATGAACTACGTAAGGCTTGATTCAAGTTTACCCAAGAAACTTGATACGTAGGCAACTCTTATCTTAAGCAAGAGTGCAGTCATTCCCCCTCAACCTCAATATCAGGTCGTACGTAGAAACCCACACATCTACAAAAGAATAGAAAACAACTTCCTTTTTATTTTAAAGGAAATCGGTTTCTTCCATTTGTACATGCTTAGAGAATCTCTTTTCCACTTTTCTATTTTCCTCAGGTTACCAAACACAACTAAGATTTCAAATTCCATGAAACCATTTTCTTTTCCTCACTTTTCCATGAACCAAAAGTAGCCTCTGAAGAATAGAAACGTAATGATGGGAGAGTAATGGATGGGATTATTGGGTAGTCCGGTCGACTATTGGCATCCAAAACCCGACTATACATTAAGAAATGCTTTTGATACATTGAATTCCCTTACAATCCCCCTGAAGTTAAATAGTATTGAATTGCCATTAATTTAAGCCATGTAACCTGAAGCCCACAAACAAGTTCCGGCACAACTAATAGGTGAAAAGCGATCCCCGACCGCGATTCAAGACACAATCCATTTCTTTTCCCCCCATTTTTTTTGGGTTTTTAATTAGAAGTGCAAGTGCAAGGTGTAAATTGTATTTAAGAAACAACTTTTGAGTTTCAAAATGGTTTAAATTTAATTATAACCAATGTATGCATTGAATACATATTATGTCCTCCCAATGGTTAGGTTTTTGCCCATTAATTTTGTATTAAAAAACCATCTCATTAAAAATGGTTTACGCAAATCCCCACTCACATCTAACTCAGATCCCCACGCGATCCCGACCACTCTTTGTTTACCTGATAAAAGGTAAAATGATAGTAATAAGCGATGAAACTCAAATGTAAGTAAAACTAAAGCTATTTTCTTGCTTATATATCAAATTTATCTACTCTCATTATCAATGCAATATGTTTGGAGTAGAGAATTCGTTCCACTCCTAGTTTGTTTAGGTATAACGTTTCCTAGTTCGTGTAAGCTAACAAAGTCGTGAGAGTAATGGAATCGAAATTAACTACAATGGTAATTCAACTAGTTAAGATGCGATAAATGAAATGACAGCAATTTAATACTAAATTGACAATATGAGGAGGAATTAGGATAATTTGATTCCACCTTGATTCGACTCAATTAACTAACGAAGAATTTATCGTAATCTGAATTGAAATGTTCTCACATAACAATTGGGTCTATCTAACCCCTAATCATTTATGGTAATCTCTACTAACTAACAATCAACATGTAAAGCAATCAAACTCATTCTCATGGAGAACTAATTACTTTTTAGAATGGAATAGATTACTACGACGATTTCTACGCTAATAAAATCAAGTTTCATCAAGGCTTCCTCAAACCCCTCTAATGGAGGTTTTAGCCTTGAATCATTACACTATCATTTCTAACACAAGAACAACAATAACAAGTCATTTGATATAAGTAATTTAAACTTTATAATTCTAATTGAACAATAGTTTAAGATTCAAAATGAATTAAAATTGAATTTAAAACTAAGATTATGAATAACTAATTATTAATTTAAGACAAACTAAATGAAATGAACTAAGTAATGGATTCCAAAAACTAAATTTACTGTTATAACTAATTTATTGATAATTCACTAGATAAACAATAACTTATTGATTCTACAAACTAATTTCTTGTTCTAAAAACTAAATCTATGAAAAATAACTAGATCTAAACTAAGTTATTGGATAATTGCTAAGTAAAAACTAAGTTGCTTAAGAGCTAAGTCTTTGTCTCCCATGTGGAGGAGACCAGATCCACAATTTCGTGTATGGGCTGAAGAGTCATGTTTTGGGCCGGAAAAACGAGCCCAAAACCTCATTACTTCAGTCCACAAAGGGGTTTTCAGCTGGAAATGACTTCAACAGCTTTTTCGTCCACTTCTGCTCATCTGATTGGGTCAAGGCTTGGACCATTAGAAAGCTCGTTCAGAGCTGGTCGTTTTGACATAAGGTAGGCCCAATTTCGAGGTCTGAGTCCAAAGATACGGCCTTCGAAAGTTCTGCTGACTTTTGTGTGCTATTTCTGCTCGCGTTGACTTTGACTTTTCAAATTTTGACCGGGCTTTAAAAGACTTTTCCCCCTCAATCTTGGCCTCTAATCATAACTTTTTTAGCAACCAACCTTTGCTCCATTATCTCCTAAAAGGCATTTCAAGACATATTAGACTCCAATGCCTGAAATACATAATAACACGATAACAGTACTAACTCTTACTTATTAATCACATAATTGGTCAAAAAGCAATATTGTTAAGGTATTAAAACTATAATTTTGGGCTCTTATCACTACCCATTTTGTTTTATTATAATAGATGTGCTATGAAATCTAGAATACCATACTTCTTTTGGAGATATGTACGCAAAATTTGTAGTTTATAAACTGTATAGTTGTTGATTTTTGTCTTTTAATATCTACTTGTATTGAGTATTGGTTGTAAATAAGTAGTTACCAACTATAAATATTTATATATTGATACATTGAAGTTATGCAAGAACTTACGGATCAACATTTTGTTATGATGATTTGTTGCACAAATATCAACTCAATTTTCGTTTACAATTCAAGTGCGACTCTTAATTTAAGTTGTAATGAGTTGTGACTTGTTGTAACACTGAATTGTTTTACTTTTTTCGATGGTTGATCATGACTGGTTTGTAAAGGTACAACAAAAGCAAGAAGTATTCTTGTGCTGAGCATCTCTCTGTGACCATTATTTTCTTTGTATCCTTGTCTATGAATAGAAGAAAGTCTTAACTAAAATTTTAGAATGCTTGTCTAAATAGTTTTGAAGGATCTACAGGATTTCGAAAAGGTTCATGTTAGCCCGGTATATAGGTTTTCCCACTTAGTTTTTGTAGGTTAATTGTCAGGTTTTAGTGGTCCTATCAACCTGAGAGCTTACAGTATATTTCGATGGTTTCTAATTGGACATATTGACATTAAAATTTCATTGACTGTATCTGCAGATCTTTTTTAGATTTTGCTGTTGTTTATGAGTTCAAAGGACCAGATATTTTTGGTTTGGTTCGCTTGGCACAAGTAAATTGGCAAGAATAGAGGCAAACTTTAGTGGAGAAAATCAATGGGAATTAATATAAAGGATGCTCGTGTTGAAGTGGTATTGCTGCAAAAGTTCTTAAATCCATGGGGAATTAATCTAAAGGATGCTCGTGTTGAAGTGGAGAAAATTATTGGTAGAGGAAGTGGATTTGTTGAGATACCATCCATTCCTCGTGCAAAGTGTGTTTTAGAACTCTCATTGGATGAGGCTCGACAACTAGGTAATCCTTTTGTCTTCCCTTAATAGGCGAAAGATTGAAAACATTTGGTTGAGATAGAATACAATCATTCTAGGGCGACATTATTTTTGGCCTGGTTTAGTGACATGGATGATGTGGCAAGCTATTTCTGATTTTTTAACTTCTTTCCTACGTGACAAACAAATTAAAAAACCGAAAATAGTCCCCAATCCCTTTTTTTGTAATTGTACGTATTAGGTAACAATGACTCCCAACTCTCCTTCTCTCTTCCACTGGTGAACACTGAACAATACCAACTTTTTTTTTTTTTTTATGCAAAATCTAGCATACGCATGTTGTAGGTGTACTCTCACATCTGGGTCACTCATCGGGCAAGGGTGCGTGTATTGCTCCAAGATGTCTTGGAATCAAGGTCCCTCATGCATTGCGTGTACAGCAATGAAAAAAAAAAAAAAAAAAAAAAAAAAGGATGGTATCTTTATGTTCTGATTAGAGACAAAATCTCTTTTCAAGTGCAAAATTTGTAAAAACCCTTTTTCATTAATAAATTTTTGGAATCATCTTTTCTAGCAAATTCAGTTTTCAAATAATTTTTTTTTCTAATTTTATGCTCTTTAGTGATGAGGAATTTCAATTTCCAGGGTTTAAGGGTATAAAACAGTATTAGATGAGAAATTGAGAATAAGAAGGATAGTAGAGTAATTTTGTTTTCTTTGTTTGAGTAGTGAATTTGAGAGAGTAGAAAATTGCCAGACACGTCAGCCCATCACTAGACCGGGCCAAAATGACTGTCTCCATAGAATCATTCATTATAACACTAATCTGTTGAGGAAATAATGTCAGCTTGGATGACCTTTCAACTTACCATACATTAGGGGTGGGAATTTGGCCCTAACGACCCTAACCCGGCCCTGACCGACCCGACCCTAAGCCCTATAAAGTCCTCACAACTAAAGCCCTCACAGTGTTTAGGGCCGGGCCACCCCCTAAACTCTAAACTGGTATTTCTAGAGGCGGGGGCTAGGGCTAAGATTCTAAAACATAGGCCGACCCTAATTCAAATTTCATTAGCCCGACCCTAACCAAGCCCTAACCGCCCTGTTTCACACTTTCACTATAAATACACATACCATAATTGTCCAACTCTTTGTTAAATATTTTCAATTAAAATAATATTGTCCTTTTGTAATTTATCACTTACACCCAAGGGTACTTCCAATAACTTGTCTTATATAACAAAAACTTGTCAACTTAATGACCTATGTGAAGAACAATGAGCACTAGCCTAATAAAAATAAGACTTTATTCCTTTGATCATCAAGTCAAAGTCCATAACTTATTATTCTCAATTTCTTTTCTCACTTATTTCTTATAAATTATATTTTTATTCACATCCAAGCCAGTCTAAAACTAAAAGATTTCCTTCCACACCATTAAAGCAAAATCTGAGCGGACATTTGTAACATAGAAACCAAAACAACCTTTGTCAAAAAATGACATTTGTAATCTCAAACCTTTCTCCATCACTTGTTCAAAAGCCAATATTTTCATTTCCATATACAAAGCTTGAATCACTTTTAAATTAGAAGAAATATAATATTATATTTGTTTGAATCTATTATAGAAATAATTTATGATATTACAAATAGTTTAACAACTTCCATGACCCTTAACCAAAACTATTATGTTTCTTCTTTATATCTATTACTTCTTCCTTTTAAAATGATAATATAATTATTTGTCTATGTATTTCAATTTAAAATGTAATTTTAGTGAGGTTTGAGTCTGAGGAATAACAAATTCGAACTCTCGATGTCTTCCGGATTCATTAGATTGTGGATGTGCATTTTAAATTTTTGGACTTATACTGGGATTATTACTTAGATTGGTTGGACTTTGAGTTTGTAGATTATTGTACATTTTTTGTAATATAAATGAGTTTTAAAACCGATGTAGTAAAAAAGAAAATATATAGGCCCTACCAAAAGCCCGATACAAAACCGACCCTAAAAGCCTTTAAAGAGGGCTTAGGATAGGGTAAGGAATTCGAGTTTAGACTTGTGACCGGCGGACCGACCTATCTTGACTTTAGGGGGTAGGGCCGATCCTACCTAATATTTGAAAGGCTTTAAATGTTTAGGGCCTAAAGCCCGAATTCCCCCGATCACCCACCCCTACCATACATCAAGGCCCAAAATATCGATATCGATGAATATATCGGTGTACCCAAAACCGATATATATCGGATATATCGAGATATATCCATTTTTTGGTAACCCCCAAACTATTTAAAATATCGGAAATATCGGATATATATCGGAAATATATTGGAAATATCGGTTTATATTTTAAAATGGTCAAAAAGTCAACCGATATATATCGATTATATCGAAATATTGATTATATCGGGCGATATAAAGTTTCATATCGGAAATTCCGATATATATCGGAAAAAAGGGTTCTATATTCGGTGGATATATGTCGAAATATCGATATCGGTGTACCAAAATACCAATATATATCTACGATATTTTGGTCCATGCCATACATTAATTATGAATCTCCACTTGTCTAAATTTATTTCTTCCCCTGTATAAAGCTTATGAAATGGTATTATCTAGGAAACGTGGGGAAAATGAGTTTTCTATGTAGCAATGTTTACATCCTATGATATGACATATGCATGCAGACACAGTTGATTATGGCTAAATGTTTGGTCATAACCATATTGGGTCGAGCATTTGCTATTTTTCGGTCATAACTATATTGGGTTGAGCATTTGCTACTTGAACTCCTTCAGCGAGGGTGAAGATGTTGCGGCTTGTTAAGCTTTAACAACACTCGCCGCATAAGTAAGGTTTCATGTTTCACACTTTCACTATAAATACACATACCATAATTGTCCAACTCTTTGTTAAATATTTTCAATTAAAATAATATTGTCCTTTCAGTAATTTATCACTTACACCCAAAGTGTACTTCTAATAACTTGTCTTATATAACAAAAACTTGTCAACTTAATGTACCCATGAAGAACAATGAAAGCACTAAATTTAATAAAAATAAGACTTTATTCCTTTGATCATCAAGTCAAAGTCCATAACTTATTATTACCGATTTCTTTTCTCACTTATTTCTTATAAATTATATTTTTATTCACATCAAGCCAAGTCTAAAACTAAAGATTTCCTTCCACACCATTAAAAAACAAAATCTGAGCGGACATTTGTAAATATAGAAACCAAAAAACAACCTTTGTCAAAAAATGACATTTGTAATCTCAAACCTTTCTCCCATCACTTGTTCAAAAGCCAATATTTTCATTTCCATATACAAAGCTTGAATCACTTTTAAATTAGAAGAAATATAATATTATATTTGTTTGAATCTATTATAGAAATAATTTATGATATTACAAATAGTTTAACAACTTCCATGACCCTTAACCAAAATTATTATGTTTCTTCTTTATATCTATTACTTCTTCCTTTAAAATGATAATATAATTATTTGTCATGTATTTCAATTTAAAATGTAATTTTAGTGAGGTTTGAGTCTGAGGAATAACAAATTCGAACTCTCGATGTACTTGATTCATTAGATTGTGGATGTGCATTTTAAATTTTTGACTTATACGCGATTATTCTTAGATTGGTTGGACTTTGAGTTTGTAGATTATTATACATTTTGTAATATAAATGAGTTTTAAAACTCCATGTAGTAAAAAAAAAAATATATAGGCCCTACCTAAAGCCCTACCCTAAAACCCGCCCTAAAGCCTTTAAAGAGGGCTTAGGATAGGGGTAAGGGCTTGAGTTTAGACTTGTGACCCGGCCGACCTCTATCTTGACTTTTAGGGTAGGGCCGATCCGGCCCTAATATTTGAAAGGCTTTAAATGTTTAGGGCCGGGCTAGCCCGACCCGGCCCATTGCCCACCCCTACCATACATCAAGGCCCAAAATATCGATATCGATGAATATATCGGTGTACCCAAAAACCGATATATATCGGATATATCAGATATATCCATTTTTTTTGGTAACCAGTCCAAACTATTTAAAATATCGGAAATATCGGATATATATCGGAAATATATTGGAAATATCGGATTTATATTTTAAAATGGTCAAAAAGTCAACCGATATATATCGATTATATCGGAAATATTGATTATATCGGCGATATAAAGTTTCATATCGGAAATTCCGATATATATCGGAAAAAAGGGTTCTATATTCGGTGGATATATGTCGGAAATATCGATATCGGTGTACCAAAATACCAATATATATCGGCGATATTTTGGTCCATGCCATACATTAATTATGAATCTCCACTTGTCTAAATTTATTTCTTCCCTGTATAAAGCTTATGAGAAATGGTATTATCTAGGAAACGTGGGGAAAATGAGTTTTCTATGTAGCAATGTTTACATCCTATGATATGACATATGCATGCAGACCTGGTTGATTATGGCTAAATGTTTCAGGTCATAACCATATTGGGTCAGAGCATTTGCTATTTTTCAGGTCATAACTATATTGGGTCAGAGCATTTGCTACTTGAACTCCTTCGCGAGGGTGAAGATGTTGCAGCTTGTGCGCTTAACAACACTCGCACATAAGTAAGGTTTCATGTGTCCGTACTCTAATCCTCCCCCCCCCCAACTTTGACATTTCATAAGTTGGTCATGGAATGACAAATTGATTTGATCAGGTATGGTTGGTGAGAGCATTGAAGCGGTTGGTGCTGGAGTTGCGGGAGGTCCCCCCCCCCCAACTTTGACATTTCATAAGTTGGTTATGGAATGACAAATTGATTTGATCAGGTATGGTTGGTGAGAGCATTGAAGCGGTTGGTGCTTGAGTTGCGGGAGGTAGCAGTAGCAATAAGATGCCTACTCTTGAAGAGTGTGGTACCAACCTGACCAAATTGGTAGAAGAGATATATTTTCCATTTGTTGCTGTTGCTTCTAAGAACAGAAAGTCCGAGCTTTATTAGTGGGGAAAAAAATAAAATAAAATAAAATGCATGCTCTCCAATTTGCATTTGATGATCATCACTACTATTTGTGTAAGGTATTATCCAGGTTCTATATATACTTAAATCACATTTATTCATATCATGTTTTCACCGACCTTCATCTATTAGAAGGGTGCCAAATGTTGCATTCCCTTTGTAAGCTTGCTTGTTAAAGAGTCCATAGAGGTAAATTCCTTGAATGGATACATGCCAACCATTCTTAAATTTTTTTGATCCTAGCTTGAATGAATCACGTACTGTTTCTTTATTTTTTTTTTACTCACAACTATTTTTTTTTTCATAAGATGATCAAACTTTGCTTATTCTTGCAGTGGTTGTGCATGTTCTTAGGACGAGAATGCCAACACAAAGGAGAATGTTTTTGGTGAAGTTATAGAGATTTACATTTTTTTTCTTTTGTAATCTTTTCATTACAATACAATTTGGAATACAAAACAAGATGAAATAAGTTGGTTTGGAGGTTTTTATAATATATTTGTATTGATTAAATTTTGATTTTCAATTGGGAATGGATTATTTTTGGATCGTGTTTAGAATTAGTCTTGTGGTGGACCATAGTGTTTTGAATATGTGATGAAGTGAAATGTGATATGCATGATTTTATGAAGTTATTAGGTGATTTGGAATATTTAAATAACCAATAATATTTTTTTTTTTAAATTATTATATACCACGGTTTTGGAAAAACTGAGGCAAATATGGTGACTTTATACTACAGTTTTACAAAATATTTGTACTTTGTAACGGTCAGATACCACAGTTTTCGAAAACCTATTACTATAGTTTTAGATTAAACCGTGGTTAATAGGTACAACTTTATACCACGGTTGTTCTAGAAGTATTTACCACCCCAGTTGATACCATGATTTAGAAACACGGTAAAAGGCCTTTTACCACTCTAAAAAACAGTGGTATATGACCTTTTATGTAGCATTGGATGTTGCCTCTTCAAGCTCATGTCCACAACACCAACGGTTTTTAGATGAAGACCATGAATTCAAAACGAGAACAATTGGCCTTTAATTGCGCAGTATGTCTACCTCATTTGGGGAGGGTAAGGAGTAGGACTTGACTTACTCTCAAGGCACTAATAATTGAAGATGAATTATTAATTACTTTACCAGAAGTAGATGGTGTAGAGGACAGAATGAGAAAATGTTCATGGGTCATTCTAAGTAGATGAAATTTCAAATTTTATTTGAGCTGCTGAATTAATTGCAACTGTTTGAGAAGACCAAGTACAATAGGTTAGTCCCTTAACACATGCGCGCCAGCAATTATCCCACTATTTAGTCAATGTGATACTGATTTTATTAGTCGTACTTTTATATTCTTTTTGCGTTTTTTGTCACAGTTTGAATTTGTATTGCTAAGTCATTGATGGTATTAACACATTAATTTACCTGATATGTAAGACCGGTGAAACTATTAACCCATGATTCTAATTATCGGACGAGAAAATAGAAATTTAACATATTACAATATATTCATTATCAGTATGAGTTATAAAATTCATATGGAAATAGCCAAGATCCAAAGACATTTAAGTGAAGTTCCATCATCTAAAGTGATATCTCTTGCAGTCCGGTCTTCTTTTCTCTATTGAGTCGGGTTCTTAAGACATGACAGGAAATATAGGGTTTTCTTAACATACATCTCTCTTCCCTCCTATAAAGTTAGTTCGAGATCTAAACTTGACCTGAGAGAGATGATCGACTCACCCAGAGGGAAGAGAAAACTAGGCTCTTACACAATTAGTAGGGAACAAAGGAGCAATCTAATCTTACCTTTAGGACTGACCAATAACAACTTATTTTCTTACACAATCGGTTGTTGACTAAGATATATATGATGATAATAAGAGAGGAATGCATTCTTATATGTTTAGACAATGTGGCGGCGTTAAAAATATATAATTTTTTTTTAGTAAGATTACATATCAACATGATTCTATGAACTTTTTAATTTGTTATCTTATAAGGTTAAGTTTGAGGCAAGTACGTAGACTAACAAATCACTTGATAATATGGTTTTGAGTTATTTAGCATCAATATTCTTTAAGCATATATATATGATAACTCATAATCATGCCTAGATAGATGTTTTTTCTTCTTTAAAGGAAAAAATACTAATCCTTAACTTTGGAATCCATGATAGAAGATGACCTATATATATCACAATTAGTTCGGAAATATAGTATATGTTTTAAGTATTTCATCAATGGAAATCTATGGTTTAGAGCTCAACTTTCCATTGAATGGCAGTGAAGGCTTCATTATCACCATTATGTGGGTGCAGAGTATTATCAAGGAAATTAATTCTAGACCCTGAACTAATTATAAGGTTTTAGTATATTAAAATAAATGGTGTTACACTGTGTTTCTTGAAAGTAGCTTAGACTCCCATTCATTTACTCACTTTTCTTTTTGCAATTGCAGGAACACACCTTTATGACGATTTTTGGGTTTTGCATGTACTGCCACTGCACACTCCTACAGGTAGTGGCGGAGCCAGGGGGCCCCAGGGTACACCCTGGCGTACCCTCAGTTTGAACAAACCAAAAAACAAAAAAAGTAGGGATCACTTATTACAAAAGCGCAAGTGCTAAGAAGCAAACAAAAAAAGGGATGATGTGTGAATTATGTGAATTGTAATAAACGAAACAAAAGCCCTTGTGATGATGTACTAATGTGTGAATTCACTGAATTGTAATAAACGAAACAAAATCCCATGTGCTCATGTGCTAATGTGTGAATTGTGATGTACTTGATGTACAGACTAATATCTGTATACCAAAAAGGCAACAGTTCCACAAAAAACCGTACTGGTGCTTCTATTTATCTCATATTTATTCACCCATATATAAATCCAAAGAAATACTCTATCCAAAAAACTCCTCACATACTCTACTTCTCCTCTCCTCCATTCTCTATTACTCTATATTAAATTTTAAGTCTTCAACTCTTTTACCCAAACAAACAACTTTATATCTACCGGTTTTGTGGAGGTAACTAGGTAATCCTTATATTATTTAATTTTTTATCGTATTTTTGTACTGATTCCTAAACCATATTATTTAGACTTTTATATGTTTGTGCAATTATTATTTTATTTTGTGAACATCATTGGTGGTTTATTTTAATTCGTGCAATTTCAATTAAATTGATTGGTGGTTTATTTTAATTGTTTAAATAGCTATGCTAAAGTATTTGATCAAAGAAAAATCGTTGCCCGCTCAACCAACTAGTAACACAAATTATGTTGTTAGTGTTGAACTAGGATCCTCTTCAAAGCGAAGTCACCAAGAAACTGAGGATGGTGGTGTTGACCAATCTACGTCAAAGCGGGTTCAACATGAAAAACGTAAAGAACTTGATTTTATTTGAATTTACATTACTATTGTGTTGGATATTCTATCACTGTATTGATTTGCAACTTCAAGAGTTAAATGACCGGCTTAATGAAGCAAACACATAATTACTTTTTTGCATGGCATGTCTTGATCCTTGTGAGTCATTTGCTGCTTTCGATAAGCAAAAATTGATCCATTTTGCTCGACTTTATCCCGATGATTTTTCAGAGATAGATTAGATGGAATTATTAGCATATCAGCTTGATAATTATATCATTGATGTGCGTTCCGATACTAAGTTTGGTAAAGTAAATGGAATTAACGGCCTAGCCAAAAAAAATAGTTGAGACGAAGAAAGACATTGTGTACCCACTTGTGTATTTGTTGATTAAGTTGGC
The DNA here is from genome assembly GCF_015680905.1 of Coptis chinensis. Classification (NCBI taxonomy): domain Eukaryota; kingdom Viridiplantae; phylum Streptophyta; class Magnoliopsida; order Ranunculales; family Ranunculaceae; genus Coptis; species Coptis chinensis. Next base: position 114,051,085 of record NC_141458.1, on the reverse strand, counting down.
ATTGATTTTACCTGTTGCTACTACTACTGTGGAGATAGAAGGCATTTTTTGCTATGAATATCATAAATAATCATCTGCGCAATCAGATGGCGGATGAATGGTTGAATGATTGTTTAATAACATATATTGAAAAAGAAGTTTTTGATATCATTGATACCGAGTTGATCTTGCAACGCTTTCAAAAGATGAAGATGGATGACAAAATTAAAAAAAAGGCCGCCGAGGACAACTATAAAGAAGTATTTGTTTAGATTTATATTGAAAAAAAAGTTTTTGATAGCATTGATACCGAGTTGATCTTGCAATGCTTCCAAAAGATGAATAGGGATGACAAAAAAGAAGACTGCCAAGGACAACTATGAAGAAGTATTTGTTTAGATTGAATTATTTTTTTCTTTTCTTATTTTTTTTATATTACATTTATTGTAATTATTTTATATTATTTTTTTATGTTCGAAATATATTTGTTTTGTGATCGGGTTTGAATTTTTAGTTAAAAAAAAAAAATTAGTGTATTTTTTTTTAATGCTTGGCTTCTGGGTGGCTCACCCTCACTTACATTCCTGGCTCCGCCAGTGCCTACAGGTACAAATTCATGTTTATCTATAATAACTCTTTTGACTTCGTCTTGCATAGCTTTGCCTATTTTTTTTAAAGGATGCACTTATACATATATACACACATGGTCTCTATATCATTAAAAAAATGATCTCAGACATGGTTATCTTGGTTATTAGAAATATATTCAAGTCCAACTAATGCATTTGATTCACATGTGCCAGATGTATGTACCAACAAAATAGAGTATGTACTCATTCCCATTTCTTATTGAATTAACCGGCCCACATGCTATTAGACATTTTTTAATTTTATTTTCTTATTGGTGTTTAGCTTGCCCCACACGTCATCAAATTCAATAAAAAAGCCCATATTATGATGCAATATTTTTGGATGCTCTCAGTGGAAACATGTTGCAATGAGGACACGTCAACTTTTGTTTTTGAGAGAAAGGCCTTTTGGCACGCTGTAGACAATCAATTCAGAAACTTCAATAGTTGTAAAAGAGATTAAGAAATTAAGGTTGCTTATAGAAGATGACTATTATCAATTTTTGGATTGTGCACAAACAAGCGGTATTTAGGCCCTCCCAGCCAATTGATGATGTGTGTCCCATTTTGGTACACTCAAGCAATAATTCATTTTCATGAAATATAATTGATATACTTTTTTGATTACCGGCCAGTAAAATGTTAATTATCTAACTCAACCTTTATACGTGTTGCATGCCATTTAAAATTATGCACTTGCAGACAATCAACTCAAGTCCCTTCATAGCTTTCTTAATATGTAGAAACTTTTTAGTTAGTTATTTGTTTTTTCACATATACTTTAATTTGTAACCAATGTGTCTTTCTTAGTATATTTTATGAGAAGAAATTATTTTTCGTTGTGTAAGTTATCATCTCAATTAAAATCATGAAACAATATCAAATGGATTAAATTAAAATCAAAAGGACATCATGATAATTAGGAAAGCTCACTATACAATTCTGTAACTAACGAAACAATGATTGACGAGAATTGACTTAATTTAATTTATAGTCTATACAAAAATAGCCTTGACAACTAAAATAATTAAAATGTACAAACTAAAAATAATAGCAAGGTTTGAGCAAATCAACTATTAAAATAGCAAGCCGGCCACAGGCTGGTATATTGGCTAGTAGAGAAGAAAAAGTTTGACCTTTGGTTGCTTAAAAATGTTTTTGCAAACCCTACCATGTACATTTTATTGTTTTTTTGGGGCATAGGCGCTTAGCTAACTTATAAAGGCCTTTGCCTCTCGCCAATGATATTCATTTAGCGAGCCCTAATAAAAACTAGGGTAAAAACTATAGGCAACGGTTTCATAATTACTTAAAATGAAAATTACTGTTGCGGTACTTGATTAAATAGCCAAAAATGTAAAGGGCAATGTCAACTGTCAGTGTCAAATCTACCTTAATTATTGGTAGGATAGAGCTGCAAGCTTATAAGTACCTATTGTTTGTATTGAGATCAAATAGCATGTAATCTTGGCTTGTGAGTTCAGAGTGATGTTTTCCAAGCCCAGTTTGTGGTTGAGAGAATGGATATATCAGGAGGATGAAGACACCAGAGGGGTAGCCACCCTTATTGTATTGTTTATTGTGATCACACTCTATACCTGGAAGATCAAGATATCCAAGAAGAGAATAGCACCATTACCACCGGGTCCTCGAGGCTTACTATTAGTCGGAAACCTCCCATTCCTTGAACCAGATCTTAATCGTTATTTTGCCGACTTGGCCAAAATTTATGGTCCAATTTTTAAGGTACAATTAGGTACACGACTATGCGTTGTGTTGAGTGCACCTTATGTAGCGAAAGAAGTCTTAAAGACCATGACATAACATTTGCTAACCATGATGCACCGGCCATGGGGATCTCTAGTTCATATGGTGGCGTCGACATGGTTTGGTCACCCTATGGTGAACATTGGCGCATGCTTCGTAAAGTATCTGTTACTCAACTTCTAAGCAACTTTAGGCTTGAATCACTTTATGAAGTTCGTAGGAGAGAAGGTCATCAAATGGTAGAAGTTATTAAGTCTATGATTGGCGTTCCCATCGCGATTCATGATTATGTAAATGCTACCTTATTCGATATCTTAACTGGGATGTTATGGGGCGGTTCACTTGTCGTGGGAGAGGAAAGAAAACGAATTACATCAGAGTTCCGGAAGTTCAGTCAGCAACTTGTCGACCTTTGTGGCGAACCAAACATTTCAGATGTTTTTCCATTTCTTGCTTTGTTTGATTTACAGCGAAAAAGATCGTAAGATGAAGAAACTTATGTTGTGGTTTGATGGGATATTGGATCAAGTTATTGATCAACGTCTTGCAATGAAGACTGAGAAGGACTTAGATTTTCTGCAAGTGTTGTTGCAGTGTAGAGACCAAGTTGATCAAAAGAGTACTCCTTTGAAGATCACTCACATAAAAGCCTTGCTTATGGTACGTAACACCATTCTTTCTATCCATAAACTAGTTCCATGTTATTTTCCCTCTTCTTCTTCTTTTTTTTTAATATTTTTTCTATTTTCTAGTTTTTATTGGATAATCCCATGTTATTGTCATAACTCATAACAAATGTTATATAATAGGATCTTTGTCTGCTGGTTGCTACTGTTTGTCTGCAAAATAATTGTTTTAACTCAACAGCTCTTTGGCTAAGAACCAAACATCAAAAAACAATTGTGGGCGTGCCTGCCGATTGATTTTGATATTTTGAATTAACAAAATGCAGGTCGCTTTTTTTGCACTTGTTCTTTTGTACCATTCGTTGAAAGTAAAGTCTTTATAGATAAAAATTTAACCGAGATTTCACTGGAAAATGAACGTAGTTCTACAAGTCGGCTACTGCAGGGTCTTATACTATATATGCTTCGAACAATTTTTAAACAGGACATGATGGTAGCTGGGACCAAAACTTCATCAACCACATTAGAATGGGCATTGGCTGAACTAATGCAACGACCGCAAATACTAAAGAAAGCCCAAGAGGAATTAGAACGAGTTGTCGGACTTGGCAACACGGTAGAAGAATCTCATCTTCCCAAACTGCCTTACATGAATGCAATAGTAAAAGAAGCCTTGCGTTTGCACCCTGCAGCACCTCTCTTAATTCCTAGACGCTCAAGTGAGTCATGCGTGGTTGGTGGCTATTTGGTTCCCAAAGATACCAAAATCTTATTAAATGCATGGGCAATCCAAAGGGATCCTGAGTATTGGGACAACCCTTAGAATTTAAACCAGAGAGATTTATGGATTCAGGCAATGACTGCGATTTTAAGGGTACAAACTTTAGTTACATACCCTTTGGGTCAGGGAGAAGGGTATGTGTAGGAATTCCATTGGCAGAGAGAATGATTCCTTACTTGTTAGCATCACTATTGCATTCATTCAATTGGAAATTGCCAGAGGGGACAAAGCTTGATATGTCTGAGGCCTTTGGCTTGGAATTGGTTAAGAAAATACCACTGGTGGTCATTCCATTGCCAAATGCCAAGGTAGAGTTGTGAATGAGAGTGTGCGTATAGTTGTTGGCTTGTGGTGGTACTTGGTCACCTAAAAGAAGTTCTTTGTGTTGTCTTCTATTGTTCATGCTTGCCTCTGGTTTACTGGAATCTAAATGTATTCATGTGTTCTAATTTTATGACAGTGGTAACTTGTTGAATCTTGAATGGTGAACAACAGCCCTGTCTATGCAAAAGCTTTTTCGGAAAGAAAGAAAGAAAGAAAGACACGGAAAGAACTAGTTTTATGACCAAAAGTAAGACATTGAGGTTATTTAACCATTCTGTTAGAATCGTACTACATAATTCTTCTCACAAAAGTTTAGGGCTAAGTTTCGCAAGCTGTCACCACGTTTAATAGCTAAAAACCATAATTTTCTGAAAGCATGTGTATAGATTATCCAAATTAAGCACAAATGGCATACTTCAGAGCATTTTTTTATCTAGTTGGAGTGTTGGACAGACCCCTGACGCGATACACCTTGGTTCCACATAAAAGTTTTCTCAATGAGCTAGAACACCCGAATGCTAAGTTCCAATCAGCAGCTTTATTCTTCTTCCGGCTTAGCATTGAATATTTTAGGAGTTTAAAACTAATTATCTGATTACGTACTTGTTTGAATGGCTTTTGCATCACTTTGATTGAAAATGGCCAGAGCGAACAATGCTTGTTATGTCGGACCCTGAGATACCTCTGGATTCGGATTGGTTTAGAAAATACCACTGTGCGTTGTTTCCAAAGCCAGACCGATCTCTGTTTGGTCAATTTATGCTGTGCTACTTGCTCACCTCATACAACTTGTCTTATTTCTGTTGCTTTGTTGTAAACTTGTAATCCCGTTTGTTTCTTACTGAATAAATAACAACTAGTGTGTTTAATTACTTTCTTGTTTACTTACCGACTTACTAAGGTGTTCTGTTGCTTTGTAATCTTGTTTGATTGCTGTTTATTTACTGAGTTATTGAGGTGTGTTGTTGCTTTGCTGTAATCTTGTGTCTGTTTCTAGTTTATTTAGGGTGTGTTTGTTAAATTTTAACTCATGGAAAGGAAAGGAAATAAAATGAGTGGTCTACTATGTAATGGAATGGAAAGGAAATAATTTTAAATGGTATGTGTTTGGTAAACTGGGGAAAGGAATAATCATGTTTGTTTGCAAAAGCTATGGAAATGAATAATTGTATTGTTGAGTGGAGTGTATTAGTAGTAAGTTCCTATTTATCTATTTCCTTTCCTTTCCTTTCCACAAAGCCCATTTCTTTTCCATAGATAAACAAACTTTATGGAAAAGGTGGGCCACTCTTATTTTTCTTTTCGGCTTTTCAATAATGTTTCCATCATAACAAACAGCACCCCTTCTTGGTTATTCTTGAGGTGCTATTGTCCCTTTGTAGCAATCCCATCTCTGTTTATTTATTGAGTTTCTGGTGTATTCGTGTTTCATGTTTTAGTAACTTTTTATATGTAATAGCGTTAACTAACCCCAAACACGCTCCATAGTTATACATCTCAATGCGGATAACTCGTGTCTTTAGGAAATATTTGCTATCGGCCAATGAAGGATCCAATGCACCATGAGTAACAACCATAACACACAAGAATGATGCTGAATATCTCCCCTTTGTTCTGTATCTTCACAAATTATGGGCAGCATGAGTAAAATAAGAGAAAAAATGACAGACTCTCAGAAGTCTCGCCCCACACTCTGATTCTCAGTACTGCATTTACAATTCAAGCACCAAGACCACCAGTTGGTGGGAATTTGGCTAGCAGACTATAAGCGGACAGCTGATTTCTTTTCTCAGATAAAGCAAACTAGAAACTAGAAAATTGTCCTTAAGCAAAATACGAGAGCAATATGACACAATTCCATATGAGACAAAGCATATAAGCGTAACTTTGAGTATGTGTGTTTTGCTCCAAGATAAAGTACACTTCGATTTCAAGGTGGGGGGTCGGTGGTGCAGGGGACAGTAAAGACTAAAGATTAAACACGTTTTGAATTTAATGGAACAACCAAACAATTGTTATGTTAAAAAATAGTAACTTCAGAAAACTTTAAAATCACAGCACTCTCTTCCCAGAAAAAAGAAGTAATCAATAGTTCAATACCTTATAATTTATTAGGAACTAGGGTATGCCGGTGCCTACTGCTCGTGAGACCTCAACGCGCCTGTCGCTACGCTACCCTGTCAACTTCGTTGCGCCGGGTAGCGTCTGGCGATGCTGCCCGACGACGAAACAACACGTCAGCGCCCGGCTGAAGCCATCCGCGCTTTCGACCGCGAAACAACTTCGTCGCCTTGGTAGCAAGGTGTATGTGCGTCTTCGGCGCGAAACAACTCATCGCGACACAAGGCCAACCCAATTGCCCATTATCCATAAGCCCAATAACATCAATTGGGTCAACCAATTGTGCAGTACCATTTGGCTGATTTATAAACCCAACAGTTTATAAACCCAACCTTTTGGCTGATTTTTGGATGCCTACCCCACTATTACCATTTTTTTTTAATTGAGCTCATGCTCATGGTTCTAAGCCCATAAAAGATTCAACCCATAAAAATTTTGTCTAATGTTGACTTTTTTGTGTGGGGGTGGGTGAGGTGAGAAAAACTATTTAACTCACCCCATAAAAGCTTTTTAATTCACCCTCCATGAGTTTTGAGTGGCTATAGTTAGAGGGTTATTATTAAATGATCACCTTATGGCGTGGAATCTCATCCTCCCACTCCTCCCTGTTTTGTTAGATAGACTAGATTTTTGGACCCGTTCAATGAACGGGGATCGTTTTTATAAATTTTATTATTATGTATTAAAAATATTATTTCCAAAGTATATTGAACTCATACAGTAAATTTATTGATCAAAAATATTATTTCCAAAGTATATTGAACTCATACAGTAAATTTATTGATCAAAAATATTATTTCCAAAGTATATTGAAACTCATCTGATGAAATTTATTGACCATAGACTAAAAGACTGTTTTTTTTTTCAATGGGAACGGAGTCCGTTAAATAAAATCAATTTTGCATGAAGATACTAAAAAACATAAAATCAATTTTTGCATGAAGATACTAAAAGTGATATTAATTTATTTTTACTTTTACAATTTTTTTGAAATTTACCTCTTCATATTTTTTTGAAGTCTAATTTTTTGTATATTTTAAAAAAAAAATCTATTAAACAAATAATTTTTTTTTTTTTAATTTTTAATATTTTCTTTTCTTTTCTTTGCAGTTTATTTTTGTGAAGCCCAACTTCTACTTATACAACTAACTAAAGCCCATAGTTCATTTAAAGGCCAAATTTGATAAAATGCCCCCCTACCTTTTGGATTTTCCATGGGAAGTAACGTCACTAATGTCCAACTCAAATAAATCCTATTGAATTTTCATTTTGAAGTAAGTCCACTTCAAACAAAGCCCATATTGCATACTTACAAAATTAGTTCAAGTAATATCTCAGCCCAAAGTCCTTTGATTTACAAACTTAGCCCATACTGCATACTTACAAAATTTAGGTATTTGTTTTCAACCCAAGGAAATGTCTCCAAATATCACACAGAATTATAGAGTAAGATCTTGTCAAAATATGAAGTAATCTTGGTGAGTTTTAATGTCCATTGATTCACAATATGCATATTATGTTTATTCAGTAACCCTTATATGAAGTAATCATGGTGAATTATAATGCCCGTTGATTCACAATATGCATATTATATTTATTCATAACCTTACTACGCACCAAAACAAAGGCTCTAATTGATAACTATATAAATAACAAAAAAGACGGACACTATAATCATAGTTACCACTAAAATTTGTTAGCTAAGCCGAAGTATAAAGTTTGTTATTGTTTGGAAAGAATAACCTCAAAGTAAAATATTGGTTATTGCTTCGATAGAATAAACTCAAACACATCTAAGCATTATTGTTAATAGTCAGGATTACCATGAGGCATGAGCTAATTATGCAAGAGAAAAATAATCGAATGTAAGAAATAATAAAGTAATAAACAATAAAATAGCATACTAAGTAGTTGAAATATTATATATGAGATTTAAGTAATAATAACAAAAGGGATTAAAAAATTGTTACTTATAACATCATTTCAATATATTCATACATTTGTTAATTTGTTTTTCAAATGATAGTACTTCTAGATGAACTTATGATGGGGACTTATAACTAATGAAACTTGCCAAGCCACGTCGACCAATTTAAATCATAGTCGACTTAGATGGCATAGTTTCCACCCCATTCTATGATCATGGATCCATGGCCTGTTATGCAAAACCCTCAATCAAGCATCTATATTTCTACCAATTATGAATGTCTTTCATCAACCCCTCACTATTCAAAAAGTGTGCTCCATAGGTTGATCCTTGATCTAGGAGGCATATATGGTATGGCGCACCGCACATATATTTGGGAAGGGATTCTCTTCCAAAAATATTATTATACACAACCTGGAGAATTTATCATGTAACCTGCAAGAAAAGAATAAAATTGTGAATCCTCATACATGGAAGGGCGAATATTGGTTGTAATCACTAATCAGAATTTTGTGTATAGCTAACATTTCAGTGCTTCATTCTCAAATAAGAATACACATAACCAAAATATAGGCGCATTTTAATAGTTCCCAAGGGTTAAATCACCTTCTCTAGGATATATGAACAATATGTTACGTAGTATGTTACAATTGCTTTATATTTTTTTTTTCCAAAAGAGATCTTGTATCAAGTGTTCCTCCAAACAAAAAGATGTGTATTACTATTTTTCATCATACATTAGTTATAATGCTTGTTGCAACATTAACCTAATGTTTTCCCTCCTTTCTTAATTTCTCTCGATGTTTTGGAAAAGCTCATAAGTGGTTCGTGGTTCAATAGGGCAAAAGAGACCTATCAGCAGATTCTACTCATTAAGACCCATGGTTTGTGTTAAAAAAAGGGTTGTTGAAATTTTTAAAACTCAGCTCACACGATCTATTGTATATAACCATTGGCATGTTTTAATTCCACTGACCATGTAGAGTTTATAGAGATGTTAATATAATCAAATGTTTGTATCTTGCTTTAAACTAATTCTTAAACTTAATAATGTAAAGTCATATTATACTTAACCACATATTAGAAGTGCAAGGGAACAATATGCTCGATCTCCTTGGTGATACGATACATAAATCTTTCACTCTACATCCTATGATGCATTTGCCTTTGGTGCAAACATCTTTTCTTATCAATTAAACCCTGTCAATACTGATAATCAATCAATGGATCGGAGCTTATAATGCCAAATTGACAGTTTAAATTAATATTCTAACACGCAAAGCAAAACCAAGATAGATGTAGAAAACGTATCAGCTATCATAGCAATTGTATGTATATATACCTCGAAAGAGAAATAAAATATTTTAGCTAAACCCAAGCACTCCAAATACACTACGGCTGATTCTTAAATTGAAATCCAAATGAAGAGAGCATTATGTCGATCTATACCTTCCTAAACTTTTATGGGTAGAGCTACATAACTTCGGAGGAGGCTTCAAAACAAAGTGTGTCCATGGAACTATTGGGCACCATAGCCTTCTTTTTGTTCAATGCACAAAGGGCACCATTCTAAGTTCCTTTCCTTTTTGGACCCATTCAACGAACGGGGACCCTTTTTATATAATTTTTTTCATTTTATTATTATGTATAAAAAATCTTGCTACCAAACTATATTGAAACTCATACAGTAAATTAATTGATCAAAGTTCCTAGTGCCAATAATTTGTTATGGCTATTAAACAAAGTTACAAACATAGAACGTTGAGCAAAATCCATTAAAAAGTAAAAACTTGCGTTGTTGCTAGTCATTAGTGTGAAAGTGTGAAACAATTTGCTGCGGTGTCTTTCACCCTCTGCCATGCTAACTCAAGCAAGCTCTCAATCTCTAGAGAAGCTGCAGCCTGCAGAAAATAACGCAAACAATCTTCCCAAGCTAGACCATAATAGTAACAAAACCAAGGGGAGAAGGAACGACATTATGAATATAGAATGGGCACTCAGCCAGAGTCCCTTGATCATACACACCCAATCGATCGGCATTGTGATTCCTGAAAATAAGTTTGACATACCTCGACTTTCGGAGATTCCGGGAGATGCAAAACCAATGAAAGCTTTACATAAACAAAGTTAAAGAGGTACAATCATGGCCCTCTTCAAAGGGAAGAAATTTGCCAATCCCAAAGAACTTAAGTATCTATTGGCATATAATTTAAACAGGATTAGTTCACATAAAATAATTGGTATGATCTTCTAATTATCGATCGAGTTGACATTATGCACAATTGGAAGAGGTGGGATCTTGGCTATTTGTTCCAATGGTTTATTAGCACATAAACTAATAATCTACTTAACTTTTAATATTTGGATTAAGGAAGTATTATTCATTAGTCCGATTGCACACACTTTTCTCTCTCTTCGTAATATCTTGTCTCTCTCTACTTTCTTACGCTACTCTATCTTTCTGTATTTTGCTCTCCCATTACTCTTCCAATTTGCTACTTATTTTTTTTTAAAGCTAGTAAATATGTCAACCAAAATCTAAACTCCAATTGTGAAGAAGACAAACAATATTTACTAACATGTAAAAATTAATTGATGACATTGTTCTACTTTTAAAGGCTGTTTTGTTTCTTTTAGAACAAAGCATATTATTAGTTTATAATTGATGAGAGAAATATCTTTTTCTATGGTCTTAGCTGATTATCAATTAGATCTTAGGTATGTGGTAACCGGTAAGCAAGTTTGCATCTCAAGTTTTTAGGTTGAGGGTTTCAATTCTCAAATATACAATAATTCACGAAATACTGGGATCGTTACACTTTCTTCTTTTTTTTTTTATGCGTAGCTTGTCCTAGTCCTTAGTGTTACTTTGGTTTCCATTCTTTTGATTATCAAATGTCAAGTCCTTCCCATCATTCTTTTCCCTTTTCTTAAGGATTTTTTGTCCTACACAAAGAAACCTTTATATTGTGAACTTATATATGTATGGATCCTATATGAGTTGAAGTCCTAAAAGTTCTCCATTTTGATGATACTCAAACAACAAAAGCCACCACAAACATCATCATTAACTTCACCTCAATACTTGTACGAACCACATTCTAATTATATGCATTAATACACTTACACTAACGATGTGAAGTAACTTTTTGAAATGCAAACTATGAAAACACTAACGATGTGAAGTAACTTTTTGAAATGCAAACTATGAAAGTATTGGACAAATAAATATAGATGAGAAAGCTGATAATAGATTCAATAACCATAAGATACATAGGTAAAAGTTATAGATTTTACAGTTATTTACGTACTTGAATCATTGGTCCTTCTGCCATGTCCAAAGTCGTTGACCTGCATGATCTTGTACAATATGGTTTTGTCTAACTGGAAGAAAGCAACTAACTTTGTGAAGTCTTCAAATATTCATAAACTACTGAACAACAATATAAGAATATAAGATTTATCAATGTAGATCAGTGATTACTACTCTGCATAACAAAATATAATAATGTTATACGTCTAAATACTGACACTCACTACGCAACATAAATTGATTTGCGTCCCATCTTCTCAAGCAACTTTACAATTGAGATTGCTTGGTTACCGGTCTTAATAACTATGACATCCGTCAATTCTTAAATTCCAAATTGCAAAGCCAAACAAAGTCGAGCATGGACACAAAATTGTACTGTGAATTACCAAACTCTATGTTGTATTATTAGTAAATAATAGAAGAAAAAAAATATGCATAGATGGGTAACAAACTATACACGAAATCAAACATTGGTATATAAACTTTTTTTTTAGCAAATTTGGGTAACGAAGTGTACCACGTTTTGCAACGTTGGGTTCTACTTCACTTCCGTCCAATTTTTTCACACGTGCCAAGTTTTTTTTTTCTTTTTCTCTAATTATGTGTCACTTATTTTCCTATGTGGCTATCTAGTGGCAATTTGACACGTATGAAAAAACTTGACATGTGTGAAAAAACTTGACGGAAGTGAAACAGAACCCAACGTTGCAAAACATGGTACACTTCGTTACCCAAATTTGCTAAAAAAAAAGTTTATACACCAATGTTTGATTTCTTGTATAGTTTGCTACCCATCTATGCATTTTTTTCTAAATAATAGGGCAAAGATTCAAATGAAGGGAAAAACTTAATATATATACAATTGTTAATTCATTATCGCTCTAAAGAGTTGAACATTGTCAAAGATTTGCAACACATTGATTATAACTATTAGGGCGATCAAAACAAACCCAGTTAGGCATATTATGTTAGACCACGGAGGGGGAAAAAAAAAAAAAAACATATACAGTTATACACTTAATACCATATTGAATGAACTATTAGCTAGTGAATGCGTGATCTTCAACAAAATTTTGAATGAGCTTTGGTTCTCCTGGATCACATTAGATTCAAAAGTCTCAAACATGCAATTTCTATAACACTATGATTCAATGCTAAATACATATCATAAGGAAACATTCTTTCCTTCTGTACACCTATATCAAAAAAAGTTAAATACGTGGTTCGAACTGGAGACATCTTGCGTGTAAAGCAAGCATGATGACCACTACACTACAACAACTTCATCACATCTAATAAATTTTGTGGTAATATAGTACATAAATTATATATAAGGTGCAACCTCTAGAGTAAAGTTATCCTAGTTCCATAATATAACAATGTTCCAAGTTATACATAGGTATCTAATGATAGTTCTTTGAAAGTGTGAATCTTAGATAGGAACCATAATTTTTAAGCGCCCTGATTTGTTTTTCTTGGGTGACCCTAGTGTATATGTATAACTTAGGAAAATGTGCAAATTTATTCTAAATCTTACATTGAAGAAAAACCTTTGAGTGGAGAGTTGTTATGGATTCATTCCCTTTGTGTTAGAGGTAGAGAGGCCAAGCACTAACACCTGCAAAGTTCTTTGGTGCATTAGTGCTAAAATCCAAATCCATAATGAGCAAGAGCTAGTCCTATTATACACAATGCAACAATGACAATATATAGTTAGACAAACCCAATACATATACCAAAGTCATATCGAGAACAAAAGAGCAAGCGAGAGAAAAAAACACTTATTTTTCATTACAAAAATTTGATAACAAATTATATAGATGTTATCTTTTGAGAAAGAAGCTTCTAAGAGTCCTAAGCATCTATAGAATTGTAAACAATTAGGTAGTGTCCAACACAATCAAGTAGATCCCTAAATCTAACTAAAAAAAACGTTTTATTTGTTGCCTATGATAGCTTATATGTAAACCAAGTTGTTTGAGAGGTTATTTTAGGATAGATTCTTCAATGAAGGAAGCATATACTTTCTTTGTATGAAAAATGAACAATATAATTTCTATCTTCAATTTGTTCAATAAGAATTAGGGGGTGTTATACATTTACATCTATGAATAAAAAAAAGAGGTTTAAAAGTTGATCCTTATAAACTCTAGTCATCATTTCTTCCGGCAAGTTTTATCAAAAAGGAAAAACAAATGCTTCGATATAAATTTATCTTTCTATTAGGCTCCCAAACTTGGTCTTAATGTGTCAATGTCTAAATGCATGCTTAACTAACCTTTCAGCTCAAGAACCTTATACTAATGTTCTTTTCTTGTCCATCCTAAAACGTGTCAATGAACTTGAGCTGAGATCTTCGTACTACCTTTCCAAGGGGCAACATTTGAGTTAACTACCCAATACTACATTTTAGTATTTCTTTATCTCTGTGCCTTGTTAATGAATTTGTGTTGTTGCTCACAACTGTCTTACCACATGACAAATAGAACTCCAGTTAATGTTGAATATGAATCATAGACTATTTTAAATATTCTTTCCAGTTTAGTAATTATTTAAATTTGTACTAATAATCAAAAAAATTATGTTTTGTAATTCATTGAGAAAATGACAGCATATGGATATAAACTTTCACCTCATAATGTGTTTGTAGTACTTGTAGGATTCCAAATTCAATGATTTCAAAAAATTTGAAGACCACCATCCAACATTTTGACAAATTACTAAAGAGATGGTAAACACTTTAGGTGTATCTTTTTTGATCGGTTGTATAAAAGCAACAATCTTCTCTCTTGAACTAATTACATTATGATCTCGCATTTTCTCTCTTCTCACCATATGCCTCTATTTTCTTAACAGATAAATATTAGAGACTCTAAAAATATGGTGAGTTTGTAAATTAGAGAAACCTCCCCCATTTGTTACTTTCTCCTTCATTTTAATCCAAATTATTAACACCTCCCCAAATTATGCATTTTGGTTTTTCTATAATCTATATTAAACCTCCCCAAATTATGCATTTTGATTTTTCTATAATCTATATAAATCCTCTTTCTTATTGGTATAAGATATTTGATCTATTGTACACGCATTTGTATTAGGATATGGCACTTGGTTATTGTTTGGAAAGTGTGAGAAGTGGTGCGTCGATGGGCAAAATGAACAAAGACCCATTGTGATTAACTAAATTAAATGGTGCACACAATTTTAGTTTCAAAAGATATGCATACCTCTGAATATTCTTAATATTTTTCTCGAGAAATGGGCTTGGCGACTATTGTAGTTTTCGATTTCAATTTTTGTGCACTTAAAAGCAATAAAATAAGGGGAGTTAGCGGGATAAACAACAAAGTGACTACTCTAAAAAGTTTAAAGAGAGATCAACTACTATATACCTACAACTACACTAAAAGGTTACTTGAACAATGCTTTCAGACTCAAAATCTTATCAAGAATGTAGCACCTAATTGTTTCACACAATCATTATCTTTTCTATTTGGCATCTACATTTGGCATCGAAGGTAAGCTGAGGGGCATTATAACTTGTAAGTTAAGCATGTAAAATATATCCACTGGTTTCCTAAATTCTGCTAAACAAAAATTCGGATTTTCTACTAATATCTCAGAATTACCTAACATTTTTTCATTGAGTATTGCACCACTTGACATCTTGTCCACAGCTCTAACAGTAGTAGAATATTTTTTTTTACATGAACAAAAATACTATCTATGGTCACCAAACCCAGTTGAAAGAGTTGGAAGTCTTCAGAAATAGTTTCACTGCTTGTCGAGCATCCCCTTCGAAAGTAACAACTTCCATGCTACTTTGCCTGGCTACATTGACTGTTAGTCTCATTTTTTCCAATGAATTAAGTTGTGAGTAGAGACATTACGCAACTTGTAGTAGCTCTAACAGTAATATATCTTTAAGTTCCTATCCATTTGAATAGAAGAGCTTTTGCTTGTGCGTTAGCACCTACAAAATTTGTGGGCATGCCTGTTTCTAAAGAGATTAGTAACTTCGATAGAGTGCAAATGGGGTTTGAACCCCGGACCTCTGTATCATCACCTAAAGGGTTTACCAACTAATCTAAATTGACACTTACAACTGAAATGGGATACCATAAGTGAAAAGAACAATTGTAAACAACAGCGAGGAAATAAAAAGACAATAATAAAAAGTAAACACCCTTATTAGATTTTACCAAGTGATACCATCAAACTTGAAAACTGGTTTGAAAGGGTCACCATGGTTTGAAAAAAAAATTTAAAAAATTAGGGGAAAAAAAAACAAAAGCTTACATCCTTAGAAAAAATTTAGATGCTTGTGTGTTGTGTCCATGCCATTACTATTACTCCAATGTTTCCAACGTGCATTTCTAATTAATCAATGTCCTTACCATGCATACTATGATAACTTAAGTTGTCAAGGCACCTACACTAACTTACAATCCCTTGCAACTTATGTTGTTAAGGTACCTTCTAATAAATGAAAAACCAAACCAAGGCAACTTTCACAATAAACATATTATCCAAAATAAGAACAAAATCTGTACAAAGCAAAAATCCATCCATCTACTAATAAATAAGGTATCTGTTTTGCGTGTTGTAAATCAATGCCCGATGAAGAAGCAATACCTGCTACATGTGGTTTAAGGTTCATGCCAAGCGTGGCAAAGTCACGCCAATCAAATATCTCCTTGAGTCCCTTTACTACCACCACCTGCGACATTAACAATTGAAATGATACTCCTAGGTCGGAGAATTGAACTTAATATAATAGGATCAAATTAAAATCTATCCACGTTAATGATAATCAATGGGAAGGAAAAATGTAAGCTACCCCAATTAACAAAATCTCAAACCTCTACAAGTTTAAACTCCAAAACCCAAATCACAGTATTACCTTAATGCAATTAATTAGCAAAGCAGTCTCCTAGCTTCATGTCATTGGTTACTGCAATAAATATTGGGATGGGAGGATAAAAAATGTTCATGGAGGTCTTGGGAAATGGCGGGTATGAGGGACAAAGTTTGGGTTTCCCAATTCCATTTTTCAGTGCATTATTTAAATAGTAGACTGAAAAGACTCATAAGAAGTGTTTAAGATGTTCTACTTTTTTTAATGGGAGTTATAAGAGATCTGAAATGGTTTTTTGGTGTGTTTCACTTCTTTAAAGTTCAAAGTGGGGAATAGAAGGTTTAGAAGATGAAGGCCTAACTTTTTAGGTTACAATTATGAAAATTCATGAATGTATTATGAGATTTTATTATTAAAACTTAATTGTGATCCCGATCCTTTGAATGTTATTGGAGAAAACAACAATGTAATATCACTTTGAGCGTGCTTTCGGTCAAATTAATTTGTTCATGAAATATGACTACTCTTAGTTTATTACTATCAGTCCAATGAAATGATTTTCAAACTTAAATAGACATCAATGCCGTCAAAGATGGTTGCCACAGTACAAAGCTTCCTATAAACAAAGAACCTTCCATTAGTACAATAATAGAATTACAAAGATGAAATGAAGTTCACTATGAAAGTTTCCCAAAATTTGATAGCACTCACGCGTACATACACAAACAAAATGATAAACAAAAGTAGAGATTTAATACAAATTTTTTTACAGCCACCATCATATCCTAATCACCAAGATTGCAATAACAGGCGATGAAGATGTTATAAGAGGTCCAATATAATTGTGTGCAGAGGCACCAAATTATTTGAACTTAAGGACATCGAGTTGAAATGTTGTAGCTATGAACACCGCTTTCTCTTAATTACTTTCTAAAAGTGCAACTCCTAGACATTTAGCCATTGGGTCTTCCTTTCTGCGAGAACAATAACTTGAATTTATAAGTTGGTAGCATGCTTAGTTATGCGCAACAAAAATTGCTTCAATCCACGAATTTTAGACACAACAGATGTTCAATCTTTGTTTGTAGGTCTTTCACCCGGGCTTAATGAACCATGGCAAGTATGAAGAACCGACTTTCGCTACGAATCGATTCTACCCATAGCCTATCGAAGCCTTTATCCCCGAGCAACTTCAACACTCTATTACTGCCAACAAATGAATCATTGGGAATCACACGAGAGAACTTGTAGAATAACACATGATGAACTATGTCTCAGATACCAAAAGCCAAATAACCCAAGTTTACTTTAAGGTAGGCTATCAATATTAACACATCTTTAATTTGATTGTTCAATCACTTTTATGCCAATCCTTTTAAGGCACTACTATTTTTTTTCTCCTCAAAATAGCCATCATATTAGTAGGATAGAAATAGGCAACATATTCAAATTTTATTTTTTTTTTGCAACCAATCCTAAATTCAAGTCCTTCATACCCTCTAATGGTATCATGTATGTCGAGAGTTAGCTCAATAAAATTCTTTATGTACAATGCATGGAAGGCTTGGTCAATTATCAAGGCAGCCTCACTATGTAAGCTTTCAATTTGAAAGGAGCATTGAATTACATTGTTAAGGTATCATGAAGTATTTCTTGCGGTATCAAAACAATATATGAAGGTCTTTCATTGTCAGCCAAACCTATATCATGAGGGCAAACTAAAGTGACCAATAACTTAAAAAAGACTACAAACCATTTGTTGGAGTGGGCGATACTTCTACTAATTAAATCCCTATATCTGGCTCCCCACTCTCATTAAATAACACTCAACACATGAATTTGTGAAGGGATAATAAAACTGAAATGCACCTAATTGAAAGAAGGGTCCCCGTGACATATCTTTTCCCGCAACCACAAAATTAACAATACATGTTCCAGTAAGCATAAGAAATTTGCAAAGCCCTCAAAATTCAAGTAAAAAGAATAATGTCCCAATCAACTCATAGGAAAGAAATTAAAAATTAAAAATGGAAACAACCGGCAATGATTCAATTCACCCTTGTCCCCACTCAAAATTCTTGCTAATTCACAAATATGTGATGCAAACAATGAGTATCATTTCCGATGGAAGAATATAATTAGATAATCTATATTAGATGATTTCAAAACAGGAAAAGATCGAGTTTGGGATTCAGTACCTTTTTCAAGGATAGTTTCATAAATACCTTTTTCAAGGGATCGGATTAGCTTCTCCCCATCAGGGAATAATAATAACTGCAGCAACAATCCCTATAAAGTCGGAGAATCAATGTTAAGTTAAGAAAACAAACAGAATTTTAGGGCTACAAAAGAGAAGATAAATTTTCCAAAGACAATTGATATTACTAACTCATTGCACACTCTTAGATGATACCGGCAAGAACTTTATGTATTAAGACCGAAGGTCAAAGAGAACACTAGACTCACTTTTAAGAACTTAATCGCAAACAATGATGAATCCAACTATAATAATGAAATTAAAAAGAAATTAAAACTTACAGGTACTGTGAATGCAAATGAAATAAAATGGAACAGCTGCAAAGTACAATTATTGATTGTAATATAATCTTACAATAACTTAGAATAACTTACTGGACATTGGTCGTTGAATCAACTTTAGAATTTGCATACGTAAAAGCCCAAAACACAATTACAAGCGAATTGGCAACCTGAAAACCAAAGTAAAAACTGACTTTTTAATCTTTGAGGAAGAGAATTTGCATGTGTAGTGTATTATTAGGCACTAAGTACAGGGAAAGAGAGTCTCAGACTGGGTCTCTCTCGACCTTAAGATAGGAGCAACTTGACCAGCCACGATGTTTGATACCCTCCACCTCCTGTCACGCACATACTCTTTCCCTCTCCATCATTATCTATTAATGGCACCAATCATTCAACTCACCTTTATGTTCTGTAGGGATATTCTCCAAAGCTTCTAATCTAGGTTCTTATAGTCATCAAGATTGTTTCCTTGTAAGTAAATTACAAAACTCAAAATCTCATTGAAAATTTAGAAAGAATGATTTGCAAGAAAAAAACAATACCAAAAACAATATCCTTTGTCCCGATAAGGATCCAAGTGTTTTTTTATCATAATTGTGATAAAAGGGTGTATATTTTTCATAACGATTAAAAAGAAAACATAACACATGCATGGTCTATTACATTGTCTAGCTAGTGAATTTGCTTGACTTTCCTTCATCATAAGGCATGATATGCATTGTCTATTACATTGTCTATGTACCAAGTTCTATTTATTTTTAACCATTTAAGAAAACAAAATGCATTGATCAATGAGGGTAAAAGAAAATTGACTCTCAAAATGAAATCTTATCAAAACTCACCAATGACCTAATTGAGACGCAATCAGGTATGTACGTGAGTTAATCTATGAACCCTTTTCAACTTTACAAACAAATCATGATGAACAAAGATGAGTCCAAGTAAGGAACAAACATTAGCACTTCACGTCCATGACACACTCATTTTGCTAGTATAGATACACATGTTAACAAATTATAGTGGCTGAACATGAACTAACCCTCTTGTCTATATATTTGTGTAAATGGACTCTAGTCGCTTTATTTTCAGTTCTATCCGCTTTATGTACTTGCGTAAAAGGGATTGAAGTAAGACGAAATGCCAAGATGAAAATAATAATTAATTTGACATTACAACATATCTATCTCTTTAGCTGCACTGATACATACCATGCATAGTTCCAACTTAGAGAACTCAGCTATGATGAAATCACTATTGCTTAATGATTAGCACTCACACCACAAATGAAAGCTATAAAGTTTAAGTATCTATGGTGCAACCACATTATTATGATTATAGTAACTATAACATAAAAATTGTACCAGATTAGAGTGAAGTGCATAGGAGCACTGCTTGCAAACCTATATACAAACAACTACCATAGCAAGAGTTGCAAACCTGCATATATTAATAGTTGTTTCATATAAAAATTACAAATGAGTAAATGCTGACGAAAAAGAAGATGAGAAACCAAACTGATAGTGAGACAAAAGAAAAATTGCCCTTACTGCGGATGACCGTGGATGTATGCTTTGTCTCAGATGTCTCACGATTGATTTTGCTATTACTTTGAATCCTCGATTTATTTGATAGATCAATAGGAGTTTTGTATAAATTAAACTCGAGGATCAATTAGAAAACAGACCATTTAATTTGAATCTAACTTATACTAAAACCCATCCTAAGAACGGAAATCCCAATTATGCTAAATCGCTTTTTATGTAACGCTTTTTTAACCGGTTCAAATTTTTTGTTGACAACATCTTGTATAGATGAAAAAAAATACTTGAAAATAGTCCATCATGAACAAATTAAGAAAATATGTATAATCACGCAAACAAATTAGCTGAAAGTATGGACAAAAATGAAAGTAGTACCATATTAGGTGTATGTATGCAGTTAAACAACATATATGTTCATGCAACCTCACTACTCTCGACCTCAATTCTATTTTATTGACTACCTTAAACATTGCAAAGACCTCCAAGAGAGTAAAAATGCAAAGGTGGAAGATATATATTGTTTAATTTCAAGTATAGTCAATCTTCATAAGTCATAATTAAAAAGCATAGGTCTTTAAGGCCCTTTGCAAATTGCTCCTCTATTTACCAATATGTTTTTTAGTATTGAAAATGAATGTTACATCCTACTTCTTCACATCCATTAATGAAATCCCAAGCCCAAGAGTAAGAACTGTATGATAATATATTAAATCGATTAGTGTGGTAAACTTTACTTCATGCAACTACCGCATTTGGAACTCCACCGCATATATAACAAATATCGTCAAACCTCAAAAAAGTTTCTATTCATTAATTACTACGCTTAAATTTGATAACAGATACAACATTATTTTCTAATTGACAATTTTATCCCAAATCTCGTTATCAATTATGTTTTGCTTCAATATAATCAGTGCAATAATACTCAGAACCGCCTATGAAAAACAAATGCAAAACAAAAAGTGGAAATGAGTGTATTCATTTACCACTCAAACAACTCCGAAGTTATCCAAAACGAACAATTTAATCAGAATCCAATATGATATTGTTTAAAGTTCTTTATCCGAGAGCATTCTCTTTTTTGATACATTAGACAATATATGGGATTTACTACAAGAAAGCTACCTTATCGCTAACACTAAGCTATATTAACGTTAAAAGAAGAGAAATGATGTGGATGATACCTTTAGTTGTACATTGAAGCAACGCGAAATTCCCATTGCAAATTCCTAAAAACTCAATATCATAAAGAAGATCCAAAATGTCAAAACACACAACTTGGCTCTAAAAATTGCAAAGAAATCCCCAAATCACTCTTAGAGAACTCAAACCCCGTGAAAATATTTCGTCAGAGAACCATAAAAATCCCAAATAAATATATTAAAAGAAGAGAAGATAAGAAATGGCCCAAAGGTTGCTGACTAACCTTTGAACTAAATGTGAGACTTTCAAAAATAAGAATTGCTGATGAAGAGGATGGGGAGTCAACAAAAAGAAGAAACATGATCTTTAGGTAATTTTATCTCAACCCCACCAAACCAAAGGCGATTCCAACTTCATTTTGCATCAAAACATAAATTAAGGCAAAATCAACAATCAACATACAAATTGTAAACATTGCTCATACCTACAAAGATGATCTTTAAGTAAATGCATTGTCTTTCGCTACCAACGTTTTGACTTCCATTGCATTGCCAATGACAACCATCTGTTGCTATCTCCATCAATGAAAAATGAAAAACCAATCTCTTGAACATTTATTTGCAAATGGCTAAACTTGGTTTTTTATATTTTTTCTCGTTATAAAATGGTTTGGATATATATACGCTTGAGGTACCAATATTACATCTTTGATCACTAAAAGTTCCAACTAATCTTAACCAATATAAGGTAAACCACAAAATCATAAAGTAATCAACCTGTTTCAACAATCAATCGATCCCAAACGCCATGTTGAATGTAGAGAAGTTGTTTTACGGGTGATGTCAAATAATCAATCAAGTCCATGTCGTATATGTGAAGCACCTATTCCTCACAAATCATCGTAAAAATGCGTATTTAAAAATAACAACTTAATAGAATAAAGACCAAATCCAAACTCAATATATGTTTTGTAGCATCGATGGGTAACTAATTAGTACTCAAACGCATAATAGTATGATCAAAATCTTTTTGGCCAAGATACTAACCACACGATTATCTATGGGTTTTTGCCTTTATGGTATAACTACACAAAATTTAAAACTCCTACAAGCAACTATTAATCGTCAAACTAATTTATTAGTAGAACTAATTAGATTTTTAGAACTTCAAATTTTCAAACACAAAGTCAAATAAAGAATCAAACATGTAGCAAAATCAATTGGGCAACAAAATAATCTCGAAACTCTAAAGTTAAGTGAAGGAATACAAAACCAAGAAATTCTAATAAAAAAATATACCCAATTCAGATTGAGGTTTTAAATAATTCGTGAAAGAAAGAGCTTATAACATAAGGCTTCAAGTCAATGATCATGAAAGTTGATCGAACTAACGAAAGAAGCACCGGGCGTAGAGTATGATCGAGGTTCTTTCTCTCACGCTAGAATGCAAGTAATGAGAAACCCTGTCCTTCTTTGTCCTGCCGACACATTTTGAATCTTCAACATGGACTCAAGATTGCGACGTAGAATCTTCTTCACCACTTAGTGCCCTTCCCATCATAATTAGCGCGTCGGCCGAAGAAAGGCCGCCTAAAGTCGCTTTGCATAGCAATATATCCATTACCCCCATCCCAAGTTCAATGAAGATATCCAAAATGTTCTTTTCAATAATGCAACATGTGTTCACTTTGTGGTGTTTTACGGGATATATGGCAAAACCTTCAAGAGTGATATATTCAAACGGCCTTTTCTCAGATTGGTCAGAAGATCTTCAAACTAATCATTAGGATTTGTATGAAACTTTACAGCATCACAAAAACAAATACTTCTACTCATAATCTAGCTTTATAACAAACCGATTTTTCCAATATCCTATGTACCAAAACTCGAGTCGACGGTGAGCATGTGCCGGTTTTACCCGAACCAGAGTCAGATCGAAGAGAAAAATGTTGTTAGCACTCCAGCTGGTGCATCGATGTTCCCACTGTACAATGTTACTTTCAGTGCTCACCGAGGAAGATATGCATTTCTTTATCCGATAATATTGCCGAGACCCAAAAATAGATACTTGGGCACTTGGCAATCGGTAACTTTTCCCCGGTTCTCAAACCGTGGGTTCATTGATTCACTCCCAATTTTTCCATTCGGGCGTATCTATATATAATGAAGATTGCTATGAAGTTTTGATGGCTTTGACTGCGGGTCAATGATGGATATATAACATATCTATGATAGGTAATCTGCAGAGACACTACATTACCTTCAACCTCTAAGAACCATCATTGTCGCAAAATATCACATGGACAACTCGCCAACACGAAGATGAAAATGTGTAGGGATGCGAAGGCTTCAAAAGATAGCACCGAAGCATCCTCGGAAGATTAATGTAGTACCTTCTTTTGCACAAGATCGGGACCAAAGACCGAATATAAAAGTCGCTGCCATTCCATAAGGTGTAAGCTTTTAGTATATGTTAAAAATATATAGTAAATTTCGAGAGAAAGGAACAACAAATCTTTTTTTATTTCAATAACATGAAGAATGCTTGATTACAACTAATACATGTATTTTAGTAAAGATGATATTACATACTTTTCCTCGAGGTGATGAAGGCAAGCTCAAACACCAAAAGAAATGAAAACTCCAGCAACCATCCATGTAGAGGTATACCAAAGATCATGCATCTTCTTCGCCATTTGAAATCGCGATGTAAGCCGCCAAGAGGGTTGGAAATGCTACTGTGAGATGATAAAAGGGCCTAACTTGACTTGAGCTTTTCCCTAATCTAAAACTTGAGGCAAATAGTGCAAATCTTGAAACTAAGAAACATAACTCCCTCTCAGATATTTATTCGGTGATTTAGAACGCCAAATTCTCTTCTCGCACTAATTCTTTTCTTTTTATATTATTTTCAACAAAACAATAGTTGGAGACGCTTCTTGCTTTTATAAACCACGGGTCCTTAGAGTGTTAAATATACTAGGTGTCTTGATATATTGGAAGAAATGACAACTAAGTTTAGTTTTTGCTGCTTCTAATTCCAATGGAGGTTGTACTAACACTAACCGTATGGATGGCTTTGAGTTTATATGTGATGTTGGATGCTTCAGTGAAAACAAGAAAAGATTGCGTTGTTCTAGACCCAAACCCACCCCCTATCTCGAGTTGATATGCATTCCAATTGATTTTTTTTTTTGATGAAGTAGTTGCGTAATGGGTTTTTGTATATTTCCAGGACTCAATGGCAAAAGTGGCGGCTTACAAAAGGCGGTTGTGAAGGTTATGCGAGACTTGGTGTGTCAAGACCTCGTTAAGACTTCTTAATTGACTTTTGAAATTAACAACTAGAAATGAAAGGTAGGTATGTTAGAAAGTGTTCCCGGTCACTTTTACACTATTATCTGTTACTGATGCTTAATTTTTAACTTTTCTTGGGTGAAAATGTTCCATTTATCAAAGAGGGTGTAGCGACCAAGACACATTACTCAGGGTTGTATGTGAGCCAATGGACATCATCCACAGTCTAGCGGTGGTCTTTGAAGAAATATACCAACTTCACATAATATTTTAGTCATGCCTTTATGTAAAGAAGAGTTATTTTAGTGGGGATAATTAACTGGATTAATAGTGGTGGAATGACTTTGTAATGTTATTAATTTTGGGGTTGAATTTTTGGGTTTCAGTTAAAGCTTGGTAATTTATTTTTGTATGATAACTGACTTGAGAAGTGATAAGCTCATGTGCTTTCGATAATAAGTGATCTATTTTTGTTGAAGCACTTGTTTGGTGAAAAGGGTTTGTTATCAGTTACCAAAGAAAGTTAAGACCGCGATGAATTTTCATAATTATTTTTATCCATCAATTTAGGAATGTTTTGTATTTTTTGCATGTTTGCAACATTCTTATGGCATGTAGTCTTTTTACTTTGAGTATTAAACACATTTGAAAATATGCAAAGAAAAGAGCTGGTTAAAACTAATTCAATATTTCAATGAGGTTCAAAGAGACTCAAGAGAAAAACTACTAGATTTTATCTCATGAAAAGTAACTTCATGAATTTGTGTTTGGCAACTAAGTTATAATATATTTTGAAAATTAAAGGCCGTCCCTATTTGGTAACTTTTCTACACTAGAATAGAAATTTCCAAATCTCCAAAATCAAGGAATTGTAAGTTTTATCTAAACTTGAGATTTACATATATTTAGAGCATCTCTTGGTGGTGGTGGTATCACCCGCAAGTTTGGTGGTGAAATTTGAATAAGTATCCTCAAATTTTGACCAACTCTAGGTGATGCAAATATCAAAGCATAAATATGTATGTAGGGTCTACCGATGCGCCATTAGTAATGTAAAATTACATTATCGCACGCCATTACCACTATCGTCCCAAGTTAAAAAAATTAAAAAGAAAACCCACTTGTGACATTCCCATAAGCACCAAAAAACACTTTCGACATTGGCAATGGCGAGACATTAGTAATGTGCGGTTGTGTTGATCAAAGTCTAAAAAAAAAAGTTTGGGCAACATTACCAAGACGACATCGACATTATCAATCCGCGCCCGCATCCATATGAAATCCCAAATTTGCTTCCCCGGATCGCGGCTAGGCGGTGATACAACGGATTTTGCTTCCACCTAGCTTTAGAGTTGGTTTTTCGCGAAATTCGAGATTTGGAAGCAAAGTTGAAGAAATTTGGAGGTGATACTACCACCTAAAGATGCTCTTAGGAATTTTAACTACTTGAAATTGTAAGTATTGGAATTATATTTTCAAATCCAATTCCATAGGAAGCGATAGCCTTGAAAAAACAACTAAACAAACTTCCTTTTTATATTCCTAATAAGGTTTTGCCTTAATCAAGTAGTTTATTCATATCTATCATTTGGTTATGTGAGTGTGTCATTTTACTTGATAATATGGCTCACAATGTGCTTCGGGACTACTCAATGTAATTTTATTTTTGAAGATTAGAAGATTGTCTTGAAAATCAATATTTATTATGTGCCCATCACTTTCGAAAGCGGTGATTGTTTAACATTTTCGATTGATGTACTAGACAATGTTTTTTATGGTTGTTATCAAAAGTTATGAACAAGCTCATCAAAAGTGTTGAAGGCATGGTAGAGGCATAGTTAGTGATTTTAGCGAATTCTTGGAATGTACTCGGAAATTGAATTCGGTTGGGAAAAATATGGAATTTGAATGTACTTTCGAATATGGTGGAATCGGTGCGGAATTCGGTTTATGGATTTGTCGGACTTCAGAATATTCGAAATCGTGAACTATGGGTAGAGGACAACGTCCATGTCAATTTTTTTTTCCTTAATAGACTTTCAATTGTTTTTGTTCATTTCCTTCGAAAATTTATGTATAGACTCTATAATAATGATTAGGTACAATTTACATACCCAACTATCATTCATGTCGGACTAATCAAATTATTTTGCACATATTAAATGTTCACTCATTACAATTTAGCTTTTCAGCTTTGTAACCTTGAAATAAAATAGTATATGCATTTAGAAAAAAGTGAAATTGCATAACCGTACCAAATCAACGTTTTATTGTAAGATAGATGTGAAGGCTACAACTATCAAAAGACACAATTTTTTTGGTATGAGACACCACCACATCTGAGACATCCACATAATAAATAACCACTAGGTTCAAAATAAAATGTCTACAAATTCCCACATAGGCCACACATTTGAAGATACTTGGGTGTACTAAGATTAATGACACAAACAACATAATAAGCATCTCATAACAAATCGTGCCGTAGGTACGGGTGATACCTAGTTTGAAATAAAACAACAAACTTTGTAGATCTCCATTCTTGTAGATCAAACTAAACATCATGACATGGAGTCGTTCTTGTTCATATCAATCACAAAGGAAAGGGGCTTATGCTGCTAATTCTAAGTAAAAAGTGACCACAATAGGAACAACAAACAGAGCCTACTAACTCACACTAACAAGTACAAAACAATGTAACCAGAAGGTGGACAATAATTCAGAAGTCATCTACTTTATGTGTAAAATCGAAAAGATACATCTAGACATACAAATCCACAAACCAAGCTCCAATCTTTCTAAGTGTATCTAAACAAATCACATTTCAACTTAACATAGAACAAAAAACCAAAAAAAAAGGTTCACAAGAAGATGCAACAAACAGCAAACTTCGAAACCTCAGAATACGAATACTCCACGCCATTTTCATTCAAAAACTTCTCAAGTACCATCTCAACATTTTCAGGATTATCACTCTCACATTTAATCTCATAACTAATACTGAAATCATATTAGCGTCTCATCCAACTCCAACTTCAACCCATTCAGTCATACACACCTCTAACATTCCTAAACCCACCTAAACAAACAAATTCCATCCCCACCTCCACTAAAAACTCCTCCCTAACTCTTTTGAACAACAACGAAATTTAACAACAACAAATTGAACAACAACGAAATGCAACAAATAAACACCAAGCTCAGCGAAATTCAACAAATAAAGCGGATACAAAAATCAAAAAGGGACAAAGCAAGCAAAAGTTCTTACCTTCAAATTGGAAATGAATGCAAGATATTGAATTGTATTTTTTTGCTTCAATGTATGAAATTTCAAGCTTTCACCGCTCTCCCAACTTTCAATTTTGCTAAAGCTCGAATGTGGTGATTGCTAAAGCTCGAATGTGTTGGGAGTTTTCAATTTAGAGGTGAGAACTTCGAATTGAGAAACTTCGAGCGGTGAAAACTTCGAATCTAGTTTTCAATGGCAACTTTCAACTTTCAATTTGGGGTTTTAAGCGGTGAGAAACTTCGAATTGTTGGAGATTTGTGGTAATTCAATTGTGCACTCGAAGGTTTGCACTCGAATTGAAATTCGAATTTGGGGTTTTTTCGTTAGGGTTTCAAATGGTTTGCACGAGGGAGATGACCGGATAGGGTAGGTTTTCCAGGTTTCACAATTTGGGTGTATTGGGCTTTTGTTTGGGCTTGGGCTGGAGGCTTCCCGATCTAATTTTAGTGGCGCCCAATACATGACCCTTTATTTTCTAAAACTACAGTAAAAAAACATATGCTCCAGCTGTAATTAATTGGTCTAGTTACGGTCGCCGCCCACCCCTGTTTCATTTGTGAGGACCGAGGACTGTGCCCTCAGTTACTCGGGTTTTCTTTTGGTAACCCTCACTTACTCACTTACTCACTTACTCAGTTCCATAGTTCAAGATTTCAGAATTCCGTCAATTCCAAAAACCAGAATTCTAATATATTTCAACTAAAATTTGGAATTTAAACTTTCCGACTCTGATATTATTATTTACTAGAAGTCTAGAAACTATGCTCAATTTAAATTAGAGCAATGCACCTTCAACTTCTGTGTATGAGTGGCCTGGGATTCACCCTCACTTTCTCTCTCCTGCACCCTAGATTTACTCTTTTAAATTATATGGAAAGGCAAAAATCAATCATATGGAAGGACAATTTCTTAATTTTTAATTATTGTTATTTACTAGCAAAAATAACGCGTCTTCACTTGCCAGATGTGCTAAAATATGCACTTGATGAATAAAATTGTTAAACTTTAAGGAGAAAATTGAGTGAGAAATCGGGATTAGCTATATTAGAAAACAATCAATAAAACAAAATATAACAGTGATATTTCGTCTATGCATGTTTCTCTGAAGTCTAAACATCTTGGCAAAAATAATTAAAAGTCACAGATCAATTAATTAGATAGCAAAATCGAAAGTATTTCAACGTAGAAGACAATAATATGTATCTTCATATGCACTTAGAAGAAAAGAGAAAAAGAACGAACATTGAGCTCCATCTCACCATCCATTTGTGTCCGAAATTAGAATTAGAAGTTTCAGCAACTGATGTGTTCAAAACCATCTTTCGTTCACCAAACCTATGCAGATCAACCCCTTTAGTCAAGTTCTCCACACTTTAACATGGACCAATAGTGAGGCTAGAAGATTCAATAGTGTAATTTTAAAATTAGTTCTTCATTCATTTCGAACATTCCCATAATACATCTATTTATCCTGTAAGCAATGCATTATATTTATAAGCTGAGTACCAATGGGCGTTGACACCATTCCTAAAGTTGGTGAGGAATGGTCCATTAGGCTTACTGAAAGAAAATATATGAGAGAAATTAGTGTCATAAGCTAGTGATTGTAATAGATGGAAGAAGTCAAAGCTAAGCGACAACAATAACATGGTAGTAGATGGAGCAAACTATGTATGGAGCTAGTGCACCAACTATGACAGTTGATTTAGTTGAAGGAAGACCTTTAGAAGGTGGGAATTACTTGATACTAACTACTTTAGTTTTATTGACTAAGATCATTATTGTAACTAAAAAAAAAAGGATCGAATAGAATCCACACATCCTGTATATTGGTTATTGGTTATTACCATAGAAAAAAAGGACATAAAAATACGAACCTCACAAAAGTAAGAATCTGAATACTGTTGATTGTTAATTTTAAACTTGGCATTGTAGAAATTAGAAAAAGACAATTCATTTGTTATCATGATCAAAGATCTAAGATCAAATAAGTATATGAAATATGGAAAGAAAGATCAGTAACAAATAAGAAGTCAAAAACTTTTTACAAGTCTAAGTAGCACATTTTGGATACATTTTTGTAGGATCTATGATAACAACATCATCGATATTGATTTTTGAATAAATAGAAGGGTAAAAAGAGGGGCATCATCGCATTATAGGCTTGACATAGTGATTTGCATGAAATATTATAAAGCCCTAGCGACTACAAATATAATTTAATTAAGTGACGATAAATGTAAAAATTGAGAAAGGAGCTTAACCATTGAATGAGCGTCAACGATATCTTTCCAAAGATTTGGAAATGGTTCCACCAATAAGTCATTGTGCACATGCAAACATGCTTAGGTACAATGGGCATGCATTGCGCCTGTGTGGCTGCGAGACAAAAAATGCATGAATCAAAAAACATGATCGAAAGAGAAGAACAATTAAAGAAAATTTACCAAACGACACGTGAAATATATACCTTGCTACTCTTGATGGTTTGCAAAATACTATCCTTCTCAATCGGGCTAGGCATGCAAACTCGGTGTGCTATATATGTCAAACATTGACACCTATAATAACTTGTAACTCTGAGTAACAAATCAAAAGGAGTGCATGGAACCAATGATAATATACCCTTCACCACCACTTCTCTTCTTAACGCCCGGTAGGGTATATACATATATCCTTGAAAGTGCTCATGTCACTTCAAGGAGAACTTGTGATCCGTCCATTAAAGATATTTATACAAAGTAATTGAATACTGATTTCGTCTACAATGACAAATTTCACAGAAGAGTATGTGCATTTTAAAAGAAGCAAAATGAAAAATCAACCAATATTGTCATGAACCCAAGATAAGTATGTTATTCTTTAAATGGTTGTCCGTGACTCACGGAACCTGGAAAAAATATATGAAATTATGCCTCTAACTATTTCAGCAACTGCACGAGGTCTATTAATTGAGTAATTAATACAAAATTTTGAATTTGCATATACAGTGTATGTGCATGCTGAGAGATGCCTAACCACCCTTGAATTAGTGATGTATGCCAAAGAGGTAGCTTGCTCAACTAGACCATGATTGCGAGTTCATCTAATGTCTCAAGTGATGATGCAAAAAGTGCCTCGGTTATTCGAGTCAAGCAGAGGGCGAAGCATGCTCCAAACACGCAAAATGTTACACATATAACATAAGGCAGAGAATAAAAATTGATGACTTGAACTTTGAAGCTTACATATAGGCAACCTTGCCTTTGAGTCATGATAATGAAGAAGGTTTGCAAGTAGAGGAGCAAATTCCATAGCAAAATCAGCTGCATTTGAAGCGAGTTTCTAACAACACATATTTGCAGCAGTAGATAATGCTACTTGTTGAAAATCGACAATGAAAACAATGAGGTATTAATAAATAATAAACAAAAGAGAGGGCGAATTGGCCTTACCACATAATACAATTAATTAACTAAGCTATGTACTATAATCTTACAATTACACGAACAGAGAAGAAGTCAAGATAAGATAGCACATCCATAAGTGCTATTTTTTAAAAACAGGCAGTTAGGTGTTCTTGGGATGTCTTCTTGAGCTTGTATCGACTACATAGTTGTAATAATAAGAAAACACTAAATTCATAAACAAAACCATATTCATAAGGCATGTTTGGCTATGAGTACCAAAAACAAGGAAATTCCAAAGAAAAACCACATAAAAAAGTTAGACTAACAAGGATCTTCAATTAAACACCACTATATCAATCCATGATTAAGCCCTGCGATAACCTAGTAATTGAGTATTTATTCACTCAATAGCTTGCAAAGTATTCTACTAATAGCTTACTAAATAATAAGTTGTGGAGGGCATACCTTATGATACGATCAATGATTATTACAATGCGTTCATTTAAACAAATTGTAATAATCAATTTGATTATTTATTGGGAATCAAATGTGATGGATACCTTATGATTGTTCGTCCTATAAGCAAATTACTTCTAGATTTAAATAAGAAAACTATTGTAATTTCAACAGAAGTCCATAGCCTCTTAAGTTGCTTGAACTAACACCTGAAATAGGCAAAATTTAAGAATAGTTACCCCTTTGATTTAAGCAGTAACACCGAAGACTTGAGAAATGTATTTCCATAGCAAATGCCACAGAAAACAGTTTCATAAAAACAACCATTACACAAAGATCAATTCCAATAAGAGATCCACAAATACAATGACTGATTGATTAAAACCCACTAAATAGAAGACCCCTTTTTCTTCTACCACTAAACAATTTGAAAAAGGTGCACAGTACATGAAGGGGAAATAGCACCTTCCTTGCTTTCTCATTCTTCAGTAGCAATAGTTCCCTTCTCACTCCACATAGATATCGTCTAGAAACTTCCTTCTATCCTTGTTCTTAACATGGCATTTCTGTTCCATAGAAACACAGAAATCATATGCCTAGAAGATGAACTCCAAGCTTGGCAAGAAGTATTTTACCACAACCGGGAGGTCCATAAAGCAAAAATCCTGTCTCCAAATTCAATCAGCTTGTAATTCAAAGCAGAAACTGTAAACTTGTGAATACATCATTGGCATTTTTCGCGTTCTCGATTTTGCACTCAATCAATAATTACACAAAAGAAAATCAAAAGTTTGAAGCAGAAAAATCATAACTTTGAAGAATAAGAGAGGGATTAAAATGAAATAGTGTAACCTACCTGTTATCCTTTTTGTGCGTTGTTGTTTCAAAATTGGAAGAAAGTAAAAAGAAAAAATGGGAGGAGAGATTAGGAGTCGGAAGAGTGTGGAAAATTTTGGATTTATAAAGGCAGGCGAGAAGAAAAGACCTTCGTACTCTCTCTCTTTCGATCTCTAGACTTTTCATTTTTTTTTTACCGTATAATAATTATATTTAATTGCTCGTTAAATTAAATGGCAAAATTTAATTGCTTGTATTTTGATTCATTGTAGCAGCAGAAATATAGAAGCAAGATGGCTTATAATAACGTGTGATATAATTAAGTTAACTTTGCAGTTTGCACTAGCCAAGCTTGCAATCAAACTGGCTTGGGGTTTTTATTGCAAATGTTTAGGCAGGTGTTTGAATTAGCGTCTATTTTGATTTGTTGTCTGAATTAGAGCATAATTTAGTTTTTTTTTTTTTTTTTTTTTTTTTTTTCTGAGAAAGCTTGGTTTGATTGATGCATCTTTGTAGCACCTTTTTGTTTATGGACTTTGGTATGTAGCTCTGTTTGAGTGTAACTAAGAAGAGTATAAGACTATTGTTGGAGAGACAGAGAATTATTCAGGAAATGGTCACATTTTGTATTTATCCTTTATTAACTTACTAGGTATTACCCGTGGGTGTTTTTGATTTGTATGTTTCACATTATTTTTGGAAAATGGGATAAATTACGGCACGACATTCATCTATTTCATTTTCTTGGTCTTATTACGTGTGACACATACATATCTAAAGTTGTAAGAGCATTCCCAATGCAAGCCACTATTATTCACCTCTCGTGGCGATTATTTCCCTCTTTTCTACCGTTTTGGTGAAAAGCAAGGTGAGGTTCCCCAATGTAAAAGTGAAAAATAATCTCGGGACGGAATGTTGGATTCGATGCGAGCGTAAAAATTGAAAAAGCACCAAAGCGGAATGAAACATCCCGTCTGAAATTAAAAAAACGAAAAAAAGTCGAAAACACGAGGCGAGATCGAACATCCGTCCCGAAAAAAAAAAAAACTTTTTAAAAAAAAAAAAAAAACATCGAGGCGAAATCCAACATCCCGTCCGAAGTTCACAACTTCGGCCACTATCACCGGTTGAAGATTTCACCCTTGTTTTGACTTGGGAAAATAGTCACCTTCATATTCACCTTTGCATTAGGCAAATGTTTTGAACCATTTGGAGGTGAATATTTTTCACATTCCCACCATATCCACTGCATTTGGAATGCTCTAAGCAGTAATCATGGATTTTGATCAATTTTGCATTTGAACTTGTATGATCTACAATCATTGCATAGCCAATCCAATCAAATATCTATTTATTTATTTTTATTTTTATTTTTTCATTTTGGACTAATCAATTACAAACCAATTGGAGCATCACATTACCGATATGGTATTGTAAGTACCATTCGTTCTCAAATATATCACTACAACACACATGTAATACACACACTAGGTCATATCTTCACAGCTTGTACATCACCAAGTCGTACCACGCCACTAGGACGTAACAACGACCCAAACTCAGATCATCCCAAATATCAAACACAACCATATATGAAAGGAAATGATCTACCGCGATCCACGAGGCTTTCGATCGTGCACCAACCAAGGAGACATTTACTTTGTAACATCAAAAGTAATGGCGAATTATCAAGATAGCACAAAATATGGATCTACACTTGACAACGGCTTTGGAACAAATAAGAAATTCAGCTCAAACATCTATAAGTAGAGAGATGAATTACGTAAGACTTGATTGCGGTTTACCCAAGAAACTTGATCGTGAGGCAACTTTTATCCCAAGAAAGAGTGCGACCATTCCTATCAAACTCAACATCGGTCGTAGGTACAAAATCCACACCTACATTTGGCCCGTCTGCGGGGTTCGTTTTCTTGTGAAAAACACCCACACTACTTTCTCAAAAGCCTTAAACCGGTTAGAAAACCACCAAGGAAGCACAACTACAAGCTCTAGTAGAACAAGTTTCTCCACGAATCATTTACCGCGCTCGGCCAAAGAGAACCAAGCTAATGCGAGCAAACCACTTCTACCACCAACAACGTGACTCCAGACACCATTGACAACAATGCGGTCACAACCCTCTACAACCACTAATCAGGGCCTCGACGACCTCAGCCAATGATTGGAGAAATTAGGCGAAAAAGCCAGCGCAGCCAAGATCGTTCAGAAGATGCTCTAGTCATACAAGGCATCACCATTCACCACAGAAGTCAGGGACAAGCAGTCTCCCACTGACTTTATCCATAAATTAAGTTCCGTTATGCGGCCGGTAACTTCGTGTCGAACCCGGCCACATAGCTTCATTTCGGCCCAAATCGGCTCTACGATCTTTCCGGACTTTGACAACCTCAAATGCAAACTCTTTCCAGCCAAATTGAAGGACGGAGCATTGGAGTGGTTCTACACGCTAACTCCTGATTCAATCCACAACTTTGGCCAAACAGGCGAGAGGCGTTATGGCGAGTTCATCTACAACAGAAGGAAGAAACAAGCCGACTAGACTCCTTGTTCCGGTGAAGCAAGCACCGAGGAGACTATTTGCGCTTTCCTAGGAAGTTTCAAAAGGAACTCCTATCAATGGAGCTAGCTTTGCAACCTCTACATTCATCAATGCCCTCCTAGACAACTCTCGACCTAGCGGGGTCTCTTATCTATAACAAGCCGGAATGCCTAGATGACACGTACCCCAGAGGCCAACAAGTACATGAAGTCACGAAGAATGGATGGCCAGTATGAAAGCAAAAAGTCCTTGCGGTCGGCGACAAGCGGGGACCCAAAGAAAGCAACCCGATTACTCATGCAACAACAAAGGGCACCAACTCCCACAAGCCATCGTGTACACCAAAAGAGAATTCTCCAACTTCTCCGGGGCGTAAGCTATGTCTTGAAGAAAATATATACAACACCTTACTTCAAACCAAACATCGACAAGGTGATCGCAATATCGGGTACGCCCATCGCGCCCCTTCTACAAACTCCACCACTATGACACCGATGAATGTTGGAGCATTAAGCATTACTTCAAGACTTAGTCAAAGGGAAAAGCTGAAAGAGTTCACCGCCATAAAGCGACCTCGGGCATAAACTAAATGTCGGCCCATGACGGAAGGAGCAAAAGCGAGAAACGGCAGATGATCTAAATCTCCGGTCGGTCGAGGCCGTGGGAAGATAGCACTCCTCCGATCCGCGATGAGGAAAAAGAAAATCCACATGACTGAGGACATCTCCAACAATGAGACCTCGGTCATGGCGGTAGCGTAGGAACCTGACAAAGAAATCTACCACCTATCCCACAAAGTGAAGTGATCACTCCTGCCCGATTAACTTTCGATCTAACGACCCTTGATAGCATTCACGAGGAAGATCTTGACAAGGTGTGCTTACCCATAATGATGCTCTACGGTAGTGCCGCGTCAAGATCAGCGGATGGGCCGATCAAAGCGGGTCCTAATCGATCCAAGTAGCTCTTGCGACATCCTTTTCTACCAAACCTACAAGGATATGCACTGCCGGACTTCGGTGATGATAGAGTCAAATCGCCACTTTATGGGTTCAATGGGCTGCCGCAGATGCCATTGGAGGCGTCATCTACCGATCTCCATTGGAGAAAAAAGGGCGAGGGTTAAGACCTCAACCGCGGTGTGATTGATGTCAAGTCATCTTACACCGCCATCTTAGGGCCTTGGTGGATTCATAAAATCCAAAGCGGTTCTATCAACCTTACACCAAGTCTTGTGGTTTCGGACTCACGAGGCATCATGGAGCTCAAAAGCAACCAACTAGAAGCTCATCGATGCAATCAAGTAAACCACAAACAACCAAGGCCAAAACTTCGGGTTGTCTAGACAAACAACATCCCAAACCTACAAGAACCTCGAAGCTTCAGCCTTCCGGCGATCGAGAATGGACAAGCTCGAGGAAAAACAAGCCACAAGTCGAACACGAGAGAAAGTCGATTTGGGCACAAATGATGACCCAAAATTTGTCTATGTAGGGGCTGATTTAGACCCCAAGCTCAAAGAGCAACTTGTCAATTTTCTATCTCTCAATAAATATGATTTTGCTTGGTCGTATATCGATATGTCAGGAATTGACCCTTAGATCGCTTGCCATAAATTAAATGTAGATCCAACTATAAAGCCTATCAAACAACGACCTCGGAAACTAGCATTCAAATTTCAAAAAGGCATCAATGAAGAGATAAAAAAGCTCAAAAAGATTGGATTCATCAGAGAGGTCGAATACTCGACTTGGTTAACTAACATTGTAGCCGTTCCTAAGAAAAATGGCCAAGTACGACTCTGCATCGATTTCACTAACGTCAACAAGCATTGCCTAAAGCTTTCAACGACTTGAATGCTTACCTATCAACTCCGCTCATCCTGTCCAAACCAAATGAAGGAGAAACACTGGGGATTTACCTTGTGACTACCGACTTTGCTATCAGCTCGGTCCCCTTTCGCAAAAGCGAGGGAATAAAAAAACCAGTCTGTTTCACCCGCCAAAGACATCAATGATTCGGAAAAGCATTACTCTCGATAGAAAACAATGTTATCTTTGTCACACTCTCCTCGCAAAAGTTTTGACCATACTTCGGGCTTACGACATAAAAGGTTTTAACGGATGTACCCATTAAAAGCGGGTCTTGCGATCCACCAACAAAAAGCGCATGGCTAAATGGGTTGAAGAACTTCGAGGAGAACATTATATCGAATTTGTTCCCCAAAATGTCTTGCAAAGGTTAGGTCGTTCTTTGGCTTCCTTGGCGACTTCCCGTCGAAGATATCAAACCGGGAATCCGAGCCCATTACTTCACTCCATCAACCAACCACCCGGACAATATGGCACATCTACGTAGATGGAGCTTGCAACAACATCGGTGGTGGACCTGGTGCGTGTTAACTTCACCACAAAGGAACACAACTACATAAGTCAATCAAGATCGATTTCACAACATTCAACAATGAAGTGGAATATGAAGCATTAATCAGGGCCTCTCGCGATGACATAACAATTACAAGTCCGAAGCTCAAAGCTTACAACAACTCACAACTAATCGTCCAAAGCGGATCACCAAAGAGTATGTGACAAATGGAGCAAACTTAACCAAATGCGTTTAGGTCGTCCAATGATATCATCATTTCGTTCACAACATTCTCCTTGGAACATATTCCCGAGAGGGATAGCGGACATCGAATGACGACTTTCATAGCCTCAAAAGACCTAAGAGGTATGTCAACCACGGTTTACATTGACATCCTAGAGAGGCACGCCTACCAACATGAAAGTGTCAATAGCCTCCGCGGACTTTCATCACTCAATCTTGGATAGGTCCATTTCTGAAATTTATCTTACATGGCGAGCTCGGTAGAGGCAAAGGAATGCTCGTGCTACACAATTTCGAGGCTCGGATACACCGTGATCAACTGGTGATTGTTTAAATAAATCAGCGGGGAGGACCCCACCTAAGGTGCATAACTCCACGTGAAGGCTAACTTCATCTTGACGAAATTTACAATTTGCGAATGTGGCAACCATCGCGAGGAGCAAAATCTACGGCTCATAAAGCAATCACCCAAGGGTATTATTGGCCAGACATGCACATTGAGGCAAAGAAATATCTTCTCAAATGCCACCAATGTCAAACGTACATTTGGCCACACAACCACCTAAGTCCAGCACGGAATTGATCAACATAGCCAGCCCGTGACCTTTTCATATGTGGGGGCTAGACATCATTAGACCATTTATCCCACAAAAGAAAATAGGACTCAAATACGTCATTGCAGCCACAAATCACTTCACCACTTCACCAAATGGGTTGAGGCAATCCCACTTGTTCAAGTCAAGAAAGTCCACGTCATCAACTTCATATGGACCAATATCATAACAAGATTTGGTCTACCCCACACCCTCACCATGGATAACGGAACCCAATTTGCTAGCACACAAGTCAAGACATTACTACAAAAATAGCGCATCACTCAAGCATTTTCTACACCTATGCACAAAGCAATTGCCAAACAGATGCCACAAACAAATCCATCAAAGAGAATCTCCAAAAGAACTTGGAGAGCAAGAAAAGCCAATGACCAGAACAACTCGAAAACAACTTATGGGCATACAGAACAACAGCCCAAGCCAGTACCAACGAGTCTTCTTTCACACTTTGCTTCGGAACAGAAGCAGTCATACCATTAGAACTTACAATCATAACCACACGTTCTGACATCGTCGAATTAGGAGAAAATGATAACATATTAGCCAAAAAAGTCGACCTCCTAGAGGAGTGAAAGGAAACTACTACAATATCCCTAGCTCGATATCACCAAACCATCCAACGATATTACAACAAGAAGGTCGTTCAAATATCTTTCCAAGCTGACGACCTAGTCCTCAAAAGGACCTTAGCACCAGCCAAGCTTAACCCAACTTGGGAAGGCCCATACATAGTTCCCAAAGTCTTTGGAAATGGAGCTTACTGGATAAAAACTCAGCTCGGTGATGTACTTCCCCAACCTTGGAATATAACTCTACTCAAGCATTTTTACCAATAATTTGTCTCAAGATGTATCAATCAATATGAATAAAATTTCACCAGCTTTTCGCGTATAAATGTTATCCTTGCATTACATGAATACCACATATCTTGCACTCGCTACCCAATCCGGGATATCAAAGTAACTGACCTAGCATAGCGCCCGAGGGGTTAAGCCGCGACTCAACTATAATTACCACGCAATAGTTAATTATCAATCAAATTTAATCCACGGTCCCCCAAAAAGACATCAAATCAACTTAACACCAACGCCAGGGTTAAGAACGATTCAACTGTAGTTGCCACGCAAAGGCTAATTATCAATCAAATACAATCCAAGGTACCCCCAAAAGGACCACAAGTCAACTTAAGGCCTTTGAAAGGGTTAAGTTTGACTCAACTATAATTACCACTTAAAGGCTAATTTAATGGTCAGTCAAATAAGAAGTTCCCCCAAAGGAACCACTCAATCAATACACACACTTAAGGATACGAAGAAACCTAGGTGCCAACTACGCGCATCTACCAGGTCGTAGACAAGCACCTACGACCTACAATCATTGGACGATCTAACAAAGTATGATAGGTCATCGAGTCTACTACTATGCAGCACAGGTCGTCAAATAACAAAACAAAAAGCAAGGGAAGCAATCACATTCATACAAAATTCACAGACAATCTCATTTCAAAACAAGTAAGTAATTTAAATATTTTTACTTAATACACTTTCGGTTAGATACTAGAAGCCCACAAGTTATCTTGGGAAAACGACCTCAGCATCCCCATCAAAATAAAGTCATCAATATCAGCAACAAAAATAGTTCAAAAACTTCATCCACCATCAATCAAATTACAAGAAGAACACAATCAGTTGACACGAGGCAGATTCTCCACATTCAAAGGGTCTAGTTGGCAGCCTCAATGAGCCACTAGCCCCGGATCACCACTTGTATTCAACACGATTAATTTGCGGTTGAGTAGCACCAGTCGGTTGGTTAATCAGATTGTTTATTAGCATCTACAATAGTACTTTCTACAGTTACTATTACAGCCCCACTTTCAATAGATCTTTTGAAGGTTTTGTATTTACATTCTAGCTCCATGTAATCATCCACCAGAACGTAGACATCATCACTCTCTACCAGATCGGCCAGGTCGTTATATTCATTTTAAGCTCGCCAAGAATGGCTGCGATTGTTTGTTTCTCAAAGAACCCGATCGCTTACCTCCACCCTTTGAAGCATCAAGAGGCGGCTGCAATAAGGCCACCTTCGGCCAAATCCCCCGACTGAGCCACCATTTCACCACCGGCCCGTTCATCCTCTTGAATAGCCAGCAACTTGTCATAAGACTCCTTGGCAACCTCCAGCTCTTTCTTGTACAGGTTGGAGATAGTTACCATCTCTCTCAACTTCCTATACATCGCCAAAACCTGACAAAATAAAAAAATAAGTCAAAAAGCAATAACGCAAAGCACAAAACAAAAACTCAAATCGGAAGGACACTTACAAAACAAATCGAGTGATCCATGTCTTTTAGGTTCGCCTCCAGATCCTTCCCAGTCTCCAGCTGATGCCTATCTCCATCTAACGTAATACTCTCCAAGTGACCCATTTTGCAACCCGGTGAAGACTTGAAGCTGCGGTCCTATTCTTCATTCTTCACCAAGATCAACCCACTCCGCGGGGTGCATTATTAGATGACCATTCTATCCAGAACGTCAGACTTACTAGCCTTATCACCTTGGAGAGTACTCCCAGACCCTTTGCATTTTTAGGCATTTAGCTCAGTGTCACTAGCATTCTTCTTGCCCCTAGCATCAGCCACCCCCACATCAACCGCTAGCTCCTTCAGGTTCATCCTTTTCAAAGGACCCCGACCTGATGAAGAACAACCTTCCACTACAACGGTCGTTCCTCAAACTTCGGTTCGGGTCCTCTTAGCCCTTTCCGGGCTCGCGACCTCGATCGCCTCTTCAACTAAGGCTATGAAAAGGGGCGTGAGCATCACCACCTCCCCTAGCACTCCACCTCCATGACCCCTATCACTTTCACCCCACCGGTGGTCTAGACACAAGGCGGCTGCGAGCCTCCTCCAACTGTTCTCACTCTAGAAACAGGCACCATCCTTTAATCCTCGCTTTCCATCTCAGTATCCAAGCTAGAG
Source organism: Coptis chinensis (assembly GCF_015680905.1). NCBI lineage: Eukaryota > Viridiplantae > Streptophyta > Magnoliopsida > Ranunculales > Ranunculaceae > Coptis > Coptis chinensis. Next base: position 114,009,504 of record NC_141458.1, on the reverse strand, counting down.
TCAGAGATGTCAAAGACTAACTTTCGGGTCCTTTTCTAATGCTCAACTTTCTTCCGATTGATCTTTCTCACCAAAGCTTTGAAGTAATGTGCAAACTCTCCCAAGACAGATCATTTCTCCTCCCAACTCAAACAAGCAAACTCTTCTATAACCCCGGTACTCGTACGCCCACGAATAGCAACCTCTGCAAAAACAAAATAAAGTTGTCAGAACGTTCAAAATATCAACTACCATACATACACTACGACTTATAATAAACAACCTACCATCCCACTTTATAGTACGATTCTCCAACTCCCAGTCAGAAGGATGTAATTACCCACAACTAGTAAAGGCCTACGCCCCAATCCTCCTTACTCACACCCACAATCACAACAGACTTCTCCTTCACCACCTGCAAGCTAAAATTCATAGCAGACGACCTCTTCACAGAATAATGCTCAAAGCACATCCGATAAAACGGATGTTATAACCCTTCTCATTCAACAAATCCAACACATGAAAAACCCTCCAACTATTCCCCACGAACTGATAAGGAGCGCTAGCCTTTCCACAAAAGTTCAAAACCTCCATAGTAAGATGGGAGAACGGTAACCTCATCCCAGCCTTCAATTGACCATAACAAATCACAACACCCCATCCCAGGAACGTAATCCAAGCCAAACACATTTTCTCTCCACCTAGGTGTGATATCAAATCGGAGTCAACCCAACCAAACTTCTCCCTCAAAGCAGCAATACTATCTACCGACCTAGGTAGCGCCTCCTCAGCCATCGTCTCCAATGAGGAACATGATGACGCCCCACCTCCACTACGAGCCCTAATACCACCATCTTCATCACTCACAGTTCTCTCTCTCCACTGATCCAACTCCACTTTCCCCTCAAATTTGTCACTAGAAATCGACATGACAAAAGTAAAAGGTAACAAAAGATCAAATTTTTTGAGATCAAAAGAGGCGCTTTCGAAGGCGAAAGGTCGAAAAGTTTTTGTTTGTTTATTTTTTTTTTCTTTCTTTCTATGTTTTTGCTTCCTTTGCGTTGATAGAATGAGGAAATGAAAGATCGCTGGAAAACAAACCTTCGAACACCGCACAAATCTTGAAAAGCGGACAAAACATTTTGCCTTCCCCACAAAAGCGTAATCATAACCTGCCCACAAACCGCCCGCGATTTGGGCTCATAGATCGATTCAGCAGGTTCCGTGACATTTTCCTAAACCGTTCAAACAAAACCAGCTGTGTGACACGTGTTGAAAGCTTTGTTTTATTTTTTCTTTTCACACCACAGATGTCCAAAAAATAAATAAAATAAAGGGGGTTGTGTAAATACCCTTCGTTCTCAAACATATCACTATAGCACAAGTGTCCACACACCAGGTTGTATCTTCATAGCTCGTACATCACAAGGTCGTACCACGCCACAAGGACGTAACAACGACCCAAACTCAGGTCGCCCCAAATATCAAACACAGCCATATATGGAAGCAAACGATCTACCGCGATTTTGAAGCTCAGTCAACGCACCAATCAAGGAGACATTTACTTTGTAATATTAGAAGTAATGACGAATCATCAAGATAGCATAAAATATGGATCTACACTTGACAACGGCTAGAGCAAATAAGAAAAGTCAGCTCAAACATATATAAGTAGAGAGAGATGAACTATGTAAGGATTGATTGAAGTTTACCCAAGAAACTTGATCGTGAACAACTCTTATCCCAAGAAAGAGTGCATCCATTCCCTATCAAACTTAACATCAGGTCGTAGGTACAAAATCCACACCTTTACAAGTATGAACAACATCCCCATCTAAAACTATCAATTATAATAACCTAATAGAGGCTAACTGACTCCCCACAGTGTACTCAATGTAGTATGAAGCATCTATGCCATCCCTTCTACAATTCAATATGAAATAGAGCAAAAATCTTAGCTTCTAAATCATTTGCAGAACACCAAAATGTTTAACTTATCACAACGAATATGCTCCTCTCTTATTCCTCCAAGCAAGTCCTAAAAGGCAAAGAGATATAGATCAATTCCACTACTTGAATACCATAACCGTTGCAGGTTCTTCACATGCATACTAACGTAAGAGTTTACACCTTATTAGAACCCTAAAGAATAGTATATAGCGAATTTTTGACCACATACCAAACATAAAAGTTGTAAATTAAATGTCAATTTGCAAACATGAGTTTTATGGTCTCTTTAGAAACAAACATAGACCATTTCTATTAAATACATACACATAAGTTTATGTCTTGATCCTCTTGGCAAAGGCAAAGAATGGGCAAATAATTGCATTCCTTCAAAGAAATATATTTCCTCCTTTGTTGATCTCAAGGAATGCACTCACCAACTTCATTTATTCCCTTAAGAATCATAATTAACTCGCAACCTCAACGGGGTCATCTTCTTCATGGGTGACATTGGTATTTATATTGCCACAACCAAGTCTTGATGCCTCTCGATCAACATAAGATTGGAAAGCAATCTCAAGTATGGCAACATATAATAGCTCCTTCAAGTTAGAAACTTAATTATCAATGAATATATGATCACGGATCATAGAAAAGCTCACTTTCAATAGCATTTCACCTTTATTGTTGGTTGCATCGAAAACAATTCTAGGAAAAGTTATATCGATGGCAAGAAGATTAAGATTATGAGAACAATCATGGCGTGAATATCAGCGTAAATTCATACATTAGTTTTAAGTTTCAAGTAACAACAAATTCAAAAATTGATTAAGCAAGCAAGAAAATAGAAACAAAACTAAGGAGGTTGTCATTATTAGTAACCTAATGCACTTTGTAGATTGCAAAGGTGTTTTCCCTAATAAGCAAAATGGGGAGTGTGGGATGAGGAAGGGGAAACCATCTTCAACATAAATCCTTAGTAAACCCTATAGTAAACCTAACTCATCAGATGCCAACATGAGATCACATAGACAAGTTATCTCCTTGAATTCCTTTCTTATTCTTATTCTTTCTTTCTTTTTATTTTTTATTTTTTCTATATCTATTTATTATTATTATTTTAAATCAGAATCTATTAGAATCCAACCAGCTTCCTCTTTCTACATACTAAACGTTATGTGAAATTTTAACGATCTTGTACTCCAGATTCCACAAAAATACATAAGTTAACAAAAGCACATTCTGAATAAAAATAATTAAAAAACACACTATCTGAAGAACCACATTACATTTTCGGAGAAATTTAGGATTCTTCAGATACAATATTTAAAAACTAAAAAAAATATATCAAACCTTACTCAACCAATCATCTCGATGAGAGAAACAATAGTTATTATGGAATACACACGAAACAAAATATCCAACGATAATCAGAATAGAAAAGAATCCATATTATGGTTTTGTTTGTGAAATGATAAAAACCCCAAAAACAAAAAATATTACATATAAAAATCGTATGAGGCTATCAAGCAAGGTCGTGCTATGGCATTGGATGGAAGGCAGCGAACACTAACGGATGGGTAATAGTTTGAAACTCTCGTCTTCTACAGATGATAGGAAGTTGTTTTTGTCTCCCTAAGTGGTGACCTATGCTACTTACCCAGGTTATTTTTAGTGGGAAGAACTATTCTTAGTTGCCTTCTAAAGCAGCATCGCGGTTACTTGAAGTGGCTACAACACAAATCTGATTTGTTGTTACCAACATGGCAACATGTGACTATTACAGTAATGAAGCCTTGTGTTGCAATGATACTCTCTCCTTGGTATTTAAATCTTACCAGCCTAAAGTGTTAAGCACATTAAAGAAAATTCATCTGAATCAAACCAGTAAACATGACATTCGAGGTGGACGAAATAGTGGTACTGGTATTAATTAAAACTGCAATGAGATTCAATTGATAGTAACAAAAAAACAATATTTATCAAAAAACATAAAGAAAACGAATATATAATGAAAATGAGAAAGCAAAAGAATCGCTATTCTGGCTTTGTATGTATAAAAGCTAAAACGAAAACACCTACTTATATACACAAATTTCCAAAATTAATTAAGGATTTAAGGATAAATCTAAAGTTTTATGTATTTTTTCTTAATGAATAAGAATGGAACTACTGCATGTAAATGTGTCAAAACGGCATAAAGAAATATTATGTTTTTCTAAACCACTCCATCTATAACGGTAGAATCACGTAGCATAAAAGAATCTAGATATTGCTTCAAAGAGGCAACATCATTTAACTTATATTTTTTGGTCAACTTCCATGCAAACCTATGAAAGCTAAATGAACTTATAGTGCTAAAAAACAATAAAGAAGGATTTATGTAACTACTTATACTCTTAAAACCTAAATCAAATATATGTTTACATGAACAACTTGCTCAACATCCACATTTAATCTTAAACCAAATTTGAATTGGTTGTTACCCACCTTGCAATAGCCAGCCAACATAAAACATCATAAATATATGTGGCCCAACTGCACTTATAAAGTTTTGGATACTAAACCCATTGCTCTGGTGGTAACAGAGTTATACAGAACCTCATCAAAACTAAATGACTTACCTGATTTAAGAACTCTTAAAAGAACTATTCTTGTAGTTGAGGACCTTTTAGATAAAGGTAAGTTTGGTTCAGAATCATCTGCTAATCATGACACCAATAAAGCCTATGCTTGAAGGGCACCTTTGTGTGTTTATATGTGTCTTTATAATCTAGCTTATCATTTTGCTCCCTCATGTCCTGCCATAAGCCAACATATCTCACTAAAATGGAAAAAATAAGTAAGAAAAAATAATGTTTTGCATGCTTTCTGGGCAAACACAGATCACTCAACAAAGAAGTAACTAAAAAGTTAGTGACAACGGAATATTTTCTGGTGTGAGATTGCATATAATAGCGTGCTATTGCCTAATTTAACCCCATGAATTACTATTTGAGTGAATGCATAAAAGCTACTTACACCACAACACATATCAACAATACTAAGATAACCAAATAATTTTATAATAACTCAACAAATGGACATGATCTATTAAGGCCAATCATTCGAAGAGGTACAACAATGGATTAATGGCGTAATAATTCAAGTCACCTTTATATTCTGTAGGGATATTCTCCAAAGCTTGTAATCTAGCTTCTTATAGTCATCAAGATTATTTCCTTGCAAGTAAATTACAAAACTCAAAATTTCATTGAAAATTTAGAAAGCATGTGTTCCAAGAAATCAACAATATAAGCAACAACACCCTTCTCCAAATAAATGTGTCAAATTATTCCAATAATAATTGTTGTTTAAATTTGATAAGCAAAGAACAAACTAAGAGTTTTACCACCATGCTAGCATTAACTTCTCAAAAATTGTATGTACATCGTACCCTGGCTTTCCCATTTCTTTCAATTCCATCTGTAAATTCATAGGGGAATAAGAAGTACATGACCAGTTGATCACAAAAAAAAAATTGAATTAGACGTAGCGGTTTGGAAGTTATTGAGAACACGGGTAGGAATGCCTACAAGGCTGGGATATCGCTTTAGCAAATGAAATCCTACAACAAAGTTAAAGCCATGTTCTATCTCAATCAACCTAATTGTGTTGCCAATCAAAACCCTTTCTTCTAACAAAATTCAGTTGATTATGACAGAAATCTAGTAAATCCATATTCTTATGCAAAAGAAAAGGAAACAACTAAAACAGTTCTAACCTTGGACCTGGAGTTCGAGCTCTTTTCGCTTTGAGCTTGCAAGCGACACCGCCATAACTGCAAGCCAAAAACAGTAGGTTAAACCTTAAAGTGCCAGAGAGTGAGTGGACAATAGAGGGAGAGTTTGGGAAGTTTTTGCATTGAGTGCAAGAAGACGAAGCGTTTTCAGTTTTAAAAAAGATTTATATGAGAGGGCGTGACAATTATTAAACTCCCCATCTTCATCCTTATTGCTGGATATGAAGAAATATTGATTTTTGGACATGAAAAAAAAAGAAGGAAATACACTAAGGCTGTGTTTGGTTTACATATTTTTTTTAAAGAAGAAACTGAGATCCTGGATTTCACTTTGCCTCAAAATATTATCTGTCACACCGAATTTACAAAATCGAAAAACAATATTTGTTCCGACTCTTGATTTTGGTGTGATGCACTCTCCACTTCCAAAAGCCCATCATCTATTTAATAATACTAATAATTTGAAACCAATAAATTTTTTAAATAAACAATGATCCTCTTCATTACCAAAACTCACAAACATGAATAAGTTACAAATTTCCTTTCAACACTCTTTAATTATAATTCTGTTGAAAAAATACAAAATAACATTGTCTCAACTAAAATCTATTACACGTTAAGGAAAACAAAACATATCTTGAATGCGGCGTTAACACAAACCACAAGCAAAGAACCAACTTTCTTCAACACTAATTTTGTCAAGACTTATCAACTATGTTCATTTAATGAACACACCCAATAAGCAAACATGCAAATCCCGGTCAAGATTATAAACAATCTTTGGTATGAGTAAGCCCTAAAATACAAAATATGCTTATACATATATATACACAATCTATAAGGCAGTTAGTTCCTCCACTTTGAAGCTTAGCTTCCAATTCAATAATAATAAGGCATTTAGTTTCTCCGAAGCTTTTTAACTTCAAACCGTATTTAGATCAACTACATCTAATAATAATAGAACAAAACTAAAACTTACTCTATACTTACACTGGCGTAAGCATAATCACAGAGTAGGTCACACCTGCATAAATAATCAATTCAACCCACCCTTCTGCAGAACCATTGGGAAGGCAACATAAATTACAATAAATAATTTATTAGAGCTTTAAAATACATTTTGTTATGTCATCACAATTATTGTTTGGAGTTTCTTCAAGTGTCTCTAGAATCACGACGCCTCTATGTTTTACCTAGTTTCCCTGGCTACCACAATCGCTTCCCAACGCCGAACATGTACATCCACTTGCCTCCCCTCACATAATGCACCACTCTGTGCGTAGTTACCCTAAGCAGGATATCACATACCAGGTAACCCTCACATGACCGTCATTATGTGGGTACTGCCACTATTCGGCATAAAATATTGCGCATCTCGTTCTAATTTTACAAACGGAATAATCAAGCCACTATTCGGCTACGATTGCCCAACACATAGGTCAATCAACATCTTATATATACACCCTATACAAGGGCCAATCATATCACATCGCCCATCACAAGGGCCAAATCACATGAGTTGTGGTAGCTAGGTTCTAGGATTTTCGTTACGTAATTTATTCAGGTGTCATACCTTAGTATCTCATAACCATCTCACTCTATCACGTGCCAAATAAATTATTGCACTAAGCCACCATATTTGGAAATATCTCAATACATCTCATAACAACTTTCATTATTGCACTAAGTTACAATCACGTGGAAAATATCCACAAATACTATACTACCTCATAGTAGCATCTCACATATATAATAATGGAGCGTTTATATCAATTTCTCACAGATGTTGCATTTAATAGATATCCTAACATATAATATCATTTAACATAACAACAATTTCCACATACCACATAATGTCACAATATCTCCGAACGTACCGCATAACATTTTTATAGCGTTTTAAGAATATTATGTCTCCTAAGATTTCTATCTCGTCACGTGTTAAAAATAAACCATATCAACGTCAAATCCTTTTTAGATAATGACAAACCAGTTATATAGGCTTCCACAACATTCTACCATAGGATTAGTCCATAAAATTTACAACATAAAAAGTAACATAATTAAACAGTCAATAGTCCACAATCAAGGCCCAAAACCAAAATCCAAGAGTCTAAATAGTTAAAGACCCCATTGGATCTATTTTAATTTATATGGACCGGCCCCAAAACAAACTTGAAACTAGCCCAAAGAAAGCTAATTGGTTTTGGCCCAAGCCAACTAAAAAAATGAAACTTAAACTGGCCCAAAACTTTAATTGGTTCGGCCCAAAGAATTAAACTGAAACTGGCCCAAAAACTTTAAACCAAACTGGCCCAAACAAAACAATCTAAGGCCCAAAGAACAAAAGCTAAAGACTTTTGCCCAAAGCCCAAGCCTAACCAGTCGTTTTCCTTACCAGCTCTAGCAGCCTCTCCTCCACTACCAGCCACCACAAATCTCCACTCGTCCGGCACTCCAACCTAACCGAAACAATTCGGTTTTGAACCCCAATGAAAACCCAACCCCTAGACATAACCAAACTTGATTCCCCTCACCCTCACCAGCGCGAATTACAGCCACCACGAATCTCCACTCAACAACCACCCTCATACCCATGGTTTCACTCCTCACCAAAAACCCAACATCTTTAATAAAAGCTCTAATTCGATTTCCTACATTGATAACCCTCTCCCCAAATTGGATCTGGTTCGTCCGCCATTACTTGACCATTCAAAGCTTCAACAACACCTAATCTCAAGCACTCCATCACCTCACTACCACCAAACATAAATCAACCAACATATAATACAAAATAACAAATTAAAAAGGAAAAATCCACACCACCACAATATCACGATTATCATAGTTCAAAAGTATAAAAGAGAGGACAGTGTTTGGGGCTCGCGCCTCCATGAACAGTCACTTAAGAGTTTTCAACAATCCAACAATCTAACCGGTTTTAACAATAGCAAGCAGAATAATCACCGACGAGAAAGAGCAGAAAAAAATAAGCAGAAACATTGTACTACAATAAAACTGTTATTTCTGTATAGACTATAGCCGAGGAAAAAAAAACTAAACTACTCACCTGTATTGCTGAAGAAGTATCTAGAAAATATCACACGAGAAAACCAATCCCAAGCTACCTAGAAGACGCACGAATCCACCATGAAAATCCATATCACCAAGCAATAAAAATAATTCGTGTATTCATTTTCTTTTCTTTTTTTTTTTCTAAAACAAACACAAAACATTTCCATATTTTCTCCCATAAATTTCGGAATTATTCTCTCCCTGTTTCTTTATTAATAAAATCTCTACACATGATTTTAAAACTTAAAAATTTTCCTATTAAATCATTTTCAAACCAAATAAACTATTTTTCCTCTTTTTTTCAAAAAGTCAAGCCCACATTTAATAGCCCATTGACCAATAAATAAATATCAAATTCCGAAATACTAAATATTTTTACGAAATAATATAAAAATAATTTGGGGTCTTACATTATCTGTGAATCTATTTTTTCTATGTTTGGTTAAAAAAGAAAACAATTTCCATAGTCTTATGCAGTCTTATACGCTAAGAGCACTTGATCAAACCTTGCAAAACAATATATAAAACCCTCAAAAGGTAGATCACTCCTGCAAACCACTAGATCAAACCTCTCATAACAACTAGCTCACACCCCCGAAACCCCAAAACCTTGATATCTCTCGTCTTCCTCTTTTTCTGTAAATTATGAACTCGCGCATCAATGGCGGAAGATCGAGGTAAAGGATCTAAAGATTAGTGCTTTGTAGAGATAGGCGGAGGTTTAAATCAGAAGACATGAAAGATAGAAGGGAAGATGTAAGTACCCTCCATTCTCAAACCAATCACTACAACATACGTGTCCACACACCAGGTCGTATCTTCACATCTTGTACATCACCAGGCCGTAACCACGACCCAAACTCAAGTCGTCCCAAATATCAAATACAGCCATACATGGAAACAAATGATCTATCGCGATCCTAAAGCTCAGTCAATGCAGCAATGAAGGAGACATTTACTTTTTGTAAATGTTAGGAGTAATGACGAATAATCAAGATAGCACAAAATATAGATCTACACTTGACAATGGCACCAAGTAAATAAGAAAAGTCTGACCAAACATCTATAAGTAGAGAGAGATGAACTACGTAAGGCTTGATTCAAGTTTACCCAAGAAACTTGATACGTAAGCAACTCTTATCTCAAGCAAGAGTGCAGTCATTCCCCCTCAACCTTAATATCAGGTCGTAAGTAGAAACCTACACATCTACAAAAGAATAGAAAACAACTTCCTTTTTATTTTAAAGGAAATCGGTTTCTTCCATTTGTACATGCTTAGAGAATCTCTTTTCCACTTTTCTATTTTCCTCAGGTTACCAAACACAACTAAGATTTCAAATTCCATGAAACCATTTTCTTTTCCTCACTTTTCCATGAACCAAAAGTAGCCTCTGAAGAATAGAAACGTAATGATGGGAGAGTAATGGATGGGATTATTGGGTAGTCCGGTCGACTATTGGCATCCAAAACCCGACTATATATGTCACACCCCGAATTTCGACAGAATTCGGAAAAACATTATTTGTCCCCGACTCTTCGATCTCCGAGGTGTGACGCACTCTCTACTCCCAAAAACCCATAAACAGTTTTAAAATATGCGGATAATTAAAAACCAATAAAATTTTTAATCTAAACAACAGTCATCTTCATTACCAAAAACAATTTCCAAATGAAAATGCAAATGCAAATAACCTTATCTCAACTGAAAATCTATATCACCTCAAGGGAAAACAAAACTTATCCTGAGATGCAACGCTAACACAAACCACAAGCAGCAACCAATCTTCTTCATCACTAAACCTGTCAAGACTTATCAACTATGTTCATTTAATGAACACACCCGATAAGCAAACTTGCAAATCGGGTCAGCATTATAAACAATATTGGTGTGAGTAGCCCTAAAATACAAATATACTTATACATATATATACCCAATCCACAAGGCAGTTAGTTCCTCCACCGAGGCGCCTTAACTTTCAACGACAAATACAACATCTTTAAGAATAATAATTAAGGCGCGGTAGTTCCTCCAATCGAGGCCTTTTAACTTTCCACTAACCACACAACAAACTATACACATAATAAATAAGGCATGTAGTTCCTCTATCGGGTCAGCCTTTTAGGTTCAACTAAACAAATAACCAAACAAACGTATTAAATAACGTTACCTCATTTCATGCTCAATCACGAGAGTGGGTCGTCTGCTTCAAGTAATTAGTTTGACCCACCCTTCTGCAAAACTATATATAATCATCTAACTACAGATACATCATTAACAAACATATTACCATAATTGTATTAATTAAGGTTTTCTTTGCGTGTCCCTAATATCACGTCGTATCTATGTCTTACCTAGTTTCCCTGGCTACCACAATCGCTACCCAACGCCGAACATGTACATCCACATGCCTCCCCTTACATAATGAACCACTCCGTCGCGTAACTACCCCGAAGGGGGATGCCGCGACACCGTAAATCCTCACACGGAAGCAATTATGTAAAATCGCCACTATTCGGCATAAAATATTGCGCATCATCGTTCTATTTTGCGAACGGAATAATCAAGTTAACTATTATTTTCGCCCGGGGAGGGTCCCCGGAAGGCCATTCAGATTAATCAAACGCCGGAAAGGCCGAAGGCCATTCAGATTAAAGCGCCCGGAAAGGGCCAATTACATGAGTTGTGGTAGTCGGTTCTAGGATTTTCGTTATGTAATTTATTCAGGTGTCATACGTTAATGACTCATAAACATTCCACTATATCACGTGCAGGTCAATTACCTTATTGCACTAAGTCATAACATATAGAAATATCTCAGTTATTTCACATAACCACTTTCCGACTTTCACGTGCCAATATATTATTGCACTACACCACACTCCCGTGGGCAAATATTCATCAATACTATGCTACCTCATAGTAGCATCTCACATATATAATAATAGAGCGTTTATATAAATTCCTCCAAAAATATTACAATAATCTATATATCCCAACATATGATATCATGTCAAAATGCTTCAACGTATCACATACATTTTTATTATAACGTATTAGGAATATAATATCTCCTAACATCTCAATATCGTCACGTGTCAAAAATACACAACATCAACGTCAAATCTTAATTAGATAATTGACCAACCAAGGTTATACAAGCTTCCACAGGATTTTATTACTACATATGTCCATATAATATACAACACAAAACGTAGCACAATTAAACAGTCCACAGTCCACAATCAAAGCCCAATATATATATATATGCTTTACACACTACTCACGTCAAATCTAAATTAGATAATGACCAACCAAGTTATACAATATCGATAATATTTTATTACTATATTAGTCCATATAAACAAAAGTGTGAAAAACTGGAAAAGTCAACATTCCACAGTCAAAGTCAACAGTCAAAGGTCAACGGTCAAAGTCAAGGTCAACATGGCATGGTCAAAGTCAACATGTCCTAGTCAAAGTCAACGTGTCATGGTCAAAGTCAACATGTCCTAGTCAAAGTCAACGTGTCATGGTCAAAGTCAACATGTCCTAGTCAAAGTCAATGTGTCATGGTCAAAGTCAACATGTCCTAGTCAAAGTCAACGTGTCATGGTCTAAGTCAACATGTCCTAGTCAAAGTCAACGTGTCATGGTCAAAGGTCAAAGTCAACCGTCAAAGTCAACGGTCGATGGTCAAAGTCAAACTGTCATCGTCCAAGTCAAACTATCGTTTCCAGGTTCGACAGGTTCATGGTCATAGCCATGGTTCATGGCTAAAGGCAAAGGTGCATGGTTTACGGGCTCGTGACTAAGGTAATGGTTCGGACCCAACTGGCCAAGCCCAAACCTTAGAACCCGAAAGTCTAAACATGTAAAGACCCAGAAAGATCTATTTTAAGTCCAATAGACTGGTCCCAAGCTATATTAGAAAACTGGCCCAAAACAGTTAAGTGGTTCGGTCCAAAAATCTTTAAATTGAACTGGTCCACAAATACAAATGAAACGGGCCCATAGACTAATATTAGAACTGGTCCCAAACTTAATTAAAATCGAGCCCAAACAAAACTAAAAGATTTCGGCCCAATCAAAACAACCAAGGCTTTGGCCCAACAATCAAAACCGGCCCAAGCCCAACTAAGATGAACAGTGCTTCTTCTCCCTCCACCAGCAGCCACCGATTTGGCCACCGCCAGTTCCAATCGTCCTCCACTTTCAACCCCACGGTTTTGATCCAAATGAAAAACCCACTAACATTAACAAAGCCAAAGACCCCATCCCCCTACTCAAATCCCATCCTCAAAACTAGATCTAAAAGTTTTATCGCCGTTAATTAATGGCTGCTCCAAGCTCTCCATCAACATTCACGCCTCCTCACTACCCCCATTCGTCAATCAACCAACCCACAACAACCCAACATTCATTCATCCATCTCCAATCAACAACAAAACAACAAATACAATAAAAAATCAAATTATGAAGGATCGATGCATGCGTACGCCATTGACGCACCTTCAAGCTTCGAACTCACCCCAACCCGCATACAACAACAGCCCAACACCCAACTCTCCCAACACACTAACCATCCCCAACAACAAGTTCCAACCAAACCATGGGGACGTTTTCTTTCGGTTTGGTTTGGCGATGCCATTATCACGGCTACAAAGCTGCGGCAAGACTATGTTCCGAAGTTCCAAAACCACGACCAAACAGAGTGTACACGAAACACAAGCCGACATCCCGTGGGGCTTGCGCATATGCCATTAACAAACTTTGTCGAGCTTTTGATTCAAAACAAATTTTAGAGTTTTAAGTTTTTAACTAACACGACAAATACGACGTAGAATAAAACCAAAGAATGAGCAGTGTAAAAACAGAACTCTATATACCGATATAGGAAAACTATAACTTCGGTGAACTAGCAAAAATAGCTACTCACCTGAATTAAAACCCGACGAATCCTCCGTAGTCCGAACCGTCGCGCTCCACCTCTCCAGCAAACCAGCTTCTCTCTCTGCCTCCATTTTTAATATATTATTTTTTCTCAACCCTATTTTCTAGAAAATGTGTTTATATACTTGGGTCCTAAACCCAAGCCCAACACCACGGGCCCAAAAACCGGCCCACATATCCCGAAGTCCGTCCGGATTTAATTTTAAAATAAATAAATAATTAAATTAATTAATTAAATAGAAAAATCGTGTGATTTAAAAATCACAAGCATATTCTATATACATCTCAAAAGAATCTCGTCCCGAGATTCGGAAGTAAAGCTATACGAACAAAAACGTTGGTTATTAACTTAGAACCTATACAAGAATGCACGTTGATTAAACTTAAACAAAATAACATTGGTATTAATTATTATTAAATAATACCCGAATATATATCCTCATGCCATTACAAAACCTATTACAGTTTAACTGTCTATATTAAAACAAATTATTACTATCACTTAAACACAAGACAAATATATCATATATTTTTAGCATGCAGTTTCTTGACACGTAGCAGACTCTACGAAAAAAAATAATATTCTACGTAACTAATCAATAATATGGAGAAAGTTCATCCCGGTATAAAATATTAGGGAGTCTTTCATTATTATGCATAAAAGAAAATTAGTGTCCTGCTACACTTAAAACAAAATGTCACTCATGTCATTGATACTACAATAAAACTTTATATTTACTTTAGTCATGCTCCCAGAAATATTAAATTTTAAAACCACCCTTGAATCCTAATTCATGCTTGCAACTGGATCAAATATAGCACGTATTCAAAAAAAAAAAATCATATTCCTCTATCGAAATCATATAGACTAAAACAAAACAATTGAAGAATCTTTCGAATATGCAAAAATCATGTGAAACTAATTTAACGATATTAATCAATCATATACGCACGGTAATACTTCACCTATATACAATAATATATAAAACGTGTATACATGTGTTAGTATACACATTTCAAAGAATACACGTGTAATGCTAAGTATACACGCCTCAAAAAGAATACACGATATTTTATTATTATATTCAATCTATTTCTAACTAATCACCTCTAACAGATTAATCTCTTATACTTTAAAATACTATTTATCCATTAACGTGTACGAGTGAGACGAGATAGTTCCTCCAACACCGAGGCAATTAGTTCCTTACTCAGTACGTCATAAAGTCATCACTTAATGCAGCTCATTCAATATAGATTAAATATCTTATTATTTCTTAAATAATAACATAATACTCAAATACAAATTTCACAAACATGTTATTGCAATTAATCCATAATCCATGTGAAAATGAACACAAACAATAAAACAACATTGTAACAGCACACATCATCTTGATCAAATCCATTAATAATTAACATATTACACATATAACCACTCATCATATGATAAGGAAAATAAAAGCATTTCATATGCACTCCACAAAGAGTAACTAATATAAATATACACATTACACGCATAAACAAATCAATCAAAAAAATATTGACTCTCTTTATTTCTATATCTCTTTCATTTTCTTTGTAAAAACAAAACAACTAGCGGAAATAGTTTTGAAAATATTACTTCTTAAACACTACCCATAAACTACGATCCGAGAATCACCTAGACTCACCTAAGTCTAAGCTAACCAAATGCTCTGATACCAAACTGTCACACCCCGAATTTCGACAGAATTAGGAAAAACATTATTTGTCCCCGACTCTTCGATCTCCGAGGTGTGACGCACTCTCTACTCCCAAAAACCCATAAACAGTTTTAAAATATGCGGATAATTAAAAACCAATAAAAATTTTAACTTAAACAACAGTCATCTTCATTACCAAAAACAATTTTCAAATGAAAATGCAAATAACCTTATCTCAACTGAAAATCTATATCACCTCAAGGAAAACAAAACTTATCCCGAGATGTAACGCTTAACGCAAAACCACAAGCAAAGAACCAATCTTCTTCATCACTAAACTCGCAAGACTTATCAACTATGTTCATTTAATGAACACACCGATAAGCAAACATGCAATCGGTCAAGATTATAAACAATCTTTGGTGTGAGTAGCCCTAAAATACAAATATACTTATACATATATATACCTAATCCACAAGGCGCTTAGTTAGTTCGAGGTTTTAACTTTCAACGACAAATACAACATCTTTAAGAATAATAATTAAAGGGTGTAGTTCCTCCAATCGAGGCTTCTTTAACTTTCCACTAACCACACAACAAACTATACACATAATAAATAAGGCATGTAGTTCCTCTATCGAAGCTTTAGGTTCAACTAAACAAATAACCAAACAAATAATTAAATCGTGCCTCATTTCATGCTTTCAATCACAGAGTGGGGTTAGGTCAGCTCCAAGTAATTAGTTGACCCACTCTTCTTCGCAAAACTATATATAATCATCTATCTACGGATACATCATTAACAAACATATTACCATAATTGTATTAATTAAGGTTTCTTTGCGTGTCCCTAATATCACGTCAGATCTATGTCTTACCTAGTTTCCCTGGCTACCACAATCGCGAACCCAACTTAACATGTACATCCACATGCCTCCCCTTACATAATGAACCACTCGCGGCGTGAATCCACTCCCTGGCGGGATGCCGCGACACCGTAAATCCTCACACGGAAGCAAATATATGTAACCGCGCCACTATTCAAAGATAAAATATCATGCGATCATCGTTTCTATTTTTAACGGAATAATCAAAGCCACTATTTATTCGCCAGGGAGGGCCAAGCGCCATTCAGATTAACAAACGCCGGAATGGGTCAAGGCCATTCAGATTAACGAAACGCCGGAAGGGCCAATCACATGAGTTGTGGTAGTCGTGTTCTAGGATTTTCGTTATGTAATTTATTCAGGTGTCATACGTTAATGACTCATAAACATTCCACTATATCACGTAAGGTGTCAATTACCTTATCAGACTAAGCCATAACATATAGAAATATCTCGGTTATTTCACATAACCACTTTTCGACTTTCACGCGCAATATATTATCAGACTACACCACACTCCCCGGCAAATATTCATCAATACTATACTACCTCATAGAAGCATCTCACATATATAATAATGGAGTTTATATAAATTCCTCCAAAATATTACAATAATCTATATATCCCAACATATGATATCATATCAAAATGCTTCAACGTATCACATACATTTTTATTATAACGTATTATGAATATAATATCTCCTAACATCTCAATATCGTCACGTGTCAAAAATACACAACATCAACGTCAAATCTTAATTAGATAATTGACCAACCAAGGTTATACAAGCTTCCACAAAGATTTTATTACTACATATGTCCATATAATATACAACACAAAACGAAGACAATTAAACAAAATCCCATACCCACATTCAAAGCCCAATATATATATGCTTTACACATTACTCACGTCAAATCTAAATTAGATAATGACCAACCAAGTTATACAATATCGATAATATTTTATTACTATATTAGTCCATATAAACAAAAGTGTGAAAAACTGGAAAAGTCAACATTCCACAGTCAAAGTCAACAAATGATCAAAGTCGTCAACGGTCAAAGTCAAGGTCAACATGGCATGGTCAAAGTCAACATGTCCTAGTCAAAGTCAACGTGTCATGGTCAAAGTCAACATGTCCTAGTCATGGTCAAAGTCAATATGTCTTAGTCAAAGTCAACGTGTCATGGTCAAAGTCAACATGTCCTAGTCAAAGTCAACGATGTCATGGTCAAAGGTCAAAGTCAACCGTCAAAGTCAAACGGTCGATGGTCAAAGTCAAACCGTCGGCTATTCAAAGTCAAACTATCATTTTCAGGGTTCGACAGTTCATGGTCATAGCTATGGTTCATGGCTAAAGGCAAAAGTGCATAGTTCATAGGCTCCGTGACTAAGGTAATGGTTCGGACCTAACCGCCGCCCAAACCTTAAAACCCGAAAGTCTAAACATGTAAAGACCCAGGAAAGATCTATTTTAAGTCCAATGGACCTGGTCCCAAGCTATATTAGAAAACGGCCCAAAACGGTTAAGTGGTTCGGTCCAAAAATCTTTAAATTGAAAAGGTCCACAAACACTTAAATGAAACGCCCCATAGACTAATATTAGAACTGGTCCCAAACTTAATTAAAATCGGGCCCAAACAAAACTAAAAGATTTCGGCCCAATCAAAACAACCAAGGCTTTGGCCCAACAATCAAAACCGGCCCAAGCCCAACTAAGATGAACAGTGCTTCTTCTCCCTCCACCAGCAGCCACCGATTTGGCCACCGCCAGTTCCAATCGTCCTCCACTTTCAACCCCACGGTTTTGATCCAAATGAAAAACCCACTAACATTAACAAAGCCAAAGACCCCATCCCCCTACTCGAAATCCCATCCTCAAAACTAGATCTAAAAAGTTTACTGCCGCCATTAATGGCTGCTCCAAGCTCTCCATCAACATTCACGCCTCCTCACTACCCCCATTCGTCAATCAACCAACCCACAACAACCCAACATTCATTCATCCATCTCCAATCAACAACAAAACAACAAATACAATAAAAAATCAAATTACTGAAGGACGTCTGGGCGTGCCGCCATTGACGCACCTTCAAGCTTCGAACTCACCCCAACCCGCATACAACAACAGCCCAACACCCAACTCTCCCAACACACTAACCATCCCCAACAACAAGTTCCAACCAAACCGTGGGGACGTTTTCTCTGTTTCGGTTTGGCGATGCCATTACTGCCGGCTACAAAGCTGCGACAGTACTATGTTCCGAGTTCCAAAACCACGACCAAACAGAGTGTACACGAAACACAAGCCGACATCCTGCTGTGGGGCATGCGCCGCCATTAACAGCTTGTCGAGCTTTGACAGTTCAAAACAAATTTTAGAGTTTTAAGTTTTTAACTAACACGACAAATAACGACGTAGAATAAAACCAAAGAATGAGCGAAAGGTAAAAACAGTAACTCTATATACCGATATAGAAAACTATAACCCGGTGAACTAGCAAAATAGCTACTCACCAATTAAAACCCGATTTAATCCTCCGTGAAGTCCGAACCGTCAAGACTCCACCTCTCCAAAGAAACCAGCTTCTCTGCGCCTCCATTTTTAATATATTATTTTTTCGAACCCTATTTTCTAGAAAAATGTGTTTATATACTTGGGTCCTAAACCCAAGCCCAACACCGACTTCGGGCCAAAAACTGGGCCCACATATCCCGAAAGTCCGGTCATTTTAATTTTTAAAATAAATAAATAATTAAATTAATTAATTAAATAGAAAAATAATGATTTAAAAATACTGGCAAGCATAAATTTTATATACACATCTCAAAAGAATCTCGGTCCAGATTCGAAGTAATAACGCTGGTTATTAAAGCTATCTTAACAAAAACGCGTTGGTTATTAACTTAGAACTTATACAAGAATGCACGTTGATTAAACTTAAACAAAATAACATTGGTATTAATTATTATTAAATAATACCCGAATATATATCCTCATACCATTACAAAACCTATTACAGCTTTTAACTGCCTATATTAAAACAAATTATTACTATCACTTAAACACAAGACAAATATATCATATATTTTTAGCATGCAGTTTCTTGACACGTAGCAGACTCTACGAAAAAAAATAATATTCTACGTAACTAATCAATAATATGGAGAAAGTTCATCCCGGTATAAAATATTAGGGAGTCTTTCATTATTATGCATAAAAGAAAATTAGTGTCCTGCTACACTTAAAACAAAATGTCACTCATGTCATTGATACTACAATAAAACTTTATATTTACTTTAGTCATGCTCCTTAAATATTAAATTTTAAAACCACCCTTGAATCCTAATTCATGCTTGCAATGGATCAAATATAGCACGATCAAAAAAAAAAAAAATCATATTCCTCTATCAAAATCATATAGATCAAAACAAAACAATTAGGAATAAATACTCGAATATGCAAAAATCATGTGAAACTAATTTAACGATATTAATCAATCATATAATGACGTAATACTTCACCTATATACAATAATATAAAAAACGCGTGTATAAAGCATTAGTATACACATTTCAAAGAATACGCGATGTATCAACGCAAGTATACACGCCATCAAAAAAGAATACACGTATATATTTTATTATTATATTCAATCTATTTCTAACTAATCACCTCTAACAGATTAATCTCTTATACTTTAAAATACTATTCATCCATTAACGTGTACGAGTGAGACGAGATAGTTCCTCCAACACCGAGGCAATTAGTTCCTTACTCAGTACGTCATAAAGTCATCACTTAATGCAGCTCATTCAATATAGATTAAATATCTTATTATTTCTTAAATAATAACATAATACTCAAATACAAATTTCACAAACATGTTATTGCAATTAATCCATAATCCATGTGAAAATGAACACAAACAATAAAACAACATTGTAACAGCACACATCATCTTGATCAAATCCATTAATAATTAACATATTACACATATAACCACTCATCATATGATAAGGAAAAATAAAAGCATTTCATATGCACTCCACAAGAGTAACTAATATAAATATACACATTACACGTACAAACAAATCAATAAAAATATTGGCTCTCTTTATTTCTATATCTCTTTCATTTTCTTTGTAAAAACAAAACAACTAGCGGAAATAGTTTTGAAAATATTACTTCTTAAACACTACCCATAAACTACGATCCGAGAATCACCTAGACTCACCTAAGTCTAAGCTAACCAAATGCTCTGATACCAAACTGTCACACCCCGAATTTCGACAGAATTAGGAAAAACATTATTTGTCCCCGACTCTTCGATCTCCAAGGTGTGACGCACTCTCTACTCCCAAAAACCCATAAACAGTTTTAAAATATGCGGATAATTAAAAACCAATAAAATTTTTAACTTAAACAACAGTCATCTTCATTACCAAAAACAATTTCCAAATGAAAATGCAAATAACCTTATCTCAACTGAAAATCTATATCACCTCAAGGGAAAACAAAACTTATCCTGAGATGCAACGCTAACGCAAACCACAAGCAGCAACCAATCTTCTTCATCACTAAACCTCGTCAAGACTTATCAACTATGTTCATTTAATCGAACACACCGATAAGCAAACATGCAAATCGGTCAAGATTATAAACAATCTTTGGTGTGAGTAGCCCTAAAATACAAATATACTTATACATATATATACCCAATCCACAAGGCAGTTAGTTCCTCCACCGAGGCCTTTAACTTTCAAACGACAAATACAACATCTTTAAGAATAATAATTAAAGGCGGGTAGTTCCTCCAATCGAGCCTTTAACTTTCCACTAACCACACAACAAACTATACACATAATAAATAAGGCATGTAGTTCCTCTATCGAGGTTTTTAGGTTCAACTAAACAAATAACCAAACAAACGTGATAAATACATTCCTCATTTCATGCTCAATCACGAGTGGGTCGTAGGTTCAAGTAATTAGTTTGACCCAAAAAAAAACTATATATAATCATCTATCTACAGATACATCATTAACAAACATATTACCATAATTGTATTAATTAAGGTTTTCTTTGCGTGTCCCTAATATCACGTCAGATCTATGTCTTACCTAGTTTCCGCGCTACCACAATCGCTACCCAACCGAACATGTACATCCACATGCCTCCCCTTACATAATGAACCACTCGGCGTGCGTACTCCCCGAAATGATGCCGGGACACCGTAAATCCTCACACGGAAGCAATTATGTAAGCATCGCCACTATTCAAAGATAAAATATTGCGCGATCATCGTTCTATTTTTGCGAACGGAATAATCAAGTTAACTATTAATTTCGCAGAGGAGGCCGCCGAAGGCCATTCAGATTAACCGAAACGCCCGGAGTGGTCGCCCGGCGCCATTCAGATTAATCAAACGCCGGAAGGGCCAATCACACGAAGTTGTGGTAGTCGTTCTAGGATTTTCGTTATGTAATTTATTCAGGTGTCATACGTTAATGACTCATAAACATTCCACTATATCACGTGCAGGTCAATTACCTTATTGCACTAAGCCATAACATATAGAAATATCTCAGTTATTTCACATAACCACTTTCCGACTTTCACGTGCCAATATATTATTGCACTACACCATACTCCCGTGGGCAAATATTCATCAATACTATACTACCTCATAGTAGCATCTCACATATATAATAATGGAGCGTTTATATAAATTCCTCCAAAAATATTACAATAATCTATATATCCCAACATATGATATCATGTCAAAATGCTTCAACGTATCACATACATTTTTATTATAACGTATTAGGAATATAATATCTCCTAATATCTCAATATCGTCACGTGTCAAAAATACACAACATCAACGTCAAATCTTAATTAGATAATTGACCAACCAAGGTTATACAAGCTTCCACAGCATTTTATTACTACATATGTCCATATAATATACAACACAAAACGTAGCACAATTAAACAGTCCACAATCCACATTCAAAGCCCAATATATATATGCTTTACACACTACTCACGTCAAATCTAAATTAGATAATGACCAACCAAGTTATACAATATCGATAATTTTTTATTACTATATTAGTCCATATAAACAAAAGTGTGAAAAACTGGAAAAGTCAACATTCCACAGTCAAAGTCAACAGTCAAAGGTCAACGTTCAAAGTCAAGGTCAACATGGCATGGTCAAAGTCAACATGTCCTAGTCAAAGTCAACGTGTCATGGTCAAAGTCAACATATCCTAGTCATGGTCAAAGTCAATATGTCCTAGTCAAAGTCAACGTGTCATGGTCAAAGTCAACATGTCCTAGTCAAAGTCAACGTGTCATGGTCAAAGGTCAAAGTCAACCGTCAAAGTCACCGGTCGATGGTCAAAGTCAAACTGTCATCGTCCAAGTCAAACTGTCGTTTCCAGGTTCGACAGGTTCATGGTCATAGCTATGGTTCATGGCTAAAGGCAAAGGTGCATAGTTCACGGGCTCGTGACTAAGGTAATGGTTCGGACCCAACTGGCCAAGCCCAAACCTTAGAATCCGAAAGTCTAAACATGTAAAGACCCAGAAAGATCTATTTTAAGTCCAATAGACTGGTCCCAAGCTATATTAGAAAAATGGCCCAAAACAGTTAAGTGGTTCGGTCCAAAAATCTTTAAATTGAACTGGTCCACAAATACAAATGAAACGGGCCCATAGACTAATATTAGAACTGGTCCCAAACTTAATTAAAATCGGGCCCAAACAAAACTAAAAGATTTCGGCCCAATCAAAACAACCAAGGCTTTGGCCCAACAATCAAAACCGGCCCAAGCCCAACTAAGATGAACAGTGCTTCTTCTCCCTCCACCAGCAGCCACCGATTTGGCCACCGCCAGTTCCAATCGTCCTCCACTTTCAACCCCACGGTTTTGATCCAAATGAAAAACCCACTAACATTAACAAAGCCAAAGACCCCATCCCCCTACTCGAAATCCCATCCTCAAAACTAGATCTAAAAAGTTTACTGCCGCCATTAATGGCTGCTCCAAGCTCTCCATCAACATTCACGCCTCCTCACTACCCCCATTCGTCAATCAACCAACCCACAACAACCCAACATTCATTCATCCATCTCCAATCAACAACAAAACAACAAATACAATAAAAATCAATTATCGAAGGGCGATGCGGGCGTCGCCATTGACGCGACCTTCAAGCTTCGAACTCACCCCAACCCGCTGATACAACAACAAAATTTCAACACCCAACTCTCCCAACACACTAACCATCCCCAACAACAAGTTCCAACCAAACCGGGGGGGCGTTTTTCTGTTTCGGTTTGGCGATGCCATTATCGGGCCGGGCTACAAAGTCGCGACAAGATTTTAGCTATGTTCCGAAGTTCCAAAACCACGACCAAACAGAGTGTATTACGAAACACAAGCCGACATCCGTGGGGCATGCGCCGCCATTAACAAATTTTGTCGATGATTCAAAACAAATTTTAGAGTTTTAAGTTTTTAACTAACACGACAAATCTGACGTGAGAATAAAACCAAAGAATGAGCGGTGTAAAAGCAGTAACTCTATATACCGATATAGGAAAACTATAACTTCGGTGAACTAGCAAAAATAGCTACTCACCTGAATTAAAACCCGACGAATCCTCCGTAGTCCGAACCGTCGCACTCCACCTCTCCAGCAAACCAGCTTCTCTCTCTGCCTCCATTTTTAATATATTATTTTTCTCTGAACCCTATTTTCTAGAAAAATGTGTTTATATACTTGGGTCCGAAACCCAAGCCCAACACCGACTCGGGCCCAAAAACCAGGCCCACATATCCCGAGTCCGGTCCGACGAATTTTTAAAATAAATAAATAATTAAATTAATTAATTAAATAGAAAATTACGTATTACGGGCGTTACAATACATTAAGAAATGCTTTTGATACATTGAATTCCCTTACAATCCCCCTGAAGTTAAATAGTATTGAATTGCCATTAATTTAAGCCATGTAACCTGAAGCCCACAGTTGAAGCCCGAAGCACAACTAATAGGTGAAAAACGATCCTGACCGCACAGTCGCACACAATCCATTTCTTTTCCCCCCATTTTTTTTGGGTTTTTAATTAGAAGTGCAAGTGCAAGGTGTAAATTGTATTTAAGAAACAACTTTTGAGTTTCAAAATGGTTTAAATTTAATTATAACCAATGTATACATTGAATACATATTATGTCCTCCCAATGGTTAGGTTTTTGCCAATTAATTTTGTATTAAAAAACCATCTCATTAAAAATGGTTTACGCAAATCCCCACTCACACCTAACTTCGAGATCCCCACGCGATCCCGACCACTCTTTGTTTACCTGATAAAAGGTAAAATGATAGTAATAAGCGATGAAACTCAAATGTAAGTAAAACTAAAGCTATTTTTTTGCTTATATATCAAATTTATCTACTCTCATTATCAATGCAATATGTTTGGAGTAGAGAATTCGTTCCTCTCCTAGTTTGTTTAGGTGTAACGTTTCCTAGTTCGTGTAAGCTAACAAAGTCGTGAGAGTAATGGAATTGAAATTAACTACAATGGTAATTCAACTAGTTAAGATGCGATAAATGAAATGACACAATTTAATACTAAATTGACAATATGAGGAGGAATTAGGATAATTTGATTCCACCTTGATTCGACTCAATTAACTAACGAAGAATTTATCGAATCGAATTGAAATGTTCTCACATAACAATTGGGTCTATCTAACCCCTAATCATTTATGGTAATCTCTACTAACTAACAATCAACATGTGAAGCAATCAAACTCATTCTCATGGAGAACTAATTACTTTTAGAATGGAATAGATTACTACTTACGATTTTCTACGCTTAATAAAATCAAGTTTCATCAAGGCTTCCTCAACCCCTCTAATGGAGGTTTTAGCCTTGAATCATTACACTATCATTTCTAACACAAGAACAACAATAACAAGTCATTTGATATAAGTAATTTAAACTTTATAATTCTAATTGAACAATAGTTTAAGATTCAAAATGAATTAAAATTGAATTTAAAACTAAGATTATGAATAACTAATTATTAATTTAAGACAAACTAAATGAAATGAACTAAATAATGGATTCCAAAAACTAAATTTACTGTTATAACTAATTTATTGATAATTCACTAGATAAACAATAACTTATTGATTCTACAAACTAATTTCTTGTTCTAAAAACTAAATCTATGAAAAATAACTAGATCTAAACTAAGTTATTGGATAATTGCTAAGTAAAAACTAAGTTGCTTAAGAGCTAAGTCTTTGTCTCCCATGTGGAGGAGACCAGATCCACAATTTCGTGTATGGGCTGAGGAGTCATGTTTTGGGCCGGAAAAACGAGCCCAAAACCTCATTACTTCAGTCCACAAAGGGGTTTTCAGCTGGAAATGACTTCAACAGCTTTTTCATCCACTTCTGCTCCTCTGATTGGGTCAAGGCTTGGACCATTAGAAAGCTCGTTCAGAGCTGGTCGTTTTGACATAAGGTAGGCCCAATTCCGAGGTTTGAGTCCAAAGATACGGCCTTCGAAAGTTCTGCTGACTTTTGTGTGCTATTTCTGCTCGCGTTGACTTTGACTTTTCAGCTTTGACCGGGCTTTAAAAAGACTTTTTCCCCTTGAATCTTGGCCTCTAATCATAGAACTTTTTAGCAACCAACCTTTGCTCCATTATCTCGCAAAAGGGGCGCATTTCTGCACATATTCGACTCCAATGCCTGAAATACATAAGAACACGATAACAGTACTAACTCTTACTTATTAATCACATAATTGGTCAAAAAGCAATATTGTTAAGGTATTAAAACTATAATTTTGGGCTCTTATCACTACCCATTTTGTTTTATTATAATAGATGTGCTATGAAATCTAGAATACCATACTTCTTTTGGAGATATGTACACAAAATTTGTAGTTTATAAACTGTATAGTTGTTGATTTTTGTCTTTTAATATCTACTTGTATTGAGTATTGGTTGTAAATAAGTAGTTACCAACTATAAATATTTATATATTGATACATTGAAGTTATGCAAGAACTTACGGATCAACATTTTGTTATGATGATTTGTTGCACAAATATCAACTCAATTTTCGTTTACAAGTGCGACTCTTAATTTAAGTTGTAATGAGTTGTGACTTGTTGTAACACTGAATTGTTTTACTTTTTTCGATGGTTGATCATGACTGGTTTGTAAAGGTACAACAAAAGCAAGAAGTATTCTTGTGCTGAGCATCTCTCTGTGACCATTATTTTCTTTGTATCCTTGTCTATGAATAGAAGAAAGTCTTAACTAAAATTTTAGAATGCTTGTCTAAATAGTTTTGAAGGATCTACAGGATTTCGAAAAGGTTCATGTTAGCCCGGTATATAGGTTTTCCCACTTAGTTTTTGTAGGTTAATTGTCAGGTTTTAGTGGTCCTATCAACCTGAGAGCTTACAGTATATTTCGATGGTTTCTAATTGGACATATTGACATTAAAATTTCATTGACTGTATCTGCAGATCTTTTTTAGATTTTGCTGTTGTTTATGAGTTCAAAGGACCAGATATTTTTGGTTTGGTTCGCTTGGCACAAGTAAATTGGCAAGAATAGAGGCAAACTTTAGTGGAGAAAATCAATGGGAATTAATATAAAGGATGCTCGTGTTGAAGTGGTATTGCTGCAAAAGTTCTTAAATCCATGGGGAATTAATCTAAAGGATGCTCGTGTTGAAGTGGAGAAAATTATTGGTAGAGGAAGTGGATTTGTTGAGATACCATCCATTCCTCGTGCAAAGTGTGTTTTAGAACTCTCATTGGATGAGGCTCGACAACTAGGTAATCCTTTTGTCTTCCCTTAATAGGCGAAAGATTGAAAACATTTGGTTGAGATAGAATACAATCATTCTAGGGCGACATTATTTTTGGCCTGGTTTAGTGACATGGATGATGTGGCAAGCTATTTCTGATTCTTTAACTTCTTTCCTACGTGACAAACAAATTAAAAAACCGAAAATAGTCCCCAATCCCTTTTTTTGTAATTGTACGTATTAGGTAACAATGACTCCCAACTCTCCTTCTCTCTTCCACTGGTGAACACTGAACAATACCAACTTTTTTTTTTTTTTATGCAAAATCTAGCATACGCATGTTGTAGGTGTACTCTCACATCTGGGTCACTCATCAGGCAAGGGTGCGTGTGTATTGCTCCAAGATGTACTGGAATCAAGGTCCCTCATGCCTGCGCAGATCGGTGCAGTGAAAAAAAAAAAAAAAAAAAAAAAAGGATGGTATCTTTATGTTCTGATTAGAGACAAAATCTCTTTTCAAGTGCAAAATTTGTAAAAACCCTTTTTCATTAATAAATTTTTGGAATCATCTTTTCTAGCAAATTCAGTTTTCAAATAATTTTTTTTTCTAATTTTATGCTCTTTAGTGATGAGGAATTTCAATTTCCAGGGTTTAAGGGTATAAAACAGCATTAGATGAGAAATTGAGAATAAGAAGGATAGTAGAGTAATTTTGTTTTCTTTGTTTGAGTAGTGAATTTGAGAGAGTAGAAAATTGCCAGACACGTCAGCCCATCACTAGACCGGGCCAAAATGCATATGCCTGTCTCCGTAGAATCATTCATTATAACACTAATTTGTTGAGGAAATAATGTCAGCTTGGATGACCTTTCAACTTACCATACATTAGGGGTGGGAATTTGGCCCTAACGACCCTAACCCGGCCCTGACCGACCCGACCCTAAGCCCTATAAAGTCCTCACAACTAAAGCCCTCACAGAGTTTAGGGCCGGCCCCGACCACAAACTTCTAAACTCAGTATTTTTAGAGGCGGGGCTAGGGCTAAGATTCTAAAACATAGGCCCGACCCTAATTCAACCCTCATTAGTCCGGAGCCTAACCAAGCCCTAACCGCCCTGTTTCACACTTTCACTTTATAAATACACATACCATAATTGTCAACTCTTTGTTAAATATTTTCAATTAAAATAATATTGTCCTTTGTAATTTATCACTTACACCCAAGTGGTACTTCCAATAACTTGTCTTATATAACAAAAACTTGTCAACTTAAAATACCCATGAAGAACAACGAAAGCACTAGCCTAATAAAAATAAGACTTTATTCCTTTGATCATCAAGTCAAAGTCCATAACTTATTATTCTCAATTTCTTTTCTCACTTATTTCTTATAAATTATATTTTTATTCACATCCAAGCCAAGTCTAAAACTAAAGATTTCCTTCCACACCATTAAAGCAAAAAAATCTGAGCGGACATTTGTAACATAGAAACCAAAAACAACCTTTTCAAAAAATGACATTTGTAATCTCAAACCTTTCTCCATCACTTGTTCAAAAGCCAATATTTTCATTTCTATATACAAAGCTTGAATCACTTTTAAATTAGAAGAAAGGTAATATTATATTTGTTTGAATCTATTATAGAAATAATTTATGATATTACAAATAGTTTAACAACTTCCATGACCTTTAACCAAAACTATTATGTTTCTTCTTTATATCTATTACTTCTTCCTTTAAAATGATAATATAATTATTTGTTCCATGTATTTCAATTTAAAATGTAATTTTAGTGAGGTTTGAGTACTGAGGAATAACAAATTCAACTCTCGATGTCTTGATTCATTAGATTGTGGATGTGCATTTTAAATTTTTGGACTTATCTGAGGATTATTCTTAGATTGGTTGGACTTTGAGTTTGTAGATTATTGTACATTTTGTAATATAAATGAGTTTTAAAAGCGATGTAGTAAAAAAAAAAATATATAGGCTAGCCCTAAAGCTGACCCTAAAAACCCGACCTAAAGCCTTTAAAGAGGGCTTAGGATAGGGTAAGGGCTTGAGGTTTAGACTTGTGACTGCCCGGGCCGACCCGACTATCTTTGACTTTAGGGCCGGCCGATCCTATTTTAATATTTGAAAGGCTTTAAATGTTTAGGGAATTTAGCCGACCCGCCCATTGCCCACCCCTACCATACATCAAGGCCCAAAATATCGATATCGATGAATATATCGGTGTACTAAAAACCGATATATATCGGATATATCGGATATTTGAGGATATATCCATTTTTTTGGTAACCGGTCAAACTATTTAAAATATCGGAAATATCGAATATAATATCGAAATATCGGATATATATCGGAAATATATTGGAAATATCGGATTTATATTTTAAAATGGTCAAAAAGTCAACCGATATATATCGATTATATCGAAAATATCGATTATATCGGCGATATAAAGTTTCATATCGGAAATTCCGATATATATCGGGAAAAAAAAGGTTCTATATTCGGTGGATATATGTCGGAAATATCGATATCGGTGTACCAAAATACCAATATATATCGGCGATATTTTGGTCCATGCCATACATTAATTATGAATCTCCACTTGTCTAAATTTATTTCTTCCCTGTATAAAGCTTATGAGAAATGGTATTATCTAGGAAACGTGGGGAAAATGAGTTTTGTATGTAGCAATGTTTACATCCTATGATATGACATATGCATGCAGTGATGCAGACCTGGTTGATTATGGCTAAATGTTTCAGGTCATAACCATATTGGGTCAGAGCATTTGCTATTTTTCAGGTCATAACTATATTGGGTCAGAGCATTTGCTACTTGAACTCCTTCGCGAGGGTGAAGATGTTGCAGCTTGTGCGCTTAACAACACTCGCACATAAGTAAGGTTTCATGTGTCCGTACTCTAATCCTCCCCAACTTTGACATTTCATAAGTTGGTCATGGAATGACAAATTGATTTGATCAGGTATGGTTGGTGAGAGCATTGAAGCGGTTGGTGCTGGAGTTGCGGGAGGTCCTTCCCCCAACTTTGACATTTCATAAGTTGGTTATGGAATGACAAATTGATTTGATCAGGTATGGTTGGTGAGAGCATTGAAGCGGTTGGTGCTGGAGTTGCGGGAGGTAGCAGTAGCAATAAGATGCCTACTCTTGAAGAGTGTGGTACCAACCTGACCAAATTGGTAGAAGAGATATATTTTCCATTTGTTGCTGTTGCTTCTAAGAACAGAAAGTCCGAGCTTTATTAGTGGGGAAAAAAATAAAATAAAATAAAATGCATGCTCTCCAATTTGCATTTGATGATCATCACTACTATTTGTGTAAGGTATTATCCAGGTTCTATATATACTTAAATCACATTTATTCATATCATGTTTTCACCGACCTTCATCTATTAGAAGGGTGCCAAATGTTGCATTCCCTTTGTAAGCTTGCTTGTTAAAGAGTCCATAGAGGTAAATTCCTTGAATGGATACATGCCAACCATTCTTAAATTTTTTGATCCTAGCTTGAATGAATACGTACTGTTTCTTTATTTTTTTACTCACAACTATTTTTTTCATAAGATGATCAAACTTTGCTTATTCTTGCAGTGGTTGTGCATGTTCTTAGGACAAGAATGCCAACACAAAGGAGAATGTTTTTGGTGAAGTTATAGAGATTTACATTTTTTTTTTCTTTTGTAATCTTTTCATTACAATACAATTTGGAATACAAAACAAGATGAAATAAGTTGGTTTGGAGGTTTTTTATAATATATTTGTATTGATTAGAATTTGGATTTTCAATTGGGAATGGATTATTTTTGGATCGTGTTTAGAATTAGTCTTGTGGTGGACCATAGTGTTTTGAATATGTGATGAAGTGAAATGTGATATGCATGATTTTATGAAGTTATTAGGTGATTTGGAATATTTAAATAACCAGTAATATTTTTTTTTTAAATTATTATATACCACGGTTTTGGAAAAACTGAGGCAAATATGGTGACTTTATACTACGGTTTTACAAAATATTTGTACTTTGTAACGGTCAGATACCACAGTTTTCGAAAACCTATTACTATAGTTTTAGATTAAACCGTGGTTAATAGGTACAACTTTATACCACGGTTGTTCTAGAAGTATTTACCACCCCAGTTGATACCATGATTTAGAAACACTGGTAAAAGGCCTTTTACCACTCTAAAAAACAGTGGTATATGACCTTTTATGTAGCATTGGATGTTGCCTCTTCAAGCTCATGTCCACAACACCAACGGTTTTTAGATGAAGACCATGAATTCAAAACGAGAACAATTGGCCTTTAATTGCGCAGTATGTCTACCTCATTTGGGGAGGGTAAGGAGTAGGACTTGACTTACTCTCAAGGCACTAATAATTGAAGATGAATTATTAATTACTTTAGCAGAAGTAGATGGTGTAGAGGACAGAATGAGAAAATGTTCATGGGTCATTCTAAGTAGATGAAATTTCAAATTTTATTTGAGTTGCTGAATTAATTGCAACTGTTTGAGAAGACCAAGTACAATAGGTTAGTCCCTTAACACACGCGCGCCAGCAATTATCCCACTATTTAGTCAATGTGATACTGATTTTATTAGTCGTACTTTTATATTCTTTTTGCGTTTTTTGTCACAGTTTGAATTTGTATTGCTAAGTCATTGATGGTATTAACACATTAATTTACCTGATATGTAAGACCGGTGAAACTATTAACCCATGATTCTAATTATCGGACGAGAAAATAGAAATTTAACATATTACAATATATTCATTATCAGTATGAGTTATAAAATTCATATGGAAATAGCCAAGATCCAAAGACATTTAAGTGAAGTTCCATCATCTAAAGTGATATCTCTTGCAGTCCGGCCTTCTTTTCTCTATTGAGTCGGGTTCTTAAGACATGACAGGAAATATAGGGTTTTCTTAACATACATCTCTCTTCCCTCCTATAAAGTTAGTTCGAGATCTAAACTTGACCTGAGAGAGATGATCGACTCACCCAGAGGGAAGAGAAAACTAGGCTCTTACACAATTAGTAGGGAACAAAGGAGCAATCTAATCTTACCTTTAGGACTGACCAATAACAACTTATTTTCTTACACAATCGGTTGTTGACTAAGATATATATGATGATAATAAGAGAGGAATGCATTCTTATATGTTTAGACAATGTGGCGGCGTTAAAAATATATAATTTTTTTTTAGTAAGATTACATCAACATGATTCTATGAACTTTTTAATTTGTTATCTTATAAGGTTAAGTTTGAGGCAAGTACGTAGACTAACAAATCACTTTGATAATATGGTTTTGAGTTATTTAGCATCAATATTCTTTAAGCATATATATATATATATGATAACTCATAATCATGCCTAGATAGATGTTTTTTCTTCTTTAAAGGAAAAAATACTAATCCTTAACTTTGGAATCCATGATAGAAGATGACCTATATATATCACAATTAGTTCGGAAATATAGTATATGTTTTAAGTATTTCATCAATGGAAATCTATGGTTTAGAGCTCAACTTTCCATTGAATGGCAGTGAAGGCTTCATTATCACCATTATGTGGGTGCAGAGTATTATCAAGGAAATTAATTCTAGACCCTGAACTAATTATAAGGTTTTAGTATATTAAAATAAATGGTGTTACACTGTGTTTCTTGAAAGTAGCTTAGACTCCCATTCATTTACTCACTTTTCTTTTTGCAATTGCAGGAACACACCTTTATGACGATTTTTGGGTTTTGCATGTACTGCCACTGCACACTCCTACAGGTAGTGGCGGAGCCAGGGGGCCCCAGGGTACACCCTGGCGTACCCTCAGTTTGAACAAACAAAAAAAGTAGGGATCACTTATTACAAAAGCGCAAGTGCTAAGAAGCAAACAAAAAAAGGGATGATGTGTGAATTATGTGAATTGTAATAAACGAAACAAAAGCCCTTGTGATGATGTACTAATGTGTGAATTCACTGAATTGTAATAAACGAAACAAAATCCCATGTGCTCATGTGCTAATGTGTGAATTGTGATGTACTTGATGTACAGACTAATATCTGTATACCAAAAATGCAACAGTTCCAAAAAAAAAAAACAAACCGTACTGGTGCTCCTATTTATCTCATATTTATTCACCCATATATAAATCCAAAGAAATACTCTATCCAAAAAAAAAACTGAAAGAAATAAACCTCCTCACATACTCTACTTCTCCTCTCCTCCATTCTCTATTACTCTATATTAAATTTTAAGTCTTCAACTCTTTTACCCAAACAAACAACTTTATATCTACCGGTTTTGTGGAGGTAACTAGGTAATCCTTATATTATTTAATTTTTTATCGTATTTTTGTACTGATTCCTAAACCATATTATTTAGACTTTTATATGTTTGTGATTATTATTTTATTTTGTGAACATCATTGGTGGTTTATTTTAATTCGTGCAATTTCAATTAAATTGATTGGTGGTTTATTTTAATTGTTTAAATAGCTATGCTAAAGTATTTGATCAAAGAAAAGTCGTTGCCCGCTCAACCAACTAGTAACACAAATTATGTTGTTAGTGTTGAACTAGGATCCTCTTCAAAGCGAAGTCACCAAGAAACTGAGGATGGTGGTGTTGACCAATCTACGTCAAAGCGGGTTCAACATGAAAAACGTAAAGAACTTGATTTTATTTGAATTTACATTACTATCGTGTTGGATATTCTATCACTGTATTGATTTGCAACTTCAAGAGTTAAATGACCGGCTTAATGAAGCAAACACATAATTACTTTTTTACATGGCATGTCTTGATCCTTGTGAGTCATTTGCTACTTTCGATAAGCAAAAATTGATCCATTTTGCTCGACTTTATCCCGATGATTTTTCAGAGATAGATTAGATGGAATTAGCATATCAGCTTGATAATTATATCATTGATGTGCGTTCCGATACTAAGTTTGGTAAAGTAAATGGAATTAACGGCCTAGCCAAAAAAAATAGTTGAGACGAAGAAAGACATTGTGTACCCACTTGTGTATTTGTTGATTAAGTTGGCATTGATTTTACCTGTTGCTACTACTACTGTGGAGATAGAAGACATTTTTTGCTATGAATATCATAAATAATCATCTGCGCAATCAGATGGCGGATGAATGGTTGAATGATTGTTTAATAACATATATTGAAAAAGAAGTTTTTGATAGCATTGATACCGAGTTGATCTTGCAACGCTTTCAAAAGATGAAGATGGATGACAAAATTAAAAAGAAGGCCGCCGAGGACAACTATAAAGAAGTATTTGTTTAGATTTATATTGAAAAAAAAGTTTTTGATAGCATTGATACCGAGTTGATCTTGCAATGCTTCCAAAAGATGAATAGGGATGACAAAAAAGAAGACTGCCAAGGACAACTATGAAGAAGTATTTGTTTAGATTGAATTATTTTTTTCTTTTCTTATTTTTTTTATATTACATTTATTGTAATTATTTTATATTATTTTTTTATGTTCGAAATATACTTGTTTTGTGATCGGGTTTGAATTTTTAGTTAAAAAAAAAAATTAGTGTATTTTTTTTAATGCTTGGCTTCTGGGTGGCTCACCCTCACTTACATTCCTGGCTCCTCCAGTGCCTACAGGTACAAACTCATGTTTATCTATAATAACTCTTTTGACTTCGTCTTGCATAGCTTTGCCTATTTTTTTTTTAAAGGATGCACTTATACATATATACACACATGGTCTCTATATCATTAAAAAAATGATCTCAGACATGGTTATCTTGGTTATTAGAAATATATTCAAGTCCAACTAATGCATTTGATTCACATGTGCCAGATGTATGTACCAACAAAATAGAGTATGTACTCATTCCCATTTCTTATTGAATTAACCGGCCCACATGCTATTAGACATTTTTTAATTTTATTTTCTTATTGGTGTTTAGCTTGCCCCACACGTCATCAAATTCAATAAAAAAGCCCATATTATGATGCAATATTTTTGGATGCTCTCAGTGGAAACATGTTGCAATGAGGACACGTCAACTTTTGTTTTTGAGAGAAAGGCCTTTTGGCATGCTGTAGACAATCAATTCAGAAACTTCAATAGTTGTAAAAGAGATTAAGAAATTAAGGTTGCTTATAGAAGATGACTATTATCAATTTTTGGATTGTGCACAAACAAGCGGTATTTAGGCCCTCCCAGCCAATTGATGATGTGTGTCCCATTTTGGTACACTCAAGCAATAATTCATTTTCATGAAATATAATTGATATACTTTTGATTACCGGCCAGTAAAATGTTAATTATCTAACTCAACCTTTATACGTGTTGCATGCCATTTAAAATTATGCACTTGCAGACAATCAACTCAAGTCCCTTCATAGCTTTCTTAATATGTAGAAACTTTTTAGTTAGTTATTTGTTTTTTCACATATACTTTAATTTGTAACCAATGTGTCTTTCTTAGTATATTTTATGAGAAGAAATTATTTTTCGTTGTGTAAGTTATCATCTCAATTAAAATCATGAAACAATATCAAATGGATTAAATTAAAATCAAAAGGACATCATGATAATTAGGAAAGCTCACTATACAATTCTGTAACTAACGAAACAATGATTGACGAGAATTGACTTAATTTAATTTATAGTCTATACAAAAATAGCCTTGACAACTAAAATAATTAAAATGTACAAACTAAAAATAATAGCAAGGTTTGAGCAAATCAACTATTAAAATAGCAAGCCGGCCACAGGCTGGTATATTGGCTAGTAGAGAAGAAAGTTTGACCTTTGGTTGCTTAAAAATGTTTTTGCAAACCCTACCATGTACATTTTTATTGTTTTTTTGGGGCATAGGCGCTTAGCTAACTTATAAAGGCCTTTGCCTCTCGCCAATGATATTCATTTAGCGAGCCCTAATAAAAACTAGGGTAAAAACTATAGGCAACGGTTTCATAATTACTTAAAAATGAAAATTACTGTTGCGGTACTTGATTAAGCCAAAAATGTAAAGGGCAATGTCAACTGTCAGTGTCAAATCTACCTTAATTATTGGTAGGATAGAGCTGCAAGCTTATAAGTACCTATTGTTTGTATTGAGATCAAATAGCATGTAATCTTGGCTTGTGAGTTCAGAGTGATGTTTTCCAAGCCCAGTTTGTGGTTGAGAGAATGGATATATCAGGAGGATGAAGACACCAGAGGGGTAGCCACCCTTATTGTATTGTTTATTGTGATCACACTCTATACCTGGAAGATCAAGATATCCAAGAAGAGAATAGCACCATTACCACCGGGTCCTCGAGGCTTACTATTAGTCGGAAACCTCCCATTCCTTGAACCAGATCTTAATCGTTATTTTGCCGACTTGGCCAAAATTTATGGTCCAATTTTTAAGGTACAATTAGGTACACGACTATGCGTTGTGTTGAGTGCACCTTATGTAGCGAAAGAAGTCTTAAAAGACCATGACATAACATTTGCTAACCATGATGCACCGGCCATGGGGATCTCTAGTTCATATGGTGGCGTCGACATGGTTTGGTCACCCTATGGTGAACATTGGCGCATGCTTCGTAAAGTATCTGTTACTCAACTTCTAAGCAACTTTAGGCTTGAATCACTTTATGAAGTTCGTAGGAGAGAAGGTCATCAAATGGTAGAAGTTATTAAGTCTATGATTGGCGTTCCCATCGCGATTCATGATTATGTAAATGCTACCTTATTCGATATCTTAACTGGGATGTTATGGGGCGGTTCACTTGTCGTGGGAGAGGAAAGAAAACGAATTACATCAGAGTTCCGGAAGTTCAGTCAGCAACTTGTCGACCTTTGTGGCGAACCAAACATTTCAGATGTTTTTCCATTTCTTGCTTTGTTTGATTTACAGCGAAAAGATCGTAAGATGAAGAAACTTATGTTGTGGTTTGATGGGATATTGGATCAAGTTATTGATCAACGTCTTGCAATGAAGACTGAGAAGGACTTAGATTTTCTGCAAGTGTTGTTGCAGTGTAGAGACCAAGTTGATCAAAAGAGTACTCCTTTGAAGATCACTCACATAAAAGCCTTGCTTATGGTACGTAACACCATTCTTTCTATCCATAAACTAGTTCCATGTTATTTTCTCTCTTCTTCTTCTTTTTTTTTAATATTTTTTCTATTTTCTAGTTTTTATTGGATAATCCCATGTTATTGTCATAACTCATAGCAAATGTTATATAATAGGATCTTTGTCTGCTGGTTGCTACTGTTTGTCTGCAAAATAATTGTTTTAACTCAACAGCTCTTTGGCTAAGAACCAAACATCAAAAAACAATTGTGGGCGTGCCTGCCGATTGATTTTGATATTTTGAATTAACAAAATGCAGGTCGCTTTTTTTGCACTTGTTCTTTTGTACCATTCGTTGAAAGTAAAGTCTTTATAGATAAAAATTTAACCGAGATTTCACTGGAAAATGAACGTAGTTCTACAAGTCGGCTACTGCAGGGTCTTATACTATATATGCTTCGAACAATTTTTAAACAGGACATGATGGTAGCTGGGACCAAAACTTCATCAACCACATTAGAATGGGCATTGGCTGAACTAATGCAACGACCGCAAATACTAAAGAAAGCCCAAGAGGAATTAGAACGAGTTGTCGGACTTGGCAACACGGTAGAAGAATCTCATCTTCCCAAACTGCCTTACATGAATGCAATAGTAAAAGAAGCCTTGCGTTTGCACCCTGCAGCACCTCTCTTAATTCCTAGACGCTCAAGTGAGTCATGCGTGGTTGGTGGCTATTTGGTTCCCAAAGATACCAAAATCTTATTAAATGCATGGGCAATCCAAAGGGATCCTGAGTATTGGGACAACCCCTTAGAATTTAAACCAGAGAGATTTATGGATTCAGGCAATGACTGCGATTTTAAGGGTACAAACTTTAGTTACATACCCTTTGGGTCAGGGAGAAGGGTATGTGTAGGAATTCCATTGGCAGAGAGAATGATTCCTTACTTGTTAGCATCACTATTGCATTCATTCAATTGGAAATTGCCAGAGGGGACAAAGCTTGATATGTCTGAGGCCTTTGGCTTGGAATTGGTTAAGAAAATACCACTGGTGGTCATTCCATTGCCAAATGCCAAGGTAGAGTTGTGAATGAGAGTGTGCGTATAGTTGTTGGCTTGTGGTGGTACTTGGTCACCTAAAAGAAGTTCTTTGTGTTGTCTTCTATTGTTCATGCTTGCCTCTGGTTTACTGGAATCTAAATGTATTCATGTGTTCTAATTTTATGACAGTGGTAACTTGTTGAATCTTGAATGGTGAACAACAGCCCTGTCTATGCAAAAGCTTTTTCGGAAAGAAAGAAAGAAAGAAAGACACGGAAAGAACTAGTTTTATGACCAAAAGTAAGACATTGAGGTTATTTAACCATTCTGTTAGAATCGTACTACATAATTCTTCTCACAAAAGTTTAGGGCTAAGTTTCGCAAGCTGTCACCACGTTTAATAGCTAAAAACCATAATTTTCTGAAAGCATGTGTATAGATTATCCAAATTAAGCACAAATGGCATACTTCAGAGCATTTTTTTTTATCTAGTTGGAGTGTTGGACATGTTGGAGTTATCCCTCACATGAGGAGAGAAAACAGAGCTGGACAGAAACGGGCGAATTCGGCATTGCACAAGTCGAGGCCAGCGCTCGGATGGGCGCGACTCGCCTTCGAGTTCGATAGAATAGGCGACCAGCATCATAGAGGCGACCAGCTTCGGCTTCCAGTGTCTTAGCGACTTCAGCTCACCATAGCGCGCGCCGCTTAGGTCTTTGGCCCGTGGGCTTTGCTACAGTACCCGCGAATTTGGTTTTTGGAGATAAAAACCAAGATCAAGGTTTTGGAAAACCTAACCAAACAAGTCAGAAGGATTGGAATCCAGACTAAAACAAAGAGAGAGAACCTTTACAGAGATACAACCCTGTAAAGAGATAAGAGTGATCTAGTAAGGTGAGAGACTGAAAGGAGAGATTGTAATCTTCCTTCCCACTTTATTAAGAACTGGCTCTTGTGGAAGTAGGCATCATTGGCGAACCACGGTAAATCTTTGTGTTGTGGTTTTGCTTTTCCGCTTTTATTATTATTATCATTGTTGTTAATAGTTGTTTTAATGAGTTGGGCATGTTAGTATAGGTTGTAGTTGAAATTAGATTTTGTCAGGAGTTGAATTGTGTTCAAATACAAGTTATCCGTGTAGTGGGGAATCGATTGGTATTGATATAATCCCCAACAAGTGGTATCGAGCCTTGGTTAGAATAGCCTGGGGTGTTATCCGAATCTTGGTCGGGAAAGGTGTTTGACGAAATTCACGAGAGAAGATTTGAGGTTAAATAACTTGTAGAGATGGACCATTCCGTGAACACTCGTATGATGAGTCCGAATAGGAAGAACTACACCATCCGGAAAGCCAAGATGGAAGACTTGCTATCTCGCAAGGACTTGGCACTTCCATTGAGAATGAGGGAGTAAAACCATAAAAGACGATGAAAGGTGGAAAAAGCTTGACGTAAAAGCGATTGGATACATTCGACGGTGGATTGACGGCGGTGTCTTTCACCATGTGTCCCAAGAGACTACGACCTTGGTCTATGGAAGAAACTTCGAAGACCTTTATGAGAGGAAGTCGGTGGAAACAAAGTGCTAGTCGTTAAGAAGTTTTGCGGACCACGAAGTACCAAGAAGGTTCTTCAA
Organism: Coptis chinensis; assembly: GCF_015680905.1. Classification (NCBI taxonomy): domain Eukaryota; kingdom Viridiplantae; phylum Streptophyta; class Magnoliopsida; order Ranunculales; family Ranunculaceae; genus Coptis; species Coptis chinensis. The sequence continues at coordinate 113,969,558 of NC_141458.1, read as the reverse complement.
TGTCCGAGCATCTTAATGAAGTACGAGAATATCATCAATCGGATGCATTTGATGAAGATCAATTTGGGAGGCGAAGTTGAGGCTTTGTTTCTATTAGGCTCTCTACCCGAAAGTTGGGAGACATTAGCTAGGTTTCTCTACATGGAGCGGTCAAGGATGGAATTGTTACCATGGAGATGGCTACCACGTCTTTGTTGAATGAGGAGACTAGAAGGAGTGCAAGAAGCGGCTCTTCTCACTCGAGAGATCCTTTCCGCAGAAACGGGGAGAGGTCAAAACATAAAACCATCTCGTTCTAGAGGTGATGACGTAGTAAATCTAGGGGTGAAGCTAGAACTCCCAAAGGGAGAGGCAATGTTACTATTGTGCCAAAAGGGCCTTCGGATATGAGTCGCAAAGAACGAAGAGGGATGAGAAGAATAAGCGTGTACATGAAGACATGGTGCGAGGAAGGCGGAAACACAGGCAGAGATACTACACCGCGACTAGTCGGCGACCTAGTGGGAATTGTGTCGGTTGTGGTGTGTCTGGCCGTCTTAGTACCTCATGTCGGGATACATAGTGGGTGATAGATACTGGGGAGCATCCTATCACGCCACACCGCTGAGGGGGATTCTTCACTACTACAATATGGTGAATATGGTGAAGTAAGGATGGGTATGAGTGGAGTCTCAAGATTATAGGCATTGGAGATGTTCATGTAGAAACCAATGTCGGCTACACCTTGACACTCAAGGATGTAAGACATGTCCCGACATACGGTTAAGCCTAATTTTTTGGGAAATTAGATGGCGATGATGGCTTTGTAAACTCGTTTAGTAGCGGGGTATGGAACCGGCGAGAGGTTCCATCAGTAGCGGCTAGAGGAAAGAAAACTTGCTCTCTTTACAAAACACGGGCTAGTTTGTGTAAAGCGAAGCGAATGTGGCGAAGAAGAAGAAGCTTCATCCGAATCGGTGGTGGCACAAGAGGCGTGTCACATGGGCATAAAAGGGATGGAAGTTCTTGCTAAGCAAAAGGCCATGCCGGACATTAAAGGTACACATTTAAATACATGTACTCATTTGTTTGGTAGGAAAGCAACCGCAGGGTGTCTTTCCAAAGATTCCCGTCTCACGAAAGGACAACGTCCTTGAGCTAGTGCAATACAGACTTATGTGGTCCTATGAGAGTGAAGTCCCACGGGGAGCCGTTACTTCTTGACATTCATTGATGATCGTCAAGAAAGATATGGGCCTATAGTCCGAAGACCAAGGATGAAGTATTTGGCGTGTTTAAGAAATTCCACGACATGGTGGAAAGAATTTGGGGAAGTTGTTGAAATGTATTCGCTCGGATAATGGGGGTGAGTACATTGGGCCATTTGAAGAGTATTGCGAGTCATGGGATTCGTCATGAGCGGACCGTTCCCAAGACACCGCAAATGAGAATGGAATAGCGAGAGAGAATGAACCGTACCATTGTAGAGAGGATGAGATGCATGCTATCTCACTCTAAGCTACCTAGAAGCTCTTGGGTAGAAGCAATGCGTCTGACCGTGCATGTGATCAACTGTCGCGGAAAAGCCTACGAATAGTGATTATCCGGAGAGAGAGTATGGTCGAGGCGAGATGTTGATTATGGATACTTGAGGGTATTTGGGTGTAGGGCATTTGTGCATATCCGAAGGATGAGAGATCAAGCTTGATGACAAAGCCAAGCGGTGCATTTTTCGGGTTATGGAGATGAAAAGTTTGGTTACAAACTCTATGATCCGATTAACAAGAAGGTAATCGAAGTCGAGATGTTGTGTTCTTAGAAGACCAAACCATAGCTTGAGACTTTGAGGAGGGTTGAAGTTCTGAGGCTTTCACTAATGATCTTGTTGATTGAACCGAAGTTCCTCTTGTGGAACGCGCGAGAGAAGGCATTGAGAATCACGAGAGAACCATGAGTTTGAAGCTCATGATGAGAATCCTATTGCTCATGATGGGATAGAACCTATTGGTATAGAAGATGCGGATGAGATGCATGAACCACCACCGGACCAAGTAGAAGTGCAACCTCCCGAGGCACCCGGTAGATGGGGCAAGGAGGTCCGACAGAGGAGACTAGCTTCAACCGGTATCCACCACATGCGTGCGTGCTACTATCGGATGGTGGAGAACCTATGTACTATCAAAGAGGCACTTGAAGGTACGGACAAAGAAAAGTGGTTGAAGGCCATGCATGGCGAGATGGATTCTTTGCATAAGAATCACACTTATGAAGTTAGTTGAGAAACCCGGGGAGAAAAGTTCTCAAGAATAAGTGGATATACAAAGTCAAGCATGAGGGAGAACAATCCTCACCCAAGGCATAAAGCTCGCCTTGTTGTGAAGGGATTCGGTCAAAGAAAGGGATTGACTTTGATGAGATTTTCTCCTGTAGTAAAGATGACTTCTATCCGGGTGGTATTGGGTATGACCGCTAAAGTATGAACCTAGAGGTTGAGTAGCTAGATGTTAAGACGACTTTTCTTCATGGAGACCTTGAAGAAGATGTCTACATGGACCAACCGAGGGTTTGAGGTCAAAGGCAAGGAGCACCTAGTATGCAAGTCGCGAAAAAAGAGCTTGTATGGGTTGAAGCAAGCACCGAGACGGTGGTACATAAAGTTTGATTCCTTTATGGCGGAAGCAAGGATACAAGAAGTCCGCTTAGATCATTGTGTGTTTGTTGAGGAGATTTCCGGATGGGGATTTCATTGTGCTATCTTTGTATGTGGATGATATGTTGATAGTTGGCCCAAACATCAACAAGATATCAATTTGAAGAAAGACTTGAGTAAGTCCTTTGAGATGAAGGATTTGGGTCAAGCAAAGCAGATACTTGGGATCGCGGATCACTCGTGAGAAAGAGTGGGAAGTTGTGGCTTTCAAGAAAGCTACATTGAAAGGTGTTGAAGAGATTCAACATGGATCAAAGCGAAACCGGTCGGTTATCCGCTTGGTGGCGGCCCGCATGACCAAAGAGATGTGTCCTAAGGGTGAGCATGAGCGAGTCGGATGGAAAAGATTCCTTATGCATCCGATGATGGGCGATTTGATGTATGCCATGGTGTGTACTAGACCGGATATTGCTTTTCGCCGTTGGGGTTGTAAGCGATTTACATCAAATCCGGGTAAAGAACATTGGGAAGGTGTTAAGTGGATATTGAGATATCTCAAAGGCACTTCTAAATCATGTTTGTGCTTTTGTGGAAGTAAGCCCTTACTTGAAGGCTGCTAACGATCACGGAACATGGCGGTGATGTTGATTTCGATGAAGTCCACCTCCGGTTATCCGGGTTACTTTTGCGGGGGAGCGGTTTCTTGGCAATCTAAGTTGCAAAAGTGTGTTGCCCTCTCCACTTCTGAAGCCGAAAGTATATTGCAGCCAATCGAAAGTGTTGCAAAGAGTTCTATGGATGAAGAGGTTCTTCGACGAACTAGGGCTAAAAGCAGTAAACAGTTTGTAGTTCTATGTGATCGGGCGCCATTCACTTGAGCAAGAATCCGAAGTTTTCATTCTAGATCCAAGCACATACACGTCGCGTTATCATTGGATTAGAGAAGTACTTTCGAAGACAAGCATTTGTGTATCGAGAAGATCCATACCGACAAGAGCGGGTGGATATGATGATGAAAGTCTTACCGAAAGGTAAGTTTGATGTTTGTTATTGCTATTGCGGAATAATGACCATTACTCCTCCTGTTGATTTGGAAATTGCATGGAGGAAGCCCCCATTTGTTCGGAGGGAGATTATTGAGTTATCCCTCACAGGAGAGAAAAGAGTCGACGGAAAAAGCTTAAGGCGAGTCGGCATTTACAAGTCGAGCGCCAGCCTTTCGGATGAGGCGACTTCGGCTTCGAGTTCGATAGAATAGAGGCGATTCGCTCATAGAGGCGACCAGCCTTTCGGCTTCGGTGTCTTAAGCGACTTCGCGCTCCATAAAGGCGCCATTTCAGTCTTTGGCGAGTGGGCTTTCTTCTGATACCAGCGAATTTGGTTTTGGAGATAAAACCAAGATCAAGGTTTTGGAAAACCTAACCAAACAAGTCGGAAAGGATTGGAATCGGACTAAAACAAAAAAGAGAACCTTTCGAAATACAACCCTCGTAAAGAGATAAGAGTGATCTAGTAAGGTGAGACCGAAAGGAGAGATTGTAATCTTCCTTCCCACTTTATTAAGAACGGCTCTTGTGGAAGTAGGCATCATTGGCGAACCACGGTAAATCTTTGTGTTGTGGTTTGCTTTTACTGCTTTACATTATTATCTGTTGTTAATAGTTGTTTAGCGAGTTGGGCATGTTAGTATAGGTTGTAGTTGAAATTAGATTTTGTCCGGAGTTGAATTGTGTTCAAATACAAATTATCTGTGTAGTGGGGGAATCGATTGGTATTGATATAATCCCCAACAGGACAGACCCCTGACGCGATACCCCTTGGTTCCACATAAAAGTTTTCTCAATGAGCTAGAACACCCGAATGCTAAGTTCCAATCAGCAGCTTTATTCTTCTTCCGGCTTAGCATTGAATATTTTAGGAGTTTAAAACTAATTATCTGATTACGTACTTGTTTGAATGGCTTTTGCATCACTTTGATTGAAAATGGCCAGAGCGAACAATGCTTGTTATGTCGGACCCTGAGATACCTCTGGATTCGGATTGGTTTAGAAAATACCACTGTGCGTTGTTTCCAAAGCCAGACCGATCTCTGTTTGGTCAATTTATGCTGTGCTACTTGCTCACCTCATACAACTTGTCTTATTTCTGTTGCTTTGTTGTAAACTTGTAATCCCGTTTGTTTCTTACTGAATAAATAACAACTAGTGTGTTTAATTACTTTCTTGTTTACTTACCGACTTACTAAGGTGTTCTGTTGCTTTGTAATCTTGTTTGATTGCTGTCTATTTACTGAGTTATTGAGGTGTGTTGTTGCTTTGCTGTAATCTTGTGTCTGTTTCCAGTTTATTTAGGGTGTGTTTGTTAAATTTTAACTCATGGAAAGGAAAGGAAATAAAATGAGTGGTCTACTATGTAATAGAATGGAAAAGAAATAATTTTAAATGGTATGTGTTTGGTAAACTGGGGAAATGAATAATCATGTTTGTTTGCAAAAGCTATGAAAATGAATAATTGTATTGTTGAGTGGAGTGTATTAGTTGTAAGTTCCTATTTATCTATTTCCTTTCCTTTCCTTTCCACAAAGCCCATTTCCTTTCCATAGGTAAACAAACGCCTTAAAAACTATGGAAAAGGTGGACCACTCTTATTTTCCTTTCCTTTCCATATGTTTCCATCATAACAAACACACCCTTACTGAGTTACTGAGGTGCTATTGTCCCTTTGTAGCAATCCCATCTCTGTTTATTTATTGAGTTTCTGGTGTATTCGTGTTTCATGTTTTAGTAACTTTTTATATGTAATAGCGTTAACTAACCCCAAACACGCTCCATAGTTATACATCTCAATGCGGATAACTCGTGTCTTTAGGAAATATTTGCTATCGGCCAATGAAGGATCCAATGCACCATGAGTAACAACCATAACACACAAGAATGATGCTGAATATCTCCCCTTTGTTCTGTATCCTCACAAATTATGGGCAGCATGAGTAAAATAAGAGAAAAAATGACAGACTCTCAGAAGTCTCGCCCCACACTCTGATTCTCAGTACTGCATTTACAATTCAAGCACCAAGACCACCAGTTGGTGGGAATTTGGCTAGCAGACTATAAGCGGACAGCTGATTTCTTTTCTCAGATAAAGCAAACTAGAAACTAGAAAATTGTCCTTAAGCAAAATACGAGAGCAATATGACACAATTCCATATGAGACAAAGCATATAAGCGTAACTTTGAGTATGTGTGTTTTGCTCCAAGATAAAGTACACTTCGATTTCAAGGTGGGGGGTCGGTGGTGCAGGGGACAGTAAAGACTAAAGATTAAACACGTTTTGAATTTAATGGAACAACCAAACAATTGTTATGTTAAAAAATAGTAACTTCAGAGAACTTTAAAATCACAGCACTCTCTTTCCAGAAAAAAGAAGTAATCAATAGTTCAATACCTTATAATTTATTAGGAACTAGGATATGCCGGTTCCTACGGCCCGTGAGACCTCAACGCGCCTGTCGCGCTACCCCAACAACTTCGTTAGCCCGCCGGCAAAGCGTCTGACGATGCCTTCTCGCACGAACAACACGTCCGCGCCGGCGCAAAACCATCCGCGCCGACGCACGAAACAACTTCGTCGCGCGGGCCAAAGGTGTATGTGCGTCTTCGGCGCGAAACAACTCATCGCGGCACAAGGCCAACCCAATTGCCCATTATCCATAAGCCCAATAACATCAATTGGGTCAACCAATTGTGCAGTACCATTTGGCTGATTTATAAACCCAACCTTTTGGCTGATTTTTGGATGCCTACCCCACTATTACCATTTTTTTTTAATTGAGCTCATGGTCATGGTTCTAAGCCCATAAAAGATTCAACCCATAAAAATTTTGTCCAATGTTGACTTTTTTGTGTGGGGGTGGGTGAGGTGAGAAAAACTATTTAACTCACCCCATAAAAGCTTTTTAATTCACCCTCCATGAGTTTTGAGTGACTATAGTTAGAGGGTGTGTCGACCACGTATCACCTTATGACGTGGAATCTGTCCTCCCACTCCTCCCTGTTTTGTTAGATAGATGCTTAGTTGCCGTGAATTTTTATGTTTATCTTAGTCAACTATTATCATAAGCTTCATCCTAATGTCATTTGGTATAGTTACGTGATACTCTGCACATATCATCCGGTAATAGATGCAAGTATGCCTTGAATTAATTTTCAGTTCGGCAGCAGGAATCATATGTTTAATCTTATCTTATAATGGGAAAACTTGTCCCCGTTTGTTTATTAGTCTCCGTATTTTCCATTTTAAACCAATCTTTTAAATCAAAAGAGTACCCGAAAATTTCACCCACCACTCTCTTTTTGCTCTTTACAATAAAGGGTAAACTGGGTGACCGAATTATAAGCCCAATAATAACCCGAAGAGTACAGACACACCGTTTCGAGTTCTTTACCAGTTTATCTACAATATAAAAATTAACACTAAGAAATCTCCTTTCTCCAAAATAATGAAACTCCATCACTTATCTTTCTCAATGTTCCATGGTGAACGTTTGAGTAAATTATACCCATAAATTTTCGAAAGGTTTTAAGTAAAATGGTATGTTGGTCATTGGGCAAAAATATCTGTTACAATCTAATTCTTCAACAATTTTTCTTTCTTTCTTTCGTCTATTTCTTCACCCACAAAACAATTTTCTCATTCAAAACAGTTAGCCCTCTTCCCATCTCCCTATTACTATTCCCATTCCCGCTAAAACTCCACCAAAACTTTATGGAGATTTTCAAACCAAGAAGCCAAGTGTCGGGTTTGGTTCAACATTTCAAAGTAAAGATGGAAAGAAGAAAAAGAGAAGTGGAGAAAGAGCAACGATTATTCGAAGAACCCGTTACAGAAACCATATTTTTTAACTAAGAAGAAAGAAACTCAAGTTCCAGAATCGAACAGTTATGAGACTGCTTTTCTTTTAACTTGGTTGGGTATTGGTTCTTTGATTATTATTGAAGGTCTTGCTCTTGCTGCTTCTGGTAAAATATTGAATCCCCTTTGTTCTTAATATTGTTTTTCTGGTATAAAATTAAAAATCTATTGCGTTAATGTTTTAAACCTGTTATAACTGTTATGTCAAAGTACATTTGTGGAAAAAGACAGCGCGCCCTGCATTGTTGTCAAGATTGACAAACTGAGATCAAGTATCATATTTTGTAGGAACTTTTGGATTTAGAAAGAATAAGAGGGGGGTGGGGGATAGTTTCACATAAGTTGTTAATGTTTATATTTCTTCAGTTAGCTTCTTAGTAGGTAGTACTCATTTTGTCTTAAGTTGAATTTTTTTCGCATGCAAGTATGAATTTTAGTTGAAAGTAAGGATTGCCTCCTTAGTTGAAAGTTGTTATTGTCATCTCAAGTTCTCGTCCCCAGTAAGAGTTCTTTCCAATTGTCTATGTATGCAACCTCTTTTACTAATTTTAAAAAATCATTACTGCCATCTATGTTGCCTTGAACGTCTTCATTTTGGATTGCCTGCAATCCTAGATATTTTGATCTATGTTGTGTTAAACCATAATTACTATAAATTCTACAATGGTCAATCCGTCCATTTCGACTTTCATGCATAGCATACAGGCAACACCCATCACACACCTAGCCAAGAATTATCATCCGCTAATCAATAATTGTCAATTTCTTTCAGGATATATTCGTTGACAAATTCAAGGGTTTTGAGTGGGCAGTAAATCCGTATGAACTCTTATGCATTGTTTCAGGGGTCCTGTTGCTTGCTAAACATCTTGCGAAGGTAATTTGTATTTAAAACTATACTTTAGTTTTGGTAGTCATGTTATTATTATGAAAATCTAATTACTTGGTAAGCTATATTCGATATACACAAAATAGTGTGGAGGAAAATCCAAGAAACATGCATGGCATGGAGTAGACTATCCTCCAGTTGAGAATTTAAATTCGATCTTTACATGAGCAATGTGGTGTGATGAATAGACTTTAGTTCTGTATTGTTCTTTGTGAAAGACTAAAGTCCTTTGTAAATGAACATGAGAAATTGTGCATTGTACTCTCTGAAAGTTAGACCAAACTCAGCAAGCCGGACCACAGACTCTCGATCACGGTTTACTTACTAGGGTAAATACGTACTTTTGCTTATTCCCGGCTTTTAAAAGGAAACACTCTTCATGAAACAAACGTACTAAAGTTTCTTTCAGAACAGTCGCACCGTTTTGCTTATTCTCCCAAAACAAAGTATTAAGAAGGAAAAAAAATTGTTTAGTGTTAGATAATAGGTAAGTTCTTCTTCTTCTCCTATTTCACATTTTAATTTAGTTCTTACCGAACATGCAGTCTCTCTTTTATCAACTTCACAGGCAATGAAGACTTGCAACCCTTAATTCCAATTTCCCATTTTAAAACTCAAAGTAATAAGATTTTCGTTATTTTTTTTTATTTACTGTTGTTTTCTAACCATTTCTAACCATTTCAATGGTTTATTTCTATTTTTTTTTTTTTTTTTTTTTTTTTTTTTTTTAACTTTTAATTTTGCAATTGTTCCAGTTTCAGAATAATGCCGCGTCTTTCAATACTCACAATCCCGTTTTAAAGTTCAGACGCACTGACGAACATGTATGTCATCTTCTATCTTTTTACTTGCCGCCGTTTATTAGTTTCCGCATTATCGCTTTTTAACACAATCTTTTAAATCAAAAGGGTTTCCAAAAATTGCATCCGCAAAAATTTTCTGAAGCCTTTTGTAAAAGGGCAAATTGGCAATTACGTTTCCCCCATAAGAACTACCCGAGAAACACATGCACCATTTCGGTTGCCAGTTAAATTTTCCAAATTTATTTCATGAAGAAGGTGAGTGAACTCTTCAGAATACCTTTGGCAGGCAATCGCATAAAAAGTTTTTTCCTTCTTCAAAAACAGGTGTGTTCCTCTTCTTTTCTCTGTCTTCTTCATCACTTGCATCTTCCACATGATTTTTTATTGTTTCAGAAGACATGCTTAATCACAATTGAATTTTGAAACATATCGTCAATTCATATTTTTTGTTTTTATGACTCAATTAGGATTATGGACCAAAGGTATGCGGCTTAGAGTAAAAAATTTCTTGGTACTTGGGGAACATCGCCATATGAAACTCTGATCTATTACTTATTAAGGTCTCTGAGTTCCTAATGTTTGTTTCATAGTTATTCTCACAAATTCTTCACGTGCTACCAATTTTAAAATCATTCAAGGCGCAATGAATCTTGAAAAGTCCACTTTTGCCCTTCTTAATACAAATCTCTTGGTTGCAATCAAAATCTTTTTGATTCATTAGTTGGTGGAGTTCGTTTATGTTACAATCACTTATAGGAATGCATTGATGATGCTCTTACTTCCCCCAAAATATTTTTGTTTATGTCAATTTTAGAAAGTACCCTGGTAATTCTACCACTGATGATGATGCAAAAGTTGCGTGATCTTTGACTTCTTGGAGAGGATGGATGAGTATGCTCACTCAAGACTCAAAAGACACTCTATACTCCATTATTTAGACAAAAGTACAATTGCAGCGTTGCTATAGTTGGTTGGTTGCGCTGCCAATCTTGCCAAGGATGGTAATTGATGAGAAGGATTTTAAATCAGGACCACTTTTTCTAGGTAGAGTTAGATAGCTGCTCTTGTTTGGTAGCCTTTTCTGTGAATTTGTTACACATGTTCAGATTTCGGTGTTCATATTGCCAACTCTTAATCCTCTCAATTGGGATGCTTCTAATTATGCACCTCTTGCTCTAGGAATAGTTTGTTATTGATATTGTTGTGTTGGTTTCAGATGCAAGACATTGGTTCAGGGTGCTTTTGAGTAACTAAATTCTACTGTTAGTTCTATTAAAACTTTGGCATCTACATTATTCTTGTAGGTCACTCTTAAAGGATTTAGGTCGGGCAAATTAAGTACGTTGGTCACAACAAATGCCACGTCACCTAGTTTGAACATTAGATGAAACTGTTTATCATTCGGGTTTGGGTATGTAATTTTCATGTTCCTCCGAAAATTTCTTGGGGATTCGTTACTGGTATTTGATTTGATGATCTTTTTTTATTTTGTAGTATCTTGATGTGTAAATGACATCAATCTAAATACAACATGGCTTTTATTGGTGTTTTACACCTGCCGACTACATTTGCATACTTACAGATATTAAGCTATTTTCAATTGTATCTAAAATCGGCAACTTATGCCCAATTGACTTGATCGGATTTATCAACAGTAAATTTACTTGCAAAGGCACTCTCTAATACAACTGTGTAAGTCCAAATTGTCATTTAGGGCTTGATATAGTAACTATTTTCATCATGCACTTACTAACCATGGTTTCTCATGGTTATACCTTTTATTAGTCTTCTTTGAATTATAGTCCTACATCTACTCTAACTTTATCTTATTTACTTAAGTTAGTACGTGTTTCCTTTCCAGTTTTTAATTTCTATATTGTCTCTGCACTTTAAAAAATTATGTCCTACTTATATTTGTATCCGTATATTGATATTTCACATTTATGAGCCTATTGTTTAGTAGAAATAGGTTTGTGAAGTTTTAACTTGCTTATGTCAATTTTAGAAGACATACACTGAGATTTTTATTTAATGGTGAGCACTATGTGAAGCACTATATTGTTTATATATAATGCGGATGCTGGATTTTCCAATTAGTTCTCGTATTCCCAGTTTTACACCAAAGTTTTTAATCCAAGGGGTACCGAAAATTTGGACAGCCATTTTTTTTTTGCTCTTTGCGGAAAGGGTAAATCGGTAATTTAAACCATTCCCATGACTATAAAACTCAACGTCTTTAGAAAACAAGACACCGTTTTGCGGTTTCCCAATTAAAAAAAAAGTAAACCATTCGTTCGTCTTCTCCATTCCTGGTATTCCCAATTAAAACCCGTTAAGTTCGAAAGTTCAAATCAAACACTTTGCAACCAACCCTGTTTTCCATTTTCATAATCAAAGGTAATACTTTATTTCATTTTCTTTTTCTAATATTCTTTAATCCTGTAATATAAGTCTGCAATTTTCCAACAGGAAAACTAGGTTTGATTTTGTTACAAAGCCTAATTTTCAATTTTTTTGTTTGATTTCAGTTTTTTGTTTTTTTTATGATTAAAGTTTTGTTTTTTTTTAATAGATATTACTAAACAATAGAAGTGTACAATTCTGCTCTACGAGACATTGTCTCGGTTTTAAAAGTTTTGGAACAAAGTTCAAACTCAACGAAAGCTATCGAATCTTTTGTGCGATTATGTACTGATCTTCTCTATCTCTTTAAGGTAATGTTGTTTTAGTGTTTTCTTATGGTAAGTTGGGTTTTAATTCCTTAGATGTCATTGATTTGAAAAGTGTGATTGGTTTCGGTAATTGTCTCCCTCTTTCTAAGTTCGAAGAATATAGGAAACTTTTTTTGTATTTCTTCTACAAGTTAACCCAACCTTTTTCTTCGTTCTCAATTTTTTTTTCGTGACTGCTTTCACAGCCATGAAGAGTTCAAAGCGACAACGGATAGGAGGATTAATATTTAACTAGACTCTTACTGTAAACAAAGCAAATGGCCCGACAATAAGATTAGCAACTGTTAAAGGGCTAATGCATTCTACGCTCGTGCATTGCTGGTCCCAAGCCCATATAAAGGAGGAGGGAAAATAAAAATATTTTGATGTTCTGTGCTCATAGTTATGCTTAGTCCTAATAACTACAATTGGGACTTTTAACATAGCATGTCACGCACTTGAACTTTTCTTAGGGAGTGTTGACTATCCAGCTGGTACTTACTTTCGTTTCAAACTTTTTCCTATTCAGGAATTGCATTTGATGCTTGAGCAATTTAATTATAACTAAATTTGTTTTCAGTTCCTGGGCCCCACAAATTTCCGTTTTAAATGCAGAGGTATGGTATACTACACATTCTTCATTTCCAAATTCTTTTATCGCTATCTGTACTGACTACTCATGCTTTTTTTTCCCTTTTGGGATTAATGTGCACTACTTATAATTTATGCTTTAATCTGAAACGAGAAAATAGTTAACAACGAGAATTCGAACACATTATGCGTTTTATTACTGAACTGAGTTTCTTTAGTCCTCTAAGATATGGAGAGCTATTTAACCATTATATTATTTGCTTTGTTCAGGCAGTGCTTGATTTTCCTTGGCAAAGCAGGGACTATGGTTTGGTTGCATTTTCTTCTGTTGTTGCTGCTAAAGCATGGTGTTCTTAACCTCCTACATATATACTCTATACATGATTATCCCTTTATGTTGCTGTTGTCCAGCATAAAAACATAGAGTAAGGCCTCTTTAAATGCTATTACTTTCTTTTTAAGCAATAACAAATGGATTTGGTGCATGTGAGCCTTCCTAATGTATCCACTGAATAGGTTATTTTTTATGATGTTGACAATGCATTCCAATAGTCGTCAAATTCACATGACACATAAATTGTGCGCTTTTAAGATGGACTTCCACTATGTCATGGCTCCTCTACAGAATGTGCACACTTCAACACTTGCAAGAAAAGGTTGTACAAGATATTAAGCACGCAATCCAATTTGGAGTCAACTACAACCGTTCGAAGTTCTTAGAATAAAATGTGACCGACACTCGTGCTCTTGACAGGATGCAATATCTTCATGCTGCTCTATCTGAGCCTCTTAGACTACACCTTGCAAGTACCCAAGCGTTCTGCTCAAGGCTGGTCAGATAGACTAATCCGCAGGTGTTTAGCATAGTTCTGACTCGCATTCAGTTTAGATAGGATATGATGGCAACTTCTATTAACCACTACAAGGACCTAGAATATGGGCCTGAAAACAAAATAGCGGTACATTTGTATTTTGCTAATAAGCTATATTGAAGTGCATTGATTGATTTCTTTGACATTCCCAGCATCTCTTTCGAAAACATCAGATGAAAGAGAATGGACTCCAACAGCAATTGAACCGCCAGAAGAAGAGAAGTTCCTTGTTGGAAATGGAGCCTCTGAACACTCCGAGATTCCAAGCAAAGTAAGAAAAACAAATTTTGAATCTAGGGCTAAGAATACGAATGAATTTCTATTAAAATCCTTTGCATCTCTACAGAATGAAACATCTTAAACTGAAGCAGCACTACTTGTACTTTCTCAAGAGCTGAACACGCTCCATCACAAAGAAACCACTCAGAAAATACGGGAAGAACTTGATGCTTAGTTACCATCAACTGATTTTATCACAAAGTGTGTAATTCTTCACACAGCCAAACAGATGGGATTGAAGCACCTGTCCCACCAAAACAGCTAAAAGCCCTCCATCTCAGATAGGCAAAGCAGAAAAATACCTGAAGAGCTTGATAGTCGATCCCCACCAACTGAGGTAGCAATAAGGCTTAATTCTTCACAGAATCGAACTCATATTGCTGTAGTGGAGTTTTGGATGATGATGAATATGTGGTCACTCGAAAGAATTCAAGGGAAAGTGGGTCTCTTAATGTCTTCAATGATCAAAGTGAAGCATTGTCCAAAGGACTTGATGTTGGAGCCCTTGTTCACATTAATGTCTGCAATTATTCAAAACCACCTCACCAGTTCACACTCAATGAGCGTGCCCAAAAGGCTATATATAAATCTATCTATACATGAACAATGCACAATGGCTAGGACTGCAACAAGTAAACCTATTTGGAGACAATCAATGTGTCACTAAAGCCTTAACTAGGGGAACTATTGTAGTCAATTGGGAGTGTCAAATTGTGAATTGGGTTAAACAAATGTAATTCAGCAATGCAACTAGCTAGCATCTATAATTTCTTCCTTTTGTAGACTATATACATATGGTTTGAAAAAAATCAACACTTCATTATTTGACTCATTCAATCTCCGTACATACATAAAATAAGATCCATATTATATTGAAAGCTTTTAAATTGTAATCTTGCTACATAGCCAACTTCTGAAAAGCTATTATTTACACATTCAATTCACTCCACATATTATATCTGACTTAATAAATCTATAGAACAAATATTAAAAGTGTCCAATGCATTTTTTTTTCTAATTGTTTCCAATGTGATCATTTCTAAATAAATAAATATATAAAAAAAAATTGCTTTTGTTATCTAGGTACAAATTCTTTCTCTTTCAAAACTACCTACTTATTTAAACCGACAAAAAAAAAAAAAGAGTTGATGGATTCTCTAGATCATTTTGAAGACAATGATAAAAAAAAGGTTATTCTTCTTGCATTTTTTTAAAATATTTTATTCTCCAGTGTAGAATAACACAATTATTTTGCACACCATTATATAATATTCTTATATCTTACAGGTAGTACACTCATATAAATCCAACAATGTTCCTCAATTACATATCAATGCTCGACAAGATAATTACACAACTAGCAGCACAAACATTAACTTCATTAACATAATACCTATTTTTTTGGTAAATTATTTTGTGGCATATGCATTAATAATTATATATTGACTAAATTACAGACGGTTAAATACCTCTTCGAATATATTTATTCGCAACATGGCAGAGCAGCAAAAATCGAAACGAACACAGAATACAACTAGCGTATTTAAGTGTTTTTTTCTTATTGAAGTTTTTTGTCAAACCTCAGCCTGTATTATTCTAAAACATTTCACATAATTCATTCAAACAAATGTAATATGTTACTATTCTAATTTAATTACATGCGTTCATTTTTTTATTTTCTCCACCCCAATTTTGTCGATGAGGTTTTTATTCAACATGACACCTCTAACATACAGAAGTTCTGTCTATTGCAAACAATATTAGAACCTCTTCAAATATATTTATTCGCAACATGGCAGAGTAGCAAAAACGAAACGAACACAGAATACAACTAGCGTATTTAAGTATTTTTTTCTTATTTAAGTTTTTTGTCAAACCTCAGCCTGTATTATTCTAAAACATTTTACATAATTCATTCAAACAAATGTAATATGTTACTATTCTAATTTAATTACATGCGTTCATTTTTTTTATTTTCTCCACCCCAATTTTGTCAATGAGGTTTTTATTCAACATGACACCTCTAACATACAGAAGTTCTGTCTATTGCAAGCAATATTAGAGTTTTTAATACCAGTCCAACAATTTTTTTTTTATGAAGAACACTAGCATTTTTCCCGAGTACCTATTTTTATGTTAAATTAGTTTGTGCCATATGCACTAATAATTGTATATTTACTAAATTACATGCGGTTAAATACCTCTTCGAATATATTTATTCGCAACATGGCAGAGCATCAAAAATTGAATCGAACAAAGAATACGCCTAGCGTATTGAAGTGTTTTTTTTTTTTTTCCTTATTGAAGTTTTTAATTTATATTCTAATTTACATGTGCTCATTCCCTTGATTTTCTCCACCCTAATTTTCTTTCCTAGCACGTGCCCGTTTACTAGTATATTGTAATCCTAACTTTCAAAATCCTGTAATTATATGTTTTTCTTCATTTATATTAATTTACTTTTGGAATACCGTAAATTCTGAAGTGGTTTTATCTATTGATAGATCCTGCTAAGTACGTTATCCTCGAGGGCTAGCAACAAAATACCAAAATTTAGAACTCTTATAAGTACCTATTGTTTGTACTAAAAGCAAATATGGCAAACAATCTTGTAAGAGTCATGATTTCAAAGGCACGCTCATGGTTTGGGGAAGGGATAGATAAAAAGAATGAATACATCCTAAGCACAGTCCTAGTTATGGTTATATATTACGCGTGGATGTTCAAGAATTCTAGGAAGGGAATAGCACCATCGCCACCAGGACCTCGAGGTTTGCCATTGGTCGGATACCTTCCGTTTCTTGAACCTGACCTTAATCCTTATTTCGCCCGATTAGCAAAGATTTACGGTCCAATCTTCAAGCTAAAACTAGGAACCCGGCTTTGTATCGTATTAAGTTCACCTTCAGTAGCAAAGTCAGTTTTAAAAGACCATGATGCCATATGTGGCAACCATGATCCGCCAGCCATGGGGTTCGCTAGTTCATATGGTGGCATTGACATGGTTTAGTCCCCTTACGGTGAGCATTGGCGCATGCTTCGCAAAATATCCGTTACTCAACTTCTAGGCAACAAAAGACTTGAATCTCTCTATGCAATTCGCCAAGGGGAAGGTCGTCAAATGATAAAAAATATTAGTTCCATGATCGACATCCCCACTGCTGTCCATGATTACGTAAATGCTGCCTTATTTGATAGCGTGACTGGGATGCTGTGGGGTGGTCTATCACTTGTGGGAGATGAAAAGAAGCAGATTACATCGGAGTTTCATAAGCTTAGTCAAAGAATCATTGCTCTGTGTGGGGAAATCAGTATCTCAGATTTCATTCCATTTCTTGCAATGTTTGATTTACAGCGAAAAGGGAATGAAATGAAGAAACTTATGGCATGGTTCGATCGGATTTTTGAACAAGTTATTGAGCAACGTCTTCAAATGAAAACTGTGAAAGACTTGGATTTTCTTCAAGTGTTGTTACAGTGTAGAGACCAAGTTGATCAAAAGAATACTCCTTTGTCGCTTACTCATATCAAAGCCTTGCTCATGGTATTTCTCAGATTCATTTCATTATATAATTTCATTCCTCTGCATTTCTTCCCCTGCATAAATCCAAATTTCGGTGGAGAACGTTTATGAGACATGAAGCATATATAGGGAGACAGTTTGACAATTAGCAAGCTTAATAAACAACAAATTTGGAGAATATAATAAAAAACTTTGTCAAAATGGTCGTAGATTCAGCTATTACTCGTTTCAAATCACACTGTCATTCGTGTTGTCCTTGATTGGAGGTATACAAACAGAATGGATCCCTTTTCCTATAGAATCACATTAAAATATTGTTATTCAATATTTACTTGTGTGTCTTAAGTCTTAACAGTCTCATTGATTAGAGTGACTAATGAAGAAACAGTTAGGAAAGAAATTGCACATTTTTCCCTACTGGCTTATAATACTGAGTTTGTATTTGTTTATAATCGACCATTCTTTCCTGTCTAGACTAGTTTCTATGTCGACTTCAGCCCAGATTTCACCAAGTTGAGTCAGCGTACAGGAGTTTTAAGGGGGTGTACTTTTATCTTTATTTTATTTAGTTATTAATTTTTATTCTGCAGAAGGTAAGCTGGGGTTAGGCAGGACCCCTAGCGATTTTCTTAATGTTTCACAGTATTATATTCTGGTGTAAAGATTCCAATATTCCATCACTATCCTCTCTGATAATAGTACACATGTAGTTTCATGTATTTGAAGCTGATTTTGATATTTTTCCTTTTCGCACAGGACATGATAATAGGTGGGACGAAAACATCGTCAACTACATGTGAATGGGCATTTGCAGAGTTAATGCAACGACCACATCTAATAAAGAAAGCGCAAGAGGAATTAGAGCGAGTTGTGGGGCGTGATAATATGGTTGAAGAAACACATATACCTAAACTTCCTTACATAAATGCAATCATGAAAGAAGCATTGCGTCTGCACCCTCCAGCTCCTCTCTTAGTCCCGAAAATCTCAAGTGAGCCATGCATGATTGGCGGTTATTTGATTCCCAAAGGTACCAGAATCTTGATAAATGCATGGGCAATACAAAGGGATCCTGAATATTGGGACAACCCCTTGGAGTTTAGGCCAGAGAGGTTTATGGAATCAAATAATGATTGTGATTTCAAGGGTACAAACTTTAGCTACATACCCTTTGGATCAGGGAGACGGGTATGTGTGGGGATTCCTTTAGCAGAGAGAATGGTGCCTTACTTGCTAGCCTCTCTTTTGCACTCATTCAACTGGAAACTGCCAGAGGGGACAAAGCTTGATATGTCAGTCTTTTGGGGCAAAATTAGTAAAGAAGATACCACTTGTGGTGATTCCAGTGTCTAGATAGAAATTGCTCACTTCGGAAAACTTGTCTACGTGCTTCCTGGTATTCATGTTGTAGATGTTGTGCAATATAAGCTACTCAGGTGCTGCAACAATTTGTTATGTGATATCCAGACACTCAAGCTATTGAAGCATTTCGATTCTTAAGGACTTTGTACAGTGTATTGTAAGGGAATATTGTCACACCCCGAATTTCCATACAATTAAATACGGATTATTTGAAATATATATAAATATCTCAATCGCCACCCTATTCAATCATCTAAAAATCCGGAGGTGAAACGAAAACCTAATAACCTATTATCAAACGCAACATTACGAATATAGATCAAATTAAAACCGAAAGAAAAATCCGTTCATTACATTATTTAAACAAAAACAAACTAACCAATTCTATTACATCTATCGCAAAACAAAACCGTACACTTCAAAAAAAATTTAACCAGAAGACTCCAAGAGCAAATCCAAATCAAGCGTCCTCATCCACTGCACTTCGCCATTTATGTTCCTAAGAACACACCTACGTTGCAAAAGAAAGCAAATATGGGTTAACAAATTGAATTTGCTGGTATAAGTAAGATTGAAATAACATATACAGTACTACATTCAATCTTTCAAATAAATAAATATAATGTCACTAACCATTTCAACTTAGAAGACAAGATAGTTCCGTTTTGCAAAACGGCATGTAGTTTCTTCCAAACAAGTTCACTATACAAAATTTCAAACTAGTAAATAAACAAATTCTATTTTACCTTTAATCTATCCCGTCGTGTCAGGGTAGGACAACGTCTCTGCATAAAAAGTTAATAAGTCCTACCCTCCTGCAAAATAAAGTTAGATTTCCCTAAACGTAATCCTTTAAAATATACATTTATTTCACTCTCACTACAACCCTCATGGGTATATATCACCAATATTAACATTCATGTCAAGCCACCATATCCATCATATCCATCATATCACGCTAACCACATCCATTCAACAATAGGGGGCTACTAACCTTTTTTTTTTTTTTTTTTTTTTTTTCTTTAGTGACCACAAATTCTTTCGTAAGAAATTATATACATCATATCATAATACACAACCAATCATATCCAACAACTTGCTCATACATAAAGCTAATATTTTACTTAAAAACCACTTGTCTATTTTTGAGAACGAGAAAATATCGCAACCAGGGAGTACATTCATCCCTCATGAGTATCAACTCACACAAACCACATAAACATTCATTTATAAATGTTAGTGGTGATGCTAGGAGAGTTTGAACATGATTTTAATAGGGAAACCAGTAAGAAGAAGAATGAAGAAGAGTGGAGGCTAGAATAGTAGGGTTAGAGAGTTATTTCTCTACACCTTAGTTCATATATTTATACTTGACTTACTTGGGTGTCAAACTACTCAAAATAGCAACTACTAATTACGTATCCACACTTATAGAAACGTGGGATACTTTACATACTTCAACACTCCCCCCTCAAGCTATAATTATACAAACTATGCAAATTTCAGCTTGGATTGCAAAAATAAAAGATAAGAATAATGCTCCCCCTTTCGCATAGAATTGTCTTTAGTTGAAGAACTCAAACAACTGTTGAGACGTTATGGAAAGTGAAAATGTCGGCGTAGGCAATAGCCTAACCTGAATACTGAAGGTGTACCACAGTCACAAATTGAAACCATAACACCAGTTTAGTGGCGCGCTGCTTAGATACTACTCACTCCATTCGCTGTTATGGCTGTCATAATATAAATTGAAAACAATAACACTGATTTGATGTGCGCTTCTTGCCTACTACTATCAATATCACTGTTGATGTCAACAAAATACTATTATATATGGGTACTCCTAAATGCTGAATATTGGTGCAGTTAAAACTTGGTCGCTACGAATCTCGATGAGTGCGGTTTAGGCTTGATCGCTACACGGATCTTGAATAGTGCAGTTTTAGGCTTGATCGCACACGGATGAAGAAGAGTGCAGTTTAGGCTTAACTGCTACCTGAAAACTTGAGTGCTGATATGCCTTGTATGAGGGGCGCGCATGCCCTCATGAAGTGAGTTTGCCAAGGCATGATGGAATATAGAGACATGAGTACTCTTCCTTATATCTTCATATTCTTTTTGCCTCATATACTACTTAATGTCCTCATATCTCCATATTCTCCCCCTCATGTTTGAATATACAAGGCTAAGTTGAAACATACAAAAGCTTGTCTATTCCAACTTGAACTTGAAACAGAGAAGACCAAATACCAACCCAATAAATAAACTGGCCACCCCATCAATACTTCATTTTTCAAAAAATTATTTTTCTTAAAAACACTTTTATGAAAAAAGTTTTGAATAAACATGTTTGGTTGTGACTTTTCTTAAAAGCTATTTTATCAAATTAGAACACCATATATTAAATAAAGTCTAAAAAACATCCGGGGAGTTCATTTGCCTTTAGCACCAAAAGTGTTTCCTTCAAAGAAAAATAGTTTTTTAACTTAAAAACAAGTTTAAACTTAAATCATAAAACAAGTTTTTGGGACCAAAAGTGTTTTTGGATGAAAAACTATTTTTTTTTTTAAAATAAACACATTTATTTTTTCAAAAAAAATTTTTTCACTAATAAACACTTTTTGGCAATAAATAAATAGGATCCAAACACCCCCTAAACTTAAAACTTGAAATTATACAACCAACCAATACCTACTTCAAAGAACAAAGAAAAGACGAAGTTATACGACCAAAGATCAACCAATGCCCACTTCAAAAAACAATTCTTCATACTCCAATACATAAAAAAAATTCTAAGAGACATGTATCAAACAATACTCACTATATAGGGTGGAGGGCAGGTCGCGCTCTTTGTTATGACTGCGAACTTCTGGAACAGTACCAGAAACAGATGAAGATAGAAAGAATAATTCCTCGCGAGATAGAGGTCGTGTGCCCTTATAATACTTCAAACAAACAACTTGAAACATATAACAAATACTTTGGTCATCAATACGAACTACGCGGAAGCTAGAAACTCAAACATCCATAACAAGACTGACATCAAACTTTATATTCCTCAAATTTGACATATGAACAATACTCAAAATTACTCAATGAGCTTATATCTCCATATTTTCACCATACACCAACTGCGAAAGCGAACCAATACTTTCAATCAAGAAACCTAACAATTTCCATAAAGTTCCTGAAACGTGCAAGTTGTCAAGAAAACCAAGATGAAACAAAAGCCTCCAATCAAGATACCAAGGTGGAGAACTTCTGAAATAGTACTAGAAATAGAGGAAAGATAATTCTTCGTGATATACTAGGGGGGTACCACTTGACGAAGGAAATCTTGAGCGTGCATTAAGCGCGTGCGTGCCTATAACAATACTGAACAGCGACTACGAGATACAGAGAGGAAGGCAGACGCCTTTACAAAGGCAATCTTGAGCTCGTGCACCCTTATACCAATACTAACTTCAGAGACTGCGAGATACAGAGAGGTTGTGCCACTCTTATCAATACTAAGACAGAGAGATTGCGAGAATTGTGCGCCCCTTTATCAATACTGAGACAGAGAGATTGCGGAACCTTGAATACTGAAGAGGGCGTGTGCCCCTTGACGAAGGCACTTTAGAGGGCGTGCGCCCCCTATATCACTTACTTCGAACCATAGAGAATAATGAGACAGAGAGATTGCGGAAGCGAAACAATAGTAAGAAACAATACTAAAAACTGATAAATACAAAGCTGGAACCTTGAAACTTCAAATCTCTCTCCTAATTTTGTGAGAAAGATTAAAACGTGAATTGAATACTGAAAATTGAAAAAGAATTGATTTTTTTTCCCGTATACTAATTTTGGGGGATACCTCTCCTAGCATACCACTAAACTTAGATTTGAACCTGATGCTCTGATACCATGTTAATGGTGATGCTAGGAAAGTTTGAACATGTTTGTAATAGGGAAACCAGTAACAAGAAGAATGGAGAAGAGTGGAGGCTAGAATAATAGGGTTAGAGAGTTATTTCTCTACACCTTAATTAGTTAATATATTTATACTTGACTTACTTGGGTGTCAAGCTACTTAAAACAGCAACTACTAATTACGTATCCACACTTATAGAAACGTTGGATACTTTACATACTTCAACAGTAACAAATCATATACATCATAATACATAAATATTCATATGCAATAACTCAGTTATACATAAAATTAATATTTTATTTTTATTATTAATTATCTCATTGACTCATTTATTAATAGACACAGCCCAACCTTTAGATCATACTCTACGATTTGCACTTCACACATTTGCCAAATCATAGATACCCATGTGCATCTCTCACACCGAGTATGTCACACCCCAAATTTCCAGAAAATTAAAAATAGGGAATTATCCACACCCTATTCCATCTTCTGAAAATCCAGGATGAAACAAAACCCTAATAACCCATTAACAACCACGATATTAAAATATGAGATCAAATTAAAACCAAACGAACAACTCTTAATGTACAAATTCAAGAATTTACTAAACCACTCTATTACATCTGTTTCAAATCAAAACTTTATACTTCATAAAACTTATACCATTAAGACTCCAAGAGCAAATCCCAATCAAGCGTCTTCATCCGCTGCATTCCACCATTTATGTTCCCAAGAACACACCCACGTTGCAAAACAAAGCAAACATGGGTCAACAAATTGAATTTGCTGGTATGAGTAGACTAACAACAAAATATATATAATAATCTTTCAAACTAATAAATATAACATTACCAACCATTTCAAATTAGAAGACAATATAGTTCCATTTTCCAAAACGTCGTGTAGTTTCTTTCCAAGTAAGATTCCACCCCCAATATACAAATTCTAAGAATCTTATATAACAGTACTCATCATTCCCACATTCCAAAATAACTCACAACATAAATACCACTTAAATTCCATTTATTAAATGCACATAGGATAATCTAATTAAATATGAGTTTGGTATACATTACCTTTTAGCCAACACGTCGTCTTAGGGTAGGATATTTACGTCCCTACAGAAAAGATTAATAGATCCTACCCTCCTGCAAAATAGAGTTAGACATCACAATAAAATGATTTATCTCAGTCAGTCAAATTTTCATTCATAACCAAACCTCATTTAAGACATTGAAGTCTAATTAATACAACATAGTTCGTCCCGTATATTCGGGGAATACTACTTATCATACCACCTATATCAAGGGTAGTCATTCACATGACATTATTACGTCATAAAGTTTCCAAGTGCATAACTATATATCTCAGACTATTACAAGTCATTAATATTTTCGTAATAACATATTAAGTTATAGTCATTTCAAGTCACATAGAAATCACAATCATTTACTAATATTATTTACAGTCACACCTCACATCCATACATCACACAATTCATATAATTTTACTTAAAAACCACTTGTCTACTTATGAGAATGGGGAAATATCCCACCCAAGGAGTACATTCATCCCTTGTGAGTATCAACTCATACAAACCACGTAAACATTTCTCATAAGAAATCATATACATCATATGCAATAACTCCATCACACGTAAAATCAATATTTTTACTTTGCTTATTAATTATCTTGTTGACTCATTTATTCAAAGACACAGCCCAACATTTAGTTCCTACTCCACGATTTGCACTACACACATATTTGCCAAATCACACATATACGTGTGCCTCACTCACACCGAGTACCACTACAAGACATATGTCCCAAGCGGGATATCGCCTCCAGGAAACATACTTTCATCTTGTAAACTCGTAACTTGTGAGTCACAGCCATCTCTGGGCTTTCCATACACATAATCACAAAGCCTCTTGTGGGCATAACAAAATATCATGTCATTCATGGCACATTCAATGAATACCTTGGGTCATTCCTGCCACATTCAAGGAATATCCATCATAACACTAACGGGCCATTCATGGCACATTCAATAAATGCCTTGAGTCATTCCCGCCACATTCAAGGAATACCCAAACCTACATTCCCGTACCAACTCACAAGGTGAATACCTTAGTTCCTCTCTAGGGCAGTCCAAACTATTGGGTCATTCATGGCACATTCAATGAATACCCATCTATCACATGACATCACAAGTCATAATATCTCATTACCAAATCTTGAGGCGTGGAGAGTTCTAAAGATGTGGGCGACACATTAAAACATTATTATCACTTATAATTATACTAGCATTACTCATGTCAAAACATACCACACATGCAGAGAGTCATTTTCGCGCGTCAAGGCAAATCAAGTACTTAAATATCAGACAGATGAAACCTTTTAAACCTTCAAAAAGCTTTTTCTTCTTGAAGGCAAAACCCTATTATCAATCAACCACCGGCGGCGGTTGCCTCTTAATGCACTGTCGCCGAAACTCTTCTTCTTCTTTTCTTCTTTTCTTCTCTTCTTTTTCTTTTTTTCTTTTTGGAACTGATTCTGGATGGGATATTTTTTGTTTGTCAAGGTTCTGGTTGTCATTGTCCTGGGTCGAGAGTCAGGTCTGATTCCTCAAGATCCGTAGAAGACATACTGAGTTCGTGTTGTGTGAAAGCATTGGTCCATTATCATGGATGTCCTTGGAGGTTGGAGTTGAGTAGAGGTTGGATCTAGTGGGAGAACTTGTAAAGTTTGGGACTTGATTCATACTTTGCTTGGACGGAAACAAACGAGGAGTTCAAGGTAGGAGCTGGTTTTTAAACAACCCTATTCTCTATGGGCAGATACTGGCGTTTGGGATAGAATTTATTTCTTGCCGATAGTTTCTTGTTGAGGTTGGGTTTTTGAAGAGAGGAGCTGAGGTCGATTTTTGTCTTTATGCTGCTTTCTTAGCATAAGCAATTGTTGCAGATCTGATCCTGAGCTGAATTCCAAACTTAGATCTTGTACAACTGTTTGGAGGCTACCAAGGGGGTATTGGAATGTGAAATTGTATCAGCTTCGCGATTCGAAAATGTCAAAGTTTTGTGTAGGGGATGAAACCAACAAAGGTGCTGTTGCAAGCGGGTAGAGAAGGTAGACTGATCAGGTTGCAAGACCCAGATCCAACAACTATGCGCTATGGGCGGATTAGTAGATCGATAGGGATTGTATCCGGTCTTCTTGGCTGATGAATTTTGTTATGATAGTTGTTTGTGGGTTTTTGACGAGAGGAGCTAGTAACAGATCCTTAGATTAGAAATTCCATTGCCTGGCGATGGGGATGACAAAGCCGTAGGCGCTGGAGCTTGCAGGCGGGTAGACATGGTGGAGTTCGGGTCGCCCAGATCCACCCTCTTATCTTGGGCCTGAATCCTGTTGGGCCGGTAGACATGAAGGCTTGGTTTATGTTTAGTCTTTGGGCTTGGCTAGGTTGGTTGTTCATGGGCATGTTTCTAGTGCAGGAAAATAGCATTTGTACGGTCCAATTTGGGCATCCTCTAGATAAAGATTTATAAGTCCATGTAAAAGAGGATGCAAGTGGACTTGTCTATGTAAGAAGTTCTTGTTTTTAATACAGGTGAGGGTCTGCCTAACCCTAGCTTATTTGGAAAAAAAAAATACTTAAATATCATTGAATATAAACAGACTTATAATCAAACAAATACAATTTACATAACCACACTCATATACACAATATCGTAAACAAATAGTTCATTAGCCCAAATTCAATTCCACACACTAATGTCCAAAACAGATCCACATATACCAAAGTCTATATTCATATATAATTTCTATCTCACACATACATATTTATGTAGTCTCAAACAACAGTAATTTCTAACACAATCACATAGTTATCACACAAACTAATATATATATTATAGATATAGTATAGTGTAGTGGCTGCACTTTTGTTCAAAGCTACCTACGTATCCAAATCTTTCAAGATTGGAATTAAGCCTTCGTAGTTCTTACCAGCCACATAGTCAATGCTATAGTTTTTCCTACATTCATCCAAATGACATGTAACTTAAATAATTAGAAACTAGGGTATGTAGACATACTTTTTCATGTAGAACTCGAAGTCCCAACCTCAGCCCATCTAGAAGAAAAATTAAGTTGAAACGGTAAAAATCCTAATTTTTCAGCAAACTAGATTTCTGACGGACTATTTTCGAATAGCACAACTCATTCCACAGGTATCCAAACGCTACAAGGATTTTTGCTTTGAAAAGAAGACTCTCAGAAATGACTCTTTCATGTTTTACAAAAATACTAACTCTCACTATAACTATATGAAAACTGGACCCGAACACAGTGCGCAGAAACGGAATTCTGACGCACTGTTTTCTGTCAACCAAACTTCCCGACACCATAGTTGTCTCTACAGACCTCAGAATGCGTCGAGTCTAATTGGGTTGGAAAGAAGACTCAGAAAACTCACTCTTTCATGTTTTGGCGAGAGTTTGAATAGGAACCTAACTATGTGAAAAAGTGGTTCGAAAATAGGGACAGATCCGGATTTTTGCAGTCAGAAAATTCTGACATACTAACTTCCGAACACTGTAACTGTATCCACAAACCTCGGAATGCAACGAGGTCAATTGGGTTGAAAAGCAGACTTCCAGACCTTACTTTTTCGTGTTTTCTAAAAAAACCTAGTTCACACTCTAACTAAACCAAAATTGAGCTAGAAGTCAGACCAGCGCTAACCTTTCTTAAAATTTCAGCAAATCTATTCTTATCTTCAATAATTGTTTTCACATCAGCTATAGCTATACCGAACTTTTACATACTCATAAGAATCAAATATTCAAATATATATTAAGGGCTTCCAAAAAATCAATGCCCTACAGACCACCAACGACAATACAAGCAAACCCATATATACCAGTGTAGAGAGAATCCATGTCAGACCAGAAGTAAAACTATACTCACATGTAATAAATTCCTTGGATCTATACGGACACACTTTTTCTTGAATTTTATAACTGTTTTGTACTTTTGTAGAATCTATATTATGACAGTCCATTTATGTTAAAGAGCATTTAAACTATAACCAAAAATAGTGACTCCACGAAGAAGGAATTTAATTGCTTGATAAAACTTTCAAGTCTGTAAACACATAACTAGAATAAACAATTATTGTCAATCAACTGTATATATACTCGTGATACGCTCCTGTTGCCAACAAATCCCCCAGCAAGAAACATCCATTTCTTCTTTGAGTAAAACTCTCTCTCTCTCCACTCAAGCACTCTGCCCCAGTAAACACTCCTTTTCCTTTTCTCTTGTACGTCTCTCTCTGTTCTTCTCTTTTTTTTTTCCTTTTTTCAAAAACCAGAAAAACCAACAAAAAGGAGAGTTCGGTTGTAACAAAACCCCTCTAACTCTCCCACATTTTTATCTTATCTTATTTTATCTTTATCCTTTTTTTTTTTAATATTATTATATTTTTTTAAACCCTAATAAATAGGGAAAACAAATAAAATAAACGGGGTGTTATAGAGTACCATTACAAGACATATGTCCCAAGCGGGGATATCACCTCTAGGAACATATTTCCATCTTGTAAACTAGTAATTTATGAGTCACAGCTATCTATGGGCTTTCAATACGCATAAACAAAGTCTCTTTTGGGTATTAAAAAAATAACATGTCATTCTTGTACATTCAAGGAATCTAGACCTACATTCTCATACACTCAAAGAATACAGCCAGCCCGCAATACGAATATCTTAGTTCCTCTCTAAGGTATTCGCATGACATTATTAGTCAAACATTTTTTTTTCTTTTCAACAAAGATACGCGGTGGAGAGATCTAAAGATGTGGGCGACACATTAAATTTTCACAAGACCTTTTACAACACGTTTACACCCAATAGTTCTCATTAAATGTAACTCTTCCATCATGAAATCATCTTATCAAGCAATATAATAATTACGAAACATACCAAATGCAATAGTCATTCAACTCACCTCATCATCAACTATATAAATTATATATATCAACATTTTCAATCACGAACAACACATTAATTGAATGCCTCATCAATTAAAATACACTCCCAATCGGGAGCAACACTTTGAAAGAGTACAATCAAGTTTCACATATTATTTATCACAAATACTTTAAATTAAATTTCGAAGATCCACCAACAAAATTCAATAACTAGTCATAACCAATTCTCTATATATTTTAACATTTACGATATAATAAAACATATACGCCAATCTTTCCACAATAGTAAGAATATAACAAAAGTATAAATATTGACCATATAGTGTCGTCATGCCAACACCCAAATTAAACACCTCACCATATCCATTTTAGATATTAGCTAATACTATACTAACAACCTTGTTAATATGTGCCTTGATTGACAACCCACCATTAGATTTCTCTGAAACTCTAACATGTCAGATTTCCTATTGTAATAATAATAAAAATGAAATTTGAGGTCAATCCAATAATGGGTTGACCTCCATCTAATCAGAAGCAAAAGATTACGCACTTCAGTTTTTTGGCGTATATAGTTTCTACTACGACCAAGCCCACTAATGGAAACCTTGACAGAAACTTAACCATTGGATAAATCTAAAAATCTAATATGTCGGACTACAATGTGTCAGGAAACTATGGATTAAATTTTACAGAAATCCAAGTACTAGAAGGTCTCCATCTAGGTAGAAACAAAAGATCGACTGCAAAAATAGTTTTATGAGTAGTATTTTCTGTCCAATATTCGCCTTCTTCACATACAACCCTACAGTTTATTAATCTCTTCCTACATCCAATCTATATTTAAGATTCTACTATCATCATCAATTTCTCATTTCGACAATATACTTCAATGGTAATTTGTACCAAGATAAACTATACATAAATCCATACTATCCAATTCATTATTACAATAGAACTCTCACAAGAATATTAATTTAGTATTATATCATGTATGTTCCAAAACAGTAAAATCAATGCTAAGGGGTGTATATATAGCACCATAAACATTCAATTCATCTCAAAAATCAACTATAGAGCTCATACAATAAATTCTCATAATCAATACTAGACACTATTATGCAAAAATTAATATAACCTTCTAACCATATATCCAAACAGAACAAGCTATATACCAAAACGATCGTATTGAAAATACCTATATATGTTTTGTCATAAGGCACTTTTCTGATATTTCTGACAGGTTTTGTAGAAAATCTCAATTACTGACACTGCACTAATTAATTACAATATTGACCGATAAATCTTATAAGCACACAAGTTAACAACCTCATGAAACAGACTCCAAAAATTGTGAAATTAATATTGCAGTCAGTAGAGACTTCTAGGAACCTACTCACAAAAATATAGAATTTTCTGATGTCATGAATAATTCCTAAAAATCGTATAAAATAGATATTTAGCGAAAATCATAAGAAAATCATTTATCATCAAAAAACAGTGAATCATATGCCTAAACACATTATGGGAATTTACCTAGAATTATCAAAATGTGAAATTTAATGACCAATCAACAATTTATAGAGCATAACAATTCAAATATGAAAATTACTACATAGAGAACTTTTAACAACAAAATATAATTATTTATAACTCTACAAAAATTAAATTCTTACTTGCCCGAAATCGCAAAGAAAATCTTATTTATATATATCAACACTTCAAGCTAGGCAATAATTAACTTCACTAGATTACCATCGAACATATAAAGATACCCATAAAACCTGCATTTCAAAAAGAAGAATCTTGGTGTTAATAGCTCAATATTCTTAGTATGTCTTTAATCAAATTAATAATGTTTGATCACAAAATTCCAATAAATAAATCAATACTCAACTAATATAAATCATATGATAATCAATCAATTAAAATTTTAAAATAAATAAGCTAGGTTTAGACTACTCACATATATTGAATTGAATGTTAGTAAAAGAATATAAAAACTTCATTTTCTCCAATTATTTTTCTTATTCTTCTTCTCTTTTTTTTAATAAAAAATATTCTTATTTTTAATGGAGGCTAGGGTTTTGGTTTTGAATAAAAAGATTATCACAGAGTAAATTCGTAGGTTTTGTTTATTCAATGTTTTAAGCATGTTTAACTTAACTTTTGGGCCTAATATGGGTCTAAAAACACCCAAGGTCTATATAGACCTATATGAATGGGTACATTTTAACAGTGTTTTCAAGTCCAATATGATTCTTAATTAAATACCCACAAAAGTTCTAATAACAAATTTAAATAATATACTTCATAAAATCAATAATAATAAGAATTTCAATGTTCTATTATAGAAAAACAAAATTTGTAACTTGCTAGACTTCAAAATAATTAATTTCAATCTAAATAATATAATTTACGTTGTTTAGAAATTGGGGTTGTTATAAAAATTGTTTATAAAATTGTTATATTGATCAAGTGTGTTATGAAACTCTACTTTGTGCCTATAGAGAAGTTTATATGATCCCATTAATTATACATATTCTTTTATAGTTGTATTTTTGATATCTCACTCATACATTCAGAAATTTGTTAGTGCATTCAGACGTCTTCTAAGGCAATTGATGGTACTTTGTTGGCATCAGACGTCTTCTAAGGTAATTGATGGTACTTTGTTGGCATCAAACTGTGCCTGGTCCAATCTCAGCCGCCCAAAGGTTCAGTAAATAGTGTAAGATATATCATAATGAAAACCTACAATTTAAGTATTTAATCAAGCATTTCACAGGAGATACATGATGTTGTTATCAGTAAGTTACGAAGAATAAAACTTCGTAATTATGAAAATCAAGTTTAAAAACTGCCCAAACTAGGTCTCCGTCAGTCACTCCACTTCAACCCTAGTATGGTATTCTTTTTGCAAGCCAAATTACGACTAGGATAAAACTCTATCATGGCAATATTTCCATAAACTATGAGGAGAATGGGAACTCATTCCTCCCTATACATGTATAAGGACGGCCCCAAGTAGGTGTGAGGGTATATATGTCTAGTCTACTCCATATTTCTTAATTTAGTGGGTTTTTTTTTAAGTAGAAATGATAATGAGTTTTACACATAAATAGGAAAAGCGTGCAACAAGCTGCGCTGCAAGTCTTTTCTGAATAGCAAATCTATCCTTCTAAAAACAAACTCATTAGACCAAATTTGTCATAATGTTTCTTGTCCATAACTTTCGAAGTCTCTTGGTAGCTCAACCAATTTGTTGTCAAGTTTTTTTTTTTTTCTAAGTAGAAATTTTATTAATAATGATAACGAGTTTTACAACAGATTATGACAAGCGTGCAACAAGCTGTGATGCAAATTATTTATGAATAACAAATCATATCCTCCTAAATACAAACTCGTTAGAACCAGCTGTCATTTTTTTTTTTTTTTTATGTCAACAAAAGGACAAATTAAACCACTTAACCTTGAATCCTTGATAGTTCATCCGTAACCCACAATAACCCACAACGTGTAAATCATATTACGATTAATCAATTTATCTAATAACCGTGAATTCATTATAAATAGCTTAGATTGTGGCTATTTACTTAAAATGGATGTTTTAATGTTAGAAATTATTCAATTAGCAATTTCAAGCTTTGGTCGCTATTGATATTTTATAATTACAAAAAAATGTAGAGAAGAAAAATAAACAATGTCGTTTTGAGTTCTCGTTGTTATAATGTTTTACTGCAAATAATTTTTGACTTTTTGTAGCCTCAACTTAGAATACCGTACCCTCTATAAAATTCTTGGGTCTGTTAGTTGGTCCAAGTAAGATTTCTATTGAAACTACAAGAGATTGAACATTTGACCACATCTTTAACTGAAGTTGACTTTAGTCACTCCGTGACGACACAGAGACACTAATGCACACTGCAAGCTTTTAGACGATATGGAAGGAAAGTGTTCAACAAGAAATGGTCTATCGTTTAGACTTTAAGAAGAAATTATATTGGTGCATGCGTTCGTTCTTTCGTTGTAGGAGACGCGACCCTAAAGCAACTTTCAGCTGGGCGTCAAAGTTAAATAATTCCAAATTTAAAACGAGCAATCTTATCTTCGGAATGAAATAAACTTCAAAGTCTTTTTTATATCGGACTTCTTCAAAGTCTTTTTTTCTCGATAATTATCGAAAAGTCAAGCATTGTCATATCGGCTTGACCTATACTACACGGCTACAGCTATCAGATCTCGCAGCATTTTGTGATATGTCGTATTTTATTATGTTTGTGCGGACATGCTTGGTCTTTGAGGGCGTTGGTCCGTAGCATTCGAGACGCACTAAGACCTCCACAGGACCACAAGAAAAAAGACAACAGCTTCGTGTCTGAGTATTAATAGCCACAGCAGAACAAATTTGTGGAGATTGCCTGTCCACAAAACATCAAGTGCAGATTGGTGGATTTGCCGCCTGAAAAAACTATTTAGCTGCCGAAATTTGCTTTTCTGCCCAAAAGTTGATTGGAACAATGAAAAGTTGTTATTTGTGGACAAGCCTGTCCACAAATTCGTTCTCTAGCCACAAACAATACAAGATTATATAAACCAAGGGCATGATATGCATTTAGCTATGTTCAGGTCTCTTGTGATACCCCTGAACATGGCCCGAGGAGGGGTATGATGGAAAGGCGCCTAGCCCAGGTTTGGGTGATGGTTGCGCCATGGTGTGATCCCATTTCACTTAAGTAATTGTTCAAAGATCCTAGTTATGAGTAATTGATCCTCAAAATCCTAATATCGAGGTATTTTCCAGATCGTTTGGTTGTGGGGTTGGTGAGAACTCCACAGTTATGGGTTATTGTTATCAAATTCGGTGTTTTTTTTTCAAAAAAAACGCGTTTAAAACCCGTTATATTGGGAAGGCATCTTGTTCCAGTTTAAAACCCGGGTTTTTCAAAATATCGTGTTTTAAACGTTTTAAACGCGTTTTAAACTTAAAAAAATGTTTAAAACCCGAGATTTTGAAAATCTCCCGTTTAAAACTTTATTAAAACTTTTTTTGTTGCAATATATATTTATTGATATTAAAAATAAATAAAACAAATGAATTAGAGGACAAGTGCACTACAAATTGCGCCACTAGCCCCTTCTGAATGGCAAAACCAATCCTCCTAAACACATATTCGTGAGAATCAGCTATCATCACATTGCTGTCTAACACTTTATGCATCCTCCTAAGCAGCTCAACCACATCTGGAGCTAAAAAACCAAATGTATCAAACGCAAACGGGATGAAACAGTGTTGGTTAGCCATGCACGCTCTTTTATGTTTCTCCACCTTCGCTGCAGCTGCACTACTAGCTGTTTGCCCTGCTCCAAAAACTCCATTACCAAAACCAACAAAAGGGGATACCCCTATGACATCCACACATGCATGTTTTCCATCAGACTAGCTATATATCAAGATATTTACAGGCCGAAGCGTCGATCTACCTTCTCTAAGATAATCAGTGAGGAAATTAATAGTAGCCTCTTTCTTCACTTGTATACCAGCATGCTCGACCGCATCATACAAAATATCACGTACATGGTCATGTACTGTATGTATTTAAAGCCTCGGAAAGTGTTTGCATTGTGTTGCATGATCTCCAAAAGCGTCAAGGCAACTCTTCAAACACACAGGACATCGATCACCATCAGTATACAAAGGGATCATGAGGCGGTAGCGAAGGATAGCCTGATACTCAATCCGGCGACATGCGTTGTTCAATACCATATATCCATAGGAATAGCAAGGAGAAAGTCATTGGCATGTCCAGACTGTAGGCAACTAATAACAGCTTTCTGCCGATCAAACAAATCAAATTCCCTCTCAAGTCCTGTAATAATCTTACCGTAGTGGGCTTCCGCTAAGACATTCTATGGCTTGCTAGGGGCAGCGGTCTCTGAGGTAAGAATACTAAGGTCAAAATCAGAAAGATGCATATGCAGTTCAACAGTGGCACTATCAAAAACAGCACTCATAGGCGTAGTGTTACGATATCTAAAAATGTGGTTTTGGACCTCCTCGGTTTGAATCCATGAGGCTACAAAAGAAAATCTGATGACATCATCTCCACAACAGATACCAAGGCCACCAAGATGAAGTGGAAGGGTCGACAAACGCCACTGGAGATCTCCAAAACCAGGTCCATCAGAAACAACAATTCCTTGAATAGCAAATTGAAGACCATGGTCAAACATGCTAGCTGCTTCCCTAAAATAAGTAGGTGGACAAGTACGTAGAGCAAAAATCAACTTAGGCAACCCTACACATGCTTGTAAAAGAGTCAGTTCACACTGCGGGTCTTTCAGTTGCGCAAGTGTATCCAGCAGTTTAAAACTTTTCTCAACACGCTTACGAACCAGACCAGAGATAAAAAATGTATCCATGCTGACAACTCCTCCAAGTAACCTGACCCCAAGCTGTGGCCTAGATATACTAGCAGGAAAAAGAGCAAGGTTAGAGCGTCTTGGTCTCATTAAGGACAAGCCCTAATGACGGCCCTGCTTCTCGGATAATATGTAACACACTGTCATAACCTGCTCTGTGTCACCAATCACAGTCCCATCATCGAAGTACCATGCCTGTAACTCTAAATGACAAGTAGACTGAATATGCAACACTAGTGGATGTAAAACTAGTGCAAAAAGAAGTGGGCCTAAAGGGTCATCCTGCTGAATCTCTGTTGCGGACCAAATGTGATCTTCCGCCAGGTATAGCCTAGTTGGTTGGCTGTATAGGTATTCCACCCACGGACCAATAGAATGACATCGTAAGTGAACCTCATTCAGCATAGATGCTCGATCAACAAAGTTGAAAGCATTATGAAAATCCACAAGTAACGTAGAGAAAGAGATATTATCTACATTGAATTGTCATGTACAAATCGATTAACAGCATGCAAAATTGCTTCCGCTCCTCCCGGCGTACCAACCCCAAACTGAAAATCACCCAAGTACTAGACCATATCACTAGCCACCCCTTTCATAGCAATTTTAGATACAAGACAACGCCAAACCATACCTACTACTATTGGACGAATGCTATTATCTAGATTTAAGAGAGGCGTAAGTGGCGCACTAGCCACAAATTCAGCCAAAGCATGTGGGCACCGATTTGCTAGCCACAAGTTCACCACAAGCGTCAAAACTTCCAGAAGGTATGTACCAACAGCAGAAGCAACACCACTCATAGCATCCAACAAATGCTGAGCACGAAGCCCATCTGACCACAAGACGTCCCTTTAGGGAAAGACCTAATGCATGTCAATACCATATCTTTCTCAACTGACATAGGAGGCTCATCGAGAGGAATGGTTAGTCTAGAAGGTGGTGGGCACCTAGGGTGCTTTGCCTCTAGCATAGCCTGAGTCTCTAGGGTATTAGAGCATTTTTAAGAGAGATACTAGAAAAACACCAAATATTTGAACCAAACCAAACCAACACCAAGCAACTTCAGGAAAAACATCAAATATTCGACACCAAACCACGCACGGCTTTCGCAACGCCGTGCAATAGACCAAGCCCAAACCCACGCGGTTTTCGGTAAATCGCGACACATCAAAATTTGGTGTTCGAAACACTACGAGACAGAGGCCCAAACTAACACCAAAGCCCATGCGGTGTTCGCAAAACTGTGCGATTTATCTAAAGCCGCGAGAGAGATTTGATACAGCACCAAAGCAAACACCAAAATTTTGTCGATTTTGTGTTTGCTTTGGTATTTTTTTGGTGTTTTTATCAACATGTGTCTCTCCTGAAAATGAAAAAACACCAAAATTCTTGAAAATTTGGTGTTTGATGCTAGGATAGTGTCTCTCCTAAAGATGCTCTTAGGGGCTACCCCTGAAGAAGACAAAACTTTCACTACCGCTGAAAAGTGCCCATCAAAGATTTTCTGCAAACACCTACACACATTATAGCTATAGGAAGGTTGATGTCGTACAAGTGGTGTAGAGGACCCCAAAACTGACTCTAAAAGCTGAAAAATACCCCCCGGTTCGTTCCAAGTAGTCAATGCTTGGAGAATTTGCTTCTGCTGAAGAAACTTCTTAGTGCTAGAGCGACGTTCATTACGATTTTGTGGTTGGAAAACTTGCAAAGTGCAACAAGGGAGCAATAACAGACGAACCCATGGAATAATGGAAGTAGGTTCAGCAACAACATCAGAAAGAGCCACCTTCAAAACACAAGACAAACCAAGATGACAAGGACGGGGTATACTTTTCACTGTGTGAAATGGTATACACAGGACACAGTCTAGCAACACCTCATCAAGTGGCGACGCTGTAATAGGCAAGCTGGGGATAATATTAGAAGATACTTGTGGTGTGAGTGATGGTGGTGTTTCAAGCAGAGCAATAATAGGACGTGGTATGCCAACAATCTAACATTCCCGACTCTCATCTTCCAACAACATGGGAGGCTTTACAATTCCCTCCACATGGTGACAAAACCTAGTAAATGCATGAATCCCAAAACACTTACCACATATCCATTTGTTTATCTCTTTTAAAAAAAAAATCTAATGATACAAAAAGATTTAAATCAGCTTTGATTGCATCTCGTAACTTGGTTACATTCCGCTCGGTATTACAATGAAAAGTTTGGATATGACTGGTTATATAAGACTGTGTATAACCATTACCTCTAGTAACACCATTGGTACATCCGTAAAAACAATGGAATGGACAATGGAGAACACCTCGCGGCGACGCCATAAGAAAACAACGATGGTAGAAAACAATGATGGAGTAAATTAAAGGTCGTGGAAGTTTGTATCAAACAAAACCCAAACAAATCCAAACAAAACCCAAACAAATCCACAACAAAACCAAACAAACAAATCCAATAATATAAAGCAAATCCAAAACCAAAAACAAAACCAATAAAGCAATTCCAAACTCTGTCTCTCAACCTTTTTTTTTTTTTTTTTTTTGGTGTTAGGTGATTAGTGCTGCTAACTATGGAAGGATTTGGGCAGGGGTGGGTACGGGGTTATGGTGGAAGGTTAGGTTGGGTCATTGGGTGGTGGTGATGGCGGTGTGGATATGGGGAAGGTGGGTGATGGAAAATGTCACCGGTGGTGGTTAGGTGTTTTAGAAGGCAATAGATCAGTGATGGAATGGGTGGGGTTGTGAGGTGGTTTGTACTGGTTGAAGAAGGTAATTCATGGTGGTGCGAACAGACATGGAGATGGCCGGTGGTGCAACAACAGTAAAGTCAGGTTTTCGATCATTGGAGAGATGGTGGGAGATGGTGGAGATGGTGGAGGATTGGTGGTGGGGGTGATAGCAACAAGTAGGTGCTGGAGGATGGGTGCAGCGGTGGAGTGAGGTTCCGCACGAGTAGTGCGGCACTGGAGAAGAAGGGTCGGTTTTTTTTTTTTAATCTAAAAGAAAACGTGAGAAGAAAAATAGGTTTTGGAGTTTACCTTTTTGAAGAGCGGGCATTAGATTGACTTATATATTGATACAGTTCTATTTTGCTTTGGACTATTAATACTTGAAAATTTTAAAGTTATTCACTTATTTGTAGTACTTGAATATGCAATTATAGTTGGTAATTAGTAGTATCTTATTTAGGGCCGTGCTTTGGTACTGAATCTAAAACTTATAGTATTTGGATGAGTAATTGATAATTTGATACTTTCATGTATGTATTTGAATTTTCTTTTATTTTTATTATTTTTATTTTTATTTTCTGTGCCTGTTTTTTTTTCCACTCTTATAAAAAATCAAACTCCTTATCTATCGTATTCTTTATCATCGGTCTTTACCGTTTATTTTATGCATTATACATTTTAAACCCGTTTTTTATGCCCCATGTTTTTTTTTACGTTTTTTTTTTCGAGACGTTCCGTTTAAAACACGAACTAAGTTTTTTTTTCAAGTATACCGTTTTAAATCCGTACCGTACTTGGTGACAATGGATGGATGACCTCCTGGGAAGTTGTTGTCCGGAATCTGAAAACCCCACACTGTTGGAAGCCTGCAGTGGCTGAGTGAGGACAACATTGATGTGGTAGGATAGGATGGGTTGTTACATCTTTGTTAAGCGTCACCAGTACTTTATATCGTCTAAACCCTAAACCCAAATTACACACCAACCAATTTCATCCACTATTTCAACCAAACAACGGGTAAAATAAATAAGTTTTGGTTACAACTTACAAAACTACTTTTGTTATTTATCAACCCAAATTTAAAATGCCTATTAATGCCTTCTATTGAAAAATTCTTAAGAAGTCAGACTAGCAGGCTGTGTTTGGTTCGCATAATTTTGTTTCAAGTGGAAATCAAAAACTCTGAAATTGAATTCAAAGAATTCTTTTAACAAAAATCTGTTTTCAGTTGTTTGGTTGTTATTTGAAAAGTGAAAAAGTAGGCCATTGGATAAGGCCTGTAAAACACCGGATCAAACCTTTGACAAAAACCCCAATCTCGTAATATTATTTCTCCTCAAAGTTGAAAACAACTTCCTCTTTGGGAAAAAAAAATGTTGAATTCCGTAGTCTTGAACTCCGTGAAGAATTCATTTTCTATTTTTTTGTTTTCCAAAATTAAGTCGTTTTGACCTCTTTGAAAAATTCATTTTCCATTTTTCTGTTTCGAGAGTTAACCAAACAAATAGAAGTACTTTCTAGGAAAATGTTTTATTTTCACTCATTTTTCGCGAACCACGTAGCCGAACTTGCTTTTGACATCCCATATAAGTTTACTCTTTGACTTTTGATTTTGGTAATCATTTTCCATTTTTCCTCTTTAACTAGGACTAGACAGGTGTTTCGGCGTGCATATATGCCGACTTTCCTTCAGAAGTATCATAGAAATAGGTTTACTGGCAAATATCTCCCCCCTCCAACATCAACTGAAGAAAAATCCTTCCAACTCCAATCTCTGCTCTTTGCTAAAAGCCTAAAATACAAAGTAGGAAAACATGAACGAATTTTTTTTTGAAAAGAAGCAAAGATGGCTAGAGTGAACGCAGGCTGTAAGAACATATCCTGTTTGACCCAAACCATCCACATATTCTTACACCATCATGGATTCATGGTGCATCTCTCCGAACTCCGGAGTTATGGGCCACCAATTTTAAGCTTCTTGGACTAATTCCTCAGTGACCACATTCTTCAAAGTCATCCACCTTGGCACCTTCGAAGTCAGTCACGTCCATTTTCTCCAATTCTAAGCTTCTTTTTTAAACATTGACCATATTCTTCACAGCCATTGACTTCGAAATCAGTCACGTCCATTTTCTAATTCAAACTACCTTAAATCAATTTACAAATCAACAAACTTACGGCTCTTATAAATACCCATCAATACTGTACGAGCGGTAAGGAAATAAGGCGTAATCTTCTAATTCTGAGTTCCAGTCATGAGATCAGATTCTTGCTCATGGTTGGATGAATACGGTATAGTGGCATTCACCCTCTCTACAATCCTACTTGTAATTACACTCCGTAAGTGGAAAACAAAAAAACATAGAAATGAAGTACCACCTTTGCCACCAGGACCTCGAGGTCTGCCATTGGTCGGATACCTCCCATTTCTTGAACCTGATCTTAATCCCCATTTCTCCCGTTTAGCAAAGATTTATGGTCCAGTCTTCTCGCTAAAACTAGGAACCCGGCATTGTATTGTGTTAAGTTCACCTTCAGTTGCAAAAGAAGTCTTAAAAGACCATGATGCAACATTCGGTAACCATGATGCACCAGCCGTGGGGATCGCTGGCTCATATGGTGGTAAGGACTTGGTTTGGGCCCCTTGCGGTGAGCATTGGCGTATGCTTCGGAAAGTATGTGTGACTCAACTGCTGAGCAACAAAAGACTTGAATCTCTCTATCAAATTCGCCAAAAGGAATGTCGTCAAATGGTTAACAATATTAGAACCATGATTGGCATCCCCATTACAATCCACGATTACATAAATGCTACTTTGTTTGATACCGTAACAGGGATGTTGTGGGGTGGTCTGGCACATGAAGGAGATGAAAAGAAACAGATTACATCGGAGTTTCGTAAGCTTAGTCAAAGACT
The DNA here is from genome assembly GCF_015680905.1 of Coptis chinensis. Lineage (NCBI taxonomy): Eukaryota > Viridiplantae > Streptophyta > Magnoliopsida > Ranunculales > Ranunculaceae > Coptis > Coptis chinensis. Next base: position 113,928,993 of record NC_141458.1, on the reverse strand, counting down.
CATCGCTCTTTGTGGGGAACCAAACATCTCAGATTTTATTCCATTTCTTGCTAGGTTCGATTTACAGCGAAAAGAGCGTGAAATGAAGATACTTATGTCATGGTTTGATAGGATATTTGATGAACTTATTGAGCAACGTCTCGAAATGAAGACGGTGGCACACGTAGATTTTCTTCAAGTACTGTTGCAATGTAGAGACCAGGTTGATCAGAAGAATACTCCATTGACGACAACTCACATCAAAGCCTTGCTCATGGTACGTACTTCTTACTATCTTCTCCAGTACTCCATAGATGTTTTTTATGTTATATCTAAAACTGCTCCTTTTTGGTTTATAAGATTACATAGACCGGTTTCTAGGTGGAATTCAGTCTACCTTGACTAATTTTCATGTTAATTGACTCGACAAGTATTCTATACCTGATATTTTCGCTTCATGTTTTCCTCCCTATTAGGACATGATAATAGCTGGGACGAGAACAGCGTCAAGTGCATGTGAATGGGCATTTGCAGAGCTAATGCAACGACCACATCTAATGAAGAGAGCGCGAGAGGAGCTAGAGCGAGTTGTGGGGCTTGAAAACATGGTAGAAGAAACACATATTCCCAAACTTCCTTACACATTGGCAATAATGAAAGAAGCCCTGCGTCTGCACCCTCCAGCCCCTCTGTTAGTCCCAAAATACGCAAGCAGCTCATGTGTGATTGGTGGCTATTCGATTCCCAAAGGTGCCAGAATCTTAATAAATGCATGGGCCATACATAGAGATCCCAAATATTGGGACAATCCTTCGGAGTTTAGGCCAGAAAGATTTATGGATTCAAATAATGACCGTGACCTCAAGGGTACAAACTTTAGCTACATACCCTTCGGGTCTGGGAGAAGAGTATGTGTGGGAATTCCACTGGCAGAGAGAATGGTACCTTACTTGCTAGCCTCACTTTTGCATTCATTCAGTTGGAAATTGCCAGAGGGCACAAAGCTTGATATGTCAGAGTCTTTCGGAGCAGAACTGGTTAAGAAAATTCCACTTGTGGTGATTCCAATGCCAAGTTAGATGATCTTTGTGGACTGTGGTGCTAGTTGGTACCGTGCAAAGAATCCTTGCCTGTAGTGCTCTATGCTTTGTGCTTTCTTGTACTCATGTTTTTTTTTTTTTTTTTTTTAGAAATATTTAGAGGGTTAATGCAGACCCACACCGGTCATATTGGACTCTAAACCGAAGGTTCTCACCGATGCGCTATTTTGAGTAAACTCAACCGCCTCCATTTGTCCATGAAGACTTGCTTTCGCTCCTTGGTCCTCCTATCGTAACAACACCATGTATCTAGCCTGAACTCCGAAGGCTCACCTGGCCCAAAAGCCCATCACATAATTACACAAGATTAGGCTTGAATCCCAATGTTCCAATTTAATTTCGGAGAAAAGACACAACCTTTTCTAATTATATCAAAAGGCCATCTGATCAATTTATTGGTAATATTACAAATTTGTCTCTCACCCCATCTTCTCCAAACATAAATCTAAATAGTTTGAAAATAAATAAATAAAACAAACCCTTCCCCCAAATTGAATTGAAAGTTTGAAATGTGTAACATGGAAATTCGAAATTCGAAATTAATGACGATTCCGCCGATTTTGTACAATAAAAACTGAGATCTACTTGAAACAAAAGACAACCAACTATTACAAAGGTGAGAACTCTCTCTCTCTCTCTCTCTCTCTCTCTCATTTCAGTTTTATTTTGTACTTTGGTTGAATGAACTTGTTTCTTGCTTAGATGAACATGAAACTTAACTGTTGATGCTTGTTGTTTGATTTTACATGTTATTTTCAACTGTCAACTCCCACTACAACATGGATGTTGCACTATCAATTATCACTGCAACATAGATGTACGTAGTACAGTCAATTACCATTCCAACAACCACTATCAACTCCTACTGCAATATGGATGTTGCACTGTCAATTACTACTGCAACATAGATGTTGCACAATCAAAATACTACTACAACAACTATCGTCATCTCCCACTGCAACATGAATGTTGCACTCTCAATTACAACTACAACATAGATGTTACACTGTCACCTCTACTGCAAGATAGATGTTGCATTGTTACATTGACATCAAATAATTGAGATTACGTGCACTCATATACGAATGTTAAAGAACTTAATGGTTATACACAATAGAAAATGCACTTATTACTTTTGATTCAAATGTACTCTAAGTATTGTCATGATGTAGTTAACATAAAAAGAATGGATCTTTAGCTCAAAAAGGTAGAGCACTTGGGAGAAGAATCCCAAGAGGATGGTGGTTCAAATCCACCAAGATTCTTTTATATGTGTATATAGCATTATTTTTGTAATATTGTTTATCAGGTGTACTGTGTGCTTACAATTGTGTAACATCCATGTTTTTAAAAGAATCTTCCAATTGTTGACATTTATAATTATCGACGGTCACAAGCAGCTGGTGGTGGCTTGTTCTTAAATGCTAGTATCCTATGTTTGTTCATGTTGAATACCTCAGCCAGTTGCTTTATAAATTCCAAGTTTCCAACAAATGGGTTTAGCTTTGTCAACATTATGAGTACATGATTCCAAAGACAAAAACACTCAGTTTAAAAGGAGAAGTCTCCTCTAAAAGAGATGGGCTCAAAAAAAGTAAGTCTCACGCATGGTTCTTGTGCAATATCCCACTGCAACATGGATAGATGTTGCACTCTCAACTCCTACAGCAACATAAATATTACAATCTGCAACATGAATGTTGCACTGTCAATGACGACTGCAATATGGATGTTGCACTCTCAATTACGACTGCAACATGAATGTTGCACTCTCAACTCCTACAGCAATATGAATGTTGCACTGTCAATTATGACTACAACATGAATGTTGCACTCTCAATCAACTGTAACGTGAATGTTGCACTGTCAATAACGATTGCAACATGAATCATTTCACAGACTATGAAATTCCATTATAACAAATGAAAAATAAAACAAACCGACTAGCGAATAATCTCAAATGAGTATCAACATTCAATAAAAATATACAATGAGTATTAATTTCTCATTAGCAAATGTCAGAAGACCAAACTGAAAAATCTCAATTAAAATAATTAACAAAAAAATATGGTTTGCCGAGAACATCAAAATTGATCACAAACTAACGAATCACACCGGTGCTTTCAATTGTTTTCTTCTTGGGTCTACCAGGATCAATATTCGGACTACACGGATAAACCACAAGAGAATCAAGCATACATCTTGGCATAGAACCATTTGGAACTGGCTTGATAGAATGTGAGTAATATTGCCTAAACGTCATCACCGTATATCCTTCATCAATGTAGCCATAACATTGCCTAAACGCGATTGTCATATATCCTTCATCACCCTTACTACCAATACAGGCGATAACATGTATGCAAGGGAAATCATCGATACGCCAATAGTTACAAGTACATGTTCTATTCATCAAATCAACTGAATGCATAGATGGAACTAGGGGGGTGCGTGTGGGGGCGGTCGCACCCCCTGAACTTTGAAAAGCTCTACTACTACGTAAGTCCTTGCCGAGAAAAATATTCCAAGTCTGAATGAATAATGTCGTTATGAACTAGAAACTGATTTTCATTGGATCTAACCACCCTCAAATACTATCTCCATTTTTGGACATAAAATGGAATTTCATTTCATAGACTCCTCCAATCTGTTCTAATTCATTTCCATCATCTTTTCCATGATTCCAAAAAACATAGGAGTAATAGGCAGGAAACGCTCCTTAGTGAACCATGCATTGAAACATTCAGCTAGTGTCGAGTACATCTCACTGTATCTAGCATTGCAAAAGTATGCATTTGCCCAATTTTCCAATCTAATATCTGCCACAAATACAGGAAAATAATTACCACAAAATCCAAAACAACAACAACAACAAATTCAAAATTTCAACAACATTATACCTTATTCAAAAGCAACTCAATCTCGAAGAAGTAAATCTTTGCACCAACACAAGCCACCAATGTCGAACAATCTCTGGACACAGCTACAATATGAACTCTACTAATTTGTATATCAACAACACTCATCTCCTCAATACAACAACCCTTTTTCTCTTTCGCCCATTCAATAACATCCTTAGTTCTCGCCATATAAAACCCTAGAAAATTGCAATGCAATTAATAAGATAAAACCCTAATTCACAATAAATAAAATTTTTACCTTGAGAATGAGCGGGAAATAGAGTTGGAGGGTTTTCTGATATTGCTAATGGATGTGCTGGTGGGTTTTGAAGATTGAAAGTGAAAGATTGAGGTTTTAAAGGAATGGAATGACCAATTTTTTTGAAAAACAAGTCTTCTAATTCTTTTAAGTCTCCTTCTTTTACTTCTTCGTCTAATTGGATGACACTTTTTTCTTCTTCTTCTTTCGTTTATGTTATTGGAATTGAAGTTTAATGTGTTCAATTTTGGGATTTTGAAGAAATGAATAAGAAATGTCGTAAAAGGGTATATGCGGTATTTTGAAAAAACAAATAAGGTACGGTTGGTTTTTTCTCACGACTTACCGAAAATGAAACCTTTATTTCGCACTTTTAAAAGCCAGGTGGGCTTTAGACGTAATTCATAAAGTCGATGGGTTTTAGGCTAATAAAGAATGAAATCAGGGTTTTGAACCTAGTTTTATGATAAATAAACTCTAACCAACACTTGGTGGGATTCAAATTTGCAACCTACTTAGGTGTATACGTTGTTAAAAAGCTTGTCGACTATGTATTATAGTGAGAGTCTGAAAACTTATGGGGCTAGAAAATCCCTACCATTTCATTAAACTAGCCATTTTACCCGCCTTCGGCCAGCTACACCACTCATAATTACATCTAATGTCAAGTAATTTTGCAGAAAACTTTTTTTGACACTATAGTACCAACTCAGTATATTATGTAATTTTGATTTGCATGTGGATGCTTTTTTTTTTTTTTTTTTTTTTTTTTTTTAATTTGCGGATAAGTAGACTTTATTGATAATGAAAGTTGCCATAGCACAATTAGATACAACCGGTGAGTGAGATCCTCACGAAAAAGTACAGTGAGTGAAATGGGGGAAAGATGAAACACAGAGTCCACGTAACCCCTCTTAATTACAACCAACATGTATCATCTACCTATAATCACATTGTGTGAGGTCCTTAAAACGATAGTTTCTCCTATTAATGGATGCGGATAAGATAGATTTATATATATAAACTGGCCCGGCTTGTTCCTAAATACATGGTCATTTCTCTTTTTCCATATAACTGAGTAACGTAATAACCGCCACAACTTGGAGCAAAACTCGTTCCCCGCCTTTTTCTCAATCTAATAATATTTCTCAAATTCATTTGGGGTATTTTCAATGGGGGTAAAAAAAAACAACATATCCAGTGTTCTCCTTTCATGTTCTGCACATTAAAAGCCCTGTGCTCTCCTGGATTCGTGAATGATCTAGAGAATTAGCCCTCATTCTCATAGAAAGCGGCATCTACTTTCACATTCACTAGGTGAGTCTATCAAGAGTGCTCTTGTAGCTATGCACTCCGCCCATAAGGACCATAGAACTTCATTAAGAGTTTTTCCCAGAAAACCTCAACCTTTATTTATTGCTGTAGGATTTCATACATTTTACTATCCAACTACGGGACAGATAAGTAACAATGCATGTCTCACAACCAACATTTTATGACTTGTTCTTCCCTTTGAACCTAGTTCTTGGGATCTCCAGTCCCTAGGTTGGGTTACCATCATAGATGTTCATCTTTCAATTGGCTTTAGTCCCATGCTAGTAGAGCAATCCACATTGTATCTCTGGCCAGAGCTTAGGTTTGTGAATCTGCAAGGTTATCTTCAAATCTCACAAAATTAAAATAATATGGACTCTCCCAATAATAGCTGTAATGCTATCAACAAAGTATCATTGTAACTAATATCGTCTATCTTAGACTAGTATATGAGTAAGAAAGCCTAGTACTCAACTAGCTTCTTCACTCCTACTAGCCAAAGCAATAATCTCAGACTCCATAGCATACTATGCTATTATGGTCAATTTCTTGGACTTCCAAGATACAACACCTCCACCAATGCTAAACACATAGCCACCGGTGATCTCGGAGTCTTCTGAAAGGATGTTCCAATCCAAATCTATTGCCTACTAGTGTACCTGCAAATAACACCTACTACATAGGCAATGTCAGGTCTTAAACAATCTGTAGCCTATCTCAAACTACCAATGATACTTGCATATTCCTTATGATTCACAGGTTCACCATTATCCACAAATAATTTAACACAGAGATCAAAAGGAGTACTCACAATCACACAATCGAAGTAGTTACACTTCTTCAACATTTTTTCAATGTAGTGACTGATTCAACCATATGCCATCAGATGATCTTGTAATTTTGATTCCTAACATTACATCAGCCTCACCTAAGTCCTTCATATCAAAGTTAGAAGACAACAGGTTCTTGGTCTCTTTCACAACATGTAAATTAGAACCAAATATTAGTAGATCATCAACATATAAGCATATAATAACACATATCCCATTAGAGTACTTATAATAAATGCACTTGTCACTTTCATTTATCTTGAACCCACTGATAATTATAAAGTTATCAAAGTTCTCATGCCACTGTTTAGGTGCCTGTTTCAACCCATAAAGTGACTTAAGTAATCTGCATACCTTTTTACCATTACCTGGTTCCGCGTAACCTGTTGGTTGATCCATGTAAATCTCTTCTTCTAAATCCCCGTTTAGAAATACTGTCTTAACAAGGTTATGAACAGCATCAACAGAAAATAATACTCTAATGGATGTTATCCTCGTAACAGGTGAATATGTGTCAAAGAAACCAAGTTCTCTCTCTGTCTAAAGCCCTTGATAACAAGTCTTTCTTTAAACTTATCCACTGAACCATCGGTTTTAAACTTAATTCTTAAAACTCATTTGATTCCTATAGTTTTACAACTAATAGGCAAATCAACAAGTTTCCAAGTTTTGTTTTCCATGAGAGAATCAATCTCACTCGAATGACTTCTCTCCAAAACTCGAAATCAAAAGATATGAGAGCTTCTTTTATGGATGAGAGATCTCCTTCCAAACTACAGTGACAAAGTCGGGTCCTAGAACCTTAGTGACCCTAAGCTCTTTTATATCTTCTAGGTCCATCTTCTGTGTCCATGATTCTATCATGCAATCTAGATATGTCAGTGTCAGAAACATCAATATTAGGGGCCTTAGAGGATAATACCCCCACTAGCACCCCCACTATTTCTAGATAAATATGGAAATCTATCTTCAAGAAACTTAATATAAGATGATCAATAAAAATATTACTCTTCATATCTAGAAAAACGTAGGCATTGCTCTCCATAGCATTGCCTAAAAAGACACACTCAAAAGCCTTACTCTCAAGCTTTGAGATTTTAGGATCATGCTTTCTTACAAAAGCCAGACATCCCCAAGTAACTCAAATTAGGCTTCATGTTCTTCAATAGCTCATAAAGTGTAACCTTTGTATTAGAATTAGCAATTATATCCAACACATATATAGCTAATAATCAAAACAGCTTCCTCCATTCATTTCAGGTGAATAAGGAGCTACCATCTCATGAATAATACCATGTGATTGCAAGAAAAAGATTAAAATCAGCATAACCATATTCAGTACCTCAATCACTTTAAATTATTTTAATGTTTCTATCATGCTGATTTTGAACCTCAAGTACATAAGCTTTAAAAGCATAAAAAACACTTTTTATCTTCAACAATTAAACATATGTAAATTTCGAGCAACCATCAATGAACGTAATAAAATATCTTTTACCATCTCTAGTCAGAACACCTTCAAGATCACAAATATCATTGTATACCAAGTCTAGCAAATTTGTATTTCTTTCAACTGACTTGTGACGATTCTTTGTGATTTTGGCCTTAGTGCAAGATTCACCGTGTACAAAATCATCATCATTCAAATTAGGAATTAAACCAAGTATGCTCATGTTCTTAACATATTTTCTATTAATATGACATAATCTACCATACCAACATTAACAGAACAAGAAATCATGTAAGTAGACGTATAAGATTATTAAGATCAACAACATCCAATTCAGTCCATACAACTAACAATCTCCACCTTAGACCAAAACTGGTATAACCGAACCATCGGCTTTGTCTCACCAGTCAGGCATGACTAGGGCCAAGCCTAGGGATCATCCATGGTACCCTCACAGATGTCTCACCCAAGACTGATACTGTCCCCAATCTTAGCCATCACTTGGCCCAATCCTCAGTTGGACCTCATCTAAGGTGTGGGGTTCTATATCAATAGAAGTGTAGCTTCATTACTACTAGATGTGGGATCAACAAACTTCAAAATGTCCTTACATGCATATCCTGTCACACCCCGAATTTCGACAGAATTCGGAAAAAACAATATTTGTTCCCGACTCTTCGATCTTCTAGGTGTGACGTACTCTCAACTCCCAAAAACCCATAAACAGTTTAAATATGCGGATAATTAAAAACCAATAAAAATTTTAACTTAAACAAAAGTCCTCCTCATTACAAAAATTTACAAATAAGATTAGGTTACAACTCTCCTTTAAATAACTATTTAATTAAAATTACAAATGAAAATACAAAAGCATTGTCTAGACTGAAAATCTATATCACCTCAAGGGAAAACAAAACATATCCTGAAATGCAACGCTAACGTAAACCGCAAGCAGCAACCAACCTTCTTCAACACTAAACCTGTCAAGACTTATCAACTATGTTCATTTAATGAACACACCCGATAAGCAAACATGCAAATCGGGTCAGCATTATAAAAATGCTGGTGTGAGTAGCTCTAAAATACAACATATATTTATACATATACATACACAATCCATAAGACAGTTAGTTCCTCCACCGAGGTGCCTTAACTTCCAACAACTAATACAACATCCTTAAGTACAATAATTAATACAGGTAGTTCCTCCACTGAGGCGCCTTAACTCCCCACTAACCACACAACAAACTATACGCATAATAAATAAGGCATGTAGTTCCTCCATCAAGGCGCCTTAGGTTCTAACTAAACAAATATCCAACCAAGCCCCCCACCCCTCAGCAAAGCCATATACAATCATATATTTAAAAATATATAATTAACCAACATATTACCATAATTATATTATTTACGGCTTTCTTTGCCTGTCGCTAAAATCACGTCGTATCTATGTCTTACCTAGTTTCCCTGGCTACCACAATCGCTTTCCAACACCGAACATGTACATCCACATGCCTCCCCTTACATAATGAACCACTCCGTGCGTAACTACCCTGAGCGGGATGCCGCACACCAGGTAACCCTCACACGAAAGCCATTATGCAAGTACTGCCACTATTCGGCATAAAATATCGCGCGTCTCATTCTATTTTGCGAACGGAATAATCAAGCCACTATTTGGCTACGATTGCCCAACACATGGGTCAATCAACATCTCATATATATACACCCTATACAGGGGCCAATTGTAAAAACTCAAATTCTTGTTAAGGGTATTTTTGTAAATTTCATAATAAATCTAGGGTCATTTATGTAAATTGGTCGTCGGGGTTATATTTCAAACGTACATAACTTACTGGAACTTAACTCCGACTCATAAGTCCGTTAGGTAGCGACCCATATGCTAAAAATTTGACAAAATGCCGGTTAGCGGTTTTCTGCGTGCGTAGCTGCGAAGCGAGCACGAGTTAACAACTTACACGCATGATTGGGTCATCGTTATAGCCTGCGGTGAGATAGAATATAGAAGATTAAATTTAACGGGATGGGCCGAAAAAATGATTACGACGCGTCAAACGAGTTGGTGGTTAGGAGTATTAGGACCTTTAAGCCCAATTGGGTCACATTGGGCTTGGGCCTTGACCATATCGCACTAAACCAAAAATAGGCCCAAAACAGTAAATCGAAAAACAGAAATCGCACCTCTTCTTCCCCACCGCGATCCTTTAAACCCTAGGTGAGAGAAACTCAAATTATCTCAAATTAGGTGATTAAAAACCTCAATTCGAGCATGATCCTCCACAACAAGAACTTAGAGTATGGAGATTCGAAAATTTATTTGACTCGCGTCGTGTTTTTTTTACAAAAGGTGAGTAATTTTGTTTCAAACAATTAGTTTAAACTCGTTTCAATGGATTGGATGTGTTACTGAAGATATTAAATGGGGTGGTTGTATAATTCGGCAGTAGCAACTGGAGAAGCTAGTGAATTTCAAGCATACCAAGCGAAATTGAAGTGAAAGGTGAGTGATTTCGCCTCCATCAAATAATTTAAACTCGATGTCGATAACTTGTGATGTATTGATGGAATTAATTGAGTTGGGGGTGATGTACTGCGGCAGTAGCTCGGTTGGAGGCGATAGAGTGGAGCGATTTTGGTGGAGCAGCGAGCTAGAGGCGATTTGCGATTTTCTGACTTCGGTAAGAATTTTAAATATTCAATCTATTTTAGAGCATTGATGCTAGTTCACACTTGTTTAAGATCACGTCGAGTATCGAGTGAGTGAGAAAGAACACCCACTTAGTATTATTGGATTAAATGTGAATTGAAGAGTGGAATTTGTTGTAGTTGGAGTTGGGAAAAATCGTAATAGTTAGTAGGATTGATAGATATGATTGGCGTTGACGTGCGGTCCTACAGTGGCTGTAAATGACTCTGAGCTCCTGTCGAATGCTTAAATGGCGAAATGGCACGTAGCTCTGATGCGGTAGTTTTAGATGGAAATTTAACCGAAAACAAAATTTTAACGTCGAGAAAGAATTACCATGCTATCTACAATATTCAACGTTAGGGGGTAGATGGAAATTTAACCGAAAACAAAATTTTAACGTCGAGAAAGAATTACCATGCTATCTACAATATTCAACGTTAGCATTATTATTAACGTTAGTATTATTCAACCCGCTTAGTAATATTCAACGTTAGTATTATTAACGTTGAGAAAGAATTGGGTTTTGATGCTATCTACAAAACCAAATCCTTAGCGTCGAGATTCTTTTCGACGTTAAGTAGATAAAATTTTCTCGTTAGTTTGATAAACTCTAACGACCGGACGATACATCTGATGTTATAGGAGTGAATTTGATTAAGTGGGCTTGATTAGGTTAAGTGGGCTTGAGGAGAACGGAGCTTGCTAAGGTAGGAACCTACATACCAATATATAGCATGCTTATTTTCATGCATGATTTGAATTGTTAAATTGGAAATAGATAGTTTGTGTATCAACCATGCATGTATATATGATATTCATGTTTTTTGCAATGTATTTCTTAGCTATAAATTATATATATAGATAGCTTTTCGTGTGAAATGGTTTTGGTAAAATCGGGTAACGGGATTTGTTTTCTTAGTTAAAAAGAAAAACTGGTTTTGGGAAGGGTTAAGCGCCTCTCGTGTCTCGAAGGAGACGCAGAGAGATGGATTTTGTATGCGGGTGAGGATTACCCGGGTGTTTGTAACTAGGTGGGAGGTTCTGGATTGTTCCCGGGATGGTTGTGTTATTTACGATGATTCGCCGTTTGGGAATCATCGGTTGTTATTTACTATGACTGGCCCGTTTGGGAGTCATAGGTTATTCTACTCGATTATGGGAAATCCAAGAACTCACACCTACATAATCAACAGTTTTAAAAGAAAAACTAAATATGTAACTAGAGTATTTGAAAACAATCGGTAATAGGAGTATATATATAGATATTACTATGTTTATCACGAGAGGATTTAGAAAAGGAATTGTGAATTCCTATAAAGAAGGAACGGTTGTCGCAATTCTAGAGACGGTAGTTCGCTCTAGGATTCCAACTGTGGTGTACACCTTCGAGGTGGTGGGCCACCTTTAAAGGATGCATCACTTGGATGTAGTCGAGAATTCCTTTTCTACTTTTCTAGATAACCATGCTTATGCGTGTCATTTGTATGGTGATTAGCTTGAGTGGGGTTACATGCTACCTCGATGAGGTTTAGGCGAGGAGTGAGAGTTTAGTCCACTCTGGATGTGTGTCGAGGATCCCGAAAGCTGCGAGTCGTCGAGCGGTTGACCACCGTAAGTTAGGTGGCGCCCGTATGGGGGTCGTGGTCCACGGGGCCCCCTGAGCCCTAAAAGCTTTGGGGATTTTTGTGTGTCTGAACACAACAACGGCATTTCAGCTCCCTGCCCGATAAAATCGGGGAAAACAACGGTGCATGGTTCACTTTGGGAATCTTGAACCGAGATTGCTGTGGATGGGGGTCGAGTACGGTCGATACCCTCACCATTCTAATAGGATGCAGCGGCCACAATAGTTGTATGATGATTGTGAAAAACTATATTTTGTATATCAATGAAGCATGTCGAGATGATTTATGCTAGTTAGTGATGTATATATACATAGTCACAATATTTGAATACTATTATAGAAACCCTGCATGTTTTAAATGTTTTCTATAAGTAAACTATTTATTGGTTATGTATGTTTCTACTGGGCATAGTTGTTGCTCATCCTACTTAACATTTCAGACGAGCCAGTTGCTGAGGAGGCTTTTCCTAACCCTAGCGATGAGGGTTATGGGGATTTGGGAGGATTCCCTTATGCTTGACGAGAGACGAGTCAAGTTTATATTTTAATTTTGTATAGAGATAAGCTAGGTTATTCTTTTGCTGTATATAATGAGCATAGCTCTTTTCTTTTGGTTGTATATTTATAGAGCTCCGCTCCTTTTGATGTATTTATTTGATGTATTCGAGTAGCAGTCACACTTAAACAGTGGGTGGATGTATATAATGTTGTTAGAAGGTTGGGTTTGTATATATATGGTGGTTGGAAGGGTATTATGAAATGTCCAGGTTATGACAGGTGTTATGACAGGTTTTAGGGTTTACGAATGTCGATTAAACAAAGGAAACTCTGCCGAAATTTCGGTAGAATTGGGATGGGTGTCAGCCTCGAGATTCACTCCTCGTCCTCGGGATGTGTGTTGGGTCTCGGGGCGTGACAGAACGTGGTATCAGAGCGTCCACTATTAGATCCGTCTGGGAGCTATAGTGGGGGACTCGGTCACGACGTGTTTCATAAGTTTTAGTCGGAACCCGATAAAACCCTAAGTAGTGTTTACGTTCCATTAAACGTTGATACTAGCTTAGCAATGTCGAGACGTCGCACGGGTAGTTGTCTTGTCACAGCGGAGAGCATGGACACGTGTCGGAAAAATTTGACGAATCGGACACCATTAGGTCGGAGTGAATTTTCATTTCGAGGTGCAGGGCGCGACCTGCGCTCATCTCTTGAAATTCTACTCCCGCTCATTCTGTGCATGTGAGTTCCATAGGGCGCGACCTACGCTTCTTGCATAATTTTGAGAACTCTCTCTCTAATGTATCATACACTGAGTTGGCTCTTTGTGTATGTGCAGAATAGTCACCATGGATCCAGAAAGTACTAGTGGTGATGATCTTACGGATCGCGTGGTCGGGAGGACCCGAATGGATAGGCTCCTCGCTATGATGAATCAAATGGCTCAAGCACAAAATGAGATGAGATGAGATCGAAAAGTTTGAGGGCTAGTCGGAACGAGCCCCAACCTCTTTCTAACATCCTTTGTTACTCCACCGGTGTAACACCAGAGGTAGCATCCCCAACCGTAGTGAGAGTTGAGGAGTTCGGGGCCACCAGTGCAAAGTCAATCGGGGTTTTACGCTTGCAAATTTCATCGCTATTCCGTCCCTGAATTTGTGGGGTCTTCCGAGGTAAAAGTAGCGAAGGCTGGTTGTTAGAACATGTCTAGTATCTTTGGACTCCATGATGTGTCTTGATGCGGAGCGAACGGGTTACTTTGGCTGCCTTCATGCTTAGAGGTGAAGCCAAAACTTTGGTGGATCGGTGTTAAGGGCGTGGAGGCGTTTCCTATGAGTTGGGCTAAGTTTGAGGAACTCTTCCTTTTGAGGTATGTTCTGAGGAGAGATAAAAGCGAATGGAATTCCTCAAGTTAGAACAAGGAAACATGATGGTGGGGCAATATGAAGAGAAATTCACCGTTCTTTCACGATATCGGGAAGGAGTTGATTTCCTGAGAAAAAGCTAAGGCTAGGAAATTCATTGTGGGCTGAAACAAGTATATCTGAGAGCAAGATGTCGGTCCTTCGGATCGATTCTTATCCGAGAGGCTGTGAGAAGGGCTCAACGTATTGAAAGAGTGGATGATCGATTATTGCTCTGAGGCAAGAGGTTGGAAGGTAAGGCGACCGGCGCCGAAGGGGTAAGGCGGGGATCACGGGAAAAAGCAGGTCTACCAAAGGCGGTGGTTCGAGTCGCAGCAGAGGTATAGGCGGTCATCAGCCGAGCACCAGTTGATGGGGGGCACCCGGTGTACAAAGGGGTTTGAATGTGGTTAGGCCAGCCACGAGTCTACCGGTTGTGAGACCGATGGGGAATCGCGAGATGGCACAGAAGGGTACCTGCTCCTTCTCGGACGAGCACCGGTGCAGAATTTGAGGCCCGTGGTCGAGAGAGCTAGATTGCAATCTGTAATACCACGAGTACGGTCGGGGGAGAGTGTGGTTTGCTATAGTTGCGGTGAATTTGGGCATATCAAAGCGGTTTTGTCCCAAGTCCCGCCGAGGGGGTGGAGCGAGACCACAGGCCAAGGTGTATTATCTAGTGCGAGGAAAGAAGTTGTGGATCCTGCATCAGTCAAGAGGGAACCCACGGTATATAATGCTATGGGGGCAGATATCAGTGCTACCGATCAAGTGGTGGAAGGTATGATATGTTTGTTTACTCATAAGGTGCATGTCTTATTTGATACGGGTGCTACTCATTCCTTCATTTCTAAAACTATGGTGGAAATTCTTGGGTTGGATGTAGTTAATACCGGGAGGAAGCTTATTCTATCTACTCCTCTAGGAAAGAAAACTATGTTCTTTGAAGTTTGTCACCATTGTGTGATAAATATAGGTGATAGGGAGATGATAGTCGATCTAACGGTGATGGACCTAAAAGATTTCGATATCATCGTAGGGATGGATTTGTTAGGGAAGTATCATGCCCATGTAGATTGTTTTGCCAAAACGGTGGCGCTTTAGAATGCTGGGAATGACTGAGGTTGTGTTTGAGGGATTAGAAATCTGGTATCTCGAGTGGTGAAGGCCAAGTCGACTTCAAGTATGATAGATATGGATTGTTAGCTGGTCTTAGTCTCCGAAGGGCGAAGTTGAATCTTCGAGCTTGTTTCTGTAGTTAGTGAGTTTCGTGCAGGTTCCCGGATGCATTCGGGATTGCCTCTCCTGGCGTGAGATAGATTTTGTAATAGATCTAATGCGGGAGCGTCGCCATTTCGATGATTCCTTATCGAATGGCTCCTCTCGAAATGAGAGAACTCAAGTCCCAATTAGATGAATTGAAAAGATTGGGGTTTATAAGGGAAAGCCAGTCACCTTGGGGAGCACCAGTGTTATTTGTGAAGAAGAAGGATGGGTCATTTCAGCTATGTGTGGATTATCGGAAGCTGAATAATGTGACTACCAAGAACAAATATCCGTTGCCTAGGATCAATGACCTATTTGATCAGTTAAGGGGTGCCAAGTATTTCTCGAAGATAGATCTCAGAACAGGTTACCATCAGATGAGAATTCGAGAAGAAGATATCTGAGAAGACGACTTTCGAACACGGCTAGGGCATTTTGAGTTTTGGTGTTACCATTTGGATTGACCAATGCTCCGGCTGCATTTATGGATCTCATGCACCGAAAGTGATGTGGAAATACTTAGATCAATTTGTTATAAGTATTCATAGATGACATATTGATTTATTCAAGACTAGAAATTTGAACACAAGGAACACTTGAGGATGGTTTTCAAACATTAGTTGATCATCGACTTTATGCCAAGTTCAGCAAGTGTGAGTTAAGTTGAATGAAATGAGGTTCTTAGGGCATGTTGTATCGGAGAATGGAATCAAAGTGGATCGTTCAAAGATAGAGGCAATGAATAATTGGCCGAGACCGACGTCAGCGACGGAAATCAGAAGTTTCTTGGGATTGGCAGGGTATTACCGTCGTTTTGTGGAAGGATTCTCTAGCATAGCGTCGTCCTTAACTAGATTGACACAGAAGGATGTGAAGTTTGAATGGACGGAGGCATGCGAAAACGCTTTCCAAGAGCTAAAGACGCGATTGATAACAGCGCCAGTTTTGACTATTCCAGATCCGGAGAAGAGTTATGTGATTTATACTTATGCCTCTAACACCGGGTTAGGATGTGTCTTAATGCAAGAAGGCCAAGTGATAGCGTATGCGTCTAGACAATTGAATGCCCATGAGAAGAATTATCCTACTCATGACTTGGAGTTAGCGGCGATTATTCATGCTCTAAAGATATGGAGGCATTATGTGTATGGTGAGAAGTTTGAGATATTCTCTGATCACAAGAGTCTCAAGTACTTGTTCTCATGAAAAGATTTGAATATGAGGAGAGAGGAGATGGGTTGAGTACATGGAGGACTATACATTCACATTTGCAATACCATCAGGGTAAAGGAAATGTAGTTGCTGATGCATTGAGTAGGAAGCGAGAACATGTTTGTGCTCAGATGATGATGAAGGAGTGGCAATTGCTGGAGTCTGCTGCTTCTTATGGTTTTGAAATCACGGGAAATGGAAGTGGAGATTCTCAGAAGTCTTTGTTATTTTACGGATGAGCGGTGATGGACAGAAAACACCTTGGTTCAAGAGATTGTGAATGCTCAGAATACATCGAGGGATGGACCTAGGTACCAAGGATATGTGAATAATGCTGAGGATGTTGATTGGGAAAAATCCGGAGACGGAAGCATCAGATTCAGAGGAAGAATTTGGGTAC
This sequence comes from Coptis chinensis, assembly GCF_015680905.1. NCBI lineage: Eukaryota > Viridiplantae > Streptophyta > Magnoliopsida > Ranunculales > Ranunculaceae > Coptis > Coptis chinensis. The sequence continues at coordinate 113,912,051 of NC_141458.1, read as the reverse complement.
CTTTTGATCACTCTTTGCGGAATAGTATCTTGAAGGAGGCACATAGATCGAAGTATACAATTCATCCTGGCGGTACCAAAATGTACAGAGATCTGCGTCGTTAGTTTTGGTGGCCGGGAATGAAGCGGCACATTGCGGAATATGTGAAGAAGTGTGCCACATGCCAACAGGTGAAAGCTGAACACCATAGACCACCTGGTCTTCTTAAACCTCTGGAGATTCCGGAATGGAAGTGGGAGAATATAACCATGGATTTTGTATCCGGGTTACAGGGACCCGATGAGGGAATGGATTCTATATGGGTCATTGTTGATAGACTGACCAAGGCTGCCCATTTCATACCTGTTAAGACTACTTACTCTGCTGAAAAGCTAAGTAGGATCTACGTGTCAGATGTACTGAGGTTGCATGGGGCACCACTCTCTATAATTTCAGATAGAGGTACTCAATTTACCGGTTCATTTTGGAGAAGTCTTCAAAGGGAATTGGGGACCAAACTGAAATTCAAGACTTTGCATTTCATCCATGAACCGATGGGCAATCGGAAAGAGTCATCAAATCATCGAAGATATATGCGGGAGACTGCGTGCTTGATTTTGGGGGTAGTTGGAAGACTCATTTGGCATTGGCTGAGTTTGCTTACAATAACAGTTACCAATCTAGTATTGGTATGGCACCGTTTGAAGCGTTGTATGGCAGACCTTGCAGAACACCTCTCTGTTGGACTGAAACCGGAGATAGTATTATGTTGGGGCCAGAGATGGTTAGTGACACCACCGAGAAGATTAGAGTGATACGGAATCGGTTGCTCACCGTGAGCCCGTCGGAAAAGCTATCTGAGATAAGCGTAGGCGTCCCTTGGAATTTTATGAAGGTGGTGGGGTATTCTTGAAAGTATCTCAAGAAGAAGGGCATTGAGAGGTTAGGGATGAAAGAAACTGGCACCTAGATATGTGGGACCATTCCCGATTATCCGAGAAGATCTCCGAGCTAGCTTATAAGCTCGAGCTACCGGAAAGGCTATCACGTGTCCATAACGTGTTCCATATCTCGATCGCATAAGTATGAGTCGGATCCACTACATGTTGTCGATTTGGAATCGTTGGAGTTGGAAGAAGACATTACCTATCCGGAAGGGCAGTTCAGATCCTAGATGCGAGAGAGAAGAGATCGAGGTCCAAGGTCATTCCATTGGTAAAAGGTCTTATGGAGAAATCCTGGCGTGGAGGAAGCAACATGGGAGAAAGAATCCGATATGAGGCAACAATATCCAGAATTGTTCGAGAACTACGGTATGATTTAATTTCGAGGAAGAAATTTTCTTTTAAGGAGGGTAGGATGTAAAAACTCAAATTCTTGTTAAAGGTATTTTTGTAAATTTCATAATAAATCTAGGGAATTGGTCGTCGGGGTTATATTTCAAACGTACGTAACTTACTGGAACTTAACTCCGACTCATAAGTCACGTTAGGTAAGCGACCCATATGCGAAAATTTGACAAAATGCCGGTTAGCGGTTTTCTGCGTGCGAAGCTGGCACGAGTTAACAACTTACACGCATGATTGGGTCATCGTTATAGCCTGCGGTGAGATAGAATATAGAAGATTAAATTTAACGGGATGGGCCGGAAAAATGATTACGACGCGACGTCAAACGAGTTGGTGGTTAGGAGTATTAGGACCTTAAGCCCAATTGGGTCACATTGGGCTTGGGCCTTGACCATATCGCACTAAACCAAAAATAGGCCCAAAACAGAAATCGCGAAAACAGAAATCGCACCTCTTCTTCCCCAATTTGCATCCTTTAAACCCTAGGTGAGAGAAACTCAAATTCTCTCAAATTAGGTGATTAAAAACCTCAATTCGAACGCCCAATCCTCCACAACAGTAAACGCGAGTATGGAGATTCGAAAATTTATTTGACTCGCGTCGTGTTTTTTTACGAAAGGTGAGTAATTTTGTTTCAAACAATTAGTTTAAACTCGTTTCAATGGATTGGATGTGTTACTGAAGATATTAAATGGGGTGGTTGTATAATTCGGCAGTAGCAGCTGGAGAAGCTAGTGAATTTCAAGCATACCAAGCGAAATTGAAGTGAAAGGTGAGTGATTTCGCCTCCATCAAATAATTTAAACTCGATGTCGATAACTTGTGATGTATTGATGGAATTAATTGAGTTGGGGGTGATGTACTACGGCAGTAGCTCGGTTTGAGGCGATAGAGTGGAGCGATTTTGGTGGAGCAGCGAACTAGGAGCGATTTTGCTGCTGACTCGGTAAGAATTTTAAATATTCAATCTATTTTAGAGCATTGATGCTAGTTCACACTTGTTTAAGATCACGTCGAGTATCGAGTGAGTGAGAAAGAACACCCACTTAGTATTATTGGATTAAATGTGAATTGAAGAGTGGAATTTGTTGTAGTTGGAGTTGGGAAAAATCGTAATAGTTAGTAGGATTGATAGATATGATTGGCGTTGACGTGCGGTCCTACAGTGGCTGTAAATGACTACAGAGCCCTGTCAGAGTAACAGTGCCAGAAATGGCCTGTAGCTCTGTTAACGGTAGTTAGATGGAAATTTAACCGAAAACAAAATTTTAACGTCGAGAAAGAATTACCATGCTATCTACAATATTCAACGTTAGCATTATTATTAACGTTAGTATTATTCAACCCGCTTAGTAATATTCAACGTTAGTATTATTAACGTTGAGAAAGAATTGGGTTTTGATGCTATCTACAAAACCAAATCCTTAGCGTCGAGATTCTTTTCGACGTTCGTAGATAAGAATTTTCTCGTTAGTTTGATAAACTCTAACGACCGACGTATACATCTGATGTTATAGGAGTGAATTTGATTAAGTGGGCTTGATTCGGTTAAGTGGGCTTGAGGAGAACGGAGCTTGCTAAGGTAGGAACCTACATACCAATATATAGCATGCTTATTTTCATGCATGATTTGAATTGTTAAATTGGAAATAGATAGTTTGTGTATCAACCATGCATGTATATATGATATTCATGTTTTGCACTGTATTTCTTCGCTATAAATTATATATATAGATAGCTTTCGTGTGAAATGGTTTTTTTGGTAAAATCGGGGTAACGGGGATTTGTTTTCTTAGTTAAAAGAGAAAAACTGGTTTTGGGAAGGGTTCGCGTCTCGTGTCTCAGTAAGGAGACAGAGAGATGGATTTTGTATGCGGGTGAGGATTACCCGGGTGTTTGTAACTAGGTGGGAGGTTCTGGATTGTTCCCGGGATGGTTGTGTTATTTACGATGATTCGCCGTTTGGGAATCATCGGTTGTTATTTACTATGACTGGCCCGTTTGGGAGTCATAGGTTGTTCTACTCGACATGGAAATCCAGAACTCACACCTACATAATCAACAGTTTTAAAAGAAAACTAAATATGTAACTAGAGTATTTGAAAACAATCGGTAATAGGAGTATATATATAGATATTACTATGTTTATCACTTAGGGGATTTAGAAAAGGAATTGTGAATTCTATAAAGAAGGAACGGTTGTCGCAATTCTAGAGACGGTAGTTAGCTCTAGGATTCCAACCGTGGTGTACACCTTCGAGGTGGTGGGCCACCTTTAAAGGGATGCATCACCTGGATGTAGTCCGAGAATTCCTTTTCTACTTTTCTAGATAACCATGCTTTGTAACGTGTCGTTGTATGGTGATTAGCTTGAGAGGGGTTACATGCTACCTCGATGAGGTTTAGACGCCAGGAGTGAGAGTTTAGTCCACTCACGGATGTGTGTCGAGGATCCTGGAAAGCAGTCTGCGGTCGTCGAACGGTTGACCACCGTAAGTTAGGTGGCGGCCCGTATGGGGGTGGGTCAGTAGGCCCACCCGAGCCCTAAAAGCTTTGGGGATTTTGTGTGTACTGAACACAACAACGGCATTTCAGCTCCCCCGCCGCGTAAAATCGGGAAAACAACGGTGCATGGTTCACACCGGAATCATGAACCGAGATTGCCCGCGGATCATTGAGTACCAGTCGTACCCTCACCATTCTAATAGGATGCCGCGGCCACAATAGTTGTATGATGATTGTGAAAAACTATATTTTGTATATCAATGAAGCATGTCGAGATGATTTCTACTAGTTAGTGATGTATATATACATAGTCACAATATTTGAATACTATTATAGAAACCCTGCATGTTTTAAATGTTTTCTATAAGTAAACTATTTATTGGTTATGTATGTTTCTACTGGGCATAGTTGTTGCTCATCCTACTTAACATTTTCGCGAGCGCGGCCGAGGAGGAGGCTTTTCCTAACCCTAGCGATGAGGGGTTATGGGGATTTGGGAGGATTCCCTTATGCTTGACGAGAGAGACGAGTCAAGTTTATATTTTGGGGCAGATAGAGATAAGCTAGGTTATTCTTTTGCTGTATATAATGAGCATAGCTCTTTTCTTTTGGTTGTATATTTATAGAGCTCCGCTCCCTTTGATGTATTTATTTGATGTATTCGAAAGTAGCGATCCACACTTAAACAAGTGGGTGGATGTATATAATGTTGTTAGAAGGTTGGGTTTGTATATATATGGTGGTTGGAAGGGTATTATGAAATGTCCAGGTTATGACAGGTGTTATGACAGGTTTTAGGGTTTACGAATGTCGATTAAACAAAGGAAACTCTGCCGAAATTTCGGTAGAATTGGGATGGGTGTCAGCCTCGAGATTCACTCCTCGTCCTCGGGATGTGTGTTGGATCTCGGGGCGTGACACCAATCATATCACATACGCCCACACAGGGCATATCACATGAGTTGTGGTAGTTATGTTCTAGGATTTTCGTTACGTAATTTATTCAGATGTCATACATTTATGACTCATAATAATTCTTATTCTATCCCATGCCAGTATACTTAATTGTACTGAAGCTCAACGTTTCTCGTTATAATACAATTCACATTATCACGTGCCAATACTATTCATTGCACGATATCCACGTATCTCTATATTAAATCTCGAAACTTATTATTTCACGTGTCAATCATATATTGTACTACACCATATGGAATATCTCAAGCCTTCATAAATACTACAATTCATTTAAGTAGCAACTCATAATAGTAATCAATCATGTAATGTATTCATTCCATATATTTATGTGAACTCAATTCACCATCAAAGGCACGCATTATTTCCATTGGTGCACAATATAAGTAGTATATAAATAATCAAAATATAAGACCATTCCACCAAATATCAAAATGAAATGACTTTAAAAGAAGGAACAACTCAAGTCCAAATATCACGCATAATTATTCGAGTCCAAATCACAAGTCAAGTCAAACTGATCAACCGTCAAAAGCCCAAAACTAAAGTTCATGAATCTAAGTCCGTATGTAACTTAATTCTCATAAAAACGTATATATCTAAGTCTTATAAGAATTCCCCTTTTGTTACGTGTCAAACATTATATGCTTTACGCACTACTCACGTCAAATTTTAATTAGATAATGACAAACAAGGTTATACAATATCAACAATATTTTATTACTACATTTGTCCATATTCTTAAATATGTGAAAAACTGGAAAAATCAACATTCCACGGTCAACGATCAAAGGTCAAAGTCAACACATCATGGTCGAAGTCAAACTGTCATTGTCAAAGTCAAACTGTCGTTTCCATGTTCAACAGGTTCAGGGTCATAACCATGGTTCATGGCTAAGGTCAAAGGTGCATAGTTCATGGGCTCATGGCTAAGGTCATGGTTCGGACCCACTAGCCAAGCCCAAACCTTAGAACCCAGCCCCAAAAGTCTAAACCAACTTATTATTCAACTTGACCCAATTGGGGACATAAGGACCAACCCACATAAAATTAGAAACCGGCCCAAAGAAAACTAATTAGTTTTGGCCCAAACAACTTAAACTAAACCGGCCCAAAAACTTTGAACCGAAACCGGCCCAAACAAAACAAAATAGAACTGGTCCAAACTTAAAAACTGGTCTGGCCCAACAACTAGAACTAAAGCCCAACAATTTAAACCGGCCCAAGTAACTGATTGGTTCGGCCCAAGGCCCAGCCACAGCAACAAAACCAGTATCGCCATTAACGCCCCTTCCTTCTTCTTCCTCCACCACCAGCCACAAACTAACCACCCACCGGCACTCCAACCTAACCAAAATGGTTCGGTTTTGATCCCCTAGAAAAACCCCCTCTTTTGATACCAACAAAACCCGATTCCCTCATACTACGAAACTCAACCCCAACCGCCATTGCCGCCCATCGAAGCTTCCTCCGCACCACTGTCCAGCCCACACTCACCACCAAATCGTTGGGTTTTGATCCCCATTAACAACCAAAACTTTAGGGCATACAAAAATCCAAAACAAAACTCACTGCTCACCAATGGCGTTCGGCGCCATTAACGCCTTCTCAAGCTCCAACAGCACACTCAAATTTCCATCTCGAGGTCCCCAACATCAACCCAATCAAAATAAAATCCATCCGCACAACAACAGTATAGTAGTTAAAACTACAATATCAACACCACCCCAGAAGAGTTCCACCAAAATGTAGGACGATTTCTTGTTGTTGGACTTGCGACGCCATTGGCGACTCCTTCCGAGTTCCAACAGTTTAATCTAGAGTTTCAAGGATTTAGTAAATAACTCTACTACTATCTAACCTAACCAGTCCAAAAATTGACAGTATGAGAAAAAAAATAACGACATAGGAAAATGCATAAAAATTAAACTGAGCGAGAACCAAAAACTCTGACAATAAAGCTTTTGTGAAATCGATTTAAAAAAAATAATATAATTACTCAGCTGTATTAAAACTCGACGAATCCCTCATCGTCCGAACCGTCACGCTCCCACGCTCTAGCAATCCAGCTTCTATCTCTGCCTCCATTTTTATTATTTTTTTATTCTCTAAAAACCCTATTCTCTAGAACAATATGATTATATACTTGGGTTTGAAACCCAAGCTCAACCACGAACTTCGCCCGTAAAACGGGCCCGTGATCCCAAATCCAATCCAACCAATTTTTAAATAAATTAATTAATTACTAAATTAATAACTAAATACGTATTTTAAATACTGGCGTTACATATCCCTTACCAACAAAAACACCAACCTTGGTGATAATATATGTACAAATGAGAAATTAATCTCAAAAAATTATATCTAGCCAATGAAAAAACTTTCAATGCATGTTAACCAACACCCAGTGCCACAACATATTGACTAGATAAATAACTAGAATATATAGACTTAGGTTTTAAATTTCCTTAAATTAAAAACCCTAGCATGGAATTCTATGTTTTAATCCATCTCATAATATAAAACAAAGAATTACATAGATTTGGTAAGGAATACTATACCTATCCGATTGAAAAGTTAAATTACCACGTTTCGCTATTCGACAAGAAATTGGCCCATAAAGAACTGTAAAACTTAATCAGCCCTGGAAGAATTAGGCTTCAAGCCATACACCGTTGGAAACATCTTTCAGTTAGTTTTCTAACGCAAAAAGCGGATTATGAATCCGATCATCGAGCAAAAAGTTATAGCCGTTTTCGTCAAAACAGTCCTACCATTCCGAATTTTGAACTATTTTTCCTTTTTCCCGATAATCTCCAATTCCGAATTTCAAACTATTCTTTTTTCCAATAATCTCCAAATCTCGAAATCAGATTTTGTTTATTCCTTATTCCTTGCTTAGTGAGCTCTTAATGTAACCATCACCATGCTGGCTAAAGAGCCCATACAAGTATCCATATGAAACACTTCTCTGTATCGCTAGAAGAAGATTCCAAGAAAACTTATCTAAAGATTCAATTTTATCTTTCTGTCTTCAATGACCAAAGATTCATAATACCAGTTTCTAAAAACCGACCAAAGATTGAGTTTTTTTATTTATTTATTAGATGAGGATGTGACCATACCACTGTACCTGCCATAGTATCTTTCTTGGTCAAGTTGTCGAAGCACTTAGGATTATGTATGAAAGCAATTTCTCACCGACTCAGAGTTATTGGAATACATGTCACAGTTGAAGTTCAGAATAATCCTCCAATTGCTTATCTTAGATGGCACCCTTACTTTAATCAGTTAGAAGAGTCAGACCAGGTTTGTCGAAGCTACAGTTTCACTTGTTTCTCCCCCTAGCAGTGGTAGTCGAGGATCATGATCCTCATAGCTTCCCTGAATCAAGAAGTCACATACCAGTAACCCCATAACCCCAACCAACCGGCCTCATAAGATAAGATGGTACAACTCTTAATCGCTTATCCCATAAATGAAAACCAATAAACAAACTTTAACATTTCTTCGTATTCACTGTCAAACAACCTTAAAATTGTTGGTAATAATTTATGCAACAAGAACAAACTGTAAATATAAAAAATGCTGGCTAAGGCACGGATCAAACGCTTTTTTTAAGGTTGTTTCGCATCTGTTCCTTTTTATGCAGACAAAGCGCGTCAACTTCCAGGATACAATAGCCAGTTATACTCTCATTTGTTTACTGCAGATAAACCAAAGAAGAAAATAAGAACCATGATACTAATCTTATGATTGCCCTCAACGTAGTATAGAAAATAGTTTTTCGCTTATATAATAGGCTGCTGTTATAGGAGTATTTATAAACATAGTATAGAAAATAGTTTTTCGCTTATATAATAGGCTCTGTTGTTATAGGAGTATTTATAGAGGAAAAATGTGCAGCATTTAGTATATTCGGATTGTAGGGAATTGCTTCATTTCCCGATAAGGATTGGATTCTACAAGTCTATCATGTTTCTGTTTCTCAATCCATATCCAATTCTATTTCCAACCCTATCTGGAAACAGGTTTTACCAAAAAGAAGATAAGGGATCAAAAAGCCCAAGCCCAAGCCCAAATTCACCTATTGTTTTATTCAAAATAACACAACAGTAATGGTACCATATTTTGATTGCCTGCTTAGTAATATTCGCCTTTGGTTTGAACCATAATTCTAGAATCTCAATGACGTTAGTCACCATGGATGAATTTTCAGAAATATTATTGAGCCACATAGTGTATTATTATTTGGTCGGTTTTTGACACAGTGTGCTAGTGTATCATAAATTAAGGGTCCTGTTACTGACGGACCCCATATTGTATTGGGCAGACCCCAAAAAAAAACAATTATTACAAGTGTGTCATTGGTCCCAAAAAGTTGTTTTGTGTTGGGCACCTCCCAAACCAACGTGAATTTCCCCTTTTCAGCCCTTCTCTTCGATTCTCTTCCACCATCCTAAATCTTAAACCATGAAAACTATATCTTAACACTAACATTAAACACTAGAGCTGAATATGCACGTGACTAGGGCTGAATATGCATGTGTACAGTGGCTGAATGAGAAAATTCGAAAACCCTAAGCTTAAATGACCCGGCTAGGTCATTCGTTGTGCACACCAAACGGTCTGGTCACACCATCTGAGCTGAGTCTAAAACGATGTGGCCATGTCGTTTGGGATTTGGACTTAGAAAAATCCCCAACGATATGGCCACACCGTTTGGACTAAGTCTCCAACGATATGGTCACACCGTTTGGGATTTGAACTTTAAAAAAATATAAAGTTCTGTTTTTTGGCCTCTTGACCGGTGTGGGCACATCGTTTGGACTAAGTTTCAAACGGTGTGGCCAAGTCGTTTGGGACTTAGTCCAAACGATGTGACCACACCGGTAAGTTTTTTTCTAAGTCTAAATCCCAAACGACATGGCTACATCGTTTTGGACTTAGTCCAGACGGTGTGACCAGACCGTTTGGTTTGTACAACGAACGACCTAGCCGGGTCGTTTAAGCTTGGGGTTTTCGAATTCAACTTTTTGGGACCAATGACACACTTGTAATAATTGTTTTTTTTTTGGACTTTTTGAGACCAATGACACATTTGTAATAATTGTTTTTTTTGGGTCTGCCCAACACAATATGGAGTCCGTCAGTAACAAATACCTAAATTAATGGTGATAAATATATATCGGTGTATCCATCATCAAATATTGAGTGTAACTTTAATCTGGTTTAATGATATGTGGCCGCTGTTAGTTTTGGGTTGGACTATGGCTTTATTATTGTTTCTAAGGTATTTTAGATGTTTGTTTTAGGAACTGGTGAACTCCTGATAGGTTGGTAACTTAACTCATAGTTCTGATTGTATACTTTTCTGGTTTGTGAAAGCAATATTAGACTTCCGTTGCCACACTTTTACTCTTTTGAAGCATTGGCTCGTTTATGTTTTTTACTACAAAGGTAGTTAGTTACTCACTCACTTAAGTTTATGACTTTAGGAAAGAAATGATATGATATTAGTGCATACGAATATTAAAAGCACATACGGATCGTTCTTTCGTTGTAGGAGACCCGGCACCAACTTTCTGCTAGGTCTTAATAAGTTAATTTGAGGTACCCGTTAGATAAATATTTTTAGAGCCTCTGTTTTGAAAATTAAGATATATTAGCTTTCAAACCCGTCCTACGAACGGGTGTCATTATGTTATATTAAAATATTAGCAACTATGCATAGTTATGAGATATGGAAATTATATTAATCACTCATTCAAATTTCTTGCATCACTCTCTACAAAAAGAAAACACCAAACCTTGATAAAACTCATCGACTTATTTTTGTTGTTAGGTTTAATAATAGAAGTTTGATTGAAACTTTGTGAGAATGCCCAATGTGGTGAAGATGATATTGAACGAAGCTACTTGAATAGCAAGACATTCCCAATCATAATAAAAAAATTATAATAAACACTACTTAAAATGCAAAACTATACTTGTTGAGACATTATATTCTCCCTACATATGATACAACTATGTTTAGGGGTTAGTTCAATGCATTTGCATCAAGTTTCCGATTTTATGTTAATTGTTCTTTGAGGCTAATTCAATGTAGTTGCATCTAGTTTCTGATTTCCTATTAATTATTATTTGAGGTTAATTCAATGTAGTTGTATCAAGTTTCTGATTTCCCATTAATTATTCTTTGAGGTTAGTTCAGTGCAGTTGCATCTAGTTTTCAATGTTTCGTTAATTACTCTTTGAGATTAGTTCATTGCATTTGCATCCATGTTCTAATTTCTCGTTAATTACTCTTTGAGGTTAGTTCAATACATCTGCATCCAGTTTCTGATTTCTTGTTAATTATTTTTTGAGGTTAGTTCGCATATAGCTTCCAATTTCCAGTTATTTATGCTTTAAGGGTAGTTCGATGTAGTTACATCCGGTTTCCGATTTCCAATTAACTATTCCTTGAGGTTATTTCAATGTATTTGCATTCAGTTTCCAATTTTCCGTTAAATATTTATCAAGGATATTGCATCCAATTTCTGATTTCCTGGCGAGTTAGTTAATCTATGATTTTAGTTTAATGCAGTTGCATTCAATTTCCGATTTCCGTTAATTATTCTTTGAGGTTAGTTCAATACAGTTGTATCTAATTTTTAATTTCTCATTAATTGGTCTTTGAGGTTAGTTCAATACATTTGCATCAAGTTTTCTATTTCCCATTAATTATTTTTTGAGATTTATTCAATACAGTTGCATTAAATTTATGATTTTCCATTAATTATTCACTGAGGTTAGTTCAGTATAGTTGCATCCATTTTTCGATGTTTCGTTAATTAGTCTTTAGATTAGTTCATTGTATTTGCATCCAGTTTTCGATTTCTCATTAATAACTCTTTGATGTTAGTTCAATACATATGCATCTAGTTTATGATTTTTGATTATTTATGCTTTGAGGTTAGTTTGATGCAATTTCATTCGGTTTCTGATTTCCTGTTAACTATTCTTTGAGGTTATTTCATTGCATTTGCATCTAGTTTCTGATTTCCCGCCAATTATTCTATGAGGTTAGTTCAATGCAGTTGCATTCGGTTTTTGTTTCAGGCTAATTATTTTTTTAGGTTAGTTCAATGCATTTGCATCCAATTTTCGATTCTCCGTTAATTATTATTTGGGGTTTGTTTGATGCATTTTTGTATACCATTTCCAATTTCCCGTTAAATATTTTTCAAGGATTTGCATCCAATTTTTAATTTCCCGCTAGTTATTCTCTGATGTTAGTTTAATGCAATTGCATCCAGTTTTCGATTTATAATTAATTATTTTTTAGTTTAGTTTATTGCATTTGCATAAAATTTCTGATTTCCCGTTAACTACTCTTTGAGCTCAGTTCAATGTATTTGAATCCAGTTTTCGATTTCCTTTTAATTATCCAATGTGGTGTGTAATACCAACTTTCTACTGATCCATCTGTAGTGTCCTTGCAAACATGACAGAAAAATAAATTATGTTTGATTTATTATATGGGATCATCAAAGATTATCCAGTTCCCAATTTCCCGTTAATTATTCTATAAATTATACCTGACTCACTATGTGGGATTTTCAAAGATTATCTACGAACGAGTCCTGTTATATTAATTATTCTAAAAAATATATGCAACTATATATGCAGAACTATTATATACAAATATTATATTGATCACTCATCCAAATTTCTTATAACATGAAAACTCCACGTACTCTCTATTAAAAAAAAATAACTCACCATTGATAAAACCCTTCAACTTCATTTGGTTGTTTAATAATAGAAGTTTGATTGAAGTTTTGTGAGATTGTCTAATAAAAAAGAAAGTTCATATTAAAGCTACTTGAATAGTAAGGTGTTCCCAATCATACGAAAAATAAATAAGATAAACACCATTTTAAATGCAAAACTATACTTATCGAGACATTCTCACAATATATAACACAACTATATTTTGAGATTAGTTCAATACATTTGCATCTAGTTTCTGATTTTCTGATATTTATTTTTTAAGGTTAGTTCAATGCAGTTGCATCTAGTTTCTGATTTCTTATTAATTATTCTTTGCAGTTAGTTAAATGCATTTGCATCCAATTTCCTGTTAATTGTTCTTCGAGGTCAGTTCAATGTATTTGCATCCAGTTTCCGATTTCTCGTTAATCACTCTTTGAGATTAGTTTAATACATTTGCATTCAGTTTCCGATTTCTCGTTTATTATTCGATGAGGTTGCATTTGCATCTAGTTTCTGATTTCCCATTAATTATTGTTTGAGGTTAGTTCAATGAATTTGCATCCAGTTTTCGATTTTTGTTAATTATTTCTTGAGGTTAGTTCAATGCATTTGTATCCAATTTATTTTTTGAAATTAGTTCAATGTAATTGCATCCAGTTTCCAATTTCCCGTTAATTAATTTTTAATATTAGTTTCACGCATTTGCATCCTATTTCCAATTTATAGTTAATTTTTTTTAGGTTAGTTCAATATAGTTGCATCCAGTTTCCGATTTCCCGTTAATTTAATCTCTGAGGGTTAGTTCAATGCATTTGCATCCAATTTCCGATTTCCCGATAATTATTTTTTTATGTTAGTTCGATATATTTGCATCCAAGTTTTGATTTCCTGTTAATGATTATTTGAGGTTAGTTTAATGCAGTTGTATCCATATTCCGATTGTCCATTAATTATTTTTTAAGATTAGTTTAATGCTTGCATGTGCATCTAATTTCTAATTTTCCGTTAAATATTATTTAAGGTTAGTTCGATGCATTTGCATCTAGTTTTCTGTTTCCCGTTAATTGTTCTCTGACATTAGTTTCATGCAGTATTATATATATTTTAAAATATTTGTCATTATTGGTTTGCTGTTATTTATTTATTTTTTTCATTTTCTATTATATATTTTGTGATGTTATTTTTTGTATAATTTAATTTTCCACATGTAATTTGTTTTGTTTTGGTTTGGTATATAATTTATTTAAGCCCAACGTCCACTTTAACTAAATCAATAGTTATATAATTCATTTAAGCCAACATCCGCTTTAACTGAATCTCGTTATTCCGCTAAAATTAGAAATTATAAAATTCAGAAATTTAATTGGAATATGTCGTAATTATCATGGCTGGGATTGTGGTGTTTGAAATCCTTAACTATGACTAAATGTCTAAATCCCATAGTGGATGGCATATCAAATTAATCCAATTTTATTTGTTAGGCCTATATATATAGTGTGCATACAATACAATTTTATTTGTTTTGGGTGTACACTGTTACTTATTTTATAATTAGTTTACTTTCTTTCCTTTTTTCTCAGTCACATGTGTGGTTAACAAATGCATAAAGTAAATGTTCAAGCAACTCAATTCATTTTTTCCTTTGTTCTTTCATAGTTTCCTTGTCATTTTCTAGAAAGAAACTTTGTTATGTTAAACTTCACCTGAGATTAGTGTGGAAACTATTATTTGTGGCGTAAGGGTTTTAGGAAAATCATTTTTGGTTGAAACTATTGTTTTTAGCAATTTAGTTTTTTGTCTCATTTTTTTTTCTTCTGTAATTAGCTATATTGTTTAGGAAAAGTTGGAGACTCTGTGAAACTCTAGATGGGATTATTTTTTTTATTTATATCATACTTTTTCATAATTAGTAATAGAGTTTAGAAAAAACTGGAGTCTCTGTAAGTGCTCCAAAAAATAGATCGGTGAGGGTACAACTATAATATATATCTAAGGATTTTGAATTCTTTTTTTTTTCGTAATTAGTATTAGAGTTTACAAAAAATTGGAGACTCTGTGAAGCCTTGAAAAATAGAGCCAAGAGGGTATATCTATAATATATATCTAAGGATATGCCCCAACTAACGCGAAGTATTTTTGCACTAACCAAAATACCCTTGTAATAGGGGTATCCCAAATAGTTTAATCTAGGCTCCATCTAGCTAGGGGTGTAATACGGGGCGGGCCGGGTCAATCACGGGTCAAATAGTGATGGGTCGGGTCGGGGTGGGTCTAGGAGATACAAATCCAGTGGTTCCCGACGGAGCGGAACGGGTTGAAGTGTCATGTTTTAGTACCATCACCCGGCCTGTTGGGACAGCTTACGGGCGGGTTTCGGGCGGGTCATCCGGGTCGGGTGGAAATTATCATTTTAACCCAATTTCAAAAAAAAAAAAAAAAAAAAAACTCTCTAATTCTGCAAGTAATATATTTCCAATTCACAACATAGAGAAAAAAATAGAATCAATCAATAAAAAATAAACAAAAATACAAAAACTTGAACTTGAACCCAAAACCATATTTGTAAATTTGAAACTTTTTTCTCCTGATTTACCATTTGTAAATTGATTATTTTCCATAGCATGATAAAATGAAGATGGGAGCGAGGTTCTATAGTACAAAACAATAAAATATAAACTAAAAAAATTCGAAATTAATACAAGGATGAATTATTCATCTTCTCCAAAATTTGAAAGTTGAATTTAAACTTTTGATATTTGCCCAATGTTCAAACTTGAATATTTGAAATTGATGTTGAACTCATAAGTTTGTGTTCATATATCTCAAATTCTTACAAAAGTTAAAAGAAAATATAAACAAAATGCAAAAATATTAGAGTTAGAGTCTTGAAATTGTGCGGGTCAACGGGGTTGGGTCAACGGCTTTTGACACGGTGCGGGTCGGGTGTCTTGACTGGTCGGATTTGAGCATAGAACCTACACCCATAGCCCGACCACATAAAAACGGTGGCGGAGCGGGGCGGGTCTATTTTTGGGTCGGTGCGGGTTTGGGTGGCGGGTGAAGACCGGGTACCCTACCGGATGATGGGTTAACGGTTTTTTTTTACACTCCTAGCTCCAGCTACCCCGAAGATATTCGGGATAAGGGATTGTGGACCGTTTATGTGTCTGGAAATGTAACATCCTCTTATCTTTTTCCTCATCCTTTTTGTTTTTAATTTCCTGAATTACACATCCAACGGTTGCGGATTCTTGTCCCTATGAGGATATTCTCGCGGTAGACGACCTCTTTTATCTATTTACAAGGGGTAATGAAAAATATGGGTGTTTTGGTCACTACAAAATACTTCGGGAGACGTTTGTAGGGTCTTGATTTTCAAAACATGGATATCTTTAAAAAAAAAAAAAAAAAAAAAAAAACATATCAAATGGGTGGTATCTCAGTTAACCCAAGTTTAATAATTCCAAATTCAGAAACGTAATAGATAGTCATCAAAGGGCAATCTTATCTTCCAATCAAATAAACTTTGAAGTATTTGTTTTTTTAGATCAGACTTCTTCAAAGTCTTACACGTATTTTCACTTTGTGGGCCTTCAGTTCAGGTTAAAGTACAGTTCCATCGGCTCTATCCCTACAAAGTATATTATATATTGCAATATTTTGTGGTAAATACATATCAAATACCATTAATATTGAGTAGTGGATAATGCTCCCAGTGAAACACATCAGTCCTCTTTTTTTTTTCTAAGGTGGACACGTTAGCTTCAGCAGAAAAAAAATAAAAAATTAAAAAAAAAAAAAAAAAAAAAAAAAAAAAAAAAGAAAGGCAAATCCACACGTCTGCGAAGTAAAAATAAACCTAAAAGCAGAAAGTCAAAAATAAAAACAGGTTGTTCGCCCTCCCAACCTCTCTCTTCCTTTCTCAATTCATTCTCTCGCCTCTCTCAACAACAAAACAGAAGCTCTGATTTTTGCCCCAACCCAAAAAAAAAAATGGCTTTATTGATACTTCTAGCAGCTTCTATTTTGTACATGTTTATTAAAAGGGAAAAGCAAAAAATGGCAACTTCGAAAGTGGAAAACCTTAGAATCTACTCCATCTGACATCTTTCTAAAACCCATCATCTTTCTAAAACCTCTTCCCAAAACCCAAATCCTAAATCATTAATTTTCAATTTCCTTGAATCTATTCCATCTGACATGTATACTTTAATTCATAATTGCGACGAGGATTAAATTTTTGTTATATTATGAAGGCATGCAATGTTTATTTGGGTAATTTTGCGGAGGAAGTTGCTGGATTTGTTGATGAGATTTGATTTTGATTTTTAATTTTGTTATAATGAGAATGCTTGTATTGGAATTGAAAATAGAACAATTTGATAACTTCTAAACCCCTCCAATTTCCCATTTTTATTTGTTGTTTTCATTTCCTCTATTCTTACTCCTTCATTAGCAACGGTAAAATTTTCTCTTCCTTTAGTGGGTGTTTAGGGCTTATTTTTTCAAAAAATTGTTTTTTCGTGTTTTTTGAAAAAATATTTAATTTTAGTTGGAGTTATTCATCTCTTGGAGTTTTCTTTCTGGTTTCAAGGGAGGCGGAAAATGAAAGGAATATAAAGAGAGAAATAGTTAAGGTTGTGAAAATTGCGTTGGAGCATCCTTTGCTATAAGGGATATGGTTTTGTGTCGAAAGTTTGAAAAAGACATCCAAAAGCCATGGCTCACCTTCTTTCTCTGTCCTCAACAACATTTTAATTTTGGCACCCTGTGGTTGACATGAAATCAGCTTGATAGTTGATTTTTTCATTTCTTGATTGTGATATATAAAAATTGAGTCTCTCTGATGGGCAGTGTCTTCTTTGGGTGCTGATACGACGGGCTCAATTGGATTGTTGTTGTTTTGTGCTGAGGATTGTGTTAAATAGGGGAAGAGTCTTTCCTTACAAGATAAGAGGATGGGAAAGGAGGTTGGGGCAGGGGGGAAGGGATGAATATTAAAGATTTAGTAATTTGTTTTCTGCTCCTAGATAAGATATGTTGATAGTTGAAGAATTCATTTGTAAGGTTTGCTGGGCCTGTCTAACTTAGTTTGATAGTAATTCATTAGATTGTTACTGGGCATAGTTAACATATATTGATAGTTTAAGAAATCATTTTATGACTTGGAATTTTCGGGAAAGAATGGATGATAACTGATTAACAGTGTCATGTTGTGTAGAAGGAGAAGTTCTCAAGTTTGGCATGGAACTAGCTTGGTGTTTGATACTGTTGAGAGTGGTAGATTCAGTCAGTCTTAGTATTGTAGAAATGTAACAGGCACGTTAAATATTTGTTTCCAAAAGGTTTTGATTGGCTTTTATTACTCATTTTGCTCTTGATTGGATTCTATTTACTTATTGGGTTTTATTTTTTAGTTTTTAGTTTTGAATATTGAATCCAATAACATGCAAATCATTGCGAAGCTTCTATCGAGATTTTACATTTTCTATTTTCTATTTTGTACAATGTTAGTCTAACAGGTAAGTTTGTGACTTTCATTCTTTAACAAGTAAGTTAACTATTCAATGATGGTCTTCTAAATTTAATCTCTTAATGTCACCTCTAATAGGTCTGTTATTGAGTTGGTGATTAAAAATGTTGTAACAGAGAAACTGGAAGGTCGTCATGCGGAAGGTTTCATGACTATGAACCATTGTGAAATCCTACCGCTGATTGGATTTATAGATGCTATTGTCACTTATGAATTTTAAAGTCTAAGGTAATCTATTTCACTGCCTTTATATATGTTAACTACAAGTTGTGTTTTCATCATACATAGTATTTTTGGCAATGAATTGGGTTCTTTAATTCTTTAGTTTTCTATGTGTTATAGATCAAGAAAGCATGACTTAGTGACTGCTCACTTTCCGATTGCGTTCTTATTGTCAATTATTTTTATCTTTTAGTTTTGTGTGTTGGTATAGCCATATAGGGCTATAGAGCAAGAAATCATAACGTCAATCTATTCATTTAGGCTTTGCTATGAAGGTAAAAGAGAGTTAGCTATAAGTAATGGAAAGTAGAAAATGACGTCATATATATATTATACAACCAGCATGTTTATAGAAAATCATTTTTCATTTGCCTATGGTCATTAAATGATTTTTGTAATACTTTACAATCATCATGTTTGTTTTTCGTAATGACTATATAAGCTATATTACTATATTCATACAGGGATGTATGTCTTCATTGATTTCTCATGTAGTTATACAGAGATGTTTCGAGCCTCATGTAGTTCATTAGATATGAAGTATCAAGTAATATTTTTCTTTTTATGTCTTTTTCTCTTAAGCGGCAAAAATAGAAAAATAGAATATATATATAATAACTAGAGGTTAGTACAGGGGCCATGGTCAAATGATCGTAACAGGCACCACACTCAACTAATAATTCAAATGACATTCATCATCGACTCCTTGAAGTTGCTTTAGAGTATCCACTAAATTGGGACGAGTTTTGTTATGTAGATGCGGACTAGATGGTATTCAATTTGCTTTAAGGTATTGACATCTCATACAATTGATGGACAGTTTATGGGACAGTATTCACTGTAAGGTTTTTTCAGAAGTTTTGTTTATGGACACGAGACTTAATCTTAGCAGTGTCAAAATAACATATGGGTTGGGCACAGTGATGGACTACTTAGAGATATGAAATTGTGTCTATTTGGGTTTATGAAACTGTAACCTTACTGATGTTTGATGAAACTAATTTCAGAATAGCGAACGACTTGACAGAAGTGGGGAAGTTGAGACTTATATTGAAGCCTGTTGGAGTTGATCATGAAGATAGTGTATAATGGATGTACAATTTTGCAATTAAGGAATATGAAGTAAATTTAGATAAGATATTTATGGTGAATACTTTTAAAACATGTAGCAACTCTTGGGCATGCTTCAGTAGTCAAGAGTATAACAAAGCATTTCAATCACTAGGCCATTAGGTATCCAAGAAGGAAAACATAAGTCTCAAGGGATTTTTTAGAAGCCAATTCAAATGAGCAAATGTCATCTACTTTCATAAGATGACTGATACAAGGATAGGCAATCAACAGAACTCAGTATATACTACATGGGATACCATTACATAATAGCATAGTACAAATATATGTATTCATAGGTGTATCTTAGTAAGCTTATGGAATATGAGATTAAGTGCAATCATTATACGGTAACCTGAAATTAAGTCAAAAAAATTTCATTCCTTTGGTTCAGGTAGAAGTCGAAAGAATACATGCATCTTTATGTCATATTTGGAAGTATAAAATGATTATTTGTGGCTATTATGCATGATTATTTGTGGACGTTTTGGTTTTTAATTAATATTTGGAAGTATCTATTATAAACCTTGAAGAAGAGTGAATTGTTTGATGTCATATCTCTACTCCTACATACCAAAATAATCTACTCATTAGATAATAGAAAGGTAAAGTATATACATTGTCGTGATAACAATTTTTTATTTTATTTTCATTGATGTTCTTAAATCATGCATATTCATTAAGTTCATTAATTTATACAAAAAAACATAAGAATAACTTTTTAATTAAACCCAAAGTTATAATATTTTTCTCTTCCCTCACCTTAATCCACATGTTACACTTTTTTTTTTTTTTTTTTTTTCAGATTTCAGATTATCTTAGAGTCCCAACAGGTCTTCATTGAGGTGTTTTACCATGTAATGGTAATTTAGGTGACAACGGTGTTCCTACTCGACAACGTGGATTTGATCAGGTACGTCAACAACAAAACCCATTACTATTCTCTCTCTTTCTATTGTTAAAATTTTCGTTTGATGTCCACTTTATATGCTATAACTTATTATGATCACTTAATCTATGGTACGTCTGTCATAGATGAGGGAGAATATTAATGAAAGCAAAAAAGGGCACATATTCTTAGTTTTATGAGTCGTGATTCGTGATAAGTTTTAGTTTTTGAAGGGGTAGTTTCTCAAGCTACCAAGTATACGAATTGGAATATAAGGCCATTGTGCATTAGTTAGTGTGGTTGTTAGAATTTTTATATCAGTATATGGTCCCTGTGTTATCAACTCAAAAATAGCTTAGTTTGTGTTATTGTAGGTTTGTAAATATTTATATTGATCTATTATTGCTTTAGCTACATATGACTATGGGAGTGTTGGTTCTGTTAGTACGTACATAATAATGTTAGACTGTTAGTCATTTATAGGATTAATTAGTCCCAAAAGCGATCAGGAAAGAATGGAAGAAGGGTTTGCTGCTACCTCAGCGGATTCGAGAATGACTGTTGTTGGTTGACCTTGACTTGGATCAGGAGTTCAACTTTTCATTTTTTTCCTAGGTTTGAAGAAAAAGTGATAGTTTCCAACCTGCGCTATAAGCGGAAATCACCAAGTGTCAAATTTCCTGGGGTAGAAGGAAATGGTGGTTATTTGCCTGAAGACCCTGATGCGCAACTGATTGTCAAAAACTCGGGATTTTTTTTTTATTAAAATGGCTTTTTCACTCATAAGACGGAGACTCTTAGTCCTCTAAATAGGAAGATGAGTAGCCCTAGGGAATTGAAAAGTGAAAAGCCAATCTCGATGTGTAAAAGCATTACTACTTTTTTTTATCCCTTATCGTAGTTGACTGGAATAAGACAGTCTGGATGCTATCGAAGAGTTAAGGAGAGATAGAGATAAGCAGGGAAAGGGGACCTAGCACTCTTAATAAAGATACGTACCATATAGTGAGGGATACCCAGGGGGAGCTTCAACTTATCTATTTCAATGAGGAGATCGTAGTATTTCTGTAGCTAAGCAAATGTGACTTTGTGGGCTTCCCCCATGCTAACAATGACTTCACATTTCTTTTCATATATAATTAATATAAAATAAATTAATTTGCAGCATTAATGGAACTACAAACAAGAACTACCCAGCCATCAAGATTGGTCTTACTTGAATATTAAGAAATATTAGTTGTGCACACCTTCTTAACAATTACTCAACGTGTCGATGCATGCCTTTTGCAAGAATGTGAGAAATATTATCTATAATCTTTCTTTGTCATTGGCTTCCAAATGTGATGGACAAACTACCTCATATCCCCCAACACCTAATATTTCTGCCTATTTGAATAGGAGTTCGCCTTTACCTTTGGGAATACCAGTGGCATTTGTATAAACATATTGCTCTTGCTGTGTAAGGCTTCTACAACGTCAACTTCAGACTTCTAACGCAACATCAACTTCGATTTTTTGAATTCAAGTACCACCAGCATGTCTCCACGACCACATCTTATTTGATCTACGTCATTTTTGTTTCCCTGTTCTTTTAGTAGTGAATCTTCCTCACGACTCCATAAAACGTCTTCTTCTTTCAAGGTACTGTTATAACATATTGTTCTTGATTGCTTAGAAGATTCTTAGATTTTTATTTATGTACAATTTTAAGAGTTGGAATCTGCTTCTGGGGTTATTATTTTAAATCATTACCTTGAAGTTGTGAAAAATAAAAGGGAGAGGCACAAATGAAAATTTACAGTTCGGAATTGTTATTATACATTGCATTTAAATTGTTTGATAAGAAATAGATATAAGAAGCTTCTTATCAAACAATTTAAATGCGCAATGTAAACATTCAAACAAAGATTAATTTTTTACAAAAATTTGCATATCAATAAATTACGATGAATTTTTTCAAGCACATCAAGAATGAGTGGTTATTTTTTTTGGGGTGAATATAAAGAAGTTGGGTGTAGTAGTGAAGCCAATGGAAGGTTATGGTAAGGCTTTGGCATGAGTATTATGATTCAGTTGATCGGTCGAGTTCGGTTAGGTGTTCCTGATACTGAGTTATGGACACTTGATCCTAAACAAGCTAAAAGGTTAGAATTGTAGCGTGTGTTTTTTTTTTTATTGGATGCTTCAGATTAACCATCTGATAACCTTGAAGGTGATATGATCTTGCTTCATGCACCTATTTTTTTGTATGGTTTTACGGTTGGTGTTGTATATTATTATTTTCAAGTACTTTAATAAATAAAACTTTTGTATTCTCTATTGATCTATCATATTTTTTGTTATAATTATCAGTTTTATGTAGGCAATTTTATCTTCTCGATAAGATTTTTATTGATTATTTTCTTTTGGTTCGATAAAGCACTAAGTTAGATGAAACGGTCGATTTAGACGAAACTATGAAAATAGACGACTAAAATTCTAGCGATTGATTAAACTTAAGTTCATTAAAAATTCCCTCCAAAACACAATAAACTTAGGCATTGTGTTTAACCTATTGCCATTGCATTGTGTTCTAAATATTATATTTTGAGGTATTGGGTTCTCACCATTAGACGTCCATTACAGTTTGAGGCATAATGGTGTCTTCTCAGGCAATTCGAGAACATGCAGAGATAAATCAGCTGCCATTGTCCACGACAATATCATACATTTAAAATCATGTGCACCATTTTATTAATCTATTAATGATGTAGTCTTCAATTACTACTCATGGAACAATGCAAAGTTGTTGCAAAGGTAATATATACTTATTTAAAATCATGTGCACCATTTTATTAATCTGTTAATGATGTAGTCTTCAATTACTACTCATGGAACAATGCAAAGTTGTTGCAAAGGTAATATATACTTTGCAAAGTTAGTGGCGGAGATCAGTATTGGCATGAGCTATTGCTCCTTTATTAATATTGGCACATGCAGGATAGTACTTGCTCATAAATTATTTTTTGGTAAGTGATGGTTAATAAAGTTATTAATTTGCTTTTCATCTTCAGAGGAGAGGTCTATGCTTGCAAATCAGGATAACCAAGTTGAGAATATTGATTGTGTGTAGAGAACTAAAAAATAGGAGACGCACCTAAAAGTTTGAGACCTTGAAGAACATTACACCATATTGCAGTTTATATTATGATGGAATCGTGCAAATGTGGGGAGTTGTTTGATCAGAATGTTGAGAGTATGGTTATGTTCATGCATGTGTTTATACTTTATATCTGGAATTATGTAATTATTAGGTTATATTTTGATCATATCTTGGATAATTTAGTATGGTTTTTATTTTTTGATTGCTATTATCATTTCATTGTTTCGGTGAGTGTGTTTCACACTTGATTTGACCGTTTTTGCACTATTAAAATATTAGCAACTAGAGACTCTATAGCAATAAATTCGGAACAAGTTGTGTTAGGATTTTCCCGTTGGTAATTATAAGTTTTGCTTACAACTACTTAACTGAGGTTGGGTTTTGTTTTCTTTAAGTGGAAGTAGCATTTTGTAGTTTTTTTTTAAGAATGAGCGAGATAATGGTTGAAATGCAAGCTTCAAATTTTTTTAAAGTCTCTTATATTTTTAAATAAATTTTGTTTCAGGGCGGACATAAAAATAAAGCTATTAAACAAACCCTTGAAAAGGAGATGATTGTCAAAGGACTTGGAAGTCCAGGTAGAGAGTCTGTGGGTATGGTCAGTTGAAGTACAAAGTACAAACAAAAGGTTCAGTTGAAATTCTTCCACTTCAAGAGGGAAAGGTAGTTGCACAGCACTAACTCCATCCATAAGCACAATCTCATCATGTCACTAGATTGAAGGTAACACCAGATGGTAACCTACACATGAGTTATACAATTATCTAAGTTTATCTGCAGTCGCACTACTCACTCCTTTCATTATAAAGAACGATATATTAACAGTCTAAATTGTGGTTGTTGAAGAAATTTATGCTGGATTGGTCTTTGTTAAACACTTCTTATTTGTTATTGAGATTAGATTTAATATACGGTGATGTTAATTTCTTGAAGGTAAAACAGTTGGTTTGGTATTATGTATGAACTATAGGGTTAGATGGTTTTGTTGAGGTTGTTCTGGTAACCTAGGAGATGTATGTATGTTAGTTGTATTGTATAAGTCGTGTATTAGGGTTTCTGGAATGTGGTTTGTATATTTATAGTTTTCTTCTTATTCGAGGATTGGTTACTTGACTTAACTAACATTGGTCGAGATGGTTAAGTAGCTGGTTCTACGAATCAGTATATCTTTTAGTAGTTGAATTTACGACTAAGGTATGAGATTTTATATTTGGTTTGGATGTATTCTTATTAAATTTTCAAGTTATGACAGGTTTTATATTTATGAAAAATCGAAAATACAGAGGAGACTATGTCAAAAAAATTCCAGAAAAGTCACCTATCTTAGGTATATAATTATTTTAGATTTGGGGTGATACAAATTGGTATCCGAGCTTTAGGTACAAGTGTCTTAGCAGGCTTAGGTATCCTAAATATCTCATAATCACGCTTAGGTTTAAACTATGGGTTAATAACTGAGTGAGGACGTCCAACTGTGTTGGTTTATAAAGTTGTTAATGATTTATTGGTCAATATTTTATCCATGCTTATTAAGTTAACTTAGATTAGATGGGAAAGGTTGAAGCGGGGTTGAATTGTAAAAGGCTATGTGCCTTTAAAATGGTGGAAGGAGCTCTTTCACAGTCTACACTTAGCAGTTCTTCTACTACTTATTCTTATGTCCCATTCTAGAAGGGGCGGTGAAGCAACTTTGGAAGCCTAAACAAAGATTTCTTTGGGGAGTGGAGGAAGAGTAGTCAAAATTGCACATCGTAAGATGGAGCAACATGTATCATATCTGTTGGATCAAGCAGATTGTTTAGAAAGGAGATTTTTCTTTGTATGGCTAACGTTAGTGTATCTCTGTAAGGAGATCATTAGTTAGTCTCAAAGGGGTTGACAAATCAAATATTAAAGTCAGTCCCTGATGGATAAACTTGAACTCAAGAAGGAGAAGAAAAGAAAGACCAACACTAGCTAATAAGTATGCGGACTTGGTTGATCCCAATGGTCCAATTGACCCATTCGGAAATCAATGAAAAACAAAGGAAATTTTGTTTTGGTGACAAAAAAAGTACAAGGGCAGATTGATCTGCTTCAAGTGATTGATTCATTGCAGTACCTCAAATAACAGTCTCATGTCACTAGATTGAAGGTAATACCAGATGGTAACCTACACATGAGCTATACAATTATCTAAGTTTGTCCGCAGTTGCACTACTCACTCTTTTTATTATAAAGAACGACATATTTCTGGATTTAGGCTTTGTTAAGAAGAAAATTTATGTTGCTGTGGGAAAAAACTGCAGTTTTTTTTATGTACAACATGAGGTGTGGCAGCAGGCTCTACTGTAAGCGTAAGGTATGCGTTATCGATTGATCAGACTCAAAAACCATGGAGTACTACTTTGAGGGAGATAATTGAGTGACAATTTTTTTTAGCTTATTAGTTGAACTTAGTTCTTTGGATTTGGCAATTTTGGTTGTCATAAATGTAGACATTTTCTGCTGGCCTTTTTTTTACTATTAGCAATATTTTTTGAAAATACATTATTTTTAAATATTCTTCTGGGTTTTGGAACTTTAGGACGATGCTATGGAGAAGGCAATCAAGAACAAAAATGCCAAAGCAATTGTAGCCAGCTATCGATGTCATGTTTCAGGCATTAAGATTCACAGTTTGTTGTGTTTTCATTGTTGAATATGTACTTTACGTATATACCTCTCAATATGTGAACTGATTGGAAGACACGTAATACTTTCTTTTTGCCACTTGGCCTTTTGTGTGTGTTTGTGTAGTGACTTTGGAGCAAAAGTTGTCCCACCAAAAAGAATTTTGAAGATGCTTCCTGAACTTTTTGATCACCAAGACCAAAATGTCCGCGCATCATCCAAAGGGCTGACGCATGAGCTTTGCCGTTGGATTGGGAAAGATCCAGTATAGAGTTGTTGTTTTATGCAATATTCTATTAGTTTGTCCCAAACTATGTTAGTAAAGACTGGAACTTTGAATTAGACTGAATTAAGTAAATAAGTTTTCAGGTTGATTATTTATTTTCTGGAGTGTAAGATGTGATCACAAACAATTTGATTTTGATGATTGTGAAATTGGGTGTTTGGTGCAACTTTAGCAATTTGTTTCATTGTTTTTGTCACATGATTGTTTATGAAATTTTTTTAACTTTGAAATTGATGTTATTAGCAATGTTTGGTTAGTTACGCACAACTCTGTCAAATTTAATACAAAAAATGTTGTATAACTTAATAAAAGACTAGTAAATTTTTTGCTTCGATATTATTAGAATGTCATGTGTTATATAGAAACTTTAGTGTTTCTAGCTTACTAAATGAAAAATTAAATTAAGGTTTGCTTAGTCTCAATTTCAGTATGTGAAGTATTAGTTGAGTTGCAATTTAATCTGCATTTAACATGTAGTGGCATCTAACAGCTTTTATGAATTATGCAACACATAAAATATTTGGCATTTGAGATGGCAATGTAGTATAGAAGTGTTATTTGCATAATACTATACATTGGTTTAATTGTGATTGTAATTGGTGTAAAAAACAAATTCATGTTAACAAATGTTCTTTAGTTTCGTAAAGATTGTATGCACTATAGGCTTTATATAAATGGATGTTGGCTGAATAGAACCAACCAAATTAACTTCACAAACTGTATAATAGAAGTTAAAAAATAATAAAAATGTTAAACCCATAATTTATAGTGGACTCTGGGCTTTTAAATGATTAGCTATCAATGTAGTAGGCCCTCTAATAAATATATTATTTATTCAAGTAGACTATGGGCTTTTAAATGATTAGCTATCAATGTAGCAAGTCCGACCATCGGCCGGGCAAAATAGCTAGTTTTAATAAGTTTGTGGGGGAAATGCTTGGTGTTTGAAATGTTTTGTTGGACTGGAGGGATTAACGTTGGGGAGGCTCATCTTTGCTCAGTGGGCTCTTAAACAGTGTTCAATTGGGCCTGCTCCAGATTGTATTTTGCAGAGTTTTGCTTTTCTTAATGAAGTTCGACTGTGAGTGTCTTCATAAAAAAAGGGTCGCGGTATTGACACCTCACTTTATGGAATTGGCACCATTTTGACCAATTCAAATGTACTACCACCCTTCCATTAATCACATAAAAAACTCTCACGGTAAGAAGTTGCCGCGAGATCACACAATCCATATTATCGGGTTGCCGCGAGATCCCATATCTCACGAAAGGTGGTTACCGTGGGTCTTTTTTTCTTTAAATTTTTTTTTTAATAGCCACCATAAAAAAAATTAGTTGCCGCAAGATGATTGTGTTTACTAAAATGGAGTCTTTACTTGTGTTAATTATCAAAATTATTCTCCATTAATTTGATCACAAGTTTTTCTTATAGCATATAAAAATATTTGTCGCAAGATAACAAAATTATGTCTCGATTGTACATTTTTTTTGTCATAGTTTTGGTGTTGTTCTTGGAGTGTATAAAGAAGCTTTAAAAAATAAAATGAGGTATCCATATGTCGTATGTGTTCAATACGCAAAATTTGAAGTGAAAAAAAAAAAAAAAAAAAAACAAAAAAATGTTCCTCGACAACTGATTGCCGTGGGATGTGGGATCTCGCGGCAACCTGATGCCGTGGATTATGCGATCTCGCAGCAACTGCCTGCCGTGAGATATAGGATCTCGCAACAACCCGATGTCGTAGAACTATTGGCATGTGGGGGTGTAAAAGGACATATAAAGAATAATCATTATTATTTTACTTTTTGTCAAAAGGGTGTCAATCCATATACATAAATTAGGGTGCCAATACCACGCCAAAAAAAAAAAAAAAAAATAGTTGGCGGCTTGGTGCATCTCTCCGGAGTTATAGGCAGTGTTTAGAAAACCGGACTGGACCGGTGGTTGAATTGCGGTCCGACCGGAACCGGTAAATTTTCAGTTCGGGTCAATTAAAACTTGAGTTTCTGGTTGGACCCTCAGTCTAAGCTTGAACCGTGGTTGAACCGGTTGAGCTCTAAACCAGATCACCCTTACTATAATTTTGGTTTTTTTTTTTTGAAAAATTAATAATGTGGGCCACCAATTTTTAGGTTTTTGCAGTGTAATTCCTCATTGTCCACATTCTTCAAGGTCATCCACCACATTCTTCAAAGTCATCCACCTTTCCAACTTTCTAATTTAAACAGCTGTGACACGCACATCCACTGCTTACATTTCCATGTAACTACCTTAAAATATATTGACAAATCAACGAACTTACAGCTCTTATAGAATATATAAATACCTATCAATACTGTAAGAGCACTAGAGCAGTAAGCAAATGAGTCATAATCTTCTAATTCTGAGTTCCAGTCATGAGATCAGAATCTTCCTCATGGTTGGATGAATACGGTATAGTGGCATTCACCCTCTCTACAATCCTACTTTTGATTACACTCTGTAAGTGGAAAACCAAAAAACATAGAAATGGGGTACCACCTTTGCCACCGGGACCTCGAGGTTTGCCATTGGTCGGATACCTCCCATTTCTTGAACCTGATCTTAATCCTCATTTCGCCCGTTTAGCAAAGATTTATGGTCCAATCTTCACGCTAAAACTAGGAACCCGGCTGTGTATTGTGTTGAGTTCACCTTCAGTTGCAAAAGAAGTCTTGAAAGACCATGATGCAACATGCGCTAACCATGATGCACCAGCCGTGGGGATCACTTGTTCATATGGTGGTGTGAGCTTGGTTTGCTCCCACTACGGGGAGCATTGGCGTATGCTTCGGAAAGTATGTGTGACTCAACTGCTGAGCAACAAAAGACTTGAATCTCTCTATCAAATTCGCCAAAGGGAATGTCGTCAAATGGTTAACAATATTAGAGCCATGATTGGCATCCCCATTACAATCGACGATTACATAAATGCTACTCTGTTTGATACCGTAACAGGGATGTTGTGGGGTGGTCTGGCACATGAAGGACATGAAAAGAAACAGATAAATTCAGAATTTCGTAAGCTTAGTCAAAGAATCTTGGCTCTTTGTGGGGAACCAAACATCTCAGATTTTATTCCATTTCTTGCTATGTTCGATTTACAGCGAAAAGAGCGTGAAATGAAGATGCTTATGTCATGGTTTGATCGGATACTCGACCAAGTTATTGAGCAACGTCTCACAATGAAGACTGTGAAACAAATAGATTTTCTTCAAGTATTGTTGCAATGTAGAGACCAGGTTGATCAGAAGAAGACTCCAATGACGATGACTCACATCAAAGCCTTGTTCATGGTACGTACTTCTTACTATCACCTTCATTACTCCACATATGCTTTTTTCGGTTATAACTAAGTATCGTAACTGCTCCTTTTTGGTTTATAAGATTACATTGTCACAATGTCTATATATCTACGCATTGCTGTCTAGACGGGTTTCTAGGTGGAATTCAGCCAAAAGGACACTCAGTTTACCTTGACTAATTTTCCAGTTAATTGGCTTGACAAGTATTTTATACTAATATTGCTTGATGTTTTCCTCCCTATTAGGACCTGATGATAGCTGGGACAAAAACATCGTCAACTACATGTGAGTGGGCATTTGCAGAGCTAATGCAACGGCCACATCTATTAAAGAGAGCGCAAGAGGAATTAGAGCAAGTTGTGGGGCTTGAAAACATGGTAGAAGAAACACATATTCCCAAACTTCCTTATATATCGGCAATAATGAAAGAAGCTCTGCGTCTGCACCCTCCAACCCCTCTGTTACTCCCAAAATACGCAAGCAGCTCATGTGTGATTGGTGGCTATTTGATTCCCAAAGGCACCAAAATCTTGTTTGATGCATGGACCATACAAAGAGATCCCAAGTACTGGGACAATCCTTTGGAGTTTAGGCCAGAAAGATTCATGAATTCAAATGATGATTGTGATTTCAATGGTACAAACTTTAGCTACATACCGTTCGGGTCAGGGAGAAGGGTATGTGTGGGAATTCCATTGGCAGAGAGAATGATACCTTACTTGCTAGCTTCACTTTTGCATTCATTCACTTGGAAATTACCGGAGGGAACAAAGCTCGACATGTCAGAGTCTTTTGGAACAGAACTGGTTAAGAAAATTCCACTTGTGGTGATTCCAATGCCAAGATAGATGAGCTTTATTGTGGTGCTAGTTGCTATCTACCGTGCAAAGAATCTTTTTAGTGCTCTATATTTAGTGCTTTCTTGTACTCATGTTTGTTTCGGGTTTATCTGTTTTTGTTTTATGTAGATTCACTAGATTGTATTATG
Source organism: Coptis chinensis (assembly GCF_015680905.1). Classification (NCBI taxonomy): domain Eukaryota; kingdom Viridiplantae; phylum Streptophyta; class Magnoliopsida; order Ranunculales; family Ranunculaceae; genus Coptis; species Coptis chinensis. Next base: position 113,881,336 of record NC_141458.1, on the reverse strand, counting down.
ATCCAGACACTCAGGTGATTGAGTTCGATATAGATTATTAAGAAGCTTGTCAATTATGTATCATAGTGAGAATCTGAGGGGGCCAGGAAAGCCCTACCATTTCACTAAGTAAAAGGACATTACATGAAAGAAGTAAGAAAAGAAAAAGAAAAAAAATAGCAACACCTTCTCTAACATTTTACATACTTTTTCTACTACTGTTCTAGATTGCTACTGTGAATTGAAGCACAGTAGCAAACACATGAGATACAATCTAAGAACATAAAATTTATTTTCTAGGGAAGACAGCAAAAAAAGTTTGGATCATAGTAAGAATAAGAATTAAAACAGCCGCACTAAAACCTACTGTTGTCCAAGGTGTGCTGAAATGTGTATGAAGGAGATTAGCTATGTATACCCTTCCACTATTCTTGCAGTGGGATTCAATTTTCCTCTTGACACTAGCATATGAATCTGGGTCTGGAGTCAAATCTGTTGCCAATACATTGAAGAGGTCAGCAACTTCTTTGTCACTACCAAGGGAATTGAGAAGAATGCTCTTAGCCCTCAATTCTTTAACATCTTCCTCACGATCGACGAGTGAATCCATGAACCAAATGTAAGAGGTAATCCCTCGGTCCAAAGGACCACTTGGATCCAGTTCATACGCTATCATGTTAACAAGCAAACACTTGGTCATGTCGTCGATGACTATGTGGGGGAGCAATAGTTCTCCACTAAGATGATTGCTCTTGAAGTTCACTTTCCTTAAATGGGTCGATCCAATCCTTTTGCATTTTATACCCGCCTCTTTAAGTTCTGTTACAGAACGAAAAGAATACCAACTTTCTGTCTCTGCTGAATTTGGACTCGTGACTTCGTTGCCCAATATCCTCTTCCTATATATATCAAGAAGGTGGATGGACTCTCTTATATCTCTATCTCCATGTTTGCTATTTGAACTGCCTTGAATCTGACCTTCTAAAGATTCACCGGAGAAGTACTCCGGAGTGTCGATTAGTACATTGATGAACCCATCAATATTTTGCAATCCAATTGTGTCTGACCTCTTTGTGATGGACATCAGTTCCTTAAGAACAAATAGTGGAACTTGATTTTCTAGCAACATCATGTCCCTTAACACAATACTTGTGTCGTGGCTTCTCAAACTCACACCATCGTTGTCTGGCCTGAGTGGCCTTCCCTGTGTTGGACTAATCTTGCTCTTACGGATAAATTCATCAATGAAATCCAAAATGAAGCAAGCATCCACGTAAATCATCCTCGCGAAAACTTCATTAGAGACACTGCTTTGCCCCTCGTACCAGGCCTTGGCTTCAAGTGCTACAGGCTTCAACTTTTCATAAACTTGCTCCGCATTTGCGTAACTATTTAGGGAGCTGTTGGTGTAGCGTTTCATCGCATCGAATTTGAACCTTTCCATGGGCTTGAAACTGGGATTCCCATTATGGTAAGGACCTAAGGACACCATCTCAGGATCGAAGCATTTCATATAACCATCTTTGGATCTTAGGCTCCGGGGTACCCGTGGTATGCGATTTTGATTGGCTAGATTGTCCGAGTTCGTGTCGTTTAATTTGGAAAGAAACCAATCTGCAAAACTGCTGTTTGAGCCTATTGGTATTGCTCTAGCTGCCATTATTTTTAATTTAAGGTAGCGACTATTTCTATTCTTGCAGCAGCTAAATGATATATACTCTTAGTTGTTGCCTTTGAATATTACTGTGAGTTTACTGGAACTCTACGCTTCCCTTGATTCTTAGTTCTTTTGTTGAGTTATGGAAGTAAAGAACCTAGGGTACGTAAGTACTCGATCATTTTTGGACAATGTATTCTTGACTTCTTAATATGCAAAAAGTTAAGGAACTCAATTAGATGAAAACTGCTACGAAATTGATCTGGGGCAAATACGTTGGCAATTCAAATCCAAGTCCGGGGACGACCTATGTCGCAACCTTTCAGTTCTCTAACCATTATACAATGATCCAACATACATGTAGTATAAACATCCCAATTACATATTACCTTAGGCGTAAAGAGCTGGATCAGATAACCTTGGTGTCGGAATAGCAACAAGAGGTCCTGCCTTCTTCAACACAATGCCAAACTTCTCCTTCAGATCCATTTTTACACCCTCTTGCAATACCCAATCAAATGAATGCAACAATGTTGCTAACTCATACATAAACATTCTCTCAGCCATAGGTATCCCTGCACATATTCTTCGACCCGACCCAAATGGAAAATAGTTAAAGTCATTACCACTATAATCCCATTTTCCATTGAAAAATCTCTGAGGATCGAACTCCGATGGGTTGACCCATATTGTTGGATCTCTATGTATAGCCCACACATTAACAAACACCCTTGCTCCTTTGGGAACTGTGTAGCCGCCCACAGCACAAGATGATGTTGGACAATGAGGGACTAAGAGTGGAAGAGCTGGATGCAAACGTAGCACTTCTTTCATAACTGCTTGCAGGTAGTGAAGGTTAGGGAGATGAGACTCTTCTACCATGCTGTCTTTGCCTACCACTCTTTCTAATTCTTCTTGGGCTTTCTTCATTGTTTCTGGTTTGTTCATTAACTCCGCAACTGCCCATTCTACTGTATTTGACGTTGTGTCAGTTCCGCCCACTACCATATCCTGTTTATCACACACAATGGCACAAATAAGTTTAATACATTTGAAAACTATAAAAGACTCGAAAATCATATTGAACTACTACGTGACTCCATAATGAGTTGGTAGATATGTGTCTTAGTTGAATTAACTTCTTTTGCTTTTCATTACATATTGAATTTGGATTCTCGATCTACCCTTCATTTTGATCTAGATTGTTTTAAACATATTATTATTCCCAAAAATTCAATACTTCTACCAGATAACGCAGCACATGATGGGTAAACTCATAGACTCAAAATGCCAACTATGGGAGTATAGTCAATCACTCAATCCTATCTCTATCTACAGTGTCAGGTAAAATCGTACTCTCAATTGTTGGAAACTAGTAAGTACCTTAAGATCCTATAAAAGAAATGTTGAACACTCTTACCATGAGCAAGGCCTTAAGATGTACCATAGTGAAAGGTGTTTTGGCATCTGAATCGTCCTTGAGCTTCAACATCAACTGAAGAAAATCTTTAGTGTCTTCTCTGTCACCATCTTCCATTTTCAGTCTTTGCTCGATGATCGAGTTAAATATACTATCGAATCGCTTAAACATCTCCCCTATCTTTCCCTGTATGCCTTGCAAGTCAAGTCGAGTTAATATTGGGAAAAAATCAGAAAGATTGGGCTTACCCAATAAATCAGTAATATCACCAACTACTTCTCGAAATTCAGCTCCAATACTAGCCCCCTCGCCCACTTTGATAGTACCACCCCACATCATGCTTGTGATTACATTGAGTACTGTCAAGAACATTTCCTCTCCAACATTTATTGGAGAACCTATTTTACTATAGACGTTTCCTACCATCCGGCGAACTTCTCTTTGACGAAGGGTGTAAACTGCATCGAGGGATGCATTTCCAAGCATCTCTCTAACACAGACCTTGCGCAACATGCGCCATTCAGGCCCGTATGGAGTCCATACAATATCTTTTCCACCGTAAGCGATACACCCTGCTACAGCTGGCACATCGCGGTTAGCAAAAGTGGTGTCGTGGTCTTTCAGTACCTCCTTAGCTATGGACGGTGAACTGATCACGACACCCAGCTTATTGCCGAGCTGCAGTTTGTATATTGGACCATAGGTCTGTGCCAGCTTTGCAAAGTAGGTGTGAAGCTCTGGATCAAGCGATAACAGATTTCCCAACACGGGGAGACCCCTTGGGCCTGGTAGTTTCCCCTTGGTTGATTCCTTCACCATCCATGTAATCCAAAATAACAGAAGCACTACTGTGAAAAAAGTGAGTACTGCCGTTGACAATTCAACCTTCTGATTGCTTCCAGCCCACCACCATGACCACAAATCAGAAAGGAAAGTGGAAAGTTTGTCATGGAAACATGTGACGGCCATTAGCACTTCCAGAGAACAAAATAGCTAAGGCTGATAGAGAGCCATTGGACTCAGCCTAAGTGCGCTAGGAAAATTTTTTCTATATCTTCTATATAATAAGACAGAGCGGTTTTTAGGGAGAGATGTTAGTGGCGTGGTGTGGATCGGCGTCTGAGGTGACACGTGTGCGGTTGTGATCATCTCACGTTTGAGGTGGACTTTGGGCTATCCATATTATAAATGACAATTCGCTTCAATGAATGAAATGTATTTGATTAAATGACTCATTTGATTAAATGACAAGTCATTCAGACAATTAATAAATATAAACAAATCGTGACTAACTTAAAAATGAATGGATCAATAGTCTTCATTCATAATCCCTTTTTGACTATCATATTATTACAGCTATTTTGGTAGTAATTTCCATTTCAGTTGGAAAATCCATTCAAATGTTTGGGGTGGTACAAATGACCAAGAGCTTATAACTCATATCATGACACAGCGGTTTTTAATTTGGAGAGATGTGTTAGTACGTGGTATGGATCGGCCGTTGGAGAGACATGTGTATGGTTGAGATCTTTTCAGATTTTAGATCGGCTTTGGGCTTTTAAGTATTTACATTGTTAATTGGGTTTAGCTGCCCAATAAATACCACGAGCATTTAAGTCTTTTACATTGTTAATTGGGTTGAACAGTCCAATCAATACTAATTAATATCACAATTTAATATGTATCAGTTTTCCTATTGATTTTATTAGCTTTACTAAATAAGCCCAATCAATATTAATCAATATCCTAATTTAATGTGTATCGTTCTCATATTGATTTTATTAGGCTTAATTATAGAAATATGCAACGTATTTAGGTCCTCTTAACACTTGTATCAACATACAATTTTTTTTAACAAACATATCAATGTATTATGCACAATTTTACAATACTAGCAACCTGTTAGCATCCGTCGGTTAAGTGATGATGTGTCATTTTTTTTTTTTTAATTTTCCACCTGGCAAGCCTTATGTGGCAAATTGTTTACATCTAACCAAAGTATGCACAACCCATCATTTCTCTGTTTTCCAGTGCCGCCGCCATGCTCCTCTCTCTACTCATTCTTTTATCTTTTTCTTCCTATTCTCTTCATATATATTTTTTTTATTTATTCCTCTTAATATCAACATCACCACCGAAATAATTTCTGATTTTGGGTATTTTTAGTAAGAACTTCAAATCTTGGTGTAAAGTTGGAGCAAACTCAATGTTGAACACAAAGTTAACTTCAAATCAATTTTGTTGTTGATATGTGAATTTCAATGATTTTAGGGGGTTTGAAAGGTTTTTTATTTCAATTCAAGAGTTTGGTGTAATTTGAGTTCGATTATGTCTGATTTTTTGTTGGATGTCAGATGGTGGTTCCGCTTAATACATTGGTGCTCATCTCAAATTTCAACCAAGCATTGAACACCTATATAGTTTAACCAAGCATCATTGAGCTTGAAAGCCCTTTAAAGTTCAAATCGATTATGCTTTTGGAGCAATTTGTTATAATTTGGTCGTTTGGTTTTTCGGGTGAGAAAGATACCGAACTAGTTAAGATCGCTGGAGGGAGACGAAACTGGGTCAAGGTCAAAGTGTCAAACTGGTCATGGTGTATACAATTTGCCACATAAGGTGTGCTGGGTGGAAAAAAAAAAAAATAAAAATAAAAATAATATGACACATCATCACTTAACTGACGGATGCTAACAGATTGCTAGTTTTGTGAAATCGTGCATAGTACATTGATACATTTGTTAAAAAAAATTGTATGTTGATACAAGTGTTAACAGGACCTAAGTACCTTATATATTTTTGTAATTAAGCCATTTTATTAACTTTGACTATATATATATATATAACCCAAATTGGTTGTTTCCAGTATAAGTATTGAAGGATTGAGCAGTCCAAACAATACCAATCAATAATATCCCAGTTTAAATATCACCAGAACACATTGGTTTTTAGAGAGACGTGCTAGTTCGCGGCGTGGATCGGGGTCTGGGGAGACACGTGTTCGGTCAAGATTTTCTCAGGTTTTAGGCGGGCTTAAGACCTTTAAGTCTTTACATTGTTAATTGGGTTGAGCAACCCAATCAATACTAATTAATCAATATCACAATTTAATATGTATTGGTTTTCCTATATATTCACTTTATTAGCATTGACTAAATAAAGGTAACTATACCATGGAGTGAATATGTTATGGGTTTCTTTGTTTAAAAGAGATTGCCTTTTCCATTAGTACGCGACTCTCTTGCTAAACAATGGAAGATTAAAGGTAACTATACCATCTCCATAGACAAACAACTCTTCTATTTCTTGTTTAATGTGGATGAAGATAGGACACAAATCTTAGAAGCTAAACCTATCCTTATTGTCGGCCGACTGTTTGTGGTGAGGCAATGGTCTCCAGAAATGGAAGCACAACGTAACAAAATATCCAGTTTACCAATCTGGGTCAAACTAATGGATCTCCCCAAGGAACTTTGGACGGACGATGGCCTAGTTTATGTTGTAAGTCTGATTGGCGAACCCTTGAACATGGATAAAGCTACTCGAGCCAGAACTCGATTATCATTTGCAAAAATCTGTGTAGTAGTTCTTGTAGACTACTCATTCAAGACCTCCATCCCAATCAAAATGGGAGAAAAAATTATTAATCTCTGTAGAGGGAATTTCCCGTCACTAACTAAATGACACGTGGGAGGGAAATGACCCAGGACTATAGATGTCCAGAATGAGATGAGAGCCATCAGATCAATTTTATGAATAAGTGATCTCGTGTTTATCACTAGTGTTTAGTAAGCATGTGTCAGGCATGTGATTAATCGCCTCTAAGTATAACAGTTCTCCAAGTCTTTAGGAACTGATATGGACATTTCCTGAACATAAGGAAACTGAAGAGGGCGATCTTTGATGATAAGGAAGAAATCGTAATGACATATCTTCAAGAGTTATATTTTATATATAATCTTTCCATATACGATGGGATATTATGATCAACAAGGAAACCTACCTCTAATAAGATATGGTCTAAATTCAGACTTCCATAAAGAGAGGATTCCTAATAGGAGGGCAAAGTCCAAAGATGGAAGGGAACTCAGAAGCGGTGAGGTTAACCTTAACCCTAGGACTCTCAAAGCTCTTCCTATATAAACCATAGGAATTCACTCTTAGGAACTACACAAAATAGGGTTTGATTCTTTTAAATAAACAAGTAGATCGGGCAGCCGCTAGGCAATTCAACCCTGAACTCAAAATCATCTCATCCCGTCTCTATTAAGAAAGAGGTTCCTAATCACAAGGCATGAGGAAGATCAGAGGATACTCAGAAATTCCCCTACAATCTCGAACTGGAATACCCCTGGATTCCAGTATCATGTTCAAGCTATAAACATTATGGGCATAAAGTCAATAGTTGTCCAGCAAGACCTAAACAAGTATGGAGAGTTAAGGAAAACTCAAATGAAAATGAGAAGGCAGAGAAACAATCAATGAGAATGTCACAGTTGAAGAGGATACCTCCACTGAAGAAGAATCACATTATGCTGTGTGATGATAATAGTTCACTAGACTCCCTAAACACATAAGGCTTTTCAACATGTAGGAAATGAACTAGTCTTTATTTCTCCCCAACAACTTTTTCCTATTCAAAGCTTCCTTCCATCCTCACGGATGGCCAAACTTGATGATGCTCTAGATTTAAGGAAGCTGAAAGAAAAGGAACAATATCTTCATGAGCACAACTCTTTTTAACTTCTAGTTGATAGCGAAGAAGACCTCAAAGATGATATTTCTGAAGGTGAGCCAACTGATCGAATACTTTCATGACCATGAGATTACAAGAGAAGTAGTATTCAAAGCCAAAACAAGAGCCCAAAAAAGAGCAACAGAAGATGTGACTACTCCACCACCTCCTATGACTCAGAAAAAAGAGCGGAGGTAGACCCAAGGGGTCAAGAAACAAAACCAATCATTTAGCATGATGACCAAACTCTGTACTTGGAACATAAGAGGACTTAATGACCTCAGAAAAGCTAAGGAAATAAACAAGTTCATTAGGGAGAATAAAATGTGTTTTTTGGGTTTATTAGAAACAAAAGTAAAGAAGTGAAGCGTGCACATATTAGTGGGTTATGCTCATCAGGATGGGGGTTTATGAACAACTATGCAAGCAACCCTAGTGGAAGGATATGGCTTCTATGGGATAACAACTATATGGCAGCCACAAAGCTACATGAAACTGCCCAGTTTTTGCATTGTCAAGTGACTTTTCACCAAAACTCTCTTAGTGCCCACATTACCTTAGTGTATGCCAGTAACATCAAGGCATTATTGGTCCATGGTGTGTCCTAGGTGACTTCAACAATATCTTCCTCTCACATGAAAGAGTAGGAGAACCTGTTCTAGCAAGAGAAACAACTCCTTTCGCAGCATGTCTCGCAAACACGGGACTAGCTCTTTATGTTTATGCATCATTCTAACTTGGACTTTAAGGATGATAATGCAAACATTAATATAGGTACCCTTGGAGCCATTGCAATGCAGAAAGGGGACCTATATATATACTCTATTTGCTTGAATGGTACATGGTTGTGGGTGGAAAAAAGTGTTTTAGTTGCTACCTATTGTATTTCCAATAGTGATGGATAAAATAGGGAATGAGAACATACAAGTGCAGTCCTCTACTAAAATGGTTGTGGTGCTCTAAATTTTGGAAGACCGCATCTGATCTTTTATAGTGCGAAGTATTGATTATCGTTAAGGCTGGCTAGAGTTCCAAATTTGAGCATGGTGTACTAATTCACAATGTTATCTTACTTGCAGGTTGTAGGAGGAGCATTTATTTCTACAATGGCGTTCCCACCCTACATATTACTGTTGGATGAGGAGCTTTCTATATATTCAAAATAGAAATGGCGTGTGTTGTAATATAGCATTAGTTTGTGATGTAAAATAGAATTGTTGTGTGTTCGATATTTCTAATATTTATTTAATATGCACCTATTGTAGGTATTGGCAAGCAAATGATCATAACAATTAATTTTAGGTATCTTTTTGCTTACTATAACAAATATTCTAATTTATCCTGGCTTCGGTTTTTGGTTAGATACGGGTGGTCTGTGTTGACTTTGTTGAACCCCATTCACACAACTTGAATTTATACCTCATTTGGGCTATGTTGAACCCCTTGAAATTGTGCTTCGGTTCTAACATATAACAAAGTTTGTCATGAAGAGGGTATCATATTATCTTTTTCTTTTTCTTTTTTTTATGCTGAAAGGTAATTGGTTGTTATAAACAAAAGATTGAGCTACATGGAATTAATAAATAAGTAATGCTCAAGGAAATGGTATTAGCTTTATTAACCATTTCCTATTACAGTGAAAAAGGGTTGGGGCAATCTAACTCCCATCTTACTTACACCCGCTCCAAATGACTTTCAATTTAACTATGAAAGTATGTAATATGTGAGGCCTCTAAGACGACCTTACGGTACCTAAAGGGGAAGACTTACCAGATGCTTTTGTTTTAGATACAACTTTCATATGAATGGTTTGTTTTGTCTGATTCTATAGTTACAAGTTTGTGTAGATATATTTTGTAGTTACAATATAATGCTAGTTTGTGTAATTATATTGTGATCTAAAATTATCTTTTGGGTATTCCTATTGCAGCGGGTGAGCCAAGGACGAAGATAAATGGTATTGTGAAAACAAATTGGAAGAATCTACGTTAAACTTATTAAGGGGGTTGAGACTGAGAAATGAATATTGCATGTTGTATGGTGCTATTTGTGGACTTTGTCGTGTGAAGGGAAGGAAAACAATGCTATGATATGATGCTTATGGAAGAAATGAAGAGTTGTGGAGTTCAATGTTGCCACAGTGATTGATGGTCTCTACGCAATAAGTGGCTCAGTTAGCTAGCTTGTTTTTGGAAGGCCATACAAGAGCAGAATATACGTTTGGATCAGAGGAATTCACACCTTCTGTTATAAGCATTATCAGATTATCAGGCATTTTTCAACATCTTGATTAACAGTTGTTGAAAACTTATCGATTCGGATGCAATTTGTACTACTGTACTATCATGAAGCTTGGATATTGTCAAAACCCCAAAATCCAAGCTTAAAAAAAAAGATTTGTAAACAATTTTATTTGATCAAAGAGTTTTGGGTTATTTATTTTATGATCAAATGTTCTATACCAATTACTTTAGTGCCACTAAAACTATTTTTTGTTCTTTTTAAACATTTGCGCTATCAATATTATATTTAATATAAAGGAAATCAGACACTATACATTACATTTTTTTTTTCTTTTTTCAACATGCGCAATACCTAGTTTTATCTCAATTAGTAGAGTATACCATAATTAACATGGGCATTTAAAATGGACCAATCTTTTTTCTACCATGAAATACCCTTCATAAAATATTAAAATCAATTATTCAATGCCTTTAAGAAGGACTATTTAGTCATTTCAAATTTTACTACCATCTATACCCTTAAGATTATATAGTAACTTAAGGACGTATGTGTAAATTCAGGTGGAAAATCAACTATACGCCCCTATTCAATTGTTCGCGACTTACCCAGCATTCATTGTCCAAATAAATACCTTTTATGAAATTAAAATCAAGAAACCAACCGTCTCTCTTCCACTTTACGACTTCCCCTCTTTTGCAAACAGAAAATGAAATAATATCAGCCATCGTTCTCTCTCTTCCAATTGAGTTCTCCACAAATAATCGAACGTCTCAACCAAGCCTTCAGTCAAGACAATTCAAGTAGGCCTTTTTGTTTCCAAACACTAAATCCGGATATCCTTGAGACTCTGTTCCTCTGATTGGGTTTCTTTTGGCAATCAAAGATAGTACATTTATCTGATAATACCAAATATTCATTTTTTAAGTTGTAGATTTCAGTCGCATCAGATTTGTGTATGTGTTTATAATTGAATGCCAATTCTATGAATGTGGAGATATACTTCTCATTCTCATCAATTAGCCTATATAAATTTTGATTTGTTTGACTAATCGCTTCATAAAATGGGGTCTTGCGGTTTAATGAGGTCAGCTGCTTTGTGTATGATTTTATTTGTTTCTCTGTTTGTGATTTAAACTTAAAAAGGTCATGTTGACGTATCATTTTCTTTTTTGTTCTTTCTCTTGCAAAATAAACTAATTCAGCATAAAATTTCAAACATGCAGTCAATTTGACATCCGTGCTCTTATACATGTTATAATTATTTGGTTCTGAACTTTTCTGTCGATAACTCATCCCCACATTTTTTATTGTTAAGATATTATTGCTTTAGACATGTATTCTCTCAGGCATTATCTCGTCTTTGGAAATTGAAACTAATTAAGTTGTTATTACACATTTTATTTCAGGTAAGAAACCATCTCCTATGTGGGACAGATTGGTACTCAATAAGATAAGGGCAAAGTTAGGTGGAAGGGTCCGATACTCCGATGTATGATTTTGGGCTCTGCACCTTTGTCTCCTGACGTCATGGACTTTTTGAGGGTGTAAGTTAATGCAAATTTGCTCAGAATACATACATCTAATATATTTTTTCCACCTTTGGTCACTTGGAGTATTTGTTGTTTCATAATTAACTTTATGAATCGCTTCCCAGATGCTTTGGTTGTAGCATTCTTGAAGGATATGGAATGACTGAAACTAGCTGTGTTATAAGCTCAATGGACGAGGCTAATACGTTATCTGGTCATGTTGGTTCTCCTATTCCCGCTTGTGGTAAGCTGTTGTTTTATAACTTATTAATCAGGTTTCTTATTTCTTGGTTCTTGGGTTCAATGCAGTTAAGAACTCAATGATAAAACTGATGTGCATGTTCTAGGTTTATTCATTACATGGGTTAAAAACATGGCATTTTTCTGTAGTATTTTTTTCTTGGTATGACTATTGACTGAAATGGCAATTGATAAAGGATGTCATATAATCATATTGTGTTTAACGAAGTCTTTCTGTGCATTTTTTTCGTTCTTACAATAAATTTCTTTATCACTCATTACATAAATTTTTATTTATTTCGAAAGAAATTGCAAGTACTATATTAAGGGGCTTTTTATCTTGATTGTAAAGACATATTATAACTTATTATAATCTTACTTCTATTTAAATAATTCCTCCACCAATTGTGTTTTTTACACTACATTGACATTTTTTTCCCAATTTTTTCCTCATCATTTTCTTGATATTACAATACCCAAAACGGAATACAATCACTAAATTGAATTTCAGATAAGAGTAAATATGTAATTCCACGGTTGGTGTTCACAGTAGTCTTATTGGTCCACCTTTGGGTTGTATTTCAGTAGTTGCCTATTTCTATTCTTTTTTCTATCTGATTTTCATAGATATAGTTATCATTCATTATACTGAGAGTGTCAATGGCAACATGGTATTTAAGATAATAGAGTATTGATGCTTGGTAATCAAAAAATTTGATTGACGATGGTGGTTTGAGTTCAAGGAAAGTTATAAATTCACTTGGAGTGATTCACCTAAAAGCCATTTTAAAGCCATTTCTTGGCCTACCACATAGGATATATAACACTTGGCCTTTACTATGTTATTGATCATATCAATGTGCAATGTGAAATTTGTCTATGCTCTTGGTTATATCAATGTGTAATGTGTAATGTGAAATTTGTTTATGCTTTTGGCATCTACGGTCACAGCTCAATGATGCATCAATTAGAAAAGACTAGGGTTATTCAATTACAAATCAATAAATCTATTTTATGGTGTGTTGTAATAATGTTAATTTCTAGATATAGTTATATTGTGTATTGATTTATGAACGAACTTTCCTTTACAATAATCTTGCAGCTGCGATATACTTAAAATGATCCTAACACGAAGTTGGTTTTTGAGAAACTTATAGTCTATCATTGTCTTCATTTTCTTTGGGGCTTGGTTTAGAGTATCTACTACTCCCTTTTCCATAGCATAGTTGTTACTGATGGTAAATGATGGTTCAATATATTTTTGCTTAATCGCTACTTTATTTGTTTAAGTCAAATTAGAAACAAAATGGTATAAGGTGGAAAAGGGCTTTCGTAGAAGCTAGGTGCTCAACAAATGAATCGAATGGTGTTTTTATTTGTGCCCAGTACTTTGCATACCATTGATTGGTGTGTGTTTATGGTTTCTGTCAAATTGTAAATACTTTCTTCTTTCTCTTTAAGAATATGTGTGGTATGCCTTGGTCTTTTTCTGCTTTTGTTAATATATGGTACCCATATTGTCCTTAAATGAAACTATTGGTTAGTACTTTAATTAGGAGTAATTGGTCATTTTATGTGCTGGTGAATAAAAAAAATCAAAACCACGTCATTATTTCAATTGTACGCCACCATAAATGCATTTAATTAGGCATTTAATTAAGCAATTTAATTTATTAGCCGTTAAAAAAAACGAAAAGACCTTAAACTTCGCTCTCACCAACGAAGGGTTGCTCTCCTCTTTTCAATATTCCATATGATTATTTAGTTTTTATTTCGTGAATGCAACTGATTATTCACCTTGGTGAGTTGATTTCAGATTTTTGGGAGAGCCAAACGCTAGACACAAAATAAGATTCAATCTTGAAATAAATCATGCGCTTGATGAGGTAATATTACAGTTTATAGTAGGATCAATCACTCAAACTTAATAAAGATAAAGATAAGGAAGAGTAGGGATCACTACACAATGAAAGACTGAGATCACCCTACTTACCGTATGATAAATCCATAAGGTACGCAAGTTATTCTCTTTTCTGGTTAACTTTAATTGTGTTATAAATAATCATATAATTTATGTTTTGATTTTTCCTTTTTTACGGTTTATACTTCGAATATTCATTTCAAGGATTGTTCCAATTTCAGGTTACTACTGTCTCATCAAGTGCAATTTGCAACTTCTCATTTCAAATGCAAAGGTACGGTCTTCTGCCTAAATTATTTCTATTTTTTTATTGAATTTTTGGCCTTTCAACATATGTTGTTGAGATACTACTGACCATTTCAGTTAGTTAAATGCGTTAGCTTTTTTTTTTTTGGTAATCACCAGTTTAACTTTTACTGTTCACTTTAGGCAAAAATAAATCTCCACACACCAAATTGTTGCGTAGCCTTCTGTATATAGTTTTTTTGGAATTTATGTTGGTAATCACGAACTGTTTGATTAAATGCTTATTTGATGTTTATGTGTGTTCTACTTTAATATTTTTTGTTCTATAATCGTTGTATTAGGTTTACATTTTGAGGATAGTACCATGGATTTTGTATTATAATGTACTGTCCTATGAATTTGGCACTCATATGTCTTTCTATCTATTTTTATACACCGTTATCAAAATTTTAATAAGGTTTCATGTGTCACACTACATGGAAGGAGTAAATAGCATTATCAGTAGAACAAACAATGCTAATACCACTTGGATTCCACAATGCAAGACCACAATGCTAATGTCTTGAGTAATATGTGTTATTTGATATTTCTTATATATATATTTTAAATGCTTATATTGAAGTAATAGTAATTTTCATTTAGATATATGAATTCTTTATACTAACTTTAATTTTGTGGATTTTTTTTTTTTGTTTGTTTATCGCTCTTTCCGGTCAGGCTCCCTTCAATCCAATCGTTTAGGTTCATTAAGGTGTTTCATGTTAAAGCTCTTTGGTGTACTGTTACGATTAAAACTAATGTGTTTGCTGATGAATGGAATATGTGAGAACTGCTGCTCTTTCAAGTAAATTCAGTAAATACTGTTTTGTGTACATCTTTTTATAGATTATGTAGATTCTTTTACACATGGGAATCTATCTGTTATGTATCTATTTATATCCTTACAAATCTCTAGATATCTTACGAGCTATATGTAAAGTCTGCCATTGTGCACCACCATGTGTGATCAGTGATGAGTACATATAGCATTGCTAGCAAGTCCATTTGTTGCTCCATTACATCCTTTGAAATTATGTATCGTTTAGTTTTTGATTTGTTATAGTTAAAATTATAGCTAAATTATTTTATTGAATCATAGCTATAACTTTCTTAATTAATACATATATTTTTTGTCTAATTTGATGAGAGATTTCTGAAGGCGTAAGCAAAATCCAAGTTAGAAAATGAGAACTGAGTGTTTTTCAACTCGACAGTTTATATTTTTTGCTAGATTTTTGCTGGAAAGAGGTTTGGTTTATACAAAAAACCATCAATAAACCAATTGTTAAAGTAATTAAGAAAAATTTTCATTTTCAATATAGTTTTGAGGTTTTGAGTGTTGTATCATTGATTTCTAATATACAGTTTGTTTTTGTTACAGTCTTACAGACACTTGAGTGACAGATTTTTATGAAAGAAAACCAAATGCACACACATCATGCCAATCCTGCCAACGATGACAACCTGATTTTTTGGTCATATATTGAGATAATAATAATATTTTGTTATAATATATATTATGAAACCTAGAAGATGCTCCTATTGAATGTATTTTTTATTTTATTTTCTTTCTCACATATTTAGTTCTTATATTTTCTAAAAGTGTTGTATGTGTCAGGATATGTGCTCAAGTTTTAATCAAAATGTTAACTCTATTTTTCTAAGTTTTTTCTATTGAATTAGGTGGATATGTTTTAGTTACTTATGGGATTTATGGGATCCATGAGACTAATTGTTGCAAGTGAAAATCCACATTATCAATATTGAAACTGAAGGTTTGTACATACTCTGCCGCCGTTAAACTTAATAAAATGATTGAATGACCTCAAAGATATAGCTTACTAATTGTTGAGTCATTGGTTTTATTAGAATGATCATGCATCATGTTTTTTTTGGATCGTGTGAGGCATGTTGCTTATTCTTGGGTTGAGGTTTCGCAACTGTGTGAAACACATTAGTCTATTACAATAACATATGATTTGAAGCACTTGTAGGTGCATCACTTATGGGCATATTGCCGTGTGAAATTGAGTATGTATGACGCACAATAGTTCAATTTAATTAAATGTAAAAAAGTAGTGGAAACACTCTTGATTTTTTCCCAATAAAATTGGGGTTAAATTCCTTACAATAATCAATTAATAAACAGACAAAATTCCTTCAATTCTTGTAATATATAATGCTTAGGTATTTGAAATCAATATTTTAAATTTTATCACAATGTTGGTTCAATAACACCACTTGGGGCTCGCACACTCATAAATCATATCAGATTGGTTCATTTATAACTTAGACAATATATTGGAATTTATAGGAAACAATGACTTACATACTACCTATTTTTGCAGATTATCTATTCGTCACAAACTTGTCAATTTCAAAAGCTTTGTTTAGAACATTTACAGCATCTTTAATGGTGCAAGCTCAAAAACACTGATTTTTTTTATCAAACCAAATACTGAATCACTCAACCACCAAACAACTTTAGTCTAGAGATCAAAAATTCAACACCAAATAATTTGTCCTGGACTCTTGGGGGACCAAAATTTAATTTGTCTTATTAGTGGGAAGGGGAGACCACAAAGAAAAAAAATATGAAAATTAATGACACACATGGTTGTTAGTTAATTGTTAGTTTGATTTGTTGTGAAAGGAGACCACAACTTATATGGTCGGTGAGACAACCGTGCATTGTTCGAAAAACCGCATTGTATATTTGGTTAAACACCAAACCAAACACCAAATGAGAACTGATTTGGAGTTTGGTTTGTTTATTTTTTTATGTAGATTCCATTTGGGTTTCCACTAAAAATTTAATTTGTCTTAGTGGGGAGAGGGGGAGGGACCACAAGGAAAAAGAATATGAAAACCAATGACATATATGGTTGTTAGTTAATTGTTAGTTTGATTTGTTGTGAAGGGAGACCACAACTTATATGGTCAGTGAGACAACCGTGCGTTGTTCGAAAAACCGCATTGTATATTTGGTTAAACACCAAATGAGAACTGATTTGGAGTTTGGTTTGTTTATTTTTTTATGTAGATTCCATTTGGGTTTTCCACTAAAAATTGTTTTTAACTAAATTTTTAAGAATTTAGCATTTGCACATGAATGAATTGGTGTCACCGTTAAAAATGCTCTTAGAACTCTTGAATTTATACACCAGAATACCTAATACCAAATTCTCATATAGTTAGGCACCCCTAGAACCTTATTTGATGTGATAAACAAAGATAAAGTGAAAATATGCTGGGATAAAGTCACTGAGCACAAAAAGTATTATCAACACAAGTATGCGAACTGTGCTACGCATCAGTTTTTTTCAAATCTTTAAACTTGTCGCTCTAACATCTTAAAAAAAATAATATAAAAACATTATGAGGGGTTGATTATAATTTCAGTGACGTGAATGAGGTTTTCTAAATTATTTTAAATAATATGAAAGCTAATTCTAATTTCAATGAGGTAAAGGAGTTTTTTGTAAATTACTTAAAACGGATGGAACTGATTAGAATAATTGAAAGAGGTGTTTCTAAATTATAAAATATGAGAGATTAGAAATAGCCTATACGGTTGAGAAGTGTGGTTCCTGCCACAATTCATAACAACTTCCAATTATTATTTTATGTTGTTGGCTAACGTACTGGCCTGTTCTATTATCCTATTTTAGTTGTGGAATTTGTTTTACTAAAGGAGCATTTTGGGATCTCATCTAATATAATCTGTCTAAAGGCGACTGCTTTTCATTGCCACTTAAGGGTCAGCGTAGAAGGCGTACGCCGTACAGTCCTGTGAGAAAGAAAAAATTTCCGTGTATGTAGATGCACAAGAAAATGTAAATTATCTAATGTGGGTAAATTTTAAACTTGATCTTCTGTCGCCAACATTGCAACAGTACAAATTAAAACCAGTTTCTTGGACATGAAAAATATCAAACAACTCGTATGATCCTCTCACAGAATTTCTTTTTCCTTTGGGAATGAAGTTCTGTTTTTCAATTTCATGGGCAATTAAAGAAAGACATGCGAATAACGTCATCTTGATGTCATCTCTATCAGGTTCCAACTCCTTATAGTCCTTTGAATGCATTACTATATAGAATACTTTGTATACAGCAGTCAGCATCACAGTCGCACGAAATCAAATTTTTTTAACAACATCCCAAATATTAAGAGCAGATCAAGTGAGTCAGAGAAAAGTCAAGAGATTCCACATTTAGATACTATCTGCCGGCCACTACTATAAGCCAAGACAACAGTCTTATGAAATCTACAACAACCACATAATCTCATTTTCATCGGCCTAATTACTAAAACTCTTAACGTTTCGCTGTTTCTGCAAATGTATTTCCCACTTTTCTTTAGTACTTGAAAAACCAAATATTTTATCAAAATATCACACTATCTGATAAAATTAAAAATATGCCTGACACTACACAAACAAAAATGTACTCGGAAAAGAATTCTATGAGCTAATTTTGAAGGGGAACTATATGGATCTTGAAACTTAAAAGTTGACGTTAAATCAGATCTTAAATTGTTAGACAGAGGATACGTATATATTAACAATCATAGTTAGCTGTAAATGCACATCATCAGCACATGTATTATATACTTAAGTCAACTAAATGAGTATCATAACATAAAAAGTCAGAGAACGTATTCTGTATTTGTTCAATAAGCATCTGTACAACAAATCAAAGGATCTTGCTACGAGTCATTGTTTGTTTTTATCGGTGTTCTTCACAGTGCACTTTCACACAAATAATCTTGAAGAAGTCATATTATTGCAAATTACAAAAACCAGTATTGGACAGTCGAAGGACGTCATTTACTAACAGAATTTTAGTAAACGCTGGCGCCTCTCCAAACTATTGCCCATTTATTCTGGAATAATCTTTTTAGGAGGGACAATTGAAAATTCTACATATTTATGCCAAATCCTTCTATTATCTAGCACTAAAAAGGATTCAGGGACACCTCAAACAAACTCATTATAGTTGGTGAATTTAGAAAATTTAAAATATGATACGGTCTAATACACTTCATAATATTTATATTGACCATTATCTAGATTCAATACTTACAAGTTGATTCCTTCTTCTAGGTTGAACCAAGTCCCAATATTTCAATATTGGGCGATATATCAGACTTTTCAAAAACTTATATATATTGGATATATCGATATATCAGTGGATATATTTTTTTTTGTTGACCAGTCAAAATTTTGTTTTGTATATAATATTGCTGATATATATAAAAAAATATAACCGATATATTAATAAAAATCATTAAAAAATTGGTCAAAGTCAATGATCTATATCATAAATATTGAATATATCAGTCAATATATATCGGATCCAATATGTATCATTATATCTATCCGATATATCGTAATATATCCATATTGGTATCTAAAAAACTGTTATATATCGCCGGTCGATATTTTCGGCCTTGTGTTGAACTAAATGGAAATATGATGCTTCATGGTTCATAGTTGAAGAAAAAAAAAGGAGACCGGGAATAAGCATAAGTATTAGTTTAGGGATGAGCTGATGAGCAAGGAATAAACGAGCAATAATCAGAAGAAGTAGGATTGCAGCTAGCCAATGAGAAGCCTAACTTCCGTCAATTCCAGAACCAGTAAATATAGTTGTGATAACTGATAAGTAATTAAGCCGATTCTATTAATGTTTTGAACGTTGTAAATAGTAAGCTTGGTGATCTCAATGGAGCTGACTATGCTTCCACAGCCAAAATCTCAAAATTCATGTGTAGATAAATCCATAATCAAGCATTTTCCATTTTTCCTTAACAGAAAAAAAAATAAAACAATGGAGCATTTTTAACTATCCACAAGTCAAAAATCTGTATTTTTTACTATGTTTTTTTTCCAAACAATGATATAAGCCAACAAATTGGGCCTTTTTGGTGAGATAATAATATGGGTAACATACTAGTGTATAGTCCAGCCATCATTTCCTACCAACTCAGTGGGCTACAAAAAGGTGAAAGGGCCCACCAACAGACTGAGCTAAGGCCCCAAATTATATCTACCTGACCGATGTACAATTGGAAAACATGATACTGCTATATTCAGGACTTCAGGTCCAGACAAAAATGGAAAAGAAGAAGGTAGAAATCGGTACGTACACATCAGAAGGGTTACCAACCTGCTTTGTGATGTACTGATAGTCTGATATATAATATATACACTAGGGTGTGCCCGCGCCGTACGACACTGATAACCTAACACCTCTCATTCGCAGTGCTATTTTAAATGCGAAAAAACACTATGCGTTTATTCTATTTTACGACCTTATTTTTCCATTAGACCTATTCGTATAGCCATCAAGAAATAGCCCATTCATATTAGATATACTTTTTAAATAGTGTGTTGTCCCATCAAGAAAGTAAATTGGATGTTGAACTGTGATAGCAAACTGGATGCACCACCCTTCAAACACCTAGATTCCGTGTTGTAGAAGAGATGAACATGAAACTGACAGATATGATAGAATTTTCGTTTAGAAACACTTCTATAACAAGAAATGAATGGGCTATAATGCTAGCAGAGTGGGCTAGTTCTGATGGTCCTAAACAGTTTTATTTGTACTACCCTAGAGATATTTTACCTATTTTAATATAATGTATGAAGGTTTTATGAAAAAAAAAGAAGATTCTGCCATGTCACAACTTGCTGAAAAACAATGACATCTATTGGATGGGGTCTTGCGGCCTCATACCATTCTTTTTTATTAGATAGATATAGATAATCTTCTAGCTTTGACATCCATAAACTGAACAACCCAATCAAAGAAGAAAAGCAGACCCGAAATAAACGTATGCTTCGCCTTCTACGTTGTAGCCTGAGTCCAATAGTGCAAAACTTCCAATGTCAACCTATAGCCCAAATTGGTGTATATGAATTTTTGTACAGAGATTTGGCCCATAGGATAGAATTGGGTTAGAATTACGGCTCTAGGCAGGTGCGGTTGGAAATTACGGTTCCAGGACAAAAAAACATAAAAACACAGTTTTCCTTCCTTTAAGTGTTTAAAAAAAAAACAAAAAACATGTAGCCAATCAGACATGTGTCTCTCGCTCTCTCCTCACGTCCTCTCATTCTCATTCCCTCCTCTCCCCTCTCCTACTTCTAGAAATATTTAAAAATTTTACAAAAAAAAAAAAAAAAAAAAAAAAAAATTGAAAATTTTGCAATTTTGATTTAATATTTAACCAAGATATATTAAATATCGATACATATTTGAAATTTTTGGAAATTAAACATAATTTTTTAAACAATTAAAATTTCATAATGATATGCTGGTTAAATGTGTATACACATGCATAATGGTGTTTGCATATATGTTGTACACATGCATAATGATGTGTGCATGTATAATATACACATGCATAGTAGTGTTTACATATATGTGTATTATCCACATGTATCATGATGTTTAATTTGCATGTGTATTGTGTATGTGTTTTATATACATGCAATGCATGCGTGTTGTACACATGTTTAGTGGTGTGTGCATATGCATAATAGTGTGCTCATGTGTATCGAACTACTACTCCCAAGTCCCAACTTAAAAATATCATCGACGACAACAATTTTGAAATCGAGATAAATCACACGATTGATTGACATATATAAGATTCGATGATTTGAATAGGAAGTTCAATTGTTTGTCGAACCGCGTGCTGTCGAAATCGACCCAATTATTCTTCAATTAACAATAATTTAGAATTGAAAAGTGAGAAAATATATTGCAAAGTGAGATCGAAGAGTGTTTGTCATAAGAGAATAAGATGTTTTCTCATATCTTAAATCACTAAGCACAATACACGAATCGGCTAACTTAAAGATATAAATAACTATATCTCAAAAAAATTTACAAGTTTCTAGTTTGAGTTTTTTTTTTGCTAGATGGAGAAGAAAGTAAATGTTTTCTCATATCTTAAATCATTAATCACAACACATAAATCAACGAGCTCAAAAAATGGAAACAATTTTCTCAAAAGTTTGAGTTTCTATTTTCCTTTATTTTTGCTAGTTGGAGAAGAATGTCCACTACAAGAAAATCGATTTTTTCCCCCGGAAAGCCACGGTCATAAACCCTAGCATAGTTTCCAACGAATTTTGACGGTAGCAAATAAATACCTTTATCCATGGTTTAACTGTTTAATTGGGCCGTGGGTGGAGCGACGGCCGAAACCGTCGGGTAAAATTATTTTTAACCAGGATGGTTGTTATTCGCGTTTTGACCATGGGGTTAGGCTTAAAACACTTAGAAAAAAAACAAAAAAGACACGGTATTTCTTCCTCCACCCACATAGCCTTCGTCACCCCCCCCCCTTTTCTACTTCTCACATATGAAAATGGTAATGAAATCAAAAAAATTATTTCAAACATCAATTTTTTTTTCTAGGGTTTTATTTGACAAATTTTTTCAAGTTTAATTTTCTCAGTGTTTACAAGCTTTGTTTCTCTTCATTACTCAAAGACATGTTTTTTTTCCTTCAACGTCTCAACTTGGAATCGTTGCTGACCAAAACCCAGGTCAGTTTAGTTTCTTCAAGGGTTTTCATATTCATTTATTTTACTCTTATATTTAAAGATTGTACCTTTGCCTTTCCAATTTTTTTGGGGTTTATTGCGTTAATTACTGTGTTTACATATGTGTATAACATATAATTGGTGAAGTAAGGTTGGAATTTCGGTGTTTGAATAGCTAATTGGATTTGTCACTGGGGTTTTGAGCTGCTATAAATCTGTAGATTTGGGTAAGTTGGGGAGAGTGGCTTTCAGGTTCTCCTCTTTATCTTTGTATCAGCGAGCAGGACTTTGTCATGTTCACTCACCCAAATGGTAGACTTACTTTGTTCGGGAAGAGCGAAGAAGTATCTGAAAGGTTTGTTTGGTGATGATTTTGTTACTGAAGAATGGGAGCTGGACTGGTTGTTTTATGGCTATGGTCTCTTTTCCAACTGGTATATTGGCGATGATGATTCTTCCTTGGCTGAACTGAGAAAATATTATAAGGAACCCAGGAATTTGTCAGGTGCTGGGGTGGTTGCTGGAGATGGTTATGTGCGAACCACAAGCGATTTTGATAGGGTATGTGCATTTCCAGCTGATGCAATTTTATGTGATTTTGTCTGGTGAACTTTTCTTTAGGATTGTTTTATGCAAATTATTATTGTGTGTTAACCTCCCCTCCCCTCCCCTCCTTTTTTCTATATAATCCAAAGTCTTCTTGAGAAAATTGCGGAATTTGTTCCTGAGTGACCGCAGTGGATGGCCAGTATAGATGCTAATATACAAGCAAAAGAAAGAACTATGATCATCGAAGCTGATATTATGAATAGATCTTCTGAAGTAGTATATACTGGGAAAGAGAGTAGAATTGCTCCGTCAGAGAACTTCGGAAGTTGACATGGTATTCACATGACGACAGATAAACGACTTATCATCAGGAGGACAGATTATTCTGTTCGGTCTGTTTCTGTGCGGCACAAAGTCTTCTGGAGATTCACAATAGCTGATAGTTGCTGTAAGTTTGTTATGGACCACTCTCTTAGTTTTATGTTTATTATTATTATTTTGTATCCCTATTTTTGCTTAATGTATTGTTAGTGGATACTACTGAAAAATGACCAATTGGTTTAGGTAGCCGAACTTTTCATATAGGATTATTGGATGATGGCATAAGACATTTCGGCTTGCACTATCATCATAATGACACTTTGTATAAATTTTTATAATTCAAAATTAATCACCATTGGATCATCTTTGGGTAGAAACGCATAATCATATGTATATTCGTATCTGACGGGTATACCGTATATATGACAAGAGCTAGTTGACTTGTTATATTGTTTTCTTATCAGCAGTCTTTAATCAGTAGAACTCTTTAACAATGTTGCATTGTTGAAATGCTTTTTAGTGAGCTAGGATACAAAAAATAGAAACATCTCAAGCAATTCGGTTCTCTATTTGGCATAATACTGTGTGTTTTATTTATGAAATTTTCCGGTGAAGAAAATTTTGCATTACAATTCATCCAGAATTTTGAATTTTTTAGAACTCAAGGTTGCATTTCATTGGAACTTCGAGGAATCGTTGTCGTAAGCGTTTTCCCAGCTATGGGTTTAAACATGAAAATCCCACTGTTGATGCTTCTAATGTTGACCAAGGAACTTCTGTTATCCATATTGACATGGTAATTTTGTGTATCATATTACTGATTTGATGCATTACAAATTTACAATATAGAGTGTAATGCATATTGTAACCCAATATGTCCTTCATTATGTCAGTTTCTCGTAACACACATGGATACATACCGGTGTATCCGACACATATTTTATTTGAAAATATGGAGTGTCAATGTTACATGCAATATACTGAATGACCCATTAGAGTCTTGATTTTGACCTAATTGTTTTACTGCATTATCTTATTGTTTGCAATTATGTGCTATCAACTAGAAGTTTCTACCCCTTCACTGGATCTGATGCATTACAATTGGTATTGTTGTCAGTCTATGTATTTAGGGTTTTTTGTGTGTGTGTGTGTGTGTGGGGTCGCCGGGTTAGGGTAGGGTTCTGCTTATCTGATATATAGTTATTTCCTATACAAATTAAAGAAAAAACGTGGAAGGGGGGGCACACTCGAGGAGAAATTCTCTGTCACATGTTATTTATAAAATTTGTAATAAATACATCTTTTAGGGGTGATAACCATGTGCTTTTCCAGGACTGCTTTTTTTGTGTCAGTAATTCTCAGAAATCGTCCCGAATTGCAAGACAAGCCTGTAGCTGTGTGCCATTCAAACAACCCAAGAGGAACAATTGAAATTTCGTCTGCAAATTACCCTGCTCGAGACTACGATTGCCTTTTTGTAGAGTTTTCTGCTTATAATTCAGTTTTTCATGTTTTATCTGGTGCCTTGAGCCCTTAACACTGTTTTATAAATTTATTAATAATATAATTGTAGGAGTAAAAGCTGGAATGTTTGTTAGGGATGCAAAGGCTCTTTGTCCTCATCTTGTCATTATACCGTATAATTTTGAAGCTTATAAAGTGGTAAGCAATGCATCGAGTTCCTTATATTAATGTGTGGATTCAAGATTGCACATTTGTTTTTGTTTATTTATATTGTAACGGGCAATGTTTCATCTGTTGGTGCTGTTATTGGCAGGTTGCTGATCAGTTTTACGATATTTTGCATAAGCACTGCAATAGAGTGCAGGTGTGTACATGTTTAGAGATGTAATTCGTTCCATTTTCACCCTTTTATTCCACGTAATGTGACCTATAAGAAAAAAAATTGTAATTTTGATCTCTTGAAACAGGCAGTAAGTTGTGATGAAGCATTTTTGGATGTAACGGACCGAGTGGATGAAGATGCTAAACATACAACAACTTGAATCGACGAGGAGATATTCGGTTACAGGAGGCCTTCGCTAGTGCAGGGGGTTGCTGCTAATATGCTCATGGCTCGCCTTGCCACACGAACTGCTAAACCAAATGGTCAATTTTTTATTTCTCCCATGAAGATTAGGTTTTGGAGTTGTGTTATTTTTTTAATTTTTCCATCAGACTCGTGGTTTCTGTTGAATCATGGTGATGAAGCATGCTCTGCTTCCGTCTTATTTTTTTATCGGATGTTCTAGTATCGTTCGATAGCTTGTGTGCATCTGTGGAAAAGTTACATTAATTGATAGATTTATGGCCTGCTAAATCAGTCTATCTTGCTTTGCATTGTTGATTTACGTCAGTAATTGAAGTCAGGTATCTTCTAAAAAAATGTATGTGGAAAAGTTACGTTAATTGATTGATTTTGAGGTGTAGGATGGTTAAAGGAGTTTTGTTAGGTCTTTGTTGATTGCAGGTGAAATGACCCACGAATTAAAATATCAATATTTTTTTAAAAAATAAATAACTCTGCCACGGTCCATAGCCGTCGCAAAAGCACTTCTTCCCACGGTCGCTCGCTTTACCCACGGTCAAATAACAATCAGCCAAAAACCAAAATCCATGACGCAAACAGCAAATCCCACGAAGTAAGACCGTAGGAAATATCTTATCCCACGGACCATAACTGTCGGGAAAACTAATTTGTCCCCACGGACTAAAACCGTGGGAAATACTGACTTTTTCCGACGGCCTTTCCTACGGTTTTATGACGTGGCAATACCGACGGCAATTACCTACACAAAGACCGTCTCTATTGGTGGTCTTTACCGACGGTTATGACTGTCGCCAGACCATTTCCAACGCACAAAATGCCCACGGTCCAAAACAGTGTTTTTCCAACGATTTTGGACTGTGGCGTAAAACCTGTTTTCTTGTAGTGGCCATAATTAAATAACATGATCGATGATGTCCCGAAAATGTCCTAAAACCATTATTGAAGAGGTTGACTAGTTGACTTTGTCCTAAAACCATAATTATAAGTGATATGGAATCGGAGCCATAATTATTCTCCAATTTATGTCTATAGGCCTAATTTTGTGATTTTTGTACAATAAAGTGACCAAATTTCCCTAACAAGTTATAGACTTTACAGTGGAACAAGTCAGCAAGTGGTATGCAACATTGAATTTTAGCCATGCCTTACCAAACATTTAAAAGAAATTTTGGTTAGACACAAATTTTCTATCATATACAGGCATACAACATAATTGCATAAGCATCGTTTCTACCATGCACCATTCAATCAAATAATTAAAATCTATTGAGATAAAAGAAGTTCAAGAGCAATACAATTATTTGGGCTGTCGTTATAATTTTCTTGCCTAACATTACAAAATTTGTTGCCTAATACTAACAATATGTTAGCATTTGTTAGTTAAGTGATGATGTGTCTATTTTTTTTCAATTGTTTTTTTTTTTTTTTTTTTTTTTTTTTTTTTTTTTTGTTATTTTCCACCTAGTATTTATGTGTGTCAAATTGTTTACACAAGCTTAGAATTTCGACGCAAAATATATGTTCACACATAAAATTTGAAATATTCGGAATTTCGACCCATCTAAAATACCCACTTGCTTTTAATTACTAAGCAACCACTACATACAAAATCCACCCCACTAAAGTTATGAGACATGTGGCGACATCATGACCAATGTGAAATGATCATACCGTAGCACACATTAAAATGAAAAAAGTTGGGTCCTATTATTGACAGACCCCAAATTGTATTGGGCAGACTCCGGCCCAACAAATTTACAAACTCGATCATTCGTGTTCTTCCTTGTTTATGTCTCTGACGGGCGGGGATGCGGGTGAAGAGTGATCTATTTTCAGCTTAAAGTCTCTCGCTCTCTTAAAAAAGATCAATGCTTGTATCCTCGGGCAATATGTTCTTCAAAATTTCTGGAACGAATTATAATAAGCCAACTGTCTTGAAGGAAACTTCAAGTGAAACATATGCAGAGATTAAGATTGACTCTTCAAATTTGACTCTCACCAGTCACCACCTAATGAACAAAACATTGTAGGGAAATAGAAAGTTTATGAAGTGATATTCTCCATGAACGGAACAAGTAAACACAAGACTATATCATATATACCTGCAAGATTTTTAACAAGCAGCACATTAATTGTTCAATATCACCATGAGCTTTACCTAGAGCATTGTTTTTCCTATTCTAATTGCTCCAAACGACCTAGCTGGGTCGTATAAACCACTTCTAGCCAATGCCTCAATGTCGCCCCACGCCTAAATTGAAGACATTTCCAACCGACCCCACAATGTCGTTGGACATACCCCAAATGACCTAACTGGGTCGCATAAACCACTTCTAGCCGATGCCTCAGTGTTGCCCCAAACCTAAATTGAAGACATTTCCAACCAACTCGACCATGCATGTCGGTGGACATACCCCAAAACGACTCTACCGCATCAATTAAGTGTGTTATGCAGCCATCCATTGACATGTTTTTGGAATTTATAGAACTTCGATTTCAATTAAAAAAAACACAATTACACCAAATAAAAACACAATTATTAATACGGATATTTCAAACTTTTATCGATTAAATTTGATATTTGTAGAGTAATGTAATGAAATCTCATGTGATGTTTTTTTAATTCTATGCGTCTTTTAATTGATTTTAAAAAAAATTGAAATAAACTTTTTTAATGGTGTTTGTTGTTAAGGACTTAAGAATTTTAAAATTATAGAGGGGGGAGGGGGTGGGTGGGGTGCAATTTTTTTTTTTAATATATATTAAAAAAAAATTGTGTTGCCCCATATATATATATATATATATATATATATGGGTCTGCCTAGCACAAAATGGAAGGTGCCCATAGTGAGTACCTTTTTTAGGATGATTATCTTGGTTGTCGATATTATATTAATCCAACACTAGTTACATCTTCTTCTTCCAAATATAATTGTGAATAACAAGATATCTAGTTTTTTCTATCGGTCATCTCGTTTTTCATTACAAGTACAACCTAACCCTCTTGTTCCCGAAGAGAAATCTCTTTATCAAGGGTGCAATTTTTTTTTAATATATATTAAAAAAAAAAAATTGTGTTGCCCCATATATATATATATATGGGTCTGCCCAGCACAAAATGGAAAGTCCCCATAGTGAGTACCTTTTTTAGGATGATTATCTTGGTCGTCGATATTATATTAATCCAACACTAGTTACATCTTCTTCTTCCAAATATAATTGTGAATAACAAGATATCTAGTTTTTTCTATCGGTCATCTCGTTTTTCATTACAGGTACAACCTAACCCTCTTGTTTCCGAAGAGAAATCTCTTTATCAAATTCAATGCAGGACAATTCTATTTTAAATTTGTTTCAAGTGCGATTTCTTTAATTTCCATATTCTTTGCAAATTTATTGTTCTCGCTGTTTTGTAACTTTTGGTTATGGATCTTAATTAATTTGGAAAGAGCAACGGTGGTGGTGCGGCGTTAATGGCGGGTGGTTTTAAGAACACATGAATAAGTGAAAGAGTTTGGTGTCGCGTCGGATTTCCACTTTGTAAATAGTTTCAAATTGTTGATGTTAAAATTCCTTATAGTTAGGGAGATAAGTGTCGTGGTGGTGCTGGCGGCGTGACGTGTGGTGGTGATGGTGCTTTTGGGTGTCAATTGGCAATAAGATGATAGTTAGTTGAAGAAAAAGATCAGCATCTGTTGGATTGAGGCCATCAGAATGGTCCAGGCAATGTCCATCTCACTTGAGTAGAGTGGGCCTGAACTTAATGGCATTTTTTTTTTTGTCTCAATAGGTAAGGGACTAACGCTTGACCAAGTCAATTAACCCCTGTAAACAATTTACCACATAAATGTCGGGTGGAAAATACCAAAAAAAAAACAAAAATGAAAAAAATGGGACACATCAGCACTTAACTGATTGATGCTAACAGATTGATATAATTTTAAAATTGTTATAAAAAATAGTATATTAATACAAGTGTGAAGAAGACCTAAATACATATTTTTGTAATTAAACTGCCTAATTTAATAAACCGTTACTTACTAAAAATTACATATTATCAGGATCTCAATAATTGTGTGGGTATGATGCATCATTTTTAGCACACAACACTAAGTGGGGACGTGAACCCCGGCTGCTAGGAATCCACATTGTTCCCGAAGGGTGTACCACACTCAAAAGATTGACTATGTTAGGAGTTGTTGTGCATGGAACCGATTACATCCTTACAACTTCCAAAATCGACCACAAAAGTGTTTGTCTAATCAATTATGGTTATTGGTTAGGCTGTTCTCGGTCTGGTTCTTATAGAAACCGTAGATGGATCAAACTGATATATTCAATTTTTTAAAAGTCTAAACCAAAACCAAAACCAAAACCAAACTGAATTTGAACAAAAACCGAAATGAAACCGAACCAAACCAAAACTTTAACTACTAACTTTTACCACTGATGTAGTAGGGATGACGTTTAATAGTAAAAGTGCTACATAATTTTTTGGTATACAATGATCGACTGGAACTAAAAGCTCAAGGGTTGATGTTGTGCTTCGAAATTATACATATTTGTCATTATAAATGGTTTACAAAGTTTCTGTATGGCTGGACGCATAAATTTGGCCAGCAAAACCGGACTCCTAAGGCTAAGTCCAATAGTTTTTTATCCCCTAAAAGTGGAGGCCAAAGTGGAGGTTTTCACTCTCTATCTATAATTTACTCTCTATATATAGGGAGTATTATTGAGATACATAATACATTCGGCGCCAGTTCAAGTAGAGTGATATGATTTACTTTCTATTTGGCGCCAATTCAAGTGGAGTGATATAACTTTTTTTTTTTTTTTTTTCTTTATTTGCATTCTGAGCTAGATAGAGTGGAGTGGTTTGTTAAGATTTTCATTCAAGGGAAGGGTTTTAGGAACATATTTTATCTTGACACGTAAACAAACTCAAAATCGTTAGGGTATTTATAATTTTCGGATTAGACTAATATTTTGTAGATATGATCTCTTAACTATTCTAAACATTGTCACAAATAATAAAAAAAATCCAAACTTACCAAATGTAGTTAACAATTTACAAAATTTGGCTAATTATAGACCGTTCATTTTCACCGTTTTTGATACTATATTTGGCAAGTTTAGAATTTTTTTTGATTATTTGTGACAATGTTTATAATAGTTAGGAGATCATATCTACAAAATATTAGCCTAATCCGAAACTTCTAAATGTCCTAACGATTTTGAATTTGTTTACGTGTCCAGATAAAATATGCCCCTAGAACCCCTTCCTTCATTCAATGCCTGTTTGGACCCATTTTCTTTATCTGTATCTGTAAAATTGAGATAAAGAGTCCAAAACCATTAGACTCAGCCTAAACTATTATATTTTTTTGAAAACCATTGAAAGGATCAATTTGTAAGATTGCGAACTACAAAGTCAATAGCCATCTTTCTAAGATTTGTTAAATTTAGTGGAATAAAAATGTCGTTTTGTATAACCACTAATTTGTTTGTTTTTCTTCACATTCCCAATCAATAATGCAATTATAAAAAAAAAAAAAAAAAATCAATAATGCAATTAAGGTTGTTCTAGAAGTAACCAGGTCGAATGGAGATATTGGATAATTTAATTCAAAATGAAAGCGTGATTTTGCCAGTGCAGCTCTTATAAATTTGGTCATGCTCCACAGATACAAAACACATTTCATCCTGTAAAGTTCACAAAATTATATCCATGATTTCTGTACCACTATCTAAGTGGTGGGACTGGATCATTAGAAAAGAAGAAAACACTACTGTATTAGTACTCATCCTTTTAATTCTACTAATTTCGCTCACTTGGTACAAATGGATGATCAAAAATCAACTAAAAACAAGGTACCATTGCCGCCAGGGCCTCGTGGTCTACCGATAGTTGGATACCTTCCATTTCTTAATTCAAATCTCCATGTTTGCTTTGCTAACTTGGCTAAAACATATGGTCCAATCATAAAGCTGCAACTAGGAAGCAAGGCTTGTATTGTGTTGAGTTCAGCCACAGTTGCCAAGGAAGTACTCAAAGACAACGATATCGTCTTTGCTAACCGTGATGTACCGGCCGTGGCTGCTTCGCCAGGTGCTTATGGCGGTGTCGACATCATTTGGTCACCTTATGGTGAGCATTGGCGAATGCTACGTAAAATATGTGTTGGCGGGTTACTAAGCACTGCGAGACTTGAGTTTTTATACGATTTGCGCCGCAGAGAAGTTCGAGATATGGTAAACCAAATCTATACAAATGCTGGACAACCTGTTGATATTGGTGAAAATAGTCTACTTACATTTTTTCATGTTATTACAAGTATGTTATGGGGAGGTACGGATGAGAAGGGACGCAGGAAACGCGTAAGCTTGGAGTTTCGAGAAATTACAGAAAAATATCTTATCCTTTTCGGGGAACTAAATGTTTCAGATCTCTTTCCTGCTCTTGCCATGTTTGATTTGCAGGGTAAGGAGCGTAAGCTGAAAAGGCTACATGTGTGGTTCGATAGGATGTTCGATGTTGTTATTGATAAGAAGCTGAAAATGGAGAGGGAAGGGAATTGGAACACTGATATTGGGAAGAAGGATTTTCTGCAAGTACTGTTGGAATTTAAAGATCAGGAAGAACACAAGACTCCGTTCACCATAACCCACATCAAGTCCTTGTTCATGGTAATTTCTTCTTCTCTTTGTTATATTGCATATTTCTTTCTACTTCTTTTTCCTTTTATTAATTCTTTAACGGTGGAGCTTTGACTGGCAACTAAGTACTGAAATTTTCTTAACAGGACATGATGCTTGCTGGGACTAAAACCTCATCTTCAGCAGTAGAATGGGTAATGGCAGAATTGATGAACCATCCAAAAATAATGAGAAAAGTGCAAGATGAACTTGACCACGTTGTGGGGGTAAACACTGTAGTAGAAGAGTCACATGTGCCCAAATTGAACTACTTGAATGCAGTACTTAAAGAAGCCCTACGTTTGTATCCTGTGGCTCCTTTCTTGGTCCCTAGAAGTCCAAGCGAACCATGTATAGTGGGAGGCTATACAGTCCCCAAAGGTGCTAAAGTCGTTCTAAATGCATGGGCAATACACAGAGATCCCGACTTTTGGGACAACCCCTTGGAATTCATACCAGAGAGGTTCTTGGATTCAGGTAATGGCTGTGATTTTGCGGGCACAAATTTCAGTTACCTTCCTTTCGGCTCTGGGAGAAGGGTATGCATCGGAACCCCCTTGGCAGAGAGGATGGTACCATTCTTGTTAGCATCACTGTTGCATTCATTCAACTGGAAGTTGCCGGAGGGGACCAAGGTCGATTTATCAGAGACATTGGCGTTAGAGTTAAAGAAAACAATACCACTTGTTGTCACTCCGACTCCTAGATTATCGGAATCTAGGTTATACACTTGAAAACAGATCCAGTTACTTCTGCTACTTAAGTATGGAGGATAAGCTCAAGGAGGGAAGAAAAGGATTTTACTCTAAATCACGGTGGCAATCAATGCCATCATTTTCACTGCCACTTGACAGCCATGTATCCATGATTGTACATATTACAAACCTTTTCTACTGGAATTTACCTTCAGCACCAACACAACAACAAAATGTATTTGTTCGTTCTGTCTTCACGAAACAAATAGTAAATTACTAAATTTTACTCTACGATAGTAGAGTTACACTATTCAAATCGTGGTTTCATGAGACTTGGATATGATGTCCATGCTGATATGCCCATATATATCCGTGTAACGAACCCGTTTTCAGTATATTTCTCAAACACATAGTTTTAAACGAAAATTTTAAAAAGAAGTTACATTTACGTAGTGTTTAGTCAGGACTCAAGACTGTATCAAATATGCATCTCACGAAATGATGACTAATAAGTTTTTATAGAGAAAATCTGTTTGTAAATTTTGAAATAACATGGCCTCAGGTCTAGATATCAGTTTTAATAAAACTGGTACTGTTTCTTAGATTCAAAGCAACACCTAAGTAAGAAGAAATTTGTAGAACGGAAAATGAACAAAAAAATTTAAAACTAATAGTACAAATAAGCCTTTGTTTAAAACTTTAATGCCTGGTGTCATAACATCACTATACAACATTTTTAGGAAAGAAAGTAAAGTTCACTTCCTGTCTTCCTTCAACTGAAAAATGAGAAAAAAAAATTAGGAGCCGCAATGTCCTTAAATTGAGATACTAAAATTCGATTCAGTAGCGAAGCATTTTTTGGATCAGAAGACAAGGGAAATTTTAACCGTACAATAAGAAATTCTTTGGATACAGTAATTCACGACAAGTCAAGAGGCCGATGAGGAGTTACAAACTACCTGCCGACTAGGATTATGTGATCGAATTTTCATAATGTCTTGTCTTCTCATTCAATTAGGATCCCAAATCTTAAACAATAATACAAATATACATGCATCAATGCATGCTGTCGTTAAATTATTCGGTTGGGTATTTAACAATGTGGACCTCAAATGCCAAGGTATCAGATATCCTTACCCAACAAACACAGATAGGGAACTGCCAATCTAGCAAATCAAGCCGAGTTTTATTATGCTCAAGCTCGGCTCGTTTATTAAGCGAGGTTCGAAATAAGTTCAAGCTTGGCTCATATATTAAATGAACGAGCCTGAGCCGAGCTTTTAGCGAACCTAGTCTGAGCTGAGCCCGAATAGTTTGGTTATTTTACACTGTAAAGATGCTATTTGAGTTTATCAAGCCGAGCTTCATTAAACTCGTTTGTAACATGAGCTATAATATAGGCTCAAGCTTGGCTCATTTACCTAAATGAACAATCTCGAGCTGAGCTTAAACGAGCCCAAGCCACTCGGCTCAAATTATTAGAATCTAAATTTTAAGGATGACGATGTGCGTATATTTGCTCTAGGTTCGCCGTAACAGCATAGATATATCAAATAAAATAAAGTCAAGTAGAACAGTATCGGAATACAGAAACAAAAAACATCCTCTATATTCTAAGATTTCATTGGTAGAACCGAGCAATACCATCTTCTGACATACTATTTTTCGGACATATTAAAGATACTGATACAAGACATCATAAGTCTTGCCTGTGTCTGTTGATATATATCATTAAAAATTCATCAGGTGTCTTCCGTTCGACCGTTCTATTCGCAATGAAATAATAAATTTTCGGATTGAAGTACTTCAAATGTTAATTGCCATATTATACAAAAAGTTATAAAGACCAAATAGGGAGTCCGCTGGTTTCCTGGAAATGAAAACCAACTTCCAGCATCTGCGCTGGGGTGCAGTTATCAGAACCAGTGGAATTGTGGATCATGTCATAATATGGATTCTATCGATGTAGTGAAACTCTGTAGTATGAATTTTATTTATTATTTCGGAAAAAAAGGAACACACTTGAGATTAGTTCATGCAAGGCCCTAATCTTATAATACCTCTCTATGTAGGGAAACAATTAAACAACAAAACATATCTTCATAATTTAGTAGTCAAGTACCAACAGAGCGCGTATGTTATATTTAAGGCATGGACTGCACAATTTCTATCGTATATAGCACAAGCAGCTCAATCCTTGTATTTCAGTTGATATTTTCTTTAACTTATCATTTTAATATTTATATTTATATTTCTTTTTTTGTTTCATCGCTAAATTTATATTCTATAATTTATATTGTTATAATATTATACAAACATAGAAAAAGTATCACGAGCTATCCTCTCTATTTTTTTTTTTAAAGTTTAGAGGTTATAGCCAACCTCAACTTGTATTAAGATAATCTTTGAAGTACATAGTTCTTTTCCTGTCCTCTCTATTATCGTAAAGTCCAGAAGAGGGGAGAAGGAAATAAGTTGATCAATTGATGATCTATACAACTTCGAAAGGTTGGTAGTCAACTGCCTGATTACCCTCTCTATACACATGCTTAAAAATACAATCCACGAAAAGAACTTTTAAGGGATATTATCTAGGCCACTATATTGATGCAGTACCATGGACTTCGAGCAAAGCCATTGATGATGTTGATAGCACCTAGAGAGTCCGAATTTATTCCAAGTTTTGCTATACTTAAGAATTGGGCTTGTTTAAGGCCCACATCAATAGCAAAGAGTTCTTGGAAGATGACAGAAGGCTTAGATAAACTTCCCGCACATCCCAAAAGAACATTCATACTTACAATAGAAACACCGAAAAAGAAAAAATTACAAAATATGTACAAAAATTCTGAAACACAAAGGCCTCGAGTCAAAATGTCTTCCTATCTACACACAAGTGCTAAAAATAAGAATGCTACTAGTTTCCTCATGAACTTTGGCCGAGAAGGATAAGAGGCCTTTTCATTTGCTACCACCCTAGTCAGTCGGCTACATAAAGCTTAGCTTAGTCCCAAAGCCCATGGGAAAATCTAATACATCCAAGGTACAAAGCACACCATATCACTGAGCAGACCAATCAAAGTAGACAAACATATACCACACAAAACTTCCAACCAGTGGCATAATAATCGAACAAAAACAGAATAGAGCAGACCATGAAATATGGGTTTAATCTACGGCGTGAAAACTAAATTAATTGATTTTAAAAATAAAGCGTATTCATGATATTTGGTGCAAGCGTGACTACTGGTAAACAAGACTCAAGAAGAACTTACCAATTTGAAGATACTGTTTCTTTCTCTTTTGCTCTTGAGAATAGTTCCAATTTGTAGAGAACCTCTGTGATGTTTTAGCTAGTGGAAATACATTCCAACATATGAATAGCATCAACCTGATTGGAGACTGTAACACACTGAAAATCTAACAGGAATCAAGAACACTAAACGCATCTCCAAAACATTAGCCACAAAACCATATAAATTTCAAGTTCACATAAAACCTAGCTGGGACAATAAATTACATATAAAAAAGACATCTGTTTCCATTGACATCACAAGGTAAAAGAGAAATTTGCCCAAAAAAAGGAAAATTAAGATCATAAGAAACATGAACTAGTATACAAAACAAGGAAATCAATAGTAAAAGTCTTTAACCTAGATTTTTGAGGAACTAAATGACCTACCCTAAATATAGCTCTGCATCCATTCACAACATCATGATTGAAAGGAAATATAAGATTAAAACCTCCACTAGTAGCCCCCTTGCAGCCGTGTGTTAAACTGAATGAGAGAGTACACATCAGCCATCTACCAAGTGGAACCGTGTCAATCCCTGAAAATGATTCATATGGTTTTTCCTTGCTCTAGATTTTGAAGGCAAAAGAATATCTACAGGATAAGAACAGTCTATCATCTTCATAATCTACTGTCATTAACTTGACATGTGCATCTAATGTTTGGAATAACTTTTTCTAAAGGATGTGCTCAACACTTAAGATACCTGAAATTCCCCACAATGAACTCTGCTTATGAGCTTATCTACTTGGTCAACCTCACTAACGGAAGGGGAAATCTGAAGTACCGTGTGCAAAAAGTTCACAAGTCAACAACATTTTTTGAAATTCTATGATATATATTACAAGCTCAGGGTACAATAATTGTACAAAAGGCATATAACATCGTGTGGAATAAGTCTTATATCCTGTTGATTATTCATAACTGGAAGGACTACCTCCGGATTCAAAGGGTAGATTGTCTAACCATGAATCGTCCAAAAGATAGGATGGAGATTCCAACTCTGTGGGCCATTCAGAACTAACATCTATATCATCAAAATTAACCGGTTTACATTTCCCATCAATACTTTGACTGACCGCCTGTAATCGGAGATTGCAATGCACATAAACCAAATCATTGAATTTTTCATTCTCCATTTTGTTGCGCTTCTTGGTATGTATGTTCTCAAAGGTTCTCCAGTTCCATCTACACCAATATGAACTACTAGGCTGGCTCAGTATTCTTATTGCAGCCCTCTGCAATGTAGGGATTTCATAACCATATGCTGCCCACCAGTCACCTATGCTTGCACAGTTATGAAATCAATAAGATAGAGAATTCCATCAAGTATATATATTATACAAGTAAGACTATTGATAGATTCGAAGTCAGAGATGGATTATGGAGAAGAGCCATCAGCCTGCACCTTCATAGTATGCAGAAAATTCAAGAAGGGTTATGAACCCTCAACTGATGGATTTCATCAAGGAGATCATCAACGTCCAAGGTGACCAACCAATTGAACAGATACAGCAATCACCATAAACTTCTTCAAAGAGCCACTAAGGGAAGGTGCTTTAGAAGAACTGAAGAAGACAGTATATCCTAATGTCAGCTAATATGTAAAATCTCGCCTTCGTACATCGTCAGACTATTTTTAGTACTAATAATGCCCTAGGCCAATAGATGATAAGCATCTGATTGCTTTGGTTGGTTGACTAGGACTTCATTTAAGGAATCAGGTTTGTGCATACTAAACCTGTTGTGCACTATCATGCCATCAGCAATGACTATGGCCTTTTCCCATGTGAACTCTCATAAACGTATATGAGGCAACACAGCAAATATGACAGAACTGGACAAATACATACATGTGCAAAACATACCTGGGGAGTTCAATGTCCTTCCCAAGATTGCAAACTCACTGCCAAGAGCACCATGGGCATTTATATACATGGGATGCTCCTTAGTGAACTCAATCTTATCCTTATCCTCTGTAACCATCTTCACCATGGCTTCTTGAAACCCATTCCTCATTTTCAAATCTATCTTATAGTTTTGGTTGTAGAAAATAGAAGGATTTAGAAAAGCTGCAGCAGCATGCAATGGTGACTGTAGTTGCAAGTTCCATCTCCTGTCAATTATATCCCATAATGGCATATATTTCCCTTCAACTCCTTTATAGTATGCCTTAATTTCAACTTTTGCCTTCTCGATGCCCTCATATATATAGCCCATGGCAGGCATGTCCCCATCTACCATACGCAAAACTTTAACAAGTGGCTCTGACACACTCACAGCTTCATGTGCCAACTTCCAGAACTTGTCCAAATATAACAAGGAATTGATCGCCTGGGCATCAGGACATCTACTATAAACAGAAGACAACCATTCTGTATGGGAAAACATGTGCTTCAAGTTTTCCTCTTGAATTATAATGGACCTCAAAGATAAGAAGCTAGTTACAAATCTTGTGATTTTGGGTCGAATAAATTCCCTTCCACCTGTGAACTTTCTCATCAGATTTACAATCCACGTGTTACTGTATATATACCTTGTGATGCTCTTTGCGTCCTCCAAGACCTCACTGACCCATTCCAGCTTACTAAAATCCTCCAACATTTTATCAATACAATATGAAGCACAAGGGGACCAAAATAATGAAGTGTATTTCGACATCAAGAGCCTTCCAGCATAAACATAACTAGCTGCACTATCTGTTATAACTTGAACAACATTTTCCACACCAACCTCTAATACAACTGACTCAAGCAACTCAAATAAATAATGAGCATCATCAGCATGAGTAGATACATCCACGGACTTCAGAAACAGAGTCCCTTTAAAAGAAGTAACAGAAAATACAACAAGTGATGTGGTCCTATTATCGGACCAGCAATCTGACAAAATAGTACAACCAGTCCCTTTCCATTCCTCTCTAAACCTCCTGTAGTTATCATTGATGTCTCCTTTTATCTTTTCCAGGAGAGAGGATCTTAACTTCTCATAACTTGGGGCTTTATAGCCTAGACCACACTCTGCTACTGCATCAAACATTTCCTGATAATATATGGACCTAGAAGCACTAAATGGTATGGGGTTGTGAAAGAAAAACAATGCAACCTTCTTATCAGCGTCATCATGCTTTTTCTTCTGAGCATCATCCACAATAGGTTGTGCGATAGGTGAAGGTGGTGGGAATAACAAAGCTTGGCATGTGCTACCATTTTGCCCACTGGATCCAGGATTCGGACGGAAGCCATCACTTGTAGAAGAGCTATGCTGGGGACCATTTGGTACCAGATCTAGCTTTGGTCTCTTAGGGTTCTTCTGCTTCTTGGGAGTAGTTAATATGCTTTGTATCCAGTCCCTCACCTCATTTGGAACCTCAGTGCAGGGAACTATATCTTTGTTCTTTATTTGCGCCAAATGAAATTTCATCCGGTAAACCCCTCCACTGAACTCTCTTTGGCAATAATTACACCTGACTTTCTGTTTCGTTGCATCAACTAGAACGCAGTGCTCCCAACAGGCATCTCTTCCTCTGACCATGGTCCTGTAATAAACAAAAAAAAATTATACAACCCAAGCATGGCCTACGAATTGCCTTCTCAGACAGGGCATTGCATACATGAGGATTACGCTGGCTCAAGACAAGATAATCAACAGAAAAGGCATATCATACTCCTGGAAGTAATACTCAACAAAACACTAGAAACTTCCTTTGGAACTATTGAAGCTTGAGTGGAACGAACCAAAGTGTAATGGTCATCATCAAAATTTATTGATGAGGAAATATTTTTGCATGCAGAGTAATGCTTGAGGAAAATGTAGCAGTATAGCAACTCCATAATCAAATGAAGTAGTAGATATTATTAGGAGGAAAGTTACAGGCATGAAAAAGGATTTAGTCCTCTTCAATTACTATCAACATTGTAACAACTGTTGTTATACATTGTCATAACCTTGACATTTTCATCTTATAACACCAAACAACTCACCAACCATTATTAAATCCAGTATCTCTATAGATTTAATAAGTGTAAATTTGTAGTTAAACATACTGTTCTACTGAATCATTTATCTTAATCCTTAAACCCTAGATGCATACAGAGTTCTGCTTACCTGCTTTAAAGAGGGATAATTATCTGCTGCTCTTCTTTTTAAAAAAACTCACTTTGTTCGAATCGGATGAGAGGTGGACGAGGAATTCATTTACAACGGCGATGCCGGTTTCTGATTTGCCGAGGATTTTAAACGTATAAATGTAGAACAATAAATCGTCCTCATCCAATCTGAACCCGGCCCGTAAAAAGGCCCAAGACTTTAAAAAACCCAGTCCACCACCCGAGACCCATTCCCTCTCCTCCACAAATTTATTTTCACTCGCACTCCCAAAACCATAAAATAAAAATATTGAGACCTCACAGTCCATGGAACGTCCTCTTAATTCCACTCCCCACCAATGGCACTTCTCATGCATTCTCACTTCAGTTTCACTTCCTTCCGTTCTAGAACACAACTACACCAACAACCTCTTCTTCTTAGAGCAAAATCAAAAAACAATGACGTGGCATTATTATGGTTCAAACATGATCTTAGAATCGATGATCACCCAGCCCTCGTGTCCACGGCTTCACACTACAAATCACTTCTCCCTCTCTACATCTTCGACCACCGTATCATTTCCCGTAAGTAACCAACCTTATAAATCTCAAAAATAAACTTTTCAGCAACTAAAACTTATTTTTAGTTTTTCAGGTTTCTCAGATGAAAAACTAGAGCTAGTTTTATTAGCTTTACAGGATTTGAAAACATGTTTACAAAATCAAGGCTCTAATCTTATGATTAGATTCGGTGCTGCCGAGAGTATTGTATCACAAATTGTTAGTGAAATTGTTGATAGTTGTGATAAATTTGGATTGGAAAATGTAGCAAGTATTAATGTATTTGCTGAAGAGGAAGTTGAGTATAATCTTCGTTCTATGATGGAGTCCGTAAAGGACTGTTTGCTTAATTTATCCTTGTCACAAGGAAGTGCTCAACTGGTACAGTGGTGGACCCCATTTTACGACATTAAGGTAATACTGATTTCTTATTATAATAACTTTTCATCCATTAGCACAATATGACTTTGTAATGTTGCATATAGGACTTGGAGAAGTTGCCTGCGTTTTACCCTGACTTCAAGAAATTGAAGTTATCACCGACTAGTCCCCTTGCATCCCCGGTGTTACCTCGTTTGGATATTGACTTAGACTGGGGTATGCTGTCAATGTCATTAAGGATTATTGTGTTTCCATATTCTTTATGGAGTTTATGGTTTGTACTGTAGATAGTTATTGTATTCTTCTCTATCAGGTAATGTGCCATCTTTTGATCAAGTACAGAGATATGTTTTGAGTGTCAATCCGTTGAAGTTAAATGACAAGTGGACTTCAGTCAAGAGAGTTTCTGCAAAGAGTGTTTTGAGTAATGGAAGCTTGAAAAAAGTTAAGGTGCCAAGTGATGTGGGCAAAGGTTCACAGATATTGTATTCCATTGAAGGGGACCAGAGTTACGTGAATTTGGAAGAAAGAAAGAAGGAAAAAGTTAAAAATTCAGTGTTTGTATCTACACAAGGAATTGTAGTGGGAGGTGGAACAAGTGTTGTCTTGAATGCACTGGCTGCATATTTGAGAGATTTGGAGGGCACACCCAGAGGCGACTGGCAAGAGTATGCATGCTTCTCTTTTTTGTTCTTGCATAACTTTGAATAATTAAAAGCGCATACTGGAAGTAACAATTTCCTAAGAATATATATGGGCATTTCTGTTCTATTTAAGTATGAAAGAAAGGTCCTTATGAACCTGAGCTAAAATGCTAATGTATTGAAATTTCTCATAACTCAATCACATAGTTATGTTACATGACAGGGTGCATGAGAAATTACGTAGTGCTGAAAGCAGGAATGGAGCTTCATTTGGTGCCCTGTTTAGTTCTGTCCTTTCTTTAGGTATCATATCCAGAAGAAAAGTATATTATGAGGCAATCAAGTACGAGAAGGAACGTAACGCTGGCTTTCTATCTCCTTTTGGGTACTCGGCAGCTACCGTTGCTGCTGCAGCTGACACAGTTTGCTTAATGGAGGTAAAGCAAACATTTACAGTGGTGGTCCTTTTACACTGGTACATCTCAGACTTAAACAACAGTGGTTCAGGGAACAATTTCAACTTCTAATTGTTGATCCATTATTGCCTTCAAATATTAACTAACATCATCATTCAATTTTGTCGCAGTGGTACTGGCTTTTGGGTTTAAAAAGCCAAACTTACAGTGAAGGAATACATTCTGTTCGAATATGGAGATGGAATGACTATTTAATCCAGGTCTTTACTGGAAACTTCTTAATGATATTGTGAACCGTTTCTCAACATTCTGCTCTATATATCCTAAAGAATGATCAGATTTCTCTTTTTTCTGAAATGGTCTCTGAGACGTCTCTTGTGCTTTTGTTTTCCCAAGTTTAACGTGTTCAGGAATTAGGTTTCTCCAGTTCTAGTCTTTCTATTTGTTACCTGAGTTAGCTCTTTTCACTATATACGATGAACCGTGCATCCTTTATAGTGAGGTACCTTTATTTTTATGTTAAGTGGAGGTATGCTACAAGCACGCTCTTATATATTTATGTTAAGTGGAGGTACCTTTATTTTGACTCTATTTATTGCTCGATTTTCTTTTGTTCCGTTTTTATCACACAGCTTAATATATACGTTATTCTTTCTCATCATGAAGGATATTCTCTGATTTCAGTACACAGTGCTTGGTGACGAAGGTCCAGCTAGTCTGCTTGTACATGGGTTTGGTGCTTTTTTGGAACACTACCGTGATAACGTGAATCCAATAGCTGATGCTGGGAATAGGGTTTGGGCACTTACGCTTTTAGGATTTGGAAAATCAGAAAAGCCAAACATTGTGTACACAGAACTCATGTGGGCAGAATTGATTAGAGATTTCATTGTTGATGTGGTGGGTGAACCAGTCCATCTTGTTGGCAACTCAATTGGTGGTATGCCCAAACTCCGATCTTGTCTATAAGACTATTAAGTTTTTCTTTTAAATTCTTCAGACTTACTTTCCCATGGCGCACCTGATGCTTTATATTTCTTTCATACTTTTATCCCAGGTTACTTTGCTGCTATTGTTGCTGGGCTTTGGCCTACCCTGGCCAAATCCGTTATCCTCATCAATGCAGCTGGTTCAGTCATTACAGGCAATCCTTCTTCTCCAGTCAATGAAGTAAGCAAAACTTTAGTTATACATTCCTCAGTCGGTTACATTCTTCATGATATGTCAAGCTGCTAGTATTCTTATTCCAAATTGAAAGTTGAAAGTATATCCTGATTTCGAATATGTTGTTTGCTTCCCTGTTATTCATAAATACAATCATCCATAACAAAGACTTCTTTTATGCAGATGTTTGTATATGTAAAACTAGGAAAATATCACTGTCTTTTGTTTCCGTATCATGTAAGCTTCATTAATCTTGTATTTAGGAAATGACAATGATCAATGCCTTGACATGGACTGTCAACATAGTTGGCTCTATGTTCCCTTCATTATTGCAATTTGATATCTGCAGAAGGTTTTCTTGTCGGTCACCAGGCTTTCTCTGTCGTGAGAATGGGTCTCTTCTTGTACATGAAGTGCAAAGATTGGTTTATCTGAAGGAGGATCCTTGGGGTTTGCTTTGCCAATTGCATGCTTATTTAGCAAATGAGTGCACCCTTATGGATTCCACTCCTCTACCAAGTAGTTGAATTTATTTATAAAAACGTAATCAAAATCTGACAGCCCTTGAGATGAGATTATATTGTGATTTGGTGGATAGCTTTCCGACTGAACTTTCTGAGGTAGGAAGAAAATTTCTTAGAAGACTAAACGAGTGAGACATTTGGCCTAAGCCGGATTGCAATGTATGGAAAACATGCAGACATTGGGATGAGCCTTTTTCTCCCTTAAAAACATAGTTTGATTGCAAGTTTCTGCGTCTTGGACCACTTGATTTGACTTGTATAAAATTTCAATTCCGTTCCCTATTGTTACTTTCACTTCTTTGATATGAGTCAGTCTGAAACTAATCTTAAATTGTTTGACAATTGATTAGGAAAGGCGGGTCTCTAGTGCTGCGTGGTTGGGGA
This sequence comes from Coptis chinensis, assembly GCF_015680905.1. Classification (NCBI taxonomy): domain Eukaryota; kingdom Viridiplantae; phylum Streptophyta; class Magnoliopsida; order Ranunculales; family Ranunculaceae; genus Coptis; species Coptis chinensis. The sequence goes on along the minus strand of NC_141458.1, from coordinate 113,836,991 downwards.
GTCGAATCCTATTACTCTACTTGAGATCAAATGTGGGGAACATTGTTAAAAATTGCTACCCTACTGTAAGTTTGCTTCTAACTTTGCTGCCGTTTATTATCTTTGATGCTATACTGTATAGGGTTTTAATAGAAATTGTGTCTGTTTGCAGAACAGAGAACGAGCTGATGATTGGCTTATCAGTGAAATGCTTCGGGCAGTATCCTTACTTTTTGCTCCCTTGCCAAGGTCCTGATATTTCAAGATGGTGCCATAATATATCTGATGCTTAAACTTACTGGACTGATCCATTTCGTGTTGTTGTGTCCTGGTGACATAGCTGGTTTGGATTTATGTTTCACTCCAGTATGTGTCTGGTTACCATCTACACCTTTCTTCTTGTTCTTTTCTACTTCATGTCTTTTCCATAACAGCGTAAGTCGCAAGATCCTGGCGTGCTGATGGTTCTTGAAAGTGTCTTCAGCTTTGATCTCTCAATTCCTGTAAATTATCTATTTGAATCATTTGGAGGGAAGGTCTTAATTATACAGGTAAATTGTGACCCAAACATATTTTGGTATTATTTGACAGCCGTCAGCTCTTGATGCTTCTGTCTTGTTTATTGACAACTAGGGAATGAAAGATCCACTTTCAAATTCCGAGTCAAAACTGTCAGAACTTAGGGAGTGTTGCATTGGGATTGAGATCAGAGAATTGGACGCAGGTAATCTTGATGCTTACACTTAAACAATAAACCAGTTAATTACTACATCATTATGTCTCATTGTTACTAAACTAACCAGTAATTGTATCCCTACCACTTCTTCCGAAGATCTATTTACGATGACTGCTGTTTCCCCCTTCTGAGATCTCAATTTTCTTGTACAATCTGATAATTGCAGGTCATTGTCCACATGATGAAAGGCCAGAGGAAGTGAATTCCTTTATATGTGAATGGATTGTTAACATGGAAAGAAGCTTACTACCCTGTTGATTTTCCAGATCATTATATTGTCTTTGTGTACCATAGTTTACCGGTTTAAACTTTTTAGTAGTGTAATCACTATTGTATTCCTATGTTCATATTGAAGACCGACTTGAACAAAATGAAAGTTTCGTGTTAGGCTCCGTTATGAAGGCATTTTTGGTCCTTTTCTAGAATATAGTGATGTCTAATTTCAGTTGTTAACTAGAGTTTTCCAAACTTCTAATCTGTGTTGTAACAGTTAGTTTTAGATTAAGTAAAAAATTAACGAAGATACTCAAATATCAGCCATGTAATGTTCTCTTCCAGAATCAAGCATCAGAGGGGTTGTCAGGTGACTGTTTCAAGCATGGGGCATCTTAACTGTGCTGTTTGGATGTTATTCTTTAATTTCTGCATCTTTTGAAGAACCTCTGTGCTGTATCTACCTATTTTTCGTAATTTCTGTATTAACCAACCTAATGGTTCTACTGTATGTAGAGAGTATTGTGACGTTTCAAGAGAAACCATAATATATTTTGACTTTAGCCGAATTCTTTCTTTCCTTCAGGTATATCTAGATAAAGTTCTAGCCCAATCTGCCAATTAACAGTACAGTAGAAAAGAATAAGATGTCAGGGCTCCTTCGCTTGTATCAATGACCCCATGAGAGATTGTTACACTTCTTTTCCGATATTTAGCCATTTTCAACTAAGCATTCATCTAGGCATTTTTTTTTCCAGAGACTACCTATGGATGGTTTCGGTAGTTGTGAGACTTGTGAGTGAACTGCATAAAGCCAAATCTGAGCAATTGAACCTGTGATACAATTGGTTGATGCATCAACCAGCAACTGTCAGATCATGGCTTTTACATTACTGACAATACGAAATAACAATGAATCCTACTAAGAATGGTACTGACATTCTGCAGAGCTACAAGGAAAGGTTCAGTAATTTAAATTCATTATGACGCAGCAAAAGTAAGTACAATGGCCATCCAGAAAATCTGCTGTAAACCAAGGGAAATATCTGCAATAACCATTTCCAAGAAAACTATAAGTTCAACAGCCATTTGCAATGTGGTGAGAGAATACAACATGAATCCAGACCTGGCAAAAAGGAATAATGAATTTATTTTATTTTCGCAGCAAAAAATCTCAAGCAACTCTCAAGCCGAATACGTTGCACTCTAATACACAACTGTTCAAAATTACCAGCATATCTAGAGCGTCCAACAGCCAATTTATCAACTAAGTGAACTTGCCAACTGTCTAGCTTTACGAGCACAATCTGCAAAAGTTTTAACCACACTGGCACATTTCAGGGAGTCCTTAGCGTATTCCTTGTAACATTCCAAGCAAGCATTTCTTTCAGCTAAACAGGGAAAAGGCTTCTGGTACGGAAGCTTGAATTCCTTATCATGAAGTTGTTTTGCTTTCAGTGTCACTTCCTGTGCCATGTTTTCCTGATGCTTTTGCAACTTGTCCACAACCTTCTCGCTCTCTTGAAGGACAGATCGGATTGCATCCAACTCAGCATTTGAGACTTGAGCTGGGCTAGGGGATACTGGCAAGAGCATAGGAGCATGAATGGGCCAATCAGAAGGAGGCTTATGATGATCCACCTTCGTGGCCTGCGTCTCTTGAGGTTTCTTATGTACCTTTGGTTTGGTTTTCTTTGTCCTCTTTTTCAACTTGTCCCCATCTTCAGCAAGCCGATTGACAAGTTTTGTGGTGATTTGAACTGTAAATGAATCCCCCATATTGACGTTTTTACCTACAATATTTCTAATAAAGCTCTACTTATCAGCGAAAAACATAAGCAGCATTTCAAGAGAATGAAAACGATTCCATTTAATACGCACAATTCGATTACATACTATAAAGTTTTGAATGGATACAATAATAATAAATTGAAACTAACAAATCGACTACGAAATAAGGGTGAAAAGTACTTACACTGGGTGAGTTTTGCTATGGGCCAAACGGGGACTGAACTCGTTCGTTCAGCTAGAATAATCCAGTGACCAAAAATTTGTTTCTCCAATTTCTTCAGGTTTTCTCTTTTTGTAATTAGGGCTTGTTTGCCATTGTATTTCCCTTCATTTGAATTTTCTTTTGCTTTGACAGAAAGACATAAAGTGGTTTCTAGTTGGATCCAAGCCCAAGTCTAACCCAAGTTAAGTAATTTCCTCAACCAAAGCCCAAAACTGCTTATTTGGGTTAGGAGTTGGGCTTGGTTTACGTATGTTGGAGTGTTGGACTTAAATAGTAGGCCCACTTCTACACTCAAAAAAAGACGTTAAGATTATTTTTGTGGCGTCTTTTTTAAAATCTTTAAGGGCCTGTTTGTTAAATTTTAACTAATGGAAAATAAAGGAAATAAGTTGTCCACTGTGGAAAGGAAAGGAATGAAATCGAAACAGTTTTAAAATTATGTCTGTTTGGTAAACTGTAAAAAGGAAAGTAAATTGCGCCTATTTTTATTTTTTCCTTTCCTTTCCTTTCCCTAAAATTTTTAGGTCTGGACCATGGACTCAAAACCATTTCCATTTTCCTAGTTTTGTTTCCGTACGGAAAGCAGCCTTTCCTTTCTATGGGCAAACAAACAACAAAAAAACTATAAAAAAAGCGGACCACACATCTTTTCCTTTTCTTTTCCTAGCATTTCCTCCAGAACAAACAGACCCTAAAAAATTTTGTTGGGGACTCGGGTTTAGCAAACAAACACTATCTAATAAACTATAGTACCTCTTTCCAAGACCAGTCATTTTTCCTCCCTTCTCCTCCATAAAGATTAATATAATTTGATTTATTTGTGGTTCTCTTTCTTTGCTCTGTTTTCTCTCATTGAATTCCGACTATTAAGGTTTTTTTTCTATCGCAATTTTTGATAAATAATATATTAATTACAATTTAGATTTATTATTATTACTCCCCTCCTCCTCATTTTATTTACAAGGAGGATTAACAAGACTAGATGTTGCAACTGTTGGTTTAACTACGGAAGTTGCTCAACATCTCGATATTTTTGTATTATTATATTAACTGTTTGACATCAATATATACACGCTCATTTTCTTTGTGATTGCAAAATTAATGGAAGCATCTTCGTCTCTTTAATACTCTGCGTGTCTTATCTCATTTAGATGTATGTGTTGTTCTTCAAGTCGATCACTTTAGCTAGACTAGGCAAGGCTGCCTCAGGCCCTAATAGTTAAAGGCTCACACCTCAAGGATTTTATCAATACATGCACAAAAAAAAAAAAAAAAAATATGGCACTATGGGTTTTGAGTTGTTCAACTTTTCTTCTTTAGACGCATAACTGGATAAGTATACACTTGAAGGGCTGATACTGGGTTCTTACATTTATACTATATATATGCTTCTCTAATGGATAGTTTTCTGTCAACGTTTGGGTTCCACTTGACATGCTTGGGAAATTAGAGATAAGCTATGATAGTCGATCATTAAGCCAACAACAAATGGTGTTAGCTATTTTGCCAACTATATATGATTGCACTTTAGTGGTTTGAATTATTGTACTATTGTATTGGCCAGAAGGCTTATGATTTAGTTGGTGGGTCTACAATTTTATGACTATTACGTTATTACCGAAAATTAATATATATAGTAAAACCTCAATATCAAAATAATTTTGATGAATCATTTAAAACCTCAATATTAACATATATACCTAATGCGGATATTTATAATCATTGTCGTTTATTAATATAATTTTCTTCTTTCTTTAGATGATATTTTTTAAGTAGCAATTTTTTGTAAGGTTCTACGTCAGAATAATTAATGATTGTGCTTATAAGAAGTCTAAGAGGATGAAGTGGTGAAGAAGTCCTGAACCAAGCACCACAGCAAGTAAGTTTTTGGACATGATAACATGTCATGTTGGTTCATCACGTGTAGAGTTCTCTGTGAGATACGCTTTAAATTTTAAATCTTATAAAATATTAACTGTTAGCACAAGGTTATATATTTGATTCGAAAATTTTATATAGTATTAATCTCAAGTACGTTCTTCGTATGGTGTTGCATTTCCGGCCAACTTTTACGATTTTGCATTGTAGATGGTAAGATTATAGGATTATGCTTAAAAGATTTCATTTAATTCTATTGGGCCTGTTACCTTACATAAGTTTATTCTTGTTAGGAATATACAACTTAATTGTACTTACTCTTTACTAATTACCAAACTATACAAACTTTTTGTCTTGTAAGTGTCTTGTACTTCTTAGTTAAATCCGAGCCTAGTGTAGATACACTATGTCCTTAAGACATATTTTTTCCCTTACGGTGCTTGAAAGTTGATGGGAAACTGTCTCTCAAGATAGAACGGATTTCCTTCTATAAAAGTTAGCACTTCAATTCTATAGAATCGGCGAACACAACATAGTATTTGACTAAGAATAGAGAGAAGAGAAAGATTAGAACTCTGTGTGATCTGATGTGTTTTTCTCTCCAAATTCCTCCAATATTTATAGGTGAGTAATGCCTCTTTGAAACAACACAGTGACTCTTGGGAAAAAGTAAGCAACTCTTTGAAAAGTCACATATTTCGAAAAGACACACCATTTCGACATAAAACATTGTTTCGAACCAGTGCCTATTTCGAAAGGTCACACCTTTTCGCCATGATGCACTGTTTCGAACCAGTGCACATTTCGAAAGGTTGCACCTTTTTGACATAATGCATTGTTTCTAACCAATGCACCCTTTCGAAAAAGTTTATCTCACTTTATGTACTGTTTCAAGAGAAACCAATTTCATCAAAGTGGGGTAACTTGGAAAACAAATTACTCATTCATATCTCAATGGATTTGTGCAAATCCATTTTTCTAACAATTCTTTGGGGTAGCTAGCTTTCTCTGCCAATATATATATATATCAATTTTCCATACAATTTATGACCAATAATATGGAATGTTCTATCTTCTTAAATTAGGAACACAAAAATATATGAAATATTGAAACTGAAGTAAATGCTCTTAGATCGTCTCAAAGCTGCATATTTTACATAATGAGATTATGTCAATTTTGCATAACTCGTTGTACAAGAGATATCTTTGAATTTTTTTAATTTTTTTTAATTTAAACTATTTTTTGCAATTTCTAACTTCAAGTATTTCTAAATCATAGACTTGGTGGCAATGGTGAAAAAATGGCTTGGAGTTTCTTGGTAATTCAGAGGAAAGGAGGAGCTCACAGGTGAAGTGGATGATGTTGAACTGAGGCACACCAAGTTGGTACAAACCGTTTTTGCTATTTTTTTTTTATAAAGACGGTGAAACATTAAAGTCAAAAGAGTATTGGAGTGCTTAGGTTTAGCTAAAACATTTTCTTTTGCTTGAGGTAAATATAAGTGCACTATTGCTATGATAAATGATATGTTTTCTATATCTATTTTGAATGAGCTTTGTGTGTTAGAATGTTAGATTAAACTGTCAATTTGACTTTATATAAGCTTCATTGATTGATTTATTTGTATCACCAGGGGTTTATTAGATAAGAAAGGATGTTCAACATGCCGATGTGAGTTTTTTCAACCACCCATGAATTAAGACACCAGTCTACTAGCTTCTCTCAACACACTCAATCTCAAATTTAGACACAGACCATGATTCTTAGTGAGCATCAGAATCTGCCAATAGGACTCTCTTTTGGCCATTGAACTACTTATGAGCTTTTCCATGACACCGAGTTGGTTAACTGCTCCTGAATTTACGAAATTATTTAGTCCCTTATGCCCTTTCCAGATGCAAATATGGTGCATGACTAGCTTTTTTAGAATTTTGTTTATCATTGTATTTTTTGTTTGTTTTGGTAAAAAATAATTTTATACATTTTGATGCTAGCATTTTTTTTTCCCTATTGAAACAATAATATAAAATAAGTTCATGGGCAAGGTTGTAGGATCAAATTCACGACTGCAAGGATCCTTTTATTTGTTTATTTTGTTTAGTACCATCTATCCACAATCTCTGTTTTCCTGCTTTAGGGTCTCTAGTCGATTGGTTTGATCTGTTGTTAGTGGCTGCTTTTACAATGGTCCATGTTTGGTGTATGATAGGAAGATAGCTATATGATAGCCAAGATGTCGTTTTTTGTATTGCATTATTTGTAACACATTAGATTGTGTGGCTCACGACTCACCTAATTCCAGTCTACGTTTGGTATAACTTAACCTGTTACTTCATTTTGTTTCAATTATGTAGCCTTAGGAGCATGTTAGCCTTTTATATTTGTTGAGAACCCATCGTTTTATTGTGTACTCAATTTGTGCCATAGACAATGAGGTAGACTGATTGATGAATCCAATTATATATACCGCGAAGTTGTACGTGATTAATATGAAATAGAAGGCACCCCTATTAGTTTTTAAACATTATGAGTCTCCCTTATATAATTTATTAACGGGCTAGATTGTCAGGCCATGTCAAAGGTAGGTTCTAGTTGTTATGCTGCTCAATGATTTTAAAAGTATTTCTTACAGGTAGAACTACTTGACCATAAAAGGGGTGATGAGGATTTGTCTTAACAAGGGATATGAATTTAGACTCATTACAAAGCCGTCTAGGTTATAAACAAGAAATAAGATGGAGGTGCCAGGTACAATCAGAGATATATATAGAATGAACCAGTGGGCCTCATAATCATGTTGTGAATCTTTTATTCCACCACTTGATACAAGTTTCTTCTTTATTCAAAGGAAAGACAAAGAAATTGTAACATAACATACTATATATGTTTTACATAACATACTATATCCTCATTTACAAAATTCTGTAAAACATTATCTAAAGGAGGAATAAAATGTACTATAGAACAACTAATATCATGATCTAGACTAGTAAGATAGTCTGCTACTCTATTCACTTCTCGAAAACCATGAGAGAAAGAAATGAAATTGAATTCTGCCTTCTTCGATTCAATTGCAGTTAGCACTTCCAAGCAATACCAAAGTGGTTTCTCAATCTTATTGATTGTATTGATGGCTCTCATGGAATTAGATTCCACTTCAACTAGTTTGTATCCTTCATCGATGCATCGGCCAAGACAAATTATCTATGGCTTTAAGAGTTTAAGCTCTTGAAAAATCACTGATTGTAGACCCCCACATCCACTGAATCTAGTAAGTACCCGCCCTTCATCGTTTCTGATAACTCCTCCATGTCCTGGCCCCTTGTTTGCTTAGTGCACCATCTGTGTTGGCTTTGACTCTGCCGCACATTAGTGGACTCCAAACATATTGGTTTTGACTCTGCCGCACATGGGTGGACTCCAAACATAGTCAATGCAAACTTGTTGCTTGACTGAGTTTCGATATTAAGATGGAGAAAACAATTTCTGGCAGGGCCTGAGTCTTTCACCTTAGGCTTTAGTACCTACAAATAATTTTTTGTGTCTCTTACTAGTTTATTAAAAATCACCGACGCTGGTTTGGAAGTTTGTGGGAATCTGTGAGCATTTCGTTCCTTCCATATGCAATCCACAGAGGCACAGATAAAGACATTGAATATATCCCCCAAATTCTCTGTGTTACATAATCTAATGAGTGATGACCATTCCTTGTTTGCATTTTCAATTCCTAACACTCCTTTCACTCTAGATAATACATCTTTCGAGTAAACACACCCGAAAAATAGATGTTGAGAGTACTCTCTGCTGTTATTACACAAACAACAAGAGGATTGGTTAATAATTTTCTTATGCACTAGTCTTGCGTTGGAATGTTATTTGAGAAGAGTTGTCATGAGGTGAAGGAGTGACGTGGTCGAACCCATTTTCCCCAGACCATGCTATGCCAGTGTGTATGTGACCAGAACTAAGTTTAGGTGCAACTGTGCAAGTGATGTTGGTCTTGCCATTCAAAAGTTACATCATGTGTGGAAAATATTCAGCAAACTCAATCTTGACAATCCTATTAATATTAATAGTATGATGCTAAAGAACTTTTATATCATGTGTGAAAAGAAAATTATTATGTAAAGGCACCCGTTCTTAGGACAGGTTCGGAAGCTAGTTGAATTTCAACTGGTCTAATTCTTTATTCATCCTAAAATCTTCATTATGAGCAACCTTTTTAATCATTTTTATTCATCAGATGATTTTGATCCCTGACCGAGTAACAGAGCAGTACATAGGAATGTTGCCTTCTACAATATTTGTTGGCTGTGTCAATTGCCTTGGTGAAGACAACGTATATGGTATGTTGGAAGAGTACTACTGCTGGGTGTTCATTGACTTGTATATATGTTATTGTTTTCTTTGATGTTCCTTTTTAGGTGCCTGTTTTCTTTGGACCTCAAACTCTAGGAATAAATTGAGGATTTGAAGCTGTATATGGAATTCAATGTTGATTGCTTCAAAATTTAAATGGTTTGAAAATTTACTATTCATGTCCAACATTGTCAATGGCTCCAAAAGTTTTTACATTTGATTTATTGATGCAGTCAATTCAAAGGACTAGTTTCTCCAAGGAGTCATATATGAAGCAATGGTATGGTTTTAAGTTCAATTGTTATATATCTACTATCTATATACTAAAGTAGAGACCTCTAAGAGAGATTTTTTCTCTCTCCTAAGTGACACTATAATATGAAAGATATATTTTTCTCTCTCCTAGACGGCTCTCTAATATTAAAAAATTTGAATTCATTATGCCACGTGTAATTAAAGTTTTTGAGTCTAATTAAACTCTTCCTACTATTTGAGTGCAAGTGTGAGTAAGTGCGAGTTAAGTAGTTTCAATTCCTATTACAATTACGACTCAATTAGAAATAGTTTCCTCTATTATGATACCTCTATATAGTAAACATGTTATTGAATTCTAAGGCATACAAATAAAATATATTGAGTTCTTATTTTGGACAAATTAATGATCTTCTATAGAATGTTGTTTTGATAATTTTATTTCAGGGCATATTGCGTATAAATTAGGCATTACCTCAATACATATCTCTACTGCTGTAGTGTGAAGAAACTATGAATTTATCATCTTTGCCCACCTATAGATAGTAGAAACTAGATAGTTTAGAGTTAGAAAATATAGTCTGCCTTGGGATTTTCTTACAGATGCTCATTCAAATGGCTTTTGTTGTTATATGTTTTTCATATAAGCTTTATAGCTTTAAAGGCACAGGGTGCTTTGAGCTAGCTTTGACTCATGTTTTAGCTCTCCCGAAAAGCTTCAATTATAGTAATTTACTGTTCTACATTGATAGAAGATCAACTACAAAATTATTATTGTAGTTTTGGAGAAAAATTGATCTGGAGTGGATTTAAGGGAGTAGCGACCACGGGTCGTGTCGCCTGAGCATGGTAGGAAAGTGATTAACGAACAATTGTTCATGATGAGAGGTCATTTGAAGATTTTTGTTTAGATCGCTTAGACCAATTTGTTGAATTGAAGTGATAGGGATTCAAACCCAATGAAAAAATAGATGATTCAGAGTACGTGGAGCGGAAAAAAGTGTATCAAAAGATAAACAATGAGAAGTTTGTTGCTATATATTGATGTGTCCTAGAGGCGTATGCATGGTATTTAGGTATTGGGACGGGGAGGTTATTGATTTGGTGTATCCTCGATTGTCTAAACACTATGTTCTCTGTCTAGGTTCCATCTCTACATAGAATCATATCCATTAACTAATTTTCGTTTAATATGTTATTATTCTACCCAGTCTAATATTGCATGAATCAATCACATTATCAAAGTGATACTTGAGGATATATCACCCAAAGTGCTCTAGACAAAGAGATCATTCTGATGGAGCAAATGCTTCTTCATTTACAAACAATATAATTTTAAAAGATGGAAAAAAAAAAAAAAAAAAAAAAAAAAAAAAATTGTTATGCTATGAACTTACGCAAAGTGATGTTAGTAGAAGAGTTAGTAGATTTTCAAGTGATGTTAGTAAATTTAGTAGTGGTTCATTGGCCAGGTTAGTAGCTTATACTCAAAAGAGCCGTATAACTTACATCTTCTCCATGAAACCCCACAAAAATTGATTTATCCAAGTGATTAATTAGTAATGGTTTCTCAGCGACAAGACATGAGCTATAATCAAATTGGCTTGATTTGATTGATTTAATGAAAATGCAACAAGAATTTGATCTAGGTGAAGTGCTGGACCAAAACCTTAAGTGGAAATGGGGTTTTTGCTTGAACGACACCTGAACTTCAGAAGGGATTGGGAATGAGACGCATGGGAATATGGGGGATAGGCTGATAGATGATAAAGTACACAATCAAGTTGAATATTAAGGTAGAGTCAAAAGGAAATAGATTTAATGCTTCAAATTATATTGCTTGCTACAATTTGTGCTTTCATAGATTATTTGTGATGTAGTTGACGTGTTCATGTGTGGGTGTTCGGAATTTTGCTACCAAATGTGTATGTAGTTAAGACCTTTTGTACCTCCAAGGAAGGATTTTCTCTCTCATATGTGGCATCTTCTAATTGATTTGTGGTGACACGGATATCTACTTGATTGGCAAGCTCTAATGAGACTATGAGAGTCCATCAATTGCAAACGTCTATATTAACAACTTATGATACACAAAAATTGAATGAACAGGGGTCTTGAAAATATTGAAAGACAACAATAATATACGAGAAGTCACGACATTCCTGTGTGAAGTTCTCATAATAGGTTTGTGAAGTCGTGACATTATCAAAGCGATATACTGGAACACCCAAACAAGTGCTCTAAACATTGTGCAAGATGAACTTCTACTCTTAGGAGTATTACATGAAAGAGCCATATAACTTACATATTCTCCATCAAACCACACAAAAATTGATTTATCCAAGTGAGTAGTGTTGGTGTCTCAGCGTCAAGACATGAACTATAACCAAGTTGGTGTTATTTGATTGAATTAATGATCATTCACCAAGAATTCTATCATGTGAAAGTGCTAGCTTGAATGACAACTCAACTTCAAAAGTGCTTCGGAAGGGAACACGTGCTAGATTGCTAGAGTACGCATTGAAGCATAGAACACACTTGATCTTAATAAATACATAAATGCGTGGTTTTCTAATAGAAGAAAGTTCAATCTGCTCTGTGTTTCCCACGTGGCACATGAGAAGAAAACATGGTTTTGGAGTCTAACTATATAACTATAAGAGAAAACTTTATTTTTTTCAAAGAGTTGTACGTATATTGTTTTATTTAATAGAAGTATTATTTTAGTACATAAACAATGTTCGGATATTGGAATTTTAATATGCAAAATACCTAAAAGATCTCGGGCGTATGCCCGGGTCCAAAATCTAGTGCACTACTATTAAAAAAATTAAATCAGCAAATACTCTCTTTAGATATCATCCACTTTAGTACCCTTAGAGGTCTAGCTGGAGCCTGGAGGTTTAGCTTAATTTTGCCGCAGTCGGCAAACAGAGGAAAGCTAGCCAACTATGCTAAAAGGTTTACATACATATACACTAGCGAAACCTACTGCACCATTCAAAATGTCAGAAAGAACTCAGCTAAGAAGATGTATAATTATTTGATCGACATACATTCCTTTCAACTGTGACAGGTATAGTACTTACAAACGAACAAGTACTAATTAAATAGAATATAGATCTTCAGGCTAGTGCAGCCTTTGTCTATTTACTTAATGGATGTATACTTTAGGAAGCTGATTTGAGGAAATGGCAGATGCATCCACGTCGTCCCATCCATAGATGGAAGTGATCCCAGATTTAAATCTTTTGTGACACGGAATAGGGAATCTATATCTCATGGTACATTTGGCATTTGTTTCCTAAATTAACACCGACGACATTAACTGCAAAATTTTATCATTATTGCATGAGAGATAATATCAAGGCATGCAAAAAAGTTTCAGAGGTAGAGACTAGAATGCAATGTGGACATCTCTAAATGGTATTTCTGGATACAAAGGGAAGACAATTTGCAATTTTGTTAAGACAATAAATCTCTTAATTACCACCTCGTAATCACTATATCTAGCCTCTCTTCAATTCCCAGGTCCCTTCCTTCCTCAGAGTTAGCTGTGGTAGCAGATGGATGCTATAGAGTCTGTCCATGAGACACAGTCTTTGAATAGAAATGGAACGATGGTATAGGACATACGTCTCTCTATCTCACTCTCTCAGCAATTTCTTTTCAGTTTTCTTTTTTTCTTGATGCTTTTTAGCTCTAGAGACTTGAGATGCAGGTCTTTGATTGTCTGTGGCAGTTTCTTCCTCTCTTTCAACCCTTTTAGGAAGACTTGCAGAGGAAACCCAAGAACCTGGCCTACCCATTGCTTCCTTCCATGCAGATGTTCAAATCTAGTAGCTACCCTGCTGACTGACACAAAAATGAATCTGTGAAGTCATCAATCCAAAACTGAGGAGGAGGGGAGGTTATGATATATTGAATTAAATTGTTTCCATATCTTAGTGAACTGAGAGGACTAATTCCAATGAATGAAAATACAAAAATATCAAATTTCATATTAGATGAAGAAGTTTATTGTGAAGTAGTTTTGTTTACCTATTGAAAAAAAAAATGACTAGGTATAAAAACTTATACTTCCAGACTGGATGACTTAGATGAAAAATCCCTTTCTGTTTAGTCGATACATTGTGTTACTTCTTTTATTGCCTATTGTTTAATTTTTTTTTTCATTCAATTGAGATTTGAGAGCAATTAAGTACATATAAATAATTTCGTTGTTGCAGACTTACTATCCAGAAATTAAATTTCGCACCAAAATACCATAAAAGTGTGTTTGATCGATTGCTAGAAAATTTATTTGCTAGTAAAAATTTCTAGTAGCTGTATTTTTTCAGGAAAGAGCTCGGTCTTCCAACAAGAATCATCCCCCCCTCCCCCCCCTGCATAGAATGTATTTTCAGCATTTTTTTTTTTTTTTGCCATATTTTGGTAAACATTACTAAAATGATCTTAATAAGCTTGCAGTATGTGTAATACTATAGTTGCATGAAACTTGTTCAGTTAAAGGATGGAAATGAAAGAAACAACTCGGAGCACACAAAAGATGGTTCTACTGATTGTCTTGGAAGGCCTGCAGCTAGAGCAAAAACTGGAGGATGGACATCTGGGATGCTTTTACTAGGTATCTTTCGATGAGCTAATTTATGTATCCCCATTATCAAAGTTCTGTAGTGCATGCTTCTCTCCGCTAATGTCTTTTCCTTGTGTATTTGTGTGGGTGTGTAACTCTTGTAAGTTCCATGTATAGGTTATTAAGTCAATGACATTCTCTCATACTTTATGTAATGCATTTTTTTCCAAGGAAAAAAAACCCACAAACTAGTATCTAATTCCTTATTATCATCATCATCACATATATTTTTGCAGTGAATCAAGGATTAGGTGCTCTGGCATTTGTTGGAGTGGAGGTAAACTTGGTTCTTTTCTCAACAAGGGTATTAAAGCAAACCAATGCAGAGGCAGCAAACACCTTTAGTAGGTGGATGGGGACAGTTAGTTTATTCTCCCTGATAGGTGCCTTTCTTAGTGACTCTTACTTGGGGAGATACACGACTTGTGTTATATTCCAGGTCATCTTTTTATTGGTAAGCACTATATATATCACATTCTGATGCCTGGTACATTCATTTTAATCATAAACGAAATTAAAGCAGTTATAAGTTAACTTATTTATGTCTGTTACTGCGCACCCTTTTGAAAATGATGCTAATGTATGATTCCACTTGATGAAAAATGCATTCTGTAAATGATTCTTCCTTTAAAACCTACGTTAGGCGATGACTGTTGCATCCGTATTGGCATGCATATATGATTGTGTTACATCAGATTGTAAATATACATTTAATCTTGGTCATCCATGCATATTGTCGAGACTATATACTGATTAGAAGTTTCCGTTAGTTTACTCCTTCGCTCAGTTCTTTGATTCTAAATAGAAGGATAATTTTCTTCATTCTACATATTATTAGTACTAGACTCAATTAGATCACCTAATCTGATGTTCATAACCACAAATCTAAACCAAAAGCACAGCTCTTATACGCGAGTAATCACAGTATGATTGTTCAGTCAAATTTAGTAACATCATTATGTTGATTAAAGAATATCAGAGGAATGTAAATTGGTAGGATATTGTAGGGTGTTCATTTAAATGTATGTTGAGAACATGCCCTGTTTGATCTTTGCAGGGCATGGTATTGCTGACGGTGTCAACGCATTTCTCCCTACTAACACCACATGGTTGTGGGAAAGTAGATTTCGTGTGTGATTCGCAGTCATCATTAGATATGGCAGTATTCTATATGTCAATTTACTTGATCGCTCTAGGAAACGGAGGATATGAACCATCTCTAGCCACACTTGGAGCAGATCAATTTGACGAGGAGGATGAAACAGAGAAGAGATCTAAAGCTTCATTCTTCAGTTATTTTTATGTGGCACTGAATCTTGGTTCAATGTTTTCAGAGACAGCACTGGCATACTTTCAGAATTTAGGAAAATGGGTTATGGGGTTCTGGATATCTACAGGTTGTGGTCTTATTGGTCTTACTGTTTTTCTAAGTGGATCCTTGAGGTATAGGCACTTTAAGCCCTGTGGTAATCCTATCTCTAGGTTCTCTCAGGTGATGTGTGCTTGTTTTAGAAAACTGAAACTTGAGGTTCCTCCGGATGGAGAAGGACTCTATGAAGTACAAGGAAACATAGGTGCAGCCAGTGGTGCAAGGAAGATAAACCACACTAATGACTTCAGGTATGTATGTAACAATTCTCAGATATGATATTGCTACTGTGTTGCCTTATTTAATGTTTTTGAGGATTTCGATCTTCCTTTTCTTTATTTAATTTTATAAAGTTCTTGCCTACTATATATATATGGTTCAAGTGTACTGTATACACATTACGCAACAGTATACGATGTTTATCCATAGTTAGAATTACCTATGTTTCTTGTGGATTTATGTGTTTTTTCTTTATCCACTAATGAAAGAATGATCAAACTACAATCATTGTCACTTAATTATTACAACTCTTTGTGTTTTGGATATTGGTCGATTTTTTTTTATTATATAGTTATTATAACTCTTTTAAGCAGGTTCCTTGATCGGGCGGCTATTCTATCACCTAAAGACACGGTCGTGATGACAAATAGTACCAATATTTTCGATCCATGGTCGCTTTGCACAGTCACACAGGTTGAAGAAGTGAAATGCGTGCTGAGATTGATACCTATATGGATCTGTTCCATCTTCTACTTTCTGGGTTTCATACAAATGATTTCTCTCTTTGTTGAACAAGGAGCAGCAATGCATACAAGAATAAATTCCTTCCACATTCCTCCAGCTAGCATGACTGTCTTTGACATCGTTAGCATATCAACATTCATCGTTTTCTATGACCAGATCATTCGCCCATACTACAGGAAAGTAACCAGAAATAATAATCCCAAGGGACTAAGTGAGCTGCAGAGAATGGGGATTGGACTTGTGTTTGCAATTGTGGCTATGATAGCAGCAGGTGTAGTAGAGCAACAAAGGCGGAAATATGCTATTGAAGGTGGCGAAGAACTTAGTTCCCTCAGTATCTTTTGGCAAGTTCCTCAATATATAATTCTTGGAGTATCAGAAGCATTCATGTATGTTGCACAGTTAGAATTCTTTGCTGCACAAATACCAGATGCATTAAAAAGCTTGGGAGTTGGTTTGAGCATGTCATCAACCGCCATAGGGAGTTATCTGACAAGCATGCTTCTATCAGCGGTAATGGAGATCACGACCAAAAATGGGAGTCCAGGGTGGATACCTCCAAATCTAAATGATGGTTGCATGGAAAGGTTTTTCTTTCTCTTAGCTGGCATAATGGCGATTAATCTTTTGGCATTCACCTACTATGCTAAGCGTTTTAAGTCTACAACCTTCGAGAAGAGAGAGGATCATACCAAAGAAGCAGAGACAACATTGGCTTGATATTCATCTGAAGCTTTTAATTTAGTTATTTAGTATTCTGTTTTTTTTCTCTTTTAATTTCCATGAACTTAGATTCAGCTCACTTGTAGGAGACATCAATTGTACTGGTATAAATTAAATAAGCTACAGACATATGTCACGACACTCTAGTTAGTCGTCCATGAAAAGTTTTTTATCCCATACATCT
The DNA here is from genome assembly GCF_015680905.1 of Coptis chinensis. Lineage (NCBI taxonomy): Eukaryota > Viridiplantae > Streptophyta > Magnoliopsida > Ranunculales > Ranunculaceae > Coptis > Coptis chinensis. The sequence continues at coordinate 113,819,903 of NC_141458.1, read as the reverse complement.
CTTCGATCTTCTCTTTTTGTTTTTCAGTTTCGTTCAGATTTTACAGTAAGTTCTAGGTACACCTACATGTATATTCAGTGAAGTAATATATAAGAAGAGTATATAACCATCTTCTTCTTCTTCTAATTAGCATTTAAAAAAAAAAGAAAGATACTTTGATAAAGCAGTAATAAATATTACCTGCATCTGCATTAGCCATTTAGCCTACGCCAACTCCAGACCTCCAGTATGTTGATCGAAGACTTGAATCTGATATTTTTTTTCTGCCGCCTATGCATCAATATTTTTTCTCCATCATAGGCGGGTGCAAAATAAAAAAATATTGGTATAGAAATATATATCCATACGTAGGTTTATTTTGTTCCTAGTTTATCCCCATTTTGCCCACACTCATTTTGACACCTTATAAAAACAGTTAATTCACCTTGCGTGTCAACCAACCAACGCTCGAATTTCCCGCGAAAAACTTGACCATCTCATTCTCTCTTTCTTGACTCTGAATGGCAAGAAGAAGAAGAAAGACCAATTAAACACCACCATCCTCGTTTCTCATTTCAATGTCTTCACAAAACCCTATTTCTAATTCTAATCCCAACAACACAGATCACAATGCAAATCTCAACGGTCAAAACTCGAACTCACCCAAAAAACCACCTGATATTCCAAAAGCACCAACAAATAAATCCAAGCTCAGAAAAATCCCACCAATCCCACACCGTCGAACCAACACTGGAGAAGAAGGAGAATACGAAGACGAAGACGATGACGATGACGTGGACGAAGACGAAGAAGAAGAAGAAGAGTCTTCGATACTTGTGGCTTCGTCTCTTGGTCTTAATAATATCCGAACTAAAAACGGAGAATTTGCGCCAACCCGGTCGAGATTTTATACTCCTATTAATGCAGTTGTGGTTAAAGAGAATGATAAGATTGATGATCGGCCCAAACCAAGTCATAATCGCCCCGAACCAGAACGTAAGTCTTTCCTTAAATTTTAGATAACTTATTACTCTCGAGTATATTGATTTATGTGATATTCTATTTAGGGAAAAAGCATCAGTGGGCTCAAACGAAATCTTTAAGAACGTATTCTACACAAATTCCAGAGTTTCAGGTTTCATTTTATTTTATGTTTTGGCTTGTTATTGAGATTGATCAAGTTTTAAATCTTTGTTATGTTTTGTGTTTCTAGGGGCATAATTTAAATTTTGATCCTACAAAGGAAATGCAGTCACCACGTTTCCAAGCTATTTTACGGGTTACTAGTGGTAGAAGGAAGAGATCTCCAGCTGGTGTGAAGAGTTTCTCTCATGAATTGAATTCTAAAGGAGTTAAGCCTTTTCCATATTGGAAGTCTCGGGCATTAGGGCATCCGGGGGTATGTCTTTGTTTTCTTTGTTAGGTACATTAATGATTTGTAGTTTGTTATGGTTGATATTGTTCTTCAACACTTGAACCTTTTTAGGAAATTACGACAGCTATTAGGGAAAGATTTGAACGGTTAAAGGAAGACGTTAATTCGGATTTAACTACTTTTGCGGGGGATTTAGTGAGTATGCTGGAAAAGAGTGTAGAAGAACACCCCGATTGGAAAGAAACTTTGGAGGATTTGTTGGTTGTTTCTAGGCAGTGTGCTGTTATGTCACCTAGTGAGTTTTGGACAAAGTGTGAAGGCATTGTTCAGAATCTAGATGATCGTCGTCAAGAGCTTCCGACCGGAACACTAAAACAATCTCATACGCGGGTACTTTTTATCCTCACCCGCTGCACTCGTCTTCTGCAGTTTCAAAAGGAGGGTCTTTTTGAGGATGAGAACATACTTGGACATCATCAACTTAGTGACCTTGGGGTCTATAATGAACAAGTGTTGAAAGGTGCGCGTCTGAGTCTCAAAAACACGAGTGGGAAGGAACTGATTGAGAAGCACACTATTAAGCCTATTGTTGTGGGAAAAAGCAGTTCAGACCAAATTGACTTCCATGATCAATCTCCAAATAGCAGTTCTGAATCTGCGGATACTGGCACTGGAAAAAGTGCTGATTCAAGCAGGGATCGGATATCATCTTGGAAGAAACTCCCTCCTCCTGAAAAAAACCAGAAGAAAGACTCGGATGAGAATGACACCCCATCTAAAGAAAAATTGGATTCTTTGCGGCTTGAAGAAATGAATAGAGATAGCAAAGAGAATAACGAGGGACTTGTTGAAAGCTCAGATGCTCCCTCAAATGCAAAAAGAGTTACCTGGGGCTTCTGGGGAGATCAGCAAACTGTAAGCCATGAGGATTCAATGATATGTCGGATATGTGAGTTTGAAATACCGACGGTGCATATGGAAGATCACTCTAGAATCTGTACCATTGCTGATAGATGTGATTTGAAAGGGTTAACGGTAAACGAACGGCTAGAAAGAGTTTCTGAAACTCTAGTTAAGATATTGGAAGCTTGCACAACCAAAGGTTCATATACTCCAAAAGGAAGTCCCTTAGTTACTAGAGTATGTACTTCAAGTCTGACTGAAGATCCCGATCTATCTCCTATGCAAAATAGTTTATTTTGTGGATGTCTTCAAGACGTGGTCGGGGGTGTTCCAGAACCTGATAATGCTTCTATTATGGATGATCTAAAGAATTCAACCGACATATCATCCCATACTCATTCTGTTATGATGTCCGATCAAGGTTTGACAACGTCATCAGCTGGAAACTCAACCCAATCTCCACCTATGACCCCAAGGACCAGCAATATTGAGTTGTTACTAAATGGAAATAATACAATTTCAGAGCTTGAAAATACTCAACAGGTATGGTCCTATCTCAGAGCATTCTTCTGTTTTTCTATTCTTACAAAAACCTTTCATATGAACCTAAATATAATTCTTCAATCAAGCTTGGTTTAAACTTTTCATGGAAACACAAATATTTTAAGCCTGTCAATCTGTTTATTTCTATTGGATGGGTCTCATATCAGAAAGTTAGAGTTTTAGAACAATGAGGATCCGTAGGAAGCAGTCCAATGTAAGCCCCCTATCTTAACTTCACCATAATAGTACTCATTTACTCAATAATTTAATAAAAAAGGACTACCTCTTCTATTAAACTGACTAACTCAACAAGGTTTTTTATGTTAGTGAGGAATAAAGGAACACACACACAGGGGAGCGATAGAGTCACTCTCTTTAGTACACTCTACACCCCCATACAACAGTATTCCCCCTCTGCGCCCATTAATTCTCCAGTGTTGTTTGAGAATCTATCTTTTGCTGCAGTATGGTTTCTCACATTTTAAGCTGTTGATTCATACAAGGTCATAAGAGAGAAGATACGGAGAAAGGGTGTGGTGAGGCAACATTTCTAAATTTAAATAAAGAATATACACCTCAGTTTATTAGGATACTATAGTAGAATGAGAATTCTTATTTCTTATAGTTTTTTATATAACCGAATACAACTAGTCTTAGGGCTCAAGGAATGGAGCAGAAATCATGCAAACCACCTTTTATAGAAGTCTCAATTAATTAGCCTGAAGATTAACAAGAATCATAAGAATCCCTTTACAGGTCAACCTTTCTTATGCAGTGTCAACCGAAAAGAGGAGAAAATTCATTATAGTATCATTGATAATATAAGCATCTATTGTAAAAAGTTACAGTTGGTTCAAAGCAAGTGATACCAAAAGACATGAGTCAATGACAGTTTTGAATGAGGGAAACAAATTGTATAAGGAATGAAATCTGATACTTCTAAGAAGAAAAGGAATCACTACTAAATTCCTAAACTTTTATGCTTGTACTTGTCAAACTTCCTGTTTCCTCATTCAGTATTCTTGTCTAAATATAAATCTAGTTTCTCTTTCTTGTTTGGTTGCTTTCGTTTATAAGGTTTTGTAGGAAATTATTCTTCCATTTCAATGCTTTTCTTGTGCTTAAAGATTTGCATATTTACTTATTAGTTTGTCCTTTCTCTTATCTTGTACCTGCTTTCGCAATTTCTATGTGCTTTTTTCTTCTATTTATACTATCTTGGAGTCTGTTTTTTGATAGATTCTTTTAATGACAGATACAAAAATTAGTAGATATTGCACGTTGTGTTTCAAATATAAACACAAGTGATTACAGTACCTTGGAGCAATTGGTTGATCGTCTAGAAGACTTGAACAATGCTATCCAAGATAGGAAGCTGGACGCCCTTATTGTCGAGACATTTGGAAAACGGATAGAAAAATTATTGCAGTAAGTATAAAACTGAATCCTTAACCATTTTACCTTGACCATAAAACATTTGAATCATATTGGTTATATTCCCCGTGAAATCGTGAATCTGCTGAACAAGTGTCATTACTTGTTTTACCTAGACATGATTTTCAGTATGTCGAATACTTTTCTGCAACTTCTGTTTCAATTCTTGGGAGTCATTTTGTAAGTTCTTAAATGCTACAGGGAAAAATATGTACATCTCTGTGGGCAGATAGACGATGAAAAGTTAGATTCATCAAATTGCATGGTGGATGGTGATAGTTCGAATGAAGATGACACGGTTCGAAGCCTGCGAGCAAGTCCAATCAATGCTAATGGAAAGGACCGTACATCCATAGAAGACTTTGAAATAATAAAACCAATCAGCCGAGGAGCATTTGGACGTGTTTTCCTTGCAAGGAAAAGAGCAACTGGTGATCTATTTGCTATAAAGGTACGATCTGCATGCATTGAAGGTGATGGTATCTTACAAGTTGAAATTTACAAACTTTTGTGGCATTGATCTCATTACGGATTTTAGGCAAACGTGTGGGGATCTTAACCATCTTTAACCTGGTTACTAGTTCTTGCAACTTATGATCAAGTCCTTGTTTCTATGTTGTAGCTGAAATTTTACATCTACATCTTATGATTTTCTTGGTTTCACAACAAATTTCATATTTACATGATAATGGATTTTTTATATATTCTGTTATAAAAAAATTATTGGGAGTATCTTCTTGATCATTATAAGGATTAATGTCAAGGATGGAAACTTTTATAAATGAACACAAGAATGAATGAACAAGAGTGAAGAGATAATCATAAAATGAGTAGATAAAAAAACTCGCATGGAGTTTGTACAAGAAGGTCAGAATCATTACACTACATGGCAATGAGAACATTTGAGGTTCAGTCAATAAATACATGGTACATTATGCATGGAAACAATCAATTTCACATTGTATTATCTCTTTTAAGCTAAAATACAGTTCAAATGAATTGTGTTATGCGGCATTTATGCATCAGTATGTTATTGGTATATTATACTTTACATTTTTAGGTATGGATTTATTAGTGGTACGTCCCCTGAATAGAGACGAGTACTGCTTATTTGATTTTATGGTTAGAATACATATATTAATCCATATATGGTGTTGCATGGCTTTCCTCTTTGAGTATTAGTAGTGAACCTTTTGCTAACTAAATGTACAATATTGTGAAAAAGTGCAGGTTCTGAAAAAGGCTGACATGATTCGTAAAAATGCAGTTGAGAGCATTTTGGCTGAGCGAAACATTTTGATAACACTTCGAAATCCTTTTGTAGTGAGCAGGGCTCTCAACTTGTGTCTTTTTCCAGGACAGATCAGATGTGTAACTTCTGTCTAACGTTCTTCTGATTCCCACTTGAACAGGTCCGATTTTTCTACTCGTTCACATGCAGGGACAATCTTTATTTGGTTATGGAGTATTTAAATGGGGGAGATCTTTATTCCCTGTTGAGAAACTTAGGTTGCTTGGATGAAGATATGGCACGTGTATATATAGCAGAAGTTGTAAGGACATATTACTTCCCCATTTTAGCCTCAATAACTAAATGCTTGGTTCTATTAATGTTTTATAGATAAATATCAGCTAATATACATGTTTGTTGATTTTATTGTCAGGTTCTTGCTTTAGAATATTTACATTCCTTGAATGTGATTCATAGAGACCTAAAGCCAGACAACTTGTTGATTGCTCATAATGGTCATCTCAAGGTCAACTTCTTGCTAACCAGTACTAATATGCCTATTAATTTCCCTACTTTACTGCAGTCATAATTTTGGGAACAAACTGAAGTTGCTTCAGAGCTTCTTGTTACCTTTATTTTCTTTCTATTGATACTTATTATTTCAGTTTTTGGTGATGAGAGAAAGAAGGTCATTCTGCCATTGAAATTTTTAGTTGATGCACTAAGTTATTGTTTAATATGAACTTTTTTTGAACTTTTATGAGATAAATCTATGGTAGTAATGTAGTATCTCTACGTTTTCAAATATTTCTTGAACACTTGGAACTTCAACTTGTTCCAGACGCATGGAAAAATTTCTAATCCATCCAAACTTGGTTGTATTGAATTTTGATGTGTCTTATTCTTATATGCGTATGTTACATATGGTCTTCTTGCTCTCTGTTTTTTTCTGAGTTTTTCCAAATTATATGATTCCCAATATTTTAAATATCAAATATTCAGGCTAAAGAAAGAAGTATCCAGAAACTTTCAGCATCTAATGACAAGGTTTAACATGAGTATTAGAAAGTTCGTAACAGTAAAAAAATTATATATATTTATTTGAACAGAAACTCTGGAACAGAAATGCTTCACATGCCTCGGCACTTCAGAAATTCTGTACACCAGCTCCTTAAATTTGATGACCAGAAGTAGCGTGCTGCATGTACTAGTATACCGGACTCAATGATATATATAAAAAGATTTCCTAAGGAAATTCCTAGTCTTATTTCTTCGATACTGGTATAGAACTGTTTTGTAGTTTCTGATTCTTGTCTATAGTTGCTCATTTTTGTCACTGCTCACAATTTTTCTAATCCTTTTTGTTACAGTTGACAGATTTCGGGCTTTCAAAGGTGGGCCTCATTGACAGCACCGATGATCTATCGGGTCCATCAGTCAGCAGCACTGGTTTTGTAGGAGACGAAGGACTAAAAAATGCAGAACAACAAACACAGAAACGGGAACAGCGCCAGAAGCAATCAGCTGTTGGTACACCAGATTATTTGGCACCTGAGATACTTCTAGGAATGGGACACGGTATTTACTCATCAATGTTGATAGGAAATCACAAAGTTTTCTCATGTATTCTTTTCTTATAGACTCTTTCTGCTTCTTCTACTGTCCATTTTTGTAGGTGCAACTGCTGATTGGTGGTCTGTAGGTGTAATTCTTTTTGAGCTGCTTGTGGGTATTCCACCATTCAATGCAGAGCATCCACAGGCAGGTCATCTAATCCCACTTTTTATAGCAAAGGGACTTCTAGAGAACAACTTAAAATTTTACTTATTTTAGATTTCCACATTCACAGTTTACAGTTTACAGTTCAAATTATTTTCTTTTTTGTTTTTATTCGGTTTTTCGTTTCGTTTTTTGTTTTTCCGTGTTATGAGCCTTTTATATTGATCAATGAGATAATAACAATTGGTTCAAGGAAATAGATTCAAACTCTCAAAGTTATGGATATACGGCTCTGTACCATGTTGAGATTCCCATCGGTCTAAAAGCCGGAATTGATGGAGAGAGGCACAAATGCACAATAGTGTAGAATAAAGGGACTGTTGGTAAAAACACACAACACCACATATACAGGTGCAAACACACACCATAAAAATTGGATATACTTGTTGGCCAGCAATGACTAGTAACTGGGGTGTCCATTGTCCAAGCGTTTCCGCCGAGCGAGCTTGCTATTAAAGTTTTTCCATACAAGCTAGACACAAATGTGGAGCGGGCTAAGCTGATACGTTGACTTATATCTTTTGCTCCAATACTTACTTTTTTTGCTACATTTTCTTTCAAGGTCTGCATAGTATTGTTCTTGTTTTATTTGTTTGTCTGTTCATTTATTTATTTTTTAAAACACCTAACTGGGAGGCTTTACTGTAGTATCCCTAGATAACTTACTAAAAATGATTTACTCCACAGTATGATATGTGTTATATGATTGCATTAAGACTCTAATAGTGGTTCTGTCATAGTAATAACTATGAGATCTATTCTGTTTTGCAGCAAATTTTTGATAATATAATGAATAGGGATATACCATGGCCACGGGTACCGGAGGAGATGAGCTGTGAATCGTATGACTTGATTAACAAGTAAGGCATGAGGTATATCATGTATCATATTAAATAGATGAATTTGATTTACGAAAAACAATGAAGAGGGCAAATATAGATCTCAAAAGATCGTGTATCACTGCACTTCTGAATGATTTTGTAGAGGCTTCAGAGTAGCATGTAATTTGCATTGTTACGATTTACTCTATCACTTGAGATTCAACGTTTTTCGTACTAAATTCATGAAAGATAACACCGAGATGAAAGAAACAGAACACAGATATTTCTGAGGAGAACCTTGGCATAAGGAACCATGGAGTGATAATTTTCTAAAGTGAATAATCTACATTGCAATTATTTCATTACTTAATTATGTTTTTTCTGCTACTTAAGCTCATATCGAATCCGGCATTTTATGGACACACAGCAAACATGTATATGTAAGATCATGATGATTAGACTCATAACAGTATCTCTCACATATTATACAGGTTGTTGGACCAGATATATTCAGAATGGACTTATTTTTACCAGTTAAAAAGGGGTTGGTTTTTCGTGAGAATGATCCCTCTCTGTCTAGAAAATTATTACAAATATGAGCCCATTTGACTTCCATTAAACATTGTCATCATAGTTGATGGTGAAATTGGGTCTATACTGGGCCATTTTTCTTTACTCCAGCATTATAGTAAGGTAGTCATTTTCTTCTCCTTTTGGGGATGGTGTTCGTGGTGAAGAGATCATCTTCAGTGGAGTAGCTCATCCTGAAATTTTTGTCTGGGTGAAATGGTCTATCTAACGGCGTGATTCAATTTTACGACTATAATAAACTGAAAAGCATGTTGGATTTTTTTCGTTTATACGGAAAATACTCAAATCATTATATCTGAACATATCCTTTCTACTGCTTATTTCTTTTGTGACATTTTGTTCTTTGGTATTCAACCATTCTGCATTTCTAACATATAACTGGCATTCTTACTGCTTCTTTTTGTTACATAAATGCGTAATGTTTATCTTCAGAGCATTTCAACTCTTTCGTGACTAGCTACGTTGTCCCTCTCTGATATGATATGATATGATATTGCAGTTTGTTATAAATTTCTATTTTCTGCATTCCTTGCAGGTTGCTGAATCAAAATCCACTTCAAAGACTTGGCGCAACAGGGACAAAAGAGGTGACTTTTGGTTACTTTTGAGTTCTGATGTCATCATAAAAAATGATTTTTTTCAAAAAAACTGTTATATTGGCAGGTAAGGAACCACATATTCTTCAAGGATATCAACTGGGATACACTTGCAAGGCAAAAGGTAATCTGGTTGAGTACTGTCACTATTTTAAATGCATAATTTTAAACTGGAACCAGATCTTGATGGTTTGTTGATGTAACATGAAATCGAATGCATACCATACAAATCGAGGATAACAGTTGAAGGTTCATTAAGAAACTTATAGGTATAGGAGACAGAGCCACTCATTTATACCTTGTTCTAAAAGTTAATTATGTGCAATGCTGATGATCCTTTCAGCTTACCGGATTGACGGATTCCTTATAGTTTTATGTTCCATATAACTGCATATCAATCTCAAAACTTTATCCACACTGAAACTTGAAGATATGTTTTAACATTTCTTATCTCCTACAGGCTGCATTCATTCCAGCAGCGGAATGTGCATATGATACCAGTTACTTTACGAGTCGGTACATATGGAATCCAGAGGAGGGGCACCTTAATGCATCAGCTGGCAACTTTGATGACCTAACAGAAACATATAGTGTATCCTGCAGCAGCTCATGCAGCAACCAACTTGATGAAGATGTATGCAGATGGTTTTGTCAGTCCTCTTATATAAATACTTTAAGTCTTGGTATATCTCTTAATGTCTAATCATTAAAGGCCAATGAAGCAGGGAGATGAATGTGGTAATCTGGCAGAATTTGGAGGTCCCAACCTAGCAGTGAAGTACTCGTTTAGTAACTTCTCGTTCAAGGTAAACCATGCTGTGAATTGAAGTTTCCTTGTAATTTTGTTAATCATGACTAGTAATACATTCCCTAAACCATTTGTCATGTTCACAGAACTTGTCTCAACTGGCTTTGATCAATTATGATTTGCTGGTAAAGACTAATATGGAACCACATAATGCTTCCAAGCCTTCTGATACATGACATTTTGAATAAAGCACACGGTTGCTCAAGCAAGGTAAAGTGTTTTGTGATGGATTTCCATTCCCAACATTCATCACTGAGGTGATGGCCTGAAAGGGGATCCACAAAGAGCCGAAGGCTGGACAAGGAACCCACAGTGAGGCTCTGCTGTGTAAATGCAAGTTATAGTCAAATCCAGTTCCAGCATACCTTGGAAGGCTCTCCAAATTCACAGAGAGACAGAACGCAATACAAATCAGAAAAACAAATATCAACATCAACAACACGTTCTTTTGTTCTTTGTTTACAAAATATCATTTAAATGAAAGCATTTTTCAACTTTAGCCATGTTTTGTATATATGCTATTACGTCAATAGTAAAAAGGAAAAAAAGTTATCCTTCTTCACAAACAATAACGTCATGTAGCCATGCAGTGAGGATTTCCCTTAACATTTATAAGGGCCATGTAATTTGTGGAGGATTCTTAGATTTGAATGAAATATCCTATACTGTCCAACCCATATGTCAAGATAAAGCTCAGATAATTCATCTGACCAAGGTTACTGTTTTCATTGTGAAGGCTATAGGCCAGTCGATAGCCTTCTTTCCTTCATACTAACTCTGTATACTGAATTCGTTTCTCTATCTAACTATTTCTGTTAAATGGTCCAGTGAAGTAGAAAATGCTTTTTCAGAGAGAGTTGTACCTGGCATATATGTATTCTTTTATTCAGATTAACCATTCTTTAACAGATGTGCCTAACCCAGCAGCGCCGTTGCATTCCATTGGTAACATTGTTGAAGGAACGTCCGTTCAGTGGAGACCCGAACATCTCCGGCTGTGGGGAGAGACCACCCACATTTTGAGATGGTGATAGTGCGGTACAATCAGGTAGCAAGGGTCACATTATCCATCCGGACGCAAGTGATCTGGTCTGCGCCATTTGTAGACATATACTGATAATTCCAATGATACTCCAACTGGTTCAATTCAACAAATATTGGTACGTACATATCTCTGGCCTATGGACATTGTAGAGCATATACGAATTAAAGAATAGAAGTGCTAGAACAAATGTGGTAAGAATAAATACAAGCTTGCAAAACACTTTAGAAAAGTAATAGTCCCACATGGAGTTAGGATTTCCACAACTTAGTCGGTTAGTCCTTCTATATTCAGAAGCTATGTACTAAATAAGCTAGATCAAGATACGCAACAAGCCCAAACGTTTATTTACTTAACCATTCCCAGTTTCCCACAAATAAGTGGAGAATTGAAGCCAAGTTTTTGGTTTATCGTTCTCTCTCTCTCATCACACAGGAGACTTGTGTAATTAATGGGTGAAAGGAGTGACCTCCCAAGCAAGAAACGGAAACTTTCTAAGGAAGTTGGTCGTGGAAAACCTACCACTATCTGCACCCTAGACACCAGTGTCGTTGAAGGAAAAAATAGTGATTTCACTAAGCTAGAGTTCAAACCTGATCACGTTAATCATCCATTATGGGTTTGTCCTGATGGTAGAATCATGCTTGAGACTAGCTCTCCGTTGTACAAGCAAGCATCTGATTTCCTACTCACAATCGCAGAACCCGTTTGCAAACAGGGAGCAATGCCCGAGTACAACTTAACTCCTCATTCGCTCTTTGCTGTAATGTCCGTTGGTATTGAAAGTGAAACCATTATCAGTGGTTTGAACAAATTGTGTAAGACAATGTTACCCAAGAAGATTATTGACTTCATCCATGCTTCTACTTCTAATTACGGTAAGGTGAAGCTAGTGTTCAAGAAGAATCGGTATTTTGTACAATCCACTTTTCCAGAGCTGTTGAAGACATTGCTTGGGGACGAAGTCATACTTGGCGCAGTGCTGGGTGTTCCTCATGAGGTGCATAACGGAATTGAGTTGGCAGCTGTAGAGAAAGAAGTGCATTCTTTTGAAATTGATCCCTCTCGGGTCGACACTGTGAAGGAACGTTGTTTACCAAGTAATCTGAACTTTCCAATGTTGGAAGAATACGACTTTAGAAATGATACAGTTAATCCAGATCTCAAAATTGAACTTAAGCCTCAAGTACAGGCACGACCATACCAAGAAGAGAGTCTTAGTAAAATGTTTGGTACTGGGAGAGCGAGATCTGGCATTATTGTACTGCCTTGTGGAGCAGGAAAGTCGCTAGTTGGTGTCTCTGCGGCATGTCGAATACGTAAAAGCTGCCTTTGCCTAGCTACAAGTGCTGTTTCTGTGGACCAATGGACCGAACAGTTCAAGCTTTGGTCTACCATTCGAGAAGATGAAGTATGTCGTTTTACGGCTGATGATAAAGAAGATCTTCACCGTAATGCAGGCATTGTTGTGACCACTTATAACATGGTTGCTTTTGGTGGTATACGATCTAAAGAGTCTGAGAAGCTCATTGAAGAGATAAGAAATAGAGAATGGGGGTTGCTTATCATGGACGAGGTGCATGTGGTTCCTGCACAAGTGTTCCGAAAAGTCATCAGCATAACCAAATCTCATTGCAAACTCGGCCTCACTGCTACACTTGTGAGAGAAGATGATCGTATAAGTGATCTCAACTTCCTTATTGGTCCCAAATTATATGAAACAAATTGGTTGGATCTGGTTAAGTGTGGGTTCATTGCTAATGTTCAATGCACCGAAGTACGGTGTCCACTGACAAAGGAGTTCATGGAGAAGTACTTGAAGAAAGAAAATTCAAAGAAAAAGCATGCACTTTGTGCGATGAATCCGAATAAGTTCAGGGCTTGTGAGTTTCTGATACGGTATCACGAACAACAGCGTGGGCATAAGATTATTGTTTTCTCTGATAATCTTTTTGCATTGACCGAGTATGCGATAAAGCTTCATAAACCTATGATATATGGTGCTACCTGCCACGATGAGAGAAAAATAGTTCTGGATAAATTCAAGAACAGTTCAGATGTTAACACCGTCTTCCTTTCAAAGGTGGGGGATAATTCCATAGATATTCCTGAAGCAAATGTTATAATCCAGATTTCTTCTCATGGTGGTTCAAGACGACAGGAAGCCCAAAGACTGGGACGTATTTTGAGAGCAAAGGGTCGGCCTCAGGGGCAGGTGGCTATAGGGAAAGAAGAGTACAATGCTTTTTTCTACTCCCTTGTATCTACAGATACAGAGGAGATGTACTACTCTACCAAAAGGCAACAATTCTTGGTGGAGCAAGGGTATAGTTTTAAGATCATCACAAACTTACCTCCAGCTGATTCAGGGCCAGATTTGAGCTATAGCAGGCATGACGAGCAAATGGCACTTCTCCGTAAGGTGATGACTGCACGTGATGATAAGGTTGGTTCCGAGCTATTAGAAGATGCAGACGATATAACCAACAGTCAACGCCGGGAAAAAGTCAGAAGTAAGGCTAAGGGTCCATCCAAGCGACATGCTTTGTTCAAAAAGCGATTTACCTAGGGCCTGTACTATGTATGCATTGTATCAACAATTATATCACTAGAAGGAACTTCAGTCCCTGTATTACCTATGTACATAATGTTCTACAAATTTTCTCACTAGAGGAACTTTCATGATGTTGGACCCCAACATTCTCTCTTCAAAGTTGAAGTCAAACTTTATTTATCGTACCTCAGACTCACTATGTTATTCCAGCTGAAATCTCCAAGGACATAACATCATTGCAACTAATGCTACTGTTACTGTGCTGCTTTAATGTGGTAAGGGAAAGCTAAACTATAAAATCTGGCGAGATTTTTGAGAGACAGATCCAGAAGAATAGAAATGTCAGTGACTTGTCCCACAATAGTTCAAAATTAAGATATTAAGAGATTCATGGTTGTGAATGTCTACTAATCCTTCGGAGAAGCTTGAAAAACAATTTAATCTAAACCAGATGTAGGCTGCCGAACTGTCTATCCACCAGAAGAAATAGATGCAGGCAACAACTGAAGTTCATGTAGTCTGACAGCACGGATCATCTTGATATTTTGCAAGTCAATTCTCTGACAAGCTTTGCAGCAACCATTGCAGTCATTCCATCAACTGTGTCTCGTTGTGGGTTGAACTCAACAACATCTGCACCTACAACATCACCTTGAAGGTTGTGGATGATGTTGAGGACATCACGGAAAGAGAGACCTCCTGGCTCAATATGTGACACCCCAGGAGCAAATGCAGGATCGAGACAATCAATATCCAAAGAAATGTATACACCTTTTACGCCTTCCCCTAGTTTCTGTCCAGCAGTGCATAATCATGTGAGACTACATTACATATAAGACATTGTCTTCTTAGGAATACATATATTCATTTCACATATCTATTTGTCAATTAGACACCTATATTTTTGTGTTCTGCTAATTAACAATGTTACCCAGTACAATCTCATAATCGCATCAAATCAACTCCTTTTCCAAACATCATATTTAAGTTAAGAGATATAGATACAGAGGTTTGATCAATCAATCAGAAATTAAGAATGTATATATTTAACATTAAGAAACTAAAAGAGTCAGATACATACAACATACATTCATTTCTTAATCTTTTTGTCACTTAAACACGTACATTTCTGTGTTCTGATGTTTAATGATGTTATCCACTAAAGATCTCATCGTCACATTAACTCAACTCGTTTTCCAAAATTATAATTAAGAGGGGGAGAGAGATAAAGTACAACATATTAGACTGATCGTTCAATACAATATATTAGGCAATGCAATAGTATTTTGTTCAAATATAATCCTCGTAATTAGAAATATAAAAAACTTAAACGGCATACATAATATTAACCGATTTTTTTTTTTTCTTTCAATTGAAGCTCATGTAGGACACACTTGATTCAGTATTAAACAAATACCAGATTCTCCAAAGCATGACGGTCCCTCGAAAAAGTCCGCATTTCATATTGCTCCACACCAAATCTTTTCCCTTGTTCACGTCCTTCACTAGTTATTGACCTGATACCAACCTAGAAAACAAAAATAGAAGTTGAAAGGTTCATACAATCATCAGGTGGTCTGCCCCTAATACAGTAAGCCAAAAAGCTCATGTTGTGTACACAATGACCAAAATCAAATCATAAGTTCTTATCAGCATCCCTACTTCGGCAATCTATCAAAAGAAATTCAAATATGAAAGTATGTAATAGGATGTGCTCAGCGAAGGTCCTCAAACAATTCATTCACAGGGCCCACTACGTTCTGCAAAACAAATATCTAAATTTTCACAAAAACTCAATCCAAACAGACTTCGCTGAGCTGTAATAGATTGTGACTTGACAAAAACAAAACCTCTCACATTTCAATCAACACTTAGTTTTTGGAGCTCTTAGTATCGAGGCAAAAAAAATTGTTACAGGAAGTATTTACCCACTGCATAGAAGATTTGTAAGGACAAAATGTTCTTCAGCAGTACGACGAACTTACTGAATCTCTAAAAGCATAATATATTTACAAATCGAAATTTCTGTGCTCCATGAGGAAAACAAATGTAATGCCAAGCTAATTTAAGAGAGACGTAGTGTGGACTGCAATGAAATACAAGTAAGAAATATAAATCTACAACTAACCCCTGCTTTTGATAAAGTTGCAGTATTAGACATGTAATTAATAGTTGTTATAGATTCTATAGGTTGCAGTAGAAATATATATGTCAATAGCTACAGGCCTACAGATATTGAAAGAGTGAATTTTGAATGTAAGGATTTACTTGTAGGAGCCGTCTTGCATAGCCACCCTCCATTATTCGGGCAAAAGAAGAAGCGTGTGAATATTTGTTTCCTTCAAAGCTATGATAAATATCAGGGTGAGCATCTAAGTGAAGAATATCGACAGGTCCACCAAGCTTCTCAGATACAGCTCTTACAACAGGATAAGATATTGAGTGGTCGCCACCCAAAACTAATGGGCGCAATGGATCCTAAAGAAGAACCAAAACAAGTTAAAAACCATGACTGTTCCATATTTTCCATTTCAGCTTTAAAAATCTTATTTTCAGAACATTCACAATCGGATGAAGAGCGTGTCAAAATCTAAAGCAAAACTGATGCTATACTAACAGAGAGAGATGACACCTATCATAAGGGTAAGAAAAAGTGAAGGAAGTCAGAAAGGAACTGCTCCCAGTACATAAGGGACTCATACCCATAATACTAACAAGACAGTCTACTGTGAATCCTGATGTGGTTGATATGCACTACATGGGATCACTAATATAAAAAATTGTTAAAAGAGACAACTCAAAAGAATGATAAATCATGCATCACCATATTAACTTTCTAGGGGAGTAGGAGAAGGAAGGATACTGCATTACTTCAGTTTCAGAGCGATCAAGATTTCTTATCACCTTTATAGCTTGATTCCCTTTTTCTCAAATTGCAAGAAATGTGTTGAAAGAATATTCAACAAGATTGACCACCCAAATACAAAAACTGAAACGAACAAAATCCTCCAATTATCTTTCATAACCATATATTTAAGAAAGCGCACACTTTTAGAACCACTATCACAAATCAATTTCTTGCTCTAACCATAAGTATAATACATGTACTTGAATTGTACATTTTAATTTTTAAAGGATTCCTAAGATTCATCTATATTAGGATATGTTAGGGCCAGGCCCAGATATATATATAGCTAAGGATACTCACTTTTGTGAGACCAACTTTTGTAACCCTATTTGTACTATTCAGTAAGATAACATGGTATCGGAGCATGATCCATGGGGTCCAAATGTTTCTCGTCCATATTTTTGCTAATTCTTAATGGGTCGAGACGTCGAGTTGATCTTCTGAGTAGTGATCTCTGAGACTTTGACAGCATAAAGGATGTTTATTTGGTGGAGCATTATGATATATTTTCCTTAGCTTTGCTTTTGAGTTCAATAAATCTCGGTCATTTTGAGTGTCTTGTGTCTTGTTTTATTATTATTTTTTGTGGGAATGTCTGATTCACTCAAAATCTTTGGAAGCAATGCACAATTTGTTTAAATGGAGTGATAGTTAAAAGAAAGTTTTCACCTTTATCTTCATTGGCGATGGATCTGGTTCGATTGTGACGTCTTTATTCTCAGATTTGATTATGTTAAGTTACTTTTTTGTTTGTAGTGGATTGATGATTTTAGCAACTGTTGGTTGGATTTGAATGGGAATTTGATTAGTGTTCTTGGTGCTTCCTTAAGTATTTCTCATACGTGTTTATGTTATGGCGAACAATGGTGATTCTTTACGTGGTATTGGTCAAATTCTGGATGGCACAAACTATCCAGTTTGGGCCAAGATGATGAAGTTTTTCTTGATAAGTAGAAAAGTGTGGGACATTATCACTGGCACATTTCTTGAACCCTTTGATGACAAACAACCTGACTATGTCAAAAATAAGGCTAAGTGGGAGAGGAACAATGCTCAGATCATTACGTGGATTAACAACTCTGTTCACAAGACCATTCAAATAGAGTTGTCTAAGTTTGACACTGCTAAGGAATGTTGGGATCATTTGCAAACGATTTTCAGTAAGTCAAGCTATGCTAAAGAGTTTCAACTAGAGATTGACATTAGGGCGACACGTCAAGAAGACCGAAGTATTCAGCAGTTGTATAATCAGATTTTACAACCCTTAAAATCAGAATGTAATCTCTTTTCTGGCTTTTTTCTCTTTCTTCTTATATCCTCTAACCGCTAACTGCTTCTTGGTTCCATGATCTCCACCTCTCTCTCCCCACGATCGCTAACCGCCCACCTACCATCTTAGGTATCGCGGCCTGGATCCCCTACTCATGACGTCTCTTCTACTAACTTGCATCCACTCTAGCTCATGAACCCTCCTTTTCTTCACGTATCTCTTGAGTCCACGTCCTTCTAATATTTCGCGAACTCGATCCTGTGCTCTCCCTCTCTCCTGCCCTATACTACCTCGATCCATGAGACGTGTCATCCTGTTGGTCCTGAATTTGGCTGATACAGCAGTTCTATCACGAGATGACAGCAATTTGGGATCAACTCAACATGATAAACTCGTCTGAATTGTTAGCTTTCAAGCCTTATGCCGATAAAAGGAAGCGGCAAAAGCTCTTCCAGTTTTTTCTTGCTTTTCGAGATGAATTCAAATCGATCAGGGGCGCTATTTTACATAGGAGTCCTGGGAGTCCTTTGCCTAATCTTGACACTGTTATAAGTGAATTACTAGCTATAAGTGAATTACTAGCTGAGGAGGAATGACTGAAAACTCAAGCTGGTCGGTTGTCTACTTAGCTAACTCCAACAGTTTTTGCAACTCCTCATCGTCAATTTAATCATTCTCGCCAGTGGAAGCCTCGTGGACCTCAACCTAGTGATGAGTGTTGATATTGTCATGAACCGGGGCATTAATCCACCCATTCCACCCACTCCGAGTCCGTCACTTCACTTGTCTCACTCTCAACCTACTACTTCAGCATCAGATAATGAAGTCGCAGCTTTGACTTCACAGTTGTAGGCAATGCAACAACTTTTGGACAAGCATGTTGCAGGATCAGCATTTGTTTCTGTGCCCGCTACTTCTTCTGCCCCTAGTTCCTCTGTTATGGAAGCGGACTGGGATCACCCTTGAATAGCTTGGTTTATTGTTTTTGGTGCCTTTTTGTGGTGTTTTCATGGTCATGGTGATTTGTGGTCGTGGGTTTATATTCGTGTTCTCATGCTGATTTGTGGTCGTGGGTATTTGTTCGTGTTCTCATGGCGATTCGTGTTTTCGTGCGATTCATGTTCCTGTTCTCGGGGGAATTCTAGTTACACTTTTTCCAGTATGTATGCAAACTCATGATTGTACTTACTCCTATCATGAGTTTGAGAGGGGGTAGTAGGATATGTTAGGGCCTGGCCCAGATGTATATATAGCTAAGGATACTGACTTTTGTGAGACCAACTTTTGTAACCCTTTTTGTACTATTAAGTAAGATAACAATCTAAACCGTACAATATCTTTAAGTAAAGCTTTGATTCAAGTTGCTGAATTAAAATATAGGATTTTGACAGCCACAACTGCTAACTCTTACTTTTTGGCTAAATTTATTTGGGGAAATACCATAACCAAAATAAAGGAACAAATCAAGAGACGGCTTACTTGTTCCATCACTAGCTTCACAGAATCAGAAATGATTTTCATCAATCTGTCGTCATCTACACCACAGTCTCGAATCTCTTGAACAGGGACATCACCAACATCAGTTAGCACCCTTGGATCCTTCAACTCTTTCCCTGCATTTCACCAAACAGATGCACATAACTATCACTTCAACAGTATGCATTACTGACAAAACAAACAACGATAAGTTTTTTAAGGTGGTAACAACTTTTAATACGTACCTACTTCAGTAGTAGAATTTGTGCTGCCACACCAAATGGCTTCCCTTATTCGAGGAGGAGCAAAAGCTGGGCCTTGAAGGAAAGATGAATTGTGGCCTAAAGGAACTCCAAGGAGTGATGTTGATGCTACTGCACCACCTAATGCCCGAACAAGCTCCCCCTGATGTCAATAATAAATCAGTTTCAAGAAAATATATTCGAAATAAAAGAAACAGAAGATATACATACCTTAAGTTTAGCTCTTTCACGTATAAGTGTAAGTGAAGCATCTATAACACGTTTCTGACCGTTTTCTATTATCGATGCTGGAACATTCGCTGCTGTGTTTAGTTTATGCAAATGATGAACTCCCCTCTTTCCTATTATTTTCCACATAATAATAATGTCTACAAAACAGAACACATTATTTTCATGTATCAGAAAAACTTAGCCCCTGTTTGGTCACTCAAATATAATGAACACGACTGAAAATGGACACAGAACACTGAGACATACGGAAGCAGTGAAGTGATAGGAAAAACATACCTGGTGAAGTTAGAGAGAGATTGGGTGCAATCAAGAAAGAAAGATGTGAGCGTTTTTTGTATTTGGTGGTGATGGTTTTGTTGGTGGTAGAGTGGTTTGCTTTGTCAGCATCTTTTCTATCTTTTCTTTCTGTTTTAATCGATTACTAACAACTCCACTGTCCCGAAATGGATAAACATTGGTTCGATGTATTTACATGCAATTGCACCTATTTCCATGTAACGTAGTATCGCCCTCTCAAATTTTTTAAATTTGCTTCTAAAATTCGGAATATTACATAAATCTAACTATAGGTGCAAACAAATTTGTTCGCATCACCTGTCTAGCCGCAATAAATTAGTAGCAAATTCGGTTAAATTTTCAGTCACAAGTTACAATTTGTACCATATATGTATTTACATGACATCTACTTGCAGCCAAAAGAGTTGTGTAAATAGATGGCAAACACAAAAAAGTGATTTCTCTTATATAAGATGTGGAAAAAAAAAAGTGGGATGATAATGCAACCAATTTTACATCCTTTTGTCTTGGGTTTACCAAGCAAAAGTAAGTTGGATGCAATGCAATCAGATGCAATTCAATCACATGCCATTTGCATCCATTTGTCATTTGCAACTCGGTGCACTGAACCAAACAGAGCATAGAATGTGTAACAGAATCTCCAAGACCAACTTTTTGGCATTGGGTTAATCGGGTGTGGGTTAGATAGATTGCAGATCCAGGATAACCAGGATTCTTTGCTCCAAACCCGATCCATAAGTGTAAGATCGGATGACGGAAGATCAATCTGTAGTTGGAGACATTAATATTTCTGCTCTAGTATTTCCTTAAAACTTTAATGAAAATTTCAATGTTTCAGTGCTTGAAATTTTTAACAATATGGGACAAATCCACAAAAATGTTATTCATTTGAAATGTAAAGGAGAATCGCAAGCTAGGGGTGCCAACGGGTCAGTTTTGGGTCGGGTTTTAGCGGTTTGGGTTTGAGTTTTATTATTTGCGGTTTTATTGGTTTCGGTTCTCAACGGTTTTAGTATGAGGATTATAGAACCCAACCCAAACTCATAAAAACCCACGGATTTTTATCGGTTTCCGTTCTAATTTGGGTATTTATTATTTATTATGATTATTAAACAATTTCAATCATTTAAACACTATTTTTTTTTCTATATGATAATATTTTATATATAATTAGTGATGTATCAACAATCATATTTACATCAATTTATGAATACATATAAATCATACACGTTAAAACATTTACTATTCATGTGATAATTTAAACATTTGATATAGAAATTAAAATAATCAAATATCTAACCTTATAATTTTGATTTTTTTTTATGTGCATACACATATATTTGTTTCCTTGTATTAACTCGATCGTATACACGTGCAATCACATATATTTGTTGTCTTGATATATTTTACGTGCGTACACATATATTTATGCATGTGTATTAATTCGCATTTTAAATTGAACATGCGAGTACATGCGTCTTACAATTACATCTCATCACTAATTTTTAACATGAACATTATATATTGGTTTATAATAAATTCGTGTACTACAATATATCAAGCATGTATATCCTATTTAAATATACACGTGCATAAGTTAATAAATATAAAATGTATTAGTTAATTCATAATAATTAATATACACATTGACATTATTATTAACATCTATGATACACTTGTTTAATGTATAGTTATAAAATATACATTTAACAACACACATTCCCTATTATTCTATATATATTTAATAGACTTTTACACATAAAAAATATATTTTATATTATAATGTATGAGTTTGATTATCTTAAATGTAATATAATACTAAATTTTATAAATCAAAATCATAATAATCGGTTCTGGTTTCAGCTCGGGTACCCACGGGTTTTTTACTATTCGGTTCAATGGTTTCAGTTCTTTATCGGTTCGGTTTTTAATGACCCATTTTAAATGGATCTAAATTTTTAAGACTTAAAACCAAAACATTCGGTTTCGTTTCGGTTCTGGGTAATCGGGTACCCATTGGCACCCCTATCGCAAGCACACAAACGAGTATTAATTTTAACAAGGACTTGTTCAGAAGACTTAACAACTAATTCATCTTGGTCGTCGTTACTCAGTAACTTCGTCATAGAAAAAACTTTAACAATATTTCTGCCCTAGTATTTCCTTAAAACTTTAACAATATTCGTCATCGTCCGTCTCACAAACCTTAACGAACGATTATCTAAAAAAAATAATAAAAACAAACAAAACCAGACTTTTGGACTTCAAACAATATTATATGGAATAACCAAATTGATTTTAATACACATTACTTGTACGTCGGTCTGGAATGTTCAGATACAGTGAGGTATAGCCGAATAGGTCGGTCAGACTCAAGAATCCTTATTTGCCTTGAAAAAAAATTAGAAATCTAATTGCACTGTACTAGAAAGCAGGTCAGAGCCTCAGAGGCCTCTAATTCAATAAGGAGAAATTCAAGTGAACACTGCAAATGGATATCCAATGCAGAATGATTCTTCCAAATTTGCATGTGCTAAATTCGAAATCTGAATATGACAAGGTGCAAAATCAATATTCTAACAACAAATCTAGCGTATGGCATTCATGTTCCTTTTTTTTTTTTTTCGATATTATATGGCATTCATGTTCAAACGAACCTATTCATATGGGGAATTGGGGATACAAGATAATTCTCAGTAGTTCTATGATTCTATCTAAGTGTGGTTGTCAACTATTAAGTATTAACTAATGTGATATCCACTGGACTTGAGTCCACATGGCAATAAGCAGGTGCAATAATGATTGAGTGTTTTTTTGTTATACATCCAAAAAGAAGATGAACAGGGATTTTAGCTAGGAAGATGATCCGTGTTACTGATGGAGGTAGTCCACTGCTTAACCATTTGGAGTAGGCACTTGAACCATTTACTAAATGGTGTCTAATGAAATGGACACACCACCATTTTTGCCTGCCAGTTTCCTCTACGGACTTGAGGTGTTCATGTTTGCTCTGTTGCTAAAATGATAGTATAGCTGCATAGTTTTAGTAATTATTTACCAATTTAAACGGGGTGTTTGTGAGGGATTAATATACACAATCAACGTATATTATACACGTGTCCAACACAACTCATCACTATATCAAGACCGGCCAAGTTGCTCATACCAATACCTACCAGGTCGCTCATATCATGACCGCTACCAGGTCGTTTATACCAAGACCACATCCAGGTCTTGTAATGCTCAAAAATGAAAAGATAGACGTTATAACAATTATGTAACAACACTATGCACTTTATTGCATCCGCATTAAGGCTCATTCAAGACCACATTAAGTGGAGGGGCTATAAAATCAGAAGGAGACATCATCGAAAGGGGACCTGCTCCACTCTCGAAGAGCATGACTTCTTCTCCACGATCAATCCATTTTCCTATTCAAAGGACCAATCAAGAGGAACTATGTCAGACTTGATTCCAGTTCACCAGAGAGCTGGATACGTAGGCAGCTTGCATCTATCGCGAGCTCAGTCAAATTTACAACTCAATCTCGTTATCCTAAGTTGTAAGACTAATTACGAAATCTAGTCTTTACAATGTTCATTTTTGTTCTTTTCCTAAACTGAGAACACAGTTCTACCAAATATCTCTCATCTTAGGAAATTGTGTTATGCTTCTCATTTTAGGAACACACCATAGTACCAGAGGACAGAAAATAAGAGAGAAATTTGAGAAACCAAAGTACAAAAAATTATGTCTTCAGCATTCCATCTACACATATAATGGCCTCAAGATATTGTGATACAGGCTAAGAGCATTTCTAGGTGGTGGAGGCATCAAGTGTCATGTTTGAAGCTAAAATTGAGGCAAATATCTACAAACAATGACCAACTCTAGGTGGTAGAAGTAAATCTAGTTAATAGTGGGACCTATTTTTATTTTAAATGTCTTTTTTTGTCAAAATTAGGTCTCAAGTTAGTTTTTTTAATTATTAAAACTTTGTTTTGCTTAAAAAAGTGGTGAAAGTTGCCCACAAAAAAACCCCCACGCGACACTCCCAATGTTGCCCCAAGTTGAAAAAAAAAAAAAACCACTCCCACGTGCACTATCATGCGACAGTAGGAGTGCCACATCGCATCCGCATATGAAACAACAAATTTGCCTCTAGGGATGCGGCTAGACACCTGATGCCTCCACCTAGAGAGATGATTTTTGTCGAAATTCCGAATAGTGGACACAAATTGACACTTGATGCCTCCACCTAGAAATGCTCTAAGATATTTGGTTTTTGACTCATGTCAGTGCCAGTTTTTTTTTATTGTGATAGAAATTAGAAAGTAGTGCTAACCTGACAAAACACAATATATGGATGTTCTATTTGTTCCTTTTAATAGCAGTATATTCCTTCAAACTGTTCAAAGTATCTTCCTTCCCACTAGTTAGATATTCTCTTTACAAAGACAATTTTGAGGGCTAAACGATGGAAATTTGGAATTGAAATTAGTCTATTGGAAGCGTCTCATCTTTGGTGGGCATTGGAGACATTCTACTACTTGCAAAGGAGACATACTGTACAAGACAACAACAAGATTACAATGCATGCGGAAAAGTATAATTGTTGGAATTAGTAATTTTAGACTTAGTAAATTTGATTAAATAGAGTTTGAGGTTAATTAATTAGAAAGTGGTGTGATTAGTAAGTATGAGTTGTTATTAGGAAACCAAGTTAATATTGGCAATACAAGCTAGTAAGATTAGAATTGGGTTGGTATTAGAAGTTTCTAATTAGTGGCTTAGTAGAAATTAGTAATTGGATAAACTAAGACCCCCACTTTGTGGCTCACTAAGCCCACGAATCCAACCCAATACTAGGCCTAGTCTACTAGTTAAGCCCACGTCTTTAATCCTAGCCCATCCAATAATTGGTTTATTATTTAATATGTCTAGATTCATTATTCAATTAGATAAAGACAAATCTATAAGAAATCAAATCTTGAATCATTCAAAAGGACAAGTCCTTGACAAACTCTACTTGCTCTACCAATTAATGAAAAAATATTCTCTCACAACAAGGAACTACGTTGGAACTTGATCCCTAGATAACAAATCTTGGGTACGTAGGCAGCCATTATCTTGGTTCAATTTCATCTCTCCCAACCATCAATTCTCATTTTGTTTCTTTGTGTATATTTCATCATATTTCTCTCGTAGTGTTAAAGCAGATTATTGCCGAAACATAATTGGCGTCGTCTGTGGTTTTTTTTATTAGAATCCATTATCATGTGAAGCAATCAAGATCAACCCTCGAAATTCAAGTCGGTTAATCCAAGAACCGTTGAACAATCGAGTTGCGCCTAGTGGTAGGATCAATTCTCAACATCCAACTGCAACAGCACCGCCGCCACCGCCACCGCCACCACAAATGTCAGTACAAACGCCGCCGCCACCAGCCCTAACAGTCTTGCAACAAAAAAACCTACAAGTCGGTAATCCTCCATGTGGTCCGTCGTCCGTCCATGTCAATCCTTCAGTTGGCATGGATATGGACGTGGACATTACTCTCACACCAACTAACGGCAAAGGTGATAGTAACAACGGCAACAACCAATACACCCCTAATACGGTTGAATGTGAGTTACGACAAGTCAAAAATTTAAATAGGAACTTGATAAGGAAGTTGGCAAAGAGACAAAGGCCGGCGGACGATGTTGCTAATTCCACTACATCAAGGCGACCACGCAGGGAAGTTGTTCTAGTGTATGGGACCATCTTGAAAATCCACTTCATCGTCCTCAACAACGAACTACTTCTCAAGCATAATCAAACAGTGCACACTCTAAGAGGAAGATTTATCTCTGAGAAGCAATTTCAGTGAAGATCACCATTCGAGATATGTACGACATGATGGGGAAGGTGGACATCATATACAGGAGCGACACAACATGGAGGAGCGGTATATTAATACTGACCATCCTGCCAAAGGTGACTACCGGTCTAGACATGCTGGACAATCACTGGTCGGACCTAATCGTGCTTACTGCCAAAGATCTCTATCTCCTATAAGAGACAATGGAAAAGTCAAGCCAGGACATGACCGACTTGATAGGGAAAACCTACCTCGCATATTTGAGGAAAATGCCATCCCAGACAGGTCCAACCTGGTAGGGAAGAAGCCATCTCATATGGGATTGACCTGACAGGGAAGGCTAACTTCGCAAATTTGAGGAAAATTGCCATCCCAGACAGGTCCGACCTGACATGGAAAGAAGGCGTCACAGAATAAACTATAAAGAATACCACCATCTAAGACGGGACGACATGACAGGGAAGATCGACCTCGCATATTTGAGAAAAATTGTCATCCCAAACAAGTCCAACCTGACATTAGTGAGACAAATCTTTTTTTCTTTCGATGTTCTTTCATTTTTTTTTTCTATATTCACTTCTTTTCCACATGGGCTTTACCCATCCACCAAAGAGGGGGTGATGTATAGACCCCCACTTTATGGCTCACTAAGCCCATGAATCCAACCCAATACTAGGCCTAGTCTACCAGTTAAGCGTGCCCACATCCTTAACCCTAGCCCATCCAATAATTGGTTTATTATTTAATATGTCAAGATTCATTATTCAATTAGATAAAGACAAATTTATAAGAAATCAAATCTTCAATCATTCAAAAGGACAAGTCCTTCATGGACTCTACTTGCTCTACCAATTGATAAAAAAATATTCTCTCTCACAACAAGGAACTACGTTGGAACTGGATCCCTAGATAACATATCTTGGATACGTAGGCAACCATTATCTTGGTTCAGTTTCATCTCTCCCAACCATCAATTCTCATCTTGTTTCTTTGTGTATATTTCATCATATTGCTCACATTTTGTTGAAGCAGATTATTACCGAAACACTATATATATGTATGAGTGTCTAGACGTTAGCTTAATAAAAAGTAAGAGAATAATAAGAGAGATACATTGAAGAAAAGAGATGCATTGATATGAAGTGGTAAATTCTTTTGTTAAAGAAGTTTATATATAAGTAATTAAATTGATATAATAAAGTTTATTTAGTTCAAGTTTGTCTTCTGCGCATACTATTCAATTTTGAGTGCTTGAATTAAGTATCAGATTCTACATATGGTATTAGAGTTTTATGGTTAAAGATCCAAAATTAATCAATGGAAGATGATATATGGATGGTTCCAAAGTGGGAAAATGATGTAGGATAAGAAACATATACTCTATATGGTTGTAGAAGAGTTTTAATTAGTAGTTAAGTTATTTATTAATTTATGTCAAATTAGAATTAGTGTTAGTTTCTATTTTGTATTGCTTTGAGCTCAAGAAACCATATCTATAAATATGGCTTCTCTAGTATTTTGTGAACCAACCCATTATGATTATTATGAATTGAATTACAATAAAAAATTCTCTTAATTAAGTCATCTTTGTTTATTATCTGTTTTTCTACTCTAAAGCTTCATCTTTTTCTTACTTTTTGTTCTAATTCGTCTATATTTCTTATATTTCTTCTTCACTTATCTACTAATTAAGATTTATGTATTATATCTCTTTCTTCTAAATCTCTACTTGTTCTATATTAATTAGTATTCAAAGCCACACTTTTTAGATCCCTATCTAGAAAGCAATCTACCGCCCCCATATATATATATCCCCATCCCCCCACCATCATATATATATATATATCATCCCCACCTTATCTATTTTTGAAAAATTCGCATGCATATATAAGCAATCTATCTAAAAATATTGTTGACATTGCATAAAAGGTATGTTATGGTGTGTTTTTCTTCCTAGAGTTGAAAAAAAACAAGTGTATCTAGTTCTTCTCTCCCAATCTTATCTTACCCCCCTTAAACCTAATTTCCACCACTATTTTTACCTACTCAACCTCGTCTACATAACTCAATGCAAACTTCAACACCAATATCAACACCCATATTATTGGATTCCACACTTCCTAAACCACCAAATAAATCAAAACTGAACTCTTGTTGGAAAAGCATATTACCTACATGAACCACCATATAATTTTAATTGTTGACACATAAAAGGTATGTTATGTGCCTACACCACCACCCAAAATTTCCAACCCAACACCAATAACCCCAACCTACACCACCCAATTCCTCCACCCACAAAAAATATTGCCTTGTAAAATTTCCAACCCTGTTAAATTCCTCCTAAAGAAGATGTCCATAATTGTTTTATTGAAAATCAAAACTTTGTTGAGAAGAAACTTTTTGAAGTGGATATTAATAGAAAAGGAGATTCACCTCATGAAGACAATTCGAAGACGAGTTCTTTTAAAGAAAATGAGACTACACAATGATTGAAGTTGTACCAAAACATCTTGACTTTGAAGACCCGCCATTTGTTAAATACTACAACAAGTTGGTTGTTACTAGTGGTGATATCAAGAACTTGCTTGGAAGATCAAAATTTCAAATTCAAAACTTCAGAATTCTACTTCCACGTGTTCCTGAACTTTGTGGAAGACCGTCCAAGAAAGAAAAGAAAAGAATATGCCAGAAAAGATGGAAAGCTCAAGGAGACATAATATAATTTTTAAGCATCTTGGGAATGAAGCTCTCATAATTCCCATGCATAACTCAAGGGCGAGTTCTTTCAAAGAAAAATATCCTGAGAACCTAATTTCAAAACGCACGGGTTGTTTTCTCCAATTTAATTTCAACTTGAGGACGCGCTGTTTCAAAGAAGAGGAGAATGATGTACGATAGGATAGGATACCGATACTCTAGATGGTTCGATCTAGAAGAGTTCTAATTAGTAGTTAAGTTATTTATTCATTTGTGTCAAATTATAATTAGTATTAGTTTCTATTTTGTATTGCTTAGAGTTCAAGAAACCATATCTATAAATATGGCTTCTCTAGTATTTTGTGAACCAACCCATTATGATTATTATGAATTGAATTACAATCAAGAATTCTCTCAATTGAGTCATATTTATTTATTATCTATCTTCCTACTTTAAAGTTTTATCTTCTTCTTACTTATTGTTCTAATTCGTCTATATTTCTTATCTTTCTTCTTCACTTCTCTACTACTGAGATTTCCGTATCTCTTTCTTCAATTCTAAATCTCTACTTGTTTTACATTATAAGACATCATGAATTTTGGGCATTAGAGTTTTCAGATAGAGATCGTGTTTAAGTATCTGAATATATCGAAGTCGTTGATCAAGGAATTGAAGAACTTGAAGATGAAACATTGTTGATCGAAGAAGAAAAAGGTACACTTAAAGAAAACAAAACAAAAGATGAGAAGGTATAACATTATGTTGTATTTATAGATGACTAGGTATTTCTAATTATAATTATGAAAATTATTTTCGCTCAAACTTCAAAAGATTCATGGGAGATTTTGCATATTTGTTTTGATGATAATGGTAATTAAAAATACAAGGATTGACAAATCAAAAGTTTGGTGTTACAAATGTAAAGAACTTGGTCATTGCAGATATAAGTGCAAATGCAAAAAGATATAGTTGTTGAAAAACAATACATTATAATAATTGAGAATAGAGACGGAGTTCAAAGTTTGTCAATGAATTATTACAATATATCTGGTGAAGATCAAGACAAGTTGTGCCTAGAAATTGGGTGTAGTAGCCAAAAGTGTGAAGAAGAAGATTTGGTTTTGGAAAAAGAAATTGATAAAAACATAGAAGTGTTAAACTCAGAAGAAGTGATTGTTAGTCTTGATTTTGATGTTGAAGAGCATGAAGTATGTACGTGATAAACACTACACCAGAACAACCATTTTGTAACAATTAGTAACAGTTATAACCGTTACTAATGGAGTAACAGATATATCCGTTACATATGGAAACAACTGTTATCAAATATTCAAAATAATAATTAGATAATTGAGTCAAATGATTAGATAATTGGGTCACGATTAATTGAGGCTGTAGAAATTACTAAATTGTGATTTAGTACTCGTTGCTAGATCTCAAATTAAAAGATCTGTTGGAATTAGTAATTTTAGATCTAGCAAATTTGGTTAAATAGAGTTGGAGGTTAATTAATTAGAAAGTGGTGTGATTAGTAAGTAGGGGTGGCTACAGATCGGATAAAGGGCTTTCGGAAAATTTTCAAAAAAAATTCGGATGACAATATCTTTTCCAAATCCGATCCAATTATTTTTCGGGTGACAATTTCTTTTCGAATTCGGAAAGTTCGGAAAATCGGAAAATTTTCGAAAATTTTAGAAGTAAATCGAGAGATTTGAATTATATAATCGGATTCTCTTTTAGGATAACTATTTTTTATCCAATTAATACATTCATTTATCAATCAAATGTATTAATTCAGTAAACAACTTAGATCTTTTAACACGTTTATTCAGCAAACTTTTTCTTCATGTTAATACATTAATTTAGTAAATATGAAGATGAGAGAAAGAGAAATATATACTAGAATTACAATATTGATTTTTTGAAGTTGGGAGAGACAATGTTCTACTTCTCTAGGGTTTTTATTTTGTTTGTAAACTATCCATAGTTTTAATTTAGTAACTATATGAAATAAACGGCTATATGTTAAATATTTGATCATAAATTAATCGGAAATCGGATCGGATCGGATTTTGAAAACACATCCAATTCTAATCCAATTATTTTTCAGGAAAAATTGAGTTTTCGGGAAAAAAAATGGCACCCCTATTAGCATGTATGAGTTGCTATTAGGAAACCAAGTTGATATATATTGGCAATTAATGCAAGTAAAATTAGAATTGGGTTGGTATTAGAAGTTTCTATTTAGTGGCTTAGTAGGAATTAGTAATTGGATAAGCTATATATGTGTGAGTGTCTAAACGTTAGCTTAATAAGAAATGAGAGAATAATAAGAGAGATGCATTGAAGAAAAGAGATGCATCGATATGAAGTGGTAAGTTGTTTTGTTCAAGAAATTTATATATAAGTAGTTGAATTGATATAATAAAGTTTATTTAATTCAAATTTGTCTTCTATGCTTATTATTTAATTTTGAGTGTTTGAATCAAGTATTAGATTCTACAATAATGGATGTTCAATCTATTTTTTTTTTTTTTGTTGTTTTAGATTCCTATAATTATAACGAGTTATTATTTACATTTTGTCCAAATATTTCTTGCAGTTTTTAGAGACGAATTATGTACTTTTGATTTCTTTTCATACGATAGGAACACTGTAGTCATTACCATTTTGTTATGTATTTTTTTCATTTCTCTTCATACTATAGGAACAATGTAGTCGTTATCATAGTACAAAATATTGCGATATCTATCGAAATTTCATCAAGGGATATAGAAATATTGTGATATGTTTAGAGATATTAGATATATAAGACTGCAAATATTAGCGATATTTCGATAATATTGGTGATATTTTGTTTAGGTAATAATTTTATTTAATATTTATTATTATATTTCAAATAAATATAAATAATATATCAAAAAATATCAACAATATCTACGAATATCTACAATATTTACATATGAAACAATGTAAAATATTTCCAAAAGAGAGGATATAATCCACCATACATGTCAAAAAAATTGATTATTAATAAATACCCATATGATGATATTTTATATTATGGCCGTTGTTATCATGGCAAGGAATATCGCGCCCATTTTTTCCATGGATACAACGATATATATACAGGATAATTCTAATTACTTTTTTGATGCTGCGGTAGTGAAGTAACCTGTGCCCACATGTAACCCCTACATGGATGGAATTCACTCGGGTCACTTAGCCCCCCACTTGCGATCGCTTAAAGACAAACATTGCTAAAAAGATTATAATCAGCTTTCCAAAAATCGCAAAAAGCAGATATTCCAATCCATCCTATAAAAGTAGCAACTACTTCTCGCTTCTTGTTCATATTGTAGTTTATTGTAGTCTTATCTTTCTTTATACTCGTAACTATCTAAGTGAGATATGAAGGAAGAGGTGGTGGTAGTAGTAGGTGCAGGTCCATCAGGAATAGCTACTTCTGCATGTCTAAACCGTCTTTCAATTCCAAACATAATTCTTGAAAGGGAAAAATGTATGGCTTCCCTATGGAGAAATAAGTCTTATGATCGCGTTCACCTTCACCTCGCTAAACAATTTTGCCAACTACCATACATGGGATTCCCTGCTACGTGTCCAACTTACATGTCAAAGAAACAATTCATCCAATATCTGGATGATTATGCTTCAAATTTTGATGTGAGCCCTTCATATGATCGAGTGGTTGAATCTGCAACATATGATCGAGTTGCTGCAAAATGGTGCATTCAAGTGAGGAACACTAAACTAAATGATTATGAAGAGTACCTTGCTAAGTTTCTTGTGGTAGCGACTGGTGAGACTTGTGACTCATATGTTCCAAGTGTTGAAGGTTTAGAAACATTTCCTGGCGAGGTTATGCACTCTACTCAATACAAGTCCGGTCAAGTTTATAGAAACAAGAATGTTTTAGTTGTTGGGTGTGGGAACTCTGGCATGGAAATTGCTCTTGATTTAGCAGAGTACGGTGCAAAGACATCCATTGTTGTTCGAGGTCCGGTATGAAATTAACCATTATGCTACTTGGTTCATGAATGTTAGTTAGTGTTGCATCGTCATATTATCTATTATCAAATCGCTTCTCATGTCGCCTCTAACCATACTGAACGAAAGTGAAACTATAATATAAAATTATAGAGGGTGAACATTGTAGTGATCTTCCAATTAAGCTCTAATGAAAGAGGGTGTAATTGTGTAAACTAATTAGAAAACTGAAGTACAACTTTGTAGAGGGTATTGATAATTCTTACGAACTATCTAAATCATTTTTGGCCTATTATTCCCGCCTTCTTTAGGACAACACGCCTCATACACAAAATGATTGATTAGCTGGAAAAAAGAAATCCAAAATGACCTATCAAATAGTCCTAATCCGTTTTATTCATCAAGTCCTTTCTGCTAAAAATTAAAATTCATTGATTGATAATGTTGTCCACAGATTCACATGATGAGCAGGGATATGATGTACATGGGGTTCTTGTTGAGGAAGTGATTTTGCTTTAAACGTTGTGGACTTTTTAATCTTATTGCTGAGCAAGTTGATTTATGGTGATATGACCAAGTATGGAATAAGCAGGCCCAAAGAGGGTCCGTTCATAATGAAACAGAAATATGGTACTTACCCAGTTATCGATGTTGGCACCTTGACGAAGATCAACTCTGGCGAGATTCAGGTACTATTGATGACCTTCTCTTTTTCTCTATTGAATCTCAACATCTGTTTGCCACTACTACTTTGCCCAGTGAAGATTGAAGAATATTTTGTTCTGGTTAGACAATTGGGCCTGGCCAAGGAAATTAGGGGAACACTAAATTGATAGCTATAAGCCCGCCCGCTTACAGGAGTTAGCCCTTGAAGCTGAATGCCTCACAATTTTATGTATAACGCACGTCTTTGATGTTCGGTTCTTTTGAGTTTAATCCTCTTTTTGCCGAGATTAGACCTATCCAATTTCCATAATTCGTGTATTCCTTGTTATCGATCTGATACAGTTTTGGGAGAAGAGGACTAAAAAATAAGAAAAAAGAAAATGAAACTGTTGGTGTAAATGACGAGTGTAGAAAATGAATGTAATTTACTTTTGGAGTGAAAGATTATATGATGTTTTTTTATTGCTAATAGGTACTACCTTCGATAAAACGACTAAGGGATAATGAGGTGGAGTTTGCAAATGGGAAGTCATATCCATTCGATGCCCTTGTTTTCGCAACTGGCTTTAAGAGGTCAATAAAAAAGTGGCTTAAGGTAAAGAAAAATAGCTTTAATCACTATTTTTAATATTGTAAAATACTAGTATAACTGCAGTGGGGAGTAAGTGGAGAGGGAGAACGAGAAGGAAAGTGATGGAGAGGGAGAGGGAAGGTGAGTTTGAGCGAAGGGGAATAACATTTTTGCGCCCCCAGGCTAATGTTCGCTCTGCTCACTGGATGAATGAACCATGATATTTTGTAATGGAGTCCCTCCTATATTGCCTATTACTTAATTCGACCAGTTTGAACTTTGAACATTGATTTTTATACGTTAAGCATTTTGATTACTGTTGTTTGTTGTTTTAATTTACTTTGAATTATAACTTATATATGCATGCGTTAATATTTTTGTTTCAGGATGATGAATCTCTCCTTGACGAAAATGGTGTCCCGAAACTCAGTTTTCCTGATCATAACTGGAAAGGACAAAATGGTCTTTACTGTGCAGGATTGGCTAAGAAAGGGTTGATCGGAGTTGCATTGGATGCTCAGAAAATAGCTACTGATATTAAAATACTTGTCTAAAGTCTAAACTCTTTGTGTTCTATACTTTTATCGAAAAAAAAGTCTGAACTCTGTGTTAACCGAAATGTGGTTTGGTTCTCCTATGTCCTATTCAGTCCAAGTTTATCTATGCTGGCGTGTGTAGCACTGAAGGGACGATACATATAACGCAATGGATAAAAATTAAACAGCTAGGTAAACAATCCATAAGCTAAAACATATCTTTTTGCACATATAAAGTATATTTTCAACATGTATACATGTAATAGAATATAAAATCATAAATAAGAAAACTTACTTTTGAAGCGTGTTTTATCAAATAATTTCTTTGTTAAGCGTGCCTTTTGATTAATCCTTGCAAAATTTATTGACAATGTTTCTCCAAGCCAACAATATCTTCCAGTAATCAAGAACTCAAGAGTATCTCTTTCTAATGCATTATTGCTCTCATTTTCACTTTTGTATTTCAATATTGAATTTAATTAGTTCCATGTTCACCAAATTGTTCCCCTATTTGTAGACTTGTAGTACAAGAACAAAAACCCCCACGTTTCTCTTTCCATTTCTTTCTCATAAACAATCCACGTAGTTACATGGAGAAGTTATAAAACCTCCCACTTCTTTTAAGAGAAAATAAGAACAAAACTTCTATACAAAACTAGTTTTTGAGCCCGTTCAATAAACGGGGACCGTTTTCATCTAATTGATTTAATTTATTTATAATATTTTATAAATTTAATTTTTAAATTATTATATACTAAAAAAATTTAACTATAGAATATTATAATAATTTAAATTTTGATAAAAACACAAATTTCTAAAAATATTCAATCTACTACCTTGATAGTTAACCATTTGATAGTCTAAACATTTTGTAAAAACAAACTGACGTCAACTTTAGATTGCCTATGGAACTCCCACATGTAACAATTTTATTGGTGGTGCGCACAAAACATGACAGTAAAATATAAAGTGAATCCACCAAGATAAACATCGAAAAAGAAAAGTTTATATCATATGCAGTTCATATGCATGTTGCATTGATAAGTTAAATCACAACATTAGGAACTATATGAAGCTCTGCAGGCTCACTAACAATTATATCTAATAAACCTATGACATTAATAACTTCTTTATGAACTCTATTGTAAGTCGTCATAGTTATTCAATTCCATGAAATCCATCATCTTTTCATTAAAGAACTTGACAGTAAATACACCATCATATAAGTTAGGGTGGCTAAGTTAGTGCATGAAATTTCTCTAAATATTTCACTATTACACTATTACAAACGAATTAGAAAGGCAATAGAACGGTTTACTTGAAATAGTACTCGTAAAAAGAGTTTTTATGAACCAAGATTTGTAACACTTCGGTTGCTAGGTGTCCTTTCGGATCTTTTATACATTCTTTTATCTT
Organism: Coptis chinensis; assembly: GCF_015680905.1. Classification (NCBI taxonomy): domain Eukaryota; kingdom Viridiplantae; phylum Streptophyta; class Magnoliopsida; order Ranunculales; family Ranunculaceae; genus Coptis; species Coptis chinensis. The sequence continues at coordinate 113,784,041 of NC_141458.1, read as the reverse complement.
TTAGCCTTTATCCAACATATTACACCAAAATTCCTTTCATGAATGCTAAAGACTTGTTGAATAATCGAGTAGTTTTACTCTTCGATGTCACATTAAATTCGATAAAAGCAGCATCAAAACTCATTGGTCTAACAGAATTATCAAAACCCTGTGATCTACATGTAATTTAGACTCGTTTGATCATGTTGTACTAATCATGTTGGTAAGAGTTTACAACGTATACACCTAGACAATCCTTTCCCGAAAAGGACTGCCAAATCTATTAGTGTTTCAACTTATAATGGTGAGTTTTCTATAGTTCATTTTTTTCCTTAAATTGGACCATACTGGTGAAGCTAATCAAATCCTAATTATCAAAATCTTCATATCTCTTTGTGTAAAATAACATAAGCCTCTTAATTTTAAGCTTTGCCAACTTATCAATGTTGAAAATGTGATGTAAGATGTTGCATTCAATACGACAATGTAACTCTAGGCTACCAATTGAGAGTAATGTTCTACTGAGATAAAATGCAAAAATAGCAACTTAGTTACATAAAGTAGGGAATACCAAAGTATGTATTCTCAATCGTCAGTGCTCAAGACACTGTACCATCAATTAATTGGTCATTATACCAATACTTTGGAAAAAAAGTAAATGAACAGACTCATCTCATGCATACGAAATAACTTACTTCCAACACGAATGCCACTGTCTTCTAATTGGAAATTCTTTGGTTCTACCCACACGTGATTAATATACTAAAATTTTGGTATTAAAGTACTAATCTTCATGGTTTTCTTTTCTTTATTATGGAACTCTCCATGTCCTTTATTCCTTTAATTTTTTCTTTGAGATAATATATTTTTTCTTTGTTGTGTTTATCATCAACCAAATAATCTAGCATAATATTTTTGATGATGTCAAGTTGATTCTGTTTCTCTTCAACTTCTATTCTTTTCTTCATAAGTTCTTTGAAATTGAAGTCTTCAATTTCCATATCACGTTCATCCTTTATAAACTGTATTGGGTTAGAAGCTGCTGAATCCTCTGCTTTTGCAACAGAATATAATATGTTGGGCTTCCATCAATTTATTTAACTATGACGTCTTCACTGTTAAAGAATAAGTCTTTTGGTACCTTTAATGTCACAGTGCTTTTGAATCGTCTGCTCTCTAATTCTGTGTTGTAGACCGGATATTGTTGAATGTTAAGCTGTAATTTTTTACATAAACTGTAATTTTCATACGCCATTATCTGCAATATACATAATAGAATGAAGTCAATAAATAATTGTAAATAATGGTGAAGAGGAAGAAAATAGGCTACCTGGTTTTTCGATATGTGTAGTGAAATTGTTTTTTTTTAGGTTAATAGATTATGTTTTACTAAGTGATTGGAAGTTCACTTTTCCTAGTTTTTAGTTTTGTATATCTCTTAAATTTTGATATTTTGGAACAGTGAGCTTATATTTTTTTGCAGCCACCACTCTATTAGGAGCATGGATTATAACACGTGTCGGGTAATTTGAAATTTGGATTTTGAGTTTTATGGTGTTGGCACGTGCAAAATGTGTGAGGGGTAGTTGTTGCATTTTGAAAGGGCATAACACCAGACACACCACAATAGACGGTCAAACTTGGTAAATGAATCGTTAACTAATGATAGAGTTACCTAAAGCTAAGAAATGTAAAACTTTGGGTTCAACGCAAATACCTATATTTTATTTTAAATTAGATTTTTTTATTTTTTTTAATTAGGTAGAAGCTATTGGGTTTAGAAACCTCTAAGTATACTATTACTGTTGGGCTTGGGCCCAACAAATTATAACATATGTTTTAAGCGGGTATTGTATCTCAAATTTAAGTTGCTACCTCTTTTTCCCACGCAGATTACTTTCAAAATGGTTTAAAATCTTCATGGTATGGTAAGATATGTATCTGATTATGTGGATGTGTTATGGAGATATTGAAATGTCTTACACCTAGGTACTCATGCTGATTCATAGCAATATATTGAGAGCTGGCAAAGAACAGATGGTTTCTCAACTTCAGAGTTGAGGAAGTGCAAAATACGATACCAACTTATTGAAGTGGTCTGCGACCGTTTATATATATATATTATTATGTATCAAAAATCTTATTTCCAAACTATATTAAAACTCGAAAAGTAAATTAATTTATCGAAGTTTCCAGCGCCAATAATTTGTTAGACTAAATGACTTTTTTTTTTATCAATAGGCCTTATAGTGTATTAAGATATCCAAATTTTGGACTGCCTTTTAATTTTCATTTTTTTTAATGGGTTTTATGATAAATGTTGGCTTACTTCTTAGCCCATTAGTATACTTAATTAGCACGTGGTCTCGCTTTCACTACTTGTATGTCTAATTTCCACACGTGTATTCTTACTCTCATTTTTTTTAAGAAATGAAATGGGTTAACCTACCTCTCGAGTATCTATCTTCAGTTGACTTTAGCGATGAAGTAAATTCAGTCGCTCTTAAATGTACTTTTATTTTTCCCAATATCCTTTGAACTCGCTCTCGTTTTTTATAGTTTCATAATTTTCTATCGTTAGTTTGTTGCCAAGTTCATGATAAGGTTACTGATGTACACGTAATGTGTAAAGTAAGGTTTTTCATCTGTCACGGAAAAGAAATCCAATGCTAAAATTTATAAGTTGTTGGTGGGTAAATTTATAAGTTTTTTTTATCTCTTGATTGATTTCTAAAGCATTTGCGCTGGAAATGGCTATGCGAAGAGTTAAATCTATCAAAGTATTGACGTATTATGAGGTGGTTTATCTGCTGTTGTCCTTAAGTAGTTGTTTATTTTTCTACTATTAATTAATGTTGTGTTCTCATACTTGGTATGTAACAAAATTTGCTCATTTCTGTCAATTGAAAATTCCATGTCTTTTGTGCTCAAGGCTTGATCATGTTTTTGGAAATGAAAACCCTGGATTTTATAGACATTTGTGGTGCTCATAAAACGAAGATCTTATCATTAGTTATTCGTTGCCAAGTTCATGATAAACTTTGCTCTTTGTACATAGAATGTGTATGTGAAGCTTTCCTTTTTTTATCATCACGAAAAAGAAATCCAATCTTTGAAACTTATAGGTTGTTGGTGGGTAAATTGGGAATTGATCATGAAGGTTTTGTAGATAAGAAACGGCTACTTAAACATCCTATGCTTTCTTCATTGAGTGAAAGTTTGTATACCATATAGCTGTAGTGTACTTGGATATTTAAATCATATCATATTCTTAGTGTTTTTGATATACTAATTGTTTCTAGTTATTAGAGATATCTTTACATTTGAAGAATGTTTTATTTGAAGGTCTTTTTGTCAAATTTTAGTAAAGTTTTTTCCCATGTCTTATATGTATTTTTATTTATTTATTGTTTTATAGGTTCTCTTGGAATTTACTGAACGGGTGCCATTAAGTAACTCTGTAAATCTCCTGGAAGTGATGAAATAATGTATGAGTTGATTTCATCAATTGTTTCATTCTTGGGGGCCAAGATGCTTCTTTCCTTGAGGTACTTTACAGAAACGTGATTGTTTGCAAAATCTGGATAAATATTTGAAACAATATCTTTAATTGAGTCTTCTGATTCAGGAATAAGAAGATCATCTGGAATCTGTATCCATGTTGGCTCAATACCGTTCTCCATAGAAATTGCTGGCAACTTTCCGTTTCCAAGATCTAGAACCCATTTGCTGAAATCTTCTATAGAGCTAGTTGTTTCTGGATCAACATTGTCACTTTTTAATCTCATGTTTTGAGTCAGATGAAAAACTTTACATTCTCCCCAGATTTTAGATCAGTCAAATAGAATTAAAGATGGCAAAATTAAAATTGCTCAAGGTTACTAAATAAATTATTTGATAAAATTAAGATTGTTTGATATATTCAAAATGGTACCTGTTTATTGAAGCATCAACAATGTCACCTCTTTTACCCCTTGGAATAACTGGCAAAATATGTCTGAAGTCTCCACCCATTAAAAATGTTTTGCCGCCAAAATATTTGTTATTTTCATCCATTATGTCTTTTAAAGTTCTGTCGACAGCTTCGAATCCGTGCCTATGAGTCATTGGAGCTTCATCCCATGAAATAAGATATGCTTTTTGTATTAGTTTCGCCAGTTCTTCATGTTTTGAGATTTTGCATGTCGACTCTTCACTGGTAGGAATTTCAATATTGAACCTAGAATGTGCTGTTCGCTCACCTGGTAGGAGTAGTGATGTTATTCCAAAAGAGGCAACTGCAAGAACAATTTTAGCTTCAGATCTTAGCTTTGAGATGGTAGTTTTGTACAAATACGTCTTTCTAGTTCCTCCACTGCCGTAAACAAAAAATACACCTCCATTCTGTGAATATACCGCTTGGGTGACTGACTGGAATACTTCACGCTGCTCAGTATTAAGGACTTCATGCATTCTAACGTATTCATCACGTAGTGAACGACAATCATAGTCAAGTTCTCCTGCGATCAGTCTATTACCAGTTGGCATCTGGTCTTTCATATTTGGAAATGGGAAGTCATTGACCTTTGCCAAAGTTTTACCTTTTCTGAGCATGATTTTTTCAATCTCGCATAGAGTGTAGTTCTTTATTTTCTCCTCTGATGAAATCAATGTCTGATTTCCATTGATTCTTCTATACTTAAATAACATGTCATCTCCTAGTGCGTGGTGATGTTTTTCCCATAGTTTTTCAGGAAATGATATCTCGCACATCAACATTAGCGTCATAAACAGCTCACGCAATGCTTTAGGACATAACCATCCGCTAGCTTCTTTTAGTGCATCGTCCCACTCTTTGTCATCATCGAGCAAACCTAGTGTCTGGCAGGTAAATTTAATTGAACAATTAAATATGCATAGTTTAAAATTAAAATTCAGCATATATTAACTTCAGGAGTTTTTCAAAAATAGACAACAGGAAAAAATAAATCTAAGTGTGTATGTGTTTCCTAAGTTTATTTGTAAAAGATTTAGGAGAGTCCCTTTTCTTTATTGTCGGATTAAGTATGGCCCTCCAAAAGTGCTTCCACCGTCTCTGCCAACCTATCCACACTCTTGAGACGAAATCTTGGCACGAAAGTCTCTTAGCAGATGTTTTGTAATCGTTACCCTACTCCCTCCAATAACTGCTGCCAGTTTAATTTAAACTTCCTATTTTAATAGTAATCTATATATATTTAAAATTTTCCTTCTAGTTATCTAGCGTCTAAAGCAGCTTAAGCTTGGAAATGTGACTTGTAGGGATAGGGAAGACATCATGTGCTCGGGTTATCGCTAATCAAGCAGTAAGTAATCAAACACTATTTCCTTAGGGAAAACATGATGTGCTCGGGTTATTGCTAATCAAGCAATAAGTAATGAAATACTATTTCCCTTTTTCCCCATTAATACACACATTTGTCAGTTTCCTCCTATAAATAGACTTACATTTGTGACCCGTTCTACTTGAATTTTTTTTGCTAGCAAGAAATCCTGTTTTCTGTTACTAAATTATTATAAAATCATTCCATTTCCATTTCCAATTCAGTTGATTTAAACTTAAAACTTTCATACCGGAAAACTAAATAAAAATAAAATAAAACAATCTAATAGTTTATACTGAAAAAATAGCAAGCACTGTCTTTCTGACATTTACTTTCATAATATATTATCAATTGTGATTATTATTGTTATTATCAGTGTATGTGCTTATCCAGCACTTCAAGGTTTTTCGCGGACTCAAAAGGCAACAACATGTTAAATTCTAGGCATGTTTGTGCTTGAAATACCTTACAGCTGCATACCTTTCCCCACAGAGTGAATATAGATATTAAGATTGAATCAATACCTATTTTTTCCTTTGATTTTATTCTTGTCCTTCTTGCTGCTCTAGGTTTTGCTCTATTTTTTTATGTTCTACCACTGGTTGAAGCACGCTTTGATGTTCCTTTTGATACCATTGAAGCTATACAGTTGAGAGTTTTTAAAAAGTTGAGTTTGATATAAGAAGTTGAGTTTTTGGTTTAGTAGGTTTTAGGAATTCAAAATCTAACTTTCTACCGCTAGGTTTGGATTTTAAGAAATAAGAAGTGGAGTTTTTGGTTTATTAGGTTTTAGAAATTTTGTTTTATTAGGATTCTTAGAGTTTTAAGAAATCAGAAGTTGAGTTTGTACGTGTGTTTTGATATTTGAGGAGCCCCAAATAAATACCAAATAAATGAAGGAGTCTATGAGAATACCTGGTTAAGAAAACAAATGTTTTGATATTTGAGTGATCTAATCATTAATAATTTTTTGTGAAAATCGTTTTGATACAATACTAATTTCATGGATGTATTAAATTAGTACACCCTCACCCTGACAAACCATGCGTTATTTGCATGAGAGCATTCTTTTTTTGGACAACTGTACAAAGTTTCAATCAAAGACCATTAATACTGAGTAGTTGAGAATGCTCCCAGTGACCCACGTTAGCCCCCCTTTTTTCTCTCACACTGACACATCAGATTTTATCTAAAAAAATGAATTCTACGCTCTTTTTTGGCAATTTCAATTGTTCGTAACTCAAAATACATAAAAATCCAAAATAGATAAGTAGATAAAAATCTCTTTCTTAAATCTTATCTCCATTCTTAAATCTTATCTCCTCTCTTCAAACTTCTCTCATTCTTCTTTTCTTCCAAAATTAAACTGAAAATGATAGAGTGATGTCAAAATTTAAAAACTTTTTCCTCTCTCCCCACTTTCACTCACTTCTCTTCTCATCAAGGTATCCTTCATTATTTTTTTTCTTTTCTTGATTTTATGTATTTGTTAATTAGGCTAATAATAATCAACTAAATCCGTGTTTTTTTTGTTTAATTTTTTAATTTTAATTACACAGAATTCAGAATGAGTCTTCTAAGGTTATGAAAAAAGTTAGGTTTTGTGTGGAAGAAGAAAATGTTGTTGACACACCGGTTCGAATGACGAGGTCTAGAAAGGGTATTGACTTAGTTGTGTTTTCGCCGTTGCCGAATGCCAAGAAGAAAACAAAAAGAGGACGGAAAAAGGATGGGAATGATGATTCTACTGCTGTAGTTTTGTCAGAGAGTATTAGTGAGGCACCAGTTCGAATGACGAGGTCTAGAAGGGGACTGACTTAGTTGATCTGTCGCCTTCTCCTGTTGCGAGGAAGAAAACAAAAGGAGGACGGAAATTGATTTCAAGAAGTTGAAGTTAAGAAAATGGGACTTGCTTGAATCACTTTTGAGAATAAGTGCCTTGCAATTGTTCTTCTGTGCCGGTGTTCCAAACAGTGATGCTATTGTTGCCTTAGTACCAGAGAGAGTGTTTGTGTTCGAACTGTCTTTCTTCAGTAGTTGTGAAAGTGTGTAGGAGCTGCTCTTTTTCGTCCTCACTGATGTCATTTTTGCACTGATACAAATTTTTTGTTCTTCATGTACAAGGATAGAAAGCTATGTGTAGTTATTTTGTTGCTGGCCTTGAGGTAGTTATTGTTTCATCCAACCAAACTTCCAAAAACAACCTTCTTCATCTGTTGAAATTCTGTATTGGGGCGTTGTAACAGATTAATACTCATCGGCATGATAGACATTTGATGTTTTGGAATTTAGGAAAGTGATGCACGTTCGGAGACAAGTTTTCTAAAATTTATTTTTCTCTCTTATCTCTTTTGAAGATAACCTCTGTTTCATTTATATTTTCTGTCTCACGTGAGGTTGTTTCTGGATACGATATAGTTTTGTCAGAGAGTGTTAGTGAGGGACCAGAACCTTCTTCTGTTTGAAATACAATTTGGATTAAATTTGAGTGACTGCAGAACTCTTCTTTTGATACACTTTACACATCAATAAACAGAAAGACAAAAGTTAGTAAATCTGTAACAACTCCTTTTACAGAGTGAAATTCTTATTACACCTGTTCAAACTTGAACACAACTGATTGGTCAGACAAGCTCGCTTATGATGCGTTCGGCTAACGGTAATTCACTTCTTTTCATTTCAGCAAGATAAGTCTCACTTTTCTATTAAAACTGACTAGCAATGGATGACACAAATATAGTTTCAATGTTTGTGGTAAATGGTGGTTAATGCATTAGATTGTAATGGCTACTACTGGACTGGATACAACGTGGTTATGTTGATCCACCCACTTGAGGTTAGAGTTTTTTTTTTTTAAAGTTGCTAACAGAATTTATTTTTTAGAGAAATCAATAGTTGACATGGATACTATATCGTGCATTCAAGCACCGCCTGTTAGAAAAGGGAAGAAAAAGCAAGCGAAGGATGAGGTAGATCATCTCAAACAAGCTGAGAAGAAGAAGAGACGCTTGGAGGAAGCACTTGCTACTTATGTTGCTATTCGATCAGAGCTGGAAAAGAAAAAGCAGAAGAAGTAGCCATGCATTTCCTCTTTGGAGAAGACTCTTGACCGCAATAGGATGAAGGTTTCAATCCTTGGAACCGTGCCAGTAATATAGGCTTTTTTATGGGAGGGCGAAAAGCAGTCCCTGGTAATCAGGGCTATACAAGGTATTCACTTGAAGGACTCGGGCGGGTGTCAGATTTCTTTCTGCCACAGAGATACTATCTGCATCAATTATTAGAGATTGCATCCCTTCTGGCATATTCTTGGCAGTTGTATTTTATATTGTTGGCAAAGGGTAATAGGTGAAGTCTTACTACGGAGTGAAAATTAGCAAGTTGTTTTGAGATCTTTGGGTCTTTCAAGTCACAACAGCTCTGCTTTGGCGCCCGAAAACGGTTCTGTTCTTTGATACCGGTTAGACATGCTGACTGATGCTGAGGTCAATTAGATGGGGTTTAGGAAACATATGCTCCACATTCTTTAGTACAGCTATTAATATAGTAAGCCCGGCGAATGCCGGGCAAATTATCTAGCCATATATTGGACTCAGATCTTTTTGGTTTATCTCTACACTCACGATGAACCCTTGCTTTTGGCCGTTGAACAGGGAAGAGATATCTCCACCACCTTCATCTTCAAGTCCAGAAACACTAGAAACATTAATTGAAGCTGATAAACAACGTTCCATCATCGTATCTCGAGGAAACGAAGAATTAGATCGAACGGTTTGCTCATCCTATTAAGGTACTTTCCTCAAAAGTCCAGATCTCTATTGTAGATATTTTTGGATTTGTGTGCTTTACAATAACTAATGATTGCATACAAGAAGTAAGTATAGACTTTCCAACGGGTCTTTGAGAATTTTTTTGATACAATAATGACAAGGGGAAGAGCTGATGGAGTTCAAAAGAAGCGCTTAATCTCTGCTTTGTGTGTTGTGGCAATATTTCTTTTCTTCACTTCCCCTTTAGGATAAGCAGTAATCTGAATTTCAAACGATGTTAAGGTGACCATGATATGCCGATGGGAATGTTTCCAGAGTATTGCCAGTGAGAATTCTCAGCGAGTCGTCCTCTTCTTTGGGCCTTTCTTTTTGTGTCTTTTCTTCTGCAGCCTCGACACTGATCTGTGTTCTGTAATCGCATTCGGCAGGGCACTCCTCATGAATAGAGCTTCTTCTAGGCCAATATCTTCCTATATCTTGACCGTTCACTGATGTTTTTGTGTATTAAAACTATTAATTTAAAAATGGAATCAGAACTTAGAAGCAACTAAGTAAAGTTACAGGTAAAAGATGTCCAATTCACAACCTATAGCACAAACCCATTCTGGTAAGATTGCAGTGGAGCAGGAATGTTAACAAATAACATGTCCAAAACACATGTTCTGCTGCTCACAGGCACTAACACAAAGAGCTTTATACTACGAGACTAACCGTGTCCTGCTGCTCTAATAAGTTACTTTTACGTATAAATGACATGTTGTATAGTTATACAGACATACTGAGTTACAGCAAAAGGTTAAACATGTCTACAGGCTCCACTTTGCCAAATGACCAACAGGTCATAACCCCCCAACAACATTCAAACACCTAAATGAGCAGGTATGTGGAACCATTATCCTTTTCCTATCAGGCACACACACGAACTGCAATACTATGTAAAATGATATGACATTTTATAGTCGTGCAGACAAAGCAAATAGAAGTGTGCAAAGAGAAAGTACAAAAACTCACTTTCACAACACATATAACTACATGTGAATGGTCAAATATCGACCACAAGTTTACAAACTGGCTGATTGAAGATCACAATATCAAGATATTTATTTATTTAGTCATAATATAACTGGGAGTCAAGATGTCAAATCATTCAAGGCCATCTGATAAGGTGAGGGACACAGGTCTCCGGAGCCATGGAACAAGGTATCCAGCATATCACAGCTGACACTGCCGACCAGCACCTCACCACATAATGATCATTTGGGCACATGAGAAACAAGCAAAGCCACTTGGCTACACCCCACATGCTGCTTGACCCAGTCAGTAACTGGAACAAAACAGGCTTATCCTACACACAGTTCGGTAAATTGAACAAAATTAGGCTTATCCTACACGTAGTTCAGTAAATGGTCTATGTTCTAAACTGCATTTATAGATATCTAATTTGGATAGACATTCTCGATAGATCCAACAAAGCAAGTGTGAGTAGGGACGTTTCCTGTTGGTGTTTAATATGACCTAACAGAACACTTCTGAAAATAGGAACATCGCATTGATTTCAAAGAGCCCAAAAACTTAAATGCCGAGACACATGAGGTCATTGTTCATACTTACCAGTGTTTGTGTAGAGACACATGAGGTCATTGTAGCAGAGAGGAGTTGAAGCAAAACCATTTTCTTTCATTTTCTGCAGATGGGACACGGATTTATCAGTTAGGCCTGCTCTGACATAACAATTCAAGAGCGCGCCATAAGTTTTATCAATTTTGTCTTCGTCGCTCAAACTATTGAAGTAGCTCTCAGCAGAATCCAAACCTCGGACTCTTCCAATCAGATCTAACTGCACAGCACGTTCCCCTGATGAAAATGTGCACTCAACTTTCTTTTCCATCCATTCAGAAACCTGAGGAACAATGTAACCATGCGAAAAGGTCATGTTAAAAGTAACTTAAAATATATCAAATGAATAATTAAACAAGAAAACAATAGTATAGCTACTAACATGAATACGCGTTCTAACTTATCTCACACTCTCATATGGATGACTCTCTTTTTCTGACCATAGAATAACAGTCTTGAGCACTTTTATCAATTTTGTTTGTCAGCACCTTACGTAGGACCACTTAAAACAATACTGTGAAAGACTCTGAGACTTCTGTTTTTACCCATTAACACACATATAACATTGCGCATCTGAAGACTTGGAATGTCTTTCCCTTACCCGACTTGCCTCATATTGATGCTATACCTATTGGTAGTTGGAGAGGGTGTTTTGGCAATTGAATTTGACCAGAGCAGAAGAAGCATGTATGTGGCCATACTCTCCCTCCATGTTGCAGGACATGAATGAATACTTATATATAAGTGATGTACGAACCAAATGGAATAGCATAGACCTACGCTGAGTAAGTACTTTATTTTGATTATTACCAGGGGAGGACATTTTTGTCATGCTTTCTAACAATGAGCTCCTTTTATTTTGCAGGGTCCTTTGTGAAGATGAAAAACAAGCGGTTGCTGTGAAGAGTCAATTGCAACAGCTTGCCAGACCTATGTACAGCAACCCGCCTGTCCATGGTGCTCTTATTGTGTCAACCATCCTTAGTAGTCCGGACTTAAAGAGCCTGTGGCTGCAGGAAGTCAAGGTAACCCCTAAGTTCTAAGCGGTTCACAATATTATCTTAAATTCTTAATTGTTAACTATAATATTTTTTTCTCAAGTGCAGGGGAGGAGATTTTTGTCATGCTTTCTAACAATGAGCTCCTTTTATTTTGCAGTGTCCTTTGTGAAGATGAAAAACAAGCGGTTGCTGTGAATAGTCAATTGCAAGAGCTTGCCAGACCTATGTATAACAACCAAAGCCTGTCCATGGTGCTCTTATTGTGTCAACCATCCTTAGTAGTCCAGACTTAAAGAGCCACGTGGTGAAGGAAGTCAAGGTAACCCCTAAGTTCTAAGCGGTTCACAATATTATCTTAAATTCTTAATTGTTAACTATGATATTTTTTCTCAAGTGCAGTGAACATAAGGTACATTTCTATTCACCTTTTAAGGATTTAATTTGGAATTTGGTCTAACGTGTTTGAAGGAAGTCAAGGTAACCCCTAAGTTCTAAGCGGTTCACAATATTATCTTAAATTCTTAATTGTTAACTATGATATTTTTTTTTCTCAAGTGCAGTGAACATAAGTCGTTCTATTCACCTTTTAAGGATTTAATTTGGAATTTGGTCTAACGTGTCTCTTGACAATGAGCTCATAGATGTTTTTATATTTGGAAATATAAATTGCTTTTGTCATGTTATTACCTACTTGATATCAAATTCGGGTTAAGTTCTTAATTCGACATTCAAAATAAAAACAACCTTTTCTCTACAAAAAAAAATGTGACATTAAAGGATTTAAATCCACGTGTTGAAATTCACTATAGTAACCCATCCATTGTGATCAATTCTTGCTTTTGATCCTTTTCAAATGACTCTTGGCTATTGGGACCTTTGTAAGTTTTTTTTTTTTTTTTTTTTAAATATTGTGTGTATGAAATGTTTTACTTATTAGGCTATTACTAACTATTATTAAGTTAAGTATGCATATCCATAAAATATATGACATATCCGGCCATCATCTTCTTACGTGTGCATTGAGTCGGCTCTCTTGCATCCATGACCTGCCAGACCGTCGGGTTCTTTTTATACGTTTAAATTTTAAACTTGGATATTACATGTTTGTTCATTTGATGCTTTTGCTTCTTTACATTTCTTAGTTTCAATATGTTACAAGATTTCATGGCTTTTATGTAATGATAGATGATGCAAAAGGATCGAGATATCATGTTGGAAGCAAGATACTAGAAGCGAGAGGTAGCACAAAATGCGAAAACAGGTTTCTTGCGAGTCTTCTTAATTAGTTCTTATTTTCCTGCATATCTTTAAGCCTCTTCGTTGTTGAATTGGTCGTAGTCTCATTGAAAATGTGGATCCGATCCCACCGTGAATCTGGGGTATAAGGATTTGTTCGACGAAGAAACATTGGATTTGTATTATAATTTATGTATTCTCGTAACAACGATTGCCATAAGCGGGTAAACATTCTAAAGGTAGAATCATGGACTGTAAGGAAACCAGTTCAATTATTTATGTTTGTCCACTTTAAACTATATTATTTTCAACTATGTCGGCCTGGACATAGACATGGCCGACTCATATTGTTTGCAAAATAAGGAACAAATTCTTTTGATACCTTAACCTTAGGTTCATCAAAGCCATTGCTCCTTTAGAGGGTGTTTTACAAGGTTTTGTGTAGCTCTAACAAGAAAAATTATCTATAAAAGAAAATTGAAAGTAAGGATGGTATATGTCACAGATTGTTCTAAGGCATTTGTTATCTCGCTTCATATTGCGTAATGCGACATCATTTTTGCCTTTGATTTTAGGTGGATTCTTTGCTTTGTATTTTTGACCCTCGCATACTTATGTCGCAGTGACTACATTTGCTAGAGGGTATGGATTCTTTTCAAATTAAACTAAGCGCATGCAGAGACAGATTTGGGATTTGATTCCCTTTTTAGTTAGGAAATGCTTTTGCGCCACGGGATGGTGTGCATGTTTACCTGAGGATGGTGTGCATGTTTATTTGTTTGTGGGTGGGTGGGTGGTTGCAGTTAATTTGTCTACCCTTTAAAAAAATTATATAGTTCCATGGCCACTTTACACTCCAACACAGGCAAACAAGAAACAACACCCCCAATTTCCCATTTCCATAGTCGTAAACAAATTCAATAGGACAATAGAGGCAGGGTGTGTTCTCTATAAAATTTTAAATTTTATTTTTATATCAACAAAATTAAAAATAAAAAAATGTTCTGCCAAAACAGAAGTAGGGTCTTTCCTACTCTATCAACCTTTTAAAGTCCACCCTTCAATTCAAAGCCCATAGACAACTTTTTGAAATACTTTTAGCCCAAATTACAAAGCCTAGATCAAGCCCATACTTTAATCATTTTACAATAATTCTACAGCAAAATCTCCCCTCTTCTCTTTGGAAGCTCGATCAACCGTATGCGGTATTAAACCTCTTTCTCCTTTCAAGTCATCGTCTCTTTCTTGCATTTATATTTATATTTAAGGAAAAAGTACAAATATTTGATAGTCGTAGTACTGTTTGTTTATACCATGCATAGGTTGAAACCCCATTATAATACATCTATTGTTATACTCATGATTGACCATGAATACTGAGTAGTTGAGAATGCTCTCAGTGAAACACGTCAGCCCCCTTTTTATTCAAATCCATGCCATTTTCAATTGTTCGTAAAAAAACCAAAAAAACAGAAAGTACAAAAGAAAAATCTCTCTCTTCCTCTTATCTCCATTTTTAAACAAAAAGAAACCTGAAAAGTGAGAGCTCTCCAAAGTAGTAACTCAGGAACCCTAACTATCTTGCAAAGGATAGCAAGGTTTGAGAGCTTGCAATCTCTTTAAAAAAAATAGAAAAACATAAACTCTTTAAACAAAGTATGCAATTAATCATTAGCTATCAATATACATATATTATTTATTCAAGTGGACTTTAGGCTTTTGAGTCATTAGCTATTTATGTAGCAAGTCCGGCCATAGGCCGAGCCAAATGGCTAGTTAGTAAATAAGTATGGGGTCATTTTTAGATTTGCTTAGGCCACAGCCAAGTTACTACATCAAGAAAAGTATCAGGCAGATAAAACTTTGCACATCTTGTTCATCGACATCGACATTTCATTTCCTTCCTGTTTTCAGCAATCATCAGTACATTATATGTTTCCATGATGTCAAGCATCTCAATGGTTTCCTTTGATTTGATTTCTTGGAATACCATCTTCAATATGCCTTTCATTGGAGAGCATGTTCATATCTGCGATGTCCAACACCCGTATCCAGAGATGTAATGCATTAATTTGTCTACCACTGATTTGGATAAGCTTCTCTATACTTTGTGTCTTCTCCCATCAGAAATCGGGTCGCATGCGGCATTGCTTTGCGCACTGCTGTTAACCCTCTTCATTTGGTGTTTCTTTCTACCGCTGACATGGAAGCCGATACGCTTCTTCTCTTTTCGAAATGAACCACTCTCGATTCTTTGCTCCTAATGTTTGAGAATATGAGGTTGATGTTATAGCGGCTTCGGCGCTTTGTTGAACCCTCTTCATTTTTGGTGTTTCTTTCTACCGCGAACATGGAAGCTAGAGTACGCTTCTTCTCTTTCGAAAAGAACCACTCTCGATTCTTTGCTCATAATGTTTGAGAATATGAGGTTGATGTTATAGTAGCTTCAACAATAGAGGGAACATTAACTTGCCCTTCTAGGATTGTATCTTTTGTGATCTCGATTAAAGAGGTTGTGTCATCTTTAACATTTTCCTCTTTCTTCTCATCGGGGACCACATCAACATCTTTAAATGCCTTTTCTCCATCAAAAGACTTCAAAGAACTTCGCAGAGAATTTGAGTCATTTCCATCTTCGATATTTAGACCGGGCTCAGTATCTTTTTAATCTCAACGGATGCAAATTCACTTTTAATATCTTCCTGTATTTTCTCTTGATCCACTTGAATAGCCTCAAAGGTTTTTCCCCTTCAAAAGATTTTCCAAAGAAGTATAGCGAACCTGGAATCAGCCCCTCTTCGGTTTTGATCCGATCCGGGCTCTGTACCATTGGCGGTGTCAATCAAGGCACTATACCATCTTTAATTTAACAAATTCTTCTTTCTTTTTTCTTGGGGATCACTTCCGCCTCCCTGGATAGTACCGGTTCTCCAGCAAGTATAGCAGAATTGGCATCAACCCCAACTTCTTGCTTTGTAGTCTTAGGTTCAGCTGATGCCCCGTCTTTAATTTTTTCTAACTTCTCTTCTTCAGCTTTTCCTACTTCAAGCGCCAACTCTTCTAAAGAATTCTCAACCTCATCAAGCGAAGTTTCATCTTTCTGTGCACTGTCCACATTAGTCTTATCCAAAACATCAGGAATAGCAACTACTTCTTTGTATGCGAGAACTGATGGAGTTTTGAATGCAAACGTATCAACTTCTTGCTTTGTAGTCTTAGGTTCAGCTGATGCCCCGTCTTTAATTTTTTCTAACTTCTCTTATTCAGCTTTTCCTACTTCAAGCGCCAACTCTTCTGAAGAATTCTCAAACCTCATCAAGTTTAAGTTTCATCTTTTTCATTAATCATGTCCACATTAGTCTTATCCAAAACATCGGGAATAGCAACTACTTCTTTGTATTCGGAGAACCTGATGGAGTTTTGAATGCAAGCGTATCGGTTGAGGACTCGGTAACCTCTGGCGCTTTATCGACATATACTCCATCTTTCACAACTTCACTCTCAAAGACTTTCCTTAGGCTCAATATCCTCGATTTTTTATCAACATCTTCAACGGTTTCAAGTTAGTTTTCTTGGTTTGTCCGCCACGCCCACAACCGATTAAGGGGTTTTCAACTACTTTAGTACCTCCATCGCTTTTATCGACATACACTCCATCTTTCCGACTTCACTCTCAGCACTTTCCTTAGGGTCAATATCCTCAGATTTTTTATCAACATCTTCAATTCACCATCAATGTTTACCTCACTAATACAGTCAAATCGAGGCATGTCATACGTGCATAAAGGTCGCATGGGCTGTGAATAGATCTTGCGTACTCCTTTTATAGCAATCATCAACAAACAGGTACACATCTTTGTTTAACTTTCGAAGTCTTTGCACATGCATGTATACCTGGAAGGCGAGAAACATTCCAATCATTACACGAACATGTCCTATTCTGAAGATGCACACAATGGTAAACCCTCCTGCCTCAAATCTCATACTCATATGTTGAAGATTGATGTGCCTCAAGTCTTTCACTCATAACAATATTTTTCTTCAGAACAATAGAAGTACAGGAATGGTCTTCCTTAGGAATATTTGTTGGACTTGAAACCCCCCCATCAACTGCAAGTTCTCTGAGTATCCATGGTGCATATAATTTCTTTCATCTTCGGGGACTCAAGATCATTAGGATCAATGTCTTTCTCAGCTAGGATTTGATCAAGTAGGGAAGAACGATGGGTTTTATTGGATATGATGGTGGAGGGGGTAACTGGGACAACCTTGTCCAGAGAACTGCTCTCGTGGTTAAGCCAATGCCTTCAAACTGTTTACCTAGGTTTAAAATGGTTTCTTGACACTCTGCCGGCTTTTACGAAGTCTCTTTGAGATCTCCAACCCGCAAGGTCAATCATTATAAAAATTTAAGCAAGAATTGCAATTTACAATACCTAAATCGGGGAGATGTTGAAATCTTTGAAATTCAGTCCTCCTCGAGAAAGTTAATTCACGATATGAATAATAACCACCGGTGGATACGCAAATTCAAGATTCTGAATTTGGAAGCGAGATGTGATGGATTTACTCGATAAGCCAAAAGAAAAGTAGTCTGAGACAATCTTTCAGCCTTTTGAGTCTAGCACGGAGAGAACAAATTTATTTAGCTTCTTCTAAATTATTGAGTCAAAACAAATCTAGAAAGGATGTCATACAACAATTGTCTCTGGTTCCTTATTTTCATAAACTATCATGCATTATTTTAAAATAATGTTTAGCTCCTTCTGAACTTCTTTCAGTATTCATCTGTTAATGCATTGTACTTCTAAATCTTCATTGAGGATAAACTTATGTCAACCACTTTCTGTTATGACATAGGTTAGTGTTGAGATACACGAAAACCTAAGGAATATCATATCAACATTATAAAATTATTACCTTGACCTTTTCTATGTATTTCATTCTCTACAATATATTATAAGAACAATATCCTTCATTAAACTTCCACTTAATTTATACAAACCTCCCCGTGGTTCTGGTGTGTCATTGTGACTGTGTAGTATGAAATTGAGTTTCAACTTGGATGTCCCAAAGAACATTAACATTATCGTGCCTCTGTAGCTAACATATCTGGCACATGCAACAACAGAGAATTCACCTATAAAACACCATCAGTAATGCATTTGTCTACCACTCGACCAAAAAGAGCAGCCCCCAAGCAAGAAGTGGAGAAACTTCGATGTATGTCACTACATATCCTATACCTTTGTCACAAATTTATAGAGGGTTATCCATCGAGCGTGGAAGCGCCTTGATGGCGAACACCTCACGACAATCGATCCTCAAGTCCTTCGGACCAAGAGCTCTGCTCGTAAGCTTCTCTCTATCATTTCTCTTTCGGTTGACCATCTAAAAGACGAAAATGAATTGTATACCCCTTCAAGTTCAATAATCCGTTTATTATTGTCTCATCATGGGTGCGTAGATGACTCGTTTCGACCTCATTGGGCGCAAAGAACGAATTTATCTAAGTTGTTTCTTTGACTACCTACGGCTTCTTAAATTGCAGGTTGCAGATGTTTGGTCCTGTGGCGTGACTCTATATGTGATGTTGATAGGAGTTTACCCATTTGAGGATACCTTGGATCCTATAAATCTCCGGAAGACTATAGGGGTGAGTTCACTTGACTCTAAGCTTCTAATGAAAAAATCTATTGATCATAAATAAAATATGTACAATTGGAATACGACCATCGGTTTGTATTTTCTTCTGAAAAAGGATGGAAACTAATGGCGCTTCTAACTTGGTATTACATCTAATGGTGTGAAAACCATAATCCTTAGGCCACATAATCAATATTAGAGCTATATAAAATCCTTATATGACCTACTTGGCGACTCAATAAAAAAATAAAAATAAAAATACTAACCTTGGAAGTATCAAGAAGAACTACGTCTGAAGAAGCGGTCGGTGATACTGGATCTAATCACAGTCCTTTGGAAGAAAAAGCCTACCTTGATTGGCCGAAAAAATGGAAATGAAGACAGGGAGTTAGAAGGGAGCTGATTCAATGGGATCTCCTCTTTCTATTCCTTTCTCTTCTAGTAATCAATCATAAAGAAGCAGTTGCAGATCAAGCAGATCCTTGTATGATTCTTATCGCAAGCTGGTCTACCTCTATTGTTTCGGGTATTTCCTTTAGAAACTTGCTTACTGGTCTTACCGCAACCAGAAGGCAAGAAGACTATCTTACGATCTGACCATAGGTTCAGGTTCTATCGTTGCTATTATCTCATCTCTAAAAATATATCGGAAATTCGACCATAGGTTAATTTTAAATCAAGGGTTCTCGATTTACTAAAGAGGGTTTTTTTTTCTTAGTTCAAGCTAAATTGGTTTTGGAGAAAAAAGGTCAAGAGAGGGTTGGGCAAGTTGAGAGGACCGGACTTTGATCTTAAGAACATATGCATGAATAAAAGAGATTAGGAGAACCAAATAAATAAAGAATAAAAGAAGGAGAAAGTAGCAAATCTAGGGAGGTCAAACTAATTTATAAAGTTGCCTTTTTTTTAGGAGTGTATGAGAATGCACGGTTTAGAAAATAGAGTGATATGGTGAGGAGAGAGATAAGGTGCAAGCTTTTATATATATATATAGATATGTGCTTGCTGTTCGGCATGTTGTTTTGACTACTTTCATGCTTTATCTCACGACAAATGGATGAGATTCAGATTGTTAGTTATGTTTTGAGACGTGTAACAACATAAACGTAGCAATATTATTTGCTTCCATGTATAAACTTTCATTATCTAACATGGAGACTGGCTCTGGCGTTTTTGTATATTTAGTCTCCGGATTTGTCAATTGATTTCTCGTGAGTAAAGAGGCTACTTAAAATCATAAAAATAATAATAATTGATTACCTTCACTTCCTCATAAAGCTTCTTCTCCCAAGCTAAAAGCCTTTCCAGTGTTGAACAGTGACTCTTTAACCCTCCCAATTCATCAATCGACGCTGCATCGAGCCGATACTTAATTGCCAATGGTGGCTTTCATGTCTAACTTGAAATCAAATTACTCAGCACACTACTTGAATGATACACAGTTTCTGACCAAACCAAAATAAGAAATATAAATTAACTAAAAATTTGGACTAATTAAAAATTTAAACTAAAATTATCTTACTCTTTAATTGTCGAAAACTTCGATCAAGCTGAGCACGCCCCGTTCGGGTTTCCATTCTAAGTGGGAGACATAATCGACGCTGCGTCGAGCCGATACTTAATTGCCAATGGTGAGCATAAGAACTGTCTTTTGAGTTCGATTTTTTTTTCTTTTTTGAGTTTGAGAGAGTTTGGGGTTTAGCTTTTCTCGTAATATTCAGTTTTATCTCAATTCTCGGCACTTAGACGTTGAGCTGACTGTCTCACCCATGACTTGCCTTAGTTAGCCGGCTTTCATATGTCTCTTTGCTACAAAGCAAAGGATAGACCCCCTTCCCGCGAACTCTTATTCGTAGATCACTCCTTCAGCTACACTTCAGTCTGACTTCACCGGGAAAGAAGACTTCAACTCTCTTACTTAATTGCCAATGGTGGCTTTCATGTCCAACTTGAACTCAAATTACTCAACACACTACTTGAATGATAAACAGTTTCTACCCAAACCAAAATAAGAAATATAAATTAACTAAAAATTTGGACTAATTAAAAATTTAAACTAAAATTATCTTACTCTTTAACTGTCGAAAACTTCGATCAAGCTGAGCACGCCCCGTTCGGGTTTCCATTCTAAGTGGGAGACATAATCGACGCTGCGTCGAGCCAATACTTAATTGCCAATGGTAAGCATAAGAACTGTTACAGTCAGAGTGGGGAATCAATTTGCATAGGTCTTTTGAGTTCGATGACTTTTTTTTTTCTTTTTTGAGTTTGAGAGAGTTTGGGGTTTAGCTTTTCTCATAATATTCAGTTTTATCTCAATTCTCGGCACTTAGACGTTGAGCTGACTGTCTCACCCATGACTTGCCTTAGTTAGCCGGCTTTCATATGTCTCTTTGCTACAAAGCAAAGGATAGACCCCCTCCCCGCGAACTCCTATTAGTAGATCACTCCTTCAGCTACACTTGGTCGACTTCACGGGGAAAGAAGACTTCAACTCGCTTGCCGATGGGCCCTTCATAATGATTTTGTGGACCATAAGGATGCCTTCCGATTGGATCAGCCGGATGCCCCCACTTTCCTGCTGACAATGCTTAAGAATATGGCCAAGATGGCCACACTTTATATGAAGGGCGGCAAGTGTTCATATCGGTATGGTACCCATCAATCCCTTCCATGTATCAACAACATAACTCCCTTCAGTAATGGTTGGAGAAGGTCCATCATCACCGAATCCGTAGAAACCGTCCACCATCAAATCCATGCTCTCGATCTCAATCTTTTTCATATTTTGGAAAGCTCTTCGCCACTTTCAATCCCATCTGCTCGGTGATACAATCCATAGGGATATTTTCAAGATGGAGCCAAAAAGCGGTTGAAGTAAACAGCGATGCCGATACTTCCATGGGTTCATGGAATCAACACCAAAAGTTATTACCAAAGCTCCATGGTCCGTAGATTTTCAACGAAGAGCCGCGACCCCAAAGCTTCCCCATAATCTTTACGAATCCGCCAATGTTAGTCACTTTGTCGGAGAAAACTTTGCTTGAGAGACTATTACCAGCGAACTCCTTCTTGAGTGTCGTCTTCAGTGATCTCTATACGGGAGTTCTCCTCTGTCGTAAGTGAGAACTTAGAAAGCGGATTCGCCAAGAACTCATCCATGTCGGTGGAACAATAAAAACAAAACAAAAGACCCTAGCTTCCACACCCTAGCTTCCACACTCCATTCACCGAAAAAAAAATCAATGAACTTGGAAAAGATTCACCGAAAAAAAAATCAATGAACTTGGAAAAGAAAAGTCATACCTTAAGACTGAAGTAGAAGAAAATTGGAGATTTGCTAGAGCATAAGAACTATTCAGGTTAGAGTGGGGAATCAAATTGGGAATTTGCTAGAACATAAGAACTGTTACAGTCAGAGTGGGGAATCAAATTGAGTTCGATGACTTTTTTTATTCTTTTTTGAGTTTGAGAGAGTTTGGGGTTTAGCTTTTTGAAAAGAGGCAGAAATTTCTTTTGAGTTCGATGATTTTTTTTTTTTCCTTTTTGAGTTTGAGAGAGTTTGGGGTTTGGCCAAACTCTCACAAACTCGTCCTGATTTCTCGTGAGTAAAAAGGGTACTTAAAAGTTGACTACGTGGACACCCTCACAGCACTCCAAAAGGGACTGCTATTATATATATACTAGCCATGCAGCCCGACCTGTGGCCGGGCCTGTTATTCTTAAACCTATCATGTCTGGGCCTATATTTAAGGGAAGCACTTGGAAGTTTAACATATTCATATCCAATAAGTAATCCATATCCATATCTATTAACTAATACATATCCATATCTATTAACTAATACATATCCATATCCATATCCAATAACTAATACATATCAATTAACTAATTCATTGTTTTTTAGAATTTGTTTTTTTTATCCCATGCGTACATTTGAAATAATGAAATAATGCGTAGCTTTGTTTTTTGTTTTAGCATAACACATGAAAGGACAATTTTAATTTACATTAAATTAGATAGCAGGCCAAATTTAGGGTTAGTTTGGTAAGAAGGCAAGTAATTATTTTTCAAATAGGGACTATTTTAAAAACTTTGCTGATGTGGCTCACTATCTATGAGCATCTTGGGAGAAACGGATATTAATATAGGTAGGATAAAGATAATAGGGATAGATATATAGTGTAGGTACATATTCTTTATACTAAATAACATCATATGTCATTTTATTGGGTGAGCCACAACCTATAATAAAAAATAACATCATATGCCATCTATAAGATTGTTTATAAGAGAATATACTAGAATTGTAACTAGTGGAGCACATCGTCAGATTGCGTAGGGATACTTAATTATGGGCTAATCTTAGGCTAACCGATTGACTAATTAATTAGTAAGCTTAGAGCTAGAGTGATGTGAGATAGTCATATCACAATTGAATTCCCAAATTAAGTATTATCTATAGCATATAGTCCCTTCCACAAAATATTTCTATTACGAGAATAAATTCCTACCAACCTCAATATCTCTTGTAGACCTTTCGTGATTCAAGTTATTGTCGAATTGAACCCATAGTCTATAGAATGTCATTCGGATTCTCAAAATAATGTTATCAAATGAGAAACCCTTTCTCATAAAAGATTTACCCTATAAGCAAAGTAAAAAACATTTTGATACTTGTAATATTACGTATAATAGTTTTAGAAAACTATAGAAAAACATTTAACCTACAGGACTATTTGATAATTGATAACATCTATTCATTTATGAATCGTAGATATTCTCCCATTTAATATGGGCATGGATATCTTGTTGGAGTTTCATTATTACTCAAATAGCTCATCTACTATCTAATATAAATCATTTAATGAATCCCATGTTTGGATTCAATATGATTTAATTAAGACAATAGACTACTATTTAGAAAGTGATTAATAAAATCCTCAGGTCTAAAGACTTATTGACTAATACTTTGTGTGTGAAAGATATCTCTCCTTGACAGTAAGTTTCACAAAGACATCTTTCACTTGCAATCGGTCAGTGTACATTTAAGCACCCGCGTGTTGATGAGTATAGTAGTACTCTTACTACATATGTTGAGATATAATAACCATTTTTCAATAATGAGAATCATCTAAATATCTAATACTATAGCAGCCATATAAATAAAGTGTCTAACACTATCCAAAACTGTAACACTTTTAGGCATAAGAATCCGGTAGGCTAAATTTTCCGTGTTAGCTTAATGCTAACTACTTAGCCATCTTTTAATATAACTGTGCTAACTACTTAGCTATCCTTTAATAAACCTAGGGACCTTAATGGTATCATATATCTCATTGATCATCTCATGGGACGTTCAAAAGAAATTGTCATTATCCTTTAAGAATGATCTAATCAAACAATAACTATTTTATTTAATTATTATAAAACAATTACAAACTAAAATAACTTTTCAGGGCATAAACTCTAACAGTGGGTCTGTAATTAAAATGTCCATTTGTAGCTAAGGTTGGCGGGTGTGTTTTCTACTTATATTCCCCACTATTTTGATCAAGAATTTGTTTGAAATAATGGCTCTCCAAATGATATATAATTAATTCTACGTTTTTAGCTTATATTGAGAGCATCTCAAGCCATTTACATCCCCATCTTTTTTTTTTCTGGTTAATTAAGCATTCACTAATACATGCATTCATGTAACTCAGGGTTTTACGTTTTGTCAATGAGGGTGCAATCTTTTTCTTCTTCCAACCAGTAAGAAACCAGTGTCAGCAGCCTCTTAATATTTGGCCAGTTGGCCCTATATAGTTAACAAAGAAAAAATAACACAAATACACGAAACGGTTTTATTTCTGAACTTTTCGCCTGCATAGTAAGTAACTGACGCCAACCAAACAAAAGTGGGGAGGGGAGAAAGTGGAAACGTCTGAGCCATTTTCACTTTTGTTTTTAGGATTCTCCACCCATGGAGTCAATAGTCATGACTCATGACCTTCTTCTGCGGATCGTTTTGGGATTTCTTAAGTTGGGCATGCAAACGTGCAGCGAAATTGGACGAGTACATAGTCGGAGCTCCATTTTTGGCCTAATAATACTTCGACTACGCATCTCGGCATGTGTATACTTCTCCTTCCATCTGGGCTGAAGAAACTTTGACTCTTGCCAATCAATTTTGTAATAAGGAAGTGAATCAAGTGATACGCAAGGCGTCATTGGATTTTGAAGTTGAACCCAGAATCCAACTCACATTGAGATCCAGTCTAACCAACTAGCCCAGCCCATGGACTTCAAATCCAGTTAAAAGTCCCATAGTTTTGTATAAAAATTAGAGAATGGCTAGCTTCAGCGTTCTACCTAGCTAGGAAAATCCGAATCCGATTTGTATTTGAAAAATCAGATATTATCCAAAAATTGCAGATATCGGATTCAGATAAAATTTTCCAGCCGAACAGGTTTTGGATACAGATGTAGATGTTGGTAATCCATCGGATAATATCCGATCCGATTTAATTAGTATTATTATAGGGTGATTTTGGACATATCCAACAAAATACTCCCATACCCCAATTTTAAAATAAATAAATAAAACGATTTTAGACATATTTAGCTTCTTAAATTACCATTCTTTTTTATTAAGTATACCCAATACATTTATTGACTAAAACAAATCATTTACTCTACGTGAGTAGAAGAAAAAGACTGCGGGTTTTTTTTTCCTTCTCATATAACCTCTTATTCTTTTATCTCATCAATAAATTGCAAACACCCACTTTTGATTTGAATCAATCATACCAAAGTAATGAGGATGAATACTAACCGAATGAGGATGAAGAAAAAAAATTCAAAATCAAATTTTGACGAATGGGATAACGCAGAAGACTATTCTACTTTGGATTACTACAATGAACAGATATGAAGATGCTGATGCAATAAAGCGGAGAAAGTGGTATGCTCAACCTCTTATTGATATTCAAATCAAAATATAATAATATACCGATACAAGGGAATGGAACCATGGAGTCCGAGTAAAAGGACAATCAGCGGTATGAAAAATTAAACTCCCCACTCTTGTATTACATTATTTTACTCTCAATATTTTATCTCACTAAGAGCTGTGTTTTCAAGTTTCTCTAGGGATTTGTTAGAGATGCAAGAAAATTGGGATTTTAATGTTGAACCTAAAATAATGAGGTGGTGAACCACAGAGTCTATCAATAGTGCAGATGATGATTTAATTATTCTGTTTAGAGTTAACCTTTTACAATCTCCATTTTCTATACACATGCGATGTTGAACAAACTTTCATTTGATGGATTATTCTCTCATTAGGAACTCGTCTATTATGTATGGTCATAGTGCATATTATCAATTGTTACTTCATCTTACATACCCTGTATTTTGAATTGTTTCTATGTTTTTCTTACCCGATTTTTCATTTTAATAACATAATTGATAAAATGCAGATGTGCCAGAGGGGGCTGTTATCATACGGGAGCACACTGCCTTGAATAACTTGTTTAGCTGTCTGTGGTTCAATGAGGTTACACCAAGAGACCAATTGAGCTTTGGATATGCTCTCTACAGATTAGGAGATTCATTCAAGCTCTTTATGTTTCCAAATTGCGAGTACAATTCTATCTTTTTGTTGCATAATTATACTAGGGAGCATTCTTCCAAGGTTGAATGGGTGAAAGATTTGAAAGAATTTAAAAAGAATAGCACCGGATTGATAGAGACAAGGGGTGGATTCGGCTTATTTACTTACCCTGTAAATGTTACCTCAGTCGATTTCCCGCCTGTAACAAGAACATCCCAAGCAGGCTGACTTATAGTCCTATCAACTTTAGTTGTCTTTGGATTCGTGGTCTCGTGTCAATTTTCAACTGCTTGGGACAAGTAAGAAATGCAGTATTCGATCAGGAGAACATTCACCACCAAGGATTGAGTTTATGGACATGAGCAGATGGGCAGGATCTTATAGCGCACAGCTGAGGTTTTGTTTGCTATATGAGATGTCAAATATTTATAATCTAGCCAGTGAGGCTGGTCCCCAAGTTGATGCTAGGATTCGCCTCATGATTTGGAATGTTGCTGAACTGTTTCAAATTTCCCAATGGATCAAATGGACCTTATTTGTTGGGGTGGAGGCTGGCTTGCTTACAAAGTCTAATTGTAGATTTTTAATAACTAGTGTTTGACTGTCCTTAGTCACCCTTTGTTAGCAAGACGCCAGTATGTGTAACATTTTGGTATGTTGTCAATTTTCGTTTTTGCTTTTATGAATGAGAAGTCTCTGTCACTGATGGACTTGAATTGTATTGTCCTTGTGTATGCTAAAATCATGCTGGCATGTAACTACAAATTTGTAGCTTGGTTCATAAAGTTTATCATAATTTAGTGATGCTTTACGTTTATAGGCTAATTTAGTGATAGCTTGGTTCTCAATGGATGTTGCTATCTATTGAAAATGTGTAGACATAGTAGATGTCATTGTACTATCTTGCCAAATGAAACACATTATAGAAAATGAAAATGTCACAACGATATAGCAAAAGCAAGTAACAAAAATGGAATAATATCACAAGTTAACTAAGAGTGCCACAAGTAAAGGGTTGCTGCTTTAATTGAAACAGTATCGGACCGAAATACTACAAGTCTACAAAAAATTTCTTACTACTGACAAATACAGCCAATTTGCTAAATAACTTCATGGTTCTCCTTGCCAATAGCACCATAGCAACTTCTGAATGGAGAGTGGTCTGTGTGAAGCAAGAATTCTTTATAAGTCTAAATTCTTCCTAATCTTACTTTCTGCTGATTCTGAATTCAAAGTCTTGATTCCACCAGGAGATTGCAAACATCTCGGCCTGCCATTACGCATGCCAACAGCGTGTAGTTTTAGAACACATCAATATGAACTCCAGCAGCTCCCCTTTCTACGAAAAGCTTGCAGAGCTTAACTGTCGCTCAATGCGGCATTTCATCAAACAACTATGGTGGTGAAAGCCAAACAGACAACCAATTAAGGCTCGACAAACCCAATTCCGAATTCATTACAGAGTTGCTACAAGACAAAGGTTAGAAACACTGAAGGAGATGACTTCGTAATTATGAGCAAATTCAAGTTTAATACGAATGGGACTAAACCTGTGTTTGCTAGACTAGTTTTTTTTTTTTTTTTTTTTTTTTTTTTTTTTTTTTTTTAAGTGGAAATTTTATTGATACTGATAACGAATTTTACAAAAAATTTAAGACAAACGTGCAACAAGTTGCGTCGCAAGTCCTTTATGAATAGCAAATCCTATCATTCTAAAAACAAACTCGTTAGAACCAAATTTGTCGTAATGTTAATTGCTATCGCTAACTTTCTTCAAGTCTATTGAAAACTTCAGCATTATTATTCCGAAAAACGGAAAGTGTCAAAATTAAACGGAATGAAACAATGCTGGTTAGCCCTGCAAGCTTCCTCATGCTTCTCCATTTTTCCTGTCGCTGCTCTCTTAGTTGCTTCTCCTACCTTAAAGTCATTATTCTCCAACCCTACCAACGGAGAGACTCCAGTTACACCAACACATGCATGTTTTCCCTCAGACTAACTATAAATCTAGACATTCGTAGGCCGAAAAGTCGATTTTCCCTCATTCGGATCAGTGAGAAAGTTAACAGGAGTTTTTTTTTTTTTTTTTTTTTTTAAGATACAGCGAGAGGGATAAGAAGAGTACGAAAGAAACTTTTACTAAAAAACGGGTACCAAATAGACGTGTCATTATTTTGTGTGTTTTTTTTTAATTCTTTTGCCCCTACTCTTATTGGAAACTAGTCATTTGGCTCGACCTATGGCCGGACTTGCTACATAGATAGCTAATGACTCAAAAGCCTAAAGTCCACTTGAATAAATAATATATGTATATTGATAACTAATAATTAATTGCATACTTTGTTTGAAGAGTTTATGTTTTTTTATTTTTTTTAAGAGATTGCAAACTCTCAAACCTTGATCTAGTAAGTATAATGCATACATTTTTTCTGGCTTCAGCGGTAGCGAAAGACAAATCGATGTGAATTTCAAATCTAGATGAATATCATGATATAGGTGACAATGAATGTTTGTTTGTACACCATATTGCACCATTTGCAATATTAAAGTATTGAGACAAATAATAGTTATCACAACAAAAATGTAATTTCTTTAGATTCCCAAGTCAATTTGATCATTCAGGTTACCTGCTTTGGAGATTGACATTTGCTCTATCAATTCCTTGTACTTAGGACTACTTCAGGAAACTGTTATACATGTGCAACTTTATATGTATTTGTGGATCATAGCAAGAGTTTTTAGTTTTATCAAATTGTGTGCAAATTTGAAGAATATAAATGGAATCTTAAGTCAGTTTGGCCTTCTCAAAATACATACACAGTTCGAATGAACAACTAATGCGGCATCACAACAAAGAAAAGATGGAGTTTAAGGAAACTACATTTTTAGAAAGTCATGATGTTAAAAGTACGAAAAAGCATCGAGTGTCTTACAACAAAGAAAAAAGATTACAATAATGGAACATGCATATTATACACTGTTTGTTTACTTACCAGAACAAACATTGTTCGTTTACTTACTCATCATTCTGAAGAACAGCATCTTCTGTAATTTTGACATCACTCTATCATCCTTTTTAACCTCGTCCAAGTACAGAATTCGCTGGCGGTGAAGTGAACATCGGATTAGCCAGCAGTCTAGAAGCATTTTCTTGCAGTGTCGCCGAGATATGGCGGTTATGTTGGCCTTCATATGTGGTTATCATAATTGATGGATTCTGAAATGATCTCTCTACATGTTTCCTCATAGTGCCCTTCGGGCTAGTGCATCTGTAATAGCTACTGCAAATGCCAAAAAAGGTTCTGTTAGACAGTTAAATGAACAACAAAAAAGAAATAAGCAAGAGAGAAATTGTAGGGGTACATTCTTAGTGAATCAAGTCATTTAACTGAAGTTTCATTAACTTGTTGAAGAATCTATGATATGATGTAATGCAATTCTAGCTAGCATCAGACTATCAATCATAGTGTTTGCATTCACATTAAAGCATATACAGAAGTATATATATTCAAATTAGATAAGGATTGAAGTTTATTGATGGATGATCTTACATCCATTTTAGAAACCGCAAACACTACATATATATCATTTGAAATATTTTATTAATAACTATAACAGTTTTAAACGGGCGCGTGGTTTCACTATATGGATCAAATCCATCCTTCTTTTCGAAGAAAAAAAAAAAATGCTGATTCGCGGAGATGGAAATCATACCTTTGATCATGTTAACTTTATCGGAATTGCTTAATGCTTTTGACATCTTGGCGGCATCTTCATCGGATGGTATATTGGTAGTCACCGTCTTGGAAACTGAAGAGCTTCAAATGGGCGTTCGAAACGAGAAATCTTGAAGATGTGGATCCAAGTTCTTTGTGCTATCGACTTGACATCAATAAGTCTTTGAAGACAAATTCGCGGCCTTCCTCTCGGGTTGATCCTCATTTCCATCGATCCTCACTTTAGTGTCATGTTGCAAAGAGCATGGTGGAGTGCTATTATCTGAATCTTGAAGAAAGCGACTGTTGTGCCGGTGGCATCATCACTTAAATCTACAACGAGGAGGCTTTAACTTAAGTGACTCGACTTAAATATTGAAAGAACGCTTATATGAGTCTCCCGGATCACATTTGTAATTGAGATGATTGAAACCATCAACAGGTGTGTTAAGATCCTGATTTTGAGCACATACCATAAATGGATTCAGAACTAAAATTTCCAACTTAACAACAATAGAAAAAAGAGACAGCAGGAGAAAGAAAACAACAAAATAAATATAAAATGTGTAAACCAGTAACAAATGATAGTAGATGTAAAATGCATCAACATAGGGTGTAGATGGCCTCTTTCAACAACACCCTATTCATGTTGAAAGGCTTCTTAATTCTATTTATATATATTTTAAAACTTCTTGTGGCTGGATGTGATGTTGATAGATAGTGTAATCTAAGGTCATTATACTAAGGGGTTTGAGGATTTCTAGAGCTTTGGAAAGAAAGGTTATGGCTGCTGCCTGATTTTTATTGTTATCTTAGGTTTCTCCAAGCCATAGAAAATGGTCCATTTCAACGCGATGGACAACCTGTTGAGGAAGGCTCAATATCCTTCGTTAGCTACCTAGGTTGATGACGAAAAAACAACATCCAATTTCAAGACTTTGGAAGGATGTCCCGACCAAATCAAGGTTATGATATGGACGCTTTGTTATGGTGCGTTTCGGGCTTCTTTCATTGTGACCTCTTACCATTCCAATTACCATATATTTTTTTGATCCAGTGTTTTGAAAGCGGGATGATTATCACTGTCTCTTCGACCTACAAAACTCAAATCCTTCAAAGAATTAATAAACAGTGGAGAGAGTTCAAGAGCAAGCGGTCTAAGCATTATGATAAATATGATATAGTCTTGGAAAGAAACTGTCCGGAGGTGTTTGGCACAAAATCTGGGTTATATTTGTCGGCAACGATCAACACCAAATGCAATTTCGTCGCAAGTAAGGGCAAGTCTGCAAAAGAGGCTTTAACGACTCCACACACATATGGTAGGCGAGGAGCAGCAAGAACAAATAAGGCCATGGCAATTCTCTAGTTTTATATTGATTTGTTTAAATGTCTATAGATATTGTCTTGATTATATTTGTGGGGGGAACATTCTAGGCTGAAAGAAGTGCGAGCTTAAGCCATCAGAATCAAAGTGCCTCACCAAAGGTCTCAAGGCCTAGTGCAGCCATATCTGAAGATCTTGGTACAAAACATATTTTAGTATGTCAGAATGAAGTTCTAGTAGCATACAACAAAAATGGCAGCAACAATATAGTCTTGTATAGACTTTAAGTACGTCCTGATCTTATAGACTGACAACAAAGACACGGAGCAGCATACTATGAGGTACTTCAATTTCGAATAAGAATGGGTGTCCATCTTATACAATAGACTCCTGATCTTATAGAGGACAAAGAAAGACAAAGACGGAGGCAAACATACTATGAATTAGTAGTTTGGTAAGACCTTGTGTTTGGTGTACAGTAAGGGCAAAGCTTAGTTTGTTGGGAAATCGCTTGATTGTAAAATAGAAGGTAAGCGTGATCGGACTAAAAAAAAAAAGGTAATCAGCACTTGTTAATACAAAGAAAAAAAGAAACAGCCATTGGAACTTGCAACTGTGCGAGTATCCAAATTCTGCTTCCAACACGTAAATCTAGTCTAATAGTTGGTATATGATCACGATATTTGGGTATATAACTTTCTTGCATTTATTTGCTCATACATCACAACTCTTGCACAACACACTTATCAAACAAATCATGAACCAAAGCAACAAACCTAGGAAAATACAGTATCAAAGATTTAAAAAGAAGCATAAATCCCAAGTTTACCTCTGTCGTTCCCTTGCCCTCATCTCAGCAGGTTTCTTTCTTGTCTCCTCTGCAAACACAACTGTTTGCTCCCGGCCATGAAGAACTTGTCCATCCATTTGATAGTTTGTTTCTGCAGCATCATCAGGATCCACATATGGAACAAAACCAAAGCCACGTGGCTCCCTGCCGCAAAGTATAATTTAGCAACAATAGACACTATTGAATCAACAATACATATGATCACCAAGTAACTTCTCATGCTAAGTTAAACAGAATAAGCCTGGAATATGGGAGAGTCCAGAGATGCACAGTGAAGCTATTGGTATTTTATTATAAGTTCAAAAGTAAAAGCAATCATCTACCGCTGTCCTTGCAAATGTAGTGTTTTAAGATAACTTCAAGTTCTTCATGACATGAACATCTAAAGATTTTTAAAAATGCATCCTTGTAACAAAACAAAAGCGATAATTTATTTCTCGCACTCCAATTTTCTTTCGTAGCAATTGACAGATAAGCGGGCATAATAACGTGCAAGAATGTGCACCAATTTTCTGCAAAAAATGGTCATCGAAATAAGAGAGTTAAAGTGAGCGGAGACATCGTGGATTTGCGTGCATCTTTGAAGTGTGATAGGGTTACACTCAACTACTCTTCACAAACAGGTAAGGGTCAGATAATCACCTAGCTAATCATCTGAGAAGAAGAGATGTCGATCCGAAACCAGAAGAAGAGTAATCAGAGGGGCGACCACATCCAGCCTTTGCTGGGAATAGGGATGAATTCTAATCCAAACAGTCAAATAGTTTCCCGAAATCTATTGAGGGATACTTTTTTTTATCTGTTTATCTTTTTGTGTCCTTCAGTTGAATCGAATTCGCCGGAACATTCAAATTATTCAATGTTGAACTCTTTAAAAGAAAAAGACAATTTAAATCTTGCTATGGCTTTGAAATCAAAAGTTTGTAACACCATCTAGCACTCCCGATGATTTTGAGCATATTTATGCCACCTCCCTCTAAAGCTAATCAATCGACACACAACAAATAATCAAGAAAACTCATAATTAAACCAAAAAAAATTATATATATATGATTGAAGCTAACCTCAGTTAAGAGCCGGCCTAGAAGTTGAGATTGTCGAGAAATATTTCAAAATAGAAACTTTGAATAAAGTGTCCATGCTTGATGCTTCCACTAATGGTGCAATTATTGTTGATATTAGACTGTATCAAAGCACGCAATCTTCAGTTTCTGATGAAGGATTTGAAGAAGAAAAAAAACTATTTAGCACCAAACCTAGGCATGTCAGATCATATCAAGATACCAAACAGTTAAATCATGTAGAACACCTACATAAAATTTGTGTGTATTAATAAAAAGGTCTCTATTTAGTTTCTTTGTACGAATGATTTCAACATAAATTTTACCTCCAATTAACTCATTAGAATTATATTGAAAAGTCATGCTTCACGCAATCTTCAGTTTCTGATAAAGGATTTGAAGAAAAAAAAAACTATTTAATACCAAGCCTAGGCATGTCAGATCATATCAAGATACCAAACAGTTAAATGCATGTAGAACACCTACATAAAATACGTGTGTATTAATAAAAAGGTCTCTATTTAGTTTCTAAAGCTTCGTTGTATGAATGATTTCAACATAAATTTTACCTCCAATTAACTCATTAGAATTATATTGAAAAGTCATGCTTGAGTAAATAGAACCATAACTTACCCATCCCGGTGTTAGAATTGGTTTGCAAGCAAGAAGCTCTTAACACTTTGAACTATTCAAATTGTTTCTTCATCAAAATCACATCCTAAAAAAATGATGAAATCAATGAAACATTTTGAATTAAATGCAAATGTGAAAACATTGAAAATAATTGGTCTAGGGCAAAAGCTTACAGATGAAAATATGAAGAACAATTTAATTGTCATGTGCAGTGTGTGATTTTTTTTTCAAAGCACTACTGCAGCTACCTGGTTCGAGCTAGCATGCAGAACCGTACCCCATACAAATGTCAATGAAGATGCTTACACGACCTTGTGGACCAATTAAAAGTGTAGCTCAATTAAGAGAGTTGTCGATATATATTTAAATGAAGCACCAAAAAAAAGGGTGAACCTACGATTTAGTATGAATAATAGCCTAATATCTTAGCTACATCATTGGGTTGACCGTGTTTTTTTGTGTGTATTTGGGGTGAGACCCTAATTGCCCATCTAGTGGTGGTGGGGCTGGATGGGTAATACTCGTTAACCCTTGACTACCCATATTTATATCATCTTGTAATTCTGTGTACTGTGTGATTAATTAAAGGAAAACTGAAGTTATCTATGATTTTTCAGTTATCAGTAAAAACCTTTCTCCTTGTCAACACAAACGAAGTGTTCATTTCCAATCTAGCTAATAGAGTTTCAAAATTAAATCTTATGAGGGATTTAGGAAAAATTCTTCATTATTAGTAAATGATATGGCTATTCAAATCCGAAAACAAAGAAGTAAAAATTGCACCATGCCAAATCTAAAGCATTAGCACAATAACCTTAATAAACCAATTCTATAGCCAATTCATAAGTGCAGATCGATCGAGATTACTAAAGGAGATAGTTATATTTGGAAACCCTATCGACTGTAAACAAAACTCTTTACTTGAAGAGAATCCCGCTTGTATGTAAGCAATATGCAGAACAGGTATAGGCCGCATTTACTCTAGCAATCTTCCAAAGGGAAAGAAACACAAAGAAAAGGACAGAGAGAGGTGTGAGTCAATAACAACAATACTACACTTTGTTTCTAGATTTCCATGTATGAAACCATTGAGGAAGAAAATTAAACATATATCAAGGAAGACGAAGTTACATGATTAAAGGATAGATAAAGAGGGAAGGGGCCGGGTACCTTGGATGCTGGGTGTTTTTTACCACTTTCTGGTCATACTTTCTCCATTTATATCCATCATCCAAAACATCGACATCACTTAAGAGTCTTGAAACAAAACCTTGGCTCTCTAAGTTTCCTCCTTGTCTTCACTTTCTTCATCTTCATTGCACCAACCCCAAGTTGATTATCTCCTTCATATCTATTTTTTCCTATGCTACCATCCATATATTCATGTTTGAAGCCGTGAGATATTCGTTTACTAATAAGCCGAGAAGCAACCTCTGAATGTTCTTCAGGAACGTTAAACGATAAGAATCATTTGTTGTTGGCAAAGCAGGACAGAGACTCCTTGCCATTGTCTTCATATCAAAGTCAATTCTTCTTGACGATTGTGCTTCAGACCAATTGGTTGAAAACTCTAGTATTCTATTGGTATGAAAATCAATAATTCGTTTTCTTAACCTCAAAATATCCTTGAGTACGTGCTTCCAAGAGCCACCCCACATGCTTCTCAAGTGCCTGCACTGCAGCAGAAGTATCTAATGGTTCCCATGTTTTGTCCACTATGGCTGAAACCCATTAACTATATATGTTATGTTGGAAGTTCATGCAAGTGAGATGTCAAAACATGTTGCAGATGCGATTCAAGATCAGAAAATTTCTCACCACACTGACAACACTTCCACAATGACCATTCTGGGTTATTTTTATCTTTAGCGAACAACAACGCTTCTTCTGACATAACCTCTCCAGCCAGTTCATGTTCTAATGGACTGAAATGAATCTTTAAATCCTGAATCGACACTTGTAAAAATGTATTCCTTTCATTAACATTCAAACCATTCTAGTAATTTTGAACATTAAGTTTCTTTCTAGCTAAAGATGAAAGGAAACTTTTCATTGAGTAAGCACACAAACTTTCCTGCCTCAATTACTTCTCTTTGATCTTCGACTTCAAGACTTGACAGCTTTTGCACTTTCATGATCAATAATAACTATTTTATTCAAATTATTATCTCTTACCTGAATCGACACTTTTAAAAATGTATTCCTTTCATTAACATTCAAACCATTCCATTAATTTTGAACCTTAAGTTTCTTTCTAGCTAAAGATGAAAAGGTACTCGGATTCACCTTTTGGACTTTGTTCTAGCATTCCTGAAGACCAAACTTTTCGTTGAGTAAGCACACAAACTTTCCTGCCTCAATTACTTCTCTTCGATCTTCGACTTACATCAGGGACTTAATAAGATGATGAGTCAATGACCTAGAATGTCATCTCCTGTGAGCTAAGAAGAAAAGAATAAAAGAGAGGGTTTGAAGAGATGAATTTTTTTTTGGAGAGTTTTGGGAGTGTTTTGTAGAATTGAAAAAAGAGTATAGAAAGATGTTTTTATCTATTTTGGGCTACGAACAATTGAAAAATGGCATAGAATTCTTTTTTTTATGTAAAATCTGATGTGTCGATCACCGAGGAAAAAAAAATTTGGCGTGGGTGCACAGGAGCATTCTCAACTACTCAGTATTAATGGTCTTTGATACCCCAAATTATTTGAGAGATATTATTGGATTTAGGCAGTTATTAGGGTATGACAAAAACTTATATTAATTATGGGGTACAGGAGTGCTTTTATGGGTATGTCCAAAATCACCCATATTATATACTACTTATAATAGTTTATTCATAGTTAAGTGGGAGACAATTATTAAGGGTGACGGACCCTATTTTGTGTTGGGCATACTCCAGCCCAATTTGGGGTCTGTAATTATGTTGGGCACATAGAGTGTTGGGCAGACCCTATCACTGCACCAAAGCCCAAAAAAATATAAACCAGAAATAACCAGTTACAACAAATTACCAGGACCAAAGAAACCAGTTACCAACATTCACCTTCGTCCCTTCAATTAGAATTGGAATTTGGATAGCAGACCTTCAATTCGTCCCCTTCAATTCAAAGAGCAGACTCCACCAGATCCAAAGCGAAAACCAACTTTATTTCACCTATTTCTCCCACAAAACCCAAGCCAGAAATGAAAAATTCTATGTGTGCATCGTCGACTGAATCCCAAAATCATAATCTCTCTTCTCCAACTTCAGTTCTTCAGTTTGAAAAACAAAAGGAACCTCTGCAATAACCCCTCCAAAACCCTGTTAAGAAAGAGATAAAAGAGGAGCTAAATTGCTGCGAATTTTCAGCCTCTTTAGATGCTCCATTTAGTGATATATGGAACGTTGAAGCTCCATCAATGCCAAAGTTCTTCTTTGAAGATTCCATAAACTTTTTTGGAAATTTAATCAAGACTGAGTTGTTTGCAGATGAGTTTGGAGCAAACACCTGTGTTGGTTCAACTGATAATTTCATATTCGATTCTTGGTCGATGTGACACAAAGATTATTTTCAGGAAATAGGCGATTTACTTAATTGTTGACTCCTTAATGGCTTGAAATTTTGGTTAGTCGTCATTGTTATCTGAGTGTGAACAGGTTACATAGGTTAAATTGATGTAGTTGGGGTGCCAAACAAAATATGAGATCAATGGTAAATTTATAATAATTTTTTTTTAGGGTCCGCCCAACACAAAATGGAAAATGCCCATACCACTCTTCCTCTTCTTCAAAATGGAAAGTGCCCATACCACTCTTCTTCTTCCTCAAATCTTGAACACACCACCAATTTCTCCATTAAACCATCTCATTTATTTCCACCCCATTTCCAGAACGGCCTATATATACCACTCAAATCTCTAACTACCACTCAAAAACAAAAAAAAAAAAAAAAAAATGCAAAGAAGCACTTAATCCCACTCCTCATTTTTATTGTCCATGAAAATGGCGTGTTTGTTAGATTAGCAGAAGGTGGCAAGGAAAAAGTTCACATTCCAGACAAAGTCGATGATGTAGAAGATGAAGATTGGAAAAAATGCGCCAAACAAAACTAATTAAAATACATTATGAACCTTCTTTTGGGTTTGTTAAGCTTTTAATCGAGTGTTGGGTATGAGTTAGATTTGTAGAACTTTGACTTGGAGAATTTGTTTGCGATTTTGTGAGAACAATGAGAGTTGGAAGTATTAGGGAGTTGTGATTTTGTGTTTGGATCGGATATTATCCGATATTCGATTCGGACATTGAATTCGGATTTGAGTACTACTGTAATACATCCGCCCGTCGGATTTGGATTCGGATTTGGATGTGAGTGTACAACTTCGGATTCGGATACAGCCATATGCAAATCCAAACTTGTCCATTTGCACCTCTAGTTCTACCCCTTTATGGGTACGACCATTCTAACCAGGTAGAGACAAGAAATTGTTACTTGTTGACCTATTTCATAAGTTTCATTTTATTCACAAAAAAAATTATAGTTTAGTGATTTGACTCACTTTCTTCTCCAACTCATCTTTTGCCCCTCCCCTACCGCCACCATCATTGCCTCCATACTACCACTAATATGCTCTAAACTCATTTGAGCAAATCATTTCCGTGTATTAACGTTAATAATTCTTTTCTATCATGTTAAATTAGTGATTCAATGTTTTAACAAAAAAATAAAAATAAAAATCAGTGATTCATTGTCTATTTAAAGATCCCAACAGTTTCACCTTAAAATGTTTGGGGTGAGAGAACACAACATGAGATGCCCCCAACACAAAGAAGATGTACTTCTAGATTCGCGTTCAAAACAAGAACCCATGAATTTGAACTTGGAAAAAAAAAAACAACAACAAAACAACAACAACAACTAAAGCACTATGCTTTTGTGACTTTGCAACATGATTCTAACTAAACATATTCATAATAGTTGAAAACTACAGTAGTCTAAAAGAAATTCAATTGATTGTAGCTCCTTAAGTTCAATTAAGTATGTGGAGGTGGTGGTATTTTTAGAGAGTAAAAAGAATGGGAAGGAGTACAGAGGAAGAAGAGAGAAAATGTGTGTGGGTGGGAGAAAATGAGAGTAACCATTTCTAATGATAAAAACCCAAAACTATAGTTTAAACTCCTTAATAGTATTTCAATTATATCAATTATGTTATTAATAATGTGAATTTATCACAATTTATATGTTTTTGTGTCCTACAAACCTTGAAGATGAATATGTGCATTAAATCATCAATTTTTCATGGAAAATGAGTTAATACGATTAAAGCCCAAGTTTCAAAGAGAAAAAACCTTTAAAATCATAGTCAACTCGGACAGAAAAAGAACATAAAATCAACAGAATTTCAATAGGCAGTATTTTTGTTCTCAGATCTTAGAATTGGACTTATTTTATATATCGATATGACCGGCTCATATAGAGCTTTCTAGGTTGTGTTTGATAGCTCTATTTGCCATGGCAAATGCAAGTAAATATCACTATTTATTTGTTTCTCACTGTTTGATGTGTTTTTTTGATGAATTGCAAATAACTTTTGGATTTGCCATTATTTTGATGGCAAATTTGACTCTGGGGGAGGTAGGTAAATTTTGCCACGACAAATTAACATACAAATTTTGCCACCAACCAAAAAACAAAAAACAAAAGCCAGAGAACATCTCATCGTCTCTCCCTTGGCTCTTTCATATCTTGGTGAAGAACAACAATGGAGTCGCCCCCAACCTGGTTTGCCGGTCTCTCTCTCTCTTCTTCTCATTCTCCCACACTGATTTGGAGTTGGTAATTATCCAATCAGTGAAACTTGATAATTTGAAGAGTTCTTTCGAGTTTTCTTACTTGAGTTGTTTCTAACGATATTTCTTTGTTGGTAATATAACAGCATAGCCCTTTGATTGAATTTCATCATATTAGTATTGGTAATTTTGGTAAGAATGGAGTTTCTGTTTTCTTGGTATCGAATTATTTCTTTTGGATTAAATTACAGAACATAGGTTTTTAGCTTCTTTGTAGGTTGTGGGTATATCTGTTGCCGTATTGAATGGGTAATTAATCTAGTATAGTGCGCTTCTTAGATCAGAATAAGGATATATGAACAATGTCACCACTTGTGGTTTTCTTTGATTTTTTATTATTATTATTAGATGAGCTGTAAGAGTTCAACAAGTGAAATAATACACCCACGAATGTAGATATGTGATCTCTTCATTCAGATTAAACTAGGAATTGTAGTGATTATTGCTTGTTAGTTTTCTATTTGTGTAATGGCATCTCTTCTGTTGAATGTCAATGTCTAGTTAAATATGGGTATAAGAATTGTCTCTTTTATATTTACGAGACTTTTGTTGAGTTTGCTTTGAAATTGGGTTCATAACTGTGATAGGGGAAACATTCTTTGTGGGTGATTGTTACCTGTAAAATTTCTTTGTTATTGATGGAAATTTGGTTGTGTGTGAGTGTGGTGGTGCTGCTGGTAGTGTGCTGTGGTAGTGTGGACTGGTGCTGCAGGTAGTGCTGCTGCTGGTGGTGGCTTCTGCTGCTACTGCCTCTGCCTGCTGCTGCTGTCATGTATACGATTTTGCTTTTGTGCTTCTTAGTAATTTACTCGCAATTTGCTTTACATGTCACATCATATCTTGCATTTTGAATCCCCAAGTATGGATTTTCAAATTTTATTTTTGCTCCATCACTTAAAGTTGGTTCCCTTAAAAGTTTGTCAGAACTTAAAACCAAAACTTAATTAGCACTAAAATCAGATAGTGTAGTTTTGACCTCCCAATAGCTGGTCGTCTTATTATGGGCCATTGTTTAACTGGAGCAGCAGCACTTCATTCAAAGAGCAGAGTGCTCATGTGACTTCTGTTAAGAACATTCTTGAAAGCCATGCTAGCTATTTGATGTCGGGGAAAGAACTTTCCAACCTAGTTGCATTCGTGAAGGGAACCCAATTTGATCTGGTGGTGAGCCCCCTTTTTCTCTAATTGGGTTATTTTTGTTTTTATCTGTTTTGTTACTAAATTATCATTCCAACTTATTGTAGGAATACCTTCAGCGAGAAAGAAATGGATGTGCTCACTTGGAGAATTTTGCTTCTGGACTAGAACTAATTGGGCAGAAGGTATCCACAAGAAAGTGACTTTATTTTGTGCATGAACATTGTTAAGTGTTTATCATTTGTAAGATTCTACAAGTTACTGAAGATCAAGCTAGAGGAAATCAAAGTCCTATGTCTAAAGACCAGCTGATTGTAATTAGTCAATTTGCAAAAAGAACATGTAGTTGTGAGTGAGCAGGATGTTATAATTGTGGAGGAACAA
Source organism: Coptis chinensis (assembly GCF_015680905.1). Classification (NCBI taxonomy): domain Eukaryota; kingdom Viridiplantae; phylum Streptophyta; class Magnoliopsida; order Ranunculales; family Ranunculaceae; genus Coptis; species Coptis chinensis. The sequence continues at coordinate 113,742,915 of NC_141458.1, read as the reverse complement.
AAACTGCTTGCACTAATTGTAGTTGAGGAGGTGGTTCCTTGCTCCTTAGATGGAGTACAAACCCTTTTAAACCAGATATTTGCTCCTAAGATAAGTGGACCACAGTAGAGAAGCATAATAGAATGACCAATATAGTAAGAAGATACTAGAGCTCTCTCACGGTAAGTTCATTCTACCACATGATGTAGTATGATAAAGGAAGCAATAGACAAGTGTACAAACAAAAATGGCAGACATCTTTATTTCGAAGAAGCTGGCAAAAGTACGAGACACTGCTAGTAGAAACTAGGAGCTCCAGGAGCAGAAGATAGAAGCTAAAAGCAAAACTAGTTTAACTCCTCGGTGGCAGTCTTTTGTGATTTTATCTAATTGTAAGGCTGTGTTACTATCGTTACCAGCGCCTTGTGTCAAATAGAGTATGGTGTCTGAGGGAGAGTGTTCTTAGAATTATCTTATCGATGAAACTGATTGGGGTCTGCGTAACCCCAGTTTACCTTTCATCAAAAAGAAAAAGAAGAAAAAAAAAAAGGAAAAAGTAAAACATTTTTACGAGCAAAAAATGTTGACAGTCGTAAAGCTCTTCATGATTGAAGATTTTGTATGGCTTGCTAGTAATTAAACTTTTCTGTGTTTGCAGCTTCAAATGGATACTTTGCAGAGCTGACTTGACGGAGTTGACGCTGAATTTCTTCTGTCTCATATGTGCTCTGTCAAATTCAAAGAGTGGATAGTTGTTCTCGCAACTTTGTTAAGACGTTCAGAGGTACTACTGACTTCCTTAACCCAAATGTGTTTCATTTTTCTTTTGCTTCCTATATACCTTCTTTTGGACATGTAAGTTGGTGATTATTGTAGAATTTTTAGATATTCTTTTGATTAGAGATTCAGAATTGAACACCTTTCAATTTGCGTTGGTCTATAAACATGAAATTGTACACAACAACAAATGTCCATCAAAAAGAAAATGCATCAAACCTAAAGATTTGTATGTGGCAGTTATACTAGCAAACACATCAAACAAAGGAAACCAAATATCTTACTAGACACCCATTCTATTGACCAGAGCATTTTGAGAAAATGGTTTATTTCTCGCAGGTTCTTTTTGATTTTTTCGACATGATATGCGACTTTGGAAAGCATATAGCATGACTCTGCAGGTGCTTCTTTACTTCAGAACTATCATGATAATTTTACTACTACTGCTTTAAGAATCATTTCTCATTCTTTTGTGTTATTTTTAGTCGCAACCTGCATTTTCTGAGTACAGTGATTTGTTAAAAGTGTTGGAAGAGCAACTTCCAACGGTAGGAAGTTCGGAAGAGAGATGAGCCAAGTTGAAAAAATAGAGGGCGGGCTCAGAACCTCATCTTCTGTCAATGAATCCCAAGTTCAGGTTGCACATTGGATTCTCCAACACCAGATTGGATTCACCAACACCAGAGCACATTGGAATATACATCTACAGATTTACTTCCAATAGATGTGATCGTACATTTCCAGATCCACCATAACAGATGATGTTATACATTCCATGGATGCAGTGCTCGCCCTGATTTTGCAATTATTGGTGATGATAGGATCCTTGGACGTCCTACACGATATTGTAGGTCCTAGTCTGCCTTGTAAATAGCCACCTGAACATGTACCTTCACCAAATCTTGTAAAGGCATGAGAGTAAATTATCAAGGAGAGGTCTTTGTTTGATTATTTTTGTTCTCACTGTAGATTGAGGTCAGAATGAGGGTTAATTATTGGTTGCTTGTCACATGTCCATTGTAAGATTTGATGACCCGACTCCCAGTCATTTGTAATGCTATTTCTTAACTTAGATGCACTCCGAAGTCCTAAAACTGTGTGGTGGTGAAAGATTGCTTAGCAATATATGGTCTGAAAGTTGTACAGTGAGTTTGGTTGTTTGTCCATATGTTGTAAAATTGCCTAAGCTACCCGACAGTGGCAGGAGAAGAAGGGCTGATAGAAAACTTTTCAATAACAATAATGTTGGCTATACTTGTTTTAGTTGTAGTCTGGAAGCTTTTCGATTGAGAAATTTAACTAATGGAAACAGATTTAACTAATGAATTTGAGGCAGTTACAATGGAAACAAATAATCCATATGTTAGTACAGCCTCTTTTTGATTGTTTTGTCGCTGGTTTGGTAAGAGGAAACTCTATATCTATTTGTTTTGATATGCAAGATATATTTTGAACTTTCACTCGTCATTGTTTTAAGTATATTAACTTAATTTGTATACTTATATTAATTAGATATGACAATGGCGATGGACAATGTTCTTATTGATATATTCCATAGCGAGCTACTTCTAGGTAGGGGTGTCTCTTTTTGCCGAATTTCCGATTTTTCCGAAATCCGACCCGAAATTGGTCTGGCTTTGGGTGTAGTTTTCATGGGCCGATTTTCCGATTTCGAAAATTCGAAAAAAAATTGGATCGGATTTGGATATAATTCTAAAATCCGATCCGATCCAAAAATTCGAAATTTCGATATTATTGCCAATTTATTACGAAAATATATACTTCTCTCACTATCCACTTGATTAGATCTCGACCGTTCATTCATTTTCTAGTTTTTACTTCCAAAACAAAACAAAAACATAACCTAGCCGCTACTTCCCTACTTGAATTGGACCACTCTACTTTGTCATTACACCGCCCCCGCCATAACAACAATGATATGAAAAAAAATGTCATTGAGTCATACAATGACTTCGGACTAATCCAAAAGCCAAATTCAATAGATAGAATATTATGTAAAGCTACTTTTGAGTCCAAGACCATAATCCATTATTTATCGCAGACACTTCACGCTTCAATTTCCACACACGAAAAAAAGATTGAAACATTACAAATACCCGGACCTCAACGAATGCAATGCTTGCTATTGGTGGTGCAGTTTCTTTTCTCGCTTTTTTCTTGGATCACTTGTTTGAATGAAAATGGGTTTTCTCAATAAACAAGTGTGTATTGTTGTTGGTACATTGGTGTTGTGGACATGGTTTTCTCTCCCTACAATGAACATTGGCGTATGATATTCCAAAAATAATTGAAAGTAAAGAGATCTTTGAAAATTTACCAAGTATTCGAAATTTCCGAAGTTATTCGAAATTTCGAAATTGGAAATATATTTTGAATCCGAAAAAAAATTGGATCGGATTTGGCTAGCATATTAGGTTCCGAAATTTTTTTGGAAAAATTCCGAAGGAGGTTAATCCGATCCGATCCGATCCGAAGTCACCCCTACTTCTAGGTCATAAGAATGAGAACGGGTTCCTTCCAATATCAAAAGAGCGTGCAAGAGAAACACTCCAAAACAAATTTACATGTGGTATCGACTTGACTATTAGTCATGTAATTCAGCGAGTGAAGATCTTACGATGGATAGCACGCGATATTGCTATGCAACAAGGGTTTGAATGAAGTTTTAAATAACAAAAAATCATAGCTAGCAACAAGATTTGGGATAAAGCCATAACACGTGATCCGAGTATGGGAAAATATAGAAATAGAATTTATCCAAAGTACAATGACATTTTATATGTGTTTGGATAACAATGGTTGTTAATGTCTATTGCACTTTGACTTTATTTTATGGTTGTTTCAAAAGACATGCTATTACTATTAATGTTGAATTGTATTGTTTTTAATTTTTTTTATTTTGTATTTTGTATTTTGTATTTTGTATTTTGTTTTTTTATATTTCATTACTATTACTATTTTTTGCTTTTTTTTTTATACTCTTTTTTAGTGTGATATAGGTGAAACCATATACAAATAAAATAAATTTACAAATAAGAATAGCTATAATTTTTAAATCTTAAATATTTTAAAAGCACAAAAATGAAAAAATGAAATATTTGTCGCGGCAAATTTGGACAATCAAACAGCAGCAAATGGTTGCAAATCAGGGCAAATGATATTTACCACAGTATCATCAAACAATGGTAAATTTAAATTTGCCACAAGTTATTTGCAATTGTCACATAGCAAATTTGCCAGTTGCAAATTGTGACAAAATTTGTTTTTGCCACAGCTCCTATCAAACACAGCCTAATGGTTCAGGCCTCGACCCAATCATAGTAGTAAAAGTGGACGAAAAGGGCATTGCAATAAATTCCAACAATTTTGATCTTTTTGGATTTAATTCTTTGGGCTTTAAACTTGATTTAGCAGCCCAAAACTTAGTTCCCATTAGGGCAGGGATCGGGTCGGGTTCGGGTCGGATATGGCTATATCTGAATCCGAATCCGAATAATTTCACAGTATCCAAATCCGAATCCGAACCCGATTATATCCGAAATTTAATATCCGAATCCGAATCCGACCCGAACCAGACCGAATCCGACTAAGCCGATCGGATAACACTAAAAAAAAAAAAAAACCCAAAAATTATATCCGAATCCGAACCCGAACCCAAATCCGACCCGAATACATAAACGGATATGAAAATCGACCCGAACCCGATGTATTCGGTAATCGGGTCGGGTCGGATTCAGGTCTACCCAACCCGATTTCCTGCCCTAGTTCCCATGCCTATGCACGAAAATTGTAACATAAACCTCTAGTATATAAATAGTATTAAGGTAAAATCTTATTATCTTCTTCTCCCTCATTAGTTGTAGTTAATTTTAGGGTTTGTAGTCACTATTACTCAACCATTAATAAAACTTCCACATTTATTCTTCCATATAGCCTAATGTCTTTTTTTTAATCATATTATTGTTATTCTTCCAATGACAATAAGTTAATTCTCCCATTAGAGGGAGTGATTATGAAGCCTAATGAAGAATATATTACTTTAGTATAATTATTTCATTGTGTATGTTTTTCAATGAGTTTGATGTATTGTGTGATTTACAAAATAAACACATAGTAAATTGAACTAGGGATTTTGATAAACCGTAAAATACAACTAGATTTCTCTAACCTATTCTTAGGTTATCAATTATTTATTTCCTACTCTCACATGTATATTCATGCAATATATAGAGTACGAAATCGTTGCACTCTTAACTCTCTAGACTTAAACGATTTCAACTAATCAAACACAAAGAAACAATGGTGAGAGCAATATTTATGAATGTGAATTTATACTACGAAACTAAATATATGAATCTAACTTATACTAATTTAATTAAAGTAATTGAATATGACTTGAATAAAATATAGAGAATAATAGAGAGAAATTGAAATCCATGGGACTATCATGAACAAAAGAATGAGAAGAATACATAATAGAAAGAGAAGCAATTGAATTTAATAATAGTAACTTAAAGGTATTTTAATGGAGGTTTTATAAAAGCTATAATTATAAACCCTAATTACTTAAACTATATTAAACTAAAGAAAATGGAAGAGAAAGAACCCTAATTTATAACTAAACTAAAGAGAGGAGTAGCTAAGTTTTGTTTAGCCTTAACTCTCTTTATATAGGAGAGGGTTAGGTTTACAATTTCGTGTATGGGCTTTGGAGCTAAGTTTTAGGCCACTAAATCAAACCCAAAACCTAATTACTTAAGTCCAAAAAGGGTTTTCTGCGAGAATTTACTACAACACTATTTTCGTCCACTTTTACTACTTTGATTGGATCAAATCTTAAACCATTAGAAAGCTATTTTCGAGCCGGTCGTTTTAATATATAATAAAGCCAATTCCGAGATTTGAGTCCAAAGATACGGCCTGCAGAAAATCTATTGATTTTTTTGCTCTTTTTCTACATGCGTTAACTTTGACTTTTCAGTTTTGACTAGGCTTTAAAAATATTTTTTCTCCTTGAAACTTGGGCTTTAATCATCTAATTTCTCTAGCAAGCAATTTGACTTCTTTCTCTTGCAAAAGTGACGTATTTCTTCACATAATTGATTCAAAGACCTGAAATATACAAAAACACGTAAACATTACTAACTCTTATTTATTATAAACATAATTGACCTAAATATAATATTATTAAGGGGTTGAAACTACAGTTTTGGGCTCTTATCAAACCACCCCCAAACAACATTTTGCTTATTCTCAAACAAATATGTGAAATTAAAATAAGTGGCCAAAAATATATTGCTAACTACTCTTGTTTCGCTGAGTACGATTGCATTGACTATATGCAATAAGGCCTTAAACCACTAAGAATTCGAATTCCCTAGTGGACGAGTTATAGCCTCGTGAGAGTTTTCTAGATAAGGTACTCAAAAACTTCATTTATACTACAACGACTAAGAAATAAAAGTAATTGTCCCCTAATTTATCTCAGATATCTATACATCTAACTAGCATTTAAACAAGGATCATCAATCTAACTCTTAAATTAATACATGCATAATAATCAAATCATTTTAAGATAAACAACTATACAATGAATTATGATATGAAATGCAGTGGCAGGTCTTTTTCTAATTTTTTTGGGTAGCGTGCCTAAGTAGGTTCTCACAAGAAATGTGTCAAGACACATAACACTATGATTTTTCCACTCAAGTTTGCTAACTCCAGTGTGTAGTGAGCACACGTTTTCTCACAATCTCAATGACAATCCAAGAAAGTCAAGGTCGATCAAACACATCTACCACTTACTATCACACCAACCTATTCCTAATTGAGCTAGAGGTCTTTATTAGGTGATACGGGGCGTAAGTATTGGTTAAAGGATGAAGGAAATGGATATTCAAACAGACAAATCTGAAAAAATAGGGTCTTCATATTATGTAACTAGAGAAAACATCGTTCTTATTTTTCTTCTACACTTTGTTTCCATCCTTAGCCTTTTTATTTTGGCTTTTTGACTCCTTTTTTTTTTTGGAGTTTTTATTTTATTTTTATTTCTATTTTTCTTTTCTTTTCTTTGGATAGAAACTTTCTTTTCTTTTTCTTTTATGAAGCAACTAACTAATTTTTATTTACACAGGTTTTTCTATTCTCTTTTCTTCACTCATCCTATTTCTCAGACTTATCCAGATAGGTAGGATGATTTTATTTTTTATTTTGTTTTATTGGGTAAAGGATTTGTGGTTTGTGGAAAGGCTAATGAAAGACTCAGTGGGGTGACTAGCAGATAATAAATTTCATATAGGTGTGAATTTCTGGCTATATCGATACAAAGAGGACCTAAATTCTTACTTAGGATATGGTATGGTGATCAAGCAAGTGGATGTGTGATTTCTCTACTCGGAATTGACTTCTCCCTTGTGTCATCACTCAAATATTAATTCATATGGGCTTTTTGGCTAAACGCTTACAGGATATGTATTAAGTACTCTAACCTAGGTCTCAGAAAAATATTACCAAGTACAATCATAGATGCTCATGCAAGATGTTCATGAAAAAATGCAATGACTATTACCTACATAAATTAATCTAAGTTTCAAAAATTAAATCCTAATTCAAGTACTACGTAAGATTTCTAGACTAATATCATCATGGAGAATGGGACAATACCATTATCACTAAGTGCATAACATAAACTAAATTTTTATATATATATTTTTAAATTTTTTATAAGACAAATAATACGTAATATACAACCTAATATGTGCTTAAACATTTACAATGTGTTTCTATCCCACCCCCAAACAGAATCATGCTTTATCCCCAAAGTATGGAATGAAAATAAAGGATAGAGAGTGCCATAGAAACGTGCTTAAAAATGGGAGCACCTGAAAAAAAAGGTTAATCTATACTAATATAAAGAAATAAAAACATACACAACTCCTATATGAGTTCCTCCCGTTATGGGGATAATATGAAATAATAAATAGCGCTTGGGACATAAGCGGACTCTAACGTAAATAAAATAATACCATACGTTCACAAATCTGCGCCTATCATGGCTCCTATTGGATTAGCTTCTGAAATTTCATGAAATAGTGAATTTCACGAAATTAAGGTACCTAATTACATTATGCATCCCAATAAAATCAACAAGGCCTATGGATTCTATATTTTGATATTTATACATGTAATTTTAATACGTGAACGTACAATGTGCTAAAATTAAATATACCACCCCCAAACAATTTGGGAAAAGGGGGTTCATAAAACAATTCAATAGCATAATTAAATTATATAACTAACTAATTTTTTTAACATTTTATAAAGAAAAGAGCATAATTTACATCCTAAATTAAAAGTGCCTAATTTTTACAAATGTTTCTATCCCACTCCCAAACAATCGAACGTTTTGTCCTCAAAGTGTAAAGAGATAAGGAAATAATTTACCATATAAACATGGTAAAAATTGGCAGTAACTGTAACAGAAATATTATAAAGAAAATATGATAACATGAAACACAATTAAACTGTTATGTACTAACTAACATGGACTCTACTAGAGTAAACATGACAGGCAAAGGGTGACAAAAAGATTTGAAATAAAATACCAAAATACACCATCCCCAAACAAAATTTAAAAACTATTTTTAAGTTTGAAAATTTTTGTGGCCTATACTCCAAAAAGGTGGTATCTTACAAAAACTTGGGTATTTTTAAGTTGTTTATGTGTGTGTGTGTGTGTGTGTGTCGCTTACCATTTATCAACAACCGAAAAAATTGGTGGTCTTTCCATAAACAACTATCACAAAAAGCACCCCTAAACAGAATCAAGCACCAAGATGTCCTATGACGTGGCTTAGTGAAATTGGAGTGAATTCTGATGGATCTAGAACCTAATCGAGCATACAATTTTTTCTTTTTTCTCCTACGAATGGGATGGCAAGTGAATGACCATGAGAAAATAGATGGTTTTGGAAAATACTTGGGATGTGGATAACACTACAAAAAAACAGGTTTTACGCCACGGTCCAAAACCGTGGGAAAAGGGCTTTTCCTTTTCCCACGGCTTTGGACTGTCAGAGGACCGTGGGCTTTTTGTGCGTCGGGAATGGTCTGCCGACAGCCATGACCGTCGGTAAAGCTCACCAATAGCGACGGTCTTTGCGACGGTCATTGCCGTCGGTATAGCCACGGTTTTAACCCGTCAGAAAAGCCATCGGAAAAGGTCAGTATTTCCCACGGTTTGAGTCCGTAGGTAAAGATTATTTGTACCGACAGTTATAGGCCGTGGGTAAAGATATTTCCTACGGTCTTAGTTCGTGGGATTTGGTGTTTGCGTCGTGAATTTTGGTTTTTGGCTGGTTGTTATTTGACCGTGGGTAAAGTGGACGACCGTGGGAAAAAGTACTTTTGCGACGGCTATGGGCCGTGGCAGAGTTATTTATTGTTTTAAAAAAAATATTGATATTTTAATTCCTGTTGGGTCATTTTACCTGCAATCATCAACAAAGACCTAGCAAAACTCCCCTAACCATCCTACACCTCAAAATCACCATTTCCATTCATCCTCATCATCTTGAAAGAATTGCGGTTGAGCTATAAAAAATATATATAATTACAAGGTACGGAGAAAGCAACAAAGGAAATAGAGGACATCTCAAGTAACTAGCCAAATTAACTAATCACCGAGAGGCAAGAAGCCATAAATAGCATAAATTACACTACTAGCACAAATTTCAATATAAAGTAAGATAAAAAAAATGCACTTTGATTCGTTGCTTATTTTATTTCAAGCTGCAAATACATCTCTAATTATTACACATGAGAGGATAACTTACTTGTAATGGAGTGCCAACAAGAAGTAAACGTGTTGGCAGGGATATCTATCGAGATCTCGCGCTAGAACTGATTCCCTGTCTTTCATTCGTTGTGCTTCGTCGATTATGATATACTTCCAATCAATTCTTGATAGCTTCGACCGGTCGTACATAATAAATTCATATGTGGTCACAAGCACATTAAATTTCAACACACAGACCTCATATAGGACAAGTATCAGCATTAGAAACATTACTCCACCAGATTCCATATCAGGTCATAAAAAAGAAAAATAGAAAGTATCAGTCTCTACATGAGAAAATAACTTTTAGAGCACTAAACACTCAGCTGCGAATGAATAAATCTTCAACGGCTTCACAATCAGATGAATTGTAGAACCATATCCCATTAACTTCTTGGGCAGCATTCTTATATAGCAAATATGGGATCGTCATCTCGTATTCAAATTCTCCCAAAAGATCCTCCACCAAATTATCTGAAAGAACATTACAATTTCAATTAGAAATAAAGAACTCTTTTCATATAGAGAAAATATTTCCTGTTACTTTATTGCATAACTTGACACAATTATTTAGAAGTTGAAGTTACCATATCGTGCTCCAACCCCTTGGCATCCTCATATGAGAATTCAAGTGCCCCTCTGTAATTAGCCTCATTTAAACACCCTGCAGTGATAGTATTCCAAGTGACGGTAATCACACCTTCCTTTTTCAGTAATCCGATAGATTCCCTACACATACCAAAGGGGGAAAACGTTTGCTTAAATGCCTGTGTCAAATGATTGAATACCAAAATCAGAAATGCAAGGTGTCCTAAACCAAAAACTGTATGTATTGTCTAGTCTTGGATAGTATCGATGAAGATGTTGAATTTTGACAGCTTAAGGACTAAAAAGCATAAATTGTGTGTGTGTGTGGGGGAAGAGATACCTGATTTTCTGTAATGGTACTTTAAGATGCTGGGCAAGTTCATTTATATGTACCCCCACATCGCCATCACTGAAATTAAGGCAAAGAGATGCAAACGGACCAAAATTCATTAGTAAGACACTTCAGAGAAATCTAGAAAAGCACTACATATACAATCTGCACTATCAAAGACCATTCACACCAGGTGATTAGAAAGGAACCAGACACATCTAGTGCACCATGATCATTATAATTGTCCGCAGGAAAAGAAAAATAAAAGGGGTAGTTTTGTCGCCTAACTTACAGGTTTGCAGGGAGCTGCAAATAATCAAGCACCATCTTAGATGTCCCACTGATTCCGTTGCAACTATATTGTTGCTCAGAAACCTACAAATTGGAAAACATTCCATTAAATACATTTGAAAAAGAAAAGGAAATTGGAAGGAAACGTAAGACCCAATTCGTTTCGTGTCTTGCTTGATTTGGAACAGCTCCTTGATATCCTGTTGACCCAGCTCCTTGATATCCCGTTGACAAGTTTCACTGTGGCGAATTGGTCGCATGGGGTTGAGTCTGTGCACTACCTTTCATCTGGTTTAAACGGAAACACACCACATTAATAAAAAAATGTAGATGTGAGGCGTCAAAAGCATACAAAATTATGTTAAAGATAGACATATTTATCGAGATAAGTGACAATTACCTGTAATTTAGAGTTGTAGAGGTGCACATATATGCACTCAATGAAGTGGTAAGCGATTTCATTAAAGTTTGTGACAAGCTTGAAAAAGAATGTTCAATCTCAAGATTTTCCTTTAAACAAACTAGCAGCATATCGATAGTAAGTCCCTCCCCCAATAGGATGCATCCTCCCTATAGAATCTAAAATGTTGAAAGTATGAGACGTTTTCAGAAGCTGATCATACCTAACACGTTGGAGAGTAACCATTCATGTTAACAGACTGATGGAAGTATAAATCTAGAAATAGCAAGAAGAACGATCAACAAATTTCAGATTAAAAAATCGTACGCAGGGATTGCAAGACCCAGTGATAGCAAGGACCGAGCTTCTTGATCAAAAAATTCAAAGTGCTTTTGTAGATGATCAACACTGGCATGTTCCAAATAATAAGCACTCATTTCTTTCCTGCAATGAATTTGGTTATCAGAATTAGTTGCACCTTTCAAAGTTGACAAGTATTATCCATGTGCAAGTATGAGAAAACTAAAACCCTTCTACAGAAATAGGTAGCTCTGTAAAACAGAGGAATAAGATTACAGAATTATTAAATAAAAGAAAAAATAACAAAAAAATTATACATACATACATATATACATGCAGGCACCAAAAATGAATGACATGAGAAAATTTAGTACCGAACACGATTATGCAAAGATAGAGGATTACATAAAGATATCATTAGAAAATTCCAACAGGATTAAACATATTACATCCAACCAAATAATAACTACTAGCTTTACTAGACCAAAAAGTTGCATATCATAGACAAAGAAGTAAGCAGATTGCAGCAACTATTGATAGATCTTTAGTCATTAATTAGTTTGCTTACTCGTTCTCCATAAAAAGCTCTCCATATGTAATTCCATCAGCATACTGAATTTTCTTAAAATGATTGACCCCCTGAAAATTAATTTTTAAATAAAATGTATCAGAGTACCGAACAGAAAATAATGTCTTAGGATACAACAATATTTTCTTATAGAAGGTGCATAAGCAGGGTAGTGATATTAATCAAAGCTCGCCTGAAGCAGCATAAGCATACGTTCAAGGCCATAAGTTATTTCCATAGAAATTGGCAACAACTGAAGACTGATGTAATGGTCTCTTCTCAACCCATTTCCAGCGACACAACAACCGAAAGTCTGGCTATCTTGACCTTCATGCTCGATATCATCATCTGCTATTACCGAAGCTGAAGTGCTAAAACAAAGGCATTCTGTAAAAAGCCTCCCAGGGCTAGCTCCGCATGGAAAAGTGACATTTTCTGGATGAAGGAAGGGATCAGACTTCTCGTGGTGTCGGCCAGTCGGCAGTGTCCCCTTTCTCTCTCTGCTGGAATTTCGCCATTGGTCCTGAATTATAAGCCTTGGACCTGCTAGAAGCTAAGCGATGTAATGGTCACGAAGCCATTTGACAATTCCGTCGGACATCTATAGGACGTAAAGCGGTCCGCTTCATTACGAACAAAAGAAGACCTTACTGTCGAATAAAACTCCGACAAACACCCAGCAGACTCGACCCGTACGACAGAATCCCCAAATAGAGTACATAACCGAGCAAAGATCGTACAAATTGTCCTAGCCAACAACCCAACAATCTTATCATAAGTCTGATTCCACAACGAAACATCTTTAAGATGCCTAACATCCTGCTTATGCCACGTCAATTTCTGCTAAAACACTCTCCGACTCTCCTCATGTTGATTCTGTTGAAGCTTCCTCGACGTCTGTTCCAACTCATTCAAAACTTGACATCGCTTGCCGTAGTTTCTTGACCTGTCCATTAAGTTTTTCCTTCCCATGATCTCGCCACCAGTTTGGGTTGTAAATGAGGTCTCTCCAAGAGCTCTCCACAGACTCTATCTTTCACCCCATTCACTGAAAAAAAAAAGAACTTCCGCTTCGTGCAATAGCGCATCCAGTAATCCCCAATACTGTTGTAATCCACCACCTCGATGCCAACCAAACTTTACTTAGTGAACTTGAAATTTTAAAAAGAGTGAGATGTAAATATTTCAAAGTAGAATAGCACATACCTAAGTTTCAACATTCCTTCAAGTCGCCACCCTTTTCCCTCCTCCTTTATTCAGGCTTGGGACCGACAATGCAAATAAATTTGCATTGGCAGAGTTAAAAGGGGGTTAGTACAATTGAGTAGAGTCCACTACCTAAATATCAAACACATAGACATACATACATATGCAAGTTCCACAATGAAAAAAATAAAACTAAATAGATAAATAAGATAAACTATTCCATCTAACAAAATTATCCATAGAAAGACAAAGTCTGCACAAAATGAAGCTTACATGTCTAATAAAGTACCTTAAGCTTACATGGAACTCAAAATGAACCTTACATGTCTAATAAAGTACTTAAGCTTACATGGAACTCAAAATGAAGCTTACTAGTTCAAGTTTGCTTCCTAACAACGAGGAGGGAGAAAATTGAGAAACGCGCTTTAGGCCATATAACATTTCGCCCAATTTGTCTAAGGGTTGAAAGTGGTTATATGGTTTCGATTATCTCACATGAGCTTTTCGATAATCGCTTCAATGCAGACTAGGAAATTGCCCTCCCCTACGGTTCTTCTACCAATTTTATGTCCTGGATCAACATTTATCACCCTCCCAGATGCAACTTTTCTCAAAGGCCAATGAGCTCTAACATCCACTTCAACATCAATGTAATTGCTTTCCTGAAAAACAGTGCAAGAAACATTACTAGTCGAGTATACATGTTTCATTAAGAACATAAAAAAAATTAAATAGATTACATACATTGGAAATTGTGTTACGTGAAGAGAATCCAGAAGAAGAAGATGGTCCATTAGGGGTAGTAGGCGTGATTGGTATCATATACGGGAGAGAATCTGCACTATTTGAGTCAGCTGATCTACTTGCCCTTGAAATTTGTTAGTCACCTGATCAAGTTTATTTTCAAACAAGGCGGCTAAGTCCGAAGTCGCCTTCACTTGTTTCTGATTCCTCTTGACATAAGGAGACGAGTTCTTAAATTTTGATTTGGAGCAACCCGATCCCATCAACCGCATGCGACCTCTACCATCCTTGCCAAGAACCTATTTAATTGGAAAATTTTAATTTATGCTTATAACTAATATTCTAGACTAATAATTTACCTTTTGAAAAAAAAAACAATTAAATTTCAAACCTCTGCCACAGCATCACAAGTCGGGTCTAATTGAGGATTGGAGGCAGAATGTTCACCAATCTTATCCTATTGATAGATAAACATACCAACTCCGGTTATCAATACCATATATGTATGCAAATTGAAAAATCACAAAAGGTACCATATAAAGACTTACCGCCAAATCTTGTCTTTGCGGAATTTTGTTTTTCCCATGGCTATGCATGCCTAGGTATAGGTCACCACGGAAAATTTCTACATCTGGCACACCTCTTTCCTTTGCAATCTCATGGCGAACAAGTTGTGCCGGTGTCCTTCCTGAGCAATTGGGTTTGCATTTTGTTTCAGCGATTAATTTTATTTTTCGCGACTTTTGCCTACACGTCATTGATAAAAATCAAACCGGTATACAAAGAGAAATCACAATTTATCGGACAACATACTATCAAATAGGTAATGTAAAATGATTGGGTATGGTTTACAAACCTTAAAGTCGTCTGAATTACAAAGCTCCACAAAAGCTCTCCAATCCTCCAAAGGAATGTCTTCTGGGGCTTCCATTGTTCTCACTTCTTCTAGATCCTTACCATCAAGGTATGTCTTCTTTAAGTCATACTTGCGACTCCTCCAAGCAGCCGTTATCTTGTCTCGAACATAATCACAAGCAACCCCCTCATCATCATCATCACCCTCAAATTGAAACATATTATTCAAACTATCAATTATGGTTTTATAAGGGAAGATATCATTCTCAGCACAACCTATGATCATATCTGGAAAAGATTTATAGTAAATCGGGATCTCGCGCTTAACAAGTGTAGCAATTTCACTAGACAAGTGATGTACACCCTTTTTAGGGGAGCAAGGCTGCAAGGTGTCTTGATTAATCGAAGAACAATTTTTTCACCCGGTTTCAACCTTTTCGAAAAGCGGTATAGTTGGGCCTCTAGTATTACCCGACCTTCGCGTGAAGTGGCGGACATACGATCATAAAATGGGTGGAAGTCGAGAAGCAAAATGTTATGTAGCCTAATGTCGTAAAATGTTATGTACCCTACAGGAACTCCGAAGTGGAACTGAACTATGTGATGTCTTTGCCGCTAACCATTGTAAATTACGATATTAAAAAAATGCATTATCAAACAAATAATCACGTGGGGACGTACACTAGACAATGCCACAATAGCTAATAATATTTTCAGCAGGTCAAGTGTTTTATGCGGGCTACAAGTCAAGATGTTTAAAATTGAATAGATGTCCTTACAGAGTTAAAATAGACATGCAATACGTCAAACAAAAAAAACGCATATGTAAAGGAAAAAGTTTTAAAAAAAAACATACACTTATTTTAAGTTCCAATATATAGATACATACATTCACTTCTTTCTAAGTATTTTTCTTCGCCTAGGAACTTCAACAGCCTCAACCATGTCTTCTTGGTCATTAAATATCACTTCGTCTTCCATTCTAATTGGTTCTTGATTCACTAGCCCCGCAAAGGATTCATCCACAACTACATCTTCCGACACCAATCTTGTTGCATCTAGATCAGAGTATACCCTTCTTGGAACCTCAATCACCGCATGCCAATCAGGATTCACTGGGTCTTGAGAGTAAAAGACTTGTGATACGTGCTCAACAAGAATAAATGGCCCGTCACTCCTTTGGGATGACCCATATATATTGGACAAATTGACCAACAACAACTTTGATTCATTATCAACCTTCACACCATGTTGGAGCTTAACCCAATCACACTTGAATATAACTGGTTCATAGTCAATACTCCGGTACTCCAATTGAATGATTTTTCTAATAACACCATAGTATTCAGCAGACCCATCAATTGGATTCTTATCCTTAGCACTCGAGCGAAAGGTAGTTGGGCACACGGTAGAAACTCCACTGTTCTGATTTCGTTTAGTCATCTCGTAATCCTTGGTGACAAATAAAAACCCATTCACTTTGTGTACTTATCATAACCCGCCTCTCGTGTTGGTCCCCTTGCTATTTGTATGAGCTCATCATCTTTCGGGTTTTGAGCGTCAAGTTGTCTCCTTAATCATGGCATGAACTCATCCTTTTCAGGTACTTTATACTGCCCTGCCCTTCTCCCCATGGTCCTCCTACATGTTTCGAGGAAGCTATCGTACTCCCTAAAGTGAGCAAATTTCTCATGTAAAACACATACAATACAAAAATAAAATATGGAATTGAAAAGCACATCCACAATGTAACAACACGAAAAAAATGTACTTTTTCCACATATCATACTTGGGGTGGCTTTTAAATATCCATTGTCGTGCTTGTTCCCACTCAACACCTTCTAGAAGATAACGTTTATGAGGACCAAGAGGACCAACTTCATCTTCCTCACTAACACTAAGAATCGAACCTGGAGGTATTGTTACCGTAGAATCCTCGGCATCTTCATCTAGTTTTTGAAGGATGCCACCCCCTCCTTCATATCCTCCACAATATGTCATTGTTTCCTCCTTCAAATATCTCTCTGCAATGCAACCTGCTGGACGTGCTTTGTTCGTGATAGAGTCCTTGTAGGTTTTCATTAACCTTCGAGTGCTAGAATGAATTAGGAAGATTCTGTAAAATAAATTCTAACTATTTATAAAAAATAAAAATTATTGTACCTTTCGAAAACATACATCCACCGGTAGAACACGGGTCCCAAAACATGGGCCTCATATGCCAAATGAATAGGCAGATGCATCATTATGACAAACAATGAAGGGGGCACATTTTCTCAAGCTCACATAAGGTTCGTACCATACCCATCTTAAGTATAGTCAGCGACTCAACATCAATTCTCCTCGAGCATAGAGCACGGAAAAAGGTACAAAAACTTAGTAGAACATTTCGAGCCTCTTTCCTATCTTTATACGCATGTTGGATTAATACCGGGAGCAAATGTTGCATTAAAATGTGATAATCATGAGACTTCATCCCTTTCAGCTCCATAGACGATCCTTCATTGGCGATAATCCTCCAATTACTACTAAAACCAACCGGAACACGCATATTCCTTAAAGTAGTAAAAAACAACTTCTTCTCCTCAGGTAATAGACACAAAACCCCACGTTTCTTCTTACGAGCATTTTCAGTCAACCAATACTTCTTTTTAATCCTTAAGAGCTCCAAGTCTTTGCGTGCATTAATGTCATCTTTGGTTTTTACTGTGTCCAACATCATAGCAAGAAGTATTTCATGATGTTCTTCTCAATGTGCATTACATCAAGGTTATGAAAGATGGGAAGCTCCTCCACATAGTCTAGCTCCTTCAAAAATATTGACTGCTTGTAGAAACAAGAGTCACTGGTATCATATTCCTCCTCAGAATCACCACCCTTCCCTTTCTTTCGTTTTCCCCATTTCACTTTAAGATGCTCGGTCAACTCTTTAACCTTCTCACCAGACAATCTGTACAATCTGTCTGGTGGTGCCCGATGTTCTTCTTTCTTGTTGAAAGTCGATTCTCTCACATCAAATCTGCTTGGATCCAATTGCCCTAGAAATCGCCTCGTGTCAAGATAAACATTTTTCCTCCCATGAACGAGTCTCAAAGTGGAAGTATTAGGACCACAAGGGAGGCAAGCAAATCTCCCCTTAGTCCTACAACCAAAGAGGTTTCCATATGCAGGGAGGTCATGAATTGTCCACAATAACACCGCACGTATGGTGAACACATCTCCCTTATTAGCATCTGTAAAGTCCTAAATTATTATTAAGGGTATTTTTGTAAATTTCATATCAAATCTAGGGTCGTTATGTAGATTGGTCATCGGGTTTATATTTCAAATGTACGTAACTTAAGGAAACTAAACTCCGACTCCTAAGCCACGTTAGATAAGCAAATCTTATACGAAAATTTGACCAAAAATGTCGGTTAGCGGTTTTCTGCGTTCAAAGCTGGCACGAGTTAACAGCTTACACACATGAGTGGGTTATTGTTATAGCCTGCGGTGAGATAGAATATAGAAGATTAAATTTAGCGGGATGGGTCGGAAAAATAATTACGACGCGACGTCAAATGAGTTAGTGGTTAGGAGTATTAGGACCTTAAGCCTAATTGGAATATATTGGGCTTGGGCCTTAATATATCGGCCCAAATAGAATGAAATCGCGAAACAGAAAAAACGCACCAAACAAAAACCAAATCGCACCCAATTTTCCCCAATTTCGCAACCCTTAAACCCTAGGAGAGAGAAGCCTCAAATTCTCCCAAATTCAGTGATCCAAACCCAAAATTCAAACACCCAATCCTTAGTAGCACTCAAATCAAGTGTGAAGCTTCGAAAATTCTTGGAGTTGCGTCGTGTTTTCGCGAAAGGTTAGTGAATTTCGCCTACAGTAAATAGTTTGAACTCGATTTCGATGTAGTTGGTTGTATTGATGAAGGATAATTGAAATGGGGTGGGTTTTAATGTCGGCAGTAGCTTGTTTGGAGAAGGAGAGCTTGCGAAATTGGTGGAGGAGAAGCTAGAGTGAGCGAAAATTGGTGGAACCGAAAGCTAAGGAGCTATTCTATCGACTTGGTAAGGATTTTTGTATATTCAATCTATTTTGGAGAATTGATGTTGATTCTAGGCTTGTTTAAGATCATGTCGATTATTGAGTGAATGAGAAGGAACACACACCTAGTTTGTGAATAGATTAATATGAATCGAAGGGGTGTAGAAGTAGTCGTAGTTGGGAAATTGGAATAGATAGGAGTGGTGTGGGCATAAGGTCCTACAGTGGCTGTAAATGACTACTGAGCCCTGTCAGAGTAACAGTGCTAGAAATGGCATGTAGCTCTGTTAACGGTAGTTAGAGGAAAATTTCCTGAAACCAAATTATTAACGTCGAGATTCTTCTCGACTTTTGTAGATAAGAATTTCCTCGTTAGTTTGATAAACTCTAACGGCCGACGTATACATCTGATGTTATAGGAGTGATCTCGAGTGGATTTGGTTAAGTGGCTTGATTCGGTTAAGTGGGCTTGAGGAGAACAGAGTTTGCTAAGGTAGGAACTTACATACCAATATATAGCATGCTTATTGTCATGCATGATTTGATTGTTTTAAATTGAGAAAAATAGTTTGCGTATCAACCATGCATGTATATGTGATATCCATGTTTTGCATTGTATTCCTCGATATAAACTATATATATGGATAGCTTTCGTGTGAAAGGGTTTTTGTGAAATTGGGGTAGCGGGGATTTATTTTCTTGTTAAAAGAGCAAAACTGGTTTTGGGAAGGGTTCTAAATCTCTTGTCTCGATGAAGGAGACAGAAAGATGGATTTTGTAATGCGGGTAAGGATTACCCGGTTGTTTGTAACTAGGTGTGAGGTTCTGGATTGTTCCCGGAATGGTTATTGTTATTTACGATGATTCGCCGTTTGGGAATCATCGGTTGTTATTTATTATGACTGGCCCGTTTGGGAGTCATAGGTTGCTTTTATTTGATTGTGGGAAATCCAGGAACTCGCACCTACATAATCAACAGTTTAAAAGGAAAACTAAATATGTAATTATAGTATTTTGAAATAACCGGTATATATATATATATATATATATATATATATATATATATATATATATATATATATTACTATGCTTATCACGAGGGGATTTGGAAAAGAATTGGTGAATTCCTATAAAGAAGGAACTGTTGTCGCATTCGAGAGAGGCGGTTAAGCTCTAGGATTCAACTGTGGTGTACACCTTTTCGAGGTGGTGGGCCACCTTTAAAGGGATGCATCACGGGATGTAGTCGGGAATTCCTTTTCTACTTTTCTAGATAACCATGTTTATGCGTGTGTCTTATTTGTATGGTGATTAGCTTGTGTGAGGTTACATGCTACCTCGATGAGGTTTAGGCGAGGAGTGAGAGTTTAGTCCTCTTGGATGTGTGTCGGGGATCGAAGCGGTCTGCGGTCGTCAAACGGTTGACCACCGTAAGTTAGGTGACAGCCCGTATGGGGTTGTGGTCACGGGGGCCCCACGAGCCCTAAAAGCTTTGGGGATTTTGTGTGTCTGAACACAACAACGGCATTTCAGCTCCCTACCGGTAAAATCGGAAAACAACGGTGCATGGTTTACCTTTGGAAAGAAATCTTGAACCGAGATTTTACTTTGTGGTAGGCTGAGTACCCGGTCGTACCCTCACCATTCTAATAGGATGCAGCGGCCACAATAGTTGTATGATGATTGTGAAAAACTCTATTTTGTATATCAATGAAGCATGTCGAGATGATTTCTGCTAGTTAGTGATGTATATATATATAGTCACGATATTTGAATACTTTTATAGAAACCCTGCATGTTTTAAATGTTTTCTATAAGTAGACTATTTATTGGTTATGTGCGTTTCTACTGGGCATAGTTGTTGCTCATCCTACTTAACATTTTAGACGAGCCAATTACGGATGAGGCTTTTCCTAACCCTAGCGATGATGGTTATGGGGATTTGGGAGGATTCCCTTATGCTTGACGAGGACATAGTCAAGTTCATATTTTGGGTTGTATAGAGATAGTCTAGTCATTTTGGTTGTATATATAGAGAGAACTTCGCTCATTTTGATGTAATACTTGATATATTTGAGTAGCAGTTACACTTAAACAGTTGGTGGATGTATATAATGTTGTTTAGAAAGTTGGTTTGTATATATATGGTTGTTGGAAGGTTGTAGTTTAGGATTTCCAGGTTATGACAGGTTTTAAGGTTTACAAATGTCGATTAAACAAAGGAAACTCTCCCAAAATTTCGGTAGAATCGGGATAGTGACCGCCTCGAGATTCATTCCACGTCCTCGGGATGTGTGTTGGGTCTCGGGGCGTGACAACATCTTTAACTAACACTCCGGTATCCCACAAAGACCGCAACTCAGCAACCAATGGCTGCAAGTAAACATCAATATCTTTTCCAGGCTGTTTTGGACCCTCAATAAGCAATGCAAGCATAGTGAATTGCTGTTTCATACACAGCCAAGGGGGGAGGTTGTATGTGACACACATTACCGGCCATGAACTATCGCGAAGTGCTTTGCATTCCAAACGGATTGAACCCGTGATTAGAAAGACCCAATCGAGCGTTACGAGGCTCTCGACGAAACTTGGGTATGTTTTATCAATATGTTTCCAAGATGAGGAGTCAACTGGGTGACCCAACTCACCACCCTTCAATCGGTTTGTAGAGTGCCAACACATTGCTTTTGCTACCCAATCAACACTGTACATTCTCTTCAACCTATCTGCTATAGGAAAGTACCGCAATTGCTTTGCAGCTTGCCTAACACGTTTTTTTTTTCTATCTTGAATTGTTGCAAACTTGTATCTGTATGAGTTACAAGTAGGACATTGTTCCAGAAATTCGTTATCTCCCCAATACAAGATGCAGTCATTCGGGCAAGCATCAATCTTCTGGTAATTCAGTCCCAAATCCTTAACAAACTTTTTTGCTCGATATGTATCTTTCAGGATCTTATTACCATGCGGTAGTACAACTTTAAATGCTTGAAGCAACTCTGTGAAACCTATGTCGGACCACCCACGCTTGACCTTAATTCGAATAGCTTAATTACAAACTTCAAGGCGGTGAAGTCTTTGATCGAGGGTATAAAGCACTTGTGGCCTCTTCAAAAATTTTATCCGACACCAATGGCTTTGCTTCATCATCATCGACTAGTCCCTCTTCAAAGACCACTTCCCAAACCCCAAGAAATGTATCCAAGTCTTCACCACCACCAAATTCTTCTACCCACGTGGCAAATGCATCATTCATATTCTCGAACACATTAGAATTCATATTGGACTCTACATGTGCATCTTATCTTTTCACCATGAAAAATCCAACGTAAATATGTTGGATCAAACCTCCATTTATAAACATGAAATTTCACGGTTTTAGGTGTGTCAATGCCTTCCCCATTTCTACATATGCGACGCAGACGCGGTATCAGTACCTTATTATGATGGTATTTTTTTGCAAACTCTAGAAACTCATCAACACCCTTTAGAAAGCATTCGTCATGGTGATCTAATTCAATCCAACTTCTATCGATTGGAGTAGAACCCTCCATGGTGTATCTAGGAATAAATAAAATATACACACAACATTCAAAAATGTTAGACATAATAATATATCACCATGCATATATACCACATTAATTCAATCTTGTTCGTATCTACAATACCAAAATGCCTAGAAGAATGCGTCGTACAAATGAATCTAATGAATGTGCAAATGGCGTCTGATTTCATGAGCGCTATTCTAGCTACAAATTTCAAACTTCCACAAGTGAAACTAATCAACTAGAGATTATTTCATGGACATGTCCAGACTAGTAAAACTAATCAACTAAAGATTAACTCATAGCACATGCCCAGACTCTAGACTAGTCAAACAAATCAAATATTCATAACAACTGTCCAGACTAGTAAAACTAATCAAACTTTAAAAAGCAAGTAAAGTGACTAGTAATGACTAATCACCAATATCTCCAATTTGACCTTCTAAAATCCATATGCTATCTCACAGATTTATAGACAATCAGAACATTATATCATAAGTGAATGTATCGAGACTTGTCCCCGAAATTACAGCAACCATTTTTTAAATTGACACGAGCAGTTCTATACGGGGGATGGTTGGTAGCTCTAATGTTCCAACAACAAGCACTACAAGTAGTTCTATATAGGGAATTTGGTATTACATAAATACAAAACATAAATAGAAATTATTTACCTTGAATAAAGGTTGCACTTTGAGGACAATTGAACAATCTGAGGTGTTTGGTCGAGAGATAGATTAGGTCTTGATTAAAAACATCCCTTTCAAGTAGCAGGTCGAATTACCAGTAGTTTAACATTTCAGAAATAGCATACGTAACGGCACAGAGAATAATAAAAAAAGAAAAGAAACACACAATCCAAAACAAGTCATGATTTCAATACAAAGTAAAAACAGTAAAAACAGATTCATAAAATAAAACCCAACAAAAGATATAAAACCCTAAAAAAAATGGTTACAGAAACATGACATGGCGATCAGTTAATATAAATTTAGAGAGACAGAGAGAATAGGGAATGAATACTACTTTGATAACAACAACATCTAATATTAGATTAAAAACGAAAAAAAAAATCAAATAAAAAATCAATGTTTAATAGCATAATAAGTCACCTTCAATTTGTAATGGAGGAATCACGTTCGGAGAAGAGAAACGAAGCTTGTAATCCCTTTCCCACTTAGTAAATCCTAAGAAAATTTAAATTGAAAAATTAGTTCTCCCAGTTTTGGCAAAAAAAAATCGGTGCTTGAAAAAAAAATCGGTGCTTGAAATACCTTCTTGAGATGAGAGAAGAAGGAACAGAAAAGAAAAATGGGGTTGAGTGGCGGTGGGGGATGAAGTGTTTTAACTGTTGGCGGTGGGAGATGAGAGAAGAACGAACAGTCCGGTCTTTTCTTTTCTTTTTTTTTTTAGAAGTGTTTTAATTGTTGGGAGGGAAGCAAGTGGTCAGCCCGCCCAAACTTTTCAGCTCTAAGCCCACGGTCGAAACGCGTAGAACAAGTGTCATGGTTAAAAAAACTTGTACCCGACGGTTTTGGCCGTAGCTCCACCCACGGCCCAATTAAAGAGATAAACCGTGGCTAAAGGTATCAAAGGCATGAAACGAGCAAAAATGTATTTGCTACGGTCAAAATGCGTAGGAAACTATGCAAGGGTTTATGACCGTGGCTAAAAATACCGGGAATCCGTGGGGAAAAATCGATTTTCTTGTAGTGTAAGTTTTAGAAGGAAGGAATGGAAAAAATGAGAATGTAGGTTTAGCACAAAACTCATTCATGGTGTAAGTATGAACTATCTCAAATCTGAAAATGAAGGTGTCAGGTGGCTTGTCCTTGGGTATTATTTCCATATTAGGAGGGTTTAGAAAATCATGAAGCACAAGAGAAGTAAGAAGGTCAAGTACAAACTCAAGGTTCCTTTTAAAAAGTGAAAGGTGGGGAACATTGGTGATGGAAGGTAAATGAGTGACATGA
The DNA here is from genome assembly GCF_015680905.1 of Coptis chinensis. NCBI lineage: Eukaryota > Viridiplantae > Streptophyta > Magnoliopsida > Ranunculales > Ranunculaceae > Coptis > Coptis chinensis. Next base: position 113,718,456 of record NC_141458.1, on the reverse strand, counting down.
GAATGTGAGGTGGGTGAATGGTGCTCAACTAGTGTTCTCAGTTCTAGATCATCAGAAGCCTTGAGATATGCAAGACATTCTTCAATAGGTGGGTCAGAAGAATCAGTGGGATAAAGGTTGAAAAATTCTTCTTCTGTCATGGCGTCGAGGGATAAATGGATATCAATAGGAGGGGACTCGTGAGGTGGCAAAGAAGGGTTGCAAAAGAGTCGAAGGAAATCTCCCTTGATTTCATCTACATCTAGGGAGTCGAAATTGTGATCTTTGTCTTCTTCCATAAGAGGGGTATCTACTAGTGTGGGGACGAAAGCGTCGGCCGCACTAATGTGAGATACAAAACTCTCAATGGACTTCACTTCTCCTTCTATAGGCAAACCTAGTTGTCCCTACTTTTGTCTAAACATGTTAACTTCTACAGAAAAATTTCCAAAAGAAAGAGTCATTAAGCCATCCCTGACAATTGATTTGGGCATTGGCGGTTACCAAAAGGTCCCTCTAAGATGATGGGAATGGAATCATGAGCAACTTCTGTGTCTAGAATAACGAAGTCGGCTGGATAGTAAAAGTCTTGAACTTTAACGAGAATGTTTTCAACTACGCCCTTGGGGTACTTAATAGAATGATCGACTAACTGCAAACTCATTTTGGTTGGTTGAAGTTTTGTTAGACCTAGTTGTTTATATAAATAAAAATAGAGTAAGTTAACACTCGCCCCCAGGTCTAATAGAGCAGTTGTTATGAGGTAATCTCCCAAGGTGCATTATACAGTAGGACAACCAAGGTCCTTGTACTTAATAATTCCGTTATGTTCAGATAAAGAGGGATATTGTTCAGTTAAGAAGGCTTCATTAGGTATGTTGGTTTTCCTCTTCTTGGTGCACAACTCTTTTAGAAATTTAGCGTGTCCATATAGACTTTTTATAGCATCTAGAAAATGTAGGTTTATAGTCAAATTTTTAAACACTTCCCTAATCTCATCAAAATTCTTGTCCTTTTTAGACACAACTAGTCTCTGGGTATACGGTGGTTTATCTCTACATTTAGTATAAGGGTCAAAAGTATTATTAGTCTTTGCTTTATTTTTAGCCGTTTTCATCTAGGTGTCTATATTGGAACCTCTACAGGTGTTGGATCATCAATTTATATGGTGGTATTGAGTAAGGTTGTACCTTTTGGTTGTGGTTGGACTGGAACTTCTACAGTTGTAGGGTCTTCAGTTTCTATAACAGTGTTTAGTATGGTTTCATTTTCAGCTTTCGTTTGCGGGCGATCTGTAAGCATAGTCACTTTGTTATCAACTACTCTACCTGAACGAAGGGTAGTGACTGCCTGTAAGTCCCCTTGGTTTATATCACCATTAAAGTGAATACTGTTCACTTCGAAAGTGGTGTTTGTTGATGTAGGATTAGGCACTGCTTGACCTGAAAGCATGCTGGCCTGTTTGGTTATTATTTTGGTTAGGAGACATGTCAATAATCTTTTACCACAAAGTTGTCAATAATCTTTTATCACAAAGACTACATCATTTGAAATGTTTGTTGCATAATTTGATTCTGATTTTACAGCAAGGTTACTACTACTTCGTCTATATTGTAGATGGTTTGACGGGTTGAGTGGCCATAGGAGGAGTGACCGGAACTAAGGCTTGTTAGGTGGTCATGTCTTGATGTTGATAGTTCTGGGTCATAGGCACTAAACCTCTATTTTGGTCACCTAAGTTTTCTTGTCCTTGATGCGGAATAAACTGGTTGAAGTTTGTAGTGGGCCTAACGTTTTGATTATTAAAACCTGGAGGTGTAGCTTGTTGTTGTGGATTATAATTAGTGTTTTGCCACCATTGTGTATTAGGTTTGTCATTAAAAGCGTAGACATTTTCTAGCTGTGGTGGTGGTTGTTCATAGACAAGAAGACAATAGAAATCGAAATGTTCAAGACTAAAACAGACATTACAGTAGAGTTTATATTCATTACTGAAGTGGGTTGTTATTGAACAGAGATGGCATCTACCTTTTTAGTGAGGGCATCGATAAGAGTTCTAAGCTCGGGATTAGGTTTAACCTCAAACATACTGGCAGCCTTAACTGTTGAAGAAGAAGGAGTGGAGTGGAAAGAGTTGTTACCTCCCAAATTGTTGTTTCTCTTAGATTGATCTTCTAAGAATTTATAAGCCTCCAAGGTTCCTTTACTAAGAACTAGAACCTCCTTATGATGATGTGAAAAGCCTTTGAAAAATGCGCAGACAAGCGTGTCTTTCACAAGGTTATGATGCGGGCATTCAATTAGAAGATCAGTGAAACGATTCTCGGCCTCTGAAAAGGATTCATGAGGGTTTTGGTGGAAAAAATGAATCTTTTGAAGGATTTCATCTGTCTTCAATGGTGGATAAAACTGTTCCATGAACAATTGAACAAGTTTAGCCCATAAGTCCACGGAGTTTGGCGTTTGGGCAGTTAACCAAGACACCGCCTTGTCAGCTAGGGTGAATGGAAACACCCTAAGTTTAACTTGATCCGGACTTACGCTAGGATGATGGAATGTAGTGAGAACTTGTTCTATCCTACGCATGTGTTGATAAGGTTTCTCGTGGTCTAAACCATGGAAAACTGGTAACAAGTTAAATATATTCGGGGGAATTCAAAAATCCCCCACTAGGTCTGCAAGAACGATGCATGACTTAGGTCCATCAATTAGGGCTTTGTAAAAATCAGAGAGAGGAGTCTCTGGTTCTTTAGCCATTGTTGCAGGTGTGGTGTGTGATATTCTAGATAGGCGTGTGCGTTGACGTTTATGATAGATAACATTAGATGATTTTTTTCATACCAGACCTTAATCTCATGCAAGGCTAAGTCTAATATGAAAGAACAATAACAGCAGTCAAACAAGCCTGATTATATTAGAATTAAACTCCTCTGATAGAAGAGACGAGGAGTGAAAGAAGAAGAACCTGAATGCCTCCTTGTTACGCTTATGAATAACGTCTTCAATACGAATCTAAATGTCCTGTAGAAGCGTGGAATACTGAACCAGCAATTATTTCCAACGAAAATATGAATTGTAACTAACCTCTGTAAATCAGGCTTTCTTCAGAGGGGCGCGGGCGCGCTCAATTATAAAGTAACAAGGGCGCATGCGCGCATTGTTAAATATTTTTTAGAAACAGGCTTTCGCGTGATTTTCTGATGGGTTGGGCCTTGAAACTGAAAAGAAAATGCAAAATAAGGTTACTGGAAGGTAGGGAGCGTGTGTGCTCAAATATAGGTATAATAGGGCGCGTTCGCACTCCAAAAAATTTGAAATTTTTACAGTAGTTCGCTAAGACGTCCAGTAAGTAGCCTGTAAAATTTCAGAATAATCGGAGTTATGAAAATCCTTCTACTACCCTGCAAAGTTTGTGAAACAGTTTTCGAATACAATACAAACAACCGAATGGTTAACCAATTAAAACAGAGCCAAAAATCGCCAAAATTTTACTAGAGACTCCTGACAGATCATGCGTGTTCCTGTAAAAAAAATTTAGAGCAATTGGAGTTCTACAAACCCTCCTTATTGGATGTTGTTCCAGAAATTAAGTGTTGCAAAACTGCAGAAACACACTTGACTGCAGTATTCTTCACTGTGATTCCACAATCTTAAGTGGCCTGCAAAGGCAAAGGGGAGGGGTAGCTCTTAGTTTAAAACAGTGAATATCAAGATTGAACAGTAACGAAAATATGAGAAACAAGAATGAAAAATTAAAAGGGGATTGCCCATTAGATTCAACCAATTGAATTCTTGTCCTGAATGAGTTTAAGATGGCAGCGGCGCCATTTGATAAACCGTAAAAACAGTACTAAACTTCTCAAACCTATTCTTACGTTATCAATTATTTATGTCCTACTCTCACATGTATATTCATGCAATATATAGAGTACGGAATCGTTCCACTCTTAACTCTCTAGACTTAAACGAATTTAACTAATCAAACACAAGGAAACAATGGTGAGAGCAATATTTATGGATGTGAATTTATACTACGAAACTAAATATATGAATTTAACTTGTACTAATTTAATTAAAGCAATTGAATATGACTTCAATAAAATATGGAGAAGAATAAAAAGAGATTGAAATCCATGGGACTATCATGAACAAAAGAATGAGAAAAATACATAATAGAAAGATAAGCAATTGAATTGAATAATAATAATAACTTGAAGGTATTTTAATAGAGGTTTTATGGAGGCTATAATTATAAACCCTAATTACTTAAACTATATTAAACTAAATAAAAGGGGAGAGAGAGAACCATAATTTACAACTAAACTAAAGAGGGGAGTAGCCAAGTTTTGTTTAGCCTTAACTCTCTTTATATAGGAGAGGGTTAGGTTTACAATTTCGTGCATGGGCTTTGGAGCTATGTTTTGAGCCACTAAATCAAACCCAAAACCTAATTACTTAAGTTCAAAAAGGGTTTCTCTGTGAGAATTTAATACAACACACGTTTCATCCACTTTTATTGCTCTGATTGGGTCAAAGCTTAGACCATTAGAAATCTCTTCAGGAGCCGGTCGTTTTGACATATAATAGGCCCAATTCCGAGGTCTGAGTCCAAAAATACGGCCTGTGGAAGTTCTATTGACTTTTCTGTTATTTTTCTACCCGCATTGACTTTGACTTTTCAGCTTTGCCTAGGCTTTAAAAAGACTTTTTCTCCTTGAAACTTGGGCTTTAATCATCTAATTTCTCTAGCAAGCAATTTGACTCCTTTCTCTTGCAAAAATGACGTATTTATTTACATAATTGATTCCAATACCTGAAATACACAAAAACACGTAAATATTACTAACTTTTATTTATTATAAACATAATTGGCCTAAATATAATATTATTAAGAAGTTGAAACTACAATTTTAGGCTCTTATCAGATTGTTACATTTAAATTGAGAGATTTAGTTATAATTATCATACATGCTAATAATAATGACTATAGAGATATAGGTTGTTACTAGGGATAATAAAGTTTGAGGTTTTAGGTTGGATCATTGTGGGAAAATTTTTAAAAAATTATTTTTCAATGAATAATTTGATTTTTGCATGAAATAAATCATTCGGTGGATTATTATTTTCTATATTTTCTTTTCATTCATTCTCATATCATATTTTATTGCCTTATTTAAATTAGATTAAAGTTGAATCCGTAATATAATCATAGAATAAAAATTCTTAAAATAATTATTACTCTCATCATTTTTTTTCTTGATTTAATTAGTTGAATTTTATTTAGTCTTGGTAGTTGCATCATTATTATTAGAGAGTAAGCTAGGAAATTGATCTAAATACGTGTTTGTAAGATTATGTATTAGTGTTTAATTATTTCATTAATATTGTGTTCAATAAATTCGTGTTTATCACCTAACATTATGTGATTACTTATTTTTGTTGTTTAAGAGGTAGAATGGTCCTACCCCTATAAAGGGGCAGGACGCTAGCAATTCTCTAAAAGTTAAGTTAAATTAGGATTTCTAGCTAGAGTTTTTATTAAGGTCCGGATTGCGAGCTGAAATAGTAAGTGTCAGCTAGTTTAGTTGGCAAAACCTTTGGGTGATGATACCAGAGGTCTGGGATTCGAACCCCGCTTGCGCACTACTGAGTTACTAGTCTATTTAAAAACAGGTTTACTTACACATTTTAATAAAAGTTTCTTTAACCTATCAAAAAAAATTGTGAACTGAAATTATTTCTAAGGACAGTCGATGATTATTTCCAAGTTGCACATGGTCACTAATCAAGTTTTTTTGTCATTGCACAGGCCCAGAGTAAAACATCTTTCTGGATCCAACCCAACATCTTTTTGAATTCTGGCCCAACACATTTCTAAATCTAGCCCAACATGTTTTTGGACTTGGTCCAGATCCAAATTTTTACATGTGCATCTGGCACAGATTTAATTAAACATGCACGTTCTAGTCAACAGGGATAACAAATAAGTAAGAAAGAATATCTCAGTCAGGAGATAAACATGAATCAAGTCTTCAGAGATTTAGGGGTTAGAGTGGAATCCAAATCTTTCCCATAAGAGAGTGTTCTCACTTTCATAACTACGCTAGCTAGCAACAATGCTGAGACTTGATCCCTATTTTTGGACTTGGGTATGTAGGCAGCCTTCAAAGGTTTAGTCTCACCTTCTCCATCTACTCTTCATAACCCTAACTATGTTTGGGAATGTCTAGTCCAAACAACAAGTTTTTCAACCATAGAATCGTCAGGAACGTTGTTCTGATAACAGAAAAAACCTTTAGCAGAAACAAATTATTCATGCTTTGACGACATGGAATGAGCCTGGTGGGATGTTTCATCTCTTGGAGTCTATTATAGAGCATCCTTCAATCCAGCTAACCAGGGAAATCCGTCCTCACTCAGAATGTGTGTCAATGCTTACAGAAAGTTGATGATGGACATGTTGCTACAATGATAAAAGTGTTGTCATTGTCAGGGGTTGCCACCAATACTGTGGAGAATGTACATGCATTAGAGGATAATCATACAATGCGACAACCACCTGTGAGACCAGTTGTTCCTTTTGCTAAACCCCCTTTACATGTAAAGAGAGACGTACACCTTATTGTCATGCATTAGGTCGTTCCCCAAAGGCACTTCTTGTAGCTATGATGGTCTCTGTGTTTAACACTTGTTGGATGCCATGAGTATGTGGTGCTGCAGTAGCTATATCATCTGACTTGTTAGATGCATTGATTCCGGTGGTGAATATTTGATTATAGGGATGATGTCCACAGCCGTTAGCAGAATTTGTAGTGAGTGTTTTGTTTACTCCACTTCTCAAGCCGTACTAAAGATGTGGTAGGGTACTTACAGGATTTATAGTATGGGGTCGGTGTCCCTGGCAGAATATAAGCGATTGTGCATGTTGTCAATCGTATGGTATATGCTAACAATGATAGTACATCTCTATATATGCTTCTAGTATCTTTCAAGAATGCTTTTAACATGGTTGATCATATTTCCATGTTGAGAAAGGTTCGCATCCGGTGCCCAGCTATTGCTCCTTGGGTCGAGTATATGTATTGTCAACCTGCGAGGCTATAATTAGGAGATGATTACATATGGTCTGTAACTGGGGTTCAGCAAGGCGATCCTTTGGGTCCCCTTCTCTTTGCATTGGTGTTGCACCCTCTGATTCTACAAATCCAGTCCAACTATCAGTTGTTGCTCCAGGCTTGACACTTAGACGATAGGACTCTGATTCGGAAAAATGATTCAGGTGGCGACAGCTTTGCATATGATTCAGGAAAAATGACCTTTTTACGAGCTGGTTCTTAATATGGCAAAAACTGAGATATTTTGGCCATCATTGGATCCACGTCGCTCCATTCCCAGTCTCTTTCTTTCAGATTTATCACGTCCTCAGCAGGGGGTCAGGTTGTTTGGATATGATGTCAATATTGATCCATCTTTCTCCATGGGCCTTGGAAGTGTGTTGAAAAGGCTATGACTTTGATGGCCAGTTTAGCTATATTGGAGGATCCACATGCAGTGTGAGTTAGCGTTCTTACGAGCTTGTGTTGGCCTTTCTAAGCTGGTCTTTGCAATTCATATTTGTCCACCATCGTATATTGTTTAGGGAGGTAGCTAAGATTTTTTACCAGCACCTTTGCAGTGTTCTTTAGGGTATCATAGTTTATGATGGTCCTGGGTTTGGTGATTTGAATGGTGTTTAACGACACTTCTATTACGTCTTGGTGGGCTAGGTATCTATTGTGCCACTGATGTCTCTACATTTGCTTTTGTGGCCTCCCACTTTCAAACTCTTGAGCTCTAGAATCACATTCTTAGGAGTTGTGGTCTAGTGCCTATGGGTGAGATGCTTGATGATGCTAACAATGCATTGTGTTTCTGTCTACCTGATTTTGACATTAATTCTCTGGCTGTGAATGCTACTGTCCTCTCAAAACCACAAAAAGTTTTGGCGGAAGCTTTCTACGGTAAGATTGTTGCTGGTCTTGAGAGGGAGTTTGAGTTATCTGCTTGCCAAAAAACAGTCATTGGATGTTTGCAGTCGGAACATGCAAAAAGATTTTCTACTTGCTATTCCGATGGAGGGAATTGGACAACGTGCGTATGTCGCCAGTGGAGTATCATGTTGTTCTCTAGTACCGTCTCATGATCTTTATACTCTGATGGAGGTCTCTTCCCTGTATGCAAAAATAGTAGATTGGATGTTTTCAGGGACTATGCAACACATTGTAGATATTTTTTTGGATTCAAATACCGACATGATCATGTTAGAGACATTTTATGTGATGTTTTTTAGAGGGCTCGGGTACAAGTGAAGAAGGAGGCTCCCGTCAATTTTCATTCTCACTGATCCGAATGAGGGCAGATCGACACTTCGGCCTGCGGATGTCTTGATCTACAGTTGGTCGGAGGGAAAATATGTTTGTGTTGATGTAACTGGAGCCTCTTTGCTAGTAGGGCTGGTCATCGTGCGAGTCAATGCAAGTCGAGCTTTAGCGAGTTCGAGTCAAGCTCGAGTTGGCTCATCAAGTATTCGAGTAGCTCTCGAGTCTGGATCTTGACAGTTGAGAGCTATATATCTGAACTTCATCACAAGTTTCCAATATTGATTTGACTTGTTTTGTGTATAAGTTTGAATTCGAGCATAATCTAGATAGAAGTGAGCAAAAATAGATATATAATACTTACTAAATACCAAAATAACATGTAGAGACAATCTCTCGATATACAAAAGTGTGATTACAATTCACTAAAAGAACAATGGACCTCTATCTAACAAGTACTATAAGGTGAACACACTATTGCTACATTAAATATGTGATAAACTATTACAATTCAACATACTATTATAACAATTATCCTATGTTTTAACAAAATTATGTAAAATACGAATAGCTCGCAAGCTACTTGATTTTGAGCTCGAGCTTTAAAACGTGCTCATATTTTTAAATGAGCAAGCTCGAGCCAAGCCCAAAATGAGCCGAACACCGAGTTGCTCACAAACATTGAGCCTAATTATCAACCCTACCGTTAGTAGGGTTTGGGAATGGGGTCTTTGAGGTGAGAGAAACAACTAATAGAGCAACTGCATGGAAGATTAAGAAGCACGAGGAAGTTTGCAAGGCTAGCCAACATTGTTTTACTCCATGTAGTTTTGACACTTTCGGTTTCTTAGCACAGCAATCTGTTAAACTCTTTAAGAGATTGCATAAAGTTATAGACAATACGTAATGACAGCTGGTTCTAACCAAGGCCCAAAATTTCGATATCGGTTAATATATCGGTGTACCCAAAAACCGAGATATATCAGATATATCGGATATCTCGGTTTTTTTGGTGACCAGTCCAAAGTTTCTAAAATATCAGATATCTCACCGATATATCTCGGATATCTCGCTGATATATCTCGGATATATCGGATATTTCGGAAATTTCAATATTAAGTTATTAACAATTGGTCAAAAAGTCAACTAATATATATCGATTATCTCGGAAATATCGATTATATCGGCGATATAAACTTTCATATCGGAAATTCCGATATATCTCAGAAAAAAAGGGTTCAATATTCGGTGGATATATGTCGAAAATATCGATATCGGTGTACCAATTTACCGATATATATCGGCGAGATATCGAATATCTCGGCGATATTTTGGGCCATGGTTCTAACGAGTTTGTATTTAGGAAAATAGGATTTGTTATTCAGAAAGAACTTGCGGCGCAACTTGTTGCACATTTGTCTTAATTATTTGTAAAACTCATTATCAATCTAAACACATTTTTTGTAATCCTTTGGTTTTACGAATGCGATTAATTGTTTTATGGGTTAACCAATACCAACCCCAAATAGATGGGTTAATTAGATTTTCTCATTTAGATGGAAAATTAGGGTCTCTCCTCTAAATACACAAAAAAAAAAAGTCAAATTGAATTGACCGAATTTTTTATGTGTGTATTGGGGGGAACCCTAATTTCCCATCTAGTAGGGAGAAATCTTAATTGGCTCATCTAGTGGGGATAACACTAGTTCACCCTTGTTTTATCTTGTTTCGCAAAGTATCATCCACATAACCACATTTCATTATCGACCTCCCATTGTAAAAGACTATAAGTCAACATACGCACAAAAAAAAAGGATAATTCGATGTTTATGGCATATATATCTCCAGAGTCCAGTTGTACGTTTTTCGAACAACATAAAATGCAGGTCTAGGACACAATAAATAAATAAATAGGACTAAATTTAGTGCTTTATTTTCTTGAGTGATCATCATATGCATAGTGGGAAGATCAAACCGTGTGAATGTATGAAACAATTTCAGGTGGATGGACCAGGGCACCAGCCGGCCAAAACAGTGTATGCACGCGTTGGTCCTGCCCTTTAGGCCTTATCCCTTTGTTATGAGAGTCAGAGTACTTTTAGTAAGAATTGAGACACCAAGGGAATGCACAGATACTCTCGTGAAGATATGGACTTTTTCCTTGAGTGGAAAGCCTCTCATGACAGAGAATCTCTCTTCCTGCTGCCACATATCTCTATCTTCATCTTAGTTATGTACATATGTGCACTAAAGTATAGCCGTGTATCAGTGTATGCTCCATTGAGTATGATGAATACTTAATCAAAAGACAGAATGTTGGACACTATATAAACATATAGTACTTTTCCAATTTTTAATAAAATTATGTTCACAATTTTTGCTTGCTTTTCATTTTCTATACTTGGTTGTGGGTTTGGTTGGTAGAATTCTAGTTTATTCCAGACCTCCGCAATGATTGCGCTTCCTTTTCCCCTCTCTCTCAACTTCGAATTGGACTCATTGAGCTTGAGATATGATACTGTGTACATGTAAAGTGTAATAAGCTAGCCAGGGAACTTTTATCTTGTTACTATTCAAATACATATATTCTCCTACCAAATTTATATGTCAGATTTGGTTATGTAAAATAACACAGGCAATCCAAAACCACCATAAACTGGTGATTCAACATCCCACTTTCTCAAATACATCAAAAGGCCGCATGAAGAAACCACTAACCGGCCATGTGACCATTATTGATGCTTGATGTCATTTGCTAGCTAGAGATTTGTAGATATTTCACTTGCTCACTTTTAAGATTATTCGCCTCCAAAGTGCGAAACATTAGAACTTGTTAGCTATTAAGTCAGAATGAACTCTTTAAAGATTCATTGGGGCTGGTAGCCACATCCCACAGTGTACGTCTCAATATGGATTTGTTCCTTGATATATATGGATTTGTTTCATACATATAACACTCTCATCTCTATTACTTCTTCTGTTATAAACTTACAGTGAACGAGTGCGCACCGTTGTTTTCGCCTGTGTTTTTTTCTCCCACGTTTACCTTTTTTTAAACAAAAAAAATAAATTGTTATATAAAATATAGAATAGAGCTTTACATTAAATTTTACAAATATATTTATTAATTTTAATATACATGTCAATGCACAGGGGGTGTATATTTGCTAGCTAGTGGGCATGTTTGTTTCTAGCTCAATTGGTTATGTACCCTTCTCCTCATGGGAGAGGTTGCAAGTTCAAATCCCATCAAGGTGTTGATTGAGATTTCTTTCTTGTATAATTATGTGATGGGCCTTTGGGTTTACCCGGGCTAGAGACAGGGTGCTTCTATGATAGGTAGACTAAGGATGCGAAAACAAGTCTTCATAGACAAGGTGGAGGGGGTCAACTCAAAATGGCGTATCGGCGAGAGCCTTCAAGCTAGATTCCCTTCAGGGTTGATGAGCATTCGGGCAATGTAAGCCTTCGGGATTGGGTGAGTCTGCTTTAACCTTCTAAATATTTCAAAATATATATATGTATATATATTTGCTAGCTATTGGGCATAATTAACATTTTATTAGAAGTCCATATCACATCGATCTACCCTGGACGATATATACATGATTCTCCTGTGTAAAAAACATGTTGGTACATAATTTATTCAAATGTCAAAATGTCGAGCAGATGACAAGCCCAACAACTATTGTTAGGGCAGGAGATTTGGTAGCGAGAGAACATAGTATATCTAAAGCATTAGATCTACCAATCCAAAGTCACCAGCATAGAGTTACTCCTCTTAACCAACTCCCAAATAGTAGAGAAATAAACATGTATGAAAGGTTAATTGTTGGAAATGAAGATGTAGATGGCGATCTCTCAGAGAGTGAATTTGAATTGTTTGGGGATACATATATAGGGGATCCAATGCTTGCATTACCTAAGAGCACATCAAAGTATGCATCACCTTAAGAGAATCAATAAACTATTGTGAAGCCAAAAAGAAGCAAAATGATACAAGAGCGTTCTTCAGGAGAAATAGAGTATACACTTGCAATGATGAAGAAGGTAAAGTCGCTAACCAAAAACAAAAAGATGAGATATCTTGTGGACTACACAAAAGAGTTTTGGGATGATACATTATGACTCACTTATGTGTGTTGTGCTTGCGAATGTTTCTTTTGTAACTATGAGATAGCGCAAACTCATCTTAGGAAAGATCATCTAAAGATTGTTAAGGAAATCATGACTAGAAAGTAGAATCCTGTCTCTACTTTCTTAGGGTTTAATTGTAGCATGTCTAGTGATCTCAAGTATGTTAAGCTTGAAGCCTGTCGATATTGCGTCATTGTTTGCCTCTTTTTAATAATCCAACTCTTAGGGAGGCTTATGAGGTTTACCCTTTTGCAGTATATAAAAACCGGTTGGGGTATGCCTTAACCGCATAACCTTTTCAAAAAAAAATACATGCCGGTACATAATTAGCGTACATTCTTGAAATGAATCCATGGGCTAGCGCTGGTTCTTAGAAGGTTTAATTTCCTGAAGTGTTTGATATGCGAATAATTTAAGGTGTTGGCTTGTTTCTTTCAGTCTATTCTGTTTATTCTGACGAAAAGGAAAAATTTTAGTACGGTTTTGTTAAATTGTTAATTTCTCTATAAGCTCGAATTTATGTGAAATATCAATTCTATTAATAGATTAGAGGCTCATATGACTCACAAGCCAGTGACTCTGATACCATGTTAAATTACTAATTTCTCTATAAGCTCGAACTTATGTAAAAGGTCAATTCTATTAATATATTAGAAGTTCATATATGCCAACATGTTTCACATTGATTTTAGTAATAGGCCCGGTCGAGTGATAGATAACAGTGCCACAATAATAGGACTTACTTTCTTGCAACTTGCAACTTGTATTTAACTTGCATGAACAATTGTCTCTAGCTCCCTTAATTAATATTAATAATCCATGGAATCTGGGCAGCAAAAAGGAAAATACACGTAACCAAATGTCTACAATAAAGCAACATTAGTATTTCTAGGGGATAATTCTAGTACACTGGTATTTGGGATGAGCGTCAGATGATACTCAGTTCCTTACTTCATTGACTTTTTCCATTTAACCTTTGAACTTTTGAGGGTTGCCCTTATAAGTTTATAACTGAACAACTAGTTTATTGGTACAGTTACCAAAAAATCTAGTTTATTGGTACTAGTAACCAATAGGAAGGAATGAAAAGCACATTGCCTCTTGAGTCTGAACTACCCCAACAACTTAGACTAGTACAAACCAACTATCTATTTTAGGGTATGTTATTTCTTTGTCAAATACTTATATGAAACTAAAATATTTCAACAGAATTATCAGATTAATCAGATTAACAACTTGTTAAGCACCAATATGGCAACATCCATTATGAGATATTGCTAAGGGTTTCTGCTTAACGGGCATGTTACATGTGCTATGTGTATGGTGTTTGGTCACATTCAGATGGGTTGCACTGTTTGTGCATTTGTTGGCATCCGATTTGCTAGCTGCAACTTTATTTGTGAATTCTGAAGACTCGTTCTGACAGCATGTCACATAGAAAAGCATGTCACATACTTTAAATTCAAAATAAAATTATAAAAACAAATTAATGTATAACATATTAAAGGTGATTTTGGACATACCCAACAAAACACTTCCGTACCCCAACTTTAAAATAAATAAATAAAATGATTTTAGATACATTTAGCTTCCTAAGAGCATCTCTAGGTGGTAGTATAATCTGTCTTTTTCTTCATATTTGAAGGAAAAGTTTGAAATTTCTCGGAATTCCATTTCTAGGTGGCCTCAAATCCGGTCGAATCACCTGCTTGTTCGCATTCTTGTTTGCAAATTTGGCAATTTGGATACAGATGCGGAGCAACATTGGTAATGTCACGCGCCATTGCAAATTTCGCCCCACTTTTTTTTTTTACTTTGACTAGCACCACGCGCCAGTGGTATTGTCGCGCGCAACTCCAAATGTCGCATGAGTTTTTTTTTTTTTTTACTTTTGGAATGATTGCGCACCACTCCTAATGTCGCGTGGGTTGTTTTGGAATTGTACATGGGCGACACTCCAACTGTCGTGCGACAGTGGTAATGTCGCATGGGTTGTTTCAAGATAATCGAATTTGCGACCACCTAGAATTAGTCGAAATTTGCGACCAGCTTCTTCAAAAAAATTCTTCAAATTTGAAAAGTATACTACCACCACCTAAAGATGCTCTAAGTTACCGTTCTTTTTTATTAGGCGTACCCAATATATTTATTGACTAAAACAAGTCATTTACTCTACGTGATTCAGTTGTAGAAGAAAAAGACCGCGGTTTTTTTTCTTCTCCAATAACCTCTTATTCTTTTATCTCATCAATAAAATACAAACACCCACTTTTGATTTGAATCAATCATACCAAAGTAATGAGGATGAATACCAACCGAATGCGAATGAAGAAAAAATATTCAAAATCAAATTTTGACGAATGGGAGAACGTAGAAGACTATTATACTTTGGATTACTACAATGAACAGATACAAACACCAAACAAAAATGTGAGTTTGTTTGCAATATTAAACAAAGTGCTATTTTTTTGGGTGCATACTGAGTATAAAAAATATAAACCATTTTTTTTTTTGATAAAATTTTACTTGGAACAGCCTCATCCTATTAGTAGTGCATCTCCAAATGCATTGTATTTGCTTCAATTGAATTATGAGTCAGAAAATGAAGAGCAAGAAAGCCCGACAAAAAACTCTAATTTTGTTTGTCCGCATACGACATAAAACTCTATTTTTTTTTTCATTTTTGTTTTTCACTTTGGGTAGAAGATAAAGCGAAGGATGAAGAAGAATATAATGCAAAAATAAACTTTCACTAAAAAAAAGGGTACAAAATAGATGTGTTGACAAAATTTTATGTTAGTTATGGAGTATGGGAGTATTTTTTATGGGTGTGTACAAGATCACACCAGATTAATAATCCCATCTAATTTTTTTTATTGGTGTATGCAATCTACAAGATGAGTTTAACCAACAAATATATAATATATCCATGATTACATAAGGGGAAAATAAAACTTTTTTTGTAATGACCAACATAATGAAGTAATGAACATGTCCTATATTTCATTTAGGACTACAACATTTATTTACAAACCAAGTCACTTTGTCTGCTCTTTCTTCTCTCCGTTATGTGGGTGACATAGCCTCTCATAAACAAGGCTACTTCCTCCCCAAGATTTCCTAACTAATTAAACAAAATACGAACATGATGATGGTTTAATTAAGCCCCAATTGGTTGCAGGAAATGATCATCAGGACATCTCCTATAGGATTACTCCGATCCTAATTCGAATCTTAGCTTCCTGGTATACATATATATATGGATTACTCGAGAACATATATATATATATATTCATGCAACCCAAGCAGCTAGACTCTAAATAAGAGCCACAGCTAAACATGCTAATGATCGCCAGGAATTTTTGATGTAGTCATATCCAGGTCCAGGTCCATGTTTAGGCCATCGAAGAGATCTACTCCAAATTCTTCAAATCCAAATTCTTGATAGTCGAATGATAGCCATGCTTCCCATGAAGGCACACCATTGCAAGTATCTCCAGTTGCTGGAAAATTCAATAACTCGTCCCCTAGAGGCGTATCTTCTTGCCATAGGTAATTCATTAGTAAGTCAACATCATTGTTATGGTCCGATGACCGGGTTTCTTCACTGGAACTATTTTCCGGAGGTGAGCTAGTACTCTCTTCGGACGTCATAACACAATCATTTTCTTCGGACGTAACAACACCATCATTTTCATTTTCATGTAATTCTAACCGATGGTCGTCCGATTCTGGCTGACTATCAGTTGGAGGGGATGTTTCTTGTGTAGGTTGTTTGTTAAGAGGTTCATGAGTAACTGGATCAATTCCCATCTTAACAAGTTTTTTCTTTATATGAGTATTCCAATGGTTCTTGATTTCATTATCAGTTCTTCCAGGCAACCTTGCTGCTATCTTAGACCATCTGAAGCAAATAAAATATCACACTTTATTAAAGAAACAACTAAGCAATTAAAAAAAAAGAAAAAAAAAAATCTATGATTATGATACCACTAACACAATATATTATAAGTTTAGGTGGAAACTATCTTCCTTAAGTAACATCTTAATGAAAAGAATGATAAAAAGTACAATAAACGAAAAAAAAATGTTATAATGATGACGTAGACTCAAAGAAAATGTCAGAAAGCATTGAAAAAGAATCAACCTCTTTTGTGAATTTGGTGATACCTTAAGAGTAGAATAATATTTTGAATTTTGATAATGATGCATAACTTACTAATAAATTTCATGAGATGAAATCCACAAATATTATTACATACAAATATACAATGCAACATATACAGAGGACCACGTTGGACTTGATCACCCTAGCCATTTGAAAAGCAGAATGCAATGATTGAGTCCAAAGTCCAAACTAGTGTGTAACTCGCGAACTCGATCAATGGAATATTCGTTTTGATTCGGGTTATGAAACAAAATATGAATCACAAAGTGACCAACGTGCATTACCAATTACCACAAGTTTAAAATTGACAAGAAAGATGACACGTTTGTGAACAATGAAACATCACTCGTACGACCAAAACGGTTCGCCTCCTAAGCGCATTGGAACAAAATGCTGTCCTAGGCAGCTCACACGTACTGACGTACAGCTATGAGAATCACTGGTGTGAAATTCAGAAATCCTTGTGATCACTATTAAGTTTCACATATTTGTGAGCGGACAAATCCAGCTCCACAGAATACGAAAGAACTAAGTTTTGGGCATTCAAGAAGGCTTACCTATTGCCAAGGCGAGCATGGAGATCAATAACCAATTGTTCTTCGGCTTCAGTAAGAAGACCTCTCTTTAAATCCGGTCGAAGATAATTAGTCCAGCGGAGACGACAACTTTTGCCACAGCGCAGCAATCCAGCAAGCTTGGGCACCGCACGCCAACAACATTGGCCATTAGTAAGGATGAAATTAACAAGTTTTTTGTCTTCCTCAGCAGTCCAAGGTCCTTTCTTCACACCAAGTTTGTCACAACAAGGTTGTCTACCCATGACGAAAAGAAGCACCAAAGCAATGGACTACAAGTCTTGTAGTCTCTCAACAACTCTCTAAAGACTTATAAAGTCCCCTACCTTCCTTTAAATAAAGAAATCCATCAACTTTCTCAAAGGTGGATATTGTACTAGTAGATGATGGAGATATAAGAAATAAAAAAGAAAGGATTAGTCCTTAGAGTATGGTACCATTAAAGGGTCCACCATAAGCAATGAAAGGTACATGGGAACTACAATCACCAGTTTCCATATCTTTTGCTCCTTGTGAAAGTGACGGTAGATGATGGAGAAGCCAGCGTCAGCTATACATCTGACCATCAAAAAGTATTTATTTTGTTTTCTTACGATATTTACTATCTCATTGCTTTCTTACTCAACAAAAACATCACTATTTCGTCATCAACACGGATCCTTGGCTATATTCTCCTGGAATCAATGTGGTACTCTTGTCCACTACAGAGATTCAAGGTGTTTTTTTTTTTCGTTTCTCTTTTTGACAAGCAAAAATTTATTGAAGACCGAAAGTTACAAGAGACTCAAGGTGTTGGCCAGGCCATTTGATTGCAAAAATATGAAATGCTGCTCTTATCAGATATGCCTATAGTTTTACCCGAAAATATAGTATTCCTATTATGATTTTTTTAATTCAAGAAAATACCACATTGTATTGAACAAATGGATACTGATATTTCATTATAGTTCCAGAGAAAAGAGTGACAAAAGTTCTATTCAGATGTCGCAATTATTTTTATGTTTTATCGTTTTCTGCTGAAATGTTGCGATAGTAGTACTTGAGTGATCGAGGGCATTTCCAAAGTAGAACACTGCGATGTATATATATGGCCAGCCAAAGACACTTTTCTCATTTGGAGATCGGGATATTTCTCTATAAACCAAGCATGGACCTGAGGCTCATCCCAGCCTCCCTGGGTACCTAAACTTGTTTCTGTACCATGTCAACAAACAGGGACACAGCCAATATGAAGCCTTATGTAGTTTATAGTTTGAAAACTCATTCTAGAAATGCGACTTGCTATCACCGGATGCACAAATGCTTGCAAGTTATAACCACCGGATCGTACTCAAGTATGGCAATGCGGGAGTATTATTACCAACAAGGTTCACCTGCTTGCTATGTACTGTGAAATTCAAACCTTCAATGCAATCAGACGATTTTGTTTTTCAAATGATATATACCACTTATTAGTTGGATATAGACCGCACTTTCTGTCAATTTTAGTTAACAAGTATTATTATAACATTTCAGACATGTTATGCCACACGTTGGTATGCTTCATTGGAGCCATATAACACTTCAATTTATCTAAAGAAAAGTTTACTTCGCCACATATTAGTGTACCTCTACAAATGCGATCCACAAATACTAGTTAATAATAGGGTTAATGAGTATTACCCCCACTAGATGAGTCAATTAGGATTTTTTCCCACTAGATGGAAAATTAGGGTCAATTAGGATTGACCATGTTTTTTTTTGTGTGTATTTGGAGGAGAGACTCTAATTTCCCGTCTAGTGAGAGAAATCTTAATTGGCTCATCTAGGGGTAATACTCGTTAACCTTTAATAATATAACGATGAAAAACTATTCCGAACTCTAACTCTATGTGAATTTGTGTGTATATTGTACAAAATTTCTCTTTTTGTACTAATTTTCATGTTTTTTTTTATTAGATGTGAGTCAATTAGGATTTCTCCCATTAAATAAGCGTAATACTAGTTAACTCTTTTTTTTTTTTTTTTTTTTTTTTTCCGCTTTCACCCTCTAGTGAATGAACAATACCTATACATTTATCATCTCATCAAGTACAAACTGAAATCACACATACTATTAATGTGGAATTTAATCATAGACCACGACGGATAGAAGATCCTCTTCTTCAAGTTGTCGCGTCAAGTTGTTCGTTCTTTTGAAAATTGACTCGTGCGTGTTTCTTTTTGTGATACCGTGTATTTCATCAAAGGCGTAGGTATGTATGTCTACATTCTTCCTTAATTACTTCCACAGTTCCACGCATTACGCAAAAATTATTTTATATTCGTGTTTTTCTTATTCCACATGCTGAATAGACGTTTCTGATTTTGTGCTCATGTCTACGTGTTGGCTGCAGGGGATAAACGGAATGAGTGAACTTATTCCTGCATATAGCTTGGTGTCCTTGACCCAAATCAAACCAACTAGATTGTCCTTGACTTAATCGACATCTAAGTCCAAAAACACAGTAAAGCTTTAGTTAACAACGTACACTTCTTGCTAATCTGCATTGTTTTTTCCTGGGCTGTTACCAAACTTGGACTTTAGAGGCCCGTTTCAAAAGCCAGTGTGCAAAGTACTAAATCACTGTGCATTTTACTCACTGTACATTATGAAGACAATGGCTCCACTATGCCATGCAATAGTGCACCTCATGCAAGGCTGTAGAGAAAAAGAGAGAAAAAAAGGCTGTTTGCGTTTTTCTTACTTAGCCAAAATTTGGGTACGATTTTTCTCACGAAAAGTTTGTTATTTGCGCGCTCTTCTATGTCTGGCCAAGGGCGCGCACGCGCTCTACCGTTTTTTATTCAGACTTCGATCTTTTTCGGAAATAGTATAAACATAAGTTTTTTTAAAAAAAACTTAACCTAACAAAAAAAATAAAATAATAATAATAATAATAAATTGTAAGAGATAATTATTAGTGAGATGAGTGTTCATTTTTTGTGAGTGAAATAAGAGCTCTTGTAATCTGTTATTCTGGACATCTAGTAAAGTTTGGAACTCGCCGGTGGACGTAGGCACATTGCCAAACCATATTATATCCGTGTCTTATGGTTTGTTTTTTTTTACATTAATATCTTTACTTTATATGCTTGTTATTTGATATTGAGAAGTGTTGAGATCAATTCTTGTGCAGAATTGATCTATTTGGAGTGGATAATATTGTTTCCGGCAGTTAGTTATTGACAATAAAAAAGCACTTTGCAAAATTCAACAATATGAATCTTAAAACTGGTTGGATGCAGTGTAATCACTTGAACTTTGTTACGGTCAATTAGCTGTTCTTGCCAAACGATTAATCCCATCCCTTGAAATTTGAATCTGTTGATTTTTTACATACAAGCATTTTATGCTATTTAAGTATTTGAAATACAAGTATATGCCAAAGACAATGTACATACTTTCCTCCAAAGAAAAGAAAATAACAACAGCTTACATATCCATTGTATTTACGCTGTATCTTTGAATCAGCGTCGTCATCACAATATCATATACATGGTCCAAACATAAGAAAACTCTGTATCTCGGAGAAGGACACCTGGACAAATTTGCATGATATGCATGATCATTTCGAAACAATTGAATCATTCGCTGCATGCTAAGTAACAAAAGACGTTAAAATTCATGTGTATATAGTATGTAGTATTAATTAGAATACACTCAAATGGACGTGTTGCTTAGTATGGCATTGCTTGCAAGGTTGGTTTACTTGCTTAGATCTCAACCTTTACTGTGTAGGCTGTTGCAGTTGTGAGTTCAGTATCGATAATCGCCAAGTTGACAAGTACCATCAACTCCATCTTTCTTCTTCAAGGACTCCATCGCTGCTTTGAGTTTTGGAATTTCTATTTAGTAATTTACCTCTTTCTATTCTATTTTGAGAACTTTGAAGCTGTTGTACACATTTGTTTACCCAATGACCATAAAAATCTGAAACTCATTTGATATTTGTGGTTGGAAAAAAGACAATGTAACAGAAATGCTGAGGTAAGGTAAGCCTTAGAAATATTGTCGGCCAGTTGTTATCTGGGAATTCTGGTCCTTCATGGCACAACAAAATTAGTTAGCTTTGTTTTTGGTAAAGGCGTTAAGGCGTCTGTTGTAATCTTGTTAGCTGCGGGATACTTATTAGTGCTCCGAATTGGTTGTGTCATTTTGATATAAGATTCTTACTTTTGTTGATTTTCAAATTAAGTTGGTTCCATTAATGAGAACCTCTGTTGCAAATACTGTCTATACCGAATTACAGACTAGTCCGATAAGAAGCAGCATCAGGGAATTGAGATAATATTAGGTGTAAATTAAGTTTGGTTTTAAAAAAGCAATCAAACAAGCTAGTATTAGTCCATATGGGCTCCATCATATCAGATATCAAAGAAACAGGGGACACCATTTCTATTTCTAATTCAAGTCAAATGTGTGGATTATTTGAGCATATATACCATGTCAATCTTCACCAAAGTCACAGTGTCATTTCGAAGACTTCATTCGATATTTCAACCATTTACATTAAACCAGTACTGAACCAAACTTGGACTTTGAAAATCGTTAAAAACAACTAATATGCGTACACATTTCAAATTTAGGTTTGCCAAGACTACAATGGTAGAGGTTTATTATTAGCCCCTAACCATGCTTTTTTCTAAAAATAAAGTAACAAACAATGGTCAATACCAACTACTTGTTACTGTTATGATCGGCGTAGCCCTAGGTTTGAAATTCCGCGAAGAAAAACTAAGCTATAAATTTTAGTAGCGTATGTTTGACAACCTCTTTTCTTGTTTTTTTTCTGGTTCAGTAATAAATGTATGTATCTTCTCCTTGAGATAACAAAATCAAAGGAAAGTTAATGTCGTGAAACACACATTATAAGTTTATCACAGTCATCTTTATTCATAAGATGGGAGACACCAGGAGCAACCTATTTTAGATTTGTATGAATTTAGGAAGCCTCATGGCAGCTGTAAGGGGGTAATATTCTCATTAAAGAATATTAAGCACGCGTTAAACAAGAGTAAAGATTGCAGCGTACTCAAGACATCGTCTTCCAAGATCGACTCGCGAGCAGCTCGCTTCATGTAGGTGGTACACTTTAGCTCGCTCAAGAACGTTCCAAAGAAGACCGAACGACCTAGAACAGAACGATTCGAATAAAGATGTTTTCCCTAATCCAAGGGTAATCATTACAAAAGCCTTATCTGTACTTCCAATCACCGGGAATTATGAACTACTGCACCCACTCCCAATGATCACCGCTTTCCTACCAAAACCAACCTAACACTCATTCGTAATCTCCACCCTACATTTGTACAAGAGAATACACGTGTCTGAAAGATCAATACTCTCTTATGCCTATAAATACCACCTATATGAACTACGTGAGACCTGATTCTTCTCCCCCCTCTCTCCCCCAAAATCAAGAGAAGATATGTTGGCAGCTCGCTCCTTAAGCGAACTTGGTCTTTCTCAAATCCAATCCCCTTCTTCTTCCTCTTGTATATATAAGGGAAAAACGCCCCTTTACAGCAGCCTAATACTAAAACCCTTGTAACTAGAGATTTCTCATTAATATATTTTGCTCATTCATAAATAAATTTTTTTAAAAAAAATAGCCATCGTTATTCAGCATCAATTTTAATTGTTAAAATATTTTTTTTCCCCTTTTATATATATCAAACAGAATGATGATAAATATCAAAGTTCACACTCAAATTCTGCAGATTGAATTTGCTAATTAGCTTTTTCAAACACTGAAAGTAACTCATGAACAACCAACATAAGACTGGTAGAATTTCTTAGGCCAAGAATTCTTTAAAAAATATACTTAAATCAGTACTTAAGTAACTTAGTAACAGCTGCCTTTACACACTCACTCTCAACAGAATTGATAAATATACCCAATGACGTAGCTTCTGAGTAATGGCATCGTCATGAAGTGTACGTGAATAAACAAATTTAAACATGAGGATGGTAAGCAATTGAGTCTAACTAGTCCATGGGAGCCTTTCAGAATCCTACCAACATTCTACCAACTCAAACTTTGAGTGTCAAGTCAGCAACAACTTTGTTTTCTTGCTTTCATATACCCAATCACATTTTTCATAATCCAATCACATTTCTAATAGCGGCACTGTGATCCTCTGTGACTTCTGTATCTCTACAAGTGGTCCGCCTTTAGGGTAAACCGACAATCTATTTCTACAAATTCGAATGATCAACTCTACAGTTAGCGGTACATGTCATAAAAAGAGTTGAAGATGAATTTTAGAATGACACCGATGTTTTTGTATGATGGGATATTGCAAAAGTTTGAGGAATGTCCTGATGATGAAAATGATTTTCATTAGGTTTGCTTAAGTGGGGGTACAATGTTTAGTGTTAACTATTTGGGTGGGGAAAGATAGGGAAAGATTTGTGTACTATGACTATGTGGATTTAATTTCTTAATGATGCACTGTTGACTATGAAGAGACAGATGACTGATTGAAGAACTGAGAGGACAGACATTCAATAACTTTTAATGGCTTTAGTTTCAAGTTTTAAGGCCTAGCTTAGTCTTTTGAATTTGAGCACCCTCAGACCCACAATGTCCACGATCAAAATAACCACATGTAAACAAACAAATTAGAATGATTAGTATCATCCAAATTGTATCTCTTTCAAGCCTTCAAACGAAAGTGCGACAACCCATAGGCCATAGCTCAATCAAAGGTGTTCATGTAAGGATTGTTCCTCTCAAGCACTAAAACTGCGCTATTTCAGGTTCTGACCCGTTACCAAACCAGTTAATGTTAGGGGAATTATGAAGAGATAGACAAATAAATATCTCACCCATTGTTATAGATAGATTGCTTTTCCCAAGTCGATTTACTTCTTTTTCTTATCTTGTTCACTTTCGTGTACGAGGCCTTCACAGATAATTTACTTAATCCATCCCTTTTTCCCTCTTGTCAGGAAGTCCATCAT
The DNA here is from genome assembly GCF_015680905.1 of Coptis chinensis. Lineage (NCBI taxonomy): Eukaryota > Viridiplantae > Streptophyta > Magnoliopsida > Ranunculales > Ranunculaceae > Coptis > Coptis chinensis. The sequence goes on along the minus strand of NC_141458.1, from coordinate 113,694,252 downwards.
CATAATATAACATGTTGAACCGGCAAACTCTATGACTGTTCCACCGTCCGCACATAAAAGAATTTTGATCAAATGAATCATATAAAACGTGAATGAATTTTTTTTAATGGGAGTGAACGCACGAATTCATATGAAAACATTTTCAAGGTGGCTTTCATGCCTTTTAGTAATTATTCCTTGTTTGAATGGATAAAACGTGTTCAAGAATCATTTGCAGACCACCTTTGTTCTTTATACGTGTAGCATGCCAATTATCTTTTTGCTATTGTTTTCTTACTCGGGGCTCCAGGCCTCAACAGGATAACCAAAATAGTATGTGCATGTGTCCCTAGGTGCGCTTGCGTGTTCCACTGGCAGGGAACTGGGAGGATAGAAAACAGAGGGGGAAAAGAAAAAGCGAGAGAGTTCTGTAAACCATTGTTAAATGGAAAACAACCTGTTCATCAGGGGGTAAAAGACCACTATTGCTGTCAACTGCGACTGTCTAGTGTCTAGTTCTGTGAGATCTGCTGAAAACAATCCTAAAAGACAAATTTTGTGTGAAACAAACCTCAAACGTTCGCAACGCTCATTTCCTTGACTCTGACAAGAACTGAACAGTTTAGTGTAAAGGACTTGTCTGGAAGCTAGCTTTTAGAATCTCCTCTGCCTCTAATAATTCCCAAGAGAGGAAGTGAGTACTGCAATAGAACCACTTGCCTAAGTGCCTAACCCTTCCGCACAACAGCGTTTATTTTCATTTTGACTTTACATCTTTCAAGGTTGTTCCTAACAAGGCCCAAAATATCGATATCAATCAATATATCGGTGTATCCAAAAACCGATATATATCAGATATATCGAATATATCTATTACTTTAGTGACCATTCCAAACTATTTAAAATATTGGAAATATCAGAAATATCGGAAATATATTGAAAATATCGGATTTATATTAAAAAATAGTCAAAAAGTCAACCAATATATATCATAAATATCGGATATATCAATTATATCGGCAATATAAAGGTTTATATTGGAATCCAATATATATTGGAAAAAAAAAGATTCTATATTTGGTGGATATATATCAAAAATATCGATATCGGTGTACCAAAATACCAATATATATCGGCGATATTTTGGTCCATGGTTCCTAACGAGCTAGCGGTACCCAACCAGTGGTAACTGGTTACAGATTTACTTCCTTTAGCACGAACCAATAAACCTCACTCTCATTCTTATCCAACCCACTTACTGTCACATTCCAGTAACTTCCATGATCCTTACCTGAGTATCAAGTATCAACCCTCGGAAGCCAAAATACCCTAACCCCAGTTAATGATTAAGCTTTTAAAGACGACACGCAGGCTTTAAGCTATACAATCCATTTACTGTCACAAGTCACAACTGATGATTCAGTCACTAATGCCACAAAATACCACTTTCCCCTGCAATAATTCACTATTGAGCTCCAAAATACCCATTCCACTATCAAAAGAGAGACATTGACAGAGAGAGAGAGACTCAAATGCACAATCGGACTTGCACAGAAGGCCAAAAACAAAGACTTGTCTGGGGTTCCAAACGTTCCTTAGTTCAGTTCAAGCACACTACTGTAAATAAAGTTGAGATATAACAGAAGGTATTTCACATGCATCCAGTTTGATCCAGATGTGGATTGGTAAAATCTTCCTCACTCAGAGTCACCAACTCCATGAGAAATGATCACTGTATTTAACTATCGACCAACCGTAGATCTCCAACCTTATGTTTCATTGCCTGAACATACATTTCTCATTAACTAAAACAAGATATCTGAAACACAATCTAACCGTTAATCCACATGGCATGTCTCATATTCAGACTGAAACAAGATTATCCTAACAAAATCATATCTAAACATGTCCAGTATCTTTTAACATAGTGAATTTGCCAAGTAAACATTTATCTTAAAAGAGTACATTCAACTCTTGCAACCACAGACTCGGTAACTGACTTGTAATCTATTCGGATCCAGCAAATTTGCCCATCATCTTCGTAATAATAGGAGCCACCTTAGGATTTGCCTGATGCTTTGCAATATTAGCTGGGTTCTTCATCACTGATATCCACGCAGGGAGATAAATAAGTAACTACATACATTCAGAATGAGAACACACTCCAGATTCTACCATTCATGAAAGAAAACAATTTGTATAGTTAAAACTTAAAACTTAAAAGAGAAAGTATCCAGTATGCCAAAAAGCTAAGTGGCAACATTGGATAGATCATGAAAACAATCATAAAGGGCAGGTAAAGTTCTGTACCATAGAAAAGTAAGTTTATTCCACTATTCACTCTCCTTGTCCACATGACTTCATATTAAGCAGGTCACAAGTCCATAGCTATTATTTAACAAACGAAGGTCAAAAGGCCTTTGCTAATTGCTATTATGCTCCTAGCACAGATCCAACTAAATTGCACAAATGCATGAAACCAACATAAACAGCACAGTGTTCTAAAAACGTTCGGCACTAGGCAGCTGTTTCTTTTGATATGCATATTAATATAATACTACAAGAGAAGAAGAATCCTGTCAAAAATGCACGCACACTCCAAAGGACTAATCGGAAAGTGCAACTCCCCAAACTGAACGTGCATATACTCTTACTGGGGTAGATTTTGTTGTTTGAATACAAACTTTCCCAAGCCTAGTTCCAGGCCAAGATAACATTTGACCCCCAAACCGAGAAAAAAAAGAGAGAGAATTTAGCTACCAATGTTTGGAAGTAAAATTTTATGGAATCTTAGTTTTTGGCAAAAAGACTCTGAAATCTACTACGATTTAGAAATAATTTTAGTAATATTTTGTAAAAAACAAATCGTTTACAAAAACTTGCATATGTACGTGATATTATAAAATCATTTATTTAAATTGGAATTCCTATACGTGAGTGTTCAAAATTTCACAAGAAATATTTTTTTTTACATGCGTGAGTGGAAATCTCTTATGACTTCTAAAAATAGAGAAATCGTGTGCATATAAGTAGCAGGATAAGCAGAAACTGGATAGCACAAGTGGCAGATGTTGAACAGGGTAACAATGCAGTTAATCAGCTATTCGCGGATGGAATAATATTCAAGCATCATTTGTCAGAAACTGAAAAAGGCAGCAGAGTCGGATGAAAAGATGTTGTATGGTTTGTCACGTAAATAATTTCACATAATAGACGGTAGTACATGAAATTCCGCAATTAGGGCACCCCTTTTTAAGGAAAGGATGCATATGTTTTTATAAAAAAAAATTGTAAATAAACTATATACACCCAATCAAAGAGCCTGTAGGATGAGCAATCCTACATTGCACAGTAAAAACAAACAAACAAGAGGAAAAGGAATCAGAAAAAACAGAAGCTATAATACATATCAAACGCCCATGCAGCCTAAATCAATAAGGCACACTGTCAAAACCAAAAAAACGGCATTTACATGTTCTAAGATAAAGCCTTGCAACTAGGTCCCCCCCCCCCTGTTTATGATTTGCCCTCTCCTCAAAAAGAACAATAGAACAACAGTGAGAGAACTCGGTCAGGGAAAGCATAAAATGAGACATTAAGGATATGAAGAAAACAGAAAGCCCAAGCTCAATTGGTCATTATCACCACCGGCAAGTTCAAAATGAGATTTCAAATTCTTTTTTCATGTATCACACGCCTCAGAACATTTTTTTAGACACTTTTCTCAGACTTCCTGTGTTTCCAAACAAATACTTGAAGAAAAACACCAAATATTACGTGAAATTTGCTCCCTACAAACTCGGATTAACATGGAAGCTCAACATATCTCTTGGTGAAGCCCACTAGGCACTAGCCTATGTCAGAACAAAATTGACAACCTTGGCTATCGAATGGTCAAGAAAGAAGAATAGTTTCCTATTACAAACAATTAGCAAACAGGGTATGTAATTCTATCAGCCCCTAAGATCACCACATAGTCACTTTCATCTCAACACGGTGAAACAGCCTTTGAGCCACATCAAACGTAACCAAGATTCTCCAAACTAAAACAAAGATAGTTCATACTAACAAAAAAGATGCATACAAAACAAGAAGGCTAAAACACACAAAAATTTAAAAAAAAAAAAAAAAAAAAAATGAAGTTACAAACAAACAAACAAAAAGCTAACATACTGCAATCAGTTCATACAATATTGCCAAGGATAATAATCAATTGATTAAAAATAAATGAAAGATTACCATCTTGAAGAGCAGCCATGACTTCTGGATCTTTGAATGCCGCCATAAGTTCCGGATCCTGTTTCAAAAAGAAAGAACACAACAAACCCACCTCAATTAGCCCAGCTTCACAAATAATTACATGAACTTGAAATTTAAATATAGGAATTAAACATTATTGAAGACAGCTGGGAAAAAAAGGGTATCCCTCAAGGTAATTCAAATAGAAGAGACTTACATTTAGAATTTTGCTCATATCAACCCCTCCGGGCCCTCCCCCAGGCATGCCCCCAGCCCCAGGCATGCCACCAGCTCCAGGGAAGCTCCCAGGCATGCCACCAGCGCCTGGGAAGCCCCCAGGCATGCCGCCAGCTCCAGGGAAGCCCCCAGGCATGCCACCAGCTCCAGGGAAACCCCCAGGCATACCTCCAGCTCCTGGAAAGCCACCAGGCATACCTCCAGCTCCTGGAAAACCACCAGGCATGCCTCCAGGTCTTCTACTTGAAGATGACTGCTCTTTCTTTTTGGCTTTCTCATAAGCAGCCTACAAGAAAGTATTCAATAGCCAACCATTAGAAACATTCTAATAAACAAGCTTTGTACAAGATTAGTGCAAGACATTACCTGGGCTTCAGCACGACGACGTTGTCTATCGCGTTCATTTTTCCTATCCTCCTTTTCTTTACGCAAGCGATCATACTTCCTACGGTGCTCTTCAATCTTGTGTGCATTGGGTTCAACCTGCATGGCCCTCAAATAGTAGTGAGATAAACCAAGATATAAATTTAATGAATATTTGTATTGCTTGAGAAAGTAGTGATACCTTTTTAAGAACAGCAGCAATCTCCTCATCATAATCTATTCTGGATGCTAAGTGAAGATCCTTGGCAGCCTCTTCCCACTGGCCAAGCATTGATCTAGCTATGCCACGAGACTTGTATCCTTTTGCTGAATCTGGGTTAATCTAGAACAAAAGAACCGTAATATAAATCAAAGGTGAGCATTTAACCTCTACACGTAATAAAGCATGTTAGTGTATACTAATTCCATTTTACTATACAGGTGCGCGCTAGATCACGCATTCAACAGATAAACTGAAATACCATGACCAAACTTAGGGACCACCCCATCATTTGCAAATGAACAAATGTCAAGCAAGGGAACAAAAGGACAACCAAAGCTATACACAGAAACTCATTTTGTTTTCATATGCTTTCAATCCACAACAATAAATAATTAATGGTATGCATGTAGAGTAACCAAATAAAGGTCACCTCAAGAGCAGCACTTGCATCTCGAATAGCAGCATTTGGCTTCTTCATTTTGATATAAACACTAGCTGCACAAAAAATAGCAAACAAACTTCAAAATCCAAAACTACTCATAAAACAACACCATTAAATCATTAATCCTAAAACCTTAATATCTCACCTCTTGTCCCATACATAATAGCTGATGTAGGGTTAAGCGTAATCGCCTCAGTAAGTTGCACAATCGCTTCCTCAAGTTTACCTGATCACCCAAAACCACATCAATACACAAACCTCCCCAAAATAAAACCATTACAATCAAATCAAAATATACCTTCAGAAATCGCTTCCATTGCTTGTCCCTTAGCCATTTGAGAAGCATCGCGATTCTCTTCCGTAACTTCAATGGAAGAATCACCCATCTGCACACATTCCAAAAAAACCCTAAAATACCCATTCTATAAAACACTATAACAAAACTGAATTAAAATGAAACCCAAAAGCACCTTCTGTGGTGGGTCATTATTATCTGGCTCAACCACATCGCCTTCCAGCTCGATGTCAGATTCGACTAATTCCTCACTCTCATAACCTTGCTCTTGAACTGGTTCATCTTCTTCTTCTTCAGCAGCATCTTCCTCATCACTGTCTGGTTCCACTGTTTCCTGTATAATACATCCGGGCCCACATTATCAAACCTCTAGGGTTTTCTTTTTCTTTTTTTTTTTTATATATATATATAATAAATAAATAAACATGTACCGGGTAAGGAGGACGTGGTGATTCGCCAGGAATTTTAGCACCGAGACTGTAAACAAAGTGACAAAAAAAAATTAGAGTGAAACATTTGAAGGAAGGGTGTTTTGGGTATTGTACCTGTGCAGATAGTCTTGGAAGAAGGAGAGAGAAGGATCTTTGAGTATTGATGGATTTGATTTACACTGTTCTACGAATGCTTTCAACTGATTCAACTTCGCTGCGTCCATTTTCTTTTCTTTTCTTTTTCTTTGTTGGAGTGGAAAAAAAGAGGTTTTCACGGTTTTTCTTTTTCTTTTCTTGCGCTATAAGCTGTTTTCTAGTAGGTTCGTTTATCCTGTTTTGTTAATTAACCCTTAAAAGCCCTACTTCATATTTGGGCCCATGTAGCTACAGACTTCCCACATTGAGTACTAGTATAGTGCATGGCAGTGGTGCAGGAAGAGATAGAGTTGGGTGAAAGAGAAAAGGTATTGGGGCGAAGAAAAAAGGAGAGAAAAGTTGAGGACAGATAGAAACCAACCAAGCAACGTTTTGGGCTACCTACCCCCACTCGGCCCAAGGTCGTTCACTCCACTCACTTGATAAGTCATAAAATTGGCATGATTATATACTAGATAACTGCAAGCAGGGGGGAGGGCGAGAAGGAAGGTGAAAGGATTGAGCACAGACAAAAACCTACCAAATTACATTTTGGGCCACATACACCCCACCCCTCCCAAAAATGTTTGCTAAGATGTGCTCGAGTGCTTGCTGACTCTTGTTTATCCCTGTTCTCCAGAGGTCGGATGGGGTTGGAAATTCTATTCCCAGTTTTCAGCTAAGCGCACTAATCTCCCAAATAAACATTCATTCTTTTTAAAGAGGGTGTTCGCCAAGTTTTTCAGTTAGAAGCTGGGTATTAGAACTTATTCAATATATTTATGTAGAGTTGTTCCGATACTTCTCTCAATATTCTTGAAGCATGGGGCAGAGTATCTTGGTCCTTTTAGACACTAGAGCACCAATTCTCTTATTCCAAATCGGAACAACTGAAATTGAATTCAATGAGTTAAGTTTGAGAACCGAGCTAGCTAAACTGATTCAACCAATTCTTCCCAAAAATCTAGCTTAAGACACTTGAATTCAGAGAAACAATTATAGACACGAAACTCACTTGCTAACCCTTTTAAGTGTCACACCTCGAATTTCAACAAAATCAGATAACAATATTTGTTCCCGAGTCTTCGATTTTCAAGGTGAGAAACACTCCCAACTTCCAAAAACTCATCATGGTTTGTTTATTACAACAATTAAACCATACTCCTCTTTATTACAAAATTCACAAATATGATCAAACAACTCCTCAATTATAATTATAAGTAAAATTACAATTTTTATCTCAACTCTATTACACCATAAAGTGAAAATTAATCAACAATTTTTCTTGAAACACTAATGCAAGCCACATGCAGCAATAAACCTTATCCAACAATAATCATATCAAGACTTATCGACTATGTTTATTTATGAACACACCTGATAAGCAAACATGTAAATCAGCTCAGCATTATAAACAATGCTGGAATAAACAATACTGGTACAAGTAGTTCTAAAATACAAACCAAAATATACATACATATATATAATCAATAAGGCATATAATTCCTCCACCGAGACGCCTTAACTTCTAACTAATAATACAACATCCATATGTACAATAATTAGGCAGGTAGTTCCTCCACTGAGGCACGTACCTTAGCGTCCAATCTAATAATATTAAGGCATTTAGTTCCTCTACCGAGACACCTTAACTTCTAATTAAATCCATATCATATAAAAAAACAAAAACAAAAATGAAAATTAAAGTTACTATACACTTGCACTTACGTAGGTCTAATCTCAGAGTGGGTCATTTCCTGCAAAATAATTACCTTAACCCACCCTTCTGCAAAATAATTGTGAATAGAAATAAAATACAATAAAACAAAATATATCATAAACATAATTTTTAATCATTCCATCAAACCAAAGAGAACAATGTCCATGACAAATTTCACAACCATAGTCAATCATTTATTATAGATTTAACGTACACTTTGATATATCATCATAATTATCGTTTAGAGTTTATTCAAATGTCCCTAGAATCACGTCGTCTCTATGTTTTACCTAGTTTTCTACCTACCACAATCGCTCTCCTCTATCAAGCCGAACATGCACATCCGCATGCCTAACTCACATAATAAAGCCACACCAACGTAGTTATCCTAAGTGGGATGTCACATACAAAGTAACCCTCACACGGACGCCAAAACTATGTGAGTAAGCCTTTATTAGGCATAAAGTATCGTGCGTCTTGTACTGAATTTGCAACAAGATAAACAAATCCATCATTTGGATACAAGGGTTCTAAGTTCCCTTAGAACAAAATCACATTCCCTTTACAAGGGGTGATCATATAATCAAATGAGTTCTGGTAGCTAGGAACTAGGATTTTTATTATATAACTTATTAAGGTGTCATACATTATATTTGTATCTCATAACCATTTCACTCTATCACGTGCGTGCCAAATAAATTATTGCACTAAGCTACAATATTTGAAAATATCACAATACATCTCATAACCATTTTCATTTTTTCACATGCTAAATAAATTATTGCACTAAGCCACAATATTTAGAAATATCTCAATTCATCTCATAACAATTTTCATTCTTTCACGTGCTAAATAAATAATTGCACTAACCCACAAATTCTTTAGAAATATTACAAATCTTCATAACCGCTACGATAACTTTTAGTAGTTGTAGATATTTGTTAGTTTACTGGACAACGACCTGATGATTTGTGTGATAGGGAGTGGCTGCACTCTTCTTGGAATAAGAGTTGCCTACGTATCAAGTTTCTTGGGGTAAACTTCAATAAAGCCTTACGTAGTTCATCTCTCTCTACTTATAGATGTTTGAGCTGACCTTCCTTATTTGCTCCAGGCCGTTATGATGTGTAGATCCACATTGTATGCTATCTTGATGATTCATCACTACTCTGATGTTACAAAGTTAATATCTCCTTGAGTGGTGTGTTGACTGAGCTCTAGGATTGCGCTAGTTGATTTGCTTCCATAAATGGATGTAACTGAATAACTAATGATGGGGATAACCTGGGTGTTGGGTCATTGGCAAGCTGTGATGGATTGGTACAAGCTGATGGGGTATGGGGTACAACCTGATGTGTGGACACATGTACTGTAATGTAGAACGGAGGGTACTTACACTAAGCTCTAGGATTGCGCTAGTTGATTTCCTTCCATAAATGGATATAACTAATGCTGGGGACGACCTGGGTGTTGGGTCGTTAGCAAGTTGTGATGGATTGGTACGAGCTGATGGGGTACCACCTGATCTGTGGACACGTGTATTGTAGTGTAGAACGGAGGGTACTTACACATCCCCTTTTATTTTATTTGTTATTTAGACAGATGTGTTGTGAAAAAAGACGGTTAAAATAAAACTTTAAAACACATGTCGGACAGCTGGTTGTTTAATTGGGTTTTGAAAAATGTGCGGAAACTATTGGGTTGGATTCATGGGCCCAAAATTGCGGCGGTTTTGTGGCGAGTTATGATTGTGCTATCTTGGGAAACTGAATCGTTTTTTTTTTTTTTTTTTTGAGGTTTGTGTGTTTGAAGGGTTTTGTGATGGTTGGCCTTTCATTTCCATTCTATCATCAGAAGCAAAGAAAAAAAATGGAGAGAAAGAGAAAAATAAGTAGAGAGAAAAGAAAAACGCCAAGCTCACGTCTTTCTAATTTCAGGTGCGTTTTTGATAAAAAGTTTGATCTTTTGTTTATTTTTGCACTCGAAATGTCTGTTACCAGTGATAGTTTAAGTGGTGAAGTTGAGATAGATTAGTGGAGAGAGAGAACAGTAAGTGTTGAAGAAGTTGAAAATAGGGTTTGTAGTGGTGATGAGGCTTCATCGTCTTCATCGTTGGAGATGATGGCTGATGATGCGAGGAGGCCTAGGTCGGAGGATTGTTATGCTTCTTTGAGGGAGGAGTTTGGTTGGGTGGAGGCCGACCTGGCCATGTACGACCGGAGTGGGGAGAGGAACTTGTATGGTAGTGACTACGTTCCTTGGGGTGGAGGAGTAGTGGTATGTTATGGGCAGTTGAAGGCTGTGATGAGGTTGCCTTTTTCCCATCTTACTGTGGATGTGTTGAATTTTTTGTGAAAAGCCCCTTGTCAGTTTGTAGAGAACAGTTGGATGATTTTTCATGTGTTGGATTTGTTGAATGATAGGGGCTATAACATCTGCTTATCAGATGTGTTGGAGCATTTCATTGTGAAGAGGTCGGTTGCTTTGAACTTTAGTTTTCAGGTCGGGAAAGGGAAGTCTCCTGTTATTGTGGGAGTGAGAAATGAGGATTGGGGGCGTAGGCCATTGTTGGTTGTGGGTAGATATTGTCCTTCTCATTGGGAGTTGAACACTCATGTTGTACAGTTGGAGGGTAGATCGTTTGTTCTAGGTCGTACCGTGTGTATGTTATATTATATTTTGGACGTTCTGACTTATTTGTTTTGTTTGTGTAGAGGTTCATATTTGTGGTCGTACTAAGACCGGTGCTATAGAAAGGTTTGCTTATTTGAACTTGGAGGAGAAACGAACTTTGTTGGGGGAGGTTGCACATTATTTTTAAGAGGCGTGGAGGAGAGAAAATCAACCATAAAAAACTTGAGCAAAAGAAGAGGGCTCGCAAGGCTGTTATTGATATCTCTGATTCTAGCTTAGATCCTACAATAGAGAGGGAGAGCCAAAAGAAAGCACCTGTTTCTGGAGTGAGAATGGGTGGAGGGTATTGATTGTTCGATTTCAATGAGGATTATTGGAGGAGCCGTTGAAAGTCGCTCGCGATCCAAACTTTGAGGAGGTAGGTGATGGTGAATGTTCTCGCGATCCAAACATTCCGAGGAAAGGGGGTTGCCGGTGGTGGTAGTCTTTGGTGGAAATGATGGTGGAAATGGTGATGCTCCGGCCCACTTCGTTCTGGAGGCCTAATCTAAAGAGGGGCTCTGAAATGGTTGAGATGGAGGGGCAAAGAGGTCCCGTACTGAGTCTGAAGAACGACCTGGTGCTTGTGAAGGTCGTACTTCTTCAGGTCGGGTACCTTTGAAGAAGATGAACTTGAGTGATTTGGCTATTGATGTTGGGGTTGCTGAGGCCCGTGGTAAGAAGAAAGCTGGAGAGTCTGGGCCAGCTACCCAAAAATATCAGGGGTCGGGGAGTGCGGCCCAAGGTGACAAGAGTAGAGGTGATGTTTTGAGTAGACTTGTCATGTATGAGGACCCTACGAGTGGGCTGAAGAAGTTTGTGAAGAATGGGGACTGTAGTTTTAAGTCCTCATTGGTGGCTGGAGAGCATTGTTCTTGATGGAGATAGGCGTAAGTTGGATTCTGGGAATGGTTTGGATGCGCACATGAAAGAGATGGATCGATCACTGTGCTTTGTGAGTGTTGTGCTGATCTGAGCTTTTTTTTTTATGCTTTGTAAGTATTGCTAATCTAACTTATTTTGTTGTTTGTTAGGTTATGGCCATGTACAGGAAGTTAAGGGATATGGCAACTATCTCCGACCTGTACAAAAAGGAGCTGGATGCCGCCAAGGAGGCCTATGACAAGCTGGTGACTGTGCAATAGGTGGAGAGGACTGAGGTTGTTGGGTTGAGGGCTCAGGTGCACGATCTGGTTGGGAATGTGGCCTTGTTGCAACCTGCTCTTGATGCTTCAAAGCTAGATACTCAGCACTGGGCTAGTGAGTGCAAAAAGGCACTGGTTCTTGTTGGAAAAGCTCAGGCTGAGTATAACGACCTGGTTGATTTGGTAGAGAGTGGGGTTGAGTACATTCTGATAGATGATTATATGGAGCTGGATCGAAAATACAACGCCCTGAAGAGATTTGTCGAAAGTGGGGCAGCAGTGGTAACTGGTGAAAGTACCGCTGCAGATGCTAGTAGACGATTTGATCTGCCTTCCGACCTAGGTGCTGCTCCAGTTACCTCTCCTGATGAAGTTGTCGTAGATGTGTTGAAAGTGGTTAATGATCCGGCTAGCAGCTCTGCTGCTGTAAAGGGATGCGAGTTGGATCCTTTGAATGTAGAGCAAGTTTCCCATGTTGTGTAGTATTGAGCTTCTCTTGTTTGAGTTTATTTGTTCGTTTGCAGGTTCTTTGAACAATATTTAAATTTGTTTGTTTGTTTGCTACTGATAAACTATATTTTTTATTATGGGGATACTGAGGTCGGTTTCCCAGGATAATCTTGGGGCCTCTAGTATCTATCCAAATTTGTATTTAAGTAGTAATATTTAAATTACTTACTTGCTGAGATTGTGCTTGATATTTGCCTGCATATGATTGCTTTTGCTATTTTTGATTTGTTGTATGATGACCTGTGTTCATAATTGATGAACTGTTGGACTTTGGTAGGTCGTCTGGTTGTAACAGGTCGTAAAGCATTCGTGTATGACCTGATATATTTGCGGTGTTGATACTTAGGCTTTCTCATGCCTTTAGGTGTGTGTCCAGAGTCGTTCCTTCTTGGGGGAACTTCTTATTGATATAATTAGCATTTGAACGACCATTATAGTTGAGTCTAACTTAAATCATGTTGAGGTCGTAAGCTAGCTTGGGGTCCTTTTGGAGGACCTCTGGATTGTATTTGTCTGATAATTGGCCTTTGAGTGGTAATTACAGTTGAATCATACTTAACCCTGGTGTTGGTGTTAAGTTGATTTAGGGTCCTTTTGGGGGACCTTGGGTTGAATTGATTGATAACTAACCATTGCGTGGTTGTTGTAGTTGAGTCGTTATTGACTCTGCCTTTGATGTACGACCTGACATTGTGATGTTCGAGGTCGGGTTGTGTAGTGCAAAATGTCTGGTACTCATGTAAAGCAAAAGATGACATCTGTACTCGAAATGTTGATGAAAATTTATTCATAACGACTGGTATATCTGGAAGAAAAAACTTATTAATAAAATCGCTTGAGGAGAGTTGTATTCCAAGTTCGGGGAAGCATATCACCGAGCTGAGTTTTGATCCAGTATGCGCTATTTCCAACGACTTTGTCAACAATGTAGGGGCCTTCCCATGTTGGGGAGCTTGGCAGGAGCGAGTGTCTTTTTGAGAACTAGGTCGCCAGCTTGAAAAGATCTTGGGACGACTTTCTTGCTGTAAGATCGTTGGATTGTTTATTTGGTGGTACCGAGCTAGGGATATTGCAGCTGTTTCCCTTCGTTCTTCTAGGAGATCGACCTCTTTTGCCAAGATGCTATCATTTTCTCCTGATTCGACGATGTCAGAACGTGTGGTTGTGATTGTGAGTTCTGATGGTATGACTGCTTCTGTTTCGAAGCAAAGTGTGAAAGGAAATTCATTGGTACTGGCTCTGGCTATTGTTCTGTATGCCCATAGAATGTTCTCGAGTTGTTCCGGAAATTGGCTTTTCTTGCTTTTCAACTTCTTTTGGAGATTCTCCTTGATTGCTTTGTTGGTAGTTTCTGCTTGGTCATTGCTTTGTGCATATCTAGGTATAGAAAATGCTTGAATGATGCACCATTTTTGTAGAAATATGTTGACTTGCGAGCCAGCAAATTGAGTTCCGTTGTCCATGACAAGGGTGTGGGGGAGACCAAATCTTGTGATGATATTGGTCCATATGAAACTGATGACGTGGACTTCTTTGACTTGAACTAAAGGGATTGCTTCTACCCATTTGGTGAAGTAATCTGTGGCTACTAAGACGTATTTGAGTCCTATTTTCTTTTATGGGATGAATGGTCCCATGATGTCTATCCCCCACATATGGAAAGGCCAAGGGCTGGCTATGTTGACCAACTCCCATGCTGGGCTTAGATAGTTGTGACCAAATGTTTGATATTAGTGGCATTTGAGAACGTACATTTTTGCTTCGATATGCATGCCTGGCCAGTAGTACCCTTGGGCTATTGCTTTATGTGTCAGGGATCTTGCTCCTGCATGGTTGCCACATTCGCCCTTGTGAATCTCGTCGAAGATGAGTTGGCCTTAGCGTAGAGTGATACACCTGAGGTGGGGTCTGCATGCTGATTTACAGAACAAGCGTCCGTTGATTACGGTGTATCTAGGAGCTCGGAATTATATGGTACGGGCATTCTTTGTTTCTGATGGGAGCTCGCCATGTAAGATGAACTTGACAAATGGGCCTATCCAAGATTGACTGATCACTTCCTCGGATGAGGGCTGGAAATCTGTGAGGCTGTTGACGTTTTCTTGTTGGTAGGTGGGCCTCTCTAAAATGTCAATGTAGATTGTGCTAGAGCAAACCTTTTGTGTCTTTGAGGCTAAGAAAGCTAGATTGTTTGCATGTCTATTATCTTCCCTTGGAATATGCTCTAGTGAGAACGTTTTGAACGATCTGATGAGGTTACTGACAACTTGAGCATACTTTGCAATATTTGCTCCATTCGTGACATATTCCTTGGTGATCTGCTTGACTATTAGCTACAAGTCGTTGTAACCTTTAAGGTTTGGGACTTGGTAGTTGTTGTGTCATGCAGAGGCCTGTGATCAATACTTCGTACTCCGCTTCGTTGTTGGACATTGTGAAATCGATCTTGAATTCTTGATTGATTTTTGTAGTTGGGTGCCTTCTGGTGAAGTTAACACATCCCCCAGTCCACTGCCATTGTTGTTGCACGCTCCATCTACTTAAAGGTGTCATGTGTCTGTGGTTGCTGGTTGATGGTTGATGGAGTGAAGTGATGGGCTCGGGCTCCCAGTTGACGTCTTCGACGGGAAAATCCGCAAGAAAGTCAGCAACGACCTATCCTTTGCGAGACGTTCTGTGAACGAACTCGATGTGGTGCTCTCCGAGCTCTTTAGCCCATTTGGCCATTCAAGCCGTTTTGTTGTTGGAACTCAAAACTTGCTTGATGGGTACATCGCTTATTACCTTAATACTGTCGGCCTGAAAGTAATGACGAAATTTCCGAGCTGAGTATAACAGAGACAACATTGTTTTCTCCATTGCCGAGTAATGTTTCTCTGCGTCGGCCAATGTCTTGCTTGTGAAGTAGACAGGCTTTTCGATTCCCTCGTTTTTGCGAAAGAGGACCGAGCTGATTGCAAAGTCGGTAGTTGCAAGATAAAGTCCCAACGTTTCTCCTTCTTCTGGTTTGGACAGGACGGGTGGAGTTGATAAATAAACTTTCAGGTCGTTGAAAGCTTTTTGGCATTCGTCTGTCCATATGAATGTTGTGCCTTTTTTGAGTATTTGCAGGAATAGTCTGCACTTATCAAATTTTCGTGAGATGAATCTGTTGAGGGCTGAAACCATTCCAGATAACTTGTGGATTTGTTGCTTTGTAGTTGGCTTTGACATGTCAAGGAGAGCTCGTATCTGTTATGGGTTTGCTTCAATGCGTCTTTGTGAAACGAGGTAACCTAAGAACTTCCCTGAGGCTACTCCGAATACGTACTTGGTTGGGTTGAGCTTCATCTTGTTTTGGTGTAACCTTTCAAAGGCTTCTTGTAGGTGAGAAATGTGATCGCCCGTATTCTCGTTTTTAACCACCATATCGTCTATGTAGACTTCCATGGTGTCGCCTAGCAAGTCTTTGAATATTTTGGTGACCAATTTTTGGTAGGTCGCACCGGCGTTCTTTAAGCCGAATGGTAGGACGTTGTTATGCGAGCGTTCCTTGCTTTCGATTATGAAGGGCGTCTTTTCCTCGATCTTCCTCGTAAGCGATATCGATTATATCCCTTTATCGTCCATAAATGATAAAAGCTCGTGACCGCAGGTTTGATCTACCAGTATGTCGATTCTTGGTAGGGGGAAGATGTCCTTTGGGCAGTGCTTGTTGACGTTGGTGAAGTCTATGCAAAGTCGCACCTGACCATTCTTATTTGGAATAGCTACAATGTGGCTAGCCAGGTCAGATACTCGACCTCTCTGATAAATCCCACATTTTTTAGCTTTTCTATCTCTTCATTGATGGCCTTTTGAAATTTGAGTGCTAGTTTCCTAGGTCATTGTTTGATAGGCTTGATAGTTGGATCTACATTTAACTTGTGGCACGCGACCTAAGGGTCGATTCCTGGCATATCGATATGCGACCAAGCAAAAACATCTTTATTGAGAGATAGGAATTTGACAAGTTGGTCCTTGAGCTTGGGGTCTAAATCAGCCCCTACATATACAAACTTTGGATCATCATCTGTGCCCAGATTGACTTTTTCTCCTGGTTCTATTTGAGCTTGTTTTCCTTTGAGCTTGTCTGCTACAGTTGCTGGAGGGCTAGATGCTTGAAGATCTTGCTTCTTTGGGACGTCCTTATCTTCGACGACCTGAGGCTTGGGTAAGGTCGTTGTGCTGACGTGATTGCATCGGTGAGCTTCTAGTTGGTTGCTTCTGAGCTCCATGATGCCTCGGGGTCCGGGGAACCGCAGGACTTGGTGCAATGTTGATATAATTGATTAGATCTTGGGAATCCATCTGCGTCCTAGGATGGCAGTGTATGATGACTTGACATCGATTACACTGAAGCGTGTTGAAATTTTCACCATGTCCTCTCTTTCCCCAATGGAGACTGGTAGGATGACGTCTCCAATGGCATCAGTGCGGTCTCCATTAAACCCATAGAGTGGTGCATTTGATTCTATCATCACCGAGTTTGGCAGGTGCATGTCCTTGTAAGTTTGATAGAAAAGTATGTCGCACGAGCTGCCTGGATCGATGAGAACTCTTTTGACTATCCACCCGTTGATTTTGACGTGCACTACCAGGGCATCATTGTGGGGTAAGCACACCTTGTCTAGATCCTCCTCAGTGAATGAAATTGTTGTTGTTGTTTGAGGGTTGCTGGGATTGATTACTTCAACTTTGTGGGAGAAGTGATAGATTTCTTGAAGCGCTCCAACTCTTCGGCGCTTTTCCCGACCTGAAGTTTCGTCGTTGGAGGTGTCTATAATCATGTTGATTATCTTTTCCTCATCATGGTCAGAGTAGTGTTGTCTCATGTTATGCCTCGACCGACCTGGTGATTTAGATCGTCGAGCCGTTCGACTCCTGCTTCTATTGTTGGCAGCTCATTCATGGCTGCGACTCCTGCTTATGTGTCGCTTGGCATCTAGCTTATGCCTGAGGTCAGTTGTCTGGCAAGAACTCTTTCATTTTGCCTTCCTCCACTAAGTCTTGAAGGTAGTGCTTGAGGCTCCAACATTGATTGGTGTCATGATGATGAAGCTTGTGAAAATGGTAGTATGGACGTTCAAGTATGGTGATCACTTTGTTGATGTTGGGCTTGAAGTATGGTGTTGTATATATCTTATTCAGGATTTGGTTGGGTGTCCTGGAGAAGTTGGAGAATTCCCCTTTTGTGTAAGAGGGCTTGTTGGAGTTGGAGCCCTTGTTGTAATTGTTGGTGTTGTTGTTGTTACTATTGTTACATGAATAGTGGTTGTTTTCTTTAGGTCCTCGCTTGTCGCTTACTGCGATAACTTCTTTTCCTTTGCGCTGGGCTTAAGCCATTCTTCGTACTTGATGTATTTGTCAATTCTATGGTGCAGGTCGTCTAAGCGTTTTGGTTTGTTGTGCATCAGAGATCCTGCTAGGTAAGAGTTTTCTAGGAGAGCGTTGGTGAATGCTAAAGTTGCAAAACTGTCATTTAGGCCTGGCTCCATTGAGAGGAGTTCCTTCTTGAAACGTCCTAGGAAGACGCGGATTGATATCTCTCACTTTTCAGTATAAAGATACGAAATCTTTATTCGTTCGGAGTAGACTCAAGTCCTTCACTACTACAGAATGCCACTTATACCACTGTTTTTAAGTGTGGTATAAATATATTTACCACTGTTATACAACCGTGACAATAGGTGGTGTGGTATATAATAATAGCAAAACTGTGGTATATATGTTTAACGGATACCACGGTTTTTCAAAGAACCGTGGTTTGTATGCCCATTATATACCACGATTGTCAACAGAACCATGACATATAAACTATTGAAACCGTAGTTTATATTAGTGTATGTGTTATAATACCGTGGTATATAGTTATACCAAACACTACGGTTTATGCCAAACCATGGTATATATATATATTTAATAATAATGCTAGTAACAGTCTTCCACTTAAAAACCGAACCTGCATAACAAAATTTATACTGACCGCCTACATACAACATTTCCATCTTCCCAACAAATTCCAAAATGTACAATAAACTATCAAACATTGCAAAAAGATAATAATAATAAAAAACTTCCATTAATTTTTGAGTGCACTAAGAAAACAAACTTCAAATTCCTTTTCATAAATTAAAAAGGTAAGACTCATAAATTAAACTGGAGGGTCCGAACATAGCTAAAACTCATCCTCATTCGCTCAAACCGAAACACCCCATTTTCTGGATGAACTACATAATATCGAAGTCGAACACCGTCAAGTTCATCTTGCGTGTATGTCTCCTTCAGTTCTAAATTTGTTATCCGGATGAGTCAAAGCACAACACTAACAGATTGATTGATTTGATCTTTCTCAGCCTTACACCCGCAGAGTGGAATGCATTAAACAATCAGCCTACTACCTAATTCTAAATTGTAATTGTAATCTAGAGGAACTGGGAAGGAACCAAAAGATTTAGGAATAAATATTTCAAAAGAACACATACTTAGAAAGTGCAAAACATACAAAACTATGGCTCAGTCAGGCACAATCACGAACATGATGTGATATTGATGGTAAATCCAGAGGTTGATACTGAACCAGAAGTTTAGCTTGACTTTGATTGGAAAAGTAAAGATTTCTTCGGAAAATCTCAATGTATTTTTTTCAGTCAGCAGTATTTTTACACCGCCATAACTTCATCCGCCATATTTATGACGAGTTTATCAGGATGGAGAAGTATATATTTTCACCATGTGGCATGAAATTTGTGTACGCTTATTGGAGCATTTTAAGAAAACTTAGAAGCAGGGGGTTTTCCTTTTTTTCAGAAACACAGAGTGCAAAGGACCATAAGTTTTGTCCAAACTTACCAAACGCGGCCATTACATATATCATATATAAGTCGGTAGAGATTCGTCTATGAGTTTGAGAGAACAACACGTAACATTCAACTTTGCTAGAGGCAGATATTTTCCCTTGACAAAACCTCAGATAATCATGGAGTCATGGAGAGATGACAGAGTAACTTAGTTGTAGAGACCCAGAGGACAAATAGAGAAGAACGGACACATACCTATTGCACTGCGACCGTGATGCATAGTTGTGGTTGCTGCAGTTTGTGCACATCCAATCTCCATCACGCCATTGCTTTGCTCTAACATAGAGAAAAGTTGCATCACAAAATCAAAATTTTGAAATACACATGCCCGCATTAATGATTTAGAAATTAAGCGTAAAATACCTATCACACTTCTTCTATATGAGTCTACAAACAATACAATTGTGTAAAACTTTAACAAATTGGGGAAGGCTGCATAATGGAAATTGTTTCATGCACTTTGCAACACTTTGGAGCCTAGGTAATTCAAATGATTGAGCGATTATTTTTGAGCCGGTTCTGCCGCACATGTAATAATCAAGCAAGAGATTTAGCTATCTCGGTAATGTGGTAAGACTATTGATTATTGACAACATTTAGATCCTCTACAACTAACTTCTCGGGACTCGCGTGTACTTATTCTTTCACATTTGATTGATTTTCTTCTCCTTAATTATGGTGTTGTTTGTGGAAACTGTGGTGCCGATAATTGGTAATCCAAGTTAACATAAAGCCAAAAGTTTCATTGGCGGAGTTTAGAGCGATGAGCTAGCGACTCCTTTGATACTAAAAGGTGCGAAGTTCTCATATAAGCAAGTGACAAACTAACAACAATTTCAAATAACCTAAGCCCACCTTTCCGAACGAAAGAGAACCATCCAAAAATATAGCATTTATCCCTAAAACATAAACCAAGTACATATAGTAGCCTTCCGGATGGCTTATTTGGGGATTGAAGTTCATGATTGCTCCGAGAGAGCCTCACCGGACTCACGAGTCATATCCATTCTACTAATGATGTCACCACCTTTTACTACAGCCATTGAATTTGAATAAACTTAATGCAATTAGATATAAAAGCGAAGAAGATAGATGAGCATAACTTTACGTGGCTCCCACAAACTTAAAAGTTAAAGTATTGATTGAGTTAAAATCTTTATAATTACTCTTTTGGATAGCACGTCCAATAAATTGGTCTCGAAAAATAAAAAGTGAAAAAAGAGATTCCTTGCAAACAACAAATTCCTAATTTGCTAAAAACAAGAAAGCCCAAGACAAAGGCTGAGGTGGCTTAAGGTCGCCAATGCACCACCACGGCACCTAAAGGCAAATCCATTCCATGGTGAAAAAAAACAAGTAAAAATCAAAGGTCTTTAGAATGGGGAACCAATCTTATTGTCTATCGCCATGCACCTAATGACAGTGCATTGTGAGTAGGTGAGCCTAGATCAAGACCCTTTAGTATCACCTAGCACCTAGGCTCCCTAGAGGATCCACTCCATCGCGTATCACGAGCCATATATTTGCACTTAACACATGTTTCAGCTTAACAAGAGTTATTGGACATGAACGACTTTACGGATGAGAGCATATTCCAAAGCTTTCTCGGTAGTGCGGATCTTTGCACGTTAGGAAATGTCTTTGTACTCTGGATATATAGTTGTCCAAATGAAACTAAAATATCTACAAAGAAGAGAACAACAAAAAAGATCACAAACGCCAAAAAGAAGAGTAGGTGAAGTACTTCATATTATATATATATCAAGGATAAACTAAGCTATTTAAGCGTATTGCCAATGGCAACTATTTGCCACGATTAAAATGAGCAAGAGAAAAATGTAAAACCGGACTCGGTGTGATGTAGAGTAAGGTGATCCAATAACCTAGGTATTATTGTCTTATTGAACCTAAAAGGCTAAAACCCTTGGCAAAACTAACAAGACCTCGACAAATGAAGCCCTAATACAACATTATCATTGATCTATATTCTCTAAGAAGACAGAAAGGACATATTTAATAAGTGTATCAGATTACATCTGCCTACTCTAGAGTCTAGAATAGAAAATGATGCAACGACAGTTCATTAAATTTTCAGATAACATGTTAGAAATTAAGTTTTATATAAAGGTTTCATTTATATAATTTAGAAATAACATCAAGAAGATTACATATGGATGATCAGCAACTTGCTAATTCTCCAAAGACCCGAGACCACCCAAGTACTGGTCTGGGTACTTGCAATGACCCAAGTACAAAGAAATTACATGTACACCATTGTTACAAACATACCCTGCCCAAAGACCCAATTACAACAAAATACCTACAATCTAACTGTCAATCTCCGCCCACATTAGCCACTCTAACCCCACGACACATGGAGCCCCTCATTCCGGATCAGATTTGCCCCTTCCGTCTTTCATGAACCAACTCCTGTCTTCCCAAAGCCGCGCCGATCTCCCCCCTCCATATCAAACAAAAGTACAGCTCCATTCGTGTAGTAGCTCAAGGGACAACTTCTACTTGGACAACTTCTAGTTGGATCTAGGAAGATCGGACCTCGGCAGCCGTGTCTAAAGCTAAAATTCCAAATCTGTTCAACCCCACAATTACAAACTAGATCTACTCAAGTCGAACCCGGATCTAGCACAAGCGGAAGTCGAAAGCACCTAGTGACACTCAAGATCGGAAGAGAATAACGAGAGAGAAGAAGACGTGAACAATGGGTTTCTCCACCTTGTTCTAAAAGAAAAACACCAGATCCGTACACCTCACTTTCAGATTGAACCATAAAACAAGTAACAAGAGCGTAGAAATAAAGGAGTAAAAAACAAGTAAAATCTTCCAAAGGAAATCACATATCAAAGGATAGAATACCAGATATGGGTTGAGAGAGAGAGAGAGAGAAGAGTGACCTTGACTAAGAAGGGGCAACCTTTTTTGTTAGATCTTGAATCCTAATCTCTGCGCCCTACTTGTGAGCACCACCGAGGCAATCTATCTCCGTTAATTACACCGAGTAACACATTGCTTTCGAGTCCCCCACAATGCTTTACAATATCGAAGGATAATTCAGGTGAGGCACAATCTCGAAGGATCTTGAGTTGTAAGCATCGTCATTTTTTTTTTCTTTTCGGATGACTTGTTAGAATATAAGTTCAAGTTTTAATACATATTATTAGGGACTAAAAGCAACGATTATAAGTTTAAGTTTAACCTAATTCCAATCATAGTTGTCAACTCATGAATCGTTTCCTATATTTTTTAATCATGAATCTTATCAAGTCGCTAATCGTCACATTCAAGAATTTTTTATAAATAAACAACAAATATTACTTATACATATTATTTAATATTTACACAACTTAATCCGAAGTGAGAACTTTGGAGGAATTAAAAGTGATTACATAGTAAGTGGCATGGTTAGAACAAAGCAAGGGGGGGTATGATGACATCGGTCGTGGAGTATTTAGTTGGTCTTATAGGATGGCCTCATGCCTTTAGTGAAATAATGAAGTTTACTTTAGATGGGCCCTAAGTAGTCAAATACTCAAGTCTTTCTATAAATGGGACTTACATTAGTTAGGTGACCCACATTCTCTTTTGAAAAGAAGATCGCGACTCAACTCTTTATGTGAAACCCTAAAGCCGCCGTCTTGCCCGGAACACACGCTTGCTATAAGAAGAAAGAGAGATCGAGAAAGAAAAATAGGAAGTACATATCACGAGGAAGATGAGAGCGATCGAAGAAGATTAAGTATCACTTCGGCAGATTGGCTATACACGATCTCTCCTTTCTTTCTATCTTTCTTTCCTTCTGAGAAAATATCAGCAGATTCAATGGGGTTTTTTTTTTGGATCGTGGAATCGCAAAATAATCCAATTCCATACGAGTCAGGCGATTTAACCTGCGTTTCCTCACAACTCCACCACGTTCCGACTTGGCCGAACAATTATAATCTTCCCCGATTAGGACTCGACTCAAATCATACGATTCAAAGCGGAATCGTATGATTTTTTGACATCTTGATTCCAACCAAATTAAAATCTGCTGCAAGTATTTTAAAGAGAAACAATGTCAATGGTATCCTTTTCCGACACGGTGTCCTTTTCCTATAACTTGAACATTTCGGGAAAAAAAAAACACATGCATGAAATTATAACTGAAATGCAGTGACCACTGCAAGTATATAAGTGGATGCTACTTACTTGGAAAGAAATCTATAGCCCAATCACCTAAAGCTTCCATCATCAGAGGCCAAAGACTCCACATATCAACAGATATTGTCGGAGAGAAGAACGTCATATATGACACTATTTCCAAAACTTCCTCAAAAACCTCTGCAGAAATATAAGGCGGGTGAGAGGAGTATGAAACGTGAAAAACTAACTTTTTTCTCAATAGCAAGCAAGCATATGTTGTAATTGATTTAAACTTAACTTAATAGATGTTTCACACAGTGGGAAAACATTGCAAGTAACATGCTAAAATAGCACGCAGTGGTAACATGAAAGGAATATCATCTTTAACAAACTGTTCAAGTCATCCAATTAGCACAGTAATTTTTATGAAATGGCCACTCTCACAGTTCCATATTCCAAGTTTCGATCTTAAGAAAATGCCTCAATGACTAGCAATTTGTGTCCGCTTTTCTTCTTCACGAAAAGTTTTGATGTATCTTCCTTGGTCTTCAATTATTTACCGATGACTCAAGTAAGCCAAGACAACCAAATAATATCCAATGTAGTTCCAAGTTTCTAATGCCAAGCCATTTAGTCTTAAGAACTTCCCATCTCTCAATTGTGTCTGCTTTCTTCTTATGAAAAGTTTTGATGTATCTTCTTAGTCTTCAACTATTACTGAACAACTCACGTTAGCCAAGACAAAGCAATAACATCCAATATAGTTCCAAGTTTCTACAGGCATACCATTTAGTCTTAAGAAATTCCCATCTCTAATCATTATGGCCTTACGAGAGATGATTTCAACATTGTAAATTTACTACAATATATGTATGCACTTTTATCTTTCACATCTCCCCATCAACTACTAAGACTCGTGCACAATCTTTATGCATTTCATTTGTTGATGTAACTTTGGCCAATTCTTAAACGGTTTCATATCTCACGACATCCTCACAACATAAACCATGACCAATGCCTATTGCTCTGTCATCCACGCAATTTTTTCTCCTGTACAATGAATTTCCTAAATACAACTCCTTTCATTTCTTTCAACGATACATACAAAAATTTCATAATCACTTTCCCAAGTTTTCTAACTACTAATCAGTCTTCAATCGTCCACTGGAAAATTACACTTGGATACAACAATCTTGAATGTGGGCCAAAAGAAACTAAAACAGAAAAAACCAGGAGAAACTAACATTTTAGTTACCAAAACATTATTTGGAAAATGGATTGAAAAACATTATAAAGAAAATAGAAAGGAATACCAAATAGTTGTTGAGTACCTCCTAAGAATGAAACTAGAAATAATAAAATAGTAAATAAAAACAGTCATTCACCCGTTCAAAAAAAATACTCGATTAGGTAATAATTCCAAGTTGGGAGATGTTAGAGCAATCATTTTGATATAAATGGCAAGATCAAACTATATAGTAACCATAGTTTACAAGAAAGAAGAAGATTAGCATACCTTGCCCATCCGTAGTCAACATCCGACGCATAATAGGTAATAAAGTTGGCTCGATTTCAATGAAAAGGCTCGGAAGCTTGCTCACAGATTCAAGAATAGTGCTGATGGCACGCATAAACATCCAAACTGTAGCTAGAGCGCGGGATCATCGACGACATCGTCATCCGGCCAAAGATTCATGCACTTCCAAAATGCAGCAACCTACAGAAGGGTTAAAAAAATAAATAAATAAAATGAAAATCCCAATAAGAAGAAAATAAGAACACATATACAAGCATTTGTGAAGTTGTCCCATTAATATACCAGATTTTGGCATAATCCAAAGGCATACGGTGCCATCTCTTCCCGAATTTGTCAACAATAGTCTCTAAGGTGAATACAAGGTCCTCGTTCTCAACCTCGTTCATTAGCTTGAAGAATTCTGCAAAGGGAAAAAGAAATGATTTCACTATGGATAATTTAGATCGATCTTTGTTATAAATACAAACATAAATCTCATAAAGTTCCAACCATCGAGTAAATTGGGAAGGATTGGACGGATTTCACTCAAATCTGCAAGAAGAAATAAAAGTCTTCGTAAATAGACATCTCCAAGATGGGGTTGTCGATATTCAAGGAATCAAAATAATTCAAGAAACGAGGACACATGTACCTTTGGAAGCTTCTACAAAAGAGCATAAGGCAAAACGGAATCTACACGGACCGGAAGATCCGATCACGCAGGCCCGCCATGGCAATTTGGTGGAAGGCTTTAAGAAAATTATTTGGATCCGAGAAGTTGATATGTGCATCTTGGCGGCAACCCATCTTTGCCTAATATTACCAATAAAAATCTAAATTTTAGGTGTGTGATAGAACATTGAAAATTTACGAAAGAAAGCCGATGTTAGAATATATATATATATATATATATATATATATATATATATATATATATATATATATATATATATATAGGAGTCAACATTACTCATAAGTACCCAATCGCGAGGTAGCCATTTCGAATCGCCGGGGTTTTGTTGTCGACTAGAATTTGAGGTTGCTTACAACGGTTGCAAAAAGGATCGACAACGCAGTAGTTTCGTTTGTGCAGCCTTCCACACTCCCAATTTGCGGTGGGTTTTCTCACTGTTGCGGGAATCCTAAGAGTCGTAGAACTGTAGAAGTTATGGGGAGAGACCGAGAGAATAGCGGGAATCCAATTTGAATGAGTTTAAATCTTGTGTATTTTTTTTCGCCAGATTTGACTATTTGACATAAAGTCATAAACCACGGTAGAAAGTGGAAAATTTATATACCACTGTTTATGTTTAAGGTAGTGGGGATATGGAGTACTCTCATGCTGAAAAAAAAAACTAACCATGGTATATGGCCCAACTTATCCCACGGTTTTCATATAACTGTGGCATATACTAGTAAACCAATGACCAAAGAAGTTTCCGCCGTGGTATATAAGTATTTCCCACAGTTTTTGGAAGAACCGTGGTATAAACGTTCTTATTGACCGTGGTATATGTGTCATTCTGTAGTAGTGCTTACTCACGTCTTCTTGCGTTTAGTTGAGTAGGGATTCAAACCAACCTAAAGTCTAGGACAATATACAACTTTCTAATGCTCTAAAAAGGGAAACTAGTGAGTAAGTTTAATATTAAATTACTAGCTAAGCTTGGTTTTGTTGTTTAAGTCCTAACGAGTGCAAAAAAATGTGAAAACACAAAAACGGTAGAAAAAGACTAAGAATTTTACAAGATATTTAAGAAGAAAGAAGTAGTGGAAGATTATAATACTCATGCAAGAACTTATTATCTTATCTTAGTATAGGATTCCTACCGTCTCTAAGTTGTTTAGAGTATATTATCAAATCTGAACCGGCTTGAGCGTCGATCTCTAATGAGATGAACTCATCTCTAAGTCCATTTCCCTAACATAAGAAGTTGAACTGGACTTTCATCTCTGAAACTCCATCTCAACTTCTGGACTCATAAAACATAATCCTGTCAAATCTAGAAACAATGAGTTAATTAAAGGCTATCATGGCTATCCTATCATGGCATGGGGGATGACGCGAAGTCTTTCTTCACTTCCAGGCCTCAAGTTTGGCCGGACACTACCATTTTGGGGTAGTGTGTTATATGCGTCTTTAGGTCTAGGCAGAGAATCCCACTACAAAGAAATCTATACAAACCCTCACATGAGCATCATTAACCCCCACCTTGGAGGATTTTAGCTCATGATCCTTGGGTTTATTTTTGTAAGATACAAACTAATAAGTAATAAAAAGAAGAAAGGAATGTAAAAATAGATTACCTAAGAAAGAAAGAAATTTTATTAGAAACTAGAAAGTGTTTCCACCATTAACATCTTACAAGCTTTATTTCTAAAAAAAACAAAAACTCCTCTCCAAAAGATAAAGACTAGGAATTTAAATGGAACAAGAGTCAAGGCCATCAATGTAGTACATCCCCCCTTGTTTTGTTTTCTTCTCCATTTGAGAGAAATCTCATTTCCTCCCACGTGAAACACCAAATCACATTTACTTCCTTCTTACCCACACAATCCATAACAAAGTGACACCTATCTTTTTTTCACTATTAACACCTAATCTCATCTAACTTTATTAACTACATGCAAGGTGTCACTTTTGCACCAATTATTTGCACCTTTGTCTTGACTTGTATGATGACTCATTAAATTTTGTGGGCCCGCTGTCACACCCCGAATTTCGACAGAATTCGGAAAAACATTATTTGTCCCCGACTCTTCGATCTCCGAGGTGTGACGCACTCTCCACTTCCAAAAGCCCATAAACAGTTTAAAATATGCGGATAATTAAAACCAATAAAAATTTTAACTTAAACAAAGTCCTCTTCATTATAAAACAATTTACAAATGAAAATGCAAATAATATTATCTCAACTGAAAATCTATATCACCTCGAGGAAAACAAAACACAACACGAGATGCAATGCTAACTTAAAACCACAAGCAAAGAACCAATCTTCTTCATCACTAAACCTGTCAAAACTTATCAACTATGTTCATTGAATGAACACACCCGATAAGCAAACATGCAAATCGGTGAGATTATAAAAATCCCGGTGTGAGTAGCCCTAAAATACAACATATAATTATACATATACATACACAATCCATAATGGCAGTTAGTTCCTCCATCGAGGCCTTTAACTTTCAACGACTAATACAACATCCTTAAGTTCAATAACTAAGGTGTAGTTCCTCCGCTGAGGCTTTAACTTCCCACTAACCACACAACAACCTATACTCATAATAAATAAGGCATGTAGTTCCTCCATCGAGGTTTTAGGTTCTAACTAAACTATAACCAACCAAGCATATATAATCATCTATCTAAAGATACATCATTAACTAACATATTACCATAATTAGATTATTTGGGGCTTTCTTTGTGTGTCCCTAAAATCCGTCGATCTATGTCTTACCTAGTTTCCCGGCTACCACAATGCATTTTACCCAACCGAACATGTACATCCACATGCCTCCCTTACATAATGAGCCACTTTCGCGCGTGAACCACCTGGCGGGATGCGCGACACCGTAAATCCTCACACGGAAGCCAAATCTATGTAACCCGCCACTATTAGGCATAAAATATTGCGCATCATCGTTCTATTTTGCGAACGGAATAATCAAGCCATTATATTATTTCGCCGGGAGGGCCGCCCGAAGGCCATTCAGATTAATGAAACGCCCGGAAGGAGGGCAAGGCCATTCAAATCCGGCTCGCGAAGCGCCCGGAAGGCCAATCACATGAGTTGTGGTAGTCGGGGTTCTAGGATTTTCGTTTCGTAATTTATTCAGGTGTCATACATCTATGACTCATAAACATTTCTACTATATCACGTGCAGGTCAATTACCTTATTGCACTAAGCCATAATATTTAGAAACATCTCAATTATATCTCATAACCACTTTCATTCTTTCACGTGCCAATATATTATTGCACTACGCCACAATCCCGTGGGCAAATATTCACCGATACTATATTAGCATCTCACATATAAAATAATGGAGTGTATATACATTTCTCCAAGATATTGCATTAATATAACTATCACAGCATATTATATCATGTCACAATGCTTCAACGTGATCGCGATACATCTTTATTATAACGTATTAGGAATATAATGTCTCCTAGCATCTCAATATCGCCACGTGTCAAAATACACAACATCAATGTCAAATCTTTCTCGGATAATGACAACCAAATATATACTAGCTTCCACAAAGATTTTATTACTATATGTGTCCATATAATATACACATAAAGCGAAGACAAATAAACAATCCGATCACAATCAAAGCCCAATATATATATATGCTTTACACACTACTTACGTCAAATCTAAATTAGATAATGACCATCCAAGTTATATAATATCGACAATATTTTATTACTATATTTGTCCATATAAACAAACATATGAAAAACTGGAAAAGTTAACATTCACAGTCAACGGTCAAAGTAAACGGTCAACAG
Source organism: Coptis chinensis (assembly GCF_015680905.1). NCBI lineage: Eukaryota > Viridiplantae > Streptophyta > Magnoliopsida > Ranunculales > Ranunculaceae > Coptis > Coptis chinensis. The sequence continues at coordinate 113,664,803 of NC_141458.1, read as the reverse complement.
TCAAAGTCAACGGTCAACGGTCAAAGGTCAACACCTCATGGTCATGGTCAAAGTCAAACTGTCATCGTCAAAGTCAAAGGTGAAAGTCAACCGTCCATGGTCAAAGGTCAAAGTCAACCGTCGATGGTCAAAGTCAAACTGTCCAAGTCAAAGTCAAACTGTCAACGTCAAAGTCAAACTGTCCTGGTCAAAGTCAAAGTATCATTTCCATGTTCGACAGGTTCATGGTCACAGCCATGGTTCATGGCTAAGGGCAAAGGTGCGTGGCTCGTGGGCTCGTGACCACGGTCTGGTTCGGACCTAATCGCCAAGCCCAAACCTTAGAACCCGAAAGTCTAAAGCGGTGAAAGACCCAAAGAGATCTATTTTAAGTCCAATGGACTGGTCCTAAAGCAATATTATAAACGCCCAAAAACTTATAATCGAATCGCCCAAAAGCGGTTAAGTGGATTCGCCAAAAACGTTAATATAAGCGGGTCCACAAAACAAAGGCTAAAAAGAATTGGTCCAACACAAAACCGATGTGGTCCCGCCCCACTTAAAACAAAATAAGATCGGGCCCAAACAAAATAACCAAGGCCCAAAACTAAAACAAAAGGACCGCCCAGTAGCTAATTGGTTCGCCCAAGGCCCAACCATAGCTTCTGATGTCATCTCCTTCACCCATTCTCTCCAAAGAAGAACCACCCAAAAAATCCGGCCCACCACTCCTCCACACACCACCCATTTTAATCGGTGGTTGGACTCCTAAAGAAGAACCCAACATCTTTAATACACAAAACTCGATCTCATCTCCCCCTCACCAAAGACGAATTGCCAAATCGGCGCCGCCATTGATGGTTTTCACCACCCCTCATCGGTCCCCACAACTCAAACACTCTACCCTAGTCTAGGCAAAAGCCCAACACTCCAAACATACTCAAAACAGCCCTAACCCTAAGCCATTGACGAGTTTTTCTGAGCTTCAGCGACCCGAAGAAACCGACAATGCGCACCCCATCACCGCCAATCCACACCCCCACCCCATTATCGGTCAATAACAAAACACAAACAACCATACCGGTTACATAAGATTGGATTGGAGACTTCTGGTATATAGGGCTTTTGCCATGAGCGCCATGAAGTTTCAACGGTTCAAATACAAAATCCGAAATCTAACAAAATTAAATAAGACAAATGACACGAAGTCCAATACAACATGATAATAAAAAAAAAAGAAAAAGATTATCGCCCGATATATGTAAACTACAAAATCCGATTGAAATAGCAAAATAGCTACTCACTCAGATGAAGCGGCCGGCCGAATCCTCCTAGCCCGATTCGTCGGCTCCACCCTCAAACAAACCCGCTTTTTCTCTCTGCGCCTCCATTTTCATTATTTTATTATTTCTCTGAACCCTATTTTCTAGAAAAATATGTTTATATACTTGGGTCCGAAACCCAAGCCCAACACCGACTTCGGGCCCAAAACCAGGCCCGTATCCGAGTCCGATCCAGACGAATTTTGATAATAAAATAATTTAATTAATTAATAAATAGAAAAATACGTATTTAAAAAAATACGGGTGTTACACCCGCATAGTGGGTCCACGTGCAGTCCAGTGGCGGTCCGGTCTTTTGGCAATTTTACAACTTCCCGCCTATGCGTAGAGTTTATCGCACTGATTGTCTGAGTAGCTCACTTGTCGCATTCGGAGTCCTGGTTCAAGAGGTAGGAGTTTAAGAAGTTTGATGCTTCTGTGCGGATTTGTTGGATTTCACATGGGCTTAATCGAAAAGCTTATGTACACTCCCTATTCCGTGTTTAAATGCTGGCTTTATCATTATTTGTACGTTGGTTGCTCTAACCTACAAAAACACGAAAATACGATTATTTCATGATTATTAAACACAAAATTAATCGAAATATTATGTCTCTATGGGGTTTTATAGTACAGTTTTGGTTGCTTATCACGGATCGTTTCGCCATGAGCTTGCTTGAGCTGAAACAAAGAATCCAAGTCAGCTTGCTTCTTTCTGTTGTGGACGAACTCTGCTGCGAACGTCTCAGCTAGCTTGTCAAAGTTGCTAATTGAATTAGGAGTTAGTGTGTAGAACCATTCTAAAGCTCCGTCCTTCAGGCTGTCTGGGAAGAGCTTGCACTTCAGGTAGTCGTACTCCAAAGCGCTGTAGAGTGTGAGAGTTTGGCTGAAACGAGCTACGTGTTGGCCTGGACACGAGCTACCGTCGTATAGTGGGAACTTTGGTTGGATGAACTCTGAGGGTGGCTGCTTGTCCCTAATTTCAGTAATGAATGGTGACATCTTGTACGTTTGGAGTATCTTATGAGCAATCTGGAGTGCACTAGCCTTGTCATTCGACTTTCCAACCTTTGTGTGAAGTCTTCCAGCCTTTGATTGGTGGTGTTGGTGAGGGCTGTGACGGCGTTGTTCTCCACTGCGTCTCGGAGCGCCGTTGTTGTTGGTGTTGGAGGTGGTGTGCTCGCGCATTGTCTGGTTCTCTTGTTGAAGTGTTATGAATGACTCCTGTAGCGTCCTTATCTGATCTGCTAATGCTTATAGATGTGCTTCCATGGTGGCTTGTTGTAACCAGCTTCGTGGGTTTGAGAAAATGGTATCTGTGTTTTTTCAAGAGAACGAACCGGCAGACGGCACCAATATAGATGTTTGTTAGTTTACTTGACAACGACCTGATGATTTGTGTGATAGGGAATGGCTGCACTCTTCTTGGGATAAGAGTTGCCTACGTATCAAGTTTCTTGGGGTAAACTTGAATCAAGCCTTACATAGTTAATCTCTCTCTACTTATAGATATTTGAGCTGACCTTCCTTATTTGCTCAAGGCCGTTATGATGTATAGATCCACATTATGTGCTATCTTGATGATTCGCCATTACTCTGATGTTACAAAGTTAATGTCTCCTTGAGTGGTGTGTTGACTGAGCTCTAGGATTGTGCTAGTTGATTTGCTTCCATAAATGGATGTAACTGATGTTGGGGACGACCTGAGTGTTGGGTCATTGGCAAGTTGTGATGGATTGGTACGAGCTGATGGGGTACGACCTGATGTGTGGACACGTGTATTGTAGTGTAGAACGGAGGGTACTTACACTAAGCTCTAGGATTGCGCTAGTTGATTTGCTTCCATAAATGGATATAACTGATGTTGGGGACGACCTGGGTGTTGGGTCGTTGGCAAGTGATGATGGATGGATTGGTGATGAAATGGGGTAATGACCCGATGTGTGGACACGTGTATTGTAGTGTAGAACGGAGGGTACTTACAGTAGCATATCAAAAATATAACTGATCATTTATTTAATTGTCATTCTCAAACAACAGTATTACAAAGAATAGTATTTAGCGCATAAATTCCAGGTTACAACAAAATGTCATAATCACTCCATAAAATATTGCACAACAACTTTATAACATTTCAACAATGTATTGACATTCATGGGTAATAGGGTTTTTAGACATACGCTTGATAAAATTTTCTTTAGACTAGACTTGACTCTCATTGACCATTAGTACAGGTTTTCTATTTTCTTCCAATAAAATAATAATAATAATAATCTAAAACTCCCATGATGAAATGTCGAATATGCCCTCAATGATTTCTATTTCGTATGCAATTTGCTATTTAAAATCAAATCTTTCTATTCTACTATTTAACAAGCATGAACCGATGAACGCACTCAATGGGTGTTTAAAGTTTTAATTCATGTATTTGATGGCCATTGAGGGCATATTCGGCATTTCATCATAGAAGTTTTAGATGATGATGATGATTATTATTATTATTATTAGAATAAAATATAAACCTTGACTAATGGTTAATGAGAGTCAAACCTAATTATTGAGAATGGTTTCTTGTATTTAATTAAATTGAGGCATCAAACCAAATAAATTTAAAAGTGAGGTTTGGTATCTTTGTTTCTTGTATTTAATTAAATTGAGAATCAACAACCAAATAAATAAAAAATAACTAATTAGTGAGGTTGACTTTAATTACCTTTTGTTTCAAATAAGTTTTGTCCAAAGTCAAAAAAAATAATAGAAAGAGAAAGTCACTCCGCCTTTGAGGGGGGAATCCAAGCAACACCAAGCATATTTTAATAAAAAAATTTAAAATATTCCATTTTAACATTAATATGCTAAAACCTCAAAGCCAATCTTAAACATAATATTTTAGTGAATTTAATTGAGCCTTATACAACTTTAACAAGTTTTTAGTAGTTTGAAAACCTAATTGTGAAGTTAGTAGTTTCTTATTTATCTTTTTTTTTTCTTCTTTAATTATTTTCTTCTTCTTCTCTTCTTCTTTAATGTCTTGGGCTCCCAAATAAGTTTTAAAACAGGTCCAACTGTCCAAGTCCTTTATTTTTGTGAGTTATAAACCTTGTGCCTTTTCCATAATAGTCCATGCGCTCCATATGATCTTTTAATGCTCCATATATCTTCATTTTGCCCCTTTAAACTCTAATATTTTGTAAAACTCTTTCTTTCACCTGTAAAGTCATAAAACCACTTACAAACATCATTAGTCCACTAAGATGAACAAACAAGAGGTATAATGGAGGGTTAAAATACACTTTTTTAGCAGTTATCACCCTCCTGCAGAGGCTCCTACTTTCTTGGTTTCAACGAACTGATGTTAACTCTGACTTTGAGAAGCCGAATGAGATATTTGTCATACTCGAAGCCTACTTCTTCTGATTCTCCTGTTGAGGTTCCTAATAAAGTTGCACCTTTTTTACAAGAATTTTTATGTGTTTTACCTTTTGATAGCTCTCCTTCTTTGCCTCCAATGAGGAACATTCAGCATCATATTGATTTTGTTCCAGATGCTAGTTTGGCTAACCATACTTTGGATCTTGTAGTTTTGTCTTCTTTGCCAGATACACATGTTGATGCAAATGAGTTGATTGATAATGTGCAAAAGTTGCATGATGATATGAAAAAGAATCTCGAGTCTTCTAATGCTAGGTACAAAGCATATGCAGACAAACATAGGCATTTGAAGACTTTTGAAGAAGGTGATATGGTTATGGTTTTTCTTCGTAGAGAATGTTTTCCAGTTGGTACTTACAACATGCTCAAGAGGAAGAAAATTAGTTCCCTACGGATTCTCAAGAAGATAAATAACAATGTTTATGTTGTCGACCTGCTACCTGAAGACTTGCATATTTCTCTTACATTTAATGTGCAGGATATCTTTCCTTATCATGGAGATAAGTATGCTTCTTTACCTGAAGTAAACTCGAGGTCGAGTTCTTTTCAAGAACGGGGGACTGTGTAGGACAATAAACTAGTTTAGGTTTCTATTTTCCTCTTTAGTTCTAGAATTAGTATTTTTTTCCTAAATAGATGATGAGTTATAGTTTAAGCATTATCATACTTTTAGTAATATTTCTATTTCGATTAGCATTGTAAACTCTATAAATACATAACAAGTTTTGTAAACAATTCATTCAATTATTCAATATCAATAAACTTAATTAAATTATCTAGTACATTTTACTTTTAAATCGCTTCCGCTTCCACTTCGTCAACACTGATGACAACCCTACCTATGTGATTGGAGATCCCATGAAGTAGGCTAAAAAGGAAAAACAAGTCACCTTGTTGTCCTGGAGTGCTAATCTCTTATTTATTCAGAGACGTCCCACCCCATAACGAGATGGTACTATAGTATATATTGTATATATAACTAGAATTGCAGTGGATACGTAATGATGAGTTCTTTAACTCTTATTGGATTCCATAGCCCATATTATAATGAAGTGGTGTATTTAAACTGCAGTGTACACCTGATGAAAATCTACATATGTGAATGTAGAACTGGGTCGGTTCTTATGGATACTTGGGCAGATATTCTAGAGCACTCATAAAACACAGGTAGCGCAGGACCAAAAAGCGCAACACCGCAAAACAAACAATACAATATAATGAAAGAGTAGTGTAGGTGTACGCCATTTATTTCACTACAAGGGAATGTTGGTTCAAAAAATTTATTCTACTACTTTCACGTGAGATAAGATTTGTTGTCCTATGACTAATTCAAGCCTGTAAGGCACTAATATCTTTATGCACTGTAATTTCGTTTCTCTCTGGCACTTCATTAACCCTTTTTGTAATATCATATTCCAAAATAGTGGGGGACAATAAGTATTTTGAAATAGTACGTGGGGGATTGTTAGCTGGAATTCTCATTGTGTATTTCAAATTACTTGTATGTACAAAGTGGAGAAGAAGAACAATGAATGTTCCTTCTCACTTTTTGTTTGTGTGTTAGTCCTACATTGGTTGGAAAACTTTTGGAAACCAGTTTTGTACTCTATATTATTAAATGTTTTTGTCCCACATTGGTTATTAGTGAACTCTTTTTGAGTAGCATTGAACTTCTATATAAAGGTTTGTAATCATCAACCATAAACACTCAATTAAAGAGACGACCTAAAAACTTTTTATTTCTCTTCTTCCATAACCGCCATAAAGAGTTGTATTGTTGTTCTAGTAGAGTAACCTATGAAGTGTATCTTAGTCCATTTCAGTCATTGAATCATGTGAGTAGAGGCGCGCCTGTGAAACCTTGTACACCATTTGAGGGGGTAAAATCTCTTCTTAAGAACAGGGTATTCACACACCTTGACTGTTCATGTTCCTTCTTTCCTCTAGTTATATTCGATTATCTAACCCCTATTACTACAGTTGAGTGGGATCAATTGGAAAGGGAAATAAGTGAAGCACACCCATTGAAGTTGGAATCCTGAAAATGGGGCATAAATGGTCCTTACTTGACATCAAATGGAACTTGTAAAATCTAATCATCTAAATATAAAACAATATAGTATTATGTAAGTAAGGATGTTTTGCCTATTATAATGAAGTATTTTGTCTAAACCATAGCATCAGAAAACAACACATCCTAGTCTTAAGAAGAATATGATATCGCCCTTTCCAAACGCTCTGCTCTCTGTTCTAGTTAGTAAATTATGATCATGTGTTTGATTCAAGTATGTTTGTCGTCATAATTCATATGAATGGCATGCAAAAAGTTTTCTTCTAGGGGAAACATGATCAACACACAACATTATCACTCTAATCCAAACAACAGAGCATGATCATGTCTTACAAAGATATAACTTAAATATGGACATCATTGAAACAAGGTCAATGTTGTGAGTAGAAACATCAAGCATAATTAATGTTGTATTGATATAATTCATATAAATGTAAAACATAAGAGCGCACTGAGACAAACGAATTCGAAATTGTAGGCTGGCTACAAATCTTACTTAAAACCACTCCTAGTAACAAGCCTTGGAACTGAGTTATGCTGTGTCAAAGTTTGTTGTCCAGCTATCTAAAATAGATCACAGCCGCTTAAAGAATGTAAACACTCTCTAAAAAGACATTAACGATACCCAGAACAAAAGCAAGGCAGATGCTCCTGTCCCTGCCATATGTCCCGCACTTGTAGGTCCTGCGTAATAATAAACGACATATCAAAATTCTTAATCTGGAATATGATTCAAAATAGTTCTTTCCCAACACCAAAAATACTTGAAAACTATGTAAGTTGTATAGCAGGGAAAAAAATGAAAAAAATCAAAATAATCTTTTTTTTTTCCGATAAACATGAAAAAATAATAATAACAAGTTTGTTAAATTGAATTAGTACCTGGAGGTGGTGGAGTTATCCCAGAGGTAGGTGGAGTCATCCCAGGGGTAGCCCCAGGTTCTAAAGCGAGACACAAAACATAGAGAGAGTAAGAATTACTAAAATTATAAAAGACCGATTAAAATTCTTAATCATGAATATGATTGAAAATTGTTCTTTCCCATCCAACACCAAAAATACTTGAAAACCACATAAGTTGTATAGCACGAGGGAAAATGAAAAGAAAATAATCATGAGTTTATTAAATTGAGTTAGTACCTAGAGGTGGTGGAGTCATCCCAGAGGTAGGTGGAGTCATCCCAGGAGTAGGAGCCGGTGCTGAAGCGAGACACAAAACATAAAGAGAGTAAGAATTTCTAAAATTATAAAAGACATATTAAAATTCTTAATCATGAATATGATTGAAAATAGTTTTTTCCCAACACCAAAAATACTTGAAAACCACTTAAAATGTATTGCAGGGAAAAAAAAAATGAAAAATAAATAATCACGAGTTTGTTAAATTGAGGTACTACCTGGAAGTGGTGGAGTCATCCCAGGGGCAGGAGTCGGTGCTGAAGCGAGACACAAAACATAGAGAGTAAGAATTTCTAAAATGATAAAAGATAGAATAAAATTCTTAATCATGGATATGATTGAAAATAGTTCTTTCCCAACACAAAAAAATACTTGAAAACCGCACAAGTTGTATAGAAGGGAAAAAAATAAAAAATAAAAAATCACGAGTTTATTAAATTGAGATAGTACCCAGAAGTGGTGGAGTCATCCTAGGTGCTGAAGCCGGTGCTGAAGCGAAACATAAAACATAGAGAGAGTTAGAATTACGAAAAGACTTAATTACATAATTATACAACATACTTAGGTCCTCTTAACATTTATATCAATATATATATATATATATATATATATATATATATATATATATATATATATATATATATATATATATATATATATATATATATATATATATATATATTTTGTAATAATTATATCAATGTTCTAATTTCGATTTCACAAAACTAGTAATCTCATATACCTCAGTTAGTTAAGTGCAACTTAAGTGATGATGTGTCTTTTTTTTCAATTTCTTTTATTTTGTATTTTCCACCCGGCATAATAAGGCATAATAACAGGAGGTGATGTGGCAAATTTAAACACCTCAGCCCAAGTGAGTCCAAATTCACTCCCCCCAATTTCGAGACTGGCACCATTTTTTCCCTCTCCATTTTCAAGAAATTTGTTGAATGCATCTGTAATTTTAGTATCGCGATATATCTAATATATTAAAGAAATTTGGCGATATCTCGTTCAATATTAGGCTGCATGTTGAAACAGAGACTGATGAACAACACTTTGTGATGAACGCTGCAAGCTTCACTCTCCGTTCTTCACCACCTTTACATTTTCCCCCACTTCAAATTTCTTATTGCCTTCGTAGTAATCAACACAAGAATTCAAACAAACCCATTAAGAAATGTTCTCCATCTGATGACCAAAGACTCAATTTAGTTATCGATGTCGAAAACATTACAAACATAGCAACAACATCCTTCAAAATATTTCTTAACACTTCAAAGTACAAATATAATAGATTTATTTCATCAGGATTTCAGGAAATGAATTATTGGAAGATTTCAAAACATTGGTTACAGTTGATTATGATAGAAGAGTGATTATTCATTATTTCGTGCCGTAGGTCATCACTTGAGTATTGGGTTTTTGGTATGTAAAATAATGATATTTGATGTGTCATGTTTAATTGATTGATCTTTGGGGGTTTGAATACCTTGAATCTGGTCGTGCTCATTGTTGAAGAAGATGATGACATCATCCTTTTTAATTGTTGGGCCTTATAATAAATAATTGTTAAAGCCCAAAAAATTATTGTTTTTTGGGCCTTAAGAGTTATCAATCTAGCCCACTATATTAGTACTTGGTGTATTATTTTTGCCACATCACGTCTTAATATTTTGTCAGGTGGAAAATACAAACAAATGAAATTGAAGAAAAAAATTGATACATCAACACTTAACTGACGGCCTCTAATAGATTGCTAGTTTTGTGAAATCGAAATTAGTACAATGATATAAGTGTTAAAAATAAAATAATATGTTGATACAAGTGTTGAGGACCTACGTACGTTGCATATTTCTGCAATTAAGCCTTACTAAAATTATAAAAGACAAATTAAATTTTTTAATCATGAATATGATTGAAAATAGTTCTTTCCCAACACCAAAAATACTTGAAAACCACATAAGTTGAATAGCAGGGGGAAAAATAAAATAAATAATCACGAGTTTGTTAAATTAAGGTAGTACCTGGAGGTGGTGGAGTCATCCCAGGGGCAGGAGCCGATACTGAAGCGAGACACAAAACATAGAGGGAGTAAGAATTACTAATTTTGGACCGGTGTAATAAGTGTGGGACCACTGGATCATGACCCATACCCACTTAGGTTAAATATAAACTATGAGAATAAGTAGCCATGCATATTGTACGCCACTTTTCTCATTCTCTGCCTTTATTTCTTTTTCTCACTCTTGCACTCTTATTCACCAAAACTAACTTGGTATCAGAGCGGTCTCCTCCATCAATTCTTTTTTCTCCCTTCTACTTAGCCACACAAAAAGAACATAACAAACCGTTACTGAACAAGGGGAGAAATTCTTCTCCCTTGTTCAATCTAATCCAAGCTTGGATCTTTATGCTATGATGATACTCTACTGATCTTTGGCATTATTTTTAAATGTTTTTTTGTTGATGTTGTTTGTTGATACAATCAAATGGAAGACTGTTTGAACGGTTTGATTTTTTTTTTCCGTCATGATGGTTTGATTGGTATCTACGGATTGTTAATGATGAACCACAGGATAAAAAGGGTTCATAATATGATGATTGGTTTGCCGAAAACTCAATGGTAATGACTTGGCTTTGGAATAGTATGGAATCGTATGTGGCTGGGAATGTGCAATTGCTTGACACAACACAGAAAATTTGGGTTTCTCTACACGAGATGTACTCAAAAGAAAATAATGTCACCAAAATTCATGATTTGTTCTCAACAATGTTTGACTTGAAATGGATTGAAAGTGCATCTATTAATGAGCATTTTAGCAAGTTTAAGGGACTTTGGGATGAATGACTTGTTTATCACGCACCATTACACCACGGATCTTAAGATTCCAAAAAGAACAACGGGATCAAATGCAGACTATGATGTTCTTACATAGTCTCAATTCTGAGTATACTACATATAAGGACCAAATTCTTGCTTGTGAGACCGTACCTATAGCTAGTAAATTCGTGGACGGCAAAAATTTGATATGGAAATTATTCGCCTAAGATTCGAAATGTTTAACAATAATATTTTTAAATATTCGGTCCAATAAAATGCTAACGAAAAAACTACGATATACGTCTTTTAAACGGGTATAATACAAATGCATTCTTTTAAAATTTGGCTATATATTTTACATTTAAAACTTTGATATATAAGTATATAACGTTTTTATTTTTATTTTTACAATTTTATTCATGAAAAAATAATACAAATGTCAAATTTTTGGTTCTACTTACTATTACTAACACAAACAAAATTAAAAACGTACAACCAACACATCCATTCCTGGTAAACAAGATTGCTTTTGAGTTTTGATCTTCAAGGCTATGGCTTCAAGAACTAAAAAATGGTGGAATATGTTTTCTAGCTATGGCTTAAAGCCTTCAAGAACTAAACATATGTTTTTCTTATTCTTTAGTCTAAGCATTTAGGGGTTCTTTAATCTTTACTTTTTTTAGTCGGTTGAGTTTTTCTAAGTATTAAAGTACGAGAGTTTCCATTTCCAGTTTCCAACTTTTACAATAAAAACCCCGTTGTTGTTGTTGTTGTTGTTTTTTTTTTTTTTCCCCCCCCAATACTTCAGACATTATAATTTGGCAATAATAAGCCCAACCCAAGAAATTCGCGTATTAAACTGCATCTTTCAAATATTTGCCATCTTATTTGTTTTATACAGGAATCCTTATAATACGTGAATAATTCCACAAGCTCTTTCTTGGCTCATCATGAGGAAGAAACAGGAACATGTAGTGGGTTACCAAACCTTATGGAGAGTTCAACATTAATTTCTTTAGGATTTCGTGGAGTGACGGTAGTGTTCATGGCGACCGTGGTGGTGGTCGTGATAGTGTACAAGGTGGCAGTCGTGGAGACTAAGGTAGTCTGGGTAATCTGAAATGTACCTTTTGTGGTCGAACTAACCACTTAGAGGACAGGTGTTGGAAGAAATATGGCAAACCTAATTGGGCTAATCAAGTTTTTGAGAATTCTTAGACTTCTAATGTTTCTGTTACCTTAGCTGGAGCTGTTTCTCAAGCTCCTACTTCATCTGTAGGTATGCGTGATAAGATACTGCATCAAATTATTCACCAACTTTCAAATCTGCTGCCTTCTAATCATGTTCCTGCAATGGCAACACTTGCTGATTCAGGTAATACAACATTTATGAGTACTTCACCCTCATCATGGGTGATTGATTCTGGTGCAAGCTCTCATATGGCTGGTAATATATCTCACTTTGACTGTTTTGTGTCTTCTCGATCAATTCAGTATTATTCTTGTTGATGGATCCTCTCGACTGGTTCTTGGAACTGGAGTCTTACAACCTACCAAGAATTTAACTTTAACTTTTGGTTTATATGTTCCAACATTTCCATTTAATTTGTTATCCATGAGCCAATTAACCAAATCCATGAATTGCTCCATAACATTTACCCCAACGTCTTGTGTATTTCAAGATTTCACGACGAGGACTGTGATTGGTTCGGGGAATGAAAAAAATGGGTTATATTATCTAGATGTTGCAAAGTCAAGTTCACCTTCAGCAAAGCTTCAGTTTCTGCTAGGGGTGACTTCGGATCGGATCGAATCGGATAAGGGCTTCCGGAAAAATTTCCAATTTTTTTCGGATGACAATATCCTTTCCAAATTTGATCCAATTATTTTTCTGATGACAATTTTTTTTCCGAATTCGGAAAGTTCGGAAAATCGGAAAATTTTCAGAAATTTCAAAATCCGCAAAATATATAAATAAATCGAAAATTTGAATTATATAATCCGATTCACTTTTAGAATAACCATTTTTATCCAGTTAATACATTCATTTAGCAATCATTTTAAAATGTATTAATTCAGTAAACAACTTAGACCTTTTAACACGTTCATTCACAAAAAAAATTCTTCATATTAATGCATTAATTCGGTAAATAGGAATATGGGATAAATTGAGACATGTACTAGAATGACAATATTGATTTCTTGAAGTTATGAGAGAGACAATGTTCTACTTCTTCAGGGTTTTTATTTGGTTTGTAAACTATATGTAGTTTTAATTTAGTAACTATATGAAATAGACCGCTATATGTTAAATATTCAGAAATTAATCGGAAATCAGATCGGATCGGATTTTGAAAACACATCAAATTCCGATCCAATTATTTTTCGGAAAAATCGGATATCGGAACACAAATATCATTGCCAAATTTGGAAAAATATCGGATGGAATTCGGAAAAATTGAGTTTTTGGAAGAAAGAGACACCCATAGTTTCTACCTACTAATGGCATTGTTAGTTAGGTCATCCGTCAATTGATAGGTTAAGGTTGTTAATTCCACAGTTGAGTCCGGTGTCTGTATTAGAATGTGATGCTTGTCAGTTAGGCAAGCACCACCGTAGTTCTTTTCCTAGTTGTGGTGTTCAATGTCAATCGAGTCCTTTTGATCTTGTACACACGAATATTTGGAGTCCTACTCGAATAAAAAGCACTCTTGCTTATTCTTATTTTGTTATCTTTGTGGATGATTTTTCTCTCATGACTAGGTTGTTTTTATTAAAAGATAGATATGAATTACCTTGTGTTTTTACATCACTTTACAATGAGATTTTGACGCAATTTGACAAAAAAATTAAGATTTTGCGTTCAGATAATACTCTGAAATATGCTAGGAGTACTAATTTACAAGCCTTTTGTGCTGAAAGGGGTATTATTCATCAGACCACTTATCTGATCACCAAGGTGGATAGGTATATCCCATTTTAGCCCAAGAGTGGTTGTTTTTGTAGGAACCGTTATTTCATAATGTAAATTTCTACAAACCGTAAAAACCATAATGCGCAGGGGAATTAATGGTGTTCATGATTTTGATTGGAAAACATATCTGTAGATCAGCTGTGATAACTCTGAGAATCCAGAATCAACAACCTCTTGATCTTCTGTTGTATTCCTATGCACAGAGTGGACATTGTGTGGGCAACGATCTTCCAACCTCTTCTTTCTCACTTGGTCTCTCACAACCTTAGAACCAAATTGGATATGTTTTTGCTTGAGTGATGTCTCAGAGGAAAAAACGGCCAGAGAAAGAGGTTTTTTTTTATAGGCTACAACAGGGACCATGAGAAGAAATTAGGGTTGGGCCTCCTGACATGCTTGGGCTTCCTATGTTCGCCTAGAACACACAGCCCAAGTCCGTCAACAAATGGCTTATTCCACTAAAGGCCATTGTTGCACTACCGCCCTAATCCCAAATTACGTGTCAGCGTTTATGGGCTCCATATTATATGCTCATTGATCTCCCCATGTTTAAGATATCGAATGCCCGTTGATTAAGTCAAGTTATTGACAACTATATTAATCAACTTCTTATGTCCTTGAGTATTACCATTCAACCTCATTGTCATGTTAGATCAAATCCACCTGCAGGGTTTACATGACAATCCTTATGAGCTCCTCAAGGGGACATCATCAGCCCGACTTCTTGCGGGACACGGATTCCTTCTATAATCAACAACACACCTTACATACAATGTCATTACCCAATCCATCGAGTTTGTTGATTCACAAATGAATCTCACTCATTGATGATTTAAAGCAATGTACAATGAACATAAGTGCCCGTTATTATATCCATATTAAGAGGACAATCATCCATAATAACAGAGGCGTTTGTTTTCTTATATAGTCAGTATAAAGAGAAACAACCTCACTTGGTTTTGTTCAATACACACAAAATGTACTAGTGTAATCATATAGTCAAGATAGACTAATACCAGATTATACTACAACCGTACCAATGGTTTGTCCAAATTCATCTAGGTTGTGAACGTTTACTTATACTTTATAAGGTATTGATGATATGATCTTCTGTGTATCACCACACACCATATCATTTACAACATAAAGTATTAGACACATGCATATAACTAATAACATATATAATATGCATAACATTTGCTCATATGATTCTCATTCAAAATATAAAGAATTAGAGTTATTACAAAAGTAATGTTTTTAGTATATAACCCTATCAGTTTTGAATTCTCAACCTCAAGAGACAAGTGATATGATATATAGCACACAAACACATAGACCCAGCCTTCTCAGCGTTCTGTGGGCCTTAGTCAATATCCAGACTGAGATGGTTACATGTTACTGAGAGTGGTGTTGGTTATGCGAGGAGAGACAGATGGATATATGTGTCAGTCACAACAGTGTGTAAAGGTGACTATCGTGTCGTGGCTAGGGATATTTGTGTGGAATGTTATAATAAGTTAGGTTATGAAGTTAAGTTTGAAATATTTTAAATGTTAATTATTTTCATTCGTTTAAAAATATGTTTTGAAAGATGGTAAACATACTAACCTTCTTGTAGGGGTGGATTACCATATAAAGATTTTTGAACAAGATAAATTTATTTTATTTGTTGGTTAACTTTGATAAAATGACGTCTCACACTGTATAAAGGAACTCACAGTCTTGATGTAAATTATACAACATTTTTAGTTGATTTTAAACACGCTAGAGAAACTAATGCCTTCTTATATGATGGAAAGAACTAAATTGTCTCGAAGCGTAAGGGTTACTTAACTGTTCTGGAATTGATCGAGATGGTTAAGTAGTTTTGTTAAGCAATGATATATATATATATTATGACTGAATTTAAGTTTATGAATTGTTAAAAATACAGAGAAGACTGCCAAAATTTTTGTAAGATTTCCCTGTCTTTGTATAGTTTGGGTTTTGTTCGGTTGGTATGTATTACGTCCTGAGTTTTGTAATGACTATAGATGTCACGTACTTTTAGTATTCAGTCATTATGAAATTTGGGGCGTGATAGTTTGGTTATGTAGCCTTTGTTCATAACTTAGGTCCTGGTCAAGATAAACTAGCTCCTCGTTCCACCAAGCATGTCTTTCTTGGCTACCCTCATACCCAAAAAAGGTATAGAGTTGAAAATTCACTGCCCACGTTTGAGATTTCTTCTTCGGTAATCTCAGAGGCGCACCAACTATTGAACAATCACAACCCATGTTAGATATCCTTCCTGAGCTTGACCTTGACGTACCTATGGCTCAAAGGAAAGGTACTCGCTATTGTACCAATCCTTCTTCGATTGTCTCAAAGGCTCTAATAGTTGAACAATCATAGCCCCCACTGGAAATTCCTCCTTCTGATCTTGATGTACCAATTGCTCAAAGGAAAGGTACTCGCCATTGCACCCAACGCCCGCTCTCCAACTTGCGGCTTTGCCTACTGTGTTTGTTCCTACTTCCTATACACAAGCTCTTACTGTAAAGTCCTGAATTATTATTAAGGGTATTTTTGTAAATTTCATATTAAATCTAGGGTCATTTATGTAAATTGGTCGTCGGGTTTATATTTCAAACATACGTAACTTACTGAAACTTAACTCCGACTCATAAGTCACGTTAGGTAAGCGACCCATATGCGAAAATTTGACAAAATGCCGGTTAGCGGTTTTCTGCGTGCGAAGCTGGCACGAGTTAACAGCTTACACGCATGAGTGGGTCATTGTTATAGCCTGCGGTGAGATAGAATATAGAAGATTAAATTTAGCGGGATGGGCCGGAAAAATAATTACGACGCTAAGTCAAAATTCGTTAGTGGTTAGGAGTCTAAGTATGACGTTAGGCCTAATTTAGTCATGGTGGGCTTGGGCCTTAATGAAACATAGCAAAAAAAAAAAAAAAAAAAAAAAAAAAAAAAAACCAAAAATAGGCCCAAAACCAAAATCGCACCCAACTTCATCTTTTTCCCCAATTTCGCACCTCCTAAACCCTAGGAGAGAGAAATCCCAAATCGCCCAAATCCAATCGATTCAACCCAAAATTCAAACACCCAATCCTTAGTAGCACTCAAATCAAGTGTGAAGCTTCGAAAATTCTTGGATTTGCGTCGGGTTTCGCGAAAGGTTAGTGAATTTACATTGCATCATTGCGCCGGGTGAGTTTAATCTGTTTCAAATAACTAGTTTAAACTCATTTCAATGGATTTGATGTGTTACTGAAAATATTGAACGGGGGTGTGGTATTTCGGCAGTAGCAGTTGGAGAAGCTAGTGAATTTCGAGCGTACCAAGCGAAATCGAAGTGAAAGGTGAGTTATTTTCGCCTCAATCAAATAGTTTAAACTCGATGTCGATAACTTGTGATATATTGATGAAAACTAAGTGAATTGGGGGGTGTATTGATTATAACTGATTGTATTGGGGGTGGTGAAGGTTGGTCGTAGCAGTTTGGAAGAGCTGGAGTGGAGTGGAATAGAGGTGGAGCTAAAAACTAAGGAGGAATCTTGCTGACTCGGTAAGAATTATCTATATTCACTTTATTTTAGAGAAGTTATGTTAGTTTAAACTTGTTTAGAATTTGATTGAGTAATGCACGATTGATAAGGAACACGACAGTAATCATTGTTAGATTTAATATGAATCGAAGGGCGTGGGATTGGTTGTAGTTGAAATTTGGACTTGGAATTGGGATGTGATAGGATTGGCGTCGATATGAGGGCCTACCATGGCCCGAAATAGCCGTAGAGACTGTTAGAGTATCAGTGCCAGAAATGGCCTGTAGCTCTGTTAACGGTAGTTAGATGAAAATTTATCCGAAACCCAATTCTTAACGTCAAGATTTCTTCTCGGCTTACACTAGTTAAGAATTCCTCGTTGTTCGATCAATTCTAACAACCGGACGATATATGTATATCTTTGTTATAGGAGTGAATTCGAGTTGATTCGGTTAAGCGGGCTCGATTTGGTTAAGTGGGCTTGAGGAGAAGGAGCTTGCTAAGGTAGGAACCTACATACCAATATATGGTCTGCTTATTTTCATGCATGATTTAAATTGTTTAAATAGGAAATAGATAGTTGCATATCAACCATGCATGTATATATGATATTCATGTTTTTGTAATCAGTATTTCCTCGATATAAACCGTATATATAGATAGCTTTAGTGTGTGAAATGGGTTTTGGTAAAATCGGGTTGGAGATTTTTTTTCTTTGTTAAAAGAGAAAAACTGGTTTTGGGAAGGGTTCGTCTCTTGTCTCGATAAGGAGACAGAGAGATGGATTTTGTATCTTGGTGAGGATTACCGGTGTTTGTAACTAGGTGGGAGGTTCCGGATTGTTCCCGGGATGGTTGTGTTATTTACGATGATTAGCGTTTGGAAATCATCGTTTGTTATTTATTATGACCGCCCGTTTGGGAGTCATAGGTTGTTTTACTCGATGGTGGAAATCCGGGGAACTCACACTCTGAGAATCAACGATTTTAAAAGAAAAACTAAATATGTATCTAGAGTATTTGAAAACAATGTAATAATAATGAGTATATATATAGATATTACTATGCTTATCACGAGGGATTTAGAAAAGGAATTGTGAATTCCTATAAAGAAGGAACCGCTGTTGCAATTCGATTCGAGGCGGCGGTTAATTTCTAAGATTCCAACGTGGTGTACACCTTCGAGGTGGTGGGCCACCTTTAAAGGGATGCATCATTTGGATGTAGTCCGGGAATTCCTTTTCTACTTTTCTAGATAACCATGATTATTATGTGTTTATTTGTATGGTGATTAGCTTGTGTGGGGTTACATGCTACCTCGATGAGGTTTAGGCGAAGGAGTGTGAAAGTTTAGTCCCTCACGGATGTGTCGAGGATCGAAAGCGATCTGTAGTCGTCGAACGGTTGACCACCGTAAGTTAGGGGACGGCCCAGTATGGGAGTCGTGGTCATTGGGGCCCACCGAGCCCTAAAAGCTTTGGGGATTTTGTGTGTCTGAACACAACAACACGGCATTTCAGCTCCTTGCCGGTAAAATCAGGAAAACAACGGTGCATGGTTCACACCGAAAATCTTGAACCGAGATTGTGCGTGCAATGGCCGAGTACCGGTTGTACCTCACCATAGGATCTAATAGTTGTATGATGATTGTGAAAAACTATATTTTGTATATCAATGAAGCATGTCGAGATGATTTCTGCTAGTTAGTTATGTATATATATAGTCACAATATTTGAATACTTTTATGGAAAACCTGCATGTTTTAAATGTTTTCTATAAGTAACTATTTATTGGCTATGTGCGTTTCTACTGGGCATAGTTGTTTGCTCATCCTACTTAACATTTCGAGGGCGAGCGATTCGCGGAGGAGGTTTTCCCTAACCCTAGTGATGACGGTTATGGTGATCTGGGAGGATTTCCTTATGCTTGATGAGGACAGAGTCAAGTTCATACTTTTGGTTGTATAGAGAGATTAGTTTCTTTTGTTGTATATATAGAGAGCTAGGTCATTTTGATGTAATAATCATATTTGGCAACAGTGCTCCCTTGTTTTGTAGATTTTGTCATATCCCTGTAGTATTTAAAGTTAAGAGTAGTATATGTGGTTGTTGGATATATATATGGTTGGAAGAATGAATTTTGAGATGTTCAGGGGTTATGACAGGTTTATGACAGGTTTTAGGGTTTACGAATGTCGATTAAACAAAGGAAACTCTGTTGAAATTTCGGTAGAATTGTGATAGTGTCGGCCTCGAGATTCACTCATCGTCCTTGGGATGTGTGCTGGGGTCTCGGGGCGTCACACTTACTTCGCCAAGGTGGAAGCTAGCCATGGATAATGATATACGCGCATGCCCTTCGTGGCAATCTTACTTGGGAACTTGTTCATCTTCCCACTGGAAGAAAATTGTTGGATATCGATGGGTTTTTACAATTAAGTATCTACCATATGGTTCAATTGAACGTCTTAAAGCAAGGCTGATAGCAAAGGGATACGTATACACAAACTTATGGGGTGGATTATATGAAGACCTTTTCTCTAGTTGTTCGTTTAGACTCTATGCGAATTTTAATTTCTGTTATTGTCCACTATAATTAGCTTTTGTACTAGCTTGATATTGAAAATGCCTTCTTGCATAGAGACCTTCAAGAGGAAATGTACATGGATCAACCTCCATGTTACTTTGTGTCTGGAAAGGAGCATATGGTTTGTCATCTCAAGAAAGCTATCTACGGGCTGAAGCAATCGCTTAGGGTCTGGTTTGATAAATTCAGCTCAGTGGTACTTTGATATGGCTTTAAGCGTTCATCGTCTAACCACTCAATGTTTGTTCGTCACTTTATTGGAGGTACAGTACTATCCTATTGATTGTGTATGTAGATGACATCATCGTTACAAGGAGTGATTCTAGTGGTATCGCAAACTTGAAAGCTCACCTTGCTACTCAGTTTCATACCAAAGACTTAGGTCTTCATTGTTATTTCCTTGGCATTGCGGTAGCACAATCCAAGGACGGTATTACATTATGGCAAAGAAAATTAAATATGTGTTGGATATTCTTTCTGATGATGGGCTTCTTGTCTCTCAACCTGTTGACAATCCCATGGATCCAACTATAAAGCTAGAATTAATCCACATTGGTTGGTCAGATATCGGTTCATGCATGCTCCTAAGCAGCCCTATTGGGACATTGTAATTAATCCACATTTTGAGATATCTCAAGGGTGCTCCTAGCCGAAGTTTGATTTACCGTCGTTCTTCAAATTTATTGATTTATGGATACTCCGATGCCGATTGGGCAAGTAGCTAGCATCATGGATATGATAGACACTCTAGATCTGGTTATCACACCTTTGTTGGTGGTAATCTTGTCACATGGCGTAGCAAAAAACAGAGTATGGTTGCTCGATCTAGTGCAAAGGCCGAGTATCATGCTATGGCACATACTGCTAGTGAAATGTTTTGTAGGTTCAGTCTATGCTTTATGACTTTGGATACATTCTCGTCAACATATGGAGATGTACTATGATAATTAAGCAACAATCTTCATTGTCAATAACCCTATGTTTCATGAGCGTAACAAACACATTGAGGTTGATTGTCATTTTATCCGATACATTTTGATGCGTAAATTGATTGCTACTTGTCAAGTCTAAAAATCAGTTGGGTGATATATTCACGAAGCCGCTGGCATGAGTTAAGTAATCCTTAATATGTTACTTTCCATTGTGCCAAGCTAGGCATATTTGATTTATATGCTCCAGCTTAAAGGGGGAGTTTTAGACGGGTGTAATATGTGTGGGACCACTGGATCATGGCCCATACCTTATTAGATTAAATATAAACTCTAAGATTGAGTGGTCATGCATGCGCGCCACTCTTCTCCTTCTCTACCTCTCTTTCTTATTCTCACTCTTACACTTTGATTCACCAAATTAAAACTAACTACTAAAATTATAAAAGACATATTAAAATTATTAATCATGAATATGAATGAAAATAATTCTTTCCCACCACCAAAATTACTTGAAAACCACATAAGTTGTATAGTAGGGGCTGGGAAAATGAAAAATAAATAATCACGAGTTTGTTTAATTAAGGTAGTACCTTGAGGTGGTGGAGTCATCCCAGGGGCAGGAACCGGTGCTGAAGCGAGACACAAAACATAGAGAGATCGAGTAAGAATTACTAAAATGATAAAAGACATTAAAATTCTTAATCATGAATATGATTGAAAATAGTTCTTTTCCAACACCAAAAATACTTGGAAACCACGTAAGAGGGGGAAAAAATGAAAAATAAATAATCACAAGTTTATTTAATTGAGGTAGTACTTGGAGGTGGTGGAGTCATCCCAGAGGTAGGTGGAGTCATCCCAAGGGCAGGAGCCGGTGCTGAAGCGATACACAAAACATAGAGAGAATAAGAATTACTAAAATTATAAAAGGCATATTAAAATTCTTAATCATAAATATGATTGAAAATAATTCTTTCCCAACACCAAAAATATTTGAAAACCACATAAGTTGTATAGTAGGGGGGGGAAATGAAAAATAAATAATCACGAATTTATTTAATTGAGATAGTACCTAGAAGTGGTGGAGTCATCCCAGGGGCAGGAGCCGGTGCTGAAACACAAAACATAGAGAGAGTGAGGATTACTAAACACTAAAGAACCCCCAAAAAAGAAAACCAAAATAAATTACCAAAAACAAACTGAGTCAAACGAACCTGAGCTGCAGAGGCTAGTATCGGAAGAAACACCACAGTGTTTAGGAAGTTCTAGTGCTTGAGTGACGTTAACACCGAAAGACTGAATCAAACCGGTGTTGGCTGAGAAAAAATTGCATAGACACGCCTTTTGATTAGTTACGACTTCTCCAAGTGGTTTGCAACATGACTCAGGTGGCTTGGTTGAGTTCAAAAACTGGACACATGGAATCAACTTGGTTGCACAGTCTGGAATGGAATTTTGTGCTAATGTTACTTCCACTAATAAAATTGCTAACAGTAGAACTAATAATATCTTGAAAGAAGCCATTGTCTATATTTTTATTTCTTTTTAGTTGTTGGAATATTTGGTGTGGTTCATTTATAGATTAGAGAGGATGATTATCGGCCATGTATTTTCTTTCTTGGAAGTTTCATATGTGTGAAAACTGAAAAAGTATTGAAGAATGAAAAGTATAGAGGATTGACCGACGCAATCTTAATAATCATTATCACATAATCCAAAGTCATCTGGTCCTCCAAAGTCTCTAGTCAACTTGATATATATCTCAGTAGAGAACGCGAGGACCATCACAAAATCATTTTGGAACGCGAAACACGAATCAAATTCATATATTTTAACCCCCAAGTCCCTAACATTGTTAACAAATTTGATAATTGTAAAATGTTAATTTTCACCGTTAATCAGGTCCCATGGCACGTTTTGAAGTTTCAAGACAATCTAATTTTATGCCAAGGTAATCTATATAGTTAGGATAGAAAATCTCTAATGCCAATACTCTTGAGTTTGTTTATGTTTCAAATTTTGATATGTACACAAAAACCACTCCCTCAAATTAGGGGATTTATGAAAACTATAGAATGAGAAAGATGGATCAAGCTAATGGTGCTTGGAAGAAGTTTGAGGGTTTGAGGACCAAGAATGATCTTGATAATCATGATTATTCTGTGGACGACTTCAAATGCCAAATATCTGGATTTTTCAGCCTCGTGAAGTTTTTCTCAGTATGTATCCAAGTGCTCTGCTGTGTCTTTGACACTGCACCATTGAAATACTGAATTAGGTGTTTCATCAATCGGAACTTTCAGTTTCTATAATCGGATCCCTTCTATAATTGCTAGCTTTAATATTAGAATTTAATTTTTAACTACTAATGTTGTAACACGATAAAGTTTCTTCTATGATTATTCATATGGAAGATCTTTGATGAATCTACCTACTTGCGTTGCACACAGACGCACAGGGACAAATAAGAAAACTTCATCGGACATTTCAATTTATTTTGTATCAAGAATTATAGCAAAAAATGGATAGTCTTCATCATTTGTGATTCAGGGAGAAACTCTCCAGAACATATCAGTAGAAAAAGTAACTCTTAAGTCTTAAGGACATTTTTTTTAATCACTCACAAGGACTGGGTAGATGAAAGGTCAAGTATACTTTTAGCACGAAATTAAAAACGGCTCGGGTAGATGAAAAGTCAAGTATACACCTAATGCGAAATATTAAACAGCCCAGCTCAACTGAAACGACCCAGTGTATATAGTATGAATTCATACCTATTTAGTGTATGTACAATCATTATTCATACATCATCATAAGCTATGAACAATCACTGTTCATACCTATTTGGGGTATGAACAATTACTATTTGTATGAACATTCATTGTTCATACCTATATTATTCATACCTCAAGATGATATATGATCAATAAGAACACCTATTAGAGTATGATTGACTGTTCATACTTTAACAAGAGCTATAAACACTCATTGTTTATATTCATACTTATTTGGAGTATGAACAATCAATGTTCATACCTTAATATAATGTATAATCAGTAAGAACACCTATTGCAGTATGAACAATTATTGTTTATACTGTTCATACATCAACATAATGTATGATCAACAATAACACTTATTGGAGTATGAATAATCATTGTTCACACCTATTTGAAGTATGAACAACCACTATTCATACCTCAATATGAGCTATGAACACTCATTGTTCATATGAACAATCATTGTTCATATCTATTTGTGGTATGCCTCAATATAATGTAAGAACACCTATTGAAGTATGAACAATCATTGTTCATATCTCAACATGAGCTATGATTCATACTGTTCATACATATAATGTATGATCAGTAAGAACACTCATTGTTCATATGAACAATCATTGTTCTTACTGATCATACATTATATGTATGAACAGTATGAACACTTATTAGAGTATGAACAATCATTGTTCATATCTATTTAGGGTATGAACAATCTATGAACACTCATTGTTCATACCTATTTGGAGTATGAATAATCAATGTTCATACCTCAATATAATGTATGATCAGTAATAACACATATTGGAGTATGAACAATCATACCGGCCTATTTGGGGTATGAACAATCATTATTCATACTTCAACATGAGCTATGGACACTTATTGTTCATACTGTTCATACATCAACATGAGTTATGAACAATTATTGTTTATACATCAACATGAGTTATGAACAATCATTATTCATACCTCAACATATTATATGAGATACGTTAATATATTTAGGTATGAACAATCAATGTTCATACATCAACATAAGGTATAAACACTCATTAATTGTTCATAGCAAAACAATTGAAAGGATAAAATCAGAAAATATTTATTTCAAATCTGGGCTATTTGTTCTTAGGAGTTATTTTCACTTGAAAATTGGTTTTTCGAGTTATTATTTACACCAGAAAGTTGTCCTTGAGAGTGATTAAAAAAAACACTGGTTGTGTAAGTGATTTTCACTCGCAAATGATCCTTGGGACCAATTTCTTGTTTGTGATTTGTGTCAACGTTCTTTCTTTGTATCAGAAAAATGGGGAAATTCAGCAAGGGGTCTGCTAACAACACAATTTAACAGATAGAAGGGTCTTGCAGTAAAATATGCCAGACTAGCTCTACGAGTTCACTTGCTTTGAAGTAAATAATATCTCTTACTTTTTCACACGTACAACTGTACAATTTTTTGCGCTCAAGTAAGGATTTGATTAAAATGAGAGAATGTGTTACATGAAGAAGGATTTACAATGCATGTTGTGAGGGAGTAATATTCACATCCAATGAATATCGCACACGTGTCCAGTACATACTAAACTACCAACCGACCTCATGTCCTCATCCTCAGAGCTCGCTTCATAGTAACTCGACTCAGGCAAGCAACCTATTCAACTTGCGCCCAGAGCGATGTCACTATCAACCGATCTCACATACTAGCTTGTCCTGCGAGCTTGCTGCGAAGCAACTCGAGTCGAATAAGCGATCTCACCTATTAGTGACCTCCATAGCGCTCAATCTTCTCGTCCACAACGTCTCGTAACATAAGTCTTTAATACAACCATCAAGGTCGAGGCTTTAGGCACGCTTTGCAATAAATGTTCTTAACTCGCCATCATGGCTCGCAAGTGACCTGAAGACTTGGATTTGACCTGACACAAGAGAGCAAGAGGCGCGGGCACCTTGCCTATATAAAGAGGATGAGGAACTATGTCTGACCTGATTCAAGTCTCCCCCAACAGAGAGAATTTGATACATAAGCAGCTCGTCCAAACGAACTTAGTCAAACTCAATCAATCAACCCTTCTCCCCCAAATTGCCTACACCAGTAAGAGTAAACTAAATATAACATTTACATTAGCGCCGTCTGTGGCATGATTTCTTGAGTTCACAAAAACCTTCAAACAAAACTTTCAAACAAATCTCAAGCCCACAAAGCATGAGCCTCCAAGACCAAATGAAGAGCATGGCCACCCAGATGGGAGCCATGAACAACATCAACCTTTTAAACTAGGAAAATGCTGCACTAAAAAATCAGGTGGCAGCCCAGAACCCAAACGGAGTCACCGTTGAGGACGGCATAAACGAGGTGAACCAACAAATCAACGAGCTGTCCCAGTGAATCAACCATAGTACCATGAAGAAGGACGCCACTCAGATCATTCAAAAGATGCTGAAAACCTATTGAGCGTCCCCATTCACACCAGAGGTACTAAGCAAACCCTCCCCGCATAATTTCATCCAGCCGCACTTTGCGATGTATGATGGTAGTACATCTAGAGCCTCACACTCTATAATGCATAAGAGTTCGACTACTTGCAATGCTGCTTGTTTCTTGCAAGCCTGAAAGAAGGAGCTCTCGACTGGTTTTACTCACTGGAACCGAACTCCATCGATAGTTTCGAGAAGCTAACCAATCAGTTTGCTAACCATTACGTCCATAACAGATGTAAGAAAACTGACGTCGACTCACTCTTCATGTTGTCTCAAAAAAGAAAAAAACAATCTATCTGCTCCTTATTAGGATGATTCAAGACTGAGTTATTGTATATGGATAACGACCTTAAAGAGTCCTTCACAACCTTGGTGTAGGGAAATTTCTGAGTATCCATTGATCCTCCTTTGTGCCTTGTGATTCTGGAGCTTTTTTCTTGGCAGAGAAGGGATGAGACCGCCTGGCAGCTGCCTATGTATCTCCTTGTTTATTTAGGAGAATCAAACCCTATTTTGTGTAGTTCCTAATAGTGAATCACTATGGTTTATATAGGAAGAGTTTTGAGAGTCCTAGGGTTAGGGTTAATCTCATCACTTATGAGTTCTCTTCCATCTTTGGACTCTACCTTCCTATTAGGAATCAGCTCCTCATGGAAGTCTGAATCTAAACCATATCTTATTAGAGGTAGGTTTCCTTGTTGATCATAATATCCCATTGTATATGGGAAGATTATATCTAAAAGGTAACTCTTAAGTTATGTCACTACGATTCCTTCTTTATCATCAAAGATTGCCCTCTTCAGTTTCCTTCTGTTCAGGAACTGTCCATATCAATTCCTAACGACTTGGAGAACTATTATGATTAGAGATGGTCAGTCACGTGTCTGGCACATGCTTACTAAACACTCGTGATAAATATGAGATTACTTATTCACAGAACTGATCCGATGGTTCTCGTCTCTCTAGACATCTATAGTCCTGGGTCATTTCCCATACACGTGTCATCTAATCAATAATGGGAAATCCCCCTTATAGATTCCCCCTTTCATGCCATCTAGCACATGGGCGCTTGAAGCGACACTGCTTTTGGCGTGAGAATCTTTTTCATAAATAGTTGTTGGAACTGCTTACATACTCAACTAATTAAAGCTCTGAAAAGACGACTCGAGCAGACACGTCGTTTTCCGAAAACGGTAATGATGGCAGTTCTATCCCGAAAAGACGACTCGAGGAGACACGTCATTTCCCGAAAACGGTAATGATGGCAGTTCTATCCATAAAAGATGCAATACTTGAGCTAATCATAATCATCCATCATATCTGAATAAAAAGTATCTGGTGAGAGAACCTTCATTATCTCTTCCGCTACTTTTTCCCTATATACTAAACCCTTTGATCTCCCGTTAAGATTTAACCAAAACTCCAAACTTTCTTTCTTTTTCAATCATGAATCCCAACTGATCACTTATAAACTTCGGAGATCTTTCTTCATTGGAACTGATCCAAGAGAAATTTCACATCCCTGCCGATATTGGTCTTGAGTGGGGGAGATTGTCTGATGAGTTGGCCTACAAGGAAGTAGCGCTCATCACTATCGATCAACTTAGGGCCATGCTCACTCTTTCCCTACACCCATTGTTAAGAGAATTTCTGATTCACTTCAATCTTGCTCTTGGTCAAGCAGCACCCCTGTTCTATAAAACTGTCATGTACTCTCCCATACTGGCCAAGAAACATGGATTCGTTCTGAATTGTTGGTTGTTTGGATATTTTTATGAGATCCGCCATATTCGGGACCAATCTTACTACTAGGGCTGTCAATAGGTTTCGATAACCCGATAACTGACCCGAACCAAACCGATAAAAAACGGTTTGGGTTTTGATAATTTGATTTATTTTTTATCAACCCGAAACCGAACCGAACCGATAAGATATTGGTTTGGTTTCAGGTTTACCATCCACCGAACCGATATGAACCCGAACCAATAAGATGACATTTTAGTAATATTTATGATTAATTTTGTATATGTTTATCAATTGTGTGGTTGAAATTAATTGATTTAATTTAAGATTTAATTGATTTTATAGTTTTCGGTTCGGGTTCGGTTTGCAATATTTCTTATCGGTTCGGTTCGGTTTTGGGTTTCCAATATTTCTTATCGGTTCGGTTCAGTTTCGGGTTCCAAATTTTCTTATCGGTTCGGGTTTGAATTTTCCAGAACCCAACCTAAACCGATCCATTGACAGCCCTACTTACTACTACCTCATGACCAAAGACAAGAATTCTCCTATCGTCTTTTTCGAGGGAAAGCAGAGTGTCGAGGGTTGGGCTGATCACCACCTTCGAGTGCTGGGTGATGCGTGGGACGTTCGTCCTCTAGATGCTGATGGTGAGCTAATAGGGATTCATGTTCCCAGAAAACATACTCATGCTCCAATTAGTAAGTCTATTTTCTCATGAATTTTACAATTATCATAAGAGTTTTTTGACTGAGTTCTTTTACTATTCTTAGTTAGATGACTCTTCCCTTTGGAATCAATTAACTGCAACTGATGCTGCTACGGTGGACTTCATCAAGAAGATCTCCAAGGATCAGAGGATGCCCTGGGTGATAGTTCCTGACCCCACCCGTCTCTTTGAATATTTCAACATGTCTGTTGAAGAAATGTTGGCACTTGCCCCCGGCTTTTCCCCTTTTAGGATAAATATTGTGAATTATGGGCACACAGTACTTCCTCCTCTTGTGGATCAGGATGTTAGTCTTCTTCCTCTTCCAATTCAGGATGAATCCTCTTTGAGTACTAGAAGGAGAGGAAGCCGTAAAGAGAAAAGTTCTATGGTAACCTCCAGTGATGCTGCGACATCGGGTTCAGTTCAGGAGCCTGATGTCAGTAATGATTGTGTGATCACTGGCGGGATGGGCCTATAACTACCTCATGAACTTCTAGCTGCTAGCAATTTCAAGAGGGAAGTACGTGCGTCCAATCGTTCAAAATTGAAGAGAGTTGATCCTGCTCTTACTTCTGATATTGTCCCACCAGGTAAGAGAATGAAATTTCACCCTCTATCTATAAATAAAGAAACACTTTTCAAGGTTCCTGTGACTATTCCCTATTCTGGTAAGTCTTTTGAGAGAGTAGTTGTACCCCTACCAATTCCAGACCCTCCCATAGGTTCTGAACAGGCTGGTAACTTTGTACCTTTGACTATTGATCCTTCCCTCCCCGATGACCGAAAGGGGAAGGGCATTGCTGAGACAACTGTTGTAATTGTTGCTCTCCCCCCTTCTCAATTTAGAGATGGGGGAGGAGTAACGACATTCCCTTCTCACCACAATCTCTAGATTCTCCTGGAAGGGAGATGATCGTGGAGATAAGGCGTTGGGGCCGAACTGATGAGCTTCCTGTCACCAACAATTACTCGGTTAATGATGATGTTGATATCGTGCTTGGAGTTCTAGAAGCTACGCAACTTCCTGTTGATAAAGCTGAAGCCAACATGGCTGGTAGTCTGGATCTGTCATTTCACAGATCTGCCGTTTATCTTGCCAAGGTAAGGTTTCCTTCTCTATACACTGTTCTGTTTCTCTCATTGTGTTACTTACACATCCTGTATTCTTTTTCAGTTAGTGAATAACTTCTTGTCTATGAAAGAACCAATCTTTGTGACCTCAGCCAGTACAGCTGCCGATGACATGGCCACTGGCGAGTTGAACTGGGCAAGAGAGGCTGCTGAGAAAAGGGTTGAGGAACTGCAAACCCAAGTAGACTAACTTTTAGCCAGAGAAAAGAAGTCAGATGCTGGTTTCAAGAACATGAGAGAGACCATTGCCAACCTCCGAAATTCTCTAGACAAAGCCTAAAGGGGAGCTGCCGAGGCTGCTTCTTGGAAAGTGAAGTTCTTGGAACTGCGTTCTTAATTCACGACTTTGTAAGCAAAGTGTAATACCCCTGGGTGAGTCCCGAGGAGGGGGTATGATGGAAAGGCGCCTAGCTTGGGTATGGGTGATGGTTGCGCCATGGTATGATCCCACTTCGCTTAAGCGGCTGTCTAAAGATCCTGGCTATGAGTAATTGATCTACCAAATCCTTATATCGAGGCCTTTTCTGGATCGTTTGGCTGTGGGGTTGGTGAAAACTCCACAGTTAAGCGTGCTCGAGCAGGAGTAGTCCAAGGATGGGTGACCTCTTGGGAAGCTGCTGTCCGGAGTCCGAAAACCACACTGTCAGATGTCCGCAGTGACTAAGTGGGGACAGTATCGATGTGGTAGGATGGGGCGGGTCGCTACAAAATGGTATCAGAGCCGAGGACAGCTTGATCTTAAGGGTGTAGGATTGTAATACCCCTGGGCGAGGCCCGAAGAGGGGGTATGATAGAAAGGCGCCTAGCCCGGGTATGGGTGACGGTTGCGCCATGGTGTGATCCCACTTCGCTTAAGCAGCTGTCCAAAGATCCTGGTTATGAGTAATTGATTTACCAAATCCTAACATCGAGGCCTTTTTCTGATCGTTTGGCTGTGGGGTTAGTGAAAACTCCACAGTTAAGCGTGCTCGGGCAGGAGTAGTCCAAGGATGGGTGACCTCTTGGGAAGCTGATGTCCTGAATCCGAAAACCCCACACTGTCAGATGTCCGCAGTGACTAAGTGGGGACAGTATCGATGTGGTAGGATGGGGGCAGGGCTGTGGGGTTGGTGAAAACTCCACAGTTAAGCGTGCTTCGGGTAGGGGTAGTCCAAGGATGGGTGACCTCCTGGGAAGTGTAGGAACCGTTATGGTTTCGCCGAATGATTTACTACGAACCGCAAAACACCCACGCGCAGCGGAATAAGGGGTGTCACAGTTTGGTTAGAAATTTAACTTTAGAATTGGCTAAGATAACTCTGAGAATCCAAGCTTTATGAAATCAACAGCCTCTTGATCTTCTGTTGTATTCCTATGCACAGAGTGGACGTTGTGTGGGCAACGATCTTCCAACCTCTTCTTTCTCTCTTGGCCTCTCTCTCTCTCACACAACCTTAGAACCGAATTTGGATCTGTTTTTGCTTGAGTAAAATCTTGAGAGCTAAGTGTAAAAAATGGCCAAAGAATGAGGTTTCTTTTTATAGGCTACAACAGGGACCATGAGAAGAAATTAGGGTTGGGCCTCCTGACGGGCTTGGGCTTCCCACGTTCGCCCAGAACACACGGCCTAAGTCCGTCAACAAATGGCTTATTTCACTAAAGGTCATTGTTGCACTACCGCCCTAATCCCAAATTACGTGTCAGCATTTATGGGCTCCATATTATATGCTCGTTAATCTCCCCGTGTTTAAGATATAGAATGCCCGTTGATTAAGTCAAGTTACTGACAACTACATTAATCAACTTCTTATGTCATTGAGTAGTACCACTCAACCTCATTGTCATGTCGGAATAAATCCACCTGCAGGGTTTATATGACAATCCTTTTGAGTTCCTCAAGGGGACATCATCAACCCAACTTCCTGCGGGTCACGGATTCCTTCTATAATAAATAGCACACCTTACATACAATGTCATTACCCAATCCATCGAGTTTGTTGATTCACAAATGAATCTCACTCATTGATTATTTAAAGTAATGTACAATGCACGTAAGTGCCCATTATTATATTCGGATTAAGAGGACAAACATTCATAATAATAGAGGTGTTTGTTCTCTTATATAGTCAGTATAAAGAGAAACAACCTCACTTGGTCCTGTTCAATACACACAAAGTGTACTAGTGTAATCTTATAGTCAAGATAGACTAATACCAGATTATACTACAACCATACCAATAGTTTGTCCAAATCCATTTAGGTTGTGAACGTTTACTTATACTTTATAATGTACTGATGATATGATCTTTTGTGTGTCAACACACACCATATCATCTACAACATAAAGTATTAGACACATGCATATAACTAATAACATATATAATATGCATAACATTTGTCCATATGATTCGCATTCAAAATATAAAGAATTAGAGTTAATACAAAAGTAATGTTTTTAGTAT
This sequence comes from Coptis chinensis, assembly GCF_015680905.1. Classification (NCBI taxonomy): domain Eukaryota; kingdom Viridiplantae; phylum Streptophyta; class Magnoliopsida; order Ranunculales; family Ranunculaceae; genus Coptis; species Coptis chinensis. The sequence continues at coordinate 113,632,675 of NC_141458.1, read as the reverse complement.
ATAACCCTATCAGGAAGCTGCTGTCCGGAATCCGAAAACCCCACACTGTCGGATGTCCGCAGTGACTAAGTGGGGATAGTATCGATGTGGTAGGATGGGGGCGGGTTGTTACACAAAGCATGACCAAGTTTAGGGGGAGATTCACTGTAGGAATATTGAAATGAGAACCCTAGGCCAAGCCATTACTCATGCAAATGAAGTCATGACAGGCTATGAGAGGGCTCTCAAGGAGAAGCTTCTACGTTCTGAAAAGAAGGCTGGTGATCTCTTGGCAAAGACCTCTGAGTTCTATTCCAAGGTGGTCCAGGAGGTAAAGAAGAGGTCAGCTGAGAATGCTATTCGTTTTGCTCTAAGAGTACTTGATGTTTCTGAAGACTCCTTCAATGCAGCTAGACAAGTTAAGTTTGAGGAGGCAATTGAGGCTACTGGGTATGTTTCTCAGGTGGATGATCAGGGGCGGGTAACCAACCCTTTCATCTTGTTTCCTGACCTGAATACCAGTATCTCAGTGATTCATAATGAACTTATACTCGATGCCTCCTCATCCTCTGAAGAAGATACCGATGATGATATGTCTCCTGTTCAGCTTCCTTTTTTGCCTGTGCCCGTTTCAGGTGAATGTTCTGTTCAGCCTTCAACCATCCTAGCCAGTCCAACCAACACAGTCAGGTCCAGGAGTTCTTGATGCTAGTGCAACATCAAGTACTGATGCTGAACCAAAGTTTGATTCTACCCCTGCTCAACAGGCTAAGTAAAGACTTAGCTATTCAGTTCATGATCTAGAAAACATTTATTCTGAAACAATTTTTCTATGGGTCTGTAATATTGAGCTATGTTGCTCACATACTATTTACTTACTGAGCTCTGCAGCTCTTCTAGTTTATGCATGCATTTAAAATATTCTATGTTATATAGCATATAACGACATGAACTACTATGCATATTCTACCCCTGATGCCCCCAAAGTTCATTTGGAACAACAATAGGTGACCCTAATAGGCTAAACAAGTTAAAATGAGTCATAACCATAATCTGATTAGGATATCATGGGGGCCATCCAAGTTTAACCGTAACTGAAAGTTCGATCGTAATAGAGAAACAGCGTCCTAGAGGAGCCATGTGTCTATGCGAAAGTAACTGGGTTCCTTGAGCACAACTTTGTGTTTAATAATGATAGGTCCTGTTTATTTAAAAAAAAAATAGGTTATCGCCAGAACAACAGTGGGGGAGTCTTCCTCAACGCCATCATGCCGATATAATTCCAGGCCAATGATTGCGTGCTAGGATCTGGATCCAACCCAAATCTTCTCAGCAACCCCCATTTTTTATGTTATGAGAGATCAAGGAACTGGCATATAGTTTGGGCTCCCAAGAACATTATCTCTGGTTCTAAGTCAAACTGGCATACAGTTTATTGAACAGTTAGTGTGGTTAGATTCCGTAAAGGCTTAACCCATCGAGGATAATCTCAGCCTGAAAGAATTGGCATACAGTTTAGGTTGCATGGGGATGAAAAAGGAACTGGCATATAGTTCAGCTTTCCAAAACTCAGTATCACTGGTTCCAAAGCAAGTTGGCATACAATATTCTTGAACAGATAGTGAGAAAATAATTCCCTAAAGGCTTAGTCCATTGTGGATAATAAATAAAGAACTGACGCAAGAAATAAATTCGATTGCAAGGTGAGGAACTTTATTGATGACTGGAGATAATAAACGATGCATAAAGAAGCATGAAATAACAATTTACTGATAGTACTTGCAAAGGTGTTGTGCGTTCCATGGTTTGACAAGAGCGTCCCCTTCAACAGTACGTAGGTAGTGAAAACCAGTTCGGCCAACCTTGTCGATGATGTATGGTCCTTCCCAGTTGTGCCCAAGCTTGCCGTTATGCTCTTGGATCTCACGCAGAACCAGATCGCCAGATTTGAAAGCTTGAATTTGGACTCTCTTGTCGTATGATCTTATTAGAATCTGCTGGTTGGCAGCCAAGCGCAATGCGGCGCCTTCCCGCTTTTCATCCAGGAGATCCATTTCTCTACATAATAATTTCTCATTGTCCAGGGTGTGCACAACGTTCGACTTTTGAGTGGGAGCTACCAATTTGGGAGGTATGACAGCTTCAATTTTGTAGGTTAGTGAAAATGGGGACTCACCAGTCGATCGTCTGGGTGTAGTTCGGTATGCCCATAGTACCTTAGGTAGTTCCTCGACCCATAAACCCTTTGCGTCATCTAATTTGCATTTCATGTTATCCAAAATAACCCTATTGGAGGCCTCAGCCTGGCCATTGCCTTGTGGATACCTTGGAGTTGAGAAAATATGGGAAATGTGAAACTCCTCACAGAGTTCAGTGACCAATCCGCCAACGAAATGTTGCTCATTATCTAAGATGATAACTTTGGGTATGCCAAACCTGTAGACAATATTATTTCAAATGAACTTTCTAACGTCCTGTTCCCGAATGAAGACAAGGGGAACTGCTTTTATCCACTTGGTGAAGTAATCCGTCGCGACCAGTAAGAATCTGACATTGCCGGGAGCGGGTGGCAAGGGTCCCATAATGTCAGTTCCCCACTGTGCAAATAGCCGTGGGCTGGCCAATGGGTGCAGTTCTGTTGCTGGAGCATGGATAAGCGAAGCATGTCGTTGACACTTTTCATATTAGTAGGCAAAAACTTGTGCATCCTTTTGCATATAAGGCCAAAAGTACCATTGCCTTAGGATCTTGAAAGCTAGTGTTCTGCCCCCAGCGTGGTTACCACAAATTCCTTCATGAACCTCTCGCATGACCTATTCGTGAACCATTTGTGACCGTTTTGAAAACGCACGTCACAAAAAACTCTTAAAAACAGTCACAAAAACCCTTTTCTGCCATTTGTGACCGTTTCGAATAGAACAGTTACAAATAACATTTTAAAACAGTCACAAAAACCCTTTTTTCTACTAGTGAACCTTCAACAAACTGAAGCATCTTCTGCCCAAATAAGTTGGACTAGCTCTTCTCATTTGCACGCAAACAAGTAAAACAATGCTTTATTTCCCATATGTTACGGTTTGTTGAGTCCCCTTCTATATTATTGTTATTACCTTTTACACCTTGTTGTATTTATGTATATGCATATCCTATTCTTCATCGATTCTTAAATTTATTTGACAAGTTCTCAATGAAGAAGTGCACCAAAGATTCAAAGAAGCATGTTGAATAATCATATGACATGCACAAGGAACCTAGTTAGTAGTTACCACTATTTCCTACAAAATGACAACCTAGCTAAGTTATCTTCATTCTTGCACCATTTTTTCTATAACGTTCCCACTAAAATAAATTCCCTGCACCACACCAGGGTGTTTTAGTACAACGGTATACCTACCCACTGAGATACCATTACATGCACCATATACCTTGTTCACAATCATTCCTATATAAACCTACTACAGTTTTTCCACATCTTCAGCATAGATGAAACCATTCTAGGCTATGTCATTACATTACCTATGTTGCGTCTAACATGGAAGCTATCAACAACAACTACCAACAAAGTATTCAACAACTCTCCAAGCAACAATCCAAGATTAACACAATATTAACAACAACATAAACATAATCAATAGTAGAGAATAAAGTAAAGAATTCACTCCCACACAAGACTAGATATACGTGGTTAGGCAATGTGCCTACGTCCACGGGCGAACTCTATGATATATTGGATGAACTAGATAGAGGATTATAAAGAAGAGTTTTCTCTTCACTCATTTAGAATGATTCACTCAACACTCATAAAGAATGCTCTCTCTCAAATCCCCTTGGTTTAGTTCTCTCACAATCTCTCTCACTTAGAAAAATATTTATATTTATCTCAAAAAAAGAAATGATGAATAATAAGTTAGGTTGTGCACTAAGGGGGGCGACTTGGGCCTTGGGCTTTTGGGCTTTCCAGACCCAAAACAACATTCTCCACCTCGGTGAGGTTTTAACAACATAAAACCGAGCTTAACACAAGATCCACCGAGAACCACTAGTCGTCAAATCACATCTAGAACTCGTCGCCAATCCGCCCCGAAGAGCCATGCCCACAAAGGGATATCATCAAACTTGTAGGATTTGGAGTAAGTCCAAACAATGTTGGAACTTAACTCTGGTGACAACCTTTGTCAACATATCAACGGGGTTGTCTTTGGTGCCCATTTTCTAAAGTGCTACATCATCATCCTCAACGACATCCCGCACAAAGTGATAACGGACATCAATATGTTTCGTCCGAGCATGATGAACCTGGTTCTTCGCCAAATGAATAGCACTCTGACTATCACAATACAAAACAACATTGTCCTGCTCAAAACCCAGATCATTTAGAAGACCTTGAAGCCATAAGGCCTCTTTCACTGCCTCTGCCACTGCCATGTACTATGCTTCTGTAGTAGATAGAGCCAATGTAGCTTGTAGCATAGACCTCCAACTAACCGGTGCACCATGTATTATAAACACATAACCAGTAGTCGATCTTCGTCTGTCTAGATCACCTGCATAATCTGAGTCCACATAACCACTGACATGAAAGGTATCTCCACCATAAACTAATCCCACATCCAAGGTACCCTTCAAGTACTTCAATACCCATTTCACTACCTCCCAATGCTGCTTCCCAAGATTGGCCATTTACCGACTCACAACATTGATTGCTTGTAAAATGTCCCGACGTGTGCACACCATAGTATACATCAAATTGTCCACTGCACTAGTAATAAAATAAAATTAATTTTTTACTCCTACTTATGCTAAAGTGACTAGGAAGAAGTAAACTATACTTTCATTCTTTTGATCAAAATTCTACTCTCAATTATCATGTAATAAACTATAGTAAGAATTCGTTCCACTCCTAATTGCTTAGATAATACTAATTCCACTAATGATTAACAATTAAACAACATGAGAGTAATGATTCTAAATATAACTAATATGGTGAAAACTAATATTGAATATATTCTAAATTAAACTAGAGCAAATAAATATTAAGATGTGAATATGAAGAAGGAATTAAGGAGATTTGAAATCCACCCTGATTAATCCCTAACATACTAGTATATAGTTTGTTGCAACCCTAATCTTTATGTTTTCACACAAGGTTAAACATAAAGGTTAGGTTTTTTTATCCCTAATTATTCATGGTATCTCTAGCCAACTAATAATTAGCATGAGAGGAAGTTGAAACTCATTCTCATGGTGAATGAACTACCCTCTAGTCTAGGTTTATTTTACTTATTGCTAAATAGAAAACCCTAGACTTGAAGCTCTTTAATATAACTATTTTATACTAACGCATCAAGTCTTCATCAAAGCTTCAATCAAACCCTTCTAATGGAGGTTTAGGAAGTTTAGCTATGGTTCATTAGACTATCATGGAATAAATAATGAGAAGAAGAAGACATAATTAAAGAAATACTTGTATTAAAATAACTTCAATTGTATTAATGGTGGCTAGGCAAATAAAACATAAACTAGGTTAAACTAAAGAGAAAAGGTAGAAGTATGTTAGAGTTTTTTCTTAGTCCTCTTTATATAGGAGACGGCTAGGTTTACAATTTTGTGCATGGGCTTTGGAGCTATATTTTGGGCCACTAATTCAAGCTCAAAATCTAATTACTTAAGTCCAAAAAAAGTTTCTATGTTGGAAATTACTATAACAATCTTTTCATCAACTTTTACTCCTCTAATTGGATCAAGACATAAACCATTAGAAAGATATTTCCGAGCCGGTCGTTTTGACATATAATAGGCCCAATTCCGAGGTCTGAGTCCAAAGATACGGCTTGTGGAAGTTTTGTTGACCTTTATGCTCTATTTCTGTCCGCGTTGACTTTGAATTTTTAGCTTTGACTGGGCTTTAAAAAGGTTTTTTCTCCTTGAAACTTGGGCTTTAACCATAGAACTTCTTAGCAACCAATTTTTGCTCATTTCTCTTGCAAAAGTGACATATTTTTTCACATAGTTGACTCCAAGACCTAAAATACACAAAAGTACGTAAACAGTACTAACTCTTATTTATTATAAATATAATTGGTCTAAATGTAATATTATTAAGAGATTAAAACTACAGTTTTGGGCTCTTATCAACTAGCATAAAGAACTCGAGCCATATGCTCTTGTTCCTCCACCGAGCTAGGAGAGAACTTTGCTGAAAACCTAAAGTGTCCAGCCAAAGGAGTAGAAACCGACTTTGCATTCTCCATACCGAATCTAGAAACCACTTTCTGAAGGTATTTCTTCTTAAATACAACTAGCCTTCGCTTCTTCCTACCCCTCTCAATCTCTATGCTCAATATCTTCTTGGCTCCAACCAAGTCCTTCATCTCAAACTCAGAGCTAAGTTGAGATTTTGACTTTTCTATCTCCACCATGCTTTTGGAAGCAATAAGCATGTCATCTATATAAAGCAAGAGATAAACAAAGTCATCACTATGAAGCCTACGAAAGTAAAAACAATAATCATACTTACTTTGGGTATATTTTTGCTTCATCGTGAACGTGTCAAAGCGCTTGTACTATTGCCTCAGCGATTGCTTCAAACCATACAATGACCTATTAAGCTTGCACACATGGTCATCTTTCTCAGCAACAACAAAGTCTTCCGGTTGTCTCATATAGATCTCTTCCTCCAAGTCGTCATGCAAGAAAGTGGGTTTCACATCAAGTTGCTTCAACTCCAAGTCGAAGTGAGCAACCAAACTCAATAACATACAAATAGAAGTATGCTTGACCACCGGTGAGAAAACCTCATTATAGTCAACTCCTTCCTATTGTGAGAAACCCTTTGCTACCACTCTGGCTTTGAACCCAGTATCACTCGACTCAGGAAGGACCTCTTTCTTTCTGAACACCCATTTACTATCGATAGCTCTAGCTTTTGCCCTTAGGCAACAAAATCAGGTCCCATGTGTGATTCTTATCAAGAGATTTCATCTCTTCTTGCATAGCTACCAACTAATCTCTATAATGTGGATCTCTAACAGCTTCCTTGAAGCTATCTGGCTCATTACCCTCAATATTCAGTGCATATGCTACGAAATCCACCTGACCATAATGTTTCACCGGCTTATCGTGCCCATACTTGAGCACTTCCTTAACTTGTCTCTTTGGCCTAGTGCAAGCCAAATCAAATTGCAGATGTTCATGCTCTTCTTCCGGTTGCTGTGGGGTTTCATGATCTTGAACATCATTATGAACCAACCAATCGTCTGCTGCATCAAACAACTAAAGCTCAATAGCCTGAGTTTCCATAGAATCACCACTCTGCCCAGCTTTCTCCGGTTTGCTAAAGCTTTCTTCGGATATCACCAAAACTTCCTGATATCCACTTATTGCATTGATCTATATGTATTATACCCGACATAACAAATTAATTACAGTACACCGACTTTCTCCTAATTTGCTTTGTAGCTAGATTTTATTGTTACATTATTTGTGAGATTTTTTTTCTTTTGTGAATGTTGAGCATTGCAGTAAGGCATAGATTGGACTACATTGTAATTTAACTGATCTATGTTGGAGTTTTTAATAAGCACAAATTACATTAGATATATTTGGATGAAAGTAGTATGGGACAAAAGCTTTTGTAGGCACATTCCTTCTAAAATACTGGAACGGTAATTGTTTTGATCACTTGGCACACCCACATGCCCAAATTTGGTCTTCTATGGAGTTTCTCCTCATTATGGGTTTGTTTGAATTTGAGGTACTTTATAAAATTTTCTACAAATTTTCATGAGTGTAGTAAAAGTACTCATGGCTATTAACGAGTGTTAAAGAGTGACCTGAGATCGCATAATATACTTTCTTTGATATTTTTTTGATGTTGTTGTATTCAAACTATTGTGGTTATTTGGCAGATTTTATATCCACAAGCAACAAACAATGGATATGCGTGCATTTGCTTTGAGAAATTCTTAGCTTAGGACTTAGGTTATTTTTAAGTATCTATACATCAATTCAATTTTCCCATATAGAGATGATTGTTCAAACTTACATTTGGATTTATAAAATTATATTGTTATATGCTATAAGTTTTTGTTGATTCAGATGTGTTTCATTTTTCTCTTTTGGTTTGTAATTGGCACCATGAATGCTACTATGCCATTGTCCCAAAATATTTTTTTCCCTTTATAGTCATGTTTTTTCTCTCTTGGTTTGTCATTGGTGCCATCAACTAACATTATGAAAATCTTTTTTTATGTGCAACAGTACATGAAATACATTATGAAAGGAATAAAAAGAAAATGAAATACAAAAGAATTAATCCTCAACAACTACCTAACATTATCATTCGGGCAATGAAGACTTGCAGCAGTTCATTATATTCAAGATATTGAATAAACATATGAACTTTATGAAGTCAAGGTTCTAGCTAAGTCATCTCCGTTACAATATAAAATCAGCTCAATGGTGATAATGGATTTGACCAAAACCTGGGGGCTATGTGCCAAACACAGATTGAACAATGCCGATCAATGGCTATGGATATAGAGGACAAACACTTCATGTTTATGCTGACAACTCTAGCAATTAGTCAGTTGTGTTCTAGGAATAGTAACAAGTATCTCTTATAGGTATATGACATTATGGTCAGAATGCAGGTGCCGACTAGCAAAGTCGGTAAAATCTTTGGGTGACGATATCAAAGGTCTGGGGGTCGAACCCCGTCAGCATCAAAGAGTTACTGATCTCATTTAAAACAGGCTTGCCAATCCCCCCCCAAAAAAAACATACATTATGGTCATAATCGACTCCTAAAGAGTGGTTAACACTTCCAACAAGATGGACAAGCCACAATGGTATTATATAATAATATGGTAACATATTATACATCAACTAGATACACCATGTAAATGTTGTGCATTTTTTCAGAGTTCACTTAATATACCTAAATTATTTATGTCTTAGAGTAGTGTATTGTAATTGTACATCTATTGGGTTTTAAAATGAATTGTGGAGGACTTATGAGGTACGTACTGTGTACTTCAGAGTTTAATTTTATGCAGGTTGGGGTATGCCAAAACCTTTGACAATTTTTTTTTAGAAAAAAGTAATAAATAATTAAATTACTTAACAGTGAATTTTTTCATTTATTTTCCATTTGTCCATTTTTTCTTATGTTTCATCTAATATATACTTAACCTATTTACTCACCAAAAATCATTTGCAAATGTAAATTAAAACTTGAAGGTGAATATTGAACCAATGCAACAAAGATTCTGTAATAATTTGCTTCAATTTTGTAATAGTGGAGCAACTGGTGGTTAGTGGGTGTAGATGTGTAGTGTTTTAATTTGAGAATAAATTTAGTATCTGAAATTAGAATGACAGCGAGATTGTGTATAAAATTGAAGCTTAATACAATATGGATTACAATATCTGATATGTGTCACCTATATAGTCTTTAAAATGTGCTCTTTTTATCTAAATAAAAATATGTCGACCACAAGAACTCAGAGTAATATAATTAAAAATAATTCAATTAAGAAATAAATTGCCCAATGTTAAAATTGACGTGTCTTGAGAGCATACGTTTTTTTTGTAAACACTAAATAAATGATATTGGGTGAATTTATTTAATTATATATATTTACTCTTTTTTTTTCATAACAACAATAATGTGCATCAAAAAATATGAAGACAATCGTGCCGAAAGCACAGGTTCGGCACGGTTATACCTAGTCTAAATATAAAACAGTAGTATGTAAATGATGATTTTTGCCTATTATAATGAAGCATCTTGTCTAAACCATGCATCAGAAACGGCACATCCTAGTCTTAAGAAGAATATGATATCGCCATTTCCAAACGCTCTGCTCTCTGTTCTAGTTAGTAGTAAACTATGATCATGTGTTTGATCTAAGTATGTTTGTCGTCCTAATTCATTTGAATGGCATGAAAAAAGTTTTCTTCGAGAGGAAACATGATGATCAACACGCAACATTATCACTCCAATCCAAACAATATAACAAAATCATGTCTTACAAAGATATAACTGAAATATAGACATCATTGAAACGGGGGGTCTCAACGTTGTGAGCAGAAACATCAAGCAGAATTAATTGCTAGTTTACTGAAAGAGCTGGTAAAAATACCATGTTGTATCGATTTAATTCATATAAATGTACAACATAAGAGTACACTGACACAACGAATTCGAAACTGTAGGTTGGCTACAAATCCCACCTATAATAATACTCCTAGTACGAATTTAAAGAATGTAAACACTCTCTAAAAAGACATTAACGATACCCAGAACAAAAGCAAGGCAGATGCTCCTGCCCATGCCATCTTTTCAGCACTTCCAGGTACTACTGCGTGGTTTAACTTCTTGTCAGTTCAAAATCAATAATAAAAAATGAAAAAGAAATAATTACGAGTCATCCCAGAGGTAGTACCTGGCGGTGGCGGAGTCATCCCAGAGGTAGGTGGAATCATCCCAGGGGCAGGAGCCGGTGCTGAAGCGAGACAGAAAACATAGAGAGAGTAAGAATTACTAACCCCGAAAGAAGAAAATCAAAACAAAATACCAAAAACAAACGGAGTCAAACGAACCTGAGCTGCAGAGGCTAGTATCGGAAGAAACACCACAGTGTTTAGGAAGTTCTAGTGCTTGAGTGACGTTAATACCGAAAGACTGAATCAAACCGGCGTTGGCGGTGTCTGAGAAAAAATTGCATAGACACGCCTTTTGATTAGTTACAAGTTCTCTAAGTGGTTTGCAACATTTCTCAGGTGGGTTAGTTGAGTTGAAAAAATCGACACATGGAAGTAATTTGCCTGCACACTCTGGAATGCCAGGAAAGGAATTTTGTGCTAATGTTACTTCCACTAATAAAATTGCTAACAGTAGAACTAATAATATATTGAAAGAAGCCATTGTCTATATTTTTATTTCTTTTTAGTTGTTGGAATATTTGGTGGTGGTTCATTTATAGATTTGAGAGGGTGATTACCGACCAAGTTTTTTCTTTCTTGGTATCGACCATGCATTTTCTTTCTTGGAAGTTTTGTAAGTTTAAAATGTTCAGACTAGGAGGTACAGTATGTGGGCCGTCTTCTTTACAGGCACACATAATGTGTGAAAACTGATAAGTATTGAGGAATGAAAAGTATGGATTGACCGATTCAGGAACATAACCATGACGCAATCTGAATAATCACTATCACATAATCCAATCTTGATCATGACGACGAAGTCACCTGGTCCTCCAAAGTCTCTAGTCAACTTGATATATACTGTTGAAGTATGTAGTTTCGGTCTCACACATTCTATAAGTGTGAGACCGTACTTTATTTAGCTTGTTGCTATTTAGGTTATTCCATCTCTAGTATAAATATATGTATTGTAGGTTAGAGTAAATATACTCTAAACCCTACCTTCTTCTTGTGTCTCCATCCTTTCTTCTTCTTCTTCTACACACTCAATCCCTTTAACCTAACAAGCTAACTACCATATGTATCTCCTATCATAAATAACATGGTATCGAGCCGAGCTCCACTGTTTAGAGAATCTTGGGAGAGATCCCGGTTCAAGGTTCCAGTTTTAGTTTTAGTTGGTGTCTTAGTATTGTTTCGCTTCCGCAATTTCTCGGTATTGATAAAGAGAAGACGTCTGTCTTGCAGCTTTGTAGTTTCGTATTCTTTTTCATCAAGTAAGTTTTTCTTCCCTTTACAATGACTGATGTTGTTCCAAAATCCGATGAATTCGGTAATACGTCTGTTTTCTCTGTTGGTATGACCTCATCAAATTGGAGGGTGTTGCAATTACCTTCAATGGGCGAGGCGCTTCATCGTTTATCTTCTTGGAAAAGGTAAGAAAAATCATCCGACGCATCCCCGGATGATAAAGGAAAGACAACCTGGACAAAAGATGACGCCTTAGTTAAGAATTTCCTGTGGAATACTATGGAAAAAGATGTTTGTAATACTGTGCAGTTTTTTAAAACCTCGAAGGAGATTTGGGAGTATCTACAAGAATCATACTCTCAATCTCAGAATATTTCTCGTATCTTTCAGTTATATGAGAACATCTTTGATCTCACTCAAGGAGATATGTCTATCTCTGAATATTACAATTCTCTTCATAGCAACTGGGAATAACTGAATATATATCACCCACTTACTACAGACATAAATCAGTTGAAGAAACAAAGAGAGGAATTTCGAGTCTCCAAATTCCTATCTGGGCTACGTCTTGAGTTTGCTAATGTGAAAGCCCAAGTTCAAACTGAATCTAAGCTCCCTACTAAATGCGAGGCTTACTCGTTTGTCTCAGATATCGCACCTCTTCCAAGGCACAATGACGGTCGCGGCTTTATTGATCCCTCCAAGTAGTAATAACAACCCTCTTCTAGTCGTGGTAATGGCGGTAAAGAGGAGGTAGAGGGGGGGGTGGGGTGGTCCTAAAGGGAGTGGTCGTGGTCGGTATTGGCGGTTTTGAGCCTTGTGAGCATTGTGGGCTTACAAATCATAGTGCTGATTTTTGTTGGGATATAACAGATTTCCACCTTTGCACAAAGCCAACAATGCCACGAGAGTTGATCGAAAGTGACCGATTTTCAATGAGTTCAAGAAGACTTTGCAGTACGATGAAGCGGATACAAGCTATTCCTAATTCATCGAAGTCCGTCCGACTACCCCATGCGACCCTAGCCGATTCGGGTAAAACATGTCTTCATACAAGTGGTAACAACTCTTGGGTTATTGACTCGGGAGCTTTCGATCATATGACAGGTAATCCCCAGTTGTTTTCTAGTCTTGCGTATACTCACACACCATAATATGTCACATTAGCAAATGGGGCTAAGGCTAGTATTCTTGGTCGGGGTACCATTCAGTTAACTCGCAATATATCACTTGTCTCAATCTTGCTTATTCGAAATTTCCCTTTTAATCTATTGTCTGTTCATCGTCTCACCCAATCTCTTCACTGTAATGTCATGTTTTCTTCCACTCATGTTGTGTTTCAGGATCTACAGACAAAGACACTAGTTGGTGGGGGGTATGAGCGCGGGGGCATCTATTACTTTCAAGATGATTATGGGCACTCTCACCATAAGCAGGCTCTTACAGTCTCAGTCTCTCCTATTCAGTGGCATAGACGTCTTGGTCATCTTCCTCTGGCTAGTTTGCGAAATTTAGTTCCCAGTATTTCTTCTAGTATTCAGTCTTTAGGTTGTGAGGTTTGTGAGTTAGCTAAACATCGTCGTGCTACTTACAAAAATAGGTTAAATAAGTGGTCTAGTGCTCCTTTTCAGTTAGTCCATTCAGATGTTTGAGGGCCTTGTAGAACCACTGGCTTTTTTGGAGCCAAGTATTTTATTACATTTATAGATGATTTTTCTCGTATTTGTTGGGCCTATATTATGGAAAATCGTTCTCAAGTATTCTCTGTTTTTCAAAAATTATATGCTGAGATTACTAATCGGTATTCTGCACACATGCATGTTTTTCGAACTGATAATACCAAAGACTATACCTCTACAATATTCCAGAGTTTTTTAGATGACCATGGCATTACACATCAAACCTCCTATGTGGATACACCTCAACAAAATGGGGTTGTTGAGAGAAAGAACAGACCCATTCTTGAAGTCGCCCGATGCTTAATGTTTCAAACAAATCTCCCAAAGTTTTATTGCGAGGCAAATCCCACGCCACATACTTGATTAATCGTATGCCCTCTTCAGTATTAGGGGAAAACACCACACTCTGTTCTTTTTCCTGGTCAACCTTCTTTCCATCTACCCCCTCGGATTTTCGGTTATGTCTGCTTTGTTCATAATCTTCAGCCGGGTTGTGATAAGTTAGACTCTCGTGCTATTAAGTGTGTTTTCCTTGGGTATTCACATACACATAAAGGGTACAAGTGTTATAGTCCTCATCTGCGCAAATCATTTGTCTGTGCTGATGTTACTTTTTTTGAAGATGTCCCGTTTTACTCTTCAGAAGGGAAGATGTCCTCTGAACCATTTGAGGATTGTGTTATGCCATCTGGTGTTGCTGGATATGATCTTGGTGAAAATGAGGGAGCTCATGAAGAAGGAGCGCAACCTGCGCCCATAGATGGCCTTACAGAGCGCGACCTGCGCTCCCATGATGGTCGAGTTCCAGGCGATGGAGCACTCGCGCCCACCACTATTGGCCTTCCCGAAGCGACAATTGTGCTCCCTTGATGGTCGAAGTTCCAGCGATGTAAGCGACTGCGCTTCACCGATAGCCTTTCGAGAGCTGGCGCCGCCAAGACCTTTCGGTTGCCATTCCAGAGTTTGAGGCCAAAAGTTCAACTGTTCCGCTGCTCTCACCTCTTCCCACTGTGTCTGTGGATCCTATTGCCATTCCATCTGACCTTGATGTTCCGATTGCACTCCGAAAACTTGAACGTCCACCTGCCAGTATGCGTCTTCCTAGTAAATATGCTCAGTATTCTATTTCTAAGTATGTCTCCACTGATCATTTACCACCATCTGTCAAGTCTTTTGCTACGTCCTTGGTGTCTGTCTCTGTCCCGTCTAACTACAAGGATGCTCTATCTCATCCTAGCTGGAAGCAAGCAATGGACGAGGAGTTGAGTGTCTTGTATTCTAATGACACTTGGGTTCTTACAGATCTTCCTTCTGGGAAGAAAGCAGTTGCTTGTAAGTGGGTTTTTACTATTAAGCATAATCCGGATGGTACTATTTCTCGTTTAAAGGCTCGTCTGGTTGCAAAAGGCTTTACCCAGACATATGGTATTGATTACTCCGAGACGTTTTCTCCGGTTGCAAAGCTCGCCTCTGTGCATATTGTGATTTCTCTTGTCGTTCATCATCACTGGCCTATGTTTCAGTTGGATGTTAAGAATGACTTTTTATATGGCGATCTTCTGGAGGAAATCTATATGGTTCAACCTCCTGGTTTTGTTGCTCAAGGGGGGAAAGTCTGTCGATTAAAGAAGTCTCTTTATGGGCTCAAGCAGTCTCCTAGAGCTTGGTTTAATTTGCGATGTTTAGTCAGGTTTTGATGGCTAATGGAATGACTAGGTGTGAATATGATCATTCCGTGTTTTACCGAAAGACCCAGCAAGGGATTATTGTCTTAGTTGTGTATGTTGATGATATCATTGTCACAGGGTCTGACAAATAGGGTATTGATCGACTTAATGTCAATCTCTCAAGACAGTTCCAGACCAAATATCTAGGAGAACTGAAGTATTTCTTAGGCATTGAAGTTACCAGGTTCCCTGGTGAAATTCATCTCTCACAGAGAAAGTATGTATTAGACCTACTCAGTGAGACAGGTAATTTAGGAGCTCGCCCAGTAGAGACTCCTATGGATTCGAACGACAAACTCCAGTTGGATGTTGGAGAAATGTATGCCGATATTAAGGGATACCGTAGATTGGTGGGAAAGCTGATCTATGCTACTATTACTCTCCCCGATATCTCCTTTGCAATCAGTGTAGTATCTCAGTATATGCATGCACCACGGATTCCTCACTACCGTGCGCTTATTCGTGATTCGAGGTATTTGAAAGTTTCCCGGTGGGTGGATTGGTCTATCATTCTAATGAAAATTTTGATGTTGTTGGATATTCAGATGCTGATTATGCAGGATCAGTTTCAGATAGTCGTTCCACCAGTGGGTATTATACTTTCCTTTGTGGAAATTTGGTGACATGGAAGAGTAAAAAGCAAACAGTTGTGTCAAAGTCTAGTGCAGAGGTTGAGTATAGAGCTATGGCTCAAGAGATCAGCGAGTTAATGTGGATTCATAATCGCTACATGAGTTAGGTTTCGAGGTACGACTACCTATCCCTCTTCATTGTGACAATCAGGCAACCATTCATATCGCTTCTAATCCAGTATTTCATGAGAGAACTAAGCACATAGAGGTAGATTGTCATTATGTCAGACATAAGGTTGAAACAAAGGAGATAAATACTCCTTATGTGGCTTCTCGAGATCAGTTAGTCGATATCTTCACCAAACCAAATTGATTCGCCCAGGTTGAAGTTATATTGGTAACAAAAGTGGGCATAAAGCGATATCTATGCTCCAGGCTTGAAGGGGTGTTGAAGTATGTAGTGTCGGTCTCACACATTATATAAGTGTGAGACCGTACCTTATTTAGCTTGTTGCTATTTAGGTTATTCCATCTCTAGTATAAATATATGTATTGTAGGTTAGGGTAAATATACTCTAAACCCTACCTTCTTCTTGTGCCTCCATCCTTTTTTCTTCTTCTTCTACACACTCAATCCCTTTAACCTAACAAGCTAACTACCATATGTATCTCCTAGCATAAATAACATATACCTCAGTAGAACCATCACAATATCATTTTTAAACACGAAACACAAATCAAATTCAAATATAGTTAGGATAATTGTAATTGTAAAATGTTCATTTTCACCGTTAATCAGTTCTCATGGCACGTTTTGAAGTTTCAAGACAATCTAATTTTATAAGGTAATCTATTTAGTTAGGATAAAAAATCTCGAAAGCCAATACTTGTGAGTTTGTTTATGTTTCGAATTTTGATATGCACACAAAAATCTGTGGACGACTTCAAATGCCAAATATCTGGATTTTTCAGCCTCGTGAAGTTTTTCTCAGTATGTATCCAAGTGCTCTGCCGTGTCTTTAGCACTGCACCATTGAAATACTGAATTAGGTGTCTTTGGCACTGCACCATTGAAATACTGAATTAGCTTTAATATTAGAATTTAATTTTTAACTACTGTTGTAAGTTGTAACACTATAAAGTCTACATTCATACTTGTCTTGCACACACACACACGCACAGGCACAGGCACAGGCACAAACAAAACCATCTAAGTTCACTAAATCTCCCTATTCATCTTCAAATAAGAAAACTTCAGCGGACATTTGAATTTATTTTGTATCAAGAATTATGGCAAAAAATGGATAGTCTTTGTCTTGTAACAAGTTTTTAACCTAGATAAGAAACTGACAAGTTTTTCTTGATAGAGCTTTATATTTCACAGTAAGCATAAATTAGCCAAATAAGCTGGTGTATGCAAACTGTGTTTTTTTCGCCTGGGCGTTAAGCCGTTAAGGTTCGCTGTATCCCCTTGTTCAGTGCCTGTATGGATGCTAACAAAGTAACAAGCAAGCTACGTTTTTTACCCTTACCGCCTTGCGTTAAGGTTCGTTCACTTCCTTGTGTACTTTGTATCCCCTGTTCGATCAGTGACTGTAATTACGCTTCCATAATAATAATACTATGTATGTATTAGTTTTTGAACCCGTCTTACGAACGGGTGTCGTTATATTAAATTATTTAAAAAAATATTAGCAATTATACAGAACTATAAGATATATATGATAATTATATTAATCACTCATTCAAATTTCTTGCACCACTCGCAATAAAAAAAAACATCAAACCTTGATAAAACCTATTGACTTCTTTTAGTTGTTAGGTTTAATAATTGAAGTTTTATGAGAATGTTCAATGTGGTGAAGATGATATTGAAACTACTTGAATAGCAAGACACTCTCAATCATAATAAAAGAATTATGATAAACACTATTTAAAATGCAAAACTATACTTGTTGAGACATTATATTCCCCCTATAAATAATACAATTATGTTTCGAGGTTAGTTCAATGCATTTGCATCAAGTTTCCGATTTTCTGTTAATTATTCATTGAGGTTAGTTCAATGTAGTTATTGCATCTAGTTTTTTTATTTCCCATTAATTATTCTTTGAGGTTAGTTCAATGCAGTTGCATCAAGTTTTCGATTTTCCGTTAATTATTCTTTGAGGTTAATTCAGTGCAGTTGCATCAAGTTTATGATTTCTTGTTAGTTATTCATTAAGGTTAATTTAGTGCAGTTGCATCCAGTTTTCAATATTTCGTTAATTAGTTTTTGAGATTAGTTAATTGCATTTCCATCCAAGTTCTAATTTCTCATTAATTTCTTTTTCAAATTAGTTCAATACATCTGTATCTAGTTTCTGATTTCCAGTTAATTATTTTTAGAGGTTAGTTCGATATTCGATGCATTTGCATCTAGTTTCAAATTTTTGATTATTTATGCTTTGAAGTTATTTCGACTAGTTACATTCGATTTGTTATTTCTAGTTAACTATTATTTGAGGTTATTTCATTGCATTTGTATCAAGTTTCTGATTTTCCGTTAAATATTCATCAAGATATTGCATCTAATTTCTGATTTACTATTAGTTAATCACTGATTTTAGTTTTATGCAATTGCATCTAGTTTCTAATTTTCCGTTAATTATTCTTTGAGGTTAGCTCAATGTAGTTGCATCCAATTTTCGATTTCAAGTTAATTGTTATTTGAGGTTAGTTCAATATCAAGTTTTCGATTTCCCGTTAATTATTTTTTTAGGTTAGTTCACTGTAGTTGCATCAAATTTATGATTTCCTATTAATTATTCATTGAGATTAGTTCAGTACAGTTGCATCCATTTTTCGATGTTTCGTTAATTAGTCTTTGAGATTAGTTCATTGCATTTGCATACAGTTTCTGACTTCCCATTAATAACTCTGAGGTTAGTTCAATATATATGCATCAACCATCAAAAAATGTATATATGTGCATCTAGTTTTTTATTATTTATGTTTTGAGGTTAGTTCGATGCAATTACATCTGGTTTATGATTTTTCATTAACTATTCTTTGAGGTTATTTCAATGCATTTGCATCTAGTTTTTGATTTTCCGCCAATTATTCTATGAGGTTAGTTCAACGCAGTTGCATTATGTTTTTTATTTTATGTTAATTATTTTTTGAGATTAGTTCAATGTATTTGCATCCAATTTTCGATTTCCCATTAATTATCATTTGAAGTTTGTTTGATGTATTTGCATACCGTTTTCAATTTCCCGTTAAATATTTTTCAAAGATTTGCATCCAATTTCTAATTTCTCGTTAGTTATTCTCTGACGTTAGTTTAATACAGTTACATCCATTTTTTTTATTTTTAGTTAATTACTTTTTGAGTCTGGTTTATTGTATTTACATAAAGTTTCCGATTTCCTATTAGTTACTCTTTGAGCTCAGTTCAATGTATTGAAGCCAATTTCCAATTTCCTTTTAATTATCCAATGTGGTGTGTAATATCAACTTCAAACAGGGCATAAAAATAAACTATGTTTGATTTACTATGTGGGATTATAAAAAATTATCCAGTTTCCGATTTCCCATTAATTATTCTTTAAATTATACATGACTCACTATGTGGGATCTTCAAAGATTATCTACGAATGTGTGATATTATATTAATTATTCTGAAAAATATTTGCAACTATATATACATAACTATTATATATGAATATTATATTGATCACTCATCTAAATTTCTTATAACGTTAAAACCCCACTATCCATAAAAAAAAAATCACCCTTGATAAAACCCTTCAACTTCATTTTGTTGTTTAATAATATAAGTTTGATTAAAGTTTTGTGAGATTACCTAATAAGGCGAGGTTCATATTGTCGCTACTTGAATAGCAAGGCGTTCTCAATCATACGAAAAGAGATAAGATAAACACTATTTTAAATGCAAAACTATACTTATTGAGACATTCCCACAACATATAACACAACTATGTTTTGAGGTTAGTTTAATGCTTCCTCCAATTGGTGATCAAATTAAGGTCAACACAGATGGGGCTTCTAGAGGAAACCCATGTCCAACTGGGTTGGGTGGATCCTTTAGAAATGTTCATGGTGATTTTGTCTTACTCTTGAGCAAGGGTATCAGAATTACAGACAACTATACAGCCGAGTGCATGGCTATATTGGAGAGTGTGGAGCTTGCCCTTTCAAAAGGATAGAGCAAATCTCGGGTGGAATTAGATTCGGCAAGAGTCTGTCACAGCCTTTTAACTTCGGGGGCATCCCCTTGGCAACTCCTATGTAGATGGAAAATTTGCACGAAGGTGCAAAGCTTGAAAGTGTCGCACAAACTAGAGAGAGGCTAACCTAAATTGCACCAGGCGACAAAATTTGGATCTTTCTTAGCTGAGAATGAGGCTTTTGTATCAAATGGCAGACCCCCATGGCTATATGAATGGAAAGTTCCATATGGTTGCTATTTTATAATATCTTGAGCCTACATCGTATAGCATGTAGGTTTTACCACTCCTATACAGTTCTTTTATTTCGTTTCTTTCCTTAATTCAATTTACACTTACCGAGCAAAAAAAAAGGTTAGTTTATTGCATTTGCATCCAGTTTCTAATTTTCAATTCCATTATTTATTTTTTGATGTTAGTTCAATGCAGTTGTATCTAGTTTTCGATTTCCCGTTATTTATTTTTTTAGGTTAGTTCAATGCAGTTAGTTCAATGCATTTGCATCCAATTTTCTATTAATTGTTCTTCGAGGTTAGTTCAATGCATTTGCATCCAATTTCCGATTTCCCGTTAATTATTTTTTGAAATTATTTTAATGCATTTGCATCCAATTTTTTATTTCTCGTTTATTATTCGATAAGGTTGCATTTGCATTTAGTTTCCGATTGCCCGTTAATTATTGTTTGAAGTTAGTTCAATGAATTTGCATCCAAAGTGGATGATGCATTAAATCTATCCAACTTTATTTGTTTAGGCTCATATAGACATATAGTGCATACAATTCAATTTTATTTGTTGTCCGCTTAGTTTTGATTGTACACCGTTACTTATTTTATGATTAGTTGATTTTTATTTTTTCTTTTTTGTCTCAGTCACATGTGTAGTTAACAAATATAGAAAGTAAATGTTCAGGCAACTCAATTTATTTTTTCCTTCGTTATTTCACTGTCTTTTTCTAAAAAGAAACTTTGTTATGTTAAACTTCACCTAAGATTAGTGTAGAAACTATTCTTCGTGGCGTAAGAATTTTAGAAAAATCGTTTTCGGTGAAAACTATTGTTTTTAACAATTTAGTTTTTTGTCTCCTATTTTTTCATAATTATCTATAGTGTTTAGAAAAATTTGAAAATCTATGAAACTCTAGATGGGATTGTTTCCTTCTTTATATTATATTTTTTTTAGTAATTAATAATATAGTTTAGAAAAAATTGAAGTCTGATTTTTTCATAATTAGTTAAAGAGTTTTACTAATATAAGATATAGCTATAATATATATCTAAATATTTATTGGAATTCACACAGACGTCATGCAAAAAGTACGCTTGTAGTGAACGCAAGATCCACTGACACACAAATGGCCAAAATCACTCCAATCCAGAAGACAAGCCTGATTATAACTGGGAAAACATATAGTTGAAAATTGAGATAAAGATACTGTTGTAACGAAGCATCTCACGAGTCACGACAGGGTCTCACTCTCAATTCTCATCCTGGTGATCAGAAACATTAAGCAGGCCTAATCATGACTTCATGAGCAATGTAGAGAACACAGGTAGGTAAACTGAAGAATTGGTAGTGTAAATATTAAAATAAATGTAAATATACTGATAAAAATAAATCATGGATACACCCATACATCAAATCTGGAAATACAAAATCCTGCCAAACCTCTCCTGCTAAATGATTTGGTAGGAAAATACAGCATGTATACACTCAGACTCTACAATACTGACGCTGACGCCCATAACAAAAGCAAGGCAGACGCTCCTGTCCATGCCATCATGCCCACTCTGTTCCCATCACTTCCAGGTGTTCCTGAACAGTTCAATTTCTTGTCAGGTGAAATTAAATAGTGAAAGATGAAAGAGAAGGATCTTCATTTATCTTAATCTTCAAAACATTAAATACCATAAAACAGTCGTGGTATGCAGGCATAAGTAAGTATCCTGTAGTTATTTTCGAAAGAATAAAAAATACAATGATTGTCGTTATCTTTGACTCTTTGCAGGTGGCCTAAAACAACCATATGCATCATGAAAAATGATGCAAATTCCATCAAAGTTATCCTGTCGTTAAAATCTGTGGAAAATTCTCTCCGTATACAATTGTATCACAAGTCTTACAAATAACCGATTCTTTTTTATAAGAAAAACTGAATTATCTATCACGGAAATAGAGTACACCAGATACATGCAATGTCCTTAAAGCAAAGAGATTATAAAGTTCTTGATGCTCATAACTTTCAGCATTCTCTTGTGAGAGAAAAATCAGCAAACTGGGGCTATCATCAATAATTCAATACTAGCAAAAGGGGATCGTTTGGCCCTTAGGCTATGCGCAAGCGTTTGAACATTTTGGGCTTTGCTACACGCGATGATTCAACGTTTTGGGCTTTTGCCTCTAAACCCAGTTGGCCAGTTTAGATTAAAAAAAAAAAAATCAATGAAATCATAAAGACCATGGCCAAAATAATTTTTCCATATATTACAACTCATCAAATACTGTAAGTTAATTATCAGAAAAAATAGTGTAAATAGAAAAATAATAAAATTGATCTAGTACCTGAAGTACCCGGAGTACCCGGAGTACCTGGAGGACCCCGATTACCTGGCACAGAGCTAGGAACCGGTGAGGAAGCTGTGCAGCGAAAAAGATAAAAAGTGTAAGAACAACTTAACCGAGTCAACTCATCCAAACTCTCCAAAATCAAAAGAGTCCCAAAGACAGAAACAGTGTTTTAAAACGTGAAAGCGCGACGCAAGGCTTTTTGGCTAGCCCTTGACGACGCGCCTGTTAAAACACTGAGCAGAAAACAATAAAAATAACTGAGTCAAGTGAGTCAATATACCTTTGCCACATAGGCTAGTATCAGAAGGAACACCGCAGTACTTAGGAAGTTCAAGAGCTTGAGTGATATTAATTCCAAAAGCTGAAATCAAACCAGGGTTTGAATAAAGATTGCAAAGACAATCCCTTTGGTTTTGAATAGTTTCTCTAAGTGGTGTGCAACATGACTCAGGTGGCTTGGTTGAGTTAAAAAAGTTGGCACATGGAGTCAATTTGGTTGCACAGTCTGGAATTTGTGCTTTTGTTTCTACAACCATTGAAATTGCTACTATAGCTGCAAGTAGTAGAGCAATTCTCTTGAAAGAAGCCATTATTTCTCTCTGTTTTTCACTTTTCTTTGATGGGTTTTGATGCTACTTGATTTATAATGTGAATGAGTGACGTCTTGAAATTTAATATTCAACCGCTCATAGCCTCATACTATACGTACAGTATTTTGACCGTCTGTAAATAGTCTTCTTTAGTGTTCTTGTAAATAATTCATTTTCTTATTGGAAACAACAGATGTTGCACTCTCGAGTTTCGACGACTTGAGGGTCAACGCTTAAGGCAAACAGCAAAGTGACAAAAAAGTGGCGTGTGAGTAATTTATAGCAAATTAAGTTTCTTAAATTCATAAAATATAACAACAGAAGTATACAAATGCAAATATTGAGTATAGATGTATAAGAACAGAATCTAAATGAGTGGGATATTTGTGCAAATTTAGGATTTAAAATTCACTTCTAAACCAGTTTTCACTTTTAAGTAACATTCTGGTTTATTAATTGCAGTTTCTGACAGGAAGTTTCACACCATGTTATATTTCCTCTTGGAAAATGCATGATTACTGATTAGGTCTCTTCTGTCCTAGAAAGGCCAGAAGATCTTTGATGGAGCTACTTGTCTTGCTGCTATAGTCCTATGCTATCACTGGTTCTTGATGGTGGGACCTATTTCCAGTGTGTAAGCTAACATTAGAATCACTCTGCTCAATTCTCAGTCTCATTCACATGGACATTTCACATTTGTTTGGGAGTTCGTCTACCACGAGGATATCCCTATAGGGACGCCAGCCGAGACCGTTCTCTTTTTTTTTTGTTTTTGATTTTAATCCAACGGTCTTGAAACACTCATCCAAATCTTTAAAATAATAAACGCAACAGTACATGTGTTGACAGCTCACTCAAGAAAGCAACAATTACCTAAAAACGCGTGGATTTATTCTGTAGTTTTACTTTTTCATTATTTGAGACTGCGATATATATTAATATTTGCTGTTCTTCGCTTCTCGAATCACTTGGGATTTGAGGCTTTCCCTAGTCCCTACGTACATGGGTACATCTGGAGCCATTCATTCAAGTATTCAAGCATATCTGACTATGCCCATAAGTCAAATTAATCTAGATAAAATCTATTATTCTTCTTTAAAGAATCTACGAGGAAAGCCGGCTGCATTTGCATCATTGTCACCTGCAAGATCAATAAAACTTGATGTGGCACTCATTAACATCTGTGGTACATGTGGTCATACGGAACATTGGAACCTGTATGTCAGCAAGTATAAATGGAAAAAGAAAGCGTAGAAGAAATTAGTGTTTGAGGGATCATCAGTAAAGATCTAATTGTTTTTTGTACCGGTCCCTCTAAAGCTATAAAGGGTCAAGCAGATGCAGATCACAACATGGTACCAGTCTACCAGATAACCAGACTACCAATAATTTTCAATTTTCGCGGAAGCCCAACAAGTAACGACCAGGTCAAACTGCACAAGCTTATGTCACGTTAAATTTTTCTTTCTTTTTTTCGATAAGGATTTGTATTTTTTTTTTCGTAAGGTATATTACCGTTGTGGGAAACAGTCATTATTAGCAATATATATGTCGAGGAGATTTGTGTACGGCCAAATGTCAATTTATACCAAAATCCACTCCACTCTTTAGTGTAAACGCGCTTATAGCATCTTTAAGAAAACTACCAAAAAAATACTAAAATTTTGAACTAAAAAAACACCAAACCAAAAAAACACCAAATAATTTTAAGAACAATATCAAAATTTCACCAAGCAACTACGCGGTTTTGCCAAAACCGCGCCACTAAAGAGGCCCAACTGACAAGTTCAAACCTACGCGGTTTTCAGAAAACCGCGCTATGTATCGCCATAGTTTGGAATTTCGACAAATTTAAAATCCAAAATTCATTAAATTTCGACCCCTATCACATTCGGAATTTCGGATGATTTTGAAATTTTGGATATTTCGACTTTATATTCGGAATTCCGTTTTTTAAAAAAATCGAAATTCCAAACGGAATTCCGAAGTTTCGTTCGGAATCACGAACTATGTGTATTGCACATAAACTTTTTTCTTTTTTTTTTTTTCTTTCCCAAGTTTCACAAAAAATATAAACTCCATTTAGCAAGGGTGATGTTTACAACATCGGGTCCCAAAACCAAATATTTGTTACAACATCAAACCTGGAACCAAATATTGGCCGATTTGGTGTTTGGTTTAGTGTTTTTTTGGTGTTTTCATCAACATGTAGCTCTCCTGAAATTGAAAAAATACTAAATTGTTGGCAATTTGGTGTTTTGGTGCTAGGTTGATATCACTCCTAAAGATGCTCTTAATCAATAACCTAGTTTCTTAAAACAGAAAATTCAGGTTGATTGACCGTTTTAAGACATTGCGATTCCAGTTCGCCTCTACACCCTAGTCCCTACAATAGTACAATGGCTGCAAGTCATCGTACGAGTACACGAGATATGATGACTTCTTGGCAAATTAAAATGTTGTTTCATATATTCCATGACGATGAACTTTCTTGTAAGTTTGTGGTGTGTTGTGGAACCCACTGTGAGAAGAAAAAAATTTATGAGAAACATTTCTCTTTTGTTGGAGGCGTGTTATCCTCAATGACTCTCATAAAGAATACTTTCGGTTGACGAAAGGGAGGAGGACAGACAACAAAGCCGTCAATAGTCACCTTAAAGTATAGGAAAGGAACTTGGCATCTCCAAGGAAATTTCGAACACAAACAAAAATAGTAGGAATTTTCATCTTTCTTGGGTATTGGGTATGAACAATGGTTCACTAGTTTGACGAGCAACCGAATTACTTGTGTGGAAAATCAGGTAGCTCAATGCGTCAATCTGATAGCATTTGAGTGTTTGGAGTCATTGAGAGCCTTTTCTATACCAACTTCCTCACGGTGGTATGGAAAACCAATCTCTTGAGACTTGAGAGTAAATGAGTAAAGCACTCATGTTCCTTTTGCTTTGGAACACCAATCTCTTCAGAGTAACGCATTCATAACACAAAATTTTGCTAAAACTCTATATCACCCTATTTTCATATCAATAGTTTTTTTTTTAATAAAGCTTGAGGTTATAGACACCCTGTTCATTAGTTTAAAATCTGAAATACACATGACCTGGTTTGTCCTCACCCACAATGGCGTGAAGTATAGCTTTAAGGGGAACTACAAAGTAGTTACACCCATTATAAGATTCTAGAGCTGTTCATATCAATAGTTAAACTTTCTAAAAATACACAATCTGATTACCTAATCCTTCAAACCATTTCGAATCCAAAATTTCCAATGCACTCTTCTGTGTCATACAACTATACACGTAAGGCCTAAATCACACCAATTAAGAACCACAAGTAGAATCCTTGACTCTATAGTGCCTTTGAATTACACTCAAGACATAAATCTACTTCTTTATCGCTACAGTCATGTCTGTTAAGGGTTTGCACATTTGCACAAGAGTACTCTTTGCACAATATTCTAAAGAGTCAAAACTCGAAATGTGTAATTTGTTTTAAGTAACAGGAAGTTTAAAGGTTGCAAAGCATGTAGTTTACTTTTAAGTTACAGATGGTTGTAGGCAACAAAATTGTTCAATTCATATATCTCATAAATGCCAATATACAACATATTGTGCAGTGTAATTTGTGTTGAGCCGATACCACAAAATTTCTTATTTAAAAATGACATTTACAAATCCAAACATGAGTAATATACCATTAAGTACTAACTGTCATGTATTTGAGAACTGCAGCTCGCACCTTCTCCATGTACGCTGCAGCTTGCTTCTGCAAAAGAAAGGGTTTCACATCACAGAGTTAGCAAAAACTCGGGGACCTGACTAAAAGTAAAACAAATACAGATGAAACAAAAGCAAACAATTAGCCAGACCTGGTCAACTTTCTGTGCATTTGCTATGTTTTCATCAAGAAGAGTCAGTAAGGACCTATTGAGCTCATTGCGCCCCACCATATCCAATAACTGACCCAATAAACATCAATACCTCAGATGAGTAATAAAGGGGACATGCGGAAAAAAGAAGGCTAGAGAAGTTCAGGATTGAAGTTTTGTCATACCGTGGCTTTCACATCTTCTGATCTCAATATTTTGGTTAAACTTTCTTTTGCTGTAATAACGTCGGTTTGCAATTTATCATAGGCTTCTGCAACATAATATTAGAGACAGAACGATCACCATTTAAATAAGTGGATGGATACTATAGCAATCTTTGGCTTCTAGACTCAGTCAAGTCAAACCTGTTCCTTCCAGTAGAACCTTTTGCATAGCTTCGAGCTCAATCAATCTATCCTCCATATCCTGCAAAAATAAATGAAGAAATTATTGGCAACTCTTTCTTTTTTATTCTGATCAATTGTCTAAATAGTTCACTCTGCACTTCTCAATTTAAGAAATACCTTAGTTCTTGACACAGCGAATCGAAGTTGACCCAGTTCAAACTTTAGATGGGAGAAAAATTCCTGGTTTAGTCTGCAAAATTTATTTGTTACAGTATTCCACATTTCCTTGATGAATATCTTCTTCAGAGTGGAGTGTCTCATTAATAAACAGAAGAGATATAAATTAGATTAGTATACAGTGTTCACAAGTATTAGGATCACACATAGACACTAATAACTCTAAGATCCTATGAGATTACAGAATTTCTGGGCTTCTGCTAATAGAAGAAATGCTGGATTAACTTTTTCTTAAAAGTGAGCAATATGCTAATATTATGTCTATACACAACAGTATATGTATAATAAAACATTGTGACTTGTGAGGTAGGGAGCAAGAAGAGTAAAGGGGGAACGGAAGTGAGGTGGAATGGGGGTTCACTCAAAACCGGATGGGGTTCGGTGGATTCCTGATGGGAAGCAGCCTGTTAGGTCTTCCGATAAAGAAGAAAGGGTCCCCCCCCCCCCACCCTCAGCTCCCTCTTCTGGCATCAACTGTTTGAGCATTAGGTTTATGGATCTTAAATGCCTCATGGAATCAAATCATAGCCTAAACGGAGTAAGAAAAACAAGTTTAGTTCTAGAAATTATACCTAAATTTTTATTTGTCTTTGTTTTTGTTATTTACCGTTTTATCTTATTTAGGCTACGTCTGGTTCACGGAAAATGAGTGAAAATAAAACATTTTTCTGGAAAGTATAATCCTCTTGCTGTTTGGTTAGCTCCGGAAACAGAAAAATGGAAAATGAATTCTTCAAAGAGGTCAAGACGATGGAATTCAACCTCCTTTTTCGGAAAGAGGAAATTGTTTTCAACTTTGAGGAGAGAGATATTGTTACGAGGTGGGGGTTTTTGTCAAAGGTTTGATCCGGTGTTTTGAAGGCCTTGATCCAATGGTCTAAGTATAACTTAATTAAAACAGACTTTTCCACTTTTCAAATAACAACCAAACAACCGGAAAACAGATTTTTGTTAATGAATTCTTTGAATTCAATTTCAGGGTTTTTGATTTCCACTTGAAACAAAATTCTGCGAACCAAACACAGCCTTAACGTTTTATTGTGTGGGGTTGGGGTACCTCAAGGCACAGCAGGCCACTAATAGGCTCTGACTATCAGGAGGCTAGAGGTGTCAAGTTCAAATGAATATTTAGGTAGCAAACTCCATGACAATATCCGCGACTGTGGTCATGTTGAACATAACGGGGGCAGTTGGAAATTCTTTGACCGCTTTTTTTTCCCTACATGTAGCAGAACTGAGCAACTACATGGAACATCACCAAGAGTACGCCAGGTTTCTACAGGCGAAGCACACCACTATGCACGCCGCCTTTACTGATATTAGAGGTGTCAGGTCTATATAAATATCTGCTTAACAACTCATTTGGACATGCTAGCCACAATAGTGTAAGGGCAGTCCAGGCACCTTTTTCGGCCTCTTTGGCATAGAAATGAGCTACTTCAAGGACTACCAATTGATCCTGTCAGTTATGTACGGTCCTTGTCCTTTAGTCTCAACTCTTTATCTCCCACCCTACCTTCGAATCTGTCTTATCTTACTTCTCGCTCGAGTGGTTTGTTTCAAGCAAGAAAGAGTCAAGCTCAAACCTGGACCATACTGTATGAATATCTCTAACAACGTCCCCACCCACCAGATACTTAACACATACCATATGGTGCAATTGTCTAAACAAGCATAAGTTGAATGTCACGCATACCATATGGTACAACTTCACAGTTCCACGAGAGTGCCTAAACTCTTACCAAAACTAGGCATCAATGACCTAATTTCTGTGGGCAATCCCATTGATGTCCTGACTGTTATCTAATAGATTAGGAACCTAGAGAGGAAAGAAACTAAGACACTCATACTAGGTGTTTAAAAATGCAATACACCAAAACAGGGACCAAAAGATAGTAGCACATAAAAGTTCCCCAATTAGACCCACCTTCACCCCTGGTGGCACCAGTTGAAAAGCCTAGTGCCTCAGCTAGCCCTGCAAAGCGTAAAGTTGAGAAGACACTATGTTTTTTCCATCGTGTCTCCATTTCAGGTTGTGAAACAAACACAACTTAATGGAGTAAGCAAGTGAATTCCAGTTTCTATGATGCGTAATCAGTTGGACCAGAAAATGATTCTTGAACACAGGATAGCTCACATCTGTTAATAGCTTAGAAATCATTTGTAATTTCGCAATACCACTACAGACTGACTTGTTCGCTAAGAATTAGACTCGCACGAATGCAGAGATTCTTGAGAATCACAGGAAAGCTTTGGCATGTAAGATAAATCCTGTGCATTTCCACCTTAGAACAGTTTATCTTTATGCCTTAACGATTGCCACGCCTAACTATCACCAAACACATGCAATTTCTCAAGCGGAAAACAGAATATTCAATATCAAGTAGAATTGAAACTCACCGAGGCCGCAACCGTGCTATCTCAAACTCAAGCTCACGAGCTTCAGTATCAAGAAAATACTCAGTTAGCCCTGCAGGATCATCTGGCACAACACGAGCCTAGAAGGGAAAACAAAACGTAGCATAAATTAGAAAAAAAAGTAAAGCAATAAAACTATAATTGAACAATAAAAATGTGTTTTCAAATAAATAAAGAAACCTGTCGAGCAGCACGACGTCGCTCTTTCTCTTGTACAAGTTGTCGCTCATAAGCTTCACGAGCATCAGAATCCTTCTCAAACTTATCTCTAAACTCTTTTCTAGCTATGTGTCCTGTTTGTGGTGGGCCTAATAAACCTTCTGGATCCTTCCTTAAAGAAAAATACGAGATGTTTGGATAAATTTAGCTTTCATGAAATGGAGAAGAGAGAGAGAGAAAATACCCATGCGACGCTGGCAATTCTGAATTTGGAAGTGTTGTTGTTTCTAGATATTACTACACGGCGGCCGAAGATGGATGTACTCGTAATGCTAAGAGCTGCCATAAGTGATCCTCAACGAGCTCTACACTCGAAATATCCTTTTATTTGCTGTCTTATCCATTTGTTTTGGTTCCCTCGTTTTCCTTTTTTATTGTTTTTTAGCTTTTGGTCCCTCAACTGATACGTAATTAGGTTTTGGGTTAAAATTATTTGATAATTTAGATTTTGGTCCTACCGTCCTAGACTCAATTACTTGGAAAATATTAGCTGCCTTCGAATATTTTTCTCGGGATTTTTTTTTTTTTTTTTTTTCTATTTTCCTATATTTTCCATAGGATAGTAAACAAACATGCCCCTTTTTACTTGTGTCCTACAGTGTATCAGATTTCTTAAGTTGGTTTTGATTGTGGGAGTTTCCATTAGGCTTATCTCAATTTGTAGTGTACAATGTTATGAAATAGGAAGAATATACTAAGGCGTATTTAGTGTACAATGTTATGAAATAGGAAGAATATACTAACGCTTATATGAAAACTTTGTTATTGATAATAAACTTTCGTTAAAAAATTTATGGAGGAACTTAAGAAAAGAAGCCTATTCTGGAAGAAAAATATATAACAAATTTGTACTCCTAAATATATATATCATCATCAGGGCAGCCCCCTCTGAGGGTAGGCCAACTAGGCAGCCGCCTAGAGCCCTGCTTATTAGTCAAAATTTGGACCCCCAAGTATAATCTTATACCCAATAAAATAAACTTATTATGGAAGAAAAATGTATAATAAATTTGTACTCCTAAATATCTATATCATCAATTCATCATACCGAGCCTAATCTTATACCCATTAGGCCACATGTAAAGACTGTTCAATCCAGTCAAATTATGTGTAGTCCAGTCCACTCAAACATTAGGCTACGACCCCTTGTGTAAAAGACTTGTGTTTTTTTTCTCAATAATATAGGCCCATTTTAAAAAACTCGCCTTAGGCCCTCAAAGTTTAGGGGCGCCCCTGATCATCATACTGAGCCTAAATTATTGACCTGTACAATCAAGTAGACCCAAAATTATCTATAATTTAAATGGTTAATAAGGGACAAAATACTCTGAAACATTATTTTTTTTAGCTTTTTATTGGGATTAAAAATAATTTTTACGGAAAATATCTAAGCGTAAATCATCTAAATCCAGTGATATATATACCGACAACTAAAAATACTTTCCTTATTTACATACCCATTGCAATGCCACACCTACTCTGTATATGCCAATTATGTCTATATATAAGACGTTGTAACCCTAAATGTGTCCACAAAATAACAATTTGGCGTTTTTTAGTGTAGAGAAAAAACAAAGTTCTTCTTAAGGCGTTTTCTGCAACGCCGAACATTTCAACCATCTCAATTTAGAGCATCTAATTGATTCTCCATCAATGTCGTCACGCCAACATAACCGCAATAAAGGGGGACTATTGAAAACTGTGGAACGATCGGAACTCACCAAGAAACTTGAATGGCTCCCGTCTGATTGGGAGATTAAAATCCGCAAAAGAATACATGGGAAAACAGCTGGATTGGTGGATATTGTATGTACATTTAGAATCTATGTCTTATTTTATTTTATTTTTTCTATTATTATTTATTTTTCTATGATTACAATTTCAAGATTAAAAAAAAGAGGAGCGGTCTAGATTTGTTTCCTTTTTCGATACAATTTAGAAAAACTTGTATTCCAATTGTCATATATTGGTTTAAAAGAAGATCAGTACTTTCCTAAGTTTCTTTGAAAACTTCAAATTACGGGGATTGACCTCATGCAAATGGATTAGATTTCGATTAAGTTTTTATCTTTAGATTGTCCCAAACAATAAGAGGCTTATGGTACAAACCCGTGGTTTTAATTTTCTCCTAAATTGATGTTTGCAATTTTTCCCCTAAGTTATTTTGAAAACACACACACACACACATATAGGCCGATCTTAGAAGTACATACAGTTAAAAGTAAGTACGTAAGTAAACTTCATCTAGACAATGAATTCAAACGTAATATTTTGTGGATATAATATATGAGAATTGCTAGCGTCCTGCCCTCTAAAGGGGTAGGACCATCCTAACCCATTACAGACAAAAGAATACTACTTGCTCACCTATTTAAAAGGTTCCACTTTATTTATTAGCAAAAAAAAGACATTTGCAAACAATAAAACCTAACCTAAGTCCCAACCAGCCCCAGCTAACCAGATTCCAACCAAACAATTTTTTTTTATATTTTTGCTTTTTTTTAATCCATACAACATTATTCATTTGAAATTATAAGGAGAACATATAAGTATAACATCAAAATAAGATACCTACCAATTTGAGATAAAAATCATCCAAACACAAGAGTCAATATATTCTATATTCAAAAGTTAAAAATTCTATATATTTTCAAGTGAGTCTTAAATCCAAAAATAAAGCATAGTAAGAGTAAAACTAAAGAAACCCCCTTTATTAAGTTTAGAGCAATTAAACTACTATGAGGCTCCCATTTTCTTTTAATTTCGGAATTTGGTAAGTAGTGGTGGGGCTGTGGATAGTGAGAAGAGGGGTTGGAGAAATTAAACTACTATGACACTCCCATCTTCTTTCAATTTCGAAATTTAGTAAGTAGTGGTGGAGGTGTGGAGAGTGAGAAGAGGGATTGAGACTTAAGAGGGAAATAAGAGAAGAAAAATCAAACAAAAAAAATGAATAAGGAAATACCAAGAAAGAAGTGAAAAGAAAAAACAAGATGGACGGCAGCAGTGGTGGTGATTGACAGTGGTAATGGATTGGTGGTGGTGGTGCTTGAGAGAAGAGAGAAAGCGAAGAAACTTTGAGTTGATTAGTTTTAGAAAATTTTACAAGTACCTGGTCATTATGTTTTGTCTTTTTTGGGTTAGGATCAAAAGAGGCAGGACACTAGCAATCCCCATATATTCACCATAAAGATCATATCTACAAAATTTTAGTTCATTTGGAAACTTTTAACCTAAATAAAATATGATTGCAAAAACTCGACATTTCTGGACCGTTAGATTTTTTCTTAAATATGACATCAATTTTTATCTATGTTAGAAATTTCCAAATAAATTGAAATTTTATGGAGATAATCTTTATGGTGAATATGTCATATCCACAAAAAATTACATTTGAATTCATTTTCTAAATGAAGTTTTACTTACATACTTATTTTAAGTTAAAATAAATATGTTAAGTTAAAATAAATATATACTTCTAAGATCGGCCATATATATATATATATACGCACGATTGAATTGAATGTGCTCATGCTTAGGCTTTCCACCATTTGTTTTTAGCGTTGTTTTATTTTTACCAAAATAGTTATTTTTATTTATCACCATTTGAACATCTTGAAAATGTGATTGTATTATAAAATTCCGTTTCGTACTCGTGCCATACATGTCTAGTCTCCAGCAGAAGGATGTCCAAAATACCTACGGGACAGGGCATGTGGGGATGGGGCGAGCCGCGAGTATAAGAGATATGATGGGATTGGGAATTGGGGGATGGCAAACCCATCCCGACCTGCCCCATTTTTACATCCATATATACTCTGGTACAGTGGTTTGGGCGGCCTCATGGTGTTGTTATTTTATTGGCTTATGGATACTAAACCAAACTAAAAATATGACTCGTTCATAAAGAAAAACTGATTTAAAACATGCTTACAATTCCCAAGAAAAAAAATGTAATATTTGTAATAAATAGTTAAAAATATATATCGATCATTTTGCAGTTCTACTACGACCCAGTTAAGCATCGCCAATTTCGTTCTAAAAATGAAGTTCTTGAGTTCTTAGAAAATGGAACTCGACGAAGCACAATAGGAAGAACCCAGGCCCGGAGAGCAACTATTCACCATGACTTTGTAAGTTGTCCTCTATTACTCGTTAATAACATTTTCTGATATTCAACATTTATTTTATTTATTTACTCTTTTCGGCAGTTCAAATGCATTTTACTATTGAAGCTATTTCAGCATTCGAATATTTTTTTTGTTTCTTATGGCTAGGACCTGAACGTTCCAAGTCAAGCAGATGGTGTAGGGGAGCGATATCCTCATAGGGCATCGCACTCGCGAGGAGCATAAGCGAACTGAAGATATCGACCTCCAAGACAGACTGATAAACAGCCGCTCGCAGCGGACTGCGTGTCTTGCGCAAAGATAGATGAATCCAAGGCGACCTCCAAGACCGACTGCGCGAAAGTTTCGAGTAGGTGGTGCGAACGGAGATACCTCGCATTTAACACTTCGCCAAATCTGAACGCTGAATAGAATAAAACGCCCTTTGGTGTAATGATTGCCAAAATCTTAGTGGTAATCTCAACACCGGAAATAGGGACTACCGTGATCTACCCCCAATCATACCGGATCCAATTCAACACTCATCCGCGATCTCCACCCTACATTTGTACAAAAGAATACACGGTCGGAAGGATCTCCTCTCTCAAAACTCTATAAATACCACCTACTGGAACTACGTCAGACCTGATTCTTCTCTCCCCAGAAAAAGGAAAAACGAGAGAAGATACGTAGGCAGTTCGCTCACAGCGACCTCGGTCACATCAAAAATCCTAACCCTTCCCGTTCATCCTAGTAGTAATTAGGAGAAAACCAAAACGCTCCTTTACATTGGCGCCGTCTGTGGTTTCGATTACTGGAGAGCCACTTGAGATCATCTCTAATTCTCCAGCCCACGAAGCATGGTTAGCATAGAAGCTCAAGTTCAAAACCTTGCTCACCAGTTGGGAGTAACGAATGAGAGCATTTCCTTGCTCAGGGAGGAAAATGCTACGTTACGCGCTCAGGTGGATAGTTATCAGCAACAACAAGTCGGAAACGGAGCCGAACACAGCATCAATGACGTTAATCGCCAGCCTTTAACGAAGTTGTCCCAAAGGATTGGCCGGGACTCTCGCGAAGAAGGACTCGACCACAGATTGTACACAAGATGCTTAAGACGATCGCGATCTCCGCTTCACCGCAGAGGTCCTCAAAGAAATCCTTCCACACGACTTCATCCACCCACGCTTTTCCTATGTAACGGCAAAGACTCGCCTCGGTCAAGATGTGGCTCGCTATATCCAAAGTCCGCACTTCTGACTCAACCGAAGTTTGATTATCTCCATCGCAGATTATTTCCAGCCAAATTTCAAGGATGGCGCCTCGATTGGTTCTTTTCAATCGAGTCCGATTCTATCAACACCTTCGAAAGCGGCTTTTATCGATTTGTTCGCCGCCCAAGACGCCCACAAACAACAGCGGAAGAAGGCGGATCTTGATTCTCTGTTTCAATTATCTTTCAAGGAGTATTTAAACCATTCGTGAATTCCTAGGGCGGTTCAAGGCCGAATGGCGTGCATGGAAAGTGGCTTGAAAGAATCTTTCGCCATTAATCGGCTTTTTCTAATGCTTGCCGAGTCGTAAACAGCGGTGACCTTTGCTAGGGCTGATGAAGGAACGCCCAGAGACATTGTCCGAGCTCTACGCTCGTGTCGACAAGTACATCAAGCTGCAGGAAACCTTAAAACTTCATGGTTTAGCAGAGAGGCACGAGGTCGCCGAAGTCTCGGATCGTTCCCCACGGGGCAAGAAGCGCGCCAGGTCGCATGCCCCAGCAGCTCGTGCACGATCAGATAATAACAGAGAGTTCACTGTCCTGACACGTTCTCCCAGTCACATACTGGATAAGATTAAGCGCGCCTCATTTTTCCGGCCAACCATCAGGCAGCCCGCAGATCGACCTGGCAAGCCTTTTTGTGCATTTCATAAAGCAAAGTGCCATGAAACTGATGCATGCTGGGGGCTCAAGCATTATCTCCAAGACCTGGTGGAAGCTGGTTATATCAAACACTACATTAGCATTCCCGATGGCGACTGCGTCACAAGTTGTCGGTTTCGTCGTGGTGCGATCGATTCCACCCCCACCGCCACCGCTAAGGGATACTACGGGCTCGTCTCACAGTCGAGGACGCCCCCGTGGCGTTTCGCCACGAAGCGGGCAAAGACTCGTCCGATCGCGGACAATGCTCGCGACTATTCATGTGATTACCTTTCCGGACGATTCGTGACCTCTTCCCCGAGAAAAGACGGGTTGGCGCTCTTCAGAAGTTTATCATTTTACTTCATTGCGACTCCACGCGCTGGTTCAGTCGCAAAGAAGAGCGATATCACTTTCGAGGAGGCCGACTTAAGCAAAGTTTGCCTTCCTCATAATGACGATTGGTCGCGTTTCACGTCAAAATCAGCGACCGACGATCAGCGGCGCCCCGACGACCGGCGGTTCTGTGACATCCTATTTTACCACACTACGCAAGAGATGAACCTCCCCAAATCCGTTTCTCGTTGATTAATCGCCCCTTTACGGTTCAATGGCTCCAGAGCCGACCCATTGGTGACATTATCTTACCAAGATCGGTGGGATCTCGAGAGGATAAGATTACCGTAATACTCGGTTCAAGCGTTCTCGACAAAGAAGTCGCCATACAATGCCATCCTCGGACGACATTTGGATTCATCGGATGCAAGTCGCACTGGCCCACTTTACATCAAGTTCTCCGCTTCCGGACCTCGAGGCATGATGGAGCTTGAAGCAATCAACTTGAAGCGCACCATTGCGAACCAGTCCAATCAACAGATGCACTCGCCGTGAATTGCTTCCCACCATACAGAGCCCCTCCAGCCTACACAATGGCACGAGACTTAGTCGCGACAAGTCCAACCCTCAACCGCCAAGGTAACCGGGGCTCTTACAAGCGAAGTTCTCTCAATGCCGATACCCTTTTCGCTTCCCCGAAGTCCTCGAGA
Organism: Coptis chinensis; assembly: GCF_015680905.1. Classification (NCBI taxonomy): domain Eukaryota; kingdom Viridiplantae; phylum Streptophyta; class Magnoliopsida; order Ranunculales; family Ranunculaceae; genus Coptis; species Coptis chinensis. The sequence continues at coordinate 113,595,487 of NC_141458.1, read as the reverse complement.
CGCCAAATAAGCAGACTTCCAAAGATCGAACCAACGATTACCTTTTGTCGTCGCACCTTTGTCGGGTTAAAGTTTGAGAGATCGCCCCCTCATATCAAGCCGCCACAATTTGTACCGCAACCGCTTCCATCATCATTTGCAGGCGTGGGCCCTCCCCGTGTCGTGGATACCCTCGCGGCGGCGTTACGAAGATCGCTTCCACATTCATCCGACGGTCAGTCGCCCCACGTGTGCTCGATCTCCTCCGATGGCGAAGTTGTTAAGCAATGTTTCGCCATCAATTCAAAAAGCCTCCAAATGCGCAGAAAAAGAAAGAGTGAATCTTGGCACCGAAGACGACTAAGTTTGTGTATGTAGGGGCTAACCTCGACCCCACACTCGGATCACAACTTGTAAATTTCTTATCTATGAATAAAGATGTTTTTGCTTGGTGGTGTATATCGATGTCCGGAATCGATCCTAACTTCGCGATGCCACAAATTAAATGTGAACCCCAATGCCGCATCAGTTCGACAACGACCTTCGCCGACTATCCCCGCTTTCAAAAGCCATCAATGACGCAGGTCGAAAAAACTCAAGCAAGTCGGTTTCATCGTAAAAGGTAGACTACCCCCCGAGTGGATTGCCAACATTGTCGCCGCCCCAAAAAGAATGGCACGCGGTTAAAGCTTATGTGTCGATTTCACAAATGTCAATCGGCCACGCTTAAAGATAGCTTTCCTTTGCCTCGATTGACCAACCGGTCGACCAAAACCGTGGTCACTTAACTCCTCTCTCCTTTATGGATGCGCATAATGGGTACAACCAAATCCCACTCGCCGAGGAAGATCAAGAGAAGACTTCGTTCATCACGGAACAAGGCATCTATTGTTACAACGCCCCTCCGCTCGGTTCAGAAGAACTGGAGCGACATACCAACGCCTGGTCACGGACATGTTTCAAGACATGTTAGGCGACACCATGGAGGTCTATATTGACGACATGGTGGTCAAAAGCAAAAAAGCTGGTGATCACCTCACCCACTTAGAACAAGCGTTCTCCGGACTTTCACGCACGTGACGGGCATGAAGTTGAACCCAAAAATGCCTCTTGGGGCGCCCTCCCCAAGTTTTAGGGTATCGTGTCGCGGCGATGGGATCGGGCCAATCCTGACCAGATCCGAGCGTTCTTGGATATGCCCGATCCACGCACAAAGAAACAGATACAGAAGTTGTCAGGAATGGTCGCGGCGCTTAACCGGTTCATATCAAGGGCCTCAGATAAGTGTAGACCGTTCCTACAGCTCCTCAAAAAAGGCGAGCCGTTCTCATGGAGCGATCAATGTCATCATGCATTCGCTACTCTCAAAGAGTATCTCACCACGCCTCCCGTCTTAGCCAAGCCAGTACATGGAGAGACACTGGGGCTTTATCTGGCCATATCCGATTTCGCCATCAGCTCAGTTCTCTTTAAAGAGGAGAACAATTCAGAGAAGCCGATCTACTTCACGAGTAAGACACTCACGCCAAAATTAAAAAGAACTACTCCTTCCGAACGAGCCAGACTTTCGCTTTGTTCAGATTCCGCGACGGAAATTCAGACCGTACTTTCGTGCACATCCAATCAAGGTTCTCACCGACCTTCCATTGAAGAAAGTCCTTCATAAAGAAAACAAGACTACTCGAATGGCGTTTAAATAAGAACTCGGAGAACACCACATGAAGTTCGTCCCCCCGCGACTTCTCGAAAGGTCGTCGTCACGATTTCCTCGCAGATTTCCCGAGGACCCTAACCGGGAACAAGAAACGGAGCTCCCAAACACGAAATCGCGAAGTAAATCCCCGGTCTCTCTTTGTGGATGGTTCGAAAGTAACCTCGTGGAAGCGGCATCGGAGTCGTATTAGTTTCCCCCGACGGAAATATGATTGAAAAGTCAGTTCGCATTGACTTTGCCACTTCCAACAATGAAGCGGAATACGAAGCACTAATTAGGGGACTAAGGATGGCGCTGCAGCTCGGTGTCGAAGAGCTCCAAGTCTTTAGTGACTCGCAACTGGTCGTTCGCCAGGTTGCAAAAGAGTACACTACCCACGAAGGTAACCTTTCAAAGTATCTTCAGGTCGTTCATCAGTTATTGCCTTCTTTTAAGCAGGTACACATACATCATTTCTTGCGTGAGGAGAACCGCCACGCAGACAGTTTAGCTTATTTGGCTACCCAGACCCCGAACTGCGTTCCCCGACAAGTCCTCATTGAGGTAGTCGATCGACCTGCATACCAAGTCGACCATACCTTGATGATAAGCGACCTATTTCCTCTCTCCGCCAGTCAGTTGAGCCAAACATGGATGCAACCCATCATCGATTATATTCGAAGACGCACGACGCCCCCGAGGAGCCGCATCAAGGCCCGGCAGGTCTCTTATCAAGCTCGGCGTTATTGTTTAGTCCAAAACAAGTTATTCAGGAAATCCGCTGGTGGCCCACACCTACGATGCATTACCCCGCAGCGGTGGTCAATTAATTTTTGCGTAAATCCACGGGCGAGAATGTGGAAATCACGCCGGGCGTCATTTCATTAGCTCACAAGGCCATCTTCAAGGATATTTCGCCCCCGGATGCAGATCGATGCTAAAGCATACGCCCTCAAATGTCTCAAATGCCAAACGCTCGCCACAATATCATCCAACTTAACCGACAAGATAGCGAGCCCGTGGCCATTTCACATGTGGGGCATGGACATTATGGGACCATTCATCCTAATGTAAGAGTAATCGGCTTCCGCTTTGTCCTAGCTGCCACCGACTACTTCACCAAGTGGGTCGAGGCCATTCCTCAAGACACGCCAAAGAGTCCCATGTCCGCAACTTCATCCGGACTCATATTATCACCAGATTTGGGTTACCACATACACGGTAATGGACAATGGGCCTCAATTCAAAGGCCGAATACCAAAAAGAGTTCCTAGCCAAGTGGAAGATCATTCATGCGTTTTCTACTCCGCGAAGACGCCAGAGTAATGGTCAAGCGGAAGCCCGAACAAAGCTATCTTGGAAAATTTGAAGAAAAAGATTGAGAAGAATAAGAGCCAATGGCCAAATCCGGTTGAAAACATTCTATGGGCTCACCGCGACAACAGCTTCGCTTTCCAAGATCGGGCGAAGTCGCCATTCTCCTTATGTTATGGCACGCGGCCGTAATTCCCAACCGAACCGACCGTCACTACAACTCGACGTAACTTGTCGAATCAGGGGCATAACGACTCGGTTATCACGCGAGACGCCGACCTCTTTGGAAGAAAAAGCGGGACTTAGTCCGCCGCCGAGTCGCCTCTTATCAGCAAACTCAAGAACTCCTACAACAAGCGAAGTTCATCCTAGGTCTTTTTCAACCCGTGACCTAGTGCTCAAAAAGACGCAGATCGACTCCAAGTTAGCACCCACATGGGAAGGCCCCTACATCGTGGAACGCCGCGTGGCAATGGAGCATACCGGATAAGAAACCAAAGGGGAAGATGTTGCCTCGACCTTGGAATACTTATCTACCAAAAAATTTTATCAAAAAGCCATTCATGTTGTAAATCTTTTGTTTTCATTAATGTAAGACAAGTTTTTGCGGCCGTCGACCGATACTATCTACTCCAATTTTGTTAGCTTAGTTGATTGATTACACGGTGAACGCCTCGGGCTACATAGCCTCTCCAATTCTTGTTACGCCGAGGACCTATATTTCTAGGATCGATTATACGAGAACGCCTCTCCGTTAAGGGCTAGGCGATTACACGAACGCTCTCAGAGCTCACGGGAGGCTACATAGCCTCTCCAATTTTGTTACGCCGAGGACCTATATTTCTAGGATCGACTACGAGAACGAGAACGCCTCACCAGCTACATAGCCTCTCCAATTTTGCGCCGAGGACCTATATTTCTAGGATCTCGAGAGCTCAGCTAGCTACATAGCCTCTCCAATTTTGTTACGCCGAGGACCTATATTTCTAGGGTCGACTATACGAGAACACCTCTCCTCGAAAGCAAACGCTCCCGGAGCTACACTGGGCACCTATAACCCATCCAGCCCGAGTTCTGTGCACATCAACGCTACATCCTATATTTCTAGGGTTGACTACTTAACAGACGATATTTCTAAGATCAAGATATTAGTTACACACAAACACACAGCAGCATGCATACACATCCAAAACAACGTTACATGACAATACGTCATCACAACTACGTCCACCGATCTGCTGGGATTACCCAGGAAATCCAGATCGATGATCATTACAAAAATTCAACAAGTCTTGAACTGCCACTTTCGTGGAAAACCAGCCGAATGAAAATGTCGAATCGCCGTGCAAGCCTGAAAACACAGCTCTATTGTTTGCTCCCGTATAAGAGAGAGAAATGTAAACTACAATCACAACTTCAGCTTAACAGAGACAGACGATGATCACCTTATCAATTTTCAGTAATGACATGCTTGTCTTCCGGGGCTGCGCTAGTCGAGGCAAGATGTCGAAATGACCTCGCGGTCATACTTTTCGTCCAGAGCGGCGCATAGGCGATATACAGCTTCAAGATATCGCCTTCTTCGCTTTTCGCCACCTTCCGACATTTCTTCGCGATAAGCCGTCCACAACCGCCGGTTCCTTTCCAAATTTCACCACATCCGACACCATCTGGCGTTTTCAAGTGATCCACGCTACGGTACTTGGTGGACATCACCTCCATTTCTTCTTGTCCACCCCCACGCAGCTCGATCAACCCCAAACTCCCACGCGGGTTACCACAGTCTCGAGCGCCGCACCTCTTTCAAATTTTATCATACCCCGCAAGAAACCGTGATGAACATAGTTAGAACACCGACTCCCCGGAAGTCGGATGACAACAACTTAAGCTATCAAGAACTCACCAAACAAGCGGCCATATCCATCGTCCCCAGTAGTGTCCCCATGTCCTCGTCCTCAACTTCTGCTTTATCACCATCTAGCACAATCCCCTTCAGAACGCTGGTCGCTATGGGGGCCGAGTGAAAGCTAACCGAACCGAGCTTTCACCATCCGCTTCTTCCCCGCCTTTCCTGTAGTAGAATTCGCCCCCATCGCCCTTACATGGCGGGGCCGAACTCTCACCTCTAATCGGGCTTGACCTTTAAATTGTTTCGTATGCCGACGAAATGACCAACCATATTTCGCTTTCACTCGGGCCGTGGCGAATTGAAGACAATCCCGCCCGGCCAGGCGACTATCTCTCCTTGCTCGCTTATGACCCTTCGTTTCTCCATCAAGAACCTTCCCTCTTCCCTCGATCGCCATGAACATGAGGCTCAAACTCCATTTCCTCCATTGATAGAGGGGACGTTTCTCACAAACGCATCGACATCTAGCCATCTTACCCTAGCAAAGAAAGTTGCAAAAAGAAAGTTAATACTTACTCTAGGTATTTCAAACCGAATAAAACGATAGAGAAGAAGCCACATACCGATGAACAAGCTGCATTGAAAAGCACAAAGTCTGCAAGAGCAGAGCAACGAGGAGGAAGGAAAGCTTTTTTAAAACAATGACAAAGACCTCTTGATGATATGTGCGGCGGTTTATATTCCTTAGGAAACGTCTTTTCCTAAGTCCCTCATTATCACCTTTGAGACGCCAAACGCCATCCGCCCGCCATCATTATGTCCCATGAACCGCCGTCTCCCTACACGTGTCACGACGAACGGAACACCGGTTGGCGTAATCAATCCAGAGTAATTTCGACTCGTGATCTCGAGCCGGACTCCGCCGATCCGATGTTCACGCCAAGGCTGGCGTCGACTTCGCAATCTCAAGCACTCCAACAACAGGCCCCCATTTTACCAATCATAAGTAAGGAGGTCGCCACCACAATGGGCCTACCACGTTCCATTCTAAGCCGTGGTCATCCTACATCACTACGAGCGGGCGGGACGACTTCGGACATACACACAACACAACTATTTACCATCGTGATATAAACAAGGGAAGTTCCGTTTAATAGCTTTATCAGATAGCTTCGGTGTTGAGCCGAGTTCTTTGAGATTACTCAGAAATCCAACCCGCCCCACACGAAGTTCGCTTTACATTCGCTACCCCGAATCAGCAAGAAACACCTACTTTGTTCAGATTACAAGATACACAAACATAAGAAAGGCGAACTGCCCAGGTTACCCCAGGAAACCAGTTCTATTGTATCACAGCATATAAGCTGATAAAAAGACCAAGAACAAATTTTACAACTCCTCATCTCCAGCCACATTAACTACTCCTCCACGCTCAAACGCTTCATCGACCTCAGCCTCTCTCCCGTCCACAATGATCGCTATGCCATCCAACTCTGGCTTCATCATCGTGATCGGTGCAACGGCCTTTCATTTCGAAAGTAACCCCCGCTTCGCACGCCACGAAGAGGCAATCGCCCCACCGGCATCCCCTGGAACCTCCTCCACCGAGGGACGGGACGCACAGCGGGCGTGTTCCTCCTTCAAGGCATTGTAGTCAGTCTCGGTTCAACAAGTCGGAAGTCGGGCCCAATGCGGTCATAGGCCCTCGATTAAGCCCCGAGCAACCTTCTTTGCGGTAAGGCGATCGCTCAACCTTCCATTTCCACAAAGAAATCGCCGCGACATTATCTTCGGCCTCCTCCTAGCTTTTGCCTCGGCTCTTCCGCTTCAGATCTTTCAACAAATTTGGCCAGAGTCAACGCTTCATGGGCTTTCTTCAAGTCTCTTTCTCCGGCTTCCATCTCATGGCGGCGCCCCGACATTTTTCAGCTCTCACCCAGCCTTTCAAAGACCATTTTCCTATCCGATTCTCGGAACCGGGCGATCTCTTTCAACTTCGAACCGGCCACCAAAGACGAACATACACATGGTTAGCACAACAGAATTTGCATAAGCAAGCAAGTACCTCGGATGAAGTTATAGACATACCACGACGCGCTAATTTCCATTCGCTTCAAGTTGTCACTAACCCCCTTCTCATCTAGCTCTCTCGGTTGCCATCCGAGCTATTTGTTCTAGCAAACAACCCGCTATCTTCTTTGGATAAAGCGTTAGCCGCTTGTTTACAAATAAAGGCCATGCGCCCATTCTCGCCCGTGATAGACAAAATGTCCTTCCAGATCGTCCAAGACGCCACCGCTTTTCCGGGCCGCTTTACGTGGGAGTTTTGGTTCTTTCACCGGATGGGATCGCGCCTCGCCGAGGCGCACGGACCCCATTCCAAAGTGGCCAAGTCCATGACTCGCCAGTCGGGCCCCACTACGGGCGTAGATACCGCGGCCCCAAACCGCTTCCACCATCGATCCGCCCCGTAGCACCATCTCCACGAGCATGTCGAGCTACCTTCGCAGCTTCGTCCGATCCCCGCCGAGAGACATCGCGGGGCCCTCTCCGACTCGCCTTCTAGCACGAAAATAAAACCATCGGCTCCAACTCTACAGAGCCTCCATCGAACCCCATTCAGCCGATTGTTCGATCCTCCAAACTCCCGAGGATTCCCCTCACAACCGCTTTGCGCCCCTCGCCCACGACTCTCCTCTCTCCTCGTGTTATCGATCATCGGCACGCTTCTCCATCACCCTCGCTTGGTTCGACTTAGAGCCCGCCTTTTGCACCTTCCTCTTCTCCGGATCGCAGCCCCTCCCTTTTCCTCAAAGAAATGAGCGACCTCGGGTAATTCGCTTTTGTTTTTCAAGACGAGTCACCGAGTTTAATCTTTCTATCTCCCCACGATCGGGCCGCTTCACGAAAAACTCGCAGCCAAAGCAAAACAAAGACTGTTAGAGCAGCCTATCAAACGCCCTGAAAAATAACAACGGAAAAGTATTCCTACCCACCGGATATGTTACAAATCCTAGTTTGCGTATACACCCGCCACACGGTAATTGCCAACTAGCAACAACGGTCTCTTAGTCCAGCCTCATTGCTTACTCCATCGATCACCGCAGTAACGCGCGCCGTCATGGTTTGCAAGCTAAAGTTCATGTTCCCCGATCGACGTATCACATAGTGCTCCACTATATCGATACACCTATGTCATATTCCCACTCGCGTTCAGCAGGTCGAACACCTTAAATAATCGCCGGTGTTACCCATTTAACCGACAGTGGCGACTTCCAACAAAGCGCCAAGAAGTCGATACCGCGAGAACGGTATGTGCATCTCAAGGCCTCACCGCCCTCACAGATTATAACTCCACCGTCGGGCTGGTTATACTCCTCACTACTTAACATTTTCACTCGGCCGTGGCTCAGATATCTCCGTGTCGGGGACATTAATCCCATACGCCGCCTCATTTCGGGAAAGAGTTAGCAAAGACGACGGTTCACTCTTCTAGGGGCACATCGCTTGATGCCGACCTCTCCCTCGACTGACGCATTTAGCTAGCCGCCATCTCCTCGACCGAGATCGGGCGTTACCCCCCCATTCTATCTTCTTTCTTCTAACTCAACCCCACGCCGACACCTATCGGATTCTTCATCCTCGTGATTTCCACAACTCAAAGATATCTCGGACCTCCTCCGACCGAAAGTGTCATCGAATCGACATTATAACAACCCTTTTCTATCAAAGATTCAGTTCTAAACCCTATAGCCTTTACAATAACCTACTTACTTAAAATAACGAAGGCGGACAGAGAGGAAAGCAAATGGAAATGGGAAAGAAAAATGACAGAGCACTCCACACTGAAAACCCTAGTCGGCGTTTTTGCGGAAGAAGAAAACACGAAGTAACTTTTTCGTATTCCAAATCTGATTTTGTATAAACCGCCCGTTCAGTTACCAAGGAGTAATCATTACAGCCTACGCTGTAGCCCGCACACGTGTTCCAAGGCATCGCCCTTTTCAGCGATTCCGCGATAACGCGCGGCGACATCGTTTCGCTTCAACCGCTACGATTACATCGCGTGCACGTAAGTTAAAACTACCTTTTCCCCGCCAATTCACGCGAGGCCACAACATTCAAAAGTAGCGGCTACCCGGTCCGGTTCATCCACTCATCGTTTCGCCACGCCCACCACGCTTCGTCGACTCTTTTCTCAAGAAAGCGTTTTCCTTACACCAACGCCCCTATCGGAGGGGTGCGGTAGGGGAGCGATATCCTCATAGGGCATCGTGACCTTCGCGAGAGAGCATAAGTTTAACCGAAGATATCGACCTCCAAGACGGGGCGATAACGAGCCCACCCCTCGCAGACACCTGCGCAGCGCTAAAGATAGATGAATCCAAGGCGACCTCAAGACCGACTGCGAGCGAGCTCGAGTAGGTGGTGCGAACGGAGATACCTCGATCATTTAACACTTCGCCAAATACGTAACGCTGAATAGAAACACGCCCCACTTTGGTGTAATGATTGCCAAAATCTTAGTGGTAATCTCAACACCGGAAATAGGGACTACCGTGATCTACCCCCAATCATAACGGATCCAATTCAACACTCATCCGCGATCTCCACCCTACATTTGTACAAAAGAATACACGCGGTCGGAAGGATCTCCTCTCTCAAAACTCTATAAATACCACCTACATGGAACTACGCCGGACTGATTCTTCTCCCCGGAAAAAGGAAAAACGAGAAGATCGTAGGCAGATTCGCTCACAGCGACCTCGGTCACATCAAAAATCCTAACCCTTCCCGTTCATCCTAGTAGTAATTAGGAGAAAACCAAAACGCTCCTTTACAGATGGTACTTCGGAAGATGGATCTAATTAGTCTCCTCGGAGTCTGACGAAGGAGGAGCATACAGAGCCAGCATGAATTGAACTGGTGTCTTAGTTTTTTTTGCTAAATCTGGTGTCTTAGTTAATAAAATTGATCTGTTATAGTTCATGTTGTGTTGTGTTAAACTATATAAACTTATCGTGCATGAATAAATCAAAATTGTCTTTATTAAGATATTTTGTTTCAATTATATCATATATATGTTTTTTCACATAGCACTGAGTTAGATGGCCATGATCTCTGTAGCACTAGGCCACTAACCATGGAAGCCTCTTAGCTTCAATGGTGGTAAATTGTGTCATTCATATCGTCCAACATCATTTTCAAAAGTTCATTGTTCACATATATCAGTCAAACATGTAGGTGTAACTCTATTGCTTTTCAAATTTTCACTTTCCAGTACCGTGTTGATTTAAATTAGAAAGAAACACAATTTCGATCAGACAAGACAATAAAATGGCGAAAGTTGTCCTTTCCCATTTGAGAAAATCTGCCTAACCTCTTTTCCAGCAAATTATGTATTGGCTCATGCAAATAGAAAATTTGATCAATGCCAAATTTTGTACTGATTCGTGAAGTCACGAAGGAGGCATGTGTTATGGACTTATGGATTGTCGTCATAACTCCTAAGTCATAACCATAAGTCCGTGATTCGAATTTGGAAGGAAACGTCGGAATTTTAACGGAGATTTCGGTTTTCTTGAAAACCGAAACGGCATAAGACGGTAAGAAAAGTCACTTTTAAAATTGTTATTTAAGTTTGCGGCGAAAAGCCCATACAAGTGCCTATAATGCGCGGAAATTATTTGAAGAAGTGACACATTGAAGAAAGAAAACCAACTTGAAAAAAGAGATCACATACAACAGAAATATGTGGAGGCGAGTTTCTTCTCTTACTGGATTACTTTCTCATTCCAAACCCTCTCTTCTTAACCAGGTAATAATCTCCATCTGATCCTTTTTTTTTCCAAGTCAAATGTTTTAGCTTACTTTCATTCAATTGTATTTGTAGGCACCGCACAGATTTAACCTTTTGGAAGCCTTTACCGCTCAAGTTTTGACACGGGTAACTTTTTTTTTTCTTCTATAGTAGTAGAATTTAAATTACGTACAATATTTGTCATTCTATATATAATTGTGAATCTATAATGTTAAGCTTTCCACTTGTATAATCAAGTCGTGCTATGACAGAATGACAGAATCCTCGGTTTCATGTAGGCTAAAGATGGAGCATCACCAACTGTAAGAACCCCGTTCGTAGCATTTGTCCTGGGTATGTTTTCAATATTTAAGTAGTTTGTTTGGATTGGAGGAATACTATATGATTCCATATGCTTAATAAGCTCATGTCATACAATGCCATTAGGTGGCCCTGGTAGTGGAAAAGGTACACAATGTGAAAAGATTGTAGAAACTTATGGATTCACACATCTCAGTGCTGGTGATCTGCTAAGGCAGGCTATCTCTTCTAATTATGAGGATAGGTATTTACAGAAAATGAATATCTCTGTTATGCTGTTCTTTAAATTATATAGCATTTCTAACTACAAAAAACGCAGTTTAAGAGATTTTGTAATGTTGTTTTCAGTGCGATGATTTTTAACACGATTAAGGAAGGAAAGATTGTTCCATCAGAAGTAACAGTCCAATTGATTCAAAGAGCAATTGAGTCAAGTAGCAACTATAAGTTTCTCATTGATGGTTTCCCGAGAAGTGAAGAGAACCGCGTTGCTTTTGAAAAAATAGTAAGTCTCTTCCTATCTCTCTGAGTTCTTTATGAAGAGCCTAGCAGAAGAAAACCTTTGTTGAAGAGTTCATTGAAATATGTGTTTTCACCCTGTTTTTCAAATATACCTGCACCATCTGAAACTTATCGTTGGAGATGGAGAAGGTCTTCCACATCATGTATTCGCATTCAGGCAAAGCACAGTTGGGTTGCTTCTGGAAGATTTTACCAAGGCATTTTCAGATGTATTTGGATCTATAGGCAGCACTATCCATAGGAATTCATTGTTCCTTTCGTTGGCACGATTTTTTTTTTTCTGGCGTAAGCAAAAGCCAAAAGGACAATTTGAGTACAATAACAACAACACAAGAGTAAACAGGGTGGGGGAGGGTGGAAGTCAATTGTGTGAGGAAAAGTATGACTAAATTAACACGACTTTTTTTTTTGGTAAACAACACTTAACCGATGTTTTATTAATGGGAATCTCATCCTTAAATCTCTAGATAATTATCCTCACGATGATGGCATCTAAGTGCAGCCCTGAAGGAAACAATCTTCAACTGATATAGAGTTTCTTGTTTAAGGAAAGCACATTTAAAGTCCCCTCCCCGTAAATAGGTAATGGTAGGAGACGGATGTATACACCCTTTAAATTCCTCCGTACTACTCTAGTTTGTCACGTATAGACTTCAATTCCTAACATTTTAACTCCAATGTAGATTGGAGCTGAACCAGATGTTGTGCTTTTCTTTGACGTTCCTGAAGAAGAGATGGTCAAGCGGGTGCTAGGTCGTAATCAGGTTGTAGCGTATTATCAAATTTTCCTTTTTCCATTCGTCAAATAGGTTTTATGAATCTACTGACCGCTTTTTGTTTCTCTCATCACTGCAGGGAAGAATTGATGATAATATAGATACAGTAAAGAAACGCCTAGAAGTTTTTGCCGCACTAAATCTTCCTGTTATCAAGCACTATTCTGAATTGGGAAAAGTTCAAAAGGTAACATTGACCCATTACTGAAAATTTATATGGGGACTGTTGGACATAGAATGGATGTTACTTGGGTCTGTATTAGTATACGGCTATACACTTTAGGGATGAATATTGTTTAATTCAGCAAACATACGTATCCTTTTAATTTATCAACAATTCAAAATGTATGTCTTTATTTTGTGTATTTAGTTTGGTCAGTTACAACTTACAAGTCTAACTATCTGTGCGGCTATTAATTGTTCAGATAATGTAGATCTGTAAAGACTCGTGGTCATTTTTATATATGGTACTATAGGGGAGTAGTGATAGATGGTAATGTGTGCAGATCAATGCGGTTGGAACAACTGATGAGATATTTGATCGAGTTCGCACAGTTTTTGCTGCATATGAGGTATGAATAATACTTATTTTTATTTTTAACTAATGCAACTCTACAGCAGTTGAGAGTGAGATATAGTTCAATGGAATAAATGGCAAGTCAGTGTCTTATCTTCCTGTCTGGCTACAATCTATACTTTAGTTTTGGTAGTATTCAGAACCACAACTCTCATTTAATATAACGATTATCTTAGGGCACTGGTATGTGCCTTTACCTTTATGGTTACTGTACTTTTGAGGAGTATATGCTGAAATTTTGTGGAGAATTAAAACGGCAAAACTGATGTCTGAGGTTACACAATAACAAGTTTGTCCTGATTGTCATACTTATCATGTATGGCAAAGTAAGAACTATTACTTGCAAGTTGATATGGCTTACCTACCATTCAAATCACTTGTCCCTCGGAACAAATCTCTAGAGGCATTCCTGTTGAGATTGAAAAGTTCTTACCTATGCTGCCAAAATTTTCAGCTGGTAGACATGCTCTTTGGGTAGAAACTGTATTTTTATTATTAGATTAACATATTGGCTTCTTCAGGCAAAGTTTGATGACTTTGTCCATATTGTTGTGCAGAAGGCCATCATATGAAACATGAGATGTGCGAACGACAAGCAGCAAGAGAACACAACTGCTTCTATTATCCTTTCGAAGTTTTCAGACATCATCATTTAAAGATGAGGTGCACAGTGCGCTAATGGCTATCCTGAACTTGCTAAATTTTGTTCTCTTACACTAATACTACACCTCAAATTTTGGATAAAGCTGGGTTATGCAGGGTTTAAACCTGCAACATCTGTTCTTTCAAGACATGCAGCAAACCCTTTCAGCTTATAATGTAATGTCTCCAGTTCATATAAAATCAAATTTTGGTTGATGAGCAAGTGTAAATGTAATAATCCTTACTAGTGCATGTGGGGAGTTTTGGGATCGAGCTATTATTATATCATCTTTCATTACATTCTTCATTGTTTACCTGAGGAGTTTGCTATACCTAAACTCTCTCTCTAATAGTTATTAGTGAGCTCTTTTAACAGGGGACTGCTATTTCGTGGATTATAGTCGTAACTCATAAGCATCTGTTACTTGTTAGGTTAGTAGAGAAGTATACTTTTCACTATTCCATTGGTTTTAGTTGGCCGGAAAACTGCGTGATCAAACGGTCACTAAGAATGCAGTGGAACTCACTGCATTAAGGGAATGCACACAACTCCACTGGTTAATTTGGAATCAACAGGAATCATCAAAACTTTTGCTATTATTTTCGTCAAAAGCGACTTTAATAGTTAAGTTGTTTCATCATCATCAATCAGCTTAATAATTTACTTCAAACAGAAATAAGGTTGTAAGGATCGATTTGGAATGAGGTATATGAGTAAGAGGAATGCTTACGTCCTATTTTTCAACCCACTGGAGAAAAACAATCTCTGCATAGAGATTTCACAGGACCCATGCCTCTCAATCTCCCAGTAGTTACTAGTTAGACGATGAGAACCGTTATTATCTTGTAGTAGTCTTTAAAGTTTAGAGGGCAAAGATCGTGGCATTGGGCCAGAAGTCACACAAGTCATGATTTTGAGTAGCCTCTCAATCTCTTACGCGTATCTTGCGCCGAAGTTCGCAGACCAAATGGGCTTTTGGGCTTGCTATCCATTCTTGATCCAGTGCTCCAGACTACAATCACGAAGAACTGAAGAAGTCAAACAACCCCATAGCATCTGGAAATCTGGAACATTCAAATGATGTCCAGAACAAAGTGCAACACCAACAAACAGGAACAAAACCAGCACAAAGGAGATGTTACTCATTCCTCCTAGATTCTCTCCTTCCACCACCTTCACTCTCTCAAAAAACATGATACCCCTCAACAAAAGAATATTTACACCAACAACCGCTTCAATGTCTACTTCTCCCACTTCTTCAAAACAAGAATCAAATGAACAAGAGTTATTATTAGCCCAAGTCTTGAAATACCACAACCAAACCAAACACTCATTCAACAACTACGCAAGAGGTCCACATGGTCTTGACTGGGCAAATCAACCCAACCCATTTCGTCGTTACATTTCCTCCCCACTTCTCCCTCTTCAACACCAAAAACAAGACCCGTCCTCAATTTCATATTCTTCACTCTTTCTTTCTCCTCCTTCTCCACAACCCCTTTCTCTTGCAACCCTCTCACACTTTCTTTATCACTCTCTTTCACTTTCCGCTTGGAAGTCAACTGGTTTGTCTACTTGGTCACTTCGTGTTAACCCAAGTAGTGGAAACCTTCACCCAACTGAAACTTACATCATTTCTCCTCCTATTAACTCTCTTTCCGACTCCCCTTTCGTTGCGCATTACGCCCCCAAACACCATTCCCTTGAGCTTCGGGCTAAAATACCACTTGGGGTGTTGGACTTTTTCCCTAAAGGTTCTTTTCTTGTTGGGCTATCGTCGATTTTCTGGAGAGAAGCTTGGAAGTATGGGGAACGCGCGTTTCGGTATTGTAATCATGATGTTGGACATGCTATTGGTGCTGTTGCTATTGCTGCTACTGAACTTGGGTGGGATGTCAAGGTACTTGATGGTTTGGGTTATTCTGATTTAGAAAAGTTAATGGGATTAGACTGTTTTCCTACTTTACAAATTCCGTCTCGCCCCGTTAAGGGGAAGTTGCCGGAGATCGAATTTGAACATCCAGATTGTGTTATTGTTGTTTTCCCTAATGATAGTAAGGAATTTTCTGTGGATTATAAGAGTTTGAGTTCTTTGATAACGGAGTCCTTATCCGAATTGGAATGGATAGGTACACCAAATTTACTTAGTAAAGAACATATTTGTTGGGATATAATATATAGGACAGCTGAAGCTGTAAAGAAGCCATTGACACATGGGGATGGTTTTGAAATCAAGCCATTTCAAAGTAGTGGATTGATTTCAGAAGATTTGTATAAGGGGTTTACAGCGAGGGAAATTGTTAGAAAGAGAAGGAGTGCAGTAGATATGGATGGAGTTCATGTAATGAAGAGAGAAACTTTTTATCAAATTCTGTTACATTGTCTTCCTTCGGGTTCTCAAGGTGGTGGAGAGAAGCAAGGGAAACAGCTTGCATTGCCGTTCCGGGTACTTCCCTGGGATTCAGAAGTTCATGCTGTCGTTTTTGTTCACAGGGTGGTGGGATTGCCTAAGGGTGTGTATTTCTTGGTGAGGAATGAAGATCATTTTCATGATCTTAAGCAGGCGACAAGGTCTGAATTTGAGTGGGTGAAGCCTGAAGGTTGTCCTGCTGATCTCCCATTTTATATGCTTACTAGAGGTGATTGTCAGCAGATTGCGAAGCGACTTTCTTGTCATCAGGTATAGGATTAGGTTACTTATATAGTTATATGATATTTTACTATTCTGGTTCTTTAGTAGTATCAAGTTTGTGTACTGAAGAACTTAATTCATAATTTTTCTTTTAGCAGTCATATGACATTATATGCTTCTTTCACGAAGAAGATTCGGCAGTAGTATCACTTTCGTTTTTTTTGAAGAAGCGATGGACTTTACTGTTGAAAAGCATTGAACTTACTACATTTTAGAATAAGATATTAAATTCGGACCTTAGTGCAAATTTTACACATACCTTGGTTACTGATGTTCATCCTAGAGCCAAATGTGTGTTATTAGTTTGTGTAGTGCAGTGCCTGTGGATAATATTGTTATATGTATTAAGAGGCATTTCATTTACTTATTAAATCCCTGTTCAATAAATTTAGGACATTGCTGCGGATGGCTGCTTCAGTTTGGGAATGGTGGCTCGTTTTGGGCAATCATTGCGTGATAAGAATGTTTGGATGTACCCGCGGTTGTTCTGGGAGACTGGAATTCTTGGTCAAGTGTTATACCTTGAAGCTCATGCAGTTGGCATCTCTGCTACTGGAATAGGTTGCTACTTCGATGATGCTGGTAAGTCTTTCTCTATTGTAATGTGGTCTGTCATCTTTTTCCTCTAGAATGCAATGAAAATTATCCTCATAGATATATTAAGAGAGACTTGTTGGAAATCGCCGGTTGGGTTTGTCCAACCAAGAAAGGGAGACTTCTATTTGTGACACAGTCTTTTGAATTTGTTCACTGACTATACCCTTACTAGGGCTGCTAACTGAAACGAGCTAGTTGAGCTTCAGCATGTCCAAGCTCTGCTTATTTTTCTAAATGAGCCATAAACGTTGTTTAGGAGTGGCTCATATTGCAACATGAATGAGCTCGAGCGGACCAAAAAACGAGCTAAGCCCGAGTAGTTCGGTTAGTTTATAGCTAAGGGATGGTATATGACCGAGGCAGTCAAGCGTTAATATGTTAAAGCTCAGCTCATTTTCTAGACAAGCTCTGAAAGGCTCTGGCTCATAGGGCAACAGAAATGTGCTTGAGCAAACCAAAAACAAGCCGAGCATAAGTAATGAGTAATTCCGTTTGTTAACCAGCCCCACCCTCAATGCAAAGTAACTTTACACCTATTGAGCGCATGGTGTTCTGAGATAGTCATTCATTGCTTCTCCCTCCATCTTTTTTTGATTTTGTGAGAATATCAAGCTGAAGTGTCCTAATGGGAGGAAATAAGAGAAGAAAACATATTGCTGAGTTGCAATCTAGGAAGTCTTAAGCTGCGCGGAGCAAACGGTTTAATACAAATTTTATTGGAAGATGACTCCAGCACCCTATGATGCTCATAACAGTTTTAAGACATATCTTTTTGGAAGATGACTCCAGCACCAGACGAGTTCTCTTTATGCTCAACTATACTCATGGTATCCTATATCAGACATTTACTTTGGTCTCCTTAAAGGGCTCTGACGATTTACTTTATTAGATTTAATAGCAAGGGCAGCTTGCGCATATGAGATTTTAGGCTGAGGCTACCAGGTTACAATTGGGTGATAAAAAACGGATTAATGTTCACCTCAGCCTATTGTTGGATACTTTTCTTGGGAAGGTCAGCGTGCATAATGGTGTTAGTCTCTCACTTTTGGTATACTTCATCACCAAAAGATAGATTCACTTTTATAAGTCTTTGAACCTGCCCAACTCCAAATGCTCTTATAAAGTTTCTATCTCTTACTCTTCTTGTTTGATCCCCTTTATTTTAGCAATTTAGAGATGAGTTATGTGTGCTAAAGGGTTTCTTTTCACAATCTCTCGCAGTACATGAGGTACTTGGGCTGAAGGGATCAGAGTTCCAAAGTCTCTACCATTTCACGGTGGGAAGCCCGGTTGTAGACAAACGTATAATGAGTTTACCTGCTTATCCAGGCCCTGCTGTTGATGCGTAAATGCATGACAAATTCATTCCACAATACCTGACATATTCTGCTCAATGAGATGATATTGCCTGCGTTTGTATATTGGTAAATGGTCAACTAAGCCCATTCAAGTATTCAACGTTAGAGATGGATTTCTTCAAGCTCATATGCTGGTGGTTGCTTCAGTAGGCTTTGAGACGACATTTGATTATCTTGCAAATTTAAATTTTTGGTAACACAGGCATATCTTATAGCAGAGAATTCGTTCTGCCATTGGGGCGTAGCATCAAGACTGAAGGGTATGTACCTCATAGAATCTGCATATACATTAGCATTACCAAAGCAAACCTCTGTACACGCTGTAATCATTGACTGCTATGTATATATAAATGCTGATCTTGAAGTATTAACCTTTGCGAAGTCATTTGAACTTAGTTCGTGGAGGGGCCTTGGCATTGACAATTCTGTTAGCTAAACACTTCTATCTCTTGCCGTATCAATCTTTTGTGCCATCCTTCCAGATTCAAACACAAGTCAAAATCTCTCTCAACCATTTCACGGTGGGAAGCCTGTTGTAGAGTTTTAGCGTATAACAAGTATATAATACCTAGCCCAGATGTTGATGGGTAATTGCATATTTGTAACATTGCATGGCAGCTTCATTCATTCAACAAAACCTGTTATTCTGTGCTCGATGCCAACACCTGTACACATTGATACGGTTAACAAAGCTCATTAGAGATGGTGTAAGTTGTAACTCAGTCATATATTACAGGCTTTGTAAAAGATTTCCGCACACCGTCTACTTCGTGGAGGTGCAGGGATTCGAACCCTGATGTTGCCACAACCTACTTAATTAAATGTAAAGTCAAGAATCAGATAACATAATCAAGTTTTGTGCTACACCTTCGGTTTCTTTGTGTAATTAATCAAGTGAACGTTTTTTAGTGTAATGTTGTCTGCTGTCTGTTTAACATCCCCCCCTCACTTCTCACTTATTTTCTTCTCTTAAATTGTCGACAAAACCAATTTCTCCCTCTCTCTTTTCTCACCAATATGTCTCTCTTTTCTCCACTCTTTTTCCGCTCACGCCCCACTGCAATGGAGCATACTAATTATATTTATTTAAACGTGTCTGGGCTCTTGGGCAATGCGCATCTGAACTCCATAATTTGTTGGGTTTTGTTTAGGCCCATAGTCCGGGGCCTAAACACAGCACAGCAGTATATAACCAAAATCAGTTCTCTCATGTGAGTGAGGGATGAGGGATAAAATCCATGCAAACTTGTTTCACATGCAGCACTCTCAATGAACACTTCACTATTCGTTACCCACACTCCTTCATTATTCAGTTGCCAACAAAAAAACTCTCCCAAAAGCAAGAAAAAGAAAAAACAAGAACAACTCCAAAGACAGATTCAAAAACAAAAACAAAAACAAAACTCCATCACTTACCCAAAATCACCCCCAACACCACTTCTCATCCAAACTCCATACAAAACCCCCCAAACCAAAGACCAAGCACTTGATGCTATTATCAAAGACATCCAAACTTCAATAAACCGCGGCATAATTATCGATACCGAAATATTCTCATCACTTCTTGAAACATGTTTTCATACACAATCCATTAACCATGGTATACAATTACACCATTTAATTCCACCAAACCTTTTACGTAAAAGCGCGAGTTTATCCTCAAAGCTTTTAAGACTCTATGCATCATGTGGACTCATTGAGACAGCTCATCAAGTGTTTGATGAAATGTATAAGCGTGATTTATCGGCATTTCCTTGGAACTCACTTATTTCAGGGTATGCTGAGTTGGGTAGATATGAAGATGCATTGGCACTTTATCTTCAAATGGAAGAAGAGGGTGTTGAGCCTGATCAGTTCACGTTTCCTCGAGTTTTGAAAGCGTGTGCTGGACTTGGTTCGATTCGTGTTGGGGAGGCTGTTCATCGAGATATTGTTCGTCGTGGTTTTGTTTTAGATGGGTTTGTTTTAAATGCACTTGTTGATATGTATGCTAAATGTGGTGATATTGTGATGGCCAGAAAGGTTTTTAATAAGATTGGTGTTAGGGATTCAGTTTCGTGGAATTCAATGTTGACGGGATACATTCATCATGGTCTTATGGTTGAAGCCTTGGACATTTTTCGCGGGATGATTGATGATGGATTTGAGCCGGATTCAGTTGCAATATCTACAATTTTGTCAAAGTTTTCATCGTCTAAGGTTGCTTTTGAGGTCCATGCTTGCGTTCTTCGGCGCGGGCATGAGCAAAGTTTGTCCATAGCGAATTCTTTGATTGCTTTATATTCGAGCAAGGAAAGTTGGATGAAGCATGCTGGTTGTTTGACAAGATGGTGGACAGGGATGTTGTCTCTTGGAATACTATAATTTCTGGACACTGGAAACACCCTCAGGCTCTAGAATATTTTAACCAGATGGAGAATTCTAACATTTCGCCGGACAGTGTTACGTTTGTATCATTGCTATCCGTTTGTGCTCATCTTGGTTTGGTAGAAGATGGAAGGGAATTGTTTGTGAAGATGAAAAACAGATATGGAATAAAGCCACGTATGGAGCACTATGCATGTATGGTTAACCTCTTGGGAAGAGCGGGCTTGATCAATGATGCTTATGATATTGTAGTGAAGCAGATGGAGTTTGATGCAGGTCCAACTGTGTGGGGAGCTCTACTCTATGCTTGCTCTGCTCATGGCAACATGGATGTGGGTGAGACTGCAGCAGCAAGACTTTTTGATTTGGAGCCCGACAATGCACATAATTTTGAGCTTCTGATAAAGATATATGGCAATGCTGGTAGGTGGGATAAGGTGGAGAAGGTGATGCAGTCAATGGCAGATAGAGGTCTAGACTCGTAGTCACAAACATGTCTATTAGTGTATATTCGATACTTATGGCTCGTCACAAAGAGGTAATTCAGCGAAGATGTGGTATGACAAAATGGTTCTCTAAGAGAGATTTACTGTAAGTACCAATATATGTCACAGAGACACGGACTTAATTTCCTCTTGCAGCTTGTTACACAATCTCTTTGAGATGAAACCTTGTTCTTGATGGGAAAAAGAAAACTGAATAGTTTCTCCCCATTCCAGAATGTTTATGAAGCAAGCAGGCTAGTATAATTAATTGCTCTTGGTTCTGTAACAGCTTTGTAACACAAATTGTTTGCTCTTTAACATGGTATACGCAAAGTTATGGACTACACCTCCGGTTTTTCTTGTTAACAAATTGTATGTTTAAAGATATCTGGACCCGTTCAGCTCCACAAGTTGTTGGGCTGGATTTAGGCCTTTAGTGCGGTTGATTAGTTGAAAACGTTTAGAAAATTAAATCATTCCATAAACTAAAGAATGGGGTCAAACTTTCGTTAAAAACACAGAAAAAAACAATAATCGATTGTCCTTAAAGTGAAAACTGTAGTGAAAATTGACTGTATGTCTGTATATTTAAAAAGACTATTAAAGAGTGAAGACCACAAAAACCGAAGGGCTAAACATCCACAAAAACCGGGTTTACAAGAAAACAAACTACTAACCCACAGAGAGAGAGACTTTGGAGAAGGAAGAAAAGAAGACGGTTTAGATATTCTTCGAGTAAGCTTTTATTGATTCTCTCTTTATTCGTGTTCCTTACTTAATTTGTTATTTATTATTAGAGTTTTACTTTGCACATTTTTCTTCAATCGCGTTCTTTAACTTTTGAATAATTAGGTACCCTTTTTACTCATTTTAAAAGGGAGCATAGTTGTTGTACACGTAAAAGTTTTCCAAATGGCAGTCCAAACTCCAAACAGACCCTTTAATATTTGTATTAAGTATTAAGCAAGCTCACGAGATTTTTTCCCCACAAATAATCATTTACACGATTCGTACCCATGTGTATTGCTGCTATTCAATGATGTTAGTTGAGAAGACTGTTTACATTTTCACTAGATTATTACAATGTGGTTGCAACTTGCCATCAAAGATGATATTCAAACGAGTTATTATTTTGAGGTATGTGTTTTTCGTCTGACCTTGATAAAGTTCGTTGAATGAATGTGTAATTAGCATATAATGGGGTAAATTAGTTGATTAAAACCAATAGAAATGAATTGCTTGATAAATTAAAATAATGTAGTTATCACTCAAGTGCTCAGTTAGAAACAAACCTAATGTTCGACAAGTTTTTAGTCAGAGAGAATGGTTTTCACTTATGTATATATGTCGAGAATGATCTTTTTCTAGACTTGCTTTTTACAAGTTGTAGCTTGCAACTAGGGCTGGTGCATCATAATAAGGATATATATATCTTTGTGTAGTTAGTTTAATTGGACAAACTTCTACTATTGGGTAATTCGCTATCTCTACATATGATAGAGGTAACTCTTGGGAATCGTTTGCCAACTCACGGTATTGAACAGTTCTACAACTTGTTTCATTTGTGTGGGACACTCAATTCCTCCCTGCTGGTCTTTTAATTTTGGCCAGTCAATAACCAGTTTTTAGCTTTTTGTTAAATAACAATAGGAAGTGTATGTATTTTTGTACTTTTTGACATTTGTTCTTAACTATACTTGTAGGCTCATGCACAGCAATGGAAATTAAGATGTTGGTCTTACCTAACTATCCAAGAAATGCTGTGCTTCGAATTCCCAATTTTTTTAGATCAAGATTTCTGGATGTGGCTTGTCTCCGCAGTCATTCTATTCTGCGGTTGTATCCACGACTTGGTTTCTTTCATTTACCACTGTCTTCTTCAGCGTTAAGTTCCAAGTAAGTTCCATTTGTAGTTGGCTTTTAAAACTCTAAAGATATTAAAAATAGGATATATGATGGTTTACTTTTGTTCAGAAGACAGGATGTTTGTCTGTGTATGTGTGCATGTGTATACTGAATTTTCCCACTTTGTCTTAAAGCATAGCAGTAAAAGTTACGAGTTGATTCTAATATTATAATTATGGAGAATTACGATATGTATAGTTATTTGTTTCATCCTAGCTTATGGTGCATAATTGGATGTATTGGTTAATTGCAAATGTTAAGAGTTAAATGGTTAGTTTTGTAAATTTATAGACCCGTGTTATATTATGGTGGATGTATTCCGTCTTTGTAAAACTGCCAAACTGTTATTGGTGTGCATGTCTTTTAGTGTCAATAAAGTTTTTGGTCATTCAAGTAGTAGTCCTTCCTTTCTAATGAAGTACAGAGCTAAGCTCCCTTCAGGGTTCTGATTAGTTCGAAGAAAATGACAGTAATTCTCTCTAATTAAAAATGGAAGTGCTGAGATTGTTCCTGACAATAAGTAGATATCAGCTTTTGTTTTAATTTTTCTTCATATAAATGATATGAAGTTACTTGGTTTACTCTAGGAGAATGAGTATAGCCTGGCCTGCTAGGAGCAGTGTAGATGGTGAAGGATCTGGTTCTACTGGGAATAGTCCTAATGGCCGAACTCGATTAGTTAAAGCTATTCAAGATTTTCAAGACAAGTTAAATGCAAGAATTGCGGAGATGAAGAAAGGTTTCCCAATGAAGGTACTGTGTTTCTTGGTGGGTTTCTACTGTGCAACTGCCTTTGCCACTGTTATTGGGCAAACAGGTGATTGGGACATTTTGTCTGCTGGCTTGGCTGTGGTGGTAGTAGAGGGAATAGGGGCTCTCATGTATAAGGCTTCTTTTCCTGTACTTAGCCAAATTAGGAGTCTAATCACAATGTTTAATTATTGGAAGGCTGGGCTTTCCTTAGGTCTTTTCTTGGATGCATTTAAATATGAAATGGATGATGTTTTTGGGTTATGTAACCCCGTCAATTTTGAAATAGATGTTTTACCCATAGGCTTGTGATGCCCTCTCTACCTCTGTCTTTTTGAATTTGTTCACTGATACTTTCTTTTGGGTGGTCAGAAATTGTTATACAATGTCAAAATTGATTTGGTGAAGTTTCTCTTGCTTGCCAAAATTGGTGCGGGGACAAGAGACTTGACGCTAGAGCTTTATCCTTTTGGAACCCATACTAGACCACTGTGTCTACAGTCTTTACAGAAATTTCGCACATTCTTGTGAGTGTGCCACACGGACCTACTTTTAGACCTACCATTGCGACTCACTATTTGGATACCGTTGGTTTGCATTGCAATACACATCAGTAGGTTCAAATAGTAGGTCAAATAAGTGGGTCGGTGTAGCATTACTGCATTTTTGTTTATATGACGCCACCGCTCTCCGGTCTATGAATTTTGTCTGGGTCTTATTTAAGTTAATGAAGGATTTCAAGTGGTCACCCTGCCGTTCCTATTGCGTTATGTCATATGTGAACCCTACTCTATAGGGAATGCATTTTGGTTCAGAATTCAGTGAAGTTCAAATCCGCATTGAAGGGAGCCTTATGCTGAAGTTTTTGCTGTCTTACAGACGAAAGTCTCTATCTTTTACTTCTTCGTGAGAAAACTGAAAGAGATGGCGATCGAGACGCAGCGAGTGAAAAGAGAGTGAGGTTACAGGCGAGTGAGATCGAGGAAGAAAATTGGATTGAAATGGAGTCAGATTGGACACTTGAAATGGATTTTAAGCCCTCTCCGGCTCTCCCCACACACCCCTGGCCCTAACGCAATTGTTGGCTCAAATCAAAAACAGGAAAGGTCCAAGTGTCCAACACAGGACAGTTGGAAGGGTAAATGCGTAAAACAAAACCGCTTTGTTAGGGGTAAACAACACATTGCAGACATTACCGCGGTTTCTTGTGGTATCACCTTTCACTTTGCGCCAACAAGCACTATTCAATAGTCCAATCATTGCGGGACATTTCTAAGTGATGGTATTTTCTAGGTTACATTGACACGGGCACGCGTATCGTGTCCGACACAAATATGGGGTGTCGGATACGGCGAGTTGTAGGAGTTTGACACCGGGACACGGATAAAAATAATTAATTAATTTTTTAATAGATATAAAATTTATAGGGTAAATTAGCGATTGCCCCCTATTTTGAAGATTGGTTTTGCGATACCCACCACATAATAATTTAATTCGGATTACCACCCACATTCTAACTTCCCGTCAGTCAAACAGTTAGTTGACTTCATTGACCGTGGTCAAGATTTTTTGCGGATGTCATGTATCATCGTGATATATGACATGTATCACCCTCTTACACAATGATACATGACATGTATCACGATGATACATGACGTGTAGCACGATGATACAAGACATATATCATCTGCTAGAAATTTTGACCACGGTCAACAAAGTCAACTAACTGTTTGACTGACGAGAAGTTAGAATGTGGGGGTAATCCAAATTAAATTATTATGTGGGGGTATCGCAAAACCAATCTTCAAAACAGGGGGCAATCGCTAATTTAAATTTATAAATTAGAAGTTTTTTCAGTGAGAAAAATAGTGATAAATAGGAGAAAAAAGTATTGCATACTAAACAAATATGAAAGTGACTATTAAAGTGATAGAAATATAAAATGAGCATATAGTTGACTTGTTGGGAACTTACAAAGTTGCATAATATGCAAGCAAAGAGAATTGCAAGTTGCAAATAATTTGGAACTTAATCCACTAATCTCCCAAAATGTGTCACACATCCAAAAAAAATAGACAGAGAGCTCATATATTTCATGACCAAAGTGTAGTTTGTCAAACAATTCTCCTACACACAAATTTGCTCTGCAACAGTTCAAAAAAGTTGTTTTAGATACTAAAATATTTAATATTATCATTATTATCATTCTAATATTCTACAAAAAAATCAAAATATATACCTCAAACAAAAAAGTCCCAAAAAAGGAGAAGGAATTTCTCATTGAGTCGATGTCCCCTCCTCATCTTGAGGAGGAACCGTCTCAAAGAAATTCAGATTAGCCATCTCCAACTCAGTAGGTCCTTCCATGCTTGATTCATCACCAAGTACGTCCCAATACTTTGTAGGACCCTTAGTGTAATTCTCATTATTTCTTGATAACAGTCAAAGACTACTATGGACAAAAACCAAATCCTCCGCTCACTTTGGGTCCAATCGGTTGCGCTTTATACTTTGAATGAGACCGTATGTTGACCAATTCCGCACAACAAGAAGAAGAACAAGGTTGATTCATCAACCTATGTATAAAAACGTAAAACAAATATATTAGTCTTCCGCTACACAAAAAAACAACAAAAGATAACATAAATTAAAATGTACCTATCTGCCAAAATGGCAAGTGCAGGTGCAGTTGATCCATAATTGTTCCACCAAGCTGAAGCATCTTCAGTATACCTATCCTTTTGTGACTCCCAATCTGCAAAGCCTCCCAAGCAACCAGAAAACCTCCCATATTCTTCTTTGACCTTCTTTCTTTCATCAATATTTGGAAACAAGCGTTCGAAACAACTATTGTGCCCTGTTGATATCTCCCCATCACGATGTGGGGCCACACGCTGCAAACCACTTCCTCCTGCTAACCACTTGTCACTATAAAACTTAGGATGTAAGGAGTGTGCAAGACAAATGAGGAGAGTATTGCTTTTGTCCCACCTTTTTACAAGAATATCATGGAGTTCAGTGTAAAAGTCTGACTTTATTTCAGTAGCTACATCTTTATTTTCATGCTTGTAAACAACCATTCTTACTTCTTCGATCATTACATCCCACATATCATATACCAAGTGCAGCGATGGTCTATCGGTATCACAAACCCTTAGCATGCCAATGAGTGGATTCATAAACTCAAGTAAATAAGCCACATTTTCCCACCAACTATCATCTACAATTGAGTCTTTTACAGCTTGAGCTTTTCTCGTATCATCGCCTTTGTAAAATTTCCAATCAGCATCACAAACCATAGATAGCAAAGAAGATTTGACTTCATATAATCGGCGAAGCATAATGATGTTTGAAGCGAACCTTGTTTCAACGATACTCAATAGCTTCAATTTTGCATACTTCTTGTAAATCAACAAAGCATTGTTGTGATTTGCAACAAACATCTTGACAGCTCTAGCTTGCACAATCAGCTCTTTGATCCACTTACAATGGCGAAATCTAGACACATCTCTAGGAGTTGGGTCGCACACATCTTTCAATGCTAAGTTCAATGTGTGACATACACATGGAATCCAAAATATGTGCGGGTGAGCATCTTGAACTTTCTTTGCTGTGGCAGCCATTACAGGTGCATTGTCAGTAACTGTCTGAACCACCTTAGATGGTCCTACTTCATTAATTACATCTAATAACAAACCAGCAATATATGGACCATCCTTCAAATTTCCAGAAGAGTCGATTGCCTTCAAAAATACAGGTCTGCTTCCAGAAGAATCCATGAAGTTAATGAGTGGTCTGTTGTTGTTGTCAGTCCACCTATCACTTATATTGGAGACACCAATCCTTCTCCAACCATTTTTTGTTGAAACCAGCAAACTCTCTATGTGTTCCCTCTCCTGCTGTAGCAAAACTGTTCGAAGACGATCAACAATTGGTGGTATATTAGCCCGTAAGGTTATTATCACATGCAAACTGGATAACCTCCCTAAACAGAGGTGATCGGAGTGCATTGTTGGCGATAGCACAACCAAAGAAAGCACGAGCAATCAAATTATCTAGTTTATCTCTTGCAGGCATGTTAAATAACTCACCCAAACCTCCATCACCCTTTCTCTTTATCAAGCCATAGTTCTCGACATTCGGGAGGGGGATTGATTGCATATCAACTCCTATTGCCTTCGCATCTGCATCAGCTTGGATTTTTAAGAGTTTTTCTAAGGTATCACTATCAACAGCTTCACAAATTTCTATTCCAGAACGTGGGATGCGTTGAAGGTGATCCCTCACTCTCGTATACGAACCAGTGAATTCTAGTTTGCAAAACTTACAGCGGCACCTGTTATTTCCCCCACCATCATGCTTTTCAAGTTTCTCGATATACTTCCACAATGGAGTTTGCGGTTTACTTGCCTTGGGCTTGCGTTGTTTTGGAGAACTCATTTTGTTCACTTTGAAAAATGGCAACAGACAAACAAGAAGTCAGCATTTTTATTATTGACTAAAGTTGGAAGAAACTTTACTAAAATTGGAGGGATCTAAGAGTATTTTAAACGTTTACCTTTGTGAGGAATCTTTGTATGCGGTGATCTTCAAGTAATAAAATCTAGATGTACGAAGGTTAATGCCTTTGAATGCGACAAATCTAACCCCCCACTTGGTTCCATCTTTGTCGGTTTGAGCTTTAATGTTGTCTTTATGTTGCTTTTAGTGAAGCTGGAGAATTTTATAAGGAAAGTGAGTGGATAGTGACAAACCCTATCTCTTATCTCTTTCTATTTATATGGAAAGTGAGCCTTGAGAAAGTGAGAAGTCTATCTTGTCGGATGATACGGTGCGCTACCCCTTACTGATTCTAATGAGGTGTCACTAAATAGGTTATAATAATCTTCTACTTAATTTTGTAGAAGATAAAAGGGCTAAATGATTTTCTTTTGCCAATTTATAATCCACAATAACATTTAGTTAATGATAAAAGTTATAACATGAAATTAACAATACCGTTTAATTAAGATGGGACTAAATTACGCAAGTAATATATTATTAAAGGAGGACAAAACACTTAGTGTGAGCGAGTCGTAGATCAAGAAAACATGGAGTCGAGGGAAGCCACTAGGGACGACACTCCAAGTGACATCCAAATATTTCTTTTGTTCAAACGTGTGTTCAAGTGTCGTCTGGGCTATTTATCAACTGATAGCGAGATGGAGAATTCCCCACCTCCTCTATCAACTAATAGTCTATTATCTACGGTTTAGCACTCCCATTGGATAGAGTTTTTGGATACTTTGAGCGTTAACTTTCCACTCTATACGGTTTACACTCCCCATTGGAGACGCCCTTATAGACCATATAATCTATAAGGGTGAGACGTTCAATTATATGTTTCAAGTGTCAAAAACCTTTAATAGGTTGTCATTGGTGAGCCGAGATTTGAAAACTCTATAATCTTTATCATATTAGTGTCCCTCGTCGCTATTCTATAATTTTTTACATAAGTGTACACATAAATATATGAATATCATTTATACCTAAAAAAACCTGGTCTCAACTCACTTTGCAAGTTCATCTTTTGAGTGAGATGGTTGTATAGATGTCTATGTATCGATTCCACATTACTTTAGAACTTTGTCTATATATCGATTCCCTAGTACTTCAGAGCTTTGTTTATTTTAAAATTTCCGATCAAATCCGAACATGAACTAATATTGTTTGAGGAATATTAATATTATTAAATAAATATGTTCGTTTTGTTTTACTGATAATATGTGTCAATAAATTCATAATAGTTCCCCATAACACTATTCTAGGGTACACATAGTATAACAATATTATTACAGTAGTCCTTTGTCTATTTCAAAAACTTCTAATCAAATCCGAAAATGAACTAATATTTATTGATGATTTTTTATTTTTTATCTTTCTTCTTTTATATTATTTATTTGTTTCATTTTTTTTTTTAAAAAAAATCTTAAGTGTTAAATACATATTTGTGCCCAATCGCCGTATTCTAAAAGGTGCATACCAGGGTACACATATAATAGCAATATTATTACAATAGTCCTTAGTCTATTTCAAAATTTTATAATTAATTCCAAAAGTGAATTAATGTTGTTTTGATGAATTTGTTATATTTTTCTCCTTCTTGCTTATTTTGTTCATTTTGTTTATAATAATAAGTGTTAAGTACATATTTGTGCACAATCGCCCTATTCTAAAAGGTGTATACTAGGGTACAATAGACCTCCGTCTATTTGAAACTTCTAATAAAATCCACAAGTGAATTAGTGTTGTTTGACAAAAAAATTTCAAATAATTGCATGCAAAAAAAAAAACAAAATGAAGGAAAAAGAAACTTAATAGAATGGTTCAAATTGAGTTTGTGATAAAATGACATCAATTCAAAGCACTTTACCAATAATAAGTTAAATGATTTGTGATTAGGTTGTTTTCCTATATTTTAATTTGTTAATGTTCAGTTGAATTTTATTTTATTTTTCGTGCAATTTAATATATTTTTCGTATGTACAATATTGGTACCTTTGAGATATATCAACACAATTTGACAAATATATATATAAACACAATTAAATTTGAATAATAGTATATATAAAATTCATTTAGTACGGTATTAAACCAAAACTACTATAAATGCCACTTAATTGTAATTAAGATGGAAGTAAAACAGAGATGGAAGTAAGTAACTGAAAAATGCAATATGACTATTAGAATTAAACCGACTTAGAGAGAACACCACACTAACTTAACATGTATTGAATAATTGAGAGAATGAGATAGAGAATTCTTATTCATTAAGGTAAGTTTGAATGGGAGGAGGTTACATTTATATACAACTAGGTAACCTCCCTTCCAAGATAAAAGATTACCAGGATAAACACCAAGATAAAGGATTACACCGAGATAAAGGATTATCAAGATAAACACCAAGACAAAGGATTACCAGGATAAATACATATAAGGAGGTGTCTCATATGGGTTCAATGGTGGGCATCCATATAGGCCCACAGATTTCATAACACTCCTCTTTGGATGTCCACCATTATTGTATAAATTTTGGTGGATGCATATTTTGTAACATTCTTCTGGATGCTCTATAATTATCCAATGACAGTTGCCTCATTAAAACCTTGCTAAGGAAAACCCAGTGGGAAAAACCAAAGCGAAGGAAAAATAGTACAACATTACTCAGAATCATTGTGACTTGCTTTATACTGCCTCATTAAAACCTTTAGTAGGAAAACCCAGTGGAATAAAACCTAGGTAAGGAAAAATAATACAGTGCATATGTCCGCCTGGGATACATTCTTCAGGATGCTCCCCCTATTTTATTACCCCCTAATAAAAATAAGTCTTTACATGGCTTGGTGGTGAAATCTTCGCGATTTAAGGAAGCTATTGCTGGATCTTGCTTTGTCGATTGCCAAGACATAGTTGTATATTTATTAATAAAAATTGAACTTGTTTGAGAGTGACCATTATGAGGGTCAGATGAATAACCAAAGACTGCATATCCAACTAGATCATAGTCATTAGTGGAACCATAAGAATAAAATAGTTTCATACCAGTTATTCCATAAAAATATCTCAATATGTGTTTAACATCATTCCAGTGTCTAAGTGTATGTGCACAATTATATCTTGATAAGAAACTAATAGAAAATGCAATGTATGATCTTCTGCACGTATTGTGATAGATACATAAATGCTTCAATATCACTCAAGTAGGGTATTTTTTGTAGGATACGTTATTTCATAATGAATATTTCTACAAACCGCGAGAACCCACGCGCAGCGGAATCAATGGGGTTCTCACGAGTTTGGATAGAGAACATACCTTTTGAGAATCGGCTTAGATGTAATCTCTGAGAATCAAAGCTTTATCAAATCCGAAATCAACCCCTTGATCTTCTGTTGTATTCCTTTAGAATAGATTGGACGTTGTGTGGACAACGATCTACCAATCCCCTTCTTTCTCACAGATCTAGATCCAATTTTGGATCTATCTTTCCTTGCCTCTTTTTCTAAACCAGGTGAATAGTGAATAGGTTAATTTCGGCCAGAGAGAAAGAGTATTCTATTTATAGGCTACAACAGGGACCATGAGGAGAAATTCGGGTTGGGCCTCATGACGGGATTGGGCTTCCCATGTTCGCCCCGAACACACGGCCAAGTCCGTCAACAAATGACTTATTCCACTAAAGGCCATTGTTGCACTACCACCCTAATCCCAAATTACGTGTCAGCGTTTATGGGCTCCATATTATATGCTCGTTGATCTCCCAGTGTTTAAGATATCGAATGTCCGTTGATTAAGTCAAGTTACTGACAACTACATTAATCAACTTCTTATGTCCTTGAGTAGTACCACTCAACCTCATTGTCATGTCGGAATAAATCCACCTGTAAGATTTACATGACAATCTTTTTAAGCTCCTCAAGGGGACATCATCAACCCGATTTCTTGCGGGACACGGATTCCTTCTATAATCAACATCACACCTTACATACAATGTCATTACCCAATCCATTGAGTTTGTTGATTCACAAATGAATCTTACTCATTGATGATTTAAAGCAATGTACAATGCATGTAAGTGCCCATTATTATCCGGATTAGGAGGACAAACATCCATAATAACAGAGGCGTTTGTTCTCTTATATAGTCAGTATAATGAGAAACAACCTCACTTGGTCTTGTTCAATACACACAAAGTGTACTAGTGTAATCATATAGTCAAGATAGACTAATACCAGATTATACTACAACCGTACTAATGGTTTGTCCAAATCTATATAGGTTATGAACGATTACTTATACTTTATAAGGTACTGATGATATGATCTTATGTGTGTTCAGACCATATCATCTACAACATAAAGTATTAGACACATGCGTATAACTAATAACATATATAATATGCATAACATTTACCCATATGATTCTCATTCAAAATATAAAGAATTAGAGTTAATACAAAAGTAATGCTTTTAGTATATAACCCTATCATTTTCAAGACCAAGAACTTTCTCATGTTTTTCCCTTAGTCGAAATGGATCTTTATCCAAATCCAAGTTTTGCACAACCATGTGCTTTGTCCATTTCATTTCAAAAAAATCTATAGTCAGCAGTTTTCTCTAATTCCTTAAAAGTCCCAATCAAGTTTATACCAACCAAACTTGCTACTACTATATTGAATCCAACCTCGGATTTTACTATAGGTCCACACCACATTTTTTAAAGAGTTTAATTATGCTTGAATAACAAATTCCAGATTGGTCAATATTTCCTTTGTTGACAGAACACGTGGTTCATTTATTTTTCATCATTGTCCTTCGATGTTCCAATAGCTATACCATAGCTAAATATGTCATCTATGACAAGTGCTTTCTTATCCCACAATTCACCTAAACATACATGGAATATTGAGATCGATCTCTTCATTCTCAGGTATATGTGCCTCTTCATGGGCAACCATAGACATTTCAATGAATTTTGGATATTTGCACATTTTTATTATTTGTTTATGGAGCTCCAGCCATTACCTGTCTATTATCTGGACAAGATGGTTCCTCAGTTATCCTCTCCTAGGAGCACGCTCTTTGGATCCTATAGGTCTACCACACTTTTAGCGTATAATAGATTCATTTGTTGCCATGTTTGGACCCCTCCAAATAGAACATCAATTCTGGCTAGTACATTCATTGTTACTTTTACCATATCATTAAATGCTTAGGCATTTTCTCTGCAACCGCTTGCAAGTGTATCATTCTCCTTATCTCATATAGTCACATTCATTATCCTTAATGAGACAGAGGACGTGATCCAAGTTGCTTCACGTCGTTCCTTAGAGCAACCATTGCTTTTCTCCCCCTAACGACGGGAATACTGTCTCATTAAATTGACAATTATGTAATACAGACTGTCTTTCTTGCTCCCAACGTTAGATATGATACACAATAGGGGTGAGAATTTGGCCCTAACGACCCTAACCCGGCCCTGACCGACCCGACCCTAAGCCCTATAAAGCCCTTACAACTAA
This sequence comes from Coptis chinensis, assembly GCF_015680905.1. Taxonomy (NCBI): domain Eukaryota; kingdom Viridiplantae; phylum Streptophyta; class Magnoliopsida; order Ranunculales; family Ranunculaceae; genus Coptis; species Coptis chinensis. The sequence goes on along the minus strand of NC_141458.1, from coordinate 113,561,801 downwards.
AGCCCTCACAGAGTTTAGGGCAGGGCCGACCTGGCCCTAATGCCTTCTAAGGCAGGGCCAGGGCTAAGGTTCTGAAACATAGGCCCGACCCTAACTAAGTCCTAACCATGCCCTAATTATAATTTCACTATAAAATACACAACTAAAACTATCCAACTCTTTGTTACATATTTTCAATTAAAATAACACTGTCCTTTGTAATTTATCACTTACCGTATAGGTACTTCTAATAATTTGTCTTATATCATAAAAACTTGTAAACCTAATTGTTTCTATCTCACAACTCACGTACACCTCATAACTCCCCGTCTAACCTAGTCGCCAAGAACAATAATGAGCACTGGGCACTAGCCTAATGAAAAATAGGTTGACGTCAGTAAAAACTCATTCCATACTCTTATTTGTCTTTGTGTTCTTCAACGTTAAATGTAATTTTGGTGATATTTGAGTACAAGAAATAACGGATTTATGTCAGTGAAAGCTCATTCCAAAATGTGTCTTGTGCATTTTAACTGTAATTTTGAAATATAAATATGAGTCTCTATATACTTCAGTTTATTAGATTATGGATATGCATTTTAAATTGTTGGACTTATCAAGAATTATTACTAGATTGGTTGTTATTCAAATTTCAAAGTGGTGGGACTTTGAGTTTGCAAATCTTTGAATTTTTTTTATAATATAAATGAGTTTAAAAAGCGATGCAAAAAAAGAAGAAAATATATAGGCCCGGCCCGACCCGGCCCTAAACTGTTAAAGAGGGCTTAGGGTAGGGTCAGGGCTTGAAATTTAGACTTATGACCCGGCCCGACCCGGCCCTGCCCGGCCCTAATAACTGAAAGGCTTTAAATGTTTAGGGCCGGGCTAGCCCGACCTGGCCCATTGCCCACCCCTAATACACAATGTCTTTCTCATTTATGGGTATAGTCTACCGGACATATATCCATAATACTTTTCTCCATTTATATATCCATACATTTTAACATAAAACAAAATAAATTTGTAAATATTGATACTAGCACAAGTGTATGAGAAAAATAAAACTTGAGATTCATAATAAGAAAATTCAAAATATTAACAACAATCAAGGCCTAGACTTTCCATGAAGAGAACACAATATTAATTGTAAACGTTCCATGAACTGATAATAAAAATATAATTAACTAAATAAATCATTCCAAGGATGAAACTTGCCCATTGCTATTTGGATCATCATACTGAACCTCAAGGAAATCGGAACAATCCAAATGAGTACCATCATGAAAGTGGTCACTCTTCCAATTCTCTATCACATTTGTTTCCATTCTCCTAGAGACTTTATACCTTTCAACCTCTTCTATAGGAGCTCGACAGTATTTTGCCCAATGTCCATCATTACTACCACATCTGTAGTAGGGGTGGGAATTTGGCCCTAACGACCCTAACCCGGCCCTGACCGACCCGACCCTAAGCCCTATAAAGCCCTCACAACTAAAGCCCTCACAGAGTTTAGGGCCGGGCCGGCCGCCCCCTAATGCCTTCTAGAAAGTGGGGCTAGGGCTAAGATTCTAAAACATAGGCCCGACCCTAACCAAGCCCTAACCGGCCCTGTTTCATACTTTCACTATAAATACACATACCATAATTGTCCAACTCTTTGTTAAATATTTTCAATTAAAATAACATTGTCCTTTGTAATTTATCACTTACACCCAAGGGTACTTCCAATAACTTGTTTTATATAACAAAAACTTGTCAACTTTAGCGACCATGAAGAACAATGAGCACTAAGATAATAAAAATAATACTTTATTCCTTTGATCATCAAGTCAAAGTCCATAACTTATTATTCTCAATTTCTTTTCTCACTTATTTCTTATAAATTATATTTTTATTCACATCCAAGCCAAGTCTAAAACTAAAGGTTTCCTTCCACACCATTAAAGCAAAATACGAGCGGACATTTGTAACATAGAAACCAAAAAACACCCTTTGTCAGAAAAATGACATTTGTAATCTCAAACCTTTCTCCATCACTTGTTCAAAAGCCAATATTTTCATTTCCATATACAAAGCTTGAATCACTTTTAAATTAGAAGAAAGGTAATATTATATTTGTTTGAATCTATTATAGAAATAATTTATGATATTACAAATAGTTTAACAACTTCCATGACCCTTAACCAAAACTATTATGTTTCTTCTTTATATCTATTACTTCTTCCTTTAAAATGATAATATAATTATTTGTCTATGTATTTAAATGTTAAATGTAATTTTAGTGAGGTTTGAGTACAAGGAAGAACAAATTCCGAACTCTCGATGTACTTCAGTTCATTAGATTGTGGATGTGCATTTAAAATTTTTGGACTTATACAGGATTATTACTAGATTGGTTGGACTTTGAGTTTGTAGATTATTATACATTTTTGTAATATAAATGAGTTTTAAAACTGATGTAGTAAAAAAAAAGAAAATATATAGGCCCGGCCCTAAAGCCCGGCCCTAAAGCCCGACCCTAAAGCCCTTAAAGAGGGCTAGGGTCGTGGTCGTGGCTTGAGATTTAGACTTGTGACCGGCCCGACCGCCCTATCCGACTTTTAGGTAGGGCTAATCCAACCCTAATATCTGAAGGGCTTTAAATGTTTAGGGCCGGGCTAGCCCGACTCGGCCCATTGCCCACCCCTAATCTGTAGCAAATATCACTGCTCTCCTTTTGTTTGTTATGAGGATTTGAGTCCCCTTTATGTGGTGGAGATGTCCACTTGTTCTAATTACCCTTTTGTTGGTCATTAGTATTCCAATGACCCTTTTTTCTATTACCATTGCCATCTCCATAAGGATGATAACCTCGACCACCTCTTCTAGTATTTCTGCCTCTTTCACGCCCTCTCCCATGTCCTTTACCACGACTACCACTAGCTTGAAAGCTGGCATTTGCTTATGGAATTGTCATTGACCCAGTTGGTCTGGAGTTGTGGTTCTTGATTAAAATGTTACTATTTTGCTTTGCAACAAAGAGACATGTTATAATATCAGAATATTTGGAGAATTGTCTCTCTCGATACTGCTGCTGCAGGAGTACATTCGAGGCATGAAAGGTAGAAAGAGTTTTCTCTAACATCTGCTCATCAGTTACATTTTCACCACACAATTTCAACTGAGAAACTATATTAAACAAAGTAGAGTTGTATTTAGAAACTGTCTTATAGTCTTGGAACCTCAGGTTGAGCCATTCACTTTAAGTATTTGGTAGTATGACCATCTTCTGGTGATCATACCTATCTTTCAGGGATTTCCAAAGACCTGCTGGGTCTTCCTCTGTTAGGTACTCATTATTTAAGTCGTCGTGAATATGATGACGTAGGAATATGAGAGTTGTGACCTTTTCCTCTGGGCTCATTTTGTTTCCTTTTTTAATAGCATCACCAAGTTTTTAAGATTGTAAATGGATCTTGGCATCCAACTGCCATGATAAATAATTGTCGCCTCTAATTGAAAGAGCTTGAAAATCGAGTTTAGTAAGGTTTGACATCTTTCAAGTAACTGTAACAGATTAAACATACATGGAGTTGAAAAAAAAAAATTGATGGCATCAAATATTCACGTTCATGATTTTAGAACTTCAAGTTCTTGAAAACAAAATAGCTATAAAAACGAATTGGGCCTACATAAATGACCACTGTAATGGGCCAAAACCGGACCAGTCCTTATGGGTTGGACCTGACCAAGTCGATATAGTGAACCAGACCTGGTCCTTAAGTGTCAAAATGGCTCGGTCCAAACTGGTCACACCCAAGTCAGTTTATAAGAAGTTAGGTCCGAAACAAACAAATGCTAAACCTTTCTCTCCATCACTCTCCCTCATTAGACAACCTATCCTACAACATATAACCCTATTCTATTAAAGGTTGCTTAAAATCAGGTACTCTTTCTTTTATTTTTTCTTTTGTTATAAATATCGGTACTCTTTAGACCAGTAATTCTTTCTAAGGGTTTATAGATTAAGTATGTCTTTAAAGATTCGGCATTATGTATTATAAAAAGGCCAATTTGTCAGTAGTTTTTTTCAGTTGCATAGGGATTTCCACGCACTCTAAATTGACTCGAGAGAATTCACAAGATACTTTTGTACGTCAGAACATGTACCAGAGAGGAATTGGAAGGGTAGCTAGGTTGACTATGTGATCTCCCCAGTTTGAATCCGCAGTGTTGCAACTTGCAAGTACTGGTTATTCAGGTCCCAGACAACTCAATGTTGAATAATACCATAATAATATGGGGTTTATTATCTGACATGATGCTGTATTAATGCATATTATCATGACCGGTCAGTCATCATGATAGAGGTGGGATCACTGTATTGAGGATTGTCCCTGTTAGTTGTTAGTTGTTAATCCGTGGTATCTAAGAAACTTGAGCTGCGGAAGTACTTTGGAGTTATGGTTGTAAAACTATTTCTGTTTGTCTTTTTAGTTTTATTTTTATCCTATATTACTATATGCAATGTTTTAGATGTCATACATGTGCTCAAAATGTTGAATAAACAAAGGAAACTCTGTAAAAAAAATCAGATATTTTGTTTTTATAAACTATAAGTTTGTGTTCAAAATTGATAACAGGGGTAAAATTGTCCAAATAATTTATATTCAGCATTCAGAGCCAGGTCATTCTGACAGAAAACAAACATGTTTTTCAGAGTTCAGCAATCAGCATTCAGCATTCAGCATTCAGAGGGTGGGCCATTTAGCATTCAGCATTCAGAGGCTCAAAAAAACAAACCACCCTCCTAGAGAGAGATGGGAGGGAAAGGGCAGAGGAGGAGAGAGAAGAATTATAGAGCAGCACATGGAGATGGTGGAGGAGGGTATTCTCGTCTTCCACCACCTCTTAAAACTTCTGAAATTGATGCTCTTCCTTCAAAACTACGCCGCCTCATTGACGTCACCAACAATCCGCCCACCAATAAACGTACCACCCCTATTCTTCTTCTCTCTCTCTCTTTGTGTGGCAACGTTATTTAACGGGTTCTTTTCTTGCAGGGAAAATTTCAAATGATGTTGAAAGTAAGACGACTAATAATAAGAAGCAGAAGATAAAAACAGATGTAGTAGTTCTCTCTTATATTAGTTATTACTTCTAAATTTGAATTCCGTAGCATTGTGATATGATTAATTTATTTGCAGAAACTGAGCCAAAAAGAAGAATCTAGCTCCAAAACTAATAATAGACTGAAGGAGAAAGGTAATATTTCGATAATTGATAAGGAAAAGGTAAAGAAAAAGAGAAAGCCTGTGAAAGACCTTTGCTTCGATCCAATTAAGGAGCTGGGTGGTTCTTATGGCTCCAAGAAACGAGAACGCAGGAAAAAGTAATAACTCATTCCTTTACTCTTCTTTCATTTCCTTTCTTTTATCAATCTCACATGTTAACACATGGAAATTGAATTTATGTAGGTACTTGGAAACAAAAAAAAAGAAGCATAAGAGGGGCAAGATAGGAGACGACCAAGAGTTTCCTGGGCATGGAGAGATTAAGTTTGGAGACATAGTTGATGCTCCACCAAAGTTGTTAGCACTTCCTAAGGTACTACGTCTTCCGGTTTTAATGTTATTGATGTGAAATTGCGATTGCTCTATTCTGTATTTTAAAGAGAGGTATTCTGATCTTTTGAAGCTATTGAAGAAGAAAATCCAAGACGCTTCGCATGAGAGACTTCGTTTGCAAGCTGTTGAAGCATATAGAAAGCGCAAAGGATGGGAGTCAAGACCTGGACTCCACCTTCCTCCAATGCTACCAAGCTCTCCGGTTTAATTGGTGTAAGTAATTATATCAATTCACTCACATAGTTTTTTCTTACCATGTTATACAATGCATTATATTGATAGACCTCATAATAGCAAAAGATTTCTGATTGTTATGAATCTTCTTGGTTCTTATAGAAGGTACCCTGTCTCTCTCTCACACACACAGACAAAACCCAAAGATGCACCTCACTTGGTCAAGTGGGGGTTAGGCATAGGCAAAGATGGCCAAAACCTGAAGATGCACCCCACTTCAAGATACAATGTCTATTCTTGACTGTTTCAATAGAAAAAAAATATAAACTTCGAACTATAGTAAGCATCACCCTTCTCGTAAATGAGATTTAAAAGGTCTTTTAAGGACACTTCATATCAACTTTTTTTTTTAGTTAGAGAAGCATTTCCTAAGAAAGTTACAAGAAGTTCGGTTTTCTTAGTGAAGTTTTAGGGAATTCGAATAGCTTGCTGTATCTTTCTCTAAGGAAGTGAAAATGTGAAACCATTTGTTATGAGAGTTTTCTATACCCTAAGACGGGGAATTAGCTAACGATGATGACATTACTAATAAAAAGAAACAGAGATTGTTACGGGGGTTAAGAGTGAAGTTAACTGCATTATTTTTGACTTTGTCGATTTTGTGCTTATTACTTTATTTTGAGGGACAAGTACACAAATCAAGTACGAGCATATGATGCACATATGCATATAAATGGGTCGACCATACAATTATATACACCATTCTTATAGGTGTACCAATAAGATTTTAGTACTACGTTAATAATATGAGTTCATCCATTTGTTTAGTTTTTTTCCTCAATATGTGAAACTGTGAAAGTCTAATGTAAGTGCGTCTATGGTAATATGCTATGATGCACGAATACTCCTAAAATGTCATTGCACCCGTATCGGTCAGGTATAACACCGATACGGGTACTGGATACTTTTATGATTCTTTTAGGGTATTGGAATCCCTAACATAGACCTGATCCAATAGTTCTACTCCATTGAAATGTAAATTGTTCTTGAGGTTTTAAGCTGTATTGACTTTGACATGTGTTATAATAGTTTTTTACATGTTCCTGACTAACTTTACTCAAAGAACTAACATAATTTTTAGAATACACATATTTTAAAATATTCATATCCGTATCCTAATATTTCAAAAAAGTCGTATCGTACTCCGTACGTACCGGTGTCGCCGTATCGGTACCCGTACCTGTATCCGTGCATCATAGATCATGTGTGTACTTATACATTACTTGGAAGCTGCTCTCATGTTACATGGAAACTAAATTGTAGTTCTCATCTTAATTGGTTTAAATGTGTTTTCTACTATGTTACACTGACATGGTTACTTGTCGGATACCAAGTGTCCGACACAGCGAAATATAAAAAATTGAGGTATATCACATACAATATGTGTGTCGTGTGTGACGCCGACATGTATGACACGGATTATTTCTAAAATGTCTTGTCCATGTAACATAGGTTTTCTTATGTGTTGTTGTATGCATATTTGTGCATTGCATGTATAAGTAAGTCTTGGTATACGTGATACATGAAAAATGGGAAGAGAAGTGTTTATAGTTTTTCTGGTGTGTATAAATTAGGACTAAGGAGTGTCTCATTCACTTTATCCCGATGTGTATGTTGCACCTGCCTGACATCTGAATGACCCATAAATCTCAATGACCAAGAATTTACAATTGATGCGGGAAGGAACTATATAATATCTGGAAACATGGCCATTATACCTTTAAGTAGTTTGTAGGCTTGAGTGCTTGACTGTATATTTCTATTACAGCTACATTTGAAAATTTTCTATCATTCCATGTCAAATATTTCCCACTTTTCCTTGTACACATGGATTGAGTAGATGTTTAGTAACTAGTGTCTTTTTTTCATGATCTGTGGATAGTGTGAAGTCAATGTGAAGGTTGATCATAGTTTTGTAATTGACAGCTTTCTTTTGATTGCTTAGCTTGAACATGAAGCAGCCTAAGAGGACAACAGAAAATATTTTCATTTGCCTGTAAGCAAATTCTTTTCCCAAGCAAATGCGCGGACTTGCCTGTGAACCATTACTCTTGTGATTTTAGTTTCTTTCTAATGTTGGAGCTTGGAAATAGTAATATGAAACAACTAATGAAGAAAGCAACAAAAAAAAAAAAACAACAACAGCAAACAAACAAACAAACTTAGAAAAGCAAAAGGAAAGACAGTATTTAAGGGAAGCAAATTACTTAATTCTGTATATCTTTCTTGTGGCTAAGTTTGCCACAGTTGTTTCCTCTTGCAAGTGTAATGCCTAGTCCCACTAATTACTACCGTCTACCATGACACTTCATAGTTCTGTGAATATTTTGATTCAATTTCATCTTCTAAGCTTCTTTAGGTTGTCTCTGTAGGTTGCTTTGAGAGATCTCTATATCAGTAGGACCTCTGTTTTTTTTTTTTTTGTCCATGAATTCATGTTCTATCTGCAATTAGCATTGTTATCTAAAGGAGACTGGATTTTACACATGGGTATTGGTTCTCGGGATGCTTTGGGTTCCCTAACTCTTTGATGATAAGTTAGTCTCTCACACAAGAAGAAATATGGTCTGGTTCTTATTTGCGTCGATTGATGTGGGATTCAATGTGGTGTTCTTGTTGTTGTTGAAGGAAATGTAATAGTTGTTAGTGAGTATGTTAGATCATTCATGGGCGAGGCTGTCCTTCAAGAGGCTTCGACATTAGTTGTGATAAATCGTTACTATAGTTTATATACCAAGGATCCAGAACAGGTTTCTCGCCTATGGGGTATTAGGTGACAATCCCCCTTATTTAGGCCATTGCGTAGTTGATGTTCATTAGTATATGATGGTTTACTTTTTGTTCAGAAGACAGGCTGTTTGTCTGTGTATGTGTGCATGTGTATACTGAATTTTCCCACTTTGTCTTAAAGCATAGCAGTAAAAGTTACGAGTTATAGAGAATTACGATATGTATAGTTATTTGTTACATCCTAGCTTATGGTGCATAATTGGATGTATTGGTTAATTGCAAATGTTAGAGTTAAATGGTTAGTTTTGTAAATTTATAGACCCGTGTTATATTATGGTGGATGTATTCCGTCTTTGTAAAACTGCCAAACTGTTATTGGTGTGCATGTCTTTTAGTGTCAATAAAGATTTTGGTCATTCAAGTAGTAGTCCTTCCTTTCTAATGAAGTACAGAGCTAAGCTCCCTTCAGGGTTCTGATTAGTTCGAAGAAAATGACAGTAATTCTCTCTAATTGAAAATGGAAGTGCTGAGATTGTTCCCTGACAATAAGTAGATATCAGCTTTTGTTTTAATTTTTCTTCATATAAATGATATGAAGTTACTTGGTTTATTATAGGAGAATGAGTATAGCCTGGCCTGCTAGGAGCAGTGTAGATGGTGAAGGATCTGGTTCTACTAGGAATAGTCCTAATGGCCGAACTCGATTAATTAAAGCTATTCAAGATTTTCAAGACAAGTTAAATACAAGAATTGCGGAGATGAAGAAAGGTTTCCCAATGAAGGTACTGTGTTTCTTGGTGGGTTTCTACTGTGCAACTGCCTTTGCCACTGTTATTGGGCAAACAGGTGATTGGGACATTTTGTCTGCTGGCTTGGCTGTGGTGGTAGTAGAGGGAATCGGGGATCTCATGTATAAGGCTTCTTTTCCTGTACTTAGCCAAATTAGGAGTCTAATCACAATGTTTAATTATTGGAAGGCTGGGCTTTCCTTAGGTCTTTTCTTGGATGCATTTAAATATGAAATGGATGATGTTTTTGGGTTATGCAACCCCGTCAATTTTGAAATAGACGTTTTACCCATAGGCTTGTGATACCCTCTCTACCTCTGTCTTTTTGAATTTGTTCACTGATACTTTCTTTTGGGTGGTCAGAAATTGTTATACAATGTCAAAATTGATTTGGTGAAGTTTCTCTTGCTTGCCGAAATTGGTGCGGGGACAAGAGACTTGACGCTAGAGCTTTATCCTTTTGGAACCCATACTAGACCACTGTGTCTACAGTCTTTACAGAAATTTCGCACATTCTTGTGAGTGTGCTACACGGACCTACTTTTAGACCTACTGTTGCGACTCACTATTTGGATACCGTTGGTTTGCATTGCAATACACATCAGTAGGTTCAAATAGTAGGTCAAATAAGTGGGTCGGTGTAGCATTACTGGCTTACTGCATTCTTGTTTATATAGCAATCACGGTTAGAATTTGACCGCCCACCGCTCTGCGGTCTATGAATTTTGAATTTTGTATGGGTCTTATTTAAGTTACTGAAGGATTTCAAGTAGTCACCCTGCCATTCCTATTGCGTTATGTCATATGTGAACCCTACTCTGTAGGGAATGCATTTTGGTTCAGAATTTAGTGAAGTTCAAATCCGCATTGAAGGGAGCCTTATGCTGAAGTTTTCGCTCAGTCTTACAGACGAAAGTCTCTATCTTTTACTTCTCCGTGAGAAAACTGAAAGAGATGGCGATCGAGACGCAGCGAGTGAAAAGAGGGTGAGGTTCTAGGCGAGTGAGAAGACGACGAGATCGAGGAAGAAAATTGGATTGAAATGGAGTCAGATTTGACACTTGAACTGGATTTTAAGCCCTCTCCGGCTCTCCTGGCCCTAACGCAATTGTTGGCTCAAATCAAAAACAGGAAAGGTCCAAGTGTCCAACACGGGACAGTTGGAAGGGTAAATGCATAAAACAAAAGCTGCTTTGTTAGGGGTAAACATTACCGCGGTTTCTTGTGGTATCACCTTCCTCTTCGCGCGCAACAAGCACTATTCAATAGTCCAATCATTGCGGGACATTTCTAATTGATCAATAGCAGGTATTTCTGTTCGTAGTCCGAGGCTTCTTATTTTTCTCCCGGATTTTCAATTATCTCAAACTCATTATCAGTTGTTAATTTTTGCAGTCTCTATGCCGAACGTCATTAGAATTCCAAGACTTCAAGATCAACTGTCAAAGGTACGTCTTTTTTTCGTAATTGTTATACTAATATGTATTAATCATTCTTTCAATTTCGAGATCTACATATATGTCGTTTAATACACCCGTTGGACATTTTGTAGCTAAATTTGACACTAGTTGAAATGATGAAAATCCATTAATAGGGCGTGTTTTTTTCTAGTGGATGACAATGCTAGCACAGAGCCACATAATCCATTCGCCCACCATTTCAGGTAGAAAAGTTAGTTAAACAACTATCTCCATCAGCACGTCATCCCTATAAGCAAGATTTTTTTGAAGTGAAAGATCTTTTTGTTCCTTTCTAGCCAATTTTTTTTCAGGGATTTGTGAAGAATGAAGATGATTTTGGTGTCTTCACTTGAATGTGAGACATAAAACTTTAATGTATTTATAAACGTATTACAAGTACAAGAAGGAAAAGTTTCTCTTCAAGTTGAGAGACTTTCTCATCAAGAATTTACATATAAAAGGAAATCTAATTATACTAGGAAAGAGAATATATATAAAAGATGTACACAAAATATATAGGAGATTAGAGAGTACACCAAGATAGTGTATACACTCCCCTTCAAGCTGAGTGTGTACATCAGTAACGCCTAGCTTGCCCATAAGACGATGAAATGGATCTGCACCGAGCGGCTTTGTGAAAATATCTGCTATCTGATTGGAAGAAGGAATGTACGGAGGACGAACGAGGCCTTTTTGAATCTTTTCACGTACAAAGTGACAATCAATTTCGATATGTTTTGTACGTTCATGGAAAACGGGATTTTAAGCAATGTGCAAAACTGCCTGATTATCACAATACATTGTGACAGGGGAGGAGTGATAAATGCCGAAATCTTTGAGCACATATTGCAGCCATTGGAGCTCACTAGTTAAGGTTGCCATAGCACGATACTCTGCTTCAGCGGAAGAGCGAGAAACGGTGGTTTGCTTATTTGTTTTCCAAGATATAGGACTGTTACCAAGAAGAACACAATATCTCGTTGTAGAACAACGAGAAGATGGGTATCCTGCCCAATTAGAATCACAAAATCCATGCAAATGAAGAGAGCTAGATGATGACAGAAGGATTCCCTTACTAGCCGAACCTTTGAGATAACGAAGAACACGGTGTACTGCATCCATATGTGCGCTCCTTGGAGATTGCATAAACTGACTAAGGATATAAACTGAATAAGTGATATCAGGTCGAGTAACTGTCAAGTAAATAAGTCGTCCAATCAGGCGTCGATAATAGTCGGGTTAGGCAAAGGCGTCCCATCAGTTGGAGATAATCGCAAATTTTGTTCCATGGGAAATGCTGAAATACGGCCGCCACTTAGGCCAATATTCTTAAGGATGTCCAGAAGATATTTCCTTTGAGACAAAATATACCTTTGCATGAACGTGCCACTTCAATACCAAGGAAATATTTTAGACGTTCAAGATCTTTGATAATGAATTTGTTCTCAAGAAAGTGTTTGAGATGCTTGATAACGGAATCATCATTACCTGTTATGATAATGTCATCGACATAAACTAACACAAAAGTGGATGATTGACCTGTGACAGAGAATAATCTGCTTTGGATTGAGAAAACCCAATTTCAAGAAGAGCAGAAGAAAATTTCGAAAACCACTGGCGTGAAGCTTGTTTCAACTTTGAAGTCATATATGGACTTGTTTAGGCGGCATACTCGATGCTCCCCCTGACGGGAAAAGCTAGGTGGTATTCTCATATAGACTTCTTCAAGGTCACCTTGTAAAAAAGCGTTATTGACATCAAGCTGATATAGTGGCCATTGCTTAACAGAAGCGACACTTAGTAAAGGTTGAACTGTGACCGGTTTAGCAACCGGTGCAAAGGTATTGTGATAATCCATCCCTTCGACTTGTGTAAATCCTTTAGCGACCAATCATGCTTTATACCGTTAGGCGCTTTCATCAGATATGTATTTGATTTTGTAAACCCATTTGGACCCAATGAGTTTCTTGTGGGATGGAAGAGGACAGAGACTCCATGTATTATTCTGTTCAAGTGCTTGAAGTTCCTTTTGTATCGCCTCACGCCACTTAGGACACTTAACTGCTTGACTGAAAGAAGTAGGCACATCTCTGGAACAAACACTAGAAAGAAACCTTTTATGTGCAATAGAGATATTAGAATTGGAAAGGTACTTATGAATAGGATATGGATTATCTGTCAACTTGGAATTGGATGGAGGAGATGAGCTATCATGAGTAACCCATGTGCATACATAGTCACTAAGCTTTATAAGAGGATGTCAATCACGCTGTGGATGATGATATTGTTGCGGAACAATGGGTGTTGGAGAGTTATGATCAGCAGGAGACAATGGTGCGTCATTGACAGGAATAATTTCTGAACTAGGAGAACCTGGATTACCACCATTATCCCCTTCCACTATAGTATGATGATTGACTTCAGTAAGATCATGAGAAATAACTTCCATACTATCATTATTATTTAAAGGAAGGGGAGTAACATATGGAGATGTAGAAGTAGATTTAGAAACATCACGAAAAGGAAAAGTTCCTTCAAAAAATTAACATCTCGAGAAACATATGTGGTTTTACTTGTAATATCAAATACTCGATATCCCTTTTAACCATGGGGATAACCAACAAAAATGTCAGGCTTAGCTCTTTGATCAAATTTATGCTTAATGTTACTGTTGTGAGCATAGCAAAGACTACCAAAGACTCGTAAATGTGAGTAACTTGGTATATAGATTTAAATAAGAGTTCATGAGGACTTTTACCCGATAAAATAGGTGATGGCATTTTATTGATAAGATAAGTTGTAGTGAGAATACATTCACCCCAAAACCTTAACGGCAAGTGTGCTTGAAATCTTAAGGCTCTAGCAACCTCAAGCAAATGACGATGCGTGTGTTCCACAACACCATTCTGTTGTGGCGTTGAGATACAACTCCTTTGGTGGATGACGCCATGATCAGAAAAGAAGCGTTGCATGTCGTTAGAAAGGAACTCAGTGCCATTGTCAGAACGAACCTTTTGAATTGGCGAGAAAAGTAAAGGACCATTTCCTGAATAAAGATTATGGACATGAGTGTTGAATTGAGTTCTAATTATGACAAAGAAAGATTGCAAAATTCTTTTTGTTTCAGATTTAACATGCATGAGATATATCCACGTGCAACGACTATAATCATTGACAATGGTTAAGAAATAACGAGATCCATTCTACGAAGGATGGGAAAACCCACCCCAGATATCATAATGAATTAGTTGAAAAGGATAACTAGTAGTAATCTCACTGGAAGGAAAAGGCAAGCGATGTTGCTTAGCTTGTGGGCAAATTTCACGAGTACTTTTATTGGAACATGAAATAAAAGGAATATCTCTACTTAAAGTTTGCAAAGAGGGATAAGATAAATGCCCCAAACGCCAATGCTAGAGATCGATAGTAGGTGGTTTGATGACTGATAAAGTAGATGGAGACTGAAAGTAATATAACCCCTCGTGAGTGATAATTACCTTGTCCAATCCTCTTCTTCGTCGATAGGTCCTGAAAAATGCATTGATTGTGATAAAAAAATTAGCAGACAATTGAGAGATTTTGTAATTTGGCTAACAGACGAGATTGAACTTAAACGACGGAATGTAAAAGACGTTTTCAAGTCTAATTGTGGGGGTAAGAATGATTGTACCCAGTGTTATCAGACCTAGCCCGGACACCGACCCGGCAAAGGCACTGGGTCACTGTGTCACCGGTTCAACCAGTGGATCATTGCTTGGTGTTATATAATTATATTTGTTAATATGCCTCATAAGTTTAGTATTGGCCGGCTGGTTTTAGAGCTAGTTTACTGCCACCAGAGTGACAGGCCAAGGTTCGAATCCACGCGTGTTCAATTTTTCACAATTTACTTTACAATTAAATACGGTTATATTTAGTTATTTACTATATTGTATCACAAACTAACAACACAAGTTGATGTAGTGTACTGGTAAAACATTTGAGTAGTTTTCTATGCACACAAGGTTCGAGTCATTGTACAACCAATTCCAATTAATATTTCTAATGTTATTTATGGCCCGGTTGGTTTGGTCTAAACTGTTATGGTTTAAGCGGTTTGCACTAAAACCAGACGAGTTAACCGGGTTCTACCTGGGTTAATTACTTAAACGATCTATTAAGTGACCCAACTTGTATTGGTGACTGGGTCACCGGTTCACCGGGTCAAACTGCTGGGCCGGGCTGGGTCTGATAACACTGATTGTACCAATATGTATAACTGGAGCATGAGTACCATCAGACAATTGAACATAATACGGCATAGAACAAGATGTATATGAAGTAAACAAAGATAAGGAATGACACAAGATGTATATGAAGTAAACAAAGATAAGGAATGATACATATATGTATATGAAGTAAACAAAGATAAGGAATGACACTTATGGTTTGTTGCACCTGTATCTATGATCCACATAGAACTAGGAGGAACAGAGAGCAATACCTGCGGCTAGGTTAGCATTAGAGTTACTGCTACCTGAAGAGAGCATAGCGAGCAATTTATTGTATTGCTCTTGAATGAGGGCCAGAGGATTCATCATAGGTTCATCAAGCTTAGAATTTGAAGCAGAACCAATCGTCTTTGTTTGCTTCCAAGGAACACTGTGCAACTTATAACGAAAACGGTCATGAAGCCCTTGGAGAAACTTCATGCCTTGATCTCTTTCAACTTGCTCAACATTAGATTTTCCATGACCGCAAGTATATGGTTGAGCAATAGAGAATGAATTAAGCTCATCCCAAAGGGCCTTAAGTTTGGTGAAGTAAGCCGAAATAGATAGATCTTCTTGGTTAAGGAAGGCTATGGAATCCTTTAGTTGGAAGATTTTTGGAGAATTTGATTGTGAATAATGCTCCTTTAGATCTGTCCAAGCTTCTCTTGCATTATCTGCATATAAAATACTGTCGCGAATATCGCTAGATACTGAATTCAATATCCAAGAATTCACCATATCATTACAACGGTCCCACTTGCATATTTGGTTTCAAAAATAGGTTTTGAGATTGTACCGTCCACAAAACCCAACTTGCTCTTGGCTCGAAGAGCCATGGTCATAGATCGAACCCAAGTGGGATAGTTGTTGCCTGAGAGAAGTGGAGAGACTAGAACAGTGGTGGGGCTATTAGAGTGGTGAACAAAGAAAGGATCATTGGTTGATCCTTGATCATTGAGAGAATCGCGAATAGTAGACTTTGTTGAGGGCGTTGGGTGTTTGGCCATGACAACTAGAGATTATTGATTGAAAAGAATGGAGAATCAGAAACCAAGGATCGTTACTGCTCTTGATACCATGTGAAGAATGAAGATGATTTTGGTGGTCCTCACTTGAATGTGAGACATAAAACTTCAATGTATTTATAAACTTATTACAAGTACAAGAAGGAAAACTTTCTCTTCAAGTTGAGAGATTTTCTCATCAAGAATTTATATATAGAAGGAAATCTAATTATACTAGGATGGAGAATATATACAAAAGATGTACACCAAATATATAGGAGATTAGATAATATACACCAAGATAGTGTATACGTTAACAATTTCTGTACATGTTTCTTTTCAGAATCATACTATGCCTACCACTTATAATTGCTGGAGCTGCCAATGGGGGTTGCCAAACAATATGTGGCAATATTACGATTCAACCCACCATTCGGGATTGGTGAGGGGTGTTACTTGTCGGAGGCCTATTGACTGGTATGTGAACCGCTTGACCCTCCTGTAATAAGATTTCCGCCTGCATTCGGGTCAGCTCGAGTCATGCACATCGATATGGACCTACATCATGTCTGCATCATCACTAAAATAGCAAGCAACTGCTATAAAGGTACAATTGGAAATGGTGTATGGAAGTCAGGAGAGTCTTTTAGCAACCCAATGCTTACGTTTTCCCCAACCGACAATATTTCTATGGGATTTGGATGTGATGTTTTCGCATCCATTCTGGTCACAACCGGGAGCAGTGATTATTTAGCAGGCTGCTACTTGACTTATACAAATAAGATGATTTTAGATCCATCAACATGCAAGGGAACAGGCTGTTGCACTGCAAATATCCCAGAGGGGATGCAAGCTTATGAATGGGGAGTAAGAACATTCAATATTGGAAACAAGCCCTCACTAAAAGAAAGTTGTTCTTTGGCGTTCATTATAGACCGCGATTACGAAGAACAAAAAAAGTTTAATGTATCGTGGATGTTGTCGACCAACTTTATTGAAGTACCACAGGTCATGGATGTTCTGGGAGGTACCATCACCTGTGATGTGGCAAAGAGGAACAAAACAACTTTGACATGCCAAGAGCAGAGTAAATGCCTTAATTATTTAAGCAGATATCGTTGCCACTGCAATGATGCCTACAGAGGCAACCCTTAGCAGATGCAGGCTGCAATTCTGCAAAGGTAATATTTCTAATTTCGTAAAAGACATAAAAGGAAATGTAGCTGCCATCGGTATCTGTTAAGGTCTAGTTTGAGAGAGATTTGCACAATCACACTTCCAAACTAAGCAGGTCGTATTTTGAGTTTTGACAACTTGGTTTCAGTCAAGATTTATCATCGTATATACTAGTTACCTCGACAAATCATTTATTTATTTATTTTCGGTAAAGTATAAAATACATTAAAGGAAGAAAATAAAATGGCTATTGGTCATGAGGAGTCCAGACCACTCCAGTCTTCCATGTATGTACACTAAGCCAAATAAAAAATAAGAAGCAAATGGTACTTCTCATTTATGCTTCCATGGGGTTTACCACTAAGTACGTAAGTATTTTCTTTATCCAAGAGATGCAAACTTGGCAGCTTAATTGGTCTGCAGTCAAGCTTGGTTTTCTTCATATATGTGAAAAATTGATAGGGAGAGAGCTTGACGCTTGCATTCCACCCAAATCAGTGAAATCTATTTCAAAACATATCTGACTTCTTTTGTAGCGAAAGTTGTAAAGCTTTCGTTATTTTCCCATTATTATTGTTATTATAAAGCCACAGTAAAAACAGTAAAGAAATCGAACAAAAATCATAATGATGAAACCAAATTTCTACAAGTGGATCAAAATATTGAACATTTTGGCATTATACAAAGAACAGTCCCTTCTGTTTTAAGCCTATGATAAGCTCTAATATAAACATTAATTATCATATTTGTAGTTTATGTTTGTATTTTTGTATTTTTTTTTTCACTATATATACGTAGTTTTTGCTCTAATGTACTTGTACGTGAATACACATTTGTAATATGGGTGTTTTATTTTTGGTTCTAAACTTTTTAATTTTATTATATATATATATAATTTACAACAGATATCGGCGACTGTGCTAGTAATCCGTGCAGAGTTGGAGCTACCTGCCATGATCAGGATGGTAAATATGTCAGCCGATGTCCCATTTTATTCAAAGGAGATGGAAGAAAGAACGGAATTGGCTGTTCGGTGTCCTATTATGCAAAAGCTGCATCATATGGTATGGAACTTTACAAATTGTTGCTTTGTGTAAATCTCTCTTTTTTTTAGTCTTTGTTTTATTTCTTTTCCATCACATTGCCTTAAATGAGTTCAAGGTGTTTAGCTGTTTTGGATGTGCTCAAATCCTGAAACCATTTCTCTGTTTGGATGATTTGTATCAAGCTATACGTTTAGATTGTCAATTTGGTTGTGCATGTGTTCCATTTTGCAACCTATATACCTCTTAATACTTATACATAACGTTGCCTTCAAATTCCAGGGGTTTTTATAAAGTCACGTGTTAAATCAACTAAATCCGCATCACCATATGCCCTACTGCACCTCTCAACATATACCTGTCTAGTCTGTCACTCTGTCATCCACTATAAATCTGAGTCCAGTGGTCCTAGCCTCAACGCCATTGCCAGTGGCATGGAAGAGAAATATAGGCTCAACGCCACTAGCAGTGGGGTGGAGAATGTTTGCGAAATAGGTTCAACGCCGCTGCTATTTTTTGCGTTTTTTTTTACTCTTGTAAGTGTTGAAAAACTCTTGCGTTGCAGTGGCGTTGATAACTTTTAAGGGGTACCATTGGACATCCAAATACTATAGCGTAACCTCATCCACTATTCTTCTGGGTTTTATGGTTTGAGGGGTGGAAAACCATTGGACTTGGCCTAACAAGCCATTTTTTTGACCAACTCCAATGGTTTACTTGCTGCAACTTTATATAACTAGTCTAAATATAGAATTTGGCTGATATTGGTTTCAGAATACTGAAAACTATGAATCCAAATAGATGGATTGGGG
Organism: Coptis chinensis; assembly: GCF_015680905.1. Lineage (NCBI taxonomy): Eukaryota > Viridiplantae > Streptophyta > Magnoliopsida > Ranunculales > Ranunculaceae > Coptis > Coptis chinensis. The sequence goes on along the minus strand of NC_141458.1, from coordinate 113,542,716 downwards.
CATTTGGCTGATATCAAATGGTGATAAATTTGACCAGTCTGAAGTTGGCTTAAACTTTTTCTTTCTTTTCAATATAGTTTGGGCGATTTGCAGCACTTGTTTACTTGCGTTCTACTTGGGTGGAGACTTGGTTCGTTGGTGCAAGAGATGAAGCTAATTGAAACACAGAAAACTTTGTTTTGAAAGATATGGGGGACCGTTGTTACTGAAAAATATTCAGAAACATGACGAGGCATTTAGGTCTCTAAAAATAATATCTGCTGATGAAGTTTTTAAAATGACTGACGACTTCAGCAAAGAACGCAGAATAAGTAGAGGTGGGCAGGGTACTGTTTTTAGGGCAAATCAAGTAGATGGACAACTTGTCGCAGCAAAGGCAGCGAATAAGGTTGACGAGGGACAAGTGGAAGTTTTTATTAGTGAAGCAATTCTTCTATCCGGACTCAGCCATCCGAACATCATACGCCTTTTAAGCATGTGTTGAATTCAAATGTCCGGTGTTGATGTATGAGTATGCACCTAATGGAACACTTTATGAACTCCTTTTTAAAACAACTGTTTCTATTTCATGGAGACAACGTCTCAAGATCACAGCAGAGGTTGCAACAGCTATTGAATATCTTCATTTTGATGCAAGAGAAATCGTGATCCACAGAGACCTGAAATCCGAGAATATCCTTTTTCAGCTGATTACTCTTGCAAGCTCTGTGACTTTGGAATTGCAAGGCTAGTACCTTCCGGGCAAACTCATGGGATTACAGGACGGCCTACATGTACGGACTATTGTTGCAGGAAGCCAACTTCGATGATGTTACTTTCAGGCGACCGAATGATGTTTACAGCTATGGGGTTGTCCTAACAGAGTTGTTGAGAAGAGTTCAAGCAGTTCTTGTCGATGAAACATTCAGAGCTGGAATACAAAATATGCAGCTGTCCAGTGTTATAGACAGTGGTCTATCCCACATAGGGTTGGAAGACGTTCTTCAGCAAGCTGTCAATCTGGCTGCAATCTGTATGAGCATGGTGGCTGCAATCTGTATGAGCATGGTAGCAGCAATAAGGCGGGACTAGTTTTCACCCAGAAGAAGATAATGACCATCTATGGTGAAGTGAAATTCTCTATTACGGACGGGTTCACTTCAAAATGTGGTTGACCCGTGTCCTTGGTTTGTAATTCAATTTTGACCTGTCCCACAGCTCAATTAAAACTTAAAGGAGGGCCTTGGGTCCATTTGTGCGGGAGTGCGGGGCAATTTGTTTCTCCAGCCCGACTGATAGTGTATATAGGGAGGGGACCAAATGGCAGCAAACAAAGTTGAAGGAACCGCTTCAAAGTTCAAACTAAACTCTTTCCCCATCCTCATTCTATTTCCTCTTTTGGCATAAGCTACTGCATTAGATGATTGATGGATTCAATCAGAAAACGTTGGGGCACATTGACCAGTCACTAGTTCACCACCCTATTATTACAGGAAAATACTTCTGCCCTATCAGTTTTGGTATAAAGAAAGATAAGCCGAAATGAAATGCATTGACAGAGAAGGAAGGGACAGTTTAACACAGAGATCAATTGTTATATATAGTCTATAGCGATCTAATAAACTTTATGTTCAGTCCCAACGACATACAACATACAAGTAACCACTGTGCTTTTCCAAATAACTTGAATATTCTTTTACCTTGCCATCGGTAAATACCATCGGTTCGAACGCTCCATAGAGTGCTATAACCCCCAGTCACCATCATCGTACGAAGTTACTAGATTTCGCTCGTAATCAAACTTTTGTCCAATCCATAGCCAACTCGCACCAAAGGAGCAAATTCCCAAACTTCCATATCTTTGACTCACAGACCTTTAGCATAGAGTCTCCAAGTAATCGTCTATTGTATGGCAGTGATAATTAAGTCCTAATCCATTTTCGAGATTATTGGTAAGTTTTAACCGAGGACAGAGCGCCAAGAAACTCCGTCTTCCACGACTCAGTTCCAACCATAGTATAAAATATCATGATATGGGTATTTATCGATATTTAATTTCTGGATATGTATTGTGGATATATATTTCTTTTTGGGATATTTGACATTATTTCACATACAAATATCATAGATATATCCAAAATATCGATAAATATTGTAAATATTATAGATATTTATTGATATATATCATGATATATTATTTATATTTATTTGAAATATAATGGTAAATATTAAATAAAATTGTTATATACACAAAATATCTTCAAATATCATAAAATATCTCTAAATATCACAAATATCATTGAAATATTACCGATATTTACAGTCGTATATATCTCTAAATATATCGGAATATTTATATATTTTTTTTTGAAATTTGGATAGATATCCCCAAATATCGAGATACATCGAGATATTTTATACTATGGTTCCAACTATTAACAATATAAGAACACAAGTAGGAAGTTATGGTAATAATTTTGGTCGGTGTTGTTCTTGATGAGAGTATTCATGGTGGTGTAACTGTGTAAGTGTAATAATGTAACTGAAACTTGTATTGTTGATTACATCCAGTAACTTGTTTTCATTGGAGCAACAGTAGCAATTAACATAATCTGGTTAGCTTGAAGAAGATAACCTCATGAAAACATTTGCTCATGACGTCATGTAATGGGTGACTGGGCAATGATATAATAAGTAGGAAATTTCGCTTGTAAAAGTGACTGGGTTGAAATTTGAGGAAAAGTGAAAAAAAGAAAAGAAAGATAAATACTCTCTTTTCTTTTACCAAATCTACAATCTAAAAAACAACATGAGATTCTGTTCAATTCCCTCCCACCCGAAAAATACATAAATCACAAAATCTCGAAATCCGCGAAAAAGAAAAACAGTAGTCGTCAGAATAATAAATACAGCAAAAGAAAGCAACTCCAAACCGAACCCTAGTTTTCTGGTAAGCAAAATTACACTCAAATTCAATCAAGTTAAGATTTTTACTACTATTTTGATTATCAATCTTATTTTGTAGGGATTTATTATTATGTTTGCTGGAAATGATTCACTACTCGCGTGCTATCGAAATAGGTTAGTTCTGTTTCTTTTTTATCCATATATTTTTACTGAAATTTATTAGTTACTAGTTAATTTGTTTATTTTGGAATTCTTTTTCGTACATTGAACCTTATTTATAAAAAAAAATGGGGCTTATTATGAACCCAAGTCACATTGACACAGGTAATTTATAAGAGGACTATTGTTATACTTTACTTACACAACTAATCATTAGGCGCAAAACCTTACAAAGCGCCATCACGGAGTAGTAACTAATGTGAATAGATTATTATCTTAGTCTTCTAGGGTATAGAAGAAATGGTATGTACTAGAAGAGTCCATGTTATTTAGTTATGAACTTTATCATGTATCATTTTAGTCAAGAATGATAACACTGTTGTAGAAATGTAACGGTTTATTTGACCATTTATATGTCTGAAACCTGACAGATGCGATGCAGGTTAAGTTCCGTTGAAGTGTTTTCTGAAGGAGACACAGAGCAGTACACTTTAAGCAAGTAGTAGACATGCTACCAACGGGATCTAAAGAAAACCAAATTCGTGAGAGCAACAACCAGAAGGTTCACCCTCAACCAATGGAAGAGGTAACACGTCCAGTTCAAGAAACTCCAGAGGCGCTGGTGTCCAAGATTTTCAGCAATATCTCCTCTCTTAAATCAGCGTACGTCCAACTTCAAGCTGCTCACACTCCTTATGACCCAGACAAAATCGAAGCGGCTGATAAACTTGTAATTTCAGAGCTCAAGAACCTCTCCGAGCTCAAGCATTCATACAGAGAGAACAACCCGAAACCTGTTTCTACTTCTCCTCAAGATTCTCGTCTTGTTTCGGAAATCCAAGAGCAACAGAACTTGTTGAAGACCTATGAGGTCATGGTCAAAAAGTTTCAGACCCAGCTTCAAACCAAGGACTCTGAGATGAGTCAGTTGCAACAGCAGATCCAGGAATCAAACCAGAAGCGTATGAAACTTGAAAAGAAGCTAAAGCTCAAGGGCTTGTCAGCGAAAGTATCGGAAGATTTGGAAGACAGAAATGAATTCTTCTCGTTGGAATTAAATTCAGATCTCTTCACAACTTCTGCAGAAGCCTCTTACAAGGCAATCCATGATTTTTCTAAACCATTAATCAATATGATGAAAGCTGCAGGGTGGGATCTTGACGCGGCAGCTACTTCAGTTGAACCCTCGGTTGTTTATGCAAAAAGGGCTCACAAGAAATATGCGTTTGAATCGCTCATCTGCCAAAGAATGTTCAGCGGGTTTCAGGATAAGAATTTCTCTGTTGAATCAGAGAATCTTTCGGTCTCTAATGAGAGTTTCTTCCATCAATTTCTGGCCATAAGGGTAGTGGATCCTCTGGACATTTTGAGCCAAAATGCGGACTCTATTTTTGGTAAATTTTGTCGTAGCAAGTACCTGGCTGTTGTTCACCCCAAGATGGAAGCTTCCTTCTTTGGGAATTTGGATCAGCGAAACCATGTCATGAGTGGTGGGCATCCAAGGACACCTTTCTACCAGGCGTTTCTGAAATTAGCCAAGTCTATCTGGCTTTTGCACAAACTAGCGTATTCTTTTGACCCCAAGGTTAAGGTCTTTCAGGTTAAAAGAGGGAGTGAGTTCTCTGATGTTTATATGGAGAGTGTGGTGAAAAATGTGGTGGTGGAGCTTGGAGATCAAAACCCAAAGGTTGGTCTAATGGTTATGCCTGGTTTTCGTATTGGGGGTAGTGTCATCCAATGCCGTGTTTACCTCTTGGGTGTGAAGTGCATCGACTGAAAATTGGTGGGGCGGCTAAATATCTATGTTGTGTGTTTCTTTTGGGTTCTCTCATCTGTATAATAATGCCATGGTTGGTCGTCTATGCTTTGTCCAGAAGTGCAGCAATATGTAGTTTCATGAATTACCCATCAAAAAAGAAGAAAAGGTAGTTTCATATATCATGATGCAAGTTGTGGCTCGAGCTTGCGGTGGAATGAATTGGCATCAGTTAGAGCATGGAGGAGAGTAAGTTATCAAGTTCCTAATTTTGTATACGACTCTCGTACATGCTATCAGAAGAATTTGATTATACTATTAATGCAGCATATTTGTTATAACTGTATTTCTAGTATTTGTTGATCAACTTGAAATGAAATGAAAATTTCCTTTGTGAATTGTTGTAAGCTTTTACTGTTTGCTTTTTTCGCCCTTGTGTTAATTGGCTAAATTGCATGACATCTGATCTTTATATTACTGGCAGCTTTATCAACAAATTAACTGATATTGAAATCAAAATTTCCTACCAGAGACCCAGAACGTGGAAACTGTTATGTCATGAATTTGGTTCTTTTGTGTTTTGGAGGAGGGGGATACGAAATTCTGTTACAAGCATGCCATGATGGTTGAAATCCAACCTAAGGTATTTTTAGTGGTCAACATCCGTGCTGGAATTCTTAAAGATCTCCTTAGACCCACCCAACTTTCCACTAGGATGAAGGCTTCTCTATAAATTTGTTATCTGATCTGCCTAATCCAAGAAGTAGTAAGTCATCTCTGGAGTCTTAACCAACTCAAGTAGGATGCTGGACTAAAACAGATAGGTGTACGAGATATCGTTCAGAGTCGAAACTTCTTCTGATAACCCTGACTATTAATTTCTCTACTCAATTTTGAAGATATAGGTTGCTGAAACATAAGTTGTGTTCTAAGCTCTATGCTTGATCATGCATTTTTAAGGTTTTAGCAGATTAGTAGCTCATAATGGTCTAAGTGTCTCAGTATGCAGCTGTTTAAAGTTGTGAAAAATGCATTCTCGCAGCTTCTTAAGGCCCTGCTGTAATTGCGACTAGCAGAGGGTATATTATAGAAAAGTTGTCTGACTATCTGTGAAGATGTGTGCAAAAGAAAAGTTACGCTTTGTGTTGAACACCTAAGTCGTCTGTAGGCACAGCTGTATTTTGTTTCAAGCTCCCATACGAGACCTTCGAATGATTGGACACGCTGTGTTGATTAAGTTACACCACAAGGGAGACCGTTTAGCAAGAGACAAGTTAAGCTTCTTCAATAGCCAGCATCAGATATACCTTACTTAATTGATGAAGTCTGTGGGTGTATCCTTGTCGGAGTAGTACATGAAGAATAAAATAAAAAGAGCTGATGAATGATGACAAAAATGTGTGCTCTGTGTTGGCACAATAAGATGGTAATCGGCTTTGTCATTTCTAACTAGCCATTTTAAAGGAAGGAATTGAACCCTAAAGGCTGTCTTTGATTCCAAGAACTGGAAAATCAGGGGTACTATTAGTCTATTATAGAATACAAAAGTGAAATTATTGGTAGTGTAAAACAAATCGTGTATTAGTCTATTATAGAATACAAAAGTGAAATTATTGGTAGCGTAAAACAAATCGTGTGTTAGATTGTAAAGAGGGAAACACCTAATTGGTAACCTACAAGACATTCTGAAGCCTAGTCAGAGATGGAGCTCTAGGATACAAGATTTGTGGAAATCTGGTATTGCTTCATGTCTAGTGAGCATCTGGAAATAAAGAAATAAGGTTCGCTTTGATGGTAAGAAACCGAGGTTTGTGGACTGCAAACGGTATTTAAGACTACAACTCAAGATTACAGGTAGACTCTCAAGAGGCCACTGCTATAATAACCCGCTAAAACTTGGCATTTAATTTTTTTGGAATGTGGCTATTAGACTACGTAGGGCACCACAAGTGAAACATTGTAATTGGATCCCACCCGAGCCAGATACAATCAAACTTAACACAGATGGTGCATCAATGGGAAATCCTGGACCCTCTGGCATTGGCGTCTCTTTCAGAGGAAGCCGAGGCCAATTCTTTTACACACTCATGAACATAGGTCATGGAGATAACTAGTGTATGGCCATTCTTGTAGGTGTTGAGGCAGCACTTCGAAAGGGGTGGAGAAAAATCTAGATTGAAACCGACTCTGAAGCAACAGCTCAAGCTTTTGAAACTGGTTCAGTGCCATGGATGTTGCAACATAGATGGCTAACATGCACTGAGAACTTGTATAGGTGGAGAATCTCAACAATTTGGAGAGAGGGAAACTTCACAGCTGATTTACTCGCAAAACATGGTGCCACGCTAATAGAGAACGAGACATCTACCACCACCGTACTTGTTTATGGTTGTAGTAATGAAGTAGGAGCATGCAATAGGGGGGTCAGCATGTTAGCCACCCTATACAACATCTTTTGTTTTTGTTTCTAAGTTTTAATATATTCTCACTTATACCAAGCAAAAAAAAAAAAAAAACCTAATTGATAATCACGTTCTTCGAAGGGTATAACATTGAAGGAAAAGAACACTAACTAAAAATAAAACGAGTAGTTAGCATGGTGTGGCATTGCCGCAACCTGATGTTACGCTCAGTTCAGTGATATTTTGAAATGGTCAAAAAGAATTATTTTAATAAAATCACTAAAAAGAGAGAACGAATAGAATCACAAATTGAAAGCCGTGATTCGAACTTGTCATTATTCTACCACTACTAAAAAAAGAGCTTTTTATGACGGTTGTTTTTTTTCTATTTTGATAGCTTTGTTGAAAACCGTCGTGATACATGTCCCAGTGATATTTTTATGATGGTTATTGCAATATTATGATGTCTATCACAAAGACGTCAAAAAATATGATGATTTTATGACGGGTATTCTAAAACAGTCAAATTAGCAATATAATAAACCATTGTACTTAAAAATTTGTTGACGGTTTTGTCAGATGTCATAAATTTTTATGACGTGCTTATAATATACATCTAAGCTGGTCATTTGTGTGCGTTCGTTTCATTGTCTTGGACCTCTTGAGTTAAGCGTCTAGAGTCGAGAGAAGGTCTCACCAAGAAAGAAAGTCAAAGAAAAAATTGAAGTTCCCACATCAAAACAATTTTGAAACAACCCCCACATCAAAACAATTTTGAAACAAATTGAATCAATTGAGAAAAATGAAGATTTTCGTTCGAACTTGACATGGAACTTGAACGAAAGAGATGTTCACAAAGAGCTACCTTTAGACTCTTTTCCTCTATGATCTTTTGTTTGGTGAAAAATTATATTCGATTCTCCAGTACAGGTACCGAATCCAACTGCTTTCGAAGATTATCGCTGCACGTCTTGAGAAGAAGCCAGGGCTCTATTTTTGCCCAACTTATTGCAAAGTAGTGAGTTTTCCTTTCCATTTTTTTTTCCAGCCTTTTTATTAATGTTTTTTTTATAAAAAGAAAGTTGGTACTCTGCATCTTGTTATCACTAACTTGAATGTATTGATCTAAAAGTTGGTATTTTTTATCAAAACTTTCAAAACAGGAGTTGTTGCATTAATTAAAATGCTTATACCGCTGTTAAATTGTTGATTCTAGTATTATATATATAGTAGTCTAAAAGTTTTTCAACACTTGGGGTTTCTTTTTTTTTTGGGTGGCAGATGTTTGATAAAATGCTCAGATGGGGTTTTCAGTGTGCAATATGGTTATACAGAGCTTACGTGTATTTTGAGTCCATTTATGCGGTTATCCTTGATTTACAACCCGGTCTTTTATATTGGGGTTAACTATTCGGCCGAAAAGGCACCCATTCAAGTTGAGGATGATCGATCGTGAGGCATAGCCACTTAGGGGATTCATAAATACATAAGAATTTGAATCCAAGGATGCTCCTATGTAGTCTATTTTGTTATATCGTTTACTACTTGCCGAAAGCAGGATCATATGATTTTATTAGGTAGGCCTTGGCTGCAACAGGCCAAGGTAGGTGATTCAACATTAGGCTGAAGGGACCGTGCCGTGGCTTTGAAATGCCGAGCCGGGCGTTGATCCACTTAGGCGGAGGATACTGTTATACCATGCCACAGATAATTTTAGCACCTCGGGTGAAGAACGCTCTGCTAGGGAAAATTTCTTGAACAAGACAAGATAGGAGTACTAAGATGTGCTCGCGTGGACATACCACGATCTTAAAGGAATCCCTTTTTTATATTTGCAAGCACAAATCAGATGCGGGAGGTAAGGCACCAAGCCTGTGAAACAAAGGCCTAGACGAATGAACCTAATTATGCTGAGACGGTGGAAAAGGAGATTAAATGAATGCTTGATGCCGGTATCATATTCAGAGTTAGCACTAGCTATTGGCCCAATAGTTATTAATAAAAAAAAAACGAGAAAAGTTTGCTATCTATGAATCAAGGTAGACTTTAGAGAACTTCACAAGGTGACAAAGAAGGATCCCATCCCTTCCCGTTGTCATTCCAAGATGTGATCTTAGAAGAGGGAATGACATGAGCAGCGCATATGAAAGGTTATTCTAGAATCGCCGTTCATATCGCCGAATAGGATAAGTTACCACCTTTGTCACGTTGTCTTGGATTTACGCCTACAACCGGATGCCATTTTTATTGTGTAATGGAGTCATCATTCTCTTTGAGAAGATTACTTACACTTACTCTAAAGCCTATGGTCTGTAAGGATTGACTTGGATGATTAGTGTCTTTGGAAAAGGGGCGGAGCACTTGGAACAGCTTAACAAAGGAGTGCTTAGGCGTCTGTCACGCGGCTTGTCCTTGAATCCACAGAAGTGTAAGTTCTTAATGAACCAGGGATGAGGACACAAAGCCGTTAAGGATTACGAGCGAACCCGTGAAGGTGATCTTGGAAATGACGACGCCTGTGAATGTGAAAAGAGTCAGGTCCTTCCTGGGACATGTTCTTACTGGCGTTTTCGAAATGATTTAGCTATGGCCCCTAGACTTGTTATTGAATACTGGGCATGTTGTAAAACCTATGTAATTAATGTGTAGAACGCCTTTAGTAAAGGCTTACATGGATGATCTATTTGGAATTAAAAAGGCAAGAACGAAATTGTAGATTATACAAATAGTGAAAGTTTTCCTGATCCTGAAGTTGAGGTGGGAGGTGCATCGAATTGAAGATGGGAGTCATGGTTATGGAAAGATCTTATTTTTTTCATGGCACATCTTATTTTCAACCTATCAATATTGATATTTTTTTCCTGTTATGTATCACAACAAAAAGAAAGTAAGTTTACATGGTAAATCTTGTGACAAGAAAGATCTTAGTGTCTAGGAATGAAAGGCAATGCAAGCACAACATTCTGTTTACTTGAGATATTAATATAGAGCTAGTCAACGAGGTGTAGTTTAAATTCTTATGTGTTACTTTATGATGCCAGTTTCTCTAGGTACATTCACACATGTGCAAGCCATGCCTGAAAAGGATATGTTCTAGTCTCATGGATCAAATGGATATGTTCTAGTCTCATCACCAACAGTATGCATTGTTCCTCCAAATACTTCTATTATTTTAAATCATTCTGAGCTAGCATCTCATACCCTCGGCCACCCCTTTCTTATTGTTAGGTTGGGTCCATTCGAACAGGAAGAACGTTGAAAGGAAAGAAGCAACCTCTCGTATGTAAAGTGGTGAGATATGAGCTTCCTTTAATACTTTATCCTTAACTCTGTCTTGTAGGTATTACTTACATGAAATCTTAATTGGTATATACTTAACGCATAATAAAGTAGTGAAATCATCTTTCTTTCTTTCTTTCTTTCTTTATTTTTTCTTTATTTTTATTATTATTACCTTAAACTTATATGTTTTGAGTTGTTTACTTGCATATTGTAATGGCTCGGTATTTTATCTAAGGGTAATCCGGTCATTTTATATGTTAGTTCGGGGTTACTATAGAATATGTTGTAGACTGATCTGGGTGACGAGTGTGCTGGCATTGTCCTTGTTCTTGAAGTCGATAATCGCTAGTGTCTAGTGGTGTATGTCTCACGGTGTGGCTATGATGATTCGGGGTGTGGTTGTTTATTTTTGTCTTTGTGATGTACAATCACTGCCAAGAAGCGAAGACCTTATATTTGGCCTTTAACTTGGTGGCGGCAAAGAGTATATATTTAAGAGCTTACAGGTGGAGAGTCTCTATCTCTCTGTAACATTTCTAAATTAAACTTGGCAGCCCAAAACTCTATGCGATCCAGCTGCAATTTTGGAAGAAAGATAATTAAGGATATTAGCAAGCATTCCTCAACACTAGGCAAGTGTTTTGTGTTTCCGCGCATTTAACTGGTATGCCTTGTGAACGGTACTATTAGCTATGTCCACTAGATATAAATTTTATTGTTGCGGCATATTATTCTTAGTACGTTAAATTGATTAAATGGTATTCTTTTTATTTATGGCTGATCAACTGTTATAGCTTTGTTGAAATAATGCCAGTGGTATTTAATTGGTGGTGATCTAGTTTTATTTTTATTAACATTGAGAATATTGGTATTATTATTATTAACACATATATCGAATTGAATGAGATTTACTTTCTATATTTCTGGCCAATACATTTTCGAGAATTTTGCCGAGTACAGTACGAAAAGGTCTAATCAAAGGAAGAGGGACAAATAGGTCCCTCCCGATAGAGATCGATTAGCAAAGGTCAATTCACTCTAGATAATGAAGGTGAAACCTTGGAAGCTTAAGGACTTGCCTGGTAGATCTTCGGGGATACAAAGTGCATAACGTGGTATGATGTGATAGCATGAATACCGATTCAAGATTGGGAATTGGTTAATTAGGGGACGTTACATAATTAGAACATAAATGAGGAACCCATATCGCCTTCCTCCTCGGAAATGGCTTTAATTCCTTCCCATAGTACCTTACACCGCAATAGGAGAACTACGATTGGCTTGATCCCTAAATGGGTATGTAGGCAGCCACCGGCTCAGCCGCTTAGCTTCCATAGGAAAACCCCTACCCCTTTGAGAAAGGAAACGAAATGTTTAATATTCCTTTATCGCTGTTGAAGTTGGACATGAGAAATATATAATTGTACGTGTTATGCATGGATATATTGAATTATATTGAATGCTAACGTTTTTCTTGAGATTATGTTAATCGATGCACTTACGGGGATTTAATAAGGAAACGGTAAGTGGTATTAAGCAGCTAAAGGTATGTGTTAACCTCGTCTTTTGTTTTCAATTTCATTTCAAGTTGATTATTATATATTGACTACGTATCCAACGTTAAGCGTTGGAGTATCTTCACAGGGATAAACAGGTGCTCCCATAACACAAGAAAAGGCGTACGGGCAAGTTAAGAACAATTTAACGTGAATGAAGCACACTCTGAGTGGTACAACGGTTCATTTACCTATTTATTTTAATTTCAACTTTATTCCTTCTAAGAGCATGTTGTAATAATTTATTATTTATTTATTTATTAAGAATGAATCCATATTAGAATGCATCCATTAGGTAGGAATTATGACGTTGATGAACGTTCTAAGTGTGAAAGACCGATCTAGAGTAAGAGATTGGTTTCGGGGCGCTGCATCTACTTGATTTAACTGATATTTGTCGAGATGGTTAAGTAGCCGGTGCCACGAATCAATATCTTTTAGTAGTTGGGTTTAAGGCTGAGGTTTTAATATATGTAATGGAAGTATATTATTTGATTTTCAGGTTAGGATAGGTTGTAAATTTATGAAATGTTGGAAATACAGAGGAAACTCTGTCAAAATTTCTTTGAACGCGATGTTCAAAGGGGTGTTTTATATTTTAGTTCTAGTTGGACTCATGTGAGTCAAAACCGCTCACGTCTTGGTTTATTAGATGGTTGAATATTTGGATCGAGTTCTTTTATTTGAATATTCAATTGTCCGAAAAATCGGGGCGCTACACATATGGATGCATGACCAAAGGATTTCCTAATTGTTATTTTATTTTTCGTTTTGTCGAGATAAGTAGTCTTTATTAGTAGAATGCATGTCTAGTGCTTACCAGCTTTCATCTAAGTTCTTAATATTAAGTTTCAATTTAAGATTGAAGTCTATCTAAACTCTGTTGTTAAATGAAACAGGCAACGTATGTGGCATTTGTTTGTTGCCTTGAAGAATGGAGGTGGTCTATACTGCATCAACTTGGGAATTTTCTAACAAGATTTTCTTTCTAGCTAGTTGTAAGTTCAATGTAATGTATATTTTTTGTATTGTATTTTTCTTTTGGAGGAAAATGTAAGTACAATGATAGAATGAATACTATATTCTATAATAGGAGTGATGGTGTACATGTGCATTTTATGGAGCAATTTGTTTTTTTAAATGTGTTGTTATTATGCAGTATATTTGGCGGGAAAAATATAATAATAATATATATATTTTTTTAAAAAAAAAAAAAAAGATGATGGTTTTAGAAGAACTATCATAGGGTAAACTATTTGTTAACATTTTTTGTTCTATAAAATGACTGTTCCACAGTAGTCAATGGTCATTTCTTGACGGTTGCAACTATAATTTATGACGGTTACATATGAGGTGTCATAGTAAAATTTACCTACAATGACACTTTAAAGACTAATATATGTCATAATGGGAGGAAGTTTTAAGACGTCTTTCTATGAACTGTCATAACTTTAATGACGGTTTTGGTTGACTTTTTATGACACCCCCAGTAATGACGGCTAGTTTTTCAATCAGAAAGTGCTATGATATGTATTTCATGACAACTAAAAGCTGTCATAAAAAGCCCTTTTTTTAGTAGTGTACTCCTCAAAGAATTAGTTGTTATTTTACTCATTTCCTCAGAGAATAAAGATGGAAAAGAGAAAGTTAAGCTATTCCCCACCTCGTAGGCTCGCACTTGCTGGGAATTAGATTAAGGAAACGGAGAAAAAACATAAACAAAATAGCAACGTTAGCATACAGATTCTTTCCTCAATAAGTAACTCGAGGGATAAAGAGATAAAAGTGACAACTGATAAAACTAGGGAAGAAATCTTTGGGAACACCTCTATTACTCTATAGAGTAGGGCTGGGAATGGTACGGGATCAACCCGAATCCGACCCATATCCAAATTCATTTTTATCTGAATAGACCATATCCGAATCTAAATTATCTGACCTGAATATCCGAAAATTCAAACTATTTTAACAAGATTCACATTTTGATGCCTAAAAATAATTTATATCTTACATTTATATATGAAAATCATTAAAATAGTGTATTTTTGTGTGTGTTTTTAGTGGATATGGATATCCGAAATCCAATCCGAATCCAAATCCATTCGGATTTGGTAAAGAATTTTGAGTGAGAATCCGACCCGAACCCGCTCCATTTCCTGCCCTACTATAGAGTATTGCTCGAATTAAAGCATATATATTCATGTTTCCTATGATTCGCAATATCTTTTTAGTTCTGACAGTACTAAGCGTGTATTATTTTCTTTGGTTAATTGGCGCCAAACAGACATAGATGTGGTCCTACGAACGTGGAATAGCACACATGAATGGATTCAAGTTGTAACTGTGAATCCATCACATCTTTTTCTAAGAGCACTGAGCATGTATGTACATGCTAATTATGGTGCTCAGTTATACATACTGCTGGGTAGGTAGAGAAAAAAGACTTGTGGAAAGAAGACTTTTGAAATCAGCACAATAGTTGTAAATTGAAGAACTCGAGAATATGGGATACTTAGAAGTTCAAGAATTAGGACTTTTAGTTCCTATTTAGTTTTTTTTTCTCGCAGCTTGTTTCTCTAGCTTTTTTTCTCCTGATTTGAATAGAGTCTCTCCTATAATATTTATTATTCTTTGTTTGGATGTATATAGATTAGAAACATGAAACATAATTAATTAGGACTCTTGAAAAAGAGAGTCTCTCCTGTGATCCTTATTATTTTTTGTTTGGATATGTATAGATTAGGAAACATGAAACATAATTAATTAGGACTCTTGAAAAGAGATTTAGTATATAAAGGAAACATAATTAATTGGGACTCTTACTTACTATTTTTTTTCTCCTATTTTTTCTTAACCCCCCTACTTACGTGGACAGCCCCAATGAGCTCGAAAAGGGACTACTATTATATATATAACTAGTTTTCGAACCTGTCCTACGAACGGGTGTCATTATATTAAATTATTCTAAAAAACATTAACATTGTGCAAAACAATGAAATATAAATATTATATTGATCACTCATCTAAATTTCTTGCAAAGTGAATAAAAACCCCACAGTTTGAGAATGCCTACATAAAGCCAAAAAGATATTGAAGCTACTTGAATAGAAAGACATTCCCATTATACGAAAAGATAGATGATAAACACCACTTTAATTGCAAAACTATATTTGTCGAGATATTCTTACTACATATAATACAATTATGTTTTGAGGTTAGTTCGACGCATTTGCATATAGTTTCAAATTTACCATTGAGTTTAGTTCAATGCAGTTGCATCTAGTTTTCGATTTCCCGTTAATTATTCTTTGAGGTTAGTTCAATACATTTGCATCCAGTTTCCGATTTACCATTAAATATTCTTTAGGTTATTTCAATGCAATTGTATACAGTTTTTGGATTTCTGTGAATTATTCTTTGAGGTTAGTTCAATGTATTTGCGTACAATTAGTTTATGATTTCATATTAATTATCCAAAGTGGTATATAATACCAACTTTTATTGATCATTATGTAATGTCCTTGCAAACATGACATAAAAGTAATTATATATAATACATTATATGGGGTCATCAAAGATTATCAAGTTTTTGATTTCCCGTTAGTTAATTATTCTTTAAGGATAGTTATTCAATGCATTTACATCCAGTTTCCGATTTTCCGTTAATTATTCTTTTAAGTTAGTTCGATGCATTTGCATCTAGTTTCTGATTTCCCGGTTAATTATTCTTTGAGATTAGTTATAGTTTCTGATTTCCTGTTAATTATTCTTTGAGGTTAGTCCAATACATTTGCATCCAGTTTCTGATTTTTCATTAATTATTTTATGAGGTTAATTACTTCAATGCAGTTGCACCCGGTTTCTGATTTCTCCCGTTAATTATTTTTTTAGGCTAGTTCAATACAGTTGCATCCAGTTTCCCATTTCTCGTTACTTATTCTTTGAGGCTTACGATTTCTCGTTAATTATTTTTTAAGGTTAGTTCGATGCAGTTGCATTCAGTTTCCAATTTCCTGTTAACTATTTGTTGAGGTTATTTTTATACAGTTGCGTCCAGTTACCGATTTTTCTGTTAACTATTTTTTAAGGTTACTTCAATGCATTTGCATCCAGTTTCCGATTTTCCGTTAATTAGTCTTTGAGTTTAGTTCAATGCATTTGCATTCAGTTTTTTATTTCCCGTTAATTAGTCTTTGAGGATAGCTTAATGCTGTTGCATCCAGTTTCCAATTTCTCGTTAATTATTCTTTGAGCTGAGGTTAGTTTCATGCATTTGCATCTAGTGTCTTATTTTCCGTTAATTATTTTTTTGAGCTTAGTTCAATGTAGTTGCATCTAATTTCTGATTTCCTGATAATTATTCTCTGAGGCTAGTTCAATGTTTTTGCATCCCGGTGCCGATTTCCTTTTAATTATTCTTTTACATTAATTCGATGCATTTGCATCCAATTTTCGATTTCCCGTTAGTTCTTCTTTGAGGTCAGTTCAATGTAGTTGCATTTAGTTTTCGATTTCCCATTAATTATTCTTTAAGATTAGATCAATGCATGCATTTGCATCCAGTTTCAAACTTCCCGTTAATTATTCTTTGAGGTTAGTTTAATGCATTTGTATCAAGTTTATAATTTTCCATTCATTATTCTTTGAGGTTAGTTCAATGCATTTGCATTTGCATTCCGTTTCCGATTTCCTGTTAATTATTATTTGAGATTAGTTACATGCATTTGCCTCCAGTTGCTAATTTTCAGTTAATTATTAATTGAGGTTAACTCGATGCATTTGCATAAAGTTTCCGATTCTTTGAGGTTAGTTCAACGTATTTGCATCCAATTTCTGATTTTCATTAATTATTCTATAGAGTTACTTCAATGCAGTTGTATCCGATTTTCGATCCCTCCCCTTTTTAAGGTTAGTTCAATGTATTTGCCTCCAGTTTATAATTTTCCAATTAATAATTCTTTGAGGTTAGTTTAATGCATTTGTATTTAGTTTTTTTTATTTCTTGTTAATTATTCTTCGAGGTTAAGTTTACGATTTCCCGTTAATCATTTTTTGAAGTTAGTTCGATGCATTTGGATCTAGTTTCCGATTTCTTGTTAATTATCCTTTGAGGTTACTTCCATGCAGTTGCGTCCAATTTTTTATTTTATATTAATTATTTTTTTAGGTTAGTTCAAAGCATTTGCATTTAGTTTCCAATTTTTCATTAAATATTTTTTTAGGTTAGTTAAATGCATTAGCATCTAGTTTCTAATTTTCCGTTAATTATTCTTTGAGGTTGGTTCAATGCATTTGTGTCAAAATTCTGATTTTCTGTTAATTATTCTTTGACGTTAGTTCTATGCAGTTTCTGATTTCCCGTTAATTATTCTTTGAGGTTGGTTCATTACATTTGCATACTATTTTCGGTTTTTAGTTAATTATTCTTTGAGGTTAGTTTGATGCAGTTCATCCGTCTAGTTTTCGATTTCCCGTTAATTATTCTTTGAGGTTAGTTCATTGCCGTTTATTCAAGTTTTCGATTTTTTGCTAATTATTTTTTAGGTTAGTTTGATGTTGCATCGAGTTTCTGATTTCCCGTTAATTATAATTTGAAGTTAATTTAATGCAATTGTATACAACTTCTGATTTCCTGTAAATTATTATTTCGGAATAGTTCAATAATGCACTTTCAAACTGTTTTCGATTTCATGTTAATTATTCTTTAAAGGAATTGAGGCTAGTTCAATGCATTTGCATGCAATTGCATCCAGTTTTCGATTTCCCGTTTATTATTCTTTGAGGTTAGTTCAATGATGTTGTATCGAGTTTCTGATTTTCCGTTAATTATTCTTTGATGTTAGTTTGATTCATTTGCATCCAGTTTCTAATTTTTTATTAATTATTATTTGTGGTTAGTTTAATGCAGTTGCCTCCAGTTTTCGATTTCCCGTTAATTATTCTTTGAGGTTAGTTCAATTCATTTGCATCCAGTTTTCAATTTCCAATTTCCCGTTAATTATTCATTGTAGTTAGTTCGATGCATTTGCATCCAGTTTCTGATTTCCCGCTAATTATTCTTTGAGATTAGTTCGATGCATTTGCATTCACCTTCCGATTTTACGTTAATTATTCTGTGAGGTTTGCTATATATACATGATTCACTGTGTGGGATCATCAGAGAATTCTAACTGCATTTGTTTTTAAAAAAAATTGTAATTGATTGCTATGAATATAACTAAGAATTGACTGCATTAGATATTTTTTATTTAATGGTTAAAAGGGATAATTCTTACAATATACATAGTTGAATATTTTCCTCAAAGTAGATAATAAATCCATCAAATAGCAATGGTGAATTTTGAATGCTCTTGGTAAAATCTAGACCAATTGAGACAGAGTACATGGATCATGAGTTTAGGTTAGAATGCAAATCAAATATTGGTACGGTAAAATAGTGGAGTCAACTCTTAAGCAAGGGAAATCCCAATTTCATTTTGGGTTTTGAATGCGCAATAGTAACACAGTGCATGTAGATAAAAATTGCTTCGTGTCCCTCCTTCTCAAGCAACTTTGCATTGAGATTTACTCTGTTGCCAGTCTTAGTAACCGTGACATCTTTCTTAATGAATCCCTTGTGAACGAAATAAGTAGTAATAACTTCTTCTTTGTGTTATCTTGATTTTGCTGGATTTTTCATTCACCTACATCATGTTTAAAAGTTTAATATAAGTATACAACATACATCTTACCCCATACTTAAAACTCGCCTCAAGTCAACTGATTTCCTTTTTCTTTTTGCCTCATTCCATTTCCTATTAAACTGAACTATATGGAGTCTACACTCTAGATATAGTAGTGCATATGAAAATAGAAATTGAGAATGAGTCACCTGTTAGCGTTTAACAAATCTTACCTATACACTTATCCATAGCCTATATTTCTTTTGGTCCTACATCTTATTTGTGGTTTGCGTGTCCCTTGTAGACCAATTTCCTAAAACATAAACCTATATATATGTTTTGAGAGTGTTTACTACCACAATGTTTTTTTCTCTAATGATTATTTACTGCTAAATACTTTACAGATTCTACATAATTACCTAACTGGTCTATAATGCATCCAACTATCCATTTAATAAAAGAGTTCAAGAATATGTAACGATCCAAATTGTGATTAAGCGTCAACTCTCTAAGCAAGTTGATTGAAAGTTGCTGGCAAAAAATGACATTGGATAAAAATTAAGATTGATATATAAACTATTAACTAGAATCATCAAAACATGTTAAGAGTTAGCAACGCATTTACAATTTCAGGTTCCACTACTTCTTTTAATAACTTGTAACTTTAAAGCACGTAAGAAGCGGAAGTTACTCTACTGCTCCCATAAGTGTAGTTTGATTTGAAATGTTGCAACGTTGGAGAAGAAGGTAACCATCCAAAATTTGCAATTACAAACAATAATCATAGTCCCATAGATAATTTGATAAAGGAAAGCTTCGCCATATATCAAGTTCTCCGAAGACACAAACACATGAAGAAGCTCGAGCTATATACGATCTAATCTAATATCTTAACCAAACTTGCTAAATTTTGTTTATTTATTTTTTTTACTTTTTCGGTATTGAATAATGATGGAAGTATATTGACTCCTCTTGGTGAGGTTTAAGAGAACTTGGTAATAGGGAGAATAAGGATAGAAGTATATTGACTTCTCTTGGTGAGGTTAAAGAGAACTTGGTAATAGGGAGAAGCTTTCCTTTCTAGTTTGAGACAACGCAAGGTTTTTTCTAAAATTTGTAATTAGTTTAAGTGTTGTGAAAATATTAGAGTCTCTGTAAAGACTCTAAAAAATAGAGCCAAGAGGGTATAGCTATAATATATATCTATTAAGTATTAAGTATAACGTAACCATCCACCAAGTGGTTGAAGCCCCTCAAAGCTTGCATAATTTACGTACATAGGTTTTATCATTTAGTTGTTTTGGGCTGACGGATTTTGTTATTGATTTCTCTTGATCTATATCAAGTTACCAACCTGTGTTTAAGTGTTATATTTATGTGCTTCATACTATGTTGGATGAAATCGAGCTTTATTTTGGCTTTTAGGCTTTTAACTCAAATTACATCCAAAGCTGAGATGAAACTTAGGTGGATGGTTAAAAATTCTGTGTGATGGGTTGGATTTGGAGTCAACTCAATAGCAACCCATCTATACATCTAGCTTGGGCCCAAGATGAGCCTATAAAAACTATAAGGTAAATCTAACACAAAATACAAATTTCTTATACAACCCATATTGTAGCGTTCATGGACATGTACTAAATTTGGTTGCTCTATCAATGTCTTGGTCATTCTGTTCCACACCAAGACCAAACAATGAGTCATAAACCTAGAAGCTAAACTGATCTAAGAAAAAGATAATAAATGTCCAACAAAGAAGCTGTCAATCCCTTATCTGTTTGATTTTCCTTAGTGTCAATTCCTTATTTGTCAGATTTTTCCTTAAAAGTCTCATATTTTTTTTAGAATTAACTCAAGTGTTTAGCAAATATTGGAGACTATGTGAAGGCTAAAAAAATAGAGCCAAGAAGGTATAGCTATAATATATATCTAAGGAAGATGGAGCGGTTAGAGGATATATAAAGAGAGAGAGAATACTGAAAAAGTTAAAAAAAGACTCGAGAGAGAGGACTGTAGAGAGGAAGATTGGAGGTTGTAATATTGAAGGTTGTGATATTTGATTATACAAGAACACTAATTAAAAAACGAGTAGTTAGCATGGTGTGGCATTGCTGCAATCTGATGTTACGCTCAGTTCAGTGATATTTTGAAATGGTCAAAAAGAATTATTTTAATAAAATCACTAAAAAGAGAGAACGAATAGAATCACAAATTGAAAGCCGTGATTCGAACTTGTCATTATTCTACTCCTCAAAGAATTAGTTGTTATTTTACTCATTTCCTCAGAGAATAAAGATGGAAAAGAGAAAGTTAAGCTATTCCCCACCTCGTAGGCTCGTACTTGCTGGGAATTGGATTAAGGAAACGGAGAAAAAACATAAACAAAATAGCAACGTTAGCATACAGATTCTTTCCTCAATAAGTAACTCGAGGAATAAAGAGATAAAAGTGACAACTGATAAAACTAGGGAAGAAAACTTTGGGAACACCTCTATTACTCTATATAGAGTCTTGCTCGAATTAATGCATATCTATTTCTGTTTCCTATGATTCGCAATATGTCTTTGACAGTACTAAGCGTTTATTATTAAACAGACATAGATGTAGTCCTACGAACGTGGAATGGCACACGTGAATGGATTCAAGTTGTAACTGTGAATCCATCACATCTTTTTCTAAGAGCACGTAAAGAGCACGTATGTACATGCTAATTATGGTGTTATAAATACGACAATGCTGGACAATAAACGTAGCAATAGATGAGAATGACGACCTCCTCTTCCTCGAGTGACAATCACCCAACCATTGTACGAGTTCCTCCTTACATCCGCAAAGAAGATTGTAATGCTTACGATCCACAAATAATCTCAATTGGTCCTTACCACCGCGACAAACTTGGTCTAGAAAAAACCATGCAAGTGCACAAACAAAACTATCAAACTCACCTTCTTCAAAGAACTAATAAAGTCCATGCTGACGTAACTGAGGTCGTCAAGTCTTTGGAAAATGAAGCCAGGAAATGCTATGTCAATATTGATGCAAACTATGATTTCTCGCATGAAATGGGTCTTGATGGTTGCTTCATAATCGAGCTCCTTCTCAAATTATGGGAAATTCGTCCGGCAGAAAAAGAGAAGAAACCTCCGAAAAATTGGCGTGACAAGACACCAGCAATGCAGCCTTCTACGTCTGCGGCTATAAGTAACGAGATACAGAATAATTTTGTATTGTTGTTGCCTCAAATAACTTTGGACTTGCTTCTCTTAGAGAACCAAATACCATTTTTAATTCTTGAAACCTTGTTCAATCACACTGTACCAAAAGGTGAAAACCAGCCGGTTTCTCTGAGAGCTCTAGCCACTGCGTTCTTTAAATCTTTCATAAATGTGAGTACTGAAGTTTCCGATTCAGATCACATTCATCATTTGCTTCATTTGTTTCACAAATGTCTGGTCATGGAAAAGTCAAGAAAGAGAACTGTACCTATCCAACGTTACTTTTCTCGGAAAAAGCATGAGGTCTCGGGCAGAGCATTTGTACACTCTAATGTAAGACAAATATTACTCTCAAATACATGGACGCCGAGTGCTAGTGAGCTCCTAGACGCAGGAATTCAATTAAGGAAAGATGCTAGAGGGTTTTACAAAAAGAATGCGGATAACTTCATGGACATAAAATTTGCCGATCAGATACTGGATATTCCACCTCTAGCTGGTCATGCTTATCCCATTTTGCGAAGTCTTATCGCGTTTGAACATCTTAATCCTAGCTCCGGTTCAGATGTTACAGCTTATGCATACCTTTTCAGTGCACTAGTGAAATCCACCAATGATGTCACATTGCTTAGAAATAAGAAGATCATACCAGGTTGGCTTGGAACTGAAGAAGAGGTAGCTAAAAGATTGAATAAGCTGTGTGAAGGGGTTGTTATATTCGAGTTTAAAGGTTATATATGGGATGTGATTGCAAAGATTAATGCAGTTTGTGATTTGAAACCAACCAAGTGCGAGAAGCTTACACGTAATCTGAGGAAAGGTCCAATTGAGGCCTTAGGTAAGTACGTGGAGCATCCTTGGAGAGTTCTTTCAGTTTTTGGTACAATTGGTGCTATTATATATACTTTTTATATTGACAGGGGCACAGGGCTGCAGGTTTTGTATGCAATTTTGTCATATAAAAACGATCGTGATCTTAAATATAGAAGTTGAAAACGCAATCTTGTCATTGCATGTGGTTGTAGGTATCAGTCGTGTGTCATGTGTGTATGATTTTATGCATCGGTTGTGTCCAAGTGTGGTAATGGCCATGCGCATCTGTTTTGGCGGCATTATGTATCTTTCAGTTCTGTTGGCATTTAACGATTAAGGAATAAATTTGTGTTTGGTGTGGTTCATTTTTCATTATGTGGTACTTTCTCAAATAACAAAAATTATTTTTGGCTGAAAATTTGTCACAATGATCGAGCTGTTGGTTGCAATGACACTCCTAAATTCCTAATCACAGCACAATGGCGTGGCGTATTACTTGCTGAGTTACTGAATTTCCATTGCATCTCATGACTTACTTAATCTTTTATATGATTCTGCATAATATTTTGTCAAGCCAAAAGTTAATTGACTGACGTTAGGAAGTCTCTTGGGATTAAGGAGGCTAATAAATATTTGGGTGTCCTGTCACAACTTCAATACTTCTTCTTCTCCAATTCCCCCCCTCATTTTTATCTTCATTTTCCATCTCACAATCTTGCCACTTCTTCTTCAATATTTATCATCATATTTTTCTTGCTTTCAATTATCTTTTTCTTTCTTTTCTTCGTTTTTCCAACTTCTTTTCTTCTTAACGTCAGTCTCCACCGCTTTGCAGTTTTCTAGTAATATTTTTCGTTTTTCTTTTTCCTTCCTTCTTTTGCGCCTCATGGTGTCTCCAGTGTGGGGGAATGTGTAGTTCAGGGTACGCCACACTAGAGGCTAAAACTGGAAGACCTTGAAGACAAAAATGAATTCTCCCCCATGAAATTTTCAGGTAGTATTACTTGCAGTGGTAAACAAGAGGAGAAGAAGGAAAGCTGGGGCTGATCAAAATAAGGGCAAAGAGACATGGGTTCCCAATGCTACTCCAGTAGTGAACACTGGAAGTAACAAGTTCAGCATACTTGCTGACTTGGAAGCCACATATGCAACAGTTGAGGCTTTCTCAGATGTTGAGGAAGAGGAAGAGGCTGTGGAAGCCTTAGAGGTGCATTCAGATGAACATGTGGAGCCACAAACCCAACTGAATGCAGCAGAAGTGGTAAGCACTAAGGATTTGAATGAAATAATAAACATGGAAGGGGCACTCAAGTCTGGTGAAGAAGAATTGAATATAGTGATTGAGGACAGTGTGGAAGACACAGCAGAGCAACGTGATGAAAATTCTCTACAAGCTGCTGGAGCCATGAGCGGCGATAATGAGGAATTTTCCGATGCCCTTAACGATGGTTCAGAACACAACTTCTCAGATGGAGAGGAACCAATAGAACATCACACAGCCCAAGGTTCAGCAACGCACACCCTAGACTCTATACAGCCTCTGGCACATGAAATGAGAGTAATGTCGCCGTCTTCTTGCGCAAGTTCAACATCCCTGAAGACACAGGGAAAATTACAGCATGAGACAGCGGAAGTGTTGCAAGTCATGAAGTTAAAGGAGGCTCAATTGTCCCCTTTGAAGCCACCTGACAAAGAGCAATGGGGAGACATACATGATGAAGAGGATACTGGGCACTCAGTTAGAAAGTCGGTACCCGTCCTAAGCTTGTATCCATCAAAGACCCCACCAACTCCCAAGAAGATTGGGAGGAGGAAGGCCACAAGGTAAACCACCTTTTCAACACACAATAAACCCTCTTTTCTTTATAAATGAGGTGCATTTTCTGGAACTCAAGAGGCATCTCCAATGCCAAAACACAAAACAGACTCCTTAAACTCTTTAAAGATTGGGACCCCAACATTTTAGGAATTGCAGAACCTAAAATCCAGCCAAATCTCATTCCTTCTAGTTTTATACAGTCCTTGGGGTTGAGCAGTTCTATCCTTACAAACCAGTATAACCAAAGCACTCCCAACATTTGGTTGCTTTGGAAGGAATCCATGCCCACTCCAACCCTCATTTCATTTTCCGGCCCAAGACTAACGATAAATTTGCAATGGTTTGATCATAACAATGGTTCATGCCAGCTCGTTATACATCCGACGGAGACCCTTATGGCATGAACTATCCAACATGAATCCAAACAATCTCCCATGGCTTGTAATGGGAGATTTCAATGCATATCTCAGTGTCACAGAAAAAAAGGGAGGACTTCAGCCCACCAATGCAGCTATGGCAGATTTTAGAGATGCAGTCAGTCATAATCACTTAATAGAAGCGTCAAGCACTGGTTTCCTCTTTACCTGGACGAACAAGCAGAAAGGCAATAAAAGGATAAGAGGTAAAATAGACAGAATTTTCATGAACTCTAATTGGATTGCCCTTTTTCCTGGATGGCAATATAAAGTGCTTAGTAGATTCTGCTCCGATCACTCTCCTCTGGTTGGTTGGATTGATTCTATTCCTAAGCCCAAGAATGCACCTTTTCGTTTCTTTAACATGTGGACTAAACACCCTGAATTTCTTGAGGTGGTTGAGGAGAACTGGAAGGCACCTATAGCAGGACACTCTCTCTTCATTCTAGCTCAAAAGCTCAAGAGGCTGAAGAGAAAACTTAAGCACTGGAATAAGAATGTATTTGGCATGCTCAGTACCAATATCGCCAAAGAGACCGCAACTTTGGAAGCCCTGCAACAACAATTTGAACAAGATGAAAATGAGATGCTGGCCTTAGAGATTGCAGAACAGGAGTTACAGGTGGAATCTTTGCTTGAGCAAGAGGCAGTGTATTGGAAACAAAGATCAAGAACTCGATGGGATAAAGAGGTTGATAGAAGTACAAAATACTACCACAACCTTGTTAACATAATAAAATCAAGAGCTATGATCAAGGAACTGCAAGATTATCAAGGTAACATGCTAACTGAGCAGGAGGAGATCAACAACTTCATTGTAAGTCACTACACAAAGAAATTCAGAGCAGAGAATCTGGACTTAGATGAAGGTCTCCTACAGCTCATCCCACAGATTGTAACTGAGCAAGAGAATGAGGATATGTCAAAGATGCCGAACCATGAAGAAATTAGAAAAGCAGTTTTTAACCTATGCCCAGATAGTTCACCAGGACCCGATGGTTTCAATGGCCATTTCTATCAAGTCTACTGGAACATTATTGGAAGAGATGTAGTCAGAGCTGTGAGATACTTCTTCATAAAGAGTAGACTACCCTCAAGCTTCAACTCAAACTTTATAGTTTTGATACCAAAAGAAAGGAATACAAACCGGTTGAATAAATTCCCTACCCTATTTGCCTCTCCAATTTCTCCTATAAAGTTATCACCAAGATCCTAGTTTCAAGACTGGCTCCAGTTGCCACACGGATAGTTTCAAAGGAACAATATGGTTTCATCTTGAACAGATACTCTCATGAAGCAATTGGATTGGCGTCAGAAATGATTAATGAGTTGAAAGTCCAAAGACATGGAGGGAACATAGCTCTCAAATTGGATATTTCCCAGGCTTTTGACACTCTTGATTGGAAATTTCTTTGGACAGTTTTATCAAGATTTGGATTCTCTCACACATGGATCTCTTGGGTAAAAGGAGCAATTTCAAACAACAATGTCTCAGTGATGATCAACGGAGGGCCAAAAGGTTTCTTTACAGCTAGTAGGGGGCTCCGGCAGGGAGACCCACTTTCACCTCTTCTCTTCGCTTTTTCTGAGGACTGCCTCAGTAAAGGAATGGAATGGCTTGTAACTCAGAGGAGAATCCAGAAGATGATCATAAATGCGAAGTACACAAGCCCCTCTCACCTCATGTTTGCGGATGATATTTTTATATTTTGCAATGCGAACAAAAGATGTCTTAAACACTTACTTCTTCTTATTGAGAGATATCAGAATTCAGCTGGGCAGTACATAAGCAAGGAAAAATGCAAGATATTCTTGAGCCCCATGACTCCCACAAGAAGAAATGCCACTGTCGAGTTACTTGGGATTCAAGAAGGAGCATTACCAGAAAAATATCTCGGTGTACCACTCATTACTGGCAGAATTACTAAACAAGCTTTGGCTCCATTGGTAGATAAGGTTAGATTGAAAGCATCAAGCTGGGCCGGCAAATTGTTATCTTTTCAAGGTAGAGTGGTGTTGGCAAAGCATGTGTTGAATAGCATCCCTATTCATAATATGGCAATCTATAAATGGCCAACTGCTACAATCAAGGAGTGTGAAAAGATCATCAGAAATTTTATTTGGAGTGGCAACCCCTCAGAACAGAAGTTTATGACACTAAATTGGGAAAAGACATGCAAGCCGAAAGAAGAAGGTGGATTAGGAGTAAGGAGACTCAAAGATATAAATCTCTCGATGCTACTAAAAATGGCTTGGTGTATGGTAAATGACAACAGTGACTGGGCATGCTTTATGAGAGGGAAATACAGGGGACGAAATGGTGAATGGACAAAGTACAAGAAATCATCCATTTGGTCTGGCATGAAGTGGGCACTCGAGGAAGCCAAGACGCATACTAGTTGGACCATTGGCACAGGCAAAAACATCAGCATCTGGAAAGACAATTGGACAGGCTAGGTTTAGATGCTCTCTGTGATTTAATCCCTATGCACAACGGTTTCTGGAGGCAATGCAGCTCCAAGTTGAGTGAATGTATCAGAAATGATCACTGGGAATTCACCGCAGAGTTCACAGAAATTCTGAACAGGGTGGGAGTGAACTTGAACTTACTACAACAACCTGATTCTACACAAGAGGATAACCGAATCTGGATGCCAGCCACAGATGGGCTATTTTCAGTCTCTACTGCATATGAAGCTACCCGGAAGAAAGAAACAAAAGTGAACTGGTATTCATTCTTATGGAAGTCCGTGCTTCACCCTAGTGTTCAAGGAATTGGATGGAAAGTTCTTCGAGGAGTGATGCACACTGATGATAAGCTAAAGGCAAGGAAATTCAGCTTGGCGTCCATTTGTTGCATGTGCAAGCAATATGAAGAGACTCAAGAACATATACTCTTTGATTGTAGTTTTGCACAGAAACATTGGGAGTATCTCAAACAGAGCTTCTATATTCAGGGAACTATTCACTCAAGGAATGATGTTCTCAATGCTTGCAAGAAGAGAAGCCCGCTAACAAGAGATATATGGTCTGCAGCAGCCATCACGTGCCTAGTACACATTTGGAAATCAAGAAACAAAAGACTATACGATGAAGTGCAGGTCAAGGACAGCTATGTAAGAGCACAGATCAGAAAAGCAATTCTAGAAGCCTACATGCAATCAGCTGGAACTATGGATAACACATCTCAAGAACTTGCCACTTTGCACACTCTGGGCCTACAAAATAAACTCAGAAGAGCACCTAGGATTATGGAATGTTATTGGTCTCTTCCTCCCAAGGTTTTCTAAAGGTGAACACGAGATGGTTGTGCTAGGGGAAATCCAGGGGGCCGGGCCGGGAGTGACTCTCGGAAATTCACACAAAGCGCGTGATGATAGGAACACTCATAGGAGGTCACGGGATTACAACCAACTATGTGGCTGAAACAGTTGCAATTGTTGAAGGTGTTAAGAAGGCTATCGAGTTGGGGTGGGATCGAATTGTGGTAGAATCGGACTTCGAAAAGTCGCAATTCAAGCCTTCCGGAAAAGCAAGGTACATTGGAGATGCAAAGCAGAATGGAATAGACTCAAGACCAAAGCAAACATCATTCTCACTAGTACATGGAGAGAAGTGAATTTCGGAGCAGATAAATGTGCCAAAAGAGGAGCAACATTAGCGAATGGGCAAAGAACAACAATGGTGGCCTCACGCACCAGATTTCCTACATAGTATGGAGAACCAACACTTCACCTACTATAGATTTATTGCTTAAATCGTTGTAATGTTGGAGGGGCTATAAGAGTCTCTCACCTGATATAACTGTATCTTTTTCTTTTTGCTATATACACAATTACCTTCTAGCAAAAAAAAAAGGTAAAGTTGTAATTACCTATTCCCCGTACTTTAAAATGCAAACTGTATAAACCAACGGATGACGCACTATTTTGACACTTTCCAAATTTAACTTCAAAAAATTGATCGTCCTCTAGTCCCCATCTGAAACATTTTCTTCAACGAGTCAACAACACTTAAATTAGACACTTTGCGACCATCGATTTCCATTTCCGGGATCAAATGTAAGGCTTACTTGCATTTTTCTAATTGATCATTGTTTTGTAATCCTAAATATTCTTCAATATACGTTTGAAAGAATTGCCTCAGGGATTGTTTTCGTTCTTTCCGTTACAATATCAAACGTACGGGGTGTCTACTCCCTTTTGAAGTTTAGCCTTTTTATTTTCAAGTTTAATTAGTTCCATCTTAGGGGTCGTTTGTTTTTCTGAGCCTATGAATGCTGAATGCTGAATGACTCATTCTCTGAATGCTAAATTTGATTCTTTGAATTCTAAAAAACATGTGTTTTTTGTTAGAATAACCCTCGACGAAGGTTGAATATAAATCATTAGGACAATTTTACTCATGCTATCTATTTTAAACACTAACTTGATTTCTTGTTAAACAAAATATATATTATATTTGAGGAGAAGAGATGGATTATCGAAAAAAATAAATGATAAATAAATTTATTTAAAATATGTTTTCACAAATATATTTTAACGGTTTATTTTCATATTTTGTTTATTTTCAGAATATATATATGTAATTCTATTTTTAACAAAGTGGATATCATTCACCCAAAAAAATGAAAAAACCCGTGACACGCCAACATCAAATTTTGAAGAACTTATTTTGAAGCCATAAAAGTCAAGGTAGGAAAGTAGATGGGTTCTTAAGATTGGGTTCTTAAGAAAGGGCAAGAAGGGATTTTCTTGTTTCAAGTATTAGAATTCAGCATTCAGAAGAAATTTTAGTGCTGAATGCTGAATGCTAAAAGTACCACTGAATGCTTAAACTACTTAAAAAAAAAAAAACAAGTTTTGAGCCTCTGAATGCTTAAAACTTAAGTTTAAGAGGCTCTGAATGCTGAATTCAAAAAAAACAAACAACCCCTTAGTTTTATGCGGGTTCTTGAAGATATGTTTGATGCAACTGCAGTGGAAGAGGTGAGTTCAGTGAATTTTTATTTTTATTCTTATTGTTCCTACGCTATCAATTTTGAGATTTTCAATATTATGATTATCAATATTCCAGGTTTTAAGAACCTTATCGCATCCAATGGAACACATAAGTTCACAACGTTTTTCCATATGGACAAAGTGATAACAACTAGTGATTCTTAGAGATAGATCGGGAGGAAATATAACTCTTACAACCATTTTTTTTTAATTCACAAGGACCATTGTGACCAGGTAGATGAAAAGTTATATATATTCCTAACATGAAATTAAAAACGGCTCGGGTAGGTGAAATATCAAGTATACTCCTAGCACGAATTGAAGTAATAAGTGGCCCGGCCTAACTAAAATGACATGGTGCATATAATATGAACAAATATGAACAATCATTTGTTCATACCTATTTAGGATATGAACAATTACTATTCGTGTAAACAATCACTATTAATACCTCAACATAATTTATGATCAATCAGAACACCTATTGGAGTATGAACAATCATTGTTCATCCCTATTTGGGTTGTTCATATCTCAACATGAGCTATGAACACTCATTGTTCATCCCTATTTGAGGTAGGGATAATCACTGTTCATACCCTCAACATAATGTATAATCTGTAAGAACACCTATTTGAGTATGAATAATCATTATTCATACCTATTTGGGATATGAACAATCACTGTTCATATCTCAATATAATGTATGATCAGTAATTAAGAACAACTATTGGAGTATGAATAATTATTGTTTATACCTCAACATGAGCTATGAACAATCATTGTTCATATATGCATCAACATATTGTATGAGATACGTTCATCTATTTTGGTATGAACAATCAGTGTTCATACCTCAACATAATATATGATCAATAAGAACATCTATTAAAATATGAAACCTTTATTATTTATACCTCAACATGAGTTATGTTCATACATCAACATATTGTATGAGGTACGTTCACCTATTTGGGTATAAACAATCATTGTTCATATATCAACATAAGGTATGAACACTCATTGTTCATAGCAAAACGATAAAAATGGTAAAATTGGAAAATATTTATTTCAAATCAGGGCTATTTGTCTTTACAGGTTATTTTCACCTAAAAATTGGTTCTCCGAATTATTTGCACCTGAAAATTGTCTTTGTAAGTGATTTAAAAAAAGCGTTGGTTCTAAGAGTGATTTGCACTCGAAAATGTGCCTTGGGACCAATTTCTTGAAGTGATAAAACCACTTATGTTTTTTAAAGTATGGTGATATTGGCACCCACCTTATTATGAATTGCCACCCACTTTATCACTAAACCCACTCTTTAAAGCAGCATGCACCCACCTACTCAATAAACCCACCAAAGACTTCACATTTCTCTTTCTCTATCACGAGAATATATCCGAAAATTGAGAGTTAATTACATAATAATAAAACAAAAATTATTGAATTCATTTAATTTAATTCATTTTTAAGAATTACTTCCAATTGATTCCATACAAAATTGTCATCTTATTAAGAAACAAATGAGCATTAAATATTGGAAGAAGGAAGAAAATTATTAACACATGGTATCAGTAAATTGATTATCGTAATCAACTTATTAAGCAATCACTAGTTCGCTATTGATGATGATGTATTATGATTTGTGTACGAGATAAACCTATAACTTTTTATTCACTTAAATACAATTTTATTTGACATTTCAAATTCTCAAACTTGAGAATCTCATACTGATGTAGGATAGGATACCTATCTCGATCTAGTTGGTTCTAGAAGAGTTTTAATTAGTAGTTAAGTTATTTCTTAATTATTTGTGTCGAACTAGAATTAGTATTATTAGTTTCTACTTTGCATTGCTTAGAGTCCAAGAAACCATAACTATGGTTTCTCTAGCATTTTGTGAACGAACCCATTATGTTATTATGAATTAAATTACAATTAAGAATTCTCTCAATTGAGTTGTTTTTGTCTATTATCTACCTTTCTACTCTAAAATTTCATCTTCTTCTTACTTATTATTCTAATTCATTTATATTTTTTTATCTTTCTTCTTCACTTCTCTACTAATCGAAATTTTCGAATTGATCTCTTTCTTCCAAATCACTACTTGTTCTACATTACATACCTCAATTAAGTAAACTCCTTTAAACTATGTGAATGACAAACTCAAATGAGATTATGAAGAAGAAGATGCTAAGGAAAAAAAAAATTAGTAGGAAACCCTTACTTGTTATTGCTTGTAAATAAGAAAGAACCCATTTTTGTTTGAAATGGGTGGGTGTAGTTGACAACGAAAGGAAAAAGACTCTTATGTCGAACAAAATAAAAGATTTGGATATGGGTATGTCTAACCAATTACCAATATCACTACTCTTTTTAAAATGCAAAAAACACAGCGGTAAACTTACTAAAAAGATCAACGTTCTCTCTTTCTATATCCTCTTTACCGTCCTCATAAAACATATGGATCTCATTTCTATCTTCAAAATTTTCGAAATGGGAAAAAAATGATAGGAACATTAAAAAGGAAAAACTAAAGATGATTGTTGATTTAATTTGTAGACAAGTTAAGCTGGAGGTCCTTCAATAACCAGTAGCAGATATACCTTACGATGAATTCTGTGTATACTTATCGGTGTAGTATATAAAGAATCACACAAGGAGAGCTGATGAGCGATGACAAAAATGTGTGCTCTGTGTTGGCACAATAAGATGGTAATCGGCTTTGTCATCTCTAATTAGCCATTTCAAAGGAAAGAATAATTGAGCACTAAGGTTGTCTTTGTTTCCAAGAACGGGAAAATCAATGGTGATATTGTAGAATACAAAAGTCAAATTAATGATAGATGTAAACAGAATAATGTGTTAGATTGTAATTAGTAAAGAGGGAAACACCAAATTGATAATCACGTTCTTTGAAGGGTATAACATTCAAGGAAAAGAACACTAATTTATTTAAAATAAAACGAGTCGTTTGCATGGTGTGGCCTTACCGCATTCTGCATGTTATGCTCAGAACAGTGATACTGTATCTTGAAATGGTCAAGAAGAATTATTAGTTAATACTTAATACTTAATAGAATAACTCAATAAATGAGAAAACGAAAATAAAAAGAAGAATGAAATAAATTGAAATTTTTGAAGCCATGATTTGAACTAGTCATAATTTTACTCAAAGAATAAAGATGGAAATGAGAAAGCTATTCTCCACCTCGTACTTGCTGTAAAATGGGGTAGGAGTGTAGGACACGAAAAAAAACAGAGACAAAACAGCAACACACAGATTATTCTCTCCTGAATAAGTAACTCGAGGGATAAAGAGATGAAAGTGACAACTGATAAAAGGGAACATATCTTTGGAAGCACCTCTAATACTCGTTATAGTCTTGCTCGAATTAAAGCACATCTACTCGTGTTTCCTCTGATTCGCGATATCTCTTTATTTCTGACAGTACTAAGCCGTGTGTAGGGGAGTGATATTCTCTATCCAGTACGCGCCTAACATGGTGGGAATGACACATCGACCTATGGATTCAGGTCGCCTCCATGAGCTAGTAGAACGCTATAGACAGATTGCAGTATCACGCGAACTACACGAGGAAGTGACACGGGTTCCTTATCCAGAAGCAATCATGACTAAAGGTGTACTTACACCTATCTTGACCGTCAGCCACTGGTCACGGCCGCAAGCTACTTGTACAGACTGCCACTCTACATCATTACAGCAGACCTAGGAGGGCAGTTCTCACATGTGATCCTAATCTCCACCCCTCATTTGGGACATCCTTTACACGTGGTGAGCAAGGATACACTCTCAATCTCTATAAATACATCTCCTATGAACTACGCCAGACCTGATTCTACTCTCTCCCATACAACCCAGAGTAAGATACGTAGGCAGTTCGCTCTCAAGTCGAACTCGGTCCCATCCAATAATCTATTCCAGTCCCCCAGTGACTGTTTGTAAGAGAAAACCATATCACACCTTTACATTGGCGCCGTCTGTGGTCTCGATTACTTGAGAAACCAGACCATTTCCAAACAAATCTGTAGCCAAAACTCTCAAGCCCACAAAGCATGGCAAGCCTCGAAGCTCAACTCCACCTTTTAGCGGGACAACTAGGGGACGGTGAACGAGCAAATAGCCGAGCTCGGGTAAAGAAAACGTCACACTCCGCGCGGTGGATACACGTAACCCACTAGGTGTGTCACAGAGGACGACGTCATCAACGTCGGACCAACAGATCACCGAAATGAACCAAAGGCTCGACAAAAGCGCGGTAAAGAAAGATTCCACCCATATAGTACAAAAGATGCGAAAACCTACCGCAAGATCTCCATTTCTTCTTGCTGAAATACTTTACAAAGTCTCTCCTCCGGACTTTGTCCAACCCAGTTCGATGTACGACGGCGCGACATGCCGGGCCAAAGATATAGCCCGATATGTTCAAAGTCTTGTACTCTACAGTGCACCAGAGTTCGACCATCTCCATTGCAAACTATTTCCGGCGAGTCTAAAAGATGGCCCACTCGATTGGTTCTTCTCCCTCGAGGCAGACTCAATAAAAAGCTTCGAACAACTCACCGACCTGTTCGCAAGCCAATACGTCCATAATAGACGTAAGGAGGGTGATCTCAATTCACTCTTCCAGCTCGCTCTTGGTAAGGACAAAACCTACAACTCCTTCCTAAGCGGTTCAAAACGTAACTTTTGGACATGGAAAGCGGCCTCAAAGAGTCATTTTGCGATGAATGGCTTTCACAACCGCTTTGCCGCCGCCCGCAATACCGCGACTCACCGGATCGCTCGAAGAAAGACCCGTGAACGCTGGCCGAAATAAGACGCTTCGAGTTGACAAATATATCAAAGCCGCAAGAAGGTTTGAAAGATCGGAACCAAGAAGAAGAAGAAACAGAAGAAGGAGAGGTTTACGAGGTAACATCATCCTCTAAAAGCGACCGACAACAAGGGCAATCCTCCAAACCCAAACCAAGCAATAACCGAGAATTCGCCCGTGCTCACCGGATCTCCTAGCTACATACTAGAAGATCAAGCGAGCCGCCTTCTACCGACCGGAGATAAAGCGACCAGATCGTCGCCTCGACCGACCCTACTGGCGTTTCACCGTGCTAGATGCCATGAGACCGACGCGTGTCTTTGGGGCTCAAGCATTATTCTTCGGACTGGTTGAAGCCGCCACATCAAGCAATACACCAATATACCCGACGGCGACTGCGCACCACAAGCTCATGGCTCGCGAGAATCTGGCCGATCCCCACCCGACGACGGCGATCCGCGGTCCCAAAGTCGCCCTCACGCGCAGGGGCGTTCGAGAACGCCCCGCCAAGATCGCGTCGGCCATCAAGAGGAATCGCGAGCATGACGTAACCATCCACATGATCACACTTCGGGATGATTCCGCCTCAAGTTCGCGAGAAAGAGAAGGCGTTTGGCCCCTTCATGAAGTTTACAACTTTTCTTCACAAGCTGCACCTGCGCCACGCAGTTCAGGACGCAGGACAGGAGACATCACCTTCTCAGAGGTCGACCTCAACAAGGTTTGCCTCCCGCACAATGACGCACTCGTGGTCCACGTCAAAATCAGCGACTGGACCGTCAAGCGAGTTTTGATCGATCCTGGCAGCTCCTACGATATTTTGTTCTACCACACGATCCAAGAGATGAACCTGCCAAAGTCAGTCTTCATAGACCCAATCGCACCCCTCTTCGGATTCAATGGCTCCAGGGCCGACCCAATAGGAGATATCATACTCCCCATCTTAGTGGGCTCCCGAGAAGACAAGGTCAGCTTCAACATGCGTTTCAGCGTCCTAGATACCAAGTCGTCTTACAACGCCATTCTAGGACGGCGGTGGATCCATCAAATGCAGGCAGTATCGTCCACTTTGCACCAAGTGATCTGTTTTCTGGGCCCAAGGGGAATGATGGAGCTTCGAAGCAACCAGCTCGAGGCCCATCATTGTAACCAGATCATCGCAGCAAACAAGATCGCTGAACCTCCCATCACCGTCAGAAACGAGCCCACCAGCTATATAATGGCCAAAGACTTGGTGGCCGAGGTGAGAGCCAGCGCACCAAAACAGAACGCTGGGGGCTCCAACAAGAACTTCCTCTCACTAGCCCGGATCCCGACCTCCACCAAGGCAGTTGTCGTACCAGCATTGCAAATCCTTGAGTTCGCCCCAGTGGAGAACGTCACGTGCAAACAAAGCCTCGAGATCGCCCCACCAGCTCTCATACAACTAGCGGAGTTGCAAAGAAACCACCCGGTTTCGTTGTCGCGGCAATAGCGGTCACCCTCGACCCGTTGTCGTGAACCACGTAAGACGCTCCAGCTCTACGGCTACTCCGGCCGGTCATCGAAAACCCAAAGATCGCAAAGTGCAATCCTCCAGAGAGCACGCAAAACACACAGAACCAAGCACCGACTCAAGAAAAGCAGCAAGTGAATCTGGGAACCGAAGACGACCCTAAACTCGTCTATGTCGGGGCTAACCTCGACCCCACACTCAGGGGCTACACACGCTCTCAAGCGAGCAGAACGCTCTCAGGAGCTTACAGGCTTATCGCCTCTCCGAATCTTGCTAAGTTGAGGACCTACACTCCTAGGATCAACTGAGCGAGAACGCTCTTAGGAGTAGCACGCCCTCAAGGGCTACACACGCCTCTGGCGAAGCGTAACGCCGGGAGCAAAGACGCCCCGGGGGCTACTCACGCTCTCAAGCGAGCAGAACGCTCTCAGGAGCTTACAGGCTTATCGCCTCTTCGAATCTTGCTAAGTTGAGGACCTACACTCCTAGGATCAACTCAGCGAGAACGCTCTTAGGAGCAGCACGCCCTCAGGGGCTACACACACTCTCAAGCGAGCAAAATGCTCTTGGGAGCAGCACGCCCTTAGGGGCTACTCACACTCTCAAGTGAGCAGAACGCTCTCAGGAGCTTACAGGTTTATCGCCTCTCCGAATCTTGCTAAGTTGAAGACTTACACTCCTAGGATCAACTTCGCGAGAACGCGGGAGCAAAGCCCTCCGGGGGCTACACACGCCTCAAGCGAAAGCGTAACGCTCGGGGAGTAGCACGCCTCGGGGGCTACTCAGCGAAGCGTAACGCCTCGAGGAGCTTGTGGGCTTATCGCCTCTCGAATCTTGCTAAGTTGAGGACCTACACTCCTAGGATCAACTCGAGAACGCTCAGAGCAAAGACGCCCTCGGGGCTACACACGCTCAAGCGAAAGCGTAACGCCTCGGGGAGTAGCACGCCCTCAGGGGCTACTCACGCTCTGAAGCGAGCATAACGCTCTCAGGAGCTTACAGGTATCGCCTCTCCGAATCTTGCTAAGTTGAGGACCTGCACTCCTAGGACCAACTCAGCGAGAACGCTCTCAGGAGCAGCACACCCTCAGGGGCTACACACAGACTCATCTTTCTCATCGCCTTCGTCATCCCAGCCAAGAGAAACTTCGCGAACCTCATTAGATCGAGTGTCATCGGAGTCCGACATTTTCTCTTCTAACCCTAACAAATCTAGCTACTAGTATCTAACAGGGTATCCTAACAACTCTAGAACAGAGGCTTAGCACCAAACAAGAAGAAGAGGTTCAAAAATGGCAGAGAACTAACCTGAGGATGATGCGGTAATGAAGTTCGTCTACCGCACGGCGACCAAATGAAGTCTCAACAGAGCAAGTGAAATTTTTTGAGCAACCGCCCCTCCAGTTTCCAAGGCATCATGATTACACCCTAGCCCTAGCTGCCCACGACTTCCAACCAACTGTCCTGTCTTTTCACATCCCGAGAAAATGGAGTGCCACGTTTTCTTCTCGAATCGCTTTCGGATCCGTCACGTCGCGACACGCGTCAACGCGTTCGCACCCACTAGCTCACATGGTTAACACGAGCCATTCCTCACAGGTCGTTGGAGATTTCCACCTCTAACACACTCCACGCGCGCTACCAATCTCTCTCAGCAGGTCGTTCTCACAACCTACTGAGAGGGGGCTGTGTAGGGGAGTGATATTCTCTATCCAGCACGCGCCTAACATGGTGGGAATGACACATCGACCTATGGATCCGTGTCGCCTCCATGAACTAGTAGAGCGTTACAAACGGATCGCAAAGATATCCTTAACTACACGAGGAAGTGACACGGGTTCCTTATCCGAAGTTTATCATGACTAAAGGTGTACTTTACACCTATCTTGACCGTCGACCACCGGGTCACGGCCGCTAGTTACTTGTACAGATCGCCACTCCACATCATTACAGCCAGACCTAGGAGGCGGTTCTCACATGTGATCCTAATCTCCACCCCTCATTTGGGACATCCTTTACACGTGGTGAGCAAAGATACACTCTCAATCTCTATAAATACCTCTCCTATGAACTACGCCAGACCTGATTCTACTCTCCCCCATACAACCCAGAGTAAGATACGTAGGCAGTTCGCTCTCAAATCGAACTCGGTCCCATCCAATAATCTATTCCAGTCCCCCAGTGACTGTTTGTAAGGGAAAACCATATCACACCTTTACACCGTGTATTATTTTGTTTGGTTAATTAGCGCCAAACAGACATAGACTGGCTTAGGAAGCCCGGCGGGCCAGTTGCTTAGGAAATTTTCATGTACCCATATGAGTACGATTAAATAACGTTTAAGAAACGTGTTAGATGAGTAAACTCAACTTTACTGAAATTTGTCTGATTGGCTTAGCAGAGGGCTTTAAGCTCCTCTACACATCAAAAATCAGTTTATCTTAATGAATAGAAGTAGGAAAGAGTGGAGCTAATATGGGAAGACTACGGAAATCTGAGAAGATAAAGGTTTAAGTAAATTACTGTCTACGGTTCAAGGAAGGTTAGCGCTAATAGAGAAAGACTTTAGAGCATTTCTAGGTGGTGGTAGAATCACCTCTATATCCGAGACCGAAATTTGAAGAAAGTATTTTCAAATTTTGACCAACTCTACCAATATCAGTCGCAAATTTGGAGTAGGGTCTACCATGCGATATTGATTATGTCGCCCAAGTTGGAAAAAGTTCGAAAAAAAAAATCCCACGCGACATTGGTAATGGCGCACCAAATTGAAAAAGTGTTCGAGCGACATTAGAAGTGGCATGTTGCATCCACGAATGCGGCTAAACCGGTGATAACTCTGGATTTGCTTCCACCTAGAGTTGGTTTTTCGCAAAATTCCGAGTTATGGAAGCAAATTTGGAAATGATACTATCACCTAGAAATGCTCTTAGATGGCAACAATCCACCCATATTCCCAAGTTTAGCAAATCAGAATTTCTAAAACTCAAGAACTAACCGTAAGACTTGAGGTAAATGAAAATCATTAAAAATCTTGTTTACTCAACGCCAAATATGAATGAACTTCTAATCATAATGTGATGTCCCCTCTTACATTTTGGTTTACATTTTGGTTTTCTTAATGGAAATAGATACATTCTAAAAGTAAAACTGGTACAACGCAAACATTGCTTGCTTCATTGAATCCTTAATCTCCTTTGATAACCTCCAGTGTAGAACAACCCAATATTTTCAAAGTCTTTGTGCTAGAACTGACAAAACCGAACCAAATTAGTCGGTTTTGGGTTGGTTATACTTATT
Source organism: Coptis chinensis (assembly GCF_015680905.1). Classification (NCBI taxonomy): domain Eukaryota; kingdom Viridiplantae; phylum Streptophyta; class Magnoliopsida; order Ranunculales; family Ranunculaceae; genus Coptis; species Coptis chinensis. The sequence continues at coordinate 113,503,119 of NC_141458.1, read as the reverse complement.
AGTTGGTTCGGTTCGGTTAAATATATGTGAAAACCGATAAGATCTGTAGTCAGTTTAGTTCTAAACTCAATCCGAACCGACCCACCATATATAATATATATTAATATATATATATATTTATATATATTTAATTAATTTAATTTAAAAATATGTGAAAACCGGTCGGTTCAGATCAAATAATATCAGTTAAACCCCGTAGCCTAGTGGGTTCGATTTGGTTCAGTACTTCGGTTAGTATAACCCAGCCGGTTCAGTTTGGTTCTAGAAAAATATAAACCGTTCAGTCTTCGGTTTAGTTCCAAACCCGACCTAACCTGTGCACACCCCTACTAAGAAGTGACGGTTATAAAAATGAAATGTACATAAAGATCGATATATGTATATCCATGGATCATGGTGGGACTAACAAAAGTAGATATGTTGGCTCTTAGAGGGAGAGACCCTAATTTCCCATCTAGTAGGATAAATTCTTAATTGGCTCATCTAATGTGGATGTAATACTAATTAGCCCTTTGCAAAAAATAATTGGTAAATATTTGTCTCAATAAACTAGATAACGAAAAGAAAAGGAATAAAGAAACAAATTGAAAACTTTGAATCGAACTATTCATTATTTTACTGAAAGAATAACGATGGAAAAGAGAAAGTTATGCTCTTCCCACTTTTTTTTCTAACAGTACTGGGCACGTACTTGTTGGGAAAAAAACAGAGAAACAGCAACATACAGATTCTTTCCTAAGTATGTAACCCGAGGGATAAAGAGATAAAAGTGACAACTGATAAAAGGAGAGATATGTTTGGAAGCACCCCTATCACTCTATATACTCTTGCTCGAATTAAAGGATGTCTACTCGTGCTTCCTGTGATTCGCACTCTCTCTTTATATCTGACAGCACTAACCGTGTATTATTTCTTTGGCTAATTCGCCCCAAACATGATGAAGTCCTACGAATGTGGAATATATACCACATATGAATCTATTCAAGTTGTAACTGTGAATCCATCACATTATTTTTTCTAAGAGTACTGAGCACGTACATGCTAAGCATTGCGCTCACGATTATAAATACGGCAATGCAGGACAAAACTAACTAATCATAGCATTATACGAGAATGACGAATCCCTCTTCCTCGAGTGACAATCACCCAACCATTGTACGAGTTCCTAATTACATCCTCAATGCAGATTGCAATGCTTATGAGCCCCAAATAATCTCTATTGGTCCTTATCACCACAACAAACCAGGTCTAGAGAAAACCATGCAAGAGCACAAACAAAACTATCAAACTCACCTTCTTCAAAGAAAAAAAGTTCACCCTGATGCTGTAACTAGGGTTGTCAAGTCTTTGGAATTTGAAGCCAGGAAATGCTATGTCAATATTGATGCAAACTATGATTTCTCGCATGAAATGGCTCTTGATGGTTGCTTCATAATTGAGCTCCTCCTCAAATTATGGGAATTTCATACTGCAAGAAAAGAAAAGGAACCTTCGGAGACACCATCTAGTGCGGCAACTCCGTCGCCAAGGCCTTTCGGTCTCGGGATAGCAACAAAGCCGCAGCCTTCTACATCTACTGAAAGTAATCGGATACAGAATAAATTTGCATTGCTGTTGCCTCAAATAACTACGGACTTGCTTCTCTTAGAGAACCAAATACCATTTTTCATTCTTGAAACCTTGTTCAATCTCACTGTTGTAACTGTACCAAAAGGTGAAAACCAACCGGAATCTCTGAGGTCCCTAGTCACTGAGTTCTTTAAATCTTTCATAAAAGTGAGTACTCAGGTTTCCGGTTCAGATCGCATTCATCATTTGCTTCATTTGTTTCACAATTGTCTGGTCATGGAAAATTATTCAAGACATATCATGAAAGACCCACCAAACCAACATCACGTTCCTCGAAAAGAACATCAGGTCTCGGACGAGGCATTTGTACAGGCTAATGTAAGACACATATTACTCTCAAATGCATGGACGCCGAGTGCTAGTGAGCTCGTAGATGCTGGAATTCAATTAAGGAAAGATGCTAGATGGTTTTACAAAAATAAGGCAGATAACTTCATGAACGTAAGATTTGCCTATCGGAGACTGGATATTCCACCTCTAGCTGGTCCTGCTTATCCCATTTTGCGAAGTCTTGTCGCATTTGAACATCTAAATCCTAGCTCCGGTTCAGATGTTACAGCTTATGCATACCTTTTAAGTGCACTAGTGAAATCCACCAAGGATGTGACATTGCTTAGAAATAAGAAGATCATACCAGGTTGGCTTGGAACTGAAGAAGAGGTAGCTAAAAGATTGAATAAGCTGTGTGAAGGGGTTGTTATATTTAAGTTTGAAGGTTATATATGGGATGTGATTGCAAAAATCAATGCAGTTTGTGATAGAGAACCAACCAAGTGGGAGAAGTTTGTACATAATTACTGCAAAGATCCATTTGAGTCTTTAACAACTGAGTACCTGAAGAATCCTTGGAGAACTCTTTCAGTCATTGGTGCTATTATACTTCTTATATTGACAGTTCTGCAGGTTATCTTCGCAGTCTTGTCATATAGACACGATCTTAAAAGTGACTCAAATCAGACAAATGGCCTGGGGTAATTTGAGGACACTGAGAACTTCAATATGGTTATATAATTGGGTGATTTGCATGTGGGGATAGGTATCGATCTGTTGCGTTTCATGTGTGTATGATACTATGTATTGGTTGGCTATGCGCATCTGTTGTGGCGGCATTGTTTATCTTTCAGTTCTGTTGGCTTTTAACGATTAAGGAATAAATTAGTGTTTGGTGTGGATCATTTTTCATGATGTGGTATTTTCTCAAATAACAAGATTATTATTGGCTTCCAAGTAAAATTTTTGGTCCCAACTCCCAAGGTACCCGTTAGTTCATAAGGCTGGGAATTTTTCACAATGAGCAGTTGGTTGCAATGAAGCTCTTAATTACAATGCACAAACGCCACGGCATATCACTTACTGAGTTACTGAATTGCCATTACATCGCACCACTTCCTGTCTCTTACAGGACTCAGCCGAATATTCTATCAAGCCAAGAATAATATTTCTCGTTTTTCTTTTTTCCTTCCCCTTTTGGAGCTCGTGGTGTCCCTGTTGTGGAGGAATACATAGTTCAGGGAGCCCACACTGGAGGCTGGAGCCAATTAAGCTCAACCTGGAGGCTATGCACTCCTGTCCGGGACAAACTCAGTATGAAATCCCCACACAAAAGGGTTTTCAAGATAACCGTTGAGTCGGTGTTTTTTTTGTACAGTCCAGGAAAAGTGGAGAGCTAGCCGAACCCATGGACCTTTGTATCGAAGTCCAGCTCAGGTTCATTTGTTGGGCTAACCGCTAACGTCTAACGTTCTTATTGGATTGGCTCATGAGGTACCTTGTAGGCTTGTACCTAGATGACCTATATCATATTGTCCCCATATGATGTGTTCTTAGAGCATATTCAATGCAACAATTTGATTTAGAGTATGACATCATCTACTTAAAAGATGAAGTATGAAAAATTGTCTACACCACTACATCACACTTTATAACTAGCATTTCACCCGGCCATGCCGGGATTGTTTCATTGTATGCTTTAAACGTTTGGGTTTACCTGTATTTTGGGCTTAATTTTTATAAAATTATTAGAGTCAACTATACTTAACTGGCTTAGTCCATTTTGGCGACATGGGATGTAAAAAACAGAAAGAAAAACAGTGAGATGGAATAACTCAAAGCTGAATCAAAATTGAAAATTTCTAAATAAAATAGAATGCAATAGACAAAGAATTCACCCAAACAAAATTCTGGTGTGTGCGTATGAAAATGAGAATCATGTATGCATGAAAATCATATGATCTATAGCTAAAACGACAATCCATAGAAAGGACCTAATTTGATAGCATAAAGAAAGAATGGTTATTAAAGCAAAAAAATACATACATGGTTTTAAAAACATTATAGATTGCTGTCACTTGACTAAAGAAAAAATATATACGAATGAATAAATAGTTTGCTCTCATTACACTTGATACCATGGCATCGGGGAACTCCCCATATCCAAAAAAGCATCATCGATCAACTTCAAATATTTCTAAGTGAGGCTAGCTAGCGCCTACTAACCATTCACCCCACCATCCCACCTCAAACATGGAGAAAGAAAATGGTGTCTCCACTTCCGGTTGTTGCCTGTCTTGCTTGCATTTGTAATCACCTTTTTGTACACACGGCATTGAAGTAGCCATCATCGCGTACCTAATGAACAAATACCGACCTTGCCAAGCTCTCCTTTGCTCGTGATGGATCAAGACTCATGTGCTTTCTTACACTCCCAAAGAACAAATGTTGTTCGTGATCTTAGTAGGTAATGAGATCTTATCAACGGTAACGAGACATCGATGGTAAGCCTTCTTCCAACTATGCTAAACCTCCCACACAGCCCTTGTTGGCATGTCTCTTGACCGTCAAATCAAAGTGTCCACACCACATTCATTAGGCATATTATCCTCCTCTAGTCCCCTTCATTTGGGAAGTTCGAAAAGGCTATGATATCTTTGTTGTGTTAAAGCCATTGCTTAGCTTCCAATGAAACATTGAAGCTCCTTGGCTTTCCGGTTTTGTTATTGTTAAACTGGTAAGAATAACTCAAAATTTAAAGTGCAGCACACACAAAATTCTCTTTTCAATGGAAAATGATTCACATCCATTACCCAAAACAATTCATACAAAAAGAAATCTCTAACCAAAAAATACAATAAGAATAACTCAAAATTTAATATAGATCTCAATATATTCATTGAAAAAATAGTGAAAAATAGATTACTAAAAAAAACTTATGAATCAATGGACTGGCGAATTGCTTCCTCTTCCTTCGTCAATAAGAGAACTCTTCATTTTGTTGAGGTTGAGAACTCGTGGGTTTTGGATTTTGGGTGTTTTTATTTATTTGATTAATAGTAGTCCAAGGTATTTTGGGTTTTTAGGATTCCTAGTTGAAGTCGAAGAGGTTTTTTTTTTAAGATTATCAGCAACCTTATTACTAATAGCTGACACCTTAACTGATCTCTTCACTCTTAGTTTCCTGCATAAACACAATAGCAGTTAGCAACTAAGCATAGGTAAGAGCAATAAACTAACATATATAAAAAATGATATGAAATTAAACCTTCTCTTTGAGCAATGGCATTTACCACTACTTCCACATTTGACATTTCCATCTGGTCCCTAACAGAACACCTCCTTTTGTGCATTTGTTGAGAACTTGATAACTGTGGTGCACCAATCAACTGGAAAGAGTTGCTACTCAAGTTATCCACACTACTGTCCATGCTCAAAGATGAGATGAAAGATCTAGTGGACGACATGGTAGGCGTGCAACTCGAACTATCAAACTTAGAGCTTATGCTACTATTTCTCCTTAAATACATCATTTCAGCTTGGAATTTCATCTGCTGCTGCTGCTGTTGAAATTGTAATCTATGTTGTTGTTGTTGTTGTTGTTGTTGTTGTTGGAATAATTGATATGGAGTTAAAGGAGGATGTTGTTGAGTGAGGTTGAAAGAACTTTTAGAAACAGACCCCCTATCTAATATCGAGCTTTCGAGGAAATTTTTTGAAGTAAGCTGCATAGTAGTCTTAGCTGTTGAATTCAGATCTATCAAGAAGTTGAAGAGTCTGGATTGAAAAACCTTTTAAAGTAGTTGGGCTGTCTAAGAAGATATTTTGAGGCAAGGAAGATTGAAAGTGATAATTTTTCAATTTTCTCACTCTTCCATGACCAGAATTAGTACTAAGAAACTTTCTTAAACTTAAACACAGTATTCCCAGTTTCCATCATTAAGTTTCTATACTGAGTCTGATCTAAGTGTTTAGATAAGAGACTAACAACTCTATAGCAGCTCTTAACAGCTGCTTTGTTAGCTACTTCAACCTCTTCCATGACTCCTTCACACCCCAAATACTCAAAAACTCCAAAATATACTCATACATTCAAACACTCATTTTCGTGGGGAGGCCCAGAATCCCATATGCGACTTAGACTTAGTGAGAAAACTCCAAGTTTTCAGGTTCAATATATGGATTTTTTCCAACTAAGGATATCACGGAATGAATGTAATTCTTACAATAGTAGCAAAAACTACTCTAAGAACATAAAAGTTAAAAAAAATATACTCACCTTTAGGAGCGTTTTTGGGTCACCGGTGCAATCTCAACTCTCAAGTAGCTTATCATTTGTCATAATCTTCTTCAAGTCTGCTCCATTAAATCCACCGTTCCAAATCTAAGCTGACAAATAGAAAAAAAAAACAATTTAATTATAGACAAACCTAAATAGATTCATCAAAAAAATTGGTCATGACATATTGCTTTTTTCATATCTTCATAAATGTATGATATAGTCACTACTGTCGAGTAGTTCCAAGATATTGAGACATATACCTACTATCTCCTCCTATGTGAACAATGGTCACCATCAATCAAGATGGTTCATCCTTAAAGTTTGTACCTTATACAGCAAAAACACCATCTTTCTAATCAAATTAATATGGACCCCAAAAATTCAAATACCCTTTCTCTCCTGTTCAATATATTTATCTCAATTGATTGTGCGACGATCAATTAATTCAACTATTTAATATTTACCATTTATGTGAAAAAACTTACACTAATGAGGTACAATTCAAACTACTGAAGATGTATTACATGGGAAATGGCTTTTATCTTTTTTTTTTTTTAAAAATATTTAAAGAACAAATTGCCATTCATGAAAAAATTAAGTAATTTACTGTCATTGTTTTTAGAATGGGAGTTTTGGGAAAAAGAATATATAGACAACGACAGAGAGAACCTTATTGCGAAACTGAAGGTTATGGGGGAAAATTGCTTACTTGATCGAACTGCCTAGAACGGCCTTACTGCCTTCTTCTTCATTGTGATTGGGGGTTTCCTTTTTCTGTTAAGAAGAAGAAGAATTGCGTTTTTATATAGCTTCGATTGAATAGACATTTTAAACCCAAAAACAGGTGTTAAGATTTGTTCAATTGATAAATACATTGAAAATTGTAAGTCATGACTCAGATTACGAAAAATCAGAGTTATTTAATTAAAAGAACCAAAGAGAGAGGGAGAGCACCTTTTCCGTATGACCTCAGTGCTATCTGAATCAATCCCTGAACTCCAACCATTAGAAAAATGCACTTTGATACGATTTCGCCGCGGCAACCAATTGTTTCCAACATCTTTCATTCGAAATTAAGGCAGTAGATACTATTAATTGATTACGAATCAATTGACTGGCGAATTGCTTCTTCTTCCTTAGTCAATAAGAGCTCTTCTGTTTTTTAAGGTTGAGAACTCGTGGTTTTGGCTTTGGGTGTTTTATTTTTTTCGGTTAATAGTATTTTGGGTCTTGAGGATTCCTAGTTGAAGTCGAAGGTTTTTTTTTGTTTAGATTCAAATTTTGTGTTTGAATAATTCATAGTGATCGCGAATTGGTTTAAAGATTGGGTGTGTAATTGTTTTGTTCTTATTATATGTATCTCGACAACATTTATCCAACGTCTCATTTATTTTGTAGTAGGGACCGAGTCGCAAATAATCAAAATATTGGTCTGACTTTTAATTAATTTTGGGTACCCACTTAAAAAATGTGCTGACGTGGCCTCCTGAAAACCCATATGAGCATTTTCGCCCACTGTGCAATAATGGTTTTAGATATTATTTTATATTAAATTTTTTTAAAATAGACATTATTATTAAATTTTAGAAATTATTTAAAAAAGTAAGTAAATTTTTTGTTTGTACATGTAGCAATCTTAGGTTGGATGGGCAATATAGACAACTAGTATATTAAGCAAATCAAATTTTATATTTGACCCCAAAATAGAGTGATAAGTTGTCCACTTGGTATAGAATATGAATTGGTGTGGAACATCTGAGTTGCCCACTCAACACATAAGATTATAAAACACCATTGAAAATGCTTTTAAATATTGATATCTAAATGTGGTTCTGTAGTAGAAGTTCATCTCGAATGGCGACGAAAGTTGAAGAAATTCTTAGTTGAATCTTAGATGTGATTGTGTGAACTATGAAAGCGACAAAGTGGGGAACCAATTTAGTCGCCTTTCGTTTGGTATTAGTATTACAATTTTTTTTTGGTCGGTTGGTACTTGGTAGTGATTTGGTATTAGTATTACACACTATATTACTTGTCAAATTTGGTAATTTGGTATTGCTATTAGTATTACAGTATTATTACTTGTCAAATTGGTTGTAAAATACGCATCCCTCCTGAGCAACTTCCATTAATCAAAGTATTGTCAATCCACCCCATATTGGTCTTCCGTGTCTTCACTCTTTATGTACCCGCAACGTAAGCAGTGATTGTCTTCTTATGCAAAGACAGAATCACATCTGAAAAAATAAGTAAGCAAAGATTTTCATGTTGTATAATGATAAGATTGAGAGTTAAACTATTTGTGTCTTCTATGTTGTAAAATAGCAATCGTTACAGGTTGCATGATGGAGAGAGAAAAGCGCAATGAAGTATCAAGTGTGGGTTTAATAATAAAGTGGGTGCAAACTTCTTTGAACAAAACTCCTTTGAATGCGAGTTTAATTTAATTATAAAGTGGGTGCTAATATCACCGCAATTTTAGTTATCTTTGTTTGATAGGGTTGTAGTTTTGAATTGAAGATATAAGTAAAAAATTATGAAATAGGTTCAAAACAAAAATAGAAACTGTAAATGTTATATTTGGATTAATCTTATAAACCGTAGGCAATTTGGAATTATTGGGATTGATGATTTGGATTTGATTGAGTTTGTTTGGATGAAGTGTCTACCTATCAAGTTCTCTCTGCTGGGAGAGACTTGAATCAGGTCAAACGTAGATTTTCATTCTTTTTATATAGGCAAGGTGCCCGCCTCCTGCTCTTCCGCTTTAGGTCAGATTTAGGTCTTCAGGTCACTTGTGAGCCACATGGCGAGTTATGAAGAATTAATGAGCTGCGTGACTAAAGTTTCGGTCTTGATTGCTATAATAAAGGCATACGTTACGAGCCGTTGTGGAGCGAGAGGAGTGAGTGCTATAGAGGTCACTTCTGGGTGAGATCGTCTATTCAACTCGAGTCACTTTGAAGTGAACTCGCAGGTCAAGTACGTGAGATCGGTTGGTGGTGACATCGATCTGGGTGCGAGTTGAACGGGTTGCTTGCCCAAGTCGAGTCACTATAAAGCGAGCTCTGAGGACAAGGATACGAAGTCGGTTGGTAGTTCTGTATATGCTGAATACGTGTGTGATATTCATTAGATGTGAATATTACTCCCTCACAGAAGCCTAATCATGTGAAAGAAGATCACTTAATTTGGAATCAATAGAGTTCATTAACTACTGTAAGTTTTTGGTATTTGCTTTTCACCTAGCGTTTATGTTTAGACACATTTGTAAGCTTGTACAACGGTACAAGGGATAATGCATGGCGCACAACTTCACCCTATTGCTGGCCTTGCGTGCTTAATGTTCACACAGCCGACATATTGCATGATTCCAAATATTAATGAACTTTTTAGTGCGGGGTTTTTGGTCTTGTTTGGCTCCTACATAGCAGAGTTCACAAATTATTGGGTCAGATCATCTGCACTTATTAATTGGTTATCAACTTGGTTCATGTGATATTGTCAATTGTGAAACATACTTTGGAGACTATGTATTAAGCAATTTTTGTTGCTTTAATCCTTTCAACTTGTCCTTTACAAGGTTTAATGACTATAGTTTCAAAAGATGTTGGAAAGAAACGTATATTTCAAATAAATCAAAGATTTAATAGACGAACTGAAGGTATGAAGAAGCTAGTACCAAGGAAAAAGAGTGATCGAATAGATTTTGGTCCTATAGAAAGACACAACTGTTGATAAGATCCTGGTTCAATATATAAAAAATGACATTGTCCATATATATTGGGTTTTGCTTTGCTTGGCATTGGCTGATTGACACTCTGAATGATTGATGCCCCGAATTCATTTGGTTTCAATGTTGTAGTGTCGGCATCAAAATAATTCCACGACTCTTGTCTGGTGATCTTCTTTATCTTGAATTCTTGGTGTGTATTTTGTCACTGCAAAGTGCGTACACTCTTCAGTTCTTGGCTTGCCAATACATAGTATTTGGTCAAGTGCCATTAAATGACGTTGCTTGCTGAATGGGTTATCTCGCAACTTTACTCGTATGGTGATATGAACTGATTTTGATTTTTTTTTTTTTTTTTTTTTTGGCAAAATGTGAATATATTATATATAATAATAAGGTTACAATATATGGATTAAGCACCACCCCGGACTAGATTAAATCTCCACTTTGAAACCAAAAAATAAATTTTATTAAAGTGATAAAACCTTCATTCTAATGTCTAAACCATGTATATTTCCAGTAAAAATAATTCATTTATATCTTGCTGGAATGTTTCAGTCCTGGGTGGACTGATTCATGGTCTGGTAAGACAGTAATTAACAGGCCTGTAAAAATTTAATCTCAAAATTCCTTTAAGAAAGTAATTAGGGGCATACCATAATCTGTGTTCTTTTTGTGGGATTGACATCTAGATTGGCTAGGACAGTATGACTGCAGGTATTCCAGTTGGTTAAGGATAACTCAACTCAGGTACGGCAAAAATGCAAAATGTTCTGCATTTAAAGAGCTTAAAATCTGACCAAAGTGGCACAGCAGAACAAAATATCGGTAAATATTGCAAAATATCACTTTATTTTGTGAAATTTTAGAAATTGGCATCGCAATATCCTTGAATATATTTTTCTTGTCAAAAATAAAGATAAGAATCAAATCAATCGACGCATCAGCCGTCAGGTAGTTAAAAGACCAACCGTTTTTTAGTGTTCTGTCCCCAGCAACTTTGCCCCAATTAGTATTCCCTCGCCAGTTTTTTCATTATTAGTATTTCGTCCCCAAATTCACATCATGACCAACTCAGCTCTCATGGACTCAATTCCATTTATTTGGTGCCCGACTGCCCGTACAATGTCAAATCTACCCTTCACAATGTAAAATGTCCAAAATACTTATTAACTCTCCCAAGACCAAAACCATGCCAATTGCAAAGTGTCATCATCCTATCCATCTAATCTAACACACCAATTTTTTTTCTTAAATGACACGCACTATCCATACTCACATAAAATTACCTAGAGTTGTCAATGGACTAGGACAAGTCCGAAACCCAATTAAATCCGAATTGATAAAACAAGGACTTAGACTTAATATTTAGTCTGATAAGATTATTGGGTCAGGTCTGAACATACCTTTGTCCGGTTTGATAATGGTCCGGCCCGAAATTTTTAGTAGATTTGTGTATTTTATAGTTAATAGTAGCAATATATTTAGTTATTTATTAATATTGTACATAGAAAATTGGAAGCACTGTTGGTTAGTATTGTGTTTGTGACACAAGAGATGAGGGTTTGACTCTTGCTACTTACAAATTTGATTGAGTTTTAGAAAAAAAAAAAAAATAGTTTTCATGTATTGCTAACGGATCTAGGCCGGCCTGGCCTGACCCAAATCCAAACTTGTCCAATAGGACCTAAATCGGGCTTGGACTCGAAAATTCATATATGTTTTGGGCTGGGGCTGACCTAGGTGCGTCTTATTCAGGTCCAACTCATTGACAGCCCTACAATTACCCCACTACCCTCACTCATATTTACCTCCTCTGCCACGTGCCATCATCCTAACACCGCAAATCAGACCCTGTTGTGCAATCTCAGCCGTTGATTCATTATTAAAATTTCCTAGTATCATAATAACTTTAAATTCTTCAAATGAAGGTGGTCGCGTCGTTATTAGTGTTTTGAGAGAGAGAGAGAGGTGGTCGGCGCATATTGGTTTCAGTTCCTTCTAGTGGTGGTGGTGGTGGTGTCGCAGCACCTGCTGCTGCTGAATCAAAGAAAGAAGAGAATGTCTAAGAGGCAAAGGTGTCTGATGATGACATGGTCGGGCTTCGGTCTCTTTGATTGAGGGGTTGTGACCGCACTTCCTTTTTTTAAGTGGGAGATAATGTTGTTGTTCACTGTCTACGGAATAGATTTGTTTTTCAAGTTTTTAGGAAGTTTTGAGTAGAAATGAGTTTGATGGGATGAAATGAAACATCCTTTGTGTACTCAAGTATGTTGACTTCAAATATAGAAGATGCATGCTTTAGTTCTTCAACTTGGGTTCTTGAACCATGTGTTTGGAACAATGGGTTTTCTACATTTTGGGTGTTTGATGACAATGATTTGAGTTTTATCTTCTTATTAGAAAGAAAAGAACGAACACCCATTGCTTGAAATCTCTTGTTCTTCTTAATGATTCAAGTGTTGAAAATGAGATGTATTATAATTAGAAGAGAGATTTTGATGGAGAAGAAAAGAAAACAAGAGGCATCCTTAACAACGAGAATTGGTGAGAAATATCAGTTGCAACTTGCAAGTTCTACTCGAGCCTTCCGCATAACAATACATCATACAATTGGTGAGAGATATCAATTGCAGTCATTACTGGCGGAGCTAGTGGAATCGGTGAAAGCACTGCACGATTGTTTGTCAGCCATAGTGCTAAAGTAGTCATCGGAGACGTCCAAGACAACCTGAGCCACACACTATGCATGTAGAGACATAGGTTCGATCAAATGATATCTCTTTTGTTCGATCACTGTGATGTTACAAACGATGACGACGTTCGAAATCTTGTTGAAACTACTATCTCCAACTCTCCAAGTATGGGAAACTTGACATTACATACTGCAATGCTGGAATTCCAAGAGATGTATATCCCAAACAACCTGGTAGATGTTAAGAATGAGAGTATCCAGAGAGTAATGAATATCAACACATGGAGCATACTTGGGTGCAAAACATGCTGCCAAGGTGATGATTCCGGAGAAGAATGGAAGTATAATCAAATGAAATACTTTCTCAGGATAACCCATTGCTCCACATTTTTTGATATATATATATATATATTGGGGTTGGCTACCTTGACAGCCCCAATTGACAGCTTATCTTGACATCTCGTTATGTCCGTTCGATTACATCTAATCCAATGGACAGATCACACACCCCAAACAACTAAAGAATAGAACGGGGGTAAGCTAGTCATTTAACTTTCTTGTTGAATAAATCCAAAAAAAAACGCATAAACCTCTTCCTTTCTCGCTGTCTCTCTCCTCACCAATAGTGAATAGTGAAGATGACGAAGTGGCTTCCTCCCCCTCAACAACGAAAATGAAATCCACTACCACTAGAGAAATGACCAGAGAGACCCACCACCACTCAAGAACGAGAAACCCACCACCACTACAGAGAGAACCACCACCACTACAGATCGAGAAACTCATCGCCACTACAAAGAAACCCACCACCACGTTTGATTAACTCAAAAGATGTAAGTTTTTTTTTTCTTCTATTAACTCTCTTTTCTTCTATTATGTAGTGTTTGAGATGAATGTTGAGTTCTAAATTAGATAAATTGATGTTTTTGTTATGATAAACAGTGGATTTCAATGCAATTTAATTTGATAATTTAATTTTCTGATGCTATTTAATTTGATCATTTTTATTTTTTTCCCTCTTTGATAAACAATGAATTTAAGTTGTGGGGTGCGAAATTTTTGCATCTGGCCTAAACTAAGGATCTCATATTTCAATAGAGGATATTGACCAATGAGATATATAGCACCCGTCTGCATCCACACTATCCTAGGTAGAATGAACTATAACTGTAGCCTGTAGAGGTGCATATAAGCATATTATAGGAGCTTATAGATTTCTTCTTGCTAAAATAGTACTAATTGCAACTGAAGCATATAAGCATATGGAGGTTTGAGTAAAATAGTACTAATTGCAACATTTCATTGCTGACAATAATAACTTGGTCAAACTTGTGAAGAAGCTACCAGATTAACTTTTTCATGATGTAATGGTAAGTCTTCTTTACTTGACATTTGCACTATATGAAAATGAAGTGTTATGCATATTTGGCAGGTTCCCTTTGGCAAAGCAGCATTCTTTCCTAGTCGACTAATACACACGAATGAGTTTTTGGTAAGTTGTTCGTTTCACTACAATTGCTAAGTGTAATTTTTCCTTTTGTTCTTATATTATGTCTCTGAAGGTTCTGTTAGGAGAAGGGTACTATGACGAACGAACATCCAAGCAAACTGTTGATATATTACAAAGAAGATGAAAGGCTTTTGACTCTCAAGTCGATTTCCTTAAGGCTATAATGTTGGACCTTAAAACTAAGGCTTTTTTTTTTTGGCACTACAGCATCTGAAGCTGCAATAAGTTTCATTCTGACTTAATTTTAATGTATTACTTCACTTAGTTGTAACACTTGGTCGTTTAGCTATTAAACTCACCGATAAGCCCCCGCCTCACGTAAGGTTGCTAAACTAACTGATCTACTCAGACGCCGCTCATTCTTGGCTCGAGCAAGTTCATTTTGTCTTTGTAATATGGGCGAGTCCGAACATCTTTGAAATTTGACTTCCGACAAAGTATTAGTGAACTTGAGCTACTCGAGGTTCTACTCGTTCTAGCTCCCTCAAGCTTGTTTCATGTTGCAATTTGAGCTAAGCTTAAATAACTTTTTTTGGGAATTAAGAAAAAGCAATGTTTGATTAAGAAAATCTAGCCATTTCTTGGTTTGTATTTTGTTACCTGTTTTGTGTAGCTTCAAGTATTTGATCAAGGTGTGTTAGTGTATACATTGAAAGCTTTGTAAACTTAAAGCTTTGTTATCAGCAATGTAAAAAATAATTCAATGCTATGCTATTGTTTATATGGGTTCATTCATTATTGTTGTATTTGAATGCCAATTGGATACAGAAACAGTTCTTTGTGGACTATGAACAAAGAATGTTCATAGCTCATGACTATGAACAATCAATGTTCATAGTCCAATTGTTCATAGTCACAAAGCCCACAATCTACTCACCGAAAATAACAACTGAAAAGTAAAACCCAAATAGGCGCCCGCCCTCTTATAGTGCTTAGGATATAGGCTCACGCCCCTAAACCCAAATAGGCGCCCGCCCTCTTATAGTGTTTAGGATATAGGCGCACCCCTAAACCTAAATAAGCGCCCGCCCTCTTATAGTGTCTGGGCTATAGGCGTATGCCCCTAAACCCAAATAGGCGCCCGCCCTCTTATAGTGCCTGGGATATAGGCGCATGCTGACAATATTGCACCAACTCATTTTTTGAATGATATGAACAAAGAATGTTTATAGCTCATGACTATGAACAATCATTGTTCATAGTCCAATTGTGATATGAACAAAGAATGTTCATTGCTCATGACTATGAACATTGATTGTTCATAGTACAGTATGGACTATGAACAATCACTGTTCATAGTCCAATTGTGATAAAAACAAATAATGTTCATAGCTCATGACTATGAACATTGATTGTTCATAGTACAGTATGGACTATGAACACTCATTGTTCATAGTCCAATTGTTCATAGCTCATACAATTGGGACAACAATTTTACTAATATCTTGAAAGGAAATAACTAAACCGAGAAAGAACTCTTACAATTGGGACATCTTACGGTTTCTTCTCCGAAAAAAAGAGTATGGACAAACATGTTCAATGAACGATTATTCTGCACCAATTTAATTTGTAGATATTTTAACTTTTGAACTCACTACATAACATGGAAAACTCTGAGCACAAACCGAAAAATAATTATAGTCTACAAACCATATCAATATCATGGGCAAGATCAACATTTGAATTCAGTTCCACACCAATGATTTGGATGCGTTCCTTGACAAGGAATTCGTAAAAGGTTCTTAATTTTTCCTTGTGAAATATTTTCCGGAATTGCTAGGTTTTAGACTCCCACCAAATCTTGACATACCACATCCGCCTGTCCAAATTCAGCTACCTAAGCAACAATGTACATCCTCAAAAACCGAAATTTCTCAAAATTGTGTCTACCCATTCCAGATCAGATGTTTCAAAATTGGGAAGTCCCATTTCTTCCACAGCTACAAGGAAATTCCTCACATTCTCAAAATACTGATATGTAGACAAAGTTGCTCCATCAGGAACAACAATCGAATCACTCGGACTTTCTACAACCTAGGATCAGCTGCCTCATACCATTTTTCTAGTATCAATTATCCGACATAAAAAAAACCGAAATCATTGGTGTAAGCTCCCAAAAAATTGGATAGTTTTATAATTCTTACAATTAGAAAAAAAACACCCAAAAAAACAAGACAGTAAGAACATAACCAACGGTCCTTCCACACTCAACAAGCATGTCATTCCACACTCTTGTTTTTTAATTTTTCTGGACAATTTCTGGAGTCGTGCTTAGCAATCTTATTACAAGATTTACACATTCTTCCTGGATTCTCTAAGGCTTCCTCCCTGGGGCCTTTCATTCTCTCCGTTTTCTTCTTCCTCCCCTTCGTTTGAGAAATGTTGGGATTTAAAACCAAGAGCTGAAAAGAAGATTTAAGAGTTAAAATCAAATAGGATTTTTATCATTGCAAAGATAAAAAAAACAAACTAAATAAATTACCTGTGAGGTATTAACTATAGGCTCTTCAATTTGGAGGTGCTTCATTATTCATTGCATCCGTTTTGTTGATAGTTTCCTTGAGCTCCGAAACTCCAATAGACATTTCACTCATCTTCTGAATAAAATATGCATATGTCTCAACACTAGTTGATGCATCATAAGCCAATTGAGTAGCAACCTTGATACAATGGGCAACTCTTAACGGCTCATGGTCTTCATGACGGCCACTAGTCCACCATCAAACACCGCTCGTATGTGTTTGCCTTTTTAGATCCACCGTTTCAAAATAAAATGATCCGGAATCTCTTGATGTCATAACACTAAAAAGCTTTTAAAATGTGAGCACAAAGTAATCCTTGAACTGAAAATTCTTACATTCAGTCACCCTCCAAAGTTCCTCTATTAAAAGTCACTTTCCAAATTGAAGTTTGCTTAATGTCTCTTGTCTTCACCGTATAAATTCCTGTTCCATGTATGTCTATCTCTTCTCCAACAATTCTATACTTCATTTTAGCCTTTTCTAAATGTTTCTTGAATTTATTGAAAGTACTAATGGTATAAACTTTACCTGCATGCTTGAGGAGGAAAACATCCTTAGCCACAATGCGAGAAGTATGTTCGGTACGGTAATCAGATTCCCTTTCATTCCTGGCTATTGATTCCAAAGACCTCTCATTACCATGGACAAATTCCATAAGTGTAGTCGTCGAACTAACGAATTGATCATAATGAGAATTCATTGATTCACTTTGCCCAGTCGTATGCATACCAGCAAAAAAAATGTCATTGTGATAAGTCGGAACCCAAGGCGTCACGGTTTTTTATATATTTTGTCAACCAAGTATTTTCGGTCAAGTTATACTTCAACATGAGTGCAGACCACACGCTTTCAAAATCAACAATCCTATATGACTTCCAAATAATATATGTAAGCTCTGAACACAAAGCATCGAACCTATGGTAGACAAATGACAACTTCTCTGAAAATTTCTGCATAATGTGCCAAAGACAAAATCGATGTCGAATAGTAGGGAAAACTCTTCTAACTGCTGCAGTCATCGCTAAATCTTGGTCAGTAAGTATTGAAGTTGGTGGACGACCACCCATAGCTGCAAGCCATGTCTGAAACAACCACACAAATGTCTCTTCTGTCTCATCAAGTAGCAGGGCACAACCAAACTGAATGGACTGCATGTGGTGGTTGACTCCAATAAAAGGGGCAAACGGCATACCGTAAACATTAGTTCTATATGTTGTATCAAAAGATACGACATCCCCAAAGTACTCATATTGGACACGGGACCTTCCATCAACTCAAAAGAAATTTACTACTACACCTTTTGTATCTAATTGAACGGCATAGTAGAACTGAGGATTTTCAGCACTCTTCTGCCTAAAATAGTGAAGCACGGCTGTTGCATCATTATCTTTAGGCATTTTTCTCGTCAAACCATAATGGTGGTTCCAACAATGCTTTCTCCGAAACCCAATCTCATCCCCATGGAAAACGTCTGCCACTTTCCCTACAGGTATACCGTTGTCATGAAAAACCTCTGTCAAACTCTTTGCAGCTTCAGGCATATTTTTGTTACCTTTCATATATTGTCTCTTTGATGGAGTGACGAAACCATGGCTATGGCGATTTTCAGCCAAACTCACATCATATATATCTTCAAGTTTTCTTTTTGTAACTCGCATTCTAGCTTGGCAACCACATCTAATAGTCGAAATACTTCTCGAAGCTACACCTTCAATTTCTTCTTTCTTGTTATGGACCCCCTCGTGTGAGCAAACCAATAGACAACTAGAAGGCAATTCCACACCCGTTTGTTTTTTATCCGTAGTCCGAACACGAATCTCAAATCCCTCCTGTTTACCAAACTCTCTATAGTAAGTCTTTGCTTTCATCAACATTATTAAATTTCATACCTAAGTGTGGAGCAACTAATTTATTAACGTCATTACTTTGAGAATCAGTACAACAAGAAGAAGTGCCAACAAAAGCTCTAACATTTTCTTCCATTTCTAGCAAAAAAAGAAACAGAGAAAATATCAAATGATGCAAAATAGATATTAATGTCTCCCATATATTAAATTGACAATTTTAACGTCTATTCTAATTAGAAAAAAACGATTATGGTATAAAAGAGGGCTATAGAGCAATTCTTCGAGAACAAGCAACTAAGAATTCTAATTCGAAAAGAAAGCACTTAAGTTCAAAAGGACAATATCAAAGCAAAAAATATTAACTTCTTACAAATCGGAAAAACCAAAAGAACGATAAAATAAGATTAACTTACCTTGGTTTACAGAGATGGCTAATTCCAAAAAAATAGTATAGTGATTTTTTGTGAAAAAGAAAGATAATGGGCTCCAATTGAATAGTCGGGTGATCTTTTGTGAAGAAGAAACCGGCGTGGGTTTCTCTGTAGAGAGTGAGTGAGGAAGAGAGAGGAAGAAGAAGTCTCAGGGTGTTTTATTGGGTTTTTTGTTTTTTTTATGAATAGAAAATCAAAATGACCATTATACCCACCCTGAATTCTTTGTTTGATAAGGAATAGTTCTTGGACGTTGGATGGGTTGTGATCAAACGGACGGACGAGTTTGTCAAGGTAGCTATATATATATATATATATATATATATATATATATATATATATATATATATATATATATAGCCCCGCTCTTAGACGGACGTCCGTTTACGTACTTTACTTAAAAACCGAAATTTCAAAATATAATCTCACCGAAGGGTTTTGAAGCTGGATCCTCAAAACTCTCTCACTGGCTCCCTCTCTCCTATTCTCTCTCCAAACACAGAGTGACCTATCTTCCCCCTCGATCACGCCCGTATATTCCCACTCATTCTCGGCGCTTAGCCTACTTGAAATCCGACCTCGTTGAATTCAAATTTGCTTAGTGTCGGTTAAGAACCATTTTCTCCAAAACCGATCGATAGACAGAGCACCCCATTATTTATCACAACTGTTGCTAGTTAACTTGGGGAAAATGTACACATGACAACACCCTTAAGACAGGCACACACAATTTGGAATCATCTAATTGTTCACCGCGGAAGCAAAGAGAGTTGGTACTTTACGAAAATTACTTTTTTTGAGGTAAAAGACGAATCTCTGAAGCAAATGAGGGAATGAGGGATTATTTTCAGATAGTGTAGTCATTAAAGATTCAATGTTGTACTGGTCCAAGTGATGTAATGATTGTGGAAGCTGTTTATAAATGTGGTTGCTGACACGTGAATGCATAAATTAAAGTTCCTGCATCTATTTCCTTATAGCTATATCATTCATTTGACCTGTATTGAAATAAATAGTTATTTATTCGGTTTGTGTTGAAATGCAGAGTATGAAACTATTACCAATTTTACATATATTCAATTTTACAGATAAAAAACTATCGCTATATTAGCTTTACATATTGGTCCTGTCATTTTCGGTCATGTAATTATTCTATTCCTACATTGTTTTATGCGTTGCTTGTCGATGTCGACAATTTTTTTTATAATTTCAATTGTTTAGTTATTCTGCTTATTTAAACTTGGGTTTTTGTTATATATTTTTTTTTCTAGATTATATTGAGATGGAAAATGAGGATTTCGAAATTGAGAGTGGGAGTGTAGGTGGGAAACCCAATCACATTTACAATCCCCAAGTATCATATGATACCAAACCTAGAAAAGAACAGGAGTTTGAATCACTTGATGATGTCTACAGTTTCTACAATAATTATGCCAAAGCCGCTGGATTCAGTGTTCGTAGTTGGTCTGAAAGGAAGAAAGATGGTGAATGTGTAAGAAAGGAATATGTGTGTTACAAGCAAGGAAAAAATTCAGAAATAGCGGACGTTGATACAAAAAGACGTCGGGGCAATATAAAAGAAGATTGTAAAGCAAAAGTTGCTGTGACGAAGTCAAACTCTGGTACATTTGTCGTTACTGTATTTGTTGAAGGGCATTCTCACCCGTTGTCGACCCCGCGAAGAGTACATCTTCTAAGATCTCACCGTGGTGTTTCCAGTGCCCAAAAATGTTTAACACAACAACTTGGCATGGTAAACATACCACAACATCAGCAGTTTAGTCTTCTTGGAGTTCAGTCAAGAGGGATAGAAAATATTGGTTTCACACAGAAAGATTTAAATAACCAGGAAAGGGATAAGCGTAATAAGATGAAAGGCCATGATGGAGATATGTTTTATGAGTTTTTAGAATTGGAACAAGGGAGGAATCCTTCTTTCACTTTTAAAATTGAGACAAACGATGAACAGAGAATTACACGTTGTTTTTGGGCTGATGCAACCTCGAGACGAGCATACAAATTTTATGGAGATGTGGTTATCTTTGATACTACCTACAACACTAATCGATATGGCTTGATTCTTGCACCGCTGTTTGGGGTTAATAATCATGGTCAGACAGTTGTTTTTGCTTGTTCATTTTTATGTGATGAGACCACAGAATCATTTATTTGGTTGTTCAACCAATTTTTAGAAGCTATGCCAGGCAATCCCCCAAAGATGATTATTACAGATCAAGATCCAGCAATGACAAAAGCCATTTCTCAAACTCTTCCAACCACTTTTCACAGGTTTCTTATTTATTTATTTATTTTAATAATTAATTTGCAAACGTTATTTTTTTTTATTTGTTTTACATGCTGAAATTTTGGGTACTCTGTCAACAAGTATTGCAATTGGCACATACTGATGAAATTTTCGATGAAAATAGATTCAGTTATATATAGTAAGTACTACACTGAGTTTTCAAACTGCATTTGGGGATCTGAGATGAAAGATGAGTTTGACTTGAAGTGGAATGGTATTCTTCAGCAGAGTGGTTTACATGAGAACAAGTGGTTGGAGTCAATGTACGAAATCCGATCACAATGGGTGCCCGCACATGTGAATCACATCTTCTCTGCAGGTATGTCAAGTAGTCAACGAGCGGAAAGCGCTCATTCATTTTTCAAAATGTATGTTTCAAAAGAAAATTCTCTGGTAGATTTTATGGTTCAGTTTGGTAGGGGACTTGTGCGCCAACGTCATGAAGAATTAATGGCGATAACAAAGATATGATTGAGAAACCAAAATGAAAATGCCCCATAGCTTTTTGGTACACATGGTTGATGTTTATACACATGAGTTATTTTTAAATTTCAAGATGAGTTATGGGAGAGCTTGAATTATAGATTTGTACTTGTTAGTGAGAATGAGAAGTGTTGGCGTTTATAAGGTTGATAGAAAAATGGCAGCCGAAAAGTCTAGAGTCGCGGGAAATTTCTTATCAAAAGATCTAGATTTTGCTTCATGCACTTGTAAAAAGTTTGAGAGCTTAGGGGTCCCTTGTAGGCATATTTTAGCTTATTTGAATAAGATGCATGATTTTGATAAGTTGCGAATCAATACATTTTGAAAAGATGGTGTAAAACTGCAAAAGTCGGAGGTCATTGATGATGATGGTGGAATGGAGGTTCAAGATGATAAATTATACATCATGAAGCTTAAATGAATTGATTCAAATGTCAACACTTGTAGTTGATAAATCCCTCGAAAGTGAAGAAGCAACTAAAGTGTTTACAGATGCTTTAAGTGGTGCACTTGAAAAAATTAGTAAGTTGGTTGGTGGTGATACAAGTGTAGCAGCACTACATGAGAAAAGTAGTCAAGAGTTTGGTTGTGATACAAGTGTAGGAGTTTCTGGAGCAAAGAGTTCTAATTCGGCAATTAATTATCATGAACCGAGTCAAGCAAGACCAAAAGGATGTGGAAAAAGACTTAAAGGAGATAAAAAGAAAGCACTCAAAAAGGCACAAAAATATAAAAGGAGACGGTGCAATGGATGTAACAAGATTGGAGTGTCACACGATAAAAGGAATTGTCCGGAGCTTAAGAAGAAGGGTAAAGAAGAGCTAAACAATGGGTAAGAAATGCAAATTTTTTCTTCCTTTCTTTTTATTCCTATTAAAGTATTCACAAATTATTTTCTTATGTTAATTGATTTGCAGTGAAAAAACTTGCTTGTACGACGAGGACGCAACTTTGGGTTCTACCACAGATGATGATTCTTATTCATCTTCGGGTAAATATACATTTTTAATTATTTTTTTATATGTATGTTTATTGTATTTTCATAGCTTTGAATATTCATATGTTTTTGTGTAGGAATGTCGCTTGATTAAAAAAGTTGCAGAGTAGTGTTAGCTTACACTGGAGCTAGTAGTCCAAGGTCTGTCATGTATCACAAACTTCTGGTCTGCAAGGGTGTCAGAAGCTACAACTTCTGAAGGTGGAAGTGGCCTCGGATTCTATGAGGGCTGTTAACATCTTGAAGAAACAAGAAAGGGAATTATGGGACTGCAGAATGCTCATACGTTACATATTGCTGTTAACATTTCTTTATTTTTTGTAATCCAACGTATTTACTACAAACATTTCAACCACTTTATACTTTATACGTTACATACTTGATGAATTTACATAAACCGCCCTAGTTCCATCTATGTGTAACACTATATTTAGTTTCTGTTATCTGTGGTAGTAACCGTAGTATATATTGCTTTGAGAAGTTGACAAATGTTTAAATGTTGGATATACTACGTAGTTGGAGAGCTATGTTCGACCGAAGAGCCAAACGTTTTGGGAAAGTTTATGTAAAACTCGAATTTGTGAAGGTATTGGGAGCGTGTATGGTAGAATCAACTTTTTCTAATAGTCGGGGTTTCCATCATTTCAATCTTACTCTTAAAGTGAGCGATAAGGACGAGGGAAAGTGTAAGATCTTCAAAACAAGCGTGGGGAGATATTTTTTCATGAGGTCAACAGAGAATCGGTACATCAATATTCAGCAAGTTTTTTCAAGGCAACGAGGAGTACTTAGTTTGGGCCCTTCATATATCAGTAAAAAACTACAGAGAGTGCACACTGCACAACCATTGGCTAATTTAGGACAGTTTTAAAACGTAGTATCACAACAAGAACTTAAGCGACGACACGGACATTCACACACCAACATTATACAAGAACTTAAACATCGACATAGACATTCACACACCAACATTATACATAAATCATCGGTGTTTGAAGTCGCGGTGTGGTGTATAGCTTTTGTAGTTGTTGTTGCCGCTTGCTTTGGTGGTTCTTGCTTTGTTGTCGTCGCCGTCTTCATTGAAACAAAGCTCCATGTAGATAGAGCCGCGGGATCTTGAACAAACATTTTTCCCGGCTTTACCAAAAACACTTACAATCACTAGACTAATCACTACCTCCAAATCCAAAAACTTCACAAGCGTTAACTGAATTGACCCTCCAATCTACAGGTGACAAAAATTTGCACATCCATACAAAGGACTACAGTTAGAGGATGACTAGGGATGATGCAAGCACCTCCAATCCTTGTTTGAGCCTGCTGTGAAGATCTATGGGAATTAATGTTGTTGGAAATGAGTATCCGGAGTTCCGAGAAACACTAAAAGTGGCTGTTTGTATGTGGTGGTGGTGATGCGGCTTGAACCGATTGAGTTGGCGAACCATATACTTGCTAAGAACGTGAGAATAAGCCCGACCCGGATAGAGCTCCTCTCATTCGACCCGGCCGGGCCTCCGGTTCGATCGATAGCAATGCGTTCAAAACATTAGATCTTGCAACATGTCTTTGTATTTACCCCCTTATGCCCGTCGAGAATCATTGGAAAAAGATGATCCAGTGCTTGGAGTTGAACAGTGCGGTGGTGGTGATCTTGTAACTGGGCAAAACGGTTAGTCTGTGGCTCTAAGACGATTATGCAAGTTACTTGCACCTCCCACTTCGACCACCAACACCTAGTGGTCCTCCTTGATGAACTTGAGGGGATGATAATGAGAAGATGTATGTATGCTGCTGGTGGCGGAAGCCCGGAAGAATCTCTGTAAGAACCGGAACTTGACTCGGGGGTCGATAAAGGACAACAACTGTTGCAATGGACTTGGAATGTATGCGAGGCGGCCTTGATGATCCCAATTCTGCCAACAAAACCCAAGTATTCTATAAATTGCAGTAGAGAACACATCTCAATGCATATATCAAACAGAGAAAATAATTAACATCTTTCGAGTAGCGAGATAATTTACAACATCCTTACCGAAGAATTGCTATAAAAACAAGATTGAAGTCATTCAGCCCCGCTAAATATAAATGTGTATTCATATATGACAAAATTTGGTAACAATGTGACTACTAGTACATGTTTTTTACTCATACGTTTGAACTTAGCACTCGAAATGTATTCATTCTATTATTAGGCCAAATGTTAAGAAGAGCTTACGTAGATCTCCTCACGGTAGCGAGAAGTTGTCACATAAACCGCATTTCAAGCAAAAAGTGGGTTCTTCCATAAAATAGATAGACAAATATTCCAATAATCATCCAGATGGAAACACAAATCCATGTGCCAGCTCTGAGGTTAGGATAAATGTTTTAGAAGTTTACATGAGATTAGACCTTACTGACTGGTAGGGTACAACACGGTACTAAATCCAAAACATTCACGGAAAATGAAGGACGCTTGCTACACGTCTACAGGAAGAGAAGAAAATAAATTAAAACAACACACGATCGGAGAATAGAAAGTACTCACCCAAGATTTATCATTAAATAGACATTAACTAGAATACACGCAATGGGGAGGAGTGGAACAAATGGGCAAAGGAAACCTGCCGAAAATCCAATCAATTATATGATCAATTCTATATTATAAGCACTTTCATGCCTGAGTTTTTAACATACATTATTCTCTTAGAACTTCGAAGTAATGCAATGCGAGATTGAATATAAAAGATACCTCCAGCATGTCTAAAGCTATGTCTTGCATCATCTTGGTCAACCCAGTAGAGTATAAATAGACCACACAACAGGAGCATACCTCCAACTGCGCACACTGATACGCGTGCAAAGCTAATATAAACAAATACGCATGGCATTCAAAACATTATTGATTCAGAACGAAGGTTCAACTTTTTGATTTTGCCCTAAGTTTGATGCAATTTATCAAAGAATAATAAATAACATTGATATGATACTTCCAAGTCCGGATAAAAACTTTCTTAGTTTCACCTCAATATCTCTTGGTGTTGTTCAACCATCCTATAAAGTATTTACAAACTTGCCGTGTTCAGTGTCCAGGAACAAGGTCAGTTATGGTGATTCTTAAAGATTATGAGCATCCAACTTAAAATCAAAAGGTTATAAGTGGAGAGAAACAGAAAAACAGGAGATATAAAGAGAAAGAGAGTGCTAGGAGGGAAAGAGGAATGTTCTAACGAAAGAGATGGGAGAGAGAATAAGAGAGAGAAAGATCGAGGGAGAGATTTTTGGTTTTGAGGGACCATGAATTTTATTTCGGCGAAATTTCAATATTTAGATAAAGTCCGTTTAAGTACATCCGCTTTAGAGCGGGGCTGTATATATATATATATATATACACTATAATTAATATGGACATTTAAATTGGACCAGTTTTTTTTTCTACCACTAAATACCCTTGATAAAATATTCAAACAAATTATTCAATGCCTTTAAAAAAGACTACTTCGTCATTTCAAAATTTATTATCATTTATACCATTAAGATTACATAGTATCTTAAGGACGTATGTGTAAATTCAAGTTGGAAATCAACTACACGCCACTATTCAATTGTTCGCGACTTAGCCTTCACATTAATTGCCAAATTATTACTATTTATATTACCATTTATAACGAATTTAAATACGAGGAAACCAGACGTTTTTTCTCTATTATGAGTTTTATATCTCTCAAATCTCCCGGCCCTCATTCAGTTACCAAAAACAAAATCTCCCCTCATTCGCTCTCTTACAAAAGCTAAAAGCCAAAAAAAAAAACCAGAGATCCCCTCTCTACTGCCGATTATCTCTCCACTGCCGAATATTATTAGAAGCAAAGAAAAAAAAATCTCTGTTTCAAAATAGTTCCACTACTCAAAACCAATTTCTTGGATGTGGCTGTTACCTGACTCCATGATGCAAATATCATTTTTCCTTTTTATGTGACTATAATATCATTATTTGCGTCAAAGAAGGTCCCACAAAAAGGTATGTATTTAGCCAAGTCTATGCTTTTTACGCAAACAATTTTTTCTTCTATGATCGATATAACTTATAAGTTCATCACATGATATATCGACGTGCCCATGAAATAACTGATGAAATGCCTACGACCATAATTCTGACAATTAAGCCAATTTACACTGTGTTTTGTGTGTTTTGTCTGGCTATATATCAACGATATTATCGGCAATTGAAGTAGAACTGTTCAAGCTAAGTAAAAGAAAGTATAGCCAAAAGGGATTTGAGTATTTGACACAGACGCTTTGTTGACCATCTTGATGTATAGGTCAGGTGTGTAAACATCATGTTAACATATTTCTTTTTGTGTGTGTGAAGTTGCTTTAACTACATGACATTAAGCGTGCTGATGTTTATGGTTCATGATATAAGTCACTAACATGTTATTAGAAAGATTACTCTAATGGATTTTCTCCTTTTGTAATTCACGAGTCCGACTTCGTTTGAAATTTGACTGCTATGATAGGATTGACGAAATCTGCGATAACTTTCTGCTCAAGAATCAGTTTGGCAATCCATTTTTTGCATTAGAAAGCTAACTCAGAGATGTTTATAATGGTGTATGGTTTGAAGCCTAATTCGTCCAGAGTGGATTCAGTTTTATAGTTCTTTATGGGCCAATTTTCCGTAGAAAAGCGAAATGTTAACATCTTTTACACTTGAAACCATACGTTTTGTTCTCTTTCCTCTCAAGCCATTCTTCATTAGAGGATGAGGAGTCGAGGTCTCATTGTCAGACCATGAAGAAGGTTTGCTATGTTTGATCATTCATCTCCTGCGGTGATAATAAATATAACTTTCCTCAGGTTTTGGGTTTTCTTAAAATTGACTTCCTCCTTTTGATAAACTATTGTTGCTCTGGTGTTTCTCAGATGTTGGTAAAGTTTTCAAAAAAATGATTATAAGTTATAACTCTTACATTTTCGAATAATTCAGATATGAGAGTTTGCCCAAAACTCTGGTAGTCTTTCCTATCTCTGATCATTCATCTCCTTAGGTATTAATATAGTTGTAATTTTTGCTCGAGTTTTGGTATTTCTTATATTTGAATTCCGCATTTTAATAATTTATTATCGCTCTTGATCATTCTCATATGCTGGTGTAGTTTACAAAATTATGATTCTTATTTTATGCATTTCAAGGCGCCGGCTAGACCGTTAAACGTTGTAGCCTGGATACGGGTTACTGGTCCTAGGCTTATAATATCTAACCATTAGGAGTGTTTAAATAATGGTTTAACTTTCCTGTTGTAGATATATAGTAGCATTTGCTACTTGCCTAAGAATAGCCTTTGGGTAGCGGGGGCTGATACATATATTAAAGATTGTTTTATTGTGCTGGTTTCTACTGTCATGTATTATTCACGGTTATGTGATAGAGAACTGACTAGAATACTTTGGGAAGGTATGAAACTGAGTGCAGGTTGTACATTTTTCATTAGTCTCCAGGAATAGACTTTCAATTAGGTAACATAAACCATCCAGACCAATGTGGAGTGCTTGATATGGGATGAGAATTGCATGTCTGCTCATTTTTAGATAATCTAAACCCTAGACGATGGAGTAATGGACTGCACCAGGCAGTTGAAGCAAAAGAAGGGATGCCCGTTCAAAACAAAACTATAACTCTCGCATCAGTCAACCTCCATAATTACTTTCGCCAATTTTCTATCCTCTATCCAATAGCCAATTGCAGGTAAGCAATTTTTAATATGTGACATTTGCGTGACATCATTCTAATCAAAAGTTGTTATTTATGTGCCTCAAACATTTTGAAAGTCGACCTTCTGTCTTTTAGGATTTACATTCTTCCATTGTCATGGAGGATCCCGTTTCTTGAGGATGCCCTAATGCCATATCTATATCAGGAGTTCAACTAGGTTCAATGAAGGGTTAGTAAATTGGCTTCTTTTCATCTGTTTAAGATAATGTTTTCATTTTTATTAGATAGTTTATAGATATACGCCTTAAATGGTTTTGTCACACCCCGAGACCCAACACACATCCCGAGGACGAGGAGTGAATCTCGAGGCCGACACTATCCCAATTCTAACAAAATTTTGGCAGAGTTTCCTTTGTTTAATCGACGTTTCGTATACTACAACCTGTCATAACCTGGAAATCCCAACATTCATTCTTCCAACAACCATATATATATACAAATCTACGTTATACACAACAGTGATGTATATACATATATCCACAAAATGTTTAAGAGTATCGGTTACTCAATTACATCGAGTATACATCAAAATGAATGGAGCTCTCTATATATACAACCAAAAAATGAACTAGACTATCTCTATACAACCCAAAATATGAACTTGACTCTGTCCCTCGTCAAGCATGGGGGAAACTACCCAAATCCCCATACCCATCATCATCGGTGGTAGGGAAAGCCTCCTCCGCATTTGGCTCGACTGAAATGTTAATGTAGGATGAACAAATTATGCCCAGTAGAAACGCAAATAACCAATAAATAGACTACTTATAGCAAAACATTTAAAACATGTAGATTTTCATAATAATATCCAAATATCGTGACTATATAATACATCACTAACTAGCAGAAATCATTTCGACATGCCTTGTTAATATTCAAAATATAGTTTTCACAAACATCATACAACTATTGTGGCCGCTGCATCCTATTATAATGGTGAGGGTACAACTGGTACTCAGCCCCAGTCACAAGCATATCTCGGTTCAGTACTTCCCAGTGTGAACCATGCACCGTTGTTTTCCTGATTTTACCGGCAGGGAGATGAAATGTCGTTGTTGTGTTTGTACACACAAAATCCTCAAAGCTTTTAGGGCTCAGGTGGGCCCTGTGACCACGATCCCCATACGGGCTGTCACCTAACTTACGGTGGTCAACCGTTCGACAACTGCAGACTGTTCGGATCCTGACACATGTCCAGGAGTGGACTAAACTCTCACTCCTCGCGTCTAAACCTCATCGAGGTAACATGTAATCCCACACAAGTTAATCACCATACAGCGTGACACGTACAAGCATGGTTATCTAGAAAAGTAGAAAAGGAATTCCCATACTACATCCTGTGACGCATCCCTTTAAAGATGGGCCACCACCTCGAAAGGTGTACACCACAGTTGGAATCCTAGAGCGAACTGCCGTCTCCGGAAATGCGACAACAGTTCCTTCTTTATAGGAATTCACCAATTCTTTTCCAAATCCCCTCATGATAAGAATAGTACTATATACTCGTATTACCGGTTATTTCAAAATATTATAATTACATATTTAGTTTTCCTTTTAAATTGTTGGTCCTGTATGTGTAAGTTCATGGATTTCCAACAATCAAATAAATATAACCTATAACTCCCAAACGGGCCAGTCATAGTAAATGACAACTGATGATTCCCAAACGGCGAATCATCGTAAATAACAACAAACTACATCTATGGAACAATCCAAAACCTCACACATAGTTACAAACAACCGGGTAATCTTTACCCACATTACAAAATCCATCTCTCTCTCTCTCTTCCGGAGACAAGAGACGACAGCCCTTCCCAAACCCAGTTTTTCTCTTTTAACAAAGTAAAACAATCCCAGCTACCCCGATTTCGCAAACTCAATTTTTCACACAAAAGCTATTTATATCTCTAGTTTTTATCGAGGAAAAATACAATTGCAAAACATGAATAGCACATATACATGCATGGTTGATAAGCAAACTATCTTTTCCAATTTAAAACAATCAAATCATGCATGAAAATAAGCATGCTATATATTGGTATGTAAGTTCCTACCTTAGCAAGCTCCGTTTCTCCTCGAATCCCACTTAACCGAATCCACTCGTAATTACTCCTATAACATCATATACATACGTAGGTTATTAGAATTTATAACACTAACGAGTAATTCTTATCTAATCTAAGCCGAGAATAAATCTCGACGCTAAGAATTTGGGTTTCCGGTAACTTTCCTCTATAACTAATGTCAACAACGCTATAGGCCATTTCTAGCACTGCTACTCTGACAGGGCTCGGTAGTCCATTTACAGCCACTGTAGGACCTTATGCCAACACCAATCCTATCCATTCCAAATTCCAACTACAACAAATTTCACACCCTTCCTTTCACATTAAATCTAGTAATAAAATAGGTGTGTGTTCATTCTCATTCAATCCATAATCAACATAATCTTAAACAGGGTATAGAACCATCATAACTTCTCAAAATGGAGTGAATATATATATGATTCTTACCAAGTCAGTAAGAATAGCTCCTTAGCTTTCTGCTCTACCAATAACGCTCCACTCTATCTCCACCAATAGCTACTGCCGAAATTTAAAACCCCCAATTCAATTATTTTCATCAATATATCCAATTCCATCGAAATTGGGTTTAAACTATCTAATTGCGAATAAAACTAACTCACCTTTCACTTTGGTACAACCGAAATTTGAGGAAATTCGAATCTCGCATTGTCGTGAGAAGAAAATCCGATAGCCACACCTACGTCATATTTCGAAACTTCACACTTGACTTTAGTGTTTACAAGAGATGGGTTGCGAATTTTTTTTTGGATTGAATCGATGAAAATGGACGAATGGGGTTTTCTCTCTCCTAGGGTTCAAGGTAGAGAAATGGGGAAGAAATAGAAATTGGGTGCGATAACTTTGGGCGATTTTTGGTTTGGTGCGATAAGTTGTTTTTTTTTTTTTTTTTTTTTTTTTTTTTTTTTTTTTTACATGTTAAGTTAATTAAGCCCAAGCCCACAATATCTAAACTAAGCCTAAGGTCTTAATTAAACTTCTACCCACTAACTAATTTGACTTAGCATCATAATTATTTTTCGGCCCATCAAGCTAAATTTAATTTCCTACATCCTATCCCACCACATGTTATAATGATAACCCACTCCTGCATGTAAGCTGTTAAATCGTGCCAGCTTTGAACGCGGAAAAGCCGCTAAACGACATTTTTGTATAATTTTCGCATATGAGTTGCTTACCTAACGTGGCTTATGAGTCGGAGTTAAGTTTCATTAAGTTATGTAAGTTTGAAAGGTAAACCCAACCGACCAAGTACATAAATGTCCCTAGGTTTGATATGTAATTTACGAAAATACCCTTAACGAGAATTTGAGTCTTTACAGGTTCGACAGTTAGGGAACCGTATAACAAAACAAAATCAATAAATAAATTAAAGTACCACCATCCATTCTCATCCCCTTCATTTATCATCCTCCTCCCCCATCTTTCACTTCACTATTTTTGCAAGGTGAGTATTGAATTTAGGAATTTAGCAAGTTAACATAATTTGCAATAACAATAAAAACATTAGGAGTTTACCAAATGGGTTTCCAACTCTGCCCACTACTGCTTGAACTCCTTTTAGCACTTCAGTGGCTTTAATATTTGGTTTACCTTATGGAACATGTTATAGCATTGTCAACCTGCCAAAAAAAATTGTTCTTTCCTTACAAAAGTGATCACCAGACTCTGGACTGTAGTAGTCATAGCTCCACGGGGATTTTTATCCTTTATCAATAGGAAATCCTCGATATAGGAACATCCTAACTGACACTACATCTCAACTTTCTCCTCAATTTTCTTTATATGTTTGCTTCCCTCTATCTTGGAGACAACACTGTTGATTAGCCAAATAATCCAAGTTTTTTCCTCCACTGTTTGTATGTTAATCGCTCAATAAAAGGTCTTATCATGTGGCAGGTGCTTCTATTGAATTGATTCTATACAATATTAGATAGTTTTTAGCTATATTTGAATTTTACTTTTAATTACTTTTGAACTATTGTAATATGTTGTATAGTCCATACACACATTTTAGATTGTACCAAATGAATCACTATTGAAGAAGAAGTCTTCAAATGTAAGTTTTAAATAACAGAGCATATATTTTGAATTGAATTTGAGATGTTTTTAGAATATAACACTTTTGAGTCGTCACCACTCTCTCACAATTTCCATGACTTCGTGTGAACAATCCATGATGACGGAAAAGCAACAAACCAATAAGAGAGGGGGAAAAAATGTAACAAATGATGCTCAACTTTTTTGAGATGCTATTAAGTCCCCCCATCTTTAGAATTCCTAGATGTGATTTGTCATTTGGTTTTACAGTTCTTTTATTTGTGTTTTCATTGTTCATCCCATTTTGTATTAAACCCACTCAGAATTCTTTGTTCAACTCTTTTTCGTATTTATTCGAGTTGATTTCTTTCTACTAGGCAGTTGGGTGGGTGTTGCGCATGTCCATAGCTTTCTTTCATTTAAGTGGAATTCATGTGGGGTATTTGGTATTTGGCATATAAATGCTTATTGTACGTTTATACATGTAGTTTTCTATCTATATGATGTTTTACTGTTTTAGTGATTTACTTTTATGTCCATGACTAAAACAAGTTCACTTACCCCAATTTTTTATGGGTGTATGTTTTCAGTTGCAATGACTAAACTCATGTGATTCTTAGGCCAACTCTCATTTGGGTAATTGTTGTGAATCCCCTTACTAGATTTTTCAACATAGGTAGCCAATCTAACAATAACTGTTATATAAATGATGAGTTGGGGTATCAAAGATTCAAAAATTAGGTCATTTTTCCTGTTACTTTGTGGCCTTCCTTTTGGTTTCCTTTGGTTGTGAGTTTGCTGATTAGCTTTATTGAGAACTCAAGAAGTTCAAAATGTTACCATAAAGATTAGCGACCTAGATTTGATACCCTCTATGTGCTGCACTCTTCCTTCTTCTATAACATCTTTTAAGTGTTTATAGTGTTAGCCCGGCCGATAAGTGCCATTATCATTATTTATTAGGGTTTCGTTTGCGTGAATTGCAGGAACGGTGCTCCTTTGGTTTCTTAGTGTAGCAAAAATTCTGAAAATTTGTTGGTTATGAAATGAGATGTTTATCTGTTAACAATAATTTATAAGATTTGCTTTAATGAGATATTTACTATAATAATAGATTTAAATCCATTAGTATTTTTGCTACTGAGTTTGTCTGTTGGTGGCAGTCATTAGTGTATATAGGGAACAAAATTCATTGCTAAGGATTTTATAGCAGTCGAATACTTCAAGGATATTATTGACTGGAATCAGTTACTTCTTTCACTTAGTGTGGTGCAGAATGTTATTTGCATGTGTCGGTGGGCATTGAATGACACTTATCAAACCACTAAATTTTTATATACCATGAAAATAGTTTCTCTATTGGGCATGTAGCCACATAGTAATGCCGTTTTATAGATTGCATATGGATAAATGTATATCTTTAGTTTTTTCCTTTTGTGATGTCTAATATTTGAAAACAAAATTCATTTAGGGTTTTTTGCAGATAGCCTTGCAAAAGATATGATTAGAGTCTTCTTTAACATAGTTCATATCAAAATCACTTGCGTTCTAAAAGGTATTTTGAGCCTTATATATAAGAATCGTTTCGATATAGTCTTTACATCTTCATTGGATGTTATGATATAAAAAAGAGCTTAAATAAAAAGGATGACTCCATTTCACCTTCAAATTTATACTAGAATCACTAAATTAGTGTTACATAAAAAGGGCACAAGGCAGGATCATGTGAAGCACCCATCATAGCAAATGCTTCTACAGCATCGAAATCTAACTTTTCCCATTGAAAGGGGTATGTAGCCTTTTGTATGTTTGCACAAGTTTTTCAACATATTGTCTTTTGTTATTTGCTGTCAATACGGTTCAGAAGCACTCTGTCAATCTTTCAAGTTGTGTGCATCTCTATAAAGATAAGTTTATCTTCGTCCAGTTTGAAATTAGGTGAGATGGTTTCACTCTTGAGCATCTTCTTCTTTCTTGAAACCGGTATTATTCGAATAAAAAATGTCTATTGGGATATTTTGAATCTACTTTTGATTATGTTCCTCTCTTCAATCAAATGAAATACACTTTCATATTTACCATCTTTTCATGCATCAAATTTGAATAATTTGGATAACAAATTTGTCAGCATGCACTTCAAGTTAAACTATAACTACATTCTGAAACTTCTTTTAATTTAAATATTACTTTATTGCCTGACCAGATATGATGATGTTATTTTAATTTTCTAGAGCATCAACAACTATATATTTAATTCTTTTTGCTTATGAGCCTTAGGTGCTTGGAGGTATGTTTAACTTATTTGTGTCTTCTATTCAAGTGTAGATTTATTATTATTATTATTATTATTATTATTAAATTTTTAAGTTTTTGTTGTTTGTGCTGGTTTCGTAAATTTATGAGAAATGTAGATCGTAAGAATGGCCTATGTAGTGGAACACGACTAATATGTAGAGGGTTCGATAGACATGTAATTGATGCAAAAATTGTTACTGAAAATTCTGCTGGTGTTAGAGTTTTCTTGCCCCACATTCCGCTGCACCCTTCTCAAGATGTAATGTTACCTTTCGAGCTGACTAGGGAACAATTCCCTATAAAGCTAAGCTTTGCTCTTACAGTAAACAAATCACAAGGTCAAACAATACCAAATGTTAGAGTATATTTACCCAATCATGTTTTCTCCCACGACCAACTCTATGTTGCTTTATCAAGAGGAGTATCACAATCTTCGACTAAAGTTTTAGTGAAGAAATGAATATTACGGGGTCTCTTTGAAACTTACACTAAAAATGTTGTCTGCAACGACATCCTCCGTTCTTACAATGCACAGTAGCCATTGGTGTGTTTTGCTCTTTGCTGCCTAATTATTGGCTTAGACATCTATATATTATTTTAATCTTGCTTAATTCATATGTTGATTGTGTCTCTTTGGTATACAATGTATAACTACAGTTGCCTCTACAATTTCCTTGCATTGTGTAGAGTTTAATCCATCAAACGATGTTTAATGATGTGTATTCATTTGGTGTGCAATTTCACAAGTCAATTGCACTAATTTTAGTTATAAACAAAAATTTATATAGATTTTTTTCGAGAAAAAAAGTTAATTTATATGTTGTTCCCTTAAGTTCATTTTTGTTAAGAAGAAATTTGGATTTTTACCTATACATGTCCATTCACATGTGTAACCAAAGGAATTGATAGTGTACTGTGTTTCTGCATCAATATTAAATACACCAATTAGGTTTTCCTGAAAATCACTACATCAATATTATGTTTGACGTGTTTACGTTTGATGGGAAGTTCTTGCGTTTAAAACTGCATAATGGATAATGTATTGTTGCAGTTTGTGATCGTTTCTTCAACTGGATATAGATTACTTAACTTTGGAGGCTACAAGTTTTTCACCAGCAACAAGGAAGAGGAGGTAATTATAACTACGTACCTTAAATTCTACTGTATGCGTTGTACACTATTGTTTGCAATGGTATGAGTGCGGAAAACTTACTTCCCATATTGTTGAGTGTTGGCTACACTGGTGTAAGTGTGAATAGCCTACTACTACCCTCATTGCTTCCAATATATGT
Organism: Coptis chinensis; assembly: GCF_015680905.1. Classification (NCBI taxonomy): domain Eukaryota; kingdom Viridiplantae; phylum Streptophyta; class Magnoliopsida; order Ranunculales; family Ranunculaceae; genus Coptis; species Coptis chinensis. The sequence goes on along the minus strand of NC_141458.1, from coordinate 113,466,949 downwards.
TGAAGCCTTCACTTGCTACCAAGTCCTAATTTTGTTGAAACCTTTACCTGCTACCAAGTCCTTATTTAGAGCTTATGTGCCATTCAGATGATAATTGTTATAGTGGGCATAACAGCCAAGTACAGTAGACTAGTAGAGTAGTAATTGGATCAACAATCAGTTATTCAGTTGATTATTAGTTAAATGTAACAAAAGTTAGTTATTGAGTTTGTCTATGGATGGCAACAGGTTATTCCATAGTAACATTACCTCAAATCTTAAAGGTCTATATATGAAGCTTTTAGCATTAGCTTAGTTAGGCATGGGAACTGGTATTCAATGTTAAGTGGGTTGCGAACTTGCAATTGATGGCCCATGATCATCAATTGGGTTGTTATTTTCTTGTGTCACATGTATCATACACTCAAAGTTATGTGACGGTTCCACATTGGGTTAAGGTGACTTGATTTCCACGATCAGCCTGGGTCCCTATTCCACCGAAAATAGTTACTCTTTTTTTGTGTTTTGAAATTTTTTTTCAGCCTTTTCCTCTGTCAACTAATCCTACTTTCAAAGCTGTTTATTTTGTTGCATTTTCCAAACCGACCCACAATTTGTTTACATCGTTCTTAGGAACCTAGGGCGCTAGGTCTATTAGAAATCTTATGAACATGTAAAGTAGCATCTTCTCTGGTAGAAAAGGCACTTATAATAGTATATTGTCTTTGTGAGCAAACTTTCCAATTTAAGATATTGTATATGTCTTCCTATATGTTACTTCGTTACTTTTGCTTTCAGTTTGTTGTGTCTATGTGGATCACACAATTGTTACTCTATGCAGCCTTAATATTTTTCTTTGAAATGCAGATGACCATCAAGTTCGAGTGCTGACACAGTCTAGGTCAAAAGCTCAATTAGCTTTTTGAAACTTAAATCATCGAACTTCTTTCTGAAATTATGCCTAACCCTGCAAATATTGAAAAAAAACACTGCCTCAGAAATTTAACTTACCTATTTATATGTAAACGTATATAAACAAAATTTTAGTTTCAACTAAAGTCATAATTAAAACCTTTCATCACGATGGGTAGGTTATACTTTGTCCTTGGTTAGGTTATACTTTGACCTTATTTTAGATTTCCCATACTTGATAGACTCCCATTAGCTGTTAATATCTGTCAGAAACTATTAAGCAAATCATTTACACATTTCTTGTAGGAACTCTGTTTTCCCTATCTTATATGAAAAATACATGTGCCTTTGTTGTTCCTCTAGCGAGCATGAAAGTATATACGTTCTATTTCTACTATGTTCCAGTATTGGTTGTATGTGATATTTTGGTGGTGATAGAAAATGTAATAATTGGCATGATATCTAAACAATACGATTACTCATTACCGATTTGTTTTTCCCTTGCAGAAAGTGACCGAACCATTGCAATATGATGTCAGGGCTTACTGGTTGGTTCGACATTTCTGTTTGCACCTAGAAGTCTAGAAATGAGTGTTTGTTAGGACTCCATGATCTCCACTTTGAGACGATCTTTTGCGCGCTCTTGCTTTATCAAATAACACCTTCTTTTACATACACTGCACTGATGTTATACTGTTGAGGTCTCGTTGGTATCGTATTTGATTTTCATATTGTTGTTTTTGCTTTCATGTATGGAACTATGTCAACTTAAGCAGCCACCTTGAATTGATACTACTGCAACATGCTTTAAAGGATTGCTGGTGAAAAAACATACTGATCTACAAAAGCACAAGTTCTCCTGATGTATAATAACAATCAAGGATGCCTCCTCATGTGAGAGCCTATCTTTCTATTGTGTGATGCGGTGGTGTGATTACATCTATTCAGTTTTCTTTTAGCCTTTTTTAAAAATTATTATTGCTTCTTTATTTTATTTTTAACGTCAGGTTGATTCAGTAGACAATATGTGAGCAATTTTCTAGCAACCCCTTTTAGTACGACTCTGTATTCGGAAGTGGAAGAGCTCACAAACAACACATAGTCTTAGTTGAAGTGTAGGAAGCTATGGTCATGGGTATATAGGCAAGTTGAATCAGACAGTTTACAAGCACCTGTAGGAAGCTATGGAAAAAGTAGAAAACTTGTTGTCACTGATACGTGATCATTTCTCGCAAATATCTATGTACGTTTTTTTTTGGTTTAAGGGTTCATGGGAATTATTTTGGGTGCAGTGATAACTTTGAATGGTCCAATTCAGTATATCTCTGTAAATATGATTGCTACCAATGCAATTTTGGAAACAAAAAAAGCATTGTAGCAGATAATGTACTTTTGTTTCTCTGTGAATATGATTTTATTTTTTTGGCTCAAGTAAAGTGAAATTCCATCAATAAGGGATACGTCGAGGCTGAGAAAGTCCACATTACAAGCGAAAAACAAATATTTACTACTGTGTATATTTACAAGTGAGTCAACATTAAAAAAAAATGCATCATCACCCTGATTCAATTTGATGCCCAGAGGGCGTGCACTATGCTAGTATATATAACTGAAGTTTCCATAAAAAGGGTCTCTTCCAAAACCAAATTTGCTCACAAGACCATGTAATTGCAATCATAAATCAATGTTTTGGAGCGTTGATTAGTTTTATTAGGATGATGACACGTGGCAGAAGAGGTAAACATGAGTGAGAGTAGTGTGGTAATTTTAGGTGAGAAGGGGTAGAAGGTGTCATTTATGAAAAAAATTGGTGTGGGTTGGATTAAATAGTTAGGATGTGACACGTGGCAATTAGTATGATTTTGGTTTTAGGAGAGTCAATGAGTATTTTGGACATTTCATCTAGTGAGGGGTAGATTTGATATTGCATATGCAAATATGCAATAAACGCCAAACGGGTAGAATTGAGTCAATGAGAGCTGACTTAGTCATGGGCTGCGAAATTGGAGACGGAATATTAATAATGAAATAACTGGAGACGGAATACTAATTGGCAAATTTGCTGGGGACAGAGCACTAAAAAACGGAAAAACCAAAACTACACATCGCTTCAGTTAATGTAACAAAAACAGAGACTTGTAGGAAATGTCAAAACGGAAAAACCAAACTACACATGGCTTCAGTTAATGTACCAAAAACAGGTACTTGTAGGAAATGTCGCGAATGTATTGGCCAAGTATATCAAGTTGTCTTCCCAATGTCTGGATATCGATTTTGAGTGATGTATTCAATGATATATATGCAGTTGAACAACTTGGTGTCCGTCAATATCAGTCAAAATTGTGAAATGGATAAGAGTGGTGACTGCCGCGCAACTTGACCCTAATCTTATCGCTGGATGCGCAGAGAGAGTTCTCGTAGTTATCAGGGTCTAAAATTTCAAACGAATGAGTTTCCAGTGCGTAAACTTAGACAATTGTTTGATATTTTGATATGGGGTCCTACGAAAGATATTTAAAGAAAATTTAGAGAGAATTTGTAAATTGAAATTCTTCAACTATTTGTGTTACGAAATATAAACATTTCGCGAAAAATATTTCATGAAACTACATCCAAGAATAAAACAAATGGCAGATTGAAGCCTTAATGGCTTAATGACAAGTTCAAACAAAATGTATTATATTAGTGGATCCCATACAGACACAGTGACCTATATACAGTTGCCATCGACCTTTGATTTTGATTCGTAATTTGTCTCATTGTTGCAACGATAACATATCTATGACCGGTCATATACCATCCAGGCCTTAACTCAGACAGTCCTGGGCGGCCATTCGTTCGAGGGAATTGGGATTTCAAGATAACACACAGACAAATAAATAAATAAATAAATTCTTTTAAATTTATAGTTGGTTTGAGGTAGGGATTGAAAATGGTGTCTTCGAGATTGGTCAAGCAGCCAACAATGCAACAGATATAGAAATTGAGAAATAAGATGGGGCTTTGTCTAATTTGCCTTTGACGCTTTTGAGTTTTTGGCATCTCAATTTGTTGAGTTATTTAAACGATTGCAAGAAGTTATAGACAACACTATGTAATGGTTGTTAATGACAATGAGTTAATATTTAGGAGGGAAGGATTTTCTATTCAAAAAGACTCGTGGCGTAATTTAAAGCGAGTTTTCTCCTCTCCCATTGTAATTTGTTTACCTATATTAACATAATATTATTTTTTAAAAACAAATGAATAAATAAAGAAATAGGTAACGATTGACATTTAAGATTCCCATAACCAAACTCAGTTCTCGTAGTCAGCATCAAAAGAAATGCTTTGCTAGACGAATGATACTCTATTAGTGATATATAATCAATTCGAATTGTGATGTAGCTGAGAAGGAATAAATACTTCGCATATTGTTGTGATTTAGACCACGGAACAGTAAGTTGTCTTTGTCTTTTTATCTTCTATTTTTTCCGATAAAGGAGTTGGAGTGTTTGTCACACTCTAATGACTCTATCACCAATATTATAATTTGCCAATATTTCCTTTTGTGCCTAATATCATAATAAGTATCCTAATTGAAGGACAGAAGGAGTTGAAGCCCTGAAGGTAGTAGGCCTTCTAGGCTGAATGATTTCGAGACGCACACCTTCAAAGAGAAGAATGTACAAAGTTAAATAATTTTTGTTTTGGGAATTCACACAATTCATCTATTTTAGCGTGTTACTTGTATAAAGGATAAACACTATGCTAAGCACATTAGACCTCCACGTTTTCGAAGAAGGATCTGAACTTTGATGCTAAGATGCCTCCTGTATTTACTAAAGACATCTTCTCCTACTATTTCTCAACTAGACACGAAAATATACAGTTATACACATCAATTACCACATTTCCCACAAAACATTCATGAATAGTGCCAAAAAACACATTTGTACTTTGTTTTGGTACCTAATTAACCGTAATTTGTTACTTCTTGTCTTCTAGAGGTCCCTAAACACCTTCAAACATTTTGTAGAAAAGAAATCAAGGGTTGAGGCGTTGAGCCAATTATTCAAGGGAATGTGGTTAGACGATAGGTGTGCACCCGCCTTAAAACGAAGTAGGACTAGAATTTCCTCATTTTGAAATAACCAGACAACCAGCTAATCTCAGCCATAGTTCGGGATTTCAGAATTCCGACAAATTCAAAAACGAAATTCATCAAATTTCGACCCTTATCATATTCAAGATTTTGATTGATTTCGAAATAATTAATATTTCGATTTTATATTAAGAATTATGGTTTTTTTAAAAACCGAAATATTAGACGGAATTATGAGATTTCGTTCGAAATCATAAACACTTATCTCAGCTGTTGAGCTACGAACGGAAAAGGGCACCTGTCTCTCACATGCATCCTAGAAGCAAGGCCCAAAATATCAAATTCGGTGAATATTTCGATGTACCAAAAAACCGATATATATATATATATATATCGATATATCGAAAATATCTATTTTTTTGTTGACCAGTCAAAATTTTGTTTTGTATGTCAATTTATCGGAAATATCGTTGATTATATCATAAATATCGTTAATATATCAGTCAAAATCAACAATATTTGGTCAAAATCAACAATATCGATCAAAGTCAACAATTTATATCGTATATATCAGTCAATATATATTGTTATATAAAAAATTACGATATATATCGGAAAAAAAAATTCAATATTCGGTTGAGATATATCAAATATATCTATATTGGTATATAAAAAAATGATATATATATCGGTGATATTTTGGGTTTTGCCCAGAAATAGTGTGAATTGTGAAGGCCCGAGCGCGTACCCAACTTCAAAGTTCAAACATGTACAGGTCCCGCAAGATAGGGTGATTTTGGACACACCCATAAAAACACTCTCGTACCCCAACTTTGAAATAAATAAATAAAATTGTTTAAGACACATTTAGGAGATTCCTAAATTACCAATTTTTTTTTATTACGTATATCCAAAATAAAACAAAACAAGTGTTTATCCTTCCAGCAAACACAAACCCTTCGCACTTTTTTTTATTTTATTTTTCTGTAACTTTTTTTTCACCCTTAGGAAAGGAATTAGAAAGGGTAAAATTGTAGAATTTGAGAAAACAAATAAGTCTTCCTCCTCCTCTCACTCATCAGCCATTAATGCATTTTTTTCCCCCTCATTGAAGCTCCTTGCTGTCTTTTTCATTTTTTACTTGAGAAATTTTCAATTGGATATATTTCTACTAAACTCCTTTAACCCTTCTACAATGATGAAGAAGAAGTAATTGCAATAAGAAAAATAAAATAAAATTTGAAGCAACTTCTAGAAAAGGAAAAAGACAAATTGTTTTTTGGCCATTTTTTTACCTTTATTAGAAGTTCTCTTTTATCATGTCAAGCTAAAGAATAACAAAGATTCTTCAAGGTCCAGAGTATTACTTTCAATTTTTTTTATTTGTTGTTTCCTTTTGAAATGGGATTCTTGTTTTTGTTTTTTTTTTTTTCTCTTTATTTACCCCTATTGTAAATATCTCAAATTAATTTGGGAGATATTATTGAATTGAAGCGGTTATTGGGGTATGTCAAAAACTTAGTTAGTTATGGGATACAGGAGTATTTTTATAGGTGTGTCCAAAATCACCCGCAAGATATGGCTTCTTTTTTTAATAATAAGCCGACATGGCGTACTCAGAAAATGGTGCTAGTGTGACTCATTGAGTCATAGGTCACGGTCCTTTTTCCGTTTACTGCCCTGGATTTTCCTTCATCCGAGCCTGTAAAGTCGGGTAGGATTGGTTATATCACCGCATGTTTTGGTTGGGCTGATCGCTCAATTAATTTGTGGGTCCAAAAAAAGAACACGGTAAGAGCAGAACAGTAAAACGAATCAGGAGCAAGAACAGAACAGTAAAAAGCTAAACATATCACTTTATTTTTGATAGGTAAGTGAAAAATATATTAAAAAAAACGAAGAGAAAAAGAATACAATTGCTTTTGGGGGGACGGGGGATATATAAAAAAAAAACGTATCACTCAACAATTCTATCAAGTTCAAGATAGGAGTGCAGAAAATTTATACTGAAATCGAAATATGTCTCTGATTTCGGATAGCAGATAATAATATCCGATCCAAAATTTAATATATATATATATATCCGAACTCAGAGATATTGTTTTGAATAATTCATTTTATCACTGTATTATTATTATTATTTTGTTATTATAGTTTTATATTATTAGTTTATAATTTTATATAATATTTTATACAATAAAAAATAAATAAATTATTTATATATAATAACTACTAATTTTTTAAATTGGATCGGATATTATCGGTAAGGGCAGATCCAGGAACAAGATGGGCTATAGCACACTCAACTTTTCAGTCGAAAAAAAAATACTAACTATAATAGAATATAATTCACTCCTAAAAATATATTTATAGTGTATGTTAGTTGTGTCGCAACTCCTTTTGAGAGGCAATACTAGATCTGCCCCTGATTATTGGATGCGGATATGACAGTATCCAGAATCAGTTTAGATATAAAAATTATATCCTATATCCAAAATTTAGCCATTTTAAGGCGAGTACTCTCCTGTGGATCATGATATGTGTTAGTGTGTTACGATCAAATCTTTTTATTTCTTTTTATTTTTGGCGATTGTGAGAGATTTAAATATCTACGTACTCAAAACTTATCATCTTTTAATTCTAATTCTAGACCATCTATCTTATGCCGATGAGACAACATTTGCTTTTAACTGTTTCAGTTAAGTAATGTAAAATTAACAAGGTATCACAATCCAAACTTTATGTCAATGTATTCATACTATGAATACATTTCATAGTCGTCCATTAACCGATACACATAATATATTCATAGTCTAATTTTTGGTCCATCCAATGTATACTTTTCCCATAGGTATTTTAATATTTTTGACCTTTGCTTAAGAGTAAAGTGTAAAATATAGAGAATATAGAAGGCAGGCGAGTGGGAAATAGGCAGTGGCAATGTGGCACATTTACTTTTGAGGTGAAGTGTGACCAAACCCTTTAACTTTATAAACAAATCCTCTATAAAAGCCCCTCCATCCTCTTTATTCTCACACATCTCAAAACCCAATTAAAGTTTCAAGACATGGCACAACTTACCCTCCCCATCCTTCTTCTCTCTCTCCTTGCCTTCACATCCACAGTGCACTCAGCGACTGTGCCCAAAACCTCCAAGCCCTCAAGCTTCATCAAGTCTTCATGTAGTGTAACCCGATATCCAGCCCTTTGTATTAATTCTCTTGCATCATACGCAAGCACAATCCAACAAAGCCCAAAACAAATGGCCCAAGCAGCTTTAGCAGTGAGTCTTCAAAGGGCTAGATCTGCAAAAACATATGTAGTACAAATGAGTAGATCAAGGGGAATGAAGAAGAGAGAATATCTAGTTGTTAGAGATTGTATGGATAACATGGGTGACACAGTTGATAGACTAAGTCAGTCTATTTCTGAACTTGGTCATATGGGTCGTAGTAATGAAGATTTTGTGTGGCATATGAGTAACGTTCAGACTTGGGTTAGTGCTGCACTTACTGACGAAAACACTTGTGTTGATGGATTTGCTGACCGTGCCTTGGATGGACAAGTTAAAATGGCTATTAGAGGTAGAATCACTAATGTTGCAAGAGTTACTAGTAATGCACTTGCATTAGTTAATCGGTTTGCCGAAAGGAGGCATTAAGAGTTAACACTAGATGCAGAAATGAGGATCCAAGCTTTGATGATGTTTTGAGTTTGGGGTTAGATTTCTTATTAGAAGTGCAAGAGATAAGTATAATGTAATTATATATATGTAAGTTTATTATGGTTATTTAGCTTGGTTATGTGTAATTAAGAATATAGGACAGAGTGGTTCGTAGCAATTTTGTCTTCTTTATGTAAGGCGGTCGTTTTGTTTGCTTTTATGATTTGGTAATGAAATGGATCTTTGCTCCTTAAACGCTGTTATTCATTAAAAAAATTATTCCTTAAACGCTAATTTTGACTGGTAGTGCCCCTTCTTGCATTCTTGGGCTCTTGGCTTCTTCCCAGTCTACAAAGCAGCAGCTCAATCGCTCAAATAATAGTTAACTTCTAAGAAATATGATACGAAAAAAGGGAAAATGAAAAATGGAATAAAGATAATGAATTTTTGATGACATGATAAACATAACTGGGGAGAACTCTCAACTTCAAAAGTTTGTGCTGAAATATTTTAAACAATTGACGAAATACATGCCTAGGACTTAAGCTACTAATCATCCATTACTTGCATTACTGGCGAGTGGTAGACTCAAAGCACGAAGAAAGCTTATGCTCCCTAGTATTAGCGAGATTGTCTGCCCCAGACCCTAGCACAAGTGTGAAACTGTGAATGTAGGAGAGCCCAACTAAAAAGCTTAGATAGCCAAGGAGCGCCGCCATAGACTTATTTTTTCAATTTACCATTGCGATTCACTTGTGTCTCCATGTAAATCAATAATTATCAGTTAGTAGTTTAGTTAAGTATGTCAAATTATTAAATCTGTGTATAATTAGTGCATACACGAGCCCTAATCTGAAGACTACGATTGAAGAGGTGCGATCCCCGTTGAGAATATAGAAAGTTTGTTGTCCCTAGTAAGACGAATAGACAATTTGGTTGGAGAGAGATTATGACAGATAACGATGTCAAAACCTAACAAAATAGGCTTTAGTAGTTTAGCACTTTAGCGACATTGTTTTCATTTGGGTTGATTCTCGCGCCCTCTAATTTCTTCCCAAAACCGCCGCGATTTACGTCTGATTAAAGTAAAGAGATTAGGTATAGAACTAATAATTTTTTGTATTCTTTTGAGAAATGTAGGTATCAGAGACTCAATTTTTGCTTCCTATGACCCTTGTTATCATGGACTCATGGGTTGTTAACTTGTTATGATGTTATCTAATATTCTAATGCATGTGTGAACAAACCCGTATACTCAATTGGGATTAGCGACAAGTACATTTCCTAACGATATTTCATTTTCACCTTAAGCTACGTGGGATTGAAATGGATATCGAAGACACTGTCTGCAAATTTACATTTTCGAGGTAGTAGTAGTGTGCTCGTGGCAAATATAAGACTAATTATACAGAAAGGCTCAGGACAAAATATCAATGACTGATATTTTCGTCTCAAATTTCAAGAAACCAAATTTGGGCATGTAAATGCTGACTAGGGCTCTCACGTGGCCATACAATTAAAAGGGTGTCAAACATAGCTTTTTCATTTTCTTCTTCATTTCACACTTCTAATAATTCAGGAACCATTTTTTAAGTCCAACAAAAACCAATACTCTTCTAATTTAATCAAGCTTAGAAACTCTTCATCTTCATGAAAACCCATAAATTTCTTCACTCTCGGAAGTAGTTCGGATTGCATAAAAGTCTATCGAACAATCCAGACCGTAACTTAAAGTTTCTTCATGTATCGAGGGGTTAAGGAAGCTTGAACAAAAATTTAAAATTTTTCTTCTTTGTATTTGTTCATTTTAATAATGTTAAAATGGCTAATGTTTTACTTAAATTGCTTACCAATTTCTTCTTACTTCAATGAACCCAATTTTAGACTCCAACAATAATAATTGTTTTGAAAATAATATATATACCCCATTTACCCCGGTTGTTGATAGACTAGACGAAGGGAGAGAAAATATTGGGTAATACTGTAATAGCATGAAATGAAGAAGAAGGGCAGTAGTATGTGGCGACATATTTTCAATGCTTTTCCGTCTGCTCCTTTCGTTCCTTTTTCTCTCTCACTTTTTAGCTTTATATATATAAATAATTTAATATACGTGGCCAGCTGGGAACCTAGTACTCCAACTCAGCATTTACATGCCTTTGATATTTTTGCATGAGGAATTGGCCCCTCAGGCTAACCTTTCTGTATAATAACTCCAGATACAATTGAATGCTCAATGTCAGTGGTCTTGTATGAACATGTGAATAGGTGTCGTGGTTTTTGGCGATCACAGTATGAACATTGCAACTGTTTTGGTATTTCTAGCATCACATCTTCTTTACGATTTTATTAACTTAAATTTTTTATCGTCCGTCGTATATTTTGATATTATTATCTCTATAATGTTGAGATACCGAGATGCTTTTGCAAAATTAGCAATAAGCATTGGCTTGAGCAGATTAGCATATTTTCTATGTTGTTTGCATTTAGCATTGCCTTGATGACCGCGCTTTTGTGGCTCGAAGATGCTTGTGTTAATTGACCTGCAAAATTCATGATACAACTGTGAACTGTACGCACAGTATTTCGACAAGACTCCCTACACACAAACTCGTTTAGAACTCACCGAGTTAGCGAGAAACCAGCCGAGTCACTCGCGAGTCTGACGAGTCCACACATATTATTTTTTTCGTAAAATGAGTTTATGAAGATTCTCAAACACATAATTTCCCTTTGCGAGACAGAACCAACTATTTTACAAAAAAAAACAGAGACAGAACCAACTATGGAACTATATATATATATATAACTCACCGAGTCAACTCCTGAGTTTTTAGTTCAACTCGACTCAATGAAATTTCAAGTTATACTGATTTCCGAGTTTTTGAACAATGTGTACGCATTTCAGAAAAAAACTAATGGATCACATATGACCTTATTCGCCTTAGCCTAATTAATCCATATACGAACGAGATCTTTCCATAGATATTTAATTTAGGGCAATAAAAATACTGTACTTTTATAAACTCATTAACAGTAACATATATCAATTATATCTCAGACATGACGAGATTTTCAGTAAATTAGTCCCTACAACTCCTACAAAATTACTGAAATTAGGTGCGTTTGTTTTTAAACACATACTGCTCAAAAAGATTAGATATACTTCCATGTCTTTCAGATACTGAATTCTTTATAATAATAAAAAAATGCATTTGTATGCCATGGTCAATGGGAACATGTTAGCAACTTAGCATACTAAGTTAAGAACTTAAGATACGTCGAACATAATTTGAATTTTGAAAGAACGGGTAGAAAATAATGAGGAAGATGGGTCCATCAGTCCATGACTCCGGCATGTGAAATGGAAGCAAGCGTTTCAGTACGTTAGATGGGCAGCGAAAGCGTGCGTCCACAAAATTCACAACAACCCCAACCTCATCTGCTTTCATGGGCCCATTTTCTGACCGCCCCAAAACAAAACTCAATTAGCAAAAAGGAAATGATAGAGAGAAGTCTTTTGAATTGTTTTTTTTTTGAGAGAAAGAGAAAACGAGGACATGCATGTCAGAGATCACATGTAAATCAGATATTTCTTTATTAATGGAGAGACAACTGTGGGTTCACTTATAGCCAATCCCCTAAATATTAAACTCTTTTTCACTAGCAGGTCCAATGGAAAACTAAATCTAGGTAAAAAACTCAAAATGAGCTCCAATAGAAGTGTGGAAGACGGAAGTGCTAAAAAAAAATACAGACGACACTGTTTTTACTGTTCATTTATTAGTTGTAAACTTAAACTGATTTTTTTTGGATAGACGACACAGTTTTTGTTGTCCATCAAAACTTAACATACAGACGACATAAATTATATCGTCCATTTCTCAAAACTTATAATGGCAGCAACTAGACAAAACCACAAATTTAACTTATTTTTATCACACCAGTTAAATTTATGAGTCTTCTAATAATCTCATTGGAATGACATTTTGGTTTTTGGGTGTTATATGGTATTTACGAGCCTATATAGCACTCCATTAGACTTACTCTTATATATTTGATTCTTAGTACAAGAGTGTCTAACAGTGTAAGACTGTTTGATACTAATCATAATCAACAGATTCAGCAGTTCAACACTATGCAAAATTGATTTAGAATATATAAGTCGAAACAACGCTACGTTACACAAACAAACGGATCAATCCTACACAAAGATCGATCCTTTTGCGAAAAGACTTCAACACCCTCCAAGTAATATCCCAACGCTTTCATTAACAATTTAACAAGCATATAAAGTAAATATAATAATGCAAAAGAGAACCAACCACAAGACAAGGATATATCGTGGTTCGGAATTTGCCTACATCCACATTTGAGCCGAGATCCAAGCTTTACTAGAAGTCCGTAGAGTAACGCATTACAAAGCTCTCAATTCAATTCATGAAAGAATGAACAATGAACACTCAACTCACTAAGAATTTCTCTTACAATCTCTCTTTTCTTTCTTTTTGGAAAAGTTAGGTTTTACAAAAACCGATTTTGTTTTTATACTAAAAACAAAAAATGCGATTCTTGTTTGAGGCCGCAAACAAAAAGACTGGGCGCTTCTTCCGGCGGTCGCGTAATTCATCGGACCATGATGAAGTCGCTTTCTTTAGCTGGCGGGGCTCGGCCGTGAAAAGCAGAAAAACGCCCTTTTTCTCTACATTCTCCACCTCGGTGAGGTTTTAACACATAAAACCGAGCCGAACACATCCAACAAGAGCACATCCATCCAGAACTCGCAGTCAACCGCCCCGAAGGGGCCATGCCCACAAAGGGCCACCCACAAAGAGTGTCATGCTCACAAAGAGCCACCCACAAAGAGTGTCATGCTCACCAAAAGCCACCCACAAAGAGTGTCATGCTCACAAAGAGCCACCCACAAAGAGTGTCATGCTCACCAAGAGCCACCCACAAAGAGTGTCTTGCTCACAAAGAGCCACCCACAAAGAGTGTCATGCTCACAAAGAGCCACCCACAAAGAGTGTCATGCTCACAAAGAGCCACCCACAAAGAGTGTCTTGCTCACAAAGAGCTATCTTCACAGAGAGTCATGCTCACAAAGAGCAATCACGCCCACAAAGGGCCATGCCTACGAAAGGCATCAATCAACAATGCATGAGCCTCCACCATATGTGGAGTACCCCCAACCAATGTTGAAACTCAACTCCATAGAGAACCTTCTACAACCCAAAACCCTTTTGCCCTTAAAGTAATGAAACAAATTTCAAGTACAAAACTTGTCACAAGCCTCCACCATTTTATGCATATCCACCGACCAATCGTGAATGAGCATCTCTAATGACTTCCTTGAAGCTATCCGGTTCATCATCATCTGCAATATTAGGTCGTAGGATAAACCGAGTCCGGTTGACCATAATGCTTCACCGGGCTTATCATGCCCGTACTTCATAACTTGTTTCACACTTCTCTTTGGCTTTGATCTAGCCAAAGTTTGTTCCGGTTGTTGTAACTCTCTACTTCTTGTTGAATAGTTCTTTCACTAAGAACCTCACTCTCTTTAGCATCCTCGGACGCTTCTATCTCAATCACTTGAGATTGTATAGAATCACCCCTATTTCCGGCCTTCTACCGCTAAAAATAAAGACCAAGTCTCATCAAAGGTAACCTCATCTGCCGACCCGGGGAACTTGTGGTTCTCTAGACACCACAACTGTATCCCTTTCCCTCCCTTTGCATAGCCCAAGAATATTGCTTTCCTAGCTTTAGAATCAAGTTTACTATCATTCATGTGGTAGTAAGCACTAGATCCAAACACTTTCGCCAAAGTACCATAATCAATTTGGTTTCCCTGTCCACACCTCATAAGGTGTTTTCGCCTATCTATCGCGGAACCGGTGATCTATTATACAAGTAACACGCCATGGCTGGCCTTTGATCCGCTTTCGGAACTCTTTGCCAAGGTTGGCATTGGAAAGCAAACACCTAGCTTTCTCAAGCAACGCGTCGCGATTCATTCTCGCTAACCCATTCTGGCGTGGCGTGCGTGCCTTTCATCATTGTCGATGTCGGCAATTCCTTTACAAGACAAAACTCTTGGAAAGGCCTATAGGTATACTCGATTACCATTGTCGTAACCGTAGAGTCTTCACCTTCCTATCTCATGCGATTCTCAACCCTTGCCTTTCCACTTCTTAAATGTCTCAAAACTTCATCCTTGGACGTCAAGATATATACCCACACATAGCGTGTATAATCATCAATGAAAGAGACATAATACCGGTTACCTCCCCTTAGAAGCCACTCTAGAAGGTCCCCAAACATCCGTATGCACATAATCCGGGATGCCTCTCGCCTCATGCTTTGCTTGTACCGAACTTGACTCTGCAGACCTTGCCATAGACCACAATACTTGCATGAGAATTCCATACTTGGTTTCTCCAAGTCTTTCAGTAGCCCTCGCTTGCACAACTCAGACAATCCCTTTTGGCTCATATGCCCAAGGCGCATATGCCACAATTTTGTGCACTCAGAATCATCACTACATGTACTCACTGCTACATCACCTATCACTGTACTACCCAACAAAGTATACAAGTTTCCATGTCTTTGACCCTTCATAATGACTAAAGAGCCACTAAGGATCTTTAGGACTCCACCATTTCCCACAAAATTGTGGCCTTTGGAATCCAAGGTACCAAGAGAAATAAGGTTCTTCTTTAACTCAGGAACGTGCCTCACATCGGTTAAAGTCCTCACTACACCATCATGCATCTTGACCCGTATAGTTCCAATCCCAACCGTCTTACAAGCAACGTCATTACCCATCAAAACGGAACCTCCACTCAAGTTCTCATAGGTAGCAAACCACTTCCTATTTGGACACATGTGGTAGGAACACCCGGAATCAAGAATCCACGTATCGGTCATGTGGTCGTCTTGTGTAGACACCAAAAGACTTACATCATCCCCATCGAAGCCGGAAGCAAGACTTGCTTCACTAACATCCTCATTCTCAAACTTACCACTCATCTTGTTACTCTTTTTCGGGCTAGAGCAATCACATAGATAATGCCCTTTTCTTTTGCAATTGTAGCATCGTACATGTTTTAAAGGCTTCTTTTGAACTACCCCTTCCACTTGCTTGTGGAAGTCATCTCGTCGACATCACCCTCGCCATATTTTCTTTTTTGCTTCTTTATCAAACTTCTCTACTTTAAATCTAGCATTTGACATCTTGGGAGCCCCTTTTTTCAAGTCACACACAATAACCCAAAAATTATTTCACTTTCGAAATTTTATCGAACACCTTGTCTACATAAATTTCGAAAGCACTATGGTTCTTTACCAAAACTCAAAATCCTAGGTCGATATACGCCTCGATACCAATTGTTGTGAATATATAAGTGCGGAAACAACGTTACCCACAACAAACGGATCAATCCTACACAAAGATCGATCCTTCACACTAGACAAGACTTCAACACCCTCCAAGTAATATCCCAACGCTTCTCATTAACAATTTAACAAGCATATAAAGTAAATATAATAATGCAAAAGAGAACCAACCACAAGACAAGGATATATCGTGGTTCGGCAATTTGCCTACATCCACACTGACGAGATCCAAGCTTTACTAGAAGTCCAGAGTAACAGATTACAAGAGCTCTCAATTCACTCACAAAGAATGAACACTCAACTTCTAAGAATTTCTCTCTTACAATCTCTCTCTTTCTTTCTTTTTGGAAAAGTTAGGTTTTACAAAAAACTGATTTTGTTTTTATACTAAAAAACAAAAAATCGCTGTTGATTCAGAAGCGAGGCCCCGCAAACAAAAGACTGGTTTCTCCCTTTGAGCGTGGTGGTTGTGGCGTAAGCGGTCGCTTCTTCGAATTGGTCGCTTTTTAATTCATGGACCATGGCCGAAGTCAGCCCCTTTTGTGCGCTTAATCGACCGTGAAAAGCAGAAAAACGCCCTTTTTCTCTACAAAAATTGATTCTAGAATGTTTGAACTTTGAAGTTACTGATTAATAAGATATTTTGTGACGACTTTGAGGCTTTGAGCATAACTGTGGAACTGGACTCATCTAGTCGTATTGCAAATTTACAATACTAGGTAGCGGTAGGAACAATCCAACAATCCATTCAAAAAGTTTTTGTTATCATAGATTGCAGAACAGATTACTCTCCTAGTTCCTACTTCCTACAAACAAAATGCAATTGGACCTGTTCCTTGCAAATTTGGCGAACATGTATTGGATACGGATCATCAAATCATGACAGATTGTTCACGGGTTTAAAGGTTAGGCCCATAATTGGTCCAACTGTGTGTTTGGGCTTCTCCCACAGAGTTCTCTTTGTATTTACTTAGGTCCATCTAAATGAGGGGTGTAAACGAATAGGTTCGGATTCGAATATGTCTGTATCTGAATCTGAAAATTTATACTAATATCTAAATCCGAATCCGATGTAAATTAAAAATTATATCCGAAGGTTAAAATTAATTAAAATTTTATTTAATTTGAATAATTTATTTTACTACTATAAAAACTAGTATAAATATATATATTTGTCATTTTCTTATGAAATCTGTGGGCTTATATGGATGCCCACTATTGATCTGTGTTTATCCTGATAGTCTTCTATCTGATGTTTATCCTGATAACCCTCTATCTGGTATTTATCCTGATAATCTTTTATCTTGGAAAAGAGATTACCTAGTTGTATATAAAGGTAACATCCTCTTATTTAGACTTACCTTAATGAATAAGAATTCTCTCTATCTCATTCTCTCAATGATTCAATACATGTTAAGTTAGTGTGATGTTCTCTCCAAATCGGTTTAATTCTAACACGTTATCAGCACGATAGTTTCTAGCTTTGGATTAAAAGTATATATTTTACTTACGATTAATAGTATGTGTTTAATTTGTTATTATAAATCGTAATAGATATTATTGAATTTAAATTCGTATTTTGGTATTAAATTTGTTACTATCGAATTTAAAGTTTTAAGTCACGGGTATGTTATGTTGGCGTTTATCTTTTAAATTTTTACCATTCACGACTATTAATCCATTCGCGATCTTTTTCTATTTCTTTGTTGGGAACATACTTACTTTACTGTTAATCAACTATACCTTTTCCAATTGGTTCCTGAAATGCAGGAGTCCACTCTTATTGAATACTGATAAATAATTTGGGCATATGTTGCATTATTGATTGCAAATAATCGAGAAGGCCAGATAGATTCTTCTTATCCTTTACGAAGTATAGTATGTGTTAACTTTAGTTGATATTGAGTGTGTCAGGTGATATAGTACTTGTGTGTGAGTAGAAAATGGTTATGGATTGTTAGGTGCCACTGCAACTCACTATTCAATCAATTTTAGCATCGTGTCGATGACTTAATTTCTACTTTCCTTGTCATCTAGTATAAGAATGGAATAAATTATTGATTAAATAGTAGAAGACTAGAATCTCAGGTTAGGATAGTGAGTTGGTTTTCTTGATACATTGTTAAAATTTGTCATGGTTGTTGTATAATATATTTGACCTTTGTAACTTTATCAATGAAAAAGAGCAAAAGAGATTTTACTCTTCTGATATCCGGCATATGTTTCATGGTAGAAAACTATTCCTAATAACCATCTTCAGAGAATAAAAAAAAACGCTCGATAAAGGGCCTAATAACCAGTGAAAAAGACGATGATGACATGTTATATTTTGCTGGATAAAGGGCCTAATAACTTTTAAAGGTCAAAGCCCATATATTTTATTGATTTTGGGCCTTAAGTTAATAAAATCCAGCTCATAACATTAGTTTCAAAATTCGGAATAGAAAGACACTTCTGACGAAAACAGTTGTAACTTTCTACTCGGTGATCAGTTTTGCAATCCGCTTATTGCATTAGAAAGCTAACTCAGAGATGTTTCCAACGGTGTATGGCTTTGATTCTAATTCGTCTAGAGCTAATTCAGTTTTACAGTTCTTTATGGGCCAATTTCTTGTCGAATAGCGAAACGTGGTAATCTAATTTTTCAATCGGACAGGTATCGTATTCCTTACCAAATCTATGCAATTCTTTGTTTTATATTGTGAAATGGATTAAAATATAGAATTACATGCTAGGGTTTTTAATTTAAGGAAATTTCTTTTCTTTTCATTTTGTTTTTTTTATGTATACTATTGAACAATGATGTAGACCCTAAAGTTCTACGATATATTTGGAACCCGAAGTTCCAAGATATATTTTTTTAGGAACCTGAAGTTCCAAGAATTAAATTGTTAGGAACCCGAAGTTCCAAAATCTATTTTTTTTAGGAACTTGAAGTTCTAAGATCTATTACTTTTAGGAACTTGACGTTCAAAGATCTAATTTTTAGGAACCAGAAGTTCTAAGGTCGAATTTTTAGGAACCTGAAGTTCCAAAGATTCAATTTTTAGGAACCTGAAGTTCCAAGATCGTCTGGTTGACTATATCGATTTGGTCAAGTCCAACCCATAAGGACTGGTCCGGTTTTGGCCCATTACAGTGGTCATTTATGTAGGCCCAATTCGTTTTTATAGCTATTTTGTTTTCAAGAACTTGAAGTTCTAACATAAATAAGGACTTGCAGTTCTAAAAATCATGTATGTTTAACTCCATGTATGTTTCATCTGTTACAATTACTTGAAAGATGTCAAACCTTACTAAACTCGATTTTTAAGCTCTTTCAATTAGAGGCGACAATTATTTATCATGGCAGTTGGATGCCAAGATCCATTTACAATCTAAAAAGCTTGGTGATGCTATTAAAGAAGGAAACAAAATGAGCCCAGAGGAAAATGCCACAACTCTCATATTCCTACGCCATCATATTCATGACGACTTAAAGAATGAGTACCTAACAGAGGAAGACCTAGCAGGTATTTGGAAATCCCTGAAGGATCGGTATGATCACCAGAAGATGGTCATACTACCAAATGCAATGGGAAAGTTTGATGAGCAAACTTTCATCCTTAGAATGATTTATTTAGTTAATTATATTTTTATTACCAATTCATGGAACATTTACCGTTAATATTGTATTTTCTTCATGGACAGTCTAGGCCAGGATTGTCATTAATATTTTGAATTTCCTTATTATGAATCTCAAGTTTTATTTTTCTTAATATACTTGTGCTAGTATCAATCTTTACAAATTTATTTTGTTTTATGTTAAAATGTATGGATATATAAATGGAGAAAAGTATTATGGATATATGTCCGGTAGACTATACCCATAAATGAGAAAGACATTGTGTATCATATCTAACGTTGGGAGCAAGACGCTCACTTAGACAGTCTGTATTACATAATTGTCAATTTAATGAGACAGTCTTCCCGTAGTTAGGGGGAGAAAAGCAATGGTTGTTCTAAGGAACGACATGAAGCAACTTGGATCACATCCTCTGTCTTATTAAGGATCCAAACAATGAATGTGACTATATGAGATAAGGAGAATGATATACTTGCAAGCGGTTGCAGAGAAAATGCCTAAGCATTTAATGATATGGTAAAAGTAACCATGAATGTGCCAGCCATAATTGATGTTCCATTTGGACGGGGTCCAAACATGGCGGCAAATGAACCTACTATACGCTAAAAACGTGGTAGACCTATAGGATCTAAAGAGAGTGCTCCTAGGAGAGGAGAACTAAGGAACCATCTTGTCCAAATAATAGCTAGGTAATGGTTGGAGCTCCATAAATAAATAATGAAAATGTGCTTGTCACACCCCAAATTTCGACAGAATTCGAAAAACAATATTTGTTTCCGACTCTTCGATTTTCGAGGTGTGATGCACTCACAACTTCTAAAAATCCATAAACAGTTTAAATATGCGGATAATAAAAAACCAATAAAAATTTCAAATTAAACAAAAGTCCTCTTCATTACAAAAATTCACCAATAAGATTAGGTTACAAATCTTTTTTCAATAACTTTTTATTTAAAATTACAAATGAAAATACAAATAACATAGTCTCAACTGAAAATCTATATCACCTCAAGGGAAAACAAAACCTATCTTGAAATGCGACGCTAACGCAAACCACAAGCAGCAACCAACCTTCTTCAACACTAAATCTGTCAAGACTTATCAATTATGTTCATTTAATGAACACACCCGATAAGCAAACATGCAAATCGGGTCAACATTATAAAAATGCTGGTGTGAGTATCTCTAAAATACAACAGATACTTATGCATATACATACACGATCCATAAGGCAATTAGTTCCTCCACTGAGGCACCTTAACTTCCAACAACTAATACGACATGCATTCTTAACTACAATAAGTAAGGCAGGTAGTTCCTCCACTGAGGCGCCTTAACTTCCCACTAACCATACACATAATAAAAAGACATTTAGTTCCTCCACGAGGCGCCTTATGTTCTAACTAAACTAATAACCAGCCAAACATATTCTATACTTACCGCATTTCATGCTCAATTACAGAGTGGGTCATCTCTGCACAAGTAATTAGTTTGACCCACCTTTCTGCAAAACCATATACAATCATCTATCTAAAGATATATCTTTAACTAACATATTACCATAATTATATTAATTAAGGTTTTCTTTGCGTGTCCCTAAAATCACGTCGTATCTATGTCTTACCTAGTTTCCCTGGCAACTACAATCGCTTCCCAATGCCGAACATGTACATCCACATACCTCCCCTCATATAATGAACCACTCCGTGCGTAACTACCCTGAGCGGGATGCCGCACACCAGGTAACCCTCACATGAAAGTTATTATGCAAGTACTGCTACTATTCGGCATAAAATATCGCGTGTCTCGTTCTAATTTTGCGAATGGAATAATCAAGCCACCATTCGGCTACGCCAGAAGGGCCATTCAACTTCACTGAAACGCCAGAAAGGCCAATCACATTACTTACGCCAGAAGGGCCATTCAGATTCACTGAAACGCCCGAAGGGCCAATCATATCACATACGCCCATCACAAAAGCAAATCCCATGAGTTGTGGTAGCTAGGTTCTGTCACGCCCCGAGACCCCAGCACACATCCCGAGGACGATGAGTGAATCTCGAGGCCGACACCATCCCAATTCTACCGAAATTTCGGCAGAGTTTCCTTTGTTTAATCGACATTCGTAAATCCTAAAACCTGTCATAAACCTGGACATTTCATAATACCCTTCCAACAACCATATATATACAAAATCTGCACCCTATACACAACTGTGATGCCCATATACATATCCAAAATGTTTAAGATGAACTACACTCCAATACATCAAATAAATACATCAAAATGAGCGGAGCTCTCTATATATACAACCAAAATGACTAGACTATCTCTATACAACCCAAAATATGAACTTGACTCTGTCCTCGTCAAGCATAAGGGAATCCTCCCAAATCCCCATAACCATCATCGCTAGGGTTAGGAAAAGCCTCCTCCATGAATGGCTCAAATGCGAAATGTTAAGTAGGATGAGCAACAACTATGCCCAGTAGAAACGCACATAACCAATAAATAGTCTACTTATAAAAACATTTAAAACATGCAGGGTTTCCATAATACGAATCAAAATATCGTGACTATATACATACATCACTAACTAGCATAAATCATTTCGACATGCTTCGTTAATATTCAAAATATAGTTTTCACAATCATCATACAACTATTGTGGCCGCTGCATCCTATTAGAATGGTGAGGGTACGACTGGTACTCAGCCCCAGTCACAGGCAAATCTCGGTTCAGTACTTTCTAGTGTGAACCATGCACCGTTGTTTTCCTAATTTTACCGGCAGGGAGCTGAAATACCGTTGTTGTGTTCGTACACACAAAATCCCCAAAGCTTTTAGGGCTCAGGTGGGCCCGCGGACCACGACCCCATGCGGCCGTCCCTTTAACTTACGGTGGTCAACCGTTCGACGACTGCAGACTGCTCAGGATCCTGGCACACATTCAGGAGTGGACTAAACTCTCACTCCTCGCGTCTAAACCTCATCGAGGTAGCATGTAACCTCACACAAGCTAATCACCATACAGCGTGACACGTACAAACATGGTTATCTGGAAAAGTAGAAAAGGAATTCCCGGACTACATCCTGTGATGCATCCCTTTAAAGGTGGCCCACCACCTCAAAAGGTGTACACCACGGTTGGAATCTATATAGAATCGCTGTCGCCTCCTCGAAATGCGACAACAGGTTCCTTTTTATAGGAATTCACCAATTCTTTTCCAAATCCCCGTGATAAAGCGTAGTAATATATATATATATATATATATATATATATATATATATATATATATATATATATATATATATATATATATATTACCAGTTATTTTTAAAATACTATAATTACATATTTAGTTTTCCTTTTAAATCGTTGATTATGTAGGTATGAGTTCCTGGATTTCCCACCATCAAATAAAAACAACCTATGACTCCTAAACGGGCCAGTCATAGTAAATATCAACCGATGATTCCCAAACGGCGAATTATCGTAAACAACAACAACCATTCCGAGAACAATCCAGAACCTCACACCTAGTTACAAACAACCAGGTAATCCGTACCCGCATTACAAAATCCATCTCTCTGTCTCCTTACTCAGACAAGAGACGAGAACCCTTCCCAAAACCAGTTTTGCTCTTTTAACAAGAAAATAAATCCCTGCTACCCCGATTTCACAAAAACCCTTTCACACG
Organism: Coptis chinensis; assembly: GCF_015680905.1. NCBI lineage: Eukaryota > Viridiplantae > Streptophyta > Magnoliopsida > Ranunculales > Ranunculaceae > Coptis > Coptis chinensis. Next base: position 113,443,583 of record NC_141458.1, on the reverse strand, counting down.
AAAGCTATCCATATATATAGTTTATATCGATGAATACAATGCAAAACATGGATATCACATATACATGCATGGTTGATCACGCAAACTATTTTTCTCAAATTTAAAACAATCAAATCATGCATATAACACCCCGTGTTTTTATACGTATTTTTATACTTATTAATTAATTAAATTATTTATTTTCAAAATTCGTCGGATTGGACTCGGGATACGTGGGCCTGGGTTTGGGCTCGAGTCTGTGTTAGGCTTGGGTTTCGGACCCAAGTATATAAACACATTGTTCTAGAGAATAGGGTTTTAATAATAAGAAAAATAATGAAAATGGAGGCAGAGAGAGAAGCTGGTTTGCTGGAGAGGTGGAGCGCGACGGTTCGGACGAAGAGGGATTCGTCGAGCTGTTACGTCAGGTGAGTAGCTATTTTGCTATTTCACCGAACTTATGGTTTTTCGTGGTAATCGACATCGCTCATTCATATCTTGTTGTGTTGGACTTCGTGCCATTTGTTTTATTAAATTTTGGATTTGATACAGAACTGTGGAAACTTTGGTAAAATTGGTTTTAAAAACTGTCAAAGCTATGAACAGGCGTTCATGGAGGCGCCGCCCATGAATCTTACTGCCGTTATTATTTTGTTGTTTTTGTTGGTGGGTTAGAAACACTGAACTTAAAAAAAAAAAATTGTCGAAGCTCTGTAAAGCTTGCACGGTTCGTTAATGGCAGCCAAGAAATCGCCAGTAATAGTTTATGTAACTGTGATGGTTGTTTTTCGTTTTTGATTGGGTTGATGTTGGAGGTGAGTGGGGGTTTGAGTGAGTGCTGTTGGGGGCGGTTTGAAGCTCGAGAAATTCATTAATGGCGGCGACCAGTAACGCCCAGACGTCCTCCAGTAATTTGATTTTTATTGTTTTGTTGTTTGTTGATTGATTGAAGATGGATGAATGAATGTTGGGTTGATGTTGGGTGTGTGAGGGCTGTTGAGTGGGCTGTTGGAAGCTTGAGGCCAGCCATTAATGGTGGCCGAAATTCTTAGATCTAGTTTGAAGAAGAGTATTGAATCACTGATATTAGAGTTTTCGGTTTTGTTAAAGATATAGGGGTTTCTATGAGGATCAAAACCGTGTGTTTGGAATTGGTGGTCGTGTGGAAGGTGTGGTGGTCGGTTTTTGGTGGCTGATGAGCTAGAGAAGATGAACAGTAACAATTTCGGTTTGGGCTTTGGGCCTTGGGCCAAACCCTTTTGGTTTTGTTTGGGCCCGGATTCTATATTAAGTTTGTGGACCAGTTAAATTAAAGTTTGGGCCAGTTTCATTTGTTTTGTTTGGGCCCGATTTAATTAAGTTTTGTGGACCTGTTTAGTTTAAAGTTTTTGGACCGAACCACTTAACTGTTTTGGGCCAGTTTCTAATATTGCTTGGGGCCAGTCCATTGGACTTAAAATAGATCCAATTGGGTAAAGTGGAATAAATAAGTTGGTTTTAGACTTTCGGGTTCTAAGGTTTGGGCTCGGCTAGTTGGGTCCGAACCATTACCTTAGTCATGAGCCCGTGAGCCATGCACTTTGACCTTAGCCATGAACCTGTCGAACATGAAAACGACAGTTTGACTTTGACAATGATGTGTTGACTTTGACCAGAGTTGACTTTGACCGTTGGCCAGATTTGACCTTTTAACTCGGATTATGATTCGGTCTAATAGGATAAGTCTAGGACTATTAACGTGTTTGACTTTAGGCTAAGACCTTCCTAAATATACTTGTGTACGTATATTTACTGTTTTGTGTTTTTTTCAGTCTCTTACGATACACAACGTTACGACACTTATACATCCATGAAATTAATAACGCGTAAAACAAAAATACAAGAAATCAAGATACTCTTCCGTTCTCTAAATAATATATGTAATAAAGTTCAATAATGCGTAAATAAATTTACTGCACTCTTTTAGAACTCTCCACGCCTCAAGTTTTGGAATTGAATTTTATGACGGTTGATGTCATATGATAGGTGGGCATTTATTGAATGTGCCATAAATGGCCCGTTAGCGTTATCTATGGGTATTCATTGAATGTGCCATGAATGACCCGGGTATTTATTGAATGTGCCATAAATGGCCCGTTAGCGTTATCTATGGGTATTCATTGAATGTGCCATGAATGACCCGGGTATTCATTGAATGTGCCATGAATGACCAGATTGTTTGGACTACCCTAGAGAGGAACTAAGGTATTCGCCTTGCGGGTTAGTTGTATTCCTTGAGTGTACGGGAATGTAAGGTTGGGTATTCCTTGAATGTGGCGGGAATGACCTAAGGTACATAGGTGGAAGGCAGTGGAACCACGGCGTGTGATTTGGATTCTCATCTGGAGCAGTCTGGGAGTTTAGTTTATTAGGTCTGATCTTTTTGGAAGGATGTAATAACGTGAGTTGACATATTTATATGACATGAGAGTACGATGTTGATATTGTTTTTATTAAAAGTTTGTTGATGTTTTATTGGGATGGGAGATAGTCTTTAATAAAGTGATAGTTGAGGAATTTTGGAGATTTTGTTGTTAAGATTCTTTTTGATGTGGGTTTTAGGTTTTGACATGTGTAGTATCCACCCCGTCATAGCCTGAGTTTTTAGACAATTAAATATAGTGATGTTTGAGATATTTATATTTCAAATATTCATTTTTTTTAATTGTTTAGAAATTCGGGCTGTGACATTTTTAAGGTGTGTATATTATAACACCCCATGTTTTTATACATATTTTTATACTTATTAATTAATTAAATTATTTATATTTCAAATATTCATTTTTTTTAATTGTTTATAAATTCGGGCTGTGACAATGCATGACAATAAGCATGCTATATATTGGTATGTAAGTTCCTACCTTAGCAAGCTCCGTTCTCCTCCAGCCCACTTAACCGAATCAAGCCCACTTAACCAAATCCACTCGAGATCACTCCTATAACATCAGATGTATACGTCGGTCGTTAGAGTTTATCAAACTAACGAGGAAATTCTTATCTACGAAAGTTGAGAAGAATCTCGACGTTAAGAATTTGGTTTCGGGTAAATTTTCATCTAACTACCGTTAACAGAGCTACAGGCCATTTCTGGTACTAATACTCTGACAGGCTCGGTAGTCCGTTTACAGCCACTGTAGGACCTTATGGCCACACCACTCCTATCCATTCCAAATTCCAACTATGACGAATTCTACACCTCTCAATTCACATTAATTCTATTAATAAAATCGGTGGGTGTTCCTTATCCCTCGATCATTACTCAATCAAATCTTAAACAGTTATAAATCGACATGAATCTCTCGAAATTGAAGTGAATAACCAAAAATTCTTATCAAGTCGGCAAAAATCGCTCCTTAGCTTTCGATTCCACCAATTTTTGATCACTCTAGCTTCTCCTCCACCAATTTCGCAAGCTCTCATTCTCCAAACAAGCTACTGCCGACATTAAACCCACCCCATTTCAATTATACTTCATCAATACAACCAACTACATTGAAATCGAGTTCAATCTATTTACTGTAGGCGAAATTCACTAACCTTTCGCGGAAACACGATGCAACTCCAAGAATTTTCGAAGCTTCACACTTGATTTGAGTGCTACTAAGGATTGGGTGTTTGAATTTTGGGTTTGGATCACTGAATTTGGGAGAATTTGAGGCTTCTCTCTCCTAGGGTTTAAGTGTTGCGAAATTGGGGAAGAAGAAAAGAAATTGGTGCGATTTTTTTGTCTCGTGCGATTTGTTCTATTTTTCGTATTTACTTGCTATGTTTAATTAAGGCCCAAGCCCACCATGACTAAATTAGGCCTAACGTCATACTTAGACTCCTAACCACTAACGAATTTGACTTCGCGTCGTAATTATTTTTCCGGCCCATCCAGCTTAATTTAATCTCCTACATTCTATCCCACCGCAGGCTATAACGATAGCCCACTCATGCATGTAAGCTGTTAACTCGTGCCTGCTTCGAACGCAGGAAACCGCTAACCGGCATTTTTGTCAAATTTTCGCATATGGGTCGCTTACCTAACTTGACTTATGAGTCGGAGTTAAGTTTCATTAAGTTACGTACGTTTGAAATATAAACCCGACGACCAATTTACATAAACGACCCTAGATTTGATATAAAATTTACAAAAATACCCTTAATAATAATTCAGGACTTTACAGGTTCTAGGATTTTCGTTACGTAATTTATCCAAGTGTCAGACATTCATGTCTCATAATAATTTCACTATATCATGTGCATGTCAAATACCTTATTGCACTAAGCCACAATATTTAGAAATATCTCAATATATCTCATAACCACTTTCATTCTTTTACGTGCTAATATATTATTGCACTAAGCCACAATCCAGTGGAAAATATCCACAAATACTCTACTATCTCCTAGTAGCATCTCACAGATAGAATAATGGAGCGTTTATACATTTATTTCTCCAAAACTATTGCATTTAATATATATATCCCAACATATTTTATAATGTCACAATTGATATAAACGTATTGCATAACATTTTTATAACGTTCTAGGAATATTATATCTCTTAAAGTTTCTATCTCGTCACGTGTCAAAATATACACAATATCAACGTCAAATCTTTCTTAGATAATGACAACCAAATTTATACAAGCTTCCACAGCATTTTAGCATTTGATTTGTCCATACAATTTACAATGTAAAACGTAACACAATTAAACAGTCAAAAGTACGTCAAAGAGCCAAACCCAACAATCACTAGTTCGGCATTCATCCAAACAGATCCTAACGCAAACTCGTAGGTAAAACACTTCAACTAACCAAAATAAAGCCCAAACCGGGGCCCGAAACCAAGACCCAAAAGTTAAATATTTAAAGCCCCCATTGGATCTATTTTTTTAAGTTATATGGACCGGCCCAAAAAGCAAATTAGAAATTGGCTCAAAACAAAAATGGGTTCGGCCTAGAGAATTAAACTGAACCCGACCCAAAACTTAAACTAAAACTGGTCCAAAACAAAAGATTAATCCGGCCCAACCACTAATTAGTGTTTAGGCCCAAAAACGAAAATCAGAATCGGCCCAACCAAAACACAATTAAAACTGGCCCCAACAAGAAATAGAACCGGCCCAACATAAAAATAGGGTTTTGGCCCAACCAAACAAAAGGTTTAGGCCCAAGCCCCAAGCCCACGTACCAAACAGGTCGTCTTCTCACTTCTTCTTCCTCAACAACTGCCTCCACTGCGAATTCCGGCCACCACTAGCCACCACTCGTCAGCCACCCTCATCCCAGCGGTTGGACTCCTCCCGAAAAACCCAACCTGCCGATATATACCACCCAATTGAAATTCCATCACTCCTAATTAACATCGCGTTTCGACGCCATTAATGGACCTCCAAGCTTCAACAACACCTTACCACCCATCGAAACAGTTGGGTTTTGATCCCCAGCAAAACCCAACACTATACTATACAAAAAAAACTTGATTCCTTACCTCATTCACCACTTACAGAAAACTCGACCTCCATTAACGAGTCTTCGAGCTTTTTGTCAAAGCTTCAACAGCTCCATCCAACCAACATTCAATCACCCATCACTAATCACAGTTTAACAGTTCAACCGTATCTACCAACCCAACAACATAATAGTTCATAATAAACATACAGAACCGATTTCTAATGGGGCTGGCGCCTCCATTAACGACTTCTTCGAGTCTTCCAACATCCCCGACATCAACCCAACATCAAACCCTTAATCAACCAACAAGATTTAAGTCACATAACAAAAAACAAGGCAGTATAATAACCTGCGAAAATCCCAATCATAATTTATCTAAACAAATTTTCGTCAGTAAATAACCATAACATTTGAGTCGAGTAGATTCAAATTGTTGTCAATTCCGTTGTTCAACCTACGAAGACAATTTCGCAGGCAGAGTAGGCCAAAAACATGGAACAACGCAGACTAACTTCTCACAGTTTTAACTTCAGTTTATATATATATATATATATATATATATAAACAGTAACCCTTTTGTTTCGAGAGAACTTTCGATAGAAAATAGAAAAAAAATTTAAGTGAAAGATATTATCTACTCACTTTAATTAACAGCTTGACGAATCTCTCCTAGTCCGAATCGTCGCGCTCCAAGCTTTTATCTCTGCCTCCATTTTTATTTTATTTTTATCTCCAAAACCCTATTCTCTAGAAAAATATGTATATATACCTGGGTTTGAAACCTAAACCCAACACAGACTCGGGCCCAGAAATCAGGCCCACATATCCCAAATTCAGTCCAACGAATTTTAAATGAATAAATAAATTAATAAATTAATAAATAAATATGTATTTTAAATACGGGCGTTACAGTGCTAATATCCAAATTCACTGAAATGCCTATATATGGTTGCCCATGGAGAGGCACAGGTACCTGAAAATAAAAAGATCGATTTCAATATTCCATGTATGTTCAGGTGAATTGTGGGATAGGAAAGCACTTGTCATATATGACATATTTAGCTATGGTATAGCTATTGGAACATCAAAGGACAATGATGAAAAATAAATGAACCATGTGTTTTGTCGACAAATGAAAGATTGGCCAATCTGGAATTTGCTATTCAAGCATAATTAAACCCTTTGAAAAATGTGGTGTGGACCTATAATAAAATCCGAGGTTGGATTTAATATAGTAGCAGCAAGTTTGGTTGGTATAAACTTGATTGAGGCTCCTAAGGAATTGGAGAAAACTGCTGACTATAGATTTTTGAAATGAAATGGACAAAGCACATGGTTGTGCGGAATTTGGATTTGGATAAGGATCCATTTCGACTAAAGGAAGAACATGAGGAAGTTCTTGGTCTTGAAAATACTCTACTTAAGTGATATTGAAGAATTTATATATCTAGCACAATACATGCACAAGATCAGACATTGCATTTTCTATTAATTAGTTTCTTATCAAGATATAATTGTGCACATACACTTTGACACTGGAATGATGCCAAACACATATTGAGATATTTTTATGGAATAATTTGTATGAAACTATTTTATTCTTATGGTTCCACTAATGACTATGATCTAGTTAGCTATGCTGTCTTTGGTTATCTATTTGACCCTCAAAAGGGTCACTCCCAAACAGGTAATGTATTTCTTAGTGATAATGCTGTCATTTGTTGGCATTCCATTAAACAAACTTTAGTGGCAACTTCCTCTAACCACTCTGAAATTTTAGCTCTTCATAAAGCTAGTCGTGAATATGTATGACTAAAGTTATTAATTGAGCATATTCGTAGTTCTTGTCAATTACCTTCTTTATAACAGGTGTTCCCAACATTATTTATGAGGATAATGCAGCTTGTATAGCCCATATTCAAGAATGATTTATAAAAAGAGACAAAACAAAACACATTGCGCCAAAAAAAAAATTCTTTTACACTCATCAGCTTTAGAAGAAGAAGTAGATTAAGGTCAAGCAAGTTCGTTCCAGTGACAACCTTGCTGATCTCTTCACTAAATCACTACCGAAGCATACATTTCAAAAGCTTGTATGTGGGATCGGCATGCGCAGAGTTCACCACCAAGCCATATAAAGACTTGTTTTTATCAGGGGGAGTACTAGAACAGGGGGAGCATCTTGAAGAATGTGTCCCATGACATATGCAATGTACTCTTTTTTCTTATCTAGATTTTATCCCACTGGGTTTTCCTAGTAAAGGTTTTAATGAGACAGTATTAAGCAAGTTACAATGATTCTGAGTAATGTTGTACTCTTTTTCTTTCGTTTTGGTTTTTCCACACTGCGTTTTCCTTAATTAGCAATGTTTTAATGAGGCAACTGTCATTGGATAGTTATAGAGCATCTAGAAGAATGCTACAAAAATATGCATCCACCATAATTTCCATAAGAATGGTTGACATCCAAGTGGAAGTATTATGAAATCTGTAGGCTTATATGGATCCACCCACCATTGATCTGTGTTTATCCTGATAGTTCTTTATATGGTGTTTATCCTGATAACCCTCTATTTGGTATTTATCCTGATAATCCTTTATCTTGGAGAGGAAGTTACCTAGTTGTATATAAAGGTAACCTCCTCCTATTTAGACTTACCTCACTAAATAAGAATTCTCTTAATCTCATTCTCTCAATGATTCAATATATGTTAAGTTAGTGTGGTGTTCTTTCCAAGTCTGTTTAATTCTAACACATTTATTATTATTATTATTTTGTTATTATAGTTTTATATTATTAGTTTATGATTTTATATAATATTTTCTATAATAAATAAATAAATTACATATAATAACTATTAGTTTTTTAAATCAGATAAGATATTATCGAATGCGGATATAACAGTATCTGAATCCGCATCTGAAACCAGACATAAAAATTTATCCGAATCCAAATCGAATATCTTTAGGATAATATTCAAAATTTCAAATATAGATTAGAATGAGATTCGAATATTTGGATATCCACTTGCACCCCTAATCTTTATATATATATTATAGCTCTACCCTATTCAATTGAGAAAGCATTTCTAGAGTGTCCACGTGTCATGGCTAATTAAGAAAAAGTAGGAGATAAAATAGAAAACAAATATTTATCTTTATCTTTAGATATATATTATAGTTATACCCTTATAGAGACTCCAATTTTTCCTAAACTCTATTACTAAATATAAAAAAGTATGATATAAATAAGGAAACAATCCCATCTAGAGTTTCACAGACTCTTCAACTTTTCCTAAACTAATTACGAAAAAACAATCCAATCTAGAGTTTCACAGACTCTTCAACTTTTCCTAAACTAATTACGAAAAAACAATCCCATCTAAAGTTTTACAAAATCTCCAACTTTTCCTAAACAATATAGCTAATTCTTAAAAAAAAAATAAGAGAAAAAAAAATTAAATTGCTAAAAACAATAATTTCCACCGAAAATGATTTTCCTAAAACCCTTTCGATTTTATGCGCCATGTGATTTAGACATTTATTCAGTTAAAGATTCAAAAAATCACAATTACGACATATTTCAATTTCTTAGATATATATTATAGTTATACCCTCACCAATTTATTTTTTTGAACACTCGCAGGCACTCCAGTTTTTTCTAAACTCTATTATTTCTTATAAAAAAGTATAATATAAATAAGAAAACAATCGCATATAAAGTTTTAGAGAGTCTCTAGCTTTTCATAAACACTATAACTAATTACAAAAAAATAATCTCATTTAGAGTTTCACAGAGTCTCCAACTTTTCCTAAATAATATAGCTAATTACGGAAAGAAAAAAAATATGAGACAAAAAACTAAATTGCTAAAAACAATAGTTTCCACCGAAAATGATTTTCCTAAACCCCTTTCGATTTGATGCGCCATCCATAATGGGATTTAAACATTTATTCATAGTTAAGGATTCGAAAAATCACAATTCTGGCCACAATAATTACAACATATTCCAATTAAATTTATAAATTTATAAATTTTCAACACTATATAAATTTTCATATATATATAATTCAAGGAATAACTTGAGATTCAGGTTAAAGTGGATGTTGGGCTTAAATAAATTATATACCAAACCAAAACAAATTACATGTGAAAAATTAAATTATACAGAAAATAACATCACAAAATATATAATAGAAAATGAAGAAAAATAATAATGGCAAAGCAATAATGACAAATATTTTAAAACATATATAATATTGAATGAAACTAATGTCAAAGAACAATTAATGGGGAATCGAAAATTGGATGCAAATGCATCGAACTAACCTCAAATAATATTTAACGGAAATCGAATGGATGCAAATGCAAGCATTAAACTAATCTTAAAAAGTAATTAATAGAAAATCGGAATATGGATACAACTGCATTAAACTAACCTCAAAGAATAATTAACGGGAAATCAAAACTTGAATGCAAATACATCAAACTAATATAAAAAATAATTGTCGAAATCGAAACTGGATGCAAATGCATTGAACTAACCCTCAAAGATTAAATTAATGGAAAATCGAAAACCTGGATGCAACTACATTGAACTAATCTCAAAGAAAAATTAATTATAAATTGGAAACATGATGCAAATGCGTGGAACTAATCTTAAAGAATAATTAACCGAAATCGAAACCGGATGCAACCGCACTAAACTAATCTTAAAAATAAACGGGATGCAAATGCATTGAACTAACCCCAAGAAATAATTAACGGAAATTGAAACCGGATGCAAATTCATTGAATTAACCTCAAACAATAATTAACGGAAAATCGAAAACTAAATGCAAATGCAACCTTATCAAATAATAAATAAGAAATCAGGAACTGTATGCAAATGCATTAAACTAATCTCACCGAATAATTAATGGGAAATCAGAAACTTGATGCAAATGCATTGAGCTGGCCTCAAAGAACAATTAACAGGGAATTGAAAATTGGATACAAATGTATTGAACTAACCGCAAAGAATAATTAATGAGAAATCGAAACTAGATGCAACCGCATTGAACTAACCTAAAAAAAAAAAAAATGGGAATCGAAATGGATTCAACTGCATTGAACTAACCTCAAAATATAAATAACAGAAAATCGAAACTAGATGCAAATGCATTGAAGTAATTTCAAAACATAGTTGAATTATATGTTGTGAGAATGTCTCGATAAGTATAGTTTTGTATTTAAAATTGTGTTTATCTTATCTCTTTCCGTATGATTGGTAACTCCTTACTATTAAAGTAGCTTCAATATATATGAACTTCGCTTTATTAGGCAATCTCACAAAACTTCAATCAAACTTCTATTATTAAACAACAAAATGAAATTGAAGGGTTTTATCAAATGTGAGTTCTTTTTTTAAATGGAAAGTGAGGTTTTTACATTATAAGAAATTTGGATGAGTGATCAATATAATTTTAATATATAATAGTTATGCATATTTAATATAACAATACCCATTCGTAGATAATCTTTGCAGATTCCACATAAATGCATAATTTAAAGAATAATAATTCGAACTAGATAATCTTTGATGATCCAACATTAAATCAAATATAATTTATTTTTATGTCATGTTTGCAAAGCGACACTTCTGAGATGGATCGGTAGAAGTTGGTATTACACACCACAATGGATAATTGCAAAACTGGATTCAAATACATAACTAAGCTCAAAGAGTAATTGAAACGAAAACTTTATGCAAATACAAAAATAATTAAACAAAAATAATTAAAAATCGAAACTGGATGCAATTGCATTAAACTAACCTCGAGAATAACTAACGGAAAATTAGAAATTGGAAAAATCCTTAAAAAATATTTAATGGGAAATCAAAATGGTATGCAAATACATCAAACAAATTTCAAATAATAATTAATGGGAAACCGTAAAACTGGATGCAAATGCATTGAACTAAACTCAAAAATAATTAACAAAAATAAAAATCGAATAAAACCGCATTGAACTAACCTCAAAATAATTGGTGGAAAATCAGAAACTAAATGCAAATATGCATTGAAATAACCTCAAAGAATAGTTAATGGGAAACGAAACCGGATGTAATTGTATCGAACTAACCTCACCAATGCATAAATAATAAATTGGATACAAATGCATTGAACTAACCTCAAGAAATAATTAACGGAAATCGTAAACCGGATGCAAATTCATGAACTGAACTAACCTCAAACAATAATTAATCGAAATCGAACTAGATGCAAATGCAATCTTACCAAATAATAAACGAGAAATTGGAAACTTGATGCAAATGCATTAAACTAATCTCACGAATAATTAATCGAAATCGTAAACCGGATGCAAATGCATTAAAACCGACCTCAAAGAACAATTAACATGAAATTGAAAATGGATACAAATGTATTGAACTAACCGCAAATAATAATTAACGAGAAATCGAAAACTGGATGCAACTGCATTGAACTAACCTCAAAAAATAAATAACGGGAATAGGAAATTGGATGCAATTGCATTCAACTAACCTCAAAAATATAAATAATGAAAAATTAGAAACTGGATGCGGATGTATTGAACTAATCTCAAAAAGTAATTAACGGGAGATTGGAACTTGGATGCAAATGCATTGAACTAATCTCAAAGACTAATTAATGAAACATCAAAAACTGGATGCAACTATATTGAATTAACCTTAATGAATAACTAACGGGAAATTATAAAATGGATGCAATTGCACTGAACTAATCTCAAATAATAATTAACGGGAAATCGGAAACTTAATGCAACTACATTGAACTAACCTCAAAGAATAATTAATAAGAAATTGGAAACTGAATGTAATGTACTACATTGAACTAACCTCAAAAAGAATAATTAATGGAAAATCGAAACTTGATGCAAATGCATTGAACTAATAACCCTAAAACATGTTTGTATTATATGTAGGGGGAATAAATGTCTCGATAAATATAGTTTTGCATTTTAAGTAATGTTTATCATAATTGTTTTATTATGATTAAGAATGTCATGTTATTCAAGTAGCTTCAATATTATCTTCGTCACATTAGGCATTCTCACAAAACTTCAATCAAACTTCTATTATTAAACCTAACAACAAAAAGAAGTTGATGTTTCCTTTTTATAGAGAGTGGTGCAAGAAATTTGAATGACTGATTAATATAATTTTCATATCTCATAGCTATGCATAGTTGCTAATATTTTTTACAATAATTTAATATAACGGCACCCGTTCGTAGGACGGGTTCGAAAGCTAGTCTAAATCCAATAGTCATTTAAGTGATTAAGTCAAATATTTTTAGGGGGAGTTTTGTTTTGACTCGGACAATTGAAAAGTCAACCAAAATTTCGCAGCTACGTGCGCTTTGAAAGTTGCAAACTTGGAAGACAAATACACCACGGGCGAACCAACTCATGGGCCAGAGGCCCATGCAACAAGTGTAATAAGAATTCTCCCGAAAAGTGCATGAAGTTTTTCATGGAATATCGACTCTTCCAAAGAAAAGTGCATACATAACCTTATTCGAGGATTTCGAGGAAGGATTCTTCAGTTTGCCGCGAAAACTTTTAGTTGTTACGTTTTGTTTGATAAATTTTCCGCTCGTTTTCTTGAAGATTGACAACAACTAACTTTAATTTGGATAGCGAAGCTATATGTAGATCTTCACCAGTGGGCACTGTACGCCATCCAGGCAAGTACTTAATTTATTTAAGCTCTTGCAGTTTTAATTAGCTTTCAATCAACGCACCTAGTTTATTTGTAGATATCTTTTGTCGCTTATCCAATACCACTGCCATCAGTCTTCAGCACTAACTCACATTAACAATCTTTTGTAGATATCTTTCTAGCGTAGAAAATGTTAACTCTACATTAACAAACAATAACTTAAAAAACCTTAAACAATGATTCCCAAATTACTCCACTCCTAAAAGTAGACCCACAACATATTTAATTGAGCTGATTTTTTGTAAATCACATATATAGTTTATTATATATATCACATAATGGAAAACACGTCCGCAAAAAATCAGCTCAATTAAATATGTTGTAAATTGTCATAAGTTATTACGATTTTTTTTAAAAATGGGCCTTTGGATAGTTTCAATATTTCATAACATTCTAAATGATTTTTGACGAGAGTGTATATCCTCAAACAAATTGATTTTTTGTATAGATGATCTCTAGTGTGGAAAACATCTCTAATTCATTGTATTTAGTAGTGGAGTAATTTTGGAGTCACTTTAAGTGGACTATATATAATCAACCATAGTACAAAATATCCCGATATATCGCGATATTTGGAGATATCTATCTATATTTCAGAAAAATATATATAAATATCACGATATGTTTAGAGATATATAGGACTGCAAATATTAGTGATATTTCAATAATATTTGCGATATTTGTGATATTTGGAGATATTTTGTGATATTTGGCGATATTTTGTATATATAACAATTTTATTTAATATTTACCATTATATTTCAAATAAATATAAATAATGTATCATGATATATCAAAAAATATCTACAATATCCATGATATTTGTCGATATTTTAGATATATCTACGATATTTGCATGTGAAATAATGTCAAATGTCCCCAAAGAGGGAGATATATCCATGATACATATCCAGAAATTGAATATCGATAAATACCCATATCCTGATATTTTGTACTATGTAATCAACTCCTTTAAACATATATACTAGCTTCTTCTTACAAAGAGACCATGTGTTTCTGAGCATGACTTATTAATAGCAAAATTTACACATACAACTAGGGCCGGCTCTGAGTTTATGGGGGCTCTAGGTGAGTTTTTAAAATCGGGTATTTATAAAACCCAAAATATCTAGTCAAAAATCATGTGTTAGAATTAACTAGTTTAGCCTTGTACAATTCACCTCTACTACCTTCTCAGCTGCAAGCACAATTCTCTTGGGGTGAAAAAAAAAGCCGATTGTCACACTCTCTCTTAACGGCTATACTGCGGCCAAAAGCATATCTGACTTCTTCTTCCCCCCAAGTTTTGAAATTCAATTAAGAATCTCGTTCTAAAGCTCTCGTCTCCTTCTAGAATCTAAGAGTTTAAGTGTATCGGATCTCAGATACAGAGTAATTTTTATTTTAGTTTTCTTTTCCTCCTTGTCTTGGCAGCTCTGAGGGTCTGGAGGAGGTTTAAACTCCTTAAATCCGTTTCTTCCATCCTCTTCATCTATACATCCCCCGCTTCCTTCATCCATCCATCCTCTCTCTCTCTTTTGGTTTATTGTAACAGAGGCAAGTTTGCTGTGGGGAAAGATATGGAAAAAGAAGTTAGTGTGCTGGTCAGAGGTGAAACATCTGATCCAAGATCTTTGTCTACACCATCTAAGATTGAACAACTCCAAGCAGAGATGCAACAACTATTTTGTTCAAAAGAGAAAAGGGTAGTGAATATAAAGCAAAAAAATCCAGTGGAAGTGGAAGAACACTCGCATTCTTTAGTGGGGAAACTTATTGGAGATAGAGTGCTGGATGTTCAAGTGTTAGCTGAAAAACTACACCGCTGCTGGCAAACTAGAAAAGGTACAAAAGTGGTTCTTCTTACCAGGGGTTTCTACAAGTTCACATTTGAAGACCTGGGGGAATATAACCATGTTAGAAAAAATGGACATTGGTTAGTCCAGGGGATTGTTATTGTGCTAAGAAAATGGGTAAGAACAGAAGAACTGGAAGCGAACCCAGCTTTTGATTTTGTAAAGTTTTGGGTGCAGATATATGGGATCCTAGCTGATAGAATGAATGAGGAGAATGTAGAGAAGGTGGGGCAAAGCTTGGGCAAGGTCAAGTATACAGACTTGACTTGCTCGGCTGAATTCAGAGTTCCGGTGGCAAGAGTCAGGATTAAGATGGATATAAAGGAGAGATTGAGTAAAGGTATAGAATTGAGAACAGAAGAAGGAGAAGTTTTCCCAGTGACTTTCAAGTATGAAAAGTTAGATATTTTCTGCTATTTTTGTGGTAGGATTGGTCATGATGTGAACTTCTGTCTGCAAAAGGAGAAGTATCGAGCTAGTATGCTGAGGTGCGGTGGTTCCCCTCAAGATGTTAAACATTCTTTCTCCTTTATGATGAGGGCTACTATTTTCTTTAATGGAGTGGTGAACTCTAACCCTACATCGGTATCCTTCTCGGGAACACCGCTGAAACCTAGATTTGACCAGATTCCGGCAAGGGAAAATATGCTCAGAGAAGAAGGTTCTGGTCTTGGGGGGGGGGGGGGGGTGTTCCTTGGTACACCCCCTAAGCAGAGGAATGAGACTAAGGATATAGAAGGCAGCCTAGGTGGTTCTGAGGGGTCTGAGGACCTCCTTGAGCAAAATAAGTTGAGATTGGATGGGCTGGGGACAGGGTCAACAGGTAAGGTGGGTGAGGATTGTCTGGAGGGCACTAGGTTGGACAAAGGTAGATGCTTGGGCGTGAGGTCTTCTGGGCCGGAGCTAGCAATTGTGGATACTAGTAGAAGGGGTAAGAGTGCTGTGGGTTGGGGTGGGCCTGAGGGAGAGGTCCGAGATGACAGTCCAGTCCAAGTGGTTTTCCCTATGGGCCGTAAGGATATGGAGATGGAATGGCAAGATAGGTCGAGCTGCAGAACGTTTATCCATCTTCAAGCCTGACAGTACCAAAGGTTTGCATATGGACCTGGTTTAGATTTTGGTTCCTTGGATCGAGCCTTGGTGGTGTGGGGACCCAAGACTTGTATGGATTTGGGTCTGGGTGTGGAGGCAACAGATGGTCAGGAAGGTAATAGCTTTAAAGCGTCCATAGCTGTATCTGGAGAGATAGGGGATGCGATGGTCTGGGGCAGTGAGCCTGAGAAGGTAGGCTTTATAGCTCCTGAGGACTCCTTTTTGGGAACAAGAGATATCTTTATGGTAGAGAATCCTAGGCTGCTGGCTTCTCCGAGTTCCAAAGCTCCTTCTCCTCTTCTTGAGAAATTAGTTACAGCAGGGTATGGGTCGCCTATAATCCCCCCAAGGACAGCTCAAGCTAGTTTCAGTTTCATAGGTTTGCCTAGCGTGGGAGGGGGTTTAAAAAGCTGGCTTCTCGGGGTCTAAAAAAGATGGGAGTTAAAAAAGGTTTTAGGAAGTGGCAAGAAGTTTCTGTGGGTTCTAAGAGGAAGTTGGCGGCTAGTCCTCTATCAGTAGAAGCAGATATGGAGAAAGATGGGAGTAACAGTAGTATTAGGACGGCAGAAAAAAATTCGAAGAAAGCAAAAAGAGAGGCAGATGATATACGCGTAAAAGGTTTGGGACACCTGCTGATCCCTGTAGATGCCCCTATTATTTCGGTGTCAAGTGATACTTTGGAGTCCTCAGAGCCTTCTTTCTCCAACCATTCTATGGATTCAAGTGTTCCATCTGAGGTTTCAGGGGGTGATATTCCAGAAGAAGAGATACCTTCAGATGTGTTCACTGAAGAAGAAGAGCCTTATGAGGATTCTGATCAAGAAGCTGTGCTGTTTAACTGTCATGATGAGGTGTCGGTGGGGAATGTGCCGGTGGATTTGTTTCAAGGAAACCAAATAGGGTCTGGATATGAATTAGAAGATAGCATCTCCCAACCAGTGCCACTGGCTATGGAGGGCTCGTCTGGGAAAGGCAGTAGACAGCTCAAGTCCAAAATAAAAAACAGAGGGAACAACTCAAAAGACTCAAAGGGGTTGAACAGTGGGTATAGTGGTGATAAGAGTACAAGTGTCAGTGCTGGGTCTGGAAGCAGTGGAGGTCTGTGTGGTCCTCCTCTAGGGTTCGCGGTGGCTGTCCCCAAACAACCGCCTCTACAGAAATGATGCACACTTAGAATTGCCGAGGAATGGGTTCCTCCACGGCAGTTCATAATATAAAGGATCTAGTCCGTCAACACCAACCGGACATTTTATGCTTGTCAGAAACAAAAGTAAAGGAGGAAAAGATAAGTAAGTTAGGGAAGGTTCTTAAGTATGCTAATACATTTTGTGTTCCTGCTGTGGGTTTTCGAGGAGGGCTGGAGTTAACCTGGAGGTGCTGGGAGCCACGACCAACCAAATCTCAGGTAAGCTTATTAATTATCATAGTAAAAATCCATGGTACTTTACTTTTGTTTATGGTGAACCGAATGCTAGTATGAGACATCGATTTTGGAATGAATTGAGAGATTGTGCCCCCAATATACCAGGACCATGTTAGTGTTTGGAGACTTTAATGCTATCAGAACGTTGGATGAGAAAATAGGGGGAAGGTCAACCTTTTCAAAATGCATGATGAAATTTAATTCTGTGATTGATGACCTTGGGTTAGTGGACTTAGGCTATAAAGGACCCAAGTTCACATGGAATAATAATAGGAAAATAAAAGATAATATTTTAGAAAGACTTGATCGTGCTATGGCTTCACATGACTGGATTGATTTATTCCCTAATATGCTTGTTAAACATGTGGTTAATGCTACTTCCGATCATTCATCTCTGTTAATTAGTCTTAAAGTATATGAGGAATATGCAGATAGACCGTTTCGTTTCTATAACATGTGGTTGAAAAATGAGTCTTGTAAACCTGAGATTGATAAAGCTTGGAACTCTATAACTCATGATTTGCCTGATTGGAATGTGATTCTTAAGTTAAATAAGACCGCCCAAAGTCTAAAGACCTGGAATAAGAAGGTTTTTGGGAACATCTTCTCTAATATCAAACATACTCAAAAAGAGCTAGATAGGGTGCTCTAAAAGCCTTTTAATTCGGTTAATCATGAAAGAGCTAAGATGTTAAAAAAGGAGCTCTTGATTGGTATGAGAAAGAAGAGGTTTTTTGGAAACATAAATCTAGTCAACACTGGATTAAAGAAGATGGTAGGAATACTAAGTTCTTTCATTTGTCTACGGTGTATCGTAGAAGGAAAAATAACATTGATAAGATTAAGGATGATAATGGTGTATGGCAAGAAGGTAGGAATAATGTAGGAGTAGCGGTGAATGCTTATTTTGATAATATTTTTGATTTTGTATATCCTCAGAATAATGAGCTTATTCTTGATTTATTTAAGCCTTGTATTACGGATAGGGAGAATCAGATTCTTACTACTTGTCCTTCTGATGATGATATTTGGCATGTTGTTAAAAAGCTCGGGTCTCTAAAATCACCAGGACTTGATGGGTTCCAAGGTATCTTTTATCAAGAATGTTAGGATGTGGTAGGTAAGAGTATTATAAATTGTGTTAAGGATTTCTTCATAAATGGTAAGATGAATCCTAGATTAAATGATACTTTTCTCACCCTCATCCCTAAGATTTCTAATCCGGACCATGTATCTAAGTTTAGACCTATTAGTTTATGCAATTTTTGTTATAAGATTATCGCTAAGATTCTTGCTATTAGGCTTAAGACCCACATTAATAAGATTGTCTCCCCATTTCAAGGGGCCTTTATAAAAGGGAGAAACATAGGGGATAATATTGGCTTAGCTTGTGAGATTTTTAACACTATGAAAAAGATGAAAAAGAAAAAAGGGTTTGTTACTCTAAAGATGGATATGTCTAAAGTATATGATAGGGTGGAATGGTCCTTTATAAATAATATTTTTCACAAACTAGGTTTTAATAAAAAATGGAGATTGTTTATCTCCGAATGTTTATCTACGGTCTCTTTTAAAGTTCTGCTTAATGGTGCCCCTCTTGAGTCTATTACTCCTAGTCGAGGCCTCAAACAGGGAGACCCTCTCTCCCCTTATTTGTTTATTATTGTTTCAGAGGCCTTATCAAGGATGATAGCTTATGCAGAACATTCTAAGGAAGTTCATGACATAAAAATTAGAAGGGATGCACCTGCTATCACTCATTTACTTTATACAGATGATTTGATTTTGTTTACTAAAGCGGATTTAGTTGAGAGTCGTAAGCTTAAAAATATTTTAGATGAGTATTGCAATATCTCTGGTCAAATGATAAATTATGATAAATCTAGTATTTTTTGTAGTAAAAATATGCATAAAAAACATAAAAACATTTTAAAAAGGTTTTGGAAAATGAGGGTTTTTTACTATCGGGATAAATACCTAGGAGTTCCTATAATTGTTTCTAGGAAGAAGAGTGAGGATTTTGATTATTTGGTGGATAAAGTTCACGGTAAAATTAAAGGGTGGAAGGCTAAAGTTTTGTCACTCGCTGGCAGAACAACTCTAATACAGGCTGTGGTCCAAGCCACCCCCCTCTTTGCTATGTCTACTTATCTTCTCCCAAGTTCCACTTGTGAGAAGATAGATAAGGCATGTAGGACCTTATAGTGGCATGGTACAGAAGATAGTAAAAGCATCCACACCATTGGGTGGGATAGCATATGCAAACCTAAAGCTAGTGGTGGCTTAGGCTTGAGAAAAGCAAAAAATATGAATCAAGCCATGCTAGCTGAGCTTTCTTGGAAAACTCTCACTGACAAAAAATTGATATGGGCTAGAACCTTCAGGGCCATATATGGTAAGAGCTGGTTTGATGTTAAACAGAATCCCCCTCCAGATGCCTCTTGGTTTTGGAAAGGGGTACACAGAGTGGGGAAAAAAGTCATGGAGGGATGTATCTGGAGCATTGGTAAGGGTAAGGATGTGTTGGTGATAAGCCAGCCTTGGCTTAGTATTAACAAACATCCTGTCCTTATTAATGACCTGATGCCTTTGCGACAAGACCTTCAAAACCTCAAGGTAAAGGATCTTATGTTGACAGATGGTAGTGGATGGGATGAAAATAGGATTGATCACCTATTTCCATATACTATTGGGAAGATTATTAAGCAGGTCATGATTAGACCCCTCGTGGCAGGGGAAGATACTATTCGATGGATGGATACCAGAAATGGCAGTCTGTCTGTTAAATCTGCCTATCACAGAATGGCAGGGAATGGGGACATGGAGCAATCATCATCTTTTAATACAAACACTGTTAAAGCTATTTGGAAAGCTCCGGTATCAGCCAATATTATTCTCTTCTTGTGGAAGCTGTATATGGGTATCCTCCCAACGGGAGACTTGCTAAGGAACAAAGGGATCAAAGGAGAGTTCTCTTGTCCCTTGTGCTGGCTGGAGCTAGAGGACCCTTTACATATTTTCTTCAAGTGTGATTGGTCCAAGTCTGTCTGGTTCGCCTCAAACTTGGGGGGCAACCTAGACGAGATGGGACATTACACGATAAGAGATTGGGTGATCTTTTCCTACAGTGGATTAATGGAACGGATCCGGGTATTGCTGAAAAAGGTATTCTGGCTATCATAATGCTTTATGGCATATGGGAGGCTAGGAACAAGGCTAAGTTTGAAGGCTTAGCAGCAAGTAGAGAAGGCTTGCTCAGAAGAACAGCAACTCACTGGTGGAGATGCCTTGAAGACTTTGGAGAATCACAGGGAGTAGGGAATAACAGTTCCCACATAAGACAAAATAGGATGAATAATAGTTGTCTTTATAAAGAGTCTTTTCCTATAATTGAACTAGATACTATACTAATAAGGTGTGATGCTGCTTTTGATAGGGGGACAGGAGATGGGGCAGCAGGAGCTCTGGCTTGGGATAATGAAGGTACTTTCAATTCATAGGAGCAGCTACAAGAAGGTTCAAAACAGCAGATGCGGAGGAGGTAGAGATGGTGGCCTTGGAGGTGGCAACGAAGCTAGCTCGCAGCACAGGAGAGAACTCCATTTTGTTTGAGGGGGATAGTCTATTAGCTATTCAAAATATAATATCTCCCTTGGAGAATAACTCTCACAATTGGAAATTAGAACCTGTTAAGTTGTTAATTGAGGATCTGTGTAGACTTCTTAAGTTTTGTAAATATGGTTGGATCAACAGGCGGTATAATGGCAAGGCGCACGAACTGGCACATTGGGCTTTCCATGGTCAGGACATAAGTCTACTGCCAAAATACCTACTGGACAGGAGTACTGTACCTTTGATGTTCTAAATATGATATGTTGTTAGCGAAAAAAAAAAAGAATTAACTAGTTTTAGAGAGAAAATGAGAGAGAAATCTTATTGATAGGAGTGTGTATGAATGGGAGGAGTTTACCTTTATATATAACTAGGTAACCTATTTTCCAATATACAATAATTATAAGAATAGAAACATATAAGGAGGTGCTCCATATTGGTTTAATGGTGGACATCCATATAGACCATATATTTCATAACAGTATGCATATTGTTTATAGAGTAATAAATACTTTTAAGGCTCTCTTAACATCAAGATGTGAGTGATCTACTAGTTATAACTTTATATTTTCTTTATTCCAGCCCAACAGATAGAAGCATTTTTTAGAAATTGAACACAAAACTAGGCCTAGTATAGTATTGGTCACATTAAGTGGGGTCTTTTTAGTGGACTATTTTGCGGGGTCCTATGCGGTTTGCCTATGCTGCCTACCCCTCAGATCAGAGTCGGCCTCTGCATATGACCCGTGTATTGTGTATTCTGAAAGGTTTATCATATAATATAAAATTCTGTATCCTACTGAGTGAAAAACCAACTATAGATATATATGCACCAGTAACTGTACAAATATACAATGGAACCACAAAGTTTCATGACATTTTGACCCATAATGTCAATTTGTTCCCAAGTAGAACCACTCTTCAATTTTGACTTTTCAACCTCACTTTTGACACTTTTGCCCTTCTCCTTATTTTCAAACAATGCCCACGTGGACCTGCAACACTCTCTCTCCCCTCTTTACCCCTCAGCAAGATAACTCTATCATATTGTACCGATGAGTTTGACTTCTGATGATGGACAACCGTTGGATCTTGATCAAGAAAACACGTTTAATCAAAACATGTTGTAGTATCGTGGTTGCTATAATGAAGAAGCAACCGACTAATAAACTATCGAAGCAACTCGGTGATTTTGGTTGTCGATTACCTTTACAACTTTTACCTCAGATTTTGAGCCAACCTAAAAAATAAGGACAAAAGCTCAAAGTTTATGTTTTTTCTTGGTTGTTTCTTCTTCTTCCTCGTCATTGTCCCTCCTTTTTGTATTTTTTAAGGTTTGACATGGAAAACATGACACATTCACATGATAAAGGTATAGTTTGTTGTTTTTTAAGCTATTTAGGGCCTTGGGTCTACGGTTTTGTTCCACGTAGTTTAGTGTTTTGTTTGTTTGATGTTTCATCTTTCAAGGAAGAGGGTTTTGAAGACAGCTATGACGTCTCCATGCATAAATGCTTGTTGATTATATAGTTGTGGTAGAATGTTGGTGGTTTCCATATTGATTCTATATTTAATGTTGGGTTTAATATTAAGGCATTTAAGATAGATTCTGTCATAAATGTCCTAAAAGTGTTAGTTTAACTAGTTTGTGCTTAAATGTTTGAATTTACTTTTCAGTTTTTATGGTTTATGGTTAGGTACTTCTTTGTAACCATCGCTTTTTGGTTGTTTTTTTTTATACTTACTGGTTAGGTACTTCTTTGGATGTTCTTATTCACTACAATGGGGATATGAAAGCGGACAAGTATGGCCGGATGAAGTATGTTGGTGGCGAGGTGAAATTGAGAGTTTGTGATGGGGGTATTTCATTTGAAGGATTCATGAGTACCGTGGAAGGTGTGTTGTCGAGAAAGAGATCTACTTTTTCTATAAGATACTTGACGAAGAAGTCCCCGCGGTCGAATTGATGAAGAAACAGATTATTTGAACATGATTATGAAACAAAGAAAGTCTCCAAGAAAACAATGATGGTTTGGGTTATCAACGAAGTAGAAGTGGTAAGCAATGGACGACCTAATGTTAAGAAGAAAGAAGTTGCTACATCGAAGTTGTTTAAGAAAGACGCGACTCCAAGCATTGTTTCTCCCCCTGTGAAACACTCTTTTTGAAACGTATGAGCTAGCTCGTCGAAGCGCCCTATTAACCAATTTAAACTTGTCAATGAAGCAATTGGTAAGTAATGCAGTTCCATTTGGTTAGGTAATTATTAGTGAGGGTGGGTACATGCTTTATTTCCTGATAGTTATGAATCTTTGGTTTTCCAGAAAGTCCCCTTGACCAACCCTGGAGTGGGAGAGTGGGGACTCATCAATGGGAAGATGTGGAGATTCACGACGTCGAAGAACACATTCAACCTCACAGCTTGTCAACGTTCGAAAAGGTGATGGCAGGTAAGTCTTCGATATCAATGGGATATGTTGATAGATGATAGCTTACTTGTCGCTGATAGTGGTGTGGAACTTACTGAGTGTTCATTGAAATATAGATATTTGGCCAAAGGGTGTTTCCTCTTAAGTTACACCTGAACCTTCAGTACAGAAAAGAGAAACGGTCACACCGCCTTCTCTGTTTGTGGAAGGTACACTCTATAGCCTTGCAAGGTAACATATAGTTCGGTTTTTGTCGATAGTGGGAGCTAATTCATCGATATAATCTGAGGGACGGTCAATGATGGTGATGAGCAAGATGGTGCACCAGATCTTGATCAACCTGATTATGATGACTTTGATTCCCAAAATCCATATGGTGATACAGAGGACGTCCCTGAGGAATATAAAATTTCCATGAATCAAAATATTGACAATAATGAGGGTGATGATGATGAAGTTGAAATACTACATGAAGTTAATTTTGAAGAAGAAGTAGTACAAGTAAATGATGGAGCTGATGATGATGAAGTTAGAGTAGTAAATGGTGGTAATCAAGATGATGATGATGAAGTTCAATTATTGGATGATGATTGTGATGTATGGTCTACTCCTAACCGTAGTCAAGAGTTTTTTTGGGGAGGCACGCCTATGACTGTTAATGATGAGGAAGGCCAAAGTGAACCTAATATGACTGTTAATGATGAGGAAGGCCAAAGTGAACCTGATATGACTGTTAATGATGAGGAAGGCCAACGTGAACCTGATATTGAAACAAATGGAATGGTTGATGCTACGCTATTCGGTGCAGAAGATCTCAATTCGTAAGACTTACATCAAGGATATGATCCTCTTCGCTCTCCCCATAGTCCAAAAACACCAGCCTAAAGTGGATGTAACTCCTCCTCATGTGAACACGAAGTTTGTTCCTCCTAAAGTAGGACAACACTATCCTACTCGGGATGATCTTATAAAAGACATGAAGTCATACGCAATAGCAAACATGTTTGATTTTGCGCGCGTCGAAAGCACTTCTCCGAGAGGATTTATATGAAGTGTAAGTCTCCCCGGGTTGCACATTTCATTTGTTTGCAAAACCGACCAATCGGTTCGATATATGGGTTATTATAACCTTCGAGAAGCACATACATGTTCACAAGATAAAGCAATTGCAACTAATAAACAAGTCGATGCAAAATGGGTTTCAAAAGTTGGAAATCTAAAACTTAGGGACAATATTGATATGACTCAAACAGCTTTTGCAGTTGGAGGTTAAGGGGTTAAACACCGCATAAATGTGTCGTGATAAAGTTGCTTGGAAAGCAAAAGAAATTGCAATGCAAAATGTAACCGCTTTGGTTATATCAAAGAACTAATGAACGCAATAGTAGCAACAACTAACTTATGTTTGTTTGGCTTTTTTGCTTGCAGATAAGGGGAAGCTTTAGTCAGTCGTACCAAATGTTGCCAAATTATTGTAAAGAACTTAAAAGAGTGGATTTAGATTGTTTCACCGAGCTGCAAACATCATCGGCCCCTGAGCACAAGTTTGAACGTTTGTTTGTGAGCTACGGCGTCACTGTCCGAGCTTACAAAAGATGTCTTCGTCCATTGATTATGATTGATGGCACTTTCATGATAGGTAGGTACAAGTCAATCATACTAACTGCTATCGCGGCTGATGGCGATAGCCACGTGTTTCTAATTGCATTTGCCATAGTCCCAAAGGAAAATAATGACCACTGGGATTGGTTTCTGGAAATGTTAAGAGACCTTGTTGTTGGGACGGAGCAAAACTTTGTTCTTCTCTCTGATAGGCATCTAAGCATTCTTCAAGCCGTGCCTAAAATACTTCCTAATGCGGTCCATTGCTTTTGTGCACAACACATTTCAAATTGTATGACTAAGCAAGAGACAAAAAGGGAAGGTGAAGAGAGTGGCGGGGAAACTTATGAACAGCAGAATTTGTAAGACTTATGAGCTAAATTTATCAGGCCGCGAAAGAAAGGTTATGCAAAGATTGTAAAGATTCGAAAAGAGTCGTGGTGTTGTGCTTTTGCTCCAATGAGAAGGTATGACATTTGCTACACAAATCACATAGAGAGTCTGGAACAAGATGATATTTCCAGAGAGAGCTATGCCGGTGACATCTCTTGTCAATGGTATCGTGAACATAATGAAATATTTTTATGACTACCGGGTGATGGCGTCAAAGTGAAGACAAAACCGACCAAATCACCGAGGAAGTGCTCATCTTGTCGAGATATTCGAGTAGACGCTTTCACAGCAACAAAGGCAAGTGAGCATGTTTACTCAGGCAATCACTAGAGACCGCACCGACACCGTAGACCTTTTGGAGAGGACTTGCACATGCGGTTTCTTTCAACAGGTTGGTCTTCCTTGTAGCCATGCTATGAAGGCAATCGATCACTGTAAGCTATGTGCATATGACTTTTGCTTGCATTGGTACACAAAAGAAACGATGATGGATACATATAGAGAGAACTGGACACCATTAAGAGGAAAAGAACAATGGGTTTGGGTTTATGATGGCATCATCGTTCGTCCACCCGTTGATGACGTGATGCCCGGAAGACAACAGAAAAAGAGAAAGCGCTCTAAAGGAGAGGGAGTCCCAGTGCAAAGAAGAAGGTGTACGCGTTGTGGTGGTCTTGGATATAATAAGGCAACTTGCACGGTTGCCAGTGATGATGCTGAGTGGATTGATTTTTCAGCTGGGATTCCACCAGATTTTGCATATGAAGAGTACATATGATCTTTCTTTTAACCAATCACCAATAGTGGCAGCTTTGGTTTGTTTGTTTGAAATTGGCACTTTCAGTTGCATATATGTTAGTGGTAAATTGTTACCCCGCGGGCTTTTACTTCGGGGTTGATATTTTGGATAGTTTTGGTTGGCAATTTTGGTTTCGTAATTAATTTGGTTTGAATGGACATCTTCTTGTACTATTAATATCAGTAACTATAACAATGACATGGTCATCAACACTGATAACTATTAATATCATTATCTAATGGATAGTTTCTTTACAAGTAGGCTAACATCATCAACACTGCCCTCTATTTTCATTTTAATAGGACCATCAATGGTGATTTGCAACTGGTTTTTCTTTGTCACCTTTGCTTCACTAGCAGGTGCTTTAGCCTTATGTGTCCCTTCACCTTCTAGATCTATCCATTTAAAACCCTTGCATAGATCGGCCCTGCATGAGAAAAACCTTCTTCCCAGACTATATGGCTTTGTACTTACACCATACCTCATATTCAGATTTGAGCATAGCGGATGAAGGCGTAGTTGCCCATGGATAGTTGATCTTCCAGTGCCCAGTTTCCCCACACTCAAAACATTTGCTATAGTTCGTTGATGATGAACCAACATTTGTATTATTCTTGGTAGAATCCTCACCCCCACCCATTTTGAACGAGAAAAAAAAGAGAAAGAGAAATGGGATGGACCAAGAAAGGCAACCCAGTTTGTACTTATAAAGGAAACACACTATTTTCCCGCCCAAGTGGTGTTGGTGCCAAACTATTCCCGCCCAAAACATTTCCCGCCTAAACTATACACAAATGTTTGATGAAACATAATATTCCAATAACCATATTACATTCAGGGACCTATCAAAGAACTAATTCCATAAAAATGCTTCACTAAAACTTAACTCATCACTCCATGAAAGCATGAAGCAATGAATGACAAATTCCATCATCACAAATTCGTAGCTGATGATATTAACGACACTACAAAATGGTATTACCATACTAAAATTAGACAACTAAACAAAAAATAGAAGAAGTTATTTGTTTCACTAAACACAAAATAGAAGAAGTAGCATCCACCAAGTCGTTTCATAGTGATTCCCCCGCCACGCATCGACTTCTTTAGCATCCTCCAAACTCTTCTCCAATTGCTTTTGTCTCCGCTTTTTGAAAAATAGTATCCGGATTCAACCCACAATTAATTATATCCATTCCAATCCTCTTCCTCATTCGATGGGGTTGCATATCTATTTTGTTTACTTCCTCGTGTACACCCCCGGAAGGCGATCTAGATAGGCTAGGCAAAATAGGCCACAACTATTTGTATCGGTTGTTGAGTAACAGAGGCACAAACTCACGAGCCCAAGGGGCTCCCAAATCATGAGGTGACGATGGATCAAAGACACCTCATGACATAAATAAGACAAGCCTCTATAGCAAGTTACTCATCAAAAACTTTCTTCGGACCAAGAGAATCATAGTTGTAGATTTTTTCTTTCCAAAATTGTAGACTTCAAGAACCCAGTGGCTACCTTCAACTTGAAGAGGAATGATAAGACCCATTGCCCTGGATGGGTGTGCTTGATCTCTAATTCTTCCTTCATAAGGGTCTAAGTACTCTTTAACAACTTCATGTGGATGATACGCACCACTATCTACTCGTCATCGGGGAGTTGCACCACTCAAGGTTTGGTCTTCCATCTTCTTCTTAAAGTTTGTATACTCTCTATTCATGAATTTCTACATCAACAAAATCATAAAGTACTTCATCAGTAAGGTGAACTATACAAAACAAATTACATCAACCAATAAGATACAACTTACAGAAAAATATACATCCTCAATGATAGTATATGTTTCTTCTTCTAGAATGTCATTTTCCTTACAATGTTGGATGTACCACCAGATCAACAGCTTCACATATATGGTGATCACCTGAGTCATAGAATTTTCAACATTATTATGCAGAAGTTGCTGATGGTTAATATGTTAGTTGCTAATGGTTAATATGTTAGTTTATGCTGGCTAATATGTAAGATAATATGTTAGTTGTGTACTGACCTCCCCATCTACCCACTCTCTTCCATGCAATGAATGGAAACTTTGCACTGAAATAGACTGGTTGTATCCAAACACTCTAGCATCTAAAAAGTTTTATGGACTGTACAACCTTGTGAACATCTTCCAATAGTACTGTAGTATGAGGAGGTCACCTTTGGTGGTGGTTTTCTTGATAAATGTTTTTGGCGAAGCCGGACTTGATCGGGTTCATCACATTCCTGTCCAATGTTTTCTTCCCATAACTGACCTTGCATCCTTTCCCTTCTCTTCTTTCTTCTTTGGTGTGTTTCTTCAGTTTTCTTTTCCATTTCACTTGCCATTTGACTCTGTATGCGCACCACATCAGGGACCACCATTTCCCCCTCCACAACATCATCATCATCTACATCATTATCACGTTCTCCCAACATCACATTATCATTTTTAGATTTCATAACAACAATAGATTTGAGCTGACTATCTACCTCAAAGGTTTGAGCGGTTGTGGGTGACAATACAGGCAAGTCAGTTATGTCAGTACTGCAAGAAAGTAAAGCAGAAAATGTGACCTTCTCCATTTCTGAGTTCAGGACTTCTTCCCCATCAATATCAACATCATCATTGGAGGGAACATCAACATTAGATGTAGGCAAGGGACCATCACCAGGAGCAATGTCCAAGGGACTAATAAATGGCACATGCTCAACAACATCCATATTATAGACTTCCACTAGGGAACTTTGGCCAACTACATTCTCATCAACAGTGCTCTTTTCACACCCTCTTCCCCGTGACTTCATTGCTCAAAGACTCCCGAACCACATTCTCTTGACATTTGTAGGTATTTACAACCCTCTCTTCAACCTCCCAACTAAAAACTCGGAGCACCCTCATCATTATCATAAGGGCCTTCATGTTCATGTTCGGGTTCTTGGAAAAACCATGTACATGGTCTTCCCCATCACCCGGGTCATCATGAGGAGTCTTGGGTAACTCTTCACTAATATCTCTCAAAACATCACTGCCGCAACAAGATCGGTTTCACTACCCTCTCCCTCTCCATCTTCTTCTTCCTCACCTAAACCAATTAAATTTTTCTTCTTTTTTGGTTTGTTAGCTTCCCTTGCTCTTAGCCTCCATGTCTTTTCTTTTCTCACCGACTTGACTTCTTTTCAAAATTGTTTGCCTTTTGCTAGCCTTTACAGCCTCTACTTTACTTAACCTTGGTGGTCGGACTCTCACTTGCTGCATATTATGTTTCTCTTCACCCCTCCTCCTTACCATTTTAAACCCCGTGATTCACTCCTCTTTTTCTATTTTCTTCAACCTCATGTGAAAGATCAAATGTAACTTTCTTAGAGGATGATGACTTCCTCTTAGAAGGTGGGGATGATAACTTCCTCTTAGAAGGTGGGGATGACGACTTCCTCTTAGGAGGTGGGGATGATGACTTCCTCTTAGAAGGTGTGGTAGAGACGACTTCTTCCACAACAGCCTTTAACCTTATTCTTAACAAACCGTGTAGTAGGTTTTTGACAACAAACATCGGCATTGGTGTAGATAACGCCTTCTTCCCCTTGTTTTCTTTGTTCTTGGTCCCTTCACAACCCCCTGGGATGATGATGGTTCACCCAATCCACTTTTCTTCCCACCCTGTAAAACCCTTTGCAGTATTGTCTCCATACCTGTCCTAATTTCAGACTTGATGTCATTCCGAGCCGCCCTAACCTGTATTCAAAAGTTAGTTGAAGTAAGCATTGCCGGTGTATCATAGAGTCCTATCTTATGAGTCCTATCTACCTTATGAGCACTAACATAAAGTTCCTGATATATCCAGTTTACGAACCTATCTTATCAGTTCACATAAAACTACCATAGAGTTTCTGATATATTAAGTAGAGTTTCTGATATATCAAGTTTAAGAACCTATCCTGTGAGTCAACACAAATGTAATATATACTTCCTGATATTTTCAGTTTAAGAACCTTTCTTATAAATGCAATAGATGTCAAATAATTAAAAATGCAATGTTGATATATCCAGTTGCAGAATATAATTAACAATGCAGAGTTTATAATCAACAATGCAATGCACAGTTTATAATCAACAATGTAGAGTTTATAATCAACAATGCAGAGTTTCAATAATATGCTTACAAGGCCTTTCAGTAGGTGTGCCTGTCTCTGAAGCATCTCCTCTGAAATCGAAGCAGCGCTTTGTGTGGCCTGTTGGTTGAAAGCCACCTTCATTACATCTTCATTCATTTCTTCTTCTTAAATATCCAAAGTGTCAAAGGCAACAACCTTACCCTTAAGAGGCTCGAGCTTCTTCTTCCAGGTATGGAGATGTAAGTTCTTGGGAGGCAACTGAACCCAATCTAGTATTCTTGGGAATTTACCATTCAATGCCCTACGAGCCCCAAGAGAGGGGATGTGAAGGTATGCCCAAATATCAAAACAAATAACACAACCATAAACTGCAAAGGAGTCCTTCTCAGCTAACACATTTTTGTAAATATCATCCAAACAAGATTCCAACATCTCAAAACAAGGTGTGCCCATGGAAACCGATCAAAAGCAGCTAGGTCCTCGCGAAGATCAACATACCTTCCATCTATAGTCCTAGAAGATCCAAGAAGCACAACTTGGAGCAAAGACATACAACCTATTGAGCCTAAATATATCACTTTTATCTTCACTACCCTTTGGATTTTGCCACCACTAAAGCATCTAATATTTTGTCTCACTAACATTGCTTCCTTTAAAAAACCTAGCACCTAAATTTCTGATGTGTTGTTCTTCACATCAGTGGTGTAGAATGAGTTAGCAACAGAGTTTACACTAAGACCCATAATCAATGCAACATCACTCTTCTTGAATACCAAATCTTTGTTACCAATCCGATAGAAAAGTCTACCAACTTTATGGCTAACTATGACACAAACTAGTGTAGTTGCTGCGTGCATATTTTTTTGGATTTGCAAAAAGCTTCGAAAATAGGAATTCTCAAAATCCTCCCGTTCTTCCTTACTAAATCCACCAAATAATTTCTGCATTTTATCTAATGACATTCTACATGTCAGGTTAAGCTTCCTCATTTCTCCACCAATAATTCGAACCGTAAAGATAAAATGAGGGTTATAATATGGAGATTGAAGTGAAACTAAAAATTAGGGTTTCCAAATTTAATTGAGGTTCACTAACTAGGACAGTTTTTCCCCCTAATTCCCAATTGATTTCTTTAAGTTTGGTTCTTGTGACACGCACGCTCCAAGGTCATTTCCTCCACGTGTGGGACTTCATTGGGTACCCAACTTCATTTCCCAAAAAATATCGATGTCCATATTGATTCCTCTATCAAATGAATAAACATATTCCTACCCTAGAACTATCGGCAACTTTACTATACATTGTCTAAATAATAAATTCTAATAAGGTTAAAAAAATTCAAGAATTCAAGTATAAAGATTAACATTCTACATGAAGCTTTTTAACATGCCGGGAAGCATGCTTGCCACTAGATATCATGAAATAAACACGGGTATTTGAAAAAAGAAAAAAAAAAGGTTAGATTGCCTTTAAATAAATAAAAGGTCTTCTACAAATTGGGGACACATGTCAATCCTCAAATTTCCCGCCAAAATAATGATATTCATATTCGTCTCTCCAATTAATGACTATATTGTGGCCTTAAGACTATCAGTAACTTTCTTGTACATTGATAATTATTTATGGGTACCCAAATTATTCATTCAATCCATTTAGGGTCCATTTATGGGTTAATTTCAGGGTAATTTAGTCGAGTTGCATACTTGCATGTCCTCTAATATGGCAACAAACGAATTACATTGGGTTTGACAAAGGGTCAAAATTCACTTCATTTTCTAAATTAATTTGGTCTTGCCTGTCCCTTCATTGTTTGTGTGTCATGATGACCATTTACGGTACATTAAGAAGGTGAAAAGAAAACTAACCACCCCACATAATTACAATGCCTCGTTTCCGCAAACATTTATCTTTGAAATAGTCATCAAAAATTTGATCTCTCTCACATTCTAATATTCTTTCTGTTAGCAACAATCTACCAAAGTTATCAACATGCCTCTTCCTGGATGTTCAAGCGGTGAAACCACTGATTATTACTCAAGTGACGAGTACGAGAAAATGTGGGATAGTTATTCTACTGATGACTACACTGATGAAGAAGAAGACGATGAAGAAGAAGAGATGTATGATCCTTATTTTGTTGAAGACCCTACTGATTACATGTGGGAAGACCAACATGATGATGATAGTTCCAGTTCTGGGGATGATGGCGATGATGAAGACGAGGAAGATGAAGACGAGGAGGAAGATGAAGATGATGAAGATTAAGGGTTTTTATGTTCTGTATTTATGTTGTGGTTTATGTTTTGTCTTTGTTTCTGGTGCTTTTGCAATTTTTGTTGATGATAGTTGTAGAATCAGAACATGTCCTGTGAATGGTGTGTAGATTTTGCTTAGTTTTAAACTTTTAATCCTTTGTTGATGGTTTCAATCTTTAATATTAAGGGTTTAATACATGGGTTGGTTTAATTCATGATTTTTATCTTGTTATTTTTACAAGAATCTTATTATTTTTTACCATTATTCATGTTTTTGTTGGTTCTTGTAATATTTCTACATTTTTCTTATTAAAAATAATTTTTTATAATAAAAATAGTATATGAACAATGTTAATGTAAATAACCGTCCATCTTAATGTTTACGAATCTCGAGACTTTTAAACCATAGATGCGTTCGTGACCGTTCATTTGCATCTCTTCATCTCTAAGATAATCTGTGGTATCTATCCACACACCCATCAAATCACTTCAAATAAGGAGAGAGAGTGTTGCAGGTCACATGGGCATTGTTTGAAAATAAGGAGAAGGGCAAAAGTGTTAAAAATGAGGTTGAAAAGTCAAAATTGGAGAGTAGTTACTATTTGGGAACACATTGACATTATGGGTTACTAATTGGGAAATTACCCAATCATAAAATTAGACAATCATTTGATTTCTTCTTAAAATACAATATTACTATATTAGTACCACATAACCATTGGACATGAGATGATATACAACACAATTCCTCAATTTCGTCAGGTGTATGGTATGGGCGAATGGCTAGGAATCTGCCCAGCAGAAATCTTGCCCTTTGTTGTGCCACTTCTCACGCTGTCATTTCTTCTTTTTTCAACATGCATGTGAAATGTTGGCTCATATGTAGAGACAGGTGGGCTTCTGTTTTTTTCAGTCAGGATCCCATCGGTTTTTGTTTCATGAATGAAGTAAGATAGACATTTTCCTTGATTTATACTGAAGGTTGCACGTGGCTTAACAGTTGAGCCATGTACTTAACCCTATACGACTATATCCACCAAATCTGGAACCAGAATTATAAACACTATGCCCTGTATCTTTAATCTTAATTGATCAAAGTCAAACCCTATATTGTCATTTTAAGTAGGGTCTAAGAGGTCTCCATCATGAAATTTTAACTGCAATTTTCCATCATTTACAATTTTTTAACTATTAATTTGAAGAAAGCATATTCATAATTAGAACAAACATATCTATCGCCTTAATTTGACAGCTTTAAGCCTTTAAGTACTTTTTATACAATTGAGCCCAAATTATAACCTCCGCTTCAGCTCCAACCAATTGGTTGAACTATTAAGCTACACCATAAAAAAAAATCGCATAACGGCAGCGCCTTCGGCGCCTGTACGGCACAGATACGCACACTTTCGGTGCCCCGACACGCATCCGCCTTCTTTTCATTTTTTTTTAAAATGAGCTCATACTTATGTTTCCAGAGCCCAACAACCTATAAAAATTCAACCCAAAAACAGTTCAGGCTTTTTGTGGGTGGAGTGAGTGAGATGAGAAAAACTTTTAAACTCACCACAAAAAAACTTGTTAACTCACCTCAGAAAAATATTTTAGTAGCTATGGTTAGGGAGTGACACAATCACGTATCACCTTATGAGGTGGAATTTGTCAACCCACTCCACCCTTCTTTGTTATATACTAGGGTATGCCTGTGCCTTTAGCCCATGAGACCTCGGCGCGCCTGCGACACTACCTCGACAACTCATCGCCGCTTCGTGAACTACATCTTAGGCACAAAAAATATTAGCAAAGACCAAACAAAACAACTCAATTACCCATTATCTATAAGCCCAAATCAATTGGAGGCCTAACAGTTTATGGACTAACCCAGCCGCAATTGTTGACTTTTGGTTGATTTTTAGACAGATCCCATGGTATTGATTACACTTAATAAAATTACACAAACTCTCCCATTATCGCCATATCACAACCTAAAAGAAATCAACCATTGGATGGAGGCCCCCCGCGAGCCCCACACCATTGCTTTTTATTATATACTGGGTATGCCGTTTTACTTGTTGAGACCTCGGGCGCTACCTGCGACATTACCCCAACAACTCATCGCGATTTTTGAGAAGGCATGTGGCCAAAGGCCATCCCAATTACCCATTATCTATAAGCCCAAATCAATTTTGCAGGTTTATGGGCTAGCCCAACAATTTATAAGTCCAAATTTGCAATTGTTGACTTTTGGTTGATTTTTGGATAGATCCCATAGTATTGATTACACTTAACAAAATTACACAAACTCTCCAAACACTTGGATATGCCATGTCACAACTTAGAAAAGACAATGGCAACTATTGGATGGAGTCTCTGTGGGCTCCACACCATTGCTTTTTATTAGATATATATATATATATATATATATATATATATATATTAGTTAATGCCCGTGCCGAAGGCACGAATTCCATAAAGAAATATTATTGATAATGTGATTTAAAATTCCACATGCATTTATTATTTATTGTGATGGAAAAAAAAAAATAAGTAGGCAAGCTCGATGAAAAGTCTAATTAATGTGCTAAAAAAAATTATTCAATGATGTAGATTAGTTTATTTTGATAATTTTTGTGCCAAGTTAATGGAAAACATTTTGAAGTAAGATAGTAACGTGGAACATTTTGAAGAAGGAAATGCATGATACAAAATTATTGGAAAACGTAATAATTACAAAATTATTATTGTAGGAATTGTGCGGTAAAAGACTATCAAGGAGATTTTAACTCGTGAGAGCATCTCCAATGGGAGGGTGTAAGCCGTATAGAGTAGAAAGTTTACACCCCAAGTGTCAAAAAAACTCTATCTAATGGAGGTGCTAAACTGTAGGTAATAGACTATTAGTTGATAGAGGGAGTGGGGAATTCCCTATCTTCCTATCAGTTGATAAATAGCCCGGGCGACACTTGAACACACGTCTGAACAAAAGAAATGTTCAGAAGTCACTCCATCTATTTCTAAAGTCACAATTTGAAAATTTTAAACTCGGACGACACTTGAAGTGATGTTCCTCTTTAAATTAAAGTGTCATCCGAGTTTAAAATTAAACTTTTTTACACTTTTCCATTGGGAACAATAGAGAGTGGATATTTATGGACTATACAATAATTTGCAATTGGAGTTATAAAATCTTAATTGCACCTAGGTGGAACCTATGTGGAGACCTATGTTGAGGTGTAATTTTACACCCCCCCCCCCCCCCTAGAGATGCCCTGATGTACAACAACTTAATCTATATCATCCATACATACAGTTTGAATATAATTCAGTATCCGCCTTATTTTTCAGGGTTTTCTCCAATTGTGAGTTTTGGTTTTAGGTGTACATTGTAGATGTAGTCATAAATATATAGAAAAGTTTTATGTCTTGAGGTAGTGTGAGTCATATCAATTGGAAATTTGTCTTCAAAGAATGTAAAAATAAAAATTTCCGCTGAAAATTTTGTATCTTGTGTCCCACATGTGATATAGTTAGAGCCTTAGAGGTCATGTGTTGATGACAAATATGTGATATGTTTTCGATAATATATGCACTTGAGTTGGGCATACTTTGATGGGAATTAATTTGAGCATACTATAATGAAAAACTTATCAAATACGATTGTTCAGCAAGATGATGCAAAATGAAAAACTTATCAAATACGATTGTTCAGTAAGATGATGCAGGTCCATCTATGCATTTGGCAACATGTGAATGCTTTGAAAGCACATCTAGTCTTTGCATTAGTTAAAATAGTATGTAAACAAGGTAAATATAAACTAAAATAAAAGGATTCAACAGAAAAGTGAATAAAATAGTTTTATACTAAGCTGAAGAATCGAATTATTATTATTTTCTTCAAATCAGTTGATAACATGCTCAAGCACTACTAAATAGAAGTTGCTAGGTATTAGGTTTAAACTTTCAAAACCTTGAGGAGATCTCCACTTCGACCATAGATAAACCTTTTACTTCTGCAAGGAAACACCACAGAGCCCACTAAACTCCATCAACTATAGCCATACGAAGTTAATATATGTAAGCAGTAAGCAATCCAATTACTTGCTTCAGTCCTCTAAATAGAATAGCACCATAAATTCACTAGTAAACACATGCATTCCAGTCTAACTATCATGCCAGTAGCTGCAAAAATAATTAGAGAGAGGGATGGGAAAATGAGATGTTTAACAACATAAGATTTGAATTTATAACTCAAATTATAGAAAAAAGATTTGCATCAAAGAATAAAGCAGTAAGTTACCAAGCAACTCTGCTTGTTGTGTTGCTTGTTGTTACTTGTAGACTTTGATGTGAAAGAAGTATGTGCTTATTTGTTTTTGATAGATCCTCGAAGGGATTCAATTCTATCCACTATAATAACTAGGAAATGAGCCATACGACTTAATGACCTAACCCAATATGAAAGTCAACTAATACAAAATTTGACATTGAAAATACCTCTCTCAGCGCTCTTACTTCTTATTAAAAAAACCTCAAATTAGACCAATATATGGGGATACTAACAGAATATAATTTACAACTCCAAGGTATTATGTTGTTGGTTCATACATACTTAAGAAATGCATAAATGATTAGTCCATGGCCTGAGTCACTAAAGCAGTAATAGTTAAGCTCCAAGACCAAAATCATAAATGTACTGCCATACAATAATTGTTCAGTCCAATTTCAATGCACAGACATGAGGAAGCAATGTTCAAGGATACAGGGAACTAACTCATTTGCATACAGTACGCCTTGGTGCACCAATAATAAGCGGGAGGAATGGGTTCCCTTTCGACATTTTTCCCATATGTACTTCCTCCATTGACAATTTGCCATACATTAATAACCGGAAGTCTATACTTTGGACTAATTAGACAACAAATAACGATGCATACAAATGAAATTTTTTCCTACGTATTACTTACCAATACTACTTCATAGTGTGCTCTAATGGAGACTTGAGACCTCCTCAACATGGCTTTGGTAGCTTGATCGACACTCTTCGCACCAGTTGACTTAAAAATTCGTTTATGAACCCGACCTTGTGATCCATGATCTTGGCTCTATTCACTGCAAGCTTTTCAACTATCATTATCAAAGGTTGCAATATCATCATTGCTACTATTACTATAACGCCTATATTCCATTGACATAAATTCTACACTGTTAGGTCGTGATGTTGAGTGGTTACTGCTTCTACCCCAAGAAGTGGAGTTGCACCTAAAAAAACTATAGAGATAATAAGTGGACAGTGGATCTGGTTTACAAAATGTACAATATAATACAAATTCATTTACCAACAGATCAAGTGCATCACAGTGAAAGTTTTTAGAAGGATAGGGAGGAGCAACTACACTGAAATCCCTTATTGCAAGATAACACATGTTGCCTTTTTTGGAACCATCCCTGTCGCATTCAGCACAAAAGTACCAAGTCTTTGTTCTCAAAAAAACTTGGTAGGGTTATACATTTTGCAAACCCTCTATGGGCAACAATTAGATTGAAAGCTTCAAGTATGAATAAATATCAATGCAAGGACATGAGAAACCCTCAAATACATAATCATATTAGAAGAATTGAGAATCTTGTATTAGATCAAAACATTAGAAATAACATGAAATATTCCAAAATGTAACCTATGAGAACCGCGGAAAAAAAATTAACCAAGTTCCTATTGAGATCAAGGTCCAAAGAGCACATAGATGAGTCTATTTAGGGGTGTGGTGGAGTTTGCTTTGTTTCATATTGGCCTCATGATGACCAAATGATTAATAAATTAGAGATCATTGAAGAATATGCATTGCACTTAACTAGAAATACTTAAGAAAAAGTTGAATGTTCTCGATGGTGTACATTCAAGAAATTAAGGTCTTTCTAGCGAATAACAAAGCAAAAAAATAGTGTTAAGAGCATCCAAAAATTAGAACTTCAGGCACTACAGAACCATGCAAAAAAATAAATAAATCATTCAATGAAAAAACTCAACTCGCTCCATAAGCAGTAATGTTGCGGAAAAAATCCAAATCCACCCTAAAATCCTAAAAAAATTAGAGCTATCGTGCAGTGGCAATGTGCATAAATAGGAAGCATCAGAACGCAAAAGATTGGGTACTAACACCGTACCACACATATAGATGAAATCAAAAGAACCTCACCTCAAAGCCAACACATTCTTCAGGATGGACCACACAAATAGATATGACAAAAAATTTATATGTAACCATGTTGCGTTGAGTTCTCTCATTCTCTTTTTCTTTTTTTTTTCGTCAAACGTTCCATGTATTTTTGGTTCATAGAAATGATGCTCCAACCGTGTTTATTCTCCAAACTATTCAAGGGTGAACTGACAATTTGAAAAGAGATTTAAAAAATGGAATAGAGCTTGAAGCCATAGAATTCACAACACTTAGTTCGCTTGGCCGCGAGAAAACAAATTCATGGAATCAGTGTAAAATTCAAAACTTTAGGAAAATGCGATTGCCCGTTCATCATTATATTTCCATAATAGTTGTCCATAAGAAAGGTAGGCTATCTAAAAGGATTGTTCACAATTCATTATTCTATTTGATACAAATGGATGAAGATGATAACCCAACAATTATATAATCTCAATATACCTCTGAAAATTGCACAATTTTAGCAGTGGTGCGACAATTTGATGAAGACTCGAAACATAGGTTAGACAATTGGGCAATCCTTCTTCTCTGGGCTTTACTGTCTGCAAAAAAAACCAAAGTTTGGTTAAACTCCTCTATCCTTAGCCACCCTTCAGTCGAATATCAACAGATATCAAATTAATCTAAAATTAATAACTAAAGAAATACTTTATAGTCAATATTGTTGTCTTACAGTACGTACATCTTAGCAATGGAAAACAAATATCGTATATATATAATTCTTTAGTTGTTAGCTTTAGAACATATCGGACTCACCGAGATTACCCATATGAGGTTCAATAATTCTTTTATTTTCTTCCTTCATTTCTAAACATAGAGCAATAAAAACTTGATCAGTGAAATCATCAACACACCATATTAGGAAAAAAAAAATTAGCAACAACTAAAAACTTTGTTCCACCAAATCACCTACTGTTACCCCATTCCAATTACTTGAATAGAGCATGTAAAAGAGTACCACCAATCATTGTCACCAAGTACGGTACGGGTTTAAAACGGTGTACTTGAAAAAAACTTAGTTCGTGTTTTAAACGGAATGTCTCGGGAAAAAAAAAAAAAAAAACGTAAAAAAACGTGGGGCATAAAAAACGGGTTTAAAACGTATAATACGTAAAAGAAACGGTAAAAAACGATGATAAATA
The DNA here is from genome assembly GCF_015680905.1 of Coptis chinensis. Classification (NCBI taxonomy): domain Eukaryota; kingdom Viridiplantae; phylum Streptophyta; class Magnoliopsida; order Ranunculales; family Ranunculaceae; genus Coptis; species Coptis chinensis. The sequence continues at coordinate 113,403,407 of NC_141458.1, read as the reverse complement.
ATATAATAGATAAGGAGTTTGATTTTTTATAAGAGTGGAAAAAAGAATAGACACATAAAATAAAAATAATAATAATACAAATGAAAGTAAATTCAAATACATGAAAGTATCAAATTATCATTACTCATCCAAATACTAGAAGTTTTAGATTCAATGCCAAAACACGACTCAAAATAAGATACTACTAATTATCAACCATAATAGCATAATTAAGTACTACAAATAAGTTAATAACTTTAAAATTTTCAATTAATTATTAATAGTCCAAAGCAAAATATAACGGTCTCAATGAGTCAATCTAACGCCCACTATTCAAAAAGGTAAACTCCAAAACCCTTTTCTTTTCTAGTGTTTTCTTTTAGGGGAGCATAATTAAGTACTACAAATAAGTTAATAACTTTAAAATTTTCAATTAATTATTAATAGTCCAAAGCAAAATATAACGGTCTCAATGAGTCAATCTAACGCCCACTATTCAAAAAGGTAAACTCCAAAACCCTTTTCTTTCTAGTGTTTTCTTTTAGGGGGGAACGGTAAAGTTTTAAACAGGTTTAAAACGTTTAAAACACGTTTTTTTGAAAAACTCGGGTTTTAAACTGGAACCAGACGCCTTGCCAATATCTCGGGTTTTAAACGTGTTTTTTTTCAAAAAAACGCCGTATTTGGTGACAATGCCACCAATTGACAAAATGAATCTATTTAATCATTGACATTTCATATTTTCTACTATTCTTAGTTCGTTCGCCAATAAACCAATGAAAGTAAAAGGAAATTAGAGAGCTTGAGAAGAGACAAAAGAAAAATTACCTGAAATATGAGGGCTTCACAACTGAAAAAAGATAACGATGAAGAGAGAGGAAGAAATTAGTTTTAAATAGAAGGGATAATAAGACACTGACTTTTGAGAAAGAAGAACAATATCTGAGCGGATTATAGAGGAGACGAACTAATGTTGAGATTCGAGAGAGATAGAGCTGAAGAAGAGGAACAATAGTTAGGGGTGGGGAAATGAAGGGTCTTGACTCTTGGGATAACTTTTTTTTTTTTTTTCCAGTTATTTGATTGTGAAGACCGAAAGATTTTCTCTTTGTTCGGTTTCTATAGTTAAGATTAATAATTAATATCTAATCCAACCGGCTGGGGAGAAGTATCGAAAGTGAGAACCAAGGGTTTGCACTACGAAGGATTTTCACAAATTAAGACTTTTAATTAATTCCTAATCCACATGGCGGAATGGTGGTCTTCGATTTATACCCCTCAAATCAAATCCCAGCCACGAGTCAGGAAACTGAGCTGTTTTGTTAAGTTGATTTATTGCCAAAAATAGAGCTGAATAAGCTGAGTAGCTGAGCTTCAGTAGGCTCTGTCTGGGCACCTTTTTCCAAAAACTAATTTCAGAATCTGTTCAGGTCAGAATCTGTTCAGGCTGGACTGAGAGCGAGTTAGTTTTGCTTCAATATTTTCAGGCTCAGCTTGTCTGTTTGCTGAGTCTTGTTTGGTGAGATGAACCAGCTTGGGCTAGCTAGCAATGAGCCAAGTCCGAGGGGAGCCTAGCTCTGCAGTATTATGCTTTTTTCTTTTGTTCTTTTAATCTCAAAATCAAAGCAATCATTTGTTTTTGAAAGGCAAAGCCATCATTTCACTTTGATGAGTCAACGTGATCAGATCCACCTTAAATTTCATTTTTTTTTGTTTTATATCGAGGGCACATGAATTTAATCACTGTATTCGGGCTATTTTTTTTTTCCTGATAAAACTCAACTTCTCTCCATTCGCTATATCAACTGATTTATAGTTTGAATACACAACGAGTTTCCGTCAATCCTAATTCACACCTATTATATATGAGTCTCTTATATATTCACACCTTTCTTTCAATTCTTTGTATTCACACCTATTATCTATTCTTGTTGTATACTACGTACAGATACATCATACATCTTTCACGGCTATTATGTTGCACTATAAAAGGGCATAATATTCATGAAACTAAGCAGTAAAGAGAGAAAATGGAAAGTTGCAACTTCAGTACTCTAGTAGTCCTCATTGGCGTTCTTGTGCTGTGCACAGAGATGAAGGCATTTTCTGCTTCTGGCGCTACTAACACCTACAATACCACCAAATACACCCAGTTCATTCAGACATCTTGTAATGAAACTACATATCCACAACTCTGTGTCAAATCTTTATCTTCTTACTCCAACAAAATCAAAGCTAATCCTCAAAAGTTAGCCTACACTGCACTCTCCCTAAGCCTGAAAAGTGCAAAAAATACTTCTTCAGTAGTGTCAAAGTTGTCACAGCAAAGCAATTTGAAGCGTAACGAGAGAGCTGCAATCAAAGATTGTGTTGAGAACATTAGTGAATCCATTGATGAACTCAGGCAGTCAGTCAAAGAGATAAAAACTCTTAATGCAACTCAGTTGGATTACAAAATGAGCAACATAATGACATGGGTAAGTGCGGCTTTAACAGATGACGACACGTGTTTGGAGGGGTTGGATGAAGAAACTGTGAAGGGAAAGATCAAGGACACAGTAAGCAAGAATGTTTTGAACATTGCTCAGATGACTAGCAATGCTTTGGCTCTTGTTAATAGCCTCAATTTTACTCAACTCTACTCACGTTAAGAGTGCACAAAATTTAGCTTCACCTATGCATATTTGGGCTCCAAACCGATTTGATCCCATCGATTCCTTGATGGCCAGCAATTTGTTGGTATGTTAAGGATCACGAGGTCATAATTTTCCATCCACTAGTTCACATTGTCAAGTGACTTCTTTTTCTAGTTTATATATAAACAAATATCTCTAGTAATCTTCTTTGATGGCATCTTAAGTTTGTCTAGGCCGATGTGAATGGTTTGGACATAGCATATTACCAGGACGGCTTGTTTAAATACTCAGCAACGATGCGTTGTTATTGTTGCAACACAAGAGAGTTCTTAACGCTCTGAGAGTTTTTTGCTACAAATTTGATTTTGAGATGGTATGTGGTTTCTTCTAATTTTTTAGAGGCCTTACTTGGGCTAAAGCACAGGGTATGTAATAAGGAATCCTATGAATTTGATCTTTACCCAGCCCCATTCATTTTAAATTTCTAGTTCCAACTTTTTTTTTTGGTAATCTCCAACTTTTTTTTATTGCACTACATAGTTGCGTACTTGCATGGTGGTCTACTAGAGAATTTTTATTACATGGAAAGCAACTTTATTCAATACTTCCCCACTTGTTGAGAGCCTGATCACAGTGTCTGAACTGATTTAGCCCCTTACAAGTTGGGTACGGTTGTTTTGTGTCTTTGCGGGCATGTCAGCATATGATCGCTTGCTCAACATGCATTAAGAGCCATAGGATGCAGAACATCTAAACACCTAAACATTGATCATTTATTTAATTTGAAATTTTATAGCAAAATGGGAGTTCTGCAAAAATAGATAAATCAGAAAATTAAGAATGCACCCAAGGAATTGGTGAATGATTTGGGCCCGTGTTCGTAATTCGATTTCGATGAGCCTGTGAAATGGATAGAAATTTGGGTCCACATCTCCTTTTGACTCCATACGTATTTGTTCACAAAAAGCAACGATACGTGGTTGTTTCACTGCCAATGCAATGGTGTATCGACGTATTGAGGAAAAAGTGGCGTCATGAGAAGGTGTCGAAACTTTCTGAAAGTACTGTTTTCGGATTATATTCTTTCAGAATTTCAATAATTTCAAAGTTTTAAGAAGTCCTATTCAAAATGCTAAAATTACTACAAACTAGCCCGAACATTTTTTCTTTTTTTTATTCATCGAGAATTTCAAAAACAATGTTTTTTTTTTTTTTTTTTAATAGGATTTGGGTTTGTCAATCCCCACTGATTCATTAAAAACGCAAATATACATGACTTTCTTTATCCTCCACAATTCTCTATAATAGAGGTACTAGAGGAGGTATAAAGTAGTTGTATCTTTCAATAGACTCAAGAGAAGCCAAGAAATCAATTGCTCTATTGCATTCTCGGTATACATGGATAAATTCTACAGAAAGAAATCTCGATGCAACCTCTAAAATTTCTACTTTGATGTTCCAGTATTTCCAAGGTGTTTGTTCCTTGTTAAGCAGTATGTGTACTGCCCGCATAGAGTCTGAAGCCACCTCGATTCTTTGTGCGCTTATTAGTTCACATCCTTTAAGTCCCACTAGAATGACATTCATTTCGGGTACAATACATTTTTCAGTCCTCCCGCTCCTGTGTATGCAAGTGCAACATCACTTTTGTTGTCTCTAATAATGCCGCCAATGCTTGCTTGAGCATCAGTGAGAGAGTGAGAGAGGCATCAGGGTTAATCTTAACCGCCCTTTCTCTAGGTTTTATCCAGCTGTATTGTTTCGCTCCATAGGTCACTGTGATACCTAATGTTTCCAAAAGATGGAATGTCTAAAATTTCAAGTTTCTCGAAAATACCAAATTTTCAGTTTCTCGGAATAATCGAAATTGGTATTCTGCCTATCTTATATTTTTTTCAAAACAAACGAAGGGCAAAGAGTGTAGCAGGAGCTACATTATACAGCGAACGCGCAATTTTTGTGGCTTTCATTTTCCATTATCTCTTAACAGCCAAAATAAAAAAAAAAAAAAATACACACACTGAAACTGAAACTGAGAGAGTGAAAAAAACATAGAAAAAAAAGGAATGGCGTCAGAGTCGATAAGAATATCGGCTTCTGGTTGTTCAACATTCTACAACTTCCAACATGCCACTTCTAAAAAGCCTCACTCTCTTCGACCCACTCCATTTCTTGCTCGTCTCACTCGCTCTTCTCTTGTTTCTCAACTCTTTGGGAATGTTAATATTAGCTCCAAATCTTCAAAGCTTTCTTTTTTACAAGAACAGAACAAGAGACTCTCTGTTGTTGCCATGGCTGCTACTGCTCAAGGTCTGCTTTCATGTGTTAAATCATTTCTATAGTAATATATCGAATATTCATTGATCAAATTACTTGAATTTGAGCTTCAATGCTCATTGGTAATTTGTATGATATAATATCAACATTAATAATGTTTGGCCTGAAAATTGAAACACTAGACAGTTTCATTATGTTAATATTTGGTTTAACTTATTAAAATTTACAACAAGTTATGGTATAATGGTATTGCCTAAGCACTTGGTTTCGCCATAGAGATAAGGATACTTGAGATTGTCTTTTCCTTTTTTTAACACTATGTAACATGTATTGATTCTGAACTATGCTAGTTCTGAATGTCAGACGGAAATGGATTTCAATATATAGTTTTGTTATGTATGATGATTTCTCGTGTTGCCGTGTTCTGTAGCTTAAACTACGCTAACAATGTACCCTATACTCCATGCAGCTTAAACGTAGAATGTGGTGGTAACTTGAATGTGATTTTACTAAAGATTGTTGATCTATATAGTTGTTACTGTCTTACGCCGCTGACAACAATATCTCGCTTTTTCTTTTGTCCAGAGGGAAAGCGTGCGGTGCCCTTGAAGGACTACCGTAATATTGGAATTATGGCTCACATAGATGCAGGAAAAACTACTACAACCGAACGAGTTCTGTACTATACTGGAAGGAATTATAAGATTGGTGAAGTGCATGAAGGAACAGCTACAATGGACTGGATGGAACAGGAACAAGAAAGGGGGATCACCATAACATCTGCTGCTACCACCACTTTTTGGGATAACCATCGAATTAACATTATCGACACTCCTGGACATGTTGACTTCACACTTGAGGTGGAGCGTGCTCTCAGGGTCCTAGATGGTGCTATATGTTTGTTTGACAGTGTTGCTGGTGTGGAACCGCAGTCTGAAACAGTGTGGAGACAAGCTGATAAATATGGTGTTCCCAGAATATGCTTTGTCAACAAGATGGACCGTCTTGGGGCCAACTTTTTCCGCACTAGAGACATGATTGTCACAAACTTGGGTGCTAAACCTCTTGTGCTTCAAATACCAGTTGGTGCAGAAGATAGCTTTCGAGGAGTCATTGATCTTGTCAGAATGCAAGCCATACTCTGGTCAGGAGAAGAATTGGGTGCAACGTTTGTGTATGAGGATATCCCAGATGATCTTCAGGATTTAGCTGATGAATATAGGATGCAAATGATAGAAACAATTGTTGAATTAGATGATAAGGCTATGGAAGGATACCTAGAAGGAGTTGAACCTGATGAGCAAACAATTAAGGCATTAGTAAGAAAAGGAACTATAACTGGCAGTTTTGTGCCAGTTTTGTGTGGCTCTGCATTTAAAAACAAAGGGGTTCAGCCATTGCTTGATGCAGTTGTAGACTATTTACCTTCGCCACTTGATGTGCCACCAATGAAAGGGACAGATCCTGACAATCCAGAAGTAACCATTTTAAGATCTCCTAGCGATGAAGAGCCATTTGCTGGATTAGCTTTCAAGATCATGAGTGATTCTTTCATAGGCTCCCTTACATTTGTTAGAGTTTATGCGGGGAAACTAAGTGCAGGATCGTATGTACTGAATGCAAATAAAGGGAAGAAAGAAAGAATAGGGAGACTGCTAGAAATGCATGCCAATAGCAGGGAAGATGTTAAGGTTGCTTTGGCAGGTGATATCATAGCCCTTGCAGGTCTCAAAGATACAATCACAGGTGAAACACTGTGCGACCCTGAGAAGCCTATTGTTCTTGAGCGTATGGACTTTCCCGATCCTGTCATTAAGGTTGCCATAGAACCTAAGACCAAAGCTGATATTGATAAGATGGCAGTTGGATTAATCAAACTTGCTCAAGAAGACCCATCATTCCACTTCTCTAGAGATGAAGAGATCAACCAAACTGTTATTGAAGGAATGGGGGAGTTGCATCTTGAGATCATTGTTGATCGGCTTAAGAGAGAATACAAGGTCATTGAATTTCTAAGCCCTTTCCATCAAATTCGACTGCTATGATTACTGTGCATTACATGGAATTTTATACTTAATTGTTGCTGACACGGCCTATGTTCCAAACTCTTGCACTTTTTTTCTTCTTTATATTTCAAAAGCACGTCTAACTTAAACAAAAATGACTTAAATAGAAATTTAACAGTTCCTACTTGAAACTCTTTTTTGTTTCTCATTCTTGCTAGCAAAAACAACAGTGGAGAGGACAGGTATATTTTCACTTGTAATGAATTTACAAAATTGTGTATTTTTTTCATTCTGCATCATCTTCCCATTAAACGAGTATTAGTTTTTCTTTTTAGTTTTCCTTAGAGCCGTTTGTGACTCAGGATCTCAGAGAGGCCACAGAATTTTCAGAGGCTTATTGTTTGTTTCACCAGTTTTGTAGATTCTACCTTTTGCAATGTGAAAAAATTATTTTTCGTACAACAGGTTGAAGCTAATGTAGGTGCACCACAAGTGAACTACCGAGAAAGCATCTCTAAGGTTTCAGAAGTGAAGTACATCCATAAGAAGCAGTCTGGCGGGCAAGGACAGTTCGCAGATATCACAGTCAGATTTGAGCCCTTGGAACCAGGGAGTGGGTATGAGTTCAAGAGTGAAATTAAAGGAGGTGCAGTGCCAAAAGAATATATTCCAGGAGTGATGAAAGGTCTGGAAGAATGTATGAGCAATGGTGTCCTTGCAGGGTTTCCTGTAGTGGATGTTCGAGCCGCATTGACTGATGGATCTTACCATGATGTGGACTCAAGTGTCTTGGCGTTCCAGCTGGCAGCACGAGGAGCTTTCCGAGAGGGAATGAAGAGAGCAGGTCCAAAGATGCTTGAGCCCATCATGAAAGTTGAAGTTGTCACACCTGAAGAGCATTTGGGAGATGTCATTGGTGACCTTAACTCGAGAAGGGGCCAGATAAACAATTTTGAGGATAAGCCTGGTGGCCTCAAGGTTTGTGAACTGGCTTTCTCTTTTTTTCCCCGCATATCGTTTACACATCTTTTTTATTCAGTCATGGAAGCTGCAGGTTGATGGTTAATCATTTATACCACTATTCATCTTTTTGTTGATTGATTTATAGTTTTGAGTAGACCTCTGTTTTATTAATGTTTTGACATTGTTTTTTTGCATGTAAAGCAAGCATTAGGTTCACTGCTCATCAGTATTGTTGCGCAACTTTCTTTCTGATGTACTTTATTTTGGATGTGCAGGTTGTTGATGCTCTGGTACCGTTGGCTGAAATGTTTCAATACGTTAGTACCCTACGAGGGATGACAAAAGGGCGTGCATCCTACACAATGCAGGTGGCCAAGTTTGATGTTGTTCCTCAACATATTCAAAACCAGCTCGCCACAAAAGATCAACCTGTTGCAGCGTAATGTAACTAATAATTTCCTTCTTGGCTCTAACATTTATACGGACCAGCCTCAATTTTTGTCTCTTCTCATTGTGTAAGATCCAACCCTTATATTTTGAAAATGCAAATACATGCTAAAAACCTGTTTTGGACTTTTTGTGGATACTTAATTTAGTTATTAACCCTGAAATGACTGGCAGGTGTAGCTAGGTTAGTAAAGTTTGTCAAAGTTGTTAACCAAACCGTGAAAATCTTACCTAACAAGACGCAATTATGATTGTGAGGACGAACTGTGACATTGTTCAGCACCTCTTGTCATACCGAGTGATCTCTGATTTAAAGAAGTGAATACACGTTTTTTCACATTATAAATTTCGATGATGGTAAAATTACTGTATTACTTACACTTGCATGATCATACTTAATTGTAATTTCTCATCAATGGAAATCAAAATGAAAGGTCTTCAAGAGTGATGATCTTTACCAGTCACGTTCTTAGTGTCTTCGAATTTAACAAACCAAAATATTTCTTCGAAAGAGTTTTAGGAAGGAATTCCACTAGAATAAATAGGTTGGAAATCATAATTCACAATTGCTATTGTTGATGCTATCAAGATGCTGTTAACCATTTTTCTATTATAAATAAGGAATTAAGAACCCAGTGGCCTAAAAGCATGACTTTCTTTTTTCGATAAACGGCATAAAAGCATGACAAACATTAAATGATGTCAGGGAAAAAATTAGATGAAGGAACTAGGTTAGGATTTCTGTAGGAAGACTTTTAGTTTAGCAGCTTGATGAAGTAGTTATAGAGGACCTCGTTTTCAGCTGCAAGTTGTTTTATAGGAAGACTTCATCATGTAATATCATGTACTAAATAGCATCCCAGTGCACAATATGGCCGTATACAAATGGCCTGTGACCACCTTAAAAGAATGTGAAAAGATCATAAGAAACTTTATTTGGTCAGGAAATCCCTCGGAAAGGAAGCTCATGACTTCGAGATGGGATAAAACATGCAAGCCTAAAGAGGAGGGTGGACTGGGTTTGAGAAAGTTTAAGGAAATCAATCTCTTGATGCTTCTTAAAATGGCTTGGAGCCTATCTCGATGTTTTTTAAAATGGCTTGGAGCCTATTGAATGATGAAAATGATTGGGCATGCTATATGAGAGGGAAGTACACTAACAGATTAGGTGAGTGGACTACTTATAAGCAGTCCACTATATGGTCAGGAATGAGGTGGGCGCTAGAAGAAGCCAAACCACACACCTACCACACACCGGTTGGATCATAGGGAATGGAGCCAGAATAAATTTGTGGAAGGACAACTGGACAGGAAATAATGCTCTTTCTGATGTCAGAGACATGAATGCATCCTTTTGGAGGCAAGGCAGGTCCAAGTTGAGTGCATGTATTGAGGACAATCAATGACACTTCTCTCCGGAGTTGAGTGAGATTCTTATCAGCGTTGGAGTGAATTCAAGTCATTTGCAAACACCCAACTCTAATCAAGCCGATTCCCGAGTCTGGTTGCCTACAACAGGTGGTATTCAGTGTGAAATTTGCCTTCGAAGCTATTAGAAACAAAGAAACTATTAAGACTTGGCATACTTTTCTATGGAAATGTAAGGTACACCCTAGCATCAAAGGCATTGGCTGGAAGATTTTACGGGGGTGATGCATACAAATGACAAGCGCAAAGGAAAATGTTTTAAAATTGTGTCAATGTGTTGTATGTGCCAAAATCATGAAGAAACTCAAGAGCACCTACTCTTTGGTTTCACGGTCGCACAAAAACAATGGCAAAAACTACAAAATTGGTTTCAGATTTGGGAGCCTGTCAGAACTATGAACGATAGGTTGATTGCATGCAAGGCTAGAAGCCCTCTCACTAAGGACATCTGGTCAGCTACATCTATTGCATGCTTGGTCGCCATTTGTAAAACAAGAAACAAGATTTTGTATGAAGATGGCAGAATCAATGAAGCCCATATACGGATTCAGGTGAAGAAATCAATTAAGAGAGCTCATGAGCAAACTTTTCACTCTATGGATAACACAACTCAGGACCTGGCAACTCTGCATGCTCTGTATCTATCCAACAAGCTCAGGAGAGCACCAATGCAAGGTGTTTGAAATGTTACTGGACTGCTCAAACTCAACACCGATGGCTGTGCAAGAGGAAACCCAAACCCTACTGGTTGGGCGGTAGTCCTAAGGACACACATGTGAAGTCATTGGAACATACATTGGAGGGTTTGGCATCACTACAAGCTATGTTGCCGAGTCGAAAGCTATAGTGCATGGAATTGAAAAGGCCATAAACATGGGTGCAAGTTGCATATAGGTTGAGTAAGATTCCACCGCTACAGTTAAAGCCTTTCAAGAGATAACATCCACTAGAAAGTTCGATCATATCACAATGGAACCAAGTGAAGTAGAAAGCTAACATCATTCTCACAAGCATTTGGAGAGAAGTAAACTTTGCTGCCGACCAGTGTGCTAAGAGATCGAAGAGCAACTTAACGCTGCCTGAAGGAGTGAATCAATGGTGGTTGAACATGCCTACTTTTGTGCGCAGGGTGGAAAGCCCTCCTTCGACATATTTTCGATTTCTGTTTTGAACTCGTATCTCTGTAAGGTCGGAGAGCCTACTCAAGGTTCTCACCAGCACACAATGTAACATTATTTCATTTTTGCTATCAATACAACCAATTACCCTTAGCAAAAAAAATAATATCCCACGTACATCTGATGTAGTAGCTACAAGTTTTGTTCTCAACTAGTCTACTACGTACTGTTCAGTACGAAATCAATTAGTCTGTTAGTTATGCACTGCCGAGGATGGAAAAGTACATAGCAGCCGAAGTGATGGAAGTGAACTCAAAGCAACAGTGGAGACAAGTGCTCGACAAGGATGCATGCTGGCAACAGGGACTAAAGCTTGGTGGCATGGCAAACCATTCTTCTGAACAGACGACGCAGCGGCAACCTACTACAGATCTCTCTATGTACATTTTTCCAGTTATAATCAAAATTACTTTTAAAAAAAAAAAAAAAAAAATGGAACTGAACTCAACACAAGACAGTGAGTCGAGATCTATTCGGAATACTTGGAACTAACCCTGAACATCCCTTAATGATTTTGTTGTTTAACAAAAAAACACAAGGAATGACGAAAGATATGCAAGCTTGCAGGGAATTATGGATTTATGTCCAAAGAAACACTGCCTCATTTTTGCGTAGTGATATAGAATAAGATACCATTAACTTTTTCAATATGACAAAACTGCACTGGCCTAGCATTATCGGTTGAAACAAAAGGAATCTTCTCTGAGGATCTAGCTAAATACAAGTTACAATTCAATAAGAAAAGGTAGCTTGATTGTTCATTTGAAGTAAGTTACAATCTTAGCCATAAAGAAGATAACCTTTTATGTCCATTATGTCTTCTGCATGTGAATATGCTTCTTCATCTAGCCCACATACTTGTCACGGGGTCTACTGTTCTTGTGAGTAGTGATCAGAAATAATTTCTTTTAATTAGAAAACAATCTAATATATTAAGTTATCTTAGTCTGTGATTTAATACTAACGCTTTCTGGCCGAATGATATATAAAAGAGAATTATTTTTACTCGTGTCGACAACCTTTTATAATGTAGGAATTTAAAGAAATCCATTAACAATATCATATATATAGTACGTGTACAGTCCTGAATTCTACTCTGCGAGGAAAGTTAATTACTTAATTGTCTTTGCTTACCTAGTTACCTGTAAACATTTCTAGTTAAATTTGAGCTAGAGGGGTGTTTTTGAACCAAGTATACGTAGTACATAGAAGTATAGAACTACTTTAAGATGCAGGCCGTAGAACTCAGCTTAGTTTATAGTTTTCAAATGGCAGCTAAGTTTCGCTCAACTTATATCATATCCTTTTTGGTAGGTTTTTAGTGGTGGAAACACCTATCAACTACTTGAAAGTTGAAACTTCCTTACTCTGATTCATATCCACCTGGAGTGATTTACATGTAAACAAGCACAACATGAATCTATTCTCCGGTTCATGCCTCAAGTAGAAACAACTTTTTATTAGGAGTTCTATCAATACTTTTGATTCCAGTTCTTTCAGTTCACCATAATTGAACTGGAATTCAACTAGATCAAAACAGATATAATATAACGTATATTTGGAATGAGCAAGCATGAATGCTTTTTGCTTCTAACGGTGTTCCATTCTATAAATGATAGCAAGTCTCGGTTCTCATTAGATGGATTCCAATACCAATAATAATATGCAGATTAATTAGCAGAACCATTATTATCTTCATGTAGTTCCTAGGAGTCTTGACAGAACAAATCTGTACGTGCATACATAACATACATAACCTACATATGAGCTGCTAAATTGACATAAACATATCGTTCTTTCCAGTTCAAGTATTCTCAAAAGTCTAAACTCGTATAATTAAGCGCGCAGCTCATATTTGTGGCTTCATCATATGATGAAGATGAATTACATTTCACTTCCAAACCTTTCTAAGACACAAAACCTTATTCATGAGTACACAACAAAATAAATAAGTACTTTTTAGTAGATGGTATATCGCACTAATTCAACCAAACACTACAGAGCTTCCGATAAACAAACGAAAAAAGCCAAGAGATGGAAAGTTTCTTAGCTAGGCACACTGGAAACCAGATGGGGCCTTCTTTCCACAGATGTTAAGCAGCAAACTGAGGGATATTGGAACATTAAGATTGATACCCAGTATGTTGGCTTTAATGGCGGTGCAAAGACATACTGCTGCTTCAAGGTCGGCGAGTCCTTGGATAAGTGTGCAACAAGGGGTCTTAGGAGGAGTGCCAACAACAGCACCAATCAAACCACCAAGCAAATTGGCACAAACACCTAGCTTCAAGGTATCCCTTGGGCAAGTACCCTTGGAAGAAGGCGTGGGGGTAGGAGATGGTTTTGGTGTTGGCTTTGGCTTTGGCTTTGGTTTAGGACTAGGAGGGTTAGGACAAGTTCCACAAGCAGCTACAAGGGTACAGAAGAGGATATTGACTGCAAGAAAAAGAGCAACTGATGCATAGTTCTTGGAAGCCATTTCTCAAACGCTACTGTTTATGGTACGTACTTAGTAGTAAGAGAAATGTTTCCAAGTGATGGAATGAAATGTGATGAACGGTGAGTATTTATAAGGGTCCAAGGAGACTAGGAGAGCGACTTGTTTGCATAATTTTTTAACAACTGCCAAAATAATGTAGATTGAAAAGGTTAGGCATGTGTATGGGGATTGATTTTAGGCTGGCAAAGATAGGTGTGAAACGCAAGTATATATTTGGAGGTATGTGATGGGTGGGAATTGATAAATTGCCACGGTGTAAGCTATAAGCAATAATTTAGCAAATAACAAAGAATTAAAGAGGGGATAGGTTCCGTTTACAACACTTTTTATACAACGTTTTATACAATATCTCTTGAAAATATGAATTAAGCATTGATTCTTTGTAGATATCATCTCCATGCACAAAAATTAAGCTCATTTGAAAACTACTAACGATGAGAAAAATTGCTCTCAACCTTGAATTTTTATCAACGTACGGTCCAGAAATATCGATTTTGTAACAATTTTTTGGCAAACTTAAAAATGTTTAGAGGACCCGATTTTTTATGGAGGTAATATCCATGGTGAGAACATCTTATCCATAAAAAATTAGCCCTTAAAACATCTTGAAGGGTCCAGTGGGGGGTATTGTATAAAAAGTGTTGTAAATGGAATCTGCCCCATTGAAGAGATAACACACAAAATTTATAGTAGTTCGGAGCCATTGTTGTTTCCTACGTCCACAGGAGAAGAAAGGTGGTGTTTATTGCTTGATAGTTCATTAGGGTTTATTACATGGATTTTATAACAACCGGTTGTAGTTGTTTCTAAAAGGTGGAGTCTTCCCTTATAGTAACAAATCTATCCTGATATATATCTCCGTAAAATCCAGAATGTATCAAAACCAATTTAGGGGCGCACACCCCATATCCTTTCTTCTCTCACACTCTCCCTCAAGTTGGTGCAAAGATATCCAACGAGCCCAACTTGGAGAGTATATCATGATTTTTTTTTCATTAAATATATCATGAAACTTTGATGCTGGAAGTCCTTTGGTAAAAATGTCTGCAAGTTGTTGGTCACTGCGAACAAATGAGGTAGTAACAATATTAGATTGCACCTTTTCACGCACAAAATAGCAGTCAACCTTAATATGCTTAGTTCTCTCATGGAACACTAAATTAGCAGTGATATGCATTGCAGCCTGATTATCACAATAAAATATATGTAGTTGGCAGATGCAAACCAAAACATAAATCCTTAAGAATAGCTCACAACAACATAATTTCACTGGTGGTAGAAGTCATGGCCCTATAATCTGCTTCAGCACTAGAACGAGCCACCACATTCTGTTTCTTAATTGCTCTTCTAAGTGACTACATTACCTCCTACAAAGGTACAATAACTAGAGGTAGACTGTCGATTAACTGGACATCCTGCCCAATCAACATCTATATAGGCAATAATAATGGATATGATGTATGCCCATTTTTCCGCATCCAAATACCTCTACTTGGCTACCCTTTCAAATATTCCAGTATTCTAGAAACTGCATTTATATGTTGAGTCTCTAGAGCGTGCATGAAGTGAATAACTGATAAAATCTAAATTACCCTTTTACCTATCTTAGCTAATTATGCTAGGAAAAAGTAAACTATAATTTGCAACTTTTGATATCAAAGTTCTACTCTCAATTATCATGCAATAAAACTAGAGTAAGAATTCGTTCCACTCCTAGTTGCTTAGAAAATACTAATTCCACTAGTGATTAACAATCAAACAACATGAGAGTAATGATTCTAATATGGTGAAAACTAATATTGAATATATTCTAAATTAAACTATGACAATTAAATAATAAGATGTGAATATGAAAAATGAATTAGGGAGATTTGAAATCCACCTTGATTAATCCCTAACATGCTAATATAGAGTTTCTTGCAACCCTAATATTTATGTTTTCACACAAGGTTCAACATAAAGGTTAGGTTTTTTTATCCCTAATTATTTATAGTATCTCTAGCCAACTAATAATTAGCATGAGAGAAAGCTGAAACCCATTCTCATGGTGAATAAACTACCCTCTAGTCTAGGTTTATTTTACTTATTGTTAAATAGAAAACCCTAGACTTGAAGCTCTTCAATACAACTATTCTATACTAACACATCAAGTCTTCATCAAACCCCTTTTATGGAGGTTTAGCTAAAGTTCATTAGACTATCATGGAATAAATCATAAGAAGAAGAAGACATAATTAAAGTACTACTTGATTAAAAATAACTTGAATAGTATTGATGGTGGCTAGACTAATAAAACATAAACTAGGTTAAACTAAAGAGAAGAGGTAAGAGATCTTTAGAGTTTTGCCTTAGTCCTCTTTATATAGAAGAGGTCTAGATTTATAATTTCGTGCATGGGCTTTGGAGCTATGTTTTGGGCTACTAAATCAAGCCCAAAACCTAATTACTTAAGTCCAAAAAGGGTTTCTCTGTTGGAAATTACTGCAACAGCTTTTTCGTCCACTTTTGCTTCTCTGATTGGATCAAGATCTGAACCATTAGAAATCACTTTTCGAGCCGGTCGTTTTGACATATAATAGGCCCAATTCCGAGGTCTGAGTCCAAAGATACGGCATGCAGAAGTTCTGTTGACTTTTATACTCTATTTCTACCTGCGTTGACTTTGACTTTTTAGCTTTGACTGGACTTTAAAAATGTTTTTTTTTTTCTTGAAACTTAGGCTTTAACCATATAACTTCTTAGCAACCAACTTTTGCTCATTTCTCTTGCAAAAATGTCATATTTCTTCACATAATTGACTCCAAGACCTGAAATACACAAAAGTACGTAAACAACACTAACTCTTATTTATTATAAACATAATTGGTCTATATGTAATATTATTAAGGGATTAAAACTACAGTTTTGAGTTCGTATCACTAACCAATTAAGCTCACTGCATAAGAAACATCTGGTCGGATAATAGTTAAATAGATCAGTTTGCCAACTAATCGCTGATACTGACCAATGCCAGTAAAAAGAGTACCGGTGTTGTCTAACTTGACTCCATTGTCAGTTGGAGAATCAGATGGTTTTATCCCCAAATTTCTTGCTTCAAGTAAAAGGTCCAACACGTACTTTCTTTGATTAAGAAATATGCCCTTTTTTGAATAGGCAATTTCGATCCCTAGGAAGTACTTCATAATCCTAGATCCTTGATGGCGAACTTCTTGTGTAGTAGATCCTTGAGCTTAGAAATTTTGATATGGTCATTACTTATGATAAATATGTTATCAACATAAATAAAAACAACAACCAAACTAGACTTGCTAGATTTAACAAATAATGATGGATCAGTATCACTCCACTTAAGACTGGTCATCATCACTAACAGAACTGAGCTTGGCATACCACGCTCGTGGAGATTGCTTGAGTCCATAGATATCATTTTTTTTTAACTTGCATACTAATTCAACCTTAATTAGCCTCCTTCGGATATCCAAGTGGAATGCTCATATATAATATACACTAGTTTTTTAAGATCGTCGTGCAAGAATGCATTTTTAACACCCATCTGAAATAATTTCCAATCTTGATTTACTGCTAGAGATACAAGCTAAGAACTCTAAACGTGTTCATCTTAATTAGCAACTGGTGCAAAAGTCTCATTGTAGTCTTGCTCATATGTTTGGGTGAATCCCCTTGCAACAAGTCGAGCGTTAGGCCTCTCTAAAGAACCATCACTATTGAACTTGTTTTTGAACACCCAATGACAATCAACTATTTTCTTTCTGTAAGGTAGCATAACAATCTCCCAAGTTTCATTCTCATCTAGAGCATGAAATTCTTCTTGCATCGCCTTTCTCCAGACTGGACGAGAATTAGCTTTTCTAAAGTATGGTTCTTACACATCATCAACTACACTCAATAAAGCATGATGAAATCATGAAGTGATATTGGCATACGTTATATACTTCTGTAGAGGATATGAAACATCATGCAATGAATAAAAACTCTAATGGATCATTGGAGAATACCTCTCTATCAGACTTATAGTAATCCTTGAGAGTTACTGAAGGTTGTCTCTCTCTTTCAAATTGTTGAGGAACTTGAGGAGCTTGAGGCTTAGGAAAGGGGGTCATTGTTCTTTAGATGAGGGCGGACACCCCTCAGTATGGACAGAACCAGGAACACCTGCAATGACAAGAATGATTTTTGCAGCAGGAACAATGAGTGGTACAATTAGCCTCAATTACTTTTGTAGCAAATTCAATAACCTCTGCGACAAGAACAATAACTTCACCAACTGCTGGGAGAGGTGCCAAATCAGATAAACACTCCACCTGGGACTGATTCCTAGGCACAGCTGGAGCTTGAAAAAAAAATTCAGATTCCACAAAACGTATATCACGAGAGACAACCAGTTTTTTTGTCACTGGATTGTAACATATATAGTCTTTCTGTGTTGAAGAGTAACCAAAGAAGATACATTGAGTAGCCCGAGCATCAAATTTATCTCGATGAATTACTTGCTGATGCACATATTAGACACACCCGAAAACTCGCAGATGAGAAAGGTCTAGCTTCCTAGTTTTAAACACTTCCAATGGTGACTTAAAACCAAGAATTCGACTGGGAAGACGATTAATCAGATATGCATAAGTTAAGATGCCATGAGACCAGTATTACTTAGGAACATTCGTGCCAAGCATAAAAACACGAATGGTCTCTAAAAGGTCTCTATTTTTCCTTTCAGCCACGACATTCTGTTGTGCCAACACACAACTTGTTTGATGGATTATCCATCCCCTGGCTACGAAGGTACTTAGGTAATAGTCCTTCGGAAAACTCAGTACCATTGTCAGATCTAAACATCTTGATTTTAGCACCAAACTGATTAGTAACAATCTTATGAAAATCTTTGAAAATAGTCACAACCTCAGTATTTGATTTCAACAAATATAATTAACCATGTAGCACGAGATTTATCATCAATAAACAACACAAAATACTTACAACTATCATAGGAATTTGGAAACAGTAAATGAGTTTGTTTAGAGAATTGACAAACATCAATATAATAAAAAACGAAAACAAAATTGACAAGACACGACTTGATGGATGCCCAAGTCTTTTATGCAAAATACGATTCTTAACTAAACCACTAGTTTTACTACGAGAATTTAGCAAATAGAGCCCATTTGAATAAATTTATTTACCAATCGTCCTCTTCGACTTATTTCAATCCTGAAAGACGAAAAAGTTATGAGAAAAAATGACATCACAATTTAAGAAATTTGTAATTTTTCCAACAGATAGAAACTGAACAGGAAAGGAAAGAACAACAAGAGCGTCACTATTGGGACTTTGCTGCAAAAAATTCACTTGACCACTACTTAAAATAGGAAAGGTACGGTGGATCCATTGGTCATGAAGATATTATGTTTCCCTGTCTTGGATACAAAGTTTTGGATAGAGGAAGGACAATTAGCCATATGATCAGTAGCCCCTGAATCAATTATCCATGAATTACTATTTTTTGGCATAGTAAAATAGGCGTGTAAATTACCTGACACATAAGTTGAAGCAGACATACCTTTGCTATAGATGGAATTTACTTAGTGAGTTGTTGGAGAATTTGACTTAACTGATGACTGATATCTAAGTTGGAGATTGATGTCGATCTCAGCTACGTCAACATGATCTTTCTTGGACGGTTCCCTTTTGAGGTGTGGATGCAATTCCCAACAACGGTCCTTGGTGTGCCAATTTTTACCACAATGATCACAGTGAGACGGTTCCCTTTTTCCATTAAGATGAAAGACGCCTTTTCCTTTTCGAATACCTGTGACTTCTTTCGAAAATCGTTTTCTGCAAGCAGAACAATAGATTCAAAGATTAGAGACTTCAACTCAGAGTTCATGGTTTAATTTTCTTCCTTGTTTTCTCTTGCTGAATAGTTGCACAAACAGCAGCAAGTAAGGGAATAGTGTTTTCAATTAGAATTAATATATTGCTCTCCAGATTTTTATATTATGGTTTTAGACTACAAAACAATGTGTAAATTTTATCCTTTTCAACCCGTTTCAAAAGTGTCTTAGCATTTGTGGTGTGTGGGCGATATATGTTTAATTCATCCCATAATTTCTTCAGATTCCCAAGGTGTTCTGTAAAGGTTGTCGCACCTTATTGCAAAACACCAATTGCAAGTTGAAGTTCAAAAACATAGGCATAATTGTTCTGGTTTCCATATAAATCTTAAATTGAATCCCACATCTCCTTTGCAGAATCAAAAAAAGTAAAATTTTCAATAATAGTTGACTCCATCG
Source organism: Coptis chinensis (assembly GCF_015680905.1). Taxonomy (NCBI): domain Eukaryota; kingdom Viridiplantae; phylum Streptophyta; class Magnoliopsida; order Ranunculales; family Ranunculaceae; genus Coptis; species Coptis chinensis. Next base: position 113,383,685 of record NC_141458.1, on the reverse strand, counting down.
AATTGAGCAACCAAGATCGAACAAGCTGATCATTAGAAACCTAATTATCATATTTGACATCATTAATGGTAAGACACTCCTTTGCACCATTAACAAACCCCAGTTTCTTTTTGCTTCCCATAAATAAAGTAACAGCCCTAGACCAAGGTATATAATTTGTTTCATTCAACATAATAAATTATAGTTTCCAACCGGGATTAGATTCAGTCTCTGTTGTTACAACAAATTTTAGATTTGGATTTGTCATAGCAAGTTTTTAGATTTAAGTAAGAAAATATTGATTAAGAGAAGAGATTAAATGATCCGCTCTGATATCATGTAGCAAATAACAGAGAATTAAAGAGATAATATACAAAATTTATAGTGGTTCAGAGTCATTCTTACGTACGTCCACAGGAGAAATAAAATGTTTATTGCTTAATAGTTCATTAGGGTTTATTACAGAGATTTTATAACAGCCGGCGGTAGTTGTTTCTAAAAGGTGGAGTCTTCCCTTATAGTAACTCATCTATCCTGATATCTCTGTAAAATCCATAACGCATCAAAACCGATTTGCGGGTTCAAGCCACTTATTCATTTCTTCTCCTACAAATAATCTACTTCATTTATTATCTTAGCTTATATTAATTTGTGCATGTTGCTACAGACATATATACCTGTTTGTGTCCGGCCTTGCTATGGTTTCCATATTACAGAACTAATGATTACCTAAGTAAGAATAATAATAGAAATTACTCATTTACTATCATATCAGTCATAGGTAAGTCTAGAAGACTAGAACTATCCAAGCACACGTAACCCCGTGTATGAACAATCAACTAAATTTCTTTCGAAGAAGGTTACTGAACAACTTAAAATGACATTTCTTTTAAGGACAAAGATTTAGCATGAATTTCTTCCTTCATGTTTTTTTTGGTGAAGTTTTTCTTCCTTTATGTCACCTTCACTTTATGATGAGTTTTAATTTAATAATTTGACATTAATGGAGATCTCTATATATTTAGATCAGCCAATTGAAGTGCAGCTAAGTTGGACCTGAAGACATTTTTGAAATTGAAGGGACATTTTATGGAGTATTATCGATCAATAGAAGCACATGCAGTGCAAAAACAAACCACATAAAATGATCAAGGAAATGATATACCTGTGCTGATCGAGGGGGAGTTGTTTTGAGTGGTTCGTGCTTAATGAAAGAGTGGACCACTTAAAAAGTGTTTCCATTTTTTTTTTTTTTTCGAGAATAACCATTTCCTAAAAAGTGTTTCCATTTCTCCTTCATCAGCACTTACTCACTTAATTAGCATTAATCAACAATTTGTGCTTACTGGGCTGAGTTGCTTTAAATACATTCGGAATACCCATTTTCAGCACACAGTTCAGCAATTTAACCAAGAGAGAGGTTCTATGGACATGTTTTATCTTAACACCTAAACAAATTCAAAATCGTTAGGGTATTAATAAGTTTTGGATCAAGCTAATTTTTTGTAGATATAATCTCCTAATTATTCTAAACATTGTCACAAATAATCAAAAAATTCCAAACTTGCCAAATGTAGTTAACAATTTACAAAATTTGGCTAATTGTAAACCATTCATTTTCACCATTTTTGATACTATATTTGGCTAGTTTAGAAATTTTTGATTTTTTTGATTATTTGTGACAATATTTAGAACAATTAAAAAATTATATCTACAAAAAAAAATATTAGTCTAATCCAAAATTTAAAAATGTCTTAATAATTTTAAATTTGTTTACGTGTTAAAATAAAATATGTCCTTAGAACCCTCCCTTTAACCAAACACCTTTTCAGACTTTTTAGTCAGCAACCAGAACTAGCGGTCGTCATTCAGCACATGGAACAAAAGCGCCAGGAAATCATGTAACATCTGAATAGTGGTTGCAATTTTAATTTATTCGAAGTTCAATGCAATTTCAGTTGTTCAATTGCTATCATTCTTGGTTGACTAGATAAACCATGTCATTGGCCGTATACCAGAAAATTATAGTCACAAACAAAACAATGGCATTTATGGTTTGCGATTGCTTGAAGTCGATAAAAAACAACTTATTGTATTTTGTTCATATTAGCAGACAATGTAAAATGCGCTTGCTTGCAGATTAGGATACTAGGCAGGGACAAATTTTGTGAGATGGATGATGCTTAGAATGGACGATACTTCATACCTGTGTCCTCTATTCCAAATTTGTGAGATGGATGAACAATAGTAGTAAATTAATAATTTCTTTGGAATTCTTCTAAAAAGAGAAGTTACGTCATTTTGAAATCTATTATCACATCCCGAATTTCTAAACAATTAAAAAAAATGAATATTTGAAATATAAATATCTCAAACATCACTTGGTTCAATTGTCTAAAATCCAATTTATGGAATTGGATACAACACATGTCAAAACCTAAAACCCACATCATAAAAGAATCTTAACAACAAAAATAATCTCCAAAATTTTCTTTATTACTTTATAAAAAAGTCTATCTTCCGTCCAAATAAAACATCAAACCACTCTAAGAATAACAGGTCTTCAACATCGTATTTTCAGGTCATATGAAAAGAAAACTATGTTATTACATACTTCCAAAACAGACCTAACAAAACTAACAGACTGCTCCAGGCAAGAATCCAATCACACGCCGCGGTTCCACTGCCTTCCACCTATGTTCCCAAGAACACACCCACGTTACCAAAACAAAGCAAACATGGGTCAGCAAAATGGAATTTGCTGGTATGAGTAAATTAACCACAGATAAACATTATCATACTTTAATTATCCAAACAATCACTTTATATTTTCTCATAACTTAATCATTCTCAGCTCGGAAGACAGGTAGTTCCGTCATTTCAACCGACATAGTTTCTTCCCAAGCAAAACTTCCATTATATTAACTCATTCAAATAACTCGTTTTGATATCTAAATCATTTAATTAAAACTTACCGATATCCACTGCTATATAAAGGGTAGGGGACCGTCCCCAAGACAAAATGTTATTAAGTCCTACCCTCCTGCAAAAGAAAGTTAGAACTTCTATATAACCTTTGTAGATATTATATTAGGCATTCAAAAGTAAACCCAAACACTCGCATAATCAAATAATACAACTAATCAATTTCTTTTCTTATACACTTACCATTTAGTGCCTATATACCTTAGGTCATTCCCGTCACATTCAAGGAATACCCAACCCTACATTCTTGTACACTCAAGGAACACAACTAACCCGCAAGGCGAATACCTTAGTTCCTCTCTAGGGCAGTCCAAAGAATATGGTCATTCATGGTACATTCAATGAATACCCGGGTCATTCATGGCATATTCAATTAATACCCATAGATAACGCTAACGGGCCATTTATGGCATATTCAATAAATGTCCATCTAACCTATGACATCAACAGTCATAAAACTAAATTCTAAAACTTGAAGCGTAGAGAGTTCTAAAAGGTTGCGATAAATTTATTTACGCATTATTGAACTTTATTGTATATATCATTTCAGAGAACGAATGAGTATCTTGATAAATGTATTTTTGGTTTACGCGTTATTAATTTCATGGATGTCTAAGTATCATAACGTTGCATATCATAAAATACTGCAAAATCACAGAGTAGTTAATACACGTACACATGTATATATAGAAAGGTCTTAGCCTAAAAGCCAAGCATGCTAATAGCCCTAGACCTATCTTAATATCCCAAATCATAATCCGAGTTAAAAGGTCAAATTGGGTCAACTGGTCAAAGTCAACCCTGGTCAACAGTCAACTCTGGTCAACAGTCAACTCTGGTCAAAGTCAACACGTTATTGTCAAAGTAAAACTGTTGTTTCCATATTCAACAGGTTCAGGGTCATAGCCGTGATTCATGGCTAAGGTCAATGTGCATGGCTCATGGGCTCATGACTAAGATAATGATTCGGACCCAACTGGCCAAGCCCAAACCTCAGAACCCGAAAGTCTAAACATTGAAAGACCCAAAAAAAATCTATTTTAAGTCCTATGGACTGGCCCCAAACAATATTAGAAACTGGCCCAAAAACTTCAGACTGAACTAGCCCAAAACACAAATGAGTTCGGCCCGAAAACAAATGGGAGAAGGCCCAAACAAAACAAACTAAAATTGGGCCCAAAACAAAACAAAAATAGAAATGGCCCAACATAACTAATGTGGTCCGGCCCCTAACAACTTAACTAAAATCCGGCCCAAACTAAATTAGATTTCGGCCCACACAAAACCAAAAGGTTTAGGCCTAAAGCCCAACCGAGATTTACTGTTCATCTTCTCCAACCTTCTTCCTCCACCACCAGCCACCAAAAATCGGCCACCACTCCTCACTTCATCAAACCGATTTTACTCCTTATAAAAAACCAAACACTTTTAATAAAAACAAAAACCCCCAAATCATTCAATCCCTATCTCCTTCAAAACTAGATCTAAAACTTTTACTGCCGCCATTAATGGCTTCCGCCACCTTTCAACAGCCCCCATCCACATTCCAACATTCACACATACATCAACAACCCACCAAATCAAACAAAAACCGTTCAAACCATTTTAAAAACGCATAAAAACCCAAGTCCCAGTATCACAGTAATGGCAGTAACGCCATTAACGCCTCCCTCCGAGCTTCACTGCCCCGACATCATGCACTACACAACCCAATATACCACAACACTTCAACCATAGGAGTTTACAAACCAAAACAAAGAATTAAATTATACAAAACGATTTCTGTGGGCTGACGCCATTGACGTCTGTCGAGATTCAACAGTTTACCCAATTTTAACAAAGTTTCGACAATTTAATTACAAATCCGAAATTCAACAAAGTTTAATAATACAAATGGCACGAAGTCCAATACAACAAGATAATGAAGAAGATATATAAAAACGAAACCTATATAACCGATATACGAAAACTATAACTTTCGGTGAAATAGCAAAAATAGCTACTCACCTTTAGCGCGCTCCGACTATCAGCCAGCTACCAGGAAAAATCTTCCTTTTTTGTTGTCAGTAAAACTTCTCCCGGTGTTTTTGACCAACCCTATTCTGTTTTCTGTTCTGTTCAAAACAAAACCCTCGAAATAGGGAAGAAGGTTTATCCCATAAACCCACATCTCCTATTTCCACTAACACTTATCCTATTTTATTTTATCTATTATCTATTATTATTATTATTATCTTTATTATTATTATTATTAGAAAAATAAAAGAATTAAAACACAGGGTGTTATATCTATCGAGCTGTAATTTGCCAAATTGGTCCGACTATGTTTTGATTGATCACCATACAATCGAACTGATTCGCGTACACAAAACACAGTAACCGAACTGACCAGATAATGGAGACTCTTAACTATAACATATTCCTAATTGAATCAGTAAAAATGTAAATACACCCCAAAAAAAACAACTTGGTCATCTTTACTGCCTGCATCAATTGGCACACACTAATATTTTAGATTTTCATGGTGCAACTCTTCTGCATTCATCCTCTTCTTGTAGCTCTTCTCCATTCATTTGACTTTATTACTGTGCACAGAAAAGCAGGTAACAGGTAAAAAGATGTAAATGGTAACTACAACTATACTCTATTCATCAAGTGAAAATATGATGAGAAGTTCAGCTAGTTAGCACTTGGCTGAGGGTGTAAGTTGCAGAAGTCTACTGAATTGAGAGGCAATATAAATGAGAAAAATAAGATTGGCAACATCCTCCAAAACTCTCATTTATAAGTTGATCTTTATTCTTTACTTACAAAAGAGTAGAAATCATATATCCACAGCTTCCAACTCCTCTTTTTCTTCCCTTCATCTCTTATTCTTCCTCTGGGCTGTTTTCTTCTTCTTGTACTTCCTCAGTTCCTCTTTGACAATCTCTTCTTCCATGAAGGTACTACCCTCTTCATGCAACACTAAAAGAAACAGAGAGAAACTACTCAGTTGTGGAGGATTTATTTAATTATCATCAATGCCTTTAAGTCATGAACACTAGTACAAGCTCTACCAACACCCAAGACACTAGCGCACTATGTATCACTAATGAAAAAAATAAACAGTTGCAACTCTTTGGGGCAACGGGCAACCAAGTCAAAACCAATAATTAGCTATTACTAGTGCGGCTTTCGTCTACAAATATAACTATATAAGCATTTACAAATTAGAAAAACTTCCTAATGACTTTCGTGCGGTCGTGCCACATTATGGAACGTATCATGATGATATTTGACGCGCCGAGTCTCCGAGTTGGTGGTCGTGCGTTGTATACAAGAGGCGTCAAACATCGGCATCTTATAATTTTTGAATATATTAGTGTATGACAGTAAACCAGTGGTCCGAATTTTCCAATATAAGATCACCAATTTTTCCATTTTCTTTTAACTTTAAAGTAATTATTTTTTTTTTCGATAATAACTTTAAAGTAATTATTATGTATGCAAACATGTTTTTTTTTTTGCATATTAATTTTATGTATGCAACATTTTTTTTTTTTTTTTTGGTTTTGCAGAAATATGACAATCTCAAACTGAAATCTGCAAATGGAAATCATCACACCAGCATGACAAATTGACAATGCATGGCATTCTCTAATATTTATTTTTTTTCTTGAAATGTTTCAAAACAAAATGTGTCGAATTCATGAAAACTATTGTAAATCTTGAGGAGAGTTGAAGTAGGCCAAAAGCCCAACAAGAGGAGCATTTATGTAAGTGGTGGGTTCTGATTGTACAAATAGCTTTCTCGAATCAGGATATGTGTCATCTGGTAGTGGGCCTCCAACAACAGCTCCTGTTAACTCATTAGGATTGGGCTTGTTGCTCTGAAAATATAGCGTCCCATCTTTGCAACCAAGGTGTTCTGGATGCTGCTCCAGCGATGGTAGTGAAGAACCTCTGTGATGTATTTTCTCAGGAAACTTGTCTCCATATCCCACAATGTATGACATGTTCATTGGATTATCGCCAAGGATGTAGTCTACCTATATCAACCAAGCCAATGGATCATCAAGTCAGTCTGCTTCTGTAATAGTCCACCTAAACTGATAATTTTTTTTTTGCTGGTGAACTTGTATTGGTCGAATATAGTTATTTTCTCTCTAATTACTATAAGCATTATGCATTGAGTGTTTATTAATTCATAGTGCGTGTGAGTCGAGTTTCAAGTCAACCAGTGAACCGGACAACTAACTAATTACCTGTCCATTGGCAATTTCTATAAGCCTTTGTGAGCCCGTGGCCTTGCCACCATCACAGTCAACAAGTTTATAATTGGCGTGATTCAAATAGCGAGCGTAAATAAGCAGGAGAAAAGAAAGAGCAGTTGGATGTTGCATGTTGCTTCCCCCCTTTTTGAACATAAGCCCACCTGATATCCACCGCAGTGCAAAATAGGGTACATTTCTGTCAGACGACTTTTAAATAATGGTCCACACAAAACTTATATTATATCGTCTAGCAAACCCTATCCAACTCTAGATATAATGTGAACGTTTTTGAACTATGATTCAAAGTTTCAAACAGTGGCCAAGTTCATGATTAAAGAAAACCTGGTGAGTATGTGACGTCTATGGTGGATGACTCAGGAAGCACGGTACAAACGAAAGCATCAGCTGCTGTTCGGAATGTATTGTTGGCTGGAGCACCCTTCATTATCAAATCCTATATTTACAAAGACCGAAAAAAATAAAATTAAAAACATTCCTTTAATAGAAACAAGAGATTGGATAATCTTGTGAACGAGAAAACAAAATTTAAATATAGAAGTCGGTTAGGATTAAGAGCTGGTACCCTCATGGCCTCATGCAAAACATTTTACAGGATAGACCTGAGGATTCAAAGAGATAGTCTCATAGTCCTCGTGTAAAAACATGTGATGGTAAATCCCGACCATTACTTTTGCATTGAATTACACGTAGAGTGCGTATCTCAAAGTTCAGAAGAAACCTTACAATGAGAAACGTACTCTCACGTTGAGATATTGTAAGCGTGCCCGAAGTATTCTAACTCTGTAATCTTACACTTGCAAGAAGAACAAAGAAGCCAGCGTGCTTGTCATCCCAACCAAATTCACCAATTTTGTCATTCTCCCGACTGCTACCCAATAAGTGAACGTTCTCCACTACATAGTCCCAATAGCTTTGGTTTTTGGAAGCCTTATATAACCATGCCGCAGCCCAAAGCAATTCATCCTAAATGAGGAACAGTAGACATTTAACAATTTTGTGAGGCAAAAGACCAAATTCAAGTTCCATAACCCTGTCTAACTTGAACAGCCAGAACATGTGATTGAACAACGATTTATTATACAAGAAGAACATGTACAGGGCCAATCGAAAAATAGGAAAGTAATTATTAGATAATATGAAATCATAGGAATCATAAATTATTTTAATATAAATTGAAAAATGATTACAAATCTTAACCGAAAAAAAAAATGAAATAAAATAATGAAAACAAAGATGAATTTATTAGAATCTAAGTTACATTGACACGGATATGTGTCCGAGCTGTATCCTAAACGGATGCAGAGGGTGACACGGGGAAATATAAAAAATTGAGGTGTATTACATACAATATATATTCGTGCGTGTCTGTGTCTGACACGAACACGTAGATACGTATCCGACATGAATTATATTTGAAATATGGCGTGTCCATATAACATAGATTAAAATCATTAGAACTTCTAACACTTGAAAAAAGATATTACGAAAATGAGGTTACTAAAGAAGATTAGTGAACAAAAAAATTTACTAAACAAGAAATTATTATAACCAACAATGGTACGTATTATCACCACACTCCTAACTTCATTTATGGTTTAAAAAAAAAGGTAACCATGAAACTTTCTAATAAATTAAAGAAAAAATAAATAGGATAAAAACATTAATTGAGAATTGATAATAGGAAAAGTAATCACAAGTATACCAAATTTATAGAAATTCATTAAAACTTTTAATTGTGGTAAAGACAGATTAAGTCTTCTACATATGACTAGAAAATTTTCTCAGTGATGAGACTTACTTAATTAGATTGGGATGATAGTATGACACATATTTTTAAGCATATACCGAGTCTCTATAAAGCACAGGCCTCAAAGGCTAGTATAACAAACTTACAAAAGCTCAGACCAATCATAGGCAATTGGCAACAAGTGGAGAGTCCTGATTTCTATGTACTAGGTCTTCAACAATAACAAAAACCAAGAAACTAAAATCACACGCATACACACAAAAGAAGACATTAGCAATTTATCACATGAAAGTACCTGATAACCGCTAAAGTCACAGTAAAAAGGGCAAAGCCAATACCCAAGACTATCGTTGAAAGATCCACGGTTTTTGTCTGCAAAGTCAAAAACCTATATACAAACATGTAAGGAACTTGAGATGTTGACACATAAATCTCAAGAGATTATAAAAAAAAACAATATGTTCTTACAAACCTGAATAGCTCTTTCTAAAAGTTGTTGAGAGTAATCAGGATTAGATGTTTTAAAGATTATAGAAGAAGCCGCAAGAGCAGCAGCAGTCTCGGCAGAAACCTCTGAACCAGGATTCTTGTCACTAACAAAAAATGATGTTCGTTTCGTGTCCATGTCCTCTGGCCTCTGCCAACATGAATGGTCACTGTAAGGGTCACCCACCATAACGTATACCACATTCTTAGTGCTTGTTGATTTTAATAAGTAGTCCGTGCCCCATTTTACAGCTTCAGTAACATGTACTAGCTCATCTGATCCCATGGAATTACCAAATTCTACCACACTCCATGCCAACACTGTTGTCGTGAATGCCATTGGAAAATTAAATTTCACGTTATCACCAGCATCGTAATATCCTCCGGTTAAATCCACCTACATAATTTAAGAATGGCGAAACAAAAAGTTATTTTAGTTTAAAACAAAACATGACAAATGCATTATTTGGAACTAATTACTAAGATTGACAACCAGTTTGAAAATTCAAACTGAGACTTTATTCGGTCAAGTACATAATTTTAAAGAACTAAATTTGGTCAAGTATGTATATATAGAAAATAAGGGGAGGCATACTCCAACATCTTGCCCATCTCTAAGAGCAGAATCTTTCCGCCATTTCATCCTCTGCGAAGATGGTAATTTTCCTGAGCGTTGGCCTTCGAAAAACAATATACTCTTTGATAAAGCATCTGCGTAGTTTGGCTTCACTTGTTCTGAATCTACTTTCAATATTATTACCACCCCTAACAAAAACAACACCAGAGAAAATGAAGACGACAGCCTCATTTTCCTCTATCTTTTTCGCTATATGTGAGTGTGGAACTGTGGTACTCATATCTTATTATATACAGTTTGAGGGAAAAGGAGGAATCTCTCCAAACTGGAAATTTGACAAGTGTCTATCCTTGGCAAATTGTAGTAAATGCATTCGATCTATACTTATATAGTTATTTCTTTTGTGGAAAGTAGTTTAATGTGAATGTCATGATATTTGTTGACTTTTTTAAAATGTTCATCTCAATATATCTGTAGTCGAGTGTTGGAATTTCCAGTGTATAGTCTTTTTTTTTTCCCCACTTGGGAATGTTGAATAGTTTAAAAAATTTCTGGTTCAAAATAATGACTCTTATCATCTAAATTAAAATGAGAATGCAAATTATGACTCTGAGCATCTAAATTAAATCGTAACCAATCGTAGCAGAAAAATATAACAAAAGAATTAAGCTACAAAAAACTAACATGAACTGTAACGCATAGGAGTATTAGAATCGGCTACACATACATGCAAGGAAAAAAAATGAAATTCACTAGACTTACTTAGAAAGCTAAAATGGTATTCTCGTCAGATGGAATGCACCACGAACTTGAAAAAAAATTAAAACGGAAAATGGTTAACTCTTATGTTAAAAGGGAAAACCAATGTCAAAAAACATTGATCGTATAAAACCCACAGGCCACAGTATAATTAATGGAAACAAATATCTCTATTTTATAAATTTTATAAACATGTGTAAATACCTTTTGACTTCATACATGGAAATATCGATTGGAAGACTTCGATCATATATAGTCTATTCGTTCAAACCCAAACTAAAAGAGCTTGACAATGGCACATAAAACGAAAGATATATATCTAGTCACAATCTGTACAAATGTACATGAATTAAAGTAGGATACAAAACTTACATTACAACTTAGATCAGTGATCGTTGGCAGGTTTTTCTTCATGATTCGGAGAGGTTGGGAGAGTAAAAGTCGGGAGAAGAATGTTCATCTTTAATTGGGTATCATTTACCCCTGCTGAAGGTTAATTTTATGACCATAATATCCTTAGATTATTATTTAAGCCATGTTAAAAGTGGGGACATAAACGTAAAGAACTACGTTTGAGACCCTGGTACACGTTCGTCTGACAGACTGACACTATTAGTAGTCTGCGTGCCGTCGAGATGCCCAAACTTGAATACTCATCGGCTTCTTTGTGGCTTTTGAATACTATTATTTTCAATGACAATTTTACGAAAATTCTAGGTAAAAAATTATGATATTTCAAAGTTTTATCATACGATGAGAACAGAAAAGTATCCAACGATGAGAACTTAGATCAAACGAAAGATATGAAATCCCTTCCAATCAGAAGGAATTTAGGTTAGATGTCTTTGCAATCGTTTTCTGATTATAGTATTATTATTATACCACTCAACACTCAACGGACATAGCCTTCCAAGAACACCAAAATTATGTTATATATGATTAAGATGAACACTGACTAGTGACTACTGAGAAGTAAAAAACTAAAAATAGAGTCTACAACTATTTAAAATCAATTTCCTTGTTTGAGAGTGCTACTAAATTTGAGGATTACTGAAGTAAGCCAATAGGCCAACAAGTGGAGCATTTATGTAAGTGGTGGGTTCTGATTGTCTGAAGTCTTCCCTTGAATCGATATATGTATCATTTGGTAGTGGCCCTCCAACAACAGCTCCTGTTAACTCATTGGGATTGGGGTACTTGCTTAAAAAGAAAAGGTGCCCATCTTGGCATCGGTAGTGAGTTGGGTGTACAACAACTGATGGTAGTGAAGAACCTCTGTGATGTATCTTCTCAGGAAACCTGCTTCCATATCCCACCATGTACGACATTTTCATTGGATTGTTGCCGAGGATGTAGTCCACCTATATGCATTTAACCAGTCATTCAACAAGTCAAGAGTTAGCATATATCTACTTAATAAGCACTTGCGTTTCAAGTTTACTCTGACATTTCAATCTAATTTTCTTTACCTGTCCTTTGGCGATTTCCTGAAGCCTTTGAGGGTTGGCAATCTTGTCACCACATTGAACGACTTTATTAGCACGACTAAGATAGCGAGAATACACAAGAAGAAGAAACGAGATAGCAGTTGGATTTTGCATGTTGCTTCCGACTGGTTTGACTATAAGGCCACCAGGTGAGTATGTCACTCCTTTCGTGGGTGATTCGGGAACTATGCTACAAACAAACCTATCGGCATGTTGAAGATATACATTGTCGTTGTTGCCCTTCGATAGGAGTTCCTTTATCAAAAACAAAACAAAGCAACATAAATCACGACACCGATTAACATTTTGTATTGATATTTAAAAGTCTCAAATATACTAACTATGAATGTCTAGACGTACATTCGCCATGAAAACATAGATGCCTCCGTGCTTGTCATCCCAACCAAATTCTCTAACTTCAGTTAACGAATTAAAGTTGTTTGCAACATAATCCCAATATTTTTGCTGGTTGGAGGCCTTAAATAACCATGCTGCAGCCCAAAGCAATTCATCCTAGATTAAACAACAACGTAAGACGAATAGGTATTACTTCATTAGGGAAGATTAGTAGAGACTGTCCTTATGGTCTAGATGTTTTAATAATATACTCAAATCAAGAACAAACCTGTATACAATCATACCTGATAACCGCTAAAATCACAATAAAAAGGGCAAACCGGAAGACTCGAACTGTAGGATCCACGGTATTTGTCTGCAAAATCAAAAACCTAATATCCAAACAAAAACATATATTAATTAGGAAGACTTAAATTAAGTTAACTAGAGGACAAGAACGCTACAAATTGGGCTGCAAGTCCTTTACGAGCAAATTTCATTATTCTAAATACATATTCTTGGAGCCACATACATCACAATGTACGTTGTCGATTGTTATTTTTTAATTGCTTTTAGTGTTAACCTGAATAGCTCTTTGTAAGAGTATCTGAGAGTAGGCAGGATCAGAATTTTTAAAGATCAAAGAAGAAGATGCAAGTGCAGCTGCTATCTCAGCTGAAACTTCTGAGCCAGGATTTGTGCTTGTAACAGCGTAAGCTGTTCGTTTTGTGTCCATGTCCTCAGGTCTTTGCCAGCATGCATGATCACTATAAGGGTCACCAACTTGAACAAACACCTTGTTCTGGATGCTTGTTGCTTTGAGAAAGTAGTCAGTTGCCCATCTAACTGCCTCAATGGTATGTCCAAGTTCTACTGGGTCCATGGAACTTGCGAATTCCACTGCACTCCATGCCAATACTGTAGTCGTGAATGCCATTGGGAAATTAAATTTCACATTATCACCAGCGTCATAGTATCCTCCAGTTAGATCCACCTAAACATTCATGGCGAATGTCAACAAAAAGAATTACAAAAAAGAATGTCAACAAAAAGAATTACAAAAAAGAGAATGATGCATATTCTAAATATTATTGCCAAGACAATTTCCCCACCCTGTAAATAAATATAACATGGCCAGTGATGGCCCTAAAACTACGTTTTGAAAGTTTTGAGACTCACAAAACGTAGGCGTTGTTATCAAATGGCTGAGGTTTTTGCTAAAATATATTTCCACCAAAAAAAAATTAAATAAATAACTAAATAAAATTATAGTGCTTGTCCTCTTCTTCTGTATATAGTTTATTAATAATTATGAATACAGTTTCCACTTCATTAAAAAAAAATTGAAAATAAAAAAAAAAAAATGCTTAATTATGGCTACTGCAACCCAAATCACTTGTTCTCGACAAAAAAAAGGCCTTAGGAACACATAATTTTCTCAAGTGCTTCTTATTAATTTATAGAGCTTAATTTATTTTGTTCAGAGTATAGAAAATTTGAGGAGGGGGAGATGCATACTCCAACATCATGGCCATCATAGAGAGCAGAATCCTTCCGCCATGTCATCCTCTGCGAAGATGGTAATACTCCTGATCTCTGGCCTTCAAAGAACAATATGCTCTTCGATAAAGCATCAGCATAATTCGGTCTTACTTGTTGTGAAGTTCCCTTGAAGATAACCACCCCCAACACCAACAACACTAGAGAAAACGAAGACAGCCCCATCAATCTACTCTCTTTAATTTTCTCCTTCTTTCTGTGAGAGTGAGGACTTCTAGTGTGAGTGATGAAGGCGGAAGGGAATAAGAATAATACGGTTTGTAGAGAAATCTGTAAAAATTTTATTGTTGATCAATGAATGATATGTTCACAGACTACGTTCAACTTTTATAGACTTCATGGAATTGAAATAGAAATACTACTAAAAGTATACTATTGCCTAAACTAGGATCCATAATCTATTTAGGAATAACTCAATCGTAAAGACTGGCTAATTATATTATTCTAATTCTAGAACTAAAGAAAAAAAAAATAGAAATCTAATTCTAGCTTATTATTGTCCTGCATCAATGAGTATATCTTTACGAGTTGGAGGGAATAGAGTTTTTTTAATTGAGTTGAGTGTTTATCGCTTGATTTTGTAGTAAATGCTTTCTGTTTTCAGGGATGATTTCATGGAATGAATTTATTGTGTTAATTTACACATTTACACGTTGTAGGAATAATAACCTGGGGAAAACATGCGTTATAACTTTATAAGAAATCAAATAAAGTCATTGGAGATTTGACAGAATATAATTCAGAATGTAGATATAAATTACGGGATTTTCAGGGAGATTGTTGCATCATATACATTTTCTTAAGATAAGAACAATAGACTCGGAAAGAAATTACAATTTGGGTAAAACAGAACTTTTTTGTTTCCAAATTAAACAGAGAAAAGAAATTATTAAATGCTTAAACAAATTAATGGTTTTCATAAAGATACCACTTATTTTATCTGTCCACACCCAAAACAAAACCAAACGGATCCTAAGACCAACCAAATGGGAACTATTTGAAAATTGAATATGCACCACTTAAGATTTTTTGTTTTAAAATAAAATAAAATAAAAATTGTTTGATTTTGATTAGTTTGGTTTTATTTTACGTTCCATTGAATCAATGTGTCTTTTATTTTCAATGTTAACAAATTTCAAAATTTTAATCATCTTCCATAAAATTGAACGAATGGGGGTATATTCAAATGCATGATTGAATAATTTCATTAAAAATTTTGTTTTGATTTCAATTGTAATAATGTAGAGAAAAAATTATGGATTTGATTCGTAAATTATTATGAAACTGTTTATTTGTTTTCGTGTTGGGGTTCCTTCAAACTGTGATAAATTTTATAATTCAATCATTTTTTTAAATAAAATAAATAAATCAATGAGTATCTTCAATTAGTGATAAAATTTATAAATCATTATTATTTGATTTTGAATATTAGAAAATTTCATAAAAGAAAATTTATGGTTTGATTACTAATAAACTATTTTAAAATATTATTCATTTCTGTCCTAATTCTAGAATCCGTTTGTTTTTGTCGTTAGTGTGTGGTGCTCCTGGTAAAATCAGTGGTGTCTATTCGAATTTGTTGATTCTTAGGTATGAAGATATCAAATGGGATACATCAAACTCGCGTGTCCAGTAACTCATGTGTGGTATTTGAAGTGTCTTCCTAGTTATATCGTGAATCTTTTAGATAAATCTCTTAAAGAATTAGAAGGCCTTGTATATTGCGATGTGTGATTTGATCTAAATTATGATTTTATAGGTTCGGAATGAAAAACTGTCATCTCGTTCAATCAATTGGGATGCCTTGGCTCTGACATGCCTCTTAGTAGGAGTAACATGAAGCTCAGAATTATAGGTGTATTCAATACTCCAAATATAAGGGGAATGGATCTATAGTCGATTGAATCGATTCCGTAACAGATAAATAGGAATTACTATTTGTACCTCGTTAAAAAGACATAAGTGGAATTAACTATTTATTCAGTTTATTTTAGAATATACATATAAACGTAAATATATATGGCATGGTTACAAGAGTCTATCCATCCCATATAGGCTTTAACCATGGCCGGCCCTAAGGCTATGTTGTCTAAGCCCAAAGGCCCCCACAATAAAGCAAAACAAAAAGCCCCATTTAGCTATAAAAGTCTCATTATAGTGTTAAACTAGATTTTGGACCCGGACATACGCCCGGGATCTATTAAATATTTTGTGGGCTGAAAATGCTTTACAAAATGTCTCACACACATTTCGAATCAGAATATATTTTTATTGAAAATAAACCGAAATACATTAATGACCAACGATTATGGTGCATAAGTACTTGGAAACTAATTAAGAGATCAAATTGAGATAGTCTCATCACTTTGTGGTTTAGGATATTAATCCGTAATTTTTAAATAGAATTATCTTAAACTCGATCTATCTTGTATAACAGTTTTATTATATTTATGGTGATTTAGCGGCAAATTTTCGAATCAGAATATATTTTTATTAAAAATAAACCGAAATACGTTAATGAGCAGCGATTATGGTGCATAAGTACTTGGAAACTAAGGGATCAATTTGAGATAGCCTATTCACTTTGTGGTTTAAGATATTAATCCATAATTTTCAAATAGAATTATATTAAACTCGATCTAGCTTGTATAATAGTTTTCTTAGATTTATGGTGATTTAGCGGCAAATTTTTTAATCAGAATATATTTTTATTGAAAATAAACCGAAATACGTTAATGAGCAGCGATTATGATGCATAAGTACTTGGAAACTAAGGGATCAAATTGAGATAGTCTATTCACTTAGTGGTTTAGAATATTAATCTGTAATTTTCAAATAAAATTATTTTAAACTCGATCTAGCTTGTATAATAGTTTTATTAGATTTATGGTGATTAGCGGTAAATCATCACCGTTCGGCTTACGTACTAATGTGTACAAATCACTAAAACAGATTGATTATTTCCATATCCTCAAATAATACACTACTCCCACTTGAAAAGATTTATCATATGAACGTGTCTTACGAACGGGTGCCATTATATTAAATTATTCTAAAAAATATTAGCAACTATGCATAGTTATGAGATATGAAAATTATATTAATTACTCATTTAAATTTCTTGCACCACTCTATATAAAAAGGAAGCACCAAATCTTGATAAAACTAATCGATTTTTTTTTTTTTTATTGTTAGGTTTAATAATTAAAGTTTTGTGAGAATGCCCAATGCGGCGAAGATAATATTGAAGATACTTGAATAACAAGGTATTCCCAATCACAATAAAAAGAATTATAATAAACACTACTTAAAATGCAAAACTATATTTGTCGAGACATTTATTTCCTCTACATAAAATACAAATATGTTTTAGGGTTATTAGTTCAATGCATTTGCACCAAGTTTATGATTTTCCATTAATTATTCTTTGAGGTTAGTTTAATATAGTATGTTGCATCCCGTTTCCAATTTCTCATTAATTATTCTTTGAGGTTAGTACAATGCAGTTGCATCAAGTTTTCAATTTCTCGTTAATTATTATTTGAGGTTAGTACAGTGCAATTACATCCACTTTATGATTTCCCGTTACTTATTCATTAAAGTTAATTCAGTACGTACAGTTGCATCCAGTTTTTGATGTTTCGTTAATTAGTCTTTGAGATTAGTTCATTGCATTTGCATCCAGGTTCCAATCTCCCGTTAATTACTCTTTGAGGTTAGTTCAATATATTTGCATCCAGTTTCTGATTTTCTGTTAATTGTTTTTCTAGGTTAGTTCGATAGTTTACAATTTCTATACAGTTTACATACATGTAAGAGTCTGTTTTTATAAACTCACTTTCGTTTTAGGTTCATAATTACTTGTAATTACTCATATGAGAAGGCTAAAAAAGTGAATATTTATGCCTTGAGGTCAGTGCGATGCAGTTACATCCGACTTCCGATTTCTAGTTAACCATTTTTTTATGTTATTTCAATGCATTTGCATCCAATTTTTTATTTCCCATTAGTTAATCTCTGATTTTAGTTTAATGCAGTTGCATCCAGTTTTTAGTTTTCCGTTAATTATTCTTTGAGGTTAGTTCAATGCAGTTGCATATAATTTTAGATTTTATGTTAATTGTTCTTTGAGATTAGTTCAATGCATCTGCATCAAGTTTCTGATTTCCGATTAATTATTTTTTGAGGTTAGTTCAATGCAGTTACATCAAATTTATAATTTTCCTTTAATTATTCATTTAGGTTAGTTCAGTACAGTTTCATCCATTTTTTAATGTTTCATTAATTAGTCTTTGAGATTAGTTCGTTGCATTTGGATCCAGTTTACGATTTAATGTTAATAACTCTTTAAGATTAGTTCAATACATCTGCATCTAGTTTCTGATTATTTATGCTTTCAGGTTAGTTCGATATAATTATATCCAGTTTTTTATTTTCCGTTAACTATTCTTTGAGGTTATTTCAATGCATTTGCATTTAATTTTCGATTTCCCACCAATTATTTTATGAGGTTAGTTCAATGCAGTTGCATTCGGTTTTTGATTTTATGTTAATTATTTTTTGAGTTAAGTTCAATGCATTCGCATCCAGTTTCCGGTTTCCCATTAATTATTATTTGAGGTTTGTTTGATGTATTTGCATACCGTTTCCGATTTTCCGATAAATATTTTTCAAGGATTTGCATTCAATTTCTAATTATCCGTTAGTTACTCTCTATCATTAGTTTAATGCAATTTGCATAAAGTTTATGATTTCCCATTAATTACTCATTGAGCTCAGTTATGTATTTGAATCCAGTTTGGGATTATCGAAGATTATCTAGTTTTCGATTTCTCGTTAATTATTCTTTAAATTATGCATGACTCACTATGTGGAATCTTCAAAGATTATCTACGAACGGGTGTTGTTATATTAATTATTCTAAAAAATATTTGCAAATATGCATAACTATTATATATTAATATTATATTGATCACTCAACCAAATTTCTTATAACGTGAAAACCTTACTCTCCATTAAAAAAAAATAACTCGCCTTTGATAAAATTCTTCAAATTCATTTTTTTGTTTAATAATAGAAGTTTAATTGAAATTTTGTGAGATTATCCAATTTCCAATTCTCATTATTTATTTTTTGAGATCAGTTCAATGCAGTTGCATCCAGTTTCTGATTGATTGTTAATTATTCTTTTCGGTTAGTTCAATACATTTGCATCAAATTCCCAATTTTCTATTAATTGTTCTTTGAGGTCAGTTTAATGCATTTGCATCCAGTTTCTGATTTTCCGTTAATTATTCTGTGAGATTAGTTTAATGTATTTGCATCAAGTTTTCGATTTCTCGTGCTTATTATTTGATAAAGTTGCATTTGCATCTAGTTTTTGATTTCCCGTTAATTATTGTTTGAAGTTAGTTCAATGAGTTTGCATCCAGTTTCCGATTTCCCGTTAATTATTTCTTGAGGTTTTGCATCCAGTATATTTTTTGAGATTAGTTCAATGCAGTTGCATCCGGTTTTCGATTTTTTGTTAATTATTTTTAAGATTAGTTCCACGCATTTGCATTATGTTCCAAATTTATAATTAATTTTTCTTTGAGGTTAGTTTAATACAGTTGCATCCAGTTTTCGATTTCCCGTTAAT
This sequence comes from Coptis chinensis, assembly GCF_015680905.1. Classification (NCBI taxonomy): domain Eukaryota; kingdom Viridiplantae; phylum Streptophyta; class Magnoliopsida; order Ranunculales; family Ranunculaceae; genus Coptis; species Coptis chinensis. The sequence continues at coordinate 113,363,851 of NC_141458.1, read as the reverse complement.
TTAATCTTTGAGGGTTAGCTCAATGCATTTGCATCCAGTTTCTGATTTTTCAACAATTATTTTTTGATGTTAGTTTGATGTATTTGTATCCAAGTTTTGATTTTCTGTTAATTATTCTTTGAGATTAGTTTAATGCAGGTTTGTATCTATATTCGATTTTCTATTAATTACTTTTTAAGATTAGTTTAATGCTTGCATTTGCATCGATTTCGATTTTCCGTTAAATATTATTTGAGGTTAGTTCGATGCATTTGCATCCAGTTTTCCGTTCCCCATTAATTGTTTTTTTGTCGTTAGTTTCATTCAAGATATATATATTTTAAAATATTTGTCATTATTGCTTTCTTTGTAATTTTTTTTATTTTTTATTTTTTATTATATATTTTGTATAATTGTTTTTAACTATGTTTTGAGGCCATGTTAAGGATATATTCGAAATAAGTCGGTGTTTTATCATAGATACTAAAATTGTATGATTTGTAATAGGAAATTAGTTTATACAAATCACTTATTTTTTAACAATTTTTTTTTATTTGATCAAATATATAAGAATTGGAACACTAAAAGTGTTTGATTCGTATTTCTATAAATCACCTATTTTTTCAGTAATTTTTTTTTATTTGATCAAATATATAAGAATTGAAAATACACTCAAACTCTCCAAAGAGGTTCCATGTACGTGGGAGACTATTAGAAAATATTATCTTTCATATTAGAGTGCCACATAAGATAGAAAAAAAAAAAAAAAAACTAATTCTCATGTTAGAGTGCCACATAGGAGAGAAAAAATCATTCTTTAAATGTCTCTGCTTTAGTATATAGATAGTAAAAGTCTATTCCCAAATAAAGAAAAAAGAAATAAAGGTCTCATTTTGTGACTTTGCATTGGCCATTGAAACTCAGGCCGGCCCTGCCTTTAGCAGGACAAATTAGTAGTTGGAGCAACATTTTGATTTGTTCAATTAATTACTGTGATTTTATGAAAAAGATTCAGTTGACTAATTGCCGAACTTTGTTCCCTTTTGCACGAAAATTTGGTTGGTAGGTCAGAGTTGGGCACAGGCTTAATCAAGCTCGGCCTCTTTGATCTTAGTCTCTTCTTTAATAAGCTTCTGTTCGTGCTTGGACTTTGGTATCGAGATCTTTAGCACATTGGAACTTCAATTGGGCTATTATTGGGGTTAGAACTTAGAACTTGAACTTTAGTTTTGGCTGACTTTTTAAAGTGAAAAATATTGGAAATTAAATAAATCCTTCGTTGTAATTCATTTTCTTGTAAAGGAAGAGATTATGTTCTATTGATTTATTTGGTAAGAAAGACAAGTTATATCATGTATTCAAGTGGGTGTTCAAATAGGTAAGGAGACAAGGAGTAATTCAAAATCCAAATCATAATTTCCCTCTATCTTAGAGCGCTAAGGGCATTTCTAATAGGGGTGTAAATTATTGTAGAGTCTATAAATATCTACTCTCTATTGTTCTCAAAATGGAAAAGTGTAAAAAAGTTTAATTTTAAACTCGGACGTCTCTCTTTAAATTAAAGTCGGATGTCACTTCAAATGACGCCCGAGTTTAAAAATTTTAAATCGTGACTTTAGAAATAGATAGGGACGACACTCCAAGTGACGTCCGAATTTGTTTTTACTCAGACGTCTGTTCAAGTGTCGCCCAGGCTTTTTATTAGAAGGGAAATTCTCCACCTTCTCTATCAACTAATACTCTATTAGTTACGGTATAACACTCCCATTGAAAATAGTTTTTTGACATTTGGAGTGTAAAATTTCCACTCTATACGGTTTACACCCCCCATTGGAGATGCCCTAACCATACTTAATTTCCCATCTGCGCCATGTAATGCAAAATAAAAGCACTGCTTGCAAACAAAATGCCACTTGATTCATATTTGGAATTGCATCTATATAAGAAAATAAAATAACAGCGAGACATCCTGTGGAAAAGAAAAAATACAAACCGCTGCTATAACAATTTTAAATTATAGCAATGATTTTTTGTCACAGTTACTAGCATTGATCATAATCGTAACTCGTAAGAAGAAATCGAAAGGGAGGGAAGCGAAGAAGAATTTTCAAGTTGCATGGGCGCTGAAGTAAGCTAGAAGGCCTAGGAGAGGTGCATTTATATAAGTAGTGGGCTCTGCTTGCACAGATGTCTGTCTTGAATCATTGTAAGAATCTTGAATATCAGGTCCTCCAACAACAGCCCCAATCAACAAATTAGGATCAGGTTCCGTACTTGAATAGTATAGTGTTCCAGCTTTGCATTCAATACGATCAGGATGTCGATCAATGGACGGTATAGAAGCCCCTCGGTGATGTATCTTCAGGGGATATCTTTTTCCATATCCAACCATGTATGACATATTCATTGGATTGCTTCCAAGTATATAGTCCACCTGCATGACCTCCATATTTCAACTAACATGCTAGAAGGCAATGAAAATTATGCAATTAACAAATTCTTCGACTAACATGCTAAATTACTAGCACATCTTTAGCAATTCAAAAAAGAACAAACATACCTGTTCTTTAGCGAACTCAATAAGCCTAGGTGGACCGATGACGACATCACCACATCGGACCACTTTATTAATATGGTTCATATAGCGAGCGTAGATGAGGATTAAAAAAGATATAGCTGTTGGATGCTGCAAGTTGCTACCTCCGGGCTTGAAAAGAAGGCCACCTGAATTATAAGAAGTAACAAACCAAAAATCAATCCAAATCAAATTTTAGAGCCAGGGTCCAAAATGGTGTTTATTTTTGTTTCTGGTGTTGGATTAGGGATGAAAGGCGAACCTGGAGAGTATTCAACGCTTAATGTGGGTGATTCTGGAAGAACACTACACACAAACCTGTCCGCGTTTGTCTGGAATGGATCGACTCTGTGGAGGCCGCCAAAAAGTAACAGCTGAAAAACAAAAATACAATGAGTTCAGAATTAGTTTCATTCGGCTTTCAAATACATGGGCACTTAATCACATGTGTTTTCATTTGTGCACGTCGCATAATAATTCCATGGAACGAACATTGCAAACCAGTACAGGTAGAAGAGGGGAGTGAAGACTAGTACATTGAAGACAAGTACGTTAATTCCAGCATGCTTGGTATCCCACCCAAATTCAGCAAAGCTATCACCTCCCATTGAGACAATCTCTTCGTTAGGATTCACTGCAGGTGTTTCCAGGTTGTGAATATTTTGAACAAGATATTTCCAATAGATTTGAGACCTGGTAGCCCGCTGCAACCATGCAGCTGCCCACAGCAATTCGTCCTGCAACAACCCCATCATATCATTGCATATTTAACACTTGTTAGCTAAAAGAACTAGTCACCATTTGGCTGCAACTATAGACCACAGAACAGAGTTTGATAATTCGGCTAGGAATACGGTTAAGGAGGGATACGAAAGTACCATCGTCAATATCACATTTGACAGAAGCAACACTTTAGCTCACCCTTGATTTAGTAAAATTAGGAGAAGTTCGTGATTATAGTCTCAAAGTATGAGGAGTGGGATGATAGACATACCTGGTAACCACTGTGGTCACAATAAAAGGGGCACACCCATGGCCCAAGGCTATCAACGTACGATCCTCGGTACTGGTCAGCAAAATTGAAAACCTTAACATGATTTTGAAGAAAAAGTGCATTAGTTTCAAATCTTCGACTACTTCTGAAGTCTAAAGAAAGCTTGTACAGACCGCAGATATTTTATGTTCTCAAGAGGAGGCTGGGGAACATAGGTGAGACACATCCCAAAATAGGGAGGAATAATTTCAACATTAGTGCAGCATAAACTGAAGGGGATGCAACCTAAATTATTTATAGAGTTAAAATTTTCGCAAGTATGACATCTGGGCATAACTGTAGTTACTTACCGTGATAGCCCTTCGCAAAAGTTTAACAGCATAAGGAGCATCCGAAGTTCGAAAAGCAATGGAGGAAGCAGCAAGTGCAGCAGCTATCTCAGCTGCAACTTCAGAGCCAGGGTGATCTTGGCTAACTGCATAAGGTGTTCTTGGTGTGTCCATGTCTTCAGGTCTCTGCCAGCAGTTGTGATCTGCATTTGGATCACCAACTTGAACAAAGACAAACCCAGGAAGGTGCGTGGCCTTCAGCAAGTAATCTGTGCCCCATCTAATTGCTTCAAGTGCATTTTGTAGCTCTGAACCCATGAATCTCCCTGTTTCTATTACACTCCAGGCTAACATTGTTGTTGAGAATGCCATTGGAAAATTGAATTTCACATTGTCCCCTGCATCATAGTAACCTCCCACCAAATCTACCTGCATTAATTTTTCATGATGAATCATTCATGTGCATCATACCATGTGTTTATTGCTGTCAAAATTTTGTACCCATTTAAAGTGCAAAAGTTTCTGCCGACATGACTCATGGAAGCAAATGGGAAAACAAACTTAAACAAAAACGAATATATGAGTCATTGGATCCAAAAAATATATAGAAACCAAAATTTAGGGATGATCAAAGTTTTGTTTCCAGGTAGAATGCGTCATGTAGATTGACTTCACAAGATAAACTTGATATACATACCAACCTATCACGCAGTAACCATGTGAAGAATTACTATTGGGATAACATAACGGTATCATACAGGCAAAAGAAAAAAGTATATGACATATCAGTGGTAATTAAAACCTGTTTCGTAATATCACAAGTTAAGGCCATTCATTGCATGACGGCCTCCAATTTGGCAATAAACATTTGTAGATAGAAAACATGAGAGAGAGCGACTTACACCAATCTGCTCCCCATCATGAAGACCCGAGTCCTTCCGCCATATCAACCGTTGTGAAGACGGCAATTTCCCTGATCGTTGGCCTTCAAAGAACAAAATACTCTTCGCTAGAGCGTCACTATAATCATGTCCAGATACCCATGCCACACTGAACATTAACGTCACAAAGAAGAACAAACGCAGCCGACACATCTTCACCTCTGGATTAAACTCTATTAATGAATACTCTCTGAAAACTGTCAATTGATACAAACAGGATAAACACAGGGATGGACTCTATACTCAGCTGATACAGAAGAGCGAAGAGTGATAAGAATATTGAGTCTAATCCCAGTATATATGTAGGCAATAGTACGTCACAAGAAGATACAAGCATTCTCAAGGCACCAAGGTAGTGAGTTAGTTTCGTCATTCCTAAATGACCCAGTGCTTAATTTAGAATTCTTCCCAATTTCTTCTCTTCAGATTACGAGTATTGTTCAAGCAGCAAAGTCATTTTCTTTACGTGGTTTCTAAAAGTATTCAGTCTTACAAAGGGAATGTATGGAGGAATGAATTTGAAACTGCACGAGCATTATTAACGGCCACGCTTTGCCTGCTTCTTAAATGATACATAATTATAATAAATTAATTACAGTTTAAGTAATCATTTAAAACATTACTATCCATTGATGGAGGAAATTATTTGTCATCAACGAAAACTAATTTGCTCCCTTGCGCAAAATGTTGATGAACAAACAAAAATTGTTGCTCCTCAGAAGATCGAAGAGAATGTTTGAGACAAAATTCAAAATCTAAATATCGGTTAAAATGTCCACCAGTCAAGTACCAGCATGTATCGCCAATATATCGTCTACTACACCAGCAGAACAGCAGATATCAAAATTTATAAAAGGAAAAACCACAAACTGCCAGAATATGAAATATAATGGGACATTTTTTTTTTACTGTTATTGAAATCGAAGTCGAGATAGTTACCAAAAAAAAATCGAAGTCAGATACAAACCAAGTTTTACTGTACGAGCCATCTGATATCTCGTCGCACAGGAGGAATTCAGCAACTTGGGTGCTAATGTAGTCTACAGTCTAGACGAAACAAATTTTAGTTATTTACTGTGCAACTCTGAATCTGCATCAGCAAATTACTCTCACTGATTACAAAACACGTCAACTGTAATTTCGTTGTAATTTTTCGTCAAAACAAGTACCCTGCAGACTGCGTATTTAGCCAAGAGTCGTCAACTGTAATTTCGTTGTAATTTTTCGTCAAAACAAGTACCCTGCAGACTGCGTATTTAGCCAAGAGTCCAAAGCAAAGAGAATCTACTAAGACTATTAAAAAAATCACGTAAATGACTTAAAAACCTCCCACAAAATCAAGTCCTAGCCAAAATGAAAAACAATCACTGCCAGCATAGACGAAGTGCCAGCTTAGACGAAGTGCCAGAAACAAACAAAAACAGGACATTTAAAACTGTTTTCAGCTTAGACACAGGGACACTGTATTCAGCATAGACACGGGGACACATCCAACGCGTCAATACGCCATTAACCCATAAGAGGTGCAGTACCAGTACCCCAAAAAGATAAAAGGAAAACCGATAAAATAAGCAAAATCAAATCCTTAACAAACTTCAGGAACTTGCGAACAATCTAACAGTCTGGAAAGTGAAAATCCATTAGTCTAGCTGTCTAAAAAAATACATCATCTCACAGATGAACAATTTTAAAATTCAAATCATTTCCTTGTGCCTCTCTTGGTACATTATACGTATTGCCTCTCCATCGTTCATTATTTGAGCTGGACAATCCCTGCAGCTACCAGCTTTTGTATCTTGTTCATAACCTGAGGATTCTTTAGGTGATCTTGTGCAGATTTCGGGTTCTCTTGGAAGTCCATTAGCACCTGTTTTCAAAGGAGTATTATATACACAGGCACGGAACTCAATCATACAAGACAAACGGACCGTAAGACAATCGATGTACCTGTCTCATAATTGGGTCAGACAATATGTTCTGGATCTCAGGATCGTACATTGCCTTCTCCTGTAAAACCACGGGAAAACAATTGTATTCAGAAACCCCTATATAGCAAGCTGGAAAGACCTATGTCAAAAGTATATATTTGCACCTGTTTTTCCTTCAAATCCTCAGCACTGATGTCTCCACGGTTGGACCTTGTTAATTTGCTCTACACATCTGCAAATACATCATAGATTCATAGATATGATAACCAATCAAGACTCACTACTTTGTAAAACCCACTTAAAACCATGAACTACTTTTTTGAAATGATTCTAACTTCATCCAAGACTTGACACAACAGTTCAAAACAGAGAAAAAAGAAGTATTTTTTTGTACCTGCGCACACCGTCCAGCAATTCCTGGTTACGTGCGTCATGTTTAAGCCCTTCCTGGTATGTCTCCAATGCTTTGTCATATTCCTTCATGAAGAACTGGATTGCACCCTTTCGAGTATAACCTTTGGGAAATGTTGGATCAAGTTCAATACACTTCTCTGCATCTTTCAAACCCTCTGGCATAGCCCCCAATTTTGTGTAACATGCTGCACGGTTACTATATACCTGTGAAGCAACTAGCACATTAGGTTGGTAATCAATCTAAATACAGGCTACAGCTTTAGGGTTCAAACCGAGACAATACCCTTGGGTCTTTTGGGTTCCTTCTTAATGCTTCTGTGTAATGTCTAATAGCTTCTGGATACTTTTGCTGCTTGAAAAATTCATTCCCTGAAAATACAATAGACCATTGAGAAAGAGAAGTATCAACTTGAGCATCCAGCCCGGTGAACAAACCCATGAGAGAACTGATCTGCACAAGACAAATGGAAAAGAACAAACCACAAAAAGACTAGACCAGTTTTCAAACTACGATGCTCAACAGCAACTCATCAATGATAAAGGAATAATGAAGGAAGAAAGTAGAACTAAAAGAAACCAAATAGGAGGCAAAAGGGGGATGGAAAAATGACAAAACCATTAAAGACGGTTATAACGCAAAAAGTGATGCCCACTACCAAACCTATGTTACACAAAACGAATGTGGTGGCAATTAAATGCAGTTTGAAATCCCAGGAAGTAAGGCATGTATGAAATTTCCACTATGCAGTAAAACTAGAGGAGGCAAAAGGGGGAAGGAAAAATGACAAAAAATCATTAGAGACGGTTATAACGCAAAAAGTGATGCCCACTACCAAACCTATGTTACACAAAACGAATGTGGTGGCAGGTAAATGCAGTTTGAAATCCCAGGAAGGCATGTATGAAATTTCCACTTTGAGGAACCCCCTCCCCCTCGCACGCACACACACACAAAGTTGTTACATGTCACAACAGTACAATACCTTTCTCGCGCTCGTCATCTGCTATATTTGGATCAAAGTACTCCTGCTGCTCAAGATCTCTTCTTGCCTTCTCAGCATCATTTAGCTTTTTCAGTGTGTCTGGATTACGATGCTCGGTAAGGGCTTTCTGAAAAGTTTCAATAGCAGGCTCATAATCCTTTGAAGTTTTAGCCATCTTCACCAAAGCAGTTCCCTTCCGGGTTAATGCCCTTGCAACCATCTTATAATCAGTGCGAAGCTCTCTTCCCCTCTCAACAGCTTTGTCACAGTCCTTAATGCATTCCTCATACTGAATACAATAAATGTAGTCAAGACAATTAGAAGTAAAGATGAAACAAAAGATAAGCAGAAGCACCACTATTGCCTACTGAGATTTGGAAACGCGTGCAGGACATTGAAACTTAGTTCCGCGGGAGACGCGACAGTCTCAATGCTAACTCATAAGTTCATTCTACATGCTTCCGTTTTCATTTTTCAACTAATCTAAGCAAATACGATGATTCTGATCCAGGTTATGATAAGTTAATTTGAGAAGGCAAGGTGACCCTCATTTTGCACAACATTTCTTAGGCTACAAAAATAAAATAAAAAAAGTGAATAAATTCATACATGCACTAAAAATACTACGCCACGTGGTAAGAGTTGAGTAAAAAAACTCGCATAGGGGGTGGGGTGGGGGGGGGAGATGTTTTGATATATTGTCTTGGTACATAAGCATGGTTAGATTTACACACTAGCCTATTTGCACGAGTAGCTTCTGGGTACTGGTTAGAATACATGTTCACGTGCTACTGCCATCTAATGTCTTTTCCTTTTTCAACACATGTAGCTCATATTTTAGAGAATAATTTACTCAGAATTAATATTTTGCCCTTTCTACATGTGTTTTTTACTGATTGAGTCATATTGGGAGGATGTAATTTGAAGAGAATTCAGAGGGCAAATTGGGAAAAGGAAAAATCCTTGCTGTGGACATGGAACTGTTAGTGGAGTTTTCTTTACAGATGTTAGATTAGATATCCTAGGTAGATTAGATATCCTAGGTAGTCTGAATCTTTAAAACTTGGGTCTATAGTCCAAAATTAATACATAATATATTGTTTTTTTTTTTTTTTTAAAGGGAAAAATGAACAAATGAACAAAAAAAAATCGGCAAATTCAAACACATCACAAAGAATCAGCCAGATCAAAACTTTCTAATCAGAATCGAGAATATTAGAAAATAAAAAGCGATTGACGAAGTTTAAAACATTTTCCACAGATACATGCATACAGGCAGATGCCATGGTAGTCATCAATCATTACAGTATCATATTGTGGTAACATGTTATACTATACTAGCCTCTTGCATGTAAGGCCCACCCAAAAAAAATATATGAACAATAAACGTGGAGCCCATGACGTTGACAAAAATAATTTTTTTTCTTTTTTTAAAAGAAAAATGATGATTTTGCCCCCGAAAAAAAAAAAAAAAAAAAAAAAAAAAAAAAAAAAAAAAAAAAAAAAAAAAAACTGTTTTAAACAATAAAATTACCAAATTGCCCCATGGGACGTACACCAAAATACCATTCATCGACCCCCATATTTTTCTATTTTTTTTTATCAGTAAAACAATATTCTATTAATAATAATAGTGATGTAGTGTGAGAGATTCACACTACCTAAAATACAAGCATACAAAAGCTAAGCCTCAATCACAGCATCCCATCAACCCCCATATTTTTCCATATAGTAAAGATAAAAGCATGTTCTGAAGGGTTAAATATATAATGTACCTCTAGGTCCAAAATCACAACGAAGAATTTTGTAAATGAAAGAAAAAGAGACTAAGCAGAGAAAGAAAATAAGTAAAAAAAAAAACTCACCAAACTCAAAAAGAAACACGAGAATCAACTGACAAAAATTCAGCAAGCACATAAAACAAGGGAGAAAAAAGTATTATCATCAACCTTATACTAGTCCTGTTATCGAGTAGTAGTTATCTATGACAATTGAATTCCGTTACCACCTCAAATCAAAACTCAAGACACAAAATGACCATGAATACTTTTTTTTTTTTTATTGTTATTTTTAATTTCTACATTCTAACTAAGCAACTGTTTTCCATGTATTCCTAAGTCCCTAGAATCAGAGATGCAAAATAAACAGACATATAATAAAAATGTCCACTATTAACAGTCAAACAAGAAAATCTTAAAAGTAAGCATACCTTTCCCATTTCCAAATAAACGGCAGCCCTATTAGTCAAAAAAGAAACATCCTCACTATCAAGTTCAATGGCCTTGCTATAATGATCAATCGCCTTCTCAAATTCCTTCTTCTTATAAGCCGCATTCCCCAACTCCTTCTCCTTCTGCGCCTTCACTTTACTCTCCTTCTCTTCATCCACCACTACCTCCATCGGCTCCGGTTCCTTCTCTTTCTTCGGTGCCCGCTCCATATCAACATCAGGCATTCCGGGCATATCAGGCATATCGTCTCGAGTCGATGCCTTCATGTTCATATTCAATAAAACCCCTAAAGCATTCATCATTCTTTGATCTTTCAAATACAAGTTGAAATTATTGGGGTTTTTTTGTAAATCTTGTATCATACGTACAAAATCTGGTTGTTGTAAATAGCCTCTAGTAGTTGGATCTGCAGTTAGTTTAGCCCACAGTTCTGGCCCATCAAATATTTTCCCAAACGGGGATGACGTAGATGGTGGGACCCTACTAGATGATGAACGAACCCCAGCAGATTGTGCATCGGATAAGCCTGATTTGAGTGGCTCGTTATTTGGATCAATTTCTAGACCCTTCTTGTACGAGGAAATTGCTTCGTCGAAATTTGATAGACCTAAATAAGCTGCACCTAGACGACTATACCCTTTTGACCAATCGGGTTTTAATTCGACTGTTTTTTTAGCATCGGTTAATGCTTCGGTGAATTGGTTAAGTGATGCGTACGAGGCTGAGCGGTTTGAGTAAAGGACGTGGTTTGTTGGTGCGAGATTTATTGCTTCTGTGAAATATTTTATTGCTTCCGTGAAATTACCGGATGAGAAAGCGGCGTTGCCTTTGGCTTTGGCTTCTTCCGCCATATTGGTGTTTCAAGGGTTTTTAGTGTTTTATTTTTATTTTTATGAGAGAAAAAGAGTGGGTGTTTTAAAGGAGAAAGAGAAGTAGTTAGAGTTGGAGAGAAGTAGGGTTGACGTGATTCTCGAAAGTTCGAGAGGTGTGTTTGTGTTCTCGTGGAATGGAGTCACTTCGTTAAAAGGAACCGGCTTCGGTTTCTATATTGTTGTACACCTGTATGCCAGTTGTAGACCATACGGGCCTGTCGGTCCACACTCCATATTTCATAGACCTACAATAGTTCGGGGAGTAATACTATACGCACGAACACATTTCTAATTTGTACTTGTCTCCAACTGTACTTCACCGTTCATTCCTTAAAACAAAAGAAAAGGGTCTTTTAAGTTTTGGTCTTTCTAAATAATTGGTATTTGGAGTTTAATGTGCACTAATCATTTTATTATATTTTGGTCCTCTTGATTAAAAATCAACTAAATTGACACGTGTCTCACACACGTAAGAGTATGATGAGTTTTTACAAAATACCAATTATCAACAAACAAAAACAGTCAACACTAGTTAGGACTTAGGAGGATCAAAACCTAATAAGTCAAATAGTATGGACCAAACCCCAAATACTAATTATTTAGGAGAATCAAAACCTAAAAAACCCAAAACAAAAAGAAGAAAAACATATCCCTTCTTTGTCTTCATCTCTTTGGCTAGTAAATTGTTTGCTGCCCAACTTCATACTACAATGATCACTTTCTGAACAAATTCTTTATCTCTATATATATATTATAGCTCTCCCCTCCTTAATTGAGGAAGCATATCTAGAGTATCCACGTGTCCATACTAATTACGATAAATCAGGAGTAAAAAAATTGTCAAGAAAAAATAAAAACGAGCTGTGAGAAAACCCACCGTACCTCTTCCTTCCCAAAACCCACCGTCTTTCTTCCTCTCCCAAAACCCCTTCCCTTGAATTTATCATCAAAAGAAGTGTTGAAGTTTCTCCGCCATGCTCATACCTATTTCAATTTATTGCAAATTAGTCCCTACTCGGAATGTGCATCTCGAGAAAGAAGAAAGAAGGTTTCTTAATACCTTAAAAACCTTGGACTCTTTAATATAAAAACCTTTATTCCGGACAAAAATTCATTCTCCATTTAAGAAAGAAGGTTTGAACTAGATGTAGCTTAATCGAACCCTTATAAATGGAGACTACCGGTTATATATTTCTAATCACATTCCTAAGTCTTATAGTTTCATATCACGCGTCGATTAGCCGATCGATCCACCATCTCGAAATGGAGACTATGAGAAAGCGTTCAATAATAAAGTTAGGGATGAATCTCATGTTTTTCCAAGAGTTGATAGTTGAAAATGAAAACCGAGAATCGAAAACCTTGCTCATTGTGGTTTGCATTTTGTTCGTGAACCGCACCAATGTGTTGGTGACGATGAGTTTGGATATATGCTTGCCGATATTCTAAAGGAGAATAATGTGAACAATAAAGGATTGGGTTTTGATCCCGGTGCCCGAACCGCTTTAGCTTTTGTCACATTGAGGGACGACGGGAGCGTGAATTCATGTTTTTCGGAACCCAAGTGCCGATATGCTTCTTCAAGAATCGAACTTGACCTTGACATCATCACCAAGGTATGCAAATATTTTGTTTGAAGTGTAATAATGGGTAGAATGTGTCTAATATCTAACTGTCTTTTGAATTCAAGATTAAACCTTTCCACTCTTTAGATTTATATCTCTTAAACTTTTTCATCAAGAACAAGGTAACTAATTTCGTGATGACAGCAAAAAATATTCCACTATGGTTCTATAAGTCCGACATGAACCATGCAAGTCGGCCCACATTCCGCAACAAAAGCCGCAAAAGAGGCCGGAGTGCTTTTGTCCTATGATCCCAATCTTAGGCTTCCATTATGGCCATCTGCGAGAAAGTGCCGAGAAGGAATCCCCGAGCATATGGGATATGGCGACATATTTCAACTAAACACCCTATGAATATGAATGTACTGGCGACTTTCTCTTAAACGGACATGTTAGGTAGGGGCGCTTTTATATAGTGTCTTAAACAACTTTTAATTTACGCTTATTAACTTCTTCGCGGCAGCTTACATATGACACTATATAAGTAAGCATAAGACACTATATAACATGTCCGTAAACGGACAATCCGATTTAAGAGAAAGCCCGCGGTACCACGGTATCTGTCATTCCCTCTATTTAGAGCGGATACGTTGATTTGGACAATTGTCAATTAATATCTTGTCGATTGTTTTGATTCTCAACCAGATTAGTAAAAAGAGATTTCCTTTTTAACAAAAGGCTAAGACCCGTATGATGATGCAGTTGTCCGTAAACTATTCCATCCGGATCTAAAATTGCTTCTTTATGGCGAGGGCCCGGATGGTTGCAGAGATATTACACTAAAGTAAAGACATGGAAATATTCTTTTGAACCATATATGGTGTTATAGTATTGAAGGTCATGTTCTCGTACACAAGAAACAATTCCATCGGGTTCACAATATCATGCTTTTTTCTTCTTTGTATGCGAGGATTTCAACGGCAGGGTAAAAGGTTTAAAGGTGGATCTTGTAGACACTGGTCTTTGGAGATGCTTTTGTAGCTGGAATATTATCACCGATTCTTTCTGCGATCTTTCATTATTTCATGTATATATTTTAATGAATTAGTGTGGTCAATTCTTTATGCATGCCTAAATTTTTTTTGCATCCCAACCCTTATCTGCATCAACTGCCCATGAAGTCCACTTTTGCTGTTTTAGAAAATATTCGTAAAAGCTTCCAAGTCTTGAGACTGAGTGCTTCCTTGAAGTGAAGGTTAGCCTCAAAGGAGTACGAGGCATAAACCTTCATTTCAATGAGCAAAAAGAAATTCTAGAAAAGTTTTATGAACTCAAGAAACGCATTTACGTTTCGATTGACACTCGAGCTGCATGAACGAAGTACAAACACATAGCACTAAAATACAACAAAGGTTTTGAGGCCGAAATAATAGAAGTTAGAACTCGACACTAGAAAAACCCAAGATATAGTTACACACCTCACATGGATCCAAAACTTTAACTTCCATTGATTTGCATGAGTTTATCCTGGAAAAGCAACATGATTGACTTGATGGAGTTTCGAGCTCTCAGGGCCCTCAAAACAATAAAATAAAGGAAGATATTTTTAAAAAGAAACAAAAGAATTGAAAATATATAGATGGTGAGTTACTCATTCTAGGTTCGCTTTTGTTGTAGAGACGTTGGAAGTCAAATATATACCAGATAAGGAAAATGGGAGGGCGCCTTGGGGTGGGGGTGGGTTGGATTTAGGAGGTCAGAGGGTTATCACACTTCACACACTCATGGTCTCATAGGATGTAGCGAATCAATTTTCCATCCAAACAGGTATTTTTTAATTTTTTTGACAATCAGTGTTTCTATAACTTATGTTTTTTAATCTTTCATCCCTGCAGTTAGTAAATAAACCTAAAATTTATCATGCAAGGATGAACTGGCACCACTGCCAAAACGAATTGAAGTTCCCACAATTTGATGATTGATTGGGTATGCAATTTCCAATTTCAAACTTAATACACTCAAACTCAAAATGGAAACCCAACAAAACCCACGACTCTCATACGAAATGATCTCTCTCTCCCACTCTCTTCTCTACCACCCAATCTTTCTTCTCCCATCAATGCAAGAAGATTTGTACAATTGCAGACTTTTGATTAAAATTAAAGAGAATCTGATTTGACTCAAGTCGCAGCAATTTTGGTTGGAGAAGATCCAATGATTATATATGGGATAAAGAGAGATTATTGTGCAGACACAAACTCCTACTTTTGGGATAAGAGAGATTATTGTGCAGACACAAGATTGGAATTTTACAATTTGCTCCTGATGCAGTATCCACTCCTACTTCCCAAGGGTGATTCTGGATGGGGACTGAACACCGTCGAGACTAATAGGAATATGATAAATTGTCTTGGTCATTCTACTCATATATTCTTCCGGTATAATTCTACTCATACCAAGTTTTTTTTTTTCAATAAGCACCTATGCTATTAGCTAGCAGTGACACTTAATTCAATTGATTGATGCTCGACTAAATGCATCACTTTGTTACAACAGATTCGGCACCATGGTTGTCAATGAAATTTTTTTGAAGTTGTCGACCCGCAAAGGAAGACTGATGTATCATGTGAAAATAGAAACACGTAAGCTGATGAGGTATTTCCGACTTAACCAAGATATGTGTCATTTATGGTTCACATCTTTGTTGAACTTTACATTTTTTACGCATTCACCAAGAGCGAGCATACCTATTATGACCACACCTAACCATAGAAACTATGGACCTCATAAGCTTTTCCCATCTAGGATTAGGGGAGGCAAGTCCCTACCAGTTTTATTGATGTTTGAAAAAATAAATTCCAGTGTACAAAATTTCATCACCATCTTTTGGGATATAAGTATACAGTTCCCTTCGAAGGGATACACGAGTCCACAGGGCTTGCTACTCGAGTTCTATGTGTTTAGAGCTTCAGCCTTTAACACATCTTTGATATTTTTGGATAAAGAACCAAAGTCAAATGCATTAGGCCTAACAAAACTAACATATGCTTCATTTTTCTTACAACAATTGAATTACGGTATAAAGCAAATGCAAATGTGTAAGGTTTTATATATATCTAAATCTATTGGATGGATCTTATAATTATGTACTAGACATAGACGTGTTGTATATTATATAGATATCATCGAATAATGGATACATCTGCATGAACCTCTTTCTCATTTCACTATCAGTTGATTCATCACTCTCTCTTTCTATAAGGTCTACTAGCCTCTAGGCGATCTCAGACTAGAATTTGATGATTCCCATGTTGCATACGATGTCAAATCTTATCAAAGAGAGCTTGATTTGGATACTCGCTCTGATTAAAGTGAAATATTCGTGGGTGATGTAGTGTTACTGGAGTGCCTTTTCTAACCATTCAAACGAAACCCGTAATTGATTTTTTTGTTAGCATTTGGGTTACCTAGATGCAAACAAATCTTCTTTCTATGACGGGATTTATGGATTTATGCATCCTTTTTCCTTTAATGGTTGCACCTAATGGGCTCTATATATGCATTATGCATCAACTATAACAAGGCTATGCTTGCATTACTATATTACTTCATTATGTGTGAGATATATCTGTCAGAAATTTAAGGGCTGGAAATCGATTGATGAAGTTCAGTACAAACTCATTGATATTTTTTTGCGAGTATTGTCATGTTGAGCTAGAACTTCCCCTAGCACTGTTTCAGTGGTAGGAACATAATGTATGTTTACTTCCGAAGTTAAGATTGATGATGTATGTAGGATACCTCATTCTGCAACTGGTCACATAATCTATCTAATACTTACACACTTTACCGATTTGGAAAGTAAAAAAATAAAACTCCACGTAAAAGTGGTTCCATTGGGTATTTCCATCATGTAGAGGCGACCATCATGTGTCTCTATATTCCTATCGGTTCAGTTACCTTCTTCCCGATACACAATAGATAATAGAAAACCACTTTTTCATTTTGTCCCGTTGTTACGTATTATTTTGATGTTGACGATGCTTTTTTATTTTTTTGAATGAGTAATAATCTTCATGAGCTATGGTCTCGCTTAATTTTTTACTTAGAAGATTTTTTTAGTTTCATGGAAACTTTTGATGAATGGTTCCAAATATCTGGCGAAAATGACCAGCAAGAAGTTGTTCAACAACTTCACAAGGTAAAACTTCTACTTGCATTGCAAGCGATAAACATTTTGTTGACTTTAGTTGACACAACAACTTTCTGTGCTTCTTGAAGGTCATTCGTCCATTTCTCCTCCGAAGATTAAAGTCTGATGTTGAGAAAGGTTTACCCCCTAAAAAGGAAAACAATACTTAAGGTAGGGATGTCCCAATTGCAGAAGCAGTTTTACCGAGTTTTGTTGCAGAAGGATCTTGAGGTTGTTAATGCTGATGGAGAGCGTAAACGTCTTCTGAATATAGCTATGCAGCTTCGTAAATATTGTAACCATCCATATCTATTCCAAGGCGCTGAGCCTGGCCCTCCTTATACTGCCCTCCTTATACGACAGGAGACCATCTTATTACCAGTGCAAGTATATCTTATTTCTGTAATGCTTCTGGATTTATTGGGATTTAATGATCAATCAACTTACTTCCAATTTATCCCTCCTCCGAAGATTAAAGTATGATGTTGAGAAAGGTTTACCCCCTAAAAAGGAAACAATACTTAAGGTAGGGATGTCCCAATTGCAGAAGCAGTTTTACCGAGCTTTGTTGCAGAAGGATCTTGAGGTTGTTAATCTTTGGTGGAGAGTGTAAACGTCTTGAATATAGCTATGTAGCCGTAAATGTGGTAACCATCCATATCTATTCCAAGGGCCGAGAGGCGGCCCTCCTTATACTGCCCTCCTTATACAGGGAGACCATCTTATTACGGTGTAGGTATATCTTATTTCGTAATGTTTCTTTGGATTTATTGGGATTTAATGATCAATCAACTTACTTCCAATTTATCCCCCTCCCTCCCTCCACCAAAGGGAAAATGGTTCTTTTGGATAAGCTACTTCCAAATTTGAAAGAACGAGATTTGAGGGTCCTAATATTTTCCCAGTCGAGTATTTGTCCCATGCTCTGTGGTGTTTTACTTTTCTCAAAATAGTCTCATTCATGGTGTAGTGATTTCCTTTTAAAATTTGGCCTTTGGCACATTTACTTTGTAATTAGATGACTAGGCTATTTGGACATTTTGGTATGGATGTATTAATTATTAGATATAGATTAGTTAATAGATATGGATTAGTTAATGGATCAACGACAGAATTCTTATGCTACACAACTGCTGTCATATTAAAATCTATATAAAGACATCAATATTCAGGAAGCATTAAACAAAAACCAAAGAAATCATAAGCAAACACATCAATATTCACGAAGCATACACCATCATTGAAAGGTTTACGAATACCTGCCACTGAAAGTTCGTTTTTTCTTCCTGGACTGAAGGTTTTTCCCTGGTACACCATCCTTGAAAGGACTCCAAATTCCTTCCACTGAAGGTTAGTATCTTTTTCCCCTGGTAATAATAAGAAGGAAAAATTATTTGGAAAATCTTTGTCTTGAATTTTTATTGTTAGTACATATTTTTTGGTACATAAGAAGAATTATTTGTTGCTTCCTGCAAAAGCTTTCACCACTCTGAACACCACCATCACCCCAACAACAAACTAGCAAGCACTTATTGGAAAATCAGGATCCAAACCCCCATGACGTCCACCAAAAAATTTTCCTCTATGATTCTAAGTGAAAGAATTTCATCGTTAACTTCTTAAAAGCTAGAAGAGAACGTATGTCCATGGAGGCAAATATGCACAAGAGACAAACAAATAAAAAGAACTCAAAGCTGGATCAATATTCTTGACTAAAACTATAGAATTAAAGCATGAACATGAGAAACCTCTTTTCTAAATAACGACATATCTAAAGAGCAATCTCCAGTTTCTTGCCCCATGGTTGGAGAGGTATATCTCAAGCTTGCGAAGTACATGTTCAGAGTCACGGTAACCCTGCGAATACTAAGTTTCAAACTTGACACTTTATGTATCTAGCTTTTCTTATTTCATACAAGTTTAATTAATGCATCCTCACCCAAGGAGAGAAAGAACAAATTTCTCTAACGATACCAATGAATGCTAAATAATAACAATTACACGATACCTTGATTTCAAGATGGGGTTCGACCAACCCAAACAAAGCTGTACCAAAAAAAACGAGACTTGGCACCATCACCACAAAATAATTCTTTTCCTTATCTCACATAAAAAAAACTATTTTCTTTTGGGTTCTTAGATAGTGTACGGAACTCATACTACACTGATAATAGGCATAGTAAAAAGAGCATGGGTTAGATAAATATCGGCATCTCTATAACGTTCTTCAACAGCAGCAATTAGCATGTTGCGGTCAAGATGACAAAATCAAATTCTTTAGTCTCAACACACGGCTTACCGTCAGGCCTGTAGAGATGAACAATTAATACCACAAATTTATCTTCTCACCAACAGGACGAACTCCATATTCCATTCGGAGATTTAATACGACAAAGAAAAAATGAAAATGAAAATAGAAACTTTTGAATTATTTTCCCCAATACATCGAATTCATGTTCAGTTTATCCAGAGTTTTATTGTATTCACAGTTCACACACACTGGTAGTTTGTTGCAGCTCATCACTGGACAGCAACCAGTTACTCGGATAATGTTCACTGCTCCTCAATATTATATTACATGCTTTTGTGTGCATTGACTAAGCACTCATATATGCTAACTTATCAGTTATTGTTAGTATACTCAAGCGCCGCATGAGTGCAGGACACACCATATTCCATTGCTCGACCTGGCAACTGTGCTAGATGTCCTAATAGTCGTTGGTCAACTTTGGTTATCACTAATACGCACCAGTCCACCCATCACATTTGGTTGCTTATGAGTTAACTGATTCCTTTTGTTTCCGGGCTTCAGAAGATTATTACATTCTACATAATTTCGGTTGACGAGAATTTATACAGCAGAAAGCGATGAACACCAATAACAATCCAACTTGAAAAACTGCATCAAGTATTTGATCAATTCAATGGAAGTCCAAATAAGGAGATGATTAACAATTTGAAAGCTGAACTAAATCAACACGGTAATGTTTCAGAAAAGAACATAGTTACTTGGTTTCGCAACATGCGTGCTAAGTTGAAAAGAAAAGCACTCATTAATGCAGAGAAAGATTCAGATGAAATTCAAGTAGAGATTCAAATTTTTCCAAAGAAGACCAAGCCTAATAATATGGAAGAAACTTCTGGTGACATTGTTCCTTCACAAGAAAGTATGTCTTTAACTTACAATGATTATGACAAGTACTTTATATGTTCATCACACTAATATTACTCTTAAATTTCAGGTTAGCATCAAGTATCAGTTAGAAGAACAACAACTACAAAGTCTACCCCAGTCAAAAATAAAACAGAGGAGGAAAACACAGAAGAGAAGTTATAAATCTAATCGTCTTAGTAGAATGAAACGTAATGGTAAATATTTTATTCTTATGTATTCAATTTATTGTTCTTATACTATCAAATACTTTATTAAATGACATATTATTATTTTTTAAACATTATTTATACCCGGAACAAGTGAAGAAGAAACTAAAATAAATAGAGCTAAACGAAAAGATATATTGAATTTGAAGATCATTGGAAACGATAATTGCATTCACGATGAAAGTGATGATGATTACCTATCACAAATGAGTAGATCTGATTCCGACATTGAAGTGGACAATGAAACTGAAGTTTCCATTTCACGTGGAATAGATGTCTCACATAAAAGTAATCTTCATACAGCAATGCTTTATATTCTTATTATAATAAAATTCTTTAATTTTAATTAACTTTTTGTTTTTTTGAGGAAGTTGTTTTGAGCCTTTGGATTTTGGATGTCCAACATCCATATGTTCTCATTATTGGAGCTATTGTCCAGTGCGAAGAAAGGAATGATAGGAGCAAAAACCTATTAATCCTAAATTTTCCATATGTTGTCGAATGGAAATGTTCAATTGCCTCTTCTAAAAGATACTCCAGATTTTTTGAAGAATCTTTTGGATTGCAATGGAGGGTCAAAATCGTTAAATTACATGGAAAACATCAGCATTTACAACTCAATGTTTGCGTTCACATCTACTGGTGGACAAGTTCTGAGCTCAGTTAATGATGGAAAGGCACCCTTTGTTTGTAAACTAAAGGGCAAAATTACCACAAAATTGGAACATTGCTTCCAATTTGAAGAGTACGTTCAAAGTTTTGCAGTTGTACATACATGATACTAAAATGAAGTCACCCACAGGTTGAACTCTCTTAGTAAGAAAATTGTTAAGAGGAATCCAAAATATGATTTAGATTCTAGCATTGTTTAAGGATTGATTAATATGTTGAATGTTACCAATGAACTCAGCAAGACTTATAGAATGGCAAGAGATAGATTTAAAAAGAATGTCATGTGGCCGACGCCAAGATACAATTGATTAATAGAAGACAAAAAAGATGGGAGACTTTATAATTTGCCATCATCAAAAGAGATAATTTGGTCTAATCGTTGGCAATGGTGATGAATTTAACGAGCACAAAGATGTTATTGTGGACAAGAAATGATTTGGCTTGAAGAGAATCAACGAATTGCTTCCAAGTTTCATGGCAATACATTATCCACTTTTGTTCCCCATTTGAAGATGGATACCGACTTGACATTCCATATAGAAACAATGCAAGTAGTTGGAAAAAGAAAAATATTAGCATGAGAGAATACTATGCTTTTAGATTGCAACAAACTTAAGATTGCAGAAAAAGAACAAACACACTTAGAAATCGGTGCATACAAATTGGGGAAGAAGAAATTCAGAGTCCGAAAAGAAGATATTGATTATCTAAAGGCAATTATAAAAGAGAGAATGGTAGAGTTATGATTATCTCTATGTAATTATATGTTCAATCTTGGAGATGAGATGACTTATCAAACATTTTTACATATATGGAATCATATCTTTAGTAATAAATGTAATTATTTTTTAGCCAAGGTTTTGTGTACAATGTGCTTGAAGAAACCTCTGCATTGCCAAATTCATAGCAGAAGCATAGAATTGAAGGAGCATGCCGCGTGCAAATATCTGGGTTTGATCAACTATATCTACTCTTAGGCCCAATGCTTGCAAGATTGTACTCGAGTACCAATATAGAAAGGAAAATAGTAATGCTGCTCCCAAGTGCAAAATTATGCCCTGTTGGCAAATGACACCGAGTAATGCATACTTCTTTGCTCCATAGGCAAACGTAAGCAAGTAGAAAGATAGACGTAAAGTATATCAAACCACCAATAACTATGTTTATAATACACAAGGAGCTAACAATTGCCTAAAATACATCAGATTATTTCCGCTCTTCCTTATAAATTCACCATTCCTTATAAAACCTCAAGCCAAGTTCATCAACACATTACACCATTTACATTAAAAGACTGAAAAATAACATTATGTCCAATCAACAACAAGTTCTATGTACAACAAAAGAGTTGTGGGATAATGCAACCCAGGATAACTTTTCTCATCAAATCCTACAGTTTCCGACCACCTTCAATTTACACCTTTACTTTGTCCACAATCACTTATTTCCCAATTCCTTTACATAAACCCACCAAATATAGCTGATAATGGATGTAAACTTGAAAAGATTAACACTTTTTTGCTAAACAGCAACAAAACATTACTAAATGCTCGATCATAATTTATTCATAGTGTAGCCCAGTATCATTCTCTAATAACTAGATTGAAGCAATATTACGTGACAGCTATTTCAACTTAAGGTTATTTCGGCATCTCTTTCTTCAACGTGAGAGATATACTGATTAATGATATTCATATGAATCATATAAATTTTTTAGTGAAAGCCGATATAATATTCATATCTCATAACTCTACATAGAACATGTGGATAACAGTTACACAACCGAATTGGAGAAGACAAAAAACCGTCCACAAAACCAATATAATATTTATATCTAATAGTTCTACATAGAACATGTGGATAACAGTTATATAACCAAAGTGGAGAAGAAAAAGAATCACCCACATTAAAAATTAAGTACAATAATTTAATATAACGGCACCCGTTCGTAGGACGGGTTCGAAAACTAGTTAATCTGATTTGCGTGGGTTTCTACTTTTTTTGTGTGTGCTCAATTAATTAGTCGAAATTGTAAATCAATCACTTAACAATTAGTATTTATCCAAAAAAAAATAGTATTTACTCAAAGTGTATATTAATATATTTCAATTTATGTGTTATCTACAAACAAAACTCTTCTCATATTATATTATGCTTGGCAATAAAATTATTAATGATTCCATTTGGATTTCTCATGGTAATGGTAAGAACTAAGAACTAAGAAACAATGAGAAAATATTTGAATGGGGTCAAGAAAATATTTGACTGCGCATACTCCTCGATTTACGCGTCACGCAAATTTGAGAGAATAGTCGTCTTCACCAGAATGATAGTAGTGACAATTTAATTGGTAAGAATATAATGTGTGAACTAGAAGAATCAAACTTATTGTTTAAGACAAAATTAAAAGATCAATCATAAATCTTGTTACTAAACAATAAAACAACCAAACATAAAGGATAGCTTATTATTTAAACGTTGTACTAGGCTATAAACACAAAAACAAATGAAATGTTTTTATGGTAAGGTTGTAAGCTACTCTTATGGCAATTGGAGGCTCCCAACAGTCAAACTGAACTGTAATGAATAGGAATTTCCAATTAATTACCAGGAAGTATCGTTAGAGGAGGCGAAATTTCCATTTGCGGGTATCCTGTTCAGATTACCAATTAACATATGGCTGATAATAAGTATTATGTCACATTTGTGCTTTAGTCTCCATCATGATTTTCACACAACCAACAAATCATACGATCCAAGATTAATGACACTACACACAGTGATTATTTCTCAACAATTACTTAACTTATTGAGGTTCTTACAATCATCTCATATAAATTTTCTCATTTTGGTCAATGAACTCGTAGAGATAAATTTTCTCATTTTGGTCAATGAACTCGTAGAGACTATGAAACAATAACTGACAATGTCTAAAAGAGTTGTTGTTTATAAGATTTGAAATGTGCCGTGGAATAGCCCAGAGAAAAATACCAGTAGCATATTCCAAATTTCCAACAGTCAAAACAAAAAATCCTAGTGTTCAGTTATAACAAAAAATTAACGCAAAATGTATGTGTTCACTACTTTAGGGCCGAGGCATCTAGAAGGAGGGCCGAAGTATTTACGATCCAAAGTGAGAACTGAGAATACACTTCTCTCTCTCTCTTGAAATGGCATCAGCAGTAGAATTAGAATTAGAACAAGAACAAACAACAACAACTGAAAATGCAGAAACAAGAAAAGAGATTCTACCAATCGAAGATGACGATGACGAACACGATTCAAAAGAAAGGGTTCTCCAAAAATACTTTCTTAAAGAATGGAAACTCGTTAAATCACTCCTCGACAACATTGTTTCCAATACCCGTCTTCTTGATCTCACTTCAGTCTACACCATTCGCTCCATCGTAATCTCTCTCTCTCTCTCTCTCTCTCTTTTATGTTGTAATTATTCTGATTAATGACATCATTTTTTATTTTATTTTATAATGCAGCTTGACAAGTACCAATTCCAGGGGCAGTTATTAGAGCCATATCTAGAAACAATAATATCTCCACTAATGTTTATAGTCCGGTCCAAAACAATGGAACTCGGCTTCGTGTCAGACGAGATTCTCGAGATTATAAAACCATTATGTATTATTATATACTCACTTGTCACCGTATGTGGATACAAGGCAGTTATAAAGTTTTTCCCACACCAGGTTTCTGACTTAGAACCTGCAGTGTCTCTATTAGAGAAATGCCATCATGCTACTGCCGCGACAGCATTGAGGCAAGAAAGTACTGGGGAAATGGAAGCCAAATGTGTTGTGCTTTTGTGGCTTTATATACTTGTTTTGGTTCCGTTTGATATATCGTCTGTGGATACTAGTGTTGTGGGTGATAAGTATTTGGGTGGACTTGAAACGTCTCCGTTGGTGTTGAAGATATTGGGACTTTGTAAGGATTATTTGTCAGATGCTGGACCAATGCGGGGTATAGCTGGATTGTTGTTATCGAGGCTATTAACCCGTCCAGATATGCCCAAGGCGTTTACCAGGTTACCATTATTTATGTATACAGTACAAACAGTTTGCATTGATCTTTAGGCTACTTTTTCTTTGAACTGTTGTTGTTTCATTTCACAATCATAGTTGTGCACGTATTGCAATATGAGCACTTTTGAGCATTGGATTATACGATGATAAAAAAAAAAAACAATTTGTTAATGCTCTGGAAGAAGGGTTGGCAAAGCTATCCACTACTGCCAACCTTACCTTGTTTATGCTTCTTTAAAACTGGAAATGCAACACTATAGCATCTCTTAATTTGCTCATACTGTGGAATGACTCTATTGTGTTTAATTTGAATGGATAACATAATATATATATATATTCTCAGATTGCTCTTTATGGACTTCTTTTCAGCTTCATTGAGTGGACAAATGAAGTATTATCTTCTGCCACAGATGATTTTGTGGATAGGTTTCGGTTACTGGGCATTGTGGAAGCACTAGCAGCTATTTTCAAGGTTTCACCTTCAATTTCCTCTAATAACATTCAGATTCATTTTTTCTGAGAGTGGACATGGTAGTATAGTTTATTATTCTTCTTGGACCTATTTTTTTTTTTCTTGAAATGGTTCCTGTTACTGTGTTGGATAATGCAGGCCGAACTGTCTGATTTTGGATCCCCTCTTTAAAATTCATCATTCACATATTTAACTAACTGGTTGCTGCTAGCTCTAAAAACTATTGTTCTTATTACAATGCAGTCTGGTACCCGAACTGTTTTGATTGATCTAGTTCCTATCATTTGGAGCAACACCTCAGCTTTGATGAAGTCAAATACTGCTGCTCGAAATCCTTTGCTTCGCAAATTTCTCGTGAAATTGACTCAGCGTATTGGACTTACATGTCTCCCCCCTCGTTTGCCAATGTGGCGTTACGTGGTAAGAATAAAACATTATTCAATGTTTTACTTATTATCATCTGAATGAACTGCCGGCTTTTGTTGACCTGGTATAGCCTTTTACTTTTCATGATAGCTTTTTAGGAAATGGACATTTTATTTCTTCAGATGCTTATGCAATTTATTAAACTGCAAGAGTTCCAAAACTATTTCTTATGCAAGTACGTTTTTATATGTATTCTTCTAGTCTTTATACACGTTTAATAGCTATAACCATTCAGGTTATAACTATTTTGATGTTGTCGAATGACACAAGTTCCTAAGATATTTGGCCCAGTGTTACTAGATTCTCTCCATACAGTTCCTGTGCCCCCTTTTACAGTGTGTTCTCCACATCTGACGTCCCCATTTAGCAACAACAGAACAGAGCAAGAAAAAAGAATTTGGCACTAGAATTTGAATAATAATTTTTCTTACCTTTATCTGTTCCCACGTCCTACCCTTCTTCTCACGGTTATTGGTGTCTGCTACCCCCGTTTATTGCCATCATGTTTTAAGTTGTAGCAACTTCCGCACTCTTTTATAGGCTAAAAGCCTAAAAGCCTAAAACCTATTGCTTAGTTTAACTCAATGCGAACTTTTCCCACTCAAGAGCTCTAAACTTACCCAAACTCTTCCACTCCCCCGTACTTTTAAAAAATTTCCCACACAATTACAACTAACTAGAAGAAATAAATTTGCAATTAGCATCATTAGATTTTTGAGTAATGCTGATTTAATTTATTTTTTCCTTTGTCTATTCTATTGTGCTCCATGCAGGGATCCAACAGCTCATTAAGAGAGAATGTCTTAGTCAGTATTGTTGACAAAGATAATCAAAGCAATCATGATCTCAGTGGAGAAGAAGAAATGGACGTCCCAGAAATTTTAGAGGAAATTATTGAGGTGCTACTGTCAGGCTTGAGAGATACGGTACGAATCATGGCAAAGAATCTATTGCATGCTTTTGGTTATATCTTCATTTTGGTCGATGGGACGGTGTGATAGAGAGACATTCCACCATCATATTCCAAATAGACGTATCTCAACTATACGGGGGAATGCCCAATTTGCAACGGAATGCGTCCTCCTTTGCGGGATAATAAATTGCAAGGGTTGATAGGGTGCTTTTGATGACTTGTCTTTTATTTTTTATTTTCAGTTAGTGTTGCATTACCTGTCTCTATTAGTATAATGTGGATGTCATTTTTCATTGGTGTTTTAGGACACCGTAGTGAGATGGTCTGCAGCCAAAGGCATTGGACGAATAACTGCACGTTTAACATCTGCCCTTGCTGATGAAGTTTTATCTTCTGTACTGGAACTCTTTTCAGCAGGAGAGGTTTGCTGCAATACTACTTTCCCCCTTCTCTCTCTCTCTATAAATGACAAGAAAGAAATTGTGTATTATCTCTATCTGTATATTTTCACCTTTTTATCCCATATCCCACTTCCCACACACTCACTGATTTCATTCTGTACTCTTGTAGTTTCACCAATTGATACATCTTGGAGTTTGTAGGGAGATGGTTCTTGGCATGGAGGTTGTCTTGCATTGGCTGAACTGGCTCGCAGAGGGTTGTTATTACCTGTCAGTCTTCCCAAAGTAGTGCCTGTTATCGTTAAGGTATCACGATGTGCTCACTTTCTTAACCTTTATCTTGATATAATATTTGAGTTATATTGAATCTAAAATTTGAAGAATTCTGTTAAATCTGTATTATCCTTTTACCGTTCTTTTGGAAATCCTGTTTCTTTTGTGTATTATATTCTAAATCATATTAAATTTATTTATTTCATTTGATACAGGCATTGCATTATGATGTTCGAAGAGGTCCACATAGTGTTGGATCTCATGTGCGTGATGCTGCTGCCTATGTTTGTTGGGCATTTGGCCGTGCCTACTATCATTCAGATATGAAAAGCATTTTGGAACATCTTGCCCCACACCTTTTGATTGTTGCCTGCTATGACCGTGAGGTAGTTTTTTCTTTCTCTTTTCCAGAATGTGTTTTCATTTTATTATTTTACTTGTTAATGCTTTTCAATTTTGAATTTGTACATTTTTAGGTCAATTGTAGGCGAGCGGCTGCAGCTGCTTTTCAGGAGAATGTTGGAAGACAGGGAAGTTTTCCTAATGGAATTGATATAGTGAACTCAGCAGATTATTTTTCTCTCTCTTCAAGAATGAACTCTTATCTTCACGTTGCTGTGTGCATTGCACAGTACAAGCAGTACGTTCATCCTTTTGCTGAAGAGCTGCTACACAGCAAAATCTGTCATTGGGTAGGTTTCTATGCGCTTCTTACTTGTGGCTCTTGTTTTCAATTTATTATCTTGGAAGGTTATTATCTGTAAGGGCACTCCTTACATGTTCTCTTCTCAAATCCCCAGCCCCACAAATTTTGGTTTGTTATTATCTGTAAGCACACACGTGCTTATCAAGTTCTTGATATAAATTGTTGTTGTTTTAAACTAACCAAAGATAAGATAAACATTAGAATTAATAAAAATATAAAAAATGGTTAGGGAAGGACTAGAAAACGGATAAAAATGAATGTTTAGGACTGCATCATTTTTATAAAGGGAATAAGTGAAATGATACGTAAACCATGCACGGCCAATGTCAGTTTACTCTTGTATTTTATTGTTTGGTAGTGCATATGATCAGTTCTGTGGCAATTTGCTTGTGAGTTATTAAGACCAATAAAGGCCACGGAGAGAACCTTGGCCAAAATTAAATTCATGGAGCGAACAAGCTCAAAATCCTTGAAGTGTCACGTCAACCAAGAGAAACCTATGTCACTAACAACTAATTAATCCGAAAAGTGCTAAAAATTTTCAATAAGCAAATAAGTTGATGTGATTTAGGGTTTACAATTTGATTAGTATGTTTTAGGGATTTTTTAGAAGTAGGTTTCTTTTCTATTTCAAGGTTCTTTAGTCTAGGGTTATTTGAGTGTAGTTTTTTTAATAACGAATTTTAAATTTGAATTGAAATTTTGTGTATAGAATGAAAGCCTTTTAAAGCTATAAATAAATATATAGGCATTTGAGAAATTAGAGTTGAATGAATTGAGCAGAAAGTTTGTGATTGTCGTTGAATATTGGGATTTTTTTGTGTTTTATGTGATAGTGATTGCGACATAAGTTAACACCAAGTCAACTCTAAGAAAAAGGGAAGTTAACAGGAATTCTTCTCCTATTCCTTGGGTCTTAGCAACAGTCAACAGTTCCATTTTGTCCAAATAAGTACTATATTGAAAGAACACATCATAGAAGGGATTTGGGACCTCCATATTCAACACAACAGCTCATCTTCAATCATAAGGCAGATAACAAACCCGTTCATGCAGTTGATACTTAACGGAGGAAATATCTTCATTCATAATGCCATCAAAGGGTTGCTCTTCTTTTGGTGAGAGGTGGATGGAATATCTCATGAGTCCTTCGTCGTCTTTATGAGTCTGTAATATGTGAAGGATGATTTGTAGTGTTTTCGAGTATACTGGGTTGGTTGTTATCATCTTTGACTAACTTGTAGCAGGATACCTTAGCCTACATTGTACTCATCTTTATCATCAAAATTTTCCAATCAGTCTCTGCTCACATCAGATTGTATGCACTCACATAGTTCCCATTGATGGATTTAATTTTCCTATTTTCTGGCTGCTTTTGGTGTTCATTTTACCATCTAATTTACTGATAACAAAATTTACTCTTGCCATCTAATTTGCGCATTGTTGATTTGTGTAGGACAAGGGCTTAAGAGAATTAGCCGTAGAAGCACTTTCTGCTCTCGTTAAGTATGATCCTGGATATTTTGCAGACTTTGTTCTGGAAAAATTGATTCCCTGCACTCTTTCAACTGATTTGTGTATGCGCCATGGTGCAACTTTAGCTGCTGGTGAACTTGTTCTGGCTCTACATAAGTGTGATCATACACTTTCCACTGGTTGGTATATTAATCTTCTATTTGCCAATTAAATTTGTTTGGAAATTGTAATAAATATCAGGCTTTCTGCTATGCTTTGTTTGTTCTACTTGTACTATAAATTTTTCTCAGAGCTCATAAGGAGTTTTGTTGTGCTGCACTTGGTCGTCACGCTAGACTGCTAGAGTCAATACTGCCCAAATGTTTCATCTAGCCTTAAATTCACAAACAAGTGTCACTTTCAAGAAAGAACATAAATTATCCTCAATCTATTTGGTTCTATTTATACCTGACTGATTGGTGTAGGCATGTTCTCCTACAGAAGTACAAATACTGGTACTAGGCATGTTGTCCTACATTAGTACAGATACCGTTTGTAGAACTTGTGTAGGTATGTTGTTAGACTAGGAGATGTAGTTTGTGTGCGTGTGTGTGTGTGTGTGTGTGTGTGTGTGTGTGTGTGTGTGTGTGTGTGTGTGTGTTTTGGTATTTGAATTTATTTTTATTTATTTGTTCTTACAGATAAGCAGAAATCTGTTGCGGGTATAGTTCCTGCTATTGAGAAAGCTCGCCTTTATCGTGGAAAGGGTGGAGAAATTATGCGTGCTGCTGTTTCCCGGTTTATTGACTGTATCTCTATCACTCATCTATTGTTACCGGAAAAGTCAAAGCGAAGTTTGCTTGACACTCTTGTGGAAAATTTAAAACATCCAAATGCCCAGATACAGGTATAGTTTCCAGATAACGAGTTGATATCTTTGTTCAGAATTTTTACAGAAAGTCTGAATATGTCTCTATCATATTAGAGTTGTGCTGTTGAAGCTATAAAGCACTTTGTTCCAGCCTATCTTGTCAGCATAGATGATGGAAACACGAATGATATTGCATCAAAATACCTGAAACTATTGGATGACCCTAATGTGTCTGCAAGACGAGGTTCAGCATTGGCAATAGGTGTTTTACCTTATGACGTTTTGGCTAATAGATGGAGGATTTTGTTATTGAAGCTTTGTAGTTGTGCAATTGAGGTACAGATGCTCATATCTCTTTCAAATTATTTTTTCCTTTTTCGACTCTCCATTTTGAAGCAGTTAATATATTGTTGATTTGCTAAGCTAAGTTTTTTTATATGCAGGACAACATTGCTGATAAGGATGCTGAAGCACGTGTAAATGCTATCAAAGGACTTGTGTCAGTGTGTGAAACATTAACGAAGTCAAGAAAATTTTATACTTTTGGTTCAGTGGAGGAAGACAAGTCTCTGTATCTTCTGCTAAAGAATGAAGTAATGCAGACTCTTTTCAAAGCTCTTACTGACTATTCTGTGGACAATAGAGGTGATGTTGGGTCCTGGGTCCGAGAGGCAGCCATGGATGGCTTGGAAAGATGCACATATATCCTCTGTGAGAGGCAGTCTATTGGTTTTCCAAGAAATAGTGTAGGAGGGGATTGTGTATTAGAGCTGACGGATCATGGATTTGGGAACAGCGACCAGAGGAACTCACTGTTTGATGAAGGTGTTGCAACTAGTTTGGTTGGAGGAATCAGTGAAAAACAAGCTGTTGAGAAAATGGATAAAATTAGAGTTGTAGCAACAAAAGACACTCCAGCTTAATTTTGTTCAATAGAAACATCTTTATTCCATGCATACCTCATAGGGAAAAGCTAGAAGAAATTGTTGCAAGTGAGCGGGATTCAGAGTGGGCAGTATGTATACCTCATCTGCTTCATCTCAATACCAGCGTGATTGACTCTTTGGCTCAAGAGTAACTCTTTACTTTCATGCAGGTGCCCTCTTTTTTTTTCTTTTCCACGTTTTATACAGGTGCTTCAGTTTAGTTGTTACAGCAAACATGTGCTCTCTGGATTGGTTATATCTGTGGGTGGATTACAAGAATCCTTGCGGAAGGCATCAATTACAGCTTTAATGGAGTATCTCAAAGTTACTGAAACAGAAGAACATGCGAGAAGAAGCTCCAAGGAATATATGCTTAGTACTGATCTCCTGTGGGTCCTCGGACATTATAAGAGATGTGACAGGGTTATCATACCCAC
Organism: Coptis chinensis; assembly: GCF_015680905.1. Classification (NCBI taxonomy): domain Eukaryota; kingdom Viridiplantae; phylum Streptophyta; class Magnoliopsida; order Ranunculales; family Ranunculaceae; genus Coptis; species Coptis chinensis. The sequence continues at coordinate 113,331,875 of NC_141458.1, read as the reverse complement.
TCTGAAGGTAATTAGTTATGCTCAAATGCATTACAATTTATTTTGTATTACAGCTAAGGGCTATTGAAAAGGACTTTGTTTCATAAAACTTCGGTAGAAGAAGAGTAGTTGTAAATTTTTTAGAAGTTGGTCGTCATGTGTGCCATTGGAATAATATATGCTGTTGTTTTATATAAAACATCGTCTGTTTGATGCAGATCCCCTGCACGCCAATGTTGTTTTGTTCCTTGCCTTTGTTTTTAGTTTAAGAGAGCAATTTTAGTTAGATGCATTATGTCGGTTTCTGTTGATTTTTTTGAGTAAAATCTGTAGTGGTATGTATCATGTAATATACTGCATTTGCTTCTAAATGCAACTGCGATATTGCAAGTGCTAGTATTAATAAATCTACTATTACGTTCTAAATTTCAGCTGCTGATTTATTTTTTAATGTGATTGGTAAGCTTCACTAAATCATCTATTTGGTCTTTCTACTAATGGTCTCACAGGCTTACTGTTTGATGCACTCATATTCTTTTGCAGACCATTGAGATTCTCTTTAGCAAGCAGGTTCTGTTGAGCACGGAGGTGAGTTGCTCCTATTTTGTACCATATATAGCATTTATGTCTCGTTCTTCCAGCTCTTGATTTTATTTTCTTGGTGTATCCCACACACTACTTTCTCTAATTTTTTTTGTGTCTGATACACCCCCATCCTGCCCCACCAAGCATGACACTTTCTTTTCTTTAGAACTATTGATAAATAACAAGACTTTTTTCCCCTTCATCACTGTCCCTGTTCACTGGGATGTGCATATCAGAGATGCTACTTAATGCCAAATTGCCAAGTTATTACTAGTCAATCCAAAGCTTCATTTGTTAGACTAATATGTCTTATGATGTCTTTCTTGAGCTCATTTTCTATGCACACTTCCTCAGTATCTATTTGGGACATAGTTGTTACTCTTTTTCCCTTCAACCATTCTCTTAGCACTGATCGGTGATCACCATTCTTGAGTCAGTACATTTTAAAACTAGACACATGCCAAAGAAATAATTTACATTGGACTAAACCTAGAAGTAATTTCTTTTGGGATCTCAACTGTATTCTCAGCTTGAAAACCTACTTCCATATTATGTCCAATCAGCATGCTTCTAAGTTTATCTGATTGTTCAGCTTGGAGATGCCCACATATGTTTCGCATGGCAATACAAAAACATAGGCACATAGATAGTAGAGAGTGACGGCCATGTGCCTGGTGAAATTGTATCTATGTTAATGGAGAAGAAGTTTGGAGAGAGAGGATACGGCCTTATCACTTCAATATATATATGAAAATCAGGGTCTACAATAATAGAAATTGCCTAAAATATTCGGCCTAGAACTCTAACTCTAACATTCCTTATATAATTTTGCAGTTTTGCACTCCCAAGCTTATTTTGTCATTTTGTTGTCTTTACTCGTGTCAAACTTTATGCTTCAAAATTGGTCAGTCTATAAATTTAATATATGGGTTTTGTTATATAATCTTCAATTACTGCTCAATTTCTTATTATCGGAAAGAGAAATTTTGTTTTGGTTGAATGTATGAATGATGTGAAAATATTCTTGTATTTTTAATGATTTCCAAGATAATTGTTCGTGAATGGGTCCATCATCAGTGACATTGTTCCGATATCTAACTTGTTTTTGTTGTGAACAATTTTGTGTCAACAGATCCATTCAAGTCATTTCTGTGCTACTGTTTTGGATACCCTGGCTGTTGAATTGAAGGGGTCAAAGGACTTCTCTAAGTTATATACAGGAATTTCTATTTTGGGATATATAGCTTCTGTTTTGAACCAAATCAACTCTCTCGCCTTTTCTCAGCTTATTTCCTTTCTTGGCCATCGATATCCAAAGGTTTGTGTTGCAATTAATTATGATGTCCATATAGTAAGATGAGTCATAGAACTCATTTTTTTGGCAATTGCTTCGTCTAATCCAAGGAACTCTAGCACCAAAACACAGTGTAGGCCTGTGCTCTTACATAGAACTCGTACAAGAGTTGAAGGCGCTCAAGTACAAAGCTCTTTTAGCCGTGACCTAGACTAGACATACGTATTGCAATAAACTTATACATGTAAAGTGAAACTTGTTTTTTCTGAAGTCTTATTTCCTCATATTGCCCACTCTTTTTCTTTTTTTTCCCCTCACTTTTAGTATTTTAGTAAAGATAAAAGTGTGCTGGTCAGTGGATCTTCGATCCAGTGTTTTCTTGTTATGAAAAAGGCGTCTCCTATACCTTTGTGTTGAGTTTTGTAGGGTTTTCACTATGTTGTATGCTTTGTACATAATGGATTTTATATCAAGATAGTAAGAGTATTATTTTTTCACTATATATGTCAGATACGGAAAGCCTCTGCCGACCAGAGTTACCTGGTCCTTTTGCAAAATGAAAATGTTATATCTGGTGACAAAATCGACAAAGCACTTGAAATTATATCCGAAACTTGCTGGGAAGGTGACATTGAGGAAGCAAAACACCAAAGGTCACAGTTGTATGACTTGGTCGGTTTGGAAGTGGGGACGATTTTAAAGACTACCAACAAGGAATCAATCAAGGATGCTATAAGAAAAGCAACTGCTGATGAAAATGCGTCATACTCATCTTTAGTTGATTCATCTGGGTTCTGAGCTGCATATATTAGTTTCTCTCCAATTTTTGCTGTAATATCAGTGGTAAAAGTAATTTCTCTCATTTGGTTCCATGGTTTCGTGATTTAGGACTCTGTATACCACTATGCCTGATTTGGTTCTGGTTTGGGAATAATTCGGCATCAGTTCTTTTGAAGTTCAGGCAATTATTGATTTTGATTTAAGTAGTCAATTGTATTTTATTTATTCCCGAGGTTGAAGAATTGGTGGGAGTACCTCTTGTAGATATCAGCTTTCTTCGATGGTCTTGCTATCCTCAAAGATAGTTTGCGCGGTGTTGAATGGTTTCTCTTGTTGCACAGAAAAAGCTTTTGTGATTAGAATCCTCATATTTTGCCTGACATTTTGTGATCACGTATTACTTGGAAGGCAATAAGCATTCGTGCAGGTCCGAACGCACATGTATCTCACTTATCTAAAAGCATGTAGCTTCCTGATATTCAACTTACATGTACCTGAACGGTGTATAAAATGAAATTACTGTAAGAAATTCATTCGAATTTTGGGACTGCTTCACTAATTGCGTGCTTTTACTTTTGCGATAATTGTAGTCATTTTGTAAACATTAAAGTGCGCAAAGATAATTTTTCACTGTGGGCAGTTTGCTTTGATTGCTGTCCATCCCAAAAGCACACGGTCCAGAGGAGAGGCCATGTAAGAAATTTGCTTCATATTTTTCATCAGTTCTATTTAGGGTTGATTCAAATCAGCCTAAGCGAAGAAAGTCAAGTCGGAGAGTCGGGCTTGTAATCTCATTTTAAGTTTAATTTTTTCAAGAAATCAAATTTTAGATTTGTAATAAAACAAATCAATGGACCACGTTCTCATAATCATCACAACTCCAAACCCAAAGATTCGTCTGTCATTTGGGCTGGAAATTGGAAATGGAGTAGGTTCGGATCAGATTCTCACTCAAAACTCCCAGATTCGGGTCAGACTTCAAATATCCATATCCATTAAAAAATACCGAAAAATACACTATTTTAATAATTTTCATATATTGTAAGATATGAATTAATTTTTAGACATCAAAATATAAATCTCGTTAAAATGATTCGGGTTTTCAGATATTCGGATCAGATTCTAGTCACAAACATAAAAATCATATCCTCCGTTTAAATGGATTCAGATATGGTTGGATTCGGATATGGTTGAATTCCGTACCATTTCCAGCCCTATCTGTGATCAAACAAAATAATCAGAACGGTGCATCAATTTCTTTAAAAATTGTCACCGATGAATCAAAACCATTGAACTGTGACTATATAGCTCATGTTGACTGTTATTGCTCATTGAGTTCATTAATCAAGCAATCCATGAAGTACCCAGTTTAATCAAAACCTCATTATATCATCCTGTAGAACCTCAATAACGTTACTTGGTACAATTTCTCACGCAATATTCCACACTTGGAGCAAATGATCTACTCTGAATCTACATACAGTGAAACTAACCCTGCTGAAAATGCTATTTATTCATCTCCGTTAAAGACAGTGTTCTGCTCCCAAACACTAGTCCCTTAATTGAGCTTATGGCCCATTACGCATTTAACCAAGGATAAACATTAGGCGAGGTGGGCAACCGTGCTGTCAGGACCTCGACTCCAGTCTCCGTCACCTACACAGCACCAAGTTTACAGGGTCATGTTGAATCATGATGTAAGATAATTCATATCTAGGTTTTTCAATTTGTAGATAACAATTTCGTGTAAAACATTTACAGTAGGAAACAAGTGCACCATGTGTGTAAAAGAGAGATTAGCTAACAACCAGTATTTGCCTCGACATACCAAGGCAAAGCATAAAAGCTACTGTTATAACAGTTTATGAACTATTATGATTTATGATATTGCACTTGGAAACCACATTTTCCCTTTTATATATGGAACGGTTCACAACAGCATTTAAGTGCAAGCATCATGTTGCAGTAGTCAGTAGACTGAGTAAAAAGTTTATGGACTAAAATTACCAGGAGAGTGTGTTCAAACTGAGCACTGCGTTTGCCATCTGCAGTAGCAGCTGTCCATCCATCAGGCCATAAACGGTCACGCCAGACTCCTACAGGGGGATGTTTAGTTAGTGTTTGAATGATAGTATCAGAAACTAATATAGCATAGCCCAAAACACAGAATTTCAACTTCAAAGCTTCGAAATAGACCTGCATTTATCATTGGTTCTATAGTAAAGGTTTGCCCAGCTTTCATCACACCGACTGCTTTATTTTCTTTGTTTGATTAAGGTCAACAACACATCAAAAGAAAAGAAAAAACTGTAGAGAGGGAAAAAGATTTACATGCTATGCTTAGCAAGAGAATTAAATACATATTCAGCAGGACTCAAATCCAACAGGAGAGATTCTGCTTCAGAAACAATTGGGGAAACAAAGGACATCTTGGAATTTAAAAAGCTGGAGTCAAAAGGATACTTCCATAATGTGGAATGTTTGGTGCACAGTGGAAGAGCTCTCCAATACCATGACCACAGTATGACTTCACCTATTTTCGGAAGAATTGCCAAAGAAAAAAACATGTCAGAAAAATGTTGACCATCTCAACAAATGATGAAGTTAAAGAAATTTGAAACGGTAGATTTCACAATACCACTGAAAATCCTGACATTATAGCATGTCGATTAATGACCTCTCCGACTTCCCGAAATCGAACTCCCGGTTTCACTGAGCTCAAGAAAGAAAAATAGGACATTAATTCAACTATTCAAATTAAGGACAGCCTCCCACAAGACAAGTAATGTTGGAACTGACAATAAGACATTTTCATACAACAATACCCAATATAACCATATTAAAAAAAAATCCTTAAAATGGGAAGACAATTAACTAGAGGCATAAATCCTGCAAGTAGCTGTCAGATCAATGCAGAGTTCTAACAGTTATCATTGTAGTAGTATATACTATTGACCCACTATGCTTACAAGATAAACAATCAAATTTTTTTGGAGTTCTTTTGCGTCCACGTCGTTCTGGTCTCACCATCATATAAAGTGAACTCTATAGGAACTTGTCGACATAACACATTAACACATATGACCGTATCTGAGTATTACTTGGTGTGTTTATTATTAATTTATTATTAGCTAAATGCGTGCAACCTAGCACCTTTGATGTTTAAGGAAAGACCTAGCACCTTCAATGTTCAAGGAAAGACCAAAAAAGGGAACAAGTGCAATGAATAAATTTCCCTACCATTTCGAGTTCTATGAGCTGCATGAGTAATTAACTGTTCAAAGATTACTGTCTTATGCTCTCTAATCCACAAACCAGTAAGCCCACAGAAACATGCTAACTCTGTATGAGTAGGCAATCTTATCCTACCTAGTAATAACTTTTTTCTTTTTTACTAATAGTGCCCTTCACCATTCAAAAGGAAACTGAAAGTGAAATAATTTAAATACCAGTTCAATATCATTTGATGGCCATCCAGTTCTCACTTCTAAAAATTCCCTTACCTACAACATATTTTGAACAGCTCGAAAGACTAGCAATTCACCTGGTTTAGGTTATTTTAGTACAAACTAACTTTTCAAGAAATATGGGGACTTGATGACATAAAGAGAATACAAAAAAAAAAACAAGTGAGTTTCTGATAGATGTAACTGCAGATACATTTTACATTTGCTGAAGCTCTTTTTGAAAAATAAGGGTCTGCCCAACAATCCTAGAAGGATTTACCAGTTCACAATTAGCATCTATAAACCTTATAATTACCTATTGATATAGCTTTTTCCAAGCACTCATAAGTACATCGGACCAACTGCTGAGACACTTCATCAACATTTCCCACAAAATATGTATCATTAAGATCACCTGTCCAATTTGCACACCATCGTCAAGATACATTCCTGGACAGTCACTAAAGTAGGTACTAAGATAAAAATTCTTACCATGGACACCTTGATAGTAGGCGGTCACATCAACATTTACAATATCACCGTCTTCTAACCTCCTGAAACAATCAAAACAAGTTAATCTGACATAACTAATAATCCTATCAACTTGTAAGCATATATTGAAAAGCTTAAAAGTTAAACTTGGGTGCATCATGAAAGAATCACTCTTCCAAGAAAACTACACCTCAATTATTTGCTTAAGTTCAGAGTTGTGGCGCCTTGGCTAAGTGATGAAGTTAGAGATTCAACTCTTTTATCTTTTTCTTCTTTTAAAACACTCAGCATAACATGTATTCAAATTTTAACAGACTGTTTAACTGATCCAGCGTTGTAGCTCGGTGCCTTCATGCCAAACACCAAGGTCCATGGAGTTTCAAGAACAAGTATGATTCACGCAAGTAAATTAGGTTAGCCATTTTCAAGTTGTAAGAAGATTCTACAAGAACAGTGGAAAGTTTCTATGTAATTCGTCAACAAAGCCTGGGTTTTCTTGAACCATCAGATTCTAAACAAACAAATCAGCAATATTTATAAAATAAAATAAAAACTTTTTGGTACATTAAATGTAATTGGACTAGTTACTTTTCACTTTCAATCTAAAAAGATAAATCTTGAAACTTAAAAATAAGTTATGAAGGAAAAACATTTTGGATACTTTTTACATCCTCTAGGCAGATACCAGCTTAGTTGGTAAATTCAATACCACAAACCTGAAAACCTATTTATGTCCGTCCAACAATTTCCCTTGCATGGCTGTCCTACCTTGTTAAAATTCTAATGATTGAATTTTTTATTAATCGTATGCTAGTACTCGAAGATTTTTTGTACTACGTGTGTAAACACAGGTACTTGGACCATCTTGTGTTGCAGTGCAACTTCACAAGCATGATCAGTCATTCTTTTTTCCAGATGTTTTGACAGTCCAAGTACAAGAATGAGATCTTTCGCTTTTTAACATTCTTATGAAGAGGTCGCCAAGTGTAAGGATGGCTTCTATCGAGGAAATCCATGGATCCACAAAAATGAAAAACAGAAAATGGTTAATTTTATCAAGGAACGAGATGTTCCTGATATTGTCTTTCCACTGAAGGTTTTAAACTACGTAACACTTTCCAAGAGAATTAAAACAATACATTTATTTTATTTTTTATTTTTTACTTTTGACTTCTCACAAGATGGTGCTTCCACTTCTAATACTAAATTTAAAGTTTCAAACACTATCTACAAAAGTAGGGATAAGAGCAGAGAGAGATTATATCATAATATACACCTGCAATCTGGAATTCCGTGGCAGATGACTTCATTAACGGACCTGTGCCCCAGAAATAAATTAATACACAAAATGTATTAGACATGATCCATTTATTTTCAAACAATAATAAGAAGAAATTATATCAATAAAGTACCTACGTGCAGCAAGACTTTGGGAAGAAGTGATAATTTAAGGGAGATGGATATCCTCCTGTATTTACGAGCAACCAATATACAAAGTTATTCTCTCATAAAACATAAATAGTTTCTGCAAAATGCAACTTTGTAAATCGATTCATCTATGGCCACAATAACTGAACATATACATGCCTGACCAAAACACAACAGAATGTATCTTAATTGGTAGATGCCTGAGCAAAACTCAACAGAACGAATCTTAATTGGTAGAAGGAGAAATCTTACCAGCAGCAATTGTTGCCTCATGGACCACGGCATCGATTTCATCTGTCGTAACACCAGGTTTGATTACACGAGCAGCTGCATCTAAGACCTCCCTAGCAATCTGTTTACCAAATTAACAGATACTTCCAGATTTAATTTGAGGGGAAAAAATCACTTTGCCTAAATGTCAATATTGTGAAATAAAAGCATAAACAATGTTCATATACACAAACAGCACGTAATTGGTAAGTCGACTAATAAAGAAAACTTCGCAAGTTCAAAGGAACTTACTCGACATGTTTCTCTCATCTTTCTGATCTGTTCCGGAGTTTTGACCTTAAAAGAGAAATCCCCAACAGATAAACAACGAAAAGTTAGTTCACCATCCAAGACAACTGCAAGATGATCTAAAGGTACATATGCTTCAGATGCTCTAAATAACAAACTAGAAACTCACCTCGACTACATGCTGCAGATCACTACTAGGTTCAATCTTGGGAGTTCCCTGGAAATTGAAATAAAAATAAAACCGACATGATTGCCCAGTCAATGGTATAGATACCAAAGTAAAAAAAACAACAACAACTCACATCAATAGCCCAGTCAGGCTTGTCAATATATTCAGGTAAATTACGCATACTTGATATAGGATAAGGTCGAAGCGTTCTGTAAAAAACACAAATCATAAACAGTGCATATATTATATTATACAAAGTGAAGCAAAATGTATGCATACCCAGTCCAATCAAAATAAGGAAAGTTTATTGTCCGACCCTGGCCTCTCTTTATACAGTACTTCCATCCTTGATTAAGTGCTACCGATATAACATCGTCAGCGTCAGCGTTACTTATTAATGACAGCTTTGGTTTCAAGTGCACTGACTTATGTCTGCTCCACGATGCCTTGAAACAGTCTTGTGAACAGAATGAAGCTCCTTCACGGGGAAGTTTCAGTTCCACACACTTTGGACACCTAGTAATAAAAACAAGAATTAAGGATGATGAATTTTTTTAATAATTTAATTTAGGAGAGAAAGAGAAAGTTTACGTACTGGAGAGAAGCGGGATTGCCACATCGACCACAAGACAATGTTTCAGTTGAGCTTCCGTCCATCTTTATTATTATTTTATTATTTGATGAGAAGTTGGTTTCTTCTTTTTATTCCGGTGGTAGAGAACAAGTCCCTTTTTATGAGCTGGTATTAGGGTTGAATCGGCGGGCGGGTTTTTAGTCAAAAGCAATTATTACTTTTTGACTTTTTTGCCCTTTAGGCAAAGATTTTCTTCTTCTGGCATCAACGCTTTTCCACGGTCGGCATATTATCAAATCCAAAAAACAACTTTTTCCTTTTTTATGAGTTATACTGGTTGTAGGAATATAGATTACTTAACACGTAAATAAACTCAAAATTGTTAGGATATTTATAAATTTTGGATTAGGTTAATATTTTTGTAGATATAATTTCATAACTATTGTGACAAATAATAAAAAAAATCAAAATTTTCTAAACTTGACAAATATAGTATCGAAAATGGTAAAAATAAACTTTCTACAATTAACCAAATTTTGTAAATTGTTAACTACATTTGACAAGTTTAGAATTTTTTGATTTTTTTGACAATGTTTAGAATAATTAGGAGATCATATCTACAAAAAATTAGCCAATCAAAACTTATAAATGTTCTAACGATTTTGAATTTGTTAACGTGTTAAGATAAAATGTCCATAGAACCCCTCCCCTGGATGAAACTCATTTTGCAGTAGAGAATGGTTATAATGAGAAAAACAATTGCCTCTTCATTTTTCACTTGTCTTGTGAGAATTGTTTATGCCTGCAAGCACTCAAGGGTAAAAAGAAACCAGATGAAGACCAAATTTTGCATTACTTCTGGTCAAATGACTGGGGATGCCAGCTACTAAGCAACAACAGAGATCAAAACTTTTTTCTAAAATAAATGGCTTGAGAGAACTTCAATAGCAGGTGTCCAGGTGACAACTTAATATTACAAAAGGAAAATCGTTAGTTTCAATAGGATACACGACACCTATAATCTTCAATATGTAAGTTCTAGTCCTAAATTCTCCGCTACACAGTCCCTTCCCCTGCCATTCTCTCTCTCCCTCCCTCCCTCCCTTCAACCCCAAAAAGAAGGAAACAAAAGTTTCTACTACAAGTCTACAACCAATCAAATATTCAAAATCATAGGGCTCGAACACATTAGCCCTGTTAAGTAAAACCATTACAACATCCTTATAGAAACTACGTGCAATCAGAAAATATCTATCACCGCATGCTGCCCTCACGCAATACATCAATCATGTTGTAGATGTGCTTATCTGCCTTTGATTGAACCTGCATATGAGCAATTACTTCCACCATGAGATATATCACAAGAAAATAAGTTAATGAACGAGTAATGAAGAGTAGGATTTGGCACCTTCTTCGCCAGGAAAATGGCAGCATCGATGGTACCCTCTGCATATATTGACCTACCACAGACATTATGCTGGAACTCAAAAGAAACTCTGCAGAAACATGAATTTTGGTGTGTATTAGATTTAAACTAGGCTACATTGACACGCCATATCGGACACGGATACGAATTGTTGGACACGGCAAAATATCAAAATTCGAGGTAAATTACATGCAATATGTGGACACGGAACCGTGGATCGGATATTATCCCGACACAAATTTTTTTTCAAAATATGGCGTGTCCATGTAACCTAGGATTTAAAGGACTTCAGCAGTCAACAACAAGCTGAAAACAATGCATAGGATAGTCAGTTACGTTTCATCAGGTGATGTCAGATGATACATATGGAACGCGTGACCATTTAAGTACTCTTCTGGGACACCCACCATCTGGACTTGCTGTTCAGGGTCTCGAATTTGTTGTATCTGTGAAAATGAGAAATTATTTGTCAGCAGCTGAGAAATATGGGAACACAAAAGCTGTAACGTAGACTTATTCACGGCTCAACGATGATTGTTATCTCAAATATATCGTACCATACAAGCTATAATTTGAATCTTTGGTGTCAACCGAACCATTGAATATCAAATAAAAACTCGTAGAGACGTACAAAGAGTGGTATTGGTGGTCGACACTGGACACTACTTGCACATACTTTGACTGGACTTATCAAATCATTAGGAAAGACAGGTTTATCTGATTATATTACAAATGTAGGGTAGGTCTACTTTGCATGGACTTGCATCTGATCCAGTCATCCAACTTAGGTAACACATTTTAACCTAATAAAAAAATTAAAAATTGGACCCAGCCAAGAGTAATGAGGAGCTACAAGATTCCCACAGAAGTTTGAATTTTAGTTTTCCATCACTCTAGGCCAAGTGGAGAAGGGGGGAGGGATAAATAGAAAAGGAGAAAGGAAAAGAATGTGACAAAGTTCATTAGCAAACTAAGCGAGGTATATAAACATACCTGATCCAATTGATACGAGACTCCCAACTTCTGGAAGCATGAGATGACAGCCTTTGCAGTTCCAGATGTGTCCAATTTGCTCGCTTGATGAGACTCCATCACCTAGATGGATTAGTAAGGTTCGAATTATGACCCTCATGATGTCAACATCAGAACAATGGAATGCAAGGCGTCTTTCAGAAACAATGTGCATCCACACTTTTGTGTGTCACAAATGTCAATGACATCAAAAGTAAAATGGTGCTTTGATGGTTACATGCACCTACATGATGCCAAAATATGCAAAATTTCCCATTCCCGTTTCAAATAGTGAGGCAAAGGAAGACTGTCTTTTTTGCCCTGTCAAAATATATTTTTCTCAGAAACAAGAAGTTTACAGGACGGATGCATTTTGCTGGATACATTGTTTCTGCCAATATGGTGTAGGCCCATGTCAATAAATCACTCAAGATCCACCTTGAGATACGTAGAATATGGATGTTGTGTCCGGGGTGAGAACAATAGGTCCCAATGCAAATTTTAAGGCAGTTGTGTATCACATGTAGCAGACCCATGGAATGATCTATGGAAATTGCCTAAAACTATCATGTTTCTGAAAATCAACATAGATTTTTAATAAGTTGGTCCACACCATAAACGAAGGCATTGAGTGCTTACAAAATTGCGAAATAAATTAGTACTGGGCGCCCTGAAAGACAATGTATATAACCAAGTGATATTTTTGATAGTGCGATCCATGATCACAACTTCACAGGCCTCACATAGAAATAGTGACGATCAGAGGGATGGGCAATCCATCAAGAATAAGATCATACCTGCAGAGAATAACCTGAGAAAGCTCCAGGAAACTGATCAGCCATTATTTCCATAGCAGCAAGAAACGCAACGACCTAAAGAAGTCAATGCCAACAAGTTTCATTATGGACTTATAACATGCAAACCAAGAAAGATATCCAATTGCACCATAGAAATTTAAGGTTCAATTACCTGTTTTCCCATCTGTGGTGATATTACAGCATAAACTTTCGAATCCTCCACAGTCTTGTACAGCCTCTCTCTGTCTCCACCAGTAGTTCCAATTACAAAAGGCACTCCAACTTTACAGTATAGTTCTGCATTGTCTGCAAATCAGATTCCATAGTTTAGACATTGAGATATATAAATGACAATAATTAAAATGGTAAAAAATAAACTTATATGATTTACTGCTTGATTAAAAAGTTTATAAACAGAAATTATAGTTAGCTGCATGTAAGATACTAAATGCATAATTCCTTTTTCCTCTTGTTAGTACACAATCCTGGCTCTAGAAAATATTTCTAACAATTCAGAACAAAATAAAGACAGATAAAACAACAATTAAGCAAATTATTGTCAAGATCAACGAATAGGATATCATATATAAAAATGTTGACAAATGAAGTTTTTAGTCACATGTGGATTGCTATAAGAACTCCTACTATTCTTGCTATTTCCTACTACAATGTTGTATTCCTCTCAATCATAAACAAACAATTTGAATAGAGCTCAATATACATTACATATTTCTTCCTTGATACAGTTATCCAATCCATATATCTTAGGCACGAACTACTAATACTTACTATTGATGGCATCAGGAACGGTATAATCGACGACAACCAAATTTGGATGAGCAGCAAAGACAGATGCAAGAACTGCTTCTCTCACAGAAGGACCGTGTAAATGAATATTCATCCCCTCTACATTTACTATTTCCCCAGACTCCTCTTCACTACAGAACGATATAGGAACCACCTGAATTCCGGCAGAAACCGCTGCTTTTATAACCGCCCTTCCCATCTTCCCACTACAACCATTCACCTGTAAAAGAGTATCTTGTTAAATTGTGTGACAAGTATCAATATAATATATTTATTTATTAGAAAACCAACCATAATAGTAGGGAAATCAAGGCCTTCTTTTTGCAAGTGTAGTGATTCCAATGCGGAAGATATCTCTCCTTGTTGTTGTTGAGCTGCAACACGTAGTGCCACCGAAGATAACCGGTAATTTGTAGAAAACGTGCACTTGTTCTTGGTCTTGGGAGTGAAAAAGGAAGATATAGAACTGGGGATGATATCGTATTGAGATATGAGATTCATAATAGGTGTTGCTGTTCTAGTACTCAGATTGACTGCCATTTTGGGAAGGTTGCCAACACCTGTAGAAATAAACGTCAACTTCTAATTTGAAGAAACGTAGATTGTAGTCTGTTGGGTATTAGGTAAATATATTTGTTAAGTTGTTTGATAATTTCAAACTCATAAATGAGGAATAGCTAAATAATAAAAAAAGAGATATTTAAATTTGCCTACTCGAGAGATAATTAGAGCCAAAAACAGTGTTAGAGATCAAAAAAGAGGGGTTGCCTTTGTATCTTACTGGTCGTAGCAGCCGGTTGAGGTTCCAAGTCAGTCCGAAACTCTTTGATACAGATTCCACTGTCTGAAGGTTATGTCGGAATATATATGTAGATATATCGGATCACAAAACCGGTATATCTTTAATATATACAAAAATGTGGGGGTTGAGTAATAGTGTTTTGGACTTTTGGTGTACGTCTCAAGGGTAATTTGGTAATTTTCCTTTTTTTTCTTTCTGTTTGAGGGATAAAATATCTTGGACGTCTCTAGGGCAATTTGGTAATTCTATTTTTTTTTTTTTTTTTAGGGGTAAAATAGTAATTTAACGTTTATAATTTAAAAAAAAAAACTCAGTAGAGTCTATGTAGATACCACGTGCACAGTGGCTAGTATATAGAAAAATGTGGGGGTTGAGTAACAGTATTTTGGTGTACGTCCCAGAAGCAATTTGGTAATTTTTGGATTTTTTTTGTTTTTTTGAGGAATAAAATAGTAATTTAACGTTTATAATTTTTTTTAAAAAAATCAGTAAAACCCACTTAGGTACCACGTGCACAGTGGCTAGTACGATGAACCACTATAGGGTTAGGTACTTGGGTCATGTGTGTGAGGGTTTGCACCTAGTCGATGTGTTGAACTGAAAGCGTTTGAAAAGATTCACATTATTTCGTTTGATTGTTACTGAATGAGGTAGCCATGGCATCTTATTCTAAAACCTGATACATTGGTAATTATTTTATGAATCTAGTTTCTAGGAGTTTGATGTAGCAACCAAATTTGAATGTTAGGGCGATTTTTTTTTAACATTTTAGATTGAGGAATGCAACATTAAAGATGCCATGTATCAGCGTATTTCATTACAACGACTCAATACGAAGCACTAAAAAGTAAAACGGGGAAAGTCAGGTTAAATGCAAAATGAATGATGGATTAGATTTAGAAGTAGCAAAAGGTTGGTATGATATATTTTAGCACGGCACCTTTGATTTTTTTGGTTTTTTAGGTTTCTTGATATATTTTATTGTGCAGATAAGATACGAATCATAAATAATTCAGTAAAGAGATGGAACTAGAGAAAAATAGACCTTATTTACAGTGGAATCCACCGAGATATGTGAATCTGTTATATGCTAATGTGTTCATAAAAACATTTAGAATGATCAATTAACCATGTATAACATAATTTCTTGGAGTGATTGACTAATTGGCTTATCAAATCAAGTATTATATGGGCTGGTGAGTATAGCAATTTGAATGTCATGGCTTATCCTTTTTACCCATTTCCTCATCCCCACTTCCAGTGAATGATTGCCTTGAAGAACCAAGTATACATGTTTGTTCTTTGCTTTGTGGTAATTGGTTATGACTTTAAAGAGTATTTTCATTTTTTTTTCTTGCAAGTGATAAAATTGTTTAAACCATTACGCAGAGTCCAGTAGGAAATATTAATCCTGCAATGACCTACATTCGTAGATTCGTAGTACATGTACAATCCTTTCAGGTACACGAATAAATTCTCGTTTGTCTGTCATACCATATTTTCATTTAAGTAACCAGAAGGTCCAACTCGTAAATTAGACTTCCTCGATCAAATAAAAAATGACAAGGAATACAAATTATACGTGTTTATGACAAGAGACGTTTTTGTTCAAGACATAAATTTATATTAAGAATTTGGAAATAAAAGTTATACAATGATAAATATTGAAACCCATGAAACTAATCTAGATACTAACTCTGTGTGTATATTTTAGCAAATAGATATGTAACACATGACAATATCTTCTTAAGGCTCGGATATGGTATTGGTGTGGGTAAAAAGTACCAAACACACTTCAAATTCAAATCCTCTCACTTTCTAGGTTCGGAAGTGAGACAATAAGAGGAGGTTCGTAGGTTTTGAAACTAGTTGGAGTAGTAGGTTCGTATAACCAACTCCTAACTATGAACTCCAAATTCGGAGCTCAATTACCATGCTCAGAGCTCTAACTACTACTCCGAACCTAAACATGTTTTTCTGTTGTTTTAAGTTAGTATTTGACTTGGGAAACATGGGGCTTCTAGAAGAGTCAAGATGAGACTTAACAAGAAATGTTCTCCTAGTTATATAAACACTAATTGGGAAACCTAATCTATGCTTATAAATAGAATAGTTGAACTACGCTTTGAGTTTGATTCATCTTCATATGATATGTAGACAGTCATTAAGAACGTGGTTCAACTCATCATCTTCTAGATCTCTTCTTCTTCTTGATTAAATACTTCTCATTGTTCTTTGATCATCAACAAAATACTTGTGTTTCTAGATTGGGAAAAATCACCACACAATTGGTGCCGTCTGTGGAGAACCATAAATAATTGATTTGATTTCTTGGTCGATTTTTTTTTCAGTTCTAGGTACTCTTATCCACTAACTTTTTTCTTGGGTTTTTTGTTCTTAAAAAAAATATAATAATTTTTTTCTTCACTTTGATTCAAAATCATGGTTACTACAAGAGCCAATGCGAATCAAGGTAATGAGGGGATGAATAATGAGATCAATAACCCACATGTTATTTCTCAAAGACAATCTGAACGCAGAAGAGATCGTCATTTTGGACAGGGGCGTGAAGAAGATGAACCCAATGACGATACTCCCCCATTTGCCATAACCAACCAAGCCATTATGGATGTTGTGATGGCCGAACGTGGTCGACAGCAGGTTCGTTTGCATTTTTTCCAAGACTACTATCGTACGAAGGAGGGTCGTTCACCTCCAAGAGTGTTGCCTGCTGATGGAAACTCGAAGGGACAATTTTGGCTACCAAGTCTCGACCATGGTGATGGTTACGTCCTTGTGCCCTATATCCCCTACTTCGTTGGGTACCATAGCGACCAACCATATTCGGATTATAATCCAGAATTAGATTCAACCCGACACTCGAGTTCACACGGAACTAACTTCTCTTGGTATTATGGTTCTCGAGGTACTAGGGATGGACGTTCAAATGTGTTTGCTCGGAATCCACAGCTCTCAGGTCGCCCTCGGTACGATGAAGACTTTCAGTTCCAAGGGAACCTTCATTGCCTCGGAATCCCTCAGTTCCCCGATCCAGTTTTGCAAATTTCTCCACTCGATCTTGGGAACCTGAACCGCGTCATCATCGAGATGAGAACTACGAGAGTCCATGTCCGAGGTACAACAATGAAAGAACTCCCACTCATGAACCTACTACTCTTGCGCAGCTCAAGGCGCAAATACTAGAAGAACTACGAGGTTCGAAACCAACTAAGATGAATGAGTTAGTCGTTCAGTCAGCCATCAAGGGAGACATTGGAACTCCTTTTTCATGACATGTTATG
This sequence comes from Coptis chinensis, assembly GCF_015680905.1. Classification (NCBI taxonomy): domain Eukaryota; kingdom Viridiplantae; phylum Streptophyta; class Magnoliopsida; order Ranunculales; family Ranunculaceae; genus Coptis; species Coptis chinensis. The sequence goes on along the minus strand of NC_141458.1, from coordinate 113,314,464 downwards.
AGCAGATACATCCCCCATGATTATAAACCATCGAAGTTCTCTAAATTTAATGGCAAAGGAGATCCGGTCTCTCATGTGCTCAGTTATCGTCAAGCAATGGTGGGTCTTTCTAAGGAAGATCATTATTTGTGTCAGTATGTTGCTTCAAGTTTGACAGACTCGGCACTCATCTGGTACACGAAGCTGCCCATAGGCGGCATTCACTATTTTAAGGAGCTCTCCATCAATTTCATTGCGAAATTTAGTTGCAACCGGCCCTACATTAAGACCACTGATGCACTGTTTGACATGAAGATCTGGAAGGACGAGTGTATTAAGGATTTCACCAAAAGATTTAATAAGGTTCAATTGCATGTTGACAACGTCGATGAGACCCTCGCCATTGCAGCCTTTAGAAAGGTATTAGATCCCATTTCTTGTCTATACACGTCCTTGAAGAAAAAGAAGCCTACGATCAACATGACAGAGTTGCATGCTTGGATCGATAAGTATGTGGAACTAGAAAAGGACCAATTGGATAGGGAATCTTCTCATAAAAGAGTGATAATCAGTGTCACCTCCGCTCTTGTCGGTAGGAGCTATGCTAGTCATTATGATGATAGGAAGTCCGAGGAACCACAGTCGGAGCACAAGTCAGTCGACAGGAATTCCTATAAAGATAAGTCCAAGAGGCAAAATATTGGCAACATGTCAGGAAGTGAGCAACTACCCCCGCTGGATAGGGACTTTACCACTTTAACTCATCCTTATGAGGACATCTTCAACGCCATCAAGAACAAGAACATGTTAAAGAACCCTCCAAAGATGAAGCCCGGCTGCACTACTGGAGCTAGGAACACTAACGTGTACTATAAGTTCCATAAACAGGCCGGTCATGGAACTAAGAGTTGTATGTCTCTTAAACATGGGATTCAGGATCTCGTAGACCGAGGTTTACTAGATGAATATGGGTACTCCAATTTAGAATATTGCCGCAATTCCTGGCACCAATGTACACAATACGAAGACAGGAACAGATAAGGTAGTGATTCACACGATCATTGGGGGCAATTCGAAATGCCCATTTGAGGAGTTGAGTAGAGGGCAAAGGTACCAGGAAAGACAGGCGAAGCATTTGCGTATCATTAACAATGTCACTTCCAAACCGACCAAGGAATTGTCCATAGTTAATCACATGCATAATTCCAACTCCACAGTTGTTTTCACTGATGACGACGCTAAAAGGGTTTTCTTTCCACACTCGGATGCATTGGTTATGTCCTTAGAAGTTCCTGGGTGTGATATGCATAGGATAATTATCGACCCTGGGAGCTCTGCAGATATACTCAACTATCATGCTTTCAAACAAATGCCGATTCTATAAACAGAATTTTGTCCCGTGAAATCTTCTTTGTATGGATTTAATGGTGACATGGCCGATCCAGTAGGAGAGATTGAATTGACAGTCAAGGCTGCTGACGTTGCTTTGAATGTCAACTTCACGATTGTCAGGAGAGTTACGCAATATAATGCTATTCTTGGTAGGAGTTGGGTTCATCACTTGAAGGCGGTTCCAAGTACTTATCACCAAACATTGAAGTTCCCTCACAAGTGCAATATTGTGGTGATCAAAGGAGATCAACAAGCTTCCAAGCAATGCTATGCAGCTCTTCTAAAAAGTGGTTATGGAATAGCTCCAATAACACTGGGGGCAGGTTCGGTACCCGACAAATAGCAATTACAGAACGAGTCCCCCTCTCAAGGCATAATGCCGGCACCTTTGGATGTAATTCCATTATATTCTATAGGGCCGGATGAGAGGAGGACTCCACCAACATTGGAACCAGTTGACGAAGTAGACATAGGTGATGGTTCTAAACCTCAACTTGTCTCAATTGGCACCATGTTGGACCCAAAGACTAGAGAAGAGTTGATAAGTTTCTTACAAGAATTTTGATATGTATTTGCTTAGAGTTATGAGGATATGCCTGGAATTGATCCCTCCATAGCCTGCCATAAGCTCAATTTGGATCCGAACGTCGTGCCAGTTAAGTAGAAACTCAGAAAGATGGGTCCCGAACGTATTGAAGCTATTGATTGACAAAGAGGTGGATAAATTGCTTAAGACCAAGTACATACAAAAGATCACATACCCCACTTGGATATCTAATGTTGTTGCAGTCAAGAAAAAGAATGGGATATGGCGTACGTGTGTTGATTATACGGATGTGAACAAACATTGTAAGAAGGATTGCATGTTTTCCTCTTCCTCGGTCGTATTGACACGTTGGTCAATGCCACTACAGGACATGAGATTTTCCCTTTCTGTGACGATTTTTAGGGTTACAACCAGATACTCATGTACCCTCCTAATCAAGAGCATACTACTTTTATATCTATTTATTTATTTATTTTTCACTTTATTTTTTTTCTCAAATTGTTTTGGGCAGTATCAGGGCTTCACAAGTCCTGTTGTCGCCAAAAAAACAAAAAAACTTCTAAATATATAAAAGAAAAAGGGTGATCTTGGACACACTCTAAAAAACACTCCCATACCCTAATTTTAAAATAAATAAATAAAATTGTTTTAGACACATTTATATTCCTAAATTAAATTTTTTTTATTAGGCGTACCTAAGACGACAAAATAATTTATTTATTAGAATATATACATTGTGGCACTATTAAGGACCCAATACTAAACCCTAGATACTCTAAGTTTTTCACTTGTAACTGAAAAAGAACAAGAACGTGTTATTCTTTTTCTATAAAAAAAAGAAGAAGATGATCTTGATTTTTTCTCCAATAACCTCTTCTTTAGCAATATTACTCTCACTAATATACATACAAACACCCACCTTTGATTTGAATCAACTAGTAATGGGGATGAATACCAACTAACCTAATAAGGATGAAGAAAAAAAAAATCGAAATCAAATTTTGACGAATAGGAGAAGAAGAAGATTGTTGAAAAAAAATGTGTTTTTTTTTGCCCCTATTGGAAATATGCCCCAAATTAATTTGAGAGATATTATTGGACTAAGGCGGTTGTTGGGGGTATGACAAAACATTTAGTTAGTTATGGAGTATGAGAGTGTTTTTATGGATGTGTCCAAGATCGATCACCCAAGAAAAATACTTTGAAGAGGCACATATTACGTACTTGAATTTAATTATGAAAGCTAGCTTATGAGTTTTTTTTTTCTTAACATTTCATAAAGCTCGAAAGCTCCAACTAACTTGTTTTCAGCGTTCAGAAACATTTTCTTGTTTGTTTTTGTTTTTTCAATTAAGCATCCAAAGGCTCTAATGCTCTTCAGCGTTCCGCGCTCAAACTTTCCCTGAATGCTGAAAAACGAACTCCTCAAACCCAATTCCAACTATTGCCCTTCCAATCATCCTCCTGTGGAAATTCAAGTTGTGATTCTTCTTCTTGCACAAATAAATATGCGGTTTTGGTGGGAGCAAGGAAAATAAAAAAGAGAGATAAAAGAGGAGAGAAAATAAAGAAGAGGGAGAGAGAGAGGAGAGAGGATAAGAATAGAGTTAGTTGTTTTGTGCAAAACCGTGAGATCTCTAGAGGTTGAAGGGTCGATGGGTTGGTTATTCTTTTTCCAAAAGGAAATACTATGGTGTGAAGCAGTAACATGGTTAAAGCTATACCAAGTACAATAATTGGCCACCTATTAATTCCATAAAATCTAATCCCCCTCATTTATATTTTACTCTAATTTTCCCAAATTTAATTATATTACATAGGGTACCTTATTACATTTTTTTAAAAATGTTAATTAATTAATATATTTTTATTGTGATTTTTTTTTATTCCAAAAAAATCGATGTGGTCTCTATTCAATCAAAATCAAAATCAAAATCAAAAGGGAGATTAGATTTGTTTGCATTTTGCAATATTTATAGCGTACAAAATGCATTGAAATTGCACTATTATTAATATTTGGTATACAATTACTAAAAACTACATATTTTATATTTACAGTTTACTTTTAAATTAAAAGTGAATATGTTAAAAAAAAATCAGATACAAACTTGGGTAAAATCGCCCAAATTAAATGATTTGTATTCACAATTCAGAATTTCAGAGTTGATATAAAACAAACAAGTTTTTAGAGTTCAGTGTTTAACATTCAGCATTCAAGAGGGTGGGCACATTCAGAGACTAAAAAAACAAACGGGCCATAAGGCTTGAAAATGAAACCACACTGACCCCTGAGATCGGTTGGTTGATTCATAATATTTCTCTCTTAGTAATCATTGGCTGAAAAATTTACTATTTCCCCTATTGGGACCTCTAAGAGCATTCCCAATACAAGTCACTATGAGGAAAAATTGAGAGTTTTCACCTTTGAATACCAAAAACTTCTTGCCCAATGCAAAGATAACAAAGTTGGTGACTTGTAACTAAGTCACAACGAGGGTAGCACTTGCTATTGAGATTTTCACTGAGTTTTGAGCTTCGGACGGAATGTTTTATTCTGTCTCGTGTGTTTTATTTTTTTTTTTAATTTTTTTTTTCAGTTTTTTTTTTCCGGATGGAATGTTTCATTCCGTCTTGCGTGTTTTTTTTTTTTTTTTTTTTAACTTCGGACGGGATGTTTCATTCCGTCCAGCGCGATTTTTTTATTTTTACATTCATACGGAATCAAACATCCCGTCCGAGATTCAAAGTCACCTCTGCATTGGACACTCTCACTTTGCTTTTCACCAAAACGGTAGCAAAGAGGGGAAATCGAACCTACATGGAGGTGAAAAACACTAACTTGCATTGGGAATATTCTAATAATGAGTTTATTTCATGGGATCTCAAATCTACATGAAGTCATGAAACAGTTATAAACTATAAACTATTGTCTATTGAAGTTAGTTTAGATAGGAAGTTTCCTAGTTAGTTCCACCTATGTCATACTTTACCCTTTGGTAACGAACAAGTATGAAATCAAGAAAAAAACTGGCACCGGAAACATAACAAATCAAACCTTCGAATCATATGAGGCCAATCAATGATTATTTATCCTGGTTTTTCGTTGAAACTAAAGAATAAGGTTGCTTGTATCTGCTTAAATATTATGATAGATGAACTTCTAAGACATAGTATAACATATATTGAAGTCAATGAACAAACTAAAATTAGACTGACTAATTAGTCAAACGGCCAAGATCATATTATAATTGCCGCACAGTTATTTTCTTATCCAGTTTGAGCTAGCTGTGTATCACTGTATCGTGTACATTTTTGAGTCGTTCTTCTCGTATATGCCAGTTTTATTGTATTTTGACATTGTAATTCAAAGTAGTAGTCGTTATCTCCTTATGAGATAGCATCAAGTCTGATTAAGATTATTGAATCTGTAATGGTTCTTGAGTGCAATCATTTTTTCAAGGTATCATACGTTTCTTGAGAACCATCAAATGTATTCAAGGTTAGCATTGTGACCTAATGCCCATCACAAAGTCTAACTAATGTACCATCACACGTCTGAAGGTCGAACACTAACATTGGTAGATTTTCACTTAATATATTAAGTTAGTTCTGCAAAGTCCAGCAGATCGATAAACTTAATATCGAAAAAAAAAAGCAGATCGGTAAACTTTGATCCAAATAGACTACCAAGTACTAACACAGATAATATATAGAGCACCTCTTATTCAAATTTGATTAGTACATAGAACTATAACTAACAATTTCTGTTTTCTATCATTGTGTATTTTCGCCCAAATAAGTATCTGTTACATGTTTTTTTTTGCACGTTGCATGTGTATTTTCCCCCAAATAAGTATCTGTTACATGTTACATATTCTATTTTTCACATCTTTGAATGAAACAAACGCGTACTCCGCCACCAATTAAAGTCCAAACTACAATTGAAAAAGTCATCACTGAAACAAGTTGCTGTTATCTTCACTTTGTAGCTGAAATAAAAAAAGTAAAAACCACCGCCGCGTTGTTGCATGGCTGTACATTAGTTCATAGTTTGAGATCTTTAGAGGCTTGTTGTGCGTTTAAAATTCTGGTCCTTGGCAGAAATCCAGAAACATGATTTGAAATATTCAACATTAACACGATTTTTACTCTGCTATTGATATAATACTCACTTCATACACTTTACAATACACATATATCCAACTCTCAGTTTTTGATAATGAAGAATATATAACAACTTATAAAATACCTTAGAATTGTAAATGTCACCCACCCACGTTGAAAACGACAGTCTTGCAACTCAATCTCATGTCTATATAAGTGAATCAAATATTAAGAACATCTCAATAAAAAAAGCACCAATTAGCCCTGCTTCCTATTCATTGATGGTGATCATGACAAAACTACTCCTAACGTTGCTATCCATTACTTCTTTCATGTCATTTACAGTGTCAACTAATGTCTCAAAAGATATTAATTGGTGGTGCGCTAAAACTCCATACCCAGAAGTTTGCAAAGACCAGTTCAAATCTCATTCTTTTCGATCATCTGTTGTTTCCAAAAAGAAATCTGAATTCAGAAATATGGCTGTTCAAGCTACCATTGAGAAAGCCTTAACTGCGCAAAGTCACAACCAATGGTTGGGACCAAAATGCAGAAATAAAAGGGAGAAAGCTGCATGGGTTGATTGTTTAGAGCTGTATCAAAACACAATCAGCCAACTTAACCATACCGTCAATCCCAATACCAATTGCACTGACGTCGACGCACAAACATGGTTAAGTACAGCACTTACAAATCTTGAAACTTGCAGGAACGGTTTTCTTGAGCTTGGGGTATCAGATTTTGTGCTTCCTCAAATGAATAATAATGTATCGAAATTAGTACGCAACACCTTGGCTATTAACAACGTTCCTAGTACTGAGGAACAGAGTTATACAAACGGATATCCAGATTGGGTAACAACTGGTGATAGAAAGCTTTTACAAGCTTCGGCATCACAGGCTAATATTGTCGTAGCACAAGATGGTTCAGGGGCTTATCGAACCATTAACGCAGCTATTGATGCTGCGTCAAAGACAAAGAGAAGTGGTAGGTTTGTGATACATGTCAAAGCTGGCACTTACAAGGAAAATGTTGTAATTGGGAACAGCTTGAAAAACATCATGCTTGTTGGTGATGGAATGCGGAGCACAATTATCACTGGTAGCCGAAGCGTAGGTGGAGGTTCTACCACATTCAACTCTGCAACTGTTGGTATGTAAACGAGTCTTAACATTTTTCTTTCTAACAAAATTAAGTATTAAAATGCATGTCACTAATTCAAGCCATAACTCATTTTTACAGCGGTGACTGGTGAAGGATTTATCGCTAGTGGAATAACATTCCGTAATACAGCTGGGCCACAAAATCATCAAGCAGTTGCACTCCGATCAGGGTCAGATCTATCTGTGTTTTATCGTTGTGGTTTTGAAGGATATCAAGACACTCTTTACGTTCACTCGCAAAGGCAATTCTACAAAGAGTGCTACATTTATGGTACTGTGGATTTCATTTTCGGAAATGCAGCAGTAGTTTTTCAAAATTGCATGATCTTTGCAAGGAAAGGAATGTTAGGACAACAAAATGTGGTCACAGCACAAGGTAGAACTGATCCAAATCAAAATACCGGGATAGCAATACATAATTCTCGAGTAATGGCTGCAGTTGATTTGACGCCAGTTTTGAGCCAATACAGAACATATCTTGGACGACCATGGAAACAGTATTCCAGAACTGTTTACCTTCAAACGTATATTGACACCTTAGTTGACCCTGCAGGATGGTTGCCATGGGATGGAAATTTTGCTCTTGATACATTATACTATGCAGAGTTCAAGAACTCAGGACCAGGCTCACCGACTACTAGACGAGTCAAATGGGGTGGTTATCGTGTGATAACTAATCCGTCTGAGGCGTCGAAATTTACCGTAGGGAATTTTATAGCTGGTCGGTCGTGGTTACCTGCCACAGGTGTGCCGTTTATTGCTGGTCTCTGATTAGGCTTCCATTTCGCAGTTAATGGCTTCAACAGTCAATCTTATATGCTTGTCATTCAATTTGTTTGTTAAATTATTCAATTCATTTGTAAATAAATTTGAATAAATGTAGAAATGTTTTCTTGTTAATTATAACAGTGTTGATTGTTAGCTGTTATTTACCAAATTTCGACTGATACATTCAGTGGCGGAGCCAGGAAATTGGGTGAGGGTAAGCCATAACTAGTCACTATATAAAAACTAAAATAAAATAACACCCAATTTGTCGAATTTTTGTTTTCCCTTGCATATTTTTTAAAAGTAAAAAAGAAAAAAACACAATTCGAATCCCATCACAAAAGACATGTAAATTTTGGAATTACAAAAAACTAGATTGCTTAATAGATCAATTTAGGAGAAAAATATAAATAAAAATACACGGACATTTAGCTTTAGAAAATTAGGAACTTAAGAAGAAAATGCCTACAAATATATGCTTCTTACAAATATATATGCTTATGGGAACCACTTTAAAATTTCACAAATGAAAAAAGCAATGAATTCTTTGGAACTGTAAGAAAAATAGTCCAAAAGGCATTGGGAAAAAAAAATAAGCACTTAGGCGCAATAAAGAATATTATAGAATGTTTAGACATTTTTTTTTGGCTAAAGGGTAATTAATATTAATAGCAAAAAATGGTGTTACAGACTTACAAAGCGTGATTTGAAATATAATTCTCATGTTTACGCTTTCTCAAAAATCTATAGTGGGTAAGCAAAATTTGGATTTTCAAACTAGCTTGTTGCGCCAACATGGTTTATGATCCCACCATTGTTTTAAACTGTACATGTTTAGACACCAGTACATTTTTTTTTTGTGTCACTTTAGCATTTATTTTAATTGTTTTCGTTTTCATTCAATCCCAAAATTCCAATCAATGCCTTAAGTAGATTCAAAAGTAAATTTACTACAATTTTATGCAACAAATTAAAATTGTAATAGACTCAAGTAACCGATGGATTGAATTCATTACATACAAAATTGAATTATAACTAATAAAATTCATTATAAAAAAACTAAAAAAATAAGAGATTGGGGAATTAAGGTTTAGAAAACATACCAATAAACATACATATAAATTATTGGGCTGAGACTTGAGAATGTTATTACTCTTTTTTTCTCTTTCATCTTTTTTGTTTTTCCAAACAAAGAAAAACACTTGCCAAAAGTGTTGTTTCTCAAAATACATAAAATTAGAGATGGAAAGCTTTCTCATGTTAGTTAAGGGAAGGGGGTTTTTATTTTTGGTCGGCTACGGTGAGGGTTTAGTAACAAAATCATTTTTATATATATACTAGTCACTTTTTAAGAAGAAATTGAGGGTGAGCTAGGGTGTACCCTGGGTCCCCCCTGGCTCCGCCACAGGATACATCATACGTCCATTGAAGGAAAAATGTATGACAGTATGAGTGGCACACTGGCTGGCACCAAGACTGAAATTTGTTTAACTGAAAACTTGAAAAGTACACATTATACTGAGGCCCTATAGCGAAACCAATGGGCTTACCCATGCTTTGGTCCAAACGTAGTATTTTGGAACTGGGTCTGTGAACTATTGTGCAATATAAAGCCCAGGGAGTTTTTGAATTGAAATCCTCACTAGCTCAATTCTAGCCTACCGTGTAGGTTTGCCAGCCTACTTCATTGTTTGAATCATTTTGGCGGGGAATACCGTAATAGTATGAATTAAAACGTAGAAAAATGTTGCAAGAAGTTGAGAAACTGATTGGCTGAGAAATAATATTTGTAATAGCCATTTGACCAGCTAATGACTCAAAAGCCTAAAGTCTACTTGAATAAATAATATATGTATATTGATAGCTAATGATTCATTGCTTATAATATATGCATACTTTGTTTGAAGGGTTAATGTTTTTCTAATTTTTTTAAAGGGTTTTATTTCTATAGTTTTGGGTTATTATTGTTCATGTTACAATAAGTTGCCTAGTTGCCGATGAAAGAGTATAGGACCTAGTAGTACCTTCTGGCGAATGCTTGCATCGCGGGTTTTCTCTAGACCTAAAGATTGGGAGTTGCACTGATCCCATCAATTATTGTTCAAATATTGTTGGTTCTAGCAACATGACATTCTGGCCAGAGCCTATTCCAGAGGATTCAACGATAGATACATTTACCAAGTCTACAGATTCACCAAGTTTAAAGCATTAAGCTCAAAATCAGATGACCATCAAACAATGTGCAACATTGGATAAAAGGTTGAGCTTCAACAACCAAGTAAAGCAAGCTACTCAGTAATCAGTAAATCATACTGAAAGAAAGTCTGTAGCAGAATATGAGACAATGAGCTGAACACAATCAATTCAAAGAATATAGGTAAAACAACATCATTGTAAAAATGTTTCTATAACCACCATGGAAATATAGCTAACATAGAATATGATATATTCGTTGAACAGCCGACTAAAAGACTCCAGTGAAATTGACTACCAACATATGTTGCATATTGGAAAGACAATTGACAAAGTATGTTTGTTGCAGTAAGCTTCATCACAAATAGTTTAAATGAAAGACAATGACCGAAGAGTGAGTTTAATGTAGGTATATTATCCCTTGGAATAACAAAAATATCTAATAAAAGTAACTTTCAACATATAACTTGAGCATTTTTTTGTATGCCTGCAACGTAAATTTTTTGGCGCACTTCGTTGTATATGTCAGGAGTCCATTAATGAGTTAATCACAATCTGTTCTGCAATAAGAATAATTTTAAGCGTCAGTTATTTATTATTTCAATATTTTATTTATGACTATTATTGAATGAGTAAATTACCTGAAATCCTAGACATTATTTCTTGGCATTTGGTTATTCATCATCTTGTTTGATTTTAATGCGTTGTTTTTCAAGATAGTATCTAAAATTCTTAATGTGATGACGTTCTTTTGCATAATGGAGTTGTGATGGTTAAAACAAAAGCACATTCTTGTGTGACCATTGAAGCACTTCCCATGAGATATCTTTTGGTGAGAACTATGCATGTTCTTTTCCATTGTATGGTGTCACTTGCGTTATTAGGGAAAAAAGAACATGCATTGAGCTATTTTGAGCATACCTAAGGACACAAGACCATTGAAACAAATAAACGTATTCAGATAGACCTTCGTAGAAAAGGTGTCAATCCATAAAAGTTCTTCATTATATATATAAAGTCACTCGGTAGAGTGAGTAAATAGAAGTTTAACAATAAAAAAAGAGTAGAAATGGAATAAGAAGTTTATAGAATTCCCCGTGAACCAATTTGCAATATAATCACTCAAAAAGTTTAACTAACATACCCTCATCACCAAAACATATAGGAACTTTGGACGATAAATGTGCCAAAATATAGGTAGAGAGGAACACCTTGTCAGCTGTATTCAATGACTTGTATCATAAATACCCCAGAGAGTTTTTTCTACTATACATTCAGTGGAGGGGCAAAGTTCAAAATAGCATCATCAACCACACTCAAAAACATTGCTAGCAAGTCTAGCTACTGCTTGATTCGTTACCCCCTAACCCATGATGAATCATGTAACTACTAGTTTCCTACTTATATATTTTATCATATTAAGACAATACCAAGGTGCATGTTATCAGTTATCAACTATGTCACGCTCCAAATTTTATAATGACTGATTACCAAAGACACATGGCATCTACAGTCATTATGAAACTCACGACGTGATCAGACCAACTAAGCAAAACCCAAACTAAACAAAGACAGAATAATCTTACAAATTTTTTGACAGAATCTCTTCTGTATTTTTAACATTTCATAAACTTAAATCCTGTTATAACCTGAAAATCATAACAATATAGATATCTCATTGTTTAATCCAGTTACTTAACCGTCTCGACGAATGCCAGAACAGTTAAATAACCCTTACGCCTCAAGACAATTTAGTTCCTTCCCTAAGAAGGCATTAGTTTTTCTAGCGCGACTAAAATGTACTAAAAACATTGTATAATTTACATCATGACTGTTAGTTCCTCTATACATTTTGAGGCGTCCTTTTATTAAATCATATGTCTCATGACAATGTTGTACAAATCAAGCTCACTGTCTAGATTAGGAATTTCAGATCTAACAACTTTGCCATAATCATCTGGGTTGCTAAGCTTGTCATTTTCATCCAAGATTAAGAGCATATGAACGTGTGGCAAACCATGTTTTTGGAACTCGATCACATGTACGTGGGCGATAACTTTTCCGAGGACACCCTTATTGAACAAATCTTTCTTTAACTCCTCACATTTTTCATGAAAGACTTTTGTAGTAAGATCGGGCCTATCTTGTGAGGTTTGACCTTCCTTTAACCTTTTTGTAATTTCTGACCAATTTGGATTGCATGTCATGGTGAGGAATATATCCGGTTTTCCAAATTTTTAGACCAAAGCCATTGTGTCATGATATCTTTCATGCATATCTCGTGGGCTTCCTATATATGATGGCGGCAAGATCGTTCGTCTCCCGACATTAGCTGTACACATACATACAACATGAGATATTGAATTATTTAATCAATGAATAAGCAAATAAATTTTCTTTCATTTTCTTAAGAAAAAAAAAATGTCTAATGTTGTACCAATTGATATTACATCACAGTTTTGTATCATGTTATTTCACAACAAATGTTGGTGACCTAAAATCATAGCAAAAGTTGGAATGTCTTCTAGCTTCAATAACATGTTGTGTTTGTGTTCACGAATAATAGAGGAGATAAATCTCAATAAAGAGAAACTTAAAAGTCCAAAGTTCTCAAATAATTATCAGAGATACATAGATTGAAAACCCAAAAACAAATGTTTCATCAAATGAGGACAGGAATATTATCCTCGATAAGAAAATGAACTGAACAAATCACAGTAAAATAGTTTTAAAATCTTAACTATGTAAAGAAAACTCTAAATGCATAAAACATGGTAGTTCCATAGAAATCGGGATCTTGTCAACTTTACTTTTTAGGTCACTTCCATAATATTGGTCTCAATTTCCAACAGAAAATCAATAAATAATGGACAATACTATTTTTTTTTATAATCTCCTTTTCAAAAGAAAAAGAATAATTATAATTAAAAAAAATCAAAATCAAAATCAAAATAAAATAAAAAATATAAATAAAAATAAAAAAGTCACGGGCGTCTAAACAATGTATAATGCAAATCAGACGTGTGTAAACGTCTTATATGTCTTACCTGCATTTGTTTCACCCCTCTGTACGGAGTCATGCAACCCTTGGTATAACTCGGCTCTTAAAGTATCTTGGTTGTCACGGATAAATCTCAATTGTTGAGTCGAAATCTTGACATATATACATATCGACTACATATTGTGTTGAAGCCGACCGCCACGAAGCAATATTGAGTCGTGGTTATCCTGGATCTAGTGAAAAGTAATATGTATTTTTGTCAAACAGAAAGATAAATTAATTAACTGCATGTAACACAAATAAACAATTAATTAACATCAGAATGTATAATTTACCTGGAGCAGGTAACAATAAAACTCACGACAACTGATTCTTTGAGCATCATCACTGAATATATGCAAATCCCATCCAAAGTTTCCATAAGGGTGAAGTAGTGGATATTGGGGTATAGAAGCCCGGCGATTGTCGGGCACATTTAATAAATCACCAGTCATAGTTTCTACAATTATATCCCTTTCTTTATGTTCAGCAGGATTCTCACCCCCAACTAAAACGGCAGCTACTTAGGAAGATGTTGGTAGAGTATAGTGATGTTTGTCAGATGGCACTTCCTTGATATGTAATTGAACATCCATTGAATTTTTCAGATCTAGCAATGCGGCGAAGAGCAAGCACGAAAGGGTTCGATCAAGAACTTTCTGCAAAATTGATAGAACTTGAGGATTCAGCAACTTATTTTCAGATAGTCTGTTCATCATTTCATGATCAGTGTCATAGACATACATTTGTAGAAATCGCGGTCATTGGTCATGTGAAGGTATAAAACCACCAATTTTATGGTAGATGGATCCCTGGGCTCGATAAGTGTATACTCCATCTTTACCACTAGCTAGTTTTTCATTGAAGTGCACTCCTATTGAGGTGAAAGCAAAGACATGGTTGTAAGCACGGATGTCTGTCCTGAAATGCGCACCTTGTTCCGACTGTGTTGTGTATAAATACATCAATTCTGGAGGAGGATCTAAAAGGGGTAGCTTAATTTTACCTCCAAGACAACAAAATTGATGGGATTCAGATGGAAATAACTCTGCATGACAGTGAGTGCAGATACGTATGTTGCTTATTTCATGTCACTGAAATTCTGGAGTGTCAACGAAGCCTCTTGCACAGTTGTGATAAGATTTCTGTAATGAGGGAACTTTTATAGAGCGAAGAGTGCTGACCCACTTGCCTTTAATCTCATCCTCTTGCCCTAGCAATAGTATACGTAATTATTGAACATTATAAAATATATGTTACAAACCAATACATATGGTAATATCGGAAAAAACATTCATAATAAAAAATCAAACCTTGAATGTCATTCATGAAGTTGATATTATCTACATCAATGTCATTATGATAGCCATCAATGTCATCTCTGATTGGTGCACTTAAAATGGTACTTGGGTTATCTGATAGCAATGTAAAGATTGAGTAAAAAGAATAAAAAATAATAATAGTTAAAAAATAATAATAATAATAATAATAATTAAACAACATACCAATGACAAAATCTAGATTCATTCGATCTAGGAACAATGTCGTAGACAAAGGGCGGTTACTCAACCTGTTAACTTCTGATTGTACGTGAGTCTGGATGATATTAAAGACTTACTTTGAATCAACAATAGGATCAGAATGTGGCGGTATACTTCTGTTGTGCAACTGTTCACTATCTAAATGTGGAGGTACATTAAAGTCGTGCAAATGTTCTGTGTGTTGGACTGTATGGCTTGCAGATTCAGTCTGAGCCTCATACATATTATTAACATCATTTGGTTAATAATAACAAAAGTGTTAAAGAAAATGTAAAAAAAAGGAAAGAGTGGGTACCTCAGAAACACCAGTGACGACAAAGTGGAGAATATTGGAAGTGAGAGCAGTTTGAATGAGTTGAGGAGCTACATTGTAGACTCTTGAGTCCGGAAGGTGAGATCATAAGATCAGGTGCTGCAGCTTTATCGCCGGAAGACCCCTGAGAGACAATCCCTACTTTGACCAGGAAATCTTCAAGAGTCATCTCACCAAGAGTGGGTTGCCTCTCCTAAGCTTTATCCTCTTGATTACTGCTAGTATTGTTGTTGTCTTGACCTTGCTGAATATATCTCCAGACCTCATTGACGATTTTTTTGTGGAGGCTGGGCTGATGGTGGAGAGCGGAGGTGGCATTGTTGTTGTCTTCAGCAGTGCACACAGTTCATACTCCCAAGGGGTTTCCCCAATAACTGGTTTTGAACCTCATCGAGGGTGAGACTGTAAAAGGAAGTTTGGCAAGATAAAGGAAGGAATTGAGAGTTGTGTTGCTGCTGGTGACCGCTATCGGCTTGAGAACCCATGGGATTCCTATTGCATTCTCCTTGGGCAGCCCACTCTGGACAACTATCTTCTTCATCAGTGCATTAATGGCACACCACTTCTCACCCTGAAGAACAGGGCATCTAGCATTTGAGATGTTTTCATTCGGTGCTGTGTTGGGTTGCACATTAAAGAAGAGAAGAGTATTCCCTTTAAGTGGTTTAACGACATAACCTGTCCTTGCACACTCAGACCATGTATCTTCCTTCGGTTGGCTGTTTTTAGACTGATAGCAGAATGTATAGATTGTGCCATTCAGAAATTAGAATTGGAATAATAGCCAATAAGTAAATAAAAGTAGTGTTGACGAATATCCTTCCAATCACATACCTCTAATTTACGGAAGAGAATCTCGCCACCATGAGAGACATTTGATAGATACAACACTATCTTGTTGCCATCAATGACTCATCAAATCGATCTAGCTTTATCGCCATAGTAATCAAGGCGCTCTCTAGTATCTTCATGAACATAATGCATAATTTGCACAGGCTCACTATTCTCTGTAAAGTATACGAACATCTTTTCATATGTACATGTACACGATCAAAGGCAACAACAATATAACAAAATTAATATCAATACAACTGTATTCGGTACAGCTTAATGGTTTGTATACATTCTACGATACTAAAATAATTAATTTAACAATTAAAACTCCAATTCTAATCAATGCCTGGTTCATCACTTAACTTCCTAGAGTATGGAATTTAAAGGCTAGTGAATCCAACACCAAGTTAACCTAAATGTATCAGAAATTCAGAATGACGCTAATAACCAAAATTCAAAGATTATTCAAGCAAGTTCAAGCAAATGCAACCCTTAAGTTGGGTTGAGATGCGCAAGCGTGATGTTATACTACTTGCCTCGCACATCCAACCGGTCCAAGTAGGTTGAATCACCAACTCTTGGTAAGTAAACTTAAACCAAAAGACTAAACTTTCAAAACTTAAACTTTGTCTGAGCCTTATACATATTAAGAATAGCTATGAACATAATAAGTTCCATAACAGCAGAGACTTTCTAATGGCACTAATGTGTAATTTTTAGTTTTTTTAAAACAAAACATCTATTTCCTAATAAAGTAAACAATTATAACAATTATTTCACATTTGACAATTAGAGAAGTGCCATGATTGAGGAGTGGGGACTCCATCTTCAATCATTAAAGACATCTAAAAGGCTCGGGATTCAAATTATGGCCCATACTAACTTTTTCTTTTCTCCATTAGTTGTTTTATATCAAGTGTATTTCAGTTTACTATAACATGATTGTAAAACATCCAGAGGACATATATACATCCAAAAAGAAACAGAGAAAAGGGGCAAACTATCTGAAATCATGCTATTAAAATGGCTTTTGCAGTTGTCTTCATGCAGTACTTGAATGTAAAAAGTAAAGAGGCTTTTTAGATGATCAAAAGTTTATATTAGGATGAGAACTCACAGTCATAGGCCACATACTCCAATGGGAGTAGATATAGGGAGTTTCTCAAAGCCACAAAAGCAATTCTCCGATCAAGAAGCATCTGTAAGAGAGAACATTCTAAACCTGAATAACATTATAAATACCAGTACATGATAACCCGCCAATAATTGAATGTGTATGGGCAACATATTTATATCGATTCGACCAAAACCAATAGAGACATATGTTATCGATCACTAAAATATGGAACTATATAATTTTTTAAAGGGTAGACAAATTAACTGCAACCACCCACGACCCACAAACAAATAAACATGCACACCACCCTGCGCAAAAAGCATTTCCTAACTAAAAGGGAATCAAATCCCAAATCATCTCTCATGCAGTTAGTTTAATTTGAAAAGAATCCATACCCTCGGCGAGGGTAGTCAACTGCGACATTAGTATCACGAGGGACAAAAATACAAAGCAGCAGCCCACCTAAAATCAAGGGCAAAAAATGATGTCGTACATGTAATATGAAGTGAGATAACAAATGCCTTAGAGCAATCTGTGACATATACCATCCTTACTTTCAATTTTCTTTTACAGATAATTTTCTTGTTAGAGCGCTACACAAAATCTTGTAAAACACCCTCTCTAAGGGAGCAGCAGCTTTGATGAACCTAAGGTTAAGGTATCAAAACTGTATTTGGCTGTTAGTGGGAAGGTTGCAACCTCGGAACTAAGCAACTTGCTCACTGAGAATTACATCTTTTCTGAAGTAAAGAAATGCATGTTTTACCACTAAAAGGAACTACACAATATATATGAAACAAAAAAAAGTTGATAAATTATAACCATAAGACAATCATAGCAGATCCCAGTAGGGTTTCAGATATCAGGCAAGCGGAAAATATCCTAAATATAGGCGACATCGCCGAGCTCTAGTAGCCCAATACCGATATTTCATATTTCCAAAACATGTCCACCAATTTCCCCTTTTATTTCAATGTTTGTATTGACCAAGGATACATTGGCTTCTCCGGTCGGCCATATCTACCAAAAAATTTTGGGTACAGAAATATAGTACCATATGGCTATGCTCTGAAGAAAGAAAACGATGGAATTTTGAGCAACAACAATGGTACTCAAATTAATCATTATAGCCTATCGCACCAACTACAGACCATGGCTATATTCTCAGAATTTGTTCCTTATCTTGCAAACAATATGAGTCGGCCATGTCTATGTCCAGGCGAAAGCGGTTGAAAATAATATAGTTTAAAGTGGACAAACATAAATAGTTGAACTGGTTTCCTTACAGTCCATGATTCTACCTTTAGAATGTTTACCCAGTTATGGCAATCGGCGATTCGGAGAATCGAAATTATAATACAAATCCAATGTTTATCGATCGAGGAACAAATCCTTATACCTACGATTCACGATAATCGGATCCACATTTTCACCGAGACTACAACCGGTTCAACAACGAAGAGGCTTAAAGATATACTGAGGAAAATAAGAACTAATTAAGAAGACTCTTAAAAAACTGTTTAGCATTTTTTGTGCTACCTCTTGCTTCTAATGCTTCCAACATGATATCGATCCTTTTGCATCATCTATCATTGCATAAAGCCATGAAATCTTGTAACATATTGAAACTAAGAAATGTAAAGAAGCAAAAGCATCAAATGAACAAACATGTAATATCCGGGTTTAAAATTTAAACGAAGTAAAACAGAACCGACGGTGCAAAGCGAGGGTCATGGATGCAAGAGAGTCGATTTGAATGCACCTGAGAAAGAAGATGACGGATATGTCATATATTTTATGGATATGCATACTTAAATACTCCAAACAGTGCACCTATATAGATTGTATATGCTAAGATGGCAGAAAAAAGAGATACTCTACTTCAGCTGTAGTCAACCAAAGACACATCATTTTAAGATATTCAAATGTCAAGAAGGTGGAGTGAAGGTATGTGCTGAAGGTAAGATAATTGAGGGCTAATCCTGCCAAGACCAATTTGGGATTCCCGACACTGCACTGGGGAACAATGGTACTCAAATTAATCAATCATCACAGAAATTGAGCAATAACAATGGTACCCAAATCTCTGTCAATAGAAACAAAATCATACCTTTCTTCTTTTTCTGGCATTTTTGGCATTTTTAATATCATTATATTCTTCTTCTATTCTTCTTCTTCAGAGAGATTTTGAGAGGGAGAGATTTGAAATATGTTGATCAACAAATAAGTAAATTAGTTTTGTAGAATGTCAAGAAGTAACACTGAACAAAGATGAGGAAGTTTTTGGGGGAAAATCGGAACTTTTATTTTGTTTTCTGTTTTTGTTTTTTGATTGGTTTTAATAGGGCGAAAACGGGCAAACAATTGAAATTGGGAAAAGAGAGCGTAGATTTTATTTTTTCCTGCAAAATTATTGGAAAAGCTGAGGTGTCCACCTATGCCGATGTGGCTTACTTGGAACATTCTTAACTACTCAGTATTCATGGTCTTTGATTGGTAATAAAATATAAAAAACGCATAATCTTTTTTTCTTTTTCTTTTTTGATAACCACCACCCTTATATAAAAAACGCATAATCACACCATTTAAAGGTGGTTTCAAATTATTAAATGGGCATGAGAGCCGTAAATGTACTCCAAATATATGCTATATTGCTATATACAAAGTACATAAATCCCAAAGTGAGACAAACTCATTTAAGGAGATAATGAAGATCAAATTAATCGTCATAACGTTGCTATCTATTTACTATTTTGTTTCTTTTACAACATCACATCATGTCTCTAGATTCTCTATCAATAAGGTACGTAGTGGTAAGGAAGAAAACGAGACAGACGGATTTCCAGCTTCGGTATCGACTAGTGACCGAAGGCTCTTGCTAGATCCCGACCTGCGCCCACATGGGCTGTATGCTCCACGATACCCGCATACGCATGAACATAAGATTGTTGTAGCGCAAGATGGGTTAGATGGCTCGGGAAAATATAGAACTATTAATGAAGCTATTGCTGCTGTAGCAAAGTACCCAAAAGAGAGGAAAGGAAGGTTGGTTACACTTACACATGTGAAGGCAGGTGTGTATGATGAGAAGGTTTTGATTGGAAAGAAGTTGCAAAATATTACGCTTCTTGGTGATGGTATTGGAAAGACAATTATTACTGGAAATCGACGACAAGTACCCGGAAAAACCAGCACAATGAACTCCGCAACTGTAGGTAAGGATTTCTCTTGCTACATACTGGCCGGCCTACTTCTACCATTTATTGTTCGGGGGAATGTATTACAAGGCCCAAAATATCGATATCGATGAATATATCGGTGTACCCAAAAACCGATATATATCGGATATATCGGATATTTCGGATATATCCATTTTTTTTGGTAACCAGTCCAAACTATTTAAAATATCGGAAATATTGGATATATCGGAAATATAATATCGGAAATATCGGATATATATCGGAAATATATTGAAAATATCGGATTTATATTTTAAAATGGTCAAAAAGTCAACCGATATATATCGATTATATCGGAAATATCGATTAGATCGGCGATATAAAGTTTCATATCGGAAATTCCGATATATATCGGAAAAAAAGGGTTCTATATTCGGTGGATATATATCGGAAATATCGATGTCGGTGTACCAAAATACCGATATATATCGGCGATATATCGGATATATCGGCGATATTTTGGTCCATGATGTATTATGGGAGCGAATGAGACGAGTCCGGTTTTGCTGTCCAAAAGTTAAGCTATCCTAGCTATCCCACCAATCATACTCAAAGAAAATAGGAGTCCTTTGCAATTTAAAGTTCTTGTACTATTTCGAATTTGCATCAAAGTTCCTACTCTAAAAGAGCATTTCCAATACAAGTCAATATTTTTCCCCTCTTATCACTTCCAAATAGGTAGTATTTCCTCTATTTTCCACCGTTTTGGTGAAAAGCAAGGTGAAGGTGCCCAATGCAAAGATGAATATTAATTTCAAACGGAATGTGTCTGGACGTAAAAATCGAAAAATCGCTCCGGACGGAATGAAACATCCCGTCTTAAATTTTTTTTAAAAAAAAAACGAAAAATCAGGTGAGACAGAATGAAACATTCCGTTCGAAAAAAAAATCCATTTTTAAAAAAAAAAACACACAAGACGGAATTCAATATCCCGTCCGAAGTTCACAATTCAGCCACTATCTCAGTTGAAGATTTCACCCTGGACTTGGAAAAAATAGTCACCCTTGTTTTCGATCACCTCTGCATTGGGCACTAGATTTGAATGAAATGGAGTTGAAAATTTTCACATTCCTTTCAATTCCACCTGCATTGGGAATGCTCTAACCACCCACCCATAGTTCACCGTAGAAATTGCCTTATTATCTTCTTCCTTTTAACATTGTCTTGCCCATTGTTGAATACTATCAAAATAATAAGAAATTAGCATTAGAAGAAAGAAAGAAAGAAAATAATTTACTTCAAGACATAAACAAAAAAACAATCTTATTCTAAAAAAACAACAACAATCTCATTCTTTGCTTCTTCTTTATGATGACAGATCGCACAATTTATTTATGAAAACGAAATTGGTCATATATCCAATACCAAAACAGATTATGTCCCAAGATTTAATTGTGTTTAAAAGACTCTTATTAAGTATCAAGAGTTCTAATTCCGAATAAATTATGATAATGATGTATCTAACACAGTTTATAATTCATATGGTCATTAAAAATGGGACTAGTACTTGTACGTAAGAAAAATTAGTGATTTCGGTAAAAGCGATTTTGCGCACAATAACAATGAAAAAACTAATTGTTATACAATGATGTTTGTGACCAGAAGCAATTGTTATTTTCACTCAAAAGTTTTTTAATTAGGACTATTAAGTAGAAGAAAATGGGAGTAACAATGAGGAAGAAAGAACTTGTTTCCTTTAATAAAAGCTATCCTATTTTCTTAGATAGTAGCTAGAATCTGAGGAGATAAAACGTGAAGGTTAGAGTTAGGACTTGGATACAAATTCAAGCTAATATAAGAATTCTATATCACAAAACACTTCTATTTCAATTGAAATTGATTGTACAGCTAGGATAGCATAGTTACGTTTGGGACAGCAAAACCGGTCTCGGATGAGACATAGATTTCACACAAATTGACAAACTCACGATAGTTAACACATTTAGGCATTTTAAATTGGAAGAACTTATTGAATCAATGGGGAACCTAACAATGCAAGTTAATTAAATGTTGCCCCTGCTATCTGATAATTTCTTGTTAGTTGTTAAGAAGATTTTCCAACTTTATGATTTAAAAAAAAAACTTAGAAATTTCTACCAGTCCAAAACTTGTTTGATTTCCATTTCTATTTTCATTTTCTTCCCCCCCCCCCCCCCCAATGGGTTACTTTTGTGGTTCTATCATCACAACTTGTTTCATATCATTACCTAGTTTAGTAACTAACTACAACGTTGTGGCTCATAGCTGTGGAGGGTGACAGATTCATTGCACAAGGAATAACATTCCGCAACACGGCTGGCCCAATTAGTCAAGCTGTTGCACTTCGTTCAAGTTCAGACATGTCAGCCTTCTATCGGTGTAGTTTCAAAGGATATCAAAATAGTCTCTACCTTCGAAAGAATAGACAATTTTTCAGAGAATGTGATATATATGGTACTCTTGATTTCATATTCGGAGATGCGACTGCGGTCTTTCAAAGCTGCACTATATATGTACGGAAAGGTTATTTAAGACATGGGCATGTAATTACCCCTCAAGTAAAGGTATAGTTTGTGATTCTGAACGAAATTTTGGAATTCTGTTTGAAATTTTAGTTTTTCAAAAAAATAGAATTCCAAATATAGAGTTGAAATATTTGAAATTTTGAAATCATCCAAAATTCCGAATGTAATAGGAATTGAAATTTAATAAATTTCAGATTTTGGTTTTGTCGGAATTCCGAAAATTCCAAAATTCCAAACTATGGGTAAAACTGTAAAAGTAGTGGTAAAAGAAAAAATCGTGATGGTGTTATCAGTATTGGATTAGAGAGCTACAGCTGCACCTGATTTTAGACCGTATATGGACAGATATCCGGAATACCTTGGACGGCCGTGGGGAAATTTTTCTAAAACTGTATTTATCCGAACATTTCTTGATAGCTTCATTGCTCCTGAGGGATGGTTGAAATGGTCTGAAAAATTATATCTTGATGGTACAGTATATTATGGAGAGTATATGAACTATGGTCCAGGTGCTTGGACCGATCGGCGTGTTAAGTGGGGTGGTTATCATCTCTTGTCAACTGAGTACGAGGTATCACAATTCACTGTTGAAAAACTCATAGGAGGCCTTTCATGGTTGACTGCTACAAAGGTCCCATTTTATGCTGACCATTGATTCAATCCATTGCAAGGTTACGAACTTTAAGTAATTATATCTGGTGGTTTCCATTTTCGAATGCTGCATGTTCAAAAGTTTAGGCTGCATCTCGTTTTCCCTAATTCTTGAACCTTTAATTTTTCTTTGGATTCAGGAACTCATAAAAGGCCATAATGCTATCAGGAAAGTTTTTTTGCACAAAATAAGTGGCCAACTAATTAAGTGTGGGCCAATTCTGCCCAAGTGTTACATATTTCTTAAAAATATATACAAGCATCCATCGAGCAAAGGTCCTAACATTAATGGGGTAATTTCTCAAACAGGACTCAGTATTGTCATTTTGTTCCCAACCCAGACAATGTCAGCAACTTAGACCAAAAACGTAGCTGACATAGATGTACATCGTTATAAATTTAAACGATGTTGGTGACATGGTCCGGATTGGGAACAATCCATCAATAGCATCCCGAGTCTTTACGGGTTCATCTCCTCGAAATCTATTACAAATTCCCTCAAAATTAATTCTCAAAGTTTGTCAATGGACAAACGGTTGACTATATGATTTCAGGTGCAAGAGGATGTTTCCCAGGCCCCAGTGCGTGTAGAGGGATGCCTGATAATTTTGAGGTTACTTGGGCCTGTCAATGGCCAAAGTAGAGCCCTACTATTGGACTAGTACACAGGCTTGACGAAGGAACTAGTTATACACTTATACATTCTATAGGTCCGAGCAACCTAATATGGCATTTAATTTACCCAATTCCGGCTCCATGGTTGAAAATAATAGTTTTTGAATTAGAGAATATGGGGTTCTAGCCCATTTTTTGAATTCAGTACAAGGGGGACGGAATGACGGATGGAGCATTCGAGCCACACCCTCGGAAGTCAGAAGAGCAGAATGTTAAAAGTTTATAGTGGATTCAGGTTCAGAACTTGGGATCAGATCAAAACCAGAGAGAAGTATTTACAGTGTTGGGATATTTACCCACTTCACAGTTGAATCTTCACTATGTCAATGAAGGTAAACCTGTATTTTTGTGAAGTTTTCCCTTGTATTGTAGAAAATTTTCAAATATAAACAAATCTTTCTTAGCCAAAATTCTAAAATCTTTAATTATATATGCAGATGCAACATATTCTACAATACAAGATTTTAAAGGGAGGCTACATTCAATTTGTTACGAGATGCTATTTTGTTTATTTGCTAATTAATGGGATGTGATCTTTCATTCTTTTATACCTACCATATTCTAAATTGTATGAAATCCAATTATCCATCTGTTTGTAAGAAGAGGCCTGCAATCTTACTTCACCGTGTTGAAGGCACAACCAATATTTTGAAGAGGTCAAATATTGGATGAGATTATTGCTGGATTAAATTTCTAAATTATATACTGTGTATCAATTGTATTCAATATTTCACATTTCCGCAAAATTCTATTCTACGACTACCTAAACGTGCACATTGAATAGTTTAGTTAGTATCTGTATTGGTTTCTTGTGGCCTTGGTAGTTGGTCGTGATCTATTGGGATTTCCCAAGTCAACGACCTAGGTACCAAAGTTGGAAGGATAACAGCCCTAATGGCTAATAGAACCCTCATACAGTCATATGTTTATCAAAATCCAGGATTTTGTTTATATGAAAAAGAAGACAGTATAACAACTTTTAACTTTTAGGAAAATTTTATCTCTCTCATCCTTGAACTTGATCTTCGACTCTGTAGTATTGGTTGATCCTAATTTTCCTTGCATGGTACTAATTAGTCACATCATGGTTAGTAACTTTCCTCCAACACTTGGTTAAAGCTTAAGCCCAAGCTAGTACTTGATTAACCGAAGCTAAAATTGGTTCATTATTTTAGTTTGATTTTCTCATAGTTAGGGAATTGAGTTTTCCGGTGGTTAGCTATTTTGCGATAGGTTTCAGTAGATATCTTTCATTATTACCGCAAAAGCAAAAAAAAAAAACATTTCTTTTGCTTCTTAAAACTATTACACAATTTCTTACGAGGAATGAACAATGCTAGCTCCAAATCCACTGTGACCTATACAAGCCACAGACAACTGCACAACATTTGTTGTGCATTGAGAATTTGAGATGCACGTAGACATCTGCGCTATCCTAGCTAGAGCTAAACCAATTTAGATGTTGAATTCAATCATTCAGGCGACTAGCACTAGAAATTTTGTCTGCATGATTAACAGGACTAAACATATAACTCGTTGAATCAAACAGGCAAAAAAACTCAAATTATTTAAGATCAAAATGGACCCCGGAATGTATATGACTGCAATAGCTAGCTAGTTTTCAAATTTTACTGCATGCATCTCATGATTTCAGTTTCTGAATTTCTAAAACAACACGCATCATGCCAATGGTAAGTCACCTTTCCATGTCAAGTTGTCAACTACGAGAAGAAGTCCATAAGTTGAACAATCATATCTATACATCACTAATTAGCTGAGAACGTCAGATCTTATACTTAATTGAACCTGTGAAGCTTCCCTTCTTTCCTAATATAATCACAAACATACTTCCACAAACGTTGTTTATTTTCAAATGCCAAGTGGTTAAATAGAAACTAAACAATTTTCTTATCGATCAATTTAACATTGTTGACAACTTGGCATCCACATCACTAGTACTTTTGCACCCTTCACTATAAATATAGGAGTTCATTGACATATAAACACACCAACAGTCCAACAGAGAAAATTCGATAAGCCATTGAGAAAAATATTTATGGCATTTCGTCTATTTGTGGGGCTATTACTTGTTTTTCTCTTTTGTTCCTCTGTTACATCTGATAAAACTGGTTCCGACATAAAATGGTGGTGCAGCCAAACACCGAATCCTGAACCATGCGAGTTTTTTTTGAGTAGCAAACCTGTTGCGCATTCTATCAAGCATAAGTCACAATTCCAAAAACTTGCGGTGCACCTCGCCTTGGAGCGAGCGGTAAAAGCCAAGGGTCGCACCGAGGGGCTTGGACTCCAGTTGCGCAACAAGAAGGAAAAAGCTGCATGGGCTGATTGTGTAGAGTTATATGACAACACCATACGCCAACTCAATAAAACTGTCGATCCAAATAGCAAGCACACTGGTGAGGATGCACAGACCTGGTTAAGTACAGCTCTAACAAACCTAGGTACATGCTCGGATGGGCTCAAAGAGCTTGGGGTCTCTGAGTATATGTCGCCACTTATGACAAATAATGTTTCGAAACTGATTTGCAACACTCTTGAACTTAACAAGGTTGCACCTAGTAAACAAAAATACAAGGATGGATTCCCAGATTGGGTACCAACTGGTGACCGAAAGCTATTGCAAGCAGCAGCTCCTGCTGCTAATGTTGTGGTTGCTAAAGATGGATCAGGGAAGTTCAAGACAGTCAAACAAGCTTTTGATGCGGCAGCGAGTTGGAAGGGAAAGGGCAGGTTTGTTATATATGTGAAAGCAGGGGTATACAGTGAAAATGTTGTGACCAAAGCGAAGAATGTCATGCTGATAGGTGATGGCATAGGGAAGACCATTCTTACTGGAAGCAAGAGCGTAGTAGGAGGTTCCACTACCTTCGCTTCGGCTACCTTTGGTAAGGCACTAATATCTACTAGTTTAAATTATTTGACTAGAAATTTATACTTGTCTAGATCTTTTTTTTTTTTTTTTTTTAATGTTGTTCATCTTGAGGTTCATATAAAATCTTGCGTGTATAAGAAGCGGCTGCTGCCGCTCCATTCATAGCCAATCGAGTTTTGGATGTTCCAATTATATTTAATTGTTGAAGCCATGGAATTCCTGTTAGTGACTTAGTTCTTCACTTAGTTATATCAATTACTAGTTATCCAGAGTTTAATATTTTGAGCTTGTTTCCTAGATGTTTAACATGATAAACTAGAGACATTTAAAACTAGTCAATTTGATGAAACTAACAGTACGAGAAGGTTGATGTGTTCAACATTAATCTACACAGCTATACTCTTATATACATTAGAATGTATACTAATTAGATTGTATGAGTTGAAGGGTCAAGTAGTGAGATTTTCAGAGAATCTACGTTTTATTATACTAGAAATTAGTTCGTTGTTTAGTAAAGGGACCCTGCTTATTGATTTATTTCATATTGATTATTTCAATCACATAACCAATTAGAATAGTTGCTTATATGCAGAAACCATCATTGCGTCGTTTTCGTCACTATGCTCGTCATTATATTGTTTTATAAAGACCAACATACCTTGTTGCAATTTTTGAGACGAGTAGAACTGTTTGAACTTTGAAACCAAGGCATTTCTGCACTGTTTTTACTCTTATTTTAGACCTGAAAAAGCTCTAACTATTTCGAATTTTTAAATTTTAGCAACTGGGGGTTCTGGATTTATTGCTCGAGGGGTTACAATCCGTAACACAGCTGGACCTCAAAATCATCAAGCAGTTGCACTACGGTCAGACTCCGATCTCTCCGTGTTCTATCAGTGTAGTTTTGAAGGATTTCAAGATACACTCTATGTACATTCCCAGAGACAATTTTTCCGAGAATGCAATATAGTTGGTACAATTGATTTTATATTTGGAAATGCTGCCGTTGTTCTCCAAAACTGCAACATTTATGCTAGAAAGCCCATGCCTGGACAACCCTGCACATTAACAGCCCAAGGTCGAATGGATCCCAACCAAAACACTGGAATATCAATTCAAAATTCCAGACTACTGGCTACTGCGGATCTCGGGTCAACAATAGTATACTTGGGGAGGCCATGGAAGCAGTATTCCCGGACGGTTTATATGGAAACATTTATGGGTGCCCAGATAACTCCAGCTGGTTGGATGGAATGGGTTGGAAATTTCGCACTGAAAACCTTATACTATGGCGAGTACAGGAACACTGGTCCAGGTTCATCAACAGCTAATAGAGTGAAATGGCCTGGTTACAGGGTAATAACAAATCCAGCTGAAGCTTCAAAGTTCACCGTAGCAAACTTCATAGGTGGTAATTCATGGTTACCACCAACCAAAGTTCCTTTCACTCCTGGTCTTTGAAGGAAACTATCATAAGGTCCGAGAGACACATTATTCTGTGCCACAAGTCTTTTTAATTCTTTCAATAGTATCTTCGTCGTCAATTGTCAATAAGGTGTGCATGGCCTGTTATTATATTAAGTATATAATTCATTCAATTTACCCCGCAAATGTGAATAATTTTCGTATGTATCTGTAATTCTGTATGTATAAGATGAGCATTGTGTGGACTATCGAATTCATTCTCCAAGGAGAGATTATATTAAGAAACAATGTTTTGGACAAATTTTCAAATAATTTCAATTCAGTGCATAGTTGGAGATTTCGGAATATTTGGAATTCCGAAAATATAGAAAACCGAAATTGACAATATTTCAACCTATGTCATATTTTGATTTCGACTAATTTCGGAATCATTAATATTTCGATCCTATGTTAGTTTTTCTATTTTTTTTAAATCGAAATATTCAGTGGAATTCTGACATTTCGTTCAGAATCGTGAACATTGATTCAATGAACATTTAACTTCTTAAGATTCTTTTGAAACTCCCAAGTCAGAGAGTTTATTATCGGACAAATTTCGAAACAAATATGCTTATAAATTCACTAAAAGTGAACATTGTAAATCATTTGTATTTCTTAGATTATTAACACCAATTACGTTTACATGTGCATGTGTCAAAAGTTGGTAAAATCTTTGGGTGATGATACCAGAGGCCTGGGGTTCGAACCCCACCCATCAATGGGTTACGAATCTTACTTAAAAACATGTTTGTCAATCAATTATGCTTACATGTTTGAAATATTGTGGTACCTTAAAGCCGATCAGTTCCAACTTTCAATACATTTAAAGACCTGATCAACTGAAATTTGAAGAGATTCTATAAAATTTTCCCTTTGGTGCCTACAAATTTAGTGATATTTCTCAAAATATCGAAGACTTTTTGTGCAATGGTTGGTAATCAAATATATGGCTAGGACAAGATATCAATCCTTATGTAACATTATTGTACCCAGGAAAGCTATTTTGTTGTGAATGTTTTCTTGATTTTAGAGCACATGCTCATGGATGTTTAGTATATAGGAGGGATCAATATATCATGCCCCACAATTTCACCTACAAAACGAACTAGAACCTAATTTTTTGTAGATATGTCTAACAAACCATGGAGATCACCTTCACAGAATTTCATCTTATTTGATGGTGTTTAACAATATCAAAAGATGATTTCAAAATTGAAGAATCTCGATCGTTAAAAAAAATTCAAAGTTGGCAACATTTTTTTAAACTAGGTTAGAGGCTTCCAAATGAGCCAAATTTTAGTAGAGTAGCTATTCATAGTTACTAGATCATATTCACAAAATATTGGCTCTTAACTCGTCTTGTAAAAGGGCATGGTATAAACCATGATATAAAAAATCATGGTAAACGGATCCCTCCCCTATATGTATATAAACAGGTGCAATGTTTTAAATCATTAGCAAACTTTGCTTGATTTCAACTATGGTTTGTACCAGCTAGGCAACTAATGATTTTTTTTTCTAATAATTGTATCAGCTGATGAAGGTTGCGCTGTTTTGTTTTTTTAGTAGCAAAATCAAGTTTAATGACTTTAAAACAAAGAAAAATGAAAAGTAAATTTGTCTTAATTTGTGAAAATAATTTCCCTAGCTAATTGTTTACCGATAACCTCACAGGGGTAAGGGGTAGTAAACTAGTAATCATTGCAAACTCCGCAAAGGCTGGACTTCACGACCACTTCTAGTTGTATAGTTCCACTACGAGTCCGAATTTGTTCACCTTCCGTTTTGCTAGTAGATACTACCAACGCTCTTAGTGGCCATGTGTGTTAACAAAACTCTCACTCCTCTTTTTTTTTTTTTTTTTTTTTTTTCCAGAATTATTAATTAAACAAAATATTTATCCAATAAAGGAAATAACAATTTCCTCCGCGATTTTCTCCCCAAAATATTGCTCTCTTTCTTTTCCCACCAACTTCCGTTCTCTCCCTCCATCCCTCTTCTTCTCCACTAGTTTTTTTTTTTCCTATAATTGTTTTTTTCCAGTAAAGATAATGGAACTAATACTTGGGATGATGATATTTGACAGTGTTAAATATGCTCGTAATTATTATAACAATTATGCATGAGCAGTTGGGTTTAGCGTTAGGATTAAAAGATCGAACAGTAGTCGCTTAGATTCTAAAAAAATATTAGGGTGAACTAGTGTTACCCCTAAACACACGGTCAACTTGGTTTGACTGTTAACTTTCAAGTCAAACAACTGAAAATGACATAAATGTCCCCACCTAATTAAAATTGAATATTTTCTTTTTGAAAACAATGTGGGCATTTGTGTAATTTTCAATTGTTTGACTTGAAAGTTAACGGTCAAACCAAGTTGACCGTGGTGTTTTAGGGAGAGACCCTAATTTCCCATTTAGTGGGGAATCCTAATTGGCTCATCTAGTGGTGGGGGTGGGGGTAATACTAGTTAACAACCCAAAATATTAAAATGTTGTCTCTATTATTGTTTTGAAGGAGTATACAAAAAGATCAAAACGGGAAAAAAAAAAAGAAAGAGATGAAAGGCGATTCGAAAGTGTTTGGATGAGTTTGAGATTAGGCTAAAAAGAATGAGAAGTATATTTTGATTAAGTTCATTAGTGAATATAATCAGGAACTTGTTCCTCCATTGGATTCTAATTTGTTAAGATCCCATAGGTCAACAGATGAATCCCAAGAAGAAATGATGAAGAAAATGTATTCGGCAAGACTAAAATCAAGTCAAATTTACTTTTATGCTTGCGCAGAAGCGGGAGGAGCTAAATATTTGGACTACACTCGGATTGATTGTAATAATCGGTTACAGAAAGAGCGAAGAGAGTATCTCAAGAAAGGAGACGTGCCCAATGTCTTCTTGGTTATTTCAGGGAGAAAAAGAAAGATTTTTTTTTATTCTATTTGGTACAATGAAGACAGTGAAATAACTGGAGTTTTCTTTTGTGATATATGCAAAGTCAATATGAGATTATGGGTTATTCGGTGATGCAATTGATTTCGACATGACCTTCAAAGCAAACAATTATAATCTGATATGTGCTCCAATTGTTGGTATTAATAGTCATGGGCAAACAATACTTTATGGGTGTGGCTTATTGAGTGATGAAACCACACAATCATTCGTTTGGTTATTTAACACATTCTTGGAAGACAGGGGGAAAGCATCCAAAAATTATTTTCACTGATCAAACTATGGTCATTTCTAATGCTATTGATAATGTATTTTTTGATAGTAGTCACCAACTTTGTCTTTAGCATTAGCACCTACATATGAATGCTCTCAAGAATTTGGCGAAGAAGTTTGGTCAGTTCAAAAAAATTTATTCGATGTTCGAGAAATGGATATATGAACCAGAGATGGTAACTGAATTTGTAGAGAATTTGGAAGCCATGCTTAAATAATTTAGATTGGAAGAAAATGTTTGGTTGACCACTTTGTACAAGTCACGTATGTGAAAAGTGGGCACAAGTTTATGCACACACTTTTTTTTTGTGTTGGGATGACAACAACTTAAAGAAGCGAGAGCATCAATAATTAATGCAGTGACTGCACTGTTGAAACAATACTTAATTTGGGAGTACTATCATTTTGTGACAGTTTGTTGACCAGTACTCAAAGGTTATGGACCGTTTGTGTGAGAATGAAAGAGTAGCAGAAACTAATGTTTGGTGGTCCCTCACTATGTGAAGATTGGGTACTGATTGTTGAGATCACCATAGAGGGTGGACGCCTTGTGATATGCCTTGTGAGGAGGGTGCACGCCCCATAGCTTTGCATGGCCGAGTTTCTCCAGGTTGTGAAGACATTAGTATTGACTATTAGGATCACTATATATAGAGGCGGATGCCCTTGAACATGCCTTGTGAGAGAGGCGCACACCCCCATGGTTTTGCACAAACAAATTAAGTTTCGATTTTTTTCAGATAAACTGAGATGAATTGGAATTTCATTTTACACCGAAATTTCAGGAAACTATATATAAGAAGTTAGGATTTTGACCCGAAATATATGAGAGAGAAACCAATTTTGAGAGGCAATCAAAATTGAGAGAAAACCCTTGCAAAGAGATAAAGTTTGTAAGAAGAGAGATTAGTGGAGAGAGATCTAGTAAATGTGGAGATACTTGAGAGGAGTGATTGTAATCTGCCTTCCCACTCTTATAAATGGATTGGCTTATGTGGTAGTATGTATCATTGGCCGAACCACGGTATATCTTGTGTCTCATTATATTGTGTTATGTTTTTACTTTACATTGCTATTGTTTGTTTGTGATAGTTAATTCTATTGCTTAGAATAGATTGAGGTTGTTGATTGTAGTGAAAGTTTAGATTTTGATTGGAGTTTATTAGAGTGTACATATACAAGTTATCTTAGTGGGGATCTATTGGTATCATTTTTCCCAACAACCAAGTCTAAGCAAATTGCACCCAACTTAATGTCGATCTACTTGGCGTGTTGAGAAAGAAGCGTCTAAAAAATATACAAGAAAGATATTTAGCCTTTTCCAGCAAGAGTACACAAAATTTTTTAATCTTCATTTATTGCAGGAATCTGGAGACGGGAATACTATTATTTACAAAGTTAAAAAGAGGGGAAAAGACAAAATGGATCGTACACTAACATATGTTCAAGCGAAACAAACAGTGCAATGTTCGTGTATAAAATTTGAATTCCAAGGTATTTTTTTGATATTATATTTGTTTTGCTAATCATTTGAATTAAATCTAAAAAAATTTATTGATTTGAATTCTAAGGTATCTTTTGCTCCCATGCGTTAAAATTGTTCCATGAATTGGTGTTTACAAGTCTGCATTCACAATATTATTTGAAGAGGTGGTCGTAGGAGTGTATAAATGAAGTTGTCTACGATGCATATGGTGATGCAATTTCTAGTGACTTGGATCCATTGCAAACGACTCGTTACAGTGAGTTGTCACATAATTCACAAAAAGTTATTGCTATTGGTGCAAAGTCAAATTCGTTGTGTGCGTATGCAAACTCAACGATGCTAGGACTAGTCCATGGGGAATTGATAGCCTTAGATGTTTTTGAGAAAGAACGAGATGTGGGAAATTCAGAAAAAAATCACATTAAATATTAATTATAATTCACCACAATATTCCTATTATGATGTGCAATTGAGGTCCCAAAAGTAAAAGCGGCGCCAAGCGGGGCTTGTCAAAAATCGAAAAAAAGGGTGTTATGGAGGCGATCACATAAAAGAAGACGGTTCAATCCAAGCAAAAAGGTTTGTATTGGTATTTGGATTTCTGAATACATTGTTTTGTCACATGTACACTCACATTCTTTTGTGTAGGACTGGAGATGAAAATGCAACCATGACTCACAATCTATCAAATATCCCAATCGATATGTGTGATACTTTAAAAGTGAGTGGATGAACTTCTGAGATTATATTTACAAAGAAATTTGTTTATTTTCCTTATTATTTTGAATGCTCAAACCTATCTTGATTGTGGGTCTTTACTTTACAATAGTCAGGTCCCTCGACAAGTGATGAACAAAGGAACCTAAACAATTTGGGAGCTCATCCTAATGCCTACAATCCTACTCAGGTGTGATACCAAGAAATTGTATAACCCAAATTAAATGGGAGATTTCTTCTAGTCTTTATATATATATTATAGCTCTACCTTTTTCAATTGAGGAAGCGTTTTTAGAGTGTCCACGTGTCATGGCTAATTAAGAAAAAGTATGAGATAAAATAAGAAACAAATATTTATCTTTATCCTTAGATATATATTATAGTTATACCCTCATAGAGACTCCAGTTCTTTCTAAACTCTATTACTAAATATAAAAAAGTATGATATAAGGAAACAATCCCATCTCGAGTTTTATAGACTCGCTCTCCAATTTTTTCTAAACATTATAGCTAATTACGAAAAAACAATCTCATCTAGAGTTTCACAGAATCTCCAACGTTTGCTAAACAATATAGCTAATTATGAAAAAAAAAAATAGGAGACAAAAAATTAAATTGCTAAAAACAATAATTTCCACAGAAAATGATTTTCTTAAAACCCTTCGATTTACTGCGTCATCCATTGTGTGATTTAGACATTTATTTAGTTAAGGATTCAAAAAATCACAATTACGCCCACAATAATTACGACATATTCTAATTCCTTAGATATATATTATAGTTATACCCTCACCAATCTATTTTTTGGAACACTTTCATGAGGGGACTCAGCTTTTTTTCTAAACTCTATTACTACTTATAAAAAAGTAGGATATAAATAAGAAAACAATCTCATCTAAAGTTTCAGAGAGTCTCTAACTTTTCCTAAACACTATAATTAATTACGAAAAAATAATCTCATCTAGAGTTTCATAGTCTCCAACTTTTCCTAAACAATATAGCTAATTACGAAAAAAAAATATGAGACAAAAAACTAAATTGCTAAAAACAATAGTTTCCACCGAAAACGATTTTCCTAAAACCCTTTAGATTTGATGCGTTATCGACAATGAAATTTAAACATTTATTCATAGTTAAGGATTCCAAAAATCACAATAATTATGACATATTCCAATTAAATTTATAAATTTATAAATTTTCAACACACACACACACACACACACACACACACACACACACACACACACACACACATATATATATATATATATATATATATCAGTAATTCTCTAAAAAGTAACCTACTTAAGTTAACTTAAAATAAATACGTACGTAAAACTTTACCTACAAAATGAATTAAAATCTAATTTTTTGTGGTTATGAAGCACTCACTATAATGATTATCTTCCCAAAATTGCAGTTCATTTGGGAAGATAATAAACTGAATCTTGAGATTCAGATTTAAAGTGAGCGTTGGGCTTAAATAAATTATATACCAAACCAAAACAAATTACATGTGGAAAATTAAATTATACAAAAAATAACATCACAAAATATATAATAGAAAATGAAAAAAAAATAACGGCAAAACAATAATGACAAATATTTTAAAACATATATAATACTGAATGAAACTAACGTCAAAGAACAATTAATGGGGAACCGAAAACTGGATACAAATGCATCGAACTAACCTCAGATAATATTTAACGAAAAATCGAAAACTGGATGCAAATGCAAGCATTAAACTAATCTTAAAAAATAATTAATAGAAAATTGGAATATGGATACAACTGCATTAAACTAACCTCAAAGAATAATTAACGGGAAATCAAAACTTGGAAGCAAATACATCAAACTAATATCAAAAAATAATTGTCGGGAATTCAGAAACTGGATGCAAATGCATTGAACTAACCCTCAAAGATTAAATTAACGGGAAATCGAAAACTGGATGCAACTGCATTGAATTAACCTCAAAGAAAAATTAATTATAAATTGAAAACATGATACAAATCGTGGAACTAATCTTAAAGAATAATTAATGAGAAAATCAGTAAAAGGATGCAATTGCCTTTGAACTAATCTTAAAAAATAAATTTGATGCAAATGCATTGAACTAACCTCAAGAAATACTTAACGGAAAATTGGAAACTAGATACAAATTCATTGAATTAACCACAAACAATAATTAACAGGAAATCGGAAACTAGATGCAAATGCAACCTTATCAAATAATAAACGAGAAATCGGAAACTATATGTAAATGTATTAAACTAATCTTGTTACAACCCTTTTTCTACTATCAGAACTATCCCCTAGCTCTCCGACCCTTGTTACAGTTCTAATCTCTTTCCTCTCACTATTTTCTCTCTTCAAACACTATTCTCTCTCTCTTCCTAATGGCTGCCTCCTCCTCCTTCTCTTCTCTTCACTTTCTCTTTATATCCTTTCCTTTCTTCATCTGGGCCCTCCACCTGTCCCTCCATCTCGCGGTCTCCTTCTCTATGCGTGTAGGGTTTCCGTACGGCGACCACGTGACTTAGCTCCGATCCAGTACGTCGCGGCATGCTATCTCTCGTTAACTCGGGCGCATCCTCTCTTTGATACTTTGGGACCCCAATACTACCACTACAGATGCCCCCTCTCGAGTCCGCGACCATTTAGTGATCGGGGAGTCGAGAGTCCCTGATGTCCCGTTTCCCTCCGCGGTTCCCAAAGATTCTTTTTCCTTGCTGGACTCACGAGTCCCATTATAACCTGCGTCCCCTCGTTTCTTGCGCATCCACGCGTCACTCCCTGACTGATCCCTTTTAGCGTCGCCTCGATTTTAGCCCCTTCCAATTACTCTTTTGCCCCTTCCTCTTATAAAAAGCCCGCTCGATTCTTTCCTTCTTCCATTTAGTTTTTCATTTTCCTCCTAACTGCTCTCCCTTTTCTCTACTCTTCCTCTTGGTTAACTGCTCCGGTCACGCGCGAGGCTGTTCTTCCTGTTTTCTTTTGTGGAGGGTTTTGTTCCTACTGCTTCTCTCTTCCCTCAGGTTGGTCCCCTTTCCTCCTTAATCCATTATTTGCTATATTTCGTGTTTCTCTCTTGAATTTGAGACTATTCAGCTTCTTCTCTCTCCAACTGGTCTTGTCTGTTTAACTTCTTCCCTGACCTCAATGTCGGCTTCCAGATCTGACACCTCATCCTCCTCCCCGTCCCGTGGTGTCGTCTCCCCCCCCCTCACACCGACCAGATCGGGGCTCCTTCCACCTCTGGGCGCCCTTTTGCCCTTCCTCAGCCCCCACCCCGCAGCCGCCGACCTAATCGAAGTTTGTCAAAGGCGACTACGGCATACCTGGCGACATCATATTGGAGCATGTAATGCCCCCTAACCTACTACCTTCATCACGGTTCCCTATAAGCCGGCGAACATCCTAGTTGCCCACGGTGGGGCAGATTGTAGCCGCCTCGTTTGCCCCTCACCCGCCTTGGCGCCGAAGTATGCAATCACTTCAACATCCCTCCTTGCCAAGGCATCGACAATTTCTAGAGGGTTATATATCTGCGAACCACTACAACGGTCCGAAGTCTCCAAAATAACGGTCCATGACATGACGTTCATTTTACATAAAAAAGAGCACCAAGGATGTCGGGTGGGATACCATTCTTTCGTGTTCGACCTAGGAAGCAACATTTTTATGCGCCGTGTCACCTCCTCGGACAAGTTGTGGCACCATTACCCCCTTTACATCTGCGGGAACTTCCTCTCCGCGGATCTTCCTCCCGGCTTGAGCCTTAATCATCGGCCTTTCTCCCCCGGTGAAGTGCGCCTCTCTACTAATCCCTTGGTGTAGGTCTTCTTTGCTCCCCGCCGACTTGACCGTTTTTTTTTTCGGGTTTGGCGTCCGGACTCGAAGTCGCAGCTACGATAATTTCTTTTCCACCACATTCGGGAAGATTCACGACTGAGGGGGCCAGTCTGCGGTACTAGGAATTGATCCGATCATCGCCGCTCCTCCTCTCCCGATCCCCAATGAAGTTTATTGGAAAATATTGTTCCCCTTTTACCGCCCCACCGCCCAAAGAGAAAGCCTCGGGATTCACCCCTCCCCAAGAAGAAGAGCCACACCAAAAAGCTTCCCCGCGCCGCCGACCAACTTCGCCCGTCCCCACCGGTCATCCTCCGCCTCCCACCTCATTCGGTGACCCAAACCCTTACGGTCCACGACCACTTGGGAAGACCAATACTCTTCCCCTCATTCGCTCTCCCTTCTTCTCCTCATCCGACATGGGTGCCCACAAATATGAAGCTTTTCGGCAATGACTTCGGATGATGAGGATGTCTCCGTTAATCGTCCCCACCTGCGCTCATCCATCCCCCTCCTCCGGCTTCCAAGCGTCCGGCGGACTTTCTACATCTGAAGAGAACCCGCCCATCGGTCCAGCGGACCAACCTGCTGCTCCCCTCCGTTGGCGGCGGCTGGAAGGAAGTGGCCCCAGCTCTGAAAGAGGGGCCGAGCCCATTCCTACTTCGCCCCACCTTCAAGGTTTGAACCCGCTCTCAACATTCGCGATTCGGCCTTGGACAAGCGCCGTCGTGGCCTCCTCTCTGTTCTATGGGTCTCATCTCCCCGGGGACATGGCCTATCTTTGATGGGGGCGTTAAGGACTCACCGGACCTCCTTTTACCTTTGTTTGGGAGAAGGTACTCTCTCTCTTTATCTTGGGTGCCTTTCCTTTCCTCCCCTTTGAATCCTCTAACCTCTGTTATTTCTTTTTAGATGAGCTTGGACATCTCTTACATGATCGAGGCCTTTTGGTGCAAGGGCGGATCGACGGCCGGTTGGCGGCGTTGCCGCTGGAGCAAAAAGAATGAGGCTCGCGGACATAGAGAAGCTCAGGGCCCAGGACCAGCTGAAGAATGCTGAGGCCGCCCACCTCGCCTATATGGATAAGGTTAATGACCGCCTTAGTAATCAGCGGAAACCCTCTTGGCTCGGCTATACCGCCCTGGTGGCCTCTCTCAGAAACACCGGGCTGGCGAGGCGGCGGCTCCTTCCAAAAGCGACGACGACACCGACATGGATGAGCTCTAGGATCACTTCAGCGCCCGGGGCCGACAAAGAGTGGCCAAAAGATTAAGGAGGAGCCTGGCGGCTTATCAAAAAAAGGCGCCTTCTCCACGAAGCCCGACCGCGGTCCCCATCGAAGTGGTGGTATGCTACTTGCGATATCGATTCATTGGTCGATGATCTTTATCATCATAGTGGCGGGGTGATAGATCTTTTCTTTGCGGATGCCGCCCTCGAGGAAGCCGCCGAGTCAGTGGTTCACGAAAATGTTTAAGTGTGTTCTACTTGAAATGGCCTGTTTTGTGCCGTGGCCAGGCTTCTTTGTTACTATGTGTAGTATTTCTGATACCTTTCGTTTTATTTTTACTCTCTCCGGTTGAGGATAACTGACTATGGATATATCAAATATTTTGTCTTTGTAAATCCCAAGTGTCCTTGTCGGTATCCGATATTTGCATGACTTTAGTGGTAAGGATCCTCTATCATCCGTCTTCACGGTTTGGTGGGAGCCTGGCTCCTTTTCCCCCTGTTCAGGTCGGGGACCGCCGCTTGACCTATACTCATGTCGGACCCCTTGTCCGCGGACAGAGGAAGCCTCTTCGCTTCCCCTTGCCGGCCTCTCATATCGGGTTCGGGGCGACTCCTCTCGCCTCGGCTCGCCCGAGATCTCGCACCCGTCGTGGACACTCTTTTTGCCCGACCGAGTTTTAGACTTCGTCCTCGGAAGGCTCTCCCCTTCCGTTCCTCTACTCACGAAGGCGGTAAAATTCAGCGACATTAACCATCTCAAAAGTGCTAAAGTTTTATATATGTACAACTAGCTCATGTGGCTTACAGACCCTCCCCATTACATTTACTCATGAAATTTTTTAACTGAATTTTACATTCCACGGTTTTCAACGACTCTCCCGCTTCCAAGGTTTGCAACTGTAGGTGTGCGACCCTCCTACCTCAATCACCACATAAGGCCCCTCCCATGTTGGACCCGGCTTTCCCTCGCTCACCCCTTGGTGTTGGGGTTACCGCCTTTCGATGCAGGTCTCCCACCTTAAAGCTCTAGGCTTCACCCTCTTGTTGTATTGCCGTTGGGGTGGCGATGGTACTCTTTCTAGTCGGATCGCGGTGTCTCTTCTTTCTTGACTAGATTCATATCTCGGCTAGGATGCCTGATTTGATCCATCCTCGATGGCTGAGGTTCTAGTAGTAGGCTGCCACCGGTTACGTTGGTATCACGGCCTCGACACCATATGCTAAAGAAAAGGGGGTCTCCTTTGTAGTGGTCCGCGGCGTTGTTCGATATGCCCATAGTACATGGTTGAGCTCGTCGGCCCAGGATCCTTTCTTGCTTTCCAACTTTCTCTTGAGATTGTTTAGGATGGTCTTGTTGGAGGACTCCGCTTGCCCATTGCCCTCGGGGTTGTACGGGGCCGAGAACCCTTACTTCACATGATAGGCCTGCAGAAAGCTCTTAACTCGATCGAAGTGAACTGCGGCTCCATTATCTGCGGCGATAGCATCTGGCTGACCGAAGCGGCAAATGATATTCTCCCACAAGAACTTAATTACTTGGGCTTCCTCTACCACTTCTTGCGGGGGCGGCTTCAATCCACTTTGTAAAGTAGTTTGTCGCGACTAACGGGGAACCTCCTCTTACCTCGGGCCATTGGCGTGCCCCACTATGTCGAGGGCCCACATTGCAAATGGCCATAGACTTCGATACACGGCAAGCGGTGGTTCGGTGGGGCCCATATCAGTTGAGAGAATCTTTGACATTTCTCACACTTCACGGAGAACTTCTACGGCGTCTCTTTTCATGTCGCGGCCAAAAGTAACCTTACGTCAACAAAGCGATTGTCTGGATTTGTCCGGCCATTGAATGGCTCCCATGATCTCACCCGTGAAGCTTCATCGAAAGCACCTCTTGAGCGACTTCGCCCCAAACATTTCAACAGAGGCCCGTTGAAGTTCCTTCTATATAATTCTCCTCGAATCGATTAATGTACCTCAGGGGCGCTGTTCCATTCTCCTTTCTTTATGGTCTTTCACCTCGACCCCCTCAAAGAAGCTGTTTGAGCGGACCCATCCATCCGTCATCACCCTCCATCGTGACCATTACCTCTAACTTTTCCCTCGGTATTTTCGGCCTGCTCAATTTCCTTATCTCAATTGTCCTTTTCCTCGGATCACGGAATGGCGGCCCACGTAAGCGGAGCATCGGCGTGGCGGTTCTCCCCGCGGTTCGGATGGATGAATCGGATTTGGTTGAACCGAGGCCTGAAGCCGCGGGACCCCAAATACCTTGTCATTCTAGGACACCGAGCGAATCCTCCATTCGCACGGCATACCACCAAATTGAGTCCGATTATACGGTGAGTTTCTCTCGCGCCTGATTCTACCGCCATTCTCATGCCCGATCACACTTCATATTCATATTCGTTATTTGATGCTTGCAAAGCCCAATTTCATTATGCCGCTTTCTAACTTATTGTTCTCGGATTGACCCGGTATTCCCGCCTATTCGGCTGCGGCATCTGTTATTGGCGATCCGGATTGACCAAATACCCTCAACCATTCCTCGCGATCGGGGTTCGGACAATCCAGTTCCTCCTCTCTCGGGCTCCAAAACCATCTCCTCCCCCCAGGGTCTCTGCGGGGAACTCGCCAAGAATTCCGCCACCGCTTTTGAGCCTTCTCATTTGTCGACTTGATATGAATCTTATATGAACTAAGCATCCACGGCCCATTTCAGCATCCTCCCCGATTTTTCAGCCTCGAGCACAGCGAGGCGGGGTTAGTCATCCGCGATTACTGCATGGGCTTCGAAATAGGGCCCGACCGGGGCGAGAACACCAAGGCTAGGCGTGCTTCTCTACCGGTATTACCCTAGTCTCTGCGTCTAATAAGGTTTTGCTTTGGAAGTACTAATCGTGCTTTCTATTTTATCTACTACCGAGCGAGGATCGGCTGATTAATCTGCACTGACCTTCAAGTACAAAAATAGTTTTCTCCCCGCTTCGGCCCGCGAATAAAGACAGCGATGTCTCCTCTAAATAACTCTTAAGCCCCGAATGCCTCTTCCCACTCCGCTGTCCATTTGAAATCTGTGGTGTTCCTCAGCGGTCGATCTGATGGCCTACATTTGTCGGATGACTTTGAGATAAACCTTTGTTGAGAGCCAGCGACTCTACCGCTAACATTGCACTTCCTTCCTGTTTTGTTTGCGGCGGCGGCATCTCCACCAGCGATCTTATCTATTCGGGGTTTTCCTCTATTCCCCGTTGCGTCACGATATACCCCAGAAATTTCCCTGTGGTGACTCCAAATGTGCATTTCTGCGGGTTAAGTTTGGGTTGTGGGCCCGATGGCTGGGCGTCTCCCTCAACCCTCGGGTGCTCTAATTTTGACATGCTTTTCTCCACCATATTATCGATGTATATCTCAATGCCCGTCGGATCTTGCCCTCAAACATTTTCTCTCCCAACCCATTTGGGCGTAGCCCCGCGTTTTTCAACCGAATGGCATCCTCGTATAGCGGTATGTGCCTCCTTCCACCCGCGAATGATGTCTTTTCACGTCAGGACCATTATATCGCGACTGGTTGTACCCTTATGGGCAGCATCCATAAATGAGAATATTCTCAAGCCCGCCCATCCCGTCTACCGGTCGTCCATTCCCGGCATAGGATAACTATCCCGGACATTCTGGGTTTACGTCGGTGAAGTCGACACACATCCGCACCTTCCCATTTTTCTTTGGGACCGCAGAACTATGTTGGACAGCCCCTCCGTGAACTCCACCTCTCTTATGAACTGTCTGATTTGGATCCCTCTTTAAAATTCATCATTCACATATTTAACTAACTGGTTGCTGCTAGCTCTAAAAACTATTGTTCTTATTACAATGCAGTCTGGTACCGAACTGTTTTGATTGATCTAGTTCCTATCATTTGGAGCAACACCTCAGCTTTGATGAAGTCAAATACTGCTGCTTTCGAATTTTGCTGCTTCGAAATTTCTAAATTACCTCAAGTATTGACTTTACATGTCTCCCCCCTCGCTTGCCAACGTATGCTAATAAGTAGGTAAG
This sequence comes from Coptis chinensis, assembly GCF_015680905.1. Lineage (NCBI taxonomy): Eukaryota > Viridiplantae > Streptophyta > Magnoliopsida > Ranunculales > Ranunculaceae > Coptis > Coptis chinensis. The sequence goes on along the minus strand of NC_141458.1, from coordinate 113,271,473 downwards.
AATAAAACATTATTCAATGTTTTACTTATTATCATCTGAATGAACTGCCGCTTTTGTTGACCTGGTATAGCCTTTTACTTTCATGATAGCTTTTAGAAATGGACATTTTATTTCTTCAGATGCTTATGCAATTTATTAAACTGCAAGAGTTCCAAAACTATTTCTTATGCAAGTACGTTTTATATGTATTCTTCTAGTCTTTATACTGCGTTTAATAGCTATAACCATTCAGGTTATAACTATTTTGATGTTGTCGAATGACACAAGTTCCTAAGATATTTGGCCCAGTGTTACTAGATTCTCTCCATACAGTTCCTGTGCCCCTTTTACACAGTGTGTTCTCCACATCTGACGCCCCCCATTTAGCAAACACAGAACAGAGCAAGAAAAAGAATTTGGCAATTAGAATTTGAATAATAATTTTTCTTACCTTTATCTGTTCCCACGCCCTACCCTTTTCTCCGCGGTTATTGGTCTGCTACCCCGTTTTTCGCCATCATGTTTTAAGTTGTAGCAACTTCCGCATTCTTTATAGGCTAAAAGCCTAAAAGCCTAAACCTATTGCTTAGTTTAACTCAATGCGAACTTTTCCCACTCAAGAGCTCTAAACTTACCCAAACTCTTCCACTCCCCACGTATTTTTTAAAAAATTTCCCACACATTACAACTAACTAGAAGAAATAAATTTGCAATTAGCATCATTAGATTTTTGAGTAATGCTGATTTAATTTATTTTTTCCTTTGTCTATTCTATTGTGCTCCATGCAGGATCCAACAGCTCATTAAGAGAATGTCTTAGTCAGTATTGTTGACAAAGATAATCAAAGCAATCATGATCTCAGTGGAGAAGAAGAAATGGACGTCCCAGAAATTTTAGAGGAAATTATTGAGGTGCTACTGTCAGGCTTGAGAGATACAGTACCTAATCATGGCAAAGAATCTATTGCATGCTTTTGGTTATATCTTCATTTTGGTCGATGGACGGTGTGATAGAGAGACATTCCACCATCATATTCCAAATAGACGATCTCAACTATACGGGAATGCCCAATTCTGCAATCGGAATCGTCCTCCTTTGCGGATAATAAATTGCAAGGGTTGATAGGGTGCTTTTTGATGACTTGTCTTTTTATTTTTTATTTTCAGTTAGTGTTGCATTACCTGTCTCTATTAGTATAATGTGGATGTCATTTTTCATTGGTGTTTTAGGACACGTGAGTGAGATGGTCTGCAGCCAAAGGCATTGACCTAATAACTGCACGTTTAACATCTGCCCTTGCTGGACCAAGTTTTATCTTCTGTACTGGAACTCTTTTCAGCAGGAGAGGTTTGCTGCAATACTACTTTTCCCCTTCTTCTCTCTCTCTCTCTATAAATGACAAGAAAGAAATTGTGTATTATCTCTATCTGTATATTTTCACCTTTTATCCCATATCCCACTTCCCACACACTCACTGATTTCATTCTGTACTCTTGTAGTTTCACCAATTGATACATCTTGGAGTTTGTAGGGAGATGGTTCTTGGCATGGAGGTTGTCTTGCATTGGCTGAACTGGCTCGCAGAGGGTTGTTATTACCTGTCAGTCTTCCCAAAGTAGTGCCTGTTATCGTTAAGGTATCACGCGATGTGCTCACTTTCTTAACCTTTATCTTGATATAATATTTGAGTTATATTGAATCTAAAATTTGAAGAATTCTGTTAAATCTGTATTATCCTTTTACCGTTCTTTTGGAAATCCTGTTTCTTTTGTGTATTATATTCTAAATCATATTAAATTTATTTATTTCATTTGATACAGGCATTGCATTATGATGTTCGAAGAGGTCCACATAGTGTTGGATCTCATGTGCGTGATGCTGCTGCCTATGTTTGTTGGGCATTTGGCCGTGCCTACTATCATTCAGATATGAAAAGCATTTTGGAACATCTTGCCCCACACCTTTTGATTGTTGCCTGCTATGACCGTGAGGTAGTTTTTTCTTTCTCTTTTCCAGAATGTGTTTTCATTTTATTATTTTACTTGTTAATGCTTTTCAATTTTGAATTTGTACATTTTTAGGTCAATTGTAGGCTAGCGGCTGCAGCTGCTTTTCAGGAGAATGTTGGAAGACAGGGAAGTTTTCCTAATGGAATTGATATAGTGAACTCAGCAGATTATTTTTCTCTCTCTTCAAGAATGAACTCTTATCTTCACGTTGCTGTGTGCATTGCACAGTACAAGCAGTACGTTCATCCTTTTGCTGAAGAGCTGCTACACAGCAAAATCTGTCATTGGGTAGGTTTCTATGCGCTTCTTACTTGTGGCTCTTGTTTTCAATTTATTATCTTGGAAGGTTATTATCTGTAAGGGCACTCCTTACATGTTCTCTTCTCAAATCCCCAGCCCCACAAATTTTGGTTAGTTATTATCTGTAAGCACACACGTGCTTATCAAGTTCTTGATATAAATTGTTGTTGTTTTAAACTAACCAAAGATAAGATAAACATTAGAATTAATAAAATATAAAAATGGTTAGGGAAGGACTAGAAAACGGATAAAATGAATGTTTAGACTGCATCATTTTTATAAAGGAATAAGTGAAATGATACGTAAACCATGCACGGCCAATGTCAGTTTACTCTTGTATTTTATTGTTTGGTAGTGCATATGATCAGTTCTGTGGCAATTTGCTTGTGAGTTATTAAGACCAATAAAGGCCACGGAGAGAACCTTGGCCAAAATTAAATTCATGGAGCGAACAAGCTCAAAATCCTTGAAGTGTCACGTCAACCAAGAGAAACCTATGTCACTAACAACTAATTAATCCGAAAAGTGCTAAAAAATTTCAATAAGCAAATAAGTTGATGTGATTTAGGGTTTACAATTTGATTAGTATGTTTTTAGGGATTTTTAGAAGTAGGTTTCTTTTCTATTTCAAGGTTCTTTAGTCTAGGGTTATTTGAGTGTCGTTTTTAATAACGAATTTTAAATTTGAATTGAAATTTTGTGTATAGAATGAAAGCCTTTTAAAGCTATAAATAAATATATAGGCATTTGAGAAATTAGAGTTGAATGAATTGAGCAGAAAGTTTGTGATTGTCGTTGAATATTGGGATTTTTTTGTGTTTTATGTGATAGTGATTGCGACATAAGTTAACACCAAGTCAACTCTAAGAAAAAGGGAAGTTAACAGGAATTCTTCTCCTATTCCTTGGGTCTTAGCAACAGTCAACAGTTCCATTTTGTCCAAATAAGTACTATATTGAAAGAACACATCATAGAAGGGATTTGGGACCTCCATATTCAACACAACAGCTCATCTTCAATCATAAGGCAGATAACAAACCCGCTCATGCAGTTGATACTTAACGGAGGAAATATCTTCATTCATAATGCCATCAAAGGGTTGCTCTTCTTTTGGTGAGAGGTGGATGGAATATCTCATGAGTCCTTCGTCGTCTTTATGAGTCTGTAATATGTGAAGGATGATTTGTAGTGTTTTCGAGTATACTGGGTTGGTTGTTATCATCTTTGACTAACTTGTAGCAGGATACCTTAGCCTACATTGTACTCATCTTTATCATCAAAATTTTCCAATCAGTCTCTGCTCACATCAGATTGTATGCACTCACATAGTTCCCATTGATGGATTTAATTTTCCTATTTTCTGGCTGCTTTTGGTGTTCATTTTACCATCTAATTTACTGATAACAAAATTTACTCTTGCCATCTAATTTTATGCATTGTTGATTTGTGTAGGACAAGGGCTTAAGAGAATTAGCCGTGAGAAGCACTTGCTGCTCTCGTTAAGTATGATCCTGGATATTTTGCAGACTTTGTTCTGGAAAAATTGATTCCCTGCACTCTTTCAACTGATTTGTGTATGCCCATGGTGCAACTTTTTAGCTGCTGGTGAACTTGTTCTGGCTCTACATAAGTGTGATCATACACTTTCCACTGGTTGGTATATTAATCTTCTATTTGCCAATTAAATTTGTTTGGAAATTGTAATAAATATCAGGCTTTCTGCTATGCTTTGTTTGTTCTACTTGTACTATAAATTTTTCTCAGAGCTCATAAGGAGTTTTGTTGTGCTGCACTTGGTCGAGCACGCTAGACTGCTAGAGTCAATACTGCCCAAATGTTTCATCTAGCCTTAAATTCACAAACAAGTGTCACTTTCAAGAAAGAACATAAATTATCCTCAATCTATTTGGTTCTATTTATACCTGACTGATTGGTGTAGGGCATGTTCTCCTACAGAAGTACAAATACTGGTACTAGGCATGTTGTCCTACATTAGTACAGATACCGTTTGTAGAACTTGTGTAGGTATGTTGTTAGACTAGGAGATGTAGTTTGTGTGTGTGCGTGTGTGTGTGTGTGTGTGTGTTTTGGTATTTGAATTTATTTTTATTTATTTGTTCTTACAGATAAGCAGAAATCTGTTATGGTATAGTTCCTGCTATTGAGAAAGCTTCGCCTTTATCGTGGAAAGGGTGGAGAAATTATCGTGCTGCTGTTTCCGGTTTATTGACTGTATCTCTATCACTCATCTATTGTTACCGGAAAAGTCAAAGCGAAGTTTGCTTGACACTCTTGTGGAAAATTTAAAACATCCAAATGCCCAGATACAGGTATAGTTTCCAGATAACGAGTTGATATCTTTGTTCAGAATTTTTACAGAAAGTCTGAATATGTCTCTATCATATTAGAGTTGTGCTGTTGAAGCTATAAAGCACTTTGTTCCAGCCTATCTTGTCAGCATAGATGATGGAAACACGAATGATATTGCATCAAAATACCTGAAACTATTGGATGACCCTAATGTGTCTGCAAGACGAGGTTCAGCATTGGCAATAGGTGTTTTACCTTATGACGTTTTGGCTAATAGATGGAGGATTTTGTTATTGAAGCTTTGTAGTTGTGCAATTGAGGTACAGATGCTCATATCTCTTTCAAATTATTTTTTCCTTTTTCGACTCTCCATTTTGAAGCAGTTAATATATTGTTGATTTGCTAAGCTAAGTTTTTTTATATGCAGGACAACATTGCTGATAAGGATGCTGAAGCACGTGTAAATGCTATCAAAGGACTTGTGTCAGTGTGTGAAACATTAACGAAGTCAAGAAAATTTTCTACTTTTGGTTCAGTGGAGGAAGACAAGTCTCTGTATCTTCTGCTAAAGAATGAAGTAATGCAGACTCTTTTCAAAGCTCTTACTGACTATTCTGTGGACAATAGAGGTGATGTTGGGTCCTGGGTCCGAGAGGCAGCCATGGATGGCTTGGAAAGATGCACATATATCCTCTGTGAGAGGCAGTCTATTGGTTTTCCAAGAAATAGTGTAGGAGGGGATTGTGTATTAGAGCCGACGGATCATGGATTTGGTAACAGCGACCAGAGGAACTCACTGTTTGATGAAGGTGTTGCAACTACTTTGGTTGGAGGAATCGTAAAACAAGCTGTTGAGAAAATGGATAAAATTAGAGTTGTAGCAACAAAGACACTCCAGCGAATTTTGTTCAATAGAAACATCTTTATTCCATGCATACCTCATAGGGAAAAGCTAGAAGAAATTGTTGCAAGTGAACGGGATTCAGAGTGGGCAGTATGTATACCTCATCTGCTTCATCTCAATACCGCGTGATTGACTCTTTGGCTCAAGAGTAACTCTTTACTTTCATGCAGGTGCCCTCTTTTTCTTTTCCACGTTTTATACAGGTGCTTCAGTTTAGTTGTTACAGCAAACATGTGCTCTCTGGATTGGTTATATCTGTGGGTGGATTACAAGAATCCTTGCGGAAGGCATCAATTACAGCTTTAATGGAGTATCTCAAAGTTACTGAAACAGAAGAACATGCGAGAAGAAGCTCCAAGGAATATATGCTTAGTACTGATCTCCTGTGGGTCCTCGGACATTATAAGAGATGTGACAGGGTTATCATACCCACTCTGAAGGTAATTAGTTATGCTCAAATGCATTACAATTTATTCTGTATTACAGCTAAGGGCTATTGAAAAGGACTTTGTTTCATAAAACTTCGAGAGAAGAAAAGTAGTTGTAAATTTTTTAGAAGTTGGTCGTCATGTGTGCCCTCGGAATAATATATGCTGTTGTTTTATATAAAACATCGTCTGTTTGATGCAGAGCCCCTGCACGCCAATGTTGTTTTGTTCCTTGCCTTTGTTTTTAGTTTAAGAGAGCAATTTTAGTTAGATGCATTATGTTGGTTTCTGTTGATTTTTTTGAGTAAAATCTGTAGTGGTATGTATCATGTAATATACTGCATTCGCTTCTAAATGCAACTGCGATATTGCAAGTGCTAGTATTAATAAATCTACTATTACGTTCTAAATTTCAGCTGCTGATTTATTTTTTTAATCTGATTGGTAAGCTTCACTAAATCATCTATTTGGTCTTTCTACTAATGGTCTCACAGGCTTACTGTTTGATGCACTCATATTCTTTTGCAGACCATTGAGATTCTCTTTAGCAAGCAGGTTCTGTTGAGCACGGAGGTGAGTTGCTCCTATTTTGTACCATATATAGCATTTATGTCTCGTTCTTCCAGCTCTTTATTTTATTTTCTTGGTGTATCCCACACACTACTTTCTCTAATTTTTTTTGCGTCTGATACACCCCCATCCTGCCCCACCAAGCATGACACTTTCTTTTCTTTAGAACTATTGATAAATAACAAGACTTTTTTCCCTTCATCACTGTCCCTGTTCACTGGGATGTGCATATCAGAGATGCTACTTAATGCCAAATTGCCAAGTTATTACTAGTCAATCCAAAGCTTCATTTGTTAGACTAATATGTCTTATGATGTCTTTCTTGAGCTCATTTTCTATGCACACTTCCTCAGTATCTATTTGGGACATAGTTGTTACTCTTTTTCCCTTCAACCATTCTCTTAGCACTGATCGGTGATCACCATTCTTGAGTCAGTACATTTTAAAACTAGACACATGCCAAAGAAATAATTTACATTGGACTAAACCTAGAAGTAATTTCTTTTGGGATCTCAACTGTATTCTCAGCTTGAAAACCTACTTCCATATTATGTCCAATCAGCATGCTTCTAAGTTTATCTGATTGTTCAGCTTGGAGATGCCCACATATGTTTCGCATGGCAATACAGAAAACATAGGCACATAGATAGTAGAGAGTGACGGCCATGTGCCTGGTGAAATTGTATCTATGTTAATGGAGAAGAAGTTTGGAGAGAGGATACGGCCTTATCACTTCAATATATATATGAAAATCAGGGTCTACAATAATAGAAATTGCCTAAAATATTAGCCTAGAACTCTAACTCTAACATTCCTTATATAATTTTGCAGTATTTGCACTCCCAAGCTTATTTTGTCATTTTGTTGTCTTTACTAAATTGTCAAACTTTATGCTTCAAAATTGGTCAGTCTATAAATTTAATATATGGGTTTTGTTATATAATCTTCAATTACTGCTCAATTTCTTATTATCGGAAAGAAAATTTTGTTTTGGTTGAATGTATGAATGATGTGAAAATATTCTTGTATTTTTAATGATTTCCAAGATAATTGTTAGTGAATGGGTCCATCATCAGTGACATTGTTCGATATCTAACTTGTTTTTGTTGTGAACAATTTTGTGTCAACAGATCCATTCAAGTCATTTCTGTGCTACTGTTTTGGATACCCTGGCTGTTGAATTGAAGGGGTCAAAGGACTTCTCTAAGTTATATACAGGAATTTCTATTTTGGGATATATAGCTTCTGTTTTGAACCAAATCAACTCTCTCGCCTTTTCTCAGCTTATTTCCTTTCTTGGCCATCGATATCCAAAGGTTTGTGTTGCAATTAATTATGATGTCCATATAGTAAGATGAGTCATAGAACTCATTTTTTTGGCAATTGCTTTGTCTAATCCAAGGAACTCTAGCACCAAAACACAGTGTAGGCCTGTGCTCTTACATAGAACTCGTACAAGAGTTGCCTAGTGATTAAGGCGCTCAAGTACAAAGTTCTTTTAGCCATGACCTAGACTAGACATACGTATTGCAATAAACTTATACATGTAAAGTGAAACTTGTTTTTTCTGAAGTCTTATTTCCTCATATTGCCCACTCTTTTTCTTTTTTTTCCCCTCACTTTTAGTATTTTAGTAAGATAAAAGTGTGCTGGTCAGTGGATCTTCGATCCAGTGTTTTCTTGTTATGAAAAAGGCGTCTCCTATACCTTTGTGTTGAGTTTTGTAGGGTTTTCACTATGTTGTATGCTTTGTACATAATGGATTTTATATCAAGATAGTAAGAGTATTATTTTTTCACTATATATGTCAGATACGGAAAGCCTCTGCCGACCAGAGTTACCTGGTCCTTTTGCAAAATGAAAATGTTATATCTGGTGACAAAATCGACAAAGCACTTGAAATTATATCTGAAACTTGCTGGGAAGGTGACATTGAGGAAGCAAAACACCAAAGGTCACAGTTGTATGACTTGGTTGGTCTGGAAGTGGGGACGATTTTAAAGACTACCAACAAGGAATCAATCAAGGATGCTATAAGAAAAGCAACTGCTGATGAAAATGCGTCATACTCATCTTTAGTTGATTCATCTGGGTTCTGAGCTGCATATATTAGTTTCTCTCCAATTTTTGCTGTAATATCAGTGGTAAAAGTAATTTCTCTCATTTGGTTCCATGGTTTCGTGATTTAGGACTTTGTATACCACTATGCCTGATTTGGTTCTGGTTTGGGAATAATTCGGCATCAGTTCTTTTGAAGTTCAGGCAATTATTGATTTTGATTTAAGTAGTCAATTGTATTTTATTTATTCCCGAGGTTGAAGAATTGGTGGAAGTACCTCTTGTAGATATCAGTTTTCTTCGATGGTCTTGCTATCCTCAAAGATAGTTTGCGCGGTGTTGAATGGTTTCTCTTGTTGCACAGAAAAAGCTTTTGTGATTAGAATCCTCATATTTTGCCTGACATTTTGTGATCACGTATTACTTGGAAGGCAATAAGCATTCGTGCAGGTCCGAACGCACATGTATCTCACTTATCTAAAAGCATGTAGCTTCCTGATATTCAACTTACATGTACCTGAACGGTGTATAAAATGAAATTACTGTAAGAAATTCATTCGAATTTTGGGACTGCTTCACTAATTACGTGCTTTTACTTTTGCGATAATTGTAGTCATTTTGTAAACATTAAAGTGCGCAAAGATAATTTTTCACTGTGGGCAGTTTGCTTTGATTGCTGTCCATCCCAAAAGCACACGGTCCAGAGGAGAGGCCATGTAAGAAATTTGCTTCATATTTCATCAGTTCTATTTAGAGTTGATTCAAATCAGCCTAAGCGAAGAAAGTCAAGTCGGAGAGTCGGGCTTGTAATCTCATTTTAAGTTTAATTTTTTCAAGAAATCAAATTTTAGATTTGTAATAAAACAAATCAATGGACCACGTACTCATAATCATCACAACTCCAAACCCAAAGATTCGTCTGTCATTAGGGCTGGAAATTGGAAATGGAGCAAATTCGGATCGGATTCTCACTCAAAACTCCCGGATTTGGGTCAGACTTCAAATATCCATATCCATTAAAAAACACCAAAAAATACACTATTTTAATAATTTTCATATATTGTAAAATATAAATTAATTTTTAGACATCAAAATATAAATCTCGTTAAAATGATTCAGGTTTTCAGATATTCGGATCAGATTCTAGTCACAAACATAAAAATCATATCCTCCGTTAAAATGGATTCGGATATGGTTGGATTCGGGTTGAATCCCGTACCATTTCCAGCCCTATCTGTGATCAAACAAAATAATCAGAACGGTGCATCAATTTCTTTAAAAATTGTCACCGATGAATCAAAACCATTGAACTGTGACTATATAGCTCATGTTGACTGTTATTGCTCATTGAGTTCATTAATCAAGCAATCCATGAAGTACCCAGTTTAATCAAAACCTCATTATATCATCCTGTAGAACCTCAATAACGTTACTTGGTACAATTTCTCACGCAATATTCCACACTTGGAGTAAATGATCTACTCTGAAACTACATACAGTGAAACTAACCCTGCTGAAAATGCTATTTATTAATCTCCATTGACGACAGTGTTCTGCTCCCAAACACTAGTCCCTTAATTGAGCTTATGGCCCATTACGCATTTAACCAAGGATAAACATTAGGCGAGGTGGGCAACCGTGCTGTCAGGACCTCGACTCCAGTCTCCGTCACCTACACAGCACCAAGTTTACAGGGTCATGTTGAATCATGATGTAAGATAATTCATATCTAGGTTTTTCAATTTGTAGATAACAATTTCATGTAAAATATTTACAGTAGGAAACAAGTGCACCATGTGTGTAAAAGAGAGATTAGCTAACAGCCAGTATTTGCCTCGACATACCAAGGCAAAGCATAAAAGCTACTGTTATAACAGTTTATGAACTATTATGATTTATGATATTGCACTTGGAAACCACATTTTCCTTTTTATATATGGAACGGTTCACAACAGCATTTAAGTGCAAGCATCATGTTGCAGTAGTCAGTAGACTGAGTAAAAAGTTTATGGACTAAAATTACCAGGAGAGTGTGTTCAAACTGAGCACTGCGTTTGCCATCTGCAGTAGCAGCTGTCCATCCATCAGGCCATAAACGGTCACGCCAGACTCCTACAGGGGGATGTTTAGTTAGTGCTTGAATGATAGTATCAGAAACTAATATAGCATAGCCCAAAAAACAGAATTTCAACTTCAAAACTTCGAAATAGACCTGCATTTATCATTGGTTCTATAGTAAAGGTTTGCCCAGCTTTCATCACACCGACTGCTTTATTTTCTTTGTTTGATTAAGGTCAACAACACATCAAAAGAAAAGAAAAAACTGTAGAGAGGGAAAAAGATTTACATGCTATGCTTAGCAAGAGAATTAAATACATATTCAGCAGGACTCAAATCCAACAGGAGAGATTCTGCTTCAGAAACAATTGGGGAAACAAAGGACATCTTGGAATTTAAAAAGCTGGAGTCAAAAGGATACTTCCATAATGTGGAATGTTTGGTGCACAGTGGAAGAGCTCTCCAATACCATGACCACAGTATGACTTCACCTATTTTCGGAAGAATTGCCAAAGAAAAAAACATGTCAGAAAAATGTTGACCATCTCAACAAATGATGAAGTTAAAGAAATTTGAAACGGTAGATTTCACAATACCACTGAAAATCCTGACATTATAGCATGTCGATTAATGACCTCTCCGACTTCCCGAAATCGAACTCCCGGTTTCACTGAGCTCAAGAAAGAAAAATAGGACATTAATTCAACTATTCAAATTAAGGACAGCCTCCCACAAGACAAGTAATGTTGGAACTGACAATAAGACATTTTCATACAACAATACCCAATATAAGCATATTAAAAAAAAATCCTTAAAATGGGAAGACAATTAACTAGAGGCATAAATCCTGCAAGTAGCTGTCAGATCAATGCAGAGTTCTAACAGTTATCATTGTAGTAGTATATACTATTGACCCACTATGCTTACAAGATAAACAATCAAATTTTTTGAGTTCTTTTTGCGTCCCACGCCGTTCTGGTCTCACCATCATATAAAGTGAACTCTATAGGAACTTGTCGACATAACACATTAACACGTATGACCGTATCTGAGTATTACTTGGTGTGTTTATTATTAATTTATTATTAGCTAAATGCGTGCAACCTAGCACCTTTGATGTTTAAGGAAAGACCTAGCACCTTCAATGTTCAAGGAAAGACCAAAAAAGGGAACAAGTGCAATGAATAAATTTCCCTACCATTTCGAGTTCTATGAGCTGCATGAGTAATTAACTGTTCAAAGATTACTGTCTTATGCTCTCTAATCCACAAACCAGTAAGCCCACAGAAACATGCTAACTCTGTATGAGTAGGCAATCTTATCCTACCTAGTAATAACTTTTTTCTTTTTTACTAATAGTGCCCTTCACCATTCAAAAGGAAACTGAAAGTGAAATAATTTAAATACCAGTTCAATATCATTTGATGGCCATCCAGTTCTCACTTCTAAAAATTCCCTTACCTACAACATATTTTGAACAGCTCGAAAGACTAGCAATTCACCTGGTTTAGGTTATTTTAGTACAAACTAACTTTTCAAGAAATATGGGGACTTGATGACATAAAGAGAATACAAAAAAAAAAAAACAAGTGAGTTTCTGATAGATGTAACTGCAGATACATTTTACATTTGCTGAAGCTCTTTTTGAAAAATAAGGGTCTGCCCAACAATCCTAGAAGGATTTACCAGTTCACAATTAGCATCTATAAACCTTATAATTACCTATTGATATAGCTTTTTCCAAGCACTCATAAGTACATCGGACCAACTGCTGAGACACTTCATCAACATTTCCCACAAAATATGTATCATTAAGATCACCTGTCCAATTTGCACACCATCGTCAAGATACATTCCTGGACAGTCACTAAAGTAGGTACTAAGATAAAAATTCTTACCATGGACACCTTGATAGTAGACGGTCACATCAACATTTACAATATCACCGTCTTCTAACCTCCTGAAACAATCAAAACAAGTTAATCTGACATAACTAATAATCCTATCAACTTGTAAGCATATATTGAAAAGCTTAAAGTTAAACTTGGGTGCATCATGAAAGAATCACTCTTCCAAGAAAACTACACCTCAATTATTTGCTTAAGTTCAGAGTTGTGGCGCCTTGGCTAAGTGATGAAGTTAGAGATTCAACTCTTTTATCTTTTTCTTCTTTTAAAACACTCAGCATAACATGTATTCAAATTTTAACAGACTGTTTAACTGATCCAGCGTTGTAGCTCGGTGCCTTCATGCCAAACACCAAGGTCCATGGAGTTTCAAGAACAAGTATGATTCACGCAAGTAAATTAGGTTAGCCATTTTCAAGTTGTAAGAAGATTCTACAAGAACAGTGGAAAGTTTCTATGTAATTTGTCAACAAAGCCTGGGTTTTCTTGAACCATCAGATTCTAAACAAACAAATCAGCAATATTTATAAAATAAAATAAAAACTTTTTGGTACATTAAATGTAATTGGACTAGTTACTTTTCACTTTCAATCTAAAAAGATAAATCTTGAAACTTAAAAATAAGTTATGAAGGAAAAACATTTTGGATACTTTTTACATCCTCTAGGCAGATACCAGCTTAGCTGGTAAATTCAATACCACAAACCTGAAAAACTAGTTACGTCCGTCCAACAATTTCCCTTGCATGGCCGTCCTACCTTGTTAAAATTCTAATGATTGAATTTTTTATTAATCGTATGTTAGTACTCGAAGATTTTTTGTACTACGTGTGTAAACACAGGTACTTGGGCCATCTTGTGTTGCAGTGCAACTTCACAAGCATGATCAGTCATTCTTTTTTCCAGATGTTTTGACAGTCCAAGTACGAGAATGAGATCTTTCGCTTTTTAACATTCTTATGAAGAGGTCGCCAAGTGTAAGGATGGCTTCATTCGAGGAAATCCATGGATCCACAAAAATGAAAAACAGAAAATGGTTAATTTTATCAAGGAACGAGATGTTCCTGATATTGTCTTTCCACTGAAGGTTTTAAACTACGTAACACTTTCCAAGAGAATTAAAACAATACATTTATTTTATTTTTTATTTTTTACTTTTGACTTCTCACAAGATGGTGCTTCCACTTCTAATACTAAATTTAAAGTTTCAAACACTATCTACAAAAGTAGGGATAAGAGCAGAGAGAGAGAGAGAGATTATATCATAATATACACCTGCAATCTGGAATTCCGTGGCAGATGACTTCATTAACGGACCTGTGCCCCAGAAATAAATTAATACACAAAATGTATTAGACATGATCCATTTATTTTCAAACAATAATAAGAAGAAATTATATCAATAAAGTACCTACGTGCAGCAAGACTTTGGGAAGAAGTGATAATTTAAGGGAGATGGATATCCTCCTGTATTTACGAGCAACCAATATACAAAGTTATTCTCTCATAAAACATAAATAGTTTCTGCAAAATGCAACTTTGTAAATCGATTCATCTATGGCCACAATAACTGAACATATACATGCCTGACCAAAACACAACAGAATGTATCTTAATTGGTAGATGCCTGAGCAAAACTCAACAGAACGAATCTTAATTGGTAGAAGGAGAAATCTTACCAGCAGCAATTGTTGCCTCATGGACCACGGCATCGATTTCATCTGTCGTAACACCAGGTTTGATTACACAAGCAGCTGCATCTAAGACCTCCCTAGCAATCTGTTTACCAAATTAACAGATACTTCCAGATTTAATTTGAGGGGAAAAAATCACTTTGCCTAAATGTCAATATTGTGAAATAAAAGCATAAACAATGTTCATATACACAAACAGCACGTAATTGGTAAGTCCACTATTAAAAAAACTCCGTAAGTTCAAAGGAACTCACTCGACATGTTTCTCTCATCTTTCTGATCTGTTCCGGAGTTTTGACCTTAAAAGAGAAATCCCCAACAGATAAACAACGAAAAGTTAGTTCACCATCCAAGACAACTGCAAGATGATCTAAAGGTACATATGCTTCAGACGCTCTAAATGACAAACTACAAACTCACCTCGACTACATGCTGCAGATCACTACTAGGTTCAATCTTGGGAGTTCCCTGGAAATTGAAATAAAAATAAAACCGACATGATTGCCCAGTCAATGGTATAGATACCAAAGTAAAAAAAAAACACAACTCACATCAATAGCCCAGTCAGGCTTGTCAATATATTCAGGTAAATTACGCATACTTGATATAGGATAAGGTCGAAGCGTTCTGTAAAAAACACAAATCATAAACAGTGCGTATAACAATAACAAGTATATTATATTGCAAAATGTATGTATATATACACATACCCAGTCCAATCAAAATAAGGAAAGTTTATTGTCCGACCCTGGCCTCTCTTTATACAGTACTTCCATCCTTGATTAAGTGCTACCGAGATAACATCGTCAGCGTCAGCGTTACTTATCAATGACAGCTTTGGTTTCAAGTGCACTGACTTATGCGTGCTCCACGATGCCTTGAAACAGTCTTGTGAACAGAATGAAGCTCCTTCACGGGGAAGTTTCAGTTCCACACACTTTGGACACCTGCCATAATAATAATAAAAACAAGAATTAAGGATGATGATTTTTTTTAATAATTTAATTTAGGAGAGAAAGAGAAAGTTTACGTACTGGAGAGAAGCGGGCTTGCCACATCGACCACAAGACAATGTTTCAGTTGAGCTTCCGTCCATCTTTATTATTTTATTATTTTATGAGAAGTTGGTTACTTCTTTTTATTCCGGTGGAAGAGAACAAGTCCCTTTTTATGAGCAGGTATTAGGGTTGAATCGGCGGGCGGGTTTTTAGTCAAAAGCAATTATTACTTTTTTTACTTTTTTGCCCTTTAGGCAAAGATTTTCTTCTTCTGGCATCAACGCTTTTCCACGGTCGGCAACTCGGCATATTATCAAATCCAAAAAACAACTTTTTTCCTTTTAGAGCATTTGCAATGCAGGTGATAGTTTTCACCCCCTCTATCACCGCCACCTCCTCACTTTTCACCCCCTCTATCACCAACCCGGTGATAAACAAGGTGAAGATGTCTTTTTAGGTGATAAAAAATATCTCGGACGGGATGTTGGATTCGTGCGGACATAAAAAATGAAAAAAATCTGACGGAATGAAACATCCCGTCCCGAAATTTAAAAAAATCGAAAAACCGAAAAATCATGCGAGGCGGAATCTAACATCCCGTCCGAAAAAAAACCCATTTTTTTAAAAAACACGAGACGGAATCCAACATCCCGTCCGGGTTAACAAGTCGATGATAAACTTCGGTGGAAGGTTTCACTTTGTTTTGAACTTCGGAAAACTATCACCGAAGTTTATCACCCCCATTACCGAACTTTTAGAGGAAAGTAGGTGATAGTTATCACTTCCCCCCCTCTATCACCTGCATTGCAAATGCTCTTATGAGTCTGCGTGTGTTTGATACTGGTTCTAGGACATAGATTATCTTAACACCTAAATAAACTTAAAATTGTTAAGATATTTATAAATTTTGAATTAGATTAATATTTTTGTAGATATGATTTCATAATTATTCTAAACATTGTAACAAATAATAAAAAAAATCAAAATTTTCTAAACTTGACAAATATAGTATCGAAAATGGTAAAAATGAACGATCTACAATTAACCAAATTTTGTAAATTGTTAACTACATTTGACAAGTTTAGAATTTTTTGATTTTTTTTGACAATGTTTAGAATAGTTAGGAAATCATATCTACAAAAA
Organism: Coptis chinensis; assembly: GCF_015680905.1. Lineage (NCBI taxonomy): Eukaryota > Viridiplantae > Streptophyta > Magnoliopsida > Ranunculales > Ranunculaceae > Coptis > Coptis chinensis. The sequence goes on along the minus strand of NC_141458.1, from coordinate 113,255,115 downwards.
ATTAGCCAAATCCAAAACTTATAAATGTCCTAACGATTTTGAATTTGTTTACGTGTTAAGATAAAAATGTCCCTAAAACCCTCCCATGGATAAAACTCATTTTGCAGTAGAGAATTGTTATCATGAGAAAAGCAATTGCCTCTTCATTTTCACTTGTCTTGTGAGAATTGTTTATGCCTGCAACCACTCAAGAGTAAAAAGAAACCAGATGAAGACCAAATTTTGCATTACTTCTGGTCAAATGACTGGTGATGCCAGCTACTAAGCAACAACTGAGATCAAATTAGGGAGCACTAAAACTTTTTTCTAAAATAAATGGCTTGAGAGAACTTCAATAGCAGGTGTCCAGGTGACAACTTAATATTACAAAAGGAAAATCGTTAGTTTCAATAGGATACACGACACCTATAATCTTCAATATGTAAGGTCTAGTCCTAAATTCTCCGCTACACAGTCCCTTCCCCTGCCATTCTTTCTCTCCCTCCCTCCATCCCTTCAACCCAAAAAGAAGGAAACAAAAGTTTCTACTACAAGTCTACAACCAATAGCTACTCACCAGCCATATCAAATATTCAAAATCATAGGGCTCGAACACATTAGCCCTGTTAAGTAAAACCATTACAACATCCTTATAGAAACTACGTGCAATCAGAAAATATCTATCACCGCATGCTGCCCTCACGCAATACATCAATCATGTTGTAGATGTGCTTATCTGCCTTTGATTGAACCTGCATATGAGCAATTACTTCCACCATGAGATATATCACAAGAAAATAAGTTAATGAACGAGTAATGAAGAGTAGGATTTGGCACCTTCTTCGCCAGGAAAATGGCAGCATCGATGGTACCCTCTGCATATATTGACCTACCACAGACATTATGCTGGAACTCAAAAGAAACTCTGCAGAAACACGAATTTTGGTGTGTATTAGATTTAAAGGACTTCAGCAGTCAACAACAAGCTGAAAAAAATGCATAGGATAGTCAGTTACGTTTCATCAGGTGATGTCAGATGATACATATGGAACGCGTGACCATTTAAGTACTCTTCTGGGACACCCACCATCTGGACTTGCTGTTCAGGGTCTCGAATTTGTTGTATCTGTGAAAATGAGAAATTATTTGTCAGCAGCTGAGAAATATGGAAACACAAAAGCTGTAACGTAGACTTATTCACGGCTCAACGATGATTGTTATCTCAAATATATCGTACCATACAAGCTATAATTTGAATCTTTGGTGTCAACCGAACCATTGAATATCAAATAAAAACTCGTAGAGATGTACAAAAAGTGGTATTGGTGGTCGACACTGGACACTACTTGCACATACTTTGACTGGACTTATCAAATCTTTAGGAAAGACAGGTTTATCTGATTATATTACAAATGTAGGGTAGGTCTACTTTGCATGGACTTGCATCTGATCCAGTCATCCAACTTAGGTAACACATTTTAACCTAATAAAAAAAATTAAAAATTGGACCCAGCCAAGAGCAATGAGGAGCTACAAGATTCCCACAGAAGTTTGAATTTTAGTTTTCCATCACTCTAGGCCAAGTGGAGAAGGGGGGAGGGATAAATAGAAAAGGAGAAAGGAAAAGAATGTGACAAAGTTCATTAGCAAACTAAGCGAGGTATATAAACATACCTGATCCAATTGATACGAGACTCCCAACTTCTGGAAGCATGAGATGACAGCCTTTGCAGTTCCAGATGTGTCCAATTTGCTCGCTTGATGAGACTCCATCACCTAGATGGATTAGTAAGGTTCGAATTATGACCCTCATGATGTCAACATCAGAACAATGGAATGCAAGGCGTCTTTCAGAAACAATGTGCATCCACACTTTTGTGTGTCACAAATGTCAATGACATCAAAAGTAAAATGGTGCTTTGATGGTTACATGCACCTACATGATGCCAAAATATGCAAAATTTCCCATTCTCGTTTCAAATAGTGAGGCAAAGGAAGACTGTCTTTTTTGCCCTGTCAAAATATATTTTTCTCAGAAACAAGAAGCGACAGGACGGATGCATTTTGCTGGATACAATTGTTTCTGCCAATATGGTGTAGGCCCATGTCAATAAATCACTCCGCATCCACCTTGAGATACGTAGAATATGGATGTTGTGTCCGGGGTGAGAACAATAGGTCCCAATGCAAATTTTAAGGCAGTTGTGTATCACATGTAGCAGACCCATGGAATGATCTATGGAAATTGCCTAAAACTATCATGTTTCTGAAAATCAACATAGATTTTTAATAAGTTGGTCCACACCATAAACGAAGGCATTGAGTGCTTACAAAATTGTGAAATAAATTAGTACTGGGCACCCTGAAAGACAATGTATATAACCAAGTGATATTTTTGATAGTGCGATCCATGATCACAACTTCACAGGCCTCACATAGAAATAGTGACGATCAGAGGGATGGGCAATCCATCAAGAATAATATCATACCTGCAGAGAATAACCTAAGAAAGCTCCAGGAAACTGATCAGCCATTATTTCCATAGCAGCAAGAAACGCAACGACCTAAAGAAGTCAATGCCAACAAGTTTCATTATGGACTTATAACATGCAAACCAAGAAAGATATCCAATTGCACCATAGAAATTTAAGGTTCAATTACCTGTTTTCCCATCTGTGGTGATATTACAGCATAAACTTTCGAATCCTCCACAGTCTTGTACAGGCTCTCTCTGTCTCCACCAGTAGTTCCAATTACAAAAGGCACTCCAACTTTACAGTATAGTTCTGCATTGTCTGCAAATCAGATTCCATAGTTTAGACATTGAGATATATAAATGACAATAATTAAAATGGTAAAAAATAAACTTATATGATTTACTGCTTGATTAAAAAGTTTATAAACAGAAATTATAGTTAGCTGCATGTAAGATACTAAATGCATAATTCCTTTTTCCTCTTGTTAGTACACAATCCTGGCTCTAGAAAAAATTTCTAACAATTCAGAACAAAATAAAGACAGATAAAACAACAATTAAGCAAACTATTGTCAAGATCAACGAATAGGATATCATATACAAAAATGTTGACAAATGAAGTTTTTAGTCACATGTGGATTGCTATAAGAACTCCTACTATTCTTGCTATTTCCTACTACAATGTTGTATTCCTCTCAATCATAAACAAACAATTTGAATAGAGCTCAATATACATTACATACTTCTTCCTTGATACAGTTATCCAATCCATATATCTTAGGCATAAACTAAGATATTAATTAGCTATGCTTTCACGAACTACTAATAAGTCATTTGTGTCGGAACATCTGGTTCCTAATAATTCTAAATTGTACAATTTGCATTTTCTTTTACCCACAAATACTTACTATTGACGGCATCAGGAACGGTATAATCGACGACAACCAAATTTGGATGAGCAGCAAAGACAGATGCAAGAACTGCTCCTCTCACAGAAGGACCGTGTAAATGAATATTCATCCCCTCTACTTCTACTATCTTCCCAGACTCCTCTTCACTACAGAACGATATAGGAACCACCTGAATTCCCGCAGAAACCGCTGCTTTTATAACCGCCCTTCCCATCTTGCCACTACAACCATTCAGCTGTAAAAGAGTATCTTGTTAAATCGTGTGACAAGTATCAATATAATATATTTATTTATTAGAAAACCAACCATAATAGTAGGGAAATCAAGGCCTTCTTTTTGCAAGTGTAGTGATTCCAATGCGGAAGATATCTCTCCTTGTTGTTGTTGAGCTGCAACAGGTAACCGGTAATTTGTAGAAAACGTGCACTTGTTCTTTGTCTTGGGAGTGAAAAAGGAAGATATAGAACTGGGGATGATATCGTATTGAGATATGAGATTCATAATAGGTGTTGTTGTTCTAGTACTCAGATTGACCGCCATTTGCCAACACCTGTAGAAATAAACGTCAACTTCTAATTTGAAGAAACGTAGATTATAGTCTGTGGGGTAAATATATTTGTTAAATTGTTTGATAATTTCAAACTCATAAAGGAGGAATAGCTAAATAATAAAAAAAAGAGAGATTTAAATTTGCCTACTCGAGAGATAATTAGAGCCAAAAACAGTGTTAGAGATCAAAAACGAGGGTTGCCTTTGTATCTTACTGGTCGTAGCAGCCGGTTGAGGTTCCAAGTCAGTCCGAAACTCTTTGATACAGATTCCACTGTCTGAAGGTTATGTCGGAATATATCGGATCACAAAACCGGTATATCTTTAATATCTTTAATCCGTGAGCGGAGCAAACATTTTAAGAGAAGGGACGGGTTATGCGGACAAAAACCAACTTGGTTGGTTTCTGTCAATGTGTCCTCATCTATTCCCTTTTGTTTTTTCTCTTCGTCTCTCTCACTCTCCCTTTTCCTCTCTCTCCAGACACTCTAAATCTCCACTCCTCCATCTTCCTCTCCCACTCTGCTCACTCCCATTGCTTAGCAGTATACTAGTATATAGAAAAATGTGGGAGTTGAGTAATAGTGTTTTGGTGTACGTCTTAGGGGTAATTTGGTAATTTTTTTTCTTTATGTTTGAGGGATAAAATATCTTGTACGTCTCAAGAGCAATTTGGTAATTCTCTTTTTTTAGGGGTAAAATAGTAATTTAATGTTTATAATTTTTTTTAAAAAACTAAGTAGAGCTCATGTGGGTACTACGTGCACAGTGGCTAGTATATAGGAAAATATAGGGGTTGAGTAACAGTGTTTTGGTGTATGTCCTAGAAACAATTTGGTAATTTCCAGATTTTTTTTGTTTTTTTGAGAGATAAAATAATAATTTAATGTTTATAATTTTTTTTTTTAAAAATCAGTAGAGCCCACGTAGGTACCACGTGCACAGTGGCTAGTATGATGAACCACTATAGGGTTAGGTACTTGGGTCATGTGTGCGAGGGTTTGCACCTAGTCGATGTGTTGAACTGAAAGCCGTTTGAAAAGATCCACATTATTTCGTTTGATTGTTACTGAATGAGGTAGCCATGGCATCTTATTCTAAAACCTGATACATTGGTAATTATTTTATGAATCTAGTTTCTAGGAGTTTGATGTAGCAACCAAATTTGATTGTTAGGGCGATTTTTTTTTTTAACATTTTAGATTGAGGAATGCAACATTAAAGATGCCATGTATCAGCGTATTTCATTACAACGACTCAATACAAGCACTAAAAAGTAAAACGGGGAAAGTCAGGTTAAAAGCAAAATGAATGATGGATTAGAAGTAGCAAAAGGTTTGTATGATATATTTTAGCACGGCACCTTTGATTTTTTTGGTTTTTTAGGTTTCTTGATATATTTTATTGTGCAGATAAGATACGAATCATAAATAATTCAGTAAAGAGATGGAACTAGAGAAAAATAGACCCTTATTTACAGTGGAATCCACCGAGATATGTGAATCTGCTATATGCTAATGTGTTCATAAAAACATTTGGAATGAACCAATTAACCAGTGAATGATTGCCTTGAAGAACCAAGTATACATGTTTGTTCTTTGCTTTGTGGTAATTGGTTATGCCTTTAAAGAGTATTTTCATTTTTTTTTTCTTGCAAGTGATAAAATTGTTTAAACCATTACGCAGAGTCCAGTAGGAAATATTAATCCTGCAATGACCTACATTGGTAGATTCGTATTACATGTACACATAATACAAAATATCCCGATATATCGCGATATTTAGAAATATCTATCCAGATTTTAGAAAAAGATATATAAATATCACGATATGTTAAGAGATATATACGACTGCAAATATTGGTGATATTTTGACGATATTTGCATTATTTAGCGATATTTAGCGATATTTTGTGTATATAATAATTTTATTTAATATTTACCATTATATTTTAAATAAATATAAATAATATATCATGATATATCAAGAAATATCCACAATATCTATGATATTTGTCGATATTTTGGATATATCTACGATATTTGCATGTGAAACAATGTCAAATATCCCCAAAGAGAGGGATATATCTACGATACATATCTAGAAATTGAGTATCGATAAATACCCATATCCTAATATTTTGTACTATGCATGTACAATCCTTTCAGGTACACAAATAAATTCTCGTTTGTCTGTCATACCATATTTTCATTTGAGTGACGAGGAATACAAGTTATACGTGTTTATGACAAGAGACGTTTTTGTTCAAGACATAAATTTATATTAAGAATTTGGAAATAAAAGTTATACAATGATAAATATTGAAACCCATGAAACTAATCTAGATACTAACTGTGTGTGTATATTTTAGCAAATAGATATGTAACACGTGACAGCATCTTCTTAAGGCTCGGATATGGTATTGGTGTGGGTAAAAAGTACTAAACACATTTCAAATCCAAATCCTCTCACTTCCTAGGTTCGGAAGTGAGACAATAAGAGGAGGTTCGTAGGTTTTGGAACTAGTTGGAGTAGTAGGTTCGTATAACCAACTCCTAACTATGAACTCCAAATTCGGAGCTCAATTACCATGCTCAGAGCTCTAACTACTACTCCGAATCTAAACATGTTTTTCTGTTGTTTTAAGTCAGTAAGGAAGACCTATTTGACTTGGGAAACATGGGACTTCTAGAAGAGTCAAGATGAGACTTAACAAGAAAAGGTCTCCTAGTTATATAAACACTAATTGGGAAACCTAATCTATGCTTATAAATAGAATAGTTGAACTACACTTTGAGTTTGATTCATCTTCACATGATATGTAGGCAGCCATTAAGAACATGGTTCAACTCATCATCTTCTAGATCTCTTCTTCTTCTTGATTCAATACTTCTCATTGTTCTTTGATCATCAACAAAATACTTGTGTTTCTAGATTGGGAAAAATCACCACACAATTGGTGCCGTCTGTGGAGTACCATAAAGAATTGATTTGATTTCTTGGTTGATTTTTTTTTTTTTTTTTTTTTCGGTTATAGGTTCTCTTATCCACTAACTTTTTCTTGGGTTTTGTTCTTAAAAAATATAATAATTTTTTTCACTTTGATTCAAAATCATGGTTACTACAAGAGCAATCTGCGAATCAAGGTAATGAGGGATGAATAATGAGATCAATAACCCATATGTTATTTCTCAAAGACAATCTGAACGCAGAAGAGATCGTCATTTTGGACAGGGGCGTGAAGAAGATGAACCCAATGACGATACTCCCCCATTTGCCATAACCAACCAAGCCATTATGGATGTTGTGATGGCCGAACGTGGTCGACAGGAGGTGTCACACCTCGAATTTCGACAGAATTCGAAAAAAACATTATTTGTTCCTGACTCTTCGATCTCCGAGGTGTGACGCACTCTCCACTTCCAAAAACCCATAAACAGTTTAAATATGCGGATAATTAAAAACCAATAAAAATTTCTATTATACAAAAGTCCTATTCATTTCAAAAATTCTTAAATACTGATTACTTACAAATCTCCTTTCAACAACTCTTTAATTAAAATTACAAATGAAAATACAAATAATATTGCCTCAATCAAAAACCTATATCACCTTAAGGAAAACAAAACACATCCCGAGATGCAATGCTAACGCAAAACCACAAGTAGCAACCAATCTTCTTCATCACTAAACTGTCACAAGACTTATCAACTATGTTCATTTAATGAACACACCCGATAAGCAAACATGCAAATCGGTCGACATTATAAACAATCTTTGGTGTGAGTAGCCCTAAAATACAACATATAATTATACATATATATATATACAATCCATAATGGGCAGTTTAGTTCCTCCATCGAGGCTTTAACTTTCAACGACTAATATAACATCCTTAAACACAACAATTAAGGCGGTAGTTCCTCCAATCGGTAGCGCTTTAACTTTCCACTAACCACACAACAAACTATCACGATAATAAATAAGGCATGTAGTTCCTCCATCGAGGCTTTTAGGTTCAACTAAACAAATAATCAACCAAGCATATTACCATAATTATATTAATTAAGGCTTTCTTTGCGTGTCCCTAAAATCACGCCGTATCTATGTCTTACTTAGTTTCCCTCGCTACCACAATCGCTACCCAACGCCCGAACATGTACATCCACATGCCTCCCCTTACATAATGAACCACTCCGCGCGTAACCACCCCGGGGATGCCGCGACACCGTAAATCCTCACACGGAAGCAATTATGTAAGTAATGCCACTATTCGGCATAAAATATTATGCGATCATCGTTCTATATTGCGAACGGAATAATCAAGCCATTATTCGGCTACGCCAGAGGGCCATTCAAATTTTATCAAACGCCGGAGGGCCAATCACATTACTTACGCCGGCGGCCATTCGGATTAACAAACGCCGGAAGGGCCAATCACATTACTTTACCGAAGGCCATTCAGATTAATCAAACGCTAGAAGGGCCAATCACATTACTTACCCCGAAGGCCATTCGGATTAATCAAACGCCGTAAGGGGCCAATCACATGAGTTGTGGGTAGCTAGGTTCTAGGATTTTCGTTACGTAATTTATTCAAGTGTCATACATTAATGACTCATAATAAAATTCCACCATATCACGTGCAGGTCAACTACCTTATTGCACTAAGCCACAATATTTAGACATATCTCAATTATTTCACATAATCACTTTCATTCTTTCATGTGTCAATATATTATTGTACTTCACCACATTCCCGTGGGCAAATATTCATCAATACTATACTACCTCATAGTAGCATCTCACATATATAATAATGGAGCGTTTATATAAATTTCTCAAAGATATTGCATTTTAGGAATATTATATCTCCTAAAGTTTCTATCTCGTCACGTGTCAAAAATACACAACATCAATGTCAAATCTTTCCTAGATACTGACAACCAAATTTCTACAAGCTTCCACAACATTTTTATTACTATATTTGTACATATAATATACAACATAAAACGTAGCAGCACAATTAAATGTACCACACATCCACAATCAAAGCCCAATATATATATGTTTTACACACTACTCACGTCAAATCTAAATTAGATAATGACCAACCAAGTTATACAATTTCCGACAATATTTTATTACTATATTTGTCCATATAATCAAATGTGTGAAAAACTGGAAAAGTCAACATTTCATAGTCAACGGTCAAAGGTCAAAGTCAACGGTCAAAGTCAACATGTCCTGGTCAAAGTCAAACTGTCATAGTCAAAGTTAAACTGTCCTAGTCAAAGTCAAACTGTCCTGGTCAAAGTCAAACTGTCGTTTCCGTGTTCGACAGGTTCAGGGTCATAGCCATGGTTCATGGCTAAGGTCAAAGTGCATGACTCAGGGGCTCATGACCAAGGTAATGGTTCGGACCCAACTGGCCAAGCCCAAACCTCATAATCCGAAAGTCTAAATAGTGAAAGACCCAAATAGATCTATTTTAAGTCCTATGGACTGGCCCAGGCAATATTAGAAACGGGCCCAAAAACAGTTAAGTGGTTCGGTCCAAAAACTTTAATTAAACTGATCCAAAAATTACAAAACAAATAGAAAAGGGCCCAACCACTTAAATTAGATTTCGGCCCACCTAAAATTTGAGTTTTGGCCCAACCAAACAAAAGGTTTAGGCCCAAGGAAACCGACCCAGGCCCAAGCCCAAATTCGGTCATCTCCTTCCTCCAGCAGTTCTCCACCACCACCAAAAAACCAGCCACCACAAAACCTTTTACACACCACCCCAAACAAACATCGCCGAAAATGGTGTGGGTGAAAACCCCACAACTTTAATTAACTTCCAACTCGATTTATTGACTCCATCTCCTACCTCCAAACTAGATCTAGAAAGTTTATCAGCCATTAATGGCTTCCACCACCATTCAACAGCCCCATCCATATTCCAACATACCAACATACATCAACCACCCACCAAAACAAACAAAAACAGTTCAAATGATTTTAAAAATGCATAAGAACCCAAGTCCCAGTAATGGCAGTAACGCCATTAGCTTCTCCCTCCAAGCTTCACTGCCCCCACTCGACCGCCCTCACACCTACTACACTACTCCATCATCCCCAATAACAACTAAGCTTAAATCAAACTGAGTTCAACCCACATAAGGCAGACGACGCCATAAAACTGTTTCCACCTTCGACAGCCTCCAAAAAATCAAACCCGACCTCACCCAATCATCCAATCAACAATCCACCTTCAATACAATATACCCAACACTACATAACCATATGAGTTTAAAACCCACACAAAACAAAGAGTTAAAACTATGTTGGACGATTTCTGTGAGGCTGACGCCATTGACGCCTGTTCAAAGTTTGAACAGAGCTCCACAGTTCCAACAACACAGTATCACAGTATTACAGTTTAATTACAAATCCGAAATTTAACAAAATTTAATAAAACAAATGGCACGAAAGTCCAATACAACAGGATAATGAACATATAAAAAACCGAAACAGTATACGCCGATATATGTAAACTACAAATCCGGTAAAATAGCAAAATAGCTACTCACCTGTATGAACAGCACCTACGAATTCTGTAACACCCGTATTTTAAAAATACGTTTTTATCTATTTAATTATTTATTTTCAAAATTTGCTGGACCGGATTTGAGACACGTGGCCTGGTTTCTGGGCCTGAGTCGGTGTTGGGCTTGGGTTTCGGACCCAAGTATATAAACACATTGTTCTGGAAAATAGGGTTCAAAGAATAATAAAATTATGAAAATGGAGGCAGAGCTTGAAGCTCGTTTGCTGGAGGTTAGAGCGCGACGAATCGGGCTAGGAGGATTCGTCGAGCTGTTAATAAAAGGTGAGTAGCTATTTTGCTATTTCATCGGATTTGTAGTTTACATATATCGGCGTATACCGTTTCTGTTTTTTTTATACTGCTCATTATTCTGCTGTATTGGACTTCGTGCCATTTGTATCATTAAACTTTGTTGAATTTCGGATTTGTAATTAAACTGTCGAACTAGGGTATCGCATTATCTATACCGGCCGACATTGATATTGGGTCAATACTTTTAGTCGAACCGCGGATTTGGGGAATTTGTTGGTTGAAATTCGTTGGTTGATGTCGGGCTTCGCTCACGAAGCTTCGATAGAGCGATAATGGCGTCGACCACGTAAATCGCTTTGTATAATTTAACTCCTTGTTTGGTTTGTAAACTCCTATTGTTGAAGTGTTGGGTATCTTGTATTGGATGTGGATGGCTGATTTGATGATTGGGTGGGCTGTTGGAACTTGGAGGAGACGTCAATGGCGTCGGCAGTTGAGGGCTTGGAGGTTCGGGTTGGGTGTTGATTACACCCCAAAGGTTTGGTTGAAGAGGGGGTGTGTTTGAGTGGGTGAGGGCGGTCGAATAGGGGCTGTGAAAGCTTGGAGAAGCCATTAATGGCGGTTCGAATTTTTTTCTAGATCTAATTTCGAAGAAGATATATATTGATTGATTTGAGGGTTTCTGTTTTGTAAATATTGTGTGGTTTTTCATTCTCGTCATATTCGATTTGGTTGGGACGAGTGGGGATTAGTGGTGGCTGGTGGTGGTCGATTTGGGCTGGTGGTGGAGGCTGTTGGAGAAGATGAACAGTAACAGTAAATCGGTTTGGGCCTTGGGCCAAAGCCTTTGGTTTTGGTTGGGCCGACCTTGTTTTGTTTTGTTGGGCCAGTTTTGATTAAGTTGTGGGCCGGTTTAGTTTTAAGTTTTTGGGCCCGATTTTGGTTGTTTTGTTTGGGCCAGTTTCTTTTGGTTTTGTTTGGGCCCGGATTCTATTTTAAGTTGTTGGGCTCGGTTTAGATTAAGTGGTTGGGCCAAAATCTAACTAGTTTTCTTGGACCAGTTTAATTTAAAGATTTTCAGGCCGAATCCAATTATGTTTTGGCCGAGTTCAGTATAAGTTTTTGGGCCTAAACACTAGTTAGTTATTAGGCCTGATTAATCCGTTGTTTGGACCGCCCATATTAATTTGTGGACCCGGTTTCAATATAAGGTTTGGGCTTGGCCACTTAAGGTCCGAACCTTTACCTTGGGTCATGAGCCCATGAACCATGGACCTTTGCCTTTAGCCATGAACCATGGCTATGACCACTGACTCCGGCTTAACACGGAAACGACAGTTTGACTTTGACCATGATATGTTGACTTTGACTTTGACCATGATGTGTTGACCATTGACGGTTGACTTTGGATTGGCCGACCATTGGCGGTTGACTTTGACCTTTGACCGTTGACTATGAAATGTTGATTTTTCCAGTTTTTCACCTATTTGATTTGTATGGACAAATATAGTAATAAAATATTGTCGATATTATATAACTTGGTTGGTTATTATCTAATTAAGATTTGACGTTGATATTGTGACATTATATAATATGTTGGGATATATATATAATGCAATATGTTTGGGAGAAATAAATGTATAAACACTCCATTATTATATATGTGAGATGCTACTATGAGGTAGCATAGTATTGAGTGAATATTGCCCACGGGGAGTGTGGTGTAGTCTGATAATATATTGGCACGCGGAAAGTATGAAAATAGTTATGAGATATATTGAGATATTTCTATATATTGTGGCTTAGTGCAATAAGGCAATTGACCTGCACGCGATATAGTGGATTTATTATGAGTCATTAATGTATGACACTTGAATAAATTACGAACGAAAAATCCTAGAACCCTAGCTACCACAACTCATGGATTGGCCCTTCCGGCGCTTCGCTAATCGAATGGCCTTCGGGCCCTTCCGGGCGTTCGCTTAATCTGAATGGCCTCTCGCGGCGAGCCGAATAGTGGCTTGATTATTCGCTTTAAGCAAAATAGAACGATGACGCCGATATTTTATGCCGAATAGTGGCATTACTTACATAATTGCTTCCGTGTGAGGATTTATCCGGTGTCGCGCATCCCGCCGTGGTGGTTACGCACGAGTGGTTCATTATGTAAGGGGAGGCATGTGGATGTACATGTTCGGGCGTTGGGTAGCGATTGTGGTAGCCAGGGAAACTAGGTAAAGACATAGATATGACGTGAAATTTTAGGGACACGCAAAGAAAGCCCGAAATAATCTAATTATGGTAATATGTTTGGTTGGTTATTTGTTTAGTTAGAACCTAAAACTCTCGATGGAGGAACTACATGCCTTATTTATGATGCGTGATAGTATGTTGTATTAGTTGTTGGAAGTTAAGGTGTCACACCTCGAATTTAATGCTGGAAAAAAAACATTATTTGTCCCCTCGACTCTTCGATTTCCGAAAGTGTGACACTCTCCAATCCTAAAACCCATAAATGGTTTTTAAAATATGGATAATTAAAACCAATAAAAATTTTAACTTAAACAAATACCATCTTCATTACCAAAAACAATTTACAAATGAAAATGCAAATAACCTTATCTCAACTGAAAATCTATATCACCTCGAGGAAAACAAAACTTATCCCGAGATGCAATGCTAACGCAAAACCAAAAGCAAAGAACCAATCTTCTTCATCACTAAACCTCCAAGACTTATCAACTATGTTCATTTAATGAACACACCCGATAAACAAACATGCAAATCGGGTCACATTATAAACAATGCTGTTTGTGTGTAGCCCTAAAACAACATATACTTATACAAATATAAACACAATCCACAAGGCGCTTAGTTCCTCCACCGAGGTACTTTTTAACTTTCAACGACAAATACAACATCCTTAAGAGTAATAATTAAGGCAGGTAGTTCCTCCAATCGGAGGTTTTAACTTCCCACTAACCACACAACAAACTATACACATAATAAATAAGGCATGTAGTTCCTCCATCAAGGCGCCCGGTTCAACTAAACAAATAACCAAACAAACATATTATATCGCATGCCTCATTTCATGCTCAATCACGAGAGTGGGTCGTCTCTTCCAAGTAATTAGTTTGACCCACCCTTCTCCCAAAACCATATATAATCATCTATCTACATATACATCATTAACAAACATATTACCATAATTATATTAATTAATGTTTTCTTTAATTATGTCCCTAAAATCACGCGTCAGATCTATGTCTTACCTAGTTTCCTCGCTACCATGATCGCAACCCAACGCCGAACATGTACATCCACATGCCTCCCTTACATAATGAGCCACTCGCGCGTAACCACCACGAAAGGGATGCCACACACCGTAAATCCTCACACGGAAGCCAAATCTATGTAAGCCGCCACTATTCGATAAAATATTATGCATCATCGCTCTATATTTCATTAACGGAATAATCAAGCCACTATTCGGCTCGCCCCAGAGGGCCATTCAAATTTTTGAAACGCCCGGAAGTCAGCCGCCGAAGGCCATTCGGATTAACCTAAACGCCGGAGGGCCAATCACATGAGTTGTGGTAGTCGTTCTAGGATTTTCGTTACGTAATTTATTCAAAAAGTCATACATTAATGACTCATAAACATTTCTACTATATCACGCGGCAGTCAATTACCTTATTGCACTAAGCCATAATATCTATAAACATCTCAATTATATCTCATAGTCACTTTCATTCTTTCACGTGCCAATATATTATTGCACTACACCACACTCCCGTGGACAAATATTCACCAATACTATATTAGCATCTCACATATAAAATAATGGAGTGTATATACATTTCTCCAAGATATTGCATTAATATAAATATCCCAGCATATTATCTCATGTCACAATGCTTCAACGTATCACATACATTTTTATTATAACGTATTAGGAATATAATATCTCCTAATATCTCAATATCGTCACGTGTCAAAATACACAACATCAATGTCAAATCTTTCTTAGATAATGACAACCAAATTATATCTTCCACAACATTTTATTACTATATGTGTCTATATAATATACACATAAAACGTGAATGAATAAAATATCCACAATCCACAATCAAAGCCCAATATATATATGTTTTACACACTACTCACGTCAAATCTAAATTAGATAATGACCAACCAAGTTATATAATATCGACAATATTTTATATAATCAAATATGTGAAAAACTAGAAAAATCAACATTCCACAGTAAAAGTCAACGGTCAAAAGTCAACGGTCAAAGGTCAAAGGTCAACACATCATGGTCAAGGTCAAACTCAACATGTCATGGTCAAAGTCAAAGTCAACATGCCATGGTCAAAGGTCAAAGTCAACCGTCAAAGTCAACGGTCGATGGTCAAAGTCAAATTGTCATCGTCAAAGTCAAACTGTTGTTTCCATGTTCGACAGGTTCAGGGTCATAGCCATGGTTCATGGCTAAGGTCAAAGGTGCATGGCTCATGGGCTCATGACCAAAGGTAATGGCTCGGACCCAACAGGCGGAGCCCAAACCTTAGAACCCGAAAGTCTAAAAGTCCACTTATTTATTCTACCTGACCCAATTGGATCTATTTTAAGTCCTATGGGTGGTCCCCAACAATATTAAAGCGGGCCCAAAAAACAGTTAAGTGGTTCGGTCCAAAAATCTTTAAATTGAACTGGTCCACAAATACAAATGAGTTCGGCCCGAAAACTAATATCAAAGAGAACTGGCCCAACATAACTAATGTGGTCCGAAAATTTAACTGAAATTTCGGCCCAACTACCATGAAATTTCGGCTAGCCACTAAAAACAAAACAAGGTCGCCCAACTAAAACAAAACCGCCTAAAACAAAACTTAAGGTTTTGGCCCAAGGCCCAAAACCAAAATTCATTCCATCGCATCATCTTCTCTTCTCCATTCTCCACCACCACCCACCAAAACCGACCACCACCATTCCAATCGACCACCCAAAAAAAACCAATCGGTTTTAACCCTTGCAAAAACCCCTATAACATTAACAAAAGCTAAAACCTCAAATCCTAAAATCCAAACTTCACCAAACTAGATCTGGAAATCAATCCCGCCGCCATTAATGAGTTTTGGGAGCTTCCAACAGCCCCCATCCATCCCTACTACCCCCAAACATCATCAAACCACCCACAACAATATCAAATAATCAACAAAACAATCAAACACATAAAAAAACGATTTACTGGAGGACGTCTGGGCGTCCGCCATTGATGGACCTTCAAGCTTCGAACTCACCCCAGCCCGCATACAACAACAGCCCAACACCCAACTCTCCCAACACACTAACCATCCCCAACAACAAGTTCCAACCAAACCATGGGGACGTTTTCTCTGTTTCGGTTTGGCGATGCCATTACTGCCGGCTACAAAGCTGTGACAGTACTATGTTCAGAGTTCCAAAACCACGACCAAACAGAGTGTACACGAAACACAAGCCGACGTCTGGCTGCGGTGGGGCTTACCATTAACAAATTTTGTCGAGCTTTGGATTCAAAACAAATTTTAGAGTTTAAAGTTTTTAACTAACACGACAAATACGACGTAGAATAAAACCAAAGAATGAGCAGTGTAAAAACAGAACTCTATATACCGATATAGGAAAACTATAACTTCGGTGAACTAGCAAAAATAGCTACTCACCTGAACTAAAACCCGACGAATCCTCCGTAGTCCGAACCGTCGCGCTCCACCCTCCAGAAATCCAGCTTTCATCTCTGCCTCCATTTTTCATTATTTTATTATTCTCTGAACCCTATTTTCTAGAAAAATGTGTTTATATACTTGGGTCCGAAACCCAAGCCCAACACCGACTCGGGCCCAAGAACCAGGCCCACGTATCCCGAGTCCAGTCCGACGAATTTTAAAAATAAATAATTTAATTAATTAATAATTATAAAAATACGTATTAAAAAAATGCGGGCGTTACATAAGGCGCCTCAGTGGAGGAACTACCTGCCGAGATTATTGTACTTAAGGATGTTGTATTAGTTGTTGAAAGTTAAGGCGCCTCGGTGGAGGAACTAACTGCCGTATGTATTGTGTATATATATGTATAATTATATGTTGTATTTTAGGGCTACTCACACCAAAGATTTTATAATGTTGAATCGATTTGCATGTTTGCTTATCGGGTGTGTTCATTCAATGAACATAGTTGATAAGTTTTGACAGTTTAGTGTTGAAAAAAGTGGTTCTTTGCTTGTGGTTTTATGTTAAGCGTTACATCTCGTGGATTTGTTTTGTTTTCCTTTGAGGTGATATAGATTTTCGGTCTAGACAATGTTTTTGTATATTTCATTTGTAAATTTTTATAATGAAGATGACTCTTGTTTAAGTTAAAAATTTTATTGGTTTTAATTATCCGCATATTTAAACTGTTTATGGGTTTTTGGGAGTGGAGAGTGCGTCACACCTCGGAGATCGAAGAGTCGGGGACAAATAATGTTTTTCCGAATTCTGTCGAAATTCGGGGTGTGACAAATTCCTCCGAGTCCGAGCCGTCGCACTCCACCTCTCGAGCAAACGAGCTTCAAGCTCTGCCCCCATTTTTAATATTTTATTATTCTCTTAACCCTATTTTCCAGAACAATGTGTTTATATACTTGGGTCCAAACCCAAGCCCAACATGCACTTCGCCCAAAACCAGCCCACGATCCCTAATCCAATCCGACGAATTTTGAAAATAATTAATTTAATTAATTAATAAATTGATAAAAACGTATTTTAAAAATACGGGCGTTACAGGAGGTTCGTTTGCGTTTTTTCCAAGACTACTATCGTACGAAGGAGGGTCGTTCACCTCCAAGAGTGTTGCCTGCTGATGGAAACTCGAAGGGGCAATTCTAGCTACCAAGTCTCGACCATGGTGATGGTTACGTCCTTGTGCCCTATATCCCCTACTTCGTTGGGTACCATAGCGACCAACCAGATTTGGATTATAATCCAGAATTGGATTCAACCCGACACTCGAGTTCACACGGAACTAACTTCTCTTGGTATTATGGTTCTCGAGGTACTAGGGATGGACGTTCAAATGTGTTTGCTCGAAATCCACAGCTCTCAGGTCACCCTCGGTACGATGAAGACTTTCAGTTCCAAGGGAACCTTTATTGCCTCGGAATCCCTCAGTTCCCCAATCCAGTTTTGCAAACTCCTCCACTCGATCTTGGGAACCTGGACCGCGTCATCATCGGGATGAGAACTATGAGAGTCCATGTTCGAGGTACAACAATGAAAGAACTCCCACTCATGAACCTACTACTCTTGCGCAGCTCAAGGCGCAAATATTGGAAGAACTACGAGGTTCGAAACCAACTAAGATGAATGAGTCAGTCGTTCAGTCAGCCATCAAGGGAGACATTGGAACTCCTTTTTCACGACATGTTATGAGCAGATACATCCCCCATGATTATAAACCACTGAAGTTCTCTAAATTTAATGGCAAAGGAGATCTGGTCTCTCATGTGCTCAGTTATCGTCAAGCAATGGTGGATCTTTCTAAGGAAGATCATTATTTGTGTCAGTATTTTGCTTCAAGTTTGACAAACTTGGCACTCATCTGGTACACGAAGCTGCCCAGGGGCGGCATTCACGAGTTTAAGGAGCTCTCCATCAATTTCATTGCGAAATTTAGTTGCAACCAGCCCTGCATTAAGACCACTGATGCACTGTTTGACATGAAGATCTGGAAGGACGAGCGTATTAGGGATTTGACCAAAAGATTTAATAAGGTTCAATTGCATGTTGACAATGTCGCATTGTGGCCTTTAGAAAGGTATTAGATCCCACTTCTGGTCTATACACATCCTTGAAGAAAAAGAAGCCTACGATCAACATGACAGAGTTGCATGCTCGGATCGATAAGTATGTGGAACTAGAAAAGGACCAATTGGATAGGAAATCTTCTCATAAAAGAGTGATAATCAGTGTCACCTCCGCTCTTGTCGGTAGGAGCTATGCTAGTCATTATGATGATAGGAAGTCTGAGGAACCACAGTCGGAGCACAAGTCAGTCGACAGGAATTCCTATAAAGATAAGTCCAAGAGGCAAAATATTGGCGACATGTCAGGAAATGAGCAACTACCCCCGCTAGATAGGGACTTTACCACTTTAACTCATCCTTATGAGGACATCTTCAATGCCATCAAGAACAAGAACATGTTAAAGAACCCTCCAAAGATGAAGCCCGGTGGCGCTATTGGAGCTAGGAACACTAACGTGTATTATAAGTTCCATAAACAGGACGGTCATGGAACTAAGAGTTATATGTCTCTTAAACATGGGATTCAGGATCTCGTAGACCAAGGTTTACTAGATGAATATGGGTACTCCAATTTAGAATATTGCCGCAATTCCTGGCACCAATGTACACAATACGGAGACAGGAACGGATAAGGTAGTGATTCACACGATCATTGGGGGCAATTCGAAACGCCCATTTGAGGAGTTGAGTAGAGGGCAAAGGTACCAGGAAAGACAGGCGAAGCATTTGCGTATCATTAACAATGTCACTTCCAAACCGACCAAGGAATTGTCCATAGTTAATCACATCCATAATTCTAACTCCACAGTTGTTTTCACTGATGACGACGCTAAAGGAGTTTTCTTTCCACACTCGGATGCATTGGTTATGTCCTTAGAAGTTGCTGGGTGTGATATGCATAGGATAATTATCGACCTTGGGAGCTCTGCAGATATACTCAACTATCATGCTTTCAAACAAATGCCGATTCTATAAACTGAATTTTGTCCCGTGAAATCTTCTTTGTATGGATTTAATGGTGACATGGCCGATGCAGTAGGAGAGATTGAATTGACAGTCAAGGCTGCTGACATTGCTTTGAATGTCAACTTCACGATTGTCAGGGGAGTTACGCAATATAATGCTATTCTTGGTAGGAGTTGGGTTCATCACTTGAAGGCGGTTCCAAGTACTTATCACCAAACATTGAAGTTCCCTCACAAGTGCAATATTGTGGTGATCAAAGGAGATCAACAAGCTTCCAAGCAATGCTATGCAGCTCTTCTAAAAAGTGGTTCTGGAATAGCTCCAATAACACTGGGGGCAGGTTCAGTACCCGACAAATAGCAATTATAGAACGAGTCCCCCTCTCAAGGCATAATGTCGGCACCTTTGGATGTAATTCCATTAGATTCTATAGGGTCGGATGAGAGGAGGACTCCACCAACATTGGAACCAGTTGACGAAGTAGACATAGGTGATGGTTCTGAACCTCGACTTGTCTCAATTGGCACCATGTTGGACCCAAAGACTAGAGAAGAGTTGATAAGTTTCTTACAAGAATTTCGATATGTATTTGCTTGGAGTTATGAGGATATGCCTGGAATTGATCCTTCCATAGCCTGCCATAAGCTCAATTTGGATCCGAACGTCGTGCCAGTTAAGTAGAAACTCAGAAAGATGGGTCCCGAACGTACAAAAGAGGTGGATAAATTGCTTAAGACCAAGTACATACAAAAGATCACATACCCCACTTGGATATCTAATGTTGTTGCAGTCAAGAAAAAGAATGGGATATGGCGTACGTGTGTTGATTATATGAATGTGAACAAACACTGTAAGAAGGATTGCATGTTTTCCTCTTCCTCGGTCGTATTGACACGTTGGTCGATGCCACTACAGGACATGAGATTTTCCCTTTCTGTGACAATTTTTAGGGTTACAACCAGATACTCATGTACCCTCCTAATCAAGAGCATACTACTTTTATATCTATTTATTTATTTATTTTTCACTTTATTTTTTTTCTCAAATTGTTTTGGGCAGTATCAGGGCTTCGCAAGTCCTGTTGTCGCCAAAAAAACAAAAAAACTTCTAAATATATAAAAGAAAAAGGGTGATCTTGGACACACCCTAAAAAACACTCTCATACCCCAATTTTAAAATAAATAAATAAAATTGTTTTAGACACATTTATATTCCTAAATTACAATTTTTTTATTAGGCGTACCTAAGACGACAAAACAATTTATTTATTAGAATATATACATTGTGGCACTATTAAGGACCCAATACTAAACCCTAGATACTCTAAGTTTTTCACTTGTAACTGAAAAAGAACAAGAACGTGTTATTCTTTTTCTATAAAAAAAAAAGAATATGATCTTGATTTTTTCTCCAATAACCTCTTCTTTAGCAATATTGCTCTCACTAATATACATACAAACACCCACCTTTGATTTGAATCGATCAACTAGTAATGGGGATGAATACCAACTAACCTAATAAGGATGAAAAAAAAAAAAATCGAAATCAAATTTTGACGAATAGGCCAGAGAAGAAGAAGATTGTTGAAAAAAAATGTGTTTTTTTTTTGCGCCTATTGGAAATATGCCCCAAATTAATTTGAGAGATATTATTGGACTAAGGCGGTTGTTGGGGGTATGACAAAACATTTAGTTAGTTATGGAGTATGAGAGTGTTTTTATGGATGTGTCCAAGATCGATCACCCAAGAAAAATACTTTGAAGAGGCACATATTACGTACTTGAATTTAATTATGAAAGCTAGCTTATGAGTTTTTTTTTCTTAACATTTCATAAAGCTCGAAAGCTCCAACTAACTTGTTTTCAGCGTTCAGAAACATTTTCTTGTTTGTTTTTGTTTTTTCAATCAAGCATTCAAAGGCTCTAATGCTCTTCAGCGTTCCGCGCTCAAACTTTCCCTGAATGCTGAAAAACGAACTCCTCAAACCCAATTCCAACTATTGCCCTTCCAATCATCCTCCTGTGGAAATTGAAGTTGTGATTCTTCTTCTTGCACAAATAAATATGCGGTTTTAGTGGGAGCAAGGAAAATAAAGAAGAGAGATAAAAGAGGAGAGAAAATAAAGAAGAGGGAGAGAGAGAGGAGAGAGGATAAGAGTAGAGTTGGTTGTTTTGTACAAAACCGTAAGATCTCTAGAGGTTGAAGGGTCGATGGGTTGGTTATTCTTTTTCCAAAAGGCAATACTATGGTCTGAAGCAGTAACATGGTTAAAGCTATACCAAGTACAATAATTGGCCACCTATTAATTCCATAAAATCTAATCCCCCTCATTTATATTTTACTCTAATTTTCCCAAATTTAATTATATTACATAGGGTACCTTATTACATTTTTTTTAAAATGTTAATTAATTAATATATTTTTATTGTGATTTTTTTTTATTCCAAAAAAATCGATGTGATCTCTATTCAATCAAAATCAAAATCAAAAGGGAGATTAGATTTGTTTGCATTTTGCAATATTTATAGCGTACAAAATGCATTGAAATTGCACTATTATTAATATTTGGTATACAATTACTAAAAACTACATATTTTATATTTACAGTTTACTTTTAAATTAAAAGTGAATATGTTAAAAAAAAAAAAGCAGATACAAACTTGGGTAAAATCGTCCAAATTAAATGATTTATATTCAGTATTCAGAATTTCAGAATTAATTGATATAAAACAAACAAGTTTTCAGAGTTCAGTGTTTAACATTCAGCAATCAAAAGGGTGGGCACATTCAGTATTTAGCATTCAGAGACTAAAAAAACAAACGGGCCATAAGGCTTGAAAATGAAACCACACTGACCCCTGAGATCGGCTGGTTGATTCATAATATTTCTCTCTTAGTAATCATTGGCTGAAAAATTTACTATTTCCCCTGTTGGGACCTCTAAGAGCATTTCCAATACAAGTCACTATGAGGAAAAATTGAGAGTTTTCACCTCTGAATACCAAAAAATTCTTGCCCAATGCAAAGGTAACAAAGTTGGTGACTTGTAACTAAGTCACAACGAGGGTAGCACTTGCTACTGAGATTTTCACTGAGTTTTGAGCTTCGGACGAAATGTTTTATTCTGTCTCGTGTGTTTTATTTATTTTTTTTTCCGGACGGAATATTTCATTTCGTCTTGCATGTTTTTTTATTTTTTTTAAACTTCGGATGGGATGTCCGAGATTCAAAGTCACCTCTGCATTGGACACCCTCACCTTGCTTTTCACCAAAACGGTAGCAAAGAGGGGAAATTGAACCTACATGGAGGTGAAAAACACTAACTTGCATTGGAAATACTCTAATAATGAGTTTATTTCATGGGATCTCAAATCTACAGGAAGTCATGAAACAGTTATAAACTATAAACTATTGTCTATTGAAGTTAGTTTAGATAGGAAGTTTCCCAGTTAGTTCCACCTATGTCATACTTTACCCTTTGGTAACGAACAAGTATGAAATCAAGAAAAAAAACTGGCACCGGAAACATAACAAATCAAACCTTCGAATCATATGATGCCAATCTATGATTATTTATCCTGGTTTTTCGTTGAAACTAAAGAATAAGGTTGCTTGTATCTGCTTAAATATTATGATAGATGAACTTCTAAGACATAGTATAACATATATTGAAGTCAATGAACAAACTAAAATTAGACTGACTAATTAGTCAAACGGCCAAGATCATATTATAATTGCCGCACAGTTATTTTCTTATCCAGTTTGAGCTAGCTGTGTATCACTGTATCGTGTACATTTTTGAGTCGTTCTTCTCGTATATGCCAGTTTTATTGTATTTTGACATTGTAATTCAAAGTAGTAGTCGTTATCACCTTATGAGATAGCATCAAGTCTGATTAAGATTATTGAATCTGTAATGGTTCTTGAGTGCAATCATTTTTTCAAGGTATCATACGTTTCTTGAGAACCATCAAATGTATTCAAGGTTAGCATTGTGACCTAATGCCCATCACAAAGTCTAACTAATGTACCATCACACGTCTGAAGGTCGAACACTAACATTAGTAGATTTTCACTTAATATATTAAGTTAGTTCTGCAAAGTCCAGCAGATCGATAAACTTTGATCCAAATAGACTACCAAGTACTAACACAGATAATATATAGAGCACCTCTTATTCAAATTTGATTAGTACATAGAACTATAACTAACAATTTCTGTTATCTATCATTGTGTATTTTCCCCCAAATAAGTATCTGTTACATGTTACATATTCTATTTTTCACATCTTTGAATGAAACAAACGCGTACTCCGCCACCAATTAAAGTCCAAACTACAATTGAAAAAGTCATCACTGAAACAAGTTGCTGTTATCTTCACTTTGTAGCTGAAATAAAAAAAGCAAAAACCACCGCCGCGTTGTTGCATGGCTGTACATTAGTTCATAGTTTGAGATCTTTAGAGGCTTGTTGTGCGTTTAAAATTCTAGTCCTTGGCAGAAATCCAGAAACATGATTTGAAATATTCAACATTAACACGATTTTTACTCTGCTATTGATATAATACTCACTTCATACACTTTACAATACACATATATCCAACTCTCAGTTTTTGATAATGAAGAATATATAACAACTTATAAAATACCTTAGAATTGTAAATGTCACCCACCCACGTTGAAAACGACAGTCTTGCAACTCAATCTCATGTCTATATAAGTGAATCAAATATTAAGAACATCTCAATAAAAAAAGCACCAATTAGCCCTGCTTCCTATTCATTGATGGTGATCATGACAAAACTACTCCTAACGTTGCTATCCATTACTTCTTTCATGTCATTTACAGTGTCAACTAATGTCTCAAAAGATATTAATTGGTGGTGCGCTAAAACTCCATACCCAGAAGTTTGCAAAGACCAGTTCAAATCTCATTCTTTTCGATCATCTGTTGTTTCCAAAAAGAAATCTGAATTCAGAAATATGGCTGTTCAAGCTACCATTGAGAATGCCTTAACTGCGCAAAGTCACAACCAATGGTTGGGACCAAAATGCAGAAATAAAAGGGAGAAAGCTGCATGGGTTGATTGTTTAGAGCTGTATCAAAACACAATCAGCCAACTTAACCATACCATCAATCCCAATACCAATTGCACTGACGTCGACGCACAAACATGGTTAAGTACAGCACTTACAAATCTTGAAACTTGCAGGAACGGTTTTCTTGAGCTTGGGGTATCAGATTTTGTGCTTCCTCAAATGAATAATAATGTATCGAAATTAGTACGCAACACCTTGGCTATTAACAACGTTCCTAGTACTGAGGAACAGAGTTATACAAACGGATATCCAGATTGGGTAACAACTGGTGATAGAAAGCTTTTACAAGCTTCGGCATCACAGGCTAATATTGTCGTAGCACAAGATGGTTCAGGGGCTTATCGAACCATTAACGCAGCTATTGATGCTGCGTCAAAGACGAAGAGAAGTGGTAGGTTTGTGATACATGTCAAAGCTGGTACTTACAAGGAAAATGTTGTAATTGGGAACAGCTTGAAAAACATCATGCTTGTTGGTGATGGAATGCAGAGCACAATTATCACTGGTAGCCGAAGCGTAGGTGGAGGTTCTACCACATTCAACTCTGCAACTGTTGGTATGTAAGCGAGTCTTAACATTTTTCTTTCTAACAAAATTGAGTATTAAAATGCATGTCACTAATTCAAGCCATAACTCATTTTTACAGCGGTGACTGGTGAAGGATTTATCGCTAGTGGAATAACATTCCGTAATACAGCTGGGCCACAAAATCATCAAGCAGTTGCACTCCGATCAGGGTCAGATCTATCTGTGTTTTATCGTTGTGGTTTTGAAGGATATCAAGACACTCTTTACGTTCACTCGCAAAGGCAATTCTACAAAGAGTGCTACATTTATGGTACTGTTGATTTCATTTTCGGAAATGCAGCAGTAGTTTTTCAAAATTGCATGATCTTTGCAAGGAAAGGAATGTTAGGACAACAAAATGTGGTCACAGCACAAGGTAGAACTGATCCAAATCAAAATACCGGGATAGCAATACATAATTCTCGAGTAATGGCTGCAGTTGATTTGACGCCAGTTTTGAGCCAATACAGAACATATCTTGGACGACCATGGAAACAGTATTCCAGAACTGTTTACCTTCAAACGTATATTGACACCTTAGTTGACCCTGCAGGATGGTTGCCATGGGATGGAAATTTTGCTCTTGATACATTATACTATGCAGAGTTCAAGAACTCGGGACCAGGCTCACCGACTACTAGACGAGTCAAATGGGGTGGTTATCGTGTGATAACTAATCCATCTGAGGCGTCAAAATTTACCGTAGGGAATTTTATAGCTGGTCGGTCGTGGTTACCTGCCACAGGCGTGCCGTTTACTGCTGGTCTCTGATTAGGCTTCCATTTCGCAGTTAATGGCTTCAACAGTCAATCTTATATGCTTGTCATTCAATTTGTTTGTTAAATTATTCAATTCATTTGTAAATAAATTTGAATAAATGTAGAAATGTTTTCTTGTTAATTATAACAGTGTGATAGTTAGTTTTTATTTACCAAATTTCGACTGATACATCATACGTCCATTGAAGGAAAAATGTATGACAGTATGAGTGGCACACTGGCTGGTACCAAGACTGAAATTTGTTTAACTGAAAACTTGAAAAGTACACATTATACTGAGGCCCTATAGCGAAACCAATGGGCTTACCCATGCTTTGGTCCAAACGTAGTATTTTGGAACTGGGTCTGTGAACTATTGTGCAATATAAAGCCCATTGAAATCCTCACTAACTCAATTCTAGCCTAGCGTGTAGGTTTGCCAGTCTACTTCATTGCTTGAATCATTTTGGCGGGGAATACCGTAATAGTATGAAAACTATGAATTAAAACGTAGAAAAATGATGCAAGAAGTTGAGAAACTGATTGGCTAAGAAATAATATTTGTACTAGCCTATGCCCTATGGCTGGACTTGCTACATAGATAGCTAATGACTCAAAAACTTAAAGTCTACTTGAATAAATAATATATGTATATTGATAGCTAATGATTCATTGCTTATAATATATGTATACTTTGTTTGAAGGGTTAATGTTGTTCTAATTTTTTTAAGGGGTTTTATTTCTAGTTTTGGATTATTATTGTTCATGTTACAATAAGTTGTCAGGTTGCCGATGAAAGAGTATGGGACCTAGTAGCACCTTCTGGCGAATGCTTGCGTCGCGGGTTTTCTCTAGACCTAAAGATTGGGAGTTGCACTGATCCCATCAATTATTGTTCAAATATTGCTGGTTCTAGCAACATGACATTCTGGCTAGAGCCTATTCCATAGGATTCAATGATAGATCGATACATTTACAAGTCTACAGATTCACCAAGTTTTAAAGCATTAAGCTCAAAATCAAATGACCATCAAACAATGTGCAACATTGGATAAAAGGTTGAGCTTCAACAACCAAGTAAAGCAAACTACTCAGTAATCAGTAAATCATACTGAAAGAAAGTCTGTAGCAGAATATGAGACAATGAGCTGAACACAATCAATTCAAAGAATATAAGTAAAACAACACCATTGTAAAAATGTTTCTATAACCACCATGGAAATATAGCCAACATAGAATATGATATATTCGTTGAACAGCTGACTAAAAGACTCAAGTGAAATTGACTACCAACATATGTTGCATATTGGAAAGACAATTGACAAAGTATGTTTGTTGCAGTAAGCTTCATCACAAATAGTTTAAATGAAAGACAATGACCGAAGAGTGAGTTTAATGTAGGTATATTATCCCTTGGAATAACAAAAATATCTAATAAAAGTAACTTTCAACATATAACTTGAGCATTTTTTTGTATGTCTGCAACATAAATTTTTTGGCGCACTTCGTTGTATATGTTAGGAGTCTATTAATGAGCTAATCGCAATCTGTCCTGCAATAAGAATAATTTTAAGCGTCAATTATTTATTATTTCAATATTTTATTTATGACTATTATTGAATGAGTAAATTACCTGAAATCCTAGACATTATTTCTTGGCATTTGGTTCTTCATCCTCTTGTTTGATTTTAATGCGTTGTTTTTCAAGATAGTATATGAAATTCTTAATGTGATGACGTTCTTTTGCATAATGGAGTTGTGATGGTTAAAACAAAAGCACATTCTTGTGTGACCGCTGAAGCACTTCCCATGAGATATCTTTTGGTGAGAATCATGCATGTCCTTTTCCATTGTATGGTGTCGCTTGCGTTATTAGGGGAAAAAAACATGCATTGAGCTATTTTGAGCAGACCTAAGGACACAGGACCATCGAAACAAATAAACGTATTCAGATAGACCTTCGTAGAAAAGGTGTCAATCCACAAAAGTTATTCATTATATATATAAAGTCACTCGGTAGAGTGAGTAAATAGAAGTTTAACAATAAAAAAGAGAGTAGAAATGGAATAAGCAGTTTATAGAATCCCCCGTGAACCAATTTGCAATATAATCACTCAAAAAGTTTAGCTAACATACCCTCATCACCAAAACATATAGGAACTTTGGAGGCTAAATGTGCCAAAATATAGGTGGAGAGGAACACCTTGTCAACTGCATTCAATGACTTGTATCATAAATACCCCATAGAGTTTTTTCCACTATACATTCAGTGGAGGGGCAAAGTTCAAAATAGCATCATCAACCACACTCAAAAACATTGCTAGCAAGTCTAGCTACTGCTTGATTCGTTACCCCCTAACCCATGATGAATCATGTAACTGCTAGTTTCCTACTTATATATTTTACCATATTAAGGCAATACCAAGGTGCATGTCATCAGTCATCAACTATGTCACGCCCCAAATTTTATAATGACTGATTACCAAAGACACATGACATCTACAGTCATTATGAAACTCGGGATGTGATCGGACCAACTAAGCGAAACCCAAATTAAACAAAGACAGAATAATCTTACAAAAATTTCGGCAGAATCTCCTCTGTATTTTTAACATTTCATAAACTTAAATCCTGTTATAACCTGAAAATCATAACAATATAGATATCTCATTGTTTAATCCAGTTACTTAACCGTCTCGACGAATGCCAGAACAGTTAAATAACCCTTACGCCTCGAGACAATTTAGTTCCTTCCCTAAGAAGGCATTAGTTTTTCTAGCACATCTAAAATGTACTAAAAACATTGTATAATTTACATCATGAATGTTAGTTCCTCTATACATTTTGAGGCGTCATTTTATCAAATCATATGCCTCATGACAATGTTGTACAAATCAGGCTCACTGTCTGGATTAGGAATTTCATCTCTAACAACTATGTCATAATCATCTGGGTTGCTAAGCTTGTCATTTTCATCCAAGATTAAGAGCATATGAACGTGTGGCAAACCACGTTTTTGGAACTCGATCACATGTACGTGGGCGATAACTTTTCCGAGGACACCCTTATTGAACAAATCTTTCTTTAACTCCTCACATTTTTCATGAAAGACTCTTGTAGTAAGATCAGGCCTATCTTGTGAGGTTTGACCTTCCTTTAACCTTTTTGTAATTTCTGACCAATTTGGATTACATGTCATGGTGAGGAATATATCCGGTTTTCCAAATTTTTGGACCAAAGCCATTGTGTCGTGATATCTTTCATGCATATCTCATGGGCTTCCTATATAGGATGGCGGTGAGATAGTTCGTCTCCCGACATTAGCTGTACACATACATACAACATGAGATATTGAATTATTTAATCAATGAATAAGCAAATAAATTTTCTTTCATTTTCTTAAGAAAGAAAAAAAATGTCTAATGATGTACCAATTGATATTACATCACAGTTTTGTATCATGTTATTTCACAACAAATTTTGGTGACCTAAAATCATAGCAAAAGTTGGAATGTCTTCTAGCTTCAATAACATGTTGTGTTTGTGTTCACGAATAATAGAGGAGATAAATCTCAATAAAGAGAAATTTAAAAGTCCAAAGTTCTCAAATAATTATCAGAGATACATAGATTGAAAACCCAAAAACAAATGTTTCATCAAATGAGGACAGGAATATTATCCTCGATAAGAAAATGAACTGAACAAATCACAGTAAAATAGTTTTAAAATCTTAACTATGTAAAGAAAACTCTAAATGCATAAAACATGGTAGTTCCATATAGGCTGGATACTGTCCAACTTTACTTTTAGGTCACTTCCATAATATTGGTCTCAATTTCCAACAGAAAATCAATAAATAATGGGCAATACTATTTTTTTTTTATAATCTCCTTTTCACAAGAAAAAGAATAATTATAATTAGAAAAAAATCAAAATAAAAATAAAAAAGTCACGGGCGTCTAAACAATGTATAATGCAAATCAGACGTGTGTAAACGTCTTATATGTCTTACCTGCATTTGTTTCACCCATCTGTACGGAGTCATGCAACCCTTGGTATAACTCGGCTCTTAAAGTATCTTGGTTGTCACGGATAAATCAATTGTTGAGTTGAAATCTTGACATACATATCGACTACATATTGTTGTAGAAGCCGACCGCCACGAAGCAATATTGAGTCGTGGTTATCCCGGATCTAGTGAAAAGTAATATGTATTTTTGTCAAACAGAAAGATAAATTAATTAACTGCATGTAATACAAATAAACAATTAATTAACATCAGAATGTATAATTTATCTGGAGCAGGTAACAATAAAACTCACGACAACTGATTCTTTGAGCATCATCACTGGATATATGCAAATCCCATCCAAAGTTTCCATAAGGGTGAAGTAGTGGATATTGAAGGGGGCATAGAAGCCAGTAGTGTCAGGCACATTTAATAAATCACCAGTCATAGTTTCTACGATTATATCCCTTTCTTTACGTTCATCAGGATTCTCACCCCCAACTAAAATGGCAGCTACTTGGGAAGATGTTGGTAAAGTATAACGATGTTTGTCAGATGGCACTTCCTTGATATGTAATCGAACATCCATTAAATTTTCAGATCTAGCAACGCGGCGAAGAGCAAGCACGAAAGGGTTCGATCAAGAACTTTCTGCAAAATTGATAGAACTTGAGGATTCATCAACTTATTTTCAGATAGTCTGTTCATCATTTCATGATCGGTGTCATAGACATACATTTGTAGAAATCGCGGTCATTGGTCATGTGAAGGTATAAAACCACCAATTTTATGGTAGATGGATCCCTGGGATCGATAAGTGTATACTCCATCTTTACCGCTAGCTAGTTTTTCATTGAAGTGCACTCCTATTGAGGTGAAAGCAAAGACATGGTTGTAAGCACGGATGTCTGTCCTGAAATGCGCACCTTGTTCCGACTGTGTTGTGTATAAATACATCAATTCTGGAGGAGGATCTAAAAGGGGAAGTTTAATTTTACCTCCAAGACAACAAAATTGATGGGATTCAGATGGAAATAACTCTGCATGACAGTGAGTGTAGACACGCATGTTGCTTATTTCATGTCACTGAAATTCTGGAGTGTCAACGAAGCCTCTTACATAGTTGTGATAAGATTTCTGTAATGAGGGAACTTTTATAGAGCGAAGAGTGTTGAACCCCCTTGCCTTTAATCTCATCCTCTTGCCCTAGCAATAGTATACGTAGTTATTGAACATTATAAAATATATGTTACAAACCAATACACATGGTAATATCGGAAAAAACATTCATAATAAAAAATCAAACCTTGAATGCCATTTATGAAGTTGATATTATCTACATCAATGTCATTATGATAGCCATCAATGTCGTCTCTGATTGGTGCACTTAAAATGGTACTTGGGTTATCTGATAACAATGTAAAGATTGAGTAAAAAGAATAAAAAAGAATAATAGTTAAAAATAAAATAAATAATAATAATAATAATAATTAAACAACGTACCAATGACAAAATCTAGATTCATTCGATCTAGGAACAATGTCGTAGACAAAGGGCGGTTACTCAACCTGTTAACTTCTGATTGTACGTGAGTCTGGATGATATTAAAGACTTACTTTGAATCAACAATAGGATCAGAATGTGGCGGTATACTTCTGTTGTGCAACTGTTCACTATCTAAATGTGGAGGTACATTAAAGTCGTGCAATTGTTCAGTGTGTTGGACTGTATGGCTTGCAGATTCAGTCTGAGCCTCATACATATTATTAACATCATTTGGTTAATAATAACAAAAGTGTTAAAGAAAATGTAAAAAAAAAGGAAAGAGTGGGTATGTCACACCCCGAATTTCGACAGAATTCGGAAAAACATTATTTGTCCCCGACTCTTCGATTTCCGAGGTGTGACGCACTCTCAACTTCCAAAAACCCATAAACAGTTTCAAATATGCCGATAATTAAAAACCAATAAAAAATTC
Organism: Coptis chinensis; assembly: GCF_015680905.1. Lineage (NCBI taxonomy): Eukaryota > Viridiplantae > Streptophyta > Magnoliopsida > Ranunculales > Ranunculaceae > Coptis > Coptis chinensis. The sequence continues at coordinate 113,223,136 of NC_141458.1, read as the reverse complement.
AATTAAACAAATGTCCTCTTCATTACAAAAATTTACAAATAAGATTAGGTTACAAATCTCTTTTCAATAACTCCTTATTTAAAATTACAAATGAAAGTACAAATACATTGTCTAGACGGAAACTCTATATCACCTCAAAGTAAAACAAGGCCTATCTTGCAATGTGACGCTAATGCTAACCTCAAGCAGCAACCAATCTTCTTCAACACTAAACCTGTCAAGACTTATCAATTGTGTTCATTTAATGAACACACCCGATAAGCAAACATGCAAATCGGGTCAGCATTATAAAAATGCTGGTGTGAGTAGCTCTAAAATACAACCTATTCTTATACAAAATATATACACAAACCATACGGTAGTTAGTTCCTCTACTGAGGCGCCTTAACTTTCAACGACTAATACAACATCTTTAAGTATAATAATTAAGGCAGGTAGTTCCTCCACTGAGGCGCCTTAACTTCCAACAACTAATACCACATACCATACGCATAATAAAAAGGCATTTAGTTCCTCCGCGAAGCGCTTTAGGTTCTAACTAAACTACTAACCAACATATTACCATAATTAGATTATTAAGGCTTTCTTTGTGTGTCCCTAAAATCACGTCGTATCTAAGTCTTACCTAGTTTTCCTGGCTACCACAATCGCTACCCAACGCCGAACATGTACATCCACATGCCTCCCCTTATATAATGTACCACTCCGTGCGTAACCACCTCGAGCGGGATGCCGCGACACCGTAAATCCCTCACACGGAAGCCATTATATAAGTAATGCCCCTATTCGCATAAAATATCGCGTCTCGCTCCAATATTTGCGAACGGAATAATCAAGCCACTATTCGCTCGATTGCCCAACACATGGGTCAATCAACATCTCATATATATACAACATCTTATATATCAACATCTTATATATCAAGCCACTATTCGGCTACGATTGCCCAACACATGGGTCAATCAACATCTCATATATATACAACATCTTATATATCAACATCTTATATATCAAACCACTATTCAGCTACGATTGCCCAACACATGGGTCAATTAACATCTCATATATATACAACATCTTATATATCAACATCTTATATATCAAGCCACTATTCGGCTACGATTGCCCAACACATGGGTCAATCAACATCTCATATATATACAACATCTTATATATCAACATCTTATATATCAAATACGCCCACACAGGGCAGATCACATGAGTTGTGGTAGTCAGGTTCTAGGATTTTCGTTACGTAATTTATTCAGGTGTCATACATTTATGACTCATAAACATTCCACTATATCAACGCGGGTCAATTACCTTACCTTATTGCACTAAGCCACAATATTTAGAAATATCTCGATTATATCTAATAACCAATTTCATTATTTCACGTGCCAGTATATTATTGCACTACGCCACAAATCTGTGGGAAAATATCCACACATATTATACTACCTCATAGTAGCATCCCACATATAAAATAATAAAGCTTTTATACATCTATGTCTCCAAAACTATTGCATTCAATATATATATATCCCAACATATTACATAGTGTCACAATATCAACGTCAAATCTTAATTAGATAATGACAACCAAATTTATATCAGCTTCCACAGCATTTCAACATTTGATTTGTCCATACAATTTACAACATAAAATGTAGCACAATTAAACAAATCCCTACGATCCACAAATCAAAGCCCAATATATATATGTTTTACACACTACTCACGTCAAATCATAATTAGATAATGACAAACAACGTTATATAATGTTCGACAACATTTTATTATTACAATAGTCTATAAAATCAAATATGAGAAAAACTGGAAAAGTCAATGGTCAAAGTCAACGGTCAACGGTCAAAGTCGACACATCATGGTCGAAGTCAACGGTCAAATGTCAAAGTCAACGGTCAACGGTCAACGGTCAATGTCAACGCATCATGGTCGAAGTCAAACTGTCATTGTCAAAGTCAAACTGTCGTTTCCATATTCGACAGGTTCAGAGTCATAGCCATGGTTCATGGCTAAGGTCAATGTGCATGGCTCATGGGCTCATGATTACGGAAACGGTTCGGACCCAACTAGCCGAACCCAAACCTTAGAACTCGAAAGTCTAAACATTGGAAAACCCATATAGATCTATTTTAAGTCCTATGGACTGGCCCCAAGAAATATTAGAAATTGGCCCAAAGACGTATACTGAACTAGCCCAAAACACAACTGAGTTCGGCCCGAAAATTTAATTGAAACCGGCCCAACAAAACAAATGAAACGGGCCCATAGACTAATATTAGAACTGGTCCAACAACTTAATTAAAATCGGGCCCAAACAAAACTAAAAGATTTTGGCCCAAGCTAACAATAAGGGGTTTGGCCCAACCAATTAGGCCCAAGCCCACACCGAAATTACTGTTCATCTTCTCCCTCCACCAACAGCCACCAAAACCGACCACCACAACCTCCACACACCACCTACACAAAACCCACCGATTTTAATCCCTATAAAACCCCTACAACTTTAATAAAAGCTAAAACCTCAAATTCTTAAATCCCAACATCACTAAACTAGATCCGAAATCGTTTGCCACCATTAAAGCTTGTTCCAAGCTCCAATCGACAGCCCCACACAAATTCCAACCTTCTAACATGCATCAACAACCCACAACACAAAAAAACACAGTTCAAACCCGAGAATCACAAATAAAAAACCCACACCCTCAGTATCACAGTAATGGCGTTCGGCGCCATTAAAGCCTTCTCAAGCTTTGTCATCCCCCATTCGACAGCCCCACGCACAATACACTAGCTACTTCAATCATACCTCAACAACCAACCAATCAAACCAAAAAAACAGCCCCACCACCGGTTCGGCCACCGCCATTCTCGCGCCCTTGAAGTTTCAAGCAACGCCCAAACTCCCCACTACCACCGGCAGTTCAACATACATCCACAACCCATCACAGTTTAACAGTCACGCATACGGACAGAGGAGCCGCCATTGACGCTCCTCGAAGCTTTGCTCCACAAAGCGTTGACAGTTCAAAAAACTAAAACATATCGACCGAACCACATAAATTATAAAAACTGGTCGGAAACACTCGACAGTAAATCCGTAAATAATAGACAGGCGAAAATCATAGTTTATGAAATTTGTAAATTCTAAACAGACAAAAATTATCGTTTAGGTAGTGGTGAGAGATAAACTCTACTCACCTGACGTAACAGCTCGACGAATCCTCCCAGCCCGAATCGTCGTGCTCCAATGCTCGAGTAAACAAGCTGCCTACATTTTTAATATATTTTATTCTCCATGAACCCTATTGTCCAAAACAATGTGTTTATATACTTGGGTCCGAAACCCAAGCCCAACACAGACTCAGGCCCAAAAACCAGGCCCACGTGTCCCGAGTCCAAACCAGCGAATTTTTAAAATAAATAATTAAATTAATTAATTAAATAGATAAAAACGTATTTTAAAAATACGGGCGTTACAGCTATACACATCTCAAAAGAATCTCGTCCCGAGATTCGGAAGTAAAGCTATACGAACAAAAACGTTGGTTATTAACTTAGAACATACTCAAGAATGCACGTTGATTAAACTTAAGCAAGATAACATTGGTATTAATTATTTTAATTAATTCCAGAATACATGTCTTCATGCCATTACAAAACCTATTACAGTTTAACTGTCTATATTAAAACAAATGATTACTGTCACTTAAACGCAAGATAAATACATCATATCTTTTTAGCATGTAGTTTCTTGACACATAGCAAATTCTACGAAAATAAAATATTCTACTTAACTAATCAATAATACAGGGTAAGTTCATCCCTGTATAAAACATTAGGGAGTCTTTCATTATCATGCATAAAAGAAAATTAGTATCCTGATACACTTAAAATAAAATGTCACTCATGTCATTGATACTACAATAAAACTTTATATTTATTTTAGTCATGCTCCCAGAAATATTAAATTTTAAAACCACCCTTGAATCCTAATTCATGCTTGCAACTGGATCAAATATAACACGTATCCAAAAATAATTTTTCATATTCATCTATCAAAATCATATAGACTGAAACAAAACAATTAGGAATAAATACTCGAATATGCCAAAATCATGTGAAACTAATTTAACGCACTACACCATAATAGGATATTTGCAACACAGACCTTTTTTGCTTTGCAACGGTTATTTACCGTTAACAAGTTGCCAACGCTATATAAGCGTTAGTAATGTTGTTAAGTGTTGCTTTAATTAGGGTGAATTTCAGAAATTTATTTCCAACGCTTAAAAATCGTTTGAGAAGTGTTACAAATCAAAATTTTGAAAATTTCGCGAAATAGGAAACCAAAAAATATCGCGCTCTATTATTTCGGTCGAAATATAAAAGATAACTTCAGTCTCTCTCCTCTCTCTCTCTCTCTCTCTCTCACCGCCGCTACACTAGGTCTCCTCCCTCTCTCTCACTGCCGGTGCCCTTTTCTCTCTGTCTCTCCCGCTCACTTCAATTATTGAGTACCATGAAGAAGAAGAAACCTTCTATTTACACAGATCTGGTTTTCATTTTGTGTGTTAAACCGATCTAACTCACCATGGTTGCTGCTAATTCTCCCATCACTATGAAAGAGGCGTTAACTGTAAGTCACCAATATTACTGATTTGATGTGATCTATTAAGTTTCAATATCGATTTGATTGATTAAAGTTTAGTTAGTCTTCGATCCGTTGGATCCGAACCATTGAATGTTGAGAAATTATGTTTTTATGTGATTTGTAGTTGCCTAGTATTGGAATCATTAAAGCCTAATATGGTGTACTTGCTAGGAGAACAGTTAGTTAATGAAGGAGTTGGTTCAATCGGTTTGGGGAGGTGTTGATTTGTCTACTCCGAAGCTATATCCGGGATTTTTAATAGCACATTGGCAACCACCGTAAGTGTTTGTTACTTGGATTGTTAACTACTTATATAGTGCATGTATTGTACTTTGGCTTGCTTTGGCTATTTGTGTGAATTTACACCCGAGGGAGACTGAATGCACATAGCCACATTGGAAAAACATTTTGTTTGTTGCTTTGGCTTAGGGTTTACAAGTGTGAGTTAGCATCTTTTGCACTATCATTATCGCTTTAACCACGGTGAAGCTATTTGTAGTTTTATTAAGTCTTTTCACTTAACTAGAAAGGAGCATGCTTCCAGAAAGTGAAACTAGGACAATCTATCGTTTCTAATTTGCTAACTTCATTCTTGTTCTCATTGTCTTCGCTTGTACTAATGTACGTTAACAAATCACACTTGACCAACTAATGCTTGTGAGAGAGATCGGACACTGTGTGTCGCCGCTTGCAAATGCAATCCCCGCCAATTGCATGAGCTCTTACATTTCTGTCCTTAATTATATATTTATATTCAAAATTCTTCCATAATCAAGATTTTCATTGTAATGTACATGTCTTCATATCCACTGTTTTTTCATTCTGAAAAAGAAACTTGAAAATTTCTCAATCACAATGATTATCCTATATTCCTAGATAGGGGACTAAAAGATGGTCGAAAACCCAAGTTGAATTTCTCTATGGACAAAAGTAAATAATGCTAACGAATTTAAATCACGCCTATATTATGCACTATCATTTGCTCGTCTGCGGATGCAATTGATATTGACAACCTCATTTCCCCTTTTCACCAAGTTGAAGGTGCATTTAACTGTGAGCTCCTCAAAGGTACCAACTACCAACTCAATGCAACATAAATCTATAATACTTTACATAGAGCCTTGTCACGCGGTTCGTTAATTAGATAACGTAAGAAAACATATACTCGAGTGAAGCTTCGTTCTGTAATTCTAAAATAAAGAATGAGTAGTTCATACACTCGGTAAAGTGAACTCCCCATTTTAAATTAAACAAGTGCAAGTCTTCAAGAATTCAATACATCGCTTGGGGAATACTAAAAACTTCAAGAAACTATATTACTCCTTCTTTGAGCCATAGCTTGTTCTTCTCTCGCTTTGGCTAGGTCTAGTTCTCACAAGATCGCATTCCGCTCAGCTAAATAGTCCCCTGAACTCCACTCCACGCATACGCTTGAAGGAGTATGCTAGCTTCGGGCTTTCTACTCTTGCTAAGACGACTGCTGTAGGGCTGCCTCAACTTCCATTGGCTATTCTTGAATCTAGAAGAATTGGTCTTCGTATCCCCGAAGCTTGTTCCTAAGGAAAGCAAACCGAGGGGACGGGGATAGATAGGGTGAGATTTCCACCAACACGGAGTTGGATCTCTACTAGGACCTAGGCATACGATAGCCCTTATACCTCCTCTCTTTTCAATGTCTCTTTTCTTGCGTGATCTTTTCCGCGATCGTTAATCCGTATTATATAAGATGATTTGATATAACGCTTTTCATTTCTTTCTCAATGAAAATGAAACATTGATAAGGCCATAACTGAAATATTGATCGAAAGCAGGAAAATTTTAGGTAAATTTACTCGCTCAACCGAAAGGGCAAGGCTAGCTCCTCAGCTCGTAACAAAGGCAAGAGCTGCCCACCGGAGAGTTAGAGGTTTTGTTTACCAAAGCTCGAAATGCGCCTCCCGAGACATCAGGCCCCCGCCCCCGGACACTCCCCGACTTACCCTTGTTCATAAGACTAAAACAAGAAAAATAGATTCTACTAATAGCAGCAAGGCTTTAGCTCCTACTCTAAAGGCCAAGAGCTACACCGGATATATGACGAAATGGATAGCTTAAGTGCCATGTTCCTACAAGCAGGATGCCCCCGCCCGTGGGTCCCGGATCTTGCTCGCTTTTTTTTAGCGATAATGATCACCGAACATCAGCCATTGAAGGAGGATAAGCCAAGCTTGTCTAGATTTGCATGTCATAGGCCCGCACAAGAGTGCCGAAGTCTTACAAGTCCGGTAGCTCCCGGATGACTTCTTACGCTTCCTCCCAAACAACCTAATAGGTAAGCTCTAAAAACAGCAGATGTCCGAGATCCGACCGGATCGACAACGCCATCCGTTGTCTAGTAATCAAGCCGGATGCTTATCTCCAACCGTCGACCGACCGAAAACTTAAATCGATAGACCCATCCATCATTTCCTCCCTCCTTTCTCGATAGGATGTTCATGGGTCGGTAATAAAGTAAGTCAACACGCCGAAATCAATTCTTTACACAAAGTCTTCTTTCTATAGACGGAGAGCGAGCAAGTCTAGTGAAAGAGCATAAAGAAGGTGTTCAAATCCTACCTACATGAGGTTTTTCACCGTGGAAGGTTGGGAGTTAGGTAGGTGTTTATAATGCGATTTGCAGAGCACATCGAGAGGAGTCATCTTCAAGGGATGAAAGGTGTCTTTGTCTCCGCTCCGTTATCTAAATATTAGATGAATGGTAAGGTCGGCTATCAAGTCGAGACCTTCTTTTTCGAAAGTGTTTTCTTCCTTCGTATCGGACCTCCGATAGCTATGGCTCGCTTTTGCTCAACTCTTCCTTGAAGCTTTCATCACCTCCAACAGGCAATCTATGTTATGAATGGCTTGTCACCCCGAGAAATTCGCCTTCCACCGGTTTCGTTCGCCGCACCTAATTATATATTATCCTTTTCACGCTTTATGTCGGCTTGTCCTGTCTCCGCCTCGCAGGTACCCAACGTTTTCTTCTTCTTGAGATCCTGTTTTGCCCAAAAGTATTTTATAATACAAAAAAAAACAAAAAAAAAAAAAATTATTCCCCCACTAATCCAAAATCATTCATTTTAACACATTTTTTTTCACATACCATCAACTGTCAATAACTTATTCTTAACCGCATTCACGCAACCCTCGCATTTCATATCCACCATAAACTCCGGCCTAAAACAAAATCAATAAATAAAAATTGTGACGACATAAAAATTGTGAACAATTTAAAACTCACCATAAGTTCGGGTAAACTGATTTCCTTCTGCAAATGGAATAAAAAACACGTTAGCAAATATGAAAAAGAAAAAAGGTTATATATGTGGTGCTGACCTGTGTGTCCATGTGGAGAGAAGAGTGTGGAGGAGAGAAAGTTTGAGAGAGGGAGAGAAAAGAGTGGGGTGGGTGTGACGAGAAGAGTGACGTGGAGAGTCTGTAATAAATTTAGAAACGAAAAACCAATATAATTTAGGATTCTATAGCCGAGTTTTGTTATGTGCAAGTACGCCAGAGGACAGAAAAAGAGTATATCACACGGTTTGAGTAAGCAGAAAGCTTGTTACCTACATAACTGTATAGCACATTCGAAACCAACTTACCCATCGATCATAACACACCAAGTAACAACATCTCTATGCAGAATTTTATCAAACACCAACCTAGCCTCAAAAACACGCCCACACGCAATGTACACACCCATCAGCCCTGTCTGTACATAAGGGTCTGTCAAAAGCATTCTATGGCAAGAAAACATGAAACACAGAACAACATTGTATAGCAGGTGTAGTGATCGATTTAGTGTTGAGATTAACTTGCATTGTTGCATAATGCATGGGAACAAAAAAAATTCCAATACATAGCTTTGGAAATGTGTTAAACCACGAGGGCACGCATGATTTTTATTTATTTTCAGTATGTAAAGTTAAAACTCATATAGTAATATTTCTACTGTAATAGTAAAACCCATAGCTTTGGACATGGGTTTTAGAATTTCCTCCTCACTAAAGGCTGATGTTTGCTGGTGATTTTCTAGGATTCTGGTCCCATGGCTCATCCCCAGACGACCACATTCTTATATCATATTAGTAACTACTAACACATAATTTCTAATGATCTATGTTAGTAGAGGTACTCCAAAATATAGTAAGGAATTGCTTGTAAAATGATATAAAAGAGTTCATAGATATAACTTTCGCATATAATGCCTACAGGCTACATCCACGATAATCGTTGATAATTTATCCGTTATCCAAATCAACAATAATACGATTGTTAAATTATGAAAAAATTCTTTCCTTCCTCATTCGCTCCATCTCGTAGGGGCCCCTTGGTTTTGTAACCACTCCTCGATGATAATGTAACTGTTGCAATTACTCCTTCATATTTATAACATTCAATATGTTCATATAGTATCCGACCACGATAGGTGGAAATTTACAACATATCCACATTTCTTTAAATTTTTTATTTGTTTGGCTTGTCAATGTATGCAGATTTAAGAGTATTTATTCCACAAGTATGTTAAATGAGCATATATGACATGTTATGTGGTAAATACCTGAATTGTCGCCACATGTATTACTTAAACCCTGATTTTGCAAGTTGGCATACCGGATATGTTTTTACCTTCCATTTATAGCAATCTCATTATTTTTATTTTTATGTATGGGTGTGGTTGTTTTTATTGGTCTTTGGCTACTCTTTAGTTTATTTAGTGCCTTACACATAACATTACTCGTTATAGATCTCAATTTATTTCTAGATTTCGGCTTTCTCATTTTTTACTATTGTTTCTTTGTCTGTGCAGGAAGGAGGGGATAATTTGGATGCACAAATTGAATCTTTATTGAATGTAGAGAAACAAAGTAGACTTCTTGAGAATGTTTCTGCTACTAAGAAAGCTGTCATTGATATCATTCACTCTGTTATGGAGCACGCGTTTGAAAACTCTTAATGAACAGATCCTCATATTGTCCAAACGAAGAGGCCGGCTTAAGTAGTACATTTTTTTTTTTTTCGATTGATTTAATATAATATAAATCTCAAATCTAGTTCCATGTTGTTATTTGGTGTTAAACAGTCATTATCTTGCTATGGTCCAAGAAAGCTATGCAATATATAGATGACACCGATATTGAAGCTCGTAGTAATTAATCAAAACGCTTAAACAAGCATATCTGGCGGGAAGGTAAGCGTGAATTAATAAATTGCAAAGCTATTTTCTCTTTAACAAGTAATTTCTCTTGGAAGGTTACTAATGAGTTGTGTTGGGCATTTTTGTTTCTCCTCGTAGATTTATGTTGAACCGAGCGCACGCATTGATAAAAACCGGCGAAGATCAAGGAATCTCGTGGCCTTATTGGCCGAGGGTCGCTGACTTGATGCGTGAAATTGTCGTAAGTGATTTCACGAAAGCAATAGGACCTTACGTGCTTTTCTATTGGGTGTTAGTGAAAATCAGCATTTTCGTGATGTTGCTTAGTTGTTGTTCTCTTTCGTGATTTTACTATTGATCTGAAGTGATTGTGTGCTGTTGATTCTGATGTATTGAAATGTGTTGGCTGATGTTGTGCAACTCCATGATTGGCTATGACTCCTCATATGGGTCTATTATGGACCATACAGTGACTGTGAGTCTTACTCTTTATCCCTCCTATATATACATATAGTTCCATTGTCTATTTTCTTACTAAAAAAGTTATACAAGGCCTAAAAGGTTTCTTATTTTCCTCTCTGGTATATATGAGAAGGTTCGATTTTCTTCTAGCAGCTCTTGTTCATCTTCATGTTGCACTATGACTTCATTTGGCAATTTAAGGATTGTGGATTATTGTTGTCATCTTTGATAGGGAGCTGAAGTTGTCAGGATGTACAAAACTTTGCTTGGGAGTATAGAATTGTATTTTACTTGATTTCATTATTTTACTTGATTTCATAAAATTGTATTTTTTTTGGTTGGTTGTCATAGATGAGGTAGTTTCTTTTACCTCTTTCACTATCTTTTGAGATTTAGTCATCAAACCATAATACAAATGCTCCTGTTTTTGATTAATTTCTTTTCGGCCCTATTTGCAAAAGCATTGATAATTTTCTTTGTTTCTATATGAAACCAGGAGGTTCAAATTTAGGGCAAGAAAAAAATAAAAATAATTTTTTTTACAATATCAACACATTAGTAACGGTTGTAAACCGTTGCAAAGCAAAAAAAATAATATTAAAGCATCATCAATAATCGTTACAAATCAAACTACGCAACGCTTTTTAACCATTAGTAATTGTCACTCTGCAACGGTTAATAACCGTTGGAAAATTTGGTTTGCAACGCTTTTTAACCGTTAGTAATTGTCATTCTGCAACGGTTAATAACCGTTGGAAAATTTGGTTTACAACGGCAAATAACCGTTGCAAATATTTCCAACACTTTACCGACGCCCTATTTGCAACGCTTAAAAAGCGTTGCGAAAATTATTCGCAACGGTTTTTTGCCGTTGCAAATAGCCTGTTATGGTGTAGTGACGATATTAATCAATCATGTCATAATTTATAGGCACGACACACTTATAAGACAAAATAAAAATCCGTTTGTTGTAGAAATACGATCATCATTATATTAAGACATCATCTACATAAATTCCAATCTGGTTTAAAAAAACAATTATCACCATTATATTAATTAATCATTAATAACGCGACTTTTAGAAAACAACCTACACATGCATGTTTTCTTGGTAAAACAATTTTAATCATCACATACGCACGGTAATAGTTCCTCTATATATACAATAATATATAAACGTGTATACACAGGTATACACATCTCAAAAAGAATACACGTGTATACACAAGTATACACACCTCAAAAAGAATACACGTGTATACGCAAGTATACACATCTCAAAAAGAATACACGTATATTTTATTTATTATTCGGTCTATGTCTAACTAATCACCTCTAACAAATTAATCTCTTATACTTCAAAATAATATTCATCCATTAAAGTGTAATGAAAGTGAGGCGAGATAGTTCCTCCAACACCGAGGCAATTAGTTCCTTTACTTAGTATGCGCCACAAAGTCATCGGGCTAATACATTCATTCAATATAGATAAAATATCTCCTTGTTTCTTGAACAATCACATAACACCCAAATACAAAGTTCACAGACATGTTATCATACTTAATCCATAATCTATGTGAAAATGATCACCAACAGCAAAACCACCCTATATATAGCAGCACACATCATTTTGATCAAATCCGTTAATAATTAACATATTACACATATAACCACTCCTCATATGCATTTCATATGCACTCCACCAGAGTAACTAATATAAGTATACACATTACACATATAAACAAATCACGAAAAATATTGACTCTCTTTATTTCTATATCTCTTTAATTTTCTTCGTAAAAATAAAACAACTAGCGGAAATAGTTTTGAAAATAATACCTCTTAAACACTACCCATAAACCACGATCCGAGAATCACTTAGACTCACTTAAGCCTAAGCTAACCAAATGCTCTGATACCAAATTGTCACACCCCGAATTTCGACAGAATTCGGAAAAACATTATTTGTCCCCGACTCTTCGATTTCCGAGGTGTGACGCACTCTCAACTTCCAAAAACCCATAAACAGTTTCAAATATGCGGATAATTAAAAACCAATAAAAAATTCAATTAAACAAATGTCCTCTTCATTACAAAAATTTACAAATAAGATTAGGTTACAAATCTCTTTTCAATAACTCCTTATTTAAAATTACAAATGAAAGTACAAATACATTGTCTAGACGGAAACTCTATATCACCTCGAAGTAAAACAAGGCCTATCTTGCAATGTGACGCTAACGCTAACCTCAAGCAGCAACCAATCTTTTTCAACACTAAACCTGTCAAGACTTATCAACTGTGTTCATTTAATGAACACACCCGATAAGCAAACATGCAAATCGGGTCAGCATTATAAAAATGCTGGTGTGAGTAGCTCTAAAATACAACCTATTCTTATACAAAATATATACACAAACCATACGGCAGTTAGTTCCTCTACCGAGGTGCCTTAACTTTCAACGACTAATACAACATCTTTAAGTATAATAATTAAGGTAGGTAGTTCCTCCACTGAGGCGCTTTAACTTCCAACAACTAATACCACATACCATACGCATAATAAAAATGCATTTAGTTCCTCCGCGAAGCGCCTTAGGTTCTAACTAAACTACTAACCAACATATTACCATAATTAGATTATTAAGGCTTTCTTTGTGTGTCCCTAAAATCACGTCGTATCTATGTCTTACCTAGTTTTCCTGGCTACCACAATCGCTACCCAACGCTGAACATGTATGTCACACCCCGAATTTCGACAGAATTCGGAAAAACATTATTTGTCCCCGACCCTTCGATATCCGAGGTGCGACGCACTCTCAACTCCCAAAAACCCATAAACAATTTAAAATATGCGGATAATTAAAAACCAATAAAAAGTTTAACTTATACAAAGTCCTCTTCATTATAAAACAATTTACAAATGAAAATGTAAATAATATTATCTCAACTGAAAATCTATATCACCTCAGGGAAAAAAAAAACAAACCCGAGATGCAATGCTAACGCAAACCACAAGCAAGCAACCAATCTTCTTCATCACTAAACCTCATTCCAAAACTTATCAACTATGTTCATTGATGAACACACCCGATAAGCAAACATGCAAATCGGGTCAAGATTATAAAATGCCGTGTGAGTAGCTCTAAAAATACATCATATACTTATACATATATATACCCAATCCCTAAGGCGCTTAGTTCCTCCACCGAGGCTTTAACTTTCAACGACTAATATAACATCCTTAAACATAATAATTAAGGCGCAGGTTCCTCTACCGGAGGCTAACTTTAACTTCTCACTAACCACACAACAAACTATAATGCGATCATAAATAAGGCGTAGTTCCTCCATCGAGTGCTCTTTAGGTTCAACTAAACAAATAATCAACCAAACGTATTACCATAATTATGTTAATTAAAGCTTTCTTTGCGTCCCTAAAATCACGTCAGATCTATGTCTTACCTAGTTTCCTGGCTACCACAATCGCAACCCAACGCCGAACATGTACATCCACATGCCTCCCTTACATAATGAGCCACTCGCGGCGTAACCACCCCGGCGGGATGCCGCACACCGTAAATCCTCACACGGAAGCCAAATCTATGTAAGCACCGCCACTATTCGCATAAAAATATTATGCGATCATCGCTCTATTTTAAGTAACGGAATAATCAAGCCACTATTCGGCTATTATTTCAGAGGGCGCCCGCCCATTCAGATTAATCAAACGCCAGAGGGTCGCCCGGGCCATTCACCTTTTAATCAAACGCCGGAAGGGCCAATCACACGAGTTGTGGTAGTCGTTTCTAGGATTTTCGTTACGTAATTTATTCGTGTGTCATACATCTATGACTCATAAACATTTCTACTATATCACGCAAGGTGTCAATTACCTTATTGCACTAAGCCACAATCTCTAGAAATATCTCAATATATCTCATAACCATATTTCATACTTTCACGTGCAATATCTTATCAGACTACACCACACTCCCCAAGCAAATATTCACCAATGCTATATTAGCATCTCACATATAAAATAATGGAGTGTAAATACATTTCTCCAAGATATTGCATTAATACAACTATCCTAAAGATATTATATCATGTCACAATGCTTCAACGTATCACATACATTATAACGTATTAGGAATATAATATCTCCTAACATCTCAATATCGTCACGCGTGTCAAAAATACACAATATCAATGTCAAATCTTTATTAGATAATGACAACCAAATATATACAAGCTTCCACAGTATTTTATTACTATATGTGTCCATATAATATACACATAAAACGTAAAGACAAATAAACGGTTCACACATCTACAATCAAAGCCCAATAATATGTATATGATTTACACACTACTCACGCCAAATCTAAATTAGATAATGACCAACCAAGTTATACAATATCCGACAATACATTATTACTATATTTGTCCATATAAACAAACATATGAAAATCGAAAAGTCAACATTCACAACGAATCTTCCAATACCAAAAGTCAATCTGGTCAAAAGTCAACACCTCATGGTCAAGGTCAAACTCAACATGTCATGGTCAAAGTCAAACTGTCATCGTCAAAGTCAAAGGTGAAAGTCAACCGTCCATGGTCAAAGGTCAAAGTCAACTGTCGATGGTCAAAGTCAAACTGTCATCGTCAAAGTCAAACTGTCGTTTCCGTGTTCGACAGGTCCAGGGTCATAGCCATGGTTCATGGCTAAAGTCAAAGGTGAAAGTCAACCGTCCCTGGTCAAAGGTCAAAGTCAACCTGTCCTAGTCAACGGTCGATGGTCAAAGTCAAACTGTCCTGGTCAAAGTCAAACTGTCGTTTCCATGTTCGACAGGTTCATGGCTAAGGGCAAAGGTGCATGGCTCATGGGCTCATGACCACGGTCCTGGTTCGGACCCAACTGGTCAAGCCCAAACCTTAAAACCCGAAAGTCTAAAGTCCACTTTATTTATTCTACTTCGACCCAATTGATCTATTTTAAGTCCAAGGGACTGGTCCATGCAATATTAGAAAACTGGCCCAAAAACGTTAAGGGGTTCGGTCCAAAAATACAAATGAAACGGGCCATAGACTAATATTAGAACTGGTCCCAAAACTTAAGTTAAACTGGTCCAAAAAATCAAATAGAAAAGGGCCAAATAAAACAAATAGAAAAAAGGCCCCAAACAACTAAAACAATCCGGGCCCAAACTTAAAACATTTCGGCCCAAGCAGAACACCCAAAATCGGGCCCAAAAACCAACTAAGGTTTTGGCCCACCCCAATCAAAATTTGCCAAGGCCCAAGGCCCAAACCGAAAATTGACATTACTGTTCATCTTCTTCCCTAGCTACCACCACCAGCAGCCACCAAGTCGCCGGCCACCATTCCCCTCTTCCATCAAACCGAAAATGAAGAGAAGGAAAAACCAAACCACTTTACTAAACACAAAAACTTCAAATGATTAAATTTCGATTTCACCAAAACTAGATCTGAGATAAAATCGGCCACCATTAAAGCTTGGTTCAAGCTTAAATCGACAGCCCCCACACCCACACTACACTACTCCATCCATCAAACAATACAAAAACACAACAATCACAGTTTAAACACGAAAATCACAAATCAAAACCCACACTTCTCGGTAATGGCAAGAACGCCATTAACGCCCCTCAAGGCTTCACCGCTCCCCACTCGCCCATCATCATCCCACTACTCCAAACATCCTAACCCAACACAACCAAACAAACCAATAAAAAAGCACCCAACCACATAAGGCCATTAGTGCCGACAAAGACCACAAACTTCCACTAACACCAATCTCCAAACCAACAAATAACCCACCCAAAACAAAACAACAAGATAATAAAGGCAAGAAGATGGAGTCATGGGTCAAGCGCTTCCATGAATGCCTGCTCACGGTTCGACAGCTTTAAAACGCAATAAATTCAACAGCTTATCGGTTTAATGGTTTAATCAAAAATCCAAATTTAATAAAATTTAATAACACCAATAGCACGAATTCCAATACAACAGGATAATGAATAGTGTAAAAATGAAATAATATACGCCGATGTGTGTAAACTACAAATCCGTGAAATAGCAAAATAGCTACTCACCAGATGAACATCTCGACGAATCCTCCTAGCCCGACATTCGTCATAACAACGCTCCAAAGAAAACCGCCTTCTCTCTCCATTTTTAATATCTTATTTTTCTCTCAACCCTATTTTCTAAAAAATGTGTTTATATACTTGGGTCCTAAACCCAAGCCCAACACACCGACTCGGCCAAAAACCAGGCCCACATATCCCGAGTCCGATCCGACGAATTTTGAAAATAAAATAATTTAATTAATTAATTAAATATAAAAATACGTATTTAAAAATACGGCGCTATAATGTACATCCACATGCCTCCCCTTATATAATGTACCACTCCGTATGTAACCACCTCGAAATGGGATGCCATTACACTGTAAATCCTCACACGGAAGCCATTATATAAGTAATGCCCCTATTCGCATAAAATATCGCTACCTCGCTCCAATATTTGCTAACGGAATAATCAAGCCACTATTATTCGCTACGATTGCCCAACACATGGGTCAATCAACATCTCATATATATACAACATCTTATATATCAACATCTTATATATCAACATCTTATATATCAAGCCACTATTCGCTACGACGCCCAACACACATGGGTCAATCAACATCTCATATATATACAAAGATCTTATATATCAACATCTTATATATCAAGCCACTATTCGGCACGATTGCCCAACACATGGGTCAATCAACATCTCATATATATACAACATCTTATATATCAACATCTTATATATCAAGCCACTATTCGGCTACGATTGCCCAACACATGGGTCAATCAACATCTCATATATATACAACATCTTATATATCAACATCTTATATATCAAGCCACTATTCGTTACGATTGCCCAACACATGGGTCAATCAACATCTCATATATATACAACATCTTATATATCAACATCTTATATATCAAATATACCAATACAGTATGCGATCACATGAGTTGTGGTAGTCAGGTTCTAGGATTTTCGTTACGTAATTTATTCAGGTGTCATACATTTATGACTCATAAACATTCCACTATATCACGTGCAGGTCAATTACCTTATTGCACTAAGCCACAATATTTAGAAATATCTCGATTATATCTAATAACCAATTTCATTATTTCACGTGCCAGTATATTATTGCACTACGCCACAAACCCGTGGAAAAATATTTACACATATTATACTACCTTATAGTAGCATCCCACATATAAAATAATAAAGCTTTTATACATCTATGTCTCCAAAACTATTGCATTCAATATATATATCCCAACATATTACATAGTGTCACAATATCAACGTCAAATCTTAATTAGATAATGACAACCAAATTTATATCAGCTTCCACAACATTTCAACATTTGATTTGTCCATACAATTTACAACATAAAATGTAAAGACAATTAAACGATCTACGATCCACAATCAAAGCCCAATATATATATGTTTTACACACTACTCACGTCAAATCATAATTAGATAATGACAAACAACGTTATATAATGTTCGACAACATTTTATTATTACAATAGTCTATAAAATCAAATATGAGAAAAACTGGAAAAGTCAACGGTCAACGGTCAAAGTCAAAGTCAACACGTCATGGTCAAAGTCAAAGTCCAATGTCAACGGTCAATGGTCAAAGTCGACACATCATGGTCGAAGTCAACGGTCAATGGTCAACGGTCAATGTCAACGCATCATGGTCGAAGTCAAACTGTCATTGTCAAAGTCAAACTGTCGTTTCCATGTTCGACAGGTTCAGAGTCATACCATGGTTCATGGCTAAGGTCGTCAATGCGTATGGCTCATGGCTCGGGCTCATGATTCACGGAAACGGTTCGACCTAACTAGTCAACCCAAACCTTAGAACCCGAAAAGTCTAAACATTGGAAAACCTATATAGATCTATTTTAAGTCCTATGGATCGCCCCAAGAAATATTAGAAATCGCCCAAAGACGATAATCGAATCGCCCAAAACACAACCGAAGTTCGGCCCTAAAATTTAATTGAAACCGGCCCAACAAAACAAATGAAACGGGCCCATAGACTAATATTAGAACTGGTCCAACAACATAATTAAAATCGGGCCCAAACAAAACTAAAAGATTTCGGCCCAAGCTAACAATAAGGGGTTTGGCCCAACCAATTAGGCCCAAGCGCACACTGAAATTACTGTTCATCTTCTCCCTCCACCAACAGCCACCAAAACCGACCACCACAACCTCCACACACCACCCTACACAAACCCACCGATTTTAATCCCTATAAAAACCTCTACAACTTTAATAAAAGCTAAAACCTCAAATTCTTAAATCCCAAAATCACCAAAACTAGATCTCGAAATCGCTTTCGCCACCATTAAAGCTTTGTTCCAAGCTCCAATCGACAACCCCACAAATTCCAACCTTCTAACATACATCAACAACCCACAACACAAAAACACATACTTCAAACCCGAGAATCACAAATCAAAACCCACACCCTCAAGATCACAAGATCAATAGCTGCATACCATTAAAAGCCTTCAAGCTTTGTCATCCCCCATTCGACAGCCCCACGCACAATACACTAGCTACTTCAATCATACCTCAACAACCAACCAATCAAACCAAAAAAACAGCCCCACCACCGGTTCGGCCACCGCCATTCTCGCGCCCTTGAAGTTTCAAGCAACACCCAAACTCCCCACTACCACCGGCAGTTCAACATACATCCACAACCCATCACAGTTTAACAGTCACGCATACGGACAGAGGAGCCGCCATTGACGCTCCTTGAAGCTTTGCTCCACAAAGCGTTGACAGTTCAAAAAAAACTAAAACATATCGACCGAACCACATAAATTATAAAACCGGTCTAAACACTCGACAAGAACCCGAAATAATAGACAGCGAAAAATCATAGTTTATGAAATTTGTAAATTCTAAACAGACAAAAATTATCGTTTAGGTAGTGGTGAGAGATAAACTCTACTCACTGACGAATGTTTCGACGAATCCTCCCAGCCCGAATCGTCGTGCTCCAATGCTCGAAAGTAAACAAGTCAGCTTCCATTTTTAATATATTTTATTCTCCATGAACCCTATTTTCCAGAACAATATGTTTATATACTTGGGTCCGAAACCCAAGCCCAACACAGACTCGGGCCCAAAAACCAGGCCCACGTGTCCCGAGTCCAAACCAGTGAATTTTTAAAATAAATAATTAAATTAATTAATTAAATAGATAAAAACGTATTTTAAAAATACGGGCGTTACAGGGTACCTCAGAAACACCAGTGACGACAAAGTGGAGAATATTGGAAGTGAGAGTAGTTTGAATGAGTTGAGGAGCTACATTGTAAACTCTTGAGTCCGGAAGGTGAGATCATAAGATCAGGTGCTGTGGCTTTATCGCCGAAAGACCCCTGAGAGACAATCCCTGCTTTGACCAGGAAATCTTCGAGAGTCATCTCACCGAGAGTGGGTTGCCTCTCCTAAGCTTTATCCTCTTGATTATTGCTAGTATTGTTGTTGTCTTGAACTTGCTAAATATATCTCCAGACCTCATCGACGGTTTTTTTGCGGAGGCTGGGCTGATGGTGGAGAGCGGAGGTGGCATTGTCGTTGTCTTCAGCAGTGCACACAGTTCATACTCCCAAGGGGTTTCCCCAATAACTGGTTTTGAACCTCATCGAGGGTGAGACTGTAAAAGGAAGTTTGGCGAGACAAAGGAAGGAATTGAGAGTTGTGTTGCTGCTGGTGACTTCTTTCGGCTTGAGAACCCATGGGATTCCTATTGCATTCTCCTTGGGCAGCCCACTCTGGACAACTATCTTCTTCATCAGTGCATTAGTGGCACACCACTTCTCACCCTGAAGAACAGGACATCTAGCATTTGAGATGTTTTCATCCGGTGCTGTGTTGGGTTGCACATTAAAGAAGAGAAGAGCATTCCCTTTAAGTGGTTTGACGGCATAACCTGTCCTTGCACACTCAGACCATGTATCTTCCTTCTGGCTGTTTTTAGACTGATAGCAGAATGTACAGATTGTGCCATTCAGAAATTAGAAATGGAATAATAGCCAATAAGTAAATAGAAGTAGTGTTGACGAATATCCTTCCAATCACATACCTCTAATTTACGGAAGAAAGTCTCGCCACCATGAGAGACATTTGATAGATACAACACTACTGTTGCCATCAATGACTCATCAAATCCCAGTCTAGCTTTATCGCCATAGTAATCAAGACGCTCTCTAGTATCTTCATGAACATAATGCATAATTTGCACAGGCTCACTATTCTTTGTAAAGTATACGAACATCTTTTCATATGTACATGTACACGATCAAAGGCAACAACGATATAACAAAATTAATATCAATACAACTGTATTCGGTACAGCTTAATGGTTTGTATACATTCTACGATACTAATATAATTAATTTAACAATTAAAACTCCAATTCTAATTAATGCCTGGTTCATCACTTAACTTCCTAGAGTATAAAATTTAAAGGCTAGTGAATCCAACACCAAGTTAACCTAAATGTATCAGAATTTCAGAATGACGCTAATAACCAAAATTCAAAGATTATTTAAGCAAGTTCAAGCAAATGCAACCCCCAAGTTGGGTTGAGATGTGCGAGCGTGATGTTACACTACTTGCCTCGCACATCCAACCGGTCCAAGTAGGTTGAATCACCAACTCTTGGTAAATAAACTTAACCCAAAAGACTAAACTTCCAAAACTTAAACTTTGTCTGAGCCTTATGCATACTAAGAATAGCTATGAACATAATAAGTTCCATAACAGCAGAGACTTTCTAATGGCACTAATGTGTAATTTTTAGTTTTTTTAAAACAAAACATCTATTTCCTAATAAAGTAAATGATTATAACAATTATTTCACATTTGACAATTAGAGAAGTGCCATGATTGAGGAGTGGGGACTCCATCTTCAATCATTAAAGACATCTAAAAGGCTCGGGATTCAAATTATGACCCCTACTAACTTTTTCTTTTCTCCATTAGTTGTTTTATATCAAGTGTATTTCAGTTTACTATAGCATGATTGTAAAACATCCAGAGGACATATATACATCCAAAAAGAAACAAAGAAAAGGGGCAAACTATTTGAAATCATGCTATTAAAATGGCTTTTGTAGTTGCCTTCATGCAGTACTTGAATGTAAAAAGTAAAGAGGCTTTTTAGATGGTCAAGAGTTTATACTGGGATGAGAACTCACAGTCATCGGCCACGCACGTACCCTAATGGGAGCAGATATAGGGAGTTTCTCAAAGCCACAAAAGCAGTTCTCCGATCAAGAAGCATCTGTAAGAGAGAACATTCTAAACTTGAATAACATTATAAATACCAGTACATAATAACCCGCCAATAATTGAATGTGTATGGGCAACATATTTATATCTGATTCGACCAAAACCAATAGAGACATATGTTACTGATCACTAAAATATGGAACTATATAATTTTTTTAAAGGGTAGACAAATTAACTGCAA
The DNA here is from genome assembly GCF_015680905.1 of Coptis chinensis. NCBI lineage: Eukaryota > Viridiplantae > Streptophyta > Magnoliopsida > Ranunculales > Ranunculaceae > Coptis > Coptis chinensis. The sequence goes on along the minus strand of NC_141458.1, from coordinate 113,201,188 downwards.
CCACCCACGACCCACAAACAAATAAACATGCACACCAGCCTGTGCGCAAAAGCATTTCCTAACTAAAAAGGGAATCAAATCCCAAATCTGTCTCTCATGCATGTAGTTAGTTTAATTTGAAAAGAATCCATACCCTCCAAAGAGCGTAGTCAACTGCGACATAAGTATCACGAGGGCCAAAAATACAAAGCAGCAGCCCACCTAAAATCAAAGGCAAAAATGATGTCGCATTACCGCGTAATATGAAGCGAGATAACAAATGCCTTAGAGCAATCTGTGACATATACCATCCTTACTTTCAATTTTCTTTTACAGATAATTTTCTTGTTAGAGCGGTACACAAAATCTTGTAAAACACCCTCTCTAAGGGAGCAACAACTTTGATGAACCTAAGGTTAAGGTATCAAAACTGTATTTGGGATAGCCTTGTCGTGTAATCCAAAGTCTAAATTCTTTTGTTAGTGGAAAGGTTGCAACCTTGGAACTAAGCAACTTGCTCACTGAGAATTACATCTTTTCTAAAGTAAAGAAATGCATGTTTTACCACTAAAAGGAACTACACAATATATATGAAACAAAAAAAAGTTGAAAAAGAAATAATTATAACCATAAGACAATCATAGCAGATCCCAGTAGGGTTTAAGATATCAGGCAAGCGGAAAATATCCTAAATATAGGCGACATCGCCGAGCTCTAGTAGCCCAATACCGATATTTCATATTTCCAAAACATGTGGCGACATCGCCGAGCTCTAGTAGCCCAATACCGATATTTCATATTTCCAAAACATGTTCACCAATTTTCCCTTTTATTTCAATGTTTGTATTGACCAAAAATTTTACATCCCTTTTACATTGGCTTCTCCGGTCGGCCATATCTACCAAAAAATTTTGGGTACAGAAATATAGTACCATATGACTATGCTCTGAAGAAAGAAAGCGATGGAATTTTGAGCAACAACAATGGTACTCAAATTAATTATTACAGCCTATCGCACCAACTACATACCATGGCTATATTCTCAGAATTTGTTCCTTATCATGCAAACATTATGAGTCGGCCATGTCTATGTCCAGCCAAAGCGGTTGAAAATAATATAGTCTAAAGTGGACAAACATAAATAGTTGAACTGGTTTCCTTACGAATCCATGATTCTACCTTTAGAATGTTTACCCGCTTATGGCAATCACCGCTCGAGAATCTAGAAATTATAATACAAATCCAATGTTTATCGATCGACAGAACAAATCCTTATACCTCGCCACGGTGATCGATCCACATTTTCAATGAGACTACGACCAATTCAACAACGAAGAGGCTTAAAGATATGCAGGAAAATAAGAACTAATTAAGAAGACTCAAGAAAAACTGTTTCACATTTTGTGCTACCTCTCGCTTCTAGTAATCGCTTCAAAGATGATATCCGATCCTTTTGCATCATCTATCATTACATAAAAGCCATGAAATATTGTAACATATTGAAACTAAGAAATGTAAAGAAGCAAAAGCATCAAATGAACAAACATGTAATATCCAGGTTTAAAATTTAAACGTATAAACAAGAACCGATCTCTCTGCAAGGTCATGGATGCAAAGAGAGTCGATGAATGCAATACGTAAGAAGATGACAGATATGTCATATATTTTATGGATATGCATACTTAAATACTCCAAACAGTACACCTATATAGATTGTATATGCTAAGACGGCGGAAAAAGGAGATACTCTACTTCAGCTGTAGTCAACCAAAGACACAACATTTTAAGATATTCAAATGTCAAGAAGGTGGAGTGAAGGTATGTGCTGAAGGTAAGATAATTGAGGGCTAATCCTGCCAAGACCAATTTGGGATTCCCGACACTGCACTGGGGAACAATGGTACTCAAATTAATCAATCATCACAGAAATTGATCGACAACAATGGTTTGTCAATAGAAACAAAATCATACCTTTCTTCTTTTTCTGGCATTTTTGGCATTTTTAAGATCATTATATTCTTCTTCTATTCTTCTTCTTCGGAGAGATTTTGAGAGAGAGAGATTTGAAATATGTTGATCAACAAATAAGTAAATTAGTTTTGTAGAATGTCAAGAAGTAACACTGAACAAAGATGAGGAAGTTTTGGGGGGAGGGGGGGGGGGAATCGGGACTTTTATTTTGTTTTTTGATTGGTTTTAATAGGGCCAAAACGGGCGAATAATTGAAATTGGGAAAAGAGAGCGTGGATTTCCTTTTTTCCTGCAAAATTATTGAAAAAGCTGAGGTGTCCACCTATGAGAAAAAAGAGGGGCTGATGTGGCTTACTGGGAGCATTCTCAACTACTCAATATTCATAGTCTTTGATTAGTAATAAAATATAAAAAACGCATAATCTTTTTTTTTTTTTTTTTGATAACCACCACCCTTATATAAAAAACGCATAGTCACACCATTTAAAGGTGGTTTCAAATTATTAAATGGGCATGAGAGCCGTAAATGTACTCCAAATATATGCTATATTGCTATATACAAAGTACATAAATCCCAAAGTAAGACAAACTCATTTAAGGAGATAATGAAGATCAAATTAATCATCGTAACGTTGCTATCTATTTACTCTTTTGTTTCTTTTACAACATCACATTATGTCTCTAGATTCTCTATCAATAAGGTACGGAGTGGTAAGGAAGAAAACGAGATAGACGGATTTCCAGCTTCGGTATCGACTAGTGACCGAAGGCTCTTGCTAGATCCTAAGATCCCTACCTGCGCCCACATGGGCTGTATGCTCCACCATACCCGCATACGCATGAACAAGATTGTTGTAGCGCAAGATGGCTCGGGAAAATATAGAACTATTAATGAAGGCATGAAGCTATTGCTGCTGTAGCAAAGTACCCAAAAGAGAGGAAAGGAAGGTTGGTTACACATGTGAAGGCAGGTGTTTATGAGAAGGTTTTGATGGGAAAGAAGTTGCAAAATATTACGCTTCTTGGTAGTAGCGGACTCAGGAGTTTCGTAGAGGGTATTCAAGCTAAGTCGGAAATGTTAGAATAGTTGTATGAACACAGCAACTAAAGTAGAACAGAAGGAACAGTAGCAATGAAGAAACAAGGACAGCAGAATCGGGAATAACCAAGGCGCTGATTAGTCAGTCCTCATGAAAGATTTAAGCCCGCCAATGGTGCGAAAGGCAACAAAGGGCGCCTTCCTCACAGATTCAATGGTTAACAAAGAGCCCCGACTTTGCACTAGAACGGACTACTCTCTAGAACAAAGAATATAACTCTCTCTCGGGCGGCCGACAGAAGAAGAGAAGAAGAAAAGGACTGGTTTGAGTTTTTACGTTTCTCCGAGTTGAGTTTCGATCAAGTCTTTTTCTCTATGGACTCACAGTCCTATTTATAGAGGTTAGGAGAAAGAGAGACCAACTCCTAATAGAACACCTAAACTTGTCGCTTTCAAAAAAAGGCAAAACAAGTTTAAAGTATTGTCAAACCACTACCCACAACAAGAAGCCCAAGCCCAAAGTCTCAACCCTACCCGATGTGGTGGATAACCAATGTGGGACTATCTACTATGCACTAAAGTGGCGAAATACCATTTGTTCATCTCCTCCACTTTACACACACACACACTAGTATTTAGAAATACACAAGAGATTCCAACAATCCCCCACTATTTCAAAATACTAATAGTCCCCCACTATTTTGGAATAGGATATTACAAAAGAAATGGGTTAACGAAATGCCAGAGAGAATCGAAAAAACAATGCATAAGATACTGGTGCTTTACGGGCTTGAACCAGTCATAGGGTAACATGTCTTATAATACGTGGAAAGTGGTGGATTAAAAATCTTTGAACCAACATTCCCTTGTAGTAAAATAGAGGACATGCACCCACATTGCTCTTTCATTATATGCTTGCGGTTGTTGCTTTTTGGCCCTTTTACGCTTGTTGTGTTATGTGAATGCTTTAGAGTACTTGCACAATACTCATAAGAACCCGACCAGTTCTACATTCACATAGGTGGATATCCATCAAGTGTACATAGCAGTTAGAATACACTATCTCATAAAAAATAATGGACTATGGATTCCATTAAGAGTAAAATAACTCAGCTTTTTCTCATTGCTATTCAAGATATACAAAGTATACAATAATGCTATCTAGTCATAGGGTGGGACGTCTTAAAGAAAGACAATAGCATACCAGAGCGACGAGGTGACTTGTTTTTCCCTTTGAACCTAATTCATGGGATCTCCAATCACATAGGTGGGGTTGCTTGTCGATTGTAAGCCTCTATCTAAGGCAAAAGTCCCATCCCCTCGACGATAACCACTTGCCTCCAAAGAAGTGGTGCAGTTAGACATGTGGCCAAACTAAGTCCAACCTAACATAATCTCTAGCAGTTTTGATTAAAGTTATATCTCAACTTACATGTATTCTTTTCCCATTGCACATAAGATAACATGTCTTAGCTATTGCAATGAGAGACAACCAAAGCATATACATATCGAGGAGTCGTTTTAGAGCCAATGGGAAGATTTGCCAAGAGGTTGCTAACCCACTCGGCATCATCACATGCCTTTTCTAAAGGCGATTAGCTTGGATGATATCCAAGACACTCAATTTCCACCAAAGGTAAACACATAAACATTACCGGATCCAAATTATAACATATTACCTTTCTAACAATGATGGAAATCTACTAAATATCGACCATAATCAATGGCTCTGCTATAATACTTGGATAATCGACAATATACATCAAAGTTCCTTATAAGGACACAATGGGTTATCACCAAGATGCCATTAATGTAGGCAATGTCATGTCTCACATACATTATCCATCAAGTACAATTGGCTACCAATGATATTGACATATTTAGTATGAGAAAACACAAGGAGATTATTTTTCATAAGATGGATATTTGCCACAAAAATGTGTTAACACATGCTTACTATCATAATACCCATACTTTTCAATGAAAAATATTTCTACTAAGTGCTATAACAATATAATGAGACCAACATGAGTTTTAATTCCTATATTCACCATCATTCATTTACAGAGTGCCCGAATTCCCTATACCATCCGGCCGGTCCGGTTTAAGGTGCGGTTTGTGGCTTCAACCATATTAAAACGTCAACATCTTGACAACCTAATATAGCGATTCTGAAATGAGTTTAACAACATAATAAACTATCATTTTCAATGACGGTTTATGACGTGTTTCAAATAGGAATTTCTCTGTCTCATACACATTCTCAATGCTAGCACTCATGATATTAAATCATCTAAACAAAGAGAGATTAACACATATGTCTTGCTTTGCTCTAAAGAAAGTACACATTTTTTATCAACAACGGTACTTTGACATCCATATGACACTAATATGTTGTTGAATTGCTCATGCCATTTATAGGCGCTTGAATCAACTCATACAAAGATTTAACTAAATTGTATACCTTCACCTCATCACCTGGTACTACTTGGTATTGTAGTTCCGCACAACTACTCAACTAGAGTCTTTAGAATTCTGTAGAAGAAATTCTAGTTATATGAGCAAGGTTTCAAAATAGTATAAATCTTGTCTCTGATTGAAACCCCTTGGCTATTATTATTAGCATTGTATTTTGCAATACAACTATCACGCGTTTAGTTTTCTCTTGAAGATCCAATTCAACCTATAGATCCCCCAATAAATCAAGAGTCCAGTTTAGAGGAGTTGTATCCTTTAAAAAGGACACTTCTCATAGACAGACAACTTCCTTATAGGTTAATGAATCTTCCTCAAGAAACATATAAACATCATCACCGTGAATGGTGGAAATACTCATTGATAGTCTTCCAAATTTCTTGTGCAGAAATAATGGGATTATCTTATGTAGTTCATTATGAACATTCAACCACTTTATGCCAATTTCTCAGAAAGTACAACCTCAAATAAAATTAGCATATAAGACATTCAATAATAGTGTGGTATCTACAAAATTGTTATCACTCATGACAACCGAAAACAAACATCACTATTATGAGTTTTTACCAATGAACATCTACTAGATAATTCTAGGTCTCAAAAAGACTTCTTTTAGATTCATTCACAATAGCCTTGGCAAGACACCCCCCACATTTTGAAGCATTTTTGGATAGGCCCAAGACCTTTCCATACTTTGTAGTTCAATGTATTTCCAATTATCTTGTGAGATAAACTATGGTAAAACAGTGTTATGCATATAGGTCACCACCCCCCACAGTTCAATAGTTACTCAACCTAATCAAACTTACATGCAAAACACATTATACCTCTATAAACACTAAAAGAAACAACAACAATAAAATGCACTCTTATGACAAGAATATACTTTACTCAAGTCTATGATTCTGGATAATATTAAACATAGTCATATTATGTTCTTGTTATCTATATGAAAGGAAATCCACAAAAGATTCTAATGAATCTTAAAGAATAGAAGAATTAGATGAAAAGGGTTTTACCCAAGATAATATCATTATCATCCTTCTTTTCATCATTCAACATTCCAACGGTCATAGGGAGACAATCCACGCACTTGTACATCACCTTGGCTATTTATCCATAGTCATAGGAGGATAATGCCTAATAAGACAATCTACAAGTGTTACATCTCCTTGTTTAAAATAGTCACTGGAGGATATTGTCTAAGAAGACAAACCATTACCTTACATCTCCTTAACTAAATTAGGTTTAAGAGGATATTAATTGTTTCCCATATTGTTTCCTCTCGTAGACAACGATGCTCATTACTTAATAATATATGACACGGTTAAACTTCATGTCAATGTTAAAAAATAATGCATTCATGCCAAACATGGTAAAATATCATATAATAGGTTCGGAAAAGTAAACTTTAACGTACCCTCCACAACAAAAAGTATATGATATTTAAGCAAATCTAGCCACTGAATATGCAAAACAACTGAGGACTCCACCTCCTCTTTTTACATGAGCTCAAGTAAGATAGAATACCCTATCAACAAGACCTCAAGTACTACCACAACATCTAATGGCTCAACCCATTAATGTCTTCAACTAGAAAAATTTATCAATAAACTATTATCAAGTTTAAAGTAAATCCACGATGATTAATATCCAAAACTAGCATGCTACACAACTTTAACATATGCTATATTGGATATAAGCTACAAGTTACTTCATCTAACATGTATTTTCACAACAGTACAATTATAACCATCGTCTAACAACACGTTCACTCAATAAAGGTAAGCAATTATGTATTGAATACATTATAATTACTATCCAAGATTTGAGTGTGGTTGATATTAACTATCTTAAGGTCTCTCTTAGACCATCTACATACATCTACATATGTACAAAGAAAATTAATATCAAACTACTTCTAATCAAACCAATTAATATCTTAGTGATAAACATGTATAATTTGTTGACTATGTTATTAAAGAAGTTTAAACTTAGGGATTTTCCTCCTAAGAAAAACTAGCATGCAACTCAAGGCAAGAATATCACCATATAATCAAACCAAAAGAATTGCAAAGAGTGAAAGAATACGATACCTAACCGATTGAAAAACCGGATTACCATATTTTCCTCCTTCTAGAAAAAACAGTTCAAAAGAACTGTAATTCTGAACCATCTCATGAAGAATTGGGTATCAAGCCTTATACCACTAGAAAGCTCTTTGAATCAGCTATCCAACACAAGAAGCGGATTGCAAAACCGAGCTCTGAGCTGAAAGTTATAGCAGTTTCCGTAACGAGTGACGCAGCTGTCAAAAAGACGAACTTTGACGTTTTTCTTGATAGAAATCTCATATTTGACTCCCACAAACGTAGGAGAAAAGTCTACAACCATATAGGGTTTAATAAACCACAAAAGATCAATAAATATTGAATCTTTAATTGGTTTCCCTAACAAAAACGAAATTATTAGAAAATTTCTAAAGTCATAACACAATAACACAAAAATAATTCAAAGTAAAAGACTTATCTTTTTGATTGTCATTAAAAGCACTCTCCTTTGTTCTACTACAAAAATCTTTCCTTAAGATTGTTAGAATAGTTGTATGAACACAAAGAACTAAAGTAGAAACGAATGAACAAGAGCAATGAAGAAACAAGGACAAAGATGAATCGAATAACCAAGGCGCGGATTAGGCAACGTCCTTAAGGAAAGATTTCCCCTTCCAATGGTGCGAAAAGGCAACAGTGGCGTCTTCCTCACAGGATTCAATGGTTAACAGCAGCCTGACTTTGCACTAGAACAGACTACCCTCTAGAACAGCAATATAACTCTCTCTGGCGGCTGACAGTAAGAAGAGAAGAAGAAAAGAACTGGTTTGAGTTTTTGTTTCTCTGAGTTGAGTTTCTGATCAAGTCTCTTTTCCCTATGGACTCACAGTCCTATTTATAGAGGTTAGGAGAAAGAGAGACCAACTCCTAATAGAACACTGAAACTTGCTGCTCAAGAAAAAGGCAAAACAAGTTTAGGCTATTGGTCAAACCACTACCCACAACAGTAAGCCCAAGCCCAGGCCTGAACCCTACCCGATGTGGTGGATAACCAATGTGGGACTATCTACTATGCACTAAAGTGGCGAGAATACCATTTGTTCATCTCCTCCACTTTGCACACACACACACACACTAGTATTTAGAAATACACAAGAGATTCCAACAGGAAATTCAACAACGAAAATTTTCTTTAGTGTTATGTAAAATAAATAAATAAATAAATAAAAATTAACGAGTATAAACATATGATTTCAAAAAGCAAAATGATACCCGCGAGAAATTGAATTGAGAATTCGAGATGGTTTGATAAATGAAACCGAGAAAATGTCCAAATAATAGAGAAGGTGATTGAGAAATCGAGAACATTTGAGAAGTATACTAGAAAAAAAATGAAATGAATTACTCATTGGAGTAAAAGTAAAAGTGTGGACTTGGCCTATGTTACAGTCTTACAAAGTCCTTAATCCAAAATGTTAAAAATCATTAACTAATGAGCCAAGTTTTTTTTGGCTAATTACTAATGGGTTAAGTTAAATATTAAACATTTAAGTCTACTATTTTTTATTTTTTTTTAGGAAAAACTTGAGGGTATTCACTTGAATACCCTGCATATACACTGGGTCCGCCCATGCTTCTTGGTGATGGTATTGGATAGACAATTATTACTGGAAATCAACGACAAGTACCCGGAAAAACCAGCACAATGAACTCCGCAACTGTAGGTAAGGATTTCTCTTGCTACATACTGGCCGGCCTACTTCTACCATTTATTGTTCGGGGGAATATATTATGGGAGCGGATGAGATGAGTCCGGTTTTGTTGTCCAAAAGTTAACCTATCCTACCTATCCCACCAATCATACTCAAGGAAAATAGGAGTCCTTTGCAATTTAAAGTTCTTGTATTATTTCGAATTTGCATCAAAGTCTCTACTCTAAGAGCATTTCCAATGCAAGTCAATATTTTTCCCCTCTTATCACCTCCACGTAGGCAGTATTTCCTCTCTTTTCCACTGTTTTGGTGAAAAGCAAGGTGAAGCTGCCCACTACAAAGGTAAATATTAATCTCGGACGGGATGTGTCTGGACGTAAAAATTGAAAAAACGCTCCGGATGGAATGAAACATCCCGTCTTAAAAAAAAAAAAAAAAAAGACGGAATGAAACATTCCGTCCGAAAAAAAACCCATTTTTTTTAAAAAAAACACACGAGACGGAATTCAACATCCCGTCCGAAATTCACAACTTAACCACTATCTCGGTTGAAGATTTCACCCTAGTAATGACTTAGGAAAATAGTCACCCTCGTTTTCACCTCTGCATTGGGCACTGGATTTGAATGAAATGGAGGTGAAATTTTTCACATTCCCTTCAATTCCACCTGCATTGGGAATCCTCTAACCACCCACCCATATTTCACCGTGGAAATTGCCTTATTATCTTCTTCTTTTTAACATTGTCTTGGCCATTGTTGAATACCATCAAAATAATAAGAAATTAGCATCAGAAGAAAGAAAGAAAATAATTTACTTCAAGACATAAACAAAAAAACAATCTTATTCTAAAAAAACAACAACAATCTCATTCTTTGCTTCTTCTTTATGATGACAGATCGCGCAATTTATTTATGAAAATGAAATTGGTCATATATCCAATACCAAAACAGATTATGTCCCAAGATTTAATCGTGTTTAAAAGACTCTTATCAAGTATCAAGAGTTCTAATTCCGAATAAATTATGCTAATGATGTATCTAACACATAGTTTATAATTCATATGGTCATTAAAAATGGGACTAGTACTTGTACATAAGAAAAATTAGTGATTTCGGTAAAAGCGACTTTGTGCACAATAACAATGAGAAAACTAATTGTTATACAATGATGTTTATGACTAGAAGCAATTGTTATTTTCACTCAAAAGTTTTTTAATTAAGACTATTAAGTAGAAGAAAATGGGAGTAACAATGAGGAAGAAAGAATTTGTTTCCTTTAATAAAAGCTATCTTATTTTCTTAGATAGGAGCTAGAATCTGAGGAGATAAAACCTGATGGTTAGAGTAGGGACTTGGATACAAATTCAAGATAATATAAGAATGAGAATGAATTTGTGGACAAACTTGTCCACAAACATCACATTTTTATTGGTCAGTTTAACTTTTGGGCAGCTAAATAGTTTTTAGGGGCAGTTAAATAGGTTTTTTAGGCAGCTACTCCACCAATAAACAATTGATGTCTTGTGGACAACAAACAGTTGTCCGTCCACAAATTTATTCTGTATAAGAATTCTATATCACAAAACACTTCTATTTTAATTGAAATTGATTGGACAGCTAGGATAGCATAGTTACGTTTGGGACAGCAAAACCGGTATCGGATGAGACATAGATTTCACACAAATTGACAAACTCACGATAGTTAACACATTTAGGCATTTTAAATTGGAAGAACTTATTGAATCAATCGGGAACCTAACAATGCAAGTTAATTAAATGTTGCCCCTGCTATCTGATAATTTCTTGTTATGAAGATTTTCCAACTTTATGATTTAAAAAAAAAAACTTAAATGCCAGACTAGAAATTTCTACCGGTCCAAATCTGTTTGATTTCTATTTCTATTTTCATTTTCATTTTCATTTTTATTTCTTTTAATTCCCCCCCCCCCCCCCCACATGGGTTACTTTTGTGGTTCTATCATCACAACTTGTTTCATATCATTACCTAGTTTAGTAACTAACTACAACGTTGTGGCTCATAGCTGTGGAGGTGTGACAGATTCATTCCACAAGGAATAACAATCCGCAACACGGCTGGCCCAATTAGTCAAGTTGTTGCACTTCGTTCAAGTTCAGACATGTCAGCCTTCTATCGGTGTAGCTTCAACTTTCAAAGGATATCAAACATACTCTCTACCTTCGAAAGAATAGACAATTTTTCAGAGAGATTTTTTTTTTTTTTTTCGTTAATACCTTATATATATATCATCAAAACTAAACCATGACTGGCACTATATTGTTTGTCAGGATACACTGTGGAAGCTGACACACTTGCTGCTGATGGTAAGTCCATTTCGCCAGCAAATGTGCCTCACCATTATCTCTCCTGTTTATCCACTGTATTAAGTCCACATGTTTGGCTATTAAGAGCCTTGATACTTTATGAGCAATTTTCTTCTATCAAAACATCAATCCATCCCGAAGCTAGAGCCAGTCCTACTGCTATTTCTGCAGCCACCATCTCAGTTTCCTCTGCTGATCTGGCTTGATACCTTCTAGTGCCTGCCCCTACTATTTTTCCTTCATTGTTCCAAGCAATTGAAACAGCTGCTGCCCATTCTGTTGCAATCTAGAAAGAAGCATCAAACCTAATATTAATACAATTATATATTTGGTATAATAGGAAACACAGAGTCAAAATCAAAAAGAGTTGAACGATGTTCAGGAGCAATAGAAGTTCTATTTTCAAGGTTGTTTGTAGCAAGGCTAGCATAACACTTGTCTGCCTCCAACACACTCCTTGTGATAATCCTTTCTCAGTTTGGTGGTCTATGCTCAAACTTGACAATTTTTCAGAAAATGTGGTATATATGGTACTCTTGATTTCATATTCGGAGATGCGACTGCTGTCTTTCAAAGCTGCACTATATATGTACGGAATGGTGATCTAAGACATGGACATGTAATTACCGCTCAAGGTAAAGGAAAAAATCGTGATGGTGTTATTTCAGTATTGGATTCGAGAGTTACAGCTGCACCTGCTTTTAGACCGTATATGGACAAATATCCGGTTTACCTTGGACGGACGTGGGGAAATTTTTCTAACACTGTATTTATCCGAACATTTCTTGGTAGCTTCATTGCTCCTGAGGGATGGTTGAAATGGTCTAAAAAATTATATCTTGATGGTACAGTATATTATGGAGAGTATATGAACTATGGTCCAGGTGCTTGGACCGATCGGCGTGTTAAGTGGGGTGGTTATCATCTCTTGTCAACTGAGTACGAGGTATCACAATTCACTGTTGAAAAACTCATAGGAGGCCTTTCATGGTTGACTGCTACAAAGGTCCCATTTTATGCTGACCATTGATTCAATCCATTGCAAGGTTACGAACTTTAAGTAATTATATCTGGTGGTTTCCATTTTCGAATGCTGCATGTTCAAAAGTTTAGGCTGCATCTCGTTTTCCCTAATTCTTGAACCTTTAATTTTTCTTTGGATTCAGGAACTCCTAAAAGGCCATAATGCTATCAGGAAAGTTTTTTTACACAAAATAAGTGGCCAACTAATTAAGTGGGCCAATTCTGCCCAAGTGTTACATATTTCTTAAAAATATATACAAGCATCCATCGAGCAAAGGTCCTAACATTAATGTGGTAATTTCTCAAACAGGACTCAATAGTCATTTTGTTCCCAACCCAGACAATGTCAGCAACTTAGGCCAAAAACGTAGCTGACATAGATGTACATCGTTGTTATAAATTTAAACGATGTTGGTGACATGGTCCGGATTGGGAACAATCCATCCAGAGTCTGATTATACAGTAACCGGTTACTGGGATCAAATCCCAGCAACTATTACAAATTGCTGTTGGATTGTCTCGGTTACGGATCTCGGCGCACACACACGGATCTCGGATCTAAATCAATGGTGACTTGTAATGGTTGCTGGGATTTGATCCCAGTAACCGGTTACTGGAAAGTCGAATCCATCCATCAATAGCATCCCAAGTCTTTACGGGTTCATCTACTCGAAATCTATTACAAATTCCCTCAAAATTCTCAAAGTTTGTCAATGGACAAACGGTTGACTATATGATTTCAGATGCAAGAGGATGTTTCCCAGGCCCCAGTGCATGTAGAGGGTTGCCTGATAATTTTGAGGTTACTTGGGCCTGTCAATGGCCAAAGTAGAGCCCTACTATTGGACTAGTACACAGGCTTGACGAAGGAACTAGTTATACACTTATACATTCTATAGGTCCGAGCAACCTAATGTGACATTTAATTTACCCAATTCCGGCTCCATCGTTGAAAATAATAGTTTTTGAATTAGAGAATATGCGGTTCTAGCCCATTTTTTGAATTCAGTACAAGTAAGGGGGACGGAATGACGGATGGAGCATTCGAGCCACACCCTCGGAAGTCAGAAGAGCAAAATGTTAAAAGTTTATAGTGGATTCAGGTTCAGAACTTGGGATCAGATCAAAACCAGGGAGAAGTATTTACAGTGTTGGGATATTTACCCACTTCACAGTTGAATCTTCACTATGTCAATGAAGGTAAACCTGTATTTTTGTGAAGTTTGCCCTTGTATTGTAGAAAATTTTCAAATATAAACAAATCTTTCTTAGCCGAAATTCTAAAATCTTTAATTATATATGCAGATGCAACATATTCTACAATACAAGATTTTAAAGGGAGGCTACATTCAATTTGTTACGAGATGCTATTTTGTTTATTTGCAAATTAATGGGATGTGATCTTCATTCTTTTATACCTGCCATATTCTAAATTGTATGAAATCCAATTATCCATCTGTTTGTAAGAAGAGGCCTGCAATCTTACTTCACCGTGTTGAAGGCACAACCAATATCTTGAAGAGGTCAAATATTGGATGAGATTATTGCTGGATTAAATTTCTAAATTATATACTGTGTATCAATTGTATTCAATATTTCACATTTCCGCAAAATTCTATTCTACGACTACCTAAACGTGCACATTGAATAGTTTAGTTAGTATCTGTCTTGGTTTCTTGTGGCCTTGGTAGTTGGTCGTGATCTATTGGGATTTCCTAAGTCAACGACCTAGGTACCAAAGTTGGAAGGATAACAGCCCTAATGGCTAATAGAACCCTCATACAGTCATATGTTTATCAAAATCCAGGATTTTGTTTATATGAAAAAGAAGACAGTATAACAACTTTTAACTTTTAGGAAAATTGTATCTCTCTCATCCTTGAACTTGATCTTCGACTCTATAGTATTGGTTGATCCTAATTTTCCTTGCATGGTACTAATTAGTCACATCATGCTTAGTAACTTTCCTCCAACACTTGGTTAAAGCTTAATCCCAAGCTAGTACTTGATTAACCGAAGCTAAAATTGGTTCATTATTTTAGTTTGATTTTCTAATAGTTAGGGAATTGAATTTTCCGGTGGTTAGCTATTTTGCGATAGGTTTCAGTAGATATCTTTCATTATTACCGCAAAAGCAAAAAAAAACACATTTATTTTGCTTCTTAAAACTATTACACAATTTCTTACGAGGAATGAACAATGCTAGCTCCAAATCCACTGTGACCTATACAAGCCACAGACAACTGCACAACATTTGTTGTGCATTGAGAATTTGAGATGCACGTAGACATCTGCGCTATCCTAGCTAGAGCTAAACCAATTTAGATGTTGAATTCAATCATTCAGGCGACTAGCACTAGAAATTTTGTCTGCATGATTAACAGGACTAAACATATAACTCGTTGAATCAAACAGGCAAAAAAACTCAAATTATTTAAGATCAAAATGGACCCCGGAATGTATATGACTGCAATAGCTAGCTAGTTTTCAAATTTTACTGCATGCATCTCATGATTTCAGTTTCTGAATTTCTAAAACAACACGCATCATGCCAATGGTAAGTCACCTTTCCATGTCAAGTTGTCAACTACGAGAAAAAGTCCATAAGTTGAACAATCATATCTATACATCACTAATTAGCTGAGAACGTCAGATCTTATACTTAATTGAACCTGTGAAGCTTCCCTTCTTTCCTAATATAATCACAAACATACTTCTACAAACGTTGTTTATTTTCAAATGCCAAGTGGTTAAATAGAAACTAAACAATTTTCTTATCGATCAATTTAACATTGTTGACAACTTGGCATCCACATCACTAGTACTTTTGCACCCTTCACTATAAATATAGGAGTTCATTGACATATAAACACACCAACAGTCCAACAGAGAAAATTCGATAAGCCATTGAGAAAAATATTTATGGCATTTCGTCTATTTGTGGGGCTATTACTTGTTTTTCTCTTTTGTTCCTCTGTTACATCTGATAAAACTGGTTCCGACATAAAATGGTGGTGCAGCCAAACACCGAATCCTGAACCATGCGAGTTTTTTTTGAGCAGCAAACCTGTTGCGCATTCTATCAAGCATAAGTCACAATTCAAAAAACTTGCGGTACACCTCGCCTTGGAGCGAGCGGTAAAAGCCAAGGGTCGCACCGAAGGGCTTGGACTCCAGTTGCGCAACAAGAAGGAAAAAGCTGCATGGGCTGATTGTGTAGAGTTATATGACAGCACCATACGCCAACTCAATAAAACTGTCGATCCAAATAGAAAGCACACTGGTGAGGATGCACAGACCTGGTTAAGTACAGCTCTAACAAACCTAGGTACATGCTCGGATGGGCTCAAAGAGCTTGGGGTCTCTGAGTATATGTCGCCACTTATGACAAATAATGTTTCGAAACTGATTTGCAACACTCTTGAACTTAACAAGGTTGCACCTAGTAAACCAAAATACAAGGATGGATTCCCAGATTGGGTACCAACTGGTGACCGAAAGCTATTGCAAGCAGCAGCTCCTGCTGCTAATGTTGTGGTTGCTAAAGATGGATCAGGGAAGTTCAAGACTGTCAAACAAGCTTTTGATGCGGCAGCGAGTTGGAAGGGAAAGGGCAGGTTTGTTATATATGTGAAAGCAGGGGTATACAGTGAAAATGTTGTGACCAAAGCGAAGAATGTCATGCTGATAGGTGATGGCATAGGGAGGACCATTCTTACTGGAAGCAAGAGCGTAGTAGGAGGTTCTACTACCTTCGCTTCGGCTACCTTTGGTAAGGCACTAATATCTACTAGTTTAAATTATTTGACTAGAAATTTATACTTGTCTAGATCTTTTTTTTTTATGTTGTTTATCTTGAGATGCATATAAAATCTTGCGTGTATAAGAAGCGGCTGCTGCCGCTCCATTCATAGCCAATCGAGTTTTGGATGTTCCAATTATATTTAATTGTTGAAGCCATGGAATTACTGTTAGTGACTTAGTTCTTCACTTAGTTATATCAATTACTAGTTATCCAGAGTTTAATATTTTGAGCTTGTTTCCTAGATGTTTAACATGATAAACTAGAGACATTTAAAACTAGTCAATTTGATGAAACTAACAGTACGAGAAGGTTGATGTGTTCAACATTAATCTACACAGCTATACTCTTATATACATTAGAATGTATACTAATTAGATTGTATGAATTGAAGGGTCAAGTAGTGAGATTTTCAGAGAATCTACGTTTTATTATACTAGAGAAATTAGTTCGTTGTTTAGTAAGGGACCCTGCTTATTGATTTATTTCATATTGATTATTTCAATCACATAACCAATTAGAATAGTTGCTTATATGCAGAAACCATCATTGCGTCGTTTTCGTCACTATTCTCGTCATTATATTGTTTTATAAAGACCAACATACCTTGTTGCAATTTTTGAGACTAGTAGAACTGTTTGAACTTTGAAACCAAGGCATTTCTGCATTGTTTTTGCTCTTATTTTATACCTGAAAAAGCTCTAACTATTTCGAATTTTTAAATTTTAGCAACTGGGGGTTCTGGATTTATTGCTCGAGGGGTTACAATCCGTAACACAGCTGGACCTCAAAATCATCAAGCAGTTGCACTACGGTCAGACTCCGATCTCTCCGTGTTCTATCAGTGTAGTTTTGAAGGATTTCAAGATACACTCTATGTACATTCCCAGAGACAATTTTTCCGAGAATGCAATATAGTTGGTACAATTGATTTTATATTTGGAAATGCTGCCGTTGTTCTCCAAAACTGCAACATTTATGCTAGAAAGCCCATGCCTGGACAACCCTGCACATTAACAGCCCAAGGTCGAATGGATCCCAACCAAAACACTGGAATATCAATTCAAAATTCCAGACTACTAGCTACTGCGGATCTCGGGTCAACAATAGTATACTTGGGGAGGCCATGGAAGCAGTATTCCCGGACGGTTTATATGGAAACATTTATGGGTGCCCAGATAACTCCAGCTGGTTGGATGGAATGGGTTGGAAATTTCGCACTGAAAACCTTATACTATGGCGAGTACAGGAACACTGGTCCAGGTTCATCAACAGCTAATAGAGTGAAATGGCCTGGTTACAGGGTAATAACAAATCCGGCTGAAGCTTCAAAGTTCACCGTAGCAAACTTCATAGGTGGTAATTCATGGTTACCACCAACCAAAGTTCCTTTCACTCCTGGTCTTTGAAGGAAACTATCATAAGGTCCGAGAGACACATTATTCTGTGCCACAAGTCTTTTTAATTCTTTCAATAGTATCTTCGTCGTCAATTGTCAATAAGGTGTGCATGGCCTGTTATTATATTAAGTATATAATTCATTCAATTTACCCCGCAAATGTGAATAATTTTCGTATGTATCTGTAATTCTGTATGTATAAGATGAGCATTGTGTGGACTATCGAATTCATTCTCCAAGGAGAGATTATAGTAAGAAACAATGTTTTGGACAAATTTTCAAATAATTTCAATTCAGTGCATAGTTGGAGATTTCGGAATATTTGGAATTTCGAAAATATAGAAAACCGAAATTGACAATATTTCAACCCATATAATATTTTGATTTTGACTAATTTTGGAATCATCAATATTTCGATCCTAAGTTGGTTTTTCCATTTTTTTTAAATT
This sequence comes from Coptis chinensis, assembly GCF_015680905.1. NCBI lineage: Eukaryota > Viridiplantae > Streptophyta > Magnoliopsida > Ranunculales > Ranunculaceae > Coptis > Coptis chinensis. The sequence continues at coordinate 113,182,944 of NC_141458.1, read as the reverse complement.
GAAATATTCAGTGGAATTCTGACATTCCGTTCAGAATCGTGAACACTGATTCAATGAACATTTAACTTCTTAAGATTCTTTTGAAACTCCCAAGTCAGAGAGTTTATTATCGGACAAATTTCAAAACAAATATGCTTATAAATTCACTAAAAGTGAACGTTGTAAATCATTTATATTTCTTAGATTATTAACACTAAATACGTTTACATGTGCATGTGTCAAAAGTTGGTAAAATCTTTGGGTGATGATACCAGAGGTCTGGGGTTCGAACCCCACCCATCAATGGGTTATTGATCTTGCTTAAAAACATGTTTGTCAATCAATTATGCTTACATGTTGGTTACACAGGCACTATAAAACGTTATTTTTGCCTGAAATATTATGGTACCTTAAAGCCAATCAGTTCCAACTTTCAATACATTTAAAGACGTGATCAACTGAAATTTGAAGAGATTCTATAAAATTTTCTCTTTGGTGCCTACAAATTTAGTGATATTTCTCAAAATATCGAAGACTTTTTGTGCAATGGTTGGTAATCAAATATATGGCTAGGACAATATATCAATCATTATGTAACATTATTGTACCCAGGAAAGCTCATTTTGTTGTGAATGTTTTCTTGATTTTAGAGCACATGCTCATGGATGCTTAGTATATAGGAGGGATCAATATATCATGTCCTACAATTTCACATACAAGACAAACTAAAATCTAATTTTTTGTGGATATGTTAACAAATCATGGAGATCACCTTCACAGAATTTCATCTTATTTGATGGTTTTTAACAATATCAAAAGATGATTGCAAAATTGAAGAATCTCGATCGTTAAAAAAAATTCAAAGTTGGCAACATTTTTTTAAACTAGGTTAGAGGCTTCCAAATGAGCCAAATTTTGGTGGAGTAGCTATTCATAGTTAGCTATTTATAGTTACTAGATCATATCTACAAAATATTGGCTCTTAACTCATCTTGTAAAAGGGCATGGTATAAACCATAGTATAAAAAATCATGGTAAACGGATCCCTCCCCTCTCTCCCCTATATGTATATAAACAGGTGCAAGGTTTTAAATCATTAGCAAACTTTGCTTGATTTAAACTATGGTTTGTACCAGCTAGGCAGCTAATGATTTTTTTTTTCCAATAATTGTATCAGCTGATGATCAATGGAGGTTGCGCTGTTTTGTTTTTTAGTAGAAAAACCAAGTTTAATAATGACTTTAAAACAAAGAAAAATGAAAAGTAAATTTGTCTTAATTTGTGAAAATAATTTCCCTAGCTAATTGTTTACCGATAACCTCACAAGGGTAAGGGGTAGTAAACTAGTAATCATTGCAAACTCCGCAAAGGCTGGACTTCACGACCACTTCTAGTTGTACAGTTCCACTACGAGTCCGAATTTGTTCACCTTCCGTTTTGCTAGTAGATACTACCAGCGCTCTTAGTGGCCATGTGTGTTTACAAAACTCTCACTCCTTTTTTTTCTTTTTCTTTTTAAGAATTATTAATTAAACAAAATATATATCCAATAAAGGAAATAACAATTTTCTCCCCAAAATATTGGGGTCACTCTCTCTCTCTCTCTTCCCACCAACTTCCATTCTCTCCCTCCATCCCTCTTCTTCTCCACTAGTTTTTTTTTTTCCTATAATTGTTTTTTTCCAGTAAAGATAATGGAACCAATACTTGAGATAATATTTGACAGTGTTAAACATGCTCGTAATTATTATAACAATTATGCATGAGCAGTTGGGTTTAGCATTAGGATTAAAAAATCGAACAATAGTCGCTTAGATTTAAAAAATATATTAGGGTGAACTAGTCCCCTACTAGATATCCCCCCTCCTAAACACACGGTCAACTTGGTTTGACCGTTAACTTTCAAGTCAAACAACTAAAAATGACATAAATGCCCCCACCTAATTAAAATTGAATATTTATTTTTTGAAAACAATGTGGGCATTTGTGTAATTTTCAATTGTTTGATTTGAAAGTTAATGGTTAAACCAAGTTGACCGTGTGTTTTAGGGAGGAGACCCTAATTTCCCATTTAGTGGGGAATCCTAATTGGCTCATCTAGAGGGCGTAATACTAGTTAACAACCCAAAATATTAAAATGTTGTCTCTATTATTGTTGCGAAGGAGTATACAAAAAGATCAAAGTGCCGGAAAAAAAAAAGAAAGAGATGAAAGGCGATTCGAGTGTTTGGATGAGTTTGAGATTAGGCTAAAGAATGAGAAGTATATTTTGATTAAGTTCATTAGTGAATATAATCAGGAACTTGTTCCTCCATTGGATTCTAATTTGTTAAGATCCCACAGGTCAACAGATGAATCCCAAGAAGAAATGATGAAGAAAATGTATTCGGCAAGACTAAAATCAAGTCAAATTTACTTTTATGCTTGCGCAGAAGCAGGAGGAGCTAAATATCTGGACTACACTCGGATTGATTATAATAATCAGTTACAGAAAGAGCGAAGAGAGTATCTCAAGAAAGGAGACGTGCCAAATGTCTTCTTGGTTATTTCAGGGAGAAAAAGAAAGATTTTTTTTTATTCTATTCGGTACAATGAAGACAGTGAAATAACTGGAGTTTTCTTTTATGATATATGCAAAGTCAATATGAGATTATGGGTTATTCGGTGATGCAATTGATTTCGACATGACCTTCAAAGCAAACAATTATAATCTGATATGTGCTCCAATTGTTGGTATTAATAGTCATGGGCAAACAATACTTTATGGGTGTAGCTTATTGAGTGATGAAACCACACAATCATTCGTTTGGTTATTTAACACATTCTTGGAAGCCAGGGGGTAAGCATCCAAAAATTATTTTCACTGATCAAACTATGGTAATTTCTAATGCTATTAATAATGTATTTTTTGATAGTAGCCACCAACTTTGTCTTTAACACCTACATATGAATGCTCTCAAGAATTTGGCGAAGAAGTTTGGTCAATTCAAAAAAATTTATTCGATGTTCGAGAAATGGATATATGAACCAGAGATGGTAACTGAATTTGTAGAGAATTTGGAAGCCATGCTTAAATAATTTAGATTGGAAGAAAATGTTTGGTTGACCACTTTGTACAAGTCACGTACGTGAAAAGTGGGCACAAGTTTATGCACACACTTTTTTTTTTTGTGTTGGGATGACAACAACTCAAAGAAGCGAGAGCATCAATAATTAATGCAGTGAATGCACTGTTGAAACAATACTTAGTTTGGGAGTACTATCATTTTGTGACAGTTTGTGTGAGAATGAAAGAGTAGCAGAAACTAATGTTTGGTGGTCCCTCACTATGTGAAGTGTCACAGCCCGAATTTCTAAACAATAACAAAGTGAATATTTGAAATATAAATATCTCAAACATCACTAGGTTCACTTGTTTAAAAACCCAGACTATGACAGGGGATACTACACATACAAAACCCTAACAGCCATGTCATAAAAGAAACAACTTAAAATAAAATAATCCCAATAATTATCCGAAATCTCTTTATTAAGATAACATCCTTCAAAATAAAACATCAAACAAACTCTCCAAATAAAGTTCATCACTACCATGTCCTCATGCCATGAAAAAGGTAAACTACGTTATTACATTCTTCCAACAAAGAAATCAAACCTAAAAGAAAACTAACGGACCGCTCCAGGCACGAATCCCAATCACACGCCGCGGTTCCACTGCCTTCCACCTATGTTCCCAAGAACACACCCACGTTGCCAAAACAAAGCAAACATGGGTCAGCAAAATGGAATTTGCTGGTATGAGTAGACTAACCACATATAAACATTTCAAACTTTACTTATCCAACTAACACTTTAAATCTATCATAACCTAATCATTCTCAGCTTGGAAGACAAGTAGTTCCGTCATCTCAAACGGCATAGTTTCTTCCCAAGCAAAACTTCCATTTTATTAACCTCCATTTTATTAACTCATTCTAATAACTCCCTTTTAATATCTAAGTAATTGAATTACACTTACCGATATCCGCCGCTGTATAAGGGTAGGACCGCGTCCCTGCACAAAATATTATTAAGTCCTACCCTCCTGCAAAAGAAAGTTAGAACTTGTATATAACATATGTACATATCCTATATGTATTCAAAAATAAGCCCAAACACACTTGCATCATCAAATAAATTTCTCTTATCACTTAATCAATTACTTTTCTTATACACCCACCCTTTAGTACCTACTCCACGATTTGCACTCCACACATTTGCCAAAACACACATTCCTGTGTGCCTCTCTCCCACCGAATACCACAATATCATAGCCATCTCTGGGCTTTCATACACATATTTCACAGCCTCTTTGGGCACAAAAACTCAGGTCATTCATGGCACATTCAATGAATACCTTAGGTCATTCCCGCCACATTCAAGGAATACCTATCATATCACTAACGGGCCATTCATGGCACATTCAATGAATGCCCTGGGTCATTCCTGCCACATTCAAGGAATACCCAATCCTACATTCCCGTACACTCAAGGAATACAACTAACCCGCAAGGCGAATACCTTAGTTCCTCTTTAGGGCAGTCCACTACAATCTGGTCATTCATGGCACATTCAATGAATACCCTTATATAACACTAACGGGCCATTTATGGCACATTCAATAAATGCCCACCTAACATATGACATCATCAGTCATAAAACTCGATTCCAAAACTTGAAGTGGAGAAATCTAAAAGGGTGCGGTAAGTTTTGTTTTACGATTATTGTACTTTTATTGCATAGATTATTTCGTGAGAACGAGGGAATATCTTGATTCAATTAATTTTTTTGGTGTACGCGTTATTAATTTCATGAATGTATAAGAGTCATAACGTGGGGTATCGCAAAAGACTGAAAAATCACAAAGCAGTAAATACACGTACACAAGTATATTTATAAAGGTCCTAGCCTAAGTCAAACAGGCTAATAGTCCTAGACTTATCCTAATAAACCGAATCATAATTTTAGGAAAAAGTCTAATTTTCGGGTCAACTGGTCAAAGTCAACAGTCAACTCTGGTCAACCCGGCCTAAACTCCAAAAGCCCAAATCCTAAGGCCCATAGTCTAATCTAAAAGTCAAATTTTAAAAATTCAAAATAAAAAGATATTAGCCCACGATTTTGGCCCAAGCCCAAAATCGTTTTTTGGCTATTGTTCATCTCATTCCTCTCCAATTTCAACCAACCACCACCGACCACCACACAGCCACCACCGGCCACCTATAATTAAAACCAACCCAGCGGTTTGGTTCAGGGAGAAAAACCCTAACTACCCATATCAACAATTCACCATTCTGTTATACTGAAGAAATTCGACCGACGCCATTAAAGGTTTTTTTTTTCAAGCTTCAATTGTCAAATTTCCAACACCCAATCCTCACCAACAATCCCCCTCAACCCAACAACATAACCTCACAACAAAACAATCAAACCCGACAACAGTTAAGCAACAACATACACAAAACGGTTATGTTCTTGCTTGAACGCCATTAATGGCTGTTCAAGCTTCACAACACTTCCCCTCATCTGAAACAACCACCTCTACTTCACCACGCCCAGTCCAAACATCATCAATAACATTCAAGTTAACAAATTAACAATTCCACAAAACAAATAAAAACCATACAAAAAAACAAGGAACAGTTTGGTGCTGCTGATGGCGACGCCATTAGCCAATGTGTCCGATTAATCGCAGCTTTAAATGCCAAAAGTCGTCCTGTTTGATCTACTGCAGGGGTTCAAAATGGTGGCTAACCATTTACAGAGTTGACAAAAAATGAAATTTGAGAAAAACGGCATTACTGGTATGTTTAAATCGAAACCAATAAAAAATATAATATAGTATGACTACTCACTGTTAAAACCGAATGCCCGACAAATCTCGAAATCGAAAACCTCCAAAGACCAAGTCGACGGCGATCTTTCTTGTTCAAACCCCTTTTTTTTTTTCTCTCAGTAAAACTCTCACCTTTTTTTTTTTCTTCCCCCAAAACTCTACGTGAGAAACCCTTATTTTCTAGTTTTTTTCAAACCTCTCCGAAAAACCAGGGTTTTAAACCTATCTACTTACTTACGGGCTTTTTTTTCCAAAACTACTGGATATCCTATTTCTGTTTTCTATTTACATTATTATTATTATTATTACTATTAATATTATTATAGGAAAATGCAAATAAAAGACGGGGTGTTATAATATACACACCTTAAAAGGATCTCGTCCCGAGATTCAAGGTAGAGTGTCAGAGAAGAGCTCAGGGTGCATCTGCCTTATCTTATCTTCAAGTTCCCAGGTCACGTCATTTTCCCTTTCACTCCACTGCACTTTTACCAAGTTTACAATCCTCCTCCTAAGGTGTTTCACATCCCTATCTACTATCATGATAGGCCTCACTGTAAAAGTTACATCATCGTTCAACTCTAGCTCTGCTGGCTGAACAACCTCAGTAGGATCTTTCACACATTTCCGTAGCATAGACACGTGGAAGACATCGTGAATCATTGCTAAGTTAGGCGGCAAAGCAAGACGATACGCCAAACTACCAATGGAGGCTACTATCTCATATGGTCCAATATATCGTGGACTCAACTTCCCTTTCATGCCAAACCTCATAACTCCTCTCATAGGGGAAACCTTCAAAAACACAAAATCGCCTACAGAAAACTCTACCCGTTTCCTCTTCAAATCTGCATAACTCTTCTGCCTACTCTGTTGTCTTTTAATCCTTTCTCTAATGACTTTAATCTGCTCAGATGTCTCTCTCACTATCTCGGGCCCAAGCAATACTTTCGGTCTCCCACATCTTCCCAACAAGCGGTGATCGACATGGACGCATACAAAGCCTCAAAGGGTGCCATACCGATGCTCGACTGGAAACTGTTATTATATGCAAACTCCACCAAAGGTAAATGCTCCTCCCATCCTCCACCAAAATCCATTACACAAGACCGTAACATATCTTCTAATATCTGATTCACCCTCTCCGCCCGGCCCATCCGTCTGCGAGGATGATAAGCGTGACTCATCGCCAAACTAGTGCCCATAGCACGCTGAAAACTCTTCCAAAACTCGGAAGTGAACAAAGGATCTCGATCTGAAACAATACTCACTGGAATCCCATGTAACCTGACCACTTCCCGAATGTACAAGGAAACTAACTTATCTGTATTTCTACGCACGTCAATAGGGATGAAATGAGCAGATTTCGTTAGACGATCAACAATAACCCAAATAGATTCATTACCTCTCCGAGACTTAGGCAAGCCATCAATGAAATCCATAGAAATGTGCTCCCATTTCCACATCGGTATCTCTAATGGCTGCAATAATCCAGAAGGCCTCTGATGCTCTGCCTTAACCTGCTGACAAGTTAAACACTGAGAAATATATTCTCCGACATCTCTTTTCATTCCTTCCCACCAAAAAGTCCTCTTCAAGTCTTGGTACATCTTCGTTCCTCCAGGATGAATTGTAAACCGAGAACGATGAGCTTCATATAATATTTCCTTCTTTAACCCTACATCATCTGGTACACATAATCTCTCATGAAATCTCAATCCTCCCTCAGAATCTATTGCCCAATCAGACGGACAATCATCTAAAATATCAATGACCAGATCATCCAACCGACTCAAAAGAAATAGGTCTCTGTGTTGCATGGCAATCACTCTACTGAAAATCACCGGCCTAACCTCCAAACTACATATATACCCCTCATCTGTATCTGGTGTAGTCCGGACATCATAAGTTGCTATAGTCTCTAAACTCTTCCACTCTTGCACCATAAGAGTGGTCAAAACACCAGGCAATCGACTAAGTGCATCCGCAACTACATTGCCCTTGCCTGGGTGATACTGAATCTCGAAGTCATAACTACTTATAAACTCCATCCATCTCTGCTGTCTCATATTCAACTCTTTCTGTGAATAAAGATACTTCAAACTCTTGTGATCTGTGTAAAGCTCGAACTTCTCACCATATAAATAATGTCTCCACACCTTCAAAGCAAAAACCACTGCCGCTACTCCAGGTCATGAGTAGGATAACGTCTCGTGTATCTTCAACCGTAGTGAAGCATCACGACACCACCTTCTCGATCTTGCATTAGCACACAACCCAAACCAGTTCCACTAGCATCCGTAAAACCACTAGCTTTTCGCCTCTAGTCGGGATTACTAGAATTGGAGCTGTAGTCAACCTCTGTTTCAATTCTAGGAAAGCTTTCTCACAATCATTAGTCCACATAAACTTCACATCTTTCCTAGTTAACTTGGTGAGTGGAGCTGCAATAAGTGAGAACTTCTCAATAAATCTCCGATAATATCCAAATAACCCCAAGAAACTTCTAATCTCTCGTGATGCTGGTTGGTTGTTTCCATTCTTTCATCGGCAACCTTTTCGGGTCCATGTTAAATCCCTTCACTAGATACCACATGTCCAAAGAAACGAATTTCTTCTTCCCAAAATGGCACTTGCTAAACTTAGCATACAACTTATGTTCCCTTTAACGCGATGCAGATCACTTGTCTTCAAATGCATCTTATGTTCTTCCTCGTGTTTTGTGAATACACTAAAATGTCATCAATGAAAACAATCACAAATTTATCCAAATAGGGCCTGAATATACGATTCATCAGGTCCATAAAGAATGCAGGTGCATTCGTCAACCCAAAAGGCATCACAGAAAACTCATACAACCCATAACGAAGTTCTAAATGTAGTCAAGGGATATACTTTCTTCTTCGACTCCCATCCGGTAATAACCAAATCCTTAAATCAAACTTTGAAAATATCTTAGCCCCTTTCTCAACCGGGTCCAACAAGTCATCAATCCTAGGAAGCGGATACTTATTTTTTATAGTCACCTGATTTAAATCCCTGAAGTCAATACACATCCTCAAAGTACCATCCTTCTTGGAAACAAAAATAGCAGGCGCACCCCATGGTGAGTTGCTCGGTCGTATGAACCTGGTCATACACACCTTAAAAGATTCAAACCCATACACTCAAAAAGATATGTTTAAGCCAAAACAAAATCACTAAACATTAAACTCTTACCCCTTCTTGAGTAATTCCTCGACTTGCACTTTCATTTTAGTCCCAATAGCTTAGGTGCCAACCTGTAAGCCGACTTTGAAACTGGTGCAGTCCCCGGTAACAAGTCTATACGAAACTCCACCTCCCTCTTGGGTGGCAACCCTGGAATCTCCTGAAAAACATCTTCGAAGTCTCTCACTACTTCCACATCGCCGATATCCCTCGTGGGTATCTCTATAGAAACGCATGTGAAGCTAGACATCACCGAGTCCTCCTTACTAACACGGTGTGAATCAACCTCGGCATGCCGGTGTATTCACTATAACCTCCCTCCTCGCCTGATCCAAGGTAACATGATAACGTGTCAACCAATCCATACCAAGTATGAAATGGAAACCCTCAAACCCCAAAACGATCGGTCTACCATAAAGACACGTTCTAAGAAACATAACTTAAAACCTTTGCACTCGTCATACAAGGTAAATGTAACCTCCTAATTGTCTCAACACACAAGGACTTAGATAAAAGGGTAGTTTAAAACTTTCTTTCTCAACATACCGACGAGATATAAAGGAATGTGAAGCACCGAATCAAACAAAACTCAATGTAAACCGAGATGAACTAAAGGTACCTTCAACATTCCTGTGTCCCGGCATAGCTGCATAGGCTCTAGCACGAAGTGGCTGGTCTTTGGTGCTCGCTTCTGGCCGATTACCCCGCTTTGGTAGGGCAATAATGAGATAAATGCCCCACCGCTTACACTCCCCACAAGCCCTTTCAATAGGAACTATGGCTCGAGCATTGGTCTTTGGTGCGGGTAAAAGTAAAAAGTAATGCTATCGTCGATACTGAAGAGCGGGAGCTCGACCACTCAAGCTGGGGACCCCGCCTCGCATCGATTCCCCGAGGTCTAAAGCCTCCACCGCTGCCCGGTGGCCTATAACCACCCTGGCCGATGAAATCCTCCCCGGGTCGGAATACACCCTGGCCGATGAAATCCTCCCCGAAAAACCCCCGGGATGGTGGTCTCTCAAACGGAACCCTCTCGAGGTACATCATAAGGCCTAAACCGATTCGCCGCTTTGCTCTCAAAAGGCCTAGGACCAACAACCGGTATCTCACCAAACTTCCTCTTCCCCCGACTCTCTTAGGGGCTGCGTTCGCTCTTCTTATCTCAAGGCCAAGTCCAACACACGATCAAAAGTGTCCCCATCAAAAAGAATCAACTTGCTTTGACAAGTGACTCTCTAACCCACGTATGAACTTTTGGTTTTCTTCTTGTCGGATCCACAAGATAGGGAGCAAACCTCGACAACTCATTAAACTTGGTCACATACCCAGTTACCGACTTCCCGCCGCTTGAGTCAACTCAGAGAACTGCTTGAGCCAACCGCTCTTTTCGCCTCGGAATGAACTTACTCTCAAATCTAATCTTGAAGTCTTCCCAAGTCAAAGTTCTAGTGTCGGACTAGGGGTGAGAGCTTCGCCACCAAAACCTAGCGGCGTCATCAAGTTGGTGAGTACGCCAACTCCTCGCCGAACCTCGGTAAAGGCTGCGTATGCTCAAAGACATTTTCACAACTTTGAATCCAAGACTCCATTTTGCAATCGCGTTCCCAACACCATGAATCGCTGCCCACCAAGAGTACCAAACTCCTTATGGGCTTTAGCAAAAGGATCTCCCCGAATCGGATGGTTATTCTCGCGATAGCCCGCAACAAACCGATTCAATCGTACTCGACATCCGTCTTCGGAGTGTTCACTGCAGGTCCAGTGGTATTACCATGTCGTGTCTCAACCATGATCTACAGTTCAAACAAAACTCCCATTAATATTCACATATATCCAAAACTCTCAACACTATAACCCACATTCTACATCCGAGGATCACTTAGACTTTCCAACACTAAGCTAACCTAGGCTCTGATACCAAAATGTCACAGCCCGAATTTCTAAACAATAACAAAGTGAATATTTGAAATATAAATATCTCAAACATCACTAGGTTCACTTGTTTAAAAACCCAGACTATGACAGGGGATACTACACATACAAAACCCTAACAGCCATGTCATAAAAGAAACAACTTAAAATAAAATAATCCCAATAATTATCCGAAATCTCTTTATTAAGATAACATCCTTCAAAATAAAACATCAAACAAACTCTCCAAATAAAGTTCATCACTACCATGTCCTCATGCCATGAAAAAGGTAAACTACGTTATTACATTCTTCCAACAAAGAAATCAAACCTAAAAGAAAACTAACGGACCGCCCATGCACGAATCCCAATCACACGCCGCGGTTCCATTTGCCTTCCACCTATGTTCCCAAGAACACACCCACGTTGCAAAACAAAGCAAACATGGGTCAGCAAAATGGAATTTGCTGGTATGAGTAGACTAACCACATATAAACATTTCAAACTTTACTTATCCAACTAACACTTTAAATCTATCATAACCTAATCATTCTCAGCTTGGAAGACAAGTAGTTCCGTCATCTCAAACGGCATAGTTTCTTCCCAAGCAAAACTTCCATTTTATTAACCTCCATTTTATTAACTCATTCTAATAACTCCCTTTTAATATCTAAGTAATTGAATTACACTTACCGATATCCGCCGCTGTATAAGGGTAGGACCGCGTCCCTGCACAAAATATTATTAAGTCCTACCCTCCCCAAAAAGAAAGTTAGAACTTGTATATAACATATGTACATATCCTATATGTATTCAAAAATAAGCCCAAACACACTTGCATCATCAAATAAATTTCTCTTATCACTTAATCAATTACTTTTCTTATACACCCACCCTTTAGTACCTACTCCACGATTTGCACTCCACACATTTGCCAAAACACACATTCCCGTGTGCCTCTCTCCCACCTAATACCACAATATCATAGCCATCTCGGGCTTTCATACACATATTTCACGACCTCTTTTGGGCACAAAACTCGGTCATTCATGGCACATTCAATGAATACCTTAGGTCATTCCCGCCACATTCAAGGAATACCTATCATATCACTAACGGGCCATTCATGGCACATTCAATGAATGCCCTGGGTCATTCCTGCCACATTCAAGGAATACCCAATCCTACATTCCCTCACACTCAAGGAATACAACTAACCCCGGCAGGCTTAATACCTTAGTTCCTCTTTAGGGCAGTCCACTACAATCTGGTCATTCATGGCACATTCAATGAATACCCTTATATAACACTAACGGGCCATTTATGGCACATTCAATAAATGCCCACCTAACATATGACATCATCAGTCATAAAACTCGATTCCAAAACTTGAGGCGTGGAGAAATCTAAAAGGGTGCGGTAAGTTTTGTTTACGCATTATTGTACTTTATTGCATAGATTATTTCAGAGAACGTAGGAATATCTTGATTCAATTAATTTTTTTGGTGTACGCGTTATTAATTTCATGAATGTATAAGAGTCATAACGTGGGGTATCGCAAAAGACTGAAAAATCACAAAGCAGTAAATACACGTACACAAGTATATTTATAAAGGTCCTAGCCTAAGTCAAACAGGCTAATAGTCCTAGACTTATCCTAATAAACCGAATCATAATTTTAGGAAAAAGTCTAATTTTCGGGTCAACTGGTCAAAGTCAACAGTCAACTCTGGTCAACCCGGCCTAAACTCCAAAAGCCCAAATCTTAAGGCCCATAGTCTAATCTAAAAGTCAAATTTTAAAAATTCAAAATAAAAAGATTAGCCCACGATTTTGGCCCAAGCCCAAAATCGTTTTTTGGCTACTGTTCATCTCCTTCCTCTCGATTTCAACCAACCACCACCCACCACCACACGCCACCACCGCCACCTATAATTAAAACCAACCCAGCAGTTTGGTTCGGGGGAGAAAAACCCTAACTACCCATATCAACAATTCACCATTCTCATTTATCTTGAAGAAATTCGACCGACGCCATTAAAGGTTTTTTTCAAGCTTCAATTGTCAAATTTCCAACACCCAATCCTCACCAACAATCCCCTCAACCCAACAACATAACCTCACAACAAAACAATCAAACCCGACAACAGTTAAGCAACAACATACACAAAAGCGGTTATGTTCTTGCTTGAACGCCATTAATGGTCGCTCAAGCTTCACAAAGACTTCCCCTCATCCGAAACAACCACCTCTACTTCACCACGCCCACCCAAACATCATCAATAACATTCAAGTTAACAAATTAACAATTCCACAAAACAAATAAAACCATACAAAAACAAGGAACAGGTTTGGTGTTTGCCGATGGCGGCGCCATTAGCCACCGTGTGTCCGTGACCGGCAGCTTTAAATGCCAAAAGTCGCCCCTATTTGATCTATCATAGGGTTCAAAATGGTGGCTAACCATTTACAGAGTTGACAAAAATTGAAATTTGAGAAAAACGGCATTACTGGTATGTTTAAATCGAAACCAATAAAAAATATAATATAGTATGACTACTCACTGTTAAAACCGAACAGCCCGAACAGCTCCCCGAAATCGAAAACCTCCAAAGATTGAAGTCGACGACGATCTTTCTTGTTCAAACCCCTTTTTTTTTCTCTCTCAGTAAAACTCTCACCTTTTTTTTTTTCTTCCCCAAAACTCTACGTGAGAAACCCTTATTTTCTAGTTTTTTTCAAACCTCTCCGAAAAACCAGGGTTTTAAACCTATCTACTTACTTACGGGCTTTTTTTTCCAAAACTACTGGATATCCTATTTCTGTTTTCTATTTACATTATTATTATTATTATTGCTATTAATATTATTATAGGAAAATGCAAATAAAAGACGGGGTGTTATATGAAGATTGGGTACTGATTGTTGAGATCACCATAGATGGTGGACGCCTTGTGATATGCCTTGTGAGGAGGGTGCACGCCCCATAGCTTTGCATGATTGAGTTTCTCCAGGTTGTGAAGACATTAGTACTGACTATTAGGATCACTATATATAGAGGCGGATGCCCTTGAACATGCCTTGTGAGAGGGGCGCACGCCCCCATGGCTTTGCACAAACAAATTAAGTTTCGATTTTTTGCAGATAAACCGAGATGAATTGGAATTTCGTTTTACACTGAAATTTCAAGAAACTATATATAAGAAGTTAGGATTTTGACCCAAAATATATGAGAGAGAGAAACCAATTTTGAGAGACAACCAAAATTGAGAGAAAACCCTTGCAAAGAGATAAAGTTTGTAAGAAGAGAGATTAGTGAAGAGAGATCTAGTAAATGTGGAGATACTTCAGAGGAGTGATTGTAATCTGCTTTCCCACTCTTATAAATGGATTGGCTTATGTGGAAGTATGTATCATTGGCCGAACCACGGTATATTTTGTTTCTCATTATATTGTGTTATGTTTTTACTTTACATTGCTATTGTTTGTTTGTGATAATTAATTCTATTGCTTAGAATAGATTGAGGTTGTTGATTGTAGTGAAAGTTTAGATTTTGATTGGAGTTTATTAGAGTGTATATATACAAGTTATCTTAGTGGGGATCTTTTGGTATCATTTTTCCCAACAACCAAGTCTAAGCAAATTGCACCCAACTTAATGTCGATATACTTGGCGTGTTGAGAAAGAAGCGTCTAAAAATATATATAAGAAAGATATTTAGCCTTTTCTAGCAAGAGTACACAAAATTTCTTAATCTTCATTTATTGCAGGAATCTGGAGATAGGAATACTATTATTTACAAAGTTAAAAAGAGGGGAAAAGACAAAATGGATCGTACACTAACATATGTTCAAGCAGAACAAACAGTGCAATGTTCGTGCATAAAGTTTGAATTCCAAGGTATTTTTTTGATATTATTTTTGTTTTGCTAATCATTTGAATTAAATCTAAAAAAAATTATTGATTTGAATTCTAAGGTATCTTTTGCTCCCATGCGTTAAAATTGTTCCATGAATTGGAGTTTACAAGTCTGCATTCACAGTATTATTTGAAGAGGTGATCGAAGGAGTGTATAAATGAAGTTGTCTACGATGCATATGGTGATGCAATTTGTAGTGACTTTGATCCATTGCAAACGGCTTGTTACAATGAGTTGTCACATAATTCACAAAAAGTTATTGCTATTGGTGCAAAGTCAAATTTGTTGTGTGTGTATGCAAACTCAACGATGCTAGGACTCCGATCCATGGGGAATTGATAGCCTTAGATGTTTTTGAGAAAGAACGAGATGTGGGAAATTTAGAAAAAATCACATTAAATATTAATGATAATTCACCACAATATTCCTATTATGATGTGCAATTGAGGTCCCCAAAAGTAAAGTGCGCCAAGCCGAGGCTTGTCAAAAAATCGAAAAAAAGGTGTTATGGAGACGATCACATAAAAGAAGACGGTTCAATCCAAGCAAGAAGGTTTGTACTGGTATTTGGATTTCTGAATACATTGTTTTGTCACATGTACACTCACATTCTTTTGTGTAGGCGCTGGAGATGAAAATACAACCATGACTCACAATCTATCAACTATCCCAATCGATATGTGTGATACTTTAAAAGTGAGTGGATGAACTTTTGAGATTATATTTACAAAGAAATTTGTTTATTTTCCTTATTATTTTGAATGCTCAAACCTATCTTGATTGTGGGTCTTTACTTTACAACAGTCAGGTCCCTCGACAAGTGATGAACAAAGGAACCCGAACAATTTGGGAGCTCATCCTAATGCTTACAATCCTACTCAGGTGTGATACCAAGAAATTATATAACCCAAATTAAATGGGAGATTTCTTCTAGTCTTTATATATATATATTATAGCTCTATCCTCTTCAATTGAGGAAGCGTTTTTAGAGTGTCCACGTGTCATGGCTAATTAAGAAAAAGTATGAGATAAAATAGGAAACAAATATTTATCTTTATCCTTAGATATATATTATAGTTATACCCTCATAGAGACTCCAGTTCTTTCTAAACTCTATTACTAAATATAAAAAAGTAGGATATAAATAAGGAAACAATCCCATCTCGAGTTTCATAGACTCGCTCTCCAACTTTTTCTAAACATTATAGCTAATTACGAAAAAAACAATCTCATCTAGAGTTTCATAGAATCTCCAACTTTTCCTAAACAATATAGCTAATTACGAAAAAAAATAGGAGACAAAAAATTAAATTGCTAAAAACAATAATTTCCACCGAAAACGATTTTCCTAAAACCCTATCGATTTGCTGCGTCATCCATTGTGTGATTTAGACATTTATTCAGTTAAGGATTCAAAAAATCACAATTACACCCACAATAATTACGACATATTCTAATTCCTTAGATATATATTATACTTATACCATCACCAATCTATTTTTTGGAACACTCGCAGGGACTCCAGTTTTTTCTAAACTCTATTACTACTTATAAAAAAGTAGGATATAAATAAGAAAACAATCTCATCTAAAGTTTCAGAGAGTCTCTAACTTTTCCTAAACACTATAACTAATTATGAAAAAAATAATCTCATCTAGAGTTTTATAGTCTCCAACTTTTCCTAAACAATATAGCTAATTACGAAAAAAAATATGAGACAAAAAACTAAATTGCTAAAATAGTTTCCACCGAAAACGATTTTCCTAAAACCCTTTCGATTTGATGCGTTATCCACAATAGAATTTAAACATTTATTTATAGTTAAGGATTCCAAAAATCACAATAATTATGACATATTCCAATTAAATTTATAAATTTTCAACACGATATATATATATATATATATATATCAGTAATTCTCTAAAAAGTAACTACTTAAGTTAACTTAAAATAAGTATGTACGTAAAATTTCACCTACAAAATGAATTCAAACCTAATTTTTTGTGGTTATGAAGCACTCACTAAAATGATTATCTTCCCAAAATTTCAGTTCATTTGGGAAGATAATTCGGCTGAATAACGAGATTCAGTTAAAGTGAACGTTGGGCTTAAATAAATTATATACCAAACCAAAACAAATTACATGTGAAAAATTAAATTATACAAAAAATAACATCACAAAATATATAATAGAAAAAAAAAATAACGGCAAAACAATAATAACAAATATTTTAAAACATATATAATATTGAATGAAAATAACGTCAAAGAACAATTAATGAGGAACCGAAAACTGGATGCAATTGCATCGAACTAATCTCAGATAATATTTAACGAGAAATCGGAAACTGGATGCAAATGCAAGCATTAAACTAATCTTAAAAAATAATTAATAGAAAATCGGAATATGGATACAACTGCATTAAACTAACCTCAAAGAATAATTAACGGAAAATCAAAACTTGGAAGCAAATACATCAAACTAATATCAAAAAATAATTGTCAGGAAATCAGAAACTGGATGCAAATGCATTGAACTAACCCTCAAAGATTAAATTAATGGGAAATCGAAAACTGGATGCAACTGCATTGAACTAACATCAAAGAAAAATTAATTATAAATTGGAAACATGATACAAATGCGTGGAACTAATCTTAAAGAATAATTAACAGAAAATCAGAAACCGGATGCAATTGCACTGAACTAATCTTAAAAAATAAATTGGATGCAAATGCATTGAACTAACCTCAAGAAATACTTAACGGGAAATTGGAAACTGGATACAAATTCATTGAATTAACCACAAACAATAATTAACAGGAAATCGGAAACTAGATGCAAATGCAACCTTATCAAATAATAAACGAGAAATCGGAAACTATTTGCAAATGTATTAAACTAATCTCACAGAATAATTAATCGGAAATCAGAAACTGGATGCAAATGCATTAAACTTATCTCAAATAACAATTAACATGAAATTGAAAATTGGATGCAAATGTATTGAACTAACCGCAAATAATAATTAACGAGAAATCGAAACTAGATGCAACCGCATTGAACATACTAACCTAAAAAAAAATAACGGGAATCGGAAATTGGATTCAACTGCATTGAACTAACCTCAAAATATAAATAACGGAAAATCAGAACTGGATGCAAATGCATTGAACTAACCTCAAAACATAGTTGGATTATATGTTGTGTTTTGCATTTAAAATTGTGTTTATCTTATCTCTTTCTGTATGATTGGTAAGTCCTATTCAAGTAGCTTCAATATATACGAACTTCGCCTTATTAGGCAATCTCACAAAACTTCAATCAAACTTCTATTATTAAGCAACCAAATGAAGTTGAAGGGTTTTATCAAATGTGAGTTTTTCTTTAATAGAGAGTGGGGTTTTCACATTATAAGAAATTTGGATGAATGATTAATATAATATTAATATATAATAGTTTGTATATTTACAAATATTTTTAGAATAATTAATATAACAATATCCGTTCGTAGATAATCTTTGTAGATTTCACATAGTAAGTAATGCATAATTTAAAGAATAATTAACGGGAAATCGGGAATTGGATAATCTTTGATGATCCAATATAGTAAATCAAACATAATTTATTTTTTATGTCATGTTTGCAAGAATACTACAGATGGATCAATAGAAGTTTGTATTACACACCACATTGGATAATTAAAAGGAAATCAAAAACTAGATTCAAATACATAACTAAGCTAAAAAAGTAATTAACGGGAAATCGAAAATTTTATGCAAATGCAATAAACTAAACTCAAAAAGTAATTAACTAGAAATCGAAAACTGGATGCAATTGCATTAAACTAACGTCAGAAAATAACTAACGGAAAATTAGAAATTGGATGTAAATCCTTGAAAAATATTTAATGGGAAATCTTAAACGGTATGCAAATATATTAAATAAACCTCAAATAATAATTAATGGGAAACCAAAATCTGGATGCAAATGCATTGAATTAAACTCAAAAAATAATTAACAGAAAATAAAAAACCGAATGTAACTGCATTGAACTAACCTCATAAAATAATTGGTGGAAAATCAGAAACTAAATGCAAATATGCATTGAAATAACCTCAAAGAATAGTTAACGGGAAATCAGAAACCGGATGTAATTGCATCGAACTAACCTCAAGAAATAATTAACGGAAAATCGGAAACTGGATGCAAATTTATTGAACTAACCTCAAACAATAATTAACTGAAAATCGGGAACTATATACAAATGCAATCTTATCCAATAATAAACGAGAAATTGGAAATTGGATGCAAATGCATTAAACTAATCTCACAGAATAATTAATCGGAAATCAAAAATTGGATGCAAATGCATTGAACTTATCTCAAAGAATAATTAACATGAAATTGAAAATTGGATACAAATGTATTGAACTAACCACAAATAATAATTAACGAGAAATCGGAAGCTGGATGCAACTGCATTGAACTAACCTAAAAAATTAAATAACGGGAATTGGAAATTTGATACAACTACATTCAACTAACCTCAAAATATAAATAATGGAAAATCAGAAACTGGATGCAGATGTATTGAACTAATCTCAAAGAGTAATTAACGGGAGATTGGAACCTTGATGCAAATGCATTGAACTAATCTCAAAGACTAATTAACGAAACATCAAAAACTGGATGCAACTGTACTGAATTAACCTTAATGAATAACTAACGAGAAATTATAAAGTGGATGCAATTGCACTGAACTAACCTCAAATAATAATTAACGAAAAATCGGAAACTTGATGCAACTGCATTGAACTAACCTCAAAGAATAATTAATGAGAAATTGGAAACTGAATGCAATGTACTACATTGAACTAACCTCAAAGAATAATTAATGAAAAATCATAAACTTGATGCAAATGCATTGAACTAATAACCCTAAAACATGTTTGTATTATATGTAGGGAGAATAAATGTCTCGACAAATATAGTTTTGCATTTTAAGTAGTGTTTATCATAATTTTGTTATTATGATATATTAAGAATGTCATGTTATATATTCAAGTAGCTTCAATATTATCTTCGTCACATTGAGAATTCTCACAAAACTTCAATCAAACTTCTATTATTAAATCTAACAACAAAAAGAAGTCGATGAGTTTTATCAAGGTTTGATGCTTCCTTTTTATAGAGAGTGGTGCAAGAAATTTGAATGACTGATTAATATAATTTTCATATCTCATAGCTATGCATAGTTGCTAATATTTTTTACAATAATTTAATATAACGGCACAAATTCGTAGGACATGTTCGAAAACTAGTATATCAAATCACAGTAGTTATAATTAGCTTTATTTCCATTCCAAATTTTTTATTTGGTTTAATTGAACCCTTAAACGACTGCATATAGTTGACATTCATTATTGTGCGGGAGTTTTTTACATACCGTACCAACCACCACAGAACTCAAATCAGGTGCCACTTATGCAACAAAACGTCTATCCACCATCTTATATGACAGATACCCGATGATGTATAACATTAATGGTGCTCCACAAGTGAATCTTTGACAACAAAGTGATAGACCATTCTTTTTAACCAATGACCAGGATAGGAATCAATCGTAAATTCCATACGAATGTCCTGTACCTATGTTTTAGGTGCCAAGTTAGTTATCCAGGTCGTCCAGTCTAATGGCTAGATTTTCAAGACTCGTCAAGGGGTTAGTAAGCTATGTTGCAGTAAATAAGAAATCTTTTCTAGAAAAGAACCATTAATAATGTCACCTATAAATTTTTTAGGTGGAAGAAGGATATAATCTAGGAATGAGCCTATGTATCGTTTGCTTCCACTATTCGAGGCTTAGCTCTTATGCATGTTATTTGTGTATTGGGACAATTGAAAAGAGTTTTTGAATAGAGTTGTGGAAACAGATAATTCATCGAGTGTTACGAATATCAACTGAAACTTTTTAAGTAAAATGGCAGACACTCATGAAGATGCCAGAAAAAGAGGTATTTTTTATGTGGATTTCGCATTTCAAGAGTGATTGGTCCTCCACGATCACGTGGATTTCACAATCGATCATGTTCTTCATTTTGGTTGTGGCCACTCTTGGACAGCAGGGAAGCTTTATACTTAGGACTTCACAAGTCAGTTGCCACATACATTCCCTTTTATATCAGTTTAGTCAGTAGCCACAAAAAAATGTAGGGGATACTTGACTAACAGTAACACAAACTTGGCTTGCGTTTTCAGTTTGGTCCTTTTGAAATTCCCATTAAGTAATGAAACAAATAATTCTCAGTATCACACAAGTTTAACTCATCTCTGTACTGTTCTGCATAGGAAAAAAATTTGCATCTGTTCCATTTTCTTTGTCATATCATAAATAGGTTTATGTTTCCTATACTACTTCTCCATGTAGTTCTTGACTATTGTTGGGTGAGCCTAAGGAAGTTGACCACCATATTTTGTCTCAATGAAGTTAGAATTTTCTTCGTTAGTAGGCTTATCTTTCTCCAGTTCTATATGTGATCATCTCCTCATTGGAGCTAAAACGAAGGCTTTGTTGGACATGCTAATATTTTTTTTTTCCCGATAAGGACTGGACAAGCTAACACATTATATTACATATATGGTATCTCTTTTTCATTTTTTTTTTCTGATTTTTTAAAGTGAGGAAGGAGGGACGAGTGGAGAAGAAAAATGATGGAGAGAGAGAACGGAAGTTGGTGGCTGTGCAGTTTAAGCACTAATCGGGAGCAAGTTGCTCCAAGAGCTTATAGCGATTAATCGGAATTAATCGCATTAGTTAACCTATAATACATATGTCACATATAATTAAGTGATATAACAACCTAAAACAAAATAAAGTAAAAAAACTACAAGCCTGAGTGGTGGAGTTGAGTGGTGGAGTGCTAGCTGGCTTAATAGTTTTTTCTTTGGTGGTTTTTCACTTTTTTTACTTTTGATTATTTTTTCCCGGTGAAGCGAAACGTTTTCAATATATAGATTCGTGAGCTTTTCTTTTTTGGGCTTTTTTGTCGATTTAAATTTTTTTTAAAAAACAAGCAAAACCTGTAAACCTATTAATCGGCGCTTTTTTTATACCGATTTTCCGATTAATCGCCGATTAAGCAGAAGAAATCGTCTGTTTTATGGCACCCGTTCAGAAATCTAAATTTTTTCTTGATCTGATCGGTCGAGGGGCGCATCACGCTTATGCACCGATTAATAGGCGCTTAAACTGCCCAAGTTGGTGGGAAGAGGGAGAGAGAGGCGCCAATATTTTAGGGGAGAAAATCTCGGTTGGATATAATATTTTGTTAAAAAAAAAGAAAAAAAAAAAGGAAGAAGAAATGAGAGTTTTGTTAACACACGTGGGCCACTAAGAGCTAGGGGTGGGCAATGGGCCGGGTCGGGCTAGCCCGGCCCTAAACATTTAAAAACCTTTTAGATATTAAGGTCGGCTCGGCTCGGCCCAAAAGTTAGTATAGGGTCGGGTCGGGCCGGGTCACAAGTCTAAATCTCAAGCCCTGACCCTACCCTGCTAAGCCCTCTTTAAAGGCTTTAGGGCCAGGTTTTAGGGTCGAGCCTATATATTTTATTCGTTTTACAAATGCCATTTTCGCATTAAAAGTTGTTTTTTTATTTCGTATTTACAAATGTCTTTCTATATTTCGCTTTAATGGTGTGTTGGAAAACCTTTAGTTTTAGACTTGGCTTGGATGTGAATAAAAATATAATTTATAAGAAGTAAATGGAAAAATAAATTGAGAATAATAAGTTCTAGACTTTGATTTGATGATCAAAGGAATAAAGTCTTATTTTTTATTAGGCTGGCTAGTGCTCATTGTTCTTCATGGCCGCTATATAGGTTGACAAGTTTTGTTATATAAGACAAGTTATTGGAAGTACCCTTGGGTGTAAGTGATAAATTACAAAGCGACAATGTTATTTTAATTTAAAATATTTAACAAAGAGTTGGACAATTATGGTACGTGTATTTATAGTGAAAATGTAAAACTATAACTAGGGTTTGGTTAGGGTTGAATTAGGGTCGGGCCTATGTTTTAGAACCTTAGCCCTAGCCCTGCCCTAGAAGGCCTTAGGGTCGGGTCGGCCCTGCCCTAAACTCTGTGAGGGCTTTAATTGTGAGGGCTTTATAGGGGTTAGGGTCAGGTCGGTCTGGGCCGGGTTAGGGTCGTTAGGGCCAAATTCTCACCCCTACTAAGAGCGCTCGTAGTATCTACCAGCAAAACCGAAGGTGAACAAATTCGGATTCTTCCACTACTCCCTAAATCTAACTGATTCGGACTTCTTAATATATACTAGTCTTGAGCAACGTGGTTCCCACGTAGGTAAGTAGATATTAAAAAAAAAAAAAAAAACAACAACAACAACAACACACACATACACACACAAAACACAATGGTTAGAACTGATGGACAGCTCCATCGGCTGCATTGAAATAATGTACCAGATTACAAGACATGGTGCCAACCTTTGAGAAAAAATGTGCTCGTTGCGTCCTTGTCCAATGGGAAAGCTACATGTGGCAATCTTTTTCTCTTTCACCTCAATGGAATTGTTAACGAGTAGTGCTACAAGGACCTACTTTTTAGACCTACTATTGCGAATCATTATTTGGATAACGTTGGTTTGTATTACAATACACATGGACACGTATCTCTATGTAAATCAATGATTATGATTTTTGACACATCAATATGTTCAAATAGTAGGTCAAATAAGTGGGTCAATATAGCATATAGCATTACTGATTGTTAACGAAGACGGAACTCCTTAAAAGGAAATTTAACCATGACCACACGAAATAAGGAAATAATAATTGCACTTCTCTCTCCTACCTGGTTAGTCTTCTCGCACTTATCTCTCGCATGAGAACCAAAAAAGAAAAATTGTCACTCCATTAATGCTAGTGATGATTTTCAGATTTAAGGGAGTTATGTTGAGGAAGTGGAACATAAATGGTTACCTGAACCACATGCACCATTACATGACAATCTTGTATTTCAAATGTTGATAAAAAATAATAGTTTAATTCGTGAATTTCATATGGTGATCTTGGACACTCCCATAAAAACACTCTCATATATACTTCATATCTATGCCCAGCTATTGTTCCTTGGGTCGAGTACTTGTATTGTCAACCTGTGAGGTTATACGTTGGGGATGCATGGCTACATATGGTCTGCTATTGGGGTTCAGCAAGGCGACCCTTTGGGTCCCTTTCTATTTGCACTGGTGTTGCATCCTTTGATTCTATGGATCCAGTCCAGTTGTCAGTTATTGCTACAGGCGTGGTACCTAGATGATGGGACTCTGATCGGGGATACAGAACAAGTGGCGACAACTTTGGGTATAATTCAGGAAGAAAGACCTTCTTATAAGCCCATACGTAGTATACAATTTATAATTTATACACCATTTTATACTTTATACCCAACTATAATTTACAATTTATACTAGTTTTAATGTTTTATATACATTTTTTTTGAGTTTGAGCTCGAGTTCGAATTCAAACGAGCATAATTGAACTCGAGCTCGAAGTGTCAAGCCGAGTCGAGCTATTAGTAGAACTAGACGAGTCGAGGTTGAGCTTCAATATTAAGCTCGAAGGTGAGTTCGAGTCGAGCTTCTGCATGTGTGAGTCGAGCTTGAGTATAGCAAAACTCGACTCGAATAGCTCGATGAGCCCTAGCTCTCTAACAGTGTATTTTGTTTGGTTAATTTGTGATGAGCATAGATTGGGAGAACATGGAGAAACTAAGAGCATCATCAACACATTGTTATAATCTATTTCCAATGTGACAGTTTACAATTTATTTGGCAATTTTCGTCACTAACACACTGCCAAATCATCGTTTTTATTTTAACAATTGTCAAATCCGAAACCAAATTCGTCAGAAATATATAAATGACTCGCACGAGACAAGTTGTCCCGTCCAAGAGTGGGACGGGACAAGTTTTGTCGTCCAACATTTTTTCCTTTTTTTTTAATAAAAAATTAAAAAAATTCGATTTTGCATGTGGGGCCCAAGATGTTGGACGGGACAAGTTTTACCATCCATAACTTTTTCAATTTTTTTTAATAAAAAATTAAAATTAACAAATTAAAACGGGCTATATTTTTTTGGGCCCAAGATATTGGACAGACAACTCTTCCTGTCTAAAATTAAAAACCAAATTTTGCCCAAAACACACCGGTTCTTTTCTTGGTTTGAGAAATTTTGAAGTACAAAAACTGCTGAGGTGTCACAACGAAAAATAGAAATACATGATGATGCTCTAAAGTGGAATAGAACATGAGAAAAGAGAAAAATGCTTTAATTTGTGGGTTTGGTTTTTTATTCTCTTAATTTAATTTCCTTTTAAGGTGTTCCGTCTCTATCAAATTTTCCATCAAAGTGAGAGAAAAAGTTGCCACAGGTTTTCCAGGAGCAAACTGCCCAATGTCTGGCTAACTTTTGCAATAAAAATTTCAGCAAAGTCGATAAAATTCAAAATCACATGATGTAATGCGATCATATCTTTGTTAAAATCATATATTATTAAGTAAACTAAAACGACCTTTAGGCCTCTGGCCTCTGGAACATTTCATTTGTCAATAGAAAATTGTCGACGGCATTGTCCTCTCTCTATCCATTTGGTCGGAAGTTGTAGTTCTGTTAAGTTAACACATCAAATACAAATTTAATATAACCAAAGTCCAGATTGACAACTACTCGGCAAGTTCGCCGTTTGCCGAGTAAAATCGATGGAGACAATAACAACCCTACTAATAAGCAGTCTGATTTAAGAAGCATTCATACATTCTTTACGCGGAACCACGCACTTGGAAATTTTTTATTGTAAGTTCTCAAAATTAATCGCAAGTTCGTAACATACTACTCCATTGTTTAATTATTAGTACTTTTGAAACTGGATTACTAGTTCTCCAAAGATTTATAAATCTGGAAGACTAGATTAGTGACCAATTAGTTTTAACCAAATTAGTTTAACTGCTGTGCTTTGGTACAAAGAAGGGTGAAGAGCAACTTTCTTAGAATTTGGGGAACCGGTCAATTCAAAGAGGTTGGGGATCAATCTTTTTCTGTAGAAAGTATAAACATATTGGTGTTGTTATTTCTGTTTCCCACTTTCCTTTCTTCAAAACTTTCTACCCTTGGTTCACCCCACCGGCCCACCATGTACCAGCTCGCAATCAAAGACCTGAATATCCCCATCCACTTATATAGATATATGCCATATTCAAATGAGGGATCGATTTGGAAAATTGGAAATAAGATTCGGAGATATCTTTTGAATGTAAACCATTATCAATTTCAGACATGAGCATTGGATGGGTTATTGATTTGGAACATTTCAAAATTTGATGGTAACTACACATTCCACAAATGAAAAGGTGCATGGTGGGTTATTATCGGAAAAAAAAACAAAAAACCAAAAAAACAAATAAAATAAATGAAAAGGTGCATTTCAAATAGGCATCCCTTCTAAGAGTAAAGAAAACGAGAGCCCAATTTTTCCAAATATTTTCGCCCTAAGTTCATTTCAATTTTATTTTCGCTATAAGTTCTATTTAAATTTAAATTTGTACATGTAAATTTAATTTTTTTATAGGACTTATGGCAAAATTATAAGTTAAAAATGATGACCGTGCCCGATTTGAGATTTATGGCGAAATGAAAAATTAAGATGGATTTATTGTGAAATTATTATTGGGCTTTGTCCTTGGGCCGTAATCTCTTTAAAGAAAATGAAATTGGCAAGTAGCAAGCTATGATCTTTATTATATTAATGAAAAGGGGTAGGGAACTTCTATAACAACCTCGTTTTTCCACCAAAAAAAAAAAAAAAAATTGGCAAATAAATTGACCTTATTAAGCCCAATATACTAATATAGGTGTGGTGGAGTTGGGCTTGGACTTGGACTTGATATATTTAAATTACTTGAGGCTGGCCTCAACGGCTCAATCTGATAAAATCCCGCAAAGTGTTTGACTGTTTGCCAATAAGTTAACCCAAGTCCAACACAAGTCTAAATTTGGGCCAACTCTCCAAACACTTAAACTGGACCATTCGAAAATGGCAAAATGAGACCCAACATATTCAGGACGATCGAACGTAGAAGGCGCAAACCTCCTGATCAAAATGTAGCATACTCAACTGAATTACTCACGCTGCTCATATGGTGGTACACCATCGAATCAGTATCGACGTATCATGTGGACAGGGGTACTAGTAGTTACCTTTAAAGAATTGTCATTCGTCAATTCTCAAGTGAGCATGGCTTGCTGTGTTGGCCAATGGGCTAAACCCAAGTGACCAAGTCTGATTTTGCGCCTAATATCCAAGTTTCAAGCTCAGTAATTTGAATTTGAAGATAGAATTACCTTGCAAACTCATCTGTGTCTTTTGATGATCAATATGTATGTAATGGTCCTCCCTTAAACAGTAAATTTTCTGAACTAGTTTCAATTGTAGGTAAGGGTCTGCCGGGTCTGCCAAACCCTATTAACTTGTTTCCAAAAAAAAAAAAATTGAAGTTTGAAGTCGCAACTCCAAACTGCCCCAGCCTGATCAAACTCATGAACTTAGTACATAATGAAGCATTATGGACATCGAACTCATGAACAATGGTGCTATAACTTGTTAATCAGGAAGGTTCTTTGAAAGAATTCTCACGAGTCACGCCTTCATCTGCTGCGCACACACTAAATTGCAACTCACAAGTGACATTTTATTCTTTTCCTAAAATGCTCATCATTAATCATAGTCGGTTTTCAGTTTCACCTACCAATTTTTTTTTCAACTATTCAAAAAATCCATTGTCAACCATTTCGTCTTTCTTAACAAATCTCAACCATCAAAGTGATCAAACAATCTTAATCATAAGATCAACGCCTAATAATAATCTAAAATAGCCTCTTACCACTTTCCCAGTGAAAGCAAAAGAAAACAAACAAATGTATAAACGGATCAATTTGCTTTTGCCACGTTTTCTATCCATGTTAAAGCTATGGCTTTCCACGTGTCATCGAATCTTTACATTTCTTTGCATGCAAAGCTACTATAAAGCCAGCAAAAACTTCACACTTGAGCTCACTCTTGTTTTCTTCTCCAGTTCTTCTTTCTTTCTTAATCTTTGCCCATGGAAATTCTAACTCGTCTTCTTCTTCTTCTGATTCTGTTCAACGTATGTCTTGCAAATGATCCGTTTGAAAGGGCTATCAAAATGCCATCCGAAAGAAAAGGTTCTAAAAAACACGGCATGGAAAAAGGCACTAAATGGGCCGTTCTTGTTGCTGGGTCCAATGGGTACGGAAATTACAGGCACCAGGTAAATTGGGCTTTCTTTTGTTTGTCTCGCTTTCTTGTTTTACAAGTTAAGTGGTAAAGGTTTAAGGGTGTTCTGATATGGTGTGGTGCAGGCGGACGTATGCCATGCATATCAGTTGTTGAAAAAAGGAGGATTGAAGGACAAGAATATAGTGGTGTTTATGTATGATGATATTGCTAAAGATGAAAATAATCCAAGGCCTGGTGTTATAATTAATCATCCACAAGGTCAAGATGTTTATGCTGGAGTCCCTAAGGTACATTCTTATGTCAAGTATTTGATTACTATGTATGCACTTTGGTCATTTGGCTCATAGACGCAAATATCGTTGGAAAGTACGAAATTTTAGCTTATTATTAAAATGCATTTTACATGGCATTGCAGGATTACACAGGAAAGCATGTTACTGCAAAGAACTTTTATGCAGTTCTTCTAGGAGATAAAGAGGGTGTCCAAGGTGGAAGTGGTAAAGTAGTTGACAGCAAGCCAGATGACCGGATCTTTGTGTACTATACTGATCATGGAGGCCCAGGAGTGCTTGGTTAGTATAGCATTCTTTTCTTTCTGTCATTGTATTAGTTAATTTAATTCTTGTTTAATAAACTGGACACTCAATCACCCCCCTTGCTCCATGTTTTAAATCTGAAGTGAAGGGCATTCTAATTTCTAAAGATGTCTGCTGTAAGGATATTTTTTTTTTACTGAATGTGATTAATTTTGTTCGATTCAGGTATGCCTAACCTGCCTTACATCTATGCCGGTGAATTCATTGAGGTCTTGAAGAAGAAACATGCCTCTGGTAGTTACAAAGAGATGGTCAGTGTCTCAATCTCGCCTCCCTTAAACATTTATTGTAGAAGCACACACATGGTACACCATCCATTTGTTTTGAGTAGTTTAATGATGCTGCACTCTGTTCTGGTCGTGTGCGGAAAAATACTTGATGTGGTTCTTACCTCTTAGCTGTTAGGTTTCACATTCATGTTGGTTTCTGAGTGCACCCAGTTCCTGGTGCATTTAAGTTTGCGCTTCGTAGACAGACATTTAAGATATCAGTATGCAAGGTCTTGCATATATAGAATTACCGCCCTAAGTTTTTATCGAGAGTCCAATGGCTTCAATGTCTGTAGGTAATCTATGTGGAGGCATGTGAGAGCGGGAGCATTTTTGAAGGTTTGATGCCTAAAGATCTCAACATTTATGTCACGACAGCATCAAATGCTGAGGAAAATAGTTGGGGCACTTATTGTCCAGGCATGGACCCTCCTCCTCCCCCAGAGTATGAGACTTGCCTAGGGGATTTGTACAGCGTCGCATGGATGGAGGACAGGTCAGTTTGTTGCATTGATTCTCGAATATGTAGTTTATTATCATTTGTGTTAATTTATTGGCTCTTGTATTCCAACCTTGGGGGACTTCTGACCCAGTCATATCAGACAAAGGAAGAAATGTGAAAAGACAAGGGAGTAGAGGGATTACCTTGCTTGTGCTTACCAAAGGCATAACGATTAGATCTAATCAATAGCAGCCAACTAGCCATATCCACAGAACTGTAAATCAATGAAGCTTTAAGTTCTATCTGTTTTTTTCTCCTTCTTTTTTTGCTAAAGGGTGATTGTTTGTATTGATAGCAAAAGACGAAAGAATGTTACATTGTGAACTTGTGAGAACCTTGTACAGGTCTCCAACATTACAAAGGATTACAGTGATTACAATCTTGTGCCCTTTGGTTGCTTTACAGTGAAATACTGAATTCAACAAACTTTATTCAACTTTTGTTTTCCTTTTCCTCATTAGCCATTTTGATTTTTTTTGCAGTGACACCCACAATCTAAAGAATGAGACGCTTAAACAACAGTACGAAACGGTAAATGAATTTTCTAGAGGCATTTTTGGGCTTATCATTTCCTTTGAATGCTATCTTCTGGCAAGCTGGGTATTTGTTATGTAGTTTAGATGTATAATTGAAATGGGGTCTCACCTTTTTTTTTTGCAGGTAAAATATCGAACGTCTAACTTCAAGACATACAATTCCGGGTCTCACGTTATGGAATATGGGAACAAAAGCATTAAAGCTGAACTTCTCCACTTATATCAAGGTTTCAACCCTGCCACCGAGAATCTCACTCAGAACAATATTCCTCGGTACAGCCATATGGAAGTTGTAAATCAAAGAGATGCAGATCTTCTCTTCTTGTGGCAGAGGGTATCTAGAATCTCACTATCTTTTGCAAGTTCTGACACTGCTCCTTTCCCCCAAGAAAAGGAAACTAATTCATATTTGTCATATTCATTTGATTTCTGTGTAGTATGTAAAATCTAAGAATGGAACTGGCAACCGAACAGAATTGCTCAAGGAGATCAAGCAAACGATATTACACAGAACACATCTAGACAATAGCATCAAGTTGATCGGGCAAGTCCTTTTTGGCCCACAAATAGGTTCCTCCATCCTCTCAGCTGTAAGGCCATCCGGCTTGCCCTTGGTTGATGACTGGGGTTGTTTGAAGGCAATGGTACGCATTCTATATGCTTAATTCCTCTTTTAGAAGATCAATTTTCTATAATGACCCATTCAAGATCCAGAGCAAATGGTCCGTCAAAACAAATGTTACCACTTGTTTAAAAGTCAATAGTTACTAACGAAAAACTTAATACACTGTGGAGTGGTACTTGTGCACATCTGAACTGTTAAATTGTTGTTAAAACTTAATTTCACAAACAGGTGACAATCTTTATGATGTACTGATAGTTATTTTATAATTACCAACTTATGCACTATAAACTTGAGCACTATGTATTTGTCTTTGAAAATAAAATGAGTATGGTATATGCCATGTATTTGCATTCAGGTCCGGTTGTTTGAATCTGAATGCGGGTCACTCACACAATATGGAATGAAGCACATGCGAGCATTTGCAAACATATGTAACAATGGGGTATCTGAGAATGCAATGGAGGCAGCGTCGAAGGCTATATGCAATATAGATAATATGGAATTGTGGAGTCCTACTACTAGAGGTTACAGTGCTTGACCAAAATGAACGGTGGAAGGAAAGAGAACAGGGTTGACTTGGTGTCTGTGGCCCTTTGTCTGCAAGTATATGATAATGATGAGTGATAGAAGTTTATAGTGTACAGAATACTGGTATGTCTGCAACACAGTTTGTTATAAAGCTTATTGTAAGTTATCAGAACTTGCCTAGTTTTTCAGGAATAAATGACGAGGCTTTTGTAGAACTTCACATGATACAGGTTTAGAATCTGCTTTAGGACATTTTGTCCGAATCGATGCTTTCTTGTTTAATTGCCTACAACTACAGGGGCGAAGTCCATTTCGGATACGTGGCGATGTTTGAAATGATTGAACTGCAGTTTCACATTGGCAATCTTCTGCGGATATTTTGGAATACTTCGGACGATTTAAATATCAAATGTATAGAACAGAAGCATCTGTATCTGGTTTCCAACTGAGTCCCAAAGAGCCCGAGGAAAGAGTTCCATAATATTCAAAGTTGAAAAATGCTCACACCAAGAGATTAAAATTTATAATCTTTGAGGCAAATAGAACTACAAAAAAATAAAAATGTGTCACTTTTATTGTGCTTGTTAATGAATACTGTGAATGATACAGTCCCCAATGGGAAATCAAAATACAACTAACACAGGCAAAAAGCATCAAAGAAAAAAAATGTCATGGAGCGGATAAATGGAAGAACATCAACATGAGAGGGTTACCATGCACACTGAAAACCAGAGGGAGCGTGTTTACCGCAGGTGTTGAGAAGCAAGCTGAGCGATACAGGCAGATTCAGATGAATACCTAAAACATTGGCTTTAATGGCAGTGCAAAGGCACACAGCTGCTTCAAGGTCAACAAGGCCCTTGATAAGGCTGCAACACGGAGTATCAGGAGGAGTACCAACAGAGATAGTAACCAAACCGCCGAGCAAGTTTGCACAAACACCTAGCTTTAGTGCATCTATTGGGCATTTACCATTGGAAGGAAGTGTGGGTGTAGTAGGAGTGGGATAGGTTGGTGTTGGAGGGGGAGGAGACTGTGGCTTTGGTGGAGGTGGTGAGGATGGAGGTGTTGGGCTTGGCACTGGCGTTGGAGGAGTAGGAGACTGTGGCTTTGGTGGAGGAGTTGGATAAGAATGTGGTGGTGGAGGAGGAGACTGAGGCTTTGGTGGAGTAGGAGTGGGATAGGTTGGTGTTGGAGGGGGAGGAGACTGTGGCTTTGGTGGAGGTGGTGAGGGTGGAGGTGTTGGGCTTTGCACTGGCGTTGGAGGAGTAGGAGACTGTGGCTTTGGTGGAGGAGTTGGATAAGAATGTGGTGGTGGAGGAGATATATATGGATAGGACTGCGGGAGGAGGAGGGAGTGATCATTGCAAGCAGTGACTGCAGTAGAGAAGAGAATGTTCACTAAGAGAAACATCACAGCTGATGCAGAACTCTTAGAACCCATATTTCCTCTGCCTTGATGGTTCCTACTACTTAGTAGTACTAATTGTAGCAGGAAATGTGCTGGTGGTGATGAGGAACATGGAACATTGTGAGGTATAAATAGTAGTTAAGAGAAAAATGTGCTTGAAGTAGTATGACAACTTATTATTAGTAAAGAATTTGCAAGTCGAGTCGTGCAAACATGTTGCCTTGAGTTTAGCTGGCATATCTGCTTGTGGATACGCAAATATTCCAGGTTATGCATAAGTTTGTTGAATGATCAGCTGGATATGATATTGCAACCCATGAAACTATGATAACTGTATCAGGCTATCAGCTAAGGCATTGATGCAGTGACTCAAGTTTTAAATTTAGACTCATGAAACAGGCAAACAGCCCTAAGCATTTCCTCTGACTCTTGACTGTTATATACTTATATCTAGTTGTTATGTAATGCTAGAATACTTGTATCTACTGGTACGTAATAATTCAAAAATTGAGGATAGGCAGTGCAAAACCAGTCATCTTTGTCTTTCGCCCTGATATGTAGTCCTGTGCGAATGGACGATGCGAGTATGAACTAAACTACTCATTTGCATGCCTTCAATTTTTATCTTCTTCCCAGTTTGTGCATACTAGCTGCCAAAGGTATCATTCGAATTTCTTCTCATCCAGCTCGATTTGAAGTCATTAGGCGCCGAATTCTGATGGGTGATGCTGATAAAATCTGGAATTATTGTTCGTGTTACGTTATGATGCATATAAGATTTAACCGCTTCCAAAACTGGAGTTAGATTAATATTTCAGTAGTTTTTTATTCCTTTGTACTATTTTTACGATCCAACAGAAAATGGGAATGGGCGAATGCAGTCATTTCTGATTGAGTGATTGGTGTAAAGAACTTTTGGCAATCCTAAAACTCCGTTTGAAACTCAGAGTGATAAGCAAATTAAATTATTAATCTCTCTAAAATATGGCAACTCGTGTAACTCATGCAGCATTGAATATAGCAGATGTGGAAAACGTGTTCTGCCGTTCTGGTTATAGTTTTAAACAAACTCAGCATTGAATTAATTAATAAGATGTACTTAATAGAATATACAACGATTTCATGTTATTTTCTTCTCATTTGTAGTAATATTAATGATTTATTTGGTCTCGAATAAGGGCTGTCACAAATTCTTCACTGAAAGTATATATGCAGAAATGCAGAATGCGAAGAAGCAGAAAATTTGAATGTTGTGTCGGAAAACACGGCCACCACCCAACCCCTAGCGGCCTAGCATACCTTTTATTAAGAAACTGCCATGAAATTGATAGGTTTATTGGGGGTTGTACAAGTGCAATTCTTTATAGCACTACTCTAATACATAATTCTCTTAAACATGTTGCACGATTCATTTAATTGATATGAAATTCTCCTGAGCCAGCTCAGTGGTGGTTAAATATGATGCACGATTCAAGTTTTAAATCCTAATATGAACTAATTTGCTTTGTTAATTAAAACAACTCTTCTCATTGAACTCTTATAAATAGACAAGACACATTGCATGTTCTGCATCAAACCAAACATTTTGTGTTGCAATTTGCAAATAATACCAGTACTACATACTAAGAACCATTAAGGGAGAGTGAAATGGCTTCAAAGATCTCTACCTCAGTTGTTCTGTTTCTGCTACTAAACATACTCTTTTCTGCAATGGTCACTGCTACACCAACACCTGCTTCTAAAGGTAAATGCCCAGTTGATGCTCTGAAGTTGGGTATCTGCTTAAATTTGCTAAATGGGTTGGTTGATGTCCAAATCGGCACTCCATCTGACATTCCTTGCTGCAGTCTTATATCAGGCCTCGCCGATCTTGAGTTAGAAGTGTGCCTTTGTACTACCATTAAACTTAAAGGACTTATCAATCTCAATCTCCCAATAGATCTCAGTTTGCCTCTCAACGCTTGCGGGAAGACACTCCCCACTGGTTTCCAATGTCCCTAGATATCATTTTTATTTTTCATGTGTGAAATTGTTCCTTGGTGTTACTAGTGGTGTGCTGTGTTAATAAGTGTTTTCATGTTAATATAAGTATTAACATAAGAAAACAATTGTACTCGTGAATATTTGATTGATTGTTTTCATTTGTCTCAATTACTAGTATCCTACTTTTTGTGCAAAAGCTTTCTCCTTTGTTTGAATAAATTTTGCTTTCTGTGACTAGAATTTCGTATGGCGTCTTTTTACATGACAGGACTCGTAGCAGGCCATTAATCTTTACTGACTCTGTCTAGCATAAGTAAAGTTCCACCATGTTTTAGTGGAATGGGAGGTTTCCCCCCACATAGATTTTAAGTATACAAAAGATATGCCGCGCGCGTGCGAAGAAGTTGAGGAAACGAGAGTTGAAATATCAATTTACGTTGGGGTGAGATTCATTTTGAAGAAGTAGAAGCCTCCTACCTATAATAGTCTGCTGCAGATCTTGTGCATGGCCATTAAGGAGCATCCAGAGTAAGTATATGGCCGAGTATAAGCTGTTTTTCATTAAGAAAGAATGGAAGATAGCATCTGAGTGTATTTCAAAGACGCTCTCGAGATCAGTGTAGTAAAGGCGTTAAAGCGCACCTAAGGCGCAACACCCTCCTGTGCCTTAGGCTAAGGCGCTGAGGCGCATTTGATCGGGCGAGGCGCCAGAGTAATAAAAAAAATAGATATATCAAATAAAAAATAAAATAAATATTAAATATGACATGAATTATTACTGATTTGCTTAGCCAAACTTTAAAATTAATTTTATGTGATTGTAAACATAAAACTATTGTAGTCATTTAAAATAAAAATCTTAAGCAATAAGTAGAGAGCAAAATAAAACTCGTATCTCTCAATACAATTTAGCTCAACTTCAATAAACTAAAATAATGAACCGATAGAATTGAGTCAAATGAGTTTTTCATAAAATAGAACACGTGATTCAATTTTAGAATCCCGTAAAACTTCATTTAAAATTTAATCCATCTTTGTGTTTTCTCTCAATCCATACAACTTAACAAAAACTAGTCAAAATTAAGTTTAAAGTGTACTCTCCACAATGAAACTTATTAAATTTGTACAATTTCTTATATCATACAACAATTGGATCGAGTGTAAATGTGTCACGTATAGCAAAAATTGTAAAAAAAAACGAAAAAACTGTAAAAGTTGATAAGGCGCGCGCCTTGTGCGCCTCGCGCCTCAACAAAAAACGCAAAAAAGTGCACGCCTTATATTACCTCTGCGGTTGGGCACTAAAAGTGCGCGCTTTGCGCTTTACTTTAGGGCCACATTGACTACACTGCTCGAGATATCATTCTGTTGTCTTCGTGGTAGTACTTGAATACTTGATATATGTAAATTTACTACTCAACTCTAATCCGTCCAAATTTTAACTCGTGAGAGTCGCAATGGCACGTAATGTTTTTTTTTTTTTTTTTCTCAAAGATTTGCATATTATTATACTAAACGTGCCGTTGACACGCCGATATTGTCGTAATACAAATATTTACAAATGAAAGCGGTGGCTTGGCATGCCATACCATGTAACGGGATAAAGAAATTCCATGTTGTGCTAGAGTATCACCGTGGCGTTTGCCTCCCTCCCAGATGTGAGTTAGAGACAGATTGGTGAAGGAGGAAAATAGTTTGCGGATATCCTCTATAATTCCGGCCGCCGCCCATGGAGTGTCCCTGTCATTTCCTTTAATACACATTTAATCAACGCCCGAAGTCGCCTCGATGTGTAGCCGTGGGATGTTGTGTGAGGCCGCCAGAGAGAGACCAAGTCTCATTGCCAATGCTTCGCAATGAATGATGTGGAGATAGGGACAAAATCGATCGCTGCAATGACGAAAGTCCCATCGAAGTCCATAGTACACAACCCAAACCCGGCGGACCGGGGTTTCCATGGCGGCGCCCCGCGGTTCAAAGTGATGTGTGGAGGTGCATTCGCTTCCAAAGAGGGGTGGGCTAGCTGTTTCGCTCTCTTGGGTTTAAGGAGTAGATTTTGGGCTTCCTTTGTACTTCTCCAAAATGCCAGACTAGCTCGTAAGGTGCCTTGTGGTGTTACCCTTTTTTGCTCAAACAGTTTCTCGTTTCGACTATTCCAGATGCTCTAGCAGAGGATGGCGAATAATTCTATAGCAAAAGGGATAGTGCCATCGTGTTCCGGCAAAAGAATCGTTGGATCTTTGTTATCCAAATTTGTGGGGTCTCGAAGTGAAGGGGACGTAACCTATTTGGGGAAGTGGACTAGTTTGCCATACGGGTCCGGGTAAAAGGGCATTCATGAAAGAGGTGTTGTCTTTGCGGTCCGGTGGTTGTTACGTAAGATGCAGCGGGTTAATGTTCAACCCAAATCGGAATAGATTTGAGGATGATTTCAGAGCATCTCGGGAGAGTTTCCACATGAATACTTTCACTCTAGGAGGACACTTGAGTTTCCAAATGATCCTCCAATCAAAGAGAGGTGTTGTGTTGGTGGAGTGGAGGGCGTGGTAGCCTGATTTGACAGTATATTTTCCATTGACTGAAAGAGTCCAAATTCTTTCGTCAGGGTTGGCGCTGAGGGAAAGTGGGATGGAGATGATCTGTTTGGCAATATCTTCCGGCCAGCAGTGGTAGATGATGTTTGAACGCCATTTTCGCGTTGTACTATCAATTAGATCGGAGACAAAGAGGGGGGTGATGCTGTTAGTCAAGTTAATTGGAGCGATGACACCTTCATTTCCTGGAATCCAGCTGTCGGTGGAAAGGTTTATAGAAGTGCCATCACCTATTTTCCAGCCCAAGCCTTTATGTAGGATCGAAATGAAGCTTTGAGGATATCTTTCCGGACTCTTGAATCACCGGGTTTGGGGCGATCGTTAAGAAATCATGCTTCCGGAGATATTTTGCCTTTACAATATCCACCCATAGGGACTTGCCGCTTGCAATGACTGCCCATGCTTTTTTTGCTAGAAGGGCGAGATTTTTATGTTGAAGATTGTGGACTCCCAAACCTCCCTGAATCTTTGGTTTTTCAATAGTATCCCAGTTAACCGAGTGCAATTTGCGAGTGTTGATGTCATGGCCCCAGAGGAATGCGCGCCGATGGACATCAATTGGCTGTGTGATAATTTCCGGTGGTTTAAAAATCGCCATTTGGTGATTTGGAATAGCGGAGCAAACCGCATTGATGAGTGTCAGTCTACCCGCTTGAGAGAGGGTAGATGCCTTCCATAATCTGAGTCTTTGTTGCAGTCTCAGAATAATTGGGTGGAAGGACTTGCTTGTAACTCTGCTGAGGCAAGTGGGGCTCCCCAAATAGATTGTGATTGGTAGCTGTTTTTTGATGCCAAATACTGATCGAGCGCTGTGCTTGAAATCTACCGTTGAACGAGGGCTGAAGAGCATATCAAATTTATCAAAATTTATTTGATGTCCCGAGGATTGGCAAAAAAGTTTCAAGGCAGAGACCGTTTCATTTACTTCATTGAGGTCGTTGTTGCCAAAGAGTACAAGATCATCTGCGTAGAGTAGGTGGTGTATAGTTGGCACACCACGGCCAATGGAGATTCCCTTTATCAAATTGGACTGTTGGGTATGAAGGAGATGAGTGGAGAGGACCTCCATACCTAGGATGAAGAGGTATGGTGACAACGGATCCCCTTGACGAATACCTCGCTTTGGGCTGAAATATCCGCAAGGTCTACCATTGACGATGACCGAGTAGGATACGGACTGCACACAGAACATCACCATATTACACCAGTGGTCATTGAAGCCAAAAGAAGAGAGAGTTTTCCTAAGGAAATTCCAGCCTATACGGTCATAGGCTTTAGATAAGTCTATCTTGGCACCCCATTTTTGCGAAGCTTTTTTGTTTCTGGTGTGGATGTGGTGAAATAGTTCGTTTGCAATTAGGATGTTATCATGGATGCTCTGAGAGGGAATGAAAGCGCTTTGGAAAGGTCCTATAATCTTGTGCAGCAGTGGACGAAGTCGATTCACTATTACTTTGGACAAGATTTTATAGACCACATTACAAAGGTTGATAGGACGAAAATGCGACGGATGATCAGGTTTTTTCGTTTTTGGTATAAGGACGATGTTGGTGTGGTTTAGAGGTTTAGTGAATTGAGTAGTGATGTAGAATTGTTGGATGAAGCTAGTGACATCTTGACCGACGGTATCCCAGTAGGTATGAAAGAACTTCCCAGTAAAACCATCGGGTCCTGACGATTTATTTGCTCCAATTTGGAAAGCTGCTACCTTGATTTCTTCCTCCTTTGGGATTTTGATCATGTCAATGTTGTCCAGTGCAGATACCCGTGATGTAAAGGAGTTGAAAATTTTGCTTGTCGGGTCATCATCCGACTTGTCAAAGGATTTGTGGAAATGTTCCACAAAAACCTTGGAGATGGCTTCTTCTTCATGTTGCCATAGGCCTGCCGTGTCTTTGATTTGCAGCTATGCCGTGTGCTTGTCTGTTGATGATAACAGACATATGGAAAAATCTTGTATTATCATCGCCGTCTTGGTGCCAGGTAGTATTCGCCCGTTGTGCCCAATGTCTTTCTTCTCGCAGCACTAGGTTGGCAAGGATCTTTGCCAAGGCCTTTTCTCGTTGGTCCGTAGCTCGAGTGCGGGCTGAAGGAGGGGTTTGTTGGATATCAGTAAGTATTTCCTCAATTTCACATATTTTCTTTGCGGAATTTCCAAAAAACATCAGCTTTCCACCGAATGAAGTTTTTCTGGCATAGTTTTAGTCGCTGTGAGAGTTGATAGGAACTAGAACCTTTAAAGTTTTGATTCCAGCTGTTTTGTACTGGGGATTTGTTG
This sequence comes from Coptis chinensis, assembly GCF_015680905.1. Lineage (NCBI taxonomy): Eukaryota > Viridiplantae > Streptophyta > Magnoliopsida > Ranunculales > Ranunculaceae > Coptis > Coptis chinensis. The sequence goes on along the minus strand of NC_141458.1, from coordinate 113,143,389 downwards.
TCATGATGTAAAAGCCATGCATTTTCAAAGCGAAAGCGGTGAAATTTGTGGGAAGGTGGGTTTATGACACTAGTGAAAACCAAGACTTTGTGATCTGATTTCTGAGAGAATACATAGTTAAGTTGGGAATTTGGATATAAAGAACACCATTCCACATTACAAAATAAGTGATCAATGGTTTGAGCAACTCGAGCTAGGCCATCGCGCTTGTTTGTCCAACTGAAGCATTTCCTGTGAGGTACATACTGCATTAGATTGCAGCTATCTAGCATGTCTGTGAGAGGAACGACTCTTCCCGGTGTAACCGGGACACCACCTATCTTGTCTTCCTGGGAAAGCACCTGATTGAAATCACCAAATATTGCCCAAGGACCCCGTATGTGTATACCAATAGCCGAAAGTAGCTGCCATTGAAGTTTTCTTCCATGATGCTTTGGGTGGGCATATATACCAGAGAAAGTCCAAGTAATTGTTGGTGTGGCGATACAGTGAGCAGAACCATGTATTATCCAGCTATCAGATTGCTCGATGGTCACCGACAGATTATTTGTCCATAACAAACTCATTCCACCAGATTGTCCATTTGAGGGGACATGAAAGTAGTTTACAAAACCTTGTCTTTGGATTGTTTGGGATATCTTTGGAGATTTTACCCGTTTCAACAATAAGAATCATCTCCTATCGAAATTTGCGAATTTTCTTAAGCAAATCAAAGACTGTCGAGGGTGACCAAACCCTTGACAGTTCCATGAGAGGAGACTCATTTTGGGGGTGGGGGCTGTTTACGGCCACCGCCAACACCGTTCAAGACACTTTCGGGGTATCTCCGTGGAAGTGGTATCATCATCATGGATTTCCATAAGGGAGACCGATGCATTGTGGGTAGAACCATCTTCAGAGAGTTTCATGAGAGTGAATTTTCGTTTGAGGTTTGACGGTTGAAAGAAACAGCTTTCTAGAACTTGGTTAACATCTAGGATGACTTGATTTTTTGAAGCATCTAGTTTCTGTTTCTTCATGCCTTGAATGGGTATCGGGCATTTGCCTCCGAGGAGCAATTCGATATCAGAAGTGGGTGAGATGTGTGAAGGTGAGGGATGATGGGAAATAGATGTTGGAACAGGTGAGTGTGTTGGTTCTGTGGGTATGGATGAGGGTACAGTTGTGAACATGAGCTTCGTCATTCGTCTCTCTATAGGTGGGGTGTCGGGGATGAAGTCGAGGAAGGTAGAAATGTTTGATTTGGTTCGAGATAAGTTGTGGGGTATGATAGGTCGCGGTGGCGTAGAGTAGTTGGGGTGGGATTTTGGATTTTTGTGCTGATCGGTTGGCCCCTCAAGATTCTGGATGCAAGTCTTGGCTTATATTTCCTGACTGGGAAGGGTTTGGTGGGTGTAGGGAAAGTGTCTAGATCTTTGAAAGCAGGGTGCATGATTGGTAAGATTTGGCGGATCCTTGAAAGCAGGGTGCCTGTGGTGTCACCCTAAAATCAGGTGGTTTGAGTGTTAAACATGTGGAGTGGGTAGTAGGTAAAGGTGGATGTTCCGTGACAGGCGGGGTTATGATGTGTTGACTAACTGTTGATTGAGGTTGGGGACATGATTGATCGAAGTTTGAGGAATTTCCTGGTTCTTGTGATGTGCATTATTGGTTATGTTTTGTTGTCCGATACTGTTTTCATGGGGTTGTGGAAGATCGAGGGTGTCGATCATTGGTGGGGGTGTGGTGATGTTTGTTGGAATTGAACCGAGGCTTGATGTGAAGAGAGGTTTTGTTCCAAAGAAAGTGGTCAACCCGCTGATAGCTGGAGGGGGTATTTTGCAATGCAAAGTTTGTAGTCGTGCCGAGAATGCCACATCGAAAACGACTGCAGGTAGATGTTCATATGCATATTCAACCCGGATACCACCAAATGTGGATGGAGTGTCGCACTGTACCGCTATTGGTTTATCCACCGCTATTTTAATTTTTGCTTTCACCATGCAACGAGGTGGTGCATCGCCTTCCTTTCCGGTGGGGAATGCTAATGAAAAGAACTTCGCCACACTTTGGGGACGCTTCTTTGATCTAGAATACTACTGAACCGCTTTGTTCGGCCATAATAGCAATGAGGGAGGTTTACAAGATGAATCCGAAGATAGCTTCCTGAAATGCTCTATCCGCAGAGTAGTCCTTCCATGGTCTTAATCAGAAAGTAGTTCTTCTTTGGATTCCATGGCTTATTTTCTAAGATGAACTCAGTATCCTCCTCAGTTACTTGAACACAAATTCAAAGAGGCCTCCCGGGTATACCATAGATTTAACCGGGTCGAATTGGGTCCCAAGTCAGTAGTGAGATCCAATTTGATAGTCTTGTACCTAGTTTTGTCCACAAGTATCTTCCCATTAGAGTGAAACCGTTATGCTTATTGAAAAGTAATGCCATCCGATTATCCATTGGGAGAATATTTTGACCATCCGAAGGTAAAAGATAATGTCACCGTGGGGTGGAAGAACCCTCCGTCGCTGGTGCCTTACCTTTGTCTTCGTAGTTGGAGGGCAAAGCATGGGTTTCATGGCCGATGTTTGTAGTGGTGGATGACCCTAAATTACTCTGCGGGGGAAAGATGTCGGTGGTCTTTATTGGTAGTATCCATTGGGTAGACGTTGGGTGGTATGTGAAAAGGTGTTGATGTTGGAGTGGAAGAAAGGTGAAGAAACCCTTTTATAGGTGGTTGTACCCAAAGGTGTGGTGTTGATGGTTATGCTTTGAAAAGATTTGTGGGCACGATACTCACGATTAGTGAAGTTACTGGATCATCCAAAGATGTTATGTGGGGAGTCATTTGATTTCGTAGAAGGTATAGTGCCAAGAGTGGTGGTGATGATAGCCTCCTCAAAAAAGTATTCATAAATTTGTGGCTTCCCTGTTCTCCGAACTCGCTCTGAAGCATAGTTCGGGATTTCGGAATTCTCGGAATTCCGGTAAATCTAAAAACCGAAATCCAGTAAATTTCTACCCTATAGAATTCGGAATTTCGAATTCTTTCGGAATTTTGATTATTTCGACACTATATTTAAAATTTTGATTTTTTGAAAAATCGAAATTCCGAACGGAATTCCGGAGTTTCGTTCGGAATCACGAACTATGCTCTGAAGTGAAAAAATGGGTTTCTATTTCCATTTCAAAATAACTTCAAGTGGGGCATATATTCCAATACTCTCCGGCACATTAGTTTATGCAACTCCTAAGCACTGGTTTGAGTCTATAGAGTGTCAAACATCGACTTTGTTACTTTGTCAATTAATAAATATATGTTTTTCTTTTTAATGTATAAGCACCTAATTTATTAATTTAAACAATATTTCATACTTCTTTTGGTAATTATTAACTTAGTATTTATTGAATATATTAATTATAAATACTATATTCATAGGCCCTCTATAGACGCTCGAAGATCTGGTGACTAAGGTCGTCACTCAGTCTCACAAGTATACACAAGTATGCAAACCGTGCTACGCATCGGTGTTTTTTCAAGGCTTTAAACTCATCGCTCTAATATTTCTCCGATAGTATGATTTTTTGAATTTTAGTTTTAATCTAAAAAATAATATAAAAATATTAGGAGGGATTGAATATAATTTCAGTAATGTGAAGGAGGTTTTTTAAATTATTTTAAATGATATGAAACTAATTCTAATTTCAGTAAAGTGGGAGAGTTTTTTGCAAATTGTTTAAAAAGAAAAGAACTGATTAGAAATTTAAAATAATTAAAGGAGATGGTTCTAAAATCTTAAAATAGAGAGATTGGAAATACACTGTTCGGTTGAGAAGTGGGACTCCTAAAGACCCGGCTATCATATAGTGTAGAGATTGTTCAGGTTTATCATAAATGAAGTTATTTGCATGTGAATCTGAAGATTTTGGATGGAGCTTTCATCCAAGCAAACTCAGTTTAAAAAGTATTAATCCCATTTTGAATAAAGGATATTTAAAGAACTTGGGATGACCCATCAACAGTGGCGCCCAATTAAGTAATCCCAGAACCTCTATCAGGCAAAATCCAACACAAACTCAGAACATCATATGTTTACTTATTTCAAGATATCTAATGAACTTATGCTCTATAAGGAAAATCATACCTGCTTGAAACACACAGTACATGTATTATTCCTATATTACTTGTAGCAGGGATGGATATACATGATTTATCAAGAAACAACAAAGAACAGGTTCGAGATGCACGTGAAAATAAAAACAAATCAATTGAACAATGATAGATACTAACTTATTTCTTCTGTACACTTGTCCAGAAGGACAAATAGAGTATCACCAACACCAGGTATCACGACGATGTATGCTTCCAACTTATAGTAGGCTGCATCCAAGCGCAATGTAATAGTTCTTTTGTATTGTAAAGATCCTCCCCAAAATAGTCGCCAAAAGAGGACTGCCATCTGCCTATCTGAAGAGAGTAGAACAGATAGTTGTTCTCGCTATTAAATGAGACAGAAAAATAAATCTTGTTCTGCATTCTTTCTGCTACTGCCTTCAGTGCTATAGATGAAAAACGGCTTACAAACAACATTGTATCTTCTAAATTACTTAAAGTCTTCCAAGTCTCATTCGAATAATCCAACTTCAGCACATGAACATATTTCCCCTTATGACTGACAAAAACCGATAATATTTCTCCATTATACTCCAGCAAATAGCTTCGGTGGATACACGAACAAGGCCGAGGAGGACAGAGAACAGTCCAACCATTTAAGCCATCTTTTTTACCCCAAACAGTAAAAAGCTCCAGTGCAGAAAACTGGAGTGACATTAGAAGGGGTGAATCGAGCTTCACTAACACCCAATATGTTAGTCCAAGCATCATCTTCCAGATGCACAAAATAAATATTAACCTCATTAAACCCACGGAAACAAATACCAAAAGTAACACAATCTGGAGAAGTTGGTGGAGATGAAAAGGATACACCAGAGAATGAAAAAATTTCTGTCAAATCTGGAAGTTCGACTATCTCCTTAGTGAAGGGGTTGAAAAAGAACATCGAATAGTCACCTGCGGACATTAGTAACCAGCCATCCTTTGAGGAGCAAATTCTAGCATACAATAGCTCTGGCATGTCAAAGTGAGAAGTAATATTGCACGTCGGGTCAAGGAATTTGCATCTACTGCTCTCTCTATTAGAGGACATGAGCCAAGGATACTCAATTGTGGAACCAGTTGGATTAACTCTCCACCGGATTGGACGAACCGAAAATGCCCATGTTTTACAAACGCAACGAAGATTCATATAATCAATAGCCAAGGGTAGATGCATTGCTATCATCGCTACGAGATCAAAGGGGAGATCAATCCAGCAAATCCTTTCTGATTTCTCCACATTTACTTTTATTATTGCTAGTGTGTTACGCATTGCCTCCATCTTCAATTCCTTCTTCGCAGTTGTATTTTCATCTACGTTCTGCTTTTCAACCAGCCTAGTTAATAAAGTTACATCAGCCATTAGATAAAAATTTGAAATATACAACAGATTACAGGGGGAAACATAGAAATAAAGACATATGAAATGACAAGGAAAGGAAGACATACCTGTTACTAGGCAGTAGCCAAAAAGGTAAAGAGGAAGGTGTCCTTAAATTCGGACAGGGCAGATAAATTGATATACTCTCGTCTTCCAGATCAAATACATACAAATTATGCTTGTCTTGCACCAGGGTGAAATATATGCAATTTCCTTTCAATCCTGACTGAGTAGCAGAGACAGACATAGAGTCAGCGCCAATAGTTGATACAAATATCACGTTATCACCTAAACAGTCCATGATCACCCATGCCTCCTCGGAAAAATCCATCTTGAAAAGCTCAATATGGTTGACTCCCTTAAAAGTTACACCCTCAGAATGTATGACTACGAAAATTATTTCGCCACAAGATTCAACCAAATAAGCATGAAAGCAAAGTGTTTCCGGGTAAGATTGAGGTCTTTCGAAATCTAATGTCCTCGCCAACAATTTGCCACAAGGTTCCTTATCAATAATTATTGTCAAACCTTGCATGGTAAGAGCATAGATTGTTCCATCCGTACAACTAATGACCTTGTGAATGTAGTCATCTATTTTAATTCCATCCCTCACAATTTCATACTCGTCCTTCGTCCAACTTTTGTCTCCTACTCGCCACCACAGAAAGAAACTTTTCCCCACGAACAAAACCGTACAATCTGGATTGGCAGGTGGAGACAATAAGATGCAATCAGAATTCTTTATTTGTTCAATGTCATCCTCATCCCGCGGTGGTAAATCAATTATTTCTCGTGTATCAGGATTCCATAAAAACAGTGGTCTTCTTTTGATAAATAGTCCATCATAATTAACCAACCGTTGATGGACGCCAAACAACAGCATCCAAAAATCTCGTCGAAGTTTTTCGTGTAACTCTTCTTGTTTGGATATGATAATATGTCGAAGAAAGTCAGCTTCTTTGTACCCTCTCCATTAGGGAAGACGAGCCTAGGAGCTGCAAGGTTGCTTATTATTGTCTTCTTCATATTCTCTGTAAATCAAGTTAGTCAGTAAACACCCAATCTAGCTATTTCAATCAACTAGTCATCTATTTTGGTGGTAGAAAAAGAACATTAGTAATGGATGTATAGTCCTACTATGTATATAGACTTCCGTTTCCTAGTTGAAGCAGAATTAGAAAATTTTAGTTTCCTAGTATATATATAATGACCGTCGTTTCCTATTTCAGTTTCCTATGTCACTGTTTCACCGTGAGAATCTAGTCACAAAGACCATCTCCAAATTTCACAAAATAGAAACGCAAACTTCATTGCCATTTACCGAAAAAATAAAAAATTAATAGATAAAAAACAGTTCATTGCACATTTTTGGTGAGTTTTCATGAAATGATGGGCTATCACTGTGTGCCACACCATCTTAATTGGCCTCCAGAATTACACGCCCTTTTAACTAGAGTAGATGAGTGGAATCATGCATCTATAGACACGCTATGCTATGCAGATCATAGCGACCGGGTAGACCGTTAGATGCCTCTTCACACATCCCGATGCAATGTTAAAATCTGAGAAAATTAAGAGAAAAAAGAAGTACCCAAAATATTTTTCAATAAAACCCACATTTTTCTACTTTATTATTTTCCATGAAAAATCTTGTCTTGTTTTAATTTGAACAAAATCAATATATATATATATTAATGTCTAATATTAAATTAAGCCGGTCTAATATATATATCTACTAGTAGCATATCCTATAATGATTCTGGCCTCTTAAATTCATCCGGGTATTTTTCTTACATATAATACCTACCCCTGGATGAATAATTAAATCAAATGTCTAGATATTTATTAATGAGGACTACTTGGTCTTTTTATGCCTTCGAGGGGCGAGATCCGTTGAGTTCTTACTTTTGAAGACCATATCAATGGGTGTTCCATCTTGCAAATAGGGCATGTCTTGTCTAGGCAGCTGTAGAGTGTCATCTTGACGTGGTGGAAGTCATCAGTTCGAGCCTGATTATCCCTAAATCCAATGTAAATCAAGGCATAAGAAACTTCGCAAATTAGGAATGAATGAATGGAAAAATTGCTCTTGCTACCGTTAAACGATCCTCTTCAGATAATTCGTCCAACCCAAGGATAACTATAATGTCGTTTCTCGCATGCCCCCGGAAATTCAGAGTAGGTGCAAATTATCGGACCAAATAATTCGATCGGGGTAGTTGCTGAGCCATACCTTCCCGGAGCTCATTCTCCGGGGCCCCCGTTTAAATCAAAAATAAGAAAATAGAATAGATCTTTGGAAAATTCTTGATTATAATGTATGTCATCGTAGCGAGCCCGTATATATATATATATCTACTAGTAGCATATCCTATAATGATCCTGGCCTCTTAAATTCATCCGGGTATTTTTCTTACGTATAATACCCTGGATGAATAATTAAATCAAATGTTTAGATATTTATTAATGAGGACTACTTGGTCTTTTTATGCCTTCGTAAATTTTCAGTACCGATATTGTCCTTAAATTAAAATGTTGATTAACACTTTTGAATAGGAGCAATCAATCTTTTCATGTGGCTGTATGTTAAAAAACCAATTCCACGCCATTTTGAATTGTACGGCCTTATTATAAATCGCAGTTAATTAGCAAATAATTGTTGTTAAGAAAATGAAAAGTCTAATCCCTTCGTCTCCCATCTTTTCTGCTTCACATATTTTTTTTCTCATTAAAGAAATTAATTCATTGATGCAACTACTACTCACATTCTTTTAATTTTGGGTTTCTACCCGTAAGACCAAAGTAAAAAAAAAAGTAACCAAAAAGTTAGTGTAAAACCATTAAAGAAGAGCTCGGAGAAGAAAGTGCCATGGAGGAAAACCACTCTCTTTATCTCCTATCTACCTTTTGATCTTATCAAAAGTAAGTTTCTGATCATATTATTCTATGTTCATCTCTCTTTGCATGCTTACAATTGATTGTAAAAACCAATGACATGGTTTTGCTTTTAATTTAACATCAACGATTATTCTCCTGAGAAAATGTTAGTTTTATGTTCAATTCCATCCTTGAGAGGTTTTGAGTTTTGTGAGATTTCATTGTTGGGGTTTGGTTTTGTCATGTTTTGGTCAGTGGGTTTTGCTGGAACTTGCTTTAACAATGCTACATCAGCATCTGTTACACATTTATTTATAAGGTTGGTTCGTTGGTTCATTGATTTATTTTATATGTTGTTTGTTGATCAGTTTTCTTATTGTTGCATGAGGAAATTACAATCATTTTTTATCTCTATTTTTTTGGTAGTTGATTTGGATTTTGTACGCAGGAAAAAGAAAAAGGAGTAATCAGCTAGCTTCAGCCTTCAGCACATATTTCTATATTAAAGAGTAGTTTTAAATCCTTCGTTTGGTTCGATATTGGTTTGAATAATATTATCTTGAGTATAAAGACGAGAGGTGTAAATATAACAGAACAGAACAGTAGTTTTTGTGCCCTTGGCTGGAGTCATGGCTACATCGTTACATCCTGAATCGAGACGTATGTATTCATGGTGGTGGGACAGTCATATTAGCAAGGAACTCAAAATGGCTTCAGGAAAATCTTACTGGTATTCCCTCTCTGTTTCCTATTCTATCTTTGTCAGTTTGGTTGTAGTATGGAAATACTAATGCCCTGTTACACATTAGTAAGGAAATAATATGATGTACTGATCAGATGATTAATGTTATTGATTAAGGTTAGGGAACATAAAATCCAGCAGTTGTCCATTGCTGTGATATAGTAGTCAAATGACAATCAACAGGTTTACTGTATTACCAAAAACTAGGGTAGTCATAACCACAATGTCATATAAAAGCTTATCCGTCTCTTCATATACTTATCTAAGAGAATCACAATTCAGACAAGAAGAAGGTGAAATCAGAAAGAGCAGACATGTAAGATTCTAAATACTCATACATGTGTATATTATACGTTGAAGGACCTGGATCAAAGCTATGCTATGTGATAATGAGGACCATCCTACACTTTTTATAAAGACATCGATATTGTAGGGGTTTCATTACTGTAGCATTAACTCAAATATTTCACATATAAATGTGTGCATGACCACTCATTTAGTTATATGAAATTTAAATTCCGTTTTTTATGCTGTAAAGCCAAATAGTAGAAGTTGGAATATCTGTAAGGAGAAAATATTACTCAATAAATTCTCATTGATTTCTTTCAATGCATATTTGTTTCCTTGAAATGTAACCATAAGGATATGCTTCTAAATTTTCGTGGAAGTACCAAATATACGATCCATGGCTCTAATATCTCAGCATCATATTGGATCGGCTATCAAAAAGTGGAAGCATTTATGAGGAGGAAAGGAATAGGCATTTGACTGAATATGGAGAAGCTGGTTTCCGTACATTGGCTCCTCTAAGGTGAATGTAATTGCATATCTGCTAATTGCTAAGAGTATTTTGCACTATTGAAATACTTGTGTACATTCTTATTAGCGATTAACATGAGGATTATTTATTAGAATACATTTTAAGCCTAGAGTTGGTCTAGACTCTACAATGGTTTTGGCAAAAGATTTAACAAGGGTAGTTTCAGATAAAGATTGTTTTGGAAGGGTGGTACAGACCAAGATTGTCGTGTATCCAAGAATCAGATCAACTAAAATAATTTAACGTTGTCAAAGCTACTTCGCAATTTCCATTCAGACTCTAAATCTTTTGGTTGGTGATTCTCCATAAGGTCTTCAACCTCTTTTTGGCAACATTAGTAACTTTTAACTGAACTCATTTTTTATTGTAATGATCTGTGTGACCCCGGATCATCCTCTGCAACACTCATAATCAAGCAACTGTCAAACACTATCTGCCGGCCATCTCGGGCACTTCAACTAGATAATGTTAGAATCACCTATGCTGTTCAAAGCATGGGTTAGCTCGACAGTGCAAAGTTCGTTTAGATGTTCGAGTTCATGGGGCTTCTCTTCATTTGTCTGTCATTGTTAAAATCTATTTTCTTACTTGAATAATGTATCCTAGCCCTTCTCTGGATCATGCATAACTGATTTTGTTTTTCTGTGTCAGAGCTCTTCTGATATTGAACGCAATGCGACAGTCTTCACGCACTCAAACTTCCTTATTAGTAGCTTAACTCATGTCAAGTCTTTAGGGTTTATTCCATTCTATATATCAACCAGTGAATCAGTTGGCCTGGTCATGTTTTTCACATTGGGTTTTGAATCAGTTTGCATTTTTATTTTTATTAGGTAAAAAGATCCCACCCAAATTCCATTTAGTTTATTCCATCTATATATCAACCAGTGAATCAGTTGGCCTGGTCATGTTTTTCACATTGGGTTTTGAATCAGTTTGCATTTTTATTTTTATTAATTTGGTGTATGTCAAAATGTGTATGGGTTTGAAATATAGCTAACAATTTGTTACATTATCTATTATTTAACAGATCACTAACTTATGGGCCTAATGTTTTACCGATAACATCTCAATTACTCGATACAAAGTAGTACAACATGAAAGTATGTAGCAAAGTAGAACCTATAGGGCTTTAATTCTCGGGTTCTCATCCTACAGAAAAAAACCATTTGCAATGGTAGCATGACCGACAACGTTTAGAACTGAAGCAGGATAGCCATGTACTGGTGTACATTGGCAACAATTAAATCAGGATGATGGTGGACATGTACATGTTGGGGATTATACCAATACCAATCGGTTCCCCCACTACACAGATAACTTGTATGAACACACTTCAACTCGGATAAATCTCAAATATCACAAACTACCTATACTAACATGCCCAACTTCGCTAAACAACTATTAACAACGGATAATAATGTAAAGCAGTAAAAGCAAACCACAACACAAAGATTTACCGTGGTTCGGCCAATGATGCCTACTTCCACAAGAGCCAGTTCTTAATAAAGTGGGAAGGAAGATTACAATCTCTCCTTTCAGTCTCTCACCTTACTAGATCACTCTTATCTCTTTACAGGGTTGTATCTCTGTAAAGGTTCTCTCTCTTTGTTTTAGTCTGGATTCCAATCCTTTTGACTTGTTAGGTTAGATTTTCCAAAACCTTGATTTTGGTTTTATCTCCAAAAAACCAAATTTCGCGGGTACTGTAGCAAAGCCCACGAAAATTAGACTGGCCTTCCTCATTGTAATCGAGACCGGCGGGCTGGTCGCCTAGTAGTCTATCGAAACCCTGGCCTTGATCGCCCCCGTCGCCTTCATCCTGATTTCAGCCTCGACATTTCCAAACTCTTCGGCCCGCTTCCAAAATCTCCCTCATGTGAGGGATAACTTCAACAATCTCCCCCCGAACGGTGGGGGGCTACCTCCATGCAATTGCCAAATCAGCAGAGGAGGAGTGTCGCGCCATTCCCAAATAGCACAACAAACATCAAACTTACCTTCGGTAAGACTTTGGTCATCATATCCGGCCCGCTCTTGTCGGTATGGATCTTCTCGATACACAAATGCTTGTCTTTGAGTACTTCTCTAATCCAATGATAACGCACGTGTATGTGCTTGGATCTAGAATGAAAACTCGGATTCTTGCTCAAGTGGATGGCGCCTCGATCGGCATCACATAGAAATGATAGAACTACAAACTGTTTCTGCTTTAGCCCTAGTTCGTCGAAGAACCTCTTCATCTATAGCAACTCTTTGCAACACTCAGTGGCTGCAATATACTCGGCTTCTGTAGTGGAGAGGGCAACACACTTTTGCAACTTAGATTGCCAAGAAACCGCCCCCCCAAAAGTAACCCGGATAACCGTGAGGTGGACTTCATCGAGTCAACATCACCGCCATGTCTGCGATCGATGTAGCGCTTCAAGTAAGGGCTTACTTCCACCAAAACACAAACACGATTTGGAAGTGCCTTTGAGATATCTCAATATCCACTTAACACCTTCCCAATGCTCTTTACCCGGTTTGATGAAATCGCTTACCACCCCAACGGCGAAAGCAATATCCGGTCTAGTACACACCATGGCATACATCAAACGCCCCCACCGGGATGCATAAGGAATCTTTTCCATCGACTCTGCTCATGCTCACCCTTAGGACACATCTCTTTGGTCATCGCGGGCGGCGCCACCAAAGCGGACAACCGGCCGGGCTTCGCTTGATCCATGTTGAATCTCTTCAACACCTTCCGATGTAGCTTTCTTGAAAAGCCACAACTTTCCACTCTTTTCTCACACGATTGATCCGCATCCCAAGTATCTGCTTTGGTTGACCCAAATCCTTCATCTCAAAGGACTTACTCAAGTCTTTCTTTAGCTTGGATATCTTGTTGATGTTTGGGCCAACTATCAACATATCATCCACATACAACAATAAGACAATGAAATCCCCATCCGGAAATCTCAACAAACAAACACACAATGATCTAGCCGGACTTCTTGTATCCTTGCTTCGCCATAAAGGAATCAAACTTTATATACCAATCGTCTCCGGTGCTTGCTTCAACCCATACAAGCTCTTTATCAGCTTGCATACTAGGTGCTCCTTGCCTTTGACCTCAAACCCCTACGGTTGGTCCATGTAGACATCTTCTTCAAGGTCTCCATGAAGAAAAGCTGTCTTAACATCTAGTCGCTTAACCTCTAGGTTCATACTTTGCGGCCATACCCAATACCACCCGGATAGAAGTCATCTTTACTACAGGAGAGAAAATCTCATCAAAGTCAATCCTTTTCTTTGACCGAATCCTTCCTGAACAAGGCGAGCTTTATGCCTTGGGTGAGGATTGTTCTCCTCATGCTTGACTTTGTATATCCACTTATTCTTGAGAACTTTTCTCCCCGTGGGTTTCTCGACTAACTTCATAAAGTGTGATTCTTATGCAAAGAATCCATCTCGTCATGCATGGCCTTCAACCACTTTTCTTTATCTGTACCTTCAAGTGCCTCTTGATAGTACATAGGTTCTCCACCATCCGATAGTAGCACGTCATTATGTGGTGGATACCGGTTGAAGCTATTCTCCCTCTGTCGGACCTCCTCGCCCCCCATCTCTGGTGCCTTCGCCTCGAGGTTGCACTTCTTTGCTCTCGGTGGTGGTTCATGCATCTCATCTCAGATCTTCTATACCAATAGGTTCTATCCCATCATGAGCAATAGGATTCTCATCATGAGCTTCAAACTCATGGTTCTCTGCATTCTCAATGCCTTCTCGCGACGTTCCACGGAGGGAACTTCGGTTCTCAATCAACAAGATCATTGGTGAAAAGCACGTAACTTCTCACCTCCTCAAAGTCTGCTATGGTTTGGTCTTCTAAGAACACAACATCTCGACTTCGGATTACCTTCTTGTTAATCGGATCATAGAGTTTGTAACCAAACTTTTCATCTCCATAACCCGGAAAAATGCACCGCTTGGCTTTGTCATCAAGCTTGATCTCTCATCCTTCGAATATGCACAAATGCCCTGCACCCCAAATACCCCTCAAGTATCCATAATCAACATCTCTGCCAATGACCATACTCTCTCCGGATAATCACTATTCGTAGGCTTTGCGGCGACAAAGTTGATCACATGCACCTACCAGATGCATTGCTTCTACCCAAGAGCCTTCTAGGTAGCTTAGAGTGAGATAGCATGCATCTCATTCTCTACAATGGTACGGTTCATTCTCTCTCGCTATTCCATTCTCGTTATGGTGTCTTGGGAACGGTCCGCTCATGACCCCGAATCCCCACTCTCGCAATACTCTTCAAATGGCCCAATGTACTCACCCCCATTATCTCGAGCGAATACATTTCAACAACTTCCCGGTCTCTCTTTCCACCATGTTTGTGGAAACTCTCAAACACGCCAAATACTTCATCCTTGGTCTTCGGACTATAGGCCCATATCTTTCTTGGACGATCATCAATGAATGTCAAGAAGCACGGCTCCCCGGTGGGACTTCACTCTCATAGGGACCACATAAGTCCAGGTGCACTAGCTCAAGGGACGATTGTCCTTTCGTGAGATGGGAATCTTTGGAAAGACACCCGTGTTGCTTTCCTACCAAACAAAGGAGTACATGTATTTAAATGTGTACCTTTAATGTCCGGCATGGCCTTTTGCTTAGCAAGAACTTCCATCCCTTTTATGCCCATGTGACACGCGGTCTTTGTGCCACGTTCGGATGAAGTTTCTTCTTCTCAGCGCGCTTAAACCGCTTTTACACAAACTAGCCTCGTGTTTTGTAAAGAGAGCAAGTTTTCTTTCCTCTCGAACGCTTCAATGGAACCTCTCATTTCGGTTCCATACCCGCTACCAAACGAGTTTACAAAGCCATCGCCATCTAATTTCCCCCCAAATTAGGCTTTAACCGTATGTCGGGGGACATGTCTTACATCCTTGAGTGTCAAGGTGTAGCCGACATTGGTTTCTATATGAACATCTCCAATGCCTATAATCTTCGAGACTCCATCGTTACCCATCCTTATTTCACCATATTCACCACAGTAGGTAGTGAAGAATCCCCCTGCGGCGGTGTGGCGGATAGGATGCTCAGATCTATCACCCACTCAGATCGACATGAGGTACTAAGACAAAGACACACCACAATCGACACAATTCCCACTGGAGGTCGCCGACTAGTGCGGTAGTATCTCTCACCTGTTTTTCGTTCCTCCGCACCATGTCTTCATGTACACCGCTTATTCTTCTCATCCCTCTTCGTTCTCGTGACTCATATATGAAGTGGCCTTTTGTGGCACAATAGTAACATTGCCTCTCGCCTTTAGGAGTTCTAGCTTCACCCCTAGATTTATACGTCATCATCACCTCTAGAACGAGATGGTTTTCTGTTTTGACCTCTCCCCGTTTCTCTGTGAAAAGGATCTCCGAGTGAGAATAGCCGCTTCTTGCACTCCTTCTAGTCTCCTCATTCAACAAAGACGTGGTAGCCATCTCCATGGTAACAATTCCATCCTTGGCTGCTCCATGTAGAGAAACGCTAATGTCTCCCAACTTTCGGTTAGAGAGCCTAATAGAAACAAAGCCTCAACTTCGTCTCCCAAATTGATCTTCATCAAATGCATCGATTGATGATATTCGTACTTCATTAAGATGCTTTCGGACATTGAAGAACCTTCTTGGTACCGTGTTCCAAACTTCTTAACGACTAGCACTTTGTTTCCACCCGACTTCCTCTCATAAAGGTCTTCGAAGTTTCTTCCATGATCAAGGTCAGTCTCTTAGGCCACATGGTGAAAGACACCGTCGTCAATCCACCGTCGAATGTATCCAATCGCTTTTACGTCAAGCTTTTTCCACTTTCGGCCTTTCATCGATTTTTCTGGTTTTACTCCCTCATTCTCAATGGGAAGTGCCAAGTCCTTGCTGCGGTATAGCAAGTCTTCCATCTTGGCTTTTCGGATGGTGTAGTTCTTCCTATTCAGACTCATCATGACGAGTGTTCACGGAATGGTCCATCTCTACAAGTTATTTAACCTCAAATCTTCTCTCCGAATTTCACAAACACCTTCTGACCAAGATTCGGATAACACCCTAGGCTATTCTAACCAAGGCTCTGATACCACTTGTTGGGGATTATATCAATACCAATCGATTCTCCCACTACACAGATAGGTTGTAGTTGATATTTAGAATTTGTACGGAGTTGAATTGTGTTCAAATACAAGTTATCTGTGTAGTGGGAGAATCGATTGGTATTGATATAATCCCCAACAGTACATAGGCTGTACGATCAAAAGCAAATACAGCAGTTGCATGATGAACTTGAACAGTGGCTGCACGACCGACGACAATTAGAACACTTGCAACATGGCCACATGCAAATGTTGCAACTCGACTACAACTTGGACAAATGCAAGATGGTGACAACAACTATAACAGGAGCAAGATGGTTAAGAAGTGGTTAGAGAATTGGTTTTGATAGTAATCAATACATTGAAGGATTGTTCAAGAAGTGGGTTTTCAGAGGTAAATCTAATTCCGCATTATTTTCTATTTCATGCTTCCTTAAAGTTGATTTATTTGCTTCAGCAACTTAGATTTATTAACTGTTCTGAGTATATCATTTGTCAGTCAATTTTTTTAGACAAATATATTTTATTTATAAGGTTAAGGGATTTAAATATTATCAACAAAATTTGTTAGTTAATTACACATTGCACTATCAACCAATACATGGTTTCTATAGTAGTGTCTTATATGCGGTTATTTAAAGATTAATATAATGGATTATTAAGAGACTATTGGACCCACCGTTTCCATAATTAACTATATCAATCACCTTTAAAGCATCAAATAGTTTGGTTCAACGGGTTTCTATTTGGTGCTTTTAATCCTAAGCATTTCAAATGTACCTTTCACAGGAATCTGTGAGTGAGTTATCGCTGGCATTACCTAAAGGACATGTTTATCGATTGAGTTGATGTTCATAGGTCCCTCTGTGTGAATAATAATGGTCATCACCTTAATAATGTGAGCATCATCTAGCAGGTAAGATTATTGTTTATGGAGCTAGCCTAGCTTACGGTATTAGTTTAGAACTTTAGATTAACATGTTGAAATTCTAATGAGTAAAGCAGATGAACTTCTAGGTTCTTGAAAAATGGTCCAACGAGTTTTCCGTCGTATTATTCTATTATTCTAATGTAATTTATGTGATTCTAGGCAGTTGTTGTTAATGGGTTTATTAATTATTGATTGTTTGATTATTTGTGAATTTATTGTTTATTTTTGGGCTAGGTTACATTGACACGGACACGCGGCGTGTGTCCGGACATACCTGATACTGGTGTCGGATACGGTGAGCAGTTGAAGATCGACATTACGGACACGGATAGGAATAATTAATTAATTTTTTTAATAATTATAAATTTATTAAATTAGATGGTAAATCATAAATTTGAGGTAAATTAACTACAATATGTGTCCACCACGGACACGTACAAGTGGATACGTATTCGACACAATTTTTTTTCAAAATATGGCGTGTCCATATAACCTACACAATGACATTAATTATGGAATCGATGTCTCTAGCAAGCCGATTGATTGTAAAATCAATGGCCTTTAATTGGCTTTGTTGTATGAGTTTTGATTATAAAAAAAAAGGTTAGATTTCCATTTTTTAATTTCAGGTTTTGAAGAAAACGAATTCTTTAATTGAATCTAAAAGATTTTAGTTCCTTTATCAAGTTTTCAAATTTTAAATTAAGCCGGTCTAATATTATTGTCTTGTGTTTTCTTGATGGCATATATAAGTTGAACACTTGTGGGGAGTCTACTTTGTTTGCTGTTCTGAACAGAATGGATTTCCTGCAATAAGCTTATAAATGGAGTTATCCCGATTCCTCCGCAACAAGAAGTAAGTTGTCATATCAACTGATAAAGTCAACAAGGCTGTAGTCACAGTGCCTGCATACATCAGTGACTCCCAGAGGACTACAACAAAGGATGATGATCGTATTGCGGGATTAGAAGTCCTTTGTATTATCAATGAACCAACCGCTGCATCTTTGGCATATGGGTTTGAGAAAAAGAACAACGAAACCATATTAGTATTTGACCTTGGAGGTGGTACTTTCGATGTTTCAGGTATTTTAACAATGTCTAACTTCACTTTTTCCTCCATCTTTAGTGTTACTCCAATAGTTCCTGTTTGTGTTTTGCTAACTGTTAATCTTCCATTAGTTGAATGCAAGTAGTTTGCATATGTAACCTATGTGGATTATCTATTTTTCTTTATTCTATTACATGGTTTGAAAGAAACCGCTACTGTTATCATGTCAACAATGTAGTGCCATTGTAGTTTCTATTTGGTATGTGTGGTACACAAGCCTTTTTTGTTATAGCTCATCCTTAAAGATGTTGATGATCATATTGTACATTGTTTTCCCATTTGGAATATGAATATACATATTTGAATGTGGGCAAACAGTTCGCATGTGTTTCTATGACTATGTTGTGTTGTTCTTCTGTGATGCTTAATTTTATTAGGTGATATCTTGGGTTGACTTACATGTGATACATGTGATGCAATGCTTACTTTATTTACTTTTTTTGGTTAATACTCGCTTGTTTATGTAATAGTTCTAGAGGTTGGTGATGGGGTATTCGAGGTGTTGTCTACATCTGGGGATACACATTTGGGAGTTGATGATTTTGACAAGGTTTTTACAACTACCTTCAGACCAACTCTCTCTCTCTCTCTCTCTCTCTCTCTCCGCACACACACATTTTGCTTTTAACAATGTTATATGTTGTAGCAAGCAACTGCTCACTGAATAAAGAATCTGTATTCTAACAGAGAATTGTTGATTGGTTTGCTTTGAACTTCAAAAGAGATGAAGGTATTGATCTTTTGAAGGACAAACAAGCCCTTCAAAGACCTCACCGGTCACTGAAAAAAGCCAAGATGGAACTGGTCATCCTTGACACAAACAAATATAAGGTATGTAATTCATATTTGTGTCTTTGCCTCCCTTTTGTATCTATAAACCATCTGTTTTTCGATTGAGGATTTCGTTAAATTTCTCAATTTACCTTTCATCACTACAACGGCAGATGGTCCCAAGCACATTGATACCAGTCTTACAAGAGCAAAGTTTGAGGAGTTGTGTTCTGACCTCCTTGATAGGTATGTGATTTTTTCCAGTGAATAACTTCACCCATATGCATAATTAGAATGTCTATCTTGCTTATAGTTATTCATTGGTTACTCTAGTGTATCGGATTTTATGTACGGTATTTGTAATATTTATAAGTCGTCTACTTTACTTGAAGCTGACATAGGTATGTATTGTATACTTAAAACACCAGTTGATAATGCCTTGAAAGACGCAAAGCTCCCTTTTAAGGACATAGATGAGGTTATCCTTGTTGGTGGATCAATTCGAATTCCAGCAGTGCAAGAACCCAATGTTATTGTCAAATCCTGATGAAGTTGTTGCTCTTAGAGTTGCAGTTCAGGATAGTTGTGTTATTCTTGGTTTCTCTACCTGTCAAACCAGCCTTTAATTGGCTTTGTTGTATGAGTTTTGATTATCAAAAAGAAATGTTAGATTTCCATTTTTTAATTTCAGGTTTTGAAGAAAACAAAATTTTTAATTGAATCTAAAAGATTTTAGTTCCTTTATCAAGTTCTCAAAATTTTAAATTAAGCCAGTCTGATATTAATGTCTTGTGTTTTCTTGATGGTATATATCAGTTGAACGCTTGTGGGGAGTCTACTTTGTTTGCTGTTCTGAACAGAATGGATTTCCTACGATAAGCTTAGAAATGGAGTTATCCCGATTCCTCCAGCAACAAGAAGTAAGCTATCGTATCTGCAATGAAGATTGTTTCAAAGGTTAAAAACTTTTAAGGTAGATAACCAAATTCATTAGTATCGCTATACTGAATCGTCAACTTCGTCAATTGTTTCGCATAACACTACAGGTACTAGTTAAGTAGGCCACAAATCCATAGTAGTGATATGAAAAAAATACTTAAATATAGTTTCATCCATCCAACATGTGGTCTTCTCAGACCCTCATCGTATTCACATGGTTTGGTTCTCTTCTTATCTATTTTTTATTTTTGTTATGGCATTTCAATTCTATGTAGGAAGAAGAATGAAAGCCATGAAAGTGATTTTATGGATGTAGTTGATGTCTGCTTACCATTGATACAAGCAGCTATAGGAGATATAGAGAAGGGAGTTTTCCCCAAAAGTTGCTCGATAAGTATTGAAATACCCACTTCTCCTCTAAAAAACAAGGTATGTACTTGTGTTTTGGGTTAGACTTTACTTAAAAATCAAATTACATGAAAATGGAGTCACGACGTGTGAACGTCATCACCCATAGCGATGAGTGTGCGTCTGGTTAAGGACTGGTTTGTGGAATTGTTATGATTCAGCACTTGAGCAATCATATTCTTAATACTACTGAATGAAAATGATGCCAATCTATTACAGTAGTACTGTGAGCTGCGACTAATTTTTCTTAGTTTCACATATTATATTATAGGTTTTGTTTAATGTTGGCGATGTTTGTTTTTAAAGTCCTTTCTTTTAGTCTTTTGGTACTTTAGTGTTGATATGATATTATCTTATACTTTCACATCTCGGTAAGAATATGAAATATTTCATTAAGTCTGTGATGCCTGTTTAGATAGACTCAAAAATTTACCTTTGTAGACTTCCAATGTATATACGTAGAGAAACTTTGTTTGGCTATGCCATTCATAGCTTACTTTCAGAAAGTCTAGATATACTTTATGAAAAAGCTAATAGAAATTAGGTCTCTTTATCATCTGTCTTTTTGTACGTTTTGAAGAATAATGTATTTCTCTCAACTCCGTTATTTTCTTCCAACAAATCTGTGGTGTCGTTATAGCTTTTGTTTTAGGGCTGTTGGTGAATTGATTTGTGGTTTTAGAGGGTGTAGGCAGTGTGCTGTGTGGTTTCAATGATGGTGGTTTTATACATGTAGGTCTTGATTGCTTTGGTAGTGAAAAGTATCTGTTCTCAACAATGATTTTAAAGTTATTTGATTATAATACATACTGTTCTCAACAATGATTTTAAAGTTATTTGTTTGCCTACCGTAAGTGGTCTTAACCCTAGTCGTGACTACATGATATTGATTTCAAAGCTCTTAGTTGTGATGATGTACTCTCATCAAGAATATCATCTTAATAACAGTCGGAGAAGTTACAACCTCTATTATTTGTGAAATTGGGAAAACAAACCATCTAAAGCGTCCAAATAAAAAACAATCAAACTTTACTCACATTAGAATTTTTTTTATATTAATGATCTGGCATTGATCTTCATTTAACATCTAAAAGAATATTAGCATGTTAGAGATGGTCGTGTGGGATGAGATTTTGTGCAAATAATGTCTAATCATATGTACTTACCAATTTCCTCGCTGTTAAGAACATCCTTACGGTGCCTAATCCGACAACACTATGAATGCAAGAGAAATTGGCAAACACCTTTTTATTATCTCTTTTTCAATCTTACAATTCAAGCAAGTGCTAAGCAGCCTATTTTTATTGAGTCATGTGGTTAAAATTAATTTGTATACAATTTTATACTCCCTATTTTGATTTTTAGTTGATGCGGAAGCTAGCATCACATTCTATCTTCCAGTTACATGGTTACTATTTTTTATTCAATAATATGCTATATCCTTTTTCTTTTAGGGCTTTAAAGTTACAAGGTTGAGTCTATGGAGGTCTCCTCCATGTTGGCATGTGGTCTACTCAGACCCTCATCGTATTCACAGGCTTCGAGTTATCAAGTGATATGATCTGATTTGTAACACCACCGAAAGTTTTCGTAAACACTTTCCAAATTCATGGGGTTTTTCATTGGAGTAAAATGCATGAATCGGCATTTACCAAAGAAAAGCGGTATCATCTATCTTCTTCATCAATTAGTTTTTATTATTGATTTGTAGATTGTTCTTAATTTCTCTTAGAAAATGGTGGATTTTATTGCTGGAAATTGGAACTCCACATTCCTTTATTATGTTTTTCTATTCTACAGGCTGGTGCTATACAATAGAGTTAGAGTGTTTGTTTACAATAATCACTTTGGTTTTGGAACAACATCATGTTTACACTTTTCGGCAAGTTTTGTTTAACATCGCGTGCATAGCACGTGCATCTTGCTAGTATATATAATAAAAGGGTTTTTTAATGGAGACATAAGTACAGGCGTAGGAGCAAATGATTTTTATTTACTAATGAAACAGACTCTTAATTGTTAATGGGGCTCTTTCCTTTAATTTCATTCAAATTGTTATTTTGTTTGATGGGATGGCTAACAGAGAAATGGGGATTTTGATTCATGCTAAAAAAAAATCGCGTTTTATGGGTGAGGTCGTGATGGAAGAAGCTAAGAGAATATTTTTCCACTTTATTATTTTTTTTGGGTATTTTTTCCTCTCTTAATTTCTCTTGGTTTGTAATGTTGCATCTATGGAGTTTATATATGGAAGAATAGAAACAAAATGGTGTATGATGGAAAACAAGAAAACTTCTCTATTGTTTGTAAGAAGGGATCATAAGTGGTCTAAGGGTATAATGGCTAGTTCGGACATTGTCTTAGTTAGAAGTTGAATTTAGAGCCTAGATTATCCAGAGCCCCCCAAGTATTAGAGGCACTTGAAGGTACAGACAAAGAGAAGTGGTTGAAGGCCATGCATGATGAGATGGATTCTTTGTATAAGAATCACACTTATGAGTTAGTTGAGAAACTTGAAGAAAGAAAAATTCTCAAAAATAAATGGATCTACAAGGTCAAGCATGAAGAGAACAATCCACACCCAAGACACAAAACTCGCCTTATTGTGAAGGGATTTGGTCAAAGGAAAGGGATTAACTTTGATGAGATTTTTTCTCTTGTAGTGAAGATAACTTCTATCCGGGTGGTATTGGGTATAACCGCAAGTATGAACCTGAAGGTTGAGCAGCTAGATGTTAAGATAGCTTTTCTTCATGGAGACCTTGAATAAGATGTCTACATTGACCAGCCAGAGGAGTTTGAGGTCAAAGGCAAGGAGCATCTAGTATGCAAGCTGATAAAGAGCTTGTATGGGTTTAAGCAAGCACCGAGACAGTAGTACATAAAGTTTAATTCCTTTATGGCGAAGCAAGGATACAAGAAGTCTGCTTCCAATCATTGTGTGTTAGTTCAAAAATTTCCAAACGGAGATTTCATAGTGCTCTTGTTATATGTGGATGATATGTTGATAGTTGGCCCAAACATCAACAAGATATCCAAGCTAAAGAAAGACTTGAGTAAGTCCTTTGAGATGAAGGATTTGGGTCAAGCAAAGTAGATACTTGGGATGTGGATCACTTGTGACAGAAAGAGTGGAAAGTTATGGCTTTCTCAAGAAAGCTACATTGAGAAAGTGTTGAAGAGATTCAACATGGATCAAAGCTGAAGCCGCGGTTAATCCGCTTGGTGGCCAGTTCCGCATGACCAAAGAGATGTGTCCAAAGGGTGAGCATGAGCAGAGTCAGATGAAAAATATTCCTTATGCATCCGCAGTGGCCAGCTTGATGTATGCAAATGTGTGTACAAGACCGGATATTGCTTTCGTCGTTGATGTTGTAAGCCGATTTTTGTCAAATCCGGGGAAAGAGCATTGGGAAGGTGTTAAGTGGATATTGAGATATCTCAAGGGCACTTCCAAATTGTGTTTGTGTTTTGGTGGAAGTAATCCCTTACTTGAAGGCTACACTGATGCAAACATGGCAGGTGATGTTGACTCGATGAAGTCCACCTCCGGTTATCTGGTTATTTTTGCAGGGAGAGCAGTTTCTTGGCAATCTAAGTTGCAAAACTGTGTTGCCCTCTCTACTACAGAAGCCGAGTATATTGCAGCCACTGAGTGTTGCAAAGAGATGCTATGGATGAAGAGGTTCTTCGATGAACTAGGGCTAAAGCAGAAACAGTTTGTAGTTCTATGTGACGGTCAGAGCGGCATCCATTTGACAAGAATTCGAGTTTTCATTCTAGATCCAAGCACATACACGTGCGTTATCATTGGATTAGAGAAGTACTCAAAGACAAGCATTTGTGTATCGAGAAGATCCATACCGACAAGAACGGGTCGGATATGATGACCAAAGTTTTACCGAAAGGTAAGTTTGATATTTGCTGTGCTACCGCCGGAATGGTAGCAGACTCCTCTTGTTGATTTGGAAATTGCATGGATGTATCCCCCCCCCCCTCACTGTTCGGGAGGGGGAGATTGTTTGAGTTATCCCTCACATGAGGAGAAAAGGAGTTCAGCTTGCGTGGAGAAGTTTAAGCGCGCACGCGCTCATATTAATCTTGCTCAAGGCGCGACCCATGCCCATGCCGTGGACAACCTCCAGTGTTTTTAGGGCGCACGCGCTCGACTTTGGCCTTGCCCAAGGCGCGCCCGCTCCCATGCCTATTTTCGTCAAGATTTCTATTTTTACGAAACCGCGAGTTTGCAATATAAGGTTTGGGTTTTTGGCAAAACCTAACACATGTTGAGACACAAAAATACATAGCACACAGAGAGGAAACCCAATCTTGAAAGCAATCAAGATCTGAGAGATAACCTATACAGAGAAATAAGCCTATAAAGAGAGAGGAGTGATCTAGTAAGGTGAGAGACTGCAAGGAGTGATTGTAATCTTCCTTCCCGCTTTATAAAAGGATTAGCTTTTGTGGAAGTAGGCACCATTGGCCGAACCATGGTATATCTTTGTGTTGTGGTATGGTTTTACTGTTTTACATTATTATCTGTTGTTAATAGTTGTTTAGTGAGTTGGGCATGTTAGTTTGGTTGTAGGGAATATTTAGATTGTTGGCTGGAGTTGTTATTGTTCAAATACAAGTTATCTGTGTAGTGTGGAATCAATTAGTATCGGTGTTAAACCCTAACAAGTGGTATCGGAGTCTTGGTTAGATTAGCCTAGGGTGTTATCTAAATCTTGGTCGGAAGGTGTTTGACAAAACTCCTGAGAGAAGATTTGAGTCTAAATAACTTATAGAGATGGACAATTCCATGAACACTCGTATGACGAGTCTGAATAGAAAGAACTACATCATTTGGAAAGCCAAGATGGAAGACTTGCTTTATTGCAAAGACTTGGCACAACCCATTGAGAATGGAAGAGAAAGACCCGAATCGGTTGCTACGGCTGAGTGCAGCAAGCTTGACAGAAAAGCAATTGGGTACATTCGACAGTGGATTGACGACAATGTTTTTCACCATGTATCCCAAGAGACTACAGCTTTTGGCTTGTGGTGAGTGTTGTCTTAGTACCTCATGCCAGGATATAGAGTGGGTGATAGATACAGGAGCATCCTATCACGTCACACCGCACAAGGGATTCTTCACTACCTACAACTGTGGTGAATATGGTGAAGTGAAGATGGGCAACAGTGGAGTCTCGAAGATTGCAGGGATTGGGGATGTTCACATAGAACCCAATGTCAGATACACCTTGACACTTAAGGATGTAAGACATGTCCCTAATATTCGACTAAGCCTAATTTCCGCTGGGAAGTTAGATGATGATGGCTTTGTAAACTCATTTGGTAACGGGGTATGGAAACTGAGCAGAGGTTCCATTGTAGCAACCAGAGGGAAGAAAACTTGCTCTCTTTACAAAACACAGGCTAGTTTGTGTAAAGCGGTTTAATCTGTGAAGAAGAAGCTTCCTCCGAACTGTGGCACAAGAGACTGTGTCATATGAGCGAAAAAGGGATGAAAGTTCTTGCTAAGCAAAAGGCCTTGCCAGACATCAAAGGTACACATTTAAATAGATGTACTAACTGTTTGGTAGGAAAGCAACACAGGGTGTCTTTCCAAAGATTCCCATCTCACAAAAAGGACAATGTCCTTGAACTAGTGCACACAGACTTATGTGGTCCTATAAAAGTGAAGTCGTATGGGGGAGCTTTATACTTCGTGACCTTCATTGATGATGCGTCAAGAAGGGTATGGGCATATAGTCTGAAGACCAAGGATGAAGTACTTAGCGTGTTTGAGAAATTCCATAGCATGGTGGAAAGAGAGTAAGGGAAGTTGTTGAAGTGTATTCGCTCAGATAATGAGGGTGAGTATATTGGGCCGTTTGAAGAGTATTACCAGAGTCATGGGATTCGTCATCAGCAGATCGTTTCCCAAGATATTGCAACATAATGGAATAGTTGAGAGAATAAACCAGACTATTGTAGAGAGGATGAGATGCATGTTGTCTCACTCTAAGCTACCTAGAAGCTACTGGGTAGAAGCAATCGCCTGTGCCGTTACATGTGATCAACCTATCGTTACAAAGTCTCTCGAATAGTGATTATCCGGAGAGTATGGTAAAGGCGAGATGTTGATTATGGATGCTTGGGGGTATTTGGGTGTAGGGCATTTGTGTATATTCCGAAGGATGAGAGATCCAAGCTTGATGACAAAGCCAAGCAGTGCATTTTTCTGGGTTATGGAGATGAAAAGTTTGGTTACAAATTTTATGATCCGATTAACAAGAAGGTAATCTGAAGTTGAGATATTGTGTTCTTAGAAGACCAAACCATAGCAAATTTTGAGGAGGGTGAGAAGCTACAGGCTTTCACTAATGATCTTGTTGATTCAGAACCAGAAGTTCCTACTGTGGAACGTGCAGAAGGCATTGAGCATGCAGAGAACCATGAGTTTGAAGCTCATGATGAGAATCATATTGCTCATGATGGGATAGAACCTATTGGTATAGAAGATGCGGATGAAGTGCATGAACCACCACCAGAGCAAGCAGAAGTGCATCATCCTGAGGCACCAGGAGATAGGGCAAGGAGGTCAGACAAAGAGAGACAAGCTTCAACCAGGTATCCACCACATACGTATGTTCTACTATCGGATGGTGGAGAACCTATGTACTATCAAGAGGCACTTGAAGGTACAGACAAAGAGAAGTGGTTGAAGGCCATGCATGATGAGATGTATTCTTTGCATAAGAATCACACTTATGAGTTAGTTGAGAAACCGGAAGGAAGAAAAATTCTAAAAAATAAGTGGATCTAAAAGGTCAAACATGAGGAGAACAATCCACACCCAAGGCACAAAGCTCGCCTTGTTGTGAAGGGATTCGGTCAAAGGAAAGGGATTGACTTTGATGAGATTTTCTCTCTTATAGTGAAGATAACTTCTATCCGGGTGGTATTGGGTATGACCGCAAGTATGAACCTGGAGGTTGAGCAGCTAGATGTTAAGAAATCTTTTCTTCATGAAGACCTTGAAGAAGATGTCTACATGGACCAGCCAAAGGGGTTTGAGGTCAAAGGCAAGGAGCACCTAGTATGCAAGCTGATAAAGAGCTTGTATGGGTTTAAGCAAGCACCGAGACAGTGGTACATAAAGTTTGATTCCTTTATGGCGAAGCAAGGATACAAGAAGTCTGCTTCCAATCATTGTGTGTTCGTTCAGAAATTTCCAGACGGGAATTTCATAGTGCTCTTGTTATATGTGGATGATATGTTGATAGTTGGCCCAAACATCAACAAGATATTCAAGCTAAAGAAAGACTTGAGTAAGTCCTTTAAGATGAATGATTTGGGTCAAACAAAGTAGATACTTGGGATGCGGATCACTCGTGACAGAAAGAGTGGGAAGTTGTGGCTTTCTCAAGAAAGCTACATCGAGAAAGTATTGAAGAGATTCAACATAGATCAAGCGAAACCAATCAGTTGTTCGTTTGGTGGCCAGTTCCGCAAGACCAAAGAGATGTGTCCAAAGGGTGAGCATGAGCAGAGTCAGATAGAAAAGATTCCTTATGCATCCATAGTGGCCAGCTTGATGTATGCAATGGTGTGTACAATACCGGATATTGCTTTCGCCGTTGGTGTTGTAAGCTGATTTCTGTCCAAGCCGAAAAAGGAGCATTGGGGAGGTGTTAAGTGGATATTGAGATATCTCAAGGGCACTTCCAAATCGTGTTTGTGTTTTGGTGGGAGTAAGCCCTTACTTGAAGGCTACACTGATGCAGACATGGTAGGTGATGTTGACTCGATGAAGTCCACCTCCGGTTATCTGGTTACTTTTGCAGGGGGAGCAGTTTCTTGGCAATCTAAGTTGCAAAAATGTGTTGCCCTCTCCACTACAGAAGCCAAGTATATTGCAGCCACTGAGTATTGCAAAGAGTTGCTATGGATGAAGAGGTTCTTTGATGAACTAGGGCTAAAGCAGAAACAGTTTGTAGTTCTATTTGACAGTCAGAGCACCATCTATTTGAGCAAGAATCCGAGTTTTCATTCTAGATCCAAGCACATACACGTGCGTTATCATTGAATTAGATAAGTACTCGAAGACAAGCATTTATGTATCGAGAAGATCCATACCGACAAGAATGGGTCGGATATGATGACCAAAGTCTTACCAAAAGGTAAGTTTGATGTTTGTTGTGCTATTGCCGAAAGAATAGCAGACTCCTCCTGTTGATTTGGAAATTGCATGGAGGTATCCTCCCTCACTATTCAGGAGGGGGAGAGATTGTTGGAGTTATCCCTCACATGAGGAGAAAGGAATTCAGCTTGCGTGGAGAAGCTTGAGCGCGCACGCGCTCAGATTAGTCTTGCTCAAGGCATGGCCCGCGCCCATGCTGTGGGCAACCTCTAGTGTTTTTAGGGCGCGCGCGCTTGACTTTGGCCTTGCTCAAGGCACCCCCACGCCCATGCCTATTTTCGTCAGGATTTCTATTTTTGCGAAACCGCGAGTTTGCAATATAAGGTTTGGGTTTTTGGCAAAACCTAACACATGTTGAGACACGAAAATACACAGCACACATAGAGGAAACCCAATCTTGAAAGCAATCAAGATTGAGAAATAACCTTTACAGGTAAACAAGTCTGTAAAGAGAGAGGAGTGGTCTAGTAAGGTAAGATACTGCAAGGAGTGATTGTAATCTTCCTTCCTGCTTTATAAAAGGATTAGCTTTTGTGGAAGTAGGCACCATTGGCCGAACCTTGATATATCTTTGTGTTGTGGTATGCTTTTACTATTTTACATTATTATCTGTTGTTAATAGTTGTTTAGCAAGTTGGGCATGTTAGTTTGGTTGTAGGAAATATTTAGATTGTTGTCTGGAGTTGTTATTGTTCAAATACAAGTTATTTGTGTTGTGTGGAATCGATTAGTATCGGTGTTAAACCCCAACACCTGGTGCATTTAAGTTTGCGCTTCTTAGACAGACATTTAAGATATCAGTATGCAAGGTCTTGCATATATAGAATTACCTCCAAAATTGTGTCATAATCGCCCTATGTTTTTATCGAGAGTCCAATGGCTTCAATGTCTGTAGGTAATCTATGTGGAGGCATGTGAGAGTGGGAGCATTTTTGATGGTTTGATGCCTAAAGATCTCAACATTTATGTCACGACAAAGATCAAATCTTTGAGGAAAATAGTTAGGGCACTTATTGTCCGGCATGGACCCTCATCCTCCCAGAGTATGAGACTTGCCTAGGGGATTTGTACAAATAATATGGATGGAGGACAGGTTAGTTGGTTGCATTGATTCTCGAATATGTAGTTTATTATCATTTGTGTTAATTTATTGGCTCTTGTATTCCAACCTTGGGGGACTTCTGACCCGGTCATATCAGACAAAAGGAGAAATGTGAAAAGACAAGAGAGTAGAGGGATTACTGTCGCACCCCAAATTTCATAACAATATTTAAAACAATTATATTTAATTATCTGGAAATCCGGGGTGAAACAAAACCCAAAACCCTGTTATCAAACACGATATATACGAAACTGAAATCAAAAGAAACTAAAAGGAACAATCCTTAAATCACATTATTAAACTACAAAGAAACTAACCAACTCTTCAAAAAATCTTAAACCAGAAGACTCCAAGAGAAACTCCAAATCATGTGTCCTTATCCACTGCACTCCACCATCTATGTTCCCAAGAACACACCCATGTTGCAAAACAAAGCAAACATGGGTCAACAAATTGAATTTGCTGGTATGAGTAGATTAACAACAAAATATATATAATAATCTTTCAAATTAATAAATATAACATTACCAACCATTTCAACTTGGAAGACAATATAGTTCCGTTTTCCAAAACGGCGTGTAGTTTCTTCCCAAGTAAGATTTCACCCACAATATACAAATTCCAATAATCTCATATAACCGTACTCATAATTCCCACTTTCCAAAATAACTTCCAACATAAATATCACTTACATTCTATTTAGTAAATGCACACATGATAACCTAATTAAATATGAGTTTGGTATACCTTACCTTTAAGCTAACACGTCGTCTTAGGGTAGGATATTTACGTCCCTATAGAAAATATTAATAGATCCTACCCTCCTGCAAAACAGAGTTAGACATCTCAATAAAAATGATTTATCTCAGTCAATCAAATTACCATTTATAACCAAACCTCATTTAAGACATTTAAGTCTAATTGATATAACCTGGTTCGTCCCGCATATTCGGGGAATACCACTTATCATAATACATATATCAAGGGTAGTCATTCATATGACATCATTATGTCATAAAGTTTCTGCGTGCATAACCATAGATCTCAGACTATCACAAGTCATTAATATTTTCGTAATAACATATCAAGTTATAGTCATTTCGCAGTCACATAGAAATCACAATCATTTACTAATATTATTCACAGTCACACTTCACTATCATAACATCACACAATTCATATATTTTTACTTAAAAACCACTCGTCTACTTATGAGAACGGGAAATATCACACCCAAGGAGTACATCCATCCTTTGTGAGTATCAACTCACACAAACCACATAAACATTTTTCATAAGAAATCATATACATCATATGCAAAAACTCCATCACACGTAAAATCAATATTTTACTTTGCTTATTAATTATCTCGTTGACTCATTTATTAAAAACACAACCCAACCTTTAGTTCCTACTCCACGATTTGCACTACACACATTTGCCAAATCATATATATCTGTGTGCCTCACTCACACCGAGTACCACTACAAGACATATGTCCCAAGCGGGATATCGCCTCCAGGAAACATACTTTCATCTTGTAAACTCGTAACTTGTGAGTCACAGCCATCTCTGGGCTTTCCATACACATAATCACAAAGCCTCTTTGGGCATAACAAAATATCCGGTCGTTAATGGCACATTCAATGAATACCTTGGGTCATTCCCGCCACATTCAAGAAATACCCATCATAACACTAACGGGCCATTCATGACACATTCAATGAATGCCCTGAGTCATTCCCGCCACATTCAGGGAATACCCAAACCTACATTCCCGTACATTGAAGGAATATGACCAACCAGCAAGGCGAATACCTTAGTTCCTCTCTAGGGCAGTCCAAACTATTGGGTCATTCATGGCACATTCAATGAATACCTATCTATCACATGACATCACAAGTCATAATATCTCATTACCAAATCCTGAGGCGTGGAGAGTTCTAAAGATGTGGGCGACACATTAAAACATTATTATCACTTATAATTATACTAGCATTACTCATGTCAAAACAGACCACACATGCGGAGAGTCATTTTTAAAGCGTCAAAGGCAATTCAAGCACTTAAATATCATTGAATGTAAACAGACTTATAATCAAACAAATACAATTTACATAACCACACTCATATATACAATATTGTAAACAAATAGTTCATTAGCCCAAATTCAAGTCTACACACACTAATGTCCAAAACATATCCACATATACTAAAGTCTATAACTTCTATCTCACACATATATATTTATGTAGTCTCAAAACAACAGTAATTTCTAACACAATCACATAGTTATCACACAAACTAATATATATATTATAGATATAGTGGCTGCACTTTTGTTCAAAGCTGCCTACGTATCCAAATCTTTTAGGATTGGAATCAAGCCTTCGTAGTTCTTATCAGCCACATAGTTAATGCTATAGTTTTTCCTACATTCATCCAAATGACATGTAACTTAATTATTTAGAAACTAAGGTATGTAGATATACTTTTTCATGTAGAACTCGAAGTCCCAACCTCAGGCCATCTAGAAGAAAACTTAGGTCGAAAACGGTAAAAATCCTAATCTTCAGCAAATTAGATTTCTGACGGACTATCTTCCGAATGGCTCAACTCTTTCCCCAGGTGTCCAAACGAGACAAGGCTTTTTGTGTTGAAAAGCTGACACACAGAACTTACTTTCTCATGGTTTACAAAAATACTCAATATCATTCTAAATGTACCAAAACTAGGCTCAAACACAGTACACATAAACTGATTTCTAACGCACTGTTTTCTGCCAATCAAACTTCCAAACACCATAATTAATTCCACCAGACTCGGAATGCGATGAGGCCAATTGGAATAGAAAGAATACTTCCAAATATTACTCTTTTATGTTTTATAAAAATCTAACTCTCACCCTAACTATTTTAAAACTGGACTTGAACACAGTGCGCAGAAACTGATTTCTGACGCATTGTTTTCTGTCAACCAAACTTCCAGACCTTATATCTATCTCCAAAGACCTCGGAATGTGACGAGGCCAATTGGGTTGGAAAGCAGACACATAAAACTTATTTTTTCATGTTTTGGCAAGAGTTTGAATCTGACCCTAACTAGGTGAAAACTCGATTCCAGATCAGACACAGATTCAACCCAAAAACAAACTCTAACCTAAAGCCCACCTAAATTAAAAGAATCCGGTCCACTCAACTCAACAGACCTGGTCCACACAAAACTGATCAGACCCAACTCAACAAAACATAGGCCCAAAAGCCTTTAGCCTTTTCCAAGCCCAACTAGAACTAAAGCCCATATGTAAATATCTAAAACAAACAATTAAGCCCACAAGTATTTTGGCCCAAGCCCAAGCCCAACGAAAAGAACAACATCGTTGCTGGTCTTTCTTCTTCCTCCTTCTTTCCCAAAAGCCCACACCACCACCGAAACAGCCAAACACCACCAAAAGGTTCGGTTTTGCTCCCTATAAAAAACCCAACCTTTTGGTATAAACAAAACTCACATCCCCTACTTCTCTAAAATCGCCTCGAAGACACCATTAACAACCTTTGGAGCTTCAACAGCTCCTCTACAACTACCAAACACCACCGAAACCACCAACCCAACAGTCACCATTTCTAATTCAAACAACAACCCAAATCAACCCGACATACATCAACAGTTCAACCCAAAACCCAATAAAAATCGGTTTACCTCAAACTAAACAATTCCAACAGTAACAAGTTTATATAAAACGTGTATAAATAATTAAAATTGATTCATAATCATCTTTTTATCACATAGGTTTGTTTACACAGTATCCAAACTAAGTCGATCACAGTACCGTAGACTAAGTCGAACAGTATATATAATAAACAGTATGTAGAATAACACTGAAGAATAATTTAACAGAAAATAATTAGCAGATATCAGACATTAAAGTTTTTAAACAGACTTAAAAATATTGGTTCAGTGAAAGATAAAAATGTCTACTCACCCGTGATTAGCTCCGACTATCGATGAGATATCGAAAAATTTCCAAAGAAGAAACCTCTCTTTTCCTCCCTCAGTAAAACTCTCTTTTTTCCTCAGTGTTTTCAACTCTCCCCCTCAACTCTTACGTGTTTCTCATTTTTATTATTTGAAAACCCCTCAAAAATAGGGAATGGGATTTATCCTCTTTTCCCTATCTCTTTATAATCTTTATCCATTTTTATTATTATTATTATTTATTGTACTAGAAAAATATAATTAATAAAACACGGGGTGTTATAATTACCTTGCTTGTACTCACCAAAGGCATAACGATTAGATCTAATCAATAGTAGCCAGCTAGCCATATCCACGGAACTGCAAATCAATGAAGCTTTAAGCTCTATCTGTTTTTTTCTCCTTTTTTTTTTTGCTAAAGGGTGATTGTTTATATTGATAGCAAAAGACGAAAGAATGTTACATCGTGAGCTTGTGAGAACCTTGTACAGGTCTCCAACGTTACAAAGGATTACAGTGATTACAATCTTGTGCCCTTTGGTTGCTTTACAGTGAAATACTGAATTCAACAAACTTTATTCAACTTTTGTTTTCCTTTTCCTCATTAGCCATTTTGATTTTTTTTGCAGTGACACCCACAATCTAAAGAATGAGACGCTTAAACAACAGTACGAAACGGTAAATAAATTTTCTAGAGGCATTTTTGGGCTTATCATTTCCTTTGAATGCTATCTTCTGGCAAGCTGGGTATTTGTTATGTAGTTTAGATGTATAATTGAAATGGTAAATAGTAAGGCAAATTATTATTAGTAAAGAATTTGCAAGTCGAGTGGTGCAAACAAGTTGCATTGAGTTTAGCTGGCATATCTGCTTGTGGATATGCAAATATTCCACGTTATGCATAATTTTGTTGAATGATCTTCAGCTGGATATTATATTGCAACCCATGAAAATATGATAACTGTATCAGGCTATCATATTTTCATTTGCATGCCATCAACTTTTATCTTCTTCCCAGTTTGTGCATACAAGGTATCATGCGAGTTTCTTCTCATCCAGTTCGATTTGAAGTCATTAAGGCGCCAAATTCTGAGGGTTGATGCTGATAATATTTGGAAGGATTAACTAGTATTACCCCAACTAAATGAGCCAATTAGGATTTCCACCTCCACCCCCACCCCTACCCGTTAAGAGACCCTAATTTCCCATCTAGGAGGGAATTCTAATTGGCTCATCTAGTGGGGGTAATACTACTTAATTTACCCAATTTAGAATTATTGTTCGTGCCACGTTATGATGCATATAAGATTTAACCGCTTCCATAACTAGAGTTAGATTTATATTTCAGTAGTTTTTTTTATTCATTTGTACTATTTTTACGACCCAATAGAAAATGGGAATGGGCGAATGCAGTCATTTCTGATTGGTGTAAAGAATTTTAGGCAATCCTAAAACTCCATTTGAAACTCAGAGTGATAAACAATTTAAATTCAGAAAATTAGTTTAAGGGAGTCGGTTAAAAACTGTTTGGACTCCAAATAGAGAGACATAATATTTTTAGTTTGAACATCAAGTTGGACTAAAACTAGAATTTGACATGTTAACTCATAATCTCTTTAACCATCCTTTAATTATTTACATGTACAACTACTTCTCTCATAATCTCTTAAAATTTCAAGAATTTTAAAATGCGATTGAAAGTAATCATTTATTTAAAGAATTATTAAAATGCATTTTAACTCGAGTAACATTTTAAAAACAATAGAATTAACTTATAATAACCTACTTTGCATTTTAAAATACATATAGTGTAAAAACTAAAAGTACTGTGTCTCCCATAGGCATTTGTCACTAGACGTACCCTAATCCTCAACCCCGAACCTCTAAACGCTAAACCTTAAATCCCTATAACTAGACCCTAAGCCTAAACCATAAACTCTAAATCTCAATAAACTAGACCCTAAGCCTAAATCTTAAATCCCACTAAACTAGACCCTAAGCCTAAACTCTAAACCTCAAGACACTAAATTCTAACCCCCAAAACCTAACTTGTTGCATTGTCGAACCTATTGCATAATAAAATGCATTTTGTATTTGTGCGCATTTTAAAATGCAGAAACTCATCTATATTTTAAAATGCATTATGTATTTTAAAATAAGTTTATTACATGGGTGTGGTTTTAATTTGTGATACATATGTATTTTAAAATGCAAAACATGTAGCTATAATCAAACATTATTATTTTTAGTGAAAATATTTAATTTGGTAGTTATATAAGGGTAAAAAAAAGAATAAAACAGTTACAAATCCCAATAACTAATTTATCCACTTCCACATTACGTGGGTAGTTATAGTCAAAGCCTCTGCATCTAGTTTTTTTCCTTGTACAGTAGTTTCCACTATATAAAAAAAATACCAAATCTACAATGCGCAGGGCTTGAAATGAGTCTCAATGCGCATAACTGGAGCACACATCTGTCATCTTACCCTATAAAGATGAGAAAATGTATAAAGGGTAAAACCGGTAGATCGATTGTCTAACTGGCTACACCAAGTTACCAAATCTCTACGTGCTTCCAAAATCCAAAGAAGAAAAAGAAAATTACTCTTCATTCTCAACCTTCATCGCCTCCTCCTTCACCTCAAAACTGATACAATTGAAAATAAGTGTTTAAGAATGACTTTAAATATGAAAAAGCACTCTCACTTGTGTTCTCTTCTCTTCTTTCACAATGTCCTAGATAATCCAATGAACGACGGACACAAAAATACTAAAACGGCGTCACCTCATCAGCAAGAGGAAGAAGACGAAGAGCTGCATGGCCTTCTTGTACCCAATATCGACGATCTGCCAGTCAGCCCTCCCTCATCCACTGACTCCAATTTTGTTACATATTTCGCCCCTGGTTAGTCTTTACTTTACGATATTACCATGTAATCGGTGTTGAACAGGAAAGCTAGAATAGGAAACTAAAAATTACCGATTGAAAAAAATGGAATACTGAAAATTTCTTGCGAAGTAAATTTTTTAGCAATATGCATAGATGAGATCTTATTGGAAGTAATTAGAGGCAATTCAAGATAGGTGCAAATGGAAATCTACATAATAGTTTGTCATATACAGAGTAGGTTAGAAGCTATTATGGCCATTTATTAGCGTTTTTTAGTAAATATATTATTTTCATTAAGATACAACTCTTCAATTTAGTGTTCAGATCGACAAAGATGCTGTTTGTCTCGATATGCTAACACTTATCGCCTTGTATATACTTCGTTTTTCATATAAAAAGCAGTAGTCGAAATATTGATGATGCAATCGATATGCTAACATAACTGCCTTGAACATCTATAACTTCGTAATATGTCCATCTTTTATATAAAAACAAGTACTCAAAATTTTGATGCATCTTTTAAGTAAGCTATGTGATGATGATGATGATGCATTAGTGTAGTAACTCTTTAACGTGAAATGATCTCTAAGTTTTTTACACTTCATCCATTCTCTGAATTGTGAGGGATCTTACATATGATCCTAAGGGTTATTAGAAAGAGCCTTTGACACATCCCCTTGGTTTCCACGATATAGCTTGGTAAAATATTTCTCTATAATATTATTCATCTATTAATTCCATTTTTTGTTTCAAGTGCTTCTTTCAGTTGAAATTTGGTTCTTGTTGGTTCTTGGTGTAGCTTGTGTAAATTGATTGCGTCAAAGGTCTACCTAGAGAGCATAGAGGGGGCCTCGGATTCACTTATTAACCATCAAGCTCCTTGTGTTGTCATGTTTCGATTTTGATAGAATGTCGGATTTGTGCTTATTAGCATTCAGTTTGAAGATATCAGTTTGTCGGATAAAAGAAATAATGAAGGTTACTACACCTATTTATCAGAAAAGTTTATGTTAGATTAGCATATAGTCGTGGGAATTTCCATTATTAGAGGATTGGTTCCAAATATACTCTTAGGAAGAATTGTAAACTAGAGAATAATTTTGATGAAAATATTACAAAGTTAATTCATTACTTTTTGTTATTGATCACCTTCCACCGAAAGCTTTGATCTTGCTCTGTGTATTATACTATTATGTACTGCGAGCCACTGGATGACCTTGTCTATTATCTGGTGTAGTGTGCTTTTCTTAGACTTCACTTCAACCTCACTGCTTTGTTCCTTGATTAGAGTACTTCCATACGTGGTGCATATGCTACAATATTCCTTACACCTGCTTGCTACTTCTTCTTCCTCAACCGTCAACCACCAACGGATAAACTTGAAAATTAGGAAAATTAAAGAAACGGACCTCTCTCATAGCAGTTTCAGATTGGTCGTGGATTTGTGAGGCTACATTTGGCCTGTGGTGTGCCTACAAAAGCGAGATGCTCATCTTGCTTTGGGTGTATCTTAGTATGTAGTTTGAATTACTTATAAGAAGGTCTGGAGTGTTTCTGTTGGTTTGCCACTGGAGCTATATAATATTTCTAAATAAGTTGCTATTTGAATAGGCTTTAAAAGAAACGGATAGTGTAGTAGATTGAAGTGGGTGCATTACTTGTATAACTTAGAGCTGATCGAATGCTAGTTGGGAAAACAGGTAACATCACCCATGCATCTTCTAACTGGTACAGAGAGCAATGCCTAACTAACATCTTATTTTTGTTAGAGGGATTCCTTTGACCCCAGAAGTATGGAACATGACTACAAAGCACTGCATGGGATGGGATGTGGTGTCCAGAAATCTTTTGCTTAATCCTTGTTGAGCTAGTAAAATCGACTTACTTATTAGTCATTAAGCTAGGGTCTAGTTCATAATGCAGCAAATGCATCTCTCCTTTTTTCTTTGAACTTAATCATTTATACAAGACAGTTTTACAAACTACGAAAAAATTGTCGAAGAAGAAGAAAGAAAAGAATATCCCAATTTACAATCACACAAGACGACCGACGGATGAGATCCCAACTAGTATGGCATGCCAAATATCATGTATATAACTTCCCTCAAAACCTAGAACAGATAAGGATATCTGACTTTTTGGCTACCGTTGAGAAGTGGAGGACCTCTACATTATGACATCTCTTGCCCCACATGCATCACACTAAAATTCACCTCATCAAGTAGGCGAGCATTAAGTAAAAGCTTTTAGCCAAAACTCAATCAACATGAATCTTTTTGGTTGTCAATGAATCCGTTAGCACTTCGATATTAGCCATCATCTATTGAAGGACACTTGCAACTCGGCATAAGATCCTCGCTTGATAGTTTGTTAACATAACTAGATTCTATTGCGTATTGAATGTTACGATAGTTAAAAAGATGTGATAAAAAAAGAAACCAGGCGAATCACATAAAAAATACTTTACAGTTCCTGTGAGAGTAACTAACCATCTAAATTTACCCATAGCTCAGATAGCATTCCATCTCGGCTCTTCATAATCAGTCCTTTCTAGAGCCAACCAAACAGATTCATAGCAAACCGTCAAAATCAGGAACATTGGTAAACCCTTCATCGTTACTATGAGGTCATCTAACATCTGATAAATCACAGGAGAACAAGGGTGTGTTTTATCTGCAACACAGAAAGAATGGGTTTCATTGCTAATGGTAATCCAACTGCACCCTGGCAGCTTCCTCAAACCTCTTCCTTTCATCTTTTTCCTCAGGTCTGCCACAACATCCCACCTCTTGACCGAAGCATATGGTTGAACCTATCTAAAGGGGTAGAATTGTAAAATACAAGCCATATCCTTAAAAAAGTGTTATACATAAAGAATGCATCCTAACACAAAGATAATGTCAAAATTCATTACAATCTCAAATTAAAAAGAACAACCAAAGCAGACAAGATAGCCTCAATGCTGAATAACTTCACATGGGTTGCTTGAGACTAAACAAGGCATCCACATGTTAAGCACTAAGGCTATGACAATAGACAAGTCTCATTTCACCTCTACCCTGGAACTATTACAACCCATTTTGTTATTTCTTGCCTTGAGTATCATTCTTAACTGATAATGGAGAAAACAGCCAGAATCCCATATACTGAATTCTCGAAAAACTTCTTTGCCAAGCCCCTATATATCTCATACATTAGTTTTCCCCACTTGAGAAAATTATCATAGAAAGCTCTAATCCGATTCTATATACACACAGGCAAATATTAAACAATATTAGTAATTGTACAATACAAGACTACAAAGTAACATCGGCAGAACCATATACAAGACCAGACTAAATCAACAGCATATGCAACAAGAGATCATTTAAATGACCAAATTGAGTTGAAGGAAAACACTTGCCACAGAATAGCAATGGAAACACAAAAATGAATAAAGAAAGAAACTTATCTGCACCCAATGTAAAACACAGTTATGACAAACTTGGAGCACTAGCACCGTACGTCCGTACCATATCCTTCCCTCGTATCAAATACCATTATTTGACCACCATCAATTTAGAACTTGATAGGATATCAACTTAGGCATAAGAAATAATAAAATTTTAACTTAAGTACATCACAATAACAACCAGATAGAAAATTCAATATTGTTGCACTAACTAACAACATCAACAAGAGAATGTTTGTCAATAGTCTAATCCAGAAAACAAAAGCATACACTTCTACTCAATAACGAAAAATATTTTTTTAATACTAACTGAAAATATCAATAAGAGAATGTTTGTCACGTCGCTGGGATGATGAACCATCCTTACTACTTAGATGGCTTAAAATAATATATGAAATGTCTTCTTCTGCAGGTTTACACAAAAACCATATTAGTTCAAAATAAGTGTAAAGAAGTCATAAAGTTGGATGCGCAAAAAGTAGAATGAAAAAAGAAAATTTTAAATATCGCACAATGTAGGAGCCTCCTACCAAGTCAGTCTGAATCACTCAGAATCACATGGTCGCCCAAATGATCATCTCTACAAGAGACAAATGGAAATGCATCAAAGCGAGACATGAAATATGATTTCCACTCATCAAAGATTTCATGATGATATTTTTCCCAAAACGTCGCGATCTTTGGCATTGGACAATTTGCTTCCAAATTCAACTTTAAAAAGTGGTTTGGAACACGCCCAATACCAATGACTTTATAGTCATTCTCATTGAATGCTGACTTTAACGGCAGAAAAGTGTGACAACCTGCCATTGAGAAATACATAATCGCAACGCTATACTTTGACGCTGCAAGATACCCATGTTCAGGTAGCAACATCCATTTCTCTTCAGGAGCATCACCCTTAAAGTGTAATAGACTTCCCTCACAACGAGTCACATTTTCATGACCGAACATCTGTATGTACTCTTCCTTACTTGCATGCAACTCTGAAATCAGATTAACTCGTACTTGGACCCAGCCCTCCTCGCCATGCCCCAATGTCATGGCCAAGGCCCTATCCACAGTTGTCGTCACCCTTTGGATCTTCAATATCTAAAATTAAAGGTTGTAGAACGTCTAGGAAGTAATCCAAATAGCGATAGAAGGAGCAATCACCCATATCTTTACCAAACTCAACCTAAAACAATAACAAATAGTTATCTTCATGCTTGTAACAAGT
This sequence comes from Coptis chinensis, assembly GCF_015680905.1. Lineage (NCBI taxonomy): Eukaryota > Viridiplantae > Streptophyta > Magnoliopsida > Ranunculales > Ranunculaceae > Coptis > Coptis chinensis. The sequence goes on along the minus strand of NC_141458.1, from coordinate 113,102,300 downwards.
AAAATGAGTATTATGTGAATGCACCTTTTTCGTTGTTACTATGGGGGTATTGTCTAAAGAATCTCTAGCACACACCATTTCAAGGGTATAACAACATTTCACTATGCAACTTTTTTTCTTTTCATTAATATAGTTTCTACTTAATCATAAAATCCTTAGCATGAATTTACCTTCCGTTTTGCTTTCATTGTCTCTTTCATCAGCTCAGGAGTGATAGGTGAAGCATCTTTATATTTAATAATTGGCACAGGAGTATTCTCTAGTTCCATTAAAGCTGCTTCGAAACGTCTCATCTCAGGATCATTCTCCCATTTCTTTGCTGATATTTCCAACTTAACTCTATCCTCAATTTGGTTGGCATGGGACTCTAAACCTTTAAAACTCTCATCAAGATACGATTTCATTGCACATAAATCTAGCTTCACGCCAACCACCTCCTTATGTAGTTTTTCCATTGGAACCTGAAAATCAAAACTAAATAAATAAACATTAATATTTGAGAAACTTCAAATACATATTGATAACTCTAGTCGAGCATAACAATTGACCCTTAACATCCTTTAGACGTTCATTTTGACTCGCAAACGAGAAGGTGCAGTATACGAATATATAATAACTAACATAGCAAAATTTAGAAAACAGTCAAACTTCTATTACTTCTCAAGAAGAAGGTACAGGTATTATCTGAACAAAAACAATAATTACTACTTGAGAGACATAATGAAACTAAGTAACAAAACCAAGGAACAAAAAGAAAAATAACATGACAAACTAAAAACTTCTAAGCAACGGGAAATGGGTGTATACCTCGGAAATGTGAAGTCCACTGATATCTTTTAATGAACCAATACTAATAAAAGTGTCACCTCTAAGGGTAATGAGCATTGTAGAGGAAACAAATGAAGAAAACAACTAGAGACGTGGGGGTTTGAACCTTGTTGTGGGGGTGGTTTGGGAGTTCCGAAATACCTCCGAAATAACCTCATCAGTTTCTTTTTTAAGTTTGTTTACCTTGTCAACCCTGTTTAAATTTGGTTTACCTTGTCAATCCTTGTCAACCTCCGAATCTAATGCTAACTGATTAGATTCAGTTTAGCTCATTAGTTACCTTGTTTACCTCTTAGAGTCCATTTGAGTATCTCTACATGTTTCCTGATTTCTCAAAACAACCAAGTCATAAATCTCTATGTGTTTCCTGATTTCTCGAAACAAAAAGAAAGAAATCACTCTTCATTCTCATCCTCCATCGCCCTCCTCCTTCACCAAAAAATAAAAAAACACTATCCACCCTAAAATAAGAGACAAGAGCCATGCCCTTTTAGATTGATTAGGAAGGCATGAGTTCTTTGATAGGTACTATTTCTCTCTCAGCCTTCACTTTGATTTCTTCTCAATTTTGGTTTCATCTTTTAACTAAGATTTGATTCTATTTACAATTCAAGGTTTTCGATTTAAATGAGATTGACTGTCATAGAAAGATATATTTGTTTTGATAAGATAGATTAGCTTGTGATTTTTTTCGTTAAGTTTGGTTGTGTGTTTGAGGTGGTTCATGTGTTTGCATGTTTATAGTTAATATACAAACTCTGACTATTATAGTTTATAGTTTGCATGTTCATATATATGAGTTATATAGTTACCAAATATCGTTGGGGATAATTATGGCCTATTAATGCAAAGACAGAATCTGACTAGGTTTTAAAGTCACATATTACATTACATCTGACAATGAGTATCATAGATTAAATCTGCGGAATGGTTTTGTGTCTGACAATGAGTATCATAGATTAAATCTGCAGAATGGTTTTTTGCTTTTTCCCTTCTAACTTAAAATTTTTTTTTTGTCTAGATACTTTTTAACTCAGTGCAAAAAAGTTGTTGACATGGATTTTATTTTTTTGTCTAATTGGGAACACCCCGTGGTCTAATTGAAGTCATGATGCATAAGAACCGATTGCAAGAGTATGCTCAGAAATCCAAACTGCCACTTTCAACCTATACTACTAAATGCTTTGGAACTGTGGCACAATTTAGATCTTCTATTTCTATTGATGGGGGAAATTATATGTCAGTTGAGACATTTCTACATAAGATCGAAAGAGGCAGAACAGAATGCTGCTAAAGTTGCTATGGAATCTATATTGAAGAAGGTCAAAGACAAAGGATGTCCAATAATAGATGAGGTCTGTTGCATGCATGCGTGTGTGTGTGTGTGTGTGTGTGTGTGTGTGTGTGTGTGTGTGTGTGCTGCGGCGATGTGTGCGCGATATCTTGCTCATGTTATATGGCGATTAGACTGTTTTACTTGGATGACATGTCCAAAATCCAAATCATAGTGTCGTCCAGTGGCCTATTGGTCAAGACTTGAGAGGTTGGTATCAAGGTCTTGGGGAAAGAACTTGAGGGGAATAAATGGTATTAAGGAAGAAAAGTTTTAACTATAATTGAAGAAAGACATGTCCAAGTCATAGTTATGTTGCGACTTGATTTAATTAAGCCTTACTTATGCTATTTTACTATTATGTTAAACCTTGTTCTACTTTTTCCTCTTAGGTTATATATTTTTATTTGTTTTTGTCACTCTTGCAGGATATGACCTATTGCAAATCCATCCTTAATGAATTTGCTGTGAAGATTGGTTTGGAAATGCCTATTTATACAACTACCCAGTCAAATTGTCTTATTCCAGTGTTCATCTCAACTTTGGATTTCCATGGTAAAACATATACCGGTACTCTCGCCGTGGAAACAAAAAGCGTAACAAATGGGTGCACGTTCTGTTATCAAATTAATTTTAGGTAGTTCTTTATGTTTTGATTCATGTTGATTAGATTTGTGGTTACATGGATTTTACTTTAACTACCTCTTAGATGATATTATCATGCAATTAGACTGTTTGTTGGAGTGGTTTGAGTTAAACTTATTGAAGTAATTTGCGGTAATGGAGGGGATCACTTCTATCTCAAATCATCAAATCCAAAAGGAACGTTTTTGATGCATTGCCCAAAGTCAATAAGAACGCAATGTTGCCAATGGTTCCATGTTCAAAAAAATTTGTACAAATTAGAGATGCCCCAGAAATGCATTTGGATGTCCAACCATCAAAAAGAGTAAAGTTGGAACATTTGTGTGGATGTAGTACGGGTGTGGTTATCAATGTATTGGCAAATCAAGCTAAAGATCAAGTTATGTAAGCCTTGCAAGGTGTCTCCGATCATCGTTAAATTGTAGTTTGTCGTAAAATTTTTATTAACCGCACTTGTTTGAATAAAATAGGGCAGTCTGGTCTAGTTGTATTCCTCCTCGAAGATAAGGCTTTTTCTAGTAAACCGTTTATCTATGTTAGTTGCAATGATATGAGGCTACATTTGTTCATTAAATTAAAAGCCAATTGCTAATTAGTCTTGGATGCCTTCTACGTTATCTTTGCCCCACCGTAAAATTGAAATTGATATGATATTGTGTGCTTTAATGATTGATATTTGATGTTTGGTGTGATCCTAGCATACGCATTGAGATAGTTGCAAGCCTTAAAATTTTCAGAATATCAAACAGAATAGAGAGGCGGTAGTCCACAAATTTGTTAAGGAGAAATGTTTATCCGTCTTCCCTCTTGGATAGGATTTTTCTGCGAAAAAGGCGAGACTCATCAAGTTTTGTGCCAAATCAAAGACTTTAGCACCTACTTTTAGCATTGTTAAATAGCATATTTTGGCCCTTTTAATGTAATAACTTAAATGGACTGAAAATTCTAAAATTGTAACCTTCCAAATATAACTACTCAATATGCAGTACCTACCTTGTGATTGAGGTTTAGACCATGTACACGTAGTCTTCGTTATGCCCCGTTTCACTTACAATTTCCACACTGTGATTCGAGATCTTCCTTTCCTTTTATCGAAATTCTCCGTAGCAACAAAACCACACGCACCTATATTAGAACAAAAATTAAGAATTATATTGAGCTTTGGAAACCAAAATTGAGCAAATGGCAGCACCTACCACTTTCGTAGAATGTATCTCCTCTTCTTAAAACAAATCGGCCGATCGAGTACATTTCCTCACACATTTTGAGTTTGTACTTGGACCTATTACACACACATAGCATTGTAGTTATTAAAAAAAAATAGAAGTACTAGCAACGCAACATGTTTAAAAATTATAGTTCTTCAATAATATAGATACTTGTATTGGAAAAACTAAAAGCGGTGAACATAACTAGTTACCCCCAATTTCTCGATGTAATTAAAGGGCACGTGGGTTTTGTATGCCCAACAACACCACATTCGCCACAACTTTTCTTCCTTGTCTCATTGTGTCCTTTAAGTCTTTTTGGTCGACCTTTAGGTGCTACCTGGGGTGGATCACGTATCAGTTCTAAGTGGGTCGCATCTCCGTGAGTAGGGGTGTAAAAACGGCCCTCAAGCCCTCGGCCCGCCCGACCCGACCCGGCCCATAGACAAAAAAAGCCCTCAAATTTAAGCCCGCATGCAATTTGAGGGCAGGGCCGGCCCGACCCTCATGTTTTGAGGGGAGGGTAAGGGCCTAGATATGGAAACATGAGGGTTGCCCCCTCTAAAGCCCTCACAAAGCCCATATTAAGGCCCTCATTGATATTTAGATTTTCTAAACAAAATTACTTATAATACCCTTAGGGTTTTAAGTTTTACTTATTATTACATAGGGTAGAAATGTAAATTTCAAGTATAGTAGTTGATATAATGAAGTCTTGTAATGAAGGTTCTCTCTCTTGTAATGAATATATTGTTAGAATATGTGAATATATTCTATAGGATACAGCTGTATTATATGGATATACCTCTATCCTATAGAATATATTCATATATTCTATTGTATATGTTAATGAAGTTTGATAGGTTTTCAAGAATTTTTGTAATGAATATGTTAATCAGTTAATGAAATCTGATAAAAACCAAATATGTTAATGAAGTCTAAACAAATTGTATTCAAGAGTTTTGAATAATTGACAAGTTGTACAGCCTGACCCATAGACCCGGCCCTCAGGCCCGGCCCATAGTTTTCTAAAAGGGGCTGAGGTGAGGGCAAGGGCTGTATAATTCAAGTGTTGGCCCTCAAAGGCCCGACCCTCATAGCATAAGGGGGCTGGGCCAGCCCGGCCCATTTTACACCCCTATCCATGAGTATCTGATGGCTCCTTAACGGGAACTTGAGGATTTTCTTAAGCAGTTGATAGGATCTCTCTCTTGACATAAGATAAAAATGTAGGAATCTTTGAACTCTTCACTAGCTTCTTTAGTTTTGGAAGCCTTCAAACAAATATTCTTGCAAATCCCCATAAGCTCACTATAACAAATAGCAGAAGTTGCTTCATTATGAACATTAACCGAAGTAACAGTAGGAATGACTGTTTTCACATGTCGCGTCCACCTCAATAAAATGCAACTAGAGGGTATTTCAGCGACGTCTTCATTTTTTAAGTCGGAAATTATGTGTCAGCATGGAAAACCAAATGACTCAAATAGACCACAAGAACACTTAGCGTTTTGATCAACAACATTGTATTCCACAATAAACTTGCAATGCCTATACAAATGACGATGCAAAGTGTAGTAACGAATATTGTAACCTTGATGATCCTTCATTGAATCAACAATGTACAATGCCTCTTGCTGCAATTGCATCTTAAACACATTAAAAACCGCCCGTGTATAGATGGAGATCGCCTGATTTTCATACTCAGTCAGGTGGGTCACAATTATCGGCTTGGTTGTCAAAGTAATAACTTCTTCTTCATGCTCACGGTGCCGGATCTTCTCAAGTGCTAGCTCCATTTTTCCATAGAGCTCAACCATTTTTAAACCAGGCTTTACATGAAGCCGTATAACAAAGTTCATGCTTTCACAATGTTGGTTGGTTCTACAACCACCAAAGAATGCGCCTCGAAGATATGCCTCTGCCCACCTCATCCTCTTTTTGTATATCTTCTTCACCTACTCATGGTCATGGACCTGGTGTGCTTCTAACAAATGTTCCCACATTTGGTCAAACTCTTCTTTTGAATATTTCATAAACATGAGTGAACAAAAGTCCCTTTGAAATCCAGAGACATGAACATTGTCAATACAATTTTTCAGAACGTGCCAAGCACATAAGCGATGTTTAGCACTAGGTAAGGTAGCTTTAATAGCCTTGCGAATTGCATGATTTCTATCTGTTATGACCGACGTAGGTGCCTTACCGCCCATCGCTGTAAGAAAACGCTCTAACGCCCAAATGTAAAACTGCTCTGACTCACTAGTCATAACTGCAAAACCAAATACAATAGTTTGTCTATGATTGTTCACTCCAGCAAATACGACAATTGGCATTTTGTATTGATTTGTCTGGTATGTTGAATCAAACAATAACACATCACCAAAACAACTGTAATCTGCACGAGATGTCGAATCTGACCAATTGGCTAAGTTCATTCAGCTCGTATGAGTAGTAAAATTCTGGATCAATCTTCAACTTGTTTTTCATGCAGGAAACAAGTGTGCTAGCATCTCCATTCATATAATAAATTTTCCTCATCCCGGTTTGATAATCAAAATGAATAATAGTCTACTGAAAATGAACGAATTCAATCCGTAAAGTAAACTAAAACTAATCTTTTACTATCTCAATTATCAAAGCTTCTACTCTCGATCACGAATTGCACTAAATTGGAGTAGGAAGTTCGTTCCACTCTAGTTCCCTAGCATGGATTGTCTTCTAAGTCTAAGAAATCAGTCTTAAGTCAATGAGAGCTTTTCTTAAAATGTATGCTAACAAGGCGTTAATTTAAATAACAAGATATAATATAAACTAAAGTTAATCTATGAAAGCTACGGAAATCTGATTGTTTGACTCTAGATAAAAAGAAATAGAGGGGAATTAAATCCACCTCGAATCCAACTTAATAACCTAGTATAGATTGTCGATCTCGATTCTTACGTTTTCCGGCAAGAATTTCGAGTCTAATCCCTAGTGTTCATGGCATTCCTACCGGGATACTAACTAGCATGTGAGGTCGTCCACCCATTCTCATGGCTAAACCACGACCTTCTAGAGTGGAATAGATTCTACAACCAATTCTATACTAACCACTAAGTTTTCATCAAGGCTTCATCAACCCCTCTAATGGAGGTTTTAGCCTTGAGTCATCAAACTAACATTTTCCATTGAATCTAAACTAAACATAATGTAAGAAATTGAGATTTACTTAATTAAACAATAATGAATCTAATTTAATGGCTGGAATGGAATAAGAACAAAATTTAAATTAGATCTAGAATGGAAATGACAAAAGAACGAAATTGAATAATAACTATTTTATTTATCTAATCAATCAAGAACAATCATTCAAGAATTTAATCTAAAACAAGAATTGTAATGGAACTAAAACTTAATTAATTAATTAAAACAGATCTAGAATTCTATATATTAATTTAGGTCTAACTAGCTACCATTAATAAAGAGCTAAGCTTTTGTTTTTATACATTCAGATCCAAAAATCGTGCATGGGCTTGGAGCCATGTTTTGGGCGGAGAATCAGCCCCAAAACCAATTCTTCGGGTCCAAAAGGCCTCTTCAGCTGCAGTTCGCTTCAACAGACTTTTCGTCCACTTCTGCTCCTTTGATTGGGTCAAGGCTTGGACCATTGGAAAGCTCTTTCCGAGCGGTCGTTTTGACATAAGGTAGGCCCAATTCTGAGGTCTGAGTCTAAAGATATGGTCTTGGAAGTTCTATTGACTTTGTGCCTTTGTTTACGCAAGCGTGGACTTTGACTTTTCATCTTTTGACCAGGCTTTACAAAGGCTTCGTCTTCTTGAATCTTGGCCTTTAATCACCGAACTCCTTAGTAACCAACCATTGCTCCTTTATCTCATCAAAGTGGCACATTCCTGTACATAATTGACTTTGAAGCCTGAAATACATAAAAACACGTAATCAGTATTAACTCTTACTTATTACTCACATAATTGGTCTAAAAGTATGATTATTAAGGGGTTAAAACTACAGTTTTGGGCTCTTATCACTGGTCATATAATTATACAAATCCTTTCTTATGTAACCAACTTTACAAAACTGGACATCCCTATAAACAAGGAAATCCATCACTTGACATTGTCTAATGCCCACATCAATTAGACTCTTTGCCAAAGCTGCATCTTCACTGCCCATCTTTCTATGTGAGCGACCAAATATTGAACTATGACAAGGCACAAGTGGATGAGTGTGTTCAGCAACAAACTTATTAACAACCCACATATTGCATTTAATATCAAAAATCACTTCAAAAATCGCAAGACAACTCACGTTGTTTCCTTTTGTGTTCCATATTCAAATATTTTGCCTCTCTCTCACCTTGGCACGAGCACACAAAATTTCTTTTAACTGGGATATCTTTATGAAATCAGTAGACACCCTTGCGTACACTAAACCCAACAACCTTAGCATACTCGTTGTAGAACTCAAATGCCTCATTGCTAGTTTTAAAATGCATTGAAAACATGATTGCATTTTCATCTAGATCTTCCCCTCCCAACTTACCACTGAATAGATTGAAATCATTCTCATTAGTTTGTTCACTTCTTGCATCTGCTTCATTTGACTGTCCTTCAAAACCTTCAATTTCATTAACACTATGGTCATCTGATTCATCTTTGTCTTCCAAACTACATTGGTTGAACCTTCCACAACATTTATTTCGATGTCTGAAGAATCACTTTCCTCATATAGACATGCGTCATTACACATATTTGTAGCCCAATCTCCGTCTTCATTATAGATATCCACCATCACTTGATCACTATAATATAAATATGCATTCATTACTTCTTGCACTATAAGTGGAAAATAAAATAAACAACAAATAAAGAGCATACACGTGAAGCAACGTTAATTTGAAGTTAAAATTTTATTTTAAAATAAAAAATAAAACAGACAATAGCATTTTAGGTTCACAAATAAACAATTAAAAGATTCACCTTTGTGTCATGAAGGGACAAAAGGTAAAAAGTGAGTAATGCGAATTGATAATTTAAGCAAATGTAAGTCAAAAGAAACTAGCAGTAAAATTAAACTCCCCTTATTATGTGACATAAGAAGATAAGCAAGTTCAATATGTGATTAAACTCCCCTTATGGAGCTCAATATTTACATGTCTTGAATCCTAGTATTGAAAATCTGATCAATTTCAATTTTCAAGGAGTAGAATACCTACATAATTGGCAATCCGCCAAAGCCGAGGAATCTACTTATAAACTATCATTACTTCTCTCGTTATTACGTTGTATAGTACTATAGTTCTTTCAAGATGTGATTCCAGAACTAGAAAGGAGGAGGTAATACTGTTCCAACATCATTTTTTTTTTACATTTATGCCAAAAAAAGTGACAATTCAGTTTCTCCGTCTCAAGGATTGTTTTACGCTCTTACATGTGTCATGTGTGCCACTAAAATTATAGGATCGACTAACAATGCCAGTTGATATATCGGGATGAAAGTAAATCAGTTTAAGCATTTTAAGCGGGTACACTTTTAGGTGAAGACTATGTTGTGTCGTGATCTCCGGACAACGGTGCATCTAGTACAATCCTTATGCAAGAACATTATGCTATTAAAAAGTTTCGCACTTCTAAGGGCAGTTAATTAAGTTGGTTGTTTCAAGAATAAAAAGTAAAAATCTCTTAAGATATTAAAACAATTTTTGCATTTTCATTCCAATGGACAAAGCTAATGTTACAAAGTAGATTAAATATAACTAACCGTCCTTACAATAGAATGATTCAATTGCCTCTTATACAGATTATCCAAAAAGGACCATTTCGAATCATCAGGTTATGAAACTATCCTTTGTTGATTACACTATTGCAGCACTTCAGCCATGAAAATAAAGTTGTACGTGACTACAGTCTACATTCTTAATTGCTTATACATGTTTTTAGAGTTTGAATTGAACCTGCTTTAGTCTAAGAGTCTATACTAATATTATACATGGATGCACAAAACTTGAGAGGGAAAAACTGAGGAACTAAGATAAAGAGACAAAGAAGCGAGCATGTGAGCATCACTGCTCTTAGCCTTAGTAGATAGTACTACTCTCAGCCTAGCACATTTAATTAATTAATTTGATTCTCGATGGCATTGGTGCATTTATATAGAGGAAATCATGATATATTTGTGAAAGTCATAAACAAGCAAGAAAAAAGCAAATCATTGAACCAAAATATACATGTAAAAACTTGTGTTTGCCATTGAAGACCAAGCACCACCATATGTAAATAATGTGATATTTTGAAACTAGATATTAATTCACTAATCAATCCATAGAAAAATTTCATGAACTAAGCCTAAATTACTAAATACTCATATCCAAACCCAAGGAGTAATTGAAGGAGTATTTGAGAGATGCCCAATCGAGTTTGAAATCTTGAGAGCTTTCTCTTGGAAGATAGTGAGAAAGGGAAACAATAGAGATGAACTTCGATAGTTTAGTGGAGATGAACCCTAAAAAGAGTATGAGAGTTTGGCTTAATCGCTTTTTTTTTTTTTTTTTTTCGAACCATCCCAAGTAAATAGCGAAGTTTTATTTCACTTTCCAATTTCCACAATGGTTATTAGGTTGGATTAGTTTTGGGTAAATTTGGCATTTCATGTACTTGTTTTTTTCCAAACCAGTTTATCCGGGTTAACAAGTTTGTATTGGATCATGGATTTCCCAACAAAAATCAGATGTGGGGCTGAGATTAGTGCACATTGGAATGTATTGGAATGTTTGACAATGCAAATATAATCTTTTGTTGATATTAATAAAATATTTGATTATCAAACCCAAAAAAAAAAAAAAAAAAAAAAGTGGGGAAACGCCAGTTCTAAACGTGAGTTTCGTGACAGAAGGACACGAATTTCTCGATATTTGGTGAAAAGGTTAAAAAGAAGTGTGCAGGGAGTGTCGTTTTACTGTCTTTTAATTACCTTATCATATTTTTATTTTTATCTCGAGAAGTGCGGAATTTCTAAGCATGGGAATTTATCAAGCAAGTCTACCAAGTCAGATTCCATTTTTTCGGAAGTCCCAACACTTACGCTGACATTTTGGTACTGCGCAATCCACAAGTCCAATCCAGCATTTGTTGTGCATCTCAATCCAGAAATCCAGAATCATGGTACGCAAGGCCTAAAATAGAGATCTCCCTAAAATATAGATTTCTACTGATATATCGGAGTCATTTTTTTCGATAAAATATATAAGAATCCTGGTTTTCTAATATTAATTGTTGATATATTCATAAATTTCATATATATTGCAAATTATGAAGACATTGTTTATTTGTTTAGGTTCAGAGGCAAAATGAAGAAAGGAGATGGGTTCAAAACGTACAACACATAGCAGTATAACACTTGCTCAACGAAATATCGGGAATTTTTTGGACTTTGGTGGTGTAGAATGAGAAACTAATAATAACATCAATATCTATATATATATAAATAAAAAATAATAACATCAATGGTCCCAAAAAGAGACGCTCTGGCCCATAAGATCAGAGGACCAAGAAGTTATAACTTGGCAATCCGCATAGTAGGTGGAGGCACATGGTTAACGTTCAAAGAAATTGACATTACAAAGGCTGTGAGCTTGAACTCCTTGAAGTACGTATTTGAGAACTAATAAGAAGTCAAACCCAATGATATGAGAGAAAGGGAGATTTCACATTAGAAAACTGGAATATAACAAGTTAGGGGTGTGCCTGGGTCGGGTCGGTTTGGTTTTGGTTTTGGTTTGAAACTGATATTTGAACTGAACTTATCGGGTTAGGTGTTATAAAAACCGAACCATTACACTATGGTTAACCAAACCGACTTAGTTATGCAAAATCGTAAACCAATCTAAGCCACTATTTTTCAATTAACCGTGAAACGGATCGAATATTATTGAAGAATAATAGAATAAACTATAAGTAAAAATATATTTTTTTAATAATTTTGATAATCTTATGGTTCGGTTCTGTTATATTTGGTTTTTAATTCTAAAAACTATCGACCAAACTGATTTTGTCGGTTTTTTAATTTTTTAAACCAAACCAAACCAAATCAAGACGGATAACTAACCCAACTCATATGATTTGGTTCAGTTTAAACGGTTTGAATGGTTTTATGCACACCCCTAGAACAAGTCACAAGCGTAGTTCCATAGAGAAGGACAAATTATATCTAACGGTGGTCCTAGAATATATCCTATAGTTTGTTTTTTCTGATTTTTCAATAGTATAATATAATTGCCCCAAATGGTGAAATTGATATCTCATTCAGTCATCCTTGTTCTTGTCTGTTACTTCCAATTTGCCCTATGCTAAACAAATTGGATTGTATCAACGTACTCATTTAACATTTATACGTACTTAACATTGTATACCGATGCATACGCTTCAGCAATTTGTTTACAATTGAAGGGCCAAAAGTTCGGGTAATCGACACCAAAATGCAATTTTAGCCTAAGCTGCAGTGCTGCAAGTCGTTCATGCTTTTCCTGGTAAGTGGTAACACAATTCCAAGTCAATTTAAATTGTGAGCCAAAAAAAAGTTCAAATTTGAGAAAGAATGAGGGCTGCACTGCTGCAGAGACTTGGGGGAACAGTGAATCTGCATTTACCAAGGCATATGTATTTAAGAAGGCAAGCGCTAGCAAAAAGGAAGTAATAAAGGAGTTGTGTAAGGTCCCAGGTCCCTCATTCAATGGAATTTAAGTAAAAGCAAAAGTATCTCTGCACTACTGTACACTGCCACTACCTCTCTCTGCTTTTCCTTCTTTATTATCCCTACCGGCCTACCTTCCACTCCTTAATTAATTTCTGTTGCAGCTTCCATCTTATATCTTCCTCAACTCACCCCTTTCTCTCTCTTCATTTGCCAAACTTGCCATTATACCCTCTTGAGTGCCACTTCCATTCTAATTATTATTTTTTCTAAATTTTTGATGCCCCTATATTGCAACCATAGTACAGGATTTTCAGAGTTGTTGGAATTCCAACAGCTCCAAAAACTAGAATTTCGGGCCTATTTTGAACAAAAATAAAAATTTGTATTTTTCGGCTCTTATATCATTATATGATTTCTTCAAAAATTGAAATATTTGAGAGATTCCGTTCGGAATCACGAACTATAGTCGGTACCAGATCTTTATCACACTTGCAAGTTTCAACTTCCAACTATTTCCTTTAAGGTGTCCAGTGTCAACAACGCGATCATGTGTGTCAATTATTCCGATTGTTGCAACCAATTGGTGCTGGTATCTTGAAAATGCATCAAAAAATATTACTTAGGCCCACCTTGTCCTATCATCATATCCAATATAATGAAAAACATTTTTTTTCGTTTCTTTTTCCAAGGTTGGTAAACACCTTAAACATACTTTACCACATATTTAATCAATCATTTTATCTTTGCATTGAAGCCTTGATCATGCTGTTCAATAATAGAATACACAAAATTATTCTTAATACTGAATAAATTTTGCATCTTCTGCAATCTGCAATGATGAACTCTGTAAATTCCACGAATTCCAGGGGTATTGACATATAGTATAGTATAGTAGTTCACGCACTCATTTTTCTCCATAATAACGGTCCTTGCCTCAAATGTCAAAAAGAACCACTGTCCAAATTCCACCTGTCATCCACATCAGATTCCCATTTGACTATACCACGTATACAAAAATAAATAAAAATAAATATATATATATATATATTGCAATAAAGAGAGCAAGCTGCACATGTACCTGATTATTATGTTTCGCTGTAAATATAAACTCAAGTCACTCACTCTCTTTTCAGACAACTACTCAAAATGCTTCTTCTGCTCTTTCTTTAATGAGATGAGAAGACAGTCCGAGATTCAATAACTTTTGTACCGGCATTTCACCATCTTATATCTCGGTAGCTATACTCTTCTCAAAGGTGAGTTTTTTTTTTTAACAAATGTGATACTTTTTTCATCTCATAACTTGGTGATTTTCTCAGTGTTGGAAAAAGGGAGTAACTTTATTCTTCTTGTATACAAAAAAAACCAAAATTTTGATCTGTGAGGCTAAACAGTGAGTTGCAGTTGGCATTAATAGAAATGGGTGGGAAGCAGTTTGTTTGAATCTCTTGAGTGACACCTAGAAATGAGGAAACTAGTTGTGATGAGTCTATTTGTGATACTTGTATTAGCTCCAGGTTTAGTTAGTTCAGTGGGTTCAGCACTTAATGATGATGTTCTTGGGTTAATAGTGTTTAAAGCTGACCTTAAAGATCCAAACTTGAAACTTACTTCATGGAATGAGGATGATGAGAATCCATGTAACTGGGTTGGTGTGAAATGTAACCCGAGGAATAACCGTGTTTCGGAGCTTGTTCTTGATGGCTTTTCGTTGTCGGGCGGATCGGTAGGGGACTTATTCAGTTACAGTTTCTTAGAAGATTATCACTAGCTAAGAACAATTTTACGGGGACGGTGAATCCAAAGCTTGCTAGCTTGGAGGATCTAAGAGTCATTGATCTCAGTGAGAATAGCTTGTCCGGAACAATTCCAGATGAGTTTTTCAGACAATGTAGGTACTTGAGAGCTGTTTCGTTTAAAAAACAAGTTGTCGGGCAGATCCCGAGTAGTTTGAGCTCATGCTCAACACTTGCTGGTGTTAATTTTTCATCGAATCAGTTATCCGGCCCATTGCCTGCTGGAGTCTGGTCTTTGAATGGCCTTAGATCACTTGATTTATCGGATAATATGCTTGATGGTGAGATTCCAAAAGGGATTCAAGGTTTGCTTAACTTGAGAGCAATTAGCTTGCAGAAGAATCGGTTTACTGGGCCATTGCCAGATGATATTGGAGGTTGTTCGCTATTGAAGGTACTTGATTTCAGCAAGAATTCACTGTCTGGGAGTCTTCCTGATTCAATGCAGAAGCTTTCCAGTTGCAGTTATCTAGATTTACATGGAATTTGCTTGTGGAGAACTCCCCGTGGATTGGAGGACTAACAAACCTTCAGATTTTGGATCTTTCAGGCAATGGTTTCTTGGGGAAGATTCCAGATATAATGGGAAACCTTCAGTCACTTCAGGTTTTGAATTTATCTAAGAACACTTTTAATGGGGTTCTTCCAGAGTCGATAACCAACTGCCCAAGCCTTTCAGCCGTAGATTTTAGCAGGAATTCATTGACAGGTGATCTTCCGGGATGGATTTTCGGTCTAGGATTGCAGACTATTTTACTGTCGGAGAACAGTTTAAGTGGGACCATAGAGAACCTGTCTTCACCATCAATGAAGGCCAGTATCAGAAGCTTCAAGTCTTGGACTTGTCTGGCAATGCCATCTTAGGTGAAATTCCATGGGATATTGGTGTTTTACCAGCTTGTTGTCCTTGAATATGTCAAGGAACTCTCTTGGCGGTGCTATTCCCACAAGTATAGGTGAACTGAGGGCTGTCAATGTTCTTGACTTAAGTGAAAATCAATTAAATGGGAGCATCCCTTCACAAATTGGAGGAGCAGTGTTCTTAAAGGAGCTTAAATTGCAGAACAACCATCTAGCTGGAAATCTTCCTGTGCAGATTGGAAAATGCTCATCTCTAACGCCTCTGTAAGCTCTCTTCCCTTCTCTTCATGCTGCAATACTAGTACTTACTTGCTGCTCACTGCTATCACATTTGAGGTTGTATTTTAGGTTTATTTGGAGCTAAACTATGCACCTAAAACATTTGATAAAACTAATGTTATCATCGTTAATTGAGTAAAGGGTAACATTGGACCGTTACATGTATGAACAATTACTGAAACCTGAACCAGCTTACCAGCATGCTGGCATCGTTCCAATATGCAAGAGAATGATCAGACTTTTAATATGCTGGCATCAGTATTATCAACGTTTACCAGATTTTTTCCCCCCATATAGAGTTACTGACAACCTCAGTTCCTTCACTTTTATTTATATACACTGGGTATATTCGTATGTTTTTTTTATTCAGATTTGTTTTTCATTTCACTGACTTGGAAATTAAGAGCCCCAATCATTTTAACAAAAATTTCGTTTTTGTTTACTAGGATCCTGGCACAGAATAAACTTGCAGGTCCAATCCCCAAGAGCTATTGCAAACCTGACCAACCTCCAATATGTAGACTTCTCCTCAGAACAATCTCAGTGGAAGCTTACCGAAACAACTAGCCAATCTCCCACACCTCCTCTCTTTTAATATCTCCCACAACCACCTCCAAGCTTAACTACCTGCTGGCGGGTTCTTCAACCTTCTCTCCCTCGCCTTATATCGGATAATCCATCCCCTCTGTGGATCTGTAGCTAACCGTTCTTGTCCTGCAGTTCTTCCTAAGCCCATTGTTCTGGATCCTAATACCACGTCTGACTCATCTAGTTCTGGTTCTTTTTCACCAAACCTCCGCCACAAGAAAAAATTATATTTAGCATTTCAGCATTAATTGCAATTGGTGCTGCTGTCGCCATTGCTCTCGTGTGATTGCTGTCACTGTACTCAACCTCCATGTGCGATCATCCACTTCCCGCTTCTGCCGCAGAGCTCTTGCATTATCAGGTGGTGACGACTTCAGTCGCTCTCCTACTACTGATGCTAACTCGGGCAAGCTTGTCATGTTCTCGGGTGACCCTGACTTTAGTGCTGGGGCTCATGCACTTCTCAACAAGGATTGCGAGCTTGACGGGTGGGTTTGGAGCTGTTTACAAAACCGTTTCTTCGAGATGGACAGCCAGTTGCTATCAAGAAGCTGACAGTTTCAAGTCTGGTCAAGTCTCAAGAAGAGTTTGAGAGAGAGGTTAAGAAGCTTGGGAAGATCCGGCACAGGAATCTGGTGATGCTTGAAGGATATTATTGGACGCAGTCATTACAGCTCCTCATTTATGAATTTGTCCCTTGTGGGAGTTTGTACAAGCATCTCCATGAAGGACCAAGTGAAAATATCCTCTCATGGCATGACAGATTCAACATTATTCTTGGGACAGCAAAGAGCCTGGCTCACTTGCACCAAATGAATGTAATACATTACAATCTTAAATCAAGCAATGTCCTGATTGACAGCTCTGGGGAACCAAAGGTTGGAGATTTCGGCCTGGCAAGACTACTTCCGATGCTAGACCGTTATGTTCTCAGCAGCAAAATCCAAAGCGACTGGGGTACATGGCTCCTGAATTTGCTTGCAGAACTGTGAAAATAACAGAAAAGTGTGATGTGTATGGGTTTGGTGTCTTGGTGTTAGAAGTTGTGACAGGGAAGCTGCCTGTGGAGTATATGGAGGATGACGTTGTGGTGCTTTGTGACATGGGTGAGAGGGCTTTAGAAGAAAGGGAGGGTGGAGGAATGTGTGGATGCTAGGCTCCAGGGTACCTTCCCAGCAGAGGAGGCAATTCCAGTGATGAAATTGGGATTAATCTGTACGTCTCAAGTTCCATCAAACCGGCCAGACATGGGAGAGGTAGTCAACATATTGGAACTTATCAGATGTCCTTCAGAAGGTCAGGAGGAGTTGCAATGAACTTAAGCTTTTAAGTTATAGGAAGAACAAGATGACAAGGCATAGGTTAACGGCTTTCCGGCGAAGACGAATCCGGTTTTCTTTTCACTAATTTACAAGGAAGAACGACAAAATTCCATTGTTGACGATTTTTTCTGTTTTTCTTCCATTTTTATGAGGTTTGTTTTCTTTTACCACTTTCTGTCTGTAGGCTTTATTTTGCACATCTTTTTTTTAGCTACTGTCATATGACCGGATTCATCTTCACCGGGTTTCAACTTGTGATCCCTTTTCATATAAAAGTTCTAATGTTCTTTTTGAACGAGACTTGCTTCATTTGATAGTTTTTGTTGGTTTGTTTAATTTTAACTGTTCCTGGTGAGTATCAAATAGTCTTTTTTTGTTTTTTGGTAAGAAATATTGTTCGGTTCATCATAATTAGACAAAATGCAACGGGTGGTTGGGACTTCTTGCTCATCACGCGTTACTCAATCATAAGAGAGTCCCATGCCAGAAAGTGATCTAAAACTCTAAAAGTGATTTATTAGCTGGACGTGCTACTGTGTCCTTTTTAGCCTGAGGTCTTGATCAACTTCCACCCTCGATGACTGTATTTTTCTCAAGTCTGTTCATCCCCAAGGATGTGATATCCCCGAGATGGTTTTACGCATATAAGGCAATCAGTTATCACCCTGATTTAACGTTCAAAGTTCAACCAATGTCTGCAAATGTGCTTCAATTCCACTCTGCAAGTAAGAGGATTGTGGACCAGTCTTAGGGGTCCTACCCTCCAATCTCAGGCTCTCAGCATCTTATGTATTTACCTTCGAGGAACAACAATTATATGGACAAAGCAGCTGTACTGGCCACAGTGCAGGTATGACAGTTGTGTTCTATCTCTTTCAACTTTGTGGCACAGTCGCACTACCAAAGTGTTCATTCACACTCAAATCAGCATTAACACTTTTCACAAGACAGGGCATGCTTTAGAGCAATGAATTGTTCACCACACATCCTTACACCCCAAAATATTAGAAAAACAATAAAAAGATCGAATAGAGAACAGGAAGTGCTAGCCCCACTCACTTGCACGCTTTTGCTGAACAACACCTTTACACACCAAACATTGTAGTTATCTCACTCGAGAGACAACTATATTGACAACTGTTATTCGTGTTGGGATTATAGAAAAAGGAATTGTAGCTACATGTCTGGACATGGAGAACATCTATGAGTTGCAAAATGGAGAGAAAACCAAAATCGTTGTTGGATAACTGGATTGGGACATATCATTACTATGCAGTTTTTTTAAATAAAACCTTTATAGGAAACTACCAACAATTACACAATCAAAGAGTGATTTTGGACTATAAGTATTGTTTGTTTCTGCCCAATCTATTACACCAGAAACTGCTTATGGTCATGACTTAAACATTTTCGAAACCCGGCAAATCAAAAGCCCGAAAGTTTCACTTATGTCAGTATTTTCCTCGACCATTTCTGTATTTTCTGCTAATACATGGAACTCTATTAAAACTAATGTTCCATGAAACTGTATGTGCCTTTCGATGTAACAGTTGAGTCAGGATTTAGTGATTTACATTTCCAGCTGTAAAATCAATTAGATGGTCCCCAACCGCTTATTCGTATCTTAGAATTCATGGGCAAGTTCTTTTTTGAGCTTTCAGTTCTTGTCACCAATTAAGAAACTATGTTTCTCATTGTGTTGTTTGTTGAATTAGCATTATGCATAAACTTTTGTCCCCAGCTACGACAGGAAACATCAAACATGCATGTACACACATGTAAATAAAAGTAAAACAAGGAGAAAAATCCATTTTGGACATATTTTCATTAATTTATATATATATATATATTCCATGTAAGAAAAGGAAAAGACACATGTATAAAACATATCAGATGAAGAGGTTATTTCCATATCTTACTGTCAGGTATATAAACAAAGGAAAGAGTATATGATGCTTTTTATAAGTCAAAAGGGAGTGAAGGTTTTTGAAGAATGTGAGATTCTCAGCTGCCCAGTCGGAGTGAAGCAATCAGACATGAGTGTGAGAATACAATACTAAAAGGGCGGGGGTCAATGCAAACAAAAATATTAAGAAGAATCTGTTTTCATCAAAGAAAGTGATGGCAAGAGAATAGAATATTACAGCATTTGATGTTGTCGCAAAAGAATGCAAATAAAAAGGTAACACCGAATGCAAATGAAATAAGTATTCTTTTCTGTTAGCTATTTTGCCTTCACATGTCCTGTGATAATGATGCTCTTTTTTCTATCCCTTTAATTACTCATTATGCTTTCTCCTATAACGTTGAAGAGAGAAGAGTGTCTTAATTGCTCTCCAGTATTGTTTACTATAACATCATCAGTTGCTAAGAACAGGGCTCAGAATATTTTCACATTATAAAACTGCAATGAAGTATCATAGCCTACACACTGCAATCAGTTATCTACTGATATATAACAGTTACAGAGGCAAGTTTTAAATAAAATGATCGTGGCCCAAAGGAACCTTATTAATGGAGGAATCAGGAATGGACCAAGGCATCAATCAGCACATGGGTCCTCAAGAGCTTAGCCTTTAGGAAAAGAACATAAATGTCTTTGATCATTGGAGTAACAACCTTGTTTTATAATGCTCTTGGACAAACTTTGAACTTCGAAAACTGCTCTTGCAAAAAAATTAACTATCCATAACATGATTTAGTATTGAAGCTTACGCATCAAACAATAATAAAATAATTTAGTATTGAAGCTTACGCATCAAACAATACATTGATGAAGATTTGCCTAAACATGAATATATAGATTAAGAGCAATGCAAGCGAGCTAGTCTTTGAGAGACAGAATTATATCTCACAACTTTCACTAAGCACGCAGCATGCTGGAAGCATATGTAGGAATTGTATGGGGAACATTGCACACTGCATCGCAATCCCCATCCCCATAGGGGAAAAGGGAAGAAAACAAACTTGATCTAATACAAACTACATGTCAGACAGAAAGGAAAGCAGAAAGTAGTGGAGTGTGCAGCTTTATAAGATTTCAAGGATAGTGATGTAGCTTTGATTCATCGGTTGGTGGTTCTATATAGTTGCATGACACTCAGAAAATATCATAATCATTACACCACTACACCAGAGCAGATTGAATTGTTTGAAACAGGCCTGACTAGACCACCTCGTGCTTCTATCAACGAGTTGAAGGACTAGGACAATTTTAAAATTGTAAAACAACACTCAGCTAATGACAATTTGATGATATATAATTTTAACCTAACTGGTCTGAATCGTTGACAAGAAGGGTTATGACAAAATAGCATATAGGCGTACAAACATGGTCTTAGACTCTTCCGCATTTTGATTACTATACATTTACCCGTTTTAAGTACATAATTTCGGTTTCATTTTGCTGACTTCATACTATTATTAGTCATGCACAAAATATAATTGAGCAGCACTAGAATAGGTAAAGAACTAAACATAGAGAGAGTGAATCATCAACCACATTAGGAATTGTTCGAAACTGCTAATACTTAGAATATCTACTCAAGCTCT
Organism: Coptis chinensis; assembly: GCF_015680905.1. Taxonomy (NCBI): domain Eukaryota; kingdom Viridiplantae; phylum Streptophyta; class Magnoliopsida; order Ranunculales; family Ranunculaceae; genus Coptis; species Coptis chinensis. Next base: position 113,081,197 of record NC_141458.1, on the reverse strand, counting down.
ACAAAAAGTTTACAGTGATTAGTCCTCTACGGAAAAAGAGCTCAAAAGTCAAAACTGCAGGGAACAAACATTTCTAAACACACCTACAGATTTGCACTTTACGAAATCCCCTCATTTCTTCATTGGCAACACCAACCTCAAATCGACTTTGTTTCTATCAGGTATCACATATTATACCTAAAAACAAGATTACAAAACAAAACGCTAACTTCCTGCGACTCATTGCACTCTTTTATTTACACAAATTTCTTTTCCCTAAATTGCTTCCCTTTCAGGGAGCCAATACTCCCCCCACCAATACTATATTCAATTTTTCCTTTTATTCTTTTTTCATTTCTGCAAAACTCTTTTTTACTTTTCTCTCTACTTGTCTAATCATCCCAATCATTTTCCCACCCATCTCTATTTGTGGACCTTGAAGTGAGGCCATTCGCAGAAAGATTCCCTACATGTCCTGGTGACTTAACCGCCCTCTCCTGATCCCAGTCCTCATCCCAACCCTCATCCCAACCTTCAGCTGCATCCACATTGACTGCTGATGCTGATTCTGGCAATGCCATCTCAAGCTCCTGATATGGAACTTCACCAGTGCCGCGTCGCCTTTTCTTCCTAAGCATGCAGCAACCCCACGTTCCTCCAACAACCAGAGCGACCAAGATTATGAAGTATGCACCGTACGTGGGAGTCACAAGGTTGGCATACGAAGGAATCCTTTGGAAAAAGTTACCTTCAGATACGATAACTCCAGTGTTAAGCACACAGCCACCCGGATTAGTATTTAATGTAATTTTCTGAGCTTTCCCAACAGTAGTAGAAGCATTGATCTGCAAAAACAAACACAAGAAGAAAACCAAGCTTGATTTTTTAATTTTTACCATAATGAAATGACTGGATAACCAAAAATTAATTTAATGACCCTTTTGATGACATGGGGCGAACAAAGTTAATACTTTACGTTGCGGAGACAGTGCCAAAAGATTAATCATACTCTTTTGCATTGTTGTTACTTGTTACTGGAGTACAGGCCACTGGTATGAACTAAGGGTAATCCCTTTGAACAAAGTGGCTTACTGTAGACCACCCACAGGCATTGTTCTCAAAAATTTTGAGATGGATTTTCTTTCATGATAAAACATCCAAACATGCTAAGAATACGGATTCCACACCAATTACCATTTGCCCCAGAAATTACAAATGGTGCAAGTAAGGTTGCGTTTCAAACAGAAACCCTAACTTTCAAGGATTGTGCTTGAAAATTCGTTCAGCTTCCTTTGTAAACGGCACAACTTAGAGCCGCACATATTTATGTATCTCAACTCATGATTTGAGGAGTTGAAACTTTAATTGGTGAGCAGTTGGACTTCTAAAAAGCTGGGAGTTGAGTATCAACAACCCTTCAAATTATTGTTGCAAACTGATATTACAAGTCAGTGTTTCTTTATTTATTTTCTTTATTATTATTTGAAAACCAGTCAAATATATAGTGCATTCAATCAAACAAGCAGAATTGCTAAAAGATCCGACTTTTGAATTCAAACACAACCTAAATTACGTATGTCAACAGATCAGCTTAATTTTTTTTTTAAGAAAAAGAAAAGAGAAAGGGACCTTTTTGGCTTGGTGTTGTGGAATCACCACTAGCTTTGTTGAAACTTCCACAGATGCTGGGACTATTACACTGACATTCAACACAGTTTCTCCATCATTCTGAATGAGAATCATCAAGTCCTGTGACCCTGTTAGAACAGAAAAAAGAAAAGCGATTTGTTGGGTTATTAATCTTCAAAAATTAGGGCCTTAGTGGTCTTAAATGAGCCGAACGGGGACAACGCTTAAATTCCCAAACCCCAACCCTCTTGACAAGGCTTGGACGGTCCTGAGGGAGTGAGGGGCCAGGTTGGAAGGCTTATTTTCTTTTTGAAATATGTACTAAATAGTATGAAGTTAAAGAGAAAAAAACATAGTTATGATAAATTTGTGTCACTTCATAATTAAAATTTCACAAAACTACTCAAATTACTTAAGCCCACAAAAGAAATATGAAAGTTTCATAAGTTATTGAAAAAGTAATTAAAATCACATGAATCTATTATTTTCAACAAATTCCATTTGATAATACAATGGAAAACTTGGGATTTAAGTGTTTTTTCTGGTGTTCTTTAATGTATTAATGGTATAATGAGAGAAATTACAAAAATATATATAAACCTACTTGATAAGTGTCGATGGGCAGGTTAAAGCTTCAACCTCTAGGCCACAAACACCCCTCAAAGGCTTGATGAGGCCCAGCCCGATCCTTAAATGTTTAAGGCCTTCTTTTGAGGGCTTTATCGACCCCACCCCCCCCCCAAAAAAACACACACACACACACACACAATCTTTTCCAGTCCAAAACTCACTGCAAAGGCTACACTGACCACACAGTTTTCTAGTTCCAAATTTAAGGACAACCCCGTGTTTGTACCTCAACGTAGCAAAACAAATTCGGGCCACTTATCTCACCCGTATGATTAAGCCATATCAGGCATTACACAGGCTCAGTAATTCTTGCCAACAAGTAAAAAGATATAAAATGGGTTTACATACATGATGTAGGACATACATGCTGAAGTATATCCAATTCTAGTTGTGGTTAATTGCTTGAGTCCTAAATAGTTTCTAACTAAGTTAGGATTATCTATGATCTATTTTACTTCTCCTTCTTCACTATAAATCTATAATGCTTCTTGTCAGATTTTATCCTGAAGTTCTCTGTATCATTCTTCTTCAAAGTTTCACATATGTGATGTAGTACATCCATGCATGCCATATTTCTTGATATTCATCTAATAAATCATCAATCAACAAATCATTACTCATCCAAACGAAGATGTAATCATCCATCTTTAAAGGATAGGAGCACCAGTATTAGGCACACCAACCAACAAGTTTAGCACATATGTACCACTCAAATCTTTTTCCTTTGACAATATTCTTTCAGATTGATCTAGTTGGGATCTGGAATTGTCCACAAGTGGGTTAATATACTTGCATGTGTCCAAAAGAGTTCGAATTGAATCTTCCCTTGCTGTTAAATCCTTACCTAGTAGAACTTTGCTAGACAGCTCATAACATGGTGATCGTCAAAAATGTCAAGTGATGCATGTAGGACAGATCATTCTTAAGAAAAATACTCATATGCCACAATCAGCTAATATTTTGTCCTAGGCAAACACCTTTTTTTTCACATCAACCTTCTAGAGGAAGCCCATTTGTCTCAAATAACCAGGCTTTGGAGGCCATGCTTAAGAAGCTTAAATCTTCTAAGTATCACAATACTTGATGCAGACGAGCCTAAAATTTTCTTTTCTTTTTTCTGAATCAAGCTTAGGGTTAGGCAGACCCCTACCAGAATATTACAACCCTCCCAAACAGATTCCACAATATATCATGAGAGGGGCTAAAGTAGATGAGTACAAAGTCTAAAGGCTTTACAAGTTCTCCAGGCTATCCTAGTACCTAGTAAGTGATTACATTACAAGGAAATAATACAACATAGTCAATTACAAAGAAACAACAAGAGAAGAAGACACAAGCCAAAGATATCCTTTAATACCCTTAACATGCCCAGGTACAATGGAGCTTCCATTGTCACCCTAAACTTCTAACTCCAAGTTGTTTTTGCCAATGACCATTGTTGTCCACGGAGTCCTCCAATCAAATCAGGAACTAGTACAAAGCCATCAAGCACACAAGGATGCATATATGCACTCTTTCCATTGAAACCAAAGACACACAAATGCGACGAGTCTAAACATAAGCTTTGAAGTTGCCAGGACAAACTTGTTCCTCATGTTTTGCGAGGAATTGGAGCACACATTCTTTCATCCATTCATTGAAAAGGATCAAAACAACACTGCAACAAGCTGAAGATTTGGAGTACATTCAATCTAATCTCCATAACATAAAGGGGATACTGGAGGAGATGCATTTGATTCAACTAGAGGTTGCCAACATTCTTGGGGATGCAAATCTTTCTCTTGATGAGCCAGATTCGAGGCCGGACTCTAACAGATGAAGACGCGGCCTTCATAAAGATGATGTGCCTCTTGAAGTTGGGACTCCTTGAAGAGAGGTTTCCTTTGATTTTTTATTTGAGTAGTGGCTCTTACTTGTGCATTTGGTATTTAATAGATGAAGAGCTAAGTGGTGGATATACAGGGCATCTGTAGGCCTTTTGCAATGAGATGTGGAAATTATTTAGGTCTTTTATCCCGATGTATGAACTTATGATGCAATTGCATATTATACATATATCGGATGTAAAGGTTCACTACTCACAACATTTATTGAATACCTTGTATATGTGTCAGAAATTGCATCACTTCTTTTATTGGTGTAAGTCGATAAATATTACATATAATCAAGAAATAGAACATGGAAAGGAAGTGTGTAGGATTACTACAAGAAAACTAAACTGAAGCCAGCAAAAGTACAACGCGAAGTGCAAGACACCACCTAGTTCTCATAAAAAAACTCCAATTGGAACACAAACCAAGCAAACGATGCATCCACCACTCATCCCAAATCTACGCCAATGAATTATCATATCCTTTTGATCGAAATAATAAACTCCTCCATCGATGAAAATCTATCATCAAATTAAAGTGGTCTTTTATTCCTCTCTAGCCAAAGACCCCAGAAAATAGCAAAACATCTAATGCTCCAAATCTACATCTCTAAGAAGAATGACCTCTCGAGCCCATGAAGCTAACAACTCCTGGACCGACTGAGGCACTACCCACACCACCCCAGATAAGTGGACAAATTGACACCACACCTCCCCAGAATATTGACAATGGATGATAATATGACTAATCAGCTCCCCGGCTAACATGCAAAGAGGACAGAACTTACCGATCAAATTAGTTCTCCTAAGAAGATTATCAACGGTAAGTATTCTAGTTTGAGCTGCACACCACATGAAGAAAGAGACTTGGGATGGAACTTTGATTTCCAAATGTAATTGCTAGGAAAGTTTGGGAGAGGATTTCCTCGAAGTGAGGCTGGAAGGTGAGAACAAAGGGAAAAATGGAAAGACGTAGAGGAGTATATCCCAAGTCCCACCACTGTCGATAGCCCAGATACAACAATCTCTACTCGGTCTCACAGGAGGAATAGAGTCCAAACTCTCCAAGAGACAGAAAGACTCAGACTATCCCAGTCAGTGCAATCTGAATACCCACATCTCACTAAAGATGCTCTATCTAACCGCATGAAGTTACAGAGATGGCATAGAGCTCAAATATTATATCCTACACTATAAGACTTAAAATCATTAACATAAACTAACTTGATGTATCAAGTAATTGAATAAGTAACATATACTCTTACATTATATGGATTGTTAACTTCCATCATCCTAGAGATTTTTCCGTATGTATTAGAATAAATATACAATATAACTAGATACAAGAGTATCTCAGAATACACACATGGAAAGTGGTACACAAATTGACAAATTGCAATCTTAACGAGGGCCAAGTACCACATCAACCTTGATTGCAGCCATACAAGATTGGTTAGCAGAAGTTTCCTACTCAATGCACCCTTGTCAAAATACGCCCTTACCTAACTAACATGGACACTTCATATTCTTTAAAAATGTGTGTCGGACGACGCACACGCGGACACATTGTGCTTACGATTTCTAAATAGGGTTTCTTCTATACCCTAAACAACTATGATATGCCACTTTCAAAGTTATCTATTTGTAAGGAGGCACTTTGTAAGGTCTTGAGTTAAAGAATTAGTTGTGTAACCAAAGAATAATATGTTTCCTTATAAATAGTTGTGTCACTGTGTCCTACTCTTCGTTTTAGTTTCAATGTGACTTAGGTTTTACAAAAGGCAAGAAAAGAAAAGATTTTTAGGAACTTAATGCTGATCTGGAGGAGTGCAAAAAATCGTTGCAGCTGAACCATTACAGATTCCCACCATCACATGTCTAAGGGGGTGCCACTTGTCGTCAACATCTCCACAATGCAGGTGATAGTTAATATAAACCTCACAAATAGTCACAAGATATGAAACAATTGGCTATAATAACATTAATCAAAATCACAAGAAATAACCAAAAATGCTAAAAATAAGAAACTCACCTGTTTCATACCGTTTGACACAAGCAGTCATCTTCCCCTCAACCCTGCACCTGCTAATTGATGAAGCCTCACATTTCTCATTAGTGACTTCTTCCTCATTCCCATCCTTAATATTCTTATCCTTATCCTTACCATGACTCTCCTCAGGTAACGTCATATTATTATTATTTATACCATTCTGATTCAATTCTTTCTCCGCAATCGGCGCTGGTGAAGGTATAATCTATAAAAAAAAAAAAAGACAAAAACTTTACTCACTTCTCTAATAACTAAAATTAATAAATAATAGAAAATTGTATAGACTAAAATAATAACTAAAATTACCTGGTGTGTTTCGTTTACTTGTGGATTAACATCTGCCATTTTCCGTATCTTGGAAAGAAAGGAAGCATCAGATCTTTGTGCAACGAATATAATAATCACAAATATAATTACACTGCTTTTATTCATTCTATTTTTCAGATTTTTTAACACCTTCGATCCACAACTTGGAATTTTAACAAGTAAAGAATATAAAAATACTTCATCTTCAGTTAACAAAATTTACTTTTTTAAAATTTGGAGATAATCAGTCAAAGACTCAAAGTGGGAAGGAACATGGAAGGAAAGAAGGAAATTGCATGGGTTTCAATCCGAAGCCCAAATTCTGATCCAAGCCCAGATAAGAGGCCCGTGGAAGCCCAAACTTGAAGGGCCTGAAATCATCCTTAAATCCTTAGATATATATTATAGCTGTACACTCTTGACTCTATTTTTTGAGCATTCACTCTAATATTTATAAAACTCTTTGACTAATTATGAAAAAAAAAAGAATTCCAAATCCTTAGATATATATTATAGCTATACCGTCACCAATCTAATTTTTAGAGCACTCACAGATCGAGACTCCAGTTTTTTCTAAACTCTATTACTAATTACGAAAAAATAAGATATAAATAAAGAAACAATCTCATCTAAAGTTTCACAGAGTCTCTAACTTTGTTTCAACAAAAAACGATTTTTCTAAAACCCTTACGCTACAAAGAATAGTTTCCACACTAATCTCATATGAAGTTTAACATAACAAAGTTTCTTTCTAGAAAATGACAATGAATCTATAAAAGAATAAAGGTTAAAATGAATTGAGTTGCTTGAACATTTACCACACATGTGACTGGAAAAAAAGAAAAAAGTCAACGAATCATAAAATAAGTAACAGTGTACACCCAAAACAAATAAAATTGTATTATATGCATTATATATATGGGCCTAAAAAATAAAGTTGGATCAATTTAATGTGTCATCCACTGTACGATTTAGACATTTAGTCATAGTTAAGAATTTCAAAAACCACAATTCCGGCCACAATAATTATGACATATTTCAATTAAATTTATAAATTTTATAATTTCCAATTTTAGTGGAATAACGGGATTTAGTTAAAGCGGACGTTGGCTTAAATAAATTATATAACTATGGATTTAGTTAAAGTGGAAGTTGGGCTTAAATAAATTATATACCAAACCAAAACAAATTACTATACATGTGGAAAATTAAATTATACAAAAAATAACATCACAAAATATATAATAAATAAATAAATAAATAACGGCAAACCAATAATGACAAATATTTTAAAATATATATAATACTACATGAAACTACCGTCAAAGAACAATTAACTGGAAACAGAAAACTAGATGCAAATACATCGAACTAACCTCAAATAATATTTAACGGGAAATCGAAAATTGGATGCACATGCAAGCATTAAACTAATATTAAAAAGTAATTAATGGACAGTCGGAATATGGATAGAACTGCATTAAACTACCCTTAAAGAATAATTAACGTTTGGTTATTGAAAAAATAATAATAATAATTAATGTGAAATCAAAACTTGGATGCAAATATATCGAACTAACATTAAAAAATAATTGTGGGGAAATCAGAGACTGGATGCAAATGCATTGAATTAACCCTCAGATATTAAATTAATGATAAATCGGAAACTGGATGCAACTGTATTGAACTGACCTAAAAAAATTAACTATAAATTAGAAACATGATGCAAATGCAAGTGTAGAACTAATCTTGAAAAATAATTAACTGGAAATCGGAAACCAGATGCAACTACAATACTACACTAAATTAATCTAAAAAAAAAAAAAAAATAGATGCATATGCATTGAACTAACCTCAAGAAATAATTAACGAAAAATCGAAAATTGGATACAAATTCATTGAACTAACCTCAAACAATAATTAATGGGAAATCAGAAACTAGATGCAAATGCAACCTTATCGAATAATAAACGAGAAATCATAAACTGGATACAAATGTATTAAACTAATCTCAAAGAATAATTAACGGGAAATCATATGCTGGATGCAAATGCATTGAACTGACCTCAAAGAATAATTAACATAAAATTGGAAATTGGAATGCATTGAACTAATTGCAAAAAATAATTAACAAGAAATCAGAAACTTGATGCAATTGCATTGAAGTAACCTCAAAAAATAAAAAACATAAAATCAGAAATTGGATGCAAATGCATTGAACTAATATCAAAATATAGTTGTGTTATATGTTGTGAGAATGTCTCGATAAGTATAGTTTTGCATTTAAAACGGTGTTTTTCTTATCTTTTTTCGTATGATTGGGAACGCCTTGCTATTCAAGTAGCTTCAAGTGGCTTATTAGACAATCTCACAAAACTTCAATCAAACTTTCATTATTAAACAACAAAATGAAGTTGAATGGTTTTATCAATGGTGAGTTTTTTTTTTAATGGAGAGTACGTACGTGGGGCTTTCATGTTATAAGAAATTTGGATGAGTGATCAATATAATATTTGTATATAATAGTTTTGCATATATAGTTGCATATATTTTTCAGAATAATTAATATGACAGGACATGTTCGTAGATAATTTTTGAAGATCCCACATAGTGAGTCAGATATAATTTAAAGAATAATTAATAGAAAACCGAGAACTGGATAATCTTTGATAATCCCATATAGTAAATCAAACATAATTTATTTTTATGTCATGTTTGCAAGAACACTACAAGTGGATTAGTAGAAAGTTAGTATTACACACCACATTGGATAATTAAAAGGAAGTTGAAAACTGGATTCAAATACATTGAACTGAGCTCAAAGAGTAATTAACGGGAAATCAGAAACTTTATGCAAATACAATAAACTAAACTCAAAAAGTAATTAACTAGAAATCGGAAACTAGATGCAACTGCATTAAACTAACGTCAATAACTAACGGGAAATTAGAAATTGGATGCAAATCCTTGAAAAATATTTAACGGGAAATCGAAAACGGTATGCAAATGCATCAAACAAACCTCAAATAATAATTAATGGGGAATCAGAAACTAGATACAAATGCATTAAACTAACCAAAAAAAATAATAATTAACATGAAATAAAAAAACCGAATGCAACTGCATTGAACTAACCTCATATAATAGTTGGTGGGAAATCAGAAACTATTGAAATAACTTCAAATAATAGTTAACGGGAAATAAAAAACCGGATGAAATTGCATCGAACTAACCTCAAAACATAAATAATTAGAAATCATAAACTAGATGCAGATGTATTAAACTAACCTCAAAGAGTTATTAATGACAAATTAGAAACTGGATACAAATGCAATGAACTAATCTCAAAGACTAATTAACAAAACATCGAAGAATACTGGATGCAACTGCACTGAACTAACCTCAATGAATAATTAGCGGGAAATTGAAAACTTGCTGCAAATGCATTGAACTAACCTAAAAGAATAATTAACGGGAAATCGAAAATTGGATACAACTGCATTGAACTAACCTCAAAGAATAATTAATTAGAAAATCATAAACTGGATGCAACTGTATTAAACTAAAATCATAGATTAACTAACATGCTAGGAAATCATAAATTGGATGCAATATCCTTGAAAAATATTTAATGGAAAATTGGAAACTGTATGCAAATGCATTGAAATAACCTAAAAAAATAATTAACTGGAAATCGAAAATCAGATGTAATTGCATCAAACTACCCTCAAAGCATAAATAACCGGAAATTGGAAGCTAGATGCAAATGCATTAAACTAACCTCAAAAAATAATTAACGGGAAATAAAAAACTGAATGCAGATGTATTGAACTAACCTTAAAGAGTAATTAACGGGAAATTAAAACCTAGATACAAATGCAGTGAACTAATCTCAATGAGTAATTAAGGAAACATTGAAAACTATATGCAACTGTACTGAATTAACCTTAATGAATAACTAACGGGAAATCGTAAACTTGGTGTAACTGCATTGAACTAACCTCAAAAAATAATTAACGGAAAATCAAAAATTTGATACAACTACATTGAATTAACCTCAAAGAATAATTAATGGGAAATCGGAAACTAGATGCAACTACATTGAACTAGCCTCAAAGAATAATTAACGTAAAATCGGAAACTTGATCCAAATGCATTGAACTAACCCCGAAACATAGTTTTACATTAAATCGGAAAGTATAGTTTTACATTTTAAGTAGTATTTATTGTAATTCTTTTATTATGATTGGGAATGTTTTGCTATTCAAGTAGCTTCAATAACATCTTCGCCACATTGGGCATTCTCACAAAACTTCAATCAAACTTCTATTATTAAACCTAACAACAAAATTATGTCGATGGGTTTTATCAATGTTTGGTGCTTTCTTTTTATAGAGAGTGGTGATATAAATTTGAATGAGTAATTAATATAATTTCCATATCTCATAGCTATGCATAGTCGCTAATATTTTTTAGAATAATTTAATATAATGACACCCGTTCATAAGACGGATTCGAAAACTAGTATATTATAGATATATATACTCTCTTAACTCTATTTTTCAAGGTTTCACAGAGTCTCCAATTTGTTGTAAACTCTAATACTAACTAGCCTTTTGGGCACACTCGTTGAGCGTGAACTGGTAAGGTGGTTTTGAGTTATTGCTTCTATTTGAGTATTTGACAGAGGACGTTTGCTATGGTATTTCGCAATATCGATCTGTTGACATGATGACATGTGCTGGTTAAAGAAAATAGAGATAACCAAAAATTTGAATATTTAAACAAAATCTTTCTTGTGTATCTCAAATACATGGTAGCAAATTAAAGAAAATAGCGATATACATGGTAAGAGAAAAAATGACAAAGATATGTTGGTTAGAAGAGAAGGGAAGAAGCCTAAAGAACTGCACTTCAAGCTGGCAAATGCTCCCACCAAGTAATATGGCACTTGGAGTAGCGTTCTACAGTAGAAGCACAAATTTATATATCTGATCACCACGATCTAATATGTTAACTATTTTACTTGCCAAAGCAATGACACCAATCCCAAATATAAGAAGCACTAAAAGCCTTGTAATTGATATACAAATTGTTGTTTTTATTCCAAGTTTACAATCATTTGGCCATTAAGCAAGCATGCTTGCAAGAATCAGGATCACTGAAGGTATGATGCACCACTCAAAATTTCTAGACTACATGTGAAGAAGGATAGAGGAGCATCATATCCCAAAAATAGATCCTTTAGTGGTAACAGAGATGCTATAGTTGGTGGTTGAAGGATATGTTGTATAGTCCAAACACGTTTTATGCTTTATTCAAACCTTCGAAAAGAGCCCACCAATGTTTAACACTATATCTTACGTACATGTTAAAAGATAGCGAAAGTGCCTATTGGTGTGAAATAACAAAATGAAAGAAATACAGAAGAATAGGATCCTTAAAAAGCCCTTATTCCAACTTAAGGTATCTCCACAAACACGGATAACACACGTGCATTGGTACACCATAAAATGAGCCGCTCGAGTAAACCGGGTGTTTTTAGATTGCACCTCGCATTGAAGATAGCAGAGGTATATAAAGAGAACAAAACCATAATTAAATATCAAGGTCGAAGTAATAAAAAAAATGAATAAAAATGTTGGGTTATAGGCCATGACTAAAAAGGTTTACATAATCTCCTTAAAATAGCTTTGTTGGAGTCCAAACAGAACACCATCCTCCAATGGGAATGTATATACATAACCTACCCTTCCATATGAACATTTTAAAACTAATGGATACCATGATCCGCAACTCATGGGCCATGCTCAGGAATGTGGCAAATCAAATGTAATCGAGAACCATTCAATATTTTTATCGCATTGTGATTTGCAAAAAACAGTGAATAGGCTTCCCTCCTTGTTGAAGCAGATACATGGGTTTGCCTTGGTATAGAGAAGGTAAGAAGATGAAGATAAGAATACTTATTCTAATCAAAGTGTATGATCAAAAGTATGAAATAATAAGAAACAATGATTCACTGGTAACCTGCCCCAAGCATCCATAGCTGTCAAGATGCTAACAATATCCATATCCCATATTCTGAATATAGTTTCATTCCTTCAGGCATATAACTATTTCAGGCGTATCAAATTGCACAACTCTGCCAGAACATTTGTGAAATATTTGGTATGTTCTCCTCACAGCCCCTTCACTTTCATTACATTCAACAATGCAAGACTCCCTTAAACCAAAGTGCCTGAAACCTAATAAAGAAAACTCAAATTATAAATCACTTAAAAAATAGTAGAATGAACCTAGAAAACGACAGGTCGTGTCAATAAACCTCGAGCCTCCAACACTGCAAGCTCTTGTTGTGCACCACTTATAGGAGCATCGTATCATAATCAACTGTGGATGCCACCATGTAAAATAGATATTGCAAAAGTGAACCATATGAAGAAAGATGGATTAAATAGTACATACATTTGTAATGGGGCCAGCTGTATCATTAGAAAGGCAAAGTACATCGAAGTATATTTAAACACCTATATTAAAAGACGCTTTAAAACCAAAATCATCTTTTGTACATATCAAAATTAGTTGAAAAGTTGCAAAAGAACAAAATATCGATATGGACAGAAGCTAGTTATGTGAAGCCAAGTGGATTTCTCCATATTGGAGTTAAGTTCTTTGTTAAAGTATATGCCCTCACTGCCAAAGGAAAAAGAGATTTGTATGAATGCACACAATAGAGATGAGAAAAGTTTATAGAAAGCAATTGAAATTGTAAAGGTACGGTGTTACAATTACATTTTCATTCAGACTTGGTGTTGCATCACTTGTTGACTCGTTCATGATTGGAGAAACTTTTGAAAGGGTGAAGAAGTTGTTTTTGTGTTGCTTGTTGAAACTTGTTATTTTTTTATCTGAAACATGGCCTTATATCCCACCAAATTTTGGAACAATTGTAATATAATCTCTGTACCATTCTCCTGGAAAATTGAATGTGCACAATTTAAAATGCAATTGGATATGTGTGTTCAAAGTAAGAGAAATATATATATATTTACCTGCGATTCAATATGAGCTAGTTCCTGTTCAGTTTTTTTGTAGGCGTGTTGTTGCTTCATCTCGAAATGCTACAACTCTTGCGGTAGATGTTTCGTCTTTTATCTCCAATCGCAGTTGGTACCTACGAATATAGATTAATTATATCATATATAAATAAACTTGAAGACACACATGGCCCAAAACCAAAATGGAGTAGTTGGTACTTCCATAAAACTGCCGACCATTTAAACTGCAAGTCAACTATTATACGTGCGCTACACCACTATAGCTTAAGCACATTAAAAAAAAAAAAAAAAAAAAAAATTGTATACAAAATTAAATTTACATATCATGGTGTGCATTAAATCAAAATTAAATCTACGCAAAGCCAATTTAACAGAGCTACATGATCCTGAACTCACATATAGATCTGTAAGAACGATGAAGAGTTATCCTAGTAGCATATATATACCACATCATGGAGGACTTTTCATCTAATCTTTCCTTAAAAGCAGGTGAAAACTTTAAGTGCAGTGGCATCAGCTTCTATGAAGATATTTGGTCCAGAATTCCCATGCCAATAGATATTGTAATTAGTGGATTCCTGAATTTTTTATGTATTCTCGATCCATTTGCACAAAACACTGCATCAAGGCGAGTAAATAGATTTGATTTGTCCAGAATTTAACCTCAGTGATAAATTTCTATAAACAGTAATTTGACTTGTAGAATGTCAGTAGACAATATATATGAAGTTTAATTTCTGATCAACCTACAATCCACGAGCCAAGCAAGCTCTTGAGTAGGGGGGGTTTCCTCCACCCCTCCTCTTTCGATCTCCTTTTTCCCCTTCCCTCACTTTTCTCTCACTTATATCTAGTATTAGACATATGTACATAGTTTTACTACACACACGACACACCAACTTCTTGGGGGAACCATATACTTTCCTAGTATCACCCTATTGAGTTGTTGTGGAATCTACAATCTATAGGTAGATACTTAGATATACATCCCTTTGCTACACTCAAGTACTTACATGAGAAAAAAGTGGAACGCATACAAAGAATCAAAAGAGGAGCAAACAACAACTTACTAACATCCACGCATCAAGGTAATTACAACAAAATTGCAACTCCTAAGGAAACCAACCCATCGATCCTTAAATTGCATTAGAAAAAAAAGACATTCCACATACCGGTTTTTCGCCCACAATGGTTTAAAATGAACTGTCAAGCAAATCTTTCCTCCTTTATACATCTGGGTTTAAAAAAAAGCATTTAATTAACAAAACCCAACAATTAATTATAAACAATAACAAAAATAACCAATCAAACCTTGTGAGTTTTTCCATCGAGTTTAGGCACTTCAAGTAGAAAGTTCTTTGAATCTAGCAGACAAATTTTCAGATGATTTGGAACGACACCCACTTTCAAAACTATTCCGAGCACACATGTGAAACAGGGTTAGCATAACCAGAATCTGGTTCAACCTATACATCTTAGCCAAACAAACCTTTTGCGACAGTCAGTACTATTGAATGCATATTCAAACCTCAAATTTCTGGGATTTTACCAAACTCTTGTGGGTATACTTTAGAACTTACAGGCTTCCAACACGACGACGTAACTGGAAAATTCATTTCAGAAGTCAAGTATTCAAACCATCTAGTTGGTCTATCCCATTCCCTCGATCTTGGAGAAGTCGGAGAGGCAAGCTGTTGTCTTGATTTCGCCACAATTTTCAAACCTATACTATAAAATTGGTCCAAATCAATAACTGTTACTCGACAAACAATTAATATAAAATTTTTCAATATGAGGCTCATAAGCCAGTTCAATATTATATTTTCTATAAATGAGCAAAACTACTGAAGGAAAATTCAATGAGCAAAAGGATTACAATCTTACATGAAGCATTTACTTCATAACAAAGCTTTTCCATTGGGAACATATCCGACTACTTCGCAGACAAAGAACAACTCTTGAACCTCCATAAAAGCTCCATTCATTGCTTGTCACAGTTCTTCATCATTGTCACTCTTCAAGCTTAAAACATCACCCTCGTACCTCGAAGATTAGAAATGGATCTCTGTTCTTGCCAAAGAGTAAAATCAGCCGGCATAGCCTTCCATGACTAACCAACTTACATATAGAAAAGTTTTACTATAGGAACCATAAGGCCATACACCTTAAGTACCAACATGTATTACAGTAACAACATCATGACTTACGAAATATCATGCTCATGTAAAACTAAATCAAATACAAAGGAAGTGCCCAACAAAGTCTAGATTTTCCGGTCGTATGTTTAAATTAAATCTATAAGAAAGAAACATCCCAAACATCTTACTGAGTTAGGAAGATAAAGAGCACAAATAAAATACTGCTTAATGAAGTATGAACTCATCCATAGAATACGTAAAATGTCAAAGTTGATATGGTGCAATTGTTAGCCTCGGATAAGTCAGGAATTTTTCAATAAAAAGCCAACGCAATTTTAAAACATATTTGAAGGATGGTCAAGCATTGAATGATAATAATTTGCTATAATACTACATGAAACACAAAGACCATACACTCAAAATCTAGAGCTTACTATCTATCACAAAGTATACACATGTTTTTTTTTTTTTTTTTTTTTTTTTTTTTAAACAAATGTTACTTCCATTTCAATGAACTATTAGTGTACATACCAGAATGGCATGTTATCAAATATAGAATTATGCATACAAATCTAAGCAATACTTCTACTGAACCACACCGTTCTATTCAATGCTATTACCTTTACTATCACAACTGAATCTCGACTAACATGGTTGTTTATATGACTAAACACTGCACAAAATGAATCTCAAAAGAGTTGAATTTGGAGATAGGATTTTATTTGTTTTGATTATGCCTTATAGGTTCACAAACGATGACTGCAAATTGCAGTATATTGCATCCACAAATGACAACAAAGAATAATGTATGAAATTAATTGCTTTTAAAATCAATGATACTACGATACCACACAGATAACATTGTCACTCTAAACTTCATAAAATAGATAAACCATCTGCATCAGGTAGCTACTTTGGAGCAGAGTTTACTACCTATGAAAAATTGATGGAGATTCAAAGATATTTGCATCAATGCTCCAACGCCACTTTTAATCAACTCATTCTTTGTACGTATACCAATACAATAGGAAGTATTCATGGCTTCAGCACGATAGTTATCCGATTCCTGGTTAAGCTCATCTGAAGATTTTTTGATGGGTTCCTTCCTCCCACGTCGACGACCAAGCAGGAAACCACCACGCATCCTCCTAAACAAATGATAAATCATTATAAAAGGCAAAATTTGACAGAAGTCATTCATTAGTTCTGTTCGATCTAAGGAATTGGAAACAAAAGCAAAAATCAATACCAACTAATTTAACAACAAAATCAACGAAATAATAATAGCAAAATTGTCGAATTTTGAAAGAGAGATGGGTGTGGTCAATTATATTATTGATAGCTGATATCTAAATACAATAAAAATTCCACGAAAACATTTCTGCCACTTCCAAGTTCCAAACTACAAACATGTTATTGGATTTAGCACCAACGACATGATTTTTGGTAGGGAATTATACGTGTATTACTACACCTCAAAGCCCATTTCTTATCAACTCACTCAAGATTTGTTTTGCACTTTCGCAATCTTTTGCTTCATACCAAGTGGAGCCTAACTACTTAAATTGTCAAACCAAGGTAACAGTTGTCACCTAAACCTTAAACTCAAGTAGTTGAGTTAGATACATTAACTAAAATTATTCACTTAATCCCATATAAGTACGTACAGAGGCATGCTAATTTAATAATTTTACCTTTCTCACATGTCTCCTTGCCATTTTAGGAGAGACCGAGTGACCATCCTAATTAAGTTATGGTCTTTGTTGCATGGATGCATGGGGTCAGAGTCCAACTTGGTATGGAGTGTGAGATTTAGTGAAACACTGAACTCCCAAATAGGATTTGTTGACACCAGTCATACCACAGAAGGGTATAAATAACATAGACACATAATGATATTATATCTTTATTTCATTGTTTACAAGCCATTTGGCATGGCCGGACTTGCTACATAGATAGCTAATGACTTAAAAGCTTAAAGTCCACTTGAATAAATAATATATGTATATTGATAGCTAATGATTCATTGATTATAATATATGTATACTTTGTTTGAAGGGTTAATGTTATTCTATTTTTTTTTTTTGAAAGGTTTTGATTCTATTTTTGGGTTATTATTGTCCTAAATAACATTTTTTTTATCATCCTCACCTATATAAACTATGAAAATATAACACAACAATCAAGAAATAGAACACTCAAAACATACCATATGTTTAAGCAATAACCAAATTATATTTATTACGCACAATGATCATCTTGTTGTTGAGTTGCACATAACCTATGTCATATCTAACTATGAGTCAATAAGCGAATATTGAGATATATAGAAATTTTATATCTAAAACATCAATGAGTAAATACTGAAATTTAACCAATAATAGCAAAGCTCAAGTTGAGTCCAAGACAAAAGTTGAAGTCTCTATGAAAGCTTCAAAAAATAGAGCCAAGAGTGTATAGCTATAATATATATCTAAGGATATCGGAATAACGTGAATCATAAATAATTTATTTTAATTATTCAAGAGGACCACTTAAATTGATAGATGAATCAAAAGAATAAACGAAAAGTTTGATAATAAATGATTTAATGACGCATTAAAATAAGCATATTCTACTTTAACAATGCTTTTAGCCTTTTAGGAGTCATGCATCTTCGTCGAATTTCATAATTTTGGCGTAGCTAGACTTAGTTACTTTGGGTACATGCATAAACTCATACCACATTGCTACACTGAAACAATTTTATTCTTACCTTGTCTCATCATGGCTTAGATCATATCCATTCATCTAAATTGTGTACACAGTACAACATCAAAAGTAATATTTCTTCAAATGTCATGTACCCCTTATATATACATCAACACCCCTAAATAAGAAGGGTCGTTGTTTCAATTTGTAGTATTACACTTAGGATTACATACCAATTGCCCCCCTAACAGCTTGAAACCATGTGATTGCTATGGCTAACAAACCAATCATAACAATTGACATGCTCCCATTTATTGAGAAAATAGTACAGAAGAAATTTACAGTTCGGATAAAAAATAGCTGCACCACCATCCACTACAATCTACAGGTACCATATGCCCTCCAGACTTAATGAATCACCTCTTTAATGTGACACCATGAAAAAGGACTACAATTGTAGCCATCGGTCTCCGTTAATAAAGTTACTGTTAAAGTTATGGTCTCGCTTCCTCATCTATAAATGATATGGCCCATGGCACTTGCCTCCTTAAATCGGCTCCTCTTCTCTTGCATTTGTACTCCCCTAACCACACAGTCCTGTAGATTTTAAGAGAGATTAGTTCTAAATAAAAAGAATTTTTGAACGAAATTTCGGGAAAATAAATTATACTCCTCGAAGTTTATTAAGGGAAGGATCATTACCCTCTCCTTGAAGGGTCTCTCCAATCCATCCCACGGGAAGGGTTTATAATGCCATCCAAGTCACGTAAGGAGCAGACCACTCTTGAAAATATACCCCAAGCCGCTCCCAAGTATATCGTCGATCCGGATTTATTGTACACTTTACAAATGAAAACCTTGTGTCCTCTCCACAGCCGAACTCCTATGCAAAGCTGCGATTGCTCCTGATCCTGTAGCTGTTGAATTAAGCGTGCATTCCTAATTCCAGAAACCACCTTATATATCAAAAAATTGCGAGAAAAAACTGAAAAACAGCAGCAAGCAGAAACTATTATATTTTTCAAAGAGTTTGGGAGCTTACCTCATAGAGTGATCTTGCATTACTAAAAACTGAAATCAATTGATCCGTGAATGTAACACTAGTAGAAGTAATGTGCCCCACTCAAGTCTAACAAAGTGTCCTGTGAACCTACAATATTAACCATATAAAACATGGATCTTTAACCAACTATTATTAATGCAACTACTTGCATCCCTTTTCCTCCTAGTACAACGTCTACTAAGTTCTGCAAAACAGAACATTGCCTAATTTATTCTCTGACTTAAGAACAGAGAGGTGGTACCTTCAAGAAATAGCAGAATATGTCATCTCGATGGTGCCAAAGCAATTTCAAAAACCGAAAGTCAATGACGCCATTAAACTCTTGGAATAAAGCAGATCTCAGGCCTACATGGTAACTGTGGAGCAAAAGAAAAATTGGTGTATTAGCACTAAAAGTGGCAACTACATTCAATCACATGGCTCTAGTAGCTAAACCAAAAACACAATGATTACATGAAGTGTAGAACACGTAAGTTCACTTTAACTCCATGGAGAAAGATGCATATGTGCCACAAAGACCTTCAACGGACGGATTGGTATGATTGTTACAGATTGCAAGAGAAGCCGATCCAGGATAAAATTTGTTTTCTCTAACTCGAAAGTCACAATTTGAATAAGGTAAGTTTACATTGTTGGTACATATTTTCTAGTTCACCTGCCAAGTGTTATGATAATTCAAAAGTTAAAAGGATGCGTTCAGTCTAGCAAAGTGCCTACATCTTAATTCAATCCCAAAACCCAAGTTCAAAAACTACATGTTGTAAGCAATACCCAAAACCCAAATTCATAAACTAAATGTACATAACAATCCCCAATTTCAAAAAGAATATCATGAAATCCACAAATCGACTTCTTTGAAAAGGCATTTGGACCTTAGAGAGGAGAATCTTGCTCCAACATGTTTGTTATCCAAACTAAATATATTATCAGACTCATCAGCACCAAGTGTTTGTCCATTAACTTGAATATAATTCAAATAAGTTGAATTTTTCGTTGTTTTGTGCAACCATGCAGCACCCCATAACAACTCATCCTTCAATAAATTGAAAAACTAATTAGAACAAAACCCTTCAGAAACTACATTCAATAAACTATGGATGGATAGCTGCTTACTTTGTAACCATAATAGGAGTAGTAAAGTGGGCAGACATATGATTTTAAACCATTACTATAAGCTCCTCTGTACTTATCAGCAAATCCACATACCTATGAACCCCACATTGAAAAACACAGCTCCTTTGCCATATCCTTTGAGAGTAAATAATTGTCTTAATAAGAATCATTTTTTTTTACACACCTGGAATAGGGTCTGATGTTGATTTGGTAGGATTTGAAATACTGTGACCGGCTTCCAAAAATGGAGTCGATGACATTAGCTTTAATGGTGGTGGAGGCATTGTCCTCGAAGGAGGTGGAGGCATCGTTCTTGGAGGCGGGGAGGCATCACAGGTTGACAATGTATGGACCAATTTCTTTGGAGGCGGTATGTATGAAATGTTTTCAAATTTGGAATCCTCTAAAAGTGGACTCGGCTTAACAAATTATGAATTCTCGCGAGAAGTTCCAAAAAACAAAGCCAATATTTGAAAAACAATAATATAAGTTACGGTTAGAAGTGGGTGAGCCGTATGATATAAGAACATCCCCGCATGGACCGAGAGGCAATTCTAACTCTATACATGCAACACCTCGTGCATTGATCCGGATGCGGGAGAAATGGAGAAAACAAAGAATACAATTTGGAAAACCCGGATGTCAATCGGTTGGAGGCTTAATGTAATGTGATGGGACATTTGAGGGGATACAACCAAAGCGTCGAGGGGATAATGGGTATAACTCTTTTGTTAGGGTTAATACCAATTCAAACACGCACAATATTTGAGAAGCTAAAGGGTTGGTTTATCAAGAAAGAGAAGCTACGCTTTCTGCACCATTTATCCAAAGTGAATGTGATGCAAACAAAATAACTATGGGCTTGGCTCTCCGACATTTTCAAGGTAACTCCAATTATCAATCGCAAGGTGTGTCACCGCGACAAAATTCCTAAGCCCAATCGAAAGGACCTATGGAACTTCGAGGTGTTGCTAGGAAACAAAGTCGTTTTTTTGTAATATATAAACAACTCCTACTTAACAAAGAAAATTTGCATTACCTTTTACTTAACGGACATCTTGTCGTAAAAAATATGTGCAACTGCTCACCAAGTATGTTACCCCCGCTTCACGCTCTCAGTATTTCTCTTTCTCATTTTTTGTTCCAATTCTTCGGCAGAGAAGATCTATATGAAGCTTTCATTATCTGAAAAAAATCCAAATAATATAAGGGTTTAATTTGGATTGAATTTTGTGCTACTGCTACTACAAAGGGATTTACAGTAAAATGATTGAAAATAATAACAAAAAGAAAATGGGAAACAAAGACAATAATAGTCACTTAAATCTCTTCAAGAAGAATTAAGAAGATAGGGAATGCATATATACTATTTATCTATTACCTTCCAATTGGGGTGCATAGTCCCTTTTTCCATGGCAGAAGCTACATCAAGTGCTTCCTTTTCTCAACTGGGAATACAGCAGAAAGATACGTTTGTGTTATCAAAACCTACTTGATGTCCATGAATTGGCTCTTATCGTCTTTAAAATGATGAGGAATTACAAATCTGATAAGAGAAGAGATAAATGACAGGATGTACTCACCCAGTCAAGCAACAAAATCTCCATAATTCTAGTCTCTACAACACTCAAGCATTAGCTAAATTGGGAACATGCTAAGGACTTCAAAAGGTTCTAGCCTGTTTCTAGGTTGCTCTTCTAGGTTCCTTTATCTAAAGAGCAACTTCACTCTAACATTGGTAACAACATCTTGAGTGTCTTTTTCTGCAAAGCTACAGTTTAAATTGTAGCTATATTTATCAAGATATGAACCCTAAGTCCGATTCCTTCAACATTTTATGTAAAAGCCGTGATCTTGGCAATATAAAGAAATGTTGTAGTTTCAATCTAACACCTAATAGTTTGATGAAGAGGACACTAATTAAAGAAAATTATCATTGTAATCAGAGATGCATAACAGGCAAGCACTCCCACCAAAAAAAATGCAAGATTTAGCTTCTTAATATATATGATATCATTTAATCAAATTTTTTAAACAATTTACTCGGTCCACACAGGCAATTAAATCCTAAAAAAACTATAGGGTTTCAGAGTTGCTAATTGCATTAATTGAATCGATTAAATTCACCTTCATATGCAGATGATATAATATAAAAAGGCTGAATTGCATCAAGAACTAAAAAATTCATTAGGAAATCAAAACTACTATGTCATGTAGCCTAGAGTTAATACAAAAAATCAATCTATGCTCCGGAAACTTGAATCATCCTTGGGTGTAATAAGGAGTTCACCATTATGAAGCAACAACTTCGGCCACAACAACAAAATCACTAAATAAAACTAAGTTGACCATCAACTACGTAAGAGCATATGCATATTAGTTGTTTCTTCAATTGAATGAAGCAAATCAGTCAGCTATGCTCAAAACTAAACTTTGTTCTTTACACTTTGGTTGATGCATCTGTCATAAGAGAAATTCCTGCCAAATCCTATTCCTACATTAAAAATGAACCAAGAATCTTGCTGCTGATTGAGGTAAGAATAAACAACGCTTGATGGCAATCACTG
The DNA here is from genome assembly GCF_015680905.1 of Coptis chinensis. Lineage (NCBI taxonomy): Eukaryota > Viridiplantae > Streptophyta > Magnoliopsida > Ranunculales > Ranunculaceae > Coptis > Coptis chinensis. Next base: position 113,058,100 of record NC_141458.1, on the reverse strand, counting down.
TGGGTTTTGTCTATTTCTAAAGGAAATAACATGAAAAATATCAAAGGATAAAAAATAGAATGTACCAGAAGATAGGTAACAAAGTGCAATACAAAATACACAATATTGTTTAATATTGGTAATAAATATCAATTTATGCTACTAAAACTTGAATCATCCTTCATTGTATTTATGCTACTGAAACTTGAATCATCCTTCATTGTATTTATGTAGGAGATCACCATTGTGACTACTCAAAATAATTAAAATTGAAAATCAACCTATGAAAATGTCACAGAGCAGACCACTGAACAACTACAAAAACAATAAAACATAGATGCTCTGTAGTTGTTTCTTCAACTGAATGAAGATTTTTATAGTATGCTATGCACAATCTACACTTTTGTTGAAAAATTACAAAAAATGATAAAAAATTTCGTAAATAGAAAATCATACCTTTCTTCTTCTTTCTAAAAGTAACTCACTTTTATCACGGCTAGGAAAACTCTCGTCAACAACTCCATGCCGAAGTTGAATGAAATTGGACTCTTTTCTGTCTCTTTTCTAATTTGAGAAGAAGAATAAAAAAATAGTACGAAGGGGAAACTGATAATTATGAACCGAAATAAAAGTTTGTAAATATGAGTCAGGGAACACAATTTTTTTTGAAAGGATGTCAAAAGAAGATTCGTAAAATGTGTTGACTTAAAAAATAGCGATACTAAGATAGTTTCATACCTGAAGCACCTAAGAATAGAATTCACGACATGTCACACTATTTCCATTATTGCTCCTGGTATTAATATCCCACCCATAGCTCCCATAAGGTAACAATAAAAGGTATTGCAAAGGATTATAGTAGCTCGTTGTTTCGTAATCGGGATTAACCGGTCCATGCATGCCTTAAACAACGATCTCCCTTCCATTAGTCAATTCTTCATAAGCTTCTCTCCAACCACACTATCACAACAACTTGAGGATGCACTTGGAATAGAGTACTTCCGTTGATGAAGGGATTGTTCCTTGATAAGCAGTCTACAGTTCTACACTCGTTTCTATGTCATCGCTATTTGTCAATTTGTCTTTAGCACTGCAACAAAACAATTAACATCCAATGCACGCACGCCTAATTTTCTAAACAATCTCCAAATTTAGTCAACCATTCTCGGCCATACGATGCTCTAATTCGTGCTCAGTGTAGTATAAGCATCTACATAAATCTAGGCTTGTTTCCTTCAGCAGGAATAAGACTTCCAATTCTATGGTATACACCACCTTGAGCACGAAATGTATGAACTCCTTCTCCTCCATTGACCAAATCCTGATCGAAGTTTACACCAATTGACATGAATGAAAAACATGATTGTAGGAGCGGATATCACGACAAAAATTATGACCAACAGTTGTCTGGTCGTCAAAAAGTCACATGATTTATGGTGGGGATGTGACTTGAGGAAGAACAATTAATCTTTCTAGATTTTCAATAGAAATCAGATGTCTCTTGATTGAATAGAACCGCCATGCAAAATCTACAGGAACTTGCCTGTGCCAGATGATACGTACGTAACAAACCCGCTCGAGTCTATGAAATTTTTGGCACAATTTCGATGTCTACATGTAACATTCCTAGCTCTAGCAATCCTGCGCATATCATTTAAACGAAGTCCTCTCATAACTTCTCCGGTGCAGTTGACTTTCTTTGTTCGTCTCTCTGTTGACAACCGATGAGATTAGAAGTGCAACTGATTGGAGAACAAAGTGCAACTGGCACAACCGATGAGATTAGAAGAGTCATGCATCCTGTCAGAACAAAAACATTTAAAAAAATGATTGCTCAAACAGTTGGAGAAAGCGTTACTAAAAAAAATTATTGAACTTGAATTTTGCAAAAGTAATGGGTGCTAAAGTACAAAATGTTCACTATAAGTGATTACCCAAAGCAAATGTACAAAGCCACCAGTGAACTGCGATTACACAATCTTTTGTAAAGAAGATAGGAATCAAATGTGACGAATGCATATATTCATACATTTTACCAAGCACAAAGAGTGCAGATACGTACCCAAACCAGTGCTCATTTAAATTGAAGTATCATTGACCCAAAAAATAGGAATTTAAAATGGACCAATAACAAAACGTTCATTTAGATTGGAGACGGGTTGAGGCGAAGCTTCAAACCTAAAAACAATTGTTTGCCAGCAAAATCATCAAGTGTTGCTTGCAAAGGCCATTGACTGACGAAAGAAGTATGGAATTCCAGTAGACTACCTAGAGGATTTTCGAAGAAAAACTACCATGGGTTATCCCAACTAACTAATGGATCCAGATCTGAGCCATCAAGTAGAAGCTAACCTCCATCCATTTCTCCTGATCCCTCTTATCCCAGTGAGCTATTCCTAGTGAAGAAAAGAAATATAATGAACACATAGAAGAAAAGATGAATTTATAGCAAAATGATAACCTGCATTTTTTCTCGGCAATGGAGAAACAGTTGTTCTTCTCTTTCTCACTTGGAGTTTAATCAAATTGATTTCAGAAGTGTGCAAGTTTTCAAGAACTTTGTTGATTGTTTTCTTATTACTCACGGTAGGTTTGAGATAAGAATGAAGAAGAGAAGAATAAGAGAGAGGGTTTGAAGAGATGAATTTTTTTTGGAGAGTTGGAAGTGTTTTGTAGAATTGAAAAAAGAGCATAGAAATAGGTTTTTATCTATTTTAGATTACGAACAATTGAAATCGGCAAAAAAGAGCGTAGAATTCGTTTTTTGAAAAATGATGCCATGTCCTCGAGGAGAAAAAGGCCGACGCGTGGGTCACCTGGAAGCATTCTCAACTACTCATTATTAATGGTCTTTGATATCGGAGTATAATATGATACCTTCAAAGTACGGTCAAGACAACCCACATTTGTCATATGCATTGACCGGTTCAAACTCCGTGTTTTTTCTTAACAGTTCATGATTCAAACTATCATGTTTTAGAAATTATCCATGTTTGAGATACTTCTAGCCTTCTAGGAGCCTAACATGCTTTCATCTTCAAGCACAAAGGTGCCCTCGAGCTACATGTTAGAATCTTGGAATTCTGTAATTTGGTTAAAGAAGGATTATCATACCTAGGTCATCCGAAATGAGAGCCTCCCTTCAGAATTGGTTCACCTAAAATATCCCCCTCGATGGGAAATTATGACACCGCCTCAGGGACATACCCGACTCCGTGAAAAATCTTCATTTGTACACGAGAACGCGGTAACTATGGAGGAGGTGGATAGTCTTTCTTCGGCAGAACCGGTTTTGCCGATCGACGTAACAAAGCATCCTCCCTCAAGGGCAATATGGGTCATTGATGCTTGCCCGGATCCCTAGCATCGGTTGAAGTAAGAATATATCTCATTATCTCAATACCTTCAAATAAAAGGTCTCATGAGATAGACATAGATTCAAATATTTAATTCCAGAATCAAACATTGTAAGCAACATATGTAAATAAAGTCCATAGTCTATACAGCAGTGCAAGAAATACCGATCTTGTACCTGTAAAATTTATAAAACAATACAATCTTAGATGAAAAAAAAAACATGAACCAAGAGGACGAAGAGATGCACAAGGGCTTTAAATCAATACCAATATCGATATCGAAATCAAGTAATCAAATAGAGGACAAATATATTATCTTTTGAAACCGAGATTTTTTTTGTTCGCTTGACTTCTAATAATAATCGGCAGTAGAGAGACAATCAGGTATGTTTGTTTCTTTTTTTGTGGCTTTCAGTTTAAGTTTTTATAAGGGAGAGCAAATTAGGGGAGATTTGGGAGAGAGAAGAAGAAGAGAAGAAGAAAAGAGACAGCTGGTTTCTTGCATTTAATTTCGGTATAAAAGGTAATTATTTGGCAATTAATGAAGGGTAAGTCGCGAACAATTGAATCGTGGCGTGTAGTTGGTTTCCGACCTGAATTTACACATACGTCCTTAAGTTACTATGTAATCTTAAGGGTATAGATGGTAGTAAATTTTGAAATGACGAAGTAGTCTTTCTTAAAGGTATTGAATAATTGATTTTAATATTTTATCAAGGGTATTTCATGGTAGAAAAAAAGGCTGGTCCAATTTAAATGTCCATGTTAATTATGGTATACTATACTAATTGAGATATATGAAAATTATATTAATCACTTATTCAAATTTCTTGCACCACTCTCAATAAAAATAAAACACCAAACCTTGATAAAACCTATCGACTTCTTTTAGTTGTTAGGTTTAATAATTGAAGTTTTATGAGAATGCTCAATGTGGCAAAGATTATATTGAAACTACTTAAATAGCAAAACACTCTTAATCATAATAAAAGAATACCTTGATAAAACCTATCGACTTCTTTTAGTTGTTAGGTTAAATAATTAAAGTTTTATGAGAATGCTCAATGTAGCGAAGATGATATTGAAACTACTTGAATAGCAAGACACTCTTAATCATAAACACTATTTAAAATACAAAAATATACTTGTTGAGACATTATATTCCCCCTACAAATAATATAACTATATTTCGAGGTTAGTTCAATGCATTTGTATCAAGTTTCCTATTTTCTGTTAATTATTCATTGAGGTTAATTCAATGTAGTTATTACATCTAGTTTTCGATTTCTCATTAATTATTCTTTTAGGTTAGTTCAATGCAGTTGCATCAAGTTTCCGATTTCCCGTTAATTATTCTTTTGAGGTTAATTGATGTAGTTCTTTATTCAACTCACACCTATTGTTATCACTATTCACTCAGATCTTGAATCTCTATTCCCTCTCTCTCTTCTCCGATGGCCACTCACTCCCCCTCTCCCTCTTTTTCTTTCCCCCCTTTCTTCCTCTCTCTCTTTCTCTTTATATCGGTTTCTTACTCCATTAGGCCTTCCACATCGCCCTTCCATCTCGGTCTCCGCTTCTCTCCGGCGTGTAGGGTTTCCGTCTTTGCGACCATGTGCCTTAGCATTGATCCCAGCAGCAGCTGCTCAATACCTTTTTCGTTGACTTCGGGCGTATCCTCCCCTTTGACGCCGGCCCCTATACTACCACTCTGGATACCCCTCGAAGTCCGCGACCATTTGGTGGTCGGGAGTCGAGAGTCCACCACGTCACATTTCCATCCGCGGCCCCAAAGATTCTTTTTTTCATCGCTGGACTCACGAGTCCCATTGCAATTATAACTTGTGCCCCTCGTTTCTTTGCGATCCAGCGTCACTCCCCCGACCGATCCCTTTTGATGCGCCTCAATTTCAGCCCCTTCAATTACCCCTTTTACCCCTTCCTATTATAAAAGCCCGCTTTGATTCTTCCTCTCCTCCATTCGGTCTTTTCGTTTTTTCTTCCGGTTGCTCTCCCTCTCTCTCTACTACTCTTCCTCCCGTTGGTTAACTACTCCGGTCCACTTGCTGTCCTTCCTTCTGTTTTCTTTTGTCGAGTTTTGTTCCTGCTTGCTCCCCTTCTCTACCGAGGTTGGTCCCTTTTCCTCTTTAATCCATTTATTTGCTATATCATGTGTTTTCTCGAGTTTGAGATCGTTTCGGTTTCTCTCTCTTCAACCCGCTTCGACCGTGGACTTCTTCCTTGACCTCGATGTCGGTTTCCGGATCCGACACCTCATCCTCCTCCCCCATCCCACGGTGTCGCCTCCCACCCCCACCCCGACCGGATCGGGGCTCCTTCCACCTCCGACGCCTTTTCCTTCCGCCGCCAGCCCCGGCCGACCTAATCTCGAAGGCTGTTAAAGGCGACTTACGGCATACCACCGACGTCATCTTAGAACATGTCCCGCTTAACCTACTACCCTCACTTTGGTTCCCTACAAGTCGGGCCGCTCTAGTTGCCACGGTAGGGGAGATTGTAGCCGGCCTCCGTTTGCCCTCACCCGCCTTGACATCGAGGTGTGCAATCACTTCAACATCCCTCCTTGCCAAGGCATCGATAATTTCACGGAGGGTTATGTATCTTTGCGAACCACTACAACCGGGTCCGAAGTCCTCAAATAACAGTCATGACATGATCGCTCATTTTACATAAAAAGAGCACAAGGATGTCGGCGTGGGATACCACTCTTTCGTTCGACCTAGAAAGCAAAGACTTCATACTCCGCGGTCACCTCCTCGGACAAGTTGTGGCACCATTACCTTCTTTACATCTCTCGGGAACTTTCTCCAGCGGATCTTCCTCCCGACTTGAACCTTAATCACATGCTTTTCTCCCTAGCGGTGAGTCGCCCGCTCTACTAATCCCTCCGGGTGTCTTTTGTTCCACCCTCGACTTGACCGTTTTTCTTTTACAGGTTCAAGGCCCCGGACTCAAGTCGCACCTCTACGATAATTTTTTTCCACCACCGCCCGGAAGATTCGCGACTGGGGCCGGAATAATCCAGCGGATTTAGGGATTGACCCCACACGCTTTGCCACTCCCCTCTTTTCGATCCTCAACCGAAACTTATCGGAAAAATATTGTTTCCCTTTTATCGCCCCAACCGCCCAAAAGAGAGAAAGCCGGGATACACCCTCCCAAGAAGAAAGCCATTCCAAGAAAGCTTCCCGCCACAAAGCCGCAGTTCGTGGTCCCCACCTTCATCCTCCGCTTCTCCACCTCATTCCATTGACCACCCTTTATCGGTCCCCTCGACCACTTGGAAGACCAATACTCTTCTCCTCATTCACTCTCCACCACTTCTCCCCATTTCGGCATGGGGGCCACAAGCCGTAAGCTCTTCGGACAAACTGACTCGGATGATGAGGTCTCCATTGTTGTCCCTACAATTTTGCGCTCAATCCTCTCCTCCCCGCCTAAACGTCCCGCGGACTTCTTCAGCCATCAGTCCACCACCACCCACTGGACCCCTCGCGGCCGGCGAAAATGGGCGCCAGGAAGGAGGTGGCCCCCGCTCAAAAGAAGGGGCACCGAGCCCATTCCTACTTTCTGCCCCACCTTCGAGGTTCAAACCGCGACTTCAACATCCGCTGATTCGCCTTTGACAACGCCGTGGCCTCTTTCTCGTTTCATGGGTCTCATCTTCCTAGAGACATGACATATGCCGACGGGGAACGCTTTGACTCTCACCGAACCTTTTTACACCGTTGGGAGAAGGTACTCTCTTCCTCCTTTTCGGGTGTCTTCCCTTCCTCCCACTGAATATTCTAACTACGCCATTTCTTTTCGGATGAGCTTGGACATCTCTTTACATGATTCGGAGGCCTTTTGGTGCAAGGGCAAGGATCGACTAACTGGATGGTGACGTTGCCGCCTCGAGCGTAAAACGGGCCGCGGACTTAGAGACGCCCAGTACGGGACGACTGAAGATCAAGCGGAGGCCGCCCCACCTTGCTTACATGGATAAAGTTAATGGCCACCGAGTAATCGGCCGGAAACCCTCCTAGCGCAAAGATACCGCCCTCGCCTCTCTCTCCGAAGCACCAGCTGAAATGGCGGCCTCCATAGGCAGACGGACACCAACATGGACGAAGCTCCGTGATCATCTCGTGCCCGTGCAGACAAGAGAGTGGCCAAGAAGATCAAGGAGGAGCATGAGCGGCTGATCAAAGAAGGCTTCTTCCCGGTTCGCCGTTGCCCCCCGAGGTTCTGTACCACCTCGGCATCCGCATCAGTGGGTCGATGAGGCGGGCCTCTTAGTGGCTGGGGTGATAGACGCTGCTGCAGATGCCGTCATAGAGGAAGCCGCCGAGTCAGTGATACATGAAAATGTTTAAATGCGTTTCGCTTGAAATGGCCTGTTTTGTGCCCTGGCAGGCTTCTTTTGTTGTAATTGGTAATACCGATACATTTCATTTTATTTTTACTCCCTCCGGTTGAGGATAACTGATTTTGGTATTTATCTTATATTTTGTCTTTGTGAATTCCAAGTGCTTTGCTCTGCACCCGATACTGCGTGGCTTTAGCAGTAGTGAACCTCTATCATCGTCTTCACCTGTTTGGTCGGGAGCACTTCGCTCCCTTTGCCCCATGTTAAGGTCGGGGCCCTGCCCCGCCTCTCTCCTCCATATGTCGACCCTTGTTCATGGGCGAGAGGAAGCATCTTCGCTTCCTCTTGCTTGGAAGATCTCACATCTTGTCCGGCGACTCCCGCCCGCTCGCCAGGTGATTTCGCTCCCGTCGTGGACAACTCTTTTTGCCCCGATTGAGTTCTAGACCTCTCGTCCTCGAAAGGCTCCCCCCTTCCATTCCCTTTACTCTGAAGGCAGTAAAAATTCATGCGACCTTACTCATCCCAAAAGTGCTAAGGTTTTATATATGTACAACTAGCTCATGCAGTTTATAGCCACTCCCATTATATTTACTCATGAAATTTTTTTAGTAGCCTTACATTCCACGATTTTTCAACCATTTTCCCTTCCAAGGTCCGCAACCTGTAGGTGCCCGATCCTCCCACCTCAACCACCACATAAGGCCCCTCCCATGTTGGCCCAGCTTTCCCTCGCTCACTTTCTTGGTGTTGGGGGTCACCCGCCGGAGTACCTTGTCTCCCACCTTAAAGCTCCTTAGCTTCACCTTCTTGTTGTACTGCCGTTGGAGGCGGCGATGGTACTCTTCTAGTCTAATGCGCGCGGTATCTCTTCTTTCCTCCGCTAGATTCATATCTCTGGCAAGGATGCCCTAGCTTTGAGCCGCCCCTTGACGGGCTAAGGTTCTAGTAGTGAGGCCGCCACCAGCCTACATTTGGTATCACGGCCTTCACACCATATGCTAACGAAAAGGGGGTCTCCATGGTAGTGGTCCGCAGAGTTGTCTGATATGCCCATAGTACATGATTGAGCTCGCCGCCCGGGACCCTTTCTTGCTCTCCGTTTTCTCTTGATTGTTTAGTATGGTCTTGTTGGAGGATTCTCGCGCCCATTGCCCTCAAGGTTGTAATGGGCCGGAGAATCCTCGCCACATGATAGGCTCAGAAAGCTCTTAACTCTTGATCCCGTGGAACGTGATTCCATTATCTCGCAATGATAGCATAAGGCAACCCGAACGGCAAATAATGTTCTCCCACAAGAACTTGATTACTTGGACCTCCTTTAATAATTGCAGAGGCACGTACCGATCCACTTTGTAAAGTAGTCCGTCCACGCACTAAAAGAAACCTCCTCCTCTTACCTTCGGTTGTTTAGCGTGGTCCCACTATGTCGAGGGCCCACATTGCAAATGGCCATGGGCTAGATACACAGGGCAGCGGCTCTGCTGGGGCCCATATTAGTTGAGAGAATCTTTGACATTTCTCACACTTTCTGGCGAATTCCACAGCATCTCTTTCCATGTGCGGCCAAAAGTAACCTTGTGTTAACAACCTCAGGCACAAATTGTCCCGGCCTAATCAATGGCTCCTTGAGCCTCGCCTTCGCATCTCATCGAAAGCACCTTTTGCCGCCTTCGCCCCAAACATTTCAACAAAGGCCCGTTGAAGTTCCTTCGATATAATTCTCCTCGAATCAGTGTGTATCTCCGCGATGCCTGTTCCAATCTCCGCCTTTCTCTAGGGTCGGTCACCTCCACCCCTTCCAAGAACCGCTGAAAGGTCCCATCCATCCCTCATCTCCCTCCGCTGCGGATCATTACCTCCAATCTTTCCTTTTTCGGTCTCCGCTTCAATTTCCTTATCTCGATTGTCCTTTCTTCGACCACCGGAATGGCGGCGCCACACGTAGGCGAGCATCGGGTGTGGCGATTCTCCCCCCTGTTCAGATGGATGAATCGGATTTGGTCGAACTTCGAGGCCCACGCCCGCAGGACTCCCAAATACCTTGCCATTCTAGGACATCTAGCCGCAAAACCCTCCATTCGGCCGGCATACCACCAAATTGAGTCGGAGTATATAGTGAGTTCCTTCACGCCGTGTCCATCGCCATTCTTATGCCTGCGATCACAGCTTCTTCATATTCCACCTCGTTATTTGATGCTGCGAAGCCCAATTTCATTGTTTGCTCTAACCTATTGTTCTCCGGAGTGACGAGTACCACGCCTATTCCGGCCGCCAGATCCGCTGCCGATCCATCGGCAAACACTTCCAACCGTTCAAGGCACATCCCATGGGTTCGCATAATCCAATCCTCTTCTCTCGGGCTCCAAAACCATCTCCTCCCCGGTTAGGATCCTCTGCGCGGGGAACTCCGCCAAGAATTCCGCCATCGCTCGCTTCTTTCGGCCCCTAACTTGATATCAATCTCATATGAACTAAGCATCACGGCCCATTTCAAAGATTCTCCTCGATTTTTTCCGCCCTCGTGAGCCTCGAGCCGGCGAGAGGCAAGTTGGTTACTACACCATTGCGTGGGCTTCGAAATAGGGTTTCAAATTTTCAGTGGCAGAGAACACCAAGGCTGTATGCATTTCTACTTCCGATGCAGCCTAGTCTCAAGTCTTAATAAGGTCTTGCTCGAACTACACCGGTCTCTACTTTATCCACTACCCGACGGGGACCGAAGCCGATTATGTAACCAGGACACCTGTGTACAAAAATAACTTTTCTCCCACTTCGGGCCGCGACAACAATGGTGTTTCCTCTAGATACCTCTTAAGCCCCCTGGAATGCCTCTTCGTGACTACATTTGTCCATTTGAAACTGCGTGGTGTTTCTCAACAAATGATACAGCCGCCTACACTTGTCGGATGACTTTGAGATGAATCTATTGAGAGCCGCGAACTCTACCCGCCAACCGTATCCTCCTTCACTATCGTGGTGGTGACGCATCTCCACCAAATGATCTTATCTGTTCGGGTTTGCCTCTATTCCATTGTGTCACAATGTATTTAAAATTTCCCCGTGGTGACTCTAAATGTGCATTTCTCTGGGTTGAGTTTCAAATTGTGGGACCCGCAAAGATCTAGAACGCCTCCTTCAAATTCTCCAGGTGCTCTAGCTCGACATGCTTTTCTCCACCATATCATCGATATATATCTCGATGCCCCCTTCGAATCTTGCCTCAAACATTTTCTCCCAACCACTGGAACGTAGCCCCCGTGATTCTTCAACCCAAATGGCATCCTCAGATAGCAAGATGTGCCTCCTTCCACCACGAATGAGGTCTTTCCCCGATCAGGTCCATACATCGCGAACCTGGTTGTGCCCCATGGACGATCCATAAATGAGAATATGCTGAATCCTGGCCGCCCCGTCTACCAATTCGCCCACTCGCAGATAGATAACCGCCCTTCTGACACTCCAGTTTACGCCCCGCGGAAGTCAACACACATTCGCGACCTTCCCATTTTTCTTCAGAATCGCTGACTATATTGGGATGTACCATTCTGCGGAACTCCACCTCTCTTATGATCCCCGTGACTCTTTTAGTCCGCAACCTCTTCCCCGGATCCCTTCCGCAGATTTAGTTCTCATTCCCTCATCTTTCGTCTCCTCACCGCTTCGGCCCTCTCCCTCATATGTAAGCGATGACATGCGAATCCAGGATCTAAGCCTGTAACATCCTCTATCCCCCAAGCGAATACGTCCCTGTTATCCACTAAACATTGCACCAACTTATCCTTCCATTCATCCGCCGGCCTTGATCCAATCGATGTCAACTTCTCCTCTCCATTCTCTCCCTGTGTTCACTATTTCCGTTTCATCTAAAGTCTTTGGAACCATCGCGGCCTCCTCCGCCCCTTCCACGGCCCCGCACTGTAATTGCTATGCTGACCTCTTCCTAGGGTTCACCGGTCCACATACCGGTTAGCGGGACATCCTCTTTTAATTGTGTTCTCGTGGATCGTTCTTGAGGCCACCTGATCTCCGGACCTCGTGATGTTCCCTCGTAGGGTCGGGAAGCGTTATGACTTGATAATAGGTCGAGGGTACCGCTCTCATCTCATGTATCCATCTCCTCCCCGTGATCGCGTTGATTGGGAATGGGAGTCGACACCACCATAAATCTCGAGAACACCGCCACCGACCCGCTGTTACGGGCAGCAAAAGTTCACCCATAGGCTCGCGGACGCTACCATTGAACCCATACTGAACCGGTCTCATGGGGCCGTAGTTGCCTTCGCGGTCTATCCCCCATCTCCTCAAGAGCTCCTCAACAACAAATCCACGGGCTACTACCAAATCAATCAGACCCTTTTGACCACATAATTACCCATTGCTACCGCGGATGACTCAGCGCGATCTTCATGTGGAGTATCCACGGTTCGAGGTCCAGACCGGAGAATGCAATCCCTTCTTCCCCGCCCGCATCCGCTCGTCATTCTCTCGCCTTCGGTGGGACTCATTGACTTGTTGAATGCTCGCCGTCCTCGACCTTATCCCGGTGGGCATTGTGACTCGCTTCCCCACTAAAGATAACATTTATGGTCCCCAATATTCTTCCCGTTGGGCGGGCACCGCTCCCCTATTTTGTGGTTCCGCTACTTAACTCCCTCATCACTCCCTTCTCAACTAACCTCGAACCAACCACTTTAAAGGCATAGCAGTCATTTGTTCCATGATTGTGCACCGTGATATTCGCAAGATGGCTTTTGTCGCATTTCGGCAGAAATGTTCGCGCGCCCTTTATATCCCCAAGACGTTTTTATCAACGGCAAGATCTCGCCAACGGTCTCGCAAAGGGCACTTGTTCCACCTCGCGGTATGGCCTTTTCTCCCTCTGCCCTCTGCGCATCATTTCTCTTCCCCTCCCCGGCCGTGATGACTGACCGCGGTACCTCTCCCCACCTCTGTCTTCTCCTCCGCTTTTTTCGCCCCTTCCTTTTTCATCCGCAGAATCGCCTTTGCTCCCCTCTTTGAGTCCTTCTTACGATAGTGTCCTCAGATTCGATATACTTCTCTACCCGCGGATATAGCTCGCGGCAATGTTGCAATCTCATTCTTCGCCACGATCGATGTACCGCCGTCCCTCGGTCGCGACCCCTCTCTCGAACGCTATTACCGCTGCCCTTTCATCCAAATTTTCCACTTTAAGTGTTTTTAGCTTTGAAGGCGACATAGATACTCCTCGACAGATTCGCGGACCTTTGTCCGACATTAAATAAGGTCGCGATGTCCACCACCCTCCTCTTCGATGTATAAAGTGATCAACAAATGTTTGCTCCAACTCTTTGAAATTGGTTATGCTCCTTTGACGACAACCCGATAGTACCGGTCCGGAAGCCCCTTTAAGATCGGCGGGAACATCATACACCGCGGACCATCAGACCTCGCCTTTGCCGAGAGGCATCTGCTGGCCGAAAGTGATGGATGTGATCTGCCGGGTCTCCCGCTCCGTCAGATCTCTCGAATCTTTGGCTGATTGAAGCGTTTTGGCACCTCGGAAGTCCATATCGCGATCTGCCCGGTCATCGGGCTCCCCGCCACCACCGACCGCCGCGCCCGTTTGAACTTTCGCTTGCGAAGATTCGCCCCCGATCGTTGTTTATCATTTGTTGGACTTGCTCCATCGTTAATCCCTGCCACCGGGTTGTCCACCGTTGTCGGCCCCTCGCTCTCCTCATCTTCCGCGCCTTTTTCTCCTCGATTCCTCCCCTCTCTCTTCCCCGGACTCCTCCTTACTCCTCTCTCTTCTCTTCTCAGCTCCTCATTTTCTCCCCTCGGTCTTTCAATCTCTTCCCGCGATAAGCCGAGCTTCTTTCTCCTTCCTCCCCTCGCTCCCCTTCCTCCACCGGGCCGCTTCCTCGGCATTTGTTCTAAGACTCTTACCTTCCCGAGGGTCACCGCCGCTTTCTTTGGTGTCATTTCCATCGTTCCCCACAGACGGGCGCCAAATGTTACAACTCACACCTTTGTTATGTCACTATTCACTAGATCTTGAATCTCTATTCCCTCTCTCTTCTCTCACGGGCCGCTCCCCTCTCCCTTTTTTTTTCCCTCCCTTTTCCTCTCCTCTTTCTCTTTATATCAGTTTCTTACTCCATCCGGGCCTTCCACCTGTCCTTCCATCTCGCGGTCTCCTTCTCTCCGCGTGTAGGGTTTCCATACTGCGACCATGTGCCTTAGCATTGATCCTGTACACCGCGGCTCAATACCTTTCGTTGACTCGGGCGTATCCTCCCTTTGACACTTCGGGCCCCCATACTACCACTACAGGTGCATCAAGTTTATGATTTCTCATTAGTTATTCATTAAGGTTAATTTAGTGTAGTTGCATCCAGTTTTCGATATATCGTTAATTAGTTTTTGAGATTAGTTTATTGCATTTTCATCCAGGTTCCAATTTCTTATTAATTACTCTTTCAGATTAGTTCAATACATCTGCATCCAGTTTCTGATTTCCAATTAATTATTTTTAGAGGTTAGTTCGATGTTCAATGTATTTGCATCTAGTTTCAAATTTATGGTTATTTATGCTTTGAAGTTAGTTCGACCAGTTACATCCAATTTCTTATTTCTAGTTAACTATTCTTTGAGGTTATTTCAATGCATTTGTATCAAATTTTTGATTTACGGTTAAATATTCCTCAAGATATTGCATCCAATTTCTGATTTGCCATTAGTTAATATCTAATTTTAGTTTAATGCAGTTGCATCCAGTTTCTAATTTTTCATTAATTATTCTTTTAAGGTTAGCTCAATGTAAATGCATCCAATTTTCAATTTATAGTTAATTGTTCTTTGAGGTTAGTTTAATGCATTTGCATCAAAGTTTCCGATACATTAATTATTTTTGAGGTTAGTTCAATGTAGTTGCATCAAATTTATGATTTCCCGTTAATTATTCATTGAGATTAGTTCAGTGCAGTTGCATCCATTTTTCGATATTTCGTTAATTAGTCTTTGAGATTAGTTCATTGCATTTGCATACATTTTTTGACTTCCCGTTAATAACTCTTTGATGTTAGTTCAATATATCTGCATCTAGTTTTTGATTATTTATGCTTTGAGGTTAGTTCGATACAATTACATCCGATTTCTGATTTTTCGTTAACTATTCTTTGAGGTTATTTCAATGCATTTGCATCTAGTTTCTGATTTTTTGCCAATTATTCTATGAGGTTAGTTCAACGCAATTGCATTTGGTTTTTTATTTTCTGTTAATTATTTTTTGAGATTAGTTCAATACATTTGCATCCAGTTTTCGATTTCCCGTTAATTATTATTTGAAGTTTGTTTGATGTATTTACATACCGTTTCCAATTTCCCTTTAAATATTTTTCAAAGATTTAGCATCCAATTTCTAATTTTTTATTAGTTATTCTTTGACGTTAGTTTAATGCAGTTACATCCAGTTTCAGATTGTTAGTTAATTACTTTTTGAGTATGGTTTATTGTATTTGCATAAAGTTTCCGATTTTTTATTAATTACTTTTTGAGCTTAGTTCAATGTATTTGAATCCAGTTCCCGATTTTCTTTTAATTATTCAATGTGGTGTGTAATATCAACTTCAAACAGGACATAAAAATAAATTATGTTTGATTTACCATGTGGGATCATAAAAAATTATCTAGTCCCAATTTCCCATTAATTATTATTTAAATTATACATTACTCACTATGTGGGATCTTCAAAGATTATCTACGAATGTGTGATGTTATATTAATTATTTTGAAAAATATTTACAACTATATATGCAGTAACTATTATATATGAATATTATATTGATCACTCATCTAAATTTCTTATAACGTGAAAAATCTCACTATCCATTAAAAAAAAATAACTCACTTTTGATTAAACCCTTCAACTTCATTTTGTTGTTTAATAATAGAAGTTTGATTGAAGTTTTGTGAGATTGCTTAATAAGGCAAAGTTCATATTGAAGCTACTTGAATAGCAAATGTTCCTAATCATCTAAAAAGAGATAAGATAAATATTATTTTAAATGCAAAACTATATTTATCGAGACATTCACACAACATATAACACAACTATGTTTTGAGGTTAGTTTAATGCATTTGCATCTAGTTTTTTATTTTGAATTCCGTTATTTATTTTTTTATGTTAGTTCAATGCAGTTGCATATAGTTTCCGATTTCCCATTTTTTTAGGTTAGTTCAATACGGTTAGTTCAATGCATTTGCATCTAATTTTCTATTAATTGTTCTTCGAGGTCAGTTCAATATATTTGCATCCAATTTCCGATTTTCCGTTAATTATTCTTTGAGATCATTTTAATATATTTGCATCCAGTTTTTTATTTTTCGTTTATTATTCGATAAGGTTGCATTTGCATCTAGTTTCTGATTTTCCATTAATTATTGTTTGAGGTTAGTTTAATGAATTTGCATCTAATTTTCAATTTTTTAGTTAATTATTTCTTGAGGTTAGTTTAATGCATTTGCATCTAGTTTATTTTTTGAGATTAGTTCAATGCAATTGCATCCGATTCCCGATTTTCTATTAATTATTATTTAAAATTAGTACTACGCATTTGCATCATGTTCCCAATTTATAATTAATTTTTCTTTGATGTTAATTCAATGCAGTTGTATCTAGTTTTCGATTTCCATTAATTTAATAATTGAGGATTAGTCCAATGCATTTCCAACCAGTTTTCCCAACAATTAATTTTTATGTTAATTGATGTATTTGCATCCAAGTTTTGATTTCATGTTAATTATTCTTTGTGGTTAGTTTAATGCAGTTGTATCCATAGTCCGATTTCCCATTAATTACTTGTTAAGATTAGTTTAATGTTTGCATTTGCATCAAATTTTCGATTTTCCGTTAAATATTATTTGAGGTTAGTTTGATACATTTGCATCCAGTTTTCGGTTTCTTATTAATTGTTCTTTGAGCTTAGTTTCATGTAGTATTATATATATTTTAAAATATTTGTATTATTGGTTTGCCGTTATTTTTTTATTTTTTTTTATACATGTGAGCTTGCATTAGAATGAATGCAAAATTTTCTATTATATATTTTGTGATGTTATTTTTTGTATAATTTAATTTTCCACTGTACTTTGTTTTGGTTTGGTGTGTATATATATATATATATATATATATATATATATATATATATATATATATATATATATATTATAAAATTGGAAATTATATTATAGTGAAAAAAAAAAATTATAAATTCAGAAATTTAATTGGAATATAAAGTAATTAATTGTGGTTTTGAATTCTTTAACGATAACTAAATGTCTAAATTCCAAAGTGGATGATGCATTAAATCTATCCAATTTTATTTGTTTAGACCCATATAGATATATAGTGCATACAATACAATTTTATTTGTTGTCTACTTAGTTTTGGGTGTACACTGTTACTTATTTTATGATTAGTTGACTTTTATTTTTCTTTTTTTGTCCCAGTCATATGTGTGGTTAACAAATGTAAAAAGTAAATGTTCAGGCAACTCAATTCATTTTTTCCTTCGTTATTTCATTGTCTTTTTCTAGAAAGAAACTTTGTTATGTTAAACTTCACCTAAGATTAGTGTGAAAACTATTTTTTGTGGCATAAGGGTTTTAGGAAAATCGTTTTCGGTGGAAACTATTGTTTTTAGCAATTTAGTTTTTTGTCTCCTATTTTTTCGTAATTAGCTAGTGTTTAGGAAAAGTTAGAGAATCTGTGAAACTCTAGATGCAATTGTTTCCTTCTTGATATCATATTTTTTTCGTAATTAGTAATAGAGTTTAAAAAAACTGGAGTCTCTGTGAGTGCTCCAATTGTCTAATTTTTCCATATTAGTCTCATACTTTTTCGTAATTAGGCAAAGAGTTTTATAAATATTAGAGACTCTGTGAATGCTAAAAAAATAGAGCCAAGAGGGTACAACTATAATATATATCTAAGATTACGGGGGGAAAAAAAAAATCCAAAAATCCTTAGATAGATATTATAGCTATACCCTCACCAATCTATTTTTTGGAGCACTCACAAAGACTCTAATTTTTTCTAAGCTCTATTACTAATTACGAACAAATAGGATATAAATAAATAAAAAAAACCAATCTCATCTAAAGTTTCACAGAGTCTCTAACTTTTCTATTGCTAAAAATAATAGTTTTAGCCAAAAACGATTTTCCTAAAACTCTTATGCCACAAGGAATAGTTTTCACACTAATCTCAAGTGAAGTTTAACATAACAAAGTTTCTTTCTAGAAAATGACAATGAAACTATGAAAGAACAAAGGAAAAAGTAAATTGAGTTGGTTGAACATTTACTTTATGCATTTGTTAACCACACATGTGAATGAGAAAAAAGGGAAAAAAAAAAGTAAACTAATCATAAAATAAATAACAGTACGGGTGTACACCCAAAACAAACAAAATTGTATTGTATGCACTATATATATGGGCTTAATAAATAAAGTTTGATCAATTTGATATGTCATCAATTGTGGGATTTAGACATTTAGTCATAGTTAAGGATTTCAAAAACTATAGTTCCAGCAACAATAATTACGATATATTCCAATTAAATTTCTGAATTTTATAATTTCCAATTTTAGTGGAATAACGAGATTCAATTAAAGTGGACGTTGGCTTAAATAAATTATATAACTATTGATTTAGTTAAAGTGGGCGTTGGGATTAAATAAATTATTTACCAAACCAAACCAAACCAAAACAAATTACATGTGGAAAACTAAATTATACAAAAATAACATCACAAAATATATAATAGAAAATAATAAAATAATAATAACGTAAACCAATAATGACAAATATTAAAAATATATATAATATGCATGAAACTAACGTCAAAATAACAATTAACAGAAAATAGAAAAACTAGATGCAAATGCATCCAACTAACTTCAAATAATATTTAATAGGAAATCAAATTAAATACACATGCAAGTATTAAACTAATCTTAAAAGTAATTAATGGACAATCGTAATATGGATACAACTACATTAAACTAACCTCAAAGAATAATTAATGGAAAATCAAAACTTGATGTAAATACATCAAACTAACATCAAAAATAATTGTTGAAAAATTGAAGGCTGGATGTAAATGCATTGAACTAACCCTCAAAGATTAAATTAAATGGAAATCGAAAATGGATACAATTGTATTAAACTAACCTCAAAAAAAATTAATTATAAATTGGAAACATAATGCAAATCGTGGAACTAATCTTAAAAAATAATTAATGAGAAATTGAAAAACCGGATGCAACTTGCATTGAACTAATCTCAAAAATAAATTGGATGCAAAACCTCTTAAGAAATAATTAATGGAAAATTAGAAACTAGTTTGCAAATTTATTGAACTAACCTCAAGCAATAATTAATGGAAATCAGAAACTATATGCAAATGCAACTTTATCAAATAATAAACAAAAAATTGGAAACTAGATGCAAATGCATTAAACTAATTTCAAAGAATAATTAACGAAAAATCAAAACCTGGATGCAAATGCATTGAACTAAAAGAAAACCTCAAAGATGCAAATTGAACTAATCGAAAAAGAAAATTGAAAATGGATGCAAATGTATTGAAATGATCTCAAAAAATAAATAATAAGAAATAGAAAATTGGATGCAACTGCATTAAACTAACCTCAAAAAAAAATAAATAGCGGAAAATCAGAAATTAGATGCAAATGCATTGAACTAACCTCAAAATATAGTTGGGTTATATGTTATGAGAATGTCTTGATAAGTATATAGTTTTGCATTTAAAATGATGTTTATATTATGTCTTTTATGATGATTGAGAACTCCTTGCTATTCGAGAAGCTTCAATATATATGAACTTCTTCTTTATTAGGCAATCTAAAAACTTCAATCAAACTTCTATTATTAAATAACAAAATGAAGTTGAAGGGTTTTATCAAAGGCAAAGTTATTTTTTTTTTAATGGAGAGTGAGATTTTCATATTATAAAAATTTGGTTGAGTGATCAATATAATATCAATATATAATAGTTTTACATATTTGCAAATATTTTTGAATAATTAATTAAATAAAGACCCGTTCATAGATAATCTTTGAAGATTCCCACATAATGAGTCATGCATAATTTAAAAGAATAATTAACGGAAATCGAACTGGATAATCTTTGATGATCCCATATAGTAAATTAAGCATAATTTATTTTTTATGTCATGTTAATTTGCAAAGACACTGACGATGGATCAATAGAAAGTTTGTATTACACACCACATGGATAATTAAAAGAAAATGAAAATTGGATTCAAATACATAAGCGAGCTCAATGAGTAATTAATGGGAAATTGGAAAACTTTATGCAAATTGTATTAAACTAAAAAGTAATTAACTAGAAATGAGAATAACTAACGGAAATTATAAATTGGATGCAAAACTTTGAAAAATATTGGATGCAAATTTTGAAAAATATTTAGCGGTATGCAAATACATCAAACAAACCTCAAATAATAATTAATGGGAAACCGAAAACTGGATGCAAATGCATTAAACTTAACTCAAAAAATAATTAACATAAAATCAAAAACTGAATGCAAATGCATTAAACTAACCTCATAGAATAATTGGTGGAAAATCGGAAACTAAATGCAAATGCATTGAAATAATTTTAAAGAATAGTTAGCGGAAAATCAGAAACCGGATATAATTGTATCGAACTAACCTCAAAGCATAAATAATTAGAAACTAGATGCAGATGTATTGGACTAACCTTAAAGAGTTATTAATAGGAAATCGGAAACTATATCTAAATGCACTGAACTAATCTCAAAGACTAATTAATGAAATATTGAAAAATGGATGAAACTGCACTGATCTAACCTAAATGAATAATTAACGGTAAATTATAAATTTGATGTAACTGCATTGAACTAACCTCAAAAAATAATTAATAAAAAATCAAAAACTTGATACAAATGCATTGAACTAACCTCAAAGAACAATTAACATAAAATCGGAAATTGGATGCAACTGCATTGAACTAACCTCAAAAAATAATTAATGGAAAACCAAAAACAGGATGCAACTGCATTAAACTAAAATCAGAAATTAAGTAACGGAAAATCAGAAATTGGATGCAAATGGATTGAAATAATCTAAAAAAATAGTTAACTAGAAATCGAAAGTCGGATGTAACTGCATCGCACTGACCTCAAAGCATAAATGTCTACTTTTTTAGCCTTCTCACATTAGTAATTACGAGTAATTAGGAACCCAAAACAAAAGTGAGTTTATAAAAACAGACTCTTACATGTATGCAAACAAATTGTAAACTATCGAACTAATCTAGAAAAGCAATTAACGGGAAATCAAAAACTGGATGCAGATGTACTGAACTAACCTCAAAGAGTAATTAACGGGAGATTGGAACCTGGATGCAAATGCAATGAACTAATCTCAAAGACTAATTAACGAAACATCGAAAACTTGATGCAACTGTACTGAATTAACCTTAATGGATAACTAACGGGAAATCATAAATAAGTGGATGCAATTGCACTAAACTAACCTCAAATAATAATTAACGAGAAATTGGAAACTTGATGCAATTGCATTGAACTAATCTCAAAGAATAATTAATGAGAAATTGGAAACTGGATGCAACGTACTACATTAAACTAACTTTAAAGAATAATTAATTGAAAATAAAAAATTTGATGCAAATGCATTGAACTAATAATCCTAAAACATATTTGTATTATATGTAGGGGGAATAAATGTCTCAACAAATATAGTTTTGCATTTTAAATAGTGTTTATTATAATTCTTTTATTGTAATTGGGAATGTCTTGCTATTCAAGTAGCTTTAATATTATCTTCGTCATATTGGGTATTCTTACAAAGCTTCAATCAAACTTCTATTATTAAACCTAACAATAAAAAGAAGTCGATGAGTTTTATCAAGGCTTGATGCTTCCTTTTTATAGAGAGTGGTCAAGAAATTTAAATGAGTAATTAGTATAATTTTCATATCTCATAGCTATGCATAGTTGCTAATATTTTTTAGAATAATTTAATATAATGACACCCGTTCGTAGGACACGTTCATGTGAAAAATCTTTTCAAGCGGGAGTAGTGTATTCTTTGAGGATATGGAAACAATCAATCTGTTTTAGTGATTTGTACACATTACGTAAGCCGAATGGTGATGATTTACCGCTAAATCACCATAAATCTAATAAAACTATTATACAAGCTAGATCGAGTTTAAGATAATTTTATTTGAAAATTACGGATTAATATTCTAAACCACAATGTGAAGAGGCTATCTCAATTTGATCCCTTAGTTTCCAAGTACTTATGCACTATAATCGTTGCTCATTAACGTATTTCGGTTTATTTTCAATAAAAATATATTCTTATTCAAAAATTTGCCGCTAAATCACCATAAATCTAAGAAAACTATTATACAAGCTAGATAGAATTTAAGATAATTCTATTTAAAAATTACGGATTAATATCCTAAACCACAAAGTGAAGAGACTATCTCAATTTGATCCCTTAGTTTCCAAGTACTTATGCACTATAATCGCTGCTCATTAACGTATTTCTATTTATTTTTAATAAAAATATATTCTGATTCGAAAATTTGTGTGAGACATTTTGTAAAGCCTTTTCAGCACACAAAATATTTAATAGATCCTGAGCGTATGCCCGGGTCCAAAATCTAGTTGGAGCTAAAACGAAGGCTTTGTTGGACATGCTAATATATTTTTTTTCCCGATAATGACTGGACAAGCTAACACATTATATTACATGGTATCTCTTTTTCATTTTTTTTCTGATTTTTTAAAGTGAGGAAGGAGGGACGAGTGGAGAAGAAAAATGATGGAGGGAGAGAACGGAAGTTGGTGGTTGTGCAGTTTAAGCACTAATCGGGAGCAAGTCGCTCAAAGAGCTTATAGCGATTAATCGGAATTAATCGCCTTAGTTAACCTATAATACATATGTCACATATAATTAAGTAATATAACAACCTAAAACAAAATAAAGTAAAAAAACTACAAGCCTGAGTGGTGGAGTGCTAACTGGCTTAATAGTTTTCTTTGGTGGTTTTTCACTTTTTTTACTTTTGATTATTTTTCCCCGGTGAAGCGAAACGTTTTCAATATATAAATTCGTGGGCTTTTCTTTTTTGGGCTTTTTTGTGGACTTAAATTTTTTTAAAAAAACAAGCAAAACCTGTAAACCTATTAATCGGCGCTTTTTTTATACCGATTTTCCGATTAATCGCCGATTAAGCAGAAGAAATCGCCTGTTTTATGGCACCCGTTCAGACATCTAAATTTTTTCTTGATCGGATCGGTCGAGGGGCACATAACGCTTATGCGCCGATTAATAGGCCCTTAAACTGCCCAGGTTGGTGGGAAGAGGGAGAGAGAGAGGCGCCAATATTTTAGGGGAGAAAATCTCTGTTGGATATAATATTTTGTTAAAAAAAAAAGAAAAAAAAAAGGAAGAAGAAATGAGAGTTTTGTTAACACACGTGGGCCACTAAGAGCGCTCGTAGTATCTACCAGCAAAACCGAAGGTGAATAAATTCGGATTCTTCCACTACTCCCTAAATCTAACTGATTCGGACTTCTTAATATATACTAGTCTTGAGCAATGTGGTTCCCACGTAGGTAAGTAGATATTAAAAAAAACAACAACAACAACAACACACACATACACACACAAAACACAAAATACAAAAATGTATGCATGTCAGGAAATTAGCAATGGTTAGAACTGATGGACAGCTCCATCGGCTGCATTGAAATAATGTACCAGATTACAAGACATGGTGCCAACCTTTGAGAAAAAATGTGCTCGTTGCATCCTTGTCCAATGGGAAAGCTACATGTGGCAATCTTTTTCTCTTTCACCTCAATGGAATTGTTAACGAGTAGTGCTACAAGGACCTACTTTTTAGACCTACTATTGTGAATCATTATTTGGATAACGTTGGTTTGTTTTGCAATACACACGGACACATATCTCTATGTAAATCAATGATTATGACTTTTGACACATCAATATGTTCAAATAGTAGGTCAAATAAGTGGGTCAATATAGCATTACTGATTGTTAACAAAGACGGAACTCCTTAAAAGGAAATTTAACCATGACCACACGAAATAAGGAAATAATAATCGCACTTCTCTCTCCTACCCGGTTAGTCTTCTCGCACTTATCTCTCGCATGAGAACCAAAAAAGAAAAATCGTCACTCCATTAAGGCTAGTGATGATTTTCAGATTTAAGGGAGTTATGTTAATGAAGTGGAACATAAATGGTTACCTGAACCACATGCACCGTTACATGACAATCTTGTATTTCAAATGTTGATAAAAAATAATAGTTTAATTCGTGAATTTCATAGGGTGATCTTAGGGATGTCCAAACAGGTACCCGACCCGGTCCGAACCCGATTTTTCGGGTTTTGAACGGGTATCGGGTTATCCGGGCCCGGCCCTATTCTTTGCGGGTCGGGTTTGGGTTCGGATATTTGTTGGATACATGTGACCAAACCCTACCCTAACCCTATATTTTGGGTACCCGTCGGGTTCGGGTTCGGGTTCGGGTTTCGGGTATGGTAAAACCCGAAATATATGAAATAAAAGAATATTAAATCTCTTCATCGAGGAGCGTCATTTTCAGTTATTAGATCTCAAGAAAAACCTCTTTTTCATCTAATTAATCAAAAGCCATCTTAACTTTTATTGGATTTGATCTGTTTAACTTTAACATCGTAAAGCCTACTGGCGATCATCAAAGATTCAAAACGGGATTGCATTTTTTGAAAAGCAAAAGAAGATAAAAGTAGGCCAAACAAAGCAAGCAATTCCAAAGACAATAACTCAATAAGATTGATGGTTTTTGGGAGTTCGACTTCTTGTGGTGGTGTGAATCGACTATTGATTTTGACAATAAGATTGATGGCTTTTGGGAGTTTCGGTTTCTTGTGGTGGTGTGAATCCGACTGTTGATTTCTTTCGGCCTTGGTGACCACATTTAGAAAGAGATATTTGAGGAGGTGCCGCAAATTTTTAAAGTGAATGCAAACTTAAGCGGCACCATCAAACCCATGCGATCTTCTTCATCATGAAGCGTGTGATTGGGTTGTTTTTTTGGGGAGTTGTTGGAAGAGAGAGAAGAGTAGTAATGAATACGGTCAAAGGTAATTTGTCTTGAAGACCAAGAGTAAATAGTAATGAGCAAAAAGACTAAAAGTTTGTTGAAGATAAATAGATAACAAATGAAAATATAGTTGTTAGGAATTATGGTAGTGCGGTTCGGGTTCGGGTTTTGGTCGGGCATTTTTACCCTATATAAACGGGTTTTGGGTTCGGGTTCGGTCACGGATATGGTTTGGGCTTTTAACCCTTTTAACGGGTTTAGGGCCAAATTATCGAGTCGGGTCGGGGTCGGTCCGGGTTTAGATAGTGTGACCAAACCCGACCCTATGTATTCGATGCAGTCCGGGTTCGGGTTCGGTTTTGTCGAGACTCGGGTAGGGTTTAGTGTTTTTTTTTTTGGCGGGTTTTGGGCGGGTTTCGGGTTTCGGGCAGAATGGACATCCCTAGGTGATCTTGGACACTCCCATAAAAGCACTCTTATATATACTTCATAACTATGCCCAGCTATTGCTCCTTGAGTCGAGTACTTGTATTGTCAACCTGTGAGGTTATACGTTGGGGATGGCTACATATGGTCTGCTACTGGGGTTCAGCAAGGCGACATTTTGGGTCCCTTTCTATTTGCACTGGTGTTGCATCCTTTGATTCTACAGATCCTATAACACCCCGTGTTTTATTCTTTCTTTTTCCTAATAATAATAATAATAGATAATAGATAAAATAAAATAGGATAAGTGTTAGTGGAAATAGGAGACGTGGGTTTATGGGATAAACTTTCTTCCCTATTTCGGGGGTTTGTTTTTAAACAGAAAGGAAACAGAATAGGGTTGGTCAAAAAAAAACACAGCGAGAGTTTTATACATAGAAAAAAAAAGGGGAGTTTTACTGACAGTAGAAAAGGAAGATTTTTCTGGTAGCTGATTGATAGTCGGAGCGCGCTAAAGGTGAGTAGATACTTTCAACGATATAAAATATTACGCTTTGATAAAATTCTAAAACACTGATTTACTGCGGAATCATCGTTTTTGTCGACTGTAAAGGTCGGAAATGTGGTTGTATACGCGTGTGATTGTTAGAACTAAATGGTATAAAACCAAGAAATACATAAGATTGTTAACGCAGGAACAGATAAACTATAACCTCGCAAGATTGTTTTTTTTGGTTTAAACCAGGAATGAAATCGAGTTTCCATTTAATGATATAGTTAATTGTTCTTACATGGACTCAAAACTTATTGATTGTCGCGAGTGTAAACTGTTTTGATGAAGTGATATCTTTGTTTTCTTTTGCTGTCGATTGAATTGAAGGGTGGTATTTTCCTTGGTTGTTGGCTGTTGTTTAGTGAAGAATAGATGAGTTGTTGTCGTCGGGGAATGATGGGTAGTGGTGGAATCATGGTATGAGTGTTGTGAAGCTCTAAGCAGCCATTAATGGCGTCGATCCCGTTTTTTTTAGTATAAGGAAATCGCGTTTTGAGGGTATCGGTGGATTGGGTTTTTGGTGAGGAGTCAAACCGCAGGTTTTATATTGGAGATAGATGGCTGGTGGTGGCTGCTGTAGTGGTGGAGGCGCTGTGAGGAAGAGGAAGAAGAAGAACGTCCTGTTCATTTTTTTTTGGCTGTTGGGCTTGGGCCAATATAAATGGGTGGGCTTGAATGTTTAATTTTTAGATTTTCTATTTGGATTTTTAGTTTTAGACTTTGGGCTTTTGGGTTAGAAGAGTTTGGGACTGGTTGACTTCTGTTGACTCTTGGCAAGTTGACTTTGACCAGAGTTGACTTTTGACCAGGGTTGACAATGACTCAGTTTGATTTTTAATTCGGATTATGATTCGGTCTATTAGGATATGTTTAGGGCTATTAGCATGCTTGGCTTTAGGCTAAGACCTTTTCTATATATACGTATGTACGTGTATTAACTACTATGTGATATTGCAGTATTTTATGATATGCAACATTATGACACTTAGACATCCATATAATTAATAATGCGTAAACCAAAAATACATGAAACAAGATACTCCTACGTTCTCTGAAATGATATATACAATAAAGTTCAATAATGCGTAAACAATTTACCGCAACCTATTAGATCTCTCCACGCATCAAGTTTTGGAAATGAGACTTATGACTGAAGATGTCATGTGATAGGTGGGCATTTATTGAATGTGCCATAAAAGGCCCGTTAGCGTTATAATTGGGTATTCATTGAATGTGTCATGAATGACTAGATTGTTTGGACTGCCCTAGAGAGGAACTAAGGTATTCGCCTTGCGGGTTAGTTGTATTCCTTGAGTGTACGGGAATGTAGGGTTGGGTATTTCTTGAATGTGGCGGGAATGACCTAAGGTACATAGATACTAAATGGTGGGTGTATAAGATAAGAAATTGATTAATTGGGCATGATAAGAGAAATTGATTTGATTATGCGAGTGTGTTTGTGCTTACTTTTGAATACCTATAGGATATCTACATGTGTTATATAGAAGTTCTAACTTTCTTTTGCAGGAGGGTAGGACTTAATAACATTTTGTGCAGGGACGAGGGTCCTACCCTTATCTGGCCGATGGATATCGGTAAGTTTTAATTCAATGACTTAGTTATTAAAACAAGTTATTATAATGAGTTAATAAATAGAAGTCTTGCTTGGGAAGAAACTATGCGGTTGAAATGGCGGAACTACCTATCTTCAAAGCCGGAGAATGATTAAGTTAGGAGATATTTAAAGTGATAGTTTGATAAGTAAAGACTGGAAATGGTTATATGTGGTTAGTCTACTCTTACCAAAGAAATTCCATTTTTTGACCCATGTTTGCTTTGTTTTGTTTAGCGTGGGTGTGTCTTGGGAACATAGGTGGAAGACATGATGAGAACCATGGCGTGTGATTTGGATTCTTATGCGGGAGCGGTCCGGAGGTTATTTTATTAGGTCCGATCTTTTGAAAGTATGTAATAACGTAGTTTTCTTTTCATATGACATGAAAAATACGATGTTGAAGACCTGTTATTCTTAGAGTGGTTTGATGTTTTATTGGGACGGAAGATAGACTTTTTATAAAGTAATAAAGAGAATTTTGGAGATTATTTTTTGTTGTTAAGATTCTTTTATGATGTGGGTTTTCGGTTTTGGCATGTGTAGTATCCACCCCGTCATAGCCTGGGTTTTTAGACAATTGAATATAGTGATGTTTGAGATATTTATATTTCAAATATTCATTTTTTAATTGTTTAGAAATTAATTTGCGTAATGCATCCAAATCGGTTGTGGAGTTATTGCTCTGGTGGTACCTAGATGATGAGACTCTGATCGGGGATACAGAACAAGTGGCGACAGCTTTGGGTATGATTCAGGAAGAAAGACCTTCTTATAAGCCCATACGTAGTATATAATTTATAATTTATACACCATTTTATACTTTATACCCAACTATAATTTACAATTTATAATAGTTTTAATGTTTTATATACATTTTTTTTGAGTTTGAGCTCGAGTTCGAATTCAAACGAGCATAATTAAACTCGAGCTCGAAGTGTCGAGCCGAGTCGAGCTATTAGTAGAACTAGACGAGTCGAGATTGAGCTTCAATATTAAGCTCGAAGGTGAGTTCGAGTCAAGTTCGAGTCGAGCTTGAGTATAGCAAAACTCGACTCGAATAGCTCGATGTGCCCTAGCTCTCTAACAGTGTATTTTGTTTGGTTAATTTGTGATGAGCATAGATTGGGAGAACATGGAGAAACTAAGAGCATCATCAACGCATTGTTATAATCTATTTCCAATGTGACAGTTGACAATTTATTTGGCAATTTTTGTCACCAACACACTGCCAAATCATTGTTTTTATTTTAACAATTGTCAAATTCGAAACCAAATTCGTCAGAAATATAGAAATGACTTGCACGAGACAAGTTGTCCCATCCAAGAGTGGGACGGGACAAGTTTTGTCGTCCAACATTTTTTCTTTTTCTTTTTTTAATAAAAAATTAAAAATTTTCGATTTTGCATGTGGGGCCCAAGATGTTGGACGGGACAAGTTTTATCGTCCATAACTTTTTCAATTTTTTTTAATAAAAAATTAAAATTAACAAATTAAAACGGGCTATATTTTTTTGGGTCCTGTCCAAAATTAAAAACCAAATTTTGCCCAAAACGCACCGGTTCTTTCCTTGGTTTGAGAATGCATGATGATGCTCTAAAGTGGAATAGAACAAGAGAAGAGAGAGAAATGCTTTAATTTGTGGGTTTGAAGAGAGAGAGAAATGCTTTAATTTGTGGGTTTGGTTTTTTATTCTCTTAGTTTAATTTCCTTTTAAGGTGTTCCGTCTCAATCAAATTTTCCATCAAAGTGAGAGAAAAAGTTGCCACAGGTTTTCCAGGAGCAAACTGCCCAAGGAGCAAATTTTTTCTTGCCAAAGTTCTTCCAAATTAGAATGAAACTTTCTGGAATTATCCCAATGTCTTGCTAACTTTTGCAATAAAAATTTCAACAAAGTCGATAAATTCAAAATCACATGATGTAATGCGATCATATCTTTGTTAAAATCATATATTATTAAGTAAACTAAAACGACCTTTAGGCCTCTGGCCTCTGGAACATTTCATTTGTCAATAGAAAATTGTCGACGGCATTGTCCTCTCTCTATCCATTTGGTCGGAAGTTGTAGTTCTGTTAAGTTAACACATCAAATACAAATTTAATATAACCAAAGTCCAGATTGACAACTACTCGGCAAGTTCGCCGTTTGCCGAGTAAAATCGATGGAGACAATAACAACCCTACTAATAAGCAGTCTGATTTAAGAAGCATTCATACATTCTTTACGCGGAACCACGCACTTGGAAATTTTTTATTGTAAGTTCTCAAAATTAATCGCAAGTTCGTAACATACTACTCCATTGTTTAATTATTAGTACTTTTGAAACTGGATTACTAGTTCTCCAAAGATTTATAAATCTGGAAGACTAGATTAGTGACCAATTAGTTTTAACCAAATTAGTTTAACTGCTGTGCTTTGGTACAAAGAAGGATGAAGAGCAACTTTCTTAGAATTTGGGGAACCGGTCAATTCAAAGAAGTTGGGGATCAATCTTTTTCTGTAGAAAGTATAAACATATTGGTGTTGTTATTTCTGTTTCCCACTTTCCTTTCTTCAAAACTTTCTACCCTTGATTCACCCCACCGGCCCACCATGTACCAGCTCGCAATCAAAGACCTGAATATCCCCATCTACTTATATAGATATATGCCATATTCAAATGAGGGATCGATTTGGAAAATTGGAAATAAGATTCGGGAGATATCTTTTGAATGTAAACCATTATCAATTTCAGACATGCCGATGGGTTATTGATTTGGAACATTTCAAAATTTGATGGTAGTAGACATTCCACAAATGAAAAGGTGCATTGTGGGGGGATTTGTGGGTTATTATCGGGAAAAAAAAAAAACCAAAAACCAAAAACCAAATAAAATAATAGCCATCCCTTCTAAGAGTAAAAAAAACGAGCCCTAAGTTCATTTCAATTTTATTTTCGCTATAAGTCCTATTTAAATTTAAATTTGTACATGTAAATTTAATTTTTTATAGGACTTATAGCAAAATTATAAGTTAAAAATGATGACCATTCCCGATTTGAGATTTATGGCGAAATGAAAAATTAAGATGGATTTATTGTGAAATTATTATTGGGCTTTGTCCTTAGGCCGTAATCCCTTTAAAGAAAATGAAATTGGCAAGTAAATTGACCTTATTAAGCCCAATATACTAATATAGATAGAGTGCTTCTTCAATGTGCATCACATTGAGTAGACTCAATGAGCACAATTTGTTGCCTTTGATTTGGCATCTTTTTCATTGAGATTTGGGTTTTTGTGAAAATTTTCACTCAAAAAAATTTGACTTTTGTGCAATACATCCTCAACCCTTGGTTTGAGTGGATGAGGGGTGTGGATTGGTGCACATTGAGTGCATTTGAGTTTTAGCGCATTGAATAAAATGTCATAGGGGTCGTGGAGTTGGGCTTGGACTTGGACTTGATATATTTAAATTACTTGAGGCTGGCCTCAACGGCCCAATCTGATAAAATGCCGCAAAGTGTTTGACTGTTTGCCAATAAGTTAACCCAAGTCCAACACAAGTCTAAATTTGGGCCAACTCTCCAAACACTTAAACTGGACCATTCGAAAATGGCAAAATGAGACCCAACATATTCAGGACGATCGAACGTAGAAGGCGCAAACCTCCTGATCAAAATGTAGCATACTCAACTGAATTACTCACGCTGCTCATATGGTGGTACACCATCGAATCAGTATCGACGTATCATGTGGACAGGGGTACTAGTAGTTACCTTTAAAGAATTTTCATTCCTCAATTCTCAAGTGAGCATGGCTTGCTGTGTTGGCCAATGGGCTAAACCCAAGTGACCAAGTCTGATTTTGCGCCTAATATCCAAGTTTCAAGCTCAGTAATTTGAATTTGAAGACAGAATTACCTTGCAAACTCATCTGTGTCTTTTGATGATCAATATGTATGTAATGGTCCTCCCTTAAACAGTAAATTTTCTGAACTAGTTTCAATTGTAGGTAAGGGTCTGCCGGGTCTGCCAAACCCTATTAACTTGTTTCCAAAAAAAAAAAATTGAAGTTTGAAGTCGCAACTCCAAACTGCCCCAGCCTGATCAAACTCATGAACTTAGTACATAATGAAGCATTATGGACATCGAACTCATGAACAATGGTGCTATAACTTGTTAATCAGAAAGGTTCTTTGAAAGAATTCTCACGAGTCACGCCTTCACCTGCTGCGCACACACTAAATTGCAACTCACAAGTGACATTTTATTCTTTTCCTAAAATGCTCATCATTAATCATAGTCGGTTTTCTGTTTCACCTACCAAATTTTTTTTCAACTATTCAAAAAATCCATTGTCAACCATTTCGTCTTTCTTAACAAATCTCAACCATCAAACAATCTTAATCATAATAAGATCAACGCCTAATAACAATCTAAAATAGCCTCTTACCACTTTCCCAGTGAAAGCAAAAGAAAACAAACAAATGTATAAACGGATCAATTTGCTTTTGCCACGTTTTCTATCCATGTTAAAGCTATGGCTTTCCACGTGTCATCGAATCTTTACATTTCTTTGCATGCAAAGCTACTATAAAGCCAGCAAAAACTTCACACTTGAGCTCACTCTTGTTTTCTTCTCCAGTTCTTCTTTCTTTCTTAATCTTTGCCCATGGAAATTCTAACTCGTTTTCTTCTTCTTCTGATTCTGTTCAACGTATGTCTTGCAAATGATCCGTTTGAAAGGGCTATCAAAATGCCATCCGAAAGAAAAGGTTCTAAAAAACACGGCGTGGAAAAAGGCACTAAATGGGCCGTTCTTGTTGCTGGGTCCAATGGGTACGGAAATTACAGGCACCAGGTAAATTGGGCTTTCTTTTGTTTGTCTCGCTTTCTTGTTTTACAAGTTAAGTGGTAAAGGTTTAACGGTGTTCTGATATGGTGTGGTGTAGGCGGACGTATGCCATGCATATCAGTTGTTGAAAAAAGGAGGATTGAAAGACAAGAATATAGTGGTGTTTATGTATGATGATATTGCTAAAGATGAAAATAATCCAAGGCCTGGTGTTATAATTAATCATCCACAAGGTCAAGATGTTTATGCTGGAGTCCCTAAGGTACATTCTTATGTCAAGTATTTGATTACTATGTATGCACTTTGGTCATTTGGCTCATAGACGCAAATATCGTTGGAAAGTACGAAATATTAGCTTATTATTAAAAAGCATTTTACATGGCATTGCAGGATTACACAGGAAAGCATGTTACTGCAAAGAACTTTTATGCAGTTCTTCTAGGAGATAAAGAGGGTGTCCAAGGTGGAAGTGGTAAAGTAGTTGACAGCAAGCCAGATGACCGGATCTTTGTGTACTATACTGATCATGGAGGCCCAGGAGTGCTTGGTTAGTATAGCATTCTTTTCTTTCTGTCATTGTATTAGTTAATTTAATTCTTGTTTAATAAACTGGACACTCAATCACCCCCCTTGCTCCATGTTTTAAATCTGAAGTGAAGGGCATTCTAATTTCTAAAGATGTCTGCTGTAAGGATATTTTTTTTTACTGAATGTGATTAATTTTGTTCGATTCAGGTATGCCTAACCTGCCTTACATCTATGCCGGTGAATTCATTGAGGTCTTGAAGAAGAAACATGCCTCTGTTAGTTACAAAGAGATGGTCAGTGTCTCAATCTCGCCTCCCTTAAACATTTATTGTAGAAGCACACACATGGTACACCATCCATTTGTTTTGAGTAGTTTAATGATGCTGCACTCTGTTCTGGTCGTGTGCGGAAAAATACTTGATGTGGTTCTTACCTCTTAGCTGTTAGGTTTCACATTCATGTTATCATACATGTTGGTTTCTGAGTGCACCCAGTTCCTGGTGCATTTAAGTTTGCACTTCGTAGACAGACATTTAAGTTATCAGTATGCAAGGTCTTGCATATATAGAATTACCGCCCTAAGTTTTTATCGAGAGTCCAATGGCTTCAATGTCTGTAGGTAATCTATGTGGAGGCATGTGAGAGCGGGAGCATTTTTGAAGGTTTGATGCCTAAAGATCTCAACATTTATGTCACGACAGCATCAAATGCTGAGGAAAATAGTTGGGGCACTTATTGTCCAGGCATGGACCCTCCTCCTCCCCCAGAGTATGAGACTTGCCTAGGGGATTTGTACAGCGTCGCATGGATGGAGGACAGGTCAGTTTGTTGCATTGATTCTCGAATATGTAGTTTATTATCATTTGTGTTAATTTATTGGCAAGTTGTATTCCAACCTTGGGGGACTTCTGACACAGTCATATCAGGCAAAGGAAGAAATGTGAAAAGACAAGAGAGTAGAGGGATTACCTTGCTTGTGCTTACCAAAGGCATAACGATTAGATCTAATCAATAGTAGCCAACTAGCCATATCCACAGAACTGTAAATCAATGAAGCTTTAAGTTCTATCTGTTTTTTTCTCTTTTTTTTTTTGCTAAAGGGTGATTGTTTGTATTGATAGCAAAAGACGAAAGAATGTTACATTGTGAACTTGGTGAGAACCTTGTACAGGTCTCCAACATTACAAAGGATTACAGTGATTACAATCTTGTGCCCTTTGGTTGCTTTACAGTGAAATACTGAATTCAACAAACTTTATTCAACTTTTGTTTTCCTTTTCCTCATTAGCCATTTTGATTTTTTTTGCAGTGACACCCACAATCTAAAGAATGAGACGCTTAAACAACAGTACGAAACGGTAAATGAATTTTCTAGAGGCATTTTTGGGCTTATCATTTCCTTTGAATGCTATCTTCTGGCAAGCTGGGTATTTGTTATGTAGTTTAGATGTATAATTGAAATGGGGTCTCACTTTTTTTTTTTGCAGGTAAAATATCGAACGTCTAACTTCAAGACATACAATTCCGGGTCTCACGTTATGGAATATGGGAACAAAAGCATTAAAGCTGAACTTCTCCACTTATATCAAGGTTTCAACCCTGCCACCGAGAATCTCACTCAGAACAATATTCCTCGGTACAGCCATATGGAAGTTGTAAATCAAAGAGATGCAGATCTTCTCTTCTTGTGGCAGAGGGTATCTAGAATCTCACTATCTTTTGCAAGTTCTGACACTGCTACTTTCCCCCAAGAAAAGGAAACTAATTCATATTTGTCATATTCATTTGATTGCTGTGTAGTATGTAAAATCTAAGAATGGAACTGGCAACCGAACAGAATTGCTCAAGGAGATCAAGCAAACGATATTACACAGAACACATCTAGACAATAGCATCAAGTTGATCGGGCAAGTCCTTTTTGGCCCACAAATAGGTTCCTCCATCCTCTCAGCTGTAAGGCCATCCGGCTTGCCCTTGGTTGATGACTGGGGTTGTTTGAAGGCAATGGTACGCATTCTATATGCTTAATTCCTCTTTTAGAAGATCAATTTTCTATAATGACCCATTCAAGATCCAGAGCAAATGGTCCGTCAAAAACAAATGTTACCACTTGTTTAAAAAGTCAATAGTTACTAACGAAAAACTTAATACACTGTGGAGTGGTACTTGTGCACATCTGAACTGTTAAATTGTTGTTAAAACTTAATTTCACAAACAGGTGACAATCTTTATGATGTACTGATAGTTATTTTATAATTACCAACTTATGCACTATAAACTTGAGCACTATGTATTTGTCTTTGAAAATAAAATGAGTATGGTATATGCCATGTATTTGCATTCAGGTCCGGTTGTTTGAATCTGAATGCGGGTCACTCACACAATATGGAATGAAGCACATGCGAGCATTTGCAAACATATGTAACAATGGGGTATCTGAGAATGCAATGGAGGCAGCGTCGAAGGCTATATGCAATAGAGATAATATGGAATTGTGGAGTCCTACTACTAGAGGTTACAGTGCTTGATCAAAATGAACGGTGGAAGGAAAGAGAACAGGGTTGACTTGGTGTCTGTGGCCCTTTGTCTGCAAGTATATGATAATGATGAGTGATAGAAGTTTATAGTGTACACAATACTGGTATGTCTGCAACACAGTTTGTTATAAAGCTTATTGTAAGTTATCAGAACTTGCCTAGTTTTTCAGGAATAAATGACGAGGCTTTTGTAGAACTTCACATGATACAGGTTTAGAATCTGCTTTAGGACATTTTGTCCGAATCGATGCTTTCTTGTTTAATTGCCTACAACTACAGGGGCGAAGTCCATTTCGGATACGTGGCGATGTTTGAAATGATTGAACAGCAGTTTCACATTGGCAATCTTCTGCGGATATTTTGGAATACTTCGGACGATTTAAATATCAAATGTATAGAACAGAAGCATCTGTATCTGGTTTCCAACTGAGTCCCAAAGAGCCCGAGGAAAGAGTTCCATAATATTCAAAGTTGAAAAATGCTCACACCAAGAGATTAAAATTTATAATCTTTGAGGCAAATAGAACTACAAAAAAATAAAAATGTGTCACTTTTATTGTGCTTGTTAATGAATACTGTGAATGATACAGTCCCCAATGGGAAATCAAAATACAACTAACACAGGCAAAAAGCATCAAAGAAAAAAAATGTCATGGAGGGGATAAATGGAAGAACATCAACATGAGAGGGTTACCATGCACACTGAAAACCAGAGGGAGCGTGTTTACCGCAGGTGTTGAGAAGCAAGCTGAGCGATACAGGCAGATTCAGATGAATACCTAAAACATTGGCTTTAATGGCAGTGCAAAGGCACACAGCTGCTTCAAGGTCAACAAGGCCCTTGATAAGGCTGCAACACGGAGTATCAGGAGGAGTACCAACAGAGATAGTAACCAAACCGCCGAGCAAGTTTGCACAAACACCTAGCTTTAGTGCATCTATTGGGCATTTACCATTGGAAGGAAGTGTGGGTGTAGTAGGAGTGGGATAGGTTGGTGTTGGAGGGGGAGGAGACTGTGGCTTTGGTGGAGGTGGTGAGGATGGAGGTGTTGGGCTTGGCACTGGCGTTGGAGGAGTAGGAGACTGTGGCTTTGGTGGAGGAGTTGGATAAGAATGTGGTGGTGGAGGAGGAGACTGAGGCTTTGGTGGAGTAGGAGTGGGATAGGTTGGTGTTGGAGGGGGAGGAGACTGTGGCTTTGGTGGAGGTGGTGAGGGTGGAGGTGTTGGGCTTTGCACTGGCGTTGGAGGAGTAGGAGACTCTGGCTTTGGTGGAGGAGTTGGATAAGAATGTGGTGGTGGAGGAGATATATATGGATAGGACTGCGGCGGAGGAGGGGAGTGATCATTGCAAGCAGTGACTGCAGTAGAGAAGAGAATGTTCACTAAGAGAAACATCACAGCTGATGCAGAACTCTTAGAACCCATATTTCCTCTGCCTTGATGGTTCCTACTACTTAGTAGTACTAATTGTAGCAGGAAATGTGCTGGTGGTGATGAGGAACATGGAACATTGTGAGGTATAAATAGTAGTTAAGAGAAAAATGTGCTTGAAGTAGTATGACAACTTATTATTAGTAAAGAATTTGCAAGTCGAGTCGTGCAAACATGTTGCCTTGAGTTTAGCTGGCATATCTGCTTGTGGATACGCAAATATTCCAGGTTATGCATAAGTTTGTTGAATGATCAGCTGGATATGATATTGCAACCCATGAAACTATGATAACTGTATCAGGCTATCAGCTAAGGCATTGATGCAGTGACTCAAGTTTTAAATTTAGACTCATGAAACAGGCAAACAGCCCTAAGCATTTCCTCTGACTCTTGACTGTTATATACTTATATCTAGTTGTTATGTAATGCTAGAATACTTGTATCTACTGTACGTAATAATTCAAAAATTGAGGATAGGCAGTGCAAAACCAGTCATCTTTGTCTTTCGCCCTGATATGTAGTCCTGTGTGAATGGACGATGCGAGTATGAACTAAACTACTCATTTGCATGCCTTCAATTTTTATCTTCTTCCCAGTTTGTGCATACTAGCTGCCAAAGGTATCATTCGAATTTCTTCTCATCCAGCTCGATTTGAAGTCATTAGGCGCCGAATTCTGATGGGTGATGCTGATAAAATCTGGAA
This sequence comes from Coptis chinensis, assembly GCF_015680905.1. NCBI lineage: Eukaryota > Viridiplantae > Streptophyta > Magnoliopsida > Ranunculales > Ranunculaceae > Coptis > Coptis chinensis. The sequence continues at coordinate 113,020,560 of NC_141458.1, read as the reverse complement.
TTATTGTTCGTGTTACGTTATGATGCATATAAGATTTAACCGCTTCCATAACTGGAGTTAGATTAATATTTCAGTAGTTTTTTATTCCTTTGTACTATTTTTACGATCCAACAGAAAATGGGAATGGGCGAATGCAGTCATTTCTGATTGAGTGATTGGTGTAAAGAACTTTTGGCAATCCTAAAACTCCGTTTGAAACTCAGAGTGATAAGCAAATTAAATTATTAATCTCTCTAAAATATGGCAACTCATGTAACTCATGCAGCATTGAATATAGCAGATGTGGAAAACGTGTTCTGCCGTTCTGGTTATAGTTTTAAACAAACTCAGCATTGAATTAATTAATAAGATGTACTTAATAGAATATACAACGATTTCATGTTATTTGCTTCTCATTTGTAGTAATATTAATGATTTATTTGGTCTCGAATAAGGACTGTCACAAATTCTTCACTGAAAGTATATATGCAGAAATGCAGAATGCGAAGAAGCAGAAAATTTGAATGTTGTGTCGGAAAACACGGCCACCACCCAACCCCTAGCGGCCTAGCATACCTTTTATTAAGAAACTGCCATGAAATTGATAGGTTTATTGGGGGTTGTACAAGTGCAATTCTTTATAGCACTACTCTAATACATAATTCTCTTAAACATGTTGCACGATTCATTTAATTGATATGAAATTCTCCTGAGCCAGCTCAGTGGTGGTTAAATATGATGCACGATTCAAGTTTTAAATCCTAATATGAACTAATTTGCTTTGTTAATTAAAACAACTCTTCTCATTGAACTCTTATAAATAGACAAGACACATTGCATGTTCTGCATCAAACCAAACATTTTGTGTTGCAATTTGCAAATAATACCAGTACTACATACTAAGAACCATTAAGGGAGAGTGAAATGGCTTCAAAGATCTCTGCCTCAGTTGTTCTGTTTCTGCTACTAAACATACTCTTTTCTGCAATGGTCACTGCTACACCAACACCTGCTTCTAAAGGTAAATGCCCAGTTGATGCTCTGAAGTTGGGTATCTGCTTAAATTTGCTAAATGGGTTGGTTGATGTCCAAATCGGCACTCCATCTGACATTCCTTGCTGCAGTCTTATATCAGGCCTCGCCGATCTTGAGTTAGAAGTGTGCCTTTGTACTACCATTAAACTTAAAGGACTTATCAATCTCAATCTCCCAATAGATCTCAGTTTGCCTCTCAACGCTTGCGGGAAGACACTCCCCACTGGTTTCCAATGTCCCTAGATATCATTTTTTATTTTTCATGTGTGAAATTGTTCCTTGGTGTTACTAGTGGTGTGCTGTGTTAATAAGTGTTTTCATGTTAATATAAGTATTAACATAAGAAAACAATTGTACTCGTGAATATTTGATTGATTGTTTTCATTTGTCTCAATTACTAGTATCCTACTTTTTTGTGCAAAAGCTTTCTCCTTTGTTTGAATAAATTTTGCTTTCTGTGACTAGAATTTCGTATGGCGTCTTTTTACATGACAGGACTCGTAGCAGGCCATTAATCTTTACTGACTCTGTCTAGCATAAGTAAAGTTCCACCATGTTTTAGTGGAATGGGAGGTTTCCCCCCACATAGATTTTAAGTATACAAAAGATATGCCGCGCGCGTGCGAAGAAGTTGAGGAAACGAGAGTTGAAATATCAATTTACGTTGGGGTGAGATTCATTTTGAAGAAGTAGAAGCCTCCTACCTATAATAGTCTGCTGCAGATCTTGTGCATGGCCATTAAGGAGCATCCAGAGTAAGTATATAGCCGAGTATAAGCTGTTTTTCATTAAGAAAGAATGGAAGATAGCATCTGAGTGTATTTCAAAGAAGCTCTCGAGATCAGTGTAGTAAAGGCGTTAAAGCGCACCTAAGGCTAACACCCTCCTCAATGCCTTAGGCATGGCGCTGAGGCGGTGGCCTGATAGAAGTGAGGCGCCAGAGTAAGTAATAAAAAATAGATATATCAAATAAAAAATAAAATAAATATTAAATATGACATGAATTATTACTGATTTGCTTAGCCAAACTTTAAAATTAATTTTATGTGATTGTAAACATAAAACTATTGTAGTCATTTAAAATAAAAATCTTAAGCAATAAGTAGAGAGCAAAATAAAACTTGTATCTCTCAATGCAATTTAGCTCAACTTCAATAAACTAAAATAATGAACCGATAGAATTGAGTCAAATGAGTTTTTCATAAAATAGAACACGTGATTCAATTTTAGAATCCCGTAAAACTTCATTTAAAATTTAATCCATCTTTGTGTTTTCTCTCAATCCATACTACTTAACAAAAACTAGTCAAAATTAAGTTTAAAGTGTACTCCACAATGAAACTTATTAAATTTGTACAATTTCTTATATCATACAACAATTGGATCGAGTGTAAATGTGTCACGTATAGCAAAAATTGTAAAAAAAAACGAAAAAATTGTAAAGTTGATTGATAAGGCGCTTTGGCAATTCTACATACCTCGACAAAAACGAAAAAAGCACACGCCTTATATTACCTCTCGCGGCGAGGCACTAAAAGTGCGCCTTGCGCTTTAAGCGCGCCTAGGCGCGCGCCTTGACTACACTGCTCGAGATATCATTCTGTTGTCTTCGTGGTAGTACTTGAATACTTGATATATGTAAATTTACTACTCAACTCTAATCCGTCCAAATTTTAACTGCGTAGAGTCGCAATGGCACGTAATGTTTTTTTTTTTTCCTCAAAGATTTGCATATTATTATACTAAACGTGCCGTTGACACGCCGATATTGTCGTAATACAAATATTTACAAATGAAAGGGTGGCCGGCATGCCACCATGTAACGGGATAAAGAAATTCCATGTTGTGCTAGAGTATCACGGTGGCGTTTGCCTCCCGTAGATGTGAGTTAGAGACAGATTGGTGAAGGAGGAAAATAGTTTATGGATATCCTCTATAATTCCGCCGCCCATGGAGTGTCCCCTGTCATTTCCTTTAATACTGACTAATCAACGCCTCGAAGTCGCCTGGATGTGTAGGCGTGGGATGTTGTGTGAGGCTGCCAGAGAGAGACCAAGTCTCATTGCCAATGCTTCTGCAATGAATGATGTGGAGATAGGGACAAAATCGACTGCTGCAGCGACGAAAGTCCCATCAGAAGTCCATAGTACACAACCCAAACCCGAAGGACCGGGGTTTCCATGGCAGGCGCCGTCTGTGTTCAAAGTGATGTGTGGAGGTGCATTCGGCTTCCAGCAGGGGTGGGCTAGCTGTTTCGTTCTCTTGGGTTTAAGGAGTAGATTTTGGGCTTCCTTTGTACTTCTCCAAAATGCCAGACTAGCTCGTAAGGTGCCTTGTGGTGTTACCCTTTTTTGCTCAAACAGTTTCTCGTTTCGACTATTCCAGATGCTCCAGCAGAGGATGGCGAATAATTCTATAGCAAAAGGGATAGTGTCATGCGTGTTCCGCAGCAACTGTTGGATCTTTGTTATCCAAATTTGTGGGGTCTCAGTGAAGGGGACAGAACCTATTTGGGGAAGTGGACTAGTTTGCCATACGGTCTGGGTAAAAGGGCATTCATGAAAGAGGTGTCAGGCCGCGGTCGGGTGGTTGTTACGAAGATGCGGTCGGGGTTAATGTTCAACCCAAATCGGAATAGATTTGAGGATGATTTCAGAGCATCTCGGGAGAGTTTCCACATGAATACTTTCACTCTAGGAGGACACTTGAGTTTCCAAATGATCCTCCAATCAAAGAGAGGTGTTGTGTTGGTGGAGTGGAGGGCGTGGTAGCCTGATTTGATATATTTCCCATTGACTAAAAAGAGTCCAAATTCTTTTCGCCGTGGTTGGCGCCGAGGGAAAGTGGGATGGAGATGATCTGTTTGGCAATATCTTCCGGCCAGCAGATGGTAGATGATGTTTGAACGCCATTTTCGCGTTGTACTATCAATTAGGTAGGAGACAAAGAGGGGGTGATCTTTGTTAGTCAAGGTAATTGGAGCGATGACACCTTCGTTTCCCGGAATCCAATTTGTCGGTGGAAAGGTTTATAGAAGTGCCATCACCTATTTTCCAGCCCAAGCCTTTATGTAGGATCGAAGCGAAGCTTTGAGGATATCTTTCCGGACTCTTGAATCGGTCGGGTTTGGGCAGACTGTTAAGAAATCATGCTTCCGGAGATATTTTGCCTTTACAATATCCACCCATAGGGACTTGCCGCTTGCAATGACTGCCCATGCTTTTTTTGCTAGAAGGGCGAGATTTTTATGTTGAAGATTATGGACTCCCAAACCTCCCTGAATCTTTGTTTTTCAATAGTATCCTAGTTAACCGAGTGCACTTTGCGAGTGTTGATGTCATGGCCCCAGAGGAATGCACGCCGATGGACATCAATTGGCTGTGTGATCATTTCCGATAGTTTAAAAATCGCCATTTGGTGATTTGGAATAGCGGAGCAAACCACGTTGATGAGTGTCGATCTACCGCTTTTGAGAGGGTAGATGCCTTCCATAATCGAAGTCTTTGTTGCAGTCTCGAATAATTGGGTGGAAGGACTTGCTTGTAACTCTGCTGAGGCAAGTGGGGCTCCCCAAATAGATTGTGATTGGTAGCTGTTTTTTGATGCCAAATATTGATCGAGCGCTGTGCTTGAAATCTACCGTCGAACGAGGGCTGAAGAGCATATCAGATTTATCAAAATTTATTTGATGTCCCGAGGATTGGCAAAAAAGTTTCAAGGCAGAGACCGTTTCATTTACTTCATTGAGGTCGTTGTTGCCAAAGAGTACAAGATCATCTGCGTAGAGCAGGTGGTGTATAGTTGGCACACCACGGCCAATGGAGATTCCCTTTATCAAATTGGACTGTTGGGTATGAAGGAGATGAGTGGAGAGGACCTCCATACCTAGGATGAAGAGGTATGGTGACAACGGATCCCGTGGCCCCTTGACGAATACCTCGCTTTGGGCTGAAATATCCGCAAGGTCTACCATTGACGATGACCGAGTAGGATACGGACTGCACACAGAACATCACCATATTGCACCAGTGGTCATTGAAGCCAAAAGAAGAGAGAGTTTTCCTAAGGAAATTCCAGCCTATACGGTCATAGGCTTTAGATAAGTCTATCTTGGCACCCCATTTTTGCGAAGCTTTTTTGTTTCTGGTGTGGATGTGGTGAAATAGTTCGTTTGCAATTAGGATGTTATCATGGATGCTCTGAGAGGGAATGAAAGCGCTTTGGAAAGGTCCTATAATCTTGTGCAGCAGTGGACGAAGTCGATTCACTATTACTTTGGACAAGATTTTATAGGCCACATTACAAAGGCTGATAGGACGAAAATGCGACGGATGATCAGGTTTTTTCGTTTTTGGTATAAGGAGGATGTTGGTGTGGTTTAGAGGTTTAGTGAATTGAGTAGTGATGTAGAATTGTTGGATGAAGCTAGTGACATCTTGACCGACGGTATCCCAGTAGGTATGAAAGAACTTCCCAGTAAAACCATCGGGTCCTGACGATTTATTTGCTCCAATTTGGAAAGCTGCTACCTTGATTTCTTCCTCCTTTGGGATTTTGATCATGTCAATGTTGTCCAGTGCAGATACCCGTGATGTAAAGGAGTTGAAAATTTTGCTTGTCGGGTCATCATCCGACTTGTCAAAGGATTTGTGGAAATGTTCCACAAAAACCTTGGAGATGGCTTCTTCTTCATGTTGCCATAGGCCTGCCGTGTCTTTGATTGCAGCTATGCCGTGTGCTTGTCTGTTGATGATAACAGACATATGGAAAAATCTTGTATTATCATCGCCGTCTTGGTGCCAGGTAGTATTCGCCCGTTGTGCCCAATGTCTTTCTTCTCGCAGCACTAGGTTGGCAAGGATCTTTGCCAAGGCCTTTTCTCGTTGGTCCGTAGCTCGAGTGCGGGCTGAAGGAGGGGTTTGTTGGATATCAGTAAGTATTTCCTCAATTTCACATATTTTCTTTGCGGAATTTCCAAAAACATCAGCTTTCCACCGAATGAAGTTTTTCTGGCATAGTTTTAGTCGCTGTGAGAGTTGATAGGAACTAGAACCTTTAAAGTTTTGATTCCAGCTGTTTTGTACTGGGGATTTGTTGTCATGATGTAAAAGCCATGCATTTTCAAAGCGAAAGCGGTGAAATTTGTGGGAAGGTGGGTTTATGACACTAGTGAAAACCAAGACTTTGTGATCTGATTTCTGAGAGAATACATAGTTAAGTTGGGAATTTGGATATAAAGAACACCATTCCACATTACAAAATAAGTGATCAATGGTTTGAGCAACTCGAGCTAGGCCATCGTGCTTGTTTGTCCAGCTGAAGCATTTCCTGTGAGGTGCATACTGCATTAGATTGCAGCTATCTAGCATGTCTGTGAGAGGAACGACTCTTCCCGGTGTAACCGGGACACCACCTATCTTGTCTTCCTAGGAAAGCACCTGATTGAAATCACCAAATATTGCCCAAGGACCCCGTATGTGTATACCAATAGCCGAAAGTAGCTGCCATTGAAGTTTTCTTCCATGATGCTTTGGGTGGGCATATATACCAGAGAAAGTCCAAGTAATTGTTGGTGTGGCGATACAGTGAGCAGAACCATGTATTATCCAGCTATCAGATTGCTCGATGGTCACCGACAGATTATTTGTCCATAACAAACTCATTCCACCAGATCGTCCATTTGAGGGGACATGAAAGTAGTTTACAAAACCTTGTCTTTGGATTGTTTGGGATATCTTTGGAGATTTTACCTGGGTTTCAACAATAAGAATCATCTCCGGTCGAAATTTGCGAATTTTCTTAAGCAAATCAGCACCTGTCGAGGGGTGACCAAACCCTTGACAGTTCCATGAGAGGAGACTCATTTTGGGGGTGGGGGCTGTTTACGGCCAGCCGCCAACACCGTTTCAGTACGCTCGGGTATCTCCGTGGAAGTGGTATCATCATCATGGATTTCCGTAAGGGAGACCGATGCATTGTGGGTAGAACTATCTTCAGAGAGTTTCATGAGAGTGAATTTTTGTTTGAGGCTTGACGGTTGAAAGAAACAACTTTCTAGAACTTGGTTAACATCTAGGATGACTTGATTTTTTGAAGCATCTAGTTTCTGTTTCTTCATGCCTTGAATGGGTATCGGGCATTTGCCTCCGAGGAGCAATTCGATATCAGAAGTGGGTGAGATGTGTGAAGGTGAGGGATGATGGGAAATAGATGTTGGAACAGGTGAGTGTGTTGGTTTTGTGGGTATGGATGAGGGTACAGTTGTGAACATGAGCTTCGTCATTCGCATCTCTATAGGTGGGGTGTCAGGGATGAAGTCAGAGGAAGGTAGAAATGTTTGATTTGGTTCAGAGATAAGTTGTGGGGTATGATATAGGGTGTGGCGAGAGTAGTTGGGGTGGGATTTTGATTTTGGATTTCGTTGATCGGTTGGCCCCTCAAGATTCGGATGCAAGTCTTGGCTTATATTTCCGATTTGGGAAGGGTTTGGTGGGTGTAGGGAAAATGTCTAGATCCTTTGAAAGCAGGGTGCATGATTGGTAAGATTTGGCCAGATCCTTGAAAGCAGGGTGCCTGTGGTGTCACCCTAAAAATCAGGTGGTTTGAGTGTTAAACATGTGGAGTGGGTAGTAGGTAAAGGTGGATGTTCCGCGACAGGTAGGGGTTATGATGTGTTGACTAACCGTTGATTGAGGTTGGGGACATGATTGATCGAAGTTTGAGGAATTTCCGGGTTCTTGTGATGTGCATTATTGGTTATGTTTCTTTGTCCGGATGATACGTTTTCATGGGGTTGTGGAAGATCAGAGGGTGTCGATCATTGGTGGGGGTGTGGTGATGTTTGTTGGAATTGAACCGGAGGCTTGATGTGAATAGAGGTTTTGTTCCAGTGAAAGGGTCAACCCGTTGATAGCCTGGAGGGGGTATATTTGCAATGCAGTGTTTGTAGCTGTGCCCGAGAATGCCACATCGAAAACAGACCAGAGGTAGATGTTCATATGCATATTCAACCCAGATACCACCAAATGTGGATGGGAGTGCTGCACCAGTTGCTATTGGTTTATCCACCGCTATTTTAATTTTTGCTTTCACCATGCAACGAGGTGGTGCATCGTCTTCCTTTCCGGTGAGGGGAATGCTAATGAAAAGAACTTCGCCACACTTTGGGACGCTTCTTTGATCTAGAATACTACGAACCGTTTGTTCGTCATAATAGCAGTGAGGGAGGTTTACAAGATGAATCCAGAAGATAGCTTCCGGAAATGCTCTATCCAGAGAGTAGTCCTTCCATGGTCTTAACTGTAAAGTAGTTCTTGCTGGATTCCATGGCTGATTTTCTAGGATGAACTCGTATCCTCCAGTTCTTGAACACAAATTCAAAGAGGCCTCCGGGTATACCATAGATTTAATCGGTCGAATTGGGTCCCAAGCTGTAGTGAGATCCAATTTGATAGTGTTGTACCTAGTTTTGTCCACAAGTATCTTCCCATTAGAGTGAAACTGTTATGCTTATTGAAAAGTAATGCCATCCGATTATCCAATTGGGAGAATATTTTGACCATCCGAAGGTAAAAGATACGTGTCTGTGGGGTGGAAGAACCTCTCGCCGCTGGTGCCTTACCTTTGTCTTCGTAGTTGGAGGGCAAAGCATGGGTTTCATGGCCAGTAGTTGTAGTGGTGGATGACCCTAAATTACTCTGCAGGGAAAGATGTCGGTGGTCTTTATTGGTAGTATCCATTGGGTAGACGTTGGGTGGTATGTGAAAAGGTGTTGATGTTGGAGTGGAAGAAAGGTGAAGAAACTCTTTTATAGGTGGTTGTACCCAGCAGGTGGTGTTGATGGTTATGCTTTGAAAAGATTTGTGGGCACAGATACTCTGATTAGTGAAGTTACAGATCATCCAGCATGTTGCGTGGGGGTCATTTGATTTCTGTAGAAGGTATAGTGCCAAGAGTGGTGGTGATGATAGCCTCCTGAAAAAAAGTATTCATAAATTTGTGGCTTCCCTGTTCTCCGAACTCGCTTTGAAGCATAGATCGGGATTTCGGAATTCTCGGAATTCCGGTAAATCCAAAAACCGAAATCCAGTAAATTTCGACCCTATAGAATTCGGAATTTCAAATTCTTTCGGAATTTCGATTATTTCGACACTATATTTAAAATTTTGATTTTTTGAAAAACCGAAATTCCGAACGGAATTCCGGAATTTCGTTCAGAATCACGAACTATGCTCTGAAGTGAAAAAATGGGTTTCTATTTCCATTTCAAAATAACTTCAAGTGGGGCATATATTCCAATACTCTCCGGCACATTAGTTTATGCAACTCCTAATCACTGGTTTGGGTCTATAGAGTGTCAAACATCGACTTTGTTACTTTGTCAATTAATAAATATATGTTTTTCTTTTTAATGTATAAGCACCTAATTTATTAATTTAAACAATATTTCATACTTCTTTTGGTAATTATTAACTTAGTATTTATTGAATATATTAATTATAAATACTATATTCATAGGCCCTCTATAGACGCTCGAAGATCTGGTGACTAAGGTCGTCACTCAGTCTTACAAGTATAAATTGTTCAGGTTTATCATAAATGAAGTTATTTGCATGTGAATCTGAAGATTTTGGATGGAGCTTTCATCCAAGCAAACTCAGTTTAAAAAGTATTAACCCCATTTTGAATAAAGGATATTTAAAGAACTTGGGATGACCCATCAACAGTGGCGCCCAGTTAAGTAATCCCAGAACCTCTATCAGGCAAAATCCAACACAAACTCAGAACATCATATGTTTACTTATTTCAAGATATCTAATGAACTTATGCTCTATAAGGAAAATCATACCTGCTTGAAACACACAGTACATGTATTATTCCTATATTACTTGTAGCAGGGATGGATATACATGATTTATCAAGAAACAACAAAGAACAGGTTCGAGATGCACGTGAAAATAAAAACAAATCAATTGAACAATGATAGATACTAACCTATTTCTTCTGTATACTTGTCCAGAAGGACAAATAGAGTATCACCAACACCAGGTATCACGACGATGTATGCTTCCAACTTATAGTAGGCTGCATCCAAGCGCAATGTAATAGTTCTTTTGTATTGTAAAGATCCTCCCCAAAATAGTCGCCAAAAGAGGACTGCCATCTGCCTACCTGAAGAGAGTAGAACAGATAGTTGTTCTCGCTATTAAATGAGACAGAAAAATAAATCTTGTTCTGCATTCTTTCTGCTACTGCCTTCAGTGCTATAGATGAAAAACGGCTTACAAACAACATTGTATCTTCTAAATTACTTAAAGTCTTCCAAGTCTCATTCGAATAATCCAACTTCAGCACATGAACATATTTCCCCTTATGACTGACAAAAACCGATAATATTTCTCCATTATACTCCAGCAAATAGCTTCGGTGGATACAAGAACAAGGCCGAGGAGTACATAGAACAGTCCAACCATTTAAGCCATCCTTCAGATCAAAGATACCCAGGTGTCTTTTTTGCCCCAAACAGTAAAAAGCACCATTGCAGAAAACTGGAGTGACCTTAGAAGGGATGAATCGAGCTTCACTAACACCCAATATGTTAGTCCAAGCATCATCTTCCAGATGCACAAAATAAATATCAACCGCATTAAACCCACGGAAACAAATACCAAAAGTAACACAATCTGGAGAAGTTGGTGGAGATGAAAAGGATACACCAGAGAATGAAAAAATTTCTGTCAAATCTGGAAGTTCGACTATCTCCTTAGTGAAGGGGTTGAAAAAGAACATCGAATAGTCACCTGCGGACATTAGTAACCAGCCATCCTTTGAGGAGCAAATTCTAGCATACAGTAGCTCTGGCATGTCAAAGTGAGAAGTAATATTGCACGTCGGGTCAAGGAATTTGCATCTACTGCTCTCTCTATTAGAGGACATGAGCCAAGGATACTCAATTGTGGAACCAGTTGGATTAACTCTCCACCGGATTGGACGAACCGAAAATGCCCATGTTTTACAAACGCAACGAAGATTCATATAATCAATAGCCAAGGGTAGATGCATTGCTATCATCGCTACGAGATCAAAGGGAGATCAATCCAGCAAATCCTTTCTGATTTCTCCACATTTACTTTTATTATTGCTAGTGTGTTACGCATTGCCTCCATCTTCAATTCCTTCTTCGCAGTTGTATTTTCATCTACGTTCTGCTTTTCAACCAGCCTAGTTAATAAAGTTACATCAGCCATTAGATAAAAATTTGAAATATACAACAGATTACAGGGGGAAACATAGAAATAAAGACATATGAAATGACAAGGAAAGGAAGACATACCTGTTACTAGGCAGTAGCCAAAAAGGTAAAGAGGAAGGTGTCCTTAAATTCGGACAGGGCAGATAAATTGATATACTCTCGTCTTCCAGATCAAATACATACAAATTATGCTTGTCTTGCACCAGGGTGAAATATATGCAATTTCCTTTCAATCCTGACTGAGTAGCAGAGACAGACATAGAGTCAGCGCCAATAGTTGATACAAATATCACGTTATCACCTAAACAGTCCATGATCACCCATGCCTCCTCGGAAAAATCCATCTTGAAAAGCTCAATATGGTTGACTCCCTTAAAAGTTACACCCTCAGAATGTATGACTACGAAAATTATTTCGCCACAAGATTCAACCAAATAAGCATGAAAGCAAACTGTTTCAGGGTAAGATTGAGGTCTTTCGAAATCTAATGTCCTCGCCAACAATTTGCCACAAGGTTCCTTATCAATAATTATTGTCAAACCTTGCATGGTAAGAGCATAGATTGTTCCATCCGTACAACTAATGACCTTGTGAATGTAGTCATCTATTTTAATTCCATCCCTCACAATTTCATACTCGTCCTTCGTCCAACTTTTGTCTCCTACTCGCCACCACAGAAAGAAACTTTTCCCCACGAACAAAACCGTACAATCTGGATTGGCAGGTGGAGACAATAAGATGCAATCAGAATTCTTTATTTGTTCAATGTCATCCTCATCCCGCGGTGGTAAATCAATTATTTCTCGTGTATCAGGATTCCATAAAAAACAGTGGTCTTCTTTTGATAAATAGTCCATCATAATTAACCAACCGTTGATGGACGCCAAACAACAGCATCCAAAAATCTCGTCGAAGTTTTTCGTGTAACTCTTCTTGTTTGGATATGATAATATGTCGAAGAAAGTCAGCTTCTTTGTACCCTCTCCATTAGGGAAGACGAGCCTAGGAGCTGCAAGGTTGCTTATTATTGTCTTCTTCATATTCTCTGTAAATCAAGTTAGTCAGTAAACACCCAATCTAGCTATTTCAATCAACTAGTCATCTATTTTGGTGGTAGAAAAAGAACATTAGTAATGGATGTATAGTCCTATTATGTATATAGACTTCCGTTTCCTAGTTGAAGCAGAATTAGAAAATTTTAGTTTCCTAGTATATATATAATGACCGTCGTTTCCTATTTCAGTTTCCTATGTCACTGTTTCACCGTGAGAATCTAGTCACAAAGACCATCTCCAAATTTCACAAAATAGAAACGCAAACTTCATTGCCATTTACCGAAAAAATTAAAAATTAATAGATAAAAAACAGTTCATTGCACATTTTTGGTGAGTTTTCATGAAATGATGGGCTATCACTGTGTGCCACACCATCTTAATTGGCCTCCAGAATTACACGCCCTTTTAAGTTTTAACTAGAGTAGATGAGTGGAATCATGCATCTATAGACACGCTATGCTATGCAGATCATAGCGACCGGGTAGACCGTTAGATGCCTCTTCACACATCCCGATGCAATGTTAAAATCTGAGAAAATTAAGAGAAAAAAGAAGTACCCAAAATATTTTTCAATAAAACCCACATTTTTCTACTTTATCATTTTCCATGAAAAATCTTGTCTTGTTTTAATTTGAACAAAATCAATATATATATATATATATATATATATATATATATATATATATATACCCGTATATACGGGCTCGCTACGTCGACATACTAAATTGACATACGCATTCCAAAAGCAAATTTGCACATTGAATTAAGGGCTGATTTTTGGTAGAGATGACTTACCTACTATGGATAGTATCTCCACAAAAAATCACCTCAATCGGATATGTCTAGTCTTACCAAAAGAGTGTAAAAAGAGTGTTAAAATTCTGGACCGTCAGATAAATTTTTAATTTGAACTCATATTTTGGTAGGGTTAGAAATGTTCAAAGGAGCTGATTTTTTGTGGAGATGATCTCCATATTGTAGAGATCACATCCCCAGAAAATCAGTTTTTAGTTCATTATGTAGATATGTAAGATTGCATGTGTTAATTTAGTATGTCAATTTTGTATGTGAGCATGAACCAGATATATATATATATATATATATATATATATATATATATATATATATATATATATATATATATATATATATATATATATATATATATATACTAGTAGCATATCCTATAATGATTCTGGCCTCTTAAATTCATCCGGGTATTTTTCTTACATATAATACCTACCCCTGGATGAATAATTAAATCAAATGTCTAGATATTTATTAATGAGGACTATTTGGTCTTTTTATGCCTTCGAGGGGCGAGATCCGTTGAGTTCTTACTTTTGAAGACCATATCAATAGGTGTTCCATCTTGCAAATAGGGCATGTCTTGTCTAGGCAGCGGTAGAGTGTCACCTTGACGTGGTGGAAGTCATCAGTTCGAGCTTGATTATCCCTAAATCCAATGTAAATCAAGGCATAAGAAACTTCGTAAATTAGGAATGAATGAATGGAAAAATTGCTCTTGCTACCGTTAAACGATCCTCTTCAGATAATTCGTCCAACCCAAGGATAGCTATAATGTCATTTCTCGCATGCCCCCGGAAATTCAGAGTAGGTGCAAATTATCGGACCAAATAATTCGATCGGGGTAGTTGCTGACCCATACCTTCCCGGAGCTCATTCTCCAGGGCCCCCGTTTAAATCAAAAATAAGAAAATAGAATAGATCTTTGGAAAATTCTTGATTATAATGTATGTCATCGTAGCGAGCCCGTATATATATATATCTACTAGTAGCATATCCTATAATGATCCTGGCCTCTTAAATTCATCCGGGTATTTTTCTTACGTATAATATCCTGGATGAATAATTAAATCAAATGTTTAGATATTTATTAATGAGGACTACTTGGTCTTTTTATGCCTTCGTAAATTTTCAGTACCGATATTGTCTTTAAATTAAAATGTTGATTAACACTTTTGAATAGGAACAATCAGTCTTTTCATGTGGCTGTATGTTAAAAAACCAATTCCACGCCATTTTGAATTGTACGCCTTATTATAAATCGTAGTTAATTAGCAATAATTGGGTAATTTAATTACCCGTTAAGAAAATGAAAAGTCTAATCCCTTCGTCTCCCATCTCTTCTGCTTCACATATTTTTTTTTCTCATTAAAGAAATTAATTCATTGATGCAACTACTACTCACATTCTTTTAATTTTGGGTTTCTCCCCGTAAGACCAAAGTAAAAAAAAAAAGTAACCAAAAAGTTAGTGTAAAACCATTAAAGAATAGCTCGGAGAAGAAAGTGCCATGGAGGAAAACCACTCTCTTTATCTCCTATCTACCTTTTGATCTTATCAAAAGTAAGTTTCTGATCATATTATTCTATGTTCATCTCTCTCTGCATGCTTACAATTGATTGTAAAAACCAATGACATGGTTTTGCTTTTAATTCAACATCAACGATTATTCTCCTGAGAAAATGTTAGTTTTATGCTCAATTCCATCCTTGAGAGGTTTTGAGTTTTGTGAGATTTCATTGTTGGGGTTTGGTTTTGTCATGTTTTGGTCAGTGGGTTTTGCTGGAACTTGCTTTAACAATGCTACATCAGCATCTGTTACACTTTTATTTATAAGGTTGGTTCGTTGGTTCGTTGGTTCATTGATTTATTTTATATGTTGTTTGTTGATCAGTTTTCTTATTGTTGCATGAGGAAATTACAATCATTTTTTATCTCTATTTTTTTGGTAGTTGATTTGGATTTTGTACGCAGGAAAAAGAAAAAGGAGTAATCAGCTAGCTTCAGCCTTCAGCACATATTTCTATATTAAAGAGTAGTTTTAAATCCTTCGTTTGGTTCGATATTGGTTTGAATAATATTATCTTGAGTATAAAGATGAGAGGTGTAAATATAACAGAACAGAACAGTAGTTTTTGTGCCCTTGGCTGGAGTCATGGCTACATCGTTACATCCTGAATCGAGACGTATGTATTCATGGTGGTGGGACAGTCATATTAGCAAGGAACTCAAAATGGCTTCAGGAAAATCTTACTGGTATTCCCTCTCTGTTTCCTATTCTATCTTTGTCAGTTTGGTTGTAGTATGGAAATGCTAATGCCCTGTTACACATTAGTAAGGAAATAATATGATGTACTGATCAGATGGTTAATGTTATTGATTAAGGTTAGGGAACATAAAATCCAGCAGTTGTCCATTGCTGTGATATAGTAGTCAAATGACAATCACCAGGTTTACTGTATTACCAAAAAATAGGGTAGTCATAACCACAATGTCATAAAAAAACTTATCCGTCTCTTCATATACTTATCTAAGAGAATCACAATTCAGACAAGAAGAAGGTGAAATCAGAAGGAGCAAACATGTAAGATTCTAAATACTCATACATGTGTATATTATACGTTGAAGGACCTGGATCGAAGCTATGCTATGTGATAATGAGGACCATCCTACACTTTTTATAAAGACATCGATATTGTAGGGGTTTCATTACTGTAGCATTAACTCAAATATTTCACATATAAATGTGTGCATGACCACTCATTTAGTTATATGAAATTTAAATTCCGTTTTTTATGCTGTAAAGCCAAATAGTAGAAGTTGGAATATCTGTAAGGAGAAAATATTACTCAATAAATTCTCATTGATTTCTTTCAATGCATATTTGTTTCCTTGAAATGTAACCATAAGGATATGCTTCTAAATTTTCGTGGAAGTACCAAATATACGATCCATGGCTCTAATATCTCAGCATCATATTGGATCGGCTATCAAAAAGTGGAAGCATTTATGAGGAGGAAAGGAATAGGCATTTGACTGAATATGGAGAAGCTGGTTTCCGTACATTGGCTCCCTCTAAGGTGAATGTAATTGCATATCTGCTAATTGCTAAGAGTATTTTGCACTATTGAAATACTTGTGTACATTCTTATTAGCGATTAACATGAGGATTATTTATTAGAATACATTTTAAGCCTAGAGTTGGTCTAGACTCTACAATGGTTTTGGCAAAAGATTTAACAAGGGTAGTTTCAGATAAAGATTGTTTTGGAAGGGTGGTACAGACCAAGATTGTCGTGTATCCAAGAATCAGATCAACTAAAATAATTTAACGTTGTCAAAGCTACTTCGCAATTTCCATTCAGACTCTAAATCTTTTGGTTGGTGATTCTCCATAAGGTCTTCAACCTCTTTTTGGCAACATTAGTAACTTTTAACTGAACTCATTTTTTATTGTAATGATCTGTGTGACCCCGGGATCATCCTCTGCAACACTCATAATCAAGCAACTGTCAAACACTATCTGCCGGCCATCTCGGGCACTTCAACTAGATAATGTTAGAATCACCTATGTTGTTCAAAGCATGGGTTAGCTCGACAGTGCAAAGTTCGTTTAGATGTTCGAGTTCATGGGGCTTCTCTTCATTTGTCTGTCATTGTTAAAATCTATTTTCTTACTTGAATAATGTATCCTAGCCCCTTCTCTGGATCATGCATAACTGATTTTGTTTTTCTGTGTCAGAGCTCTTCTGATATTGAACGCAATGCGACAGTCTTCACGCACTCAAACTTCCTTATTAGTAGCTTAACTCATGTCAAGTCTTTAGGGTTTATTCCATTCTATATATCAACCAGTGAATCAGTTGGCCTGGTCATGTTTTTCACATTGGGTTTTGAATCAGTTTGCATTTTTATTTTTATTAGGTAAAAAGATCCCACCCAAATTCCATTTAGTTTATTCCATCTATATATCAACCAGTGAATCAGTTGGCCTGGTCATGTTTTTCACATTGGGTTTTGAATCAGTTTGCATTTTTATTTTTATTAGGTAAAAAGATCCCACCCAAATTCCATTTAGTTTATTCCATCTATATATCAACCAGTGAATCAGTTGGCCTGGTCATGTTTTTCACATTGGGTTTTGAATCAGTTTGCATTTTTATTTTTATTAATTTGGTGTATGTCAAAATGTGCATGGTATGGGTTTGAAATATAGCTAACAATTTGTTACATTATCTATTATTTAACAGATCACTAACTTATGGGCCTAATGTTTTACCGATAACATCTCGATTACTCGATACAAAGTAGTACAACATGAAAGTATGTAGCAAAGTAGAACCTATAGGGCTTTAACTAGTTTTCAGACCCGTCCTATGAACGGGTGCCGTTATATATTATATATTATTTTAGAAAATATTTGCAACTATACAGAATTATGAGATATAAATATTATATTGATCTTGCAATGTGAAAACCCCACTCACCATAAAAATAAAAAATCCCTTCAACTTTTTTTTGTTTTTTTAATAATAGGCATTTGATTGAAGTTTTTTTGAGAATGCCAAATTAGATGAAGATCATATTGCACATAGTTGAATAGCTAGGCATTCCCAATCATACGAATATAATTTTAAATGGTAATCAACCGAATCAATGTTAAAAGTTCCACTTATGTGGTCGGGAGCGTTAAATTGCCCCTTGTAACCTATTAAGCTCCAAAATATGTATATTCTTTATTCTTTGTTAAGAATATCAATTCCCCTTATATTGTGTGGGAATTACTACAAAATTATGGTCGTTGCAATGGAAACAATCTTTTCTAACATCATACTAACCCATGAAGTACTTTTGTTTATGTTTAGGACCCTCAACCTCAGATTCAATTATTTAAAATTTTAAACTCTTCCATCTCATAATGGTATTCTTAACACCTGCCTAAGAGCATCTTTAATGGTAAGATTTGAAAAACACTAAATTTTTTTACCAAACAACTTCAGCCCAGACATCAAAAATTTGACACCAAACTACGCTGTTTTGGATAAACCGCACCAAAATAGCTAAAAATGCAAATTTAATTAACTTATTGTTATGGTGTATATATCAAGCATTTAGTCTCACATGGGCTTACTGATATTCTTCTTTATTAAGCATGCATGTTAGCTGAAATTCATTTCTAATTCTAGCAGCAGACATATAGACGTATACTTGGCTTCATGATTCCAAATGTATGTCCTTTTGGCCATGGGTTAACTTGGATTACGCATGTATTGACCTATAATTGCTTAAAATATAGTATTCATAATCAGTCTAAACTTTTACAACATAATTATCATAATTGCTTAAACTTTTACTACAGAAAGTCATACACGTAATTATCATTCCATTTTTAATAGAGTAGTATAATTGGTTATGGCAATAAGTTTATCTTTCTAGTTATGCTTGATTAATATAAATGCATGTGTATAGAACGAAGAGTAAGTTGATTTTATGTATTTTTTTTTATTGTTTTATAGGTATTCTTGGAATATTTTTCTCAATGGAAGAGTAAGTTGATTTTTTTTATTTTTTAGTAATGTATTTGTCTCAATTTTTTTGTTTTGTAGGGATTGTGCTTGTAAATTTATGATGTTTTTTAATTGTCCAAAAGATATCTGGCTGGCAAATAAGTATGTTTTTGATAACAGATAAAGGATTTATGTGTTTGATTATTTTGAATATCTGATTAAAACGTGGTCTCGATATATAAATAGTGAAACTCAAAAGTTGGTTCTAAGTATGAGAAGCCAATTGAATGAGTATGTATTTTTTTTTTTAATCTAATTTGAATAATTTGAATAATTTTAGTTATAATGTTACTAATTTTTTTTTTTCTTAAAGTGATTGTGTTGGCTTTCGTGCTATAATGTTGTTTTCCAAAAAAGTTCGAGTGGAGAACATACAAAATTATTATGATAAGAATTTTGATTGAATTAGTTTTCTGTAGTGTGTGAATTTTTTGGTTGAAGTTATTAGGAAGGAAGAACTTCATCATTTTAAAACAAAAAGCATTGAAGAACTTTATGACGAAGGAAGTTGTAGTGGTCGGAATGTGAAGACTAAAAAAAGATGAAGAAGAAGTTGTTGATAGGTAATTTTGTTTTATCACATATATTTTTTGCTTTGTTTACCGTTTAATTAATATATGATCATGTTTTTATTTTTTATGTTGCTCTTTCACTTCATTCTAACATGAACTCTATGTGCCAAAGCAACCTATCGTCATCGTCATGTTGCCTCATGCATGTATTGAAGTACGCTATAGTGACACCACCCCATGTGCCCATGAAGCCTCCCATGGTGAAGCCACAATATATGTGCCAAAACATCCTTTATTGAAGTTGTGTCCACTGCCTCTAGTATTTTTACATCATTTCAAATAGTGAAGCCGTCGAACGTGGGCAAGCTTTAGGTGTATCCTCCAGTATACCCAATCTTCTGACAATACTCATCCTATTGCATCTGACATTCATTTATGAAATTTTCATCCTTGCTTCTTAGTTCGCTAACCTTATCAACCTACAACATATGTTGTGTATGTTTAGGCTTATTACATAACCAATATAGATAGTTATAAAAGAGATGGCTAGTCTACCTATTCATAATTTCTAGAGATGCCGGGACCAAGTTACATACTTCATATGTTGTGTTGTCTCCGGAATAATCTAAAATCTTGGACTGGACTATGTTAGTTTAAGGGATCCCTAGAGTAATCATAGTGCAACACTGCCTCTAGTATCTAAGACACCTCCAATAGTGAAGCCGTTGAACGTGGGCAAAAGTTCCTATTTTAGGCCACCACCTACACCGAATGTGGCGACTAAGTCTCCTTTATTGGTAAAGCTACCTTAGAAGTATCTTAGTTTATTAGGTCTTAGCTTTCCTAGATATGGTAGGTAATAACTAAAAAGTTGTTGCATTAATCATTTTTATGGCTTCAACTTTAAAATTTGCTCGTATGTTAGTTTGGGTTTTTAGGTTTCTAATTAGTGTACACATTAATGTCTTATGTTTAATAGGGTAGTATTCCCTTATTGATATCCAATCATAGTGCAACACTTCCACTTTTCCACTCTTCCGGAGGTTATGGTCAATAGTCAG
This sequence comes from Coptis chinensis, assembly GCF_015680905.1. Taxonomy (NCBI): domain Eukaryota; kingdom Viridiplantae; phylum Streptophyta; class Magnoliopsida; order Ranunculales; family Ranunculaceae; genus Coptis; species Coptis chinensis. The sequence continues at coordinate 113,000,292 of NC_141458.1, read as the reverse complement.
TATAGAGTAGTTGAAGACCTTAACTCTCCTTCATGCCCTTGTGTAGAAGGAAATAATGATTTAATTAACAGCTGTTGCAAGATCTTATTTTATCTGTTAATTTAAAGACTTTGTAACACTATTTTGTTGATCCAAGTTTCTAGTCCATATTGTGTGTATACAATTTCAGACCTGTTATTTAGACATAAATCGAGAGAGTAGTACATTGATCACCGAAACCTATCTCAAACATTTTCTCCAACCAACTCAAAGGTAAGTTATTTCCATTTACTTCTTAGTCTTTCATTTAATTGTTCATATACTCTTGATTATGCTAAATTTAGAGATTACATGTCGTAAAGGTGATATCTCTGATTACTGCTTTCGTAAACTGATGATTTGGTTGACTTGAAAACATAGTATAATATAGGATATAAAGAGTTGTACATGAAGCAGGGGTAATCTTATTTTGTTTCAAGTTCAATCATATGCATTTGGGGTTTCAGAACTTTTAAGCATTTTTTTATTGCTCTAATTAAAAGTTACTACTGATTTCAGTAGCAGGGACATTGTTTCGTGTCATAGAAAGCACTAAATATGTTAGCAGTGTTATAGAAAATCAAGTTTGGAGATTTTATATCAGCTCACATCTAATCTGATGATATGAGCCTTAAGGAAGTTGAGGTACAGATTACAGATGATGGACTTACTACTAATGATGGTTTGCTCTCAACCATCAAGACTGAAAGTGTAGCAGCTTATCAGGCAGCATGTATAAGGACGGTGGTTTACCAATTTGTCGCGTGTGTCAGTGTTCAGAGCCTGACAGTAAAGGAGAGGCTGCATTAGGATATCTGGATATATTCCCTCCACTGCAGGAACTACCAAAAACTGATGTAGATAGGAGATATAATTCCAAGAATACCCCGAAGTTTGCCAAAAGGGACACAATTCATGCAAGGACTTCTTTGCATAAAGTTGGGGTAATTGAGTTTGTTAACACTGAAGGGGAGGTATTTAGGTTCATTTGAATTCTCCAATACTATCTCAATGGCTTCAACAATATCATCGTCAAAAGGCAGGATGTGCTTTGCATGAGTGGGAGGAACTGGATCAGATAGTATATTGACCGACTCCATGTTGCATTGTTCACTAAGTATAACTGAGTTCTTTGTCTTGGCCTTGTTCATGTACTCAAGCTCTGGCTCCCAAATGTGAAGCTGAGCCTTTCGCACTGCATGCCCGTTGTTGTTTTCACCATCAACCAAGTGCACAGCTATTTCTATTGTTGAAGTAGTTGACATACTCTTAACCGAATAAACTATTTCCTGAAATTGTGAGTCATACCCTATTATGTTTTTGGTTGTCCATACCTAGAATTTCTTAGGATTGGAGAGTTTTACATGGGTGATATGACGTGTTTAATTATTTTGGGTTCTCTGTCTTGGTCTCCAGGCAAATAGCTTCCAGAGGCAGGGCAGGCAACTTCGGCATAAGATGGGTTCTCTGTCTTGGTCCTTATCGTCATTGTTATACTGTGGTTGATGGTCTGCAAGGTGTTCAAATGCTGACCTGACCCTGTGTTCATGGAAAATAGTGCTAAATAGAGAGATGGAATGTGATAGCCTAGTCATATGTTTTTCCCTATTTAACTATATATATCACTTGCACTGAGCATAAAGTAAATTGTAGTAATTTAAGTTATTTCATTAAAATATGACAGTTGTGTAGATATGTACTGGCTACCTCCGGTTGTCTGAAATTATATGAATGGTTGCTTCTATATATGATTTATAGTTTTGGTTGATATCATCTTCTACATGTTTATTTCAGCGATGGTATGGTTGACCTTCTTCGAATGCTTCCCCTATAAATTAGGATGTTTTTCTTCGTATTTGAAGTTGTAACTTCGTAGTGTACACCAATTAGTGACTAACTGTTTTCTTTCAATTACTAATATTTTCACCTTAAACCAATATTTGTGCTTGATGTCGAATTTTGGCTTCAACTTTCAAATTTGCTGGTCTGTTAGTTTGGGTTAGTTTTTAGGTTTCTAATTAGTGTACACATTAATGTCTTCTGTTTAATAGGCTAGTATTCCCTTATCAATATCCAATCAAGCATTGTAGAACAATTGAATTGACAATATATAAGGTAGGAGGAAGAGATGCTGACGTAACTTTAAGTCGAAATAGCTCTCACGTAGTATTGCTTCAATCTTGTTATCAATCTAGTTATACGTAGTATTGCTTCAATCAGTTATGAGAATGATACTGGGCTAAACTATGAATAAATTATGATCAAGCCTTCAATAATGGTTTTTTGCTGTATAGCAACTACTGATCAAATTTACATTAAGATCCCACTAACTCGAGCCACACACATCCAGTGCCTAGCTTGTAAGGCCTTGGTCTGGTGTCGCTGTACCGAAAGTCAGAAATCACGGATGTCATCATTTATTTGGAGAAACCAAGCTGGCATCACCAAAAATGATCACTTTATTTTCAAGGGAACTGAGAACAAATCTACTGGCATGTAACACCTGGACTGGATATGCAGTTACATTTGCAACAAACAAAAATGTTGGAAGTCTATAAATTTAGCATTATGTTCATCTGTATGCAATGCACAAAATACACATCCTGAATAAGCCTTGTATGCTTTTCCAAGGCAATAAATTAGTCCTTATTTGATGATGTATGATAACTGAATTAAAAGATATAGTTTCTTATAACAAAAGACTTGTAATCAACTGCCAAAAAGAGGAGGGGCTACAAACTTGGTACATTTATATAAATTATGAAGGCTAAAAATAATGGAGGCAGAGGGTTGGGAGCCTAATCATTTGTATTACTTATGATACAAAAACCATTTGGGACTTCTGCAGATGCCCATCGTCCCCTGTTCAATCAACAGCCTCAGAATTGCGGTTCATGAGATCGTTGCTACTGATACTGTATAGAGACAACACGTATTCCTCAATCCCAACGGTGTCAATGATCAACCTCCCATTATTTGTTGACTCATCTTAGACGACCCGACTGACACGGACCTTGAAATAGCTTATTCGGTTATTCTAGTCAAAACCAATCAGGTTTACCTTAAAACTTTCCAAGACAATATAAATAAGGTGTGTTTAAGTTAGAACTGCTCGTGCTCATAGAAGGATAGACGGGAGTCTGATAGAGCAGAGAATAGTTGTGTGTCTACTAATAACTGCAGAAGCAACAAAAAGAAAATTAGAGAATATGTCAACTTAATCTACTACATATATATGAAAAGTACAATTTTTTATTTTATATATGAAAACCTAAATCATGAAGTTTACGTGTCTTCAGAATCTACTTTGAAGCATTTTGGAGATGACTTGGAAAAAAGTCAAGGGAAAGGAAAAAAAGAAAAAGAATCTAGGAGTGTGTAAAGGTCTTTTATTTTCCTATATATTTTGGTTGGTTCAGTAAACTTTCACATTTCAAAGTAGAGTTTGATATGGTTTAATAAAAATCCCAAAGTTTCCAGTCAAAAAATCTTGGACCTCGTAAGCAAATGTAAATGAATCCTTAGCTTTTCAATAGATTAGCTGATAAATTGATTATCGGAGAGTGAGAGCGATTGAGGCTTTAATGGAGACAACAAAGGGTTTACAAATAGGGGCCTCATTTTTGGTTGAGAAAATATATAGGAAACATTCCGATTTCTGCTGACGTGTGTAGTATAAACCATGACCACTGACCAACAGTCAAAAACAATCATTCCACATGATTTCCGACATCAGTGCATATAATTAGTTTCAAGTAATGAAAAATAGCATTTTAAATAATTCGGGTCATAGATAAATGCATTTTAAAATTTTAATTCAATGCAACAAAATACAGATATATAAACCGTGAGAGTCAAATATAGTCATAGGGAAAGTACCTTCTAACACTGCAAGGTAAAGATTCCATTTACTTAGATTGTCTTTCAATATAGCCCACTAATGAAACCAAATACCAAACGCTAAAAACTATCCCTGCGTGGCCTAAAAAAAATTTGAGCATAAAATTCACAAAAGCTGTAAATATAGTCATTACTCACATTTTTACAAATCCATCATGGGATGACGTAAGGTCATGCTCTCCTGAGAGCATTCTCACACATTAAGCAAAACTAAAAGAGATTCAAAAAAAATTGTATTATAAGGCAAACCCACGGTTTATTCAAAGCATCTGAATTCAGTATCCCATTCTTAAAAGTGTGGTGACCGTCCATATTGATTGTTGGAAGGTTTCAAACCTTTACAATAACTTGCATAGTAAATAACCACACCGTTTAGTGCCATTCTTAGTAGCAAGACTTTGATCAAAGTAGGATATTATGAGACAGAGCATTACAGACTCTACTTGTTCCAAATTTTAATTCAAGTGATTACAACAATATCAAATAAATATAACATAATTAATTGAAAGACAAAAAAAAATGATCCTCTTGGTGACATACGCACCAAACTTCTCTTCAAACCTTCAGTATCGATCTGCTATTTCTTGATGAAGATGGGTTTTACTTAATTTTCTTGATTGATCAAAAAATATTTGTAGAAGTATTTCTAATTGCATTTGGTAAAATTGGTGAAATTCTAAGTTAAAAGGATTCATGCAAATTTTTTCCGTGTCCTATTGGCCATAAAGAAAAGCCACTTCTAGAATCGATGAGTGTTCCGTTATTAACACTATTGGTATACATACATACTAATCAACTTGAACTTTATCAATGAATCCAATTGTATGTAGTTCAACGCGTTTACATCCTCGCACCTTTTGAAAGCATACTTCAAAATGGGTATCAAAGAAGACAAAATTTGAAATAAGTAGTAGGTAGACGTCAAAGTAAATTGAATGAATAATTCGAACTTTAACTTGAAGAATATGAAGCCTTAGATGAAAACAAAAAAAAATCAATAGAAGAGAAAGATTGTTCATTCATTTGTACACAGAGTGTGAATTAGATGGACTGAACTCTTTATTTTAGTGATAGGATGATATTGCTCTCTATTAAGATGTAATTATTGTATAATGTGTATTCCAACTTTAACATAAAAAAAATGTTAGAAGTACCAAGCAGAGTACGTAGTTAATTATTTAAGCAATAGCAAATTGCACGATATTATGACTATTAGAATGACACAACAGTCTAGACATACCAAATTATGCAATACAACTCACTTACCCTTCTATGATGGAAACCCTAAACAGCATAATGCAAGCAAGTCCTTCCTTTGATCAAATCAAATGTCAAAATCTAAAAAATTCAAAGATACCCCAAGATCAAAATCTAGATTATAATTCACAATACAATAGCAAAATAACAGATTTGCTTCAAAAGAGTTTATAACAAACATAATTCAAAAAATAAGGAAACCAATAATAGAATAATAGAATAATTTACCTTATTGAATAAATCCGAATGATTAGAACCTTAAAATTTGCTCCCTAAGCTGTGAATAAAGTTTAATAAGGATAGATGATATGTTACCTTGAGCACAATACTATAAGAAATTGAATTAGTTGAGATAAGCGTTTACATATTGCTCATCAGAAGCTATGTTCTTATTGTTAAAATAAGGTGGTGCTGCAACAGACCCACCCAAGGTAGCATTGAAAGGCAAAGGAAGGAGCCCCCTGAACCCATCATCTAGCCATCGAACTTCACCCACATACTCCGGAACGAAAAAAGCTGATGGAAAGCGATGCCACACACTTCCAACACATACCACGGAAGCTGCAAAACATATATTTGGTCGGAAACAGTTAATATTGGTACTTCCAAATTTTATCTGGTAGCAAAAGCTTTAACTTTCATAGCTAACAGGGTACTAACCAACTCCAACATCTTCATGGTGCTCTAAATGCTTGTAAGCCTCCAAAGGTGCAGAGTAATCATTGATCAATGAGAAAGTCTGGCAATGGGAGGCAGCTAGTATGAGACCAAGAACAACATGTCTGACGACCTTAGCAGCCTGTTTCCACAAAGAGTGAAACAATAAGCAACTATATATTGGGTTCAAAAGAAATATCTTAAAAATCTAGGAAAACCTCACCGTCATAGTCAGGGATGTCAAATTTGGAGCATACTTATCCCGAGAGAAATCAGGAAAAGACTCAATGACAGCTGCAGCAGCCACACAAATGAGCAGGTATATGGGATAGAGAAACCTGCAATATGAATGAATGCAAAAATAGTAAACTATAAATCATTTTTGTTTCTCACATCTTGCCTATCAAATGTCACAGGCACGGTTCAAGGATCACTTAAACATTGCAGTCATCGGATGCAGGCTGCACCACTATTCTCACTTTGATATACGATTGAAAACCCTTACTTGTTAATTAACAAATGGCTGGCTGTCTGAAAGCTACCTGAGCTTTTACTTTTGAGACACTATATAAATCCCCTCTTCATCGAGTCAGGCTGAAAAGGCCTCGTTCTTCCTTCCTGGAAAAAGGAGTGTACTGTCCTATTCTCCCGTTTCGGATGCCTCAGCTGCTTTGTATGATTCATATGAAGCAATCGGATAGATCCAGATTCCTCTGCTTCTACGGGGGATTCAGATGTGGATTCTGAAGAGATAAGTCTGCATCGCTGAAGGTTAGTTTTGCTCAGTGTTAGATCTTCTGAAAACCATCTTTCTATAGGAGCCTTGACAGCTTCTGTCACCTTGGCTCTTGAAGAAGCTGCTGATTCAGCTGGTGACTCTTTTATAGTAACACTATTGAATGATTTCAGTAAAAGGTCCTGTGCCATGAAGAGGGTAAGGGAGATTGTATATTCAGGTTGTACCAAGACCTCCTATGCCACAAATCATCCTTGAACTCAATTTTCCAAATTGAGCGCCAACTTCCATTGTTGTGCAGTGCACAAAAGGGTTAGAATCCGAGTAAATCGTTGAATCTATAATATGCAAGGATGGTTTTTTACTGCAATAGTAAGTGATGACCTAGACAGACCTTAGAACAAAATGACATATTGGACCAAAATATGTCTCCAAAGCTGGTATTCTGGTAAGGAAAGATTTGATAACTCTTATTTTAGGGTTGCCGAGAATATTGCAATATGCTAAGGTTTCACATGGAGAAGAAAAAATAATATTTTATGCAAAATACTTTTTCAATAATCAACACTCGCTTTGTTGGTGATCCAATTGGACTCAGAAACTTAGACAAATCATTAACGTTGATATTTGTTCGAAAATCTCACTTGGATAATGGGTTTGGTAATTTTTGGCCTTGTGGTGTTTGTACTTCCGGTATGGAAAGCCAGTATTGGCATTAGCTCCGTGTCTGGTTTCATACATCTCCCATTCACTCACTCAAGTGTGAAAAATCAAGTTTACTGCCTTAATTGGTTCGGCAACCTCGTCTTCTTCCTCGACTGCCCAATCGAATTTTTTTTATTAGCGGAGGATGTAACTAAGAAAAACCATAAATGTTTTTCATACCTGACGAAGGGATTGCTAGAGCATGTTGGATTTTTTTTCCTTTGAATAATAGGGGTGGGTAATTGGAGTTGGCTCCGTGAATTGAAGAGTGAAGAGGGTAGGATTCATTTTTAAGGATTGGCAGAGATATTTCGAACAAAGGGTTCGGAGAAGATGAAGGGCTTTAGTATGCTGATTTATAGTAATTAGTTTCCTCAATTGAGGGGAGAGAGAGTTGTATTTTTCATATTAAAATCCTATTTTTCTGTTCATTTGGATTTCATCCGGAAAATGAGCCGAAACAAAGATTCGGTGGGTTTTGCAGACTTTTTAATGTGTTCACCAGTTTTTTCTCCGTTTTTTTTTCTTAATCCATCCTGATTTCTCGTGAGTAAACAGGGTACTTAAAATTTGCGTACGTGGACACCCTCGTAGGCCATAAAAAGGGACTGCTATTATATATATATAAAGATTCTCGGGTTCTCATCCTACAGAAAAAAACCATTTGCAATGGCAGCATGACCGACAACGTTTAGAACTGAAGCAGGATAGCCATGTACTGGTGTACATTGGCAACAATTAAATCAGGATGATGGTGGACATGTACAGAGGCTGTACGATCAAAAGCAAATACAGCAGTTGCATGATGAACTTGAACAGTGGCTGCACGACCGACGACAATTAGAACACTTGCAACATGGCCACATGCAAATGTTGCAACTCCGACTACAACTTGGACAAATGCAAGATGGCTGACAACAACTATAACAGGAGCAAGATGGTTAAGAAGTGGTTAGAGAATTGGTTTTGATAGTAATCAATACATTGAAGGATTGTTCAAGAAGTGGGTTTTCAGAGGTAAATCTAATTCCACATTATTTTCTATTTCATGCTTCCTTAAAGTTGATTTATTTGCTTCAGCAACTTAGATTTGTTAACTGTTCTGAGTATATCATTTGTCAGTCAATTTTTTTAGACAAATATATTTTATTTATAAGGTTAAGGCATTTAAATATTATCAACAAAATTTGTCAGTTAACTACACATTGCACTAGCAACCAGTACATGGTTTCTATAGTAGTGTCTTATATACGGTTATTTAAAGATTAATATAATGGATTATTAAGAAACTATTGGACCCACCGTTTCCATAATTAACTATATCAATCACCTTTAAAGCATCAAATAGTTTGGTTCAACGGGTTTCTATTTGGTGCTTTTAATCCTAAGCATTTCAAATGTACCTTTCACAGGAATCTGTGAGTGAGTTATCGCTGGCATTACTTAAAGGACATGTTTATCGATTGGGTTGATGTTCATAGGTCCCTCTATGTGAATAATAATGGTCATCACCTTAATAATGTGAGCATCATCTAGCAGGTAAGATTATTGTTTATGGAGCTAGCCTAGCTTACGGTATTAGTTTAGAACTTTAGATTAACATGTTGAAATTCTAATGAGTAAAGCAGATGAACTTCTAGGTTCTTGAAAAATGGTCCAACGAGTTTTCCGTCGTATTATTCTATTATTCTAATGTAATTTATGTGATTCTAGGCAGTTGTTGTTAATGGGTTTATTAAATTATTGATTGTTTGATTATTTGTGAATTTATTGTTTATTTTTGGGCTAGGTTACATTGACACGGACACGCGTGTCGGTGTCCGACATGGATACGGGGTGTCGGATACGGTGAGCAGTTGAAGATCGACACGGGGACACGGATAGGAATAATTAATTAATTTTTTAATAATTATAAATTTATTAAATTAGATGGTAAATCATAAATTTGAGGTAAATTAACTACAATATGTGTCCACCACGGACACGTACAAGTGGATACGTATCCGACACAATTTTTTTTCAAAATATGGCGTGTCCATATAACCTACACAATGACATTAATTATGGAATCGATGTCTCTAGCAAGCCGATTGATTGTAAAAATCAATGGCCTTTAATTGGCTTTGCTGTATGAGTTTTGATTATAAAAAAAAAGGTTAGATTTCCATTTTTTAATTTCAGGTTTTGAAGAAAACGAATTCTTTAATTGAATCTAAAAGATTTTAGTTCCTTTGTCAAGTTTTCAAATTTTAAATTAAGCCGGTCTAATATTATTGTCTTGTGTTTTCTTGATGGCATATATAAGTTGAACGCTTGTGGGGAGTAGTCTACTTTGTTTGCTGTTCTGAACAGAATGGATTTCCTGCAATAAGCTTATAAATGGAGTTATCCCGATTCCTCTGCAACAAGAAGTAAGATGTCATATCAACTGATAAAGTCAACAAGGCTGTAGTCACAGTGCCAGCATACATCAGTGACTCCCAGAGGACTACAACAAAGGATGATGATCGTATTGCGGGATTAGAAGTCCTTTGTATTATCAATGAACCAACCGTTGCATCTTTGGCATATGGGTTTGAGAAAAAGAACAACGAAACCATATTAGTATTTGACCTTGGAGGTGGTACTTTCGATGTTTCAGGTATTTTAACAATGTCTAACTTCACTTTTTCCTCCATCTTTAGTGTTACTCCAATAGTTCATGTTTGTGTTTTGCTAACTGTTAATCTTCCATTAGTTGAATGCAAGTAGTTTGTATATGTAACCTATGTGGATTATCTATTTTTCTTTATTCTATTACATGGTTTGAAAGAAACCGCTACTGTTATCATGTCAACAATGTAGTGCCATTGTAGTTTCTATTTGGTATGTGTGGTACACAAGCCTTTTTTGTTATAGCTCATCCTTAAAGATGTTGATGATCATATTGTACATTGTTTTCCCATTTGGAATATGAATATACATCTTTGAATGTGGGCAAACAGTTCGCATGTGTTTCTATGACTATGTTGTGTTGTTCTTCTGTGATGCTTAATTTTATGAGGTGATATCTTGGGTTGACTTACATGTGATGCAATGCTTACTTTATTTACTTTTTTGGTTAATACTCGCTTGTTTATGTAACAGTTCTAGAGGTTGGTGATGGGGTATTCGAGGTGTTGTCTACATCTGGGGATACACATTTGGGAGTTGATGATTTTGACAAGGTTTTTACAACTACCTTCAAACCAACTCTCTCTCTCTCTCTCTCTCCGCACACACACATTTTGCTTTTAACAATGTTATATGTTGTAGCAAGCAACTGCTCACTGAATAAAGAATCTGTATTCTAACAGAGAATTGTTGATTGGTTTGCTTTGAACTTCAAAAGAGATGAAGGTATTGATCTTTTGAAGGACAAACAAGCCCTTCAATTCACATGTATTGAAGTTTCTTTGAAAAAGCCAAGATGGAACTGTCGTCCTTAACACAAACAAATATAAGGTATGTAATTCATATTTGTGCCTCCCTTTTTGTATCTATAAACCATCAAGTTTTCGATTGAGGATTTCGTTAAATTTCCCAATTTACCTTTCATCACTACAACGGCAGATGGTCCCAAGCACATTGATACCAGTCTTACAAGAGCAAAGTTTGAGGAGTTGTGTTCTGACCTCCTTGATAGGTATGTGATTTTTTCTAGTGAATAACTTCACCCATATGCATAATTAGAATGTCTATCTTGCTTATAGTTATTCATTGGTTACTCTGGTGTATCGGATTTTATGTACGTTATTTGTAATATTTATAAGTCGTCTACTTTACTTGAAGCTGACATAGGTATGTATTGTATACTTAAAACACCAGTTGATAATGCCTTGAAAGACACAAAGCTCCCTTTTAAGGACATAGATGAGGTTATCCTTGTTGGTGGATCAATTCGAATTCCAGCAGTGCAAGAACCCAATGTTACTGTCAAATCCTGATGAAGTTGTTGCTCTTGGAGTTGCAGTTCAGGATAGTTGTGTTATTCTTGGTTTCTCTGTTTTGCCAAAACCAGCCTTTAATTGGCTTTGCTGTATGAGTTTTGATTATCAAAAAGAAATGTTAGATTTTCATTTTTTAATTTCAGGTTTTGAAGAAAACAAATTTTTTAATTGAATCTAAAAGATTTCAGTTCCTTTATCAAGTTCTCAAAATTTTAAATTAAGCCGGTCTAATATTAATGTCTTGTGTTTTCTTGATGGTATATATCAGTTGAACGCTTGTGGGGAGTCTACTTTGTTTGTTACGAAAAAAATGAAATGGAGAATGGATTTCCTACGATAAGCTTAGAAATGGAGTTATCCGATTCCTCCAAAGAACAAGAAGTAAAGTCATTTTAATAATAAAGGAAGTGAAAAAGATAATGATAAAGTTTTTTTGTCTTTTTGAATGAAGATTGTTTCAAAGGTTAAAACTTTTAAGGTAGATAACCAAATTCATTAGTATCGCTATCTTAATCGTCAACTTCGCAATCATATTCAATTGTTTGAAAAAGATAACACTCTTAGGTTTGTGTACTAGGTAAGTAGGCCACAAATCCATAGTAGTGATATGAAAAAATACTTAAATATAGTTTCATCCATCCAACATGTGGTCTTCTCGGACCCTCATCATGATTCACATGGTTTGGTTCTCTTCTTATCTATTTTTTATTTTTGTTATGGCATTTCAATTCTATGCAGGAAGAAGAATGAAAGCCATGAAAGTGATTTTATGGATGTAGTTGATGTCCGCGTTTTTTACCATTGATACAAGCAACTATAGGAGATATAGAAAGGAGTTTTCCCCAAAAGTTGCTCGATAAGTATTGAAATACCCACTTCTCCTCTAAAAACAAGGTATGTACTTGTGTTTTGGGTTAGACTTTACTTAAAAATCAAATTACGTGAAAATGGAGTCACGACGTGTGAACGTCATCACCCATAGCGATGAGTGTGCGTCTGGTTAAGGGATGGTTTGTGGAATTGTTATGATTCAGCACTTGAGCAATCATATTCTTAATACTACTTAATGAAAATGATGCCAATCTATTCTGATGAAATAATGTGAGCTGCGACTAATTTTTCTTAGTTTCACATATTATATTATAGGTTTTGTTTAATGTTGGCGATGTTTGTTTTTAAAGTCCTTTCTTTTAGTCTTTTGGTACTTTAGTGCTGATATGATATTATCTTATACTTTCACATCTCGGTAAGAATATGAAATATTTCATTAAGTCTGTGATGCCTGTTTAGATAGACTCAAAAATTTACCTTTGTAGACTTCCAATGTATATACGTAGAGAAACTTTGTTTGGCTATGCCATTCATAGCTTACTTTCAGAAAGTCTAGATATACTTTATGAAAAAGCTAATAGAAATTAGGTCTATTTATCATCCTGTCTTTTTTTATGCGTTTTGAAGAATAATGTATTTCTCTCAACTCGTTATTTTTTTCCAACAAATCTGTGGTGTCGTTATAGCTTTTGTTTTAGGGCTGTTGGTGAATTGATTTGTGGTTTTAGAGGGTGTAGGCAGTGTGCTGTGTGGTTTCAATGATGGTGGTTTTATACATGTAGGTCTTGATTGCTTTGGTAGTGAAAAGTATCTGTTCTCAACAATGATTTTAAAGTTATTTGATTATAATACATACTGTTCTCAACAATGATTTTAAAGTTATTTGTTTGCCTACCGTAAGTGGTCTTAACCCTAGTCGTGACTACATGATATTGATTTCAAAGCTCTTAGTTGTGATGATGTACTCTCATCAAGAATATCATCTTAATAACAAATGGAGAAGTTACAACCTCTATTATTTGTGAAATTGGGAAAACAAACCATCTAAAGCGTCCAAATAAAAAACAATCAAACTTTACTCACATTAGAATTTTTTTTATATTAATGATCTGGCATTGATCTTCATTTAACATCTAAAAGAATATTAGCATGTTAGAGATGGTCGTGTGGGATGAGATTTTGTGCAAATAATATGTCTAATCATATGTACTTACCAATTTCCTCGCTGTTAAGAACATCCTTACGATGCCTAATCCGACAACACTATGAATGCAAGAGAAATTGGCAAACACCTTTTTATTATCTCTTTTTCAATCTTACAATTCAAGCAAGTGCCAAGCAGCCTATTTTTATTGAGTCATGTGGTTAAAATTAATTTGTATACAATTTTATACTCCCTATTTTGATTTTTAGTTGATGCGGAAGCTAGCATCACATTCTATCTTCCAGTTACATGGTTACTATTTTTTATTCAATAATATGCTATATCCTTTTTCTTTTAGGGCTTTAAAGTTACAAGGTTGAGTCTATGGAGGTCTCCTCCATGCTGGCATGTGGTCTACTCAGACCCTCATCGTATTCACAGGCTTCGAGTTATCAAGTGATATGATCTGATCTGTAACACCACCTGAAAGTTTTCAGAACACTTTCCAAATTCACAGGGTTTTTTCGTTGGAGTAAAAATGCATGAATCTGGCATTTACCAGCAGGCCGGTATCATCTATCTTCTTCATCAATTAGTTTTTATTATTGATTTGTAGATTGTTCTTAATTTCTCTTAGAAAATGGTGGATTTTATTGCTGGAAATTGGAACTCCACATTCCTTTATTATGTTTTTCTATTCTACAGGCTGGTGCTATACAATAGAGTTAGAGTGTTTGTTTACAATAATCACTTTGGTTTTGGAACAACATCATGTTTACACTTTTCGGCAAGTTTTGTTTAACATCGCGTGCATAGCACGTGCATCTTGCTAGTATATATAATAAAAGGGTTTTTTAATGGAGACATAAGTACAGGCGTAGGAGCAAATGATTTTTATTTAATAATGAAACAGACTCTTAATTGTTAATGGGGCTCTTTCCTTTAATTTCATTCAAATTGTTATTTTGTTTGATGGGATGGCTAACAGAGAAATGGGGATTTTGATTCATGCTAAAAAAAAATCGTGTTTTATGGGTGAGGTCGTGATGGAAGAAGCTAAGAGAAGATTTTTCCACTTTATTATTTTTTTTGGGTATTTTTTCCTCTCTTAATTTCTCTTGGTTTGTAATGTTGCATCTATGGAGTTTATATATGGAAGAATAGAAACAAAATGGTGTATGATGGAAAACAAGCAAAATTCTCTCTTGTTTGTAAGAAGGGATCACAAGTGGTCTAAGGGTACAATGGCTAGTTCGGACATTGTCTTAGTTAGAAGTTAAATTTAGAGCCTAGATTATCCAGATCCCCTCAAGTATTAGAGGGACTTGAAAGTACAGACAAAGAGAAGTGGTTGAAGGCCATGCATGCATGATGAGATGGATTCTTTGCATAAGAATCACACTTATGAGTTAGTTGAGAAACTTGAAGAAAGAAAAATTCTCAAAAATAAGTGAATCTACAAGGTCAAGCATGAAGAGAACAATCCACACCCAAGACACAAAGCTCGCCTTATTGTGAAGGGATTTGGTCAAAGGAAAGGGATTGACTTTGATGAGATTTTTTCTCTTGTAGTGAAGATAACTTCTATCCGGGTGGTATTGGGTATAACCACAAGTATGAACCTGAAGGTTTAGCAGCTAGATGTTAAGACAGCTTTTCTTCATGGAGACCTTGAATAAGATGTCTACATTGACCAGCCAGAGGAGTTTGAGGTCAAAGGCAAGGAGCATCTAGTATGCAAGCTGATAAAAAGCTTGTATGGGTTTAAGCAAGCACCAAGACAGTAGTACATAAAGTTTAATTCCTTTATGGCGAAGCAAGGATACAAGAAGTCTGCTTCCAATCATTGTGTGTTAGTTTAAAAATTTCCAAACGGAGATTTCATAGTGCTCTTGTTATATGTGGATGATATGTTGATAGTTGGCCCAAACATCAACAAGATATCCAAGCTAAACAAAGACTTGAGTAAGTCCTTTGAGATGAAGGATTTGGGTCAAGCAAAGTAGATACTTGGGATGCAGATCACTTGTGACAGAAAGAGTGGGAAGTTGTGGCTTTCTCAAGAAAGCTACATTGAGAAGGTGTTGAAGAGATTCAACATGGATCAAGCGGCCCCGATCCGGTTAATGCTTGGTGGCCAGTTCTGCATGACCAAAGAGATGTGTCCAAAGGGTGAGCATGAGTAGAGTCAGATGAAAAATATTCCTTATGCATCCGCAGTGGCCAGCTTGATGTATGTAAATGTGTGTACAAGACCGGATATTGCTTTCGCCGTTGATGTTGTAAGCCGATTTTTGTCAAATCCGGGGAAAGAGCATTGGGAAGGTGTTAAGTGGATATTGAGATATCTCAAGGGCACTTCCAAATCGTGTTTGTGTTTTGGTGGAAGTAAGCCCTTACTTGAAGGCTACACTGATGCAAACATGGCAGGTGATGTTGACTCGATGAAGTCCACCTCCGGTTATCTGGTTATTTTTGCAGGGAGAGCAGTTTCTTGGCAATCTAAGTTGCAAAACTGTGTTGCCCTCTCTACTACAGAAGCCGAGTATATTGCAGCCACTGAGTGTTGTAAAGAGATGCTATGGATGAAGAGGTTCTTCGATGAACTAGGGCTAAAGCAGAAACAGTTTGTAGTTCTATGTGACGGTCAGAGCGACATCCATTTGAGCAAGAATTCGAGTTTTCATTCTAGATCCAAGCACATACACGTGCGTTATCATTGGATTAGAGAAGTACTCAAAGACAAGCATTTGTGTATCGAGAAGATCCATACCGACAAGAACGGGTCGGATATGATGACCAAAGTTTTACCGAAAGGTAAGTTTGATATTTGCTGTGCTACCGCCGGAATGGTAGCAGACTCCTCTTGTTGATTTGGAAATTGCATGGAGGTATCCCCCCTCACTGTTCGGGAGGGGGAGATTGTTTGAGTTATCCCTCACATGAGGAGAAAAGGAGTTCAGCTTGCGTGGAGAAGCTTAAGCGCGCACGCGCTCATATTAGTCTTGCTCAAGGCGCGACCCATGCCCATGCCGTGGACAACCTCCAGTGTTTTTAGGGCGCACGCGCTCGACTTTGGCCTTGCCTAAGGCGCGCCCGCGCCCATGCCTATTTTCGTCAAGATTTCTATTTTTGCGAAACCGCGAGTTTGCAATATAAGGTTTGGGTTTTTGGCAAAACCTAACACATGTTGAGACACAAAAATACATAGCACACAGAGAGGAAACCTAATCTTGAAAGCAATCAAGATTGAGAGATAACATTTACAAAGAAATAAGCCTGTAAAGAGAGAGGAGTGATCTAGTAAGGTGAGACTACAAGGAGTGATTGTAATCTTCCTTCCCGCTTTATAAAAGGATTAGCTTTTGTGGAAGTAGGCACCATTGGCCGAACCATGGTATATCTTTGTGTTGTGGTATGTTTTTACTGTTTTACATTATTATCTGTTGTTAATAGTTGTTTAGTGAGTTGGGCATGTTAGTTTGGTTTTATGGAATATTTAGATTGTTGGCTGGAGTTGTTATTGTTCAAATACAAGTTATCTGTGTAGTGTGGAATCAATTGGTATCGGTGTTAAACCCTAACAAGTGGTATCAGAGTCTTGGTTAGATTAGCTTAGGGTGTTATCTAAATCTTGGTCGGAAGGTGTTTGACAAAACTCCTGAGAGAAGATTTGAGTCTAAATAACTTATAGAGATGGACAATTCCATGAACACTCGTATGACAAGTCTGAATAGAAAGAACTACACCATTTGGAAAGCCAAGATGGAAGACTTGCTTTATTGCAAAGACTTGGCACAACCCATTGAGAATGGAAGAGAAAGACCCGAATCGGTTGCTACGGCTAAGTGCAGCAAGCTTGACATAAAAGCAATTGGGTACATTCGACAGTGGATTGACGACAATGTTTTTCACCATGTATCCCAAGAGACTACAGCTTTGGCTTGTGGAAGAAACTCGAAGACCTCTATGAAAGGAAGTCGGGCGGAAACAAAGTGATGCTCGTTAAGAAGTTTGCCAGCATGAAGTACCAAGAAGGTTCTTCAATGTCTGAGCATCTTAACGAAGTACATAATACCATCAATCAGATGCATTTGATGAAGATTAATTTGGGAGACGAATTTGAGGCTTTGTTTCTATTAGGCCCTCTACCCAAAAGTTGGGAGAGGCGTTAGCAGTCTCTCTACACGGAGCAGCCAAGGATGGAATCATTTCCATGGATATGGCTACCGCATCTTTGTTGAATGAGGAGACTAGAAGGAGTTCAAAAAGCAGCTCCTCTCACACAGATATCCTTGTCACAGAGAAACAGGGGAGAGGTAGAAGCAGAAAACCATCTCATTCTAGAGGTGATGACAGAAGCAAATCTAGGGGTGAAGCTATAACTCCTAAGGTAGAGAGACAGTGCTACTATTGTGCCACCAAAGGCCACTTTATATATAAGTGCAGAACACTGAAGAGGGATGAGAAAAATAAATGTGTACATGAGGACATAGTAAAGAGGAACAGAAACTCAGGCAGAGATACTACCGCACTAGTTGATGATGGTCTAATATGAATTGTGTCAGATTGTGGTGAGTGTTGTCTTAGTACCTCATGCCGGGGATCTGAGTGGGTGATAGATCTGAGGGAGCATCCTATCACGTCACACCGCACAGGGGATTCTTCACTACCTACAGCTGTGGTGAATATGGTGAAGTGAAGATGGGCAACAGTGGAGTCTCGAAGATTGCAGGGATTGGGGATGTTCACATAGAAACCAATGTCGGATACACCTTGACACTTAAGGATGTAAGACATGTCCCTAATATTCGACTAAGCCTAATTTCCGCTGGGAAGTTAGATGATGATGGCTTTGTAAACTCGTTTGGTAACGGGGTATGGAAACTGAGTAGAGGTTCCATTGTAGCAACCAGAGGGAAGAAAACTTGCTCTCTTTACAAAACACAAGCTAGTTTGTATAAAGCAGAAGTGAATGCGGCAGAAGAAGAAGCTTCCTCCTCAATCGTGGCACAAGAGATCGCGGTCATACGAAAAAGGGATGGAAGTTCTTGCTAAGCAAAAGGCCTTGCCAGACATCAAAGGTACACATTTAAATAGATGTACTAACTGTTTGGTAGGAAAGCAACACAGGGTGTCTTTCCAAAGATTCCCATCTCACAAAAAGGACAATGTCCTTGAACTAGTGCACACAGACTTATATGGTCCTATAAAAGTGAAGTCCTATGGGGGAGCTTTATACTTCGTGACCTTCATTGATGATGTGTCAAGAAGGGTATGGGCATATAGTCTGAAGACCAAGGATGAAGTACTTGGCGTGTTTGAGAAATTCCATAACATGGTGGAAAGAGAGTAAGGGAAGTTGTTGAAGTGTATTCGCTCAGATAATGGGGGTGAGTACATTGGGCCATTTGAAGAGTATTACTAGAGTCATGGGATTCGTCATCAGCAGACCGTTTCCCAAGATATTGCAACATAATGGAATAGTTGAGAGAATAAACCGGACTATTGTAGAGAGGATGAGATGCATGTTGTCTCACTCTAAGCTACCTAGAAGCAATGCTGGGTAGAAGCAATGCGCACAGCCGTACATGTGATCAACCTATCGCCGTCAAAGTCTCTGAATAGTGATTATCCAAGGAAAGTATGGTAAGGCAGAGATGTTGATTATGGATACTTTAGGGTATTTGGGTGTAGGGCATTTGTGTATATTCCGAAGGATGAGAGATCCAAGCTTGATGACAAAGCCAAGCAGTGCATTTTTCTGGGTTATGGAGATGAAAAGTTTGGTTACAAACTCTATGATCCGATTAACAAGAAGGTAATCTGAAGTTGAGATATTGTGTTCTTAGAAGACCAAACCATAGCAAATTTTGAGGAGGGTGAGAAGCTATAGGCTTTCACTAATGATCTTGTTGATTCAGAACCAGAAGTTCCTACTGTGGAACGTGCAGAAGGCATTGAGCATGCAGAGAACCATGAGTTTGAAGCTCATGATGAGAATCATATTGCTCATGATGGGATAGAACCTATTGGTATAGAAGATGCGGATGAAGTGCATGAACCACCACCAGAGCAAGCAGAAGTGCATCCTCCTGAGGCACCAGGAGATAGGGCAAGGAGGTCAGACAAAGAGAGACAAGCTTCAACCAGGTATCCGCCACATACGTATGTTCTACTATCGGATGGTGGAGAACCTATGTACTATCAAGAGGAACTTGAAGGTACAGACAAAGAAAAGTGGTTGAAGGCCATGCATGATGAGATGTATTCTTTGCATAAGAATCACACTTATGAGTTAGTTGAGAAACCGGAAGGAAGAAAAATTCTAAAAAATAAGTGGATCTAAAAGGTCAAACATGATGAGAACAATCCACACCCAAGGCACAAAGCTCGCCTTGTTGTGAAGGGATTCGGTCAAAGGAAAGGGATTGACTTTGATGAGATTTTCTCTCTTATAGTGAAGATAACTTCTATCCGGGTGGTATTGGGTATGACCGCAAGTATGAACCTGGAGGTTGAGCAGCTAGATGTTAAGACATCTTTTCTTCATGAAGACCTTGAAGAAGATGTCTACATGGACCAGCCAAAGGGGTTTGAGGTCAAAGGCAAGGAGCACCTAGTATGCAAGCTGATAAAGAGCTTGTATGGGTTTAAGCAAGCACCGAGACAGTGGTACATAAAGTTTGATTCCTTTATGGCGAAGCAAGGATACAAGAAGTCTACTTCCAATCATTGTGTGTTCGTTCAGAAATTTCCAAACGGGAATTTCATAGTGCTCTTGTTATATGTGGATGATATGTTGATAGTTGGCCCAAACATCAACAAGATATTCAAGCTAAAGAAAGACTTGAGTAAGTCCTTTAAGATGAATGATTTGGGTCAAACAAAGTAGATACTTGGGATGCGGATCACTCGTGACAGAAAGAGTGGGAAGTTGTGGCTTTCTCAAGAAAGCTACATCGAGAAGGTATTGAAGAGATTCAACATAGATCAAACGAAGCCAGTCAGTTGTTCGTTTGGTGGCTAGTTCCGCAAGACCAAAGAGATGTGTCCAAAGGGTGAGCATGAGCAGAGTCAGATGGAAAAGATTCCTTATGCATCCATAGTGGCCAGCTTGATGTATGCAATGGTGTGTACAAGACCGGATATTGCTTTTGTCGTTGGTGTTGTAAGCTGATTTCTGTCAAAGCCGAAAAAGGAGCATTGGGGAGGTGTTAAGTGGATATTGAGATATCTCAAGGGCACTTCCAAATCGTGTTTGTGATTTGGTGGGAGTAAGCCCTTACTTGTAGGCTATACTGATGCAGACATGGTAGGTGATGTTGACTCGATGAAGTCCACCTCCGGTTATCTGGTTACTTTTGCAGGGGGAGCAGTTTCTTGGCAATCTAAGTTGCAAAAATGTGTTGCCCTCTCCACTACAGAAGCCAAGTATATTGCAGCCACTGAGTGTTGCAAAGAGTTGATATGGATGAAGAGGTTCTTTGATGAACTAGGGCTAAAGAAGAAACAATTTGTAGTTCTATTTGACAGTCAGAGCACCATCTATTTGAGCAAGAATCCGAGTTTTCATTCTAGATCAAAGCACATACACGTGCGTTATCATTGGATTAGAGAAGTACTCGAAGACAAGCATTTATGTATCGAGAAGATCCATACCGACAAGAATGGGTCGGATATGATGACCAAAGTCTTACCAAAAGGTAAGTTTGATGTTTGTTGTGCTACTACCGGAATAATAGCAGACTCCTCCTGTTGATTTGGAAATTGCATGGAGGTATCCCCCTCACTGTTCAGGAGGGGGAGAGATTGTTGGAGTTATCCCTCATATGAGGAGAAAGGAGTTCAGCTTGCGTGGAGAAGTTTGAGCGCGCACGCGCTCAGATTAGTCTTGCTCAAGGCACGGCCCGCGCCCATGCTGTGGACAACCTCCAGTGTTTTTAGGGCGCGCGCGCTCGACTTTGGCCTTGCTCAAGGCGCCCCCACACCCATGCCTATTTTCGTCAGGATTTCTATTTTTGCGAAACCGCGAGTTTGCAATATAAGGTTTGGGTTTTTGGCAAAACCTAACACATGTTGAGACACGAAAATACACAGCACACATAGAGGAAACCCAATCTTGAAAGCAATCAAGATTGAGAAATAACCTTTACAGGTAAACAAGTCTGTAAAGAGAGAGGAGTGGTCTAGTAAGGTAAGATACTGCAAGGAGTGATTGTAATCTTCCTTCCCGCTTTATAAAATGATTAGCTTTTGTGGAAGTAGGCACCATTGGCCAAACCATGATATATCTTTGTGTTGTGGTATGCTTTTACTGTTTTACATTATTATCTGTTGTTAATAATTGTTTAGCGAGTTGGGCATGTTAGTTTGGTTGTAGGAAATATTTAGATTGTTGTCTGGAGTTGTTATTGTTCAAATACAAGTTATTTGTGTTGTGTGGAATCGATTAGTATCGGTGTTAAACCCCAACACCTAGTGCATTTAAGTTTGCGCTTCTTAGACAGACATTTAAGATATCAGTATGCAAGGTCTTGCATATATAGAATTACCTCCAAAATTGTGTCATAATCGCCCTATGTTTTTATCAAGAGTCCAATGGCTTCAATGTCCGTAGGTAATCTATGTGGAGGCATGTGAGAGTGGGAGCATTTTTGATGGTTTGATGCCTATAAAGATCTCAACATTTATGTCACGACAGCATCAAATGCGGAGGAAAATAGTTGGGGCACTTATTGTCCGGGCATGGACCCTCCTCCTCCCCAGTATGAGACTTGCCTAGGGGATTTGTACAACGTCGTATGGATGGAGGACGAGGTTAGTTAGTTGCATTGATTCGAATATGTAGTTTATTATCATTTGTGTTAATTTATTGGCTCTTGTATTCCAACCTTGGGGGACTTCTGACCCGGTCATATCAGACAAAAGGAGAAATGTGAAAAGACAAGAGAGTAGAGGGATTACTGTCGCACCCCAAATTTCATAACAATATTTAAAACAATTATATTTAATTATCTGGAAACCCGGGGTGAAACAAAACCCAAAACCCTGTTATCAAACACGATATATACGAAACTGAAATCAAAAGAAACTAAAAGGAACAATCCTTAAATCACATTATTAAACTACAAAGAAACTAACCAACTCTTCAGAAAATCTTAAACCAGAAGACTCCAAGAGAAACTCCAAATCATGTGTCCTTATCCACTCCACTCCACTATCTATGTTCCCAAGAACACACCCATGTTGCAAAACAAAGCAAACATGGGTCAGCAAATTGAATTTGCTGGTATGAGTAGATTAACAACAAAATATATATAATGATCTTTCAAATTAATAAATATAACATTACCAACCATTTCAACTTGGAAGACAATATAGTTCCGTTTTCCAAAACGGCGTGTAGTTTCTTCCCAAGTAAGATTTCACCCACAATATACAAATTCCAATAATCTCATATAACCGTACTCATCATTCCCACTTTCCAAAATAACTTCCAACATAAATACCACTTACATTCTATTTATTAAATGCACACATGATAACCTAATTAAATATGAGTTTGGTATACCTTACCTTTAAGCCAACACGTCGTCTTAGGGTAGGATATTTACGTCCCTGCAGAAAAGATTAATAGAACCTACCCTCCTGCAAAACAGAATTAGACATCTCAATAAAAATGATTTATCTCAGTCAATCAAATTACCATTTATAACCAAACCTCATTTAAGACATTTAAGTCTAATTGATATAACCTGGTTCGTCCCGCATATTCGGGGAATACCACTTATCATAATACATATATCAAGGGTAGTCATTCATATGACATCATTATGTCATAAAGTTTCTGCGTGCATAACCATAGATCTCAGACTATCACAAGTCATTAATATTTTCGTAATAACATATCAAGTTATAGTTATTTCCCCGTCACATAGAAATCACAATCATTTACTAATATTATTCACAGTCACACTTCACTATCATAACATCACACAATTCATATATTTTTACTTAAAAACCACTCGTCTACTTATGAGAACGGGGAAATATCACACCCAAGGAGTACATCCATCCCTTTGTGAGTATCAACTCACACAAACTACATAAACATTTCTCATAAGAAATCATATACATCATATGCAAAAACTCCATCACATGTAAAATCAATATTTTACTTTGCTTATTAATTATCTCGTTGACTCATTTATTAAAAACACAACCCAACCTTTAGTTCCTACTCCACGATTTGCACTACACACATTTGCCAAATCACATATATCTGTGTGCCTCACTCACACCGAGTACCACTACAAGACATATGTCCCAAGCGGGATATCGCCTCCAGGAAACATACTTTCATCTTGTAAACTCGTAACTTGTGAGTCACAGCCATCTCTGGGCTTTCCATACACATAATCACAAAGCCTCTTTGGGCATAACAAAATATCCGGTCATTCATGGCACATTCAATGAATACCTTGGGTCATTCCCGCCACATTCAAGAAATACCCATCATAACACTAACGGGCCATTCATGACACATTCAATGAATGCCCTGAGTCATTCCCGCCACATTCAGGGAATACCCAAACCTACATTCCCGTACATTCAAGGAATACGACCAACCAAAGACGAATACCTTAGTTCCTCTCTCTAGGGCAGTCCAAACTATTGGGTCATTCATGGCACATTCAATGAATACCCCATCTATCACATGACATCATAAGTCATAATATCTCATTACCAAATCCTGAGGCGTGGAGAGTTCTAAAGATGTGGGCGACACATTAAAACATTATTATCACTTATAATTATACTAGCATTACTCATGTCAAAACAGACCACACATGCGGAGAGTCATTTTCGCGCGTCAAGGCAATTCAAGCACTTAAATATCATTGAATGTAAACAGACTTATAATCAAACAAATACAATTTACATAACCACACTCATATATACAATATCGTAAACAAATAGTTCATTAGCCCAAATTCAAGTCTACACACACTAATGTCCAAAACATATCCACATATACTAAAGTCTATAACTTCTATCTCACACATATATATTTATGTAGTCTCAAAACAACAGTAATTTCTAACACAATCACATAGTTATCACACAAACTAATATATATATTATAGATATAGTGGCTGCACTTTTGTTCAAAGCTGCCTACGTATCCAAATCTTTCAGGATTGGAATCAAGCCTTCGTAGTTCTTATCAGCCACATAGTCAATGCTATAGTTTTTCCAACATTCATCCAAATGACATGTAACTTAATTATTTATAAACTAAGGTATGTAGATATACTTTTTCATGTAGAACTCGAAGTCCCAACCTCAGGCCATCTAGAAGAAAACTTAGGTCGAAAACGGTAAAAATCCTAATCTTCAGCAAATTAGATTTCTGACGGACTATCTTCCGAATGGCTCAACTCTTTCCACAAGTGTCCAAACGAGACAAGACTTTTTGTGTTGAAAAGGTGACACACAGAGCTTACTTTCTCATGTTTTACAAAAATACTCAATATCATTCTAAATGTGCCAAAACTAGGCTCAAACACAGTACACATAAACTGATTTCTAACGCACTGTTTTCTGCCAGTCAAACTTCCAAACACCATAATTAATTCCACCAGCCTCGAATGTGATGAGGCCAATTGGAATAGAAAGAAGACTTCCAAATATTACTCTTTTATGTTTTATAAAAATCTAACTCACCCTAACTATTTTAAAACTGGACTTGAACACAGTTCGCAGAAACTGATTTCTGACGCACTGTTTTCTGTCAACCAAACTTCCAGACCTTATATCTATCTCCACAGACCTCGGAATGCGACGAGGCCAATTGGGTTGGAAAGCAGACACATAAAACTTATTTTTTCATGTTTTGGCAAGAGTTTGAATCTGACCCTAACTAGGTGAAAACTCGATTCCAGATCAGACACAGATTCAGCCCAAAAACAAACTCTAACCTAAAGCCCATCTAAATTAAAAGAATCCGGTCCACTCAACTCAACAGACCTAGTCCACACAAAACTGATCAGGCCCAACTCAACAAAACATAGGCCCAAAAGCCTTTAGCCTTTTCCAAGCCCAACTAGAACTAAAGCCCATATGTAAATATCTAAAACAAACAATTAAGCCCACAAGTATTTTGGCCCAAGCCCAAGCCCAAGCCCAACTAAAAGAACAGCATCGTTGCTGGTCTTTCTTCTTCCTCCTTCTTCCCCAACAGCCCACACCACCACCGAAACAACCACCACCGCTCGACCACCAAACACCACCAAAAGGTTCGGTTTTGCTCCCTATCAAAAACCCAACCTTTTGGTATAAACAAAACTCACATCCCCTACTTCTCTAAAATCGCCTCGAAGACGCCATTAACAACTCCTCTACAACTACCAAACACCACCGAAACCACCAACCCAACAGTCACCATTTCCAATTCAAACAACAACCCAAATCAACCTGACATACATCAACAGTTCAACCCAAAACCCAATAAAAATCGGTTTACCCCAAACTCAACAATTCCAACAGTAACAAGTTTATATAAAACGTGTATAAATAATTAAAATTGATTCATAATCATCTTTTTATCACATAGGTTTGTTTACACAATACCCAGACTAAGTCGAACACAGTACCGTAGACTAAGTCGAACAGTATGTAGAATAACACTGAAGAATAATTTAACAGAAAATAATTAACAGATATCAGACATTAAAGTTTTTAAACAGACTTAAAAATATTGGTTCAGTGAAAGATAAAAATGTCTACTCACCCGTGATTAGCTCCGACTATCAGCTAGATATCAGAAAATTTCCAGCAAGAAACCTCTCTTTTCCTCCCTCAGTAAAACTCTCTTTTTTCCTCTGTGTTTCAACTCTCCCCCCTCAACTCTTACGTGTTTCCCATTTTTATTATTTGAAAACCCCCCAAAAATAGGGAATGGGGTTTATCCTCTTTTTCCTATCTCTTTATAATCTTTATCCATTTTTATTATTATTATTATTTATTGTACTAGAAAAATATAATTAATAAAACACGGGGTGTTATAATTACCTTGCTTGTGCTCACCAAAGGCATAACGATTAGATCTAATCAATAGTAGCCAACTAACCATATCCACAGAACTGCAAATCAATGAAGCTTTAAGCTCTATCTGTTTTTTTCTCCTTTTTTTTTTTTTGCTAAAGGGTGATTGTTTGTATTGATAGCAAAAGACGAAAGAATGTTACATCGTGAGCTTGTGAGAACCTTGTACAGGTCTCCAACGTTACAAAGGATTACAGTGATTACAATCTTGTGCCCTTTGGTTGCTTTACAGTGAAATACTGAATTAAACAAACTTTATTCAACTTTTGTTTTCCTTTTCCTCATTAGCCATTTTGATTTTTTTTGCAGTGACACCCACAATCTAAAGAATGAGACGCTTAAACAACAGTACGAAACGGTAAATGAATTTTCTAGAGGCATTTTTGGGCTTATCATTTCCTTTGAATGCTATCTTCTGGCAAGCTGGGTATTTGTTATGTAGTTTAGATGTATAATTGAAATGGTAAATAGTAAGGCAAATTATTATTAGTAAAGAATTTGCAAGTCGAGTCGTGCAAACAAGTTGCATTGAGTTTAGCTGGCATATCTGCTTGTGGATATGCAAATATTCCACGTTATGCATAATTTTGTTGAATGATCTTCAGCTGGATATTATATTGCAACCCATGAAAATATGATAACTGTATCAGGCTATCAGCCAAGGCATTGAGGCAGTGACTCAAGTTTTAAATTTAGATTCATGATACAGGCAAACAGTCCTAAGCATTTCCTCTAACTCTTGACTGTTGTATACTTATATCTAGTTGTTGTGTAATGCTAGAATACTTGTATCTACTGTACGTAATAATTCAAAAATTGAGGATAGGCAGTGCAAAACCAGTCATCTTTGTCTCTGTCTTTGGCCCTGATATGTAGTCCTGTGTGAATGGACGATGCGAGTATGTAGTGAACTACTCATTTGCATGCCATCAACTTTTATCTTCTTCCCAGTTTGTGCATACTAGCTGCCGAAGGTATCATGCGAGTTTCTTCTCATCCAGTTCGATTTGAAGTCATTAGGGCGCCAAATTATGAGGGTTGACGCTGATAATATTTGGAAGGGTTAACTAGTATTACCCCAACTAAATGAGCCAATTAGGATTTCCACCTCCACCCCTACTCCCACCCCTACCCGTTAAGAGACCCTAATTTCCCATCTAGGGGGGAATCCTAATTGGCTCATCTAGTGGGGGTAATACTACTTAATTTACCCAATTTAGAATTATTGTTCGTGCCACGTTATGATGCATATAAGATTTAACCGCTTCCATAACTAGAGTTAGATTTATATTTCAGTAGTTTTTTTTATTCATTTGTACTATTTTTACGACCCAATAGAAAATGGGAATGGGCGAATGCAGTCATTTCTTATTGGTGTAAAGAATTTTAGGCAATCCTAAAACTCCATTTGAAACTCAGAGTGATAAACAATTTAAATTCATAAAATTAGTTTAAGGGAGTCGGTTAAAAATTGTTTGGACTCCAAATAGAGAGACATAATATTTTTAGTTTCAACATCAAGTTTGACTAAAACTAGAATTTGACATGTTAACTCATTTTTGGAAGCAAAATATATAAATACCATCTTTTAATTATTTACATGTACAACTACTTCTCCCATAATCTCTTAAAATTTCAAGAATTTTAAAATGCGATTGAAAGTAATCATTT
Source organism: Coptis chinensis (assembly GCF_015680905.1). NCBI lineage: Eukaryota > Viridiplantae > Streptophyta > Magnoliopsida > Ranunculales > Ranunculaceae > Coptis > Coptis chinensis. Next base: position 112,972,295 of record NC_141458.1, on the reverse strand, counting down.
ATTTAAAGAATTACTAAAATGCATTTTAACTCGAGTAACATTTTAAAAACAATAGAATTAACTTATAATAACCTACTTTGCATTTTAAAATACATATAGTGTAAAAACTAAAAGTACTGTGTCTCCCATAGGCATTTGTCACTAGACGTACCCTAATCCTCAACCCCGAACCTCTAAACGCTAAACCTTAAATCCCTATAACTAGACCCTAAGCCTAAACCATAAACTCTAAATCTCAATAAACTAGACCCTAAGCCTAAATCTTAAATCCCACTAAACTAGACCCTAAGCCTAAACTCTAAACCTCAAGACACTAAATTCTAACCCCCAAAACCTAACTTGTTGCATTGTCGAACCTATTGCATAATAAAATGCATTTTGTATCTGTGCGCATTTTAAAATGCAGAAACTCATCTATATTTTAAAATGCATTATGTATTTTAAAATAAGTTTATTACATGGGTGTGGTTTTAATTTGTGATACATATGTATTTTAAAATGCAAAACATGTAGCTATAATCAAACATTATTATTTTTTAGTGAAAATATTTAATTTGGTAGTTATATAAGAGTAAAAAAAAGAATAAAACAGTTACAAATCCCAATAACTAATTTATCCACTTCCACATTACGTGGGTAGTTATAGTCAAAGCCTCTGCATCTAGTTTTTTTCCTTGTACAGTAGTTTCCACTATATAAAAAAAATACCAAATCTACAATGCGCAGGGCTTGAAATGAGTCTCAATGCGTACATAACTGGAGCACACATCTGTCATCTTACCCTATAAATATGAGAAAATGTATAAAGGGTAAAACCGGTAGATCGATTGTCTAACTGGCTACACCAAGTTACCAAATCTCTACGTGCTTCCAAAATCCAAAGAAGAAAAAGAAAATTACTCTTTTCTCAACCTTCATCGCCTCCTCCTTCACCTCAAAACTGATACAATTGAAAATAAGTGTTTAAGAATGACTTTAAATATGAAAAAGCACTCTCACTTGTGTTCTCTTCTCTTCTTTCACAATGTCCTAGATAATCCAATGAGCGACGGACACAAAAATACTAAAACGGCGCCACCTCATCAGCAAGAGGAAGAAGACATTAAGAGTTGCATGGCCTTCTTGTACCCAATATCGACGACGCGGTCGGCCCTCCCTCATCCAATCGACTCCAATTTTGTTACATATTTCGCCCCTGGTTAGTCTTTACTTTACGATATTACCATGTAATCGGTGTTGAACAGGAAAGCTAGAATAGGAAACTGAAAATTACCGATTGAAAAAAATGGAATACTGAAAATTTCTTGCGAAGTAAATTTTTTAGCAATATGCATAGATGAGATCTTATTGGAAGTAATTAGAGGCAATTCAAGATAGGTGCAAATGGAAATCTACATAATAGTTTGTCATATACAGAGTAGGTTAGAAGCTATTATGGCCATTTATTAGCGTTTTTTAGTAAATATATTATTTTCATTAAGATACAACTCTTCAATTTAGTGTTCGTATCGACAACATGCTGTTTGTCTCTGATATGCTAACACTTACTGCCTTGTATATACTCGTTTTTCATATAAAAACAGGTAGTCGAAATATTGATGATGCACTGATATGCTAACATACTGCCTTGAACATCTATAACTCGTAATATGTCCATCTTTTATATAAAAACAAGTACTCAAAATTTTGATGCATCTTTTGCGTAAGCTATGTGATGATGATGATGATGCATTAGTGTAGTAACTCTTTAACGTGAAATGATCTCCAAGTTTTTTACACTTCATCCATTCTCTGAATTGTGAGGGATCTTACATATGACCCTAAGGGTTATTAGAAAGAGCCTTTGATACATCCCCTTGGTTTCCCTGATATAGCTTGGTAAAATATTTCTCTATAATATTATTCATCTATTAATTCCATTTTTTTGTTTCGGCAGGCTTTCAAGTTGAGCTGGTTCTTATTGGTTAATGGTGTAGTTTGTGTAACAGTTGACGTCAAGGTCTACCTAGAGAGCATAGAGGGGGCCTCGGATTCACTTATTAACCATCAAGCTTCTTGTGTTGTCATGTTTCGATTTTGATAGAATGTCGGATTTGTGCTTATTAGCATTCAGTTTGAAGATATCAGTTTGTCGGATAAAAGAAATAATGAAGGTTACTACACCTATTTATCATAAAAGTTTATGTTAGATTAGCATATAGTCGGGAATTTCCATTATTAGAGGATTGGTTCCAAATATACTCTTAGGAAGAATTATAAACTAGAGAATAATTTTGATGAAAATATTACAAAGTTAATTCATTACTTTTTGTTATTGATTACCTTCCACCGAAAGCTTTGATCTTGCTCTGTGTATTATACTATTATGTACTGCGAACCACTGGATGACCTTGTCTATTATCTGGTGTAGTGTGCTTTTCTTAGACTTCACTTCAACCTCACTGCTTTGTTCCTTGATTAGAGTACTTCCATACGTGGTGCATATGCTACAGTATTCCTTACACCTGCTTGCTAGTTCTTCTTCCTCAACCGTCAACCACCAACAGATAAACTTGAAAATTAGGAAAATTGAAGAACAGACCTCTCTCATAGCAGTTTCAGATTGGTCAGTGGATTTGTGAGGCTACATTTGGCCTGTGGTGTCTGCTACAAAACGAGATGCTCATCTTGCTTTGGGTGTATCTTAGTATGTAGTTTGAATTACTTATAAGAAGGTCTGGAGTGTTTCTGTTGGTTTGCCACTGGAGCTATAAGATTTCTAAATAAGTTGCTATTTGAATAGGCTTTAAAAGAAACGGATAGTGTAGTAGATTGAAGTGGGTACATTACTTGTATAACTTAGAGCTGATCGAATGCTAGTTGGGAAAACAGGTAACATCACCCATGCATCTTCTAACTGGTACAGAGAGCAATGCCTAACTAACATCTTATTTTTGTTAGAGGGATTCCTTTGACCCCAGAAGTATGGAACATGACTACAAAGCACTGCATGGGATGGGATGTGGTGTCCAGAAATCTTTTGCTTAATCCTTGTTGAGCTAGTAAAATCGACTTACTTATTAGTCATTGAGCTAGGCTCTAGTTCATAATGCAGCAAATGCATCTCTCCTTTTTTCTTTGAACTTAATCATTTATACAAGAAAGTTTTACAAACTACGAAAAAATTGTCGAAGAAGAAGAAGGAAAAGAATATCCCAATTTACAATCACAGCATGCACTGACGGATGAGATCCCAACTAGTATGGCATGCCAAATATCATGTATATAACTTCCCTCACAAACCTAGAACAGATAAGGATATCTGACTTTTGGCTACCGTTGAGAAGTGGAGGACCTCTACATTATGACATCTCTTGCCCCACATGCATCAGCACTAAAATTCACCTCATCAAGTAGCTGAGCATTGCGTAAAGCTTTTAGCCAAAACTCAATCAACATGAATCTTTTTGGTTGTCAATGGATCCGTTAGCACTTCTGATATTAACCATCATCTATTGAAGGACACTTGCAACTCTGGCATAAGATCCTGCTTGATAGTTTGTTAACATAACTAGCTTCTATTGCATATCGACTGTTCTGATAGTTAAAAAAGATGTGATAAAAAAGAAACCACGGGCGAATCACATAAAAAATACTTTACAGTTCCAGGAGAGTAACTAACCATCTAAATTTACCCATAGCTTAGATAGCATTCCATCTCGCTCTTCATAATCGGTCCTTTCTAGAGCCAACCAAACAGATTCATAAAACCGTCAAAATCGGGAACATTGGTAAACCTTTCATCGTTACTATGAGGTCATCTAACATCGATAAATCACGGAGAACAAGGGTGTGTTTTATCCGCAACACGGAAAGAATGGGTTTCATTGCTAATGGTAATCCAACCGCACCTCGGCAGCTTCCTCAAACCTTTTCCTTTCATCTTTTTCCTCAGTGCGTCCGCCACAACATCCCACCTCTTGACCGAAGCATATGGTTGAACCTATCTAAAGGGGTAGAAATGTAAAATACAAGCCATATCCTTAAAAAAGTGTTATACATAAAGAATGCATCCTAACACAAAGATAATGTCAAAATTCATTACAATCTCAAATTAAAAAGAACAACCAAAGGCGGACAAGATAGCCTCAATCTTTGAATAACCGGCGTGGGTTGCTTGAGACTAAACAAGGCATCCACATGTTAAGCACTAAGGCTATGACAATAGACAAGTCTCATTTCACCTCTACCCTGGAACTATTACAACCCATTTTGTTATTTCTTGCCCTGAGTATCATTCTTAACTGATAATGGAGAAAACAAATTTTAATCCCATATACTGAATTCTCGAAAAACTTCTTTGCCAAGCCCCTATATATCTCATACATTAGTTTTCCCCACTTGAGAAAATTATCATAGCAAGCTCTAATCCGATTCTATACACACACAGGCAAATATTAAACAATATTAGTGATTCTACAATACAAGACTACAAAGTAACATCGGCAGAACCATATACAAAGACCAGACTAAATCAACAGCATATGCAACAAGAGATCATTTAAATGACCAAATTGAGTTGAAGGAAAACACTTGCCACAAAATAGCAATGGAAACACAAAAATGAATAAAGAAAGAAACTTATCTGCACCCAATGTAAAACACAGTTATGACAAACTTGGAGCACTAGCACCGTACGTCCGTACCATATCCTTCCCTCGTATCAAATACCATTATTTGACCACCATCAATTTAGAACTTGATAGGATATCAACTTAGGCATAAGAAATAATAAAATTTTAACTTAAGTACATCACAATAACAACCGGATAGAAAATTCAATGTTGTTGCACTAACCCGACAACATCAACAAGAGAATGTTTGTCAATAGTCTAATCCATAAAACAAAAGCATACACTTCTACTCAATAACGAAAAATATTTTTTAATACTAACTGAAAATATCAATAAGAGAATGTTTGTCACGTCATTTGGGATGATGAACCATCCTTTACTGAGATGGCCTAAATAATATATGAAATGTCTTCCTCAAGCAGGTTTACACAAAACCATATTAGTTCAAAATAAGTGTAAAGAATAAAGTTGGATGCGTAAAAAGTAGAATGAAAAAAGAAAATTTTAAATATCGCACAATGTAGGAGCCTCCTACCAAGTCAGTTTGAATCACTCAGAATCACATGGTCACCCAAATGATCATCTCTACAAGAGACAAATGGAAATGCATCAAAGCGAGACATGAAATATGATTTCCACTCATCAAAGATTTCACGATGATATTTTTCCCAAAACGTCGCGATCTTTGGCATTGGACAATTTGCTTCCAAATTCAACTTTAAAAAGTGGTTTGGAACACGCCCAATACCAATGACTTTATAGTCATTCTCATTGAATGCTGACTTTAACGGCAGAAAAGTGTGACAACCCGCCATTGAGAAATACACAATCGCTAACGCTTATACTTTTGTACGCAAGATACCCATGTTGGGTAGCAACATCCATTTCTCTTCAGGAGCATCACCCTTAAAGTGTAATAGACTTCCCTCACAACGAGTCACATTTTCATGACCGAACATCTGTATGTACTCTTCCTTACTTGCATGCAACTCTGAAATCAGATTAACTCGTACTTGGACCCAACCCTCCTCGCCATGCCCCAATGTCATGGCCAAGGCCCTAAATCCACAGTTGTCGTCACCCTTTGGATCTTCAATATCCAAAATTAAAGGTTGTAGAACGTCTGGGAAGTAATCCAAATAGCGATAGAAGGAGCAATCACCCATATCCTTACCAAACTCAACCTAAAACAATAACAAATAGTTATCTTCGTGTTTGTAACAAGTAAAATGAGTATTATGTGAATGCACCTTTTTCGTTGTTACTATGGGGGTATTGTCTAAAGAATCTCTAACACATACCGTTTCAAGGGTATAACAACATCTCACTATGCAACTTTTTTTCTTTTCATTAATATAGTTTCTACTTAATCATAAAATCCTTAGCATGAATTTACCTTCCGTTTTGCTTTCATTGTCTCCTTCATCAGCTCAGGAGTGATAGGTGAAGCATCTTTATATTTAATAATTGGCACAGGAGTATTCTCTAGTTCCATTAAAGCTGCTTCGAAACGTCTCATCTCAGGATTATTCTCCCATTTCTTTGCTGATATTTCCAACTTAACTCTATCCTCAATTTGGTTGGCATGGGACTCTAAACCTTTAAAACTCTCATCAAGATACGATTTCATTGCACATAAATCTAGCTTCACGCCAACCACCTCCTTATGTAGTTTTTCCATTGGAACCTGAAAATCAAAACTAAATAAATAAACATTAATATTTGAGACTTCAGCGACATATTGATAACTCTAGTCGAGCATAACAATTGACCCTTAACATCCTTTAGACGTTCATTTTGACTCGCAAACGAGAAGGTGCAGTATACGAATATATAAGAACTAACATAGCAAAATTTAGAAAACAGTCAAACTTCTATTACTTCTATTACTTCTCAAGAAGAAAGTACAGGTATTATCTGAACAAAAACAATAATTACTACTTGAGAGATATAATGAAACTAAGTAACAAAACCAAGGAACAAAAAGAAAATTAACATGACAAACTAAAAACTTCTAAGCAACGGGAAATGGGTGTATACCTCGAAAATGTGAAGTCCACTGATATCTTTTAATGAACCAATACTAATAAAAGTGTCACCTCTAAGGGTAATGAGCATTGTAGAGGAAACAAATGAAGAAAACAACTAGAGACGTGGGGTTTGAACCTTGTTGTGGGGGTGGTTTGGGAGTTCTGAAATACCTCCGAAATAACCTCATCAGTTTCTTTTTTAAGTTTGTTTACCTTGTCAACCCTGTTTAAATTCGGTTTACCTTGTCAATCCTTGTCAACCTCCGAATCTAATGATAACTGATTAGATTCGGTTTAGCTCATTAGTTACCTTGTTTACCTCTTAGAGTCCATTTGAGTATCTCTACATGTTTCCTGATTTCTCAAAACAACCAAGTCATAAATCTCTATGTGTTTCCTGATTTCTCGAAACAAAAAGAAAGAAATCACTCTTCATTCTCATCCTCCATCACCCTCCTCCTTCACCAAAAAATAAAAAAACACTATCCACCCTAAAATAAGAGACAAGAGCCATGCCCTTTTAGATTGATTAGGAAGGCATGAGTTCTTTGATAGGTACTATTTCTCTCTCAGCCTTCACTTTGATTTCTTCTCAATTTTGGTTTCATCTTTTAACTAAGATTTTATTCTATTTACAATTCAAGGTTTTCGATTTAAATGAGATTGACTGTCATAGAAAGATATATTTGTTTTGATAAGATAGATTAGCTTGTGATTTTTTTCGTTAAGTTTGGTTCTGTGTTTGAGGTGGTTCATGTGTTTGCATGTTTATAGTTAATATACAAACTCTGACTATTATAGTTTATAGTTTGCATGTTCATATATATGAGTTATATAGTTATCAAATATCGTTGGGGATAATTATGGCCTATTAATGGAAAGACAGAATCTGACTAGGTTTTAAAGTCACATATTACATTACATCTGACAATGAGTATCATAGATTAAATCTGCGGAATGGTTTTGTGTCTGACAATGAGTATCATAGATTAAATCTGCAGAATGGTTTTTTGCTTTTTCCCTTCTAACTTAAAATTTTTTTTTTGTCTAGATACTTTTTAACTCAATGCAAAAAAGTTGTTGACATGGATTTTATTTTTTTGTCTAATTGGGAACACCCCGTGGTCTAATTGAAGTCATGATGCATAAGAACCGATTGCAAGAGTATGCTCAGAAATCCAAACTGCCACTTTCAACCTATACTACTAAATGCTTTGGAACTGTGGCACAATTTAGATCTTCTATTTCTGTTGATGGGGGAAATTATATATCAGTTGAGACATTTCTACAAAAGAAAGAGGCAGAACAGAATGCTGCTAAAGTTGCTATGGAATCTATATTGAAGAAGGTCAAAGACAAAGGATGTCCAATAATAGATGAGGTATGTTGCATGCATGCGTGTGTTTGTGTGTGTGTGTGTGTGTGTGTGTGTGTGTGTGTGTGTGTGCGCGCACATGTGCGTATGCGCACTCATGTTATATGGCGATTAGACTGTTTTACTTGGATGACATGTCCAAAATCCAAATCATAGTGCCGTCCAGTGGCCTATTGGTCAAGACTTGAGAGGTTGGTATCAAGGTCTTGGGGAAAGAACATGAGGGGAATAAATGGTATTAAGGAAGAAAAGTTTTAACTATAATTGAAGAAAGACATGTCCAAGTCATAGTTATGTTGTGACTTGATTTAATTAAGCCTTACTTATGCTATTTTACTATTATGTTAAACCTTGTTCTACTTTTTCCTCTTAGGTTATATATTTTTATTTGTTTTTGTCACTCTTGCAAGATATGACCTATTGCAAATCCATCCTTAATGAATTTGTTGTGAAGATTGGTTTGGAAATGCCTATTTATACAACTACCCAGTCAAATTGTCTTATTCCAGTGTTCATCTCAACTTTGGATTTCCATGGTAAAACATATACCGGTACTCTCGCCAGAAGCAAAAAGGCGGCGGCAAAACAAATGGGTGCACGTTCTGTTATCAAATTAATTTTAGGTAGTTATTTATGTTTTGATTCATGTTGATTAGATTTGTGGTTACATGGATTTTACTTTAACTACCTCTTAGATGATATTATCATGCAATTAGACTTGTTTGTTGGAGTGTTTTGAGTTCGCTTATTGAAGTAATTTGCAGGTACTGAGGCGGGATCACTTCTATCTCAAATCATCAAATCCAAAAGGAACGTTTTTGATGCATTGCCCAAAGTCAATAAGAATGCAATGTTGCCAATGGTTCCGTGTTCAAAAAATTTGTACAAATTAGAGATGCCCCAGAAATGCATTTGGATGTCCAACCATCAAAAAGAGTAAAGTTGGAACATTTGTGTGGATGTAGTACGGGTGTGGTTATCAATGTATTGGCAAATCAAGCTAAAGATCAAGTTATGTAAGCCTTGCAAGGTGTCTCCGATCATGGTTAAATTGTAGTTTGTCGTAAAAAATTTTATTAACCGCACTTGTTTGAATAAAAATAGGGATCCCCGGTCTAGTTGTATTATTCCTCGACAAAGATAAGGCTTTTCTAGTAACTGTGTTTATCTATGTTAGTTGCAATGATATGAGGCTACATTTGTTCATTAAATTAAAGCGAATTGCTAATTAGTCTTGGATGCTTTTTGTGTACTGCGTCCACCCGTAAGGCTGAAATTGATATGATATTGTGTGCTTTAATGATTGATATTTGATGTTTGGTGTGATCCCAGCATACAGACAGATAGTTGCAAGCCTTAAAATTTTCAGAATATCAAACATAATAGAGACGGTAGTTCACAAATTTGTTAAGGAGAAATGTCTATCTGTCTTCCTACTGGATAGGATTTTTCCGCGAAAAGGCGAGACTCATCAAGTTTTGTGCCAAATCAGCACTTTAGCACCTACTTTTAGCATTGTTAAATAGCATATTTTGGCCTGTTTAATGTAATAATTGAAATGGACTGAAAATTCTAAAATTGTAACCTTCCAAATATAACTACTCAATATGCAGTACCTACCTTGTGATTGAGGTTTAGACCATGTACACGTAGTCTTTGTATGCCCTGTTTCACTGCAATTTCCACACCTGCTGATTCGAGATCTTCCTTTCCTTTTATCAGAATTCTCCGTAGCAACAAAACCACACGCACCTATATTAGAACAAAAATTAAGAATTATATTGAGCTTTGGAAACCAAAATTGAGCAAATGGCAGTACCTACCACTCGTAGAATGTATCTCCTCTTCTTCGCTCAAATCGGCTGATCGAGTACATTTCCTCACACATTTTGAGTTTGTACTTGGACCTATTACACACACATAGCATTGTAGTTATTAAAAAAAATAGAAGTACTAGCAACGCAACATGTTTAAAAATTATAGTTCTTCAATAATATAGATACTTGTATTAGAAAAACTAAAACGGTGAACATAACTAGTTACCCCCAATTTCTCGATGTAATTCTGGGCACGTAGGTTTTGTATGCCCAACAACACCACATTCGCCACAACTTTTCTTCCTTGTCTCATTGTGTCCTTTAAGTCTTTTTGGTCGACCTTTAGGTGCTACCTGGGGTGGATCACGTATCAGTTCTAAGTGGGCCGCATCTCCGTGAGTATCTGATGGCTCCTCAACGGGAACTTGAGGATTTTCTTCAGCAGTTGATGGGATCTCTCTTTTGACATAAGATAAAAATGTAGGAATCTTTGAACTCTTCACTAGCTTCTTTAGTTTTGGAAGCCTTCAAACAAATATTCTTGCAAATCCCCATAAGCTCACTATAACAAATAGCAGAAGTTGCTTCATTATGAACATTAACCGAAGTAACAGTAGGAATGACCGTTTTCACATGTCGCGTCCACCTCAATAAAATGCAACTAGAAGGTATTTCAGTGACGTCTTCATTTTTTAAGTCGGAAATTATGTGCCAGCATGGAAAACCAAATAACTCAAATAGACCACAAGAACACTTAGCGTTTTGATCAACAACATTGTATTCCACAATAGACTTGCAATGCCTATACAAATGACGATGCAAAGTGTAGTAACGAATATTGTCACCTTGATGATCCTTCATTGAATCAACAATGTGCAATGCCTCTTGCTACAATTGCATCTTAAACACATTAAAAACCGCCCGTGTATAGATGGAGATCGCCTGATTTTCATACTCAGTCAGGTGGGTCACAATTACCGGCTTGGTTGTCAGAGTAATAACTTATTCTTCGTGCTCACGGTGCCAGATCTTCTCAAGTGCTAGCTCCATTTTTCCATAGAGCTCAACCATTTTTAAACCAGGCTTTACATGAAGCCGTATAACAGAGTTCATGCTTTCACAACGTTGGTTGGTTCTACAACCACCAAAGAATGCCTCAAGATATGCCTCTGCCCACCTCATCCTCTTTTTGTATATCTTCTTCACCCACTCATGGTCATGGACCTGGTGTGCTTCTAACAAATGTTCCCACATTTGGTCAAACTCTTCTTCTGAATATTTCATAAACATGATTGAACAAAAGTCCCTTTGAAATCCAGAGACACGGACATTGTCAATACAATTTTTCAAAACATGCCAAGCACATAAGCGATGTCTAGCACTAGGTAAGGTAGCTTTAATAGCCTTGCAAATTGCATGATTTCTATCTATTATGACCGACGTAGGTGCCTTACCGCCCATCGCTGTAAGAAAACGCTCTAACGCCCAAATGTAAAACTGCTCTAACTCACTAGTCATAACTGCAAAACCAAATACAATAGTTTGTTTATGATTGTTCACTCCAACAAATACGACAATTGGCATTTTGTATTGATTTGTCCGATATGTTGAATCAAACAATAACACATCACCAAAACAACTGTAATCTGCACGAGATGTCGAATCTGCCCAGAACAATCTGACCAATTGGCTAAGTTCATTCAGCTCGTATGAGTAGTAAAATTCTGGATCAATCTTCAACTTGTTTTTCATGCAGGAAACAAGTGTGCTAGCATCTCCATTCATATAATAAATTTTCCTCATCCTGGTCATATAATTATACAAATCCTTTCTTATGTAACCAACTTTACAAAACTGGACAGCCCTATAAACAAGGAAATCCATCACTTGACATTGTCTAATGCCCACATCAATTAGACTCTTTGCCAAAGCTGCATCTTCACTGCCCATCTTTCTATGTGAGCGACCAAATATTGAACTATGACAAGGCACAAATGGATGAGTGTGTTCAGCAACAAACTTATTAACAACCCACATATTGCATTTAATATCAAAAATCACTTCAAAAATCGCATGACACTTGCATCTAGACAACTCACGTTGTTTTCTTTTGTGTTCCACATTCAAATATTTTGTGTCTCTCTCACCTTGGCACGAGCACACAAAATTTCTTTTAACTGGGATATCTTTATGAAATCGGTAGACACCCTTGCGTACACTAAACCCAACAACCTTGGCATACTCGTTGTAGAACTCAAATGCCTCATTGCTAGTTTTAAAATGCATTGAAAACATGATTGCATTTTCATCTAGATCTTCCCCTCCCAACTTACCACTGAATAGATTGAAATCATTCTCATTAGTTTGTTCACTTCTTGCATCTGCTTCATTTGACTGTCCTTCAAAATCTTCAATTTCACTAACACTATGGTCATCTGATTCATCTTTGTCTTCCAAACTCACATTGGTTGAACCTTCCACAACATTTATTTCGGTGTTTGAAGAATCACTTTCCTCATATAGACATGCGTCATTACACATATTTGTAGCCCAATCTCCGTCTTCATTATAGATATCCACCATCACTTGATCACTATAATATAAATATGCATTCATTACTTCTTGCACTATAAGTGGAAAATAAAATAAACAACAAATAAAGAGCATACACGTGAAGCAACGTTAATTTGAAGTTAAAATTTTATTTTAAAATAAAAAATAAAATAGACAATAGCATTTTAGGTTCACAAATAAACAATTAAAAGATTCATCTTTGTGTCATGAAGGGACAAAAGGTAAAGGTGAGTAATGCGTAACGATAATTTAAGCAACGGAAGCAAGTCAAAAGAAACTAGCAGTAAAATTAAACTCCCCTTATTATGTGACATAAGAAGATAAGCAAGTTCAATATGTGATTAAACTCCCCTTATGGAGCTCAATATTTACATGTCTTGAATCCTAGTATTGAAAATCTGATCAATTTCAATTTTCAAGGAGTAGAATACCTACATAATTGGCAATCCGACCAGGCCATGAATCTACTTATAAACTATCATTACTTCTCTCGTTATTACGTTGTATAGTACTATAGTTCTTTCAAGATGTGATTCCAGAACTAGAAAGGAGGAGGTAATACTGTTCCAACATCATTTTTTTTTTACATTTATGCCAAAAAAAAGTGACAATTCAGTTTCTCTGGTCTCAAGGATTGTTTCTGCTCTTGCATGTGTCATGTGTGCCACTAAAATTATAGGATCGACTAACAATGCCAGCATTGATATCAGGATGAAAGTAAATCAGTTTAATTGTTTAACTGGTACACTTTTAGGTGAAGACTATGTTGTGTACGTGATCTCCAGACAACCAGTGCATCTAGTACAATCCTTATGCAAGAACATTATGCTATTAAAAAGTTTCGCACTTCTAAGGGCAGTTAATTAAGTTGGTTGTTTCAAGAATAAAAAGTAAAAATCTCTTAAGAAATTAAAACAATTTTTGCATTTTCATTCCAATGGACAAAGCTAATGTTACAAAGTAGATTAAATATAACTAACCGTCCTTACAATAGAAGGATTCAATTGCCTCTTATACAGATTATCCAAAAAGGACCATTTCGAATCATCAGGTTATGAAACTATCCTTTGTTGATTGCACTATTGCAAAGCACTTGACCATGAAAATAAAGTTATGCGTGACTACAGATCTACATTCTTAATTGCTTATACATGTTTTTAGAGTTTGAATTGAACCTGCTTTAGTCTAAGAGTCTGTACTAATATTATACATGGATGCACAAAACTTGAGAGGGAAAAACTTAGGAACTAAGATAAAGAGACAAAGAAGCGAGCCTGTGAGCATCACTACTCTTAGCCTTAGTAGATAGTACTACTCTCGCCTAGCACATTTAATTAATTGCGGATTCTGATGGCATTGGTGCATTTATATAGAGGAAATCATGATATATGTGTGTGAAAGTCATAAACAAGCAAGAAAAGCAAATCATTGAACCAAAATATACATGTAAAAAACTTGTGTTTGCCATTGAAGACCAAGCACCACCATATGTAAATAACAGATATTTTGAAACTAGATATTAATTCACTAATCAATCCATAGAAAAATTTCATGAACTAAGCCTAAATTACTAAATACTCATATCCAAACCTGAAGGAGTACTGAAGGAGTATTTGAGAGATGCCCAATCCAGAGTTTGAAATGCAGAGCTTTTCTCTTGGAAGATAGTGAGAAAGGGAAACAATAGAGATGAACTCGATAGTTTAGTGGAGATGAACCCGAAAAGAGTATGAGAGTTTGAAGCTCTTGTTTTTTCTTTTTTTTTCGAACCGGCCCGAAGTAAATAGCGAAGTTTTATTTCACTTTCCAATTTCCACAATGGTTATTATGTTGGATTAGTTTTTGGGTAAATTTGGTATTTCATGTACTTGTTTTTTTTCCAAACCAGTTTATCCGGTTAACAAGTTTGTATTGGATCATGGATTTCCCAACAAAAATCAGATGTGGGGCTGAGATTAGTGCACATTGGAATGTATTGGAATGTTTGTGCATGGAAGCAAACCTCATAAAAAAAGATAAATAGTAGTAAATTTATAAAATAATTATTCATCAATCTTTTTTTAAGTGTAAATTTTTATAAAATAGACTCCCTCACCCAATTTCTTGAATTCAAATTATTAATCTCTCTAAAATATGGGCTCATGTAACTCATGCAACAATGAATATAGCAGATGTGGATAACGTGTTCTAGTTATAGTTTTAACAAACTCAGCATTGAATTAATAAAATGTTAATAGTATATACAGCGATATCATCGTTTTTTATTCTCATTTGTAGTAATATTAATTATTTATTTGGTCTCGAATAAGGACTATCACAAATTCTTCACTGAAAGTATATATGCAGAAATGCAGAATGCGAAGAAGCAGAAAATTTGAATGTTGTGTCGGAAAACACGGCCACCACCCAACCCCTAGCGGCCTACTCTAATACATAATTCTCTTAAACATGTTGCACGATTCATTTAATTGATATGAAATTCTCCTGAGCCAGCTCAGTCGTGGTTAAATATGCTGCAACGATTCAAGTTTTAAATCCTAATATGAACTAATTTGCTTTGCTAATTAAAACAACTCTTCTCAATGAACTCTTATAAATAGACAAGACACATTGCATGTTCTGCATCAAACCAAACATTTTGTGTTGCAAATAATACCAGTACTACATACTAAGAACCATTAAGGGAGAGTGAAATGGCTTCAAAGATCTCTACCTCAGTTGTTCTGTTTCTGCTACTAAACATACTCTTTTCTGCAATGGTCACTGCTACACCAACACCTGCTTCTAAAGGTAAATGCCCAATTGATGCTCTGAAGTTGGGTGTCTGCTTAAATTTGCTAAATGGGTTGGTTGATGTCCAAATCGGCACTCCATCTGACATTCCTTGCTGCAGTCTTATATCAGGCCTCGCCGATCTTGAGTTAGAAGTGTGCCTTTGTACTACCATTAAACTCAAAGGACTTATCAATCTCAATCTCCCAATAGATCTCAGTTTGCCTCTCAACGCTTGCGGGAAGACACTCCCCACTGGTTTCCAATGTCCCTAGATATCATTTTTTTTCTTTTTTTTTTCATGTGTGAAATTGGTCCTTGGTGTTACTAGTGGTGTGCTGTGTTAATAAGTGTTTTCATGTTAATATAAGTATTAACATAAGAAAACAATTGTACTCGTGAATATTTGATTGATTCTTTTCATTTGTCTCAATTACTAGTATCCTACTTTTTTGTGCAAAAGCTTTCTCCTTTGTTTGAATAAATTTTGCTTTCTGTGACTAGAATTTCGTATGGCGTCCTTTTACATGACAGGACTCGTAGCAGGCCATTAATCTTTCCTGACTCTGTCTTGCATAAGTAAAGCTCCACTATGTTTTAGTGGAATGGGAGGAAAAATCTTCCCAGGAATAATTCCAGTGGTTGGATCTTGATGTACTTTAATTTCCCCCCACATAGATTTTAGGGTGTGTTTGTTATGATGGAAATGAAAGGAAATACTATGGAAAGGAAAGGAAAATAAGAGTGGTTCCCTTTTCCATAGTTTTTAATTTGTTTTCCAGTGGGTTGGGCTTTCTTATGGAAACAAATGGAAAAGGTTTTTGTCTCCCCCGAAATTTTTGTGGAAAGAAATTTAGATAAAGAACTAACTACTAATACAAAATACAATATTTGCCAAAACAAACGTGCGAACCAAACACATACCATTTAAAATTATTTCCTTTCCATTCCATTCCATAAGAATTTTACGAGTTAAAATTTAACAAACAAATAAGTATACAAAAGATATTGCGAAGAAGTTGGGGTTGAAATATCAATTTACGTTGGGGTGAGATTCATTTTGAAGAAGTAGAAGCCTCCTACCTATATTAGTCTGCTGCAGATCTTGTGCATGGCCATTAAGGAGCATCCAGAGTAAGTATATGGCCGAGTATAAGCTGTTTTTCATTAAGCATGAATGGAAGATAGGATCTTTTTCACAAATCTTAGTGTATTTCAAAGACGCTCTCGAGATATCATTCTGTTGTCTTCGTGGTAGTACTTGATATATGTAAATTTACTACCTGACTCAACTCTAATCCGTCCAAATTTTAACTGCGTAGAGTCGCAATAGCACGTAATGCTTATTCTTGGAGTGATGATGTTTTACACTGATAACGGCTATTTGACACTGCTCTCAAAAGGACCAGTCGTCACTCAGTCTCACAGGTATAAATTGTTCAGGTTTATCATAAATGAAGTTTATTTGCATGTGAATCTGAAGATTTTGGATGGTAAACTCAGTTTAAAACGTATTAACCCCATTTTGAATACAAGTGCCAAGAAACCCCAAAGGATATTTAAAGAACTTGGGATGACCCATCAACAGTGGCGCCCAATTAGGTGATCCCAGAATCTCTATCAGGCAAAATCCAACACAAACTCAGAACATCATATGTTTACTTATTTCAAGATATCTAATGAACTTATGCTCTATAAGGAAAATCATACCTGCTTGAAACACACAGTACATGTATTATTCCTATATTACTTGTAGCAGGGATGGATATACATGATTTATCAAGAAACAACAAAGAACAGGTTCGAGATGCACGTGAAAATAAAAACAAATCAATTGAACAATGATAGATACTAACCTATTTCTTCTGTATACTTGTCCAGAAGGACAAATAGAGTATCACCAACACCAGGTATCACGACGATGTATGCTTCCAACTTATAGTAGGCTGCATCCAAGCGCAATGTAATAGTTCTTTTGTATTGTAAAGATCCTCCCCAAAATAGTCGCCAAAAGAGGACTGCCATCTGCCTATCTGAAGAGAGTAGAACAGATAGTTGTTCTCGCAATTAAATGAGACAGAAAAATAAATCTTGTTCTGCATTCTTTCTGCTACTGCCTTCAGTGCTATAGATGAAAAACGGCTTACAAACAACATTATATCTTCTAAATTACTTAAAGTCTTCCAAGTCTCATTCGAATAATCCAACTTCAGCACATGAACATATTTCCCCTTATGACTGACAAAAACCGATAATATTTCTCCATTATACTCCAGCAAATAGCTTCGGTGGATACAAGAACAAGGCCGAGGAGTACAGAGAACAGTCCAACCATTTAAGCCATCCTTCAGATCAAAGATACCCAGGTGTCTTTTTTGCCCCAAACAGTAAAAAGCACCATTGCAGAAAACTGGAGTGACCTTAGAAGGGATGAATCGAGCTTCACTAACACCCAATATGTTAGTCCAAGCATCATCTTCCAGATGCACAAAATAAATATCAACCGCATTAAACCCACGGAAACAAATACCAAAAGTAACACAATCTGGAGAAGTTGGTGGAGATGAAAAGGATACACCAGAGAATGAAAAAATTTCTGTCAAATCTGGAAGTTCGACTATCTCCTTAGTGAAGGGGTTGAAAAAGAACATCGAATAGTCACCTGCGGACATTAGTAACCAGCCATCCTTTGAGGAGCAAATTCTAGCATACAATAGCTCTGGCATGTCAAAGTGAGAAGTAATATTACACGTCGGGTCAAGGAATTTGCATCTACTGCTCTCTCTATTAGAGGACATGAGCCAAGGATACTCAATTGTGGAACCAGTTGGATTAACTCTCCACCGGATTGGACGAACCGAAAATGCCCATGTTTTACAAACGCAACGAAGATTCATATAATCAATAGCCAAGGGTAGATGCATTGCTATCATCGCTACGAGATCAAAGGGGAGATCAATCCAGCAAATCCTTTCTGATTTCTCCACATTTACTTTTATTATTGCTAGTGTGTTACGCATTGCCTCCATCTTCAATTCCTTCTTCGCAGTTGTATTTTCATCTACGTTCTGCTTTTCAACCAGCCTAGTTAATAAAGTTACATCAGCCATTAGATAAAAATTTGAAATATACAACAGATTACAGGGGAAACATAGAAATAAAGACATATGAAATGACAAGGAAAGGAAGAGATACCTGTTACTAGGCAGTAGCCAAAAAGGTAAAGAGGAAGGTGTCCTTAAACTCGGACAGGGCAGATAAATTGATATACTCTCGTCTTCCAGATCAAATACATACAAATTATGCTTGTCTTTCACCAGGGTGAAATATATGCAATTTCCTTTCAATCCTGACTGAGTAGCAGAGACAGACATAGAGTCAGCGCCAATAGTTGATACAAATATCACGTTATCACCTAAACAGTCCATGATCACCCATGCCTCCTCGGAAAAATCCATCTTGAAAAGCTCAATATGGTTGACTCCCTTAAAAGTTACACCCTCAGAATGTATGACTACGAAAATTATTTCGCCACAAGATTCAACCAAATAAGCATGAAAGCAGAGTGTTTCAGGGTAATATTGAGGTCTTTCGAAATCTAATGTCCTCACCGACAATTTGCCACAAGGTTCCCTATCAATAATTATTGTCAAACGTTGCATGGTAAGAGCATAGATTGTTCCATCCGTACAACTAATGACCTTGTCAATGTAGTCATCTATTTTAATTCCATCCCTCACAATTTCATACTCGTTTCCTAGTTGAAGCAGAATTAGAAAATTTTAGTTTCCTAGTATATATATAATGACCGTCGTTTCCTATTTCAGTTTCCTATGTCACTGTTTCACCGTGAGAATCTAGTCACAAAGACCATCTCCAAATTTCACAAAATAGAAACGCAAACTTCATTGCCATTTACCGAAAAAATTAAAAATTAATAGATAAAAAACAGTTCATTGCACATTTTTGGTGAGTTTTCATGAAATGATGGGCTAACACTGTGTGCCACACCATCTTAATTGGCCTCCAGAATTACACGCCCTTTTAAATAGAGTAGATGAGTGGAATCATGCATCTATAGAGTATAGACACGCTATGCTATGCAGATCATAGCGACCGGGTAGACCGTTAGATGCCTCTTCACACATCCCGATGCAATGTTAAAATCTGAGAAAATTAAGAGAAAAAAGAAGTACCCAAAATATTTTTCAATAAAACCCACATTTTTCTACTTTATCATTTTCCATGAAAAATCTTGTCTTGTTTTAATTTGAACAAAATCAATATATATATATATTAATGTCTAATATTAAATTAAGCTGGTATAATATTAATGTCTTGTGTTTTCTTGATGGTATATATCAGTTGAATATTAAAATCTGAGAAAATATTAATGCTTTGTTTCTTGATGGTAAACAAGGCATTAATATTAGATC
The DNA here is from genome assembly GCF_015680905.1 of Coptis chinensis. Classification (NCBI taxonomy): domain Eukaryota; kingdom Viridiplantae; phylum Streptophyta; class Magnoliopsida; order Ranunculales; family Ranunculaceae; genus Coptis; species Coptis chinensis. The sequence goes on along the minus strand of NC_141458.1, from coordinate 112,952,678 downwards.
GGCTTAATTTAATATTAAAATCTGAGAAAATTAAGAGAAAAAAGAAGTACCCAAAATATTTTTCAATAAAACCCATATTTTTCTACTCTATTATTTTCGACAAAAAATTAACTCTTTGGCAATTAGGAGCGAAAAGTCCCCGAAGCACCCATCCACCACACATCCACCATCTTTTAACTAATAATGATTAACTCTGGTTAGTTAAAATCTAACAAAATATTTATTTTATTCTCTCTTCAAATCATTCATTTTTTTTTCTCTATTATTTTTCAATAAAACCCATATTTTTCTACTCTATTATTTTCCATGAAAAATCTCGTCCTGTTTTAATTTGAACACAATCAATTAATTTGCAGGCATGTGCATACGCACCGGCTCTTTTGAAAACATTTAGATTTTTTTTAGAAAATTAGGACTATCGTTTTAGTCGCTAACCCGTTTTAATTTTCTAACAAATTGTTTTAAATAAAATTTTAATTAAGTTTTAAAAACCCGTTTTTTCAATTGGGAGAGAGATCATGTTTTAATAGGAGAATAATTTTCGTTTTAATTAGATATGCTATATTTTCTTTTTTCAATAGGAGAGGAATTCCCATTTTAACAGAAGAATTATTCTCGCTTTAATTAAAAGTGCTAGAATTTGTTTTAATAGGAAATAAATTCCCGTTATAATAGGAGAGGAATTCCTATTGTAAAAAAAGATTCTCGTTTTTCAAATATGAGATAAATTCCCGTTATAATAGGAGATGACGTGGAATTTTAATAGAGCTCGAAAAATACTCTTTGTGAGACCTTTAATATTAAGACTAGAAAGTAGACTCGTGCATACGCACCGATTCTTTTAAAAACTTGCTCAATAATCGTAAATATATATATATAGTTTCTAACAAATCGTGATTCATGTTTTCGTCGTTAACTCGTTTTAATTTCTCAACAAATTATTTTAATTAAATTTTAAAAACCCGTTTTTTAACTGGGGGAGAGATACGATTTTAATAAGAGAATGATTCATGTTTTAATAAGAAGTGTTATAATTTCTTTTTTCTAATAGATGAAGAATTTCTGTTTTAATAGGAGAATAATTCATGTTTTAATTAGAAGTGCCTAAAAAAATTCAATAAGAGAGAAATTCCCGTTTTAATAGGAGATGGTGACGTGGAATTTTAATAGAGCTCGAAAAATACTCCATGTGGGAGCTTTAATATTAAGATATAGACTAGATTTTGAACCCGGGCATACGCCCCGGATCTATTAAATATTTTGTGTGCTGAAAAGGTTTTCACAAAATGTTTTACACAAATTTTTGAATCAGAATATATTTTTATCAGTTGAAATAAGTTAATGAGCAGCGATTATGGTGCATAAATACTTGGAAACTAAGGGATCAAATTGAGATAGCCTCTTCAGTTTGTGGTTTATGATATTAATCCATAATTTTCAAATATAATTATCTTAAACTCGATCTAATTTGTATAATAATTTTTTTAGATTTATGGTGATTTAGCGGCAAATTTTTGAATCAGAATATATTTTTATTGAAAATAAACCGAAATACATTAATGAGCAGCGATAATAGATGCATAAGTACTTGGAAATTAAGAGATCAAATTGAGATAGCCTCTTCACTTTGTGGTTTAGGATATTAATCCGTAATTTTCAAATAGAATTATCTTAAACTCGATCTAGCTTGTATAATAGTTTTTTTAGATTTATGGTGATTTAGCGGCAAATTTTCGAATCACAATATATTTTTATTAAAAATAAACCGAAATACGTTAATGGGCAGTGATTATGGTGCATAAGTATTTAGAAACTAAGGGATCAAATTGAAATAGCCTCTTCACTTTGTGGTTTAGGATATTAATCCGTAATTTTCAAATAGAATTATCTTAAACTCGATCTAGCTTATATAATAGTTTTATTATATTTATTATGATTTAGCAGTAAATCATCACCGCTCAGCTTACGTACTAATGTGTACAAATCACTAAAACAGATTGATTCTTTCCATATCCTCAAATAATACACTACTCCCACTTGAACAGATTTGTCATATGAACGTGTTCTACGAACGGGTGTCGTTATATTAAATTATTCTAAAAAATATTAGCAACTATGCATAGATATGAGATATGAAAATTATATTAATTACTCATTTAAATTTCTTGCACCACTATGCATAGCTCTATGAAAAGGAAGCATCAAACCTTGATAAAACTTACCGACTTCTTTTTATTGTTAGGTTTAACAATAGAAGTTTGATTGAAGTTTTGTGAGAATGCCCAATGTGGCGAAGATAATATTGAAGTTACTTGAATAGCAAAACATTTCCAATCACAATAAAAGAATTATGATAAACACTACTTAAAATGTAAAACTATATTTGTCGAGACATTTATTCCCCCTACATATAATACAAATATGTTTTAGGGTTATTAGTTCAATGCATTTGCATCAAGTTTCTGATTTTCCATTAATTATTCTTTGAGGTTAGTTTAGTATAGTACGTTGCATCTAGTTTCCAAATTCTCAATAATTATTCTTTGAGGTTAGTTCAATGCAGTTGCATCAAGTTTCCGATTTCTCGTTAATTATTATTTGAGGTTAGTTCAGTGCAATTGCATCCACTTTATGATTTCCCATTAGTTATTCATTAAGGTTAATTCAGTAAAGTTGCATCCAATTTTTTATGTTTCGTTAATTAGTATTTGAGATTAGTTCATTGCATTTGCATCCAGGTTCCAATCTCCCATTAATTACTCTTTGAGATTAGTTCAATACATTTGCATCCAGTTTCTGATTTCCCGTTAATTGTTTTTCTAGGTTAGTTCGATAGTTTACAATTTCTATACAGTTTGCATACATGTAAGAGTCTGTTTTTATAAACTCACTTTCGTTTTGGGTTCCTAATTACTCATGTGAGAAGGCTGAAAAAGCAGACATTTATGCTTTGAGGTCAACGTGATGCAGTTACATCCAACTCCTGATTTCCAGTTAACTATTTTTTAGGCTATTTCAATGCATTTGCATCCAATTTCTGATTTCCCGTTAATTAATCTCGATTTTTAGTTTAATGCTTGATTGCATCGGTTTTGTTTTCCGTTAATTATTCTTTGAGTTAGTTCAATGCGGTTGCATCCAATTTTCGATTTTGTGTTAATTGTTCTTTAAAGTTAGTTCAATGCATTTGCATCAAGTTTTCGATTTCCGTTAATTATTTTTAAGGTTAGTTCAATGCGATTTACATCAAATTTATAATTTCCGTTAATTATTCATTTAGATTAGTTCAATGCAGTTTTATCCATTTTTTCAATGTTTAATTAATTAGTCTTTGATATTACTTCATTGCATTTGGATTCAGTTTTCGATTTCTTGTTAATAACTCTTTAAGGTTAGTTCGATGCATCTGCATTTAGTTTTTGATTATTTATGCTTTGAGGTTAGTTCGATGCAATTATATCCAGTTTCTGATTTCCCGTTAATTATTCTTTGAGATTATTTCAATGTATTTGCATTTAGTTTCCGATTTCCCACCAATTATTCTATGAGGTTAGTTCAATACAGTTGCATTCGGTTTTTGATTTTCTGTTAATCATTTTTTGAGTTTAGTTCAATGCATTTGCATCCAGTTTCCGATTTTCCATTAATTATTATATGAGGTTTGTTTGATGTATTTGCATACCGTTTCCGATTTTCCGTTAATTATTTTTCAGGGATTTTCATCCAATTTCTAATTTCCCATTAGTTATTATCTGACGTCAGTTTAATACAATTACACCCAGTTTCCGATTTTTAGTTAATTACTTTTTAAGTTTAGTTTATGGCATTTGCATAAAATTTCCGATTTTCCATTAATTACTCTTTGAGCTCTATTATGTATTTAAATCCAATTTCCGATTTCCTTTTAATTATCCAATGTGGTGTGTAATACCAACTTCTACTGATTCATCTGTAGTGTCCTTGCAAACATGACATAGAAAGTAAATTATGCTTGATTTACTATGTGGGATCATCGAAGATTATCCAGTTCCTGATTTTCCATTAATTATTATTTAAATTATGCATGACTCACTATGTGGAATATTTAAAGATTATCTATGAACGGGTGTTGTTATATTAATTATTCTGAAAAATATTTGTAAATATGCATAACTATTATATATTAATATTATATTAATCACTCAACCAAATTTCTTATAACGTGAAAACCTCACTCTCCATTAAAAAAAAAATAACTCACATTTGATAAAATCTTTCGACTTCATTTTGTTGTTTAATAATAGAAGTTTGATTGAAGTTTTGTGAGATTGCCTAATAAGGTGAAGTTCATATATATTGAAGCTACTTGAATAGCAAGGAGTTCCCAATCATACGGGAAGAGATAAGATAAACACCATTTTAAATGCAAAACTATACTTATCGAGATATTACCACAATATAACCCAACTATGTTTTGAGGTTAGTTCAATGTATTTGCATGTAGTTTCTGATTTTTCATTATTTATATTTTGAGGTTAGTTCAATGCAGTTGCATCCAATTTCTAATTCCGTTATTTATTTTTGAGATCGAGTTCAATGTAGTTGCATCAGGTTCGATTTCTTGTTAATTATTCTTTTCGATTAGTTCAATACATTTGCATCTAATTTTCAATTTCCTGTCAACTGTTATTTGAGGTCAGTTCAATGCATTTGCATCCAGTTTTTTATTTCCCATTAATTATTTTGTGAGATTAGTTTAATGCATTTTCATCTAGTTTCTGATTTCTCGTTTATTATTTGATAAAATTGAATTTGCATCTAGTTTCCGATTTCCGATTTCCCGTTAATTAATTTTTAAGATTAGTTCCACGCATTTGCATCATGTTTCTAATTTATAATTAATTTTTCTTCGAGGTTAGTTCAATGCAGTTGCATCCAGTTTCCGATTTTTCATTAATTTAATATTTGAGGGTTAGCTCAATGCATTTTTGCATCGGTTTCGATTTTCCGACAATTATTTTTTTATGTTAGTTTGATGTATTTGTATCAAAGTTTTGATTTTCTGTTAATTATTCTTTGAGGTTAGTTTAATGTAGTTGTATTCATATTCTAATTTTCTATTAATTATTTTTTAAGATTAATTTAATACTTGCATTTGCATCCAGTTTTCGATTTTCTGTTAAATATTATTTGAGGTTATAGTTTGATGCATTTGCATCCAGTTTTCGGTTCCCCATTAATTATTTTTTTACGTTAGTTTCATTCAATATTATATATTTTTTAAAATATTTGTCATTATTGCTTTGCCGTTATTTTTTTTTAAAAAATTTTATTATATATTTTGTGATGTTATTTTTTGTATAATTGTTTTTAATTGTGTTTTGAGTCAGTGTTAAGGATATATTCGAAATAAGTCGGTGCTTATTAAAATTGTATGATTTGTAATAGGGAATTAGTTTCTACAAATCACATATTTTTAGCAATTTTTTTTATTTGATCAAATATATATATAAGAATTGGAACACTAAAAATGTTTGATTCATAATAGGAAATTACCTTTTATAAATCACCTATTTTTTAGCAATTATGTTTATCTGATCAAATATATAAGAAGTTGTAATACACTCCAACTCTCCAAATATAAGAATTAGAAATACACTCAAACTCTTCAAAGAGGTTCTATGTACGTGGGATTATAGGCTATTAGAAAAGATTATCTTTCATATTAGAGTTTCCCATAAGAAAAAAAAAAAAAAAAAAAAAAAAAAAAAAAAAAAAAAAAACAAAACTAACTCTAATATTAGAGTGCCACATAGGAGAGAGAAAATCCTCTATTAGAGGTCTCTGCTTTAGTATATAGATAGTAGATATAGGGGCTAGCTACCTTGACAGCTTATCTTGACATCTACAACTTACACAATGAACTAAGAGCTGATTTTTTGGGAATATGTTCTCCGTACAATAGAGATCATAACCACAAATTATCAAGACATTTGAACATGTCTAACCTTGTCAAAAGTTGTGTTTAAGTTCAATATTTATCTAACAGTCTACAATTTTAGTACTCTTTTTAATAAAACTAGACATATCCAATTGAGATGAGTTTTGGTGGAGATTCTATCCAAAATAGGAAGATCTTCTCTACAAAAAATCAGCCCTTAGTTTAATGTACAAATTCACTTTTAGGTTTTGGATGTCAAGATAAGTTGTCAAGGTAGCCAATATATATATAATAAAAATGTTTTTTAATGGAGACACAAGTACAGGCATAGGAGCAAATGATTTTTATTTAGGGGTTATTTTTATTTAACCCCCCCCCCTTTTGAGATAACCCTCCATTTTGAAAATAATTACTGATTGTCTCCCATTTCAGAGTTAATTTTACATATTGACAATTTTGCCCTTATGTCAAATTTGTAACCCCCCCATTTTTAACATACGTCTTTGAAAAATTTAGAAATTCAAAAAATGGAAAAAAAAATAACAAAAACTCGAAAACAAATTAAAAAATATTAAAAAAAAAAAAAAATCAAAATTTTCTAAAAATTGAAAAAACAAATCGGAAAAAAATTCAAAAAAAATTTCAGCAAAATAAAATAACATCGAAAAAATGCGTAAAAATTTGAAAAAATAATAAAACTACTCAAAAAATAGGAAAACAAATGAATTTTATTATTTTTTCAAATTTTTATGCATTTTTCAATTTTATTTTAATTTTTTTCGAATTTTTTTCCGATTTGTTTTTTCAATTTTTAGAAAATTTCGGAATTTTTTTTTTTTTTTTGAATTTTCCTTTTATCGAATATTTTTTAATTTGTTTTCGAGTTTTTTTTTTTTTTTTTCAATTTTCCGGATTTTTTGAGTTTTCAGATTTTTTTTTTTTTTTTTTTTTTTCGGATTTTTCAAAGACATGTTAAAAATGGGGTTTTTACAAATTTAACATAAGAGCAATATAGAAAATTAACTCTAAAATGGAGGGCAATCAGTAATGATTTTCAAAATAGGGGGTTATCTCAAAAAGAGAGTCTATTTTTGAGGGGTTAAGTTAAAACCCCTTTTATTTAATAATGAAACATACTCTTAATTATTAATGGGGCTCTTTCCTTTAATTTGATTCAAATTGCTATTTTGTTTGATGGGATGTCTAACAGAGAAATGGAGATTTTGATTAAAAAAAAATGAGTTTTATGGGTGGAAGACTAAGGGTACCTGGACGGGACGCTATGTAATCAAGTTTTCCCGAAATTTCAGTCAAAATCACATTGACTTGGGGGTGGTAGGAAAGGTGTGGTTAGGAAGGGGAGTTGGGGCCTTGGGGTAACTCTAATTAAAATGGGGATGTCATCTAACTTCTTTAAAGAAAACGATGGGAGGAACAGTGAAATTCATCACGCCATTAATTGCTTTTTCCAATTTTGCCCCTTTCCAAACACGAATATTACAACTCATGCCATTTGTTTGTTTTATTTTTTTTATTTTGTTTTTTGCATGGGTAAAATAGTAGTTTCATGTCCATAAAGTAATTAAAAATAAAATAAAATCAGAGATTGTTCCATCACGGCATTTTTTTTTTCTGATTTTGCCCCTTGCCAAACCCGAATATTACAGATCATGCCATTTTTAATGTTTACGTGGCAGAGACACGTACAAAGAGGCTAGTGTCAAATAATATATAAGGTAAGAATTCTATTACAGTAAACCCCAACTCATTAACTCGTCGTCGTATCTTCTCCCCAAACCTCAACTTTATCTTCTATTACTTTCAGCATCGTGGTATGTTCTATTACTTTCAGCATTTCTTTATTTCTTTTCATACTTGTATTCTTTAATGTTAGCTGACTCTTAAAATAAACAATAACAAACAAAAGAACAATTTTGAAATTTTACAAGTCTGTCAATTCATAATAGTCTGTCAATTACTGCTAAATTCACAATAGTTTGTCAATTAGTTTCTACTAGCAAGAGATAAAAACAGGTTTGTAACACCATCTGCTCAAATCCTTTAACTATAGTTCAAAATTTCGGCATTTCCGGAATTCCATTTCAAAATTTCAACAGTTTCAAAGAACTCCGAAATTCCAGTGGAATTCCGGAAGTAGAACTCTGAACAAAAACCAAAATAATGAAATTGTCTTTTTTACATTTGTAAAAATAAAATTACTTTGTCCTAGATTATGAAACTAACATTATATTTATCTTCTTCTCCTAGATTATGGTCATCCTTGGACCTGGACCTGGACCTGTCAAATGCCGCATCTGTCTGAAAGAGTGGGACGGCACTATTGAATCTCTCCATAAGCACATGGAGCTGTGCAACCGACCTGCAAACAAAAACAACGACAACAATGTCAATGGGAACAACAACAATGGCAGGAAGAACGGAGGGAAGAAGAACAAAGGCGGACAACAATGTCAATGGGAACAACAACAATGGCAGGAAGAACGGAGGGAAGAAGAACAAAGGCGGGAAGAACGGAGGGAGGAAGAACAAAGGCGGGAGGAACGGAGGGAGGAACAACAATGGCGGGAGGAACGGAGGGAGGAACAACAATGGCGGGAGGAACTAAACTAGGACTAAACAAATAAATGCACTGCCCTTGGACTCTAAAAGGGTAATGTGCTGTGGTACCTGTCCAAGGGCAAGTTTTTGCAAATTAGAACCTATTACTTTACTGTTTTAATTTCTTTGAATTTTTGCAACTTGGACTCCTCAACCCCTTTACTGTTTTAATTTCTTTGAATTTTTGCAACTTGGACTCCTCAACCCTTTCCTTGTCTACAGCAATATCAATGGCATAATAAAGTAAATGCTCATCAGATTTCTTTATTACTCCAAACTGTCAAATTCGTTCTTCTAACTTGCATTCCCCAAACCCCGACAGCTGCTCTTGGGTCAATTCATATGTTACAGAATTGACAATGTTTATTCCTACATATGCCATGCCACTTCCATCGTTGTTGGGTTAAAGTCGATGCTATTTCAATAGGCAATTGCAGTCAATCTCTCATTTAACTTATTCGATGTGGATATGAATACATATTTTTACCTTAGTCGATTAATACATATTCTCATTTAACTTAGTCGATGCTATTATTTTTACCTTCCATGATTAATACATATTTTTTTCTCACATAATTTCCAATTGAGGCTTAGGCCTATAAAGCTAGAATGAAGCCTCAATCCTCGAGGCTGAAAGAAGTTTGTTTAAAATGCCAAAAGAGTGGCACAACGTTTGACGGCATTAGATGAATTTCTGAAATGCCAAAGGAGGGTATATATATATATATAAAAGATAAGATATGCCATAAACAAAGGATACATAAATGCTCAAAACCATATCATGAATGCAAATGACAGAATAAAACATAATTTAGTAATACTTATCGGAAGCATTTCAACAAACTTTGAAAAAAAGCATTACAGAAGGGAGTAAAAGTTTAAACCTGACCTTTGCGCAAGCAATTGCTTTGAGTATAACAAATTCCATCCCTTGCCAAGTCTTCTTGAATCTTAAAAGTAAAAAAAAAAAAGAAAAAAGAATCAACACTAGTAGTATAAACGAAACAAAGTCAAAGTTAAAAGTCTTTCTATAGTCTTTTGCTGTCTTGTGTTAGCTGTTGTAATTTACAAATAAAACCATACAAATGTGAGAGATCCCACCCAAAGAGAGATGATTTACCAGCATCAATTTGTGATCCTGCTAATGAGGCCTTTAAGACACGTCTAAGGCACCACAAACTACTTCCATTGCGGGCTAACACTGTTCTGATCGTAAACCTGTTGTTGACAAAAAAGATGTCACGACAAATCTTTTATGTAAAGATTGACTAATTGCAGAGTATCCACACAAAAAAGAATTGTCATACAATTCAAATAACAAAATGTTTACAAAGGATTGAAGAACCAACATGAAGTAAACCTTATTGCACCATGATAACATCCATATGAGATCTCTTACTCCAAAGCCAACCAAGGTCCAGGGACAAAGTTCATAAATCTAAGGTTGGAGATAGTGCGATAGAAACAGTACGTCATAGTAAGAATGTCAGTTAAAAAAAAGTGAGCAACCCATAACTGCTTATCAAATGGATCCAGCAGTGATCTAATCTTTAGGTAGACTAGAATAAAGAACTAATGCTAGAAATTGAAGAATAACAAATGAACTTAATTTAATTGATAAAACAGAGAAGAGAACTTTTACAATGTTTACCAATTTGGTTCTAATAGAACCTTGGTATTTGCTAAGTTCTTGGAGAACTCTCTCTTTCACTCAAGAATACAAAAGTATTTTTTTTTTCCATCTCCTTTGATGAAAGGGGAAAAGTCTTTATATACGCTTCTTCCAGAATATTTAGCCCTTAAGTATTCAAACCAGTGTTCAAGTCCAACTTGAACTCTTGGTAGGCAACATTTATCCTCTTCTTTAACCACTAAGCTTCCTATAACATCTGGACCCTTTGTCATTTTGTGTTGAAGACGGCTTCAAACAGCTAGCGCCACCTAGGTTGCTTGACTGCCAAGAAGCTTCCTTGTTGAGGATAACTTGCTGGTTAAGATAACTTCACTGCTAAGGAAAGTTGCTGGTTAAGAAACCAGATGAATTCCTCATGCCAGCTTAAGTTTTCCTTCTTGTTTTAATTAGTGGATTAAGTGGAAATGGGACCCACTAATCAGATCAAGCAGTACCTAATTAAGCTATAGCATTCACAAAAAGAGTTTTTTTTCATCAATCTTAACCAAAAGAGAATGCATCAACCAGAAATGACAAATTTTCAGTGAAACAAATGGAACCTAATATATTTTTTCATTACTTCCGTGTTTGTATTTTCCAAATGTCTACAGAAACATCAGTAAGAGATGCCAGTGATTTGAAGAATGCTCGACTCACTTAAGCCTAGATGAATAAAAGTGACCTTCAAGACAACTGACGAGGTCTAAACTGATGAAAGACAAAGATCATGTCCTCGTGACTCCTGACTTGCTATAGATTTGTTGTTCATAGATCTAAGGTGAATTCACAACAATATTGTCAGTTAAACAAAATAAGCGACACATAACTGCTTATCAAATGGATCTAGCAATACCTAATTACGCTAAAGCACTCACAAATCAATGTCTTAGCCTAAGAGATATGTGACAGCACCAAGCAAGCAGAATTCTGGTCCTTTTATAATGCCCCACAGACATAACATTTCATAAGGCAGACGTGGTGCTTTATTTGGAAGGAGTAAATCTATGATTTATCAGGACTCGTCTCTGAAAATGCCAAATATGCCAAATCAAGCATTCAAACATAATTCTAAACAGGAAAACGGAAAGTATGATAAAATCTAGGCTTCATACCCTTAACTTTGCAAAATTCCCTTCTTGAGCACCCCAAAAGCCAAAACTATCTGACAGCAAAATAAATCACAAACAAAAAGGCCTCGATAAGAATCACCCAGATCAAACAGGAATTCCAAGAGTTATAGCCTAAAATCAAAACTTTAAACCTAGAACTTACGACAAATCCCCTGTTATACACCCAAGCCTCTTCAAAAGTAAAATCAATCAAAAGAAATATCTTGTAAATAATCAAAAACATTCAAATCAAATAAAAGCTGTGTAGAAATTAAGACTTTATCAAAAGAAGCATAGCGAGTTCTTTTTGGATGGGGGAGGTTAAAAACACTGTCCAGTTTCCTGTCTTACTGATTTTTTTTTTCCCTTCATCTTCCTCCATTTTTCCTTCTCCCTTTAGTCCCCCTCCCTCAGTTTCATTCACCCTCAAATCAGGTTTGACGACGTCGAATACTGTAAAAGTGTGGAAACCCCTTCTCCCACCCATCTCCCTTCTTCTTCCTCTCCTCTCTTCTCTTTCCTCCTGTAAACCTCATTTGCAATTCATTATCTCCACTCACTGTCGATGAATGGAGAGCTCACCCGCCCAACGTGCACGATATACTAGTTAGTATACCTGAAAGTTTGTGACACCCCCAACTTAAGCACCCAACCCTATTACAGAACAAATTTAAAATACAGATGGGAGTACCTTGTTGAACAACAGACAGCCTATTTTAAACATCACCAAATTCTTAAGCAGTTAGTTTTTTTCACATAAAAAACAAAACTTTATACCCTGAATGTTACAAATACCTCCACTTATCATCCCAATCTATTTGAAAGTCAAAAAGATCCCAAGAAACCGTTGTTTAACATCACCAACTTCAAATTTTTAAGAAGAAAGTGTTAAAAGAACAAAACTTTATGCCTGAAAACAACTAAATTACTCACTTAAGCATCCAAAACTATCCAAAATCGAAAGAAAATAAGAAATCAGAAGAAAATTATTGTCAAATACCATTCATTTTTAATTCAAACGAAACAAAAAGTCTAAAAATCAATGTTTTTACCTCAATCTTGTATAGTCGACTGGTTAAACAATCAAACCAATCCCGAAACCATATTCAATGATCGGTTATAAAAAAAAAAAGCAATACAGGACAAAGAAAGTCATCATGTATAAGATGAACAACGTAAAAGGAATTCAGTTGCAATATCACCACACACATAAAAAAAAAAAAAAAAATCAAATCAACATATAAAGTTAAAGGATAACCAACAACAACACAAAGGTTCTCAGAAACAGAGGAAGAGAGAGAAAGAGAGAGAGAGAGAGAGAGAGAGAGAGAGAGAGAGAGATAACCTGCTGTTTGCTACTCGATTCAGACCTAGAGAGAGAGAGAGAGATTACCTGTTGTTTGCTACTCGATTCAGATCTAGATCTCCACCTTTGTATGGGTAAGGTGTTGTGAAGGCTGGTTTCGTACGTGGTTTGGTATTTTATGATTTTTTCTAGACATCTTCTTCGCAGTCTTATCGGTCAAGTGGTCAACCACGATGTAAACAAGGAAGGGTTATTATACTCTTTCCTATTTTTCATTGTTTCCTTTTTTTTCTCGTTTTACATTTTTACTTTCGTTCGCCGTTGCAAACAAGAAGTTCTGATAGAAAGGAAGTTTAGCACGCATGGAACTGTTCAGTTTCATTCACACAAGTACTATTCTTTTGTTTTGTTTGCTTACTCTCGTATGCAAAACATTATCTCACTTCGGATGCTGAGTTATATATAAAGTTTCCCTAATGACACGTATGACCATATCAGAAGAGTGGGCTCTTTCGTGTTTAATCGTTTAAGATTTCACATTTTCACACAGAGGTATTATCATTACTTTGTCAAAAAAAATCGCATGGAAATATGGAATGCCGTTTAATGTTTCTTTATTGTTAATCGGCTTCCATGATACTGATTTACACCACAGAACTTGTGCTCGTCCATTCTTCACTGAATCACAGTGTAGTGTATATAAGCGTGGAAAAAAACACTGCCAGTACAATTCGAATCATTAGACCTTGCTGTATTTTTCCTGCATATAGATTTTAACTATGCAGTATATGCCACAACTGAAAACTTAAGTGAAAAAGGTAAAATAAGTGTGCTTATAATAATTGATGCAGATCTCGTCTCTGGCCGTTAAGGAGCATCTAGACTTCTAGAGTTAGCATATGACTTGGGTATAAGCTCTTCTTTAATTAAGCATAATCGCAATGTTACAGCAGTATGAGGTAATGGTACTACTACTACTACTTCATGTAAGATATCAGAGAGCACTACTTAACTAGTCTATTTCCTCCAATGCTTTTAGACTGCTTCTTGGGTTCATGGCCTCAGGCTACTTCACATCGATGAAAAAGGACTAGTACTGTAATTGACTGTGACAATACTAAATTGTTCTGATTAAGAAAATAATTGTGACCTTAATTGAATTATGTTTGATTACTTTCATCCAAGCGAACTCAGTTGAAAATGTAAAAGTTGCATTTTGAATCAAGATACCTAAAACCCCAAGCTCCCACAGTAAAAATCCAAGAAGACAGACTTAATTTATCGGGCAAAATCTAATAAACCCCAGAACATACATTTTCATATTTCTAGATATCTGATAGCTAGACTAGTGCTCTAAAGATAAAACGTACACGATTAAGAACATAATATATGTTTTCCTATATTACTTTCGGTAGCAACAGTCAAACGGATGCACCATCTAGATGCGTGAATAGATTCATCAAAAATAGAACACATGAAAAATCGAATGAAATGCAAATAAAAAGCAAACTTAAAAACAATTGCTCAATAGAAACCTAAAACTTGTGTATACATGCACAGAAGGAAAGAATTACCAACTCTGGTTGCCACGATCCTTCAATTCCAACTCAAAGTAGGGTTTTTTCTTTGAAGGCTAAGCTAGGGTTAGGCAGACCCTCACCTGTATTAAGAAACCAACCTAGTGTACAGCCTTATTGGCTACCTCCTCTTCTACAATAATATCACTTTGAAGATCAAGAGGAGGTACGAAATACACTACATTCTCTTCTACACACTTACCTACTGTAGCTAGATGATCTGCAAGCCTATTTGTCTCCCTATAAACATGTATAAAAGAGATAATCTCAAAAAGAGGACACAAGCATTGAATGCTCAAAACAAGATTGAGGCAGTACCAAGAGGGGGATTCAATCTTGTTAATGCACCTGACTGCATGAAAAGAGTCTGAGGCCACCACCACTTTCTTGAATCCTTTCATAACTCAAAGTAGGTTGCATCCAAGCACAATGTAACAGTTCTCTTGTAGTATAGAGATCCTCCCTAGAATAGTCGCCAAAACAGGAATGCCATTTGCCTGTGTCTAGGGAATAGAAGAGATAATTGTTCTCGTCATTGAATGAAACGGGAAAGTAAATCTTGTTCTCCATTCCTTTGGATACCGCCTTCAGTGCTAAAGAAGTAAAACGGCTAACAAACAACACTTTGCCTTCCAAAGTGCTTAAAATTCTCCAAGTCCCATTCAAATAATCCAACTTGAACACATGAACATATTTCCCCTTAGGACCGACCAAAACCGATAGTATTTCTCCATTATCCTCGAGCAAATATCTTTTCCAGATAGACGAACAAGGTGGGGTAGTACAGAGAACAGTCCAATAATACTCGCCATCCTTTATATCAAAGATTCCCAAGTACCTTTTTTGCCCCAAACAATAAAATGCTCCATCACTGAAAACTGGATTGACATTACTGGGGATGAATTGATCTTCACTAATGCCGCGTATGTTAGTCCAAGCATCATCTCCCAGACGCACAAGATAAATATTGACCTTATGAAATGCCAAGAAACAAATACCAAATGTAACACAATCTGAAGAAGTTGGAGCAGATGAGAAAGATATGCCCCAGAAACTTAATATGTATGGCAAATCTGGGAGTTGGACTATGTCCTTAGTGAAAGGATTGAAAAAGAACATTGAATAATCACCTGAGGACATTAGCAACCAACCATCCTTGGAGAAGCAAATTCTAGCACCCAGTAGTTCCGGCATGTCAAAGTGATAAGTAATATTGCACGTTGGATCAAGGAACTTGCTTCTATTTTTCCCTCTATTAGAAGACATAAGCCAAGGATATTCAATTGTTGAACCAGTCGGATTAACTCTCCAGCGGAACGGAGGAACTGATGAAGCCCATCTTTTAGAAACATAGCGAAGATTCATGTAATCAATAGCCAAAGGGAGATGTATTGCTATCAACCCTAAAATATCAACCGGAAGGTCAATCCAATAACTATTCTCTGATTTCTCCACATATACCTTGGGCACCGCATGTGTGTTATGCATTGTCCCCATCTTCAGTTCCACTTTCGCAGTTGCAATTTCTTCTGCTTTCTGCTTTTCAACCATCCTATTTAATGAAATTACATCAGCCTAGCTTCCAGTAAACATTTGACTTACAAATATGTAAAATATTAGCGGAAAGGAACAGAGAATGAAAATACAGATGAAACAACAAGGAAAGAAAG
Source organism: Coptis chinensis (assembly GCF_015680905.1). Lineage (NCBI taxonomy): Eukaryota > Viridiplantae > Streptophyta > Magnoliopsida > Ranunculales > Ranunculaceae > Coptis > Coptis chinensis. The sequence goes on along the minus strand of NC_141458.1, from coordinate 112,936,805 downwards.
ACGGTATGGTACCTGTTAGTAGGCAGCAACCAAAAAGGTGAGAAGGAAGGTGTCCTCAGATTCCGACAAGGAAGATAAACTGATATAATCTCATCTTCCAGATCAAATACATACAAACTATGCTTGTCTCCTACAATAGTGAAATATACGCAATTTCCTTTCAATCCTGTCTTGGTAGCAGAGAGAGACATACAGCCTGAGCCAACGACAGGCAATATAAATAACACATTATCACCTAGACATTCCTTTCTCACCCACACCTCCGACGAAAAATCCATCTTGAAAAGCTGAACATGATTGACCACCTTATTACGTTCTAAGCCTACAAAATGTATGACTAGTGGGAGAGGAAGATGGAGAAGGAGGAATGGAAAAGATGATACTATTTCTCCACAAGATTCCACTAAAAAGCAACTATTTCTCCACAAGATTCCACCAAGCAACTACAAAAGTTAAGTGTCTCAGAATAAAATTGACAGTCCAAAATCTAATGTCCTTAACGACAATTTTCTACAAGGTTCCCAATTTATAATAACAATCAAAGATTGCATGGTAAGGCCATATATTTTTCCATCTGTGCAACTGATGACCTTGTCAATGCAGTCATCCATTTTAATACCATTGTTCACAATTTCATACTCATCCTTGGACCTTGGTCCAATTTTCATCTCCTAACCGCCATGAAAGGAGAAAACTATCCCCTGCAAACAAAACCATACAATCCGGATTGGTAGGTGAAGACACTAATGTGCAACTCCTCATATGTATACGTCGTCGAAGGTCGTAATCGCCCAGTGGTGGCAAATCAATTATTTCCCGTGTTTCAGAATTCCACAATAAACAATCACCGTCATCTGATAATAAGTCCACCATAACCAACCAACCGTGCATGGATGCCAAACACTGCTTTCCATGAACTTCTGGAAAGCTTCTGATGTAATTCTTCTTATTTGGATCGCATATGTTGAAGAAATTCAATTTCTTAACACCTTCTCCATTGGGGAAGACGAGCCAAGGTGCTCGTCCAGGACAAGGTGGCATAGTTGTGCTTGGTTTGTTTGTTGTTGTCTTCTCCATTCTTCTATCTGAAAGAAAGCGGGGCAGATATTGAAGCTTTACTCTTTAGATTATATATTAATTTCAAGTAAGAAACTAACAAAACTTGGACTCACAATGATTATAGCCGTATATTCAGCTGGCTACTTATAATTACATTAGAATGATAGTGGAAATTCCAGACCCGTTCTCACTTCCACCAAAATCAACTAAAGGTATAGCCGTATAGAACTACGACTAGAACTATGGAATATCTTTGTTATCATTATTGTATCCCTTACTGTTTAGTAGCTCTGTTCAGAAGTTAATATTTAAAACATTAAGAAGCACACTAAACAATAAATCAATCATCATATATCTAAACATAAATAACACCTCCTGCATTGACCTCTGGAAGAATTATATTATATGGTAAGCACTTCAGAGAACGATCTGCAAGAGTTTATTGTCCTTCTGTAAAGAACTTGTTATAGGGGAAAAAATTAATTGTTGGGTTTTTTCAGATACATTAAAGGGGAAGTACATACTCATACTCTCTGTTCTTATGTACTCTGTTCCGTAGAATTTACATAAAGAAACCGATCTTGTGTTTGAATTGGAACTCGATTTGCTGAGTTTCCTATTTGAGGCATGAAACTTTTCGAGCAGTATTTTCGTCGGTCGTATTTCAATAGCCACGGGCCATTTTGCTACATTTTTTATGTATTCGTTCTGTTAATCCTTTTTTGGTAACTTGTGGTTCTGTTAATCTATTTGGCTGCACCACTGAAGTTTAAAAAAATTGGAAAGTCCAATACGTAGAAATTATTGACGTATTTTGATAGTTCTGTTAATCCTTATTATTTTGACGTAACGGGCGGGGGTTGCTACATAAAATCCATTTTTGCACCAATTACAATTACAATTATGGGCAGTTTGGGAACTATTATAAGTATAAATAATTATGTTTTTAAAATCAATTTTAACATAAATAATTTTGAGAGAAACCCTTATGGGTATAAATGATACCAAACAACAAAATACAAATCAATTTTGGATTGACTGACCAAGCCAAAAATGGAAAAAGAAATTATCAAAAACTAAAATAATTAAAATATGGTAAGTCATTTCAAAAGGAAAGCTCCATAATTTTTGTTTCTCATTCTTTAAGCTACTATTTTTTTGTTTATGTTTTAATGGATTATCTCATTTTGGAAATGAGATAATGTTTTTTTCTCAAAAAAAATTTACCAAACAATTTTTTTTATATACAAAATCGATTATGGGGCTCATAATTGATTATATGTCATAAAATGGATTATCATAATGGTTACCAAATACAATTAAAATGTATAATATTCTGCCACATAACTATAGAACCTCGATATTTTAATACTCTTGGGACCATGCAAAATCTATTAATTAAGTGGGGTTTTAATTAATCAGTAAATTATTAATGATATTAATTAATAGGTAAATTAATATTTATTCATTTATCCAATTATTTATTCTAGAAATATTTTTTTATGGTATTAAAGATCATATTATATTATCTTCATATATAGCATTCCGGCACGGCGCAAATGCGCCGTTACCCCGTTACATTCTTAAAAAAAAAACAAAGATAAAAATAAAGGGTAGTTTCGTAACTTACAGTATAAGGGCATATTCGTAATTTAGACAAAATATAGCAACTGCTATATAGTTTATCGTAAAGTATAAAAACTGTTCAGTAATTAATATAAATATTATAGACTGTTCTGTAATTGAGGCAAAGTATAGGGGCTGTTTCGTAAATTAAAATAGTTAGATAACAATTTCATAATTTGTTGATAACGTACATATGGGCAATGTGCTAAATCAAGGGAGAGACGTCTAAATTTTACCAATCAAATGTCAATTTTACCCTTCCATAACATATCTTATTACATACCTTCCTTTTAACATAATTGTAATAATTGAAATTGTTCCCCTAATTACTGTTATAACTTGGTAAGAGATATCATAGACTGGAATGTATGTTGCCGCCGCAATAATTTCGAACGAAGCTAGCCTACTTAATTTTGATTGTAATTATTTTTATTATCTACAAAATCAGAATAATTACCTTGCCATTGTTTTTTATTTGATATAGGCATATAGCTGAAAAATATGATAACCTAAAATAGAAAAAAAAAATATGAAATGAATTAAAATTGGGATAGTATATATGTTTGCAAACTAAATTCTAGCAAAAAAGGAAAATTTCAAACTAAATTAAATGAGTGTTTACCTGAGGAAGGAGGAAGCAGATGGGTGTTTTCTTTATAGTAATTTTTTTTTTTTAATCTCGCGAGACGGGGGATTTTGGATAAAAAGGTAAAAGAAGTTTTTAATATTGGGACCCACCAAATTATTAATTATTAATATGAAAACGTGGCAACATGGTTTTTCTTTGTGATAAAGAAGTTTTCTGTACCAAATAAGAAGTATTATGTATAGCTGAAGTGAAACATTTCGTGTATAGGTTTCCTTAAAAGAGTTTAATGAAGTGAAACAAGTACCAAGTTATTTTATAACAATTATCATACCTACATCAATAGTGCATGTCCCAACGGGTGTTCATATTCCAACAAGTTTTGGCCCTGAATGAATTTTAATCACAAAATGATTGAATTTCGGATATCGGAATTCGAATTTGAAAAACAATATTTGTTCCCGACTCTTCGATTTTCGAGGTATGATGCACTTTCAACTTCCAAAAACCCATAAATAGTTTAAACATGCAAATAATTAAAAACAAATAAAAATTTTAACTTAAACAAAAGTCATCTTCATTACAAAAATTCACAAATAAGATTAGGTTACAAAACTCTTTTTAATAACTCTTTATTTAAAATTACAAATGAAAATACAAATAACATTGTCTCAACTGAAAATCTATATCACCTCAAGGAAAACAAAACATATCTTGAAATCGCGACGCTAACGCAAAACCACAAGCAAAGAACTAACCTTTTTCAACACTAAACCGCCAAGACTTATCAACTATGTTCATTTAATGAACACACCCGATAAGCAACCATACAAATCAGGTCAACATTATAAAAATGCTGGTGTGAGTAGCTATAACATACAACATATACTTATATATATACATACATAATCCATAAGACAGTTAGTTCATCCACCGAGGCGCCTTAACTTCCAACAACTAATACGATATTCTTAACTACAATAAGTAAGGCAGGTAGTTCCTCCACTGAAGCGCCTTAACTTCCCACTAACCACACAACAAACCATACGCATAATAAAAAGACATTTAGTTCCTCCACGAGGCGCCTTAGGTTATAACTAAACTAATAACCAACTAAGCATATTCTATAGTTACCGCATTTCATGCTCAATTACAGAGTGGGTCGTCTCTACACAAGTAATTAGTTTGACCCACCCTTCTGTAAAACCATCCATATACAATCATCTATCTAAAGATATATCATTAATCAACATATTACCATAATTATATTAATTAAGACTTTTTTTGCGTGTCCCTAAAATCACGTTGTATCTATGTCTTACCTAGTTTCCCTGGCTACCACAATCGCTTCCCAACGCCGAACTTGTACATCCACATGTCTCCCCTCACATAATGAACTACCCTGAGCGGGATGCCGCACACCAGGTAACCCTCACACGAAAGCCATTATGTAAGTACTGCCATTATACGACATAAAATATCGCGCATCTTGTTCTAATTTTGCTAACGGAATAATCAAGCCACCATTCGGCTACGCCAGAAGGGTCATTCAGATTCATTAAAATGCCAGAAGGGCCAATCACATTACTTACGCCCGAATGGCCATTCAGATTCACTGAAACGCCCGAAGGGCCAATCATATCGCATACGCCCTTCACATGAGCCAATCACATGAGTTGTGGTAGCTAGGTTCCAGGATTTTCGTTAAGTAATTTATTCAAGTGTCATACATTTATATCTCATAATCATTCCAGTATATCACGTGCAAGTCAAATAAATTATTGCACTAAGCCACCATATTTGGAAATATCTTAATATATCTCATAACCATTTTCATTCTGTCACGTGCCAATATATTATTGCACTATGCCACAATCCTGTGGGAAATATCCACAAATACTCTACTAGCATCTCACATATAAAATAATGGAGCATTTATACATTTATTTCTCCAAAACTATTGCATTTAATATATATATCTCAACATATTATATAATGTCATAATTGCTTCAAACGTATCACATAACATTTTTATAGAGTTTTAGGAATATTATATCTCCTAAAATTTCTATCTCGTCACGTGTCAAAATATACACAATATCAATGTCAAATCTTTCTTAGATAATGACAACCAAATTATACAAGCTTCCACAGCATTTTAGCATTTGATTTGTCCATACCATTTACAATATAAAACGTAGCACAATTAAACAGTCCACAGTCCACAATCAAAGCCCAAAAATCTAAAGTCCATGAATCTAAGTCTATATATAATTTAATACTCATAAAAACATATATATCTAAGTCTTATTATCATAATTCCCATCTTTTTACGTGCCAATATATTATATGTTTTACACACTACTCACGTCAAATCTTAATTAGATAATGACAAACAAGGTTATACAATCTCGACAATATTTTATTACTACATTTGTCCATATTCTTAAATATGTGAAAATCTGGAAAAAGTCAACATTCCACAGTCAACGGTCAATGGTCAACGGTCAATATCAAAGTCAAACTGTCATTGTCAAAGTCAAACTATCGTTTCCATGTTCAACAGGTTTAGGGTCATAGCCCTGGTTCATGGCTAAGGGCAAAAGTGCATGGCTCATGGGCTCATGACTAAGGAAACGATTCAGACCAATTAACTAGCCGAGCCCAAACCCAAACCTTAGAACCCGGCCCCAAAACAAACTTGAAACTGGCCCAAAACTTTAATTGGTTTGGCCCAAAGAAAACTACAGTGGTCGGACCCAAGAATAAAATAGAACTGGCCCAACCAAACAACTAAAACCGGGCCCAAAGAAACAAAATAGAACTGGCCCAACCAACCCAAATAGAATCGGGCCCAAAGAAACAAAATAGAGCTCGGCCCAACAACTTAAACTAGCTAAGGCCCAAGCCCAATTGACCCAAGACAGTCGCCTTTCCTCCTCTAGCGCCTCTCTCTCCTCCACCACTTCCAGCCACCATCCACCACTCACCGGCACTCCAACCCAAACCGAACCAACTTGGTTTTGCAACCCCATAAAAACCCAACATTTCGATACCCTCCAACTCGATTCCCCTCACCTCCACCAACGCCACTTCCACCACCAACCACCACCGTATTTCTTCTCCTCCTCCAATTTCATTATATCGGTTTGACTCCTCCCGAAAAACCCAAACTGCTGATACCACCCAATTGGAATTCCATCACTCCTCCAACATTGCGTTTCGACGCCATTAATGGAACTCCAAGCTTCAATAGAACCTTACCACCCATCGAAACAGTTGGGTTTTGATCCCCAGCAAAACCCAACACTATACTATACAAAAAAACTTGATTCCTTACCTCATTCACCACGTACAGAAAACTCGACCTCCATTGACGAGTCTTCGAGCTTTTTTACAAAGCTTCAACAGCTCCATCCGACCAACATTCAATCACCCATCACTAATCACAGTTTAACAGTTCAACCGCATCTACCAACCCAACAACATAATAGTTCATAATAAACATACAGAATCGATTTCTAATGGGGTTGGCGCCTCCAATAACGAGTTCTCCGAGCTTGAACAGCTCCCTAATAATGTACCAACACAACCCAACGTCCATCCCTAAACCCCGACATCAGCCAAACATCAAAATTGTATACCTGTCACAGCCCGAATTTCTAATAAACCATTAAAAAAAATGAATATTTGAAATATAAATATTTCAAACATCGCTGTAAGAAAACGCTCTAACGCCCAAATGTAAAACTGCTCTAACTCACTAGTCATAACTGCAAAACCAAATACAATAGTTTGTTTATGATTGTTCACTCCAGCAAATACGACAATTGGCATTTTGTATTGATTTGTCCGGTATGTTGAATCAAACAATAACACATCACCAAAACAATCAGACCGCGACGAGATGTCGAATCTGCCCAGAACAATCTGACCAATTGGCTAAGTTCATTCAGCTCGTATGAGTAGTAAAATTCTGGATCAATCTTCAACTTGTTTTTCATGCAGGAAACAAGTGTGCTAGCATCTCCATTCATATAATAAATTTTCCTCATCCTGGTCATATAATTATACAAATCCTTTCTTATGTAACCAACTTTACAAAACTGGACAGCCCTATAAACAAGGAAATCCATCACTTGACATTGTCTAATGCCCACATCAATTAGACTCTTTGCCAAAGCTGCATCTTCACTGCCCATCTTTCTATGTGAGCGACCAAATATTGAACTATGACAAGGCACAAGTGGATGAGTGTGTTCAGCAACAAACTTATTAACAACCCACATATTGCATTTAATATCAAAAATCACTTCAAAAATCGCAAGACACTTGCATCTAGACAACTCACGTTGTTTCCTTTTGTGTTCCATATTCAAATATTTTGCCTCTCTCTCACCTTGGCACGAGCACACAAAATTTTTTTTAACTGGGATATCTTTATGAAATCGGTAGACACCCTTGCGTACACTAAACCCAACAACCTTAGCATACTCGTTGTAGAACTCAAATGCCTCATTGCTAGTTTTAAAATGCATTGAAAACATGATTGCATTTTCATCTAGATCTTCCCCTCCCAACTTACCACTGAATAGATTGAAATCATTCTCATTAGTTTGTTCACTTCTTGCATCTGCTTCATTTGACTGTCCTTCAAAACCTTCAATTTCACTAACACTATGGTCATCTGATTCATCTTTGTCTTCCAAACTACATTGGTTGAACCTTCCACAACATTTATTTCGATGTCTCAAGAATCACTTTCCTCATATAGACATCGTCATTACACATATTTGTAGCCCAATCTCCGTCTTCATTATAGATATCCACCATCACTTGATCACTATAATATAAATATGCATTCATTACTTCTTGCACTATAAGTGGAAAATAAAATAAACAACAAATAAAGAGCATACACATTGAAGCAACGTTAATTTGAAGTTAAAATTTTATTTTAAAATAAAAAATAAAACAGACAATAGCATTTTAGGTTCACAAATAAACAATTAAAAGATTCACCTTTGTGTCATGAAGGGACAAAAGGTAAAGGTGAGTAATGCGTAACGATAATTTAAGCAACGGAAGCAAGTCAAAAGAAACTAGCAGTAAAATTAAACTCCCCTTATTATGTGACATAAGAAGATAAGCAAGTTCAATATGTGATTAAACTCCCCTTATGGAGCTCAATATTTACATGTCTTGAATCCTAGTATTGAAAATCTGATCAATTTCAATTTTCAAGGAGTAGAATACCTACATAATTGGCAATCCGGCCAGGCCAGGAATCTACTTATAAACTATCATTACTTCTCTCGTTATTACGTTGTATAGTACTATAGTTCTTTCAAGATGTGATTCCAGAACTAGAAAGGAGGAGGTAATACTGTTCCAACATCATTTTTTTTTTACATTTATGCCAAAAAAAAGTGACAATTCAGTTTCTCTGGTCTCAAGGATTGTTTCTGCTCTTGCATGTGTCATGTGTGCCACTAAAATTATAGGATCGACTAACAATGCCAGCAGTGATATCAGGATGAAAGTAAATCAGTTTAACTGTTTAACTGGTACACTTTTAGGTGAAGACTATGTTGTGTACGTGATCTCCAGACAACCAGTGCATCTAGTACAATCCTTATGCAAGAACATTATGCTATTAAAAAGTTTGGCACTTCTAAGGGCAGTTAATTAAGTTGGTTGTTTCAAGAATAAAAAGTAAAAATCTCTTAAGAAATTAAAACAATTTTTGCATTTTCATTCCAATGGACAAAGATAATGTTACAAAGTAGATTAAATATAACTAACCGTCCTTACAATAGAAGGATTCAGTTGCCTCTTATACAGATTATCCAAAAAGGACCATTTCGAATCATCAGGTTATGAAACTATCCTTTGTTGATTGCACTATTGCAGCACTTCAGCCATGAAAATAAAGTTGTACGTGACTACAGTCTACATTCTTAATTGCTTATACATGTTTTTAGAGTTTGAATTGAACCTGCTTTAGTCTAAGAGTCTGTACTAATATTATACATTGATGCACAAAACTTGAGAGGGAAAAACTGCTCTTGAAAAACTGAGGAACTAAGATAAAGAGACAAAGAAGCGAGCCTGTGAGCATCACTGCTCTTAGCCTTAGTAGATAGTACTACTCTCGCCTAGCACATTTAATTAATTGCGGATTCTGATGGCATTGGTGCATTTATATGGAGGAAATCATGATATATGTGTGAAAGTCATAAACAAGCAAGAAAAGCAAATCATTGAACCAAAATATACATGTAAAAAACTTGTGTTTGCCATTGAAGACCAAGCACCACCATATGTAAATAACAGATATTTTGAAACTAGATATTAATTCACTAATCAATCCATAGAAAAATTTCATGAACTAAGCCTAAATTACTAAATACTCATATCCAAACCTGAAGGAGTACTGAAGGAGTATTTGAGAGATGCCCAATCCAGAGTTTGAAATGCAGAGGTTTTCTCTTGGAAGATAGTGAGAAAGGGAAACATTAGAGATGAACTCGATAGTTTAATGGAGATGAACCCGAAAAGAGTATGAGAGTTTGGCGCTAACTGTTTTTCTTTTTTTTTTCCGAACCAGCCCGAAGTAAATAGCGAAGTTTTATTTCACTTTCCAATTTCCACAATGGTTATTAGGTTGGATTAGTTTTTGGGTAAATTTGGTATTTCATGTACTTGTTTTTTTTCCAACCCAGTTTATCCGGTTAACAAGTTTGTATTGGATCATGGATTTCCCAACAAAAATCAGATGTGGGGCTGAGATTAGTGCACATTGGAATGCATTGGAATGCTTGTGCATGGAAGCAAACCTCATAAAAAAAGATAAATAGTAGTAAATTTATAAAATAATTATTCATCAATCTTTTTTAAGTGTAAATTTTTATAAAAGAGACTCCCTCACCCAATTTCTTGAATTGAAGTTATTAATCTCTCTAAAATATGGGCTCATGTAACTCATGCAACAATGAATATAGCAGATGTGGATAACGTGTTCTGGTTATAGTTTTAACAAACTCAGCATTGAATTAATAAAATGTTAATAGTATATACAGCGATATCATCGTTTTTTATTCTCATTTGTAGTAATATTAATTATTTATTTGGTCTCGAATAAGGACTATCACAAATTCTTCACTGAAAGTATATATGCAGAAATGCAGAACGCGAAGAAGCAGAAAATTTGAATGTTGTGTCGGAAAACACGGCCACCACCCAACCCCTAGCGGCCTACTCTAATACATAATTCTCTTAAACATGTTGCACGATTCATTTAATTGATATGAAATTCTCCTGAGCCAGCTCAGTCGTGGTTAAATATGCTGCAACGATTCAAGTTTTAAATCCTAATATGAACTAATTTGCTTTGCTAATTAAAACAACTCTTCTCAATGAACTCTTATAAATAGACAAGACACATTGCATGTTCTGCATCAAACCAAACATTTTGTGTTGCAAATAATACCAGTACTACATACTAAGAACCATTAAGGGAGAGTGAAATGGCTTCAAAGATCTCTACCTCAGTTGTTCTGTTTCTGCTACTAAACATACTCTTTTCTGCAATGGTCACTGCTACACCAACACCTGCTTCTAAAAGTAAATGCCCAATTGATGCTCTGAAGTTGGGTGTCTGCTTAAATTTGCTAAATGGGTTGGTTGATGTCCAAATCGGCAGTCCATCTGACATTCCTTGCTGCAGTCTTATATCAGGCCTCGCCGATCTTGAGTTAGAAGTGTGCCTTTGTACTACCATTAAACTCAAAGGACTTATCAATCTCAATCTCCCAATAGATCTCAGTTTGCCTCTCAACGCTTGCGGGAAGACACTCCCCACTGGTTTCCAATGTCCCTAGATTTTTTTTTTTTTTTTTTTTTTTTTCATGTGTGAAATTGTTCCTTGGTGTTACTAGTGGTGTGCTGTGTTAGTAAGTGTTTTCATGTTAATATAAGTATTAACATAAGAAAACAATTGTACTCGTGAATATTTGATTGATTCTTTTCATTTGTCTCAATTACTAGTATCCTACTTTTTTGTGCAAAAGCTTTCTCCTTTGTTTGAATAAATTTTGCTTTCTGTGACTAGAATTTCGTATGGCGTCCTTTTACATGACAGGACTCGTAGCAGGCCATTAATCTTTCCTGACTCTGTCTTGCATAAGTAAAGCTCCACTATGTTTTAGTGGAATGGGAGGAAAAATCTTCCCAGGAATAATTCCAGTGGTTGGATCTTGATGTACTTTAATTTCCCCCCACATAGATTTTAAGTATACAAAAGATATGCCGCGTGCGAAGAAGTTCAGGAAACGAGAGTTGAAATATCAATTTACGTTGGGGTGAGATTCATTTTGAAGAAGTAGAAGCCTCCTACCTATATTAGTCTGCTGCAGATCTTGTGCATGGCCATTAAGGAGCATCCAGAGTAAGTATATGGCCGAGTATAAGCTGTTTTTCATTAAGCATGAATGGAAGATAGCATCTTTTTCACAAATCTTAGTGTATTTCAAAGACGCTCTCGAGATATCATTCTGTTGTCTTCGTGGTAGTACTTGATATATGTAAATTTACTACCTGACTCAACTCTAATCCGTCCAAATTTTAACTGCGTAGAGTCGCAATAGCACGTAATGCTTATTCTTGGAGTGATGATGTTTTACACTGATAACGGCTATTTGACACTGCTCTCAAAAGGACTAGTCGTCACTCAGTCTCACAGGTATAAATTGTTCAGGTTTATCATAAATGAAGTTTATTTGCATGTGAATCTGAAGATTTTGGATGGTAAACTCAGTTTAAAACGTATTAACCCCATTTTGAATACAAGTGCCAAGAAACCCCAAAGGATATTTAAAGAACTTGGGATGACCCATCAACAGTGGCGCCCAATTAGGTAATCCCAGAATCTCTATCAGGCAAAATCCAACACAAACTCAGAACATCATATGTTTACTTATTTCAAGATATCTAATGAACTTATGCTCTATAAGGAAAATCATACCTGCTTGAAACACACAGTACATGTATTATTCCTATATTACTTGTAGCAGGGATGGATATACATGATTTATCAAGAAACAACAAAGAACAGGTCCGAGATGCACGTGAAAATAAAAACAAATCAATTGAACAATGATAGATACTAACCTATTTCTTCTGTATACTTGTCCAGAAGGACAAATAGAGTATCACCAACACCAGGTATCACGACGAAGTATGCTTCCAACTTATAGTAGGCTGCATCCAAGCGCAATGTAATAGTTCTTTTGTATTGTAAAGATCCTCCCCAAAAGAGTCGCTAAAAGAGGACTGCCATCTGCCTATCTGAAGAGAGTAGAACAGATAGTTGTTCTCGCTATTAAATGAGACAGAAAAATAAATCTTGTTCTGCATTCTTTCTGCTACTGCCTTCAGTGCTATAGATGAAAAACGGCTTACAAACAATATTATATCTTCTAAATTACTTGAAGTCTTCCAAGTCTCATTCGAATAATCCAACTTCAGCACATGAACATATTTCCCCTTATGACTGACAAAAACCGATAATATTTCTCCATTATACTCCAGCAAATAGCTTCGGTGGATACACGAACAAGGCCGAGGAGGACAGAGAACAGTCCAACCATTTAAGCCATCCTTCAGATCAAAGATACCCAGGTGTCTTTTTTGCCCCAAACAGTAAAAAGCACCATTGCAGAAAACTGGAGTGACCTTAGAAGGGATGAATCGAGCTTCACTAACACCCAATATGTTAGTCCAAGCATCATCTTCCAGATGCACAAAATAAATATCAACCGCATTAAACCCACGGAAACAAATACCAAAAGTAACACAATCTGGAGAAGTTGGTGGAGATGAAAAGGATACACCAGAGAATGAAAAAATTTCTGTCAAATCTGGAAGTTCGACTATCTCCTTAGTGAAGGGGTTGAAAAAGAACATCGAATAGTCACCTGCGGACATTAGTAACCAGCCATCCTTTGAGGAGCAAATTCTAGCATACAATAGCTCTGGCATGTCAAAGTGAGAAGTAATATTGCACGTCGGGTCAAGGAATTTGCATCTACTGCTCTCTCTATTAGAGGACATGAGCCAAGGATACTCAATTGTGGAACCAGTTGGATTAACTCTCCACTGGATTGGACGAACCGAAAATGCCCATGTTTTACAAACGCAACGAAGATTCATATAATCAATAGCCAAGGGTAGATGCATTGCTATCATCGCTACGAGATCAAAGGGGAGATCAATCCAGCAAATCCTTTCTGATTTCTCCACATTTACTTTTATTATTGCTAGTGTGTTACGCATTGCCTCCATCTTCAATTCCTTCTTCGCAGTTGTATTTTCATCTACGTTCTGCTTTTCAACCAGCCTAGTTAATAAAGTTACATCAGCCATTAGATAAAAATTTGGAATATACAACAGATTACAGGGGGAAACATAGAAATAAAGACATATGAAATGACAAGGAAAGGAAGACATACCTGTTACTAGGCAGTAGCCAAAAAGGTAAAGAGGAAGGTGTCCTTAAATTCGGACAGGGCAGATAAATTGATATACTCTCGTCTTCCAGATCAAATACATACAAATTATGCTTGTCTTGCACCAGGGTGAAATATATGCAATTTCCTTTCAATCCTGACTGAGTAGCAGAGACAGACATAGAGTCAGCGCCAATAGTTGATACAAATATCACGTTATCACCTAAACAGTCCATGATCACCCATGCCTCCTCGGAAAAATCCATCTTGAAAAGCTCAATATGGTTGACTCCCTTAAAAGTTACACCCTCAGAATGTATGACTACGAAAATTATTTCGCCACAAGATTCAACCAAATAAGCATGAAAGCAGAGTGTTTCAGGGTAATATTGAGGTCTTTCGAAATCTAATGTCCTCACCGACAATTTGCCACAAGGTTCCCTATCAATAATTATTGTCAAACGTTGCATGGTAAGAGCATAGATTGTTCCATCCGTACAACTAATGACCTTGTCAATGTAGTCATCTATTTTAATTCCATCCCTCACAATTTCATACTCGTCCTTCGTCCAAATTTTGTCTCCTACTCGCCACCACAGAAAGAAACTTTTCCCCACGAACAAAACCGTACAATCTAGATTGGCAGGTGGAGACAATAAGATGCAACCAGAATTCTTTATTTGTTCAATGTCATCCTCATCCCGCGGTGGTAAATCAATTATTTCTCGTGTATCAGGATTCCATAAAAAACAGTGGTCTTCTTTTGATAAATAGTCCATCATAATTAACCAACCGTTGATGGACGCCAAACAACAGCATCCAAAAATCTCGTCGAAGTTTTTCGTGTAACTCTTCTCGTTTGGATATGATAATATGTCGAAGAAAGTCAGCTTCTTTGTACCCTCTCCATTAGGGAAGACGAGCCTAGGAGCTGCAAGGTTGCTTATTATTGTCTTCTTCATATTCTCTGTAAATCAAGTTAGTCAGTAAACACCCAATCTAGCTATTTCAATCAACTAGTCACCTATTTTGGTGGTAGAAAAAGAACATTAGTAATGGATGTAGTCCTATTATGTATATAGACTTCCGTTTCCTAGTTGAAGCAGAATTAGAAAATTTTAGTTTCCTAGTATATATATAATGACCGTCGTTTCCTATTTCAGTTTCCTATGTCACTGTTTCACCGTGAGAATCTAGCACAAATACCATCTCCAAATTTCACAAAATAGAAACGCAAACTTCATTGCCATTTACCGAAAAAATTAAAAATTAATAGATAAAAAACAGTTCATTGCACATTTTTGGTGAGTTTTCATGAAATGATGGGCTATCACTGTGTGCCACACCATCTTAATTGGCCTCCAGAATTACACGCCCTTTTAAATAGAGTAGATGAGTGGAATCATCCATCTACAGACACGCTATGCTATGCAGATCATAGCGACCGGGTAGACCGTTAGATGCCTCTTCACACATCCCGATGCAATGTTAAAATCTGAGAAAATTAAGAGAAAAAAGTACCCAAAATATTTTTCAATAAAACCCACATTTTTCTACTTTATCATTTTCCATGAAAAATCTTGTTTTAATTTGAACAAAATCAATATATATATATATATATATATATATATATATATATATATATATTAATGTCTAATATTAAATTAAGCCGGTCTAATATTAATGTCTTGTGTTTTCTTGATGGTATATATCAGTTGAATATTAAAATCTGAGAAAATATTAATGCTTTGTTTCTTGATGGTAAACAAGGCATTAATATTAGATCGGCTTAATTTAATATTAAAATCTGAGAAAATTAAGAGAAAAAAGAAGTACCCAAAATATTTTTCAATAAAACCCATATTTTTCTACTCTATTATTTTCGACAAAAAATTAACTCTTTGGCGATTAGGAGCGAAAAGTCCCCGAAGCACCCATCCACCACACATCCACCATCTTTTAACTAATAATGATTAACTCTGGTTAGTTAAAATCTAACAAAATATTTATTTTATTCTCTCTTCAAATCATTCATTTTTTTTTTCTCTATTATTTTTCAATAAAACCCATATTTTTCTACTCTATTATTTTCCATGAAAAATCTCGTCCTGTTTTAATTTGAACACAATCAATTAATTTATGGGCATGTGCATGCATGCAGACCGCTCTTTTGAAAACATTTAGATTTTTTTTAGAAAATTAGGACTATCGTTTTAGTCGCTAACCCGTTTTAATTTTCTAACAAATTGTTTTAAATAAAATTTTAATTAAGTTTTAAAAACCCGTTTTTTCAATTGGGAGAGAGATCATGTTTTAATAGGAGAATAAATTTCGTTTTAATTAGATATGCTATATTTTCTTTTTTCAATAGGAGAGGAATTCTCATTTTAACAGAAGAATTATTCTCGCTTTAATTAAAAGTGCTAGAATTTGTTTTAATAGGAAAGGAATTCCCGTTATAATAGGAGAGGAATTCCTATTGTAAAAAAAGATTCTCGTTTTTCAAATAGGAGATAAATTCCCGTTATAATAGGAGATGACGTGGAATTTTAATAGAGCTCGAAAAATACTCTTTGTGAGACTTTTAATATTAAAACTAGAAAGTAGACTCGTGCATACGCACCGGTTCTTTTAAAAACTTGCTCAACAATCGTAAATATATATATATATAGTTTCTAACAAATCGTGATTCATGTTTTCGTCGTTAACTCATTTTAATTTCTCAACAAATTATTTTAATTAAATTTTAAAAACCCGTTTTTTAACTGGGGGAGAGATACGATTTTAATAAGAGAATGATTCATGTTTTAATAAGAAGTGTTATAATTTCTTTTTTCTAATAGATGAAGAATTTCTGTTTTAATAGGAGAATGATTCATGTTTTAATTAGAAGTGCCTAAAAAAATTCAATAAGAGAGAAATTCCCGTTTTAATAGGAGATGATGACGTGGAATTTTAATAGAGCTCGAAAAATACTCCATGTGGGAGCTTTAATATTAAGATATAGATATAGGGGCTAGCTACCTTGACAGCTTATCTTGACATCCACAACTTACACAATGAACTAAGAGCTGATTTTTTGGGAATATATTCTCCGTACAATAGAGATCATAACCACAAATTATCAAGACATTTGAACATGTCTAACTTTGTCAAAAGTTGTGTTTAAGTTCAATATTTATCTAACAGTCTACAATTTTAGTACTCTTTTTAATAAAACTAGACATATCCAATTGAGATGAGTTTTGGTGGAGATTCTATCCAAAAGAGTGCGGTAAATTTGTTTACGCATTGTTGAACTTTATTGTATATATCATTTCAGAGAACGTAGGAATATCTTGATTCAATTAATTTTGGTTTACGCGTTATTAATTTCATGGATGTATAAGTAGAACGCGTTGTGTATCGTAAAAGGCGAAAAAAACAAAACAAAGTAAATACACGCATTACACAAGTATATTTAGGAAGGTCCTAAATTAAAAAGTCAAACACGTTAATAGTCCTAGACTTATCCTAATAGACTGAATCATAATTTTAGGTAAAAGTCAAATTTGGGTCAACTGGTCAAAGTCAACCCTGGTCAAAGTCAACAGTCAACTCTGGTCAACAGTCAACATTGGTCAACTAGGCCTAAACTCCAAAAAACCCAAAAGCCCAAAGCCTAAGGCCCATAGTCTAAAGTTAAGTCCAAAAAAAAATAAAATCCAAACAAAACATATAAGCCCACCACGATTTGGCCCCAGCCCAAATCGTGATTCACTGTTCATCTCCTTCCTCATCCAACTTCTAGCCACCACCGACCACCACAACAGCCACCACCGGCCACCTCTAAACAAAAGGAACCCAGCGGTTTTCATCCTTTGTCAAACCCCTACCTATCTATACTAACAAAGCACGATTTCATCATACTGCAAAAACGCGATCTACGCCATTAATGGTTTATTCAAGCTTCAATCACCCTCTCTCCAGCACCCAATCAACCACCAACAATCCACCTCAACCCAACAACATAACCTCACAACAAACTAATCCAAACAAAAACACTAATCAAACAATCAAAACGCAGGACGATTTGGTGCGGTTTGGTCGCCATTGAAGCTCCTCCGGAGCTTCAGCAGCCCCACCTCGCGACACCAACAACCCAAAACCCAACAATCCTAACAGTTCCAATCACAACCACAATAGTCCAGCTCACAAAAAAAACAATATAATCATAACGATTTATTGATTTAACTTAAGCCGCCATTGGCTTATGTTCCGAAGTTAAATGATTCAATTTAGAGTTTAGGTTATTAACCAATTCCCTATGCTAACATATAACCAAATTCCATAGTTAAACAAGAGGAGAGAAAGATAGAATAAAGGCGGAAAACGAAATTGTATCAAAACACGGTATGAACCACGACCCATTTTTTTTTTCAAGATCTAACAAATAACAAGAAATTTATTTTTATAAAAGAAGTGCATAAAGTATCTACTACTCACGGCTCTCCGATTATCATCCAGCTACAAGAAAAACTTCCTTTTCTTCTTTCAGAAAAATTCCATTTTTCTGTCTAAAACTCTCGCTGTGTTTTTCCCCAAAAACTCTAGAGAAAACTTCCCGAAAAACAAGGACAACCCTTATCTATTACTTACGGGATTTTTATCCTTAACTGATAGTTATCATTTATCCATTATCTATTTTCATTATTATTATTATTTATTATTATTATTATTATTATTTTTTATACTAGGAAAACAAAAGAAAAGTCGGGGTGTTATAATACCAGTTCAACCCATTTACTGAACGATATTTTCTTTGGGCTTTACTCGCCATTGACGCTCTTTCGAGCTTCAACAGTTCAAATCCAATTTTCGAGTTTCAACAGAGTTTAATCAGTTTTAATAACTACAGTTTTAACAAGTTTTAACAACGAAAAGACGAATATTAATAACAGAATAATTAACCGAAAACATTAGCAGAAACCTTTAACAGTAAGGTTAGACGTGAAATAGAAAACTAATATACTCACCTTTATTAACAACTAGACTAATCCCTCCTAGTCTGAATTGTCGCGCTCCAACGCTCTAGCCAACGAGCTTTTATCTCCGCCTCTATTTTTTTTTTTTTTTTTTTATCTCTAAACCCTATTCTCTAGAAAAAAATATGAATATATATTTGGGTTTGAAACCTAAGCCCAACACAGACTCGGGCCCAGAAATCAAGCCCACATATCCCAAATCTAGTCTAAAGAATTTTAAACTAATTAATTAATTAATAAATAAATAAATAAATACGTATTTTAAATATGGCGTTACAGTTTCCGACCTTGGCGATCACTTGTGCAAAGGTAGGTAGTTCTCTTTTATCGTTTTTCCTCCGATGTCATCTTTCATGTGTGGGTTTAACCATATAATATGACATTTACAGGTCAGAAAGCTATGCAAGTTAAAAGCAACAATGCAAGTCGCGCCAATTCAAAGAAAAACGCCACTCGCCCCTTGCCATCCGTGCAACTCGTGGTGGAGGAGGTGGCGGTTAGGCTCAAGGTGGTGGAGGTGGCGGTCAGGCTCAAGGTGGAGGAGGTGCTGCTCCAGCTCAAGGTGGAGTTGCGGCTGGGAACATGCCGGAGGCTGTCCTTTACCGTGCAGTGTAATGAATGAAATCAGGCCAACCAACAATACTTTGAGAAACATCCATGTTCATTTTTAGTTCTCTATAAGCACATGTAGAAGTGCAAACAACTTGCCAACAAGAATAACAACAAGATCAACATCAACAATGGAAATAGAAACAACAACAACAATGGAGGGAGGAACAACTAAACTTGGACTATCATGGATGGAGAAAGGATCCTAAGCCAAGGGGTGCGAGATTATGTGCACACCCCCCCCCACAAAAAAAGTATACATTTTTTTTTTTTCAGAAGGTCTAAACAATAAAGATCAACAAAATTATGCATTTATTTCAATTAACAAAACTAGAATGTATTGATTACTAATAATTTAATATGGACTGACGAAGTTAACTACTTAAGCACTTAAGCCATTAATTGATATTACTATGTCTATATTTATCTACATAATCTAGTCCACAAGTCTACAACAATTCAACAAATTGTTAACTTCCAATAATCCTATAAGTCTATATAACCCTACTATCATGTGGAGAAAATTATAAAAGATTAACACTGAAAGTAAAAATTTACTTTGTTTTGTTTTTTTTTTTTTTTAAGTGAAAATTTTATTGATAATAATAATGAGTATTACAAATAATTAGGACAAGTGTGCAACAAGTTGCATCGCAAGTCCTTTCTAAATTTGTTTTTTGTTTTTTGTTTTTTTTTTGTTGAGGTCTGACTTTTGTTTAAGAATTGATTGTGAAAGAAAAGAGAGAAAGCTTACGGGTTTGTTATGGGTGATTATAATTATACAAAATGACTAGTTGGGTTTTAGGCTTTTGGCTATTTGTTTTAGTCTTATTAACTAATCAAACATTCAAAGACACATTTGTCATTCTTAATGGTTTTGGACTCAAAATAAATAATAAATGATAAATGATAATTTTGTAAGGGAAAAAAGTGAAGTAAAAAAAAATGTTGGTTTATTAGAATGTTTTTTATTAGGTTTTTTTTTATTTTTTTTTTTTGTTGATTATATTCTCACTATAGTTGTGAAAATTTTGGGAGTGCGGTAATAGAAATTTGTTAAGGGTGCGACCGCCCCTACACGCACCCCTTTATATTCATCTATGACTATATAAATAAATGTATTGCCCTTGGACTCTAAAAGGGTAATGTGTTGTGGTGCCTGTCCAAGGGCAAATGTACTGTTTTTGCAAATTAGAACCATATGTTGGTATTACTTCGGATATTGTGGTATTGGTTTGGATACTTAGTATTTTTGTATGAATTCAACTCTGTACTGCTCCAAAAATATATTTATTGTTAAGTAAACAAGAAATCAAATTGATATAACAAATATATCATGAACAAACCTTTAATTTCAACAAACAAACAAATATTTTAGTTCAACGAATTAACTTAATTTACCAATGATTAAATCCGAGCCTAGTGATGATCACTATGTCCTTAAAGACATTTTTTTTTCCTCGCGTGCTTGAAGGTTTATGGGAAAGCTGTTTCCAATATATAACGGATTTTTTCTTCTATAGAAAAGCCAAGACTTCAATTTTATAGAATCGTGACACAAACATAGTATTTGGTAAGAAAGTATGGGAAAAAGAAAGATCGAATATTGTATGATCTGGTGTCTCTTTCTCTCCAAATTCATCCATTATTTATAGGTGAGTGGTGCTTCTTCGGAACAACACAATGACTCTGGGGAAAAAGTAAACTGTTTGAAAAGTCACATGTTTCGAAAGGACACACCATTTGGACATAAAACACTATTTCGAACCAGTGTCTATTTCGAAAGGTCACACCTTTTAAAAAGATCATTTGTTTGAACAAGTGCAAGCATTTCGAAAAGTCACTTTTTTTATCATTTACAATCGCCAGGTCTTGCACCATTTTAAAAAGATTATTATCACTTTACGTACTGTTTCGAGAAAAACTCATTTCATCTCAAATAGGATAATTTGGAAGACAAATTACTCATTCATATCTCAATAGATTTGTGCAAATCCATTTTTCTAACACTCAATGGATTTGTGCAAATCCATTTTTCTAACACTACCTAAATCAATCTAACTAAACTTACTATTGAAGATTATTTGTAGGTTTAATAACAGTCCTAGATCATCACAATTCACAAGTGTCAATTTTCAATAGCTAGCTCACGAATATTTCTTTACATAAAGACTTCCTAAAATATTTGTCTGTCTGGAACTCTGGATTATGTGTAGGATATTCTTTCACATCTAACTTTCGTATTAAAAACAAACGCATAACACTGCTCCTGAACTCCTATGTGGTTTTCCATTCTAACTAAACGCCATTGCAAAAGGATTCTTGAAAATTGTTGGTTTTTAGGACCACTCCACATCTCCACTGTCCACTCACTCTATGTGGCTTAGAACCCCTACCAATTACACGTCCAAGACGCTTCTTTCTCCCGAACAAAACAGACATCACTCTATGTGGCTTAGAACCCCTACCAATTACACGTCCAAGACGCTTCTTTCTCCCGAACAAAACAGACACCAATGTCGACAAACACAATGACCCAACACAAACACAATGACCCAACGCTTTGTAGTTGAGTGGGTAAACCAAAAATATATCCTTTTTAATTAATCTCTATTACAACAACTAATCCACTATTAACAAAAAGATCAAAGTAAAGTAACAACCATGTGAACAATATTCTCCTACTTATCAACATCACTATCTTGATCATCATCATCATAAACCAAATCATCAATCTCGATGATTACTCCGCATACTCTTTCTTCCTGCAGCAATACTCGTCTTCACCCTTTCAAACTCTGAAATCGGGCATGGTATTTTAATCCCACCCGAATGATTATACCCGAATTCCTTCTCAGCTTCTTGTAAAAGCTGACCAAACAAAGGATGATTAAAGTAGATAATCGGTACCAAAACTCGGTGCGGGTCATCATCTTTTGAACCAACATAAACAGCTAAATGACCTTTGGGTACTTCAATTGGTTTTGGGTGGTCAAATTCTTCCCGACCCATTCGTGAATAATCTGAACAAGTAGCTGTCCTTGGACAACATAGACCCTTTGCTCCTTGTTTTAAAGAACGTCCCCAGTTATAAATTTTCGTCATCGTCTTGGTTTTGTAATTTGGTGTTGTAGTATCTACTAATCTTTTATACTCATTACAGGATCTTCTTCTCTTGGATGTAAATACCCATTTGAATACACGTACAAATTTTCTCCCTAGTTTAAAACCTCTGTTTCTCCTCATATTTACAAAGAGAAGAAGAAAAATGGACAAAGAAGGTGTTGGAAGAAAAGGAGTAGTACGTGAGAAAAGGGGAGTAGGAATTCAAGAGACAGGCCAAGGGTCAGCAACGGACATTGGTAAGACGAGAGAGAGAAAGACAAGTATCAGAAAAAGTAGATGGAATGTTTGATATGGCAGTGCCTCAATGAGAATCTCATTCGTATCCAAAGCTAGATATATTTTCGATCAGATACAAGTCTTGAATCCCAACTTGTTGTTTCTTGTTTGTTAGTATTAAGAGAAAGAGGGTTTGAGGTGAATAAGCTTTCTTTGTTCCGAGATATCAGATCGAGAAATTTATAAAGGATTCGAAGAGAGAAACGTTAAAGAAAGAAAAGGAGGATTCATTTGACATGGTCGGCAGGTTACGGCACGCGAACAAGACTAGTATTATAGACGAGATTGACAAATTTATTAAGGGAGAAAGTCAATGGTCAGCTTGATCATCAGTTATTACTACGTAGAAGATTAGATGAGCTTCGCGGCATGTCTCGTTTTGATGAATTGAACTATTCAAGATTTTTTATTTTTTATATATCTTTCATTAAATTTGTTGAAATCTTGAACCGTTCACTCTTGATTCCACACTTCATGCTATACAAAGAAATTCTGTGACCACGTGCTTCAACCGTAGATTGTTGTACTGTTAGATGCCCAGGTGTTCGAAATATGTACGGAGAGTAACGCTGTGTTTCTTGGAAGTTGCAGTAGTGGACATGTGTGGTGCTATTAATGATGATTAAGAAGTGGGTAATTGAGTGTTTGGCACTATATTAGCATTGTTAAGTGTGTGTTTTGTCTTTTGTTCAGAGTCCAGAGTTCAGACTTTGTTAGATTCTGATTGATTGTGGTCCACTATCTGTAGTCTAGATATGAGATTTTCTGTAGGGATGTTATTCTCTTCATTTAGAAACAGTTTTTCAAGTGTGGGCTAGTGGGAACCGATTCTGGGTGGATAACAACAAGAGGTTGTGTATGTAAACTATAGCGTACGGAAAGATTCATCTGTGACGGAAAAATCAGGCATCTAGGATAATTTTCGGTTGTAGCCTTGTAGGATGGTGTGAAAAAATGAAAATTTTGGTGAGGTGGTAATATAGTATGCATGCAACTCACGATGCGCGGTTACTTAGCATCTTGGTTTTTCTTTTTGTACAAGAGTTTTGGATTGGAAGATTCATGATTGATAATTAATTTAAGTTTGGTTTCGATTCAAATATCAAAATGATAATCCATTGGTAACTGTAACTTTGTAAGTACGTAATTCCATTCGACCCAAAAAAAAAACAAGTACGTAATTCCTAAGCATGACAAAATTCAATAGATGCCATGGTAGATAAGTAATAGTAAAAAAAGGATAGGCCATCGGTCCATCATCATGAGGGTGATGTTGATGAAGTCGAAGCTTTGTATTACCAGCTCATTAATTACTGAGGGTGATGTTGATGATGAAGTCGAAGCTTTGTATTACCAGCTCATTAATTGTTGGATTGGTTAAGTCGAAGCCAAATGATCCACTTTTAAAAATCTAATTCAGAAGTGGTTTTCATTGATTGATGGTGAAATCGATCGATTTTGACCATTTGAATAAGCATGATTTTGACTTATGTATGTAATTATTACAGATCGAAATCACTACTCCTAATAAAGTAATAAGAAGGAAAAAAGAAAAAGCAGCTGACCCATTTGACAAATAATGGTTTCCACAGTTACTTTAGATTTTTAACTATTTACAAATTTATCATATCTTTAATATATAGAAAAACAGGGTTGAATAGTGAATAGTGAATAGTAAATGTGCGTGGATGTAGGGGTATTTTGGTTATTTTATATTTTATTATTATTTTTAAAATTTTTTAAGGGCAAAATAGTAATTTAATATTTATAAATTAAAAAAAAAAAATTGTGGATCCCACATGGGTACCACGTGCACAGTAACTAGTCCATTTTAATCTTCCCAGTCCTACGGTCCTACCTAAACATTCAAAATTCTAGACATATGGTTGAAAATGCCGCCTCTATCTCTATACAATGACTATACAGCATTATCAGGTATGTGCATGGCTTTTTCTACGTATAAAAGCTAAAGAAAGCCATATGTGCATGGCTTTTTCTACGTATAAAAGCTAAAGAAAGTCATGTTAGTTAAGGGAAAAACAAAAATTCCAATTACAAGAAAGTCGTGTTTCGACAGCTATAACAACTCTTCAGCAACCAACATGAACCACAAACTTTAACGCTTTCAAGAATTCCGTTCGAGTTACCATCTTGTTTAAGCAACAAGCCAACTTATGTATTATCCTTCAAAGTGCATGCTTTATCATGTGGTCAAGTTTCTACATTTCATACTTTTTATCCCATGGCGGCAGTGACATAAGACCGAATCGTGTTCGTTGATCTTTCCAATGTGGATCCAAAAATGTGTTCATAATTGCCACGTGGATTAAATATAAAGATAGTTGGTTTACATGAATGAATGTACATCAAGAATTTCCCAATTAAATAGACCAAAGAAATGACAAGGAGTTTGGATTAAAAAAACGTTACCAAAAAAAAATTGGAGAAATGTACAATTGTCCGTACAGTTACGTAGTGGGATTAGTTTATCGAAAAAAAAAAACGTAGTGGGATCTAATCAAGTCAAATAATGGATCACGATTACCTCGCGTGAAAATCATAACAGGTTGTAACAAGATTCCAAGAGGCAATCCCAAATTTAAGACGGCAAATAATTGGAGCTGAGCTGCTGGGGGGCATAACTTTTTTTTTTATTTGCCGCTTTTTCGCTAAAGAGAATACAAATAAGTGAATAACAAGACATGACCTCAGTTTAATTTTGGGGATTGATTGGATTATCTACCACCATATGTCCATCTTATCAATTACAAAGGAACTAAGAAAATTTCAACTTGCAATTCTAGGCTTCTGCTAGTTTGCCCATAAATAATATAGGATACTGGGTACCCATACTATATCGTAGAGGTTGTCTACTTCAAGATGTCTTCATAGGAATGATGGCCGCGACCGTTGGATATGTGATCCAACCACCTAGAAATACAACATTTTTTCATCTTCAACAGCCTAGAAATACAACATTCTTTCATTTTCTCTCTCATCTTTTTTGTTCTTGATTTTCAAATCATTAGATCCCACATCCAATAGTTATCCTCAAAGTAGCTGGAGCCTATATTGGCAGACCCTCATCCTGTGAGAATATCCTCGGAGTAGCTGGAGCCTATATATCTACCACCATATGTCCATCTTATCAATTACAAAAGAACTAAGAAAATTTCAACTTTAATGGTGCAATTCTAGGTTTCTGCTAGTTTGCCCAGAAATAATATAGGATACTGGGTACCCATAATATATCGTAGAGGTTGTCTTCTTCAAGGATGTCTTCATAGGAATGATGGCCGCGACCGTTGGATATGTGATCCAACCGCCTAGAAATATAATATTTTTTCATCTTCAACAGCCTAGAAATACAACATTCTTTTATCTTCTCTCTTATCTTTTTTGTTTTTGATTTTCAAACCATTAGATCGCACATCCAATAATTATCTTCAAAGTAGCTGGAGCCTATATTGGCGGACTCTCATCCTGTGAGAATATCCTCGGAGTACCTGGAGCCTATATATCTTATAAAGTTCAGAACTTCGGATATAATGGTCAAGGATAGGAGGTCTAAGAAGAACGTAGTGGTAGGTCCACGGTCCACTACTCCACTAAAAAACTTAAAAACTTTAATTTTCATTTCAAAACTGGAATTTCTACATGTCGGTTCAAAATTGAGGATGTGCTTCATTGCCTCTAAGAGTTTGTGTAGGTTTGAGCTAGAATAGAGATGGTTTTCGAGGAGAACGATCATCTTACGTGCTGACATTGTGGCATCACCAATCACCTTGCCCAATTTTCACAATTACAAACGAATCTAAAGGTCCTCAATTATATATAAACTAAAGAAAATATGAACTTCATGAAAATAAAAGAAAGGGCGGTGTTGTATTATGATTACATTAGCATGGATATCAGGATATGGTCTCGTTACATGGTTGTGGTTGGCCTATACCCATAGTTCTTGATTCCGAACCAAACTTCGGAATTCCGCCCGGAATTTTGGTTTTCTAAAAAAACAGAATTCCAAATATATAGTTGAAATATTTGAAATTTTAAAATCATCCGAAATTCCGAATATGATAGGGTTGAAATTTAAGGAATTTCGATTTTTAGATTTATCGGAATTTCGAGAATTCCAAAATTCCGAACTATGCCTATACCACAACTATCTATTAGCCAAATTCCCCCATTAGTGTGACAGTATTAGTTCATCCATTGGTTAATTCTATTTCGAAAAACGACTAAAAAAGTATGGAACTTTATAAGTTTTGAAAATAAAAAGATTAAATTTTTTTTTCGGTTAAATTGGGGACCAAACTTTTTAATTTTTACAATGTGAAGACATGTATAACATGATATATAAATTTCTCACACGATGCTTCACAATTTGAATTAATTTCCATGGTCATAAAGTTGTAGCATGGATATACTTTGGTAAGAAAGTGTATAACAATGTATGTAACTTGTGAATTATGAAATACCATGTGAGAAATTTAGACTACATGTGTAACTAGTCTCCACATTGCAAAAATTAAAAAGTTTGGTCTCCAATTTAACTGAAAAAATAGTTTAGTCCTCATATTGTTCAAACTTGTAAAGTTCGATACCCTTTTTAATCATTTTTCGATTCTATTTTATGGGAAACTAGATATGTGTTCTACATTGCCATTTTTCAAAGTTGAGCACTACATTTTCCACGAACTCGCCCAATGCTTCTCACAGAGTATTGTGCGTACGCATTATTTAACTAACTTCAGGAGTCCAACACGTTACTATATATACAAAAAGGAGTCCAACACTTGAGACACACTCTCTCTCTCTCTCCACATTATTTTACAATTGGGTTGCAAATTTGCATCGCTCCTGTAGAATTATTGGAAGTCTCTATATAGGTTGGAGTTGTTGGGGTTTATACCAATACCAATCGATTCCCCACTACACATATAACTCGTATTTTAACAATAACAACTCCAATAACCAATCTAAATATCAACTACAACCTAGCTAACATGTCAAACTCGCTAAACAACTATTAACAACAGATAATAATGCAAAACAGTAAAAGCAAACCACAACACAAAGATATACTGTGGTTCGGCCAATAGTGCTTACTTCCACAAGAGCTAGTCCTTATATAAAGTGGGAAGGAATATTACAATCACTCTTTGCAGTCTCTCACCTTACTAGATCACTCCTCTCTCTTTACAGGCTTGTCTCTCTATAAAGGTTATCTCTCAATCTTGATTGCTTTCAAGATTGGGTTTCTCTATTTGTTCTTGAGTATTTTCGTGCCTCTTCTAAGTGTTAGGTTTTGCCAAAAACCCCAACCTTTATTGCAAACTCACGGTCCACAAAAATAGAATTCTCCGAAAAATAGGCATGGGCATGAGGCGCACCTTGGCCAAGGCCAAGTCGAGCGCGGGTCGCGCTGAAGTGTAAGAACCGTTATTTCAGAATGCAAATTTCTATAAACCGCGAAAACCCAAGTGCAGCGGAATTAATGGGGTTCATGGTTTTGGATAGAAAACATACCTTTTAGAATCGGCTAAGATGTAATCTCTGAGAATCCAAGCTATAAATCCGAATCAACAATCAACCCCTTGATCTTCTATTGTATTCCTTTAGAATAGATTGGACGTTGTGTGGGCAACGATCTACCAACCCCCTTATTTCTCACAAAGCTAGATCCAATTTTGGATCTATCTTTCTTTGCCTCTCTTTTTAATCCAGAGTGAATAGTAATTTTCGGCCAAAAAGAAAGGATTTTATTTATAGACTACAACAGAGACCATGAGGAGAAATTAGGGTTGGGCCTCCTGACGGGCTTGGGCTTCCCATGTTCGCCCAGAACACACGACCCAAGTCCGTCAACAAATGGTTTATTCCACTAAAGGTCACTGTTGCACTACCGCCCTAATCCCAAATTACGTGTCAGCGTTTATGGGCTCCATATTATATGCTTGTGGATCTCCCCGAGTTTAAGATATCGAATGTCCGTTGATTAAGTCAAGTTACTGACAACTATATTAATCAACTTCTTATGTCCTTGAGTAGTACCACTCAACCTCATAGTCATGTCGAAATAAATCCACCTGCAGGGTTTACATGACAATCTTTTTGAGCTCCTCAAGGGGACATCATCAACCCGACTTCCTGCGGGTCGCAGTTCCTTCTATAATCAACAGCACACCTTACATACAATATCATTATCCAATCCATCGAGTTTGTTAATTCACAAATGAATCTCATTCATTGATGATTTAAAGCAATGTACAATGCACGTAAGTGCCCGTTATTATATCCGGATTAAGAGGACAAACATCCATAATAATAGAGGCGTTTGTTCTCTTATATAGTCAGTATAAAGAGAAACAACCTCACTTGGTCTTGTTCAATACACACAAAGTGTACTAGTGTAATCCTATAGTCAAGATAGACTAATACCAGATTATACTACAACCGTACCAATGGTTTGTCCAAATCCATCTAGGTTGTGAATGATTACTTATACTTTATAAGGTACTGATGATATGATCTTCTGTGTGTTCACACCATATCATCTACAACATAAAGTATTAGACACATTCATATAATTAATAACATATATAATATGCATAACATTTGTCCATATGATTTTCATTCAAAATATAAAGAATTAGAGTTAATACAAAAGTAATGATTTTAGTATATTACCCTATCATGAAGTGCCTGGAGGTCGACCAAGGAATGGCTGGTCGGTCGGCGCCTGAAAGCAAGCTTTATTATGGCGGCGGTCGCGCCAGTTTACTCGAAGCAAAGAAGAAATCCTTTTCTCCTTATGTGAGGGATAACTCCAACAATCTCCCCATCCCGAACAGTGAGGGGGGATACCTTCATGTAATTTATAAATCAACAGGAGGAGTACGTCTGCTACCATTCCGGCAGTAGCACAACAAATATTAAACTTACCTTTCGGTAAAACTTTGGTCATCATATCCGACCCGTTCTTGTCGGTATAGATCTTCTCGATACACAAATGCTTGTCTTCGAGTACTTCTCTAATCCAATGATAACGCACGTGTATGTGCTTGGATCTAGAATGAAAACTCAGATTCTTGCTCAAATGGATGGCGCTCTGACTGTCACATAGAACTACAAACTGTTTCTGCTTTAGCTCTAGTTCGTCGAAGAACATCTTCATCCATAGCATCTCTTTGCAACACTCAGTGGCTGCAATATACTCGGCTTCTGTAGTGGAGAGGGCAACACATTTTTGCAACTTAGATTACCAAGAAACTTCTCCCCTTGCAAAGTAACCAGATAACTGAGAGGTGGACTTCAACGAGTCTACATCGCCTGCCATGTCTGCATCAGTGTAGCCTTCAAGTAAGGGCTTACTTCCACCAAAGCACAAACACGATTTGGAAGTGCCCTTGAGATATCTCAATATCCACTTAACACCTTTCCAATGCTACTTCCCCGGATTTGACAGAAATCGGCTTACAACACTAACAGCGAAAGTAATATCCGGTCATGTACACACCATTACATACATCAAGCTGCCCACTGCGGATGCATAAGGAATCTTTTCCATCTGACTCTGCTCATGCTCACCCTTTGGACACATCTCTTTGGTCATGCGGGCGGCCACCAAAGCGGACAACCGACCGGGCCGGCTTTTGATCCATGTTGAATCTCTTCAACACCTTCTCAATGTAGCTTTCTAGAGAAAACCATAACTTTCTACTCTTTCTGTCACGAGTGATCCGCATCCCAAGTATCTGCTTTGCTATACTCAAATCCTTCATCTTAAAAGACTTACTCAAGTCTTTCTTCAGCTTGAATATCTTGTTGATGTTTGGGCCAACTATCAACATATCATCCACATACAGCAAAAGTACTATGAAATCCCCATCTGAAAATCTCTGAACAAACACACAATGATCGGAAGCAGACTTCTTGTATCCTTGCTTCGCCATAAAGGAATTAAACTTTATGTACCACTGTCTCGGTGCTTGCTTCAACCCATACAAGCTCTTTATTATCTTGCATACTAGGTGCTCCTTGCCTTTGACCTCAAACCCCTTTGGCTGGTCCATGTAGACATCTTCTTCAAGGTCTCCATGAAGAAATGTTGTCTTAACATCTAGCTGCTCAACCTCCAGGTTCATACTTGCGGTCATACACAATACCACCTGGATAAAAGTCATCTTCACTACAGGAGAGAAAATCTCATCAAAGTTAATCCCTTTTCTTTGATTGAATCCGCTTCACAACAAGGCGAGCTTTGTGCCTTGGATGTGGATTATTCTCCTCATGCTTGACTTTATAAATCCACTTATTCTTGAGAACTTTTCTTCTTGTCGGTTTCTCAACTAACTTATAAGTGTGATTCTTATGCAAAGAATCCATCTCGTCATGCATGGCCTCCAACCACTTCTCTTTGTATGTAATTTCAATTGCCTCTTGATAGTACATAGGTTCTCCACCATTAGATAGTAAAATAAATGTATGTGGTGGATACCTAGTTGAAGCTTGTCTCTCTCTGTCAGACCTCTTTACCCCATCTGCTGGTGCCTCAGGAGGATGCACTTCTGCTTGCTCAAGTGGTGGTTCATGCACTTCATCTGCATCTTCTATACCAATAGGTTCTATCCCATCATTAGCAATATAATTCTCATCATGAGCTTCAAACTCACGGTTCTCTGCATTTTCAATGCCTTCTGCATATTCCACAGTAGGAACTTCTGGTTCTGAATTAACAAGATCATTAGTGAAAGCTTGTAGCTTCTCACCCTCCTCAAAGTCTGCTATGGTTTGGTCTTCTAAGAACACAACATCTCGACTTCAGATTACCTTCTTGTTAATCGGATCATAGAGTTTGTAACCAAACTTTTCATCTCCATAACCCAAAAAAATGCACTGCTTGGCTTTGTCATCAAGCTTAGATCTCTTATCCTTCGGAATATGCACAAATGCCCTGCACCAAATACCCTCAAGTATCCATAATCAACATCTCTGCATGACCATACTCTCTCTGGATAGTCACTATTTAGAGGCTTCGACGGCGATAGGTTGATCACATGCACGACTGTACGCATTGCTTCTACCCAGTAGGTTCTAGATAGCTTAGAGTGAGACCGCACAGCATACATCTCATCCTCTCTACAATGGTGCAGTTCATTCTCTCGCTATTCCATTACATTTGCGGTGTCTTGGGAACGGTCTGCTCATGATGAATCCCATGACTCTGGCAATACTCTTCAAACGGCCCAATGTACTCATCCCCATTATCTGAGCGAATACACTTCAACAACTTTCATGTCTCTCTTTCCACTATGCTATGGAATTTCTCAAACACGCCAAGTACTTCATCCTTGGTCTTCAAACTATATGCCCATACCTTTCTTGTCGCATCATCAATGAAGGTCACGAAGTATAAAGCTCCCCCGTGGGACTTCACTTTTATAGGATCACATAAGTCTGTGTGCACTAGTTCAAGGACATTGTCCTTTCTGTGAGACGTGAATCTTTGGAAAGACACCCTGTGTTGCTTTCCTATCAAACAGTGAGTACATGTATTTAAATGTGTACCTTTGATTTCTAGCAAGGTCTTTTGCTTAGCAAGAACTTCCATCCCTTTTACGCCCATATGACACAGTCTCTTGTGCCACAGTTCGGAGGAAGCTTCTTCTTCTTCCGCATTCACTTCTATTTTACACAAACTAGCATGTGTTTTGTAAAGAGAGCAAGTTTTCTTCCCTCTGGCTGCTACAATGGAACCTCTGCTCAGTTTCCATACCCCCTTACTAAACGAGTTTACAAAGTCATCGTCATCTAACTTCCCAGCCGAAATTAGGCTTAACCGTATGTCAGGGACATGTCTTACATCCTTGAGTGTCAAGGTGTAGGTGTAGCCGACATTGGTTTCTACATGAAAATCTCCAATGCCTATAATCTTCGAGACACCAATGCTATCCATCTTCACTTCACCATATTCACCACAACTGTAGGTAGTGAAGAATTCCCTGTACGGTGTGACGTGATAGGATGCTCCTGTATCTATCACCCACTCTGTATTAAGACAGCACACACCACAATCTAACACAATTCCCACTGGGTCGTCGACTAGTGCGGTAGTATCTCTGCCTGTGTTTCCGTTCCTCTGCACCATGTTTTCATGTACACAATTATTCTTCTCATCCCTCTTCAATGTTCTTCACTCATATCTGAAGTGACCCTTGGTGGCACAATGGTAATATTGCCTCTCTGCCTTAAGAGTTCTAGCTTCACCCCTAGATTTACTTATGTCATCACCTCTAGAATGAGATGATTTTCTGTTTCTACATCTCCCCTGTTTCTCTGTGACAAGGATCTCTGAGTGAGAGGAGCTGGCATTTGGACTCCTTCTAGTCTCCTCATTCAACAAAGACACGGTAGCCATCTCCATGGTAACGATTCCATCCTTGGCTACTCCGTGTAGAGAGATTGCTAACGTCTCCCAACTTTCGAGTAGAGAGCCTAATAGAAACAATGCCTCAACTTCGTCTCCCAAATTAATTTTCATCAAATGCATCTGATTGATGGTATTAAGTACTTCGTTAAGATGCTCAGACATTGAAGAACCTTCTTGGTACTTCGTGTTGGCAAACTTCTTAACGACCAACACTTTGTTTCCGCCCGACTTCTTCTCATAGAGGTATTTGAGTTTCTTCCACAAGCCAAAAGTTGTAGTCTTTTGGGATACATGGTGAAAAACACTGTCGTTAATCCACTGTCGAATGTACCCAATTGCTTTTCTATCAAGCTTGCTCCACTTAGCCGCAGCAACCGTTTCCGGTCTTTTTCCCCCATTCTCAATGGGTTGTGCCAAGTCCTTGCAATAAAGCAAGTTTTCCATATTGGCTTTGGTGTTGTTCTTCCTATTCAGACTCGTCATGCGAGTGTTTACGGAATTGTCCATCTCTCCAAGTTATTTAAACCTAAATCTTCTCTCAGGAGTTTTGTTAAACACCTTCCGACCAAGATTTGGATAACACCCTAGGCTAATCTAACCTGGCTCTGATACTACTTGTTGGGGTTTATACCAATACCAATCGATTCCCTACTACACAGATAACTCATATTTGAACAATAGCAACTTCAATCACCAATCTAAATATCAACTACAACCTAGCTAACATACCCAACTCGCTAAACAACTATTAATAACAGATAATAATACAAAGCAGTAAAAGCAAACTACAACACAAAGATATACCGTGGTTCGGACAATGATGTCTACTTCCACAAGAGCTAGTCCTTATATAAAGTGGGAAGGAATATTGCAATCACTCCTTGTAGTCTCTCACCTTACTAGATCACTTCTCTCTCTTTATAGGTTTGTCTCTCTGTAAAGGTTATCTATCAATCTTGATTGCTTTCAAGATTGGGTTTCTCTTTTTGTTCTTATTTATTTTCGTGCCTCTTCGGATTGTTAGGTTTTGCCAAAAACCCCAACATTTATTGCAAACTTGTGGTCCATAAAAATATAATTCTCCGAAAAATATGCATTGGCGCGGGGCGCGCCTTGGCCAAGGCCAAGTTGAGCACGGGTCGCGCTGAAGTGCCTAGAAGTCGACCAAGATATGAGCACGGGTCACGCCTTGAGCAAACCTATTCTGAGCACAGGCCGTGCTCAGACTTCTGCACGCAAATAGAAATCATTTTCTCCTCATATGAAGGATAACTCCAACAGGAGTATTTACATACATAACTGATACAAACCTTCGTCAAACAATGCTAATTGCACTAAAATATATTTGAACAAGTGTATGCGAAAGTACAAATCAAAGTAAGCAAATAAGGTACGATGTCACCAAGCGTAGTGATAGAACATATATATTACTTCTGTATGCACGTGAGTAAATTTAGTTAATGTTTTTTTTTTTCTGGTAACTGAGTAAATCTAGTTAATATTAAAAGCCTATGTTAGAAAGATTGACATATATATGGTACTGGATCGCCAGATTAATTCCCTTTTTCCTATTTTCTGTATTATATATGTCGTCATCTCCTTAGACTTCTTCAGATCTGTAAATCCACAACTGTTTTAGAGGTTGAGTTTTCTAACCAAAGCACAAAAAGAAAATAAATAAAGGAATCTCTTCATTACACAAATTATTAGCGTCTTAATTCTAACACATTCAAACTCTATAAAACAAATCACTAGTTTTCAAACCCGTTCTACGAACAGGTGTCATTATATTAAATTATTCTAAAAAATATTAACAACAATTCATAATTATGAGATATGAAAATTATATTAATCACTTATTCAAATTTCTTGCACCGCTCTCTATCAAAAGAAAACACCAAACCTTGGTAAAACCCATCGATTTATTTTTGTTGTTATGTTTAATAATAGAAGTTTAATTGAAATTTTGTGAGGATGCCCAATGTGGCGATGATGATATTGAAAATACTTA
Source organism: Coptis chinensis (assembly GCF_015680905.1). Taxonomy (NCBI): domain Eukaryota; kingdom Viridiplantae; phylum Streptophyta; class Magnoliopsida; order Ranunculales; family Ranunculaceae; genus Coptis; species Coptis chinensis. Next base: position 112,901,545 of record NC_141458.1, on the reverse strand, counting down.
AATAGCAAGACATTCCCAATCATAATAAAATAATTATAATAAACACTACTTAAAATGCAAAACTATACTTGTTGAGATATTATATTCTCCCTATATATAATACAACTATGTTTCGAGGTTAGTTTAATGCATTTGCATCAAGTTTCCGATTTTACGTTAATTATTCTTTGAGGCTAGTTCAATGTAATTGGATCTAGTTTCCGATTTTCCATTAATTATTCTTTGAAATTAATTCAATGTAGTTGTATCAAGCTAGTTTCTGATTTCCCGTTAATTATTCTTTTAAGTTAGTTCAGTGCAGTTGCACAAAGTTTACGATTTCCCGTTAGTTATTCATTAAGGTTAATTTTGTGCAGTTCCATCTAGTTTTCAATATTTCGTTAATTACTATTTGAGATTAGTTAATTGCATTTGCATCAAGGTTCCAATTTCCTGTTAATTACTCTTTGAGGTTAGTTTAATACATCTGCATCCAGTTTCTGATTTCTCGTTAATTATTTTTCAAAGTTAGTTCGCATCTAGCTTCCAATTTTCGGTTATTTATGCTTTAAGGGTAGTTCGATGTAGTTACATCCGGTTTCCGATTTCCAGTTAACTATTCTTTGAGGTTATTTCAATGCATTTGCATCCAGTTTATGATTTTCCGTTAAATATTGCATCCAATTTCTGATTTCTCGGCCTGTTAGTTAATATATGATTTTAGTTTAATGCAGTTGCTTCCAGTTTCCGATTTTCCGTTAATTATTCTTTGAGGGTAGTTCAATGTAATTGCATCCAATTTCTGATTTCCCGTTAATTGTTTTTTGAGATTAGTTTAATGCATTTGCAACAAGTTTTCGATTTCCCGTTAATTATTTGTGAAGGTTTGTTCAATGCAGTTGCATCAAATTTATGATTTTCCATTAATTATTCATTGAGGTTAGTTCAGTGCATTTGCATCCATTTTTTGATGTTTCTATATTTGTTAATTAGTCTTTAGATTAGTTCATTGCATTTGCATCCAGTTTCTGATTTCTCATTAATAACTCTTTGAGGTTAGTTCAATACATCTACATCTAGTTTATGATTTCTAATTATTTATGCTTTGAGATTAGTTCGATGCAATTTCATCCAATTTATGATTTCCTGTTAACTATTCTTTGAGGTTATTTCAATGCATTTGCATCTAGTTTCTGATTTCCCGTCAATTATTCTATGAGGTTAGTTCAATGCAGTTGCATTTGGTTTTTGATTTCCTGTTAATTATATTTTGAAGTTAGTTCACTGCATTTGCATCCAGTTTCTGATTTACCATTAATTATTAGTTGAGGTTTGTTTGATGCATTTTTGCATACCGTTTGCGATTTCCCGTTAAATATTTTTCAATGATTTGCATCCAATTTCTAATTTTCCATTATTAGTTATTCTCTAACGTTAGTTTAATGCAGTTGCATCCAGTTTCCGATTTCTAGTTAATTACTTTTTGAGTTTAATTTATTGCATTAGTATAAAATTTTCGATTTCCCGTTAATTACTTTTTTAGCTCAGTTCAATGTATTTGAATCCAGTTTTTTATTTCCTTTTAATTATCCAATGTGGTGTGTAATATCAACTTTATACTTATCCATCTGTAGTATCCTTGCAAACATAACATAAAAATAAATTATGTTTGATTTACTATATGGGATCATTAAAGATTATCCAATTCCCGATTTTCCGTTAATTATTCTTTAAATTATATACCTGACTCACTATGTGGGATCTTCAAAGAGTATCTATGAACGGGTCCTGTCATATTAATTATTCTGAAAAATATATGCAACTATATATGCATAACTATTATATACAACTATTATATTGATCACTCATCCAAATTTCTTATAACATGAAAACCCCACGTACTCTCTATAAAAAAAATAACTCACCATTGATAAAACCCTTCAATTTCATTTGTTGTTTAATAATAAAAGTTTGATTGAAGTTTTGTGAGATTGTCTAATAAGACGAAGTTCATATTGAAACTACTTGAATAGCAAGGTGTTCCCAATTATACGAAAAAAGATAAGATAAATACCGTTTTAAATGCAAAATTATACTTACCGAGATATTCCCACAACATATAACACAACTATATTTTGAGGTTAGTTTAATGCATTTGCATCCAGTTTCTGATTTTCTGTTATTTATTTTTTGAGGTTAGTTCAATGCAGTTGCATCCAGTTTTCGATTTCTTGTTAATTATTCTTTGCAGTTAGTTTAATGCATTTGCATCCAATTTTTAATTTCCTACTAATTATTCTTCGAGCTCAGTTCAATGCATTTGCATCTAGTTTCCGATTTTTCGTTAATTATTTTTTGAGATTAGTTTAATACATTTGCATCTAGTTTCCAATTTCTTGTTTATTATTCGATGAGGTTGCATTTGCAACTAGTTTCTGGTTTTCCGTTAATTATTATTTGAGGTTAGTTCAATGAATTTACATCCAGTTTTCGATTTTCCATTAATTATTTCTTGAGGTTAGTTCAATGCATTTGCATCTAATTTATTTTTTGAAATTAGTTAAGTGTAGTTGCATCCGGTTTTCGATTTCCCATTAATTATTTTTAAAGATTAGTTTCACGCATTTGCATCATGTTTCCAATTTATAATTTTTTTAAGGTTAGTTCAATACAGTTGCATCCAGTTTTCGATTTTCCGTTAATTTAATCTCTGAGGGTTAGTTCAATGCATTTGCATCCAGCATCCAATTTTCGATTTCCCGACAATTATTTTTTTATGTTAGTTCGATGTATTTGCATCCAAGTTTTGATTTCCTGTTAATTTTTTTTTTAGGTTAGTTTAATGCAGTTGTATCAATATTCCGATTGTCTATTAATTAATTTTTAAAATTAGTTTAATGCTTACATATGCATATAATTTTCGATTTCCCGTTAAATATTATTTGAGGTTAGTTCGATACATTTGCATTTAGTTTTCTGTTTATCATTAATTGTTCTTTGACGCTAGTTTCATGCAGTATTAAATATATTTTAAAATATTTGTCATTATCGGTTGTTGTTGTTGGTTTTTTTTTTTTTTTTTTTTTTTTTTTTTTTTTTTTTTTTTTAATTTTCTATTATATATTTTGTGATGTTATTTTTTGTATAATTTAATTTTCCATATGTAATTTGTTTTGGTTTAGTTTGGTATATAATTTATTTAAGCCTAACATCCACTTTAACTAAATCAATAATTATATAATTTATTTAAGCCAACATTCGTTTTAACTGAATCTCATTATTCCGCTAAAATTGGAAATTATAAAATTCATAAATTTAATTAGAATATATCGTAATTATTGTGGCTTGTGGTTTTTGAAATCCTTAACTATTATTAAATGTCTAAATCCCACAGTGGATGACACCTCAAATTGATCCAACTTTATTTGTTAGGCCCATATATATAGTGCATATAATACCATTTTATTTGTTTTTGGTGTACACTATTACTTATTTTATGTTATGAAATCCATGGGCTTATATGGATGCCCACCATTGATATATGTTATCCTGATAATCCTCTATCTTGGTATTTATCCTGATAACCTTCTATCTTGATATTTATCCTGATCATCCTCTATCTTACTGTTTATCCTGTTAATCCCTTATCTTAGAAAGGAGGTTACCTAGTTGTATATAAAGGTAACCTCCTCCCATTTTAGTTTTACCTCAAGAAATAAGAATGCTCTCTCTCTCTCTCTCTCTTTTATTGATTCAATCTACATGTTAAGTTAGTGTGGTGTTCTCTCCAAATCGGTTTAATTTCTAACACGTTATCAGCACGATAGTCTTTAGCTTTGGATTAAAGGTATGTTATTAAGAGATATTAGTGTACTGTGTATCACTGTCTCAAGTTTCATGTGTATCGGTATATGTATTTCCATCTATTTCATAACCGGGTTCAATATTGTTGGTTAATTAAATGTTTTTGCTTTACCCTATAGGTTTGATCGATGACTTATCGTGGAAGGTGGAATGGGTCTTATATATGCATCTAAAAGATCCCATTGATCATTTGTAGATCTGATTAATTGTATGATTTTAGTGAATTTGTCTCATACTTTTGGATGGTTAATGAGATCGTAATTACTAATTAAAGTAGGTGAGTTTTAGGAAATTCTTGTTGTTGGTGCGTTATAATTTTGCTTCGACATTGAGTGTTCTCGGCCTATTCTCAGTCCATGTGGTGCTTTAGTACTTTTATATCGTTGCTAATACACTATGCATGATAAAAGTTACTTGTGTTAATGTTGAAGCTATTACATCTGAAATAAAAATCATCTGCAGTTGAATTTATTTAGTTTTTATCATTTTTAAATATGATAATCTATGTAACTTGCATCTCCATAAGTAATCCGTTTCTTCCATATTGTTATGCATGATTGCCTTATGCTCTTTGATTGCTTGCCTCCCACTTATAAGTATCCCTTGTGTTATTAAGTGAGGCACAGTAGATATTGGTTAAAATAATTGGTGGTGGAAGTGGTGTTATAGAGGCAAAACTTATATTAATGATACCAAGTTCATACATCATTGTGCCCACACCTTAATATTTAAGTTTCCATCATTCCTTTAAAAGGTTATGGTCTGTTTGTACTAGTGGAGAAGATGACGACGACATCATCTCTTTTGTTAGCCGGGCCTAATAACTTTTAAAGGTCAAAGCCCAAATGTTTTATTGATTCAGGGCCTTAAGTTAATAAAACCCAGACTTATGACATTAGTTTCGAAATTCGGAATATTGAGACACTCTCAACCTAAAGCGGCTATAATTTTCTGCTCAAACGTCGGATTTGCGAACCGTTTTTGCATTAGAAAGCTGACTTCGGAGATGTTTCCAATGGTATGTGTCGTGAAGCCTAATTCGTCCTGAGCTAATTCAGTTTTACAGTTCTTTATGGACTAATTTCTCGTTGGATAGAAGCGTGGTAATCCGATTTTTTCAATCGGATAGGTATCGTATTCCTTACCAAATCTATGCAATTCTTTGTTTTATATTGTGAGATGGATTAAAACATAGAATTACATGCTAAGATTTTAATTTAAGGAAATTTCTTTTCTTTTTTTTGTTTTTTTTTTATGTATACTATTGAACAATGAACAATGACCCTAAAGTTTTACGATATATTAGGAACCCGAAGTTCCAAGATCTATTTTTTTTAAGAACACGAAGTTCTAAGAATTAAATTGTTAGGAACCGAAGTTCTAAAATCTATTTTTTAGGAACTTGAAGTTCTAAGATCTATTATTTTTAGGAACCCGGCGTTCCAAGATTTAATTTTAAGGAACTGAAGTTCTAAGGTCGAATTTTTAGGAACCCTGGGTTTCAAAATCTATTTTTTTAAGAACACGAAGTTCCAAAGATTCAATTTTAGGAACCTGAAGTTCTAAAATCGTCCCAGTTGACTATATCGACTTGGTCGAGTCCAACCCATAAGGATTGGTCCAGTTTTGGCCCATTATGGTAATTTATGTAGGCCCAATTCGTTTTTATAGCTATTTTGTTTTCAAGAACTTGAAGTTCTACCATAAATAGTATGAGAATCAAATAACAATGGGAAAGTTTGATGAGCAACCTTTCATAATTGGAATGCTTTATTTAGTTAATTATATTTTTATTACCAGTTCATGAAAAGTTAATATTGTGTTCTCTTCATGGAATGTCTAGGCCTTGATTGTCATTAATATTTTTGAATTTTCTTATTATGAATCTCAAGTTTTATTTTTCTTAATATACTTGTGCTAGTATCAATCTTTACAAATTTATTTTGCTTTATATTAAAATGTATGGATATATAAATGGAGAAAAGTATTATGGATATATGTCCGGTAGACTATACCCATAAATGAGAAAGACATTGTGTATCATATCTAACGTTGGGAGCAAGAAGCTCACTTAGGCGGTCGTATTACATACTTGTCAATTTAATGAGACATTAATGAGACAGTCTTCTTCCCCGTCGTTAGGGGAGAAAAGCAATGGTTGCTCTAAGGAACGGCGTGAAGCAACTTGGATCCGTCCTCGTCTCATTAAGGATCCAAACAATGAATGTGACTATATGAGATAAGGAGAATGATACACTTGCAAGCGGTTGCAAAGAAAATGCCTAAGCATTTAATGATATGGTAAAAGTAACCATGAATGTCCATAATTGATGTTCCATTTGGACGGGGTCCAAACATGGCGACAAATGAATCCATCAGACGCTAAAAGCGTGGTAGACCTATAGGATCCAAAAGAGTGCTCCCGGAGAGGAGAACCGAGGAACCATCTTGTCCAAACAATAGCCGGTAATGGGTTTGGAGCTCCATAAACAAATAATGAAAATGTGCAAATATCCAAAATTCTTTGAAATGCCTATATATGGTTGCCCTGAAGAGAGGCAGTGCACTGAAAATAAAGAGATCGATCTCAATATTCCATGCATGTTGGTGAATTGTGGGATAGGAAAGCACTTGTCATAGATGACATATTTAGCTATGGTATAGCTATTGGAACATCAAAGGACAATGATGAAAAATAAATGAGCCATGTGTTTTGTCGACAAAGGAAAGATTTTAATCACGGAATTTGCTATTCAAGCATAATTAAACTCTTTCAATAAACGTGGTGTATTTGGACCTATAGTACAAACCCCAAAAGGTGTTAACCAAAGGTTACAAATGGGTGTTTGTTCGAAACTAAAACGAGAAAAATGAAATTTCTCGATATAAGACACGTCTTGTGGCACAAGGTTTTCTGCGAGAAACACAGGATTGATTATGAAGAATCATACTCATGAATGTAGTATTTGACTACTTGTATGGGGACATAGACAAATATATTTACATGAAAATCCCCTGAAGGATTTTTGGTTTGCCGAAGCAAAATCAAGGATGCGTACTCAATTAAACTAAGACATTTATTGTATGGTTTGAAACAATCCAGGAAGATTGTGGTACAATCGTCTTAGTGAATATTTGTCTAAGGAAGGGTATGCAAACAATGAAATTTGCCCATGTGTCTTCATAAAGAAATCCTTAAATGGATTTGCAATACTAGCCACTTATGTGAATGACATAAATTTGATTGGAACTCGGAAAAGCTTCGAGATAAGCTGCCGCCAATACCTAAAGAAGGAATTTGAGATGAAAGACCTTGGTGAAACAAGACTTTGTCTCGGCTTGCAGATTGAGAAAGTTCTAGTGGTGTATTAGTTCACTAGACTAATTACACCGAGAATGTTTTGAAATATTTTCACATGGACAAGGCACATCCATTAAGTACCCCAATGGTCGTCGGTCCATGAATATGAGAAAGACCCATATCGCCCCAAAAAGAAAAAAAATGAAGAAGTTTTAGGTAATCTTGAAGTACCATACTTGAGTGCAATTGGTGCATTAATGTATCTAGCACAATGCACTAGACCCGGACATTTCTTTTTCGTATATTTGTTAGCCAGTACCAATTTCGGTAGCCTACTAAAAGACTTTGGAATGATGTCAAACACATATTGAGATATTTTTATGGAATAACGGTATAAAACTATTTTATTCTTATGGTTCCACTAATGACTATGATCTAGTTGGCTATGCAGTCTTTGGTTATCTATTTCGGAAGGGTCACTCCCAAAACAGTGTATGTATTTCTTAGTGGTAATGTTGTTATTTGTTGGCATTGCACTAAACAAACTTTAGTGGCAACTTTCTCTAACCACTCTGAAATTTTAGCTCTTCATGAAGCTAGTCGTGAATGTGTATGGCTAAGGTTATTAATTGGGCATATTCGTATTTCTTGTTAATTACCTTCTATAACAGGTGTTCCCAACATTATTTATGAGGATAATGCAGCTTGTATAGCCCAGATTCAAGAATGATTTATAAAAGGAGACATGACAAAACACATTCGCCAAAATTCTTTTACACTCAAACTTGAGGAAGAAGAAGCAGATTAAGGTCGAGCAAGTTAGTTCGTCTTGACAACCTTCTTTGTTCTCTTCACTAAATCACTACCAAAGCATACATTTTCAAAAGCTTGTATATGGGATCGACATCTTGAGAGTTCACCACCAAGCCATATAAAAACTTGTCTTTATCAGGGGGAGTAATAGAATAGGGGGAGCATCATGAAGAATGTGTCCCAGGACATATGCACTACTGTACTCTTTTTCCTTATCTAGGTTTTATCCCACTGGGTTTTCCTAGTAAAGGTTTTAATGAGGCAGTATTAAGCAAGTCACAATGATTTTGAGTAATGTTGTACTCTTTTTCCTTAGCTTTGGTTTTGTCCCATTGGGTTTTCCTTAGCAAGGTTTTAATGAGGCAACTGTCATTGGATGATTATAGAGCATCCAGAAGAATGCTACAAAAGATGCATCCACCATAATTTCCACAAAAATGGTGGACATCCAAGGGGGAGTGTTATGAAATCCATGGGCTTATATGGATGCCCACCATTGATATGTGTTATCCTGATAATCCTCTATCTTGGTATTTATCCTGATAACCTTCTATCTTGATATTTATCACGATCATCCTCTATCTTCTTTGTTTATCTGTTAATCCCTTATCTTAGAAAGGAGGTTACCTAGTTGTATATAAAGGTAACCTCCTCCCATTTTAGTTTTACCTCAAGAAATAAGAATTCTCTCTCTCTCTCTCTCTCTCTTTTATTGATTCAATCTACATGTTAAGTTAGTGTGGTGTTCTCTCCAAATCGGTTTAATTTCTAACATTTTATGATTAGTTTACTTTTTTTCCTTTTTCCTTTTTTCCTTTTTCCCCAGTCACATGTGTGGTTAACAAATGCATAAATTAAATGTTCAAATAACTCAATTCATTTTTTCATTTGTTCTTTCATAGTTTCATTATTATTTTCTAGAAAGAAACTTTGTTATGTTAAACTTCACCTGAGATTAGTGTGGAAACTATTCTTTGTGGCGTAAGGGTTTTAGGAAAATCGTTTTTGATTGAAAATATTGTTTTTTGCAATTTAGATTCCCCCTCCCCCGTAATTAGCTATATTGTTTAGGAAAAGTTGGAGACTTTGCAAAACTCTAGATCGGATTGTTTCTTTATTTATATCTCACTTTTTCATAATTAGTAATAGAGTATTAGAGTTTACAAAAAACTGGAATCTCTGAGAGTGCTCCAAAAAATAGATTAGTGAAGGTATAACTAATATATATATATATATTTGGAATTCATTTTTTTTTCGTAATTAGTATTAGAGTTTACAAAAAGTTGGAGACTCTGTGAAGCCTTGAAAAGTAGAGCCAATAAGATATATCTATAATATCTATCTAAAGACAATAAACAAAAAACAACATAAACCCAAAACATAATACCCATAACAAAATGAAAATTGTCCATTATTTTCAAGCAGAATAAAATTTAAGCAAGAGAGATTGAAATGACATATCCGATAATCGAAATTTTCAGGCAAACTGAAATTGTTGGAAGAAAAGATTGGGTGAAATTTGTCCATTTAAACAAAAAACAATAGAAACCAACATAGAAAAATAAGAACTTCTAATGGATAGCAAAAAAAATTCAAAGTTAAGAGATACTGAAAGCGACTGAAGGAGATTTTGGTGAGAGCCAATAATCGGAATTGGAGGAACAGCTAGTGTAATTTCTAAAGTGAAAATGTGAAATGAGAAAATAAGATGGGGGAAAGGGTATAGACGTCTTTTGCAGGCATAAATCACGGATAAAGTCGTCTAACATACGCAAATAATAGGGGTAAAATGATTCAGAAAAAATATCAAGAGTCGCACTTAAAAAAAATTTTAAAATACTATTACAGTACAGCACTAGTACGTAGTACGGTAGGTGGGGGGAGCCGGAATTTTTAAAATAGTTAAGATGATAATGAATCTTATTTTCACGCACGCATGAGTTAAGTGCAACGTATGTTTCAGTGATGATCGTGACTTTGTTTTACCTTTAAAAAAATCATGTCCATTTGCAGCGTTCAGTCCTTGATTTCTTTAGTTGCGGCTTTAATAATTAGTACCAACTGCCAAAACAATGACCAAATCATGTCTTAATTACTGTGTTTCAAATTAATATCTTGACAGACAACATGGCCCAACGAAGTACATGCATAGTATGAACAAAAAGACAAATACTGTAGAACTGTATCATCCAATGTTCTGCCAGTTTGTTGTTCTTTCCAAATGCAATAAGCCTTAATTTGTGGAGCTTGTTTAGTATACAAGTTGATAAGAATCATAAGATAACCTCTAACTTAACGTAATTAAATAGCCTATTCCAAGTATAACAACTTAACATAATTAAATAGCCTATTCCAAGTATAACAACTTAACAAGCACACCCTAGTGACTAGCAAAAAAATCTATTTAGGGGCTATTTGTTTTTTTGGGTTAAGTTATAAGAGGTTCTTATAAGATGGTCTTATAAAGTGGTTTGTTTTTCATTGTAAAAATAGAAAAAACAAATACATGACACCTTATAGATGGTTATTTGACAAATATAACCTTACTTTACATAACATTTAACTTGAATAGATTAATTTGAAACAAGCGTATAGTTTGATTTTCGATTTCAAATCAATTTTGATAATTAGAATATCGATTTTAGAAAACTACCTTAATTGGCGGTGGTGGTAGTGGTCTTAATAGCACGGTGGTGGTGGTAGTGGAGGTGATGATATTGGTCTTAATAGTACGGTGGTGGTGGTGGTAGTAATAGAAGTGGTGGATGTCTTAATAGCACGGTGGCGGTGGTGGTGATAGTCTTAATAGTACGGTGGTAGTGGTGGTGGTGGTGGTGGTAGTGGAGGTGATGATATTGGTCTTAATAGCACGGTGGTAGTGATGGTGGTGGTAGTAGTAGAAGTGGTGGTGATTTTAATAGCACGGTGGTGGTGGTGGTAGTAGTAGTAGTAGAAGCGGTGGATGTCTTAATAACACGGTGGCGGTGGTGGTGATAGTCTTAATAGTATGGTGATAGTGGTGGTGGTGGTAGTAGTGGAGGTGATTATATTGGTCTTAATAGCACAGTGGTGGTGGTGGTGGTGGTTTTAATAGCACTGGTGGTGGTGGTAGTAATAGTAGTAGAAGCGGTGGATGTCTTAATAGCACAGTGGCGGTGGTGGTGATAGTCTTAATAGTACGGTGGTAGTGGTGGTAGTAGTAGAAGTGATGATATTGGTCTTAATTGCATGGTGGTAGTGATGGTGGTGGTGGTAGTAGTAGAAGTGGTGGTGGTTTTAATAGCACGGTGGTGGTGGTAGTGGTGGTGGTGATGATGGTGGCAGTAGTGGTGGTGGTGGTTTTAATAGTTTAGTGGTGGTGGTGGTGGTGATAGCCGGTGGTGGCTAGGGAAATAGAGTTATTTGGAGAATAAGATAATGAAATGAGAAGAAGAGATAAATGAGGCTAGAGGTATATGGATGGGGGTGTTTGAGTCATTTTTCAAGTTATAAGACTTATAGAATGAAGTAGATCCCGATTTTGTAGACTTATAAATTGGAGCCTCTCTTATAAGACATTTCAGTAGAATCTCTTATAAAAAAAAAAAACCAAAAAATGTCCAAAATCACTGGGCCACATCTTATAAGAGGTTATAAGACCTCAAGGTCTTATAAGAGGCAAAAACAAATGGCCCCTAAACTCCCTCACGTAACATGAACTCCATATCTTAAGTGACATCCAAATTATCTTATGCAAAAAAACTAATAACTCCATAAGAACTAATAACTCCATATCTTATGCAAAAAATCTAATAATTCCATAGAAACTCCATATCGTAGATGACATCCAAATTATTTCTCTTTCCAATAATAAAAAAAATAAATATAAAAGCAAAAAAAATAACTAATAACAAACTTACCTAATAAAATAATTAACACCCGAAATAGTAACAAATAAATAATAAAAATCTTATTTATATTTTCACAAACAAATTAAACAAAAAAAAAGATAAAGAAAAGTAAAAAAATAAAAATAAAAAAACCCCAACGCCCTAAAAAAAGTTAGGTGCTCAAAAAATTCACTTTCGTCATTCTCAATCCCCTTCACTATTTTTACTGTCACAAAATTTTATTTTTTTATCACTTTAGTTTACATTAATTTTGAGTGGAGAAAAAAAAAATCTATATAATTATCTATCTATTGATTTAAACAAATGTTTGGATGATCATGTCAATTTTATTTTTTTTGGGAGTTAAGGTTTATTTTTCTTTATTTTTTTTGGTTGAATTGTTTGTAGAAATATAGGCAAGTTTTTTATTTATTTGTTATTTTGGTTGTACTTATTTAATTAGGTATGTTATTTAGTATTAATTTATTTATATATTTGATTTTTGAATTTTGGAAAGAGATTAGGATTTTGATGCTACATAGGAAATGGAGTCCCAAAGGAGTTATTGAGAGAGTCTGAGTAGAACTACTCAGTGACTAGAGAAAGAAATGTTTATCCATATTTTTTTTTTTTGTATATTTGTTAATTAAGGTATTCTTTATTGAGCACTTCTACTCAGACTCCTTCTATAACTCTCTTGAGACTCTATTTCCTACGTGGCATTCAAATCCCACTTTCTCTTTCCAAAAATAAAAAAACAAACATAGAAACAAAATAATAACTAATAACTTGCCTAATTAAATAATTAAAACCATAAATAGTAATAAATAAATAAATAACTTACCAATATTTTTACAAAAAAAAAAAAAAAAAAAAAAAAAAACAACAACAACAATAACAACTTGAATAAGATTAATTAATTTTCTTTTCTAGTGCATCTTCATATTCAAAACATTCATCTTCCATCGTATTTCTTTATACGTTTGTTCAAGTCAATAGATAGAGAACATACAATTTTTTTTTCCTCTATTCAAAACTAATATAAACTAAAGTGATAAAAAGTAGAACTTTGTAACAAGAAAGAGAGAGAGGATTGATAATGAATAAAGTGATTTTTTTGGGTGTTGGATTTTTTTTGGGCTTTGATTTTTTCTTTATTTTTTTGTTTGATGAAATATATGTAAGTTTTTTGTTATTTATTTGTTAATGTATTGAGTTTTAGCTAATTAATTGGGTAAGTTATTAGTTATTTATTTGTTTCTATTTTTGTTTTTTGATTTTTGGAAAGATAAATATAATTTGGATACCACCTAAGATATGGAGTCCATAGAAAATTATTAAGGGAGTCTAAATAGAGGGTGATCTTGGACACACCCATAAAAGCACTCCCATATCCCATAACTAACTTAAGTTTTTGTTATACCCCAATAACAGTCTCAATCCAATAATATCTCTCAAATTAATTTGGAATATTTCTAATAGGGGTAAAATGATTAAAAAAATAATAATAACAACATGTCTTTTGGGTATTCGTTATTTTGAAAGAAGAAATCAATAACACTTTTTTATTTAGAAAGAATAAAAATATAAACACATTTTTTTTCCAGTTACAAGTAAAGAACGTAAAGTATATAGGATTTAGTATGGAGTCCCACCATGTATATTAAATAAATGACTTGTTTTGTCTTGCGTACATCTAATAAAAAATAGGGTAATTTAGGAATCTAAATGTGTCTAAAATAATTTTATTTATTTATTTTAAAATTGGGGTACGGGAATGTTTTTATGGGTGTGTCCAAGATCACCCCTAAATAGATTTTTTGTTCTTTATTTTTTATTTTGCTGGGTTTAATTAAGGTATTCAGTTATAAGTTTCACTGTATTTAGACTTTAGAGGAAATTTAGTATCTATGCATAAAAACAACATATATTCACCATATATCACCATCTTTCCGAAATTTTGAACCTTGACGACATCAATTCTGGCACATGAGCACGATCGCTTGAGCTTCAACATAGGATTTTCTATCCCAAAAAATCTTTTGGATAAACACCAAGCAGTCTCTGCCACCTCGTGCCATTGTGTCGTATTGGCAAAGAGATTACAGAAACAGAGCCAGCCCTGTATTAAACATAGGAACCTTCATAATGCTTCTCTTCCAATATTGTAGTCAGTATCTGAAGAAAAAAATTGTTTGATCTTTAATGGTCTGACCTTTCCTAAATCCTAAAGAAAGCTTGGGAAACGGAGACATGAAGAATACCACAACAACACACTCGTACCAACATTTCAATGAACATTACTGCATGTTTCACTAACAAGTTCCCACAACCATTCTACAACTAATAAAGCCCTCTAAAGAAATGTTGAAGTGTTGAACCTGAGCTAGAACCAACAGAAAGCCAGTGTTTTAGTTATATGGACCCTGGTTATACCACCATATGCAAGTAAAGACCCTACTTCGGAACTGAGAACCATCATGAAATACGTCTTAATAATGGCGATTTATCTGGCTGACATAAAAATCAAAATAAGGCCAATTCATCATAAATATACACTGGTTACAACACAATGTAGTCCCAATATACATCAACACTGCCTTCTAAACATTACTCGGCGTAAAAGTTTAATCAAAGAGAACTTTTTAGGACGTCAAGAATAATCCGGAGTATATCACTTTCACCATGGTTTTATTCCTCTCCGTCCACAGTGTCCAAATGATCGCCTTAAAGATGAACTGATAACCACATTGCCATGGGGGAGAGTGGAATATAAGATAGGAGGAGCACAAGCTTGAAAAAAGCAAGAAAGAAAGATCTCCAAAATACCAGCCGAAACCGGGTCAAAGTATACTGTTCACAAATCCTTCTACCTCAAGATAGAAGTAGATGCTCCAAATGATGATTTGCGACCCCTCTCAAGGTCAAAGTGAACCTGCTGTGGGACAGTGATGATTAGCTAGCTTCTCTACTCGAGACGATTTGAAGGAATCCAGCACCGAGGTTCTCTCTCATTTGTAAATAGGCTTATACTGCCTTTAGTGTTTTGTCTAATTTGTGGGAGGTATATTCCTGGCGATCGGACATAATGGAATGCAGTTGCCATTATGGCGACATTGCGAACTTTCTAATGTTAGCACTCCACACCTTCTCATTTTTTTATTTCAATAACAATCCAAATTTTCCTGGAATACATCAGCACCTACACATAATGTCGTAATATTATGTTCATAAAATTTATGGTTACGGGCCTATTAAACCTAAGCTACAGCTCACAAGGAAAAATAATGATTTTCTAAATAAGAATGAATTTTTTTGAATAAAATGAGAAAACAACAAAGCAGACTCAAACGGTGTACACTACAGGACTAGTTCAAAAAACCTGCCTGTTGAACATTTAGTAAGTAAAGAAGAAAAATACAGTACAACTATTTAGTTCTAGAGAAAAACATAGAGACAGTAAAAATTCTTATCAACCTTGCTAAATTAACCAGTTCAATCTCAAGGCTGGTTTCATAAAGTTCTAGAGAAATGCAGAACAAGATCCTGGAAATTCCCTTTAAATAAATGTAAGGAACACTTTTAGTTTCTCATAATGAGAAAATCTGCAAGATATGAACCTACTAGAGTACAAATATATTCATGAAACTCATAAAATTTGAGTTCAAGAATATACAAGGGGGATGCTTATAAACATCCTACGGACATGGACTTTCGTTTTGATATTCACTCACACTAGGAAGAGCACGAAATAGAAGACTAACGAAAAACGAGCTATGCACTTTGTTTCTCTCCCATGTCACTATTTTATTAATTTTTCTCACAATACAATAATGCAAATGATAATTGCCTATCTACAGGACAACAAAATTTAAAATTTGGGCAAAACACAAGTAGAACTGATCAGTATGATTATTACTTACCTCACAAAGAAAAAGGCAATTGTGTAGATGGCTAGATGCTCCAGAACAAGATTCGCACCAAAAGATGTATCAGGCATTTAGGCCTGATTAATTGCCTTCCTAAGAGGAGCATTCCAACAAGGAAGGTGTCTCAACAATCACTTGATATGTAAATCATGAGATCTTCAACCAGACTTGCAAGTTTCAGTTGATTATTCTTGAGATCGCCTGTACAAAAAGGATAAGATGTAAGCTATCTTCATGTTAACCATGTCTAAGGTCAATGAACACTTTGGATGTTTAACCTGCTATTTCAGGAGTCAGATTATTCAATCAACTGTTGTGGTCTTGCCATCACTACAATCTATGAAGTTCAAAATCTTCTTGATTTTTAATCAATCAAATTATAATCTTCTCTCGAGTGTCAAAGGACTCACTCCCAAAGAAGAAGTGACCATCAAAATTAAACTAGACAGGATGTCAAATGAAATGAAGAGCATAATACAAAGATATCAATAACAATTAATTTTTCAGCAAAATTTAAAATACAATGTAAATTAAACTACAATCATAGTTAGAAACCAAGGTAGGAATAGTAGGATGAAGAAAATTCTGCTAAATGGCACTAAAACTAAGACATAGTTAGGGCTTATGCTAACAAATAGTTGCTATTGAGACTATTCTGTGAATGAAGGGGAGAGAGAGAGAGAGAGAGAGAGAGAGAGAGAGTGAATCACTGCTAATTTGTAACCTCAGCCGTCAACATGGGGAATCTCACATATGCAGCCTGCATAGTAGTCATGGCATGTCCAGTCAAATGGCTAAGTAATCCATCTACTGTAGCTTCCATATGCACAAGGCACAGAACAAAGGATGGACAGATTTGTGGACAGAATCTGTCTCAACCTCTGCAGTGTATGTGTTTAGAACAAAGGACACACCGTGGATTATGGTGTACTGGTGGTATATCATGTCCTGGTGTCATCCACCTGGAGAGAAGTGAAATTCTGACTGCTTAAACCGTCCATGGTGCAAAACTACGAAGTAGCTATTTAAAACTAATGTGGTAAGCCTCCATTTCTTCACTGTGTAGAGGACCCCCAGAGATGTTACCATAGATTTAGTTAAGTTTGCCTAGGGATATCTCAACTGGTTGCACACTTCGCTTGAGTTGGAACCAGAATAGACCTTTTTTCTCCTTTTCCTTATTTTCCCTTTTCCTCTCATGGGCACACTTGTACACTTTATTTTACTAGTTATCAATAGAAGGAACTTACTTAGTCAAAAACAAAAGAAAACACAAG
Organism: Coptis chinensis; assembly: GCF_015680905.1. Taxonomy (NCBI): domain Eukaryota; kingdom Viridiplantae; phylum Streptophyta; class Magnoliopsida; order Ranunculales; family Ranunculaceae; genus Coptis; species Coptis chinensis. The sequence continues at coordinate 112,884,513 of NC_141458.1, read as the reverse complement.
GCATAGAAACTTTATATAGACTATAGACCTCTAGTATAAAATGCACGATTCTGGGCGCAAAGTTGTATCTTCATTGTATTTTCCCAATGTCACCCCCTCCATACTATCTGTAGAATCCTGAAATGCACCAACATCTAAGCCTGATTCATCCACGTGCATGAGATGCACGAATTTTGGTGCACCTCTCTCCCTCCCCTCACCCCCCAAGTATAGAGGTATTCTTAAGATTATTTTAAACACCTCTTTTGAAGTCGATTTTGTAAGTGGGAGCACAGATATCAACACCCTAGTTGTAACTTTAAAGTTTAGCCCACTCAATGAGATATATTGATGGCATATCATTTAAACAAAGTATGTCTAGAATGAGTCGGGAATTACCTGATAGCTATCAGTTAAACAGGATGTACTTTATGGCATCCTCCCTTACGAACGAGCACGGAGCATGGAATTGATTGGGTCCTAGGTAAAATAACAAGGAGAAAATATAAGAATTTCAATACCAAAATATCAGGAAAGTATATGAGCAAGAGCTGAAACAATTTGATGATGTTACCAACCAGGCCTTGATAGAAGAACATCAAGCTTTAGTGAAGCCTTGCAGCAGATGTGTAACAAAGTTAAGTATTCTCGTAAACAAGAATATTCTCCTCAGGCCCAAAAACCAAGTCGAATTCTCTTTGCTCATAATTTTTTTTCTAAGTTAGCAAAATTGTATTAATATGGGAAATGGATGTACAAATTACATTGTAGAAGTTGGTTTGGATTTGTACAACTCCTAACCACCTCTAATCAAATCTAGGGTTAACTAGTATTACACCCCCACTAGATGAGCCAATTAGGATTTCACCCCCACTAGATGGAAAATTAGGGTCTCTCCCCCCCCCCTACACACAAAAAAAAGTCAAATTGGATTGACCGTGTTTTTTTTCAGTGTATTTTCGCAGGCGGGGGGGGGGGAGGGGAGGGGAGGAATCATAATTAGCTCATTTAGTTGGGGTGTAATACTAGTTAACCCTCGAATCTATAATAAGTCACCGAGGGAGATTCCCATCTAGTAAGCCAATAGGGCCTTCCCTCATACAAAACTTGATCAGTGCAGTTGAGTGAGGGCATTATTTGTGGCTAAGTCAGCTGCGAAATTTGCTTCCCGCCGTATGCTTGTAATCTGACAATAAGACAAGCTTCTTTGCTCATAACATTCTTCCACCAACATTCTCTTTATCCTTTCATCTGGAAGTTTCCCTCTCTTGAGAATCATATCAAACACATGGAAAGCCAAATATATTTTATTCTCTTTCAATAGACTGCAAAGCAGCCTATTATAATTATGAAGGCGCGGTCTATAATTCTAGAGAAGCATTTCCTTAAATAGGTTCAGATCAAGATCACTTAAGTATCACAACAAGCACCCGAGTAGTCTTTCATACTGAAACCTTACTAGGGATAAGGCCTCAAGAACTCTCCCATTCCTGCATAGACCTTCTATAAGAGTGTTGTGTGATTTTATCTGGAAGGCAGCCAGTCTCACTCATGTTGTTAATAGCTGTATAGCTTGACCAATTTGACCATGTTGTATGTGCCCTGTATGTCATATGTTTGGCATTTAACCCATCATTTTGCATCAATTCCACATACAAGTATGCATCTCGCAGCATATGAGCCCTGCAATAACCATTGATAACCGCGTTATAGAAATGCAAATCGAACACTACCCCATTTCGTGTTATGTCTTTCATTAACTTCTCTGCAATATAAATAAATTCTTCAGTAAATTTGCAAGAAATTCTTCTTTTGTGCTCCTCTGGCATTAAAATTAGCAGATTAAGCAATTGGAAAATCATCTCTCCTGCTTTCTTAGATCTTCTATCAACAACATGGTATCTTCTACCAGCACGAGAGATATTGCTACATACACCACTGACCAATGAACCAAACGTCATCAAATCATGTTCAATGTGATTTCTCTTCATTAGATCAGCCAAACGAAATGCAAAACTGACTTCTCCTTTCTTGCAGGATTGATTAATCAGAAATGAATAAATACAGTACCCAGCACGAGACCATCATCCAGCACCATTTCAAGATATTTGCGTGCCTTCTCTGTCATATTTGTCTTCATTAATCCGTTTATCAGTTCCGTATAAGTATGAGCACATGGTCGAAACCCACGCTCAATCATCACATGAAACAAATGGCATGCATCAATAGCTCTTCCATTTATGGAGTAGTCGTTGATCAAAGTGGAGTATAGGTCTCCATCAGGGACCGCGCCAACCTCAAGCATCCTCCTAAATATCCATTCTCCCTCGGGCAATCTTTTCTCTTTGCATAAAGAACCAATAATAGAATCATAGATTGCGACACTGGGCCGAGTCCTCTCTCATCCATTTTCTCTAAGACCTCAAAGGCCATCCACATATCTCCTTGCTCGCAGTGTTCATTTATCATTACCAAGTAAGTTGCAAGGTTCGGAACCAAACCCTGACCACACATACGATCTATGAGGAACTCAGCTTCCTTAACATGAGCTTCCTGGCAAAGAGTCCTGATCAAAGAATTGTAAGATGATAGCAAAGGCTCGCATCCATAAATGATCATCTTATTGAAAACATTCAGTGCGTGGTTTGTCTTGCCTGCAGCACTCAAGGCACTTATGAAAACACTGAAAACTTCATTGGGAAGAAATTTCAGTGCTACCCAAGATTCTGCTAAACAAGAGCTCTATATCATTCTCAAATGTCTTTTCCGTATGAAAAGTGGAAGAACTACACAACCAAGAAAGGTCTACATTCAACCCATGCTTATTTAATACCTTCGAAACTAGAAGAAGTACATTGAACTCTTGGCCTTTCGGATAGTTATTTTCTAGGTACAAATACAATACGTGATCTGGAGCAACGTTGCTGCTTGACATCTTATCAAACAAGTCATCGGCTTCATCAAACCTATTCTCCTTCTACAGGGACGAGATTATGACTGTATAACAATGCACATTGGGACATACAGTACAACTAATCATGTTATGAAGAAGCTTCAAAGCACAATCCACTTTTCGTTCTTTGCAGTAATAACTTATCATAATGTTAAAAGTTACCACATTCAGTTGCAATCCCCTTTCCATTGTCATTTCACCTAACTCACAACCCAAATCAACATAACCACATCGGAAAGACGGAAACATCCGTAAAGCAGCATGTTGTAAACATAAGTATCAGGCTCACACTGCATATCAAACATCCTTCGAAAAACACCCATTGCCATCTCCATATCCCCTTCCTTACAAAAAAACATAAATAAGAGAAGTATACAACTTCTGATCAGGAGAAAAACCATCAATCAAATTATTATAACACCAAAGACTCAAATAAACTACAACACTTACCATCTTATTAAAAATAGTAAAAGCCTCTAAAACTCTTTCTTCTGTACACAACCCGTTAAGCAAAACATTACAAGCAGGTAAAGAACCAATCCTAAAAAGTCCATCCACATAAACTACAATAACATATTACCATAGTCTGTAACACACAAGTAAAGGAACAATACCTCTACTCAAAATGGCCTCATTAAAAACCGCTTCCGCAAGGCTTCCCCCAAAACAACAAGTTATTGTACTTATAAGTAAAGCGTAAGTTGTAGACTTAATTAAGATATACCGAAATGGAGTGGGAGAATGAAGATGAGTGTTTAATGAGACGGTGGATTAGTGTTTGTGCAGAAGAGATTAAACCACGGGTGATGAGATTATCAGTTAATGAAAGAGAAAGGGTTTTATGGTCTTTGGGAGAAGTGGGGCAGTAGTAAGTGTTTTGGAGAACAAATTGAGTACTGTCATCAAACATGTGGTCTGCACCAATTAAGGGTATGAGAGTGCTCGGTTGCTCAGAGAGAGTGAGGAAATTTGTTCGAGTGTTTTGAAAGTGAGTGTATTTATATCTTCTATCTAACAAAACAAAATAGAAGTGTGGGCCCAAAAATTATTGGATAGATAATTATTCTCACCAAAATATGACTCGGCAAATCCAAACGTACGGGGAGTTTGTGCAATTTTGTTAAGTGCAATTAATACCATGGGATCTATTCAAAATTCAGCAAAAAGTAAACAATTGCGGCTAGCCTTATAAACTGTTGGGCCTCCAAATATGACATGGTACTGCACAATTGGCTTGCCCAATTGATACTATTGGGCTTATGGATAATGGATAATTGGGTGGCCTTGCGCCGAAAGCGCGATAAGTTGTTTCGCGCCAAAAACATGGCTGGCCTTGTGCCAAAGGCACGACGTGTTGTTTCGTGCCGAAAGTGCATTTACGCCTCAACAAGTTGTCGGGATAGCAAGCGTTGAGATCTCGCGGCTATATACTTTATAGGATGGGACTTGTGTGTATGAGGAAGTGAAAAGCCTAATTGAAAATCAAGTCCATGTTTTTGCAACCGTTTAATATCGGTTGACTATGGGCCTTCGGCTATAGCTGAATTTTCAAAATTTCATGGGCTAATGCCGATCGATCTTTTATAGTTCTATGACTTGCAAAATTTCCATTTGTTAATTTTTTTACTGCTCAAGAAACAGTCATCTGCAATTTCTATGCTACTTATGAGACGCGCCTGTGATGTAGTTCTTTTGGAATTTATTGTTCATTCTTGAAATACTTCGTGAAGATACAACGACAAGGTGGGTAGAGAACTCTCTCTTTTTTTTTGGTAAGAAGGTAAGTAAAGTTTGTATGTTATAATTTTTTTTGTGTGAATTAATTAAAAATAACTCGGTGTTACATTCATCTATTATCTATATACTAAAGCAGAGACTTTTAAAGGAGGGATTTCTCTCTCTTATGTGGCATTCTAATATGAGAGTTAGCCTTTTCTCTATCCTATATGGCACTTTAATATGAGAGATAATATTTTCTAATAGTCTATAATCCCATGTACATTGAACCTCTTTGGTTTGAGTGTATTTTTAATTCTTATATTTAGAGAGTTTGTGTATTTCCAATTCTTATATATTTGATCAAATAAAAAAAAAAAATTAAAAAAAAATAGGTGATTTGTAGAAAGTAATTTCCTATTACAAATCAAACACTTTTAGTATTCAAATTTTTATATATTTGATCAAATAAAATAAATTGCAAAAAATAGGTAATTTATATAAACTAATTCCCTATTACAAATCATACAATTTTAGTGTCTATGATAAAGCACCGACTTATTTCGAATATATCCTTAACACGACTTCAAACACATAGTTAAAAACAATTATACAAAAAATAACATCACAAAATATATAATATAAAATAAAAAAAAATAACGGCAAAGCAATAATGACAAATATTTTAAAATATATATTATATTGATTGAAACTAAAGTAAAAAAACAATTAATGAGAAACTGAAAACTGAATGCAAATGCATCGAACTAACATCAAATAATATTTAACGGAAAATCGGAAACTGGATGCAAATGCAAGCATTAAACTAATCTTAAAAAATAATTAATAGAAAATCGGAATATGGATAGAACTGCATTAAACTAATCTCAAAGAATAATTAACTGAAAATTAAAACTTGGATGCAAATATATCAAACTAACATCAAAAAATAATTGTCGGAAAATCGGAAACTGGATTCAAATACATTGAGCTAACCCTCAAAGATTAAATTAACAGAAAATCAGAAAATGGATGCAGCTGCATTAAACTAACTTCAAAGAAAAATTAATTATAAATTGAAAATATAATGCAAATGCGTGGAACTAATCTTAAAAAATAATTAACGAGAAATCGGAAACTGGATGCAACTGCACTAAACTAATCTCAAAAAATAAACTGGATGCAAAACCTCAAGAAATAATTAACGGAAAATCGGAAACTGAATGCAAACTCATTGAACTAACCTCAAACAATAATTAACGGGAAATCGGAAACTAGATGAAAATATAGCTTTATCAAATAATAAATGAGAAATCGGAAACTAGATGCAAATGCATTAAACTAATCTCACAGAATAATTAACGAAAAATGATAAACTGGATGCAAATGCATTGAACTGACCTCAAATAATATAACAATTAACAATATGAAATTGGAAATTTGATACAAATGTATTGAACTAACCGAAAAGAATAATTAACGGTGCTTCGGCTGGATGCAACTACATTGAACTGATCTCAAAAATAAATAACGGGAATTGGAAATTGGATGCAACTACGTTGAACTAACCTCAAAATATAAATGACGGAAAATCAGAAACTAAATGCAAATGCATTAAACTAACATCAAAACATAGTTGAGTTATATGTTGTGAGAATGTCTCGATAAGTATAGTTTTGCATTTAAAATAATATTTATCTTATATCTTTCCATATGATTGGGAACTCCTTGCTATTCAAGTAGCTTCAATATATATGAACTCCGCCTTATTAGGTAATCTCACAAAACTTCAATCAAATTTTTATTATTAAACAACAAAATGAAGTTGAAGGGTTTTATCACAGGTGAGTTATTTTTTTTTTAATGGAGAGTGAGGTTTTCACGTTATAAGAAATTTGGTTGAGTGATCAATATAATATTAATATATAATAGTTCTGCATATTTGCAAATATTTTTCAGAATAATTAATATAACAACACCCGTTCGTAGATAATCTTTGAAGATTCTACATTGTGAGTCATGCATAATTTAAATAATAATTAACGGAAAATCGGGAACTGGATAATCTTCGATGATCCCATGCACATAGTAAATTAAGCATAATTTACTTTTTATGTCATGTTTCCAAGGACACTCTGAGATGGATCGGTAGAAGTTGGTATCATACACCACATTGGATAATTATGAATTCAAATACATGGCGAGCTCAAAGAGTAATTAACGGAAATCGAAAACTTTATGCAAATTGCATTAAACTAACGACATAGAGTAACTAACGGGAAATTAGAAATTGGATACAAATTCTTGAAAAATATTTAATGGAAATTTGGAAACGATATGCAAATACATCAAAGAAACCTAATAATAATTAATGGAAAACCGAAAACTAGATGCAAATGCATTGAACTTAACTCAAAAAATAATTAACAGAAAATAAAAAACCGAATGCAACTGCATTGAACTAACCTCATATAATAATTGGTGGGAAATTGAAAACTAAATGCAAATGCATTGAAATAACCTCAAAGAATAGTTAACGGAAAATCAGAAACCGGATATAATTGTATCGAACTAACCTAAAAGCATAAATAATAAAAAAAAAAAACTAGATGCAGATGTATTGAACTAACCTTAAAGAGTTATTAATGGAAAATCGAAAACTGGATCCAAATGCAATAAACTAATCTCAAAGACTAATTAACGAAACATTAAAAAATATATGAAACTGCACTAAACTAACCCAAATGAATAATTAATGGGAAATTATAAATTTGATGTAACTGCATTGAACTAACCTTAAAAAATAATTAACGGGAAATCGGAAACTTGATGCAAATCCATTGAACTAACCTCAAATAACAATTAACATAAAATCGGAAATTGGATGCAACTGCATTGAACTAACCTCAAAGAATAATTAATAGAAAACCAAAAATTGGATGCAACTGCATTAAACTAAAATCAGAGATTAACTAACGGGAAATGCGAAATTAGATGCAAATGCATTGAAATAACCTCAAAAAATAGTTAACTAGAAATCTAAGTCGGATGTAATCGCATCGCGACTAACCTCAAAGCATAAATGTCCACTTTTTTAGCCTCCTCACATGAGTAATTAATTACGAGTAATTAGTAACTCAAAACAAAAGTGAGTTTATAAAAAGGATTTTTACATGTATGTAAACCGTATAGAAATTGTAAACTATCGAACTAACCTAGAAAAACAATTAACGGAAATCCGAAATGGATGCGAGATGTATTGAACTAACCTCAACGAGTAATTAAGGGAGATTGGAACACGGATGCAAATGCAATGAACCAATCTCAAACACTAATTAACGAAACATCGAAAACTAAATGCAACTATACTGAATTAACCTTTTAATGAATAACTAACGAGAAATCATAAAGTGGATGCAATTGCACTGAACTAACCTCAAATAATAATTAACAGAAAATTAGAAACTTGATGAAACTGCATTGAACTAACCTCAAAGAATAATTAATGAGAAATTGGAAACTGGATGCAACGTAATACATTAAACTAACCTCAAAGAATAATTAATGAAAAATCAGAAACTTGATGCAAATGCATTGAACTAATAACCCTAAAACATATTTGTATTATATGTAGGGGGAATAAATATCTCGACAAATATAGTTTTGCATTTCAAGTAGTGTTTATTATAATTCTTTTATTGTGATTGGGAATGCCTTGCTATTCAAGCAGCTTCAATATTATCTTCGCCACATTAGGCATTCTCACAAAACTTTAACCAAACTTCTATTATTAAACCTAACAATAAAAAAAAGTCGATGAGTTTTATCATGGTTTGATGCTTCATTTTTATAGAGAGTGGTGCAAGAAATTTAAATGAGTAATTAATATAATTTTCATATCTCATAGCTATGCATAGTTGCTAATATTTTTTAGAATAATTTAATATAACGACACTCATTCGTAGGACACGTTCATGTGATAAATCTTTTCAAGTGAGAGTAGTGTATTCCTTGAGGATATGAAAACAATCAATCTGTTTTAGTGATTTGTACACATTAGTACGTAAGCTCGAGCGGTGATGATTTTATCGCTAAATCACTATAAATCTAATAAAACTATTATACAAGCTAGATCGAGTTTAAGATAATTTCATTTGAAAATTACGGATTAATATTCTAAACCACAAAGTGAATAGCCTATCTCAATTTGATCCCTTAGTTTCCAAGTACTTATGCACCATAATCGCTACTCATTAACGTATTTCGGTTTATTTTCAATAAAAATATATTCTGATTCGAAAATTTATTCGAAAATTTGTGTGAGACATTTTGTAAAGCTTTTTCAGCACACAAAATATTTAATAGATCCCGGGCGTATGCCCGGGTCCAAAATCTAATTAGTACTACAACAGAATTTCCCGTTACAATAAACAATGCTAGCTGGCTAGCGGCAAGTGTGCGTAGGAACAATGTTTATCTCCCTTGAGTAGTTATTGGGGTTAAATAAGTAGGCCGTGTCCGAGCCCAAACGGCCAAACCTGAAGTCCGATTCCAAGCACGTACAACGTCCACATGACCACACAAAACCATGTTTGGGTTTAAACATGGGGGCCGTCTCTGAGCCCAGGCACAGCATATTCATGTAAACATTAAACTTGGTAGGATGAGTATGAAATTTACAATACAAGAACAGTTTGATGATGCCTAATCATACAATTTGTTGACTTCTATTTTTTATCATTAACTCCGTCCCTTGAAAGCCTTTCACTCAATTTCATACATCGAGGACATATTACTTTACCTCATAAGAAGGTCCACACATCATGTCCCAAACGATCTTCTTCATGAAGCTGAAGGTGCGTCGTCATCAAGAATGTTTGATGTGTTGTCATGCTTGCAATCCATATTGAGCCTCTAAATATGAACAAAGTACCGAGATATGTGGTTATTGAAGTCCCTCCATCCAACACATCGGTCGTCCTCAATCAAGTGTAATACTTTGTGGGACATGAAGAAGATATTGTTTTCAGAAATAGATCTTGGGAAAGAGCAATGTCTTTTTAGAATCTTAAAACTTTGTTACCTGAATTCACATTGGCTACAAAAGTCCTAAACCTTTAGCCAACTTTAATCTGTGACTATGGCATTTGAACAAAAGCGAAAAAAACATGGCAACCTGGCTTTTAAAGGATACCTATCTTCTTGCATGCTTTAGCAGTTTAGCTTATCATCAACAGCTAGAGTTGTTCTAGACATAAAGTTGTGTGCATGTTCTGAGAACTGGTTTCTGGTATCAAAGCTACTAGTAGAGTATTCTAACTTGTACTCTACGTATGAATACATTGCTTTATTCCTCATGTCTGGCTGTTGTGGTGTTCCATCATTACCAGTTATATGCTCATTCAATCTAAACCGTTGAATTGATAACTCTGGCCGGTTACGATGAATACAATTATTATACAGGCTTACTATGGTATTGATGTAGGCCGTAGGCGTATAGCCTATGAAAGAGTTCTCTTACCAAGATGTGGGGGTAAATGGTGAATATAAATGAAGATGAGGATGTTCCATTCAGCTAGTTGTACGTTTAGTTTTACACTGGAATACACAAAACATTCCCCATTAATATCATGGTGATTTCCACAACAGAATTAACAGAGCTAAGATGCTTTATTTGTAATTAACTATTCGTTGTAGAGTCGAAATACAAAATGAGACTAAGATTTCATTTGTATAGGACTAATCAAAATAAAATTTCTGTTTGAAGATATGGAAGCAGAAGCATGCATAGCGACCTTATTATCAATGTTAATTAGCTTAGTTATTCAATTACCCACCCTTGTTTCATTTTTGTTATTATTATTATTATTATTGTTTGGCTACCTATAAGCAGCCTTCACCTGAATAATGTATCATACTATCATGTATGTTTTAATGTCTGCATGTTTTTCTTCGTTTCAGTTTTTGCCGTTTGTGCAGTGAGCGAGTGAGTCACTATATATGGGTTTTAATCATTCTATGCTCCACTCTTTTGTCCTTTATTTGTTCTCATTTCTTAATCTTATTATTATTGCTATAATTGGAATTATTATTTTGAAGGAGACATATAAACCAAAAAGCAATCATAAACTGCTCATGTTATTATACATATCTAGGTGAGATTTCTATTATTTCCTCCCAGCACAGAAATAAAGCCACTCCTTAAAGTATAATATGGGCTTAGAAAACACCGACGATTGTAATTATCAAGGTCATTAAGTCCCACTTAAACAGTCAAACTGCGTCAGAGTGTGTGCAACTGTGCATCAGTGCATGTGTGCCAATGCCATTAGCAAAGTTGACTTTGTCATCTTGGAGTCAAAATGATGATTAGTCTTAACAAAATTGCGATAAACTACATTATCTAGCTAGAGGCCTAGAATAGTATCTATTGACCATTAATTTTACAACTAACACGGCCTGGGTGCTAGAACTTAACTGTGGCATAGTTCAGATTTCAGAGGGTAGCCGGGTAGGCAGTAAGCACCCATGTCCGTTTGGACAAATAAACAATCCCCTGCATAATTGCGGGGTGCCAAAGAGGATCGAACTTGATGTCTCAAACGAGTGGCAATGCATGTAGCTCAAATAAACTTTTGATGTTTTAGCTTACCAAGAAGTATAAAACAGTGCTAAAACCTCATTAATTCAATTTCTTACTTTTCCTTAAAGGACGGATAAAAATACCTCAGTTCCCTAACCATCTCTTTTTAGGAGCTCTAAAACAACCCATACTATGGTACTGCAATAGATTTTCTGTTTTCAAATCTCAACAGATTTTCAAAGAATGCTTTCAAGTCTACGACTACCATGGAGGAAATTGTCTAAGTTCAGAAGGGTGTTTGGTCCTACTAAGAGATTATTTTGGTAGGTAACCAATAAAAACTTGGCAGGTCGCCATGTTGGGCCCGCCATATAATAATATTATTTGGAAGTAGAAAGTTCCATCCAGGGAGTAGGGAATAGGGCTAAGCCTTGAGTACTTAGACATGATGATGGTACAACCTTTGGTGTACGGTGGGACCCAAGGTGCATTACCAAAACCGCGTTCCCCGTAACGTTGCGGTCTGATTCAGCCATCCATATGGCGCCACCTGTAATGTGCTCTTGACGGAGTTGTAGCATGTGTTAAAAAAAAGGTGGTCCATCGGAAACAATGATGGTTCTTACAGCCACAATGATTTACTGTGGGACCAGTTTGAAAACCACCTTTCATAACTTTCCCCGACTCCACTTGGTAACTTGTTGAGTTCTTTTTCTTGGTTTTTAGGTTTATTATTACTTTTTTTCCAATAAATTTATTCTCATTTATTTTCTTTTCGTCATTTTTATTCTTTATTATATCAATATGTGGTTAGGGGTGCGTGGTTAGGAGACGAACGAAGGTTCAGATTCAGAAAATTTATACTGATATCTGAATACGATGGATTTTAATAATTCTATCAAAATCGGATATCATATATTTTTTAAAATCAAATAAGATATGATAGTATTTGAATCCGAAACCAGTCTAGACATACAAATTTATCTGAATCTGATATCTAAAAATTTAAAATAATTTGATTTTTAACCAATTCAAATCGGTTTCAAATATTGAGAAATCCACTTACACCCCCTATCTGTGGTAAATGACCAAGCCGAATATGTTAAATACCTATGTATAGGTAATATTAAGCTTTTCGGGAATCAGCCATGAGTGATTGCAACCAACTATATTTTGTGGAGGATCTTCATAAATATGTTAAATTGGGTGGCATCAATTATGTTGTTTGCCAATTTATATGACCTTATAAATTAGCTCGTTGGGAGAAAAAAAAATAAAAAAAAAAAAAAAGAGATGGTATTACGCAAAAATATTCTTTTTAATCAACAAATACTTATTGAGCTCCAGTTGCATTTTTCAGATTGCGTAAGGCCTTTATAAATACTTTACATTTTAACTACAACATTTAGCACTTTTATTGAAATTACTTTCTCAAATACTGTATTTGTTTTTGTTTTATTTAATACTTTTAAATACCTTTTAAACGGCATGAATTTAAAAGCATGTAAAGTTGCAGAATCACACAGAGAATATTTTAGTAAAGTGAAATTACTGGTTTAAAATTTTATAGGACAATAGAACTGATTGATCTTTTCCTTTAAAATTGATCAAATGGACCACCACTTAACAACGTGTGGAATTTTTTTACTCGAAGAGTAGGGGGACAAAAGGATGACAATTGGATCACGTGTGAAACTTTAGCTTCAATTTTATAGCTTGATAAAAAAATATATAAAAAAGGAATATGTACTGTTCCATACGTTAATTTTCCATGAGGAACGCCGACGAACCGGCCGATATAGGGGGCGGTATATTTATCGGCACACAAACACACTTGTCGAGTTGTCGTTCAAAAATTGGCAAAAAGCACCAATTGTGGGTCCAGGTACTGGTCCACGGGCTGATTAATGGGACCCAGTGAAGTAAAACTGACGAGTGACGACCACCCAAATTGCGAAACTAATCATCGGGCCTTTTAGCCCACGCCAGACCATGAGCCGCCATAAACTAGAGTCATACACAAGATGTCTTTATGGGTCCCACCCACATCAGCAGCACTCGCTGTACTTTGTTGTAACTCCGTAATCTGCTCTGGGTTCAGCTAATTGGCTTATTTGGCTTAGCTGAGCTGATTGAGCTTTTGGAGAAGTGTCTTATTCGAAAGATTATTGGTCGGTCAGTGGGACCGACAAAACAAAAACAATGTTGAATTAACCAACAAAAGTCCTCCATGTCATTGCTGCAGAAAGCTTAGTATAATACTGATCCCATTCTATTAATATTAACTTAATCTCCAGTTAGTTACAGTTAACATTTTATTTATAGTTAACAATTACAGTGAAACAAGGGCCAGAAATGTTGGTTTTTTCATTTGTGTAAATTCCGAATAGTTCAGTTTAACTTCATTTCCTTATTTAGTTGCACACTATTGGTGTTTTTGGGCATATATAGGATTCTAGGCTTCGAGACTTTGAGACTGTAGACGTAAAAGAATAACAACAATGTTTATGTTGATTAAAATGAAGGGAGTTTAAGCCCTACTTCCCTTAGATGAAATCATGAAAAGAGTAAACTTGGATTGTTAGAAATCACGAATAAGACCACCCGAATTTATTTTTAATGTCTCAATCATCTTAGCTTTCACCATAATTATGGATTGTATAATAAACTAATTTCCCTAGTATATATTTCTGACCACAGACCAAGTAACGTATCGGCCATCTAGAGAATAGCTACGTATAAAGTTGAGTAATACAGTCCTAAAACAATGGGTGATTTTGGCAAATGAAAAGTAGAATGATATTTTTCTGCTGTAAGATACAAGCTAGCTAGCAGATCGAATTGATTGTAGGGACGAAAACAGAATTGGTTTTACCGCTGATGCACATATTAATGAGAATGAGCATTCTATTTAAGGAGTTGCACCCATGCAAGCTCGGGTTAGAACTACTATCTGACAATCTGACAACTTTTAGTTTTGCAAACTGAACCAATTCAAGTAAAATTATGTGTATACAGTAACAAAGATTTTAATATTTTTCCAGAGAACATTCTGTTGCATTCAATGGGATTTTTTTTTTTTTTTTTTTGAGCATATGATTCAAGTGTTAAAAAGCACTCAAATGCACTGAATTTTGGTTGGTAATTGGTTGGTCCATTGTACATCTGTTCAGCAGTTTGAAATATGTTTCATAATTCATAATTTCATATTATTACAAATGGAGTAGCATTAGTCCAACTCTTTGAAGGGGTTGCTTACTGGCGTTGCTCAGGTGTTAGCGTAATGCATAGAGATTAGAGAGAATATAAAGAGATCGAGTTGCCCGGCAAAATCAAGGAAGTAAATATATTTTCTGTTGGGGCAGTCTTTTTCAGTTGCTGGTGGCGGTGGCTCTTTGTCCCCGCTAGATTTTCCTTCTCTCTCTTTCCTATCCCCTTTTCCCGCGTAAAGCTTTTCCAGCAATCCAGCTTCCACTTAGAAAAGGATAGATAATGAAATAAGAGAGAATGATGATGACGGGTAATTAGGGTTTCGAGTAGTGTGTGGCCTTGTAAGAAGAGTGGGGTTGGTTCTATAGTTTTGTTTTTAGTTTTTCTTATTTAAACCTATCTCATCTTTCATTCCCTGCTCTTACATTCCTTTCTCAACTCAACTTTTCTAATTAACTCGGCTTTTATATTCTCCTCGGGATTTGATCTCTCTTCACCACCTTTGACGACAACAAAGTATTTTGGTGAAGGGAATGCTCAAATTTCGAGGTTAGTAACTGACTATTCTGTTTTCTTTCTGCTTCTTTATTTATTTGTCTTGTTGCATGTTGTTTCTTGTCTGCTGTGAAACATTCTTTCTCAAGTACTAGTCTACTTGTCCTTTTGTTGAATTAATTGGTTGACTTGTTTCAGATCCGAGGAAGAATTTAAGTGAAGACCAAAGACGAATATCAAAGCCGCAACAAGATCGAACCAAAGGCAACTCTTGTTTGATCTGTGAGAGCTCTCTCTTCTTTTTATTCCTTAGATGTTGCACTACTTACTATTAAGTACACAAATTTATTTTCAACATTGAGTTGATGTTTGTATGTTTGTGGATCTACAATTAATCCTGAAGGGCTGTTTTGAATGCGTTTGCTCTCAAGTTTTAAAGTATGGACTAGATCTAACTCTAGTGATGCATGTTTTTCCTCTTGATGATGTGAGTCCTTCATTCAAAGGAATATTTATGTTCTTCGATTTGAACTTAACTAATCAATTCTAGTTATTACATGCTTGCAAAATTCAAGCACTACTCTCTCCCTCTCTCCAACTAAAGAAAAACTTTTTTTTTTTTTTTGATACTAGCTAGCATTATTATTGTTCAAGAATGCATGCACACTCTACCTAAGAAAACATTTCGCATGTCACTAAATAAAATGGTGATCACAAAATCTTAAGCTTCTACATCATGGCATGTTTTCGATCATTTGATTCATCTTGCTATAATTTATCATCATAATTTTGAGCTATGAAATATGAAAAAAAAAGGTTTAATTTGCCATTCTGATTTCAATGGACAACTTGGCGGAACATATATGTTCCTTTTAATTGTAACAATAATTAATACAAAAGATATTATGTCACTTTTTTTTTATTCCTTTAATCCTTTTATATTTTCAAAAATCATGTATAATCTAGCTCCATTTGATTAGTAAGTAACAATTTGGAAACAATGTAAGTCTATTTATAGAGTTAAAGCCGATGCAAGTAAAATAGTTTAGAACCAATCATTCTTCATTTTTCAATTCGAATATGTTTGATTTTCAATTCATCAAATTTGTTATATTCTTTATTGTTTATCCCTGAAGCTATAGCCATTCTTCATATTCTCTTCACTACATTTTTTCCCTTTCTCCAATTGACACATAACTGAATCTTATTAGCTGCCAAAGTCCATACAGATTCAATCTATATAGATAGAAAAATAATCAATATGTACTTCATTTTTTATAAGATAGACGCACCACTTTCAGTGTAAGTCGACCAAGTATTCATAGATTCACACAAGAAAAGATTTAGAATCAGCAATGCAGATTTATCTTTATATAAGCAATATGCTAACTAACGGAAGAATATCGTTTATTAAAACTGGGGGCTTTTAGATTCTACAGTTTCATTTTAGAAAATTATTCACCTATTTGGAGTCATGATTTACTCAATTCAAGTATATTTTCTTTTCATATAGTGCAACACTCTCTTTTTTAATATATTATATTACGAATAGTGAAAGAGTTACAAATAAAAAATTAAAGACGAAAGAAAAAAAATAAAAAAAAAAACATGGAGAAACCTATATAGAGTATTCATCATTATAATAAATAGTGTAACAATATTTAAATGATCTAAAAAGCTATATGTATACTCCTATATATAATGTTTCTACCATGACTGTGTGTGATAATGCTGATTGTTTACTAATAAGCTACTAGAAGTTCGAACCTTTCTATTTCGAGGTGTTTACTATTTGTATCTATAACAAGGTTAGAATCATACATGCTAAGACTATTTTATGTTCATTGACAGCACAATTATGTTAAGATCACTTGAGCAAAAAAAAATATTAAGATCATGATAATTGAAAAACATTTTTTTTCCCGCTAAAGGGTAATGTTTATAATAGCAAAATAATAGGTTACAGTAAGTTGAGAAAGATGGAAAAAAAAAAGGTGTTTGGGAATGGAGGCACTACTTTGCAAGTCTCCTCATTACAATTTATGAAGTGAAACGATAGTAGTTTATATTTGGATCCTCAAGTCTAGTTATGAAACTAGCCCTGTGATTCCACCATTGCTTGACTCCTTTTTGCAGCATTGCGCCCTTCTTTGCGCACTGATTGGCCGAGAAATTGACTTCTCGCCATGTTGTAGTGATTAGTAGCCATTGGACTTTGCTTCTCACCTGATCCCATGCTGATTTGCATTTCCAGTGGACCTGATTCCCTTGAAACACTTGTGCTGCTGCCTGAATCCGTCAGGATCCATATTTTTGTCCATCCCATATGCACCGCTTGAGCAATGCTTTCAACAATTGCCATACTTTCATCTACATCGTAACATGTAGTAATTCCCAGCCCCCCAAAAAGCGTTCCTTTAACCTCACCTGAAGAGTCTCTAATTGAAAAACATCACGAACCTCGATTAGTTCATACACAAACAACAGAAACATGACCACTTCTTGAAGGTTGTTTTAATTATGCACGAAGGTGTAATAGATTCTCCTAAAATGCATGGTCCCTCATCTGGCGCATGCTCATTTACCATAAACTTATTCTTAGTTCTTACATTGACTAATACCGACTCTTGGATAAATCTTTTCCCAAAGTAGGAGCCATCAACAATATTTGAGACAATTCGACTTGGGATGGATTAGGCATTGCAGAACTTGTAATCCACATTTGGTATCTTGCCTTAAAGGCCAAGCAAGGCTTTCTTTTAAACCTTTTGAAAAGGGAAAAAGGCATCGTGCATGAAAGAAGCATGATGTGGCTTGATGATTTCATCTCAATTTGCTGAGAAACTGATTGGAGTTGATTATACCAAGTAGCAACAAGATAATTAAGAACTCTAGTGAAGTGCATGAAGCAAGTGGTCGATAAAAAGTTGATTAAGAGGAACTAAGTTGCAAGGTGTTAAGATTCTTCTTAACTAATGGTAACCAGTGATTGCAAAAAATTGGTTAAGTGGAAGTAAGCTGCAAGGTATTGGAGTTCTTCTTTAACAAGGTTTATTTTCTCTTGGGAAAGAAATACGAGCAAAGATCTAAATCAGAACCTATCTCGCTAGAGGTTTGATTGCTTTAGCTAACCTTTAGTTCATAAAAGGTCCTTCATGCATGATGTAGTTCTTATACATTTTGCTTCTTTAGAGAGGCGGGGACAAAGTTACCAAAAATGATGGACACCATGACCAAAGATTAATATTCCACAGCAGGTCTTTGTTGAGGTTGAAGAAGGGGAGGATATGGAAATTCACTGTGAGCGGAAAGATTAGGAAGACAATTAAAACAGAAAATGGAAGTGCTAAATGACTTGATGGATAACAATGGCGTCGATTGTTCGAAAAGAGTCAATGCTACAATCATGCTTCAAATAGAGATTAAGTTATAGTCATTCACGAAGAAGAGTCAATTACAAACTTGATGTGGTTCTCATTAAGCACACCAGGGATATGCATAGAGGAATGCAGTTTATAAGCGATAAGATGTGATACAAAATACTTTTAGTTAAACCCTAGTTGTTAGTTGAATGGCCTGGCATCCGAATCCTTTAAGGATGGAAATATAAAGAATAATTTTAGGGTCTATTAATCCTGCGTACATCTTAGGTATATATCTTCTCTCTAATTAGAGATGTTGAACATTATCTTGAATTTATAATCCATGTTCCATCAAGACTACAATCTCTTGATTCATTATTAATTTTTGCTTCTCAAGTCTTACAATTTCTCATAGTTTCAGTTCTATATTACAATCTTCATGTCTTTGCATACTTCTATTACCAAAACATTCTAGTAGAGTATTTCGACTCAAACAGTTTCTATCACCGCTGTAAACTTAATATATACTTTCTTATTTGATTAGTTTGATATGGAATTGCAGGATTTCATCTTCCCAGGGAGACTATGAATACTTTTACACACGTCCCACCAGGTTTCCGGTTCCATCCAACAGATGAAGAACTTGTTGATTACTACCTTAGGAAGAAAATTGCTTCAAGAAGGATTGACCTAGATGTCATTAAAGATATCGATCTCTACAAAATTGAACCTTGGGATCTTATAGGTAGAACTGACTAATAAATATTTATATCGTTTACTTGCACATTTAAGCACTATACTTTATGCAACATAACATTCGATTTGTAATTAACTTGAACAGAAAAATGTAAGATTGGAACAGAAGAGCAGAATGAATGGTACTTTTTCAGCCACAAAGATAAGAAGTATCCAACTGGAACGCGCACTAATAGAGCTACAACAGCAGGGTTTTGGAAAGCAACTGGGAGAGATAAAGCTATTTACTCTAAGCATAACTTGATTGGAATGAGAAAGACCTTAGTCTTTTACAAAGGTCGAGCCCCAAATGGACTAAAGTCGGACTGGATCATGCACGAATATCGGCTTGAAACAAATGAAAATGGAGCTCCTCAGGCAAGTATAATATTTCAATTATAAAGTATGTGTTTTCTAAATCATTTTTGGGTTTAAATGAATTAAAGTTGTCGACATTATGATGATATAGTTTTAACAATATTGCTCCAGGAAGAAGGATGGGTAGTGTGTAGGGTGTTCAAGAAGAGAATAACAACAGTACGGAAAATGAGTGAGGACGACTCGTCTTGTTGGTACGATGAACAAGTCTCTTTCATGCCAGACCTGGAATCACCTAAGAGAGTTATTCAAAACAATATGGCATACCGCCACCCTTATTTATGCAAGCAAGAGTTGGAGTTGCAGTACCACATGCCACATGAATCCTTCATCCAGCTTCCTCATTTAGAAAGCCCAAAATTCCCACATTCTGCAGCAAGTGCAAGCTGCAACAATTTGGTGGCGGCATATGGTATTGATGTTAATCAGGGAAGTAATACAATCCAATCCTCAACGCTTACTCAAGAAGAACAGATAGAACCAAATCACCAACAAAATATGAACTCATTCTACAACAACAACAGTGAGCAAGCAGTGGATCAAGTGACTGACTGGAGAGTACTTGACAAGTTTGTTGCTTCTCAACTCAGCCATGAGGAATTATCCAAAGAACCAACATATTGCAATTCAGCCAATGTTTTTCATGTACCAGACCACATGAACAATATCCTCAATAGAGAGTCAAGCAAGCAAGAAATAGCATCTGAATACGCGTCGACCCCCACATCCAGTTGCCAAATTGATCTGTGGAAATGAATCTGCTGTTATTATTTGGAAGTATATACACTATATACTGATCATAGGAGGTACTGTTCTATATAAAGGAAGAAGACATTCATATAATCCTGTACATAATAAAACTAAATCTTAAAGCTTTAGTTACTAGGATGCTCCTTTCCCTTTGTAATATTGTCTAGTAGTACTCAACTGTTTAGGAAACTACTCTGGAGAAGATAAACGATATTAGATAGATTGTGTTTCCGAGAGCTGAGTTGCGGTGACTGACTCAGCTTTAAAGCATTATATAACAAATGTACTGGTACCAAGAGGCTTTATTATGCTGTCCATTTTCAACAGCTAAGTCTGTTGACGGAATCGATTGTTGTTCGATTCTTAGATGTATTTCTATATTTCTTTTCCTGTAATAATAATCGATATAAGCTTATATATATTTCCTTTACTTTCTGTTCCACTGTAACAAGCAATTATCTCCATTTGTTCTGTTTTACAAGAAGTATCTTGTAAATCCATAACTTCTCTCCCCCAAGTTGGCACTTGGCAGCAGAAAAAACTAGACCAGGTAGATAAACTTATTGTTCTACTCAAAGAATAATGTAACTATTTCATGATACATGCATTACCAATCAAAGAAATGAACAATGACATACTGGAGGAAGACACCAGATATAAATGATTTACTATTACTGGAAATACATATGGTTTAGACTTTGGAATGAAGGTTTTATCACCTTTATGGAATTTATTTTTTGGTTTCAAAGTGGGAACTTAATCCAGCCCGGGTGGTGCTTAACCCCTAGTTTGTAAACTTTTATTATATATAATATATTCACATTTTGCCTGCAAAAAAAAGGAAGACACCAGTTATAGAACAATCAAAGAACTCTGATCATGTATTAATAAAAGTTGTAATTGAAGAAACCAACAATTAACAGTTTTATACTTTCCTAATTTTATCGTCTAAGATGACCTTTGATACACAGAACCTGTAATTTTAAAGATAAAGAGTATAGCCAAGAGATCACAAGAAGAACAATGGAAAAATTAGTTTGGTTGGATTTATTATAATATGAGAATATAGCCAAGAGATAAGAACTAGTTGATGTTCAAAGTTTCAAACAGTACATGGCTATATATCCAAATAGCACATTCACTCCACACAGGCTACCTAAAGCAGATAGTCTGTAGGAAACATGAAACATGGCAGATTTCTTTCTGGTACAGAATGATCCACACACTCTAGTGCTCGGTCTCAACTACTCTCAACTCGATTTTTACACCCCTCCACCCACACGCCCCCAGTCGAAGCAGGATCATATCGTTGCGGTTTGACCGTTTAACACTATAAAAGCTACTTTGGTTTGACAGTTTAACACTATAAAAGCTACTTTTTTTTTTGTTCCCCGCATATCATAAGTCCCAAAACTAAGTTCAAATGGTCAAAATACCTGGAGAAGGATTGATGATAAGATCGGATGTTAATAGGGACGTTGGTTTTGGGTCACAAACTCACAATACATACTTCGTCACCTTCAATAGTTTAATATCAAAATAGTTTCTAAAAAGAAATATAGATGAAGTAGACCATAGTTCATAGGTAGTACATACACCAGTCATCTGGCACCTCCAACATTCAAATCCATATATATATCCATATATATAAAAAAGATATATATGAGATAATATACATCGTAAAATTTTTTTTTTTTTTTTTTAATTACTTACTCTGTAGGTGCTTTGAGGTTGGGCTGTGCACATGAATCTATAAGACATTAGTCGTCATATTGCAGTTCAAGAAAGTATCAAGTCATTGCTCAAAGTGATCCAGATATGTAAATGAAATGATGAGTTTAAGTTAAAAAACATTTGAATACATGCATTTACACAAATCCTTGATGAAGAATAGTCTGATAATAGCTAATACAGTGATCACGGGTTCATATTTTGATAAATATCAGTCAAAGAGAAACAAACAGAGGAACCTAAGAGGATACAATCACGAACAAAGTACAGTGAGAATGGTTTAATTTCTGCTCAACAAGAAGATACTAGATCTAGAAAAGTAACTCAACACAAGCATTCGGTCGACCATAATCACTGAATACGTACCATAAAATCGGCATTTCTGCTTCCTAAATCGAGAAATAACCACCATATTCTTAGGCAAAGTCATTTGATTCTGGAAATACGATACCAAATAAAGTGAAAACAACCCCAACTCAAGTTTAATACCAGTAGAAAAAGAGACAAGTTATTAGTATGTGACTATTGATGAGTGTAGGAACAAGGATAAGCAGAATAACTACCTTAGCATGTATGTTAGTATATACTATAGAATGAAGCACGCACTTACTTGGGTTGAAGTCAAGCATATAAGTTCATAAAGAATAAAATTTCCAAAACGACAACACGCTCATTTGGCGTGGTTTCACATCAATGAGCATATATAGTTCATCATTCTTCAGTGTCATTCTCAATGAGTGAAGGAGCAAGAAAGAGTTCTGTGACTCTTTTAGTCTTATCTGACTAAGTTTGACATGCAGGCTAGTTCAGTTCTCATTTTGTTTTCTGGCTTTTATAATTACTTGGTTTGGGACTTTGGGGATACAAAGAACTTTATATATTAATTAATGAACCAATTAGAGAGGATCACTGCCCTGCAAAGTCAAAACATAGCCTTGCGCATGGGAAAAGCCATAGCAAGAGCCATATGGGTGTCTAAATAATTAAGGCTTGTGAAAATGTTGTTTGTGATGGAAGAAAACATGATTCACAGATGAAACATCTCATGTTACTGCTATTATTTTCATGCTTCTACTCCAAGTTCAACCTCACATTTCCTAGGATTATGTACCCTTTCTTTTAACCAAACTCTCATGTGACCTCATTATATTGCTGATAGACTCACTATTTTTGTAATTCTTCTTGAAGTTTGTAATATTTCCTAAATTATCACTCTGAAAATTAAGTTTGTAATAGTTAACAATTTCAATCATTACTCATTAGTTTCACTGACATATGTGTGTGTGTTTTTATCTAGTTACCCGACACAGATACAAAGTGTCTGACACAGCAAAAGACCAAAATTGAGGCATATCACATTGTCACATACAAAATGTGTGTCGTGTCCGATACAAATACATGGACACGTATCCGACACAGATTATTTGTAAAACATGGTGTCCACGTAACATAGATTACTGGTTGTCAGTGCACTGAAATATTGTTGGTAATAGACATGTCTGATATTTTAGTCATCGATGTCTATCTTGCCTTTTATCGCTTCAGATTACCCATACAACTATCACTCCCCTCTTAACAGGGCGGGCAGGGGAAAGTTCGAAGTAGACCACCAACTTCCAAACATTTTCTTTTGATGTTCAGTATCTCTTAGACTCCACTATTTTGTGGAGAGTCTGCTGAGAAATAAGAAAAACTAGAAGTGCGAAAGAAAATGAATGGACAAGAGGGAACAATGGAATGGTTGCAGCAGCCTCAAAGGGGACAAACATTTCTCTTTTTAGTGATTGATGTTTTTTCACTCTTGTTTGTGACTTTGGAGTTTGAATTGATGAAGAATCACTTGAAAAAGATAAAGTGAACAAAAAGGGAGTTTACTTTAAATGGGGTTTTGTCCTCCAACGACTATGCTTTCTTTGGCCTATGCTTTTTCTATAAGCCTTCCTTCCATGGACTCATATTACTCCGACCTCATGATAAGGGGACCATTGACTTGTTAAAGTATCATTTTAAATACACTTCACCTAGACCTCGCAGAATATAAATTGCGTGCGTGTGATAGGAACAGGACCATGAAAATCTAAATATTTCAATCGGCCAAACATCACGAAATTGTTCTGTGAAGGGCGGATATTGGGTAACTGGGCATTGAGGTAGTTTGTTCATGTCCAGTAATTCCAGTCACAAACCTGGATCTGGATGGCATGGAACCTCAAACAATAACAAAGTAGTTGAGATACAAAACAAAGAGAGTACACATACCTAGACTACAATGCTGAGAACATATAGCAATAAGCAAAACATATATTTAATTCACTGGACCTACTGGAAGTGATAAAATCATTGTTGACCTCTCATTGCATTTTGTGTGGGCGTCATTTAAAACAGTAATCCCTTTTGGTAGTAGCGCAAAACAACTTTCCAAACTACCAAGTATTTTAACGAAAATAATGTTCAAGTACAAATGTACATTTGTACAAAAAAGGTAAGCCGTAGAAACATCATGCCTCTCAGTATGGTCCTCGTTCTTGGTTGTTATTTTTTGCAATAATGTACCTTATCCGGCGTTAGAGAAGAAGATAAACAGCGGTAGATTTGGTTTCAGAACTTCAGTGGGCTGTGCTTAAACCCACGGCCCGTGGGCCAAGTCCAATAAAAAAAGGGTAAGATTGGACTGGTCTTCATTTCTCCATCATATAAAAATGATCTCGCCTGCCCAAATCGAATTCAACTGTAGTAACGGAGGGAAGAAGTTGATAAAAATGAAGGGTCCCAAAGCTTTACTATCGAAGGTCATTCTTCTAATTTTACAATTTTTTTGTTATGTTTTTGGAGGAACAATTTTTTTAAGTTAGAAATATGAAATCGTCTTTTTCATAGACTAGAATTTAAAAGAAACATAATCATGTTTTGTGTATATGTATAGATTTCCCCTGAAGTTTACAAGTCAAGACTAATTAGACCATTTGGATTTTATTTATTAAAATTCCACCAACTCTATGCCCTCAATAGCATATTATATTTTTTATATTTCACCGTGTCGGATACGGACACACGTAACTTAGCCTTTTAGAGTTCTGGACTTGTTATGGAGATCTAGTGTGATTATTATGGCTGTCTGTATATACCATGACCAGATAGAACATATTAGGTGAGACCCAAAATTTTGAGCTTGCTATTTCTATAATGATGTCCATAATCCTTAAACGCCTTTCCTAACATTTCTATTTCTGCTTCGAATTCAATGTTCCCTCTTTTTAAACATTGAAAGTAAACAACAGATTCTGTACTCTTCCTGTTACCCTTTCTTCGCATTCTATATTGAACATGCACATACTCGAAGTTTAATAAGTTACAACGGGAAGGGAAGTTTTAATTGTCTTTGTCCATGATTATCTTGTAAGTCTTTCTCTTTTGGCGATAGTTTTAGCGTCGTTGCTATAATAATTGAGGGTAGTTATGTGACAAGCTATGCTTCTAACCCCCATGTTTATATGAATGCAGATCTTCTCTACTATTCGCTTTACGAAATATATAGAGCAACTTAGGGACTTCCTTTGCGCACAAAGCAATATGGAAGCTCATTGTTATGAAGATGTTCGTCAGTTGGTGCAGCTATATCTCACATGCATGCACATTTTTGTCCGGTAATACTATAGGTTATTAATTGTTTGTTTCTTTGTTTCTTTTGTCCCCGAGTGCATCTTGTCATAGAAAAAGAAGGAAAGAGATATTAGCTAGACACAAGCAATCTTCTTATGATATGAACATACCTTAATTTTATCTTTTTATTCCAGTATGCATTACACAAAACCTATACACCCTCTGGCCTCTTTCTATAGTTTGGTTCATTTTCTTCATTTTATCTTTTTTACCTTAATTTATCTTTTACCATTATCACAATTTTATTCTATAATGGGTTCTCATCGCTACTCGTACTTGGTGGCTATGATAAAGAACTATACAAACAAATTGGGAACTCCATCCTATTAAATTATGTACTGTGGTACTAATAAGAGAAGAGCTTATGTGGTGGTTCATGTCCTAGGCTGGCTTCTTTAACTAGTACATGATATGTACTACATAGCTCTCCTGTTCAAAAGTGCATTCGTAGTGGACAAAACAACATGTGGACAGCATTTAGCTGCATCGCCGACCAGTACCATATAACATTATTACATCAATAAACCACCCTTTTCAAGCGCTGCATGGCTGATCTCCTATGCCTAATATCATGTGACACCTTTCTCGGTTTCTTTTACGACTTTTTTAATGACACCTTTCTCAACTGAGTTTGCGCCTCTGCGGGTGTGTTCATTCAGTGGAGTTTGAATTACTGGAAGGTATGGGTTATTTAGGTGATTTATTGCTTCGTGGATGTTGAAAGTTGAAAGCACTACCTTTTACAAAACAATGGAAGTTGCTCTTCTAATGTTTTAGCTTGAGAGAGAGAAATGAGAGATTGTGAGGGGGAGTGAGATGGAGAGAAGAGGGTGACCACTTTTATAGAATATGATTTCCTTTAACCAAACACAATGTGCGTTGTACAAACATTAGTTCATTTCTACTAACAGACTGATTACCTTTAAAAAAAGGTCGTTTACCACCATTTGATCCCTGCATTAAATCTCGTTGGATTCTTTTACATATGGCATGAAGGCGGAAGCTCTATAAGAGAAGTCTTTACCCCAACCACTCGATACTAAAAAATTGTAAATGATTTAGCATACATTATTGGTAAGAGTTTTGCAGTCTCTATCTCGTTCATTGCTAGGGATCTGTTTGGAAGTTTTCTTTTGGAATTGAAAATATAATTCCAAGACTTACAATTTCAACTAGTTAAAATTCCGGAATATATGGAAATCTCAATTTTCTGCCCTCTATAGAAACTTAGAATTCCTTGATTTTGGGGATTTGAGGTTTCCATTCCAGTGAAGAAAATGTTGCCTAACAGAGTGATTCTTAATTTTCAGAAATATATTCTAAATTCCACCCTAAAATCCTGGTGTGCCAAACACACCCTAGGAGTATTTATATGGTGGTATGGGCAGTGAATCTAGTATCTAAAAGTGTGAAGGCTATAATTGATAACAAAATTTTGCAATTGGAGTTTCTGTGATCCTTTGAGAAGGTGTTCCTACACAGGTGGAGATTCATGTGTATAAAAATTTGCTTTTGGAGTAATGGTTATGAAGATTTGTGCCTATGATTTGGATGATGAATGCACCAGACTGCAGTAATCTGGCGAAGAATCGTTTCTTACAATATAAGCTCATTCTTGATAGATCGTTTCGGTGTAATCTTTGTCTGTATTTGAATTTAACTTGTGAAAATTGGAATTCTTTTACCCTGCTTTTGAACTCAAAGAAGTTGGACTCTCATTTAATTCTGCCTCTCAACTCTTTATTTTTAGGAGTTGAAAGTTCAAACTGTATATTGTAAGTGTTTAGCACTCGGCTGGTCAGTCCCCTGGTGGTTGTGCATGAGAAAATAGAGAACTGAGAGTAGGGAACGATGTTGAACTTTTGAAACTGATTCTTGCAAAATTTCTTACTTTTCAGATTATGCATAGGAAATGATATACAACTGTAGGAAGTCATTTTGAGCACTCCTTAAGTTTCTGATGATGGTAATAACAGTAAAAATAAGAGTAATACTAATAGTGAAGTTAAAATTTAATTGTCGTGTGAGTGTGAGTTGACTTGGTCAATTTACTACTGACTGGAGAAAATTTGAAACATTTCAGCCATTGTAAGATCTAACTCACAGACACAGACAGACCCATTAACATTTGGGATGGCATCTAGTATCTACTGTGTACCCGACACAAAGTACTTGTACATCAACTACAACCAACGATCCAGAGGCCAAAGTATCAGAGAACATTGAATTTAAGCTTTAATGGCTGTTACCGTACTGTAATAATCTGAACATACTACTGTGTTAAATGTACGTGCATGGGGGAGTGAAACAAGAAGAACGAGATCCACAACCTATATCATTTCATTTATTTACCAAAAACATTATCTAGCTGCAGGCCATTTACAGAGTTGGATTCTTACACCATGCATGCAAGTCTGCATTCCTGTTATAAAATCATGAAGCAATTGGACACTTAGTTACCGAAAGAAAAAATGGACACTTGCATATTGGTTGGACCATGGACGAGGAGAGGATTCTGGACAGAAGTCCCACGATATCTCCACTTGCTAAGTCTTTATTATGTTTTGGACGATGAATCCATATAACTTGCCAGGGAGGACTGTTGGTTTATATAGAACCTCTTCAAAGAAATGACCCTATTATTCCTCTGTGATCTATTACCATTCTTTCGGTTAGAAATTAGAATATGCGTTGGGAGATACATATTATTTAGTAGAACTAACAGGAATACTACACTTTGTTGTTCTTGCTTGAAAAGTTTTCAAATAATAAGGTTAAAAAAATAATTCAAATTTCATGAATAGATCAAAATATAGAACTAAATTTTTCATTGATAGACGCGAGAAGAAGCCAGGATAGTGTTGCCTCTGTAGTTAGTTTGAGACTTTGAGGAAGGGTTTTGAATCCTATAGCAGAAGTTTAGCAACCTTTCGGTCTTCGATTATACTAGCTAGGGTATAAATGTTGAATTTTGGTTGGGTTTGTCACGCAAGATGTCACATTGTCACATGCACATTGCACCAATACGTAATCAAATTGATTGAACATACGCGCGCCCTAGCCGTCTCTTGGTAAGGGAATGACTGAGAACCTATTTGACTGGTCTGCTTCATAAATACCTCAGGATTTAGTAGTTGGGAAACAAGTTAGTCAGTGCCTGAAAACTGTTTATTAGTTGGGAAATATGATTACGGTCTAACGACAAAAGAAAATCGATGGCAATGTGTTGTCACATTACTTGCTCATCTTTCGGTTTGTCAGTCAAATAGTACATGAACCATGCCACTAAATGCCAGTAAGTGTCAACAAGCTATTGTGGCTAACAAGCAGCCCAATACTTTGCTGGCTTTACGATGTTTCTGTACACTATTTTTGGCCGACTTTTAGCAATAGGGGTATATGCCGTCATGGTCCAGAGTCGAGATTTTACAAGTAGAAAAACAGAGCCCATGAATGCAACAACTTTGGGATTTGATACGTCTGATGTGTAGTTAACATGATGCCATGATGGACGTGTGTTGATGAGTAGCGCTTACATTAAAGAAGCTCGCTCTGTGCTTCCGCAATGAACTCGATAGATGCATGGCGCTTGGGACAACACAGATACCACCGTACTAGCAAGGCAGCAACGAGTTGCTTATTCTTTATTTTTCAGCCGAAAAAATTCAAGTCAATAGCCAATTCCGCCAATCTACATCAAATAAGTCATTAGAAATTGAAGAACCAACAAAACAAACCAGTGTCCCAACAATTTGTACTAAGAGTGGACGTGCTACTGTACAAACAATAAAAGTATAAGTATAGGAGCTGATAGTCTAAAAAATTATTTCTTTCACCTTAGCCTTTCAATCTAATAAATAATAAATTGTTTTACTTTTTACTACAGTTTTTTTTTTTTTTTTTTTTTTTTTTTTTTTTCCGATAATACCTACAGTTTAATTTTCAATCTATTATTTTTTTTATAGTAATTTTCAATCTATTAAATGCTTGCAGCAATAGGATATATATTGCTTACTCTTACTTGGTTCTTTATTGCCATCAGTAGATTACGCATATTTTCTTTTTTTAATAAGTAAAACGAGTTATCCCTACACTATTAGATTGCCAGACTTTCCAGACCCATCTAACTACCCGAACAATGTATTTCGTTTTTTCCAAATTTTCACTATTTAATTAGTAATACCAATAATTGTTAGCATCTCTTTCCAATTTCATTATTTAGTAATCTTTTACCGTGGCCACTTCCGTCCTGTTTCATTATTTAGTAATACCTCAACGCACCATTGTAATTTCTATTTATTATCCGCATTTTATTTGCAAAATAGTGAAAATTTGACTCAAACGAAAAACGTCATATACAATTACGACTGTTTTTTTTATGCAGCTCAATATGAATCTAAAAAAAATACGAACATGGTATCATTTTATACAAAACATTACAAGAACTGATGTGTAGCACATATGACATACTAGTATTATATATGTAAAGATTATAGATATTTCATTATTACATACCTCTAGTATCATCACCTCACCAACATCCAAATTACCCGAGTTACTGATCTCATTTAAAACATGTTTGCCAATAAAAAAATAAAAAAAATCTCATCATCACCTACTTTAAGATTAGGACTTGTGATGGGTTAAGTTATAAACTGTTTATACGACAAATTCATACACCGTGCACTTATATACGCTATTACATTGAAAAAATGAAATTTGGAAAGTCTTATTATACTCTTTAAGGAACTAAGAGTATCTCTAGGTGATAGTACAACCTATGTTTTTCTTCAAATTTGAAGAAAAAGTTTGAAATTTCTCGGAATTCCATCTCTAGGTGGCCTCAAATCCGGTCGCATCACCTATTTGTTCGCATTTTTGTTCGCAAATTTAGTAATTTGGATGCGGATGCGGAGCGTTACAAATGTCGCCCCAATTTTTTTTTTTTTACTTTGACCAACACTATTCCTGGCGCCCGGTATAAAATTTGCTTGTCGTAAAAGCAAATTTTGCCCACTACTAATATTGCGTGAGTTTTTTTTTTTTTAAGGAATCGTTACGCGCCACTCCTAATGTCACGTGGGTTGTTTTGGAATTGTACATGGGACACTCCAACTTTCGCGTGACAGTGGTAATGTCGCGTGGGTTGTTTTTTGCTAATGGAATTTGCGACCACCTAGAGTTGGTCGAAATTTCCGACCCGATTCTTCAAATTTGAAGAGTATACTACCACCACCTAGAGATGCTCTAAGTTCATTTATAAACAAAAGTATACTTTCAATTTATTTTTATAAAAAAAAAAAAAAACTTTATATAGATTGTGTTTCAGAGGACAACGTTGAATTACTTTTCGTAAAATTTTCCTCGACATTTTCAAACCAAACACATTAAGGGGCCATTTGTTTTTCTGAGCCTCTGAATGCTGGATGCTGGATGCTAAATGTCTAAATCATCCTTTGAATACTGAATGTTGATTGCTAAACTCTGAAAAACATGTTTGTTTTATGTTAGAATAACCTAGCTCTGAATGCTGAATATAAATCATTTAGACAATTTTACCCATGATATCTATTTTAAACACTAACTTGATTTCTTATAAAACAAAATATATATTAGATTTGAGGAGGGGATGGATTATCGAATAAAAGAAATAATAAATAAACTTATTTTAAAATATGTTTTCACAAATATATTTTAACGGTTTATTTTCAAAAAAGAAATATGTAATTCTATTTTAACAAAGTGGATATCTTTCACCCTTAAAAATGAAAAACCCGTGACACCAGCATCAAATTTTGAAGAACCCATTTTAAAGCCATAAAGATCAAGGTAAAAAACTATATGGGTTCTTAAGAAAGGGCAACAAGGGACTTCATTGTTTTAAATATTATAATTCAGCATTCAGGAGGAACTTTGGTGCAGAATGTTGAATGCTGAAACTACCACTGAATGCTTAAACTATTTAAAAAAACAAACAAGTTTTTTAGCTTCTGAATACTTAAAACTTAAGTTTAAGAGGTTTTGAATGCTGAATCCAAAAAAACCAAACAACCCCCTAAATTGTTTTATAAAAGTTTTTAGAGAGTAATTACATTTTATTTCTTAGTTCTTTAATGAAATATATTGATTGCGGGGCTTCTAGCTAAGATTAGTGCGTGGATTTCAAGTTCTCTAAGAATACATTATAAATTATAAAGTCATCGAAGAACCTAGCTAAATACTAGACTTATTTCTATAACAAGTTTTAATCTTAAATGAACTCTAAATAAATCCTCATTCCCTCTTGCTACCACTTGATTTAGAACAAATAACCGAACAAAATACTACCAGGCTAGCTAATAAGACTAGTAAGAGCATCTCTAGGTGGTAGTATCACTTCCAAATTTATCCAAATTTGCTTCCAAATCTTGGAATTTTGTGGAAAACCAACTCTAGGTGTGCACTACTACAGAATGACACATATACCACGGTCAATAAGAACGTTTATACCACGGTTCTTCCAAAAACCGTGGGAAATACTTATATACTACTGCGGAAATTTTTTTGGTCATTGGTTTACTAGTATATGCCACAGTTACATGAAAACCGTGGGATAAGGCTGTGTTTGATAGCACCATTTGTCACGGCAAATTGTGGCAAATGCAAAAAATCACCCATTTGCCGCTGTTTGATACGTTTTTCAATCGGTGGCGAATTTTATCCAAATTTGCCATATTCCTTGATTTGCCACCATTTTCATGGCAAAATTTGCTTTGGGGGGAGGTATGTAAAAGCAAATTTTGCCACGCCAAAACAACACACAAATTTGCCACCAACAGAAAAAAGAAAACCAAAAAGAGCCGGATAACATATTTCCAAAACCCAACCCACCTTCGCCAGTTCGCTTGCCTTCAACATCAAACCATTGAGCTGCAATTCTCTCACGATGAGTAAATCTCCTCGTCTCCTTTAACAGGTTCGTTCCTCGATTTCTTCTCATCTCTTCTTGTATATAATTTTCTTATAATAATTAAAAATAACACTACACCATATCACTAAAATTGCAACATATAGAAAAATTGATTGCTAACACTTATTTATCCGTTACAATGTTTGTCACACATATCTTCCGCTAGAAATTTTACCAACCGTTACATATTCTGGAGACAAATACTTTATTTATTTTGTAACATTTACTCAATATTATGTGACGGATAAATAAGTGTTACCTATTTGAAAACAAAAATAAAAGAAAAATGAAATGAAAATGAAAATGGGATAAAACTTTGGGGGTAAATAAAATAAAAGGGATGAAATGAAACTGAACTGCCTCGTCTCTCTTCCTTTCCCGTTTCCAATAACAAAACAAAAGCGAAGAGAGCAGAGAGAAAACTCTGCTGCTTTCTTCATTAGCCTCGCTTCGGCTTCTAGTGTTGCCCACTTAGGTAAGTTGTCATCTTCTCCTTCTTTTTCTTCATCTTATCTTCTTACTCCTTTGTAACAGTAAGGATTTTGGCTAGGGTATTACATTTACACAATCTAACAAAGGAAGCTTCTTCTTTGGTCTGCAAGGTAACATTTTGTTTAGTGAATCCTCTTTTATTTGAGGTTTTTAGTGTTTCCATTTTTGAAAAAATGAAATAGCTTTTGGGTTTGTGTAGACGTAAGATTATTAGGGTGTATGGTAGTAATAGATACGTATAATCTGTCAAACATGGCAAAAGGTTGCATCTTTATATGATAGATTTAGTTTATCTTAATGTTCTAATGTTGTATTGTCTGTATCAAAGACAAGGGTGGGAAATCTGCTCATGTTAATAGTTTACAGCACTTTGATTTCAGGGAACGTAATTTCTATAGCAAATCTGTTAAAATTTTCATTTTTCTTTCAAGTTAATAGTTTATTTAATTAATGAAGTTGTATGTTTTGAATCTTATCACTTTGGGTTTTGAATTATGTACTAAAACTTTGTTCTTGAAGTGGAGTTTTTATATTTTGGAGATGAGTGTTATTTCAAATTATGGGTTAATTGTGTTGGTTCTTAGATCAGTCTATTGTTATCGTTGACCTTATAGCTCCAAAACTAATTAAACTTGAGGAAATCCTCATTTAGATAGATGATTGACTGTATAATTGTATGGAGCTTCTTTTAGGTTATCGTTTGCCCTTATTGAGAACATGTTCAATTGTGCAGCTGTTTGTTTCTTTGAAATCTGTGAACGACATACTTCAAAATTATATTTTCGTGTTGTACAAGCACCAATTCAGAAACTCAATTATATTTTTGGATAATTTGTGATGGAAAAACAGGCATCTCTTCTCAACTACTTCAGCCCTCAGAGACATTTACCTTAGCACACACATATGAACTCTTTGTGACTAGACAAGGGAGCTTAAAACAGTTTTGAACAAGGTTTGGCACTCCATTTTGAATTTACATATTTCAAATATAGCGAGGATTCTTGATAGCTTGATAGGGAGTAAACTGATATTAGTTGGGGTTTCTCATAACCTTTGTTGTTATCATTTACTTTAGGTGTGCCAATCACGTCATCTACTGTCTGGAAGCGGACTTCTGAGAGCAGATTAGATGCAAGGAGGGAGCAGCCTAAGGTATGTGACATATGCTTAGTCTAGAATGGTGTAATGCCAAATTTGTGAATCTGAAAAATATTTTAATTTCTTATTGTTGGATAATATTAGATGCCCCCTATGGTGCACCGACCAAAGATCACATGAAATACAACGTTGTTTTGGTAATAGGTATGGGATGGAATTGGTGCAACCCCGAAGATCACCATTGTGAAGGACACAGGGGGGGGGGCTAATACAACTACCACTGTTTCTGGTTTTCTGTAAGTCTTCAATATTTCAACTCCTATCAAGTTCTCTTATGCTTATTGGATATTTTAGAAGTGTGATTTGGTAATACTAATCTGGAGAAGCAATCAAGTTCTACAACAATCTGGCTGATTCTGTAAGTACTGATGGAAGTCTCTTGTATTGCTTAACAGGTGTTCAATGTGAACTTAAAACAAGCTGCTTGGTTCAGTGCCATCCCGTGGGGGATGATGGCCATTTCGAGTTACATTGCAGGTGTTGCCTCAGATGCCTTGATCAAGAAAGGTCATCAACCGATCACTTTTGTGCGGACAATCATGCAGGTAACTTCCTATGCATGCAAGTATTCAATTACTTTAGAAAACGAACATGTCTAGATCAGTTCCTTCCAACTATAGGTTACTAGGCATATTGAAGTCTGGGTCTATGAAGGAAGTTAAACTTGAAGTCTCAACAATCGATAGCTGATAAAAAGCGAGTCTACTGGAACTAAATACTTATAAGCAATGAGTTTAAAGTCAGGTACAACATAACAATGTTTTTTGCTTCACCTTGTGTTTCATGACTTTCACCCCTATATTTAACATAATTAAACTCAACAAACTTTCTATATTTGGCAGTCAATTGGTTTCATTGGACTGAATCGCATCGCTTTTGCTTAAATTATGTGAAGACACCGCCTCAGGCGGTTGCTCTATACAGCAGCCACGAAGTTTTAGCTCATTCAAACTAGTTTTGGTTTTCTCCTCAACATGCAAGTAAGTTATCATCTTCATCTACTTAGTTTTGTACAACACGGTATTCAACCGTATGTAATGTGTTCTTGACCACATCCAATTTCTGACTTCCTTGATACACCTTGCATTTTACTTAATTATCATAAAGTTGGTGTTTTTTTTTTGAGACAAATGGTTTGAAGTCTGGTACTAGCTACTATAATATGTTGGGTTTCTTATTATCAGGATATAGCTCCTCGGTGTGTTGGATTTCTTCATTGTCTGTTTATTTAAACATTCCACCAAAAACTTTAGAACATTGCTTACAATTGTAGGATAGGAATGAAAATATATTAAGGTCATAAAGTAAATATATTCTCGTTCAGGGGAGTTTCATTTGAAAAAAACAACGGAGAGGCAAAAACGAGCGTCGAAACATCATCAATTGAATCATCTTACCGGGTTAGTTATTTTCATTCTAGATTTCTAGTCAAAGTACCTCCAACAGTTTTACTCATTGTTAGAATTAATTGATTTGGAAATGGTGTTTACGTATATAACAGAATCATTGGAATCCCCACAAGCTTACAGAACCGAAACCACCACACCTTGAAACATTACTTCGAGAACGTCCTCCCAAGTAGAGGACTATGTTATTTGGTCACAGTAGAGGACTTGCTTTTCTTTTGAAGGCAATTTTTGTTCAAATACTACAAATGCTTTTCTCTCATTCATTCTTTTTTCTTTTTCAATGTAACCTCCTGTTGTGTCTCGCTTTCTTCCTTTTATAATGACAACATTGTCCCCTGCCCAACATGCTCTTGTGGCTGCGAGAACGATATAACTCAGCTGGGAAGTTGTGTGATGTAAGTTCACTTATAAGTTTTCGTTTTCTGTTCCACCAGTGCACATGTTACACACTTTCTTGTTTTCTGAACTTGAAGTTGATTTACCAATAATTACTTTCCTATTTGTTTTGAAGGCCAAATTCTACAATGATTTGCTCATGCAAGATGGGCCTTCATGGGGAAGAAGTCGTTTCCATGATCGTTGAAGGCCCACCACCTCCTCGAAGAATCTAGGGTGAAAGCGGTTGGTGCAAGGGTGTTATGATTTGGACCGGGTTTGGGGTCGTCCGCCGGTAGAGGTATTCATATCGCTCCTTTAATTCAAGCTCAACCTGGTTTATCTGGTCCCGTTAGAGGTATAGGTGGACTGCTCCCGGTATGATGCGACCTCAAATATTGAGGCCACCTATACCCAATATGACCGTCCCACCGATGAATTATCCTCGATCTCCTCTTGGACAAATGGCACTGGCTATCCCGGACAACAGCCCAACAACAGATGGGAAGAGGATCGCCACCACCTATGTTTCGACTGGTGGACCTCCCCGGCCTTTTCGGATGCCGCCACCGCAGTTTGGACAACGACCTATGCCTCTACCTCGCCAGATGATGAGAGGACCACCTCCTCCACCTAGGCCCAAGATGCAGGGTCGTGACCACCTAGGCCTGGGATGCCTCCTCCCGGGTCGGTGGATTCGGTGTTAAGATCCCGGTATGCCACCTCCACCACCTAATCGCCAAAGAACAACATTAGTAGTGATGACCGGTATGTACTTGCTACATTGTCTAGATGTCTCTTGCTTTTTTGCTTTTATGTTTATTGGATGGTTACTGTTTTTTTGCTACAACTATGTGGGCTAATATTCTTTTTAACCATGTAGTGCTATCCTGGGGAAAATGGTGTGGCCATTGCTCGAGCAATTCTACTGTAAGGGCCTTGAGCTTGATACCCATTATGTATATTATGCATGTCCTTTCTGTAGAACTCACTACCATGATGCAGCCTCAAAAAGTCAAAGCTGCAAGTCTAGCTCTCTTGTTACAAACAGAGGGAAGCAAAATGATAATGCTGGAAAGAAAAGAAGCCTATTTGACTCTAAGAAAAAGAATGGCAGGCAGATTGAAAATGGAGAAGTTGATGATAAAGTTGGTTTGCCCGATTACGGTTGTCATTGCACACATATTTGCCCGAGAAGTTCACATCCGAATGGGTTGACGAGGAATACTTGGAATAGGGACAACAGAATCGACAAGGAACAAGAAGTTGATCCACGTTTTTATGACAGAAACGGCTAACGTGAGCGCGGTGAGGACCGGAGGAAGAAGGGCAAGCATTGTACTAAAGGATTGAAGCTGCATTGTTCACTTCACTCCACTACAAAGAAAGAGAGGCGAGAAAATTTTTGATTCTCCGCCTTCCGGATATAACAAACAGAGAAAAAGGAATTTATCTCCATCTAAGAGACCAAGCAAAGTCTGTGAGAAACACAACGAAGCACGATAATCACACTGGGAAAAGTAGGAAGGTGTATGATGGTAATGAAAAAAATGGAAATGAACGAGCGAATAAAAGTCACTTGATGTTTGATAAGAATGCTAAAGAGGGTTTAACAGTTTGCTTGGAGCAACGAGCTGAGCTTGGTAATTATATTTCCCGATCTTGTGCTTTTATGATCCATCAATCACATTTCTTTTTAAAAGGAATTGTGTTATTGTGATTAACACCAGTAGTTGTTTGCATCCCACAGTCTGTGACTAGCTAGAAGATCAGTCTCATTCCGCGAAAAATAAAGAGACGTTTTAGAGGCCACAAATTTTACATCTAAAAACCCCTTCTGCTGGGTTATAATGCGGCCTTCATATGTCCGTGGGTGGCTTAAGCTAGTGAGATCTATAAAATCAAATACTGATTGAGTCCTGCTGTTGAGGCAGTGCCACTTGACCAAATTGACGCAAGCCAGGTTTAGAAAGGACTGGCGGAATTCAACTAGAAGCTGTTTGTTTAATTGCATACATGAGGTAAGCATATCTTGAAGGTTTTATTATTGGTGATTTTAATCAAATATTAGTTATTTAAATTTATTTATGACAGTGATTTTTTCCTTTTAGAATCCTTTTCTGATTGAATTTGTGAGTCGCTTTGCCGCGTGACATCGTTGGATTTGTTAATCCTTTATCCTTTACAAGAGCAGATGGAACTGCTAAAACTGAAATTATTGTAGAAACATTGCGGAATGCAAGTGGAAAGAAAATTGTTCTCATTCCTTACAATCCAGGGATAAGGACATAAACGATCCTATCACAGTGTATTGTTTAAATTGATAAAATTATCAATTATACTGATTGTTTTCCATTCTTTTTTTTCCCCTTCTTTTCTTTCATAGCGGCCATTGGATTTTAATTGTCATTGATCTATCACGTTTGTCTTTCATTTGGTTGGATTTGAAGCATGGTGAACCAAGCTCAGATATAGCAATATATTTTAGGAGGTGAGCATAGTTATATTTTTTGACATATCTTAACATTTTGAGGTACTACCATAGTGAAGGTACATAAAGGATTAAATTAAATGAAGTACTAAAGACGTCTCTAATTAGACTTCCCACTAGCGATTGTGAATTAAATATTTTGCATTTATCTTATTGTGAAGTTTTGTCCTCACATTGCAAAGGGTTGATGGGAAACGAGTTCTGCTAAAGTGGGACAAGATCAAGGTAAACAAATCCTACATATTGTTGTTTTTTTCTTTTAAAAGTATATGTTTACATATGTTGTGAGTCTATATGTTAGGGCTCATATCAACCAAGTGGCATAGAGTGTGGGTATTATACAATGAAGTTTATGAGGGAAATAGTAGAAACTTGTTCAACTGGATCATTTGAAAATAAGGTATTCGAAAGTTTTGACAAACACTTTATTTGGCTCAACGACTTCGCCTTATTCTTATATAGTAACTCCACATGTTGTGCTTTGACTCATCCAGATGACAAATTTAGAACTGAAGGAGACATACATGCAAGATGAACTTGACGGTGTTCGACTCGATATTATTCAGTTCATCCAGGAAAATGGGGTGTTTCAGTCGGAAGCGAATGAGGATGAGTTTTAGCTATGTTCGGACCCTTCCAGTTTAATTTATGAGTCTTACATTTTTAATTTATGAAAAGGAATTTGAAGTTTGTTTTCTTAGTGCACTCAAAAAATTAATGGAAGTTTTTTTTTTTTTTTTTATTATTATTATCTTTTTTTTGCAATGTTTGATAGTTTATTGTACATTTTGGAATTTGTTGGAAAGATGGAAATGATGTATGTAGGCAGGCTGTGTAAATTTTGTTATGCAGGTTCGGTTTTAAGCATTTTATTATTATTATATATATATATATATATATATATATATATATATATATATATATATATATATATATATACCACAGTTTGGCATAAACCATAGTGTTTAGTATAACTATATACCACGGTATTATAACACATACACTAATATAAACCACGGTTTCAATAGCTTATATGCCACGGTTCTGTTGACAACCGTGGTATATAATGGGCATACAAACCACAGTTCTTTGAAAAACCATGGCATCCGTTAAACATATATACCATAGTTTTGCTATTATTATATACCACACCACCTATTGTCACGGTTGTATAACAGTGGTAAATATATTTATACCACACTTAAAAACAGTGGTATAAGTGTCGTTCTGTAGTAGTGGTGGAAGCAAATCCGGTCGTATCACCTGTCTAGCCGCATCCGTGGAAGTAAATTTGGGATTTCGGATGCGGATGCGGCGCAACAGTGGTAATGTCGCGCGCCACTACTAATGTCACCCCAAATTTTTTTTTGACTTTGACCAACACACTGCGCCATTACTAATGTCGCACACTATTGTCAATGCCGTATGGGCTATTTTTTTTTTTTTTTTTTTTTACTTTTTCAATTTGGCGCAATAGTGGAAATGTTGCGTGGGTGTTTTTGTTTTTTTTTTTTTTTGGGGCGATAGTGGTAATGTCATGCGACAATATCATTATCGCATGGTAGACCCTACTCCAAAATTACGATTGATATTTGCGATTATCTAGAATTGGTTAAAATTTGAGGATATTTTCTTCAAATTTTTCGCCTTTAAATTTATAGATAATACTACCGCCACCTAGAAATGCTCTAATAAGCAATATAAATCAAGGACCTCAATCTTCTGGACTCATCACAATCAGTACTGATCACAATGTCCCAATCTCGCGCTTATAATTTGAAGGATTACTTAATTTGAAGAAGGGGCCGAGGGGACAGGGATAAGCATATTTTGTTACAACTACATATAATTAAGTTTCCTTGAAGACAATTCAATTGCTTCCCATGAAAGTATTACGGTCCTAACTTCTAAAATGAATGAACTGAACATTTAAGGCAATTTTTGAAAAGTGGGAGAATCCCATACTTACACGTGGTTGGATGGTGATAGTTTTACAAAACTTTGTAATAAGTAGATTGAATGACTGCCATCTTTTTCAACAAAGACAAGTGGGGTTGCATTATGTAACCAAAAGGAAATGAGCTAAGCACATGTAGTATGGGCCAAAACTTAACCAAATTAGCCATAACAAAAGCCTAAGAAATGGAACTTAGGAAAGGACAAAGGTGGCAAAGTAAAGACAGACAAACAAGAAGAGGTCTGCCAAAGTCTATGTTTATACTGACTTAAATAGTGTATGGCATGAGAGAGAAAAGGGTGTCTTTTCTCTGATGTATGGTCAAATCAGTAAGTAAAAAAGGGCTTTTAAGAGAAAATAAATACTAAAATGTAGATTAAAGAAGAAAGCCCAGAGGAGGCGGAGTAGAGGGGGTGGCATAAGAAGCTTATTGCCCGGGAGTCACAAGAGAGAGAGATGTTGGGGAAGTGAGAAAGGGAGTGTTCTGTTTCACTGTTTACACAGCCTATTAACTACGAAAACAACAGGTGAATGAGGGAAAGCTATGCAGCCCATGCAAACGTCCTTTTCTCGCTCCTCTCCCCCACCTCTGCCGCCTCTGCTAGCTGCCACACTATACACACACACTAATACACCACACCCACACCAAACCAAACAAAACCAAACCCAAGGTGCTCTTTCTCTCACTGTTCTCTCTTTCTCTCTCTTCTGTC
Source organism: Coptis chinensis (assembly GCF_015680905.1). Lineage (NCBI taxonomy): Eukaryota > Viridiplantae > Streptophyta > Magnoliopsida > Ranunculales > Ranunculaceae > Coptis > Coptis chinensis. The sequence goes on along the minus strand of NC_141458.1, from coordinate 112,843,417 downwards.
ATAAAAAATGCTATCTATTTTGTCATCAACAAGAATGCCACGTTGCCAAGCCCAACCACACATTTGTTATTTATGAGAAAATCACTTTAAAGTCATTTTTTAGAGGAAATTGACATCACAAAAAAGTTCTCGTGATAAAAGAGTATATTTTAAAATTGGCTTGGTAAATACCTGGATGCTATGAAAATCAAGTACTAGTATAACCATATGACAAGAGACTAATGAATTGTATTCTTTCTGGTCTTATTATCCCCCATTAATTTTTCAATATATACTTATCTTGCGACAGAAGAAATTCTTGGTTATGCCCCATCACACACGAGATACACAAATTACAGGACAAATGTCCATCAAGAGTTGCACATATGTCCACGCACATGTGCACATGCATTTCTAATGCAAATGCATAACTACCTAATGTTTTGAAAATCGAACCGATTTTTTTGTTAAAATGGTTCAACCAAGATATGGCAACTCGGTTTTGAAAATCGAACCGATTAATGTTTATTTAGCAAAAAAATATAATAAATTAAATAAACAAAAAATATATATATGGCAACTCGGTTTTTCTCTGTTTAAAACTGAACTAGTTCGTCGGTTTCACCCGGGGTTAGTTTAGACTGAGAGTCCAACCAACAATTCCAGTTTTCACCAACCCAAACCAAAAATTTACTGGTTCAGTTAGAACTCAGTTCAACCGCCAGTCCAGTCCAGTTTTCTAAACACTACAAACTAACAGATCTAGATGCATGCTGCTGTGCCACGCTCGTGTACACACGAGGACAATCAATATCTCTATGAGGCTAGACATATCCCCGCATCAACAATCTAATTAAAAGATGTACTGTTTTAGAAAAAATGCATATATACTTCTCCAACTTGGACAGTATAGGGAATATTATGAACCTTAATTGAAAGTGGTTTTTCATTTATTAAGATGAATATAATGGTTGTGATATGGAATTTTATTATGTGTATATGACATATATAGATGCATGCACTGCGCCATGCTTTTGTACACACACTGCATACAATCAATCTCTTCTCTATGTGGTTAGGCATCAACAATCTAATTAAAGGATCTACTGTTATAGCAAATGCACACTTCCCAATTTGGATCATATAGGGGATCTGAACCTTAATTGGAAGTGGTTTTTCATTTATTTTGGTATTGAAAGACGAATATAATGGTTAGTTGTGGTATGCAAGTTTGATATTGATTTTGAGTTTATGATTCAGACCAATAAAATTAACTCAAAAACATGTTCGACGTTAATGGAGGTTGGTTGTGAAGGGTTCTTTAGGATTATATGTATTCTAAACAGTAGTGTGATTGGCCAAACTTGGACTAATTACAAATTACAATCCAACAGAGGTTAATAACTTAATATGTAGTTGTTACTCCATATTTCGTAATTTTAGAGGTTGATAAAATTGGTGTTTTGATTGTTTTTTCAACTAATTAAGGAACTAATGGTGAATAGCGTTCAAACTTCATATATATATGCAGATTGAATTCGCTGGGTGAATAGTGTTCAAACTTCATATGCAGATTGAATTCGCCGTACTGGCTAATTAGCTTCTTTCTTGATACAACGGCATATTGTTTTTGGATGGAGGCGTTTTGCAGCAACTCTTCCGGATCCAGTTTTCTGTCTGACTCATAGTTGATTAATAGTTCTAAATATATCCAATGGTAAAAGCTCTAGTTGCTACTTCTGTTTGATATCTTTGATTAATTCAAGGATCAATTGGCTTTTGCCTCAAAATATTCTGAACTCCATCCAACTTGAGGCCAATTTACAAGCTGTTCGATTATGGGTGTTTAAAATAATGTTTTACGCGCGAGTAGCCATAGAACATTGTGCGTACTATAAGATCGTTTTCCATTTTTAGTTGGAATTTGTTGATACTTAATAATTGTTCACCCGTCACCCTGAAACACATATAAATCAATATATCATTATTATGTTTTAGGGCCATAAGTGAAAAAAAAATGGCAATATATTCATCGCGAATTTTTAAGACAGTACCCCACCTCAAAGTGGTGCTCCTATCTATAAAAATGTACCTGTTACATGTATGTGATCAGCTTTAAATAAGAGGGAAACCATGGCTTTTTGGGATCACTTTTTTATTGCTCTAACTTACTTGTAGCTCTCTCTCTCTCTATTTCTTCTGTCTTTCTCTGTCCCTGAGTTAGTTCTTCCTATCTTTGCTTCTCTTATTTTATCGTAAGCAAGCATCTCAAATCACAGACCAGATCCAAAGGAAAGAAGTTTGATTTATATTCTGTTGATCTATCAATCAGAATATCTCCAGTCAATCAATCAAATCATATATCTCATATCAAATCAAAAGAAAAAGAAAGGGAATCAACCTAACAAAGATGTCATCCTCTTCTGCTTTTTCTTTGGACCACCTTTCTCCTTCCGAGCAGCTGTGTTATGTCCATTGCAACTTTTGTGACACTGTTCTTGCGGTATCTCTCACTCAGCACTACTACTTGTTTCTTGACTTGTCTTTGTTAGTCCCCCATCTTTAACTACACACCCAATCACCACTCTTTTCTTATCTCCAACCCCACCTGAACGACTTAATTTGCCTAGTTCTTCAAACACTTCTTAGGTTGGTTTTATTTCTTTCTTCATTTTATGTTTGTTTCTTTTTCTTATGGCAGGTGAGTGTCCCTTGTAGCAGCCTGTTTAAGATGGTTACAGTGCGATGTGGTCACTGCAGCAATCTTCTCTCTGTCAATATGCGGTTGCTCCTTCCTACTGCTAATCAGCTTCATCTTGGCCACTCTTTCTTCTCCCCCACTCATAATCTCCTGGTATGTGCGAAAAACTTTTAGCAGTTCATACATACATATTTAAATATCTTCTTCCTTTTTTATAGATAGCTTTGTCTTCTTGTTTAATGAGTAGCTTTGGTTATAGGAAGAAACCCCAACTCCACCACCAAACATGTTGTTTGATCAGTCCAACTTCAACGATCACTGCTCCATGCTTCCAGTTCGAGGAGGATTTGATGAGCTCCCAAAGCCACCTGCTGTTAACAGACGTGAGATTTATTGTTTTTACGCATACATTTGATCTATGTGGGAACTCAATTCTACAAATAAGTTTCTTAACTAGATTGGTTTCACTTCAATTCCCATTTTCACTTTCTTTTCTCTCTAGTTAAAGCTTTGGACATAGTGTTCAGGGACTTGGCAAAAAAAGTTAGAAACAAGAAATCAAAAGTTGAAACATATGGTCTGTAGGCTTATTTGCATACAGTTGTGAATGTCTTTATGTTTTGTCCAGAGGTGAATAAAAGCTTAATTGTATGCATTAATTAGGAGTAGACCACATTACCTGCATCCGCAGTCTTGTACTTAAAAGAAGAGGCCGACCCCTTAACACATTTCCATGTGTTTTTTATTAAATGATTTAGTGGCTTCATTTCTCAAAAACAAAATTCTAGAACCCTAAAAGTTTTGGATGTTTGATAGATATATATCACAATCACTTGTAGAGATAAGTAGATAAACTTCAACAGTCTCGCGTTGTAACCCGAAGTCACTAGGGAAAAAATAAAGTGCAGACCTGGTTAAGCTACCTGTTGATTCATGTTTCTCTTTGAAAATCCAGTTTTATGTGTTTTTTCCCTTCTCAAAAACAAATATCAATAAACACAAATGCACTGCTGCAGAAAAAACCCATGATTGACTATGGGAAGAAAACCAAAATTTGGAAGTTCATCAATGTGATTTTTCTTCAGTTTATCCCTTACTGGTACATTTGGCTACTCGACATTGGTTTCAAATTTATACTTTTTCTTCTCTTAAAAGATCGAATGAAGATAGAGAGAGCTGATACACGATTATTTTTTTTCTTCTTTTAAGTTTTGTTTTGTTTTTTTTATTTCTTTGTACTTGTTGAAGTCTGTTAGTAAGGTATGACAAAGATTGGCTGAGGGGATAAGATGAATAGATAGATATGATAGATGTGATGATGGATATAATGATTAATGAAAGGCAATACAAAATAGAGGCATTGAATTCATTTCAACAAAAAGTCAGCAAATTTGTTTTGTTTTTAATGTTGTGGTCTCTGTCGTCTGTTCAGCTCCGGAGAAGAGACAGAGAGTCCCATCTGCTTATAACCGTTTCATCAAGTGAGTCATTATGAGAACACAACAATCATTTAATTTATTTTTGAAAAACTAATAAAAATTATTTTTAATACAATTAATTCTATGCAAGGGACGAGATCCAACGCATCAAGGCTGGGAATCCAGATATAACTCACAGGGAAGCATTCAGTGCAGCTGCAAAAAATGTATGATCCAAGAAGAACAAACACCAAAACCCACCAATCTCATTTTCTAGAGGGGTTTATTTTTATTTCCATCTTTGCTCTAAACTAGGGTTTCATTCTTTCTTATGATTTCTTGTTTTGTGGGTTTCTTTTGTTTTTATGTGTTTCTCTTTAGTGGGCCCACTTTCCACACATCCACTTTGGTCTCATGCCTGATCAGTCTGGGAAGAAAGCTAATGTGCGCCAGCAGGTAATCTAACGACACTACCCTTTTTCGGTTTGTTTAAAGTTGAAAAAAGATGAAAACATTTTCTTACACAAATGTGGATGTTGTATGTGTAGGAAGGAGAGGATGTTCTCATGAAGGATGGGATATTTGCTGCAGCTAATTTGGGTGTTTCTCCTTACTAGGAAATGAGATAGTTAGGGTTTCACTCTTCTCCCTTCTTCTTTTTCTGTGAGTAGTGTTTACTTTTTCAACTTTCTTTGGAGGAGGTTGTCAGCTTTCTTTCTTGTTTGTGTCGTCCTTGTTCGATGTTGGGAGAATAGTTCTGAAGTTTAAGGCCTTACCCTTTACACACATGTGAAAGTGAAGGCCTTAATTTTCATAACTTTTCATGTAAGTTTAACTTTGAATCTTTTATCTTCCTTGAAAGACCTCAACCTTAAGGCTTTGCTGATAATATATTTCTTAGTACCTACTACCTTATTATCTGGCCTTGTTACTATCTTTGTGTTTTCTTGTCCTTTTATTCTTCTTATAACAATCTTCAATTGGTACATTATCAAGGTGCTAAAACTAAGTCTTTGTTATACAATTCTTGAGATCGATGATGATATTATAATTTCTGGTCATGAATGAATTTGTTCAAGACTTGCGTTGTGTGAATATTACACATTCCTGTGACACTGAGATTGGCATTTTAATCACTGTTATTATATTTTTGTTACAAACCCGATCCATTGGATGAGACGATTGTGAAAAAATCACGACCCCTAGGAGTTTAGGAGTGTGGAACAGATTCGTTCTCTGCTTCACTTTGAATTTACCACGCTCACGGCCTTTCCTAATATAATGTTGCCTGTGTGACAGTGTCGATAAGATCTTTAGATCTCGTAAAGCATCTAAAAAGCTATGACCGTACCTGAAGCCCAGTTGTCTTATGTGGTTAAAAGCCTTTTAATTGAAAAAGCTGAAGGTAGCAACTGCATTGTATTGTCTTATTCACTTAGCTGTGTGATGGACTAAACCTTGTTTCTCTATTGATGATCTGACCCTTTATCCTCCCCCCACCAAATCTATATTTAGAATTGATAAAGTAAGTCAACGAGGTTCAGATATGCTAAGACATAGGTAGACTGTCTAGGTGACTATATCTTTGTGCTTTATCTTAATCTTCTGATTACTTTTGTTTCAACAAATTAATATTTTCAAGAACACTGAGAATGACAACTTCAATATTAATATATTGTTGCTTCCCCAACAAGCAGCAAAACCTTAACTTGCACAACCAAAGTCATTTTGTTTCATTCCCTAGTGGCCCCTCGAATTTTTTGGTGAACCCCCTTTGTCTATCCTGGAAATAATAGAGTAGCCTACTTGTTGACTAGCAAGTTCTTTCCGGCCCTTGGAATCAGCTGATAGGCAAGAGCTTCTCTTTCTCTTTTGCCTAATTAATTATCTTTTTGAACACCATAGATATCTTCCCAGATTTATCTCTTCTGGCCTATCTGTCTTTACATCTTTTATCTTCAGGCGGATATCAAACAATTACTTTGGCATCAATTTGCAAAACAAAAACCAAAAAATCATCTCTTGGTAGCAAACAGTTATTGTTGGACGCGCAAACTTAGCTTGCAAGTTTGTGGATACTGTACTGCACTCAATTTAAATGTTGGCCGCGCTCCACTTCATTTGTCGCTCTATGACTTTTCAACTAGCCAAAACCCATCGCCACATTTTTAGGAAAAAAGAAATTTTGAATATTAAACAATATAAATGAGACCCACATAGCCTGCTTTTTTAGAAAAGAAAATTCTCAAATACGAACCAATTACAATGGACCCACTTTAACAAATTTTGTTAGATTTGTAGGCATGTGTCAATGTTTTGAAAATACGAACAGGTGATTGAACCGATTTTTTTGTTAAAATGGTTTAACCGTGGGTCGACTCGGTCGACCGATTAATGTTTATTTAGTAAATTTTTTTAATAATTATAATAATAAAATAAATAAATATATGTTTTAATTCAATATTAATTGGTATTATATATCAAAATAAATTTTTTATACAAAAAATACATAGTAGCATGTTGGTTTGGAGTTTGGATTATCTTATTTAGATTATCAATTTTTCAAAAAAAAAAAAAAATATATATATATATATAAAAGGGTGATCTGGTTTAGAGCTGAACCGGTTTGTCAGTTCAACCACGGTTTAAGTTTAGATCGAGAGTCCAACCAAAAACTCAAGTTTTAACTGACCCAGACCAAAAATTTACCGGTTCCAATTTGACCCCGTTTCAACCACTGGTCCGGTCCGATTTTCTAAACACTGATGTGTGTCCCTATTTGTTACCAAGTTTTGTTACCACCTAGACATGACACTACTTTACTACCACAACTTGGCAAACTTGTCACAAATTATGCCAAATTGCTACCATAACTCCCTTGTTTGTCCAATGTGGACTAATTGAAATGATCATGGACTATTGGCCCTATTATCTCATATAAGCTCCATAAAAAGAAAAGTAACCTAATATTTTGAAATACCTACCAAGTATTTTGAAAAAACTACTCAAAATCTAACAAATGCTAGTCACGTTAAAATGGCAAAATGCATATTATTGCATATAAGTTAACAGATGTATTCATCTATAAATTAAGAAGGCAATTGTATACCTTATACTTTTCTTTTAGTTAAGGATCTACATATTATTTTGGGCAATCCTTTTCTAAGTTCTATTATACCTCTTAGCCAGATTGATAAAACAAAAAGGCATTCATTCTAATTTTGCTAATCAGCATATTATGTTTGAGTTTATAATTATTCCTCCCTTACAAAAGCAAATTCAGCAGATTAAAAATAATTTAATCTCTAAATAAAGTCAATTAAACTTTCTCAAAGAAGAAATAATTTCTTTAAAGATTAGTCAAAGACTTAACACACAAGATTTCCAATTACAAATTGAAAATATTACAAGTCAATTATTTATTACTGAAGTTTGTAGTGATGTCCCCTAATGCTTTTTGGGAAAGGAAGAAACATATATATTGTTTCTTTACCATATGAAAAAAGCTTTAATGAGAAGTTCATTGCCACTAAAGCATGACCTAGTCAAATGAAAGTTGATTATCTGGCACTTTGCCAAGAAGAAATCCAAAATTTACTGGATATAAAAGTAATTACTAAAAGTAAATATCTTTGGAGTTGTACAACTTTTTATGTTAATAAAGCAGCTGGAAAATAATGAGTTTCTCGTTTGGCTATAAATTTTAAACTTTTAAATGATGTTTTTCCAATGGATTCGCTATCCTACCCCAAACAAGAAGGATCTTTTAGATAGTTTATCTACTACAGTACGTAATATTTTCTAAGTTTGATCTTAAACCAGGATATTGGCAAGTCCATATTGCCCCTGAATTATAAAGATCGGTAAAACTGCTTTTATTGTACTTTTTGGACATTATGAATGGACTGTGTCATTTGGTTTGAAAAATGTTCCATCAGAATTTCAAAATATTATAAATGATATTTGTAATCCTTATTCTAATTTTTTTTTAATTGTTTATATTGATGATATTCTCATCTTTTCTAAATCTTTAGAACAACATATTAAACATCTTAAAATATTTAAAGATGTTATCAAAAGAAATGGTTTAGTTGTTTCAATACCTAAAATGAAATTGTTTCAAACAACTGTTCGTTTTCTTGGTCACAACATTTTTGAATGAAAAATAGTTTCTATTGACAGAAGTATTGATTTGCTTCTAAATTTTCTGATGAAATTACAAACAAAACTCAATTACAAAGATTTCCTGGTAGTCTTAATTATATAGCAGACTATTATAAGAATCTTTCACAAGATACAGCTATTCTATACTCTAGCTCGTCTTACAAATGTCCCCTCCTTATGGAGTACAACACATACCACAATAGTACATAAAATCAAGCTTAAAGCTAAGCAATTACCATACTTATCTTTACCTAATTTTCAATGGTTTAAGATAGTGGAAATTGATATTTCTAATATTGGTTATGGTGGTATATTAAAACAAAAAAAATCCTCTTACCAATAAAGTTTATCGTAGGAAGATCGGCACAATGTCTTAGAAAAAAGAATGAAGTTGACGAAACTTTTCGCTCGAAAAATTTCTCGTAGAAAGATCAACACAATGCCTTAGAAAAAAAAAAAACTGCTTGTTAAAAAAAATAAAAGAACCGGATTGTAAAGGAAAGAATGATAGAGAATGTCGGGATGACTATTCGAAAAGCAATGGCTAAAAAAAAAGTGTCATTTACCGTGGACGAGCTCGAAAAACACTTTAAGCGGAGTCAATGATTGTCGACAGCATTAAACAGGTATGTTAGTATGTTTTATTAGTTATCTTAAAACTTTGGTTAAGTCTGAAAGACTGATGAAAAGATTTGTATTTTTGTCGCAGGTGGAAATGGAAGAATTACGAGCAAAAGATATTGACAAAAAATTTCGAGTGGAAAGATCTCAATGCCTTCGAAAAAATAAAGAAGCTGAAAAGAGGTTTTGCTCAGGGTGATCGCGCCGCAATGCCGTAGAAGAAATAAATAAGTCGGAGAAAATTTTCGCTCAGAAAAATCGACGAAAAATGTCTCTCAAAAATATCGGCCCAATGCCTTAGAAAAAATAATGAAGCGGACGGAAAGTTTGTCGTTGAGAAAGAGCGGCGCAATGCTTTAGAAAAAATAATGAATGCGGAAAATAGTTAACCGAAAGTGCTAAGCGAAGCGAATGCAAATTTCAAAGAAGAAAACGAAGATTTAATCGAGTGACCGTAAGACAATTGACAGAGACAATTGATTAGGTAATTGTGTGAATGTAATACCATAGAACTAAAACTTCTTTTAATGAAAAATAATAATAAAGTATGGATTTGCTATTGAATATTGTTGTTGTGACGGATAACATACTAGCGGAAAACGGCAATGTTGTTGATTTATGTAGTTGAAATGAAATAGAACGAGACGTCCCCATATAGAGAAAAACGCCCCCAATGCTATCTTAACTCGGCAAAATTAGACTAAGCGAGTGTAAAAACGTTCAAACTTCGACTGACAAAAAGAAACGCGGTGACTTAGTCGGATATTGTCGTAGTGATAGTAATAGACTAATCGAGTGTAAAAGCGTTCAAACTTAGGACCGACAAAGCTAAACGTGGTAACCGTCCGATTTTTTGTCGTAGCGATAGTAACGAACTACGTGAGCGTAAAAGCGTTCAAACTTAGACTGACGAAGCTAAACATGGTAACTTCGTCAGATTTTGTCGTAGCGATAATAATGAATTAAGCGAGTGTAAAAGCGTTCAAACTTAGACTGACGAAGCTAAACGTGGTAACGTCGTTAGATTTTGTCGTAGCGATAATAACGAACTAAGCGAGCGTAAAAGCGTTCAAACTTAGACTGACGAAGCTAAACGTGGTAACTATGTCAGATTTTGTCGTAGCGATAATAACGAACTAAGAGAGCGTAAAAATGTTCAAACTTAGACTGACGAAGCTAAACGTGGTAACTTCGTCAGATTTTGTCGTAGCGATAGTAACGAACTAAGTGAGCATAAAAGCGTTCAAACTTAGACTGACGAGGCTAAACACGGTAACTTCGTCAGATTTTGTCGTAACGATAGTTAACGAACTAAGCGAGCGTAAAAGCGTTCAAACTTAGACTGACGAAGCTAAACGGGGTAACTTTGTCAGATTTTTTCTTAGCGATAGTAACGAACTAAGCGAGCGAAAAAGTGTTCAAACTTAGACTGACGAAGCTAAACGTGGTAACATCGTCAAATTTTGTCGTAGTGATAGTAACGAACTAAGCGGCGCGAAAAGCGTTCAAACTTAGGTATGAAGCTAAACATGGTAACTTCGTCAGATTTTTTCATAGCGATAATAAGGTTGCGATGGAAATATAATTATGCCATTAGAACTAACGAGTGTTGTCCGTTTTTCGTTTTAGTTTGTCTATCGAATAAAGGATGGTATGGTGACGAGAAATTGTGACTAATCGTAAAGGCAAAACAAAATTGTCAAATGTCGTTGACGACATATTATTTGTCATTGTAAGAAGTCAACGATGTTGGAATACCAAAACGGCAAATAATGTCACGCCATAAGAAATTTTTAACGTCTAAAGCATGGATCGGGGCTTCCGCTCACTTAGTAAAATAATTTGTTGCGACGAGCAAGAAACGACCACTGTCAGGGGCTATCGAAAATAAACTAACAATGTCAAGGCCCCATTTCGCAAATGACCAAGGTTTATGGATTGGATGACGCTTCGTCGCGGGAAGTTTGACCCATATCATCTATCATGTTTTTGATAAGGCACACACTTCTTGGACAAACGCTTAACATCCTTTGGCATGTATGGCCACCAATACCATTGGGTCATTGCTATGTGAGCGAGACTTCACCCCAGGAGTATTGTTCACATAGTCATGAATGAATTTCTTCGAGGCCTAGTAAATCGTTCGTTCTGCCCAAACAACAAAGGATAGGATTGAGACTTGTGCCGCTGCGATAGAGTTTTTGGTCATCAGGAACTCTGGAGCATCGTCAGTTGCATGATCGTCGTCGGTAGATACTGAGACATTATCAGTGCCAAATCATCTGACATCATAAGTGGTTAATCCAGTGTTGTCATGACAACGATGACTTGGTTAATCCAGTGTTGTCATGACAGCGATAACTTGATTTTCACAAATAAGTATGCGAAAGAATCAGTATGTTGTACATCATAATATGGATACTGTACAATACTGATAGACGTAAATTTTCATGCAATTCGTTGAATTAAGTCCAAATAAACGACAATTCTATCATTGCGAGCCACATATTATCATTCAAAGTGGCTAGCAACTAATTTAGAATAATTAATCATAACTTAGTCGCCCCCAGTTGAAGAGTTGTGTGCGCATCGCAAATGATGATGGTCCGCATTCGGCCATATTATTTGAAGCGTCAAAACCCAAACATAGAGACCTCGCAATTATGTTTTCATTCTGCTTCAAGATGAAAAAACCAAGACCGGAGCCAGACTTATTATGCAAACTATCGGTGTAAATCTAACAATCAACTGATATATCCGATAAGTATTTCAAGTCATCGCCCCCAAGAGGTAATGACAATTAGGGATCGACGTGTTCCTCATCGAGTAATACGTTCGACATAGGAATATCATCGATAAGAAAATCAGCCATTAGTGAAACCAAAGTTTGTCTCGTTTTAACTGTATGAGTGTCAGAGATAATGTTGTAAGCGTTAAGGTAAATTTTTCATTCTGCGACTCGATTCGTAGACATTGCGAAAAAACTTGTCTAGCGGATATTCGATAAGTATAAACTTTGACTATTCCTTCTTTGAAATAAGCTTAAGACGTCTGACAGCATGAAACAAGGCCAATGTAATTTTCTCAAAGCAAGAATGCCTACATTCAGCTGATATAAAAGCCGTACTAACAAATAATATGAGACGACCATCGTCACTATCAAACGACAATGGACAAATATGCATTAAATACGCTTTGCTGAGATTCGTGAAAAGTAACCATTGCAAAGTCTGTATTTATTGTCTTGAACTTGTGGGTAATCATTGCGAACAACGAGAATCTAATCATCACCACTTAAATGATCACACATGCAACTATGTTGTTGGCGTGTGTTACGTTGTGGTGTGATAGATACAACACCATTTTTGAGAACTCGTGGATGACGTACATTGCGAACAACGGGAATCTCATCATCACCACATAAATGATCCCACACGCTATGATGTTGTTGGCGTGTGTTATGTTGTGGTACGATAGATGTCACATCATCCGTGATAGGAATGGTTCATTTCAGACGACGCTTGTAGTAACTGTTCTATTTTCGATCTGTACACGCTTGAACTTTCGAAGAAGTGCTTCTCGAGATATTTGACGTATATTATCAGTATCAGATTGCGGAGACCATATCTTCATAGAAAAGTAGTAATGTCGTGCGGCGATGAAGAGGAGTAAGATGGGGGGCGGGGGGTTTGTTTGTTGTCGCCTGGTTGACCTTGAACATCATGGTTGGGTTGATTAGCAGTAATTGTATCGAGAACTTGACCTTTTCTAGTATTTGTCATAATTTTTGCAGAACGTGATCGAGGATGTTGAATAAGAACCGCAGACGGCGCCAATTATGTTTCGACCAAATATGATCAAAACACTAAGTGATGACGAAAGAGACGAAGAACATAGAAAAGTAGTTAGAAAAGTGATGGTGATCGGGAGAATGATGAGACTGTACTTTGCGGTTGCCTACGTACTCAAATTATCGATGGGATCAAGTCTCAAGAACGTAGTTCTGTATGAAAAATAGTTTTGTATTTATATGTGTAGAGTAGAGACTTCTTGTAGCTTAAGTAATTTTAATTGAACCTGACTCTTAATTGATGATTATCTCTTTGATATGAAACGAATCTAGACATAAATTAATGTACGTAAGTGGCAAGCCATGTGGCTAGGGTTCATCCCTAGACATATGAGTTAATGGACATGTACATTGATCTATGATATTGCAAATTTGGCTTTAGCCCTGTCAATTAAACGAATAAAGTGGAGACCACTACTAATGGACGTTTGCCACGTAGGTGGGGGTCGAAACAGGCGTCCTGACATATTATATTCTAAGATGTCAGAGATATAATGAGTTGGTGTTTTGCTTATAATATATATTTTCAAATTATAACAGGTTTTATATTTATGAAATATCGAATATACAAAGGAGACTGTCGAAATTTTACCAGAAAAGCCAAGTATCATAGGTTTGTAATTGTTTGAGTTTTGGGTCGTTACATTCATCCTTCGTCAGTTCTCCATCAAATCTCTTATGTTCATTATATCGTTGAAGAAATGAATATGGGAATATCAGCTACTTCAATGTAATTTCTGTGAGCATGCGAGGTATGTTGATCTTTATCTACTCTATGATTATGCAACCTGTTAAGTTTTTTATTTTGCTGGTGGTTGGTGCATATTGCATATAATTAAGTACGCTTCTTCCCATAAGTTATCTATGTGAAGGTGCATATAGAGATGGCTTCCATCTTTTACATATCTAATATTCCTAACTGTTTTCATATTGTTTACGGGACTTGGTTTATTCATGGTTGTGATGGTTGAGTGACTTAGTCCTTAGTTGTGTACATGCCTTCTTGCTAGAAGTATTGTGATTTGTGCTTTGCTTTTTGGAATATATAATGTGTTGAACCTTGTGCATGTCAAGGGTGTTTTAACAAACCTAAATATGAAGATATGGTTCTTGGAACCCGACAATAAATTGAAACACGCAATCTACATGTGTTTGCCCCATAAATTATCGTCGTGGTGACTACACCGCACCCAGTTGAGTAAGGATTCTCTTTCTAGCATCTTAAAAGGGGATGCATTTGCAAGAAGTTCACGTGTCATATTGTGAATGCGTTCAGGTTAGATATTTGTTCCAAGTTTGGTCATATTACCAATTGTAATATAATCTAGTCTCTTACCAATGACATCGTCCCAAGATTAGGTTAGGCGAATTCATTTCTATGTAAGTTTGATTTGTGAATTGGGATTTGGATTGGTGGCTATATTTTTATAATAATGTTTAATTGATTGGTGGCTTAGTTTCTTGTTATTCATTTGTTGATCAAATTTGTGCAATGTGGTCTTTATAAGTGAATAATCATGTGTGTTAGTGCTAGAGCTAGATGTGCAGGGAGAAAACAATTTGACCTAGGAGTTTTTTTTTTTTTTTTTTTTTTTAGTTGGCTATATTTTACTAACGGATATTTCCGTTACTAATAAAGTGACACATATATTACTAACGGATATATCTGTGACATATCAAGTAACTCAAAGCGTGCCAAACATTACTAACACTTACATGTTAGAAATTACAAATTTAAACGGGCTATCAACAGTTGGCTATCCGTTACAAAGAATTATAGTAACGGATATAACTGTTACTAAAATTAATTTTGGTAACGGTTGTATCCGTTACTAAATTTGGCCCAAGTGACAGTGACGCCCCAGAACTAACGGATATAACCGTTAGTAAAAATATAAGTAACATATATAGCTTTTGGTAAATGCCTTTTCTGATGTAGTGAAAGATGAACCATCTTCCTCCCAGAAAGACGATGTATCTATGACATCTAATAACAGTCATGAAGATGCAAATCACTTTGCATGCTTAGCAGGAGAAGGTCAGCCAGATGAAAACTTGGGTGACAATGTTAACCTTACTAAAGCTCTAACTCAGAATTATCCAATTTCTCCAACAGTCTCCACCTAAAGAAATAATATGGGATATTTTTCAAAAGGCATACAAATCACATCAATCACAGCAGGAAAATAATTTCTCTCTACCATAATGAAGATGGTGATTGCCCATTTAATGAATAGAAAAGAATGACAATGACTTAGGATTAATTAAAAGTCTCAGTTTTTATGAGACAAAAGTTTATGCCTATAGCCCATGAAGACCAACAACAGTTTATGCATTTGGCCCATGAAAACTACATAATGACTAATTATTTATTACTAGTAAAAAAGTGAATAGTTCTTATGTATTATTTTTCTCAAGATAAAGATTCTTATTCTTAAAACAGAAGTAATTAAGACAAGGTTTTGTCAAAGTGGCACTGCCGACTACAACTACTCCAGCACATGTTGCCACTTTCTGTGTGGTCTTCAAATTATATTTTAAAATTTGAATACTATAAAGGGATACCTCACACTTGTTGATGATTATCTTTTTCTTCCCCCCCCCCCCCCTTAATGTAATATTTACCAACCATATAAATAAAAGTCCATTTTGTTTAATTACAAATGTTCTTGCTGTTGATTGATCTCTTCCACAATCATCAGGTTTTACATTTATATATATGTAATGTGTGTGTATTTACATTTATCTTGAGAAATATCAACAAAAATTAAATTTGATTCAACTATATATCATATTTTATGAATGAAAAAAGTTATATTATGCATCAATTACTCTCCTAAATAGGTTAAACCCAATGAGTTGTTTTTTTGGCAGACCTGTTTTAAATGAGATAAGTATGTAACTCTTTGATGCTGGTGTGTTCGAGCCTTATACCCCTGGTATCCAGGGCCGACTCAACCCAAAGTGTGGCCTAAGGCGGATTTCATATTGAGGTTTTTTTCTCAAAATTTTAATAAAGAAAAATAGTATATAAGGCATAACAAACTAAGAATTGAGGCCTATAAATTTTGGGATTTTTTTGCCCCAAGTATTCGATGTGGAGGCCTTTTTTTTTCAGGAAGGGATTTACATGTTTAGAGTCTTAGTTTTAGAATTTTTTTTTGGGTTTTATGATATAAGCAAAATTTAGGCCTATTATTAAGGTGAACTTTGGGGATTTTCCAACAAACCAGACAACTTAATTATGAGGCCTTTCTTAGAGTGAGGCCTTAGGCAGTCGCCTTTTTTCCATAAAGGACACAAGTCGGCACTAGTGGTATCATCACCTTCTCTTCTCTATGCTTCACTACTTGGATATTATGTTTTATCTTTTAAAAGTCCCATTGAAGTCATTTAGTAAGTCTAACCTATCTCGATCACCTCATTAATTAATGCGGGTTCACGTGGTTTTTTTTACCGTGGCAGGGGACTTAAGCAAGAGGATCGGATCCCATATCACCATTGTTTTTTGCCTTAGCTGAAGATGTATTAAGCACAATAATTAACCTTCTCATATAATTTCTAGTTGGAAAGACAAGTTACTAAGCTTTCAAAGGAAGAGTGGTACTTGTAAGATCAGTTCTTTGTAGTTTCACAGTCTATAATATGGTTATTTATAAATGGTCAATGAGTGTAATAAAGGAGGTGTAAAGGATCCTAAGAAATCCTTTGTGGTATGGGGATGTATGTGGTTACTTAAAAAGGGGTTATTGTCAGTTGGGACCTTGGAGAAGTGCTGCAAGCCACTACAAGAAGGAGATTTAGGGTTGAGAAGACTCAAACTGGTTAATCTAGCCTTTCTGATCATGAAATTAACTAGGATGAAATGTATTAAATGGTGGAGATGATTTTGCATTGTTTATGAGGAAACACAATTTTTCTCTAAAGAGGGCGTTCACAAGCCTTTTTCAATTTGGAAAGGGATTGAGAACGAATTTCATGAGATAAAGCCAAATTCTAGATAGATTTGTGGAGAGACAACTAGATCAATGATAAATCTATGCGGCAAATTTTTGGTCGAACCGAGTTTCAATTGAATAGCTATACAACTAAGTTATCTTTATGGACAATCAGCTGTGTATTCTTCTCTTTATGGGAGATGTTTCAAATTCGAATCCCACCAAGTGTTGGTTGAGATTTCTTTATTGATTAATTATGTGATGGACCTTTGGGCCAGATGAGCTTCCGGGCTAGAGACAGGGTGTCGTTACGTTAGGTGAACCAAGGAGCGAAAGCAAGTCTTCTTTGACAAGGTGAGGGGGTTGGGCCTACTCAAAATGGTGAATCGGCGAGAGCTTCCGGGGTTGGTGAGCCTTTGAACAATACAAACTTTTGGGCTAGGGTCCTTCAATGTATAATAACTGGTACGTGTGGGTTTGCCTTAACCCTCTAAATATTTCTCTAAACAAAAATCAACATCATGTTAACAACAAAAGGAATGAATTAAATGTGCTGCTCTTGCCTTGGACGTAACTCAGAAGCTGATTGAAGACACCGATATGGAACCCTGATCCCAGAAGAACGTTTACTGTTAAGTCTACCGTTACTAAGAGCAATGGCTAGAAGCTAGTGCAAAATTGTTCCATAACGAACATAGGAATTGGTGAGGGAAAAAAGGTATACGTCTTGCTTCTAGGTGTGTTGTTTGCCACAATGCGGTCGAGGACTTGAATCATTTGTTATGGAGTTGTACATATGCAAAACGACTATAGTTTTGGGTGGGGTTTCAAAGTTCAAAACGAAGTCAAACTTTCATAGCTTTAAATCCCATCAAGTTATTTACACGGTAAAGCAAGGTAGTACAATGGTGAAAAACACGTGGAGTGCAGCTGTATTGAGTGGTATGGTAACACTATTGCAACATGTAAACAAGACATTTTTTGAGAATATAGTTCCTTCGAATTCCCTGAATAGTGTTAGAGAGATGGACAATGTTAAATAGATGTTTCTGTAATCTATGATGGTCGACCTTCATGGCTTTTTAGATGTGTATGAATAGTGTTAGAGTACTTGAGGTTTGTCTGAGTTTGAAGGTTTAGAGTTTGCTTGGTAAGAAAGAATATACCCGTACTGATCTTTATAAAGGAAGAAAACGAGCAGGTTCCATTTACCACATTTTTTATACCATAGTTTATACCACACCCTCCTACAAAATGAGTTAAAGGCTAATAATTTGTGGATATAATCTACTAATCATAGATAGCATCTACACAAAAATTCATCTCATTTGAAAATCTCTATTCTAGTTAAAAATCATTGTCAACTTTGAATTTTTTTTAACGGCTTAGATTATTCAATTTTGCAATCATCTTTTGACATATTTAAACATTATCAAATGAGTTGAAATTTTATAGAGGTGATCTTCATGGTTAGTTGAATCCACAAAAAACTAAGTTATAATTCGCGTTGTAGGTGAAGTTATGGGGCATGGTATAAACTATAGTATAAAAAGTATGGTACTTTCGATATATATATATATATATATATATATATATATATATATATATATATATATATATATATATATATATATATATATATATGATCTAACAAACATGTATTTTTTCTTTCTTCCTTTATAAAGATCAGTACGGGTATATTCTTTCTTACCAAGCAAACTCTAAACCTTCGTTATTGCTATATATATATATATATATACTAGCTTCCAAACCCATCCTACAAATGGATGTCGTTATAAAAGTATTAGCATGCAGCTATACATAACTATGAGATATGAATATTATATTGACCACTCATTCAAATTTCTTGCAATACGAAAATCCCACTTTCAATAAAAAGAAAGAACCCACTCTGATAAAACTCTTTGATTTTTTTTTTTCTTGTTTAATTAATAATATAAGTTTGATTCAAGTTTTGGGATAATGCCTAAAGAGGCAAAGATCACATTGACGCTAATTGAATAGCAAAACATTATGATAAATACCATTTTAAATGCAAAACTATACTTGTCAAGACATTCGTTCCCATTATATATGATACAACTATGTTTTGAGATTAGTTCAATGCATTTGTATTAAGTTTCCGAATTTCCGTTAATTATTCCTTGAAGTAAGTTTGATGTATTTATATCATGTTGCCAATTTCCGGTTAATTATTCTTTGGGGATAGTTCGATCAATTTGCATTTAGTTTATGATTTTCCACTAAATATTTTTTTAGGTTAGTTCGTTGCATTTGCATCAAGTTTTCGATTCCCCGTTAATTATATTCTTTGAGGTTAGAATAAACCTTCAATCATGAAGAACAATTCCTTTATAATAAATATTCAATAACAACCCTCTAACGATGAACAATGAAGCCTTAGTTGTCTTTATATAATAACCAATGTTTCTAATTCTATTTAGAAACCAAAATAGAAACCTTACTAATTAACCTAGATCTAGAACAAATAAGAAACTCTACTAATTCAATATATAAGACTACTAATAATATAATTAGAAGTTTCTATGCCCATGCATCTTACGCCCAAACTTGAAAGAAACTCGTCCTCGAGTTTGGTTGCATGTAGACTTGCGAATATTCAACAAAACTCTTGTACTTTATCATAATAGTTTCATGTAGTTATGTCTAGTTTCTAATTTCCCGTTAATTATGTTTTGAGGTTAGTTCAATGCACTTATTGTATCAAGTACTTTCCGATTTCCCGTTATTATTCTTTGAGGTTAGTTCGATGCATTTGCATCCAGCCGATTTTTACATTAATTATTTTTTGAGGTTAGTACGATGCATTTACACCCAGTTTCTGATTTCCCGTTAATTATTCTTTGAGGTTAGTTCCATGCAGTTGCGTCTAATTTTTCGATTTCTCGTTAATTGTGCTTTGAAGTTTGTTTGATGCATTTACTACCAGCTATTTCTGATTTACCGTTAATTATTTTTTTAGGTTAGATCCATGCATTCACATCCAGTTTCTAATTTTCCGTTAGTTTTTTTCTTTGCAGTTAGTTCACACTACTAAAAAAATGACATATTATGACGCTTGTTGTCACGCCTCGAGACCCAACACACATCCCGAGGACGTGAAGATGAATCTCGAGGCGGTCGCTATCCCGATTCTAACGAAATTTCGACAGAGTTTCCTTTGTTTAATCGATGTTTCTTATACAAAAACCTGTCATAAAACCTGGACATCACAAAATACCCATCCGACAACCATATATATATCCAAAATCCACTTTCTAAACAACCGAGATGTATATACACATATCCACAAAAGATTTAAGGTAACTATTACTCCAATACATCGTTTATTACATCAAAAGGAGCGGAGCTTTCTATATATACAAC
The DNA here is from genome assembly GCF_015680905.1 of Coptis chinensis. NCBI lineage: Eukaryota > Viridiplantae > Streptophyta > Magnoliopsida > Ranunculales > Ranunculaceae > Coptis > Coptis chinensis. Next base: position 112,823,338 of record NC_141458.1, on the reverse strand, counting down.
CAAAATGACTAGACTATCTCTATACAACCCAAAATATGAACTTGACCCTGTCCTCGTCAAGCATAAGGGAATCCTCCCAAATCCCCATAACCATCATCGCTAGGGTTAGGAAAAGCCTCAGAATCGCAACAAAATGCGAAATGTTAAGTAGGATGAGCAACAAGTATGCCAGAGAGAAACGCATACATATAAATAATAAATAGTCTACTTATAGAAAACATTTAAAACATGCATGGTTTCCATAAAGGTATTCAAATATCGTGACGATATACATACATCACTAACTAGCAGAAATCATTTCGACATGCTTCGTTAATATTCAAAATATAGTTTTCACAATTGTTTTTTATCTATCTTGACAGCTTAGTTAAAAACCATCAAGATATATGTTTTAGTAATATTTTTATGACGGCTATTGTAACATTATGTCGTGTATGACACAAACGTCACGAAATTATAATAAATTTATGACGGCTATTGCAACATTATGTCGTGTATGACACAAGCTTCAAGAAAATATATTAAATTTATGACGGCTGTTGCAACATTATGTCGTGTATGACACAAGCGTCAAGAAAATATAATAATTTTATGACGGCTGTTGCAACATTATGTCGTGTATGATACAAGTGTCAAGAAAATATGATGGTGTTTCCTAAAACAGTCAAATTAGCAATAGAATAAACCATCAACATTCTCACAATTTTTTGGGCACTAGCTAGGTTGGACCATTTTGGCATTCAATTAAACCGTCAACAACACAACCGAAAAAAGGAATACCAAAATCAATAGACTCCTCACTTAGAATTGAACCGTCAATAGACTCCTCACTTATGGAAACAGCTTTATAAAAAAACTTATGGAAACAACAATAATGAGAAATCCAAGTTCCCCTCATGATGAAAATTCTCCCGCTCACCCCAATTATTTTTCCCTCTCGTCGGATATTAAGGGATTGATGTTAGGGTTACGCCTATTTATATTTCTTCCCCTTCCATTGCAAACCCTACCAGTTACACCTTTTTTTTTCTTTGTCTCATTGGTTTCTCACACACTCACTTCCTCGCTACGCTTAAACTTGTTTGAGAAGCGATTAGTCTGATTACTACTATATAACAAAAGGTTTCTGAAATCTAAAAGTAAGTTTTTTTTTTCTTGTTTAAATTGTTTGTAGAAATATTTGTTATTGTATTTGAATTTTTTGTTTTCAATGAGAACCTCAGTTTGAGATTCAAATCATCTGAAAAAATGCAATAGTATTATGTTTTTTTGGTTTCTAGTTGGTCATTGTGATATGTTAGGATCCTGAACAGTGAACACGTACTGTTCTAGTTTGCTTGTTATTACTAGGTTGTGACTCCATATACCCTAGCTTTCTGATACACATGGCTATCTTCATTTGCATTGCAGCTTTGGTCCTTTGGCTATACGTATTCTCATGACACTATGTGTTCTCCCATACATCATATTAAATCCTAAGGTATGGGTAAAATTTGCCTTTAGGCCTATGTGTGCAACCATGGCCCAAAATATCGCCGAGATATCCGATATCTCGCCGATATATCTCGGTAAATTGGTACACCGAGATCGATATTTGCGATATATATCCACCGAATATTGAACCCCATTTTTTTCGAGATATATCGGAATTTCCGATATGAAAGTTTATATCGCCGAGATAATCGATATTTCCGAGATAATCGATATATATCGGTTGACTTTTTGACCAATTTTTAATAATTTAATATTGAAATTTCCGAAATTTCCGATATATCCGAGATATATCCGATATATATCGGCGAGATATCCGAGATATATCGGTGAGATATCCGATATTTTAGAAACTTTAGATTAGTCACAAAAAAACCGAGATATCCGAGATATCCGATATATCCGATATATCTCGGTTTTTGGGTACACCGATATATGAACCGATATCGAAATTTTGGGCCTTGTGTGCAACAATGGCCCAAATAAAAGACTCTAATTCGCATCATTGTCTGAACTTCTCGTACTAAATTATGCATAAACTTTTTGTTCCATGCCGGCTGCTTGTTTATTTATATGTCCTCACATTCTCCTCAATGATCTAATAGAGTAATAGATGTACTTTCCATCATTGTGATCATGTATAAAGTGTCTAATCTGGGTTAGTTATAATTGTTGATTATTGATCATAAAATTTTAGTTGTTTCCATGGCTGCTCTCTTCGCTGTAATTTTTATGAAATTTATTTACGATCAATCTAAGTTAGCTAATTAACTAATATTTGTATTGATCGCTACCATACAAATCTTAGTTGTGTTGTTAAGTGCATAGCTTAAACGGTTTTTTGTTAATATATTCTGAAGTCAATGTGCCCTGACCAACCTTTTTAATAATAGAAGCAGTCAAACTACATATGCCCATTTTCCCGTCTCCTATTAGTAGGGTACCCAACCTTCACAGCAAATATGTGGATCATGCTCCTTATATTATATGGAACTAGTGTATGCAATTTCCTCGTCCATTGTGCTTTCTTACTATATAAAATATTTTTTCGACTTTTGAACTCATTTGCTTGTTCATTAATTTTTCTTTTGGGGGTGGGGGTATACTAAATGCACTTTTTTTTTTCTTCATTATCAAGAAAAAATAAATAATATGGAATTTTGTGGAGATATCATCTTATGCAATTGTCAATGTGTCATGTTTTGAGAAGGACTAATATGTGGGAGTAGGGTGTAGTTGGAAAGTTTCTTCTGGTATGTAGTAAAGAGACGATGACTTAGTAGTAGGGCGTTGTGTGAGTGTAAACTTAATAACCGTTGTATTTTTTTGAAACATTTTTATTTACCCTTGATTTTGAAGTCTTAAAATTGTTGTTGCTCAGTCAGTATATAATGGTACACTTTGCAGGTTAGAATTTGTGAATTTTGTACATGGAATTTTGACTAATTAATGAATTGTGAACTTTTTGTAAATGGAATTTTGACTAATTGATTGATTACCTGTATTGTATACTAGACCACACGTGGAAAGATTAATTGTTGATGCTGTTGTTGTATATCTTACTTGAGTTTGATTTTATGAACCTTTTAGTTCTTAGTGTTGGTTTCATATTTAAGCTAATATGGTCAATTAAAACTGTAGATGAAACTATATCCTAAAACATTTAAAGGTCATAATTCATCTAAGGTATTTCCTTTATATACTTTTGCATTTTTTATGTGTTTATATTTTTAGCAGAATTGAGTGCTCTGTTTGGATGTCTTTAGGAATTTCTTGCCACATACTTATTAGATACTAAATGGACAAATCGTGGATGTCCAAGGATAGGTTGTCAGATGAATATATTCAATGGGTTGCAAATTTTCTTTTATTTGCAAACCCCACAGAGAATCAGGAGACTTGTATGAGATGTCCATGTGAGCACTGTGTCAATCTTTGCGAGTTAAGTCAAAAGGTGGTTAGAAATCACCTTTTCCATCACGGTATTGATAAGAAATACACAAGATGGGTATTTCATGGGGAGAAAATTCTTAGTGCGGTTCCTTGTTTTGATAGACAGGATGCCTTCCTTCACGGGATGGAAACTCCAGACAATGTAGCGAGCACAAAAAACTTGCTGCAAGTCGGACTTGAACAATATCCAAGGGATCTTGGAGAGTTTGGAAAACTGCTCAAAGATGCTGAGAAACCATTATATGAAGGGTGTTCCAAGTATACCAAGTTATCAATAGTGGTGAAATTGTACAATCTAAAAGCGAAAGGTGGGTGGTCTGACAAGTCTTTTTCAGAGTTATTGAGATTATTTGGAGGCGGGCTTCCTGAAGGTAATTTACTACCCTCTTCAATGGAGAAAGTTAAAAAGATGTTGTCCGTTTATGGAATGAAGTATGAAAAGATACATGCATATCCTAACGATTGCATACTATATAGAGGTGATGCTAATAAGGACCGTACTACATGCCCTACTTGTGGAGTGTCAAGGTTTAAAGAGAATAAGAATATGACTGACACTACAACAAATATGACATATGATATCACTAATTTTACATCACTTTCAGTGAAGTGATGTCATATGGAAACTATGACATCACTTCTCTCAAAGACATGTGATGTAATAATTATCACAATTTTTTTAACATTACTTATTCCCGGAAGGCGATATAGTAGAGTTGTACAACATCATTTTAATAAGTGATGTCGTGGTAGTGATGTAGTAACACTTCTTTATGTCACTCACCGTGTCACTTGTAAAGTGATGTAATATCAATGTATTCAACATCACTTTAAATGTGTTGTTATTTTTCACCGTGTCACTTATAAAGTGATGTAATATCTATGTATTCAACATCACTTTAAAAGTGACTTTGCCAAGTTTTCGAAATCACTTATAATGTGACTTCCAGAAGTGTTATTATTATTAATATAATTCATCTTAATTAAGTTAATTAGATAGAAAAAAAAAACCATCCAAAAATTAGGTTAAGGTTAAATAGAAATAAAACAGTATGAGCTTTGTTTAGTAGACTAGTCTGCCCTTAAAACAAAAATAGAAAATAAAAATCCTCTAGACTCTTTTCTTGCACCAAAATAGCCCAACCAACACTTTTCTCAAATCGGTTTTATCTCTTCTCAAATTCCCACCACTATACCATTTGTGTATCAAAGCCATGAAATCACAGGATTCATGGAGGCTAATTTATTTTGAGCCGTATATATATTTTTAAAATTTATCTTTTTCTTAATTTCCTTCTCTTGGTTAAGTGATTCTAGTATAATCTAGTTTGAAATTTTGTATGTTTGTTACAAAATTTGAAACTTTACTCTTGATTAATAGAAGGATTGGGTGGATGAATTTTTTTTCATTTTTGTGGGCAAGTAGGAACATGTTTCATTACTTGATTTCTATCTTCATATCTGCTTAGTAAAACTGTTCTTTTTTGTTGTTTTTGTGTTTTTGGAATGGCTTGGTATAGACTGAGTGGTGTTTGTTTAATTTGAGCTATGAATAGATTTAGTTCATGGTATAGATTTGTTTACATGCTGGTGTATAATTTAATTGAAGGTGGCAGAGAGGGATATGATCGAGACTTTGCACTATCCGTTTGAGATGTGTGTGAAAGAAGGAGATGCAGCCAGTCTCATGTGTTCATACAACATAGTCAATGGCGTTCCAGCTTGTGTGAGACCATCAGGGGATTGTGGGATCTTCATGGGTAAGTACTCTTCTTACTTATACGACTACTTTACCCTACTTTTTTGTGTATTAATATACAAAAACTATAGGAGACAGTTATAGAGTTTGCCTTGTTTATAACTCATCAAAAACATCTGTGTAGGTATATTGTAGTCGACTGCGATTCTGTTGAAGTGATGGTATCTGGTCACAAATACCTCAATGACACACCAGTTTCTGCCATTACACAATCCCTTAAAGCTGGTTAGTCGTTCGATCATCCCCTAGCAATAACTTAGTAGCTTAAACACTGAAATTTTAAATAGAAAAAGTCTAGCATTTATATTTACTCGTAAGTTTGGTTAAGGCAAATAAATACAGACATTTATGTTATATCTCTATATTGCACATGCTTTCGGGCTTGATTTAGACTATGGAGACTTTGTTCGAAATACGGAGTGGAAGTCATCTTGAATGGAAAGGTAGCGAAGCAAAGCTTGACGAAGCCCTTAAGAATCTCTATGTTGTCTTGATGAGGCTTGGTTTGGTTTGATGGTAGCCCCGGTAATTATGGTGCTTTAGGAAGAGATGATATCTGCTCACTGCCTCTTTAGAGTTGGCGTGAGAGGTAGCTAGACAAGGCATTGTGTTGCTCAAGAATGAAAACAACATTTTGCCACTCCGTCCCCTCCTCATGATAAAAAATGGTTTATTATGGGTAGTTGGACCTCATGCTAATGCAAAGCCATGATTGGGAATTATGCCCCGTAAGTTTCATTTTTTTTTTTGTTTTTAGGGGGTACTTATAATTTCATATATGCCGCGCTATAGTATATATCTAACTATAGTCTAATCATGTAAACGTTATGGTATTTTTACGTAAAGAGCGGTGTTACTTGCGGTATGTGACACCACTTGCGGGTCTTGGAAGCTATCTTTGATGTAAAATATGCATCCGGATGCACTGATGTGAAATGTAAAAGTGGCCATTTGGAATTAAAGCTGACAATAGGCGCTACTAGGGATCTGAGATGTGACAGTTTTGTTTGTGGGCCTTGACTTATCAATTGAATTTGAGAGAGTTTAGATAGGACTGACCTAAACTTACGGATATCAACGAGAAAACGAATAGAGGATTTCGCAGACGCAAATGTACGAAAAACATTCCCTCTTGTTGTGGTAATTTTTCTCTCTTTGGAGGGATTGACATTACAACATTGTTGAACAACCTAAAACTTGATTGTGCCTTGGCTATTGTATGGGCTTTGGTTATCCAGTGCGAGAAGGTGGTCATGCTATAGCTGATGTCTTGTATGGAAAATATAACCCTTGTGAGAAAATAAATCTTTGTTGTTTCTAGACTATCACCAATGGTATACCATGCTATAGCTGAAGTCGAACAAGTTTTGGATTTAGTTCAATGGTATACCAGGTGTAGAAGGTGGTCGTGCTATAGCTGAAGTCGAACAAGTTTTGAGTGGATTATAATATCACTCAATGGCCGGTGAGGAAGCTCTTACGTAGATTTGCTTCTACCATCCGCCATTGTTATGTATGTTCCTCTTGTCATCTTCTCCAATTTTCTCTTTTAGCGTTAGTGCGGTGTGACATCATTTGATGAACCGTAAGGTCACTCTCGATCGTTTTACTTTGATTTCGGTTTTCTCTCAATCTCACTTTAGATTCTTGATTAAAAAGGTTGGTTTTGCTTTTCTACTAATTGAAAATTGGATGGTATTGGTTCTTTTTTGAGTGATTCTCATATATTTCCTTAATAAAGATCTCAATCTTACTAGTGCATCATTCACCTCTCGGCCCCGGTTATTCAAAGGTTTCCATTGACATTGCAATTCAAAAGGATGCACTACTCGTTAGGGGAAATAGATATTTGAAGACAATAGAAGATGCTGTGGGTAGCTTTGTGGCTTGGCCAACAAATTCTATATTAAAGTCTTGATGTGATGTTTACACCTTTGGAGTGCTTGAGTTTTGTTGTTTGGGAACACTGCCTAAACTTTTAAAACTTTTTATTTTCTTTCTTTTTTTTTATCTACTAATGTATTGAAGGCTATCTAAACTTCGAAGTATGTTATTTACTTTTGTTTTGGAAGTCTGAATGGTTGCTTCTTTTGGTTATTTATTAATTGCTCATTTTAAAATTTGTGTAATTGAATGCTACATGTATATTAACTGTTGTTGATTTCATCTTACAGGCAACCATTTTCTTAACTTCGCCGGTGTAAAGCTATAGCTTTTACATTGCCGATCCCAAGCCAGTAAAGGAGGGGGAAAAAAGGGAAAATTGAAGAGAAAGCTGATGATGGAGTGAATGATGCCCCTGCCCTTAAGAAGGCTGACATGTATGGAGTGAATAGATGTCTTGATGTTGGTGTAAGTATTGGGCTGTGCTTCTTCCTTGGGAATGTTGTTCTTTGTATCTATGTAAGTGTAATATAGGTCATATTATCTTTTGTCCTAGAGTGATGGCTATGAGTAATTTGCATCGGGTGACATCATTGGCTTTGATTCTATTCTCTCGTAAGAATCCTCTTTGTTAAAGTATAAAGCCACGAAGCAAAGTTATTCTCAAGATCTATCAAATGAGACCGACGTAAAGTAAATCTTGAATTCTTGATAGCTAGCATGTGTACAAGAGAGGAAGGCTTAGGAGAAAAAAAAAAAGAGATACATGTGGCTGCCATAGTGTTCACACTTCTAAGTGAGTATAAAATTTTATGCTACGATTAATAAGGAGGGTGGTCAATTCTGAGAAAGAAGATTTTCATTCATAAGTTTCCATTTCAGGTAGGGATGGTTTGGTAGCAGCTTTTAATTCTTTTTCTTATATATTAAGTTAATAGCTAGAGTTGAATTACTTGTTGGAGTGGGTATTTATATATTCTAGAGAAGGGAGAAACAGGAGAAGGAGGCCACTTGCTTTTCCAAGAATGGTGATATGCTCAAATGAAAGTACCAAACATTTCTCAAGGTGCCTATGCACGAGGGTAAGTGTTTTGTGTTTCCATTTAATTTATGCGCTTTGGGTACAATACTATTAGCTATGTCCACTAAATATAAATTTTATTGTTTATGCATATTATTCTTAGTACGTCATATTGATTAGAATGTTATTATTATTATTTTTTTTTATAGCCGATCAATTGCTATAGCTCTTTTTGAAATAATGCAAGTGATATTTAATTAATTGGTTGTGATCTAGATCTACTTTTATTAACATTAAGAATATTTGTATTGTTATTATTATCACATATTGAATGAGGTCTACTTCTATATATTGCTAACCAATACATCTTTGAGAATGTTGCCACGTACAGTACGGTAAGGCTCAATCACAGAAAAAGGTAAATAAACTCTTTTATCTACCATTAGATTTTGGATATTTGTTCAACTAGTTATTGCTCCTTGACTTCGTATCTAATGTTGAGCATCGAAGTGTAAACAGACCGGGACGAACAGGTCCCTCCCTATCAAGATCCATAAGGTGAATACATACTGAAGAATCAAGGTGAAACTTCAAGAAACAAAGAAACAACATGAAAACATAGCGGATTGTTAAGTAACGTTAATACCAGTTACAAAGTAGTGGCTTTCTATTTCAGTAAATTAATATTAATTCATTTTATTTTTATGTAAATTATTGCATTTTAAATTGCATGACTTAACTTTTATTTCAAATGTGTTGTACAACTGTTTCTAAAATTTAGTTAGGGCGCCGGGGAGTGCGTGCAAGTGTGAAAATGCCGATTTAGGTAAGAAATCGGTTAGCGGTAGATATGTTTTGGTTTTCAAACTATATAAAGTTATATATAACTTGGAAGGGTTGATATATGAATATTAGATTATTTTGATTTTCAGGTTATGACAGTTTTAAGTATATGAAATGTTAAAGATACAAAGGAAACTCTGCCGGATTTTTTTGTCGAAAAAAAAATATGATGGTTTATCGTTTATTTTAAATTATTAATATTGAACGTAGTCTTATTAACGCCTCGAAATAAGAGGAGTATGTAGTATCTAAATAATGTGTTATTTTCAATTAGTATTCCTGATTTTGGCAATGCAAGTGGTGTAACCAGTGTCAATACCATTTCAGGAATTCTGGCAACTATATACAACCCAAGTTTACATGATATGCAAGTATATGGGATCGTTGTGACCATTCCCCTAGTTGCTACGATGATTGCAGACCAAGAATAGGAAGGTATGTAAGTATACAAATGGGCATTCCGAAAGTATTTTCCAGTTGGCATTTCCAAAGAATTGTGATTTTTCGTTATGAAAATAGCTCGACCAACTAAAGATTATCTGTCTTTTCTTTTCTTTAATAAGTTATCTTGGATTTTAGTTTAAGCAGTAGCAATAAAATTTTCTGATAAATGGTTCCAATCTTTGCACAAGGAACTATAAGGTTGAGCTTAAAACAATTTGAGTTCGGATCGGTATATCGCGATCTCCATCACAATCCGTATTGTGGTAAGCTTTCTAGTAGTCTCATGATGGCTAATCAATTGCATCATTAATTTGAGTCTTGTAATCTGGAAAAAGATTAGCATACTAGATAGAGCCCTGAAGCTAATCGTGCAAACTTACATGCTATTGGTGTTTGCCCAAATCATTAACAACTATTTAAATGTTTTTTCGGGCAAACACAAGTTTTAGATTACTCGCTAGTGATGGGGAAAATGGACGACAACATTTTTATTTTAACTCAACCTCCAACTAGCTTTTGGTACGTATGAACGATCTTGAACACAAGTACCGATCTTGAACACAAGTAATCGTCTCTCAGAGAACTTCTTTTGTCATTCAGTACTATATTATGCGGATGTTCGTATGTTTATTTTCCTTTTATAAAATTTGCATTGATTTTCTAATACAATGTTTCATAATCAGAAAAAAAAAAAACAGAGTGATTTGTTAGGTCAGACGTGATATGTTCTTGGTTTTAAATTGATTGTATCAAGCCAGCCGTGATAGGTTCTTGGTTGGGTGATTGTGGTTCTCTTTGGCTTATTTTGGTACCGCAGATTAGATTTTTTTGTCAAGATATGTTGGCTCGTTATAATTTTTTGTATATAGTGTAATATTTGTAATTGAAGATGATATTTGTGTGATGAATATGATTTTAAGATACGTTTCATCTTTATTTGATGATAAATGACCAGGAAAATGGTATTATATTGGGATGATATTGGCAATTATTTATTTTTTTATTATTTTGATAAATGGGACATCACTTTTAAAGTGATTTATAGAGTTATTTCACATCACTTTACAAGTAATTTGGAATCTGAATGAAACGTCACTTCCTAAGTAATGTTAATCGACCTTATTGATTTCACTTAAAAAGTGATGTTAAACATTATAATATCACTTGTGGACATCGATTAAAAAGTGATGCAAAGTTATAACATCACTTGTGGACATCAATTAAAAAGTGATGTGAAGTAACATCACTTGTGGACATCGTTTAAAAAGTGATGTAGAAAACCCTGACTTTTCACGTCGCCACCAGTTACATCACTTGCAAAAATGACGTCGTATATTTTTGACATCACTTATAGAGTGATTTTAAATGTCTTTTCTGTTGTAGTGTGAGACAAGCAAAGGTGTGCTCGCAAAAGTTATGTGGTACTTTCCACCCATCCCGAGGTTCAGAAAGATGTTCCAGTCTATAAAAAGTGCTGAGGATTTGACATGGCATGCCAATGAAAGAGAAGTTTATGACAAACTTCGTCACCCAGCAGATTCCCCGACATGGAAGTCTGTAGATGCTATGTGGCCAGAGTTTGCAGCAGATTTGAGAAATCTTCGTCTAGTCCTTTATACAGATGGATTCAACCCACATGGTTCTTTGAGTAGTAAGTACAGTTGTTGGCCTGTTATGTTGATCACTTACAACCTTCCACCTTGGTTGTGCGTGAAAAGAAAGTTCATGATGCTAACTGATAAGAGCCCAAAACTGTAGTTTTAACCCCTTTAACAAAATCGCTTTTGACCAATTATGTGATTAATAAGTAAGAGTTAGTACTGCTATCGTGTTCTTATATATTTTAGGCATTGGAGTCGAATATGTGCAGAAATGCGCCCCTTTTGCGAGATAAAGGAGCAAGGGTTAGTTGCTAAGAATTTTTGTGATTAAAGGCCAAGATTCAAGGAGAAAAAGCCTTTTTAAATCCCGGTCAAAGCTGAAAAGTCAAAGTCAACGCGGGCAAAAACAGCGCATAAAAGTCAGCAGAACTTCTGAAGGCCGTATCTTTGTACTCAGATCTTGGAATTGGGCTTACCTTATGTCAAAACGACCAGCTCGGAAAGAGATTTTCAATGGTCCAAAACTTGACCCAATTAGAGGAGCAGAAGTGGGTGAAAAGTCCGTGGAAGTCAAAACTAGCTGAAAAGGCCTCTGTGGACTAAAGAAATTGGGTTTTGGGCTCGATTTTCCGGCCCAAAACATGGCTCCTCAGCCCATGCACGAAAAAGTGGATCTAGTCACTATTAGTTTTATAATAAAGTATTAGTTTTTATTTCAATTTAGTTATTGATTAAATTCTTATTTAGTTTTAGTTGTTTTAAATTCATAAATTAGGTTGTCTTCATTTTGATTCTTAGACTATTGTTAAAATTAGATTTATAAAGTTTAAATTAATTATTAAATTATGACTTGTTATTATTGTTCTCGTGTTGGGAATGATAGTATAATGATATTAGGCTAAAACCTCCATTAGAGGAGGTTAAGGAAGCCATGTGAGGATGATTGCTTGTTAGAATAGTTGTTATTTAGAATAGAAATTTCACATCTCATTACTCTCACCATTGTTCCTTGTGTTTGATTAATTGAATTCATTTATGTCTTGCTAGTTTAAGAGTGGAACGATTCCGTACTCTATATATTGTATGAATATATATGTGAGAGTAGGAAAAAAAATAATTGATACCGTAAGAATCAGGTTAGAGTAATCTAGTTGAGTTTTTACGTGTTATCAAATGGCGCCGCTGCCGTCTTAATCTCATTCAAGACAAGAATTCAATTGCTTGAATTCAAGGGGCAATCCTCCATTCTCTACCCACCCACCCTTTTAATTTTTCATTCTTATTTCTTGAATTTTTGGAACTATTCACTGTTTTAGGCATAGGGGCTGCGGATTTACAGAGGAAAACACTGCATTAAAAGTATTTGTAAATTTCAAAAAATTCTAAAAATTTACAGGCATAATCCTTAAGGTGTTATTGATTTACTGTAACTTTGTCAGATTTTTCCTAATTGTTTTATCTTGTGAACAAATACGATCTTTACATTGCTGCATTTCAGTTTCCAAACCGTAAGTTCTTGAAAAACAGACGAGTAAGGTTACTTAGGCAGTTCCAAAAATTCTAAATTTTTTACAGAAGTATCTATCCTAAGTCAGAAGTTTTCAGTAAAAATTTGAAGAGTTTTTTATTTGTTTTGACCTCCTAATTAGTGGAGTGTTTCTAGTGTGTTTCTGCAGTTTTGCAAACACTTAATTTCTGGAACAACAGCCGGTAAGGAGGTTTTGTAGAACTCCAATTGCTTTAAAAGTTTTACAGGAATAGACATGATTGGTCAGGAGTCTCCAGTAAAATTTTGGAGATTTTTGTCTCTGTTTTGATTGGTTAACCTTTCAGTTGTTTGTATTGCGTCTGAAAACTGTTTCACAAACTTTGAAGGGTAGTAGAAGGACTTTCATAGCTCCGATTGATTTGAAATTTTACGAGCTACTTGATAGACGTCTTAAAAAACTACTGTAAAAATTTCAAATTTTTTGGAGCGCACCCCGCACCCTAGATAGCCTATTTCCAAGCCTTGTGGCCAACCACTGGACATTGGTCAAGCACGAAGTAGCGCCCGCACCCTAGATAGCCTATTTCCAAGCGCGCCCTGCGCTCAACCGCCTAGACATTGTGTCAAGCACGAGCGCGACCCATGCCCTAGGTAGCTTATTTCCAAGCGCGCCCCGTGCTCAACCACCTGGAACTTGAGTTAGACAGAGGCAGCGACCAGCGCTTCCCTCTTTTGGAGCGACCCGATTTTTCACGTGTCACCCAAATTTTCATTTCTTCAAGTTATTCAGTGTTTCTAACATCATACAAACACTGAGATCGCGTATACAAGATGTTATTCAAACGCATAGCAAGGAGGCATTCAGGTACTCTTTCTTCCACTCCTCGCCTTTTCTGTTAGAGGAGTTTTAATTCTAGTATAATCAGGCTTGTTTTTCGTAGACATAAATACCACACGCCTATCTAGAATTTTACACACTACACCTGCATCAATGGCTAAAGAACAAGAGACTCCTCTCTCTCATTTTTATAAAGCCTTAAACGATGGCCCTAAGTCGTGCATCGTTCTTGTAGACCTAGTGGGGGATTTTTGAATTTTCCCTAATATATTTAACTTGTTACCAGTTTTTCATGGTTTAGACCACGAGAAGCCTTACTAGCATATGCGTAGGATAGACCAAGTTCTCACTACATTCCATCATCCTAGCGTAAGTCCGGATCAAGTTAAACTTAGGGTGTTTCCATTCACCCTAGCCGACAAAGGCGGCGTCTTGGTTAATCGCCCAAACGCCAAACTCTGTGGACTCGTGGGCTAATCTTGTTCAATTGTTCATGGAACAATTTTACCCATTATTGAAGATAGATGAAATGCTTCAAAAGATTCATTTCTTCCACCGTAATCCTCATGAATCCTTTTTCGGATGCGGAATCGTTTTCCGATCTTCTCATTGAATGCCCCATCATAATCTTAGAAGAACACGCTTTTGTTTGTGCCTTCTTCAAGGGGCTTTTACATTGTCATAAGGAGGTTCTAGATATCATGGTAGGGGTAGTTTTCTTAGTAAAGGAGCCTTGGAGGCTTATACATTCTTAGAAGATCAATCTAAGAGGAACAACAATTGGGAGGTAACGACTCTTCCCACTCCACTCTTTCTTCTTTTGAGGTTAAACCCGATTCGAGCTTAAAACTCTTATCGATGCCCTCACTAAAAAGGTAGATGCCATCTCGTTCAACAACAACCCACTCCGGTCATGAACATTAAATCTACTTCGTTGTAATATTTGTTTTAGTCTTGAGCATTCCGACTTCTATTGTCCTCTTGTTTATGCACAACCACCACCACAACCATCAAACTTCCACCAGTTAACTTCAACCTCAAGGACATGGAAACTTAGGTGACGGAATAGAGGTTTAGTGCCCATGACCTTAACTATCAACATCAAGACATGATGAATTTCAACAAGCCTTTAATTCCAGTTCAACCATCTACAAACGAAATAGTAGTGACCTTGTTAGAGAAACAAAATCAAATTATGCAACAAAACTCTAACTTGATGAAAGATCAAGATGATCAAAACTCTAATATGATGAAACAAACGATGCAAATGATGCGATCTTTGTGCCAAAAGGTTATTGACATGTCTCCTAACCAAAATAATAACCAAACAGCGTCTTTTCGGTCAAGCGATTGCCTAATCCTATGTCAACAAAACCTTTTGCTTCGAAATAAAAAGTATTCAGTGTAATGGTAATATATAACCAGGTGGGGACTCCACAAAATCACTACTACCCTTTGAGGTATTAGTAGTTGATAACCAAGTGACTATGCCTAAAGATCACCGCCAGAAACTAAAATGATACCATACCAAATACTATAATAGAAACTCAAGACCCTATTTGTAGAAGTATCGGTTAAACCACAACCAAAAGGGAAAACATTACAAGACCCAATAATAGAAAGTGAAGAATTTACACGTAGAGGTTCCAATATGGACACCTATATGGAAAAGCGGCTAGAGATAAAGCAAAGACTAATAATACTTTTAACCCTTCGCTAAATCCCTACAGTAAATACTACCCTTCGCTCGTATGAGTAGTTGATAACCAAGTGACTATGCTTAAAGATCACCCGAAAACTAAAAATGATACCATACCAAATACTATAATAGAAACTGAAGACCCTACAACTGTAGAAGTATCAGTTAAACCACAACCAAAAGGGAAAACATTACAAGACCCAATAATAGAAAGTGAAGACCCTACACCTGTAGAGGTTCCAATATGGACACCTATATGGAAAACGGCTAAAGATAAAGCAAAGACTAATAATACTTTTAACCCTTCTGCTAAATATAGCGATAAAGCACCATATTTCCTAGAGCCTAGTTGTGTTTAAAAAGGACGAGAATTTTGATGAGATTAGGGAAGTGTTTAAAATTATGACTATAAACCTACCTTTTCTAGATGCTATAAAAAGTTTACCTGGACACGCTGAGTTTCTAAAAGAGTTGTGCACCAAGAAGAGGAAAACCAACATACCCCACGAAGCATTCTTAACTGAACAATATCCCTCTTTATCTGAACATAACGGAATTATTAAGTACAAGGACCCTGCTCGTTCTACTGTACAATGCATCTTAGGTGATACCTTCATAACAACTGCTTTATTAGACTTGGGAGTGAGTGTTAACTTACTCCCTTTTTATTTATATAAACAACTGGGTCTAACAAAACTTCAACCAACCAAAATGACTTTGCAGTTAGCCGATCATTCTATTAAGTATCCCAAGGGTGTAGTTTAAAACATTCTCGTTAAAGTCACGGGGATTTTTACTATCCGGTGACTTTGTTATTCTTGACACGAAGTTGCTCATAATTCTATTCCCATCATCTTAGGGCGTCCTTTCTTGGCATTTGCCAATGCCCAAATCAATTCTTGGGATGGCTCAATGACTCTTTCTTTTGGAAATCTTTTACGTGGAAGTTAACATGTTTAGACAAAAGCGAGATAACTAGGTTTTTCTGTAGAAGGTGAAGTTAAGTCTATTGAGAGTTTGGTATATCACATTGGTGCTTCCGGCGATCTCGTCCCTACACTAGTAGATATCCCTATTATGGAAGAAGACAAAGATCACAATTTTGACTCCTTGAACATAACCGAACTAGAGAAAGAATTTTCCACCTGCGCCTTCCGAATAATTATATAAGAGATGGAGTAAACCTCACAATAGGCGAGATAGATGAATTCCTCAAAGATGGAGATGAATACAATAATTATATGGATGAACAACCTAGATGAGGAATTGACGAGTTTCTAAGAGCCTGTGATGATGATCCACCCTCTCAAGCACCTTTGCCTAGAGCACCACCCTACCACCAAACTACCGAGCTAATCCCTCACGAGAATCCAATCATTCTTCCCACCCTTTTCTTCTAACACTTATCCACATTCCAAGTATCTTCCACAACCATCCATTTTCTCACGATCATTCACTTGGATATCTTTTCGTTCAAAGAAAAAGAAAAAACTTTATGCTCGATTAGGTTCTAGATCCATCAAAATTCACTCCCATTCTACTAAGCCATGCCATAGGAAATCTTGGTGCTTAATTATGTTTAATGGTGCATCCCGTGTTAACTATTTATGGAAAGATCCACAATTATTTAGATTATTGATATATGGGAAACTGCATGTTAATACATATATATAATATTAAGTCTAGGGAATCTGACTTTAAAAGACCCAAGTTTTTGTACAATACCAATTCTGGAGTATAGGCCAAACAAAAGTTTTCAAACTTAAAAAGAGTTTTCTAATTTTGTTTGGGGGTGGCGTATTTTGGCATTTCATTTCAAATCTTTTTGCCACCCTTTGCTTGTCATGTTTACTCCAGTAGAGTTTGTGTTAGTTTCAGACGTAGCGGTTTAATTGTGCTTCATGTTATCATATCATTTTTACAATATTTACATTGCAGTAATCGCCAATTTTTGCCACGTTTCAATGGTAAATTCTTTCCTTATCTCTTTACACTTTGAGGACAAAGCATTCAATTGTTTGGGGGTGGGATAGAAACATTTGCAAAAATTAGGCACTTTTAGGATGTAAATTACGACTTTTCTTTTATATAAAAAAATAAAAATCATAAATATTGTTTATACTAGGCACTTAGTGATAATGGTATTGGTCCCTTCTCCATGATGATATTAGTCTAGAAATCTCCGTAGTACTTAAATTATAATTTAATTTTTGAAACATAGATTAAATCGTAGGTAATAGTCATTGCATCTTTTCACCTAACAACATCTTGCAGCAGCACTTTGATTGTACTTGGCAATTATTTTTCTAAGACCTAAGTTAGAGTACTTAATACATATCCTGTGAGCATCTAGCCTAAAAGCCTCATAAGAGTGAAATATCTGAGTGATGACACAAGGGAGAAGTAAATTTCGAGTAGAGAAATCACATATCCACTTACTTGATCACCACACCATATCCTAAGCAAGAATTTAGGCCCTCTTTGGATTGATATAGCCAGAAATTCACACCTATATGAAATTTATTATCCGCTAGTCGCCCCACTAAGCTTTTCATTAGCCTTTTCACAAACCACAAATCTTTTACCCAATAAAACAAAAGAAAAAAATGAAATCAGCCTACCTATCTGGATAAGTCTGAGAAATGGGATGAGTGAAGAAAAGATAAGAGAAATGTAAACAAAAATTAGTTAGTTGCTTCAGAAAAGTAAAAAAAAAAAAAAAAAAAAAAAATCCATCCATCTAAAGAAAAGAAAAATAAAATAAAATAAAAACTCCAAAAATAGAATAAAATGAGTAAAAAAAGCCAAAATAAAAAGGCTAAGGATGTAAACAAAGTGTAAAAGCAAAAGAACAAGGTTTTCTCTATTTACATAATATGAAGACCCTACTTTCTTAGACTTGTCTTTTTGAATATCCATTTCCTTCCTTCTTTAACCAACACCTACGCCCCGTATCACCTAATAAAGACTTCTAGCTCAATTAAGAATAGGTTGGTGTGATAGTAAGTGGTAGATGTGTTTGATCGACCTCGGCTTCCTTGGATTGTCATTGAGATTGTGAGGAAACGTATGTCTACTGCACACTTGAGTTAACAAACTTGAGTGGAAAAATCAGAGTGTTATGTGTTTTGACACATTCCTTGTGAGAACCTACTTAGGTACGCTACCCAAAAGTTTCAAAACGGACCGCCATTGTATTTCATATCATCATAGTTCATTGTATAGTTGTTTTTCTTAAGATGATTTGATTGTTATGCATGTATTAGTTTAAGTTTTAGAATGATCATTCTTGTTTAAATACTAGTGAGATGTATAGATCATTGAGACATAAATAAGGAAACAATAGTTTTATTTCTTAGTCGTTGTAGCATAGATGAAGTTTGTGAGTACCTTCACTTTGGGAAACTCTTACGATCTTTATAACTTCGTCCACTAGGAATTCCTAGTGGTTTAAGCGCCTTTGCATATGGTCAATGCAATCGACTCGCTCAAACGAGATTAGTTAGAACTCCATTTTTGGTAACTTATTCTAATTTCTCATATTTGCTTGAGGACAAGCAAAATGCTGTTTGGGGGTGGTTTGATAAGAGCCCAAAACTGTAGTTTTAACCCCTTTAACAATATCGCTTTTGACCAATTATGTGATTAATAAGTAAGAGTTAGTACTGCTATCGTGTTCTTATGTATTTCAGGCATTGGAGTCGAATATATGCAGAAATGCACCCCTTTTGCGAGATAAAGGAGTAAGGGTTAGTTGCTAAGAAGTTCTGTGATTAAAGGCCAAGATTCAAGGAGAAAAAACCTTTTTAAAGCCCGGTCAAAGCTGAAAAGTCAAAGTCAACGCGGGCAGAAACAACGCACAAAAGTCAGTAGAACTTCCAAAGACTGTATCTTTGGACTCAGACCTCGGAATTGGGCCTACCTTATGTAAAAATGACCGGCTCAAAAAGAGCTTTCCAATGGTCTAAGCCTTGACCCAATCAGAGGAGCAAAAGTGGGCAAAAAGTCCATGGAAGTCAAATCTAGCAGAAAAGGCCTCTGTCGACTGAAAAAATGGGGTTTTGGGCTCAATTTTCCGGCCCAAAATATGGCTCCTCAGCCCATGCACAAAAAAGTGGATCTGGTCTCCTCCATTTGTATGGAGAAGACTTAGCTCTTAAGATAGTTAGATATGGATTAGAAAATTAGGTTAGACTCCATTAATTAGTTAGAATAGCTTGTTTTAGATCTAGTTTTTACCTTCAATTAATTAGTGTTAGAACAAAGTAGATTATTTATTTAGAATCACTATTAGTTTTATAATAAAGTATTAGTTTTCATTTCAATTTAGTTATTGATTAAATTCTTATTTAGTTTTAATTGTTTTAAATTCATAAATTAGGTTGTCTTCATTTTGATTCTTAGACTATTGTTAAAATTAGATTTATAAAGTTTAAATTAGTTATTAAATTATGACTTGTTATTATTGTTCTCGTGTTGGGAATGATAGTATAATGATATTAGGCTAAAACCTCTATTAGATGAGGTTAAGGAAGCCATGTGAGGATGATTGCTTGTTAGAATAGTTGTTATTTATAATAGAAATTTCACATCTCATTACTTTCACCATTGTTCCTTGTGTTTGATTAATTGAATTCACTTATGTCTTGCTAGTTTAAGAGTGGAACGATTCCGTACTCTATATATTGCATGAATATATATGTGAGAGTAGGAAATAAAATAATTGATACCGTAAGAATCAGGTTAGAGTAATCTAGTTGAGTTTTTACGTGTTATCACTAACTATGTTAATATCAGTTCCACGACAACCAGGAAACGATATGGATGTGTACTTGTAGCCCTTGATTGATGACTTAAAACTTTTATGGAATACTTGGGTTGATGTTTATGATGCTTACCGACAAGAAACCTTCACATTGAGATCTATGCTATTATGGACAATAATTGATTTCCCCACGTTTGGTAATCTATCTGGTTGTTGTGTTAAAGGGTATTATGTTTGTCCTGTATGTGGTGAAAAGACATGTTCATTTAGATTAAAGCATTCTTGTAAAAATGTATACATGGCCACCAGAAGATTCCTCCCAAAGAACCACCCATTTAGAAAACAAAGGAAGACATTTTATGGCAAACAAGAGTTTGAGTTACTGCCAGCAGTGTTGGATGGTGATAAAGTAAAAGCAAAGGTTAGCCTGATCAAAGTCTCTTGGGGGAAAAAAGTGAAGAACATAGGTTAGAGCAAATCAGTAACACCAAAAGGGGGGGGAAAGGTTACAAGAGGAAAATTAGTAAAGCGAGTGGGTAAAAGGAAGCAACAAGGTGTAGGAGGACAAGCAAGGAGGTCAACCACACCAAGGTCAAAACAGGTTAATGATGGAGTCAACGAAGTTGTTAAGAAATGGTTGGAAGATTGCAATGTTTTGATGCAGCAATTGCTTCCAGTGGCAATACGGTCTGTCTTGCCAAAACATGTGAGGTATACAATTATTAGACTGTGCTTCTTCTTTAATGCACTTTGTGCGAAAGTAATACATGTGATGCAGTTGAGTAAAATTCAAAAGGATGTCGTCGTCACACTATGTTTGTTGGAGAAATACTTTCCACCGTCGTTCTTCGACATCATTGTTCATCTCATTGTCTATCTCATTAGAGAGGTTAAACTTTGTGGTCTAGTTTTCTTCCGATGGATGTACCCATTTGAGAGGTAAAAAAACTTCATCCCACCTTTTTGTCTTTATAATGTATGAAAAATAGAGAATCATCCTATCCTTTTGTCTTATAATGTCCTAGGTATATGAGTGTGTTGAAGGGTTATGCATACCTAATCGCGAATCGGCCCGAAGGTTGCATGGCTAAAAATTATATTGCAGAGGAAGCAATTGAGTTTTGTTCTTATATGATTTGGACCCAATTGGAGTTCCTGCCAACTCTAAAATCACACCTGATGATATGCTTCTGGAAGGAATCAATCCAGTGGGGGGTTGCCACTGCAGTTGATGGTATTGCCTTAGAGCAAGCACATCTTTATGTCTTGCGAAATACAAGAGTTGTTGAACCTTACATTGGGTAAATTTCTTTAAGTGTTTCCATGTTGATTATTCCATTGGCTTAGAAATTCTATAACTAATTCATTCTAAAACTTAATAGGGAGCACATGGAGTACCTAAAGAAAAAACACTCCCATTCCTCAAAGAAACCAACTTGGTTACAAGAAGAACACATTCGTACTTTTTAGTGATTTGCTGAAAGGAAGGGTAAGATAAACTGTTGTTAAGTAATAATTTTGTGTACGCCTTGGTTACTAACTTTAAACATAATATAGGTTTCAGAAGAGCGAAGCATCCCAAATAACAAAATCTCAAGTGTGTTAACATGGATAGCTCAGGGACCTCGAATGCATGCATTGAAATATGAGAGTTATGTCATCAATGGTTATCGGTTTTCTACAAAAGGTCGTGATGCTTCACGAGTGAATCAAAACAGTGGTGTAAGCTTGGTGGCAGGAGCAATGCAAGTTGCAAGTGCAAATGACAAAAATCCAGACTTTTCCAACATGTCCTTCTATGGTGTTGTCGTTGAAATATGGCTTCTTGATTATTTTCAGTTTCACATTTCGGTGTTCAAGTGTGATTGGGTTGATAGCGGGAATGGCATAAAGACCGATGATCTAGGTTTCACACTAGTGGATCTTGGTAGAGTTGAGCATAAATCTGATCCCTTTATCTTAGCCTCTCAAACCAAGCAAGTCTTTTATGTTCCTGATCAACTTGATCCTAAATGGTCGATTGATCTAACAGCTCCTAAAAGATGTTATAATGTTAGCGATATTGGTAATGACGCGTTTGATGGGGATATTGGAGATAGGGTTCAGCCTGAAGTCGTGCCAAGTGTTGATTCATTTGATGTGAATGATGAATCTCAACCAATTTTCTCACGTAAAGACTATGAGGGAATATGGGTCGAGAATGATTCTTCTAAAACCTAGTGTTTATTTTTTCTCTCTTTATTGCAATTTTTTTGGTTGTAAAACTTTTATTAAGTGTTTTTAATAATTTCAAGTGATTGAGATTTTTTTTTAAAAGTGGTTAGTCCATCTTGTATTTATTCATTTTAATCGTCTATTTACTACTGCATTCAATTTACTACTCTATATAATATGGTTTGAATGTAGATAATATGGTTTACCTTATGCACTAATTACTACTCTATGTTATTTCATAGTTCAGCGATGGATCCAGAATAGGTTGTCCATTCCGAAGACGAAGAAGAACTAAGTGACACTGAAACACTAAGTGACACTAAAGCACTAAGTGAGAGAGGTGCAACCATAATGCATTCCTTGTCTCGTAAGTGGGATGGCATAATAATTAATGTTGAATTTAATGGAAAAGGTAAGCCTATAGGACAAAAGGTGCGCAATAAGCTTTCTGGTGGGGAAGGTGCTCTTGCGAGGGCCCTAATTCCTTTAAGTGCTTTTCAAACATGGAAAAAAGCACCTGATGAGCTTCTAAATCTTTTGTGGATCGGCATTCTGGTAAATATATCTTGTATAGTTCTTTTTTTTTTTTTTTTTCTTATCGTGCTTGTTTCTTGAATTTTTTTTGTTTGTTCATTACTTAGATTAGATTCAATATAGATGTTAAGTATAGGAATGAAGTTTTGAAATCAATTGGAGTTCGTTGGAGGACCTTCAAGAATATGCTTACGAAGAAGTTTATCTTCCCTTTTAAAGATGATCCAGATGCGCTTACAAAACCACCTAAAAAGTATAAGATCGGGAAACCCGATTGGCATGCATTTGTGAAATCGAGATTAACGGGAGAGTTCCAAGTATATCATAAATTTTATAAGAATAGAATTTTCGGTAAATTGATTGTGTTTATTCATGCGTACTTGAAAGATTTACTAAGGATGTAAACTTTTTTGAAAAGGAGAGAAGCAAATTACAATCAAAGACAAAGGAAAATGAATAAGTATAATCACCGAATTAGCAAGCTTGGATATCTTTGGCCTAGAAGATAAATTGGTAAGTACTTAAACAAATCTTTTTAATATCAATTTATATATTCAACGTAACATATACTCTACAAATAATTGGACTTCCTATTTATATGTTTTATAATAGAAAGAAGAGTTGGGAGAATCTTTTTGATGAGGATGATAGAGCTAATTTGTGGCTTTTAGCTCATCAAGACAAGAATGGTGGATATTATGATGATGATACAAGGGAGGTGGCAGAAAAAAAATTGTAAGTTGTTGCCTATATCCTTTTATAGATGTTTGAGTTTATAGCAAACACGTAGTAGGTTGTGTCTTTGGTTTTCCATGTTTTTAACAAAGAGTTTTCTGCTATCCCTTTAGGAAGTCCTACACCATGTCTTGCACAAGCATCCTTGGCGAGGTTAGTCACTCTTCATGCATTGGTGGTGCTTGCCTATCACTTTGTGGGGTTGGAAGTAAAGTTTTTCTAGACCATGCCCTCCACCAGGCCCACTTGACCATCTGCAGACCATAATAGGCTAGGCCACAACTACCACTCCAAGATCCCTCAAAGGGCCACTGCAGGCCGGCCACACATCCACTCACCTTAGGCCATTGCAGGCCACATCAACTCACCTTACGCCACTGTCAGGTCTAGAAAACCTTATAATGGGTCTAGAAAAGTGAAGAGTTATTTCACTTATTTGGGTTTGGGATCTTTTTTAAGTTAATTTCAATGACTTATCTAAAGTTGAAATCACACGCCGATGGAGGGACTTGGACAACGTATGTCACAGGTGGAGTATCGTGTCATTCTCAGGTACCGTCTTATGATTCCTCTGTACTCTGACGGGGGTCTTTGCCCTGTATGCAAAAAAGTAGATTAGATGCTTTTGGGGACCATGCAATTACATTGTAGACATTTCCGGTTTTAAATACCGACATGATCATGTTAGAGACATTTTGTGTGATGCATTTTGGAGGGTTTGGGGTACAAGTGAAGAAAAGAGGCTCCTATTAACTTTTTCAATCGATCCGAATGAGGCGGTCGACACTTCCGACTGCGGATGTCTTGATTCTGATTGGTCCAGGGAAAGCATGCATGTGTTGATGTAACCTGGAGTCTCTCCGTTGGTAGGGTTAGGGAATGGTGACTTTGAGGTAGGAGAAGCTGCTAAGAGGGCGCAACGGGAAAGATGGAGAAGCATGAGGAAGCTTGTAGGGCTAATCGGATTGTTTTATTCCGTTCGGTTTCGACACTTTTGGGTTCTTGGAACAATGATCTGTTGAGCTACTCAAAGACTTGAGAAAGTTATGGGATCGTGAACGTTATGACAAACCGGATTTCCTAACGAGTTTGTTTTAGAAGGATAGGATTTGCTATTCGAGAAAGGACTTGGCAAGGGTTGACTTGTTTGCACGCTTGTCATAATTAATTGTAAAATTCATTATCATTCATTAAAAAAAAAAAAAAAAAAAAAAAAAAAAGGTTGTTCTATTAATTAGAATAAGATAGATAATGCTTTTGCGAGTAACCATTGCTACTAGAATAGGCGTCAAGCAATTCAGGTAAGAGTTACCAATTCCAATTAAGGAGTTCAGCTTTTGGTTAGCTTGTACTCGAGGGCAAGTCGCTCTAAAGGTACACTCGGTGTTGCTGTTAGGGCATAGGTGATTGCTACTATTAAATGTTCTGCTTCTTTTGGAAAAGAGAGAGAAAACAATACATCGTAATTGATATGATAGATGAATATCTGCATTGATTTCTGGGTAATCAAAGATCCATGCTAACAAAGAACTTTAAGAAAAAAGACATGCTTAGATGAGGAAGTTGATTTGCTAGTTAAGCAACCTAAACAAAGACTTGGCACTATCAGCTATGTGATTTGCATCAATATCATCTAACCGTATTTATGTTTCTAAATGATACCTCCCACGTGTACCGTTGTCTATTTGTCTGTTATATTCTTATCCTACATGGTTCGTTACTACACACTGTAGCTATATATACACTCTTCAGTGTTCTCTCTTTGATATCCAGAGCTCCCTAAAGTCTGTGCTACCTGTTCTACAGGGCACTAGTTTAGTGGTGGATTAATTTGTGATTTCAGACTAACATGCTGAGATTAATTTGTGTTCTGCACTGGTCCCTGGTTTTATAAAGTCTCATGCTGAGGTCTCCGCCTTCCTTGAATTTAAAGCTTTCCCTGCCTTGAGTATAAAAGGAACACCTACGAGAAACTATATATTGTTAACTGCAACGCTAAAATTCCTGATCACATAGAGACACCCCCTCAGGTCATATTACATATACCACGAATATGATATGTATATGCTGGCTACAAAAGAAATATAGAAAGTTTATTGGACTGTTGGAGATCTAACCTTGGCTTCTCTGTAATTTCAATGACTTATCTTCTTTTTTTTTGAGCATGTGATTTCAGCGGAAGATATGGTTATTGTTGGAGTTATCCCTCACATGAGGAGAGAAACCGGAGTCGACGTAAACGGCAAACTTCGACATCCGGAAGTCGAGGCCCAGCGCAAGAGAAAGAGCTACCGTGAGCTCCAAGAACATAGGGCGACCAGCTCAAAGTGAAGCGCCAGCGCTTCGATGTTCAGCTCTTCGGTAGCGACTTCAAGGCCAGAGTGAAGCGCGCCAGGCCAGCATTTTTTGTGGGCCTTGCTACAAGCATTCGCTGAATTTGGTTTTGGAGATAAAACCAAAAATCAAGGTTTTGGAAAACCTAACCTAACAGAACCAAACAAGTCAGAAGGATTGGAATCCAGACTAAAAACAAAGAGAGAACCTTTACAGAGATACAACCCTGTAAAGAGATAAGAGTGATCTAGTAAGGTGAGAGATTTGAAAGAGAGATTGTAATCTTCCTTCCCATTTTATTAAGAACTCGCTCTTGTGGAAGTAGGCATCATTGGCCGAACCACGGTAAATCTTTGTGTTGTGGTTTGTTGTTTTTCTGCTTTACATTATTATCTGTTGTTAATAGTTGTTTAGCGAGTTGGGCATGTTAGTATAGGTTGTAGTTGATATTTGAGATTTATCTGGAGTTGAAGTGTGTTCATACAAGTTATCTGTGTAGTGGGGGAACCGATTGGCATTGGTGTAATCCCCAACAAGTGGTATCAGAGCCTTGGTTAGAATAGCCTAGGGTGTTATCCGAATCTTGGTCGGGGAAGGTGTTTAAATTCCCCGAGAGAAGATTTGAGGTTAAATAACTTGTAAAGATGGACCATTCCGTGAACACTTCGTTGATGAGTCCTGAATAGGAAGAACTACACCATCCGGAAAGCCAAGATGGAAGACTTGCTATAATCGCAAGGACTTGGCACTTCCCATTGAGAATGAGGGAGTAAAACCGTAAAAAACCCGATGAGGCCGAATGGAAAAAGCTTGTGAAAAAAAGCTATTGGGTACATTCGACAATGGATAGACGCGGTTGTCTTTCACCATGTGGCCTAAAGAGACTACAGCTGACCTTCGGTCATGGAAGAAACTTCGAAGACCTTTATGAGAGGAAGTCGGGTGGAAACAAAGTGCTAGTCGTTAAGAAGTTTGCGAACCACGGTACCAAGAAGGTTCTTCAATGTCCGAAAGCATCTTAATGAAGTACGAGAATATCATCAATCGATGCATTTGATGAAGATCAATTTGGGAGGCGAAGTTGAGGCTTTGTTTCTATTAGGCTCTCTACCCGAAAGTTGGGAGACATTAGCAGTTTCTCTACATGGAGCAGCCAAGGATGGAATTGTTACCATGGAGATGGCTACCACATCTTTGTTGAACGAGGAGACTAGAAGGAGTGCAAGAATGCTCTTCTAACTTCGAGAGGTCCTTTCACGCAGAGAAACGGGGAGAGGTCGAGGCGAAAACCATCTCGCTCTAGAGGTGATGACGGAAGTATAAATCTAGGGGTGAAGCTAGAACTCCTAAGGCTGAGAGAGGCAATGTTACTATTGTGCCACCAAAGGCCACTAGGATATGAGTCGTAATAATCGAAGAGGGATGAGAAGAATAACCGTGTACATGAAGACATGGTGCGAGGAACGAAAACAGTAGAGATACTACCGCACTAGTCGATGACCTAGTGGGGAATGTCGGTCGGTGGTCTGGCGCCCGAAAGTACCTCATGTCGGGATACGAGTGGGTGATAGATACAGGAGCATCCTATCACGCCACACCGCAGGGGATTCTTCACTACCTACGGTTGTGGTGAATATGGTGAAGTGAGGACGGGTAAACGATGGCGTCTCAAGATTATAGGCATTGGAGATGTTCATGTAGAAACCAATGTCGGCTACACCTTGACACTCAAGGATGTAAGACATGTCCCGACATACGGTTAAGCCTAATTTAAATTGGGAAATTAGATGATGATGGCTTTGTAAACTCGTTTGGTAACGGGTATGGAACCGAAAGAAGAGGTTCCATCAGAAAGCGTACCGAGGAAAGAAAACTTGCTCTCTTTACAAAACACAAAGGCTAGTTTGTGTAAAGCGAATTTATCGCGCGAAGAAGAAGTTTCATCTGAATTGTGGCACAAGAGATCGCGGTCACATGGGCATAAAAGGGATGGAAGTTCTTGCTAAGCAAAAGGCCATGCCGGACATTAAAGGTACACATTTAAGTACATGTACTCATCGTTTTGGTAGGAAAGCAACACAGGTGTCTTTCCAAAGATTCCGTCTCACGAAAGGACACCGTCCTTGAGCTAGTGCACAATGCACTTTATGTGGTCCTATGAGTGAAGTCCCGCCCGAGGAGTTTCGTGACTTTGACATTCATTGATGATCGTCAAGAAAGATATGGGCCTATAGTCGAAGACCAAGGATGAAGTACTTGGCGTGTTTGAGAAATTCCACAAAGATGGTGGAAAGAGAGATTGGGAAGTTGTTGAAGTGTATTCGCCGGATAATGGGGGTGAGTACATTGGGCCATTTGAAGAGTATTGCCGAGTCATGGGATTCGGTCATGAGCGCACCGTTCCCAAGACACCGCAACAGAATGGAATAGCAGAGAGAATGAACCGCACCATTGTAGAGGATAAGATGCATGCTATCTCACTCTAAGCTACCTAGAAGCTACCGGTAGAAGCAACGCGCATAAACCGCGTGCATGTGATCAACCCGTCACCCAAAGAAAGCCTCCGAATAGTGATTATCCGCAGAGAGTATGGTCGGCAGAGATGTTGATTATGGATACTTGAGGGTATTTGGGTGCGGGGCATTTGTGCATATTCGAAGGATGAGAGATCCAAGCTTGATGACAAAGCCAAGCGGTGCATTTTTCCGGGTTATGGAGATGAAAAGTTTGGTTACAAACTCTATGATCCGATTAACAAGAAGGTAATCCAAGTCGAGATGTTGTGTTCTTAGAAGACCAAACCATAGCAGACTTTGAGGAGGGTGAGAAATCGAGGCTTTCACCAATGATCTTGTTGATTGAGAACCGGAAGTTCCCTCGTGGAACGCGTCGCAGAAGGCATTGAGAATCACAGAGAACCATGAGTTTGAAGCTCATGATGAGAATCCTATTGCTCATGATGGGATAGAACCTATTGGTATAGAAGATCACGGATGAGATGCATGAACCACCACCCGAGCAAGCGGGTAAGTGCACCCTCCCCGAGGCACCGGCAGATGGGGCAAAGGAGGTCCGACAGAGAGACTAGCTTCAACGGTATCCACCACATACGACGTGCTACTATCGGATGGTGGAGAACCTATGTACTATCAAGAGGCACTTGAAGGTACGACAAAGAAAAGTGGTTGAAGGCCATGCATGACGAGATGGATTCTTTGCATAAGAATCACACTTATGAAGTTAGTTGAGAAACCCACAGGGAGAAAAGTTCTCAAGAATAAGTGGATATACAAAGTCAAGCATGAGGAGAACAATCCTCACCCAAGGCACAAAGCTTCGCCTTGTTGTGAAGGAAGGGATTCGGTCAAAGGAAAGGGATTGACTTTGATGAGATTTTTCTCCCAGTAGTGAAGATGACTTCTATCCGGGTGGTATTGGGTATGGCCGCAAGTATGAACCTAGAGGTTGAGCAGACTAGATGTTAAGACAGCTTTTCTTCATGGAGACCTTGAAGAAGATGTCTACATGGACCACCCCAGGGTTTGAGGTCAAAGGCAAGGAGCACCTAGTATGCAAGCTGATAAAGAGCTTGTATGGGTTGAAGCAAGCACCGAGACAGTGGTACATAAAGTTTGACTCCTTTATGGTGAAGCAAGGATACAAGAAGTCTGCTTCCGATCATTGTGCGTTTGTTCAGAGATTTCCAGATGGAGATTTCATTGTGCTATTGCTGTATGTGGATGATATGTTGATAGTTGGCCCAAACATCAACAAGATATCCAAGCTGAAGAAAGACTTGAGTAAGTCCTTTGAGATGAAGGATTTGGGTCAAGCAAAGCAGATACTTGGGATGCGGATCACTCGTGACAGAAAGAGTGGAAAGTTGTGGCTTTCTCAAGAAAGCTACATTGAGAAGGTGTTGAAGAGATTCAACATGGAAAAGCGAAAGCCGTCCGGTTGTCCGCTTGGTGGCCAGTTCCAGATGACCAAAGAGATGTGTCCTAAGGGTGAGCATGAGCAGAGTCGGATGGAAAAGATTCCTTATGCATCCGCAGCTGGGCGTTTGATGTATGCCATGGTGTGTACCAGACCGGACATTGCTTTCGGCCGTTAGGGTGGTAAGCGATTTCTATCAAATCCGGGTAAAGAGCATTGGGAAGGTGTTAAGTGGATATTGAGATATCTCAAAGGCACTTCCAAATCATGTTTGTGCTTTGGTGGAAGTAAGCCCTTACTTGAAGGCTACACTGATGCAGACATGGCAGGTGATGTTGACTCGATGAAGTCCACCTCCGGTTATCTGGTTACTTTTGCAGGGGGAGCAGTTTCTTGGCAATCTAAGTTGCAAAAGTGTGTTGCCCCTCCACTACAGAAGCCGAGTATATTGCAGCCACTGAGTGTTGCAAAGAGTTGCTATGGATGAAGAGGTTCTTCGACGAACTAGGGCTAAAGCAGAAACAGTTTGTAGTTCTATGTGACAGTCAGAGCGCCATCCACTTGAGCAAGAATCCGAGTTTTCATTCTAGATCCAAGCACATACATGTGCGTTATCATTGATTAGAGAAGTACTTTCGAAGACAAGCATTTGTGTATCGAGAAGATCCATACCGACAAGAACGGGTCGGATATGATGACCAAAGTCTTACCGAAAGGTAAGTTTGATGTTTGTTGTGCTATTGCGGAATGGCGAGACACTCCTCCCGCTGATTTGGCAATTGCATGGAGGTATCCCCCCCCACCGCTCGGGGGGGAGATTGTTGAGTTATCCCTCACATGAGGAGAGAAACCGGAGCCGACGAAAACGGGCAAACTCGACATCGAAGTCGAGATACCAAGGCAGAAGAAGGCGCCAGGCCGAGCTCCAAGAACATAGAGGCGACCAGCGCCAAAGTGAGCGCCAGCGCTTCGCCAAGGTTCAGCTTCAGCGACTCGCGCCAGAGTGAGGCCGTGCATATTTTTGTGGGCCTTGCTAAAGATTACCCTTGAATTTGGTTTTTGGAGATAAAACCAAAAATCAAGGTTTTGGAAAACCTAACCTAACAGAACCAAACAAGTCAGAAGGATTGGAATCCAGACTAAAAACAAAGAGAGAACCTTTCTGAGAGATACAACCCGTCAGAAAGAGATAAAGAGTGATCTAGTAAGGTGAGAGACTGAAAGGAGAGATTGTAATCTTCCTTCCCATTTTATTAAGAACTGGCTCTTGTGGAAGTAGGCATCATTGGCCGAACCACGGTAAATCTTTGTGTTGTGGTTTGTTGCTTTTACTGCTTTACATTATTATCTGTTGTTAATAGTTGTTTAGCGAGTTGGGCATGTTAGTATAGGTTGTAGTTGATATTTGAGATTTATCTGGAGTTGAAGTGTGTTCATACAAGTTATCTGTGTAGTGGGGGAACCGATTGGCATTGGTGTAATCCCCAACAGTCTTGTGTTGTCTCAACTTTCATGTGTACAGGACCAACTAAAAACAGAAGAGGCTAATGGGAAATTAGTAACCCAAGGAAGTAACGATGTTCTTACGAAGGGACTAGGGACTCCAGAACATTGTGGAAGGGTAATAGCAGGAGGTAAGTATGTCACTCCAACAACTTACTTCAATATCCCCAAGAAGGGGTCGAAGGCACATAGAGCAGAGATGGAATCTAGGATCCGTAAGAAAGAAGAAGAGAACAAGGCGTTAAAAGGAAAGAGTGAGAGCAGGTTGGAGGCATTAAGTATTATACAAGGAATTACCACCAACTTGCGAGGAACAGAGAAAGTTGCCTCCAATAGCTCTAAAAATAAGAGAAGAAAGCGAATGTCAATCCCATTGGATGACCAACTATCTGATGGTGCTAACAAAAAGACAAATTATGAATGTCTAAACATTGAACGAACTTGAAACAAATGTGAGAAAGAAGTGCAAACAGGTAAATCTTTACGCTTGTGATTATATAATGCAAATAGGTAATTATATTTAATAACTCAAACTATCCAATACGTAGACAAA
This sequence comes from Coptis chinensis, assembly GCF_015680905.1. NCBI lineage: Eukaryota > Viridiplantae > Streptophyta > Magnoliopsida > Ranunculales > Ranunculaceae > Coptis > Coptis chinensis. The sequence goes on along the minus strand of NC_141458.1, from coordinate 112,791,742 downwards.
GGGCAGTGCTAAATCAAAAGGCGACGAGGCAATCTCAAAACCTAAATATGGAAGGGGGCAGGTATATGTTACTTAATGTTTAATTTTATAATTGTTTTACTTTGTTATTTTCTTAATATTACTCTCTTAATATACCTAATATAATTGTTATAATATAAGCGTCTGACGTCATATTTTATAATTTTTTTTTAATTTACTATGTTAATATACTTAATATTAGTATATGATTTTCATTGTTGTGTTTATTAGGCTATGGCCTTGAAAAACAAGACTGTTGCTAAAGCCAAATGCAATGTGGCGGTCTCAAAACCTACGCCAGGAAACGAGCAGGTACTTGCTATTTTAGTGTAAATTACAATAGATAGTTCTCAATATTAGTATAAGATTTTCATTGTTGTGTTTATTAGGCTATGGCCTTGAAAAACAAGGCCGTTACTAAAGCCAAATGTAATGTGGCGATCTCAAAACCTACGCCAGGAAATGAGCAGGTACTTACTATTTTAGTGTAAATTACAATAGATAGTTCTCAATATTAGTATATGATTTTCATTGTTGTGTTTGTTAGGATATGGGCTCAAAAGGTGATGTGGCAATCGCTAAACCTAAATCAGGAAATGCGAAGGTAAATGTTGTGTAATTTCTATAATGAGTGATCATGGTACTCTAGGATATTTGAACTTATCATTATTGTTATATTTGTCATTAATATCAAAAGTGTAATTAAGCTCGCTTTGGAGTCAAAAGACAATGTTGTTGCTGATGCTAGTCTCATTGAGGGGTCAGGATCAGACGAGAAGATCTATAATGTTACATTGGGGGAAGGATATGTACGTGTTCATATTATACGTGCAATTTCAGCGACTGCCATTTTGCCAAGACTAGTACTTGATTATGATGTTACCACAGTCGAAGGAGCGGTTGGTTACATTGTGGCTTGGCCTCGTGAATTTGTGCTACTTGGCGATAATGCAATATCAAAACCTAAGTCGGAAAATGAGCAGGTACTTGATATTAATAAGTTTACTAAAGGTGATACTAATCCATATTATTAAAAACATTATTATTATATTTGTTAGGCTATTCGCTTGAAGGACAATAACAAGGTTCTCGAAGCCAAAAAAGACATGCCAATCTCTAAGTCTAAATCAGGAAATGTGAAGGTAAACACTGTGTAATGTCCATAATTAGTGACCATAGTACTCTATTGTCTCCAAACTTACCATTATCGCTATGTTTGTCGTAGTTTCCATTGTGTAAGTTAATTTTGGAGTCAAAAGGCAATGTTGTTGCTGATGCTAGTCTAATTAAGGAGTCAGGACCAAATGAAATGATCAATGATGTTAGATTGGGGGAAGGCTATGTGTGTGTTCAAATTATAAGTGCAATTTTTGCAACTGCCCTTTTGCCAAGACCGATTTTTTATGATGACATTACCACTGTTGGAGGTGCGGTTGGGTACCATGTGGCTTGGCCTCGTGACTTTGTGCTGCTTGAAAATATGGTAAAACATTTAACACTTTTTACATATATCTATAACTATTTATTCTTATTATGAGTTGTTTTGTTTTATTAGACTGATGAAGTTGAATGTGATGAGTTCGATGAATGCTCACTGAAAGAGTTTGGGGTTTTGGTGGGAAGTGTAATGAAAGGAAATCACATAAGTTAAATGGACACTAGGGTTTTTGAGCATGAGTTGCAATTTTTTATCGCCAAAGATGAGATCATGGATGTTTGTCAACCTAAGAATTTGTTGAATGCCAATTGCATTATTGCTTATATCAGGTGTGTCAAATATTTTTGATTGATGGGTTGTTTGATTACTCCTCTTCGATGTGTAGATGTACTAATGTTTACTTTCCCCTTTAGATATTTGTTTGAGAAATATGAAAGTTCTCAACAAATGTTTAGATTTTGCTATCCCGCTGATTTCAGTTGTTATGTTGATAAGAAAGAGATGAGCCGTTTTGTCTTGAATAGATTACAGGCAAGACAAAAAGACCAAGTTATTTTCCTTCCTTACAACTCAGGGTAAACATGTTGGCTATGTTAATTAAGATCTGTTGGATCTCATTAATTTTGTTTTATATTATTTTGTGATGCTCTTGTTCTATATATGATTTTAGGAATCATTGGGTCTTGGTAAGGATTGACGTAAGTGCAAAAGAAGTATATTATCTTGATTCAATTGAACGTGAACCGAATATAAACCTAAAAGTGATGGTGAACACGTGAGTTGATTTTTACTTTTAGTTTTAATTTTTGTATGATATGTACATTTGCCTACATCTTTTAACATATTGAAATTCTTCTTTAGTGGGATCAAAACACTAGCATTGGGTGAAGGAAAGAGAATGGAACCAAAATGGCAACGTGTCCAGGTAAATAAGCATTACTTGAATATACAATGTAAATTATAGTCCATTATCGATCGAATGTTGATCAACAATTTTTTGATGTTGGTGTGTAGTGCCCTAAACAACTAGGAGATTTTGAATGTGGATATTACGTCATGCAGTTCATGAGACACTTTATGAAGAACCCTAATCAAGCACTTAAAACAAAGATTAATAATTGTTATTTCTCATACTAATTGCAAGTATATAAAAAGAACATAGATGATTGTAATTTCTTTGTTGACTTATGTAGCTAATGGAGTTGGCTAACACTAGGACATATGCAAGTGCGGATCTTATTGAAATTCGTTTGGAGTTTATTGAGTACATCGAGAAATTTATCTCGACATAGGTATGTGCACTATTTATATATCTTTTATGTTTCATAGGTATTTGGGGGTTGTATATGAAGCTTTAGTCTGAAGTCTGAATTTTTTCCACCATACATTTCGAATTTAGGTATGATTTCTTATGTTCTTTCCTTTGCCTATTAGCTAAAGGGTTATTTGTGGGGTTAGTTAGACTTACCATTACTAGTTGCAATTAGTGTTACCCCCCATTTTCAAAAATATTAGTGATACCCCCCCCCCCCCCCAATTGCAAGATCCAACGGTTACGAGATGAATTTTTTTTTTCAAATGAAGAAATCTGACCGTTGGATCACTTAAATGGGGGGGTATCACTAATATTTTTGAAAAAGGGGGTAACACTAATTGCAACTAGTAATGGGGGATAAGTCTAACTAACCCTTATTTGTGTACTTGTGGTATATATATATTTGGGGCTTAACCAATATGATTCTCTGTCATAGTTGATTGTATCTCTTTCGTTTAGTAGTTATTGACTTAGTGTGCTAACACATTGTTTGTGTATTTTTTTTAATACTGTGTAGAAGTCGTTATATGATTATATTTTTAGTTTACTTATTAAACAAACTAACACATTCTTCATCATATTGTTTTTTAGGTTATAAGTGAGATAACACGGTAGCTCAATTAAGTTTGTTTGAGATGGATCGGTTTATTAGCGCACAATTTGTTAGAAGATGGGTTATGTAAATTGCATTGTTGTGTTAGATTATGAGACTTGATTTTGAATCAAGTGTTTGAGTTATTTAATTTTTTTTCTTTGTCAATAAATCATGTAATATGAACAAGTTCTTGGAATGATTTATGTTAGTAATAAAAGTATGATTCTTGTTTTCGGAATAGACTCTAGTTGTCAGGTGTCTGAATGTATTGGTTTACAGGAATTTCAAATATTTACAGAAAAAAAAAAAAAAAAAATGAGTTATGATGGCTTCCAAAGAACTGTCGTGTGGCATACCAATTTTTGACAGTTTTTAGTGTTAATTTCTTGACAATTTTGTTTCTCGTGGTGTGGCTTTTAAATAAATAAAAACAGTCATAAATGAAGTTTTAGTTCTTGGCACTTTTTCTAATAAACTATGACGGTTAAGTAAAACATGTCATGCAAAAGGATCCAGTTATGACGTTTATAAATGAATTTTTGTCATATTAAGTTCGAGCTTTGATGTCAGCTTCTCCAGAACCGTCATCAACTTTATGGACGTTTTTGTTAACTTTTATGACGGGCTCTATAATGACGGTTGTTTTTTAAATGAAAAAATGTCATTAAACCTGTTTCATGACGGCTACAAGTCGTCATCACAAGTCATTTTTTTAGTAGTGTCAATGCATTTCCATCCAATTTTCCGATTTCCGTTAATTATCTTTTTGAAGTTAGTTAAATGCAGTTACAACCACTTTTCAATTTATAGTTAATCATTCTTTTAGGTTACTTTTATGCATTTGCATTCAATTTGTGATTTCCAGTTAATTATTCTTTGAGGTTAGATTGATGCCTTCACATCCTGTTTATGATTTCTCGTTCGTTGTTCTTTGATGTCAGTTCAATGCATTTGCATCCAATTTCTGATTTCCTGTTAATTATCTTTTAAAGTTAGATAAATGCAATTTCATCCAGTTTTCAATTTGTCGTTAATAATATTTTTAGGTTAGTTCCATACATTTGCATTTAGTTTTTTTATTTCCAATCCCGTTAATTATTCTTTGAGATTAGTTCAATGCAGTTGCATCTATTTTCTGATTTTCCGTAAATTACTTTTAGAGGTTAGTTGGATGCATTAGCAAAGTAATGGAACTAGGATGGAAGCATATATGGGTGGAGTCGGATTCCACTGCTGCAATGAAGTCATTTAATAACAACCAAATGCATTGGTGAGTGCGAGCGACATGGAAAAAAGTCAAGCATCTAGCCGATTGGATTCTAATCACCATCACATTGTGAGAGGTAAACTTTGGAGCAGACATTTGCTCTAAAACTGTTGTCACCTTGGCAAAGGGGAAACAAATGGTGCAGTAGGTCGGTACTCCTAATTTTCTACACATGATAGAAGACAATAATATGACCTACATACTATAGATTTGTAAATTAGCTATCTGTCGAAATAAAGACATGATACGTATATTAACTTTTAACTCTTTTTTGAAACTTGTAACCTTTTCTTAATCAATACAATTATTTTTAGCAAAAAAAAAAGATTTCCCGTTAATTACTTTTTTAGGTTTGTTCAATGCATTTACATCCAATTGCCGATTTTCCATTAATTACTATTAGAGGTTAGTTGGATGCAATCGTATCTAGTTTTCGATTTCCCATTAGTAATTCAAGGTGGTGTCTAATACCAAATTCTATTAAGCCTTCTGTTATTTCCTTGCAAACATGGTTTAAAAAAATATCATACAAATACATGATTCCGATCACTATGTTGGATCATAAAAAAAATTCCAATTTTTTATTTCCAGTTAATTATTCTTTAAGGTTAGTTCATTATATTTCTATCCCTTTGTTTGGTTTCTGTTAATTATTCTTTGAGGTTAGTTTAATGCATTTGCATCATGTTGCCAAATCCCGTTAGTTATTCTTTAGGATAGTTGATTCATTTGCATCTAGTTTCTAATTCCCCGTTAAATATTCTTTGAGGTTAGTTCGATGCATTTGCACCTAGTTTCCGATTTCCTATTAATTATTCATTGAGATTAGTTCTATGCAATTGCATATAGCTAGTTTATGATTTTCTGTTAATTATGCTTTGAAGTTAGTTTGATGTATTTGCATACAATTTTCGATTTTTCTTTGAGGTTAAATTGATGCATCCACATCCAATTTCTAATTTCCCGTTAATTATTCTTTGAAGTTAGTTCAATGCAATTACACCTATTTTTTTTTTTTTTTTATTTCTCGTTAATCATTCTTTTAGGTTTGTTCAATGCAGTTGCATCCATTTTTTGATTTCCTGTTAATTTTTTTTTTAGGTTAGTTAGATGCATTTGCATCCAATTTGTGATTTCCCATTAGTTATTCAAGATTTCAAGGTTGTGTGTAATACCAACTTCTATTGATTCTTCTGTAGTTTCCTTGCAAACTTGACATAAGAAAATATATTATACATAATTCACTAAGTGTGATCATCAAAGATTATCCAATTTTTGATTTTTTGTTAATTATTCTTTTAGGTTAGTACAATGTATTTGCATCTAATTTTTTTATCTCCCGTTAATTATTCTTTGTTGTTAGTTCCATGCAGTTGCGCCCCATTTCCAATATCCCATTAATTATTTTTTGAGGTTACGACACAGTTGTATCTAGTTTCCGATTTCATGTTAATTATCCTTTGAGATAGTTAGTTCAATGCATTTGCATCTTGTTGCCGATTTTTTGTTAATTATTCTTTGAAGTTAGTTTGATGCATTTGCTACCAGTTTATGATTTTCCGTTAATTATTTTTTTAAGTTAGATCGATGCATTCACATCCAGTTTCTGATTTTCCGTTAGTTTTTTTCTTTGAAGTTAGTTCAATGCATTTCCATCTAGTTTTTGATTTCCTGTTAATTATTCTATAAGGATATTTCAATACAGTTGCATCCAGTTTCTGATTTCCCATTAATTATTTTGTGATATTAGTTCAATGCATTTGCATCCAGTTTCTAATTTTCTATTAATTAATTTTTTAAGTTAATTCCAAACAGTTGGGTCTAGTTTTTGATTTGGCGTTAATTATGTTTTTAGTTTAGTTCAATGCGTTTGTTTTTAGTTTTCGATTTCATGTTAATTATTCTTAGAGGTTAGATCGATGCATTCACATCCAGTTTTTGATTTCCCATTAATTATTCTTTGAAGTTAGTTCAATGCAGTTGCATCACCTACTTAGCTTGCTCATGTCACTGATAGAGTCATGTTCCAAGAAACCCTTTCTTTTCTCACCGATCCAAAAGAAAACCCCACCTTACACACAAATCTAAACATTCTTGGAGCATTTTGTGATGGTTCTCTTTTTGGTATAATATTTTAATAGGTTATGGACTATCACTACATAGTAACATGTGATTAGTATCAATAGTCTATACACTACAAAGAGATTTGGGTCTTTTATAAATTTGAGAATAATGATGTTTCGTATTTTACTTAATATGTTTTGCAAGGTCTACCTGTCTTAGAAGTTATTATTTTCTCCTAATAATCATTAGTTATTTTCATTATTATTGTGTCTTGTTGTTATCATATAAAACACATGATTGACATTTTCCTTGACATTGAGGATATAAAGCATGATATTGCTGCTGAAAATATAAGTATCGAGGACGATTGAAATCGCCATGTCACAAACATGATCTACCTTGTTGAACTCGGCCTTAATATTTAAATACTGAACATTGTCCGGGTTGAATGTCTCTCCAACATACTGCTTAACTTCTGTAACCGTATTACCTATTACTGTTAGAACTTATTGGTACTCAAAACTCGTTTATAATTGATCTAACTTTGTTAACAACAATTTTTAGTGCAAAAAAAAATGAAATCTTGTAACTCTCTGATATAGGGGTTTTGTTTATTTGGGTTATATTTTCTACTTGGGTTTTCTAGGGTTTATCTAGCTAAATTTCTAATTTAGATGAAAAATTGGGAAAAAGTGTTTTTGTGGGACTTTTTCGTTGAACCCCCATTACGTGGATAATGGAAACTCCTAATTTGAAATTCATTTTTTTTTTCTTTCATAATTAGTATTAGAGTTCACAAAAATTTGGAGACTCTGTGAAGCCTTGAAAAATAGAGCCAAGAAGGTACAGCTATAATATATATATACATCTCTGCTAGACTCCCTTGGTTCCACTTGAGTCTCTTATTGTTCTAGATAACCTGTTATCGGTAACGGTCTACATGGATCGCTCACCACGCCACCATTTGGCTCTCTTAATGTAGTAGCACCTGAAGGAACCCAAATTATTATCTAAAAGTTCTACTTATCCTAATGTCCTCCATGCACCTATTGCTATATAGATGAGCAGCTAGTTTTTTTTAAAAAAAAAATATTTAGAGGGTTAAGGCGTCCAGACCGTACATTGAAGGACCCTAGTGCCTGAAGACTCATCATCAACCTTGAGGGGACCTAGCTCGAAGGCTCTCGCCAATGTGCCATTTTGAGTAGATCCAACCGCCTCCACCTTGTCCATGAAAACTTGCTTTCGCTTCTTGGTCCAGCTATCGTAGCAGCACTATGTCTCTAGCTAGCTCGAAAGCTCACATAATGAGTAGCTAGTTTACATCAAATGAAAACTTTAATTAGTGTCCAAAATATGTGTATATTGTTAAGTGTGATTATTAAACCAATCTTTTAACCACTGCTGGATCTATTGAACAATGGTTCTAAATTTTCAAAAATTGTTATGAATCCTGGTTCAAAAATAAGTTCTTTATGAAAAATAGTATTTCATAAACTTACTATATAGGAAGGGGTTCTAGGGAAATATCTTATATTAACACGTAAACAAACTCAAAATCGTTAGGGCATTTATAAGTTTTGGATTAGGCTAATTTTTTGTAGATATGATTTCCTAACTATTCTAAATATTTTCATAAATAATCAAAAAAATCAAAAATTTATTAACTTGGTGAAAATGAACATTCTATAATTAGCCAAATTTTGTAAATTGTTAACTACATTTGGCAAGTTTGGAATTTTTTAATTTTTTTGATTATTTGTGACAATGTTTAGAATAGTTAGGAGATCATTCTACAAAAAATTAGCCTAATCCAAAACTTATAAATACCCTAACGATTTTGAGTTTGTTTACGAATTAAAATAAAGGGTTATTTAGGGATATTGGTCCTACTTATTTAGGGATAGGTCCTAAAATTATCGATTATTAGGCTTTAGTCCTACTTCTATCGATTGACCTTGAGTCATCTTAGTTGACCGTGGTCAACCCATTTTATAATAATATAATTTTCATTTTTTTATAAAAATGGCCAAACTACCTTTAAGCGGGCTTGACCAGACTATCTCTAAAATGAAAAGCCCATGAGTTTTTGTCCAAATTTCACTTTAATCCCAACACTCAAACGCGTTCGCGACTCGCGAAAACTGCTTCTTTGTTCTTCTCAGCCGACCTAACTCGGTGAAGAGTTATGTAAGCGTCTCCATCTGATTGAATCTTGGCATCATTGATTTTCAAAGGATTTTCACTAATGCGAGGAAGATAACGAAGAGTGATTGTTTCAGGGAGACATTTTCGAAAAGCATCTTTGTGAGATTGACAAAGGCATTGGAATTAGGAACTAAAGATGGATCTAGCAGTTCGCCTACAACCATACCCCATAAAGTTCAGACCTAAGAAAGATTTGAATAGATTATCTTGATCAGTTCTTCTTGCTTTCCTGTTGCTAGGTGCTTGATGATGTAGAAATCCTGACAATTGCAACCACCAAACAAGGAAGGGATTCGTTGGCCATAAACAAGACTGCCTACACGGAATGAAACCCGCCTGACCTGGTCCTTCTCAGGAAATAGTCACCGGATATGCCTCTCATCGTTTGAGATCAATAAGCGGAGATAAAACGCTTTGATCTTTAAACGATCTCGTTGGTAGGAAAACCCGTTATTATCGTAATGATCTACACATCTTTATTTTCTTCTTCTTTGAGTTCTTCTATATGTTGCTCTTGTTTGGTTTATAAGAAAATTGTTAAAAGGGGGTTTGATTTGGAGTTGTTTTATTTGGATAGAAAAGTTGTTTGATTTGGAGTTGGAAGTGGAGAGAAAAACTAGTGGTGACTTAGGAGAAACAGATCGAGACATGTTGATTTAAAGTAGGTGTTTGATGAATTGTCTGTGAAAAGGGTTTGTGGAAAATGAGAAATTTGGACAAGTTTCTTCAATTTAGGAAATCTAAAAAACAAATTAAATTGACAGTTATATATCGGAACAATCTCAAAATTTGGAATAAAACTCATGGGCTTTCCATTTTAAAGATGGTCTGGTCAAGCCCGCTCAAGGGTAGTTTGGCCATTTTCATAAAAAGTGAAAAATATAATATTATAAAATGGGTTGACCATGGTCAACTGAGACGACTCAAAGTCAATCGATAGAAATAGGACTAAAGTTTAATAATTAATAATTTTAAGACCTATCCTTAAATACCTATAAATAAATAGGACCATTTCCTAAATAATCTTAAAATAAAATATGTCCCTAAAACCCCTCCCTCCTATATATACAGATAATCAGATATACTAGCTCATATCCTATATATACAGATAATCAGATATACTAGCTCATATGCACTCCTCTTACAAATATTGCCAACTTTATTGACTTTTGGCCCTACTGGAGAGTACTTTGCTTATTTTTACTTTTCTTTTGACTTTTTTGTGGCTCAAATGGCTTGTAGAACCGATAGATAGCTCTCCTTACTGACATGAGAGGTGTTAAAAAATTAGCACTTGTTAGAACCGATGGACAGCTCTAATGGCTAGCTCGTCCACGCTGCTGCTTTAATGGAGTACAAATATATAGCCAGAAACAAAACAACTTTGAGATCACTAGCCCGTAAAGATCCTTCAGTGATGGACAGATGGAGACATGTACTTGAAATGCAAAAACAGAGGTCTCACGAGAGTATACGTTGAGCATTTCCTACCTCGTCCCTTTAAAGTTTTAAGTAGTATGGAATTAACGCTAACGACAACCAAGTAATTAACCAACTAGAATCTCTCGAGTAACTTGCACTGTGAAAGATCCCTCGTCCTTCCATCATCACCTCGTGGCTCACAACACAGAAGCCATTTTAAGTCTTTAACCCCTCCACTTTTAATGGGCAGTCAAAATTGGGCTACCTTTTTCTTTCCCCCTTTCGTTAAGCGTGGACCAGCCCGACTGTTCAGTTCCACGTGCACCCGCCCCATTCAATTGACCAACGTAGAGGCCAGAACTATGAATAGTAGACAACAATCGACAGTGAGGGTGCACCATGTAACTGGGTTCAACATTATCAGCCGAAGTACATGTGGAGCTTGGGATTTAAATGGGGCGGGTTTGCCTTCCTCATCTCCATCCCCAATTTCAATTTCATTCTCCATACCCGCCCCATTCCTCATTTGAGAGGCAGTCGGAGATTCCCCATACCTACCCCACCTGGATACCGGATTTTCCATATCTGCACTCCCCACTCCCCATTAACCAACTTAAAAAAAAAAAAAAAAAAAAAAAAAATCTTACTTATACTCACCTAAATTAACCATTTTCCATCTATATATTAAAGACAATTTATGAATTTTGCATTAGCCTAGTGAAAAGATGGTTATAATTTCAAAAATAAAGTCGTGATTTTAAATTTTACTTTTACAACATTTTAACAAATATACATAATACATGCATATTACATACACTAAATACTTAAATGGGTTGGTGTCGGGTAGGAGACCCCATTCTCTATACCCGCCCGCCCCATTCTCCAGGGAGCCCTGTCCCATGACTATTTTTCATATCCATATGTGGAGCTTCCAAACCTATACCTTTTGTATTGTTACATTAATTGTGTTTTTTTCCCCATAATAGTTGTTAGGCCTGGGCTACCCCGAGGATATCCTCATAAGGATGAGGGTTTCGAGACTGTTGGATGTGTGATCTAACGATCCGAAAATCAAAAACAAAAAGAAAGAGAAAGAATGTGAGTTTGTTTTTTATTTTCGAACTGTTGGATCACACATCCAAAAGTCTCAAATCTCGTCCCTATGAGGATATTCTCGGGGTAGACGACCTCTAGTTGTTATGTTGATTGTTGTACACGCTAGAATAAAGAAGGGATATACTTTTACTTTCATAACAACCAATATTTTGGAATTTTACACCAAGAAAATAGTGTACGAAGATGTAACAGGGAAAAAGATGTAACAAGCTTTCTTGATTATTAATAAAGGCTAAATCTACCGTGCGCGAGATGTATGGTGCGCCATTACATCTCGGCCACTCATCAAGGGGGTGCGTGTGTATTTCGAGGCAGAAGTACTGAATCCAAAGGCGCTGACGACCTGCGCACCTTACGACCTGCGCACTGAAGAAGTGCTCATTAATAAAAGGGTAGGGGACCCTTCAACCCCGCTTGCCAATCAATAAAAAATAAAAAATACTTTGGAATTTGTAATTTATGCTGGAGATGTGACACTTTTGATTCCATTACTTCAAAGAGGTGATAGAGAACTTTCTATTTTCAGATGATTGAACCATCGATGTGCCTGGGGGTGATTTTGGATCAGATAAAGGGTTTCCAGAAAAATTTCCAATTTTTTTCGGATGGCAATATCTTTTTCAAATCCGATCCAATTATTTTTCGGATTGCAATTTTTTTTCTAAATTCGAAAAGTTTAGAAAATCAAATTTTTTTCGAAAAATTTGGAATCCACAAAATATAAAAGTAAATCGGAAATTTAAATTATATAATCGGATTCTCTTAGAATAACCATTTTTTATCCAGTTAATACATTCATTTAGCAATCATTTTGAAATGTATTAATTCTAAAAAACAACTTAGACCTTTTAACTCGTTCATTCAGCTAACTTTTTCTTCATGTATGTTAATGCATTAATTCAGTAAATAGGAATATGGGATAAATTGAGACATGTACTAGAATGAAAATATTGATTTCTTGAAGTTGTGAGAGAGATAATTAATGTTCTATTTCTCTAGGATTTTTATTTGGTTTGTAAACTATATGTAGTTTTAATTTAGTAACTATATGAAGTAGACTGAATATATTATAAATTCGGAAATTAATCGGACATCGGAACGGATCGGATTTTGAAAATATATCCAATTCCAATCTAATTATTTTTTGGAAAAATTGGATATCGGAACACAAATATCATTACCAAATTCGGAAAAATATTGGATCGGAATTCAGAAAAATTGGGTTTTTGGAAAAAAGAGACACCCCTAGATATGCCAATCTTAAATGACACCAGAGTTTTTCTATGTGAACTCTGTTTGCTACTTGCTATTTACTCATGACGAAAAACTTGGTAGCCACGTAAACTTTGTGTGTATTCAAGGTTGTTTGGCCATTTTGAAGCGTTCAAGTTAGAATGGTACATATTCTACAAGTTATTAAATTGATCCATTTTGCCCAGAAATTAATACTTTTGATTCATTCTGCACAAACATAACAATTTATAAGGGTGTTCTAAATTACGATTTATAGAAGATAGTAGCATAAATGGCAGGTAAGTGCCCAGCAGGCCAGTTAATCATCGAACTTCGTAATGTTCGTATGTCCTTGCTCACATTTTGTGCTCATTTGCCGGGTCGGGCTAGTAATTTAGGTTCAGGAATCAGAGTACATTTAATAAGGCCATGCACCCGGACTAGCCCGGTCTCTCAACTTCTTAACTGGCTGGGCTTTTAAGGACTTGTGCTCTTGTAACCGTTATAACGTGAAAAACAAGGACGACAGATGAGCAGGCCCGTGAAAACAAAGAAGAAATTAAGTTCAGTACTATTTGGCACTTCGCCCTCTATATATCTTGGGCCCAATTTTCCAAAACATTTCGTCCTAAGTCCATTTTAAATTTTAATTTCGAATTTAAAGAAAAAACATGAGTTAACGTCAGCAATGTAAATTTAAATATTTATATGTCAAATACTATATAAATTTATATTTTCATATAAAAATTTAATTTTACATATATAAAATACTATATAAATTTACATAGGTAAAGAAAACTGTGTAATTTTATATTGTCATATGCAAGTAAATACAAATAATTTACATATGATGATATCAATTTGGTTTGTCCTTGAGCTGAAATTATTAATGAAAATTTGTCATTTAGCCGAAATTATAAGTAAAGATTGATGATGTTAACTCAGTTTATTTTAAATCGAAATTAAAATTTTGGGTAGACTTGATGCGAAATTATTATTGGGCTTTGTCCGTGGAACGTAATCACTGGTTTTGGTAAGCCCAACGTTGGAGATGCATTTTGTAGATTGCATAGACACAATATCGAATAACCTTTGGAGATGCAAATACCAGTTGTCAAATCGATATTAGCATAGTTACCAAAAAAAATCGATATTAGCACGCCTCTCCTGTCATAATTAACAGAATAGTTGATCATTAGTACATCCACTATAGGCTGCGTGATCAGCATTAAAAATAGAAGTGATCGGGGAAGAGAAGGGATCCTGTGTGGTATAAAATATAGTTCTGTAAGCTGAGTGAACAGCAAGCATAGATAAATGTATAAGTGATCAAAAGGTTATGCTGGCCGAGTCGGCGAGTCGTACGATCCAAGCGATGGTCATGCCTGGTACCGAGCATATATATACATATCCATAATTCCATCTATTGGCAGGTACCCATTCAAAGTATAGAGAGGGGAGTAATTACAAATTCTATTTTTCACCAGCATATAAAATTGCACTTAAACTTATAAGTAGTATTAAATGGTTCAGGACATCAGGTCATCTATAAATAACTAGTTTTCGAACCCGTCCTACGAACGGGTGTCGTTATATTAAATTATTTTAAAAAATATTAACAATTATACAGAACTATGAGATATATATGATAATTATATTAATCACTCATTCAAATTTTTTGCACCACTATCAATAAAAAGAAAACACCAAACCTTGATAAAACATATTGACTTCTTTTAGTTGTTAGGTTTAATAATTGAAGTTTTATGAGAATGTTCAATGTGGCGAAGATGATATTGAAACTACTTGAATAGCAAGACAATTTCAATCATAATAAGAGAATTATGATAAACACTATTTAAAATGCAAAACTATACTTGTTGAGACATTATATTCCCCTATAAATAATACAATTATGTTTTCGAGGTTAGTTCAATGCATTTTGCATCAAGTTTCGATTTTCTAATTATTCATTGAGGTTAGTTCAATGTAGTTATTGCATCTAGTTTTTGATTTCCCATTAATTATTCTTTGAGGTTAGTTCAATGCGATTGCATCAAGTTTTCGATTTTCCGTTAATTATTCTTTGAGGTTAATTCAGTTCAGTTGCATCAAGTTTATGATTTCTCGTTAGTTATTCATTAAGGTTCATTTAGTGTAGTTGCATCCATTTTTCGATATTTCGTTAATTAGTTTTTAGATTAGTTAATTGCATTTCCATCCGTGTTCTAATTTCTCATTAATTTCTCTTTCGGATTAGTTCAATACATCTGATTCAGGTTCGATTTCCGTTAATAATTATTTTAGAGGTTAGTTCGATATTCAATCCATTTGTATCTAGTTTTAAATTTTCGGTTATTTATGCTTTGAAGTTATTTTGACCGGGTTACATTCGATTCGATTTCTAGTTAACTATTATTTGAGGTTATTTCATTGCATTTGTATCAAGTTTCTGATTTTCCGTTAAATATTCCTCAAGATATTGCATCTAATTTTTTATTTACCATTAGTTAATCTTTGATTTTAGTTTTATGCAATTGCATCTAGTTTCTGATTTTCCGTTAATTATTCTTTGAGGTTAACTCAATGTAGTTGCATCCAATTTTCGATTTCTAGTTAATTGTTCTTTGAGGTTAGTTCAATATCAAGTTTTCGATTTTCCATTAATTTTTTTTTTAGGTTAATTCAATGTAGTTGCATCAAATTTATGATTTCCTATTAATTATTCATTGAGATTACCAAAAGTCAAGATTGCATTCATTTTTCGATGTTTCGTTAATTAGTCTTTGAGATTAGTTCATTGCATTTGCATACAGTTTCTGACTTCCCATTAATAACTCTGAGGTTAGTTCAATATATATGCATCAACCATCAAAAAATGTATATATGTGCATCTAGTTTTTTTATTATTTATGTTTTGAGGTTAGTTCGATGCAATTACATCTGGTTTATGATTTTTCATTAACTATTCTTTGAGGTTATTTCAATGCATTGGCATCTAGTTTCTGATTTTCCGCCAATTATTCTATGAGGTTAGTTCAACGCAGTTGCATTATGTTTTTGATTTTATGTTAATTATTTTTTGAGATTAGTTCAATGTATTTGCATCCAATTTTCGATTTCCCATTAATTATTATTTGAAGTTTGTTTGATGTATTTGCATACCGTTTCCAATTTCCCGTTAAATATTTTTCAAAGATTTGCATCCAATTTCTAATTTCTCGTTAGTTATTCTCTGACGTTAGTTTAATGCAGTTACATCCAGTTTTTTATTTTTAGTTAATTACTTTTTGAGTCTGGTTTATTATATTTACATAAAGTTTCCGATTTCCTGTTAGTTACTCTTTGAGCTCAGTTCAATGTATTTGAAGTCAGTTTCCGATTTCCTTTTAATTATCCAATGTGGTGTGTAATATCAACTTCAAACAGGGCATAAAAATAAATTATGTTTGATTTACTATGTGGGATCATAAAAAATTATCCAGTTTCCGATTTCCCGTTAATTATTCTTTAAATTATACATGACCCACTATGTGGGATCTTCAAAGATTATCTACGAACGTGTGATGTTATATTAATTATTCTGAAAAATATTTGCAACTATATATACATAACTATTATATATGAATATTATATTAATCACTCATCCAAATTTCTTATAACGTTAAAACCCCACTATCATTAAAAAAAAAAAACTCACCCTTGATAAAACCCTTCAACTTCATTTTGTTGTTTAATAATATAAGTTTAATTAAAGTTTTGTGAGATTGCCTAATAAGGCGAAGTTCATATTGACGCTACTTGAATAGCAAGGCGTTCCCAATCATACGAAAAGAGATAAGATAAATACTATTTTAAATGCAAAACTATACTTATTGAGACATTCCCACAACATATAACACAACTATGTTTTGAGGTTAGTTTAATGCTTCCTCCAATTGGTGATCAAATTAAGGTCAACACTGATGGATGGGGCTTCTAGAGGAAACCCAGTCCAACTGTGTTGGGTGGATCCTTTAGAAATGTTCATGGTGATTTTGTCTTACTCTTGAGCAAGGGTATCGGAATTGCAGACAACTATACAGCCGAGTGCATGGTTATATTGGAGAGTGTGGAGCTTGCCCTTTCAAAAGGATAGAGCAATCTCTCGGGTGGAATTAGATTCGGTAGTAGCTGTCACAGCTTTTAACTCAGGGGCATCCCTTGGCAACTCCTATGCAGATGGAAAATTTGCATGACGAAGGTGCAAAGCTTGAAAGTGTCGCACAACCGAGAGAGGCTAACCTAACCCATGAGACTAGGTGACAAAATTTGGATCTTTCTTAGTGAGAATGAGGCTTTTGTATCAAATGGCAGACCCCATGGCTATATGAATGGGAGGTTCCATATGGTTGCTATTTTATAATATATTGAGCCTACACATCATTATAGCATGTGGGTTCTACCACTCCTATACAATTCTTTTATTTCGTTTCTTTCCTTAATTCAATTTACACTTACCAAGTAAAAAAAAAGGTTAGTTTATTGCATTTGCATCCAGTTTCTGATTTTCACTTCCATTATTTATTTTTGATGTTAGTTCAATGCAGTTGTATCTAGTTTTCGATTTCCCGTTATTTATTTTTTGAGATTAATTCAATGCATTTGCATCCAATTTCCTATTAATTGTTCTTCGAGATCAGTTCAATGCATTTGCATCCAATTTCCGATTTCCCGTTAATTATTTTTTGAGATTATTTTAATGCATTTGCATCCAATTTTTGATTTCTCGTTTATTATTCGATAAGGTTGCATTTGCATTTAGTTTCCGATTTTCCGTTAATTATTGTTTGAGGTTAGTTCAATGAATTTGCATCCAAAGTGGATGATGCATTAAATCTATCCAACTTTATTTGTTTAAGCCCATATAAACATATAGTGCATACAATTCAATTTTATTTGTTGTCCGCTTAGTTTTGATTGTACACCATTACTTATTTTATGATTAGTTGACTTTTATTTTTTCTTTTTTGTCACAGTCACATATGTACTTGTGTAGTTAACAAATATATAAAGTAAATGTTCAGGCAACTCAATTTATTTTTTCTTTCGTTATTTCATTGTCTTTTTCTAAAAAGAAACTTTGTTATGTTAAACTTCACCTGAGATTAGTGTAGAAACTATTCTTCGTGGCGTAAGGGTTTTAGAAAAATCGTTTTCGGTTAAAATTATTGTTTTTAGCAATTTAGTTTTCTGTCTCTTATTTTTTCATAATTAGCTATAGTATTTAGGAAAAATTGGAGAATCTATAAAACTCTAGATGAGATTGTTTCCTTCTTTATATCATATTTTTTTTAGTAATTAGTAATAGAGTTTAGAAAAAACTGGAGTCTGGTTTTTTCATAATTATTCAAAGAGTTTTACAAATATTAGAAACTCTGTGAATGCTCAAAAAATAGAGCTAACAGGGTATAGCTATAATATATATCTAAAAATATAACCCTTTTGTTATTATATACCTATTTTAAAATTAATTTCTTATCAATAGTGCAATAAAGAATTACTAAGCCCTGTCTAAAGTCTAAACTTTTTCCATTGATTCCAAAGTTGAGGGGACCAATTTGGTCATATTGTTTTTCTAAACAATAACTAATGAAGACCCACTCTGATCACTAAATGCTTAAATTTTTTGGATTATCGAAAAAAAAATGCTTAATTTTTTGGATTTCAAAGAGTGAACTTCCTTTTAGGAGTTACATGGATTGATCTTACGATTCCAATGTTCAAGGAAACTAACAAAGTTCAGCCGCTACCAACACAAGTTCAAAGGTGTTGGGAGATTTCACTAGAAAGTCACACCTCAATCTAGTTACTTTCTATCCCAAATGATTTCAACTTGGAGCTCACACCAAGGAAATCACCCACCCAAGACTTTGGTAGTTATCACAACAACCTCAACAAAGCAAAACCACTAACTTATCATCACCCCTTCATAGCAACAATAATACTGGAAGTAAATATGCAAAGAGACACAAAGATTTAGGTGGTTGGTAAATATTACCTACATCCCACACACAAGAGCCGAAGTTTCCTTTATAACAAAGATTGGAGAGTTTACAAGAGATCAAGAATCAATAAGAAGAGGCCTCACTCAAACCCCTAGCTCAATGAGCTCCCACAATACCCTAGAAATGAATCCCTCAAAGTTGTACTTCAAAACCCTAATCTATTTCCTTTATATAGGTGTACATAGACAAAGGGGAAGTAAAATGGGCTTGGGCGCACTCGGAGCTTGCGCTGGCGCTCCATAGGTGAGCGGCGCCCTCTTCATCGAGCAGCATGAGAGAGTCCGCTTAAGGTGGCCTTGAAGCGCCTTCTTCTTCGGACATCGGTCAGCGGTTACGACGGGCGGCAGACCCATGGACGGAAGCTGTCGCGGTCCCTCTTCATCGGTAGCGTAGAGTGGTGAGCGGACACCGAGCAAAGCTCGGCGGTTCCAACAAACCCAACAATCTCCCACTTGGAACCTTCGAGATTCTTCATGCACATCACATCTCAATTGTAACCACTCAATCCAAATCCAATATACTAAAGAAACACTCGGCTCATCCATCATGGTCTTCAAGCAAGAAGACCCCGGGTTGAACACAACTTCAACTTCTCGAAGAGGGCCACGCCTTGGTCAACATATCCGCCGGATTCTCACTCCCTTGGATCTTCTCAAGTGCAAGACCTCATCCTCCAAACAGATCGGATAAAATGATACCGGAGACCAATGTGCTTGGTCCTAGAATGAAAGGCGAATTCTTGGCAAGATGTATAGCACTGACCGCCACTGTGTAACACACTTCTCTCTTGCTTCATCCCAAGCTCTTCCATCAATCCTCAGTAACGGATCATCTCTTTGCTTGCCTCAGAACGGCCACATACTGGCTTCGCGTGGTGGTAGACAAAGCAACAATCTTTCAGAATCGAGAAATCCAACTCATCTGCAGTAGCACCCACCGTAAAGACATAACCGATGAGTGCTTCTTCGTGATCTACTTCTCCCCGCAAAAATCGGCATCCACATACCCTTGCGGGTTCACAACACCCCTTCCATAACATAGGCATTTCTCTCGTAGTACCTCTCGGATATCTCAATATCCACTTCACGGCTTCCCAATGTTGCTTGCCGAGATTAGACATAAATCTATCGGCGGCTCTAATCTGCTTGGGCTATATCCGGGCGATGTGCAAACCATGGCATACATAAGACTTCCAATGGCGAGGTATGGTACCTTGGCCATGAAGTTTCTTTCCTCAACGATCTTGGGAGAGTGTTCCTCGACAACTTGAAGTGAAGCGCCAAAGGTGTGCAACCGGTTTCAGACTACCCATACCGAACCTCTTCAATACCTTTCTCAATATACTCACTGAGACAACTCAATACCTTTTCGCCTATCTCTCTCGATCCTCATCCCTAGAATCTTTCACTGCACCCAAATCCTTCATAGAGAACTCACTTGCTAACTTCTCTTTCAATCTCCCAATTTCGACATATCGTAACTCGCTACTAACATATCATCAACATATAGCGGGATGATGTAGCCGAGTCGAACCTCTCAAGTAGCAACAATGGTCACGTTGCACTTATAGTAGCCATTTCCTTGCATGAAGTTATCAAACTTCTCGTACCACGCTTTAGGGGCTTGTTTCAAACCATACAAGCTCTTTCGAGCCTCAAGATACCATATTCTCTTTACCCTTCTTGATGAAACCCTCCGGTTCTTCGTGATATAAATTTCCTCAACTAGGTCACCATGGAGGAAGGCGGTTTTAACATCCAACCGCTCAAGATACAAATCTTCCACCGCAACAATACTCAACACCGTAGAATAGTATTCGGTTTCACCACCGGGAGAATATCTCGCGGAAGTCAATGCGCTTTTGGCGAAAACCCTTGACTACTAGCCTTGCCTTGTATCTCGGGAACCATCATGTTCCTCTTTGACTCTAAACACCCATTTTTGTTCCAGAGCCTTCTTGCCCATGGGTAGTTTGGCTAACTCCCCATGCCACAAAGAGATGAGGGACTTCATCTCATCTTGCATAGCAATCTCCCACTTGCTTGCATCACTCACCTCCAATGCTTCATCATAGCATTGAGGCTCGCCACCATCGCTAGAAGCAAGTAATTCACATAAAGGTGGAGGCGGATATCTCGAACTTCGGTACATGTGGCCCGGATGTCTTCCTTGGGGCACGAGGTGGAGATGGACTTCGGTGGTGTGGTATCCTCATTATTCTCTCGAGTCACTACTACCGCCATCATCCCGACCATTGGAGCTCCCACTATACCACCGACTTACATGAAGTCTTCCAACTCAACATACTCATGTGCCTCTCTCTGCGTACCCGATTCCTTGGTTTGGCTTCATCTCCGTCCTTGTACATCACCTTTTCATTAAACACAACATCTACTACTACGAATGATTTTCCGATTTTGATCATCCCAAAAGCGATACCCAAAATCATCACCGCCATAGCCAATGAAGGTGCACTTTAGTGACTTAGCATCAAGCTTGCTTCTAGCTTGGTCACTAATGTGGACATAGGACACACAACCAAAACACCTTCAAATGGGAAAGGTTCACATCCTTCCCGCTCCACACTTCCTCCGGAATCTTAAAATCCAAAGGTACCGATGGTCCTCTATTGATCGGGGTAAGGCTAACGTGTGCTAACACTTTCGCCCGAGCTGTTTGGGCAAGCCCCGCTAGTGTGCGATACACCTAGCTCTCTCGTGTTGTTCTATTCATTCGCTCTGCAACCCCATTCTGGCGAGGTGTCCCCGGCAAAGTCTTTTTCCATCTTGATGCCATTGTCAAGACAAGTACTTCTTAAAACCCGAATCCTCATACTCTCCACCGTTTAGCCGGATCTCGGCTTCTTTACTTTCAAGCTTGTCTCATTCTCAACCATGGCCTTCCAAGTCTTGAACACTTCAAATACGCCGACTTGTGTCTCAAGAAATAGACCCACACCTTCCTAGTATGGTCATCAATGAAAGTCACAAAATATGACTTTCCGCCAAGTGAAGAAGAGACATTAGTCGCCCCCGGACATCTCAGATGTATCAACTCAAGCCTTCTAGCTTTTGAGTCCGACCCATTCTCGAAAACTCACCCGCTTACGCTTTCCAAATACACGGTTCTCCGCGAAGTCAATTTCGGTCATTTGTAACTTTGGGAGTTTACGGAAAGAGTGAAGGATTTTCATTCCTTTCTCACTCATGTGACCAAGTCTGCGGTGCCAAACATTCGGATCCTCTTTGCCATGTGCCACGGCAATCGACTCACAACCATGTGCAGTCATGTAGAGAGTACCATCTTTCTTACCATTTGCAACAATCAATGAACCCCCGAGACCTTCCAAGTATCACCGGTAAAGACTGTAACAAATCCTTCACTTGCCAATTGCCCCACAGAAATCAAATTCTTCCTCAAATCCGGAACATGTCTGACGTCCCTCAATAACCATGACGAGCCATTCATCTTGATATGCACATCACCCTTGCCGACAATGTCACAAGGTTGGTCATCACCGAAAGACCGTTCAAGGTCACCGCCGGTGTAGTTCTCAAGGAACTCTCGATGTGAGGTAGCATGGAAAGATACGAATCAAGTACCCAAGACTCCTTGTGTTCCATCGAACATATCAAAGCGTCATCTACCATCTCAACAACATTAGCTTCTTGATTCTTTTTTCTTGTTCTTATTAATGTTGTTGTTGTTTCTTGGGTGGGCAATTGGGGCTATAGTGGGCCGCCTACCACAATTATTATAGCACACCACTTCACTCATGTCTCGAGGTTTGTGTTCAACGCTTTTGCAATTGGGAGGCTTGAGATTTCGATCTCCCCCTCCACTTCTTCTTACTACGACTCTGTTTGACTTTCTTCCCTACTTTCGATTGCTCAATGCCGACCACGAAGTTGATCCGAAGATGACGGACAATCCTCGTCTCCCGATTTCCTCGGTTAGTACCATACTAACACGCGTGCTCAAACTTCAACTTGGTCATTCCCGCAGAGCCACTAATAGCCGCCATAGTCGCATTCCAACTTGGAGGCAATTGTCCAAGTATCGCCAAAGCTAGCACCTCATCACTAAATGTAATCTCAACCGACTCCAATTGGTCCTTAGGTTGGTTGAATTCATTTAGGTGATCCTGAAGGAGGTCCCTCCAACATTTTCATACTAAATAGCTTGGTGATCAAATAGACTTTGTTCGCGGCCGAGGGTTGTTCATACATCGTAGTAAGTGCCTCCATGAGAGACTTCGCCGTCTTCTCAGTCTTAATATTGAAGGCTACCGACTTCGAAAGACTCAATCGGATTGTGGCCAAGGCCTTTCTATCTTGCAAATCCCATTTATCTTGCGGAATCTCATCGGGCTTCTCACATATCAATGTTTCCATCAAATCCTTTTGATAGAGAACATCCTCAATTTGCATCTTCCAATAGCGAAGTTTGTTCCACAAACTTCTCTATCTTTGTAGCTTTCCTTTTCGGCCATCATGACTTCCACTTGAACCAACACAACGGTGGAGACTCTCGGAGAAATTTCTTCAAACACCTAGCCTCAAATGCTAAAGGTGGAAACTTTCCTCACACACCTTGTTCCAATGATTCAAAACCGTGCTTCTCGATACCACTTGTTGGGAGATTTCACTAGAAAGTCACACCTCAATCTAGTTACTTTCTATCCCAAATGATTTCAACTTGGAGCTCACACCAAGGAAATCACCCACCCAAGACTTTGGTAGTTATCACAACAACCTCAACAAAGCAAAACCACTAACTTATCATCACCCTTCATAGCAACAATAATAATAATGGAAGTAAATATGCAAAGAGACACAAAGATTTAGGTGGTTGGTAAATATTACCTACATCCACACACAAGAGCCGAAGTTTCCTTTATAACAAAGATTGGAGAGTTTACAAGAGATCAAGAATCAATAAGAAGAGGCCTCACTCAAACCCTAGCTCAACAGCTCCCACAATACCCTAGAAATGAATCCCTCAAAGTCAGACTTCAAAACCCTAATCTATTTCCTTTATATAGGTGTACATAGACAAAGGGGAAGTAAAATGGGCTTGGGCCGCAATTGCGGAGCGCTGGCGCCATTAGGAAGGTGAGCCCTCTTCATCGAGCATGCGCCGAAGTCCGCCTTCTTAGGTGAGCTGGAAGGCTTCTTCTTCGGACATCGGTAGCTTGCACGAGCGTGCGTGCGCGTAGATGGACGAAGCGCCGGTCTTCATCCTCTTCATCGTTCGTAGAGAGAGGTGGTGAACGGACACCGGAGCAAAGCTCGACGGTTCGAACAACCCAACAAAAGGAACCAACAATTGTATGTCAATAATCACAAATATAGCAAACCAATCTAAAAAAGCACTGAAGGTAAATATTATGGTGGCAAACTTCAGTAACACGGCCATCTCTTGCAGTGCAGCAAGTCAGCAACTAAACCTCAAGGCTCAAGCTTTACCACTTTTGCAATGAGTGCTGATGAAAATTCCATGTTTCTGCTTAAAATATAATATCACGCAGCCCGACAACTTGACCACTTTTTGTTGAGCCCACTGAAGATGCTCTTACAAGACTCTTTTAATAAAATAATTGATTTTTATTAAAGCACTAAATGAAAATAATGGAGCAAATAATTTTAATTATGAAAGAATTCTGTCATAATATGATGTCTTTCCTAGCTTTACACAGTACCATCTAAACCAGTTGCTAAACATCATGTGCTTGTGCTACCCAAGCCAAACTTAGCCAAAAAGTTCAGAGCATACAGAATCTTGCATTTGCTGTGTAAACACTCAAAGACAAACTTCCTCCTATGCAGAACTATCCATTACGTCAACTAAAAATAAAAGTAGAAGTTCCCAAAAGAAAATCTACAGCAACTTAATACTGAATAAAAAAGTACCTTAAGTACGCAACTTCATTTCAGCAATTCAAGAGTTCCAGCAGTCTTACATCCATCAATTTGAAAAAACAAAACTCGTGGACCCATAGACTTACTAGTGGTCTAGTGCATATATTACGATTGTTAATGCAAATAAATAATTGAGAGCAGCAGAATAAGTTAATTGGTTTGATTAGGATTAGGATAGTACCTCAATGAACTTGTCGCGAAATAGAGATTCCTTATCAGTGGATGCCTGACCTAACCTGGATAAGATTTTAAAGGGAACAAAAGATTCCAAATTCATAAATACAGAAACAAAACAATGCGCCTTAACAATTCTTCAACATTGAAATGCAAGTTAGATGACGAAGGGATCTTAGACTCGAGAGTTAAGCAAAATGTTCAATATCAATTAAAAGGAACATTTTGTCAACCAAAAAGGATCTGCAAAACTCTTCCTGACACCCATTCAAGTGGATTAGTCCCTATCATTCATTGCATACCATTGGAGTGTTCATCAGCTGAACTCATAGTCATACTTAGTTGAGAAACAATGGAGTGACATGCTCAAGATTGGCCGCGGTATGAACTGAAAAATGTACCAACAAAACACCTTGACGAAATACTTGAAAACTATATATGGAGTGTAAGATGGACAAAATTCTATTTTACAAACCATATACAAGGGAGTCAAACTTTTGGTGTATAATGGAGGATGAAGACCACTCAACTGTTCTGGCAAAATTCTTCAGCATTGACAAAAAGCTCAAGTAGGTGAACAAACCAAGATCAACAAATCCTTCTTCTATTTTTGTTCTTTTTCTTTGTGGAAGACGAGTTTGCTGACATTGCTGAAACTATGGACGGATTATAATAAGCTAACAAATGATCAATAGTAAAATAACAGAGTGAGGCAGTCAGCACAGTTTAAAAATCAAATTAAAAAAGAGCACCAAAATATAAAACAGAACAATTACCAGCTCAAGTAAGATATCTTTTCATTTCAATAAACAATCAGTCTTTGATACAGATTGGTTAAATAAATAGTGTGACAAGTAAAAAATAATACAACATTCTAAATTTACAAACCCTCTACATGGAATTCATGGAGAACCTCAAAGAAATATGACAATATAACACAATACGAAACACAGGCCAGGAACAAACGGTGAAATTTCACAATTCACAGTCTGAAAACTTCTAACTTGCAACAGTTTGTAGTCGAAAATCAAAAATTGTAACCTGAAGTTATTAAGTCGAGCCACTATCTAGATGTTCATCTGATAATGCTCTCCATAATCGGAGTATCTAAGAAATCAATTATGTCTCCCGTTATTAGTTCATGAACAAACATGAATCCTTTCTTTTTCTATAATCTAAACATTTGTACTCCACCGACTACTGAATCACTCAACATACATGGTTCCCTTTAAATACACTTGAGACTGAATTATCGTTCTCCCAATCTTGAAGCCCGGAATCACTGTAAATGCCACCTTCGCTCTGGCCTTACCAAGCGCGACTACACCTTTCCCAGTAACATTCTCCATGTAAATCATCGAAAAATCTACCCCTTGCTCCACTTGAAATATCTCAACAACGGGATCAAAAGAGAATGCCAATTTATGTAGCATCCATACCGAACTAGCCATATCAACATACGCTTGGTAAAAAGCAGCGGACGATCTCCACAAACTCAATACCAACTCATTCTGATCCAAATTTCTAAACAACGACGACTCCATTGTAGGATGAATAAGCTTTTGGTACTTCATTTCACAAAATCTCGCAAAACACCCACTCGGATTTTTATTAAGTAACTCAATCCCATCACCTGCCGCGTGTTCAACAAATTGCCTCAAACAACCATTACACTCAATTCCATCCTCCTCAATTAACCCAAAATTCACAGAATCAAAACCTTGAAACATCCCTAAACAAACATAAGATAAAAATGCATACCGATTATGCCCGTTTTTCAAATACTCAACATCAGGATAAACAGAACTTGCGGCGCAATCCAAATCCCATCCTACATTCTTCATCAACTCAATTAAAATCTTAGTAAATCTATGACACGACTTACAAACATAATTCAATACCTTATCAAACGCCCCAACTGTCAACAACTTCTCAGACGACAAAATACTACTTTTTGAAGTCCCTACCCGTTTCGACAATTCCGAAATAAACACCTCATTCTTTTTCAACTTCTGCTTCATTACCAAAACCTCAGCGTCTTTCGAGTCGATTTCTAACTGTAACCTGTTGACTAACATTTCCAAAGTTCTTAAAACACTTTGATTCTCTTCCACCTGTGCTTCAAAATGAGACCCGGTCAGCAAATTAGTGGTGGGGGTTGAACTATTGTTTAAAAAGTCTTTATACCATTTCTTGATTTCGGAAAGCTTTTGAAGATGGGAAACAGCGGCGCGGTCAGCGGCTTCGATGTTTTGAGGAATGAATGGAGAGTGGGCAGTTTGTAATTGAAGATAAGAAGCTTCGAAAGATGAAATTGTAGCGAAGAGAGAGGAAATTAGGGTTTGGGGAAAGGGTTTGGAATCTGGTTTAATTACAACAACTCGTTGGTTAGTGATGATTTCTTCTTCGGAAAGAGAAAGAGTTTGGAAGTCTTCTTCTACTTCTTCTTCTTCGGCAAAGAATTCAATTGTTTTTGCTTTGAATGCTATTGCAAATTTTTGAAACATTTCGGAAATTTGTGGTTGTTTTTGTGAAGGATCCATGTCTAGCATTTTTTTTTTGTTTTGTTTTGTTTTGTTTTGTTTTGAGTATGAGTTTGTTTTTTGTTCTTGTTATGTTAAGTTGTTAACTGAAAAGTGTCAAGTAGGAGTTTGTTAGTTGTAAGATGGTTTGGAAGGCAAGGAATGTGTGTTGGATGTTAAGGAAAAGAAAGAGGATCTTTGAGAAGTCCAGTTGATGGGGTTTTCTCTCTTTCTTTATGTCAAGGTACATACTACAGAAGACTGGTGGGTGGTGGGATTGGTGACATGGCCACAAATTGATACGTTCCAGACATTTTTCTCACATTCTAAATTTCACTCTTTCGATATATTCAGGATTTAGATAGAGAAAGAAAAAACACGAACTGGTGTCATCAGGACTATTTTACCGGTAGAGAATAGTGAGAAGAAATCTGACTGTTGGATCATGCTAAATCCTAATAAGTGATTTCGGTATGTATGCTTGTACAATTTCTAACAAATAGTTGGAATGCCATATGTTCTATGTTAATGCTGAAATTTGAATAGTGTAGAGGAGACGAAAGACGGAAAGAATCAACATTTTATGGTTGTGATTTACTGATTTAGTTTACAATTTCTAACTCAATTATTGTATCGATGAAATTCTTGATCGAGTATTAGTGCCTACTACAGTGTTGTCCAAGTTATTTTATTTCTTCATTCATTCATATTCAAAATCATTTAAGTGAGAATTCGTTCTTACCACTGTAAAGAAAGAGTTTCTGAGGGAATGAGGGTGTCTGTCTATGGTTCTATGGGCAATCACTGGGCTCACCTCATTCTTAGGCCTACACTTGTGTCCATGATACAAAAACCAGGAAACAGATATTTAAAGCAAAGCCTGGTTACGGCATGTATCCTTGGGATCTCATGCACCCTCATTTGATCAACTTGGGAAGATGTTAGTTGCTAATCCAGGCATCCAGCCAGTGTAAAGATACATTTAACTAATGAACACACGCACAAGGTGATATTTTCTGAAAAATATCATGACTTAGCTACTGAAATATATCATTCAACGCAAGACTATTCGGAAAATGCAGCCAGATTATGTGTTGTTACTGGTATATGTATACCAAAGTTTTGTATGCTGCTAAAAGGATCAGATGCTCCTAGGGCCAGCATTTCTTACTCACTGTTGAGAACAATGAAATAAATATCGTCCAAGCTTAGGAGATTTCCAAATTTCAATTAATGTGTAACTTGTCAAAAACAGGTTAAAAAGATGTTTCCTAATTTCCTTAGCAATTGAAGTTGTCTGTTGTCTTAATGATGTGAAGTTAAACAAAATAACGATCATAAACAACTCAACCCTAACAACCATATCCTATGATCACATTAGACATTATTGTTCATCAGCAGGAGACAAAATATCATCTGTACGGATCCACTGAATCGGTCGGGACCTACATTGTATTCAACAAGAACAAACCCACTCATGCCGTATTGAGACCCCACTTTATGGGATTGACACCATTCTAGCAAAAAATAAAATAATAATAGTTATTTATTATATATCTTTTTACACTCCACAGGCCCCATAGTTCTACTGCAAACATTTGCCGTGAGATTTCATATCCCACTATAGACAGTTACTGCGATATTGCACAATCTACGATATCGGGGTTGCAGCGAGATCCCATATCCTACGGTAGGGAGTTGCCGAAGATTTTTTTGTGTTTTTTATTTTTTTTCACTTCAAATTTTACATATTTAACACACACGACATAGATACTTCATTTTCTTATTTATAGTTTTTTTATACACGCTAAGAACAATACCAAAATCATGAAAAAAAAATTTACAATCGAAGTATAATTTTGCTATCTCGCGGCAAATATTTTCATATGCTATAAAAAAAACTTGTAATCAAATTAATAGAGAAGAGTTTTAATAATTAACACAAATAAAGACTCAATTTTAGTGAACACAACTATCTCGTGGCAACTAACTTTTTTTTACGGTGGCTATTAAAAAAATTTCAAAACGAAAAAAGACCCACGACAATAACCTTCCGTGGAATATAGAATCTCATGCCAACCCAATATGGATTGTGCAATCTTGCCGTAACTTATTACCGTAGGTGTTTTTTTATGTGATTAATAGAGATATATCAATACCTTGGAATTAGTCAAAAGAGTGCCAATCCCATAAAAAAACTCAACTTTAAAGAAACTCAGCTTTAACCTCTTTTAATCAGCCAAGCTGCCTTTAATTATCTTTTTCAGTTTCCACTTCCATACGACCCAACTTTAAATTTCAAACACTAACCCGCCAAAACCACTTGGGCGGATCTGGTTACATCCATTCATTTTACATGGGTACAGTTCTAAACGCCAAATGTAATTGATGGGTGAAACTTGAAACCACTAGGTCTGAACTCTGAAGTACAAGACAAGACAACGTGCAGATTTCGAGTACGACCTACAACCTGACATGCCTACAACAGAAAATAAAATCCTCAAACTTATCCAAACTCGTTTTATCCTCAACTAAAACTCACTTTTACTTGGTTCGTTTGTTTTCGTATAAAATTGAGTCACTGTTATTTCAGAACAAAACAACCATTAGAGATTCAAAACCATGTAGAATGTTACAGGATACAACTGAGCACATCAATCTCTTGCACTTTTGCACAAGATACAAATGGTTCAGATATGGGAAAGAGTGTATTAATAAGATTAGATGAAAGAAATAGCCATATAAAATTCATTCGGTCGTTTGAATGGTTCACAAAAGGGGGGTGATAGATAGGCTAGGAACCAACTCAAAACCTTTTGGCTAGCTAGGATTGAAGACTGCAAATAATTGGGAAGTGGTTAAAAACAGGAGAAAGAGGAGCGTGGTCAACGAGTCAATTAGGCAGACAGGATTTCCATCAGATTCAATAAAGAATTTCACTTATTTTGGCTAAAAGCTGCACATGTACAGCAAAAGACATTAACACCATGGACCACAGACAACTCATCTAATCTCACCTTCACGTGGACAGCAACCTGTAACACATGATCCTGTTAGGTTAGGCTGTTAGACCCATGGAATCTAAAGTGCAACTGTCTCCACATAGGCCTCGAGAAGTTCTTATTGTATGAGTGTAACTACACTTAAGCCACTTAAGCGTATAACATACACTCAACATACAGCCATACAGGAAGTGTAACCTCTTTTTTTGATGGTATAGGGAAGTGTAACCGAGAAATGTTTATATAACAAAAATCCAGATAAGGTCAATGGGTTATAATTTTCTTAGCATCACACAGAATCCATCTTAGATTCCAACAGTTAGAACTTAGATGTAAGGTCATTCAGACATTCAGGGTAAATCAGACATTACCTCATCTCACCCGGGAACATATAAAGTTGAGTATTTGGAGCAAATGATATTGAAAATGGGTGAATTAACATCAGTACATAAGTTGAAAATTGAAAAGAATCATAAATTCCCAATAACAAGGGAAGCATCCTGAAGACTATAACAATGAGTAGTAAACAAACATCCGAGAATAACCACGAAAATATTTGTATTAACAAGACTACATTTGCACACCTCAAAGACTAGTAACAAAAGGCAAATAAAGAAATCCATATTCCTACCTGCATTGTAAACAAGCCACCCCACCACCATCAAAAAGGATAATAGAGTTCCACCATCAGCTGGCGTGCTTAGCAGAAAATGGTACATATAGCAAAGATTGACATCATTAGGGTTACAAGTATCTTCGATCTTCCTTTAGCTGATGACCCAGAATTTTTAAGAGCAGCATAACGTTGCTTTGGGGGTTTATGGGCCGGCCTAAATAAAGCACAGAAAGTTTGAAATGGGGTCAGTTTTCAAATTACTTGAAACAAACACATTGGTTAGCATGAAGAAACGAGAAACATACTGCTGTTTGTTTTTAGGGCACCACAAAAAGGGCATTATCTGGAATACCCAACTCCGTTTTGTTAGACTCGTTATTGACAATCTTCACATACACTTCCTGGCCAAGATACATTTAATCAAGATTCTGTGTTCTGAGGTTCCAAACGCCAACATTGTCAAGGGAGACCATTACCACTGACCATGCTCCAGGAAAAACCTACAGAGAATTTGATGGCTTACTGAAGATATATACCAGACATCAACCATACTGCAATTTTAAATCATCTGAATGAGGTGTAGATTACTCAATGATAGAGCAGGCACAAACATGAAACATGTGTCGTATACGATTTCCATGAAATTTCAGATTTCTCAATTCTTATAAAGGAACTGCAGAGTGGAGCCGCATGCAATTAGGATAAAAGTTACAAGGGGAGAAAAACACTAAACCAACTATGGAACTTATATGAGATCATTAAGAATATTTTTCATTCAGCTTTGAGGAACAGAACCCAACTAGTTGTGCTAAAGCATTATGGAAGGTCAGTGGGTGTTGGTTTTTCATCACCATGTAATGTATGTCAAGCTAAGATGGGAAACCCACTATCATCAAGGTATGTTAACCATTACCAATCGACAGATGAAAGAAGAAAGCATATCTTTAGAGCCTTAATTGATAATGGTCAGTTTATTTACTAAAACCTATGTTATCTGTGTAGGATATGTTTCCACGTGTCCATGTGTCGGACACATAATGTATGTGACATACCTCAATTTTTTATATTTCACCAAGTCAGATGCTTTGTATAATCGTATCCGTGTCAGATACGATACGGACACAGCTATCCTTGTCGCTGAAACTAGACTAAAACTGAACCATCGTAAACTACATCCTGAAAAATAGTAATTATAACAGTACTCATTGAAATAACAGACAGCATACCTGTACTGTGCAGCGAGCAATGCCATCCCACTTATTATATGTTCCTCTGCTGTTATTTGTCCATTCTCCAAAATCCATACTGCAATCAGTTTAGTCTTATCAACATGTGCCAAAATAAGAATAATATAATAACAAACTCAAGGAAAATCTAGATAAAGCACAGTATAAGCTCATCTAGCGCATGTAGTCAGGAATAACACGGGTAGAAAGCAGATAAGATTTTCTTACCCAACAACAAAAAATGCATATCCATCCATATGATAGGTCTGGACCTTGGTGTCATTGTTTTGAAGTACAACTTCCATGAATCCCCTATATGTGCCATTAATCACAGATGTTCCCACACGGGGGGGTCCAGTAATAGGCTCATTGGGGAAATCAAGCGTGTATTTTCCTTTTACATTGAACCAATCAGCAAGCCTGATTGGTGTGTCACGATTAACATATGATATACCACTGAGCGTAGTCCGCCGTCTACCCTGGATCATCACAGGTGGTTGATTCTTCAACAAATAAAAATCAGTCACATTAATTTCCCCATAATGGAAAGAACCCTGCGGATTGGGTCGAGCAGCACCAGCAGACCCATTTGTCCTGATCGACAATAGAAAATAGAAGACATAAGTTTGACTCCCCATAGAGAGCTAAACAGAATTAAAACACGGTTTCGAGGGATGAGAACATGATCATCAAAATACACCAAATCCGGGATGACAAACCTGACGGATTTTGCTTGGTTAAGTGAAAACGTCTTGTCAAACACATCATTTGGTCCATCAGGAAGAGGACCAGATGCATCCCCCTTGGAGTTAGAATACTTCAAGATGGCAACACCAGTAACTCTTCTCCAAATTGTTTCATTCACAAACCTTGCACTGGCTACAACATAATAATCTGTGCTTGCATTCTGATCCATGGTAACTAAGAAAGAATAGGACTGTCCAACATGAATATCTAAGTTAGTGTA
Source organism: Coptis chinensis (assembly GCF_015680905.1). Taxonomy (NCBI): domain Eukaryota; kingdom Viridiplantae; phylum Streptophyta; class Magnoliopsida; order Ranunculales; family Ranunculaceae; genus Coptis; species Coptis chinensis. Next base: position 112,758,591 of record NC_141458.1, on the reverse strand, counting down.
ATTTTGTTGCATTGTGTATGTTCCCTCAGTCTCAGCAAGAACCATATTATGATTCTGGATTCTGAAGTTCAAACTTGTTGAGATTCCAACATTGTGTACACGTAGTTTATACGTTTTTCCTCATGCCATCAAGATGAAAATATCACTATAGAGAAAAAAAAAATGTTTTCTATGAACCAAAGTGTAAATGGAAGCAACGTAATGCAAATAATTGAACTCTACAACAGAACATAAGCTGGATCGTTTAATAGTACAACATAATGATATCAATCTCCAACCATTACATTATAGCTGGATTGTTCAAAAAAGTACTGTACTTTAGGATCCCATTCCAAGAGAATTACCTGGTTTTACATTAAAAGTTTCATACTCAATCCCATCAGGGACAAGAGTTGTGTTGTACCGGTAAGGACCCTTCCCATTAATTAGAACACCATCTGGCATCCCAAGATCCTTTCCATTATCAAGGATCTTCCTCAGATCCTACATACAAAAAAAAACCTGGTATCAGTCTTCGTATCCGAACTTCCAATTCATTCAAACTACCTTCAAAGAAAACTAAAAAGAGAAGAAAGTAAGTATTAACAAAGACAATAAACACTAACCGTATGGTTTCGATTGTACCAATCACCAATCATGATGGTTATGTCTCCATCCGGAGTTCCAAAGGGACGGGAATCACGTCCCTGTTATTTACAATAATACCCCATACCCACCAGACGCTCTCTGAAAATTGAGCGAAGGGAAGTAAGAGAAGCTTCCTATCTGATCCTTAACCTGAAACTGGTATGTCCAATTCCAGTTAACAGGAATTGGGCAATTAGTACCAAGAACACCATCTTGCCAAGAATTACGACGCTGTTGGATCCCATTCCTGCCACAACAAAGTAACCACAAATCTATCAAACTCAGTCGACAAACAACACCTCATATTAAAATAAACGTAAAAATTCTAACAGTAATTTCTTCAAATTGTTACCAGGTAATTAGTAGATCTTCGTCCAAGCTGTTTACAACGTTGACGACCATATTGTTATTTGTAGTCACATTAACAATAGGACCAGGAAAATTCCCATTAATCGCAATAACCTGCACCCCCAGAGTAAATGTAGGTTCCATCACCATATGATTTAGTACCAAAACTAATATAACTACACACCACCATACATCTCAACTTGCAGCTAAGTACATAAGTACATTCATAAAGAAAGATATAAGCAAACCCCTTCATTTAGTTAATCCAGATGAGAAAAGAAGGTGACAACATTATATATGAAGATCTACAAACAGAGAGTAGTAAGATCTGAGTGGAGAGAAACAAACCTTTTGTTTAACACCTAAAGGAGCAACGTTCATATAATGAACTTCCCAATCATAGAAAACAAAAGGGTCTCCAGCAAAACAAAGAGTTAAAAATGAGGAAATGTAGATTAAAAACAATGGGGAGAATTTTAATGATGCCATGTATGTATTTGGGGTTTAAGAATTTGAGGAGATGGTTTTGTGAGATAGTTTTTTTCGGGGGTTTACATTATCTGTTTTAAGAAGATTTAAATGAAAGAGAAAGAGTTTCAGCTTTGAAGAAGAAGAAGAAATGAGTGAGAGTGTGAACTGTTAACTGTGAAGAAAGAGTTAAAGTAAGAAGAAACTGCTTTACTTTATTTTTTTATTACACCCAATTTGCTAGGGTTTATACTGTGGTTGCGGTTGCCCTAAAACGAGTTTGCCAGCAAATGTTTTAGTCTTTCTATGTCACACCATCACACTAGTTGCCCATTGCTTTTGTTTACCTATACTCCTTTTTTCTTATTTTTTGTTTTCGTTTTTTTTTTTTTTTGTGTGGAATTAGGGCATGGGATACCCCTCACTAAATTAGATCAGTGAAAACATTGTTCGTATTATTAAATAGTTGAAAAGAGGACAATTTGAATTTTAGCCAAAAAAAAAAAAAGTTGAATTTTTAAACAATGTGGTTAGAGTGTTAGACAATGAGAAAGATTGGTTTAAAGACTTTTAAAGAGAAAAACGAGTCTGAAAACCTGAAGTCTCTCTCATTCAAGTTGTCGGGGTCATTCGAGCTAAAAGATCACTATCAAATCCTTCCAACGGTTCAATTTTTCCAATACAAAACCCATGTGCACCTTCTCCTTATATCCTAACCGTTGGATGATAATGCATTTCCAATCACACGTCAATTAATTTTGAGTACTCTTCCACATACTGGTCCCTTTTTTCAAAAAACGGCTTTTATTTTTCTCCACTTCACATACTGGTCCCACTATCATACCTGTATGGCTGTATCGATGTAACTACCAACTCATCATGGTCCCACCACCGATTTATCTGGTCCGGCTAGTTTCAAACTTTCAATGTGTGCTTTACGCGGTTTATGGGGCGTGTTTAGCAATTAATAAAGTAATAATAAACAACTCTAGGGAACATAATAGTTGGTGGGTCCTGGAGCTTAGTATCTGGTAGTGCAGAACATTAAATTGAACCATATTATGCTTTGATTTTGAAGTTTGGACAGAAAGTAATGAGGAGTGGAAATCGATGTTAACTGAATAAAGAGACCTCGGATTGGTTGACGAGTAATTGAATGCTTCTGATTCGCTTAACGAAAAAAATGGCGTTTGATTTCAATTTACGTTGGAATTAGGACAAGTCAAACATGAATGACCAAAAGTGTTCATATTCTTCACAAATCACAACTACAGTATGTGGTAGGCATACTTCTGGCATTCTCACTTTGCCAGTTTGCCCTGATCACGGCTGAATAAGTGAAAATATTCTGATAAAATGGGGAAATATATTGACAACAATATGGTAATTTTAAACCCATTTCCCTCAGTTCTCGACAGGAGAATATTAAACTTATTATTTTGATATTATAAATTCGGAAAATCTAGTGATATAGACTATACTAATGTCTAATGCCATAATTTTATTTTTCTTTCTTTATAATGTCATTGAGCATTCTATATTTTTAACGGGAAAAAAAAAATACACACGCACACATTTTTTTTATTAGGAAAAATGGTATTAATCGATTCTCACTAAGATAGTTTGTATATGAACACTCTCAAATTCAATCTATTTTATAGTGTTCTGAAATTTCAATGAGTTGCAAAATTTTGATTCCATTCGACATGGTAGTGTCGAGATATTGGCTTTCATTTGATCCCGTGGTGTTGAGCGCTATTTCATTTTGGTTTGATGTGAGCAAATCGTTCGAACTCAAATTCTAGAACCATTAGCTTCAAACTACATATGTAGATCGCTCAAGCTCCTCACAAACAGTTCCATGGGGGGTCGTCCAATAACACACACATGTGCAGTGCCACCAAGTTGTTCCATCACAAGGGTGAGGAACCCCAAACATTATTTACCATATAAAAAACACATTATTTACTTTGAGGGTTAGCACAATTGGTCAGCCCATAGGTTTGTGCTCTCTATTGGTCAGCCCATAGGATATTGGCAAGGCAGTACTAAGTCGAATTTCCAACCATGCCCCGGATTAGTGGAAGTGCACATAAACTAGCCTGAACACCCGATTAGCAAAAACATAATAAACAACAACATAATTATTTGGAGCACCATAAAATATGATGATCACGCGAAGGTGATGCCTTAACCACTAAACTTCTACGATATAAATCAACCTATATTCTCAACTGCTCATGGAGAAATTTAACCACCTACTTTTAGCTACTGGGTTCATATATGACTGAGTTACGACTTTCAACTTTCAACTTTTAATCTATCGATATCCTTTGGTTTATTCACAAATTGGCCATATGTATACGAGTGTAAGGGAGTAATATCCTCATTAAAGAATATTAAACACGCGTTAAGCATAAGTAGAGATCGTTACGCAATCAGGACATCGTCCTCCAAGATCGACTCGCGAGCAGCTTGCTTTATGTAGGTGGTACACTCCAACTCGCTCAAGAACGTTCCAAGAAAACTGAACGACCTAGAGCGGAACGCTTCGAATAAAGACTATTTCCTTAATCCAAGGGTAATCATTACCAAAGCCATATATGTAATTCCAATTACCGGGAATTATGAACTACTGCACCCACTCCCAATGATCACCGCCTTCCTACCATAACCAACCTAACACTTATTCGTAATCTCCACCCTACATCCGTATAAGGGGAGTACGCGTGTCTCAAGATCAACACTCTCTTGTGTCTATAAATACCACCTACATGAACTACGCAGGACCTCGATTCTTCTAAGCCCGGAATCAAGAAAGAGACGTAGGCATTTCGCTACTTAGTGAACTTCGGTCCTTTCCCAAATCCAATCCCCTTCTTTCTTCCTCCCAGAGCCGTAATGGAAAAACGTTCCTTTACATCAAGGCCATCCGTGGTCCCGATTACTTGAGAAACCACCTTCACACAAATCAAAACCAAAACCAAAAGTCTCAAGCCCACGAAGCATGGCAAGCCTCGAAGCTCAAGTTCAAAACCTCGCTATAACACCCCGACTTTTTCTTTTGTTTTCCTAGTATAAAAAATAATAATAATAAATAATAAATAATAATAATAATAATGAAAATAGATAATGGATAGATGATAACTATCAGATAAGGATAAAAGCCCCGTAGGTAAATAGATAAGTGTTGTCCTTATTTTTCGGTGGGTTTTCTCACGTAAAGTTTTTGGGGAAAAACACAGCGAGGGTTTTAGAAAAGAAAATGGAGTTTTACCGGCAGTGAGAAAGGAAGATTTTTCTTGGTAGGCTCGATAACGGAGGAGCGCTATAGGTGAGTAGATATTTTAAAGTTTTAGATTTCGTTTATTGTAGATTATATGATAATGAGGAAAAAGAAAATATAGGATTTTTACTGATGATGACCGTTTCTATTCAAGGTCGTATTCTATTTACCGATAACCCGTTTATATGCCAAGATTTATGGTTTGAAGAAACTCGCTCTCCGGTTCTCGAAAACCTTGTCCCGACTCGTGATAGCAAGCAATGTTCAAACAATTCAAGCTCATCAGAATAGAGTGGTAGGTCGATGAACAGATTATTGGTAGGTCGCGAAAAGTGGAAGGAAGTTTCAAGGCATGTTCATGGCGGAAAGCAAAGTTTCCACATATAGAATCGCCTCTAAATCCAAATAGAATCGTCAGAAACCGTTTGAACTGGGATATATTTTTTGTTGATTCATGATGTCGGGTGGTTATTGTGAAGATGTTGGGCATGCACTGATGATGTTTGGTTTGGGTGATTGTGTAATGGAGGTTGGCGGAGGGGATGTTGAAGCTTAAGCTAGTTGTTAATGGCGGCAACAAAGAAATTTTCAAAGAGGTTATGTGAACATTGGTTGTTTTGGTTTTGATGCAGGTTAGAATGATGATTGATGCCGGGAAGTAAAGGTTTGGTGGAAGGGTTAAATACTAGTTTAAGGTGGGGGTGAAGCTCTAGCCCGACCATTAATGGCGTCGATCCTTTTTTGTCAAGATAAGGAAATCAAGCGTTATGATGGTATCTGGCTGACGGGGGTTTTCATGGTGGTCAAACTGATAGATGATGGAGGTGGTCGAGTGGTGGATTACAAGGCTTACGTGGGAGAAGAGTCACCGGAGAGAAGAAGGAGGTAGAAGAACGACTTGTATTGCAGTGGGGTCGGGCTCCTAATTTCTTTAGTTAAATTTTAATTAGACTTGTGGGCTCAAGTTTGTTTAAGACTTTTGGGCTTGGGCGGTTTTAAGTTATTTTTGTGGATGGTTTTATAAATCTGCCGGGTTAGGCTATAATTTATGAACAAGAAGTTTAGATCGGGCTTGGGTAGAATCTAATCAAAGTTTTTGATGATTTTTGATATTCACTCATGGGCTTAATTTTAGACTTTGGGCTTTTGGGTTAGAGGAGTTTGGGGTTGGTTGATCTAGTTGATTCGGCGAAAGTCGAGTTTTGACTTTGACCAGAGTTGATTTTCACCGTGGTTGACTTTTGACCGATTGACCCAATTTGTCTTTAACTTCTGATTATGATTTGGGTTATTAGATAGTCTAGGGCTATTAGCATGCTTGGGTTTTGAAGACCGTATATATATATGTGTATACAGATAACTACTTATGTGATAATTTCAGATTTTATGATATGCAACGCTATTTATGACTCTAGACATTAATCTAATTAATAACATCGCAAACCCAAAACTACATGAATAAAGATATTCCTTCATTCTTCCAAATAATATATACAATAAAGTTCAATAACGCCAGAACAAAATTTACCGCACCCTTTTAGAACTCTCCATTACTCAAGTTTTGGAATTTGGTTTATGACCGGATGAAGTCGTATGTTAGGTAAGGCATTTATGAATGTGCCATAAATGGCGTTAAGCGTTATATAAAGTGGTATTCATTGTGTCATGAATGACCAGATTGTTTGACTGCCCAAAGAGGAAAGATATTATTAAGCCTTGGGTTAGTTGTATTCCTTGAGTGTACGGAATGTAGGATTGGGTATTCCTCGAATGTGGAGGAATGACCCGTGGCATTCATTGAATGTGCCATGTGAATGACCGTTGTTTGGAAGATTTAGAGTATAACTAAGGTATTCGCCTTAAGTTACCAGATATTTGATTATACGAGTGTTGGGTTTACTTTTGAATACCTAATATAATATCTACATATGTTATATGGGTTCTAACTTTCTTTGCGGGGAGGGTATAGACTTAATAACATTTTTGTCTTGAGGGGCCCTAACCCCTTATACACAATTGGATATGGGTAAGTTTTAATTCAATGGTTTAGATATTAAACGAAGTTATTATAATGAGTTATATAATGGAAGTCTTGCTTAGGAAAGAAATTATCTTGCAGTTAAAATGAAGCGAATCGCATCTTCAGAAGTATGAATGATAAGTTATGATATAATATAAAGTGATTGTTTGAATAATTAAAAGTATGATAATGGTTTTGCCATGGTTAGTCTACTTTCATACCGACAAATTCCATTTTTGTAGAGATAAGTAGATAAACTTCAACAGTCTCGCGTTGTAACCCGAAGTCACTAGGGAAAAATAAAGTGCAGACCTGGTTAAGCTACCTGTTGATTCATGTTTCTCTTTGAAAATCCAGTTTTATGTGTTTTTTCCTTCTCAAAACAAATATCAATAACACACAAATGCACTGCTGCAGAAAAACCCATGATTGACTATGGGAAGAAAACCAAAATTTGGAAGTTCATCAATGTGATTTTTCTTCAGTTTATCCCTTTACTGGTACATTTGGCTACTCGACATTGGTTTCAAATTTATACTTTTTTCTTCTTAAAAGATCGAATGAAGATAGAGAGAGCTGATACACGATTATTTTTTTCTTCTTTTAAGTTTTGTTTTGTTTTTTATTTCTTTGTACTTGTTGAAGTCTGTTAGTAAGGTATGACAAAGATTGGCTGAGGGGATAAGATGAATAGATAGATATGATAGATGTGATGATGGATATAATGATTAATGAAAAGGCAATACAAAATAGAGGCATTGAATTCATTTCAACAAAAAGTCAGCAAATTTGTTTTGTTTTTAATGTTGTGGTCTCTGTCGTCTGTTCAGCTCCGAGAAGAGACAGAGAGTCCCATCTGCTTATAACCGTTTCATCAAGTGAGTCATTATGAGAACACAACAATGATTTAATTTATTTTTGAAAAACTAATAAAATTATTTTAATACAATTAATTCTATGCAAGGGACGAGATCCAACGCATCAAGGCTGGGAATCCAGATATAACTCACAGGGAAGCATTCAGTGCAGCTGCAAAATGTATGATCCAAGAAGAACAAACACCAAAACCCACCAATCTCATTTTCTAGAGGGGTTTATTTTTATTTCCATCTTTGCTCTAAACTAGGGTTTCATTCTTTCTTATGATTTCTTGTTTTGTGGGTTTCTTTTGTTTTTATGTGTTTCTCTTTAGTGGGCCCACTTTCCACACATCCACTTTGGTCTCATGCCTGATCAGTCTGGGAAGAAAGCTAATGTGCGCCAGCAGGTAATCTAACGACACTACCCTTTTTCGGTTTGTTTAAAGTTGAAAAAAGATGAAAACATTTTCTTACACAAATGTGGATGTTGTATGTGTAGGAAGGAGAGGATGTTCTCATGAAGGATGGGATATTTGCTGCAGCTAATTTGGGTGTTTCTCCTTACTAGGAAATGAGATAGTTAGGGTTTCACTCTTCTCCCTTCTTCTTTTCTGTGAGTAGTGTTTACTTTTTCAACTTTCTTTGGAGGAGGTTGTCAGCTTTCTTTCTTGTTTGTGTCGTCCTTGTTCGATGTTGGGAGAATAGTTCTGAAGTTTAAGGCCTTACCCTTTACACACATGTGAAAGTGAAGGCCTTAATTTTCATAACTTTTCATGTAAGTTTAACTTTGAATCTTTTATCTTCCTTGAAAGACCTCAAGCTTAAGGCTTTGCTGATAATATATTTTCTTAGTACCTACTACCTTATTATCTGGCCTTGTTACTATCTTTGTGTTTTCTTGTCCTTTTATTCTTCTTATAACAATCTTCAATTGGTACATTATCAAGGTGCTAAAACTAAGTCTTTGTTATACAATTCTTGAGATCGATGATGATATTATAATTTCTGGTCATGAATGAATTTGTTCAAGACTTGCGTTGTGTGAATATTACACATTCCTGTGACACTGAGATTGGCATTTTAATCACTGTTATTATATTTTTGTTACAAACCCGATCCATTGGATGAGACGATTGTGAAAAAATCACGACCCCTAGGAGTTTAGGAGTGTGGAACAGATTCGTTCTCTGCTTCACTTTGAATTTACCACGCTCACGGCCTTTCCTAATATAATGTTGCCTGTGTGACAGTGTCGATAAGATCTTTAGATCTCGTAAAGCATCTAAAAAGCTATGACCGTACCTGAAGCCCAGTTGTCTTATGTGGTTAAAAGCCTTTTAATTGAAAAAGCTGAAGGTAGCAACTGCATTGTATTGTCTTATTCACTTAGCTGTGTGATGGACTAAACCTTGTTTCTCTATTGATGATCTGACCCTTTATCCTCCCCCCACCAAATCTATATTTAGAATTGATAAAGTAAGTCAACGAGGTTCAGATATGCTAAGACATAGGTAGACTGTCTAGGTGACTATATCTTTGTGCTTTATCTTAATCTTCTGATTACTTTTGTTTCAACAAATTAATATTTTCAAGAACACTGAGAATGACAACTTCAATATTAATATATTGTTGCTTCCCCAACAAGCAGCAAAACCTTAACTTGCACAACCAAAGTCATTTTGTTTCATTCCCTAGTGGCCCTCAATTTTTTTGGTGAACCCCTTTGTCTATCCTGGAAATAATAGAGTAGCCTACTTGTTGACTAGCAAGTTCTTTCCGGCCCTTGGAATCAGCTGATAGGCAAGAGCTTCTCTTTCTCTTTTTGCCTAATTAATTATCTTTTTTGAACACCATAGATATCTTCCCAGATTTATCTCTTCTGGCCTATCTGTCTTTACATCTTTTATCTTCAGGCGGATATCAAACAATTACTTTGGCATCAATTTGCAAAACAAAAACCAAAAAATCATCTCTTGGTAGCAAACAGTTATTGTTGGACGCGCAAACTTAGCTTGCAAGTTTGTGGATACTGTACTGCACTCAATTTAAATGTTGGCCGCGCTCCACTTCATTTGTCGCTCTATGACTTTTCAACTAGCCAAAACCCATCGCCACATTTTTAGGAAAAAAGAAATTTTGAATATTAAACAATATAAATGAGACCCACATAGCCTGCTTTTTTAGAAAAGAAAATTCTCAAATACGAACCAATTACAATGGGACCCACTTTAACAAATTTTGTTAGATTTGTAGGCATGTGTCAATGTTTTGAAAATACGAACAGGTGATTGAACCGATTTTTTTTGTTAAAATGGTTTAACCGTGGAATTCGACTCGGCCTAACCGATTAATGTTTATTTAGTAAATTGTTTTAATAATTATAATAATAAAATAAATAAATATATGTTTTAATTCAATATTAATTGGTATTATATATCAAAATAAATTTTTTATACAAAAAATACATAGTAGCATGTTGGTTTCGAGTTTGGATTATCTTATTTAGATTATCAATTTTTCAAAAAAAAAAAAAAAAAAAAAAAAATATATATATATATATATATATATATATATATAAAAGGGTGATCTGGTTTAGAGCTGAACCGGTTTGCCAATTCAACCACGGTTTAAGTTTAGATCGAGGGTCCAACCAAAAACTCAAGTTTTAACTGACCCAGACCAAAAATTTACCGGTTCCAATTTGACCCTGTTTCAACCACTGGTCCGGTCCGATTTTCTAAACACTGATGTGTATCCCTATTTGTTACCAAGTTTTGTTACCACCTAGACATGACACTACTTTACTACCACAACTTGGCAAACTTGTCACAAATTATGCCAAATTGCTACCATAACTCCCTTGTTTGTCCAATGTGGACTAATTGAAATGATCATGGACTATTGGCCCTATTATCTCATATAAGCTCCATAAAAAGAAAAGTAACCTAATATTTTGAAATACCTACCAAGTATTTTGAAAAAACTACTCAAAATCTAACAAATGCTAGTCACGTTAAAATGGCAAAATGCATATTATTGCATATAAGTTAACAGATGTATTCATCTATAAATTAAGAAGGCAATTGTATACCTTATACTTTTCTTTTAGTTAAGGATCTACATATTATTTTGGGCAATCCTTTTCTAAGTTCTATTATACCTCTTAGCAAGATTGATAAAACAAAAAGGCATTCATTCTAATTTTGCTAATCAGCATATTATGTTTGAGTTTATAATTCCTCCCTTACAAAAGCAAATTCAGCAGATTAAAAATAATTTAATCTCTAAATAAAGTCAATTAAACTTTCTCAAAGAAGAAATAATTTCTTTAAAGATTAGTCAAAGACTTAACACACGAGATTTCCAATTACAAATTGAAAATATTACAAGTCAATTATTTATTACTGAAGTTTGTAGTGACGTCCCTAATGCTTTTGGGAAAGGAAGAAACATATATATTGTTTCTTTACCATATGAAAAAAGCTTTAATGAGAAGTTCATTGCCACTAAAGCATGACCTAGTCAAATGAAAGTTGATTATCCGCACTTTGCCAAGAAGAAATCCAAAATTTACTTGGATATAAAAGTAATTACTAAAAGTAAATATCTTTGAGTTGTACAACTTTTATGTTAATAAAGCAGCTGGAAAATAATGAGTTTCTCGTTTGGCTATAAATTTTAAACTTTTAAATGATGTTTTTCCAATGGATTAGCTATCCTACCCCAAACAAGAAGGATCTTTTAGATAGTTTATCTACTACAAAGATGCGTAATATTTTCTAAGTTTGATCTTAAACCCGGGATATTGGCAAGTCCATATTGCCCCCGAATTATAAAGATCGGTATAAAACTGCTTTTATTGTACTTTTTGGACATTATGAATGGACTGTGTCATTTGGTTTGAAAAATGTTCCATCGAATTTCAAAATATTATAAATGATATTTGTAATCCTTATTCTAATTTTTTTTAATTGTTTATATTGATGATATTCTCATCTTTTCTAAATCTTTAGAACAACATATTAAACATCTTAAAATATTTAAAGATGTTATCAAAAGAAATGGTTTAGTTGTTTCAATACCTAAAATGAAATTGTTTCAAACAACTGTTCGTTTTCTTGGTCACAACATTTTTGAATGAAAAATAGTTCCTATTGACAGAAGTATTGATTTGCTTCTAAATTTTCTGATGAAATTACAAACAAAACTCAATTACAAAGATTTCCTGGTAGTCTTAATTATATAGCAGACTATTATAAGAATCTTTCACAAGATACAGCTATTCTATACTCTAGCTCGTCTTACAAATGTCCCCTCCTTATGGAGTACAACACATACCACAATAGTACATAAAATCAAGCTTAAAGCTAAGCAATTACCATACTTATCTTTACCTAATTTTCAATGGTTTAAGATAGTGGAAATTGATGTTTCTAATATTGGTTATGGTGGTATATTAAAACAAAAAAAATCCTCTTACCAATAAAGTTTATCGTAGGAAGATCGGCACAATGTCTTAGAAAAAAGAATGAAGTTGACTAAACTTTTCGCTCGAAAAATTTCTCGTAGAAAGATCAACACAATGCCTTAGAAAAAAAAAGGCTTGCGCGCGAGCGAAAAAAATAAAAGTAACCGGATTGTAAAGGAAAGAATGATAGAGAATGTCGGGATGACTATTCGAAAAGCAATGACTAAAAAAAAAGTGTCATTTACCGTGGACGAGCTCGAAAAACACTTTAAGCGGAGTCAATGATTGTCGACAGCATTAAACAGGTATGTTAGTATGTTTTATTAGTTATCTTAAAACTTTGGTTAAGTCTGAAAGACTGATGAAAAGATTTGTATTTTTGTCGCAGGTGGAAATGGAAGAATTACGAGCAAAAGATATTGACAAAAAATTTCGAGTGGAAAGATCTCAATGCCTTCGAAAAAATAAAGAAGCTGAAAAGAGGTTTTGCTCAGGGTGATCGCGCCGCAATGCCGTAGAAGAAATAAATAAGTCGGAGAAAATTTTCGCTCAGAAAAATCGACGAAAAATGTCTCTCAAAAATATCGGCCCAATGCCTTAGAAAAAATAATGAAGCGGACGGAAAGTTTCGTTGAGAAAGAGCGGCGCAATGCTTTAGAAAAAATAATGAATGCGGAAAATAGTTAACCGAAAGTGCTAAGCGAAGCGAATGCAAATTTCAAAGAAGAAAACGAAGATTTAATCGAGTGACCGTAAGACAATTGACAGAGACAATTGATTAGGTAATTGTGTGAATGTAATACCATAGAACTAAAACTTCTTTTAATGAAAAATAATAATAAAGTATGGATTTGCTATTGAATATTGTTGTTGTGACAGATAACATACCTGCGGAAAACTGGCAATGTTGTTGATTTATGTAGTTGAAATGAAATAGAACGAGACGTCCCCATATAGAGAAAAACGCCCCCAATGCTATCTTAACTCGGCAAAATTAGACTAAGCAAGTGTAAAAACGTTCAAACTTCGACTGACAAAAAGAAACGCGGTGACTTAGTCGGATATTGTCGTAGTGATAGTAATAGACTAATCGAGTGTAAAAGCGTTCAAACTTAGACTGACAAAGCTAAACGTGGTAACTTCGTCAGATTTTGTCGTAGCGATAGTAACGAACTACGTGAGCGTAAAAGCGTTCAAACTTAGACTGACGAAGCTAAACATGGTAACTTCGTCAGATTTTGTCGTAGCGATAATAATGAATTAAGCGAGTGTAAAAGCATTCAAACTTAGATCGACGGGCTAAACGTGGTAACGCCGTTAGATTTTGTCGTGAGCGATAATAACGAACTAAGCGGCGTAAAAGCGTTCAAACTTAGACCGAAGGCTAAAACGTGGTAACTATGTCAGATTTTGTCGTAGCGATAATAACGAACTAAGAGAGCGTAAAAATGTTCAAACTTAGACTGACGAAGCTAAACGTGGTAACTTCGTCAGATTTTGTCGTAGCGATAGTAACGAACTAAGTGAGCATAAAAGCGTTCAAACTTAGACTGACGAAGCTAAACACGGTAACTTCGTCAGATTTTGTCGTAACGATAGTAACGAACTAAGCGAGCGTAAAAGCGTTCAAACTTAGACTGACGAAGCTAAACGGGGTAACTTTGTCAGATTTTTTCTTAGCGATAGTAACGAACTAAGCGAGCGAAAAAGTATTCAAACTTAGACTGACGAAGCTAAACGTGGTAACATCGTCAAATTTTGTCGTAGTGATAGTAACGAACTAAGCGAGCGTAAAAGCGTTCAAACTTAGACTGACGAAGCTAAACATGGTAACTTCGTCAGATTTTTTCATAGCGATAATAAGGTTGCGATGGAAATATAATTATGCCATTAGAACTAACAGAGTGTTGTCCGTTTTTTCGTTTAGTTTGTCTATCGAATAAAGGATGGTATGATGACGAGAAATTGTGACTAATCGTAAAGGCAAAACAAAATTGTCAAATGTCGTTAACGACATATTATTTGTCATTGTAAGAAGTCAACGATGTTGGAATACCAAAACGGCAAATAATGTCACGCCATAAGAAATTTTTAACGTCTAAAGCATGGATTGGGGCTTCCGCTCACTTAGTAAAATAATTTGTTGCGACGAGCAAGAAACAACCACTGTCAGGGGCTATCGAAAATAAACTAACAATGTCAAGGCCCCATTTCGCAAATGACCAAGGTTTATGGATTGGATGACGCTTCGTCGCGGGAAGTTTGACCCATATCATCTATCATGTTTTTGATAAGGCACACACTTCTTGGACAAACGCTTAACATCCTTTGGCATGTATGGCCACCAATACCATTGGGTCATTGCTATGTGAGCGAGACTTCACCCCCAGGAGTATTGTTCACATAGTCATGAATGAATTTCTTCGAGGCCTAGTAAATCGCTCGCTACGCCAAACAACAAAGGATAGGATTGAGACTTGTGCGGCATTGCGATAGAGTTTTGGTCATCGGGAACTCCGAGCATCGTCCGGTTGATGATCGTCGTCGGTAGATACCGAGACATTATCAGTGCCAAATCATCTGACATCATAAGTGGTTAATCCAGTGTTGTCATGACAGCGATGACTTGGTTAATCCAGTGTTGTCATGACAGCGATAACTTGATTTTTACAAATAAGTATGTGAAAGAATCAGTATGTTGTACATCATAATATGGATACTGTACAATACTGATAGACGTAAATTTTCATGCAATTCGTTGAATTAAGTCCAAATAAACGACAATTCTATCATTGTGAGCCACATATTATCATTCAAAGTGGCTAGCAACTAATTTAGAATAATTAATCATAACTTAGTCGCCCCCAGTTGAAGAGTTGTGCATACTGCAAATGACAGTGCCGTACCCGGCCATATTATTTGAAGCGTCAAAACCCAAACATAGAGACCTCGCAATTATGTTTTCATTCTGCTTCAAGATGAAAAAACCAAGACCGGAGCTAGACTTATTATGCAAACTATCGGTGTAAATCTAACAATCAACTGATATATCCAATAAGTATTTCAAGTCATCGCCCCCAAGAGGTAATGACAATTAGGGATCGACGTGTTCCTCATCGAGTAATACGTTCGACATAGGAATATCATCGATAAGAAAATCAGCCATTAGTGAAACCAAAGTTTGTCTCGTTTTAACTGTATGAGTGTCAGAGATAATGTTGTAAGCGTTAAGGTAAATTTTTCATTCTCATGACTTCGATTAAGTAGACATTGCGAAAAAACTTGTCTAGCGGATATTCGATAAGTATAAACTTTGACTATTCCTTCTTTGAAATAAGCTTAAGATGTCTGACGACATGAAACAAGGCCAATGCAATTTTCTCAAAGCAAGAATGCCTACATTCAGCTGATATAAAAGCCGTACTAACAAATAATATGAGACGACCATCGTCACTACCAAACGACAATGGACAAATATGCATTAAATACGCTTTGCTGAGATTCGTGAAAAGTAACCATTGCAAAGTCTGTATTTATTGTCTTGAACTTGTGGGTAATCATTGCGAACAACGAGAATCTAATCATCACCACTTAAATGATCACACATGCAACTATGTTGTTTGCGTGTGTTACGTTGTGGTGTGATAGATACAACACCATTTTTGAGAACTCGTGGATGACGTACATTGCGAACAACGGGAATCTCATTATCACCACATAAATGATCCCACACGCTATGATGTTGTTGGCGTGTGTTATGTTGTGGTACGATAGATGTCACATCATCCGTGATAGGAATGGTTCATTTCGGGCGGCGGCTTGTAGTAATCGTTTCTATTTTCGACCAGACACGCTTTGAACTTTTCGAAGAAGTGCTTCTCGAGATATTTGACGATATATATCGATATCAGATTGCGAGACCATATCTTCATAGAAAAGTAGTAATGTCGCGCGCGGCGAAGAAGAGGAGTAAGATGGGGGCGGGGTTTGTTTGTTGTCGCCTGGTTGACCTTGAACATCATGGTTGGGTTGATTAGCGATAATTGTATCGAGAACTTGACCTTTTCTAGTATTTGTCATAATTTTTGCAGAACGTGATCGAGGGTGTTGAATAAGAACCGCAGACGGCGCCAATTATGTTTCGACCAAATATGATCAAAACACTAAGTGGTGACGAAAGAGACGAAGAACATAGAAAAGTAGTTAGAAAAGTGATGGTGATCGGAGAATGATGAGATCAGACTTGCGGTTGCCTACGCATTACTCAAATTATCGATGGGATCAAGTCTCAAGAACGTAGTTCTGTATGAAAAATAGTTTTGTATTTATATGTGTAGAGTAGAGACTTCTTGTAGCTTAAGTAATTTTAATTGAACCTGACTCTTAATTGATGATTATCTCTTTGATATGAAACGAATCTAGACATAAATTAATGTACGTAAGTGGCAAGCCATGTGGCTAGGGTTCATCCCTAGACACATGAGTTAATGGACATGTACATTGATCTATGATATTGCAAATTTGGCTTTAGCCCTCATCAATTAAACGAATAAAGTGGAGACCACTACTAATGGGCGCTTGCCAATGTAGGTGGGGGTCGAAACAGGCGTCCTGACATATTATATTCTAAGATGTCAGAGATATAATGAGTTGGTGTTTTGCTTATAATATATATTTTCAAATTATAACAGGTTTTATATTTATGAAATATCGAATATACAAAGGAGACTGTCGAAATTTTACCAGAAAAGCCAAGTATCATAGGTTTGTAATTGTTTGAGTTTTGGGTCGTTACATTCATCCTTCGTCAGTTCTCCATCAAATCTCTTATGTTCATTATATCGTTGAAGAAATGAATATGGGAATATCAGCTACTTCAATGTAATTTCTGTGAGCATGCGAGGTATGTTGATCTTTATCTACGCTATGATTATGCAACCTGTTAAGTTTTTTATTTTGCTGGTGGTTGGTGCATATTGCATATAATTAAGTACGCTTCTTCCCATAAGTTATCTATGTGAAGGTGCATATAGAGATGGCTTCCATCTTTTACATATCTAATATTCCTAACTGTTTTCATATTGTTTACAGGACTTCGGTTTATTCATGGTTGTGATGGTTGAGTGACTTAGTCCTTAGTTGTGTACATGCCTTCTTGCTAGAAGTATTGTGATTTGTGCTTTGCTGCTAGAATATATAATGTGTTGAACCTTGTGCATGTCAAGGGTGTTTTAACAAACCTAAATATGAAGATATGGTTCTTGGAACCCGACAATAAATTGAAACACGCAATCTACATGTGTTTGCCCCATAAATTATACGTCGTGTGACTACACCGTACCCCAGTTGAGTAAGGATTCTCTTTCTAGCATCTTAAAAAGGGGGATGCATTTGCAAGAAGTTCACGTGTCATATTGTGAATGCGTTCAGGTTAGATATTTGTTCCAAGTTTGGTCATATTACCAATTGTAATATAATCTAGTCTCTTACCAATGACATCGTCCCAAGATTAGGTTAGGCGAATTCATTTCTATGTAAGTTTGATTTGTGAATTGGGATTTGGATTGGTGGCTATATTTTTATAATAATGTTTAATTGATTGGTGGCCTAGTTTCTTGTTATTCATTTGTTGATCAAATTTGTGCAATGTGGTCTTTATAAGTGAATAATCATGTGTGTTAGTGCTAGAGCTAGATGTGCAGGGAGAAAACAATTTGACCTAGGAGTTTTTTTTTTTTTTTTTTTTTTTTTTTTTTTTTAGTTGGCTATATTTTACTAACGGATATTTCCGTTACTAATAAAGTGACACATATATTACTAACGGATATATCTGTGACATATCAAGTAACTCAAGCGTGCCAAACATTACTAACACTTACATCTGTTAGAAATTACAAATTTAAACGGGCTATCAACAGTTGGCTATCCGTTACAAAGAATTATAGTAACGGATATAACTGTTACTAAAATTAATTTTGGTAACGGTTGTATCCGTTACTATATTTGGCCCAAGTGACAGTGACGCCCCAGAACTAACGGATATAACCGTTAGTAAAAATATAAGTAACATATATAGCTTTTGGTAAATGCCTTTTCTGATGTAGTGAAAGATGAAGCATCTTCCTCCCAGAAAGACGATGTATCTATGACATCTAATAATAGTCATGAAGATGCAAATCACTTTGCATGCTTAGCAGGAGAAGGTTAGCCAGATGAAAACTTGGGTGACAATGTTAACCTTACTAAAGCTCTAACTCAGAATTATCCAATTTCTCCAACAGTCTCCACCTAAAGAAATAATATGGGATATTTTTCAAAAGGCATACAAATCACATCAATCACAGCAGGAAAATAATTTCTCTCTGCCATAATGAAGATGGTGATTGCCCATTTAATGAATAGAAAAGAATGACAATGACTTAGGATTAATTAAAAGTGTCAGTTTTTATGAGACAAAAGTTTATGCCTATAGCCCATGAAGACCAACAACAGTTTATGCATTTGGCCCATGAAAACTACATAATGACTAATTATTTATTACTAGTAAAAAAGTGAATAGTTCTTATGCATTATTTTGCTCAAGATAAAGATTCTTATTCTTAAAGCAGAAGTAATTAAGACAAGGTTTTGTCAAAGTGGCATTGCCGACTACAACTACTCCAGCACATGTTGCCACTTTCTGTGTGGTCTTCAAATTATGTTTTGAAATTTGAATACTATAAAGGGATACCTCACACTTGTTGATGATTATCTTTTTCTTCCAACTCTAAATTTCATATAGTTTTGAACAATCTTTTATTCCTCCCCTAATGTAATATTTACCAACCATATAAATAAAAGTCCATTTTGTTTAATTACAAATGTTCTTGCTATTGATTGATCTCTTCCACAATCATCAGGTTTTACATTTATATATATGTAATGTGTGTGTATTTACATTTATCTTGAGAAATATCAACAAAAATTAAATTTGATTCAACTATATATCATATTTTATGAATGAAAAAAGTTATATTATGCATCAATTACTCTCCTAAATAGGTTAAACCCAATGAGTTGTTTTTTTGGCAGACCTGTTTTAAATGAGATAAGTATGTAACTCTTTGATGCTGGTGTGTTCGCGCCTTATACCCTCGGTATCCGGGGAATGACTCAACCCAAAGTGTGGCCTAAGGCGGATTTCATATTGAGGTTTTTTTCTCAAAATTTTAATAAAAAAAAATAGTATATAAGGCATAACAAACTAAGAATTGAGGCCTATAAATTTTGGGATTTTTTTTCCCCAAGTATTCTATGTGGAGGCCTTTTTTTTCCAGGTAGGGATTTACATGTTTAGAGTCTTAGTTTTAGAAATTTTTTTTGGGTTTTATGATATAAGCAAAATTTAGGCCTATTATTAAGGTGAACTTTGGAGATTTTCCAACAAACCAGACAACTTAATTATGAGGCCTTTCTTAGAGTGAGGCCTTAGGCAGTCGCCTTTTTTCCATAAAGGACACAAGTCGGCACTAGTGGTATCATCACCTTCTCTTCTCTATGCTTCACTACTTGGATATTATGTTTTATCTTTTAAAAGTCCCATTGAAGTCATTTAGTAAGTCTAACAAGAACGTCTAACCTATCTCGATCACCTCATTAATTAATGCGGGTTCACGTGGTTTTTTTACCGTGCCAGGGGACTTAAGCAAGAGGATCGGATCCCATATCACCATTGTTTTTTGCCTTAGCTGAAGATGTATTAAGCACAATAATTAACCTTCTCATATAATTTCTAGTTGGAAAGACAAGTTACTAAGCTTTCAAAGGAAGAGTGGTACTTGTAAGATCAGTTCTTTGTAGTTTCACAGTCTATAATATGGTTATTTATAAATGGTCAATGAGTGTAATAAAGGAGGTGTAAAGGATCCTAAGAAATCCTTTGTGGTATGGGGATGTATGTGGTTACTTAAAAAGGGGTTATTGTCAGTTGGGACCTTGGAAAAAGGGGATATGGCTATATCCAATCCGAATCCGAATAGTTTTATAATATCCGTTATATTGGGACCTATCCGACTAACCCGACGGATAACACTAAAAATTCAAAAAGCCCAAAAAAATATATCCAATCCAGAACCCACCCGACCAATAAAAAATAAACGGATACAAAAATCGACCGAATCGAACTATTCGCTGCAAAACCCCAACCCGATTCCCCTACTACAAGAAGGAGATTTAGGGTTGAGAAAACTCAAACTGGTTAATCTAGCCTTTCTGATCATGAAATTAACTAGGATGAAATGTATTAAATGGTGGAGATGATTTTGCATTGTTTATGAGGAAACACAATTTTTCTCTAAAGAGGGCGTTCACAAGCCTTTTTCAATTTGGAAAGGGATTGAGAACGAATTTCATGAGATAAAGCCAAATTCTAGATAGATTTGTGGAGAGACAACTAGATCAATGATAAATCTATGCAGCAAATTTTTGGTCGAACCGAGTTTCAATTGAATAGCTATACAACTAAGTTATCTTTATGGACAATCAGCTGTGTATTCTTCTCTTCATGGGAGATGTTTCAAATTCGAATCCCACCAAGTGTTGGTTGAGATTTCTTTATTGATTAATTATGTGATGGACCTTTGGGCCAGATGAGCTTCCAGGCTAGAGACAGGGTGTTATTACGTTAGGTGAACCAAGGAGCGAAAGCAAGTCTTCTTTGACAAGGTGAGGGGGTTGGGCCTATTCAAAATGGTGCATCGGCGAGAGTTTCCAGGGTTGGTGAGCCTTTGAACAATACAAACTTTCGGGCTAGAGTCCTTCAATGTATAATAACTGGTACGTGTGGGTTTGCCTTAACCCTCTAAATATTTCTCTAAACAAAAATCAACAACATGTTAACAACAAAAGGAATGAATTAAATGTGCTGCTCTTGCCTTGACGTAACTCAGAAGCTGATTGAAGACACCGATATGGAACCCTGATCCCAGAAGAACGTTTACTGTTAAGTCTACCGTTACTAAGAGCAATGGCTAGAAGCTAGTGCAAAATTGTTCCATAACGAACATAGGAAATGGTGAGGGAAAAAAGGTATACGTCTTGCTTCTAGGTGTGTTGTTTGCCACAATGCGGTCGAGGACTTGAATCATTTGTTATGGAGTTGTACATATGCAAAACGACTATAGTTTTGGGTGGGGTTTCAAAGTTCAAAACGAAGTCAAACTTTCATAGCTTTAAATCCCATCAAGTTATTTACACGGTAAAGCAAGGTAGTACAATGGTGAAAAACATGTGGAGTGCAGCTGTATTGAGTGGTATGGTAACACTATTGCAACATGTAAACAAGACATTTTTTGAGAATATAGTTCCTTCGAATTCCCTGAATAGTGTTAGAGAGATGGACAATGTTAAATAGATGTTTCTGTAATCTATGATGGTCGACCTTCATGGCTTTTTAGATGTGTATGAATAGTGTTAGAGTACTTGAGGTTTGTCTGAGTTTGAAGGTTTAGAGTTTGCTTGGTAAGAAAGAATATACCCGTACTGATCTTTATAAAGGAAGAAAACGAACAGGTGGTTCCATTTACCACATTTTTTATACTATAGTTTATACCACACCCTCCTACAAAATGAGTTAAAGGCTAATAATTTGTGGATATAATCTACTAATCATAGATAGCATCTACACAAAAATTCATCTCATTTGAAAATCTCTATTCTAGTTAAAAATCATTGTCAACTTTGAATTTTTTTTAACGGCTTAGATTATTCAATTTTGCAATCATCTTTTGACATATTTAAACATTATCAAATGAGTTGAAATTTTATAGAGGTGATCTTCATGGTTAGTTGAACACATCCAATTCAAAAACTAAGTTATAATTCATAAACTTGTAGGTGAAAAGTATAGGGCATGGTATAAACTATATATATAAAATATATATATATATATATATATATATATATATATATATATATATATATATATATATATCGCATCTAACAAACATGTATTTTTCTTTCTTCCTTTATAAAGATCAAGACGGGTATATTCTTTCTTACCAAGCAAACTCTAAACCTTCGTTATTGCTATATATATATATACTAGCTTCCAAACCCATCCTACAAATGGATGTCGTTATAAAAGTATTAACATGTAGCTATGCATAACTATGAGATATGAATATTATATTGACCACTCATTCAAATTTCTTGCAATACGAAAATCCCACTTTCAATAAAAAGAAAGAACCCACTCTGATAAAACTCTTTGATTTTTTTTTTCTTGTTTAATTAATAATATAAGTTTGATTCAAGTTTTGGGATAATGCCTAAAGAGGCAAAGATCACATTGACGCTAATTGAATAGCAAAACATTATGATAAACATCATTTTAAATGCAAAACTATACTTGTCAAGACATTCGTTCCCATTATATATGATACAACTATGTTTTGAGATTAGTTCAATGCATTTGCATTCAGTTTCCGAATTTCCGTTAATTATTCCTTGAAGTAAGTTTGATGTATTTATATCATGTTGCCAATTTCCGGTTAATTATTCTTTGGGGATAGTTCGATCAATTTGCATTTAGTTTATGATTTTCCACTAAATAGTTTTTTAGGTTAGTTCGTTGCATTTGCATCAAGTTTTCGATTCCCCGTTAATTATATTCTTTGAGGTTAGAATAAACCTTCAATCATGAAGAACAATTCCTTTATAATAAATATTCAATAACAACCCTCTAACGATGAACAATGAAGCCTTAGTTGTCTTTATATAATAACCAATGTTTCTAATTCTATTTAGAAACCAAAATAGAAACCTTACTAATTAACCTAGATCTAGAACAAATAAGAAACTCTACTAATTCAATATATAAGACTACTAATAATATAATTAGAAGTTTCTATGCCCATGCATCATACGCCCAAACTTGAAAGAAACTCGTCCTCGAGTTTGGTTGCATGTAGACTTGCCAATATTCAACAAAACTCTTGTACTTTATCATAATAGTTTCATGTAGTTATGTCTAGTTTCTAATTTCCCGTTAATTATGTTTTGAGGTTAGTTCAATGCACTTATTGTATCAAGTACTTTCCGATTTCCCGTTATTATTCTTTGAGGTTAGTTCGATGCATTTGCATCCAGTTTTCGATTTTCTGTTAATTATTTTTTGAGGTTAGTATGATGCATTTACACCCAGTTTCTGATTTCCCGTTAATTATTCTTTGAGGTTAGTTCCATGCAGTTGCGTCTAATTTTTCGATTTCTCGTTAATTATGCTTTGAAGTTAGTTTGATGCATTTACTACCAGCTATTTCTGATTTACAGTTAATTATTTTTTTAGGTTAGATCCATGCATTCACATCCAGTTTCTAATTTTATGTTAGTTTTTTTCTTTGCAGTTAGTTCACACTACTAAAAAAATGACATATTATGACGCTTGTTGTCACGCCTCGAGACCCAACACACATCCCGAGGACGTGAAGATGAATCTCGAGGCGGTCGCTATCCCGATTCTAACAAAATTTCGACAGAGTTTCCTTTGTTTAATCGATGTTTCTTATACAAAAACCTGTCATAAAACCTAGACATCGCAAAATACTCATCCGACAACCATATATATATCCAAAATCCACTTTCTAAACAACCGAGATGTATATACACATATCCACAAAAGATTTAAGGTAACTATTACTCCAATACATCGTTTATTACATCAAAAGGAGCGGAGCTCTCTATATATACAACCAAAATGACTAGACTATCTCTATACAACCCAAAATATGAACTTGACCCTGTCCTCGTCAAGCATAAGGGAATCCTCCCAAATCCCCATAACCATCATCGCTAGGGTTAGGAAAAGCCTCCTCTGCAACTGGCTCGTCTGAAATGTTAAGTAGGATGAGCAACAAGTATGCCCAGGAGAAACGCACATAACCAATAAATAGTCTACTTATAGAAAACATTTAAAACATGCAGAGTTTCCATAAAGGTATTCAAATATCATGACTATATACATACATCACTAACTAGCAGAAATCATTTCGACATGCTTCGTTAATATTCAAAATATAGTTTTCACAATTGTTTTTTATCTATCTTGACGGCTTAGTTAAAAACCATCAAGATATGTGTTTTAGTAATATTTTTATGACGGCTATTGTAACATTATGTCGTGTATGACACAAACGTCACGAAATTATAATAAATTTATGACGGCTATTGCAACATTATGTCATGTATGACACAAGCTTCAAGAAAATATATTAAATTTATGACGGCTGTTGCAACATTATGTCGTGTATGACACAAGCGTCAAGAAAATATAATAATTTTATGACGGCTGTTGCAACATTATGTCGTGTATGATACAAGTGTCAAGAAAATATGATGGTGTTTCCTAAAACAGTCAAATTAGCAATAGAATAAACCATCAACATTCTCACAATTTTTTGGGCACTAGCTAGGTTGGACCATTTTGGCATTCAATTAAACCATCAACAACTTAACCGAAAAAAGGAATACCAAAATCAATAGACTCCTCACTTAGAATTGAACCGTCAATAGACTCCTCACTTATGGAAACAGCTTTATAAAAAAAAACTTATGGAAACAACAATAATGAGAAATCCAAGTTCCCCTCATGATAAAAATTCTCCCGCTCACCCCAATTATTTTTCCCTCTCGTCGGATATTAAGGGATTGATGTTAGGGTTACGCCTATTTATATTTCTTCCCTTCCATTGCAAAACCCTACCGGTTACACCTTTTTTTTTTTTTTTGTCTCATTGGTTTCTCACACACTCACTTCCTCAACAAGCTTAAACTTGTTTGAGAAGCGATTAGTCCGATTACTACTATAACAAAAGGTTTCAAATCTAAAAGTAAGTTTTTTTTTTTTTTTGTTTTTTTTTTTCTTGTTTAAATTGTTTGTAGAAATATTTGTTATTGCATTTGAAATTTTTTGTTTTCAATGAGAACCTCAGTCTGAGATTCAAATCATCTGAAAAAATGCAATAGTATTATGTTTTTTTGGTTTCTAGTTGGTCATTGTGATATGTTAGGATCCTGAACAGTGAACACGTACTGTTCTAGTTTGCTTGTTATTACTAGGTTGTGACTCCATATACCCTAGCTTTCTGATACACATGGCTATCTTCATTTGCATTGCAGCTTTGGTCCTTTGGCTATACGTATTCTCATGACACTATGTGTTCTCCCATACATCATATTAAATCCTAAGGTATGGGTAAAATTTGCCTTTAGGCCTATGTGTGCAACAATGGCCCAAATAAAAGACTCTAATTCGCATCATTGTCTGAACTTCTCGTACTGAATTATGCATAAACTTTTTGTTCCATGCCGGCTGCTTGTTTATTTATATGTCCTCACATTCTCCTTAATGATCTAATAGAGTAATAGATGTACTTTCCATCATTGTGATCATGTATAAAGTGTCTAATCTGGGTTAGTTATAATTGTTGATTATTGATCATAAAATTTTAGTTGTTTCCATAGCTGCTCTCTTCGCTGTAATTTTTATGAAATTTATTTACGATCAATCTAAGTTAGCTAATTAACTAATATTTGTATTGATCGCTACCATACAAATCTTAGTTGTGTTGTTAAGTGCATAGCTTAAACGGTTTTTTGTTAATATATTCTGAAGTCAATGTGCCCTGACCAACCTTTTTAATAATAGAAGCAGTCAAACTACATATGCCCATTTTCCCGTCTCCTATTAGTAGGGTACCCAACCTTCACAACAAATATGTGGATCATGCTCCTTATATTATATGGAACTAGTGTATGCAATTTCCTCGTCCATTGTGCTTTCTTACTATATAAAATATTTTTTCGACTTTTGAACTCATTTGCTTGTTCATTAATTTTTCTTTTGGGGGTGGGGGTATACTGAATGCACTTTTTTTTTTCTTCATTATCAAGAAAAAATAAATAATATGAAATTTTGTGGAGATATCATCTTATGCAATTGTCAATGTGTCATGTTTTGAGAAGGACTAATATGTGGGAGTAGGGTGTAGTTGGAAAGTTTCTTCTGTTATGTAGTAAAGAGACGATGACTTAGTAGTAGGGCGTTGTGTGAGTGTAAACTTAATAACCGTTGTATTTTTTTGAAACATTTTTATTTACCCTTGATTTTGAAGTCTTAAAATTGTTGTTGCTCAGTCAGTATATAATGGTACACTTTGCAGGTTAGAATTTGTGAATTTTGTACATGGAATTTTGACTAATTAATGAATTGTGAACTTTTTGTAAATGGAATTTTAACTAATTGATTGATTACCTGTATTGTATACTAGACCACACGTGGAAAGATTAATTGTTGATGCTGTTGTTGTATATCTTACTTGAGTTTGATTTTATGAACCTTTTAGTTCTTAGTGTTGGTTTCATATTTAAGCTAATATGGTCAATTAAAACTGTAAATGAAACTATATCCTAAAACATTTAAAGGTCATAATTCATCTAAGGTATTTCCTATATATACTTTTGCATTTTTTATGTGTTTATATTTTTAGCAGAATTGAGTGCTCTGTTTGGATGTCTTTAGGAATTTCTTGCCACATACTTATTAGATACTAAATGGACAAATCGTGGATGTCCAAGGATAGGTTGTCAGATGAATATATTCAATGGGTTGCAAATTTTCTTTTATTTGCAAACCCCACAGAGAATCAGGAGACTTGTATGAGATGTCCATGTGAGCACTGTGTCAATCTTTGCGAGTTAAGTCAAAAGGTGGTTAGAAATCACCTTTTCCATCACGGTATTGATAAGAAATACACAAGATGGGTATTTCATGGGGAGAAAATTCTTAGTGCGGTTCCTTGTTTTGATAGACAGGATGCCTTCCTTCACGGGATGGAAACTCCAGACAATGTAGCGAGCACAAAAAACTTGCTTACAAGTCGGACTTGAACAATATCCGGGGGATCTTGGAGAGTTTGGAAAACCGCTCAAAGATGCTTTGAAACCATTATATGAAGGGTGTTCCAAGTATACCAAGTTATCAATAGTGGTGAAATTGTACAATCTAAAAGCGAAAGGTGGGTGGTCTGACAAGTCTTTTTCAGAGTTATTGAGATTATTTGGAGGCGGGCTTCCTGAAGGTAATTTACTACCCTCTTCAATGGAGAAAGTTAAAAAGATGTTGTCCGTTTATGGAATGAAGTATGAAAAGATACATGCATATCCTAACGATTGCATACTATATAGAGGTGATGCTAATAAGGACCGTACTACATGTCCTACTTGTGGAGTGTCAAGGTTTAAAGAGAATAAGAATATGACTGAGACAAGCAAAGGTGTGCTCGCAAAAGTTATGTGGTACTTTCCACCCATCCCGAGGTTCAGAAAGATGTTCCAGTCTATAAAAAGTGCTGAGGATTTGACATGGCATGCCAATGAAAGAGAAGTTTATGACAAACTTCGTCACCCAGCAGATTCCCCGACATGGAAGTCTGTAGATGCTATGTGGCCAGAGTTTGCAGCAGATTCGAGAAATCTTCGTCTAGCCCTTTATACAGATGGATTCAACCCACATGGTTCTTTGAGCGGTAAGTACGCTTTGTTGGCTGTTATGTTGATCACTTACAACCTTCCACCTTGGTTGTGCGTGAAAAGAAAGTTCATGATGCTAACTGATAAGAGCCCAAAACTGTAGTTTTAACCCCTTTAACAAAATCGCTTTTGACCAATTATGTGATTAATAAGTAAGAGTTAGTACTGCTATCGTGTTCTTATATATTTTAGGCATTGGAGTCGAATATGTGGAGAAATGCGCCCTTTTTGCGAGATAAAGGAGCAAGGGTTAGTTGCTAAGAATTTTTGTGATTAAAGGCCAAGATTCAAGGAGAAAAAGCCTTTTTAAAGCCCGGTCAAAGCTGAAAAGTCAAAGTCAACGCGGCGTGAAAGGTAGCATAAAAGTCAGTGAAACTTCAAGGCCGTATCTTTGTACTCAGACCTTGGAATTGGGCTTACCTTATGTCAAAACAACCGGCTCGGAAAGAGATTTTCAATGATCCAAGACTTGACCCAACTCGGAGCGAAGTGGGGCTTAAAAGTCCGTGGAAGTCAAAACTAATTTGAAAAGGCCTCCGGATTTGAAGAAATTGGGTTTTGGGCTCGATTTTACGGCCCAAAACATGGCTCCTCAGCCCATGCACGAAAAAAAAAGTGGATCTAGTCACTATTAGTTTTATAATAAAGTATTAGTTTTTATTTCAATTTAGTTATTGATTAAATTCTTATTTAGTTTTAGTTGTTTTAAATTCATAAATTAGGTTGTCTTCATTTTGATTCTTAGACTATTGTTAAAATTAGATTTATAAAGTTTAAATTAATTATTAAATTATGACTTGTTATTATTGTTCTCGTGTTGGGAATGATAGTATAATGATATTAGGCTAAAACCTCCATTAGAGGAGGTTAAGGAAGTCATGTGAGGATGATTGCTTGTTAGAATAGTTGTTATTTAGAATAGAAATTTCACATCTCATTACTCTCACCATTGTTCCTTGTGTTTGATTAATTGAATTCATTTATGTCTTGCTAGTTTAAGAGTGGAACGATTCCGTACTCTATATATAGTATGAATATATATGTGAGAGTAGGAAAAAAAAATAATTGATACTGTAAGAATCAGGTTAGAGTAATCTAGTTGAGTTTTTACGTGTTATCAAATAGCGCCGCTGCCATCTTAATCTCATTCAAGACAAGAATTCAATTGCTTGAATTCAAGGGGCAATCCCCCATTCTCTACCCACCCACCCTTTTAATTTTTCATTCTTATTTCTTGAATTTTTGGAACTATTCACTGTTTTAGGCATAGGGGCTGCGGATTTACAGAGGAAAACACTGCATTAAAAGTATTTGTAAATTTCAAAAATTCTAAAAATTTACAGGCATAATCCTTAAGGTGTTATTGATTTACTGTAACTTTGTCAGATTTTTCCTAATTGTTTTATCTTGTGAACAAATACGATCTTTACATTGCTGCATTTCAGTTTTCAAACCGTAAGTTCTTGAAAAACAGACGAGTAAGGTTACTTAGGCAGTTCCAAAAATTCTAATTTTTTTACAGAAGTATCTATCCTAAGTCAGAAGTTTTCAGTAAAAATTTGAAGAGTTTTTTATTTGTTTTGACCTCCTAATTAGTGGAGTGTTTCTAGTGTGTTTCTGCAGTTTTGCAAACACTTAATTTCTGGAACAACAGCCGGTAAGGAGGGTTTGTAGAACTCCAATTGCTCTAAAAGTTTTACAGGAATAGACATGATTGGTCAGGAGTCTCCAGTAAAATTTTGGAGATTTTTGTCTCTGTTTTGATTGGTTAACCTTTCAGTTGTTTGTATTGTGTCTGAAAACTGTTTCACAAACTTTGAAGGGCAGTAGAAGGACTTTCATAGCTCTAATTGATTTGAAATTTTACGAGCTACTTGATAGACGTCTTAACAAACTACTGTAAAAATTTCAAATTTTTTGGAGCGCACCCCGCGCTCAACCACCTGGACATTGTGTCAAGCACGAGCGCGCCCCGCACCCTAGATAGCCTATTTCCAAGCGCGCCCTGCGCTCAACCGCCTAGACATTGTGTTAAGCACGAGCGTGACCCATGCCCTAGGTAGCTTATTTCCAAGCGCGCCCCGTGCTCAACCACCTGGAACTTGAGTTAGACAGGAGCGCGACCCGCGCCCTCTTTTAGGGCAGCCCAATTTTCACAGGTCAGTCCAAATTTTCATTTCTTCAAGTTATTCAGTGTTTCTAACATCATACAAACACTGAGATCGCGTATACAAAATGTTATTCAAACCATAGCTAGTAATTCGCCGAATTATTCACGAATTATTCGCGAATTATAAGGTTTGGCGAATAAAACGAATAATTTGGCGAATTTTTGAATGATACGGTTTAATTCGCGAATTGGTTGGGTTGGGCTTATAATTGCCGAATTATTCGCGAATTATTCACGAATTATAAGGTTTGGCGAATAAAATGATATTTGTATTATTTTTTCATGAATAAAATTGTAAAAATAAAAATAAAAACATTATATACTTATATATCAAAATTTTAAATGTAAAATATATAGCCGAATTTTAAAGAAATATATTCGTATTATACATGTATAAAACACGTATATCGTATTTTTACCGTTAGTGTTTTATTGAACCGAATATTTAAAAGTATTATTGTTGAAAATTTCGAATCTTAGGCGAATAATTGACGTATCGAACTTTTGCCGTCCACGAATTTACTAGCTATGATTCAAACGCGTAGCAAGGAGGCATTCAGGTACTCTTTCTTCCACTCCTCGCCTTTTCTGTTAGAGGAGTTTTAATTCTAGTATAATCAGGCTTGTTTTTCGTAGACATAAATACCACACGCCTATCTAGAATTTTACACACTACACCTGCATCAATGGCTAAAGAACAAGAGACTCCTCTCTCTGATTTTTATAAAGCCTTAAACGATGGCCCTAAGTCGTGCATCGTTCTTGTAGACCTAGTGGGGGATTTTTGAATTTTCCCTAATATATTTAACTTGTTACCAGTTTTTCATGGTTTAGACCACGAGAAGCCTTACTAGCATATGCGTAGGATAGACCAAGTTCTCACTACATTCCATCATCCTAGCGTAAGTCCGGATCAAGTTAAACTTAGGGTGTTTCCATTCACCCTAGCCGACAAGGCGGCGTCTTGGTTAACTGCCCAAACGCCAAACTCTGTGGACTCATGGGCTAATCTTGTTCAATTGTTCATGGAACAATTTTACCCACCATTGAAGATAGATGAAATGCTTCAAAAGATTCATTTCTTCCACCAGAATCCTCATGAATCCTTTTCAGATGCCTGGAATCGTTTCACTGATCTTCTCATTGAATGCCCGCATCATAATCTTCGCGAAGAACACGCTTGTTTGTGCCTTCTTCAAGGGGCTTTTACGTTGTCATAAGGAGGTTCTAGATATCATGACTGGGGGTAGTTTTCTTAGTAAAGGAGCCTTGGAGGCTTATACATTCTTAGAAGATCAATCTAAGAGGAACAACAATTGGGGAGGTAACGACTCTTCCCACTCCACTCTTTCTTCTTTTGAGGTTAAACCTGATTCCGAGCTTAAAACTCTTATCGATGCCCTCACTAAAAAGGTAGATGCCATCTCTGTTCAACAACAACCCACTCCAGTCATGAACATTAAATCTACTCGTTGTAATATTTGTTTTAGTCTTAAGCATTCCGACTTCTATTGTCCTCTTGTTTATGCACAACCACCACCACAACCATCAAACTTCCACCAGTTAACTCAACCTCAAGGACATGGAAACTTAGGTGACCAGAATAGAGGTTTAGTGCCCATGACCCAGAACTATCAACATCAAGACATGAACGCTCAACAAGCCTTAATTCCAGTTCAACCATCTACAAACGAAATAGTAGTGACCTTGTTAGAGAAACAAAATCAAATTATGCAACAAAACTCCAACTTGATGAAAGATCAGCATGATCAAAACTCTAATATGATGAAACAAACGATGCAAATGATGCAGTCTTTGTGCCAAAAGGTTATTGACATGTCTCCTAATCAAAATAATAACCAAACAGGCGTCTTTCCAGGTCAAGTAGTGCCTAATCCTATGTCAACAAACACCGCTTTCGAAATAAAAAGTATTCAGTGTAATGGTAATATAACCCTGGGGACCTCTGATGCCGCTCTACCCTTCGTTCGTATGCGGTAGTTGATAACCAAGTGACTATGCCTAAAGATCACCCAAAAACTAAAAATGATACCATACCAAATACTATAATAGAAACTCAAGACCCTACAACCGTAGAAGTATCGGTTAAACCATAACCAAAAAAAGGGAAAACATTACAAGACCCAATAATAGAAAGTGAAGACCACACTGTAGAGGTTCCAATATGGACACCTATATGGAAAACGGCTAGAGATAAAGCAAAGACTAATAATACTTTTAACCCTTCTGCTAAATCCTACAGGCAGTCACTACTCTTCGTTCAGGGCGAGTAGTTGATAACCAAGTGACTATGCCTAAAGATCACCCGCAAACTAAAAATGATACCATACCAAATACTATAATAGAAACTGAAGACCCTACAACTGTAGAAGTATCAGTTAAACCACAACCAAAAGAGAAAACATTACAAGACCCAATAATAGAAAGTGAAGACCCTACACCTGTAGAGGTTCTAATATGGACACATATATGGAAAACGGCTAGAGATAAAGCAAAGACTAATAATACTTTTAACCCTTCTGCTAAATATAGCGATAAAGCACCATATTTCCTAGAGCCTAGTTGTGTTTAAAAAGGACGAGAATTTTGATGAGATTAGGGAAGTGTTTAAAATTATGACTATAAACCTACCTTTTCTAGATGCTATAAAAAGTCTACCTGGACACGCTGAGTTTCTAAAAGAGTTGTGCACCAAGAAGAGAAAAACCAACATACCCCACGAAGCATTCTTAACTGAACAATATCCCTATTTATCTGAACATAACGGAATTATTAAGTACAAGGACCCTGCTCGTCCTACTGTACAATGCATCTTAGGTGATACCTTCATAACAACTGCTTTATTAGACTTGGGAGTGAGTGTTAACTTACTCCCTTTTTATTTATATAAACAACTGGGTCTAACAAAACTTCAACCAACCAAAATGACTTTGCAGTTAGCCGATCGTTCTATTAAGTATCCCAAGGGTGTAGTTTAAAACATTCTCGTTAAAGTGTAGGATTTTTACTATCCAGCTGACTTTGTTATTCTTGACACAGAAGTTGCTCATAATTCTATTCCCATCATCTTAGGGCGTCCTTTCTTGGCAACTGCCAATGCCCAAATCAATTGCCGGGATGGCTCAATGACTCTTTCTTTTGGAAATCTTTCTGTGGAAGTTAACATGTTTAGACAAAAGCAGAGATAACTAGGTTTTCCTACGATCTCGTCCCTACACTAGTAGATATCCCTATTATGGAAGAAGACAAAGATCACAATTTTGACTCCTTGAACATAACTGAACTAGAGAAAGAATTTTCCACCCCGCCCCGACACCTACAAGAGATGGAGTAAACCTCACAATAGGCGAGATAGATGAATTCCTCAAAGATGGAGATGAATACAATAATTATATGGATCACGAACAACCTAGATGAGGAATTCGACGAAGTTTCTAAGAGCCCTGTGATGATCCACCCTCTCAAGCACTGCCTAGAGCACCACCCTACCACCAACTACCTGAGCTAATCCCTCACAGAATCCAATCATTCTTCCCACCCTTTTCTTCTAACACTTATCCACATTCTAAGTATCTTCCACAACCATCTATTTTCTCACGATCATTCATTTGGATATCTTTTCGTTCAAAGAAAAAGAAAAAACTTTATGCTCGATTAGGTTCTAGATCCATCAAAATTCACTCCTATTCTACTAAGCCATGCCATAGGAAATCTTGGTGCTTAATTATGTTTAATGGTGCATCCCGTGTTAACTATTTATGGAAAGATTCACAATTATTTAGATTATTGATATATGGGAAACTGCATGTTAATACATATATATAATATTAAGTCTAGGGAATCTGACTTTAAAAGACCCAAGTTTTTGTACAATACCAATTCTGGAGTATAGGCCAAACAAAAATTTTCAAACTTAAAAAGAGTTTTCTAATTTTGTTTGGGGGTGCGTTTTTGGTATTTCATTTCAAATCTTTTGCCACCCTTTTGCTTGTCATGTTTACTCCAATAGAGTTTGTGTTAGTTAAATGCGTAACAGGTTTAATTGTGCTTCATGTTATCATATCATTTTTACAATATTTCACATTGTAATGCGCCAATTTTTGCCACGTTTCAATGGTAAATTTTTCCTTATCTCTTTACACTTTGAGGACAAAGCATTCAATTGTTTGGGGTGGGATAGAAACATTTGCAAAAATTAGGCACTTTTAGGATGTAAATTACGACTTTTCTTTATATAAAAAAATAAAAATTATAAATATTGTTTATACTAGGCACTTAGTGATAATGGTATTGTTCCTTCTCCATGATGATATTAGTCTAGAAATCTCACGTGAGTACTTAAATTATAATTTAATTTTTTGAAACATAGATTAATCGTAGGTAATAGTCATTGCATCTTTTCACGAACATCTTGCATGAGCATCTTTGATTGTACTTGGCGATATTTTTTCTAAGACCTAAGTTAGAGTACTTAATACATATCCCCGTGAGCATCTAGCCTAAAAGCCTCATAAAGAGTGAAATATCGAGTGATGACACAAGGGAGAAGTAAATTCCGAGTAGAGAAATCACATATCCACTTACTTTATCACCACACCATATCCTAAGCAAGAATTTAGGCCCTCTTTGGATTGATATAGCCAGAAATTCACACCTATATGAAATTTATTATCCGCTAGTCGCCCCACTAAGCTTTTCATTAGCCTTTTCACAAACCACAAATCTTTTACCCAATAAAACAAAAGAAAAAAATGAAATCAGCCTACCTATCTGGATAAGTCTGAGAAATGGGATGAGTGAAGAAAAGAGAAGAGAAATGTAAACAAAAATTAGTTAGTTGCTTCAGAAAAGTAAAATAAAAAAATAAAAAAAAATAAAAAAAAAATAAAAAAAATCCATCCATCTAAAGAAAAGAAAAATAAAATAAAATAAAAACTCCAAAAATAGAATAAAATGAGTAAAAAAAGCCAAAATAAAAAGGCTAAGGATGTAAACAAAGTGTAAAAGCAAAAGAACAAGGTTTTCTCTATTTACATAATATGAAGACCCTACTTTCTTAGACTTGTCTTTTTGAATATCTATTTCCTTCCTTCTTTAACCAACACCTACTCAGTGATCACCTAATAAAGACATCTAGCTCAATTAAGAATAGGTTGGTGTGATAGTAAGTGGTAGATGTGTTTGATCGACCTCGGCTTCCTTGGATTGTCATTGAGATTGTGAGGAAACGTATGTCTACTGCATACTTGAGTTAACAAACTTGAGTGGAAAAATCAGAGTGTTATGTGTTTTGACACATTCCTTGTGAGAACCTACTTAGGTACGCTACCCAAAAGTTTCAAAAACGGACCTGCCATTGTATTTCATATCATAGTTCATTGTATAGTTGTTTTTCTTAAGATGATTTGATTGTTATGCATGTATTAGTTTAAGTTTTAGAATGATCATTCTTGTTTAAATACTAGTGAGATGTATAGATCATTGAGACATAAATAAGGAAACAATAGTTTTATTTCTTAGTCGTTGTAGCATAGATGAAGTTTGTGAGTACCTTCACTGGGAAACTCTTACGGGCTATAACTCGTCCACTAGGGAATTCCTAGTGGTTTAAGGCCTTGTTGCATATGGTCAATGCAATCGCACTCGGCGAAACGAGATTAGTTAGAACTCCATTTTTGGTAACTTATTCTAATTTCTCATATTTGCTTGAGGACAAGCAAAATGCTTGTTTTTAAATTGGTTTGATAAGAGCCCAAAACTGTAGTCTTAACCCCTTTAACAATATCGCTTTTGACCAATTATGTGATTAATAAGTAAGAGTTAGTCTTTCATCGTGTTCTTATGTATTTCGGGCATTGGAGTCGAATATGTCTTGAGAAATGCACCCCTTTTGAGATAAAGGAGTAAGGGTTAGTTGCTAAGAAGTTCTGTGATTAAAGGCCAGATTCAAGGAGAAAAAACCTTTTTAAAGCCCGGTCAAAGCTGAAAAGTCAAAGTCAACGCGGGCAGAAACAATGCACAAAAGTCAGTAGAACTTCCAAAGACTGTATCTTTGGACTCAGACCTCGGAATTGGGCCTACCTTATGTAAAAATGATCGGCTCAAAAAGAGTTTTCCAATGGTCTAAGCCTTGACCCAATCAGAGGAGCAAAAGTGGGCAAAAAGTCCATGGAAGTCAAATCTAGTAGAAAAGGCCTCTGTCGACTGAAAAAATTGGGTTTTAGGCTCAATTTTCCGGCCCAAAACATGGCTCCTCAGCCCATGCACAAAAAAGTGGATCTGGTCTCCTCCATTTGTATGGAGAAGACTTAGCTCTTAAGATAGTTAGATATGGATTAGAAAATTAGGTTAGACTCCATTAATTAGTTAGAATAGCTTGTTTTAGATCTAGTTTTTACCTTCAATTAATTAGTGTTAGAACAAAGTAGATTATTTATTTAGAATCACTATTAGTTTTATAATAAAGTATTAGTTTTTATTTCAATTTAGTTATTGATTAAATTCTTATTTAGTTTTAATTGTTTTAAATTCATAAATTAGGTTGTCTTCATTTTGATTCTTAGACTATTGTTAAAATTAGATTTATAAAGTTTAAATTAGTTATTAAATTATGACTTGTTATTATTGTTCTCGTGTTGGGAATGATAATATAATGATATTAGGCTAAAACCTCTATTAGAGGAGGTTAAGGAAGCCATGTGAGGATGATTGCTTGTTAGAATAGTTGTTATTTATAATAGAAATTTCACATCTCATTACTTTCACCATTGTTCCTTGTGTTTGATTAATTGAATTCACTTATGTCTTGCTAGTTTAAGAGTGGAACGATTCCGTACTCTATATATTGCATGAATATATATGTGAGAGTAGGAAATAAAATAATTGATACCGTAAGAATCAGGTTAGAGTAATCTAGTTGAGTTTTTACGTGTTATCACTAACTATGTTAATATCAGTTCCACGACAACCAGGAAACGATATGGATGTGTACTTGTAGCCCTTGATTGATGACTTAAAACTTTTATGGAATACTTGGGTTGATGTTTATGATGCTTACCGACAAGAAACCTTCACATTGAGATCTATGCTATTATGGACAATAATTAATTTCCCCGTTTGGTAATCTATCCGGGTTGTTGTGTTAAAGGGTATTATGTTTGTCCCGTATGTGGTGAAAAGACATGTTCATTTAGATTAAAGCATTCTTGTAAAATGTATACATGGCCACCCGGAAGATTCCTCCCAAAGAACCACCCATTTAGAAAACAAAGGAAGACATTTTATGGCAAACAAGAGTTTGAGTTTCTTGCCAAAGAGTGTTGGATGGTGACAAAGTAAAAGCAAAGGTTAGCCTGATCAAAGTCTCTTGGGGAAAAAAGTGAAGAAACATAGGTTAGAGCAAATCAAGTAACACCAAAAGGGGAAAAAGGTTACGGGGAGGAAAATTAGTAAAGCGAGTGGGTAAAAGGAAGCAACAAGGTGTAGGAGGACAAGCAAGGAGGTCAACCACACCAAGGTCAAAACAGGTTAATGATGGAGTCAACGGTTGTTAAGAAATGGTTGGAAGATTGCAATGTTTTGATGCGAGCAATTGCTTCCGATGGCAATGATGGTCTGTCTTGCCAAAACATGTGAGGTATACAATTATTAGATCGTGCTTCTTCTTTTAATGCACTTTGTGCGAAAGTAATACATGTGATGCAGTTGAGTAAAATTCAAAAGGATGTCGTCGTCACACTATGTTTGTTGGAGAAATACTTTCCACCGTCGTTCTTCGACATCATTGTTCATCTCATTGTCTATCTCATTAGAGAGGTTAAACTTTGTGGTCTAGTTTTCTTCCGATGGATGTACCCATTTGAGAAGTAAAAAAACTTCATCCCACCTTTTTGTCTTTATAATGTATGAAAAATAGAGAATCATCCTATCCTTTTGTCTTATAATGTCCTAGGTATATGAGTGTGTTGAAGGGTTATGTACGCAATCGCAATCGTCCAGAAGGTTGCATGGCTAAACATTATATTGCAGAGGAAGCAATTGAGTTTTGTTCTTATATGATTTGGACCCAATTGGAGTTCCTGCCAACTCTAAAATCACACCTGATGATATGCTTCTGGAAGGAATCAATCCAGTGGGGGGTTGCCACTGCAGTTGATGGTATTGCCTTAGAGCAAGCACATCTTTATGTCTTGCGAAATACAAGAGTTGTTGAACCTTACATTGGGTAAATTTCTTTAAGTGTTTCCATGTTGATTATTCCATTGGCTTAGAAATTCTATAACTAATTCATTCTAAAACTTAATAGGGAGCACATGGAGTACCTAAAGAAAAAACACTCCCATTCCTCAAAGAAACCAACTTGGTTACAAGAAGAACACATCCGTACTTTTTAGTGATTTGCTGAAAGGAATGGTAAGATAAACTATTGTTAAGTAATAATTTTGTGTACGCCTTGGTTACTAACTTTAAACATAATATAGGTTTCAGAAGAGCGAAGCATCCCAAATAACAAAATCTCAAGTGTGTTAACATGGATAGCTCAGGGACCTCGAATGCATGCATTGAAATATGAGAGTTATGTCATCAATGGTTATCGGTTTTCTACAAAAGGTCGTGATGCTTCACGAGTGAATCAAAACAGTGGTGTAAGCTTGGTGACAGGAGCAATGCAAGTTGCAAGTGCAAAGGACAAAAATCCAGACTTTTCCAACATGTCCTTCTATGGTGTTGTCGTTGAAATATGGCTTCTTGATTAT